>NW_027223768.1:4087500-8887500 GCF_028538775.1 Myotis yumanensis
CTCTCTCTCTCTCTCTCTCTCTCTCTCTCTCTCTCTCTCTCTCTCTCTCTTTCTCCGGTATCTCATCGTGATCTGACATTGCAAAATAATAGAACCATTGATATGTTCAACAAAAATGTGATGCCTGTAACCATCTAACACTAAGAAGTTTCCAGATACTCCGGAGCCAGTGGAAAACCTGAAAAGTCTAATCTAACAACATTGCATTGTTTGATCTATGCCTCCAGGACAGAATGGATATTATTCAGCGAGCCCAAGCAGACACGAATGGATGCTCTCATAAACACAGTGCTGGAGGCCAGCTACATCATCGCCAGCTTTATGTCCCAAACTCTCCTTTCACTGTTCGAGGCCAAGCACATCAAATGATGTGTCGCCTTCCTGGAACGTCAGAGAGGGTAGTGACTACGACCAGGGAGCATGTTCATCAGCACAATTGATATGTTTGTGTCCACAGTCCCATTTTTCTCCGTCTTCTTTTCTTTTCTCTCCCTTCTCCCTCTATATTTCAAGTTTGCCCATCACAGAATTTACTGTGGCCTGAATTTCTGCCCTTCCCTAGTCTGGCCAGAAGCAAAAACTCTGTATGTGGGGAATCAGGAAAGTTAACCACATCCTTAGATATGTTTTAATTTGTAATATGAGGATTAGTTGTGTGTACCATACAGAAGGACATTTTTTATTTTTTGTCACAAAATAGTTAAATAGAATAGTTAAATAGAATAGAATAGAATAGTGAATGTTGTTAGTTATTGCATATCTTGTATATTTTAAGTACTGTATGTGGTACATAAATTAGAGAGTTTATTATCTTCATCGTATTTGTTGCCTGTTGTAACAGCATATACTCAAAGGAAAATCAAGAGAAACCTTATAAATACTTTCTCTAAGAAAACAACACGGCACTACAGATTTTAGAGGTGAGATATAGCTCAACTCTGAGGACTCCATAAAAATACGGGGGGACAAAGATATGGAAAGAAAGAATTTGAGTAAAAATACGAGGGGTTGAATTGAAAGTATATTAAGTGGTAATAAACCACCAAATTAGAGAAGACATAAATATATCTGGAATGCAGCTCAGTTTCACTGAGGAGTGTGGTAGGATTGGTCATTAGGGCTGGGAAATACTGGGTATGAAAGGCCTAGAGTGTGGGGCAGGTAGCTGTATCGAATGTCTTCATTGTCATTAGAAGCCAGATGGGCTGCATGATTTTCAGGGCCGAGTGCAAAATAAACATGCACAGCACCTTGTTAAAATATGATTAAGATTTTCAAGACAGCTAGCTGCAGCAGAGCATTAAGCCAGTGGGGGGCTCTCCTAGGCCTGGGGTCCTATAGGACTGCACAGGTAACATGCCTGTGAGCGCCCCCTGCTGGTTAGTCAGTCTTTGTGTTGGAGTAAATGATAGGAGGTTTCCAGGTAAACTGGAGGATAAGGAATTAGGAAGGGAAAACAATTGAAAGGCACTAGAACCGTAGAGAAGCATTTATAAATAGCCTAATGGTTGGGAATAAAAAGTCATAACATATTATGACATATGTTATGAAGTAAAAAAGGAAATCATCCATATTAGTTGACAAATAACAGCTAGTTAAAAAGACAAAGAAGAGAATTGAATAAAATGAATACACGTTTCAGCTTGGATGACTAGGAGAAAAAGCAAAAAAAATAAAAACAAGACAGAAAAATCAGAAAGAGAGGCTGATTTGGGGGGAACATTGGGATGAGGCCAGTCTTAATCAAGAGATGCCAAAATAAAACTGGATAGAAAAATAGATGTGGAAGCTAGGCATATGGGATCAGATATCGGGAGGGTGGGGAGGGGGGGGGGGGAACATCATTAGGAAAAGAGATAAAGAGATAAAGATTTGAAAGTTTTGTGACCAAAGGGGGCAAAGGTTGTCCTCTTTGAAGATGAATTGTTCGAACGACTAATACTGACCATCAGTGGAGTAAATGATTCTCAGATGAGGTGCTTATTTTCTCATCGCAGACTTGCCGAGGTTGTCATTTCCATGAAGGGAGGAATTGGCCGTGTGAGGTTAAATGGAACAGCTAACGAAGGGATATTTGAGCATGAAAATAATTTAGGCTCTAACCTTCAAGGCACAAACCAGTCAGAGAGAGAAAAAATAAACAAAGAAGAGCTGTAAGAGAACAGTAAAGAGTTACTGAAGTCCTAGGTGGAAAGACTTTCAAGTTGTAGGTACAAGGAGACAAAGCATGTCTAATGCTGTACAGAGGTCAGGAGGGCAGGTCTTGTTAGAAACTCATGCACTGGGGGAGGAGGCTGCTGGTGCTGGTGTGGGAGCTTGCAATCCCAGGGGCAGCGTGCATACAGCAGCCAGATAGAGAAGGACCGTCACCAGGACATGTGACCCGGCAGGACGGTCAAGTTCTAATGTGCATTGTGGAGGCACTCCCACTGGGGTGGAGCAGAATGGGCAACAGGAATGAGAAGAAAGTGACCGGTCCCGTGAACAATGTTAAGAATGTAACCCAACTTTAAAGGGGAGGCAAAGACAGGCGCATGGGAGGAAACATGGGAGAAAACGGAGGAGTTCAAGAGTAGAAGGTTTAAAGACTCCAAGGACCAGTTGTTCTAAGAGAAGGAGGGGGAAGGGAAATGAGAGAGGGGATGGGAAAAAGATTGAAGACACTGTGTTAAACACGAGAATTTCCGGATTCCATGACTGCAGAGCCACAGTGTTACCCTGTGAGTTCACACGAGGCCAAAGATAACGTCTTGTAATATGTTTCATTTCTTCTCCTGTGAAAATGCTTGTCTATGGATAAAACATTGTTGGCATACCATTATTTTCATGCAATTTTTTTTTTTTTTAGTTAAGCCCCTAAACTCCAGCTTTCTGGTTTTGTACTTTAAGTTCTATACACAAGAGTTGTCCTCTGACTCTTTTGCTGCAGAGCTATTTAGGTGAATTATACTTAGCAAATATTTTCTGCAATCGGAGAGCTAATGACGCAGCCCTTTGCCTCCACCGTCTCATTGAAATTTCAACCCCCATAAAAAATGGTAGGACTTGGGTTCCTCGGCAGGTAACAGTCTAACAAATCTCTATCTTTCTGCTGCTCTACTTGCGTTGTAATAAATCCCAGCTCAGAATTTACAGTGTCTTCAGACTAGTGCAGACAAGGAGCCAGAATTATCTCGGCCATTTCTCCAAGCTTCTAAAATATATACACATCCTTAATTCTGACCGGAAGAAATAGATATTTTGCGTTCTTCCACAGGCACTGTTGGGAAAATGGTTTTTTGTAATAGTTCTTCCGGGTGCCCAAGGTCACATAAGGCTGCTGTGCATACAATGTCTTCTTGCTGATGCTTTGAAAGCATTTAAGAAGTCTCTCTCCACTTTGCTGTTCTAGGTGTCCGGGATGGCATATGTGAAAATCGTTTACAAGGAAAACTTTTCTCTTGGATTTGTCTGTCATTCTCGGCTTTCTCCCCCTGCTCTGCCCATTACTCTCCATCACCGAATGTTTTAAAGGCCATTCATCTACTTCTTTGGCTCTACCTTTAAGCATTACACTCTCTGATAGCAAGGTCTATGTCCGAATAATGTTGGGATCAGTAATTTCTAATACAGTATCTGAATTATAATAGACTCTCAGCATACACTTCTTAAGTTCATGTGAAATGTGGACCCAGGACCCACATTTTGGGGAAATAATGAGGTCTGTTTTCCAATTTCTCCCAAGCCCAGGACAGGATTCCTCGTCGTGGGGATCCACGTAACAGTATAGGTTGCCCCAGGCACAGAGGGTGGCCCTCCGAGTTTCACAGGTGGAGAAACCCTAAAGTCTGGGACCTTCTGAACCCCGTGGAATCAGGCAAGGTCGGGTCATGAGAACTCAGGAGGAAGTGGGGTTAGGGATCTTCTCTCCATCAAGGGCTCACCTCAGAAAAATTGTCCTCTCGTCTCTTTGCTCAGGCATCTCTCTCTGCAGTGTTTTCATTCACCTGGGAACATGCAGGACCGACAGACAGCCTAGTGGCGTACATGCATCCACTGAAGTTGTTGGCTTGACCCCAGTCATGAATCACTTTGAACATATGGTGGCACGAAGAGAAATAAACCACATAATTTACCATGTTAGTCAAAAAAAGAAGCTGCAAAAGAAAAATTAAAACAAAAGGAATTGCATTTGCCACTGTTTAAATGCACACAGACTTATTTTTAAGTGTGCATGTAGCTTCCTTTGATCCTAAGTTTCCATAACTACAGAATATGAATTTTTCACTTAGAAAAACACACAAACATTTGTCAAAAGGCGCTCCCTGGGGTGTAGTGCTTGGGTTCCCGGGAGTTTGACTTCATGTAGTTTGTGCTTCAACAACCTCTCCTGCTAAAGGCCTCTGTGCCTGACTCAGTCCTACCCCAGGTCTTCTTCCTACTCGCACTCAGTGGTCATGACAATCAGTGCATCTACTGGCCCATAAGTGCTTGCAATTGGTTCTGGCAATAAAACCCTTCTTAGGAATTTACATATTCGAAAGCCATCTATTTTATTGGTAGGTCATCGCTTCGGCCATTGCATAAAATTGGTAAATAAGGAACAGAAGTTTCTCCGAACGTAAATAGCAACATGAACATATTTAGACAGTTTTAAAAAAATGGCATATATAAAGCCATTAAAATAGGGTCAAATTTCTAACTCTTTTCATGGCAAAGAAACAAAAATAATAATGCATTTAAAGAGCCAGCAGATGAGGATTTACAAGAAATGAATTTTTTATGTATCGCTAAGCCAATCTTTTGTTGGTGGAGAGGGTCTTGCCTTCAGTTTGTAAAAAAAAAACACAACATCCATGAAGCATTCAATGAAGTGAAGCCCAAGAAGATGAGGTACTCCTGGCCGGCCTCGGTGGCTCAGTGGTTGAGCATCGACCTATGAACCAGGTGGTCACGGTTCAATTCTGGGGAAGGGCACATGCTTCTCTCTCATCATTGATGTTTCTAGCTCCCTCTCCCTCTCCCTTCCTCTCTGAAATTTTACATATATATATATATATATATATATATATATATATATATTTTTTTTTTAAGATGGGTTACTCCTCATCTGTAAAACAGGTTGGATAGTGAGAAAGCAGTGACACCTGATTCTTCACTGTGATTGGTTATAATATGGAAATTTTTACTGGTTACCTCCTATGGACCTTGGGCAACAGTTCAGGTTCTGCTTACTGAAGCTTTGTGGGTCTGACAGACTGGTTTAGTCAGCTCAGGGAAGAAACTTTCAAGGCTGATCTCACTTGTTTTTTATTTTTTATTTTTTTAGGGCCATGTGTCGTCAGAATTCTTCACTTAGCCCCAATCCCAAAAATATTTTAAGTGTTTTCTTCCGATCCTCAATATTTTAAATGTTGTCTGTCCCGATAAATGGTTTCTTGAGGTGCCACAATACTACTTGTGGCAAATAAGTGATGTTCTGAACTTTAGTTATAAGTTGAGGTGAATGAAAAACTTCCTGAAAGATGCTATAATTTAACATGAAGTTACATTATTTCATTGTCATTTTGTTTTTCAGTGAAGGAATTGGGGGGAAAAAACTGCCAAAAACAAAATATGTAAATAAAAGCGCATTACTAAGGGGAGCAGAGCCAACAACTTGAATAAAATTTTCGATGCCTACTTTAATATAAAATGTAACTAACTAACTAGCTCATTGTTGCCCACCATGTACAAGACGCACACACCTGGGTAATTTCATAATCCATTAATTCAATGACTCCATAAAAAGTGTCACATTTTTAAAAGTGAGGGTAGATAGTAGTGTTAAGCAAAAGTAGATTAAGCATAATCACTGCTATTAAGCATAAAAGTTAATTATGTATTTTCTAGAGTTGCAACCATAAATGAAAGCATAATTAATTACAAACATTTCGTTATTTATTAGTAAGATGAATAGTGGCTGGTTAGAAGAAATGGTTCATCCCCTGTAAAATCGCAAAAGGATAATTGGATAGTTTTTCCCATCATTGCCATCAAATGAGAAAAGAGCATTGTTTCCTAATATAATTTTACTAGTAAAAGAAGAAATAGTCATAGGGATTTATTGATTCTTTGTAAATGAGTTCTCAAAAGAGGTAAAGAAATAATGTTTAGTTACATAAATTTCTGGTGTTGAAATTTCATATAGCAAAAGAAACGGTCCAAAAGAAAGACTATCCCACCCAGCCATTGTGGCTCAGTGGTTGAGCGTCGACCTATAAACCAGAAGGTCAGGGTTCGATTCCCGGTCAGGGCACATGCCCGGGTTGCGGCTCAATCCCCACTGTGGGGCATACAGGAGGCAGCTGATCAATGATTCTCTCTCATCATTGACGTTTCTTTCTCTCCCTCTCTCTTCCTCTCTGAAATCAGTAAAGATATATGTTTTTAAAAAGAATGAATGTCCCTTTGTTAATTCCTCCAAAATATTCCCGTTAACTCAATCAGGTTTCTGAGAGAAACTGGAGATCAGACTATGAAAGGGCAAAGTCACAACAGAGGGAAGGAGCTCCCATTGGTGAGGTACGTACTGCTTGCTGTGGCAGTTTACAGTCACAAGAAAATAGCGGAAGGAAAGTAACTATAAGAAAAATGGTTCTAGTTGGTTAACGTTCTTCAAGAGATGCAAGGAAATTTGGAATTGCTTTTAATGTACTGTTTCGTCGTGTGGATGTGTTTCTTGGAGTGTAACGGCACCTCAGATTAGATTTATATTCTGGTTCTATTTCAGCGCTGTTTGTCGACCCAGGGTGCAGGACCCACCTGGCCCTGTCATTAGAAGTATCACTCCAAGACAAAACGTCGTTTTCATTATAACTCCTCAAACTTTAAATGTGATGTGGTTATAGTTCTAAACATGCCCAGAAAGCCAGGCTGTACTCCGGGAATATTATTGCGATAGTAATGATTTTAGAAGAGGAAGCTTTCAAGACTCGATGACTCAGACACATTTATGCCATACTGTGAGTTCTGTAAGTTGGAGAAATGTAAATATCTGCAGAAGCTATGAATTAGAAATTAGATTTTATCCCAACTTCTGAGGACATTGAGTTTCATACACTAGTGAGGAATTTTTTGGTGGGGGTAGATGAAGCTATTGTGATGCCTACGGAGATTAATTTGTGAATTCCACCAAGCCCATCAGCTATCAATCATCAGATACCCTGGAGAAGTGGGGGTTTGCTATATCGCTTTTAATCAATCCTCCTTAAGTGTTCTCACAAAAAATATGCTTTTAATTTAAGTAAAATAGAGGTATTGCTGAAGACACCAGAAACTTGGAACGATAGCAAGGAATGCTACAAAAATTCTATGTGCGTAAGTGGCAACTTAGATGAAATGACTAATACTTCAAATACCACAAATTACCAAATTTCCCCAAGATAACATAACTAACATGAAAAATAATACATGTAATTATGAGAAAAAGGGCACTCATATTTAAAACCTCGTGGAGAAAGCAAGTCTCTCAGGGCTTGGGAATGTCTGACCCACAAGCTGTATAAGGCCCATAAGGCCTAAGAAATCATCTGGCCCGGCCCTGCCCAGGCATAGGGGTGAGTTAATGAAATGTCTGACCAAAGATAACAGGCTAGTTTTTAAGTTGATGATTCTGTGTGGCCCGCAAATGATGTGATAAATACCCAAAGGGCCTTGGCAGGAGAAAGTTCCCACCCGGTGAGCCTGGTGGTTTCAGGGGAAGATTTGGTCACACATTTAACAAAAAAATGACACCAATGTTACAGTCTTTTCTAGAAAACAGAAAAGAAGGAAATGTTCCCCAATCCATTGGTTTAGGCCAGTATTACTTGGGGGGGGGGGGGGGGGGGGGGGAGGGGAGGGGCCGATTAACACATATTTTGTATGTTATGTGTGCTATATACTGCATTCCTAGACTAAAATAAGTTAGATAAAAGAAAATGTTGTTAAGAACATAATAAGGAAGACATTTACAGTACTCCTCTGTATTTATTGGTACCGTAAGTTTATGATGCCTGTTTATAAGATGAATCACCCATCTGTCAGTACCTACATCAGTATTGTCTTATATGATACAAAACACTGTAGGTGTTCTACATATGACTAACCCTAGACATCAAAAGTGAAAAGGTGTTTATAATGAAAAATAAAAAGCAGTACGATTGCATTATGGTAGCCTAGCATAAGCTATGTGATTGTTTCACAGTAGGAAGAAAATATCCAAAATATTTCCCAATGTATTTATTGAAATAAAATCTGTGTACAAGTGGACTCCCACAGTTCAAGCCCATGTTGATCAAGGGTCAACATGTATTTCCTAAATTAAATATATCTAAAAGCCTATAGAGAGAGAAAATAGAGATATGGGTAGAAAGAGAGAGGGAAGATATATATAGATATATATATATATATGAATTAAATTTATAGATGCTTGCTAGTCATCAATATGAATCATCTTTGGAGGAGAGATATTCTCATGAGATAAAGCAAAGTGTTTATTCTGTTCTAAGAAATGCATTCAAAATTTAAGAAAATTTAAATGATTTTCGTTATCTGTGTGTTCAGTAATTTACTAATATATTCGAGTGTACAGATTACTTAGAGATTTTACAGTGATACTCTACCCTTCTGCTAATTTTCTCAGAAATCTGTTGTTTCATTATCTTGTTAGTTCTTTTAAAGTTCATAAGTGAATGTCATCCTGGCCTCAGCCCAGCTTCTAAGTTAACAAAGTCCTTTAATTGTAGCCAAATGCTATCCCTTGTAGTCTAATAATTTTGTGTAGAGCAGAAATTTAAAATCAGAACTACAGGAGGTCAATATCTGAGGTTCTTGCTTCACCACCAGAATAAAAATTAGTATATTTCAAAGGTTGTAAAAGGATCTAAGAAAAGCTAATTTTACTTAATTTCCAGAATTAAGAAGACATAATTGCTGTTACTCTGGGAATTGGAACATTCGTAATTATTGAATGTGCTAATTCCATGCCACTTGTGGTAAGTCTGTGGTAAGAGCAGTGAATGGTTATGTCCTCCACATATACCTTTTAAAATTGAGAACATCAGCTCCCGCGTGATGCCTGGTGCATCCGCGTATGCTATGACGTAAGAGCCCCCGGTTATAATGAACAATTGACTGAAGAGTCACTGCCTATGAATTTCTCCTCAACATAACATGGAATCCAACTTTATCCTCAGTCACAGGAATTTTCTCCGTCAAATGGTCATCAGCGTCACTGCAACAATTTCCGTGGTTCTTGATGTTTCCTGAAATTGGCATCCATAGAATGCAGCACGCTGTTCAAAACCAATCTTCCTGGGTAAGAAAAAAATAATGTCCAAAAATGAGCTCAAGAGAGAACTGTCCTCATTTTTTTTTTACTTCAAGTTACTCAATCAGTGAGAACCAAATGCCAAAGCAAAAATTAAACAAATATAAGCAAAATTAAAAAATATATATATTTTAAAGGGGAAATTAAAAGGAGGGATTTCTGGTTAAAGTGACGTGTTAAATTGGAGACCCCAGATCCATGACCTGTGAGACATATAAAAGTTAAAAATATTATTTCAAGTAATGGACAAGAATTCCGAAATGTCAGAGGAGCATTTGCAATTAACAATGAAGTCAGAGCACCATCCCGGAAAGGAAGGGAGTGGGAGAATTTTCCAAAAGTCCTGATGGCATTATGTCTTGGTCTCACAGCCGGATGCCACCAGAGTTGGCAGGGACGGGGAGAAGGGGGCTGAGCCTTTTTGAAGTCGGTACCCTCATATAAGCCAATGAAGAAGACACCGTATTTAAATATCGAGGTGAATTTAAAAATTGCAGATTCCTTCTTTTCCACAACCTCTCCAACCCTTGTTATTAGTTGTCTTGTGGATAACAGCCATTCTAGCTGCTGGGAGGTGGTATCTCCTTGTAGTTTTTTAAAAATATATTTTATTGATTTTTTACAGAGAGGAAGGGAGAGGGATAGAGAGTTAGAAACATCCATCAGCTGCCTCCTGCACACCCCCTACTGGGGATGTGCCCGCAACCAAGGTACATGCCCTTGACCTGAATCGAACCTGGGACCCTTCAGTCCGCAGGCCAATGCTCTGTCCACTGAGCCAAACCGGTTAGGGCTCCTTGTAGTTTTGATTTGCATTTCCCTAATAGCTAGTGAAGTTGAGCATCTTTTCCTATATTTGTTGGGCATTTGTATGTCTTCTTGGGAGAAGTATCTGTTCAGGTCTTATACCCATTTTTTATACCCATTTTTAAGGCAACATGGATGGATCTTGAGAATATCATGCTAGGTGAAATCAGAAGGAAAAGTTAAGAACCGTCTGATTTCACTCATAAAATTGACAGCAACAAATGAACAAAGAAGAAAAACAAACAAAAACTCATAGACACAGACAACACTGTGGTGGTTCCAGAAGGAAGGGGGGTGTGGGTAGTAAAGGATAAAGGGGGTCAAATATATGGTGATGGAAGAAGATTTGACTTTGGGTGGTGGGCCACACTGCAATATTGCAAATGGTGTATCATAGAATCGTACACTTGAAGCCTATACAATCTTATTAACCATTATCACCCCAATACATTTAATTTAAAAAGAAAAAAGTTAATAAAAAAATGCAGATTCTCAGTTTCCTGGAAGATAATGAAAAAACAAAAACAAACAACAAAAACTACCTATACTTCATATAATAGCACCTAAAATGCATCTGCAAATTTAAACTGTTTTCGTTTCTCACATTTTGAATTGATAAATTTGTCCTAAGAAGCATCTAGATTTTGTAACTGAGCAAAGAGTTGTCTGAAAACCAAGTGCAAGTTACCCTTTTGTAAGGAAACCTCCACCTGGAAGGGTGTCCCCTGGCTGTCCCTGGAGGAAGGGGGGGTGACCATATCTCTAGGAACTTGGGGGTGTTTCAGCCAAGAACCTGGGAGGGTTGAGGGAAAATTATTCTCCATCCCCCACACATGAAATTCAGATTGTTCTGTTTTGGATAGAAAATACACATTTGAACACTTCTGTTATTATGAAGCTTGCAAAATATGTTCCACGATTGGTCAGGAAGAGTGAACGGAGAGACAGAAAAGCAGAGACATAAAAAAGATCACTTTTCCTTCTTACCCTCCTTTTTTTTTTTTTTTTCTCCATGTGCTCGTTTTTTGTTTCTTCCTCTTTTGAATTTTAGGCTGAATGCTCAGAAGCCGGCCCCAGGTCAGCCCCAGCCCATCCTGTGCATGTTAATGACTTGCCATCTAAGCACCTGGGCATTTATTTTTAGTTGTAATTGGAAGATTATATAACTTACTAACAACGTAATTGGTAACAATACACAGCTCAGGATGTTTCCCAGCTAATGTTAAAATGTAATTGAAATGTAAATAGAGTAGCAAAATGTCATATGCAGCAATGAGTTCTAATATTTTCCTATTAACAAAGGAAATCAAAATGGAAAAGGCAGTTATAAGAACTGTAATTAATGATGTCGACTAAAACTACCTCATGGCACTGGACATTGACTAGCTATTGCATAAATCCAATACTACGATTTTTGTTTGTTTTTATCATACATTAAAAGCTATTTCTAAAAAATGGCTGACATTGTCAGGCAAAGAGGCTTCCAACATTTAAGAAAAATCTGACATTTTTTATGTCAAACACCTGGTATATTAAAGAAGGATAGAGCCTAGCCAATGTGGCTCAGTGGTTGAGCATCGACCTATGAATCAGGAGGTTGGGGGTTTGATTCCCGGTCAGGGCACATGCCCAGGTTGTGGGATGAGGAGGGAGGGGACATGTAGGAGACAGCCAATCAATGATTCTCTCTCATCATTGAGATATATATATATATATATATATAGAGAGAGAGAGAGAGAGAGAGAGAGAGAGAGAGATATCCCTCTCTCTTCCTTTCTCTTCCTCTCTGAAATGGAAATATGTATACAAAAACAAAAAATTGGTATGGTAGAAAGATGTGCACCATTTTTCTCTCCATAGAAATATTCATGTTCAGAAGTTTGTTTTTTTCTTTTTCACTTATATGATAAGCTGAGGTCTTTCTTTTGGTAAAAAGAAAATTTACTTTCTCTTTAACAAAGGAGTTTTCTGCACCATTTTTAAAGCCCTAACTATGTATATACACTGTATATATTCTGCAACTGTTCCTCCAGATACCAAAGATAAGTAAGTAAAATCAGTAGCAAGAGAGTTGTGCTCCATAGATGGAATTGGCCCTCACCTCTGGGGGCATCACCTTTCTTATGGTGATGGGCATATCTGATCTGACATTTTCCAGCCTTGCTTTCCCATTGGCCGAATCTCCCCGTGAGCCCTCCCCAAGGTACCACCTCTCAGACCCTGGGCTTTGTCCAACAGCTGGGCCGCTCAGGAGTGGCTGAGCATTTTCATGAGGAAAGGACAGAGGGGTCAGGGAAAAGTGTCAATCATCTCCAGTCCACCGCACTCACTCCCTGTGGCCTGGAGATAAAGAGGAGACCGTTTAAGGGCCTTCAGTGTAAATGCTGTTTTGTTCATTTAGGTCTAAACAGAATGGTATTTGCCTGGCCTAGTCTAATGAGTATAATTTGTGAAATCAGGTCTATTTCCACTAATTCAGTATCCATAGTAATAAAAGCATAATATGCTAATTAAACTGGACGTCCTTCCGGACCAATTCCCGGACAAAGCTGGGGCTGTGAGGGAAGCCCGGGTCCCGGGTACCAGAGGGAAGCCAGTGCTGGCAGCCGGGGAAAGGAAGGCCTACTCTTGCCGAATTTCGTGTATCGGGCCTGTAGTATACATATATTAAATTAGTAGATTAACACCAGTAAATGTACACTTGGTGAGGAAATAAATCTTTTAGAAACTAGCCGGTGAGAATCCTGACAGTCTGTTCACTGAAGCTGGGGACACATTCAGCTTCAAACCGTCATGTCAGATATGTGGACACGTGGTTCCCTGAATGTCTGTTCAACTCACTGTGGGAGGGGGTGTGCATTTTAAGGATGAAAGGAATGATTTTCAGTATTTAAACTGCCTGTTTCTGTACCTTCGTACGTGGAGCTATTCCGTGCAGAACAAGCCAGATGTTCCCAACAAATTATCTGGGCCCCTTTGGGAGAGCATTCAGGTAGCCCGGGTCCCTTGCTCAACTGGCCACTTCCATGCATACAACGGTGGCCTGTTTAGTGGCTCTGGGTTTGCAAAATGGGGCGCTCTGCAATGCATGCTGGGAAGGGACCTCAAGCCCCCAGGCATGACCGCTGGTACCGAGGGGCAGGAGCAGGGGCAGCCGGCTAACGTGGGAATCCCGCGATCAGACGTGGACTGGCTGGTTTTGCACAGAGGCCCGGACAGCTGGGAAGGAAAGCAGCCGAGCTGCCAACAGCGACAGGCCCCGGAGAGAGTTGGCTGCATTAGCAACCGCCATGGAGACGCGGCGCCTCCTTTTCCCCCACCTGCAGCCGTCCTCACGTTCATAGCAACAGCCTCAGCCACCATAGCCTGGGATTTGAAACATCAATGATGTATTTTGAAATGCCTCAACATGGGGACGTTTGCCGTAGCTTAATGGAAGCCACCGGCCGAGGAGGGAAGCGCACTGGGCTTTGAGACCAGACCCACCAGGGTGTAAATTCTGGTTTGGATCTTTACTGGCTTTGTGACCTTGAAGACCTTGAAGGGGTTCTCTTTGATCTCTCTCTCTCTCTCTCTCTCTCTCTCTCAAATATATTTTTATTGATTTCAGAGAGGAAGGAAGAGGGAGAGAGAGAGAAACATCCATGATGAGAGAGAATCATCGATGGGCTGCCTCCTGCACACCCCACACTGGGGATGTGCCCTGACTGGGAATCCAACCATGACCTCCTGGTTTACAGGTCCAGCTCACCCACTGAGCCACAGGCGGGCGAAGGGGCTCTCTTTTATTCTCGATTCCTCCTCCGTAAAGCGGTGGTAATAACACGATGTATGAACAGAGAGGCGGGTATCAGTGGCCTCGCAGGTGCCAATTATAGATTTGGGGGGTAGGTCTAGATGTCCCGGGAGCATGATACTGTGCTAGAAGCTTGGCCGCCAAGACATAGCTGTGACAGCTAACTGGTTTATAAGACTGTGTTGATTTTAACTTGATGATGTGAATGGTTGGGTTTCTCCAAAGCACAGTTATCTAAATAATAATAATAATAATAATAATTAAACCCTTTATTTACTCAATTTTATTTTTCTCAAACAAATTGAGGATGACTATTTAATGGCAGATGCCGACCACCAGGAGGAGCCCGAGATCCCTTCATCCCCTTATTCACCCCCTAGCATGGGGCCCATCCAAGGGCAAGGGAGGGCCCAGGTGGTGGGAGTGCATTTCTCTCTCTACCTGAGGACCCCAGGCTCTCCCCCTGCAGCCTCTCTTCAGAGTCATCACCTGGGGCCCTGGTCTTCCAGGGAACCAGGAGGCAGTGGGGTCAAAGCAGGCCTGTTCCCCGACAAAGAGGCACATCTCTGAAAAAGCCTAATGTGGGTTCTGTTCCAAACATTGAGGGGCAAAGAGCCACACTTTTTTGTTTTTCTTTTTTTAAAAAAAAATATTTTTTTTTTATTGATTTTTTACAGAGAGGAAGGGAGAGAGATAGAGAGTTAGAAACATCAATGAGAGAGAAACATCGATCAGCTGCCTCCTGCACATCTCCCACTGGGGATGTGCCCACAACCAAGGTACATGCCCTTGACCGGAATCGAACCTGGGACCTTTCAGTCCACAGGCCGATGCTCTATCCACTGAGCCAAACCGGGTTTCGGCTTTTTTATTTTTCTTTACTCTCCTTTAGTCTTTCATTCTTACTGGACTAGTAACTGTTCAAGGGCTGTGACCTGGGAGTAGGCTTGGGGAGGACTCTTGGAACCACAGGGATATTTCTGGGTCCATTTAGATGCTAGAACTTGTCTGTTCCTTTTCAGCAAAGAGAGGCTTGGCCTCCCCACCCTGGTCAGGCTGGTACAGGAGGCGATTGCACTGAGCGCAACACAGAACGCCAGGAGTACAGGAGCCTGCGCTAGCTAGTGTAAGCTCGCTGGTCACTTGGTGTTATGAGAAATTGATGGTTGAATAGTTGAGCATTCAGGATCCTAGGTCCCAGGCAATAATAATAATAATAATAATAATAATAATAATTCCCCACATCCATTTCTCCTTACAGGCAGCGGTTGTGTGTGCTCAGAACTGGGGTTCAGATCATGGATCTCCCATTTGCTGGCTGTGTGAGCATGCTTGTTTCCACGTCTATAAAATTGCAGTTCCTCATTTTGCATTTTGCATCAGTCTGTTCATTCACTGAGCCCCTGCGGCGTGGGCCGACACTGCCCTCAGCGCCAGAACGCAGTGCTGAGCAGCAGGCACCCAGTCGGCACACACTGTCCTGGGGAAGAATGTTGACATCGAGCAGAGAGAGAGACGTAGGGTAAAGGGCTGTGAAGGGAAACAATAAAGGGACAGGGCTTGTCAGGAAAGTCATTGCTGATGGCCAAGCCATGCACGTCCTAGGCGGACATTGGATTAGGCTGAGGGAGCGTGAAGCACAGGGTGCCATGGGATGGCGTGTGCCGGGCATGCGGAAGGACCTGCAGAAATTGCGGTATTGTTGAAAGTACGTCAGCAATGGGGAGAGCACCAGGAGGTGAGGTCAGAAAAGTTGAGGACACGCTGACACAGTCATCCTAGGATGAGCCTTCCTAGCACCGGGAACTCCATTATCCAACCAAAAGGTTGGTCATCAGTGCATCCTTTGGATTGATTTATGACCAAAAGGGGGATGTGTGGACGAAAGGGGCCACTTGCTGACCTGACAAGCCAGGGAAGGCCTGCGTGGCAGTCTTGCAAACTCAGAGACCGAAAGTAACCACAAAGGATGGCCTGAAATTAAACTTTAACTAAAAGAACTTTAATTAAAAGCAGTTATGGTGGGTAGTCATCTCCTAGGCCGGTATCTTCACTGACAAGGTCAACCTTTACCTTACCTTTTTGCATCTATGATAACACACCCTTGAAATGTCTGGGTAACTTGTAACTTCCCTTTTTCTGGAGCCCCTGGGGCACAACTTAATGTGCTGGGCACCAGGACAGATACCACAAATTCCTTCATTGTTACCATGTTAGTTGTTCCTGCACCCACCTAAGTATGTGTCTATCATTTTATTTCTTATCCAATCCCAGGGGTCCCCCCTCCCCACCCCCCGCCTCTCTAATCTATCACCAATGGATTTCATGTAACCCACCTAAGTCCCCTCCTTTGATTGCAATATAAAAAAAATAGATGTAAGACCCAATCCATTGAGATATTGCTTCCCGGCAATTGTCAACAGTTCGGCTCAAATAAACTCACAAAAATTATTTTTTTAAAAAAAAAAAAAGGAAAGAAAAGGTCAGGACACTGGTCACAGAGTGTCCTTCCGGCCATTGGAAGAACTTCCGCTTTTCTTCCATGCATGAGGAGAAGGGATGGCCCCTGGAGCAGAATGTGAGGTGATGTGACTTCCGTTGGGGTCCACACGTGGACAGTGGAGCACGGGAGAGGCGGGAGTGGATGGAGAGAAACATTGGGAGGAAGAAGAGTGAAGAGTAGACCAGCCAATGATGATGGCGAGGACAGGGACTGGGGAGAAAGAGAGAACTCTACTTGGACCTTAGCAGCGGCGCCAGAGGATTGTCTCACCATATGAATGGGAAGAGTTTGCTTTAACAAAAGGAAGAGTCATCCAAACATCACGAGTTCTGTTTGAGATGCTTGTCAACCTCAAAGCAGAAAATTTCAGAAAATTCTGACCATGATTAAAGTCTTCAAACCACCTTTTATGCACAGTGAGAAGGATAGCTGTTATCTCCATGACTGTTTCTGCCTTATGATCTGACACCCTATCCATGGCGGGCGGGGGGGGGGGGGGGGGGGGCGGGGGCGGGGGAGGGAGAGAATGTGAACACAAGATCAAGGTTAAAGGCTCCCCGAGAGGACAGGGCACAGCACGGAGAGCTGAACTTCATCGGGACAGAATCCCCAGTCAACATAGCAACATCTGGCATCTGCAGGATTAGCATTTATTAAAAAGCTGGATGTGTGGAGTTGGGGGTATTCAGAAGATCCCTGGTCAATTCTTTTCAGGCCTCACTAGAGATGAAATTAGATTAATAAATGCTATCTTCATTTTTAAGGGATTGCCCAGGGGGGTGGGGGGAAAATGCCTTGCACATTTTTTATAAAATTCTGTACTTTATAGACTATTTACTGCGTTTTCTCCCTATATAATCAAATCTATTTTAATCTTTAGACCTAGTAGAATATATAGGGTGGGGCAAAGGTAGGTGTACAGCCCGGCCGGCATGACTCAGTGGGCGAGTGTCGATCTATGAACCAAGAGATCAGGATTTGATTTATGGTCAGGGCACAAGTCTGGGTTGCAGGTTCTCTCTCATCATTGATGTTTCTATCTCTCTCCCCTCTCCTTTCCTCTCTGAAATCAAATATATATATAATTTTTTTAAAGTCCTTGGAAGCAAAATCTTAGATGCTTATATCCCTCCCACCCAACTTTATTTAATACCTTTGCAAGTTGATAGCTTTATCTAAAGAGTAACATCCATAGTGCAATCATTTTTGCTCTTCTTTATATGTTTAAAAGTTATTCACGATGATGCATATACCTTTTGGTCATGTATTTCCATTTTTGGAACAATGCCGTAATGCACTATCATAGGGTAGTACATTAATTCACTCTGCAGTTTATAGACTTCTAAGTTGTTCCAGTTTTTCAGTATTAAAAATGAGGTTGCAAAGAACTTTTGTTCCACCATCTCCTTGTGTACAATCCAATATTTCCTCTCCAGCGAAGAGTATTCACAGTATGACACCAGTGGGTTTGGTTACCCCAATGCGATCGGGCCCTCAGGCCCCTGAGCAGCTGGGGCAGTGGGAGACACCCTGTGGCCTCCTGGGGCAGCCAAATTGATGGATTTGAGTGGGTCTTCAGATTTTTTTTTTTTTTGGTACCTTTTTCATGACGAGAAAATAGTTGGAAGCACCCATTTAGCCTTTGTGGCTAAAAGTAGTTTCTCGTGAGCCTGGCCTGGTCCAGTGAGCCTGCCAGCATGACAGGCCCTACCTGATCATAGACCTCAGGTTGTCCCTCCACTGCTGTTTCAGGGGTTTGGCTACTACAGATAGTGACATGACGAGCTCTCTTGCACGCGTTTCCGGTGCCCATACTCTACGGGTAGGAGAGGAATTCCAGCTGTAGGAGATGCGTTGTTCATCTCTGACAGGCAGGGACCAACAGTTTGCCAAAACTCCTGCATCAACGTAGAACCCCAAACACAGAGGGGAGCTCCCGTTGCTGCACGTGCTCACCGGTCATTGATATTGACCTTGTACTTCCGTTTGGCTTTTTTTAATGGTTAGACACACCCGTGGGTCTGATGGCAGTGGCTCCTTCCAACAGCGTGGCCCATCTTGTCCTTCGTCCTCTGTTTGAGTCTAGACACTGACATCCTGAATTTCATTCAGACTGTGCGCTGCCGTTATGCCAGCTGGCTGGAGGGAGGAGGGACTGGATGTTTGTGGCACATCCTGAGAAGATGATCCTTCCTGAGATCAGCAGGCAGCTATAATTATAATGAAAGAGACAAGATATTTATTTAATCAGTTCGATTCTTTTTTTACTCGCCGACCACTTCAGAGGGACTCCTGAGCGCTTCGCTCACCCTGGGTGCCAACACCTACACGGAGTGTAAGCACAGCTGCTCTGCAAAGTTATTAGCAGCAAATTTAGCTCATCGTAATGTCAACTTGTCAGAATGGCAGTGAAATAAAATGAAATAAAAGTTCCTGTTACTATACCATTTGAACATTTTCTCCTTTGGCAATAGTTGATTCCAAATAGAAAAAAAAATTGAAAAACAATGAACTCTAAGTGCAATATTCTGATTCTCACTTAATTGATAAAAAAATCACTACACTATCTTCAAAATTATGCTATTTCTTAGAATAAAGATATATCCTTTTTAAATGTCCCTTTTCCTAGATTGTTCTAATTTACTTCATGATAGGAAGGGCATATCTAATATAAAGCATGAGGTAGAATTATAGAAATTACATAATTGCTCTGAGGTGCCCACTCGAGAGCACATCAGCCTACATAGATGCCTTGTTTTAAGCAGATTCCATGCATAATAAACTTCATGTTTTAAATATGATTTATTGTTGGCTCCCTCGCATAGTAAAGCGGCTGAGGTTTAAACAAATTGTTCCATTTATGCAATACTACTTAACACATTTTTCAGGTGAACATCTAGAGCAGTGGTTCTCAACCTTCTGGCCCTTTAAATACAGTTCCTCATGTTGTGACTCAACCATAAAATTATTTCGTTGCTACTTCATAACTGTAATGCTGCTACTGTTATGAATCGTAATGTAAATATCTGATATGCAGGATGGTCTTAGACGACCCTGTAAAAGGGTCGTTCGACCGCCAAAGGGGTCGCAGCCCACAGGTTGAGAACCGCTGATCTAGAGTGTAGAGACATACTCGTGTCACGCACATTTAGAAACAAATCAGAAAATGTTATTTCCATGAAGCCTTTCCAGCCTAAAAAACGAGTATAGAAATAGCATGAGAGGCACCAGCACATTCATAATTCACCTTTTACACATATTAACATGTCACATTGAACTCAGAAATGTTTATCCAGTAAAATCACAGATGCTTCCATCCTCCTCACCACCCCCGGAGACAGCCTCCAGTCCGGCCTGTGCAGTCTTTAAAACTCCCGGCTGCCACCTCAGAGTCATCTATGTCATGATCGTTGTCTCAGATAATAAACAATCCTTAGTGTTAATGGGGACTGTAAAGATGGAAGCTGAAATCATCTCCAGAAATCCCTGAGCGCTGGTGACTGCAAGCATGTCAGGGAGACAGCCAATGGGAAGAACACCAGGGTGTTGACCCAGGTCTGCTGTAAACCATCTCGTGTGGAACAGGCCACCTCCCACATGGCCGGTCTTCTTGTGGAATCAGTCAACTAATTAGTCCTCCCAAGGGGCTCTGCTGCTGCATGGATGCCTGTAGTTGGATCTGTCCTTTCCTGTTGGCCACAGGTTCTAAGCTTCCCTTTGTCTTACACCAAACAACGTTATTATTTGAGTTTTGTTTCCTCCCAGTAAGTCCTTTTGTTAGGTTACCCATGACCAAATTATTTAAACTCTGTGGACCTCCGTGTTCTTATCTGTCCTCTGCGTGAGTTGAACCTGCTGACTTGCTTGGGCACAATATCGTGAAAACCATAGGCCGAGGGTCCAGCCTCATCATCACTGTATCTTCAGTGCTCAGAACAGTGTTTGGCATCTGGTAAATAATAAATGTTGAGTGAATATTTGTAAAATTTTCCCCCCCCAAAAAATTACACTCCAAGGAATACAATTGTAGATGCTACATTAGTCACATTTGGGATAGCCCTAAACAAATCGTAGAAGTGTGACTAAATCTTCACAGATGGCGCATGTGTGTGTGTGTGTCTTCATAGCCTTCAGTTACTTACAAACTCAAGTGAATTAGAAATTATACCCTATTACATCCATTTTTGATACACTCTATGATGAATCTGTTTTAGCATTTTTTTCTGGCATAAAGCAAACTCGCTACTTTATATACTTAAGGAAAATTTTATAATAAAGGGAAATATTTTACAACGAATAGAAACATGCTCAAATTCACTGTTTTATAAGCTGTGATGATTTCATAACATTTATTAGTGGTAAACTTATTTTTGTTTCCTTCTCAATCTGTCACTGGATCCTAACATAAATGTTTTATTCCTAGCAGCTTCAGATAATAAACCTCCACCTTACTTTTTCCCTTTCAAAACTCCAGAGCACTCTCCTACCCCATATAAATACTCTCATCCCCAGCATCACCTTCTCTAAGGCAGATCTCAAATGTCAGAGTATCATTAACTGAGGGGCTGATTAAAACACAGATTCCTGGCCTGACTGGCATGGCTCAGTGGTTGAGTGTTGACCTATGAACCAGGAGGTCACAGTTCAATTCCCTGTCAGGGGACTTGCCTGGATTTTTGGGCTCAATTCCCAGTAGGGGGCGTACAGGAGGCAACTGATCGATGATTCTCTCTCATCATTGATGTTTCTATCTCTCCCTCTCCCTTCCTTTCTCTGAAACCAATACAAACATAGTTTTAAAAAACAAACACACACAGATTCCTGGGCCACACCCCAAGAGTTTCTGATTCGATTGGTCTGCTGTGTAGCCCAATGCATAGAGTCTGACTCCATTTTGTATGTTCCACTCAAGTCTTAGCATTTCTCTAACCACATCTTCGCAAGCTGATCAGAAAGCTTTTCAGATTTCCCATGTGTAACAAGGGTTGTGGGTTGTGGGCCAGTTAGTACAGGCTCTGTCTCATGGGCAATAAATATTTTTTTAAATTTTTAAATGTGCATATTTTGCCACATATTGAAATATTTGAATAACTTATTCATATTGGACTCTTATAAAGAACTAAGATTTTAATGAAGAGCATAGAAATAGATTGCTTTGTTCCCTTTGTGATAAATTGGCATAGCTTGGTTAACCAATTCGAAATCAGAAATCATGACCTAGCACATCCTTAGAGAGAGACCTGTTGTAGCGGAGAGCAATGCAGCTGTACACATTTGTAATTCAAAGGCACTGAGGCAAAAGCTGTCAAAACATTGCTGAAATTGACAAGGATAGAAGGTTCATTAGTCTAAGAACTGATGCGTTATAAACCAGTGGGTGATCAGCTTAATAATTTGAACAAAGTTGCACATTTATGCAAACAACAACAACAACAAAAAACAAATCCTGTTCTAGCTTATAATTAAATTTCACATCTTGGTTGGAAGAAAGGGAGAAGCAATTGTGGTTATTCTTCATGAAGTTAAACCTAATGCCTTATCATAATCAAATTTAAAATATTGTTTTAATGGGAAATTTCTTACTATTGTCTCAGTATTGACTTGAAGACTTAACAGTGTCAGTAAACCAATTCTTGGTTCATTAACATGGAATTAACTTATAAATGATTTAACATTCAGAACAGTTCAATAAGACGGGAATAAAGAAAGACAGTTTCATCTTTCCAATATGCCTGCATCATAGTATTAAGTTTGTCTAAGGAAGGAAGTACTTGTGGAAGACCACCTATTGTCTTCACTAGCTGATAAGCTTAGACAGAGAAACCTCCCCCCCCCCCCCCAAGTCTGGGTTTCTTTGAAGCCCTAGCAAAGGTCTGAGCTGGGTGCCACCTCTGTTTGTCCAGACAGTGGTAGCTGAAGCAATTTCCCCATCTATTATTATGTAAATCCTTGCTGATGGGCTAGTCTGCCTGTTGCTGGGGGTCACCTGCCTAAGGGCTATGCTATGGGTGTATCCCAGATCAATAAAAGCTTGGTGAGGCCTGAGCACCAGTGGAAGTCCTTCTCCTTGAGTGGGACTTGCCCGCCTGGTCCCCCAATATTCCCAAATTATCTCTTGTCTCTTCTCTTTCATTTGTGTGCGGCTCCTCTTCCAGGTCCTGAACCCTGAACCACGCCGGACGTGGAGGGAAACACATTCAACAAGTACTGAAGGCAGATTGGGAAGGGGAGTGGGCATTATAACATCATGACGATAGCAAATAGGGAATAATGAGAGCAAAGTAGCTCACAGAACTATGACCACTTATAAAGTGAGGTTAGATATTTATCTCACTGTTCTCTCCCAAGAAACATGGGGTTGAGTGAAATCACTTTATAGAGGACGAAATGGAAGCACAGAGAAAATAAGAATATGAAAAGGCATCGACTCATCCCTGCCACCTACTGTAATGCTGTGTCACTAGACCAGTAGGCCTGGAGGTGGCAGAAGCAAGGCTTGGTGTTTGATGCTCCATCCGTTCCAATAATCTACACTGTCTCTTAGGTATTGTCACAGATTTTCTACTTCAGAGCTGCCCTTGAGCTTAACTTACTTGAGTTCGTTTATAAAAGAGCATTAGAGAGTAAGCCATGCAACATGAGGCATCTTCATGGAAATTGGGAAGGCAGATTCGGAAGGGAAGTGGACATTGTAACATTATTCTTGCCCTTTATGAACAAACTAGAGGCCCAGTGCACGAAAATTGTGCACAGGTACAGTCCCTAGTGGCTGCCAGCTGCTGGCTGGGGCCTCCCTTCCCACAGTTGGCCAGCCGACCCCGCCTCCTGGTCGAACTCCCAGTCAAACTCCCTGTTGAGGGGACAATTTGCATATTAGGCTTTTATGATATAGGATATTCAAGTTCAATATTAGAATAGTTTGCTTGGTCTCCTACTTATCCAGTCATGGTCAATTAAGTAATGTTGAATAATACCCGCATCTTCATCAAAACACCGACGCAAAAACTCTTACACTAAACCAATAATGTCAGAGTAAGAATGCTCAGACATGTCACTGTCATGTTAACAAAGGAAACCCATTGCAAGAAAACAGTCTTTTCTGTAATTCAGCTGCACAGAGGAAAACATATCTTTGTTTACGACTATGGTCATGCATGCAGGCAATCACCCAAGGGTGTAGAGATCACAGCAGACCTCCTCATGCCTGGCAAGACATCAGTTATAAAGCATTTGTTAGCCTTGACCTTGGAGCTATGGAATTTGATTTTAAAGCTATGCATGCCTTGTAGTAAGGGATTTTGTCTTTAAGATAATTTTAACCTTGGAATCTTTCTCCATTGCTCCTGTGCAAGGGACAATGGCTTCAAGTCTTAGGTAACATAAAAGGGCAGGTGTTCCCACTTCCCCGTTAATGACTTTCTAAGTGTGGATGAGGATGGTCCTTATCGGTCATTACTAAATCTACTTCACAGAAATTAAGAATTAAATTACAGCTTCAAGGCTCATTAGGTCTTGTTAAATTTGTTGAATGGCCCACGTGTGGATGTCTTGTCCTCCGTGAGGCATCTGTAAAACAGGTGTTTCAGTTCATTGGATTTTTTTTTTTTTTTGCATTCTCTTCTGCCCAAAGAATATTATACAATTGTGTTTGGAATTCCAGGTTGGGTTCTTCTATTGGAGGATCAGACTTCAAATAGTCATACTTGACTCTCAAGTTTATCATAGAGTCGGAACAATATGGAAATGCTCTCATGGGAGCCTTTAGAAAGGAGTATTGAATGTGAAATTCAAGGGCAGAGTAGGGACCATATTCCAAACTTAATGTCTTCTCACTTGTCTTAACATTCTTATTTTTAACTGAATTTATCGCAGTGACATTGGTTAATAAAAAAAATGATCTAGGTTTCAGGTGTACAATTTTATAACGTATCATCTGTATATTGTGTGTTCATCACCATTTATGCAATCTGTCCCCTCTCTTACTGCCCCCCCCCCCTTCCCTCTGGTAATTACCACTGTTGTCTCTGAGTTTTTTTCTCAGATGCTAAATAATTCCACATACAAGTGCAAGTGGAAAGATCTTTTATGTGTTTTATCCATGCTTATGGAGATGTGTCTTCTAAGGCACTCATTCCTCTTTGTTTGAATGCAAGGGATCTCAAACCAGATAAAAAACCCCCGCTCTTGTATCCTTCCTCTTTTTGCAGTTGTCTGTATGCTGTCTCTTTGGCACAAGGAAAATGCCCCAATGTCACCTTCAATTTTATGGTCTTTGAAAACTTAAGCCAAATCAAACTGTAAATTTTGGGGTACAAAAAAAAAGGATTAGATTTAGGAGCAGATCAAATAACTGTCTGGGCTATAAAACAAATCTTTGTATTTGTAAATCAGCCGTTCGAATATGATTAGAGAGTCACAGAGTCTTTGGAAGATCAATTAACCTCCCTGATCCATTATCTCATGATAGGATGAGATGCTGTGGTTGGTGCTAAATTTGCATTGGAATTTGAGAAGCAGGATGAACTCTCACACTGCATGTGTTAGGAAGGTATCCTGAGGCAGTGTCACAGAGAGAGAAGAAATTGAGGGTGGATTTCAGCTGCTTTAATCAACTCCAGCTTTCTCTCCATGGACCTTACTATAGTTAAGAGTTACGTCATCATAAATATTACATAAAAGGAATTCCAAACCACTGAAATCTCAAATACAATTATGGTTAAGACATATAAAAACAGTAATAAGTAGACTCCTTTACACTTAAGAGGCAAAAAGATAACTTTAAAAATTAGTGTTTAAGCATTTTAAAGTATTGCCTAATTGTAAATTAGTGCAGCTACTGTAGAAAACAGTATAAAGACTTCTCAAATAATTAAAAATAGAACTGCCATACGATCCAGTATTTCCACTTCTGGAGGTATGTTGGAAGAAAACAGAAACACTCATTTGAAAAGACATATGCACCCAGACACTCACTGTAGCACCACTGGTAATGGGCAAGATAGGGAAGCAACCTGGATGTCCATCCATAGAAGAATGGAGAAAGAAGCGGCCTATGTATAAAGACAAATACTAGATGATCTCACTAATATGTTAGAATCTAAAGAAAACCCCAATAAGTGGATAAGCAAACGAAAGCCAGAAACAGACCCCTAAATGTAGAGAACCAACTTGTCAAAGGGGAAAGGGTCGGGGTATGGGAATTAAAAAAAGAAAAAAGTAGTCTGGTACTGGTACAAAAGCAGACAGAAAGTACCGCCTAAAATGCTTCCAAGTTTTAAGATACTCTAAACTTTCCAGAAAATGGTTTTAAGATTATTTGCTAATGTTTATTCTCAGATCAAAAGCAAACTTTCTAATGGCAATAGATCATAGCATGCTTTTTCAGATGACAAAAAAAGTTCTCACTTCAAGCTTTTATTAAAAAGCACTGATTCAGAGGAGTCCCTACTTTTCCAAAGACCAACACATTTTAAAATGCCAGGCTGGATATTTCTCTAATTCAGTGGACTCATTTTCTATGTAGGATTGTTGTTCCCTCTATTGTTGTTTTTACTAAGGCAGCAAGAGGCTTCAAAATAGAAGCCTTATAAAATTTATAATAAAATATTGCTTTAAGAGGCAATAATTTTGCTGATGAAACATTTTTTTCTTTGAGGTTTGTTGAAATTCAAAACCCGTAATCAAGGGGGATTATAGTACCTGATAACCAGGTTTTTAAAAAATGATTTAAATTCAGCTCACAAGTTTTTCTAAAAAATTAGAAAGGATATATCATTTATAAAATATCATAGTATGTTATTCTATACATACTGATATATTTTTATTTCTAAATTTTTTACAGCTTTCCTTTATCCCAGTATTTTCTACATCTCTACATAAACATATCAAAAATAATCTGAGAAAGTTAAGCTTATAACAACAAATTACACTAGCAAGCAACTCAGTCATTTAATATATAAATGTTTTCACCATAGTTTTTTACAATATTTTTCAGGCAAACTTTAAACGCACAATAAATGGCATTTGTACGAGTTTTAATTTTTCTTTAATTTCTTTCATGTTTTGTTTTAGTTTGTTCTTGATTATTTTATATCAGTGTTAAAGATATTTCTACTGGTTTGTGATGTTTTGGTTAAGAATTTCAAACTATGCCCCAGATTTCTTTTTTTCAAATTAATTATACCGCAACTTTTATCCCTGGGAAGTGTCCTGTGAAACCCATTCCAAAGTGAATGGAGCCCAGTGGGAACTGTCTGTCACTTAGGTTCAGGGATGGCACCTGATGGCATCAACGTGCTAAGGTTGCCTGGAAGTGGTTCCAAGGTATTGATCTGAAATAGAAATTCCCTTGTAATTAACTCTAACCATCTCAGGGAATACTTCCTCAAATTCCAGTCAAGGAAATAGCAGTCTCTGAGTAATTTTTTCTCAACATTCTGAGAAAAAATGAGATGTCTTACATGGACTATGATTTGCTCCAATAAAGAAAAATATCTT
This sequence comes from Myotis yumanensis, assembly GCF_028538775.1. Taxonomy (NCBI): domain Eukaryota; kingdom Metazoa; phylum Chordata; class Mammalia; order Chiroptera; family Vespertilionidae; genus Myotis; species Myotis yumanensis. Next base: position 4,114,435 of record NW_027223768.1, read on the forward strand.
GTTATTAATAATCTGGGCAAATTAACTCTCAAGGGTTTTCACTGACTGAGACTGGTGTGTGGGAATGTAATTGGACCAACTCTCCGCTATCAAACATGCAAAAACTACCAAAGCAAAATCTCAGAATACTCTTTAGCAGTAATTTGGTTTTTGTTATTGCCGAAATATGGCACTGAGCAGATTTGGAATGATGGCTAATGGATGTTTTTTACATCATTTTAAATATTAGTGTCATCGCAGAGTCCAGTCCATTAAGAGGACATTTAGAAACTGCCTCCCTCTCCCTCCCTTTCCCTAGTCACTGTGTGCTCTTTGTTCAGTTACGCTGACCCGCTGACCCTCCGCTGCTGCTTCCTCTTCTGTGTGGGTGCTGTGTGCAGCTGGCCAATATAACCTGTTAACACATTGAATTTCCTAGCAGTGATTCAGTAGCTGTCACAGTAATCAGCATGGGAACACCTAACTGCTATAGATGGCTTCCTATCGACTGCTATAAAAACACACAAATAAAGTGTGAACTCTAAAAATCTATTTACCGCCGTAGATGTGAGCCTTAAATACAGTTTGCTGATGTCCAGCTGGCTTCGCTGGAGCAACTTCTTCCTCTCAAGGACATCTGTTACACAGCAGGCGTGTGAGAAAGCCTGCAAGTGCGAGGAACCTGGGAAACACCTACCCTTAAGCCCCTCAGAGAAAGGCAAGTGACCTCACTCAGAGGTGGAATCTAATGAACAAAATAACCTGATGAACAGAATAGATCCAGAGACATGGAAACATGGACTAGACCAGCCGTGGGCAAACTACGGCCTGCGGGCCGGATCCGGCCCGTTTGAAATGAATAAAATTTAAAAAAAAAAAAAAAAGACCGTACCCTTTTATGTAATGATGTTTACTTTGAATTTATATTAGTTCACACAAACACTCCATCCATGCTTTTGTTCCGGCCCTCCGGTCCAGTTTAAGAACCCATTGTGGCCCTTGAGTCAAAAAGTTTGCCCCCCCCCCGGACTAGACTGTGGAATCTGAGAGAGAAGGGGGTGGGGGGTGGGAAGAGATCAACCAAAGAACTTGTATGCATGTATATGCATCACCCATGGACACAGACAATGTGGAGTTTGTATGCATGTATACATCACCCATGGACACAGACAATGTGGAGTTTGTATGCATGTATGCATCACCCATAGACACAATGTGGAGTTTGTATGCATGTATACATCACCCATGGACACAGACAATGTGGAGTTTGTATGCATGTATACATCACCCATGGACACACAATGTGGAGTCAAGCAGTAGAAAGGGCTGAGACTCTAAGGCTGTGGCTGGGACATTTGGTTGAGAGCAACACACTTGGGGCACAGTTCTACTAAGGGGCCACATGTCATCACAGCATCCTTCCTCTCTCGCTTAGAAGAGTGAATACCGCAGAGCTCATTCACAAATCTCCTAGAGACGGTCTTTGGAGACAGAGTGCTGGTGTGCCCAGGGGAGCAGCACTGGCTCTCTCCTTTGCTAGCTCTCTCTCGCGCGATCTCTCTCTCTCGGTTGAGCAAGTAACGTTGACCAAGGATCACTGGCACTTTGGAGATCACCTTAACTCCTTCAGGCCATCGGGGGATCCAAAGGTGTCGCTTGAAACTATAAAGTCATTGTGGCATTTTTACCTCCATCCATGTCACCGTTCATCAGCATATGGTATCTTTCCCATCGTTTACATCTCCTGTAACCATTTGGTTAAACACTCCTTTCTTTGGGGCCCCTTTCACTTGTAACAAATTCAGTCATTACTTAAGTCAGTCTTTGTTCTGGCTTCATGAAACAGACCTCGCCTCTCCGATTTCACCGCCTCTTACAGAACAGGGGCCGGGGGAGAAAGAACAGCTGTGAGGGTCTGAGCTATGTGAATGGATCCAGCTACGGGAATCCCTTTGTGGGCTCACTGAACTGTGGCATCTGCCCCAAAGCCGACCCCTGGTGCTCCCTAGGTGAATTCATGCTGCAGCATGAAATGACACAGCCGTGGGGAAGGGCAGGTTAGTACATGACCGCACACTCACAGGGGTGGGAGGGAGGAAGAGTGGACTATGCATCCTTTAGAAAAAGAACTAGAGAAAGAACGATAGTATATAAGTATCTACACTAATAAAAGACAAAGATGCTAATTGACCGTACCTTTGCTACGCCCATCAGCCAATCAGAAGAGTATGCAAATTAACCCGACAAAGATGGCCATTAAATTTGCATACTGCAGGCCGGGCGAGGCAGGACAGCGCAAGCTGCTGCCCACCTGCTGCCATCTGGGCCTCCCGTGTGCGACCCAGGGTGGCTGGGTGGGACAGTGCGAGCCGCCGTCCACCCCGCTGCCATCCAGGCCTGCCATCTGTGACCCAGCGGGGGATCCGGGCCTGCCATCTGCGACCTGGGGAGGCAGGGCAGGCACCGCGGGATCAGGCCTGCCATCTGTGACCCGGGGAGCAGGCCTAAGCCAGCAGGTGGTTATCTCCCGAGGGGTCCCACACTGTGAGAGGGCACAGGTCTGGCTAAGCCCCCACCCCAGCCCCCGCCAGTGCACAAATTTTTGTGCGCTGGGCCTCTAGTATCCTAATAAATATACTAATTCTAATACCGCATTGTATATGATGCAGTCTAATACTGATAGCATATTTAGAAGTAAGAGTACAGTATGGCTAACGTGATTTTATATTCATGAAGCATCAGGTGCTACGCAGAGGGCTTCCTACAGGGAATCATGATAACATAGTCAACAGTGATTTCTCACAGTAGCTGATATGATCCCCTCTTTTTAGAAGGGAAAACTGACGTTGAAACAGAAAAATAAGGAGCATTTGTTTTATCATCTCCCGCGTAGGTTCAGCTTATATGTAAGTTTTTAAATCACGATAAGGAATCAGAGAAGTCATTTTTTTCAGGGTGTAATTTACTGGGGATTAGATTGAAAGCACTGAAATGCCATGGAAATCAAATGGGTTAGGAAATAAACGTGTGCTTGTATTTGTGCCCGAGTTCACACTAATAAGTTCAACAGGAAAGCAAAGAGCCCATTCCAATTACGAGTTCCTTTAAATTTACAGTGGTTGGCAAACTCATTAGTCAACAGAGCCAAATATCAACAGTAAAACGATTAAAATTTCTTTTGAGAGCCAAATTTTTTAAACTTAAACTATATAGGTAGGTACATTGTTATTAACTTAATTAGGGTACTCCTAAGGCTTAGGAAGAGCCACACTCAAGGGGCCAAAGAGCCGCATGTGGCTCTTGAGCTGCAGTTTGCCAACCACTGCTTTAAAAGATATGTTTGGTAAAGAAAAAAAGATGGTCACTGTGCTTTTCTTTATGTCAAATGTCTTCTGATGAAAGACACAAAGGAAACAGTTTCTAAAGGAAACTTTAAAAAGTCGCTAAAGAAAAACTTTTCTAGGCTTTCAATAAAAAAAAGAAAAAGAGAGAGAAAATGAAACTATAAAATATATGAATGTTATCTCTTTCCTAATAAGGCAAACATTTCATCTTTTAAAATCTCCTGGTGGAGAGAGGCACATAACAGTTCCCTTAAGGACCGTCAGGGAGTCTCACTGTAAGTGAATAAAAGGCTCCACTTAAGGCATTGCGAGTGCCTACATTTATAACTAATTTTTTTCCTCTTCAAAGACAAAGCAAATGGGTAAAGTAATGAAATCCCCCGCCTCCGTGGTCCCGGCCTCCCTCCACAGGAACCCGGGAGCGCCTGGGCATCTTCCAGGTTAAATGCTCGTTTCCAATGAGAGATGCCAGCTCGCACCCCAAAACCTCCTTTACAAACCACCGCTATGCCCACGTTTCAAATCCCCACAAGCTCCGTTAACAAGCAAGAAAAGTCACAAACATGCCCCTGCGTGTGTGCTGATGTCACGACTGATCTCCTTGGCTGGCGACGTTTCCCAGAAGGCTCTCCTGGTCTCCCTCCATCCTCCACCTTCTCCTCGTCCCCCCTCCTCGTGCTGCACTCTGGCCTCTGGGTCTGCAAGCACTGAAGCCATTGGAAACGCGGGGGAAGGTGATACAGTTGGTCACCTGAACTTGCTCAAAAGACTTTTTTTTTTTTCTTAAACACCTTTTAAAATCATAGTGAAAACAGGATGAGAATTGAAGGACCAGTGTAGGCAGATAGCTATTGGATTGACTATTTGTAAATATATAGGGACCTTCGGATGAGCAGTGGGTGGCTATCCTGCTTCAAACACATAGGTGAAAAGGTTAAAAAAAATGTTTATACTTATGACGTAAGATGCTACCTTCTTAAAAAAAAAAAGATTTAAGCCAATTTTCCTTCCATCGATATAACATCTGAGATTCACTTCAAAAATGAGAAAGTAAAAGTTGCCAGGTACATAAAAGTTGCCAGGTGACCTCCCCATGACACCAAACTGAGACAACAATGTAATAGACTAGTTTTTCCTCTTGTGAAACCCTGTTACTATCCTGTAATATAAGATTGGGGGGAGGTAAAAGTCCCACATTAATGGGAAGGCTTTTCATCCATAGAAAAAAATTTTCGCCCAGCCAGTGTGGCTAAGTAGTTAAGTGTTGACCTCTGAACCAGGAGGTCACAGTTCGATTCCCGGTCAGGGCACGTGCCAGGGTTGTGGGCTCAATCCCACAACCATGGGGCATGCAGGAGGCAGCCAATCAATGATTCTCTCCTCATTGATGTTTCTATCTCTCCCTCTCCCTTCCTTTCTGAAATCAATGAAAATATATTTTTAAGAAGAAAATATTTTTCCTCCAGGTGATTCCATACAATCTGTGAGGAGGCCCTGTGCCTTCTTTTCCAGATGACGTGCATTTGGAGGGCCTGTGGCATTAAACCGTGAAGACACAGCAAGTGTGGGGCTGAGCCAAGTCTCCAGGTTCCCCCTCTGCTCACCTGCTACTTCATTCACCCCGTCCTTGTTCTTTCTCATCGGAGCAGTTACCACACATCCTTCCGAACCCACCAATGACTTGCTCTAAGGTTTCTGAGCCAGCACGATGGGCTGCTGCACTTTCCTCCTGTGGTGGGGAAGGGGGAGCGAGAGCTGCCTCCACCCCACACCCCGGGCTAGGGGAGTCCTGTCAGCCCAGCCCGACTCTCGTCCTGCACACACTGCCTGGATTTCATCCCAAACCTCTCCATTCTGTCCCCACAGGCGGGGGACCTGTAGCCACTTGCTTACACCGTCAACTGGGAACTCACATCTTATTTTCAGTAACCTAGGAAGAGAGGTCTTTTTAAATGATTTAAAAACTTTTGATCGACCAATGATTGAGTCTGTCTACACAAGCAATTTCTCATGGTAGATGATAGAAGATGCTCAAAAGGTTGACGGCGTGGTTTGCAATGTACTTCCGACCCTGTTAGGGCGCTTGAGGTGTATGCTCAGAGCTTCAGCGAGGGAGATAAATGTTTAGCAGGGAATCGAGCTAATTTCCCTCGCCTTTTGTGGTTGAGAGAGTGGGCATTTTGCTCGGCTGATTAGGTTTTATGCACTCTGACGCTCAAGTTGAAAATATAAATGTTCGATAATAAAGGAATGATAACAGTCATGTTCCATTTTCCTTTTCTATCTTATTAGCTCCAGGTAGGTCGTTTCGCTGTGTCTTTAAATCATTTATCTTCAGCAGCCACTTGGTTCTCTAGTTACTCTTTGGCTCCCGAGCAGTTTTATTTTGCTAAGAGCCATTCCCGGATGTCTCCGGAGTGATGACAGGGGTGAGGGAGAATTCAGATCAGCTCCAAGGGACGTTTGCCTCTGTTCCTCAGGAATAATACCCCTGTGGCATCCAGACTGCTCCCCAGCCCAGTGCGAAGTTACAGTCGTCCCGGATCAGTGGAGCTGGCACGGCCTGCTCTGTCTTTTCGGAGGAGATTTGCTTTCAGCGATAGAATCTGAGCATGTGTGATGATTCCAAGCTTCTCGGTCAGAAACAAAAACAACAACACAACCATTTCCCCCATAATTAAAAAATAATAATAGCCAAGACTCATTTTCAGAGAGGAGCCCAGAAGGAAAGTCCGGGGGCTAAACAGAATTCCCCAAGTGCAGCCCAATGAGCTTCCAGGGTCTAATTGATTTTCTAAGGCGTTTCCGTCAGAAAGGTTATGGAAGAAAATGGATTATGATGAATAGACATTGAGCAAGCCGTTGGAAGGGTCTGGGCCTTAATTCATCTTTGGAATCTTTGGCTTCCTAAGGTTTCATGCTAGTGTTGCCATAACGTCCATGTCCCTACAAAGGTTTCAGGAGGTCACCCCTTTCAGAAGCCAGCATGTGGGGGACGCCTGGGTCAGCTAAACCCTGACTTCTCCCCAACACACGCTTATTGCCGTTAGCTACCTGGCAAAGGCCAAGCCGCCTCAGGAACACCAACAGGGTCCTTGATTCTGAAAGCCAGTGGCCTCGTGTATGTTTTGTGGCAGCCACACTCCTGGTCGGCATTGCAGTTACCTCGGAAAGGCCCAGGGCGCCACAGCTACGCTTCCTTGTTTCTCTGGAGTCTCCCTGGGAGTAAATCATGTACCTCCATGTCTCTGCTTTGGGGTCCCTATGGACCCAGTGCTTCTCTGTGTGACTCTGCCACCAAGACTCTGGGCGGCAGCTCCTGCTCCTGGTGGAGGACATTGTGCAGGTGGGATGTCCAGGAGCAGTGGGGCTCACACCTGCTGCAGGTGGGCATCGCCCGGAGCTTTTAGACTCCAGATGTTCAAGACACATCCTAGACGCATCAAGTCCTATGGGCTTGGGAGCCTGTCATTGATAGTTGCTAAACTTCTCAGGGGATTCCAGTGTGAAGCCAGTGTTGTTGAAAAATCTCTGTTCTTAGCATGTATTGTGACTGGTGAAAAGATAACTTGTATGTATATATATATGTATATATATATGTATGTATGTATATGTGTGTGTATTCACAGTATGAGTATTATTTATTAATTATTGCATTATTTTCCATATAAACAACTGTAAACTTACTTTTGCCCCACCCTTTGTGTGTGTGTGTGTGTGTGTGTGTATTTGTATATTATACATGCATATATTTGTGTGTGTTTTTGGCAAATAAAATAGAGAATTTAGACATTTTCAATGGTCAGTTATAAATGTACCTATCACAGAGAAGCAAGTGACATTTTTTTGCTGCCAGTAGTCAATATATTAAGTGTATGTACTTGTCAGCGCTAATGTGGAGCATTTCCATTGCCCCGATGGGGTCCAGTACCCAGATACTTTGGGGTCACCTTCATTTAAAGATTGCAACAGAGTATTACCTCCGAGTTTCACATAAATCAATTCTCAAATACTTTCTGTTGTGACCTGACCCTGGGGAGCTGATTTTGATAAAAATAGATGCAAACCAATGGATTTGCTTGCTGCCATTTAAAAAGACTCATATCAGCAACCACAAAAGGAGTATCATCAGATCATAGGAATGAATCAATTATTTCAGCCGCTGCGATGCAGATGCGAGTCTGAGCCACGCTAATGGCCTCGTACCCTCTCCGGAGCTAATTCGGGTTTTGTCCTCTGAAGTTATTTCTTTGGGCCGCACCGGGAGGACTTGCTTACTCATCAGTTATTAAGTCAAAGGCTTGGGAAGCCTGTGCTGTGTGTTGGGCTTTTCTATGTGATGTTTGGATTTTAAATCATTTACATGAAACACTGAGAATCCAGCAGAGGAGCCTGTAGCTACTCCATGAAGCGCATTCCTGCCGGTGCTGAGAGCCAGGGCTTTAGAATGAGGAAGGCACAGACCTGGCGCAGTCTGAACCGGAAGGAAGCGCTCCCCCCTCTAGAAAAACCCGGCACTAGTGACGTCACGGTGTGTGTTTCACAGTCTCTCTACCGATGAGGTAACTTTGCACCTGAACTACATCCGTGCAGGTGAGGAAGCCGCTAAAGGGAGCTGCTAATTGCATAGCATATGATTAAAATAGAAGGAATTTCAAAACATCATATTTTCAGGGTGTGAACAGGCAAGAAACTTGTTGGCTACAATTCCCCCTCTCCCCCCAAAAAAGACAGTGTACTCTGGAGGAATGGCTCCCACATGATCGGATTAGAAACAGCCTGGGTTTTCCTTCTACCTGAACAAGAAAGCACTTAATGAAGTCATCGCACCTGCTCAGCCTACATTTGTACAAAATGCAGGAGCCATGCTCACAATGACTAAAGCTCTCTGAAGTGTCCACATGCGTGATACCGGCAGGGAGTTTCAAGAGGAGGGTCAACAGATCTGATGTGGGGCTAGAAGGGTTTATTAAATTAAATTGTAATTTTAATTGTGAATTATAATTTACCCTTACTTTGGATGCCTTAAATTATACACACACACACACACACACACACACATCTATATCTATGCCTATGTCAATATCTATATATTTAGCAATCATTTAAAAATATGCATGGTGGTAAAATTTGAGGGAGGAGCATGTCCTGAAGTGCTGCCCGCAGGAGGAAAGTCTGAAACAGAACCTTAGGTAATTCGCTCGGCATCACATGGCCAGTACGTGGTGGCCCAGAGAGGGACAGGATCGGGCCTCACCCATGAAAATTTCGAGGAAAGGGCCGTAAATGACACGAGCCACATGGTAGCAGAGCTGGAATCACAGTCGTTTTCTGTTTTCTTTTCTTTTCTTTTTTGTCTGAATAAACTTGTTAATCCTCACTGGAGGATATTTTTCCATTGATTTCTAGATATAGTGGAAACGAGGAGGGAGGGAGGGACGGGGGAGAGAGAAAAGAGAGAGAGAGGGAGAGCGAGAGATGAGAGAGACACATCAATTGGTTGCCTCCCACATGCCTCCTTCAGTGCTGGGCCGACGCTCTAAGCAGTGAGCCACACTGGCCAGGGCTGAATAAGCTTCCTTTAATGGTCCATTTTCTCAAGACCCTCCGGATAGCATCCCCTCTTGTAGTTCATTAGGATCCTGAATCCTTTACTGCCACAAGCTCCGCCATCCCCCTGGCTCACTAGAGCTGCATGGACATTTCTGTGTTAACACCCACCCCCACCCATTTGTCTTTTGCCTTCATCGTATGCCAAGTTCATACATGAGACAATGAGATCCTGAGGGGTGGGAGAATTTATCTTTTTATCAGAAGTCCTTAGCATAGTTATAAATATACAGCACGGTTAAAAAAAAGTTCATTGAGCGTATGAAAATTGGGCAGAGTATTATTTTTTAATCACCAGCATCGTAAACTTTTAAATAGACTCCTTTATATCTTAAAAAAGTTATTTTCAGAACTATCAAATAAACACTAGAAAATGCACCCAGCTACAGGATCCCAATATCTGTAATTTTCTATGAATATCCAATTCACAGAAAATAGAAATAACTTTTTCATAAGCCCTGGATTATCTTTCTTTTCCTCCTGAAACAACTCAAACATTATCAACACAGTCGTGCCCGTTTCTGTGTAGCAACCCTTTCAATCTAGATGGCTATACGGACCAGGGAATGAAGTACACAAATGCATCATTTCCTTTAATTTCTCTATGTATTGCTATTTTATCTAAAAACATCTTTCTTGAGCCTCAACCATGTATTCGGCACCTAATTTGGTACTTGGGGTTGGGGCGGTGGCGGGAGGGCGGGGGGGCACTAAAAAAGAGACTGCAGTTCAGCTCTGGCCTTCCTGAAGCGCTCAGCTGGGCGAGGCACACAGGATGTAAGTCGTCAACAGTCAGACACAACCTGGTCAGTGGAGAGTAGATCTGGGTACATTATATCATGAAGACAGAAATGCTGGAGTCACTGTGAAATGTCTTTTTTTTTTTTGGAACTGGAAAATAACTGTGAATTAGGCTAATCTCATGAAAGCTAGGTCCCTGCTCCTTGGGTGCCTTCCCTTTGAAATGCCTTTCCTTTAAAGGCCGCCTGAAATAAAGGCCGGGACTATGCAGATACGCTCCCAAAAGCAAAGGCTGATCTGAAGAAGGACATGGGTCACAGGGACTTTGCTAAGCCAGTGCTCTCGACCTGATGTTAGCAAATATTGAGATTTTATCTGTCACGGCAGGGATCTAAACACAATTATAACCCCATTCCCTTTCCTTAGAGAGTGAGAGCGCCCCCAGGAAGCTCCCCGTGGGCCCCCGAGACAGTAGAGTGTTCACTTCCGCTTGGCTGGCAGGGCTGTGGTCTTGGTTGGGTAAATAACGTGTGGCATCTAAATAAGATCCTTTTTCCAAAACAACTGCTGGGGGTTTGGGGGGGAAAACACAATGAGGCTGGCACTTGAATATGAATCTGCTTCTATTTCCCCATAGACAGCCCTACATCTCTGTCTAGGAGGGGGCACAGGGCGAACTGGGAGAATTCTGCCCTCCCCCCCCCCCCCCATCTCAGCATGTGAAACAAGCTTGCTATTGAGGTGGGCGTCCCTAAGGAAGTCATTCCAGAGCCCGGGTTTCCTCACCTGCAGAGGGAAGTCAGTCCTGGGACACACTCTGTCTCACCTTAGAGAGAGACGCTTTTAGTCCTTTGCTTCTACCTTTATTTCCTTTGCCCCGTCCACTAGGACAGCAGAGAAATTTGTATTGGCCACCGAGGGCAGTTCTCAGCCTCCCTCCTCCATCCCCTTCGTCCCACATAGAGATCTGGGGTGAACGTCAGGGCGGTAACTTTCTGAACTCTGAACCACTGTTCTCATCGTCCCATGTGCTCCCTCCCGGCCGTTATGTCATCGGGTGCATTTACTGCTTCAGGAAACTGAGGAAATGGATTTCAGGTTCAAAAACGTGGGTATGTGATTCCCCGACGTTTAGGGCCAGGAGGTACCGGGACGTACATGTCAGGTGTGGCTGTAATAGATAGATGCCTTCTGTCCTGGAGGCGGCGAGGAGAGGGGGAGAGAAGAGCCAGAGGTTAGGCCTGGTCTCTATCTGCTGGGGCGCATTCAGTCCCGGAGAACCTGAGCACCTGCTCCCCCAGGTGCACTGGGAAAGGGGGAGGGCCTCCCGAGAGCTGAAGAACGATTGCGTGGTTGTCTACGAGTGGTCGGCACACTCATTAGTCACAGAGCCAAATGTCAGCAGGACAACGATGGAAATTTCTTTTGAGAGCCAAACTTTTTAAACTTAAACTAGATAGGTAGGTACATTGTTATTAACTTCATTAGGGTGCTCCTAAGGCTTAGGAAGAGCCACACTCAAGGGGCCAAAGAGCCGCATGTGGCTCCCCAGCTGCGTTTGCCGACCACGGGTAAGCGATGGGCTTGAGACGTCTCCCTGAACCCGGGCGTGGATGTGGCACCGGGAGCTGGGGGCCTCGCAGGCGTGGCTGCCTGGACCCAGAGGACACAGCCGTCGCTAACCTGCTGGTCTGCGTCTCCCCCGCCTTCCAGGGGCAGCTCAAAGCCGCCTCCTTTCACAGCGGGGACCAGCCCGCCAGCCTGGACGGCCAGGGCTGCTCTTTAACACTCGCCGCACTTTATCGCACTGAGCTTTCCACACTGGCTGCCTCTGCTCAGGCACTGAAAGTCACCTAAGGGCTGAATCGGATTTATTTATTCATTTATTCATTTGTTTTATTTTATTTTTATCTTCAATGCCTAACATGGTGCAGACAGGCAATGAGTACTGACTAAATATTTGCTGAAACAGAGATCGAATGCATCTGTCATGTTTAACCACAAATTAGAAAGTAGCCATGATGGGAAATATGCAAACGAGGCCAAGTGACTGAAGCCAGGGAGTGTGAACGGCCTGATCACGTTAAAATCCAGCAAAGGAAGGAGAGATCAGTCATGTCCGAATCCCGGTGGCCTGTGAATATAACCGCGACAGGAGTAACCTGCCTTCCTCTCCTACTTAAAAAACACCCCCGAGAATCAATGTTATTAGTCGCAGTAAAATCTCACCCTGACAGCACCTCCCCGCTGTCCAGGAGAGAATGCTAACGGTCTGGCTGTGCTATTTGGGTGACCGGGAATGTCGATATCAATTAGTTCTGCCTTTCCTGCTTGCCAGCTTCTATCTGCAGCCAATTCATAACTTTGTGTCTCAAACTTGTGCCCGAATAGACCGTTTTCCCGGCACATCCTCAGCTACCCCTTCCCAGGCCCCCACGTCTCCTTGATCTCCGGACAGACGGCCTTGGAGAATGCCCTGTCCCTCTCCTTCTCACACAAATGTCTTCCCAAGGAAACTAAGTCTGTCTGTCTGCCTGTCTGTCTGTCTCTCTCTCTCTCTCTCTCTCTCATAAAAAAAAAGTCTTATTGCCATCGGATGAAGTAAATAAGCAATAAAGCTGGAATCTCACTGCCAGGCATGGCTTTCCCATCCTGCCTGCAGGACGTTTCCATAGGTTGGCTAGTTCCCTGGAGAAATGACTGAGTAAAACATTTATCTCCTGCAGAAGTCATGGCTAAAGATAAAGCCATGACATCCCTTTGCAGATGGGAGGAAAAGACTCAACACATATTGTAGGAAAATGTCTAAAGCAGTGGTTCTCAACCTTCTGGCCCTTTAACCCTTTTCAGTCCAACCTCGAGGCTGACTCGACAGACCAGGCGCTAGGAACAGGTCCAATGTCGAGCAATAAGAATATTAAAAAGTTCAACATTCAATCCCGTCAATTAATTTGGACCAGACTGTTTGAATTCCAAAAAGAACATTGGACCACAAAGGGTTAAATACAGTTCCTCATGTTGTGACCCAACCATAAAATTATTTTCGTTGCTACTTCATAACTGTCATGTTGCTACTGTTATGAATCGTAATATAAATATCTGATATGCAGGATGGTCTTAGGTGACCCCTGTGAAAGGGTCGTTCTACCGCCAAAGGGGTCGCGACCCACAGGTTGAGAACCGCTGGTAAAGGTTTTACCCATTGCTGATACTTTACCTGGGAAAGATCATCCAAGGAAGTAAATAGGGGAATTATTATTTTTATTAGTAGTAGTAGTATAGCTTTTTAAAATCAATAATGTGTAAGTATAATTCCTGGAAATATTCTTTTTTCTTATCAAAAAGCAAAACAAAATACTGTAATCCCCAAATTAATGAGGCCAGCGTCAGAGGAAGATTCGTCGAGACAAGTGGTCCCCTAATTGTGCGTCTTCAGTCAGGAGCCAGACTTGATGCACCCATTACAGACCATGCAAAACAGCTGCAAAATCGTCCCCCAGGTCTTTCTGAGGCGCAAGGGAGCGAGGTCTGAGAAATAACAGGTTACTTTATAGGCTTGTGCAAAGCTTAATTGACTCGCAGAAATGTATGGGAAGGATTTAATGAGTACAAACGAGCCACAGCCTGCAAGACTAATCCGTCAAAAGAAACACAAGGAATAAAAAAGGTAAAGCACAAGAACTGCTGAGGCAAAATGCAGAGGAATTTAAGTCTCACTAGCTCTCATTATGCCACAGACATTTCTCTTCTCTGTGATTCCATTTTAGTCAAAGTTTTAGTTACTTCTCAGCAAATGCTAAGCCATGAAAAGGCCCCTCTTTAGAGAAAAAGGAGCTCACCAGAGCAGAATAATGAATAAAACTCTCCATCTTCCATTTTTTTTTAACCCGGGTGTCTGATAGTATCGAACATCTGATGCACAGAGCATCAAGGAGCCTGTCCTTCCTTTAAATTAAACCCAGTGCAAAGCACAATTTAACAGTTTTTAATATCTAGTGTTTCCCTCTTTGTTCTGTGTCTCCTCCTCCTCTGACCATTTGCCCAGTTTATCCCAATGTTTTTCCTATCTTTATCGCGAGTAGAAAAGGAGAATTTCAATACATCTGATCCAAATAAAAGGCTCCAGTGTGGTTTTGGATTGGATTGGATATTTTCTTATCTATCCCATGTTTACATGTTACCATAGAGTATGAGTCATAGTGAGCAGTAATAGATCCGCAGTCAGCAGGAGCTCTGAAAGGTTGGCCACAGGCTTTGTGGGTAGACTGCCTTGTGTTAAAAAACCCAGACCCGGGCCCTGGCTGCCCTGCTCAGTGGTTGGAGCTTAGCTCAGAGCCTAGCACTTGAAATGGTAGATTTTCAATAAATGTTAGTTACTATTGTATTCCATCGACTATAGGAATGAATTCCCAATGAACAGGAGTTAATGGCAGGATTCAGACAACTAGACACAAAAAAAAGAATCTGTGAGGACCTTTGGAGGAAGTGAATTAGAAAAGAAGTTAATATGAATCCAAATTTGATTTTCTCCCTTCTGCCCTCACCCAACATCCGAGTCTCCAAATCGTAGACACGAGTCAGCACCCTCGGGTCAGAGGATGATTTGATTGATGAGATGCTCAGGAAACAGGTAAGACTGGAGTGCTCTCTGACTCAGTATCCTCCAGACAAGTGGAAATTCACCCTGGGAATCTAGGGAACTTGCTAAAAATCAGGACATCTCATTTGAGAGAATTTTGCATGAGTCACAAGCTCAGACCATGAGTGAAAGGGAGACTGAATCCCGGAACTTTGGTGATTAAAGGCTCGAACCAAACGTAAGCACCTAAAAGCAGGTCCCAGCAGTGAGTTCGCAGCTAACAGACGTAAAGCTACTTAATTTCACTTTTCATTTGGAAAGGACAGGAGTTGATTGTACCCTGGCGTAGAGAGATGATGGGAGAGTAAACATGTCTGCCCTCGGCCGCATGAGTTTTATCTCTCCCAGGAAAAGCCAGCATTGGTATTCACCCGACAGCACTATCCTTTGAGCCGAGAGTCACATGACTGTGACTTGTGTTTCAAATATATTAGTCACAAATCGTTCCGTGAGGCTTTTAAAAAGAAATAGCCAGCATCCCTTGTCAGATGGAAATAAATCTATTTCTGAAGCGTTTATTCGCTTTTTAAGGGATGGGTTTTCTGCCATTTCCTCATTGGAAAAAAAAAAAAGGTTAAGTGAGTTGAGATTCCATTTTTGGTGATTCTGATGTCACAGAAAGCATTTGTTGTGCCTGATTCACGGAATATGAGGATGAACATGTATCATCAGAGATGCTGAAAAGTATCTGCAAAGTTTAAAAACAGTATTGAGAAATTCAGTGGGTGATGGGCCTCGTTTCTAAAGTAAATCTCTATAGTCTCAGGTTGTTGTTGTTTCTAAATTTGTGGAGTCAAGACATTTGACATTGACTGCCTCTGCCCTCACCCCCAGTTCGCTCATCAGATGGGAGGGGCCTTCACCGCACTATTGTCTGTGTCCATTGGCAATGCGTACATACGTTCTGTGGTTAATCTCTTCCCGCCACCCCTCCCCACTTCCCTCTGAGAATCCTCAGACTGTTGCATGCTTCCATGTCTCTGGATCTGTTTTGTTGGTCAGTTTATTTTGTTCATTAGATTCCACATATGAGGGAGATCATGTGGTACTTGTCTTTCTCTGACTGGCTTATTTCGCTCAGCATAATCCTTTCCAGTCCCTGCATGTCTCAAAGGGTAAGCCCAAGTGTCCATCGGGATATGAGTGGATTAGAAAAGCTGTGGGACAATTACACGATGGGATACTAGGCAGCTGTCATTGCAGTTTTCTAACCCATCCTGCAAGTGCGAGGACCCAGTTCTTACCTAGATTTCTTCGTACTTGTCCTTTCAATATTGTCTGAGGTCCAGCTAGACCTGAACCAATCAGCTTCAGGGCAATTCACCAGCCTCCTGGACCTACCCCTCTAAGTCCGCACCTCCAGTGTGTCTCTTGCAAAGTCCCTGCCTATCTGATGACTTTTGCTAATCCCGGGCCAACTTTAGGCCTTAATATGCTCTTGACCATTGTAGGTTTACGTCTAGGGCACTCTGTCCCCAAATGCAATTCTCATATCCGAAGGCTTTTGTGATTCTTTCCTATGCCTAGTCTTTCCTCACTGTTGTTTTTATTAGGTTACATTGCTTCATTTATTTTGTTTTCCTCTATACCTTTGCTTTTCACCGGAGACAGATGTCTGACTATATTTGGAACATGTTTATGATGAACCAATTCAAAAATATGTTTTCGATGCATCTTTCTCCAGAATTAATTTGTGTAAATCACTCTCCCCAAACCATTTCACTTCCCCTTGCTCTTGAGTCCTTTTTTAAAATGTAGTGGGATCTAAATATAAGATTAAATTATTTTTTTAAAAACATAACCAATGGATTCTGCTTTTAATGCTGGTGGGTTAGGTTCTTTTTCCTGACCTTGCCCAAGAGGACACCTTAAAAATCAAGAAAGAAAAAAAGGATCTTTGTAAAGGTGCTCAGAGAGCTGACATGAGGATGAAGAGTAAATGGATCGGATTCCAGCAGAGGCAGGGCCATCGGGAGTGCATCCAGCCTTGGGGAGCTTCTTCCCTGTAAGGCATTTGCTGACTCTGGGAAGATCATTTAAAGAAAGAAAGACTAAGCAGAGATTTGACAGCAGAGCGTGCCGGGGAGCCCAGATGCTGGAATCCAGGACCCACAAGGTGAGGTCCTGTTGGAATCCTTGTAGTTTGGGTTGAGACACTCTCAGGAAACAAGCAAACCACAGTGGCTCATCCTTTGCATGAGCTGTGTCTACGCTCCGGAGCTGAATTCCTGAAGTTCTGTTCAAGTGATCCAGGTTGCCTTTGTCCCCGAGTACCTGGCAGGAACAACCAGAAGTCCTCTAAACTTAGTGCTACAAACAATCTTGAAAATACAGTGTGAAGATGCAATGAAAGATAACTAAAAAAACGAATAAATAAAATAAAAACCATGCCCCCAAAAGCACTTGCACCAGGAACTAGAAGAAACAGCAGACCATACGAGTAAACCATCAGGGACTCCAGACAGGGACACAGTTACCTGTTTACCGTATTCGAGGAGGTAAAGGAGAATTCTGTTAATTCTAGGAGAGAATTACAACTTGTAAAAACAAACAAAAGCCCAACTGAATTACTAGTTAGTCACAGATGAACCACAGCCAGAAATAGAACTGAAAGAAGATATCCAAGAAATGAAGATAATCCTCGATCATCTCATTGCCGCCTCGACCCTTGACCCTCTTTCTTCCTTGTTGTAAGGACCCTGGTGATCGTGCTTTAAGGGCTCACTGGGAGAACCCAGGAGAACCTCCCCGTCTCCAGATCCTGAACTGAATCACACCGCAGACAGCTCTCGCCATACAAGGTCATAGGTGCACAGGCTCAGGTAGGGTAAGGTGCGCACTGGCCCTGAAATGGGAAACACATACCCTGTTTGAGGAGAAGAAGGGAGGCCAGGGTGTCTGGAATGTAATGAGAATAAAACAGAGAAGTAGGAGAGGTGGTGGGAGAGTTAGTAGGGTCCAGATCCTAAAAGAAACCCACTAATTATTGATAGGACTTATGAAATGTATCCTAATTATAATGAAAAGTCATGAGAGGTGACTTTTTAAGCAGGATGAGTGAGGCGATCTAATTTATTCCTTTAAGAAAAGATCACGCTTGGTGCCACCTAGAGGAGTGAGGTTGAAAGCAGAGAGTCTGAAGAAATTTGGTGTAACACCCAGAGGATAGGTTAATGACCAAGACTGTGGGATGACGGTGGTAAGGAGAGACCAAAGACATCATAGAGATGAGAAAACTTGTTGATGCATAGGAAGTGGCCTGGAGGATGACTCCATAGTTTGGGGCAGGAATCACTGAGTGCGTGGGGGTGCCATTTGTTGTGATGGGGAGAGAGGAGACTTTGAGTGGGAGAAGACCTAGTTCTCTTTGGAATAGTTGCCTTTGAAATAACCCATTAAATATCCAACACCCATTGTAAGCATCAAGAAGACTCAAAAGAAGATACTGTACTCGTCATCACTTATTACAAATTGCCTGAGAATTGTGTGACGATTCACATAAAACCATTTTGTAACTCAAGAAAAAATAACTTAGAGACATGTTCCTAGTTAAATGTTTATAATGCTATCTGTAACAGGTTCACAAGGTCAATTTTTCCTACTGAATCTTGTTCCCTCACTAGCAAATAAGAAACTACAAGGAGAAAAAAAAAGTAGGCCAAACAGGCTCTGTATTATTTAACACCGCACTCAGTCCCTTACAACCTTTAAATTATTAACGTTATCATCAAAGTCAATATCCAGAGACTACATTCTGCTTGCAACCTCATTTCATTATTCAGCTCAACTCTAAAGAAGTGCTCCCAGCACAGAGTGCATAACCCCTCCGTGAGCTTCCTCCCAGACCCCGGTTGCGCCTTCCCACCATCTCCAGGGCTTTTCAGAGGGAAGTGTTTGAAGGGCGCCAGAGGGCATCTGTCTGGCCCTTGGAAAATGGCCTTTGGGAGCCTGTCCTTTCCTGAGGCTTCCAGGCACAGGATTCTCTCTCTCCCTGGGCACTCGTGAGAGGATGAAGATGTGACCTGCTCTGTGGAAACAATTTCTGCAAAAACATTTTGGAGGACATCCTTTTCCATTATAAGAGTAGTAGGAAAAAAGCCAGCAAAAGTGATAGCTTATGATTTTTAAAAAAGATGACTTAGAAGCGATTAATAGAGTCAGATTCGATCATTTTGCAAGTTCCTATATTCAGTAATGTTAAGTACGTAAGTGCTTGCTCTGACAGGACTATGAGTAATTGCTACACCAATGCTTTCTCATTGGAATCACAAGTTAATGTAGTTACCAGCTCAGCAGACACTGCATCTGAATCCTGACTGTGCTTCCTATCAGCTGTATAATCTCGGCTAGATTTTCAATCCTTTGAGCTTCCAATTTCTATATATGTAAATTTATTATCACATTAACAACAAGTTCATCAGCACCAAATGCTTACATAATTGAGTAGGAGTAAAGAACTTACAACAGAACGGCACATAGTATGCCCCATGCCAGCTAAGCCTCTATTAGCTATTATTAATTCTCATTTACTCTTTAGTTTGCATCCCACTCAAGGTGACAATAGTCATTATATCATTACATGGTCCACATAGGTCCTTTAGCCTTCAAAACCAAGACGTCCTCATTAGAGGCAGAAAATACTGCACTGTAATGCTCTTCTATTTAGTGATAGCAATGTAATTATTCAGAACACTGTGGAGAGGGTAGGAAACCATCTTCATTTTCCTTTGGAAATGTAAGAACTGCCCTTGTTGCTACCTGTTGGCCTGTTACACATGTTTCAGCGATAAAGCCATGAGGAGATGACGCAGGTATTCTGGGGTGTGGCTTCTCGGCTTCCTACAGGAAAGAATTCAAACGAGAGCCAGCAGAGTTTAAAGTAAAAGTGAGTTTATGCCTGGCCGGCGTGGCTCAGAGGAGGAGCATCGCCCTATGAACCAGGAGGTCAGGGTTCAATTCCCGGTGAGGGCACATGACTGGATTGCAGGCTCGACCCCCAGTGGGGAGCATGCAGGAGGCAGCTGATCAATGGTCCTCTCTCATCATTAATGTTTCTCTCTCTTTTTCTTTCTCTCTCTCTCTCTCTCTCTCTCTCTTCCCCCTTCCTCTCTGAAATCAATACAAATATATATATATATATATATATATATATGTATATATATATATATATATAATTTTTTTATTTCAAGGAAAACGATCTTAAATATAATAATACCTGCACTGAACATTAATATCATAAACCACAGACATATTTTTAAAAATAAAGTGAAAGTGAGTTTATTAGTGAAGCAGGGCCACAGGGAATGGGCTGCTCCACAGACAGAGCAGCCCCTCCCTAGTAGGATTCCCTCCTTTTATTGAGGTTGGCTTCATCAGGGGGGAGGGTGTCAGTGAAGGGGGAGCGTAGTCAGGACACTTCAGGGAACGGGGTAGAGACTTCCCCCAAGAGCAGTGTCCTTATATGGGCGTTCTGTTTCTGATCTTGGTGGGGAGGGGTGTGTCACTTAGCAAGCTCATGTATTACAATGAGCATGTAAGGAGGCTAGCGGTTACCATAAGGTAAAGTTAGTCTACGTGTTGGATCAAGATGATCTCTGCAGGTTCTAAGCCATAAATCCAGGAGGCTTGGTCTTACTATCTTCTTAACAGTCCCTCGGTCATTTCTCCCATTTTACAAATAAATAAACTGAAGATAAATGTGTGCCCCAAGTTCCATCCGTGGCAGAAATGACTCCCAATTCCACGTCTAAGTGTGGCAATAATGATGGCGACATGCAAAGGAAAAGAGAATGACATTATATATTGCTGTGTTCAGGTTTCTAGATTTACATAAAAGCAGTTTCTCATTTGGTTTGCAAATACACCTGGAAATTATTCTCCGCACGATGGTTATTTTTTGACCTCACTCATTAAAGTGAATATTTGAACTGAATGTAAGATAGAACACAATGTATTTCAGGACACATGGCCCTGGACCGAAGGATGAGTGACCTTAAGATCTATGAGAATTTGATGGTTAATTTGTTAAACATTAAAAGGCCTCAGTTTCCTTATTTTGAAAGCAGGGTGCCAGACATGATTTTTTTATGATTTAAAAAAAAAAATAAAAGTTGAACTTTTTAAAAAAGGTCACGGAATAGATAATTTATACAGGGCCACTTAACCTCTAAGGGTCAGGAGACTTCTCTGAGTCCATTAAGATGTTGAACTCTCGATGTTAATCTCCTCACATAATATCCCCTGAAACTAGGGATGCATTATTAACTTGTTATTATTCCAATTTTCTTAAAAGAAAACTGAAGTTCAAAGAAGTCAACGAAATATCCAAGGCACAGAGCTAATAAGAGTGGAGCTGGGTTTCAGAACCAAGTCGTTGGTAGGTCAGAATCCACTTTTCCCCCACTACACACACTCATGGTGTCCTTCGGCAGCTCCTTACAGAAGCATGAAGGTCGAGTGAGTTTGCATTAATCCTATTGACAAAACACAGGCGCCGTTTTCAGAGGAAGAACCCCAAACAGGAACCTTATTATTGTTTCGTCAATATACACATTGTTAAATGCTGGGCTATCTCTTATTATGCTGCCCGTTCATAGTATTTTTATTTGAACTGTTACCGTCCGGGTCGTTTCCTCAGCAATTACTCAGGGTAATCCTATTGGATGATGGTTTATGTGGCATCTCTGAGGAATACTCACAAAAATGTTGGCTGCCTCGTCTGGATGACAGTACTGAGTGGGCCACCAAATGGACTCAAAGATGACCGACTTGAACTCAGTCCCTCACTGGGACACATCAGTGATGGATCCTTCGTGGAGCTGCCCTCTTTGCCGAGAGCTCAATCCTGTCCCCTCAGGGACCTGGCTCTGTGTTTGAAAAGACTCCTTGGGTGTTCTAGTTCACAGAGTGGCATCCTCTTCATACGTGAGATTTTTGTATCTTCAATAATGATGGCTATTCTTTTTACCTGAAAAATATACTTTCTGCCCACACAGAGAGGCAAAGGAAATATAGAATGCCTTGGGAATTGGTGTGTGGTTTTTTTTGTTTTGTTTTTTTAAATATATTTCATTGATTTTTTTACAGAGAGGACGGGAGAGGGATAGAGAGTTAGAAACATCGATGAGAGAGAAACATTGACCAGCTGCCTCCTGCACACCTCCTACTGGGGATGTGCCCGCAACCAAGGTACATGCCCTTGACCGGAATCGAACCTGGGACCTTTCAGTCCGCAGGCCGACGCTCCATCCACTGAGCCAAACTGGTTACGGCTGGTGTGTGTTTTTTTTAATCTATAAGTTGGAATAAGAAGTTCCTGTTAACTACAGAATTAACTACATTTGACTTAATTTTCATTAATAAGAAATTAGTCTTAAGGAAGTATAATAGCTGTCAAACTTACCACACTCTAGACTTATTTTAAAAAGGTTGTTAGTTGCAACATCTTGGAATTGTGTCTGTACCTAATATCACCTATCAGACCAGACCAGCCGGTGTGGGTCAGTGGTTAAGCATCAACCTATGAACCAGGAGGTCACAGGGTTCGATTCCCAGTCAGCCTAGGTTGCGGGCTTGATCCCCAGTAGGGAGTGTGCAGGAGGCAGCTGAGTAATGATTCTCTCTCATCATTGATGTTTCTATATCTCTCTCTCTCCCTTCTTCCCTAAAATCAGAAAAAATATATTTTTAAAATTATTTAACTGAAACCAAGTTCAGGTTACCTTACAGCCTGAATTTAAAAAAAAATAACATAAATGGTTATTAAATAATAATATAACGGATAAAATGGAGGTACATTAAAAGGGCAGAACATCTGCCTGGGGTATTATAGGAAGGTTTCTTATAAAAGGTAGCATTTGATCTGAAATTTGATGGTTAAAAGGAGTTTGCATGGTAAACAAGCAGAAGCAGATTCCCTCTCTTCTTTTTATCACTTCCATCCAACATAGTGCATGGCTAAATATTCAGAGTTCTCTTTTCATGTTATATGCAAATCATCGCTGCTATAGGGATTATAACTAATTTCGTTAGATTCTTTTTTTTTTCATTTATAATACTTTTTCATATGCCTGAAACACTTTGTCAGAGCTTCAGAAATCCCAAATCTATTCAGTTTTTATGGGTTGGTGCATTGAACAGCTGGCTAATATCATTCATTACACTCGGAGAAGTGACATAGTTTCTGTGTTCTGAGAATATACTTATATTATTAAAATCTATAATAACTTTCTTCTTTCAACCTAATGTACTCTACTTTCTACCTTCTTGATTCTGAACATGCACACAAAGAAAATATTTGTAAAATCAAAAGGACTCAAACTTCCAAGAGCCTATGCTTCAAATATTACCATCTCCTATCACCTTGGCTTGATCTTAAGAATTGTATACATATATCTAATTCCAAATATTAATGCTCTTTGGGGGTGATGCTGGGATTTTCCATTCTCCTCCCTCATATCCGAACCATATTTCAGGCAAACCGCCTGGGGTTCACATTCAGCAAGTGGCCTCTAGTTCACCCCTAAATCCAAGATAAACCCCAGAACAGTGCTTCTCAAGTTGCCTTCCATTAAGAATTATTACTCTGTAGCCCTGGCCGGTTTGGCTTAGTTGGTTGGGCGTCATCCCACACACATTAAGTTGCTGGTTTGATTCCAGGTCAAGAGACATGCCCAGATTGCAGCTCCATCCCTGGGTGGGGGCATGCAAGAGGCACCGATCTGCTTCCCTCTTGGGGACCACTCCCTGGTTTTGTATATGCCCACAGAAAATGGTCCAAAGGGGTGAAGAGGAAGCTTGACTCGAACGAGGGCCCCACAATCCAAGTCATATAGCGGGCACTGTTTCTAACAGAGCTTTCATCTGGCGTGCGGTCCTAGGGTCTCACTGTAACCACAGTGATCCTCATTGAGTTGGCTGCTCTCCCTCCGACAGAGATGATGTTCGGTCAGTTCAAATTCATCTTCTAATCAGACTGACCTTGGAGGCCAGTGTTGCTCTTGTGCGCGTTGGAGGAGTCTGTGGGAAACATTCATATTTTAGAGAAATCGATATGCGGGGGATCCTGGTCTGGCTCTCATGTCTGCTAAGTGCAGCGTGGTCTTTCGCAGGGATGTTTTACGATCACAGTAGGAGGAACATTTCATTAAGCTGTATTTGCATTAATTTGGCAGTTAATGGCCCCTCAGATCGAGAGAGCTGGATGAGCTGAGACCTCCGAGGTCTTTCCCCCCTCCTTCAGCAATGGCATCTCCATTTCCTCGCTATAAAAATTCACTCCAGGAAAACATGTTCTCATTAAAGTGAATATATCATCCCATTGGCTTCCACGTTGGGATGCAGAGGCCTATGAAAATAATCAATTTGGAAGGACTCCCACAGTCCCGTTACCCCTGTACATTGCTGAATGCAGTACAGTGCTCTCCTCTGCAGTGCTCAACCACAGGCCAAAGGGAGGAGGTATTTCCTACCACGGCTGCCTCAGTCACACTAGTGACGAATGTCCTTACACGGCTCAGGAAATGGACATGCATTTTCATTCTGACCAACTCGCCTGGGCAAAAACCAGAAGAAAAAAAATTTTTTTTAACTTCAGGTACTATTTCAATAGGGGTCCTTTTACCACATTTGAGTGGGATGGAGCTCGGCCATCTCTTGCTAACCGAGGACAGTACAATCAATTGCATTTAATTCATTTCCAAAGCAGTGTTGTCCATCAAGCCCTCACCAGTGTTTCTCGGTGGTTAGAGCATTGGCCCACGAACTAAAATATCGTGGGTTCAATTCCCGATTAAGGTACGTACCTGGGTTGCAGGTTTGATCCTGGCCTGGTCAGGGCACGTGTGTGGGAGGCAACCAATCAATGTGTCTCATATCAACGGAAAAAAATATCCTCAGGTGAGATTAACAAAGACAAAAGTAATGTTGTATATGGAAGTCTAGTTCTTACCCTCACATTTAGATTTGTTAATATTTTTATTACAACTTCTATGACTCAGCCTCACTCTCTACTAATTGTTCGAATCACTGCAGCTGCAAGTTCTGTGAACGCCTTGGTTATAATGAAGCCAAAGGACTTGACAAGCAGCCCCTTCAGGGTGACTGCAGGATCGAGTCATAATAAATTCCAGTGATGTTCTGTCTTAATTACACAAATTAATAGATCTGTACACATTCAATTATCCACTACATTGATATTCCCATAACTTTTAAACAGTTCTGCTTGATTACAAACATAGATCCACTAATGGGGCAGAACCAACAAGTTTTCACTGTGCGTTAGGATGAAACCCCCCATGGATAGATGTGATTTTTCATAGTTATCCAGGTGTACGATCAAGGGATTAAATCGTGTAGTTAGACAAAACTATATTGATAGAGATTTAAAAGATGAGGTCCCTTCTACACCAGCAGTCTGGCAATGGGGCTATGGATACAATAACAACCAGATATAAAACATAAAATACACTTTATTTGCTTTTTCTTAGAGAATGGACTATCTTTATATGTAATAAAGCCTAGATTTAAGGAGTTTATTGAACAGAATAGCTTTTTCCTAAAAATGTCAACTTTGCAATGTTTTCAAACACTTTCATGTTGAGTCCCTTTCTTATTGATATAAATTCATCCCAGGAAGGAATCCCCTTCAAAACATCTCTAGAAATGTGTATTGAGTTTCAGATCTCCCTCTTTGGAGACGTGCTCAAAGGTAAACCTTGATCTCACTAAGTGATTTTTACAAAATTAGTTGAATGGATCTTTCTCCTCTTCAAACCATTTGTCACTGTCCCTCCTTTTGTATCCATCCTTTTCATCAGCACCATCCACATTTCCTTGTAAATACTTTACAGATATTTCAGCCTTGTTGCCTCCCTCATCTTTACTGAACATTTCTACTTCAAATTTAAAAAATATATTTTTATAGGCAATGGTTTGCAATAGCCTCCTAAAACTAGCAGCCCCTTCCTCACAATCTTTCTTTCAAATTTCCCAGCTACACTGAAGGATATTTGATATGACTCAGGTTTGTGTTCTCTGTACCCCTCCCTCCATCTCTCTCCATCTCCCTCTTTCCCTCTCCCTCTCTCTCCATCTCCCTCTTTCCCTCTCCCGCCTCTCTCTTCCCCTCCTCTTTGCCCTCTCTCCTCCAAACACTAAACCACTGAATACCTATACATATACATTTATTATTTGCTGTTCTGTTGTAAGCAAAAGCCTTTCTACTCCCATTTATTTATTCTTATTAGTTGTTTGATTGAGTGCTACTCGTATGGACATTTAGATGCTTCTCCAAATGTTTTTTACCGCTTTGCATGACCACCAAAAATTATATGACAGTGTCTGGTTCCCCACAGATTTGTCAATAGAAAGTGTTGCCATCATTTTAAATGTACGTGAATTTTTATTATTAGGCTTCTGTCTATGTCTTCTTGAACGTCTTTAGATTTTTCCCTTATGAAGTAGTTGTCTTTTTATTTGGCACAGCCAAACTTATGTGGTATATTTTCATTGTGAATTGTGGCTTGTGGGATTAAAAGTGGATCTATCTCCTCTTATAGTAAGGGGCAAGATAGGTGTGGCAGGCAAGACTCTTAGATGGTTGCCAAGATGCCCACCCCTGCTGTGAGGGGTCCCAATCATACCCTTTCCTTGAGTGTGGGAGGGATCTTTGAATATTATGGGATAGCACTCACAAGATTAAGTTATGTTTTTTGACAAAAGGGATTTTGCACATGTAATTAAGGTTCCTAATGAGTTGAATCTGAGTTATTAGAAGGGAGACTCCTCGAATGGACTTGACTTAGTCAGGCACGCAGACAGGAAACAAAATCAGGTGCTCCAGCAATTAGGAAGTATGAGACCCCACCTTGTCTTGGCTTCTTGGGCTCCCTTGAGATTCCATATGGATTTTAGGATGAATTTTTCTATTTCTGCAAGAAGCATCATTGTGGTTTTTGCTAGGTATTACATTGAATCTGTAGATAATTTTGAGGGGTATCATCATCTTAAAAATATTAAGTCTTTTAATCCATGAGCTTGGGCTAATTTTCCATTGTTTACATCTTCTGTCATTTCTTTCAGCAACATGTTGTAGTTATCAGTATAGGTCATTTTGCCATCTTGGTTAAGCTAATTCTTAAGTATTTTATTTTGAGGGGTGCTATTGCAAATAAAATACTTTATTTCCTTTTAGATTGTCCGTTGATAACAGGTAGAAATGCAGCTGATTTCGTGTATGATTATGTATCCTGCAACTTGCTTAATTTGTGTATCAGTTCTAACAGTTTCTTGTGGTGTTTCCGGGGTTTTCTACATGTAAGACCCTGTTCTATGCAAAGGGATACTTTTCCTTCTTTATTTTTATTTGAATGTCTCTATTTTTCTTGACTCATTACTCTGGCTGGGGCTTCCAATACTATATTAAGTAGAGGAGGCAGGTCAATATCCTTGTCCTGTTTCTGGTCTGGGGTGGGGGGGGGTGGCGGGACACGGCCTTTCACTAACTATTGAGTATGATGTCACCTGGGGGGTTTTCATATGTGGCATATGTTTATCATATTAACTTGCCACCCACGTTGGTGGTACTTTGTATGCAGCCATAGAAACACAGTGCTAAAGAAAACGCCATTCCTATAAAGTGGAACATAATTCGAGCTGGACTACATGTCTGTTGGTCTCCTCTTTAGAAGATCCAAGGATGCATTCAGACAGGGGTGGTGATGCCCCAAAATACTGCATAAAAGGCAGTAACTTTGCTTTTATGTGTAAGCGTCAACTTCACCTGTGCACCCATAGGACTTTCAGGCACAGCCCAAGTATCGTGTCTCCTCATTAGGATGACGCTTAGATGAAGCGTCTCAGCATCCTGTGCGTGTATTGCTGTCATCCTGTGCATTCCACTCAGCACCTCTGTCTACCTAGAAGGCAGGAAAGGTAGGGGCTCTCACTGTTGGAACACTATGTGGACAGGGCTAGGTTTGGCCTTGCACACAGTTATTTTCAATGTGCTCTTGCCTATTCTCTCTCTGAAGGAGTTCAATTTAAGGGTAGCCAGAGCAACAACATGATATGTCCATACACACATACACTTAACCACGAATACATCCATCTCACTGTGAAAATATAAAAATGCATCACCAGTGCACAGCCATATCTAAGAAAGGAGTTTATGCTTGCTCATTCTCTCGCTCTATCTCTGTCTCTTGATTTTTCCATTACGTCTCCTTCTTAGGCATTCATCAGAAGGTTTATGTCATATTATTGGTCTGTTGCAGATCCTCTCTCTAACAAGATCTAATGCAGATTCAAGATGTATTTCTTCTTGTCACTAATAAATATAGTATGTTCTTTAGAAAGGACAGCATTTGTCTACATGTGCAGTAGAGGGAAAATGCTGAGAAGATTTCAGGGAAAAATATGTAACTATCATTTAAGGTTCATCAGCTAAATCCTGGGCTTGCTTTCTTGCCTCCTTTGTTACAGCAGCCTTTTAAAATTTATAGCCTCTAATGTGTCTGCAGCCACAGCCTCTGGCCTCTAACCCCGTCACCCGTAAGAACGAGGACGCTGGAGCCAGACTCCTCAGGTCCTGGACGCATGACGTATGTGCTTTGTGACTTTGGATGGGTTTCTTAACCTGGCTGCCACTCTGAGTCACGGGAGTTTCAGACTGAGTCTGCAGCCTCTGCTCTGGAGTATCCAGATCAAGCCATGGAGCCTGGCTAAGTTTGGGGAGTTTTCCGTGGCCTTTCAGTCTGAAAGGCCTATCGTTGTAAGACGTCGTTAACACAGAAAGCACCTCTTACCTAGCGCCACGGTGTATTTGACATAGACATGAACATTGTAAGACCTTGCTATGCTGCTTTGATCTGTATAGAAATTAAAAAATAATGTGGCCAGCAGCATTCTCTGTCTTTTGTATCATTCAATATGGAAGTTGTACGTTAACGGCAACAGTGTCTTTTCTGGTTGTTATCACTGGCTTCTGCCAGTGCTGCCGACCCAAGCATTCCGAATCCGATAATTTAAGGCAAGAAGCATGATGCTGCTGCCTCCGAAATGCTGATGAAATATTTATGGGATACCCAGCCAGCCATTTAAACAATCTGCATGCTGGTCTAATGGGTTTAAAGCACGTGTGTATTTTCAGTTGAATTCCATATTATTCCAGTTTGTGGTGACTAAGCAGTAATTACTACAGAATTAACAAATAAGACTAAAAAGAATATATCTGTTTGAAAAAAAGTGATTGATTCCAGGGTATGACTCCAGAATTGTGTGGGGAGAATTAAGTCAGAATCTTCACATATATTTCCATGAGACTTCATTCCATAACTGTTCTGTCATCATTATATTTCAAAAATAAATATTTAAAAATTCTAAAGCACAGTCTATCAATATATACATAGTTATTTTAATAACCTTTAAAAATTATCTATGTCTTTTTTCTTTTAATTCCCATTAAAGTTTTTTCTTTCTTCTTTTAAGCTCTTTTTCTCTTGGCTGTATTCATGTTTTACCGTTTTTTCTGTTTGCCTCAGTTCCTATTTTCAATGGTCAGTACCTCTCAAGCATTAGTCATCTCTGCATTCTTTTTACCTCTGGGCAGAAATGAGCATTCCTTTCTTTGTTCCCTGGTGTAGTGCGTATATTTTTATGATAGGCTCTGCAATAATTTATTCTTTTTCCTTTATTAAAAATTTATTTTTATTGATTTCAGAGAGGAAGGGAGAGGGAGAGAGAGAGAGAGAAACATCAATGATGAGAGAGAATCATTGATCAGCTGCCTCCTGCACGCCCCACACTGGAGGTGGAGCCCACACCCAGGCATGTGCCCTGACCAGGAATCGAACCTTGACCTCCTGGTTCATAGGTTGACACTCAACCACTGAGCCACACCAGCTGGGCTCTTCTTATTTCTTTACGTGTCTGTCACCTTCTACTATTCTATGGGCACCTCAGGGTCAGAGTCTGGGTTTTACTTCAAATCCCCAAGGTCAAGCACAGGGTCAGCAAAGCGGACAGTGATTGAATGATGGATATGTAGATGAGGGAATAATAAAATCAAAGTGCCTTGGGAATCAGAGAGTGTTTTTCTCAATGCGGAAGAAGTGGTATCATCAAAGATATGTCTGAGAACCCAGGCAACATAAGTAAAAGAACGTCAATGATTGGGAATAAAGGGCAGGAGACGTCCAGTGCCTGGAGTGCCTGGGTCTTGTTCTAGCTGTTCATACACTTTGTAAACCTGAGACAGAATAGTAGCAGTCAGCTAGAGTGGGCAGCACAGTTTGGTAGGGACGATTTAATACTTACCTCTCGTTCACTGGGAATAAGAAATCTCTATTAGGAATGAAGGGAAAAATCATCATACAAAAGGTTAAGAATCACTGTGCTGTGTTTTTAAAGGAACCATAAGTTGAAATACAAATAACATATGCAGGAGACCAATGTAAAAACACACTGTGCGTGATTCATCGTCTGGCTGCTGCTTCAGAGACCGAAGGATCTTTCCACCCCATTGGGGAGGGATTGGCATGTGCTCCCAGGGGCCAATCTGGTGTGTCCTCGGCTCCTGGGGAGACCTGCAGGCACACGCCGTAGGAGGGCACGGAGAGCGGTTTCTCCCAAAGACTTCCTAGGACAGCCTGGTTCCGAGGCTCGGGCCATTGTTTGTGTGTCTTTGAGTACCTGGCTAAGTTGAGAAATAAGGGCTGCTTTCCTTCCTTCCTTCATCAGTATGGTAAGAAAAAATTTGGCCCCTGACCTGGCTATGTGTAGCCAACGATGTTTTTTAGTTTCATTACTTTTAATTTGATTGTTGCCTTTCCCTTGGTGATTCTTACATATCACTCGAAAGATAGAAGGACTTCATTTTGTATCTCTTAGAGGTGGATCAAGCCAACCAAAAATGTATACTGTTTTTTTGTTTGTTTGTTTGTTTTTTAACTTGGAAGCACATCTGAAATTAAAACTGAGCCAGGCCAGTGTGGCTCAGCGGTTGAGTGTCGACCTATATACCAGGAGGTCACTGTTTGATTCCTGGTCAGGGCACATGCCTGGGGTGTGCGCTTGATCCCCAGTGTGGGGCGTGCAGGAGGCATCTGATCAATGGTTCTCTCTCATCATTGATGTTTCTGTCTCCCCCTTCCTCTCTGAAATCAATAAAAAAATTAAATTAAATTAAAATTGATTTGGAAAGAGGAAGAACATCTCCAAGGGAACTCTTCGTTTTCGTTATGCAAAGGGAGGCTGAAATTCTGGTGTTTCTGTTTTTAAATATCACACACACACACACACACACACACACAGTGAGATTTACAATTTCACCCTCTTCCGGAGAATAGATCAATGTTCTAGTATTAGGAGTGAGAAGGACATTAAACACCTAAAAAAACAAACAAACAAACAAAATAAAACCAAGATGTAAATTAAATACATAATTCTGGGCTCAATCATCCCCAATAATATCAGCCTTGGTCTACCCTATTGGGTGCTGCTTGATTGTGGAGCATTCTCAGGACGAAGGGTCACATGAATAAATGATTTAATATGAGCTCCAAGGCCAATTCTCCAAATTATTTCCATAGGCAAGTGTACCGAACAGGGGGTCTGTTTGGTACCAAGCCCAACTAGACAGCGGCTCAGGTAAATCTATTTTAAGGGGATTTCTGGCCCACAGATTGTGTGTTACGTTGAAGTGACTATGCATTTTTTAATTAAAAATAATCTCCAAATCTTTATGCTCTCCCCGGGGGGCTGTAAAGCCAGGGTTTGTAATCACCGGGCTAGACAGTTTGCCATATGGTTTCACAGGGTGTAATGGCTTTGTAAGGAACAGTTGTAAGTTTAAGTAGATATGCACCGAATATGCTGAAAGGGCATTATGTGCTTTTTCAGGTTGAAAAAAAAGGAAAAAATGTCAATTCAACATTTTTACATATCTGTATCTGTGTGTGTTTTTTTGTAATCCCTGCTCCTCATTAATGGAATGCCCCGGGGGGCACTTAAGTGCAGCTGAGCATTTGTTGAAAATACTTTATGACTTTATTTTCTTCCCAGAAATAAAGAGTCTCCATCCATTTCCATCCTTACACTTTACAAACTGCTGCTGCGCTCCGCTGGGAGGCAGGCAGCCGAGGCAGAGCCGGCCTGGCCGGGAAGGTGGTCACAGCCCCGCCGGCCGCCTCCTCGGAGATACGGAGCTGAGGCCTCGTCCTCTGGCCTCCGGTGCTGACCACGGCCAGTTAATGACCACATCCCGTCTTTCGCAGAGAAAACGGGCAACCTCAGGGCCTCCACCTTCATTTTCTAAACACGGATACACACGCCCGGAAGCTGCCTTCTTGATTTCCACGGGCTGGGGACTCTTCAGCGTCCAAACAACTATTTCATATCTCACGTTAGGGTATTTTGAAATTATGAAACATAACCCAGTCTCTCTTCATTCGATTTTCCAATACTGTGCAAGGAATAGAATCGGTATATTGGTGATTTGACAAGAAATAACTTTTCCATTAAGATTACATTTTTTTTTAATTAAAAAAATATTTTTATTTATTTCAAAGTGGAAGGGAGAGGGAGAGAGAGATAGAAACATCAATGATGAGAGAGAATCATTGATTGGCTGCCTCCTGCATGCCCCCTACTGGGGATCGAGCCCTCAACTTGAGCATGTGCCTATTAGGTTTGATTGAGCAATTGAATCGATATCCCCCCACACCCCCACATCCCGAAATGGCTTTTCAGGCCATTTCACTATGGACATTCCCTTTGCTGAGAGCACATGTCACTTGCTGCGACCTCATTTCATTATCTTCCCTCCGGGTATGCACAGAGAATTCCCCGCCCAGAAAAAGCAGCCAACTCCCGTCACTGGGTGCTGGGGCCATCCAGGCTCAGCCACCTGGTGTGCGGATGATCAAATAAATCCGTAATCCCTCACCACTCTGGCCTCGTGCATTCCTCTTTCAGCGACCTAACAGTGCCCTGAATTGAACCGTGACCTCCAGGTTCATTGGTTGGTGCTCAACCACTGAGCCACACCAGCCGGGCCTTAGTTAAATTTTCATCATCTACAAAAAAATGCCTTTCAAGAACCCATCACTTCCGCAAAATGGACTTTGTCGGGAGGAGGTGTGGCAGCCCCATTGGTTAGAGACCAGGTCTGTGCTTCATACACCACGCTCCCTCAGAAGCCTGAGAAGCACATAGAATGGTCCAAGGCACACAGAAACATGCCAAGTTGGGTAGCTGCATCCTACTCCCAGCAAGCCAGTATCCTCACTTAAATTTTACTTGAGCAGGCTGTATTATCCATGATAAAAGTAACTCGTGCTGCCGAAACGGGTTTGGCTCAGTGGATAGAGCGTTGGCCTGCGGACTGAAAGGTCCCAGGTTCGGTTCCGGTCAAGGGCATGTACCTGGGTTGTGGGCACATCCCCAGTGGGAGATGTGCAGGAGGCAGCTGATCGATGTTTCTAACTCTCTATCTCTCTCCCTTCTTCTCTGTAAAAAATCAATAAAATATATTTTTTAAAAAAAAGTAACTTGTGCAGAAAACCCAAATGTCCATCAACTGATAAACAAATAAACCAAACGGAGCAGAGTCAGGCGATGGGGTGTTCTTCGGCCCTAAAAAGGGATGAACACTAACGCGTGCTACCACGGGGATGACCTCGGAGACATCGCGCTAAGTGGAAGAAGCCAGAAACAAAAGGCCTCACAGTGTAGGGTTCTATTTAAGTCAGATATCCCAAATAGGCAAATCTATAGAGGCAGAAAGTAGGTCAGGGGTACCCGGGGGCGGGGTGGGGGGGGGCAAAGGAGATGGGAATTGGCTGCGCAGTGGGTGTGGGTGTTGAAGACAGCCCGGAATTGGATAGCGGTGATGGGTTCACAACGTTGGGCATGATAAATGGCACTACACTGGGCCTTTTCAAATGGGTTAAACAGTCCTCTCCATGTTCTGTGTATTTTACCACAATAAAAAGGTTTTCGTGTGTGTGTGTGTGTTTTTAAAGTAACTGGGCAGCCAGGTAGCGATTTCCAGGAATCACAGCTCATCATAAAATTCCCTGTCAAGGTGAGAGGCTGAGTGACAAGCTAGAGCCAGAAATGAAGCGCCGGGAGGGGAAGAGACCTTCTGCGCCAACACACCGAAGCGCCCTTCCAGGGTGAGCTAATTTCTACCGGAAATATTTCACGCTGGGCCAGACTTTTCCAGCACATGAGCTCCTGCCTGGAAACGATGAGGAGTTTTTGAAAGCTGCATGTATATTTTCAAACCCCTGACAGAAAACTGTGTTGATGGTACTTAAACAGACCGAACAGTGAACAGTTCCAAAACTGCCTCATTCAGGGTAGGTGGATAAAATGCCAACATCCACCAGCTCATTCAGTCAGCAGGGAAAAAGGGCGGGGGAGGAGGGAATCGCTTACATTTATTAAAAACATTTGCTTCCTAACCAGTTCTTTCAGTGGTTAGAGCATCGGCCTGAGGACTGAAGGGTCCTGGGTTCATTCTGGTCAAGGGCACGTACCTTGGTTGCAGGTTAGATCCCCAGTATGGGGTGTGCAAGAGGCAGCTGATCAATGTTTCTCTCTCATCGATGTTTCTAACTCTCTAGCCTAACACCCTCTCTCTAAAAATCAATAAAATATAAAAAAAAAATTTTTGTAAAAGTAATATCAATCGTTTGGTATTATGTAGCCAAGTATCTGAGCAAATTGATGAAATCCATATTTTTGAAGACTTCTGGAAATATTGCTTTACCACGTTACATACACAGATACATAGAGACATCTAAACTCATATGGCGAAATGAACCCAGAAGTTACATGGAGAAATGGCAACTTTGGTGTCACCAACTCAGTTGTGAAGGAATAAGCCTCACAGTCACTGTAAGAGAGGACATGAGACGCCCGGCACCTCTGTTCTCCTTGAGGAAGTGATAGTGAAAGTGCTAGCCAGTGCGCGTGGGCTGACGGCAAGCGCATCGCCTCCCTCCCTCTTTCAAACAGACCGCCGCATGGACATTGGACTTCAGCGGCTGGAAGTCAGGAAGCTAAGCACTGGCGGGAGGTGGATGTGAATCTAGGCCGCCCGCCTCTGAGCTTTTATTCTCCTAGGACAGTGGTCGGCAAACTCATTAGCCAACAGAGCCAAATATCAACAGGACAACGATTGAAATTTCTTTTGAGAGCCAAATTTTTTAAACTTACACTATATAGGTGGGTATATTGTTATTAACTTAATTAGGGTACTCCTAAGGCTTAGGAAGAGCCACACCCAAGGGGCCAAAGAGCCGCATGTGGCTCGCGAGCCGCAGTTTGCTGGCCACGGTCCTAGGAGGCAGCTCTATAAATACGGCACTTGATGTGTAGAGAACTGGCAATACATGTAACTCAAGTTCCTAACTGGCTCACTGCCATGGGGCTAATGATGCAAATATTGCACTGTTCGTACTTGCCCGGCCTTCCCTAGGACTTTTATACGTTTAAATAGCCAATAGAGGTCATCAGAGTTCTGATCTGGGGTATTTACAGTGAGGCGTAAGTCTCAGAGGAGCCAGGAGCCCATTTCTACTCAATTCTAAAATGGAGACAGAGCCCGGCCAGTGTAGCTCAGTGGTTGAGCATCGAACTATGAACCAGGAGGTCAAGGTTAGATTCCACATCAGGGCATATGCTCGGGTTGTAGGCTTGATCCCCAGTAGGGGGCGTGCAAGAGGCAGCCTATCCATGATTCTCTCTCACCGTTGATGTTTCTATCTTTCTATCTCTACCTTCCTCTCTGAAATTAATGAAAGTATATTTAAAATGGAGAAAGAAACATTTCTGTGGTTATTTTTATAGTGTTTAATGAGAGCACAGGGTCTTTATGGCACTGGCCTCAAACTCAGCCTAGAGCTCGGGCCCCAACGCTACCCCAAAGCTCTGCATGAAGGGGCAACATGAGAGATGGTCTTGAAAGGAACCTGCCTCCCCACCCCCCTGCTCCCCAGGACACATGAATGTCATGTCTCGGAAAACCTGACATTGAATTCATTCCAGATCAGCTGTCTGTCTACTCTTCTTCATGTTCGCACCTCCTCGATCGCCTTATTATCTTTCAAGTTCTCCAGCCCCCGGGGAGCCAGTCCAGCGTGAGGTTTGAGCTCTGTTCTGAAGTGTGACAAAGTGGGAAGAGAACTGGTTCTAGAAATCAAAGGCCGTACTGTTCTTCTTGATTTCACCACCGTCTCCCCCGCTTCTGATACCGTGGGAATCTCTGACTTCGCCCAGACTCTTTCTTCATTGATGAAATGACATCATTACACCTGCTCTCAGTTTCTTCTGTGAGAGCCAGATGAGATCATGGTGTGAAAACGCGTGGTGGGACGTCCAAAGGTAAATTGCTTGTTTTGGTGGAAAGGATAGTGTAATAACCACCGGTTCTCAGTACGCTTATAAGTCAAAAATCCATGAAAGCCTCTTATATACTTTTTAAACTCATTTTAAGGAGAGGGAGGGAGAGAGAGAGACATCAATGATGAGAGAGAATCATTGATCGGCTGCCTCCTGCCCGCCCCCTACTGGGGATTGAGCCCACAACCCAGGCATGTGCCCTGACCAGGAATCGAACTGTGACCTCCTGGTTTATAAGTTGACGCTCAACTACGGAGTTACACTGACCAGGCATTAAAAATAATGTAGTTTGACTTCCTTGATCTCATAATCAGTCTAAGAAAGTTGTGAACCAAAAGGATAGTCACAAGAGAGACAGAGACCAGGGTTTGGTGCCAGCATGGGATGGACCAGGCCTGACCCCAGGCGGGAGGGCTGGTGGGGGCAGAATGCCCCAGGAACGCTGGGCAGCAGGCCTGGCTGGCATTTTTCAAATACAGAGAAATTCCAGTTTGTCATTCTGTTAAAGGGTTCTGAGTCTCTGACATTTCAGCAATGTACCTATTTAATTATCTCAAAGATAAATTCAGTGATCTGAGTAGGTTAGCCACTCTTCTGCTGTTTAGTGTAGATTATGCTGAATAAGTATAATGTGCCCCAAACTTTTCCTTCTGTAGCCACTGTTCAAATGAGTTATTTTATTTCTATCTGGACATAAAATAAATACAAATTTCAGATGCTGCATTAACAGTAAAAAAATTATTTTAAAAAAAGAGAATTTCGTTTTCATTGATAACTTGCCAGATTTCTCAATGAATTTCTTTGCTTCAAAGAATTGTATGTCACCAAAACATACATGTGTAAAAACCTGAGAAAACTGAAAACAGTTCAGACTAGGCCAGACCCAGATTTGTCTAGCAGTCGCATGAAACATTCCTCTAAGAACTGCCAAGAAGAACAATTAGAAAAAAAGCTCTAACTTTCAAAAAATGTTTCTCTCATTCTTAACGATTAGTAGTGGCTCGGCTGTTCTTTAATTAGAAAGGGAAGGCATGGCGCCTATGAAATAGATTTAGGGAAGGGACCTGAGAGAACTGTACAGCAGTTCCATATGGGAGAATTGGAGCCTCGATTCCATATTGCACTTTCCGAAAAGGAAGGCCGAGCATCCTTTCAAGTTCAGCTCCCTGAGGGCCTCCGAGAGAGAACGCTGTATTGGAAGCAGCAGGTCACGCAGAGGAGACGATTTAACTGCTAATTACCCCTCGATGGTGTACTGAGAACTACATGCTAATTAATTCTCTGTGGGCCGACATGCCCTTTCTTCTATGTCATTTTCAATGGCCATATTAATATGAAGACTAAGGTAGCATGTTTGTCACATGAATTAGTAATCGCTGAAAATTGCGTGTCAAAAATTATATTAGGCCCCCTTTAAAAGCAGAGATGATTAAAGTACAAAAAATTGCTTACTAGGGGGAAAAACTCACAAGACATTCACATACATGCCAGTGTGGATATTTTAGGTTTTTTTTTAAAAA
This sequence comes from Myotis yumanensis, assembly GCF_028538775.1. Lineage (NCBI taxonomy): Eukaryota > Metazoa > Chordata > Mammalia > Chiroptera > Vespertilionidae > Myotis > Myotis yumanensis. The sequence continues at coordinate 4,151,676 of NW_027223768.1, forward strand.
TCTTTATTGTTGAAAGTATTAGATATGTCCCCCTTTTCCTCCACTGACCCTTTCTACCTCATCTCCACCCCCCAGCCCAGGCCTTCACCGCCCTATTGTCTGTGTCCATGGGTTATGCATATATGCATACAAGTTCTTTAGTTGATCCCTTCGTTCCTACCCATCCTCCCCTGCCTTCCCTTTGAGATCCCACAGTCTGTTCTATGCTTCTGTGTCTCTGGATCTATTTTATTCATCAGTTTGTTCATTAGATTCCATTGTGGATATATTTTTTAAAATAATAAGTTTTTATTGATTTCAGAGAGGAAGGGAAAGGAAGAGAGCAATAGACACATCAATGATGAGATGAGAGTGAATCATGGATTGGCTGCCTCCTGCACGCCCCCTGCTGGGGATTGAGCCCACAACTCGGCCATGTGCCCTTGACTGGGACCCTTCAGTCTGCAGGCCAAGGCTTTATCCAATGAGCCAAACCAGCTAGGGCAGCATTGTGGATATTTTGAAAAATATGAAAACATTACCATAAGCAAAAAAACAAAACTAAAAAAAGTGGGAAAGGAATCCAAAATCTAAAGGATTCCTTCATTTCAACAGGGTCGGGCATACCTCTAGTCACAGAGCATTTTGTCAACGAGACCCAGTCCATCTTGGTGAGGGATTTCATAAAATCCCTTCCAGGCGATTGTGTACATCTCGCCTTCAGGAGCCTCTCAGGGTGGGGACCGCAGTGAGGATGGTTGGAAGAACACGGGTCCCCAGGGGTCAGCTGCGCCCACAGATAGGTTGTGTTTGGGGGTTGGCCACAGGTGGAGTAGTTTCACCACGTATTCCCTCCAGAAAGCTCAGGCGTTTGCACTGTGGTCATGCCTCCCTGGCTGGCTGACATCCTTCATCGCTGCTTCCTCTGCGCTCTTCCCAGGGCAGAGGTCCACTTGTTTAAGACTCTCTCCACCGCAAATGAAAACTATCAAATGGGCTTTAAAACCTCTGCGGTCGGTCCCTTTGTGAAAGCCCCACTGTCTGTCGGTCTTTAGATGCGATTCATCTGCTTATTTATTTATTGCTTTCATGCATTATTCTATCCGGTCTCCAACGTTTAAAAAAATACCTAAATATTTTACAATCATTAAAGCCGTCTGGAGAGCTTTAAAAAAAATAAATAAATAAAAAACTGTTGCAAAAGAGTTCCCAGCAAAAGGCTCCCTCTTGGTAATGTCAGGTTGAAATGTGACCGAATAGGACAATTATAATGTTTCACTTGCAAAATAATTCACCTCTTGAGTGAGCATGAGCTCCACATGCATTTTGTTAATCAGGAGGAAATCTGCAGAGCGAGTCAGAAATGGGAACGCGCACCCCACAATGCGTGTCACACAAGGGAGCGTCCTGGTTGTGCTTTGCGTTGACAAGCTGTTGTCTTTTAATAGCAAGCTTCATTTAGGAAGGTCAGAGGGAGGTCCCTCCACTGAGTGCACATTGTGTCTGAGCTAATGGAATTGGTACATATGCAAAATCCACATGAATCTTCAGCGGTGATATTTCTGAAGAGTCAAGGTGCACAGAGACAGAAGGACTGTGGAAGAGGAGAGAGCAGGGCTTGGGGGCTTCCACTGCCAATTGATTGTTTTTGATCTTGCATAAGTTTCTCAGCTTCTGTCCTTAAGCTTCCACATCTGTAAAATAAATATATGAGCACTTGCAATGGAGCGGTCTTGTGAGAATTCCATGGGAAAACATAAGTAAACTATCTAGCATATTGCCTGGCGTATCGAAGACAACAAATGTGAGAGAGTGATTATGGTGGAAGTCACTTCCCATCGGTGACGCCTGATATTTAACCTGCAAGAGAGGAAATAGAGAGTAGCAAAATGGATAGGCATAGATACTTTTAGGGCCAGACTCTATAAATTCTAATCCTGGTTTTAATGTCAATAGTTATGCAACTTGTCCAGCTGGGGTGGCTCAGTGGTTGAGTGTCCAACTATGCACCAAGAGGTCACTGGTTCGATTCCAGGTTAGGGCACATGCCTGGGTTGAGGGTCGATCCCCAGCAGGGGGTGTGCAAGAGGCAGCCGATCAATGGTGAAGTGTCCCTCTCATCCATGTTTCTGTCTCTCCCTTCCTTTCTCTCTAAAATCAGTATTAGTTATGCAACTTGATGCAAATTGCTTGCTCTCTCTGTGACTCAGTTTCCTCATCTGTGGAATGATAAAAAAAATAGGCTTTTTGAGGGTATTTAATGAGTCAAGGAGAGTAAATATTCAGAATAGCTTCTGGTGTGAAGGCAGAGGTTCATTTATTATCGATGCAATAACGGTCAGCGGTAGATGTGAAAGTCTCCTGAAGTTCTGAGATTCTACAATCACATGATCTTGATGGTATCCTGGCTTTTATCCACTGACATGAATTTTCCAGAATCTGACCATGTGTATCATTTCATTTCCTCTCTCCATCATGCTCTAAGTCTCAGGATAGTATTGGAGACAACCTGTCCCCCATTCCTATGATATGATGCACATATTATAGACCTAAACATGTATATTCTGTGTCTGAAAATTGCCACGATTTAGGCACACACAGTCTATGGTTTAGGGCAGGGGTGGGGAACCTTTTCTCTGCCAAGGGCCAGATGATATTTATATTATCATTCTCGGGCCATAACAATTATCAACTTAAAAATTAGCCTGTATTTGGTCAAACATTTAATCAACTCACCCCAAGGCCTTGGCAGGGTCGGACCCAGTGATTTCATAGGCCTTATGCAGTATGGTCCATGGGCTGGGGCGATGCCCACCCCTGGTTTAGGGCATCAGTTCTACCAAAATAGAAGAATACAAAATGTCATTCTTCTCTCTGTGGCATCAAAGTAATGAGCATGGAACCAAGGGAAGGTGTGCCGGAGAAGTTTAAAGAAATGTGATTGTCCCCTAATGTAGCTAAATGCCCCTTACATTTGTTATAAACCCATCCATCTTCACCTTTCCCTGAGGTTTTATTACCTTGTCCGATTTTTCTTCATAATCCTAGCAACCTCGTTCACCCTAGAGTTGGAGGTGTGTGCACTGGGGGAATAGATTGCATCACAGAGAAATCTGGGGACAGGTATGAACAGGAGACAAAGAAGAGATATTTGGGAGAAGTTGCTGGTGACAAGTACCAGCCACGATGACTACGGTGTCATCAATATGTTAAGCTTCCAGGGAAAACCAAACCGTGCAGTGTTCTGTTCCTTGGCATTGAGTAGTCATTGGCATCAGGTTCTCATTCGTGTCGCACCCCTCCCCACTCCATCCATTCTGATTCGATGTCATCTTATTTCCTTGCAATGTGTCCTCCGTGGTGGCCCATTTCTCATCCTTCACCCAAACAGGTTGTGACATATGCCAGGTTATAGCCCTCATCATGCGCAGAACACAGGTCTCAACCCACGCCTCTATGAAATCTTCATCAACTAGTTTACAAAAAGCAAGGAAGGGAAGTAGTGGATTCACTGTTGGAATCACAGCCCACCGCCATGTGTACACATGACTCTCACGATGGGTCCTGGGTGTCTCGTGCAGCGTACCTGCACAGAGGAATTGGAACATTTCACAAACGCCTTCCGACTCTCCGACGGAAGTCTCCTTCAGCTCTGGAACCTGCTCATCTTAGCTAACTAGTTCTTCTATTTGTTTTACCACCTCTTCCCCTGACTGGCTTTTCGGCTTTGCATTCTCTGACAAATGGCCTGTTTTTTTTCTTATTGCAGGACCTGCCAGGTCTTTCCCATTAATGCCACTGGCAGGGATGCCTAAAATATTCCTGATTGATTGAAGCCTGGTTTGCAAGCCCCTTACTTTGCAAATTAAAAACAAACACAGCTGAACTCGCTCTGTTTAATTGAACCCAGCCCAGAGAATGGAGCTGCAGGCAGAGAGGGGCCCTCCGGAACTCGGCTGGGGTAATTATAAGAACATACATCCTGGCACCCGAGTCTCTGCTGTGAATGGTAATTTTCAACACCACGTTTTTAATGCTAAGATGCTAGGTTTTCAGAGGAGGTTTCTTCTGTGTTTGGGGGGGTGGGGTCGGAGAGCATTGAGAGGGAGTGGATGGGGAATAAGTGAAACGGGGAACTGTTACATGGAAGGCCAGGACACAACAAATTCGGTCTTCATTTCTCAGGCAAGATTTTTCCATCCTAAGTACTATTCCACTTCAAGGGCAAAAGCGGCAGGTTATCTTCTAACATGTATTTCCTGGTATTTTTTTTGTTTGTTTAAAACGTTTTTTCTGATTTTTAGAAAGAGGAATAGAGAGAGAGAAACATCAATGAGAGAGAAACAGTATTGATCGGCTGCCTCCTGCACGGCCCCTACTGGGGATCTAGCCTACAACCCCAGGCATGTTCCCTGACCAGGATTTGAACCCAGGACTGGCTTATTTTGTTTTTAAGAATCATTCCAAGAGCTGTTCTTCCTTGCATTTGGCAGCTATATGTTGAGAGCCTCTCCTATAAGCAAGTGCCAACCCCTGTAGGAATAGCAAACCATATATGTGTTCATGGGTGGGTGGCACAGAGGGGGTGGGGTTAATCTCATGAGGGGGGTGGCATCTCCTCAAGCTGGGCATTGAAGGTGGGCAGTGTGATCGCCAGGTGAAGAGCTTTCCACGGGAACAACATGCACAGAAACTTGGGTACAAGAAGGCGTAAATATGCAGGGCTTGTTCCAGGAGCTTTAATCAAAAAATAACAATGATTTGGACCCACGACCTTCCAGTTTTGGTCCCCACCGACTCCGTCACTAGGTGTAAGCAGGTGACCTAGTCCTGTAAATGGGAGGGTCCCGTTGTAGAGTGTTGCTTCTGTGCGGTGCTGCCTGTACGAGGTGAGGAGCAGCCCTTCTCCTCTCCTTGTTTCCTTCCCTCCATCTGCCACCTGGGTGGGTGGGGAGACGATGCACCACAAGGACGGGCCACCTAGAGGGATGCTGAAGCGATGAGTGGGAAGTGACCTGGGGCCTTCTCTCAGTCCTGGCTTCCCCCTCTTTGTCGTTATTTCAATCCAAAGAAAAACACACATCTCAGGTGTATGTCACTTTTACATTAGCCAAACCTAATGTGTTTTTAAGTATATTTTTATTGATTTTGGAGAAGAAGGGAAATGGAGAGAGAGAAAGATAGAAACATCACTGATGAGAGAGACTCACTCAGCAGCTGCCTCCTGGACATCCCAGGAGCCCACAACCTGGCCATGTGTCCTGACCAGGAATCTAACCGTGGCCTCCTGGTTCATAGGTCGACGCTCAACCACTGAACCACGCCGGTTGGGCCGCCAAACCTAATCTTAATTGCCACACCTTCTTAAGAATTTCCACCAGTTTAGGGAGATCGTACCAGTAGATACAAATGCCCGGTCTCACATCATTTCCAGGGCATCTCTGAAAATTGTATCTGAAAATCGAGTCCTGTTGAGCTCAAATCATTTTAACTATGCTTTCTGTTAAATGACTATTTTTTAAAGTACCTCCCTGCCCATTTTCAGGCAAGCTGAATTATCAGCTCTATTTCGGAGTGCATTTTAGGGGGAGAGGGGATCATGGAAAAGCCTTTGTGTTTAATGACACAAAGAAATAATCACTTTTTAAAGGTTGCAGGATTTTAAATCACAACAGCAGTGCCATTTCCAGCAGGGAGGGAGCGCCTCAGAGGGCCTGGGATTTGGGTTCTAATTTGCAAACAGGGCTTGTGTTTGGATTAGGATTTGACTTCCACTTCCCTCTATGGATTTCCGTGGAGCTTTTGTTAATCACTCAGCCGAAGAAAGAGTGGCTTGAGCCCCTGTGGGATGGAACAATAGATCTATTTTTATTTCATCAACTCTAACAAATGAGAACTCTGTGAGTGCCTCTGGCTGCTACACCTGAGCTTTCTGTCTCTTCGGTGCCAACTGCTTTTTAAGAACCCAAGTCATTTTTAGGAGTCTGTGATTCGATTCTTAGAATTCATTTAGAGCCATCATATCACAACAATGTCCATGTTGAAATTCATTTTTAAATCAAATTTCTTATATATATATGTATAGTATAGTATAGAATATATTTTATATTTATATACGTGTGTATAGACATGAAATAATTAAACATTCAAAGAATTCTAGACAAGCAAACTTCTTTTTTTTTTTTAAATTTTTTTATTGATTTTTTACAGAGAGGAAGGGAGAGGGATAGAGAGTTAGAAACATCGATGAGAGAGAAACATCGATCAGCTGCCTCCTGCACAACCCCCACCGGGGATGTGCCCGCAACCCAGGTACATGCCCTTGACCAGAATCGAACCTGGGACCCTTCATTCCACAGGCCGACGCTCTATCCACTGAGCCAAACCGGTTAGGCCCAAGCAAACTTCTTTATAATAAAATTACATTAATACTCTAAGGTAACACATCCACAGTAATACAGATATTTATACAACAGCTACTTCACATGTGAGGCCATAGGCAATTGTTGTCTCAGTGCCTCCCACCCCAGTTTCTCGGAGGGGGGCAGGTTATCTTCTGGGTATGTAGAGAGGCTGGAGGTGGAGGGATGAGGCAGAGGAGTGGAGGGGTGGGAAGCTGGGGTTGGCAGATGCTAGGACCTCGTTTTCCCCAGATTCTCTCAGCCCAAACCTTCCTGTTTCCCTTTTCATTCTGCCCTGTAGTAAACGGGAACCATGAGCAACACTAGACTAGCATGTGTGTAGGTACAGCGTTAACATATCTGCCGTCATTATCTTAGCGTTAACTTCTGTATGTGGCACTTCCGGTGCCAGCATATGCCTTTCTGAGGCTCTGATTGCTGACTGCGACTTTAACCCTGACAGGGTGTGTCCTTGGGATTCTCACTGGTACGTTTCAAGGGAATATGTGCTTGTACCTACTTGCGCACTAACACTGCATATGATCTTTTTAAATTTTAATTTCCAGATACATTCAGATTCACATTGACTTGCAAAATCAGTCCAGGGAAACCTGCCTACTCATCATTCATCTCTCTTATCAGAGACATTCCCAGGCATTTTGTGTCATGACGTGGATATTAGTTCTCCTAACTCCGTGTACTTTGGTTCACCAAGTGATAAAGAACATGCTGCCTACGTGTTAAAGTGCCCATATTTGAACTCACACCCAAATGTCAAACCTGAGCACGTGAAGTTGGAAGGCTGCAGTTGTATAAGCGCCAGTTTTCAGACCACAGCGGAAATAAAAGGGAACAGAGCGATCACTTGGTGAATGCTGTGTGCAGGTCCATCACAGAGGGGATGCTGAAATCCTGAGGAAGGTGCACAGGGGAGGAATGACAGAAGGGACAGAAGCAGCAGGATGGTTAAAGGAGAGAAAGAGAACTTGGGGGGACATGATACTTATTCCCAGTCAGGATCATACAGTGATGTCACTGGGAGAAGGATTACAGTAAATCTGCAGAGAGAATTCAGCCAACAGGTCAGTTATTTTTAGGCTTCTTGCTATTTCACATAAAAACAAAATTCTCCATTGCTACTTCGCATAAGAAAACTGAATAGAAGGGCATTAAAAGGAATGATCATAGCGTCTACCTCATAACAATTATGTTCATCACTTAATGCAGCGTCAAATGCAAAGTGAATACTCAGTAAACAGCAGCTATAATATTATTATGATTATTCTCATCATCATTATTATTATAGTGGTGGAATTTACTGTTTGGGAAATATTAGATCTGAGAGCTTTAAAAAAAGCATTTGAAGATTGGAGAGAGAAAGATAGCATTTGCTGGGAAGTTAAGCTACATCAACACATTTTCTTCCAGATCTCAGATTCAGTTATTACTATAAGTATGTTTTTGTTTATAGTCAATGAGACATCATAGAAAAGTCTCATAATTAATTTCATTCAGCCTTTCCTAGGTCTGTCTGAGGGAACTTGCTGATACGTCTCTTTTTTAAAATCCTTACCCGAGGATATGTTTTTATTGATTTTTTTAGAGAGGAAGGGAGGGAGAGAGAAAGAGAGAGAGAAATATTAATGTGAGAGAGAAACATCGATTGGTTGCCTCCCCTAGGCACTCAGACCAGGGATCGAACCTGCAGCCTAGGTATGGGCCCTGACTGGGCCTTGAACCCACAACCTTTTGGTGAACAAGACCATGCTCCAACCAACTGAGCCACCCGGCCAGGGCTGCCCTTCTCGCTCTGTTTTGCCATCCTTCGGAGGAGACACCCAAAGAGAAAGGATAATAAAGAGAGATAGAAAGATGAAAGCAGAAACAAAGAGATTAGATAATTCATAAAGTCATGAATTGCTTCCTCAGAAATCCATAAATAATTCTGCTTTGGGACAGGGACAAGGCAGAGAGCATAAATCATCTTGATGTTTTCATTTTCATTTGCTTGCGAAGGAGTCATGCTGGACCAGAGGTGTGATCCTGTGTTTCCACTGCTCTTTCTTCCCCTTGGGAGAGCCCTGGCTCCTCTGCTGTAACTTCTGCCCCGTGGAAGGGCCACACAGCTAGCTGCCTGGACCTTAGCTCAGGTCAGAGTCCAGAGCCTGTGCCCCTCTCCCCTGATAAACCCTGCATCCAGCACTGTGCTGAGACGCAGCAGGCGATCCGAGGAGCGCTGGCTATGGCCATGCGAACGCAGCATGTTGCAACTCAGGGATAATCGACTCCATTTTTACAATTTTTCTCTGTCACCTGCCAAAATATGTATTAGTAACAGAAATTCCAAGCCAGAATGGGGGTGGTTAGATAAGACCGGAAGTGTCTTAATGCTAGATGTAAAATTATGTATGTTTTCGAGGAAACAAAATGGACTTGGGGAGCATGACAAGTTCTAAGTTAAGAATAAAACGAAGTCAGGCGCTCCCCGTCCAGCGTGGCTCAATTGGCCGAGCATCGTCCAGTGCATGGAAACGCCGCTGGTTTGATTCCCGGGGTGTGCTGTGTGCAGGAGGCAGCTGATGAATGTTTCTCACATTGATGTTTCTCTCTCTAAAAATGTCAATAAATATATATCTTAAAAAATAAGTTGCTATTGGTGGACAAGTAGCACTGACTAGCCCCAGTGCAGGAAGATTTAGCACGGTATCGGTGCAGGCCAGGTCTCTAGTCAGAGATCATTTTGTTTTTCAGTTGGCTCCTAGTGTTTCTCCATTGTTCTGGCTGTTGTGAGGCTCTTTAGCGCTTAGTATATTGACGCTTCCTGGTTTAGACCAAAGCGGTGTGGATGGGAGAATGTCACTGGGAGTCAGGTCATCAGCCTGACAAAGACCTTGCTCTGGTGTCTGAATAATGGGAACATACAGGGGTAAGCACTGGGCCCTGGATTTTGCAGAAATCAAGACCATGTGGCTGGCTTGTCTCAGGTATGCACCCACTGGAAGTTATCCTGTACAAAACTGATAACCGAGGCCATGTCAGTACCTCTTGATAAAAATACTAGATGTCTATGCTTCCTATAGTGCATTTGAGGGTCAGAGAAGGAGAAAGCTGTTATACAGAACTTCTCATAATTTTCTGATTTAATTAACTTTACTGCAATACTACATTTGAGGACTCAGTCCCTTTTCATCAATGATATAAAGATCTCTTTTTATACTAAGTTGCTACTGTTTAATACCGAAATAACAATGTAGTAATGTACAACAAATTGCCTGAAGTTATTTCAAAATATATCACCCAAGAACAATGAAATGAGAAAAGCTTGGCTAATGAATAAATATCATAGAACAAAAGATCACCATACCGAGAATTAAGTTTGATAAATTATTCCAAGAGAAAAACCCAGGAGAATTAATAGAATAAAGCTAAATTTCTTTTAGGTTGTAAAAATGAATTACCCTAATTTCTATGCAATCAGTTGCTAAGCGTGAAAGAAAGAGTAAGAAAAAATATCAAAGGTTATAGTGTTTATAACAGAGCACATATTCAATAGATGAATGAGCATAAGAGTTTCAAGCAGTTAAAGTATGTGATGGGGGAGGGGACTTAGAGTTCGGTCTCTAAGAGGTAATTACAATTTCTTCACAGCTGGGTCAGCTGACAGGTAGGTGGAAGAGTTCACATAAGTCTCCTACACGAGGTACAGCATTGAGTCAGGCAGGACTGAAGCCCCAGTCACAACGCATGATGGTGACTGAAGGGTCCTAAGCAGCCTGATCAAGACTCAACTTCCTAGTGAATTCTGAAAGTGAACCAAGGATGAATGCCACCGAAAGTATTATTATAAGAGTACATCCAAAGGAAATGGAAAAAATGTTAGTCGGTGTCCTAGGATTTGGTGTCTTTTAGCCATCACCTTTCAGTGGTCTGATTCACATTGTAGCCATCACCCTCCGATGGTCTGATTCACATTGTAGCCATCACCCTCCCATGGTCTGGCTCACATTGTGGCCATCACCCTCCCATGGTCTGGCTCACATTGTAGCCATCACCCTCCCATGGTCTGGCTCACATTGTAGCCATCACCCTCCCATGGTCTGGCTCACATTGTGGCCATCACCCTCCCATGGTCTGGCTCACATTGTGGCCATCACCCTCCCATGGTCTGGCTCACATTGTGGCCATCACCCTCCCATGGTCTGGCTCACATTGTGGCCATCACCCTCCCATGGTCTGGCTCACATTGTGGCCATCACCCTCCCATGGTCTGGCTCACATTGTAGCCATCACCCTCCCATGGTCTGGCTCACATTGTAGCCATCACCCTCCCATGGTCTGGCTCACATTGTGGCCATCACCCTCCCATGGTCTGGCTCACATTGTGGCCATCACCCTCCCATGGTCTGGCTCACATTGTGGCCATCACCCTCCCATGGTCTGGCTCACATTGTGGCCATCACCCTCCCATGGTCTGGCTCACATTGTGGTCATCACCATCCCATGGTCTGATTCACATTGTGGCCATCACCTTCAGGTGGTCTGGCTCACATTGTAGCCATCACCCTCAGGTGGTCTGATTCACATTGTAGCCATCACCCTCAGGTGGCCTGGCTCACATTGTGGCCATCACCCTCCCATGGTCTGGCTCACATTGTAGCCATCACCTGCCAATAGTCTGGCTCACATTGTGGCCATCACCCTCCCATGGTCTGGCTCACATTGTAGCCATCACCCTCCGATGGTCTGGCTCACATTGTAGCCATCACCCTCCGATGGTCTGGCTCACATTGAAGCCATCACCCTCCGATGGTCTGGCTCACATTGTGGCCATCACCCTCCGATGGTCTGGCTCACATTGTAGCCATCACCCTCCGATGGTCTGGCTCACATTGTAGCCATCACCCTCCGATGGTCTGGCTCACATTGTAGCCATCACCCTCCGATGGTCTGGCTCACATTGTGGCCATCACCCTCCCATGGTCTGGCTCACATTGTAGCCACCACCCTCCGATGGTCTGGCTCACATTGTAGCCATCACCCTCCGATGGTCTGGCTCACATTGTGGCCATCACCCGCCAATAGTCTGGCTCACATTGTAGCCATCACCCTCCCATGATCTGATTCACATTGTAGCCATCACCCGCCAATAGTCTGGCTCACACTGTAGTCACCACCCTCAGGTGGCCTGGCTCACATTGTGGCCATCAACCTCTGATGGTTTGATTCACATTGTAGCCATCACCTTTCAGTGATCTGATTCACATTGTAGCCATCATCCTCCCCTGGTCTGATTCACATTGTAGCCATCACCCTCCCCTGTAATGGAGCACACATTCCTGCCATAAAAGTTGCACTGGGGTCAACAGGAAAGGAGTTACGTGATCATTGCTTACAGGTATTTTCATATAACACTAGGGCCACCTGGGTGGAAATATCTTCTCCCATAAAATATGAATTTATGTGGAAATGCATTAATTCATTGTAATTGATCGACAGCATGCTTGTGTGTTATGGACTGGAAAATAACATCAGTACATTTATGGAGGTGAAGATCTAATTTTTTTTAACTTTGTGACCAAACTAATTACACATTACACTTTTATTGAATTATTCTTCTTCCATCCTTCCTTACTTAATGAACCCTTTGTAATCTTTAAAGTAAATTATAATTCATGAAAATGTCCTATTATAAAATCAGCTGAAGTCACTAAAGTAGGAAAACTAAATGTGTAAATCCTTATTCAGACATTATTTGTATGCACATTTATAAACAGGAGTGTTTATATATAGTATGCTAAATGGCTATGTACAAATATAAATGCGAGAATGGATATAATTATATGGCTATCAACCAGTGAAATATTCAACGCACATGATACGTGGTGGAATGTATTCTGCCTGGGTGAGTGGAGACAGATTGCATAATAAAATGAACATGGCAAAAGTGGGGTTTAAGTCAGGAAACAGAACAGGAAAGCAATTTCCTGAGTTATTTAAATGCTTTCAAAGAGAAATGTCATTACATCCTTGAGTTACACTGGCATATAATTGCATGAGCATCACAAATAACAATGTCTTACGAAGGAAAACAGAAGTTATTATAGGAAAATTATTCCCAATCATAAATCTTCATTTTAAGCTCAGGTAAATACACACAGAAGGGATTTGCATGGCTTTAAAATTAATTCCAGTCATTAAATCATTCATTATTATGATTCCAAAAAAAAAAGTTTGTTTCTCATTACATTTTTTAAAAACCTTATGAGCATGTTGACAAAGTGTAGTCATGTCTATTGTTTCCTATGAAATGGAAAAAATATGTGATGGATTGATGGGTGGGTAGATAGGTGGACACATATGCAATGTGACAGAATATTGATTGTGGAATTTGAGTAGGGGCAAAAACTATGGGTGTTCGGTGGCATTTATTACCATTTTTATGTGCCCTCGATAGCTTTCCTAATAACATGTGGAGAGGATAAAGAGAAGGACATGTTACAGGAAAGCTGAGCATCATTGGAGCATTTGTTGAGATGTTAACCAGGAACACACCTGGGAGGGAAAAGGAATTCTGCGTGTGAAGGAAATTGCATACCATACTTGGAACGTGTCACTATATCCCATCAAACATGGAAAAATTTTCATGCGCCGTGCTTCAGATCCTGACCGTATACCTGGACAGTAATAAATGGGAAACAGAAAGGTAATGTTTTGGGTTCCATGGAGGACAAAGGACAGGAACTTTGGAAACACCCAGGGCAAATGTCCCACATGGGCAGTGTTAGTGAGAGAACCCGGTCGTCCGTGTCAGGGATGGGTGGGAAGTGTTTGCCAGAGTCGAGGTAAGGAGACAGGTCATGAAGGATATTGACAGCAACCCAAAGAGCGACACATCCTCAAATGCAAGTCCACTCACCACACTCAACAATTTACTGAGTTTTTGTTGTTGTTGTTTTGTTTTGTTTTTTGTTAATCCTCGCCCGAGAATATTTTTCCATTGATTTTTTTAGAGAGAGTGAGGGAGAGGGAGAGGGAGAAAAACATTGATGTGAGAGACACATCGATTGGTTGCCTCCCACATGGGCCCAACTAGGGCTGGGGATCGAGTCTGCAACCAAGGTACCTGTCCTTGACCAGAATCGAAACCTTTCAGTCCAAGGTCTGATGCTCTATCCACTGAGCCAAACCAGCTAGGGCCACCACTGACTGTTTTAAAGGACTGAGCCAGGTTGGGCGGTGTCAGGAACAAAGAGTGAGTCTTGGGAAGACGTAAGCAATATCACAGTTACACAGGCCTTAATAGAATGAGTGAGAAAGATCGCCTGTGAGTACTGTTGATTGCCTGGCGTTGAGGTTGGAGCATTGAAAATCCCGTGAACCCTCACCCACAGCTGGAAACCGTGGTGGTTATTCCCTCATGATCATTCATGCTAGCTGCCCACGGTCATCTTTTTCTTTCCTGTCGGTTTTCTGAATGGAATAAATAATTCAGACCAGCCCAGTAAAGCCTAATTAGGGTGTGCTTTTAAATGATCCAGGGAAACGTGTGTTCAGAGCTAATGAGGCATCGCAGGGGGACGAGGCCTGGCCGGGAGTGCCTCTGCGAGAGGGAACACTAGGGCAGCCCCATGCAAAGCCGGCGTCACGTGTACCCGTGTCCAAGAGTGGTGTTTGTCTCTTCAGCCTCTCACCCAAAAACCCAACTTTCCCTTTGAAAACAGGAGAGGTGTTGAGGTGACACTTTCACATTTTATTTTAAGAAAAGGGCAGGCAGCATTATTCTATGCAAAGCCAATAGCATTCTGTTCTTCAGATAGAAAAATCCCTCAAAAAGGCTCAAAGACTTAATTACATCTTACAGCACCTGAAAGTAAAATCATGTCGAGGACTGGAGAGAACATTCTAGTATATGGAGCATTCTTGCTCACTTTGTAGAAAGGGAAAGCAAGCGGTGTTCGTTGGGTGTTTTTGTTTTGTTTTGTTTTGTTCAATTACAGTTGACAACAGATATTATTTTATATTAGTTTCAGGTTTCAGCATGGGGGCTAGACATTTATATAATTTATGAAATGATTCCCCGGATAAGTCCAGTACCCCCTGGCCCCATACATCGTTACTACAGTATTATTGACTGTATTCCCTGTGCTGTATTTTACGTACCCCTATGTTGTAACTACCAATCTGTATGTCTTAATCCGTCACCTTTTTTCACCCACCTCCCTCCCCAACCACCCTTCCTTCTGGCAACCATCAGTTTGTTGGTTGTCTGGTTTTTTTTTTGTGCTTAGATGAGCTACTATCTGAAATAATGACAGATTTTGAAGTGGATTAACATATTCAGACTACTTCAGGTGACATTTCATGCTCTGAGGTACTGACTTCTTTGGCAACATCTGTTATGGAGAGCAGCTCTCACCCAGTGAATGATGGAGATTCGTTTATAACCAAGCTCCACACGTTGTAGTTGAGGGTAACCGCCTTGTCCCAAAGACCCGTCGTATTTTTATAAATGGCACTCAGTCCAGGTCCAGTGGTGCCCCTGAGCGTTCGGTTCTCATGTTTGTTGTTGTTGTCGTTAGTATTGAGAACACACTATCCTCAGGCAAACCCCCTTGAGTGGGCACCGCCGTAAATACTTGCCAGCTCACAGATAACACTGTTTCCACGTCTAAGCCTCAGAAAACGGGGCCCAAGTGAGGCACCCTGTGACGGTTCTGGAGAAGAAGGTTAAAAACATACATCTACACAATGGAATACTACGCTGCTGTGAGAAATGGAACTCTTACCATTTGCAACAGCATGGATGGACCTGGAGAGCATTATGCTGAGCGAAATAAGCCAGTCAGAGAAGGGTATGACATGACCTCACTCATTTGTGGACTCTAATGAACAAAATACACTGCTAAGGACTTTTATGCATGCATATAAGCATAACTAATGGACATAAGACACTGGGGGGGTAGGGGAGGCCAGGGGATTGTCAAGGGCGGGGGAAAAAAAAGGACACATATGTAATACCCTTTGTAATACTTTAAGCAATAAAAAAATTTAAAAAAAAAAGATTCAGCAGCAACAACACAAAACAAAACAAAACAAAAAAACAAAATACACTGCTGAACAATCACAGATCCAGAGACACAGAAGCATCGAACAGACCCTCAAACCCCAGAGGGAAGGCAGAAGGCAGGGGAGTCGGGGGGGGGGGGGAGAAGGGGGCTTGGAGGAAGAGATCAACCAAAGAACTTGCGTGCATGTGATCATAACCAGTGGACACAGACAATGGCAGGTGGTGAAGGCCGGGGCTGGGGCCGGGGCCGGGGGCAGGCTGGGAGAGGACAACGGGGAAAAGCAGACATATGTAATATTTTCTATAATAAAGAATTTTTTTTAAAGCTAATTAAAAAGTCTAGGTAATTCAGCTTATCAGGAAAGATATTTATAAAAATTATGTTTAAAATACAACAAATGAAGCAGAGATTCGGAAAAAAAATGTCCCAACGACAGCTTTGTCTCCCGTGTCCTTCCGTCAGGATAGGCTCTGGGGACATTATTAGTCTCCTCACATCTGTGAGGGATTAGAGCTGGAGCACAGGCCAGGGACCTCCCACCAGGGAGGTGAGAGATGACGTGCAGCCAAAGAAATCTAAGCGACAGAAAGTGCTGCCTGCCTTCCCCTGAAATCCTCTGTCTGTGCGAGAGAAGCCGGGCTTGGTCACCCCGATGTGGGAGGTAGAGGCCGTGTCAGACGACAGCAAAGGAAGGCAGGCGCCCCAGCACGGCCCCGAGCCATGGGGGACAGTGAGTGTCGGGCCTGATGGGTTGTGAACGAGGGAGACACTGAAGGAGATGCGAAGTCACTTGGTTTTCAATGCCCAGATCAAGTGATGTGATTGTGATTCTCCTTATGAGGATCCTTGCATCTATTTTCTAGTAAGTTCCAGAATATTCTAATTGGGGAGCAGAGGTTATTCTTGTTTATTGCTGCTTCAGACAGTGAGGGATGCGAACGTGACCACAAAGGACCTCCATAATTAACTCCCGGAGCATCATAAAACGGTGCTTCTCAGGAGAGCCCGGGGGATCATCGAGTTCAACTTCCAGGCTTTACCGATGAAAAAGATGGAGGCCTGGGAGGTTAGATGACTCTGTCCAAGGTCACAATGCTCATCGGGGGCAGCCGTGGGGCTGGAACCAGAAACTCTTCCAACGGCTCCATGGCGCTCTGCCATCCGGGGAGCTCTGACGGGATCCGCTACAAGTAGGCACATTAAAAGCCGTGGAACGGAAAGACGGCCCTAGGCCCATTCTCCCGATTCACCCAGGTCATAAAAATTCCCAGATCTTCCCGACTTGTTTGTTTTTAAGCTGTGGAGTGTTACGTCTCAAAGACATGCCATTGATGTTTCTCTCTCTCTCCCCTCTCCCTCCCCCTCTCTGGAAATCAATAAAAACATATTGTAAAAATAGTTAAGGTCTTTGCAGTGGAAAGCCATTCCTGTCAGGACAGAGAGCCACGTGTGAGAGCGGTGGGCTCCGTCACAGATTTTATTTGAGTCTATTTCCCCTTTGGCAGCGCGGACTTGGAGGTGCAGAGTCTGCGTCTCATGAGGGCAACCACTAACGCAGAGTCGCTGGCAACAGCATAGAGTCCACCCGTCGTCTCAGATGATAAGAAGCCCAAATGGGAGACGCGGACAGAATCATTAGTAGACAGCAATGTTGCTGGAATCACCTAAATTTATCAATTATCATTGGATACTATTTAGGAATAGCCTAGTGTCCTGTGGTAGGACATACTTGAACTTGCAGATGAGAAAGGAGAAGAATGAGCTGGAAGTGTGTAACGATAATTACCCCACTTTCGTTCGTAGCCAAAAACGTGTGCTGATACTTACATGCCCCCAGACTCTCGGTTTCATGGCTTGACGAAAATCCCTTCAACTCACCTTGATCTAGAAACAGGGTTGCTAGACATCGTGTTCTCCCTGGAACGTGAAGGGCGGTGATGACATTAATGACACTGTTGTATGTCACACCCAGATAAAAGCTGCAAACACCTGACACGGCACTCCCACCCCTGAATGGCAGAAATTATTGGAACCACGGGGCCTGGAGACCTCCCTCTGGGGCCTTTACCTGGCCCCGGTGGAGGTGGGCCTTTCGGAGCAGCCTGTAGTGACTTCCCCGCAACCCCTGCTGGTGGGATCTTTCACTGAGAGAGTCTTGCTTTCGGTATTTATGTCGTGCGGCAGGCTGCTTACCTCGGGGCGGTAAGAGTCAGGGCTTTGGAATCTGGGTACCAGGGTCGCTCTGTTGCCCATGGAAACAAAGGCCTCTTTGGAGGGAGGACGCCCTGCAAGGAGGAGCAAGGCAGAAAAGAAGCCCCTGGACTCTGGCCGCTGCCCTATTGGAAAGTGTGTTTGATGCGTGAACAGCAGCCACAGAGATGTCTGTTCGGGATCACAGTACTTTACGGCGCCTTGAGAGCTTGTTTTTGGCATCTGTAAATCACTTAGAGTAAGAGCTCACTGCTTTACATAAGCTGGTCCTACGTAAGGCAAATAATCCAGTGGGGATGACTTAGGGACCTTCAGCAACGAGTGGGAAAATGGGCATGCTGTCATGCAGGGAAGGTGGGCAGATTGTGTGATTAAGAAGAAAGCTTTGGACATCCATGAAGGCTGGACCACGAAGCGTGTTTCAAAATGTCATGGAAATGGCATGGACTAGACTTTCCCAAACATCTGCTATCTTTCTTCCAACATTCAAGCTACAAATTCAACCGCATGCTCCATTTCATGATGAAGAAGCATTTCTGGGGATGAGAAGTCTGGCCTTTCTGGTAGCCTTGTAATTAGCCCACGCTGTGCCCAGATAGCACAGAGGAAGATGGATGGCAGCAGAGATAGAGAGTGAGAAACCATCCAGGGCACGATGACAATGCTCTAGTGCAGTGGTTCTCAAACTTCTGGCCCTTTAAATACAGTTCCTCATGTTGTGACCCAACCATAAGATTATTTTCGTTGCTCCTTCATAACTGTAATGTTGCTACTGTTATGAATCGTCATGTAAATATCTGATATGCAGGATGGTCTTAGGCGACCCCTGTGAAAGGGTCGTTCGACCGCCAAAGGGGTCGCGACCCACAGGTTGAGAACCGCTGCTCTAGTGAGTCATGTAGAAGGCACAGGGGACAGGAATGGAAAAGAGAAAGAGGCAGAAACAAGTGTTTATCGGCCATGTCGCTTGCATCAAGCACAGAGCCTGAAACTCGAGCGCGGTTATCCAGAGGCAGCCATCCTAATACAACTGAGAGACGTATGTCCGTGTCCCCATTCCGGACACTGGGAGGGAGATTGCAGAGGGAACTGTGGAGAGGAACGAGGTGGGTGACTGAATAAAGATATAAGTAACAGAAAGTAACTTTCCAAAACTGTTTCTAAATATTCCGAGTCAGATCAGACCTACTTTTTGTTTGTCACTGTGCCTGCATTGCTGAAGAGTATGAGACTGTGCTTGAACTTGCTATCAGGTGCTTGTAATGCAAAGTAGAAAATCAGTTTCAGGGCGTCTTAGGTGGGATCAGCATGATCGGGCAGTTGGTTGGATGTGGTGGGTTAGGAATAGGATCCAGTGATAACTTCAGTGTAGGGAGACCAGGTGGGTGGCAATGCCTATTAGAAAGCTACGCAGCCCGGCTGCCGTGGCTCAGTGGTTGAGCATCAGCCTATGAACCAGGAGGTTACAGTTCGATTCCCAGTAAGGGCACATGTCTGTGTTGCGGGCTCGATCCCCGGGGCGGGCGGGGGGGCCGTGTGCAGGAGGCAGCCTCTCAATTATTCTCTCTCATCATTGATATTTCTATCTATCAATCTCCCTTCCTCTCTGAAATAAAAATATGTAAAAAAAGAAAAAGAAAGCTATGCAATGTGGGATGGGGGAAGACAAAGTTATAAATTCTTTCAACAAGAACCTATTACATAGTATTTCTGCAATATTTGGGCAGAAACATGGAACAGAAGTTAGATTGCCTCGGGGGCATTGGGGCCCCGGAAATACATTTGTCTCACACGCTTGGGTGAGTCAGGGTTTCAGCTAAAGGAGGAGAGACTGGCATCCAAGGAGACAAAGACGTAACGTGAGCAGAGTGTGGGCTGTGAGGGCGGCACACGAGAGATGGCCGCAGGGTAGGCGGAGGGCAGAAGAGACGCCTGTGGGAGCAACGTGGGGGTAGAGGTCACGGAGGGTAAGCGGATAGCTGGTCCCACAAAAGGTCACAGAGCGAGTCCATCCAGCCAATGACAGTTACTGCCGTGGGCCTGTACTCCGGGAGTATGAAAGCCAGCCGATGCGGGCCCATTGGTGGGGACCCTTGTCGGAGAAACTGGAGCTTGTTTGGCACCAAAGCCAACAGGTGCGTTGCATTGTGAACGGGAAGGAGGTTGTGGGGACAATGAGTGTAGACGCCCTGTTCGTGAAGGAGAACAGGGTGAGGAGGCTGGGACCATGAGGAGCTACAGAGTCAGGGCAGGCCCGCTGAGCATGGGAGAGATCTGAGGACACTTAGAAGGAAAAGCAGGAGAACGAGGGGGAGGCCGCGGTGAACGACAGAGCAAGGTCAGAGGGCAGGTGGAGCTGTGTTTGAGAGAAGCAGGAGAGGCAGAGAGGAGACGAGAGACCTCGCCTTGACAGTGAAAAAACCACAGAGACACTGTGTTCACTCCTGCTACCTGCCACTTAGAGTGGAGGCATTCGGCAATTTACCAAATCAGATTCCTAATAATAATATTATCTCCCCACATAGAAGTAGTCAAGCAAGTAACAGTAATTACTGTTAATATTGGGTTATAAGTGAAGATGAACAAGGTAATGTGTGTGTGTGTGTGTGAGCGAGAGAGAGAGAGAGAGAGAGAGAGAGAGAGAGAGAAGAGGGGCTAAGGAAAACCAAACCTATTTCCACCAATTTTTTGGTGTTATTACTGAGGTCTTTTCCCCTGGCCCCTCCCTTTTCCCACATTCCTTGGGATACAGTGGGAATGGGAGGCAGCCGAAACATTTGTTTCTAGATATTCCAAAGTTCAACTCACAATGTATTGATCATCTGCTGTATTCAAAGCACTCTACCAAGGGAAGGGGTGACAAAGGTAATGAAGGCAGAGACCTAGCTGCTTTGAGCTCCCAGTCTCCTAGGGCAGAGAGGTAAATAGCAAACACCTGCAGGGTAAATGTCTTCTCCCCCAGCCTGGCATCTTCTACTTCTTTAAAAGCAAGGTAGAATCAGCTCTTTCAGAGGCCTCTCTCCTTAAGGCCGGAGGTCGTCGGGACTCGGGACATATCATTGGGTGTGGAGATACGTTGGACGCACATTAACGAAGAAGAGGTTTGTCAGCCCAGCCCCAGCAGAAGTGTGGTGCCCGGCCTGGGAGGGGCTGTGAGGGCAGAGGCCTGGCATGATGTATTGCTCAGTGATGATGTGCAATCGCGGTTCAAAGGAGGGCAGTCGGCTCTTCATAATAAAAATTCCAGCCTTGCATTTTTTTTATTTATTTCAGAGATAAAAATAGGATGCAGGCAGGGAGAAGTGCTTCCCTTGAAACAGGAACTTTCTACAAAGTGGAAAACCTGAAATTAGATCATACATCAGCGAGTCTAGTGCGTTCTCTACTTGCAACGCCGGTGCCTGAGTGATATGGCTGGCCTCTCGGCAGAGGGGTTTACATGAAAATGAAAATCTCCTTCCTCACAGGGCACCCTCTCCTGCTGGGACCCGTGGAAAATTGGTAACTCAGAGATTATTTTCAGAGTAGTCAGTAGTGTGACGACTGCCGCCAGCTGTGGGATGCTTGGGGTAAAGATGCAGATGCACAAGATAACCTCTTATTTAATACATCTCGGGGGGTATGATTTATTCCCCCAAACAAAAGATTTCTAAGTGTGTAATATTTCATTCAAAGGCTTACTGTTACCACATTTATCCCCATAAAGTGCCCACGCATACCTACTAAACAGCTTGCGTTTCAAAATTCTTTGTGAAAAACAAAATTTTATACAAAGTAAAATCAGTGATTTTCAGTGAATTGTGCAATAAAAAAAAAATCGCAACCATAGAAGACAGAAAGCACCAAAATAAACTCAGAGATTTAGAAGCATACCAGAAAAAAACCTATAGCTGCATAAAATGCTTGTATAAATTCACCTGTGTACATCTAATTTGTAATTTGCTGTTAAGGGTTTTCAATTTCAGTTAATCCGTGACAGTCATACTTTCTGGGGGGAAAAGCATTTGGAGAGTATTCTCACCTCCAAACATAAATCAAAGAAAGTGTGAGAGTAACAGTAACTTCTCTGTCCTCTACAGGACAAGCAAATGGGGCTGGAGTCATGAGAGAAATATCTCATCACTTGTTTGCATTGATATCTAAAGCACCAGGCTTGATGGTTTGTCACTGAGACAAGAGGTCTCAGCATAATAAAATAGCTGGCAAAGGGAAGAGTGATAACCCAGGATCATGCAGAATATTGGGTCAGATTGCATCTGGAGATATCTGCAGACCCAGGGGAAAGTTAATTCAACTGAATAGTCTTTCTCATAGTTGTTTTTTTTTGTTGTTGTTGTTTGTTTGTTTTTTTTGCTGTGTGGACTGTGTCCACTGGAAATTCACATATTGAATCTCTACCCCTCAATATGATTGTATTAGCAGGTGGTGCCTGTAGGATATAATTAGGATTAGATCAGGTCAGGGTGGGGCCCTCATGAGTGGGATTAGTGCCCTGCTACAAATCAGGAGGGAGTTCTCACCAGAACTCAACCTTGCTGGCACCCTGATTTCAGATTTCCAGCGTCCACAGCTGTGAGAAAAAATTCCAGCTGTTTACAAGTCTGTGGTATTCTTGTATAGCAGCCCGAACAGGCTAAGACACTCCCCACCTTTCTTTTCATGCTTCTTACATTATCCAGACTTCTTGGCTGAATAATTTAATATACAAATATGTGTTGAATTTCAGATCTTCCTGCAACAGAAGTGTTGCTTTTATTTCTTTTTAAAGCTATTTGAAATGAATTCCATTGGCTTAAGTCAATGCGGATTGTATTTAAGATTTATGGGTTAAGTGTCTCACATATAAGCATATGGGGTATCTCAGATATAGTGAAATCATCTCAGCTACAAATACTAGACAAAAGTTCATTTTATGTCTTCACTCCTTTATTCTCTCCCCGAATGCATTCAAATTCAGGTAGGCTCTCTATTTAAATATCAAGGATAAATATTTTTGGGAAGACCAGCTAGTGCGCTGAGCAGAGTTCATAATGTTTTACACTAAAAGAGAACTTTCCACCAATTCAAATATTGAATTTGTTCAAGTGAGAAAAAGTAGACATTGTTCTGTATTTATTATTGGTATTTCTCATCCCTGAGAAAGTGCGAGTAACGGGTGTGTGTGTGTGTGTGTGTGTGTGTGTGGAAATCCAACATGGAGCAAATTAAGAGAGGAGAATATCAATACTCTTTCAAAGAACTCCATCCATAGACGCTCTTTCTATAAGTAGCAGAACAGATCATAATGTATAAATCACAATGATGACTTACTGCAGATCATCACTTAAAAGCAGGCTGAGTTATCTGCCCTCATGACCACTTGTGGTTCGTTCCTGGAGAAACTCGCATGCCTAGAACTCCTGTGTCACAGCCACTTCCTGTGAGGTGAGGCCGACGCAGAAATGCTTCAACCTCTCCTGTCAGGAAAGAATCAGCACAGGCGCTCGCTCGCTCTCTCTCTCTCACTCACTCAAGAAGAGCAAGCTATTTCAAGTTGTGTTGACTCCCACCCACACTCTCCACCACCCTTTCCTTATCTGGGACTCAGCCTTCTCTTGCCTCTTTCTTCTTTAGCTTCCATCCCTTTCCCTTTCCTAGCAGGCACATGTTTGTGTCCCTACCCTGGCACAGGATATGCTAATGCATTCATCCGGGGTTCTCTGTAGGCCTGAGGACCACAGCTACTTCCCAATACAATGGGAGGGAGAGGCCAATAGGAGAGCAAGCGCTGCTCTACGTGATGGCCAAGGAGGGCTGCGCTGTTGGGAGCTAGAGGGCCAGTGTGTCCACATCTCTTCCCACTTCAACCTCCAGTCACTGAATCCGGCTTAAGCCAGTTTTTCTGTTCTGGCTACAGCGCCCAAAGGACAGGAAATCATTACAGGGAAGACATTTCTAGCAAAGGTCACTTTAATAGAAAATTACATCAATCACCTTGAAGGGGAAAAAAAGTTTGAACTGATGTCATCATGGGATGGCATCCATTTTAGTTTCTGACTTGAGTTTTTAACAGTTAATCTTAACTTCCCAGACAACAGCATGGTGATGACCAGAAGGAAAGGGGAAGGGAGTGTAGGGGGATAAATGGTGATGGAAGGAGACTTGATTTGGGGGGTTGAGCACACAATGCGATATACAGATGATGTGCTATAGAACTGTATCCCTGAAACCTACATCATTTCATCAACCATCACACGGAAATCCGAGAACCCAGCCCGCCTTCCTCTCCTCTGCCCCATAGCCCTGAGCCCCCAGAAATGACAGAACTGAGACTGAAATAATGGCTGGGATTTAAATAGACGGAGTTAGGAGGGAAGGGTGTTCGGGGTGGAGAGAACAGTCTCTGCAAAGGCTCAGAGGCAGGAAAATGAAACAACGGAGATTAACCCCAATTCTTAACAAGCTAAAGACGATGAATTAAGAATCAATCACCAGGGCTGATTTATTCTACGGAAGCCTGTGATGCCACGCAGGGCTGATATTTACAGTGGTAGGAGGCGATTAGCACAGACATTTGCTTAAACACCCGTTAGGCCAGATTCTCTTTAATCTCAAAATTACAGCTTTATCAATGCTTTAGAAAACATTTTTCAAGATAACACCCCCATTTTTTAAAAAAGTATATTTTGAACCCCTGTGAAACCTGACAAGGAGTCATCTATTTAAATTACAAGTGCTTTTATGGAACAAGGTACCAGTTCAATAATAAATTGGCTCTTGAGAGAGGAAAAAACTCAAGTTTAAGATAGCTCAGACAGCAGTCTTGGCATTAGGACTGTAAACTGAGTTAATTTTTTGAAAAATTGCAGCTGTTATTGTATAGTCAGATAAAAAGTAAAGGGTGAAGTGTGTCATTCACATCGAGGCGTATGAGGAAAAGCCCGTTTCTCTACATGATTTGTATTTTACCTGAAACAGCTATAACCCCGCACTCCCCAGGTTTTTCGGGGGCATAATAATTCCAAAACATCCTACATGTGAATTTCTTCTGGCGCGAGGTGGATACCAAGGGCTGCTAAAAAATATATCAAAGTTCTAGAAATAAAACGCCACGTAAACCTGTGTAAACTGATAATGTAGTAAATGGCCTTACTGTGTGCGCATGGCCTATGATTTGTAGGCCCATTTAAGGAACTTTACTTCCTTATAAAGCAACACCCTGAAAGCCAAATTCATGGCTAGCCACGATCTTTACGCCAAAAGGATGAATCCCCCGCACAAAACAGACTTCCATGAATCCCTGTTAAAGGGACTCTCAGAATCCGCGTGGCAATGCAAACGCACTACAGCCTTCAGAACGCAAGCACCTCTTCCCTTCAGGACACATTCTTACTGCCAAGGTGGCTTTTCTAAAGTCGCTGCCTGTGTTTGTGAAACTGAGGCCACGTCTTTGAAACTCAACACATCCTGAGAGTCAACATCACTTCCTTCCGGGCGCCTAATCCTTTCACATCACAGCAGACCTAGTAGCAGAGGAGTACAAAGCTCAGCGCTTGAAATCCAAAAGCCTTTACCAGAAGCTCACCTGCGGCCAGGTGACGGAACTAGGAGCTGGACTCTGAGTATCAATAACGAAGTCCAGATTCTGCCCTAAAAGAGCTGAGAGAAGGGTCGTCATCACAGAGAATGAATGAGCATAAGGCAATGCGAGATACTTGTATCTGGATAGAGATGGCTCACAATGCTGGCAGCAGACAAACCCTGGGGTCATGGAAGTTGTCATCAAAAAAGATAGTGTAGCCCAGCCGGTTGCTCAGTGGTTGAGTGTCGACCTATGAACCAGGAGGTCACGGTTCGATTCCGGGTCAGGCCACATGCCTGGGTTTCGGGCTCCATCCCCAATGGGGGGCATGTGGGAGGCAGCCAATCAATGATACTCTCTCATCATTGATGTTTCTATCTCTCCCTTCCTCTCTGAAATCAATATATATATATTTTAAAGCTAATATATTAGCTAGAGTTATTTTTTATTTTTTATTTATTTATTTATTTTTTTTTTTTTTTAATATATTTTATTGATTTTTTACAGAGAGGAAGGGAGAGAGATAGAGAGTCAGAAACATCGATGAGAGAGAAACATCGATCAGCTGCCTCCTGCACATCTCCTACTGGGGATGTGCCCGCAACCCAGGTACATGCCCTTGACCGGAATCGAACCTGGGACCTTTCGGTCTGCAGGCCGACGCTCTATCCACTGAGCCAAACCGGTTTCGGCAAGCTAGAGTTATTTTTTAAAAAGAGAGAGAACTTTCCGGGTTGACCAGGAGTGGGGGAAGATGTGGTTTTCCTGGGGTGCTAATCTCTCTTTGAAGATTCATAGTCAGACTTCCCTCCCTTCCTCAACCCCAAAGCCCCAGTCCACTGTTCCTTTCTCCCTCCTGCCCCCACAATATTCCAGTAGGGAAATAATGTAAGTTAATCCTATAAAAGTCCTACCCCAGCCAGGGGAGTCGCTCACACTCCCTGTGAGACCCCTTTCCCGCTTAAGGGTTAGGGAATTGCTTCCTAGAGCATTTCCCCCTCGAGATGGGACTCCTGTCCTCGTGAATTTAGAGTTGAATTAAACGCGCTGAAATGGTTCAAGACAAGCACATTTAGTATTATGTGCACCCCCGCCCCCTCGGTTTGGGAGGCTCCTCTCGCAGTCTCAGATTGGGGTTAATTACTGATGATTTGTCCTTTGTAGTCATCATTTTTCTCTGGCGGCTGCACACAGTTATTACGGGCTTTTCCTTTGTCCCGCCTAATGAAATGCTGGAAGGCTCCACCGAGGGTCCGGTGTCTGCTGAGGCAGCGGGTGGTTTGCCATCGAAATGAAGTGTTCAGCGCGGACTCTCCGAGGCAGACCCTCGCCCCCGGCTCTCCAGGCAGCGCTGTGAGCTGCAGCTGCCGCCACTCATCTGCGATTAAACACAGACAGACACACGGGTTCGAATCCGCCTGGCGATCCTGCAAAGGGGACCTTGCTGCTGGGGTTTGGGCTTCCTGCGCTTTGTCTGTGATTCAGTGAGTGCTGAGAACTCATTGCCGTGGCCGCCGGGAGTCACCTGCTCTGGGGAAGCGAAAGGCAGGGCCCCTCAGGGACAGTGATGGGCCCAGCGCAGGGGCTGCGAGTGTGAGGCATGGAAGGGGGCCCTGTGTAACATAACAGAATCGTGTGTGGGGGGGGGTGGGGGGGGGATCAGGGCTCTGGGAAGGCAGCTGGCACACAAACACACTTCTGAGAGGTCAGCTAGAGAGAAGGGGGTTCAAAACTAAAGGGCAGGAAGAAGGGGGCTATGGGTGGCATCCAGCGGGCGGTTATGTAATGAATAACCGTGCACGTGCTCAGGGACACTTGCATTATTGGAACAAATAACCAAAGGGCGGGAAGGAACTGATTTGAAATCTGAAAGCCAAGCGCCATGGCAGGCAGACCTATGACATATTCACAGGAGCTGTCTGTGGCTTTCTAACCACTCAAGGATTCCGGAAGCCCTTGCTTATGGCTAATTAAAACACTAAAAGGAAGCCCACAATTCCCAGTTCTGCTCAGGGGAGGCGCTGTGGCAACAATCAGACCCTGTGTTCCCAGGAACATTTTCCACAGAGGAGGCCAGTGGCTTGCTCCTCTCCCCCAGCCCTCTTAGTCCATGGGGACCCTCGCTGAGGGCTGCCTTAGGATGTTGTCTACTGAAAAGCATGTGGTAGGGGAGGTGAAAAGGACACTGACTGTGAGGGGGCACGTGGATGGGAAGAAGTCCCTCCCCCCAATCCATCTGATCTTCAGTAGGGTTGCTTTAGGGTCTTTGAGAAATCGCATACTGCTTCCTTCAGCCTTGATGCAAAGTTAAACCTAAATCATGGACGATCACCTATTCAGTATTCATGGGGCAGTTTCTGTGATCCCAGGCACACCAGGCATTTCAATAGATAAGGAAATTCCGCAAATCAGTCCCTGTTATCAAAGAGGTTACAATTGAGTTAGAGAACAGAACTGCATCCAAAATAATGATAAACAACATATAAGGAATCTGATTTAAATAGTACATTTCTTAACAAAACTGTAGGTCTGTATCAATTAAGTAATAGGAGTCGCTACAGCCAACAGCACCAAAGGAGGATAAAATCTTCCACATAAAATCTTCAAAGTGTGGTCCACAGGCCAGCACCGCGGGCATCATCTGGGTGCAGACGTGAAGGCCAGGCACCAGATCTACCACATCAGAGACTGGGTTTTAACAAGAACCAGCAACTCGTATGCACAGTGAAGTTTGAGAAAAATTGGACCAAACTCTAAGGTTCAAGAGGGCAGGAATCCCAGATAGATTCTGGGCCGATCCCCAGCAACTAGGCTCACAACATTGGTAGGTGACCAGTGAATATTCATAACAGAAGACAATGCAGTCCATTGCCAAGTACCAAGAGTACAAGGGGAAATCAAGATGAAAAGGATGTACCTATTTTAAAAATATTCAGAGAAGCCCCACTATGGGCATGAAAAGATAATATTTAGATGATTGAGAAGAGTCCTCAGTTTGTTTGACAATATCCCCAGAATTCCAGGGGAGTGAATATTTAAAATATCATTTTTTTAAAAAGATGTTTGTATTCATTAATCTCTATTAACTAAAATGATTTATAGTATTTCTAATATATCAACTAAAATGTTATCTTTCGGCATGCATGTATAAATGGGAAAATTATACATTTATGACTTCAGAGCATGGATTAAAATAGACTCTAGAAATATTTTGCTTTCATCTAATTATTCTTTATTGATAAGATTCTATGAAAATGCTTTTATGTTAAACTCTCAAAAGAATATTAAGAAAAAGCATGACATCTTTTACTATGCCCATTATCGATGAAATGAAAAGTTAGAACTTTATAATAATAAGAATGTGATCAATCTGGCTTTAAAAATATGTCTGTCTAACTTTTATTATCAGGTTTCTATTACTGGGCATAACTCTGTAGTTTTTTCAGTGTTGAAAAATTCCAATACAAAATCAATAAAAAGCACAGAAAACATTATGTAAAGACATCCCGCAGGTCTCTGGGTTGTGTTTTTGAAGTAGGAAGAGGTTGTCCACATCATTGCTTCTCAACAGGGTAACTTATTTTACTAGCCCTCATAGCTCTCCGAAAATACCCAGGGCCAGCCCCCCCCCCCCCCCGGTCCTATTAGGTGAGAATTTCTGGGTGTAAGACTTCACCATTTATTAGGTAAAGGTGGTCTAGCTAAATTGTATCAGTCCCTTATATTCTTTTGTAGTTCCACTTTTCACTTATGCACATCATAATTTGTTATCAGTGTTCATATTTTGCAGGACCCGTATTGGCATAAGTCATACAAATACTTTGGCTGGGAATAAACAACAAGTCCATTATGATAAAATTCAAAATCAATCTAGGCTTCACTTTTTGTTGACTATTATAGAAAGACAAAGGGGATGGAGAATTTTCAGCCTTTCATTAAAATAGAGCTCTGAGCCCTGTCTCTGGTTCAGCTCTGGAATGTAGATGTAGAGTTGATGAAGGTGGAGGTTGATGATTCTTTGCAAGCACCTTCCCCTCTATGTCTCTACTTAGCTCACTCCACTTTAGGGATCAACTCTGTAGCCATTTCCTTTGGGGCAGTAGCTTAGTGTGTCTGCATAATTCTTTCATCAAACCAGGAATCAAATTTTTAAGGTCCTAGAAATGATATAAACCAATAGAATATGCCTATGGACATCCCAGTGAGGAATTTGGAAAAGTCTAGTCTGTAAATCAAGGGAAGCAAAATACAGGCAATATCAATGTAAAAGCTACTGCAGATAACTTGTTAATTAAAGCTAGGGGACTAGAGAGGTCTACTATAAAGATTGGATTGATGTAAAGTTGGGGGAGGAGATTTAAGCACGGGTTTTCTGCAGGTTTTAGTAATCAAAAGAGAACAAACCAGCAATAAAGATTAAGGAGAGCAAGAAGCAGGGTAGTATAGCATTGTAGATGTCAAGAGAAAGATGTGTTTTCAAGGAGAGGTGCTTGGAGTCCAATAAGCGTAGTGATGAAAACATTCAATTTCGACCAAGTGCACATTCTTGGTGACCTTCACAGGAACACTGTCAGTGAACTGCCAGGACAGGGACCCTGATAGAGGAGTGGAGGGGACAAGCGGAGGGAGGATGGAGTTGGCAACTCCAGATAACACTTTTCTGAAGTTTAGTGATCAGGCGTAGCAGAGAAATGAGGAGGAGAAGAACCAATGAGCTCAAGGCAGATCTGTGCCTGTGGTTTGTGGTATTGATTGGATTCATTTGTAAGACTGATGAAAGGGCTTCCTGCTCCAGATTTGGGTTAAGGCGCCTCTATCCACTCCATCTCTCAAAACAGGAATATGGGGAGTTTTCTACGCACCTTTGTTTCCCTCGCTCAACATTCCATCGATTACTGCAAGCAGATTTAACTCCTGTTGCTTGAATCTATCCCTCCTCTCATCTCTATTACCATGGATTTCGCTCACTTACTTAGATAACTCTCTTCTCCAATCGTATAGTCCTTTAAATCCTTTCTTTATATTGCAAGGAGATACGTTTGCAGAAGGCCCTGGATTCAGGGTAATGAGACAAAACTTTCTGGAGCTCATACAAAAATTTAAAGGGCTCTAAGCAGAAAATTGACATCATCCAAAGATTGTCTCAATGAGCTATGAAAGCTAACTACTAATATGCAATGACATAAAAGTATGAAAATCGTATATTGCTATAATTGATACTCTGGTTTACTTCTCAAAATTTTATTTTGTCTCTCACTTTAAATGATTAGTGAGGTGAAGAAACTAGACAATATTTTTTTATCTAATTTAATGTAAAATGATAATGTATTTTTAGAAGTATTATTAATAGAATTGAAGTAAAAAGCATGAGTATCAATGTCTTTATCATCTATTTATAGATGATATAAATTTTTGCTCTTTAGGGCATATATCTCACATACCCGATGAATAATATACTCATCTGTTCAACCTGCATTCAGAAGTACAGTGATCTGACAATGGCTAAGGCATCAGATGGCCAAATACCTTCTTTCCTGGGGAGACTCCCAGTTCTGTCGGATGTAAATGAGGTGACACCTGCTAATAGATTTTTAACATCCCCTTTCAGCTTCAGAAGTGTCTGTGTTTGAATGATAAATTGTGTGGCCACTGTTTATGCATCTCTATCACAAACTACAATATGTACTTTTAGAAAATGTATACGTTAGACCAGCGGTCACCAACCTTTCGGACCTCATGGGCGACCAGGGGTCCGCGGACCACCGGTTGGCGCCCACTGCGTTAGACTGTATAACAATAAGAATGTTCAGTACACGTAATTCTATGTGTGTGTGTTTTCTTGGCCTGCATGAGATTCAGTAGGGAGCTCAAGATTCCCAACAAGACAGAAGATCAGAGACTGAGGTAAAGCATTCTTAACACATTTTGAAATGCTTATGAACATTAAGTGAAGTAAATTTCTTAAATGTGTAGACACAATTGTACTTTCCTCATGTGATTTAGCAGGATAAATGAAAATGATTCCATAAACCATGCAATGCAGGATTTGGAAGAGCCTAACTGATTAGTAAATATCAGCTGTTAAAATTCTTACTGTTATTTTGTGTTGTTGTTATTATTAATGTTGAGTTTCAGTTCTAGTACCCCTCTGGGTAGGTTCAACCATCCTGGGGCAGGGTTTGGCCAGCAAGACCACACAGAATTAGGGAGCTCAGGTGGCTTCGATCCTAGGCAGGAACGCAGGGCACAAAACAGATTCTAACATGGTCAGGACAGGTATAAAACTATACCAGCCTGACCAGATCTAGCAAGGGATGCACCGTGCCTGAAGTACCCCATGAGTTCTCAAGTAGGAATTCCTGTATTTATGCATTTATATAATACTAGCCAAAGTCCTGTTCATTTCCATGCCCAAAGCAGGTTTGCTTATGCAGATGTCAAATTACAGAGACATTACAGTATGGGGTGACACGGGGGGTACTACATTATCTTATTTAGATATTATTCCTGCCTCTGAGGTTGTGATAACTAAAGGCAATGTTTCCTAGTAAGTGCTTAAAAAAAAGCAACAGTAACTGTTACTGTTTTCTAATTGAATAAACTGTATTGGGAGAGGTGAACAGAATCATACAAGAAAAAAATAAAGGGAAATGTATTCATTCAAAACAGTGGCCAGTTTGTATTTTAGGAGAATTAATGAATTTGGGGGTTAAGGGAAGGACTCAAACATATTTCTAAACATCTAAGAATTTTACCTGGAAGTTAAAAGCATTCAGGCAGAGAATCCTAAATTATTAAAAATATATATTTGCAACATAAATGTGTAAATGCCAAGGAAGGAAACAACTTCCAGCAAACCAGGGGTGTTTGGAAAGAATTTAAAGCGATGGGTGAAAGCATAGCAGGATTGTGTGATTTGCTCCATGAGAGTGAACTTGAGATGTATGTCTATTATGTGAACCTGCTTGGCCATGGAAGAGCAAGAGTTAGGGGGCTTTGTCATGACAAGCAAAAGAAAAATATAGCCCTAGCTGGTGTGGCTCATTGGATAGAGCATTGGCCTGCAGACTGAAGGGTCCCAGGTTCGATTTCGGTCAGGGCACATGCCCGGGTTGCAGGCTTGATCCTCAGTGGAGAGCATGTAGGAGGCAGTCAGTGAATGATTCTCTCTCATCATTGATGTTTCTATCTCTCACTCCCTCCCCCTCTCTCTGAACTCAATAAAATCAATCAATCAATCAATAAGAAAAATATAGGCTCCTGGAAAAAAGAACATCAGGGTAAGAATCTGTGTTACTGTTGTATGCAGGATAATTTGCATATAGTGAGAGGCTATTAGAAGGTAATAATTAAACCAAGTCCTGATGAAAAAAAGCAGCAGTTAGGACACAATGGGGACAGGGTGCAGTGTTACTGATTTAGCCTCCTTGTTTGCTCTTTGAAAGAGAGAAAAAAGCCGATCATGTTATTTTCAGATAATACTAAACTGGGACATGTTAATAACCTCAACGGGGAGAAAAAAACACAGCAGTGATTCTACATAATAAGCACACAAACCAACATATTAATTAGATTCAGTATGGAAATCCATCTACAAGACATTAATTTGCATAATTATGCAGCGCAAATGAAAGGATGAGTTGACACAATAGATTGTCCCTGTTTTCTTTCCCTCCCTCCATGCCACCCAATACATCTGTCTTCACACTAAATAACACAGTCATTTCCCTTAAATTGGGGAAGACATATAGGTTTTTGCTGCATGTAGGATGATGATGGTCATTAGTTTGAAAAGAAATGTGTTCTGACTTTTGACACCAATATTGTAGCTACTGACCCAGGCTCATCCACTCACAGCCAAGCGGACAGGCCTTATGGGAAAACATTGCTGGGTTGTTGTTGTTTGGTTGGTTGGTTGGTTTTTGTCAAGAACCAGCCACGAGATTAGGACATTGGGGACCAGAGATGGAATCCTGCAAAGATAAAGGACAACAGGGAACTGGGAGGAATCAATGCATGGTGTTTGTAAGCCTCCCAGCCTGTGGTATGGAGGCCTGCACGGGCTAAGACGAAGACAGAGTGGGAAGAATAGTCACTGCTCCTCCAGAAATGGGCATCCCCAGTGTGGCTGCAGAGGGAAGTTCTGTGGTGATGATTCTTTGGGGCCATTTGTGATGTTGGCAACATGCAACCTATGAATGAGACCCTTCTTGTCCCTTCTGGGTTATTCCCGTCTTAAATATTGTGAAGACAAGTTCATGCTTCCAATGCTAATGGATTTTGAGAGTCTCATTTGATTGGGGGTATAAATAGGGTGCGTGAAGACTGGTGGGTTACCCAATGATAATACGTAGGAAACAAATTAGGAGTATAAATTGTTGACTAAAAATAGCTGCTTGAAAGAGATCCAGTCCCACCGTGAGTGGGGCGGAGAGAAGCATCCCTCCTGGGAATAAAGGACTTGCTGGGATGAATTACAAGTAATAAACAGAAGAAAGCCACATTCTTAACTGATGGATGGAAATCCCTGAGGGAAAAGCACTCATTTGTACTGTTCTCCTTTTGTGGGAGGCTGATTTCTCAAATGTTAATCTTATTGTGTGAGCTACTCCTTTTCTGCTCTCAGATTTGTCTGCACAGATTGTCATGCAATTCTTCCAGTTATTTTAACTCAATTTTACTAAATGCTCCAGTATTTAACCATTTCTTTACCTCCTTTCATTGATACATCATTTCTATTAGATGCTATTAAGAAACTGTACAAATATACATTAACCTGAATAACAATGAGAATGTATCCTCCCCTGACCACTCTCATTCACACCGCAATGGCTGCCCCATCCGCATGACAGATACTATCTTCCCACTTTATTTTCTTCACTAGAGGCCCAGTGCATGAAAATTCATGCTCTTGGGGAGGGGGCGGGTGGGGGGTGTCCCTCAGCCCGGCCTGTGCCCCCTCACAGTCCAAGACCCCTCAGGGGATGTCCACCTGCCGGCTTAGGCCTGCTCCCTGGGGGATCGGGCCTAAGTTGCAGTCGGACATCCTTAGTGCTGCCAAGGAGGCTATGCTTGCAGCCGTCAGCCCAGCTTGTGGCCAAGTGGAGCTCCTCCTGTGGGAGCGCACTGACCACCAGGGGGCAGCTCCTGCATTGAGCATCTGCCCCCTGGTGGTCAGTGTGCGTCATAGCGACTGGTCGTTCCCGGTCGTTCCACCATTAGGATCAATTTGCATATTACCTTTTTATTATATAGGATAATACTTATTGCCTTCTGACACGCTGTGTGTGGGGGAGGGGAAGGCTATGCATAATTCTAAGGTGACTGTCAGTGAATCACATCCAAGTATAGACCCAGACTCTTGAATCCAAATGGGACCTGTGACTGGACAATATAGTAGGGCAAAGGGAAAGGGATGTCACTCCTTAATTAGGCTATTGTATATAAAACTCTCTCTTAGCTTGCTGGAACAAGATATTCTCTTGGTGGCCTTGAATAAAGAAGCGACTGTGTGTGAAAGGATTGCATGACAAGGAACCATGGGGACCTCTGAGAGAAAAGAATCACATCTGCTGACAGCCAGGAAGGAAATTGGGACTTCAGTCCTACAGCCTCAAGCAACCTTATTCCTCCTGCAGCCCATGATCTGGTTCAGCTCTGTACTCCCCAGTACCCGGTCCAGTTCTCCACGCACCACAAGTGTTGAATGTGACCAGTTATGGGGACTATTTGAAGTGCTTCTCTCTAGGAAGGCTAGAGAAACCAGGTCAGATGTAAGAATATTTAGGAGTAAAGATCACAGAATTTAGGAACAATTGGGTGTTGGGGGTGAGAGAGAAGGAGGGTGACTTGCAGATGTCTGACTGGGGCGACTGGTGGTTTCACAAGTGAGTTCTCCTCACTGTGGGCCGGATGCCTGCATCCGGGGGTTAAGAGAGCAGATGTTGCATTTTGGCCTCGTTCATTAGCTGACTATCTAAGGGGGGTGGTGATTCTCTTTACGCTGAAATCAGTGTTGTTGCTTGATCTGCCCCAGGGACACTCACACAGCCAATTTCAGTTCCTTCGGGCAGCGTTGGCCTTGCTCCTGGCGATAGCTTGATGTATATCAACATGCCTAAAGCCTCATTACTGTCACCCAGGGTGGGCTGTCAACTGGAATAAGCATCCTAGCAAGTTTTCTCCCTCCTCCTCTCACTGTCAGGTTCCTCAAACAAGGCATATGTTTCTGTCATCGCCAAATTACCGGCACACACCCTAGAGCGTGCATTCTCATTAATTACAGGGCTGTGTCAGAAACACCTTGACATTGGAGCTGGGGAAGGAGCCCATGATGCATGTGCTAATAGCACACCTTGTGTCTGTCCCCAAGGCCTGGCTACAAAATGCCAAGCATCCTTCATCAGGAAGCGAAATCATTACAGAATGTGGGTGACTTTTGACAAGTGCCTACATGGGAAGAACTTTCAATGAGTAGAAAATCAGGGTAGCATAGTTTTGGGAGGGTGATACTTACAATTAAATATCAATGTTTAATACATATTGATAAGTACAGAGAAGTTGCTGACTCTGTATGAGGCTGGAACCCTTATCCCATAACTCTCCTCGCTATATCCTGTTACTTACCCACCCCTGGAGAGTCAGAGCCAACTATATAAGTAAAAGGAATGTCAGGGGACAGAAAGTCAACAAGCTAGGAACCAATATATATTTTTCAAAATCAAGATGTGGCAAGAAGGATGGATTTGGCGAATAAAACTTGGAGACACAGTGATCAGTTGGGAGATCATTTCTGGTAATAAAGGATGAAAACTTACACTAGACCAGTGATGCTAGAGATTCATTTGGATGTCACGAAAGGTCATACAGTTTATTGCTTTGTCAGAATGCACAGGCCTCATTCCCCAACTTAACATCATCTCCAATTGTTCCTCTTTCATAATTAACCTCAATATCACAGCCTTACCTTTACTACACTAAATGGCCCATCCTCAGAATCATCTCTACCCCTTTCATTCTGTTTTGTCTCATAGGATTAAACTTATGCTACTTCCACTAATTCATTTTAAAATCCCATCTAATGAATATATATTGAGCATCTACTGTATACCATGCTTGTTCCCCCAAGCCCTCGATAGTCTAGTGCAGTGGTCGGCAAACTGCGGCCCCTTGAGTGTGGCTCTTCCACAAAATACCACATGCGGGCATGCACGTACAGTGCAATTGAAACTTCGTGGCCACACTCAAGTGGCCACAGAGCCGCATGTGGCTCGCGAGCCGCAGTTTGCCTATCACTGGTCTAGTGATACAACCACTCGTGTTGTATTTCTACTACAACATGAATTAGAAATCTGAAAATTACTTGGTAACGTAATTCATACGTTCACCGAGCACCTACCAGGTTTCAGGCAATGTTCCAAGGTCTGGGAGCGTAGTAATCGACAACATCATCTAAAGGACCCACCAGCAGGCGACTTCCAATCTCAATAGAAGGAGCACGGTCAATAAACAAAACAAATAAAATATTTGCCATGCCAGATGCCTCTGAGAATTGTGGAGAATAATAAAGTAGGGAAATAGAGAGGAAGTAGATTGAGTGTCGACTTGGGGGCATGAAATTTTAAACTAGATTGTCAGGGAAGATCTTACTGCCAAGCTATACTGATGATGATTCTCTCTCATCATCAGTCAATCAATCAGTCTCTCTCTCTCTCTCTCTCTCTCTCTCTCTCTCAAATCAATAATAAGTATATATATGAGATAGGTGATTCGGTGAAATCACCAAGAGAGTGCCAGTTTGTAAGCTTGGAGAGAGAGAAAGCTATTGGGAGTTGGGGGAATGTTTTTCTCACAACCCTGCAAATAATGGAAAAATTATTTTGATTTTACTCTTAGAAATGTATCTAGTTAATGCTCACACACACACACACACACACACACACACACTTCCTCCTTCACTTTGTTCTCTCACCTTCCTTACCTCTTGCTTAGAGTAACCTCCTAACTCAGCCTTTCAACTCAGGTCTGTGTCCCTCATGTCCGCCTTCCACATGCCTAAAATAAAGAGACTATTGAGTCATTCTCCAGTTTAAAGGCTCCCAATAGCTTCATTCCAACCTAGAGAGCAAAGTTCGAATGCAGTATTACTGTCTATGAAGGTTCTATAACCTGCCCCTTCCCTTTCTCTTCAGCCTCATATCTCATATTCACTCTATCTTCGATTTTATGATCCCACAGTAATGAACTCCCAGTGGTCCTCTTCTGACCTCTGTTTCTTACTCAACTCCTTCTGGTCTCCTTTTTGGAGAGAAATGCTCCACTTTGACAGACTCTTACCCAGTGTATGAAGCAGAGCTCAGTTGTTGCCCCCTCCGGATTTGGGGAAGACCTTGCATATCTGTGCCCTGAGAACACCCTGTGCTCCTCGCTATCATAAGATTCAACACCGGTTACTGGAATGATCTGTTTCTACGTCTCCCCAGTGCACCATGGTTCTCTGAGGTCAGTGACTACACTCTCTACCTCTTTCCATCTGCAAGGCTGACCCTACTCCGGCCTGCAGTGGCCACTCCACTGCAATGAAAGTAACGGAAGGAGACTGGTTTCCCAGCACATACAGGAACTGTCCTCGTGGCTCTGCTCTCACCACTTCCGGGCCTTTCTTATGCCCTGAATTGTCCTAACCCCTCTCATCCTCCAGGCTCGATTTACATGCCATTTGCTCTGCATGGCAAGTGTGTCCGCACCCAGACAATCTCATCTTTTCTTCAGATAGAAGCCCTTGCCACTACTCGTATGTCTCCAAGGTAGCACTTTGCACAGTCACACTCATTTCTCTTTGGCTCTTTTGAGTAAGTTTATGGACAGAGAGAGGGTGTAATTCACTTGTCACACATCACCTTGAGTCTCGCGTGCTGTTTAGCACGTAGTAAACATTCAGTAAGTTCTTGGTGAATAAATCTCTTAATTAATTACCATATTGATTGACCGAGAGCTCCTAAAATAGATGCCATCATATAAAGAGTTTGATTACAAATAAAACAATGTCATTAGAAGTATATATGTATACAAATTATTTTTTAAATGATTAAATCTGGAATGAGTTTTGAAATTAATCTATTTTTGTGGGTGAAGAAACTAATGCCAAGAGAGTTAAAATTAGTTCTTGAGCCAGAAAGAAGATTTCAAGTATCTTGGCCATGGCCCAGCCTCCTGCTTGGCCCACTCAACATCCTGTTGTTTTGCTTCTCCCCCATTCTTCCACATCTTGCTGTTCACCCCATCCTCTCCACTGGGCAACACTTGTATGTGGGTTTGATATGGTATATATTTCCAACAAATATTTTAAAATCAAAAATTAAGTATTCTTATTCTAGATGCCATCTTGTAAATACTATGGCAGTTACTTTAACATATTTTATCTTGTCAAAAGAAAGAATTATATAGAAATCTCCTTAATGTCCTCTTTAATGATATTCTGATGGCTAGGGACTCGATTTAATCAGATGGACTATTATAAATATTAAAAGACTGGAGTTCTGCCCCCAATTCCCAAAAATTGATAGATTGACTCGGCCCTATAACCAAAGGCAGAAAAGTATTCCCATACAGCCAGCCTTCCCACCTTTAAAGACTGCTTTCCCCATTGTCCTGAAACACAGGCTGGCCACGTGAATTCTGCACTATTTTTCCAGGTTGCTTCGTCACCGTTATTCTCAAGGATATCACAGAGTGATAAATGTTATAATAAATGTGAAAACAGGGTGTAATGGGGACAGGCAGGTGATGTTCCCAGCTCAGACTGTCAAAGAGACATTGAGGGGAAAATAGAAGTTAGCCAGGCAAAGAATAGCTGAGAGACATTTTAGAAAGAGGAAGAATTACATGAAAAAGAATAACAAGTTGGTATTTCATGGGAGAGAAGGTAAGAAATGTTGACTAGGTTTAGCTTTTGGAGGGGTACTGTGAGATTGACTAAGCCTGGACTCTACCTGGAGCATTAGAATGAGTCAAGGAAGGATTCAAAGAGAGGAGAGAAAATAAAAACATTTGCATTTTAGAAAAAGAACACTGGAAGCAATGTGGAGAATAGATTCAATCAAATGAAGATCAAAGCCTTAACTTAGTTTAGAAGGAACTAGAAAGCATTCCTTCCCCAGAGAGAAATGACAA
Source organism: Myotis yumanensis (assembly GCF_028538775.1). Lineage (NCBI taxonomy): Eukaryota > Metazoa > Chordata > Mammalia > Chiroptera > Vespertilionidae > Myotis > Myotis yumanensis. The sequence goes on from NW_027223768.1 coordinate 4,191,068, forward strand.
GTGATTACATTGAGACTGTGGCTATGAAAATAGAGACTGAATGCACCCCAGAGTAGTCAACTAGATTGTTGACCAACAAGATGGGGGAGGTAAATAGAGAGTAAGAAAAAGTCATTGACTGGAAAATTCCATGGGTGATACCACTCTTCACAGAGGCATGGGCTTAAGGAACCATAAGGCATTGGAGTTTTTCTCTTTTTTTGGGGGGGGGGGGGGGCGCGGTGTGGTAGTGAAAATGATGAGTTTAAGGACAGCATGGATTGTGAAATAATAAAACTAATAATATAGACTAATAGGTACTACGCTAATCTTTTTTATCTTTATCTCATTTTCTCCTCACAAAAACCTCTGTGAGGTAATTATTGTTGTTGTTATTATTACTCCATGTTACAAGTAAGGAAATGTAAAGAAACTGAGTAGTCGTTTCAAGGTTACCCAGGCAGTTAAATTCCACGCCCATTAGACTGTTGGATATACATGAGTAAAGCTCAGAAGAGAGTGCTCATGTGGAGATTTAAGTGTAGAACTTGCTAACATTGTGGTTGCAGTCATGAAAGTAGACATGTCCACAAGTTGTCATGTGTACAATGAGAGAGAAGACCAGAGCCCAACCTCTGGGGTAGACCCATCTCCCAGGAACAGGTTCAAGAAGCAAAACATGGAAAGGCAAGATGTCTATTTAGGAAACACTATTAACAGCCTCGAAAGAAACTGTGGGTGTGCAGGTACCGCTGAGATTAGATGGCATACGTGGGTAGAGAAGTCCTGCGTCTGTGCTGTTTCTATTTTAGTAGACTTGATTATTTTAGAGCAGTTTTATGTTCATAGCAAAAAAATGAATGGAAAGGCCTGGCCAGGTAGTTCAGTTGGTTAGAGCATCATCCTGATACTCCAAGGCTATGGGTTCAATCCTCGGTCAGGGCACATACAAGAACCAACCAATGAATGCATAAATAAATGGAACAACGAATCAATGTTTCTCTCTGTCTCTCAAATCAATAAAAAATAAGTTTTAAAAAAATGAGTGGAAGGGCCCACACTGGAGTCTTAACATGTTTCATTATTTTTTTCTAGCATCATTCCACAATTATGACTGGATAATATTTTGCAAATAAAGGGAAATAAAGAACACAAAGGGCAAGGAATATAATTTCTAAATTGAAATCCTTAGAAAGAAAATTCAGTGTTCAAGTCTCGAGAGCAATAGGGTTTGATGAGTTTTTCTTTATCTCCTTATTTGTTTGTTTGATAATGAACTGAAAGCTATCAGTAGGTTGCTAAAGTGGAATGTTTAAAAAGTTCAAGGGAATTTAAGGGTTTAAAGAACTGAGAGGCCAGGGCATTGGGAAAATTACTAGTATAATTTTTGGAGTCAAAAAATAACCACGTAGAAGATGTATACAGGGTGGGGCAAAAGTAGGTTTACAGTTGTTTATATGGAAAATAACACAAGAATTAATGACTAATAATACATGAACAACTGTGTTTCACACAGTCACAACTGTAAACCTACTTTTGCCCCACCCTGTATGTCTGCATCCTAGAGCTTTAAGGAAGTTCAAGTATAGTTCCTAAATGAGGGTTGAAAACAGAAAGACTGGGGTAGGTTGTGAGGCAAAGAATTCAGAGTGAGAGCAGGTCACTAAACAAAACAAAAACCCTTGCAAGGAAGCAGGAAAAATACCAGCTACTCCTTACATTCAGTTCTGAGGTAACACCTCTACTCCTGATCGAAGAGTTTTCATGGAAAACATGTCAACTGATTTGTAATAGGTTAATAAAGACCATGATGGCTGGAGTTGTATGCGGACAATTTCTGTTGCTGTCTCATTAGCTGTTTTTCTGAACTGTTTATTTGTAAGTTTCCTAGGTGAGTTTTAATGAATTTTTGTATTCCACGTTCAGTGCTGATGAGAAAGCTATATGATGATAAAGATGCTGACACTCAGTCTGCTTATCATTGTTTCCCTTCAAACCCCAAATTGCATATAAACAGTAAAACTAATCAACCGAAGCAGAAACACAGTATCAATTAGGCTGGTGCCTGGGAACTGAAAAAGGAGCAAACAAAATTAATTCCAATCAGTTTGGTCATAAAAAATCAACAATGTGTAATAACTCGAGATGATTATGCCAGAAAGTAGCTGTGATTCGGCAAATAATTTTTATATATGTCTAGAAACCATCAAAATAGTCTTCATATCTGTATCTTGTTATCATTTTAAAATTATGTTTAGAATCACCATCAAGGTAGTTGAGACTCTATGAGACAGGAAATTGAGCTTTTCAAACATACATCTATTTCTCCTTGGTGGCTGCAATCACATGTTGAAGATATTTCAAAAGTTAAAAAAAATAACAATAAACATTTATTGAGCATTTATTTTGGACTTTATGTACTTTACGTCCCTTTTAAAAATCATTATAGTGTCATCACGGCACTGTCGCAAAGGACCTCCAGGTATCCCAGTGATGGAAGGTTCTCCAAATTGCCTTCAAAAGTACCCTGCGGGGAGAATAGGGGACATCTGTAATGCTGTCAGCAATAAAAAGTGCACTTTTAAAAAGTGCCTTTGCCTGGCCGCCGTGGCTCAGTGATTGAGCGTCAATCTATGAACCAGAAGGTCAGGGTTTGATTCCCAGCCAGGGCACATGCTGGTGTTGTGGGCTCAATCCCCAGTGTGGGGTGTGCAGGAGGCAGCCAATCAATGATTCTCGCTCATCACTGATGTTTCTATCTCTCTCTCCCTCCCTCTCTGAAATCAATATTTATTTATTGATTGATTGATTGATTGTAAAACTAGAGGCTCAATGCACGAAATTCATGCAAGAGTAGGCCTTCCTTCCCCGGCTGCCAACACTGGCTTCCCTCTGGCACCCGGGACCCGGGCTTCCCTTGTAGCCCCAGCTTCGTCCAGAAGGACGTACGGTCTAATTAGCATATTATGCTTTTATTATTATAGATAAATAATGCCCTATGGGGAAAGAGTAGATTCCCATGCTTAGCAAGCCCACTGAGTACCAACCTTTGATCAATTGGATAGAACTGTCACCTAAGATTCACATGGGTTACACATCACCTGGGAGGTGGGAGATGAGAAACAGAGGCGCGGATTCCAGGCAGAGAAATGAGGGAGGAAGTGGCCTTGCCTTGGTCTACCTGGCCAGCAACCTTGCAACAGGACCTTTGGGGAAATGGGAAAGTTTTATTATTTCCTGGAACTGAGCATATTCATTACCGAACTGATATATCTCATCAGAATTTGTTAAGAATGTCCAGAAAATGTATTGTGATTTTTCTTAAATTGCATCCCATGGATATAAGGGTGCCAACAAAGTGGGGTTGCAGAGGCATGAAAAAGAAAGGTTATAGCTGGTTCCTGATTTTAACCCACGTGTCTCTTTAGTTCAACATTACATGTATATCTATGTGATAACTCATTACTGAGCCTAACAGTCAAGGCCTATACAAATGACCATGCTGGCCGCTCCTGCCTCAGGCTGTCCCCAGACTGCTCTCTCCTCAAGCTTTAGGTGTATGGACACGTCCTAGATGCCGAGCAATTCTGTGTCCGTTCAGTGTGCCAGTGGTCGTTCTAATGGACGTTTCCATACCACATTGCTCACATGTACTCTTCAAAGAGTGACCAACATGGCTCTGGTGCAAGTAGAAAATGAACTCCTGGGAAAAGATGTTATATAACTCATTAATTAATGACAGAACCAGTACGACATCAATACTATCTGAAAGGAAACAGCTAGGAAAATAAATAAATATATATAAATAGAGATAGAGGTAGAGATAGATAGATAATAGATATAGATATAGATATCTATATCTAGCTATCTCTATCTCTATCTCTATATCTATATCCATAAATAAAATTTTAAAATGGGCATTGGGCCCAGTCAGTGTGGCTCAGCAGTTGAGCATTGATCTAAGAACCAAGAGGTCACCAGTTCGATTCCTGGTCAGGACACATTGCAGGAGGCAGCTGGTCCATGATGTACCTGTTTCTGTCTCTTTCCCTCTCCCTTTCTCTCTCTCTAAAAAATAAAAAAAAAACACCATATTTTTTAAAAATGGGCATTGGGCCTACACACACACACTCTTTAGTAAGGAAAGCTGAAATGGGTAAGCATGTATTCAAGATCAGTTCATGTCCCATATCCCATAAGGTAATACAATGCAACATTTAGAGTCATCACATTTGTACTGGGTAGAAGTCGATTGTGTCTTTACTAAACATAAATACTTTTATTTTTATGAATAGGAATCATTTGTGTGACTCAGTTTTCTGGAAGCTGTTAACCCCTTCACATTGCAGACAGCCTGACCAATAAGAAACCAGCCACAGGTCCCAGCCCTGGCCCACTGTGTGCCACCCAGCATCCCTTGGAAGGACAACACACCATCTCTTTTGCCCATTGATGTGTCTTGGACAATTTTTCCAAAACCGTTCATGTCCTGGTAAAAACTCATCTTCCAAAACTCAGCCCAATGGCCACGTCCTCTGTGAAAATGTTTTGAATGCCTCCAGGAAAACCCTTGGTTCCTTTCTGTTTTCTGTGATTCGCTGCTCTGTCATATCACCTGCATCACTAGGTGGAGAGGGTAGTCAGTGACAGTGTCCGTAGCTCTCCCCAGCAACCAGCAGTATTCCTGGCCTGGCGAACCATCGTCAGGTTGCTCTGTAACTGGAACGTCCTGGTTCGAAGCCTGGCTCCAGCATTTTGTAGCTGCATAACTGCGGGCAAGTTATCTACTAATTGGATGGAGTTTTATTGAGCTCCTCTTTTAAATGAGAATAATGTCTACCACCGGGTTTTATTGTGAGGAGTAAATGAGGTGAAATATATAAAACATTTATTATAATTAGACTCTCGATAAATAATACAGCAATGGTAATAAAGATACCAAGAACATAGTACATTGTAGAAGGCAGTGGAATTTAGATAAACAAGGTTGAACACGTGGGCACTGAGAATTTCTCGGACTGTATCTTATGGATGACTTGGTATATTTCACTAGACCTTGGGAAGATCCTTAAATCAGAGTCAAAATGTCAGTTTCAAGTCTTACTGAAAGCAGACGGTGAAAAAGGACTAAGCATTTACTTTATTAAATTATGTTCATTGCTGTATCAAATTATGTTAATTAGCGTAATTAGGTAATTCACAAAGCAATTCAAGTTTCTTAAAAAATTTAGCTCTGAGAGTATTCTCTGCATGTTTCTTTGCTTGTTCTTTTAGTTTACAAACTACACAAAATAAATTTCCTGAAATTGTATAATTTTCAGACACTCCTACTCAGATATTATTAACATTTTGAAAGAAAAAAGACTCATTAAAAATTTAATAGTTGTCTTTAGGAAAACATAGCATATTTCAGTAAGAACTCTTTATTGTAATGATTTATTTAGAAGAAAAATCCTAGGCATAAGGAATAATGCAGAAGTTAGAGAAGTTAGTGGTTTTCAGTGGGCTACTTACACGCATCTGAGAGTTACTGCATAAAAAAATACAACACCATTGGCTGCAAAAAACCTGCTCCATTAACTTTCTTCCTCATTTTGGAGGGAAAATAAATAAAAAATTAACTGCTTTACAGACAGACAAAATGGAAGCCTGAAACATGAGAAAAACACTTGAGCGTGGCCACCGTTGCTCAGTGATTGAGGGTCAGCGCAGGAACCAAGAGGTCACTGGTCTGATTCCAGGTCATGTGCCTGGGCTCCGGGCTCAATCCCCAGTAGGGGGCATGCAGGAGGCAGCCAATTGATGTATCTCTCATCAATGTTTTTATCTTTCTATCCTCCCATCCTCTCTCTCTAAAATCAATAAAATAAGTATTTTTTAAAAAGAACTTGAATTCTTCATGAAGGTTTATCTTCAACCCAGCTCAAGAACCACCATCAAAATAAGTGAAAATGATACGTCCATATGTTCTCAGGAGAGGTGTACCACCTCCACACGCTAGTTCAGTTCCGGAAAATATTTTTCTAAGTTGGAGTTTTATAAATGGAATCATATTTGAAAAATCACTGGAAAGACCAGTGACCCAAAGCTATTCATCATTCAGGCTGTTTTTGCAACCATCCAATGGCTTTGTCCTTTTTTCTTATATATGAACTTGTATTTTCATAGAACAGAACCAGCAGTTACCTAACAGGTAATTTGTTCTGAATATCCTATGTTCTGCTATCAGATTCAGAATGCCTGGAAATGACCATGAGTTATATTATCATGAACAGTAAATACCCATGGAGTGCCTGCGTGTGCCAGACAGTGGACCAAGTGCTTTGTATGGATTAGCCCATGTGATCCTCACGATACACAAAGAGGTGCATCTTTTTATTGAAAAAGTATCCTGTTGGATGTGGGATATTACTAACCTTGGCAGGAAAGGAAACAGAGATGAGGTCATTTGCCCGAATGAAAGGGTGGAGGCGGGATCAGATAGTCAGCGACAGGCTGAGTCCTTGGCAGTCCACCATCCAGCATGCCCTACCTTAAAGAGCCGATGACTCAGTCACTTTAAAACATGAAACAAAACATGGCAAGAAGAGAATTTGTTCATTAAATATCCAACATAAAATCCCTCATTTTCCGTGGCCCAGGTTAATAGGTTTAAGAAAAAAGAACTATGTATTTCTCCTATCATCTTAAGAGGGATTGTAAATGCCCTTCTCTGGGAATATGGAGGAAGTAATGCTTACTTTATTTTTAGTTTTTTATTAAAAGATTCAGGTTGTTCTGACTCTGAATTTGCATAAATAGGAAATGCATTTAGAAAAATGTTAAATCTATTCAGTTCACCTACCACTGGTGGGTCCAATTTTCAGGTATAATGAAACATTCCAGAGAGCAAATAATGAGATGAATGGGGTGCTCGCTCAGATAAAATCAACCAGCTTCATAAAGGGGTCGGCTTGGTGGAGCTGTCGGACGCCTCCTCAGGACGGCCACGCTTCCATCCCAATCCCATTGTTTTCTCTCTGCACAAATGCTGCATAATTATACAGGATCTATTCAAAGGAATACATTAGACAACCTAAAATAATGACTAATTAGCATAATGATCATCTCAGTATCTTTCAACTAATAACCAAGAAATTTTGTTGAAACCTAAAAGGGTTGCAAGAACGAGGTCAAAGACGGGAAGAGGTGGGGGTGGGAAGGAGCTGTCTGTGTATATGCCAGTGCTTCCCAGCTATTTATGTTCTTGTTTTACTGGCCCTTCTGTGAAAAAGCAAGCAGGAGGCATATGACTGTGTCAGCATTGTTTTGGCAACAGGACTATCATCTAGAGAAGATGAAACAGTGGGACATGGTCCAGGGATGGGATGCGGTGATGGGAGGGATCCACTTGTCTCACAGAAGATCAGCAAAGCCTCATCTTCCAGAACCCAAACTTGAGGTGTCTTTTTAGGACTTCAAGTTGAAAAGATTCACTTCGAGGCCCTAAGCGTATGGGTTATAATCTTTGACATTTTCAAACGTTGCGAAAACAGTGAAAAGAAAAATGAGGCTTGTGAGAGGACCCATTCTTAGAATGGAGCCCAGCCAGTGTGGCTCAGTGTTTGAGCGTCAACCTGTGAACCAGGAGGTCACAGTTGATTCCTTGTCAGGGCACATGCCTGGGTTGTGGGCTCCATCCCCAGGGGAAGTGTGCAGGAGGCAGCCGATCCATGATTCTTTCTCATCATTGATGTTTCTCTCTCCCTCTCCCTTCCTCTCTGAAATCAATAAAAATCTATTTTTTTAAAAAATAGAATGGATAATCCGAGGAATTTAAAAGCTTGCTAAGAAAACAGCAATGAATAGCATTAGTGTGTGACTGAGTCTGTCCTGTGTGTTGATGATCAAAGCATTTTCAATGCTGGAGGGCTAACCTAGGAAAATAAGAGACAATCTAGTGGCTTTAACTGCTAGTCAATTATCCAATTACTTAAACTGGATAACGTCTGCATCAGGTGTACAACTACACCTGTCTTTGAGTTGAGCCTCAGATCTAAGATGAGCAGCTTCCGTCAGGCAGTGAGCTCTGTTGGCTGCTCTTGTAAATGTGGCGTCTTCCAAGCCACAACCTGCTTCTGTGGTTTAATAATCCTACAGGAGGAAGAACCGTGGGCATGTGACAGTGTGAGAAACCGTCCTGTTCCTCTTTCCTCCAAAAGAGATGAAACCTAGACCATCCCCCATCCTGTCACCTTCATTTACTCATGGACAATAAGGACATTTTCTGTCTTCCTGTTGGATGTCATTCTCAAGCCTTAGAAACTAGTGTCCTTTCCCATGGCACGAAAGGCCATGCCCTTTAGGAACCAAGCATTCTGAGCAGAGTGGATGTGGCCCTTGCCCCCCAGGACAGATGCATCACAGTGCAGATGGCTTCCCTGTGATCCACTCTCTCCCACATACACAGCCCATCACATCACAAAGACGGGGGAAAAACGAATGTTCTCCTTATAGATAAAATATTTCAAGGTGCATCTTTCTTTTTTTCTTTCTACATTCCCCGTTCCAAAAAGAAAACTGGAATTGGAGTGACACCGTATTCCGAAGTAATGCTAATGTATCTCCAAACAAGAAAAAAAAGAAAGAAACAAGATCTTAAAAATTGTAATTGCAACCAGCGCACGTCGGGATTCTCAACTTGGAACGTGCACTGTGGAATAATAAAACAAAGTATTTCCTTTCATCATCGCCATCAGAGTCCACACAGCCAAGAAATCTGCCATTAGGTAAAGGATTAGCAGCGAGACTGATTTCACTGTTTACATGATTAAGTGCGCCTGTGTGGTCTAATGTTGTCAGGAGACGCCTCCTTCTCTGAAGGTCAGACGCCAAGAGCATGAAGCAGCATTGAGGGGGAAGATAAAAGCTTGCCTGTGGCAAAAACATTGCACAGAGACAGCAGCATCTGGAAGTGACTCTCCTATTTATGGGACTAGAATCCATCCCTAAGTGCTCTGCGACAACTGGTAGACGAGGTGCAAGTATGAAAATGAAAAATGTCGTCAAATCTCTCCTGAGAACATGGTCTTTACATGCCACAAAACTACCCTCAGTTCACTTTTACATGAACTAGAAGTAGATGTCATTGATCAGCAACAAGAAGAAAAATACAATAGTGGATTGGTAGCCCCATTGCTCCTGTAGCAAATTACCACAAATTCAGTGGCATGAACCAATGCATTGTTTTATTATCTTGACAGAGAGGCCAAGGATTCCTCAAGTCACATCCTGGTTTCTTTTTGCATGAGCGTTTGAATGAGAAAACCTTGAACTTGGCCAGAGGGAAAGGGATGGATGGGTCAGGGAAGGCTCCGGGAGGATCAGGGCTGGCATGTGAAGGACCAGGTGGAATCAGCCACATGGTGGGTGTGACTTAAGGCAGAGACAATAACCTGAGAAGGAAGTCCTCTATTTCCGGTCACTTGTTCATATTTCAGAGGCAACCATGAATAAAACTGTCATAAAGGTTAAGCACCACTTCCTTTTTCTCTGTTGATCTGTCACGTTCGGTCTTAAACAAAAATGTGGATCAGTTGCTGACACCACTGGTTTCAGATGAGATCTTGGTCTATACGGGGACACGCAAACCCTCGCTGGCTGACTGGTACTCAGGTGCCCCTCCGTGTGTTCAAACTGAGAAAGACACAGACAGAGGTCGGCTGATGGCAGGAGCCGGAGTTGGCGTACTCCGAGGCAGAGTATGTAAGAATCCCCTGTAGAACTGCTTAAAACATTCATTTAGAATGTCCTCACATTGTTTTGTATCTCGAGTCCCACATAAAAATGGGTAAAGTCACTACACAACCAAATCAAAACCACGTCGTCAGCTTGGACAACAAAATGATGGGACAGGATATCCTCACAAACCCTAACTACCCAGAGGTGGGGGCACCCTGCCAGCAGCCTCAGGAACGCTCACCCCTGCTGTGAGATCCCATAGAAGCCAGAGGTTTCTGACAGGCCTGCAGACAACAGCCAACAGGTGGTCAGGGGACATGCAGCAGGCCAGTTTGAGAAGAGCTGCCACTACTTCGGGGTTCTCCCCCCCGATAACAGGTGCTTGGAGTCAAGGGGGCACTGCAAGTTCCGCTGAGGGGCTGAGGCCGTCCATCTCAAACGCACCCCCAAGAGCTCCCTTCTAGAATAGGAATCCACACAGCCAGGGGGATCGAGGCTGATGAGGACAGAACAGCAGAAATGAGGGAAGGAAAGGAGCCGGGGATCCAGTGGGAAAAGCCAACCGTCTTACTCCTAGTAAGCAAGCCGCTATATATCATTGTAACAATACACACACACACACACACACACACACACACACACACACACACACCTGAGAGCAACCTGGAAGGTAGACTTGTTCTCTATATCAAGACCCTTTCTAAAAGTACAGGGGGGAAAATAACTTCACAAAAAATGAGCAAAATATAAGCTTCAAACTGAAATTCCTTGTAAATCTCCCCATTTTACCAAAGAATTACACAAGGTTGTCAAAAATACAGCTATCTGGTTCCTTTTCCAAGAGGTCTGGGCTGTCAGTTACTCAGAGGTAGGGACAAATTGCCAACAGCCACAAGATATCCACACTATTTTCTTTGTTATGCAGCTAGTCCAGTACTACCTATCTTAATAGCAATGATAAGCTTTTAACCACACTCTTTATATATGTACTAGAGCAATGGTTGGCAAACTCATTAGTCAACAGAGCCTAATATCAACAGTACAATGATTGAAATTTTTTTTGAGAGCCAAATTTTTTAAACATAAACTATATAGGTAGGTACATTTTTATTAACTTAATTAGGGTACTCCTAAGGCTTAGGAAGAACCACACTCAAGGGGCCAAAGAGCTGCATGTGGCTCGCGAGCCACAGTTTGCCGACCATGGTACTAGAGGCCCAGTGCACAACATTCTCCCACTTGGGGGTGGGGGTGTTCCTCAGCCTGGCCAGCACCCTTTTGCAGTCCGGGAGCCCTCAGGTGATGTCTGACTGAAGGCTTAGGCCCGCTCCACGGGCATCCTTAGTGCTGCATTGAGCGTCTGCTCCCTGGTGGTCAGTGCATGTCATAGCGACTGGTCGTTCCACCATTCGGTCAATTTGCATATTGCCCTTTTATTATATAGGATTTTACTAGTTTAATTCTCAGACGGGTTTTTTGTTTTTTTTACTTTTTTTCTATAGGTTCATTTCATCCTAATACATTTTTATGGTCTATATTTATTCTCATAAAAAATGACTTACACTTCCAAATATATCTCAGTCTATTTTAATGAGAAAATGTGAAAACAAAGGAACTTAGGTTAAATTTAGTCGAGATTACATAGTGAATGAGATGTATTTTTAAACATATTTGAAGGGGTTAACAGAGTATATATATATATATATATATATGCTACAGTGAAAAATAATATTTAAGTAACAGATATAAGAAAACACATCAAGAAAACTGATTAAGTTGACATGCTTCACCTATAAAGAACATAATAAAACATAAATAAAGGTAATTTCAATATCTGGGGTTTCAAAATTTCTATGACAAATAGCCTGTCAAGCTTACTTTCTAGGTGACAACTAAAAGCATATCATCACTTGGAAAATATTTTATTACGTTTTATAGCTTATATGTTTGGATTACAGTTCAGCATGGTTTAGGCAGATTGGCGTGAGTTGTATATAAAACCACCAACCTCAATATATTAAAACAAAGCTCCGGGGAAATGGCAGGTTAATATAGAACCAAACAAAAAATTCCATTCGTTAGAGTGTCAAACACCCAGTGTCCTCTGTCACAGGGAGATACTCAGGGCAGATGTTAAAATCAAAGGATGATAGGAAATGTTGCTTTCAACACCGAAATTATGCACCGAGGCTGATGGAACTGAGCATGACAAACGTTCGGAAAAGTATTGGAGAACTTGGTGTCTAGAATGGATTTCTTACTATTGTATTTCTCACAGCATATTCATTTTCATGAACACCCCTAGAATGTCTGCAGTGGCTATAGGCAAATACCGCCTTTAGGAGACTCTGCCTCATGTGGGATTGCTCTGTTCTATTCAAAAGGCACCCCTGATTCCTTCCAATCAGGCTTCTTGGAATTGCCCCAGAAAAGTTTTCTGGCGAAGATGAACTTGGCTCATGAGAGAAAGAAGGTGCTTTGAAGGCTGCCACTCAACTCACTTCCTTTTGAAAAAGTAAATTTCAAGGCATGAGAGAGCAAGGGGTGAGTTTAGCATTTATAGACTAATTACAGAACACTTAATGATTGTGCTTCGGCTCTGATTTCCAATTAATTTTAAAGAACAGAAACGATGCTCATAAATTTCTCTTTGCCTGCGTGTACCAGTACACCCACCAGTCCCACAACAGTTGGATTTTCTTAAGGATTCTATCTTGCAACCTGCATCCAGGGCCTGAAGGCGGGAGTTTCCTCCAAGTTCTGTGCCCCGGGATTAAGTGCTTAAAGACTTTCTCCACAAATGATTAAGAAAACAGTGCTAAGTGGATAGCTGCTTTTCTTCTGTTAGACTGGGGAGGTCTGAGTTCCTGGAACCTCCATGGGGTCTTGGCTACCTCCAGCGTGAGCACTCCCGTTAGAGAGCTTCGTAGGGTCAGACGCTCATCATCACTGTTGTCTGGTGCCTCAGCTCTGTGCCCAGCTCCCCTTTGGGAAGGAGGAAGGGCCGCTCCATTTCCAGGATGCAGCTTGCGCACTGGTAGACGCACATTGGAAGCTCCTGAGGCTTGGGGTCAAGGCATGGAGACGCCACCTTCCATGCGCGAATGGCTCCAGGTGCTTTCTTAGCTGTGGAGGCGAAGTCAGGATTGGAGGGAGGTGGTGGGAGGTCTCTGCAGCTGGCGTGTGCTTCTGCCGTCAGCTACACACCCAGCTGGGCATCCGAGGACCGCATACCTGCCCCAGAAGTGCAGCCCGCAGCTGTCTGCTGACCAGGGCCTGTTGCTGTCTTCTTTCTCGTTCTTCTCCATCTCCCATCTCTGTGATTCGTCTTCTTGCTTTGCTCACTTGGGCCTGGTGAGATTCAGCAGCGCGCTCACTCCTTTCCCACTGCCTGTGGGAAGTGGTTAGGAGCCTGTCCATCGCCCTGATGCCTTTCATTCCTCCATCCTTCTCTGAGAAGTATTGGCATGAGGGCACTTTGTGGTCTGGCGGGCCAGTACCGCCTGGACTGGGAATAGCAAGGTTTTACTTTGACTTATCTCTTTGATTTAGCCTAAACAGAACTTACTAGATAAAGCAGGAGTCGAGTTGTTGGCAGCGAGGACTAGGCTGAAGAGAAGGAAGACGAGGCCAGGCACGTGGAGGCCGCGTGCTTCTGCTGGGTGTTTGGTTGGAGTCTGTACCACCAACAGCTTTCCGTCTCTACCCGCACTCCGTCCGTTAACTTTGTTCGCGTGGTCATAAACACTGAGTTCTGAGCAAGGCCAATGCTGGTGGATTTCAATTCCTCATAGAAATTCGGTGTCGCTGATGCTCAAGGTTACATCTTGTCTCACCTCTCCCAGTGAAGACCCTTCCTGGAATGGCCCCTGGCAAGTAGGAGTCCCCAGCTGCAGTTGTTCTTAGAAAGGCACCTGGACGAGGGGGTCAGTCTGCCCCTGGCAGGAAGGCGGCCCTGGGACCTGGGTGTGGGGCCTGGAGCAGTCCCCACAGGTGTTTATGTGTAGATTTCTGTTTTTAAACACGTATTTTTACATATTTTATCATTAAATTAAGAGCCTTCATCTTTCGGCAGGGATTTTAAACCACTTAACTGTATTGTTGTAACTGATATTTAGATGTCATCGTCTATAATTATACTTTTGCTCTTATTTTACCGTTTTCTTCTTAATAGCACATCAAATTCATCATGTTTGTAATATATGACAAGTGTTGAAGTACGAGAAGAGTCTTTATCCACACCGTCTTTGAGGGAAGACGAGTTGAACACTTTTATAGCTTCTCTCTTGTCTTCTGACACTTCCCAAATATCTCTATTTCATCTTGAAGGTAGAGTCCGTTCATTTTCTTTTTTTTTCTTTTGTATCCTAGTTTGCTCCAGCAATCAAACCAGTGAAGATTTTTCAGATTTTTAATTTTGATGCTCTGTATTCTAATTTGTTTTTATGAGTCTTCCCCCTATCTTGATGATGCTGTTTAATTAAATCTAATTGTCTCTTTTCAAAAACAACAGCCACCTTTTTTAGTGGCTCTCCCGTTGTTGGAACAATGGGAGATATCCGTATTATTTAACTCTTGAATGCTCATTATTAGTCCCAGGAGTCTTTTTGAGGTGTCTGTGTCTATCATAAAATATAACCTGTAAAATATGTATTTATGCAAGACAAAGGAATGGTCAATTTGAATAAGATAGGAATATGTCCTAAGTGAATGAGGTGCTAGAAAAAAACAACGTTGTTGCTGAGCTCAATGTATGCAATTCCACATTTTAAGGTGCTGGGTTACATCTTTGAGTGCTTTATGCAGGAAAAGGTATTTGGATAAATTATTTCATCAGTATTTGTTTGATATGTTATCCTATTGTGTATTGGCATTGCATATAAAAGTGGAAAATGGTTAAGGTTTTTTAGTAGTGGTTGACAATTATGCATTTATCAGGAGCATGCCTCTTTAATTTCTCTCGGTCCCCAAGCGTGGGGATTTATTTGCTCGCTGTAGTTCGAGGCTGTTCCCTTTTATTATGCCCTTGCTGAGGCAGGCGCCCGCATTCCGTGTTCTTCTCTGGGGATGCCTGTACTCACATAGTGTGTTCTCCGTCTCCATCTTCTCGCGAGATTATTTATGTACACTCTGAAAATTACTCCCGTCTCTCTTCTGCTCCACTTACCTGAGTTTTCCTCAAGGACACTTCTCCTACCCTCAATGAAGTGTCTTTGATGCTGATTTTATTTTTTCTATCTGAGAAATCGCTTTAGTCTTTTCTGGGTTCGTTGTTAGGACCTCGTTTCAGTGTATCTACTAAACACGAGTTTCTAGGAATTCACATGAAAGTGTCCCTTTAGAATTTCATATGACCTTTGACATGGTTTGATCTCTCTCTCATTTTGATGCTTCCGAGTATTTTGTTTGTTTCTGTGTTTTACACTGAGAACTAATTTTCTTTAATACTCTTCTCGTTAGCTGCCTTACTTTTGGGGAATAGGACTTGGGACACTCTTAAAGGCCTAAGTGTTCAGAATTATGAAGTAGACCAGCTGAAGAAACGACCTTTCTTGCTCTTAGAACTCACATCCTTGTATTTGAAAAATATCAAAATACAATCCTTGATTTCACATTGGCATTTCTATATCCCACGAGGAGGAGAAATGAATGACAGAGCAGTGCTCTCTCGAATGGCCCCAATGTGTATCTAGCGTCTTCTAAATGCTAGAGCCTGCGGTCCATGCTTCTTACACATTATCTCATTTACTTCCCACAAAAACCCTGTGAAGCAAGAAATATGGTGTTTAATTGCCAGCTCAGTGGTGGACATTCCAGATGATGGAGTTGAGATTCAGAATTCAGTATGGGTCCAGAAACACAGCTAGTGAACAGCAGAGCCAGGGTTCTCTCTGCTCTGCCATTCCACTGCCATCTCCTCATTCCTCTGCATGATGGGTGCCTTAGAAGGTCACGCCTTTTCCCCATGTGCCATTTGCAATATAAAATGTTCGAAAGGCAACGAGACCCTGGTTGGGTAGGCCAGTTGGATAGAGCATCATCCTAATATGCCAAGGTTGTGGGTTCTATCCCCAGTCAAGGCATATACACGAATCAACCAGTGAATGCATAAAAAATGGAACAACAAATTGATATCTCTCTCTCTCTCTCTTTCTCTCTCTCTCTCTCTCTCTCCCCTCCCCCTGCACCCCTCCCTCTAAAACACACACACACACACACACACACACACACACACACTAAAAAAAAAAGGCAATGGGAAGAATTCCCAGTTAGGTCCATTCATTCATTTAATAAATAATTATTAAGTACCTACTTCCTGCCAAGCCCAGTGATGGGCAGCATAGTGGTGAAAGAAACATACATGGGCTTTATTATCATGGGGTTTATGGTCTGAATTATTTTAGTTTGTAAACCAGAGGCATCTCAAAATACCCCAGAACCAAAAAGAAAGGACTCCCTTTGGTGACCTAATGTAGTCAGTCAGTCACTCGCTGTCTGGTGACGCAGGCTCAGTAGGAAGCACCCTGAGCCCAGCTGTGTTATCCATAAAACAGAGATAACAAACATGGTCCTGTTAACCTCAAGGTGGCACTAAGGAATAAATAACATAATGCATATGAAATCACCGTGAGCACTCAAAGACAGAGATGCCCCCATGGATAGATAAAGGGATCACTTTTCTGCTTACTGAGGAAAGAATACAATTCTAGCTTATTAAGAAAAGCAGTTATGTGACATGGAAATAGTTTCTACCCAACGGCAAAGTTCGGAGGCTTCTGCCCATGTAGACATTTAGGTAATAAATTGGAAATGAATTGTGGAAAAGAATAATTCATTCATTCAGGTGTTGTAGAATTGTGTACCTGAAACCTGTATAATTTTGTGAACCAGTGTCACCCCAATAAATTCAAATTTAAGAAAATGAAAAAAATGTGTGTGTGTGTGTGTGTGTGTGTGTGTGTGTGTGTATTACAGCTTTTACTGCAGGGAGAAACATTTTTTGTGCTTTTTTCTAACAAATATTATTTTTGAAAGTGCGTTTAGTTGGCAAGAATGGTTATAATTAAGAGATCACTTATTATTGAACATTTTATTATTTTTCAAAAGTATTTTTTCACTAAAATGTAGTGATGAAGCAGGAGAGAACGTGTTAAATCTAAACTCTCATGGAGTATTTTACGGTATAGGTCTATAACTTATAGAAAGGTTAGCTTGGAAAATGAATGCAAATAAACACGTGTGTTCTATTAAAAAGAGAATAATTCACTCATGATTTCAATTATTTGATATGATCATATCAAGGCAACTTGGAGCCTCATAAAATATAACTTTGGAGTTTCTATCTTGTGGGTTAGATTTAGCTAATCAGGCCAAATCCTTCCCCACATGTGGGTGGTGCGAGTACCAGATGACAAGGAAGATGGAGCACAGAGAGATGCTCGTGGTGCCCCAATGGCAGTGAAGACAGGATGATGCACAAGGGATGGTCCGTATTCTCGGGGAACCTGAGTCCCCTGAGAGCCATGGGACATAGACGCTGCCCGCTGTCATTAACTGTTAAATTAGGGAGACGGGGCACCACGGGTACATGGTCTGAAGACCCTTAAACTCATCCTAGTGTCTGAGAGACCCCTAAACTAAACACGGGGACGAAGAGGCCATTGCAGTCAAAGGCCAGTGCCTGGTGGTGGGAGAGTGTCCCAAGCACAAAGCAAGACTAACGCAGACACGTGGCAGGAGAGAAGGCAGGAGGCACTGGAGACGAGACCTTGTCGCAGTGGCCGGAGTGTGGTGCGCAGAGGGGAAAGCCCGCAGCAGAGCAGGCCGAGGGACAGGTTCACAGCGAGAGGCCCCCTGGCACGCAGACCCGGGGATGAATTAGAGGATGGAGTTTCCTCAGAGCAAAGGAACTCCTGTCCACCAGGCTTCGAGTTGGAGTTGGCTTGGCTTGCGGGTGGCGAGGAAGGTCACTGTCAGACCTGCTCCTAAGAAGCGCCCCGCTGGTTTCTGGGTGCACAGTGGCTGGGGAGGGTCAGCAGGAGGCTGATTGGGAAGATGCTGAAATCTCTAAGCGGGAGCTGTGAGTGACCCTGACCTCCAATTAGAGGTCCTTCAGACCACACTTAGATACCATGCAGATGGAAGTATTTTGCCCAAGAAACTGAACACAAATTGCAAAGCCAGGAGAGACCTGAGCCTGAGAAGGAGGGCCTGGAGGTACATGGGGTTGTTCCCTGTGGCCTAGGCTCCTGTCTTCCAGGACGGACTGGAATAACCCTCTGACCACCCCCACGTATACCTTTGGTTCAGACTGGGGGGCAGGGGCTGCTGCCTTTGGGGAAGTGAATTGCTAGCACCATCTGCGGGAGGTTGGAGCCCCCACTCCTCCCCGTACAGCATTTACTCAGAGGGCGTGGGGGGGCTGCACAGGGGGAGGATTCACCTGTGGCTCCAGCACTCAGACTGTCTCCTCTCTGCACACGTGGCTGCCAGGGACTGTTGTTAGATTTACCCATTTCAGCGGTAGCACGATCCTGAACAGCTGGCCACTGCGCCTCCCCAGGTCACTTCTCACACTCTTCTGCTTTGTCAGCTGCAAGTCCCCGGGATGAGCGCTGAGAAACCAGAGGAAACTTGTTATAAAAGCAATCACACCGACAAACAAAGCATGTAGGCCCCCTGGATGCAAGTGAAAAGCCCAACAATTCATGGTGGTTTTGTTTGTTTGGTTTTGGAATAAATTCTAAAAAATGGTTATGCTGATGTGAAACCTTATATTTGAAAGATGTATCTTCATAGCGATGGCGATCCCTGACCCAATTTAATTCATGATTTCAAAAGGGGTATATTCTTGGGCAGATCAGCTATACAACCAGAACATGGGAGCTAAACATTCAGAACGCACAGATTAGTAATTGCTGGTGTTTAAAGGCAGGTTACTTGACTCTGGGATGAACAGAGATTTGAAAATGATTTGAGAAAGACATCCACGCCATAGTGAACCCAGTACAAATGTAGCACCATTTGGGGAAGAATAAGCTAGTATAAAGGCCAAAACACATCTGTGAAGCAAGCATATAAACACATGTGGTTTCATGAAGATTAGAGCAAACGTGGAATTTAGGAAGATACTATCATGAATTGAGTTAGATTTAATCATCAGTTTTCATGTAATGATTCAGAATTAACACTGATTTCTCATTTAATGAGTAAGATTTATGGCACTATAAAAGATTGAAAATATCATTAATTAATATAAAAGGCTTGGTAAAGACATCTGATCATTCACTCAAAGACAATTCAGCATTGGAAATGAAGCATGATTACCTTACATCCGGCAGACATTTATAATACTAAATTGGTAGTAACATTGAACTATAGGAAGAGAATGTAAATTTCACTCGGAGTTCGCACTGTGAGTAATGAATAATCCACTGAGAAATAATTGCCCTCATAAAACATCATTATTCATACACTTTACCTCCCAGGGCATCTTTGCACAATATTGAACGTGATAAGACTGGATCAGAAATGGGAAAATGATCACTTCCCACTGGCATCTGGAAGGGTCTATCGGTCAACAGCAAAAAGGCACAAGATCATAAATGACCAGTAAAAGCACAAGAGCTGCAAGGCACATACCTTACAGAGTCTATGTTTTATTCCTTCAGGACATTTCCCTAGAAAGAAGGGGGCTATCATTTTCAGACAAATTAAAGATAAAGGCACCTATATGTGTAAAAACACAGGTATTGGATCATTGACATCTTCCTATGAAGAGTATTACATTTCCTCCATTGTTCCCCTTCTAAAAATCTACTCTGTAAAAATGCCCTTCAATTCTATCCAACACATTGTTTCTACTACTCTGACACTTGGATATGCCCACATGCTACTTTACACACTGTGTGTGAATTGCCGTATTCTGTGCCAGACTTAGGTTTTCCAAGCCTTGCAGCGAGATTCTGCTTTCTTATGGAAATAGTACACCACTGAGAAGACGAATAATTGATAAGAAAATCCTTGACATTTCTGGGGTTTTTTAAGTGTTTTTTTTTTTAATTCTTTATTGTTTAAAGTACTACATATGAATACTTTTCCCCATTGACCTCTCCCTGCTCATTCCCATCCCCCAGCACATGCCCTCACCCCCCACTACTGACTGTGTCCATGGGTTATGCTTATATGCATGCATACGAGTCCTTGGGTTGACCTTTCAGCACCACCCCGCACTTCACCCCCGACACACACACACACACACACACACACACACCTTCCCCCTGAGGTTGGATGGTCTGTTGGATGGTTCTATCTCTCTGGATCTGTTTGAGTTCATCTCTTAATTAGTGTTTCCTTTTTCCTCAGTGTGAGAGAGACACATTGACTGGTTGCCTCCTGCACATGGCCTGAACAGGGGTGGAAAGTGAACCTGCAAACCAAGTACATGCCCATGACCGGGAATCAAATCCGTGACCTTTTGGTGGTCAAGCCAATGCTCTAACCACTTAATAACACTGGCCAGGGCTGAGTACATTTTTCTTTTTACCAGTATTTAGTTCTAAGCTGTAGAGGTCACGTGAGTCACCCAATGGGAAACTCTTAGGCAGCTCCAGAGGCTCCCAGTGAAAGTCCGACAGGAAAATTGAGTCACATGCAATTGATATGCTGCCCAAAGTTCAGAGGACTTAAATGACAAAGTGGCAACCCACAAACATATGAAAATACATTTCCAACTACATTTAAGCCACAGGAGAAGGAAGGCGACTGTTCCAGTGACTAAGAATGTTAATAGATTCCTAGTCACTCTTCAGCTGGGGAGTAGCCATTCCTACTCAGCCTGCAAAGGCTTCCGGGAGAGGAGATGTGCTACATGTTCAGCATGTCCCAGAGGGTTAGGGCTGCTAGGAGACAGCGCTAACAACAGTGTGCTCTCCTGAACTCTCACTACTAACTAGAAAACCAATGCAAATGACAGGATTGGAGCGATTGACAAGAACGAGAACGCAGACACAATCAGCAAGTCAGCCCAACCTCCTCAAGCAAACGTTCTTTGCTGCACAAGAGCAAAGATGGTGCTAAGAAGTACTTGGCTGGGACTCCTTTGCCAATCAGTTGCTGAGACATGACAGGTTTGGAGGCAGAGGCCGCCTGATTTGAGCAGAGGCCTTATTGTTCATTGATTTCAAATTTGACTTAGAGGGTTACATTCCAGTGGGGGGGTCGGGGGAGGAAAGAATTCCCAGGAAGGAATCCATCAGCCACTGTGAACTTAACCCTTTGCATGCCATAAGCGTCTACTACAGACACAAGCAGTGGACCTTCCCCACACTCCACGGGCGTCTATAGCCGCACACCTCGCATATCAACTCTGGTCGCCCAATTTGAAAATCAGACTTGTTAGTGACATCTCTGGGTTTGTAAAGAAAATCATGGTAACTTAAACTCATAAATATTCCAGGGCACATGGAAGAAACGGGGATGGTTTCCGTTTTGAACACATGACACTTAACGAGTTAAAGTTCGATCATGTCTGACATTCACTTTGTTGGTTGCTCTGTCGTCTAAATATTACTTTTTTATATGTAACCAAGAGGCATGCACATCCAAGCACTCAGCTGTGGTGCCCCCTTCACGGGGCAGAGACCGACATCTTCTAACCATGGGGTCTCGCTAGTTGTGGCCCTCACGCTAGTGTTCTCTCAACGTCCGTCCACTCGGCTGTCAAACATGAATAACGGCACCCACCCTGTAGGGTTGTTGTGAGGATCAATGGTTTTGCATTAAGGATCTTTTCAGTAGCAAATAAAGACCGGACACGTAGGATCGATGCTGCATCCCAGCACTTCTTTGCATGAGTCGATACGAATGGGAAATTGTATCTTTGGCTGCAAGAGGAAGGGAAAGAAGGGTGTGTGGTGACCAGAGGCAGAGGGAATCCAGTTGAGTACAGAGAGGACACATTTGATTGCCCGGCCGCCTCCGTTCTGCAGAAGAGGGGCAGGCGGAAGCTGAGGGGCCGCTGTGTCCCAGGATGGTGAGGGACTGTGCGGTGGGACGCACTGCAGGGCTCAGGGAGCAGAGTTAGAGAAAGCTAAGTTCCGCCCAACCTGGGTTCCAGCACTGCGCCAGGACGCAGAACAGGCTAGAAGCATCCCCAGTGGCCACTGTGCCTGGCAGGGAGGCCAACATGTCAAGGAACCCACTGAGGGCAGAGGCCAGGGCGAGATGGCTCTCTCACGCGCTTTTGGGGGATAGATGCCCAAGAGCAGCGTTTCTCAACCTGTGGGTCGCGACCCCTTTGGCGGTCCAACGACCCTTTCACAGGCATCGCCTAAGACCATCCTGCATATCAGATATTTACATGACGATTCATAACAGTAGCAACATGACAGTTATGAAGTAGCAACAAAAATAATTTTATGGTTGGGGGTCACCACAACATGAGGAACTGTATTTAAAGGGCCAGAAGGTTGAGAACCACTGCCCAAGAGGATGCTCAGGCAAAGGGATAGAGCAGCCTTTTCCTGAGCTCCCGGGAAGCGCCTCTTAGAAATCCCGCAGGCATGGGAGGGCGGGGTAGGGAAGTGCAGCGGCTGCCGATGGAGCTCAGGAGCATTGGAAGCTGGACCCGGATGTGCTTTGCACCTGAAGTTGACAGCACCCGGGTCATGTGAGTGACCTGCCCCTCATCTTTTCATTTGTGCTTCTCATGCCAACTATAGACAAGCTCCTGCAGGACAGATGCACATCTCAAATGGTCCGTATTTCCCACATCCCCCCGCACGGTGCTGGCCCAGGTGAGCACATGGTCTAATTCGTTCTTATTGACTCTCATGGCGCATAGGCCAGAGGAGTTGATCAATAAACGAGAGGAGACTTTAGAAAAGAATCAACAAACAAGACATGAATAAATGACCAAGAACAGATGGCATCCAACCAAATGCTTTCGCAGCAGCCAGAGGGCACTGGGCTCGCTGGCCAGAGCGTTGAATCTTTCATTAGGATCGGACACCGCCCCCCACGGGCACACTGCCGTCTCGCTGGTACAAGAGGCTTGGAAAGTGACCTTGGAATTGGTTTGCTGCTACAGAGTTGAAATTTCATGAATTACATGATAAAAATTAGTAATGAAATAAGCAGCTTTTTCATTGTGTTTAGGAAGATAAAAATGGGCCAAAAAGTAGAATTAAACGTAACTGTGTGGTGTTTAAACGTTCGGGAGCAAAGGACAAAAGGGGAGCCCATGGGAATAATTCATTTCGGCTTTTAGCAAGTCTTGGGAAAGTTGCAGGCCAAGCAGTTCACTGGAAGATGAGAGGAAGAGAAAACTGACCTCGGGGGAGGAAATCGCGGTGGGGCCGCATGATTTTCCTTATCTGTGTCAGTGGCAACATTGAAGTACACGAGGTGGTGACAGGACAGGTGTGTGTAATATCTTCATAGCTGATTTCCAAGGGCAAGCGAACAACCTGGAAGAGTGATTGAGCTCTCACCGAATAGCGGAGAGGGGGAGGGACAGGTCAGGTGGTTGGGACAGCATGTGCCGAGGAGGCTGGTCTGGTACCAGGGACCAGCCTGGCTCAGGTGAGAAGCAGGTGGCAGGAGCGGGGTCTGGGCAGGTCATGGGACCCTCCAAAGGGCGACTGTCGTCCGACAACAGGGAAGTGCAGCGCTTCCAGATTGGACTGCGTGACCCATTAGACTTGTTCTGAAGAAAATATGAGAACTAGAATATGAAGGGAAGTCGGAAGAGATGGACAGGCGGACAAGGATTAGCAGTAACTAGAAGGTACAAGTGACAGGTGTGTTAATCAGCTTTCAGATACTGAGAAGAAAGACTCAAAGATGACGTGGACCTGTTGGAGCTGGAGAAATTGAGGCAGGAGGCAAAGATGAATAAATTACAGGAAGACAGTAGGCAGGGCAACCTATAATGAGTTTGACACCTGTCCTATCTCATTAGAGATGGAAACGTTAACTTAGCAGAAATGTAGGTTCATAAAAAGGTAGGAGGGTACACTTATATATGCGATAGTTACAATCTCAAGGATGCCCATCTTATGCTAAATTTTTGGGACATTCCTCCATACCACGGCAT
This sequence comes from Myotis yumanensis, assembly GCF_028538775.1. NCBI lineage: Eukaryota > Metazoa > Chordata > Mammalia > Chiroptera > Vespertilionidae > Myotis > Myotis yumanensis. The sequence goes on from NW_027223768.1 coordinate 4,214,865, forward strand.
TGAGAACTTCCCAGCCTCTCACGCCACCACTGTGAGGCGGGGCATGATCATCTCCCCTCCGGGTTATCTGTACCTTCTCTCTGCTCCCAACCTGTGTCCCTTCCACGGCTCCTGCGTTCCGCAGTCAGTGTGTTAGACCGCCCGCTGCCCACGCCGAGAAGACAGCCTCCCGGCCCCTCTGGGACATGTACGTGTCACATCAGCAGTTTCTGAAAGCCCTGGAGGCCCCGAGGCTCGGAAATCTGCTTAGCTTTGTTCAACTCAGCATCTCTCAGATTTATTTAACTATGCAACATGCTTTATTTTTTATCTTTCCTGTTGTTTAATACTCAAGAAACTAGCTTTGACCGAAGTCCAAGAAGCACAGTGCACTCCCTCCCTATCATTCTCAGATTAAAAGGAATAACATTTCTATTATTTCCCTTCATTATCAATGACAAACATATGTTTTATTTTGTCAAATGACAAAAAGCATCAGGTGTTCAACTGGTAAATTACTAACCTGGTATTGGCTGTTGTCTTGTAAAAACAAAAGTATGCTTACTGAGTGGTGGGAATGGGGGATAGGAAAGATGTCAGGGTCAGAGATATGTGTGAGTTTCTAATAAAAATAAGCATACACATGTCAACCAAATGAGTCTGTGTTAAAAACTTCCACCTTAGAGGCTCATCTCGGCTCACCTTGGCCTTATCAATCTGGAAGAAACACAGATCCAACTCCCGTGGCCTTGAGACAAGGCACGCAGTGCTCCCCGGAGCACCGTGAAGAGCTGCGGAGTGCCAGCAGCCCATCACACCACACTCCACATGTCCTCACCAGCCCTCTGTGCGGGACAGACCTCTCCTCTCTGAACATGAGTCCCCTCTGGACCCCTCGCCTTCCTGATAAAGTCTTCCCTTCCTGGACTTACTACATCTCCTTTCTTATGTGCATCAACCCAACTTGTCTTCCCTCCAGCTCTTCTCTATGGGAGATTTCTCTAGTGCAGTGGTTCTCAACCTTCTGGCCCTTTAAATACAGTTCCTCATGTTGTGACCCAACCATAAAAGTATTTTTGTTGCTACTTCATAACTGTAATGTTGCTCCTGTTATGAATCATAATGTAAATATCTGATATGCAGGATGGTCTTAGGCAATGCCTGTGAAAGGGTCATTCGACAGCCAAAGGGTCGCGACCCACAGGTTGAGAACTGCTGCTCTAGTCGGAGACAATCCCAATGATCTGATCAGCATAAGCTCCCAAAGGTGAACAGAGAAGATGCAGGCTCCTTTTCTGCAGGCAGAAGAGGAGCCAGTGAATACTTGCCAGGTGATATTCTTGTCACTGTCCCATGGATCTTGCCAGAACCATTTTTGATGCTAATTCATCAAAAAACAAAAAACTATAGCATCAAAACAGCCATATCGAGATGTCCTACTTTACATCCTGTTCTCCTTAATGCACTCTGTTCTCTAGCCAACTACTTTCCGATATTTATTCTGTTACATCCGAGCTGACGTTCAATTACTGTGGGCCCTGACAATCCACAGCCAGTACTGGCTACCAGGGTTTCATCCGCTCATTCAACAGATATCTTCCGAGGCCCTGGGATCGATTGTCAGAGACCTGGGGAGGGGAGAGGCAGGCGGCAGCAAGACAGACATCAGTGTAGCTTTCAGGATAATTTACATCCCATGGCAGTGGAGCGGGGAAACAGGCCATGGAGGGCTTCTGAAGACAGGGTCCGAAGGTGGATTCCAGGAGCAGCTGCTGGGGAGTTCTGAACGGGGAATTTACAGAAGCTGCTTTATATGTTTTCTTTAATTTTTTAAAAGTGTATATACTTCAAATCATCTTCCTAATAGTTTCCCAGATATAGGAATGACACCCGTTCCTCAAAGCTCAATTCAAGCATTCCACTCCTCTCCTTGGGCCATTCCTTGCAAATCCTGACCAAATGTTTTTTCCTTGTTATGAATTTTGCTCGAACATCAGGTTTGGAGAGGCCAAGTTTTGAAACTCGGTAGCCTTGCATCCACACCCCAATTCCAGCACCTAAAACGCTGTGGCATTTAGAAACCTACCTGAGATTGAGTTATGACTCAATCCTCTCTAAAAAGAGAGAGAGTAGTGCTTGCCTTCCACATATGCCAGAGGATCCAACGATGTCATGGATGGCAAGGCCCGAGCACGCTGTGTGGAACATAGTGACAGAATCTAAAAGATTCATTCCACCCATTCCCACGCGGTCATGCATGTCCACCGAGTTCCCGGAGGGGAGGGGTAGGAACCGGGAGGTTACATGTACTGTGGCTTTACAGTCTCTCCCATCCTTCGTCCAACAGAGGGAGAACCATGCAGGCCATGTCCATAGAACAAGGTTTGTTTCTTGTTTCTCTGAGCTTATCTTTGGGGTTGAAAATGCCACACACACATGTATGATCAAGCTCCTCCCCTTGCACTTCAGACTGTGTCGAACCCTGGACTTAAGCTAGGAGACAGCACCACTGTCTCTTTAAATAGACTATCAGTGAGAGTCATCACTGTGTCTGCAACCTGCATAGATGAACTGCCAGCAGATGCCTCTCGCGCTGAAGTTCAAGCGCGCAGCCCATCACAGCCGCGCTTGAACGCCGAGTCCTGCCCCGTTGCAGATGGGAGCCAAGCCCTGTCGGTGCAGGCGTTGTGTTGTTGGGAAACAAGACGGTGCCCTTTCCTGTTTATTCCAGAGGCAGCGGTTTTACGAGTTCCGCTGTCACACTATATTTTTGCAAGGGACGATTACGACCATAAAGGGACCTGTGCGGTAAAGACGACAGAGCCTGCCTTAGGCAAGAAGATGACCTTTTTCCCCAGCTGCCCGGCTGCATTGGAACAGGTTCCCCGCATTGGGGAGAGATTGATGGCCACTGAAGGGAGCCCGGCTGCCCACCGCCAGGCTGAACGTCCTTATTCTTTTAAAAAACAAAAACAAAAACAAACCCACGTGCACACAGTAACAACTTGTGATTCATGTGAGTTCCCAAACTCTGTTGGCCGCACTTTTCTCCTGAGCGTTGAGACTAAGAGCGTCTTCCCGTTTTAAATATTAAAAAGTGTAATTAATGAAAACGGATACACTTAGAGATAATCTTGGAATGGGAAATATTTTTATAAAGCATACAGTTACAAATTTAAAAAAATGAAAGGTGCTATTTATTAAAAATTAAAGGTATCACCCCCAGGGGCCAGTGTGGTTGAGTGTGGACTCATGAACCAGATGGTCAGGGTTCAATTCCTGGTCAGGGCACATGCCTGGGTTTGGGGCTTGATCCCCAGTGGAGACCGTGCAGGAGACAGCCGATCAATGGCTCTCTCTCATCATTGATGTTTCTCTCTCTTTCTCTCCCCTTTTTTTTCTTTCTAAAAGTATGAAGACTTTAAAATGCTCTCAGAGCATATACATTTATAGAGCTTACCAAACAATCTTTAAAAAGAGATGAATAGGGTAGTAAAATTAACAGGCAAAGCATGTGACCCACTACTATGGGTTGACTTGGGCCCTAACCCAGGACCTGGTATCTTTATAAGACAGAAGCTCACAGACACACGAGTTGATGGCTGTTGAGTGGAGCAGAGATTGGAGTTCACGCTTCCACGGCCAAGAAACCACGGAGATACCAGAAGCTGGACGAGGGAAGGGAGGTTCCTACCCTGGTGGCATCAGAGGGAGCAAGTCTCTGCCAACACTTGGTCTCCGTCTCCCGGCCTCCAGGCCTGGGAGAGAACACCTTGCTGTGGTTTTAAGGCTCCCAGTCTTGGTAGTTTGTAATAGCAGCTCTAGGAGATCAGCACTCCAAGCAAATGGCATAAAAGCAAACACAAGGGTCATGTCTTATGAATGCATTCGTCATTGGTCATTTCGCCTCTCTCTTTGACACCATATATCCCATTCTCCACAGACCAGCCATAATGTTCTACTTAAAAAGTACATTCAATTACATCGGACTCCTGCTGAAAACCAACCCAGACTGCTATCTTAGGATCAGTTTGGTCATAAATAACAACAAACCCGACATCAGAGGCTTAAATAACGTCACTCAGCAGGGACAACAGTCATGTAGGTCAGGAACTCAACAGTAACAGGGAGGAAAGTCCTGTGATACCTATTATTGAAAGTCTAAAAACCATCCCTCTGCATATTTTGCCTCATGTTTTAGTTGTTTAAAATGGAGGTTAAGCCCTGGCTGATGTGGCTCAATGGTTGAGCATCCTCCAGTGCACCAAAAGAGTCAGGGTTTGATTCCTGGTCAGGGCACATGCCCGGGTTGTGGGCTCCATCCCCAGTAGGGGGCGTGCAGGAGGCAGCCAATCAGTGATGTTCCTCTCTCATCAATATTTCTCTTTATCCCTCTCTACTCCCCTCTCTCTAAAAATCAATAAAGACATTTTTTTTAAATGCTAGTCATTGGGTAATTGAGAAGTAACTGTGATACATATAGCAAATGGAATACAGCTCAGCAATGAAAAGGAATTAACGACCGCTGTGATCAACAACTTGGATGAATCCAAAATACGTTATTCTCAGTGGAAGAGAAACAGTGGCAAAAAGCTACATACTGTCTGATTCCATTGATAGGACATTCTGGGGGAAAAGCAAAATCATAGGAACAGGAAACAGATCGGTCTCTGCCAGGAGCTAGGGGGTGGGGAGAGATTGATCAGAAAGTATCAAGCAGGAACCTTTGGGAGTGAGGGTGATGGAAACGCCTTCTGTCTTAATTGTGGTGATGGCTACAGAATTGTATGCATTTGTCAAGACTCAAAGAGCTATGCACCTAAAAAGGTGAAACCTATTGTATGAAAATTGTTCTCATTTATCTGCTGCTGCTTAACAAAGTATTCTAAAATGTAGAGGCTGAAAACACCCAACTTTTATTATCTCATGATTTCTGTGAGTCAGAAGCCCAGGCTCGGGTTGGCGGGGTGCCTCTGGCTCGGGATCTCCCTGCTGAATCACTTTTCCCAAGTGCCGAGTAATTTGCATACAACATTTTATTTAATCCTCACAACAACCCCATGAGCAAGACATTGCAATCTCCATTTTTGCATCTAGGGAAACTGAGGCATTCGGAAATGAGATGGGAAGCCCAAGTTCGTACAACCAGCGAACAGTAGAGCTAAAACTAAAACCAGCATCTCTTAACTCCTGAGCCCAGTTCCCTTTTCATTTAGCATCTCTAGCTCAAGTACCACCATCCAATTCCTTTACGTATTTAGACCTGTATTTATTTGATCAGTAGAATTTTTGGTCTGATTTCATTCCTACAAAAGTATACTAAGGAATTCGTTGTAAAGATAAAGGTTTAGGTAAAATGATGTTCATCATATCGCTTAACAACCAACAGAAAAAAAAAAAGCAGCCTGAAATTCTAAAATTGGCAAGTAGCTCAAAAATGTTATGAAATGCATGAATGACATGGGAAGTGCTCACAATTATGTAATCTTAAGTGTTTACAAATAGGAAGAAGTTTGCAAAGCAGGACCACAGTGAGGCATGAAACTCGATTCAACATCTGCATTTCTTTTGAATGTCACTATCTGATTCTGAAGTTCCCTGATTCTGGGTCCATATAGCAAAAAAAAAGTCTTTTCTCAAAGATGATTCCAATAACAGAACAAACAGAAATATAAAACATTGCATAGTTTCAGTAGAAAATCAAGGAGAGACCATCTACTGGGAACACTGAAAATATAAAGGAGATGGCGTCGGACTAAAGTCAGAACCTTAGAGCAGCCCAAAACACGCAATCCCCTCAGGCCACATAGGATCATTTCTGAGGACAATCATTGTAAAATGATTTAAATGCCTTTAAAATGTGCCTATCTTTTGATTGGGCAATCCCGTAAGTAAAAATTCACTCGAAGGAAAATAATCTAAGTTTGCCAAACTGTCTCACTGGTGACTACAATTACGAAACACAACAGACGTACGTACCCAACAATAACAGCTTCAGATAACTGTGATGTGTACATGGGTACAGATTTGGATAGAGAGAGAGATCCACACAGAGCATAGAAACTTGTTATATTTACACATAGTTTACGGGATGAGGACAGTGTTTTATATGCTTGCGTTTATGGAAGACATAAGGTGGTTGTGCATAGAAAGATGTCTGAAAAATACTCAACTCCAGCAGTATTTATTAAGCGTCTAGCATTGAATAGTGGTTACCAGCACACTCTCTGTAGCAGGCAGCCTGGGTGAGTGCCGTGTCTACACAGGCCCTGGCTGTGTGGACCTGGGCGGGTGAGGCAGGCCCTAGCAACGTGAGTTACACCTAACTGCTCCCAAAGGAATTCATGGGAGCCAGTTCCTCTTCATACTTGCAATGCATTGCTCCCCATTGGATGTTTGCACTTCGCAGGAAAGCACTTCTCCAATGGAAAACAGCAACGATATTTACATTTGCAGAAGAAGAAAAGAAGGGCTGTTTGTGATCCCTCTCTCCAGTGAGTACTCTCGGTGCTCAGTTTCTGGCTAGGACACCCGCATCCTTTCCACGCGGAATTCAGGGCCATCTGCTGGCCCGGCTCTCCTGGGAGGGGCCCTGAGCAGCTTGCCCGCCCGTGGTTCTCTCTGGGGCGGTGCTGTGATCGCGCTTTGCTCTGTACCTTGCCTCCACCCTTCAACCTGGAGTGATTAGACACCAGTTTTTAACATTAAATGGCTGGTTTCCAATCGACATTTCCCTCAGGTGCCAAGAATAATGGAGCGTATATTTTGAAAGTAGAAAATGAATTTGATAAAATCTGATGCTCGGCTAGGAATGTTTTCAATAGCTCCTTCACTGCAAAATAATCCCCTGCTGGAAGCCCGAGATGCTGTGAAGGATGGAGTCCCGGGCGGGAAGGGGGGGTAGGGGGGGAGTAATCCCCATTCACCCTTTAATCACACCCACAGAGGGGAGCTGGGATGGGTGCCCACCCACCTTCCACACGCCGTCTTCATTTAAGGCAGAAGAGCTGAAGCGTGCATAGTCCGAAGTACCAGATCATTCCAAAAATGTGCATGGCGTAGTTGGGGTGAGTATAGCTTTACAGTGTAGCTATTGCCAATAATTTGAGAATTTACTCCCATTCAAGCCATGAAGCCACATTCCCAAGACCTGATGCCGGCTGGCATTCCCTGCTTATTCCTCTTGTCCATCTCTGCCCGACCCCCACGCTAGGGATTGACTATGCCCCTCCCCTCCCAACCTATAGATTTAGGATTTGCCAATAGCCAGGGCTTTTAAAAAATTAGAGCTTTCTTTGGGTACATCTTTTCAATCAGTTTCGCTCACAACTTCACCAATGCGGCCTGGACATCAGACACTGTTCATTCAACTGTTGTGCAAGTTGGGGGCAGGAAGTAGTGTCGTATTTACATTTTTATCTTGGGAAAGTAATTCAGTGTTCAGCAGATCATAAATGTTGTTGTTGCAATTAAAAGACAGTTCTGGGCCAGAGCAACTTGATACTTTATATGGTATTAACAAGAGAAATTGACAAATTTATTCCAATAGAAATATCCCTCCTACTCTCTTCCTAATTCTCCAACAGGCCAGGTAAAAAGGTCAACGAGATCACAGTACGATTGCAGAAATTTGTTTCTTTTATTAGTGAGTTCCATTCCAGCCTGCATTTACAGTTTCAGTTGTATATTATATCCTTAATGTTTAAAAATGTGTTTTCTCTTTTAAAGATGAAGCCAAGAGTAGCTACAATCAGAGATGATTCATTATGCTGAACTAAAATGGGTTTTGTTCACGGTGGGGCTTTGACACTGTTACGGAAACCTGAACTATTGGGTTTTGTTTTGCTTGAGGAGAAACAAAATGTAGAGGAGAGTAGGCGAGATTTAATAGGAGTAAGTGGATTATTCATTCTGCATGCCCCTTCTCCCCTCAAATCCACCCCCAATTCTATGGTGATGATTCATTCTCCTACAGAAGCAGCAGCAACAACAAACACCAGAGAGGGAACTAGTAAGAGCCAACTACAGCACTGCCATTAACCCTGCCTCCCCCAGAGCCTCGCAGAGCGCGGGCTGCTTGCCTTTCCGGCTCTTTCCTCCTTATCGCCATGAAAGCACCTGAGTGGGCATTTAAGCGCACTCCAGTGGCTACCTTCAGGGGTGCCTCTGCGTATTTTTATTCCTTGACATCCCCACCCTGCAAAACTCTACAAGGTAGCGGCATAGGCAGCAATCAGCCACATGGGCTGCTTTCTTGAGGAGATTTGTCTTCTTCCCACTAGTCACTATTCCTATTGCATGCTGGTGTACTATTCTGCCTTCTCCAATGGGTCATGGCAGTTTTTTAAACTATATTTCATTGATTTCAGAAAAGGAGGGAGAGGGATAGAGAGATAGAGGATCATCAGTGATGAGAGAGAATCATTGATCGGTGCCTCCTGTATGCCCCACACTGGGAATCGAGCCCACAACTGGATTATGTTTTTAATGGTAATTTGACAGCAGAACACAATAATAATGAATCTCCTTTCAAACACTTACGTTATCTAGTTTGTTGTTCCTTTCTCACCAGTAAAGTTAATACATGTGCTAAAAGATGTCTGGTAAAGTGGCACTTTCAATATTTTGTTAGTGTAATTAGCAAAGTCCTGGTATTTAAAGCTATCAGACTCTCTAGCTCTAACACAGAGAAATAGGGCCCGTAGGTATCCCTGGTTTTACTTTGGGAAGAATCTCTCACTTGGCCTCTTACATAAAAAGATCTGAGATAGTAAGTTCCCTTTCTATGCAAAAGGCATAGAATAGCCAAGACCACACCAAAGAAGAACAAAGTTGGGGACTCAATTTACTCAATTTTAAGGAATTTACTCAATTCCTATAAGCCATGGTAGTCAGGAAACCATGGTATTGGCGAAAAAAAAGACACAACAAGAAAAGGCATGGAATAGAGAGCCAGAAATAGACCCACACAAATATAATCAACTGGTGACAAAGGTGAAGAAGGAAGAATCTGTTAACAAGTGGTGTTGGAACCACTGGAGTTCCACATGTTTAAAAAATGAACCGAGGTACAACCTCACCACTTACATAAAAATGGACCGAAAAGCTTCATAGATCTAAAAAGCTTCTAGAGGAAAGCAGAGAAGAAAATTTGAGTTATGTTAGTTTGGTGATAAGTTTTTAGATATAACACTAAAAACATGCTCCATAAAAGAATACAACTGAGCCCAGCCGCTGTGGCTCAGTGATTGATCATCAGCCCGTGAGCCAGAAGGTCATGGTTTGATTCCTGGTCAGGGCACATGCCCAGGTTGCAGGCCTGATCTCCAGTAGGGGGCGTGCAGGAGGCAGCTGATCGATGATGTTATGCTCTCATCTGTTTCTATCTCTCTATCCTTTTCTCTTCCTCTCTCTCTAAAAATCAATGAAAACGTTTAAAAAAAACAAAACACTAAACATAGTCTTACACAGAATTTGACAAGTAAGCTCCTAGTTACCCAACTGATTTGAAAAATGATTTTCATTTAATATGAACACAAAAGAGTTTATAGCAACTTTATCCACAACTGGAAAAAAAAAACAAGATGTCCTTCAATAAGTAAATGGATAAAAACTGTGATAAATCCATACCATGGAATATTCAGTGATAAAAGGAAATGAACTATCAAGCCACAAAATGACATGGATGACTCTGAAATACATGTTGCTAAGTGAAAGAAGCTAGTCTGAGAAGTTATACATTATCAACTCTTGAACAATGCAGGGATCAGGGGCATTGGCCCCTGCACAGTAAAAATTCTTCGTATAACTTTTGACTCCCCAAAACTTTACTACAGTCATCCCTTAGTATCCCTGGGGATTGATACTAAGACCCCTGATGACCTCAAAATCCAAGATTTCTCAAGGCCCTTAGGTAAAAGGGCACCAAACAATGCATATGTTTGACACTCTGCATCCGGGAATACCTAATGGATAGAAAATACTGTCTCCTATCCAACCTACAGTTGGTTGAGTATGTAGGGACATGGAACCCAGGGATATGTTTATGCTGATCTATGGATAGAAAACAAAATCGCGTCTCAAAGATCATTGAAAGGTCTCCTCCTTAAGGTTCCCATGAACTTCCAAGATGCTCAAAGTTCATCACCTAAGCCAATTTTAAGCCCTTTTCCAAAACATTTTTTTAAAACGAATTTTTATCTGTAAAGACAAAGCTAATGTTTTGCATTTTCTGTCAGATTAAATTTTACTCTGCTTCTAATCTTTCTTGCTTGTATATGAAACACATTGCAGGTCTCAGAACAAAATTCACTTAGACAAGCAAATGACTTTTGTGCTGTATATTTCCACACATTAATAGCATCATTTGCATGCTAAAGAAATGAAATTTTTATTCTGCTGAGGTCACCAAGGATTAATTTAATGACTTCAATCGAGTTTGGATTGCCTTCTGAGAGAGAGAAGGTTAAAAGATACATTTTGCTAAATATTTAAAATCTTTAACCTTTGTGGTATAGCTCTCCATGATTAAGAAAACAAGATAGGTACTTAAAGCACAGTTGGACCTTACTTGAAATGTTTTCTTTCTAAATTCAGAGGTAATCTGTATACATGATCCTTTTAATTAATACATAATATTTCTACTAATGTTATAATTCTGCTGTGGGAGAATTTCCAAACATGCTTGTCAGATCTCCTGTGATTTCTACTTCTTCAAACCTGAGGGCATGGAAGAGTAACTTTTCCATGTTCAATAGTGCTCATTAGATGGGTGAATCAATCTGTTGACTAATATCAAATCCCACCGCACATGGAGATCAATCCCTTGCTAGATGGCAGTGTCCACAGAGTGGAGAGCACCAAACATCCTTGAGTCCACAGGAGCTCTCCATGAATTGGGAGAGGACAGTGAGTGACCAAATACACAAAATGCGAATGATCGGAAAGTAGGGGCAGATGTTATCTGGGGCCAACTCTGATGATCAGGAGGCACCATTCCGTCCCCAGCCCACACCTCGATCTAAGGAGAAATGTAAAGAAAGGAGGAGGGAACTCTGAACAGAGGATCCAGGGTAGATACAGAGGGGAAGGGGGCTGGAGGGATGGGTGGAATGGATGAGGGGGATCACCTGTGTGGTGATGAATGGTAACTAGTCATTCATGGTGATCACTTGGTAGTGTGTACAAAGGTCACGTGAATGGTGTACACCTGGCACTCATGTTGTATACCGCTTTTACCTCAATTTAAAAAAGAAAAGAGATAAACCAAAGAACTTATATGCATAGCCCATGGACACAGGCAATAGGGTAGTGAAGATCTGTGGGGGCTAAGGGCTGGAAGGAGGTGGGTAAAGGTGTGGGGGGTGGGAATGGGCAATATCTGTAATTTTATCAACAATAAAAAAATATATTTAAAAAAATTTAAAGAAAAAGAAAGAAAGGGATCCCAGACCCCCTCTCTACCCACCATATTTCACCAACGAGCTCTACTATCTGATTTTGGTACTGTTAAGATTCCTTAAATTTTTCATTTAAGGAGACTCCCCGCAGCAAACAAACGGCATATAAGCCATTTTGAATAATCACATGAATCTCATTGCCAAATGATTTCAGACAAATTATTTCCTCATTTCCCTTGTAGATCATCGCCTGGGGAAGCCTTTCTGACCTCAAGGCCTAGCACCCTTTACTCTCCACAAACTAGGACCAACCACATATCAGGGAGCGAAGGGTTGGGCAAGGACTTCCTCATTCATCATTCGATCCCTGGGAACATAGTAGGTTCTTCAATAAGTATTTATTGTATCATTGAATGAAAGCTTGTCGTCACTAAAACGCAATGTCAACAAACGCAGTGTTGCAGCACACCTTGCAACGCTTACCCCACTTAACCGTGCATGATATCCTAGCCAACTCGCCAAAGGTCTCCTTACCCTCTCATGCCCACATGGAGATGTTGATATGTTCAGAAAGTTACAGTTAGGTCTGACCAAGTCACTGAACCCATACCCCCTGCCCTGGGAACTGACCTTCAGACCAATTCACAACCGGCATTTCCTTTTGCTTGGACCACATGCCACTTGCTAAAACCATTCTCTCTCCCCTCCGGACTTTCCCAGGATCTGGACCAGCCCAGACAATTCTCCGCCCAGAAAAAGTCCTTTAGAACCTCTGACTCCCCATCCCTGGGGGCTGGTCCATTTGGGAGCTCAGCCCGTCTGGGTCCCTGGATGACCATCCCTCACCACTTCTGGCCTCATGCGTTCTTCCTTCAGCGACCCTGACACTTACAGAATGATCAGTGACAGGTTCTGTATCTGCTACTCTGTTCCCAGCATCATTTTTCCTGATAAAAATAACATAGGGCCAGTATGAAAACTATTTTTTTCCAATTTAAAGAATTACAAAGTTCAATCTCTAATGATAATATTTTTTTTAAAAACAGTTAAAAGTCCATTGGTTTCATACATAATAACCGTATTTAAAAGCTTTTGGCTTAATCACTGTTTTACATACTATAAATGTTTTAAGCATCCCGCTCCTGGCCTGCCCCTGGCTAGGAGTCAGGCACCTTTGCCATCTGCTTTTTATTAATTTAGGCATTTCCCTTCCCATTTAAGTGAGAAGAAAAGAGAACGGAAGTGAAATTTAAATGAGGAGTCTTTGTTACTTGATTATAATGCCAGTGAAAAGTTTGATATGGATCGAGGTGGAGAAGTATTACTAAATGCAGCTTTTCAATTATCTATGGATTTCGATTATCCAGGGATCCCTCTCCTTTATTAGAATAAGTAGCTGTGAGTGAATGTAACTTATTCGGATAGAATTTAAATCTCACCACGCTCAACTTCATTATCTGGAACTGGGCTTTCATTTTCAAAAACTGAAGGGAATTTAGGAAATTGCATAATTAGTTTTTCACTTTCTTTGAAAAAGCTGACACCAAGTGCTTCATGCATCAAGAAAACAATACAATAAACCAGAAAGATTGTCAGTTTGCCTCTTTTTAGTACTTTGCTCATTGTAAGAGTTATATCATAGCCCTGAAACTTACTAGCTATAATACTTGGGCACCATTTTGAGACATAAGAATATACGTAGACATACAAGTTTCATTCGTGTATATTACATGCATCTACACAAATAACCTGTAATATCAAAAAGTCTTGAAAGAAATTTCTAAACTGAAATAATTAAATGTGAAAATAGTCCACTTTTTCCTGGATGGGTGTGGCTGTCCCACATGAACTCCTGGCATCGGAAGGGCTTACTGGGATCCCTGTGGTTTAGTACCTGGGCCAAGGATTTGATTCATGACCTTCTGCCAGTTAGGACTGCTGTGAGACTCAGTTTTCTTCAGGATAAAATGGGTATAATAATGGGTTTATGAGAAATAGATTATATATACAGGGTGTCCCAAAAATGTATACACATTTTGAATAATTATAAAGGCAGTGTTTATTAAATACATTTCGTTTTCAACATGTAATAGAATCAGCTGTTAAAGTGTGTGTACATTTTTTGGGGACACCAGATAGATAGATAGATAGATAGATAGATAGATAGACAGACAGACAAACAGAATAAATAGCAGTTGCACTATGGTTGTTACTATCATCTTTGACTTCTCTCTTTCCCTCGTGTCCTTATCAAATCACCTGAGTAATCGTCTCAAGAAAACAATTTCTGTAACATCTGTGAAATGCATCCACTTCTTTGTTCCCTTCCACCCTTCTCACCTAGGGCCGCAGTACCACTTCCTGTGCTGTAGCAATAGCCCCCTGACGGTAACCGTTCTCGCTCTCTCCGGCCTCTCCCCCTTCATGTGCCCACAGTCCTGCCAGCGATTCCTTTTAAGAGTTGAGTTGGCCACGTGCCCCTCCGGGGAGGACAAGCCTTGGTGGTTCACCGTGTGGCATTCACCTCAGAGCCTCAGCCGGGCTTTCGGATGCACCTCGTGCTCTAATCCACGTGCCAGTGTCTTCACCCTCAGTACCGCCTTCCGACTTTCCCCTCCCCCGTCAGCCCCGGACACAGTCTGTATGTATCCATGTGGCCTGAATATGCCTCCACAAGGCCTTGCAGTTGAAGACGTTTCACTGGGAGGATCAGGTCCCTTCATGATTTCCTTTGGGCTCGTGACTGCCCTGAGACCAGAAGACCTGGCTAGACCTTAAGCAGCACAGTGCTTTCTGTGGCGAACCCACAGGCCGTCCCCAGCTCAGCATCTCGGCACTCGGGGCGCTGCGGAGGGCGTGAGCATGGCTGTCCTGTGGACACCGGTTATACATCCGGGTGAGCAATACCCGGGCAACACTCTGTTCCAAGTGTTTCTCTCTGACACGATCAGGCCTGTCCAGCAGTTTATGTTCCTGCCAAGTGGATTCTGTGTAATTTTTTTAGTTGATGCCATTCCCTGAGAGCCAAATCCCGGTGCTGAGCTGTACCTACAGCCCACTGTTCTTTGCAGCAGGCAACGGCGTGAATACGCCTGCGGACTGGACTTCCCCACCCCCCTGCCAAGCCCTGCATCTCGCCGAGGAGGGGCCTGGGTGGGAGAGGGACGAAGGGAGCGTTTCTGTGGGCTTGATCAGCCCGGACTTGCACGGGGAGAGACGTCGTCATCGCCTGGTGGCTGCCAGGTGACCTGTGGGTTTTCCATCTGAAAGAACTCGCCGGCCGCGATGCAGAAACACACACCAGGCACGGCTGTGTGACAGCTGGGCCAGAGCGACCTGCCGCTTATGCTGGTGCCATGAACACCGAGCGCTGGCGCCGGCTTCTTCATCTGCTCACGAATTTGACTGTGATCTGGACACTGGGAGCGTCCGCCATCAGCACCCTGGTTACTCATTTCCAGTCAACGGTTCTGGTCTCGGATGTGTTCAGCCTTCCTGTTCTCTGAGCTCCTGTCGTGGCTACAGCCTGAGTCACCCAACTCGGTGCTTAATTAAATGTAAGCCTTTAATTGTGTCTTGGACATAAAACAGAACCTTCCATTTCCGTAACACGGGCAGATGTAGAAAGTCCTGGAACATCGTGGGGTTTTTATGAAAACCTCAGGATTGGCTCAACCTTGCCATTCCTGACCGTTAGGCTCACTATTCAGAGGGTTGAAATATGATGGCAGGAAGGGGCTGGGGCCCACTTTGCAGGCGACAACGAGCCATTTTCCAAGGAATAGTAGGTTTTCTTGGCAGGAAAAGAAACAAACCCACAAAGCCCGAGATAATTTCCTTTCTGCCGCCTAAAGGACACTGTGTATCTTAATGCAAGATTTGGAGGTGCTTTTCAAACCTCTAAGTATTTTGCAAGAAAAATAAAAAATGCCCTCCAACCTCAAGAGAAATGAGAAAAGGAGACACGGCATTCAGGGCCACAGCATGCAGGGCCACACTGAGAAACTGTTGCTTCTGAACTAGGAGATGCCAGGGGCCCATTACTCTCAAATTACACACACAAAACTCAGGACAGTTTGAAGCAGGCTAACATTTAAGAAGAATACAGTCTTTTCAAAAAATCAAATCGTCATGAAATTAATAAAACCCCCTTATTTATTGAGTGCCTGTATTGAACCTGTATGACATTATTCCACAGGTAACCAGGCCCAGATATTCATTTATGTCCGAATATAGTCTAGCCAGCCTAAGTATATGTTAACTACAATATGGGATCCCTATTTCTCAGTAAAAAGTCGTGAATTTACAGACGAGGAACAGTGTCCCCATTTTTTCATGTGAGCTGAGCTATTCATTAAAACTGTGATATTCTGAGGCATGGGCCAAAGTCCAAAAGTAAAGGAAAGCAACCAAAAATGCTCCTGGTTTCATATAACCCCACTTAGTCCCAAAGGCCTTTGTTAAAATGGCATTCCGTTTGTTTTGTTTTTTAAAAAATATGTTTTTATTGATTCAGAGAGAGGAGGGCGAGAGAGAGAAACATCGGCTGCCTCCTGCACACCTCCTACTGGGGATCAAGCGTGCAACCTCAGGCATGTGCCCTGACTGGGAATCGAACTGGTGAGCTCTCGGTACAGGGCTAGATGCTCAACCACTGAGCCACACCATCCAGGCAAAATCCCATTTCCTTTCGGCGGCCCCTGCAAGTACCAGCTTAGACTTAAGGACCTCTGTGGCCCTTTAAGGCCTAGATGAGGAATCAAACGGAATCCTTCACTCTCCTTTCTTGGCACATAACTCTTCCCACGAAAACCAATGTGGTTTCCCCAAGTCCCTCAGGCCCCTGAGCATCTACCCTTTGAAAGGTAACTCCAGAAGCCGTGAGGGCATTTTGACAAGACAGAGTAATTCACCTCCATCTACCCTTCCCATCTGTAGGTAGTATGACATTCCCACACTCTGTCTAGCGCTGCACATCAGCTTCAGAGCTAGCAGTTCACATCTTCTGATTCATGCCTAAGAATGGCATTTAATTATGTTCTTCTGCTACAACAGGCATGGATGATAAGTTTACTAGGGACGAAGAGCAGGGAGAGACCAGGAACAAACATGAACTGCCCACAAGCTTTGACACCACCTTTGAAATATTCTGAAATTGGCTGTAAAGCAATTAATACCTGCGGTTTATGTATCAAAACATTTCCATGTACAGTATTTCACGTACAGTTCCTCCCAGGAGGGGAAGTGCCGTAATTATCCACCCCCACATGCATTTCCCTGTGAAGACACTGAAACCTTGGGTGGGTTGAGTCCCTTGTCCAGTGTCACCCAGCTAGTAAGTGGCAAAGTAGAGAATTGAACCAGGTCTAGTGAATCCATACCGTTGCCCCAAACCCAGGGAAAAGGAGAGAGACTGTGGTTGAAAACAATAAGATGCAGATTAACATCGACGAGAGAAGGTAAGGCATGCAGTCCCTGTGATCTATGGACCTTCCTGGCTCAGAAGAGCAGGCAGCAAATATAAATATCTCCATGAAATATGCATGCCGTTGCGCTTAGAGAGAGGAACTCTGTGGGCCAGACGCAATGTATAATGCTCCCTACAGTCACCCTTGTGTGACACTCATGATAATCACATATTCCAGTATATGTGCTGCCAGAGCGAGCACGATAATCACATCTTCCATGTTTATCTTCGCCAGCAGACTGTAATCTCCCCAGAGGACACACCATCAATTCCCCTGAGCACGCACACCGTGAGGGAACACACGGCAGTTCTTCTTGTCCTTCTCAATTCTGGCCAGTGTCAGCTCTAGAGTCCCTCGGCGGCCCGGGACTGTCCCCAACACCTCTGTCTCACCCTCTGCACACTGTTGAAGGGTAGGTTTATGTCTTAAACATGTGTTCTCTGAAAAGCGTTTTGAAGCCCAGACGTGGAGTAGCCAACCGAAGCCAACATACACTTATGTCTTTTTTCGATGAGCACTCAGAAAAGAGTCCTTAAAAAGTGGCAACCCATGGAATCAATGGGAAATGGCAGGCTGTGGAGATATATGGGGTCGTAAAAGACCAGTGGATGGCTAGAGCATGGTAAGGAGGTGACGTTATGCGGAATTTGGAGTCACACAAGGAAGAAGTGGGTTGTCTGGGCAGAGCTCAGCCAGCAGCAATATGACACGTTGGAAAGAGCTCTCGAGCCAGAAGTCTGCATTCCCTCCAGACCAGCTACGCAGCTCTAGACAAGCCATTGACATCTCTGTGACTTCCTCCCACGTGGGGAATACAAAGACATTGACATGCCAGGCACAAGCCCTTTAAGATACAGACACGTGAGAGGCAGTGACGGGTGAGCTATAAAATGTCCTGCAGGTTCAGTCTTATGGAAACAGACGTGACGACACAGGTGATTTTAAATGGCCCCTAAACCAGGGTGATAAGAGAAAACCGTGGCTCGGTGTCTGTCTAACGGATAACGTGGTAGCCAGTTTTCCACTGTATACGTTGAGCTTCAGTGAGCTATCATTCCCGCACACCCAGTAGGGCCAGTACCTAACATGATGCCTCTGGTCTTAGTTGAAACCTCCATCATTTAAATGGTTGTGCGGTTCCATCCCCATGACAGCGTTCAGAGAGCCACGGGCCACGGTCCTGAGACTCAGCAAGGTGTGTTTGCTTTCCTTGATTTTGTTTTCTTTAGCGGGAGAGGTCTACTGGCCACCGAGGCAGTGTTTAAAGGAGGCCCCTGCTCTCCTCCGCTAACAAAGATAAAGGCCTCCTGTCCAGATGGCCCCGGGAAACACTGGGTTGAAGGAAAAGAAGCGTCTTGGGCAGTGAACGGATCCATCCACTCCGAATAACTGCCCCAGACAAATGGGCTGTGAGATGGGCAGTGACCAGCCTTCCCGTCATTAGACAGGCCTGCAGGAAGCCTGCCCCGCAGTGTCTCCGTCTAATGTAATAAGGGCTCTTCTTAGGAACTTGTCAGGGGAAGTACTGGTGGCGGCAGCACAGCTCTGACCATGTGGCGGTCGGCAGACCGAAGCCACGAGTCGCCCATGATGCTGAGAAGTGGGGGAGGCATGCGTCACCTTTGGGCAAGTTTCTCTAAACAAAATGCGGGCGAGGTAACTGAGAATTCTGGACACCTTACGTGCTGTTTTCATAGAAGATTCAAGTCAAGGGAAGGTAGATGAGAGCCCACGTAATTTCCATTTATTTTTACAATGCGGTGCAGTGGAGGTGGGGATATTGAACTTGGTCTTGGGAAACCTGGGCCACAGTCCTTACCCCTTCAGTAAACTGAAATGTGAGCGTGGGAAACATTGGCATAAATAATTTTCTGAAGGCGTTTTATTTTATTTATTTTGTTAAAATATATTTTTATTGATTTCAGAGGGGAAGGGAGAAGAAGAGAGAGTGAGAGAGAAACATCAATAATGAGAGAGAAGCATTGATAGGCTGCCTCCTGCACACCCCACACTGGGATTGAGCTCACAACCCAGGCATGTGCCCTGACTGGAATCGACCTATGACCTCCTGGTTCATAGGTCAATGCTCAACCACTGAGCTATGCTGGTCAGGCTAAAGGCATTTTCAATTATAACATTAGATTAGTCTTGATTTATAGTCTTGATAACTAAAAACAAAACACCAACCCACTCTTGTTCATCTTGTGGCCAATCCCATGGCTATTTCTATTCCACGTCTGTCCAGAAGTCAAAAGCAGAGTCTAAATTCAGGCATCTCGCAAAGACAAACAGCCCGGGGCACCTTCACACCAGTGTATTCAGGTCACGGCCAAGGCATGATCTGAAGTCTATCCTCCAACTGCGCCCTGAGTAGAGACTTTAAAACTGTTCTCTGTGCTCAGAGCTCTTTATTGAATGTTTTATGAAATCAGGAAACTGTGGAGGAGAGAGCATCACTTTTCTTTGTCAGTCAACACGATGCCATGACAACGGGTTGAAATGTGAAACATTGTCAGATCAACAATTGTTTTTGTCTACATGATGCCAAATAAGGAGTTTGATTGATTTGTGGTGTGTGTGGTGGTTTTTTTCTTTTCTTTTTTTTTTTTTTTTTTGCACAAATTTGTTCAGTTGTTGAAGCACGTAGATACAAGCCTTTAAATAATCATAGGTTTTATTTTCCTCACAGAGTACAAGCCAATTTCAAGCATATTATCTCATTTTTATTCTGACTTGCCCCACCACCCCTGGACTCTGTAGAGCAAGTAGTATCCTATTTGTATAACAAGGAAGGTCATGTGTGGCATTTACATGGCCTGAGCATAACCATCCCCAATAATCTGCTGTATGTTCTCTAAGTGGAGCTGAAGAGACTACCATTTTTGGACATCACACAGTAGAGTGTAAATTTTGCCCAAATACAATGTCCAGTCAACAGTATTCAATTAGAGCCTCCACGTTCCTGTTAGGTTATCTATCGGCCGTCCATCTACAGGCAGCTGGTGGACACCCTCATTGAATAGCCCAGGGCGGGAAAAGCACAGTCCCATTCCACTGGCTTCCTTTACTTCCAGTTTAAATAGTTATCCCCTCCCATACGTGGACTCCTAATTCGGTTCCAGTGACTGAGTCTACCAGAATGTCTTCACTAACCTGGTGAAGATATGGATGCTTGAGAAAGTGGTACTTTGGTCAAGCTCACTTGATGATAAGGGTTCTAGTCAGGACTTTCTGCTCCAAAGCCTTTTCTTTCAACCACCTTTTAAAGTAAGCCAGTCAGAGAAACACAAATACCCTGTGATTTCACTTATATGTGGAATCTAATGAACAAAATAAAAACTAGCAAAATAGAAACAGACTCAGAGAGACAGAAAACAAACTGACAGTTTTCACAGGGGGAGAGCGTTTGGGAGTGCTGCGTGAAAAAGGTGAAGGGATTAAGCAAAAACAAACAAACAAACAAACAAAAAACATAGACACAGATATCAGTGTGGTGATTACCAGAGGGAAAGGGGGTTGGGGCAGGTAGCTGAGGGTAAAGGGGAATAAATGGTGATGAAAGGAGACGACTTGGGTGGTGAACACACGATATAATATACAGATGACGCATTGTAGAATTGTGCACCTGAAACATATAAAAGTGTATTAACCAATGTAATCCCAATAAATTTAATAAAAATATAAAAAATAGCCCTAACCGGTTTGGCTCAGTGGATAGAGCGTCGGCCTGTGGACTGAAGGGTCCCAGGTTAGATTCTGGTCAAGGGCATGTACCTTGGTTGCAGGCACATACCCAGTGGGGAGTATGCAGGACACAGCTGATTGATGTTTCTCTCTCATCTATGTTTCTAACTCTCTATCCCTCTCCTTTCCTCTCTGTAAAAAAATCAATAAAATATATTTAAAATATATAAATATATATATATATATAAAATATATTTTCGGATTATATGTCAGACCCTAAAACTCTGATTACCCTGGAGATTTCCCATCCACTGCCCCCATGGCCTCTGTTCCCCAGGGAAGGGCAGGTACCAAGTAGAAAGGGGAACTATTGTGCAGCTTAAACTATTACCCCCAATCTTGTGCTTATTTTATTTATCCCTGAGACACAATCTTCTTTAAAGCAAAGTATTATTTTTTAAATATATTGTTACTGATTTCAGAGAGGAAGGGAGAGGTAGAGAGCGATAGAAACATCAATGATGAGAGAGAATCATTGATCAGCTGCCCCCTGCTTGCCCCCTACCGGGGATCCAGCCTAAAACTCAGGCATGTGCCCTGACTGGGAATTGAACCTTGACCTCCTGGTTCATAGGTCAATGCTCAACCACCGAGCCATGCTGGCTGGGCTAAAGCCAAATATTATTGACCAAAAAAGATTTTTTTTTTTTATTCTTTGGGCTCCCATTAAAATAGCAAGAGCTGGCCTTGACCCTTGAGCTGTGGATGGAGAGGACCTGCTGTCTGGATCAGCCTAACCTGAAATCTACTCATCCCCTCACTCAGCTGGCATTATTGAGCGCCAGCCATGCAGGGAACAAGACAGACTCTCGGCAGTTCAGGGAACACGCAGTCCAAAGGTAGCTAAGTAACAAGGAGTGTGATGGGTAGACATGCAGGGTGCTGTCAGGGACATCTCACGGGGAGTGATCTAGCTGTTCACCCAAAGAGACAAGATACTTATCCTGAAACCTGATGTGTGACTGTGAGTTAGCAGGAGGGGAGCAGGGCCAGGCAGCTGGGAAAGCATAGGAAAAGGCTGCGATGGTTAGTTTGAGGTGTCAACGTGGCTAGACTATAGTTCTCAGTTATCCAGTGAAATGCTCACCTAAGTGTCACTGTCAAGGTATTTGGTAGATGTGGTTGACATCTGCTATCAGTAGATTTTAAGTACAGATTTCCCTCCTCCTCTGGGCAAGCCTCTTACACTCAGTTGAAAGGCCTTAAGAGCAAAACTAGGGTTTCCCTGAGAAAGAAGAAACTTCATTCATTTGTGGATTGAAGCTTCCACTCTTCCCCTGACCCCGAGAGTTTCAAACATGCTTGAAGCAACAAATTTCAGACTTGCTAGCCCCACAATCATGTAAGTCAATTCCTTGAAAGAAATCTCAGATATATTTACATACACACACACAAACACACACACACACACACACACACACAGCAAATACACAGTACAATTCTTCTTTTTCCTCACAAGTATATGTATGTATAGATGGTATCAGGAAGTGGGGTGCTGCTGTTAACAAATACCTTAAAATATAAAAATGGCGCTGGAATTGAGTAATGGGTACAGACTGTAAGAATTGGTTATTCTTTATGCTCAATGGTTTAGTTTGACGTTTTCTTGAGCCAGGAAATAGAGTTCATCAAATCTTAGTGGCTCAGCAGAACTCACCGAAGAACCTTTTCCTGAAATTAATGTGTATTGATTCATTAGCATAATAAATGAATACTTTATTCCTAAGCATACCCAGCTGGGCATATGACTGAGCATTATCCTCTCCAAACAACACAAACAACAAAGAGGATTCGAAACTCTGTGTGTAAACATTTCCAATCAAAGAAAGCTTAATCTCATCCTTGAAAACTGGAGTACTTTTTGTCAGTTGTTTAATCACTTCCAATTTACAGTCAGGGGCCTTCATTTTCAATCTTCATTAACAAGCACAGGGCAATAGAGATGGATCACTGTATTAATAAAGCAGAATTATTTTGTGTTATTTATACAGGACAGCAGTAAAGTCAGGCCGAGAAGATTAAGCACTCAGCATGCTGTAATTTATGTCACAGTAATGTCCTACTTTGAAATCAGATTCTGGCTTCAACAATGAAGTAGGACACATATTCAAAACAGAAAAGGGGGGTGGAAAAATAAAAAGCCAGCTTCACATAGAATATGGAAACTCTTTGGAAATGTTTAAAAGAGAGATCACTTGAGGAATATTATCTCAGACAAAGAAAGGTTAACCATGGCTTATCCTCTCTCTCCCTCTTTTATTTTGTTAAGGTTCATCTTTTTATTTTGTTGATTTTAGAAAGAGGAAGGGAGAGGGAGACAGAGTTGGAAACATCGATGATGAGAGAGAATCATTGATTGGCTGCCTCTTGCATGCTCCCTACTGGGGATCGAGCCTGCAACTCGGACATGTGCCCCGACTGGACATTGGACCATGACCTCCTTGTTCATGGGTCAGTACTCAACCACTGAGCCCCACCAGCCAGGCCTCTCTCCCCCTCTTAATCCTCCATATTTAGCCAGTGTCACTCTAGAAGCCACCGTCCTGAGAGCAAGTGGGGTCAAGTGTTCCAAGTGTCCTCTGACTGGTCTTTGATCTCCCTCTGGCCCTGACACTTCGAGTCACTAGCTGGGGAAACACAAAGAAAACACTTCAGCGCATTTAGAATACTCAGTTCTTGAAGGAAGAATCTCCACAGTAAAAACTAAAGGCTCAGAAGCGAAGCTGGTGCTGGGAACAGTCTTAGCCTTCCTCCTGCACTTGTCCTTACGAAACCGGTCAAGTCCATCTTCGAAATGACATTTGGAGAAGGAATGACAATAGGGTTCATTGCAATGTTCCTGAACCCTGATTTGGAAAATGTGTTCAGGCTGCACTTCTTAATCCGGGGCCTCAAGAGAGACAGGCAGCAGTGCATCAGGAGAAATGACCGCCAGAGATCGAAATCTGTGGCATTGCTCGGGTGAAACAATTTCACGAAATAATTTTGGGGGAAAGTTTTTATTTTATTTTTTTTTACACTGAAGAGGTTTTGTCGCACCCACAGACAACTGGAATTTCTTTTTGGGTGTGAGCCTAGAAAGGGGAAGTAAGTGGCTGTCAGATTTTTCACTTTTGTGCTAGAAGGAAACCCATTGGACCAGTGGTTCTCAACCTTCTGGCCCTTTAAATACGGTTCCTCATGTTGTGACCCAACCATAAAATTACTTTCGTTGCTACTTCATAACTGTAATGTTGCTACTGTTATGAATCGTAATGTAAATATCTGATATGCAGGATGATCTTAGGTGACCCCTGTGAAAGGGTCATTGGACCGCCAAAGGGGTCGCGACCCACAGGTTGAGAACTGCTGCATTGGACGAACAGCACTGCGGTTGAACGAGAGAGAACGAGTCCTCTGAGGGAGACAGAACACATTAGGGTCTTGTCCTTGTCCTTGAAATGGGTGTTTTTCCAGAACAGGAATCATAAGAGCTAATGCAAGCACTGACAAATGAATGTGTTATTCTCTTTTTTAAAATATATTTTTATTGATTTCAGAGAGGAGAGCAGAGAGAGAAGCATCAATGATGAGAGAGAATCATTGATCAGCTGCCTCCTGCAAGCCCCACACTGGGGATTGAACCTGCAACCCTGGCATGTGCCCTGAACGGGAATGGAACCTTCTGGTTCATAGGTGGACGCTTAACCATTAAGCCACACCAGCTGGGCATGAATGTGTTATTCTTAACAAATGAGTTTAGAGACTAGGGAATACTTTATTTCAACAAATCTCAATGAGTGTTATAGGAAAAGAAAAAAAAAAGGTGCTGTCCCAGAATTCACGTAAATACCATTCCCAGGGAGACAGACTCCCATGATCATCCGTCTCTAAGCAATGCTCCCCTTTAAGGCCATCATTTTCATAAGACCTCTCACTTTAAGTTGAACTATCTCCAAATTGGTATTTGTCACCAGGGGTCCTCTTTTTTTCTAAACTCATTAAGGAACGCTAAGGCTGGCCATCCTAATTAGTCTACAGGGTAATTACTTTTCACACATAAGAAAAATATTCATATTTTTCAGTCCAGATAGATGAAAAGTTATTTAAATGGAAAATACAGGGTAAATTTACTCTGGGGGATAAAACTTAGAAGAAAGAATTCTGATTCATCAAGCCTTAAACCATTGTACCTTGTAGAATGGGAAGGTGAGACAGGAGCATGTAGCTTCTTAAACGTGTATCTTACATGACACTATTCACTGTTTAACACTGGCTAACATGCAACACACTTGCTAAATACATCTCCCAGACCAAGCCCTCAAAGTAATAAGCAACATTAGGATTGGCACGAAAGAGTGAATTCCAAAACACCCACGTGTGTGTTTCACTGTGTGGCCATTGCCAGTGGAGGGCCATCTCCAAGGTCATTGCCAGGTTCATCAGGAATGTGCCTACTTGCTGTACTTTTCTAAGCATTCTCTCAGGAAAGTTCCCGGTTCTTGAGTGCTCCTTCTTAGTTTAAGTTGAAACAATAAATCCGACCTGGTTTGAAGGACAGAACTTGCACTCAATGAGGCTAACGCGCCCTATCTCATCACCTGCCTCCTTGACATGAGCTGAGCAGATAATCCAAGTAGCTCATTATCTAAAGTCTCCCTTCCCGGCCTTGGCCCCATCAGGCAAAGTGGTCATTATTTCCCAAGGATACAGGTTAGTCTTTTTTTTTTTTTCCCAAGCCCACATTTGATTGAAAGGAGAGAATGCCTAACACAACTCATTTCCTTTTCCTGTGCAAAAGCCATTGGTGGGACAGGCAGACTGATGCTGGGGACAGCTTTTGTTCTGAAGAATTTTTCAGTCTAGGAGGGATTGTCAGGAAAGCTTCTCCCTCACAATGGACAAAGTGTATTTGGGTCACTTGGTAAATAAAATTCCAAGATTGCCTGCATCATCAGGTTTATTTCATTTGAGTGCTCTTTTTTGTAGGAAGAATTTATAAACCAAGGATAAAAATGTCCTGATTATACACTGTGAGCCATAAGAGCTCTATTATAACATTAGAATTAAAAGACCATGTCAACTTGTATAGAAATGTGTTTGTATAGGTATAGAATGCATATTTACAACCACATATACCAAGTTACCCTTTTAAGGTAATTCATTGTTGTTGTTGTCTCATTCAGATTGCAAGCTTTGATCCCGTGTTAAAAACTAGCTAAATCTATGCCTTCTGTCTTCTTGTCTTTGTGGGCCATCAAGATGACACTTTTACTTTCCTTCAGCTGATGAGCATGATTCAAGTTCATCTATTTACAATTTATAACTATTTCAGGAAGGATTCAGTGAAACTTGGCCAGGGGTGGTGGGGGGAATTTCAACTTTCAGTTACTTTCTTTTATCCGTTATGCTACAAAGCCTCTGGAACTTCCCTTCAGCTTTGCCTCACTGCTTTCCCGAGCAAAACGCCAAGATCGCCCCTTGTCCTTCACCTCCCCGAACACTCCGTGGCGCCTCTCCTGTGTGCACTTCACTGGAATTACTGAGCAAACCAGTTTACCCTCTGAGGCCTGGCAGTGTGCTTCCCAGCGCGGGTCTCTCTTTTATATAATGCTTATCTGTGTGGCTTGATCAGATAAATATTCAGAAAAGGTTAGTCTTGTAAGAGAAACTTGGATTATACCAATTGATTCCAAAAGGGTCCTGCAAATTCTCTCATATCTCTATCTCTATCTCTTTTTATATATCCAGATAGATGATCGATAGATAAATAGATTACAGATAGATGAGAGATAGGTAGATAAGAGATAGATGATAGATAGATAGATAGATGAGAGATAGATAAACATGCTCTCTCTGCTTGCTGTACATAGTGAAATTGCCTGTCTTATAGCTATTTGCTTAACTGACTATCTTTCAGGTAATAGAAGCTATTTGGGATGTCTGTCTTTCTGTTCTTGTAGCATAATTTCTTTTGGTTTATGGCTCAATAAATAAAACATCCCATCTATTAAACCAACTCTTAAACTTTGAATTACCAAGGTAAGGATGTGGTGAGGATGCAGTTACACAGTCAGTCAATGGTGGTTTCCATGGGAACTAAATAAGTCCTGTGGCCCTCATGCCCGCCATTCCCGCATATGCCACCCTCCCTTACTGGGCAGTTACTGGCAGATGGTAGGCAACTGACGTATATTTGGTAAGGAACTGGATAAACTGAATACTTTCAAATTCCAAAGACATCACCTTATCTATTCATCCTCATCAGCGCTGAGCGGAAACCTTTCATTATTTATTAGTGCACCCAGAATTACATTATTGTTTACGGTTTTTTCTTTCAGAATGAGCCTAACACCTGTTTTGTTTTGTTTTATTAGTGATTCCTTATGGCATCATAAACCTCATCTAGAGTCCACGCAACTCACTTAAGCTCTTCTGTTGTTTTGAGATTCTTACTTAATTTGTCTTTTAATAAATTAACATGTTTCTCTTTAAATATTTAAATTAGAGGCCACTATAAATCACTCATTATTGCATGGGCCAAAGTTCACCCTTCTCTCGGTCAGAGGCCCTGCTGACATTGACGTCGCCCCCGCTCTGGCCAGAGAGCTAAAGTGGCAGCAGCAAGGCCGTGCTGTTCAGCGTTGCCTTGGCGAGGGAAGAAAGGAGGCAGGGAGGGAAATCAAACAAAAGTCTGTGGCTGGTGTGTCTCTTCTCTGTGTCCATCTCCCTGAAACCGGAAAAACAGAAGGAGAATTGAACTCAGAGAGGGTTTGGGGACCTACAACAAGTATAAAGATGACATAATGCTTCTGACCCCAGCTCTGTCTTTTACCTGAGAGCAGCTCATCCTTTTGCTGTAATAAAGGTGATGACCTAGGCCAGTGACGGCGAACCTTTTGAGCTCGGCGTGTCAGCATTTTGAAAAACCCTAACTTAACTCTGGTGCCGTGTCACATATAGAAATGTTTTGATATTTGCAACCATAGTAAAACAAAGACTTATATTTTTGATATTTATTTTATATATTTAAATGCCACTTAACAAAGAAAAATCAACCAAAAAAATGAGTTCGCGTGTCACCTCTGACACACGTGTCATAGGTTCACCATCACTGACCTAGGGTCTCACAAGGACGAAACCATCCATACACGAAGGCACTGGTTCTCTTTGCTGTGATCAAGGGACCTCAGTGTCTGTTTGGAGGGAGAGGCAGAAGCCAATTCCAGACGCCGTAGGAACCACCACCCGGTCAGGGAGTTCATTTTAGAAAGTTCCTGTTACCCACACTAAGGCCAAGTTCTTTCCCAGAACCTATGCATTAGTTTGAGTTCTTATTACCCGACCACTCACTATGGACTTCCAGCCCTATTTCTGCCAAATTCCCTGCGGCCCTGATGCATACGTCACACGTACACACAGGCCTTATGCTTCATGGTGTAAAACCCAGGGGTCTTGAAACACGCTGGTGGCTCACAAAGTCTACTTTGCGTAAACCGTTCCCATCGACTCAAAGTCTCCCTCTGCCCCTCCTGCTCCCTCTCTCTTCCGTGCTGCACTCTCCTCAGGCCTTCCTCCTTCAAGGCGGCATTTCCGTGTCTTCCCTGCTCCCCCAGGACATGTGGGAAGGCGTCCTCCTCCCTCTTCAGGCCCTTTGTCCTCCGGCGGCACCCTCTGCAGGCCTCCGCCTGAGCCCTGGCCACACCGGCTTTATTCCTGCATCTCTTCTCCGAGCCTACAAGGGCCTTAAAGGCAAAGACTGCTGATGGTGGCCTTTCCCTGTCCCTCGTGCATGAACCAACACTGGCATGCAGCCCCTTCTCAATCCGCATTTACTGAATAATGCATTTATCCACGAGAAATGTGTGCCCTTGACAGCAATAAATATTTCACACAAAGCGATGGTGCGCGAATAAAAGCGCAAGCAATAAAAGGACATTATTTTAAACTAATTTGGCAGGGCCTGGGATTCTATGTCTATAAAACCTGCTGCTTATCAGAAGCCGGTGCAGGGCCCAGCAGGTGCAATGCCGGCGCTTGGGGACTCTCACGAAGCATAAGGAAGTAGTAGGGGCTTTTTTCTTCCTAATGGCTAGAGAGATAAATTGGCCTTAAATGCTCTGGCCTCACGGGGCTGTACATAATGCCAGAGACTACCATTTCGATGGTCCTTTAAGTAATGTCTTTTATAAACATGAGCATGCAAAACACGGAGTTGAGAATTGCTAGACCAAGCCACATTTAGAGCAAACTTAAAGCCTTATAGAATTTTCCTGCTCTAATTTAATGTATATATTCCCAGAAAAATGTATACACACACTTTGAATGACTATAAAGGCAATGTTTATTAAAATACATTCCATTTTCAAAACTGAGCTATCAGCTGTTAAAGTGTGTATACCTTTTGGGGGATATATACACTGGTACATATATCACAATAATTGGTCTGCACTCAGACTGTCACCTGTAATAATGTCAGGTGTTTATGGCCGGCTTTCTGTGGATACCTGATGTACTAGGAAGCCTTAAGCGTTGGCTCAGTAAGGAAGTTTAAGTGCAGATTATTCGATCCCTCCTTGCACTGCATTCAGCTTTGTGCCCTTCCTACAGGGCTCGCCTTAGCCCGTGCCCTGCTCCTGCCCTCCAAGCCCTCGTTGCTTCAGACAAGCGGGGTTTAATGGAGAGAAAGCCAAGCTGGGACTGCGACTCAGGTGTGAAGGCTGTTTCTCTGGGCAGATGAAACCCCCTGACCTGACTGCGAGTTCCTCCCCTGCCTTCTGATGGCTCTGATAGCTTTGATCCTGTATATTAATTGTCACTCCCTTTCCTCTGCAAGGTGATGGTTTTCCCTGGGATCCTATTGAGGCTGATGGATGCTCGGATCATTCTGACCGTTTCACATAGAAAGAGAAAGATGAGCATGTGTGAGCGGGAATGCCAGGTCACGAGCTCTCAGATTAGCCTGACTATGAGCACATGCTTGTGCAGATTATACAAGGTGCAGTCTGATGAATAAAACGCAAAGCTGGTCATCAGAAGGAAAAAACAACAAAACCTGGTTTCTCTCTCTCTCTCTCTCTCTCAATTCTCACCTGAGGAGTGAGGATATTTTTCATTGATTTTTAGAAAGAGTGGAAGGGAGGGGGAGAGACAGAGAGAGAAACATCGATGTGAGAGAGACACATTGATTGGTTGTCTCCCACACTCACCCGGACCAGGGCCAGGGATCCAACCTGCAACCAAGGTACGCTGACCTTGACCGGAATCAAACCTGGGACCCTTAAGTACCAGGGCTGATGCTGTATCCACTGCAGGCTATGGCAAAACCTGGTTTCTTAGGTATAGTTTCTAATACTCTATCTTCGTGACCAACAAATAGATGTGCCTTTTGGTTTACCAGTTCACCCAACTGGAAGGCTAATTTGTGGATCATGTTCAGGGCCATGCTAACAGAATTGAGAGGAAAATACAGACTTTAGGCTGCCTGGTTCCACCACCACCTCACCCCTTGCTGAACTGTGTGGGTCTTCAGCACAGGGTTGGTGGTCTAGCTCACATTGTGCAGAGGCTCCATGTGTGTCTCTTAAACTAGACTTGAACTTCACTGTAATATATCAGTTTACTTAGTATAAGTGCAAAGGTATCATTTTTATGTTAAAAATATATTTTTATTGATTTCAGAGAGCAAGAGAGAGGGAGAGATAGGAACATCAATGATGAGAGAGAATCACTGATCGGCTGCCTCCTGCACACCCTACTGGGGATCAAACCCGAAACCTGGGCATGTGCTCTGACCGGGAATTAAACCGTGACCTCCTGGTTCATAGGTCGACGCTCAACCACTGAGCCATGCCAGCTGGGCTGTAAAGGTATAATTTTTTAAACCAACCCTCATTTTCTTTTCTCCCTGATTTCTTTATATATTTTTTTCTTATTATTGAGCACTTATTTTTAGAGGTAGCCTCACATTCATTATGCAACCAGGCAGAACATAAACACGGGATGAAATAAAGAAAGAACATTCAACATTTTCACAGAGGAAGAAAGAGGAAATTGGTAAATTTACTTTAGCATGTTTCTAGTTTACCTTACATTATAAGAGTATCATGAGCCGGAGGTTTCTGTTTTGGGAAACTAAGGGTTCTGTAAAATGTCTTTGCTAAACTGGACTCCTTAGGGTGAAGCAGGTTCTCTTGTGAAATCCAACCACATCTTTATTAACTAAAGGCCATAATGAAGGTTGAATTTCTTGCTGGAAAAAAAAACTGTCTTGGGTATAGATGCTGATCTAAAACCTACCTCATGAATTTGCTTATTTTCTCTGCTCCCTTCAGACATTAGCCAGCTAAAGCCATTACACATACATTAATTACTCCAATTAGTCCCAACTGCACATGCACATACATTCAAGACTTGATTCTCTGTGCTAAAAAAAAAGTGATTAGGCATGGCACAAATAATACAAGCGAGCAAAAATTCAAATCCCATGTACTTTGAACTAATGACTGTGTTATATATTTTTGGCACAGCTCAGTTAACTTATTATGCTTTGCTTAATTTAATAATGCAATTGCCTTATGTTTCCTTATTCCATCCCAGTGATGACAGGGAGAGCAGGCCCAGATTTGTAGCAGATTTGAGAAAAGCCAGCCTGCTAGGTAAGGATTTTGTCATAGTCTTTTCTTTATCTTCAAATATGTCTTTTTAATGTAGCTGCCCATCCTCCTTACTGTAGCTTTAATGCTGCACAGTGTCCAACACACACACACACACACAAAAAGATTATCCCCATGGGTGTCACAGTAGGGTCCATACATTCATCTCCTGTGGTTAAAAGAAGTTGGAGGGCAGCCAGTCCCCACCTAGGAGTCATTGCAACTTTCCTTGGATTGGGGCAGCTAACTCATTTTCTGAGTGTTAACCTCTATAAAGTTGGGCCCATTGGGATCACCCATTGTAAGATGGCACCGTTTAGTGCAGTGGCCCTCAGACTTTAGTGCTCAAAACCAAATAATGTGGAGAGCTTGTGAAAACCCGGATGGCTGGACTCTCACCCCCAGAGTTTCTTATTGGCAGGTCTAGTACGAGGCCCATCTTATCTAGGTTTTTGATTGGGTTGTGGGTGTCTCCCTCAACCCTCAGAGCAAGTACTTGAATGCTCCTGCACTTGGGTCCTTTTTCCCCCAAGGACACTGCAGGGTATGCCTCCGTTGGCAGCAGATGTTCAAGTCAGTGTGTCTGCTCATTTCCACTGGGAACTCAACCATTACTTATCTGCCCTTTCAGCACACACATCACCACTTTCTCAAAGGAAAAGTAACTCCTGCTGGGGCCGCTCAGCTGCCCCCTTCCTTCCTCCCATCCTGGTCTGTGAGCCTGAAGCCCCCTCACCCAAGTGCACCCAGGCCATTGGGTGATAATCTGAAATCAGCCACTCAGCTTCTGAATTTTCAGGGTTTGTTTTAATAAAAGCATCTTAAAGTCTATAGATTCTCTTCAAATGCTTTTTCTACAAACATGGAGCACACTTCAAGGGAGATTTCAATACATTTCTCACAATTATTATTAAGTATAGTAGCCAAAAATTAGTATACATATAAAAGATGGGAGCAACAGAATGAAAATATTAACCTAAGAGACCTATATCAAATCTGAATTGAAAATTTGGACAGTACAACTCATGAGTTTTGATGTCGTTTTACTGTTACTCAGTACTAAATTCTTACAAGGTTTCTGCATAATTTCTTCTTTGACTAATGAGTTCCCTAGACGTATGTTTTTTAACCAAGTACATGGAGATTTAAATTTTGTTTCTCGGTAGTGGTGTGCTTGGATTCCTTTGCCTTTTGTGTATCTAATATAGGTTTTGGTTTTAGTTTCCATGAGGCTTACATGAGACATTGTATGGTTATAGAGTCTGTGCCGAGGAATCCACTCGTCATCTCATGGTGGTTTTCACGTATGCAACAAATTGCTTTTCTTTTGCTGCTTTTCAGATTCCCCTTTCATCTTTAACTTCTGACAATTTAAATATGACGTATCTTGGAGTGAGTCTCTTTGGATGTATCGTTGGAAATTTCTTTAGGCTCTCTGTATTTTTATCTGTTTCTTTTCTCAGTTATGGAGGTTTTTAGTCGTTATTTCTTTGAAAAAGATTTCTGCCCTCTTTTTTATCTCTTCTCCTTCTGGGAACTCTATAATGCATATATTGGTCAGCTTGACCATGTCCCATAAGTCCCTTCCTCATCCTTTTTTTATTCTTTTTTCCTCTATATCTCTTACCACCTCTTACATATTTTTTATTTTTATTGTTCCTCTTTATTGCATTCTGGAAATTGTCTCAGAAATGTCTTTCTTTTATCTAAATCTCTTTCCAACTATGTCTGTTATGCTAATTAATGCACCCATGAGGGTCATTATATCATCAATTTATTTTTAACTTCTACATATCCACTCTGATAGTTTCTTTTTTATCTTTGTAATTACACTACTTTCCTTAAAAATCCCTCATAGCTATTCTATATGCTCTCTCCAATAATGACGTTAGTATATTCCTAGCTAATCTATGTATGTTGTTTCTCATCTCTACTGGCACAGTGGCTTGGTAATCTTTATTTGAGATCATAACTGTTTCATTTATGTGACTTTGATTGGTCTAATCTGAGAGAATTTTTCTCCAAAGAGGATTTGCTCTTGTTCTGACCACTTTAGAGGTTTAGACTCCAATGGGTGTTTAAGACTTAGCTTTCACTTCCTTGCCATTCAGGGATTACTGTGCCTGTGACAGAGTTCCTATAGGACGCAGTCTCAGCACAGCCATGCTCTGCTCTGCTTCCACACCCCTAGGCTGGCTCCCTGACACTCTTGATCCCATTCTTCTCTAAAGCATGACTACATTTTTTTCTTCTTTTGTTTTCTTTCACCCAGAAAGAAAAAAATTATAAGAGTTTGATCAGCTGTAGATGAGAGAGAGAGAGAGAGAGAGAGAGACTGACTCTGATTTTCTTGGAAATCTGGCTAAATTTTAAGCACAATAAACAATATTTCTGCTGGGATAGGAAAGGACAGCAAAGATCTTCGTTGCCATGGTAACACCAAAAATTAGATATAGAAACTTGTACTTCTATATAAAACTATTGAAAAGAGCTGGGTGCAAGAAAACCCCAAGGGACTGGTCTTTAGAGAGAATAGCCTTTATCTATGACTATCAAGTAGGGGCTGCTCCTGGAGACCCTGGGAGCAGAATGCCCGCTGAGGCTGAGATGCGTGAGCCACTGGCGGTGGTGGGGGAAGGGCCGGAGCTATTGACGTTCTGCAGAATCTGAAATACAGCAGCAACGTACTTGACGTAAAACTTCTTCCTGGCTCCCTGCTACTGCTTTGCTGGGGGTGGGGCAGTAGAGGAGTAGCTAAGGAGCAGAAGGGATCTCTAGTCTCATGGATCCAGTGTGAGAACCTTTATGCCAAGACATTTAAAAATATAGATGGAAAGTTAAACGCTCCTCAAGAAACACAGTTTTAACTAAGATAAGAAGATAACCTCTTACTAGCTTGGTATTAATAAAATTTGTAATATTATACTAGTAAATGTTAAATATAAAATACAGGGAACAGAAATAAGTAACAAATATTAAAATAATGTCATTAAAACCATCCCACAAAGAAAACTTGTAGCTCAGAAGGCCTGTTGAATTCAAACATGTAAAGAAGAAGTAACCAGTCTTAGAGCAAAACCTTTCAGAAAAGAGATAACAGTCCTAATTTAACTTATGAGGTCAGCGTATTTCTACCACTAAAAACTTACCACATAAACACAAGAAAATAAAAGTATACACCGCTTACTTCTTATAAACATAGAGGCACAATTCTTAACAACATTTAATAGGATCTATGCCTATGTGAATTTATCCCAGGTAAGGAAGATTGATTTAAAACCTAAAAATCAAAGTCACTCAGCTCACAGGTGGAAGAACTGAGGTTCCAGCCCAGGTGGCTTTGCGCTCCATCCCTGAGCTGTACCTGGAGCGCGTCGGCCCAAACTCCCCAGAAAATGCAAGAGGCAGGTTACCAGGCGGTCCAAAGGCTAATGGTCCTGTCTGTGCGGATGTGAGATCGAGTTGCAAAGAAAGGGAGTGGAACAAAAATCAAAAGTTAAGGAAGAAAATGAGGCCATCTCCAGCTCTCTGGCACATCCCCAACTAATTACCAAACCATTCTGCTGCGTTTGGTTTTCAGAATGACCTTCGGAAATTCCCGAGACAATCGGTGCTCCATGAAATGCGCCTCCAGCTGCAAGATCAGTTCCTATCCCCTCTGCCTCCCGCCTGACTGCCAGCCTCGCTCAGAAAGCTGCTTGTCTGAGCCATGTCGGCTCTTCATCAGCCACTGAGACCTCGAGCACCAGACACATGACATCCAGGGTGGGAGAGCCGCCGTCACTTAAATCTGGGCCGAGTGAGAGCTTACGATGGCCAACACACAGCATTAGAGTTGGGCGTTTAAGTTCACCGAATGCACCTTTTTAAAAATATATTTTTATTAATTTCAGAGAGGATGGGAGAGGGAGAGGGAGAGAGAAACATCTATGATGAGAGAGAATCATGGATCGGCTGCCTCTTGCACTCCCCCTACTGGGGATTGAGCCACAACCCGGGCATGTGCTCTGAACGGGAATCAAACCATGATCTCCCGGTTCACAGGTGGATGCTCAACCACTGAGCCATGCCCGGCGGGGCCTTGTGGGGTTTTTTGTTTGTTTTTTTAAGGTTCTTTACCTGTTTTTAATTCTGCAAGAAGACTGTGGAGCATGGAACAGATCAAAGGACCCCCAAGCAAGTGTGTGGGGGAATCAGACAGAGTCCTTTGCAATCATAGAGGATTTCTCTCCAGCCATATGCAAGCACGAAGGGAAAGATAGAGTGCAAGGTCAGCCCGCAGCCCCAGCGGTCCTTTCCCAGCATGCCCCGCCCAGGATAATTACCCTACGCAGGAAAATTACCTGTGCTGTCCCTCAGGCACAGACACCAAATAAATCAAAGTCCACACAAAGCTCGAGGTGGTCGGCCCGCCACGTTTCTGTTTCTAGGGCCTCCTGATTCTCTGAGTGATTTATTTATTTGTGTAAATGTTGAAAGTAATTCATTAATATTAGAGAAAGGCTGGGCTTGATCTTCAGTGCTTGAGGAGAGCGGACTGTTTGTGAATATATTCTCTTTCCTCTCCGCCCTCCCAAGAGAATCTCGTCTCCTTTCATTATATTCCAGGCTGAATTTCTTAGACTTGGGGGTCACCGGGCTGGTATGAAGTGTTAGCCTGCTATTCCCTGGTGAAATCTGAGGCGTATGTAGGAAAGAAATGCTGGTTTGGGCATTCGGCTTAATTTTTCATAAGTTCTTTTGAATCTTGAGAAAGTTCAACAAATGTAAAAATGAAGGCAGAGAACTATCGTCTCCAGGATCCCATCTCTGCTCATCTCTATTCCGAGTCAACTTCCTCATCTCTGCTGTTCCAGAATCTTCTATATGCTGGAAACAAAAGTAACTGGCAATATGGAAATACGGATGGTTGGAACCGAAACAGACAGCACAGATAATCCCGGAGGAAAACCACATCCCTTTGGCTTTTGCAAAGTCACGTGGTGGAGTCTGAGGGTGAATGGACTCCCCACCTGGAGAATTTTCTGCAACCCGTACTGGCCCTGGGCCAGCAGGTCACTGGCCATTGATAGTGACAATGAAAAAATCTAGTTGTTTTTCTTAATGAGGGTATTTACTTCAAATTTCTAGGCATTGAGTTCCTTAGGGAGAAAAGGAGGGGTCTAGAAAATGACAATGATGTTGTGAATTCCTTACACAAATATGTTTCAGATCCTCCAGCCATTAGAGGCACACACAGCACAGCATGGGCGAGTCCTACAGTGGCACTGACAGCCAGCGGTGAGTTAGTCGCAAGAGCCCATTTCCTCTAAGGGCAGCAGCCTCTGGGGTCCAGGTCCTAGCGCTGGGATTCCTGAAATGAGTGCCTGCCCTGCACAACACTCCACTGTATTATGTATTTTATGTATAAGGTTATATAGAAATATCGATTTTATAGACATCTTTTTATTATATAGCAGTCATTTGCATATCTGCCTTCCCAGCCAGAAGGAAACTCCTATATGATAGAAAGGACACTTGTATTCACTTCTTCATCCATAGAACGCTGCACATAGTAGGAGCTCAATAGATGGTTACGAATGAACAGATGAGTGATAAACAAAGGAACGATGAAAGCACAGTTTCCAGGCTGACCAGCAGCTATGACTCCCTGAATGTGTGCTTTCGCCATTCAGGTTCAAGGTCTTAAACTTGGTGATGATTCCTTAATATCCCCCTGCAGACCCCATCCCTGACCTTCACTTCAAACTAGTCTTTACTCTCATCCACAGCCAAGCCTTCGCTTGGAGCTCCGTTATCCCTCCGTGTCCAAGGAGACCCTGAGAGACCACCTTCAATATTTTAAGTGAAAATTTTTGCACAAAAGGAAGGGAAATGCCTTCTTGGAAAACACTGCAGTAAAAGCAGGGATGAGAAGTCCCAGGAAAGCCTGGCCCCCGGAGGCCATGCCCAGACCACAGGGACGTGCCGCCCGTGGGGAGGGAAGGGACCCGTCTCCTTTCTGAGAAGGGACACACCTTGCTCTTGACCGCCAAGGCCAAGCAGATGCACCGAGCAGGAGACCAGGACGGTTCAGGGACAAGATTCACGACATTCGTAAAACTGGTGGAAGCCCGTGGGCTTGAAGGGCCTGCGACAGCCCCCAGGAAGCCCCCGCATGGAAACATGTAGCAGGCAATCACTTGTTGGTCTCAGACCCACCACGGGACCACGTAGTGAGAGTGGGGATGCTAGTCTGTCTTTGGGGACACAAAGGAAGGGAGAAGGAAGACCTAGAC
Source organism: Myotis yumanensis (assembly GCF_028538775.1). Classification (NCBI taxonomy): domain Eukaryota; kingdom Metazoa; phylum Chordata; class Mammalia; order Chiroptera; family Vespertilionidae; genus Myotis; species Myotis yumanensis. The sequence continues at coordinate 4,252,367 of NW_027223768.1, forward strand.
GGATGTGCCCTTTACATCATTTCTCTCTAAAACTACACCCTGGTCCTTGCAGGCTTGGGGTGGCAGATTCTCACCCACTTCGCTCTTTTCTGAACGACGCACTCTTCGGGGGTTGCTGGCGATGGGCCTCTCTGTGTGATCTTGGTCCTTTCCAGGCGATCTGCCCTCCCTGCGCTGAGTGAGGCTCTTGGGTTAATTGACTTGCAGGCTCAGGCTCACAAGTTCATTGCACTTAATTGCTCTTGGGTCGACCCGTTTCTGTTTTGGTTCCTTTTTGGGGACGTGTTTCAGGAAGGAGGGTATTTCCTCAGGATCCCTGGGAGCAGGTGGCGGGGGGGGGGGGCGCGCGGGGAAGGTGCATGTCCTAGATCCCACCCATCCAGTGCCCTATCCTGGGCTCTTGGCCAAGCCCGGCAACATCCCCTCATCTCCATTCTCATCTCTGCACATAGGGCCAAGGCAACAGCAGCGCCGTTAGAAAATATCGTGAGCTTATTCCTTCCAGCAAGAAGAGAGTGACATTGCTCACACAGAAGAAGTAAATCAGTGTCAGTAACTGTACCGGCCGTTTAATAAGAGTCTGTATTTATTGAGCACTAATTATGGGCCAGGCTCTGCAATGAGTGATTTACAAACATTATTTCATTAAACTATCACTGCAGGGTTATGAAGTAGGTACTTTTATTTTCCCCAGCTTACAGATGATGTCACTAAGATTTAGAGAGGTTATGTAACACGCTCAAGGTCACGAAGCTAGGAAGTGGATGAGCCAAGATGATAGCCCATATCTGTCTTCCTCCCAGAGTTTGTCCTTTAATTAATATACCATAATGCCTTCCCTATTAATGCAGGAAAGCAGATAAAGCTCCAAGTAAAGGATAGTCGATTTTAAAAACAAGAGACAGGTACTTGCTAAAATGATAAGGTGATTGAATGTTTAAAAGAACTCAACAATCTCATGAGCAGAAACACATTAGCATGATGGTGTTTGGAAATATGTGAGTCTTTCTTAAGGGCCCCCCGTGAGGACATCTTCATGGGAATATGGAATGGGTCATAGTTAAGTCCATCAAAACTCAGTGGGAGTAACCAACACTCAAGTGAATGATGAAGGGCTAGCCCTTGTGTAGAGTGGCTAACGCACTCAGTCTCTATTGGCTCAGTGTCCCAGACCCCATCCACAGTGCTTAATGGGAGCTGGTGATTCCGGGACCCTCTCCCTCCGGTCTGGTTGGCACCACACGTCATCCACTCCTTCTGCTGATTTTTTTCAATATCCAGAATCTCAGTCGCTCTCCACTCTGTATCGATCTCTTACCTCTGTGTCCCTTCAGCTCTGGGTATGGGCCTCCCCTCCTTTGCATCCCTCTTCCTGTCAGGACTTGCTGTTGGCATGTGAGTCTCCAAAAATCACTGAGACAAGGACCTGTTTTAGAAAATATATAAAAATGGAGTTAAGTTGCAATTTTCTAGATCAAAAGTCAAACAATTTCTTAAGAAGTCCACCCTAGACACTCATTATTGTCTAAGTGATATCATTCAACTGTTAAATGACATTAAATTGTAAATCTGTATCATTTGTTCAGTAGAACAAAAATTATTATCAATTAGGTATATATTGACACAGCTGAGAGATGGGATGTCATGGAGTTTTAGAGAGTAGGCCCTGGAGGCAGACTAAGATTAAATGCTGGCTCTACTGCTTCTACCCATGTGACCTTGAGAAAGTTATTTCATTGCACTGTGCCTCAGTTTTCTCACATGTAAAATGGGGATAATTATATTAACTGGTCCAAAGGGTTCTTATGACCATAAAGTGAATTAAGATATAAAAACATTTATGAGATTAGCTAGTGCATGGTAAACACTCAAAGATGGTATAATTGTTATAATTCAGAATGTCAACAGACCTGCTCTAATAAACCAGAGAAATGGTTGACAGATTTGCGTAGGCTGACCAAGAAAACATATGCCTAGGTTCATAAATAAATATGTGCCTAACATTTATACTCAGTCTATGCAGTAGCCCAGGTCTTATAAAGCAACCACATAGAAGTACTTTCTACAAATTCTTGCCCAAAAATAGAAGAGAAAGAAAAGAGAACTGATCTATTTTAAGACTTTGTGGTGGTAGGAGGACTATGGGATTTGATATCAGAAGATTTAGATTCTGCCTCTTAACATTTTCATTTATGAGTTCTGAGAACTTCTGAGCCTCTTTGCTTTTAATTGCAAAAATAATACCACTAACCATAGCAATGTCCTAAACTTAGGTGGACAAAATGAAATGAAATATTGAAACCATGTTATAAATTAGAAGCCACTACATACTTCTAGCGGGTAGTGTTTTGTTCTTAAAGCATTTTAGAGCATCAGAGTAAAGCGTGATCCCTGTTAAACACCGCTTTGTGCCAGGCAGTCTGACATGTGCTGGAGGTCCTCATAGCAGCTCACCACGCAGATCCCATTAGCTCTGTTTCTCTGGTGGGAAATCCAGGGCTCAGAAAGCTCAAAGTCTCACAATTGTTAAATGTCACTGCAATTTTAGCACAATTTTTCAGTTTCCAAAGTCCAAATAATTCTTTCAGTTATATAAGAGCAAACTTTATTGCAGCGGTTCTCAACCTGTGGGTCGCGACCCCTTTGGCGGTCGAACGGCCCTTTCACAGGGATCGTCTAAGACCATCCTGCATATCAGATATTTGCATTATGATTCATAGTAGTAGCAACATTACAATTATGAAGTAGCAACGAATGTAATTTTATGGTTGGGTCACAACATGAAGAATTGTATTTAAAGGGCCAGGAGGTTGAGAACCACTGCTTTATTGTATCTCTTTACAGGTACAAGTGATTAAATACAGGCATAAAACATAGTAACTTCCTTCAGAGAATGTATAGTCAGTCTGCTGAGGAATAGTAATTACATATTTTTAATAGTTAGAAATCAGTACATGATCACATGGCAGAATATTTGCTTATCAATGAACATGATTTCAGCTAGAAAAACAAACCCTAAAAATGCAGAGGTTTACACCAAGGAACTGATGTCTCTCTTGTTTAACAACACAATGCGGATGTTTCTGGGCAGTGAGCAGCCTTGCTCCCTATGGTCATGCACGGACCCAGGTTCCTTCCACCTTGTGGATCTGCCTTCTCCTTGGGCCATGGAATCCTCTGCCTTCAGACAACAGGAGAAAGAAAGAGAAGCTCTGCCTGCTTCTTAAGAAAGTCTCAGCCCAGACATAACTCTTCTCACCACGCTCATTTCCCATTGGTGCTAGCTAGTCCTGGGTCACACTGGCAGCAAGATGGGCTGGAAAACGTAACCCCAACAACTACTCCACACTATATGAGAGGGTTCCAGTTTCAGCAAGAGCTGACTGAGTATGCCACATACAACAAGTAACAAAAGTTCCCTAAAGGAACACCGTGGGACCCGTTGGGATTTAGAATCTAGAAATTTTCAAATTTCAGCAAGTGTGCCCAGCCCCTGTACCATATTCTACATAACACCCACCTCTGAGTCTAGAGGAGATCTCTCTACTCAAACAGCCGTATTTCTGCAGTGAAACAAATTAATATTCACACTAACGTGTGGTCATCTCACATTAGCTGAAGTCAAGGTTTGCCACTAAAGAGGCTTTCTGGAAACATAGGACACATGGATAAACGTTGAGATTTCTGAATCGCAGGTAAGGAGCTGTGAGCTTGCATCAGGACTACTGATAGGGTTCCCAGACATAGACGGGAAGGACTTGTGTGGGTGCAGAAGAGCTCTCACTCAAAAGGGAGGAAATCAGGCCCTGGCCCATGTCACTCAGTAGTTAGAGCATCCACCCCATGCACCAAAGGGATGTGGGTTTAATTCCCAGTCAAGGGCATGTATTGGGGTTGAGGTTCCATCCCCAGTCCCTTTCAGGGCATGTGCAGGAGGCAACCAATCAACATGTCTCTCCCACAAGCCATGTTTTTCTTGCTCTCTCTTTCTCTCCCTTCCTACCTCTTCCTCTCCCTCCTACTCTCTCTAAAAATCAATGGAAAAAATATCCTCCAGTGAGGATTAACAACAACAAAAAAAAAAAAAAAAAAAAAAAAAGGGAGGAGATAGGACTGGCCAGTTACCACACGCTTCAGCTCCTGAACAACTTCAATGTTCTGGTCTCTTGCATTTCCAAATGCACCGAGCTGTTAGGCCAAGTGACAGAAGAAGTACTTAACCATTTGTTACGCACGCCGAGCAGCTGATACACAGCACTTTGCTCCATTGACACCACCAATTAGACGAGCTGATACCTTGAAACCTATCACTAAAATGCCCTTCCCACCAAGCCTGAGTCATCGCCAATAGGCACCTGTCAATGAGTCATAAATCTTTCAACTCAGTAGTAGAGCAGCTTATGTTTTTACTTTTAGGAGATAACGGTTCCATGTTGGACTCCTTTTTTTCCATTAAAAATTAAGAGATCATTTAGGGGTTTCACGGTGCTCTTTTTAAGCTGCTTTTAAACCCCGCATATTCTCTTTGACCGAGGACATGTCTCAAGCCAAGTTTTTTGATCTATGTGCCGAATGCAGATGACCATACAGAAACACACTATATTGCTACAATCTCTAGCAATTCAAGCCTGATAATAGCAAAATCTGGCGATGTGACCTTGATGTTAATTTTTTTTATTATATAATTTTTTTTCAAATATAGGCCAGTTAACTTTCTCATGACTTTAGCTATGTTATCCGATCCCCAGGTTTCTAACAAAGGCACTAACCTCAGGCAATTTGGAAAGGCTTTGTTGCATGATAATGAGAAACTGAGCAGCACATACAAAAAACCTGATATTTATTTAAACAGCATCATGAATTAAAAAAAAAAAAGCTGTTAGATTGCAATATTCATCTCCTGACAACAAACTGGTTGAAAATGCTGTAAAACCTAAAAATAATGCATTTTAATTTTCTTAACAGCTTGAAGCAAAATTGGATGTTTTAAAATTAAATCCATATAGGGCATTGACTGGTGGGTCTTAATTCAAATAATGAAGCTGTCTATGATATAGTATTTCATATTAAATCTAAGACATTAGCTCAGGCATTTTTTATGAGTATAAGAAACAGATTATGACAATGTATATGGCTCCCCTACCCTCTTAATTGTTACCACACTCTTTAATAGAGTAGTGATAATATCTTCGATATACAAGATGTGCTTTTGTGACTAGTAGCCTGAAGATTCTCGAATGAATGTACAACAGAAATAAAACACAGGGAAGCCCAAAGGTGGTATCAAAAGACCAGCTTTAAATACCAGCTGTGATCTATGGGTGTCCGTGGGCAGGTGACTCTTTCCTCCTTGGTAAACCAAAGACATTAGGCTCACTGATACCAAGAATCCATTTCCACTCTAGCATTTGATGGTTTCAAATAGTATTACTTCAGGAATAGGAATCAGTTTTACTAGAAAGGATGTGTACAGACTTCTGTGGTTTGTGACTCAAGTGGCCCACATGACAGGAACTCTTCATCACCACTTTCTGGTTTTCCTGGCTCCTCCGTACCCATTGCACATGAAACAAAGTCACATCAAATGGGTTAAACAGGCAAACATGTCTTCATACAAGATTATCGCAATAGAGGCAAGAGATGGAACTCAACTCCAGTAAAAGAAAAGGCAGGTGGATGTTTCTAGCAGTAGTCTGAGCCAATGGAGAAGTACTAGGGGACTTTAAGAGTAGGTTGGTCAAGTCATTAGATACTGGGAGGTAGGAGCCCTAAAGTCCTTGAGAAAGACATTCCTGGTTGTGGGTGCAGAGACAGAATGTGCAATCTCAAATTTGCTAAAGTAAGTGTTAGAGGAAAGAAAAGTTTATAGCCAGAAAGTAACCTGCCTAAAATTTAGTCAAGCTAAGAAGAAAATGAAGGCCATCTTGGTCCCTGTAAACTGCACATTGTAGGATGAAGGAGGCCAAGCAGGAAGTCCCCAGAGGCCCACGAGACCTGGAAACGAGCCGCACTGTTGTTCAGATGCTCACATACAGCACAAGACACTTAACCTCTTCACAGGCAGCTCATTTACCACCGTCTCTCCAGTGCCCAGCAGGTGCCTGGGCGTCGCTATTACACTTATATTAGCATATAAATATTATTTTCATGTAATGTTATAGTTATATAAAAACCTATAACGTACAGATATAAACAAAGAACTGAGGAAGCCTAAAAAAAGGAGCAATGAATTCTTAGTGGTCGCTCTGATCCTTTCATATCACATTTGAATCTTCCAAACCACCATGATTACATCTTATAAAAAAACAACAACACAACAGTCATTCAGGCTAACTCACTGCTGTACTTTAAGGATCCAACCAGGAAATTTAATTTCAATCAAAGATCCGTAATTCCCTAAGTATGCTCCACCCCGGTTTATGAGTTATATCAAACCCAAAGGCATTTTCTGACATGTCACTTTTTTCCTCTTCCTAAGTCTGTTCAATTCATTCTTTTTGAAAAATTCAGAGCTTGTGTGAAAAAATTACGAAGGATGTCACACCCTTCCCGGCACTTCCACAGAATTTTAAATAACTCAGAGGCCATCGGTGAAAGACCCTTTCAGGATCTGAAAACACTCACTAGGCAATTAATGATTTCCTTCCTCTTTCAAGAAGCAAATGCATCTAATCAAATAGGGTGGTTATGCACGGCGATAAATAAAGTAACGCCCACCAGTGTCTGCCCACAAAGTATATATATTGCAGATAACAGTGGCAACATTCTGAGAAAAGCTCCCCTTATCCAGAAAGTGCCCCCGTTTGCTGTTTAATAAACAGAGGAAGCACTGGTGAAAGCTCCCTCCAGTGTTGTCATGAAGAAGTGATGAGTGAGCATGACGGTCTATTATTTATGTCCCAGAAGAGATCAAATCAGAACAGCTTTGTGCCATGGGAAGCCATGCCATCATGCAGGGAGCTCGGCCGAGATGGTGACCAAACCTCTGCATCCCCCTCTGCCTCCCAGGGCACGCTGCCCGCGAGGAACCCAGCGATGCTCAGACACAAAGCAAACCTCCCTCTGGGCACGTGGCTGAAAGTCAAGGGCTGGTGTCTGAAGTTGCTAACACACTAACCTTTTCATTGCATTTTTTCTTTCCTGTCCTTGAACATCCAGTTTTTGTTTTTGCTTTTACAAAGGAGGAGAGCGAGGCCTTGTCCAGAGAAGGAAGGCATCCCTAGTTGGGGCGATTCTAAGCCAATGCAAGAGGCATCCTTGCCATCCATCATATTACCTTGGATTGTCATTAGCTGGTTACCTATTTGTTTGTGCACCAGCCCGTGACCAACTCAAAGGGAATTTTATCCTAATGGGTCTCAGTACTGTGTTTGATGTAATATTTAGTGCGTGGATGGCATACACTAAATATTTCTTAAAAGAATACACAAAAGTGAAGCTCATCCAATCTGTGAGTGATATGAAGCTAAGGAAATAGACAGCTCATTCATTGAGTTACAAAATCAATAGTCCAAAGTATCTCAAATGGAGCTGAAATCTAAGAAATGACACTTTCAAATCTTCTATTCAGAATTTTTTTGAGAAAGTCCCCAAATACAGACATGAAGGGAAATTGGCTCAACTGCAATTCCTAAAGAAAAACGTATGGATCTTGGCTCACAGCACACGCAACATGAGCCAAAGCGACATGGTCTGTGAGGGAAAATGACAGAGGGCTGTGGTTGTAGTGCCGGTCTCAGCATCCTCACCCCGAACCCGCCCATCGGCCACCAGAAGCGCGAGGCTCCCCTCCCATGTCAACAGGGAAAGAACATTTTAGCTCCAGGGAGGAAGGAACTTGCTGCTGAAAAGATCTGGCAAAGACAGAGAAGCAAAGGGCGGAGGATAGACAGGGGTCTGCAGGAAGCCCCCCCAGGAAAGCAAAAAGCGAGAGGGAGACAGAGCTGAACAAATGGAGCATCGGAACAGGACCCCCTGGTCAGAAAGGACGGCCTCCTGACGCAGCTCGCATCCCTCTGAGAAGCAGCCGTCTGACATCTCCCGTGGAATTTCCGCGTGAGAGAGTGGCCCTGGGAAGACTAAACGAATTAAAGATGAATTACGAAAATATATTAGGGCTGGACAAGCAAATGATGTTGCGAAAGAAGCGAAACGAGTTGGGAATAGTTTGAGCTCAACTTGTATTAAACCGTGAAAAGGAGCACCTTCCCGGACCGAAGACTTGCTGTGGAGAAGAATGGCCCCAAACCTGTTCATCAGATGGAAGATTGACGGCAGACACAGGCAGAACAGTGGAAGCAAGAGAAGCCTAGAGCTCTCCTGCCTGCCCTCCTCGGTGGAAGCCATGATGTTGGACGTGGCCATCCGAGTCCAAAGCAATGGCTCCATGGAGTTCCAAGAAGGGCCTGACTTTGGTCTAAACATATCTAAGCAAATGGAGGTGAAACCCGGAGCATCACCCAGCCCCCCCCCCCCCCCCCCCTCAGGCCCCAATGGCTGTGGCCTCCATGTCTTCACTCAATCTCAACGTGAACCCACGGCCATAAATAGGCTATCCTGGAAGTACCCATGTGCTTTAGAGCCATAAAATGTTGGGCCATGCGTGGAATTTGGGATGCTACCTTCGAGAATGTCCTCCCCATCACTGTCATCGCCACAGAGGATAACCAAGGTGTTGTTTAAGGACACGGGGAAAGCCCATGATTGGTCTGTCCATGGAATGGGTTCACGCCTGGCCTTCATGTCAGTTAGCTCTCAGTCACTTAGATCTGCAAACTCTCCCCCGTGTCTACTAGAACCGAACCTCCAGTGCTTGATGACACCTTCAGAATTAGCATTTGAGATCTGAGTGGCAACCAAGCAGATAATTCTTTCTTCTAAAATGATAGCAAGCTCCTCAATGCCTACCTAGAAACTGATTAATCTGCCTTTGACCGGGCCATGAGAGGGGTTCTAACATCTAACTTCTGGTTGAGGCTGAAGGTGAATTTCATTTTGACCAAGGTCAGGGAGAGCTTTCATTTTTTAGGTGCTTCCTGACTAGCAGACTGCCTGAGGCTCCGGTGTGTGGTTGGCCTCACTTCCTGGCCTGCTGAGGGTCCCGGGTCAGGGCAGGCTGGCCTTAGCAACATGGCTTCTGAGAATAGGGCTTCATTTAAAACCGATTGAACTGATAGAGACACCTTTCACAGGAGATTCACACATGAAGATTGTGGCTGAAAGCTTGTTTTTCAAAGAAGTAAAATAACACAGGAGACCAAATGACCTCCAGTGTGTACGCTCATCATTGCTTGTCGTGAATGGAAGTCTGACATTTTTTAGACGGGAGGAAAAGAACACACTCATTTCAGGGGCATTATTCTCAGCTTAATAACTTTCCTTTTGTTACTAAGTTATTTTCTAGGGGCGGGGGGGAACAAAAGCACATGTATCTTTGAGCTGGAGACATAATTTTTATGTACTACCAAAATTCAGTAGAAGAAATAAGTCAATGCCAGGCTTCTTAACTTAAAAAAAATCTTAGTTCGCATAAAAAGAGGGGCTTTTATGTTTTAACAACAACAAGAGAAAGTAATATTCAATTTGTTTCCAGCTGAGTGATAACCCCATGATGATGTTTAATACTGTAATATACGCATATATCTGTCATCTCACAGGGTGATGAAAAGCTATTTGGGCTTCTGTTTGCTTTTATTTAACTAAGTCACCAAATATGAAAGATCAAATATATTTTTAAATTTTTTCCATTTGAGTAGGCTTTTAGTAACATGTTTTGGAGAAGTTTAGGCTCTGCCAGAAGTATTTTAATATGTGACCATTGAATCGAGTCTTCTAAGTGTCCATCATGGATGGTAACTGTTGTGTGTCCTCCCAGGGGAGGAGGCAGGGAGAGGGGTCTGTGTCCTCTGAGTATACCATTGGTCACACTGTATGCACAGTTTTCTTTTTTTTTTTTTAATATATTTTATTGATTTTTTACAGAGAGGAAGGGAGAGAGATAGAGAGTTAGAAACATCGATGAGAGAGAAACATCGATCAGCTGCCTCCTGCACATCTCCTACTGGGGATGTGCCCGCAACCCAGGTACATGCCCTTGACCGGAATCGAACCCGGGACCCCTCAGCCCGCAGGCCGACACTCTATCCACAGAGCCAAACCGGTTTCGGCTGCACAGTTTTCTTTTCAAATCAAAATGTTTGAAGTAAAAGTTACATTAAATATGAGCCATCTCTCCATTTATTTGGCTGTTTCATGTCTCTCTCTGAAATTTTTATATCATGTGTAGTGTAGTTCTTATATATATGTAATTCAACTCATGCTTAGCTAGTACATGCTTTTTAATGTCAATTGGACATGGATACATTTACAGAGCACTTTTTAATTTTATTTTTTAATGTAATGTTGGCTGGGATAGAGAAATAAAGTTGATTTATCTCTACTGGTTTTGTAGCTTGTGATCTACATATGTTTTGACTTCGAGTAACTCTTCCTGTACACAATCACATCTTCTGCAAATGAAGACATATTTGCATCTCTTTTTCCAGTTCATTTGGCTTTTATGTCTTTTACTTCCCTATTATAAAGACTGGGAGCTCCCATGGAAAGCCAAAGAGAAATGTCAAAAATGGAGACCTTTATCTTTCCCCCAATCTTACAGCCAGTGAGTATGATGTTGGGGAAGGGTTTTGCTGGTGCTCTCTTTCAGTCTGAGGAAGTTCCTCCCCCTTCCTGCTCTCTTGAGAGCTTTTCTCATGATTTGGGTTGTTTCGTCAATTTCTTTTCCCACCTAGAGATTATTATATGGTTTTTGCCCTTCATTTTACTAAGCAGGAAGGAAGAGATTTTAAGAATTGTTCATGGGAGTGAACAAATGGAGGGAACAACAGCAGTGAGGGTTCTCCAGAAAGACAGAACCAATAGGATAGAGAGTTGGATAGAGAGGGAGAAAGGGAAAGAAGGGAGGAGGGAGGGTAGGAGGTGAGAGGACCAAAAAGAAAAAAATCCTGAAGTTAATAAGCAGAAAATGGCCTGATCAGGTTTGCGTTTTTGAGGGGGTCATTCTGGCTGCAGTGTGGCGACTCATTAGGGGGCAGAGGGTGGAGAGGGGCCCAAAGAAACGGAATGTAGACCAATGGGGGGTTAGTGTACTGACTGAAGGCTGGAAGTGGTTGTGACTTAGAAAAGTTGATGAGGGAAAGAAGTTTGGGTCCTTAAACTTATTTAGAAGTAAAACAGACAATCTTGTTGATACATTGAACGTCCCCTGTGTGTCACCCATGAGATGGGGTGGGCAGGTTGGTGATGATTCCATCCAGAAGTATGAGTGCCATAGAGACATTTACAGATGAACAAAGTACAACCAACAAAACACAGCGTGTCTGTCCTCACATGAAGAAGAAATAGAAAGCCCATCATGAGAAAAACACTCCTGATTTTCAAAATAGGTATCAGAGTGTTCTTTGAGTTTCACAGCAAAATCCGCAGATTACGTAACGTGCTCTGCTTTGTCACGGAGCCTGCAAGTTAGAGAGCAGTTTCTTCTAGAAGGAACAAGCACCCGGCCTAACTGGAGCACCGAGGAACAGCTCTCAGTAACATTCTCATCAGAACTCATTCTGGCATCGCGCTAAGTTCCCCAGACAAATGACCGACTTTTCCACATAAATTTCCCTTCTCCTCGGTCCTCTCAGCCAAAGCTCTACCCTGACTTACTTTAAATTCCCTTCCTGTTTTTCTTCTTGCCCATAAAGTAAATGCCAGTACTTTCACCTCAAAGTGCCTTCTCCATTTTATTGTCTTATAACAAATTCTCCTCAGTCTCTAATAGCGTTTTCTACTGAGAATGAAGCCAGAATAAAACATCATGGGAGTTTAAGTTCTTTGGAGGATCTTGGTTATGTTTTTCTCCAAAATATCCCTAAGACCTGAGATGGCACCTGAGATACAACCAGGGTTTAATAAACACTTGTTATATAAACAATAAATAAGGAAGGAAGGAAGTTAGCTTACGTGTCATTTTCTCAGATCAGTCTTCTCCAACCCCCAAGAATAGCTCGTGTTCCTGAAGGAAAGCAGAATATGTTACCTCCATATTCGCCGATTTGTCATATTGATGATTTTGAAGGCACTTAAGAAACAGCAGTGCAAAAACATTCCGACTTTCCTTTCTCTTTCTAAAAGCGAGAGTTAACACGCCCATGTGAGAGGTACCCTTCCTCCACCAGGAGGAAGAATCCCTACTCATCACAAACATACAGAATTCGGGGAAAGAATTCTGTACAAACAAACCCCGGTCAACTCACCCTTATCTTCCTAGTTACTTCTTCACCATTTACAGCTCTCAGCCCAAACCCCTTATCTCATCATTTATTCACAAATGGATGGTTTCTTTGTTGAAAAGGTATAGACAGTTGCTGCTCTAGTCCCTTCTGCCTGTCTTCATTCTCTTACGAAGGCTCCCATGTAGCATTTTAATAGAATCTGTGTGCTTTTTCCCTGTTGATTGGTTTATGTCAGGTTCAGTCTTCAGCTCGGCAAGAGACCCAAAGAAGGAAGAGGAGAATTGTTCCTTCCCTGCATTCCCTACTGATCACTCTTTTATTTATTTAGTAATTCTTTATTGTTGAAAGTATTGCATATGTCCCCCATTGATCCCCTCCAGCCCGCCCCTTCCCCGCCTTTGTCTGTGTCCATAGGTTATGCATATGTGCATACAAGGTCTTTGGTTGATTACCTCCCACCGACCCACCCTCCCCTGCCTTCTCTCTGAGATTCCACACTCAGTTCCATGATTCAAGTCTCTGGATCCGCTCTGTTCATCAGTTTATTTTTGTTACTTAGATTCAACATATGAGTGAGATTATGTGATACTTGTCTTTCTCTGATTGGCTTATTTCATTCAGCATCATACTCTCCAGGTCCCTCCATGCTGTCTCAAAGGGTAAGAGATTCCTCTTTTTTACTGCTGCATAGTATTCCATGGTGTAAATGTACCACAGCTCTTTTATCCACTCATCTACTGATGGGCACTTGGGCTGTTTCCAGATCTTAGCTACTGTAAATTGTGCTGCTCTTAACTTCCCATTCTTCTCCTTCAGGGCACTATTCACAATTTCAATGAAACAATTAACTAGGTAGTTGTCTGTTGAACTTACTGTATTTGATAGAAAGCTCTAAGGTCCACACCAGCAGGGATGATGCTGTCTTACTCACTGTTATCTTCCTGGTGCCTAGTACTGTGCCTGGCACACAGCAGGTGCATCAGCTCTAGTAACACAATAATGTCACTATTTGAATGTGTGTGGCCAATAAATGGAAAGCAAAATAAGCAAGACTTGCAGCCTCTTAGATAAGGGGAGGGACCTGTAGCTTCAGGTGTACCCCAATTTTGCCATGAAGGGCATGGAGACCCAGAGCAGTTAAGCGGCTTGCTCGGTGTTTCGTACCTAATAAGTAGTCTGGGCTGAATTTCAATCCCAGTTCTCTCCAGCTCCGTGCCTGGAGCTTTGAAATGGAAACACTATGCCCTGCTGCACCATTTAAGCAATGATATATTCATTTAAAGCGCGAGCGATCACATTTCAGTAAGAAAAAGAGTTTGTAGTGTGAGATGAATCAATCAGCCATATGGAAGGAAGAGGAAAAAAAGAAAAAAAGAACAGGCCAAGAGCTTCCTTTCACTTTGTACAATATGAATTGTCCCAGGAATCAAATCTGGCACATTCTGTAGAGCAGAGAAGAAAATTACCCCACGATGGATGCAAAATGCATCTTGCATTTTGTCTGTGTTTCTGAAACCCTGAAGAGGATACCCAAGGGCTTGTGGAGTTGAGGCCTTGATGTTGTGATGATCGGTTTTTGTGACTTACCCTGAGGCAGCAAGATGAGGGCCGGAGAGCTGAGAGCCAACCTCGGGCACAATGAATTCCTTAGGCAGTGAGGCAGCGGGCAGGGCCAGGCAGCCTCCTCAAAGCAGAGTGGCTGGGTCTCGGGACTCGGAGTCTCCAGACAGAGCCAGGGGCAGGAAAATGGCCCATCAGCCATAAAACATGGACATCCGTCCTCCTTGGGCTGGTTCCCCGTCTTCAGCAACATCCCAAGTTCACAACCAGATGCTTAAGCCTGCTACTTAGAACAGAGGTCTAACAGCATCGATCTACCCTCTGCTTGTGACAGGCACCGGACTCTAACCATCGCAAGTAGCTGATGGAGTTCATGGGTGTTAGTTATAACTCCATCCAACCTGCCACATGGGCTTCACAGCGTGTCACTTTCTGTGTGGTTCTGCAGCCCAGCCTTCGCCATCCTAGGATCTCATTCCCACCTTCCCATGGTCCTTAGCACAGAATTTCAGAATCTGAAGGCATTTTCAACATCTGCCTCCAGTAAAACATAGAACACACTCAGTAATGGTCATGAAAACATCGGTCTTAAAGACTCAGAGCCTGTGTTGCAATCCTGCGATGGAAATCACTGCCTCATGAGGCAGCCTCATGCCATCCATTGTCAGACAGCTCAACGTCACTGGAAAAGTCTCCCGTCATTCAACGAGCACTGGAAAAAATACTGATTTCTTTTTATTCCTGTCTTTTTAATTCATCATGATCGTCAAGAGAGGGGGGCAAAATATAGGTATTTATTTCCAATTGATTGGCATGGCTCCTGCTTCCAATGGGAAGGTGAAGAGCTTAGAGTTAAAGAAATGTGCGCAATGAGACCCTTACAGCAAAGAGAATTCTACTTTAAAGAAATGGAATGTAAACATGACTGTAACCACAGCTGCCTGAAATCCACAGATGTGCCTGAAAGCCCTGAGCCTCCAAAAGCCTTCACTAGCTCCTTGGAGGGCATTGCTTACACAGGTGCATCTTTAGCGGGTGGCATCTTCCCGAGACTACAGACACTCACCCATGAAGCCCTGTTGTCCTATTGCTCTCAGCCTCTTGCTGTTACCGTCTTCCTCTCTCTTCCTGCCTCCAGATCTACTGAGAGTGGGAGAGAGGAAGTTAATCTGTCATTTTGGGTCAGGAGGGAGACTAGAAATAGGTAGGTGAAAGGTCATCATGGCATTTTTCTGCCCCCCTCCTTTTTTTGTTTACCCTCCCTTTTTTTAATCCACTGTTACTTCCATTGGCTACTCTAAGGGTTGCATAAGAGAATAAATGTTGTATCCTTCATTTCCACTGTTGAATAAACTTGTCATGGCTATTTAAAGTGCAATTTGGTTCTCTGATGCCATTCTCCACATCACATTTAGAATCTTCTGCTCATTTTCTTTTCTTTCACTCAAGATATTGATGAATATGTATGAGAACCAGCGCTCGGACCACCCCTGCGGCATGTCATCAATAAACAGCTAGCTATCGACAAGGCCGCCAGAGAAACAAAACTTCTCAGAATAGATGCCCCTCCAGGAAATTCCGACTTTGACAACTTAGAGTAGAAATCAGAAGCTAATAGTAGCCTTCCCAATGGCCAAGTCACTATCAGATACTCCCACAGAAACCCAGGCACCTCAAGACCCTTACAATCTAATTTCCCCAACGTTAAACACCATCCAGCCCAGTCTATCCATGCTCCAGCCTCAAAAGGGTTCCACAATTCTCTTATTCCTGAGAATCTATTTGACCAGGTAGGAACATGGGAATGCAGTTCAAACAAAGGAGTATCCGGTCTTGAACACAGAAATAGAGCAGAACCCAAATAAAGCATTATTTCCATTGATATGTGCAGCCAGTGCTGGTTTGGTACCCAGGGAATTCTGGGACGAGGTGATCAGAGGTGTGCACCCCAGTGCAGCTAGAGGTGAGGCAGGCTATGCCAGGGATAAGGTGCTAAACTGGAGGAGCAAGGGGCTGAGTTCGGCACATTTTCCCTCTGCCTGGGATGTTTCTCGTTGGTATTCCTCAACTCTCAGGTCAAATGACCCTTCTCAAAAAGGCCTTCTCTGCTCCCCCTTCTTTTTTAAAAAATATATATATTTGTATTGATTTCAGAAGAAGAGAGAGATAGAGGCATCAATGATGAGAGAGACCCATTGATTGGCTGCTTCCTGCACACGCCCTACTGGCGATCAAGCCTGCAACCTGCGCCTCTGCCCTGACTGAGAATTGAACTGGGACTTCCTGGTTCATAGGTTGATGCTCAACCACTGAGTCATGCTGGCCAGGCTGACCCCCCGTCTTTTATATACTCTCAGTACCCCATACATTCTTGATTTCATGGCCAGATTACTTTTTTTTTCATAGTTTTTACACATCTTAACTTGTCTTACGTAGAGTTCTGTTTTTACTTGTCACTCCTCATATAGAATGCAAGTTTCATAAGACCCCGGGGACTTTTTCTTCGGAATATGACTGTGCATGGTAGAGGTATTCAGTAGACATTTGTTACATGAATGAATGAATGAATGAATGATAGAATCCATTCATACCCATCTCTCACAGACATTGTCATGCATAGTGCATAATCTGCCTCTCCGATTTGCCTTGATTGGCCTTACATTTCCTCCCAATGGGAGACAGTACAGTACCTCCATTCCTTCCTAAAATATCTGAAATCTTTTGTTGTATTAAGGATGCCCTATTGCTGCAGAAGGCCTCCTGTAATCCTCCTAACACTCTGGGAGAGCGGTGTTATTGCCCCATCTTAGAGGTCAGGAAAGTCACCAATGGTACACAAACGGGGATTCTGACCCAGAGCCCTGGCTCTTTCCTTCAAATGAAATTCTAAGCCTTGCGGCATGTGTGGTGCTAAAATGGAAAAGGCATGAATGTTGGGAGTTTCCTAGGCTCCTTTTTGCTTTCTCTTGGTTTTCATGTGAGAGAGGGGGGCATGATGGGGTGGGGGGGCAGGGAGAGGGAAGAAGAGGAAGGGAGAGGAAGGGAAGGGAAGAGGAGAGAGGAGAGGGGGGAAGAGAGAGAGAGAGAGAGAGAAAGAGAGAGAGAGAGAGAGAAGGAATGAATAGATCCTTTGCCCATCTCCACCAAACATTTGCTACATCCTCCTGAAATGAATGAGCTAACACTTTCAACTTCTAATCTCTTCCCCTGGGTCAGGGTAGTATATTAAAAGGAACCTTGACTTTGACCATAGGAAATACCAATTCTAATGCTGACATCATTATGTGTTAACTTTATGGCTTTGGGCAAATTACTTACCTTTTCTCAACCTCAGTTTCCCTATCTCTGCAATGAGAATATCATTCACCACATATAACCATTGTGAGGCTTCAAGGAGAGTTTATATTTAAAAATCCTAACGGTGTGTGGGGCCCCAGAAGATCTCCATCAGTTTGCTCCCCTCTTCCTTATTGAGGTTCTATTCTTCCTTTCTATTATTCTAAATATTGTTAAAAATTCTGCACCCAATTACAATGGGGCTGAGAGGGGGGCAGTTCTCCCCCCCCCCCCCCAATACTCAGGACACCATCTGGGCATCCTGCAATTAGACTCAATCCTGCACTATCTACCCAGAGATATTCTCCAAGGGTTTGGGGAGCTGTGAGCCAGGAACTATGGATGAAGACCAAATATATACAAGGAATATTTTTCTTGTTATAAATCATCATAACACAATTATAAGAATGGTTTAGGCATGTCTATATTTGCTCAAGTCATAAATATATGCCCGCCTCGGCCATTTCGTTTTCATCTCATAAACCATGTTCAGGTTACTGTTGGTGTTAGGAATCTGTTTACTTTTTTATTCTTTGACCCAGACCTCCTGATAATCTACAAGCACAGAATAAGAAGCTATCTGACGTGGTGATTTTTTTTCTAGTTTTAACTCTAAGGGATCTTAGAAAGAATTATAGTCTTAAAATTTGGAAAGAGATTTAGAGGTCATTATTTCCACAAGCCAGCTAGAAAAAACTTGCCTGGGGAGCTTGGTTAAAAAAAAAAATAAAGATATTACAACCCAGCCCCATACATTGTGATTTAGTAGGTATGGAAAAATACCCAGAAATTAGTATTTTTATGAAGCTCTCCACAGGATTCTGATACTCAGCCAAGTCTGAGAATCAGTAAAATATAGCCGTTTTCAAATGTTGTTAAATCAGTGGAAGACTTTTTTCATTTCTGTACTTGGAACCCTAATATGCAAAAGTAATACAAGAAGAGCTGTTCTAATTAAGGAGGGGGATGAAAACCTTGCCCCCTCCCCCCTAACGACCCCCCAGTGATGACTGAGGACCAGTGAAGACCTCAGATGAAGAGTACAATTTGGAAACTATTGATCTCAACCGAGTCTTCCAAAATGTTACTGAGACATGATCATTCAGCTCCAATTTAAATGCTACTAGTGATGTAAGTCTTCCTTTTATAAACAGTCCTTATGACTGAGATGTAGTTATTTCTTTAAGAAACCTTTTTTTAAATTTATTGACTAGAGAGAGAGGAAGGGGGGGATGGAGAGAGAAACATTGGTTTATTGTTTCACTTACTGATGCATTCATTGGTTGCTTCTTGTATGTGCCTCACCGGGGATCCAGCCCACAACCTTGGCATCCTGGGACAACACTCTAGACAACTGAGGTACCCGGCCAGGGTGAGATGTAGTTATTTACTTGCTGGTAATATATCACTCCCCCAGACCTCCACAGGCTCGTGTACTTATATTATTCAATGGCCCAGTTAAGCATAAAACTAACTTCTCCCTGGGGTGAAGGCTATGCTTTGTCTTCCCATCTCTGCCTCCTGGTACTCTAACCACCCTCTCTTCTGTCTCCTCCTTCATTCTCTCCTAACTCTCTTTTCTCTCTACACAGTCATAATATAACAAAGAAATAGCACCAAGAAGGACAAAATGTTAAAAATTTTTCTTTTAAAATCTAAAATGGGAAACCTGTCTTTTGACAAAGAGGAAACAGCACACTAGCTTGTCTCACCTCTTA
The DNA here is from genome assembly GCF_028538775.1 of Myotis yumanensis. Taxonomy (NCBI): domain Eukaryota; kingdom Metazoa; phylum Chordata; class Mammalia; order Chiroptera; family Vespertilionidae; genus Myotis; species Myotis yumanensis. Next base: position 4,271,262 of record NW_027223768.1, read on the forward strand.
ATGTGGTTTGTAAATATGCCAAGGATTTTTAAGATTGTCTGCTTATGCTACAGTACCCGCTCAGCAAAATATTTTTGAGCACTAATCCTGGGCCCAGCCGTGTGCCAGCTAGCACTGGACCCACAAAGGGAAACCTGCTTCGGCTTCTGCCCTCCGTGGACTCACAAAGTAGGGGACAAATATATGAACAGCTGTGTTATGGATAATGAGGAAAGTGCCAAAATGACATAATTGGGGGGAAGGGGAACCTAAAAAACAAAACCAAGGAAATAAAGAGTAAGAAGGGGAAGCGGACTAGGTCCACAGGGAAGAGCTATTTTTATTGGGCCAAGAAGAAGAGTTAATAAAAGGACCAGAAGAAGATGGAAAGGAGAAAAGGGAGAGGATGAAGAGATCAGTAAAATGACAAGAAATCTGTTTTCTCAAGATTAAAAAAAAATTAAAAGCAATTAAATACTTTGAATTTTTTCCGAAATAATGAGGAACACAAGATCTCTAAGAAATCTCTGTGCTTTCCAATTGTGAATGCTGATAAACGGTGAATTCCGAAATAAATCTGAGCAAAAACAATCACAATGTGCTTGTGTCTGCATCACAACTCAAGAGAGAGATGCATTCACTTGAGATTGGCAGCCTGAACTGTATGCTGTTAAAGAACCTGGGGCTCAGGGTTGTGGTCTGATGGGGTAAGAATGACTATTTTCATGGTTAGCTCTCCAGAAGTAGTTGACTTTTTAAGCTTTGTATAAAAACAATTACAAAAAGAGCATGGTACAACATAAGAGGAATTTGCATTCACTTGAGAAGGAAAAAACTTGCCATGGACCGGCATGCATCTGTGTTGATAAATTAGTATCCCTGCCTCCAGGGCCCCCTCTCCATCGCAGAGAAGCCGGACTTCGTTCCCAGGGTCCTGTTCCCCGCTAGGGAGAGGTCTCCGTGCAGGAACTGAGACCCTGAAGAGAAGTAGAAGGCATCCTCTCTCGGAGGAGGGTCAGCCAAATGCATGGGCAGAAAGCAGACTTGCAGCTGAAAGCCAGCTGATGGGTGATCTTAAGAATCATCGAAGACAGTGCTACCGACTAAGAGAGTCCGTGGGAGCTCCCCTGAGGCTCTGAGGTTTGCGGCCACATCCAGGTGAGCTCTTTCAAAACCACAGGCTTCACGGCTTACAAGCAGACGACAGCCTGTGACAGCTTCCTTGCCCTTGGCCAGAGCTCGGCCATGGCTCTGTCAGGCCCCAGTTCCTCCTGCTGGAGTCCGTGCTGCTTGGAATGCGTGGACTGGCTTCTTTTTTTCCTGACGGAACCAGACACTGAATCCATTTTAGAAAAGGCTTCGTTGCTGCTCATTGCATCTACTCGGTCATAAATACATTTTGACGATGACAAATGTTGAGCTCGTTACCAGAATCAGAGATTGAATAGAGGTTGGTGGGTAGGAGTGGGCTCTGTGGAACCACGTTCCCGGGGTTCACTCCCAGCTCAGCAAGCTTCAGGCTCTGTCATTTTGGGGAGCTTCTGAACCCCAGTGAGCCTCCATTTTCTCACCTGTGAAATGGGGCAATAATTGGACCTGTCTTGGAGGGTCACCTGGGAGACTTTATAAAAATCTGTGGCACTGAGTAAACTTTAAATATTTGTTACACTCATGATTACTTTTAACCTTTCATCTGTCTCTGGTATCTCTTAAGAGCTCCTGTGTGGTGAATAGTGTCAGAGAATCGCTCCTTGGCCAAAATGTAGTCAGACTCCCCTGAGCCCTCAACTGCAGGAGGCCCCATCATTGGCTGCTGAGCCCAGTAGTAGCAAAAGAAAAGAAAAATCCTGCTAAGCATGTTTCATAGAAAAATCCCCATTCTCCATATATAACCAAGTAATTTTTCCCCCGAAACCTTGGTACTTAACCAAATTTCTTAGTAATTTTCCATCCGTTTTTTCACCCTGCCTGTGGGCTATCAACCCCCAGGTGTCCCACTTGTGTATGGTGTTGAGTGCAGTGTCTCCCCCACTGCAGTGGCCTTTCATAAGGTCCTTCTTGCCATTTGTGACGAATGTCCAGTGAATATTTTTCTTTCACCATAACCGGAGAACTAAAAATCTAATTTTAAGCAAATCCTTTTACACTTAATCTAATCTAATCATCTTTATGCACTGAATCTAACCTAATTTAAAGATTCTCTTTAGAGTTGGCCTCTTCTTTTTGGATTCTCTATGGCCTATTCTTTCCTTCTTTCTTAGAGTCCTGTTTAAAATGCCTCCTGGGGTGCAGGAGGACCTTGTTTGACCTTGTGTTAGTCTTTGGATGGGTGCCATCTTGAGTCCACTAGTGTTTGGCTGGCTTTATCCTGTACTTGGCTGTTGGGCTCCTCTCTTTGACTGATGAAATTGTGATCCATTATTTATCAGTTTGATCAGAACGTGGTGGCCCCTCTCTGCTGACTCAGCCTTTGCTGGGCTCTTGGTGGGGCTGACTCAGCCTTTGCTGGGCTCTGAGTCTCCCTGAGACTACACCTACACCTGGTTCAGCCGCTTCTCCCTTCCTCAACCCTGCACCACCAAAGACTCCGCTGTGATGACACCTGCCTTCCTCTGTGGCCCCAAGGCAATCCTACGGGAGTTCAAATCTGTGTCCCTGCCACACGGGACCCAAGGGAGGTCTTCAGGTACAAAACAGACCCTCTTTTGTGGTTGGCCATGAGTCCATATTGGCAGGGGCTGAGTGATCTCTTCAGCTCACTAGTGGGAAGAAGGCAAGAGTCCTCCCCCATCTAGGATTTCAAAACTGACAAGATTATGTGGACCCATAGATTTCACTCAATATCTCTCCAATTCCAGTCTCAGATTCTTTCAGTTGTCTCTACCCATGATCCTCTTGGGGTAAAAAAAATGTAGAGTTCCCTTTTAATTTTTCTGTGTCAAAGTAACTTCATCTCTCTATGGAAGAAACTCTATACAATGACATCAGCCCAGTGATTTATATTTTAAATGGGAAGTAACAGACTTAAAACATGTCTCTCTTTTTAAAATATCCAATTAACTTACTGTAATATTCTACCAACTCTCTATTTCTATACAATTTTCTTTTATAACAATCCTAACCCCTAAAACACACTAACAAAAACAAAAAAGGAAATACTCCAGTAGCAGAGCAACTAAGATTAAGCAGAACGATTAGTAAAGAGGATAAAAACAAGATATAATAAAAAAAAATCAATAGCGTTTTCTATACTAGCAACACGGCTTGAAATTGGAATGGGACAAAATAATTCATTTACAATAGCAACAAAAAAAACTATTAAATGCCATGGCATTAATTTAACAAGAAAATGCAAGACTTTTGTGAAGATCATAATAGAAATTTTATTAAAATGCACAAAACCAAGTATAAAACAATGAAAAGATATGTTTTATTTTGGGGAAGACTTACTACCACTAAAATGTTAATTTCCTTCAAATTAATATATACTTTTAATTTGAAGCCAAAAGTGTTTTTTTTTTAAGGGATGGAAGGAATGGAAAAAATTATCTTAAAGTCAATAAGGCAAAATTACAAGAAATTATAAAGAAACAGTGTAACGAAGAAGGATTTACCCTGCATGATACTATAAATTATTATAAATTCTCTGCAATTCCATAGTATCATAGGGAGAAAAAATAGATCAATGGAAGAACACAGGTAGTCCAGAAATATATCACAGCATATGTGGAGATTCACTATGTGACAAAGGCAGTTTTCAATCAATCAGCAAAAATACCGTTTATTTAATAAATGTGGTTGGCAAAATTGGCTATCCATCTGGCAGACAATAAAGTTGCACCGGGCCTCACACGGGTAAGATATAAAAATAAGTTCCAGATGGATTAAGAACTTACACATAAAACAAAATACATAGGGAAAGATAGATAATTGAGTGGCAATATCTTAACTAAAATGGAAATCTAGAATCTATAATAAATAAGATGGGTGTATTTGACCAAGTTAAAATGAAATGTTTCTGTGTACAAAATCACACTATCAACAAAGTAAAAAAAAAAAAAAAGATTAGGAAAAATATTTGCAGTGTATTGGACAGAAAAAAAATTATATCTATACTATATAAAACAATCTTTATGAATAGGTAAGAAAAAGTCAGGAAATGGTCAGTTGATACATATAGGCAAATTTAAATGTGATAGATGTGTAGTCAGTAGACTTATGACCTCATCAGTAGTTAAGGACACATCAAGTAAACTATCACAGAACTAATTTTGGTCCTATCAGATTAACAAAATTAAAATTAAAAAGAGACTCTCTAATGAGGATGAAGATAAAATAAAATCTAAGAAATAGAAATCATTTTGTCGTCTGGTAAATCTGTATCTTAATATATATTAAACATACAAATACAGATAACCTTTATGCCAGTCAGCGTTCTTGGCTGTAATAAGAGACATGTGCTCTGCATAATTTAAATAGAGAAGAAATGTATTGGAAGGAGATTAATCATTGACAGAATTCACAGGAACATTGGAGAATGAGGCAAAGAAAATGGACAAGGATCACTGAAATGTGAGCAGCTGGACCCTCAGCCAAGGGCAAGAGGAGGGACAGCCAGGGGACACTGGGCACTCTTGTTGACACCCGTGATCTTTTGAAAATGAATTGCCAACAAATTCAAAACCTGAAGCACTATACACTTTCTCTCTCTCTCTCTCTCCCAAAAATAAAGGAAAAAAAGAAAAGAAAAGAAAAGCCCAAATGTGATTTTTTTGTACTGGTTTTGCAGTAAATTTGGTTTTGAGAAAGGAGCTTTAAAGAGAGCAGTTAACAGCCCTAGCCAGTTTGGCTCAGTGGATAGAGTATCAGCCTGTAGAATGAAGGGTACCGGGTTCGATCCCCGTCAAGGGCATATGCCCAGGTTGTGGGCTCGATCCCCAGTGTGGGGCATGCAGGAAGCAGCAGGTCAGTGATTCTCGTCATTGATGTTTCCATCTCTCTCTCCCTCTCCCTTCCTCTCTGAAATCAATAAAAATCCTATATAATAAAAGGCTAATATGCAAATTGTCCCCTCGACCGGGAGTTCGACCAGGAGGCGGGGCCAGCTGGCCAACCACCCGTGGCCTCTCCCCACAGCTGGCCTGATCAGCACTGAGTGGGGCAGGCCAGCTGGACCCCACCCGTGCACGAATTCGTGCACTGGGCCTCTAGTGTGTGTTGGGGTCCAGAGAGGCTTGTTTTGCCCTGTGGTAAGAGGAAGGGGTGCATTTTAAAGGAACACTCCTCCCATCGGAGTGGAGCAGGGCTGGGTTTGGAATAAGCAGGCGACCATTACGGGTAAGGAAAAGGCATCCCATTGCGCCTAGATGTTTGTTTCCTTCAGAATCTTCTCTTTGCATCATCTTTTGCAGAGATTGCTTAGGAATCCTGGTTAACGTTTTGCTGTTTTAATAAAGCGTTCTGTTCTTCTGTTAAATTCGAAGATTAGAGCCTCTAAAGCAGTGGTTCTCAACCTTCTGGCCCTTTAAATGCAGTTCCTCATGTTGTGACCCAATCATAAAATTATTTTTGTTGCTACTTCATAACTGTAATGTTGCTACTGTTATGAATCATAATGTAAATATCTGATATGCAGGATGGTCTTAGGCCACCCCTTGTGAATGGGTCGTTCGACTGCCAACGGGGTCGCGACCCACAGGTTGAGAACCGCTGCTCTAAAGCCATGAAACCCACAAAATGGAATTCATGTTCAAAGCCTTTCCTCGCTCCATGGCAATGCCCTGAACTTCAAGCAAAATTCCCACATAGTTTCCAGGACCTGCAAACCACAGGGAAGAGGAGCACACCACGGCTCCTGTCCTTGAAGAACTGGACCAGAACACTAACGAGAAGAAAGAAAAGAAAGAGAAGGAATAATGAAGAACCCTGACAGTGACACAGAGCGAACAACCCAAAGATTGCGGCCTAAAATAAGACCAAAAGATGCTAGGACTTCGTGTTTTGGCCAGTGAGCATGCAGCCCATTGCACGCTCGTATTTTTATCTTCCACATTTTGTTAGTAGCTTGAGGCCAATGTCACATGTGGGCAAAGACTGAGGACCAGATTGTCCCCTGCATGCCACTTAGGGTCCAGCGTGGAAACAACTTCATCTGGCTCAAATACAGTTTGAACTTGAACCAGCTATTTAGGTGTCTTATTTTTATGATTCGTTTATCTTTCATTAGATAACCTTGTTATTTTCTCTTATTTCTGGAGTCCTTCCACTTTAAAATGTGCCGGCTACAACCTGGGGTTTTATTTGGTTATTTTCGGCGGGGCGTTATAGAACTGTCTTGTTTGTGTGGCTGGGAGAGTGGATATGTGGGCCGTGAGATTTAATTAAGATGAGTCATTTTATGAAAGAATTGGCAATGACTGATGCTTCAATAGAACATCACCAACTGATCTGATTATTGAAAAATGAACAAAATCAGCATCAAACCGCTCCAAACTAATTCTGAGTTTGAGTCATTTCACCTGCTCCTATGGAATTCTAATATATTAAGTTCAGTAAATTATAAATTGAGAGACAAGGAGAATTCTTCTTGAAGGAAACAAACAAAGAAAAAAGGCAAGCATACCTGTAAGATGTTTAAATGGAATTTTCATTGGTGGGGCATTAGAGAAGGAATGAAAGACATATTTGAGATGCTTTCTTTCATTATGTTTGTCACTTTGTTTATTTTGAGACATGGAAGTAAATTTGCAAAGAAGTATAATAGGCACATGCAAGGGAATTTTATATAGCCTCGTTCCTTCATAATATACACAAAAATCGGATGTCATTGTCCCAAAAACCAGATGTCATTGTCCCATTTCTTCTCTCTCTCTCTTTCTCTCTCTCTCTCTCTCTCTCTCTGTCTCTCAAAAAGCTTCTGCAGTAACTGTGCCTTTAAGTGGTAACACAGCTTTCCGAATTCAATCTTCAGCCCCTAGTTTGATGCAGAAGTTACAAGCTTGTAGAAAACACAATCTCGCTGAGGAGTTTCACTAAAGGGCTAAAGCAGTGATGTTAGTTCCTTTGTTTTTCTTTATTCTGCATCTTATACAGGGACACAAAGAGCTCTACCATGGGAATTAGTTACTTAATCATAAAAATACCTGAAAGTGGCCCAGTGCTGTAATTGTCAAGCACAGCCCTCAACAAAGTTTCATTGAAGATGCATTTGCCAGATAGGGTAGAACCTTGAACTCCTAGAAGACAGAAAGATAGTCAACCAGAATGAATACGAATTGACTAATGAAAGCAGCTACAAGTTGGTAATAACCCCTATTTTCAGAAGAATTAAAAAATACTTTAAAACCTGACTTCTATAAACTTTGGTGTGTGGGGTTTTTTTTTGTTTGTTTGGTTTTGTTTTGGTCTGGTTTTAACTCAGTTCATGACACCTTCTTATTTTACTATCCCGTTAGGGACTTTATTGTTGTTGTGATTGAAACAGTTCTATCTTAGACTAGAAAATGGAAGATGCCCTTTTAAAGGAGAGAGCCTTTAAATGTACCTACAAAAAACTGTAGTCATAAATCTCAAAATAAACTGCTCATCCATTATCATGGTGCTATAGACTAAATGCTGATGCCCCTCAAAATTCATAAATTGGAGCCCCAGCCCTCAGAGTGTTGGCATTTGGAGATGTGTCCCTTGGTAAGCAGTTAGGGTCAGATGAGGTCATGAGGTTGGGGCCTTCATGGTAGGATGAGTGCCCTTATAAGAGGAGGCACTAGAGAACTTGGAGCCTCTCCACCATGTGAGGACACAGAGACAAGGTGGCCATCTGCAAACCAGAGAGTTCTTCCCAAGAGCCCAATAGGCCAGCCCCTGGATCTTGGACATCCCAGTCTCCCAAACTCTAGGAAAATTCATTCATTAATTTCTGTTGTTCAAGCCACCCAGTCTATGTTATTTTGTTATGGAGCCCAAGCCAACTCACACACAAGGTCTATCAGAAACTGATGTTATGCAAAGACTTCCTTGTTGAGGATGCAGAAGTCAGAAGACCTTGTCTCTGTGTGACCTTGAGCCAGCTATGAACATGCCTTCACCTCTTTCTTCATCTAAAAAATGGGAGTAATAATACTAGCCTCCTTCAAGAGTGTGGAAATTCAAGCAAGACGGAACAAAAGGCTTCACAGGGTGTCTGGCAAGTAGGAAAAGCTAAAATTCTGTTTAAAATGTGGGCCCATCCCTGTCATTCTATAAGAGGTCACAGCCCCTTACACTTGAAGGCACAGACTATGACCTGATCCGTCTCCTGCTATTTTTACAAAAACCTTGCAGATTCCATCCTTAATTCTACCAGTCCTCCATCGCACATTAATAAGCACTTTGCATTTTTTTATGAGGCCAACAAGAGGTATTTCAGCAGTCAAATAGATCTTCTGAAACATATTATCATTTTGTTGAAATATGATGGTACTCTCTAAAATCTGGTTGTTTTCCAAGAAGCTTGAAACAAAATTCTAAACCCATCTGAATAATTTAATAATAATTCAATATAGTAAATATTTTTGAACACTGGATATATGCTGGAAAAGTTGTCCAGGGAGCTGTGGGGCACACAAGGGCAGCTAAGATAGGGCCTGTCCTCAAAGAGCCCAGAACAGTGCAGGAATAATACTGAACTGCAGTAGTACTGGCAAATTAGAACACTGCAACTACTATTACCACTGCATTACTGTTGCTACCAGTACTACTAGTACTAGTACTACGAGTAGTACTACCTCTGCTACTACTAATAATATGTAACATTTGTGTAGCTCTTGATAAAGTACCTACTCATTTCCTTCCAGTTCTACTCTTTAGTTGTTGTTGTTTTTTAAACATTTTTAATCTTTATTGTTCATAATATTACATATGTCCCTCTTTTTTCCCCATTGACCACTTCTAGCCTGCCCCTAGCCCCGCCCTCACCCCAGGCCTTTAACACATTATTGTCTGTGTCCATGGGTTATGCATATATGCATATAAGTTCTTTGGGGAATAATTTTATCTCAGTGTCATCTATGTCTCTGAATCTATTTTGTTCATCAGCTTATTTTGTCCATTAGATTCTACATATGAGTGAGATCCTGTGATACTTGTCTTCCTCTGACTAGTTTATTTTGCTTAGCGTAGTAGTCTCCAGGTCCCTCCTGGAGATCCAGCAATAAAAAAGAAGGATCTCTTAGTTGTTATTCTTAACTTAGTCCCAAATGAGGAAACTGAGGTTCAGACAAACTCAACAATTTGCAAAGTTAATTTTTTCTTTTTAAATTATGAACAGGAAGAAATACCAATGGCACGAACACTTCTTTCTCAAAAGCAATGGACTAGAAAACAGGAAGCAATTCTATACGCTCCAGATGCTTCACCCAACTATTGTCCTAGCTCCCAGCTCCTACTTGAGATTAGTTAACATTCTCATTTGCATCGATTAACATTCTGAGAACCTAACAAATGCTGTTCATAAGCTGTGTTTATACTACATTGCTTTTTCTTTTGTCATGTTTTTAATTATAAAAGTAAAATATGGTAAAATATGCTCATTATAGGTAATTGAAAAATATAGACAAATATTAAGGGATGAAAAACATTAATCTATAACCCAAAACCCAAAGATAATCACAGTTAATATTTGACAATATATTTCTTTGTACCCATTTTCCTTGTCATTCATCTGTGTGTTTGCACATGTATTTTTATGAAGGCATATACTTTATAGACAGATGTGTTATGCTGTATTATTATGCTGATAAACTTTTGGAGGAATAATTTTATTTCAAAGAATAGTTGCAAAGATGGTACAGAGTTCAGAGAAACCCTTTGCCAAGCTTTACTCAATATGTACATCTTCTATAATTATGGGGCATTTTTAAAAAACTAAGGAAGCAATGCAATTATTAACTAAATCATCTGTTTTCCTTACATTTCACCAGTTTTCCCACCTGCATCCTTCTGTTTTAGGATACAACCCAAGTTGCCACATTGCAGTCCGTTGTCCTATCTCCTTGGTGTCCTCTGATCTGTCACAGAAAAAGGGGAACAGAGAGCATTTAGCTTTAACAGTTAGAAGATGGCCCTAGCTGGTTTGGCTCAGTGAATAGAGTATTGGCCCGCGAACTAAAGGGTCCAAGGTTCGATTCCGGTCAAGGGCACATACCTCAGTTGCAGGTTCCATCCCTGGCCATTGCAGGAGGCAACCAATCAATGTGTCTCTCTCACGTCGATGTTTCTCTGTCTCCCCACTTCCTTCCACTCTCTCTGAGAATCAATGGAAAAAATATCCTTGGGTGAGGATTAACAAACAAACAAACAAACAGAGTTAGAGGAGGTTGTATTGATTATGTGGCGCCCACCAGGCCTTGGGTTAGAAGTGTTACCATCCAACCCTGCCTCACAGAATGTTTGAAGCCTCATTATAAACATGCGTTCTACAGGCTCTCCCATTACTCCTCTGTTTTCATCAAAATTGACACGTCAGAGTGGCTGGGTCTCTCTCAGAGATGTGTGAACACCGGGCTCATCAAAGCAGCTGCTGGGCGCACAGGGACTGGAGAGTTAGAAGAGGCAGAACTGTCTGGTTTGGGAGGGAACAGCGACTCCCAAGCAGAGAGCAGACAAGGTAGGAGGTCCAAACATCCCAGTTCCTCATGAATATTCATTTTGTGGATCACTTTATGTACCACCATCTTTGAACTTGCCCTGGCCCCTTAATTTGTTAATACCTCTCTTCAAGTTCTTGAAAATATAACATTTAAGCTCAGACTTAAAAATAGAATATTAAACAGGTCCCCAAAAAAATGCTTAAAGGAGGAGAAGAGAGAGGCAAGAACAGGGATAAAAGAAGAACATTCTAGGCTGAAAGGGGAAAGGACATTTAAAGGTCTTGAGGTGAGGAAGAGCTTGGTTTTAAGGAAAATTAAAAATAGTCCAAGGTTACACTGTGCTGAGAGGTCAAGAGGATGAACCTGAGAGTGGATGGTTGGGTTTGAGATTGGAAGGAATACAGCAAAGTGGTAGGATATTTAAGAATCACACTGAAAACAGATACCCAAATTCATCAACCTCTACAGTCAGCATATTTGACAGCAAACTTGACCAGACTTTCCAAAGACTAGACGCACAGAAAGAAACATTTTCATAATTAAGTAACCTCTGCTATAGATCATCCAGTTTACGTTGTACCAGCACGATTTAAAAGCATAATTAAGGCCTCAGTGCTCCTTCCTAGTTTGTGTTTTTTAATTGGTCAACATGCTTTCAATTCTTTGCCCAAGAAAAAAATAAAATCACCCGTAGAGGAGCTCGCAGAAGACTCATCACTGCAACAGGGGCAATGGCCCTCCCTGGCAGAATGAGGAGGAAAAGTAAAGGGATGATTGAGGGGTGGGAGAGGGTGTTCGGGAGAGAGAACACAAGGAAATGCAGTTTCTAGAACTTCAATTGTCCCAGGGATGTGAAGCATTGAACACAAATGACATGTCAGTAATTAGGGTTCCCATAAACACCATTTGAATCCCCACTTTTAACTTATAATTATACTGGTAGCTGTATGCCCCTAGCACTTGACTTAGATACGGATTAATACAGGTGATATAGAAAAAAGTAGCCACTATTTAATCATCAGCTATGAGGTACTGTTAAAATATCTTAAGCAATATTTAAATAACTCTAATGGGTGAGTGGAAAGGTAGAAGGGAATGGAGTAGTACAGCAGTTGCTAACCGGTGGTCCGTGGACCATTGGTGGTCCGTGAGGTCCAAAAGGTTGGCGACCACTGGTGTACTGTATGACCAGACCTATATCTACACAGTATTGTATTTTTGAGGATATGGTCTCAGGGTCTATAGAGCATAAAAGACAATTTATTTGCTCAATACTTATCTTCACCCCAATGTGCACTTACTAAACAGATGTTGCTTTAGCTCTTTCCCAGATTTCAGCTCAAACAAACACTGACTAAGGGCCTTCAAGGAATAAGTGCTTATATAATGTACAGGGTGATGCAAAGGTGAGTGAGATTTCTTCTTCCCTATCATCTCACATTCCAGAACGGGAGCTAAGATGGATGCACAAAGAACAATAAAAAGAATGCATGAATTGGAGAGAGAGAGAGAGAGAGAGAGAGAGAGAGAGAGAGAGAGAGAGAGAGAAACAATTGCTAAGGGAGCATAGGAGGAATAGAGGTTAATGGCTGCTAAACCCAGGAAAAGGTGGTACTGGTCCTGGTTGGGGAAGGCAAGGGCTCAATAAGGCTTCATTGAAAACAATGGATTTAAATTGCAAGGTGCATTATCAAAGTCATCCATCATCCATCTCTAAATATAGTTGCTTTGTGTCTTACTTAATATTTACCTCATTGGTTTGGAATTCAAAGAGTTTTATAAACTCTAAATCATTACACAGTTGTAGTAACATGATTACTGTGGCATTATTATTGCTGTGTCCACAGCTGTAGGCCAAGCATTTTAAAGGCGGCAAAAGCACTGTGAATGCTGCCTTAAAGGCCTCGGACATTGGGTAGGTTTGGATAAAGGACCCCAGATGTACAGGCAGATAATGTAAGGTAACAGAACGGATAGTTGGTGGTGGTTTTCTATACTGGCCATAGACTGGCCAACAGCCGGGGCACCAGCTACTGGCTTCTACATCAGAGAGCCCAGGAGGCCAGCCTCCATTCATACTCTGGCTCTAGGTGGAAACCACAGATACTAAGAGTGGTCCTGTTATTGACCTGGGACTCATCAAACAGTTGCAGGAATTCTTGTGACCGGTCATAAGAAGCAGGAGTCCCGACACACTCTACGTACAAGATGCTTTGCAGGAGGCTAGGAAAGCGAGGATGAAATGCCAAGTCGACTCTCTAGTTCATTTGATGTCCTCTAATAACGTCACAGGCGACTGCTAACCTAACAGCTGTTGAATAATGCATTTATCTTACATAAAAAAATAACGGAAACTGAGCGGCAAACTTTCCTCTACACTGGATTTGCAAATTCACAAACGTGTGCTGGATGCATGTCAGGTGCCCGTTTGTTGACTATCTTAGATCTTATCCTGAAAGATCTAAATTATTCATTCAAAACTTTTAATTCATTAAGGCCCTCCTTGACCCAAATAAACTCTGAGATCTGAAGGGTTGGCTTTAAAAACCTTCCTTCCTGAGAGGAAGTTTAATGATGCAGGGGCTGCGTCCACTCCCAGAGGGCTGGTGCCCCTTTCCGGGCATGGGAAGAGGCAATTATAAGAGTTAATGCAGCTTCCCAGAGTGCCATGCTCTCCCAAGAGAATATCTCAGGTAGCCAGACTATTGGGCCCAATGTGCGGGAATAGGTTCATGAAGCAACATGGGGGGGCGGGGGGGGGGGGGCGGGGGGCGGGGGGTGAATTAGGGAACAGAGAAAGAAAAAGAAAATACCAAAAGAGACTCTTGCATTAAATAATGTTTAACTGAAGAAACAATGCACACCATAAAATATGTATTTATGTAGTAAAACACGAACTATGCCACAACATCAGTCATGAAAATCACTCTGGTTTTGCAACTGAATAATGAATATAGCGGCTTAAAACATCTAACTGCCAAGATGGATGAAAGAGAGAAGCCAGCACACAGACCTCAAACTCCAGCCTTCCCCTCCCCGTGGGGGAGAAGACACAGCGGACACTGAGTGAGCAATGAGGCCATGGGGACAGCAACGAACCAGGCCCTGAATAATGGATATCCTTGGGAGGAGGGGTAGCCTTTGAAGAACCTTAAGTGTCTTGCAGCACCCAAGTGGGAAAACCAAGAAAGCAGGGTAGCAGGTAAAGGATTTTATCCACTTTTAGCAGGAGAGCATTTATTCTGGTGCAGTGCTAGTCATGCATATGAAATAAACATATTGCCCAGCCAGCATGGCTCAATGGTTGAGCGTTGACCTATGAACCAGTAGGTCATGGTTTGATTCCTAGCCAGGGCACATGCCTGGGTTGTACGCTCGATCCCCGGTGTGGGGCGTGCAGGAGGCAGCCAATCAATGGTTCCTTCTCATCATTGATGCTTCTGTCTCTCCCTCTCTCTTCCTCTCTGAAATCAGTAAAAATATATTTTTTAAAAAAACATATTCATGCTCTTAAAGCATTATCATCGAATAATGATGGACTAATACTACCCATTTGAACCCATGGGTTGTTGAACCCTGGCTTGCAGATTTGCATGAATTAATTGACAGAACATATTTGCCAGGAATTTTCAGAAGGTTTTTCCAAAAAGTTCAATGGAGACACAATTGATTAGAAACGTAAGGGTGCTGAGGAGGCACCACCATCTACAACGTGCAGTTTATGGCCACCAGGGCCCCTCCTGATCAAGCCTGTGTTCCCTGCGCAGCCGCTATCTTCCCATGCTGATGCTGAGAATCCAGCCTTCTCACTTTGCCACAGTCGGAGCAGTTGCTTGACAATTTGGTTCCAGTTTCCTGCCAGCTCATGCCCGTAATAGTTCTGGGAGCTTGCAGCAATTGCTCAGTATTTTGATTTTCCAATGCTAGGATTCAACGAAGAAAGATATCTTCAAAATATTGATTTCTGATAAGGCGTGAAGATCTGCATGAAAAGACATTGCTTTAAGGGTCTGTGATTGGAGCACGAAGGGAGAGGGCAGAGGCTGTGATAAGAGGAGGAAAACCGGAAGGACTCAGGACGTGGAAACCACTGAAGGAAGCACAGCTGGTGACGAGAGCGCTCAGGGATCTGCTGGAGAAAATTCAGTCACACTTTACTGGCCCGGTAGACAATGCATGCTCGTCAATGTCCTTTCCACACCTTCTTCCTGGGTGGTATTCCCTTGTGTATATGTACCACCTCTTCTTCATCCAGTCATCCAGCAAATGACAGTTGCAATGAACATAGGGGTGCCTATATCTTTGCGATAAAATGTTTTCTAATTTTCCAGGTAGATACGCCAAAGAGGGGTTGCTGGGTCATATCTTACTCAGCCATAAGAGAAAATGAAGTACTGCCATTCCAATAATATGGATGGATGTTGAAAATATCATGCTAAGCAAAATAAGTTGCATGAAAAATTGTGGGGAGTGGGCCTAAGCCACCAGTTGGACATCCCCCAAGGACTCCCAGACTGCAAGAGGATGCAGGCCAGGCTGAGGGACACTCCCCAGGTGCATGAATTTTGTGCACTGGGCCTCTAGTATACAGATGATGTATCATAGAATTGTGCACTTAAAACCTATGTAATCTAATGAACCAGTGTCACACCAATAAATTTATTTTACAAAAAAACCTCCTTCCTCCTGCAAACAGCTTAAGGCTGTTGAAACTTACCCTGGTAGATGTTTTATAGGAAAGGGAAGTGAGAAATGAAACTTTGTCATTGAGAAGGCAAAATGTCTCCTCGTTTAATACATAACTTGCACATGTATATGTATTTAAATGATCTCATCGCAAATGTTAAAGGGCATATCTAAATGTAAGAATTTTTGTCCTTTATTATAAAGTGAAGAGAGGCTTTTTCAGTATATGAGTAGGACTGGCTCTTCCTGACCCCTTATAGAGACATGAAATAGGATTTGTCTCAAATTGTCGACCTTTCCCCTTGAAATGAGAATGTGCCAAGAAAGACCTCCACATTCTTTTCTGTTCCCTCAGAGACCATTTTAAAATGCAATAGTTACTCCCAGCGTTTCCAGCACTTCTAAGAGATGGTAGTTTTCTATGAGATAAGACAAAACTGAAATTATTTCCACAAATGAGCAAGAGAGAAATGGGCCTAGGATCAGACTGAAAAAATCATGGAGTTTTAAATGGAGGGAAATGTTCTGAAATAAAAACCCATTACTGTAGCCCTAGAGCAGAAGGTAATTGATAGGTAGACCAGTAAAACCGGTGTTCCTCAATAACACAATCAATCACTCTACATGGAATCCAGCCACTCAGCAATGTAAGACTCTAGCATGAATCTAGATTTCCTTATGTTGCTATTAGTCAAATAGCTTTGAATGACTCTCTACTTTTAGACAACAGTTAGGGCTACTTAAATCTATAAACTGTCATGCATTTCTTCTTAAACAGGCATGTAATCATATATGCTGCTATTGCTTATATTCAGAACAGGGAAAAGCTAATGGTTATAACACATAGGCTTTGAAAACATAAATTACTCAGGGGGAAAAAGTTTCTGCCACTGACATTTCTTTTCAGTTTTGTTACAAGGTATAATTTACATGCAGTGAAATTCATTCTTTTTAGTATACCACTCTGTGAGTTTTGACAAACACGTATAGTCATGTAACCACCATCACAATGGAAATATAGAGCAGTTTAACAATCCTCCCAAATTCCCTCCTGCTCCTCTATAATCAACCCCTTCCCTACCCTTAGCCACTGGCAACTACTGATCTGTTTCCCATCCCTAGAGTTTTATGTTTTCCAGAATTGCATGTCAGTGGAATCAGACAGTATGTAGCCTTTTAAGTCTGGTGCCTTGCACATAACAAAATGTGATTGAGACCCATCCATGTTGTTGGTGTATCAGGAATAATGTTCTTTAAATTGCTGAGTAGTATTTCATTGTATGACTGTACCTCAGTTTGAATGGCTCCCAATTTTTAGGGCTTACTAATAAAGCCACTATAAATATTAGCATACAAGTGTTTGTGTGAACGTAAGATTTCATTTAGCTTGGGTACATACATAGGATTAGGGTAGAGTATATGTTCAACTTTACAAAAACCATTGTGGCTGTACCATTCTGAATTCCTGTAGGCAGTGTGTGGGAGTTTCAGTTGCCCACACCCTTGTCAGCACTTGGTATTGTCAGTTATTTTGTGTGTTTGTTGTAGCTGTTCTAATACATATGCTGTGGTATCACATTATGGTTTTTAATTCTCATTTTTCTAACAACTAATATGTTAAACGTCCTTTTCTTGGGCTTATTTGACCTGCTTATATTTTTTTTATGAAGTCACTGTGTACATTTTTTGCTCACTTTTTAAATTATTTTCTTATTACTGCTTGTTAAGAGTTATTTTGTAAGCTGGATATAAGTCCTTTATCAGATATGAGATTTCAAATATTTCTCCCAGCCTGTGTATTTTAATTCTCTTAACAGTGTCATACACATGGCAAAAGTCCTCATTTCAAAGTAACCCAACTTATCAATCTTTTTTTATGGATTGTGCTTTTTATATTGAATTTAAGAAATCTTGGTTTAATACAAGATCACAATACTTTTCTCCAATGTTTTCTCCTAGATTATTTACAACATAGTGTAAAATAGTGAAATGAAATATCACTAGTGTTAATGAAATATCAGTGATATGTCTCAGTTAAAAGAATGGACAATTAATATTTTAATTTGAAAAAGTCCAAACCCTTTAGTATTTCACATATTTGGAACTTCTTCTATCACAGTCTGTTCCCTAAAACTTAACAAACACACCAGTGTAATAGTCAATCACTGATATATTCATTTATCAAGTATTGATCAATGGTGCTGCTGTTTTTTCAATTACTCTACTGGATGGTGTGGTAGGAGAATTTAAAATGTAGTTGGTCTCTTCCCTCCAGAAGTTCACACCAAATACAAATACATAAATAACTATTTAATTGCCAGTGCTCTAAGTGCTATGAAAGAAAGTTATAGGAAGTAGACAATATATAAGAAGACATCATTCAGTCACGGAGCCTAAGGGAAGATGCCCTTAAGATAAAAGTAGCATGCAAATTGGAAGCCGAGCATAATTAAAAATTAACCTTGGAACAAGAGAGAAAAATTCACATTCCAGAGGAAACTGCACATTTCAAGACTATAAACTAGGAAATAAATGAACATATTTGAAGAGCAGAGCAAAGGCCAGGCCAACGAGGAATAATGTAGTGGTTTTCTAATTTTCATTTATATGAGAATCATCCAGGAAGCTTACTTAAAATCAAGATTGCCAAGCCTCACATTAAAAAATGTTGATTTAGTAGATCTAAAATAATAAGGTGATTATGATGTGATGAATCAACCACCACAGATCAATAAATTCTGGGAAGACAGAAGGAAGAGAGTGGTAGGTAAAGACACAGGGGGTAGGATTGATCCAAGTCATTTAGAGGAAGGGTAGTTGAGCCTAAAACCTTGGGAAGCCTTTGACAGATATAAAATGGTGATGAGACAGCCCTACTGGTTTGGCTCGGTGGATAGAGTGTCAGCCTGCAGACTGAAGGGTCCCAGGTTCGATTCTAGTCAAGGGCACATGCCTGGGTTGTGGGCTCGTTCCCCAGTAGGGGGCATGCAGGAGGCAGCCAATCAATGATTCTCTCGCATCATTGATGTTTCTCTCTCTCTCTACCTCTCCCTTCCTATCTGAAATCAATAAAGATATATTTTAAGTAAAATGGGGATGAGACATGACCCTGTTTGCATGAAACGATGGATCATCAACCACGGGGCTGTACAGGCCGTGGGGCACATTCCACAGCCCCACCCACTGCCGAACATGCACTTGAACATGATCTGGGAAGATGGACCACAACCTCTGGCGGCCAAGGAGCTCGTCCCAGGACCTTCCTGCACAGGGAGCCCACTCTGCAGTCCTGATCAACTGTGGGCATGGGCTCTGGCCCCACATAACCTGGGAGTTTGCACACTGACTGGAGGAGGCCTGGAGCCCATCCCCTGGTACTGCCCAGCCACAGAGCCCAGCCTGTAATCCAGCCCACCAGCTGAGTTCAGCATAGCCCCCTGCCCACTTGTTGAACTGCCTGTGGCCTTGCCCCATGGGGAAACTCGCCAGTGGCCCCGCCCATTTGTGGCCCATCACCTGAGGCCCCTCCTGACCTGGAAACCAGGACGCTGACTTTGCCCAACGGAAGAGCACAGTCACTATCAACAATGGGCAGATTATCCACACAGAGAATCAATGAAAGGGTGACTCTGAACGGAACCCGAGACCCTTCAGTCCGAGGGCTGATGCTCTAACCATTCGGCACACTGGCTAGGGCAGAAAGAAACATATTCAAATAGTTCCCTGTACCTGGCAGGCAGGTGGGATTTCTTGTTCATGGGATCACAGGACTAGGTTCCCATCAGACACACCTGTGAACACAAATGGATGGTTTCTCTATTGTGAAAAAAGTCTATACCCCTCCACCCCAAATCCAGCCTTCCCCAGGACTCAGGAATTCCTCATCGCATATCTGAGAGGGCATGCCAGAGCTCTAACACCACAGCTGTTGGCAGAGAGTAGGCTGACTTTGATGTACATGGCGTCCGAGGCCATTGCTGAGAGGTAGAGCCTTGAGTTGTTTTTCCATCTATACCAAACCTGTTTGCTCGTTTCTGTAGTCATTCACCGAGCACAGATGCCATCAGCAGGGAAGGGGTCCAGGAAGGCACACTGTGCTTCTTATGGCTCCAAGGAATGGAGGGCTCAGTTGGCGGGAATTACTTTTCCAGCAAAATGCATCAGAGGGCTCCCCAAATTTTTTAAACTAACCGGCCAGGGCTTGTGGGAGGCTTGGCTTCCTTCGTCACTGGGGCGACGAAGGAAGCCAAGTGTCCCGACCCGAAGGAAGGCAAGCATCCCGCCCGCTCCAGCCGGCTCCGTGGCTCCGGCCAGCGCCGCCATCTTTGTGGCTATGGGTGCTGCCATCTTTGTCATGGAGTGATGGTTAATTTGCATATTACCCTTGTATTAGTATAGATGTCTTCCTGATGAACATGTTTTAAAACTGCATGCAAAATGGTTCAATGAAAATTATCGTTTCTTCTTGCCTGGCTGGCGTAGCTCAGTGGTTGAGCATCAACCTATGAACCAGGAGGTCACAGTTTCATTCCTGGTCAGGGCACATGCCCGAGTTGTGTGCTCGATCCCCAGTGTGGGGTGAGCAAGAGGCAGCTGACCAATGATTCCCATCATTTCTTTCTCTCCTCTCCTCTCTGAAATCAATAGAAATATATTTAAAGTCGCTTCTATGACTATTGTCTAGGAATGTAAAATACCTTGCGTAGAATAAATGTGAAAGCTAAGACAAGCTTAAATATAGGAAACTTCATATAGATCTGGGATGAACTCTCCTCTTATAGATAAAGGGATACAAGATGTATGTTATTGAAGCTGGGGCAACTCAGTGGGTGGCAGCAAATACCTACCTATCACTGCTCTGCCCAAATACGGCAGAAATTGCCAACTCTTGCTTATAGGACACACAGGGGGGTGAATTGATATTGATTGATCTTGGGTTTCCAGATCATTGTTACTCTGTGTTAGTATCAAGGGCAGGGAAAAGTGATGGGCACATACATGCCCGCAACTTTGCAGGAAACAGTCCCCACCCCAGACCTCTGAGAGCACCCCTCTCACAAAGGAACGCTTAATTCCTGCTCTACATTTATTCCTATTTTACCTTTAAAGACATTTTCAAATCATTACTTATGGCTCATAGGCAGGAGCTATTGGAACAAACGCCGGCATTTGAATGACACACGTTCAGAGTTCTATATTGTTGTGTTTTTTCTTTAAATCTTCAGAGTTCTGTGATGTGGTGGGTTTCAAAGGTATGAAATAACCTGCACTGTTGGGGTGCTACGTGCCGTGCAAAGATCATGAAATTAATGAGGTCAACTTTAAAGGGGGCAGATTTTCTTGAACAAGTGTGATTTGAGCAAAAGGGACTCGTTTTCATGTAGTCTTAAAACATTTTTATTAGAGCTATTTCATTTTATGACACTGGCCCAAACACTTTGCCAAGAAATCTCCTGGGTATCTCCTCCCTCCTCTCCCCTCCCCTCCTCTCTTCTCTCCTCTCCTCTCCTCTTCTCTCATCCTCCCACCCCTCTTCTAGTCTGCCTTTATTGAAATACAGGGTCTTATTCATCTTATAACTTAGGATTATATATAATTCCTTATCTACTAGAACACTCAGTATTTCCAGATTTGGGGTGAGTTTTGAATCCTGAAATCAACATCAGCACCAATGTAAATTTTGTGTTCATTTCTCCATGTTCACCAGTTTTCAGACTTATTTTAGAAGCTCCTACTAAGTGCATGTAAAATTTTAACCAATGTCACCTAAATAAATTCAATAAAAAAGAAAATTAAGAGCCTAGCCAGCCTGGTTCAATGGTTGAGTTTCATTCTATGAGCCAGGAAGTCATGGTTTGATTCCACATCAGGGTACATGCCCAGGTTGTGGGTTCGGTCCCCAGTGGGGGGCGTGCAGGAGGCAGCCAATCAGTGACTCTCTCTCATCATTGATAT
Organism: Myotis yumanensis; assembly: GCF_028538775.1. NCBI lineage: Eukaryota > Metazoa > Chordata > Mammalia > Chiroptera > Vespertilionidae > Myotis > Myotis yumanensis. Next base: position 4,292,507 of record NW_027223768.1, read on the forward strand.
TTCTATCTCTCTCTCCCTCTCCCTTCCTCTCTGAAATCAATAAGAAATATTTTTAAAAAGAAAAATAAGAAATAAAAAAATCTTTCTATCTCAATACTAAACAACAACAAAAAACAAACAAACTATGATTTCTAACTCAGGAATGAAAATATATGGGTTTTAAATCCATTTCCATGAATTGGAAGAGGAGATTGTTTGGGTTTTCTTATATTAATGTTGAGCTAGTCCCCCATGGAGGTCTCATGATTAATTAGAAAGCCATTTAGGGCACTATAAGACCTATGCATTTGTTTCAAATATTTCTATTGCTACTAATAGCAATGATAACAAACAGTTCACCGTCATAATCACAGCCTTCCATAGCTCTGCTCCTTGCCTGCCATTATTCTACGGCGAAAATCAACGTCAAGTGTTGGGCACCTACTATGACTTTGGCACCAGAAAACACGTAGATGCCTTTGTTCTACCCTGAGGTAGCTTCAGGTCGAATTGGCAAGCTGCACAATACATGCACACGAGCTTTTGAAAAGTCATATATATGTGTGTGATTAAAAAATCAAAATTAATATAATGTCTTGTATTGTGAGTAGCAGACACCGAGTATCACATGAGGAAGAAGATATTTTTTCCAAGTCATTGGGGGAAAATTGACAGGCGGTATCTTGGTGGCTGGCCTGGATGTCTGGGTAGTTAAGTATGGAGCAGGGAGTGCGTGCCCACTGGTGTGTGTGGGGGGAGGGGGGATTGCGTTCAGGAGGAGGAACCCTGGCATCAAAGGTACGAGTTCATGAGGACAAACCATTTTATGAGGACAATGAGGAGACAGCCTGGCCTTCCCAGGGAATATGGAGCTGTAGCCAAGCTAAGAAGTGTGAATTTTTATTTAGCAATAAATTAGAAGTGTTAGATCTCTTTGCATTTTCTATCATCTTAATGATTACTACTTTCGTATCTCTGTTATATTTTTATCTTACTTTGTGTGTTTTCCCCATTGGACCCATCTTATCTTTAAACTTTCAGTCACTTGTATTTTATTTTTTAAATATATTTTTATTGATTTCAGAGAGGAAGGGAGAGGGAGAGAGAGAGATAGAAACATCAGCGATGAGAGAGAACCATTGATTGACTGCCTCCTGCACACCCCCCTCGGGGGATCGAGCCGGCAACCCCAGGCATGTGCCCTTGACCAGAATTGATCCTGGGACCCTTTGGTCCGCAGGCTGACGTTCTATCCACAGAGCCAAACCAGCTAGGGCACTTTTATTGTATTTTAAATTGCTTTAACATACGGCTTCACTCTCTCTCTATATATATATTTTGATCCCCTACATTTCTTTTTGGATGTGTAACCAATTATTTTTAACTTTCTTCTATTACGTAGATTGTCTTCTATTTCTTTTTTGACTTCTTTGAGAACAGAAGTCATTTATCTAAGTTTCTTCCTGTGTACTTTTAGGTAAGAATTTTCATGATACGTTTACTTCACTACCGTTTGCTTTCATATCTACCTCCCACCCCCCCCCCACCCCGAGTTTATGTGTTGGTTTCTAAGTTTTACTTGAGTTCAAATGAAGCTAGCCACCTGCTGAAAGGAATGTATAGGAGGTAGGGGAGAGTGGGTAGAAGACAGGGAAGCCTGGAGCCTCAGCGGAAATCTCTGGTCTCCAACACTCTCCCAGCAACCCAGTGATTTCTTTGTCCAAGTCGGGGCTCCTGCCTGTGCCAGCAGTCACCGCTGTGTCGGATGTGCCCTTGCTGCTGCCTCACCACCTGCCCACCGGGAGCACTGCCCTGCCGTGGACACCAGCGAGGCTGTAGTGATGGCGAGTGTCAGTGGGGTTCCCAGTTCCGGGCTACCTCCCCCGCACTCTACACTGTTACGCTTCTGTTCCACAGGGAGGTTCTCTACTTTTCTGCAGCCACTCTACCTCCCGGACCTTGTCATCTTTAATCAGAGCATCATTGGCTCTGCCTTTCGGGCTGGTAACATTTGCTTTTAGAAAAATCAATATCCATGCATGTTCCAGAGGGCAGGTGTTGGCTCTCAGCATCCAGCCCCTGTTTTGGGCCCAATTTGACATCATTTTGAGGCTGTGCCGGTAGTTCATAGTTTGAGATTGTAGCCATTTCGCCTTTCATTTTAGCTAGAATGTTGGTTGGTTGGTTGGTTGGTTGGTTGGTTTTAATCACTGGTCATTGTTTCTGATGGATTTGAGAAGGAAGAATAAAACTGCCTCACCCCCGCCCGCCTAAACCAGAAGCTCATGTGCATTCATTTGAAAGTCCGGAGTCAGTGCGGCACTTGGATAGCAATGCAAAGGGATGATGTGTTAGTGTGATGCCTCAAGGAGCGTAGAAGCCGGGAAAAAGCTGCAGCTCCAGAACAGGGAGCTCTTCCATTGGCAATCGAGAACTTTAGGGTGTGTATGGAAAAGCAAAGAGAAAGACTGGCCTGGGCACAGTGGGACAGAGTGATCCTGGCATCAGCAAAAGTAAGAGAATTGCCCTCGTCGGTTTGGATCAGTAGATAGAGTCTCGGCCTCAGGACTGAAGGGTCCTGGGTTCAGTTCTGGTCAGGGCACATGCCAGGGTTATGGGCTCGATTCCCAATGTGACGTGTATGAGGCGTCAATCCATGATTCTCTGTCATCATTGATGTTTCTCTCTCTCTCTCTCTCTCATCAACAAATATATATGTATATTTAAAAGTCAGAGAATTTCCAATATCTAAGGTGATACTTGGGAGCATTTAAAGGCACGCACCCTTCCACCTTCCAGGTTATGTGTCCTAATGCTGTTTCTCGTCACAAGGAGAAAAACGTTTCCGCCTAAAAGATTCCATCCCTTGCAATCCATTTTCTCCCCCAACCCGACCCCGCAGTGAAGTCAAAATGACAGATCTGTGACATCATCATCGTCACCCCCCCCCCCCCCCGCCCCCGGGAACAAACTGTGGAGCCATTCACACAGGATGGTGACTTCACTGCGGGACCCGGGGAGCAGCTGGCTGAGGAGGGAGAGGCGCTCTCCTCGTCAAACGCACATAGATCTTCAATAATAACCAGGGAAATTCAGGACATTACCGTCCGAGTCAATCGCATTTGGTACAAATGCCATCTCCTTTCAAGTTCGCCCGGCACGGTCATCCTTCTTTATTTAGCAGGGGTGCCCTTTCTCCTCAGAGACCTCTCAGAAAGCCTCCTTGTCTGAGTCCCGGATCATTAAGATGACTAAAATGAGTAGGAACGGGCATGCCTGACATTTATTGTTAATTATTTACATCAATAAGGAGGTGTTCTCACTTTATACCTACTGCGGTTCTGAATATATATATTTTTTACCAAGTGGATTTAATGCTGATGGTAATAGAAAGCCCTGAATAGGTAAGCCCCATTGGGTTGTTCGTCCACCAGGCCAGAAGGGTAGGTTTTGACCCAAGAGAAACCCCACCAGGTGGTAAGTAATTATGGTGCGTGTCTCTATTCAGATCTATGAACGGTGAGGGTGAAGGAGAAAGTGTAGTATGTATTCTGTGCACTAGAATACCTGTGAAATACTAACCATCATGCCAGGAAATGGAAATAGTGCCAAGTGAGCAGTGCCCACCACACCGGCCAGGCCAGGGGAGGCCATCATGGCTGGGAAGGCCCCAGGCCTGAGAGGCTGGGCCCTCAGAAAGTTCAAGGCTCAGATCTCCCCTCTGCCATTGAACTGCTCCATGACTTCGCTTCTTGGAGCTGCGATGTCCCCAGTGATGAAATAGAGGATGCCTACCTCACAGGGTAGCTGGGAAAAGGCAATGGTGACCCATAGAAAGCACCCCGCTAAGCTCCTAGCACCGTGAAAGCCTTCCATCAGGGGCCAAGGGAAATATGAGTGGCAGTTTTCAGGTGGGATTAATGAAGGAAGTCCGACTTCAGCATTGTAAGTCAAGACAAGATTTAGAAGGTGGAAATCTAGGAAGGGAAAATCGTTTTTGAGAATTCTCAGAAAGGAGCTATTGAAGGGATGAACACAGTATATGTGGAGAGGAAGGAGTAGAGTAACTTACATGGAACTCAGGATCCACAGAAAGGGGCAAAGAAAGATGGGTGTAAAGAAGTAGATTAGGGTCAAATTGTGGGAAACATTGAATTCAGGCTACATTTAGAGTGAATGATTCATTATTCACTCAATGATTTTATTGAAAACCTACTATTTCCCAGACAGTCACCTAATAACTAGGATCTATATATATAAAAGGCTAATATGCAAAGTGTCCCCTCAGTAGTTTGACCAGGAGACCAGGAGTTCGTTTGCTCGCTATGACATGCACTGACCACCAGTGGGCAGCACAGAACAAAGCAAGGCCCCAGTCAGCAGCCAGTAAATGGGGAAGGAAGGCCCCGGCCAGTGGCCAGAAGGCCCCAATCGGCCCTGATCGCCAGCCAGGCCTAGGGACCCTACCCATGCATGCATTTCATCCATTGGGCCTCTAGTATAATAATAAATGACATAAAGTTTCTATCTTCATGGGGCTTTCAGTGAGCAAAGGAAAGATATTAATGGCTCTGAACAAGGACATAATATACCATTTATATTTTAGAAATATTAATTAGATGGCTGTAATTAGAAGAAACAGAAGCATGTAGGGACTAGAGTTTGCTTGTGGAATGCTATTGCAGTGACTCAAAAGTAATAGGGAGAAATTAGGGATTAGACTAGATTCAGTGAAAACAGAAAGAAATATTTGACAAATATTGAAAAAAAAATGATAAGAAGTAGAGACTATTAAATGTGAAAATGCTGAATTTCAAGAGGAAATAGTGTTCTTGTTTTAAATGCATTCAGATATTCAAATGAAAGTTCAGTAGATAAATTCCATAGGAGGTTTGTGGCTTTCTTTCTTTCTTTCTTTCTTTCTTTCTTTCTTTCTTGGACTCTGTTTTCTTAACAATAGTGTTTGAAGATGCAAATGGGTAAAATCTCTGAAGGCTGATGTTAAGCGATAAGAGAAAAGGTGGAGAAAATTATCACATTCTTTAGATCTTCTAGAGAAGGGAGGAAATAAAGCAGAATAGGAAACAGACAACAAGTTACAAAACATCCGTAATATTGGCCTAGATGCCAGGGGAAGAGTTTTGTGATAGAGGAAGTGGTCAAATGTGTTCAATGTACCAAAACGTCAAGAAAAATGAGGACCAAGAAAGGACCGTTGAATTTGACAAATGAAGACGTCATCAGAAGCCATTTCGGAGAGCAATCTTATGGTGCTGGTGAAAGAAATCGTCAGATGGCAGCAAACAGAGGCAATGAATAGTCCCCACTCAGCATTTGGCCTTAAAAGACGGAAAGACGCTAAGTGTCTCAAGTGTCAAGCAGGGAAGTCAGTCCCTCCTCCCTGTTCCCATTCCAGATGGTAACTGCGATCCCAAACAGCCATTTCAGAAGCGAGTGCTTTTTATTTTTTAAATCCTCATCGGAGGATATATTTTTATTGACTTCAGAGAGAGGGGAGAGGGGAGAGGGAGAGAGAAACATCAACGTGAAAGAGAAACATCAATCGGTTGCCTCCCATATGTGCCCTGACCAGGGATTGAACCTGCAACCTTTTGGTGTCCAGATGACACTCCAGCCAACTGAACCACCCGGCCCCGAGAAGAGCCTGCTTTTGATTCATGGGAAAACCCGAGGGATAGACTCACGAATGTTGCAAGAGAAGAACACATCCTGAAGATGCCCCGTAATTGCATCATCTTTGCGGTCACAGCATGTGATTGATTTTTTTTTAATGCTACACAACATTCTGAAGCCCTTAGGAGTCAGGAACTGTATTTAAGAGGAAGAGTCAGAGGGAGAACTTTGCCTGCTGTGTGCAGAAATGTCCCCATCCGTGCGGGATTCTAGCAGGACGTCTCCCCATCATGCGCAGATTTATGGATGAGCTCTTTCATTACCAGACACCTTTCCTTCTTTAAGATGACAGAAGCCTACAGCTGTCAACCGCTAATGGGCGATGGTTTTCTTGCATTACAATCCACTCCACAATGCGTTTCCCTTGTCAAGTCCCAAGGGCAGAAAAAAGAGATGGATCTGCAGCCGGCTGTGGTGAAGCTGTCAAACATCTAAGCTGATTTGTATCTCTGTCTCATGTCTGAATTAGCACAGAGAGTGCCGGGGCGTCGATGTCTACCGAGGTGAGGGCAGAAACACACGCCACCCTTATCCTCCCTTTCAAACCCTATTATCACGAGTCACTAGCAGCCTGGCTTCTTCGGATTTGTGTTTTGTGATTAGATACTACCTCTATCATCACCGCTTCTGGAAAGTCCTTCGCTCGGTCCTAAGGATGGGGGATTAGAGATCCAGAGAGACGATCCATCCATCAAGCAACTGAATACTCAGTCCCAGAAGTTATCAATATTTTATGCATATACCGAGTCTCACACTCACAGACAGGGACAAGCTGACTTCTCTATTTCTTTTAGAATTTTGTATTATGACAATGGAAACCCTTAGAGAGCTTGACCTTGCCTGCCTTCATTTTCTCTCATGTTCAGTGGTTATCAAAGAAGGATTTCTTCTGTAAGGAACAAATTTCCCCCAAATCTTTTACCACTTGATGACAGATTCTAATTGGCTATACTGGTACCAAAAGAAAGTCATTGCCCACACTGGTTGGTGGCTTTTTAAGAAAAGAATAAAGTCATCACAAGTGTCCATACTGTCATGCGTTTTTTGAAAGGGAATGTTGGAAGTGCATCTATGATATTTTTCACCAAATAAAATATTTCTCCTTCAATTCAAACCCAATCATGAAAAAAAAATACCCTGTAGAAAATATATGGGGAAAAACACACATCTAAGACATGGTTGAGTCCTCCAAGGGGCTTATAGTTCTGAGAACATGAAAACTACTTGTGCACATGAAGCAACTAGATAATGAAAAAGCAATGTACTCCTTTTCTGAAGAGTTACAAACAATGCCAGCAGGAACTATGCCGTAGAGTGTGGCTAAAGGAGATAGCAGCTACGCAGCTCCAATGATTGGTTCCTTTGTTTTGCTTATCCTTGTGCTAATAGTATTTGTTGAAGCATAAGGTGTATACAGTCAAATGCACGTATCAGAAGTATGTAACTAAATATTGGAAAATGCATATGATCAATACCAAGATCAAAAAAATATTTCCTGCACCCCACACATTCCCCTTTCCATTCCATTCCTCTGCTACTCCCCACCCCCCAAGAACCAATTGCTCCTCTGATTTCTAGCGTCATAAGCTATTTTTTCCTATTCTTGAACTTCATTCTATATGGAATCATACAAGATGTACTTTTTATGCCTGGCTTGTTTTGCTCCACTGAGTTTTTTTTGAGATTCACCCGTGTTGTTGTGCACCAATAATTTGTTTTTGTATCTAATGTTGTTGAGTAGCATTCTACTGTGTGTCTTCCACAGTTGGTTAACAGTTTCCAGTTTGAGGCCATTATGATGAAAGTTGCTATGACCATTCTTATATAAGTCTTTTTGTGGGCACACACCTTTATTTCTCTTGGCTAAATTAGGAGCAGAATTTCTGGGTCATATTTTAGATATAGTGTTAACTTTATGAAAACGTTCACAGTGTTCCAGAGTGGAGACAATACGGTTCATCCCATTGGCAATATATGAGAGTTCCTGTACAGTTGGTTGTTGAAAAGTGAGAATGGGGGTTCATTATCACCACATCTTTTTTTCCCCCCAAGAAATTGAGAGATGCCAATATTTAGGTGAGAAGTTTCTGATTTTTAAATATTGGCAAATAATTAGACCGGGAGAGCATTATGCTAAGTCAGAGAAAGATAAATACCATATGATCTCACTTGTATGTGGAATCTAATGAGCAAAGTAAACTTATGAACAAAATATAAACAAAGGCATGGATACATGGAACAGACTGATGATGTCAGAGTGGAGAGGGGATGAGGGGATGGCTGAAAGAAGGTGAAGGGATTAAACAAACAAACAGCAACAACAACAAATATATATATGAATATATATATATTCATATAACATAGATACAGATAGCAGTGTAGTGTTAGCCAGAGAGAAAGGGGATGTGGGCTAGGTAGGGGGTGGGGTGGGTAAAGGCAGGGAGATGGGGACAGAAAGAGACTTTGCTTCGGGCGCTGGGTGCACATGATGTTTTGTTGAGTTGTACACTTGAAACCTGTATGGTATTGTGAACCAATGTCACCTCAATAAATTCAACATAAACAAATGAACAAACAAACAATTAAATAAACTGACCCATCAGAACACATTCACCAGCCAGATTCTTCCTTGCAGGCCACCAACTGGAAAATTCTAATGTAACTGTCTACTTCTCCAACTTCTTAAACAGAGTAATCTAAACAGATCCAACTACTTCCCAATGACTTAGACTGTTTATCAATATCAATTATATTCTGTGTCATTACAATCTTGGGTGTCACCAGAATGTATTGATTTCCAAAAGATCTGTCTCAATCCATAGTAGCCCCCAAGGGTTTAGGACTTATTATTTTACATCAGTTCTGCCTTCTGTCATTTTTCTATCTTGTTCTCATCAAGCCATTTGTAAATGCTTGATGACATAGGCATGACCATGTCTGAGGTATTGCTTATTAATCTCCTTTGTAGGAATCCAGGTAAGGTCTTTTTCTTAAAGAACTATGTGTACATAAGGACAAACAAACTTTGAGTGAAAGCCTGAAAGACACCTCTATCAGTAAAGAGTGAGAATTTGGGACATACATTTTGTGACATCTATTTTCCTGCTTAGAGTGGCCTGTTTATTTCCTGGCAGAGTCATCTTCAGAGAGGGGACTGTCAGAGAGATGAATTTTTAGGCAGCTAAAATATTAGCCTCATATCCATGAAGGATGTCATTCAAGGACAAAGATCCAAAAAAGGGACTAATAGGTAGGAGACTAGGATGTTCTTATAATGTACATTTCTTCAGGGAAAAAGAAAGTCTCTGTACACATTCGCTTTTCATTATCCAACAGGATAGTGTTTACAGTATTTATTGTGACTATTTATAAAGGCTGATATGAACCATTGGTTTTCAAATGACTATTAAATATTTTCTGGAATGAAGAAAAAGACTCCCCACTTCTGGTTTAATTTGGAAACAATAATTGAGTGTATACTACGTGCTTGGTACCATCAAAGTGTTTCACATGCCTTGTTACATCTGATCCTCACACCATCCAATGAGCACAGGGATTATTATCAGACCCGTATTCCAGCGGAGGAAACTATAGCCCAGACATGTGAGCAAAGGGATCAAACTCATCATTCAAACTTAATAGATGGTGGGAGCAAAAATTGAACCCAGATAATTTCCTTTAAGGAGCCCATAATAGCATCCACACCATTCTACATTTCTGTCTCCAACTTTTTCTCTCCTATGTTGAAATTTTAAGAAAATAATTAATTTCATTAATGTCACATTTGCAATTACTTTAAATAACTTGCAATACATCATTGTCATTACAGTTCCCTCCAGTCTCCTGTAAACTATCAGAAATCACTACTGAATGAGCAGAGTGTTCTGAATGGGCTATTTTTTTAACAAGCCTCTCTCTGTATGAAGGGTCAAAAATTGTTAATCCAAAATGCTTGCCTACATAATAGATGCCTGTGAGGGATTATAAAGAAGGCTGTAAATGGTCCATTCCATTTATTTCCACAGCCATATTTACAATGTAGCTGCTGCCTCTGGGAGTTAGTTTGACATACCACTTAGAAATCAAGTGATTTGTATCCCCGGTATTGGAAAAGAACAATTAGCTTTCTATTTAGAAAGAAAAAGAAACTGCAGAATTGTACATAGACACAGTGCTAGCTGCATAATGTTTCCTTGTGCTAAAGAATTAATCACACATCCTCTCAAAATGCCCCACTTTCTCGATTTACTAGGGAGGCATTTCCCTGGTTGCTGGTTCACCACGCCCTGCACTCCGACAGCCATAATTAGGAACGAGTAGGATTTCTAAGTTTGAAATAGGATTTGCTTGGCAATTAACATAACTTTTCATATAAATGTGTGAGTGGGTTTGAATGTGTCCTTTAAAAGCAACTCCCACAAGAATATAAAATATGGGATCTTTGAATGCAGATGTTCCCCACTCATAATCTCACCAAAACTCACCGATCTCCCACTTTTTTTAATATACTAGTGTGTGTGTGTGTGTGTGTGTGTGTGTGTGTATATGTATATATATATATATATATATATATATATATATATATATAATTTATTTCAGAGAGGAAGGGGGAAGGAGAGCGAGATAGAAACATCAATGATGAGAGAGAATCATTGATTGGCTGCCTCCTGCACGCCCCGCACTGGGGATCCAGCCTGCAACCCTGGCATATGCCCTGACGGGGAATCAAAGGGTGACCTCCTGGTTCCTAGGTCGATGCTCAACCCCTGAGCCACGCCGGCCTGGTCCCCCTCTCCCACTTGCACCGGAAGTGGAAAGGTCGGTCTGAGGGTGCTCCCTGCTGGCAAGGCAGCCTTTGCTGACAGATTCTCACCCTCATCTGAGGTCCAGCCAGGCTTGGCAGGAGCCTCCTTAGGGGGCGGCCGGGCTCCCATTACTGGCTCAGCTCTTCACTGGGGCACTGCAAAGTGCTGGCCAGTGTATTCCAGCTTCTTCCAACCAGAGCAGGAATAAAGAACACGTCCCCTTGTCCCTGATGACCTAGCAGCCTTCTCTCCCAACAGGAATCATTGTACTCTCCCAGTTTATGGAAAATCCTAAAAAATTCATTTCTCCTTAAAAAAATTTTTTTTAAATACAAATAATAATGCAAGTGAGGGCTTTGGGTTCAAATATAAGTTCCAAACACTCTTGTTGAACAGAGTGCATATTGAAACTTGTCCTGTTGTCTTTTTTAAAAAATACGTTTTTTATTGATATGAGAGAGAAAGAGAGAGGGAGAGAGAAATATTGATCTGCTGCACACCCCCTACTGGGGATGGAGCCTGCAACCTGGGCATGTGCCCTGACCAGGAATTGAACCGGTGACCTCTTGGTGCACTGGACAACACGCAACCAACTGAGCCACACCGGCCGGGCCTGATATCTTGAAATAATAATCATTTTTATTTGGTTGTCTGTATAAGCTTTCAAATTGCTGTTACAGGTAGGAGAGTGAGAAGGTCTAAAAGATTCTGGTTAGTAAGGTCATTGTCATTGAACAGAGAAGCCAGTTTGCAGAGATACAATACGTCACGCAAGGCAACACCAGGTTCGAGTCCCATCAGCTTGCAAACACCGAAATTCCTTTCCTGAAGACCTCTGTTCCTGCCACTGTGGACTCAGATAGGGGATACAGAAGACATGGCAATCTCGGGTCATTCGTTACCCAAAGCAACGGCCATTATTAGGAGCTGTGTATGAGGCTGTGCGCTGTATGACAATATGTTTTGACTCAGCCTTCACTGTTTGGGATCATTAAGCAAATTTAAGCATCCCGAAAGCTTCCCATCCACCAGGAGTCCCTGTGGTAGCTGAGAGACACCCCACGGAGACGAGACAAAACCCTCTGTTTCCCACTCAAACACGGTCCCGTCAAATCCCCTCAGCCGCGATCCTGGGAAGAGTTGGATGTGAGCTGTTATAAGCATATTTTGGTACCATTTCCCTGGGAGATTAATAAGTTCTCTGTGGGGTGGCTGCAGTTTTTCAAGGCATTGCATTTTCATGCAGAAAATAGATGACACTCATTGTTCTTCTCCTTAAGGACAAAACGGAACGAAAATGGGGTAAGAATTAACACAACAGTTTTATACCATCTAAAAGGCATCACTTCCTTAGAGAAACAGCGGATGATAAATATTAGAATGTTTTATGGAAATGTGTGTCCCCGGAGGGGCAAACTGGTGGCCTGTGGACCAAATCCAGCCACTCGACACATCCCGCTTTGCTTGCACTGCATTTTAACACACTGAGAGCAGCCACGTGCAAATTCAGCAGGGACCCCGCAGCCCTAACCGCAGTCAGCCGGAGTGGGTGGTGGCTGTCCCTATACCTGGGCGTGCCCCCTCCTGCATGCCCGGTCTGGCCCCCAGAAGTAACTGTCCCTTCAACCCCTATTGCATTCACCATCCTAGCCAGTCATGATGTTTCTGCTTCTAAAGTTTCAAAAATATATTCATTCCCTTTCTCCCCATCTTGACAAAATGCAGAGAATGAAGTAGCAATGCATTCAAAGGTCTCTATTTCCAAAAAAAAAAATGAAGATTCCATTCAAAGCAAACAGCCCATATAGTCCAAAAGCTCTGGACAACCCTAAGTGTTAAAATATTCAACTTCAGCCCTGGCTGGGGGGCTCAGTTCTTTAGTGTTGCCCCATACTCTGAAAGGTTGCGGGAGGCAACCCATTGATGTTTCTCTCTCACGTCAATGTTTCTCTCTGTCTCTATCTCCCTCCATCCCTCTCCTTCTTCCTCTTTCTCTAAAATCAATAAAAACATAGCCTCAGGTGAGGATGAAAAAGCTCTATCTATTCTATATCTGTTCAGCTTCCGAGCATTCCGGAGGTGTCTGCTGAACACAGCACATGGGTAAGAAATAGTTAAGCCATCCCCACCCTCATGTTACGAGCTGGATGCCAGTGAAATCGTGGTGAAATCTAGGAATCCCTCAAGGTCAGGTCTTCCTTCTAAATCTATGTCAATCCTCAGATGGAATTAGATAATATCTTGTTTGAAAAAACAAAGTAATGAGGCACTTCTGATAAAGAAGTCTTTCCAGGAATGATCATAATTCTCCACTAGCTAAAACCGAGACCATTCTAGTGTTCAAGTTCAGGAAATCAGTATTTACATATTAATAAAAATACTAATTTTGGTCAGGTTTTGGCAGAGCACTCAGAGTGGATTCTTGACACTCCTCCAAGGATACAAGTTAAAACAACTGATCAGTTCTAGGGGTGTGTGTGTGTGTGTGTGTGATAAATTCCATCTGGCTAGTGCAATGGAGAGATTTCAAACCCATTTCCTTTGTCCAGATACCAGAACCAATCCCTTAGTCTTCTCATGTCTTCCTTCCCTGCGAGTAACCAATTTAAGTGAAATAAAGCGATTTTTAATGGAATAGACTGTACAAATGACCCTATTTCCTGAAGAGGGCATTTTCATGAATATTTATTTAATCTCTTTTACTTTTCTCAGGTTTTATTTTAAATTATGTTCACCGTATAACCTCGGGAGTTGAAAAATCTATTTTTTCATGAAGGCACTGAATAATAAACATACACCTGTTGCGTGAGCTTCTAAGAGATTTCTATAACTTGCTTTTAAAATATTCATTTAATGCCATCCAGTCACAAATAACAGCTATAACTCCTCTTTCCTTTAGATTTTTTTAAAATTAAAGTAACAAAAAGGCACATAGAAGTGATACTACTGGAAGATAAAGCCAAATAATCAACTTTATTTAGAAAACCATCACAAATATGAAATATTGATGAAATGGGGAACTATGCAAATATATTAAATGCAAAATTTCATCTCTGAAACAAATTAAAAAACAGTTTGCATAAAACGTTTGAAAACTGCTCATCTCACAGAGGGGGTGTGTTAAATTTTTATACTAGCTTGGCCAAGAATAACTCATTTATATAAGTTTTCCTTTTACCTGCTTTAATCAGAATCATTAAAATCTTTATTGAAATTCTAATGTGTGTTTTGAATAATTGAAAATAATTGGTGAGCGAATTTGGTCCACAATGATTCTTTTCTCAGAAGGTCACCATTATTTGAGTTAGTGAAAGGGAAAATAGATATTAATTTTTCCCCAGAGAAATTCTATTATCCTTTTTCTAAGTCCTAACCAAAAATAGGAAACACATCGCCATAGACTTGTGGTTAATAGATTTTTTTAAATGACTAGTTAGCTACAAATGGCCCTGGCTCAGGCTTTCCTATCTTGCCCCTAAAACTGCTGCCAGGGAAATCTCTCCTTAGACATCCTGGGACTCAAATCACAATGAGCCCACCTTCCAGGGAATCAACACTAGAAATGGTATTTATTAACCAGCCATGTGAGAACTTGGGGAGTTTTGAACTACAGCCCGTCCTTGAATATTGTCATTTTGTTCAAGGTCGTTTCCTTATAACTTGGATGAGGTAAGAAAAATCAATTCCTGGGCAGGCCGCTGTCTGTGTGCAGTTGGCAGGTCCTCCCCATGTCCTCGTGGATTTTCTCCAGTTTCCTCCCACATCCCAAAGGTGTGTACATGAGGGAAATTGTCGTCTCTACATTGTCCCTGTCTCAGTGAGTGTGGGTGTGGCTGTGAATGGCTCTGTAATGGAACGGGGTATCTGTCCAAGGTGAAGTCTCTCATTGAGCCCTGAGCTACTGGGAGAAGCTCTACACATCCATGACCCTGACTAGAATAAGCCAGTTGGAAAAATCTTTTTTTTTTTCGGTAATCTTTCCTAAATGTATGTATAGTTCATGCTTCTTTCAACATTTAACATTATAAGTGTTTGGGGTCTTTATTGAGAAGTTAGGTGATGTTTTTTGTTATCAGAAAAATGCTGTAGGAACTTAACGCTCATTTACATCAATTAGCTAGGCTAAAATTGGTTTCCTTGTACCATTTTGATTGGGTGAATGGAAGGGGATTAATGCAAGGTCTAGAGGGGAAAAAATCAAGATGAGGAGATATTTCAAGAACAAATAGATGCAGATATGGAAATACTGAGTTTGAAGACCTGGTGAAAAATCCAAGATGTGGCTAATAAATAGATTAAGACTCATTACAATCCTGCTCCATCTTCTTCGTGAAGTACTTTCCTGACTCATTCAATCAACATTTATCTGAGTACCATCCATGTGCTTTTATCACTACACCCAGACTATAAGTATCTAAATACTATTGTCTCTACTTGATTCATATCTCTCTGGTCTGCCCAACTCTCTTTATCCCCCCCCCAAAAATTATCCTAATTCAGGTCTCAATCTCCCCTCAACACAATCCATTTATCAGTCTACGAGCCCCCTCACCTGCAGTTTCAACCACCTATAAGTCTATAAATCTATTCTCTATTTTGGAGCTTGAGAGGTTTTCTAAAACATCAATCTGATCATGTCTGTTTCTTACAAAACACCGTTCAGTGGTTTCTCACAGCATGAAGAATAAAGTCCAAATTACTCATCGAGACCCATGACTCCTGACTCCTACGCACTCACCTCCCCAGCATTCTCTCAGTAGGACTTCCCTCCCATGCTAGCTTTAGTCACAGGCTCAGATCATCAGCTATGCGTCTTCCCCTCGACCCCCCCCCCCCGCCCCCAACTAGGTCTTCTAGGTTCTCTTCCCTCTTCATCTGCCTAAAACCTCTTCATTTTTCAATGATCAACTTAGACATCTCTCCTTACACCCCAGCGTATCGATCTGACATTCCTATGATGTGCTTTCATAGCACACTATATTTCTGCAATCATAGCACTTGCCATATTACATTTTCATTTCCTGTTACTTCTGAAATTCCTGTCACCTACTAGCCTGTAATTGTCATAAGAATGGGGTTATCTTTATCAAATTCACAATTGTATTACTAAAGCCTAGCAGTACCTCAGACATAGCAAATAATTAATATTTATTGAACTAATGAAAAGGCTTACATTTTAATGCAATTGAACACTGCTTTTTTCTACCAAAGAACCCTGTCATATGTAGTATTATTATCCTCATCTCCACAGAATTTCAATTATTTGTGATATATTTGTCTAAACCAGTGGTTCTCAACCTTCTGGCCGTTTAAATACAGTTCCTCATGTTATGACCCAACCATAAAATTATTTTCGTTGCTACTTCATAACTGTAATGTTGCTACTGTTATGAATCGTAATGTAAATATCTGATATGCAGGATGGTCTTAGGCGACCCCTGTGAAAGGGTTGTTCGACCGCCAAAGGGGTCGCGACCCATAGGTTGAGAACCTCTGGTAAACCGTCATAAACTCCTTCAAGTCAGGAATTGCATTTTACAACCCCTGTATGCCTTGTATCTTCTAAACCGACTTTAACATGGTGGGAACTCAATACATTTTCCCTAAGTGAATAAAAACCAGTGCATTCCATATACCCTTGCGTCTAATTTCCCCTGCAACCCGGTGTTCTATTTTTAGATGAGGCATCTGATAATTTTGCCACTCATCAGCAAAGTCTACTTTCTAAAATTCTACGTGACAATAAATCCACAATAGCACATATCATGAACTTCCCCGAGACAGTCACGTGAATCAATTCTTCCTCGTGTTATTCTGATAGACTGGACCTGAATTCCCCCGGGGCACCATATAGACCAGCTTCCTAAGAACCACGCGGGGTGCTAGTGAAGCCTATAGATCCCAGAGCCCCGCCCACAACTCTTGAATCAAAATCATATGACAACCAAGATCAAGAAGTAGCAGAATAAAAGAGTCAACGAACTTCCACCCTCACTGACCTGAAAGATGCATTTCCTGCAATGTAACAACATCCAAACTGTTGTCCTTGGCAGAATTATCATCACATCTGTTCTCTGGAGTCTCTATTTTAGGATCCAGGTATGTTTCAGCTGCCAGTTAAAGAACAAACACTCAAAACAACACACCAACGTTGCATCCCTGGGACCAGCACATCTTACATAAACATCGTTCCATCTCTGTTCTCTGAGGCAGTCCTTTTTTTGACATTATTTAGTAATGCATGGCCCCTAACAGAGCATCATTGATCCTCCGATAGGACACAAGGCCGGTGCTGGGAAGAGGATGTACTTACTGTCTGAACATTCCCATATTTGGAAGGAGGCAGCTGAGGAGGCAAATGCTGCCCAAATTAATAGGTCACCCAAAAATGCAAAGACTTCGCTTCTCCGGCGTTCTCTTAAAAAAGACCTTTGGATTTTTACTGAAAGGTCCATCTGTGAAAATGTATTTAGTGCTCCTGAAGGATCCAAGCGTCATGTTTTTATTGGTGGATATATTTATAGCAAAATGCAACTACGGCACCGGCTAAGAAATATATTCATCTATCAATGATAGAACCGTCGCTGTGTGAGAATACAGGCATTTTGTTCTTCGTTCCTTTGAACCGGTTGTGAGGGAAGCATTTTGGTGGTTGGATATTTGTAGGTTACAAAGGTTTGCTTGCGTGACTGTGACCCTGAGAACATCATTTCGTCCTTTGGTTCTCTCACCCACTATATTAGTGAAGGTTCCTATGAGTGTAAGCAATGAAAAGCAACCGGCTTACTTCAACAAAGAGAGAATTTACTGAAAGGATATTAAGCTATTTCACAGAGTGAAAGGAAGAGTTAAAAAAAAAAAAAAAGCAGGCCTCTGAAAAGTAAGGGACGGAACCAGACATGAAATTTCAGTAGCAGCTCATGCTGTCATTGATGCATCTCGAAAATCAACTCAGCCTTATTATCCCGAAGTTCACAATTTTTTTTAAATTCCAGAGAATGCCTCTCCTGGCAGGATTGCACTGAAATGAAAGATTTCTGCCCAACAAGAAGCCTATGTACCAAGTAAAGAAGGAGATGATAGGCAGGGCAGAGAGTTGCAGTGCCTCAAACTGACAAGGTGTTTATGATCAGAATATACCGGAAATCCCGCAGTAGCTCGAATTCAAAAAATAATTATAATGATAATGGAGAAGAGAAAATCCAAAAATTCATTAAGCAAGTGAAGGGCAAATAGATGCAGGTATGGAAATACTGTTTGAAGCCCTGGCTGAAAATCCAGGATGTGGCTAATAAATAGACAGGAGTCATTCACAGCGGATGGCTATTGTGCTGGCTGCTGTCACTTTTTTAATTTGACAATCTAAGGGAAAAGAGGTCAGTACCCCTGACTAAAGAATCAGGTATTGCATGTTTTAAAAATTCTGTGGCTCACGGTTGAAAATCATGGATGGAGAGCAAGCATGTCAAACTCGTGGCCGGCGGGACACGGGCCTTGTTTATTTAAAGCCTTGACATGCTTGATGTCGAGGCAAAAAGCTAGGGCTCTGCTTGTTTTGAAGACCTATGTGCCACATGGAACCCACTGTCCGACAACTTCTAGGACTGGGACTGCATAGCATTTCAACAGGATGAAATGAAATATAAGAAGAATGTGGCTCAGTGGTTGAGCATTGACCTATGAACCAGGAAGTCACGGTTCAATTCCCAGTCAGGGCACATGCCTGGGTTGCAGGCTTGATCCCTAGTGGGGGTCGTGAAGAAGGCAGCTGATCGATGATTTTTCTCTCATTGATGTTTCTCTCTTTCCCTCTCCCTTCCTCTCTGAAGTCAATAAAAAAAATATAGAGAAGAATGGTTTGTGTTAGGAAACAGTCAGAGGTCTAACCAACCCAAGCACAGGGATTGAGACAGAGGCTAGAATTAGAACGGCCTGGAAACCTGAGCGTCCACCCGTCCTCACCTCTTGCCCAGGAGGAAAGTGGGCCACGGAGACGGGGCACCTTCTCCGGGCCCCACAGCCAATGGCCGAGCTGAGATGCTGAGATGCCGCTCAGCCCAGCCTCCCAGGCGGGCTCACGTTCCATTACCTCATCGTTGGGACCGATAATGGATGAAATTGAATACCACTCCCGGCTTCTTGGTTTTCCTCTAGAAAAAGTGCCTGGGAGCTGAAACAGTTTGAGCAGCAGAATGGCCTCATCGGGGACGTAAACATGGGACTTAAGCAGCGCTGTGACCCGGGAACTGAAGAGGGAGGAGGCTGGGGCAAGGGACAGGCTTCCATCGCGGCCGGGCCGAACCAGCGTGGTGGCGCTGGGAGCACCTCAGATGGGACCCATGAGAGGGTTACTGTGAAAGGAGAGCAGACCACCAGATGGAGAACCAGAGAGACATGAGAGAGGGGAGGGCGACCCCCCTACTGTGCGCCTCTGGGCGGTTGTTGAAGCTCATGGTGCCCCCTTTGAATGGGGCCCTGACTGTTTTCACTATTACATCACCGCACACCTCACCCCTTACCTTGTGAACACAGAAGACAGTGGAGGAGAAAGGACTCTGGACTTCATCCCAGTTCTTTTTAAAATATATTTTTATTGATTTCAGAGAAGAAGGGACAGGGAGAGAGAGAGAAACATCAATGATGAGAGAATCATTGATCAGCTGCCTCCTGCACGCCCCCTGCAACCTGGTGATCTAGCCTGCAACCTGGGCATGTGCCCTGACCGGGAATCGAACCGTGACCTCCTGGTTCATAGGTCAACGCTCAACCACTGAGCCATGCCCGCTGGACCATCCCAGTTCTTGCCCCTAGCAAGTCCCTTCTCAGCCCTCACTGGCCCCTCCTGGAATTCCAGCCTTGCCTGGGGGCTGACTGACACCCCTTCTGACTCTCAGGACAGAGGTTCTAATCCTCAAGCATGAGAAACGGCATGGCCGGGGCCTGTGGGGGGAAGGCGTGAAGGCAGCAGCTGGAACGATGCTTCTGCCCGGAACATATCTGAGATTGGAGGCACAGCTTGGAGGACCAATTGGCTCTCCTGTCTGAGCTCAGGGAGAGTCCTCCTTGGTTGTTCGTCCCCCTCTCCCTCCCTGAACTCTGAAGTTGAACACGTGACCTGAGGAGGTGAAGGAGGAGGAGGCTCTAGAAAGATGTCACCCAGCAGCTTGCCTGGATGCAGCAGGGCCCAGAAATAGCCCAGCCCGAGCAGGAGGCTGCCCTGGGCCCGCCCTTCCTGACAGTCCCCGCAGCAGGTCCCTGAGGGTCACCGGCCCAGGCAGCTGGTCACCGGGAGGTGTCCTCGGCCCCCAGGAACAGGGTGTCGGGAGGACACCGCCCTGAGCCGGGGCTTTCTGGCATTGGAGGAGACCTTTCCCTTTTCACTCCGTTAGCCACACTCAGTGCCAGGAGCTGGGGACGGATGGATGCTCTACACGCAGCCCCCACACGTCTTCTGGACTCACTGTGCCCAGCCACCAACCGGAGCTCCAAGCACACGTCCTTCTGAGTGGTTTTCTGCTTCCGAGCCAGTGCAAGCGCCCTATGGCACATCGTGACGGATATATCTCTCCCTATCAGGTAATCAATTTTGCAGAATGCTTCATTAACAATGACGACGAGAGTCGGTTGCCGGGGTCCTGGCCAGGCGGCCTGTCCTGCTTGCATCCGCTGACCCCGCCCTCTCTCCCTGTCAAGCGCTATCAGGGAACAGATTCATCAGGAGGAACGGCCAGATGTTTGCTTGTTAATGATCCTTCCATAATCGCACACGCGATGACCACCGGGCACTTCATCTTGTCAATTTTCCTGACAGAAAGCATGCCTAATTTATCATCGGCTGTGCAGAACACAGAGCTCTTGTTCATCCAAACCAAAGGAGAAACACAGAATACCTAGAATTGAGTCTTATTTGCACCAGAAACCCAACATGAACTTTGCATCGTTTGGCCGCACTGCTTCTCCTTCCAGAACATTCTATATGCTTAGCATTGGGGACTTGAACAAGCAGCTCGCAGACCTCAGTGCTGAGCTGAGCCACGTGCCATGCTGCGGGGAGCTGGGATGGGATCGATGCCAGGCCCTTCAATCTGGCCTGGGTCTTCCTCAGGGCTGCCTCCCCTGCAGGGTGTGGGCACCCCCCCTCGGTGCTGGCAATCACCTCTGCAGTGAATCACACCCTCCCTCCCTCTCTAGCCTCTGAGCGCTGCCCTGCAGGCTACATGCTCCTGACAAGGCGTGCCTGGCCCATCACCTCTCACCAGGACTCGCCCGCCAGGTCCTGGTCCCTTTTACCTGGCGACCTCCCGCCGGTCCTTCAAGTTTTGGCTTGAATGTGACCTCCTCAGGGGAGGCCCGTGTGGACCCCAGAGTCTAGTTTGGGGTCCCTGTTATATTCTCCTAGGGCAGTGGTTCTCAACCTTGGTTGCACATTAGAATCACCTGGGAATCTTTTCAAAATCCTGATTTCTGGGCCTCATCCTCCGGAAATTCTGTTTCTTTGTTATGGGGTGAGGCCACTATTTCCTTCAAGGCACTAAGTACAATTACATGCAGCTGTTTGTGTGATTATTGAGTGATATTATAATGCCTGTGTCCACCACAGAAGCACCACTAGGGCGGAGCCTGGCTCCTTTGCTTGCCATTGTGTCCCCAGGCCTAGCAGAGCATCCGCACACAGCATCCGTGCTTGGCTTGCTTGGCGGAATTCATTCATTAGTGAAGTCCCTTCGCCCCTCCTTAATCCAGCAGCTACAGCCCACACGGTGATGCCGCTGTCCTAACCAATGGCTACAGTTTCCTGAGCGCTTGCCTTGCCCCACGCACTGTGGGAAGCGGGGCACGTCCCTGATCGTGATGGCAACCTGTAGTGGAATGCAGTGCTCACCCCCACTTTACAAATAGGAAGCTGAGCCGCTCAAGGTCACAGGTAGTGAAGCAGAGATGCCAAGCCAAGCCTTCCCGGCTGCCCTGGCCCTTATTCTTAGACAATTTACCACACGGCTCCTTGCCCGAGATCAGTTAAACTCTGTGGGGTGGGGGGACAGATGGGGAAGCATGTGTTTTGTTAAAAGTAGGACTGTCTGCCCAGCCGGTGTGGCTCAGTGGTTGAGCGTCATTCCTATGAACCAGGAGGTCATGGTTTGATTCCCGTTCAGGGCACACACCCAGGTTGCCAGCTCGATCCCCAGTGTGGGGCGTGCAGAAGGCAGCCGATCCATGATTCTTTCTCATCATTGATGTTTCTATCTCTCTCTCCCTCTCCCTTCCTCTCTCTGAAATAAATGAAAATATATTAAAAATAAAAAAAGTTGTGACGGCTTCTCACTGACCCAAGGACACAGTTTTTCCCTGTATCTGTCACTGCCATCGACAGTTACTCTGACCATACCACATGGAGGGGGGGAATGTGTTTCCGGTTTCAGGTTGATATTAAGCCACAATAAGAATGAACTGCAGCCTGTGTCTTACATCTGTTTGAATTTGTTTGGAATATGAACACATAGCATTTCTCCTTTATTGCCCTCAGTCCTGGTTTCCCTACTTGGCATCCTGCTGGCCAGAGATTGGGGTGACAGAAAGAGCAGTGTGCATGTGGCAGGATTCACACCGGGGGAAAGAAAATCGGTATTTCCAAGGAAAAGTAAATAGACCCTAGTTTGACTTTAATCAAAATGGTGGACAGCGTTGTTTAATTAGTTTTTTTAAAAGGGCAGCCAAGTCTCCAGCCATAGGATTATCTGAAGCTGCAGCCTGAACCATTAAAAATCCTGGAAATAGCCAGCTCCTCTCTCTTATAATGCACCTTCAGGTCTCTGTCCCCCCCTCCCTCAAAAACTGTTCCCTTGGGAACACGTCTGTTCCCTGGGTGACAACTGATGGATCCCTTTCTGATGTCACACCGGGGTGACTTCAGTCTAAAGAAAGGCCTTCGCGGCATTGAAAACAGGACGCATCCACAGGGATGGGGAAATGGAACTTGATTGTCAGCAGGGAAAAGCCCCCTTCTATGCTAAAATCTCAAGAAAATGCCAGCAGAGTTGCTCTGGAGAAAATATTTCTATGTTCTTGTCCATTTGGGCTGGGTCCGGCCCATGTCTGGATTCTGGGCAGAAATGTCACTAGTGAGTACACTTTACTTCTCCTGCGCTCATCACTGAGGTGACAGTATTTCGCAGCCCCAGAGAGAACCTGCAGACAGCTCCCCCTGGCCAGCCGTCTGTGGAAGAGAGCGTAGTTTTTCTTTTAACCTATTTTTGTGGGAGGTTTCAACTGCGGCAACAATACTCTTCGGTGTTTATTTATAAAAATATTTATTCTCGGTGAGCATTTTTCTTCCTATTAAATACCAGGCATTTTGTGGGGGGAAAAAATAAGGCAATTAAAAACTGAAGCGAGCCAAAGTCATTTTTACAGTACAATAATTTTTCTCCGATTTCCTGCCGATGATAAAATAGCCTAGTCCACAGGAGCAGAAAAACACAACTGCCATCCACCTAAAGCTACTTGATATTTTTTTACAGGAATTATCAGGAGGCAAACAAAATATTCTAACCCCGAATGTTTATTTGGGCCATTGTTCTGAGCACCCTGCGTTATCTGATGGAGTGTCTTCGGCAGGAGCACACCTGGCCCATGGGTGAGCTTTCTAAATTAAGGCTTTCAGATCACAGTTGAGGTTTTAACAGCCTCTTTCAGATGACATCACTTTCAACGCGGCTGCATAAAAAACAAAACAGGATTTGGAGGGTTCCTGTGTGCCCTATTAAAATGCTAACTTTTGGTGATTACAGAATTGATCATCTTAGAGCCACCGGTGAATAAATCAATGGGCCATCTGGTAGACCTTTTCATACCCCCATCCTACCTGCATTTCAACACTGTGGACCACTCCGGCTCCTTTTTAAAACCCTACATGAAATAAGGGCACACCTGCCTGCTCTCCCTTGGTGACTTCTAAAGGAATATCCCAGGGGGACAAGGAAATACAGAGACATTGTTACACTGGTGGCAGGGGAAGGAGGGTTGTGGATCCAGATGTGAAAAAGAGAAGAATCTAAATTCTAACCCAGATTCTGTTGCTTCTTTCTTTGGCTATTACACTTTTAACCCTTGGGATTTGGCTTTTCTTAGGTTATGCTGTGACGTCTACATTGTTTTTCTTTATTTTCTTACTACCCGGAATGTCGATGCTGATATAGTAGTTTGGCCCTCTGATCGTGACGGCAATGTCTTAGAAGCAACATTCTGATGATTGCACTCCAAGGAAAGAATATGTTTTATCCTGTTTTCACTCTATTGATGTCCCCTAAAGTCACAATAGTCGTTAGTAGACAAGAATGACAGCGGTCACCCAGGTAAGCAGTTCAGGTGCAGCGACATGCTTTGCCATGTTTGATGGCCATGACTAGGCATACAGTAGGTACTTAATAAAGATTAAGTGAATGAATGAGCACAAGTGGGGGGAGGAGGGAGAAGGTAATCTGAAACTGGAACTGACCAAGGCAGCTCCTGCCTCCCGAGAGAGAGGCACAAATTCTCTCTGGACCGCAACAAAACTTTTGGATGAGCCATTTGGTTCTGGGAGGGAAAGTGGAATAAGTTTGTAGAGAGGAAGAGAGAAGCTTAGAAGGCCTTGGCAGCCCTTTATAGGGGAGCCATTGGGAATGGCCCAAGGATTTCTAAGAATGTAGTAAAATCTGAATTTTCTTTTTCTTTTTTTAAATTATTATTGTATTTATTAGGGTAGCATTGGCTAATAAACTCACATAGGTTTCAGGTGTACATTCTATAATACATCAACTGTATATTGCATTGTGTGTTCACCACCCCAAGGCAAGACTCCTTCCATCACCATTTATACCCCCTTTACCCTCTTTTATCTCCCCCTACTCCCCTTTTCCTCTGGTAATCACAATTCAATAAAGCAGCAGGATATAAAATAAATATCCAGAAAGCAGTTGCATTTTTATATACCAATAATGAATATCTGAGAGGGAAACTAAGAAAACAATCCCATTTACAATTGCATAAAAAAAGAAACACCTAGCAATAAATTTAACCAAGGATTTAAAAGCCTGTACTTAGAAAATTATAAACACTGAAGAAAGAAATTGAAGGAGATACAAATAAGTGGAAGTATATACCCCCGTGCTCCTGGATTGGAAGAATTAACATCATTAAAAATCTCAGTGTTCAATGGTTTGCATATGAACAGCTAAGTAATCCATTGTTCACAAACTTCAGTAAATGATAGCCAATCACACAGCCTTGGGTCCTGATACCCTGGACAAGAAGAATCAGACAGTTGTCCAGTTGTGAGGAGCCATTGGAAAACAGACAGACATATTTGCAATGGCGAGATAATCCACAAGCATGTGAATTCAATGGTAGCAGAAACACGGGGCAAGAGAGACTAAGAGAAGCGGAGACCACTCAAGTTACCCCTTAGAAATATAGAAAGACATTTCAAAAGCCAGGATATGCCTACAGCGGTAGTACAGACATTATTAACTTCTCATTAAAATGTGTTTCCAGTCTTCCAGATATTGGTAACACAAATGGTGAGTAAACCATAAACATGAGAAGTAAGCCTGTGCTACATAACATTTTGTTGGCTCTATTTAATTGTTGAATTCCAGGTGGTTGTTCAAGGTTTTTTGTTTGGCTTCCTATCCATCTTGAATTGCATAAAAATAGCTCTATGACCTCATTTAATTCTCACAAGTCTATATAATTGGGATTGGTATCTCCATGTTACAGAAGAGAAAATTTGGTTCAAAAGTTAAGAGTCACATAGATAATAAGAGACAGAGTCAGGGATTGAACCTACACCTACCCAGCTCTAAGACCTGTTCTTATCCTATCTTTTGAAATGAGCTAAAAATAAAAATAAAAATTTTAAAAAGAGATGTACTCTTTCTGGAAAGAAAACCAGTGATGTTCCCTCTCAATGAACCTCTGGCCCTGAGAGGAAGTGGGTCTGTGAGATGGAGGGCTTCGTGCAGACCTGTCCTTCAAGAAAGACTCTGAGCCCCTCTGGGCTCATGGATCAGGAAGAGAACTCTGCATCTTTCCTGTAACATCCAGGATACCCCAAACGAGCTGGAGTACCCCTAATGCAGGCAGGGCAGGAAGGAGTTGAGCAATGTGGCCAAGGTCATCTTGGGGCCCACCCAGTGTAGACCTGGGTTCGGATGTGACAGCAACATACTCTTCCTTGTGTCTCTGTTTCCTCCTCTGAAAAATGGGTGTGAGGATGAAATGAGATCATGTAGCGAGGCTGCCTGGCATATTTGCTTCACATACAGCTGGTGATGAAGGAGATGAGCTCCCACTGAGGTAAACAGAAGTCCCTGGGTCCTTGCATGTGGATGCTGTTTTCTTGGAGTTAAAATTCCTCATCGTGTTTGGTTCAGGAGTCTCTGTAAGGGGGTAGCCAACGTCTTTCCAGTGCGATTTTTATCTCCTGATTTGGGGTGAGGGCTAGAGGTGAGAAAACCTATTGAAGATAAACTGAGTCCTTCAGGTTATGTCGGGAAGGATGGTCAAAGGGGCCGGTTACTATTGGCTGTTTTCCTACACCCTATTGGTTTAAACTGTACAACTGTTTAAGGAACAGTGACTCTAAATACTGTAGCCTCCCAAAGGACCAAGGATACAGGGGGGAAATATTGTCTGAGTGTGTAGCATTGCTTTTGCTGACCTAGGACATCACAGCAAAATCCACACTAATTGATGTAAAAGAAACAAATGAACATCCCTATGTAGGTCACGAAGAGGATGAGAAAAGTGACGCCTATTTGCTATCTCACTGACAAAGACACACACAAACCACGCAGACACTCTGCTGGCTTCTAGGTGTGTTTAACTAATTGGAAAAACACTGAATTTTGAGCAGATCCCTCTGTCTGCCGCAGGCCACGCTTTGCCACCTGGGAACACAGCTGCTGCTGTGGATTCCAGCAGGGCACTCAGAGCACGTCAGTGCCGCGCAGACGTCACAGAACATGGGGGCGACGGGGTGAGCCTCCTTGACAGCTGGACGCCCATGGAGCCATCGCATCCCCAAAGGGTTAAAGCACAGTGACACGTAAAGGGGGAGGGGGAAGGATGCTGGGAAATACCGACTCTTCACCACCGCATGGTACTTCTAGAAGGTCGCTACTGTAATAGAATTAGGGGGCCACTTGATTATGGCTCTGAAAGTAATCTTATTTACTTTCCCAGTCAACACATACACACAGGCGGTGAGAGCAATCAGCGGCCGCACTTGTTAGCGCACTGATTAAATATGTTGTCACCTAACTCTGAACTAATTAACGGAAATTGAAGCTGTGTTTGCATTAGTCAGCGTGGCATCCACTTTCACTGAGGCTTCGGACCTTGTTTCCTTTCCTCTGCCATCTTCTCTCAGGTCACTTTCCCTTTCCACCAGTCCTTTCACCCAGCGTTACCAAATCCAGCTAGAGCAGCCGTGGGCAAACCACGGCCCGTGGGCCGGATCCGGCCCGTTTGAAATGAATAAAACTAAAAAAAAAAAAAAAAAAAAAAAAGACCGTACCCTTTTATGTAATGATGTTTACTTTGAATTTATATGAGTTCACACAAACACTCCATCCATGCTTTTGTTCCGGCCCTCCGGTCCAGTTTAAGAACCCATTGTGGCCCTCGAGTCAAAAAGTTTGCCCAACCCTGAGCTAGAGCTATCGTTGAATCTTTGGGGTGGGCTGTTCATAATAGCTCTTCACATCTCTTCCTGATTGTGGAAGAGCAGCACTAGAGAACCATAGAAGCCAGAAATAGAAAACTAGTTAATGTACATTTTAAAAGGGTGCCTGTATTTGCACGTGGGCCTATGAATTGTTAAATTAAATTTAATGGGATGACATTGGTTAATAAGGTTATCTAAGTTTCAAATGTTCAGTCCCATCACACATCATCTGTAGATTGCATTGTGTGCTCACCACCCGAAGTCTCCATCCATACCCATGGATTTGACCCCTGTCCCTTCTGCATCCTTCCCCCAACCGCCGGCACCCCTGGTAACCACCATACTCTTGTCTGTGTCTGTGAGTTTCTTTGTTTTATTTGTTCATTTGTTGCTTTCTGTTTACTGTTCCACATATGAGTGAAATCACATGATTCTTGTGCCTTTCTGTCTGATTTATTTTGCTTAGCATGAATTTGACCTTAAAGGCAAGGGAAGTAAAAGCAAAAATGAAGTCAATAGAAGTAAACCTATGGGTGAGCTTAACAGGATCGCATCAAGCCACTGACCTGTGACATTACCTGCCTCTCAAATCAGTGTCCGGGAGTATCCTGGCCAATGGCATTGCCCCCATCTGCACTCCTGCATTCAATAACCCCATGACCCCCAGGCTCAGTACCCTAACGTTGATCTATTTCCAGAAGCAGGTGGATGTCAGTAGGTTGTTGTCCCCCAGATGCTCGCTAGCTCTGAAATAGTGTGGGTTCCTTTGTTTATTCCTTATGCTGGTGGAAAAGCGACTTCAGGGCCTCGGGGACCCAAAATAGAAAGCTCTCAGAGGGCTTCAAAGGAACAGAAGGGGAAAAAAGAAAGATCTAGAATGAAAGTTGAACTGCCTTGCTGTACCAAACCCACTTCACCAAGGTTACTTTCCCAAATGAGAAAAGATCAGCACTTTGTATTTCTATGATGCTTTTAACTTTTCCAGTTCTGACCTATTTTATCCATGGAATCCAGGAGCTGGCTTTTATAAATGGTAAGGGCATAAGTGATCCTGGGGTGCGTGCTTTGTGAGGTTCCCAGCCAAAAAAAGCTGTCGAGATTAATTAAAGCAAAAGTGTCCAGAAGAGCATGAAACCAGTGCCGATCAGGCAGCCTGCGGGTGATCAGGGGAAGGCAGAGCCTGGCATTCAAAGGGTTGCGAATTCCACAGTTTACGTTGTGTAATAGCGATTCTAAGCAGGACTCACTGCCTGGGACCTGCTGGAACCACTTTTAGCCAGGACTGACTGATCTAGTTTTCATAACAGCCATCAACCAAACCAGTAAACAAAAGGTTTTTCAACACCAGTGGGTTACATTGACTTTAAACTCAATGCCTATATCTTCTCTAATTTAGGAAATTATACACCCAGGAGACAGGCAATCTGGGACCAACATTGGATCCAGTAATGCTTGTGGATTTTAAAAATACAAAATAATAATAATAATAATAATAATAATAATAATAATGGGCTACATACACAGCACAGAATAGGAAGTGGACAATAAAATCAGGACAGATAGTGGGCAACACACCCATTGTATAAGGTTCGTTTTTAAAGAATTGCTAGTCTATGCAAGAGTAAAGGAGTACTTTGGGCAAGTTGCTGGACGAGGTGTTTCTCTAAGATCCCTTGCAACTTTAATAATTCTGTGAGGAATCCCTTGAAAATGTGGTTTATCAGCATCTCCATCTATGGTAGCAGGTAGCCTTTTACTTTGTCAGTAACTCACAGAAAACAGAATGACCAGTTTATAACAATAAGAAGGAAGGGAGGGAGGGAGGGAGGGAGGAAGGAAGGAAATCATTTCTCCTGGGCCATCAAATCCATTCTTATACCTTGATTGGATACAGAGTCTCTCAGAATTTTCCATGAGCTCCCAGACACAGTCCCAGCTCACTCAGTTGGCTGGGCCCTTGTTAGCTGCCAACTTAATCCATCAAATGCTTTAACTGCAAGCCCTGGAGAGCTGAGGCAGCCAAAGGTATCGGCCTCTCGGGCCTGCCTGAGGAGACAGCCCCTCAATAGCTGTGGAGACATGGCCCAGGATTGCTTTTTCACTAAAAGGATGTAATTGCTAATGTAGTTATTGACTTGATGGATCTGTCCCAGCTCAGCTGATTTCATTAGGGCTGCTTCCTGGGCCATTTTAGGATGAAATTTCCGAGGTACCTTACTACCAAATAAATAAATAAATAAAAATAAGAAATGCCTGTCTTCCTTTTATCCTTTTTTTCAGCATATCATTGAAATTGATTCAGGTTTTTTTAAGGGCTCACAAGGCCCTAAGCACTAGCTAATCCATGGCTGTAATCCCTCAGCACGTCATACCGTAAATATGCCTCCCGGTGAACAAGGAAACGGCCTCCATCCTTGGTCCCTGACATGCCCGTGGAAAGCTTTGCTGCTTTCCCGAGTCAGTTACTTCAGGGCACTGATGGTCCATTGACCTCTTACGCAGCTGCTCCATCACTTCCTTATTCATCAGAATCGGGCCCATGTCGCCAAAGAACAGATGTAGCCAGAAGCCTTGGATCTTCCTTTCGTGGGGGCTGAGTTTTGAAATCATTTCTCAGTTGCCACTTAGGAGACAACACCCCTTCTTTCTCATCTGTTGGCCAAAGAAAGTTTCCAGGGATAATACGTAGTCATCGAAAGCGCCTCTCAAATCCAAGTCTGCAGGATGTTCCCCCAAACAGCCTCGCAAGGATGGATTCTTCGGAGATGGCAGATTGCTTGGATCAAATTGTAGGAATGAAACTATTCATTATCACTCTAAAGATAGTATTTCTTGGAAGGGGCAAAGAAACCGAAATAAAACAGAATCCAGAACACAAACTATATGACTGTGAAGTACACATTCTCGGGAAGGAATGGCAGCGCCCACGGGCGTGTGAAATCGTGTGAGTGAAGGGGTCACCGCCATGCGTCCCCCCAGCCTCTGCTGCTGTAATTAACGTGGTGTGAGCCCTCCACTAGAAACTAGTGCTGGGATTTTCAGAGGTTTATGACTCAACCATAAAAATTCACTCTCAGCTGAGAGCTGGCAGGAGGCAATGAAACTTGGGAACACAATATTTGTACAGAAAATCATATCAGCTCTTTTGAGGTTACAGAGACTTTTTTTTTTAGTTTTCATGCTCACCAAATGCAAATAAATCTGCTTTATATACAAACTAGAGGCCCGGTGCATGGATTTGTGCACTGGTGGGGTCCCTCGGCCTGGCCTGTGGGGATCTAGCCGAAACCAGCTCTCCAACATCCCCTGAGGGGTCCTGGATTTCGAGAGGATGGTTCTCAGGTGATGCACTCCAGAATCGGGCTCCTTCCTCTTTGGTTCCGGGTGTATCACCCGAGAACCACAGCTGCCAAGTCACCATAGCTCAGCAGTACCTGCATTGAGCATCTGCCCCCTGGTAGTCAGTGTGTGTCATAGCTACCAGTTGGATGGTCGAATGGTTGGATGGTTGCTTAGGCTTTTATATATATAGATTCTCCATGCGCTTACTGAATTTCAATAATTGATGATATTTAAAGCTCTACAATATTTCTTTTTGTACCTCTTCCTGTCTCTCAGTAGACGTTTTTGATGCAAGTATTGGGGCTTGACAGAATTTGAGTTGG
Source organism: Myotis yumanensis (assembly GCF_028538775.1). Taxonomy (NCBI): domain Eukaryota; kingdom Metazoa; phylum Chordata; class Mammalia; order Chiroptera; family Vespertilionidae; genus Myotis; species Myotis yumanensis. The sequence goes on from NW_027223768.1 coordinate 4,323,358, forward strand.
AAGAAAGCACAAGGGGGCAACAGATCCAGTCACTTTTTTCCATGAAGTTTCCCTGCCGATACCTACTTACTTCCCCTACTTCCTTCTGCACATGATTGATAAGTCAAGACTAATTTCTTCCTTGGGTTTCTCAAGAATTCTTTAAAAAAAAATAAAATTAAATTTAAAAAAACACCTGCAACGCTTCCAGGGAAGTGGCAATATCTATTCTTGTTGGAAATGAAAGAGAGTTCTCATTTTTAATAAATCGTCTCGAGAAGAATCTGTGGTAAGAAGGGCAATGTGATTGGTGCCTCAAAGGCCATTGATCCAAAGAATTGGGCCTTAGCCAGTTTGGCTCAGCAGATAGAGTATCAGCCTACAGACTGAAGGGTCCTGGGTTTGATTCCAATCAAGGATATGGAGCATGCAGGAGGCAGCCAATAGATGATTCTCATCATTGATGTTTCTATCTCTCTCTCTCCCTCTCTGAAATCAATAAAAATATATATTTTTTAAAAAAGAGTTGGTGTGGCTGATTTCGATGGAAAAAAACATCTTCTCCCTTTGGGGGAGATGAAGTAATGGGTCAGAAGGATGGATGTATATTTCAGGTACAGGAGTTACAAACCTATTCTTACAGTGATTTCTTTCGATAAAGCCCTTCTAAGGTCACACATCTTTAGATATCATTTGCTTCTTATAAGCTGTCACTTTATGAAGATCTTAAAAACTCTGAAGATCCATTGAACTCGAAAGTCCCTTCCTTGAAAGCAAACAAATGGTATTAACAACAAAAAGATAAATTTCTTCTTTAGGAATGTTTCTTGCTCCATCCTTGTAAAAAACAAAAAAACAAAAAAAAATTGTAAACAAAGAAAGCCAGTCCTGAATCTGTCCTTGGATGAACTGTCCATCTTTCTCTATCAAACATGCTCTTTTAATTCCATCGGTTGAAAATAATTTGGACGGTGACGGATATAGTATGAAAATTCTTCAGAGAAAACTTATGCTAATTACCTTAAAAGATGAGTGAATTAGACAGTGGTCGCCAACAGGTGGTCCGTGGGCCACTGGTGATCCGTGAGGTCCAAACAGTTGGCAACCACTGAATTAGAAGAAATGAGATCAAGTGGCCATTTAACCAGCATGCATTGTCTACCAGGCAGTTGGGTGGGCATTTGACATTTATGTATATTGTGCTTAAGGAGCCAAAAAAAACTCCAGTGGAAGCTGATGCTTTCTCTAAGAGGTTGAAAGGGCCTACATCACAGGAGCGGAGGGGGGTGAATGGAAGTGCCCGATCAGACTTCCGTTCCACGTTGCCAACGAAGAATGCCCTTTCTTACATGCTCGCGAGTATGCATTATGAATGCACCAAGTCCACAGGCGGGAGGCGTAGGCCGTCCTCAGAAAGCACCTGGGAGAAATTAACCCCCACACCAAGTCGATCAGGCCATAAGCTTCCTAGTGGAGTGATGTATGCCCTCCCAATAATGGGGAGGTCAATGAAGGAGAAGTGCTCTTACACGCTGGCTCCCTTCGTAAAAGCTGAATATCTGTCTCCAAGTGGCAGGGTTCCATCGTGACTCACAGTGTTTTAAAAGTTGAGCTTCCTCTCCCAGGAGAAGGGTGGAATATTCCAGGTGATCAGAAGAAAAACCGGAGGAAACTGAAGGAGTTTTGGCTTGGGGTGCCGCAGGCAAGAAAAATGTTTCCAACGAGCCAGTGTGAAGGACTCACCTTGTAGGGCAGAGAGGAGACACAGCAGCCCGCAGGACGAGGAGGAGCTCTGTGATCAGAGGTGGAACGATTCAGTCTGACATGGCTCTGACTTTGGAGCCAAGACCACCAACAGAGCGCCCTTGGCAAGCTGCACTCAGGCTCCTTGCTCGAAGGACAGGATGGACAGCAAACCAGAGTGCGCAGACGCTGCTCATTGGCTCTGGGTGTCCAGCCATGTCAGCACACCCAGAAAGGACCCCTGTCAACCTGGCCTTCTCAAAATGTACTGGGCAGGGACGGAAAATGAAGGTGGCTCGAAAAACCAGAGGAAAACCCTGCCCAGGGAGGAGTCTTTGAAACAGCAAAAACATTTTTCCTGCAGAATGACATGAGTCTGTGGTGGTGGTGGTTGTCCTTTGTTTTTCAATGTGTTTACAATAATTTGCTGAATGAAAATATGGGCTTCATATTTTCCCTTTAATATTCTTTTTCTAAATGGAAAAGGGTACTGGATCCAAGACTGTATTTTGAGCACTCTTTACTTTCATTTCAAGCTGAAAGTTTGGACAAAGCAGAATTGAGGTAGATACAGCCTCCTTGCATTCTGAATTTTCTCTCCTCATCCCCCAACTGATATCACGGTTTTTCAAGTAAATTATTTGTGAGAAAATTATGCACAAATAATTCAAAAATACTTTTATGTCTTTTACAGTCTTTGTATTCATGAATCAATTTAGATTTGGGATGATTTATATTTTGATGTTCAATCCATAATTAGGGCATTTGTAGATTTGTAGACAAGCTCTTCATAGATCTTTGATGTTTCATGAATATCAGCAAGGAGAAATTATCATTAATTATCTGTGCCTGAAACTGTTCAGTTTATCTTGACTGAAAAAAAAAAGCTGCTCAAAGTGCTAAATTCTCTACTAGCACAACTTCCCTGAGTCTAATCTGTCCTCCTCACTTAGGCTCATGTCTTAGAAGCTGGAAAGGAAGAGTGTGCAGATATGAGCATGGTTCTGCCCACGGTGATAGATGCCTTGTCCATGGTCTATGCTGGACACTGAACTTGAGGTTCCTCTTCCCTGTCCTGGATCACATACCCCACAGGTGTCTGTACACTCATGAATATCCTCCACTCCATTCACTCTCAGTCCCATCTCCCTGTTCTCTTAATGGAACTCGCAACCATCTGAAAATGCATTGTTTTCTTTGTGTATAGTCTGTTCCTATAAACCATTAAAAGAAAGTTCCATGAGAGTGAACTCCGTCAGCCCTGCTACCACTACATCTGAGTGCTTAGAACTGGGGCTGTCATTGAGGATTACATGACTTTTAAATGGATGTGTGGAGACCTTGAAGCAGCCAAGGTAAAAGCACTAGGGCTGTGACATGAGATGGAAGGAGATAATGTTGTAAAATAAATAGGGGTTGTGGCCAGGTGGGTAAGCAGAGAGCAGAACTGTGAAGCATGTAAAGGAAGGTTGGGCTTTATCCAAAAGTAATGAAAAGGAATAAGCCTTTAAGCAGCTGTGTTATACCATCCAATATGTGATTTGAAAACACTGTTCTAGCTGGAGTGTAGAGAATGGATTGAGGATCAAAACTGGAAGAAGAGTAGCCCGTATTGAAGAATTTCACAGTTGTCCATATGAGAAATGACAGTCTCTTGGACAGGGTGGAGGCCATGGCAATAGAGAAGAGCAATTGGATTTTAAAAGTACTTGAGTGATATCACTGAGGTGACGTCATGGATAATTGGATATAGCAAGTGAAGAGAGAGAAAACAGTGTTGATTCCAGCCTTGAGCCATAGATGGATGATGGAGCCATTGCTTACACAAGGAAATCACAGAAGACAGAGATCACATTCGCTGTACCGGGTGACAGTTCAGTGACAGTATGGACCGGAGAGGACTCAGACTTTCCAGTGGGTAAGTCTACTGGGCAGATGGGCATACATGTCTACAGCTTAGGTAGTTAGGCTAGAGGTAAACACATTGAGGAGGGATCTGCACTTCTGTTGGTTATGGTTGCTTCGTTGGTTTTGTTGTCACTGTATATTGAGAAGACTCTGGAGTCGAACTGCCTAAATTTAAATCCTGGGTCCCCTCCACTTTTGTTGAGTGATCTTGGCCACATTACTTGTCACCTGTAGTTTTCTCATCTGCAAAATAAAGTTAATAAAAGGACCCACCTTGCAGGATGGCTTTGAAGGTGAGATGAGACAAAGGAGGTAATATGCATAAAACATGGCCTGGTGTAGAGTAAGCTCTTAATAGAAGACAATAATAATTAGCCATTTGGGCATTTCATAAAGGCCACCAAATTCGTGGATTGTTGTTAAACAAAGGGATGATGCAGAGCCAACAGATTCTCACAGGTTACATTTGTGCTCTATGGTCATCCAAGCATAGATCATAGAGTTCGATCTTCAGCAACTGTGATACCTTAGCTCCTATTTGCAGGTCGATGCCTTTGATTGTTATAGCAAGTACTGACACCATTTTTTTACACATTCTAGTCCTTGTTTATCCTGGTTGGCAGATTATCGTTCAGTGATCTTTGCTTAGTAGTTACTGGAACATACATATGCATTGTACTAGTAAGGAAGCCCTGATAGGAATTAAAGCTACTTCTCCTAAATTCTGTCGTAATTATTTTTCCTGACTAATCAATGAAAAAGCATTCAAATTGTAATATGATGCTTCCCTGAGGCCTTTGCTGAAACTTGCCACTGAGTAAGCGGTTCCCTTTCTACCTGTAATAGATGACATATGTCTAAAAGCATAAGTAACTTGATCAGCTGTCATTATCTTGCTCGTCTCCTTCATCAAAAGACACTGTGGAAAGGAACTGAGACACTAAGGAGAGACAGGGATGTGTGTGTGTGTGTGTGTGTGTGCGCGCACGTGTGTGCGCGTGCACGTATGTGTATGTATACACACAGACACATATTCTCATGCACATACCTATATCCATATGCACAGAGTAAACTATAATGGAATGTGAATTACAGACACAGAATAGTTTGTAACATGTGACCCCTACAATCACATTATCCAACAGCCTCATCACACGGATGCAGTATTTGGAGTCAAAAGAGATGGGATAAACCTGGCCTGTATAGCTCAGTTGTTGAGCATCGACCTATGAACCAGGAGGTCACTGGTTTGATTCCCGGTCAGGGCACATGCCCAGGCTGCGGGCTCAATCCCCAGTGTGGGGCGTGCAGGAGGCAGCCAATCAGTGATTCTCTCTCATCACTGATGTTTCCATCTCTCTCTCCCTCTATCTTCCTATCTGAAATTATTAAATATTTATTTTTTAAAAAAAAGAAAAAGAAAGGAGGGAGGGAGGGGAGGGGAGGGGAAGGAATGAGTTGCCGGAGCTCATGCAGTGATATGTGGTGGAATCATGAGAGAATGCTGGTCTTCAAACTCCCAGCCCAATGTTTCTCCTCTACGCCCAATGAGCAGGTTCACTACTGCACTCTACAGTAATCGATACTGATGGAATATGAATATGCTTGTTGTATTCAAAATTCCGTATCTCTACTGTAATTAGCCAGATGCGAATGAAAGCTAAACTGATTATCTATCTCTCCTCTATTTAACCATATATCATAGCATCAAAAATAAATACCCCAAGATAGACAATGAAAAGATTCATACTGCGAGTCATTTCTGCAAGAACTTTGAAAATAAGGCTGACATCTGTTACAAAGAAGGATTAATTAGGTATTACTTTAAATGATGAATTCTGGCTCTGTTTCCCCAGAGAACAGTTGGTAAATGTACTGTTCTAATTAGGGATTTGGATCAAAATATCATCTTATTCTAATCATGAAGTCTATTAAGATTTTTATTAATACTATCAGTTTTACTAACTGTGTACATCGCACATGTTTATATGACAAGCACAAATACTTCTCCTCGGGTGAAGAAGACAGTCTTGGAAATGGCATTAACATGTATAATTACTGGTTATTAATTTAGGACTAAACCACATTGTAATCCCCTTTCGTCACAGCCGGCTTTCTTTGTGATGCGTTATTAAACATACTATGTTGTTAAAATCTCAGAAGGTCCTGAAAAGGAATGACAGGGAAAGCAAGGCTATGCCCAGAGGCTGGCAGATGTGGCTCAAATATTGCACTTGAATTTGGCATAAAGAACTAGTTCTTCCAAAAGTAATTTTTTAATTTATATTTATTGTTGAAAGTATTACAGATGTCCCTCTTTTTCCCCACATTGACCCTCTCCACCCTGCAACCCCCGCCCAGGCCTTCACTGCACTATTGTCTGTGTCCATGGCTTATGCATATGTGCATATAAGTTCTTTGGTTATTCTCTCTCCCCTCCCACCCCCGCCTTCCCTCTGAAATTTGTCAGTCTGTTCATGCTTCTATGTCTCTGGATCTATTTTGTGCATCTAAGTTTATTTTGTTCATTTGATTCCACATATGAGTGAGATTATCTGATACTTGTCTTTCTCTGACTGACTTATTTTGCTTAGCAGAACCAAAAGTAATTTTCAAAAGAAAGCACATGCCATGAGCTATACCTGTCTTTCTATTTCCATCTGAATCCAGTCATCTGACTTGTCCAGCCCCTACAGTGCAAATAATAGGGGGAAAAAGAGACAACAACAACAACATAGAAATTAGAATACGAAGTCCTGGGCTTAAGTCCTGCCTGTATTGCTTAAAAACCTCCGTCACTGTGGGCTGGTTACTTAAGGCCCTAACCTCTTCCTACCTCCATGTTCTCATGTGTATCCTAGGGATAAATTATGATGATGATACACCCATTTCTCAAGGGTTAGTAGGAGAATTACATGAGATAACTTATGGGTATAATATACAGTATTCCTCAAAGAATCATTTACTTAGTGCTTTTCAAGAACCTTGCCTAGACTTTGTGTTATACATTTTCCACAAGCAGGTTGCGGGGGTGAGGAGAGGGGGAGGGGGAAGGTAAAATGAAAATATATGTATGTGTGTAAAAAATACTGAATTGCTTGCAGATTTCTACCAGTAACATGCTTATTTTTAATGAATGGTTGACTCCTTTGTTAATTCTCTCTAAATCTCCTTTGCTAGTTACTCTTTTTTTCACCCTCTCAAATGTTAGAGTTCCTTGGGTTCAGACTTTGTACTTCTTTCCTTAGACTCTCTTCCTGAGTGGTTTCATCCATTTCTATGATTTTAAATACTGTCTATGCTAATGATGCCCAAACTGATTTTGCCAGTCCTGACCCCCAGAATGACAGACTCATATCTAATGAATGACAGCAGGTCCTCAAACAACATCGTTTCATTCAATGCTGTTTCGGGCCATTGCAAACCAACTTGTCCAGTATGGAACCCTTATCCATCTTCTCTTACACGATCCCGCTCCGTGGCTCCCCATTTCACTCAGAATACAAACCAATCTCGTGAACATGGTCCCAAGGCTCTGCGTGACTGTTGTCCAGATCTTCAAACTCATCTCATGCTTCCGCATGGCAACCTCATGGACCCAATTTCAGTTCCTGGAGAACACCACCCTCTTGCCTGCCTTGGGACTTGCCTGTGTTATTTCTTCTGCCTAGAAAGCTTCGCTTCTGCCCACCCATCAGCGAACACTGTTAACTTGGCTAAAACCAACTCATCTATTAGGGTTCAATTCAAATCTTATATCCACCCACGCTCCCATCTAAGTTAGCGCCCACTTCCCAGCTGTTATCCTCTCTCATAGACTCTAGTTAATGTACTTCATAGAAGTCATCACAGTGTTTAATTATATAACTATGCATGTTTATGTCCAACTCCTCTAGTAAATGGTAACCTCCATGAAGTAGGGACATTTTCTGTTTTATTTGCCACTGTAACATACTCTCTGGTTCGTAGCCAGGGTTCAACATGCATGAGTACCTGAACTAGATGAGTAAAAGTTCCTTGCTACCAAGCTCAACAGATTAAGCTATTTAGCCTTTGTGATGATATTATATATAATATTGTCCATGCGTATTATATAATATCTGAATTTACATAAAGTCCTCCCATTTACAAAGTGTCTTCATTTTGTATTCCTGCATTTGAACTCCCAAACATCAGTTTCATTAGTAGATAATGCAGCTGTGGCTTAGAAAGACAAGAGACCTGCTGAAATTCACATTGCAAGTCAGATGACAGATCTTTAGATTCTCATGCCCAATATTCTTTACATTAGATTGCTCCAAATTTTAAGCCTTTGGACAAACAGAGCAGAAGTACAACTTTAATTTTCCACTTATTCTTGATACCTCCAATTGACTTTTCTATGTAGGACATTATATTTGAGAACATACATGAAATATTCTGTCTGTCTGTGCTGAGAACTATGGTGTGTTCAGAAAATTTTCTGCTAAATGCAGGATAATCTAGATTTTATGGAAACATCTCAGCTCAAATGTTTTCACAGATACTATCTTTTGTGCCCACTTAAAGGAACAGTGTTCAACAAATATCTTTACAATTACAACTTGTCAATATGTTGACTGTCTTTCATCCTTTAGAATGTTTCAACAAATTTGGACTCTCCAAAATCATAGCTCCTCTCAATTTCATTTTATTATGCTACAGAACATAACTTTATATAAGTAAAACCAAAGCTGCATCAAATTCAATTTTAGATATGTTTGAGTCTGGAAGAAACAATTTTCAAATCATTCTAATTGTCCTATAATTCCATTGATCTTTTGTTATAACCAAGTTCTCTAATATTTTATGTTGTTATGAAACAATTGGAAGTATTTAATCACAGTGTAAAAGTGGGATTTCAACTTTTGAAACTTTGGAAAGAAATTCAATTATGAAAACAAAACACACAGCACAGGTAGACACTGAAATCCCTACAAAACAGACAGTTTGACAAATTAAATGATGCGCATGTGACTGTTTTGTACATGACTTAGTTTTAAAATCCTATATTGTGTATCTCATCTGGTGATGGCCCACACAAAGAGGAAATAAATACTGCCATGATGATATTTGTGTGTCCTCAATAGCAGCTCTTTCACAAAAATTGTGTAGTTTCGTTCCCTGTGTAGATTTGGATAATTACAGCTTATATTTCAAAAAATAAGGACACATATATAATACCTTAATCAATAAATAAATTAAAACAAAAAAATACTGTAACTTGTTTGGATTATAAAGCATGGGTGTACCCTATCACATTTCCTGTACATGTCTGCATCATGAGTTTTCTTAATTTAGGAGGAAACCATGTTTTTACCATATTTTATATGGTAATGCAAAATGTACAGTCATAGTGCCACCATGAAAACAAATACATCTTCAGAGTTCACCTTTACAAGTGAATTAACAACAATGTTGAAAATGATGTCAGAGGTTTCACATCCAACATAATGAACTTCGAAAGTTTACTGAAATTCTGTGGCTTGATTAAAAGGAATCGAACCATTACCAGAAGGTCTGCCTGTTCTAGTTGCAATGTGAGGACCGACATACCTGAACATGAACTCTCTCTGCGAGGGACGTGACCTACGAGTACGTTTGAATGTGAGTGAAGTTCTTCAACTAGGAAAGCCACACGTGAACAGCTCTCCCTTCACTTTTCCTGGATGGTCAGGGAGTCACGGAATCATCACAGCGACTTTCATTTACAACCGTCATTTAGTCCCCGACCGGGGCCCAGGGCGTGCTGCTGCCTCGGGCCTGGTTCTGCGATTGCACGAGGGTGTCCGTGGGCTTCTTGGTAGGGGAACTGTCGTTAGGGGTCACCTATGTTATCATGTTGATGATGTCACCTTCCTTCTTTAAATTATTCTTAAAATGAACATTTTAAATACGCAAAGCATTAACTCCTTGATAGCATTCGTCTTTGTTTCCTAAACACAATCCCAGGCATAGCACCCCTTTTGTCTGGGGTTTTCCTCCATTGAGTTGTCACAAGTGGTTCCAAAAGCGCCTTCAGGGTGGGCACTGAGTATATGTTGTTTTATAGACGCTCATTTCCCTTTTTTAAGGACGCAACTGTTTTTTTCTCCTTGCTCTGATGTTGGTTTTGACACTGAAATCAATATTGCTTTTGCTAGTTCAAATTTTACATTTATTTCTGGTTTCATTTAGAGCAGTGGTTCTCAACCTTCTGGCCCTTTAAATACAGTTCCTCATGTTGTGACCCAACCATAAAATTATTTTCATTGCTACTTCATCACTGTAATCTTGCTACTGTTATGAATTGTAATGTAAATATCTGATATGCAGGATGGTCTTGTGAAAGGGTCGTTCGACCACCAAAGGAGTCGCGACCCACAGGTTGAGAACCGCTGATTTAAAGGATTCCACAAAGCATTCACATCTCTTGCTCTCTTCACGTCCTCTGTTAGCGTATCCAACAGGACTGTGGCCTATGGAGAATAGGCCAACAGCGGGAAGTGATAGCAAACATCATCACCCTCGTGCAATCGCAGAACCAGGTCCGAGGCAGCAGCACGCCCTGGGCCCCGGTCAGGGACTGAATGACGGTTGTAAATGAAAGTCACTGTGATGATTCCGTGACTCCCTGACCATCCAGGAAAAGTGAAGGGGGAATATTAAATGTGAGATAAATAAATAGGCCAACAGTGGGAAGTGAATTAGGGCACCGTGCTATAGGGATAGCCTCACCAGGCAACAGCCCGGCTTAGAATCACATATTACAGTTGCCAGTTGAATGACTTACTTTGTTTTCCAAACTCGCCGTTTCTTGGCGTGCCACGTATGTGTTGGCACACACTTTGTCGGTATAAACGTGTAGCTTCTTTCATTTCTAGAATGACTCACCCTGAGCAGCAGAGAGGGCCAAGAACGTACACTTACAAAATGGCAACCATCACAAGACTGACGGGCTGTGAGACTGTGGCCGTTTCTTTCCATCACGTCCCTGTCCCTCTCCCTCCAGGCCGGATGGCTGCCTTGCAAGTGTCCAGAATGGCTGATCTCTACACACCCTCAGTTCCCAGATGCTGAGCTCATCCAATGGCCCACGCCTTTAACACCCAACACAAAGACACAGAAGCAACACGAGCGAACTTGCCATCCTTCCTGAAACAAAGACAAGTTGACACATGTGACCAGATATTCATTCCACCCTTGGGGGGGAACTAACCTTCAGAAAAACGTTTCGGAGGTCTGTCTTTGAGGTCTGAGAGATTGAATTCGGCCGCCGTTTCAATGCTTCTGTATCGCATCAGGAAACAAAATCAGGTGACCGTGAAGCCACGTGGAGCCTCAAAATAATCCCAAAGTTTTGATGCCAGGGGTGAACCCATGAAGCCATTGCCACTGGCTATAACACTATGACCCGCTGAGGCTGGTAGGAGCCGCTCTACTGCTCAGGGTTCAGTTACTGTGGGGAAAAAAAAGTCAGATGGAGCTGTCATCCCAAAACGAATAATAATAATAACATGTGCACCTAATTGGCTTAGGCTTTCTTATTATTATTCATACAATTACGATTTGCCTCTATAGAAAATATGGCCATTATTTGTAAATTACTATTTCAGAAAAGCAAGGTATCCCTATTAAGGTTGTGGCAGGAGTAAGGGGAATTCATAAAATGTACAGAAATTACAGCTAAGTGCAGAATGGGCATATCAGTACCTAAGTAGAAACACATTTCCAACTTCCTGGTACGCTTGGCCTCCGTCCCATGCCGCTAATTACTTCTCGGCTCCAATGGGCAGAACCGTTAGCAATTGGCTTGGCAATAGGTGAAAAGATACGTTTCTTTTTCCTTTCTTTCTTTCCCTATGGAAAATTGTCTGCGTGGCACTGCAGTGCTGAGCAAGTTATTCTTAGCAGCACGTCTCCTCAGACACTATGATGGCAGCCTGGGGAATATTAAATGTGAGATAAATAAATCATTACAGCCATGTGGCCAATCTTCGACGTGTATACAAAGGGAGTTTTGACTGGATGAGGCCTTTGAAAACGATAGATGTATTCATTTCAATTTAGATGTGCTCCAGCGTTAAGGTGCCAATCTTGACACATTCCCCGCCTACTTCACGTATGGAATTCTTTTATCCATCACCGTGCACCACGCCTCCGGGGAGAAGGCAGAAAAGAATGTAGCGGCGGTGAAATGCAGTGAATAACCATGTAGGACAGAAGGGAAAGAGCATCGTCAACAGGGAGAATCCGAAATCAGAGGCAGGATTTTTAATTCGGGGGGATGCAGTGACTCAGCTGGAATCTGTCTACGTCACAAGAACAGGAGTGTCTGGAACCAGAGAGGAGGGAGCCCGATTCTGGGGTCCGTCACCCAAGAACCACCCTCTCGCAATCTGGGACCCCTCGGGGAAGGTAGGAGAGCTGGTTTTGGCCCAATCCCCACAGGCCAGGCTGAGGGACCCCACCAGTGCATGAATATGTGCACTGGGTCTCTAGTAAAAATATAAAAATAAAATGCTCATTGAAGAGATATAGACTGACAGCTGGGGATGACAAAGGCCCAACAACACACAAGAACGTTGAAAGCAGGCAAAGCCTCCCACAGAAACCAGCTGTTAGGGAGTTGGGTCTAATGCCTAGTCCCTGAGCAAGTACAACAGCAGAGATCTGGAGCGCAGTGGCTGAGTCCAGCTGCCCTGATGGCCGAGAGCGATGCCATGCACAGAGGGGGGTGGGATCTGGGACAGAGGCATCTCCGTGGCTGCACCTGTTCAATGCTTCCGCTGATTCATGAGCAGAGAGGGAAAGGAACCTGACCTCAGGAGCCTTGTAGAGCCTTGGGAATGTGCTGTATTGTGTAAAGAGTACCCAGCGCTTAGTGCACCATGTTGTCCTCTATTCGTGGAATCCTAGTGAAAAAGTCCCTTCGGGTCTTGGAAAGGAAGTTGTCTAAACGGGTTGGACCCCTCTGGGCGGTTAGATTTGACATTCTGGAGGTCAGAGTGTCCAGCAGTAGCACTCGCAGAACTCCCTCTCGACAAGGCTTGCTTCCGAGTGGGCTCTTCTTCGGCTTGTCCTGGTGGCATCTCAGTCTCCCCTCAGCCTTTTCCTCCCTTTTAGAAGAGTTAACAGCCTCCAGGAAAGACAGATAACACCGCTTTGCTCCAGGAAAGACAGATAACACCGAACAGAAGGAATCACTAGGACAGGTTTGTTGAGAGACCCAGGGGATGGCTCACTGAGAAGACTGTAGATTTCTTTTTTTTTTTTCTTAGTCCTCACCCAAGGATATTTTCCCATTAATTTTTAGAGAGAGTGGAAGAGAGAAGAAAAGACAGAGAGAAATATCGATGTGAGAGAAACATATCGATTGGTTGCCTCCTGCAGGAGCCCTGACCAAGGCCCGGGCCGGGAAGGAGCCTGCAACCGAGGTATGTGCCCTTGACCGGAATCAAACCCAGGACCCTTTGGCCCACGGGCCGTTGCTCTAGCCACTGAGCCAAACCGGCAAGGGCTTTAGGTTTTAACAGACTCTTCTCTCCTCCAGCCATGCAACTCACTCTCCCCTAAAACCCCAAGTTTGAAGGATTTGAAATAGAACTTTAGACATTATGGAGCTGAGTCATCAAAGAGTTTGAAACCTGACACTGGATAGAGGGCCGAGAGAAAGTAGCATCTGATCTAATGCCAAGAGCTCCCAGCAGCACGGCTGGTCCCCTGGAGCGGAACAGAGGGAAACAGGAGTGGCGAGGCCTAATTGAACCGAAGTGGGCTACTCTGACATACGGGGAATCAAAGCTTTCAAATGACAAATTAAATAAGGAGTAAAGGAAGCAAAGCGGTGTTATCTGTCTTTCCTGGAGGCTGTTAACTCTTCTAAGGCAATGGCTCCGGATTGTAGAAAAAGCTCTGGTCCATAAGGATGGTTTCCATGGTCCCCTACAAAGGAAGACATGGGGGCAAGTTTTATCACTCACTGTCATTATTTAAAGGGTTATTCCTTACTCCGGGAGTGTGGTCTGCCCACATTTTCATATGAAAATGTCCTTTCTTTAGAAGAGATGGTGATAATACAAGGTAGTTTGTTTGTTTGTTTTTTTCATTTCAGTGCCCTTACTGATCAAAATTATAGGTCAAACACTTCATCCCCACCCCCAATCATAAAAACACGAGTGTGGCCCTAGCTGGTTTGGCTCAGTGGATAGAGTGTGGGCCTTTGGACTGAAGGGCCCTGGGCTTGATTCTGGTCAAGGGCACATACTCAGGTTGTGGCCTCGATCCCCAGTAGGGGGCGAGCAGGAGGCAGCCAATCAATGGTCCTCTCTCATCATTGATGTCTCTATCTCTCTCTCTCCCTCTCCCTTCCTCTCTAAAATCAATGAAAATAGATATTTTTTAAAAAATAAGTTCTGATTTGTGAACAAACGGAAGTCTGAGACCCACCAACCCCAGGCAGCTCTCTTTCAGAGGGTAGATCAGAGTGACCTTGGCAGCATTTTCAAAGCAGACACTGTCGTCCCGCCCCCCCCCCCCCCCCCCGCCGCCATGGAGAGCTCGCAGAAGGAACGTTGGGGGGGGGGGGGGGGGGGGCTGTGTATTTTTATATAAGATTCTGATTCAGGCCCTAATTGGCATCATAGTTCCCAGGGAGAATGAGCAGCTACCATCCTTGGGAGACCCATATCTTCTTTGCTTTTGTATTTTTCTTGAATGTATTCATTCACCCCTGCGAACAGGTGACGCGTCATTTCCAATGGCTTTTCCTGAATAAGACAAATAATATTTCAGGAAACAAGTTTCTATGCTCCACGTACAAAAGATCTTTGAAGAAGCAGCTTCAAGCAAACAATGATTCTTTTCATAAAGAATCATAATATTAAGACTCTACGGGTATGAACCAATATATTCTTGATGGCGGTGGCAAGCTCAACAAAGTCCTTGAGCTAATTTTAATGGGAAAAGTGTCTTATCTACAAACTGAATCTATAAATATATATTTCTGGAGCTCTAAAAGGAAACTGCAGGGAGGAATGCTCAAACATACTCAAGCTGTGTAAGATGGGCGGAGGTATAAAAGTAAACCTGATTCCTTCAACACTGAGGAGGCAAAATAAACGGTTTAAGCTCCTCTCTGTCCCTAAGGAGATCGGCCTAATAGTATCATTTGGTTCCGGCCCAGCGGATCTCCCCACTGGCCTGTGTATATATACCGACTTCTTCCACAACTGGTTTCCATGAAAGGCTTCCTTTCCTTACCGTGTAATTGCAACTAAGGCTCTCCCCTCCCCCCCCCCCCCCCCCCCCCCCGCGCCCTGGCCCCATGCCAACATAACATGAATCTCGACTCCCATGCAAACCCCACTCGTTCTCCAATGCCTGTTTTGTTCACACAAACACTGAACCTTTAGCAGGTGCTAGGCATGTGCTGGGCCCCAGAAGGCCATGCAGGGCAATGATGGGTTTTAAGCAGATGTGTGTTTTCACTGGGGAATGTGACTCAGAAGACACCTTGGGTAGAAACAAGGATATTCATGCCTTGGCTCAGTGGATAGAGCGTCGGCCTGTGGACCAAAGGGTCCCGGGTTCGATTCCGGTCAAGGGCACTTACCTCGGTTGTAGGCTCCTCCCCGGCCCGGGCCCTGGTCAGGGAAAGAAAGGAAGGGAGGAAGGAAGGGGGCTTCTGTAGTAATTTAGGACAATGACTATCACAGTGTGTTCTCTCAATCAGAAAAATCCAAGTCACGTGGCAATTAGCAATGCACACTGTCATGGCCCATTAAACACAGGCTCGCTCCCAGTGATGTGCGCGACAGCGAGCCTTCCAGGTGTGATGACACACACTGACATCTGTGAACCACAGACTTAAGAGCCGTGGGAGACAAGTTAGTGGTAGTGGGTTGGAGAGCAGCAAGCACACTTTCCAGATGTTACTGAACTAAAAGACATAGTGACCAGTTTGATGACTAGAAAGAAGAGAAATGAAATGTTGAGGTTTATGATTTGTGTGATGGATGCCTAGGAGAGTCTTTCAGAGGGAGAGAAATACAAGAACAGATCGGTGTAGGGTGTTCAGGGTAGAAAATAAATGCTTATTTCATAGTGGGATGTGTCAACGCTGAAATATTGGGCATTCAGATGGAGACATTCAGAATGGTACTTTAATAGAGAGATCTGAACACAGGGAGAAGGATTAAGATAAAAGTGATCTTAGAGGTTATTAAAGTTAAAAACCAAGGGGAGTGAGGGAGAACAGGGAAGTCACCCAACAGAGGCTGAGAAAAAGTGAAGGAAACAGAAGACAGAATCCAGAAAACACGACCATTTAGAGCAGATAATGGCAGAACCCAGAGGGAGCCAAAACATAATTGTGGTATTTTAGAAATTCAGCAAGGCCAGGCTTTTCAGAAGGAGGAATTAATCGATAGTTTTAAATATCACAAAGAGATCAAGGTAAGGAGAGAACCCCATCCATTACATTTAGAAATGAAGACAGTTGTGACTTTGCTAAGAGAAATTTCAATGGTGATTGTTCCAATAGACTCTTCCTCTCCTGGGGTTTCAGCTGAGACCCCAGAATCACAACAATAGATGCAGGTAACCTCCATATTCAAAAACAATATGTTAGCCCTCACCGGTTTGGCTCAGTGGATAGAGCGTCGGCCTGCGGACCGAAGGGTCTCAGGTTCAATTCTGGTCAAGGGCACATGCCTGGGTTGTGGGCTTGATCCCCAGTAGGGGGTGAGCAGGAAGCAGCCAATCAATGATTCTCTCTCATCATTGATGTTTTTCTCTCTCCCTTTTCCTTTCTCTCTGAAATCAATAAGAATATATTTAAACAACAACAAACCAATCTGTTAGATCATTTATGAGGAATTTGCAAAGTTGGTGACCAAAAGCATGTGCTGTCTCCTAGGCTATGACCAGGCCGTGGGGGAAGGAGAGGATTCCCTGGGGGCAGGTTAGAGTTGAAAGCTCGCTGGGAGATGTTGTCTTTGTGGGAGCTGTTCACTTTCTCGTTGCCCCATCTCCACCACGCCAGGTGAGGTGGAATGGGGGGACGCTCAGAGACACACTGGGAAATGACTTGTACTCCTTGGAGGTCAGAGATCACAATGCTGGTGGCACCGGCCTCCCTCCTGGAGAAGTTTGAAGGTGGGTGTGCGACCCATCCCAACAGCAGCGCAGACAGAGAGGGCTCGGGTGTAGCAAGCTGTCACTTGGCCTCATGAATCTGTAGAGAGCCAGACTTGCACTGGTTTTGTTTTCTTTTAGAAGGTGCCCCATAGCCACCATGAAAGATACTGAGTGCCACAACTCTATTTTTTAAAAAATATATTTGTATTGATTTCAGAGAGGAAGGGAGAAAGAGAGAGAAACATCAATGATCAGAGAGAATCATTGATTGATTGCCTCCTGCACGCCCCCTACTGGGGATCGAGCCCGCAACCCAGGCATGTGCCCTTGACTGGAATCAAACCCGGGACCCTTCAGTCCACAGGCTAATGCTCTATCCACTGGGCCAAACCGGCGAGGGTGACTTGCACTGTTTTTAAGTAAAACCCTGAAGGGGGAGACATAACCCGTGGACAGAGCATTTCACATGTTAGGGCACGAGGAGGAGGAGGAGTTCCCCCATGAGGAGTACCCCCCTGAGAAACCTACACAACAGCCAGTATTTGTGTGTCTGCTAAACAGAAGGCTCCACACATGACTCTTACACACCGGAGCCTCAAAAACACTGGAACTCATCACTAAACTATGAAGACAGATGTTTCATTCCACTAAGAGCAGCACCTCACTCTAGCCAACTCGAAAAATGAGGCAAAATCCATTAGAATCTTATAAGCCAATGATTTCTTGCCTTTTACTTTGTCTTAGAGACCATCCTGGAGGGCGGGGGAGAAACCAGGGGGGCTCAAAAGCTATAAATATCAAGTATTTTTGAAGCTAAGCAGGACCCTGTTTGCCAGTGTATTCGTGAAGGTTCTGCCAAACACAGGAGTTCAGTCTGGAAACCCTTCCTCCCTCTTACAGATGGGGGGCCCTCTCTCCATAGATCTGCTGGCCGGCCTGTCCTTTGACTTTTCTCTGCCTACCCGACTCTTTGACCTATTTTTTAATGTATTTATTTATTTTTAATTCCTTATTGTCCCCTTTCTCCCCCATTGTCCCCTCCCAGCCCGCCCCCACCCCCCAGCCCAGGCCTTCACCCCACTGTTGTCTGTGTCCATTGGTGATGCTTATATGCATACAAGTTCTTTGGTTGATCTCTTACTCCATCCACCCTCCCCTGCCTTCCGTCTGAAGAATATAATGAACAACATAAACAAAAATAGATCCAGAGATACAGAAGCATCAACCAGACCGTCAAAACCTCTTTGGCCTATTCTTGTATTTAACACCTCTGCCCATTGCCCCAGAAACACGTCCTTCCTTGGCCATTTCACCCTATTGTGACACAGCTGTCACAAGGAAAAGGTAGGATAGCCAACGGCCAAGGGCTGAGGGCATCTTTAACTATTCGTGTGCCTGTGGAGGGCAAGGTATTGAATACAAGAAATGGATAACTGCAGCAGATGCTTTCTTAAAAGCTTTTGATTTCCTCTCTGTTTGTTAAATCGCTAATGGATTCTTTCTTTCCAACATGAAGAACTCCCACAGAGCTTCAGACCTTCACAAATTACACCCGTGCCCCCGCCTGATGGACCGAGCCAGCGATGGGAGAGCATCGTGCTACCTGGGTGGCCCCGGCTGGCAGCAGCCTTACCAGCCAGTCACCATCATTGCCAAGGCTCTGCTTCTGCTTCGAGGCTCTTGTCTGAAATCCGAAACTCCATTGACATTTTCTAAAGTGTGAAGCTTCCCCTAAGCCTCTGCTCCATTTTCGTGTGAAAGTGAGCTCTCCCACTTGGGTGTGGATCTAGGCTAGAGTCCAGCCTCTTATCCTCCCTGACTTTGCCGACTCGAGACCCCTCCTGCCACCACGGGGCCCGGAAGGCGAGCACCTCTGGCTGACGTCCTCCTTTTCGTCTAAGGTACACAGCCACATGGCCTTCGTCTGGGATTTAATTCATTTGCCAGTTCTTTCTGCCATCTTTTGAGGAGGACAATATAGGGGAAGCCTTTCTTCTTGTAACTTTGGAAACATTTAAGATATGGTTGGTTGGTTTGTTTGTTTAAGAAGGTCAAAATGAAGATATCTTCCAGTTTTCTAACCATCCCTGTAAGTAGTGGAATCAAGTGCTACAACAGCAGTGAACCCTCTGGAAAAAAGCAAACAAACAAAAACAAGAAAAAACTTAAAGAAACTAGCATGTTAGCTCAATTTTCAGCTGTAATTACATTAAAAGTGTGGCAACAACGTTGAAAAAAACGAGCCCCAACTGAGTATAAAATAAAATGTTGCAAAACTGTATTTGTTTGTTTTTAATTTCTTAACATGACATTCATAAAGAGTGAAGGTTAATCTGTAGGTAACAAGAGGAAAAAAATCATTGTTTTAAGTTATGCCTAGTCCACAGGTACAGAGTTAAACCAAAATAGACACAAAAGGCCATCACTGATGATGAAATTGTGACTATGAAATTGTGATTCTCTTCGATGACTTTCACAGACAGGTATATTACAATTTTTTTATTCCAAAAAATTTTTCAGTGGAAGACATAGGTGATATAGATGATAGACTGATGGACAGATAGGTTTCTGCTATGCAACCTTCCATGTCCAGGGAATCTGTGCTACTCTCCACTGGGACAGCTATTCCCCAGCTTCTCCGAATTGCACTGGTGTCTAACGTTGAATCTCCTGTTCGTCATTCCCACAGTGAGCCCACAATGTGGGAAGCATTCAAGCACCAGACGATGCCTGACCTGATCAGGAACTGAGAGAGAATTCCTCCTGATCCCAAACCATCCGGAAAGCATTGTAAGACATCTATCATCTCTGCCCCCTCCCCCCCACCTCACCCCACCCAACTAAGTTCCAGTAGGGCCCCTTCCATTCAGTCACGTGACAGTAAAAAGTGCCCAATTACATTTCCAAATTCCCCTTAGAGGGGCTACAAGCAACCCTCGCCGAGAACCGCCTGACTAGATGATTTCTTCCAGTCTTTTGATTCTTTGATCTCCCACATACCACAAAAAACCTCTCCTGATTCTTGCGTTTCAATAAGACAAGTTCTGCATATAGAGACATCCAGCTTCCCAGGCTTCTGTTGCAGAAATGTCATTTTATACACATACCTGGGGCTTGATGGATTTAACCAAAGTCAGTTCAAGAGACAAAACAATAGATGATAACAAAGCTCTAAGTGCAGCCAGTGGAACTGACTGATTGTTAATCACTGTTGACTTAGTGTGATTGGTCGGAGCGTTTTCATAAATTTGGCGTTTCTCTCTATTGTTACTGTCGTGAATTTCTGCCTGATTGCCTCTAATTTCCAAGTTCTAAAGTAATGGCTATAAATAGCCAGCATCGCCTAATCTCCGTGACATATTGTCATACGTTTGGTCAAGTGCGTTATTGTCAGAAGAGTTACTTTTGGCCATACTGCCGTAGGATATCATAGCTCACAGTGTGCACGACTCTAAGTAGAATACTGTGTCTATAACAGATTCTATTGTTCAAAAATTCACATTGTAAAAATATCAAGATAAATCTTTCACTCATGAGGAGGACATATTTTTCTTAGGCAAATTGTAACCACATCGATATGTAGTTGCCTTGAATTTATTTGATTAAAGTTCAGAAAAATTCTTTCCAAGCTCATCTTTTCCACATGTCAGTTGACATGCATGGGAATCTGAGCCTCTGAACTGAGGTACCAGGGGTGTACTGGGCTGAGATTAGGAGGGAACTGTCTTCTATCTTTTTTGTTTTGTTTTGTCTGTGAATCCTCACCTGAGGATATTTTTCCATTGATTTTTAGAGAAAGTGGAAGAGAGAGACAGAGAGAAACATTGATGTGAGAGAGACACATCAATTGGTTGCCTCCTGCATGCACCCCAACCAGGGCTGGGGAACCTGCAACCGAGGTATGTACCCTTGACCAGAATCGAACCCAGGACCCTTCAGTCTGTAGGCTGACACTGTATCCACTGAACCACACCGGCCAGGGCCCTCCCGGTTTTTATCCACCACACGTGGGTGTGGAACCAGCTCATTCTGCATCACCACCCCTCCTACCAGTCTCAGTGTGGCTTTTTGACTCCTTAGTCGTAGGACTTTCATTCTGTTAGATTTCAGGCGGCTCTGAAGGATGGCTGTCCTGCAGGTTGGTTGTAATTTTGAGATGTGGTTGTGGGAGGAGGCGAGCACAGTGTTTACGGAGGTGCCTTCTTGGCCTGAAGCCAGATGGGTCATATTTTGAAAGAATGTGGCAAAACAAGATCTTAGGGCCAGGCAGATAAGGATGGATATGAATCAACCAAAGGACTGTACCAACCAGCACAAATGAAGGCTTATGAAAACCGCTATAGACCATCTAAATGGCTGTCATGGGAACGGAAGGAAGAATGGTGAAGATTCATACGTATGTTCCAATGCTGAAAGCACAGAACCCAAAGCGCTTCTATCTTCTCTGTTAAGAAAAGTTATGTTTACCTTTTAATAAGAAGGAAGAACAGATGTCATTGAAAGGAAATGGGAACCCTAATTCCTTGGAGCGGTGGAGATTTCTCAGGCTACAAAGGGGCAGGTCAGACCTATTTGAGAGCCTATCTCTTTGGGGAAAACCTTTAACTAATGATTGACAAGAGTTGGTGCCTAGTAGCCCTACCTCCTTGCCGCTCCGAATTGTCCTCTATGCAGTTTCTGAGATGTTCAGCTGTCCAAGCTATTTGAATATCTTGCTTCAGATAAATTATGTTGCAGGAAACGTAAAGCTACTAACTGCTCAGAAATCTGGGAAGAATCATAATAAATATGTAAGGATACATATAATCGATATTTTCAATAAGTGCAAAGATAGTTTATTGATTATAGTATTCCCCCTAATGCACCTGGACAGGATTGTAAAGTGAATCGTGGAAAGAATCGTTTGCAAGCATTTGTCAAATGAAATTGTAAATCTTTGGAGGCTGTGTGGGTTCTTTGTTCTGGTTTACCTGGACCTGTAAGGGTGAAAAAGTCTCAGAATTCTTCCCATCAATTGCCAAACAATTTGGTCACAGCACTTGTAATCCTGACTGTCATAGACTTGAAATAATGAAAAAAGTTAGAAATATATAGTAAGCCACAGACCTGCTTTTTATCTCACACACAAAAAAAATGGTAGCACAAGGAGTCTTAACTAAATGGACATAGCTACCTTTAAAAAACAAGTCTCAAAATAATTAAAAGGAGTGCATTTTGAAATACCCTGATTTCAGTTTTTCCCTGGTGAAAAAAGGTGAAGAGATTCGCAAGTACAAATTGGTAGTTACAGGACAGTCATCGGAATGTAATGTACAGCATAGGGAATATAGCCAATAATCTATATATATAAAAGCCTAAGCGACCATTCGACTGGTAGCTATGATGCACACTGACCACCAGAGGGCAGACACTCCTACCAGTAGGTTAGCTTGCTGCTGGGGTCCAGCTGATCGGGATTGGGCGAGTCAGGCCAGACACGCCTTGGAGCCCTCCCACGGTCCCTCCCCAGTTTCAGCCTGATCCCATAGCCCAGACCAAGGGACCCCACTGGTGCACGAATCCATGCACTGGGCCTCTAGTATTGTATTAACTGTGTATGGTGTCAGATGGGTACTAGATTTAATGGGGTGATCAATTTGTAAGTTATGTAAATGTCTAATCATTGGGTTGTACACCTGAAACTAATATAATATTACAGATCAACTGTAATTAAAAAATTAAAAAGAATTTTTTAAAAAGTCAGTCCAATCTAAGAACATCCGCCTTAGGTTGGCTTCCATCAGAAGACCTTGAGCAAGGTTAAGAGTACAAGATCAGGCTGGCTGGTGTGGCTCAGTGGTTGAGCGTCGTCAACCTATCATCCAGATTATGGTTTGATTCTTGGTCAGGGCTTGATTCCCAGTGGTGTGGGATGTGTAGGAGGCAACCAATGTTTCTATCTCTCTCTCTCTCTTTCCCTTTCTCTCTGAAATCAATAAAAATATATTGGGGGGGGGGGAATGCAAGGTCATCCTAGGAAGCACCCATAGAAGATGAAGTAAATGAGACAGGAAAGGGAAGTAACTCAATGCAAAGTGTGTTAAAAAACAGGACACAGCCCAGCTGGCTTGGCTCAGTGGTTGAGCTTCAACCTATGAACCAGGAGGTCATGGTTCGATTCCAGGTCCGGGCACAGGCTTGGGTTGTGGGCTTGATCCCCAGTGCAGGGCGTGCAGGAGGCAGCCGATCAATGGTTCTCATCATTGATGTTTCTGTCTCTCTCTCTTCCCTTCTTCTCTGAAATCAATAAAAATATATTTAAATTTTTAAAAAAGCAGGTCATCCCCATGTACAACAGAGGCTCAGTCCTGCTGAGGATCCTGGGACACTGCGTAGAGCCCACCTCAGAGGGCCCAGGAAGCTGACTCATTATGCGCACTCCTGTCAACATGAGTAGGAGCTTCTACCAAAGACGCCAATTCTAAGAACATGTCTGGGCTGCCCCTTGCGGGCTTAGAACTTGCCACCCTCCAGGGGGCGGGGGGCGGATCTCAGGCAAAGAGAGGTAGCTGTTTACAGCAGGAAGCTCTTGGGTCTGCATCGCAGGAACTCTGTGTGTTCAATGGAGATGGGCAAGGACACTGACAGCATTTTGTCCCCATCACGGGCTCATCATTTTGGTAATCTTACACCATTCTCTAGGAAAACACTGACTTCCTCTAGCAACCAACTTACATATTTTTTGTAGGGATCTGGTGTGTGTTTTTGTACTAAAAAGTGATCGCCAGAGTCAAGGTAACCTAAAGCTTCTCCTCGATCACTTCCCAGCAGATTTAGAGTTCTGTGTTTCATGCTGATAACTATGATTTTAGTTTTTAGGGGTTGTTTGACTTTTGCGTGCTGTTCGTTTCTAAATATGAGAACATTTTGATATTTTTTAATTACTGATTTCTAATCTCCACAAATTATAGTAAAAGAAAATAAGATATGTTGCAGGAGCCGAAACCGGTTTGGCTCGGTGGGTAGGGCGTCGGCCTGCGGACTGGGGGGTCCCGGGTTCGATTCCGGTCAGGGGCGTGTGCCTGGGTTGCGGGCACATCCCCGGTGGGAGATGTGCAGGAGGCAGCTGATCGATGTTTCTCTCTCATCGATGTTTCTGGCTCTCTGTCCCTCTCCCTTCCTCTCTGTAGAAAATCAATAAAATATATTAAAAAAAAAAAAAAAAAAAAAAAAAAAGATATGTTGCAGGAACTGAGTCAAACCAACTCAACTATCTATGTCTTTGCAACTGGGATTCCTACGTCACGGATCTTAAGAGGTTAAAACAGGCCATTGTCTAGTTTGGGTTCATCTTTCTATACCACTCTGTTCTGTCAGGGGACAGATACCAATTAAAATGCATACATATTGGCCCCAGCTGGTTTGGCTCAGTGGATAGAGCGTCAGCCTGTGGACCAAAGGGTCCTGGGTTTGATTCCAGTCAAAGGCACATACCTCGGTAGCAGGCTCCTTCCCGGTCTGGGCCCTGGTCAGGGCTCGTGCAGGAGGCAATCAATCGATGTGTTTCTCTCATATTGATATTTCTCTTTGTCTTTCCCTCTCTCTTGCACTCTCTCTAAAAATCAATGGGAAAATATCCTGGGGTGAGGATTAAATAACAATAATAATAATAAAAGTAAATAAATAAAATGCGTACATGTTGCTTTTGAAAACACATCACCTGGGAATGGCGATCACCAATGCCAAGACAAATAACCAGGTTGTTCTGTGGGGATGAGCTCTGGCGGTGGACACTGGAGATTCTGCAGCCTCAGGCATTTCTGTTGATGGCTTCCATTCCCACAGCGGACGCCTCTAACAGGTAATGCATCTGCTCAGAGGCTGCTGGTTGTCTTTCCTTCCGGCTTATTCTGCCCTCGCTGACTTGGCACACCTGTCACATTGGGGTGAATAATGATAAATGCACTTCTGCGATGTGTGATGTTGCAAAGTACAAGCACCTGAAACTCCATTAGACATGATGACGTGGGGTCAGGGACCACCTGGTGCCAGACAAGGGGTGAGGAAGGCGAGGTCCTGAGCGAGGCTGTCTCCTCCCTCCCTGAAAGGTCTTCGGGAAATTTCTTCGCTTTCTTTTTGCCTCGGTCAATTCCTTCGCTTTCTTTTTGCCTCCGTCGCTCATCTGAAGAGTGCAGATCATTATATTTGTTTCAGTTGCTTCAGAGGGGTTCAGAACATTCATCGAGGTTATTTTTTAAGTGCTTACAAAAGTCCTACAGACTAGTGTGGCTCAATGGTCGAGCACCAACCTTATGAACCAGGAGGTCATGGTTTGATTCCAGGTCAGGGCACATGCCCAGGTTGTAGGTTCAGTCCCCAGTAGGGGGCGTGCAGGAGGCAGCTGATCCATGATTCTTTCTCATCATTGATATTTCTCTCTCTCTCTCTCCCTCTCATTTCCTCTCTGAAATCAGTTTTTTAAAAAAGTCTCACACATATTTTACATGTTTTTATTTTATTATAAAAATTTAAAACAGTGAGTCAAGTATCCCTCATAACTCCCCAAACCCTGAGATAATTAATCACTAGTAATTTTGTAACTGGTAGTTAACTGGATAGCCACTGGGTAACTTTGATGCATTCGTGTTATTATCAGATTTTTGTTTTTTAAAAAGCTATTCTCATGAAATAAAACCAAACCAGACCATTTGTACGCTTTGATCCTGTGGGGGTTCACAATAAGCCACCCCAAGATGTGCCTTGACCACATATTTTGGAAATGAGATGGTTTTCCACACCAACACACAATAACCAGTGCCTTTCAGGGACCACGTTTGAAATTCCTGTGACTAGTTTATAAGCCTGGGGTTGTCTTCTGAAACAGAAGTCAAAACACTGTGATCGCCCATCCAAGATATTCAGGTAAAGGCAGCAATTAAGAATCTTCTCAAATGTTCGTGCTCATCAGAGGTTTGGCTGCCACTGAAGACCACAAACTGTGTCAGGAAACTTTGATAGTTCTTCTTTCTTATCAAGAGGTGATTGTACTGTCTGGCCGGTGTGGCTCACTGGTTGAGCATCGGCCTATGAACCAAGAGGTCACCATTAGGTTCCTGGTCTGAGCACATGCCCAGGTTGTGGTCTCAATCCCCAGTGGGGGGCGTGCAGGAGGCAGCCGATCAATGATTCTCTCTCATCATTGATGGTTTTATCTCTCCCTCTCCTTTCCTCTCTGAAATCAATTTTATATATATATCTCCTATCTAATAAAGGAGTAGTTCGGAAATTAAACGTCACTTAGTCACTCCGTCACTCTGTCACAAAGATGGCGGTGCCCAGTTCCCTCAGCCCCGCCGCTGAAATGTCAAGACCTGTCACCACTCCGGCGGGCCAATCGCGGCAGTGTCCGGGCCTGTGCACCAGGCCAGGGGCTGCTGGGCGAGCAGGAAGGCATGATCCGCCCACTCCGGCGGGCCGATGCAGCCTCGCCACTCTGCTGCCACTGCTGCCACCGCCGCTGCAGTGTCTGGGCCTGTCACCCCCTCCATGAGGCTGAATGCTGCGTCCAGGGGGCACACGCAGGTGGGTGGGGACTTGACTCTGGGTCTTCTGGCTCAGGGGGACTGGATGCTATGTCCCCGTTTGTGCTGGCCAGCAGGTGGACATCCCCCGAGGGGTCCCAGACTGCGAGAGGGCACAGGCCGGGCTGAGGGACTCCCCCTCTGCCCCGTGCACAAATTTTTGTGCATGGGCCACTAGTATGTGTGTGTGTGTGTGTGTGTGTGTGTAGGTGTATGTGTGTATATATATATATATATATATTTTTTTTTAAGAGGTGGCTGTACATTCCTCCCATTACTGACGCATTCCCTGACAAATAGCTGTATTAGCATCCAGTGGTCAAACAGGAGTCTTCTACCATTATTCTGTGCCCGGGAAATGTTTTCTGCAGTGGCCTCATTGCAGGTTAACTCAATGGTGCTGAAATTAATCACCCAGACTCTTTATCTCTATTTAGAAAAATAGGGACTCCTTGGCTTTCTGTCATTGGTACCAGGAGGAGCCCAACGTCACTTTCGCATCATTTATAGCGCTCCGTAATTGCCTTAATAGGGCTAATTAGTGCACTGGATTTTGTTTCCTGAGAGCTTGCATATTTGTAATGGGTTTGCTCTCTTGCTAATGGTCTAAATGACTTCCCACCAAGACCAATCCAAACAGAGGCAGACCGCCTATCAACCACAAGACTACTATCTCGGAATGTTTGCCCCATGATTTGAAGTTCACATATTTAGTGTTGCGTTTTCACCATTACAAGCAAACTACATGAATAGTGGAACTCCAAATATCTGAAGAACATACTTTGCATAATTTTAAGTTTAAATATTTAGAAGTGAATTTTCAGCAATACAAGTAAATGTGCTCTGTTAAAAATAAAGATACTAAATGTCTAATGTTGGTTCAGGAGGTATTTTCCAAATCACTCCAGTCAAAATGTTAACTAATGATATACCTGAAAAGCACTTCCAAGTGCATTCATACACATTACTCATACTAATGGATTTTAAATGTTTTAATACTGATGGGATATTGAGGCTCTAAAGATTTTTTATGTAGAAATAAATATTCTCTTTATGTTTCTTTTTCATGAATATTTTTACAGCTTTTTACAAATTGGGTAGAGTTTAAAAATTGGTGGAAATTGTGATAATTTTTATCTAAAGGAAATCATTTGTTTCCATATATTGCTACAGAAGGAAACTGTTATGAAAGATACTCAGTGTTATAGGAATCATAGCATCCAAGGAAGGTACAATATATTATTACTTTCATTTAAAGAAGAAAAAGAAAGAAATCAAAAGCTGTGCTCCATAGATCAGATATTCTGGAAAAAGAGAAGGAGAGGAAGAGAGCCCACAGGAAACTAATGAAAATTCCAGGAGGCAGCAGAGTGCTCAGCATATGCAAGGAACAGAATCGGGGTACCTGTAGCTAGACCCCCACAGCAAATCCATCTGTAATTAGAATTCTTGTTCTAGTGACTTAGGTTTCTACACACTAGTTTAAAGTGCCTACTGTCCAACACAAGGCAAAAAGAGAAAGCCTTTGAACAAAATGCATAAACACATTGAGTAAAATCAATAATGTGATCAATATGTAGACCACATTTATGTTAAGGGGGAAAAAAACCACTATTGTGATTTATAAAACAAACACAAAGGCACGGTTGTTTTGTTCCTTT
Source organism: Myotis yumanensis (assembly GCF_028538775.1). Classification (NCBI taxonomy): domain Eukaryota; kingdom Metazoa; phylum Chordata; class Mammalia; order Chiroptera; family Vespertilionidae; genus Myotis; species Myotis yumanensis. The sequence goes on from NW_027223768.1 coordinate 4,351,346, forward strand.
TTCTGATGCCTTGGAAAATTATTTAATTACATTTCTCTGAAAAAGCAACATCTAAGTTAACTTCAATGTGAAAGTGAAAAAAGTGCTTAAAAATTCACTCATGACTTGTGGGAAATTAGCATACAGGCCTCACAATCTGATAAAACTGAACGTTCATCGTTAAACTCCCTTTAGCGTTATTAATAACATGCTTCCTCTTGAGGGATGTGTTTTGTAATAACCAGATAAAAGGTGCTCAAATATATATATTTTGAAATTAGGATTTCCATAATCCTAGATTTTATGAGATTAAAAAATAACTATTTTTTAAAACTTTTAAAATATATTTCACTTTAGATAATGCTGGCTTTCTTTATAATCACTAATACAAATTATTCTGCCACAGGGGGTGGAAAGATGGGTAGATGATGGATGAATGGATGGATGGATGGATAAATATTAGTAGATAGTTAAAAATATGTATGCATTAACTTTATAAACACATTAACTAGGAATGATAATTACTTACGCAAAACCAAAATAATTAAGGTGTTCTTATAATATTTGCTCTGAAGGTAAATCTTATATGAAATGTTGTCTACCATATAACTGATCTAAACAATATTTAGCAGTACAGTGAGAAGAGAACTAAATTTTTTTTCTTAAGAGAAGTACCCAGACATTGTATAACCCCGGCTCTGCCCCTTACCAGCTGTGTGACCTGAGTTACTCAACTTCCCTAAGCCTTAGTCCCCTCTTCTGTAAAGCCAAAATAAGAATTCCTTATTGTTTTAAATGTTCACTATTAAAACCCATAGCACAATACCAAATATCTATTAAGGTGCTCAAAAACTGGCACATAACTATGAGTGTTTGTATATGTGTGACAAGAGGTCTATAGGCAGCTATTTATTGTAATATGGGATATCCTAGAAAAATGTGAGGAAACAAATCCTCATCAGTAAGGCTTTGGTGAAATAAATGGTACCTCCATCAAATGAAATACGATCAAACTATATAAAAGACTGTGGTGCTCTATATTCTGATATGGCAGAAGCTCCCAGATGTAATGTTAAGTGAAAACTGAGAGAAGCAGAATAATGACATCTTGTGTTTTAAAAAAATGGATAAATACTAATATAAAGAAGTAGTTATCTGTGGAGTTAGGTGGTAGGGACGGCAAATGAGAGAAAAGGTGGGAGTAAGACTTTTCATTGTGTATGTTTTTTGTACTTTTTCTATTATTTCTGAACTATGAAAATGTATTCCTATCCTGAAAATCAAATGATGAAAACCAGCTGCAGAAAAATAGCTCATAAAACATTTTTATCAGCACTACAATATTGAAAGGTCAACTAACTTCGTTTTATAAGCACCTTGATATATACCACTTTCTATATACCAAATATGAAGCCAGAGAAAAAGAGCATTTCCCCGTTCTGACTCTGGGAAGACTGTGATGAAGGCAGAACAGGAACTGGTGAGGAATTCATTACTATTATTTATTAGGTCCCGTAGGCCTGCAAACATGTCAGGAATCCAAACAAAACAAGTGAAGAAGCAGTGTTAGCATCAAAAACAACCACTGGCAGTGAGCAGTGTCCCTCGCAGAATGAATAAACAGCTGTATAGCCACTTAAAGATTAATTCCCACGAATAGGAACAGATAGACAAATAAAAGAGAAGCCTTCCCACCGAGACTCGGAGAAATTGGACCACAGAGCAGTAACGGCACCGCTGCTGAAAAGACAGTCAAGGCAGTGGGTGACGAAAACAGGAGGAAAGCAGAGACACCGTAGGACATCCTCCTTCCACTTTGCATCCGTCAATTCCTGTCTATGTAGAGTTCAAGGTCCTCTGGACCTAAAAATAGACAGTTAAAAAGTGGTGAGTTTAGACAAGTAGGTTTTTACCAGGATGGCTCCTGACAAGAGCCTTAACCAAAATCTGAAACAGCAACGGGATGACACGGAATGACCTAAAAATATAGCTGAAGGGAAATGGAAGCATCGATGTCATGGGGAATATTTTGCCTAAAGAAGCGAAGGGTCAGGGAAGGAGCAAGTAGAAAGAGCATCAGCAGGACCATGTATTGTTTTCTTACCCACCATTTTAGATCTTGGGAATCAGAGAATAAAAATAAACACTCTCTTCCATAGGTTAGGAGATAGGACATACATAGTAAAGCAACGTTTATCCAGGCCTGGTGGGTGTGGCTCAGTGGTGGGTGCACGGGGAGGTCGCTGGTTTGATTCCCAGGTGGGGCCATGTGGGAGGCAGCTGATCAATGTTTCTCTCTCATTGACGTTTCTATCTCTCCCTTCCCTTTCCTCTCTTGCTAAAATCAATAAAGACATGTTTTAAAAAATAAAATAACATTTGTACAAAGCAGAAACAGACTTATAAAGAACAGACCATGGTTGCTAGAGGGATGGGGGGTTGTGGGACTGAGTGAAAAAGGTGAAAAGACTGAGGAGTATGAGAAGAACAGATTGGCAGTCACACAGTAGTCCTGGGATGTGAAGTACAGCACGGGGACTATGGTCTGTGAGATTGTAGTAACTATGCACAGAGCCAGGTGGGCCCTGGCAATACCGGGGGGGTGGGGGTGGGGTGACTGTGTAAAGTGTATGGTTGTCTAACCACTGTGCTACACACTGAAACCAATACAAAATAACATTAAACTGTAATTGAAAAATAAAAAGAATAGCCAAAAAACAAGCAAGCAAACAAAAACAACATTTATAGACTTGTGAGTTGTGGGTAGATCCAGCATGGAAATGTGTTATATAGAGAATGATGCGTCAATATTAAAAAGATTAAGAAATGTCATATAAAAATCTGGATTTTCTCTTCAAGAACTGGGACGTAGAGTATTGGCAGGTGTTGAGATTAGGTTCCTCAGGTACCATCCGATGTGTTTTACACTCAGACCAGAGGAAGTACAGAATAAGAAAATACAATGCTGAGAAGTACATGAGTCAGCGTGGCTGGTGATAACAAAACCTGTGGACTGGGGGGCTCACATGAGAAATCTTTCTGACAATCCTGGAGGCAGGAGTCTGAGGGCAGGGAGCCGGCATGGCCAGGCTCTCGGGACAGCTCTCGTCCTGTCTTGCAGACCAGCTCCCATGCAGGGAGCAACATCCGTCTCTTTCTCTCTCCCTTTCCTAGAAGGCTACTAATGCCACCATTAGCGAGCGCCCCATTCCTGACCTCCTCTCACCCTAAGTACTCCCCGAAGGCCCCATCTCCAAACGCCATCGCATTGAGGGTTGGGGCTCAACATCCAAATCTGGAGAAAGGACAGACCGGGGGCCACGCTGAGCCTCTGGCTGGGTGAGAAGTGGGCATGTTGCAGGAGTCTTGCTGGAGGAGATTTAATTTTTCAGTGATCTCTCTTTTTTGCTCTTTTGCTTTATAAATTTGGTGTACTTAAGAATATTTCTCTACTTTTGCCTTCTAAAGTGCAAATATCACACCGCAAAACATGTCATCTAACTCCTCGTCTTCCGATCCTCATTTTTAGAATAAATAGGCGATGTGCGTTCCATGGCATACCAGTTATGCTCATAAAGCCATGAGGTGGCTCAATTTCACAAACGACATGAGAACATTGTTCTTGTTAATTGATGTTCACCTGTCATGAAAAAAAAAATCAGTATTTTTAGGGAGCAGAGATTTAGAAACTAGTCGATCATTTGCTAGATAAAATTAGCTAGTTAATTAATGTAATGATGCTAAGTACAGTCAAATGAGGTCACAAGTTTTACTTTAACATTAATTACCTGTGCATATTCCTGAACAACACGGAAGCATTTCACTTATTTTCCAAAACAGCTGTGAAATACTTACATTTTAAAACCATGCTGCTAAAAACCTGCTTTTGCCCATAAAAGTCACCATATTTCCATCTCTATTCTTCGCCATTCCGGCTCCTTCCTTTTGAAAGCAGGTGGCTTGCCTTTCAGAACTAGCGAAATGCTAAAATAGATCATCAAAATGCAACTTTGTCGAGCTCTTCAGAGAAAGAAGATGCGCTGCAGGACAGTCCGCCCCGTGCCGGTGGCAGAGCCGGTGGCACTCACGTGAGGGCTCCACAGAGCAGGGCTCTGGGTCTGTGCCCAGCCTTCCCCGAGCAGGTCTTCGTGGGCCCGGAGCTGCGTCTGGAATCAGGCTTCTCCCTGGTCAGTGAGGACAAGAGCCAGCTTGTCTGATAGCAGCGTGAGCCCCCGAGGCCTCATAACCTCTGGGAAACACTGCCCATCGGAGAGTCTACGTCCAGCCTCTACCACTTGCCGGCTCTTGGGCCACTGAGTCTCTCTGAAATTCAGTTCCCAAATCTGCAAAAGCCATACAAAAATAACGCCGGCTTCCTGGGATTATTACGACTGGAATCCTCATAAGGGAGGTGTTTCGCTTTGTTTGAAAGCACAAGGCCACAAGGATATAGAGAATAGTGGGGTTAGAGAGAAGGAACAGATGCTTTTGTGTGTGTGTGTGTCTTTTAAATATATTTTATTGATTTTTTACAGAGAGGAAGGGAGAGGGATAGACAGTTAGAAACATCGATGAGAGAAACATCGATCAGCTGCCTCCAGCACACCCCCCACTGGGGATGTGCCTGCAACCAAGGTACATGCCCTTGATCGGAATCGAACCTGGGACCTTTCAGTCCGCAGGCCGCCGCTCTATCCACTGAGCCAAACCGGTTAGGGCAAGGAACAGATGTTTTGAAGCCAGAAAGCCAATAACTGACTAGTGGTCACTGAGAGCAGACCCAGGAAGGCACCTGCTAAGCAGGTAACCACGAGGCTCATGAGGGGCAACCTTACTTTGCACCCGAGAACCCCACAACCACACACGCCCTGCCCGAGGTGTAGGTGAGCATAAAGCCAAACGCCAACGGTTGCTGAAAAGCCTTTCTAAGAATGGTTATCCCACCAATATGAAACCAGATCATCCGGGTGACTGTCCCTTCTGGGGAACACGTCCCCCTGAACGCCGTAACCCTACCTTCTCAGCCTGGGTTTCACGGAGGTTGATGGCCAGGCCTGTGTATCAGTGGTCGGGCAGGAGACTGGAGGGCTTGCTCAGAGGAATCTGACCTCTACCTTGAAAGACAGGGACCAAAACAAGCCAATGTGGCAAAGCTTCTCAGAAGAAACAGAAACTATGCAGGGAGAAGAGAGTTTCAAAATATCGAGTGTCCTCCAAGAATGTATACACGCGCTTTGATTAATTATAAAGGCAGTGTTTATTAAAATACATTGCATGTTCCTATACATAAAAATACATAAAATAAATTCAAATCAAAATGCTGAAATATACTTAATTGTTAAAAGTCTCTCCTCCGTGAAACGTACTTCGAACCAACAACGGCACAGAATTTTCAATCCTGTGTGGGTATCATAAACGAAATGTCTTAGCTCCTCCCAGACCCATAGCATCAAAATCTAAGGGAGAGAGACCCAGGCAGGCATGTTTCTAACATTCTCCCCCGGTGAGTCTGATGCCCAGGCAGGTCTGAGAATCACCATTTATAGATCACACACAGGCTCATTAGAGATCCATGATTTTAATCCAAGAACTACTGGGACCCGGCCCAATAATTGCATTCAGTGGCTTCATTCATCACTTGTAGGTGGAAAAGCAATCATTAGTTCAGTAAGAAGAGGGATGGGCGGAGAATCCATAAAGGACAGGGTTTCTCAGGGTGACTTCCGAGCGCAGTTTAATCCTCACCCTAAGTACCTATTACATGAAATCGCAGGCTGATTTCAAGTCTCTCTTGCTTTTCTATCTGTCTCCCTGCTAAGGAGTAATTTCTTAGAGGATTACTTCTATTTAAACCCACCCTCTTATCCTCTTTGCTACGAATTCTTTCCAAGGTATATAAAAGCGCATTTCAACGTGTAAGAAGCTAGTTAATCAAAAGGATATTCAAGTGGTGTCCTTTGCTAAGAGTTGACACTGAAATAAGCACGTGCATTTGAGCTGTAACCGTGCCTGGTAACCATTTATCTCCTCTCCCCCACCCCCACCCCCAATTTTTTTCCTAAACTCAGAAGCTGAAATTCAGTTAGCCTGCCACTTTATTGTTATTCACCCTGTTGTATCCAACCAGCATCACTATTATATTAACGTCATAGATATCTCCATAGTTGAGTGTGAATGCTCTCACCCTGCACCCTTCTCGAGTTAATTTCAGTGTATTCATTGTATTCGTGAATGTAGCTGCAGAGTAAATAATGCAGCACAAGGAGGCTTTAACCTGGTCCCAAAACCTACAAGGCTACAAAGCCAGTGGTGTATTGACTTAAAAAATGGATCACTTTTCCATTTCCAAAATGTCCTCTTTTTTCCTAGAAATGCTCAAATTCGATTCTGATGTTATGACGCGTCAAGACCTGTGCAAGGCCTGTCAGGCATGTGACTTCCCAACTCGTCTTATACTGTCTTCCCAGCTCCTCACCAGGATCGAGAGAGACGGGACTTTATTTAATCACAGGCCGCTCTCCTGCCTCATGTCTTCACTCTTACTCTTCCAGGGCCTGGGACATTGTTCTTTTCCTTAGCGATTCACTTCATGACTCCCCGCCCCCCACCGCCCCCCCACCCCCATGCTGTAATTTACATTCCCTTTTTATTCTGTCGGAAGAAAAGCACATTAGACAGTGTTCTTGTCTAGTCTTGACATGTGCTTTACTCGGAAGAGCTTGGTGCTGGAATCATTCGAGAAGCTGTACAGACTGACTGTATTTAAGAATCTCGGTTGGTTGGTTTGGCCTTCTGCACACCTAGCGCGTTGCCGAGCTTTGGGAACGAATGGTACAGAACAGAGATGGGAGAAATGAGGAGCTGGGCTACTTTCTTTATGCAGAGTCGTTGGCAGGTTGAGTGTGGTGTGTGGCGTAGTGGCTTCGACATAGCTGAGAACTGAATCCCCTACAGCAAGGTCAGTGCAGGAACTACTGTGACAAGCAGCCACCTGGATTAATTTCTACACACATACTGCAGAGCAAAAGAATCTGAAAATCCCTCCTAGAAAACGAAGCTAAAAGGCGGTGATCTTTTTTATTTAAACAAATTGGAACATCAAACATAAAAAGCCGAGGCGTGCGGCATGCTCTTGATGTGTGTAGTGTCTTTCAGATCCATGGTGTAGGGCCCAGCTATTAAACCTCATACTTAAACAGATGAATGGCAACTCATAGTTCCTTGGCGGTATTATTATGAGTAGTTGTAATTCTTTAAAAATGTTGGTATTGAATTGTTTAGGTAGTGACAACAGGGCTACTATGAACTTAGTCGAAATTTATAGGGCCCTCTTAGAGTATTGAATATGGCATTTGAACAATTTCAAGTATAAATACAGGTTATGGCATTTTAACAATGCCTACTATAAATCAGGCTGCTATAATGAAAACAGTACAGAATAAAAAGGGGATGTAAATTACAACATGGGGGGAAAGTCATGAAATGAATCGCTAAGGAGAAGAACAATTGCCCAGGCCCTGGAAGAGTATAAGTGAACACCTGAGCCAGGGAAGAGGCCTGTGATTAAATAAAGGCCCAGTGAGGAGCTTGGAGGAGCTGGGAAAGTAGTATAAGGTGAGTTGGGAAGTTACTTGATGTCGTTATAGGATTGTTTCAGTAACTGGAAGGGAAAGTTACTGAAGAATGGCATGGTTCAGTTGGGTTTTAACAAGCTCATTCTCCTAACTGCGTGGAGAATGGATTAGATGGAGTTATGATTAGAAGCTGAGAGATCGCTTAGGAGACTGATTGATGTCCAGGCAAGCAGAGATGGCTGAGTAGACGTGGGTGTAAAGAAAATGACTCAGGTATACTGGAGGTAGAACCAACAAACCTTACCAAGTATTACGCTGAGTGAAATAAGCTAGTCAGAGAAAGACAAGTATCACATGATCTCACTCCTATGTGGAATCTAATGAACAAAATAAACGGATGAATAAAATAGATCCAGAGACACAGAAACATGGAAGAGACTGTGGATTCTTAGAGGAAGGTCGGGGGTGGGTGGGACACAGACAATAGTGTGGTGAAGACCTGGGTGGGGGTGGGGGTTGACTAGAAGGGGTCAGTGGGGAAAAGAAGGGAACGCATGTAATACTTTCAACAATAAACATTTAAAATATCTGGGGGAAAAACACATATTCAGTAGTTTCTAAAAAGCGACCATGAGTAAGTGATTTGAGAATTGGGTAGAAAAGTGAATAGATTTAAAAGGGGAGGAAAATATTTTTGAGGAAGAACAGAATGGAAGAAGTACAGATGACGGAACAGCCTAGAAGGCATATATTAAAGTGGTCGTATTTACAACTGGAAACCCATCCCCTGCTCTGGGCCTCTATTTCCTTAAAACAAGACAGTAAACCAGGCACCACTCAGAGGGTTTTTAACCATAACTGGGTGAGCCTAGGCCGCTGAGGAAGAAGTAATTTACCCAATGAAAATAAGGAAGCAAGATTGAACTGAGATCATTTATGTGAGAAACAGCAGTTCTCACTCTGGATGCACATTCAAACCCCTGGGGAGCTTTTAAAAACTAGATGCCCCGCCCCCCTCCTCTACTGAAGTGGTTCTGATTTCATTAGTTTGAGGTGGGACAGGGGCCTAGGGGTTTTGTTTGTTTGTTTGTTTTAATTCCACAGAGGATTGTAATGAGCAGCTAGGACTGAGAGCCCTCAGAAGTACAGCTGAGGATGTGAGGTCAATAAACCTAATCCATTAAAGACAATTAATAGCGAGAATGGGGTGAAGGACCTTCCCCCCAGATAAGGAATCAAAGGCCCACTGGTTAAACAGAGATAGTTCCTGACTACAAGAAAACAGTCAATTTTCTTCTGTGATTTTTTTTTTCTTCTGTGATTTTTTTTTTCTTCTATGTGATTTTTTTATTTTTTAGCAGAGACAAATGTTATTCTCACCTCACTTCTTAGGAATACAGACACTCATATAGAAATCACACGTATTTAAAAATATATTTTACTTCTAAGAGGTGATGCCTGACTGAAAGAAGAGGAAGAAGGGAGTCCCAGTCTTGCCCAGACACAGGGAAAATTAAGGAGTGGCAGTGGAAAGTGGTCACAGGGGATGAGGGATCCAGTTATTATTGGCGGATGGGAGAGGGGCGGGTATTGTAACTGGCGACCACTTACACTTGGCATTTGGCTTCACTGTACCACATGGCTGAATCCTCCCAAGACTGAACTCTTGAATGAACCACAGAATGAACAGGGCAGGACTAAACGCCAAGCAACTATTCCCCTGAAAAAAAGAGACCAAAAACATAATTCTTGGACGGCAATGAAGATTCCTTGTTGCTGCTGGGTGAATGGGTAATTGAAAACAAGAGAGAAAAAAGAAAAGAGAAGGAAGGGAGAGAAAGAAAACAAGACTAGGAAAAAACAAGAGCAGCTGTATCACCGGCCCTAATCATTCCATTCATTTGCGGTCTCCCTGGAAGCAGAACCAGCGTTTAACACCGTTATGTCCTTTTCTTTGTTCCACTCCACCTGCTTTGCACCCTAACTCCATTCAAAGCAGCAAAGAGAAACGTGTGGTGCGATTTCTAAATCCCACCTCTGGAGAGTTTAGGAGTTCCCACTGCCCGGAGGGGTGCTCACAGGGGAAGGGTGCCGCCCGGAAGATTCGCTGGGATAAAATCTGGGAATCTAGCAAAAACGTGGGCTTTGAGTTTTGAGTAGGCGTGCCCACTGCAGGAAGAGAGAGAGAGAAAGCAACAGAGAACGGAGGGCTAGGGAAAGGCAGAGGGCGTAGAGAATCCCAGGGAACCGGGTCACCAAATGAAAGAGCTGAGCCCAGCTCGGAGCAGCGGACCCACTGGCCTCGGGAACCCGCAGGAAGAGGAAAAGGCCAGCGCGAACTACAAGTCCCAGAAGCCCCCGCTTCCTAGCGCCGGCGCCGCGCCGCGCAACGCCCGCTGGGAGTCGGCCGGAGCCGCCAAGATGTCGCTGCCCAAGAAGAGAAAGATTGAGTCGGGGGGCGGCGGTGGCGGAGAAGGAGGAGGGGAGGGAGCGGAGCAGGAAGATGGCGGAGAGCGGGAGGTGGCCCGGCCGCGACGCGCGTGGTGCCGGCAGGAGCGGGACCAGCAGTACTACGAGTGCTACTCGGACATCTCGGTGCACGAGGAGATGCTGGCCGACCGCATCCGCACCGAAGCCTACCGCCTGGGCATCATGCGCAACTGCGCGGCGCTGCGGGGCAAGACGGTGCTGGACGTGGGCGCGGGCACCGGCATCCTCAGCATCTTCTGCGTCCAGGCCGGCGCCCGGCGCGTGTACGCGGTGGAGGCCAGCGCCATCTGGCAACAGGCCCGGGAGGTGGTGCGGCTCAACGGGCTGGAGGACCGGGTGCACGTCCTGCCGGGGCAGGTGGAGACGGTGGAGCTGCCGGAGCAGGTGGACGCCATCGTGAGCGAGTGGATGGGCTACGGCCTCCTGCACGAGTCCATGCTGAGCTCCGTGCTGCACGCGCGGGCCAAGTGGCTGAAGGAGGGCGGGCTGCTGCTGCCGGCGTCCGCCGAGCTCTTCCTGGCGCCGGTCAGCGACCCGACGCTGGAGCAGCGCCTGGGTTTCTGGGCCCACGTGAAGCAGCTCTACGACGTGGACATGAGCTGCCTGGAGGCCTTCGCCACGCGCTGCCTCATGGGCCCGTCGGAGATCGTGCTGCAGGACCTGTGCGGCGAGGACGTGCTGGCCCGGCCGCAGCGCGTCGCCCACCTGGACCTGGCCCGCGCGGGGCTGGAGCAGGAGCTGCAGGCCGGGGTGGCGGGGCGCTTCCGCTTCAGCTGCTACGGCGCGGCGGCCATGCACGGCTTTGCCTTCTGGTTCCAGGTGACCTTCCCGGGAGGGGACTCGGGGAAGCCCCTGGTGCTGTCCACCTCGCCCTTCCACCCGGTCACGCACTGGAAGCAGGCCCTGCTGTATCTGAACGAGCCCGTGCAGGTGGAGCAGGACACGGACATCTCCGGGGAGATCAGGCTGCTGCCCTGCCGCGCCAACCACCGGCTCCTGCGCGTGCAGCTGCGCTACAAAGTGGGCGACCAGGAGGAAAAGGCCAAAGACTTCGCCATGGAGGATGAGCAGTGGCTTCCCTCCCAGCAGCTGCCTCCCGAGGAGGCCAGGCTTTCCCGGTAGAAGCGAAGGGGGGTCGCAGAGGAAAGGGAGATCCCGCCTGCCACTCCCGACAGGGGGCTTTATGTTCTGTCTGCCTTTCCCCTCCAGGCTCCTGGGGGGAGAGAGTGACTTCACTCTCCCTTGGAGGAGACTGTTCTGGCGACATTTATTTTAAAAATGACCCCGATGCCCCCAACGATGAAAACGGCGTGTTTGTTAATAGGCTTTTGAGCCTCAAAAGTATGTGGTCCCAAGCACTTGTATTTCTATTTTTTGTTTGTTTGTTTCACGAAAGAAAAAACACGTAATAAAATGTCAGTTTATGAAAGTTCCATGCACGCCCTGACCCCTCACACCTTATTTAAGCCTGAAGCCGCGGAGACAGGTAAAAGGGTGTATAGTTAGACGCCATACATTTCCCGTCTGGCTTTGCTGTCTGCCCAGAGCCATATCCCTTCATTCCCTGAATTCCCTCCCTTCCCAGGGCCTCTAGGCTACAGCACTTACCCTACTGGCTGCAGAGGGAGGAGGGGAGGAAGTAGTTTCAATAACCCTGTTCTTACACTTACTAGTAACTACTTCCATAGGTGCTCAAGGTGATGAACACACCGTTAAGTAAAATAGACTTTATACGTAATTGTGCAGCCGATCTAAGAAATCAAGAAAAAGACGGGAAAGTGAAGTGGTAGAGATTTTTTTAAATTCTTGTCTTTACTATTAAGATTTCATCAAGAAACTGTCCCATGTATTTTCCATAATTTTATGAGCACATACCTGGGGGTATAGCTCAGGGGTAGAGCATTTGACTGCATAATTTTATGAGCAGGCTGAGAAGGTCGTTTCAGAGCCTGGCTCAGGGCCTCTTCCTCCCCATGGGTAAATCAGCTCAGCTCACTAAATTAAAGGCATATTTTCCCAGCTAGAAGGGTCCAGTCCTCCTTTAAACTCCCTCATTTAGGTGGATCATCTGACTTGGCCTACATAAATCAAGCGCAAGTTCCCTTTTTAACACGAAAGTTCCCTTTTTTCTTCTTAGCTCAGCCAACTGTGAAAGTTGTGAATTCAGGGAAGTCATTTGTAATGAAGTGTGAGTCATGTCATCAAATTTATTTCGCCGATGTCCCCCCACCCCCCCCGCCCCCATCCCTGTGGCAAATAAAACATTGGCATTCTGTCTTGAGAGATGAACTAAGAAGTCTCGTGTACTGTCTGAGTGATACGGCTTTGGCCTGGTAGTATGGTCAGCTCTTACGGAAAGTGTGAAAGCCCCTTCAGAGTATAGCTTCAGGGTCATGCTGAGTGTAGGATTTTGTGCCAGCAGAAAACACATGTGAAAAACGGGTCCCTGAAGTACTCCACCAGTTCTGTTTATAATGCGTTTTCTGCCCCTGATTCAACGCATGTTAAAGCACTTACGTATCAACTAATTTGGTGACCACAGGACTATCTGTCATTATGAAGGGAAACAAATGTACACAACCATAGTCTTGACAAGATCCTCCAATAGCAAGCAATACAGTTCTAGCTGCTGTCTTCGATGTGCAGGTAGTTAACAGCCTAGGACCTAGGTGAATGGTGCGGCCATAGCAAGCCAGGTGTGGTTGAAGCTAGGGCATACGCAGCTGCTTCTTTTAGGGTCAGCTGTATTTTAAGCCCAACATTTATTTAGGATTTAGTGTACAGTTTTGAATCAAGTTCTGGTGTGTGTGTTTTTTGTTTGTTTGTGTGTGTGTTTGTTGTTTTTAACTTGTTAGAATAATTCCTTTGCTGTATAGGCCAATGAAAGCACCTTCCAAGTTCACTTTTAAACATACGGTTTTCTGGATAGATGAGTCCTACAAAGTTCTTATTACCAGTATAAGCACACAAAGCGAACACTAGTTAAACCTTTGGATAACTCTAGAAGTAAAAGCTATTTCATAATTAGGCAAAGTAGGCTTTAAAATCCCTACTGTCGCTGTTTCCCCCAAAGAAAAATGAGTTAGCATAAAAATACAGTTACTAACGCAATTAGTCAGGAGGCAGCTCAGGCCAGCGGTTAAAGGCCTGGACCCTGGAGCCAGACAGCTCCTGCTGCAGCCTCAGCTCCACACGGTGTGACCTCCAGCAAAATACCTACCTGCCCTTCTCTGGTGCTCTCACGCAAATTGGGGAGAACAATTGGAAGGTGAGGGAACACATTAAAATACAAGCACACAGCGTCTGGAATAAGACCTCAGTACCTCCTGGCTGCTGTCATTATGGGATGTAATATACAGGCTGGAGCAGTTGGACACAGACGAAACTGGCTGCCGAATAAGTACCGAACATGGTGTTTGTACAGGTCTCGGTTGACAGCTTCCACGAGGCTGTCTATGACACGCAATGTGTGACCGGACTCCAGCGGACCCAAACGAAGCACGAGCCCTTTGGCCGGGACATTTGCAGGAGGAGGCGTGTGGGAGATGCATCCGCCCCCAGGCGCTGTCCAGTCTTTGTAGGAACTGCTACTGATGGCCTAGGGCCCTGGGAGCCACGGAAGGAGCTACCAGCCCCAAGGATGGGCACAGGGTGAAGGTCCACCTCAGCACTGAAACTTTCCAAAGGTTTCCTCCAATTCACACTGTCACGGTCCCTGTAACAAGCACTCAGGATACCAGCCCATGAAACCTAGTTTCTGCCTCCAATGAGGTATGTTCAGAGGATCAGCCAGACAATTAAATAAACAAAGGCTAATGGGGTAAATAGTGGGGTGGGGTGGGTGTTGGGGGGACAGGTATTTATCTTCAGTTTACATGCTAGCCAAACGTCACAGATACTGAATTAGCTGAAGGTCACATAGCTAATTCTTGGCAGTGAAACAAGTCTTTCAATTCCTTACCCTAAACAAAATTTTCGGTTAATCCGTGTGTGCTTTAATTTTTTAAAAAATAAGTACATACTGCCCGACCAGCATGGCTCAGTGATTGAGTGTTGGTTGACCTGTGAACCAGGAAGTCAGGCACATGCCCAGATTGCAGGCTCCATCACAGTGTAGGGGGTGCAGGAGGCAGCTGATCAATGATTCTGTCTCATCATTGATGTTTCTCTCTCTCCCTCTCCCTTCCTCTCTGAAATCAATAAAAAATATATTTTTAAAAAATACATATCTCTGGGATGTTGTGTGTGTTTTTTATCTCGTGACGAATGAAAGAGGGGAAGTCCTTAGTTGAAGAGTCTCATCAGAGATCCACCTTCAGTGTATAGAATCTCAAGATTGACAGATAGTAAGCACTCATTGAAACAAGCCCTGGGCCTGCTTCCCTAACAGACCTGATGAAATGGGGCACTTTAGAGGCCCTCAGGCAACTGAATCCTCAGCACAGGACCAAAGTAAGTGAACTCTGCCATTCCGGCTGCACATACCTGGTGCTGGAGGGCAGAGAGGCATCCGCGAGGCATTCGTTCAGTTAATCACTTAATAAACACCAACTCTCTAGCATTTCAGTCCTATGACAAGTAAGTCAATCCTGACCTCGAAGAGCTGGGATACAGTAAGGGAACAAAATGACCTGCATCAATAATTTGCATACATCCTTTAGCCCGGAAAGACCTCCTTCCAACTAAACCTTAACCTCTGTGAAGCAGGGTCCAGAAGCCAGCCCTCATGTCAATTCCATCCTTAAAATTTCTCCCAGGTGCAAAAAAAATATTACCTATCATTGCATAGATTATGAGACCTCAGAGGAAAATTCCTCTATGGTGATGGTTCCAGAAATAAATCTGTGTCCTGTAAATAACTGGTTTATTTCAGCTAATGGACGCAGTCCTTTGGGTAGGTGGTTCCTCTCCCATTGGCTCCTAGAGAGCTGAGCCAAATTTATGACTGGCTTGTGCTCTTTTTTAGCTTTATATCTGGCTCCACTTCCATACCCCTGGGTTTTTTTCCCTGATTTATTGCCCTTCTCACTTATAATAAATATTGCATGTTTTGTTGGGATTTATGTGTCTTTGTTCTCTTCTAATACTTTTTGGCATTAAAATATGATCTTACTTTCCGGAATATCTGCAGAAGTTCTGAGGACAAGGAGGTGAGAGAGAGGATTCTGAGATATGTCCCTTCGTGCCCTATGGAATGTGGTGTCTCCGATTGCTCAGATGGATGGGTGGCTGATTGGATCCCATCCTTTTAGCCAACCCACAGCATTTCATGTTTGTAGAATCAAGATTTCTGAACGTGTGAAGAATTCTGAGACATATAGACCACGTTGAGGAAACTTAGAATGTTCTGCAGCATCTTTCTAAGCCTAGAATAAACCCTGATCGGATCTTAACCACAACAGGAATGAACATGGGAGATTGCCAAGCCTGTTCCAAAAATGTGTCAGAATCCTTTGAAGTGATGATAAGGAGGAAGACAATGCAAGGAGACTAAGTCTCAAACTATGGTGCGTGTTCGTAGGAAAAAAAATGTTTGAAACAAAGAATCCTGGACCTAACTAAGCACAAAGCCGACCAGTTTACTTAGATGTCAACCCATCGACTGTTCGACAAGTAGGTGTCCACCAATCTGCTCTTCCCCCATCAGACCTGAGTGGACAACATCCACAACATTGCCAACAAGCCACTGAAGAAATTACAAACCCGTGCGCTCTCCAGTCTACGCCAGGAGAGCATCCCTGGGCTCGTCCCTGTGGGGTTAGCACGAGTCTGCATGTCTTCCATTGGGGTGGGAAGCAGACAGGCTGTTCTCTCTAAATCAGTGTTCTGAAAGGCTAACGCTCACCAAAGGCATGCTTTATGAAGGGCTACAGTACAGGGCAACAGCCAGACTGAGGCTTCAAACATGTTCTCCCAGAATTTTACTGAAAATATTTTGAAAATCCATTTATTTTAATAGTACATTTTACATTAGGAAAGCAATGCACACTGATTATAGCAAATTTCAGATGACAGAAACATGGGAGAATAAATAATAGATCACCCATAGTTTCACCCCTCAAGTATTTTCTATTCCAACTTCTATGTATGCTTGTTTTTGAACTTCACAAAAAGTATATCATGCTGTCTTCTACAACCTTAATTTATGTCATTATAACACCCCATGTTTTATATTCCAAGCAGCACCTCTTACCACCTGAAATTATTTTGTTCATTTCTTTATTTCTATCCTGACTTTCTCCAAAGAAAATCTACATTTTATGGAGCACAGAATCCTCTTCTCTCTGCTGCACATAAGAAATTAGTTACTTAATGAATAAATGTTAAATTAATATGGTCATACATGCTACCTTACATACTGGTATTTTCATACCTTTAGGGTTGGTTTCTTTAAGTATTTTGCTTATTTTAAATTTTAATAAAGTCCACTAGAATGCCTTCTGGAAGGTTGTCAAAATATATATTTCCAACAAAGATATATGAGAAAGCCTGTTTCTTTATATTCTCTCACTTAGATTTTTTTAATCTTATTTTTAAAAATCTTATGGTAAAAAACATGCTAGCTTTTTATTTTCAATTTTATTACCCTAATTCCTAGCGGTTGAACATCTTTCCTTATATTCATTGGCCCTTTGCATTTCATTTTCTGTGAAGTTACTGTTGATTTTACACATTTTATATTAGATTTTATGGCAGTTGGGGGGCTCTTTGTTAATTAGGAGTAGTCTATCATATGCTGTAATACGTTCATTTAATATTTTTTTACTTCATTAACTTTGGGTCATTTTAATGAATACAAACCTTCTTGTTTTGTTTGTAACTGCTTCTGAGTTTGTTTTCTGATGAAATCAGACTTTTCCCAATCGAAAGTTGAAAAAAATACTCCCAAATTATCTTTCACTTTTGGTATTTAATGTTTAAACTTAGACACTGAACCCCTGTGTAATGTCTTTTTTTTTTTTTTTACAATTTGCGGTAGGAATTCTTTTGTTGTCTGTGTAAAAGCATAGAATCCACTTAATTCTCCCAGATCACACGTTCAGCTTGGGTTGCCTTCTGCAAATGGGCTGCTGGTTGCCAAGCTGATCTTGGCTGGAATGACTCAGGCGGCTGTGATCAGACCACAGGTCAGAAGGTGGCTGGACGGGGCTGGAGCAAAGGGCATGGCCGCTCTCTCTCGCCTGGCACATCACATGGAGTGTTGGCTTGTTTCAACTCCACACACCGTCTATCTTTCTTCCTATTCCCCGTAAGGGAAGAGGGAGCTTTCATACTTTAAGGTAGAATTCCCGGCTGACCTGATCTGACAAAAGGCCTTAGATGACCTTGGCATCCACATGTGAGAAAGTCGTGTTACTAAAAGAAAATGAAAACACTGTATTCCAAAGAGAAGAGGGTATGTATTTTTACTTACATTTTATTATATTTATAGGGGCAGCATTGGTTATCAAGATCACATAGGTTTCCAGTGTACATTTCTATGACACGGGGAATATTTTTAATTGAACGATAACTTTGAGACTAAGTCCTGCCTGGCAAAATAATAATAAAATTAAGTTGAACATGTTACTGTTCCTCAAAAAAATCCTTAACCGACTTACAACGTTTATTGGAAAGAAATGTATTTAAAACGGCGACCCATATGCCACATTTTGCTAAAATGTGTTAAAATTGCTTCAGCCTGTGTTTGAGGTCCATCCATATCTAATCGACACATATGAGATGTGACGTTATTATCAAGTGTAATTACTTCCAGGCACTTGAAAATAAAAAGTGTTTTTAATTAAACATTTGCCTGGCCGTATATTAACTGCCCGTCACTTTAATCTCAGAAAAATAGGCAATATTTTAACTCGATCTTGACAAAAATGCATTAGGCCTCTTTTTAAAAATGTTTTATTACTTGCAAGTTTCAGCCTGATGCGATTTTAGAATAGCCAAGTTATAAACCCCTGAAAATTGGAGTTTATAATGGCAATCCCGACAGAGCCTTTACTTTCAGGAGGACGGACGTGCTGCTGAACTCACGCTCGCGGGTGCTGCCTCAGTCAGTCCGCCACACGACCAGGCTGCCGGGCTGAGTACTTGCTCACACATTTTCCTGTGTCTAACCTGTTAGGAAACTCATTGCTTGTTTTGGAAAGTCCTTCTCTGTCAGAAGTTATTGTGACAGACAGGTCGGAAGGCCTCGTTCTCTCCCGTGTCTAATGCTTTGTCTGAGGCTTCCTCAGTCGCCTGTCTTCCCCCAGGCCTGGTTTTCACAGAGCTGTCCCATCTCCGGGGATTGCACCTCCGTCCACCAGTTACTCAAGCAAGAACATCAGAGGTCAGCCCAGTTACTTCTTCGCCATATCTGACTGGTCGCAAATCCTGGGGGCTTTACTGCCAAATATATTTTTGAAACTACTTATTCTTTATCATCACTGCTATCACCTTAGCCCATGCCACCCAAGCCCTGGCCAAGACTTGCATTTCAGGGTCAACGATAGTCGGTGAAGACCAGTTTGTATGTATAACAAACAGGAGGAATGGTGGGATTGGAAAATCATGTTGTGACTCATGATGGAATCGTGGATCTCTGCAATGACCATCCACAGTTGCTAAGCCAGGAGGGGAGTGGTTCATGGTCATAGAGGAACTGACTTGCCACTGTTAGCGATTGCTGCAGCTGATGGATTCTGAGCATGCCAGCCTGGTTCCTTCGTTGTAAAATTCTCCCCTGAGCCACGCCAGCTGGGCCAAAATCCCTTTCAAGGGGCCATTTTGCCCCTGGGAATAAGGAGTGGGATAGGATAGGGTGGGGTGGGGTAGGGTGAGAGAAAGCCTCCCGCTTGGGGTGAGATGGATATGGGCGGCCCGTTTCCTAAATCTGACTCTTACAAGCCCATTATTCTGGAGTGATCATCAGGTTACAGTCACATATAACTTACTCATAGATTAGAAGGGAGTGTTTCCTTTGTGGTGATGCCGTGGGTGTATGGTGGCGGCTTGAAGTTCATGTGCAGAAGGGATTGAAATGTCCAACATCCTGTAATGAGTGGCGGAGAAGGAGACGTAAAGGTTTGTAAAAACACAGACTCTCTCTGTAGCTCCAGGTGAGCATTTGCCCCTAGGCCTTGACATCAGATCACAGTCCCATAAAAATAGCTGTTTCATCCCAAGTTAAACAGGGCAGTCATTTCCACAGCCTCGCTTTGCAACATGAATATTATTCCCCCCCCCCCCCCCCCCCCCCCCGCCCTCTCCCAAGCCGTGGACAGATGATATCCCAATGGCTGGATTTCTACTTCGCCGACTTTCAGTTAAACAGACAGAATTGTTCCAAATTCTTGTTTCATTCAAGAAAACAAAACAAAACGACATGTTTCATATTTGACTCTAAATTGGGTAGTCACAGCCATTGCCTTCCCAATGGGGGATCTCCTCCTGTGATACTCGGTACAGCTGCTTCTGTCTGGATAAATGTTCAACTATAGAGTTGCTAATTGAGGAGCGCTGCTTATTCGTAGGTTACTTTGGTATGGCCCCTAATTACTTAACACAGTTCCAGGCATCCAACAAATATTGATTGATTTTAAGTTGCTTAACTCTAACCCTTCTGAATTACGGGAATGTTATATGAAGAGGGATGAGTTTGGATGATGGAGTAGGCAATTAAGCCATTTAAGGACTCCATGGAGATTGGACGTGATTTTCTGAACAAGACAGTTGAAGGGAAAAAAAGAAAAAAGTAAAATGATCACATTAAGAGAAAATAGTTGGATTGCACATCCTCTTGCAGTCTAGAGAGGGTTGTGCTTTTGGCGGAAAATAGGCCTACAGGGTAACCTTTCCTGCGCAAAGCGATGCTTTCCAGAAACCCAGAACATCAAGGTCATTGGCTGAGCAACCAGAACAGTGACCCCTGGGAGAAGAGGTGACAATTCAAGGGGGGACAGACCACAGAGGCACTCACCTGCTCAGGAGATGACTGGGCCTTAAGCACATGCTGCCCAACAGGAAGCTACTGTAGCCTCAGAGTGCAGGTCCTACACACTAAGGCTACACACGTGTTCTGAGTCTATGTAAGATCGAACTCATAATTTTCAGTGGAAATACCTTTATTGCTTTGAGCTTCTACTACGTGCTAAGCAGAGTTAAGTGCTTGGTTGGGGCCAAGGATAACACTTGAACGAAATAGACAATAAGTGCAGCCTGACACGATTTTATTTTTTTAAAAAGAACTGTATTTTTTAAGTTCAGAGCAAAATGAGAGGAAGGTACATATGCTCCCACATATACATCGTCTCCCCCATTATCAACATCACTCACCAAAGTGGTACATCCGTGATAATTGATGAACCTATGTTGAGAAGTCATAACCAGCGCCCACAGGTTCTAGTTCTCTCTCAGTGGTGTACGCTCTGTGGGTTTGGACAGGTGGATACTGACATGCACCCCTCATTATAATATGAGGCAGAGTATCTTCACTCTCCTAAAAGTCCTCTATGCTCTGCCTCTTCATTCTGTCCCCTCCTCTCAGCCTCCACCCGCAATTAACCGTTTCACCGTCTCCATAGTTTTGCCTTTTCCAGAATGGTATGTGGTTGGACTCGAACAGGATGGAGCCTTCTCAGATAGGCCTCTTTCACTTAGCAGTGTGTGTTTCAGGTTCCTTCATGGCTCCACAGCTCATTTCTCTTTAGCGCTGAATAACATTCCATGGTCTGAATGTACTAATGCTGACTTATCCCTTCACCTACTGAAGGACCTCTTAGTTGCTTCGAAGCTCCAGCAGTTATTAATAAAGTGGCCATCCACATCCGTGTCCAGGGTTTTTGCTGGGCACACACTTTTAACTCCTCAGGGAAATAAACACCAAGCAGCACAATGGCTGGATGATGTGGGAGAAGTGTTTACTTTTTAAAGAAACACCAGATTGTCTCAAAGTGGCAGCACATTCCTGCATCCCAGCGGCAAGGTAGCCATTGGAACAGTGGTGTCTCCTGGCGGTTTCATTTGCATCTCCCGGAGGACATGGGCTGCAGAGCATCTTTTCATATGCTTATGCGCCATCTGTGTGTCTTCTTTGGTGAGGTCCCTGCAAAGGTGTTTGGCCCATTTTTAAAGCAGATGTTTTTAAAGCATCCTCTGCCTATTTTGGGTAACAGTCCCTTATCAGAGGGATCTCTTGCAACTCTGTTCCCCAGCCCATGGCGTGTCTTCTCATCCTTGGTAATGCCTTTTGCAGAGCAGAAGTTTTAAATTTTAATGAAGTCTAGGTTATCAATTATTTCTTTCATGGATTGTGCCTTTGTTGTATCCAAAAAGCCATCTAAGTTTCCCCTTAGGTTATTTTCTAGGAGTTTTATAGTTTTATGTTTTACATTTAGGTCTATGGTACATTGTAAGTTAATTCTGTGAAGGGTCGGAAGGTCTGTGTCTAGATCCCTTTTTTTATTTTCTTTCATGTGGGTGTTTAGGTGATACAGCGCCGTTTGTTGAAAAGATTGTCTTTGCTCCATTGTACCATGTCTTTGCTCCTTTATCGAAGGTTGGTTGACTCTATGCGGGTCTATTTCTATCCTATTCCATTGATCTACTTGTGTTTGTTGTTGTTTGTTTGTTTTTGCCAATGCCATGCTGTCTTGATTACTGTAGCTTCATAGTAAGTATTGAAGTTGGGTGTTGTCAGTCTTTCAATTGTGTTCTTCAATATTGTGTTGGCTATTGTGGGTCTTTTGCCTCCTCTCCTTATCAATATCGATCAGTGTGTTGATATCCACAAAATAACCCCCTGCAATTTGGATTTGGATTGCACTGAAGCTATAACAATCTGATGCTCAGGCTTATTTTCCCCTTTTCTTCTACTTCAAAGTTTTCAAATTAATGGCCCCTGTGCTTTCTTAGCCTCAACCCTGTGTCTTTCTAAATGCAAACAGTCTTTAATTCAAATAGTTAAGGATCAGGAGATTTGACGTTAAAGCTCTGGAATCTGGACTTGGGTGACCCTCAGTGCTGGCCTAGAATTCCTCTTGACAGCCATCAGGTGCAGCTGAGTGGCAGGCATTTCCACTTCCAGGCCAGGTGTCCTTTGGAAGCGATAGACCACGTATCCAGCTGTTCTCCGACATTTCCTTACCAGAGAAATTGCTTTTCCGTTACCCTATTATCGCTAAGGAAAAATCGGAACAAACTATTTTTTCAGTCTTTGCAAGTAAACCTGCTTGTTTTCCCTAAGTACTTGGAGATTGTTTTTCTTTACGGTGCACATGGTGAGCACTAAATCTCATGACGTTCAACTTGTAATGCAAACTTTCTCTGTCACTCTCAAACCTAGCCCCTGCCTCCAGACCCCCTTCCCGAGTGGCAAACGTTACTGGGGATTTTTCAGATTTGCTTCACTTACTTTCTAAAACGCCAAATTACTCCCTTTGGAAGGATTATTTCATGTCAGTTTACAGTGTCTACTTTCCATTTTGTTCAGCTCATACTGTTTCTGAAAGATGTTTCAGGAAGTTTATAGCATATGTTTGAAACCAGTCCCTAGTTTTAAGTGTCTCGCCTGTTTTGTTCATTTTTGGTACACTTCAGTGTGGGCTGAGCCACATAAGCCTTCTCTTCTTATTCCTACACATTTCCTGAAAATTTCTTCACGTTATGCTTGATCTGCAAGCTACTTAGTGTGTGGTTTATTAAACATCTTAATGATCAGAGGGCTTGCTTTATTTCCTTCAGACAGTCCCCTTTCGAGGATAGGATATACCAGTATGCCAGCTGTATGCATTTAATAAAACTAATTACATAGGGGAATTTACCCAAAAAAATTAACCCTGGATTGCTGCATGAATAAATACTTGCCTGGTGTTCACGGTTATTCAACATAGTATGCCATCCCTTTTCTTTCACCTTAATCTATCAGTTAACAGACAAGAGATTTTTAATCTTGTATTTACTGTAAACATTCTAAGAACTCCCAGTTAAACAAATTTTTCTTTATGCAGATTGACTTTTCTAGAGTAATCTTAAGATGTATTATTAGTCCTGAGCCTCCAGAGAAACAGAACCAGCAGGCTATGTGTTTATATCTCTATCTATCTATCTATCTACCAACCATCTATCTATTTTTCTATCTATGTATCTGTCTATCATCTATCTATCTATCTATCTACCTATCTATCTATCATCTATCTCTCTATCTATCTGTCTATCATCTATGGAGAGATGGATTATTTTAAGGAGTTGGCTCATGTAATTGTGGAAGCTTGGCAAGTCCAGAATCTGACGGGGTAAGCCAGCAGGTTGGAGATGCAGGGAAGGATTGAAATTCTAGTCCCAAGTCATTCCACCTGCAGTCCACCTTCTTACTGGCGGAAGGTCAGTCTCTGTTCTATGAAGACTTCCAACTGATTGCATGAGGCCCACTCACATTAAGGAAGGAAATCTACTTTCCCCACAGTCCACCCATGAAACAGTTAATCTTATCAAAAACCACCTTCGCAGAAATTATCCAGAATCACGCTGAGCCAAATATCCGGCCACTGTGGCCCAGCCAAGTTGACACATAAAATTAACCATCCCAGAAGATAATGTTTATAGGTGTTCGTGTTTATACAAGTGGGTTCTGTGGCATAGTTGGGTTGTTGCACAAGAAGACCCATCCTTGGGTGAGCTGTGTGTTGACTATTAATGTGAGCTGACTGGAATCGTAGCTATTTTAAACCAGCATTATCAGAACACATTACAAGAACTGCATATGCTGGATAAAAAAAACTGGGCAGTAAAACATATCGATGAGTAATTATTGACAGCTTTTATCCAGACATGCATTTGCAGGAACAGTGAGTCCATATTTTTGCAACAGGCAGAGTTCTAATCGCAAGCCTGCTTAGGCCATAGTGTGCAGAGGGTCTAAGCTCAGAACAGGCAGGGCCTGCATACGCAAGTGTTGCTCCGGGTTCGCAGATGGCATCTGGAAGATGAGCTCCATATGATCATGGAACTATGTAGAAGATGTATGTGTACTTTCGTGGAAAGCATTTGCTTGGGAAACTATAACGTTATTTGTTAAAATACTTTTTAAAAAATATTTTTTTGTTGATTTCAGAGAGGAAGGGAAAAGAAGGGGAGATAGAAACATCAATGATGACAGAGAATCATTGATTGGCTGCCACTTGCACACCCCCTCCTGGGGATCGAGCCCACACCTGGGCATGTGCCCTGACCAGGAATCGAACCGTGACCTCCTGGTTCATAGGCCGACGCTCAACATGCCAGCTGGGTTAAAATACTTACTTTTTACATAACTTTTTTTCCCCATAAAGGAATTATTTTTTCTTCTGGAAATATTTACCAACTACATATTCTTGCCTTTATTATGAATTTGTTTCAGTTTCGTTTTCTGTTTGGGGAGTAGCCCTACAGTGATAGAGTGTTTGTTAACCTTTTAACATTTGGCACTTGCAGCAGCTAAGCCTCAGAAGACCCTAAATTCATTTCCTCCATCTGCCCTCAGGGACACCCGAAGCCAAAACATGGCACTGCAGCAGTTAAATCAGTAATTTCCTTCTACGTGATATAATTAGTCCTCAAATGACTAAAACAATATCTTAGTTGCTACCAATAGAATCACTAGAGGTCCAGGTTATTCACCATTCTTTGCAAAATAACCACCTTTTTAAAAAAATTTGTATTTGTGCTGATGCCATTCTTTGTCCTGGAAAGGTGTTCACCCCTCTTCCAAGCCCTGCTTAACAATACCCATCTTTCAATAAAAATTACTGACTGGTTATGACTTCACCACATCCCTCTCCTAGCTGAGAATATCCTACTGGTGTGCCAGCATCCTTCCAGGCCATTCTCCACTCCTCTATCAAACAACTCAACACGGCCGCCTCTAAGACACTGTACAAGCTTCTAGGTCACACAGTGGGGTTTGCATTCTAGCCCCCACCTGCCTTGCTACCCCATATTTTCTCTCCTCTAATTGCACTCATGTGTCTGACTGTCGGACTTCTCCTTCTAAACTATAAGCCCCTTAATGTAAGGGATTCTCACGTATTTCACTTTGATTCTGCCAAGAACACAATGGTCACAGCATGAAGCTAGAGGATTATTTATGGAGCATCTACCAGGTACAGCGTGGTAGAGAATGCATGCTTTCTATCTCTGGTGTTTATACTTTTCACTAACATTTTAAGATGAAATGTTAGATAAACCAAATACAATTTAGACCAACTATTTTATTAAAACCTTCAAGGGAAGAGGGCATTTATTTTTCAACACCTCCCCTTGCCAAAGGGGACATTTTATTAGTAGCTAGTGGCCCGGTGCATGAATTCGTGCACATTGAAAGGAAATTAATTAGAAGAAATATTTTAATATCACTATTTGCCCTTTTTCTATAATAGAAGCGTCAACCAAATTCACGATCAACAATGACAGATCGAAACACACATGTGTAATTGGCACCAGCAAGAAAGAGCTTTATATATGGAGATAAACTTGCTTAATTAGACCTGCTTTCTAATTTAGCTATACTTTTTCCAGCCCAGTGAAGCACCCCACCTTCTCTTTCAGGTAACTGTCAGCAACACAACAGTAAATATCAATACAAAGCAGATTGTTATTGTAGATCATGCAGGCAGAACAAAGGGTAAAATATTTAACTGCAGCAGTGTTTGATTATATTCTGCACAATCAGAAAGCCTGAAGTTATTGCCAAGGTCTACCATATTTACTTCTTTCAGTCGGGTCAAGTTTCTAAACTTTGTAAATCTCCATTTTCCGACTAATGAAAAAAAAAAAGGATTCCACCGAGTCTCCTATCTACCTACTCCAGGACTTCTGTGAGGATCAAATGAGATGAGGCACGGGAAAACACTTCACAGATATTTGGTTAAAGTGTGAAACATTTCCACCCAGCTATGAAGCAAGTCGTGTTCCTGGGCTGAAGAAACTGCAAGGAGGCTAGTCGTTGCTAAGGAGAGGAAGCTGGGCATTGCTATGTGACATCATTACCCGGACGGACACTTAGCATATTAGCCATTTACATATATAGATGTTTACTGACCAACCATTTTTACCAACAAAAGGACTATAGACATGGGCTCGGTTACTGTTGTTTAATTTAGCGAGGGGCTGCTCCACCCTGGTGCTGTTCACACATCCTGGGCAGGACGATCTTTGCTGTGGGGCTGTCCTGTGCATTGTGAGCTGTTCAGCTGCGTTTCTAGTTTCTACCCCCACTAGGTCCCACTAGCACCCCCTCCGAGCTGGTTTTGACAACCAACATTGTCTCCAGGCATTGCTACATGTTCCTAAAATGCCCCCAGTTTGAGAATCACTGAGTTAGAGCACACTCTTGGCACTTCGTAGCCCTCTAAAAAGAATTCAAACTGAGTGAAGGTTGTGGACAAATGTCTCTACAGCTGGTCTTTAAGAATTACTAGAAAAATACATTCCAGCCAGAAAAGGGTGCACCATAGTAAAAATGGAACAAGATGGTTCACAGAATAGACAAGTTAATGAAGGAGATACTTACGATGTAGAACAAAACCAATGAAAAGTGTCATGCTCCAGACACTCTGGTGGGAAACCACTCCAACCATAGTAACCATAGGCCTGTCTACCTCAAGCCCACAAAGGAGATTTATACCTCCCCTGCCACAGACTACTCTAACTACGTATCTGGAGTGTTTTCTTAATTTGGAAGATTTTTCTTCTTGGCTATGAAAATTCTTATGGCATTTTCCATTGCCATAGTCAGTGTTTATTTATTGTAATGTTCATAGATGTCTGTGGGTTTAGTTGATCTTTTCTGGTAGCATAGCTCAAGAATGATTTTAGCGGTTGAAGTTTGCAAAGGGATTGTCATCATATTGTCTAATTTTTTCTGGTATTTGGAATAAATGTCTTTCAAATCGCTGAGATATTATGCTCTAGAAAGCGACCCGAGATTTCTGCAGTAACAGCTCTTTATCTGAGTTATGAGTCTTAATATTCACTTACGGCATCGACTCGAGTCGTGCAAATATGCCATCAAGAGCCATTTGGAATTTTAAAGGCCTTCATAAATAAGCACAGACTAGAACTGTTTCAATTGGCTGGATAAGTAATATACATTTAAAAAAATTAAAACAAAATAATATCAAAATGCATACACACTTGGGTTAAATAGAGTAAGTGTCTTTTGAGTCATTAAAATAAATTCATCAGACTGAATGAGCCTTTCAGAAAATGTTGTTTTTGCATTTTATAGTCAATAGCAAATAGGCCAGTAGAGCGAGCAACTGCCAGGAATAGGAGTGAAGACTTCAAATAAGAAGGGAGTGTCACTTCATTGATGAAGAGTGAAAATTCAAAACCTGTTGCCATTTGGTTTTCAAGGGCCTTTATTATTAATTATTAATTTATTTATTTCAGAGAAGAAGGGAGAGGGAGAGAGAGATAGAAACATCAATGATGAATCATTGATCGGCTGCCTCCTGCATGCCCCACACTGGGGATCAAGCACACAACCTGGGCATATGCCCTGACCAGGAATGGAAAACTGTGACCTCCTGGTTCATAGGTGGTTGCTCAACCACTGAGCCATGCTGGCCGGGCAACACAATTTCTTTACTGGCCCAGCAGTGCCTGTGTCCTCCTGGGCTCAGGGTCTGGCCACCTCTTGTCATCCTCTCGGATGCTCACTTCCATCCCGCCCCCCTCCCCACCCCCATCCTAAGCAGCCCCATCTCCTTCTCTCACAAAAGTTTCAAGATGGCTTCAGACAGATCTTTCAAGTAGCTCGTAATTACCACTGTGGCAAGAGAAGCCAGAACCAGAGGTTTAGCTCCTCTTCCATTATTTCTGTTCTCTCCGAACAGTGAGAATAAATCAATGTTTTAATAGGCCTGTAAATTATATATACTGCCTCTATCCATATTTCTTCATTCCTCACAAAACTCTTGAAAGACACAGTGCCATTTCACGGACGCGGAATGATCCTGAGACTCTCTGGCTGTCTTGCCCAAGGTCACAGAACTAGAAGAGGCAGAGCTGCGACTGAAGCCCAACTCCGTGTAACTCAGGCCCCTCCAGCTCTGTAACAGTTTCATTGAATGGATGAGTTCATGAAGGACAGTGAGCCACGACTGAGTTTCACCTGTGCTGATGACAGAACAGTGATTTCCATCCCAGTGTTTGGTGTCTTGGTAGGTACAATCGTAGCCCTACAAAGATGCCCACATCTGAATGCCCTGAACCTGTCCATGTGTTAGGTGACAGGCAACGGGGAACTAAGGTTTCGGGTGGAATTAAGGTTGCTAATCAGATGGCCTTGAGACGGGGAGATGATCCTGACTTACCCAGGCAAGCCCGCTGAAATGACAAGTCCTTACCTGTGGATGAGGGATGCAGAGGAGCGTTTCAAAGTGGTGTGACCAGGGAAGGTCTCAACCAGCCATTGCTCGAGGGGGCAGCAAACCAAAGAATAACCAGGAATACAGGCAGCCCGGAGAAGCCTGAAAATGCAAGAAAACAGAAGTTCCCCCTAGCGTTTCTAAACACTGACACCTTTATTTTGGCCCAGTGAAACCTAGTCTAACCTTCTGGACTCCAGAACTATAATTTCGTACATTTTTGTATTGTTTTCAAATAGTGAGTGGTTGGAATTTTGTTACAGCAGCCGTAGAAAATAGTTACCGTGTCGGTATCAATTTTATGTTTTTATAATATTCTAATCACATTAGAAAATTTAATAAAAACATAAAAACATCAAAGAAGTATTTCATTATCATTAAGAAATTCTCAGCCGAAGGCTATATTAAAAAAATACAAATTCCAAGTTTCTCTTTACACTTACCCAGGCGTGTATTTGTTTGATCCACACTTATTCATGGAGCCGCTAGTATCAACTTGTGGAGGAGACGATGGAAAGCAAAGTAGGCAAAGTTTCTGTTCTTTGTAGATTTATGGTCAGAACATTCTCAAAATTTAATTAATTGGGTGTTTGCTTTATATGCAAAGTGGTCCAGAAAAATGAGAGTTACTGGTCACGTCAATTCTAGATCCAAAGATGGAAAGCTGTAGAGTCAGGCTCAGTGTCAGAGCTGCTAGATGGTCCATGCCGTCATAGCGCCTGGGGGACGGCGTCACTGAAAGAAGGGCCACCTGAGGGACTGCCTGTAAAGACCGTGTCGATAAAATAAATGGTGTCAAATGACCTTGTTTCCTGTTCTGTCAACCAGTGAGTTACATGGTGATTTTTTTTTAAAAGCCATTATGATTTCCTTAAACGGGATCCTCCTGTTGTCTCACCTTTGTCTCAGCCGCAAGTAACAAACATCTAAACTGTCAAAAATCAAGTTGTGTTGCTTGGCAGACAGATGCCCTGTATAATTTGTGCACATTTTCTTCCAATGGTGCTGAGGAGGAGGTGGGATGTTTGCAGCCTAATGTTAACACTTTAGGTGAAAAAAAATGGAAAAATGAAGACCATTTCCGTTTAGTAATGCATACCATCTCACTTAAAAAGAAATAGAAAATAACAACAAAGCATATTCTGATCCTGCCTAAGACTTCTGCCCCAGGAATATCACCTTCTCCAGGAAGACATCTATAACCCTCCAGCAAGTGAGTGTCCCTCCCCCATGGGCTTCCATGTGTGTATGTGGTATATGTGTGTGTGTGTGTGTGTGTGTGTATGTATATATATATATATATAATGTATTTATCATATACAACACAGCAAAATTACTTGTAATCACCTGCTGCCCCCACATGTGAGCAACTGAAGTTCAATGACTTTTGTTTATAAATTGACATTCAGAATAACGATGCTACCTGACAGAGTGCCTGGCACGTACTGAGTTCAGTAATGTTCACTGATTTCACAGTCAAATTAATGCACTCATGAAATAATGAATAGTTCTTTCTATCTTGGAAAAACTAAACAACTAATAAAAAGAAAGAGTCTGGCCAGCATGGCTCAGTGCTTGGGCATCAACCTATGAACCAGGAGGTCATGGTTCAATTCCCAGCCAGGGCACATGCCCGGGTTTCGGGTTCAATCCCCAGTGTGGGGCATGAAGGAGGCAGCCGATCAATGATTCTCTATCATCATTGATGTTTCTATCTCTCTCTCCCTCTGCCTTCCTCTTTGAAATCAATAAAAATATATTTTTTAAAAGAGAGAAAAATGAATGAATATTTGATTTGTGAGATCGAACCAATGCCCATTGCTCCTCAGATTTACTAGTGAAATGTCTGACAGATACTAGCTGTTTATTTCAAGAAAAGGGGGCAGGTGGGGATTTCATGTACAGTGGGGCCTTGACTTAGGAGTGTCCCGACTAACGAGTTTTTCGAGATAAGAGCTGTCTCTCGGCCGATATTTTGCTTTGAGTTGCGAGCTAAAATTCGGGTTACGAGCCAGCTTCAGATACCCCACCGCTAGTTGGCGCAGCGAACGTCACAGTGAATGCCACAACATCAGCCCAGCATCACGTGTCTCACTCGTTCACTTTTGATTTGACATACGAGTAATTTGAGGTACAAGCTTCGTCACAGAACGAATTAAACTCATAAGTCAAGGCCCCACTGTATAAGTCAACCTTGGAGGAAAGTTCAACAAAAAATTAGTAGATACAGGTATTTCTCCTACAATTATTGCATGGCCAGTACTTCTAGTAAGCAGATACCTGTTTGGGTTGCTTTAGAATCTCTACTGAAGAGTTACATCTACTGCGTAAATCTTGAGGACTTGGTAGTGGTTGCCTACATCTCACTCAGAACTCGCTCTATTTATGTTTATTGTTTGCCTACATCTCATCCAGGGATTGCTATACTCATCTGTAGTTTGCCATAATTAGATACAAGCAAGAGAAAGGTCCAGCATGTATATCGTCATCCATGTTCAGTTTAAATAAAAAATGCAAAGATTAAACAGCCAAACAAATTACCAACCAAAACACACCTCTAAACATCAACGGCTGAACTCGTCAGCTTCCCCCTCCGTTTGCCTGAGTCGATGTTAAGGAAGTAAAATTTTCTGTGCCCCTGTTTTCTGCCAAATCACAGCAGCCAATAGTCACAGTAAATCAATGCGTATTCTTCGTCCAAGTCCCTTTGGTGCTGTTGAATGGTAATAAATGCGACTCTCTACTTCAGTGAGCTGGGCTGGCATCCAGGAAAAAGGAAAATCTTGAATTTAGAGTTGAGGCTTTTATCCGCAGCTCAGCAAGACATTCCAAATGTTAAAGAAGATGCAGCTACCAGTACATGTAAATAACGAAAGGAGAACTGTTTCATTGAGGATGCGACTCCATACACAGTTTGAGAAATAACGCTGTTTTTGTCTAGTTAGATTTCAGATTGTTGTGCTGTTGCTTAACGACATGCCTTTTATCATGTCCAATCTATCTTTGGATAAGTATTTCTTATTGGTGCTGCTGTAATTTTAAACCTGTTAATTTTAGAGTCACTGATATTTTGTGTAATAACTATGAACTGAGAAAATGTCATATACTCTCTGGAAGTTTAATTATTAGTTGTATCGCCATCAGAAAGTAGAGCTTAGCCCTACCAGCGTGGCTCAGCGGTTGAGCATTGACCTATGAACCAGGAGGTAGCGGTTCGATTCCCAGTCAGGGCACATCCCTGAGTTGTGGGTTTGATCCCCAGTGTGGGTGTGCAGGAGGCAGGCGATCAATGATTCTCTCTCATCATTGATGTTTCTATCTCTCTCTTCCTCTCTGAACTCAATAAAAATATAAATTTGGGGGTGGGGGGAGTAGAGCTTAAGGCTCACCTGGGCATATGGGCAGGTGAGTCCAGAAATGGGCACAAGATTTTTTTCTTTTTTGGGGGGGGGGGGGGGAGGAGGCAGGTGTAGAGGGGCACCAACAATTTGCTCAGAGACTTCTAGGTCAGTTGATTTTTTTTTTGTTTTTTAGTTTTAATTCGCTTAAAAATAATTTTGGACTCTGAATCATTTTATGCTTCTTACCAGTTTATTATCTTAAAATTGTAATTCACACTCATAGAGATCATTAAGTAGTAAATACTTTACCATAAAGCTCCCTATAATTTCCCCCCTAGGAGAAAAAGACTTGATCTGTTTGTGTTGAACTAGAAAGACGATGGATACAACACTTTTTAAAATTTAAACATGTGGTAGATGTGTGTGGGGGCTGGGGGGAAGGTGAGCACTGGGAATATGGGTATGAGAACAAGTTTTGTTTCATATCCAGCTTCAGAACATTATGCACTGAGGTTTTTTTAGAAGAGAAAGAGAAAGAGAAAAAGAATGGAAGCCATTTGTTCCCTTTCGCAGGGGCCCAGACTCTGAGTGACTGTCTCTGATTCTCAGCAGCTGGCGAGGATAGGGTTTGGTTCTACTTTTCTTCCCCTGGAATCTCATGCACCCTTTCTTGGAGCACCGGTGGAGTCTCTGGCACTCTGCTAGGCTCGGATGGTAGGGTGGGGGCTGCATTTTCCAAAGACAGCGGAGTATTGATTGAGTGGCACTCCGCTGAACGTGGTGATGAGATACCAGCCCTGGCCCCCATCCCACTTGCTTTTCTACCACGTGACCTAGCTAACAAAAATCAATAAAACTGAGGAGGAAGTCTGGAAGGGGTAGCACACACCGTTTTATTCCATGGTATTTTTGGGGTGTTTTTTTTTTTCCTGTAAGTGATAAGGAATCACTGGAGAAATTTTGATGGGGAAGTAGCAAAAGAAAGCTGGTATTTTTACTGTATATTTCTGGTTGCAATAGGAAAGATGAATTGGGCTGAATTTAGAAATAGGTACTCAGATACATACTGTGTTTTTATTAGAGAATAAATGGATTAATTTAAATGGTGATTTCGTTTCTCCCTCTTTCTCTACTGCCTTAGGCAATCTGCCTTATCATTCACAGCAAAACGATACAGGACACACAAAATAATACGCAATGTTAGTGATAATGGGAACCGCCATTCATTGAACACTAATTATGTGTGTCATTGAATCCTAACAACTAGCCACCATGTAAGCATTATTATCTCCTTTTTATGGAGGGGAAAACTGAGGCAGCGTTTATCCAAGATGATATAGCTGTTTGGTAGCAGAGCTGGGGTCCAAGCTCAGGCAGCCCAGTTCCCACTGAGGCCACAAGTTCTGAGACAGTGCAGTTTTCACCCCAGTTTAGTCAAGGTCACTATTGGTCATGCACAGGGTGCAAGGACTAGAGAGGGAAGGGCACAGGTTTCTCGGGGAGATTATACGTGAATGAATTTCAAAGGATAGATTTCTTCCTTCAAGCGTTCATTCAGTCACTAATTCATTCCTCTTCAAGTATTCCCGAGTGCCCCTGGTACCAGGCACCGGCCAGCAGAATAAGAATTATGTTACTACTACTTGAAGCAAAGCGTGGAGAGGTCACGAAGGAGAGGGACCAGGTCTACACAAACTCCTCAGCAAGGCATCCTCGCCTCATCTGGGGAAGTCAAGTGTAAACCCGGTGCTGATGGTGAGGCGGTTGTTGGGGTGACATGGGGGATTGTGAGGTAGGAAGGCGCTCCGGGCACAGGGAAGTCACAATGACAGGCGGGTATGAGGGAGAGCGCAAGGAACGGAAATGCCCTGAGTGTGGTGGCCGCCAAGAGAGGCAGCAGCAGAAACAGGAGTGAGACAGGCAGGACCTAATCCAGGGAGAGCAGGACGGTGTCCTAGGGACCATGGCGCCATTTGAAGGCCTTTTCAAATCAATAAAAAGCATATCCTCGGGTGAGCATTTCTTTTTTAAGTGTGAGAAAGAAAAATAGAATTCTAATGTAAAGTACAATGTCATTTACATACAGTTTTAGAAAAGATTCAAAACACTATTCCACTCGGATTAGATAGACAAATGGACACATTTTAAACAAAATAGAGCCAGCATCTTTGGGGAAGGAGGGGAGGGAGAGGAAGGGAACAGTGAGTGCTGAGGAAAAGGATAATTAATTAAAATACAACTCGGACTGGTGACAGGCGTGTGCCATGAACTTGGACTTGTCATTCATACAAGTCTCCGCACTGCCCCCCCCAAAAAAGTTAAAGACAGTACAACCAAAAACAAATGCCGAAGATTGTACAGTGACTATGCAGGTAGGTTTACAGTGAATGAGGTTTGCAGCAGACGGAAAGCTTCCCAAATGTACATTTACGAGAGGGTAGGCTTTCTTCTACTGAGCCGTTTCCGACAAAGGAAAACTTCAGCAGCCAGCCAGCCCTGCAGGCTACTGTCGATTCATCAAACTCGCGGGCAGGTCCCAAAAGTACACAGTGCTAAGGGTTAGGGAGGGTCCAACATGCGGTGCTGAATGAAGTGCCCCTTTGGCGGGAGAACAGGAAATGTGGGAGAAAGGTTAAAGAAATCGCAGTAGGCTAGCCAAAACCTCAAGAGGTTGATCAATTTCGTCAAGCCAGGTCTGAGATTGCGTTCATAGATCATCAAATAGTTTTGTGAGGCAAAGACCGAAAGGCACTGCCAATTAATAAATACAGAAAAATCTATGTGGTGGAACATGTTATTAAATTAATATTTCATACTCGTGTTGAATGTCAACGGTGACCTGAACGATGCCACCACTTCGAGAGGGGACAAAGGGAGGTGAGAAATGTCCTTTGCATGAAAGTTTTGTATTCTGACAGCTCCCAGGGATGAAATACTTTCTCATCTGAAATAGCAGTTGTCTGGGAGGTTCTCTTTATTCTTTCCCCAGCACGTAGTAAATTGAGTCTTTTCAACAGGAATGCAATGGGGAACTTTAAAGATAATTAAGAAACATAAAATATGTCAGTCTTCTCGAACCTAGTCAGAATAGGAGCTTTAATCTCTCTCCTTCAAGAGCATTCGTGTACATTTAAGTCTATACTCTCATAATTTAAAAATATATATATTATTTAACTATACACTAAGAAAAAAAATGCCTAATAACTGTACAGAAAAATAAAATGTTTGTGTTTTATAAATATTTAATAAGAGCTGCACTTGAAATGCATTGCTGATACAGGAGCAAAAAATATTCCTTAAATTTGTTGATATAATTAGCAAAAAAATAAAAATCAAAGAAGAAGGAAGTCCTGAAATAAACATTAGTTCTGCTGACTGGCTCTGATGTGACCGTAGACACTTTGTTCTCTCCTGAATGTCTTGGAGGTCACGGGCAACACAGAAGAAAGCGTGTCTATCTGTCTCCTTCTTACAATCCCAGCAGCAGAATTGATTGCAGTACAGTTTGTACCTAATTGATTGCAGTGCCACAACCTACGCCAAAGCCTGGTATCTGTTGTCTTCTGAGGTTTCCAAGGTTTCAATCCAATCGAATGAAGTTAAGAAAGAACCTTGTGACTCCCACCAGCAGCTTGGGAATAAGTGAATCCTCAACTCCAGCTCCCAAGAGCAGACTTGGACGAAGGTTCATGTGGGCAATCTGTAGGTTGTTGTCATCTCACTTACGCCCACCCCCTGCAGTGTGCCTTCCCCATCTTCCCTGAGATCTTCATCCACAGCCCACAGTATTGAAGTCTGTTATCAGAGAGATATTCCTCCCCATTCAGGCATTCTGGTCCCCAGGAGAACACTTATTTCCCCCTGAAAGGTTATTGATACGTTGAGGACATAGACCTTCAAAGCAATCAACATCTGACCATCCCCATGTGAGCCACTGTGCCATCAACCTCTTCTTATCAGAGCTCCGACCCAGTGCCAATGGTCTCCTTCTCAATATCCATCGTCGTTATCAAAGTTGAACACCGAGGTTCGATACACAGCACTCGTGTAAACAAAACCAATTCCTGGCTGTAACTATACCCCAATGTGATCTATCAGCTAATTCTTTTTTAAAAAATATATTTTTATTGATTTCAGAGAGAAAGGAAGAGGGAGATAGAAACATCAATCATGAGAATCATTGATAGGCTGTCTCTCGCATGCTCCCTACTGGGGATTGAGCCCACAACCCAGGCATGTGCCCTTGACTGGAATCGAACCTGGAACCCTTTAGTCCATAGGCCAATGCTCTATCCACTGAGCCAAACTGTCTAAGGCTATCAGCTAATTCTTTGGTCCATTTACAGCATTTGTTTTCATTCCTCAATTATTACTTGACTAGAGGCCTGGTGCATGGGATTCGTGCACTGGTGGGGGGCGTGGTCTGCGGGGATCAGCCCGCTGCAAGAGCAGCTGCTCATCCCAGTCAGCCGAGCACACTGACCACCAGGGAGCAGCTTCTGCATTGAGCGTCTGCCCCCTGGTGGTCAGTGGCGACTGGTAGTTCCACTGTTTGGTCACTGGGCTTTTATTATATAGGATGATTCCCCTTCCAGGCATTTGATTCTGACTTTTGATTCTGTCTATGGCTTGATGTAGCATCCCTCCGTGTAATATGCCCTTGAATATCCTGCATCCGTCCTTGACCTGTGCCCCATTGCAACCTCGCTACCTCCTGGCCTACTCAGGAGAGGAATTCCTGCCTAGATGCTCTTCACTACTTTACCTGGTTTCAGGCTGTTCGGTTATCAGCTGATTATCTTTATGCTGCTTTGGATGTTTCTGTCCATCTCGTTTGGACCTTCAGGGAACATAAACCCATGTGACCCGATCTTAAATTCCTTTGTGTAGTCATACTGAATCTAAAATTGTGGGTCCTGCTCCATTAAAAGACCCACCGATTATGGCTCTAACTTCTATAGGCACACTGTGAATATTGCGAGGTTATATAAGCTTGCAGCTTTAAAAATAGCAAATATTTATTGAACTTTTATTATGGCCAGACACAACGCTCAGCATTTTCTATATGTCACTTCATTTTCTTTTCCTATAACCTTATGAATAGGGACTATTCTTTTAGCCCCACTTTTTTAGATAAGAAAACTAAGATTCGGAGAGGCCGAGACATTGTCCCAAGATCACGTTTAGTGAGTAGCAGAGTTGAAGTTCACAAGTCAGTTGTATTTGCCATCAAGGCTTATGTTCAGAAGGACCACACTAAATAGCCCTTATTATTCCTGGCTATTAAAGAGGAATTTACCACAATTCACTTGTCAAATCAGTGAGCTGTGTAAATTCAGAACCAAGCTTTCCTTTAGTTTACAACATAGAACAGAAAAGAGCATTTTGTCACTCAGGCATCTCTTATGATTTGGTAAATTCCCAAATGAATGCTGAGATCATAAACAAACAAATGGATTTCAAGGAGACAGAATTGCCCCTTTTTTTTATTTTATGCCAATATCATCTGTCTCTTACTCATTTTTTTTTCATTCTACATGAAAAGACAACAGAAACCTTTCTCTAACATTTCTTCTTCTACTTTTTTTAAAAATATTTTTTATTGATTTCAGAGAGGAAGGGAGAGGGAGAGGGAGATAGAAACATCAATGATGAGAGAGAATTATTGATCGGCTGCCTGTTGCACACCCGGCACTGGGGATCAAGCTTGCAACCCGGGCATGTGCCCTTGACAGGAATTGAATGCAGGGCCCTTCTGTCTGCAGGCTGACACTCTATCCACTGAGCCAAACAAGTTAGGGCTCTTCTACTTCTTTAATATAAGCATGTCAGCTATGGAGCCACCACCGGGCTATATGTTTTTTATCTGGCAATGGTTACAATGGTAATTAGTAGCTTAAATAAATGCAGTGGCAACTGACTGATAAACATGTGCTAGACCCCGTTAGAGCTTGCCACTCACCCTGAAATTCGTGACTAGTCCTCCTAATATTCCAGTCCCAGTGTGCGGAGGAACAACATACCATTCTGTTGCATTTCCTCTCAGCATGGGTAAGCTGTGAAATGTATTAGAAAACAATGTTCCTAATGATTTTTATTTCAAAATAGGTTTCAGATTTTCCATGCTGAGCAGGTTACCCCGTGAATTCGTAAACTGCTGAGATGAACGGAATGCTTAGAATTCTCCTGTAATCACTTCTGAAATCTCCAGAGGGATGGGGAGCCTTCAGAACTGGACTTGCTCCCTGACCCAAGCCCCTTCCGCACATTGTGTCTACCAGGGGCTCAGTCTCCGTGGCCTCCTGAGTGAATGCTCTGTTCCTAACACAGGATTCGGCAGAGGAGATGGCCAGTGGAAAGTGAAGGTTAGAGGAGCAGATCGTGGCCGCCCCAAGGACCAGAGCGCTGCAGGCTCCCGCTCACTGTCCTCTGCATCCCTTCCCTCGAGCATCATTACCGAGTCCACACACACGCAC
Organism: Myotis yumanensis; assembly: GCF_028538775.1. Taxonomy (NCBI): domain Eukaryota; kingdom Metazoa; phylum Chordata; class Mammalia; order Chiroptera; family Vespertilionidae; genus Myotis; species Myotis yumanensis. The sequence continues at coordinate 4,389,589 of NW_027223768.1, forward strand.
ACTCTTGCTCTCTCTTTCAGCAAATAGAATCGTCCATGCCTCTCTCAGAGCAGCAGCCACCTTTGTCAGCAGGCACTGCCGCTCACCGCTGTGACAGTAACTCAGAGTGAAAACCAACCAACCAACCAACCACATAAAAACACCTTTTGTCCCTCAGAATAGAAGCGGGAAGGAAAATACCTGGGGATATTATAATTCAGAGGAATATGGTGAGGAGGCTGGAGAAATAATTCCAGGTGCCTTGGTGGAAACACAGCCTAGTGGGCTTCCCCCAGGACGGAGGTCATTCTGGCATTCTCTAACAGTGAATACCTACATGATAGAATCTTCCAGATGCCATTGAGCTTCGACAGTCTGGTTGATTCAAGAAGACAGTGAGGAAGAAGGGGCTGAGTATCTTATTTCGTGGTCCTTCGGTATAGAGATGCAGAACATGGAATACAGCTGCTCCCGGGTTGAGGACAGAAAGTTCTAGAAACCCGTAAAAGAAGGTGTCTGGAAATTTGAACTTTCAAGTGTTACATGACAAGAAGAAGTTGTTTTCCAGAATGCGGAGATAAAATTAGGCTATTTGGGAGGTGAGTGTGAAGCTGAGATAATGATAGGTGGCCTCATTTATTTCCCATAATCACAGATAAATGTCTGCCTCATCATGGTGATCACGTGATATCACAAAGTAGGTCACTTCCTTATTATTGTTTACAGATTTAAAATTTGGTCTTAACTAGGTCTTGAAAAAATTGCCTCTTAAACCACTTCTCCAAAGTTGAAGGATACTACAAACAGAGAGAGAGAGAAACATTCCTTCAAAAATTCCATTCTGGTTTACCCCTTCTATCCTATGCTCACTTTTCTGTTTGTTTGTGTTTTTTTTTTTGGTTCCTTCCATAAATTGCCTCCCATAGGCAAACCCCAATATGTACTCAATTGGCCTAGAGCTCCTATCGTGGCCCTTCCTGGTCTATGGCTGCATTCCAGGTGCCCGGGATGTGTTGGTTTGCTGCGGAATCAAATAGTTTTAAAAGCTCTACCACAAAGCTCTTCTAGGAGGCTCGGGATTGCCCCCACAAATTTCTTTCTCATACCATCATGAAAAGGATATCCTCTGAACCTCCCTGATGTGGGAGAGCAGGTCTTCAATAAAAAAACACACACACACATTTGAATATTCCAAACACTCAAAACCCTTTGGATGCCTTCCTCTACAGTATTCCAAGAAAGTGTGACATTTTCACTTCTTTGATAAAGACTCAAGACTGCAATCAACCTACCAAAAAAAAAAAAAAAAAAAAAGTCAGGGCCATTTCTAGCTCCTCCTCTTAAAATTAGAATCTCTCCTTAGTGTGCCTATAGCAATATTCTAGGCTCGATACAACTTTAGATTCCTTGAACCTTGATCCCACACCTGTCAGATCTGCTCCTACTCGTGTCCTCCAGGTTTCTATCAAACTCAATTAGCGGATCATGCAATTCTCTTGGTGAGTATTGCACCTTATCACAGGTCATGATTTTACCTTAACCCCTGGGACCCATTGACACTTACGTCTGGCTATCGATCGGGAACAGTGACAAGAGTAGGTCCAGAGGATGATCAGCAGTGCCTTGCAAGGCAACACTGTCAGGGGAGGTCACGACAGGGTCTTCAGGAAAAGGAAGACTAACCTGGCCAGGCAGAGAACAGGCTGCTTCCACGGGCCAACAAGGCTCCAAAGATTTGAAGATCTTGGGTCACCAATCACTGTCATAACTTTAAGAGGCTTTTCAAGGTTGGGAATTCAATTTGCCGTATAGTCCAGCCACATACAGGATTAGGCTTTGGGTTTGGTTTTCAGAAATCTTGGTCCCACTGTCATAGGAAATAAGAGTTTTCCTCAGGGTCGTCTTATAAGCTTTCACGTCCTTTATGCAGTCCTGGAGATGGGAATTGAAAGCACCGGGGGCTCATGGCCTCAAGTTCTCCAGCACCAACCAGCCCCATTATAATCTGTATTTTTACTATAAAATCATAAGCCTGCAAATACTTGGTCACTCAGAACCTTGCCTTCTAAAGGCACTTGATTACAGGGAACTAAAGGTCATTAATTGAGTCACTGTGTTGCCTATGTTGTCTATGCATGCCATAGATTAGCAATGTTGCCTTTATCATGGGATACATGCCTTTCATGTCTGCAAATTTAATCATATCAGAAAAAGAGAGAGAAATAGATTTGCTACAGGGAATTGATCTCATTTGATTGTGGGGGCTGGTGTGCTTAAGCAATCTCTGTGAGGCTTTATTCTTCACATTTGGGGTGGAACCTTAAGTCCACGGGCCAAGTAGAGTCAGGAAGGGATGATGGGGAGTCAGAGTGGGGAGGAACAAGAATAAGCTGGAGCCATAAGCATCAGCTGAATTCACGAGGATGAGTTTCATGTCCGGTTCTCGTGGCGTCCAACTGGCAGTGTGGGTGGCCTGCAGAAGCCAGAACCAGAATGCTTCCTTGTGAAATTTGACTCACACACTTGCCCCAGGAGTCAGAGAAGCCGGAGGAAGACCCGGGAACGTTGGGGCCGTTGCAGGCCCAGCTGCTGCATTGAGCCCACAGGGTGAGTGTTGAACTACAGAATGGCTGCCCTTTCATTTACATCCTCCAGCTCTTGCAAAAGACTCTCTCTTGGGCTCCTTGTGGCAGGAAACACATAGGAAAGGGAATTCTGGGAAATGTAGTTCAGCTTTACCAGTTTGACACATTACAAAGCCCTCCTTCACCCTGAGGACTGCTCAGTCAGAAACTTTCTGGAAATGTTTGACAGAGGATAGGAAGTAGAGGGTGTAAAGCAGAGCTGAGTGACTAAGAAAAAATAACAGCGAAAAGCAAATATCTTTAATGGAGAAAGGAAACGGTGTAAGAGGCTCCCGAGTCTCATCACGAACGTATGCACCTCATTATACTACCCTGGCTCCTGGGTTCCTTTATTGATCTCTTACCCAAATGCTGTGAGTTGCTTATTTCCCTTGGATTCCGGTGAAGTTTTCTTTTTCTCTTGGAAAGTAGATGTAGGTGGGCTATGTGACTCCCGAGGTAAAATATTTAGATGTTGATTTCTTTCACTCCTTTGAGCTGTTCCCACATAACTCTTCTTTTATTTGCAAAAACAATAATAGGCTTCTCTATAAATCATAGAATTGATGAGTTTATTAAACATAGAATCGCTCAGTGTTATATCAATACTTGAGAGTGGAATCAATCATTAAGTCTAACTAAATAATAATTGAAAAATAAATGAACACTAATTCTGGCTGGATTATGATGCTCCCGCAGTATTATTTATGGTTTTCATTTCCATGGTAGATTAGAAAATGGAAATGTTTTTATGCTCCTAATATCTTTACTAATGACATTAGGATATAAAATTCGTTTTAAAAAATTAAATTGTCTACATCCCTTGCATTTTGGATGGAGAGAATAACCATGATAGATACTGTCCCAGTCATGCACTTCCCACTTAGAAGTTGCCAGTTGCACGTGGCATTTTCTTTCCCCTCACTCACCTGAACTGTTCCTCTAACTCCAACTAGAATAATAACAAGCATTTACTGAAACATTTTTATGTGGCTTATTGATTTAACCTTCCAAAACGTGAAAGTGGGGAGTTCTACCATGTACCTACCGCCATCACACGACATCATGTCCTTCTGGGGCAGGTGGAGAGTAAGGAACAGGAAAATAAAGAGGCAGCTAACTTCCATGAAGTCAGGAATCACAGGGAGCCAGGGTGGCACATAGTAGGGACACCTGACCAAGCTTGGTGGGTCAGGAACGCTTTCCAGAGGAAGGGAGCCTGAAGGACATTTCTGGAATTAGGAGAAGACATGGTAGAAGATAAGAGAGGAACACATCTGTGCGAAGCCCAAAGAGAAAAAGTAAAAACTGTTTAAGAAGCTACAGATAAGATGGCGCAGAGTATAGATTATGGGGACGTGGAAATGGGAAGGTAAGTGCAAAGATGGCATCTTAAAGCCGTACATTCGGGTGTGGCGGATTTCCCAGGCTGTTGATGACTCCAGATCGCACTCTGAGACCAGGGCCTGTGGGAGCCAGTGGGCAGCATGGTAGAGTTGGTCCGCTCTAGTTGCAGTCAGCGCTCTGTAGCTGCCCCCTGCCAGCGTCCCCTCTCCCCACAACAAAGCTTGAGTTGTTGGCACAGCATTAAACAGAAGCCCATGTTGGTTGTGTTTGGTTGGGGCCTGAGCCATCATGGCTACTTAGCATTTTTATAATTTTAAGAGTATGAAGCTCATTATGAAGTTGTGAGGAAAATGTATAAATATTCCTTTTATTACATATATTACGTGTGTTTGTATGTATCAACTCTATTTCTAAAATCATGTAACATCCTTCTTTTTTGTATTATGATCCATTTACAATATTCACTTGAAGGGAAAGTACATCAGAATGGTATGGCGGCCACCATGTTCCAAAACAGTGGGTCAGGGATGGAACGAAAAAATGGATAACAGGGTCCCTGGTTACAGTCTCTGTTGAGAATATCAAATACACAAACAATGCTTAGCTACCCACCTCAGCTGCATTAGTTCACAACTAATCAACAATTCTGTTTTTGCCAAGATAGTTTGAAGCCCTCAATAAAACATATATTTAAATCCCTTCATTTGCTGACCTATTATTGAAAGATCATTGTCGGCAATAAAAACACTTTTTAATAATTCGCCCAAATCAAAGAGACCCTCCCCCCAAAAAAATAGTCCCCAAAGTGTGAAACAACAAAGGCAGCAGATGAAAATGAGTCAGGGGTGCTGACTGGAATTTCAGCTTAATTTTTTGCAGTTGCTCAAATATTAATCACTTGCGATCTGGTCTTTTGAAACATGCAGAATCTGAGTAAGCTTTTAGAAAATAAAAAGTTAAACAGAGACTGAGCACCACACTGTAGGGGGCAGTTCCTACTCATAGAAGAAGGAAGTAGGCCCAGGGTGGGGAACCTCTCACTGCCAAGGGCCATTTGGATATTTATCACATCATTCCCAGGCCATACAGAATCAGCAACTTAAAAACCAGCCTCCTCTATTGGGTCAAACATTTAATGAACTCACCCCTAACGCCTTGGCAGGGCCAGACCCAATGATTTTGAGGGCCTTAGCTGGCCCGTGGGCCGGAGGTTCCCCACCCCTGAGACAATTGCAAGACATCTCAGGCCTGTTATTTGTATGCATTTCTGGAGACTGTGTCCCGAGTGGGGTCAAAGTTGACTGTGCGTGCAGTGGGTGCAGGACTACACGTGTGCTGTTTCACTCCTAGTCAGACATCAACAGAAATCACTGCACGAGCAGGTCAGGAGGGTGGGTCTCTTACCACAGGATTGAACAGGCAGAAGCCAAATGTCCATCAACTCACAGCAGGGCCTGTTGTGTTGTAAAGTTACAGGAGAATTTGCCAAGGCTGAGAAACAGGCATTGAATGCTTAACTAGGAAATATATATATATATATATATATATATATATATGTATGTATATGGCCCAGTGCACAAAATTAGTGCACTGGTAGGTCCCTAGGCCTAGCCAGCAATAAGGGCTGATCGGGGCTTTCTTTCCCTTGGCTGCCGGCCACCGGCCGGGGCCTTCCTTTGTTCCGTGCCACCCCCTGGTGGTCAGCGCCTGTCATAGCGAGCGGTCGAATTCCTGGTCAAAGTCCCACCTGATGGGACAATTTGCATATTAGCCTTTTATTATATAGGATGTATAAATATAAAATATTTCATATACATGTTATATACTGGTTTTCAAAGTATGAAATAGGGAGCAAAAATAAAACCCTTCACAATCACGCTTTGTTACCAAAACTGAAACTGCTATCCTACTAATGTTAAAATAATAAGTAGGCCTGGTCAGTGTGCTCAGTGGTTGAACATCAACCTATGAACCAGGAGGTCAGGGTTCAATTCCTGGTCAGGGCACATGCCCAGGCTCTGGGCTCGATCCCTAGTAGGGGGTTTGCATGAGGCAGTTGATCGGTGATCCTCTCTCATCATTGATGTTTCTGTCTCTCTCTCTCTCTCCCTTCCTCTCTGAAATAAAATAATATATATATTTTTAAAAAGTGTAAGTATGAGACATAGGATTTTGATATTTTTGGAGAGGAGGGGAGCACAGCATTTACCTACTCGGCCATCTTGACCAGAAGCTGTGTGAATATGATGTTTCTTGTAGAAATTATCATGGTCGTTTACCTCAAGGTGAATTTTTCCCTTTTTGGAATCCGCTGCGTGCCTGGCCGATGTGGCTCAGTGGTTGAGCTTTGACCTAGGAACCTGGAGGTCACAGTTTGATTCCCGGTCAGGGCACAGGCCCGTCTTGTGGGCTTGATCCCCAGTAGAGGGAGTGCAGGAGGCAGCTGCTCAGTGACTCTCATCATTGATGTTTCTCTCTCTCCCTCTCCCTGCCTCTCTGAAATGGATAAAAGTACATGTAAAAACTAAATAAAATGCTTAGGATCATGCTCGGCCTGGAGTCAGGCTTCATTACATGTTACCTATTGTTGTGGTTGTTATAAAGAAATTCTTGGTAAATTTGAAAGCAGCGTGACGAATGAGTTAGAATGGGGATCCATGGAACAAGTCATATGCCTGCGTGTCGGTCACACTTGTAACAGGATAATTTTCAAGTTCGGGTTGCAGTGATTGGATCATGGTTTTAAAGGGAAAGGGTAAAGGGACAGCTGGTTGTATAGAAGGGATTTTCCTCCGCGGACGGCTGTGTGTGGGGGGCCGGCTGGTTGCTGTGGTGGTTTTGACAGGGGATGTCAGGGAGAGTGAAATCGGGTCTCCACGCCCTTATCTGAACTAACAGGATGCACACAGGTCCCCTCCTGACTGGGACCTGCCCTGGTGTAGAGTCCTCCACCCTCACTCACACCCCCCCCCCCCGACCCCCAGAAGAAAGCACAGCCCCCGCAATGATAGCTCTGCAATCATCTCGCTAAGGTCTCATCCTGAACACTGAGTGCAGTCCATAAAGAGAGTCAGCAAGATATGTTGGAAATAGCCCTGTTAACGGAGCTACAGTGCGAAGGGCTGTGTTACAGGTTCACAGAGCAACTGCCAGGAAGCTATCACACACACACACACACACACACACACACACACACACGCACACCCGGTCACCTCACCTGAACGCCCGCCCCCAGGGGCCTGCTCCTGCTTCCTGAGCGATGGAGACCAGCGCTGTCTCTCTCTCAAAGGCCATTCGTGCCCGGCCGCCTGCGGCGTTGCCAGACCACAAACACAGCAACGTGCACTTCTAGTGCGTTTCCCTCAAGCACAGGCTGGGCCCTAGTACAAGGGGAGGCAAGGGTGGCCTCCTCCCGTGGATACACTAAAAGCAAAGGGCAGAAGCATAACTCCCAGCCAAAGGCAGCATTCCATGCTCGCTCTGAAGGGGCTTCCGGTCGGGTCTAAGGCAGAAGCATCCATTCCACGTGAAAGGGAATTGGCCCCTCGAAGGGCATTCTAGCGGATGTTCGGCACAGCCCTGCCAGAACTCTGCCGGCGGCGGCGCTCCTGGGCGAGGCCAGTCCTGTCTCTGGGCGCCAGAAATAGGTCAACACCCTGGCACAGGGTCAGAAACAGGGTCAGAGCCTTCCTGCTGGCGATGGGCAGTGCATCAGAGCGCTGTGGCAGGGGAGGGGTTAACCCGTATCCGGGCAGCACCTACAGCAGCGGTTCTCAACCTTCCTAATGCCGCGACCCTTTAATACAGTTCCTCATGTTGTGGTGACCCCCGATTTCATTGTTACAAATTGAACATAATTAAAGCATAGTGATTAATCACAAAAACAATATGTAATTATATATGTGTTTTCCGGTGGTCTTAGGTGACCCCTGTGAAAGGGTCGTTCTACCCCCAAAGGATCACAACCCACAGGTTGAGAACCACTGACCTACAGGAATAAGTGCTGCTTCCAACGAGACTGGGAAGGAGAAGGAGGTGTTCCTACCCCCCCCCCCCCCCCCCCCCCCCCCGCACACCTGGCCTCGGAAGTCAAGGAAATGACCCGAGGAGAGGGGGCAGCCAGTGTCAAAGCCAGGGTTCCAGCTGCAGCTGGTTCCACGCACTCACGCCCTCCCAGAATGCTTCACTCCAACACACATTGGCTACACCTGCTCGGATGAGGCCTCCGGTAGGAGCAGTTGGGTTATAGGAGTCAGATCGTAAACCAGCGAGGCTGGACGCTGTCTTTGAAGACGAGCTGCTCAGACTGTATCCCATAACCCGTCCCGTGGGCTCCCCGCTCGCCAGGAAGGAAGGACAACACGGCAAGCCAGCAGGTAAGGAGCCTTTGCTAATTACGTTTCATAGGAAAACATGTTTTCTGGTCGGTTTTGGAAACCCCACTGGTCAGCCCAGCCGGCGTGGCTCAGTGGTTGAGCATTGACCCAGGAGGTCAGGGTTTGATTCTTGGTCAGGGCACATGCCTGGGTTGCAGGCTCGATCCCCAGTGTGGGGCGTGCAGGAGGCAGCCTATCCATGATTCTCTCTCATCAATGATGTTTCTATCTCTCTCTCCCTCTCCCTTCCTCTCTGAAATCAATAAAAATATTTTTAAAAAACACACAAAAAACAAAAAAGGCACTGGTCAGAGAGTCTAGAATATGTTTGCTATGAAAAGGTATAACATTGGTTTTCCCCTTCATTCTTTCCCCTGTGACACTAAATAAGTAACGTTAAATCAGTGAGAAACTCGGGATTTTTAAAAGCATTTGGAAAGAAAAAGAACTGATTAAATGCTTCCAAGTTAGAAGATTGAAACAATAGGAACAATCTCAAAATTTTCGACAAGTTGTTATGTTTATTTTTTTAAGCTTTATTGTTGAAAGTATTGCATATGTCCTCCTATTTCCCCCCAATGACCCCCTCCAGCCCCAGCCCGCCCCCACCCCCGGCCTTCACCACCCTATTGTCTGTGTGCATGGGTTATGCATATATGCATACAAGGTCTTTGGTTGATTACCTCCCACCCACCTAACCTCCCCCACCTTTCCTCTGAGTTATTATATATCATTTTACTACAAGAACTGAACTACAATTAGGGTAGTTCAGGAGTGTGGGGCTGGTTCTGCTGGGCCATGAATAGAAGCTGTTTATTAAGGGATGTTTGGGATTTCGTAAGAAGACCCCAAAGAACCTCACCCTCTACCAGGGGTGGGCAAACTTTTTGACTCGAGGGCCACAATGGGTTCTTAAACTGGACCGGAGGGCCGGAACAAAAGCATGGATGGAGTGTTTGTGTGAACTAATATAAATTCAAAGTAAACATCATTACATAAAAGAGTATGGTCTTTTTTTTTTTTTTTAGTTTTATTCATTTCAAACGGGCCGGATACGGCCCTCGGGCCATAGTTTGCCCACGGCTGCTCTAGCCAGTGGTTCTCAACCTTGGCTGCACATTAAAATCACCTGGGAATCTTTTCAAAATCCTGATTTCTGGGCCTCATCATCCGGAAATTCTGTTTCTTTGGTACTAATGTTGTGGCCCCACCCCATAACAAAGAAACAGAATTTCTGGAGGATGAGGCCCAGAAATCAGGATTTTGATAAGATCCCCAGGTGATTCTAATGTGCAGCCAAGGTTGAGAACCACTGCTCTAAGCGCAGCAGGGCGGGCTCACAGGGTGGCCTGTTATGTCAGGAGGCCAGTGTCCTCTATCTTTCGCTCCCATCCTCCACACCTGGCTCCTGTGTCAGGGTTCCAGGTGGTTATTCCAGCTCTGACCTTCACGTCTACCTTCCAGGAGGAAGGAGAAAAGGGGGGAGTAGGAAGGCTCCTTCCCTTGAAGGTTTCCTGGAAGTTTTACAGCATTGACGTGGGGCTGGGAGAGGTTCTCACAGGTCATTGCTGGGACCAGAGGCAGGTGAACTGAGGGGCAGCTCCCACAGAGGCCCGGCCTGCTGTGATGGGGCGGAGCTTCAGGGCAGGTGAAACTGCTCTGTCAGAACTAGTTCAGGTTGTGTGCACTTTACAAATGTGAGGGGACAGCCCCAGACGCGCCCACGGAAAGAGAGATGGGCCAAGGCCAGGCAGGCCCAGAGCAGACAGACGGCGCTTCTCGTGGACCCTGCAAGTGAGCTGTGCCCTTTGCCTTGGAACCTGATCCACCCACTGAGTTGTAAAGATTCCCCAATAAATCAGATTGTCATTAAAAAATATATATGTATGTCGTGATGCTTTCTAAGAAGAAAACAAGTACTCATGACAAATTTTTATCTTGATATAATTGATAAGTACATGCAATACTTATTTTGCATTAGTCATATTGAAGGTTTATATAGTCTTATTATACTATATAAATGTTCCATTATAAGTGTAAATATTACATGTTTCAAATGTTTTCAAACAATCCAAAGCAACACACATCATATAATCTATCCTCTAATTGATTTGCCTGATATATTTATGTTAAAACAAACAAACACATTATTACCAGCAGAGACCATTTAACTTAATCCTTTCAGGGACTGTATGAGTTGTGTATTATCCCATTTTACCCACTAGAAAAACTGAGGCCCAGAGAGGACGAAGTCACTTGTCAAGGTCATACAAGAGTCAGAGTCACATCCAAGCACTTTGCACCCAAGGGCTATGATGTCCTCTCTACAAAAGCCCCAAATCTGGACATACTACTAATGGCCATCCTGGAAGGCTTAAAGCCATTCAGAATCCTTCCATTAAGCTCGTAACCAGTGATAGAACATTAGAGTGAGATGAGGCTCCGCGTATGGGGCTGTCACCTCCTCCTTTCCTTCTCCTGACTCATTTCAATCACTTAGGATACCCCCTCCCCCCACCTTCCAACATATCGTGCTGACAAATTAACTTAGTCAGAAAGCTCTGGCCAGGTGTAGGATTTGTTGCAAGGATCCCGCCCCCCCACCCCCACCCCACCCCCGCCAATGGCAAAACATTGGGAGTTCAAGTGAGTTCTGAAAAAGAAGATATTGAATTTAGCCCAGCTGACGTGACTCCGTGGTTGAGCATTGACCTATGAACCAGGAGATCACGTTTCAATTCCTGGTCAGGGCACATGCCCGGGCTTGAGGGCTTGATCGCAGCTGATCAATGGTTCTCTCTCGTCATTTGATGTTTCTGTCTCTCTCTTCCTCTCCCTTCCTCTCTCTGAAATCAAGAAAACTATATTTTAAAAATGAGTGCATTGAATTTAGAACTCTATCCATGGGTGTTCCACTGAATGTGATTACTCCTTTCCTTTCAATTGCAGATCAGTGAGGTCTTTGGATGTTTGTGCTATTCAGTCATCTATTTCTGGCTGGCAGACCAGAGGGTGAGAAAATATTTCATTTAGGTGTTCTCAGAACAGCTGCAGAAGAAACTTTGATGTCTGCTTCTCTCTAAGTTCCATCAGAATCAGATGATTCTGACATGACAAATGGTCACGTTAATTATAAATTCTGGGTTTGTGTTGAGATTCTATTATTTAAAGGTAGCCAGTCGGAACTATGAGCAAAATATCATTAATTTGCAGCCAATACCTTTACATCTAGCAAAGACAATCATTTTTAGTCACAACCCGAAATAACAATTAGGCTTTATTGTTCCGTGTTGCCAAGCCCCGGGCGGTGGCTGCCCTTTACTGGCTTGCAATAACACCGCAAGTCATAAGTCCTGGTTAGCTGTCAAAGGCTGAGGAGCTCCACGCCATACCCTGTTCCACATAACACACGCTGGTGCCCATCGGCCAGAGGGCCATCTGAATAAGGCTCCCTCCTGGGGCGCACAGAGCTGTGTCCTATTCATTATGAGTCTTTGTACCCCCACTTGAAATCAGGGCCATGAGAATTTCCCATGTGTTTTTTCACTATTACCTTAGGTATTCCAGGTGGTCCCCGAAGACCTGATGCACACAAAGCTCATTACGGTCAGGGAGTAGAGATTTTCACAGAAATCTAACACAAGCCATAATTAAGAGATGAGAGCCCTAGCCGGTTTGGCTCAGTGGATAGAGCGTTTGCCTGCCGACTGAAGGATCCTGGGTTTGATTCCAGTCAAGGGCACATGCCCAGATTTCGGGCTCCATCCCCAGTAGCGGCCGTGCAGGAGGCAGCTGGTTAATGGTTCTCTCTCATCATTGATGTTTCTCTCTCTCTCACTCTCCCTTCCTCTTTGAAATCAATAAAAATATTTTTTTAAAAAAGAGAGATGAGAGTCAGGCAAACACAAATCATGATAACTGTGTCATGGGCATCCCATCAAATGCATACTCTAATTCCATTGGAAACATTTTTTTTTTTGCTATCCCCAAACAATGGTAAAGAGCACTGCCAGCAGGTGGGCGGATCTTCCATTGTGATTTTTATCAGCGGGCTGCCTTGCAGAGCTTGACCTGTATTGTTTTCTGATTACCCTGAAGTGTTCACGAGTTGTGCCTCTCAGGCCCATCCAAGGAGGGAACTTACTATTTCACACAGCCTCACGTTGAACAGGTTTGGTAAAGCGGGACCAGGGGACAGTGAAGCCTCCCAGAGTGACCTTGGTGGTGATGTCCTGGCTCTGAGGCTCCCCAGCACCAGGCAGAATGTTCCAGTCGCTTATTCTCTTTGCTATTGTTGTTAATCCTCATGGGAGGGTATTTATTTTTTCCACTGATTTTCAGAGAGTGGAAGGGGTGGGGGAAAGGAGAGGGAGCGAAACATCAATGTACATATGAGAGACACATCATTTGGTTGCCTCCCGCATGTGCCACACCAGGGCCAGGGATCGAACCTATGAACCAGGAGGTCAGGGCTTGATTCCCAGTCAGGGGACATGCCCCAGTTGTGGGCTAGATCCCAGTGAGGGACATGCAGGATGCAGCCAGTCAATGATTGTCTCTCATTATTGATGTTTCTATCTCTCTCCCTCTCCCTTCCTCTCTGAAAACAATAAAAATATGTTTGAAAACAACAACAACTTGCAACCCAGGTAAGTGCCCTTGACCGGGAATCGAGCCCACAACCATTGGGTGCAGGGGCTGGTGCTCTAACCCCTGAGCAACACCAGCCAGGGCCAGTCTCTTATTCTTTAGAATTCTTACAAAGATGTGCGACAAAACTAGGACCGTCTTCCCAGATTCCCTGGCTTCGATTTCGTGCCTGACTCTGGAACAAGGGACAGAGATGTAATTTGGAGAGTTTGTAAATATGCAGTTATGTGACATCCGAAGTGAGAAAATGAGATTCTTCTTTCTTAAAACAAATATTATTTCATGTGTATCCATGCCTTTCCCAGAGGTGCCCAGGATAATCAGCTGAAGTCTCCAATTCAACTGCCTTTCCTCTGAAACATTTTTTCCCTGTTTATTCATATCTTTGGCAAGAAGGCTGTAAAAAAAAGTTATTTCATCACATCGTATTCTTTGGTGAGGACTCCCAGGAAAAATGCGTGGCTGGTCTTATTACAAAGAGCAGTTATACATTTTCTATATACCTGGCTTATACAGCATCTCGGAGATGCTGTAATTAAATGGTGAGATTTGTTCTCTTTTATTGTCTGCTAGGCCGCTTAGGGGGAAAGTGTGCATGGACATTATGAAAAGTGTTTTAAGCCTTATTTCTTGTTGTACTTTGTTTCTGCTGCTTTCAGGGGGTGGGGGGGTGGGGGGGTGGGGGGGGGGTGTCATATTTTATGTTCTGTTTTTTTAAATTAAATTTATTGGGGTGACATTGGTTAATATTATGGTCTCCTGTAAGTGCTCTGAAATCTTTTCTGAAATATGGGGGTAGCACAAAGTTTAAAACGGGCAAAGGAGTTTTAAGTACACTTCCCAGCAAAGCATAGAAATGAAATCTACATACAAAAATCGATGCTGTTAGTACAATGATAATGCCAGCTGACATCAAACCCTAAGGCCGTCCTCATTTTACAGATGAGGTAGCTGAGGCCCAGAGAAGCACAGTAACCGACACACATTCACACAGCAAGGAGGCGTCTTAGCTGGGAGCCCAGGGCTATTGGAACTCTACTCCCTCACTGGATTTTCTAAAGAACATCGTTCGAAGGGGCTAAACTTCTCACGGTCTTAGATGTTTTCATGGCTGAAGTCTGGGCCTCTGCCTCTCCACCCTTCACTGAGCAAGGAGCACTCAGCTCCCCTCTCTCTCCATTACTTCTTAATATGAGGACAGCTGCAGCATCTTGATACTATATACACTGTGGCACATGGGCACTGACTGTCTAGCTCTGTTCCTTTATGGCAAACTCAGCCTTCAGACCCGTGGGGCAGATAGAGTTTCAGGGAAGTGGCTGAGGAGAGAGGCAGTTTCCTAAGTCTCACTTTACACAGGTATCAGGAAAACGGTAATGATGTCAGAACAGCAGGCTTCAACCTAACCCCAGAAGCAGGACGTCCAGAAAAGCAGAGAGAAACGCCTGTGTAGAGTACACGTCACACCAGTGGCACCGTGGTGACCTTAGATATTTCTTCTCTATCTGCCACGTTTCTGTTATTGGAATATCTTTCATCACAGATGTTGTCATTGAGGTGGTTCACCGAGTTTCAGCTCTGCATTGTTGCATCCTGGCCACATTTATCACACAGTGCGAGGACCTGTGGCAGGGGCTGCCCTCGACTGTCGTTTGGATCAATGGCCGATGGAGATCTTTGCAGCCCTGAGCCGTCCTCTGAGCTTGTGCCTTTTCGCCTCATCTTGGGTACAAGAGGAGTCTCCAGCTTGGCCATTGCGGCTGCATTTGCCTATAGCAGTCTCGACTACAACGTTAAAAATGCACAGGACGGTCATTGCCACTCTCTTCTCCCAGCCTGCTGGTGCTCATTCTGACTCCAGTGCTTGCATGGCCTCCAGCACCTCGGACAGATCCCGGCAGATTACGTGGGGTCCATCCTGACTTGAGTTGAAGAACCACTGGATGGAATTGATGGAAAGATTTAAAAGTCAGGCAAGGGGTATTACTCAATCTTCCCTCATATTTTTCCCGTCTCAGTCTGAAAAGGCTGCTGATTTTGTTGGTGGAGAGGAACTGAAAATATGAAAATTACATGTGAGGAGATCTACACAGCTGTTGATTTGCAAAGACTGAAGTTTTCAGCCGCATACTCGTTAGGTTGTAGATCTCTTTTTTATGTTCCCAAGGAGAATGTTAATGATCTTAGACAGAGTAAGCACAACAAAATGTAAGTTTGTAGAAGCTTGCTGAATTCATGTTGTGGTTTTGAGTCTAAAAAAAAACTAAAATAGGTTAAAAAGAAAAAGCCCAGGGTGTCATCATTTTGACCAATTTCACTGGTTGGATAAAGATATCTAAAAATAAAATAAAAGCATCACATGTTCTGGAAGCATAAAAATTAAAAAGTAACTTCTTCTGGCTGAGATAGGATAAACAAAAAATTAAAAAAAACATATCCTCTCACAAACACTTCTAGGGTCGTAACGTTGGAATAGCAAAGAGACATGAACTATTGGACTAAACAAGGTTATCTTTGAGGTTAGCATGCGTTCTCCTAAAAGAAAACGCAAACCCACATTTCCGCTTTTTAAATATATTATCGTAACCAAGCAGTCAATTTTATTATTTTCAGACTGTTTTACACAGTGCATATATGGCTGCTAATAGTCACGTTGCCTTCATCAGTCATCAGCTATCAGTGGCTTAGACCATCTGCTGTTCTTCATGTTCTAGAATCAGTAACAGTCAATATGTGGATGTTCTTCTATTCAACAATATGTCCTTTGATCCGCTAGTGGCCCACGGAAGAACTAAATGAGGCTGTGGCTATACCTCGCTTGGGCATGGTTGATACTTGCATAAATTTAAAATGTCAAGGTAAGACTACTTGGTAGCCCAGGGATCGAGCCCAGACCAGATGCTTAGGGCTTGTAAGAGGTTTAAGTGTCAAAATATTGAAGCATGAAGAAATCCTGTTAGGGAAGGACTTCAAAAGCCTGTCAAAACTATGCCGCTAGTGGCGCTGTGATAAAACATGTCCCCAAGCACAGAATGGAGACAAGAACAAGCTAAAAGTTTTAACAACTGCCTGCAAGGATGTTTCTACTGGGCACAGGCAGCAGGCATAAGAAGCATCTATCACACTGTATATAATTGGCCAAAGAGAACTTGTCCCTGGGTTGGGTATTTCCGAATCTGGGTCTTCATTTAATGTCATGGGAGTTGGTTCCTGTTACCAAGGAGGCCAGACCCGAATCCTGGGAATGGACAAAAATTACTCCCACCTGCAATGAACATTGATCTCCTGCTTACTTTACATCAAGTCCCTTACAGTCTTCACAAGAAGGCTCACATCTTTTTGGACCAGATATATTGCAAATATGCCGCCACTACCAGTTTGGCAGATTGACGTTACAAGTATTTCCAGGACCCTGCCAAATCTCCACAAAGAAGGTTTTTAAGCAGCTAATAACTCAGAAAAATGAACAACAGTTAGAGACCTAACAGGATTACAAATAAATGAGCATGTAAGTTGAAGAAGAATGAGGAACACATGGACACCAGCCAGCTAAAGCTCAGCAGCCAAAGGTCAAGCAGTTCTCCTCTGAAGGGGGAGGGGGAGAGTAGAGTGGAAAGGTTAAGTAAAACCAGACAAATCATTCTTTCCAAAGAAAGTCTAGTACATAGAGATGGACAAAGCAAAGGATGATAGGAAAAGTGAGTCTGTCCTACCTTGTTTTCCCTGATGCCCAGAAAATATCTACAGTAAATTCCTGATGGGTGTGGATGATAGAAACGAATGTGCCAAAGTCAACTGCAGACAGCCGGTTTGATATGTGAATGCGAGTCCACAGGGCCTCGGTTTAAGGAAGAATGTTGGATCCACCCAGAGTCCTTCCCGCGCATCCTCCCTGGTGGAGGGCTCAGGTTCAGAGGGGAAGGGAGGTCAATGTTGAGAATTCTCTTCTGGGGATTCTGATCTCCTGCCCAGAGTTGAGATCCACACGTTTAGTTGGTGATTTGCTGAGTCTGAAAATAGCAGAGCAGATGTGATAAATTACCTAACTGGAGAGGGACCCCATTCACAGGTCAGGCTCCTGGGGGCCCATGTCTGCCCCCTGACCCCAGTGGAGGGCCCTGGAATGAGGCCTGTTTAGTGCAGGAGGAGGAGGAGGGGCAGGCCAAGATTCTGGCGGAAGAAAGGGGACATCTCTCCAGGTAGGAACCAGTATCACCACGACCTTGGTATATCCCAGAAGGGAGTCTCCAGACCTGGAATCCATTTCTTTGCTTTTTCCTGGAGAAAGACCTAAAAAGATTAGATAAAGCTGAGAATGAAAATTCAGAAGGGGTTTTCTTGCCTTGAGGGACAAGGGCAGGAGGGAGGGGTCAGGCTGAGGGCTGGGTGGCTGCCGTGTGAGAGTGCGCTTTGCTTCAGGCCAGGGGCCAATGGGAAGTGGGCGTTGCTTCTCAAATCCCATTGGTTCCCCAGAACAGACTGGCTGGGGAAGAGGAGCTGTAAGGGAGGGTTAGGGCTGAGTGACACCTCCATCTAATCAGTGTATTTCAACCCTAGAGGAGGCTGGGTGGTGACCAGGTGAGGAGCCAGGAATGGCCAAGGCAAAGGATGCCTTCTAGTTTCAGCCCTGCAAGGAACTGTGTGCTGTGGGTCCTTAAGCACAGAGGTGGAGGGTGGGGTGCGGGGTGGGGGGAGAAGCAGGGGAATTCCAGCTTCCTGTCCTGGGGAGTCAGCGAGGGAGGACTCACTGGGCTTCTCAGATGTGGACCTCTCAGGCCCAGGTGCCCAGAATCCCTGCCTCCTCCCTGGCTGCTCAGGGCCAAGGAGGGTCTGGCTATAGGCTCAGACCTTCTCCCCCAGGCACCTTCTCCCCAGGCACCTTCTGTTATCACGCCCCCCCCCCTCACCCCCCAGTCATCGAAGCAAAAAAGCTGCCTCTGCTCTTAGCTGGGTTCCTTCATGCGGGCCCCAAATTAGTGACCAGGTGTTCACGTTTGGCTGCCCATTGCTTACCCCCTGTTGCGCCTTGGGTATCCCCACTGGACCCTGGACAGGGAGCTGCCCCCAGGTCTATGCACCACTGACATGCAGAACAGCTCCCTCCACAATGTATTCCCCCAGATCCCGGCCCACAGGGACACATGCATGCGTCCACGCATGCGTGCCTTGGTGTTCTCCCTCTCATCTGCCCAATTTCCCTTCCTGCTCACTGTCCTTGGAGTAGAAATAGTATAAGCTCCGATGCCTATGGAGGTCTGAGACCCACGCGTTCCCCTAGCCTAGGCAATCGTCTTATTTCTAATCACAATATCTTCCTCTCTAAGTCTTGATGTTGTTGCTGGCTTAGTGTTTGGCTAAGAGTGATCCCAGGTAGGTCCAAGCCCTCACTCCTCCCCCGCCCCCTCCCCCAGCTGGCGTGAATAAAGTCTTGGGGGCATTTGTCCTGTCTTGGGAAAGGCAGCGAGGCCTGAAATGCACCCCTCCCCCTCTCTCTCTCAAACTTCAACTTTCTCCAAGGAGCATGAATTTCTAAGTGAGGAGGTTCTAGGCGTGCGCTGTAGGGGCGCTGGCTGGGCAGGGGAATTGTTGGTTGAAACACAGTTGCCATCCCTGCTAGGGGCTAGGGATGCTCTCAGGCAAGGCTTGGAGGGGCAACCACGAGTGAGCCATGGGATGGGCAAGGGCGTAAGTGACAGGCACAGGAGGAGTCCCAGGAAGCCAGGCTCTGGCGGACAGTCGCAGGGCGGGGGAAGGGCGGGCAGGTGGTCCCCAGCCTCCGCAGCCTGAGGTTCTGGAGTGGCGGCCGCGGCAGCAGCAGCCACCGCCGCAGCGAGCGAGCGCGAGGGAGTTAGGACCGCTCGGAGCGCGCGGGTCTCGGGGAGTATAAGGTTTGCAATCCTTCCACTTGCTGCCAGTTGCAGACGAAGATCCGCTTCTAAGTGAAGCGTGCAGGCCACCCCTCGGAGGGCTGTGGCTTCCCCGGGCTCCCGGCTGCCTCCCCGGCGGTCCCCCCCTGCGGCTCCCCCCGCGCGCACTCCCGCGTTTGCACGCGCCCCGAAGTTTGCCCGGAGCTGCTGGCCGCTGGGAGCGGGGTCCAGCCGGGCGGGCGCAGCGGGCAGGGCGGGGAGCCGGGCACCGCAATCCAGCCGCGTCGCGGGCCGGGCCATGTCTGTTTCATCAAAGGGACTTGGGGTGCGTCGTGTCTCGCAGCCATCACCGCGATGTGCAGTGACATTTCTGACTTGAGTGGAGGAATGCGCGCAGGGAGGCCGGGCGGCGTCGGCACCGGAGGATCTTGGCGCCAACGCTAATCATGGTCCCGATCTAGGTCCCTTCGGACGAAGCTCCACGTCCTCCTCGGAAATAAAATGAAAGCTGAGCCCCGCGGGGTAGAACCACCCGGCTGCTGGTGCTGAGCCCCGGGGAATCAGGAAATCGTCCTGCAGCTCAACATTTTTTTAAAGGGCGAGGGGAAAAAAAAAATTATAAATAGGGAAAAAAAATCCCTCCGTAAAAGTTTAAGGCAAGAAGTGGCAGAGCCAGTGGCGCGAGGCGGCGCAGCGCGGAGCCGGCGGGCGGGACGCGGGCGACCTCCCGGAGGCTGCGAGTCCTGGTTAATTTCGCCGGTTTTGGAGGGAGAGGCGCCTCTCCGTCCTCGCTTCCTCTCCACCCACCGCTCCCTGCTCGTCTACCTGCCCAAGTCCCTGATCGTTTGCATTTGGGAAGAGGACGTCCGCGGGAAGGAATTCCCCGCTCTGGGCCGGGGCTCCGAGAGGGGGCGACGCCGGAGGCTCCCCCAGGGGCCCGGAGGCGAAGGTAACCGAGCGGCAGGGAGTGGCGGGCGGGCGGGCGCAGGCTGGGGGCGCTCCGAGTCCCCTCCCGCGGCGGGCTGGGCGCCATGGGGACCCCGGGGCTGCGGTGGCGGCTGCGGAGGTGCTGGGTCCACACCCCGTCCCTCCCGCTGCGCCCCGAGCCCTCGGGAGGCTCGGCGGGAACCTTCTCCGCCCTCCGAGCGCCCCCCGGGGGCTCCGCCACTGCAGCCGCCGCCGGGGGTGCACCGGGTGCCGTCAGCTCGGCTCCCGCGGGCGCCCGGGCCACTGGGCCACATGGTGAGTGCCGCCGCGTCCCCCTCCTTCAGCCCCTCTGCCCCCCGGGCTGCCCCTCCCTCCCGCCCCCAGGGCCAGCCGCTGGCGGGAGGCGAGGTTCCGGGTGGGCGAGGAAGTTTGCGGAGCGAGGGGAGGAGGCGGCGGGAGCCCCTGTGCGCGCACACCCCGTGCACTCCCACCCCACGCTCTGCTGGGGCTCGGGGTGTGCGCCCCAGTGCGCCCCAGCAGGGGATGCCGGGGTGTTGTATCCAGAGCCGGATGCTGGGTTGTGCCTCGCTGGACAGACAGACGGACGGGCACACAGCGCGCTCTCCCTCCACACACCTGAGCACACACCACGCACTGAAGGGTCCCCTTTTTTTCTTTTACCAATTGTCTTTGCTGGGGGGGGGGGGGGGGGGACGGGGGGCGGGGTTGCCCTCTTGCGGGCCCTTTGCAGCCAGGGATCCCACTGATTGCATTTGAAGTTCCCTGCATTTAATCCCTTTTATTGGTGCGAGATGAAAGCCTGGCTACCCCAGGTTGTGCAGGGGGGGCGGGGGCGATGCAGAGGGGAGCACTTGGTGTAGGGATGCAGTTTGGAATGGTTTCTCGGCTTCTTTACTGGCATTGCATTATCGGTGGATGGATCCGGCTAGGGACAATGAGTTGCTCTCTCGTATGGATCTGTGGATATCTATATATAATACGAATAATACTGACTATTATTGGGCCCAAAATAACCAATTAAGTGATGCATACACAGGCAAACTTGGATAAAAAAAGAAACTGCGCCCTCTGCTGTTTATCTTACTAGCCTCACCTGGGGACTTTTTTTTTTCTTTTTTCTTTTCTTTCTTTTTCCAGAAATCCACTTAGGAGGTTGTCATTTTACAGGGCAAGGGAGAACAACTCCCAGCGGGGGATTTTAAAGCAGCTTCATTTGGAAAAGCCGGAGGGTGCGTTCCCCATCGTATAGATTTCCAGAGAGAAAGGCTTTTGTTCCGGGTCCCCTTCCCCGGTCTTCTCCTGGCTCAGGCACGGGTACTGGACCCACTGGCTACCACACTCTGTCGATCTTCGGAATGGAAAATTCTGAGTAGGATTCAACATTTCACTCAACATATGGTGTATCTGGCAGTAGCTTTGCTCTAGAAATAAGGCCCTGGTTTATGACTGAAAAGACTGAGTTTTCTTATCTTTCAGAAATGGTGGTGGTGGGGAACACCAGAAATATCTGACAACCAAAACCTTTGATTCAAATATACTTACCAGTGAGGCTGATTAGAAAAAGTTTTCCCGACATTCTCTTTGTCGGAGGAGGGGCAAGGCTCGGGGGGATTTGTCTAGCCCTGGGAAAGCATGTCTAACCCCGGGAATTAGCAAGCCCTGGTTTCAGCAAGTATTTGAACGGTGTCACTTTGCCTAATAGTCCCCCACCCCCTTGTCTTTGGCAAAAAGAAAGAACAAAAAAAAAAGCAGCTCCATAGCTGCCCACGACTTTGGGGGGAGGTACGCACTTTCCGTGTTGCATGAGGAGAAAATTTGAATCCGTGCATGTGGATCACAGTACAAAGAACATAACTCATCAGGCGTTTCATGTCATGCTGTCCCAGCTCCCGTGCACCGGGTGCATTTCTGTCCCTTTCTGGGTGTCATGAAGTGAAAGACCAACATGAGGGCATTCGGAATTCCATATGCTTGTCTGTTAATTTGGTAATATTTCCTTTAGTGGAAATTATATGGGATGATCTTAAAATTTTGTAGGAAAAGGCTTTATTGGCACAGAAAACTGTCTTTCGATTGAGATGTTTGTTTTGCCCGCTTTCCCTGGGCATGTGCGTGGAAGTGATGCAGACGACCTTTATTTATTTTATAAGAAGAGGCAAATAATGTCTTTTGCAGTGTCCTCTGGTATATTTGTAACTGGAGCAAATACCTGTCTTTGCTTCTATTATTGTCCAGGGGAAAATAATCAAGTAACATACTTCAAAAATTAAGCGGTTACCTATTTAGTTGCTATGTTGTCTAAGTGTTGGAAGATTTCGTGAGAGAGTTTTAGTTGCAAAAGCCCCAAGTCGCTCAGGAAGAAATAAAATTGCATTCAACTCAAAAAGTCAATTGTATGTTCACAGAAAGATGAGTGTGTGTGTGTGTGTGTGTGTGTGTGTGTGTGTGAACTGCGTTGTATTGTAGTTCAGTAAGAGCTTTAGCATACTTTAAAAGTAATTTAATCTTCAGACCCCAGAGTTTTGTTCCCAAACTTCAGGTGGGTGTAGATTTCCTCCTCTGTGCTCTTTAACCCTTGGCTCTCCGGACTTCCCTGCAGGAGAAGGCAAGGCTTGCTGTCCTGCGATCATGGAGCAACGGGTTTCTTTAGGCTTCACCGCTTCTGAAATGATGGTGTGAAAGATCCCACCTTCCTGCATCCTGCCAAGTAGATGCTGACGAATTCTCTCAGCAGCCTTCTCTCGGGCAAGCCGAGCTCTTTCCCATACAAAGGTGTGCTGTTTGCTTTTGTTAAGAATCTCATGATAGGCAATTGCTCCTAAGAGCCAATCAAGTCTGAGTAGAAAAAAATGCCAATCACGTTGCAGAACATGTTAAATCCCTTATATTTTGAGAGACAGTTAACAAAAGGAGAGAAGCAAACATTTCTGGGGAGGACAAGAAAAGGCTCACTCCGCAGCCACTAAATAAATGCGAAGAACATTCATTATACTTAACCGCCTAATCTAGTCAAGCTCATCAGGGCAATGTTGGAAGCTGCTAATTTTGACAGGTGATAGAATTATTTATATGCTTCAGTCAATGGACTATGATGATCGTCTTTTTGTTCCTTCCCATTCAAAAGCAAGTGTATTTATAAAACCCTTCACATCTATGAGGAATGAGTCAATCGCTGTCTATTTCAGGTGCCCCAAGAGCTGAGTATTTATGGCATAAATAGCCTACTACCAACACCCCCACCTCTGGGGGAGATTATATAACGGAACGAGTGGGGAAAGCCAGCTAGAGTCTGTGGATTCACTCGCAGTATTTTCCTCTCCGTTGATGAAAGTGGCGATTGGTTTTTGGACTGTAACTGCTCATCATTTTGGTCTTCGTTACCTGCATGTCGCCTTTGGGGAAGGCTCCTTGTCTGCTGCAAGGGAGGACTACGGGGGGCAGAGTTGATCCAAGGAGGAGGGGGATTAGCTACAGAATCCTGGAGAAAGATCATGTTCCATGTGTGCGAGGCCATGTGATAGGCTGTTTTAGTCCAGATCAATAGCACCCATCAACTTGAGGGCATAACACAATTTTACATTTTTATGTGGGCGCTGCAAATTTATACACCAGTCAGAGAGCCAGGGAGAGCTCCCAGCATGTTAATGGGCATTTTTATCCGAGAGGACTTCTCGGTGCCCAGATAGAGAGATGCTGGCTTTATCGGATTCGTGGTGAGTTCCCAAGGTTTGCAAAGTCAAGAGCTAGAATAGGGGCTGCCCAGGGCACTTCTGGAGCTGCCGGGAGGGAGGTGATGTGCACACCTGGGACAATTCAAAGCCCACATCAGGTAGCAAGCAGTTCTGTCCTGGGCCAGAAGGGGTTCTTTCAGATCATTAAATCCCCAAAGATGTCATTGACTGCCCTTCTCCTAATTGGGTTGCCTAGCCATTTACCGCCACAACCTAGGTTTTAAGAAGCTATTGGTGATTTTAACCTGCTTGCAAGCATAGCCAGATGGGGACCGGTGCCATCAGGTAATAATAGACGTTAAAAGCGATGTTTTCACATGGTTTTATTTTCTTTGAAAACTCCACAACTAATGCAGAATTCCTGACGTTGACGGAGGTTTCTGTGTGCCACGGAAGTTCATAGCTTTGATTTCCTATTAATCTTATAGCAAGAGGATTTTTGCACCTGTGTATGTTGCACCAGCAACTAAGGCAGCGGTTCTCAACCTGTGGGTCGCGACCCCTTTGGCGGTCGAACGACCCTTTCACAGGGGTCGCCTAAGACCATCCTGCATATCAGATATTTACATGACGATTCATAACAGTAGCAACATTACAGTTATGAAGTAGCAACGCAAATAATTTTATGGTTGGGTCACAACATGAGGAACTGTATTTAAAGGGCCAGAAGGTTGAGAACCACTGAACTAAGGGAACCCTAATATGAAGGATGCGTGCTGGGTGAGGCATGTTCGCATCTAGAAAATGAGGATGGAATCAAAGAATTCTGGCGACCCTCCTCTCCTGACCTATACCCTGCCGTGTCTGGTATCCCTCTCCATGTCAATGGGAGCTCATTAAATGTAAATCCGCAGCCCGCCCGGGCCATGCTGTATTAGTGCTTGCCAAGGCCTGACATTTTTAATACATTAATAGTACGTCTGTAATGGAATGGAAAACTATTAATCACAACTGGTTATGTGCCAGAAATGGAAGCTATAATTGGCTGCCTCTTGTCAGGGACGGCTGTCGCACAGGCCAGCAAGGGCCTCGTATTCAAATATCTTGCACTCCTCTGCATTTTCCCTTGTCAGTTCTCTAAATCCGATCAATGGACTAGTCCATAATTCTGTGTAATGACCATCATTATCATTCCCGTAGAGTTTAATGAGAGTCTGTCACAGTGGATGGCTATCGGGTCAGGAAATAGAAATAGGTTCACATACATTTCCTTCGTGTCCACATTTCCCATGTGCCTGGATACCAGTGATGGCGAACCTTTGGAGCTCGGCGTGTCAGCATTTTGAAAAACCCTAACTTAACTCTGGTGCCATGTCACACATAGAAATTTTTTGATATTTGCAACCATAGTAAAACAAAGACTTATATTTCTGATATTTATTTTATATATTTAAGTGCCATTTAACAAAGAAAAATCAACCAAAAAAATGAGTTCGCGTGTCACCTCTGACACGCGTGTCATAGGTTCGCCATCACTGCTGTGTACAGTCACCCTTTATTTTGTGGTGGCAGGAGGGCCACATGTGGATAAAGACAGTAATCCAGAAGAAGTGGTTTCGGGGGGTAACTTCCATTGGTTTAAAAAAAAAAAAGTGCAGTAGACTCAGGGAGAATTCAAATATGTACTTGGGGGTCATCGTTTTTTTAAAATCTTTATTGTTGAAAGTATTACATATGTCCCCCCCCCCCCTTTTTTTATTTTGGTGGGGTCATATTTTTGAAAGAATATTAAGAATTAGCTCCTAGTGCTTAGTCACTTCAGAGTCATTGCCACCCAGGTCAGGTTTTCAAGAACATATGGTCCTTGATAAATAAGTTGCTGTGCATTTGACACTAAGAATTGCAGTGAATTTCTGGTCGAGTGGATTTTCTACCGTAGTGCTTCTGTTGTAACACTCCACACACACACACCATGAAAGTGTTGGTTCTGGTTATAATAAACCAGCAAACACTGTTGAAACATCATCTGGAAAATGTGCATTTATACTATTTTAACACCTCTTCAGATCATTACTTGTCACAGTGGTGGATGTTTTCAAAAATATCAACTTCACATCTACTAGTGAATCTGACACACACACACACACACACACACACACACACACACAAAATAGAAAACTGTAGTAGCCACACCACATGTTCCTCAGGGATGTTTTCCTTTTCAGCTTAAGATTTCCAATCGTGCTCAACACACAGTGTAGTCTTTCCGTTACAAGGAGGAGGCAGATTCAAATGGGTAGTTGATCCATGCTTAGACAAACTGCTAATTATTGCTTCCCAGGAACTCCACTGTTCAACTTTTCCTAATAGGAAATATCACAATTTGCAGCTGTATGATAACATTTTATGAATGGGATATAATGAAAATGGTGCTTGCATCCATAAAGCAATTATTATAAATTACTTTGCTATGGAAACACAATTCAGCCATCTGCTGGCATTTCATGGTTTCTGTGGCTCCGTTCATTTTAAGATGGTGCGTTATTAAAATACAGCGGGTTCCTTTTATGAGGTTGTTTGAAGATAGGCAACGCCCATAGTGAACCTGCTCCATGTCACTCCGAGGGTCTCCGAGGCTGTTTTCTGGAACTCTGGGCTTTTTGCCCTTTTTCAGTGATTTCGAAAATAATGATTGGGACTCTGACAACATGGACCAACTAATTAAGCAAATACATGCTTTGAAACCTGGAATCCAACTTTTATCATTTGTTTACATATGGGCCGTGATCCGCAAAGAGAAAAGTTGCCAGTTCAACCCACCAATGACTTATACCCGTAGCTATGGAGGCTGCAAGATCAGTTAAGCAAGAGTATTTTGCAACAGTCATTTTTATTTTCTCTTAGAATTAGTGCCATATTATTCTGCTTCACGGCCTGTTAAGTCACCCTCAGCTATTTTTAAATGTGCATTTTAAATTGTGCGTTTTACTACCGAGCTTTTTTGTTTTAAAGCAGCGTATAATATTCGCCTTTGGGACAAATTCTCTCTGTCGCAGAAAGTAACTACAGATGCGGATGTCATGTCTGTAAAAAGATGCGAGAGAATAGAGAATTCTGAGGAAAGGAAAATTTTCTCCTTTGGTTTTATTTTGAATCTTTTTTTTTTTTTTCAGAGTTATTATCTTTATGACTAAATGCAACTGAACAAGAAGATGCTAAATTCTCTCAACCTCATGGGCAACTCTAAAGGGGCAGGCTAGTGTGAACAAAGCCAGTTTTCACTCCAGCTCACAAAAGCTGAGAAATGTACAAGCAATTGGTGTGTGTATGTGTGTGTGTGTGTGTGTATAAAATATTTTTTTCCCCCTTTGAGTGAAAGTAAAGGTTTATTACAGAAAAGCTCCCTGCTACAGGGAGGGGACCCACACGGGCTGCTGGGACAGTTCTTTTGACTAGGGGTCAATATGTGCCCTGCTAACTTCCCATTAGTTGGTTCAAAAAATTTGGCCCTAGCAACATTCATACATTTTAGACTTCAGGATTCCTGAGTTCCTGCTCATTTTCCCTGCCCTGTGTGTTCATCCTGGGATGGAGGCCCTTTGTTCTCGTGATTTCATAAGGGACAGGGTGTGGCTGATCTACTGGTTTCTGCTATGAATCCCTAACTGCTGTTAGGGAAGAGGGGCTAACAGGGGTGGGCAAACTTTTTGACTTGAGGGCCACAATGGGTTCTTAAACTGGACCGGAGGGCCGGAACAAAAGCATGGATGGAGTGTTTGTGTGAACTAATATAAATTCAAAGTAAACATCATTACATAAAAGGGTATGGTCTTTTTTTTTTTAGTTTTATTCATGTCAAACAGGCCGTAGTTTGCCCACGGCTGGGCTAGGACCACTCTGCTTCTGACTGGGAAGGGGCCTTGTTGATGGCAACAGTTGTTAGGGCTCCATCGGAGGTGGGCGATCTAGGGAACCACAGACCATAAGGGCTGTCATTCGGGGTTCCATTTTCATGACCACTTGCAGCTTGATGGATTCGTTCCATAGGATCTCGCTGGGGCCTCCAAAGATGATATCCAAAATTTCTGTTCGGGTCCAAGTCTGTTGTCTCGTGAAATGGAAGAATGAGTTCATGGACAAAGAGATGAGAGAAAGTAAAGGTTTCTTTCAGCAAAGCTCCATGCTGCAGGGAGGGGACCCAAGTGGGTTGCCAGGCAGGCACTGGGAGATTTCTAGGGGCTCTTTGCCAAGAGATAAAAGGCATACAGGTAGCTTCCATGTCTTTGTGGTAAAAGTGCTCATTTCCCCCATTGTTCTGGGAGATTTTCTAGCCCTCCCACATGTGAGACATGCTTCAGGCCAGCTCCTTGCTCTCAGTTTGGTGAAGATGAAAATAAAGTTTTTGAAGTGAAAACCTGTAACTCCCCCAGAACACACACACACACACACACACCACACATTACACACATGTCTTGGTGACATGCAGGAGTTTGAAATCCCCCCCCCCCCCCCCCCCCCCCCCCAGTGGGAATGATTTCTCTGGTCTGCTCACTTCATCACAGCAGCTGAGTCAAGGTGACCCATAGCCCACCCATTTGCTTTATGTTGCATCCAACCTCCCAACTATCAACCTTTCCTGTAGTTGGCAATTCATTGATTCAAGGGCAGTAACTCTTCTTATTATTGTTTCTACAGGGGTGTTGATGCCAGAAGAAGAGAATGATCGACGGGACACAGACACCAGTGAGAGACACTCACCCTCTTGCTTCCGATATTGACACCTGAGTGTGTCCCAGCAGTCCTGGTGGGCCGCGAACACCCGGGATCTCTAAGGGTGATCGGGTGCTCAGCCAGAGAGCCACCCCTTTGCTGAATCAACCGGACATCTTTTACAAAAACCAACTGGAACCCATCGAGTAGATATGTTCTAGGACATCAACAAGCCCACAGGCTGCTGTTAACACCCACTGCACCAGTATGTTAGCTTTCCACCAAAGTCCTCCAGATCCCTGAGCGCGCCCAGTATCTCAACCCTTCACGGTCAGTTTTGGCATTGACTTTGAGGTCTCATGCTCTTTTTTTTATATATATATATCCAGCCCTACCTACGTGGAGACATCCATGTGTGTGTAAAATAGACACGGGCCACAGATAAGCCAACCCTGCGCCAATTCCCGCCAAGATTGCCAAGAATTTAGAGATGTATTTGTCAAGATTCCTGTCCATTCACGCCCTCTGGGTTACAGTGTCGTCGGTGATGCAGCCCTACCCCCTGGTGTGGGGACATTACGATGTGTGCAAGACCCAGATCTACACGGAAGAAGGCAAAGTGTGGGATTACATGGCCTGTCAGCCGGAATCCACGGACATGACCAAGTACCTGAAAGTGAAGCTGGACCCTCCCGACATCACATGCGGAGACCCTCCCGAGACATTCTGTGCGATGGTGAGTGAGGCCACCCCTTCGAATAGAAGGTTTCCTAGTCAGTGGGGGCTTGTGGTGCGTGACTACCAATGTGGTGAGTCAAAGACTCAACCCATCGATAAGCTGGATCTGTGGGTGGGGTCCATTAGGGCAGCAGGCTTGCTGCATCCCAGTACAGGCTAGTCCCATCTGGGACCACCAGGGACAGTGTGCTGGAGCCTCTGGACATGACCTTCCGCTTTCCAGAGGTTTCACGGAGACAAGGCCACTGCATACAAGTTGTCAAAGGACACGTCCAGCTGCAGTTGAGTTTCGGATTGGAGGGGGGATCTGATCAGGCTGTATGTGGTATGATAGGGTCCAGAGAAAACCTATGGGCAAACCACCCTCCACCGCAGAGGTTCCTCCCTGTGGGGACTTCAGGCCAGTCCCAGCTTTCACAACTCAAGGCTAGAGTGGATGTCATGTTTTTCCTTCTCAGGAAACTGCTGGAATGTGGAACTCTTTGGTTAGGAGACCAGAGAGAAGAGAAGCAGGGGCAGAGAGAGGGGCTAATGTGTTGTGGGAGCTTTGCCAGCAGCATCTTTATTATTATTATTATTATTATTATTATTATCTTTTTATTGTTGAAAGTGTTACATAAGTCCTCCTTTTCCCCCTATTAACCTCTTCCAGCCCGCTCCTGTTACACGCCCCCCCCCCCCCTCAGGCCCTCACCACCCCATTGCCTGTGCCCATCGGTTATGCATATATGTATACAAGTTCATCGGTTGATCTCTTCCCACCCACCCTCCCTGCCTTCCCTCTGAGGTTCAAGAGTCTGTTCATGCTTCTGTCTCTGGGTCTATTTTGATCATCAGTTTATTTTGTTCATTAGATTCCAACTCTGAGTGAGATCATGTGATACTTATCTTACCATTTGCAACAGCATGGATGGACCCAGAGAGTATTACGCTGAGCGAAATAAGCCAGTCAGAGGAGTCTTACTTGTCAGTTCCTGCAGCCCCTTGTCTTCAAGGGCTGCAGTTTGCCATGGATGTTTTAGAGTTGAACGTTGGGATGTAGGGAATATATCTGCTGGAGGTACAGCAAGTCCTCACTTAACTTTGTTGCTAGGTTCTGCGACTTTAAGAGACACAACGTGTAACAAAACCAGGTGTCCCGAAGGCTAATTGGTAGAAACAAGAGTCAAATTCCGCCGGCATCTCACCAACATTATAAGTCGACAGCTTTGGATGAAACTATGTTATTGGGGGAGCTCCCGGGCTGTCCTTTGGATAAGCAGAGTCACAGAGTTCATTGTTTTCGTGGTGGGTAGGACACCTTTTCTGGATGGGAAGGGAAATGCTATGGGAAAGGTAACCCTGGAGTGTGACACACTGAATTTTCACAGGGACATTGCTGACAACACACCTCTAAGGTATGAGTAGAAGAGCTTGGTGATTGCGGTGATGTACGTGAATGTGCTAAGGAATTCAGGCAGCCTGTTCATTCGGTGGAGGCCATTGCTTTTGTGTCATAGGTGGTCTTCATTCCATCCAGGGACCGCGATCCCATTTTTCACGGAGCAGATAGAAGTGTATGGCAGATTTTAATAGTGTTCTTACCTGGCTTTATTATCTGGAACCTGGCCGGGCATTTTCAGGAGAGTGAAACGATTCATCAAAGGAGCATCTGTTAACAGTCCCCGGTTAGCATAAGATCATCCCAGACCTAGCAGAAGAGGTTTTGCAACAGGAAACGGATTATGAGCAATAAAGAGTGTTTGCACCTAAAAGCTAAGGGCTTGCCATTTTTCAGAAGTGCCTTTGGGGACTGGTTTGAATTATCACCTAAACCTGATTCTGTGGGGAGTGAGAGAAAGAGCTTGGCGATTAGGTGTCAAGATGACTAAAGTCCCCCAGGAAGACTAAGTATTTTAAAGGGAGGACCTGGCTCCCTGGGAGGCGGGCAGGCATGCGCTTTGCAAAGAAGTCTCCCCTTGGGTACCAGAGACCTCCAGGAGAGGAGTTCATTCAAACAGATTTGCAAAACTACAGTAAGTCTGTGAAAAGGGCAGGGGAGTGGTGGGCTTTATATAAGGCCTTTAATCATCTCTCAGGAAAGGTCACGAATCTGCGGGGAAATTGCAGGCAGGTAATAGGTTGTATGATCTTTTACTCCTTACAGAACAGAGGAGTTCCGGGCCAGCTCTTCATATTATTATTTTTTATTTTTTAATGTATTTTTTTAATTGATTTCAGAGAGAGGAAGGGTTGAGGGAGGGAGAGATAGGAACATCAATGATGAGAGAGAATCATTGATCGGCTGTCTTCTGCACGCTCCCTACTGGGGATTGAGTCCTGGTTCATAGGTCGACTCTCCACCACTCAGCCATACCGGCCAGGCTCTTCATATTACTAAGAACACTCCAGCGCTGTATATAGGTTCTCCTGCCCTTGTAACAACATGCCACTTCTGGACGCGTTCAGTAATTTACACGTCTCAGTAAAATAGCGCATCTCCTTGTTCAGAGAGTATTTCCACGTGCACGGGCCCTGAGTGATGTGTTCAATGGGTTGTGTGATGTGCGGCTTCCCCTTCTCAGCCTCTGGCCAGAGAATGCCTGCTCAGCCCTGTTCCTGTCCCTGTGCCCAAAGGTGTGCTTGGGGGTCTGCCGCACGCCCCTTCCCCCCATCACGGGTGGGAAAGGGGACGTTACAGAACTTCTCTCCCTGCCTTCTACAGGGACATGGTCTACGGCAGTGGTCGGCAAACTGCGGCTTGGCAAATCGCGGCTCGCGAGCCACATGTGGCTCCTTGACCCCTTGAGTGTGGCTCTTCCACAAAATACCGGCTCTTCCACAAAATACTGACTTCTGCGCATGGGCCACGAAGTTTCAATTGCACTGTATGTGCGCGCCCACACGTGGTATTTTGTGGAAGAGCCACACTCAAGGGGTCAAAGAGCCGCATGTGGCTCCCGAGCTGCGGTTTGCGAAACCACGGGTCTACGGCCCTGAACGAGCCAGTGCTTACCAGCCTACTGGCTAAGGCAGGGGTCCTCAAACTTTTTAAACGGGGGGCCAGTTCACTGCCCTTCAGACCGTTGGAGGGCCGGACTATAGTTTAAAAAAACTATGAACACATTCCTATGCACACTGCACATATCTTATTTGAAGTAAAAAAACAAAACGTGAACAAATACAATATTTGTATTTGCATGTGGCCCGCGGGCCGTAGTTTGAGGACCCCTGGGCTAAGGGATGTCAGAGACCAAAGGGGAAAACAGAATTCAAATGATGCCCCTGAACGTCATCCCCTGGACTTGCCTGTGTGCTCTGTATGCTCATACGAAACCCCACAGGACAGCCTCTTAAAAAGGCCACATTGGACTAGATGCCATTGCATGGACGCCTTGGTGGGTTGTCAATGAGCCGAACCGATTTCCAAGGGAGAGTGCAAGGCGTGTGAGACTGTACCCATCGGGGCTGCGTTTGGACTCCTTAATATGCATTTGATTGGCATAACGGATGTAATCACCCGTCCTGTGAATGCAGACTTTGGGACTGTGTGTGTGCCTGTGGTAAGCCAAGCCGGCGACAACGGCCCAGTGTGGAAGCGCGTTCTCTGGGCAGGTCCGGGCTCCCCACCCCAGGCGCTCAGGCTGCCTCCGGATGCTGTCACCTCAGACCCGCTGAGGGCTCCTTAGCCCCAGGTCTGATGGACTCCGGAGTCATTTGTGTCTCAACTGTCACGCTCTCCCCTCCTTGACACACGCATCCTACCTGCTCCCTCCGAGTCATTATGGCCCATTACATCAGGGGACCTGCCACCTGCCCACAGGCCCGCTTAGCCCTTATATGCAAATGTTTGCTGCAAAATGGTTTCAGCAATCACCTGCTCAGCCGGTGACACCCCTATTAGCTGTGACCACAGCAGTGCTGAGCACCAAGGGGACGTTCGGTCAGAGAAGTGCCCTAGCGTTCCCATGGCCCATTTATTTTTTATGAGGCTCAAGTTCACTGGCAATGCATTAAGGGTCTGTGCACCTGCTGTTTGCACTTGCTTCATCGTCCTGTGTCATCCATGAACGCCACACTTACTTTAGAGGGGACATTTAAGAAGAAAGGGACCATGTAATTCCATTGGACAACAGATCTCTGCTTATTAGCCTGGCTGACCTACTTAATCGCTCTTCGGTGTCTGGTGATTTTAAGTTGTTGTATATTTATAAGACCAGCATTTTCAACATTAGTTTTATGGGAGAATTCTGCCATTTCTACTCAGGATAATGGAATAGGGGGATGTACATAGATATAGGTATAAACGAATATACAGGGTGTCCCCCCAAAATGTATACACACTTCACAGCTGATAGCTTAATTGATGTTGCTTTCGTTTTGGATTTAACCCATTGGAATGAATGATTATTCAAAATGTGTATCATTTCTTGGGACACCCTATATGTACGAATTGTACATGATGAGGTCATACATTTTCTTTTTAATTTAATATTACACATTTCTTTTAAGTTGGTGGTGGCTAAAAAATAGCTGTTTCTGTTCAG
Source organism: Myotis yumanensis (assembly GCF_028538775.1). NCBI lineage: Eukaryota > Metazoa > Chordata > Mammalia > Chiroptera > Vespertilionidae > Myotis > Myotis yumanensis. The sequence continues at coordinate 4,423,025 of NW_027223768.1, forward strand.
GGGGAAGGATCTGAAGGCAGAAGAGGGTTGAGCGTCCTGTCTCGGGCTGGGCTACCATGTTGGTCTGTGTCACAGCCTTCTCTGAGCCACGTAAAAGCTTCAGGTGGCGCCCCTCCGGCCGCTGCCATTCATTCCTTGTGCATAAAGAGCAAATGGCATGCATGAACCTGGGAGCCAAGCTGAGGGACAACCCGGAGCTGTTCTTTGTGCTGGGACAGATGTAGCTGCCAGAGCACCACGCCACAGCCCTGCGACTTACACACACAGGCCAGATGATCTGCACTGATCTCCAGCCTGCAGCTCATTCCTGGGTAAGTTCAACAGAGGCTTTGAAAAGAGGGCTGCAGGCGGAAGGAGGCCTGGGCGTCCGTGCCATCTACCGCTCAGAAGTGCTGAGGCCTGGAGAAACGAGGGCCTTTGGGTGCGGCGATGGATTTCAGAGCCAATCAAAACCAAATTAGGAAACAAAAGATTATTAAGAAGTCTTCTGTGCGTGTAATTTTGGCATAATATTATGAGGTGGACATTAAGCATCCCCCTTGGAGACGCTAGGCATCATTAATGTAGCATGCCTTTAATTACAAGGAGGCTCAGATTACTAAAAAAATGCAGAAAAGAAGGTACTCGGAGGGGTAGTTAGCAATGCCCTCATTATGTTTACTGAAATAATGAAAAGAAGGGGTATAATTTTTCTAAATAAAATGTCAGGATTTGAAATGGAAATGGATTTTCTTTAGGAAATTTACTAATGGGGACCTTGATAGGCATTTATCCAAGTGCCATTGCACATGTATGAACGATCATTTTATATTGTGCCGTTTCTATATAGACTCCTATTAAGAAGGGGGGAAAAGCTTTAATTATTGTAAGCATGGTGAATAGAGCCTATTTCATTACGTTTAAATGGGATTTATGAAAGTGGTGGCAAGCCTTCGAGTTTTATGATTCCGAAGGAACCCGGTGGGATGAGGGAGTGGGGGCGTGGAGTCTCAGGGGTCTCCATAACTTACATTTATGGCTTGACATCAGCTCAGGAAAGCCATCTGGTGGCTATCAGGTGGCCTTTGAGAAGTTAATTTGATAAACTCGGTTACATTTTCAATGACAAGGCATTAATATCAATTTTCCCAAAACGGGGAAATGACATTGACTTATATAATAATCGAATAATCTTAAAAATGCACTCCGTCCGCATGAAACATAATTCAATAAATGAATGAAGTTTTAATAACAGCGACATATTTCATTCGAACTGATTTATCCCTTAATTATGCCAGAATGGAATTTTTAAAAACCTTCAGTTCTTTCATTATTAACACTCCATTGTTATTAGTTCATTATTTAGACTTTTTTCTTAGAAAAGTTTAATTCGTGTTTGCAGCGAATTAAGTTCCGTGGAGATCAATCTTTCTGATTTATCACTATCTGAAGCATTTCCTTGGTGAGGAGCCTGCAATAGCGCCTTAGTCTCTATTGAATCAAGTACAAAGGACCCCACCTGATCTTTAACTCTGGGTGTGTGCAACCTTTCTTCCCATTACTTCCCATCAGGACCCTATGGCATGTCTAGGGGACTTAGGCCTGGCGATGTGATTGGAAGGGGACCATTGGATTTGGCTTGAAGCTGCGTTGGCATAACAATGTGTGGTTTCTGGGAAAGGCCTTGGGAGCTGATAAAGATTATGGCTGTGCTGCCCTGGCTGGTGTGGCTCAGTTGGTTGGGCATCATCCCATGCACCAAGAGGTTGCTGGTTCGATTCCTGGTCAGAGCACATGCCCGGATTGCGGGCTTGATCCCCCAGTAGGGGCGTGCAGGAGGCAGCCCATAGATGTTGTGCTGTCACATGGGTAGTTCTCTCTTCTCCCTTCTTCTCTCTCTAAAAAAATCAATAAACTATTGATTAAAAAAAGACAGCTAATGGCTGTGCTAACAAAACCTGGAACAACCCATGTGATACCTTGTTCCCAGACAGTGTTCTCGACGTGCACAAGTGCCCTTGTCTCTCCCGGTTGGGCTCATGCCTCACAGATGTTATTCCAGACGACTGCGTGCACAGTGCTGTGCGCAGAGCATATAGCACATGCAAAACCTGGCGGCGGCGGTGAGAATCCAAGTCCAATGAAGTCAAAGGAAGTACAGGAGAGTCGGAAGCAAAATGAATACAAAACAGAGTGTGCCAGAAGGAAGACCAGCTCTCAGAACCTAAAGGCGGAACATCATTTTGCTGCATAACAAAGGGCCACTTGGGAAATACTCTCTGGTAGTCAAGTGTCTTATGTTAAACAGGGTCTGAAAAAGACAACAAGGTGGGCAGGACACAGTATTTAAATGACAGTGAAGTGGCCTGTTTAATGGTAGAATGACTTCTTATATCTGGCAGGACCAAAGAGGAGCAAAAAATCATAGAGCCTGATTATATATATATATATATATATATATATATATATACACACATACATATACATACACACACACACACACACATATATATATATTTTCTTAATGTAGGACATGCTGGAGTATGCTGAGTAGATAAACTCTTTCACTAGATCACTACTCTTTAAGTGAGATAATATGTGACAAAGCATACCGTATACATCCGTGTGTAACTTGCTCTTTTTATCTCAACATTCTGTTTTGGAGACACACTGTTATGTAGGTCTCTGATGCAGAGAACACAACTCAGACTAAACCTTATGTTGCTCTTCTACCTCTGAGCACGTATCACACTCCCAGGCAACAAATAAATAATAACATGTTTTTAATTGAGCAAGTGATTGAACACAGTATTGATTTTCCAGAGTGTTGTTCCCTTCCTGAGAACTGTGATCAGGAACCTAAGCTTGTTGGTTTCCTCTGTACATGAAGGGATGGCTAGAAACATGTAGCTATGCACGGGGGCAGCTTAGGATGATGTTCCCCAAAGACAGATGGGAGAGGCAGGTACGCCGAGCTCTGGCACTGTGAGCAGATAAGAGGGACTTCCTTCTTTTCTAATGGAAGGCTTTAAAAATATTTATCCGCCCTAACCAGTTTGGCTCAGTGGATAGAGTGTCGGCCTGCGGACTGAAGGGTCCCAGGTTCGATTCTGGTCAAGGGCATGTACCTTGGTTGCGGGCACATCCCCAATAGGGGGTATTCAGGAGGCAGCTAATCGATGTTTCTCTCTCATCGATGTTTCTAACTCTCTATCCCTCTCCCTTCCTCTCTGTAAAAAAATCAATAAAATATATTTAAAAAAATTTAAAAAAATATTTATCCATCTGCGACAGCACGAATGGATCTTGAGGATATCACGTTAAGCAAAATAAATCAGAAAGAAAAAGTCAAGAACCATATGATTCCACTCACATGTGGGATATTAAACTGAAAGTTACAAGTGAACAAACAAGAAACCAGTCCTCATAGACACAGGCAACAGTATGATGGTTATTCGAGGGAAGACGGTGGGGGGTAGGAAAGGGTAAAGGGGGGCAAATACATGGTGACAGAAGACCTGACTTGGGGTGGTGGGCGATATACAGATGATGTATTATAGAATCAGTCTTTGGAAGCAGTTGCACACTGAAAAACATGTCAAAACTAGATGCTGTTTATGAATCTATATATGTGAAAAAAAGTACATGTTTTTTAACAGTGTGCGACCTGTCTACAGCAGCAGGTGCGCATCTGCCTGCATCGGCTTTACTTCACCAGCCCAAGGGGCAGGCTGGTGTTCATGTGCCATGTTTAGATTTCAGAACTCCTTTCCTCGCCAGAGGAGAACATGAAGAAGGCTGTTTCACACGCATGATGACGGGAAAGGACTAAGAGGTTGGCAGCTTGTAAGTTTCTTCCCGTCTTTCTGGGAGCAGAGACATTCACAGTGTCCATCCTGTGAACATTAGCGATGTGAGTTGAGGAAGACACCACGATCGGTGTTCACCCTTGACCTACCTTGACACTGATGTCGAGACATGACATGGAGGATTGAGCTGCATGCGGCTTCGGGACAAACAAACAGCCCTCTGGTTCCAGGTGGTGGGTGTCCCCAGAGGCCCAGCGGCTGGCATGGTCATCAGGTCATATCTGAACAGTGATTTCTCACCCTCACCGGGAACTTCCTGTTTCATTCCTGTTGCTCCCTTTCCTTCTTGGGAAAGGTAAACTGAGGAAATCTAATTCACTCCCAGGCAACTCTCTCCAGGGAGAGGACAGGCCCATGTGTGTGGCCAGCACAAGGCGCGGAAGGGGGTGAGTGCGAGACGTAGAAACCGAGCTGGTGGCCGGTGAGTTCACTGGAGGTGGGTGACGCCTGGAGTTCTCTCACCAATGCCTCCTCCATGTAGTGCAGAATTGTGCTCTGTGCCCCACCCACCCACAGGGGTGGCGGCCTCAATAGTGCGGAGCAAGTGGGAAGCGGAACTCACTGCGTGTTGTTGAATTGAACTTGGGACATACTTTTTAAAACTATATTTTTATTGATTTCAGAAAGGAAGGCCAGTGGGAGAGAGATAGAAATGTCAATAATGAGAGAATCATTGCTTGGCTGCCTCCTTCTCGCCCCCAACTGGGGATTAAACCCACAACCCGGGCATGTGCCCTTGACTGGAATCGAACCTGGGACCCTTCAGTCCACAGGCCAGTGCTCTATCCATTGAGCCAAACCAGCCAGGGCAGGCAGTATTTTTTTACAAAGCACATTTGTAGCTGATATTTCTCAAGACCTTGCATGGTGCCATGCACTGTACTAAATGCTTGGCCTTCGTTGGTTGATCTAATCCTCGGTCCTGTCATGATCCCATTTAATGAGGGGCGAAGCAATGGAGGCATGAGATGAAGTAACTTTTCCCACTAACTGGGGGGAACAGGCTGTAAAGCCGTCTGACACGCGTGTCCCTGTGCGGTAAACTCTCCCCTAATTCAATTTGTTGCATGTGGGCTAAAACCATCGCAAGAAAACCTTTTTAAAAAAATCACAGTCATGATTTGGACTCTGAGCTGCAATGCTGTGATTTTGTTATTTAAAAAGCCTTTTATCTGAAATAACTCCGGGAAATTGGATTCTGTAAACAGAGGGCCGGGAATGTTGGGAATCCACATTCTGTGATGAATCTTCATTCCGGGAAAGAGAGCCAATCAGCAGTGTTTGTTTCCACTCCTGCTTTCTTTCCCATTAACGTGCTCACATAAATGGAAATAAGCTGTTAGAACTCACAGAGACCGGAATGCATATTGTGCTCACCAGCGCAAGCCAGAACAGGAAGTCAGCGACTGTTGGCTAGCTAAAAAAAAATTATGGCCCTAACCGGTTCGGCTCAGTGGACAGAGCGTCGGCCTGCGGACTGAAGGGTCCCAGGTTCGATTCCAGTCAAGGGCATGTACCTTGGTTGCGGGCACATCCCCAGTGGGAGATGTGCAGGAGGCAGCGGATCGATGTTTCTCTCTCATCGATGTTTCTAACTCTCTATCCCTCTCCCTTCCTCTCTGTAAAAAATCAATAAAATATATTTTAAAAAATTATGTTCCTGTGGGGAGGTGCTGCAAAAGGTCATTAGTGGGGTACTTGCGATTTTTTTAGTTTTCCCATATCAATAACCACTGTGAACCATACAGCCACCTGCCCCCCCAGCTATCTCCCCTGGGAGGGCCAGTGGGCATTTTTAACTTTTCACGTTTATTATGAAACTCTTTCATTTCTTTGCCTCAACTCTTAGTCTTTTTCATTTCTGTAAACATTCGTTTATATTTACTTAGTTGCTCAAGATGAAAAATCTAGGAATTCTCCGTAACTCTTTCTTTAATTAAATCTCACTCACCTCTGTTTTAGTTATTTAATAGTAAGTCACTTGGAAATTGTTTGAGCATCACTAGTAAAAGCTCATCACGGTGAATCAACAGGAAGAAACACGGAATTCAGAGAAAGAGATCTTGAGCTAAAACTAGCCCTTTGCACGGAGGGCGACACATTTTAAGAGCGGCATCTTGCCTCTGGCCACCTGGATTGAAAGATATGCTTTGACCTGCACAACTTACACAAAAGCCACAGCTTTCCAAATTGTCTTGTCTTTAGTATTTAGTTGTATGTAATTTCCCTCCCCGCAAACCGCTGTCTTCCTTACCGGACTATGACAATCGCCCAATGGCGCTTATAAACTGGAGTCTCCTTGCTTACTTTGCAAGGTGACACCGAAATATTGCCTCATCCATCAGCGGAGTGGCTCGGCCCTGTGATGGGACCTGCGGGTGCTGAGTAGCTGGGATAACCTTAGACAGTGAGCGGTGGGTTCCCTTCCCGATGAAAACCAGAGCCGGGAACTTCCCATTGAGACCGACAGGGTAGGCAGAGCAGTACACATCGTGTACACTGGCTTGTTAGTTCGGGCAAATTAGGACTGTTTTAGGAGTAGCAACACTAGGCATCCACCTCTTTATACCCTCCTCAAAAAGGGCCAATTCATCGCCCCTTCTTGGTAGGAAATTTCCAGGATACTGGGACTGGGTCCGTCAGAAGTGGATTTGTCTAACTGGGAAAGGGCATGCCGTTAGGGATATGAGATTTGGATTCCAACAAATTGGAAGGTTGGAGTTCCAACTGAAGTGATGTCACTTCTTTCCTCCCAGGAAAAATAAGGCAATGCTACCCTGGCACAGGGCCTGGCCCCCAGGCAGGGCTCAGTGGATAGGAATCGCCTTCATCTCTGTGAACATCATCTTCGTTGCTAAGAAGCTGTAGTCCTTCTGAGTCTCAAGTTCTGCTTTGAAGGGACCCTCTTCATGTTTTCCCTTTAGTTGTCCGTTCTGTGGACTGTCTGCCCCTCCCTAATAGCTAATGACTAAGTGCTGAGGAGGCTCTGGCTTCAAGCCAGCATTTAACATCAAAATCATCCCACATTGGCTGTTTTAAAGGAAATGAAATGTCTTCTAAATAGCACAGGATTGAAAGGATTCCTGGCCACAGTGGCATTCGCACCGAGATGATAATGCACGGGTCAGTGTTTCGACAGCTGCATGACAACAACATCTTGACTCCAAAACAAATGCTAACAAAATGAATGCCTATACGAAAATGAGTAAAAGCTCATTTTGTTAAGCAAATATCGTAATGGGCTCCATGGCTTGGCTCTCGTGGAGGCTTAGAAGTGGGAGGGAAGTTCAGGTGTGGGAAATGGAAAGCCTGGGTCTGAAATCGAGTTCTCTGGCCGCAATATTATCCCTTTTCTCAAAGGCATCCAGGCCTTCTGATCCGCACAGCAGAGCCCTGCAGGTGAACCCTCCCATCCACAGGCCTGACTCGCTCCCATTTTTTCGTTCACGTGATATTTGGATACAGTGTGTTCCATGAAGGCAGCGTACAAGTTGTCTCCTCAGGGCGACTGAGAGAGTTAGCAAGAGACTCCGTTTCCCTCCCAGAAGGGTAGCCTTGCGTCAGAGCTGGGAGAGGAGACAGCAGGCTGGACCGCTTCACACAGAGATCCCCCTGATACTTCCAATACCCAGCTGGCACTGTGCATAATTATCACAACATCATTGACTGTATTCCCTGGGCTGTACTGTACATCCTGTGACTATTCTGTAACTGCCAGTCTATCCTTCTCAATCCCCATGCCTTTCTCACTCACTCTCTCTAACCCCCTGCCCCTCTGGCAACCATCAGTCTACTCTCTGTGATTCTGTTTCTGTTTTGTCTGTTCCTTTATTTTGTTCTTTAGATTCCACATATAAATAAGATCTCTCAGTACCTGTCTTTCTCGGTGGGCTTATTTCCCTTAGCATAATGCCCCCTAGGCCCAGCCAGGCTGTTGAAAGTGGTAAGATTCATTCTTTTGTATGGCTGAGTACTATTCCACTGTGTCTAGCCCCACAGCTTTTTCAATGCAATTTTGAAAAAAGAAACAAGATTTGTTTTGTTTTTTAAATATATTTTATTGATTTTTTACAGAGATGAAGAGAGAGGGATAGAGAGTTAGAAACATTGATGAGAGAGAAACATCAATCAGCTGCTTCCTGCACACCTCCTACTGGGGATGTGACCGCAAAACAAGATTTCTTAGACGGCAACTGCCCAGCCATGGTTGGAAGCTGCCCTTCACCATACAGGAGGCACTCCAGCGGGGAATTGTCAGTCACCTGTCTGCCTCCCAGGCTGAGGAGGAGCTGCTGAAGGAGCTGCTGGAGGCAGGGGCAGAGCCTGGTCCGCTGTTACATCCGCAGCAGTAGTGTCACACCTGGCACACAGTGAGCCCTGGGTGCCAGTGTGGAGTGAAGGATCTTTCTAGAAGTCCGCTTTCCTGCATCTCTGCTGTCTCCACTTTTGCTCTCTTATTTGCATAACTGTCCCTCACTGACCTCTCCTGCCACCTGAGTTCTCCTTCGCACTGTCTCTGCCATCATCTGAGATAGCAGAGTAACCGCCGGCAGAACCTGGCGGAAGGTGACCCTGGGGGTAGTTAGTTCCTGGGAGTATGTAGTCCTTTAACTTGGTGGTGCTCCCTCGGTTAGTCCAGTTCCGGGGGCGCTTATGTAATGCCTCGCTCCATGGAGCCCTGCTCTGCGAGCTTCATGGGAGGTGAGCATGCCCGGCGAGCCCCTGCCCTCAAGGAGCTTTGTAAAGTAAACCGTGTACAAAGAAGAGGAAATTAACTCGCTGCCCGGGCTCCATAGGCAGAGACGGGGGCGCAGAGGGGAGGGAGTCACTGCAAACTCAGAGGACCGATGGCGGTGCCACTGGAGCGGCCTTTGAGCTGAGCTCTGGGGGAAGAGGGAACTGCCCTGAGATTCAGGAAGAAAGACAAGGACGTCCCAGCTTAAGGGACCATCATCGTCTTTCACTTTCCTTAGAAAAGAATTCCCTCTGGGGGACCCAGCTCGGCGGTCATCAGTGTGATGACTGTGCCCTCGTGGGTTCATCTGAATTCTGCTCAGCTGTCTGTTTCCCCGGAACATCACTTCTCAGAGGAGGCCTGGTCTCCCATCGCCGGCCCCTCCATCAGTAAGCATAGCATTGGGTGAAGGTCCTTGAGAAACGGCAGAGTTCTGTGCAGGTGGGGAGGGGCTGTGTAAAGGTACTAAGATTCTCATTACCTCTTTGCTTGTGAGCTCGGTGACCACCGGCCACAGGTCCTTAACAGATGACCTGGAGATTCAGTAAACACGTATCGAGTCCTTGATTTTACAATCGTTTTCAGAGCTACCCTCTTCTCTTTCCCTGTGTATGTCTTCCGTTAGTTAGGAACATCATTGATCCCTTAGCTCGGGCTGTCACCAGGCTATGAGAGGTTCCCACAGAAATGACCCGGCACAGACTCCTCGGGGCTCGTAGGATCAGAGGCATCGAGCTGTTGGCAAATTGAGAGTAGAAAGAACCTGGGAGATCTTCGGAGGAAAAGCAGCCTGCAATCCCGAGTGTGACTAATGGGGGTTCTGTGGTGAAACTGGGAGGTAATCATGTGGCTGAGGTCTGGAATGGGCAAGGCGGTTCTCATGGGGGGCCTCCTCCGCCTTTTCCTTCCAGCTTTTCCTTAAGGGGCGGCCACGATGGTCCTAGGAAGCCCTGGGTAGCACTGTCGTTCCCATTTCAGAAGAATGCCCAGGGAGATGCTGATGGCAGTCATTCCCAGGAGCTATACCTGAATGTTTATGATTAAGTAGTTGCTAATCTGTGAAATGAGGCACCTTGTCCAGGAGAGTCTTTTGCTGAGGTGCAGATCTTATTATTTCTCTTTTTAATATTCTGGAGATTTTTTTCTCTGTCTCCGTAGAAATGTGCAATATCTTTCACTTGACAGCGTGCTTCTGGTTTGTGCCTGCTCCTGGGCATCTCCGCTCCCCGGAGGAGACTATTAGGGGAATGACTCTGGGGTGACACTTGCGAAGGTCAACACAATAAGCCCAGTAGTAAATCTATTTTAAAATAAGTGTCTTTTGAATCGCATCCAGGACGAACACAAAAACTTTGTTTTCATGTCTATGGCAATGACTTTGATCTCTCTGCTGTTTGGCGGAATCCTCCAATCTCAGAACAGGTCTGTCTGTCTCTAGACCAGGGGTGGGGAACCTTCCTTCTGCCAGGGGCCATGTGGGTATTTATAACATCATTCCTGGGCCATAGAAAATTATCAGCTGGTCAAACATTTAATGAACTCACCCCTAATGCCTTGGCAGGGCCAGCCCGAATGATTTCAGGGGCCTTCTATGGCCCTGGGGCCGGGTGTTCCCCACCCCTGCTCTAGACCATAGAGGGCTGACTCAGAGAAACCACCAGCAACAAAATCTACAGCAATATCGTGAGGTTACTGGATATTTTCTGTGATCGCATGACATTCTAAAAAATGGATCAAATTGACCCATTTCAGATACGCACCATGTTTTTGACACTGAAATTTGCCCAAACCATCACTACGTCCTCTAAAGGCTGGCTAGCCTCCTTTTCCTGCCCAAACTGTACCTGCTTTTATTGGTACAGTGACAATAAAACTAGCCATTTCCAACAGTTACCCTGCGCATGAATCACTCGACTCTGTAGTCTATGTATCAAACTCTGTTTTCTTTTCGTTTGCTTATTTGTTTTAAAATTACTTTTATTTTTTCCATCACCGTAGCCCCTCTATGCTCCCTCCCACCTCCACCCATCCCCGTCAGGCCCTGCAATCACTCTCTTAAATTCTGTTTCTTGAGTGTAACATAAGGAGTGGCAAGAAATGTTTTTAAAAGAGCAGCAAGAAAGTATTTCAGAGCTTCTTTTTTGTGTGTGTTAATCCTCCCCTGAGGACATTTTTCCATTGACTTTTAGAGAGAGTGGAAGGGAGAGGGAGAGACAGAGAAACATTGATGTGAGAGACACATCAATTGGTGGCCATGGAGCCTGTGACCGAGGTACATGCCCTTGACTGGAATGGAACCCGGGACCCTTCAGGGTGCAGGCTGACACTCTTTCCACCGAGCCAAACCTGCTAGGGCCTATTCAGAGCTGCCTGATGCATGGTGGGAACTGTCCTTCAGCCAAGGAAATCCTATGGCTGTGCATCGCCAGGGAGAAGACACGCTCCTAACTGAGCAGGAATCCAGAGAGATTAGGATGGAAAGTGCCAGTTCTGCCCGACTGGCCCTTGCCAAGCTGTGAGGCAGCAACCCTTCCATCTGCTGCTTACTCATCCCCAGCCTTCACAGCTCTTCTTCCAGCTCCCACCCTCTCGGGGGCTCCAGCAGGAGGAGGGCACCTCTAATGGTGAAGGCCTTGGTAGGAATCGTGTATGCTGTGACCTCTTCCATAGATATCTGCGGTCTTATAGCCTCTCACAAAGAAGTGAATGGCTATCTGATGATGCAAGTTTAAATGGTGAGTTACCTGTATGAGAACAAGGCATACTTTCTATGTTCCATTGTCTCTGATACAACACCCAAGCCACCTTGCAGCCTGCTGTATCATATATGGTTCTACCAGAGAAGCAGCAATAGCAGGAGATGTATATTAAGAGATGTATGTCATGGAAGTCGCTTCTGGGATTCTGGATTCTGGCTAGGCAGGTCCAAAATGGTAAGGGGGGCTGTCAAGGGCAGACTGGATCCCTTAGGCATGACCTCAAACTGCTCTCCACAGAACTTCTTCTTTAGGGAAGCCTTGGCTCTGCTCTTGAGACCTTTCCCCTGATTAAGTCAGGTCCACCTAGATTACCCAGGAGAACCTTTCTTACTTAAGACTCAACTGATTATGGACTTTAATCACATCTGTAAAATACCTACACCTAGATTAGTGTTTGAGTATCGAATGGCTGTAGCCAAGTGAGTTGATACACCAAAAAGACTATCGTATCTGTTCTTTGGGAAGTCTAAGAAAACCATTTTCAAAATGGATTGGCTATTTAGGTTTTTTTATGTAAAGGTTTAGTTTCAGACCCCGAGGGAGTGAAACTACAAGTGTGTTGGAGCCAAAGGAAGACGAATAAATTATTTCTGTTTTTCTTGGGCCATGTCTATGTCATACTTCAAAATTAAAGGGGTTGACAAGTGTTGGTACCCAGGAAATATTTTATTTATCTTTGTGGTCTGCTGGTGGATGATGATTTCATAGGATAATTGTAATTAGCAGTCTTAATGACAAATCAACCAATTATAGGCAAAAAATTATTGTTGCTGATGTTACTACCAAAAAACTAATTATTTAAGTGGCAGCTATAGTATCATTAAGGTTAATGGCCAGATGCACACTGAACATAATTATTGATGCTGATAATCAAAACCAGTGGCAAATGAATTAATTGGATGTGGCATTTGGTATCATTTGTTTTGTGTTAAAAGCAACTATTATATAGGTCCGGTTTAGAAAACTCATTATAATTTATCAGGCTACCATTGCTGACCCCCACATCCAATTCAGGCAGCCATTTTTCACATTAAAGATTATATGTAGGCCCGTAATTCCCTTTTCTATTTTTTGAATTCCTTAATAAGAACAGGAGATTAATAATGGGACCCTTATTACGTGTCACAATGTACTAATATTTAGTGTCCCGACCCCCATTTTAATAAGACACAGTTTCATTGTGTTGGAATCTAACCCTATGTTATGAAAGCAGGCCCATGGCCTTATTTTGTCAGTTCTAAACCAGATACATTTTTTTTTTTGCATGACATTTTCTGTATTTCAAGTCAATACCCAACTCTGTGCCCTTTTTAATATTTAAAAATATGAATGGCTGAGTTATTGATGCTTCAAAATGTCCAGTAACAATTTTTATTTTTTTCATATTGTGTATGTGCTTAACTACAACACGTTCTCATGTCCTCTCGGCCTCCGCACCAGCTCCGAGCTCGGGGCTTCGATGCCTTCCATCTCTCAGCAAAGCCTTGTCCCGCCCCCTGCTGTCTGACCCCCTCAAAGCCACGGTCGGTGACTCTCGAAGGATTTTTAAAAACTGGGATTAAGGATTTTCTTCCCTCAAGGTCTTTGTCAAAGACGCTGGGTTCTTCTTTGGTGTCGGTGGCTTGCGGTGATGGTTGGACACTGAGTGTCCCAGCCTGGGGCTCAGGGTCATCCTGGCTGTCCCGAGCCACGTCTCATGGGGCTCTGGACTGCTCTCATCTTCTTGTTCACTTTCTTAATTCTTTGCTTCTCGTCCCCCTCCTTCTTCTCTGACCTTTGTGAGGAGGTCTTCCGTTCTTTGTTGGGGTCCAACCCCAACGGGTCCAGGGATCCCCAAAGGTGTGGACGGAGTCGGCGAAGAATGAATGACATGGAAACTGGTTTCAGTTAGGCGAAGAATGAATGACATGGAGACTGGGTTCAGTTCATCAGCATAGCAAGGTTCTCCCTCCAGGATCTCCAGCGAAGTTCTGGTCAGGATCTCCAACCAAGTTCTGGTGCCATGTTCTCTCGCTAGGTTCTCCAGCCAGGTTCTCCAGGTTCTCCAGCCAGGTTCAGTCACCAGGTTCTTTAGCAAGTTTCTATCCAGGTTCTTTTGCCATGTTCTGTCTAGGTTCTCCAGTGAAGTTCTGTAGCCAGGTTCTGTCCAGGATCTTTTGCCATGTTCTCTGGCTAGGTTCTGGTTAGGATCTGATGATTATTGTCTTGTTACATCTGTATTTATACCAGCCGATTTTAATCCTGTCAATTTCTATTACAAAGGTTAGGGTGTTTCTTATCTCCATTCCAGGGAGTAAAGATTATGTAGCTTAACTACCCACCTGACAATTAAGGGGTTGTATCCCCTCCCTAACCTCAGGGAAAAATCCCCACCTGGGGAAACAACCTTTCTCAGAGAGGTGACCTTGGTTAAAACACATGGCACTAAGGAGAGCAAACATATTAAGAACAATATGCTATATATGCCAGGTCCCTTGAAACATATGCTGTGCAGATGTTTCTTTCCTGCAGCGACTGTGTCAAGCAGCAAGGATGGACTGGCTTCCGGCAGTTCTTCTGTAGAAACCATAAGCCTTTTTTATGGGTAAAGCTTCTCTGACCGCCCCCCACCCCATCCAGGCTGATGTGTATGACTCTCCAAGGTGCTCCCCTCACATCCTGTCCATGTATGTGCCAGCATTTCCCACATGCACTGCGATCCGATTGGCTGTGTAGTTCACTCACCTGTCTGAGCGAGGATCTCATCCCCTGCCCCAGGTCCCAACCTCCTGGGGGGGTTTACAAAATGGCAATGTCTGGACCTATGTTTGGGGATGAAGTTCACAGATATTAAAAAAAAAAATTGTCCAGGTAATTGTAATGCAAGGTCAGGGTTGGGAGCTATCTATCCGCCCATAGATTCTTCAAGGGCAATCATGATTCAACCATATTTTCAGAATTTAGTACCGTTGCTGATACATAACAGATATTCCCAAATAATAGCTGTTGTTTAGTGAAATGAATGAATGAATTTGAAATGCTGGCTTGCCATGGTTTTGCAATATAAATATTTTACTGATTTGTAATGTATTGCTGATGAATGCGTGAATGCTCGGATCCCGTTACGTATCCAAGAGCAGTTGTCATCAATACTAGCTTCACGTTTAGCCGGTGCTTTCTGATTTTCACAACTAGGCTGCCTGCCTAGCAGACCTCTGCCCGGTGTTCTTTTTTGTTTCTTTAATATATTTGTATTGATTTCAGAGAGGAGGGGAGAGGGAGAGACAGAAACATCAATCATGAGAGAGAATCATGGATTGCCTGCCTCCTGCACGCCCCCCACTGTGGATCGAGCCCTCAACCCAGGTATGTGCCCCCAACCGGGAATCGAACCATGACCTCCTGGTTCATAGGTCGACGCTCAACTGCTGAGCCACACCGGCCGGGCCCAGTGGTTCTTTGCAGATGCTTCATTCGAACCCCAAGCTCAGGAAGAGGCAGTGGGTTAGGATCAGGGGTGAGCAAACTTTTTGACTCGAGGGCCACAATGGGTTCTTAAACTGGACCCGAGGGCCGGAACAAAAGCATGGATGGAGTGTTTGTGTGAACTAATATAAATTCAAAGTAAACATCATTACATAAAAGGGTACGGTCTTTTTTTTTTTTTTAGTTTTATTCATTTCAAACGGGCGGATCTGGCCCGCGGGCCGTAGTTTGCCCACGGCTGGCTTAGGGTGCATGCTTGCCATGAGAATGCAGTGAGAATGGGAGGTTTCTTCACAAGTCTCTCCTGGGTTTGAAGCTCACACTGGGAGGTTATATCCTGCTCCAGTTTGGTGCTGGAAAGCAAGAGGCGTCTAGAATTCAGCGACCTGCCTGCTGAGGGAGCCTGGCAGCAGCACACAGCAGGCTTTCGCCCCAGGCAACTTCATAGGAGAAATTGATTGTTACCCCAGGTAGCCATCAGGGTGTTACTAGCTTTCTCAGAGCCCTAAGAACAGCAAGTGGGGTTTCAGGGCTGCAAGGCATCCTTCAGGTCTCATTTCAATGGCAATCAGTGCTTACAGTCCCCCTTTCAAAGCTCTGAACAGCATACCGGGATAATTAATATCACTGAGGTATTGTTTTCCCCTTTGCTTTCTGCTGGGTTTTGTTGGTGTGTTTTTTTGTTTTTTTTTTCCTAAGAAAGGCAAGTTATAAGACAGATGTCTTCTATGAAAAGCCATTACACAATTTGAAACAAAAAGCCGGTCTCTAATAATAGTGGGGCGTTTGGGGACAAGGAGGAAATCTGCAGGAATGAGATCAATCATAGCAGCTCCCGGGCACCCTCGTCCAACTTGCCATGCAAATTCCAAAGGCATTTCCCGCGCGCCCGGGGAGGACCACAGGATGGTTCTGTCTGCCGAGGAGCACAGGTAATTTTGTGTCGACAAGCACAGCCTCTTGCTGGGGGCCAGGTTGGAATTGAATTCAGCGATTCAGTGCAGATCAATAGCTACCTGTGGAGGGCCCACTCTTTTCAAGGCAGGACACTTAGAGCAGTGATGGCGAACCTATGACACGCGTGTCAGAGGTGACACGCGAACTCATTTTTTTGGTTGATTTTTTTCTTTGTTAAATGGCATTTAAATATATAAAATAAATATCAAAAATATAAATCTTTGTTTTACTATGGTTGCAAAGATAAAAAAATTTCTATGTGTGACACGGCACCAGAGTCAAGTTAGGGTTTTTCAAAACGCCGACAGGCCGAGCTCAAAAGGTTCGCCATCACTGCCTTAGAGGGAAATGGAGTTGAGTAAAACAAAGTTCCTCCCCTCAAGGAACCTGCTTTTAGGTAGGAAAGCTTCGGGGAAGCTAATGGCACACAGGGGAGCCCTGGGGTAGGGGAGCTGGATTTAGGGTAAGTTAAGCGGACAGCCTTTTCTCCCCGTTCGACTGCCGTCAGCAACTCACTGGAGTCGGGAGCTGTTGGGAAAGGACATGATATACACATTGTTTGTTTCTGAAACCAAACTGAAAGTCGCTATGCATTTTCATAGACATGGAAAGCAGATACTTCCTTAAGTATCTGGATCCAAGATGCGCTAGAGAAAGCATTTCACTGAATTAACCCTTATAAATAACTCAGTTGTATTGATCCTCAGCTAAGGAAGCCAAGGATCGCCTGCACTCACTTGTTTAGCAGCTTACACATCGAGGCAGCACCATTAAGAGCATTCGCCCAGGCTCTTACAGGGCGGCGCGAGGACGCCACGGGGCGGCCTGAACTGGAGTCGAGTGGAGATTCGCAGGGAGATGCTGCGCCGCACCCCGTTAGGGAATTGACTAGAAGGGATCGGCAGCAGCTAATTTTTCACCATCTCCATTTGCAGAGGTTTCTCCTTTCCATTGGCCTCACCCAGGTTTACCCACAAACGCCAGCTTTCATTTGGTCCTTCCTGCTCCTGGTCCGGGGGGGGGGGGGGGGGGGGGGGGGGCGCGGGTTTGACCTGTCATTTGAGCAGATGCGCATGGCCTGAGCGGGTTTTCCGGCCTGGGCACCGTGCATGAGGGGCCGGATGAGTCCTTGTTGTCGGTGGCTGGCCCGTGAAGTGCGAGCAGCATCCCTGGCCTCTACCCACCAGGCCCTCGTAGCACACACCCTCAGACGTGACCAACACACACCCCCCGATGTTGTCCAGTGGCCCCTGGGTGTCAACGCAAATGTCCTCTGAGCTTTCAAATAAATGTTACAAAGTCCCTAAAGGCATTTTCTTTATTTCTTTTTTAAAAAATATATATATTTTATTGATTTCAGAGAGGAAGGGAGAGGGAGAGAGAGATAGAAACATCAGTGATGAGAGAGAATCATTGATTGGCTGCCTCCTGCACGCCCCACACTGGGGATCAAGCCCACAACCCAGGCCTGTGCCCTGACCGGGAATCAAACTGTGACCCCTTGGTTCATAGCTCGAAGCTCAACCACTGAGCCACGCCAGCCGGGGTTCTTTATTTCTTACTGTTACTTGAAAACTCACAGTCTTATTTTGTGCATTTAACATAACAATTCTTAGCAAGCTTTGTTGCCTGGGTATTTTTCTCTGAAATTCAAACTTAGAGGAAAACCCACAAAACGAAAACGCAGAAGTCACTCAGTGTTTGCCTCGTATAACAATAGACACACATGGTCATTGTCCTAATGAGGGTATTGTGTGGTTGGTCTGGCCTATTTCTTTAGAACATGGAATTTCCAACGTATTTCAATTTCATCAACAAGATGCCAGCGTTGTTGCTTCATTTTGGTCCACTTCTGTGTTTTGAGGTCCCCCAAGCGTAGCTTGAAACAAAGAGCTCAGTGGCTGCTCATGCTAGAAGCTCTCCTAAACATTTTTTAAAATATATTTTTATTGATTTCAGAGAGGAAGGGAGAGGGAGAGAGAGATAGAAACATCAATGATGAGAGAGTATCATTGATCGGCTGCCTCCTGCACGCCCCCTACTAGGGATCGAGCCCACAACCAGGGCATGTGCCCCCGATTGGAATCAAACCGGGGACCCTTCAGTCCGCAGGCCGACGCTCTGTCCAAACCAGCTGGGGCTCTCCTAAATGCTCTGATGGAAAATTGTGTATCGCACGTGCACAGGATTAGTGGAACACTCTTTAAGGTGGTTAAAATCTGAGATTAGCAGAGAAAGGGATTCAACAAAAAACATGAGGCAGGTACAGTTATGTTCCACAAGCAAAATAATTCTGCTTTCAGAGCCGCCTTCTCAGAAAACTGGAGACCATAGCAGTGAATTCTATGTAAAAACACATCGCGGTGAAATAGCCCAGGACAGAAAACTAGCTGTGCGCACACCCACAGTTCACATCAATGGATTATGTGCTGAGTCAGTGAGGGTCCGCTTTCAAAGGTTACTTAGGGAACTGAGTGCCTTTCAAGCAGCCAGAACGTTGCATAAAGTGCAGTGTTAAGTGGATTCTGCCGGGGCTGCTGAAAAACTTCCAGCGTTGGTTCATTGGGGAAAAAAAAGAACCAACCTAGGTAATTTATTTCTCCCCCAGTGGGGGGGCGGGGAGGCCATGGCTTTGTAAAGTTTCCCAGTGCCCTTCCAAAAAAAGTACTGTTGAGGGTTCCTTTAAGTATCGCCACACAGATCATCACAGTTTACGGTGTCATACAGCGTAGGGAACCGGGTGAAGGGAACCCAGCATCGTTTTCCCTGCAGTGAGAACTAGACCCCTCCTCGCTGTATCCTGCATCTTTTTTGTTGTCATTAATCCTCACCCGAGGATATTTTTCCATTGATTTTTAGAGAGAGTGGAAGAGAGAAGGAAAGACAGATAGAAATATCCAGGTGAGAGAAACACATCCATTGGTTGCCTCCTGTATGAGCCCCGACCAGGGCCCGGGCTGGGGAGGAGCCTGCAGCCGAGGTACATGCCCTTGACCGGAATCGAACCCGGGACCCTTCAGTCTGCAGGCTGACCCTCTATCTACTGAGCCACACCAGCTAGGGCTGTATCCTGCATCTTACTGTCCCTGCTGTCTGTGCTGGCTTGAGGCGCCAGGCCTCTGTCACTGCTTGGCAATTCCTTTGTCTCATTTCTTGTGACACAGGGTGCTTAAATCCATGAGAAATGTGAGGTGAGGCAGAGAGAATTCCTGCAGACTGACTTGCAATATATGCAGAACATTCATTTGCATTATTCATTATCTAAGAGCCCTGATTTGCATCTCATTCCGGTCGTCTCCTTTAGGTGGAGAACTCTCCATAGAACCCCCCATTTTTTATATTAATAATAATTATTAGGGGAATCGGGCTTGGTGGCTGTCCTAGATTTTGTCCTGCACTATTTGCAATTTCTCTTAAAAAAAAAAAATACCCTAAGCATCCGCAGGTCCCCAAACCAATGTAGGTTTTCCCTTCTGTGTTTAAAATATTTAAAACTCTAACATCTGATGAAAGATCTGAATACATACATATATTTTATTGAAATGCAAGCCGAGACATTTATTTATGATCCGTATCTAACATTAGGAATGGCAGGGAGGAGGGGGTGGGCAATAAAAGCACGCCTGGGCGCCCGTTTAGCATTTAAGTCTCCCTGCATCTCATTTCAGAGGCATTTCCCAGCCCCAGAAACATGCCCCCGATCAGCAGGGACTGCGGTGGCGAGTCCTTCCTCCTGGATGGACCAAGCCACGCCATGGAATGTTGCTTCGCCTTTTCTGAAGCAATGACCAATTAGGGTGATCATGTCTGGTGAGCTTTAGCCCCATCATCATAAAAAATAAAATACTCATCCATGTCCTACTGTGGGTAGAGCTCTGTATTGGCCTCGGGAGTTTCTGTGGTAGGGAAGAGAATAAAACATCTTTCTTATTTCCTTGGCCTGGAACACCCTGTGAAAGAGGTTCTAGCATCTTAGGCTTAGCAATTCTAAGCAATGCTCCCTAGTCATCCTGCCGAGTGCTGTATGCATACATGGACCTCCTACTGTAGAGTTTAGAATCACACCCAGGACTGTCTGCCTCTGGAGACTGCCCCTCGGCCACTGGACCCTGCTGTTTCTAGAGAGAGATGCGTCCTTTCTTTTGTTCTCAGTCAGCACCTATTTCGTTTCTTGGTCTTGTTGGCCACACTCTGAAGGTTTTTTTAAAATTATGAATTCACTTGTTTATTTCCTATCCTTCCCACTGGTATTGAAGAATCTTTGTTGTGCCCTGGCCGGTGTGGCTCAGTGTTTGTTAGAGCATCAGCCCATGTACCGAAGGGTCAAAAGTCTGATCCCTGGCCCCGGTCGGACGCATGTGGGAGGTAACCAATGGATGTGTCTCTTTCATATCTCTCTCTCTCTCTCTCTCTCTCTCCCTCTCCCTCTCCCTCTCCCTCTCCCTCTCCCTCTCCCTCCCTCCCTCCCTCCCTCCCTCTCCCCTTTTCTCCCCCCTTCTCTCCCCTTCCTCCCTCTTTCCCTCTCTTCTTTTCTCTCTGAGAATCACTGGAAGAATTTCCTCATGTGAGGATTTACAACAACCAAACAGAATCTGTTACTCAGGGCTGCATCCCAGCACCCACTCCGTGCCTGGCGCAGAGTAGAGACCTAATATTTGAGGAACACGGGCAGTGGTGTGTTGGTTGACGTTTAACCACCAGTTTGGGGCGGGAGATGGGCTGACACAGCTGCTTTAAACTTCCATGTGATCACCACAGGGCCCCCTTCATGCTGCAAGCAGTTTAACACATGACTCACAGGATTCCTGAAAACTAGGGTTCAGAGCACTGAGTGAATGAGTGAATGAGTGAACGAACGAAAGAACGAACAAACAAATACAGCAAAGAACAGAGCAGCTCACCCACCGTAACTGCTTTTCAAGGGGGTGGGGTCTACCCTCTTTCCATAAGCACTTGCGGCTTTAGCTCCAAACAGACCCCACACCGTGGTGAGGGCTCAGAGCGCAGTTCTTACGAAAGCTGTAGACGGACAAGAGCGAGTTAACCCTGTGTCTGAATTTCTGTCTCCACCACAAAGTAGCGAGACACACTGAGACCAGGGACTGTCACTTCTTCATCCTTTTTCACTGCCTCGGGTGTTGGCGGGGACATGTATGATTCAGAAGCAAGGGCAGGATGACTTTACTTTCTCCTTTACGGGGAAGGGATGAGGGATGTGAGCAGGAGGCAGTGACAAGGAAGGAGAAGGGGGAAGAAACCATTCATTTTTCACGGTGGGTGTAAAAATGCTCAGGTTCAGCTCTGGCTAGGACGAGACACTTCCCAGAGAATATTGGTTAGATGTTCATGCTGACGGATCCTACGAAAGACTGATTCGGGGTGGGCCCGGTGATATTCCTCGGTATGCAGTATGACGTAGGCATTGTTTTTTTAAATCCTTATGTGCCGCTAGGCGTTGATGACAATATCTGGACAGTTCTTAATTACAAAATGAGCCATGGATTTTTCTGCTCAGGAGTGGCACACGGGTGTGAGGCGGTAATAGAGCGGAGTGAGTGTGTGGCATTGGCTGGGATTGAATGGATCACATCGGCTGGGAGAGTCTGGACCTCACGTCGGCCGGTTGCAACACCCGGTGGTAAGACAAGGGGTGATGCTCAGATGCCTTGTCTCCGCCACAGCCAGGGTGTCATTGTCTCTTAACGGGCAGGTCTCCCTCCACCGTGGCCCCATGTGCTGCAGCCCCTTCTCGCTCCGCCTGAGTAATACCTCCTGTTAAGCACCATCGCTGTGGGGTCTGGAATGAATACATTCCAACATGCTCTCTCCTTGCTGGCATCAGGATCCAGGGTTTTGAAAAGTGCACGTGTAGTTAATGCTGCTTTAAAGCTTGGAATTGATAACCAAGAGCTGTGCCTTCCTCTTTAGGGATTGCCAGGTGTGAGTCTAAAGAAAACGCCAACACTCTTCCTGAAATCACATGGGTAGGGTTGGAGCGAGACCAACTCGGTTGAAGACGAAAACGTTCTATCTGTGTCTCAGGGTAATCTATCTGTTGGTTAATGGACCCAGAACCCTCTAGACATTCACAAATCCACATAACAGGGCGGATTTTGGCATCAGGATTCCTGACTTAGCTGAAAAAAAATGGGGAAATTCAGATGCAGCCGGAGAGTCCCCTGTGGTTATAGATGTGAGGATAAGGAGTAAGTTCTCCAGTGAAGGCGGCATTCATTTACATGGAAAACGGTCCCTCCTGGTAACCTCACGTTGGTTAGTGCTATACTAATCAATGCCATTTTTAGAGTATTAACTCCATCCCATTCGAGAGCCTTCCTAATGCAAAGTAGGCATTGATGTTCATCCGATTTGGGGTGTCTAGGAGTTTGCGTGAATGTAGAAGTGCAAATGAAGTCTGGGGACACATTTGTGACTCATTCTTCGTTTCTTTCTTTACAAAAGAAAACTGGTAGTCTCTACAGGGCGTCAAAACTCCCCGCGCGGTCAGAGTCACTCTTCGCTGCTCAAATAGCATTGACTCCGTGTTCCCTCCGCAGCTTGAGCATCGAACTCCTATAGTGGAGGTAGCTTCATGGGATGTCTCAGTGCTCTGGTCTCTCAGAAAGGACCCTTACAGGGTACAGTTCACCAGCTGCCCAGCCTCTTCTCTGGTACAAGAATCCCCCATACATCACCCTGGACAGATAGACAGTTCTGGTTTGAATGCATATAAAAATAGAAAGTCCTGAAGACTCATAACAGTTATCTAGAACACCTGTGTCCTGGTAGGCAAATGTGAGTCAAATGTGTTGTTGTTTTTAAAATATATTTTATTGATTTTCCACAGAGAGGAAGAGAGAGAGATAGAGAGTTGGAAACATCACTGAGAGAGAAACATCGATCAGCTGCCTCCTGCATATCTCCCACTGGGGATGTGCCCGCAACCCAGGTACATGCCCTTGACCGGAATCGAACCCGGGACCCTTCAGTCCACAGGCCGACGCTCCATCCACTGAGCCAAACTGGTTTCGGCGTGTTGTTGTTTTTCTCATGCCTCATTGGAACAGCTGTTTGTACAGCAATGTTCACAGCAGCGTTATTCACAATAGTCTAAAGGTGGAAACAGCTCACATGTCCACTGACCTTAACCCAGATCCACAAAAGGCGGTGTTCATATACACAATGGAGCATCACTCAGACTAAACAAGGAATGAAATTCTGATCCGGGGTGCAACATGGGTGCACCTTGAAGAGATGATGCCAAGTCAGATAAGCCAGACCCACAGGACAAACACTGTATCATTCCACTGGTGTGAGGTGTCAAGAATAGTCAAGGTCAGCCCCACGGGCATGGCTCAGTGGTTGAGCATCGACCTGTGAAGCAGGAGGTCACGGTTAGATTCCCAGGCACATGCCCGGGTTGCTGGCTCTTTCCCCATTGGGGGACATGCAGGAGTCAGCCAATCGATGAGTCTCTCTCATCATTGATGTTTCTATCACTCTCTCCCTCTCCCTTCTTCTCTGACATCAATAGTCAAAGTTCATTAGAGACATAGTCAGGTTCATAGAGACAGGAAGTAGAATGGTGGTCGCCAGGACCTGGATGAAGGGGAGCAATTGTTAGTGGATGGAGAGTTTCCCGTTGGGAACGTAACAATGTTTTGGGGACGGATGGGGGTGATGGTTGCACAACAGTGTGAATGTACTTAATTCCATTGAACTGTCCTCTTGAAAGTGGTCAAAATGATAAATTTTGTATTGCGTGTTTTTTGCCACAATTGAAAATCACAACAGTAACAATATAGAAAAATTAGTTTATGCAGCATATAAAATAATTGGGAGGAGCCCAGAGCCGTGAGCATCTGTGAGTGCTCTCTCACTCTCTTCTTGGGGTGTGCGCCCACCTGTCCGACTCCCACTTCCTGCCTCTGGCCCCCTTCCTTCCACACGTCCATCCTGGGGGAAAAGCTCGCTCAGGGTTCCCAGGAGGAGAGTGGGTGGGCCTTGTTCAAAAGCCTTATCCGAAGGCATGACCTCAGGTCCCGTGTGTTTCACTGGGTTTTCCCCAGGAGTCTTATCACCTCCAGGGCCCAGAGTCCAGCGTCAGCCCCAAAGTGCCAGCGTCTGGAGCTTGGCCACTGCCTTCCTCCTCGCAACTCCCGGGGCCCTAGAGACACAGGAACCTCCCCCTCTTTGCCTGCATTTGCTGTTTGGGGGGACAGCTCCCTTTCTCTTATTTTTCTTGTATTTCCAACGTGTGCCTTCGGTTGTGAAAGTGGAGACGCAACGGCAACGCCGGGATGGGCGCAGCGGCGGCCGTGACAGTTGCTGAGCCACGTGTGCGAGCTCATCCTGCCGCTTGGAAGTCACCGGTGACGCCGGGGGTTTGACCCTCACGTTCGCTTTAGTTCAGTGGCTCCCACTCGACAACAGCATCTGACTAATTGTGAATAATGGAATGGAGACCGCAGTGGCTTCCTGTAAAATGAGAAGCACTGACTATGTTTTTAAAAAGAATTGAATTCTCCTTCTTGTAAATTCCGTGTGTGTCCTAAACAAGGTAAACAGAGACTAATAGGTAACAGGAGAGAAGAAATCGGAGGAGGATAATTCACAATAGACTGGCATTATACCTACAACCAATGCCCTTAAGTAGACACTAAGTGTTTCAGGGTTAGATTCAAAAATGAATCTGGGAGTTGGCCGGACTGCCTTTTCCTCTGGTCACTAGGATATCTTTCTCTCCCGAAGGGAGGGTTCCTCTCTTCTCCTGGCTTTTTTTCTGACCTCTCTGGAATTGGTTGAGGTTTCTTTTCATATTGAAAGAAACCTTCAATTGTTTCCTATATGTGCTTAGGGACCAATAAAAAATGTAGTGAAAAATGCGTATGTTTTAGAGTTGGACAGATCTGTGTTCGAATTCCACTGCCGCCATATATCTTTCCTGCGTTAATAGATCGTTTACCTAATCCTCCGTTTCCTGGTCTGTAACATGAACGTAACTCCTTCCACGTTTGTATGTCAGAGGGTTAGGGTTGCCCATTAAAATACAGAGCATCCAGTTCAACTTGTGTCCCATGCAAATAATGAAAATGTTTAGTATATAAAACTTTCGCATGAAATTATTCATTGTTGATCTGAAACTCAAGTTTAACTGAGCAAGCTGTGGTTTCCTTTCCTAACTCTGGCAGACCTACAGGGGGCGCTAGTATATCTCAGTGTGATACCCATGGCTGTGTGAGACAGAAAGAACTTACTAGATTGTGACTAGATGGCTTCATAACCTGATGAGACACCAGTAGTTGCCACTTTGGGCTTTTCTTCCTCACACACTGTGACAGCTGAAGCGATGTCTCACCGTCTAATCGAATCATACCACGATAGCTTTGAAGTTGCCCATAATGAATAAGAACGGTGGGCACTGCTTATAATCCCGATCATTGGCTATGCGAGAGACTTCAGGACATCTCGCCTACTCCTTTCTGTACCAATAAGGAGGCCCCAGAGAGATTAGTAGGTTTGCACACGACTGCATGCAACCTCGGCTGGGTTTTCTCCTGGTTCCTCCTGCCCTGAGTATATCAGTGCTCGCCCTCTAATCCCTGCCATGATGTATTAGCATATGTTCGCGCAGTGACAGGGGAGGGTCCGTTCCATCTTCTCTGCGCGGCACCTGGCCCAGCATCGTTGGGATGTGTGGACATGATCAACAGTGGGGGGCACCGCCGCGTATAAACCCTGCCTGCCTCCTGGCCACTGCATTTTCAGTCATAAACTCATCCCCGTTAACATACTCTTCTGTGCATTAAGTTGGGCCACTTATTTTGTGATTATACAAACATAATGACCTTATTTCCAGACCCTTGTAATAACACACACTCTTTCCCGTTCTTCAAGGTGCAGTGATATATTGTTGTTATTAAAGGTAGACTCGATCGTGACTTTCATCCCTAGAGTTTATTTGGTTATTTTTTTTTTAATAACTTAGTATAATTTGAATTATTCTTGGCTCAAAACAAATTCTAAAACTGACATCTATCGACAATTGAACATTTGAACATTGGCTTTAAAGTGATGTTAAGGAATTATTCGTGATTCTTTACTCGTGATAATGGTATTTAGTTACATTTGGAGACACACACTGGTATACTTATGGGTGTGTTCTTTGATTTACTTCAGGATTGTAGTGTGAGAGGAGGCAGGATGAGGTAGGGGATAGAGCAAGCCAAATTGGCTGTGAGGTCATGGTTGAAGGATGGAGGTTTCATTATACTACTAGAAGCTCAGCGCCTGAAATCGCTCGGCCCCACCCACCCACGCCGGTCTTTGGTCGTTAGGGTATTAGGGCCACAGGCCTTTTATAATATAGATTCTGTCTGCTTTTACATATGCTTGAAATTTTTCAATAACGCAAAGTTGAAACTGTAATTTTTGACTCCCAAACTCTAGTCTGAATATACTGAGCTTAAATGCACACAATCTAAGATTCTAATGCTCATATTTAGGGGACAGGAATAACAGTTGCCTTAAAATCCAACACTTGCTCGCTTCTCTTTTCTCCCCACCCTTTGCAGTCACTGGGAGAGTCACATATCCTAGAAGAAACTTACAGCTGGAGACTCAAGAGTCTAATTCCAGCAAATCTCTGCCTTTTGTTGGTTGTTAGGCCTCAGGCAAGCTACTTCAACCCGTTAGGCCTCCATTCTCTCATTACGGAAAATGCGAACTTGTACTGTGGTCTCCTAAGGCTTCAGATCTAAAATTGTCTGACTTGACAATTTCCAGGCCCACCATTCAGGTGGCTCATGGTGCGTTTAATTTTTATTCTGTCCTTTTTAATAGTGCAGGGCCACATTCTGGGAATAACTGATTTTAACTTCAAGATATTAGGACTATGACACCAAAATATCGTATGCTTCCCATGTGTCTCCTGTACATGAATTTGTTATTTAAACCCTCCTGGAATTAGTTGATTTTTTTTTTTTAAATCACTATTACCTAATCAAAGAGTTACAGAAACGATGTCCCACTTTGAAAAGTTGAACAATGTTTTTGGTGTGGTGCTAAGATAAACTCTTTGAAGACTCAAAGAGCACACCCTCATTTTAGGATTCCAGGATTTTCTTGATAAAACCATATTTACTCTCCATATATCATTGTATGATTTTACTCCATTCAGTTATGCCCCCCGCCTTCTTAATGAAATCATTTCTATATTCTCAGGTAACAGGACAGCGTCCTCTTCACCAATTTTATTCTCTTTTGTAACCGTCTCTGGTTCCATAGTTTAACATATATTATGCATGTTGTCCTTATGCCATTTTTTAAAACATATTTTTAAAACTACACTATCAATGCATTTATTTTAGAGGGAGAGGAGAGGGAGAGAGAAGGAGAAACATCAATGTGAGAGAGGAACATCCATCGGCTGCCTCCTGCACGCCCCCTACTGAGGATTGAGCCGGCAACTCGGGCATGTGTCCTGACCAGGAATTGAACCAGTGACCTTTTGGTGCATGGGACAATAGTTGGAACCAACTGAGCCACACCAGCCAGAGCTCCATTTTTAAAAACAAAGGTGAGACTTGAATATGTGAAGTACAACCCTAACTCACTGCAGGCGTAAGTGTTTGTGACTTCTACCAAAGGATTCAATTTCACTGCAGTCCTGTAATCACTGCACTTCTCTGCTTATGAAAAAATATGCGACGGGTACTACTTTAGAGCGCTGCTAAAAGCGTTATCTCACTGTCACATCAGAATTCAGCCATCCAACCAATGTTTAAGGAGTGTCTCCCAGGTGTGTGCATTTTGAAGAGGGATTGCACAGGAAAGGAGGCTCGGCCCAAATTACCAGAGGACACAGATTTCCAATTTTAAGCTGATTTATTAATCAGAAAAATGTTACCAAGAGACACTTACTTATTCATACACACAGTCCTCCTGCACAGATACTTCAGAATTACCATAATTAATGCAGAGTCCCAGCTCCGGCCCTCGGAAAGTGAAGTGACTATATCGGTGGATGCCATTATGGAATGTCCTTATGAAATCCATTATCTCCACTCTTTCTTTTGTGAGAAAACATTTTCTTGTATCTTCTTATTGATTTCAGATAGGGGAAGGGAGAAGGAGAGAGAGAGAAATGTCAATGATGAGAGAGAATCATCGATCGGCTGCCTCCTGCAGGCCCCACACTGGAGATTAAGCTCGTAACCCGGGCATGTGCCCCGACTGGGTCGAACCGTGCGTGACCTCCTCGTTCGTGAGTTGATGCTCAACCACTGAGCCACCCCGGCCTGGCCTGCTTTCATGTCTGTAACAGTGGAAATGGTTGAACACTTTTTGCCTATTGAAGATGAGGTGACAGGTGCATCAACAGTGAGGATAATCCAGGTTCCAGGGACTGCATTGCCATTGCCTCTGCTGTTGGCGGGAGAATGGATCTGCAGGGCGCCCCACGCCCACCTCCTCGCCACCGCTGTGGAGACAGAACGGTGCTCTGGCCTCCAGGAGCCACGGCGCCCTGGGCTCTCCAGAGACCCAAAGCGTTAAGGCCATACTGTGACTCATGCAGAAGTAGGGAGTTAAACTATACCTCATGGACCCGAACAGCAGTGTGTGGTGTCCGGAGGAAGAAGAAATGAAGCCATTATATTGGGGGGAGGGGGGAGTAGGGTCCAGAGAGAGATTGGACAGCAGGCGTGTCCTTAGATCAGGCCATGTCTAAGCCCAGCTCCACAGCAGTCCTGTCTGCCAATACACTCATTTTTGTTTAAGTTGGTCTAGGTCAGGATGCTAGTCCTTTGCAACTGGTGTGATGAAGTATCTCCCGAAGGAGATGATGCTGGAGCCGAGTGCTGAGGGAGGAGGAGAGGAGCATTCCAGAAAGGGGGGTGGGGGGAGGATGTCGGAGGAGCGCTCAGCAGTAGATCCAGCAGAGGAGCTTGGGCTCTGCTCTGAGGACAGTAAGGAAATAATGCACTTTTCTAAAGATGTTTGATGACTAGACTTAATAACACCGCCTCGAACGCCAGCAATACGCAAAGAGGGTGCGTCTCAGGTGCATTCATCACACCCCAAATGGTAATTATGGGGAACATGTTAATTAGCTTGACAGTAGTCATCATTTTACTATGTATACATATATCAAATCAGCATTTTGTACACCTTAATTATATACTCTGTGTGTGTGAGTGTGTGTGAGAACATGGCTTAGGGCCCTAATCTTGTTCCACTTGCATCCTTTGGAGAATGACCTGGAATGGGACACAGTTGAAGGCAAGGAGAAAAGTAACAACAACTCCCTTGGTGCTCCCGTTGCAAATGATGAAGACTTGACTGAAGGCAGTGTCTCTGGGGATGGACAGAAGGGACAGGGAGAGAATAAAGAGGCGACCCTGCCGGGGTCGGGTCACTGGGCAGATGGAGAAGGCGGCCGGGGCTCGCCCTGCAGGGAGGTGGCCTGCAGCTGAGATGCAGATGCAGGAGGCGGAGACCAAGGCCGGGTGCTCCCCTGGGACCCAGGGCATCCTGCGTCGCTGCTGGGTGAATCGTCGTAAAACACTCTTCATACATTTCTTCCCTGTGAAAAGGTTGTGCGGGGAAGATGGGTTTAGATGAATTGGTCTTGAAGATTTCTTCAAGTGATTTTTTAAGCAAAGAATTGATTACCTGTCACTGCCTAGGAATCTACACAAAAGGTTCACATTCTAATCTCTCTCCCTGGCTTTAAGCCTTCCGTTTTAATCCGGCCCCCTGCGCCTCTGGGATCTTGTTTATGCTGCTTCCCAGCCATACTCCACACTGCACTCTGGGGAGACCGGTGCCTTCCTCTGGGCCCGGGTAGATGCTGAGTTCATCATGCCCCCAATTGGGAACCCTCCCTCCCACTCCTTCATCTGACCATCGACCATCGGCTTAGCCAGGCTGGCCCAGCCTTCCTTTGGGGGCCTCCCTCCCCACACCGTCCTCTGGACCCCAGCCTTGCGTATCTTCCCTGACCAGCCGCCCGTGCTCACCTCCTCCTCTGGAATGCAGTCAATTACACGTGTGCTCTATTATGTAGAAGCCTAATGGTGTTATGTAAGCTGGTTTGCTTGGTTAACTAAGCTAGTGCTCCTCAAGGCTTTCGGTGTCCTGAGCAGTGCTGGGTGCATTGTGGGAACATCCTGTCAACCAGTTACACGTGGCCTTCACCTCTGCTGGTCTGCTGGGAGCCTGCCCACGCCCACTCTGTCAAAGTTCCAGCTGGTGTGAGCATCAACGTATGAACCAGGAGGTCGTGGTTCTATTCCTGGTCAGGGCACATGCCCAGGTTGTGGGCTCGATCCCCAGTAGAGGGCATGCAGGAGGCAGCTGATCAAAGATTCTCTCTTATCATTGATGTTTCTATATCTCTCTCCCTCTCCTTCCTCTCTGACATCAATAAAAAAATATATTTTAAAAAAATTACATTAACACCTTCTTTAAGATGCAGGTCAACTTTATCTCATGTAAGTCCCAGACTAAATTAATGCCTGTAATCCATTCTCATTCTCTCTCTCTCTCTCTCTCTCTCTCTCTCTCTCTCCCCCCCCCCCTCTCCCTCCCTCCCTCCCTCTCTCTCTCTCGAAATCAATAAGCATATCCTCAGGTGAGTATAAAAAATATTGTAATTGAGATACTAGTCAAATATACTAGTATATGCATGCATGTGTGTGTGTGTATGTGTGTGTGTGTGTGTGTGTGTGTGGAGAGAGAGAGAAATATCAATATGAGAGAAAAACATGCATCCATTGCCCTGACTAGGGATGGAACCCGCAACTTAGGTGTGTGCCCTGCCCAGGAATTGAACCCACAACCTTCTGGTGTACAGGATGATGCTCTTAGCACCTGAGCCACCTGGCCAGGGCTCACTTACATTATTTCTTAATATAAACCAGCATCTTCAGTAACACACATAAGAGGCAAACAGGTCTATTTTAATATCCTCAAACCACCACTCCCAGCGCCATTACTACTTGGCCCTGGGAAAGGTTTTTGTGGACAAGAGGACCTCATGTTTGTGTCCATGGAGTCCCCTTAGCACACTGCAGAGCGAGGGGAGGGTTGACTTGTCGGGGGAATAAGCCCATCAGCGGACAGAAGGCAGGTGATGAGATCTCTCTCCAGATTGAAAAGGGAAGGGCAGCAACTCATTAGGAAACACAGAGATGTCTGCTTAATTACTTGAAAAATGTCTGAGCCAGTGCATTTTATGACACCTGGAGGGTATAAACATGCCCATAAATTTAATTAATTTTCTTTCTTCTTTCATTGCACCTGTATGGCCTGAAGGCAAAGAAGTCTAATGAAAGTACAATCAGGCACTTCTGCTGGACTCCCACAATTCATTTGGGCAACATTCGGGAAATGAAATACCGAATTTTCCATCGGTTGATGGGGAGAAATGTGTCTGGAAAACTGCAGCCGAGCAGTGAAATTATTCCCCCGTCAAAATCTGATCAATGGCTCCCTCAGTCTTATTTCCAAAAAGAGCTTAAATCTCTTTATGGATATATTAAAATATATTTAAGACTCATAAATCTCTGCGATGTTATTGTTTTCCCGGAGGAAAGCGTTCTATAGAATTAGAAGGCTTAGGGGATGGCCAGACCCTTAGACAAGTCATCTAATTGCTCTCTATTGCAGTCACCTCACCCCACATGTTCGTTCAATCTTTAAATCTGTGATATTGCTGGTTTTTTTTTTATCAATTGCAAATTTAATAGTAATGAGTTTGCTTGAATGCCTATTATAATGGTAGTCTATCACTTAGTAAGTGCTATTTGTTAGAAACTACACAAGAACTTTACAAATTTTATTTTGAATCCTCAGCACAACACTCCAAGGAAAAGACGGCCCCTGTCGAAAGGACTCCCAGAGCAAGGGACCTCGTCAAGGTCACACAAGCTAGTAAACGTGGAAACTTATCTTTAAGCCCAAGGCCCTTTGGGTCCAAACTCTGTGCTCATTACATTGGGTTACGCGAACAGCAGTGCCCAGCCATTTTCCACCTTGTTAACTCGGTGTCACCGAACATATGAAAAGTCCATCGACACAGCTTGTTTCCTTAAAAGAATCTTGACATTATTGAGCGCCGAGTAGTGAATTATTCATTGGAGCTTCCAGCCTGGGCCCAAACAATTCGCCTCCCCAAGAATTTACACAAGGAAAAGTCCAGCGGCTTCTGAGTCCATTTCACCTGAACTACAGGGTGAGGCAAAAGTAGGCTTACCCTGTGAGTGCTCTAAACACGGTTCATTTTTTTATTATGATGTATAATTATTGTCTTTTCCATAGGAACAACGGTCAACCTACTTTTGCCCCGCCCTGTTTAATTGCCTGTGTCTGGTTGTTCCCACAACAACCAGAAAGGGACTCCCTTGCTTCTGTGCTGGAGGGGAAGGGAAGAGGAAACATCGCTTATTGGGTACCTACTGTGTGCTCAGCATTCCGTGTGCCCTCTGGGTGATGGGGGTGAGCAGAGTCAGGCCCCACTGGGAGCACCCCAAGGCAGTGACCCCTCTGACTTTGGAATTATTCTGCCTTTAAAAGGCACAGTGGCAAATGCCAGGCTGCGGAGCCCACCATGTGCTGGGGTGACTAGAACATCGCGTACATAAAAACAAAATGAAAACGTTCATTTGAGCTGCGGAACCCCTTACTCTGCCGCAAAGTACTGTAGTTAGTGCCATTTCCCATCTTAATCTCGTGTAAACCCATCGGCCGTTCATGTTTAGTGGGCCCGTGCACTAATTCGAATGGATCTGATTTTGCCCCATCAAGCCCATTTTACTTGTTCCAATTTTTTGCATCATGGCTCTCACATCTGGAAGCGTAGGAGCCTGTCTGAGGAGACTGTCTGCCGCCAGAAATCACGTTCAGGGGCCTAGTATTAAGACTCGGCTAGCCGGGCCGGTGTGGCTCAGGGGTTGAGCATCGACTTATGGACCAGGAAGTCACAGTTTGATTCCCGGTCAGGGCACATGCCTGGGTTTTGGGCTCGATCCCCAGTGTGGGGCGTGCAGGAGGCAGCCAATCAACGATTCTCTCTCATCATGGATGTTTCTGTCTCTCTCCCTCTCCCTTCCTCTCTGCAATCACTAAAAATATATTAAAATATATCCTTTATCTCTGATGTTGGCTTCCAGAATACGCTGGGCATGACGGTGGAGAGAATGGTCTTTGAGGTCAAGTTCCCGGATGTTGAGGCTGGTCGCATCCTCTCCCCTGTCACCATGCAGAGGACTTACGGGGAGGACCCCCGAGCACTGTCCCCCGAGGAGCCTCTGTTTGGGTAGCTTCCGGGGTCAGATGTTTTTGTTGGTCCTTACAGATTGTACTAACTAGCATGAGATCCAGCTTTCCTGTGGAATACTGCGATTTTTTAAAGAGCTCCCCACTGGGTTCCTGTCCACGTGTTCTGCGGTGTTGCGCGGGGTTTATCGGTGTGTATGCAGGCGAACAATCTTTCTATCCCACCCAAGTGCCCATGTGTGTCCCGATAAAATTGAGAATTCATTTTTCTAATCCTCGGTTAACTCTACTGGTATAGAAATTTGAATAATCCAGAGATTTTCTTTTTTTTTCAATAGAAGCCCTTCCAAGTAATTACCATTTTAGTTAATCGAATAACCACGAGGGACAGCCACCGACTAAAGCAGTGCATGAGAAGGCGTGTGGAGGCCGCGCCCCGTGCCCCCGGCGCGGGTCTGAAGCAGACCTCGCTCATGTTGGCGCCACGGGCTCGGTCAGCACCCTCTTTGTTTAAGGAGGCGCACAGACCTCACCTGGTGGCCCACAGTTACGCAGCGAGTGGGAGCAGGCGGGATTCAAACTGGAGTCAGCCTGTCTTTCAAGCCGCTCTCTATCCGGTGTCAACTGTGTGGCACAGACAAGTGCCCCCAACAATGACCACCTCGTAGAACCCTGTCGGAACCCCACCATGTCCCAGGTGTTCCACGCTCCCCGTGACGCACTGTTTGGGGTCTTTTGTCTCCCTCCCTCCCTATGCTATTCAAACACAATCATGATCACAGCCAGGAAGAAAAATGCTGCATCGGAGATAAATGCCACCCTCGTGTCCCCCCAACCCCCCTTGTTGTGGGAGAGAAGGATTTGGCCATTAACATGACACGGGTTTTATTTCCCAGGAAGAAAGCGCGCGCAGGTTCACACGCCTCGGGGCGCTGGGGCGCAGACCTGGAGCTCGGCACCCAGCACGCAGCTTCCTCCCTGCTCTGCTGCTAGCGACCTCCCTCTCCTGGTCAGTCACGTGGTTTCTCAGCCGCATCAGCCTAGGGGGGAAATGAGTGTTGGGGTCCTAGCAACCAACAGTATTTCTTTGACCATCGACCCGCTCAGCATGCCGTGTCCTCTACCCCCTACGGTGGGTTCCTCAGTTATTCCAGGGAGATTTGCTCAGTCTGTCCTCTGGCTTCCTCCTCACATGGTCCAGTTTCCCGAAGTGATGCCGCCCTGGGGGTCTGGGATGCCTCCAAGCAGATGGGGGAGTCTCAAGCGCCTTGATTGGCTCAAAACTGGGGCACACCAATGGTCGGCTGTGTGCCCTGAATTCCTGAAGTCTCCAGAGACTTCTGGCTGTTTTGGATAACGGGGGGATCGGGGGGGGGGGGGGGGCGTTCTCCACCTGAAGACTTGGCTCCCCAGGCTGTGCTGGATCAGAGCAGGCCTGAGGGTGCAATTCCCTCCTCACGGGCCTGAAGTTCAGCCTTCGGTCAGGTTGCCGTGTGACCATGGGCAGTGACTTCGCCTCTCTCTGCCGGGGTTCCTTCGCCCACCGACAGGATGGCACTCACTCTAGCACTGACCGCGTGGCTGTGTGCGTCCGGCGTGGGGCCCAGCGAGTGCTGGCCGCTGCTACAGTGACTGGCCAACGGGCTCAGGCTGCCAGGCAAGGGCAGAGATTTTCATTTGCTCTTTTTGTGGGTGCTTTGTGCCCCCTCTCCCTGGGACTTGGCCAGGAGCTGGAGGATGCTGGGGCAGGAAGCACTTGGCTTCAGTCACAAATGCCCTGCTCGCCAGCCAGCTCCGTGGCGTTCACCATTGACCTACGTTTGGGTGCCTTTCCGTTCCTTCCTTGGGACTTGCTCTTGCCTCACTGGGTCCCTTGAGCAAGTCAGTCCTGTTGGGACGGTTCCAGCTGACATCCAGATAGACCAGCAATGTCTGTTATTTTGAATTCTTGGCTAAAGTTACTTTTGGCTCACATTGGAAAGCAAGCAGCTCTCTCTCTCTCTCTCTCTCTCTCACACACACACACACACACACACACACACACACACACACACACGGGCTTCCATTTTTTCAGCAGCAGCAGAAACCTTCCAGTATAATTTACTTACAAAGCTGGCCTTGGCGTACTGGAAGCTCTCTCTCAAAGACACCTTGTCACCGCAACGCACATCACGGTGAGAGGGTGGTCTTGGATGCGAAACCTCCCAACCATCTTCCAGCGGCACAAATGGGTTCTCTCCGCGCCAAACCTCAAGACTAATGGGAACATCCCTGTCAGTCGCTTAGTAAGCAATGCCTAGTCGCTAGTATCTGGCTTCTAGATGGCAGATCCCCGTGCTGCCTTTGTTCTTCTTCAAGTACGTACTACGCAAGTGCCAAGTAATCAGCATAAGCTGCTCTTGCATCGACTTTAAAACATTACATTTTTGTGGTCGGTGAGGACTTGAGTCACAGGGATTCCTTCCTCAAGCAAAGTGGAAACACACTTCTAATACAGAAACAGCGTTAACCCTTTTACCGACAACGCACCGGAACCCGGGGACCAATCTCTCTCCCTTTCCTCTTTCTCACTTTGTGGATCTTCCTTAATATTGAGAGCGTTGTTCAGCGCTTGTTGTGTGCATGCCAGGAAAACGTAAATGTGTGAGCTCAGACTCCACTGCTGTTCTGTGAGCGATCGGATCCATCCAGACAATCGCCTTGGACCTGACGCATCAGGAACATTCCAGACTCCTGGCGTGTTCACAGAAAGTCAGCGCTCACTCCTGCGGAGGCCTGGCCATCATTCCCACGTTAGGTTATCCCAGACCCTTGGAGTCAGCACATCTTCTGAGAAGCTGGGAAACAACAATGGTAATCATTACTGTTATTGACCGAGGGACTGTGACGTGCCATCCACCGGGGAAAGTACTGACAGGAACCGCACAGCACACTGAGGGGGCCGCGTCACCACCCCGACGTAGGGAGAACACCGAGGCCCCGAGAAGCTAAAGTGGGAACTGCCGTGGCTTCAGTCCAGATGTCAATCGTGTTTTCTAATTTGGATGAGGCCGTAAGCCTGGACCAACCAAAAACATCACCGCAGCCAGCGAGGAGCCCCATGTGGTGTCCGGGGTAGGTGACCTTAGTGGCTGGACAAGGCTGTAAGGAATGAGTCCTAGGTCATGATCAGCCCTCCAGGCAGGGAAGCACCCCCCACCCCCAAGGGCATCTCTGTCGGGCTGATCAGGGCTCTGACAGCCAAGTAACTATTCTCCGTGGAGCGAGGAGCGAGGAGCGCCTCC
Source organism: Myotis yumanensis (assembly GCF_028538775.1). Classification (NCBI taxonomy): domain Eukaryota; kingdom Metazoa; phylum Chordata; class Mammalia; order Chiroptera; family Vespertilionidae; genus Myotis; species Myotis yumanensis. The sequence continues at coordinate 4,459,353 of NW_027223768.1, forward strand.
CCAGCTGGAGACGGGAAGACCCCTTGAGGATACAGCCCAGGGCCGCCTCCATGCTGGGTCTTCTCAAGGAAGGACAGACAGCTGCGAGGCCAGACCAGCAGGTACAGACCGGCTAGAGCTGCTCCTCTGAGCAAAGCCTCCAGCCGGCAGTGAGTCTAAAACAGCAGGAATGTCACAAGTGGAGACGGGCTCTCAGGACGGCGGCCCGACTTACTAACTGTTGAAGGACATGAGTTCTGTGCGGCAGACGGGCGTGTCCCCGGCTGGCCCAGCCTTGGCCTTCCAGCCGCATCTGTACACACTCCAGTCATTTTCTCGTCACTAACTGCGCCTCCTCCGCAAACCAAAGGCAGCCAGCAACGTGAAGCTGGAGGGAGGGGTCCCTCGCTGCCCCCTCGGGCTGGTCCTCCAGGCTGTCCCAGGACTTCTTTTTATGCTGTGAGGATTTACGACTCCTCTGGTGCTCTCCGAGGCTGTGTTCATTCCTTTTTCAATGAGAACTTCTAGAAGGATTCTGCTCTGAAAGCGGACACAATCGGGAAGAGGCTTAGAGGCTGAGCTGCTGCTGTGTCCTGTCCGCCTGCCTGTGGGGCGGGGGGAGCTGATCCCGAGTATCTTCCATGTCCCACCCCTAGAACGTGTGCAGTGCCACGACAGCTTCAGAAACTTTTCAATATATTTTGGGGGCTTAGAAATATTCTTTTTAGTCCCAGGTGATTCCTTCACTTAAGTCACATGGAGGCATATTTCTGCATTTACTGTGAATTCTATTGCAAAGGGTCGTGTGAGAAGGAGATGGAAAACGTGGTGATTTCTCTCCTCCCGGAAGGAAATGCATTTTCCCTCAGAGCTGCTCGGCTCTTAGACCCACTGGGATATGCTAATGACCCCGAAAGTGAATTTGTGTCTAAAGAACAAATACCTGCAGAGTCAGAATCCAAATCTCCTCTCTGGGCTGTCTCTCCAGAACCCTAACAATCCGCAGCCCCAGCTGCCCTCTCCCCGTCCCCTCCCCTCAGCTACAGGCTTTCCTGCAGCCTCTGGTCTTTCCCCAGGGAATGATTCTTACAAGAACCGCAGGCATCCCAGGGGTCTGCCTGGTCCACAGTCCGTCAGTGGATGGATTGGGACCTGCAGGGAAGGGCACCATGGTTACCTTGTCTTCAGGAAATCTGTTTTATTTGTAAATATGGGCCCAGCCGGTGTGGCTCAGTGGTTGCGTTTCGGCCTATGAACCAGTAGGTCAGGGTTCGATTTCCAGTCAGGGCACAAGCCCAGGTTGCGGGCTTGAACCCCAGTGTGGGGTGTGCAGGAAACTCATCATTGATCTCTCTCTCTCTGTCCCTCTTCCTCTCTGAAGTCGGTGAAAACATCCATATATATATGAAAGATGGCCAAGACTAGTCCTAGAATTCTTCATTAAGTCAAAATACAGACTAGAAATGGAGGAAACCAAGTTATGAAATATGAGGATACTAACCCTAAAAGGTACCAGCACTAACCCTAAAATGTAAAGTTTCATTTCCTATCGCTCTTTGCCAGACGAGTTCATCTGCTTGTAGTTCTAGTCTTACAGGCACGTATCGAAGAGCCACGGATGCTCACGTCCTTAAGAAATAGTGACGTCACATTTTCACTCTGGACTTCCCTGGGCCTAAAGGGATGTACGGGGCCTGTATCTTGGTGGGAAGACAAGGTAACCATGGTGCCCTTCCCTGCAGGCCCCGGTCCATCCACTGACAGACTGTCTGCACCAGGCAGACCCCTGGGATGCCTGCGGTTCTTGCAAGAATTGTTCCCTGGGGAAGACCAGAGGCTCCAAGAAAGTCTGTAGCTGAGCCGGGTAGAGAGCAGCTGGGGCTGTGCATTGTAAGGGTTCTCGAGAGACAGCCCAGAGAGTAGAATTTGAATTCTAACTCTGCAGGTATTAGCTAAACCAATATATTTCCGTGTGTCTTTCCAACAGATTGCATACTTTATTCTAGGACCCTTGGTTGTATCTTGCAGTTAATTCATCTCACATGGCTCATCATTTGCTCCTTGTGAGATTAGTTCATTAAGATATCGTGCATTAATTATAATCCTGAGAACTCTGCCTCTTGCTAAATTACAGGGCTTTCCACAGAGGCGTAGACGAATAGATAGATCAACCCCTGGGTGGTACCTGTCCCTCTCAGGCCAGTGAGGGGCACAGGTTGAAGGAGGGCAAACCCCTGGTATCTATTAGTTGGCCCTCCATGTCCTCTGTTCCTTCTTCATCATATCAGATGAAGTGAAATTTACATACGGCTGTAACAGAAGAAACTCGTTTGGCCCCTAGACCGACCACTCCATCACGAAGCCTCCAATGAAACCAGTCTAGGGACTTTCCAGGCGTTTCCCATAAAGGCCTCTTGACTCCGACACTCTGGGTAGCAGCCTGATATTGTGTGAACCAAGCTCCTGGGCCCATTTCACCCTTAAGTCCAGGTGAACGGAACACAGGGCCACCCTGTGGAACCTCCTTGGTTTCCTGGTTAGGAAAACATCCCCAGATCACCTCCTTTTCCCCGCAATAATATCTCCTCAAGGGAAGGCAAGTCTGGCTCCAGAAAAACAATGTAGAAACGACATGTAATGCAAAATGGTCTTATAGGTGAAAAAAATTCAACCAAACACCAGTTGTACCCCAGGCCTAGAGAGATCCCCACATGGCTGCTTAAACCTACTCTGGTCTGCACATCTTTGCCTACTTCCATGGAAACCAGAAACTTGGGATCTCTTGCCTTCCCTGGTTTCCCCTTTCCTCTTCTTTTAAGACTTTTTTTTTTTAATTGAGAGAGGAAGGGAGAGGGATAGAAACCTCGATGAGAAACATCATCCATCGGCTACCTCCTGCACACCCCCTACTGGGGCTCGAGCCTGCAACCCGGGGGTGTGCCCTGACTGGCATCGAACTGGTGACCTCTTGGTTCGTGGGTCAGTGCTCCATCCGTGAGCCACACCAGCCGGGCTCCCCCTTTTCTTTTAATCAATCTTCTTCGTGTTCTCTCTCCCACTAATTGTGTCCCCATGTGCCTCTATTGCTAACAGTGTAAAGAGAGCAGTTCCTTTGAAAATATAATTTTCTTTTAAATGCATCATCATTTTGAAGTGGCCTCATAAATTCTGTTGCTGATTTGGGATCTTAAACGATATATTTATTTATATTAAAGCCGGCCTGCTGTTCATCTTAAAGGTATTATACTTGTACAGTTAACAGAAGCGATGAGCCAAATTTAATTTCCTTTCCATTCTGGAATGCTTTGCATCTTGTAATCACCATTGATTGCCTACTTACTAGTCAGAATCAATAAAAGGAGTGGATGTAAAATTGCCCAATCTCACGTTTGATAATATAATAGTCTAGTCCAAACGGAGGGTCCTAATAGCTTTCCGCTGCGTCGACATTATCTGGTGATGACAGTGCCTATAGCTCAGGCTGCAGAGGAGCAAACGGAAGTTGGAAGCTCGAATGTGGAACTTTGTTTCATGTAGGACGAAGCTGACGCACAGATTCTATCAGAACGTGTTTTTTTCTGGTTTATGGACAATGTAATGCGTATTAACTTTTTATCGTTTTAATTGCATTTCCTTCCCGTGACACCTAGCCCTGTTGTGCCTTTGTTTTAAGACTGTCTCAGATACGACTGATGCATTTGCCTAAAACCCATCAATCTGACGTCACGGAGACATTACAGCCTATAAACCTGTGCTCGGAATGACAGCTCTCAATGCCAGGTTCCTGTAAGTCAGCAGCACCCTGAGGATGGAAGTTAGGAAGTGTTCCCAGGCTCGGGGAGACAGGCGACTGCTCCGCTGTGCTTCATGGGTCTCGGAAAATCATTCCATCGAGCTCGACTGTTTCTAAAATGACTGCTGTTTCCTATGAAGTCTGTTAAATGCAGGCATCCCACTGGGAGGGAGTGGCCTTTGGACCGCTCATTGGTATTCAGAATTTGAGGTCCCGAAGCAAGCATCTTTGATGAGGCTGTTGTTAAAAAAAGAAGAAGCGTGGTGTGCACAGTCCAGGCCCTGTCCAGAAAGGAGCCCCTCTGAGGAAATCGGCCCTAACAGGTGATGAATTGCATCCTCTATTGGGGGAGAAATGTGCTCCGGGCGTCTTGGAAAGCGTTCGGCCGGGGAGTCGAGTCCTTTTAGTGAGTTTCCTGACAAGCAGGGTCCTTACTGTTCCCCGCACCTGGAAGCCAGAGTCCCTCCCAGACAGCTCGCCGACAGGGCGATTACTCCGAGTGTCCCCAGACACAGACCTCACCTGTGGGTTTTGATTATGAATTGCTTACCTCATTGTCTGTTGCCCGTTCAGGATGGCTGGTGGATATGAGCATCTGTATTTGGACACCACCCCCCCCCCTTCCCCCCCGTCTGGTTTTTTTTAATATGTTTTTTTCTATTTTTAATATATTTTTTTATTGATTTCAGAGGGAGGAAGGTAGAGAGGGACAGAAACATCAATGATGAAAGAGAATCAGTGATCGTCTGCCTCCTGCACGCCCCCTACTGGGGATCAGACCTGCAACCCTGGCATGTGGCCTGGCGGGGAATTGAACCGGTGACCTCCTGGTTTATAGGGCCACGCTCTTGACTCCCAAACTCTTGACGTGTCTGAGCTAAACCACAGTCTCGTGCCCACCTCCTGAACTCAGACCGGGAGTTCAGGAGGCAATTTGATTCCTGGTCAGGTCACATGACCAGGTGTCAGGCTCACTCCCCACTCCGGGGTGTGCGGAGGCAGTCAGTCCATGACTCTCTCTCATCATTGATGTTTCTCTCTCTCCTTCCCCCTTCCTCTCTGAAATCAATAAAAATATATTTAGAAAAAAATAAAAGGAGTTTGGGAGTCACACCCCTGTCTTTCGAGACAGACAGCCGTGCTCTGAAGTGGGAGGGACCCGGTGACACCAGAGGGACATGCAGCTAGTGCCTTCAGAAAGGATTGCAAAGCAGCTTTTGAAACGTTTCTTTTCTTTTACGTTTAATGTTAGAAGTGAAGATAGTGGGGCTCTTGCAGCCTAATCCTCCATCTTTACCCACAGCATTGGGGGCGGGGGGGGGAGGTTCCCCTTTCAGGTGGAATGAAACCTCCTCATTTTCCCAGATCGGAGACCAAGTGAAGTCAGGTCCCTTCACTAACTAGTCAGTGAGCCAGGAATGAAGTCAGGCTGTTTAGCCCAGAGCCTGTCCACTAGGCCTTTGCACTGGACCTCGGGGGTCTCCAGTGGGCGCGGCTGTGGGCACCTCTGGCTGCCCACAGCCAGGTTTTAGATATTTTGTAAGATCACTTTTACCCTAATGTGTGCAGTCATGTGCACCTTGGTCTTCGTAAAAAGTTCCATGCATTTAATGCTCCTCGTTACCACCCAGCTAACCCTGTGGCTCCTGCGTCCAATTTGCTTTTCCTTGTGGAGTTCGTGACAAAAAGCGAGAGAACTTTTTATGTGCAATGTGTGAACACTTTTAAAAAGGAACTGAAGTGAATGTATACTTGACCAGTTAAATAAAGGGTTAAAAAAGGTAAATTTGCTCTTCTCTACTGGAAAAAAAATCCCTCCATCTCTCAGTTGTTTTGAAATGAGGTGACATGCCTTCATCTCACCAGCCCTCTGTGTTTTTAGTTTCTTCTTTGGGAAGATGAGAGGCTCAATATGAGTGTCTTTTAAGGTTACTGTGGGTTTTAAGTTTGTTTTTTTTTTAAAAATAGCTAATTATTCGGCACCTTTTTCTTCTTTTGCTCTTCGTTGACGTCAGCGATTTTTGGACATAGCTGTCGAGGTTTCTTCATTTACAAAAATCGCCTTTCTCTGTGAACAGTGCAGAAGGCAGCTCCTCACAACCCCTTTCGGAAGCTGGGGGGTTTCAGATAAAGTTTAATGGATCCCAGGCTGCGTGAGGGACCTTCGGCTCTCAGGCGCTCACATGTTTCAGAAGGCCTTGGCTCATCTGTGACTGACAGTTCAAAAACACAATGATCTGTTGTGTCTGGCCCAGGCCAGGCCGGAGCACACTGAATCGATAGTGATGTTATTAGAACCAGAAATCAAATGCAAAATAGTTCCTGGGCTGCCTGCACGCTGGCCTTTGCTCTTTTGATAAATCACGAATGGGTTCTGGGACAGGAGGCCGCCTGGAACAGTGAGCCTGGGGGTAAATGGAAGCGGTGATGTTTATTGTCCAGGAAACAATGGCCTTCAGTGAAGGGCTACACAAAGGATATCAGGAAAGAGGCAAGAATAGGCAAACCGTCAGCCTCCATCGCTGAGCCCTGCTAACCGTTGTTGGGAGACCCCCGACCCTAAGCAGACCCTACACTGTGTAGGTACAGCAGCTCCAATGAGGCAGAGCATGGCAGCCGCCGAAGCCACACAGTGTCAGGGTGGTACCACAGTCCTGCCTGGAGGGCCCAGGGCATAGCCCCAAGGCGTGCAGTCTTTGGCTCGAGGGCATCATGGTTATACCACATCTTCACAGTCTGACCCACTGCTTGAGTTGATTTGGGAGATTGGTGCCGTGAACGTATTTTAGGGCATAAAAAGTGGGAAGGAGCCCTTGCTGGTTTGGCTCAGTGGATAGAGCATCAGCCTGTGGACTGAAGGGTCCCAGGTTGCATTCCAGTCAAGGGCACATGCTCAGGTTGCAGGCTCGATCCCCAGTAGGAGGTGTGCAAGAGGCAGCCAGTCAACGATTCTCTCTCATCATTGATGTTTCTGTCTCTCTCTCCCTCTCCCTTCCTCTCTGAAATCAATAAAAGTATATATCTTTTTTAAAGTGGGAAGGAGGTTTATATCATTGTCTTTAAAAATCTGAAACATCGGCCAGCAGCACCACAGTGCCCATGGAGTATATATGTCTGTGTACATGGGGCGTAAAGCAAAAATACTACGAAGCAGATCCCAATGCCACCTAACTCAAGGGCTTCAGAAAAGGGTGGCAAGAGACAGCCTTCCCACCGCACAGTTGTATTGAACAGTCTGACAGGTGCAGACCAGTGTCGGCGCTTAGCAGAATGCAGGGTAACATCCTGTGAGACGTTTCAAATAAAACAGCAAATAGGCCCAGCTCCCGAGAACCAGGAGGTCACGGTTTGATTCCCAGTCAGGCCACAGGCCCGGGTTGCAGGCTCCATCCCCAGTGGGGGGGCGTGCAGGAGGCAGCTGATCCATGATTCTCTCTCATCCTTGATATTTCTCTCTCTCTCTCCCTCTCCCTTCCTCTCTGAAGTCAATAATTAAGGAAAAAACAAACAAACAAAGCCCAGCAGTGGGTTCATGTTGCCTGTGGTTGTGATCTGCAGAGTGAGGATAGGGTAAGCTGTGGGCCCACTCTGACCCTCACCTTGCTCTGTACGTATAAGGTTGTTGCTGCCATTTCTGTATTGAAAATAAATAGAAGTAGGACTTGGTTGCCCCAGCAAACAAAACAACCGTTTTCCTTCAGTCATTTGACCATCTCATCCACTTCATGTCATGGCTGGGTCTCGCTTAGCTGCCTAGGACTTTTGGGCTACGAAAATAACCTTTGTTTTGTTGAGTTTCTAAGTTTTTAACTTTTTTTCCCATTTGTTTTTAGAGAGAGTGGAAGGGAGGGACGGAGGGGTAGAGAAAAAGAGAGAGAAACATCGATGTGAAAGAGCCACATCAGTTGGTTGCCTGGGAATCAAAACCGCGACCCTTCTAGCCAAGGGACAACGTTCTAACCACTGAGCAACACCAGCCAGGGCTGAATTTCCAAATTTTAAAGGGGACATTTTTTTTTAATACGGAAGGATTAAGTGCCACCAGGGAGCAACATAATGAAAAGCCGTATTTGAGAAGGAACCACGCTTTGGAATAAGAGGTGAGCGCATGTCAGGTACAGGAGAGCGAGCTTCTGATTACTCGGAGGGAAGGCTGCCAGCGGCTTCCTGATTAAAAGTTCTGAGGCTGCATCAGAGCATCAAGGGGTTTGTTGGAAATCTTCACACCTTGTGAACTTGACTTTCATTCCTTTGAAAAATTATACAAAGTATTTTTTGCTCACACTTATATGCCATGTGGTGTGTTTCTCCTTGGAGCTCCGCAGCTATTGCTCAGGTTTTTTGTTCCTATTAATATATTTTTTTTATTTATTTCAGAGAGAGGAAGGGAGAGGGAGAGAGAGAAACATCAACGATGAGAGAGAATCATAGATCGGCTGCCTCCCGCACGCCCCCTACCGGGGATGGAGCCCACAAACAGGGCATGTGCCCCAACAGTGAATAGAACCCTGACCTTAGTTCATAGCTCAGTGCTCAACCACTGAGCCACACTGGCTGGGCCTTGCACAAGTTTTGACTTGTCGTAACATCAGAATGGAATTTGAGCATTTCTAGGAAAAAAGAGGACGTGTTGGAAATGGAAAAGTGACCCCTATCAGTTGGCTCTAAAAATGTTTAAGCTCCTAAAAAGACCGAGAACAACCTAAATGAACATACACTGGGATCATGTAAGTTTTATGGGTGGTGCATTCATAAAAGAGAACTTTATTGACCAGTTTAAAAGGTCCCAACAGTCTCTGAGGCACATTGAAGGAAAACAAGCAAAGTGTACCTTGGTGTTTCCCACTCAGTCTGTCCCTCTACATATATGCCTAGGATCCACGAGGAAGATTTGCCTAGTAAGTTAGTAATATTGCTTTTGAGCGAGGCACACATTCCAGGGTCGGATTTGGGGAGATTTATTTCTCACCCTGTGGGCCTTTGCACTTGAGTCATTTTACTGTGAAGATGGAGAGACAGGATGAGTGAAAGAAGGTTCCTTACACCCCCACTCTTCCCATGAGTTACTTAGAGTCTAGAGTTCATCAGAACTCCTCATTTTGTCCGGTGAAGTGGGGGTGTGTCCAGGTAACACGTTATGAAGGTTTTGTTTTATTTCGAAATGAAAAACGGAAAAGTACCAGCTCCCTCTTTGGAAATACGTTGGAGGTAAATTCACCATGCAGTGATGAAGCCTTGTTTCAACCCATGACAGTAACTTCCAGAAGACAAAATACATACACTTGAATATACACCTCTTATTACAGGGAAGATATAGTGCTAATAACTTTCTACATGAGATCACCTGCTCTATCCTCTATAATAAAAGCGTAATATGAAAATCGACCAAATGGTAGAATGACCGTTCAGAGGGGGGTGGGGTGGGGTGGCGAGCAGGCGGCGCCAGGCCAGCCAACACGCGTGCCAGCAGGCAGAGGGAGGGGACAGTGATGGGGGCGGGGGAGCGGTGGCGACCAGCGGCAGCCGAGGGGCAATCAAGGGGACAGGGCTGGCTGCTCACCGACCGGACGGCGCCATCCCCAGATTGCCCACCAGTGGCTTCCTGCAGAGGAGAGGGCCTAAGCCATTAGTCAGACATCCCCTGAGGACCCCCAGACTGTGCGAGGGTGCAGGCCGGGCTGAGGTACCCTCTGAAGTGCACGGATTTTGGTGCACCAGGCCTCTAGTGTAGCTAAAAGCTGATAAATGAGAGTGTTCCTGTTATCTGCAACAAGTTATCCTGTGGAGATAAAAGTTCGAGTTACATAGATCAAACTTTAGAATTTTGAAGTATTTCTTTTTCCCTTTCTGGTGCCTGTAACTTTTGAAACTCACGCGCCTGAAAACTTAAAGTGTTGACTGTTTGGTTTCCTCGCCACGCCCCCCGCATTGTGACTTGTTCTGCAGTGGGGGCCACGTGGGGTGTCCTGCATTGTGTCCCCACATCTGCTGCTCCATCTAAACCAGCCGCCGTCGAGAAATAATGGGCCCCCTTTTATTCTCCAACATGGACACTGCCATTATCTGAGCTTGCGTTAGAGCTGTCAGTGTTTCCACTCGGGGTTTCTGTTTTCAGCTCCTCTTATGGGATAAGTGCCCCATTATTTCAGTAATTGTGTATATTGTTATGGCTCTGAGCTCCTTTCTCCTGGATCTCTCTCTTCCCTCTCTCTTTCTTCTCTTCTTCCACCCCCTGCTTGCTGGCTCTCTCACTCTCTCTGTCTGTCTGTCTGTCTCTCTCTCCTTCTCTCTCTCTTCTCTCTCTCTTCTCTCTCTCTGTCTCTCTTTTTTTTCTTCCTCTCTTTCTTTGCCTTTCTCTCTCTCTCAGACACACACCTGCCCCAGGTGAAGGGGGTGAGCAGGCAGCAGCCTGGGTCCTGGTGTGGCACCGGCCAGGCTCCCTCCCCCTGGAGACTGCCCCTGTCACTCAGGAGCTGCTGTAACTACCATGCTACTCACAGCCGGAGCACAGCACTGAGAGGGAAACCTCGTCTGGTGTCAGAGCCCTTTGCTGATAAGATTGTATCTTCCTCCTGCAGACACGGCTGGAGCCGGCGCCAGGTGGCCGTGAATAAAGGAGATTTACTAGGGACTGGGTTTGTGAGCTCACAGCCAGTCCTCAGACCTGTATCAGAGGGCTCACCCCCACCTCCAGGGGGCACCAGGGGGACAGCGGGGAGGAAGTGAGCTGAGCAGTTTGTTCTCAGTGGTGAACATTTCTTGCACAATCAGCCTAATCCGAATAGATGACCGACCGGAAATGCAGGGTTCGATGAATTATGATGGTGGCACCTCCATCTTACGCCTCAGGAGCCGTAAGCAAAGCCAAGGCTGTCTGTGCTCGTGGGTGAACTGAGCATAATGCACCCCCAGTTTGCATCTGGGCGGGTCTTTTTCTCATCCTGGCAAAGGGGCATCTCCAGCTTCAGGAGAAACATCAGAGTCTCGCCCTCGATGAAATGCGCCATCAGCCTATTCCGTTCTCAGAAGAAGGAAAAAATCTCTGCTCTTGCTGCCACTGCCTAGTTTTTAAATTGAAATGATTTTTCAAGTGCAATTTGCTTTTCTCCATTTATATACATCTCTTTTCATTCGCATTCATTGTGTTGATTTTCACCCGTGCTTATAATCAATACTATTTTCTCGGTCTAGTTTGATGCCACTGTAGTTGAGTGATTTAGAAACTGTTCGTCTAGGCAAGGGCTCTCAGCACAGTTAGCTCCGTGAGGCGGACAAAGGCCGGGGCGCTCGCGTCGGAAACGGCACTCACTCAAGCTCAACGGGGTTCCAGTGCCTCCTCGGGTTATTAGCAGGTGCTTTGGGGCAAATTAGCCATTAATACGACTACGTTTCATTTATAAAATGGCAATTATAATGCCTCTCCCGCAAGTGGTTGTGTGCGGTGTTATCATGAGTGTAGTAAAGAGCTGACTTAGAGCTGGGCATGTACTAGGTGCTTAATAAATGATATTTATTTTTGTTACTATCTTATTAAAACAAGGGTGGGTGGGTGGGTGGGTGGGTGGGAAGAGATCAACCAAAGAACGTGAACGCATATATGCATGACGCATGGACACAGACAATAGGGTGGTGAAGGCCTGGGGGGGAGGTGTGTGGGGGGGGAGGGGGAGGGTGGTGGCTAGAGGAGGTCAAGGGGGGGGTACATGTGTTATACTTTCAACAGTAAAGATTAAAAATAAAATAAAAATGTTTATTTTAGGTACCTAATGGTAAAGTCTGAATCTGTAAATTAGTAGTTGAAAGCGTTTACTTCCATATGAGAATTTATTCAGTGCTTAATAGTCCAGGCTGCAAAGGGTTTAGATGTACTGTGTGCACAATGGTGTCTACCGATGGCTTTACGGCAAATGTAGACACGTTTGTGTGTAGGCAGTAACTAGGGGCATGTGAGGCGTGTTCTACCTGCTTCTGGCATAATGCCTACATGAGGGTTTTATTCTTTTTGTTTAAGCCAAAAGGGCCCTTGTGGGAAATAAAAGCTTAAATGCAATTGTTCATAAAGGAACACTATGAATTTATTAACCCCAGTCTGGCAGTATGGAAATTTATCTCAGTCTCGTTTCATTTGTCGGCATAGTCTTCAGAAGCGAAGTTTAGTGTTGACTTTTCTCATCTCCTCCTATTTCCTGAAATAGACACATTATAATTTTAACCGTATTTTTACGTATGCTAAAAATGTGATCGCAGTAGCTGCTCATGCTGGGATCTTGAATGTCGCTAACTCAGAGCCTCTGTGTGGTAAGTTATTAAAAACAACATGGAAGAGTGAGGTAGAGAAACTGGCTACCGAAAGGCGCGTTGCAATAAACCTGATAAAATCCACAATCCCTTTCACGAAGGAGGTAATTGTCTGAGTACCAGAAGGTAATTTCTCACAACACACAACACCCGCACGTAAATGGTGAAACTCCTTGTATGTTTCTCTCCTGGCGAGAACCGCAGCTCTGAGCCAGGCGCTGACGGGGTTATTCCTAGAGAGGCATGTCACTTTTTTTTTTTTGCTACGTCTCCGTGGCTTATTGATATGACTGTCACCCTAGAAACCCAGTGAATTCAGAGATGCGGTTGCCTTTCTGCTTGGCTTTTCACGGAGGTACATTTCAGGAGCCTGCTGCCTGGTTCGGCAGGAAAAGCCGGAAGGGTAATTGTCCACAAGAATAATCTTAGATCTCCGAGGGTTTCCATCGGCACACACACCCCTGGTTGCCTCCTGAATGCTGAATGGGAGGTGCTGCTCCATGAGGCACCCCACAATAGCACCCTCAACGCTCCCTGAAATAATCATTGCTTCATTAGCTGGTCTTTTCTTTGTCCTTCTCTCTTTCTCTTCTAGTCCTACAGTAAACAGGAGGTCACAGAGCCACGGGTGGGAGAGAAATCCAGCTAAGGGGGCCGTTCATTGGGAGCTGAGGGTTTGGAGTTGGAAAAGGGACTTCAGCTACCTAAGACTCAGTTTCTTCTTCTGTAAAGTGGGTATAACAATAGTATCCACCTCTTCCAATTGTTGGGAAGAATACATGAGATGATACGTTTAGTTGTAAGCATGGCGTCTTTCGCTGTGTGTTGATGACCTTCTCTTCTAATTTCTGCCCAGGCAACATGGGTTGAGTCCTAGTGTTAGTACTTGACCTTCCCCCTTCCCATGGTCAGCCTCTCTTTCTTGGCTTCCTGCATGTCTGTGTTGCAATGCCATCCATCAGCCATTGAAGCAGCAGGTCTTCATTTCTCCCAGCAAAGGAATTCTCCTGTGAGGGCCAATCCCAGTGCCCAGGCCTTGAGGAGCTCCGCTGTTCTCTGCTCCATCAATCTGTGTCTGGCGCCCACCTTCTCAAGTGCAACCTAAACAAGGAAGTCGGAGGCTGGAGTTCTGAGGGTGAGGTCGAGCGTGGATGCAGAGGCCCAACCTCACCAATCACATCTATTCATTTAGGTCCATGTTATAGGTTCCTGCAGAACTTGGGGTTGTCACTCTAAATGGTCTCTTGTCACTGTAGTGGACTTTGATCATTTTTTAGCTCTCTTACTGGCCATGGGCCTCTCTATTTAAAGGGACAACCCCACTCTGTGTACTATTATTAGAATATAGTCCCCTGTCTTGGAATACAGAAGTCTAGAAAGATAAGGAAGCATTTCCAAGGCCTTTTGGCAGCCGGGTTTCAATGTGACATGACTTGGCCAATCAGATACTTCTGTTTCAGGCTTTGAATCCATAAAAAAAAAGTGAGGATTCAGTCATGCTCACCTGTGGTGGTCAATGGCAGCATCAAGTACACACCAGATGGTCACATATATAATAGAATGTCTTCTTCAATTGCTCAAGGGGAAAAGCAGATGGTAGAACTAGTATTTGGTTTGAGGAAGTCTGAGGGGGAGGGTTAGATGCTGTTAAAAACCTGTTGTTACAGCAGACATGAGGGCAACGAGGAGTTAATCTTACCATGGAGCTAAGATTATGTATATGCATATTCGCCCTGGGCGGTGTGGCTCAGTGGTCGAGCATCAATCTATGAACCAGGAGGTCACGGTTCAATTCCCTGTTGGGGCACATGCCCTGGTTGTGGTTTCAATCCCCAGGAGGGGGCGTGCAGGATGCAGCTGATCAGTGATTCTTTCTCATCATTGATGTTTCTATCTCTCCCTTTCCCTTCTTCTTGGAAATCAATAAAAATATATTTTTTTAAAAAAGAAGATTATATATGCATATTCGCTATCCACTTGTCCTCAAGTCTTCTGTGACTTAAGCATTTTTCATTGCTTGTGGCTATCAAAGTGAGTTCACTGCATCTATAATGACAATCACAATATAAGCAATTTTATTAACCTGTCAATTATTATTCAGCTTTCTTATTCCAGTTGCATCCCAAGTCAAGAAGGGTGTGCAAAATTGCAGGCAGTGTTTTTTCATATTCAATGTGCTGAGTTTCATATTTTCCTTTCATGAATGAGAAAGGGGGTGGCTGTGCAGGTATCTAACTGCTTCTAAAATTGTGAGGATACTCCTGGTTTACTTCATCCAAAGTTTAGATATTCTACTGATTGAAATTAGAAGGTTAGTTTGTGGAGCTATGCATTCATTTGGACTTTGTCTCATAAGAAATTACTCTTTTAATTATTCCCTGAGGTAGAGGTTTTCAAAATGTGTTATTTGGATGAGACCACCCTAAAACAGAGTTCTGTGGTTAGGCAGGTTTGATGAAAACGACAAAAAATAAGTTCTTGAACATCTACACTATATATTAGTTCATATGTATTATCAGATGATATATGTACGTATGTATATAATATATATGGTGTCCTCAAAAATGTATGTATACATACTTATTGCTGATAGCTCAATTGATGTTTCTTTTCAGATTTAATCCATTGGAAGTAATAATTATTCAAAGGATAAATACATTTGGGGGGGACACCCTGTATATAAGCTACACCCTGTCTATAAGAACTATAAGCTAATAATTACACCTTATAACTACAGTGTATTAAGAGATCCACTTTGGAAAATGTTGCCATAATACGTGTCCCTCTATTGTGGTTTTTTGGGGGTATTTTTGCATTACCTACTTTTAACAACAGACACTTCGGGTTCACATGCCCCCATGGCTCACTTCTGCCTACTGATTAGTTCTGTGATTTTGAGCGTGTTATTTAATTTTTCTCTGCATCATTTCCTCGTCTGGACAATGAGGATAATAACATCCATGTCAGAGAATATTATGAAAATCCAATGATTTATATTTCTAAATGCTTTGAGGAGTGCCTGGCTTATGGCAAGCATTTTATAAGGGTTGCCTTTTATTATTGTGGGTTTGTTTTTTTTCCAGGCTAAGTTCAAATCTTCATTGACACCCCCTTCTGCATGGAATCTTTTCCCAAAGCCCCATCACAGGTAGTTCTTTTTAAACCCAGTAACTGATACGCTACTTGCTAATTGTATGCTGCGCCCAGATTTTCTATTTGGTGATTCTTTCCAGTTCTAGTTCAAGGAATGTTATATTGAATGTCAGAGAAACCAATGCTGTGAACACAGCGTTTACTGAATAAATCCCACAGCAATCACACCCACATCCGAAAACAGGAAATTGCAGGTAGCGAGGCCATCTGGGGTTGGCCTGAGACGAGACTTCTTTCAGTTCTGGGGCATTTTGTGCTGTTTTGCTCTCTTCTGGGGCCCTTCCCCTCGCTCTCCTAGCAGACCGACTCGCTCTGTTTGCTCAGTTTTGCTGCTTTCCCATATGTTCTTGCTCATGGGTAGGTTCTACTTGCTAAGGCCAGTATCACTTGGCTTTGCATCAGGGCTCCCACAACTAACAAACTCCATCTCTCAGCACCTGAGTTCCAAATTCCTAGGAAAGAATTATCAGACCAGACTGTGGTTTGGGTCCCTGGCTCAACTGTCCACTCCTATTTCTGTTAACTAAAGTCTAAGTCAGAGCATCAACTGGCCCAATCATGACCACTTAGAGCAGCCCTGCTGTAGGGGTGGTGGGTGGAGAGCACTCCCAGTACTAGAGATGGGCATGTGTGGTGCCAACACCACGAAGGGTCACCATCTCCGCAGTAGGGAGAGATCTCTTAGCATTTTCTTCTAGAACGCCTGTTGTTTCTACTTCCTTTTCCCACCCAAGAAGAACCAAAAGATGCCAGGGAAACTGTGTTGTAACCAAGCATTTGAAACCCACCGTCTTAATTTCATGGAAATTTCTCAATACCGGCCTACGGGGGGCGGAAGGGGGGCGGTAATACAGTCTAAAGGTGCTTCACTCAGATTCCATGGGTTAAAAACACCGTCTTGAGGAAGCCCGTTCCTCGGTAGGATCTGCCTACTATGTCAGGTGAGGCTGAATACCAGTCTGTTCTGCCCTCCTGGACCAAGTGTCCCCTGAGATGCAGCCGGTGGCTCCTTTTCACTCTTGCAGTAGCCAACCTGCAAGGAAGGTTTGGTCCGCAGGACACAAAGTGAAGTTCAGGACACCAGGTGACGTAGCTGAAATCTGAAATCATTAAATTCAAGATCCCCAGGAAGGAAGCAGCTATTTTTATATTTCCCCGTCCATCCGACGTTATCAGAATTAGCTCCCATGCAAACCATTTCCTCCGGGAAGATCAACCAGTTCCTCTCCCCTGCCCGTGTGTGCCAGATCTTAGGGGCCCTCCTGTATTTTTCATTCCGCTTCCTTTCCTCTTCATCCCCTGGAGCACTGATCATGAAGTGTGCCTGCCCTCCCCCGGGAGGCAGGGGGTGGTCTACTAGATGGTATTATAATCGCCCATGCTTGCAGACGTCCTGCCTGTTTCCTCCCCTTTGAACGCATTTGTTCCTTTCGGTTTAGCCCGACAGTGACATGTCTCCGCAGACAATGGATACCACGTAAACATGGTGTCACACGTTGTTCTTGAAGTCAGCATCCTTCTAAACTGGTTGGCACAGGGGCCCCGCCCCGGCCGCCTTAAACTGTGCCGGCTGTGCCACAGGATCGCGCACACTGAGCCTTCGCGTCACCGGGAGCCGAGGAGATGAATTACCATTCGGGACGGGGCGCAGATTAATTATTTTGTTTGTGTATTATGTTCGTTAAATGGTTGCCGGATTGCTGCCCCGAAGATTGATTACTTGTTCCATTTGCCGTGTGGTTTCTGTGGGGAAAACATCCTTCAGGATTCATCACTTCTGAAAGCCCAGGGGGCCCGGTTGACACGCGAATGCTCCAGGAAAGCTGTGACGTGGAGGCCAGGCTGCGCGAAGCGTGTTCTTTACATAAACACCTGCAGCGCGGCTGCCGGAGTGGCCAGGGGGCTGTTTCCCGTGGGGAGGAGCAGCCCTTGGGGATGCGATTGAGCTCATGCCCACCGTGCAGCCTGGAAACGCAGCCCACCTGTTGGATTGTGGGATTGAGGAGGAGAAGAAGCTGAAATAGCAAAGGGAGGCTTGGTGATCTCTGGACCTCCTGACTGTCCGGACCCCACTTCCCCGTGGCAGCCACGTGGTGGTGGCTGCGGCCGCTGCTGCTTGAGTCTGCCCTCCCCGTGGCGCTCGCGAGCCCCCATTCCTTGGAAAGAATCCACAGTGCATTCCCTCGGGGAAGCCTCGTGGGGTTGTGTGAGGCCAGAAAACACCAGTTCTCTGCTGCGTTCAAGAGGTGACCCCCAGCACCCGGGAAGGACTTATATTATTAATAGGATTATGTTGCAATGGGGGCAGAACACATTTAAATAGAGAAGTACTCTTGAAAGAAACAATGAGCTAAGATGAAAAAAAGAGAACAGCCTTTTGTTTGGCGAAAGGCTGGCCTAATCTGTCCCTCTGGGGACGGAAGAATGCATGGGTTAAGCATGCGTGTGTGTTCCATCCCTCTGTGACTGAATGCCTGTGGCTGCATTAGACGGGCAGTTAGGACTGAAAGAGACTTCGTGTGTCCCTGCCAAGTATGCTGTCCCTTCGCCCCGAAGAGAAAAGCTAAAGAATATTTCTCTCTTTTCCTTCCGTTTTTGACCTTATTATTTAGGTCTATTAATCATCGTCATAAACAGCTACAACAGTAACAGTAAATACTTAGCCATGGGGCACTGAAGATGCTCAGGGCTTTTCATATGATGGGTTAAAATTAAGCAGGCCTGTTCACGAATAACCAGCCCAGTGAATGGGGAAATAATGAAAATGAAATGAAACCCACCTCGGGGTTGAGTCACAGCTTTCCCTGTCTGGCTGGAAACTTCAGAAGGTCCGCCATTGACAAACATGACCTGCTTCTCGGCATTTCAATCCACTGTGGATGTAAGATGGTTTGACGTCTCAACCAACCATTATGTCATGACGGCAGAGGTAATTCTGCTCCGTACAAGTGCCTTCATTGCCCAGGGAGAGAAGCAGCCTGGAGCGTAGGTGCAGGACGCTGATGAATGAGAAGATGCGGCACAGCAGTTGTGGTGGAGTTGGGTGGCTTTCTCCAGCGGTTCAAAGACTAGAAATAAAAAAAGCAAATGCATCCACCACACTCTAAATCTCTCTAGGGCCATTTTGATGAAATTCTTTTCCTGCGTGACTTAAAAAGTTGGAACTAGATGGGGAATTAATTGTTTACACATTTCCCTTTGTCATCGACTCTCTTGTTGTTTCTGTGTGGGTACCTAAGTTCAAGTCCAGGCGGAAATTCTAGTAATTCAAGTTTTTTAGCAGCCCCCGTCCCTGTACCACTACCCCCCAACCCCCCCGCCCCCCCCAAAAAAGCCTTCAGTTCTGAAAAACTGAGTTTGCTATCTTGGGAAGTGGAGCTGAGACTATTATGGGAATAAAGTTGCCTATAAAATAAGTTTTCCAGGGTTTGAAAACTGTACATTCAGCATATTTAGAAATCGCTCAAAATCCTGAAAAATAGGGTGTTTTTCTCGGCACCTGATACCCTCCTCCAGTGCTCTTTCACACATTATTATATCTTTTCCAGCTCAGACCTATTCTAATAGATAAGTTTCTTACATTGTTGAACTCTTAAACTCTGAGGAAATTGAAAACGTGTATTGGGGCCCTAGCCGGTGTGGTTCGGTGGATAGAGCGTCGGCCAGTGGACTGAGCGGTCCCAGGTTTGATTCCGGTCAAGGGCACAGGCTCAGGTTGCGGGCTCGATCCCCAGTGGGGGGCATGTAGGAGGCAGCCAGTCAATGATTCTCTCTCATCATTGATGTTTCTATCTCCCCTTCCTTTCCCTTCCTCTCTGAAATAAATAAAAATATACTTTAAAACAATGTGTATTGGGAAGCTCATTGGGTGGTTTACAGCTGTAGTCTTCTTAAAGGGGACATGTTAAATGTGTCTGTAAGAGTGCAACTTTAAGTTAATGAAACGGGTTTCGTCTATTGTTTACTGAAGTCATTTCATTACTTTATGGTCACACCTCCAGCATCTAAAGGTCCCTGTAATTATTTGATGGCTAAATATGGCTGTCCTTTTCACACAGAAATGACAGTATCGATCCATTGTTATTCCCAGCCCTCAGGTTAGTTTAATTGCCTTTTCCACGGGCCTCTCAGCAATGTTCTCGTGTCACCAAAGATATCTCTCTGGAGACACGAACCAAGGTGAGGAGCATGGGGTGCTTTCTGGAGCAGCATTCATTCATTCATTCATTCCATCAGTCAGCCAAAGAGTTAAAGGTATTGCATACTTACGAGATTTCAGACCCGATGCTTCTGTTCTCTGCATGCATGCAAGTCATGATCCCGGCCTTCAGAGAGGTCAGGGCTTCGTGGGAGGACCTGCAAGGTTAACCTAACGAGCCTACCAGCCCAGAGAGGTTACCTGGAGCACCCAGGGAGGACCACCTGTCAGCCAGGTGGTCCAGGCAGAGGGCGCTTCATCTGCTGAAGCTGCAGCGAGCACCTGCTCAAGACGTCGCTGATGCCTGAAGGAGGAGGAGACAGCGAAGGGAGGCAGGCGATGAAGGTCAGGCAAGGCTCGGAAGGTCTTTGCAAGCCGTGCGTTTGGCCGGAGAGCACGTGGAGGGTTTAATGAGAGGAGGTCTTGTGTCCTATTAGTATCGCATCGGAGCTGAATTAATCAGCCATCCTTTATGCCTTCACTTTACCTGTCAAAATGTCCAAACTGGTTCTGCTTTTTTTTAATGCTTTTGGGTGTTGTTGTTTTTTTTTTTTTTGTCCAAACTGAGCTGGTTTCCATTTCTGACAGATTTGACTTTGAAATGTTTTTGCTTCCCTGAAAGATAGGGAGAATTCTATTTCTGGTCAGAATTTCCCACTTCTCTCTTCCTTCCTCAGCTACCTGCTTGAGGTCTTCCCCCACGCTAAATTAGAACGGCAAATCGACTTCAAAATATACAGGGGGTTTTTTTTGTTTTTTTTTAAAAAAAGATGATATGCTATTCATTTTCTATCTGCCTGTATAATTAGTGTTGGACTGAATACACCAGTTTAGAAATCACTTTGGGTCATAATTTATACAATTGAAAATCGAAAATATTTTCATTGCTGTGAGAATATCACTGAATTTCACTTTTGTTAAAAATCTTTTCAAGACTAGAGCACAGCCTGATCTAGGGAAATATTTGAGAAAAGTCAGCCTTGTGACATGTGTTCGTTTTAAATATTTCTCCTATAGTTGAAATATAAATGGGGAAATAAGACTATGTGTGATAGAATGCACCTGTCTCTTCAATACTTTCTCTCCATGTCCCAGTCAGCTCTTCAGAAATAGAGAAGTTGCCCCCTTTTTACCTAAGACAATGAAAGGGCCGAAACCCACCAATGCAGTCATTTTGGACATCATTATGAATACGCTGAATTGCTACCCAGCTGCCCAAGTCACTTACTTGTATCCAAATATACCAGCTTAGCTCTACACAGCCAGTTTTTATTATTTTTTATACTTCTTTTTGTTTTTGTTTTAATTGATTTTGCAGAGAGGAAGGAGAGGGATAGAGAGTTAGAAACATAGATGAGAGAAAAACATCTATCAACTGCCTCCTGCACGCCCCTGCTGGGGATCGAGCCCACAACCAAGGTACATGCCCTTGACCAGAATCGACCCTGGGACCTTTCAGTTCACAGACCAACACTCTATCCACTGAGCCAAACCCGTTGGGGCTAGTTTTTATTTCTTTTTAAATATATTTTTATTGATGTCAGAGAGGAAGGGAGAGGGAGAGAGAGATAGAAAACATCAATGATGAGAGAGAATCATCGATCGGCTGCCTCCTGCATGCCCCATACTGGGGATTGAGCCTGCAACCCGTGCCCTGACTGGGAATCAAACCGTGACCTCCTGGATCATATGTCAACACTCAACCACTGAGCCACACTGGCCGGATAACACAGTCAGTGTGAATGCTACACAGTGCCATGCTCTGAGGATGGTGACGGAGTCAGGCCGGGGGGGGTTAGAGCCCTCTTTCTGTGGGCCCAGCTGAAAGAACCCTCCTGACATGTTCATGGGGGGGATGCAGGCCAAGGGGTGCAGAACAAAGGTGCCAATGGACCTGCTGGAATTTCCCAGAACCAATGATCTTATCCCCCTATGACCCCGGCAAGGAGCAAGGGCCGCACAGGCCACAGTCGTAACCCAACATTCTTTCCCAGGCTTTCTCTCCGGTGCAGTGGCCTCAGGCCTTTCGTAACCCGAGGAGCCTTTTCGCCAAGAATATTTTGTTATTTAGGACATTGTCAGTGATTATCGGCCCTCCTCTCCTATTTTCCAATTCCAGGCCCTGGGATTAAAGCATCACACGAAGACACGGCCAGGTTAATCCTAGCTCCACCTGCCACGTCCGTGTTGCCCTGAACAGGTGGGATCAGCCGCATCTGGGTTTATACGATGAATTTCATTACGTTGAATGCTCTTGCTGGGATTATGTGCTTTTTTATTTAATGTTTTGCCCAGGGCTGCTCTTAATAAGTATGTAATGGCCCTACGAAGTTTTGGATTTTTTTTTTCACTTTAATAGTAGCTGAGAAAAAAAAAATCCCCATGATGTTACTGGAGAAATTGTCATTGTCACTGCACGTTTAAAAATGCAGGTTCATCTCCCTGAATTAAAGCCTGTTGTTTCATCTACTCCCTAAGTGAAATGATCCAAAAAAAAAAATCTAATGAGAACAAAAACAACAGAGAACAGACTCCCTGCATTGTATATTATTTATAAAAGAAAAGCAATTGGAGTGTCCACTTAGATTGGGGGCCATGCTTAAACAGTTCATAATAACAGCCGACACTCGGTGGCAATTTTAATGCACCACAATCCAGTCCAAACACTTCCTTCCTCACTAAACACCCTGTGTAGGCCCTGATTTCCCAAATGAGGAAACCGAGGCACAGAAATTAAAGAACTCACTTACGTTCACAGACAAGGACGTGGCAGAGCGGGATTGGAACTCAGGGCCCGTCTCCAGGGTCCACAAGGCAACATCCCTGGATGCTTCTCTTAACCAGAGGGGGCGCCAGGGTTCCTGCAGTGAGCGCACAGCGGCATGCTTGACCTCTGGCCTCTGACCTCTGACCTCTGGAGGGAGAGACTTTAGTCTGAAAGTGTGACCATCTTCGCTCACACAGAGAATAAAGCCATTTGATTGCTGCTGCTGTTCCTGTCTGTTGTTTGTTTTAATCCTTGGGATGGAAGAAGAAGGAGGGGGGGAGGCATTACAAAGAAGCCAAAATGTTTCCCCAGAAAAGCCCAGAGTGAGAATGGTGAGAACCCCAAGGAAGCCCTAAAAACCAGCCAGCTCTCTGATCGTGATGACCAAACTTTGATTGGAACTGGAGACAAGAAATAAAAAACACTTAGGAAAAGCTGGTCTTAAAAAAGGCACTATGGAAATGATTGGGTTTTAAAAGCCCGGAAGCCGTTAAAACTATAAGCATGCGCTCCTCAAATACCAATGTTTTTTAATGCTACACTTATTGTTTCCGTTTTCTTCCCTTATATTTGCTTTTCTGTTTTGTTTTTTTCTGGTATATTTCTACTCCATCAAAGCTCCAAAGCAGTCTGCAATTTACAAATCTCCAGTTGTTTCCATTTGCATTTCGGTCCTTTCACACAAAGTCATCACCAGATCAAGGGAGCAAACAGTGACCATTGGGAAAACCTCAGTGTCGTACGTCACAGGGACACACCGACGAGGGCCCCTGGGAGGGTCGCTGGGCGGTGCCAGGCATCATCCCGTGTACAGGGCCCCTGGGAGGGTCATGGGCGGTGTCACGCATCATCCCGTGTAAGGCATGAAACGTAAGGCAGTTAGCACAGCAAAGACCTTCAAAGTCACCGAGTTTAACTCTGAAGTCCTTGTTTTGGATGATTTTCATAGATAGGAATCCAGAACCTTCTAGCTCTCATTCCCAGGCCTTTTCCTTCACGCTCTACTCTTTATTTTCTTTCCTAAAATATTATTCTGCTGGTAATGAATAATTCACGTTTGCTCCGCCTGTGTTACCCTCATGGTCTGTTCCTCCCCTACCAGATAAACACCTCAGCCTGACTATTGGCTTCATCCAAACGGCAGTCAGCAACTCCTCTCCGGTGTGTGACGTGCGTGCTCTCGATGCCAGAGGTTTTTGCAGCCTGATTTCTTTTTTGTCAGGGCCCTATTTTTCTCCTTTAAATGCTTATTCACGTATTAGGAGTGACGTAGTGCATTTTAATTACTCAAGGTGGTAGCTGGGAGTTAAATAAATACATGAATGAGAAGATCTTAGAAATCTCTTTTGTTGATTGGAGCATGTGGAACCCACAGTTCCCGGGAACATATTTGCGTTCTTTTAACAGGTTAACGGCGGGGGGGGGGGGTGGGGGGGGGGCAAAAAGATAAAAGTCCATCAGATGGTGGTGGGCATAGTGGAGACACTGCCCCGGTGCACAACTTTATTCCTCACCATGAGTGTTCCTGAGCAGGGAGACACTGTGGTGCAGAATGGAGTGGAGTGAGAAGCAGCCCATTAGACCATCTGGTGGCAAAGGACCGCAAACCATTTTCTCACACAAACCGCGCATTCGCTCAGGTGGGAATTGCTGCTGTAGACAGTTCTGATGAAGGAGAAGGAGAGACCAGGAGTCGCCGCCTTTGTTGTGAAGGGGAATGGGAGTCCACAGCACCCAAAGCTTTGACACATGGCGAATCCCAATTCGTGTTCCCCTGTTCATGGCTCAGGGCCAGGGCTTCTGGGAGAATGGCTACGTGGACCTGAGAGTGAGTGTGGGTATAGGAAAGTTAATAACACTTCCAAATTAGCCGGCTTTCTTTCTTTCACTCTCTCTCTTTTTTTTTTCTTAATTTCCCTAAAACCTGTAAGATAGGCCGGCTTATCCCTTTGAGGCCTCTACTCATTTTTGAGGCCCATTTGATACTCTTTCCATTGAGGCGTTCATCGCGAAGTTGGTCTCTTCCAATCATGAGAGGTGAATAGGAGCCGTTGTAAGGATGTAGTAGGAAGGGCGAGCACCATGGGGATGGCTGCTCAGTGGAGTGAGGTTGCTAATGAAGGCTTCCTGTTACCCACCTCTTGTCTTCGGGGGTAATTATCCCGAGCAAGGCAGGTTAGAGACGTTCTTCCCAGGTTTTGTACAGCGTGACTTCCCACTTAGCATTTGTCTCCTTCCAGGCCTATAACCCGAGGCAATCACAGAGCTTCCCCACGGGAAAGATGTCTTTCAGAGTTATGCTTACGGCACTTGCCTTTATTAATTTTATGAGGGGGCAAATCCATTTTAACATTCATTTTAATGCTTGAGCATTCAAGGATTTGGGGGTTGCATTGGTAAGTATTGTTATTATTTTTAAAAAAAAATAGAAATAAGGTATAATGACAATCAATCGTGACCCAAACACATCTTAATTAAATATTTTAAAACTCCACATTCTCTTTAAAAAATATATTATGCTGTTTCTCTTAGGAGTCTTCTTATCAGTCTATTGAAACATTGTAAGGAACTAAGTGATCTTTGTTGATGGATGTCAGAGATGGCAGGAGATTAATCTAGAATCCTAGCTCTCTAGTCATTCTATTGAACAGATCTATGCCGACATCTTTCCATTTTGTCTATAGAATACACACACACCCACAGCACACACACACACTCACACACTCACACTCACACACCCTCCTGTTTCCCAGAATTCTTACCCACACCCCACCACCATTTTACCACCCAGTTGCTCCATAAGGTGACAGGGAGAGAGACTTCTTATTGGTCTTCTTACCTCCCTCACAGTTCATTGGAGGTTGACCCAGTCCCGGCCATTTTTCTTTTCCTTGTGAGGGCTGAAGGGGCCGCTCATGACAGAGATTTCTCCATTAAAAATGCAACCCAGCCCTAACCGGTTTGGCTCAGTGGATAGAGCATCGGCCTGTGGACTCAAGGGTCCCCGGGTTCGATTCCGGTCAAGGGCATGTACCTTGGTTGCGGGCACATCCCCAGTGGGGAGTGTGTAGGAGGCAGCTGTTCGATGTTTCTCTCTCATCGATGTTTCTAACTCTCTATCCCTCTCCCTTCCTCTCTGTAAAAAAAATCAATAAAATATATTTTTTAAAAATGCAACCCAGAGTGCCAGCGGGAGAAGCCACTGTCACAGAGTCAAATCCTCGGTGGAGTAACACGCCTGCTTGTGTCTTGTATCATGTCCTTAAACTACGTAGCGGTTTCTCTGAGTTCTTGTTAGAGATCGTTTTTCTTCCCTTGTTCACACGTCTGCCTTGAAATATCAGAAGTTTAACTAAGCAGGTAGCCATCAGCAGCTGGAAGGCAGTTCTGTATTGATGTCTTCCCAACGGTGGTCCCTGCGATTGTGTTGCTGGCGTGGTCATTTCTATTCACGCTCAGCTGCCATTGAAAAGCCACAGAGTATGACACGCCGTACGCCGATATGAAAAATACTATTCAGCCGCTGTGTTACTCCAAGCTGTGCCTCTGCACAATAAATTGCTCCAAATTTGGTGAAAACCCAAAACAAGTCACCTTGAGCTGAAAGGCAGGCGTAGAACAGTGAGTGGCTTTTTAAAACAGAAAACAAGCTCAGTGCGTTTGCCCAATTAGAGCCACACAGTGGTGTATTCATGTTTCAATATTGTCTGACCTGTCACTTGTGTGGAGTTTGTCGTGCTTTGATCAAAACCGTGTTATCACTTCTGCGACACAGTTCCTGTAAGATCTGCAAGTCCCACTGCAGGTTGCTGTGGTCGGCTTGTTTGCTCCTTGACTATCGTTCCCCGCAAAGCTCAGGCTGTGTGATCAGGCAGATTTCAACCTGAAACGAAGCTCTTCGAATTCTCATCTCAGCAAAGTCATAAAACTATACAACACCGCCAAGACTCAGTTTCCTCGCTTATGAAATGGGAAGAATATGTTCATTATGGGGATGGAAGTAAACAGCATGTAGCGTTCAGTAGGCCTTTACTCGTATTTCTGTTATGATCAACTACACCGTCAGAAAGGCTCACGAAAGCTCCATTCATCTCCAGAATACCAACGTTTTGCTCACTTTCTCGCTGTAGAGCGTATGAACTTCACTCCTCAAAGAACAGTTCCCTCCTTCGTCCTTGTCAAAACCTGACATATTTCTTTGAACTTAAAAATTAAGTTTTTCAGTGAAAGTTATGTTCTGTAAAGAAGATGAGTTAGGCCCGGCTGGTGTGGCTCAGTGGTTGAGCATCGACCTATGAACCAGGGAGTCATGGTTCAATTCTTAGTCAGAGCACATGTCCAGGTTGCAGGTTCGATCCCCAGTGTGGGGTGTGCAGGAGGCAGCTGATCAGTGAATCTCTCTCATCATTGATGTTTCTATCTCTCTCTCCCTCTCCCTTCCCCTCTGAAATCAATAATAAAAAATATATTTAAAAATATTTTTAATTGAAATTATAAGAATGGTGGTCAGACAAAAGCAGTCAGAGCTCAACAAGTGTGTTCTAAACAAATTTATCCTCTTCATGCATTTGTTAGTTTAGTTTACAATTTCCAAGTTTTCCTTTTCCATTTTTTTTTACAGATTCAGCTTATGAGTCATTAATAGCATACACTCAGAAGCTTGTATATAAAGCAACAAAAGCATGCTGGTAACTGACAGACACCAAGCCTCTGTGAATATGAGTCCCAAATAACCTAATTATGCTATCCATTTTTGTAACAGTTTGGTATGGATTGATATTTAATTAAAAATAGGTAATAGAGGAATGTAAACTGTAATTGAAAAATAAAATTAAAAAAAAATAAAAGAAGCAATAGGTAGGAAAACGCACAGTCTGACACAGCAGTGCGGGCTCTCTGAGTCTGTGGCTAAACAGATATTTCTCCATCTTTGGGTCCAATCAGTGCTACCATCTGAGCCAAGAGCCTGATAAGATATAGAGCTTTGCAGGCTCAACTCCAATCATGTTTGGCTCATGCATATATATTAGTAACCTCAGAATCGAGGCCAGGCACTGTCTTTTAAATGCATTGAAAAAATGGCATTAATAAAAAGAGGGAATTACGGGGAGGTAAGACCTGTTCTGTCATGTTTAGTACCCGTTCTAAAAACAATGATGCAGAGTTTCCAGCGAAAACCGTCTCTTCCAGTTAAAATTCCCTCCTGACCAAGGAGCGATGCCGGGAGCTTTTAAAAATCAAATGGGAATCAGCTTCGGGAAAATAGCCCTGGTGTTTCCAGCGACTCGGCCACACATGTTTATGCAGCGCCTGCCCCTGTCCACACACACCCTGCCCTCCCACAGGCCCGGCTTCCTTAACACCATCAATAATAGTATTTAGCATTTTGAATCATAATATTATTAAACTAGAGGCCTGATGCACAAAAGTCGTGCAAGGGGCTCGGCCCTCGCAGCCGCAGCGCCCGGCTTCGTCCAGAAGGATGTCTAGAAGGTCATCCAGACGGTCGGCCGTTTGGTCTAATTAGCATATTACATTTTCATTATTATAGATACAACTCATCTTCTGCAAGAGACCCAAAATAGGTTGCTCGATGTGTTTTTTGAGGATTTCTTTTTCACGTGGCAGAGTGTTCCTTCTCAGTAGCTGCTTTCAGAAGGTAGAACGGAACGATGGGCTTGGTGTCTGCCATGGAGGAGTTTCTATCACAAACTGACGACTCGCTACATCTGCTCCACAAGGTTGTCACTCTCTGCCGGGCTGATGGGCGCACAGAGTCCTCGGTGGCTGAGAGATGAGCGTTTGACAAAGAACCCCGCCAGGTGGATGTGTTCCAATGAGCCCTCCAGGGCGTTTTGCTGCGGTGAAGTCCCGCAGGTGCTTGGGGCGGGAGGAGGGAGCTCGCCCTTGGGAAGGTTATGTGCCTGCTCTGTGGACCTGAAACCCTCAGAGGCAGCCGCGCCCCCGGGGGAGCCCTGTCCCCGATCTGGACACCGTTGAGCAAGTGAAAGGTGATGTGGATTTCAAGCAAGTTGTCAAGGGGGGATGTGGAGCATTTTTGTGGGGGTTTTTAAACATTTTTATTTTAAGGAGAGTGTAATTTACTCTTGCAGCAGCCCTGTGACTTTGTACATTTTTTTTTCTTTTTGGACTTCATGCTTGTGCTTAAGTGAGACAATTCCTTTTCTTTGTTGAAATATATTTCTTATTGTTGGTAGTATTACAGATATCTCCCATCTCCCCTCCCTCCTCCCAGCCCCTGCTCCCCACCCACCCCAGGTCTTCATGTTGAGGCTGCAGGCCGCTCCCCAAGTCGCTTGAAAAGCGACTCCTGAAAGCGGCCCCTACGAATGAAATGAACGCGGCTCCCCGTGAAGGATGAGCGCCCGAGCGCCGACATCGGAAGCACTTAGACGCTCTAGTAAAACTGTCTGTAGGACACGACGAGCGCAACGCGTCATAAATACTTAAAGATCGCTGAGCTATTCCTTCCTCCCTTGTTTCCAAGCAGCTTGCTTTTTGCATGATGACAAGAAGCAACGATCAATAATTTCCCATTTCTTAGTAAAGGCACGGAATGGGTCGCTGTTCCCCCCGCCCCCCTTCTGTACACGTTCTTGCTTCCTATGCTTGTTTGTTGGTTTGAGACAATGCCAGGCTTTGCTAAATGGTGTGGGTGACCCAGAAGCTGACAGAGGCCCAGACAGAAGGGCCCTGGGAAGGATGCCTGATGGGAGAGCCATGGGGGAGGGGCAGCCGTGGGGCGTGGATGAGGATGCTTAGAACTGGGGCTACGAACTTGGCCTCAGACCTTAGAGTGTTTGGGTCCTGGAGGAAGAAGGTCTTGGCTGGTGAATTAGAGCAAGGGACGCGCTCTACAGTTATGAAACACCCCCCTAAGGATGACTCAGGGGTTACCTGAGATAGGCCTTTCGAAGTGTAAAATATAAAGCCAACACAGTATGGTGGTTTTGTGTGTGTGTGTGTGTGTGTGTGTGTGTGTGTGTATTGGGGGGTTTTGTTTGTTGTTTTGCTTTGATTTGGGGAGGACAGAGGGGACTAGTTTGCTTTGATTTCGTTTTGTGGTGGTTGTTTTTGAATACAAGGCCCAGGGAACGGTAATCACACCATCGCTGCCCTCTGTCCTTGGCCTCTTTCCGTGTGTCTGCCCCCGAGTGCCCCGGGGGTGCTTTACACCCAGTAGGTGCTAAATGAATATTTGAGAAATGAGTGGAGATTTTTTTCCTCACAATCTGATTTTTTTTCCAATTTGGAATAGGAATTACGTGCTTCCCTGTAATGTTGATACATGTCACCTCCTCTGTGAACTGTGGGGCTCACGACCACGCAGCAGGGCAGCCCGCAGCGCCCCGTGCTCTCTGACGATGCAATGAGCTGAGCACGTGGTGCACACCCACCCCTCGTTGTCACCTCGCTTCTCAGTGACTGTTTTTCCTGACAGTGCTTTCTCCCTCGCTCCTGAATTTCACCGTTATAACCATTTTATCCTGTAACCCGGGGAGGGGAACCTTTTTACCGCCAGGGGCCATTTGGATATTTATAACGTCATCCGCAGGCCATACACAGTTATCCACTTAAAAACCAGCCTGCTCTATTTGGTCAAACATTTAGTGAACTCACCCCTCATGCCTTGGCAGGGCCAGACCCAATGATTTCAAGGCCCGCGGGCTGGACGTTCCCCACCCCTGCTATAACGGGACCAGGTGCTGGGAGTTGGAGAATGAAGGCACAGCTCTGTGCACTGGGAACTGACCCGTTATTAACATCAAACGTTCAGCCGGCTCCGAGGCGCCAGCCTTCCTGATAGGCTTATGGACGTGTTGCCACTTGGTTTGTACAAGGACCCACCCAGGTGGGCACCATGATCGTTCACAGCTCACAAGTGAGGGCACCGAGGCTTGGGGTTCCAGCCCAGGGCCCATTCAGGGAGAAGGAGGAATCCTGCAGAACCCAGCCCCTAGGCTAGGGGTGGGCAAACTTTTTGACTTGAGGCCACAATGGGTTCTTAAACTGGACCGGAGGGCCGGAACAAAAGCATGGATGGAGTGTTTGTGTGAACTAATATAAATTCAAAGTAAACATCATTACATAAAAGGGTACGGTCTTTTTTCTTTTTTTTTTTAGTTTTATTCATTTCAAACGGGCCAGATCCGGCCCGCGGGCCGTAGTTTGCCCACGGCTGCCCTAGGCCCTGGTCAGTCACACCCCTGCTACTGGAGATACAGAGAGGCCACATTTCCATGGCAACCACAGTGGCTTGAAGCCCCTGAGGCAGTGCTTCTACAGAAATGCCCCTAAATGTACTTTCAATCCAGGAAACCTGCTCTAAGGAATGAAGCAATGGACCTGGAATCTTACGTCCATTGAAGTTACTTAGTCTTGGGCAAGCTTGGCTTTTGGAGAAAAATGAAATATTTCACTGAGTAAAACGTAAAATACTACAGGAAATTTTGAGCACGATTCAGAGAAAAACCAAAGGAGGTTTTTTTTTTTTCACACACAGTTTCTGAGGAGTAGACGTTTACCTAAGGTTATCGCTCTCTGGATTGCAGAGGTCAAAGTCGAACGGCTTCCTCCAAAGAATCACGTTGAACAAAGTGTTGATGCCGCATATCTTGTGAGAAAGAACACAGGAAAAGTCTGTTGTGTAGACTAGAGCGTATCTAATTTATAGGGGTTTTAAATGACAAGCCTTTTCTAAATTCCAGAAGGCTGTTAAAATGTGCATTCTTCTGAATAAGCCAGTCTCTCTCAGAAGCAACCCGAAGTCTAATAGAACCCCCCGCTAGTTCACATGACACTTTTGCATGCCAGGAAGACATGACTCAAGATAAAATGTGGCAGAATGTATAGAAAGCAGTGCCATTAAAACTTCATGATCTGGATTCTCTGCTCAGGATCGACTCTACTTAACGCCCCCTGCACTCGGCCACCTGCTCACCACTCATTCCTGTCTCTGGATATTTTGGATATTTTGTCATGGGCTCCATCTTGTTGCAAATGTCTTTCCATGTCCTCTTCACCCGTGGGAACCCACGGCTTCCTGTGGATTCCTTGAACTGGTCAAGACCACCCTCTTCCAAGAAGTCCTTCCCAAACAGAATGATGCTCCCAGTTTCCTTGTAGAAGCTACAAAACATACGATGAAACACTGTCCCTGGGCATGGGCTTTCCCTCCGCTCCCATTCAAGTAACTTTTATCTGGGCTAAGGGAGCACCTACTGCGTGCTGCCTTTCCCTTAGGTGTTTTCCTGTCTCATTTCACCGATTAGGTCAGCAGTTCTTCAAGGAAATAAAGCACTCATTTGTTTCTGTAACATCCCCATTCATACAGTAGATCTTCACCAAATGCTTTTGCGAGTGTGCTTGCTCTACTACCTTTTTAACATCAGAGTAAGAACTTATGATATGAAAACCCAAGATGGAGGGTCTTTCATGCATTCAGTCTCACTGCCCAGAGAGACAACTTCTTTTAACCATTTCCGTTTTTATTCTTATGGCTCGCTGACCTCCATAAGTAATATGCATATACCTCTCTGCCTTCGTTCGACATTATCTACTGACCCCCTGTTACAAAATATGAAATTTTCATGTCATTGGCATAGGACTGAGGAAATGGACCAATTCTAAAATTAAAAGCAAATGCCCTCCACTTTTCTCAATTAGGTTTGACTCATTTACTTGGTTAAATGGGGTTATGTGTTTAAGTCAAGCTGACCCAAAATGTGGTCTGTGGACCGTTGCAGGTCTGAGAGTTCCTTGTTACCTGCCCAGGACAAGACCAGGAACTTGCATCAGAAGGTGAATCACTGAGGTTTCTAAGCACATTATGTAGTGGGCTGACACTTTTTTCCTGGAAAGACTTTCCAATGAAAAAAGTAGCAAATCAGTGACCATTTTGGCAAACGCTCCCTATCCTATCACAGACAGGCAGCCATTTGCTGGTCAGCTCCTGTCCCTGGACCTACACTTTGAGAAGGTGGTAGAAAGCACTCGGAACCATGCCTGGCAGAGCACGCATGGAATAAACGTTAGCGGAGACTGACACATGCTTTCCTTGGAATGAAATCTGCCAACTCCCAGGATCCTTCACAGATAGCGTGCTTAGCTGCTCATCTCTTTCATAAAACAACAAAGGGAACTTTGCTGATTTCTCACCATGGAAGTTTTGTTATTCTTCAGTTTGGCACAACCCCATACACCCCTTTGGTGTATTCAATAGAAAACACTCATCGATGCTGCCAATGAGTCAGTTGCCAAAACGGTGCCGAGCCCCACGTGCTGCCAACACTGCCGGGCTGTCCTGGCTCCCCCACTTTGAGCCCCCATCCTGAGACTGCGTGCCAGCTGGTCCTCATTAATGCTCTGGAATCTGCAGGCGCTGGGTGTATTTTGCTAGTGAGATGGGTAGCGAGTTAATGTATCAACATCTGTCTTCCGTCACATGTCCCCCCAGAGGTTAGAGATAGTCTCTCCATCGCTGCTCGCCGATGAAAGGCAAGAAGACACTTCGGCAATGCTTCTGAGCAAGTGCTAGCTCCTGAGAGTGCAGTGCGGCAGGCCAGGCCCGGGTCAGCCCCCTTCTGCAGGCACTCGGGGCTCCCCGGTTCTCTCCCCGAGGACTTTTGCTGAAGGAGGAAGTCCACCCAAGCCCTACCTCACGGTCTGGTGCCAGTCCACCTTGGGTCCAGCCAGCTCCAGATTGCCAACCTCATGGTAGGTCCCGATCCTCCGGTCTCATGCCAGAGCATCCTGGGACGGCCTCGTTTCTAAATGAGGCTCACACCATCCTTGCACTCCACTCCCGGAACAGCACGCAGTCCCTCTCTACAGAGACCATCTTCCCTCCGACTTCCACCACTCAGTTCGCAGGAGATTCAACAGGCTACACCTCGTCTTACTTTGTGGGAGTCCCTGTGACCTTGCTCAGGCACCAGCGCTCTGTTCCCTCTGAGGACTTACCTTCTCTTCTTTCCCAGGATGCCGTGATGGTCCAGGGTAACTCCTCACAGAGCCGGCTCCAGCCCCGCTCAACCTCAACCTGCAAGCTCCCCCTTGCCCAGTCCTGAGTAAGGAGTGTCAGAGACATAGGGCGGTGTTAGTGCAGATGACCCCTTTAGCTTGTCACGTATTCACTCTCCGTTTCTAAGTACATGTGATAACATTATTCCTTTGTATTCAATGGTTGCCTTGGAATTAGCAAGTCAAATCGTTGGCTGTCTCACTATTTCCAATGAGTTAGCCTCCTCCGGCCTAGCCTGCGTCAATAGATCTGATCCAAAGACCTTGCTGGTTGCTCCTTCTCTGCTCACCCCAATTCGCACACGACTGCCGTACCCACTGTCTGCCTCTGCTGTGCACCCTCATCTCTGTGCTGCGGCGCTCCGTGGCTCCCGGGGGCATAGCAGATGGAGTCCAAGCACCGTCGCCTGGTGATTAAGCCACGTCATTAACTCAGCCACCGACTCCTACACTCCAGGCTGTCTTTCAATTATCCAGTCACATGCCCTTCATGATTGCATCGAATTCTGCTCAAATGATTCTATCCGGATTCTCCCTTTCTGCTGATTCCACTTGCATGCCTCCTCTGGAAGCTCCGTTCAAATGCTCTCTCTTTTGAGGACAACCTTATGGAGTATCTCAGCCCAATGTGGTCTTCCCCTGTTTTCAACGCCTCTGGTATTTACCGTCACTTCCTTTTATTTATGGGTAAACGTCTCTCCTCCCTTTTTGGTGTCAGCTCTCAGAGGGCAGGTGCTCCTCCTTCAGGCCTCATTGTTCACTCACAGAGGACAACGCAGGCCCCTTCACATGGAAGAAACTCTGTAAACGCACAGTGAGTGGATACGTGATTGATCGTTAGAAACAAGGAAGAATCAGGAGAGTAACCATGTGATGCGCCCTTAATGCAGCGGGTTTGCAAACGTTGAACAGAGGCAAAAAGAACTCGCCTGTTTCTTACGATACCGAGCTGCAGGCTTGACCATCCCTCCTCCCAATGCCTTATCTCCAAGTATTGACTGATAGATGCCTTTCAGAAACCTTCATTATATGTGCACAGACGACGGCATGTGGACTGAAGGAGGGTAGGCACACCTATCAGGTCTTTAGCAAATCTCTACTTAAGAAAATTGACTTAAGAATAGATTCACTTCATGGGAAATTTTCTAACCATTAAAAATTGTATGTCATTGTTTGCAATAACATGGAAAATGTTTACACAATACAAGTAAAAAAAGTAGGATAAAAATTATATATAGTATAATTTTGACTGTGTTTTAAAAAAAGTCATGAAAAAAGATTTGAGAGAAAGAGAAACATCTAAAACATTAAGGATTAAATGTGATGGCATACTTATGGGTGCTTTTTGCTCTTTTATAGAGTTTTGCATATTCTAAGTTTTTATTAATGAATATACTAGACTTTACTATGATAGAAAGTGATAGGTTAAAAAAGGAAGGAAACTATAGGATAGAATGGAAGTCCCTTTATAGCTACTGTTAGGTCCATTAATCCACTGACTTGGAGGTAAGAGCACAGAATTATGTCCCTCAGGGAGGAGTACAGCACTCTCCGCCTTAAATCCATATTTTATTAGGTTCGTCATGGCTGCATCTCAGGGGTAATTTATCTCTCATTGATTGCCACTCATATAAAAAATATTTTGACATCTGTTAAGTTTTTGTGGAATAGTTGGGAAATACTGAGTTCTCCCCAAAATTGAGTTTATACCACTTGATGCTGTAGAAAAATACGGATGAAATTCAGAAATAATTTGCATAACTATGTAGAATAATTTGCAGTAGGGTGGATAAGGAATACCACGTGTTTCTAAAGAACTATGCTCTATACTTTGCCAATCAAGGAAAGCTTACCTCCAGCCTGTGCTGAGGAGGTAGACATTTCTCTGTGGCGGTCCAGCTTTCAAACTTCCTCTTTCATGCCCTGGTCAGGTGGCTCGGTGAGTGGGAGCATCGTCCTGTATGCCACAAGGTTGCAGGTTCGATTCCGAGAGTCAAGGCTCATACCTAGGTTGTGGGTTCCATCCCTGGTCGGGGCACGTACAGGAGGCAACCAATCAATCGATGTTTCTCTCTCCCATTAATCTATCCTCTCTCTCTCTTTCCCCCTCCCCCTCCCTCTCTCTCTAAAATTAATAAAAACATATCCTCAGGTGAGGATTAAAAACAGTTGGCTCTTTCCCGAGTTTTGGATTACATGCTTATTGATGATGGATCCCAGGGAAAAGGTGCAGCTGAATGATCCATGCACTTTTTTAGGAAAATGAAAGGAAATAGGTTCCACTTCTGTTGTCATGGTTATTTATGTTGGCTCTCCCCCACTCAAAGGCTCCCATGCACACAGGGTCACGGAGAGCTCACACGCACGCGCAGCCATGATCAGATGCGACAGAGGCAGGGTGCTGCACTTCATGGCAGGACCGAGGCCGTGTGTTCACATATGAAAACTGTGTGTCTGCGTGCAATCATCCATTCTAATTGTGGCGCTTGACATTCAGAGTTAATCCACCAGCCTCCAGGCTTATTAGAAACGGTGGCAGACACATTGGCAGCGTCGACGCAGGTCAGAAATTGTCAGAAACGAGGAGAGCTTTAAGACCCGCCGTGAAACGGGGGTTATTTTAGAAATCCAACGGGTGCCTGGAATCCACAGGTGCCGAATCGATAGCCAGGACAATGCTGGCGATTGCAGATCAGCCCAGCACTGCGTCTCAAAGGCCCCACGTGGAGGCAAAGAGCCTTCCTTTGTTGCTGTTGCCTTTGCTGTCCTTTCCATCAGGTGTGGGGAGCCCTCCGCCCCCGCCCCCCAGTGGCGTTAGCAATAGAATTAACAATAAAGAATAAATGTCAGCTTCTCCTCCCAAGAGAAGGAGGCGCGTCCGGGAGCCTGTGAAGACAGACCTGCCTGCAGTCACTTGTCATTTCGAAGGTGTTCGCTGCAGACTCCCTTAGCAGGTGTGTCAGGCATGGAACTGCTTTTGTTTTAGCCTCTGTGTCTGGGATTATCCAGGAGCCCCACCTTCCAGGCATCGTCCCTAATTATTCAGGTGCTTGTGGGAAAACGAAGAGCACCCCTTGGTGTAGGAGTGGCTGAGGGTGGAAGGGGATCATGAACTTTTCTCCCCCCACTTGCTAACTGGGGAAGCCCTGAGGACCTCATTGGCATCCCTCAGTCACAGCCCCAGGCTCTGTAGAGTGTTTCAAGACTTTTATTGTCGCCCTGGCCGGTCTGTCTCAGTGGAAAGAGCATCAGCCTGCGGACTGAAGGGTCCCGGGTTCGATTCCAGTCAAGGGCACATGCTCAGGTTGCGGGTTTCACCCTTACGTGCAATGGTGTGTAGGAGGCAGCCGATCCATGATTCTCTCTCATCATTGATGTTTCTCTCTCTCTCTCCCTTTCCCTTCCTCTATGAAATCAATAAAAATATATTTTAAAAAGAAAAAGAAATTCATTGTACGCCTGCCACTGATGGGGAGCTGTCGCAGTAATGCCTCGGCCTTCTGCTGAGGACATAGGAACCATCCATGGAAAAATTAGCAAGCTGAAACTTGTCGCAGCACCCATTAGCGAAGCCATGGAGGC
Source organism: Myotis yumanensis (assembly GCF_028538775.1). Classification (NCBI taxonomy): domain Eukaryota; kingdom Metazoa; phylum Chordata; class Mammalia; order Chiroptera; family Vespertilionidae; genus Myotis; species Myotis yumanensis. The sequence continues at coordinate 4,496,166 of NW_027223768.1, forward strand.
CTGCACGCCGTAATTGTCTTGCTGTGATCTATACCTGCTTTCCCACACATAATGCGGGCATGGTGTATGAATATTTGTTGTAGCTGCACATTTTGAGAAGCAAAAAGATTTTATAATAAAAGGATGGGAGTAAGAAGAGAGAAGTGCATTGTTGAAGTTTCTCCCTTAGGGTGAATATTTCAAGAGCAAGTGCCTTTGTCAATGTGCTTTCTATTGTCTGCTGGTTGCGGGGTGTTGGTTTTTTTTTTAATAGAATGGCTTATAGATAAGTATTAATTATTGGTTATTGATGTGATTCGTTGTGACATCCATAACCTCTCTTATTTCAATTCCAAAGATTTTGCAAGGAACAGTATAAATCTCATCATCCAAAGTTATGCAAATTATGAGTACACTTTTTCAGGCCAACAAAATTTGGCATATCCTTCACCCTTATGTACAATGATGTTTAGACATTTATAAAAACTTAAAATCTGTGAAGAGTTATATAGCTACTTACAGCAGCTTTTGTGTTTTTGTTTTTGGTTGTTTTTATGTGGGGGTTTTTGAGGCATTTTGGAGACTCCTTCCTCCTGCACATGTAGGACTCTTATTGATACAAAAGAATAATGGGCGTATTCATTTATAAAAGGAAGAATAATCGCTACCAGCTGTGGACCCAGAAACCTAATAAAATGTGCATAGTGCATATATGACTTTATATAAAGTATTAGAATAAATTTCCTTCTTTTAACGTATCTCCTCTCTACCCAAATAAAAAGGGTAGAGATAATACACTATTCATTGATGTTTCTGTCTCTCTCCCCCTCTTTCTTCATCTCTTCTAAAATCAATAAACACATATTTTAAAGAATGTCAAATTTTGAGGGGAGGTGATCTAGGAAGAAGCCAGAGAGTTTGCAATTAATCCATCCGTATCTCTGAGCACTTCAGTCACGAGTGCCAGGGACTGAGGAAGGAGGAGGGGGCGAAGGAAAGGAATGCGTGTGAACCATCCTCTCAGGAAGTTTGGTGGCAAATGGACATCAAAGACCATTTCTATTCTGAGGCGGTTTGAGACCTGAGCTTTATTGAAAGGCTATACATTCAGGGTCTCCTTGAATGAATCGTTCTGAAGTCTTTTTTGAATCAGGGTTCAATGATTTTCTTTCCTTTCTCCCCAATTTTCTCAGACGACTTCCTATACCAAAGTCAGGAGAAACTCCATGTAATGCAAGTCTACACAGAGTCTCACTGTCATAAAATATGATTTTCTCTGGTCAGGCGTCCCTCCCTTTGGCGCCGAGGACTGTTTCAGAATCTGTGCCTCCTCCAGACCCCGTCCTTCCCTCCATCCCACCACACAGTCTGCCTCCGTGAGAAGACAGGGGCCATGGGAAGTGGGTTCTTTCAGCTTCCTACCCTCACATCTCAGCGCTAGGGTGCCTCTGCAGCTCCAGGCGTTCCTCTCCTGCCACCAGGGAGCTGGCCGACCCCGCCACCTGCTACACTGGGTTTCTCTCCTCTCCCCCTAAGCACTTCTGCTATTGGTCATGTCCTCGCCTCACGTCTATGCAGCTTCAGTTGACTCCTTCCTATCAGTCATCAACCAGGCTCGGTCACAACCAAACATTTTAATTTATTTTTTTAAATATATTTTTTATTGATTTCAGAGAGGAAGGGAGAGGTAGAGAGAATCATTGATCAGCTACCTCCTGTACACCCCGCACTGGGGATCGAACCTGCAACCCAGGCATATGCCCTGACCGGGAACCAAACCGTGACCTCCTAGTTCATAGGTCGACATTCAACCTCTGAACCACGTTGGCCGGGCTCAACCAAATATTTTTAAAGCCCTACCTTTACACCTTATCTCTCTCCCTCCCTTATCTCCAATCCAGGATCCCTCGAGGGGATGTCCGACTGCCGGTTTAGGCCTGATCCTAACCTCCTTTTATAAAGAGGTTGATGTGAATGCTATAGCTTCATAAACTGCGGCCAACTTTTCTCCTCTAACACTTCTCCTTGCCTTGAAATGTTCTTTCCCTCCTTGCAACTCCCCTCTTCCTCCCCAAGCTTCTTTATACTCATCTTTTGATTCTCAACATAAATACCACTTATTTAGAATTAGTCTTTTCTCAATTCTAGCCTAGGAGCTTTTCTTTGTTATAGCGACTATGCTTCTAGTCACTGCTTGCCATTCTTTCCCAAGAGATTGTAAGTCCCACAAGGGAGGGATGATGTGTCCTGTTCATTGTTTTATAATGAACTGGAGGCCTGGAGCACAAAATATGTACATGGGGGGTGGGGGCCCCGAAGCCTGGCCTGCACCCTCTCGCAATCCAGGACCCCTCGGGTGATGTCCAACTGCCAGTTTAGGCCTGATCCCGCCAGACATCCCTCTCACAATCTGGGACCACTGGCTGCTAACCCTCACCTCCCTGCCTGCCTGATCGCTCCTAACCACTCACCTGGCTGCCTGATCGCCCCTAACCGCTCGCCTGCCTACCTGATTGCCCCTAACCACTCACCTGCCTGCCTGATCGCCCCTAACCGCTCGCCTGCCTACCTGATCGCCCCTAACCACCTCTGCCTGCCTGCCTGATTGCCCCTAACCACTCACCTGCCTGCCTGATCGCCCCTAACCGCTCGCCAGCCTACCCGATCGCCCCTAACCACCTCTGCTTCAGCCACTGCCGTGGTGGCTTCATCTGGAAGGACATCTGGAAGGTCGTTCGGCTGTCCAGTCTCATTAACATATTACACTTTTGTTATTATAGATACTGCATACAGTTTGGCATTGAAGAAGCATTCAGAAAAAAATTTGTTGAATATTTATTGCAGATTTTTGTTCATAGATTCCCCAGTGCATATATTAGAATGTAATCTATCAGAGCTAAATTTATTTTTTTTATATTAATTGACTTTTATTCATTGATTTGGGGAGTAAAGCAAGGAATATTTTTATATAAATTATATTTTTTTGCTAAGCATAATTATAATTTCAAATATGTTTCCACTGAAAAAGTGTTGACCTCAACATATGATAGAACCATCTTTAACATTTCTCTCTTTACTTCAACAAGCATTATCTCTTTGCCATGTGTATTTAATTTTCCAGTATATGTATTTAATTCCTATACCACTAATAACTTAGTCAACCCGAAACATAATGTTTATTTATACACATATTAAACTATAGAATTTCACAATCCATACGAGTTCCCTTATGATTTGATAGCACACTTAGTCATGGCTTGAGAGCCTCCCCACCCTGCCTTTGTGCCAAGATTTTTCACAGAGCAGCACAGCTAGAAGAGCCATCAAAATGCTAGAATAAGCTCGGCCAGTGTTGCTCAGTCATTGAGTATCGAACCATGAACCAGGAAGTCACAATTTGATTCCCAGTTGGGGCACATGCCCAGGTTGTGGGCTCAATCCCCAGTGCAGGGCATGCAGGAGGCAGCCGATCAATGATCCTCTGTCATCCTTGATGTTTCCATCTCTCTCTCTCCATCTTCCTTCCTCTTTGAAATCAATAGAAATGTATTTTTTTAAAATGCTAGAAAAAAATAAAGGGTATGTGGATAGAAAGTTCCCTGGCATGAAAGCTAAGAGACCTGGGTCATTGATTGGATGTGTGATCTTGGATAAATGATTTGATCTTCCTGAGTCTGCTTCATTTACAAAATTAGTGTAAATGAATTACAATTAACTTTGAATAAAGAGAATAAATGTATCTCAAATGTGTATTGTGCATATAAGCTTACATTTTCCAAGCATTGGGAGGGGTACTTAGAAGACAGACAGTTCTTTTCCACAAATAGCTTATCTTCTTCATATGGATCCAAACAAAAACTGTCTAAAATTACATAAAAACATGCTACGGTACTTGAGATGATGAAGTGCTTAATGACCAAAAGGGACCATTTGTGCCATAAAGTTTAGAGGAAAGAACTTCTTATTCAATAGTGAGACCTCTTCCCTGTCAATCCTATATAATAAAAGGCTAATATGCAAATTGTCCCCTTGACCAGGAGTTCAACTGGGAGTTCGACTGGGGGTGGGGGGTGGGGGGGCTGGCCGGCCAACAGCCCTCAGCCCCTTCCCTCAGGTAGCCCCACCCTCAGTTCGTCTCTCCCACCCTAATCGGGGCCTGCCAGCTGGACCCCACCCGTGCATGATTTCATGCACCAGGCCTCTGGTATAATAATAAGATTGAGTATAAATCATCTAATTATGCTTGTATGTAGAATCTACTTATGAATATGCATTGAATAAATGAATGACAGTTACAAATAAATCAATGAATTACAATATTTCACATCTTGGTTATACCTGCAGAAATATTTCAAAGTATTTCATACAAATACATACATCTGTATGTATGTGTGTGTGTGTGTGTGTGTGTGTATATATATGTGTGTGTGTGTGTGTATGTATGTATGTATCTATATGTTGTGTGTGCATACATATAAACATACATATATACACAATGTTTATGTGTCTGTGTCTATATGTGTATGAGTCTTTTTCATAAATGTAAAGGTAACATTTCACATAAGGGGAAAATTAATTTTTCAAGGAATGCTGTGGATTAAATTTATTCACTACTTAAAATATATTAAGGTTTTTTATTATACCCCACAGCAAAATGTTTCAAATGATTTAAAGATTAAATAATGCCATAAGAAGGAAATTAGATGTGAATATTTACATTTAGTGGTGTGAAAACACATTTCTCTGTACCATAAAGGACTATACTGACATATGTGATCATATTAAAATTTAAACTCTACTCCATCAAAAACATTTGCAAGAAATATGCAATTGAAAAACCGAGGGTACTTTGCAATGTATTCTACAGAGCTAATGGTCTTAATATAAATAACTCTTTCAAATAAATAATAAAAGGAGACTTGCAACCCAAAGAGTTTTTTAAATATATTTTATTGATTTTTTACAGAGAAGAAGAGAGTGGGATAGAGAGTTAGAAACATCGATGAGAGAGAAACATCGATCAGCTGCCCATTACCAAGGTACATGCCCTTGACCGGAATCGAACCTGTGACCCCTGAGTTCACAGGCCAACGCTCTATCCACTGAGCCAAACAGGTTAGGGCCCAAAGAGTTTTTTTAAAGTAAAAACAAAGGACACAAATTTTTAAAAGCTTGGAAGAAAGGAAGAACAATAAGTCAATAAATGTGTGAAAAGCTTTTCTATTTCATTAGTTCTTAAAAATTTAGACAGAGCCCTGACCGGGTGGCATCGGTTGGTTGGAGCGTCATCTATACACCAAAAGGTTGAGGGTTCAATCCCCAGCCGGGGCACATATGGAAGCAACTGAACGATGTTTCTCTCTCACATTATGTTTCTCTTTCTGTGTCTGTCTCTCTTCTCTTTCTCTCTCTAAAATCAATGGGGAATATCCTCAGGTGAGGATTAAAATATTCAGAAAGAAACAAAATGTTTGGTGTTGACAAGGGTGTGAAGAAGTGGTCACCCACATTTCCTGCTCGGAATATAATTGTGATCCTCTGGCAGACAATTTAGAAGCAACATGGGTGTTACAGCTCTAAAACGTGAGTGCCCATTGATCCAGCCATTCCATCTTTAGAAACTGAGCTTAAATAATCAGGAACTTAGGGAAAGATAAATGTACCAAGGTGGTCACCTAGGATTTATATATAGTTAGGGAAAATGAGAAATGGCTTTATAAGCATTTTGGCCAGAGCAGATGAAAAATGTGTGCAGAAATTTTTATGGTCTTTTGTTAAAGCAACTTGGCGATGTGCATCAAGAGTTATATTTTTTTAATATCCATACTCTTTGACATATTGACTCACTTTCTAGGAATTTCTCCTAAGGAAATAATTGGAAACAGAAAGAAAACTAAATTCATGAAGATAGTGAGTGCAACATTATAGCAATTTATAATCGACTAGAGGCCCGGTGCACAAATTCCTGCATGGGTGAGGTCAGGGGCGGCCGGTAGAGTCCAAGAAGAGAAAAGTAGGCGGCCATTAGCGATGTTATTTATAAAATGTTCCCAATATCTTGGGAGTATGCATATCAAATACTGAAGTGAGAAAGGAGACTGTTTTGCCAGTGCTTTGCCACTCTCTACTATGACTTCTCTAAGCTTTAATTTTTTGTTTTGTTTTAATCCTCACCTGATGATGTTTTTCCATTGATGTTTAGAGACACTGGAGGAGAGAGGGAAAGACAGAGAGAAGCATCGATGTGAGAGAAACACATCGATTGGTTGCCTCTTGCACACACCCCAACCAGGGCTCAGGCCAGGGAAGAGCCTGCAACCCAACCGAGGTATGTGCCCTTGACTGGAATCGACCCAGGATGCTCTGTCTACTGAGCCAAACTTACTAGGGCATAAGCTTCAATTTTTAAATCTATGACACAGTGAGGGCATAGTTTTGAATTCCTTGAAGGGATGCTGTGAGGACTCCATGAAATAATGAATATAAAGCACTTTGCACAAGGCACATACCAGTCAAGGAAAACTATGATGATTTTTAATGGGGCACACAATTCCATAAAAGGGTAGTTGTAACTATCTGGATATACAGTGCAAATAATTCCCTGCCGCCTTAACAGTGGTGATCTTGGAATGATACATGATTTTTTTCTTCTATGTATTTTTCAGACATTTCCACTTTTGTAATGTTTACAGTATATTGGCTTTGTTTCTTTGCTCGTTTCCTTTTGTTTCCACCTGGTAGGAAGCAGACAAGGGATTCTGCAAAGAAAGAGTAAATCCGACAGGCAGCAGTGCCAACCAGGACCTTGGCCACCAGGGCAGAGCCGGCGTCCGCCAGCACCATCTGTTGCGCAGGGAGTAGGTAGCATCCTGGCCCATGCGGTGTGGCCCCCTGGCCAGACCGGTGACTCCTCATTTGTGAGGTCCAGCTGAATCCTCTGTGGAGCCCGAGGAGACCAGTGATGCCAGGGTTCCACCTCCAGAGACTGAACGTGGTAGCACTGAGGTGGTCCAAGCGCTTGAATGTGTAATAATGACTTCACCTGTGATTCTGACTCACAGTAACATCTGAGAACCGTTGGGCGAGAGCTGGGCATTCATGAGGCCAGAGTTCCAGCCTGCATCCCCAGGGACGTCGGAGCTAGCTGTTCTGTGTGCCTGCAGGCCGCATGCCCATGGGTTGCCATATGTCTAACCAAAGCCGGGCCAGCTCTGAGCATGACTGGGAAGGAGTGAATTATCTCCTCCCTTCTCTCCGCTCCACCACCTCCCCACACTATCAGACAGAAAACCCCTTTAGCCACAGAAAAAAGAATGAAATCTTGCCTTTTGCAACAACCTGGGTAGACCAAGGGGGTTTTATGCTCAGTGACATAAGTCAGACAGACAAATACTGTATGATTTCATTTCCTTGGAGAATCTAAAAAGACAAAAGCAATGAACGAACAAAACAGAAACAGACTCATAAACACAGAGAACAAAGTGTTGGTTGCCATATGGGAGGGGTGCTGGGAGAATGGGTGAAAAGGCGGAAGGGATCAAGATAGACAAATTGCCAGTTATGGAAATGGTCACAGGGATGTAAAATACAGCATAGGGAGTATAACTAAGAATATTGTTGGCCCTGCGGCGTGGCTCGGTCGTTGAGCATCAACCTATGAACCAGAAGGTCACAGTTCGATTCCCAGTCAGGGCACATGCCCAAGTTGTGGGCTCAATCCCCAATAGGGGGTGTGCAGGAGACAGCCAATCAATGATTCTCTTTCATCATTTTGTTTCTATCTCTCTCCCCCTCTCATCCACTGGTGACTACCAGATTCACATTGTAGGCATTGAAATCAATAAAAAAAATATTTTTTTAAAGAAGAATTTTGTAATATCTATGTATGGTGCCAGATGGTTGCTAGACTTGCCTGGGTGATCACTTCTTCAGTTATATAAATGTCTAATCACTATATTATACACTTGAAACTATATAATATTGTATGTCCACTGTAATCGAAACATTGAAAAAAAGAACCCAGATAACCCAAACATCTGTCTTGTTATTGGTGAGTCAGTAGTGCAGGGGTGGGCAAACTTTTTGACTCGAGGGCCACAATGGGTTCTTAAACTGGACCGGAGGGCCGGAACAAAAGCATGGATGGAGTGTATGTGTGAACTAATATAAATTCAAAGTAAACATCATTACATAAAAGGGTACGGCAGCAGTAGTCACACCTCAGCTGTCAGTAGTCACACTTGGGCTAGACAGTAGAGCGATGAAGATCAGATGAAGCAGGTGATCTGAAAAAGTCATCGGTTTCATGGAATCCATGGCTAGGAGGGCGGGGTCTTTTTGCTTTCCCAGTGGAGTGATAGAGATTAGTGCATTAACAGTTCTTCATTGTCCGTGGGGAATACCTCAGCATTTCCCCCACGCTTTCGTTGGCATTTATTTATCCACGAGTGTGTGGCATTTCCTCAGAACATCATGTGCTGTGGGTCTGAGTTCATCTCAAGTTCAGAGTGTTCCAGCGCATACCGTGAGCTGACCCGATGGGAGTGTTTTCATCCAGCATCCTATCCACCAACGTGCACCCCATAAGGGACATCTCTGCAGCACGCAGACGCCTGATTTTCACTTGCCCTTTTGCAAAATCCATTCCTGTTTGCTTTTGAGAATAACGTTTAATTAAAGGCATCCCGTGGATTTTACAGCGTGTTCGGTTTTCAGTGTCAGAGAGGGGCTGTGTAATTACGTGAGGGTTGGACGCGATGTGCAGGAGGAATCATTGTGCTCTTCCCTTTTGAAAATGGAGCCCAGTGGAGCAACTTCTGTCCCTTTGATTCTCCTGGAGGTCTCACTCAACCTCCTTTCTTTGCTTCTGGTTCCCTTTAGAGGTGATTATTTTAAGCCTCATTACCTAAACCTTTGGTCCATTCTTTTGGTTTATTCGTTGCCGATCTCTCCCTCTTCACTTTGCTTCCTATTAGCAGATCTGCCTGCTTCTGCTTCTCCAGGGGATAAAATAATCCAGTTTCTCCCATGGGTTTGGAAATAGCACATATCCTTGCTGTTAATCATTGGCTTCCCGGTGCCTTCATGAAGATGCGTCTGAAGGCATTGAGCTTAGACGGTTGAAACCTGAAGGGAATGATGGGTTTGTGCTGCAAGTACAGAGAGTCAGACCTTGACATCTGCCCAACTTAGCTCCACTCTCCTCTTTGAATCAGTTATGGGAACACTGTGTTTCTTCATCTTTAAAATGGAGACGATAATAAGGATTTGACAGGTTTGCTTGTAAATTAATGATATGTTTATGAAGAACCAGAGCCATCGTAGGCACTGAATAAATCGTATCTGTTATTGTGACTGTATATAAAGTACATATACACAATAAAGTGTATAAAGGACACTATTATAAGAGAAGACAGAAGGGAGATTCAAAATTGTTCAACAAATCTATAATAATAAAAGTGTAATATGCTAATTAGACCGGATGTCCTTCCAAACGACCTTCCGGATGAAGCTGCAGTGGGCAGAGGCCAAGGCAGAGGCAGCCGCCGCAGTGGCAGGTGCCGAGCCCCTTGCACAAATTTCGTGCACTGGGCCTCTAGTACTAAATATAAAGATACAGTATTTGATTTAGCTTCCCAAGGTGGGCTCCTGAATCAGAAGACATTTTAACCTCTTTCCTTCACTTTCTTGCCATCTTTGTCCCACTTTCACATTCTCTCAACCCACTCTTCTTTACTTCTGACGCCTTTGGCTCATCCACCTTCGCTCCTTTCTGTTCGCATCTGGCTCTATTTACCCTCCAGGGTGGTATCATCCGGGCTCCGTTTTCAACCTGTTGATCTTTTCACTTGATTTAACCTCCCCTGGGTCTGACCGCTGGCCACTGGTGATCACCAGATTCACACAGCCAGTTGCTAACTAAGTTTCACCCTAGAGTCCTATAGCAACACCCCGAGCGAAAGCCCATCGAGTGTCCATGCAGCTGCTGCTTCACCTAATCGCCCTGGTGAGTGGTATCACCCTTTACTCAGACACGGGAGCCAGCACCATGAGCTCCACGGCAGTAGGAGGTTGCCCTCATGTGTTTTCACGTCACAGTGCCCCGAGAGCCAAGTGGCATCTGATAATTGTCAGAAGCTGGGTGACCGGTACAGAGTGGCTCGCTGTATTGTTCTTCTTGTGATTGTACAGTTGCAAACCCCATACTAAACATTTAACCAGTATCGGTGCCTGGCACGCCCCTCGAGCTGTGCTGCATTGAGGTCACTGGGGGTGGAGCCCTGGAATCTGCATTCTTGACAGCTGCCCAGGGGATGTCTCTGTGCTCTGGAACGTGAGCTCCACTGGTTGAGGGTGAAGGTGGCGGGACCATAGTCATCACTTCCCATAACAGTGGCTGCTGCTGAAGACACCCAAGCAAAACCTTACCTTCAAGGTTGAAAACAGCCACACGCTGGTCTCAAAGATGAAGCGCCCGAGCACCCAGTCGGCCCCACAGACAGAGTCGAGTCCTCAGGGTTCAGGAATAAATCTGATCTATTCCATGAAATAGAGGCTATGGTTTTCGAAATTACCCACTTTTTATTCCTAATGAAATAAAAGAGGACATTGTCTCTATTGAGCCAAAGCAGGCCTGGGTAAGAAGAGCGTGGTACATAATGAAAATGACAATAACTGAAATAAAAATCTTATTTGAAAGTAGTAAAAAGCAGACCTGACATTGCGGGTAATCAAATCAGCCAAACCCAGAATACTTCGAAAATGAAATCACGGGCTTAAAAAATGAGCCCAGAATATAATGGGCAGGGAGGTCAGTGGTGGAGATAAAACCTATAGACTCAAGCAACGGAGCAAAATGCATCATTGAAGATATAATAACCTGTAGTTTAGAATTCTGGGGAGAAAAGGGACCCCGAAATAGCAGTTAAAGGAGTTTATCATGGCCCAGGTGCTGGATAATCAGGTGAATGACACAAACTCTTGCTTGTTAAAATTCTTAAATTATAGAAGATGGTGATGATGAATTTCTTAAGTTGCAGAGTAGAAACGTTAGGTTCCTTCAGCAGGAGTTAAAGTTACCGTTCATCGTAGTCTACAAGGGCCTTTTCATAGGCCTGAAGACCATGGAGCAATTCTAGTGTTTCTGGAAGGAAATTGTGCCATTCATATAAGGAGACACCCTCAGGTATGCAAATAGTGGCGAATATGTCACCCCAGAACCCATTTCGCCAAAGTTATTCACCAATAAGATCATTGACAAGAAATGAAGAAAAGGGTCTTCTAGGCCCTGGCACATGAGTTGCGGTCATTTTCCATCGATCCTAAGTTGCACTTTGTCCCTGTCATTGTAGCACCGCTGAGGTCAGGATGCGTATTCCCGTCAGTGGGGTCTGACAGTTGCTGACTGATGGGTGGCAGCTGGACGGGGTGTCGCCTGCACCGGCCTGGCTGGGGTTCCATGACTTGACTGAACATGGGCAGCCCCTCAATATTCCTGAACGAGCCCCAACTGATCAATTTATTTGCTTCGACTCCCTGATAAGCATATTCTCTGCTTTGTGCGAATTTAAAATGTTTTTCTTAGAATTGCCAAGTGCCAGGCAGGTTGACCGTCACCTGCTTATCACCAATGGAGTACCAGTGGGGATGGGGTCCTGGGCATAGGAGGTTATCAGAACAGGTGGTCTTGCCCGGCAGGTGTGGCTCCGTTGGTTGAGCCATTGACCCATGAAACAAGAGGTCACTGGTTTGAGTCCCAGTCAAGGCACATGCCAGGTTGTGGGCTTGATCCCCAGTAGGGGGCATGCAGGAGGCAGCCAGTCAGTGATTCTCTCTCATCATTGATGTTTCTGTCTCTCTCTCCCTCTCCCTTTTGCTTTAAAATCAAATACACACACACACACACACACACACACATATTTTAATGATAAGTCAGGTCCCTCATTCAATCCTGGGTTTCAGCACCAAAAATAAAAATAAAAATGAGAAGTCACACAGCAAGGAGACCTGTCAAATTAGCCCAACATTTCCCAGACTTACTTGACAATTATACTCTGTCTCGTTCTTATTACAATGACATTGAACTGGTGTCTCATAGAAGAGACTGGGAAGCACTGGGATGAACACCATTGACCGGAGGGTACAACGTAGCCCAATCAGGGAGCTGAAGCAAATATTGGAGCGTCTGTTCCTACCTGTGTTATCTCACCATTAAAAACAAAACAAAACAACTTAGATTTGGTTCTTTCCACATTCTGCCAGGTCATGTAAGTCCCAGGCTCCTCAGATGCAAAATTGGAATAATAGCAGGACACTCCCCATAGGTTTGGTTTGCTGGTTTCTTTGTTTGGAATAGAGTACTCAGAACAGTCCTAGCACGTAGTAGATCCACAATAAATATTCACTTTTATTATTGTTGTTGTTTTAAACAAATTTACTAGTTACTTTTCTGAAGAACTTGGGCCTTTTCGTCGTCCAATAAAAATCAAATACTTGTTTCCTGTGAGGGTTCGACATTGCACGTTTTGTTTCTGGTCTTAATATTTTTTTAAAGCATGCCTCAATACTGATTATTCTTAGCATATGTCACAATAGCGCCGCCGGAAAGCAGTGTCAACCGGCTTTGCTCTTATAAGTTTCGATCCTCAGTTATGGTCTCCATTTGTGTTTCTTCACTGCCTTTCCTGTGGTGTCGACATACCAGGCCGTGCCACGGCCAACAGAATGTTTCTCTGAAGGGCAGCAGCACAAACAACTCAAAACAGGTTCGTCACTTCTTTAGGTTGGCTTGGTATTTGTTCCCTTGTGCGTGGCATTTCTTTTGTTGCAACAGTCAAATATGATCTGGCCATCCTATGCTAATAAATGACTGCACTTAACGTTGGCGACATTCATCTGAGAGCGTGGGCTGCCCACCCACCCTTCCGTGAGCTCTGTACACATCTTTCCTCACCCGGAGGCTCCCGAGCCCTCACATGCTGCCCTGTAAAACAATACTGATCCTGCAGCAGGGGAGAGAAGAAGGCTCGCAATAAGGACAATGTGATTTTACACTTTAATATCTAATATTAGATCCCAAGTCCAATATAAAATAATCTAATATTTAAAATCCAATCTCTTCTGACTTCCCCGTTCTGAAATCACTTGAGTAGACTAGCGCAATCCATTCAGGACAAATAGATTTTCCGCGGATTCGGGCCTGAACTAATATCGAGGAAGATCTGAAATTGCCTCAAATCAATCCTCATATTGGTTGCTGTTCGTGAGCGTTAACCACAGCAGATTAATGCAATTAGAAGGTGAGGGATGCAAGGAGACATTTCTCCAATAATTTTAGTCTTCGAGCATCCTGGCGACTAACTGGAAAGACTTAGCCAATCAAAAGGAGAGCTTTTTGCATTGGGAATCCATGTTTTGTTTCCAGAATTATGAAGTAGATACTAGCAGCTCATTCCCACCCTTCACCCTGCTTTCATGAGTAGCTGTAATGTTTCTTTTCCCACTGCATTGTTTTGCATTCTGTCGTCAAAGACGGATCAGTCTTAAAAGCTCACTGCTTGATCCTCTTCCCCACGAAACTACTATCCCATTTCCTCTTTTATTCTCCGACTTCTCGATGTGTGTTTGGAATTCCTGCTTGATATTTGTTTGATAGTTCTTTTGTTACAATGCTCAAAAGAAGCGCCACCCACCCAGCCACCCCCCTTTTTAATCATTCCACCATTCTCTAGTACAATGGCTTCTGCCTCAACACTATTGTACAGAGTATTTCTAAGCTCATTGACAACCACTTTCATGACAAATCACAAAGATTTTTCTTACTTCTTATCTTCTCTCAAGTATCTGGCATTATTGATCTTGTACTTTTTCTTCTCCTTCTGGTATTTTTTAAAAATATGTTTGTTTTTTATTCTTTAGGATAGGAATTGCCTTTTCATTTTCTTGGAGGTCAGATTAAATTTTTATTTCTCTTCTTATATACACATTCAAATATATAGATTTCTCTATACCCTATACATTAACTCAAATATGGATTGTCAGCCACCAGGATAACCAGCTCTAACTAAATGGTATTTTTCACTTTGCGACCACATCTGTGGACTCTTCCTTCTTCTAGGGGAGTTGACCCAATCGCTCTCTACGTGTTGGCCCACAAGAGGTCACTCCAGAAAGAGTCACTTCATCCTCTACCCCAAGTTCTGGAATAGCTCGAGAATAATGGAATTGAGGAATTTCTAATCACCTTTCTGGAGATATGTACTATATGCATCTTTGTAGTTGGGTTTTTGGCCATCCATTTCACATTCTTTTAAATGTAATTTTTAAAGAATTTTTAGTCCTTCTGACTGATCTGCCTTTGGCTTTTTCAACCACGAAAAGCGTAAGACTCAGACAATTCTTCCAAAACCCCTCATCACTCCGCTGCTCCTCTTGGGCTTTGTTTTCACCAGCGGGTCAGGTTATGTTTTCTATCCAGTCAGTACTTGTATAGCTGCTGCTGCTGCCGCTCCTCCTCCTCCTCCTCCTCCTCCTCCTCCTCCTCCTCCTCCTCCTCCTCGACCTTTTTCATCTGTGTGGGAGTGCTTATCCCCATTCCTGCATTTCTGTCCAAAGCAAACACATCAAGGACCTCAATTGCCTGTTGGCCTTTGTCCCCCACCCATTTCCATGGATCACATCCTACATCTTTCAGGGATTTGCACCACGGAGGCATGTCCATGCCGGGGCAAGTAAAATTGCAACCAGCTGACTTGCTGCTTCTCTCGATTTTATTCAGTTCTCCATAATCACCCAAGGACAAGTCAAACTCTTGGCGTTCAGCTACTCCTGTCAACTCAGAAAGATGCTGTGGGTTGGATAAACAAGGCAAGATGGGGTGAGGCAAAGAGATCTCCAGCTCTAAAGCCACCAGGAGAAATACTGCTGTGAAGGGCGGAGAGAAAAACAAAGATAAAATGACCCCCAGGAAGGGACTGGGGTGCCATTGCAGCTCACGCCATTCGTGTTTGCCCTCCAGCCTCCCCCAGGCCCCAGGAACCCCATCAGCCACTCACACTGCGCTCTGCACTTGGACTTGGAGTGTTAGGTTTTGTTTGGTTCTCATTTGTGTTATACCGTATATGACGTCATACACATTCCATCTACAACTTAGGGGACTGGGTAGTTCTCGAAGCTTGATTATCTACTCGATCCCCAATCACAGACCTGTGGGCAAACCCCTCCCAGCCCTCCCATACTTTCAGCTCTACTTAATTGATCCTATTTATCCTATTTCCTCCCTGCTGTCCTGTCTTTCTACTTTCCTTACTTTCTTTAAATCCATAAATTTTTGTTGCACTTATTATGTGCCAATTCTCTCTCTCCTCACAGAATTCTAGTGATGGAGACATAAAAATAAACAATTGGAACTTAATGTGCTGAGTTGCGTGATAATCTATATGGCACTGTATAGAGTATATGTGCATGTATTTATATATTCATATATATATATATGAATGTGTATATATATATGTTTGTGTGTGTATATATATATATACATATATATGTATGACTAAATTATTAGGTATGAACATGAGTTAGTAAAAAATAAAAAATACAGAGACCAGATCTTGAAGGATCTTACAAGCTATGCTAAGGAATTTGAATTGTACTCTTGAAGGTAATGAGAAATCCCTTAAAGAGCTTTAAGTGGGGGCATGATACAGACAGATTTGGATTTTAGAAAGACCGCTGTAGCAGCTCTTAGGAAACAGGCTATAAGAGGACGATATTATATGGAGAGAGACCACTGAAGAGGCTATTACAGTAATGCTGGAGAAAGCATTCTTAATATTGTAAATATTTTGAAAACTAAAGAAAGCGTAGGCAGTGTGAATGAAGCTGTGGTGATGGGTTGCATCTAGGGAACTTGGTTGGTGAACAGATTGAGGAAAAAGAAGGAATGTCAGATGATGCCCAGGGTTCCTGCTTGGAAAGTGGAAACACTCACTGTCATTCTAAAAGTCAAGGAATGCAGGTGGCCTGTGTTTAATGCAGCTACTAATTATTGAGCACTTACTACATGCCTAGGAGATGCTAAACTCTTACCATGTATTATGTAATTTTATCTCATGTTAATGTCATGAAGTACATATTATTACATTGAATTTAAAGGACAAAATCATGGCTCAAAAAAAAGCAACTTGTCCAAAGTGATGTAATAGCTAAGTGATAGGGCAGGGATTCCCCAGATGTAGGCAGTTCTAACCCAGAGCCTTGGTTCCTAACAATACACCGTGTTTATCAAAGTGTGGTCCCGGGGCTGTCTGCATCAGAATCATGTAGGGTGCTTGTGAAATTAGGTTCCCGGGCCCAACCCAATCTACTGAACCAGGATTCCTGATGGGTGGGGACTGGACTCACCAGGTATTTCTTATGTACCTTAAACTTTACACACCACTGCAGCACATATTCCGTATCATAACTGGGTGGCAGGAGGATGGCCAATTCACTTTTGTTTATTTTTTTTTTTATTGATTTCAGAGAGGAAAGGAGAGGGAGAGAGAGAAATATCAATGATGAGAAAAAAATCATCGATCCGCTGCCTCCTGCACGCCCCCTACTGGGGATCGGGCATGCAACATGGGCATGTGCCCTGACCAGGAATTGAACCTTGACCACCTGGTTCATAGGTTGACGCTCAACCGCTAAGCCACAGCCGGCCAGGCCAAATTCACTTATCTTAAAAGATGGAGATGTTAGTGGAAGGAGAATGCCACCCAGATTGCCCCCACGGGGGTGGGGGACAGCAAACATGTTCCAGCTGAATTGGATGCTGGGATGGTGTAACTTACCGTCTCAGGCGTGGCGAGGCCAGCGTTGCTACAACCACCCCAGGGAAGTCGGGGGAAGTCTGCTGGGCAGGAAGGCTGGGGAATGGGGGAATCATCACCCAGCCAAGCCCTCCGGACTCTGCTTCTTCATACTCTGCTCAGTGGGATTTGACACGTGCCTCCAAACCTGTCCCAGGCCAGCAACGCCTTTGGGATTTTTCCTAAAACGTCTTGCACATTTTGGGGGCATTGCACTCCAGGCAGTGTGTCTGTTTGTAATGTAAGTATCTGGTTAATTATGTACCGAGGGGTAGAATGCGCTCCCGACAGTTGTACAGTGCGGCTGCTGACTCTGTTTACCCACAAGAACACCCAGTGCGTTCTCTCTAGCAGCACAAGCAACTAATTTGAGGAGCAGGAGGTTGTTGCTCGTGTGGGTCTACTCTCCGCTACTAACTTGGGGACATTTGGCTGCGTTATTTCTGTGTTCTTCACGACGACTTTTTAACGTGGTGGGCGCCCGATAAACAGCTAGTGGGTTGGGAAGGGAGGAGTCGGACGGGATGGGGGAGGAGTACGAGGGAGCTGCAGGGACTCCCAGGAAAGCATCGCTTTAGAAAAGGTCCTATTCAGGTCGCCTCAGGTCCTGGTGCTTCTCCTGATGGAGGCACCACTCCGCCGCGGCTGCGTGGGGTTTCTCTCCTCTCCGGGAGCCGGTGGCTTTCCGAAATGGGCTTCACGTGGGTCTCGGACCTGCTTTCTCGTGGGAGAGAGGAAGGCAGCAGTTTCTGAGACTCGAGTGAGAACGTGCAGATTCAGGATGCTCCCACCCGCCCACACCGAGGGGCGATCTCGGGACCCCCACCTCCCCACCCTCCTGATAGGGCCTCTCCCCTCGCGTCACTGTAGCCTAAACCCTGCGGCTCGCTTCCGCTGCGCGTTGTTAACACTTAAGGGTTTGTTTCCTGATCACTTTTGAGACTCTAAGTCCACATCTTGTACCAAAGATTTCTAAGTGCTATTTTTTTTTAAGACCACGGGTTTTAAAAAGCCATTTTCCTACCGATTGTAAATCCTGTCCTCTTACTCCAGTGCTTTTCTGTCGACGTTCACTTTCAAACCCCCTGATTCCATTCATATTTACTCTTTTCTTCTGTTACACGAAGTAATGACTCAGGCTGTTCTATGGGATCCATTTCTGTGGCCTGTGGCTGGAGAATGGATTTGGCTCCTTCTAGAAACTTGGCCTGTCTTGACCTCGGAGGCTGCCTGGGTTTGGAAGTCCTCACCGTGGTCCCCCAGGGGGATCTGCACGGTGTCTGTGATGGCCATGACCTGCGACGTGGCTCCCAGCATTCCGGCTGCAGAAAGGCTCTGCCGGCTCTTCATTCCCGAGGAAAAGGCCCGCGTGGTGGTAGTACCTACCGCTGGGCAGGACGGAACCAAGCAGCGGCTTCCCTCGGCCTTGCAGCGAGCGTGGCTTCGACGGGCAGGCGCCGGGGTCTCATTAGAAGACGGAGCAGCCAGAGTTCAAACACAGAGCTCCCTCTCCTCCACGGTTCTCAGGGCGGCCATAGTTCCCAAACTGAAATTGGGGATTTGCGCTCTGACAAATACATAACTACTTCTGTCATAGCAGGTTTAGAATATCTAAAGCTGAGACAGTCCTGTAATATGTAGGTTATGTTGTGTGTGTGTATTTATATGTTTATATTTATTTCAGAGAGGAGGGGTGGGGGACAGAGAAAGAGAAGCATCAATGATGAGAGAGAATCACTGATTGGCTGCTTCCAGCATGCCCTACACTGGGGATCAAGCCCAAAACCCGGGCATGTGCCCTGACCAGGAATCGAACTGTGACCTCCTGGTTCCTAGGTCGATGTCTAACCACAGAACCACACCGGCTGGGCCCCACACCGTTTCTAGGGCACCAAAGCGCCCTGCCTAGGCTCTGTCCGGTAGCTTCGTCTACCTTAAGTCCTTCCTTTGTGTCCCTGTCCCAGCTTTAATAAACGTGCTCTCAAATCACCTGGACTCATCCTGTGACATCTTTCCTGCACCAAGTCAAGAACCCACCCACTGCAGGCCAGCCTGAGGCAGAGGCACTCCGGGCCCGGCCGGGCCCCGTCGGGAAACACTGACACAGCTCTCCTGGGGTCTGCTTCCAGGCCACAGTGAGAGCAGGGGGGTGCTATCCCAGCATGCCTCTTCCCAACCAAACAGGCAAGGACCAGCCAGACGCACATGGGTGTGAGCTAGCTCTGTCTCACTGTTCTTCACAATCAGAGTAAGTGTGACCCCGGGCGCTTCGCACAGACACTTGTATGTACACGCGTGCCTGCTTGGCACCTGACTCACAGTGCAGTCGCCAAACCCCCCGGGAGAATTCCCTACATCTCCAACTGTTTTCCCGGTAGCTTGCCAATGAGTAAAGATAGGAAGGGCAAGTTCAAAATAGCAGGAACCACAGGCATTGCCTGAATACTGCCTATCGGGGATTTTCTTCCTTTCTTCCTTTTTTAACTCTGAAGGTCTAGCAGAGGTTCAGGGGTGGGCAAACTTTTTGACTCGAGGGCCACAATGGGTTCTTAAACTGGCCCGGAGGGAACAAAAGCATGGATGGAGTGTTTGTGTGAACTAATATAAATTCAAAGTAAACATCATTACATAAAAGGGTATGGTCTTTTTTTTTTTTAGTATTACTCATTTCAAACGGCCGGATCCGGCCAGAGGGCCGTAGTTTGCCCACGGCTGGGTTAGGTGAAAGGTGGTTGTTTTCAAAGCGTCCCTTGTCAGAAGGCAGGCCCTCCCATCTGTAGAAACTATAAAAGTGCATCTCGAATTGTACTTATCCCTCGAAGTTCTGAAAGCACATTAGGGAAGAATAACAACACATTCCACTTCGGCGGCAAAGTGCTAATTAAAAACGAACTTCAGTGCTCCCAGAGGTAAAATATTAGTGTTATTTTTAAAATGAAATTAAGCATCACAACCTTCTTCCTCTTTTCATTGTTATAAAAATATTTAGCAGCCGAGTCTGTGTGATGATGCAGGCCTCTCTTAAGGGTGTCGGTATTATCAGCACAGTCATAAAATATTTTCTGCGTTGTCCATAGACAGTGAAGGATCTGTTGCTAGTGGGACTTACGATCTATTTTAGGATGCCTGCTGGCTACAAAATAATTACTGATACTTGCTAATGCCTGAATCGGTTGGATTTAGCAGCAAGAAATTCTTTGTTTTCACAAGTAGGGGGAAGTTATTTTTCTTACAGAAATTTCTTTGTTGGTGGTATTAGAGAGGATTAGGGTGGGGTTGAAGTACTTGAAAATGCAATTAATCTAATCCCTTTAACAGCAATTGTTTTCATATTGATAATTCTCTGTAACAACAGCATTACAGATCACAACCTTGTGAAATATTGACACTAAATATTTTAGCATAAAAAATCTCTCCCCAGTTCTCTTTTTCTATAGAATGGTAACATTTTCGGCTTCTTTGGCCTTCTTTTCTTTCTTTCTCACCTAAAATGGGAGCTTTCTTCTCAGGGGGCCAGAATAATATATATTTTTTTAATCCTGCTAATTTTCTCTCAATGTCAGTGTCTCTCAGTCATTATGTTAATGGCCAGTAAATCATTAATCTCCTAAAAAGAGTGTGAGTAGGAAACAAGAACAGTTCTATTGATTTCTTTCTTTTCTTTTCTTTCTTTCTTTCCTTTTTTTTTGTATCTACAGTCATTTGGTTTAGATTCTCACGTGAAATGATTTGTTTACCCATCAATTTCAATAAATTGTTATGCTGTTAAAATTACCACAAAAGTGAGAAAAGTAGATGAAGGACAAAACTGTCCTTCTGGTCAACCTCTGATCATCTCCAGTGTAAACTGGGAATTGATCTGAATCTGATTAAATATCACGTTACCCAGGAGAGACTTCCCATCACCTCCCAATATAAAATCGCCCTCAGAATCCCTCCTCACTGCCCTTCTTCCCTTCAATAGGCTGCCTCTTTCTCTGCAGCACAGAATATTATAAAACCTTATATATTTGTTTCCTTGGTGCATCTCCTCCCAACCCCCAACAAAGACGGACGAGCTGCCAGAAGCAAGGACTCAGATGTGTTCACTGCTGTGTCTTGGGAGCCAAGACAAGGAAGGGCCTTAACGATAGTGATATCATAGGCAACCAATAATTATCCAATGTAGCAGGCACTTATCCGATGCATGAAGCTCTTCTCAGTTTTACTTGGTGCCTGAAGCAGCAGATCGGGGCAGAACAGGGACCTTTCCTCCTTGTGCTGGCCAGCATCTCGATGGCTGACCACGTGATGGGAATGTGAGCGTTTATCCTGAGCCCACGTCCAGCTGAGCCCCAGCGGAATGGCCCTGTGGGCAGAAGCAGAGACTGGGTGCTTCACCCGGCGAGTCTTCATTAAAAGGCTAAATCTTCGGGTTGTGCGGTTCCTGTTTGGCATCCACATGTTTACCATTTTAAGAGCAGTTTAGCCCGGCCGGCGTGGGTCAGTGGTTGAGCGTAGACCTATGAACCAGGAGGTCACGGTTTGATTCTCAGTCAGGGCACATGCCCAGGTTGTAGGCTCCATCCTCAGTGGGGGATGTGCAGGAGGCAGCTGATCAATGATTCTCTCTCATCATTGATGTTTCTATCTCTTCCTCTCCCTTCCTCTCTGAAAGTCATAAAGAGCAGAGACTCTCCAAGGATGCTCTTCCGTGCACTAGCTATGTGCTATAGAAATAGGGGTTACTAAAACAAACAGGGGTCCATGGTCTGATAAGCTTCTGAAACTAGGTAGTGCAGGAAGCTAAGGAAAGTTTAACTTCATGTGCGATCATGCTCATTATAGCTCTCGAACGCAAGACTGTGTTAGGCCGTGTTTCCCAAACTCATTTGACCTTCGACCCTTCTTTTTGTACCAGCCACCCTCCTCCAAGGCTGGGTTGCCTCATAGGAAGTCCATTGACTTGGGAGTTGAACAAGCCGGCTGGGGCAGGGGCAGGGGCAGGAGAAGAGGGGCCTGGCTCTGCCACCTTCCTGACCTTGTTCTGTGACCTCCGGCACTTTCCTCGACACTCCCTGCGTCTCCGTTTCCTGTGGTGTGAGGTGGGGCTGAAAAGGACGACCCAGGATAATGTGGGTGAAGGGTCTGACCCTGAAGTGCTAAATCACTGGTGATGATCGTCGACGCCTTTGATTGAATGTAGGAGTGCGTGCTGTTTAGACAGACATGGTCACGGATATTTCCTAAGCCAGGCTTGCTAGCCTTGACCCTTTCCCAGAGCCACTCTGCCGCGCCTCCTGCTCTGCCTCGGTGCCCTCTGCCCTCTGAGAAGCTCTGCGCATCTCTGCTGAAGTCAAGGAGATGCTGCGTGGGCCTCCCTCAGGGTGCCCTGCCGAGTCGCCATCCTGTGTCCCATCCCCTGGACCTCCGGGGGAGCCGCCTGTGTCAGGAGGAGGGGCGCATCCACCCTGATGATGGTGCAGATGGCTACGAGCTGCTAGATTCGGAAGGGACCCTATTATTTTCAGTACATTTCAAAGGAAGGTGTGATCTGTGTAAATCTGACCCCTTCCAGTTAAGTGTGCATTTCCATCTATTTAGAATTTATAAATCCCGACAGATTCCGCCGTATTTATAGCCCTCCGTAAGAAGCCCGCGCCCGGTTCGAGGAGTTTTGCATTTGGCTCCCCGGTATGCTGAAGAGAGTTTAAATAATAATAAATTTGGTGATTTATTCCACCTGGAACAGAAACTTATTCTCCCCTCCTGGCTCATTCTGAAGGGGACACTATAAATAGCGCCGCAGACGCCGGGATCAGGAGTGGGGAATGGAAATGCGAGAGGGAAGTGCAGAAACATCTCCATTATCGCGGGTGCCCTGCCTGTATTTCTGAAACAGCCCTGTTCCCCCAATAACGCGCCTTCTCTTCTTTCTCCGGCCCCGTCTCAGTTACACGCGAGGCCCGAACCTGTTGCCCGAGTTGGGATCCGGTTGCATTAATGGGGGAGAGCGAGGGGAAGAGTCGCTGACGTAGGAGAAGGTGGCCTCTGGGGCCCGAGCAGGTCTCCGATGCTCACCTCCCATTTCACAGGCGTCAGCGGAAACTGAACATCCACGTCTAAAGTGCAAATGCATCATCGGAGCCCCAGCTCATGCACCGCAGGTCTGGCGGGACAAGCTCTCAGCTCAGGGGAAAGGGGGATAAAGAAAGTCTAATTGCAACTCCACAGCCTCAGGGCAGTGTCCCAGGGTGGATTCTTGCTCCAGCCTCTGCTTAGCATTCCTGGGTCAGGATCAGCCAGAAATACCTGCAGGCTTGGCTCCCAATGACACCCCCTGTTTTCTTAAACACAAGAGAAAGAGAAAGCAGGAAGCCGGTTGACTGTCTGAGAAGCTCCAGGTGAGGGCTGAGAGCAGCCCTTGGTGCAGCATAGACTGTGTCACCACCGGTGGCGGTGGGACGAGGGGCCCGCTGTTCAGCTTCTTATTTGATGGGACTGTGAAGGAAGTAGCCTTCGTGTGGCGGAAAACAATGGTAGCGGTTCACGTCCATGGACAGCCGACGGTGGCCCCGGCACAGAGCGCAAAGCAGTGGTCCCCTGGCTCTTTGCCACACCCTCCCAGTTAAGTACTGGCATTTTCTGGTCTGATTCCTGGGAGCATAGGCCCGCCCCCCCGTCTTCCTGAGCGATCCCCGGGCCTCCGGCTAATGGGGTGGCAGATGTCTGGGCCAAGCCCCAGAGCCTGCAGCAGACCGCATGCTAATGATTTGCGGCCAGCAAAGTAAATGCTTTCATCGCAGGCTCTGTGGAGCGGAGACCCCGTTGAGGATGATGGATTGGAGGCCACGCGAATAGTGTCCCACGGGGGTGTGGTTTCCCAAACAGGACGCAGGTATCTCGGTTCATTGCTCATCCCAAAGCTTTGCCTGGAATCTGGCTGTTTGAGGAACGGGGCTCTGAAGGCTCGTCCTTGAGGCTTGGAGGAATTTCCTTGCTTTTCCTAAAACATCTCTGTGAGCGGCCGCGGCGGTATGGAGCCGGCAGACTCGGTGTCTCTGGTGCTTCTGGGACCACGTTATGGGTCTAACCCAGGGGTGGGCAAACTTTTTGACTCGAGGGCCACAATGGGTTCTTAAACTGGACCGAGGGCCGGAACAAAAGCATGGATGGAGTGTTTGTGTGAACTAATATAAATTCAAAGTAAACATCATTACATAAAAGGGTACGGTCTTTTTTTTTTAGTTTTATTCATTTCAAACGGGCCGCATCCGGCCCGCAGGTCGTAGTTTGCCCACGGTTGGTCTAACACATACGGGATAAGTAAACGGTTTCCACTTCCTAACGCCCTTGGAAAGAAACCAGGCAAGAAAATTAGCATACTTTTTTTTCTTAAGCAATCAAATAGGAGACTCCAATTAGGGCAAATAAAAGTGATTACTGCAGCCCAGCTGGCATGGCTCAGTGGTTGAGTGTCAACCTATGAACCAGGAGGTCACAGTTAGAGGTCACGGTTCGATTCCCGGTCAGGGCATAGGCCCAGGTCACAGCTTGATTCCAGTGTGGGGCGTGCAGGAGGCAGCCGATCCATGATTCTCTCTCATCATTGATGTTTCTCTCTCTCCCTCTCCCTTTCTCTCTGAAATTAGTGAAAGTATGTTTTTAAAAAATGATTACTGCAAACAGGTTTTTTTTCTTCCTTTCTTCTTTTCTTCCTCCTTTTCTTTCTTTCTTCCTTTTCTCCTTCCTTGCTCCCTCCCTCCCTTCCTTCCTCCCTCCCTTCCTTCCTTCCTTCCTTCCTTCCTTCCTTCCTTCCTCTCCTGGCCTCTTAGCAGCAGCAGGATGGCAAGGCAAGCCATGTGCCCAGCCCATGTTTGACGCACCCTCTTGTGTTCCTCTTCCCCAGGGCAACCCCTACATGTGCAACAACGAGTGTGACGCGAGCACCCCCGAGCTGGCGCACCCCCCGGAGCTGATGTTCGACTTCGAGGGGAGACACCCGTCCACCTTCTGGCAGTCGGCCACCTGGAAGGACTACCCCAAGCCTCTCCAGGTGAACATCACTCTGTCCTGGAGCAAAACCATCGAGCTCACGGACAACATCGTCATCACCTTCGAGTCGGGGCGCCCGGACCAGATGATCCTGGAGAAATCCCTGGATTACGGGCGCACATGGCAGCCCTACCAGTACTACGCCACGGACTGCCTGGACGCCTTCCACATGGACCCCAAGTCCGTGAAGGACTTGTCCCAGCACACGGTCCTGGAGATCATCTGCACCGAAGAGTACTCCACGGGCTACATGACCAACAGCAAAATCATCCACTTTGAAATCAAAGACAGGTTCGCCTTCTTCGCCGGGCCCTGGCTGCGCAACATGGCCTCCCTCTACGGCCAGCTGGACACGACCAAGAAGCTCAGAGATTTCTTCACGGTCACGGACCTGAGGATCCGGCTGCTGAGGCCGGCCGTCGGGGAGATTTTCGTGGACGAGCTGCACTTGGCGCGCTACTTCTACGCCATCTCGGACATCAAGGTCCACGGCAGGTAAGCGCGCGTCCCTCCCTCGTGAGCGAGGACAGGGGTGTTCACAGGAAATGCGGGGGGGGGGGGGGTGTCCTTGCAGCTGGAGAATGCTTGTCAATTTCTACTGCAGCGGATTCTCAGGAGCCCCAGCCTGGAGGTGGGTCCTGAGGCACCTGCGGCCCTTCTCACTGAGCAGTGATTGGTGAGCCCAGAATTGCTGTCCTCAGGCCTGAACCTGGCAGGGTTGCGTAGAATTTAAACAAATGGGGGGATGCGCGTCTTACAAAAGGGACTAGAAAACAAGCAATGCATCTTCCTGTTGTTTCCAAATGCCAGAGAGGGCCTGCACCATGGGAGGCTTCCTGTGGTTTTGTTCTGTCGAGCAAAAATCTCTGAAACGGAAGCTGAGTTTCTTGAAATGGGTTAAATCAGAGCCACACGCATTTAGGGAAAACAACACATTTGTTTAGAAGGGGCAAGCTGTGTTTTCCGGTTCTTCTGATGCTGTTGCTTTAAAAGCTATGCTGCCATGTGTCCCTGAGTCAGGCCCCTTCTTGCTGTGGGGCAGGCACAGGTGGAAGAGTTTAGGCAGTATCGGTCCCGGTCAGGCTTACCTTAGGTTTTGATAATGTACCTGACACACAATTGAGCAAGTTACTAAGAACGTTGAGGTGTTTACATGGAAAGCTTCACTCATTAGAACCAGGACCACCAAAGCAGAGATTTTCAACCCGATTTTTTAAGTGTGGGATGTCACCAAAGTCACCAACGGGTGGAGGTTGGAGCGTGAGATGATGAGTTGGGAAAACTAAAGATGAGTGGACTGTACAGCAAAAATGGGAATAAGAAAGCAAACCAAGGCAGTAATCATTCTAAAAATGTCAGGATAGCTCTAAATCAGAATATACGGACATAAGAATATAAACAATGCATAAATCATCTACGTTTAATTAAGTAATCATAAAATTTTAACAAAATAAGGCAGGATTTTTAAAAAATATATTTTTATTGATTTCAGAGAGGACGGGAGAGGGAGAGAGAGATTGAAACAACAGTGATGAGTGAGAATCATTGATCAGCTGCCTCCTGCACGCCCCACTCTAGGGATCGAGCCTGCAACCCAGGCATGTGCCCTGACCGGGAATTGAACCTTAATCTCCTAGTTCCGTGGTCGGCAAACTGCGGCTCGCGAGCCACATGCGGCTCCTTGGCCCCTTGAGTGTGGCTCTTCCTAAGCCTTAGGAGTACCCTAATTAAGTTAATAACAATGTACCTACCTGTATAGTTTAAGTTTAAAAAATTTGGCTCTCAAAAGAAATTTCAGTCGTTGTACTGTTGATATTTGGCTCTGTTGACTCATGAGTTTGCCGACCACGGTCCTAGTTCTGCGGTCAATGTTCAACCACTGAGCCACACCGGCCAGGCAAAATCCCACCAGATTTACTACTTTCCTTTTACCCCTCACCCTGGTAGAACCCTCCCACTGCACTGCAATGGTTCCGAGGAGTTTGGAGGGGGCTCCCACCTCCCTTCCCTGGGACTCACCCACTGCCTTTTCCTGGTCACCAGTCACCTGTAAGCTGGTGAGGAAGCAGCTGGGCAGGAGACAAAGGTGTAATAGAGGTGAGCCCCTCCCATCTGGTCCCCTTCTGTCACCTCCAAACTCCTGCCCAAATTCCTCAGGGCAAAGCCGATGTTGGCGTGTGCTGTGCTGGGCGCCAGATGGCTGGGGTATTTTTAGTCTTGGGGGAGGGACTAAAGAAGCCAGGCCCGCGGCCAGGCGTGTCTCCAGCTCCTAAGTTATATAAGGAGCGTGGAGCCCCTCGAGGGAGCTGCTGCCTGGGCGGCAGACCTGTCAGCGTGGAAGCTGGTAGACGCTTCACCCTTGAACGTCTCGGCCTCGTCTGTCTGTCTCTGAGCGCACCATCTAGAGGAGCCTTGAAGGGGAATTGGTGATCTCGGAAAGCAAGTTCTGAAGGTTCCTTTTCGAGAATATCATACACGGAAACTTTCCCAAAAAGTTGTTTCCATCACTACTCCTCCCTCCGTTCGTGGGATGGTTGCAATATTTAACGTGCCTTTCCATGTCTGTAATGGTCATTATCATGATATTTTTTTCTGCCTGTCACGCCACAAATAATGTGGGAACTGGAGTGAGTTATTTGGGGACAGTAGGGAAATGGCCATAGAATAGTGGACAGAGAATACAAGATTTTTTTCTCCTTGAAATGTTAAGCGAGGCAACGAAAGCAGGTGGGGGATCTTGGAGCTGGCTGACCATGAGCTCCAGGTCTTTATTTCTTGTGCACAAATGCACTTGGTGGTTATGTATTGTACTGGCTGGCATTGTTTGGTGTAAAAAAAAAATTAATGTTGTGATGATCATAAGACGAAGGTTGCATTTAGGTTCCTTTTAGCATGGGACACATCTGAGACCTCTTTTACTGGTGACAAAACCTAAACTCCCACCGTAAACATTGCAGCCCTCTTTGGCTACACGTTTCTGCTGCCGCCACTTCCTCCCTCCAGCTGTGCGCTTCTTCCCGTCGTCGCAGAGGAGGAAGGTGGCTGTTGGCGCTCTCGGCCGCTCCGCCGTCCTTACCTTGTTCGATCAGCCTCATAATCTCCCGGGACTAATTCTGACTTGTGGACGTCCTCCTTCCGTAAATCAGGCTGCTTTTCCCTGATGAATAATAGACGAGTGCAGTGTGCCAGCACCTTAATTAAAGAGTGCCTCTCTTCGTCTTCATCTCATTTTAATTTACAGGGTAATACTACAATAATATCACTAATGGAAGGTACATTAAAGGACATCAAGTAGCATTAACTGTATTAAATTATGGTACTTGTGTTAATTAACTGCCGAAGCAAGATGGTTCTAATGGCCAAAAAGGTCGTCTAATGCATAAATAAAATCTCCCCAAATGAGAGGTGAGGGGAGGAATGGGGAGGAGATGTTTGTTCCGAACATCTTTTTATACCGACAGGGAGCCGAGCCCATGGGCTGGGAAATCTAAGGTACAAAATGTTTTCTTAGTTACACACGGAAAGTTTTGATTTTGAAGTGTTTTGTTTCCGCCTAAGCATTTGCTAATTAAATTGAAAAGTTGAACATTATATTTGTCAGATGCATTGATTTTAGAGAACACAAACTCAGCCTGACGTATTGTTTGTTTGAGGTGCCCAGTTTCAAGGAAGTAATCATTGTAAAACTGGACAGACAAGTGAACATTTGATGACACGCTCACCTGTTTGTGAGGTGTGCTGTCAGCAATGGCTCAAGTACTGGATTCAGTCACAAGCTGATAGAAATTCCTTTTCAACTTCAAGATCTTTAGGATAGAATTGTAAGACCTTTTCTCAGTGGCCTAGAAAACTCGAACCAGCATCTCTAGTACTTGTCTTGTTAGAGAGTACCCCTAAACATAATCGCCAATAATTGCCCACAGTGGTGTTCACCCATGTCTTACCCTTGGCAGCTACCTAAGCTCTTTACAGGTAGTTGGCCATCAGCCTCTACTGGCAGAAAGGACTTTGCCTTCTGAGCCTCTGTCGTTCATCTCTGAGAAAGGAGCCGGGCACCGCTAGCATGAAAGCTCCACTTCTACACACTTTTTGGTGCTGCCCCAGCTGGAACCCACTGTCCCTCTCTGATCCCAGGACGGGGAAAGGCCCAGGGACAGAGCCCCTTGGGCTGGGTGTCAGGCGTGAGAAAGGCCCTTCCCTGTCACCCTCAGAAGGAACCAGATATCGTCGTAAAGCCTCACTGTTTGAATGTCACCACCTTAGTGTTTGCTATAATCAGGAAATTCACTTTCTTGAATCAAGGCTTTCAAATGGTTCATGGGAAAGTGTGCGATCATGGGAAAGTAAGCAAGAACACTGCGGGGAGCTGCAGAGTATGAACACAGTCAGGCATCCCCATGCTTCCTCAGACAATTTAGGGAAAACCATGTAGCACACAAGTGATCTGGGGAGGACAAAAGGCTTCCGGTCCTCCTGCAAGTTCACTGAGTCCTTCTCTCAGCCGCAATTTGAACAAATCTGCCAAAATATTTACTCTTCACCTGTCAGGTGAGAGGCGCCAAAGCCCGGGGTCTGGCCTTCATTCATTCTTCCCAATGAGTCTTAATCATTGAAGCTGGGTTTTACCACCACCCAACAGACTCTGCTTTTATAACGCCTTCCTCCTGTCACCGATAACTACTCATCCTCCATCCGGGCCAGACGCCGGCTTAGACGGTGGACATATGGAGAAGCACACGGCGTAGTCAGTGCTCGCAAGAAGCCGATGCCCACAAGGACACAGACATGTAAACAGAAAAGGAGGGCCGTGTGGGTTCAGTGCTTTTGCCACATGGGTGTGGAAAGTGCCCTGGCAACAGAAAAGTGGCTCATTTAATGCAGGAAGCCTAGCGAATGCTTTGATGAGGATGTGATATTTGCACGGTGTCTTGAAATATGTACTTTAGGATGTGGAGCAGCCAGGGCCCAACGGATCTTTTAGGTGACTCACTGTGCTTAAGAACAGCACACCTGGTAAGGAACTCCAAGTCGTTGGACAGATCCTGGGAGATGGGTTCCGGCATCTCCAAGAAGCACTGACGGACTCTTACCTTGGGCCTTGAGCCCCCCATGCCATAGAAATATAAAGTTCTCTGGGTTCTTCAATGTCTACTACGTGCAAGTGAGGAACTTTCCAGAGCCACGGAATGAAAGGCTGGTCCCACATGGCTGTGTTGAACAGGGAGATGCAGGGAGAGACCAGGAGGACTAGGCCATTGCTTAGTTGTGGAGCAACTGGAACTCCAAGTCCTGATGCGCAAATGGAGAGTCCAGAGAGCGCCCCACATTCCACAGAAGCCACCATAACATGCGGCTTTGAGGTTTGCTCGCCCTGTCATTAGGACTTCGTGGGCCAATCAGATTGGAAGGAAAGAAGGGCTGAAGGAAAGATGTTAGTAGGAATCCGAGTGGAGGGTCCACATAAGGATTTGAAAACACTCTGGTGTTGCAGAAAGAGGTCTGAGCTGGAAATATACACGTTTGGATAGTATCTCCTGGCATGTGATGGCTGACGTGTAGAGAATGAATGACATCGATATAATAGGGTCCTTTCCCCATGTAACTATGAATGGCTGGTCATTTATGGAACACTTGCAGAACTCTGTGCAATACTGTCATTAAAGTGGTGATTTCTGAAGGAAATTGAGAAATAATCCAGGAAAGAGAAGGAAATCAGAATGAGAGGGGGATGAGTTAAGGACATTCTACCAAATCTACCCACTGGATTAATACTGACGTAGTAACCCTTCACGTCTGTGTAGCACTCAGCTTACAAGGCTCTGGCCAGGTACCCTCTTTCCATGCATCCTCATTAGAGACTCGGGAGGGAGGTGTTGCTTAGCTTCATTTTACAGGTGGGGAAACTGAGGACCCGTAAGTTCCGTGATGTTAAAAGCATCCCACACTCAGTAAGGTGACAACATCAGGCTGCTAACTAGAAACCGTGTGTTTTGTCATTATGTTAGCCACCCCAGCCTGGTGTGAGCTCAGCACATGCAGGAAACTCAGGAGATTCCCGAAGGAGCCATCTTTCAATTGCATCCTTAGCCAATAGGTCTTGGGTCTCTGTTCCTCTCAGAACGTCCTGGGAGTGGCCCTCCCCCTGCCTTTGGGCTCGGGATTCTACTGCGCCACCGTAAAAGTGGCTGTGTGTTTATCGGAGCTCCCTCCCTCATTTTCATTCACTTTATATGTATTATTAGGCTAATTTGTCGTATTGTGTTAGGTCCTGGTGTCTTACTGTGAAAATAAAATTGTGATGATAGTGTCTCATTTTAGAAAGGGAGAAAAAAATTAATGAGCTGAATTTTCTCAGTATTAATTTGTTCTCATATTTCCCCATAAACGTTTAATACCAACAACTACTTTTGCCTCATGGGCATCATCCAATTGTAAAACAAGCCACACATATTCCTGGATCAACTTGGAAATGGCCAACTACCTCGGCTTATTTTAAGAAAGTGTATCTTTCAATTGAAGGCAATCTGCTTTTTCTTTTAACTTCCACCTATTAGGGTATATTCTCTTTTCTGGAACCACATTGAACATAAGTGTCTGCCTCTTTCATACAACAAAATTATGTAAATTTGAAGTCAATGATCCTATCCCCAAGTCTTTCTCTTTCCAAGCTAAATGAATATTTAACTATCCTACCATCTAAGATTTTTAAATTTAATCTGCTCTTCTTTTAAAAGGAGAATGAAGTTCAGTAAATAAGAGTATTCAGATGAAAAGCTTAGCAACCATAAATAAAAATTAACAAACACAAACATTGCTATTTAACTCCCATGGAAACACTTAAAATGAAGATTTGTGGCAGGAACCCATTTTAAGTGGACGAGCGAGCACCATCCTGATTTGGAGCGTAGATTTTCCGTCCTTAAGGATTGCTTGAATTAAAAAGAGAAACTATGCATAAGCAGCTCATTTCCCTCCGAGGTTTGCACCATTGTAAGGAGAGAACGCATCTAATAACCCCTCCAATTAAATTAGCAACTTCGTTAGCGTGCAGAAAAACAACCCAGTTCAAGAGCTTGTCTCTTTATCCTCGCTTCCCCGGTGCCACGGATATTTTTAAACGAGTGGGTCATCAAAAAGGAAAGATGTCTCCTTCTTAAGAAGCATCACGATCCTTGGGCCAAATACCACATCACAGAAAAACGAAATAATTTCCTTCCTCCCTTCACACGTGTAGAGGAAGCTAGAGTCCAGCTACAGCCACGGGACCAAGCAAGGGGAGACGGGTACACTCCTCAGTCCTAACGCCTGCGGTTGTGTTTTACCTGAATTCAGTGGTTGGCATCTTGGGAAGGTCTTGGTGGTTTTTGTCCCGAAGGTCAGAGGTATTGCCCTTCACATGAGGAGCTGATGCCGCTGGGGGGTACTCACTGTAAGAGTCTGTGTGGAGCTGTGTGACCGAGGGGTCAGTAGAGACACCATCACCCTTCAGTCTGCAAACACGAGACCAAATGAGTGAAGGTCAAGGGTTGTGCCGTCATCATTTGACCGTGTGGAGAGAGGGGTTGATTTCATTTCACCGTAGGTCTGTATTCCAGTTCCAACAGCCACCTCTAGGACTGAATGTGCTCGTTTCGCCGGGACTAACAGCACTGCACGTAAACGCAGGCCTGCTGCTTCTACCTGTGTCTCGCAGCAGCAGAATTGTATCTAAACAAGGTCAATCAGTGGCGAAGGGAGAAAGGACAGTTTTTAAATTACGTATGGTTTGGCCAATGAGTATGTTTCTGAACTTCCACTTGGAAAAACATTGACTGGATGGATAGAGTTTTTAAATATGTGACACAGGAGCCTGGTAAATCCTGTTGGTCTGCAGATCCCAGTCCAGAACCTTATGTAATTAGCATCGCTACTATGTCAGCTCTTTCGGGCTGACGGGTGCCTAAGGCAACTGGTCTTGTGCTAGGAATGTAGAGAGGACAGAGATCAAAACATTAGGATCTCAAAATCATTATTTGTCTTATTTGTTTGTTTGTGTGTTTTTGTTCATCCTCACCCCAGGATGTTTTCCCATTGATTTTAGATAGAGTAGAAGGGAGGCAGGGAGAGAAGCATTGATGTGAGAGAGAGACACATCAATTGGTTGCCTCCCGCCCACGCCCCAACCAGGGTCAGAGCCCTAGATTCTTCAGTGTGTGGGTGACACTCTAACCACTGAGCGCACCAGCCAGGGCTACTTGTCCTATTTTATAAGAGAACGTTGGCTGGCAGTCCAAACCGGTTCTGGCTGTGGCTGCGCTGGTAACTCTGTGAGCGCAGAGTGAGGCCCAGCCGCCCTAAGCACAGCCTCCCCGTCTTCACCGTGAGCGGGTGATACTGTATCCGCGTTCCTCAGAATTGCTCTTCCGACAAAGGCCGCCATGCGCAGACACCTGTGGGGGACATGTGGTTTGCAATGTTTTCTTCCGGAAGTCACAGTGCATACAGGCGCATGCGAGATGTCCTAGAGCAGTGATGGCGAACCTTTTGAGCTCGGCGTGTCAGCATTTTGAAAAACCCTAACTTAACTCTGGTGCCGTGTCACATATAGAAATTTTTTGATATTTGCAGCCATAGTAAAACAAAGACTTACATTTTTGATATTTATTTTATATATTTAAATGCCATTTAACAAAAAAAAATCAACCAAAAAAATGAGTTAGCATGTCACCTCTGACACGCGTGTCACAGGTTCGCCATCACTGTCCTATAGTAAAGAGACACTTCCATTTATTTAACCAGAGCCTCCCAAACCTTCTTAGCCAAGGACATCTATGAATCCCACCAGCGAATTAGCAATAGCAGAACTCTCCTGGGGTAAACAAGCTTCCTTGCATCCCCAGTGTCACTGGACTCTTCACTGGACATAAGGAAGTCAATGGAAGCATCGTGTGTGTGTGTGTGTGTGTGTGTGTGTGTGTGTGTGTGTGTGAATTATTTGCACTTAAGAACAGATTGATATCCCACAGCGAGGTCTAATGTTAGCTATCAGCCTTTCTATATTGTTACTCCATTGGGTGAGAAAGATGAGACCCTCTCGGGGGAAGGCCAGCTGTAATAGGGAACACCTTTCTTTCTTTTTTTTAACTGTTGCTCTTATTCTCTGAGCCTTTGGGAGTCCTGTGCACTGAAGAATGATGGGAAATTAAATGCTGCCTTGGCATAGATGGGGATATTTTGTGTTTTGTTTTTAAGCTGGAGAAATGGTGATGGAAGAGTCAGCAGAGATGTAAAAAAATGAAATGCCAAGTGATTCAATCTGGTGTGTTTTAGAGAGAAATCGAGATGCCGGGGGATTGCTATTCCTCTGGAATGTAATCTCTTCACGCTCTAATGACACCAATAAGCTAAAATCATGTCTTTAAAGGCAAATGAGATGAACTAATATTTAATTTATTCCTTTTTGTTGTATGGAAACCACAGGCTGGTTTTCGTTGAAGGCACGTTGCCTGCTCTCTGGCTCCATGGGCGTGTTCATGAACAACAAAGGAGCGCCCAGCAGCACCAAACCTGGGCTACGGCTACGGGGTGTCGCCTCGTCTAGGCGGTGTGCTGCTGCCCTGGCTGCTTGTACTCCTTCGGTCTCGCCAGAATATCAGGGAAGCGAAGCTGTTACAACATACGGGTGACATCCATGTGTAATTATAGCTCCTCCAGTGCTGCTGGGAACAGGGAACAGATGGGGAGAGGGTGGGCCAGGAGATGATGGGAGGGGGCGGGGAAGGGGTCAGCGATTTGGCAGGTTGGAAATAGATCGCATCATGAGCTCCTGGATTGGAATTATACGTGCAGTGTGTATGCCCAACAGTCAGAGCGGCGTAGCCTTGCAGAATCATTTCTCTTCACACTGAAAGAAACCATGGAATCATCTCATCGAACTCCCTCTTTTTTTTTTTTTATGTGAAACAGGATGGTTAACTAAATTAGCCCGAGATGATACTGTTGCATAAGCAGAATTTGGACCCAGATGGGACTTGTGTTTCGCTCACTGATCTGCCCCCAATGCCTAGAACGGGACCGGGCACATAGTAGGAATCAATACAGATTGACTGAGGGAATGAGCACAAAGAGAAAAAAAAACGTGTTCCTATATTTGTGATGGTCGAGACCCTTAAAGTCACAGTGCAGAGCAGTGACCCATTTCTGGGGGGCGGCCAGGACCGTGATAGTGGACGGCAGAAGAGAGAGTTATGGGTATCCGCAATGGATGGCCACATTGTCCATCTCCGGGAGCCAGACTTGTGATGGTGCCATTGATATTTTAGAAATTGAGAGGGGTACCTATTCGAGATTCGTATGAGCTCATATTTTAGCTTAAATGTGATGATGGCCTATGGGAGGTTGGAATTATGAGACTAATAAAAGAATGAGAGGAAACTTAGAATGATAACTATTTGTTAGTGAATAGACGAATAAGTTAGCCTACCAATGACCTACAGGTCACATAACTTGCTGTTTTACATTTTGAGTTTCTGTCTGAGCACAAACATTTCTTTAGAAATAAGCAGATGGCCGTCATTGTTATCTTCACTGATGGGAGCACTGGTTTTCTCAGGGACCCCTGAATACCTAGGAAGCATTTTTACCCTCGACGCGTCATCCTGAATGCGCACAGACCGTTAATAACCGGCATTGTAGCTCCATAGTCTGACCCATCGATGAGTTTGCTGACTCCACTAGAATATGCGCTAGTCATCTAAGTGTAGAGAATAAGGTGATGGATGGAGAGTATACTACAGAAATATCTTGGGGATATCTATTTCCTTTGGAAAAGATTTTTTTAAAAGAAAGAAAACTCATTAAAGGAAGAGGTGCTCCTCAGGAAATCTTGAAGATGCAAGAGAAGTCTTGGACGGCAGGTTGCATTCTCTCGCCATCCTACCCGGGGTGCGCAGAGCAGTTGAGAAATCTCGTCCACATCCGCCTCAGAGGCATGTTTTTGCCCAGCCTCGTGGCTGACTCCAGACCCGAGAGACCAGAGGGTGGGGAGGGGGCCTTTCTTGGTTCAGAGGGACACCTGCAGCTCACTAGAGCCACTCAGAGGCCCTGTGCTTCTCAAAGCTCATGAGATAGGGTCTGTCCTGTGTTCCAGAGGGACCCACACAGAGGAGGAGGTCAAGCATGCGGCAGAGTATGCAGCGTTACTAGCAAAGGGGACCATGGCAACCACCTTCTTAACCTCAGCACGGAGCCCGTGGAACCTTCTGTAACAGAGACTGAGACTGGGCCAGGGGGTGTCGGAAATATCCTCTCACTAAAAGAGGGAAGAAGTTCATTTTGGAAAGAGCAGTGTGGCCATTTGATTACATTTGTTAATGCAATACAACATCTCGCCAGTTTAAGGATGATTGGGTTGTGGCTTAAGATAGAAAAGAATAACCAGTTATGTTTAGTTAAACAGAAATGATATTATAAGCTTTGCGAGAATATGGGGATTGGTCATAAAAACAAAAAACGGGGTAGAACATCATTGAACTGGGAATCAAATCACATGGGTTGTAATCCCCAAACTGTAACCTGAGAACTAATACAATCGTCCCCCCTTATCCACGAGGGGTAAGTTCCGAGACCCCTAGCGGATGCCTGGAACCACGGATATTACCGAACTCTGAATACACCATATTTGTCCTATATATACATACTTGCAATCACATTTAATTCATAAATTAGGCACAGTAACAATAATAATAAAATGGAACAATTATAACAATATACTGTAATATAAGTTATGTGAATGCGGTCTCTCTCTCAAAAAATACCTTCTTGGGCTGTCCTCACCCTTCTTGTGGTGATGTGAGATGATACAGCACCTGAAGCAGAGAGCTTCCACCTTTTCACTTACAAGAAGCACTTGACGGCTTCTCTCCGGCACACCCAAATTCCCAGCATCCCTCCTCTTGCCCTTGGGGGCCGTTGCTAAGTAAGATCAGGGTCACTTGAACACAAGCATCGCGATACCACCGCAGCCCATTTGATAACTGAACTGGCTAAGAAGTGGCTGAGGGGTGGGGACCGGGCACAGCGTGGAGACACTGCATGAAGGGGGGATTCACGTCCTGCTGAACAGGGCAGGGTACTCAGCATGGCATGCAGTTGAAAACTGAAA
The DNA here is from genome assembly GCF_028538775.1 of Myotis yumanensis. NCBI lineage: Eukaryota > Metazoa > Chordata > Mammalia > Chiroptera > Vespertilionidae > Myotis > Myotis yumanensis. Next base: position 4,533,171 of record NW_027223768.1, read on the forward strand.
GATTTATTTCTGGAATCTCCCATTTAATAGCTTCAACCACAGTTGACCACGCGGAAAGCGCAACCGTGGATCATGGGGAGGCTACTATGCCCACCTCACCTCCCTTTCAAGAACTGTGAAAAATGCAAAATACCATGCAAATAACTGTAAGCACGCGAACATGGGGTGTCCCAAAAAATGTATTCACACTTGGAGTAATTATTCATCCCAGTGGGTTCCGTCTGAGAAGGAAGAACAGCCATAGAGCTCTCAGAAAATGCCTGTGTGTGCATTGTTCGAGACACCCTGTAGTGCTTACTAGTTCCTGGCAGTATGCCAGTGGCTAGAGCAGTGGTTCTCAACCTTCCTAATGCCGCGACCCTTTAATACAGTTCCTCATGTTGTGGTGACCCCCAACCATAAAATTATTTTCGTTGCTACTTCATAACTGTAATTTTGCTACTGTTATGAATCGTAAATATCTGATATGCAGGATGTATTTTCATAGTTACAAATTGAACATAATGAAAGCATAGTGATTAATCACAAAAACAATATGTAATTATATATGTGTTTTCCGATGGTCTTAGGTGAGCCCTGTGAAAGGGTCATTCGACCCCCAAAGGGGTCGCGACCCACAGGTTGAGAACCGCTGGGCTAGAGCTACAGAGATGGGAAGCCGCAGCCCCTGTCCTCAAGTTGCTACCACCTGGATGGACTGAAGGCATTTCACAAGTTAAATCATAAAGCAATGGGATCTGTGGAGTGATGGGGACAGGCACAAGGTTGCTATGGCAACAGCGGGAGGTGCAGGAGGAGGAAGACCTCTGGGATGCAGGACGCTTTCCGGAGGACGACCTTCGGGTGGTCTCTCCTTCATCAAGGTTACTTCTGAACAATTGCCTCCGTATGTCAGGCTGAACCACATGGAATTGTTTGTATTAATCCGTTCGAATTGTTGAATGTGATCTAATGATTGGAAATACCTCCTGCCCTATTGGAATACTCACACTCACTTAGAAAGACAGGTTTGCCTTACTCTTTTCCCTAATGTGGGTACATCCAGAAAATGTATCCACAGGTGAGCTGGTTCCAGACACACAGAAATACTGGGTGCAATGGGGGTTTGCACGAGGGCCTGGTGTTTAATCAGACCGAATAGGCAGGCTCAGTTTTCAATAAAAGTTAATCCTGTTTTCATTAAACAGAAATGCTATTTGTGGAAAACAAGAGTCCTGCAGAGATAAAAGGGTATCTCTCTGGGTTACACATTTAATATTTGCTTAGCATTGATGAGTCTAAACCAAGAGGCTTCTTTGCAATTTGATTATTTGCTCCTTGCCTTGGTATTGACCGTTCTATTAGATTTCGCTGCTAGCAACAGCATATGTAAAGATGCCAGTGTTATTTTCCTACCAAAATAAGATGCCAGAGGAATGCACATACCTCAGCTGAATCTTTGATACAAACAAAAATAAGAAAATAGTAAGTGGAGGCCTGGATTTGTTAACCAGCTCTGGTTTCCATGGAGAGGCAGCAGAGGGAGGCTTGGAGCAGCTAGACCTGAGTTCAAATCCCAGCTCCTCCGCTTGCTACTGGGAAAAAACTTCATGACTTAAAAATATCTCCGGCTCATCCCCTCGTCTATACAATGCAACAAGTGGACCCACGTTGATGAGTTGGTTTCAATATTATTAATGTCGGCAAAACCCGAGTACATGTTAAGTAAATGGTGTTCATGATGATGAGCCCAAGAATAGCGGTTACAAAGGCATATGATGACTTCCAAAGCAGTTTTGCTTTGTTTTCAATTATGTTTGTATTAGTCTCACCACAACCTATTGGCCCGCTCAGTAGGAACCATTAACATGTTTTCTTCTTCTACAAACTCCTCTTTGCCATGTTGCTGGGCTGCGTTTATATTGATGCTGATACATAATTCACACTCCAGCGCTCCCTTGTGAAGGTTCTGCTGCTATCTCTCCTTCCCTTTGAAGACTCCAGCAGGTCCCCTGTGTCCTCACCGTATTCCTGGATTCTTCACGGGGAGAAATCTCCATGAGAATGAGGACGGGGTGTTTTCTGGAGACAGGCAGGCCTATTGTCCCATCTCCCTGGGCCGCAGATGTGAGGCCACCCCCTTCCCCCCATGATGGCTGGCCTGCTCTGACATTTCACACGGAGGGCTCTTGAGTAAGACAACCGTAGTTATGAAAGATTCATGGCTTCATCCCGCAGTCACCTTGCCACACAGTGACAGAATCGTAATGTCCCCTGACCCTGGTGGTCAGCAGAAAGGAAGAGAGGCGTCTCCGGCTCCTCGGAGACAGGGGAGGAGTGTGGGCCTTCTTTTCCGCGGCTCGCAGTCCTGCACGCCACTCTGCGTTCTGTCTTTCCTCGGGCCCCGGGGGATCTGCTCTGGAAAGAAAGGTCAGGGTCACGGGCTCGAGAAGCACAGTGGGATCAGAGACACATCCAGGGGCTGGGAGGGAGCGGAGCAGAGGGCTCGCAGGGGAAGGAAAATTATGTGCGGTCACTCCAGGGGGCCCCGGGGGAAGAAGGCAGGATACAGAGGAATTCTGCATTTTCCGAACCTCATTAAAGTCAGTCGCTCTTTGTATGACATCAGCCTTTTTTGGTGAGTAGACTTATTTCATCTCTATTTTATATTAAGTATGTTCTATTTTCCAGGCAAAGCAGGCTTCTTAAAATAAGCATTTGGTGGGCTTGGTAGTAACATACAGCATTCTAACTTTTTTTTTTGAAGTTCTTTTTTAAAAAATATATTTTATTGATTTTTTACAGAGAGGAAGAGAGAGGGATAGAGAGTTAGAAACATCCATGAGAGAGAAACATCAATCAGCTGCCTCCTGCACACTCCCTACTAGGGATGTGCCCGCAACCAAGGTACATGCCCTTGGCTGGAATCGAACCTAGGACCCTTCAGTCCGTAGGCCGACGCTCTATCCACTGAGCCAAACCGGTTAGGGCCAGCATTCTAACTTTTAAAAGCAGAATGTAGCTGACTGATCAGGGAAATTCTGATATATAAAGGATAACCGGGGTGGGGGGGGGGGCAGGGCAGAAGTATTAATAGAAACATAATTTCAGCATCACCATTATTGGGGGGCAGATACTAGAGTTCAGACGTAAGTGCTTTTCACAAATAAAACCGTGAGCTATGAAAAATGTACATGAAGCGATGTGTCTTCACACTTAATTAGTCGCCACCGAATGTTTTCGCTGTGCTCGGTGGCGTGCGGTACATACATCCCTGCAGTAAGTTAAATGCAAACGGTTGTTAATGGAGGGACCATCTGCTCGGTGCCGGGGAGTTTGCTGAAAGGAATGTGGTTGAACCACTCAAATACCAGATTTCTAAAATGAGCTGCCTCTGTGAACCCCAACATTACTAATCCTCCCCGGCCTTTCGAATTCTACACACGCATAGTTCAGCCACTTGGAACACAGTCTGGGCTGCTTTTTTGTTGTTGTTCATCCTCACCTGAGGATATTTTCCATTGATTTTTTAAAAATAATCTTTATTGTTGAAAGTATTACATATGTCCCACACTGACCCTTCTAGCCCACCCTCAGCCCCTACCCCAGGCCTTCACCACCCTATTGTCTGTGTCCATGGGTTATGCATATTACGCATATAAGTTCTTTGGTTGATCTCTTCCCACCCACCCACCTCTGCCTTCCCTTTGAATTTCCATTGATTTTTAGAGAGAGTGGAAGGGAGAGGGAGAGACTGAGATAGAGAAACATGGATGTGAGAGAGACACATCGATTGGCTGCCTCCTGTATGCATCCGACCAGGGCCAGCATCGAGCCTGCAACCGAGGTATGTGCTGGAATCAAACCCAGGACTCTTCAGTCCATTGGCTGACATCCTATCCACTGAGCCAAACTGGCCAGGGCCAGCCTGGGCTGCTTCTAATGCAGCCGTTGGACACCTCTGGGAGGCAGAATCCTTGCAGAGGCGTCTCCCTGTACACGGAGACCTGCGGGGCCCTCGAATTCTGCTCAGGGATTGAGAGCAGCCAGTCAGTAATCAGATGGTCACCTCTGCTAACATGGATGAGACAGACTCTCCATCCCCATCCGTCCCTCCTGCAAGTTATTCCTTTGCAGCCGTCCATCACCGGCCAGGCGCGGGCCCAGGATGAATGGCCCCATATCATCAGTGTTGCCCCCTGCACCTCCTGTCATCCATCCACACCACCGTCTTTCTTCAGAAGATGATCCGTGTGCCATGGGGAGCCACAATCCGCGCCCCCCCCCCACCCCCCCGAACACACTTTATTAGCTGCTGTCACAGAGCGTCCCAAGAGTGTCTGCCGGACTCCCCGGTGACAGGGTGACACATGAGGAAATCAGTCCCAGGACGGGCGCCAGGGCCTCCAGGTCTCCAATGGCGCGCTCCGCTTTCATCCGGCCTTTCTCATCAGTCCCGGTCAAGGTCGCCACCCGTATATTTAAGCGCCATCTGCCACGAAGATCTATCACATTAATATCCACCGGAGGTGTGCGCGGCACGGCGATGCTCAGAATAGCACCTTGGCCGTGAACGAGCGAGCTTCGGAATCAGCTGCGTGGATGGAAATCTTCAAGCGCACGGCTTCACTGCCGCCGGGTGCAATGGGTGGCTCTTGGCCTACTGCTCATGTGGCTTTCTCAACCCTTCTTCTTTTTTTTAATGTTCCTCCATTCCTCTCTTTTGCTCTAACTGTATCTGATTTAAGGCTGTGCTTCGGGGGATTTGCCTGCAGGAGAAGAGGCCGCGGGAGAGCTCGTTAGCCCAGCAGAAGACCCATCCCTGGGTGAACCAGACAATGCAAAGCTCGCTTCCTGGGGCCGCCGCACAGAGCCAGGGCTGCGTGGAGGTGGGCAGCCCCGCGGTGCCGAACAAGCTTTTTATTTGTTAAAAGGAAAAAGGGATCTTGTACTGAAAACATCCCCCGTGGTCTGTTCTCACGAACAGAGGTGCCTCCTGAAGGCCGCAGGCATCCGACGCCTCCGTTTCAAAAACGAGCACGTGTCCGTCTGTCTCCTGACAGGCCGCTGCCCTTGAACGCGCCCCAGAGCCTTTCGGAGATGGAGAGACCGGCTTGATCATCACACACTCGGCCCCTTCCGGGCGGCAGGCGGGCGGGCGCCGGCTGTGCGTCTGAGAAGCCGGGCTCTTGCCTTGGGTTTGCACAGCGATGCCGAGCCCTCACAGAGCTCCGGCTTCAGATGTGGAGCCCAGAGAAAAGATCCGCAGGCTGTCCAGCAGCACCTGGTCACTGAGCGGCAGTGCCTCGCAGGCACCCAGACACCACCTTCATTTAATTTAGACTTGGTTACGTCTTCCCTCCCAGAGGGAGCCTTCATCTGGAAGCCTGGCTCTTGGTGTTCCTGCTCATGGCGGGAGACACTGCCCCGTTGTCCCCCGTAATGACAGGGAGCAGGGGGATTTGATCCTTTAAACCCACAGATGAGGTTTACCAACGTTTTTATGGAAATCGAAATGGAGAGTGGCTTTGATGCAGAATTATGGTCTGACCTTTCTTTCTTTCTTCCTTTCTTTTTTTCTTTCTTTTTTAAGAGGCAAGGGCACCTAGGGAAATAGGAAGAGGCGACAAAAGCCAGCTGCTGAGACATGGCATTCATCAACCTTGAGTCTGTTGTAGAGAGAGGTGCGTCTGGGTCATTGCTGCCTCCCTTCTAGAAGGCGGGGTCCTCTGGGGCCTCCTGCTCTCTGCCCATAGTCAGTGACACGCACCCCAGCAGGGAGAGCAGGCAGACGCATCCCATCTGTTGGTGTTTTCTTTTTCTTTTCTTTTTTTTCAAATCCACTTGATGAGGTGTTTGTCTGCAAATGTGTCACTCTGCTGTATTTTTGAGGTCTGGGCCCTGTTCTTGGGCCCGAAGATATTTCAGAGATGCAAAGCAGAATTTCACATGTTCCCTTAATACTACACACACACACACACACACACACACACATACACGTACACACTCACACACGCACACAGGCACACACACACTGGCAAGGTCCTCCATTCCAAAACACTTACCTCACGTAGGTTCAGAAACCTCCCCCGGACCACAACGCTGACCCTGTCTAGTTAGACCAGTGGTTCACAACCTTCCTAATGCCGCGACCCTTTAATACGGTTCCTCATGTTGTGGTGACCTCCAACCATGAAATTATTTTTGTTGCTACTTCATCACTGTAATTTTGCTACTGTTATGAATCGTAACGTAAATATCTGATATGCAGGATGTATTTTCATTGTTACAAATTGAACATAATTAAAGCATAGTGACTAATCGCAAAAACAATATGTAATTATATATGTGTTCTCCGATGGTCTTAGGCGACCCCTGTGAAAGGGTCGTTCGACCCCCAAAGGGGTCCGACCCACAGGTTGAGAACCGCTGAGGTAGACGAAGGCAGGCATTTGCTTTCTCTCAGTGATAAGGATAGTGGTCTTGAACCTGGCCCTCCCTCCACAACTCAATATTCTGCTTTAAAACAGCAGAAGAGGTTGATTTGGGAGTCAAATGTTTCATATCTTTTAAAAACCAGACCAAAGCAACATGTTTTCTTTTTCTATCAGGAAAAGCAGCCCCACACCATTCAAACACGGAGATTCATTGGGGTAGTTCCAAAATGTCGCTTACAATAGCTCTGTCTTCCTACAAAACGCAGGACCCCGTGGTTCGAAGTGAGAAGAGGGTTCACACACACGTAGTGTTGTGGATCTGATCATGAACATCGTTCCCAAGGTTTGAGTTAGTCTCATTGACTTGACTGGGAATGAAAATCCAGTGTTCAAGCCCAGCCAGCCTGGCTCAGTGGTTAAGCATCTACCTGTGAACCAAGAGGTCACGGTTCCATTTCTAGTCAGGGCACATGCCCCAGTTGCCAGCTCAATCTCCAGTAGGGTTCTTGCAGGAGGTAGCCCATCAATGATTCTCTCTCATCATTGATGTTTCTATCTCTCTCTCCCTCTCCCTTCCTCTCTGAAATCAATCATATATATATATAATCTTCAGTGTTCAAAAGCTCTGTGGAAAATCTAGGTGGTATCAGCTATCTTCACGCTGCTTGACGCCAGAATCCGTTATCAACATACAGGAGAGCTCACATTTTCAAACGGGTTGGAAGCCGGAACCGCTTCTTGCTATGCAATGTCTGGAACAACGGACTCTTCTCCTTTGTGTCACCCCCAAAGACAGAGCCCAGAGGGGGCTCTTCAAGATTCCGTCGATGGCACTGGGAGGCAGGAGCCCAGCTGCTCACTGGACAGTTGCCGTTGGCCGTGGCATAGAAGTCACGGACACAGCCACCAGGGGAAGCGAGTTACTCTGGCTTTCTCCTTCAAAGCGGCCCTTTTTTCCGCGATGGCATTGTCAGAGGGCATTTCATCTGATTCGTGATGGCCATCCCGCAGCCCAGAACCACTGACCTGGAAACCCCACTTGCAGACAGAACTGCCCTCCTTGCTGGGTCTGAATGTTGCCTTTTCAGCACCTTGGAGAGAAACTCCTTCCATTCCCCCCTTCAAAGTAAGCCCCACATGGAAAGGGTGCTTGCTGCCTGCCTGAGATCTGTGCTCTTCCTTCTTTTCCTTTTAAAAACTTTCTGAATTGGCCCAGCCAGTGTGGCTCAGTGGTTGAGCATTACCTATGAACCAGGACAGTTCAATTTCCAGTCATGGCACATGCCCAGGTTGCTGGCTTGATCCCCAGTGTGGGGCGTGCAGGAGGCAACCAATCAGTGATTCTCTCTCATCATTGATATCTCTCTCTCTCTCTCTCTCTCTCTCTCTCTCTCTCTCTCTCTCTCAAACCAATACAAATAGATTTTTTTAAAAACTTTCGGAATTGAACACGTTTCATTCCTTGACCGTGTATCTGACACGGGAAGGAGAGGAGCAAGTGTGTGTGGGAATAGTCCTCCCAGGACCCGGGATGTCCCGTGTTCCCCTGGCAGTGACGGTGGAAGTTACTGATCTGTTTCCTGAGAAGGGGTCTCCTGGGGATCCTCAGGCCTCAGACATCAGAAAAAGTATACAGTTGTACCAGCCAGGAGCCAACCAGGAAGCAGAGCTGAGAAGCCCGGACGCGGCTGGAGTCCGGGGGCTCCTGTGTGGTCACTGCGTTGCCGTCTGACCTGCCCGGGGTTTGCGATTCCATGGGTTTTACGAAGGAGAAGTAAGTGTCAGAGACTCAGAAACCCTGGGCGGCCGCCAAGAAGCAGCAGCTGGCGGTTTTCTCCTCTGGCGATCGAGCTTCGGAGACGATCCCTCCCTAGACACTGGCCCCACGACCACAGTGCTCTGGCTCCGAGTGTGAATTTAGCATCGTTGGCGGCCAGAGCGAGTCATTTTGGCAGCCGTGAGGATTGCAAGACTGGAGCAAACGAGCACTCGTCTGAGAGCAAGCCAGATGCCGGCCGAGGATCCCCCCGAAAAGGTGTCCAGGCGCAGACCCTACCTGCCACCTGCACGGCCCTTCCCTGGGTGACAGCTCGGCCACGTGGGCTGGGGTGGCTGTTGAGGATCGAGAATAGATTCCTCTCAAGGTGCACTCACAAATATATATTTAGATTTTTTTTTTGGCAAGTTTTGGGGAAAAAAATCTTCAGACATGTCAAAACAAGTGAAAAATTTATATCCCAGATAAAATGTTCAGTGCCTGGTTTAAAAAGAAGCTTCGATCAGGCTTAGGGGACCAGAATAGCATTTGCAAGTTACTGCCAGGCAGTCTTGATTTAATCCTTCGTCCACACTGCTTCACTAAGTCTTTCATCTTGCGCCCGTACAGCCAGGGTTTCCCTGCCTTTGCACTTACAAAGAACCTGCACGTAGTAGGAGTTCAAAACACAGCCATTCACCCTGGGTCCCCCTATCCCTGCCATCATCTCTTTTTTTTTTTTCCTTGAGAAAATAAAAGTTTCCTTTCTTTAGGGGTCGACTGACCCAGGAAACCAGCGGGGCAGAAGCAGCTATAGCAGCTGTGAGTGATGGAAGGGAGAGGGAAATGGAAAAGAATAAGACAGAGCAAGCGGGAAGCGCTCCGTATGACCTAGTGGCCATCTTTGTCGGCAGCCAGACTGGGTTCAAATCCACTTCTCCATCATCTGCTCTCTCTGTCACTTGGGCAAAGGCTGTGTCTCTGAGCTATATTTTCCACCTCAGTAACGTGAGAATATTAACTGGCCTCAAGGGTTCTTGGAAGAATTCGTGGATCGCGTGCACCCTTTCCTGTTGCTATGCAATGCTCCGTCTGAGTTATACTGGGTTTCTCTCGGTACCAAACTCTCAGTGAATTTTTTTACTTCAATGAGTAGAGTTTTATTTCTGTTGTTGTGTCGAGTTGGTTTTTGTGGGGTTTTTTCAAATCTACCTGATGATTTTTAATAGTCTCTTATTTCCCACTTGTGTTTCAGTTTTCTCTTTCTTTCTTAAGGCTACATATTTATTTTGTATTTGATCTGATTATTCCGATTTCTGAAGCATTTGCATGTTTGGGGGTTTCTTTGTTTGTTTGATTGATTGATTGGCTTTTAGCTTTCCCACTGATTCTCTTATAGGGTGGTTTATTTCCTGCGAGCTTTGTGATTTTGGGTTATTCTCATCATTGATAGTCCTCAATCGATGCTTTTCCCTCAGGCACCTGGGGCAACATAGCCCCGAGTCTAGTTAAAGTTATGACATACACCTTAACGTTCTTAGGACATGCACATCAGGTATATTCAAACCCGGGGGCCCCTGAGGGCTGGGCAGTGACCAGAAACAACCAGAGATATTTCTTGGCTTAACTGCTACTTGGAGCCAAGCCAAGAAAAAGAACGTCCCTTGCTGACTGATTCTGGAGCGTTTATGGGGAGTGTGGGTGTGGGTATGAGCATGTGGATATGGGCACACACACATCAGTTTACCTTTTCCCACAAGACCCTGACCACTCCTGCATTCCGTCTTTATTAGGTTGGTCTTGGACCCACTTGGCTCATGGTCTTGTCTCGGTACCAGTCTAACTCCACCCCCACTCCCTCCCCACCCCCACACACACACACCCTCAAGCTCCAGGCCACAAAACTCAGTTATTATTCCCACACAGATTCAATGTTTACGTGGTTTTAGGGTTTATTCCTGATGCCTATTGGACTTTCTTTTGCCGTCTCCAAAGCGTTGATCAAGTGTTTTTAGCTCTCGTGTTGTAAGAAGGTCCTCGTGTGTTCTGGACTGTCGTAGCGGTAGAAACTAGAGTCCTGTTAAATACTGTGGGCCATTTCCTTCACGAAAGTCAGAGAGTCTGTTCTACTCACCTTTGTTCTATTCACCTTTCGGTGCCTGGAAAGTGTCTCCCAGTCCTGGTTCCACTTACGATCATACCCAGTACCTACGTGCCTGGCGAGGGACTGACATGGGCATCTTTTAAAAGCCCTTTCGGAAATGTAAGCGTACAGCCAAGATTGGGGAACACTGACCTGCTATACCTGGTAGAGAGGGTATTCTCAGCAGAGGTTTCTTGAACAATTAATGAATCGGGAAGAAACCTCCCCAGGAAGAGTTGGGCTGTTTTTTGAAGGGTGTCAAGTCATTAGAAAATACATGTTGGGCCTCTGGGAATACGTAGAGACGGCTCATTCTGGGAGGGTGTTGCGTGGCCTCAGTCCATCTGGGCCGATACTAGCGGTTCCAAACCAAACAACACTTCTCAGGCCAACGATCAGGATTTGCAAATATCTTCGCTGGCAGGTCCCACCCCAGTCAGAATCGGAGCCCCAGGGGCAGGCGTGGATTCCTTCTCCAGGTGAGAGCACCACCTGCAGTACGTGAGGGCCATCCATTACAGCAGGTCGACCTCGCTGAGCCATAATATCAACGACAACAAATCCCTAAATTTATGTCTTAATGGGCCAGAGGAGACGGGCAGATCTGCAGTGAGCTGAGAAAGGAAAGAAAAGCTAAAAACAATTCGAGTTTATAACATCTTTTCTGGACACCTTAGTCCTTAATATCTGTTTGGCAAAGTCGTGAGCTGAAGAATCTTTCTCCAGATGTATAAGCTTGCCCAGGTGTTCATTTTTATTTCTTTCACAGGCATTTCATAGTCCCTTAAAAAGTGAAGTCATTTCATCCTTTCCTTGACAGATCTGATAGAAAGAGTTGAGAAATGACCAGAAAGCCTGAATCTCAAAGTTAATGTTGAAAGAAAGCAGAGGGTCTACCTTTAAAAGCTAACAGAGAAGGAGAAAAACTGGGGCTGGGGGCGGGGTGTATTTTTAACATAAAAATATAAACATATTGCTTTTCTCGGTGGTATTTAACAATTTGTTTTTCACAGTGGCAACTGTAAATGATTTTTAACGGGGTAGCCGGTCCTTAGCTTTTGAATTATATGCGGTTATAATGGTGAGTTGATACAAAATAAAGGAGAATATTGATCGGAAACATTTGAAATATAGATGAAGTCATTTCGTTAGATAGAATATTGAAGTTGCATCTGCTTCCCATAACTCAGGAACATTTAGAAACTCCAACTGCAGAATCCATCGCCTTATATCCTTACTCTACTGTGTAAGCCCAGTGACTCCTTTGAAATTTCTGACTACACACAAATAATTCATTCTTCCATTCAAATACATGACGAAGATTTTGAATATATAGAATTTAAAATGAACTCTTATTGTGAACTCCATTTCAGACACTGAGAACATGTTACAAGTCCTAAGAATGCAATAGAGAGAGATTTTTAAGTGCAAGATTATGCAAAATCCGAAAATAAATATCAAGGGGATGAGTATTTTCATCTTCGTGGGGGGAAAAGGTGCTTGGGAGAAAAATATACTCTGTTGATTCCTGGAGCTCCTCAATATGAGCTACAGGAATACGTAGGAGATGATGCAGGATCCAGACCGCCACAATAAAGCGCATATCACGGTAATGCCAGTCACACATATTTTTTGGTTTCCCGGTGCATATAAAAGAGATGTCTGTACTATCCTGTAGTCTCTTAAGCATGCCACAGTATAATGTCTAAGAAAAACAATGTCCATCTCTTCATTTAAAAAAATAGGTTATTGCTTAACAATGCTAACCATCATCTGAGCCTGGTCTTGCCTGGATGCCGATAGCTGCCGGCTGATCGGGTTGGGTGAAGGCTGAAGGCAGGGGTGGCAGTTCCTTAAAGGAAGACAGCCACGAGGTTTGCCTCATGGGTGGACTCTTCCTTTCACTCAGGACCTCTCCGTAGCATGTGCTGCGGTTGGAGAGCATCTTACCCCCAGCGACCTCCTTTCAAAACCGGGGCCAGCCTCTCCAGCCGTGCCCCCGCCTCACAGCAAGTGCGTGTCGTGTTCTAAACCCTCTGCTGTCATCTCCACAGCCTTCCCAGCACTTGCAGCGGGACTAGATTCCATCTCAGGAACCACTTTCCTGCTCAGCTAGAAGGAACAGCTCCTCGTCATTCAAGTTCTAGCACGAGATGCAGCGGTTCGGTCCCGTCTTGACTCTGGTTGTCTTGGGTTCCCACCACATCTGCAGTCTCTCCTCCACTGAGGTCCTGAAGCCCCAAAGTCCTCCACGAGGCCTGGAATCGACCTCTTCCAAGCCCCTCTTAATGTTGGTAACTTGCCCTGTTCCTGTGAATCACGGATGTCCTTAAAGGCATCTAGAGTGGAAATCTTTTGGTTAGTGTTTTCCTGTGTTTTTTAAGTTTATGTCATCAAACCTTCTTGATAAACGTGACGTAAGCAAAACAATACATTTTGTCTTTTTTTTTTTTTAATGCTCACCCGAGGATATTTTTCCATTGTTTTTTTTGTTTTTGTTTTTTAGAGAGAGTGAAAGAGAGAGGGGAAAAACAGAGAGAAATAACCATGTGAGAGAAACACATCGATTGGTTGCCTCCTGCACATACCCTAACCAGAGGGAAGAGCCTGCAACCAAGGTACATGCCCTTGACCAGAATCGGACCCAGGACCCTTCAGTCCACAGGCTGGTGCTCTATCCACTGAGCCAAACCGGCGAGGGCCGTTTTGTCATATTGCGCAGTGATACATACCACGAGGAAAAACAGATTAGGGTAAGGAAAAAAGAATGAGAGGACAGCTACCTTGGGAGTGTCTGAGAAGGCTTCTCTGAGGGCAGGATAGCAGAGCAGGAGTAGAGTGATGGGGAGGAGTGAGCCATGTAGAAGTCTGGAGGGAGAGCGCGCCAAGAGGAATGGCAAGTGCGAGGCCCTGAGAAAAGCAGGCAGGAGAGCAGTGTGGGGTACTCCAGGGGAAGTGACAGACGCTGGGGGAGGAGACCTGAATAAGTGCCAGATTGCTTGGGCGAGGGGAAGCCCCGGGGGGACCTGCAGCAAGGAAATCAAGTCATCTGATGTCTATGGTGATGAATAGGTAATTCTAACTCATAAGTAGTTCATTCATATTTTAGCTTATTTTAATTTCTTAAAATATTTGCAAAATTAAGTAATACTCTCGAGATTGTAATCTGCACCCTTCATCTGCTCAGCCAACCCACAGGGTAGGAAACATTAATTGAGCACCTACTATGTGCAGAGTCCTACGCTAGCTCTGTTGACGGCACAGAGAGTCCTTAATGCATGGCGCCCGGCCCAAACTGCTTCGAGGCACTGCTTCCGATTATCCGTTCGCCAGTCACTGAGTTTTTGCTGCTTTGCGCCCAAAATACATTGGTTCCATTTTTCTTCCTATGATTATGCAAAAGCGGGCTTAAGACCCTTTATTTTGTTATTGATCAATATCTATGACACAGACGTCTGCGGCTAATGGGACTTCTGTGTCACTCTTTCAACTCATGCATTACATCACTTTAAAGCAGTGGTTCTCAACCTGTGGGTCGAGACCCCTTTGGCGGTCGAATGACCCTTTCACAGGGGTCGCCTAAGACCATCCTGCATATCAGATATTTACATTACAATTCATAACAGTAGCAACATTACAGTTATGAAGTAGCAACAAAAATAATTTTATGGTTGGGTCACAACATGAGGAACTGTATTTAAAGGACCAGAAGGTTCAGAACCACTGCTTTAAAGGAAAGCACATGGCCATGTGGACGTTCACAGCTCAAAAAAGAATGGTCTGAGAAAGCAAACGTTTTCCTGGGTGCCACACCTCCCTTCCTGCTGAAAGCTGGTGTCACTTCTGACACTCGGGACATGATTCCTCCCGGGAGAAAGCTGCATGGACCCGGCTACCCAGGAAGACAGGCTCTGTGTCTGCGCTGAGGACGCTCTGCTGAGACTTCCCCAATTAGCATCGCAGCTTCTGGGCTCGGAGTGTGACTGACAGGGTCTGTGGAGCCCTCAGCACGAACAGGCTGTGTTAGAGTGACAGACAAGGACAGGGACGGGAGAGCCAGGAACAAGTTAGAGGGTCCTCTCACCCACCCAGCCCACAGCCAACAGGAGCGCCTCGGGCACCCCACAGGCTCCCAGCCCCGAAACCCACCCGTCAGAAGAGCTCTGACCTCCACCCCCTCTCCGCAGAGCTCTCTCGGACAGTTTCCCAAGCCTGTGCGCCATGATGTTTCCATCACAATCACAGAAGTGCTTTTTAAAAGGGTGGGTAGCCCCAGCCCATTTGGCTCAGTGGATAGAGCATCGGCCTGCAGACTGAAGGGTCAGGGGCACACCCCTGGTTGCCGGCTGGATCCCCAGTAGGGGGCGTGCAGGAGGCAGCCGATCAATGATTCTCATCATTGATGTTTCTGTCTCTCCCTCTCCCTTCCTCTCAGAAATCAATAAAAATAAATTTTTAAAGATAATAATAACAATAATAATAAATAAGAGGGGCGGGTGTATCTCACCCAAAGGAATGCCTGGAAGGGTGGGATTCCAGGTGACCTGCAGGCAGCATAGGCGAGTTAGGACATGAGACCTTTTGTTCCCCTTGGAGCGCCACCGTTTGGTGTCAGTGGCGCAGACCAGGTGGTGTGGTTGTTGGGGCCTGTCACTGCCTAACCCTGGCTGGCTGTGGTAGGCACTGTGCAGTTCTGCTGCTGCCGTTCCCGGAGGCCGGAGGCCGTAAGTTAATTCTGTTTGTAGCCAGAATTCTGGCTAAGCAGGATCTAAGCAGGAGGATGAACGTGTCTGTGCGTCATCCCAGCGCATGCGGAGCCCAAGCTGACAGCACGGGGTGCGGTGGTGCCGAGGGGAGCACTTGGGGGCCGAAGACCCAGGTGTGGCGCCCTCCCCACTGCTCAGGGAGGGAGGTGCGGTCCCCTAGGCCTCGGAGACGCCTACGTCATCTGTGAAATCCCCGTTGCGGTGAAGCGTAACCACGGAATAGCTGTTGAAACACTTAGTAAACTGTCAAGCACAAGGCAGACGGTGCTGGTTTCATTTCACGCAGAAATAGCATAAGGGCAGCTGAGGATTTCAAGATCTTTCGGGTGTTTTTTTTTTAATTCCTCCACCTTTCTTAACATTTCTGTTATGGCCGATAACTTAAATGGAATTGTATTAGGAATTGTCCAAAAAAAGTGATGATTCCTACCGATGAAACATAGCCAGAGGGCCACCGATGCTGGTGCACAGCCATCTTTCTTGGCACTCGGATTGCTTGTAGAAACAACTGCCACTGGCCAGTGTGGCTCAATGGTTAAAGCGCCAGCCCAAGCACCGAAGGGTCTCATGTTCGATTCCCAGTCAAGGGCACTACCTGGGTTGCATGTTCAGTCCCTGGCCCCAGTCAGGACACGTGCAGGAGGCAACAATTGATGTCTCTCTCCCTCTCACATCGATGTTTCTCTCTCTCTCCCCCTCCTTCCCTCCCCCCGACTCTCCCTTCCACTGTCTCTAAAAATCAATGGGAAAACTATCCTCAGGTGAGGATTAACAATAATAAACAAAAGAAACAACTGGATTCCAGCCCCATTTTTGAGGCGTTCAATGATGATTTTAAAAATTATACACATGAGTATATTTACTGATTTGCATATAGGTAAACCCATATAATTTTTATATATGCATATTTTACAGTCACTTACCATATGTGATGTAATGAGGTCTATAAATATAAAAATTCAAATTCAGCCATAATACGGAATAGACAGAATCTTCAATGAAACATAATCATATTTTTGCATATTTTTTCTATATGCCACTTGGCACGAGATATAATTTGTAAGAACGACTTAACATAATCCCTCAGGACCTGCATGCATAAGAATTTAAAATCTATTTTAAAGGTCTTTAAGCGACACTGAGTTTGTTTTGCTTGGGGGAGGACAGATTCTTAGCACACCACTGTGATAAGGCCCAAGCCTTATTGTATTCTACCTTCTTTCAAAGCTTCATTCTACAGCGTGAAATTAACCTCTTTTGTTTCTCCAGCAGCAGCAAACAACTCAACAGAAAGTCAATGTTCTTTCCGTTCATCAATGTACTATGTTCTCCGCTGTATCAATGTACCTTTGCCTACTTCGCCTCGACCAGTAAGCTAGTGACAGATAAACGCTCTGTAACTTGTGTCTGCTCCTTGCCACGGCAGCAGTTGGCACAGGTCTGTCACAGCTCACCTGGGTGGCTCTGTTAGTGTGGGGAAATACAATTGCGGTGGAGAGTTAAGGAACATTTTTGAATGGTATTGCAACCATGTCCACTCAGGTGGTATTTTAAGCTCTGCAACTTTTTTTCAACCTTTATTGTTTTTTTTGTTTGTTTGTTTGTTTTTTTGTTTTTTGTTTTTTTAAATATATTTTATTGATTTTTTTCACAGAGAGGAAGGGAGAGAGATAGAGAGTTAGAAACATCGATGAGAGAGAAACATCGACCAGCTGCCTCCTGTGCACTCCCCACTGGGGACGTGCCCGCAACCCAGGTACATGCCCTTAACCGGAATCGAACCTGGGACCTTTCAGTCCGCAGGCCAACGCTCTATCCACTGAGCCAAACCGGTTTCGGCATCAACCTTTATTGTTGAAAGTATTACATAGGTCCTCCTTTTCCCCCCATTAACCTCTTCCAGCCCGCTCCCGTCCCCGCCCCCTCCCTCTCACCACCCCATTGTCTGTGTCCAAGGGTTATGCATATGTGCATACAAGTTCACTGGTTGATCTCTTCCCACCCACCCTCCCCTGCCTTCCCTTTGAGGTTCAGCAGTCTATTCATGCTTCTGTGTTTCTGGATCTGTTTTTGATCATCAGTTTATTTGGTTCATTAGATTCCACATATGAGTGAGATCATGTGATACTTGTCTTTCTCTAACTGGCTTATTTCACTCAGCGTAATACTCTCCAGGTCCCTCCATGCTGTCACTTTAGACCTCCCACACACCAAGTTGTTCTCTCTCACAGTGGGGAGACAGGTGCAGGGTATACCAGTTGGATAGAACGGAAGTCGGAAGTTGAGGTTCACCACTCCCATTACAGAAGGACTTCCTTAGGAAGGAGCCTGAGCAGATGTCAGGGCACCTTTACTTAAATGTAGACCCCAAAATCTGTCTCAAAGCAAAGTTTGTTACGACTCCGTCTCCCCAGAGACCTGGAAATGCACAGCTAACATTAACTTTAGGACAAAAGGGGTTAGAGTCAAGGATGATGTTCAAAGAGCCACAAAATGCCAACCTAATAGAGTTATAGACCTGTAGACAAAGGCTCCCATTTCTGTAAGTGTGTGTGTGTGTGTGTGTGTGTGTGTGTGTGTGTTTTCATATTTAAAGGCATTCAGGATGAAAGGATAAAGTCAGACTCCAAATCCCTTCCAAGTTATTAACATAGAAGCTAGTGGGATAATATGAAATCGTCCACATTTTCTATCTAGATTTAAATGATGCAGAATTAAATCATCTCGTCTATTGGGGATGGAAGATGTTCTCTGATCTTTAATCCCTTTCTGAGAAATTTAGGAGACAGGGTATGGAATCATGTTGAAATGTTTATTTTGCGATGTTTTCTACTCACTTTGTCCACAAAAGCTGTAGACCTTCCCCTTGTGATTTAGACTCCTATGTTAGCAGTCCAAGACGCTTCGGTTTCTCTGTCAGAGTGACTGTAGAACATCTTGATTAAATATTTATAAATTTCCTAAAATGTATATTGCTTGCTTGATCTATGGAACACGCCTGTATTCATTAGTCTTCTTTTACGTGGGGCTGCTAAGCGGGAACAATGCCTCGCACACTCTGGGAGCTCAATGAATGTTTAATGGCATTAAGCCATATGATAAATCACCACTCCTTTCAGATATAATTGGAAAATGGGGCCGCATCCTGAATGGAGACTTGGGCATTCTGAACCCGCGTCTGCTGCTAATAGGAAGTGTAGATCCTCATATTTGCCCCCAATAGATTTTGTTCCCCATACAGGACCCTAAGGATGGAGACGGGACGTAGAAACATGTGGGTTGGAGACTCCTGAAGAGGGGCGCTAGGCCTCCTGAGGGCCGGACGCCAGCGGGCCTAGTTCACTTCACACACCCAGCGGACTGTGGTTGAGTGAACGGCATCGTATGGCCTAACAAACTCCGTGCGTGGCTGCGGTCAGATTAACCCCCAGGAAACATGCCCCCGTGTGATTCTTAAACCCTAGAGCAGCGGTTCTCAACCTGTGGGTCGCGACCCCTTTGGCGGTCGAACGACCCTTTCACAGGGGTCGCCTAAGACCATCCTGCATATCAGATATTTACATGACGATTCATAACAGTAGCAACATTACAGTTATGAAGTGGCAACGAAAATAATTTGATGGTTGGGTCACAACATGAGGAACTGTATTTAAAGGGCCAGAAGGTTGAGAACCACTGCCCTAGACTATCGTGGTATGTGTCAATTTTTTGTTGCATCAGGATCGAGCCTGGAAAGGCAATGGTAGTCTTAGAGAATGGCAATTTTTCTCATTTTTGTAAAACAGGCAATTATACTACCAGTATATATATTGGTGGCATATTATCTATATATGTATATGAATGACATGATTTTAAACTTTCAAATTTTAAACTTTCAGATTTTAAACCAAATTTGAAAAATACTGTTGATGCCTAAACACTACCAGAGAGGTAGGGAGTAAGGATACGTCAGGTGAAACTAAGGTGGAAGATTCAGGAAGTCTTATGGCCCACGATCCATGAACACAGAGATGACGTGACCCGTGCTGGGGACAATAAGATGATAGATAGGTAGATATATAGATAATAGATAGATGATAGATAGATAGATAGATAGGTAGATAGATAGATAGATAGATGATAGATAGATGGATAGATAGATGATAGATAGGTGGATAGTTAGATGGATAGATAGATGATAGATGATGGATAGATAGATGATAGATAGATAGATAGATAGATAATAGATAGATAGATAGATAGATAGATAGAGAGATAGATAGATAGATGAAAGATAGATAGAGGACAGATAGGCCTTTCACTAGTCCCTAGCCTACTGGCGTTACCCTGTACTTAGATCTTTAAATAAAAATGGCTGAAACATCGTCCCAACCTAGTGTAGGGCGCCCTGTATTCTGTCGCCGTATCCCCACGCCTTCCAGGGTTCTTGGGGGATTTTTCTGTTGCCTGGTTGCTTTTTGCCCCTTTCTCCTGTCTCCATTCCGCCTCCCCCCTCAGGGTGGTGCTGAGAGGGCGTGGCTGGGGGAGAAGACACTTCCAGAGGCACAGCCAGGCGGTCGCTTTAGGAGAGGGTGCCCCTCCCAGCCGGTGCTGGACGTGACCAGGGGAACTAGCCAGGGTCAGCCTCCTCATCCAGCCCTCCACCAGGCACCAGCCCGTGGGTGCAGGTCGGTCCTGGTTAAAGTGGAGATTGGATCTGACGGATGTACAGCAGGCAAACAGCTTTGCACTGAAGAGTCACAGCCCCAGGAACGGGGGATGAGGCTGGGACCCCGGATGCACCCAGACAGGAGAGCTGAGCTGGGTGCCGGGCCAGGGTCAAGGTCAGGACCACAAGGAGAAAAGGCCAAGGCGCTGCCGGTTCCGGGAGAGGACGGGCTAGAGACGGAGGCTGGCAGCAGCACCTGTGTCTCCGGCTCCGCCCGGCACCTGCTGGCTCCGATCAGGGTCCTGACAGCCATCAGCGGTGACTGCGCGGACCCACACCGGCTCCTCGGGGCACAGGGGGCGCCCCGCGGGCAGCCTGGCTGCCAGCCTCGTGTCTTCCTCTTTGTCTGCAAGCTCCCGCGTTTCCCGGCGCATCCATGTGAGCCGCCAGAGAAGCCTCATTTCCATGCCTGAGCTGCGCTGTCTAACTCGCATCTATTTGACTTTTACTGCGGCCTCTCATCCCTCTAAGTGAGGTAATTGACCTTTCCTCCCGGCCCGAGGATTAAATGCTGCAGCGCAGTCGGCATCTGCTATTTGCAGCCCCGCCCGCCCCAGAGGCCATTCCCATTGGGGTCGGCACCCATCTGGTCTCCAGGCTGGACCGCAGGGGAGGGGACACCTCCAGGCCCCAGATGGCCCTGGGGCAGGTACCGTCCCAGCCCCAGTCGCTTCATCTCTGTGTGCCTGCCTCGTGGGCCGTAAGACTTCCAGAATCTTCCACCTTCATTTCAGCTGATGCATCCTCGCTCCCTACCTCTCTGGTGGTGTGTAGGGGTCAACAGCATTTTGCAAATTGGGTTCAGAATCTGAAAGTTTAAAAGCGTGTCCAAATTACACACTTCAGCTTTTCCAAGGCTTCTTAACAAAAGTAGCCACCAAATAAGGAGGGGAAACAAAGGCTTCTCGAGGTGTACTCTTCTCTACTGGGTGTCATTGTACTTCTCAGAGAAGGGAGAATGAGGGGGAAGCTATTCCCGCAATGTTCCATACCGCCCAGGGGAACCTAATTCAGTGTCTCTCTCAGATTTTGTAGCGAAAAGTCAAAGTACAGAATCAGGTTGCTGTCGTGTGTGCTTTTGTACAGATTCAACATGCAGCCCAGTCATCAAGCTATACCTTCAGTCTGATTCATTTTTAATCCGACTCTAATACAACCGTTGGAAGGAATCAGACCTTTGTGAAAGACGACCGTATGCATATTTATGGGAGCTCAGAAACGCCCCCGCCAGCCTTGCCTCGGAAGGAATTCTGTAGCGTCAGCTACTCTGGGTCGCAGGCCCGGCTTCCCGGAGCACAGGGAGCTCCAGGCCTGTGCCTGCCCTGTTTCTGTTGTCCCGGCTTCTCGGAGGATACCGAGGGAGGTGTATTTCTTAATCCAAGGAAGTACCCAGTGAAGTATCATGGTAGGGTGCACATCCAACTGGAAACTTTAAGAAAAATAGATGAAAGAAAGATTTCACTGAAGTGGGGTTTGGTTTTCTCTATAAAAAGAAAAACCAGAAGAAACATTTAACTGCGCCGTTGGTTACGGTAAACCACGGGATGGATGAGCCCATGTGAACAGAGTGTGAATACACCACGATTTTCGCGATTGCTTAGATCAGGAGTCTATGGATGGCTTTCCAAAGCGGGAAAGCTGCCTGTCTTGAACAGGTGGGAGCTCGCGGGCACAGGGGAGGGCCGCAGGCTGGGCTCTGACCGTGAGGAGGTCATCACCAGGCCTCGGTTCTCTCCAGCCTCCCGCCGACCCGTCACTCAGCGGAGCCTCCATGCTCATGGCTGCCAAGCCTGGAGTCCCGTGAGCATTTCCATCTGGATCCCAGACAAGAGAAAAAAACAGGAGGAAAAGGCACAGACCAAAGGAATGATTCCGTGTGAGCTGTCCTGGTTCACAACTGCTCCTGACCCCTCCGTGCAGGTCATGTGGTCAGAACTGCAGAGCACAGCCAACCCTAGAGCAGGGAAGGCTGGGGGAGTGAGCATCACAGCCCCCACATGTGTTAGCGGAGGGCAAGAAGGGAGGGGCTTTCAAACAACCAAGCCATGAAGTTCCGGTATCTCTCCCTATAGCAGCAGTTCTCAACCTGTGGGTCTCGACCCCTTTGGCGGTCAAACAACCCTTTCGCAGGGGTCGCCTAAGACCATCCTGCATATCAGATATTTACATGACGATTCATAACAGTAGCAGCATTACAGTTATGAAGTAGCAACGAAAATAATTTTATGGTTGGGTCACAACATGAGGAACTGTATTTAAAGGGCCGGAAGGTTGAGAACCACCGCCCTATAGTGAACACTACCATTTACTGCCTACTTCCTATCTACCCGCCTCTGTGATGTGTCCTTTACATGGCCTACTTCATCCGGTCTGTGTAGCCATCCCATAGCCTAGGGTGCTAATAGTGGTCCAAAGTATAGGTGAGGAGACAGAGGCTCCGAGGGGCCACCCAGCAGGTTGGTGGGAGAGCCCTTTGTCCCATAATCCACACTCCTAACACCACGTGCCCTGTCTCTCTCACAGATTCTGGAACCATGCACTGTGATCATTAGTATTTCTGGGACTGGAAACTCTTCCATTTCCTATCTCCTCAAAAAGAGCTAGAATAGACCAGTTCGCCGGGCCTAGAGAGTGAGCATCGAGGGTCATCTAGTCATTGCTCATTGGCTTTGGATTCGTTTCGTTTTCATGCAACAAGCTCTTTGCATCCCGATGTCCAGATTGATCGCTTGGGCCGAGAGCAGTGGCCGTCCGGATAGTGATCGGTGTCTCGTTAAATCTGTCTTCCGTGCTCCACCCCTCTTGTCTAAGCAGACTCCTGGCCAGTGCGGGGAGCGGTTCAGCGCGCTATCCTAGACCTGCGTCTGTCTCGTACGTGCGTCCTCTCAGATTTATACGCTCCCATTTGTATTTTATGGTCCCGGTACTCGCGTCTCCCTGGCAGGGCCGAGCAATGGAAAAAGGGCTATGTTTCATATTACCTAAAAGATCCAGCCATTTAGTGAATCATGCCATCTGATGCTTCGCTCTGGGCAAGTTTAGGTTTTTCAAGTAAAGTTTAAACGGGCCTTTTAGAGGGTTTTAAAAGTGCCATAAGGATCTCTAGGTCATTTACTGCTCAGCTGTACAAGAAGGCTTTCTGGTCCTCATTCCATCCATTTTGCGAGCAAACCAAGGGCCTTATATAGTTAAGAAAAGATCATAAGATCCCAGTGTCCGTGGAGAACTGATTAAGATCTCAGTTTTTATTTTTAGAGAAAACTGTGTAACTAACTACGTTTCTCTGCTTCCAAAAAAAAAAAAAAAATAGGCCTAGATCAGTTTTCAAAAATAATTCTTCCAAGAGCAGAGCCCAGGAGAGGAAAGCCCACCAGGGTCCGCGTTGGGTTCTCCATATGCCGTGGACGCATGCACTCAAGAGCGTGGGCACGCCGCCCCGAGATTTGGGGGTGGCTGCCTAGAGCCCTGA
Organism: Myotis yumanensis; assembly: GCF_028538775.1. Classification (NCBI taxonomy): domain Eukaryota; kingdom Metazoa; phylum Chordata; class Mammalia; order Chiroptera; family Vespertilionidae; genus Myotis; species Myotis yumanensis. The sequence goes on from NW_027223768.1 coordinate 4,556,429, forward strand.
TGCCCCTTCTCTCCCGAGTGCTTCTCATAAGACAGGATCCCAACACACGGAGGGTGGCCAGCCTCCTGGTTGGTCTGTGAGTGTGCAGCTGCTTTCCAAAACTTATGCCATAAGCAGATACCTATTTGCCATTGAACTCAGGCCATTGCAGAGTTTATCAAAATACATCTTTTGAAAGAATGTTTGCTTCCCAGTGACGACTACTGTCAGAGTCCGGGTTCGATCAGTGGAGGAAAGGGTGGCGGAATCCTGGAAAGGTCAGAGCCCTGGTGGGGTCAGGAGGAGACCAGGCCCGTTGGACATCTGCAGATCTGGGCTTTGGCTGTAAGATGGTGTCAGATCATAGCTTAGAACACGTTAAGCGCCCAGCCTGTTTTGTCTTCTGGACGGAAAGTATAGTGTCAGTCACTGGTGACTGACAGGGCGCTTAATGTGTTAGATTTAGTCAATGCCGAGTCCCAGAGGTAAGCTCAGGGGTGCGTAAGAGGGGTTGCATGGATTGCCAGAAGCAAGGCAGGAATGCATTCTCTCTGCTGGCAGCCGGGAGGGGGGCCCCCGGGCTGGCCCGCTGCCCTGCCTGCAGCGGAGGTCGTCCGAAGCCCAGGACCCTCACTTGTGCTCACTAACACCGTCCACCTGGATCTGAACTGGATTTGAACCCCGGCTGCCTGCGTCCGGCATCCCCGACTCATAATCTCCAAATGACAGGGATGCCCGTCTCCCACTTCAAATCATGCCTTGAGCTGGAAACTACATCTCATGGGCCAGAGTGCAAAGCGGAAGGTCGGGGGATGCCAAGGCAGAAATAGGGATGTGAGAGGCACTTGTAATGCAGCATCTTTGTAGAAAGACCTCTGCAAAGCCCTGATGTTCGTGCTGACTTGTCTTCTAAACGCATTTGTGTACCGAGTGCCAATCCAATTCGGGGGGGGCGGTGAGGGGGGCAAAGGGAGGTTGACTCAGGTCCTGTAGCACCTGAAATGTATACCCTGGGGTGGGGTGGGGTGGGGTGAGGGCTCGTTAAGGGAAAACCTTCATTAAGTGAAACTATATAATAATATCTCATCTGTGAGGTTAGGGAGGAGCATATGCCCTGTGAGCACGTTGCTGGGGGCCTCCTCCAGGTCTGGAGGGGCTGAGCTGCGTGACCTTCACCCCCGCATGTCACTCCTCCTCTGGCTCAGGGCAGCGCCAGCCCGGACCCAACGCAGAAGCCTGGCTTCCCTCGCTTCTGCTCCGGAAAAAGCCCTTTCCAAACTCCTTTGTCTCAGCGCCTTCGAAAGGCAACTCCCAGGTGCTATATGCACACCTGGAACTCCAGGAGAGGCGGGCGGATCACGTGCTTCCCAGGGTAAATATATTCAGTTATGTAATTTAAAAACAACAGGCAGGCGGTGCCGGTTAATTTCATACCGACTGGCAGGTGCACAGACCTCCGTGCTGGAGCCTTCTTACAAGCGAGATTAAACTGACTCGTGCCAGCTGGTCACTGAGGCACAGGGGTGCGGACCTGGGGGAGGGCAGGAGCACGCTGCAGCCCATCGCATCGCAAATTAGTGCTTACTTTGTTTACAATATTTTTTTATTGATTTCAGAGAGGAAGGGAGAGGGAGAAATAGAAACATTAATGATGAGAGAGAATCAAGGATAGGCTGCCTCCTGCACACCCCCTACTGGGGATCGAGCCTGCAACCCAGGCATGTGCCCTTGACTAGAATCAAACCCGGGACCCTTCAGTCTGCAGTTCGGTGCTCTATCCACTGAGCCAAACTGGCTAGGGCAGGCTCACTTTGTTTAAGTCCATCTCAGCAGTGCCCGTATTTGACAGCGTGTGCACTTTGTCACTTACACACACGTGGATCTCCCAAGTATAAGCAAGGCGGTGAGTTCTGTGGGTGGCATCTTGGTGCACATTGGGTGTGTAATCAGAGTTGGTGAGTAGGCGGCGCTCCCCACAGCATCAGATAGACGTGCATTTCTCCTCTAGCAAAGTCCGCTAGGTCTCCACTGGTATCGTCCCTCCCCCCTAAGGTGCTGCTAGAGGTGGGAGCTGGAGGGCCGTGGAAGTGGATAATGAATCTGTCAGAGCCCAGCAGGTGTCTGGGAAATCACAAGGCTGGAGGTCATGACCCCTGGGAATGGAGAGCCATCGCCCGGCATTGTGAAATCCATCTTTCCCCCGGGGAGGAAAAGCCACTCGGGCAGGGGTTCCGCAGGGAGGATTCAGTGTCTGACTGGCATGGCTGACGAGAATAAACTGAGCTGTAGAAAATGAAAGGGGGTCATTTCCAAATACGGGCCAGTGTGGGGGCACCTCCATGTCCACTTTCGCGTGCTCAGCCCTAGGACAGCAGACCACACAGGGACTGAGGACAGATGGCCCGGATTTGCTGCTGAAGTTACAGTCTGCACTGGTGTCCACGCAGTGCTCTGCCCAGCTGTTTATTGGTCAAATATTTCCCGAGTACTTATGCACCAGCACTTGACACATGCTAGGGATGTTGTGGGAAATCAGGCAGACAGGACTGCTGCTCCCAGGAGCTCACAGTGACAATACAACCCACGTCTGCAGTAGAGACAATGAGGGCCTCATCACGTGACCGGCCTTGCCCGCACCAGGGGAGCATGTGGGAAAGGCATTCCGGTGGGAGAAGACGTAGACTCCCAGGGAACTTGGAGACCATGTTGTAGAGCGTGGACTCTATTCTGAGAATAATGGGAAATCTTTCTATGGTTCTAAGCCAGGTTGACCCACATATTTTTGAGTAAACGGTGGTTTGGACTGTTGTGTTGAGATTGGGTGAGAGAGTAGCGTGACTGGAGGCAATAAGATCTGTTTAGAAGCCATCGCGATGAACCAGATCCAAGATGATGCTGCTGATCTCAACTAGGGAAGTGGTGGTGGCCAGAACCGGGTGGACCTGAGAGCTGTCAGGAGGAGGCATCTCAGAACCTGCGGAGAGACTGAGTGACGACAATGAGATGTGGTAGGAAAGGGAGGGAAGGAGTCATTCTTGACCAACTGATTGGAAGGTGATGCCGTTCGCTGAGACGGAACCCACAGGAGGAGGACGAGGTGGGAGAGGGAAGCCAAAGCATGCGAGGGGGATATGTGGAGTCTGAGATGCCCAGGAGTGAGAGCAGAGAGGGAGACCCAGGACTTAACCAACACGTCAGTCAGATAGTCCTCACCTGGTGATGATGGAGGGTGAGGAGGGGGTTCCCTGGATCTCTGCGGGTAACACAGAGCCCCTGGATCTCCTGAACTGTTTACAAATGTGTGAGCTTATTTTGCATTTGTCTATTTTTTTTTCTGGGAACAAAAATCGATGCAAGTTTGCTTTTAATCGCCTCTAACTCAAAGGCAGTTAAGGACCACAGAGGAAACTGAAGGGACAACCTGGATACGGGTGCCCAAGGAGAGTCACTTAGGCCGACCTTGCTTTGCCAGAATCCTAACTGGGCCTGTGAAGAGAACACACAGGAGAAGAGGGTTCTGGAAACAGGCCAAGAATCCAGCAGGGAAAAGGGAATGGTCTGTGGGTAAGATCCCTTGAGGCAGGGAAAATATCCATTGGGTTTTCAACAAGGAGGTTGTGGATGATCTTTTTTTTTTAAATCCTCACCCAAGGATATGTTTGTTTTTTTAATTGATTTTTAGAGAGAGGAAAGAAAGAGAGAGAGAGAGAGGGAGAGAGAGAGAGAGAGAGAGAGAGAGAGAAACATCAATCGGTTGCCTCCTGTTTGTGCCCCAATAGGTGATCAAACTGAAACGTAGGCATGTGCCCTGACAGGGAATTGATCCTGAAACCTTGCGATGTATGAGACAATGCTCCAACCAGCTGAGCCACCCGGGCCAGGGCTGTGGATGAACTTGGCAAGAGAGGCTATGATAGTTGGAAAGAGCGAGGTGAGAAGATGAGAGAACAGAGACAGCAAGTGTAGGAAACTCAAGAAGAGAGAGGAAAATGTTGAAGAGGTAAATGGGAAAGACCAGGTGCAAAGTGGATGTTTCACCCGACATGCACATATTAAGATGGGAGAGATTTATGCCAACGAGTAAAAATTTTAAAAGCACAGAGTCTTAAGCAACAATCAACCAAACTAAACACACAGCAGCATTGAAGGAAATCAGAAAGGTAGATAGCAGGGTGTCTAGAGTAGGCAGAAGAGATCAGGGAGAGTCATGAATTGAGTTGAGACTCGAATGATTAATAAGCTTTTGGCAGGTGAACATGACCCACTAAACATTCATCTATTCTTCTTTCGCCTCCTTTTATTATTCAGTGACTATTTTCTCAGTGAATATGAAGTCTTTAGGATGGAAATTGCCTGCATCTCAGAGTGACTACACATATGAAAGTATTAACAGTAACAAGATATATCATCCAACTTATTATTATTGCATTCTTGGTCTTTACACATGAAACCAGCCTATTCTTTGCGGGGGAGGGGGGGGTCTCACTGTTCATTTCCTCATTTGGAATTTCTAACACCAGAGAGGGTGCTAAGTCAGTAAAGCTGGTGCTTCCACCACTTGGGTCTCTAACATCTTCCATGTGTGAACACACCCATAAATAAAGGTGCTGGTGTGGGGAGGAGAAAGCTCCTTTCATAGGCAGCTTAGCACAAGCCACTCCCTGCACAGAGAGGGTTGTTACAAGACCCGGCTCATAATGAAACACCCTCTAGTTCTCTTCACTGAACGATGTTTCTCTTCTCTTTTTCAAAGATGGTATTCATGTCCATTTTCGGAGGTTCTGTTTATGTGTCTGTTGAATAGGTGTTGGAATAGTAGCCTTAGAGCTTATCACCATCGATGACTCGACAGACGGCAGGGTGTAGCTACAAGGGTCACAAATTGTAGTAGAGCCCAGAGGAAACTGAGGCTCGTCCTCGGGGAAAGTGGGTGCCCTTGGCTGTCAGTCAGAAGCGAGCCCAGCCGCTGTCAGGAATGGTTGTAGCCGTCCCTTGCTTCCTTGCTGTGAGTGTGGGTCAGTGTTCCAAACAGGTCATCAGAGCAGAAGAGAAAGCCTCAGTCACTGACAGACACTAGGGCAGGGGTGGGCAACCTTTTTGTGAGTGCGTGCCAAAACCAGCAAAATCTCTGACTCAAAATTCTTCTGCGTGCCAACCCTAATATTTTGAGAACATGTTACGCCTACTTGATATCTCTTAAGGTGTACGTATGTGAAGAACCTTGAAGAAATAATAAAATTCATTCAAGCGACAAAAACACAGTATATGATGATAAAAAATACATTTATTTTTTAATGTATACATGTACATTGATAGTCCGACAGAAAACTTTATGACTCCATTTGATATTATCAGTAGGACCTTTGCTGCTGCATCACTGATGACAGAGATTTTACATCAGGTTTATATTTCGTGACCTTCAGAGATATGCACGAGCTACTACTTTCATCCGGCAGGCTACTCCTATTACGAGACTTAACAAAATTCATCACTGAGAACAAAGATTCACAAGCGTATATGGATGAAACCAAAACACTGGTCAGATCTAGGAAGGCAGGGAGAGTTAAGGCAGAGGCATAGAAATTGCTCTTCCCCTCTCTCATCAATCTATGTCTATGGTCTTTAAGATAACTTGTTATGTAAAATTATTTATTTATCTAAGATGCACCTACACTGAATTTATCTGAAAAATAAAAAAGTCGATATTAAGAAAAAAATTGTAAATGGAAGACTATAAGAGAGGGTTTCACGTGCCAGCAAAAGTTACTGGCGTGCCATGTTTGGCACGTGTGCCAGGGATTGCCCACCCCTGCACTAGGAAAACCAACACCCCTTGTTGAAGAATCTCATTTTCCTGCCTAAGAAAGAGTATTGCTTCTTTGCCCAATCCATGACATCTGCCGCAGAAGACAGCAAATGTAAAACACCACCATATTTCTTTGTCTTTATGAAACTTGGCTTTCTTTCTATATTTTCATCCTGGATCCTGGAAGATACCAGACTAGTTTAAAAACACACACAGCCCGGCTGGTGTGGTTCAGTGGTTGGGCATCAACCCATGAACCAAGAGGTCACTGGTTCAATTCCTTGTCAGGGCACAAGGCCGGGTTGCGGGCTCAATCCCCAGTGCAGGGAGGGGAGGGTGCAAGAAGCAGCCAATTGATGATGTTTCTCTCTCTCATCAATGTTGCTATATCTCTATCCCTCTCCCTATTTCTCTAAAAATCAATAAAAACATATTTAAAAATACACGCACACAGAGGAACATTTTCAGGTTCTGACTGTGACAGTTCTTGGTCCTCGACCCCCCTGCTGGGGTGTCCTGATTCTCTCCTTTGAGTGACACACTCCTTCCCGCATACATTGCTCTGACCTCCACTGAAGGTCATTCCATCAACCTAGGCTTTAACTCTCTAGAGCAGGGGTCCTCAAACTACGGCCCGCGGGCCACATGCAAATACAAATATTGTATTTGTTCCCGTTTTGTTTTTTTACTTCAAAATAAGATATGTGCAGCGTGCATAGGAATTTGTTCATAGTTTTTTGTTTTTAACTATAGTCCGGCCCTCCAACGGTCTGAGGGACAGTGAACTGGCCCCCTGTTTAAAAAGTTTGAGGACCCCTGCTCTGGAGAATATAAACCTGATGTTACCATTTATAACCTGCTCCCTCAACAGACATCAGGTTGGCCTTTGCAATTCTGCAGTCGAAGACTTTGGATGCAGGGATGTATTTCTGTGGAAATTGCAGATTCTGTTGTGGCCTCTCATATATCATAGCTTCACACAAAGGCACCGAAGGCGAGGCCTTGGCTAAGGACCCCAAACCACTGCCACGTGTAGGCTTAGGCTTGCGAGGACACAAGCACCTTTTCCCTGAGCCGAGTGACCCGGTTCTGAGACTCCTTTGTGATGAGTGCATTGGCCGTGAGTGGGTCACCTGAGGACGGACACTCGGGCTGGTTCGGGGCCTCGGTGGGAAACGCTTTTGATGGGAGATGTGGTTTAGGCATGAGAGCAGCTGATGGAACCTCGGGGGCTCCAGGACATAAATCGGACTAGCTCACTGTCATATGGTTGTCTTTCTTTTTAAACAAATAAGAATTGTCCAAGCTGGTCTGGCTCAGTGGATAGAGCTTCGGCCTGCTGACTGAAAGGTCCCGGGTTCGATTCCAGTCAAGGGCACATGCCAAGGTTGCAGGCTTGGTCCCCAGTGTGGGGCGTGCAGAAGGCAGCCGAGCCATGATTCTCTGGCATCATTGATGTTTCTATCTCTCTCTCCTTCTCCCTTCCTCTCTGAAATCAATAAAAATATATTCTTTAAAAAAATAAACAAAAAGAATTGTCCTCTGGTTTCAGGGAGAACAGAGCAAGAACACTGTGGTTCCAACCCACACGCAGTTGTCATAGGTTTGATGGTATCACAGCGGAACCGCTCAGGTGTGGCCGTAGTGTGGGTACCTGCGGGAGGTGGGGGGGGGGAACCTCTTGGTTTCGGAGCAGGATGGTCTCAGGGAGCTTCAAGCCCCCCCCTCCGCCCCCCTCCAATGAACCTGCTGGGATTAGCATTCCTCCCAGTGGGGTGTGAGGACAGGCTGTGTCAGAGCCTCACCCACCTACCCACCCCCAGGGCACTTGCTGGAAAGATCCTGAGGACCAGGCTGCAAATCCGCCTTTTTTCCTGGAGCCTGTAGGTAGCACTGGAGCCACAACCCTGCGACACAGGTGGGAAAAGGCTCAGTGACCACCAGGCCAGCCTCACTGACAATGACCTCTTGTCTCTCCTCTGCCCAGGTGCAAATGTAACCTCCACGCCACGGTGTGCGTGTACGACAACAGCAAGCTGACCTGTGAGTGCGAGCACAACACCACAGGGCCCGACTGTGGGAAATGCAAGAAGAACTACCAGGGCCGGCCTTGGAGCCCGGGCTCGTACCTGCCCATCCCCAAGGGCACCGCCAACACCTGTGAGTAGCTCGCTCCTCACCTGGGTTTTGTGCGCGACGAGCGGCTGCTGTTCCTGTCTGAACGCAGCTGAGGCCCCCGGCCCTGTCTCCCCGCTTTTAAGCACATGTCAGCGCTGGGTCGTGTTCATGTCCGTCTGCCGGTGTCCCCATCACGTGGGCTGGGAAACGATGGGAATCGCAGGAGGAGTGTTTTTTCTAAGTGGGTGAAACAGGTGCTTTCTTTCCTCCCCCAAGTTAGTTTCCTATAAAAATAACGAAGACATTCAAACTCTAACTCGATGTGAACCATAAATAACTTCTGGGAAAGTTTCTAAATATTTGCAGTCCCGTTTCTCACGCTGGATGACCCGAGAGACGCTTTGTTCAGAAATGCTTCCCTCTCCGATTTTAGCCGCAGCCCAACTTTGTCCAGTGAAATAATTGGCTTTTTCCAAACCCCCGTGGTTGAGATGTTACTCGAGGCCTGGGTCCTGTTAGCAGAGGCGCCCTTTAGAACAGGGATGGGAATGTCCGGCCCGCGGGCCGTATAAGGCCGGTGAAATCATTTGGTCTGGCCCTGCCAAGGCATTAGAGGTGAGTTAACTAAATGTTTGACCAAATAGAACAGGCTAATTTTTAAGCTGATGATTTTGAATGGCCGGGGAATGATGTGATCAATATCCAAAAGGCCCTTGGCAGGAAAATGTTCCCCACCCCTGGTTAGATAAAGAGTGACTGTAGGCGTACGAGGGCCACAATGAGAAAAGAAATGTTTGTGTCCCTGTGAAAAGAGCGAGGCATTCCCTGTGTTTACAGGACCCCTGGGGGGTGCCCCGTGACCACTCACGTGTGCCCCCCTGAAACCACGCTGTGACACACTCCAGGAGAGAAGTCATCATTTCCAGATGATTCGCCCAATCCCAGGGATGGGCCCCTTCGCCACTTGCACAAGCCCAGAGTTGCCATTTTTCAAAAGCAGAGAAGAAGGTGTGAGGTTGAGCCTACACCCACCCAGGTGAGAAGAAGCTACAAGAGCAGGAAAACTCACAAAGCCACCTGCTCCGTGCAAGGCAGGGAATGTTACCAGGAGCCTCCAGGCCACAGCTGGGAGAAGCCAAACCCTAAAACCAGTACCACCGGCCCCAGGGCCTTATCAAGGTAGACGTAAGAGCAGTGAGCCCAGTAACAAGCCGTGGAGTGTGGGGGCATGAAATGATGATGAAATTTCTAGGAAGCAGAGGAAAAAATCGCTCAGTGTAAGGGGATTTGGTTTCTATCTGTGTTAAAGGGAAAAATGGCCATCCAGCTCCTGAAATTAATACACAAAGCCCTGTTGGGCAGAAATGTTGATTTTTCAGGGGGATTTTATTAACTGGGCCTCTCCCGGGCGTTCCTGGGTCGTCTCGGGCCATCGCTCATGAATTCCGAAGGAACCCCTGAGGTTATTTGTTCTGCTGCCCAGTGGCCGGCTATCTAAGCATCCCCATCGCCACGGTCGTCAAATTGAGTTTAAAAGCTCCCCACAGTGAAAATGGCTCCGATTTCATTCTCAGCGTCTGCCGCGTCTTCAGTGAGACAGGACGGAAGAAAGTCAAGTTCACCATCACTGGTGGGCATCCGGGCGGGCCCGCGGGGCAGGCCAACGTGTCCAGGCCACCAGAAGGACGGCTGGGCACGCTGCTGTCCAAGGCGTTGGCTTCCATGCCAGTAGGGCCCTGTTCTTCTACCTGTCACTGTGCCTCCACGTCTGTTTATTTCAAGACAGTCGCACTGGGGAAACCTCCTTGTAGCAGCCACGCTTTTCATGGAAATGAACGTCCTGTTTTATTCTCCATGGGAGCGACTGCACACCTCGCATCGTTTGATTATTGCAGGACATCCGTCCACTCCCTGGCCTCAGGAAGGCAACCACCTCCCGGTTTCCTCGGCGACTCCATTGGCCATCCCTCTCTCCCTTTTCCTGTCCTTCTAGAGACTGTAAAATAGGAAGGCGACAGGTGGGCACAATGGCCAAGGAGGTTGGACGAATGTTTCAATTCTCAACATGCAGGAAATCGGATTAAAGATCCTAGAGCTTACCTACAATGGTCTTGTCTTGCAATGGAAACTTCTCACAATGGAACCAATCCCTTACCTGAAATCTCTGCCATATCAGACGGTGCTGCAACATGCCCATGGGTGAAAGGCAGCACTTCGGTGGCCTAGCACGCACGGGCTCCAGGACCCCACACCAGTCCGTCCATTCACTAGCCGTGTGACCTCGAAGAAGTCAACGAACCTCTCCAACCCTCGGCTTCCCCGCCTGGACTGTGGGGATCACGGCAGCGCCTGTCCCCGGGCATTCGAGAGAACTGAATAAGCTAATGCAGCAACCTGCGCAGCATGGCACCGGCCACCCACTAGGTATTCAAACTAAGTTCATCTTTTGGCTGCTTTTCCTACGCAGACTTGTCCCTATCGGAGGACAGTTTTCATTGTTATCAAACTTATTTCTTAGCATCAATAGTGAGTGTCTCTGCATTTCCAACCACCTTCTTTCTCTTTTTAAATAGAGAAAGCCTTACACTGGCCCCAGTTTCTTTTCCTGTCCAGGTCAGCATCATTAACTCCTTTTTCCAGGTGGTACAATGTTCACGTCTCTTACCTGGTTGCTTGTCCAGGAAATCGCTCTCATTTTTGTAGTGTGGGAATTTAAAGTCAAGCACAGGACTTGTAGCGCTGTTATGATTCTCATTGTATAGTGGCTTTTTCTTATGCATGTGCATACATGAGCTCGCGGGCACGTGCGCGCACAGTCCTCCCTCCACCCCCCCCCCCCCCCACACACACACACACACTGACCTGTGACTCCATTGGGTGAATGACAAGTCAGGTCTCGAGGAGGGACACTTAGGATATGCCATATCCTAATTCAAAAATGTAAAACCTAAGAAGTAAAAAAGAAGTGGCCGCGGCCTCCATCCTCTCGGCCTCCATCCTCTCGGTGACTCGGGGATGACACCCATGCTGGGTAATCCCTGGATGTGTGCATCGAAATCTTTCCCTTATTTCTTTACAGAAATGGGTAGAAAGGATGTTTTAACAGTAAGACATCTCTCTCCTTTTCCCTATTGATCTTCATGCTGTTTCTGAGGGAATTCTGTTTTGAATGTTACTTCTTCTTGCTTCTGAGTCCACAGCAACTCTGTCCAGATTCTCTTGAGACTCACTGACCGGCTCATGAGTAAAAGTATTAAGTAGCACCTCTTTCAATTCTGATCCCCGTAGAATAACACCCAATACTTTTCTACCTAGAGATGCTGCAAACGTAATAATCAACCTTAGAAACTATCAGTCTGATCTATAATAATAAAAGCACAACATGCTAATTAGACCAGACAAACTTCCGGACAACCTTCCGGACGAAGCCAGGGCTGCAAGGGCCGAGCCCTTATATGAATTTCGTGCATCAGGCCTCTAGTAATATAATATTACCAAACTGCTTTCCATACTGTGTTCTATGACCCTGAAAAGAATTTAATGGCCAAGAAATTTTGAAAAATGCTGTCCACTATCCTAACTCTTAGCTATTCACATTACCTTATTTAAAAAATTGGAGGATCCTGTAGTCAAGTAGCCAATTTAATCTACTGTTTCCCAGATTCTTTGTTCGTGGGACACTAATAACTTTCTATTTCTAAACTACTCTTTGGGGAACAGGCTATTCTAATCCGTTTCTTCAGGCTGCAGATAGAAATGTCATGGAGGCAGACAGAAAGCCCAGCTAGTTGAGCTGTATTCAATCTTCCCCTTTCCCTCTACCTACACGGCCTGATATTCTCCCAAGAAAGAAAATTAAATTGGTCTGACACTGACATTATTTGTTTGCTCAGAAATCCAACTGGAGTTGTTGCACACTAGCCAGGGCCCCTCGGAGTGAGGGAAAGTAATTGGCGGTGGTGCCCTTCTTTTCTCTGGTATTACATTTGCATTGACCGACTTATATTTTCCCAGGTTAACACATATGTGTCATCATCCAGACAATTTCCAAAGTGCTCTAAGTGCGTTAGCTCATTCCTAACTCACAACAGCCTTATAGGAAGATGCTGCTGTTCTCACGCTGTAGACATGGAAGCGGATGTCGGTGGAGGGGAAGGAACCTTGGAGGTTTCCATAGCGAGTCAGGGTCAGAACCCAGCTGGGTCCTGACCCCATCTTGCTTCTCAGGGGACCTCAGTGGCTTCCTCTGGTCTCTGCTTCTCTCCCCACTCTCTCCTGCTTCTCTCCCTGGATCTCTACTTGTTGTTTCTTTGCCTTCAAAGAACCCCCTTCTGCCCTTGCTTTACATTTTCTGACACCCCCCCCCACCCCCCACCTCTTCTCGATCTACAGGTGTTTTTTATTTCCTTGATATTCCGATCTATACCTGGGTTTTAGTTCTTAGTATTATTGGTTCAACAGTAATCTACCAATTATAGCCTGAGTTTTTCTAATGAATCCAGACAATTTTTCCAGCTGTGCAAATCTCAAAGTCAACACCCTGGATACTGAAGTCATCCTTTCTCTTTGCTCTCAATGGAAATTCTGCTCATTTTCAAGACTGCTCTTCAATGTCAGCTCCTCAGTGGAGCCAGGCTCTCCCATGCCACGTCAATTGCTCTTTCCTCTCTGGAGTCTTGGCAGTGTATGGACACTTACAATTGATTATCTATCACCAAAATTCTAATAATAATGACAGTTCCTCTTGATTAAGCTTGCCAGAGGCTTTTAGACTTTGGGAAGTGCTTTGTGTGCTTTCTTGCATTCAATCCTCCCTGTCCCCTCCCCCCCCCCCCCCCCCCCCATTTTACAAATAAGGAGACACAAGCACAGAGAGGTTAGTTAGGTGCCTCCAGGTCCCACAGCGAATGCATGACAGAGCAAGATTTAAACTCAGCTCTGTTTGACTTCAGGAGCTAAAATGCTAGCCATTTAAGAGTGGGGCCATCTATTTTCTATAAGTGTTTATGGAATTAATTATCAGGTGAACGAATAAGTGAACCGAAAGAACCCTATAATGCCCATGTGGGTACATTGACCTCCTGTTGACTTTCCTGTGTCTCCTGGAAAATGTGGCTTTCGCTGCTCATCTGCTCTAACACAAGGGGCCCAGGGGACCCAGTCTCCTAAGGAAGAGACCCCCTGAGAACGTGAAGGGAACACGGTAGGAGAAAGACTCGCTTTGTTTCCCTGGCTGCTCATGGCCCATCCAGCCATCTGGAGATGACACACTGCCCGGCTGGTTTTCACAGGTCTCCCCAAGTGGCATTCCTGGCCTCGGCGACCGGACCACCAACCTTCCAGATGCAGAGCCTGTCGGCCCAATAAGAGAGGACCTTCCTTGCAGAGCCTTAGGTGTATGAACCAGCCTGTGGGCCCGATCTAGAAAACCCCGAATGCCAAATTATCCATGCAACCACCAGCCTGCAGTCTCTTATTGGAAGCTCATGAGGCCAGATAGGCCCTGGAACTCAAAAGCTTTAGCATTTTGAAGGGTCATGCAGCGTGCCTACATTACATGGCAACAACACCCACAGCTAAACAGCAGGTAGCACCACTCAATTCAAATCCCAGGCTCTTTCCCAACGTACTCACATGATCGTGGGCAAGCTCTTCATGTGTGAGTTTCTCCCATGCACGAAATACACCCGAGTGTTGACCTCATCGGGTTGTCATAAAAGTGAAACAAATTCATGCATGTGAGGCATCTGTAAGAGTGGCAGGAACACAGTCAGCGCACAGTGTCATTAGAATTTCACTGAGATCCCCCATGAGGACCCATCCCAGTCTGATCAGCAGTGTCTCCCTTTGATGACAGCTCAGTGGGGGAGATAGAGTGTGTCCACATGTCAGTTGCTCCCCCACAGTATGGAAGGACTGTCCCAGTGTCCGGACTGCCCCAGTCCTTAGGACCAGTGTAGTCTCTCCCCTGTGAGTCGGTCTCCTTGTGGAGCCAGATAATCATCAGAAGGCTGCTTGCCAAGCACGGGGATCACGAAATGTAAATGACTCGAATGCTAATACCATCGGGCGGAAACATCCTGACACATGCCTCTGACCGCAGCCCAGCCTCCCCAGCATCAACGGCACAGAGGTCAGGGTGGGAGGTTCCCCATCGCTCTTCCTGAGACACTGGTAGGCCACCCTCCCACCACGTGCCTCAGGATGCCCCACTTCCGTCTATTCTTCACAGATGGCAATCAATCCGCTAAGGCCACCTGTTGTTTGTCATGTACACTCAGGCCCCAGAGCCCTTCTGTTGGCATAAGGTGACTTTAGCCATCTCTGATTGGATCCCCTGTATGATGATGCCACAGCACAATGCTGGGAAGGCGGTCTTTCCTTCACCTTCAAGTTCCTGGAAGACGGCTCTGTACAGCCCTTTGGACCAGGGACCAGGGCTGGGAGGGCGTCGGAAGTAATGGCAACAGAACACACCCGTGTTCTTACTCATCACCTGCGTCTTCATTGGCGGGGCTTTTGCAGGTAGAGCTCCTGATGGCCGCAGTCTGGTCACTTATTCGATGGGCCTTTTTCAAACCATCTGTCCCGTGGCTTAGGGGCACTGTCACTGGTGTGAGATAGGATCTCACCCATTGACTCATCCCCCACCCTGAAGAAGCCCACTTTCAAGAAATGAACTGTATTCCTATCTCAGTTCCTTCAACATTTGAAAGGTTCCTCGTGACTTGCTCGAAGCTCTTTTAATAGATGTAACGGGTTTATTCTTCACCAGTTGTCTGTGGGGAACCAAAACCCAGGTGTTTGGACATTAAATAAGAAACATGAGGGAAAGAATAACATTTGAAACGACACCAGTAGACCTCCCTTGGCAGTCAGCTGTTCTCAACTTCAAAAAGCTCTATTCCAACCAGCAGTCGAAAAAAATCTTTGCGAAGCAATTCCCATTTGACAGCAGTGGAGGAGGACGTGCTCACCTGATGACATCTCACAAAAAGGCCAGCCGCGGCGTGAGGAAGAGCCTGAATGTTAAGCACCCAAATGTCAGCTGATGGAAAACAGGATCGCATGATAGCCTTGCTTAGGGGATCTGTCGCTGCAGCGAATACGGCTCTCTGCACGGGGCTCCCCGAAGGAACGGAGACAGTTTTGCATGAGTCTGAGGTGCTTTACTGCAGCAAGGGTTTCATCAGTCTTGGGGATTGGCTCTCCATGGCGGGGGGGGGCCCGCGCACCCCGAGAACTGAGAACTTCGCTTTGCATTATGCATGGCCCTCCAGCTCCCCGTGAGTTTGCAAGCGCATGAGACGTCTCTTCCTGCGGCCCAGCTTCCATTCTCTCTGACGGATTACAAAAGGCGAGCAGCTGCCCCCGTGGAGCAGGGCTTTCAATCACGGGGAAATTTGGGGCCTCCTGCCATTGATACTAAAATGATGATGCGGCCATCATTCCTCACTCAACAGGGGATTTGCAAAGGAAAGAAAATTTCAGTACCAAGTCACTGTCGGTTGTGGCAAGGCAGCCAACGGAGTGTGGGGTCAGGAGTTCAGCTCCCCTCTGCAGAGAGCGCCTGCAGCTTGAGCTGCTGCACGGACATGGAAATGGAAATGGAAATTGAGGTCTCCAGTTTGGGTAGATCAGTGATCAGTAATTGAGCTGAAGCCCCATAAACTCTGTTCATTTAAAACAAAGATTCTGGCCCAGCCAGCATGCATCAGTGGTTGAGTGTTGACCTATGAACCAGGAGGTCATGGTTCAATTCCTGGTCAGGGCACATGCCCGGGTTGTAGGCTCAATCCCCAGTGTGGGGCATGCAGGAGGCAGCCGATCAATGGTTCTCTCTCATCATGGATGTTTCTCTCTCTCTCTCTCCCTTCCTCTCTGAAATCAATAAAAATATATTTTAAAACTAAAGATAAATAAAATCTAGAGAATTTTAATGTATCTAATAACGGAACATAGGATCTCATTCCTTCCAAGGTGTTAACAAGGAATGGCAAGCTTTTATTTCTCCTTCTCCCCTCCCTTTGAAGAAATAAGAAAACAGCTCTTGGTTTTAAAGAAAACAAAGCTAGGAATCTACAGGGATCAATTAAAATAAGCAGAGGGCAGTCATTCAAAAAAATAAATACTAAAATAGAAGTTTAATGATTCCTACAGTTACCACCTGCTCGTATACTTCACGATGTAACCAGCACGTCCGAACAGCTCATTAACAGCTGCCTTGTATGGACTGTGTACCGTGTGTCAGACACTTTTATGGATTATCCCATTCAATGTGCACAGCAGCCCTTTGCGGTAGACATCATTAGCTCCTCTCCAGTGAGGAAACGGGTAGAGCTGGGGAGCTGGCCTGCAGTCACCCAGCTCATCGGGGGCAGAGCAGGGCTGTCCCTCAGTGCAGTCTGACTTCCATCTCATGCTCTCAACCCGAATTTAGTGGAGAAGATATAAATCTCTGACTGTTAATTGGCAATATCTATCATGGGGTTGCTTGTTTGATGAACCAACTGCATCAATAATCGTCATCGTAGCAAAGATGGAGCTAGCACAGACTACCTGCCAAGCCATGTTTTGAGTGCTTTGCATATGCCAATTTCTGTCATCTTTGCAAACACTATGAGGCAGGAAACCAAGCTTCCTGGAGCCTTAGCAACTTACCCAAGGTCACACAGGCAGCGAGTGCAAGAGCAAGGCTCCCAACCCGGACAGCTGGTGCCTCTGCTCTTGGCCAGGAGTTGTTGTTTTTTTAATATATTTTTATTGATTTCAGAGAGGAAGGGAGAGGGAGAGATAGAAACATCAATGATGAGAGAGAATCATGGATCAGCTGCCTCCTGCACCACCCCCACTGGGGATCAAGCCCGCAACCGGGGCATGTGCCCTTGACCAGAGTCGAACCCAGGACCTTTCAGTACGCAGGCTGACGCTCTATCCACTGAGCCAAACCGTCTAGGGCATTGGCCAGGAGTTCTCATCTGGATGCACACTACATCCATGCCCACGGTTACTCCAAGTTCAGTGCGTTCTGAAATGGTTCCACCACCTTCGCACAACTTGGAAAAATCTATGAAGTCCATGATCAATGGGAACAACCTAGTGTATTCTCGAATTAAGTTTCTATTACGGAGTTTAATCCACATATCTGGAGTAAAAGAGGAATAAGAAATGATGGTTATGTGACATTAATCAAATAACAGGCCAAATGACTTGCATCCGCTAACAGGTACTTCTCATAACACATAGAAAGAGACCTATTCCATGATGTGGGTCTATTTGCAGAGGCCCATGCTGTGTCTGTTTAGTCCTCTGTGCCCAGAACAGAAGCATAGTTTTTAATATGTTTTGAACCACATACAAATGTCCGTTCACCTTATAGGCCAGTGGTTCTCAACCTTGGCTGCACATTAGAATCACCTGGGAATCTTTTTAAAATCCTGATTTCTGGGCCTCATCCTCCGGAAATTCTGTTTCTTTGTTATGGGGTGGAGCCACAACATTAGTCACAAAGAAACAGAATTTCCGGAGGATGAGGCCCAGAAATCAGGATTTTAAAAAGATTCCCAGGTGATTCTAATGTGCAGCCAAGGTTGAGAACCACTGTTATAGGCAAACACAACATGGTTGATATGAAGCTGCCTTGAGCCAGCTGTGCAAGTCGAGCCTTGATTTCCTAACGGGGATGAGTTCTGGAGTTCTACGAGGAAAGCAACGTGGCTTCCGCGGAGGGCTGGATACGCTGCTTTTTCTGTGCTGATGTCCTCGTGATCTGAATGTTATCGCGTGTTATGTTTCTGAGATTTTTATATTGAGCTCACGACGCCTTGTGCTAATACATGTCTAACAGCTTTTCTTTCTCTTTTTTCTTTTTCCCTAGGCATCCCCAGTATCTCCAGTATTGGTAGTAAGTAAAAAAAAAAAAAAAAAAAAAAAAAATCACCAAGCAGTCGAGGCTCGCTTCGCTTTGTTGTTCCGCTCCTCAGATCTACTTTCCCCGCCTCCATTTCTGATACGAGTATTTTCTCAGTGGAGTGAATTGTTGGGTTTGTTCTCAGCCCAGATGGGATGCGATCACGGGTGAGATGGTTCTCTGGTAGAGCCTGTGGATCCGGCACAGCCCAGCTGTCCTTCATTTTGATCAATGAGGGCCTGCTTCACAGAGGTGCCATTACTTAAGGCACCTTAGTGATCGGCAAACTCAGTCAGCAGAGCCAAATATCAACAGTACAACGATTGAAATTTCTTTTGAGAGCCAAATTTTTTAAACTTAAACGATATAGGTAGGTACATTGTTATTAACTTAATTAGGACACTCCTAAGGCTTAGGAAGAGCCACACTCAAGGGGCCAAAGAGCCGCATGTGGCTCGCCAGCCGCAGTTTGCCGACCACTGCTAGCTCATTGAGCGAAAAGAGGAGCGGTCCTATTTACCCAAACTTAGTAACCAACAACCCAATTGAACGCTCTCCCCTGGACGGGGTACGGTTTCCACCGTCATTTAGAAAATCAGAGAACAGATGCCAGTGAACGCTTGCGTGTTCCTTAGGATCCAAGGAGACTCCCCGGAAGCCGGGGGAGGGATTGTGTCGTGGCGAAGGCCTGAAAGGAGCAGGTTTCTGACCCTGATCCATCTTTCTGGAGGAATGGAGGGGCAAACGAATCGGTCTGCCTCTCCCTCCTAAAATACCGAGAGCCAGGTTTTCCTGATTACTTAGCTTTAAGTTTGCTAGAGAAGAGGGATTTAAAAATATATATATACATGCAGCATGGAGGAGTCAGGCTGCTAGAAATTTCCACGGGAAATCTTTTCGTGGAAATGTAAGTAATGGAAAAGAAAATGCCCCTTCGACCCTCTGGGGAAGTCAGGCCCGGTGCCCCTGCAAAGAGCCCTTCCCAGCTGTCCCGGGAGAATGGCCTGGAGCTTCCTCATACAGAAACCAAGGACCCCTGACATGAGCCTGAAAAGCTGATAAGGCCCCAGAACTTTGCAGAATTGCACCCATTTTTACACATCACACCCTTTCTGGTGGCTCCAACCTCTGGCTCCTGAGTAACGAAAGGGAAAGCGAGCCGTGAGGAAGCCGAGGCTCCACACTGGGAGCAAGAGAGGAATTCTCACAGTGTCTCCCCCTCCCTGGCCTCGGGCGGTGCAGGGTGATCGCAGGGTGACAGCCGAAGCGAGACCATCCCCCTTCTCCGATCATTTAGGTAAAACAGCTTCCCGAGCCTTGTAGTGCCAGTCAGGTGTTCCCACTCACAAAGCAACCAGTTTACCCCAGCCTGGACCGCACGGGTGCGGATTGGTTAAGCCTGGCCGGGCCGGTGCCGAGATAATTGGCGGCTCCGTAAACAGCGGGCGTGCTCTCAGCCACTCGGAGGCCCACCCGAGCCATGAGCCACGCCGCGTCCTCCTCCCGCGGCCTTGCTGCTGAGAGAGCCTCAGCGCTGCCGCTTGCAGATGAGCAGGACACGACCCAGTTGCAGGCCTTGAGGTACAGTAGCACGGACGAGCCTGGGGGGTGGATGATTGGCCTGTAGTGCAACAGAAACGTATGTGCTTCCCCACGGTTTGGTTGATGAAACCAAATCACGGAGTTCTAGTATATTCTCCGATTTCTAGCCAAATTTCCCTTTTCAGCTTCTACCTAATTCTCCACCTACTGAAATATCTAGGAAATGGCTCCACGGATGGTAGAGAATTGTCCTGTATTACACTCCTAGATCCTTTATGTCTTTGGAATTCCTACTCATCTCCCAGCCTCGCTTATGTCTTTTGCCATAAAGTCTATGAATAATAGCAGCCAGGCTTTGGCTTGCCCTGTCGTTGGCACTGCCCGTGGCGCCCTTTGGAGGGGGGCGGCTTCAGATGTTCAGGACCCGCAGCGCTCAGAGGCTGACTTTTCTGCCTCACTGTAGACACCCCCACAACTTGCTCCTTTCAGGCCTTGCGGGTCGCATTTGCACGTGCATTTGAGAGCAGACAGGGAACCCCGAGAAGCAAGCGGAGGTAGAGGGCTGAGGCCGCTGTGGCCATCGGCCTGTCTGACGTTTCAGAAATGGACGGATGGAAAGTGGTTCTCGGGGGCTGGGTGTGTTTCTGTGTGGGCGTGTCGGGCGTGCTGCATGGATCTCTCACTGTACTGCTCACGGGACATCTCATCCTGCCGCCTTCACCTCATGCCTCATCTCCGAGCATCAGCAGATGTTGACCTTTTACACACCCAGTCGGGAAATCCCAGTTGTGCGGGGCTTTGTTTTTATTTTGAAATCACTGGTGACCCGAAAGGATGCTGCATTGTGCCTTGGGGAAATGTGTTCGGCTTTATTATTTATTAGGAAAATTTAGCTCCTGCATCCCTAACCAAAACCCTCTAGCAGATAACGTGGTCGCCTGTGCCCTGCCTTCACTGGGCCTCTGGCTGTTCTCCGTGGAGTGCGGTGGGTGTTTCCTTAGATTTTTTTTCCAGAAAACAGTACATAAGAGCTTCTGGGGTCACCCAACATCACGCAGGACTAGCTTGCTTGTTGCCTGGCCTTCAGGTCCAGAGATGTGCGATAAAACCATCAGACATGACTGTATCTCTAGGCTGCTTTAATGCCAGTCACACGGTTCCTTCTTTGTGGGCTCATAAGGCACTCTGCCCGGTTCCTTTCCTCAGGAATTCATGGTAGCTTACTCGCTGCCCGTTCCAGAGGGCACAGGAAGGGCGGTTCTAAGGTACAAACCGTGGCCAGGGCTGTTCCCTTTATCCCACAGAAGGAATCAATGAACATGGTTCCACCGAGTATATATAGAAAGCTGCCCTTACAACAGGTGTATCACTCAGGAGACCCATCATCAAAGTGCATCTCAAGGAAATCGAATGATGTCTATTATCGACGTAAATTATTAACGTATGTAACCGTAAGTTTGCATACATACAAGGGCTAAAGATTTTGGGAGCCCTGATAGATGTCGGTATTAAGTTGGGTTCAAATGCATGGACAGAGTGGTCACCCTTTCCGATCATCTGCTAGAAGTTTTTGATACAAATTTCCCATTAAGGTCATTGGTACCTGCTGTTGTCTCTCTATAAGGAAGTAGGTTGTCCACTCATCCCCAAAGGTCCTGGATTTCTGAAAACTCAGTCATTTCTGTGTGCTTTGGCCACTGCTGAAAAAACACTGGTGATGTTGTCAGCAATGAATGAATCCCGAAATAGATCATCCCTAGGAGCCCTTTTTACCTGCTGGGGTAGTAGTAATTCATTCAGGTTTTTCTTTTTTCTCTTAATGTAGTTATGCCCTTATAAGCAAACTCACTATTTATTCAAGTGAACATTTGTTTGGTGCTGTTGATCCAAATTAATAGTTGGTTTGGTGTGGGCGTCTTTGTTAAGGTGGCAAGCTAATTGTTACCTCCTAACGTATATTATCTGATCCTTCATCCTGAAAAGCAAGTGAATTCGCTAATTATGTCTTTATAACAGTATCTTATAAAGAACATAATTAGAACCGCAAGCATTGGCCTAATGTGCAAATAGGTTTGTGTGGGTGATTATCGCTTTAAAAAGGGATGAGTTGGAGGTTAAAGGTAGGCCATCCGTTGAAATGAAAGATCACGTCCGAAAACACCATTTCAGAAAACTTACAATTTTTTTTAATAAATCCAAATATTTCTTTGAAAAGGAACAAAAGAGAGAGGAACATTCTGTGAACCCAAGTAAACATGATTTCCTTAAATGACTTTCAGATGATTGGCATGAAAAGCATAGACCAGTTGTTCTCCACCTTGGCTGCACATTAGAATCACCTGGGAATCTTTTTAAAATCCTGATTTCTGGGCCTCATCCTCTGGAAATTCTGTTTCTTTGTTATGGGGTGGGGCCCCAGAAATCAGGATTTTAAAAAGATTCCCAGGTGATTCTAATGTGCAGCCAAGGTGGAGAACCACTGGCCTAGACCATGGGTGGAGGTGTTTGGCCATCCCCTCCTCTTCAACTCTTTCAATTCGAGACGACCGTTCACATAAGGGAAATAATGCCATTTTCCTGTTTGCTCTTACCATGAGCACGGCCTTTGTCACAGCGTTAAAGGTCCACCTCTAATGTGATGTAATTGGCAGGACGAGGAAACAAGGGCAGTGTTACCTGCAGGGTCCAGCAGCCTGTTGGGAAAGCCCGGGCGTGTTTTCATGCTGGAAGACATTAGAGCTGGAGACCTTGTCAAAGCTGTTCTCCAGGCAGCATCCAGATATTTCTGTTCGCGACCGATTTACGGAGGAGAGCTGGGTCGTGAGGAGAATCACAAGGTCAGCCATGTGCCCTCCCGAGGTTATTAGCGACCGTGTTCATGCTCCTCAGGGAGTTGCCGTGTTTGCTTTCCCCCTTCGCTTTAATACTTCTAAATTCCTCCAATAAAAGTTTCATTTGAATTGCCCTTTAACTAATTAGGTTTTATATAACGAGGCGGGGGAAGGATCAGGCTAGCGTAGCTCTGCGACAAAGCCGCATTCATTTGGAACTGTTTGCTGATGTTCTAGGAGGAGAGCGGAGGGACTCAGATCTCTCATGTCCCCGGTATCCTCATCTCAGATCCATTTCATTCTGTGTAACTAGCATCTCGCGTCCATGAAACCTTGGTGGTTACCCGAAAGTTGAATGAACATTAGGACATAGCTGCTTCCTTAATCCTGAAGATTCAATCAATTATTTCAATGAAGAAGGAGGAAGTACCCCTTCCTTAAAAAAAAAAAAAAAAAAATCTGAGAGGCTTCGTGAATTTTATTGGCTACAATTGCCCACCCTGAGCAAATTGACTTGGTTTCAGGCGTTCATCTTGTCCCAGGTGGTTTTCGAATGCTGAGCCACTTTTTAAGTGTGAGCTGCTATCTGTACCTTATCTCCATGGAGTGGGGGGACCCGGAAATTTCTAGCTTAAACCAAGATTTGCCAAGTTCTCTGAGTGGTCCTGGGGTGCATCTTCCGACATGGAGCTGTGAACCCCACACTCAGAGTGTGGGTGTCATTGGCCTCCTGGGGTATCAGTGGTGAGCTGGCCAGTGAGCAGCTCCACTTCCTGGGAAGCATGAGACGGAGCTGCTGCTCAGAAGGAGGGGAATGTTCCCTCGTGTCTACAGGACTCCATTTCCGAGGGTTGAAAGTGAGGCTCAGTGAGCGAGGGGCTCGCCCATGTAACAAGGCCAGGAAGGCCCATCAAGCTCCCACAGCTCAAGCTCATAACATTAGACCAAGGGGAAGAGAGAAATGAGAAGGGACATCTGGATTTATTGATTTACCACAGACCCCTTCCAACCCCTGGCACTGCACCTGGGGCCTCTTGGTCCCTGAACGATCCATTTCTGTGCAGGGAACTTCAATGACCTGAGGAAACACAGAAATCCATATTTTTTAAAAATATATATTTTTATTGATTTCAGAGAGGAAGGGAGAGGGAGAGAGAGAGAGAGAGAGAGAGAAACATCAATGATGAGAGAGTTCATGGACTGGCTGCCTCCTGCACACCCCCTACTGGGGATCGAGCCTGCACCCGGGCATGTATCCTGACTGGGAATCGAACCATGACCTCCTTGTTCATAGGTTGATGCTCAACCACTGAGCCACGCTGGCCGGGCCATATTTTTGTTACAGCAGAAGTTACAGGGACCACGTCTGAGGAGAGGGGGTCGGGGACTGTGTTCCTCTGGCACGGACTCCCCCAGCATGCTGAGGAAGAGGGAGAAGGCGTAGGTGTCAGATGTATTGCAGAACACAGAACATTTCATGAAATAAGCCACGCAGATTAGAGAACATGCTTGCCCATAGCCTGTGACAGTAAAAACCTTTAAAAAAAAAAAACACCAGGACAGTTGCTTACAGCAAAATAAAATCGCGTGTCATCTCAAGGACAGACCCACCGCTGTCACCTGACCGCTATCCTCCCACCGGTTTAACGAGGCTTGTTTCTGAGAGCAGGCAGCAGGCTGTGAAGATGGGAAGATTACCCCAGGGCCTGGGGATTTCTGCTGGAAAGCTTTAGGGCTTTGTATGGATTCCTGTCTAGGCATCCATAATGCTGTCTCGGGTCCCCTGAGGATCAGCCACAGTCACTGTACCTACCCGAGGGGCCCTGGGACTCTGCCTCCACCAGAGACGCTCCCCGAAGTGGCACATTGGACGAGGGCTCACCAGCCCCCTCTCCGTGGTGGCTTTTTCTGCCCAGGGTGGCTCCCTGTGAGCCCCACCCCCACCCGCCCCATCGTAGAACCCAAACATCACATAAAAGTTAGTGTTTTTAGGCAACTTCAAGAGCATTGTTCCAACATCATTTTACAGAGGAGGCCACTATGGCTAAAGGTCAGCTGTGTCCCATCTCAGCTCAGTGTCCAGTTTCTAAACCAGGACCCCTCCCATGGCACCATGACATTGGGTTGTTGCCTTCTCGTCTCATTCAGCATGGAATACGGTGGAGTAGGCTGTTCTAGAAAAAAAACATGGGAAAGCGTGATCACAATTTACTCTGCATTTCAAGGGTGTCCACAGAGTGAGGTGCACGCTGCCTACAGTTCATGCTGAGTGAACGCCTTGTATGATAGATAGAAGACAAGGTAATATTCTAGAACAACCCCACTTAGCCGTCCACTGCAAGCTTGCTGTCAGCTTGACACACTATGGACTCAGCAACAGACAGTCAGGTTTGGCAATTCTAACATCGTTCTCCCCAACGTGCAGCACAGAGAGTTTTCCTGGGGGTGCAGAGGAGAAAAAAACAGATCCTTCCAGAGCCCCATGCTTAGAACCAGAATCTCCGTCTTTCTGATTCATGGAAATGAACTTCGAGTGTCACAGCCAAATGGTCACATCACCGTTTCCTGAGTTCGCTCGTGAATGAAAAAGAAAAAGTCAGTCGGGCAGGATACGTGTGGATGCACAGTCTAAACTGACGTGCTTCCAAACTTGCAAGAAACTCACAAATTAACATTTGATCTTTAAATGTTAAATATCAACTCTTTTTCGCAGGATTCCAAAAATAATTTCTATTGCTCCCTGAATAGTATTCATCGATGTTGGCCCTGGAACTGGGTTGTTCCCTACAGTAAGCTTTTTTTTAACGTATCAGAACCACTTGCTTTGGGAAAAGCTAAAGTTGCAAAAAATAGGAGGCACAACCATTATTTTCTCAACTTCCACTCAGCAGGAACTGTTCAGGCGACAGTTATCTGATTTCTATTACAATGGCACCCACAATTAGAATAACAAGAGCTGACATTTACTGAAAGCTCACTGCAGTGACAAGCAAATATTAACTCTGTAGTCCTGACTGGGACCAGCAGGTAGCATCATCATCCCCCTCCCACAGGTGAGAAAGCTTAGACCCCGAGAAGGTGAGGAACTTGTCCAGGTGGTAGAGCTGGGATGCAAATCGATGTGTTACCATTTTTTCCTACTTGTAATTTCTAACCCCTCAAACTAAGTGGCCCACGGGTAAAAATTCTCAGAAGCTTCATGTTATGCAAAGAATTTTTTATTGGAATGGCATAGGATAATATAGACTTTGCCTCAATTATACTATTAATATAGCCTCCAACGTGCCTAAATTTTTTTTTACTTCTGGGAATGAAACATTCGTTAGTAATATTGATTGACTATTTCTGGATCTTAGAGTAATAATAGTAACCAGACAATAACTGGCTAATTTTAAGTTGTTTTCATTGCAATTATAAAATAAATCTTTAAAGGTTAGGATGAGATAATAAATTAAAAATCTCATGACAGCCAAATAGTAAAGCATGAATGCATAGACAGTAAAATGTTATAGGGATTTAGGGGCCACAAATTTCCATTATCTTTTTTTAGGACATTTTTCCTCCCAAGGAAAAACATAGCGTAGAAATTGGTCCCAGTGGACATAGGCATAGATTAGATTAGGATTTTTGTCTGAGCGCTGATGGTCTTGACTTTCCATTGTTCAGGAAGGTTAGGCATCCCGCATAATAAAACTTATTTGAAAAAAAAATGTCTAATTACAGTGGGGCCTTGACTTACAAGTGTCCCAACTAACAAGTTTTTCGAGATATGAGCCTTCTCTCGGCCGATTTTTGCTTTGAGTTGCGAGCTAAAATTCGGGTTACGAGCCAGCTTCAGATACCCCACCGCTAGTTGGTGCAGCAAACGTCACAGTGAACGCCACAACATCAGCCCAGCATCATGTGTCTCACTCGTTCACTTTTTGATTTGACATACGAGTAATTTGAGTTACGAGCTCCGTCACGGAACGAATTAAACTCGTAAGTCAAGGCCCCACTGTATATCCCCAGGAAATACAAGGGCTATGCACTCCCCACCCCCAAGAAACTATCATAAGTACATGACACAGAAGAAAATTATATTCTAGGTAGGAGTCAGATGGTAACTGTCTATCTTGGTAATTCCATACAGGCAAGAAACGAACAATTCAAAAGTAGAATGACCTGCATTAATTTTTATACATATAGGAAGACCCTTGAGATGGAACCCTGGCATCCTCGGGGAAAATCATAAAACACGAAGAGTATGTTAAACAAGACAAACCAGTCACTGAAACTGCACATATCACTTGTTTTTGCCTCTCCTACAGGAAAAAGTTAGAACCATGTCAACAAACTAAAATGCTCTTGATTTGATGCTAGTAATACAAATAATTTTTATTTAGAGCCATAACAATGGTTTGGAATTTTTTCTGAACAATTTGTAGAAATCATACTAATTCCTTGGAAATGCAAATTTTTCATTTTTCCAAAGTGATCCTCCCAGTCCAAGTGGACTCATGCTTTTCACTCACCAAAGTGCTCAGGTGAATAGCAGCATGCCGTCAACAGCCTGCATATTGTGCCTGCCTGTTACCGAGTGTTTCCTTAGTAACGCCCGGAGACAGATGTGGAAAATTATGTGCTTTTCCCATTCATAAATACCGACAGCTATAGCAATGCCCGCATTAAGATTTCCTTAGCTCTTGTGTATATCCTATGCTCACAGCAACACTATATCAGCTCTCTACCAAATATTGAAAAACCAAAATTAGAGTGAACGTTCCATGTCTTACAAGAACGTTACTTGCTCTCATCTAATTATGGAGGAAACAATCGGATGATACCTGTTTACAGTCGCCGAGGCACTTGCTATCAATTACTCGGTTATTAGATATTTACGGAGGCCTTCTGCCCGGCTCTGCCCTTCCTCACAGAGATCCGATCAAATTACAGGGATGAGAACTAGACCTAGGAGAGGTCAGCCAGCGATATGCAAACGCATTTCTCACGTGGCAGTGAGCAGCTCACCCCCCATTCCCGAGGTCAGAGGTGAGAGCTCTCCTGTGGGCTCAGGAGGGGTTGGGAGCTGAGCTCAGCGGATGGTAGTTCTGACTCACGAAATGACTGCTCTGATAGTAATGGCCTCGGCTCCTTAGCAAACATCCTTTCAAAGCGTCCAGTCCTGATCCTGAGTCATTGTTTTTTGGGGTTTAGGTTTTTTTATTGTGTGTTTTTTTTTTTATTTATTGTTACTGATTTCAAAGAGGGAGAGAGAAGGAGAGAGAAATAGAAGCATCAGTGATGAGAATCATGGATCGGCTGCCTCCTGCACACCCCCACAATCCAGGCATGTGCCCTGACGCGGAATTGAACCGTGACCTCCTAGTTCATAGGTCAGCGCTCAACCACTGAGCCACACCGCTGGGCCTGAGTCATTGTTTTTTATATGGTGAATCTAAGATAAATTACATCAATTCTTAAATGAGCAACGCTTACCATTATTTCTGGATTGGAACCAATAACTCCAGATACGTATTTTGAGGTTAAAAACATCAGGAAAATATGTAGACACACCCAAACATTCAAACCTTAAGTAAGATCAGAGGCACCCCGGACCCTTCTCCTACAGCCACAACTACCGGGCACCCCTCTTCCTTTCTCTGAGAAATTGCATAAGTAAAAACAGGAAATCAATCCATTTCTTCGCAGAGATAATGGCTCACACTTAAAACATACCCCAAAGAATCTCTCAGGGAAGACGAATGCAGCCGGTTGGTATCTGTAAATATAAATTGCAGAGCCCGGGATCCTCAAGGGAGAAATGATTCCTTTCGTGTTATCTCCTGGTTCCAGGCGCCAGCTTCCTACAGGGTCTGAATTGCTGCCGTCCCCCCGTTCGCATAAGAAGATTCTGTGGCGAAAGCAAATGGCCAGAGCTGGGCCAGCGAAGGGGCTCTCTATTTAATGTCCATTCAATGTTTGGGGAGTCATCAAGGGCTTGTCCTCGTGTGGTGTGGGGTTGTGTTCTGTGGACCACGTCCCGGGCGAGTGGAAGGGCAGATGTGTGGCTTGTGTCTCTGTCCGTATGACTTTCTGTTTCGACCCAATGACATGAGAGCTGACAATAACGTGCCCTGATCTCTCCCCGACGCGTGCAGATCCTTCCAAGTTTAATAGGATATGGCCGAACATTTCTTCCCTTGAGGTTTCTAACCCCAAACAAGGTAGGAGCATGTCCAATTCCTACTGATACAACAGTCCCTCCTGTGGAGGGAAAAACCCATATGCTAATTTCTTTAGCACTAAATAAGAGCGTTGTCATAAGTGCCATGTCTTTGAAAGAATCATACTTGGAAAAATTGTTCTGATCTGGAGAGTGTCCCAGAAATGCTCCAGTGAGAGAGAGTGGGGGGAATGCGATGGGGTAGGAGCTGTAGGCACTGTGCTACACAGAACGGCAGGCCGTCCCAGGGCCGTCCCAGGGTGCCGCGGCCATCCCAGCGCAGGGCACCAACAATGAGGCTCACAGGCTTGTGAGTGGCTCAGGCATTGCTCCACTGCCTGCCCTTTGCTTTTGTTCAGGAAACTGCTACATCCGTTGTATCGAGGGTCGGGGACAACTCATGTCAAGGCAGGATGGCCACCGCTAAGGAGACCAGCTTTCTCTGACTGTTGCTCTATATTGACTTATAGAAATTTAGATCCCCCCCATCTCTCTCTCTCTCTCCATCTCTCCCCCGCCCCATCCATCACAGTGCATGGCCTCTGCTGGGCCTCCCCTCCCTCTTGTCATCTTCTGTGAATCCACAGCCACTTCTGCCGGCCTGAGAGCCACCCGCGTTCTGTCTGCCCGGAGGGCCCTCGTTACGTTCTGATGTTCAACATCAAACCTAAATACATACATAAGAGAGCCTGGCAGATGGCGGTGCAATGACACGGGAGGAAACTGAACTTTTAAAAACTGGGCCCCAAAATGCCTAAGACGCAGCAGAACCTTCCTCAGGCCGCACTAACATCGAGGCCGCAGTGACCTAGACATAAAGAGGAGTTCACTACTAGGATGTGGCACTCCTGTGCCGCCTCCCTTCTCAGAAGGGAACAGGGCACGTGTGTGGTTTCCCCCTCCTTCGTCCCCTGCGGGTGCTCCTTTTAAACTCGATTGAGTACAGACTCGGGGGATGTGGGGAAAGGGAGGACCCCAAATAGCTGCTACACAAAATGGCATGTTAGCAGGCTTGGGGGCGTCCACTTGGAGGGCTGCGTCACCAGACCTTGACCCGAGTGCTGAAATGGAGACTGTCCTAGCTACACGCATCACCAGTAAACAGAATTATCATAATCAAATGCTCCGAGTGGATCTCCTGCGTGCAGACGTGGGAGAGATCGAGTTCCATCCTCCCGTGTTAGAGGAGCTCTTTGAGGTTCGGGCGAGGGCTAGCGGCTCTGCCCACTGAATTTCAGACTCAACAGAGGAGGCAGGACAGGCTCTCACACTTCACACCCCGCCTTGAGTGTGGAGATGGACGGAAGCAGCATCATTCAGGCCCCGAGACAGAGCCGAGCCCTTGTTTTGCCCTGTGTCTGTGAGTGTCGCAGGACGCCCGGCTCCCAGCAGTGTCCTCGGTTCGTGCCGGCCGCCCCGAGCTAGGATGCGGGTAATGAGTTCAGGTGAATGTATCTGGGAGAAGCCCCGTGGAGTAAAGTGCTGGGACGGGAGATTTCAGCTAAAGGCGCGCTTCCCAGCGGAGGCCAGTTCTGTGCGGCCGCGGCTTATCTTGTCAACATCCACAGGGAGCATCCAGCTCTATGCTGTTGGGGCTGTTTCCACAGCAATAACTCCCCACGAATAATCAGAAAAGAAATGGCGGGCAAACTTAGAGCAAAACGCCTGCCGTTAGCGACCAGTCTCATGACAAAGGTAATCCATGTTGGGAAGGAGGCTCCGTTTTTGCAAGGTGGACAGGTTCAAGGTGACCCTGAGACCCAGGTCCAGGTTCTACTGAATGGTGGACCATGGTCATGATGGGCTGTGATGTCTTATCAGTTCAACAGAGGTCATCTACCCAGTGTCTGGGTAGCATGTGGTCCCACAGAGAGAATGACAGGGCGAACGGAGGCAATGATACAGCCGATTAACTCAACAACGCAAACTACTGTTTTAAGAGAGGGACCCCGGGTAGTCCCACAGTAGCCATATTGCTCCTAGACCCGTAGTCGGCAAACTGCGGCTCTCGAGCCACATGCGGCTTTTTGGCCCCTTGAGTGTGGCTCTTCCTAAGCCTTAGGAGTACCCTAATTAAGTTAATGAGAATGTACCTACCTATATAGTTTAAGTTTAAGAAATTTGGCTCTCAAAAGAAATTTCAATCGTTGTACTGTTGATATTTGGCTCTGCTGACTAATGAGTTTGCCAACCACTATCCTAGACTGATCTTTGCATAACGGGATTCTTGATGGGAGTGGTAGTTACTCTTGCCCCTGAAAAGAAAGGCTCTAGACCAGCCGTGGGCAAACTACGACCCGCGGGCCGGATCCGGCCCGTTTGAAATGAATAAAACTAAAAACTAAAAAAGACCGTATCCTTTTATGTAATGATGTTTATTTTGAATTTATATTAGTTCACACAAACACTCCATCCATGCTTTTGTTCCGGCCCTCGGTCCAGTTTAAGAACCCATTGTGGCCCTCGAGTCAAAAAGTTTGCCCACCACTGCTCTAGACTTACTTCGGACAGTGTTAAGCCATCTTCAGCCACAAATAAGACTTCCCTCCGTGAGGAAACAGACTCCCGGGAAGGACAAACACGAGTAGCCGCCATGTACTAGGAGGGCTCCTCCCCCGTGGGTTGGTGAGAAGTGGTTGCCGAGGGAACGTTGCGCGATGGTTTCTAATGTCTGTTCATTCTTTTGAACCTGTCCAGTGGCTCCCAAAGTAGCTTTGTCAACAGTTCCTTCCGTGCAAGTTGCAAACCACAAGAGAGGTAGGAGTTCTGGGATTCATACAGTGGTCCCCTGCGCTGTGTGTTGTGAAACATTGTACTGTATGAATCGGGAATGTCTGTGGGGTGTACCCATCAGCTTACTGGTGAGGCATGTGGCCTGACACTGAGCCATGCATCCCTTTGTCCTGGGAATGTCATCTGTAAGAGGGAGGGGGAAAAGCTTCACTCAGAAAGTTCACTCTGCAAACCAACAACGCTGCAACTTTGTTTTCCGAAAGATCCGTGTGCGAATAAGAATCAGAGCAGCTTAGGTTCCCGTGTAGCATGAGCGTGAGAGTATGAACACTGTTGTCCATTCGCACTGAAAACATGGAAACCCATGCGGTGTGAGCTTCGAGAATGCTCTTCATGAGAACAGAAGGGCAGGGGCTGTATGCGGTGCCCACTTGATGTTGTAACAAATGACATCCCTTGGGGTTTCTGGTTCCAAACCTTAGTTGGAATGAATTTGAACCAATACGAGGGACGCTCGACACTGGGCGTAAGCCATGACTGTGACCCGAGAAGAATAATCAGGCCACAGTCTTTAAGTGAGAGCCAGCAGCGTCTCCTCTGGGACTCATGGATGGCCCATTCCAGGTGGCATCTGTCAGTCACAGAATGGAGATTTTTTTTTTCCCAGGAAACCTAAAGACTCCTATTCTTAGTTCGCCTTTTTCCTTCAAACATCCCATGTGACAGGTGTGTCTTGTCTTCCACCCTTGACTGCTGGGCGTGTGTTTCTCTTTTTTGAAGTTAACGCCTCTTACCCATAAATAGATTGATTAGCTACATCCAGTTTTGGTTTGGCCCCACCTGGTGAAAGTGACCACAATAGCTTCCCCATTCCTTAGCGAATGTAGCCAAATCCTCTTCCCGAGTTTAATCAACACCCAGTTGGCCCTCCTGAGGCCCCGGGAGAAAGGGGGGAGCTGGTCAGAACATGGGGAGAGCAGACACGGTAGGATTGACGCCACGCCTTACGGCCCCCCCCCCCCCCATGTGCTTTCACGCAGCTTTTGAGGGGCTTCCAAATGGATTGGAAACCCAGGGAATCTAACTCCTTCAGGAGCCGAGTGGCCCGGAGGCTGGGTTATCACGCCTGTGTGTGTGTGTGTGTGTGTGTGTGCGCGCGTGCACGCCCGCGCATGTCACAGTGTCATGGGCAGTCGTGAGACCACGGGGGATGTCCTTCCCCTCTGCCATAGGCAGACCTGCCCAGAGAAACCAGGGTGGTGACGGAGAAGGGGAGCCACAGGGACTCTCACAAAGTCCATGTCCTCGTGTCCTGTCCACACGCTGGATACGCAGGAGGCCTCTTGGCCTGGTCCCGGACCCCTCCATCCAATCCCTGGTTTCTTGGTGTCACAGCACTAGGAACGTCCACACGCCCTCCGGAGGCAGGAAGAAGCCACCTAAGGGTGTGCCTGGAAGAGCGAAGCTGCAGCAGGGTTGGGGGAGGCTACGGGCCAGGAAACTGCTCCCCTCCGCCCCCGGAGGCCCCCCGAGGCGTGGTGACTGTTAACGCAGCGAAGGGGACACCTCGCTAGAGCTCGGATCCACTCACCTTCCATCCACCTCAAGTCCTTTCCCCAAATCCTTTCTTTGGAGGGAGCGAATGAATTCTCTCCAGCTCTGGCCTTGAATACATTTTCCTCCTTGGGCCAAAGAAAGAAATCTACCCGCTCACCTTCACATGCTCTGTCTGATGCTGACAGCGGTAAGGCCACGGGCACAGTGAGAAGGGAGGCCTCCCCTCCTCTTCCTGACACCCTCTTCCTCCCCCTCTTCCTCCCAGGCCAGTCTCAGAGCCGCTAGACTAGGCCTCACAGGTGTGGGTCTTTCCTGTTCTAGAAGCCAATGGCGGACACTCGCTCTTCTTCCAGACTGCCAGCCTCATTGCTCTTCACTGGCCAGTGACTACGCCCTCCCATCATAACTGCCTGTTATGACCTCATGTATGTCTTAGGCAGGGGGTTGTCCCCCAGGGGAATGTCGGTTGTCATGTTTGGGATATCCTAGAACAATCAGGACAACAGAGAATTGTTTGGTCCAAAACTTCAATAATGCCAAGGCTGAGAACCCCTGCTGCGTTTGGCAGGACTGGGCCTCGTTCACACTGTCCCCCGGTCCAAGGCGGTCCTTCCTGCGCACCCATTGTCAGTGTCTGGGGGCCGTACCACGCAGATATGTTTGCAAGACCACCGTGAGGGCTGTTTGCACAGCAGTAGTTAGCACTTGTCTGAAAAAAAATAGGTATGGTCCACAGTGCCATTTGAAGATTGAAATTACATAAAGCCACAGTCATTTTCAGAAATCTGGTTTTTCGCGCCTGAATTGGACCTGCGTAGACCCACAGTCAGCTGTCTGCTAAACTAATCACAAAGCTATATCTTTCGGGGCGGCTGTCGTTTTTCTAAACTCTCTAATGTATAGGATATAGCCAGACTCTTATGGAATACGAATGGTGCGGGAGTGAATTAAACATAATTTTCCTCTATATCTTCCTCTGTCCCCCAAAGGAGGGTGCCCCGGGACCCTCGTGGGTTCCTCGACCGTCCAGTCCGCAGCTGTGAGTGTGTAAGATGTGCCAGGCGACGTCCTGAGCGCTGAGGTTACACCAGTGAGCCACGCAGACACGGGCTGTTCTCGTGTATTGACAGTCAGTGCAGGGGGGAGATTTCTTCTTAAATATGCTTTTCCGGTTCTGTAAATTCTGTGGGGAAAGTGAAACAGGCTTAGGAAATTGGGGGACTCGTGTGTTTGGGTCCAGGGTTGTTACTGCAGACAGAGTGGTCTCCGAATTTCCTTTGAGCGGAGAGCTAAAAGTGAGGAAGCAGGTCCTAGGGGTGGCAAGGGGAGGAGCATTCCAGATAGCGAGACCAGCACATGCAAAGGCCCTGGGGTAGGGCTTGGCATGTGGGCAGAGCAACATGGAGGCATTTTACAGCCAGTGCGGAAGAGGGTGACAGCAGTGAGCCTCCAGGAAGCCAAGGGGCCAGATCCACGGGGAAGGAATGAGCTGGAGCTCGGCCCGTGAATACAAATGACACAGCCGTTAGGATGAGGAGCAGAGGATGTCATGGCCTCATTGAAGTTTTCAGAGTTGCTCTGACTGCTGTGTGGAGAGGAGACGGTCACGGGATGGAAGCCAGGACAGCAGCTTGGGGACAATCCAACATTCTGGGGGGGGTGGGGGGGAGGGATGGTGGCTGTAACTAAGGAGGCGGTAGAACGAGGCAGAGAGATTTAGAATATGTTTTCAAAGCACAGCCGAGGGTCTGCTGATGGCTTGGTTGCCAGGGAGGAGAACAGGAGAGGTGTGGAGAACAGATCTGGAATGCTGAGCCGAGCGATGGGAGGAGTGGCGTTGTCACTGAGATGGGTGGCCCCTGGCTGAGCAGCGAGACTAGGATGGTGCCCTCGGAGCTCGGAGGGGAGTGGGTGGAAGTTGAGGTGTCTATTCAGTGTCTAAGCCAGTGGTTCTCAACCTTGGCTGCACATTAGAATCACCTGGGAATTTTTTTAAAATCCTGATTTCTGGGCCTCATCCTCCGGAAATTCTGTTTCTTTGTTATAGGGTGGGGCCACAACATTAGTAACAAAGAAACAGAATTTCTGGAGGATGAGGCCCAGAAATCAGGATTTTAAAAAGATCCCCAGGTGATTCTAACGTGCAGCCAAGGTTGGGAACCACTGGTCTAAGCGGAGACATGAAGAAGGCACCTGAGTATCTGTCCGGATGAAGTCTCGCTAACTGACAGGGCGTTGGCCCCACTGGGAATAACTCCAGTAAAACCTCGATACAATTTGTCCCTTAAAGCCGAAAGTCTGTTATAGAATCAAGTTGGTTTTCCAAATTTGGATGTTAAAAAACAAATGATAAATTAGTTAGTTTACCTGTTTTGACTTATGTAGACACGTTTGTGTAATTAAAAGTAAGTAAGTATGAAAAGTTCAGTTTCACAGAAAAGTTGCCTATGTATATTCCTGTCATGTTAAATCGATACTGAGCAGGTCTAGTAAATGCAGGCACTCACCCGTCACCTGGTGAGCAGAAGGGTATGACTGGGGCGGGGCTTAGCACCCATGGGAACATGCACCTGTTCCACCTGCTGCAGAAAGTCCCGCCACGTGACGGCAGGGCCAGTTAACACTGGTGATGCCATGTGATCATGTACTAATAGGTCTCAGAACTCTTGGATTTAAATATGTGGACTGTAGTTGTAGGTACGTGATATTTAGTTATGTTAGTGAAATTACTACAGTGTTTTTCCCCCACAAAGGGCCTATTCGCTAAAGTTTGTTAAGAATAACAGTGAATTAATAACAAAAAAAATAACCTGTTAATTTAATTTAAGCAAATCTTGCTTAAAAACATACAGACCAGAAATGTTGTCCATTAAATCCAAAGTCTGTTAAATTGAGGTCTGCAAAATCGGGGGTTCACAGTGTTTGGGGAAGGTTAGCATGTAGATGGTGTATGAAGTCATGAAGCTGGATTACAAAACAGCAACAGCCCTCAATGGATAGAGCCTCCGCCCAAGGTCCCAGGTTCCATCCCAGTCAAAGGCTTGTACCTCAGTTGCAGGCTTGATCCCTGGCCCTGGTTGGGGTGAGTACAGGAGGCAACCAATCGATGTGTCTCTCTCACATCCATGCTTCTCTCTTTCTGTCTCTCTCCCTTCCACTCTCTCTAAACCTCAGTGGAAAAATATATCCTCGGGGGCTGATGAACAAGCAGAACAAAAACAACCCTGGCTCTAGGGCAGTGATGGCGAACCTATGACACACGTGTCAGAGGTGACACTCGAACTCATTTTTTTGGTTGATTTTTCTTTGTTAAAGGGCATTTAAATATATAAAATAAATATCAAGAATATAAGTCTTTGTTTTACTATGGTTGCAAATATCAAAAAATTTCTATATGTGACACGGCACCAGAGTTAAGTTAGGGTTTTTCAAAATGCTGACAGGCCGAGCTCAAAAGGTTCCCATCACTGCTCTAGGGCGAGCCTAAAGAGCCAAGAGGGCCAGTGACTGCGCCCTGAGACGTGTGAGGAGACGGGCAGAAAGGGAGGGGAAGCAATGGTGGGTGCAAAGGCAGAGAACAGAGAGAGAAGCCCCCTGTCCAGGAACGGTTTCCAGGCAGCTCCGAGGCCCCCATGAAGAGTGATGGTCATGAACTTAAAGTGAGACTTTATCCAAAACAGTTGGATAAAACCCCCACATTCATCTGTTAGGTGTACAGGCACGGAGAGCTAGAGAGTTGGACATAACCAGGACCAGACTTGCCCAGGAGATGATGATAAGGGCGGGGGGCGGGGGGGGGGCAGGGGACGAGAGAGTGAGAATATGTGAAAGGAAGTAATTACCAGGATGGACCATGAACTCCATTCTTGTGAAAAGGGAAGTGGGGAGATGGTAGGTCCGTGAACTGGACAGTCAAAGAGTCACTGAGCTATTCCTTCAGGATTTTAAGATGCTAATGCCTCTCGGACGAGATCATGAATGATCATTCGTGGATTCCGTGCCCATCTTGGAAAGACTCGTTGCTGGGGAGTGATGAATTCACAGAATACTGAAAGCGAA
The DNA here is from genome assembly GCF_028538775.1 of Myotis yumanensis. Classification (NCBI taxonomy): domain Eukaryota; kingdom Metazoa; phylum Chordata; class Mammalia; order Chiroptera; family Vespertilionidae; genus Myotis; species Myotis yumanensis. Next base: position 4,593,169 of record NW_027223768.1, read on the forward strand.
CTCGGCAGTGTCAGAATTACATGTGAAACGTCTTGCGTTTATCTAGTGTCCTCGTGTTTTTCGAATCGCTTTCAAAGGTCTTTTTCTCGTTTTACATTCTCAAGTTTACATCACAGCCAAGCGAGGCAACTTATCAAAGTCTGGGAAGAGTCTTAGAAGTGTTAAAAGAATCAAGTGTCCACTAGCCCATTTCCTAGATTGTAAGGCAGGTAAAACATTCCCTTACCTTCTGAATAAGTTTATAATGTTGGGTGTTGAGCTTCATAGGATTTTGTGTATCGCTATATAATTACTTATATCATTTATTCTCATCAAAAGTAATATATTGGCTTTCAAAAGAGGACCCGGAAACAAATAGTTAATGTCATCCCAGAAATGTATACCATTCCTTAAATGCAAAAATTCAGTGCCAGTCACGTTTGATGTATCTCTGGACATTCATGGACTGGGTTCGAGAGTGTGGAACTCGGAAATCTACATTTTTTTCTTGGATAAACTTTGCAGATGGAGCTCAGATGTGGTCTGGCCATGGGGCAGGTGTTACCGAACCCTCAACACCCACAAAGGAACCAGGTCATGAAACTTGCCCAACTTCCTGCCTCTGCACACACGACTCCTTTCCCCTGAAACGCTCATTCCCTCCTTTTTTTCTTTTTTCTTAAATACACTCGCCCTCCCCTCCGGAGGTTTCATATTAAGTCCAGTGTGAAGTCCGTTGTCCTAACTCCTCTGGAGTTCCTGGGTTTCTCCGGAGGCCGCACATGGCACCACGGGTGTTCTGACCCGAGCTAGTCTGTGTTCTATCTGAGCACCTGCTTGTCTTGCCCACTAAACTAGCTTCTTAACAACAGGGACTCCTGGTCATCCTGAAAGCTCCTGGGATGAATGTATGCCTTCAAGGAGGCTTTTGACACAAGATGGGTTACATTAGGTGCACCGAGGACCAACCTGGGGTAGGGACCAGGGAGGACAGCGCTGAGGACCCCATCCGGGAGGGGCAGCCCACTCCTCAGGAGGCCAGGCAGCTGGAAGAAGTCCTTGGGAACGAGATGTCAGACTTGGGTCTCCTCCCTGCTACCACCTCTCTGAGGCGTCTCCAGACCAAAAAGATCCTCCCTGTTTCAAACACTCAACCAAGGAACGTTTTCGAGGCCTTTTAGGTTCCCTCGGGAGTCAGAAATGCCACCGCAAGGAAACTGTACCTCAGGGAGATAGAGTGTATTGGGGCGAAGTGCTTGCTGTTTCCCGGGAGAATTAACGTGGTGACCTGTAATTCCAGCGTTATCTTTTTAACGCGGCAGGCTCTACAACTAGTAAACTGATGCAAGTACCTTCTTACCCCACCTCCCACATTGGAGCCCCACGGCTTCCCTGTCCTCTCCTCGCTCTGGGTCCCCCGATCCCCATCTCCATCCCCACCCAGCACACCTGCAGGGACACAGACAGCCTTCCATGGGGAAGCGGCTCGCCCTCAGGAGCCTCCCCTCCCTCTTGCCTCTGGCGTCCCCAAGATGCCGACCCTGTTCCTGAGGCCTTCCACTCTTCACCATTTCCAGTGTCCTCCTCTGCCTCTGTCTGAATTTTCTGTCATTCTGTCAGAACCGTGACCTCAGCGCTCTGCTGTAGGAACCGGCTCTCCACTGCATGAATCCAGAGCATTCTGATGGGTAGAAGCATGTTAATTTTTTTAAAAAAGGAGATGGCTAGTCTCCTCCCTTCTTATTCATTTGTGATGATGCTTATTCATTTTTATTTTGGTCATCAAAGGCAATACTTCCAAAATTTTATCTAGGCCAAAAGCTTCACTCAGCACCTCCCATAGTGCCTGGCACATGGTAGACAAACCCAAAAGGTATTGATTGAGGGCATGAATGGATGGATGGATGGATGGATGGGCTCAAATAGTGACTGTCTTTGGCTTCCTGGTGAGATGATATAAAAGCCAGGCATTAGTCAGAGGCGTGTTTTTAGGTAAACGAGGTTTGCAGTATCCTGGTTGACTGTCCTCTTGGATGTCCAGCGAGGTCTACCCCCATCTTTTGAGATGACAAATTAGATCCCCATCTAGTTATCCCTCACCTTTTTTTAAGGGGCTGATTTGACAGTTGTGGCTACCAATGGGGGCTTGGTCTCTATCACTTCCTTTAAAAAGGCTGAATTAGATGAACAACCTCTTGCTTTGGTTGAGATGCAACCGAGAGAACAATCCAGTCCCTCTCCACCCTCCCCGACCTGTTCTCGTCCTCTCGGCTCCATTTCCTCGTCTGGTTCTTATACTTGTCACCCCTAAGCGTCAGAGGCACCGCCAACATTTTGAGGAGACAGAGGAAAAAATCCTGGGGATACAGGAGCTGCCTGGTCTTTCTATTGTAGAAGACTTAGCTTGAAACTTGGAAGGAAAAGAAATACCAAGAACCCCTGTTTTTACACAAATAACCTCCCTGCTTTTTATACTTTCTCTTACATGTTAGCAAACATGCGGAGCTGGCCTGGCGAGAGGCTCTCAGAGGCCATCTTTCCTCTTGACATTTGGGGGTAGAAAACAAAACAAAAAGAATATCTAGTTGTCTGGATCCCTATTAAATTGGCCATGACTTCTGTGAACCCCTGAATGGGTTCATCTCTTGACAGCATCAGTAGTGAGAGACTCTAGTCCAGGAGTGGGCAAACTTTTTGACTCGAGGGCCACAATGGGTTCTTAAACTGGACCGGAGGGCCGGAACAAAAGCATGGATGGAGTGTTTGTGTGAGCTAATATAAATTCAAAGTAAACATCATTACATAAAAGAGTACGGTCTTTTTTTTTTTTTTAGTTTTATTCATTTGAAACGGGCCGGGTCCGGCCCGCAGGTCGTAGTTTGCCCACGGCTGCTCTAGTCCAAGGAGCCGTGGGTGATGACAGATTCAGGCCTTAGTTCAGCGAGGTCTACCCCCATCCTGTGGGTTGCGACCCCTTTGGTGGTCGAACGACCCTTTCACAGGGGTCGCCTAAGACCATCCTGAGTATCAGCTATTTACATTACGATTCATAACAGTAGCAACATTACAGTTATGCAGTAGCAACGAAAATAATTTTATGGTTGGGTCACAACATGAGGAACTGTATTTAAAGGGCCAGAAGGTTGAGAACCACTGCTCTAGTCCAAGGAGCCGTGGGTGATGACAGATTCAGGCCTTAGGTGCTCACACGCGGCCCCTCCTCTTTTGTCAGTCCGCAAAGACGGACAGGAAACGGGGCAAGGGATGCAAAGACAGCAATGTTCCCCGTGTGCAAAAATTAGACTTTCGCATCCACGGAAGCCAAGCCTTCCCAGATATTAAAAGGTGTGCACCTGCAAATGCTTCTGTTCATCCTGTCTGCCAAGAATTGACAACCTCCCGTCATGTTCTGAATGTCCGGCCTTTCTCTCCTGCTCGAAACAGATGCTCCCTCCATGCCCGCCACAGCCACCTGCCGCCGCCATGTGTCATGTCGCACCGCATAGATGTAATGCCATGCCTCCATCTCCTCCCCACCCCTCATTGTATCCAAGCATGTGGTGTGCGATGACTCTTCCGCTGCCGTATACACTCTGTATACATTTCTCTTCTTCCTTGCAAGACTGCGAATGCTTCGGCCACTCCAATCGATGCAGTTATATCGATCTGCTAAACACAGTCATTTGCGTGAGCTGTAAGCACAACACTAGAGGGCAGCACTGTGAGTTATGCAGGCTGGGCTACTTCCGAAATGCTTCGGCACAGCTGGACGATGAGAATGTGTGCATAGGTCAGTCCCCTTATCATTTCAGCTACTGTTCTGTGCCTTTCACGCGATGGGGAGCTGTGGAAGGCGGAGAGGCTGGGGGTCTGTACCATGGCTGAGCCAGAAGGACCTTTCTCGAAGGAACTTTCAAAACATCCCTGTGGTAGACTTAAAATTCACGTGTGCTGGTTGAAATCGTAGTTGGGGGACTATATGGCGAATCCTCATGTGACTGTTGCTTTAAAGATGATAATGAGCTGAAAAATGTTTCGGAGATAAAGAATTCTCCATTTTCCTTTTGCATGAATTCTTAAAACCTGGTCCTTTCAGCCTAACCTTAAAGTGAAGCTATGCATTCAACATTCAAAATGGGGACTCATTCTAGGGGCTTGAATTATCAATGTGAGAAGTTAGGATACAACCCCTTGCACATAATCGCTAATCAACAAATGTTGGTTGATTACAAATATTGCCATTTGCAAGTGAAAGCCACATGCAGTTGGTAATGTAGAAGTCTTGCCTGCCTTTTTCATCCATAGAAAATAAATTCCATTTATTGGATTTTTTTACAGTCCCCCAAAAGAGAAGCAATTTCTCAAAATTATTCTAGATGGTTAATTCTCTTAGCTTTGTGAGCCCTGGAAAATTGAGTCCACTGGGTTGGGTCCCTGGGGCGCTGTCCCCACCCACCATGTCGGTTGACCATGTCAACTGGAGAGAATCAGGGGGCCTTCCCATCAAAAAAAAACAACAACAAAAACAAAAACCCTCCTGCCTGTGCATTGTGGGACCTGTGTTTAAGAAAAGGAGCTGATGGAGAAGTAAGAACCAATAAATGGAATTTCACGTCATCATTTTCTAGGGGGAAATGCATATATTTAAAATGGTAAAGGCTGTCTATCTGTTACCACACTAATGGGTATAACCATATAGGCAACCCATTTTAAAGGTAGAATATTTCACATAGAGACTAATTTCAACAGAATAAAGGAGCTGAAAAATGACAGATGGTCTTTTCATCAAAAAAAGGAACCCAATCAGTATGCAATTGTGGGATTATCGCTCTCCGATTGGATTGTCAAGGACATATAGGTCCTTGCCAAGTGTCTCGTTTAGCTAGCTGTGCACCTTGTTTTGAATTCAGTTGGGCCAAGTTTACATTCGACTGTGTATGTCTCCAGTATGTCCTATTCTTCAAAGCCTGCCTCCCTTATCATTTGTGAATTAGTGGAGAAATCACGGGACTTAGAGGCCGGAGACCTGGGTTCAAGTCCCAGTGTGCTATTTAATAGCCGTGTGCCTTAGGTAAGTCATCTGAGAACCCCTGGTCACATGGGGATCCCACGGGATGCGCAGCAAGCTCTTGGTGAACTGTGGGCTGACTTGTGAATGTGTTTATTACTTGATCCTCATAACAAAGCCGTGTCTGGGGGGGGGGGGGGGGGGGTCAGGGGTAAGTGTTCCACTGATAATTTCCCATTTTCTAGTTGAGAAAAGTAAGGCAAGTTGACGCACATCATATGGCGTTAGCAAAGAGTCCCTTTTGTGACTTCAAAGCTCGAACACATTCTCCCAACCACCCTGACCCAATTAGCAAAGCTATGCTTCTCAGACTTTTACTTATAGAATTCTTTTATTAATCTTTATTGTTGAAAGTATTACATACGTCCTCTTTTTCCCCCCATTGACCCCTTCTAGCCCACCCCTGGCCCCTGCCCCAGGCCTTCACCGCCCTATTGTCTGTGTCCATGGGTTATGCATATATGCAAACAAGGTCTCTGGTTGATCTCTACCCACCCACCCCACCCCCTCACCCCTGCCTTCCCTCTGAGGTTCCACAGTCTGGAATGCTTTTGGAATGAGAGCCACAATTCCACCCCAACCTTAGGAACAGAAATTCAGTTGCCTTCCTAACACCGGGGTTACAAAGACTTGAGGATATTACCAACAACCCAAAGACATGTAGCTGTCTGAATTTTGAATGCAGAGTTCCATGTTGCTGAATGTCACCTGTAAAAATATATAAATGCCACACCATAAATATGGAAGCAAGAGAAAAGGTAAAATAAATAGGAGCGCAGGAATGAAACCTAAAATATTTCTATTTACGTACAATTACAAGGTTTTATAACTTAATTTCATATTACTTGAAATAAATTAAAGAAAAAGGCCTCAAGAGAAAAGATTCTATCCCAGGGACTTTCTGATTGCAGGTAATGTAACAATGCCCCGATATGTGCTATTTGGAGTAATATTCTGTTCTGAGGAAGTTGGGCCTTTTTCCAGTCCTAAAATCATCTATGAAGGACAGTCTGCGCTCCCCCTCCGATTCTAAGAGATATAGTTGTATCGTAAATCCACGCTTGATTATCCACAGGCAAGAGGACAGCCCATTCCGCTTTTGTCTTTTAAAACATAAGCTACAGATAAAATATGGAAAGCTTAAGTAGACATTTTTTATTTATTTCTACTTTTAAAAAAAATCAAGAGCCGTTGTTTTTTGTTTTTTTCTATTTCTGGAAAGTCTGTTCATTAAAACCCTAAACCTTTGGGGAATTCTAGAAATTAGAAATCTTTGGAGAGCACTATTTTACACTCTTCAAACCAAGGGAAGGACTTGGTGAGCACAGAGATGGGTGTTGTGAGGTGCCGTTACCTACAATAGCCAGTAGCTACCATGTCCCCCACACACCAGCTCCTTAAATTGTTGCCCTTTTCCTAAGGGGGGGAAATTGTTTTTAGAGAATGAACCGAAAGGTGTGGCCAGCTGGTATCAGCAATGGTTTGTCTTTTGTCTTTAGTCCATACATGCATATGTGCAACGAAGCAATCACATTTAGATTCCAGTTTTCCCACAGGAGCGACCAAGGGCAGGGGAATCGAGACTGAGGCTGAGGGTTGCTCCTGGGGGCCACGGGCAGCCTGTGGCTCATGGCCAAGGCCCAAGGTTAGCCCTGTCGGGCACGGGACCCTTCTCACTGTTCCCCACACTAAGCTCCCCACGAGGGCTTAGGGCAGGACTGAGGGTTGGATTTGAGAGGCTACAGCACAAGGAACTGAGGGCTCATGTTTCCAGAAAGCTCTCATGGAAATGAATGGGTATCTACCCAGCGCCTTTGCACAGAATCAGGCGGTAATCTCACAAAAATGTGAACTTCATCTAAATCTTCTCTAAATATTTTTTTAAACGGCGCTTTAACAGCTGGCCGTCAAATCCACTGGGGAACAGCCCATAATCTCTGACCAAACGTGGACTCTGTTGAAATAGCTGTACACCGCCTGCATCGTTTTATAATCCTGCAAATGTAAAATGCAGGCTGATCCCCATGTTGCCGCAGTGATCGCTGCTTTGGGATCGCTGGTGAATTTACCGGTTTTCACACACATTCCAAACACAGCCGTGTCTCCAGAGATGCATGGCATTGCCCTGTATGACGCAGCGATTACGTGGAGAGGGCAGGCTTGCACGCCTGTCTCATAGACACTCCAGCAGGAAGCTAGCGGATGCCTGGTGTGTGATGTTGGGTAGTCACTGCCAGGGCCCAGCCGTTGCTACTAAACGTAGCGCAGCTGATATTGGATTATTTTTCATTCCCCTGGAAACCCCAGTTCAGGTCATCAGCGGTCCCTTCTGTAGAGCAAAGCAAACACAAAACACTTTGAACCTATCAATCAATTGCAATGTAACTATGGAATCAAACCTCCCAACGTGTTTCATGGTGTTTTCAGCCTAGCAGTGCTGCCTATTCTTTTTAGTTTCATAGAAGAAAAAAAAATTCTCCAAGGCCATCCTCCTCAGCCCAGCACCTACCGTACAGCATAGTCCCATCAGTAATATACTTTTAAACCCAAGTATTTGTGTGGAAGGTGGAGTGTAGCCCCACCTCTTCTTGTTATTTATTCTCATTACTGTTTGAGTAAGTTCATTATTCCTACACCGTTTCCTAAGACAACCACTGGCATATTCTGTGGTTTAGACGTTTCACATTTTTGAGGGAGAAATAAAACAACTTTGTTTACATATTTTTGCATCTAAAACCTTATAATAATCAATTTTTTAAAATATATTTTATTGATTTTTTACAGAGAGGAAGGGAGAAGGAGAGTGATAGTTAGAAACATCGATGAGAGAGAAACATCAATTCAGCTGCCTCTTGCACACTCCCTACTGGGGATGTGTCCACAACCAAGGTACATGCCCTTGACCGGAATAGAACCTGGGACCCTTCAGTCCGCAGGCTGACGCTCTATCCACTGAGCCAAACTGGTCAGGGCATAATAACCAATTTTATGGGCTATTGACTAGGGTAGTATGTGAATTCATGTTGGCCAAAGAAGATTCTACCACCTGGCTAACAAAACATTGGTGGTTTATTGTCAACATATACACATTAAACAGTAAAAAACATCTTACAGTTTGGAGATAGGTGCATACTTATACATATGCACAGAAAAACATCTTAAAGCCATAACGGAATTACTATTTTTAAAATCTTTAAACAACAACCCCCTACACACACACATTAAAATAGGAAATGCCGATTTAAAATAAAACTAGTTATTAAGGACAAACCACGCCAGCCAAGGAGAGAGCATTTTAGAGTTAACCTCGTTTTATTTTTACCTGTGTATACCTATTCGTCTTCTACATGTTTACAGCAGAAGAATGCCGAACTATAAAGAGGAAAAAAATGATTTAATCACCACGAAATAAATCACAGTTCTAAGGCCTTCCACATTTTTTGAAGAAATTAGCTAATTAGTTCCCATGACAGAAAGAGTGAGAGCGGGCCTCTGGCCCTCTGTGGTGTTAAACCCTGAGTCTCCATGGCTAACGGGTGCTCAACTGGGTGATACTAAACTGGGACTCCCAGGGCTGCTCATGGCGGTTGTTCGGTTATTTGCTTGGTATGATTTTACTTGGGGTTTGTTGGTTTTTTTTTAACAAGAAAATCTCTTCATGGGCTCTTTGTTATGGAGGAGCCCAAGAACCTGCCCACGATCCCACAGTGGGGTGATAAGCGAAGAAACTTTGTCCCCCAAACTCCACACGCCGCCAGCCAGCTGGTCCTGAAACCTCTCAGGCCCGTGGAAGCCCGAGGCGACCTGGCCCAGCCTTCAGGCCAAGCAGTGCTCGGGCCATAAAAACACCCCCATGAGGCTTGGGCGGAGTCAGGAAAATGGCCCGTTTCTGTTTATTACTCACAGTTCAGACAGTCTAGTGAGAAAAGTCTCAAACGTAGAAAGTTACGTGGGATCTCGGCATTTCTTTTCCTGAGTGTTCATCTCGGCGGCACAAATGCCGCACTAGCCTCGTAGATCAGTCCCTACAGGGTGTCCATCCCGAGTCATAAGGGAAAACCTGCCTGTGAGTGAGCCACGTGCATCCGTACTGCACTGTAAACCTGTCCGGCGGTTCTCGGATCCGAAGCGTCACAGGTCAGCCCGTTTGAATCATCTCAGCAGCTTTGGCCCTGACGGTGGGTGATGGAGCCTCGCTGGCCACCCTGCTGGCGGCGGTCACGCCAATGGCCTCTCCATCAGGCCCCGTGGGCAGTGGGGAGCGCGATGCCTTATCTCCCTGGAAGGTTTCGGTTGATTTCCTCCCGTGTCATGGAAACGATATCCTGGGCGGCCGGGCAGGTAAATCGGTGCACCTGCCGCGGCCGCCTTTGCCAGAGCGTTTCGTTAGCGGCATCCGTCCCGAGGGAGCGAGGCGCTGGTGGCCGTGGGCGCGGGTGTCGGCACCCTCCGGCCGGCCCTGGGCCTGCCCTCCAGCCTGTGTGTTGTCTCCTTTCCGCAGAGTGTTTTTGTAACCCCTTGGGCTCCGTCCATGAGCGCTGTAATGGCTCCGGATTCTGTGAGTGTAAGGCGGGAGCCACGGGGCCTAAGTGTGATGAGTGTCTGCCGGGCAATTCCTGGCACGCCGGCTGTCGACGTAAGTAACTGGGGCGCTGCCCTCGCCCGCTGCAGCATGGCCCCCCCTGCTTGCCTGGCCGGCCGGGCAGCGCTCAGAGCAGAAAAAGGCCCAGCCCGACCCCTGACAAGCCTGCAGAGCTACCTGAGCCTTTCCCGCCACCCAGCGAGTTCCGATTGGCACTCATGTTGGAGACGGATTTCAAGAATGCCTTTGCTTCCAAACCAAATGCCATTTTCTTTTATTGTTTTTATTATGTTTGGTTAATCCTCACGGAGGGTGTTTTTTCCATTGAGTTTTAGAAAGAGTGGAAGGGATGGAGGGAGGGGGGAAGAGGGAGAAAGAGAGGTGGGAGGAGAGAGAAACATAGATATGAGAGACACACATAGATTGGTTGCTTCCTGCACAAGCCCGGACGAGGGCCAGGGATCAAACCTGCAACTCAAGTGCATGCCCTTGACCAGGAATCAAACCTGAGACCCTTTCCTGTGTGGGCAGACGCTCTAACCACTGAGTGACACCAGCCAGGGCCCAAATGCCATTTTCCTAACAAGTTCTAGAATAGCTATCTTATCCGTTCTTTAAAGTCAGGATATTTTTCAGAGTCTGCTTTGGGAAAGACTTGGTTTTGTTTTTTTCTCTCTGTCATTCCTTTTCCCACTTGCTTTTCTTTCTTCCTCTTCTTCGCCCACTGTGAAGAAGAATGGAAGACTGTTTATCACCTGTTATATTCTCGGAATAGACGGTCCTTTCTTAGTTGCATTTAGAAGCATTAAATATCCATGTTTCTCCTTTAAAATAATAAAGTAAAAGCTACCTAATGCCACGCTCCATGGCGAGGAGAGAGAGCAATTCATCAGCTGCCCAGCAGGTGTCTTTGAGGCCCGGCTCCGGCCCCTCTGATGGCTAGAGCCACTCACATTGAAATACGGTACGCGGATCCGTGTACCTGGCCAGACCGTAAATTCAGTGGCACAATAGGGACCCGGCCAGGAAGCCCTCACCGCAAAATGAGGGCTGGTGTGTCTGTGGTTCATATATTTCTTGAGCCAGAAGGGACCCTGGAGCCCCGGGGTCCATAAATTAAATGGTATCTACATCTCTATCGCTACCCTGGCTATCATTCCCATCACTGAATCTTAACCAGAAACCTAACGGCAATCCATCTAAGGGGCATGTAAACGCCAGGGGAGGATAAATGGCGAAAATCAATGCTGATGTTACGCCTCTGAGGTTGGGCACCATTCAGGGAGCCCTGGACGGATGCCGGGGTCGCACGGTCCAGCCTCCACGCTCAGAGGGTCAGCAGGCCTTCTGAAAACCTTGTCAGGGGAGGTGGCACGTCGTGTGGGGTGTCCGGGGAATGTGAATTTCAAAATCTGAGCAGAAGCCTCCTGGCGTCCTGCGTAACCTTCTCTGCTTTTTAGTTCTGCACCAACTCTGCACCCATCTATACCCGGGCCGGCTGGCTTTACGAGGCACCAGGCAAATCCCCAGCCCAATAGAAAATCGTGCAAACCAGATAGGTAACCTTCCACGGTTTGTTATCCACCTTAAAAAAAATTTAAGAAAATAAATGCAAGTTGATCCTAACAACTCACCGTACCCGGAATATCTGAAATGGTATCATTGCGACACATAATGAGCATTAAAATGATCAAGGAGACGGTTTACATTTTCCCTCAGGCTCTGCAGTCAGACGTGGGTTTTGTGCTTAAACAGAACAGCTCAATTAGGACTGGCCATATTGCGAGGCGGGATGGCCACATATGTCTACCATATTGGACGGCGCGGCTCTAGAGGGCTCTTTGCTTGCTTGGCGCTTGGAAAAAAAATGTCAGCACGCAGGGCCTGTCGGGAGCCCCTGGCACCAGGGCTGTGCGGAAGGTGTGGCTGGCTCCTCGCGGAATTGAAGTCGCCTGTAAGGTGCAGGTCTCCGTAATGCAAGGCCGGGTGGAATGTTCCACCACGCTAATGTCACGGCGTCAGGAAGTGGGCCGTGAGTCGGCCAAGGTTAGGGTGGATCCAGGAGCCGGAGGGCCTGCATCTGGAGCATGGCATTAGCAGGCAGTCCCGCCCTGGCCGGGTGGCTCAGTGGGTTAGAGCGTCATCCCGTCCACCAAAAAGGTTGTTGTGGGCTCTATCCCCAGGTAGGATGCCTACGGGAGGCAATCGATTGATGGTTCTCTCTCTCTGTCTTTCTTCCCTCCACCCCCACGCATACGTCTGCTTGCCCTGAGTTGAACCCATCCTTGCATTAGCCTCATTGTCAATGGCAGTGATATTAGCCTGACAAGAAGAAACCAACACCAAGAAGAGACAGTGGGAGAGCAGGGCTCACAGTGGCCTTGGCAGCAGTGAGCGGCCCTTTAGGTGGGCAGTGCCAGGTGAGGAGGGAACAGGACACGGAGCTGCGGCCCCCTGGAGGAGCCATGTGGAACAGCAGGCAGAGAGGACTGGATCTTGCCAGTTACTGACACCATCGCTTATATCTATGATAGTGAGTGTATTCATAGGCTTTGGAGTGATATGGACCTGGGTTTAAATCTCATCTCCACCCCTTACCACCTTCAAGGCTTAGGGGAAATTCCTTGGACTCTCTAAGCACAGTTTTCATCTAAAAATGGGGGTAACACTAGGACCTAACACATGATAATCGTGAAGATTCAAGGAAAAGGATGAATGTGGCCCTGTGGTGGATGGTCAGCACCCGGTTATTAGTTAGTTCCAAGCACGGGTTGCTGTGTGAAAGCACTAGGCAAGAAGTCATGTCTTAAGTTTATTATACACGATGGTAGTGCGGAACGTGCAGCAAGATTGGCTACTGTAAGTATCAAACTGTTGACTAGGAGACTCTGAAAAGCTCTTGGTTAGCCCTGGCTGGGTGGCTCGGTTGGTTGGAGCATCGCCCGTACACCAATAGGTTTGATTCCTGATTCCCGGTCAGGGCACATACCTAGGTTGCCGGTTCGATCCCTGGTCCAGGTGTGTATGGAGGTAACTGATGGATGTTTCTCTCTCACGTTGATATTTCTCTTTCTCTCTCTTTCTCCCCCTCCCTCCCTCCTCTCCACTGTCTTTAAAAATCAATGGAAATCAATGGAAAAAATATCCTCACGGGAGGATTAACAACAACAAAAAAGACCTCGTCCTTGGGAGCAGCAGGCTGTGATGGAGGGGGGCCGGTCTCTGAGGAGGGGTGTCCATAGGGAGCTGAGCAGGCCGCTGAGCACAGGGCTTGGCCTGCGGCAGATGTGAGCGGGGTTTGAAGGGCTATTATGTAACGAGTGGACGTGTTGGCTCAGGTAGACAGAGGGGGACCCGTGGGCACACGGAGCCGCGCAGGTTGCAGCCTCCCCAGCTGCCGGAGAGCCGCCATCGGCTGCCTTGGGGAGTGAGAGGTCCCCAGACTCCGGGAAAGTTCCAGCAGAAGCCGGAGGGGCTGCTAGGAGGGATGCTTTCAGGAAAGGCACTGCTTCAATGCAAGTCGAGTGAAAGACCCCAGGGCCTCACCCGCCCTCCGACCTTCAGCCCAGGAGGCCAGGGGAGGGCGGCGAGGTTTTGTGTAATGACCTTCAGCACAGGAGGCCAGGGGAGGGCGGTGACCTTTGTGGGCAGTGAGGTTTTGTGCAGGAGCCATGGTTGAGCCCTCGGCGCTCTTCTCTCCGATCTCTCCTGACCACCAGGGCTCCCGTCCGTCTCACTGGCCAGGTTCTCAGTCCTCGCTGGTTTCCAGAGCGAGACTTCGGATCCCTCCACCTCCTTTCCTCTCAGAGTCATTCCCACCATGGCTCCCCAGCCGCGATGGTTCTGGTTCGGGAGGCTCTTTCCTTCCTCTCCCTGCCCCCTCCCCTTTCTCTACCTCCCGGCTGTGAGATTACCTCCCACACGCCCGCCCCGCCCGCCGACAACTTGTGATCATTAAGATGACGCTCCCAACCGCCTCTCTGAGGTGAAGGTGGCACCTCCTGGCGCCTCCCTGTGATCTCTCACTCCCTCTGGCCCCGTCGCCTGCTCTCCACCGCGTGGTCTGAAAGCCTCCAGCTCCCATTTCACCGGCCGACCTCACAGGCTGAGTCCACTGACAGGCGCGTCATGGCACTTAGACGAGGCCGTCTGTGCGGCATCGGGTCACTCATCGGGCCTGCTCACCTCTGTCGCTGAAGCCACGGGCACCACTGAATCTGAGCCTTTCATTGCCTTTCCAGCACCGTGGGCTGGGCCTCCTGCCCCTTCCTGAGCCTCAGCCCCAACAGGGAGTGCTGGGAAGGGCGCTGAGTCACTGTGGCTCAGCTCCTAACGGGAGGAGGTGCTCTCTAAACAGACCCACGGGAGCCTCCAGGGCAGGGGTCCTCAAACTTTTTAAACAGGGGGCCAGTTCACTGTCCCTCAGACCATTGGAGGGCTGGACTATAGTTTAAAAAAAAAACTATGAACAAATTCCTATGCACACTGCACATATCTTATTTTGAAGTAAAAAAACAAAACGGGAACAAATACAATATTTGTATTTGCATGTGGCCCGCGGGCCGTAGTTTGAGGACCCCTGCTCCAGGGGAAGGAAAATGTTAGGGAGGCCGAAGGTAGGAAGTGATCATTTGTAGGCACCACACAGGCTGGGTAGTCCTCCTGGGGGCCGGGGGGGGGAGGAGAGGCTCATTTGATCACCTGGAAGAGGGAACCCCAGGGTGGCTCCCGCTGTGAAATTCTTCCTGATTTGTCAGGATGAGGCCACACCCCTCTGTCATGCTAAAAGCTGTCCCTTGGGTAGTCACATTCTTTTTTTATTATTTTTATTGATTTCAGAGAGGAAGGGAGAGGGAGAGCTAGAAACATCAATGATGAGAGAGAATCATGGATGGGCTGCCTCCTGCAGGCCCCCCACTGGGGATTGAGCCCACAACCCGGGCATGTGCCCCGACCGGGAATCAAACCATGACCTCCTGGTTCATAGATGGACATTCAACCACTGAGCCACGCCGGCCGGCTTCCCTCTGTTCTTAACACCACTTTAATTTGGGATCGAGAGCAAAAGCCCACTAATGCTTCCAGACCTGATGCCCCTGGGAGCCGGTGGGCTTACACGAAGGCTGAGAAAGGGGCTTCAATGCTTCCCGTCCTCATGGCCCATCGGAGGAGCCACAGAAGCAGAGGCTGCTGGGGCAGCTCAGGAGGAGCGAGTTGTTCAGAGCGCCCCGCACAGTAGGACCAGATCCTGAATGTGTTCAAAACCCCAGGCTCTGGAACCGCTGACGCTGCGACTAGACAGACCCAGAGGGAGGGCATGTGAGCAGCAATGCCAGGCCGCCTCCCGCCACCCCGAGGGTGCCTGCTCCTCGGCGATCAGTCTCCACTGAGAGGCCCGGGCTCCGACCCTGGGGGCACCTCTCCGTATGTGCTTGGCAATCCAGGCTAATTTCCCCGTTTACTAGGGGGGAATATTGAGAAGGAAAAATACTCCCGAATCTACCATTTCACACCACGGGACCCTCCATGCTTAACAGGGAAAGGTGTGTGAGATGCCAGAGCTCGTGGAGAAACGCAGGCGGAGTTTTACCTGCTATTGGCCCAGAGCAGAAGCAGCAGGGAGGACTCGCTGAGGGTCAGACCATCAGGAGGCCACGTGGACATCCAACACCTGACGTTCCTTCCTTCCTTGAGGCAGAGCATGAGTGGAGGTGCCCTGAAGCCATTCCTTACCTGCTAGTGAGGGGGTTTGTGTGTATGAGAGAGAGAGAAAGAGAGTCTCAGACTCTTCTAAGGGCATCTATAACGTCTAAGTATGCAAACCAGCTCAACTGCTAAAGGGCCAGGCACTTGAAACTTGTAGGAGAAGAATTTTGAATCCAGGGAAGGGCCAGTCCTCCGCCACCATCACAGCAGGATTCTGGGGTAGAGGAGCCTCAGGTGAGCCCGATGGGAGGGCACCTGGGAACTAAAGTCTAGTGAAGCCGGGGCCCCTGTTTCCGGGGGTGGCGGCTACCGCCTTCCCAAGGACTGTGGCCCCGGCCACCTTGGTTGGTCTTCTCTCTGCACCCCCTCCCGGGAAACCCCAGGCGGGGCCTGACGTGCTAAGGCTCCTTGTCGGTCTGAATTCTGTGTACCTGCCTGTTTCAGAGGAAATCCACTGGGCGCAGTTCACCTCCATGGCTGGGTGTTTGTTTATGCAGGTAGGGAGGGGTGTTCATGCAGGTAGGGGTGTTTATGCAGGTAGGGAGGGGTGTTCATGCAGGTAGGGGTGTTCATGCAGGTAGGGGTGTTTATGCAGGTAGGGGTGTTTATGCAGGTAGGGAGGGGTGTTTATGCAGGTAGGGAGGGGTGTTTATGCAGGTAGGGGTGTCCATGCAGGTAGGGGTGTTTATGCAGGTAGGGGTGTTTATGCAGGTAGGGGTGTTTATGCAGGTAGGGAGGGGTGTTTATGCAGGTAGGGAGGGGTGTTTATGCAGGTAGGGGTGTTTATGCAGGTAGGGGTGTCCATGCAGGTAGGGGTGTTTATGCAGGTAGGGGTGTTCATGCAGGTAGAGAGGCGTGTTTATGCAGGTAGGGGCCCTGCAGGAATGGACAACTGAAGGTAGACTCTAAGTCAGTGGTTCCCAAACTTATTTGGCCTACCGCCTCCTTTCCAGAAAAAATATTACTCAGCCCCTGGAAATTAATTTTTTTTAAATTTTAATAGCAGTTGCTCATCACCCCCAAATGCACCTGTGGCCATCACCGCCCCCCTGGATCGCTGCAGCGCCCACCGGGGGGCGGTAGCGCCCACTTTGGGAATCACAGCTCTATGTCTTTAAAAATAGATACCAATGATCTGACCTGTGTGCATATGAACACGTTTCTGAGGAATAATGATTAATCATTTCCAAACCATAAACAGTTCTTTATGGTGCATTTGCCATTGTGTCAGGAATGTAAATAAATGCAGCATCTTATTTCGCAATAGAGGTAAGATTATTCTCCTCACTTTATAGGTGGAAAACCGGAGGTTGCAATCGGGTGGGCCCCCAGCTCCACTAGGGAGAAGTGGCGAGCGAGCGTTAGTGAGTATTGATGGCTCGTGGAGCTCGCGGTGGCAGGTTACAGGATGCTGTCGTTTCCGCTTTGGTGATTGATCCCAGGGGCGGGCAAGCTTCTCCTGTGAAGGGACAGCTACGATTACCTGAGGCTCCGTGGACCATGTAATCTCTGTCCCGGCTGCTCACCTCTGTCAGCCGCTGGGCCTGAACCCGACACAAGAATGGGCGGGTGTGGTCTGTGTTCCAGTAACATCTTTTGAAAATTTGAATTTCATCCAATTTTCGCGTGCCATGAAATCTTCTTTAGATTTTGTTTCAATCACTTAAAAATGTAGAAAGGCTGGGCTTGGCCTGCACGTCATAGTCTGATTGATTTCAAACTTACACAGCAGTTAGAGATGAAGAAACAGAGGGCCTTTCAGTAAAGGGGAGAGGATGAGCAGCAGGAGCAGAAGAGAACATTTAAACAAACAAACAAATAAACATATTTTAGTCCCGCCAGCGTGACTCAGTGATCGAGCATCAACCTATGAACCAAGAGGTCACGGTTCATTTCCAGATCTGGGCACATGCCTGGGTTGATTCTCTCTCATCATTGATGTTTCTATCTCTCTCTCCCTCTTCCTTCCTCCCTGAAATCAATGAAAATATATTTAAAAAATTAAATTTAAACAAAAACCGTCCATTCCATTGAAGCGTGCCCTGTCTGGCCCTGGGTACCACAGGGCGTGTGTCTAACTAATTCCTATGTACCAGGCCCGAATTCACAGTAAGAAAAGGGCTAGGATTTCCAGGAACATGAAGGCTTTGACCATATAATTTCCAGGGCGAGGCCATAGTCGGTGCCAACCATTTAAAGGCGTCCGAGCCAGCCAAGTCAATTTACATCAATTTGGGACAATCAGCCGCTAATGAGAGAGCCGTGAGGCCGCCACCGGGCAGCCGGGGTTGCTCGTGCTGGTGAGGAGTCATCTGTCTCCGTGAGCAGCAACAGCCTGTCACCTCGAATATCAGCAAAAAGCTCTACAAAGAGAGAATTACAGTAACATCAGGCGGCCACGCCGAGGGCACGGGGGAAAAACACACAGACCCTGCTGAGAATGTATTTCTTCCCCTCGCCTTTGATATCAGAGGTAATTATTCTGAATCAGGGGCAGGCCCGGGCTTTGAACCCATGCCTTTTCTGTCCCGATGCCCTTTTGAGTGCAGCTGAGCCTATTGAACCCCGGAAATTCTGGGTCGTGTGGCTCTGCCCCCCAGGAGTAGAATGTCACGGCCCAGCTCTATGTAAGTGGCATCTGCTTTCCGTCCCCATCTTTGTCGATTTCTCTATTTTTTAAAAATATATTTTTATTGATTTCAGAGAGGAAGGGAGAAGGGGGAGAAAGTTAGAAGCATCAATGATGAGAGAGAATCATTGACCAGCTGCCTCCTGCGCGCCCCCTACTGGGATCGAGCCCACAACCCGGGCATGTGCCCTGACAAGGATTCGCACTGTGACCTCCTGGTTCATAGGTCAATCACTGAGCCACGCCAATCGGGCAAGTTCTCTATTTTTAAAAAAGGATAGTTAACCTTCAGTTAGCCATCGCTGCCAGTGGGGAGAAGAGGCCGGCATTAAATACTCAGCAACTGGTGTGAATTCATTAAAATTGGATTTCATCTGAAACAGGCACATACACAGAAATTCACGCACAGTTCATCTGCTCTGCGTCCAACCTCAATCCCAACTCATCACTGTAGCTAGCAGTCGAGTTCATCCAGACATGGCTGGATCTTTTAGAACAGAAATCATTGCTAAGATGCATTTTTAACGATATTCCTTCCCATCGTAGGATTAATATCATGTGGTGTAGTTATTTCTTCTGAGCTACAACGCCTTTAGGGAAACGGGCATATGTCTCAGAGACAAAACGCTACCAAATAATGAAATATTGATGTAATTATTTTTAGGAATCACAGCAAGACCTCTTTTTAATTAGTATTATTGACCCCATGGACTCAGTCTTGTTAATCTGTATTCTTTATCATGAAAATCTATAATATGGACAACTGCACTGTCCACGCAGATTTTAAGTGCAAAAAGACAAAGTTAGGGAGTTTACAGGTGGGCCTGTTACCAGGATAATTTGGCAATTGCTTGGGGCTGGATGGCAGATGGCAATCACAGCATTTTCAATGACGCTGCTGACTCATCTTCACTAGTTTCCACTTAGAAGGTATTTGGATGCATTATAAGGTTTCTCCTGAGATATTGCACCCCCTTTCTTTCTAATTAAAAGAAAAATTAAAGTTGCTAATTTTGCACCCAGGATGCTAAACTGCATATAGAGGTGACGTACAACTTCTATCTGGTTTTATCAGGTCTGGAAATTTCTGAAGTTATGAAGACTGTCCAGAGTCGTGGGAGGGGGGAGTTTGTGAGTCACCTATTGGCAGGTGCATCTAATCAAACATGACTGAATCGATCAATCATGTTCATTGAGTTCCTCCATTTACAACAACTGAGGTCAGATCACACCATACTCAGTAGGAGATGTATGCCCTTCATTTCATCTTTGGTCCTAAATTCAATTTAATCAGGACCAATCAATTACGGGGTAATCAATTTAATCGAAGGGCTTCTTGACAGAGTCTTACTGAATCTTTTGAATTCAATCTCCCCAGCAAATGAGGCTCGCTATAGAGTTGCCTGATTCATTCATTTGCCCATGCAGTTGTTCATTCACCCATTTGCTCATTTAGGATTCACGCTATCATTTGTTTGAAATATACAGGAGTCCTACTGCGTGCCAGGAATTGCGGCTCGCCATCCACAGGGCCTTGTTGAACCTGCATCAAACCCCACTTTACAGCAGTTATCCCCACTTTACAGGTCAAGGAGCCAAGGCTGAGAGCGGCTAAGTAACCTGCACCCCCTTCTCTAGTGCAGCTTACCCGTGGGCTCAGGCCATCAGCACCACCTGGAAATGGGTTGCAATGCAGAGCCCCTGCCCCAGCCCCAGCCCAGCCCGATCTGCATGTTAACAAGACCCCCAGGTGATTCCTAGGATGGGCTGATGGAAAGCTCCCGGGTTGCGTTTGTCTTTATCACTTAGTGTTAAAATAATGGTGGTGGGAGGCCCAGGGCATACACGTACCTCGTAAAAATTTCTGGAAGGGGCAGGATCTCATATCGTTTCCCACACCATCCGGTTTCCGTTTTCTGCTGACACGTAGTCTACCAATCCACATCCTATTAAAAGAAGGAGAATCGTGCAAACTTAAACAAGTTGCCTATTTGTTTTCTTTCATCCCTATAATTTAAAAGTGGTTAATATTTGATAGGTTAATAATAAATATTTTAATATAGTACATTGCATTCGGTTATGAATACATCAAAAGGAAATACAAAGTGAGTTCCACAAGATAAACTTTTATTGGGGACATGAAATGGAACATAAACTTTGATGGCAATTACCATTTAATCTATTCATGTTTGCGAACGTATTGAGAGAGGAACTCATAACTCAGTTAATTGTTATGAATTATTAATCGCTCGTTTGAAAGGCGATGCGCAGCAGGCACTGCGCTTGTCGGGAGACGTCTTCCGCGGTGGCTTTCACCTTCGTGTCGTTGGTGTCACGAGGACAAAAGGGAGAGAGGATGACAGCAGATTCTGATCATCCAAAAGCAGCAATGGCGAGACTGGGCATCTCGGGGAAGGGGGAGCTGAGAGTGAAATGGACTAGTTATCGGTGTGCCCGCTCCAGCTCACTCCCGTCAGTTCTCTGAGGGCGGGCCCAGCATCTGCATCGTATAAACCTCCCCAGGAGCCCAGCCGGTGTTCCTCAGAGGTTAGAGTGTCGGCCCGAGGACCAGAGGGTCTCGGGTTCGATTCCTGGTCGAGGGCGTGTACCTGACTTGCAGATTTAATCCCTGGCCCTGGTCAGGGCATGTGTAGGAGGCAAGCAATCCATGAGTCGGTCTCACATCAGTGTTTTTCTCTCTCTCTTTCTCTCCCTCCCTTCCACTGTCTCTCAAACTCAATGGGAAAAATATCCTCAGGCCCGGCTGGTGTGGCTCAGTGGTTGAGCGTCGACCCATGAACCAGGAGGTCACAGTTCGATTCCTGGTCAGGGCACAGGCCTGGGGTCTCGGGCTCGACCCCCAGTGTGGGGCGTGAAGGAGTCAGCCAATGGATGTTTCTTATCAATGTTTCTATCTCTCTATCGCTCTCCCTTCCTCTCTCTAAAATCAATAAAAACATTTAAAAAAAGAAAAAATATCCTCCGGTGAGGATTAACAACAATAAAAACAACTCCCCAGGCAATGATGATACGCAGCCAAAATTGAGGACTACATTGTACATCATCAGAGAGATTTCATCCAACCGTAAATTTGAGTCCTGATATTCTGAACCCCAAGTGAGATGCCAGCCGAGCTCCAGCGTGGCTCCCCTAGTTTGAGTCAGAGGTGGAGGGTGGGGGGGGAGCACCCAGCCAAGGCCGGGAGCACTGCAGGCCAGGGACAGCGTTATGAAGATGTATCCCCTGGAGGGGGAGCCATTTCTGAGCCAAACAGGCTAAGATCAAGACTCCGTCTGGATTTCCAGCTACCTGATGTAAACAGCCCTTTCTTCCTCAAAAAAATCAATGCCGCCCGTCTCTTCTGTTGGATGGAAAAACAAACCTTCAAAAAGTGGAAGCTTTTTTATTAACTAAATCCCGGGATTTGTTGTTTAGTGTCAGCAGCGTAACTGCTCTGTAATTGATTTTTCTGAAGAGAGCTGAAAACTTGAGCCTCCTTAATTTCCTTTTATCTTGACACACATGATTAGCATTGCTGTGAAATATATTTTACCAGGTGCCCAATTACCATATTTTAAAATCCACTTCCTCGTTGCACACTTGTCTTGATAAGACATTTTCTAAGAGAGAAGGCAAATGTATAAAGATACAAATATGGCCGCTTTATTCCTGTTCATAGCTTTACCCTCCTCTCTCTCAAAAAAACTATGTTTATACTCAATTATATTTTTAGAAATAAATGGAGTTATTAAAAAAACATGAACACCTGTTCATTTCGGAATCTTGGGATAAAAAGTAAGAACATTATGGACAGTGACAGAAAATTCAAGATAATGGAGCAAAATATCATATTTGCACCCTACGTCATGTACCTTAATCCTTATAGACTCAACCAAATATTTAGTGCGCGACAAATACAGTCCTGTACCGTGGTTCCCCTTACGTAGCCTTAATTTGCTCAGGTAAAGTGAAAATGAGAATTGGACCCACCTCATTTAATCTGCGAGAATTAAATAATCTGTTACTCGGCCCAGTTTCTATCACACAGTGAGAGCATGAAGTGAGATACAACCATAAGTGATGATCCCTGCCCTCAAAGTTTCATTGAAAATGGCAGAGACTGTACCAACGAACTTAAGAAAGCAATCCAGTTACACACACAGGACATAAGTGCAAGTCAGAGCTGCTTCCTGAAAGAATGACTTAAAAATGAACGGGCTCGGGCACTTATTGCATCACAGTTTCTGGTTATTTCACGGTGTAATTTCGATCTGTAACTGCAAAATTTAAGGTTTTGTCTCTAAAATCAGCGCCTTCAAGTTTCCCGGCTTCCAAACAGGAATATAAAGCTGTTACACTGAGCTGCTACCCATTAAATTCTCCCTAACCTTAGCAGCACTTCTTCATCAATTTTAGGGTCGTCTTAAATCTTGGAAATTACCCCGTAATACTCAAACCCCTGCCTGCTAGCCGGGTCTTGAGTTATGGTGACCCCTTAACAAACCAACAGCTAGACCAGGTTCTGCATGTGGACGTAAAGCAGTTCCCCAGGAGTGACCTGGACAGCTCCCACCCATCGCGTCCCCCTGAGACCTAGTGGTGGTGACTGTGGACACCCTCGGGGATTGGGATGTCAGACACGCCTTCAGCTGCCTCTTTTTATTTTTATTTTTGTATAACTCGGGAGCCTTTCCCCGGGGTTATTGGGCTATTCTTAGCAAGTTCATGCTAGGTGCTGTTTTTCAGCAAAGTCCAGACTCCTCCTCTTATACCAAAAAGAGACTCCCATGGAGGGAGACTCTCGCGTTGCGTGGAATGGGGTTGCTTTTTCCCGCAGAGGATGAGACGGAGGAGGAGGGGTACCAGGTGGGCCCCAGTCATGCTGCCCTGGAAGAAGTGAGGCTGAGGTTTATGGTGAACCAGAGGGCCCGAGCACCAGAGGAGGCGTTCCTACTCCTACAGCCCCAGCCGTGTCACCCTGAAATGTGACAATGAGGAGCCAGACCCTGTAAGGAGCGAGGAGAGTGTGAGGGAAGTGTGACGGCCACCAGCCGCAGGCCGGCGTGGGGTTCATTGTCACGGGCAGCCAGCCTGTGCATTTGACAAGCGCCTTCTCTCTGCACACGATACTGGCATATTATCTTCTGTCCTAACATGAATGTCATTCTAACTGCACATCAAGGAAGGAGTCATCGAAGGAGAAACGGGGTAAGAAGGAGCAGGGCGGAACAAGAGACCCTGGGTTGAGGGACTCATTAATAAGTAACCACCTGGCCGGCGTGGCTCAGGGGTTGAGCATCAACCTATCAACCAGGAGGTCACGGTTCGATTCCAGGTCAGGGCACAGGCCCAGGTTGGGGGGCTCGGTCCCCAGTGGGGGGGGTGCAGGAGACAGCCAGTCAATGACTCTCATCATTGATGTTTCTATCTATCTCTCCATTCCTCTCTGAAATCAACAAAAATATATTTTTTCAAAAAAGAAAAAATAAGTAACCACGTACGTATCGGCCATTGGCTGGGACCCACCCACCGTGAGGGCTGCTATGGAAGAGGTAACGCCAGTTCAAAGCCTGAGCCTTCCGGACGGTACCCAACTCGAGGAGATTGGGGTAAAGCACGTGAATTCAGACGGAAATGGGAGTTTCCTGTCCGGAGGCCCTAGGCTCTCCCACAGGCTCTGGTGGTGAAAGGAACCCGGAACCTTCCGGGTCTGCCTTGCTGTCACTCTCTCTCGTACAGCAGAGGGTTGTAATCCTGGCTTTGCCTCTGACTCTGCATCCTGTTGAGCAAGTTCTAGAACCTCCCCATCCCAAGCTGTTCCTTCTCTGTACCCACTCAGAGCGCTTGCATCGGGCGGAGCTGTTGGGGAACAGAGGGAAATGCGTGTAGAGCACAGCGCAGGGGACACAGCGAGCGCCATGAATGGTCACCGTCACCGGGGCTGCTCCACCCGGAGCAAAGCCTCGAAGGCAGCACTGAGCCTGGATGAGAGGAGCTCGGGGGCCTGCGAGTGTCCATGAGCCGTTCAGCTGCAGATGGGGGTCCCAACCATGAACGCTGGGGTTCCAGCAATCTTGGACAAGACAGTTCATCATGTGAGCCCGGGAACCAGCGGGGGAAAGTGGGGAGTCTCAGGGGGTGGACGAAGACCTTCATATGGATTGCCTGATGCTCTGAAACTCAGTGGGAGCCTTCAGGCCAGCTCCCGGTCCTTGGGAGGCGACGAAGGCCAGCCCCAGCCCCCCCGCCCGGCTCAGGCTCCCTGCCCGCTGCCCTCGGCTTCTCTGAGTGAGAGGATGGAGCTCCCTTTCACGGCGCTCGTCTCCCTGACATGAGTTCAGTGCCCCCACATGGGGGTCAGCATTAGCCAATGGTACAGCAGGAGGGAGAGTTGTCTTGTGTCCAAATCAAATTAGAAGTAACTGTATTGTTTGGTGAAACAGTAGGGTCAACCTCCAAGTCCGTCAGCACACCTGAAGGGAGAGGTGGTCTTTTATTTCGCTCTAAATTAAAGGCAGTCTTTCATTTCCCTCTAAGAAGGCGAGGCACCGCCGGTCCCTGGCTCCAAATGCAACAGGAACACAGAAAATAATGTTTCTTTAGAGCACAGATGACAAAAGCATCGGCCATGTACTGAGAGTCCAAAAAGACAGGGAAAACACGTCTCTTTGCAAAGAAGACGGGCGCTTCCTGGGGATCTTTTCTGGGCCTCAGCAGGTACCTGGTTTCCAGCACAAAAGCCAGCATCCCTCGCTGGCAAGTGCTTTTGCAAACACAGCAGCGATCATGGCTTAACCCCCAGGGGTCCCTGCAGTCCAGGCCCGGCCCAGTTCTTTCCCTCCAATGGACTTAAGCTTTTCCTGCTGACTGTGTCTTTCTTCACAAATGGCCGTGACTTTCATAAGCAGGAAAGATGAATACCATCGAGGGAAACAGGCCGGTGTCTTACAAATATAGACGCCCATCCTGTCAAGATTTCATAAATTCAATTGCATTCAAATGTAGTTTAGTAATAAACTTGCCAGGCACCATAGCATGCTTGGGGATTTCACACATATTATTACGTTGATTCTTCCCAATAACCCTGCAAATAGCACTACTATACCCATTTATTTATTTATTCTTAAATATATCTTTACTGATTTCAGAGAGGAAGGGAGAGAGAGAGAAACATCAGTGATGAGAGAATCATTGATCTGCTGCCTCCTGCACGCCCCACATTGGGGATCGAGCCTGCAACCCGGGCATGTGCCCTGACCGGGAATTGAACCATGACCTCCCGGTTCATAGGTTGATGCTCAACCACTGAACCACACCAGCCGGGCTCCACCCATTTTAGAGACACGGGACCTGGGGCTCAGAGAGTGTAATGGGTTCGAAGCAAACAGCCAGTGGGTGACAGAGCTGTTATGAACCCAAGACACAGATCTGCCTCTTCGTCCCACAGGCCACACACACTCATGGCCATGGCTCCAAACCGGACCCGCTGTAGCTCAGTCCTCCTCTGAGCCCGGAGGGTAGGAGGGGCCTGCGTGTCTAGTGTTGGAGCCGAGCGCAGTGACAGGGTCTGCTTGCTCTCGGTGAGAGGGAAGCGAGCTCAGCGCTCATTCCTCGGGTGTTCCCGGACACAAACAGGCCACACGCCAGAGAAAGAGCCTCCGGGCGGAGACGAGCATTGACCGGCAGAAGCCAGTGACCCCTCTCCCTGTCCCCTCACCCGCCAATAACCGGAGCCCACGTTCCTCACTGCCTGCTTCACGTGCCCGGGGTGTTAGCAGGCAGAACGGACTGCCATTCTAAGGAGGCAGGGCATGCAATGCCAGCCCCAAATCCTGTGTCTCACACCAACCGAGAAGCCCTGTAGCCCAGGGTTTGAGGTCCCATGTGGTTTCATATCAGTCCACCCACACCTCAGTCTGGCTACACGTTGCAATACAATTGCTCACATAACATGATGCATGACTTCAACCACCACCATCCCCACCCCACCCCCGTCAGATGGCGTTTGTGCTATTAGTTCTCAGAGATGCCGCCCTGAAACCATTCTCCGTGAGGCTGCCCTGAAGCCCGAGGCCTCACGTCCAGGGAATTACGCGTTGGGAGCATCGTGAACTCAGGTACAGATGAAGGGACACGCTCCTACAAACATCCTGCGCCAGCTCCACCCACACAGCTAAGGAACGGCTTTCTTTGGGTTCCGCGTGACTCTAACAACTGGCACCTCTAAGTTGTACTATTTGAAGGAAATACGTTCTAAGAGGCAAACAGACCTTCTGTTTGGTGGCTTATCTAGCAATAACTTATTTTTTATTAAGACATTTTTTGTTGCAGGATAATTGCAACATCCTTTTATAAATATTACCGTTTGAGTCAGACATACATTATTTATATCATTAGACTTATGAGTTCGTAGTACGAGGCCGTCTCCCTCCTAAAGTATCAGAAAATGATGACGCTAATACTTTGCCGGAATATCTAAGAAACAGAACATTCATTTCTTGGCGTTTTGTGTTATGAGTAGTGTAAGGAAGCTTTTTTATTTCTATAGCCCAGACTCCTTAGTTAGAGATACTAGAAAATTAACCCATCCTTGCGATGGTCTTTTTTATCCACAATATTCTAGGAAAAGACTCCGTTTCCCATTAAAAGTGAAGCTCATGTGCTCTAATACTCCAAGTGCGGACGCATTCCGTTCCGACGTGCTCTCATCTGAAAGTTTGGGCATGTTTTCCATCACACGGCTAATGTCAACTAATAAAAAACACACACATCAGAAAGGTGGCTTAAAGTCCCTTCACTTTCCATCTGTCAGATTAACGGGGTGACACAGAGTTCCACTGCTGTCCCCGTCCAGGGACAGTCCCCTAAAAGTAGGACCTGCCCCCAGGACCTGCATCCTTTTCAATGTCACGCTGGCCTCTCTGAAGCCGCCAGGCCATCGCAGGAGCCCTCCAGCTGCCCTGTGCGGCCAGCGGTCTTTAAGTTCAAAAGGTGAAAAGCGCTTTTTGCCATAAATAAACCGAGAGACCAAATTATTTTCAATGAAGCTTCCATTTCAGGGACAAAAAAGTAGGTCGTTACATTGGCTGTTACGGAGGTTACCGCCTTTACCCCCCACCATCTGGCTTTAAAAAATAGTTATCATTTGCGACTCGGGCCGAAATGAGCACCGTGCTCCCAGCTTCCGTCGGAAAGGCCCACAAACTCAGTTAATTCACGTTAACAGTCTCCACGAAACAGTTACTGAAAAGAACAGCCCAGTGGCCTTTTAGAAGTTGAATCCCCCGGAGAAACAAGAGGAAGGGTGGAATGAATGTCTTACCATTCCTGTCACTGGTTACCAGCGTCCACCCGGGGACCGTGCGGGACAGTGATGCAGCCGACAACGGGTGGCCCAACGCTTCCAATTCCTATAGTTCCCCCCCCCCCCCCGGGGAACCCTGATTGTGGGCTAGACCTTCCTTTTCAAGCTGCCCATGCTGCTCCCTAGTGAAGAACGTCGTTCAGCGTCTGCCTACGTTTGTTCTGCTCCCTCAACCTCAGAAGGCGTCATCCAAAGAGTTAGGGAGTTGGAGGGATTGCTGTTTTAAAGTCACTTTCCATGCATAGGATGTGTTCTATTTACTCTTATCCATCTCTTTTCCCTCTGCAAAAAAAAAGTGGGTATTGGATTTTTATATAGCTTTGGTTCACACTATTTATGATTACCTGGAATGTATCAGAGAGGAAAAGAAATGAGAGCGGTTCGTTGCTTTCTTTCCTTTGGCAACTTTGCAAAGACTTATGAACATGTTCAAGAGGAGAGAGAGAGAGGAACCGAATTCATTCGGCCTGATCTTAAACCTCGGACGACTCTATTCCCGAGTCCTCGGTGAAACCCAGGTGCTGTGATGTGGGGTTTTGTTTTCCTCGCACCGAGGCCTCCGGCTCCGGGTTATGCCATTCATTCTGCCTCAGAACAGAACGTGTACTTTCCACCCTCTGCATGCACCGCGGCTAGAGCGGCTTGGAAAGTACCCCCCCACACACACACCCGTGTACATAGATGTCGGCCTGACGGGGGGGCGGGGGGGGGGGGGGACGGGGGGCAGTGCGCCTGGGCAGAGCAAGGCAGGCGTAGAAAAGAAGTCACAGAGAAAAACCCTGCATTTCCAACGGGAGGTTATTCCTATTCAGGCGGGTCCTTTGGAATTAGAGTGAGGGCTCCTTACAGGCGGGGAGAGGCCTGAGCCCCCACTTCTCCTTCCCTCCTTTCTCCTGACCCCGAATCCATTGGGCAGCGAGGCCGCCAGGAAGCCACCGGGCGAGTCGGTTAGAGCATCATCCGGATGGAGCGCTTTAACCCAGAACCCGGCACAGAGGAGCCGCGCCCGGCCCTGCAGTGGAGGCTGAGAAAAGCATTTCACGGGCAGCCCAGCGGTGCGCCCTGAGCGAAGGCCTGGCTGGTGGGTTCGCCAGGGGGCGATTTTCAATCACAGACCAGCCCCCCGCCCCCCCGCCCCCTGCCCCCCCCATCCGCCGCTGGTCAGAAGGAACGCAGAGCAACAGACAGTTCAAGTACAGTCTTGGCGGGTCCCCCCTAATGGTATTCTTTGCTCTTTTCTGTCCTTGAGAACATCAAGATGAGGAAACAACTCCATTTGTTGGGAGAGAAAAGCCTCAAAGCACAGCTGTGGGCGGAGACCATGTCAGAGCCAGGCATGGCCAGTCCCTGCTCCTCACGCTGGCTGATGCCCTAATGCCGCCGCGGGTGGCCCCTGCACTGTGACAGCTGAGGGTCCCCCTGAGCGCGCCCTCGGGCCTCAGCGGCCCCTCTGGGTGACGGGCTCCCCTGCCCCTTCACACCCCCCAAAAGCCTGAGCTGATAGCATCTGGTCAGGCAGCCAGATTTTACCATCGGAATAACTGGCAATTAAATCTCATAAAGAAATCCAACGTTTGGCTCAGTGGATAGAGCGTCAGCCTGTGGACCGAAGGGTCTCAGGTTCAATTCCGGTCAAGGGCAGATACCTTGGTTGCAGGCTCCTCCCCAGCCCTGGCTCTGGTCCGGGCACGTTCAGGAGGCAACCAATCGATGTGTTTCTCTCACATCGATGTTTCTCTGTCTTTCCCTCTCTCTTCCACTCTCCCTAGAAGTCAATGGGAAATTATCCTCCGGTGAGGATTCACAAAAAAGAGAAAGAAAAAAGGAAATGTTTCCCTCTATGGTCGCGGTCTCATACCAACTCATAGGAATATTTCTATTCCCAGCGTCTGCAGGGCCGGGAGGGGTGGGAGAGAGTTCCGTGGGGAAATGGCTGTCAGCATCTGACGTGCTCTTTGGGGGACAGCGGCTCATCCTTCCACTTCCCCTTTCCTGCCAACTGGACATTAGGAGGCGGCCCAGCGGTGGAACCGCTGCTGGCAACTGTCCCTCCGTCCGAGGAGCGGGCTGGTCTCCGAGGGAGACTTTCTGCTGGTTGCCAAGTGCCTGGTGTTCCCCGGGCAAAGCTGCACAGACCAACCCTGCAAACAGGTCTCCCTCCCGGGACGTTTAGCTCTGGGGTCTGCAGCCCAGTGCCCAGCCACTAACTGTGCCCTATGTTACCATCCGTCTTCACATATATATTTGTTAATTGATTTCAGAGATGAGGCGGGGGGGGGAGAAAGGGAGAGGGAGGGAGAGAGAGAAACATCAATGATGAGAAAGGATTGTTGATCAACTGCCCCCTGCACACACCCCTTCCCCCCCACTCCTTACCCCCAGGGGATCAAGCCCCAAACCCGGGCATGTGCCCTAATTGGGAATCGAACCGTGACCTCCTCGTTCATAGGTCAACTCTCAACCACTGAGCCCCAAAGGTCAGGAGAGTTTATCTAATCCTGGGATAGAAGGACAATGAAAACCCACCCCAGCCAGGAGGGTGGCCACAAAACCTAGCACCCCCGCCCACTGCCGGGCCCATAAAGGAAGGGTGCTGCGCATGAAGTCAGGGCCAGGCGCCGTTCTGGGCACTGAGAACCGAGCCCGTGGTGCCAAGAAGACGCAGGGAGACCTGCTGTCCGGCTCACATGTTGGTCAGAGGGCGACGGGAGACAAAGGAACATGCCCGTCGTGAGTGGAGCCACCCCACCGGCAGTCAGCCACCGTGGACGGAGCCACCCAATGGTAGTCAGCCACCGTGGGCGGAGCCACCCCAAAGGCAGTCAGCCACCATGGACGGAGCCACCCCAATGACAGTCAGCCACCATGGACGGAGCCACCCCACCAGCAGTCAGCCACCGTGGGCGGAGCCACCCCAAAGGCAGTCAGCCACCGTGGGCGGAGCCACCCCACCTGGGAAGTCCTGGAGGATGAGAATTCCAGAGGAGACACCTCTGGCCAAGTCAGGGGCAGGAGGGAGCCGGGCCAGTTCAGAGCAAGCAGCGTGGTGCAAGCATGTGCGCGAGAGGGAGGCTTCTGAGCTGAGGCCGAGGAAGGCGGTATTAGGGACTGGGTCACCGATCTCATGGGAACATTGTCAAGAATTGAAATGTACTTGTGTTTGGCCAGATTTTTCAAACGGTTTGCTCCCTGGCCGCTGTAAGGACCCCGGCGATGTCCTTAGGAGTCACTTCCACCACTGGTGGTCCGTGAGGCCCGAAAGGTTGGCGACCACTGGTTATAATGGTTATAGTTCTTAACCATTCTTAACCCTAAATATTAGTAACCTTCAGTAACCCTGAAGATTACCAAGTGCAATGTATTCATTTCAGACACATTTTCATTTTGATGGATTTGGGGAGACTTGGGATTATTTTGAAATTATATACCTTCTTCCTAGACTAAAAAAAAGGCCTCTAATCACTGTATTGGAAATAGGAAGGCAATTAGTTACAACAGGGTGAAGGCTTCGCTATTCGAGTTTGAAGTAAGAGCCTAACCTTCAACTTAACATCCTTTGAATTGTGTGTCTCTTCTTCTCACTCAGCATCAGCAGGGTATCATCTTCCACCCCTACCCCGCGAATCCTGTCTCTCTGTGATCTGTGAGGCAGGGCCCGGCTCTGTCTAGTTAAAGCCAGGCAGCCATAGGCTAGCTAGCTGTTACACTCGTGCATGTAAACACGTGGGTAGATGAGACAAGCAGGAAGAGTGATAACCGACAACATCAGCAGCACAAAGGAATGTGCCGGAGTGAACAGGTGACAGCTGCCTGCACCAGACCCCAGACTTCTGGTCAACCCCACAATGAAAAGCAAGGAGACACTGCACTTTGCCCTCCGTATTTTGAGTGGCTCGGGAATTTATCGATGGGAAAGGACAATGCGAGTTGCAATGGTCATCGCTGACTTGATTGAGAAGGTACGCTGATGACCTGTCTATCATTGTGACCCCTCTGTCCTTCCCTAACTTCGCCAATATACTTTAGATCCCTTACACATCTGGCCCCCGGTAGCCAATGGCGTTTTTGAAAATTAGCAGTCATTTGCCCTCGGAGCTCAGCCTCCCTACAGGCCTCCTGTCATCGTGTTGCACATGCTTGTGACTCCAAAATGCTGTTGTCCTCGCCTTGAATGTAGCGACACCAATGCGTTTTGCCTTGGCATTGGCATTGCCAAGGAAACGGTTTTGTTTCATTCTGACATAAAATTGCCTCCCAAGACTTGGCTTGGCATTGTCAGGAGGTGGTTATGGGGACCGCAAGACCACAGCAGACAAGAGTGAATTACAGCAATCCCGGAGGGGGGAAGAGGGGAGGCTGGGGACAGAACCATTAAGAAAAGTGACTGTGTGAGATTTTAGTAGTTATTTTTCATACTTAAGTGTCCCTGCCATTTAAAAATCCTAAGAGGGCTTAGTCCATGTTTAGGATGCTCCTGCCAAGTCCATAGAGGAAAGATGAAGTCTCTAAGGAGACATTGGGTTAGAACTCAACAAACAGGAACCTCAAATTAACATTTTAGCTTCACCAAGTCCTCAAAAACATTCTGTCTCAAAAAAACAACAACAAAGAAAACCCAACACAATAATAAATCAAACCCAAACATGTGAATTCATGGTCCAGTTCTCTCCTTCTTCCTCAGGCACTTTCACTTCCTGCGCCAACCTATGCGCTTCCTACCCATCTGTACCATGTCTGTCTATCCATCCATCATCTATCTACTCACAGGAGATATCTATCCTCCCCCCAGAAAGCGGCGGAGAACAAAAGACAACCTGTATGTACTTGCTTCGTGTTGACTGGGTGTCTGTTCAGTGCCGGGGACAACGGGAATACTCAGGACAGAACCACAGTGAGCGGTCACGGGTGGTGCCGACGTGTCCACGCGGGCCGGTGTGAGTCGCCCACAAACTCAAGTGGCAGGTGACACGTTTTCTTTAAGTGAAATCTGACTATCTGACTGTGGGCCCCTCGGCCGGGAAGGCGGCGGAAGACCGATCCCGGTCGCCGCTGTGGCTGGATGTTCGCAGGTAAAAGCATCCCTCACTTTGCACCAGTGAACAGCGTGGGCTCGGCTGCAGGCCCCGCAGCTCAGAGGCTGTGCTGGTTCCAGGGCCGCCTGAGGCTCTGCGTCTTTGCGAGGCAGGGAGTCCCGTGTCTGAGGCCCTGGAGTGCTGAGGGGATCATGCTTTTCCTGAGATGTTTGTAGGCATTTAGGATAATGTGTCCTTGGACTAGAGATATGTTAGTTAACAACACAAATACTGAAATATGGCAAAAGGTGGCCACATGATTCATTCCTTACCCAGATTACCTTAGCATCTCAGTGAAAGACACTTGTATTTTCTCGAGTAACAGTCCCTTTTATGGACATGTTGGGAGCATCGGAGGACTGGACATTTGTTCTAGGTGGTTTGGACAGGGTGACATTTAAAAAGATCGAAATCAGAATAACCGAGTCCCTCGACCTCCTCCAGCCAGGGATCAGCCTGCCTGGGAACTGAAGCGGGACCTCCTGGCTCATAGGTCAGTGCTCAACCACTGAGCCACGCCGGCTGGGCTCTGCCATTTTCCCACTGCACCCACCACATCACCACCAGGCATGGCCCGACGTTAGTGAGAAAAGACGGGGACGTGCACGTCGTGTGCCTAAAATCCCCCCGCAAGGCCATCAGACGAGGCTCTGTGAAGTTTCTTCCAGTCCCCAGGCGCTCACCTGTGGGCCCAGTTTTCTATCTCCCATCTCTCAACTTTAGTAAAACAGCCGCCACGGCTGAATAAGTGGGTCACCGGCCCAGCTCTTTATCTCGCGGCCACACTCCCTCAGACGCCTCAATCAGGACCCAGCGCTGCGCTGGCGCCTTTGTTATTAGCCTGCGTGGAGGGGGTTATTCATTCTCTGCCGCGTCTTTGAAAAGGACGGGAACAATTTGGAACATGGTTCCCGCGGCAATCCTGGGCCCGTTTCAGGTGCTGGAGGTGGAGGTCACTGTATTAATACGACCATCAAGGAAGGCTGTCATGGTAACGCATTGCATCGGTTCCTTGAAGCGCGGGAGACAAAGCCGGAAAGAGAAACTTTCAAGTCTATAAATACAGCCCCAGCATTGCTCAAGCAGAGGGCTCCCTGGCAAGGCGGGCCGAGACGTACGGCTTAGAACAAGACCCACACGGAAAAGGAAAAGAAAGCGGGCTCGGGGCGATGTAATGGAGCACCGGCCATAACGGGACTCAGCGGCCCTGCAGGTCACAGAGGGAAAGAAGAGGACAGGCAGCGATAACGAAGTCCCGCCGTGCCCTCTGAGCACAGGCGACCCCTCCCTCGGGCTGCTTTTCTATAACTTCCAGAAAGTCCTGGCGGAGGGAAAACGAATCAAAGTCTCCTCATCCACGTTTTGACGATAGATTGAGGTCAGGGAAGAGGAAATGGGTACGGCAATCAAGAAACCCACCCAAATCAAGTTAAAGAACTGAGCCATGTAGCTACAGCCCCATGACTCTCATCGTCCAAGCTCCAGGAAAAGCAAGAAGATGTGGCCCTAGCCGGTTTGCCTCCGTGGATAGAGCATCGGCCTGCGAACCGGAGGGTCCCGGGTTCGATTCCAGTCAAGGGCACATGCCCAGGTTGCAGGCATGATCCCCAGTGTGGGGCATGCAGGAGGCAGCCGATCCTTGATTCTCATCATTGATGTTTCTCTCTCTCCCTCTCCCTTCCTCTCTGAAATCAATAAAAATATATTTTTTAAAAAAAGATGTGAAAGAGGGAGGAAGAGATGATCCTTGCTCCTGTCCTTTCACTGTGAAAATTCTGAGCGTTTTCTGAGACTCACATGGGAGGTGATGGGGAGGTTGTTTACCGGCTGCTGCGCTGGGTGACCGCTGCTGTGATCAGAGCTCTCACAGCACGTGGCCAACCGAGCCCTTCCGTCAGGACCACACCCTTCGTTGGAGTTTGGGCCCCACGGGAATACTACCACCACACCCAGCAGAGGCCAAGGTCATCCCAGCCACCCCACCTGAGAGCACCCCTCCCGTCAGGGGTGCAGGTTCTAGGGGGCGTCTAGGTCATACCATAAATGAACTCTTTCTATCTCGGGTAAATGGTCCTTTGGAACACAGTCAGGCTATGGTCGAAGCAGTATTAGCTTTGCGTGCCGAGGGGTCCTATTTTATCACCATACAAGGACTCGTTGTGCCCGGCACACAGCAGTGTGCCTCTGGGACCAGGCTGAGTGCTGCAGAGGGCTTTGAAAGTGAACCCTCAGCGTTTACTGAGATGGCACCCTCCAGGCTGTGAGGAGAGGAGCAGGACATGCTTCACGTCCACACATCACAGAATGCGTGCAGAGCACTCAGCGTGAGGAGGGTGCACACAGACAGGCACCCGTGCAGAGGGCTGCTGCTAGGTGCACGTTGGACAGAAATCCTTCCCAGTAGATGTTCCATCCTCATCTACACACAAGATGACATGGAGGTGATGCCAGGATAGTGAGTGTGTATCCCGGGGCCGGTCCCACCCGCTGGCGGTAGATGCCTGAACCTCGTGTTGAGAGGGACTGTGAAGGTCGGTGAGGGAGCGCCGTGGCTAAGGCGCTGTGTCTTCTACGTATAGAGGAAGGGGAACAGTGCATTCGCCGTTCCCCACCCGCACCTTTGCTGCCCGGGGTCATACTGGTGTCTGGGCTGATCTGTACTTGGAGCGTGGCCAGGAGGTGGTGGGACTCTAGAAGGTGTGACACTGAGTGTCACTCGCAAAGACCTCGCCTCGTCACAGTCCGGTGACAGGAAGCAGCGCAGCGGCCAGTACCACTGAGAATCGACGGTGGATCTGCAGATGGACTTCCATCGTCTTGAGGAGCACGGAGTACAGCGCTGGGCAGCCGCCTTCCTCCTATCTGGAGACCTGGGTTCTAGACCTACTTCTACCCTAACCCTCAGCTTCCGGCAGTAGAGTTCCTGAGCTACCCTCACCCTCTGGTCGTCCCCTTCCTACCGGCGCCGAGTAGAACAGATTCCACGTGCCCTTCAATTCCTTGTGGGCAGTACTCAAGGGTCTGTCTTTGATCTCAGTCTTCCTGTGTTTGCACCCCCAGGAAGATGACCCAGCTCCTTCAGTCCAACATCTAGTGCTTCCGGTCACCCCAAATCCCCGTGGCTCTGCACCCGAAAACTCGCTGTCTCTGATCTCGAGTCGCCAAGGCGTCTCCATTCTCCTCTCCCCGCTCTTGGCATGGACAGCGGTCCTTCTTCGTGGCTGTGGCTGACAGCCTGCGACAGGCCTTCCTCACCTTATCTCTGACGTTAACAGAGGGGCGGTCCTTTCTGGTGGGGGGTCCTGGGCGTTGCAAGATACTCAGTAGCCTCTCTGGCCTCTACCCACTAGCATGCCCTTCCCAGAGTCGTGACAACCAAACAGATGTCTCCAGACACTGCCCAGTGCCCCCTGGGAGGCACAGTCACCCTCCGTGGAAAAGCACTACTTGATGGACAACCAAAGACCTCCATTCGATGGTCATGCCTCCAGTTTCTCCAGTCCTCCTTCTAATTATTCCAAAACCTCTGCTGTCAGATTCAGCCGAGAACATGCCATGCTCATTTGCATATTCCCCTCACCCAACTCACAGTGCCCTTCCTCTCTGCCCCTTCCGGTCCGTCAATTTATTCCCAGACACAGTCAAGCACAGCAGGAGGCCTTCCGTGGTCCATTTCAATCCCTCGCTGCATTTTTTTAAAACATATTTTTATTGATTTCAGAGAGGAGGGGAGAGGGAGAAAGAGACAGAAACATCAATGATGAGAGAGAATTATCTATCGGGGATCGAGCCTGCAATCTGGGCAGGCACCCTGACCAGGAATCAAATTGACCTCCTGACTTATAGGTCGACACTCAACCACTGAGCCACACGGGCTGCGCCCCTCACTGCATTTTGTTAACATCTTTTCCTCTCAGCATCCTTCATAGCCGTTGTTTCTCTTCCTCCGGCTTAAACACTGCTGTTCTTCGGTGTCCTACCTGCCGCCTTCATGTCTACGTCACCTCTATTCCACCAGGATCAGGTCTTCTATTCCCACAGCTTCACCCCTGGTAACCATGACCACCCTCGGCCCTGCTCCAAATCGGTATCTCCTGGGCCGTTAACCAGCTGATCCCTCTAAGAACAAGACCCTGACACCCTCAAGGTCCAGAGATCTCCCCCCAAAGGACGGTTCCCTTTCTTCCCTTACCAGACTCTGCCTCCCATCTTCGTTTCTTCATCAATTAAACTGGGATGCGTCCAAATACCAAAGCGGGAACCTCAGAATCTCTCCTCCCCGTTTCAAATGACCCGCCTCCAGACCTGTCCCTTCTCTGTTCCGGTTGCTCTAACTCAGCCCCGGCCGTTCTATGGAGGAGCCGTATCTGGGCTCCTGGCCTCCAGCCTGGCTTTGCTCTCGTCTAGCCTCACCTTCTCCCCCTTTAAAACACGGCCCTGCTCATAGGTCTCCGCCCGCCCGCCCACACTGCCCATCACCTGAACTCTCTGGGGAGCTACCCAGAACCTTCGCCCAGGCCTCGGCTTACCTTTCTAGTCTCCATCGTCTCTGCAGCCACACCAGCCCACTCATCACTCACTCACTCACTCGTGGCACGTGGCTCCCCCCAGGCCCCGCTGAAACCACAGTAGGTAGTTTAGCAGAGAGAAGGCAGGGAAGGGAAGGTCACACAGGTGTCTTAGGATTTAAACATGAGAAGAGGAGACAGCAAAGTCCCTCCCAGATGGAGACTGGCAGCAGGAAGCAGCCCACGCTAGGGCTGAGGGTGACAGGAAAGAGGACGGATTCTGAGAAGCGGAAAGTCTGGAGGAGGCCCCACAGCCCGGGACCTGCAGGCCCGAGGAGGGGTGACGCCCGGCTGCTGCTGGTGCCTCCCACAGGCTGGGCAGGGGCCTGGCAGCTGGAGCTCAAATCTCTAGGGACCGGAGGCTTCGGGTTGGGGCGGGAACCTCTAAGGGGGACATGAAGAGGTTCCATGCTGAGCCCTGACATCGGTGGGGAGGAGGGGCCGCTGCTGCTGGGGTGAAGGATCCTGTTGGGAAGAGCCCAGGCGCAGGAAAAGGGAAATCTTCCTCCCCCTTCCCTCCCTGCCCCTCCAGCGCCCCCTGTGGTGGGAGCCTGGAGGCAGCTTGCAGGGTTCCAGCCTGGACCTCCGCAGGGATGGGTGGGTTCAGAATCGAGAGACAGTTGCTCAGTCTCTGTGCCTTTACTTCTCATTTCCCACCCATGATGCTCTTCCCACCCACAGCTGCCTGGTTCACACCTCCATTCAAACACAATCTCCTGTCTTTCCTCTTCTCTAATCTCCCCAAATCATTAGTCACACCAGCACCTGAGGTCCCCTGCAGTTTGCAAAATGCTTCCTTTAGAATATATATATATATATGGAATTATAATTATTTCTGTTTATGCTCATTTGTTTTTCTGCCAAACGGTGAGCCCCTTTAGGGCAGGTAGGGGAACAGCTGTAAAGCCTGGCAGGGTGCCCGGCACACGGCAGGTACGCGGGTTGAGCTGGACGGAATCGATAAGGGTCGTTTAATGAAATTAACATGAGATCCTTTCTCATATATATTCTATCTCCCCAACCAGACTCGAACGCCTCAAGAGCAGAGCTTTAGATTCCTTTGCTTTCTTCGTGGTGTTCAGCACAAGGTTTCCAGGGCTGGCGTAGAGCTCGAGGAGAGTTGTTAACCACCTAGTTTATTCATTAAGCGCCATGATTTGATTCCGAGTGACACAAAGATGCAGCATAAGCTTATGACTAGCAGGTGAGACCTGCAGTAGGTGTAGATGTGTTCCTAGCACACGATCCCCACAGTGTGTGCTGCGTGGATAATCAAGTTCTGTCTTTGTTGGAAGAACAGCCCAATCAAGAGACCAAATGCAGTATGTCGGACAGTGAATTCTAAAGGAAGGAAACATATTCTACATCTCTTTTTTCCCCCTGTGTCTCTCTTACAGGAAACATATCCCCCATCCATGCGGTTACATCTGTTCCTCCTATGTTTATTAAATTTCTCACAATGATCAACATCAATCAGTAGATTATGTAAACATAGGAAAGGCACTGAATTTTAACTTAACCACCACCTTCTTGAGAAAAGATACTTCTCTTCAACAGCTGAACTCCATTCAGGCCCAAGAAGAAGCAAAATCGCTTTTTCTTTTTTTAAGGGGGTGTGATATTTAATTAACTATTGATTTCTTCTCAATTATTCAAGGCAAGCAATTATCGATATTGATGGACAGATATCTCCCTAGCTCCCGGGCCACAGTGAGAGGAAGTGTCCCATTCAGCCACCCGCTGCCTGGGACAAAGCTGTTGAGAATCTTTACCTTCAAATGGAAACAGCTATTGGGATCTGCTTATTCCACATTTCCCCAATGAAACAGATATTTCCTGAAGTGTAAGCAAAACCAAATCCCGAAAACCCACACATGCTCTCCAAATTAACAACAATCCCCAAAAAAGTGAAGGCTTTGGCTCTAATCTAATTTGACCCTGGTCTCCTCTCTCGCCACCGGTAGCCTGGGCCTCGTGATGACAGCTCTGGGCATTTCTAACCATGGCTCAGAAAATGCTGTCATTTGGGTGTGGCCCTCACGAGGTCCACGTCACCCCATGAGAGGTCGCTTGCACACTCCTCGGCCATTTCTTGCGGAGGCGGAACACCCCTTTGTCTATCAAGACTTGGAGCTGAAGGGCTCAGTGGGCAGTAGACGTCGCCTGTATCACTTGCAGGCAGCAAGCGCGAGCACATTGGACAGTGACACCAATACCTCATGCAAGCGTCGCCAGGAGGTGGCCTAGGAGCGGTGGGCCGTGGTAACACGGGGCCTGTGTGGGCCACGTCGTGATTAACCTTGAGAGCCTCCAGCAGCCGTTCCTCTCAGCTCACTTGCACACAGAGCATTCGCGTGTCCGTAAGAAGCTTCTTTGACATGACCACTGACCAGGAGTAAGGACCAGGCAGCATTCTCTGTTGACTAGTACTTGGGAGGTGGGGTTATCTTTTTTACACACTTTTCAGTTGATATTGAGTGTGTGTGTGTATGTGTGTGTCTGTGTAATTCACATGGTACCCCTGGGGAAATTTAACCATGGCATTTTTTTAAAAAAGGAAAATGTTACAATTTATTTAAAAAAAAAAAAAAACACACGCCTTTTTCTGCTCTGCCCCACGCCCATCCCCAAGTTTCTACAGATGAAGTGCTCCAGCAGCATATGTTGCTGGAAGTATTCTTGGCTTTGTCCTCTGTGCTGCTGTCTTAATTTCCCAGGTTCTAGTGAACATCCCGCTAAATCAGTGAAACCTTGATTATCTAAAAGAGTAAGAAACACGTGGCCTGAACGAGAATACCCAGAATGCCGAAGAAATAAGAAATTATTAGAGATTGAAAGTCACGTGGCAGGGACCTCGAATGGATTTCCGTCTCTGGCATTGCTGGTCTCGAATTCTCAAACAGATGCGATCCATCGATGAACATAGTGAAATTTTTGCTAATCAGGGTTTCACCATTGCATTTCTTATGGCCCCCAGAAACCAAGGTAACCTTGGTCTCCACTTTCCCAGTTTACAAGAGGATAAATACCACCATGGGCTGCCGCGGGCAGGAGTGACTGCTCTGCCTCACACCTCTCCATGAAACAGCTTTCTCTCTCCCCACCTGGCTGCCCCTGCCTGCGCATGCCGCCTGCCCTGCCCGGGCCCACCCAGCCCCTTCCCTTGGCTTCTGTGCTCATGCATGTGGCATGGGGATCGCCTGCAGGGAGAATGTCACCCCCTTAGAGGTTCCTGGTCACTTAGCCGCCCTGCTTTGCATTCTAATTAGCATCATCTGCCCTTAAAGCCCCGCCTTCTTGCATGAGGCACTTGTCCTTCAAGAGCCTGGGAGGCCACCGCGGGTCCCCTGAGAGACCAGGAGGACGATGCTACCTCGCTCTGGATAGCCCGACATGGACAAGGATACTGTCCCAGATTGCACCAGAAATCGATAGGAAAAGAACCGATGGGATGGGGGGGGAGGGGGAAGGCAGCAAACTACTTGTGTTTGAAAATTGGAGTCACGTGCTTCGTTTGCGGCGGGGGGTGGGGGGGAGTGGGGGCGGGGGAAAGCGAGATCGGTCCATCAATTGCGATTTTTTTAAGCTGCAAACATGATGTACCCGACGCACTGACACTGATTCTGCTTCTCCCCCTCCCCCCGCCCCGCGCTCCCTTCTTCCCCCCTCCCCCCTCGCCCTGCAGCCAACGTCTGCGACAACGAGCTGCTGCACTGCCAGAACGGCGGCACCTGCCACAACCACGCGCGCTGCCTGTGCCCCGCCGCCTACACGGGCGTCCTGTGCGAGAAGCGGCGCTGCGAGGAGGCGGGCGGCTGCGGGGCGCGCTCGGGCCAGGGGGCGCCCCCGCGCGGCCACGCGGCGCTGCTGCTGCTGCTACCGCTGCTGCCGCTGCTGCCACCCGCGACCCCGACCCCGACCGCCGCGCTGCTCGCCATCTAGGCGGCGCCGCAGCCACCAGCCGGCCCGGGTCCCGGGGAAGCCGCCGCCGCCCGCCCCAGCATTCGCTCCCGACCCAGAACCACACTCAGACCCCGCGCCCACGCAGCGCCCGCCCCGGGAGGCCCGACTGAACGAAGCCATATTTCTCAGCCGTGGACCGCGCCTCCGAGTCAACTCTGGTCGTTCCTGACTCTGGAGCGGGCGGCGGTGGCGTCGCTGACCATCCCGCCAGCTGCAGAGCGAAGCGCCCGTGGGACAGGCTGGGACGGCCCTCCGCACAGGAAAGACCACACAAACGATCCAACGAACCGAACCGAACCGACCGGCAGCGGCTTGTGCGCTCCCGCCGTGC
Source organism: Myotis yumanensis (assembly GCF_028538775.1). Classification (NCBI taxonomy): domain Eukaryota; kingdom Metazoa; phylum Chordata; class Mammalia; order Chiroptera; family Vespertilionidae; genus Myotis; species Myotis yumanensis. Next base: position 4,634,431 of record NW_027223768.1, read on the forward strand.
GCCCCAGCACCACTGCGCCCACCGCGCCAGAGCGGTCTTTGCTGGCCGGGCATCTGCCGCGTGGCCCGCCGCGGCCCCGAGCCCCCTCCCACCCGTGCTTCATGGACGTTGCTGTCACCCTCGTTGGTTGGAAGGTTTCTTGTCTGATGTCAGTAAACGCACATGTGCAACAGCCACTCCGGCGCTCGGCGGGCCTCCCAGGGCCCGGTGCCGGGGAGCGCACCGCTGTCCAAGGGCGGCCGTCGGGGAAGGAGAAAGTGTATCTATCCTTTTGTATTCAAATGAAGTTATTTTTCTTGAAATACTGTACTATGTAGATTTTTTGTATTCTTGCCGATTTGTGTTACCAGACAATCTGTTCGCGTTTCCCCCGTTCGACGCAGCACAGACTGGCGTTTTGCTTTGTCCTCTCCCGTTCTGTCGTGCGGTTTCTCTGTAAGGGCAGCGAGCGCGCCGGCGTCCCAGCATATCCGTTTACATATAGAACGAGTGTAATAAGATTCCACCAAAGGACATTCCGTTTTCTTGTTTGCTTTAACACGGGGAGAGTTAACGAGTAACAAGTTCCTGCCTACATATTGCGCTTTCTTAGGAGGCCGGGAGCAGCCGCCCAGCAGGGTCACCCTCGCCTTGCTGCCGTCTAACGTGGACCGATCACGCTCAGCCGGCGGGTTTCGTGCCCGGGACTGCGGAGGGTGTGCGCTAGCTTGGACACCTTCTGCAAAACCTGAGACTGTTTCCGCTTTGGGGAAGACGATAACAGGAAAGAATAAATAAATCTGAGCGATTGCCAAGCTTATGCCAAAGCCTGTTGGCAGAGTACGAAGAGACTTTTATTTTTCAGCCATGCTATTTTCACAGACCGATGTGACCATGCGCCTCCAGGGAGGGATGCTGATGGATGTATCTTTCCAAGCACAGTGTTTACAGGGAGTGTCGTGGGGGCAACCTGGGGGCCCAGGGAAGTGTCAGGGAGTGGAGTGTTCGCAATTGGACTTGGGATATATTCAAACTCTCTAGAAGAACTACCAACCATCCAGCAGCGAGTAGACATGACTGCTGGGCCTGAGAATAAAGTTTGTTTTAAGTACCGTCCAGGGTGTGATCAATTCTTGTTTCTGCCTTTGATTAGGCCAATTACTGGGTGAGACAGAGAGGGGAGGCGGGTGGGAGCAAAGGCGGAGGTTCCCAGCGGGGGACCAGCCTGCGTGCCACTCCCAGCACAGGTTACCAATGTGGCGGAGCCGCCTCCGCTGCCCTCGGAAACAGCATCAGCCCCGGCCAGAGACCTCAGGACAGTGAAGTCCTCCATGACCTGGTCGCATGATGAGCTAAGGCAGTGTTGGGTGGAAGCCTGCTCTCTGTCTGAGTCCCTGACCCCGAATCCCCGACTCCCTGCGACACAGGGAGGGGGGCGGGGGGGAGCGGGGTGGGCACCAAGGGGTTGAGGGGATCATCTGCTGATAAATTACACCAGATGAGGGAACAGTGTGTCTCATTGGTTTTGTTCCCAGAAAAAGCCAATTCGAAAAAGGCAATCAAAGGTAAACAGGTAATGCCCGCCCTGCCTGTCACCCCACGTCTGAGCCGATTGAATGTTTGTTATTCAAACCCACAGTCCCTCTGGATGTGAGGGTAAGGGAAGATGGACATGCATTAGAGCCAGCGTGGCCAGTCAGAAACTGGCAATTTACGTGAGAAGCATCAGCAGCAAATTCTAGATCAGGCTCAGCCGAGAACCCGCCTGAACGGCCAATAGCTCCCAGCTCGGAGGCCGCTCTTGATGAGGCGGGTCTCCCGGGGGGAAATTGGAGTGTGAGGCCCCTTGGAGTTTATTAGCACGAACCACAGGCAGCCCCTCTATTTCCGGCCACGGCGCACTTGGTCATCACCCGCTCGTGGCTTTGTCACGAGGCTCAGGGGCCAGTCTGCACGTCTCCATACCCGGGAGACCACGAGCTAATTCTAAAATTTAATGAAGGCCTGATCGGCATCGCTCCATCTGCATTTTATCTCTAGGAGGCTCTACGCTCTAACTGGGTGAGTGAGGAATAGCTTGCAGCCCCTGTACTGAGATACAGCTTTCTGAATTTCCTGCAGCGATGTGATCTGCTTTTAATAAAAATTCACGTTGGGATATAGAGCCAATGTGAAATGAAATGCTCTTTTTCCTCTGGATCCTCAGATTCCTCTAAACTTTAGAGTCTAACGGGGGTGCTCCCTGATGCTTCTCACGTAAATAAAACCCCATCTCAGTGGGTTTTGTCTGCTGCTTTCTGGCATTCCTGGGTTGTAGGCTCAATTCCCCAGTAGGGGGCGTGCAGGAGGCAGCAGATCAATGATTGTCTCTCATTGATGTTTCTCCCTCTCCCTCCCTTCCTCTCTGAAATCATTAAAAACGTATAAAAATAAAAGTTTAAAAGTTACAGGTTGGGAGAAAGCAGACGGGCCTCACTGGGTGGAATATGGGGACTTTGAGTGGAATGGGGCAGCCGTGAGGAAACCCTGAAATCGTCTTTCGTCTCATCGCCTTTGCTCCCCACCATCAAGTCAATAACCCAGGTTTCCTGGGATGTAAAGTCCCCACATTCTGAAGCGGGAAGCTCTGTGTTAGATGGGAAACAGGCTGGTGCATTCACTCACTGTCAGCTACTAAATAAAACCCCTGTTGGGCAGTTTCTCTGCTCCCAGAATGACACAGACTGTGGAACTTTGAGCTCTGTGTTCCTTGTACTTACAGACGGGACTCTGTGTGTTCGACCTGGCGCAATTTAAAGCTGCAGTTCCCGAAACTTCCCGAAACTGAACTAGAGTTCTTTCCCCTCCATCTTTATCCCCAGGCTTTGTCGACAAGGACGGCAAGAGTGGTAGCAATGAAGCTGATGACTAGCGCAATATGAATCACTAGGTAAAACTCCAGGGTGTTGTTGTTTTTTTAGCAAATTCAATGGGACAGCCTTAGTCATACAGGGGAATGAAAAATACAGAGAAGGAACACCCCCCGAAGTTTTGATCCAAATATCTGGTTGTGAACAATTCCTTGTCTCTGGAAATCAGGACTCGATTCTGCTCAATTCTCTTCCTGAGAAGTATCCAGTGTTCATCAGACACCAATACTACCCCAGTTCTGACCATTTCCATGTAAGAGAACGTCTCCCTTGTAACTGTATTTTAACTTTTTTTACACTACAAGTAGTTCTTCCCTTTAGTTACCTAACATAGATGCCAACAAATTCCACATAAACTGCCCGTAATCATAACCTGATGTCCGGAAGAATTACAAAGGCCAACTATCATATTTTAAATTTTCGCCAACAATCTTAGGGAGAGAGCGAACTCTTTACAACACCTGGTAGGGTGTGACTCACATGTTACCTTCTTCATTTTGCTTAAGAAAAATCAAATAACTAAGAAATAAAACATATATCTTCTATAAATCATTATTGCAGCCCTGGGCAGTGTTGCCAAGTGGTTAGTGCGCTGGCCCAGCACCAGAGTCTTGGGTTTGAGTCCCGGTCAAAGGAATGTACCTGGGTTGCAGGTTTGATTCCCGGCCTGGTCAGGGTGCATGAAAGAGGCAACCCACCGATGTTTCTCTCCCTCTCCCTCCCTTCCTTCCACTCTCTCTGAAATCAATGGAAAAATATCCTCAGGTGAGGATTAATAACAACAAAAAAGCATTATTGCATTTAACTAGAAATGAGAAACTAACATTTATGAAAACCTTATATTAACATTGAAAACTGCCAGCTATTTAAGATCTATTTTGGCAGAAAAATTCTGCCCCCAATACATTTTTAAAAATATATATTTTATTGATTTTTTACAGAGAGGAAGGGAGAGAGATAGAAAGTTAGAAACATCGATCAGCTGCCTCCTGCACACTCCCTACTGGAGATGTGCCCGCAACCAAAGTACATGCCCTTGACCGGAATCGAACCTGGGACCTTTCAGTCCGAAGGCCAACGCTCTATCCACTAAGCCAAACCAGTTACGGCCCAATACATTTTTAACGTAGGCCCTAAAACAAGAAGACCTCATTGATTTCAGGATGAGGTGATAAGATTTATATATTTGAGCATTTATTTAACAAATGCCGAAATCCCCCCTGTATTTTCTCCCGCCACCCAAGAGCTCTTCGTAACTGATGGATGCACGCAAATGGTGTGGGAACATCGAAAATGAGGTGATGTGTTTATTCATCTGAAATGCTAGCTGGTAAAATGGGCCGTTACTCGGCGAGGCCTAATTATGTGAGCACTAACGATGTCGGTGAACTGGCTAGAGCACACCAGAGAAGTGGAAGTAAAAACAACTCCCACTTTCTTACCCTGGTCCCATTTCTTCAGAGGCGGCCCTTGCAACTAGTATTTAATGCATGAGCTATGCATTCAATGGGAAAAGAAACCAGGAGAGAGAGAGACAATAATGACCGCCCCTCCTACACCTGTCTGAATAGGCTCAGATCCCAGCGTGACAAGAATGCGGCCCATTTCCTTTAAGACGAGTTGCACACGCGTGTGCCCTCCAGCCGCCCTGCCCGGAGAGTAGCGCCTATAGCTTTGCTCTTCCGAGGGGCGTCCTTCTAATCTAATGAAAGACGGGAAGTGGCAGGAAATCGCACACCTGGAGTCCCGCCAAGAAGAGGCGATTCCCTCTGCCCAGGAGGCGAGGACGCGATGCCATTTCTACCCACTGGGACGCGCTCTGCAGGAGGCCGTCCTGCGCGGGAACCGTTTTCCCTCTGCCCGTGGGAAACACGGCGAGCGAACACTCTCCCAGGAAATCGCATTTTGCTACTTACCAGCCATGCGCACCCCACGAAGCCCCGAATCATTGTTTGGGCTCCCGTGGGTGATAAACACCTGGAGGCATTGAGATTGGCGCCACCCCTCTCCGCCTCGTTGTCTCTCTCCCTTTGGAAAAAATAAAGATGTCTCCGAGAGAGGATGCCGCTGCGAGGAGAGCCTTTAGTCGTCGGATGCCTAGTTCTGAGGTCCCCCGCTACGCAGCTCGCTTATTAATCTAACAGTGTGACCAGGATTGCAGCAGTTCCGCACGCACTTAAACACACGTGTACACCTGTGTAGTTACAGTTCCTGATGGGGAGAGCAGTCGGTCTAAGTGCGTTCTCGTCGGTGGTTCTCGCTCTGCCAAGTAGGCCCAACAGCACAGTGGCAGCAAGTGCCTCTTAAAAACCCGACTTCTTCGCCTACCGTTCAAACCAGATTTGGGGAGGGCCGAGGGAATTCTAGCAGAGAAGTGCTATAAGTCATGTGGGAGGCTCTGTGGATATAGATGATTTTTTTCTGGGCAGAGGATCTATGATACTCTATTTTTTAATATGTTTTTATTGATTTTAGAGAGACAGGGAGAAGGAGAGAGAGAGAGAAGTATCCATGAGAAAGAGAAACACCACTCGGCTGCCTCCTGCACGCCCCCTACTGGGGATCGAGTCCAAAGACCCGGGCAGGTGCCCTGGCTGGTGACCTCCTGGTGTGCGGGATGATGCTCAACCAACTGAGCCACACCGGCCGGGGCTGTCCTCTCTATATTTATTTTTTAATTTATAAAATGCCTAAACATGTAAGGATGACTGCTCTACAACCTAACATTAAGGTTCACCCCCACTGTGGGAGGTCCCTTTAAATAATAAATTATGGACGGGATGTGAGAGAATAGCGCGCAGGTGTTTGAAAGCCCGTGTTTCCCAGTACCCGGCTTGCTCATCCCCTACTGGCCTCCTCTCCCCTGGGCGGCTCGGGCACCGCCTGCCTGTGGGAGGGGATGTGTGCTCACTCCGCCCCTGCTTGTTCTGGAAACCGAGCGTGAAGCAAAGGGCAATGGCCCAGACCAGGAGCCCGGTGTGAGCGCCGACGAGAGACGTCTGGGCAGCTTTGGCGATTGCTCACGGCAGCGTGTGGGGCCGGGAGACTCCCTGCTCGGGGGCCCTGCCTCAACCTTCCTTTAGGGTTTGCTTGAAGGATATTCGTTCCCACATAAAGCTCTTGAGAGAACCTCTGTTTCTGAATCGTGTAAATAGTTGCATTAATATTGTGATAATAAAAGCCTCATGCCTCAGCCCTGGCCAGTGTCCTCAGTGGTTAGAGCGTTGGTCCACGCACCAAAGGGTCCCGGGTTCGATTCCCCGGGGAGGGCACGTACCCGGGTGGCAGGTTCGATCCCCGGCCCCGGATCAGGGCGAGTGCACGGGGAGGCAATCCATCGATGGGAAAAATATCCTCAGGTGAGGATTGACCAGCAACAAAAAAAGCCTCAGACCTCATCATCAGTTCCAATTCCAGCAGAGATTTGGCCGATTGGAAATACGTCATTTTTTTCATTCAATCTGAATATGGACCAATGTCCATGTACATTCTCACTTTCCACACACTAGATTTTCCCTTGCAGTCACATGGCCGTGTTAGGGAACAGGAGTGAGGGCTGCCTCCAATTCAAGGCAGACAGCACGGGGTTGGTTGGGGACGTGCCAATGAGAGGCCGTGACCACATCGATTCCAGTCCCTCCCCTTAGATCCTGTCGCCTAAATACAGTCCCACCCTGACCAGTCGGAAACAGGTGGGCTCTGAGTGTGTTCCCAAGGCCATCAGAAGCAGCGCCCACTGTTTTCCTGGGTTGCGGACATTTTGCTAGGAAGGTTTCCAACAGTTTCTTTCCCACACTCGTCACAAAATGTTTTTAAAACTGAAGAGTGTGATGGGAACACACTCGGATGGAGCAGCACCAAGTCGTTTGGGTGGCTGCTTGGTTTCCTTTGTGTGGGTCTCCTGGGTTACAAGCACGAGATCAAGAGAAGAGGTCTAGGTTTCTAATTGTCTTCCTGGTTCCTTGTGTTCTGGGCACTGTTCCTACTATTCAGGGCACTTATGTCCGTCTGTCCCCTCGACCTGCCCTGTCCCAGTCGGTGGCCACTGGCCACCTATGGCTATCGAGCCCTTGACTGTGGTTGATCCAGACTGACAAGTCCTGGGAATGTAAGAGATTCACCAGAAGATGTCAAAGTCTTGGTACAAAACAAACAAGAAATGAGTATGAATTATCACCTGTCATTCTCACATTAGTTATATGGTGCAATGACAATATTTTGAATATATGGGGTTAAATAAAATGCATTCTCAGAACTGATTTTAACGATTTCCTTTTGCTTTTCTAATGATGCTCCCAGAGATTGTTTTCAATTACACGTGTGGCTCACATTATATACTGCCCATTGAGCAACACCACTCTAGACACCCAGTGTTCCCATCTGTAAAATGGGGGTAAGAGTAGCATTCTCCAGAGTTCACGGGAAAACCCAATCGCACGAATGCCCATGAAGTTACTGGGTAAAATATGAAGTGTAGAGAGAGTCTACAGTGCTGATGACCACGATGGTGATCATCGTGGCAATATTCTCAAGCTCCAGCTCCCCCTTTCAGATTTTTCTGGAAATGTTCAGCCAGAGGCCTTGCCATGACTCTCTCTAAAGTGCTCCCGGGTGATGAATGTGAGGCAGGACCTGCCCAGGGAGCTCACATTAGCAACAGAGTCAGCCAGGGGGTCGCTGATGCTGAGAGGTAATAGTAGTAACAGCAAGACACCGGTCGACTTTACTAGCAGCCGTGGGCCAGGTACGGGGTAAGTTAAGTGCTTTTACCATCTTGATTCTCAACACAGTAAGCCCTCAACTTGGCAGACCTCGATTTCACAGACTTCAGATTAACGGACAAATTTTCAGTCCCTATGTCATATGTGAAAATAAACACCCTGCTGATTTTAAAATGCTTTTAACCAGGATTTTCTTATAATTAAATTGACAGGTTATTTTTTGTTATTAATTCACTGTTATTTTTAACAAATGTTAGCGAACAGGCCATATGTTGGAAAAAACACCATAGTAATTTCGCCACCATGACTATTACATACCTACTACTCCAGTCGACATATTTAAATCCAAGAATCACTGCTCATAAACAATGTTTGCGGAATGACTAGCACGTGATCAGCCGCATCACCAGCGGCAATTGGTTAACTGGCCCTGCCGTCACGTGGCCGGACTTGCTGTGGCCGGGGGAACAGGTGCGGCCCATGTTCCCAGGCGCTAAGCCCCGCCCCAGCCGCCCCCTTCTGCTCATCAGGTGAGCGGTGAATGCCTGCATTTACTAGACCTGCTCAGTCTCGCTTTAAAATGACGGTAATAATACATATAGACAACTGTTGGTGAAATTAAACTTTTCATACATACTTAATTTCAATTATATAAACGTGTCTACATAAATCAAAACAGGTACACTAACTAATTTGTCCATTTTTTAACATATACCTTCAGGAAACCTACTAATTAGCCCTGATGAGTCCGTTATTTCGAGGTTTCACGGTACTACACTGCTCTGAGCACGAGGTGGACTCGTATTTTTCTGCCTGTAAACTTGGATGCTTCTGATACGTTGTGTGTGTCTACACTGAATGGAAGGTGGTAAAATGTGGCTTCCAGCAGCAATTCAGTGGACAGGGTGGAAGGTGAGGCGGCCGTGTCTGGGCGGGCCGTGTGACCACGGATAGTGTACAATGTGGAAGGGGTTAGGGCTTCTGAAGTTGGCTTCAAGGGATGTCCCTCACCTGAAGTTGCACCTGCTCAAGGATGACTTCCAAAGATAAGTCTGTTTCACTCCATCCAGCCATCTGTCAAGATGGACTGCTCACCCCACAGCCCTGGACCCAAGACCCTCCTTCACGCTGGCCCCAGACGCCTCTCCACCCAAGAAGCCTGAAAATGCCCTGCAGGTAACCACCACCTTGACTTGAGTTCGGTCTTCCTAAAATCAGGATGCCTTTCCACATTGTTCACCATAGAAACCTTACCCCAGAGCAGCGCCGCCTCTCGGAGAACCCTGTCCACAGCCTCACCCCTGGGTGTGAGTTATTCCGATTTACTTGTTCTCTCTCCTACCAGGTTGTTCTTGTTAATACTAACATCACTCACACACACACACACACACACACACACACACACACACACTGGATCTTGCATATAACAGGGCCCTATACATTCGTGCTCCAATACTTATTGCACACCTATTCTGTGCCTGGCTCTAAATAATTAGAGCAACAGAGTATAATACAAATCCGGGTGCATGTACCTCTTGTTCTATCTAAAGAATGCAATTTGAAGAAAACTGCTGTGTTAAAGAATATAAAGAACTACAACAACCTGGACCCGGAAGAGAACACAGGTACAGGCTGAGTAGCATTCTAAACGCTGCAGGGAGCACTTGTGATGAAAACCGGTGACGTGTGCTCCTTGAAAAGCAAACAGACCTTCATGTGTCACCAACGCAGCCCGCTTACCTGTTCTAACTGCAGGTCCCGCCTTTTCCGTGTTCCTCGTCTGTGTTCCTCCATCGTTGTCATACTTCACCGTGAGCGAGCCTTTCTCAGACTCCAGCGGGGCCTCAAAGGCGCCCGGAGGGTAACACAGCCCGCGGGCCCGCCCCGGGGTTCTGACTCCGTGGGTCTGGGGTGGAGCTTGCGGGTTGGATTTGCAAGGAGCTCCCAGGTGAGGCCGATGCTGCAGTCGGTTTAGGTTCATTAAACCTCCTCCTGCGGTTCATGCAGACCCCCGCGGGGCTCCCCCCGAAATGCCCTGCCTGGAGGCAGTTTCCTCACACAGGGTGGGGGCCGGGCCCCTGCGGGGTGGGGGAGAACAGAACGAGATCACGTGCATGGCGCCGTTGGGTCGGAGGCCCCCATCCCGGAGATGGGAGCGGAAAGCCACGGTGTCCATGAGGCCGAAGCCCAGGTGGAAGCACGCGCTTCATCAGATCCCCCCCGGGCGGTCCTGGCCCATCAGACACGCTGGTCTCCAAACTCCGTGGTTTCCCTGACCACGTGGCCAGATCACAGGCTCCTGCAGTGCACGCAGGCCTCGGAGGGGTTCTGCAGGGAGAGAGCTGGCCGGAGGGGTTCTGCAGGGAGAGAGCTGGCCGGAGGGGTTCTGCAGGGAGAGAGCTGGCCGGAGGGGTTCTGCAGGGAGAGAGCTGGCCGGAGGGGTTCTGCAGAGGGAGGGCGAGCTGGCCGGAGGGTTCTGCAGAGGAAGGGCGAGCTGGCCGGAGGGGTTCTGCAGGGAGAGAGCTGGCCGGAGGGTTCTGCAGGGAGAGCTGGCCGCGCACACAGGGCCATGGCCCGGCCCGTTTCCCCGCTTCATGCAGTGATGCCATCAGAGCGCCCGCAGGTCGCCTGCTTTGTCCCTCGCCTGGAACGCGTGGGTTTTCCTAAATGGAGGCCTTGGGCCGCCCTGAGCCGCGTCCAGACTGCGAGAGGAAGAGAGCCGAGATCCATCCGCGGTGTCTCCTCGGCTCCTGCTGGCAGCTCCCACGCGGAAAAGCAAAGCCTCCGCGGGACCCCACGAAGTTCAAGGCCAGCCAGTCCTCACTCCTGCTCGCGGCCAGCGGACTCTGTGGCCTCGCTCTGTGCTGTGTCTCTAACCACTAGACGGGCTGGGGGGCGGGGGGTCGCGAATACACGGACCCGTGATCAGGAATGACCTGTGAGCCGGTGGTGAGAGCGCGCTGGCCTGCAGGCGCTGGCCGAGCCGAGGGCGTGACAGCGCTCCGAGCTGCCGGAGGGTTGGAGGTCGCGGTGTCGCAGGCAGGACGCATCCCGAGAGAAGGGCGCTGTCGCTGACCACCCAGCGCTCAGCCTGCCCCGGAGCCTGCAGTGTGGTTCCCAGCGGGGAGCCAGGATACGGGCATGGCTTCCGGGCCGGAGTGGATTGGCCTAAACGAGCTGGAGCTGATGGCGCCGGGAGAGGAGGGCGGGGAGAGCGATCGCGCCTGCGTCCTTGCCGACCTCGCCCGGACCCTGCACCTGTGATGGCTTTAAGCGGCGAGCCTTGCACTGCGTTTCCAAGGGGCCGCATAGCGGGCGCTTCTGACATCGCCTCCGCGAGGATACAGAGCGTGGGGTCTCCTCTTCAAGGCGGGGAAGGGCTCTTGTGCCCCCGAAAAGGAAAAAAGATGGTAAATTCAGGGGGAAATGTGGTTCCTTAGGAGACCCCCCCCCCAAGCCCCAGGCCACTCGGACCCTAGAAGCGAGAGCCTTCCAGACACCTGCCCCGCTTCGGGGAGGACGATATCATGGGCACCGGGGACGTCGCAGTTACCCTCACGAATAAAGTGTTCCAACAGCAACATACAAAGCCCGAGGCCCGTGACGCAGGGAATACAGAGCGTCCTTGGGGTGTGTGGTGCCCACAGCAGCTCAGATAGTTCGCAACAATTAACGTCACCAATAAGGCATCACACCAGGAGGTGCTGGTTAGGAACGGCGGCTCGGTGGCGAGTTTGGATGAACCTGAATGGAATCAAGCGTGATGAGGTGCTGGCAAGTCCTACGAGACTCCCTGCGCCTGTCCGTATGAGAAAAGAGAGAGACACCAGGGTCACACGCACACAGAAGGCACGTGAGGACACGGCGAAAGCGTGGCCACCTGCAGGCTAAGGGGAGGCCTCGGAGACCCCAGCCCTGCCAGCACCTCGAGCGTGGACTCCCAGCCTCCGGAACGGGGAGGAAATCATTTTGTTGTTGTTCGAAGCTCTGCCCCCATCTTTGGCGTTTGTTCTGGCAGCCTTAGCAAACTAATACACCGCCCATGTACAAACATCAAGAGAAATGCTCGTCCCCACTTTGCATGAAGAGGAGAAACATTTGAATTCTTTGGGAACGGCCTCTCGTAACGGTTTGCAGATGTAAGGCCACTGGTTGGCAATGCCACCTGGTGCAATGACATCATCAGCACATGGAATGAGCCACATTCAAGGACACAATCCGTCACAGGCTGGATCCCCACGCCAGGCTAATGGGGGGACTCGGCACTGTGGGGAGCAGGTCTGGCGTGTCTTGGGGCCACGGCTGAATGTTCTAACATCGTTTGGACACACAGGACATAGGAAGGCGGTTCCCCTGTTGGGAGACGTGAGAGAAATAGGACCTCTGCCTGGTTTCTCGGTGGCCTAATGAAGTTCAGGCACGTTTTCCTGGGCTGGCGGCTGCCGCTTCGCTCTCATGAGGGTGGAAGAGGTTAGCTCACACAAACCAGTGTTGACAGTAGAGAAGTAAACAAGAATCCTAATTAATGTGTTTGCTCATTAGACTCCCGGACGGGCGTTTCACCGTAACACACGAATTAGGTGATTATTCCGCACACATGCGCCCCTTGGGGGCGGGGTCTTCGGCGCCCTGTTGCTCACGCGTGGCCTCCAGAAACATCCTCGAGCTCTGTTTGATCTCCAGTAAGTGCCTTTCCTACCTTCTCTCCCTGCCGCCTGCCCCCAGCAGCTGTGGGTCCCTGAGCTCATCAGCGCTCTCAGGGAGCTGCCTGGGAGGCCAGGCTCAGCACCTCACCTCCAAGGCGGATGCAGAGACTCCCCGGATGAGGCAGGCCCACCTGCAGGGAGGCAGAGGGAGCCGGAGAAGAGGGTCCTGGACGGTCTAGGCCGAGTGACATCTCACCACCGCCCCCTTGCCAAGTAGAAAGAGCCAGCAAGAGGAAAAGGCAGGCCCGCCTTCCAGGTCATCCGATCTCCTGGACAAGAAGGGAATCAGCCAGCACAGGCCTGGCACGGGACCTGCTCTTCCCGGGAGTCAACAGGAGTTGGAATCATTTGACCATAAAATCTTAAAATGAGGGCGTTCTCAGCTCTCCCACTGCAGGAGCAGATTCTGGGGGGCGGTGGTGTTTATGGGCCACAAAGACTCCAGCAGCTGGAAAGATCTATGCTTGAGTTTTGAATAGTTTTGAATATTTGATAAATTATAAAATGGCTTCCTCTCCTCTTGCCTTTTCCTGCTGGGCCCCGGCTCTTCCCGGTCTCCCCCTCTGCCCTTCCAACGTCGCCGATCACTTCTTCTCGAGTTTGGCCTGAAAGTACAGTGATTCATTTTGGGGTTTTCTGTTGTTTTTTTGTTCATCCTCACCCCAGGATATTTTTCCCATTGATTTTTAGAGAGAATGGAAGGGAGGGGGAGAGGCAGAGGGAGAAAAACATCAACGTGAGAGAGACATATTTTTTTTTTAAATATATTTTATTGATTTTTTACAGAGAGGAAGGGAGAGAGATAAAGAGTTAGAAACATCGATGAGAGAGAAACATCGATCAGCTGCTTCCTGCACATCTCCCACTGGGGATGTGCCCACAACCAGGTACATGCCCTTGACCGGAATCGAACCTGGGACCTTTCGGTCTGCAGGCCGACGCTCTATCCACTGAGCCAAACCGGTTTCAGCGAGAGAGACATATTGATTGGTTGCCTCCCGCATGCACTCTGACCAGGGCCAGGGATCTAGCCTGCAACCTAGGTATGTGCCCTTGACCAGAATCAAACCAGGGACCCTTCAGTCCACAGGCCAACACTCTATCCACTGAGCCAAACCAGCTAGGGCTGAGTGATTAATTTTGCATTGGAGGGTCAAGTTCTTGCATGCCAGCCTACCGATGGGCCTTACGTACAAGGAATGAGCCAGGCCAATGGAAATGTTCAGTTGTTCAAGTGCGAGTCTATTTAAACTCTATGAAACAAAAGAGGTACAATCCTCATTCTTTCACCCCCAAGACATTCTACTGAAGCGAAATCTTATGAATAGTAGCACATGAATACAGCTCATGCAGAACACTTGAGTTTTAGAATAAATAATTAATGGAACTAGAGTCGGTAGGTGGCAGATAGTTATATATTAAGGGGCCAACTTAAACACTTTCATGCTGTTGCTGAATTTCTTATTTACGCCAAAAACATGATTGCTCCGTCCTAAAGGAGCTGTGAACTTACACAGGAAAAGGAGACATTCGGCTGCAGGTCTCGGGCCATCCATGGATGGCGTTATCGACGAGAGAATTATAACTCTTAACTCTGTTAGCAAGAAAACTGGCCTATTTTCCATGCAGAGTGACACTGTTCAAGATACAGGCATAACTGACATCTCTTCGTTGATCCTGAACTAAGATCTATCACAGGCTCTGAGAGAGAGCCTGGTACTTAATGTCAAACACGGGAAAAACACGCGCCAGCCCGTCACCGATGTTCTTAGCAAAAGTATGTCGGATGGAAAACTCAACATGAAGGGACTAGTTGATGAGTCCAATCCAAGTCCCAGCCTTCCTGATATAATTCCGGTTTTCCCAAACTCAGGGTGACTTTCTCTCCTATTTTCTTGTTTAAATTCTCAGGACTCAGAGTTCAGGTCATCTGTCCAATAACCCTTTTCTGACCGCTCCCTCCGCCCCCGACTATAGTAGCTGCCCCGGTGATGTATCTGCATAGATCCTGCATGTATTTTATTACCACACGTTTTTCATTTTGTACTGAAGTTTACTTTTGCATTGTGACGTTATCCCCAAAAACTGAAACCTTATGTCTCATTCACAGGCCCACCTTCTAGTAGGTGCTCAATAAAAATCAGTTCCGTCATGGCGCTGTCTACCACACAACGAGCAAACTCTTTGGTTCGTCCACCATCCGGCCCCTGTGATCTCTCCACTGTTACGACCATTACGTCCCTCATGAACCTGCTTTGCCACACAATCAAGTGACTTACGATCTCCAGGACCTGCCCCACGTTGCCCACCCTGTGTCTGTCTGCACGGCCTCCATGCCCTGGAAGTCCCAGCCTCCCTGATGTCATTCCCTAACCACACGTTGGTATTTTTCAGTCCGACCGACATTTCAAAGGCCAGATCTACAGACGATGCTCTTCCAGCCAAAATACTGGCTCCCTCCTCTGACTGCCCATCCAATTCCACCCGTGGCCGGCACCACCGCTTTATCATGTAAAGTGCTCAGGAAAGGTTTGTGGGATGGACGGTAACTGTCTTACTGCATCCCAGGAAATCCTTTCCATTCCCTCCCCGCCTCAGAAACAAGCCACGAACCCCTCAAAGTCTATGAAATACTCGGCACCCTGTTCGGGCCCTATTAACCAGCCGCTGGGGCAATGAAGCCTCGATGTGGAAATTCCTCTGTCGCTTTAAATGAATTATCAACAATCAACACCTGGCCGAGGAAAACCAATAGGTATGCCTTCCTTGTTGCTTTTGCCTTCTTTTCCTCCCTGCTGGATTTATTAATGCCCATCTCATCAGAGCTATAATAAGCCCGAAAATTAATGTCCGATGTCTTCGGTAGCTTAAGACTTAATTTATTCCCCAAGCCGTGGACTCTGGCACAATTAGGTTTTGATACATGGACATTTCTGCTTACTCGGGACTTGTCGGAAAGGACTCTGCGTTTTGAATGGCCTCATAAATATATATTGAATTTAATTTCCTAACGTGCAAAACCCATTTCCCTGTTGTTGGGAGGTTTTTCAGGTTGGGGGTAGAGCCAGTTTCTATAAGTATTTTTGTTGTGCGCCATTAATTAGTCCATAAATCACCGTGACTTAGAATCGCGTAGCTTACCTTAAAGCCAATACACTTAGCCTGGGAGCACACAGGGCATCCTGCAAGCTCACCGAAGTCTTCCAGGGTTTCATTACGATGGCGTGGGTCACTCGGACATGCATCAGAAGTTACTAATAAGTCAGCAGTTTACCCCGTATTTCTTTTTGGAAAAAAGTTACTCTTTTTGATTACACAACGACAGAGGTTAAAAATACCACTGGAGCCCCGCTGGTGTGGCTCAGTGGTTGAGCACTGGCCTATGAACCAGGAGGTCATGGTTCGATTCCTGGTCAGGGCACACGCCCAGGTTTCGGACTCAATCCTCAGTAGGAGATGTGCAGGAGGCAGGCAATCAGTGATTCTCTCTCATCATTGATGTTTCTATCTCTCTCTCCCTCTCCCTTCCTCTCTGAAATCAATATATATATCCCGGGAGGGGAGAAAAGAGAAAATACTGATGAACTAAAAGGTAGAAAGTTAAAGTCTCCCACGATCCCCCTACTGAGAAACAACCACAGTTAATGCACATATTTTTCATTTATGTATCCATTAGACGTGTGTGCATGTGTGCACGCGTGCATGTGTACGTGTGTATGTGCATGTGTCCGTGTGTGTGCATGTGTGTGCGTACGTGTGTGTAGTGTGAGATTTCCTCTCATTCCCAATCAAAAGCGCCTGGTGTGCTTCCATTGCCCTTCTGGGCTGCCTCCTGCCTGTGCGGGAGGAGCTGTGGGCTGTGAATTCTTTAACTGGGACAACAGGGGACGGAGGGGACGCGCAGAGGCCGGGCTCTCTCTGCGCTGGGTGGTCTCCGTCACTTCCTTCCGGTGTCGCTGGCCGTGCCCCGCGGCCCGGGTCCTGCTGGGGAGAGGATGGAGAGGAGGATTCCATTTCCTCTCATTGGTCACGGTTTTCACTGCCATTTGAACGGTAGGTGTCAGGCGGCCTCCGTGTGGGGAAATGCCTTACCCTTGTCAGCATCCTCTCCACAGTCCGCCTCCTGCCCATGAACTACACGTTGGGGTCGCTGCTGGCGGGAGCCCCTCCCTTGCTGAGGTGCCTGGAGATCACGTCCCAGTCCGCCTCCGCTGGCGTTCCAACAAAGTGGGGTGACCCTTTTTGGGGGGAGGGGCATGTGCTTTCAGGAGGGCGCTTTGCTGGGCTCACAATAAATTACTACCGATCAGCTGCGTGACCCAAGACGTCTGTAACCTGCCGGTACATCTGGAAGGTCACATGATCCACCACCAGAGAGGATCCAGCCCCACCCTTAGCCGGTCACGCCCATGCTTGGCGGTGAGAATGGCGCGAACAGCACCTTTCTCTCTCCTTGTTCACAGGGAGGCCTGCTGTTCTTCCTCTCTCCGTCTTCCTTGCGGTCTCTTTGCCCTCCCTCCCCCCCCAAGGTCCCGGCTCCGTCTAGTGGTGGCTCCCCCGGAACACGTCTGTGGCATGCGTTCCCGGCTCCATTGACAGGAGTGGATGCTGCATAAATAATTCTTCAGCATTAAACCTCTGAACGGTAAACAGACCCTCGTTTGCGAACATCGATCGTCTCTCACGCGTAACAGGAAGAGCTAAAACCTACGGAGCTCTGACTCCGTGCCAGGCACCTCCCATGTGTCGTCTCATTTCAAGTTTCTGAGGCCGATGAGCTGGATGCTATCGTTTCCCTGCGGACCTCGGGGTCCAGGGAGGTGAGGCACGGAGAGTCGTGCAGCTCCGTCGTGAAGAATTCAGCGTCCACAGCCACGCTGTCTAGCTCCAGCGCTGGCCTGCGGTGGGG
This sequence comes from Myotis yumanensis, assembly GCF_028538775.1. Lineage (NCBI taxonomy): Eukaryota > Metazoa > Chordata > Mammalia > Chiroptera > Vespertilionidae > Myotis > Myotis yumanensis. The sequence continues at coordinate 4,651,655 of NW_027223768.1, forward strand.
GCAGAGCGGGGCTGAGAAGGTTGAAAGGGCTGAAGTGAGCGGACGTGTGCATTGCCTGGCACATGGCAGGCTCAGTGCGGAGACGTGGTCCCACCAGGGACAAACGGCACAGACCAAGCGGGCAGAGGAGAAGAAGAGGCGGCGGTTGCCCGGAGAGAGTATACCAAGAACAAAGACGGGGGCAAAAAAAGTTGTATTGAGAAGCTTTCTTTCCCTTTTCAAATACTTATAGACTGTCAAGAGCCAGGCCCTGTGCTCGTGGAAAGATTCAAATTAATTACTGTATCCAAAGAGACCAAGGACGAGCCCTAGCCGGCTTGGCTCAGTGGATAGAGTGTCGGCCTGAGGACTGAAGGGTCCCAGGTTCAATTCTGGCCAAGGGCACATGCCTGGGTTGTGGGCTCAATTCCCAGTAGGGGGCATATGGGAGGCAGCCGATTAATGATTCTCTCTCATCATTGATGTTTCTCTCTCTCTCTCCCTTGCCCTTCCCCTCTGAAATCAATAAAGAAATATATTTGAAAAAAAAAAAAGAGACCAAGGACGAGGCATAAATGGATGCGCCATGATTAGAGCAAGACTTACAGAGAAGAGGGTGTGGTTGACCCCACGGGGGTGGGGCTCGGGGGCAGAAGAATGTCGTAGGCGAGCCATCGGCCGCAGGAGGGCCTCCACGGCATCAGACAGCTGCCGTGACCACCAGGGACCTCGGAGTCACCTTTCCTGAATCTGCCTGCCAAGCCCGCCAGAGCCAGGTGCCACTCACAGATGTCTGAGGGCTATTTCTGGCCTCATCCCCCTCGTCGCTCAGGTGAGCAGCAGACACTGCTCACGACCGTGTGCTTAATGGAGTGTGGAGATTCGACCCCACACCGACGCGGATACCTGCTTCCACGCCGGGGACCAGGTCGCCGCCTCTCCCTGCTCCACAAGGTCACGTTTGCTGCGGACACAGAGGGTGCCGGGCAGCCGCCTTGGGTTCAGAGTTCAGTGTTGTTTGGTTTGTGCGCCCCCAAATCCCGATCATTTTCTCCCACATGTCCCTGCTGTCGTGACACGAAGTTAAACCCATTCACTACTTCCCTGCCTACACCGTGTACCCACAGAGTTAGAACAAACCCAGAAAAGTGGCCCCCCATCTCTGCTCTGCCATTGGCTGGCACCACTTAACTTGGATTGCTCTTCTGTAAAATGGGTTTGAGAATAGAGACAGACTGAGTTGCTGATGAGCACCCGTGGCAATGAACCAGGAGGTTCTCTGTGACTCGTAGCTTTAGAAACTCCCCAAATTCCAATGAGATCTGTCTGGCTGCTGACTCGGGGAGGGTGACCTTGAACATCATCGAGATTTAGTAGGAAAAAAAAAATCAATAGTACTGAATCCTCTTTGGAGAAAGATTTCACGGACAAAGACATAAGCAGGGAGGGGTGTAAGCCAACTGTGACCCATGGACCAAATCCAGCTTGTTGCCTGTTCTTGCAAATAAAGTTTTATTGGGACATCTGCCTAAGGCTGCTACATCCTGTGTAAGGCCTGGGAGCAGTAGGCTATACCTTGTAGGATTGGGTGGGTATGTCCTATGATGTCCACACGAGAACAAAACCACCTGAAGATGCTTCCTTCCATCCCATCCCGAGAAAGCCACTCAGGAGACTAAGAGAACAGTGAGGGTGGGGTGTCAGATTCGCTGCTAATTACTACCGATCCCTCAAATCAATCGCCGAGTAAGGAAATCTGCATTAGCTGCATGCGCACGTTCAGACACACGGCTTTGTTTGTGTCATGTATTTCGATCTAGGACACGTGTCACAGTTACAGGATAGTGGCTAAGACCCGTTTCTGATCTCCTCGGGTTCTCAAATGTTCCGAGGAGACAGCTTCCCTGACCGATCCTGTTTCTGCTCTCAGCCCCGGCCGCTCCGGGGACTCCGTCAGTGTAGCCCGTTGCTGATGGTAACGCGCACAGGAGCAAGAGCTGGGAAACTCGGCGGCCTTTAATTATTCAGGACTTAATCACGCCAGCATGGACAATCAATATTTGCTCATCTTAATCTGATTTCCAGCCCCTGGTGTCCGGCACCTCCATCAGCAGGGCAACAACATGGCACCTCTCACAGCCTCCCCCAGCCGCCCTCTAGCAAGTGTGCTGGAAGGGTTTCACTCCGCTAATGAACTCATCAATGGCATTTTCGGAGCCAAGGCACCTTCCCGCACCTGCCTCCCACGGCCAGGTTTGCCTGACACCTTGTGGCCACCAAGAACATGACAGTCTCAGAGACCAACATCTGCACCGGGCGCCGGGCGGCTTCTCTGAATGCTGATGTGGTCATTACAGCGAGAGCAAATACAAGCCCGCTTAGCGGATGTGTGACATGCAATTATTTCATCTCATTCAAACGGAAGCCAGCCTTTTCTTTGTCTGTTTCGAGGCGAGCGGGAACACGGGCAGGCGTGGATGGGGCCTCGGTCCCGGCTGCACATCATCTGGCTTGGTGTCAACTAGGCACGTCTCCTGTGAAAGACCCACCGACTCAGAGCTTGGCTCTCTGGACCTGGAGGAGTGCCGGCAGCCAGCCCCCTGGGAGAGAGGGTGTCCAGCTGGCACTGCTGGAATGAAGAGCCGAGAATCCTCCGAGTACTGCACGGGGGACGGGTGAAGGTTCCATTTCCACACCCACGGGAGAGAGGTGTGCCTGGTGGTCTCTGTGGTTGAGCCCTAGAAACATTTTGTTCAAAACCACATTGCGTGGGGGACCCTGTACACGTAAAACAGAAAAGAAAATGGGACCTTGATTGCCTCGGGGAGGGGACTGAGCTCCACTGGGTTAGCACCCAGGTCCCTGAGATGTCTCCCAGTCCCGGGCCGGGGAGGGAAGACCCCGAAAACCACTGGAAGATGGGAACAGGATGAGACGTGAAGCAGAACGGCCGGCCTGGTAACCCACCGCCACGCCGAGCAGCGGGGTGGCCTTTAATGCGTCGTTAACCTTTCTCAACCTCGGGTTCTCCATCTATAAAGAGGAGAAATAACATTTATTCCTCGGGGTTATTGGGGACATTAAGAGAGGCCGTAAAATGAGAGTGCTGTGTAATTACCAGACAGACGGCCGTGTCGTCGTCATCACGCGGACGGAACGGGTAGTCACGCACGGAGAGGAGCAGCTCCGGACAGCGCTGGCCCGTCTTCTCGCCAAGTCCCCGGGAAACCGGGGAAGCCGCCGCTGGTCCTGATGAATGACTGTCTCTGAGGAGCTTGGCATCGCGCAGACGCAGGGACGTGCCCTGGTGGGTGGGCCGCAGGGCCTCCCAACACATCCGTTCATTCTCACCTCCTGGCTCTTCAGCATCGCTCTGCCTGAACCTGGTCCCCAACACACACACACACATGCACACGCATGCACACATACACATGCATGCACACACCTGCACACACACACACTCCCAACACACACACAAACTCCCAACACACATACAAACTCCCAACACACACACTCCTAACACATACACACACACTCCCAACACACATATGCACGCACACACACACACACACATGCACACACACACACTCCCAACACACACACTCCTAACACATACACACACACTCCCAACACACATATGCACACACACACACACACATGCACACACACACACTCCCAACACACACACTCCTAACACATACACACACACTCCCAACACACATATGCACACACACACACACACATGCACACACACACACTCCCAGCCGAGCAGGGCCTGGCCAGGGCCCAGTGGCTACCCCTCCCCGCCCTGCCTGTCTGCCTGGCCAGGAGCCTCCAGCCTCAGTCCTGCCCTCACTTGCCCGACCCTCCCAGCCTCGGCCCTGCATGTGGCTCCCTCCCTGGGCTCTGGCCCAGCCCAGGCCCGTCAAGAGCCAGGCCCTTGGCGCCAGCCCAGCTGTTCCTGGAGCCAAATGGGCCCTGGTTTGGCGTCTGCACTAAAGTGAGGAGGGTAACTCAGCCTTCCCTCGTCAGTCCCTGCTTACACCTCCCTCTGACGGCGATCCTCCCCAGCACGGACCCTCCGGTGTCTTGCATGCTTTCATCCCCCCTCATCCCGGGCCCCAGCGGCATGTTCCAGAAGCCTCGGCCCTCTCTGCGTGCGGACCCCTCTGTCCTGCTCCGTAGGCGTCCTTGTGGTCTGGCTCGTGCCCTGGGCCCGGCAGCTGCCCTGCGGGTGCCGCACTGGTCAGACTGAGGAGGGCGGGCTATTCTGGATTCTCAGGTCGGAGAACTGATCCTGATTCAAGTCTTGGCGCCTCTCCCTGAAGAAGCCACGGTCCTGAGGAGCATCCAGGCACTGGCCCTGCCCTTCCCTGAGGCCAGAAGCCACCGGTTTCCACCTGAGACGGAGCAAGCTGCCATTTACACACTCAGAGGTCCCGCAGCACCACGCCAGCCCGGGCCCTCCACCTCGTGGTTCTGAAGGCAAAGGGCAGGGAAGGTGGGTCACGCTCAATGCGGACTACCTTGCCAGAGGGATTTTTTTTTTCAGAGAGGAAGGGAGAGGGAGAGAAAGAGAGAAACATCCGTGATGAGCGAGAATCATTGATCAGCTGCCCTCTGCATGGCCCGTACTGGGGATTGAGCCTGCAACCTGGGCATGTGCCCTTGACCGGAATTGAATCCTGGACCCTTCAGTCCACAGGCTGACGCTCTATCCACTGAACCACACCGGCCAGGGCGCCAGAGGAATATGTGAACAGTCATCTTCTTCCCCCAAGAGGAGGAGTTAGTGCAGCAGCAGGCCGACCGCTAAAGGGAAGACAAATCCCACCTGTTTTCTCCACTTCCCTGCCCCTCTGACTTGCCCGTTTGGAGAGGATGGATAAAGCAGATGGTTTCGTGTTCCTGTCAGTCATCATCAGCTGGGCGGAGGTTTTGTATATGAGAGGACAGGGAGGTGGGAGAGGGGAGGAGAGAAGGCAGAGCAGGGGGAAGGGAAGAGAGGGGAGGGGAGGGGAGGGGAGGGGAGGGAGGGGAGGGGAGGGGAGAGGAGCAAGTGATTGAAGGTTCATTTTTCCCACCTGCTCCCGGGTCAGGGGCGGGACTTGGGCAGGAAACAACAGCCACAACAAAGGCTGCTCCACACAACCCATCGCTCCGACTGACCTGGGAGTGAGCACATTTGCAGGGCGTGACTACTCCAGGGCACCGCTGCTTGGGGAAAACCCACCCCGCGCATTCAAGGGCGGAAAGAAATTAACCTCACGGAGAGCAGGCGGAGCTGCCTTTCTCTGACTACAGGAGAGGACCGTCATTCCTGTGCAAATTCACAATGACACCTGGGAGACGTCTTCCCACCTGGTCACACGCCAGTCCCCCATGACGCGCACATAGGCGGCTTTCGGGGCTGCGGTTGAGTGTGGCTCAGGGGCCATCCGGCCAGACCTCCGGCTTAGGCCCCGTGGCTGCCACTGCCTCCCTGGTTGAAGCATCAAACTTTTCTCCCTGGAGTGTGAAGCTCCAGGCAGGGCGGAGTCATTCGCCCAGGGACCCAAGGGACCGGCTCCCAGGAAACACCTCTGCCACCTGCCCCCCCCCCCCCCCCCGCCCCCAGGCCTCCGGCACAAATGGGGACAGAATCTTCTGGCGCTGGCCATCCTGCACACAGCTGAGCCGGGCTGGGCTGGTCCAGAAAGCTAAAGCTCAAAAGGAATGTAAAATTACAGAGAAAAAAAACAAACAACAAAAAGCACACACACAGAAAAACACAGAGAAAGCAAGAACCATGAAGCAGTCCTGGCTGGTGTGGCTCAGTGAGTAGAGGGTCGGCCGGCAGACTGAAGGGTCCTGGGTTTGATTCCCGTCGAGGGCATGTACCTCGGTTGCAGGTTCCCTGGTTCTGGTCGGGGCACGTGCAGGAGCAACCAATCCATGTGTCTCTCACAGCAATGTCTCTGTCTCTCCCCCCGCCCCCGCCCCCACTCTCTCTAAAAATCAATGGGAAAATACCCTCAGGTGAGGATTAACACACAAACAAACAGAAAGGGACCACGAAGCAGCCTGTGGAGATGCCCATGCCGATGGCCCAGCCTGCCCCAGCCACCTGCTCCGGGCGCTCAGGGCCCCTCCTCTTCCATTTCACCCAAGAAGGTGGCCACGCCCTGACTTCCTGGCCTCCCAGCGAGGGTGGCACACATCACAGAGGAGCCGGCATCTAAGTCTCAGCGACCCCCCTCTATCCCTCCCACAGATGACGCCTCAGCGTCTCCCATTTACGCCAGATGTTGGCATCAGCCTTCGTAGTTCTCTCTTCCTCCTCATTCCATATTCAAGCCGTTAGCAAGGCCAACCGGCTTCAAAATATACCCGAATCCCAGTGCTTTTCACCCCGTGATGCCATCCCAGTGCGGCCACCCTCACTCCTCGCCTGCGTGTGCACCCGCTCTTACGGCTTCTCCGCTCCCGTCTCCTCTCCCGTCAGTGACACGCCACCAACGAGCCAAAATGAGTCTTTGAAAACGCCAGTTTGGTGATGTCACTTCCCTGCTCAAAACTCTCCAGTGGTTTTTTTTCCAAAAATAAAACCTAAAGTCCTTGCCATTACCTGCAAGGACCGACATGATCTGATCCCAAAATTAGCTCTCTCCCTCGTCACCTGCCACTGCCTTGTTCACTCTGCTCTGCAAACAGACCCACATGCCGATGCTCAGAGGAACCAAGCCAAGCTCACCCGCCCCAGGATTCTGCACAAACCCTTCCCCCACCGGCAGGTCAGCACCGGAGTCACATGACTCCTTCCCGCCCTTCTCCAGGCTCCGTGCAAATATTCCCCAGAGAGGCCCTCCACGGCGGCCGTGTCTAAATTAGCACCGTCCTCTCACTGTCTCCTTCCTCTGCTTCCACTTTCTCCATTGCATCTACCACGTCCTGTTTGCATTCCGCCGCGTGCATTCATTGTCTGTCTGTTTCCCTGTATAAAGGAGGCTCTATCAGAGCAGAAAACTGTCTGCTTTGCCCACCACGTGTCTCCAGCGCCCGTGCACGTGGGTCAGTCCTCCATACACGCATTGAATAAACAGAAGCTGTTGCAGAGTTCTGGAGAATGACATAATCAAATTGTGGCCGGGAGCAGAAATGGGAGTAGGGATGCCGGTGGGGCTCCTGCCCAGGTGCGAGGAGGCTGACTTTGGAGTGAGGTAGAGGGAGAGGAGGTGTTAACAAAGACGGAGGCACCCCAATTTTGTTGGCGCCTCAGTTCTCTATCGGTCTGTGTACAAACTTGATTCGCTAGCTAAACACTTAGCAGATAAATGTCTGATGCAGATTGGGAGAATGTGACAAACGGAAGTAGGCCCAGAAGGGATTGGCTTTGATGCCTTCATTCTACCTCCGAGGAACTGAGCCTCGGGGAGCCTGCAGGACCCCTCAGAGTCTCCTAGCTCGTTAGTGGAAGTGGCCAACACTGGCATCTGCTTTGACTTATTCCCATTTCTGGGCTCTTTCCACTTGCCCATTAGCTGCGCTGCAAAGCTGTCTTGGAAAAAAATGTATATACTTTTAACGTCGTAAGAACTTTGAAACTGCTAATTGTTTTAAAAATAACTTGCTATGTGATTACAAGTTTAAGTTTGGCTTCTTGCACAATTTTAATTGTATTTGGGGCTGTGCTGAGAAGTCCCCAGAGAGTACATCAGCTTTTTGCTTGGGTCTTTCTGTTCAATGGCTTCGAACTTGGCACCCAGGGTTGCTAATTTAGGGTTTACCCTCCACTTGCCTTCATGTACCCCCTCTCCCCCACCCCCACCCCCACCCCCTGATGTCGACTCAGTATCATCTTTGAGGCAAGACTTAAAAATAGGATTATGTCCAGCAGGAAAACGCAAAAGGAACTGAGCAGCATGCGTAGACCCGACGGACTGAGTAAAGGTGAAGAAGACAACTTCTGCACTGACGTAGATTCACTGCATCTCACTTCATGGGTGGAAACCACCCCGGCAAGAACGCCTCACCATCAAGTGTGATACGTGCTGAGGGCACGGCCCCTCTTCCCACTGTTCCTCCCTTCGCCATACTCTGCACAGGACCCGGGAGCGTTTCATTAATTCATCGAAGCAGGTTGCTTGTTCCTAATGAGCTCATCCCAGGAAGGTGGTTAAGCGCTTCGCTCTCCTGGTGAGAAGGTGTGATCCCGACACAGACGGTGAGAAAACGAGGGGGGATTCACGTGGGGCCGACAGCCCGAGAGGCTGTGAAATGCAGCGGGAAAAGCGCTGTTTCTGTTGGCAACTCCTTTCACTTCCACCGAAGTCTGTCCCTTACCGCACCCCTGAGGCTGAGCTGGACAGACCCGGACACGTTCTGTGGACACGTGTGGCTCCGCCTCTCCCGCGCACACGTCTCTCTTCCCACGCTGCACCCCATCCCTGCTGGTCTTTGTGGTCTTTTGTTTGTTTAAATATATTTTTATTGATCTCAGAAAAGGGAAGGGAGAGGGAGGGAGGAGAGATAGAAACATCGATGAGAGAGAAGCATCGCTTGGCTGCCTCCTGCACAGCCCCTACTGGGGATTGAGCCCGCAACCTGGGCACGTGCCCTGACTGAGAATCGAACCATGACCTCCTGGTGCATGGGACGACTCAAGCGCTGAGCCACACTGCTGAAGCTTTTGTGTCTTTAGGAAGCTAACAATCTGAGCGTGCCAGGGAGAGAGCTGTTCTAGGTTTTGTGTACCCCAAAATTCATAAGTTGAAATCCTTATCCCCAGTACCTCAAAATGTGACCTTCTGTGGAAAGAGGGTTGTGGCAAATGCACCTGATTGAGATGAAATCATACTGCGGAAGAATGGGACCCTAGTCCAATACCACTGGCACCGTCATAAAGAGGGAATTTGGACAAACACAGGGAGAGCGCCATGGGACGGCCACAACCCGGGAGCTACCCCATCAAAATCAGGGCTTCGTTCCCATGTTTACGCTGAGGTTGGTATTCCGCGGTCCCCCCACTTTCCATGGTAGCACTTACCCACAGTCACCCAAGGTATGAAAATAAATGGAAAATCCCAGAAGTCTTCAATTCCTAAGTTTTAAAGTGCACGCACTCCATGCAGCATGAGGAAACCCCATGCTGCTCTGCTCCGTCCGGGCCGGGCTACGACTCATCCTTTGCCCAGCGTCTCACACTGTGAAGGCTGCTACCTGAGGGTCAGTCTCTCAGTGGCCGTCAGGCGACCGGATCAACTGTCACGTCTCACGGTGCTTGTGTTCAAGTCGCCCGTAGTTTGCACAACGAGGCTGCGGCCACGTACCTTTTCTCTCGGTGAATCCTTTCAATTGTCCCGTTGTACTCTTAGTTACTAGTGTCCATCTCTTACTGCGCCTAATTCACAAATTAAACTTTATCATGGGAATGTATGTATAGGAAAAATGAAATAGGGGTCTGGAGGACTTGGAATCTATCCCCCATGGGTAAGGGGAGGGGGGCTGCTGTAAGTCGAATTAGGGAATCATTCAATGGAAAGACTCTTCAGCTCTCGAGACATTTATTGCATGTAGTAACTATTTATTGTATTGACATATTTACAAAATACTACAAAATGCAATAGCACTCTAACCCACCATAGTACACAAGGCTGCATACGGGCAAGACCAAGTATGTGGACGCACACTGACTTCTGTCTTTGGTATTAGAAATCTACACAAACCCGCGCACTGGCCGTGTCCATACAGAGCGCCAAACGCAGACAAAGACGCCTGGGCAGCGTCGTGAGAAGGGGCTCCGACCCCCTCTGCTAGGAGCCGCCCCCAGGCCCATGAAATGCAACAGGAAGACCACACAGCACTGGTGAGGAAGGGAGTCTAGCGGCTGCAACAGCAACACCCACTCCGACCCCGCCCAGGGGTGTCTCCGCGCGTGACGCTGCTGCTTCCGTGACCACAGACAGTGACAGACAAACCTTCTCCGACTCTCAGCTGCAGGTAAGACGGGGACACACCGTGAGGGCACAACTCTACTGCACAGACGTCTATAAATTCCCTTCCATGGTCATTCACACACACACACACACACACACACACACATCAACTTTAACTGGCTTTAGCAAATAGTAATTTCTCTAAAACACAATCACAGTTTACATAATTCTGAGGTAAAGGTCCCGACTCTATCCTATCTGAGAAGGCCTAGCCCCGGGGTCTCTACAGGGGGAGGCGGGCATTGAACATTAGGTTCTGGAATTCAAGAGGGTCGGGGGGCAAGCAGGTGGCACCTCCCTGGCGTCAGACATGATCCAGAGCCTCCGACGGGCGCTTCCAGTTTGGCTCCTTAAGTTAATGCTTCTCATGCTGGGCTCTCTTCAAACCCAAAACACCCCCTGGATCTCATCTGGACGGGACTTTGTGCTACAGAGAAACCATTTCATCGGGAAAGGGCCGCGTAGTGTCTTCACCTGACTGCCTTGGCCGGGCCTCTGTGTATCACAGAGAGAACATGTCACATAAAAAGCGAAGGTTTGGTCAAATCAATCCACTGCAGAAACTCATCTTCCCACTGGCTCACACCCCCCGGCAGGGGCTGCTGGTGGGTGGGGAGACCCTCGGTGGGAAGCCGGGGGCCATGCCGAGGAAGCCCGGAAATGCCTCGTGACCCTCCGGGCCCAGAAATGCAGGCAGGACCCTGCTGTGCGTTCCTTCCCAAACCCTCAGCAAACTGGTGCGTTCCTTCCCAAACCCTCAGCAAACTGGTTTGTGCTTGTGCTGCAAATACTCCGGGAAGAGGGAGATCGGCAACTCCCTCCTACCTCGGTCTTTTTCTTTTGGGGGGCGGGGGGACAGGGGAGAAAGAAGGCCCGTGTTAATAGCTGTCGCTCCTGTCCAATGACCTCATAGACATGATAGCCCTTAATCTGCTTCTGTAAACAAGGCGTCCTCACTCAGGCTCCCTGCAGCCGCCTGTCCCCTACCAGCCAAGGTGACTTCACCAAGTGAGAGACCACGTCTCCAAAACAGCCCGAGGAGGCCACGGGGCGGGAGGGCCTCACAGGAGACGCTCGCGCTTATGCACTTTCCTCCTCTGTGCACAGTGACTCGCAGCTGTGGCCAGGACAACCGATGAGAAACGGAAGGAAAGTGTTCGCAACGAGCCCCCACGAGGCCCTTGAAGACGAGGAGTCATACTGGACCCTCCTCCAGCTGCCGACGGTGGAGCTCTCACGGGCTCTGTGCTGGGAAGGGCAACACTGAGCTCTGCTTCTTTGGACCATGAAGGAATTCTGGTGAGAAGACACCGGTGGGAAGCATTTCCTGATGGCGGCATCCTGGGTCGGGTCGGATGGAGGAAGTGGAAAGACGAACCGTGTGTTTGCTGGGCTCTTTGGGGGACAAAGAAAGCTCGGGCTTTGCCCTGGCCCCCGACAATGACCCAGTGGTCGCTGTCCCGTGCCCAGCTGTCAGCACCAGCACGTGGACCCCGGGATTAAGACTCAGGAGGGGGACGTGGAATAGCCGGAAATGCAGCTTTTGAAACACATGGGTTCGTTCACAGCCGTGCAGGCTTCGGTCTGTCCGCCACGGAAGGGTCTGGGCGGAGCCACGCTGGACCGGCACCTACTCATCCACCTCCACGTACGTGGACGGAAACCAGCCCACCTACAGGAGAGAAGCAACCAGTGAGCCATGACTTCACGCCTGCCCCTCGAGGGGTCTATGCCCGGCATGCTGTTTCCCTGACACCCCGTTAAGCTGGAGTTTTATACCCGGTGCAGGCGGATAAGGCGGGCTTAGGGGCTCCTAGAGCGGGACAGAGTTCCCATTGGCTGGCACACAAATGAATATGCAAATGAAGGAGGACACAGGCTCTGGTAGGGAATGAGTCCTCCTTCTGCTACAGAGCGGGGCGGGCTATGAGGACAGAGGTACTGGTTCCCATTCCTCCCAACTGAGATCAGCGGCCCCGAGAGACCGTCTGTTCTGCACAGCAAGTTTCTGCTCCGAGGCCGAGGGACGAACGCTCCTCAACCCTCATCCCAACCAGGAGCCACGCCTGTGCGCAGGTGACCTGCGCTTATGCCACCATCACGTTCCCTCCGCGCATTTTTCTTGCAGGCCTATTGGGGGTAAGAAACACCAGCAGGGCCCGGAGCCAGAGTTCTGGGAGGGGAGGGCTGCCGGGGGAGGACCGCTCCCCAGCAGCTCGAGGGGGGCCCGCAGCTGCCACGACCTTCGTTCACGGGCACGAGCGCACGCGAGGGAGAGCTCACCTTGCCGTTCGCTTCTCCTCGCCACCAGCCATTGCCACTCATCTTGGTGTAAATCTTCACCACGTCCCCCTTCAGCAGGGACAGCTCGCGCATGTCCCTCGCACAGAAGTCGTAGCGCGCCACGGCGATGCCCAGCACCTTGGGGCTCAGCACTGTGGAGACAGGACGGGGAGTCGCTGGTTTGCGGGGTGAGGGCCCCGAGGGGCCGAGTGGGTGAGCGGCAGTGATGCTGTCACCATGCGGAGGTGTGACTTCGGACGGACAGCGACAATGGCAGGCAGCCCGGGAGCGAGCAGCAGGATGGCTTTAGGGCAATCAGGGGTCAAGGTCCCTGCCTAAAGTCTAAAGGCCACGGTTCTGTTCTCACATTCTTCAAAACGACAAAACAGGGGCTAGTTTTTGTTTAGAAAAGGTTCCTATCTGAGGAGAAAGGACCTGAAAGAGCCAGCATACACTTCCTACCGCTGCCACACATTCCGCCTCTAACCAGAACCGCGAAGGCAGAAAGCTTTCCGTTTACCTGGAACCTTTTAGGACTAAGACTCAAAACAACCAATTTGGTTTTGCTCAGAAGGTCTCCTGCGGGGTCCAGTTCATCGCTTCCAGTTAAATGGCACTTCCTCCCCCAGCCGGCCTCTTTGCTGTTATTGCTAAACTTATTTGGGGCTAAACTCAGTTACTATTTTACATATAATTTCACTTAGGTGAAGAAGCTTAAATCAGGTTTCCACAAACACAATTTATCTTCTCTTTCCTATGAATCCTGCCTCACAGAAAACCTCCACTGACGTATGTAATTAAAAATGGTGTCAGCTAGGTCGGTGGGCTCACGGTTCGATTCCTGTTCAGGGCACATGCCCAGTTGCAGCCTCGATCTCGTGGGGGGGGGGGGGGGGGGAGCGGGGGGGGGGTGTGCAGGAGGCAGCCAATCAAAGAGTCTCTCTCATTATTGACGTTTCTATCCCTCTCTTGCTCCCTCTCCTTTCCTCTCTCTCTAAAAATCAATAAGAACATATTTCTTTACAAAATGATGTCAGCGTGCTCACCTCCTATACTCAGATCGCTGTAATGGTTGACGCTAACCTGCTGTGTTATCAAGAGCTCCCTGACTCCCTGCCCAAACCTGTCTTGAAAGGAAAACGCATTCGAGCTGCACATTTGCTCACAATTCGTGTTTCAGAACATGTTTTTATATCCACTTCTCTACCTGTCGCTCTTTGGGGTTATAAAGTGTTTTCAATTATATGTTCAGTGATTCTGAGAATCACTCACCTGGGATGGAAGGAACTGAAGTAGGAGAAAAAGAAACAAACAGGAAACACCACGTGCCTGTGTTTGTAACAGTGCCCAGAGCCCGGGCGGCCGTGATGGCCACCTGGGCCGCCTGGCAGAGCCTGCACACGTGGCCACAGGGCTCCCTGGCCTGGCATTCGTGGCATTGCAACGATAGAAATATTTTTAGTCTCCAGCTGTCAATCACAAGGTAAACAAATAGCAATGCTGTAGATTTCAGAAGTATAAAGGGAGTAAAAACAGGTCGTTTTATTTTACTGCTCAGACAAACCCACTTGAATAGTTTTCTTACTGAATTATGGGGCACGCCTTAGATGGGCTCACATAAAAATACCCCTGTGATGGAAAAAGCCAATTATCGACTGAGCCGCGAGGCCTGGCCTGCATCTCTGAGGTTCTGGAGGCTACATTTTTCTCACCTGTGAAACGAGAGGTGTGTACGAGCTGACTGACTTCTAAGGCCCTTCTAGTTCTAAATGGTTCTGCTGGGACTTAGAAGTTAATGTTTTTAAATCTGTAAGGAAACATCCTTTATCCAGCCATAACGTACTCTCCTTGATGTCCCATGAATAACCATTCCGTTCTCTGGCTAATGACAGAAACCGAGACAAAAATACCCAGACACAAAACGAAGGGCACAGTCATCCTCAGGCCATCTGTGCGGAATTTCACTCTTACATTTGGAGTCCCAGTTGGGGTTTGTGTTCTATTTATTTTCTAAACACTGGCTTTTCTCAACTAAAGTTTCTGATCCTTAAAGAAACTGATGGTTTTATAGGGTATTCCACGCCCTTTTTATACGCTCGGCCCTCATCCCTCCCCCATCTCTCCCGACGGGTTGAACAGAAACTGTCTTGCTGAAATACAGAATGGGAGCGTGCACACACACACACACACACACACACGCACGCACGCACACACACACGCGCACACACACACACACACACGCACACGCACTGGAGGAGTGGAATGCCATGGCAAGCAGTGACGCGGCGACAGAGGGGAGGGAGGTGCAGGTGCGAATGTGACCTGGGCTGTTTGGGAAGAGATGCGTCTACATGAGAAGCCACACAGAAGGCAAACTGTTTTCTTTGCAAACAGAAGCAAATGGAAACGACACACAGGAGCAGTGGAGCAGTACCTGACCAGAAAGGAGTTGAGGAAGGGGGGACAAAGCTGAAGTCTGGAGGAGGGACAAGAGAAAACCCACAGAACAGAGAGGGGGCTGAGAGAGAGAGAGAAGCAAAAAGAACATTTAGGTATCGGCAAAAGAAAAAAAAACATCTTGACACAACTGCCCTGTTGTCTATAATCACAGGAAAACTGTCTCGTCAAAGCTGGGACCTCAACCTTCGCTCACACTCACTTTGAGTCTTATTGTTTCTAAATGAAGACCCTTTTCTGTGCTGACTGGCAACTCGGGGCTGTCTGTCCCATTATGGGTGAGCACAGAACCCCACTCCGTGTTGCCACCCGGAACCCTTCCACCGTCTCCTCTGGATGTGGTGGGTCCCCGCCTTGTCACCTCCGGGAGACGGGAGCCTGCACATTCTCCGTGTAAAACATCCTTCCCGCCAAAACTTCTGAAGAAGAGCCCGCAGGGTGGAGTGCATGGCCTTCCGCAAACTCAAGAAATCCTCTCACGTGTCCAGGTGTGTTAGGACCCCTCCCCCGCCCCACTACGCGTGCGCATGCTAGCTTTCTCCAGAAATGAGACAGAGACCGCTCCGAATCTTACCACATCTGGGAGAGAAAGGAAATATCCCCCACAAAGTTTCAGGGAGGAAGAGAAACATTAAGCAACTGGATGCTCAAAAGAAAGGCTTTTCAGAGCCATCAGCATTGGCATCCGTGCCAAGTGGCTACAATTAGGATCTTCTTAAACCTCATCTACAACATGATCACCTTAAGCGCTGGCCGGTTTGGCCCAGTGGGTAGAGCGTCAGCCTGTGGACCAAAGGGTCCCGGGTTTGATTCTGGTCAAGGGCACATGCCCGAGTTGCCGGCTCGATCCCCAGTGGGGGGCATGCAGGAGGCAGCCAATCAATGATTCTCTCTCACCATTGATGTTTCTCTTTCCCTCTCCCTTCGTCCCTGAAATCAATAGAAACATATTTTTTTTAAAAATAAAATATAATCTTAAGGGAGTTATTTCCCCAGGGTTAGGCCTTAGCTTCACTCTAATCTGAATTTTCCCCCAACGAGTGGAACGGACTGTTGGATGTACCTTTGCCCTTCCCCTGGATCCCACTCTGTGAGCTCAAACATCTTCATGATGCTGCTGGGAGGTACGACCATTATCTCTGATTTTCCTCGTCTGAAACCAAACTCATCCTGAAACACCATTTCCTCCCCATCATCTCGCTCAGTCTCCCACATTTCTGTCTTTTTTCGATACGACTTCTGCATTGTCTTCGCAAACCATCCTTGCAAACCAGTGTACGGCCTCCCAGCTGGCCTTCTTGCTTTGGACTTTCTTTCCTTCCATTCTTTCTAAATATTGCTTCTTGGCCACACACCATAAACACAGACTCGCCATGTTCTCCTGAATGTGAAACCCACGACAAGCCACAGCTGCCCTCAGCTGGATTCTCACCTCGAAGCGTCTGCTCACTCGGGAATGTTGCTCCGTCACCGCTCCTCTGCTAACCCTACTCCTTGTCTCTGATGCCCAGCTCGGGTCCCGTCCTCAAGCCTTCCCTGATCTAGCCGGACACCTGTCCCCTCCCCGTCCATCCCGGCCATCTGCTGGGCGCTTATGTCATGGCCCATCCTGGCTCCGCTGCTAATGACTCCGCGTGCTCCTGCATCGCCTCCCCCATGGGCCGTTATTGGGAGGAGCGGGGACCAGCTTATCTGGCTTCTGCATCGCCACTGGATGCGGGTTGGGCCCAGGGCTACACACTGAAGCTGCCGAGCGGACAAGACTCCCAGCGGGGTCTTTCATTCTGCCAGCTCCCAGAACTCCTCCTATTCGCCTGGCTCACCTGCTCGCTTTACCTGCTCCATGAAGATTCCAACAAGACCCAGCACACAACCCGGGCAGAAGGCCAGTTATGCTCGGGTCTTACTCCCCAGGGTCCCTGACAGCCTGCATCTACCAATGATGTTCCTACAATAACTGTAATTTTTTCTGAGCTGCTGACCGGCTATTACAGACGGGAGGTCTCCTGGCATGAACCACACTGGATGCCTGAGAGGGACGCGCTGCTCCGGTTCTCCCGCCGTCCAGCTACAGCTCTCAGGCAGCTGGTGAAGGGCCGGTCGGGACGCTTCCCACTTTTGACGCAGAGTCGCGTGACTTATCGTCACCACCCTCCCGAGACATCCATTTCCACTGCCTTCGGGTCCTTAATTCTTGAGCTGGCGACACAGCCTGTAAATGCCTGGCGCCTCTGGCGACAGCAGTACCAGATAACACGTTCTCCTGGGGAAGTGTGGGTTAGATCTAGATGTGAGCAATGTCAGAATGTGGTTCTGATACAGCTATTGCGCAGCATGGTTCAACCTGCAGAACGTGTTTCTACCCACACTAGGAACGGATCCACCTATTCCCACACACACAGACCCCACCTGCTCTACCAACACGTGACGATGTGAGGGTCAGAACCAGCCGAGGAGTTCGAACAGGAGCCTGGAGGGGGCTCTTATCTCCCGGCCCTTGTCTTCCTGGCCTGACATGCACGTCACCGCCCAATACTGCGCACGTTCTGCCTGCTGGGCATCCCGTCATTTGGGGACCCTTCTTGCGAAAAACAAGTCTCTTATTCATAACTGGACCCACCGAGACCACCGTAAGTCAGTGCGGAGATCTCTGTCGTCATTTGCAAACTGCATGCTCTGGTGGGGGCCTCCCTTCCTTCCTCAAACATGTTTCGCTCCCGTTCGCAGACAGGAGGACCTGGCTGGGCGAGACCCCCACATCCAGGCGGTGTCTCCGCTGACTTCCCACACGCCTGGTGCCTTGTACGCACTAACGTTCACGGAGCGCTGCCAAGTAAGTGGCCCATTGTCTAGTGACAACATTTTCTCTAAGAATAGAATAAAATATGATCTCCAAGTTAAACAAACGAAATCCTAAGTCCTGAGACTCTCTAACTGAAACGGAAGTCATCTGCTGAGTAAATACACTGGGAATCGAATCTATCAGCATAGCCATAATCGACTGATTGGCAAATCATTATAGAATGCTATTCAGTTCTGAGACTTGACCAAGAAAGGGAGCCACACAGCACAGACGTACTCCAGATACAAGAAGAGCACAGTGTTTACAGAACAGAAACGTAATGAATGACAGCCTGATACCTATACCTTTGTTGTTAAGGCTAATTTTGTTGTTTTTGTTGTTAATCCTTACCAGAAGATATATTTTTTTCCATTTATTTTTTTTAGAGAGAGTGGAAATGGAAGGAGGGAGAGAGGGAGGGGAAGAGAGAGAGGAAAAAAAACTACATCGATGTGAGAGAGACACACCGATTCGTCGTCTCCCGCACATGCCCTGACTGGGTCAGGGATTGGACCTGCAACCCAAGTACATTGCCCTTGACTGGGGGGAGTTGAACCTTACAACCCTTGGGTGCACAGGCTGGCGCTCTAACCACTGAACACCACTGGCTAGGGCTGTCAAGGCTAATTAGTCGCTGCCTTAATTAATAAGCTCTGCCTTGATCAGGCAGCTCATGTTCATGAGCGAATGAAAATCTATTCAATTTTCAGTGACGCTTAACATGTGCACACGGTGGAGACCAAGTGCAATCAGCACTGCTCCTCGGGCCCCGTGAGCAAGTCCCACTGTGTTCCGGAACTGCCACTTTCCTTCCATGACGTGTGTAAGTGAACACAGCCCTACACACCTGCCCATTGCTCTCTGGGATAGACACTGCCTAACGCTCAGCTCCAAGTTGTAGCAACCACTTGGGTCCACTCATTTGCATAATAAAAAGCTGTTCGTAAAAATGTCAGGCAATTGGACCGATGATCGGCGCAGGGATCCCTGGGAGTCGGCTGCCCAGCAGCAGCCAAGAGGTTTTCTGGAGAACCGGGCGCTAAGTGGGCCCTCTGATGTGCCATCCAGGAGGTACCAGGACTGTCTACAGATGGCCCGCAGCAGAGAACATGCTGGATGAATGTTTCATCGGAAACGTGACCCCTCACCTGGCGTGGTTTCAGAGTGTGGGCTGCATCTTAGACCCCAGCAGCATTCGGTATCTGCTCCCACCTCCCTCCATGAAACAAACTGAAAACCCCTGGTTCAGGGCTTACTATCTATGTTACATATTGTCACTGAAAAAAAAAAAGGAATAATTCAGATTGGTTTCATTTCATTGAATGGGGACGTAAGTGGTCAAATCTCCTTTCACATGAAATTCAGATATAACAAGAACAACGTAGATCTGGAATCATTAGAAAAAGGGAACAGGTGCTTTGTATGCAGTGCTCAACAGGGGAGGCCACCCACGAGAAACACCAGGTCTGAGGCCTTCCCTATTAATATGGAAATTAGGTCACCCGACATCTCCAGGGGTTTCAGATGACTTAGAGGCATCAAGTGTATGGAGTCCAAATCCTTACTCTCCGAAAAGAGTCGGCAGACGTTTATTAGATAACTACCAACTTGCAAAGTGCTGTGTTAGGAGCTACAGGAGACACGACAAGTGAGACAAGTCTGACTTCACGGGAGCTTACAAATCAGCGAAGAGACAGGCAAACGGAAACGGAGATGTGGGGACTGTTCATTCTGCTTCGAGAAAACTCCGACGAGCCTTTGGGCTCCAGCTGAGTCCCTCCCTACAAAACCTCCAACCTGCCCGGCCGGCCTGGCTCAGTGGTTGAGCGTCAACCTGTGAACCAGGAGGTCACTGTTTGATTCCCGGTCAGGGCTCATGCCCGGGTTGTAGGCTCGATCCCCAGTGTGGGGTGTGCAGGAGGCAGCCGATCCATGATTCTCTCTCATCATGGATGTTTCTATCTCTCTCTCCCTCTCCCTTCCTCTCTGAAATCAATAAAAATACATTTTTTTAAAAAGAAACCTCCAACCTTCCAGTCACTCAGGCCAAAAACCTTAGTCCTTCTCAAACGGTCTCTTGCTGTTCCAGCTCACACAGGATGTGTGAGAACGACCTGCTGGGTCACCTTCCAAGTATAGCACCTGCATGGCCCCTCGGTGGCACCATCTGTCACGGATTGCTCAGGAGCAACTGGTCTCCATCTTTCTACCTCGTTCCTCTCCCCGTGGTCCTGGTTTCAACAGAGAAGCCAGAGGACGCCTGGAAAACCTTAAGTGGGACCATATCTCTCCTTTGCTTCCGTCCCTCCAAGGCTTCCCACTGCTTCCAGAGTCAAGTCCCGTCAGGCCTCAGTGGTCTGGCCCCCCTTACGGCTCCAACCTCTCCCTGCTGCTGTCACTGTCCCCTGTGCTCCGGCCGTGCTCAGCCCTGGCTCCGACCTTCACTTTTTCCTGCAAGGTCACTGGTCTGGTCGCAACCACCATGGCCGCCTTTGCAGTGCTTGAAGGATGGCTCTAATATCTGTCACCACATCACGGGGACCAGGGTAATCTCTACTTCGTTTGCAAGCCTACCTTCCTCCCACGCTTTCTCACACGTCAGCGACCGCAGCGCTTTAACGGCTGCTGTGTCTCCCAGGGGCCGCTGGTCCTGACTTTGCTTCTTGAGACCTTCCTTTACCAATGTTTGGGGTTTTTCTAAACCATGTTAGAATACACTGCACACACAATCTCCCTGAGTTCAAGTACTTCAGTGTGGACTTCCTAAGCGCAGAATACCGGCCTGTTCCGTTTGGCCTTATCTGGCGCTTCCTCGCGGTTAGACTCAGGTGAAGCCTCTTGGAAACAGACCACTGAGGCGGGGCTGTGTTTTGGGGGAATCACGTCTGGGGGTGCATCACACCTGTCTGTCCCATTAGTGATGTTACCTCTGATCACTTGATTAAGTGGTTTCTATTTTTCCAACTTTTCCAACTAATACGTTCTTGTGAGAAGATCCTTTGCTATTATCTAAATAACGATAACCAACATTTTTTTAAAATTAGCCAACTCTACTCTGTGGTCCAATTAATTAAGAACTTTGCAAAATGTCGGAGGGCTGCTGGTGGTTATGAAATCGCTCATGGTGCAACTTTCCCCGGTGTAATTGGTCCATTAACATTGAAAGCAATCTAAGACGCTATCTTTAAAAGCGCGTAATAACATCTCTAATCTCATCCCTCCCTCCTCGGAGGAGAGCGCCGAGGCCCCTGGGGGCTAAGTCACTTGCCGAAGGTCCGACCTGAACAGCATTAAGTATTCACGGAGGAGCAAGTCGGGCAAAGGCAGCCCGGTGCCCTCCAAACACACCAGCCCTCGGGGGCACAGGCCGCGGCCTCGGGCGGGCTTGCTGGGACCACTGCTCACAGGCCCACAGCACAGGGCAGAGGGGCTCCCACGGAGTCACTGCGGTTTCCAGGGAAGCAGACGGCTCCCTCGTCTGCCCGAGTCCCCCCTCTATTCTCGCCTCCTCCTTTCTCTCTCCTTCTCCCTCGGAAACACTCAGGTCATTCCAGCGACACAAAGTCGCAGAGCCTGTGGACAAGGGGCTGCAAACGTGAAGTGCTGGATGCCCCCTGGCCTCCTGGGTAATTCCAATCTATGGATGTTTCCATGGTGCTTTTTGGTGTTTCTGTTTTTGCATTGGTATGAGGGCCTTCTGTCCTAACCGCGTCATATTTCACTGACTTGAAAACGAGTTGGCAATCTCGTTGGTAAGAGCATTCTAACCCGGACAGTGCAGAAGCGAGCAGCCTCTGCCACACGCCCGGGACTCTCCTATCACAGCCGAACCAAAGAGTAACCAGCAGCAGGTCTCAGCTGGGAACTTCCGTCCAGCCTCCCTGACACAGGGTGGCTCTCGGCTGCAGCTGGCTGCTCGGTGGCCTTTTGGACGCATGGTCCCCGGCAACCCTTCTTGGTGAAAGCTACTGTTAGGTGCTACTGAGCAGAGGTGAGCACACACATCCCACACACACGTTCCATACGGGATACCTAACATCCCCCCCGACCACAGCCGGGCCAGCCCCGAAGGCTAGGCACCTACACAGAGGCAGGGCTTTCACTCAGGGTGACCCCTTGTAGAACTTGGATAAGCAAGGTCTATCTAAAAAATCATAAAGGCAAAGATTAAATTGCTGAGTTAAAGTCAGTGATTCTACACAACTCTTACAAACACGGGGAACTGTTTCTGTGTGAGAGGAGGAGTGGCAGTAGCAGTAAAAGCTGAAGAGGTAGAGAGAGTAGCGGCCCCGTCTCCTGAGGGTGACCACGTGCAGGGCCACGCTGAGTGCTCCATACCCAACACCGGGGGCAGCCCTCAGGGCCAGCACAGTGTTCCCAGTACAGCCACTGCAGCAGAAAGAGTCAGCATCAGGTCAATAAAGCATTGGGGCAGCCTAGCCGGTGTGGCTCAGTGGATAGAGCACCAGCCCTCACACTGAAGGGTCTTGGGTTTGATTCCAGTCAAGGGCACATACTTCGGTTGGAGGTTCCCTGCCCTGGTCAGAGTGTGTGTGGGAGGCAACCAATCAAGGTGTCTCTCTCACATCGATGTTTCTCTCCGTCTCTCCCTCTCCCTTCCACTCTCTCTAAAAATCAGTGGGAAATCCTAATCCTCAATTTAGGATTAACAACAACAAAAACAAATAAATAAACAAAGCACGGGGCGGAATCACAGATTTGCGTGAAGGTTATAATCCTGTGACATGGGAACGGTCGGATGGTCGTGGAGTGCAGACTATGGTGCATTCCTAACTGAATGAAGTACTAACTCGTTTCTTCCCGGTCACTTCATGAGCGACCTCCTCTCTGATCACCGGACAGAAAAACATAAAACTCCTCCACCTGTCTGAGAATCTAAGATACCTGGGTAACACTGGGCTAAAAGATAGAAAGATAACTTCTAATCGGTGTTGGAAGTTTCAATCTCGAGTGTGCTGTGACTACCTTGATTGGTCATCTGTCAGGAATCCTTGCGAAGAGAATAGCTATGACGTTATTCAAATAAACACCAAGCCTGTCAGTGCGTGTGACAAATCACTTGAACGTTTGCTTATGGGACATGTATAAGACTTTACCGACACTGTTAGAGCCCTGACGACACCTACTTCTCCCTCAGTTTCTGCTTCTGGGGGGTGGTGGGAGTTGAAGTTCTATTGCACAGATGTAAATTCTTTTTTGAAATACCTCTGGAAATCCCAGTTTTGCTGAGGCTAAGCATTCTGGGAGTAATAAAATTGTATTCAGCCTCCAAAACAGTTTTATGTTTGTTTTTTTTAAAAAAGATATCAAACTAAGAGAATGAAATCACACTTTACTCCCAACATTTTTCATCAGGATGGTCTCTCTACAAGCTCTGTCTACCTCCAGGAAGATCATATGACATCAAGCGGTGATGAGAAAAAAGTGTCCGCCTTGAGCTCACATCCAACCAGAACCTGCTTGCAGTCTGCGTGCTAATCTTTGATGACCAGTGCTCGATCCAAAAGACAGTGGCTGCTGTATGCTTTCAGCAATACTGGCGACAGAGGAAACATGATCCGGAAGTCATCTTTAAACAGGATCGCAGGAGATGAGAGAGCTGGGCATGCGCCTTGCTTAAATACTGCTACCCAAATGGCGCTATGACCGCAGACACGTGTAAAAGAAAAAGAGGCTGGCTGCCCTGGCCCATGTGGCTCGGTTGGTTAGAGGATCATCCCGTACACTGAAGGGTCACAGGTTCGATTCCTGGTCACGGCACATAACCAGGTTTGCAAGTTCGATTCCAGGTTGGGGCATTTATGGGAGGCAACCGATTGATATTTCTCTCTCTCTCTCTCTCTCTCTCTCTCTCTCTCTCTCTTGCTCTTCCTCCTCCCCCTCTCTCTAAAAAAAAAAAATCAATAAACATATCCTCTGTTGAGGGGTTTAAAAAAAAGTTTGGCTGATGTAAAAGTCATTGCAAAGTACAAAACTTACATATTAACATACCCTTTACATTTGGAGCTCTGAATACAAACATGGTTTTTAACTTGGCACCAAGAACCGTATCTGGAAGCGTTTTAAACCTGTCGGTCCGTCTGACTCTGCTTAGCTGGAGAAAGCCCTTGCTAAAGGCATTAGCGTGTTAACTGGTTTAGATCTCAAACTTTGGAAGAAAGAACTGAACGCTCTTGTGCCCCCACCCGTTAGAGGGCAGTACTCACAGCTGCTGCCCACCCTGCTGCCCCTCTGTCCAGCTGCGGGCTCTGGCTCCTTGTATGGAAACTGGAGGGTGGTATCCAAGCTCCGGAACCCTTCCTTCAGGGAGTGGTGCTTGTAATACTCCACAAGTTCCTGAGGGCAAGAAGAACAAAAGATCGTTGTTAATAAGGCCAGGTCGGTTCTCAAACGCATGGACTCCTTCACATACACTGACATACGTATGAGGATGGGCCATTCGGCGAGAAACTTTCCATAAGCCTACGGAACAGTAAGCAACAGTCGCCCCCTGCCGTCTGCGCGTTGGGGACACCTGCCCGGTGACTGTCTTGGTTACTCGGCCCCTTGTAATGGGAGTTGTCCCTATTGTCCCTCCTGGATGGAGAGCATCCTGTGAGTCTCCGCCAGACGTGGGAGGGACCACACTCCATGGAGAGAAACCATGCTCAGCGTCAGTCTCAGAACAGTAATTATTGCTCTTATTTATGAAATCCTTGCTTTTCTAAACAAAAACAAAGGGAACAGCTGTTTGCTGAATATACAGCAATTTCTAGTTTCCTGCATTTCCTTCCAACGTCACAAAGAGCAAACTTGATCGTCGATGCACTTCTCCGCGGTGAACCAGCGTCGATAAGCCACGGGTGCTGCTAGGCGTTGCGTGTGGCTGACGGTGAAGTGTCCACAGGTGCCCATCTCCCAGCTCTGCGTGGCCTCTGGCGCGTACACAGGTCCCTGACGTGGCTCCTTCCAATCTTCTCTAATACCTCATTGGCCTTAAATACACCAAGCCCAATGTAATCACCTCCCATCTTCTTTCACACTAAAATTTCAGGGAATTTCTTATGAGATGCTGGTTGCATGGATTCTACACAAATCCAAATCCGCTGACTTTAAACAGAAATTAAATAGTAACGAATTCATAACGGGAAAAATGTATATTATGATTGGATGAGTACTGGAGCTATAACATCTCTTACAAACAGCTGAAATGAAAATAAAAGCAAAATCCCTTTTAACTCAATTATTTATTGCTTCTACTGCAGTACAGTCGCTGAGAAACAGTGTGGAACCTACCATGGCTTCTAAAAATCACACCGATATCAACTTAGTATCTCCATCCCGTAGTTATGTTCAAAGTTCCCAAAACAAATCAATCGGGCCAAAATCACCCGGAAGGAGAAAAGGAGAATCGTCAATGATCTGTGCATCATTTATGGCCTCATTCCGAGCTGTGGAAGATCACCGGGTGGAGAGTTCCTGGGTCACAAAGATTATGGAGGTAAGGCCCCTGCCCTCCTGGGGTTCTCACCCTCGAAGGAAAGTGAGGGATTATGGGAGTCCAAAGGCAAGACAGAGAACTTCCTTTTGTGAGTCCTTTTTGGAGGATGAGAGGAGTTCATGATACAGCCTGGCTTACATTGAAGAACATGTACAACTTCAAAAGCCAGGAAGGAGGAAAGGATTGTTTTATTTTATTTTTTAGTATATTTTTATTGATTTCAAAGAGGAAGGGAGAGAGAGATAGAAACATCAATAATGAGAGAGAATCATAGATCAGCTGCCTCCTGCACGCCCCACATGGATGGACAAGCCGCAACCCGGGCATGTGCCCCGACCGAGAATCGAACCGTGACCTCCTGGTTCATAGGTTAACGCTCAGCCAGTGAGCCACGCCGGCCGAGCGGATTGCTTTAAATAGAGCTTCGGGCTGGGAAGAGACACGAGGTGATGAAGACCACACTCACAGACTACAGGCAGCGCGGTGGGGCTGAGCACTGGATAAAGCAAAGGAGATTTTCCAACTCTCACATCTGTGAAATGGGGATAACAGAATTTCACAGAGGATAGCAAAGAGTGTCTGAAGTGCCAGGCACATATGAGGATCATGACAGCTGCCACCATCCCCTGACCAGGCGCTTACTTAGTTCCTCACAATCTTCACAAAAGAAACGAGAGGTGGGCCTTGTCCCCAGGGATGCACAAGTCCCGGCGAGCTTCTCCCACGTGTGCAGGTCACAGAGCTGGTGTCTGCCTCCAGCGCCGTGCTCCCACCTGCATCACACTATGAGCAAGCAGTTCCTGGCAAAGGTAAGCCCACACAAGGGGGGCTGCAGGGAAGGAGCACTTGCCAAGAGTCCGTGATGGGCCAGGAACTTTATTTACGTAGACCTGGGGTGCTAGGCTTTTAGACACATTATATCTATAACTTGAAATATGTATATGTATATGTATATGTATATGTATATGTATATGTATATCTGCGCAGGTGGTGTGCTCAGTGGTTGAGCACCGACCTATGAACCAGAAATTAAAGGTTCAATACCCAGTCAGAGCACATGCCGGGGTTGTGGGCTTGATCCCTGTGTGGGGTGTGTAGGAGGCAGCTGATCAATGATTCTCTTTCATCGTCGATATTTCTCTCTCTTTCCCTCTCCCTTCCTCTCTCTGAAATCAATAAAAACATATATTTATTTATTTATTTATTTTTTCTTCCTTCTTGGATCCAGATTACAGGGATCCTTGATGAAGAAAAGGAATTTGTAATCTGACAAGAAGAAAGAGGAGGAGGAGGAGGGACAAAATATCAGACAGAAATTTATATCCTCAAAATGGTTTCAATGATCAGAATATGGCATTTGCATTACAGTGATTTTTAACATGGTCTGCAAAGGCCAAGTCTGAAATTAAATTCTAGAGATGGATGTTACTATGTAACTTTTTCACATAAAAAGGGGAAATCCTGCCAGGGCTCTGGAAGAGCAGTGCTCACATACACTGTGAGGATGATTCCAATGACTCCAGAGGGCTGTTCTTTTAGGCTCCTTAAACTGAGTAAAATGTAACAAATACGGAAATAAACCGGAAAGGAATAAGCCAGTAACTTTGAACTTCAATGTGATTTGGTTAGAGGTAATACAGATTTTATGTATTTTATTAGAAACTAGAGGCCCAATGCATGAAATTCTGGATAGAGGCCCAGTACATAGGGAGGGAGGGAGAGCGGGGAGGGGTCCCTCAGCCCGGCCTGCGCCCTCTCGCAATCCAGGACCCCTTGGGGGATGTCCGACTGCCAGTTTAGGGATAGGGCCTAAACCGGCAGTCAGACATCCCTTTCGCAATCTGGGACCACTTGCCCCTAACTGCTTGCCTGCCTGCCTGCCTGCTCAGTGCGCGTCATAGCGACCAGTCGTTCAGCCATAACGGTTGCTTAGGCTTTTATATATATAGATTAGTATGAATTTAGGTTTATGCGAAGTTGGCTTGAGTGATTGTACTGAGAAGGTCTTGGGGATCATTTCATACCTACCCACCTCCACATTTTAGTGAAGAAAAATGGATTTTCCAAGCCCTAGGGTCATGCGAATGAGTAAGCTGCAAAACGCTTCTTTATCACTTCACTAAGCATGGGATACATCCTAGCTCCATTTTTACAGTCTTAGGGGGGCGAGCCTTCCCACACGTTCCTAAGCAGGTAGAATGAAATGGTGCCGCCTGGATCTTTTCCCAGGGCTGCCTTTCTGCTTCCTGCCTTTCAGTCTAATCCGCCCCTGCTTACAGTCATTGACCTTCAGGTACTACAAGTAAATAAGACGACTCTAAACAAAAGCAATGGCTAAGCTTCCCTTATCTCACACTCACACAGAGGTGTCGGCAACTCCAGTCTCTCTCGGAAATAATGAGCCCGTCACTCCCGTTACCAAGGCAACAGGCACCGGGGATGATTTATAAACAGCATTTGGCCCTGGAAGGTCTGGCGCACATGACAATTAGAACAAAATTAATGCCTTGTAATCTGGAGGCAGAGATTCATTTAGAATTTGAATTTAATGATGAGGAAAACACCAAAAATCTTGATTCACCGAGTTACGGAAGCCCAAGGGAAACAAGTGAGGTCCCAGCCCCCGCAGGCCGAGCCTCTCTTTGGGGAACTGGCTCCTTTAACACCAGTTCTGGAGGCTGACGGTGCTTTACATCCGATTCCAGATTAAAATTTCATTCCAGGCCCTAAGCAGCTTCCGAAGTAGGAGAACAGAACCCGGCCACCAAGATGGGAGGATGTGAACTATTCTGAAGAGACAACTCAAAACCACAGACCCCACTCATATGGGAATTGTGCTATTGGACACCAACAGCATAAAAGGCAACGCCATGAAGCTGTGTGGTCCCGGGTTAGAGAGGCCCCCACATTGCCAGGGTGATGGTGCCTGTGGGCCTCCCCCTCCTTCCCAAGGGGCCGGTTCCTGGCAGGAGCCGCCCCTCCGATCCCGGGTCCTCATAGTATTTCCTACTTCAGGTCCAAGGACAGCACTGTGGTACCAGGCGGATGTCCTGATTTGAAAGCATCTTTAGAACACAGTGGCGTCCCTTCTGAATCCTGCAAACACACGGCGGCTTCACAGTGAGGACTCCATGCCAATGCTCAACAAGAACAGAGGCACCAGGCGGGGCAGCTCCAGGCACGCTCAGCTATCTCGGCATCATCTGCTACAGGCAGGTGCTAACCTGGGCCAAAGTGTTTTCCTAAGACTTATCAGCTCCTTATCTTTCATTCCTTTTACAATTACTGTCAGGAGTAATGACCGGGATGGTTCTCAGAAAGGCATCCTTAGGCGATTTCATCACGCTAACGTGCAGGGGACACCATTAGCAAAACCACACGAGTTTGAATCAAGCACAAGAGAAAATCATGCGTAGAGAGACTCTATGGACAGGGTGTAACCCGGCACACTGCTTTACAGCCAACTATATTTCCAAAGCAGAAAGAGCACACTCTAAAATAATGATGAAAAGAATAGTCAAGCCCTAGTCAGTTTGGCTCAGTGGATAGAGCGTTGGCCTGAGGACTGAAGGGTCCCAGGTTCGATTCCGGTCAAGGGCACATGCCCAGGTTGCAGGCTCCATCCCCAGTGGGGGGCGTGCAGGAGGCAGCCGATCAATGTCCTCTCTCATCACTGATGTTTCTCTCTCCCCCTCCCTCTCTCTCCCTTCCTCTCTGAAATCAATAAAAATATAGTTTAAAAATGTATCGTCAATACATAAACTAGTCACACAGTTGTTTACTGTCCTTATTGAGTATTATGTATGTCCTATGCTTTTTAGAGGCCTGGAGCGTAGTAGGTCTGCACACCAGCACCACCACAGACATGGGGTTCAGGTGTTGCCCTACCATGTCACCAAAAGATAGGAATTTTTCAGCACCTTTTTTGTTGTTGTTGTTGATTCTCACTGGAGGATTTTCCTATTGATTTTTAGAGTGGAAGGAGGGGGAGAGAGAGAGAGGAGGGGAGAGAAACATCCATGTGATAGAGAGGCACATCGATTGGTTGCCTCCCACACCCACCCCAACCAGGGCTGGGGATCAAGCCTACAACTGAGGTATGTACCCTTGACTGGAATCGAACCCAAGACCCTTCAGTCCGTGGGCAAAGCTCTAACCACAGAGACAAGCCAGCTAGGGCTTCAGCTCCATTTTAATCTTACGGGACCACCGTTACAGATGCGGTCTGTCACCGACGGAATGAAAGAGTTCCGTCCGTGGTACAACCGTATATCCTTTGCTAATGTTTTGTGGTTTCGTCGTAGTTTTGCTACAATTCTTAATGCCCTCCCTTGCACCGACTGTGCTGCCTGCCTTCCAGAAGATCCATCCAGGATGTGGAGGAAATCATACCCATGTGTCTCTAGCAGTGGCATTTCAGCCCTCATGTGAGGGCTGCTCATGTTAGCTCTGGGACAGGTCCTTTTAACCCCTTTCCAGAAGACCACTGCGCAAGAGGGCATTGCTCTCTGGTGCAAACTACTGGAGTCCTGGGTCTCTGCTGCTTTTCTCCAGCCAAGGACCTCTGTCACTAGCCTAGTCGCTGAGGTATCTTGGCTTTTCCCATCGGACCGCAGCTGCTCAAGAACTTTCTGGAGCAGAACTGGGTGGCACAGAGCTGCACTGCTCAACCCTTTCCAGTGACTCTTGCTTTCCTTCGGTCTGCTCGGCTCCTCTGGTGGGGGGGGTGGTGTTGCTGTTGTTACTTTCCCAGTCGGCAGGGCTGGAACTCATCGTTGGCCCCACAGCAGTTTGAAGCCTCCTAGTAACTGTGACACGTGGAGCAGCCTCGTTCCCATCCCCGGGAGCCCTGCACGTGCAGACTCGAGCTGGCGTGCCCTGCAGGGAGGAGATGCCCCGCCCTCTGCACGCTTTGATCATGTCTGGGCTGGGCTGTCACGCAGCATCGGTGCTTCCCCAGGTCCTCAGGTCCACCCCTCTCTGTGCACAGCCTGCCGGTGCCCACAGGACGGGAGTCACAGCCCGCCGGGGGGTGCCTGGGCCTGGAACAGAGGTCCCACTTCCCAGGACGCGATCTCGCTGCCCGCCTGCGAGGTTGGACAGGGACTGTGAGATTTCCCTGCAGAGGTTTCTGACTTTCTCTTTGACTCGGGATGCTGCCCTTTCTGGGAAACCCCGTTCCCGCCTTGGCGCCGGGCCAGGTGTTAGAGCAGGCCTGCTAGTGCCTGCGTGGAGGCTCTCTTACTCTCCGCTCTAGCTTTGATGCTGACATCTGCAAAGTGTTTTGAGATGTTTTCCGGAAGGCCGCAGCCTGGATCACTGGATTGATGGCCTGATCAGTAAGAGGTCCTTCCTGATGCTACTCAGTGTGCCCGGGAGACCACTCCCCACGCATCGCACGTCCTGGGTCCAAATTTTCATCATCTCGGGAAACGCCCTCAACCCGAGAAACAGGCCCGAGACCACTCTTACGGCAACATGAGCTCTTGTACTATCAGCAATGCATACACAGTACAGTGAGGTACAGGCGTTATCTGTATGGCATAGACATAATATTCTTAGCTACTAATACAATTATTAGGTTGTAATTATTTAAAGTGGACATTTTATTAAATAACTGTATTAAATTATTTAAAATTGTATATTTTATTAAACAATCTTTTTTCTTGTAAAGCAGCTATTGCATGTATACTATTTTAATTTAAATGTAAAGTTCCCATGAGATCCTTCTATGGTAAAAATGGTACCTTGTTCATGTTTAATTGTGCAAGGTCATGAAGGAGAGCACAGAGCATTTAAAATAGCAGAAAACAGCCCAGCTGGCGTGGCTCAGTGGTTGAGTGTCAACCTGTAAACCCGGAGGTCACGGATTGATTCCCGGTCAGGGCACATGCCGGGGTTGTGGACTCGATCTCTCGTAGGGCGCATGCAGGAGGCAGCCAATCAATGGTTCTCTCTCACCTTTGATATTTCTCTCTCTCCCTCTCCCTTCCTCTTTGAAATCAATAAAAATATATTTTTAAAAAATCGCAGAAAATACAAAAAGTGTTTCTATGTGATAGTATATTGCATTTCATATTAAATGACCCTAAATGTGAGACGTGTTTCACCAATTACAGTGACGACTTTTTGTGCTATAATTTAAAATACCTTCCTCTATCTGAATGAGGAGGTAGAAGTGGAGGAAGGAAGGGGAGGACAGAGGTGAATATTCAACATTTGCTGGGTTTCATCCAACACAAGGCAAAACTCACACAGAGAACCGAAAGGTCACTGCATTTGAATTTGTCTATTACTCTGACTCATAAGGAGTGTAGACTCTGAAATACTATCTAAAACTTGCTTTACAGTGAAAACCATGACTAGCGCACTATAAAACAATTGGAATTTCTAAAATTAGAATTTTCAGAATCTCCTGCAAATTGATAGTATGATTCTCTTCAAACAACTTCTCAGTGAGCAGAATTTCCATAAAACTATAGAATTAAACTGACCTTCCCAATTAGAGAAAAATAAGGCCCACAGATTGAAACGAACTAATCAATGCTTACCATTAAACTTTTAAATTTTCTATTTTCTGCAATGTGAAATAAGCCATCTCTCGTTACAATCTTGATGTGCTTTGCTTCATTATTGTACCTGTGGGCAATGAATAACTTATGAATATAAATGTGGTTTTAATCAGAAGAAATCAATAATGGCCAGAGGGCATGCCCCAATAACGCTACAGGAATTAATTCGGAAGACAAAATATATACCTTTGCCAATACAGTGGCGACAACTAATTTACCAAATATATTTACTAGATCGGTTGAAGATACAACCAATCTTTGAAGGGAGAAGGGAAATTAGATTTGACCAATCATTATGCTCAATGTGTTTAGTAAGTTCCACTGGAGAATATAGAAAAACAAAATAGAACAAAGTCTAGTTATTTATACTCTTAGAATTTACCAAAAACATACACACGTCAAGTCACCCAAATACAATGTTATGACGAAAGCTAATATGCCAATTAGCAGCCTGTACCACTTCATTGTGTTTTTCTAGCGGATGTTTTCAAGTAGCAGTGCCGTCTGGATAGAAGCATTATTCCTGCTGTAATTAGATCCTTGGTTTTCAACTTCGGGGTTACACATGTCGCAGGGTCTGCGCAGTTGCAAACAGGAGCTCTATTTCTGTGAAATTGCTTGTCCTACTTACTTAATGCTAATTGCATATTCGCCCGACTCTTTGGTCCGGAGCCTCACCAGGTAAGTGCCGTTGGGCCTGTTAATAAGTTCAGTCTCCGCCTGCAGCCTCTCCATCGCCCCGGCGTACCTGGAAGAGACAGGGAGAGGCATCTGTGATGTGCCTGGAAAAGAGCAGGGGCTACAAGTAGGCACCTGCCACGATTTTAACTTCGTGGCAGCGCTGAGCTCTCTTGACTTCTGTGCCAACTAATTCCATCGCTTCAAAAGGAACAATGCAGAGACATCCTTTAGTTCTTCCAAACACAAGTGCTCCACAAAGCTAACAACAGTAAAATGAACCATGCTTAACACACAGGAAATATTTATCAAATAAATGAATGAGACAAGGAGAGGAGCCAATAGGTACCAGGTTAGAGAGAGCTGTAGGGAGTTTAGGGAACACACACACACACACACAACCCCAAAACTTCACCTTTCCTATGTACACTATGAAATGAAATCTACTTTGAGCATCTTTCTCAAGAAAACTCCAGTAACCATTTAAATTATTTTTTTAAACTAATTTTTGGATATAAGATGAATTCTGTTAGCCCACACATTAGCTAAGCAATTTTCTTAAGAAACTAGCAGTAGTGAGTAAAATATGTCTTTAAAAGTTTTTTTGTTGTTGCCTTTGAACACACCTCCATCCAACAAATGGACATGGAATGTGGTTTGGCACCCCGCCCCCCTCCTTTATGGCGCCCTTGAACTACGGCTATGGCATGTCAGCTCAGCTGCATAAACATTTTTAATACTTACCAAGGCTGGCAAGAATAATCTACTGGTTTGGGCACCTAGGATATAAAAAAGCCAAAATAGATTAAGTTTACTTAAGGGAAGCTTTTAGAAATCAATCACTAATTCAGTTCAGCTGACTCAGCTAGAAACCCCTCAGTAGCACAGCCCCGGGTCTATCCACCGGCCATTTCACACATAGTGAATCACGGTCTATGTCAGGGAAACAGAACATAATTCATCTCGCTTTAATCCATCCTTTCATTCATTTTGCTGCCACTGTACTTCCAAGGGGAGCGATAACAGGAGAAATATGAACTGGAAACTTTGGGTATTTATTATCAAGGCAGCTTCGTCTTATCATGGAAAATTAAAAGGAAAATGTTAGGGTAACCAAACAGCACCCCGCTTTCTCAAGACATTGGGAAACAGGCCCAGCAACAGTATGTAGTGCAGGTAGCCTCTTCATCTGTAACGCAAAGTCTAAACTCTGATTTTCAGGGAAAAGTCATGGAAAAGATTCATTTTTCCTCTTTTCGCAAAAGAGAAAAATAGTACATTTTCTAAGCTCACAAAGAAAGAAAAAGAAAGAAAAGTTCCTCTGGTTGCTTATGGAACCTAGAAAATGAACAAAGCCAATGCAGGTATGCTAATATTCGTGAAATAACAAGTAAAAGACATACTCTGTAGATGGGCAAAGTTGATAAACCCAGGAGTACAGACAGGTTGCCTCCTGTTCACAAATTTTTCATGAATCATGTGACTCTGTGATATATCCGCACCATGGAATATTCCTGGGCCTTTTTACATCCAGTGATTGAAAATATTGTTAGCATCATTTTTAACAGTGAAAGCAATCATATTTCAGAGGTGTGGCCAATGGGAACATGCCTGGTTTCATAATAGGCTGCTACTCTTTTGTCCTTTCAGATGAAGAGTTACATATCAAAGCATTACCTTTCTGTTCAGAATATCTCTAAAGCTATCAACATTTAAATATTGTGACCCAATGAATTCCATTTCTAACTTTACCGCCTCTAAAATCTCGATACATCGCAAATAATATTGGAAGTAAGTTACGCCCCTTCGAATCCTGCAAACATTATCTTAGGCCCTTTGTTTTGCAAATAGGAATCAATCTTCAACAGTTTCCCTTCCGATGGGAAGATGTACATGGCCTCGGAAATTTCCTCAGCATGCGCTCAGGTACGGATTAAATGAAATGAAACGGTGTGGACTTGGAATATGAAATGCTTAGTATCTGTGACCTAAGCATGATTTTAGGTTCCCAACGTCCTCATGTGAGAACATACAATCTCCCGCTACCTGCCATCATGGGAACACCACTGCTCTCAGCACAGGAAGCCTGAACCCTGTTTATACAAATGACAGAAAACGAGCTAACAATCCTTTTTGCTTATCTGATTAGATGAGTCAACTTCAACAGATTTTCAAGATTATAGAGAAGATAAAAAATATGCGACATTCGATCACAGAATCAACAGATCAGCACATGCTTCCGGATTCCCTCTGCTTTTGAAATTAATTAAGCAGGAGTGAGTGGAGTGAATGATCCTACAGGTGACATTCTGAAATCAAAGATGGCAGCCGCCGAAACCGGTTTAGCTCAGTGGATAGAGCGTCGGCCTGCGGACTGAAAGGTCCCTGGTTCGATTCCGGTCAAGGGCATGTACCTGGGTTGTGGGCACATCCCCAGTAGGAGATGTGCAGGAGGCAGCTGGTCGATGTTTCTCTCTCATCGATGTTTCTAACTCTCTATCTCTCTCCCTTCCTCTCTGTAAAAAATCAATAAAATATATTAAAAAAAAAAAAAAAAAAAAAAAAAGATGGCAGCCGTTCACGCGTGTGACATTAAAAAGATGCTCCAGCCAGCCGGTGTGGCTCAGTGATTGAGCGTCGACCTATGAACCAGGAGGTCATGGTTCGATTCCGGTCGGGGCACATGCCCAGGTTGCAGGCTCGATCCCCAGTGTGGGGCATGCAGGAGGTAGCCAATCAATGATTCTTTCTCATCATTGCTATTTCTCTCTCTCTCTCTCTCTCTTGCTCTCGCTCTCTCTCCCTTCCCCTCTGAAAACAATAAAAATATATTAAAAAAAAAAAAGATGCTCCAGTATAGAGATCCAGGAAGGATTGAAATATGGCAAGCAAGACAAATTAAGGGTGGTTTTGTTTTTCCCAAACCATCAACTCCATTATTTTAGTAAAAACATTTATTTACCTAGAATCAAGAACTTTAAATGTTTCACAGAAAAATCCACCCTAAACAGCAAATTATGGTAAAATAATGTCACCCCTAAACAGAAATTTATAAATCTCATAAAGCACTAGACAGTACGTGTTATGTTATAGTCGTCTGTAATAATATTTGAGTACTCATTCATTCTCCGTGTATCAACCTAATGTGTTTGATGATTTTGTAAAATGTCATTATAACATTAAATCAACAGTAATGACAAGCTAAAGCACAGTAAAATGTATTTAGAGATTTGATTGAAGAATTGTCGACTTTGATGCTTTCCAACACACTAGTTCAAGTGTAACATCTCTCTGTAACCCAGCGTGACAGGGACTAGATTAGACTCCCATCTCCCCTCGGTGGGAAAAAGAGAAATTGGTACAGTTCATCTAATCTGTAGCTTTGGTGATTCCTCCTAAAGCCTTGTAGACAATTTAATTTTATAAATTCTACTAAGTTACATTGTCTTCTTGCCTATACTCTTCTACCTTTAAAAAATATTTTCTGACAATCAAATCATAATGATTAGGGAATTTTAACAACATTGGCCAAAGCATTCAAACACGCCATAGTATGATCGCTCTAGAAAATATTAACAAAATTAACGAGCAACCAGGCCAGCATCGATGGTACATCCTTGGACAATTAATTACAACATCAAAAACAAAATAGAAGAAAAGACTCATACTTACGCATGGGCAAGGCTTGACGGCATCACTTGGAAAAAATCCAACCTCTCCAGAGGCTAAATTTCTACCCTGAATTAGGAGAAAAATGCCAATTTGAGAACAAATTTACCACAAATGATAACCCCGGAACACTAGGTACCTGCCGTTACTCGGGGTCCTCAATGACTGGCGCACCCTATCCAGGGAACTCATTCTGGCTCAGGAACGGAAGCCAAGAGCAGAGAGCGTTTAGGATTGTTAAACCCTACACGTGGTTTCAGATCATGATTATAAACTAAGAATTCAAGCTTGACTCTCCAATCTACCATGCGGTTTTGTTAACTTTACATTCCTCAATCCTACCCGGGGACAGTAAGCAATATTCTCTTTTTCAATTTCATATTCATTAATTCAAGCAGATCATATTGGTTTTGTGCAGGCTCCGTAATTAATTAGGGATTCGATTTATGTGGTTATTATGGGTGTTGCTAGCAGAACTCATGAGAACATTCCTCCAGGACAAGAGACAGTTCAAGATGTGCAGAAATGGAAAACACAGCATAACGTGATGTTTTCGAAGAATTTCAGATTTAGGGAAAAGGAATAGGATGCTGATTAAGGGAAGAGAACAGTGATGACATTGGAGGAAAGGATCTTAACCCGAATAGCACTGTAAATGAGAAGAGAAGAGAGAAATCGCAGAATAAGGAAAACCGAAGCACAACATAGACAAAATAAAATACTGAAGAATGTATTCTTGGAGACCGTTGATCAAATTCCTCTTTTAAAATAATCTCATGGCGCTAACCTTAAAACTGTTTCCCTTTTCCAGAAAGACAAACTCTACTCAAAGCAGACTACAACCGTCAGAACGGGTCATCAAGAAGTTCTTAAGAAACTGGGCTTGTTTGGATTTGCTATTTAACAACTGCTGTTTCTCGGAGCCTCAGATGAGTCACACATTATGACTGGAGGCTACGTGCTCTATTGTTTTTCACAAAGAAAAGCAAGACAAAGTGATCAGAGAACAGCTCCCAGAACAGCGGTTCTCAACCTGTGGGTCGAGAAACCCTTTCACAGGGGTCGCCTAAGACCATCGGAAAACATATATATAATTACATATTGTTTTTGTGATTAATCACTATGCTTTCATTATGTTCACTTTGTAACAATGAAAATACATCCTGCATATCAGATATTTACATGACAATTCATAACAGTAGCAACATTACAGTTATGAAGTAGCAACGAAAATAATTTTATGGTTGGGGGTCACCACAACATGAGGAACTGTATTAAAGGGTCGGGGCATTAGGAAGGTTGAGAACCATTGTCCTAGAAGCAGCATCCCTGTGTGCCCGGAGCGCGTGGCTGTGAGTGTGCAGAGGGAGACGGGCAGCTGAGGCTCCTTCCCCTGTGCCCCCAGGAATGTGTGGGCATTTTGTTCTGGGTCTGATAACCCACTTGCCATTCCTCCTATGCCGACTCCGGATGCCCGAGACTCCTCTCAGTTACCCTCCCATCTGATGTTTGTTCTTGCGAGTCCCTTCGAAACTTCAAGGTCAGCCTGAACACACGTCTCCTTGCCGTGACGTGTCATCTGATGTCCCCTACGGCGCTATCTTTATGTGCGTTTATTCTGCAGGGTGTTCTCTAGATTATAGTGATGGCACTTTTGTAAAATCGAGCAGCAAAGGTTGGGTCATTCCTATGAAAATATTTTCTTCTGGAAAGAATGTGAGAAACTAGGTTATGGGCTGTATATGGTAAGAAAAGATGTGACTTCATAATTTTCATTAAATGCATGGGAACAGACAGGAAACAAAATAATCTTAAATTATAATTCATTTAACAATGCCATTTTTCCCTGAAAAGGAAATTGTTTCCTGCAGAAAAGCACATCAAACTAAAATTATTGACAATTTTCCCTGAATTCCTGAACCTCATCCATATAAATGCATATCACACACTTAATTATTTCTAACTGAACTCAGGTTATAACTACTTTTCATTTTTCTTCTATAAGAATCCACGGTGAATCATAATGAATTAAGACTATTTTGAATTTGCTGGTAGAAGTGATATTTACAATCCACCTGTACAGGGAAAAGCTTTAATGTACAAAAACTGCACTTTTAAAACCCGCAGACAGGGATGGCTTTCCTGACAGAGAATATCCTACAGAAATCTTAATTGCAAATTGCTTCGCTCTGACTTTGTAGAAAGGGGACAGAATTGCTTTAAGAAAAATACGGCGGCTTTTCCCCGTGGCTCATTCATCCCCATAATACCACCCGGCCGGGCTCTAATGCACTCCTGGAACAGCGCTGAGCAATTGGAAACAGACGTCGGAAGCTGCCTGATAAAAGGGACAGATGCATGGTTATTTATGAAAGATCGGAAATTCCCCCAAGTTACAATGCCCTAAACACTTCCAACGTATGCACGATGGTGCTGGGGAGATTACTGCGCAATTTATCATCCCTGGGTAATGGCCAGAGCAACTGTCACCCTGCCGTCTCTCCAACTGCCGGAGAGACGCAGTCAGAGCGTGTGGGGAACAAGACATGCAGGGTGGCCCTGAATGATGGGAACAGAGGCAGATGTACAAATGAGCTTACTGACTGGATAGATAGGTAGGTAGAGATAGATAGATAGATAGATAGATAGATAGATAGATAGATAGATGATAGATGATATGCGATGGATGGATGGACTGGGGAGGAGGGTGCTGGGTGGGTGGGTGGATGGATAGCTTGCAGCAAGCACTATTTTGGGAATTACTCTCACAGGTTTTGTGAGTGCATGCGACAGAACCAAAGGACAGGCAAAGGAGAGAGGACCAGGACAAAGACCCCGTGTGTAAGGGTCGTTGGTAAAGAGTGATGTGTGGCTACAGCTGCAGCCACATGGCCCCGCTGTCCTCAGCTGGATGCCTATCAGTGCTGGGTCCCAGGAAGCATGGAAAGGCAGCATCAGACGGTGGGGAGGTCCATCGGAATTGCTCATTCTACCCCCAGCTCGGCCTGAAAAATGGCGGGACCTCAGACAAGGGTAATGACAAGATCTGCCACGCGTGCCTCACCAGGGCAACAAGCGTCAAAGAATTAACGTGTGAAAACACTCGGTAAGCGCTAAAAAGACCTCTTTTCCGTTATTCCGACAATACACTTTTCAATTACTCTCAAGGGATTGCTTCACTTCTGAATTTTCATTTTTTAGTTGGCCTATTGGTGTTACTAAACAGAAATACCGGGTCCTGTGTATAGGCCCACCATCTTCCTTACTTTTAGGCAACTTTGCTGAGCCACAAGTAACAGACTCTCAGAATTTTCACCTGAACAGGAAATACTGCATTCCAAATAGCCCATTTCTTTATCTCAAATGCCCTAATGCTTCCTTGCATGTCGGCCCTTCCTCCATCGTAATTGCTTCTCCTGTGATAAGTGAGATGTGCATTTTTCCACTAGCGATTACCTTGAAAATGTGCCAAGCACAATTGCATATGGTTACACTGAATGGTCATTACAATGAATTTCAAAATATTCATGCGCACACACAGAACAAAGCCGTAAGCCATGAGCTTTTATCGTCTCTTAGTCAGAAGAGAATAGGATCTTCAACTTTTGTCCAATACATAACACAGTAAACACTCATGAGGTATGGAAGTCATAGTGCTAGTCTAGTTCATTTGTAGTTAAGGGGCTGTCATGGCTTAGAATTCTGAATAATGAAGAGAAAAATGCACTTGCATCTCCATCTAACATCTTTGAAATTAAGTGTACCCTTAATTTGCAAGGTTTTATAATTATATCAAGTCATCAAAATATAGGACTAATCCCTCAATGATATTGGAAGGTTTTTCCAACGAACACACAATTGTTTGTGTTGATTACATCTCTGAAGTTTTGGCAGACGCAAGTGTCAAAAACTAAAAAAAAAAAATGTAAAGTTGTGAAATGCACACTAAGGAAAAAAAACACTAAAAAGCCATAAGCTGTATGTCTACACTTATGAGATGTGAGATGAATATAACAGCAGAGTGAAACTTTGTGGAACATTTTCCTTATTATCCAAAAATGTATTCCTGGACTTCCCCAGCAGGGAAGGGAACTCACTGGGTAAGATACCGTCCAGGACGCAATCCTAAATCCCAATCTTATAACTGTGTTTTCCTGGTGAGAATACCTCTGATTGTTAACCAGAGAGAAAAAAACCAACAACTCAGCAAGCGCAAGCCCATCTGCATGTGGGTAAACCCAAGCCCATGTGGTTACTTAACACTAAATCTGGGAAGCAGAGCAAGGTCCTACCACATCTTGGAAGCAATCCTATTTGGGGAGAGGCCATGTAACCCCAAGTAAACCAGGCTTCACAACAGTCTGAGATATAGAAATTTGTTATTCTAATCCTGGCAAACAACCAATGAATGTTTTCTTACATTTGGAGGTGTGCTTTTTGTTTGTTTGTTTGTTTGTTTTTAAAATATGTTTTTATTGATTTCAGAGAGGAAGGAAGAGGGAGAAAAATACAGAGAAATCAATGATGAGAGAGAACCATTGATGGCTACCTCCTGCACACCCCCCACTGGGAATAAAGCCCACAACCCAGGCATGTGCCCTGACCGGGAATCGAACCATGACCTCCTGGTCCATAGGCTGACGCTCAACCACTGAGCCACGCCAGACAGGCATATTTGGTGGCTTTAATCATCGTGATCACAGAGCAAATATTCTGAGGAACAGCTCGACACACATTACGCTCATGCTGCATCAGACACTGTTAAAGAATTTAATTTTCTACCAAGAACAGAATTAGTGCTTTAATGCAAAGTGTACTGACTTCCCAGTATGGCTGAGGCACTGGGCTAGAGGCTAGCGGATTAAAAGGGAACAGGCCTGGCTACTATCTTCAAGGATCTCACCCAGACAATGCCACTTCCTTCATTGGCCTTTGCTTTGGTTGTCTTCTTAGTTTGTTCCAGAATTTGGGGTCAGAAAAGCCTGATGAGGAATCATCGGATATGGATAGCGAGTAGGGAGCTTAGGGTTCTAATACTGGCCCTCCGGTCTTGGGAAAGCCATTTAACTTTTCTTGGCTTCAACATCCTCAGCTGAGAAATGACGGTTGGACACCCAGGGATGTCTGAGGTCTCTTTTACCACCGAAGCTCTCTGCTTATATGAGCATTTTCCCCAAACCCCTCCAGGCCATTTACTGTTACCAAGAAGCATCTGACCCACAAATTCTTAATGAGGGACAGTGTATGTTGGTAATTTAATCTGGCTGCACTTCTTTATGGAAGGTAAGGACAGTTCCGGTCCTTGATGACCTTCATTTTAACCCAGTGTGAAGTCCTCTATTTTCCGGGACACATGGGGTTTGCCTTGTTAGGAATTACATCCATTCCTTCATTCTTCAGGAAATCAAAGTACCATGAATAACTAAAATTCAGGGGACATCATAATTTGATCAATTATTTTGTCCAACGCCACTCAGGGTAGGTGCACACTCTACTGAAACCACCGTGGTGTCAAATCAATAGTCATGCTAGATGCAACTGCAGACCGATGGCCCAGTGAAGGGATCCTGTGATTGACACAAACTGTTAATCATCATGGCAGACCCTAGCGTCCGTGGTGATAAAATAACGGAAGAAAGGGGACCACCACAGAATTCTCAGCACTTCCCCCTTAATAATGCTCCTCTCTATTGGGAAACGAAGAGGTAATATTCCCTGTCTGACTCCTCTGGGTGCATTGTGAACTGCACTGTGCCCTGGACCAAACACAGGAAAAGTACCAGGAAGAATTGTTAACCGGAAATGTCCATCTTGAGGGTAAACAATTAGGACCTCACCCACTTTGTCGGGAGCCTAGCCAAGTCCCGGAAAACATACCGTCTGTCCACTTGGAAACATTCCCACCAACTCCATTTATGATCTATTCAATCAGAGCCAGTTGGCAATCGCCCAGGGAAAATGTTTCCTCCAGGCCTTGCCGACCGTCCATTATCTCCCATAATCACCCCTCCCGGCCCCCCGCCCGATCACAGGCACACTCTGCCTTCTCCTTTCCTGTAACCGGGGACCCTGATGTAACGCAAGTGTTTCAGGTAAACGCCTGTGCAGACGAAGGTCTCATGATGACAGCACATGCGAATGCCAAGCAAGCCTTGCACAGAGCTGCTCATCCCCGCAGCACCAGCCCCGCGCTGCCCTGGCTCCTCCGATTTTACACAAGAGGCAGGCAAGCGGTGAGAGGCAGTGCAGAAGCAAAGCCAAGGTCACCTGAGGAACACCTTGAAACTGTGCTCCAGCAAACACCAAGTTCAGGATTTCACAAAGGAATGCCCTGCGGCAGGAATGCGAGCTGGGAAAGCGCGTTCCCAGAGAGGCTCCCTCCCCGACTGATAAAGCCGCAGCGAGGGGCATCCCGGGTCAGGAACCGGTTTCTGCAGGGAGAGATCTGACCTTTGCAAAGCTGTTCTTTCGTGTTTTTATTTGCCGCTGACTATGGCGCAGCCGGACACTTGGATTTTAGATCAGGAGGAAACAATTACATCGTTTTAGAAAATTTCATTGTAGCTGATAGTCTTGGGTGGCCCAGAAGGGACTAGAAAGGTCTCTGCATCAAGGACAAAGCAAAGAATCCTTGGATGTGACTTGACTACGAAGGTTGCAGAGAGAGGTCCTGGGAGGAAGGACCCGCTCACTCCACCCCCCGCACCGCCCTTCCCGGCCCCCCGGAGGGGCTGGGTCAGGGCCCGCGTGAGGCTCCCACACAAAACACCAACAGGTCCCACAGCTGAGTCCACAGGTCAGCAGACCATTCCCTCGGCAGAGTTTGCTTCCTGTAAACCTGTCTCTCCTTCTGTCCCCCCCCCCACCCCCCCGCCCTTTCTCCTTCACGATCCGTGAGGGCTCAGGCCTCCTCACGCATGGGCGGAGGCCAGGGCTCATGAGTTTAGCCTGTGTATTTACAACTGTTTCCTTCAGAATGCATCGCGGTGCTTCTATGTCTAATGATAAAAAAGAACGTTTAATTCCTGATCAAAGAATTTCAAGAGTGGAGTACAGGAACAGGGACGGTAGAGCGGTCTTCTATGAGCCCTTATATGTGTGAAACTCTTTGAGTTATAAATGGGAAGATGAAATTTTAAAAAAATTAAAAACCAACCTGGCCATCATTTTCCCACTTCTGGAAAATGAAGCATAGCTCTCAAAACCACCAGCGATCACACAGACATCTACTTTTGCTCCTTTTCCATTTTCTTTCAAGTTTGCTTCCTGCGACTTTTTACACCACCTTGTGCGTGTGTCATTTAAGTGCTCAAGTCTCCGTTTTATTGGTGAGGAATTTGAGGCCACAAGGTTAAACCGCTTTAAGCCTATCCCGAGGGAACAGAAATGCATTCAGATCTGATGAGATGAATGGCTATTTTAATGGTCTCTCAAATAACAACATAAAGAGTAACCTGAGTTAATAAACAGTGAATGTGAAAACTTGTAAATAACATGTTCTGAAAATAGCAGCTCTCAACAGTTATCGTTCTAAGCCCGGGGACGGATGCCTATTTTTGTCTCGGGACTAGAGACGGAGAGACGAGACGGGAGCTCGGGTCTCAGCTCCCCGGAGTCCTCTAACCAGGCAGGGAGAAGGGTGAATAGACCACCAGATACAGCACAGTGGGGGGTCTGATGGAAGCCCTCATGGCTCAGAGAAGGTGCAGAATCGAGCTGAGCCTCGATGACAAAGAAGGACGTAGCTAAGAGAATACAGGCAGAAGGACATTTCAGGCAGAAGGTAAAATTTACGTCCATGACTAAAGGACTGAGAAAACATACCTCTTTTGAAAAAGATTCCTCCCACTGAACCCTTCATTTCCCCCCCCCCCCCAGGTTAAAGTGAGAAAAACACATCTATTTAAAAAAAAAAAGAAAGAAAGAAAAAGTCTGGATTGTTGTTTGTTTGAACACGAAATACAACAGTCATGTGGGAAGCAGGAATCCTTGACAAGGTGACGGAAGACAGGGGTCACCTTGCTGCACTGGGGACACAGTGTCTGGTGTGTGAAGAGGTGGGAAAGCGGAGTTTAACACCTTGTTGCCTGGGCCAAGGCAAGAGCCACCCCCTTCCTCCCCCCTCCGTACCCCCCCTTCCCCCCCCCCCCCCCCACCCCAGCCAGGCTCCTCGCCTCTGCAGTCAGTGGGCAGGGTGCGTCCTTCCTCCTGAGATTCTCCAAAAGCTCAACTTATTTCCTAACTTTTCATTCTTTTCTTAGAGGCAAAGACTTACAAAAATCTTTACAGCAAAACACTGCTACATAAAGCAAGGTTCTGATTCCTGACTGTTCTACCAAACAGGACGAGACTGCTTTAAAGGCGTGCTTTCCTCAGACACGCTAACAATCATGAACAACCCGCCTAAAGCAGAGGAGGATGGTCTAACGCCTGGGGTGAAGGGAGGGGACCGGAAGTCTGGGGAGAGCCTGACTCTAATTCCCAAATGCCATCCTATGGATGGATGCTCTGGGCTCCTTGAAACCACAGAGCGAATCTACCCTCTGCCTGGGGATGTCTGTGGGTTAATCAGAATGTGTGCAAACACATGCTCACTTCTTCGATTAAAGACCATGTGGATGCCTGATCTGCAAGTGCGAAGTATCACGACTATTTTTCTAGGTTGTTTAACTTTCGTCGTGGCCAAAAATTTATT
This sequence comes from Myotis yumanensis, assembly GCF_028538775.1. Taxonomy (NCBI): domain Eukaryota; kingdom Metazoa; phylum Chordata; class Mammalia; order Chiroptera; family Vespertilionidae; genus Myotis; species Myotis yumanensis. The sequence continues at coordinate 4,696,305 of NW_027223768.1, forward strand.
TTTTGGCACCCAGATTACAGTTCTACCACTTATAATTGCCTTTTGGTTCCAATTAGCTTACAAAATTCTCCCTGTGGAACAATGGGCATTCATAAATGACAGTGGAGCAAATAAAACCCCTCACTGTTCACAAGCTTAATTCTAAGAAGAAAACACATATGAAGCACTCTACTGTATAGAAACCATATAAGACATGGATGATTTTACACTTGCCTGTTTCTCTCTCTCTCTCTCTCTCTCTCTCTCTCTCTCTCTCTTTCTCTCCCCCCAATACTCTGTATTTTTTTTCCCTGGGAAAATAACGTTTCTAATCTGAGCAATCTCTTTCGTCATGAAGCATGTTCTCCTTCGTTACTAAACCCTTGTGAATGACTTGAAAGCAACAGGTTTAGCCTCAGTCAGTGACATGATGAGAATTGTTCTCCACGTTGTCACTGTTGTCACACTCAGTCCAGAGAATGCCTCACGCCTGAACGGGGCAACCGCCCTAACTGGCCAGTTTCCTCTTCTCTACTCACTTCACTTGGAGACAGTTTCACAGAACTTTCAAGAAAAGAGAAGAGAACAAAGAAGAAAGAAAACGTTGCCAAATATGTCTCCGCAATGCAAAGATTTCACGGAGACCGTTTTTTACAGCTAATTGGCAACTCATTGTTTGACAGAAGTTACAATAAAACCGCAGATAGCCCACCCGCTTCAATAGCACTGGAAATTACTGTGGTTATAATAATGAGACAGACGAGACTAATAGCTATTCAGAGAAAGTTCCTGATAGACAGAGGACGATCTGCATTCTTTGGACAGAGTATTCAGAAAGCGTGTCAGTCTACAATATCCGACTTTCTAAGCTAACGTGGGAAGTGACTCACTTGAAAAAACAGAGAGAGCAGTTTAGTTCGCAAAACATCCTTTCTTAAACATTTCCAATAAGCCAAAGCACGTGACCAGGACGAAAGCCATGCTTGACATTCCAATGCCAAGCCGCTGTACCATCCCAATAACTAATCTAGATTCTTCTCCACCGGTTTAACGCTAGATATGCGGGTGACAAGGTGACTGACAAAAACCCTACCAAAAACTTAGAACAGAAACAGATCTCATCATCCGTGAGCTCCGATTATTCCTTAGATCGTTAAGACCACGAGGTTAGACACCAGTTGTCTTCTTGGGAATCCTGCCAGTACGAAACACAGAGTTGGACACGTAGTAGGCATGTTATTAGTATTTGGATGGGATGATAGACAGATTGACAGGGAGGAGCTTCCGTGTAAGAGCAATGCGACAGAACTCCTGTGCACATGATAGCTTTCATTCCATATGCAGTCATGAGCACGTATTTACTTTATTCTGCCTTTTACAGATGATAAAACTGAGGCCCTCAGTGGTTCTATCATCTCCTGAAGGTTATCCTGCTAGTTCATGGCAGAGTCAGTGACTAACCTTCAGCAAAGTGAGCTGCACTCTCCTACCTTCCAGCCCCGGAAGACAAGCCTCCACCGGCTCCCCTGGTGGAAACTCCGTGCAACCTCAAACGAGGACGAACCGACTGGGCAGCAGCCGGGAGAGGTGCTGAGAAACCATCTGCTCAGAAGCAGGTTTTAAAGCCCAGGCAGGAGTCACTTCCTGTAGGATGCAGACCACTTCCTGCAGGATGCAGACCACGAGGCACCTGTCTTCTGTGAGCATGAAACTGGCAAAATGACGCATGTGGGTCCACCGTGAACGTGCCTACAGACTCACATGACTCCAAACGGTCCAACCAGCAATGTCTTTCACAGGAGGACAGAGTCTGTCATTCCAGATCATTCCATTGGTCAGACCACACTCAGGCCCGTTTCCTACAGGTGCCTGCCATAGGTACCGACCATAAAGCCAAGTCTGATTCTGTATCATGACAGCCTGGGAGCACTGGAAGGCCTCAAAGTGCCTTGTGAATCAAAGGAAACAAGTAAGTCAAGTTCAGTATGAAGGCTGAGGCAAGTACACTTTAATTGCATGCTAGTTCTTTGAAAATGTACCCTTTGTCTGGTAATTATCAGAGCCAAAGTGTTTATTGTAACACCATGTTTTGTAGGTATGTGTAATAAGCTGGTTTATTACCGATGACTAACTAACTGGTGAGCTGGGGCTAATGTCCATAACTACCATGGAACCTTATCAATGGGCTTGTCATCTAGTCAGTGGCTCACGTTAAATGTACCTGGGGTTCCATACAAATTATTCTCGCCTGGGTTCAGCCAGACCAACTGCAGCCTAACCCCTGGAAGGGGGGTTATGTGTTGACATTTTTGCAAAGACTCCCACCGGGTTCAGCCAGAGATGTGAGCACCGCTGGGCCCCAGGCCTCCTCGAGTAGCAAATGAAGACGTGGCTGAGTGGCTGCAGAGGCCTGACCTGAACCCAGCTGTCCTTCCTCTCCCCTGGCTCCTTTCGATCAAGAGCCAAGAAGAGCATCTGTTCGTGCCGATTCCTCTGACTGGCTTAGAGCAGGGGTCCTCAAACTTTTTAAACAGGGGGCCAGTTCACTGTCCCTCAGACCGTTGGAGGGCCGGACTATAGTTTAAAAAAAAAAAATGAACAAATTCCTATGCACACTGCACATATCTTATTTTGAAGTAAAAAGACAAAACGGGAACAAATACAATATTTGTATTTGCATGTGGCCCGCGGGCCGTAGTTTGAGGACCCCTGGCTTAGAGGGACCCGTAGGACAATTCCCACTCCTGCCACCTCTTTGCCGGAAATGCCACATGAACTTTTTACTCATCTCTGAAAATTCAAACACATCGCTAGCGCCAGCAAGTGTGAACGGTCCTTCCAAAGACTGGAGACCTGATGTCAAAGCAGCCGTGGGAGTCGGTACAGAGTGCGAGCCGTGTCTGAGTGGTGAAGACAGGGCTGACACTCAATACACCCTTGCTGGCCTGAAATAAACGTGCTAATTGTTTTCCTCTGTCCTGACATGAGCTGCCCTGTTCCTATCACATATCCTCCCTCCATCAGACACACACGCGCTGTCATCGACCAGCTCACATTCCTCCTGAGAGCTTCCAAGCCATTATTCTACCATCAGCCCAGGAAAGCTCCATGCTCCCAAGTCTGCCGAGAGGAAGGACAGGTAACAATGTCGAAGAAGGAGAAGGAAGCAGCACCACGTGGTACAAAGAGGCTGCGGCCTCCAGTCCCGAGTGTAAGAGGATCGGAAGTCATCATTCCGGCCTAACAAGTAAGAAGCCGAACAGACTGAAAAGTCAGCACCCCTCCCAGGGTCATAAGAGGGGAGGACACGGGACAAACCGGGGCCCCGAGACGGGAGAGGCAGCCAGGCGAGGATACGGAGTCACGGCCCACAGAGCAGGGGCTGACCGGGGAACCTCCGCAGACCCAGCGCCCTGCCGGGGCAGGGGAGCCTGAGGCGGAGCCTTACCGGCAGGAGCGTGACCAGCGCGTGCCAACGTTCACTGCCGAGTTGGCATCGGCCGATGTGAGGAAGGTTAATAAGAACTAGTTTCCACCACATCGTGTAAAATTTCTGAAGCTGAAACATGCAGCTTGTAAAGAAAGGACAGCACCATGTGCTTGAAGCGGCGACCGGCCACCCCTTACGTCCGCCCGGCGGCCTTTAGATCGTACCTGCCAGAACAGGCTGTGCGCGTCGCCCCGCAGAAGTTCCACCGTGTCCCCAGCCTGGATGTGCAGCGGGGGCCCTGCGTGGGGAGCGGGGGGTGGCGTCCCGGCATAGTTCTTGATGACCTGCATCCTTGGCAAACCTGCAAAGAAGCAGCACAGCGTTGAAGATGGAGAAGAGAACAACACGTGAAGGCCAAGCGTGCCTTCTAACAACACACAGGCCATTACCAACGTGAGAAGGGTTTCCTGGCCCCGCGTCCACGTAAACATCTGCAGTCACCACCATGGAGTGAGTTTCAACCTTCTCACAATTTGAGATGCTGATGCAATAAGGCACGTACGCATGCCCCCATCCCCTCCACACTGCCCCTCGCCCTCGCCCTCAGCCTATCTGTGGTTGAGAAAATATTTCTTTCAGCTGACGCCTGCTTCATGAAAAACACATCAGGTCCAGTTTATGGAAAAGAACCATTTTTTCATCCACTCGATCCTTCCTGCTATTACCTTCCTCCCCGCACTCCCTGATCTCACCGCAGGCGGCTCCCCGTCTGCAGGCAGCGCGGTGCCCCGCGTAAGGCTCGCGTCTTAAGGTTAACTTTGTAATTCAAAAGCAAAGCGGTGATGGATGTGCCGGAGCCAGACTTGAGACATGTATGTGGAGAAATTCTCCAGGCTCAAATGCAGGCTTGCAAAACAGAGCCAGGACAGGGGACGTGTCGAAGCCAACAGCGTCCACAGAGACTAGGAATCCAGCTGCCTCCTGGCCTCTGTGTTTCCTGACTGCGGTGAAGGTCTCCGTGCAGCAGTTCATTGCTGAGCTTCAACCGCACAAGGACCTAACTGCACCAACAACGCCACCGCACGGCCATCTTCTCATTTGGAGGTGAAACTGCTGCCCCCCACACAGGGTCATGAGCATGTGGCTGTGGAACCTCCGTGGATTTAAGCCATTGCTAACGACACTCCAAAACTTTTTCTTTAATATGTTTTTATTGATTTCAGAGAGGAAGGGAGAGAAAGAGAGAGAGAGAGCTAGAAACATCAGTGATGAGAGGGACTCATGGATCAGCTGCCTCCTGCACGCCCCACACTGGGGATGAAGCCCACAACCCGGGCAAGTGCCCTGAATGGGAATCGAACCAATGACCTCTTGGTTCATAGGTTGACGTTCAACCACTGAGCCACGCCGGCCGGGCAGCACTTCAAAACTTTCTATTCTAATGCTGGGCCGTGGTAAAAGTGTTACCAGCAGAAAAGGCTGCACCGACTACAGAAAGGAAGATGACTGGCATTGAGTTGCCGATGGCCAAGTTACCTAAAAAAGGCCCCGTATCCCCATGAAGTCCCAGCAAACATTTAACGATGTCTTCAAAACTCCCTCCCAACAACCAGCCCATAGGGGGAAAGCAGGTTTTTGCCAAAACCTTCTTATCCGTCCGATCAGTGAGAGACAGAGGGCAGAGCAGGCGCCCTCCAGCCCAGTTCAGCTGCCGAGCTGCTGGGACACGTTCGCCTTGCCACACCCGCCTGGGCCCTCAGGTGCCCCTGGACCGGGGGCGGAATCCCACGTCCTTCTTGGCACGCTGCCCCGCCAGATGTTGCAAGGTGGCGCCCCTGACACAAACAGCAGACTCTGTCTTGCCCAAAAACAACAGTCACAGCTCTTCTCCGTGGAGTGTGATCCGGCCTGCGCACTGCAAATGCCTAGAGCGAGAGCTTCCTTTACACTCTGCTAGGCGGCCCTGGTCCTTTAACAGGCGATCCCAGCTCTTCGCAAGTTATATAGATGCCTAGTCCCCATGGCGTGTGCCAGAAACTACTATTATATGCCAACTGTAATTGAAAAATTAAAAAAATATATTAAAAATACATAAATTATATAATAGTGTTCTCCTATTTAAAACCCTTCCTACTGCGCTTAGAATGGACTCTGAATTCCTGGCCACAGCCTCCAAAGCCATCTATTTTCTAGCCCCCGTAACTCTCCATCTCATCTTACTCCAAGCTCACAGTCGCTCACTGTCCTTCGTCATTCTGACTTCTCTGGCGTCGCTTAAATGCCCTGAGCTGGTGTGTGTTGGGGGGGGGGCAGCCAAGACAGTCTGTTATGACCTTCAGCTTGTAACTCATAGAGCTGTTTGCTTCCCACTGGCCTCCTCGCCTTTCCTTTTCTATATATTAGTACTGCATACATGTGCGTGTTAAACATTTACTACTTTCATAACCAAATGTAGCTTTCAGTAATAAAAGTACTCAGGTTTTATTGGACAGCCGCCAGGTCACCATTAGTTGTGGCTTGCTCTCACACGGTTTGTATTTATTTGTGCTTCTACCTATAACTACCAATAGGCTCCATGTAACTGAAATTTTGCGGGAAATAAAATTATTTGTAATGTGCACCATTGCTAATATATTTCTCAAAAGCCCTTCAGAATGGCTCTCTTACTAATCCACACTCATCCTGAACAGCCTTTAAATGAAGTGAGCTACATCATTTAGGGGGCAAGAACACACTGATTCCATACACTCCACGGCCGAGTCGGCGAAGAAATACCCCAAGTGCCAGCACGAGAGTAGCTAATGCTTTTGCGGACAGTCTGCTCTATCCCCTCACCGCCTCGCTCTCCACTCTCTCTTCCCTGGACCCCCCCCCCCCCCCAATGCACCCACAGCAGCTGAGAGCCTCCGGCGGCGCCCCAAAGGCTCCCTGTGCGAGGCTCACTGGTCTGTGCAGGGAAGTGGGGAGTCGCTATGGGGACCCCTGGCCAAAGCTTCGGGAAGCCAAGCACTCGCACTCGGCCCATCAAGTTGACGAGCTGGTTTTCTGAGAAGCCAGGGAGCCAGCCCTGGGTCAGAACCCCAGGACCAAGGTGTCTCTGTAAAAACGCATGTAAACCGAACACCCTCGTCACCGTTCCCTGGAACATTCTTCCAGAATAAACTTCCGAACAGGACCCAGGGGACGGCGAAGAGCTGCCGCCTCTTTACAAATGGCGCTGACACGACTGATGGAGAAGTTCCAACCCGCCGACTGCACACACTTTCCAGCCCCGCGGACCCAGCCTCACAGGGTCCCATGGGCAACGGTGAGGCCGAGTCCCTCCCCTGCTGTTTACTTTGATTCGTTTTCCGACTTAAGGTTTTTCTGAAATAAAAAGTAAAGTCAGACAGGACCGGTCAGTTACAATCTTACGGATTTGATGTGGGCAGAGTGAATGTATGAATTTATCCATTTGAAATCAAGCGAGTGAATCACTATTGCTAAACTCCAGCCATGCTTCACAGGAGGAGGCCAGCTGCGTATCTGCTTTCCATCCCCTCCACGGCGGATCCACAACCAACAAACCCACCTAAGATTAACAGGAGCGAAGACCGTGTTCCGCTCAGGAACAGCCCCTCTTACACTGTAACCGGGGAGAGGAGCCCCACGGAGGTGCGCGTGGTTTTGAGATGATACTGTTCTGGCCACGAAAGCCGGTGGACGCATCGGGGTGGAACAGCGACTCTATCGAAGAAGGCTCTTCGGTAATTTAGTCAAACATTTCCTTTCCGTGTGAAACAATGCGGGCCCAGTTGTTTATAGCCAGCTATAAGCAAAAACTAAGTAAATGAAAGGTGCTCTTCCCAGCACCGAGCGGTCACCCAGCGAGGGCAGAATCCTGGATTGAGTAGGAAAACTAGGGGAGGTTATGGAAAGGCCACGTCTGATTGTTCAGATCTATTAGCGGAATCCGACCCTTTCCCGAGGGAGCTGGGAAGACTCAGGCCCCAGACCTTCCAGTGAGAATGAGTGCTTTGTAAGTAACAACAGACCCTTCAGACTCCGAAAGCAAGTTCAGAGATTTTGTTTCAAGTATCTCTACACAGACCCGCTGTTATCACACTGGGAGTATGTATACCTCCTCCTTCCTATCCATTAACTGGGATTGCTAAAATAATAATAATAATAATAATAATAATAATAATAAGGTATTAGCCTATTAAGCTGTTGTCCTCTATAATTTCTCAATTTAAAATACTTGAAATGCATGCTGAATATTGACTTTAGGAATAGTAATCGTTTTTTGCTCTTCAAAAAAATCTTAATTTTTTTTTTCTCCATCTCTTATCAATTCAAAAAATGTTCCCACTCTTCCTGGTCTTTTTATTTTTCTGTTCTTCCTTAAGTTTTGCCTTAGCCTTATTCTCTCCCCAAACTTTCCACTTCCTATCTTTCATCCCTACAGAAACTTCTTTCATAACCTTAAATATAAAAATTATGCTATGGTTTCAACATGTTCAAATTTAGCATCAAATGCTATTTAAATGGTTAGACATACTGTTGCTTCTAATTATCCGAAAAATAATAAAATGAAATGGAGCCTACATCCCACAGTGTAATAAAAAATATAAAAGTAATGATTACTGAAATGTAAACTGCTGACTAGGAAGAAAAATATAAATGTTAAAATAATAAGAAATTGTGCCAAGAAGTCACAAAACATCCGCAAGGTAGTTACACTGGTAAAAACAGGACGATGCATGGAAAAGGCACCCCGAGCCTGACCTTGGTTCTGCCTCACTTCTCAAAACATGTGACACCACGGGTCACATGCAATCACGGATCACAAAAACACCTGCAGGCCATGCATCATCAACTAACATGGCACTGAATTCTAAAACCAGAGCGCTGGCTTCTCACTAACTTACATACCAGGAACAACGCTGGCCCTGAAAGCCCCGGCCCTGGTTCTTGGACAGAGTCTGATCATCTCATTGACATGTTTCTTGCTCGTTAATTAAGACAAAATCCTCCAGGACGAGGAACCCCACCTCTCTCGCCGCGCCAGGGCCCACCCGACATTGCACTGTGAGGCGTGCAGCCGTGGGTCAGAGAAGCTCACTGCTGCTGACTGAGGAGATATATATAGATATATATATATACACACACACACACACATATACATATATATATATATATTCAATATATATATTGCTTTTAGAGAGAGAGGAAGGGAGAGGGGGACAGAGAGAGAAACATAGATGTGAGACAGAAACACGGATCGGCTACCTCCTGCAGGCACCCCCAACTGGGAGCCCAAAACCTGGGCATGTGCCCTGACCGGATTCGAACCGGCGACCTTCCAGTGCACGGGATGACCCTCAACCGACAAAGCCACCCCGGCCAGGGCTGCTGTTGACTCTTTTTAAAGTACAAGGACCATGTCCTATGGTTTAACCTAACAGGTGCCAAAACAGTCCTTTACATGTGTTGAGTACCTAATACTAACAAGACCCCAGCAGAAAGGTCTGATTAAGTCGAAGCGTGACAAAAAGCAGGCGTCATTCTCGGGAAAAGCACACTTCACATAAATCTGTACCTGGTCCTTGGCTGAGGGGAGCAGCATCAATTAGTGTCTCTCTGGTCAATAAATCCAATAAACTCTGGCTGCGGTCCTTGCTCCCGTCTGCCTAGGAGCTATACCTCTTCTGAAAGCCCGGCTACAGGATTTCCCTCTCGGGGTTCAACAACAGTAAGGATATCTCACTCTGCCCTTCGAAGCTGCAGGGAATAATTTGTGGCAGCAAAGTTCTTTTTTAATTTTCTGTAATTTTTTTTACCTCTTTATAGAAAAAAATATTTTTTAGCCATTACGAAACATCACAACATAAATGTTCTCTTTCTTTGGAGCAGAAACTGTCTAAATCATTCATCTTCATTTGATTAGCCCCAAGCATAGGGCTCAGCGTGTGATGAAACCCTGGCAATGGCGAGTGATTTAATTTTCAAGGGGAAGTTTGACTATGAGAGTTGAGTGTTCATTTTAACACAAATGTAGGTGACAAAACCAAATTAACATTTTTCCTATCATCTTCAAGGATTTAACAATGTATGACATTTGTTCTTAAAACCGCTTTGACTTAACCGCTAAGAAACCTAAGCTGTGGCAGTAACTTCTGCTGTTCAGTCATCACATTTCATCATGCATCCCGCGGCCCTGGTGAACACAGCTACACACACCCGGCTGTCCACCTGAGCAGCTCACGAAACACATTTCTCCTCGATTCTAAGATTTCTCTAGGGACTCGTTCATCAAACAAATAAATCATAAGCCCCTTCTCCAGTGAACAGTAGTGGGTGTCCCGAAAAACGGACACACACACTGAATAATTATAAAGGCCCAGGGTGACACTGCTGGGACAGTGCCAGACAGGTCGCTAGGAAAGCGCTTAGCACTAGCACCTACACCAGGGAGCTCAGAAGTCTTCATGGGAAATAGGCTCTAGAGTCCAGTGGGCATCAGCCAGGCAGAGGGAGGAGGTATCCACCTCCCCACAGTAGAGGCACAGAGCTGTGTGCTTGAGCGACCTTCTCCAGCAGGTTCTGCAGGTCAGCCGGCTGGGCCCCAGCAGGTGGGTTCACACACGGACAATAGAGTGACTCACACGTTGGGCCACAAAACTAAGCTGATGCGACAAGTCAGTGGACACAGGAGGGGGCGGGTGACCCGCAGAGGGTCTCCAAGGCCGGTGAGAACCAGATCTTCCGATGCGAAGTGGTAGAAATGGAGCCTCTCCCGGAGATGACAAGGCCCAAGGGGTGCCTGAAATGCAGCCAGGGGCAGAGGTCACTGCAGGTGCAAAGGTCAGTGCCAGTGAAGTGAGGAAGTTCAGCTTTCACAAATGGATGGATGGTTCATTGTATCTCTAGGTTCTTTGTCTAAGGAAATACTACTTTGAAGGGTTTTCAATGACCGTGAAAAGAGGCGTGTCCTGCATTGATCAAGACTGCCGTGAGAAACGCAGAATAAGCAGTGTTTGCGGTGAACGTGAGCTGGCAAAGACAACTTGTTTTCACTGAAACATGCTGTTGCCACTTTGAACTTCATTTCAATCTCCATCGCTGGACTGTGCTGGGATTTGCTGACTGAAATGCAATGAATGGCAGTGAAGTACTGACCTGTTAATAAATGGGAGTCCCACTGAGAGAGAACTCGCCCCGGCTCCCCTTGGCTGCCTTGTCCCCTTCTCCTCTCGCCACCTGGCATGGTCCCTCAATGATGCCCCCAGCGACGGTCCCCAGAGAGTGGGACATGAGTCAGCGTCACCCCACATGCAGGCCTGACCTCCAGCCTCAGTCTCTCCCACCGCCCGTTTCTCAGGGAAATCGGTCATTTCTGTGTCTCAAGTGATTAAAGGAAGACTTCAGCGTAGGAAACAAAACCATCTAACAAAGGTTAGGTCGATAGGGTGCGAAGGTGACACGTATGAGCAAATTCCACATCTATCAGGTCATGGCCGAAAAATAAGAATCTGCCCCCAGCAGCATTTCAAATTTCCTCGGCTATGTTTTCTTTCTTTTCCCTTTCTGGCGATCACAGGTAATCAGAAGTTTTAGACACAGGAACTTAATTCTTCGTGACGTTTTTGTCCTGAGACCTGCCCCTGGGTGCCTTTCTCTCATCGACCACGTGGCTCCTCCTCTTGGCACAACAGCACTGACAGTGAACCCGCCTCTCGAGGGGCCACACGTGGAGAGGGCTCTTTTGCTGGGCTGAGTTGTGTAACTGTCATTTTCATCTTAATTATCACGAGTGGGAAGGCGTTTGGAAGATGTAGCTCCCTTGGCTTGGAAACAAGGGAACTAGGAAAAAAATGAACTCGTGTGCCAATTCTCCTCGACAGCCGTGTCCCTCCTCACAGAGAGACAGAAACACATGGTACACGTGGTCCTCACGCTTCCCTCTGACCCCAAACCCACCCCCCTCCCCCATGAGACACATCCTCCACCAGGGCTGCAAAGCGACCCTGGGGGTCATTGGTTAGTACTTTGGCTTTTAGCTTCTGTACCTTCGTCTTTTCCTAAGGCATCCTTGTATTCCTGTGTTTAATTTTTTTTAAAAATTGCAAATGGCCCAGGTGGTGTGGCTCAGTGGTTGAGTGTCGACCTATGAACCAGGAGGTCACAGTTCAATTCCCAATTAGGGCACATGCCTGGGTTGTGGGCTCGATCTCCAGTGTGGGGCATGCAGGAGGCAGCCAGTCCATGATTCTCTTTCATCATTGATGTTTCTATCTCCCTCTCTCTCTCCCTTCCTCTCTGAAATCAATAAAAATATTTTTTTAAATCTAGCAAATGTTTACTTTGTGCTTAGAATGGAAGTGATCAACAACACAGAGAAAAAGGAAATCATATGCAGGCAGTTGTTATAAAGCATCATGAGTGTGACGGTACCAAAGCTGCAAGAACTATGGGAGCAAGAGGCAAGAAGAACCTCGCCGCGGGTGCAGGGGAGGGAACCTCCATGGGAGAAAGCCCTGGTACGAAGCGAGCGTGGCCACATGACTCCTGTCTGTGTCATGATGTGGGGGAGATTGTTTTTCTATAAAAAATGGGACTTTAAGACGTGTTCTCATTAAAATTATAAAAATTTATGGAATTTTAAATAACAATGAAAAGTTAATTTACACAACATAATTAGGATGATCCTTCAAACATTCATTCCAGTCGCTTATATGAAAAAAATTGGAAACAATCGAAATGCATAGCAATAGGGAATTGGTTGGATTAAATGGAGGGTACCGCCTTATAACTGCACAGTGAGCTGAAACTTAAAAATAACGTTAGAGAAGACGGCCTAACGATGTGGAATCACATTCAAATACGTTGTGAAGGGGGAAGGCAGGTTACAAAGCAGTGGTGTACACAGGAAAACCGAATTCCTGTTCGTAAATGGGGAGAGAAGCACCGAAGACCGAATCTGTGAGGACACGTGCCCCGCTGTGAATAGGCGTTCAGTTAAGGTGTGCAAAATTAGAAAAACTGTCGGCTTATCTAAATTTTATACAGTTAACATCTGTTTCCTTTATCTAGTTTTCAGTGAAAGTATTTTTGTTCTTGTTCAAATCCTTCAATGATACCCTGGTTTTTCTACAAAATTCAGTCCAAAACTCCTTGTCCTGACCATAAACACAGGCATGGCGCAGCAGTCGGCTACCGTGACATTCTGGTCGCCCGTCACCGGCCACCGGGGCTGCCCCTCATCAACCCGCACCTACATGTGATTAGAATGAGCACCCCTCTGGGCACACTTGGCAGGCAGGTGGCACATTTGTGAAAGAAAAGGCTGCCTCACCTGGCCAGCGTGGCTCCGTGGTTGAGTGTCAACCAGGAGGTCACAGTTCCATGCCTGGTCGGGGCACATGCCCGGGCTGCAGGCTCGGGGCGTGCAGGAGGCAGCCGATCAATGATTCTCTCTCCTCACTGATGTTTCTCTCTCTCTCTCTCCCTCTCTCTTCCTCTCTGAAATCAATTTAAAAAAATGTATTGTAAAAAATAAAAGAAAAGGCTGTGTTCCCCCGCTCTGGGAAGACACTCTTCCGTGCCAGGCCCTGAGGGGTGCTGGTGGAAGCCCATCCCTGGCACGGCACACAGCTAAGGGCACTGTGACCTTCCCCGTTCCACTGTGCTCCACGCCCCTTTGAATGACCGTCACAGAAATGACTGCACTGGACGTAAGTCGGATGTCGTTATTTTGTTTCCTCCCGCCTCAAATGCAACCTTCACAGGCCACGGACCAGGAATCAGGCCACCGTCACAGGTCCCAGGGTGCTGGGTCCCCAACAGTCTCTCGATAAATGCCCGGTGGGTACGTGGAAGGCCGCGTCAATGTTCACCATCAGAGAACAAAGGTTAAAAAGATAATTTTATAAACATCTTTTTAAAATGTACTTCTTGACTAATTCTGCTTGTACAAATCTAGTGGCCTGTTAGGGCCATTGGCCGTGTACAGGTGCCACCGGCCAAGTCCCCTCCCGGCTCTGACAACTGCAGCTCTCGCCTGTATCTGCCACACTCTGGGGCTCAGAAATAACCAACTTCCCCGCTGCCTCTGCCAAGGAGAGTAAAGCTGGCACCCTCCAGACAGGCTGGGAGCAGTGTTTTTCCCTCCGAAATGAACAATAATTGTTTCGATTTTCAAGTCATTATGTGCCCATAAGCAAAGAATTAAACAGCTCGGAAAGCAAGGGAAATTTAAATTCATAATCTGACTAACGGCCCCCACGGCGTAGCCCTGAAATTGTAAAACCAGAGCCCTGTATTTAAAGTGATTGTGTCATTTTCTTAAAAAATGAGCTGCAGTTTTCAGCACTGAGTCCACTCAACAAAATGAGGCTGCCTGCGAATGAATACTCCCACATGCATCTAGCCCCCTTCCTCCAGTTAGAAGGATATTTTGCCCTGCCGGTGTGGCTCAGTGGTTGAGCGTTGACCTATGAACCAAGAGGTCACCGGTTCAATTCCCAATCAGGGCACATGCCTGGGTTGCGGGCTCCATCCCAGGTAGCAGGCGTGCAGGAGGCAACGGATCAATGATGTTTCTCTCTCATCAATGTTTCTATCTCTCTATCCCTCTCCTTCCCTCTCTCTCTAAAAATCAATAAAACATGTTTAAAGTATATTTTAAAATTGTTTTTTAAAAAAAGTTATAGTTAAGGCTGAGACATTAGAGTCACTCAAAAAACATGCACGGAAAAATACCGTCTCGATTTTTATTCTCTTCAATTTGGATTTTTCCTTAAAGAACCTCGATAGGGTGATAAAAAGGTATCTGCCGGAACCAGAGAGAGATGCGGTCACGGGCCACAAGCTATCACTGAGCACACCCAGAGCCCAGGTGCGGCTGCTCCTCGATGATCCATGGTTTGGGGACCCAATAGTCATCTTTCCTAATCTACTCAAAGCACTGAGAGTTGAAAGGATTTTATTCAAGGCCACCAGTGTTAACGTTTCTTATGCCCCACATCCACCAGACTGACAGGTCCTGTGATGAGGTTCTAGCAAGAACATTTACTAACCGATGAAAGCTCTGAGATAAGCCCACGCTGTAGAGAGAAGGGCTAACAAGAGGGTTATCTGTGCCCCCAACGGTAGAAAAGGACAGAGTGGCATGTGAGCCATGGGCCAGGAAAGGAAGCTGAAAGTTTCTAACTCATCCGACTACCAGCTAAAATGCTGGCAGTGAGGCGCGCGCTCAGAACCTGGCAGACGCCAATCAGCTGCAGGGAACCCTCCAGAACGAGACACCCCCCCCCCCCCCCCCCCCCCCCGCCAGGACGTACAGCAGCGACTGCACACAGCTGCCCAGGCTTCGAAGGCTGCTAGGTCCCCCCGAAGCTTCCCTGGGGTTCCCACTTCTTGTTCTCTATGAACCTAATCATGTTTTATACGTGCTGGGAGTTCATCTTTTCAAGTTATCTGTGGTAGCCACTGTATAAACGAGTGATTTTCAATCTTCTTCAACTCATGGTGCACACAAATTGCTGAAATTCTGCGGCACACCAAAAACTATATTTTTTGCCGATCTGACCAAAAAAATAGGTATGATTTGATTCATTCACACAGGATGGCTATTATTGTGTTGGCTGTTGTCATTTTTTACTTGGCAATCTAAGGGAAAAGAGGTCAGTGGCCCTGACTAGTCGGGTATCGCATGTTTTAAACATTCTTGCAGTTGAGAATCGCTGGCATAAACTATTGATTAAACCAATGAATGCATTTATCATTGAGCTGTGTTACAGTAGTGCATCTGGTTAGTGGGGACTCGGAAACCTCTGGGGAGGTGGTAATTACCAATGCCACGTCTATTCAACAGCTTAAAATATGCTCTCCCTGTGTGAGTACTCAAATGGAATTTTAACATAGTAAATTTTACATTGTTGAACAACATTGTATAAATTTGGTTTATAAAAAAAATTTAATGATAAAAAAGTTAAGAAATACATTGTGCTAATTCAAGTATTTCTGACAGAAAAAAAAATATCACTCTTAATAAAATAAACATGCACAATATTCCATTGGAAGGGCTTTAAAAATACCTCTGGGTCTTCTGTGGCCTCCCTAAGCTTGAACTTTCTCTAGACTCTTGAACTCTAGATTTAGATTGAAAAAAATAGTAAAAATCAAAACCATGACTGTATAACCTCTTTCAGCAAACATATTAAAGTTATAAGGTGGGCGAATTACATGCAATATGATTCAAAGCAATTGCCCAAAAAAGTGTTTCTAAAAAAAAGTGTTTCCAAAAAATTGTTTCAGAAAAATGAAAATGTGCAAAATGAAGAGTGTGCTAGTATTTTACTTCGGCTGAGAACTTGGATGGCCTTGCCTTCTTGTCCCAGCAAATTCCCTTCCAGAATCCGAGCAAATGCTGATGCTTTGGTTCCGCTCTTACGGATCCTAAATGAATCTCCTATTGTTTCGATTTAGCTCTGAGCAGCTGACATGAGAGACAAATGATTTTCACTTGAAGATTCCTGCCAAACGTACCAGGGTATCACTTTATAAGCATGTCTGTGTTCTATGTTGCTGTGGGTTGAGAATCTTTTATTCATTGTTCTTGAAGTCTGGGGAAAAATTAACAAAACTGGTGTAGACTCACCAATATTTACAGATAGTGATTTCCATTGCTTAGGTACACTCATCTGAAAAGTAAGCGTATAATAAAAAATAGGACTGCTAGCCTCAATAACAAACCATTTCCTTAATTTCCAAAGTATAAAATAAAAATGTAAATGACTTGCTTGCTTTCGCTCCTAAACTGCTGGGCTGAAACCTCACCGGCTGCCTCCTGCTGTGTAAGTGGTTTCAGAGGCGCTGGACTGAGCCCAGCCGTGCCCGGCTTCTCCCCTGAGGCTGCTGAGCCAACCGCCCGCTCGCTGTCAGCATCTTTAAACATTTATCTATGGCCTTTTCAATGCTGTAATTACCTCTCTGGATGACACTCTTCTACCACTGTCTCAGGGTAACTGGAAATACTTCACTTTACAAAGCAACACTAGCTTGGCCTGGCTGGTGTGGCTCACTGGTTGAGCGTCGACCTATGAACCAGGAGGTCACAGTGCAATTCCCGGTCAGGGCACATGCGGGTGTGGCTCCATCCCCGGTGGGGGGTGTGCAAGAGGCAGCCGCTCAGTGCTGTGCTCTCACATTGATGTTTCTCTCTCTCCTTTCCTCTCTCCCTGAGATCAGTAAATAGAAATGTTTTTAAAAAAAATAGAAATAAGTAACGCTAGCGAAAACTTGTCTAGCGCTTACCATGTGCCGGGCCCTGTTCTGAGAGCTTCCTGTATATTATTAACTCATTTAAGCCTCACGACAACCCTATCCAGTGAATCTATTAAGACCCTCATTTTCCAGGGGAGGAAGTTAGGGCTCAGAGGGGCTCAGTGCCTGGTGCCAAGTCACAGCGCTGGTGAATAGTAGAGCCCGAATGGAGATCCATGGCAGCCGAGCTCTGGAATCCACGCACCATGACTTTTCATAGAAGCATTATAAGCGAGAGCTGCGGGAGCCGGCCGCGTGCACGGACCACAGCATCGCCGTGGGCCTCGGGCGTCTGGAGCCTGGGCCCTGCCTCTGCAGGTTCCGGCGCGCCTCCTGCCCCCGCCCAGATCCCCAATCCTGAAGATGGTGGCGATGACAGCAGTGAGCGTCTCTTAAGGGCATACACAGAGCCAGGCAGTGGGCTGAAGCGCTCCAAATGCATTCTCTCCGTTAAGCCTCACATGGCAATTCTGGAAGGTGGACACCAAGTGAACCCCACCCGGGAGAGGACAGAGGGAGGCAGGACAAGCTGAACAAGCTCCCAGGGCTGCACCTCGGAGGGGCGAGCTCAGCACTGAGCTGGCAACGCCAACCACTAAGCCTCATCTCTTTGAATTTAAATCCAATCTCGGTGTGGCTGCTTCTTTCTATCCTTAGTTCTAAGAGTTCGTTCAGCTGGTCTTCAGATGCTTCTCCAGCTCGATTGCTCCATGATTTAGCTGCGACTTTGTGTGGTGATGGGAGGAGGTGAGCACTCCGCCACCGTGACCAGAAGCTGCAAAGCCCAAAGCCTTGATTCCTTGGATGGTCTTCCCTCCCGCACCCTCCACGATGAGCAGGCCTGCGCCGGGGCAACAATGCAGGAAAGACAAGCCAACGAGGCCGGCAGATCTGCCTGGGGAAATGCATGCGATTCTGACCCAAATGGTGTAGACGGGTTATCACAGGGGCACTACCGTCATGAGGCTGCGGACCCTTGGCTGGCAATGGTGTTTGCTGCGACTACACGCACACAGACGGGACCAACAGTAAAGCACGAGATAGGAAAACATAGTCGACGTGTATGAACTATTTAAGATGCCAAAGCCATGGCCAAACCCTTTCCTACACAAATCCTCATGAAGGCATTAAGGGGAAAGGCCGTGTGTACAAGGAATAAACAGCGCAGCGTTGATCCCATTAGCGTGGGTTGCTTCCTGATGGCCGGCTATGACTGTATCACCTAATCCTATTAAAGTCAAAGCTTCCTTCCCTGCTGACCTGCAGTGACCCAGGGCGGGAGGCAGGTCCTCCAGGGGCCACTGACCTGCCTACGACTCCCCCTTGCAGATAGGGGCGGGGGGGGGGGGGGTGCCCTTCAGAAAATCCCTTCCCGGCTATCCGGTCACCTCCCGGTCACCCTCTCCTCCAGGACCCGGACATTCGTGCAATTACAAAGCTGCCCATGGCCCAGGAGCCCGACATGCAGGTCGCTGCCTCCTTCCTCTGGAATGAGTGCCTAGAACAGTGATGGCGAACCTATGACATGCGTGTCAGAGGAGACATGAGAACTCATTTTTTTGGTTGCTTTTTGTTAAATGGCATTTAAATATATAAAATAAATATCAAAAATATAAGTCTTTGTTTGACTATGGTTGCAAAGATCAAAAAATTTCTATATGTGACACGGCACCAGAGTTAAGTTAGGGTTTTTCAAAATGCTGACACGCCGAGCTCAAAAGGTTCACCATCACTGGCCTAGAAGCATCTCCCTAGAGCCGACCCGCTCACTCCCTCCTCCCCTGAGCCTCTGGCTCCATCCACATTGGAGGTCACCCTGGTCCCAACAGGAATCTCTGCATAAAGTGCACACATTTAGTGAGCGTGCCCCCCCTCGCCCCCCCCGCCCACCCTGCCAAGGCCCCCAGATTAAAGGTCTCATGCTGGCACTTGTTAAATATTTGTTAAGTTTTTTATGAAACTGTGGTTAAAAGCTCAGCTTCAGTGTTTATAACTTATGTGAACTCGGTTCCTGCCTTAAACTCTCAGGGCAGCAATCTCATCTGTGAAGTGGGCATAACATCTACCTCAGAGGTCTTCTCATGAGGATTAAAAAAAAGATTCATCCTAGTCCGTGAGTATCATGAATATCCCCCTAGTAGTCACCCCATGGCTGCTTCAACATGCCAATGAACGTATTAAGTCATTTCTAAGAACTGGAAGTTGTGGCATATGCATGCGAAATGCAGAGCATAAGAGGTAAGGGAACCACCCACTAACTTCTCCCTTATTACAGTGAGAGGAGAGGCTTAGAGCAAGGTCCCAGAAAGAGGAAAAGTGACCATTCTAGAAAAATTTGCTCTCAAAGGAATGCAGGTGGCTCAGTAGGAGTTTCCAAGGCTTCCTATTAGCTTCCTATTTTTCAGTGAACCTACAATTGGGATGGTTGCGCATGAAGCTAGCCGTGTCTTGTTGCAGGAGTGCCTGGAACAGTGAGTTCCCAAGCTACTCAACATCTTACGTTCATTCCAACTCTCTCCTACTCTTTTGCAATCAGGGGGTGGGGCTCCGGGATTCTGAGGGCGTCAGTGCTGACTCTGCAGAGAACAGCCCCAGGGGAGAGTCAAGAGCTGATAAGAAGGTCAAGAAGATCACAGGGACAGAGAAAGGCGAGTTAGCTCCGTGTCATTTAAACTCGAAGACAGAAAAAGTCTCGCTTATACTTTAGTTCTCCTTCACCTTACAAAACCCTCCTTCTAGTCTACTGGGCTCACCCTCTTCTTTCCAGACTATTTGACCTAAAAATGAACTAAGCCTGGCTCTGTGTCCTTACGATTTCTTCTTTAAATATATATTTTTATTGATTTCAGAGAGGTAGGTAGGGGGAGAGAGAGACTGAAACATCAATGATGACAGAGAATCATCGATCGGCTGCCTCCTGCACGCCCCACACTGGGGATGGAGCCCGAAACCCAGGTATGTGCCCTGACTGGGAATCAAATCGTGACCTCCCGGTTCACAGGTCGATCCGCTCAACCACTGAGCCACACCGGCCGAGCCAAAATCTTTTTGCTTTGCGTTTTACTTCTAATATCCTTTATTTATGGGGCACACAAAGAGCCCCCCACTACTGCTGCTGGTCACCTAGCTTCTGTGATTTTCCAAAAACTCACAGCTGCATCTTCCACCGTGACCTTAAAATGTTCTGTTATTCTTTTGGCTTTGACAATGCTTCTAACAACGGGGACCACAGAAATGAACAACAAAGGGTGCGTCTTCTCATCGGGATAAGAAAGAAAGTAACACGGTTTTCCGAAGTGCCTGAAAATGCCACCATGGATTCATCCCTACCTGTGATGCCTGGCAGCCACCAGATCACAGGCCAAAGGAGACAGGAGCCACCTCCTCCTGCACATCCATTTCTTTTCTATTTATGATCGTTTCAGTTGGTACATCTGTTTTCTCACATGTGGTTTGTATTATTCCTTTCTTTTTTTTATTTTAGATTGTCATCACTTTCATCTACTGACTGAGTGCCATGTTATTCATTCATTTTTCTTATTTGTAAATAATTTTTTAAATTAGGAAACAGGAAAAAAAAAGATGTAAAGACTCAGTTACCAAAATAATGCAGTAAAATTGCCAGTAAATGGTGATGATGAAATAATGATATGGCTGACCTAAAATCTCATCCAAACAACTAATCCATCACATAATTCTAACTTTGAGAGGCTGAGATTTATGAAAATAATAAAGAGTCCACAACTTGGCGCTTATTTTTATCTCGTTACACTAATTTGTATGTCATGACGAGGTCCAGTTTTCTATCTTGATTAGAGCATTAGTTCATTTATGATAATTGGTAATCTTATGATAAAGGTAAGGCGACCATTTCTACCTCCGTTTCATAGGGGGGAAAACTGAGGCTATTAACTTGCCCAGAGATTTACACAGAAGCCTGGAATGAAACCCGTGCTTTCAAACTTGAAGCCCATTCTGCTTTCTACCTGAAAGATAGGCATTTCCGTCAATGCCTGGCACTGGCCAGTCACCCTGTACCAAGCACATCGGTGTATGTGATGACCACACCGGCAGGAAGTAGCTGGCCTAGGTATCTAGTTTCCTCTGATCCAGGCACCTAATCTCAACGAATACACTTTGCTGCAATATAGCGTGCATGGGCATTGTCAGAGCTTGTTAAATTTACATAACATTATCCCAAGTCAAATAACAGCCAAATTAAAACCTTTTCAGATGAAGAGAAAAAATAAGAAAATAGGGGAGTTTTTTGCCTTTCAGAAATGTTATTGATAAAAATTGGCAAGAGACACGAAGTCTGTTTGTTCTTGTGCTTCGATGATGATTAATGAACTCTTTTTGGAGGCAAGATCTGCACTTGGCATTAATATTATAAACTTTTCTCATCCCAGTAGCTTCTCTTTAGGTGGGAAAAGCAGTTACATAAGGCAGTGATTAATGAGATGCCCCAAATGTTGATTTAGTCCCAGATAGAGATCTTTTTTCTCTCTCAAATCTAGCTGCTCCACCAGAATTAATTTTAGGTCACACTACAAATATGAGTAAAGTGCCAATTCAAGTTGAAAATACATCATATGCTCAATGTGAGTCCATATGCTTTTCCCCAATTTCTTCCTGTTTTGCTAGGAAAAAAACATCCTTGAACAGTCAGATTCCAAGAAGGTGTTGCCATTTCATTTTTTTTTTTCAAAACCATTGGCCAGATTCTGTTCTTGGATGCTGCTTGAATTTAAAATGGAAGCTACATAACTTGTAAGATATGGGATGCCCAGCGCATAGCATTACAGGTTTTAAATGGCAAGTTGCTTCCTCTGGGAGTTCAAAGCTATGCTATTAGCAATATAATAGCAGGTGGCGGCGGAGAAATCTCTGAATATTTTCGTTCATCCATCTCATCCTAACCATGT
The DNA here is from genome assembly GCF_028538775.1 of Myotis yumanensis. Taxonomy (NCBI): domain Eukaryota; kingdom Metazoa; phylum Chordata; class Mammalia; order Chiroptera; family Vespertilionidae; genus Myotis; species Myotis yumanensis. The sequence continues at coordinate 4,717,947 of NW_027223768.1, forward strand.
GCCCTAAACAGACCAGAAGAGAATTCTCAGGCTCAAGAAGGAAAGTTTTGCCCTAAATTGAAGGGATCACAAGACTCCTTGGGGACATTTAAAGTCACGGGAAGCTACCAACAGAACTGCTGGTATCTGGACATCAGAAGGCACGTTCCCGGGACAGGTCACCGGGAGCAATGTGACAGGTAGGACACCAAAGCCGTTATTCTACCTGTTTGCAACTGGCTTCCCCAAGAAAGATTATATATTAAACACCTACATTTTTTTTTTTTTATTTCAGAGAGAGTTAGGGAGGGGAAAAGAGAGATCGAAACATCAGTGTAGAGAAACATCAATTGGCCGCCTGCTGCATGCCACCTACTGGGAATCGAGCCCACAATCCAGGCATGTTTCCTGACCTGGAATCAAACTGGCAACCTTCTGGTGCATAGGACATGGGTCGACGCTCAATCAACTGAGCCACACCGCCATACCGGCTGGGAGAACTCCTAATGTTTTCATGGCAACATATAAAGCTTCCTAGATTAAAGCTGCAAAACACAGAATTTCCACACTGGTTTGGAAATGAGGACATACCTATACCGCATCTTTTAAATAAAGTAGAAGTTGAAATTTTCTTATTTTGATTTTTAAAAATTGTTAAAACTATAGATCTTTTGAAATAAGAGGTCCAGTCTGGGCTCCAGGAGTAGTTGCATAAATTAAGATGAGAAGAGATTGATAAAATTAAGGATGATGTATATTTGCAAGGGAAAAAGGGAGCAATGGAGAGAGTCGGAACTCAAATGAATAGTCACAAAATATTTCCTCCTCCTACCTCCGAAAGGCCTGGGAGAAGTAATCTTAGTTTGTCATAATTTACAAACAGAAAGGCCTGGAAATCTCAACATTAAATGCTTGTATTTGTTTAAAACAGCATTCCCTTACTATCGCTACAGAACATGTATTGTGACATGTTTTATACAAGATAACTTATGATCTGAGCCAAATATGTATGCAATAAAGTACGAAATAAAAAGTGCGCATGGAATATGGTTGTTAAACATATAAAAAGGTAAATTTACACTTTGTAGAATGTTGTACTGTAAATCCTTAAAAATGCTTTGATGTCCATGTTGCAACTGCTCACAGAATTTTAATCTACTACTTAAATAAAAATAAGTTAGACGGCATGGGTCAATATGCTACATAAATTAAGCAATAAGACTAGGAGTCAGTAGTTAACAACATTCAGAAGGCGAGAACTTTCTAAGCATCAAAGCAGGGAGGGAAAGACCATATATAAATACCAATGGATGTGACCACGTGCAAATTTAAAGCTTTACATAGAAACAAGTCATTAACCTGAAGTATTTTTCAACCAATATAAGGTTGATATCATATAGAACCACTAAATCCTAAACAGAAAAAAAAATGGGTAAGGGATAAACAGATAGTTTACAGAGTAATAATACAAATAGTCAATAAACATTAGAAGGAATCTGTATCTCTAGAAACCAAGTTCATATTATGTTATGAACTTCTATGACACCATATGAACAGTAATATACTTCACTTATGGAATGACTTGAAGTATAAAGAATTATACTGTCTTGGTAAGCAAGAAGTAAGACAGTCTCATGCAGCAACAATGGCTGGGATGGAAATCAATGTAATATTTCTAACAGGCGATGTGGCAACATATATATCTAGAATCAAGGAATTCATGTTTAGACCCAGAAATTCTACTTCTGTGACCCCATTTTATATAATAGTGATCAGCCACCTGAGCAAGGATATTCATGCCTAGAAATCCCTCCAAGTTGCATTCATAATGATGAAATTAGAAAGACTCCCGTCCAACAATAAAGTATGCTGAACCCGTTTCACTTTTTGTTGAAGACTTGAATGATGCAGGGTTCCTTCCCAGGTGGCTCAGATGACCTCTGCAGCCAACCTGGCTGACCTTGTGCTCCCTCTGGTTCAGAGGCACCCTCTGCTCATGAGCACAAAGTCAAATTTCTTTTTCTTTTTTTAAAATATATTTTTATTTATTTCAGCGAGGAAGGGGGAGGGAGAGGAAGATAGAAACACCAGTGATGAGAACCATGGATCAGCTGCCTCCTGCATGCCCCCTACTGGGGATCGAGCCCACAACCAGGGCATAGGCCCTTGACTGGAATCGCATCCGGGACCCTTCAGTCCGCAAGCTGACACTCTACCCACTGAGCCAAACAGGCTAAGGCTCGAATGTCTTGATGTGAATGAATAAGGATCAATTTGGCTGCCCCTAAATTCTTATCCGACATAGCTCTCCCTCTCAAACCAGGGCCTTGCTGGGCTGCTGCCTCTGCCTGACATCATCTCGTCTCCATTCATATCCTGTGGATCCCCTACTCACACGCTGGGTTTCAGCGCAGACGCCACTTCCAGATGTCACTTATCTGAAGGCTGTGCCCCTTGAAGCAGACCCCGTATGTTTTCCCTGCTCTCAGAGCCGACCTCAGGCCCATGTCCCTGTGCGCTGTGTAAGGAAAACACATTGTTCTCCTTGTAAACTTAACACGGAGCCTGCAGACTTGTCAAATGGGTGAGTGAACAACTGAATAAACAAATATGCTCATGAGACAACAGTAAGTGACACAAGCAGATACCACATTGAAAATACAAAGGTTTTATAAACATGTGCCTACACACACACACACACACACACACACAGTACGAGGGGGAAAAGTGCAACAAAAGGGTTAAGGTGATTACATCAGTGAGTGATTACAGGCAATTAGTCCAGAAATCTTTTCTAGACGTCCTTATAGAGTCTGAATTTTATTTTTAGAATAAATTTTTCAAACTGCAAAATTCTAACTTATCACTAAAGTTATTTTTTTTTTTTTTTTTAATTAAATCTTTATTGTTCAGATTATTACATTTGTTCCTCTTTTTTCCCCCCATAACTCCCCTCCTTCCAGCTCCCACCCCACCCTCCATCCTCACTCCCCACCCACTGTGTTCATCCATAGGTGCATGATTTTTGTCCAGTCACTTCCCGCATCTCCCACACCCCTTTTTCCCCCAAGAATAGTCAGTCTATTCCCTTTCTATGTCCCTGATTCTATTATAATCACCAGTTCATTCTGTACATCAGGTTATTTATTCACTTGATTCTTAGATTCATTTGTTGATAGATGCATGTTTGTTGTTCATAATTTGTATCTTTACCTTTTTCTTCTTCTTCCTCTTCTTAAAGGATACCTTTCAGCATTTCATATAATACTGGTTTGGCGGTGATGAACTCCTTTAGCTTTTCCTTATCTGTGAAGCTCTTTATCTGACCTTCAATTCTGAATGATAGCTTTGCTGGATAAAGTAATCTTGGTTGTAGGTTCTTGGTATTCAGCACTTTGAAAATTTCTTGCCATTCCCTTCTGGCCTGCAAAGTTTCTGTTGAGAAATCAGCTGACAGTCGTATGGGTATTCCCTTGTAGGTAATTGAGCCTCTTTCTCTTGCTGCTTTTAAGATTTTCTCTTTGTCTTTTGCTCTTGGCATTTTAATGATGATGTGTCTTGGTGTGGTCCTCTTTGGATTCCTTTTGTTTGGGGTTCTCTTCGCTTCTTGGACCTGTAAGTCCATTTCTTTCACCAGGTGGGGGAAGTTTTCTGCCATTATTTCTTGAAATAGGTTTTCAATATCTTGCTGTCTCTCATCTTCTGGCACTCCAATGACTCTGATATTAGACCGCTTAAAGCTGTCCCAGAGGCTCCTTACACTATCTTCACACTTTCGGATTCTTTTTTCATTTTGCTTTTCCAATTGGGTGTTTTTTGTCGAATCTTTGGTTTGATTATTGTACTCCTCTGGTCTGCTATTGGGTATAATATTCTTTATTTCAGTCCGTGTATGCTTACTTTCTAATTTCTTTATCGTAGCATCGAGGGTCTCATTAGTTTTCGTGAGGTTCTGCACAAATTTATGGCAAGCCCTCAAAATTGCGATTCTTAGCTCCATATCCTCCATTTCTGTCATGTTTTTTTGTCTCCGCATCTTTTATGCTTTCTTGGTGCACCCCCTTGTGGTCTCTGTGCGCAGTCTTGTTCTAGCCAAGCCTTAATTGTTGTAGTTAACACTAGAGGGATTTGACCCTCAGGCCGACTGGCTATAGGAATCAGCTGTGCGGAAAAGTCTGTCTTCTGGGGAGGCGCTAATCCAGCCTTTGCCTGAGGCGATCGGCAAATGGCTGTGCGCAGGCTTTGGGCGGGGCGGGATCAACAGGGCGGGCGGAGGGAGCAGTTATGGCGACGCTCAGTCCCGTTCCCAGAGGCTCTGCTTCTCAGAACCCCGGCAGCCGCTGCAAACCTCGGAGAGAAAGCTGCCCTCAGGTTCCAACTGATGCCGGGTAATCCCGCTTCTCCCGTTTGAGTCTGGGTCCCTAGATACTCGCCCGGATCTGGAGCCCAGAGTCTGAGACTCACTCCCGACAGAAAACGACAACCGTGCCCTCAGCCACCAGCCCGCTTTCGCGCGCACCTCGGTACCTTTGTATTTTCCACACTGCGCCGCCTCTGAGCCTCGATTTGCTGTTCTCTTTCCTTCTAGTTGTAGAGTCTCTCTTCAGCCAGCCTTCCTGTGGTTCTGGGTGATGTCCGTTCAGTCTTTTAGTTGTATTTTTGAAATGGTTGTTTGCGGCAGCGGTCTCCGGTGTTTACCTACGCCGCCATCTTGGTCGACTCTCCACTAAAGTTATTTTTTAAAAGAAATATGTGCCATCCTACCTTTAAATTCAGAAAAAAGTAGTAAAAAAGTAATATTTTTCAAGTTTATGAAATATCATAAATGACATAAAAAACACTTTAACGACAATTAACTACTGTGTTTCTGTTGCCACTATTCGAGTTTTCTAAAAGAAAACCTTCCAAAATAATCAGAAAGCAGGTTTCCAGAACTGCAGGAGAACTAAAAATTATACATTAATCCAGACAGGTAACTCCCTAACAGGGCTTTCTTTATTCAGCGGCACTGGAGTTTACTGCTCGGACTGCCAGGAATCATTCCTTCCATCTCAAGCCTGCTCAGCAGAGCGAGTGCTGCTGGCTGTCACCACCCAGCGTGTCTCTGGGCCGGTGTCTACGGTTGCTTGTTTCAAACCTCTAATTAGCTGCCTCATCTTCTGCCGGGAATCTCCTGGTGCTCAGCTCTTACCGTCCAAATTAATTGAAATGCTGTAGCAATTTCAGATGAACATTTTCAAGATTAAGAACGCATAAAATAAAATCGCCCATAAGTCTGTTTCATAACATCAGCCACCAGTGAACCCTCCAAAACAGACCAGACTCACTGCTATTCGCACTGTACTGTACAGACAAGCTTCAGGAAAGGAGTGTTCCTCTGTCCACAGCCTGGGCACTAAGAAGGGGACCCAGAAGACCTCGAGAGGAACGAGGTCCAGGGAGCCAAACACTCGATGAAGTCCTGGGACCAGCCAGGTGCTGTGTAGCCTTGGGTCAATCACCTAACCTCTCAGAGCTTTGCTTGTCACAACTGAAAAATAGCAGTGTCCCCTCTTAGGTTTGTGGCAGACAGACCCAAAGATCGACCCCAGCAATCTCTCCTCCGGGTATTCAGGGCTTGTTTGATCCCCTCCCCTGAATGTGAGCGGGACCTGTGACGTGCTTCTTGTCAACAGAAAGGTGATGGGATGTCACTCCATGATTGTGCTGTAAAGATGCTCAGTTCCATCTGGCTAGGAGACTGTCACCTTCTGGCTGGCACACTTTGGTGAAGCAGCAGCCAGGCTGCGGAGGCCCATGTGGCTGAGAACTGAAGACAGCCCCGGGCCAATGTGAGCTGGACCAGAGGCCCTCCGTTCCACAACCCAAAGGAACCGAATCCTGCCCACAAGTACTTGCATGAGCTGCGAAGTGCATCCTTCCCCAGTTGAGCCTTTGGATGAGACACAGCCCTGGCTAACACCTTCAGTGAGGTCTAGTGAGAAACCCAGAAGCAGGGCACCCAGCTATACTGGGCCCAGATTTCTGACCCACAGAAACTGAGAGATAATACATGTGTGCTGTCTCAAGCTGCTAAATTTATAGTAACTTGTTACACAGTAATAGAAAGTGAATACAGAAGTGTGTACGAAGTAGTAATAAAACCATCACTCACGGTGGGCTAAACCTTGTTGCTAAATGCTCTATCTATTAACTCATTTAACCTTCACAATGATGGGAGGAAGTATGTCTGCTACTACTGGCCTCATTTTAGAGATGATAAAGCAAGAGATTATATATCTGGGAAGTGGAGGGGCAGGACACGAACCCCGATCCCCCCACTACAGAGCCCTCAGCGACCCCACTGCACAGGGCTGCCTCTGAGGTTAAAAGGGCCCCTTATCAGTGCTAGGACCTAATACAGACAAAAAATCTAAGAGAGCTTTCCCTTCTCGTTACTCCTTTACTGCCACAGAGGCAGGCTGTGGCTTAAACTTCATGCCTCGAGGGCTACCTTCTCTGGTTCGCCTACATCCCCGCCCTGACACTTCCAGCAAAGGGGGAGGGGATACCTTTCTCCCCACTTCCTTCCACCAAACATGCTGTCGGCTCCTATTTCCTCAGTTCTCTAATCGGATGGACCATCTACACTAGCTTGTGAGCGGGAAACAGTGGGATGTGTCACCCCCTCCTAGAAACACAGTGCCCGCCAAAGCCAACGAACCCCAAATGGGTGTCTGAGGTCAACGATGGGGTTCCCGGAGCTACGGCGAGGCAAGGAACTGCCCTCTGCTTGGCGCCCCTGCAAGTCAACGCTGAGGGTCGGGATGCCCTTCGGTGGGATTCGGCGGCTTCCCTTCTAGGTTCGACCCTCCAGATTTTCCTCTTTTGCTGCCAGAAAGCAATCAAGCAGAAGAGCTGCAAATGGGACGTGAGAGGGATGCATAGTTGACCCAGAAGTGGGTTCTGTGGAAAACACTGCCAATGCCTTCCTCGGTCATCGCATGAGCCAGCCTGTTTCCCTCCGAAGGCATCCCTGTGCCCCGCGCCTTGGCCGGAGGGCCCGCGCGCGCCGGGAAAGGCTGGCTGGGCCAGGCACGGGCACACCTGCCAGGCGGCAGAAATATGACCGTTTGCGAGCTCAGAATGAGACTTGAGAGGGAGAAATAAATCCTCCCCAAACTGAAAAAGATGTGAGCGAGGGACCAGGATGTACCTTTCAGAAACCGGTCATCGTGGCAAAGGGAATTAGAAAGGAGGCACCAGAAATAACCACAGGAGGGTCCAGTGCAGAACTCGCCTTGCTGCCCGTAGTGAATAGGAGCCTGAGAACAACCCCCTAGTTCAGAAGTCACAGCCGCTGCATTTTTTTTGATTTCAGAGAGGAAGGGAGAGGGAGAGAGATAGAAACATCAATGATGAGAGAGAATCATCAATCTGCTGCCTCCTGCACACCCCCTACTGGGGATCGAGCGCAACCCAGGCATCTGCCCTGACCGGGAATTGAACCGTGACCTCCTGGTTCATAGGTCGACACTCAACCACTGAGCCTTGCCGGCCGGGCCAAGTTCATTCTTTCAGTGTAAAATGTATGTTTACACATTTACAATTATGATCCCAATATTTAGATTAGGATTGACATGTGATGAGAAATTAGTTTTAGAGGTGACAGAAAAGACAAAAGTAGGTTTGACTGATTAATATGGAAATAGTGTAACATATGGATATGTTATTGCTTATTTATTATCGACAAAAGCTCATTTACTATAAAGCCTTCAGGAATACACATCTGTTTCCTTAAAAAAGAAAAAGAAAGGATGAAAGATATTTTTAGATCAGTGATTTTTAAAATCCCAGGTTGGCATTTTTTCTCTGCAATGTTTTCTATTTGGAAACTAAAAATATGAAATTCTCTATTGCACAAGTTGCCAGCATGTTTAAGAGCACATCTAAAAGAAATCAACGCTCCCATCTAGATCTGAAATGAGTTTTTCGATCCTTTGAAATTAAAACATTAAGAAAAACTATAATAAATTATAATTCAATACAATAAACCAGCATCGCAAAAGTTTTACTTATATCAATGAAAACATATAGAGACAACCCAGCTTACAAGCCACTGGAGCCCACACTTGCTTCTCTGTTTTCCAATTCCTTTGCTTTTTGGTGCCTACCACATAATTACATCTTTTTATGTGTTTATCAGACTATTCATTCGCTGTTTTCATGACACTATGCAACACCGTAGTGAACCAATATAACATTAAAATATCTTAGCCCTGGCTGGTTTTGCTCAGTGGATAGAGCGCTGTCCCTCCGACTGAAGGGTCCCAGGTTCCATTCCAGCCAACGGCACATACCTCAGTTGCAGGCTCAATCCCCGGCCGTGGTTGGGGCCCCTGTGAGAGGCAACCAATCGATGTGTCTCTCTCAAATTCATGTTTCTCTCTCTGTATCTCTTCCCCTCCCTTCCACTCTCTCTAAAAGTCAATGGAAAAATATCCTGATTGAGGATTAACAATAGCAAAAAAAAAAAAAGAAAGAAAATAAATATTTTCACATGTCCACTCTTATACATAAATCAAGACCTCTGCCTGCGGCTCCTTCCTTGGGCAGAATATAAATTCCTGCGGAGAGGAGCCGTGTTTTCTCATTGATGGCACTGCAGGTCTGCTGGTTCTATAAGACACAGAGTTGGTCATGAAAGTGAGGTTCCTTGCGCCCCTTTCTTCCCACGAGAAACAGAAATAGCATTTCTACCAAAGCTGTCCACCTGACAGAGGCGGCCGCCTGTGCAGATGGCTCTGCTGAGACACACAAGACATCTCTGTGAACGAGACTGTGTTTCCAAGCCAGTCGCTTCGCAATCAGGATGAGCCCCGAGAAAGAGCGCTTATCAATGCAACCATTATCTGTCCATTTGCTATTCAAGGTTATCACCAATCTGATGCGTAGCCTATGATCAGAAAGAGATGAGGTAGCTGCACACTTATTTCCTCTGCTTCATCTAATCTCCAGGAAGCCCAACACAGAACAATGGCTGGGATTTTTTAAACGCTAGTGACTGTGGACTTAAATGTAAGATGCTACGCGTCCTGCAAATATAAGATAATTTTGCAATCGTCTGAAAGCATGGACTTCATTAAAAGAACACATTTCCTGGTAGATAGATGTGCCACAAGCAAACTCAATCTCGCATCTCCTATACTTAGACAGAAGGACATTTTTAAAGCTCAGTTAAAATTTAATTGGTCGCTCTGACCTTGAGTGCCACTTTAGGTGAAAAATACCACACCGGTGCTCAGACTTCCTTGAGATTTATGATCTCATGTTCTTGAAAAAGGCCCAGCACCTCCGTGTTCCTGAAATAATTGATCTGTCTCTTCTAAGTGGTATTTTCCTGCATCTAACATCTGATGTCTCAGGAAGAAAAGTACAAGCTGATGAAAATACCTCGCTATATTTAAAAAACCCAGAAGAGCTACCAGCATTTGCATCTACCACATTATTACATTTATAAAAAACGGCCAAGATCATAAATTGGTAAACTTCTTAGCACGGAAGACAAGAAAATGTAAACCAAACTGCAAAACCATGGGCAGATATTGTTTATAATGATTCACCACCATTATTAATAAAGAGCAAATGTTTTAAATGTGCTAAGGAGACACGCTGCAAATCTACAATTCATATCTTTCTCCGTTTGAAAAGAACTCCACAAGGCACTGTATCACTTTTTGAACTTAGCAGTTTCTCTTTCTTTTCTTCTTTATTGTAATCACAAACACTACACTAACTTCATCCAAAACTCTGAACCAACCACGTTACCGGTTCATCCTCTTAAAGAAAAGCAAAATACCACGGAGGCCATAAGACGCGCAGAGAAGACGAGCCAATCTGAAAATGCCTGTGATTGTGTACCTTCTAGCTTCAATGGAAATTCAGCATGACATTCTGGGCCTGTTTGAAAAGAAGTGACTGGCAAGTATGACTGGTTCTCCTACACGTGGCGAAACGTCCAGTGTGAAATAACATGCTCTACCTCACAGCACCTGTAAGAATCGTCACCTCTTAGCATTTACTGCGTACGCGCACCGGTGCGAGCACTTTCACGTACCAGCACATGTCATGCTCACAGCAGCTCTGTAAGGCAGGCACTGTCATTAGTCTCCTTTGACAAAGGGGGAAGCTGCAGTGCAGAGAGGACACAAGTTGCCCCAGGTCAACTGCAATCAACAGCTAAGGTGGGTCGCCAGCCCAGGCAATGTGGCTTGGAGCCACGCTTCCTACAACTAGATATTCCATGTTGCACGAGAGCCAACGCACACAGAAAAATTATATTCATTCCTCCATTCATTGAAAAATATGTATTAGGCGCCTACTATATACAAAGAAGTTCTTGTCCACACAAAAGGTCTCCAGAGAAGATCCACCATTTACCTTCAAAACGGCCCTGAAACTGGGATCTGATGCAGTGGTTACATCTGAGCCCCAAACTGTTTAATCACTTTTTCCTACAAACCACCCCCCCCCCCCCGCCCCGCCCCCCAGAAGCCCCCAGAGCACAGTCCGGGTATTGCAATTGGAGGAGTCAACGAAATTAGCTGGAAGAGAACATTTCAAGGAACTTCCAGGAAAGGCTCGAGCAGAAAATGATGCCCTGGGAAGCGGTCTGTCCGTACAGAGGAAGCCTTGGGTTTACCCGCCCCTGGTTTAGACATCTTGGGAGTAAGACATGTCATGGGACTGCCAAACAGTAGTCACATGGCGACTGACGCGGAGCAAGGCCGTTAGCGAGCGGGGTTAGCTCTGAACAAGGCTTTGCAACTTGCAACACAAAGAGACAAAGATACCAAAGACTCGACACACACACAATTCAAGGCTGACGGCAGAAGCCACCTACAGGGAGTAGTTGCCATCACATTAGGAGCTGTAACACGAAAGGCCATCGACTATTTGCTCTTTTCAAAAATGTCAAAAAATGAGAAAACACTCATATATTTATTACACCTACTGGAAAGATCTCTCAGAGAGATAGATAGATAGATAGATAGACAGACAGATAGATAGATAAAATTACAAGCATAACATATACTACTTCTTTTGTATTTCTAAGTCTATTCTTCATGAAGTCTTTCATGATCTTTGGACAAACTTCTGGACAAACAGGAATATCAGAAGAGTGATACCTCTACGAAGCCATCACCTTTAGGAAAGAGGGAGCTAAACTATTTTATGATGGGTCCACTTTGTCATATTTATAATCTGTGAATTCACTATATCTCCCTTTGAATCATCTAAGGGCTCCTAAAATTTGGGGCTATAAATTGGTAATAGTCAAACGTGTTCCTACAGATATAATAAACAAAGAAATGCATTTCCTTGTTGGGGGGAGGTGAATTAAATGAAAAAGTCAGAGAGAAAATATTTTTAAAATAACATTTCTAAAGGATAATTTTTTTGAAACAAAAATATTACAACTCACACAAAATAAGGAAAAAATTACACTCAGTCACACACTCCTACTAAACAGAAGTCACCTCTACACATCACTGCAGAATCCTCTGGAAGGAGTAACGTCTTGGGAAAGTTACAACTATTAAGAGTCAACTAGAACCCCTATTTTTTTAATGGCCTCAATTCTGTTCTGGGGTTAAAAGACTGGAACGGATCTCAGCAAGCCCGTGAGGCAATTTCTAACCGGAGGCAACAAAGCTCCATAAATCTTTCCACACAGCTCGCAAGCTGGTGTGGCGACCATGGGTGTGGCTGCAGTTAAAAGTGAGAAAGCTTTGAAAGCTAAACTCGACAACTAGGCAAACACTGTCGATGAGGCGAAAACCAAACCCATGATCCGGATTCTGTCCCAGCAAGATATCCTTTCATGTCCCACTTGGTTTATTATCAAGTTCATGGAGTTGGGATCCTTGAGCCACGAACACCTTTCACCCATGACACTGTGGCTGCGTAGGTAGCTAATCTTTGGTAAGTAAACTGTGGAAGGCATTGCTTAATGGACGGTGAAGTAATTGCCCTAAAATAATGCCGGGCAGACCTCACCATGTGACATGGAAAACAAACAACTGCGTGTTCCCTGCAGCCAGAGTCCTTCCATTCTGTCTTCATGTATAAAAGAGTTTACATACAGGATGAAGAAAAGCACGTTTCCAAATGGGGAGGGTACCGAAGCTCTCTGGTTTATGAGCCCTCCATCCCCGTAGAAAATGCTAATTTTTAAGCCCCAGTATGCAGGTTGGTTTTCTTTCCCGATTTGGGAGGGAACAGGGGAGTGTGCTGGACACACTGGCATTAACCAGGCCCCCTGAGGCTGCTCAGTAAAGCGATTAACTACCGATCGGGGAAAGATTGTTCCTGAAGGTTACTCACCATGTGACCCTGTCCGAGGTGGCACCCTCAGGTAAATGATTGACACATGAGATGTTGACTCCTGGTCACACATTACATACCAAACTGCGGGAAACAGAGGCCAACACTCTGCCTTCCTACCGTAATCCCCATAGATGGTCCTAGTCACTTGCTAAGTCACAACCAGAAACGTGCAACCAGAAACATACCTGCGTCCACCTGCCTGGAGGTTCTTCGCAGTCCATTGGTCCGTTTCTGTGCAGAAAGACAAAACAAAGAGTTTCTATTAGTAAAGTGCATTCCTTTGTGAAGGATCTAATAAAATGTAAAACCTTAAAAAATAAATTGTTAAAAATAAATAAAATTGTTATGTTGCATTTCAATGATGGATATCTACAGGCTTGTTACGCTAATATCTCAAAAGTATGTTTAAAATTTTCAATAAAAAAATTTAACCGAATAAATTGATTTTTTTAAAGTATATTACTTTGTGACACTTTGGAAAGCCAATGAACGTTGTACTTTTCCCATGAAAAAGTATGACTAAATTGGATCCAAACATTTGGTTCTAAAGCTTGTTTTTATAGTTCAACCTTTCTGTTTCTCCAATGAGTCTTCCACCTGAACAACACTCCATTGGCTCTGTTAATACTTGGAACACTGTGGGAGAGAAGGAGGCTTCCACTTGCCACCTGTGGTTATTAGTACTCATTTTTTTTGAAGTCAGAATGACTACAGGAGTGATGAGAGCGAAGCCCAGGCAGCCCAGAGCGGTCAGAACATGCTCCCAGCAAAAACATGATCTCCAAAACCCTAACTCGGTGATTTCTGAGGCCTGACAGACCAGCGCCTGGAGAAGATGCAGCTCCCAAGACCTCAAGCTCCGACCTTAGCAAACACTTAAACGAGGAAGGTATTCTAACTGTGGGTCGGTTGTATTTTAATTCTTCAAGAAACAAAACAGGCATGCAGCCTGTGAACCAAAAAAGCCCACTCTGATTAGAGAAAAGGAATCCGTAAGGAAAACTGTGCACCTTCATCAATAAAGAAAAAAATTTACGTGAGAAAAAACACCTGTGCATTGCAAAATTTACAGAGGAGATGCAAAACAAAAGGTTTTAAAGCTTTGAAAATGCATAGGAACAAATTCGATTCCATATTGAATTTGTTGCTACCTAATAACTATGGTAGCCCCACTGATCAAAAGTAGATTTTCGCCTTGTATTACACATCTGGGTAACGGCCATGTCACTCAGATTTTCACCGCCGCAGTTTTTCCGACGTGTGTCAGGGACTGCGCTCCATTCGGGGCGCACCCAGCTTTGCTCAGCACACACTAGCCATGGGTTCCTCCTTGGGTTCCTCCTGTTGTTTCCTTTCACAAGTTAAATGGGGGAAATGGGCTCCTACAGATGCCAGGGGGCCTCCGCCACGCCGTGGTAAGCAGACATTCAGGGTTCTCAGGTGAAAGCCCATTGGAGAAATCATTTACATATAACTTTTTCACCCCACTACTTTCGAAACGGATTTGTGAAAAGGCCCACGGGATGAAGCTCAGGCGAACGAGACGGATATCTGTACTGGACAGACCAGTCAGGAAGAGAGCCGCTGGGAGTGAGAAGTCAGTGCAATCCTGGCCATCTGGTCAACCAGGCACAAAGGAGAAGCATCGTGAGTCACAGATTCATATGCAATCACTTGGACGAAAACTGCCTTCAAAGAAAGACACTTCTCTGCCTGAAATTTTATGTAGAAGTTTTGGAGCTCTCTCTATAAACGAGCTCCACTGACAATATTTTCTATATAATGATGGGTATTTCATTGTTAGTGACTTCCTGCATAGCCCTCCTCCTTCTACACGTAGAATAGGAGCTGTTTTTCTACTGCTCTTACACCATCTAATCTCAAAGGGCTTGGAAGGCAAAAAAGGAATTCAACCGTTGGGCCTTACTCTTAGAATCCCTAAACCAGTACTATTTAAAAACTATCAACTTAGAATGTGAAAAAGAACACTCAATTTCAAGAGTAACTCCACATTACCTTAGAAATTAGGATTAAAATTTGGAACACGGGGCAATTTTTAAGAGTATGAATTGTAGCATCAGACTGCCCAAGTTCAAATTCAGACCACCAGGCACCTGTTTGATAGTGAATTAGTTAACGTCTTTGTGCCTGTCTGGATCCCCAATTTCCAATGGGGATTATATCCCCATCGGGGGTAATAATAGTGCCTACTTCATAGCATGTGTGCTGAAAGTTAAGTGAGTTCATTTATGTTAAGTGCTTGGAACAGTTCCTGACACATAGCAAGGATTATTAAGTGAGATATTATTATTATTATTATTTTTATTGACCTTATTAACTTAATGGTGTTTGGAATGTTTAAATTCATATAAAGGACAAATTCTTCTACTAAAGTTATTGCCCTACTGCTTATGTTTTAGGTTCTTCCTCTAGAAAATCACTGAAAACCAGTGACCTTGAGAACAGAAACTTCTCTACAACAAGAGTGGGAAATGGAACAAACCATGATCTGGTGAATTAAAAAAAAAAAAAAAAAAAAGAGGGAACTTCAGCTCAGAACAAGTGCATTTAAAGAGGTTGAGATTTATTGTACTTTAAAAGCACCTAAAAAGTGTTTTGTTATGAAATATTGGGAAATGTTTAGCAGAGCATGTTTAAACACACTCCACTCCTCCTGCCTAAATTCTCAAAAGCCTGGCACCGAGCTGGAGTTGACCTTGTCGCCAGCAGGGACTGGTGGGCTCATGTAATGGGCGTCCCTGGAGCTCAGGTACAGCCCCAGGAGGTCGGGAGCGTCCGCCTTCAGAGCCCTCTCCATCCCCTTTCATCTACAGGGGGAGGAAGGAGGGGGGGGGGACAACAACCGAAGAACCTATGTTTATTTCTTGGTGCATTACCTTTTACCTTGTCTCTCTCTAAAAGAAATATCTTGATCATCTAAGACTCTTCTTGCCTCTTTTGGGACACACCTAATTCTGTTGATTTTGCCAACAAAACAAGCACAGGTTCACTTGCCATAAGGAACTGGCTTTGGTTCCTGTCTCTGTTTTGAAGGCAGAAAGCCCTGTGTGAAGGAACAGATTTAACGTAGGTGTGTATGAAGTAGGTAGGCAACGCTTCCTGGAGCCAGAGGTGGCCCCTGAAGGCCCATGCTAGAATGGGACGTGAGGTGCACATCCCACCGGAGGCTAAGGAGACCCGTGGGGCCTGTGGCTACTGAAAACTGGCCCATCTTGACAATGAGGTATAACATGAACAGTAAAAAGTGTAATCGTGGCTCTGGAAAAGGGGAACCACATAGGACTACAAACAGGTACATGGAGAGAAAGGAGGGAAAGCAATAAACATTCCAGAGCTTACAGAGGCCTTCATCGTTCAGTTCAGGGAAGATTCCTGAACATCATAGCAGCATCAGTCTTGGTGGGGAGGACGGAGTGAAAGACACTTCCTAACATCCGATTCTCCCTTAAATCGAGCTCAAGTTCCCAGATAAATCGGCCAGTATAAGAGCTTACTATAATTACCCATCCAAAGTAGAGATTACTAGCAGATTCACACAGGAAATAAAAATTACACTTATTATATTCAAAAGTTAATAAGCAAGTCGCTGAAACACTGATGCTACATTTTTAAAAACTCAACGTGAAAATGAATTCCTTTCATGATAGGCGCACGTGTAACTTTTAAGAACACGTGTGCGCGCACACACACACACAAACACACACACACACACACAAGTGCCCAGAGAAAACTGTTTAGCATCCTGTGAAAATTATGAACCACTTCTCATCTGCACACTTTCTTTCTTGGCATAACTTGAATCAAATCAAGTGACATAATCTTCCCAGAGAAAGCAAAGTAATGTCTGTGTCCAACAGGATCGAGGCAGACTAGCCCTGAGATGAAGTCCAGGGTCTGCAAGGAAACCTGTGCCAATAACCTGCCACCAGCCTGCGAGGGAGAGAAGGGGGCGGCTTGCCAAGGTCTTCATTGCGCCTCCGGAACAATCCTCACAGTCCTGATGACAATCTCACCTGTCGGCTACACACTACAGGGAATTCCTCAGTAACTCATTTTACCCTAGAACAACCTGTGTGGCCTATGTCAAAGTCAGTATTATATTGTTACACATTCCCTCGATCCAGAGTCTAAAATACAGTCAGCTCACACATCGAACAGGCATACCTGAATGTCCACGTCACACTCTTGTTATCTTGGATGAAAAAAAAAAAAATGCGTGCTTTTGCAAAAGAAAAGCAGAAAATAACTTACCTCTTATTGACATCTTGCAGTACTTTTCATTATTTTTACCAACTATATGAACACCAGCCTATTAAACGCATACTAATATGACACCACTCTTAATGAGATGCAATTGTGTTAAAATAATTTGGCATGGGATGTTTTTGTCATTCTTTTATTCTGAAACTAGAGGTCTGGTGCATGAATTCATGCACGGGTGGGGTCCCTCAGCCTGGCCGGCAATTGGGGCTATCAGGGCCCATCAGGGCTGGCAGGCCGGGGGGGGGGGGGGGGGGGGGGGGTGGGACGGGGACCGTGGGAGGTTGTCCAGCCATGGAAGGTTGGCTGTGGGAGCGCACTGACCACCAGGGGGCAGCTCCTGTGTTAAGCGTCTGCCCCCTGGTGGTCAGTGCACGTCATAGTGACCGCTCAACTGGTCATAACAGTTGCTCAGGCTTTTATATATATAGATTCTCTGAAAATGGGCTTCAGGTTCCCATCACCACAGACATAGTTTCTATTTTAATTTTCTTTGCTGTGACATTATTTGGGGGAAGTCGGGTAAGAAATGTGTTACTTTGGGTTGAAGGCCAAGGCAGTGGTTGCCTGGAACTGGCCCTGTTTTTCATTATTTCTCCTTTTTTTAAATTGCTTTATTCCAAGGGATGACAGGGACCACAGAGCACTAAGCCATTAGATGTGAGAGTGTATTAAACCAAAAGGAAACGGTTATCAGATCTTGGTTCGATCCATACGAATCACTTTGTGTTCCAATGTAAAAGCACTAGACACATGAAGCACAGGCCTGGGTGGCCAATGCTGGAACCTCCGAGCTAGTGAACCCCAGGCGGCAACAGGCTGCGTGACAGCGACCGGCCCCCCAGCCTCCTGGGAGGAGGCCACGCTTCCTTCTGCGCAGACAGGGCAAAGCTCCTCCTCCCAAGGAAATGCCTCCTGGGGCGCTGCGTTTCCTAAACCTCCGGGTTTGTGGAATTCTGTAGCGGGGGACGCACCCCTCATTAATGCCACCGCATTGCATCTGCACCAATAAGACGCTGACAGTTCCAGTTCACACACCAGGCTTAGGCTGAATATCCACATTTTCCCTGCAGTGAGACCTCCCGCAGGTGACCGTGAAAACACCTCTGACTAAACCGTGCGTTTCATTCATGCGCCCTTGCTTGCTCCCCCGTCTGTCTCCATCCACTTTCAGAGGCACATTTAACAGGCTGAAAGCTCACGCCCGTTAGCAAACAACCCCACCTGCAAACGTGATCTGAAGAGGTTGAAAAGTTCCTCTTACCTCCGGTGCTTTGAGCGTCCCCGATTCTGAAAGAAACGTAAAGATGGGCATTGTCAGTGCAGGTTTCCGTTTGGTTAGCAGCCTCCGCTGGCTGGGTGCAGCCGGCCAGATGCCTCAGCTCTGCCGCCTGGCCCGGTACCTGCAATAACTTTCCGGGGTCCCTCGGGCTGGGCTGGGAATTGTTTTGCAACTCCAGTTCCCTGGCCCTATTGGCTGTCGGGAGAGTGACTCATGGTCCTGAATGACTTCTCGGTTATGCTTACCTTTTTCAACTGCTTGTGGAGCAATGTCAGTCCAACCACAGAAAGCGCCTGGACACGGTGGCTTGCACTAAATTTATGTGCAAAGAGAAAGCTGGCTGGGAGCTTTCAACACACCTGGTTTTAAGAACCTCCACGCACCAAGTCACAGAGGCGCTATCCTATCTGCAAGCATCGCAGATCGAACACAGGACAATACTGCATGTCATTCTTTTTGCATTAAGTGGCTACAACACTTATTTTTAATTTTGAGGGGGTAGGGAATACATTTCGATTTAAAGATGGAAATAAAAAGCAGCGGGTCGGATTCCAATCAGCGTTTCCTCTCCTCGGCAGTGGACCCATCTATATATAAAACCATGACGTCCATTCCATTTTAGTTCCTGAAAATGACTAGCAGGTATGCAGGGCCAGGAGCTTCAGGTGAGCGACGCGACAGGAAAGCACAGGGCTGCCCTGTAATTAGCGGCTCCGGCTGCACAGGGAGGCCCATTGGGGCTATTTTCGCTCCTTTCCCCACACCCAGGGGTGCCTGGGCAGGTTCTAACTCCTCCGCTGTGAAGGGAAACCCCTCGCCGTTCTCTCCTATGCCTGTACTTTCCCACCCAACACGATCCTCTAAAGAAGGACCAGAAAGAGAAAAAGAAACCAAGGGGGGAAAGTCAGCAGAAAGGGGGGAAGCCTAAATGCGAGCTCTGTGGGCCGAGGAGCCCCACCAAGCAGAGTTCAAGGGCGCCCTGACCTTCAGAGCCCGACCGGCGGCCACAGGTTGTGCACACAGAACGACCGCCTGGGGCAGGCAACAGGAGGTTGCTCTCGTTCTGTTTTCATCTGAAGGACTGACTGCTCCTGATTCATGGAAAGGAAACCCATGGGCGAAAAGGCACCTTTCTGGGAAAAGCTGCATCTGCGTTCCCTGATCCAATTTCCACCCCCATCACCCGGCTTCACTGTCAGGTGGGAGCTGCCTCTGCCCAGGGTTCCTGCACAGGAAGCGACTCCACTCCTGTCCTCCCTCTAGAAAGAGGCCGGCTGCAGGGGGGAGGCTTTGGGGAGAGGGTCTGTGCACGCACCATCTGGCTGGATTCTGGGCCCAGACTAGGACCCAGGCGAGGTGAACTGGGTTCCTCACAGCAGTCGTAATACCTGTCCCACTGGTTTGACCAAAAAGAGCCATCTGCCCAAATAGCTCTGAGCTACTTTCTCCTCCAATCAGAGGCAGAGCGAGCCAACAGGAGGCGAGTCCACGTCTGCCTTTCCCGGAGACTGAGCAGAGCTCGATGCTTCCAGATGACCTCTGACATCGCAAATCCCAGGTCTCCCGGGTCTTGTTCCCATGGAAGGTGCCCCTTCATGTCCACCTCAGAGGAGCCTTTGTTTCTGGCTCTGCACGGGGGTGTTCTTGTGTCTGGGGAAGCAGGCCCTTCACAATGCGCTTTACATGTAACAGTAAACCCACCGCGCCCAGGAGGGCACCTGGGAGCCCCTCGGGAAGAGGGGACCGTGGCCTCCCGGGTGGCAGGTTGCTGTGCAAACACTGGCGCCTCTTCACCCTGAAAGCGGGCCCCCAAAAAAGACCTTCGTGTACAGCTCTCTGCATCTTAATAGGGTTCGAGTGCCCGCTGGCCAGTCGCCTGCATGAGTGAGCCTCTCTCACAGAAATCAAGAGGGTGTGAGGCCCGACCGGCGTGGCTCAGTGGCTGAGCGTTCACCTATAAACCAGGAGGTCACAGTTTGATTGCCAATCAGGGCACATGCCCGGGGTTGAGGGCTCGGTCCCCAGTGTGGGGTGTGCTGGAGGCAGCTGATCCATGATTCTCATCATTAATGTTTCTATCCTTCTCTCACTTCCTCTCTTTGAAATTAAAAAAAAATGAAAAATGAAGAAGAAAAAGGGTGTGAGGTGCAGGCAGCCACAAGTGGGAACAGACTGGACTCGGGGAACCACCCCACTCACTGCTCCTCCTTCATCCTCCCGCTTCCTGCTGCCCCCACTTTGAGGATCCGCTTTCCTTATCCTCCTCATTGGATGCACTAAGAATTGCTCTCCACAGGCCTCCCCGTGTAACCCGCAGAGGAAAATGGAGAAGGGGCTTTGGGCTGGGTGCAAATCCAAGTCCAAGGCCAGGGCCCTGCGCTGGGGCTGACCCTGGCCCTCGCCACCACTCCCAGGCCTCACGGCCCCCACCCTCCCCTGCACTCTACCTCCTCCCCCTCCCCCAGAGAGAGGCTCATTCCCTCCCTGGCACTGGCGGAAGGCCGCTCACACCCTGACCTGTGCAGGCTGCATGATCACGTAAACAATGGCTCTTGGGAGTCAGACCTTACACTCATATTTCGTGGGAGGATTCTGTACATTTTCTGAGAACAGGGCCAAAGCCAACAGGTTGGAAGTAACGCTTAGAAGCTGTTCCGAGTTCAGAAATTCTCAGCCAGGACCCTTTACTGACACATTTCTAATTATTGAGCGGACTGACTCACTCAGAGACAAAAGCTCCATCCTGACCACCGTACTGATGCAACAGTGTGTTAACGTCGACTAAAATAACAGGGAGGAGAGAGGGGGGGACCCAAAGGCAGGCTGTTTTCCAGGTCAGAGTTCCTGCCGGCCGGGAAGCCAGGAAAGGACCTCCTGGGATGAGGCGCTATGGAGACGCTGCTCTGATTTCCAGCCTGCCAATCCGTCCTCCACCTCTTGCTTCACCCAAACTGCAACATGGGCGCCTAGATCCTTACACAACTCTGAGTCACGGTCCCACATCAGGACTAAGACACCGAGGGCCGATCACCATCGAATCCACTCTGACCTGCTGGGACGGCTGCTGGATGAGATCTGCAGACACAGTCCCCCTCTGTCTCTTTCTCCCGGGAACGGCCTTAGGATAATAAGTCAATTCTTCCACTTTGTCCAAAAGTCTTTAATCCTCAACGTGTCTTTCCCCTGCAGTCTACTTCTCGGGCTCCTATTGATCAAACTGTAAAATGTTCCTGCCCTTTCAAGCACCTTTCTAGGTGGTGACTCACGGGCCCGCGAGGGGCTCAGACCTCTCGTTCTTTCATCAGGTCCCAACTAGCTCGCTGTGGCTCAGAGCCGAGGTGCGGCTGAGGGCGGGGCGTGCAGGGCTCCAGCCTGCAGCCAGCCCGGGGCGCCACGGGCATGTGTGTGAGAGAAATGGTTTCCACCGAGGCTGTACACTCACGTCCCATGATTCATTTGCTTACACAAAAATCCGGCCCTATTATATGTGTCCGTCCCCTACAAGTGGCTCCCGGTGCATGTATCACGATGCAATCTGCTTGGTCTTTTACCTGAAGTTCTATTTCTTACAACCAAGCACATCAATACTCAGTACAATCACTGGTCTCCAAAGGGGGCACAGACAAGTCGTTACTCGTGTAGCTTTGGACGATGCCTTGTCATCATAGATAGAGCAGGCCGGTTCTGTGAAACAGTAACACGAGAAGACAGTGGGAACTGAACCAGATTGGGGGGAAGTTGTGTGGATACTATGCTCGCCACTCAGATCTACAGCAAAATCTTGGAAAACGAAACACTATAAGCAATACTTGGGGGGAGGCTTTGAGTTCAAGTCTTTTCCGGACTCTAAGAGGATCCAACCATATAACAGATCCCAGTTCACTTGAATAATTACTACTGCATCATGCAACTGACCCAAACAGGCAAGTGGAAGGAATCATAGCAAGGCCTGAGTATAGAATTGCCTTGATTGATTAAAAAGGAGGACTGACTTATGTGATAGGATTTAAGTAATACAAAGTAGAACCAAAGCCAGGTTGGGGTTACAGAATTGACGATCAAGGCTTGGTTCATAGAAAAGTTAAAATACCTAATGGTGGTGGGCTGACATAAAATTCTATTCATACGGCTTCGGTCATGTTAAAATACTACAATACTCTCTATAAAAGAGCCACTTTGGATGCCAATTTGGGGGGGGTAGCAACCTTGCAGGGTTAAACCAATTGGCCACCAAAGCCACTCTCTCCAGTAGGAGTGGCTGCAGCCGGAACAGTTTTTAAACAGATAAGCAAGTGGGGAGCACTTTGGTGAAATACAGAGCAGCTGAGGCTTGCGACCCACTCCCCGGGAAGATGCCTTGAACTGGCAGCGTCCCCTTTCTGTATTTAAAGGGAGAGGGTGCAAAGCAAGCTGTATAGAGCAACGTCAGGGCGAGAGGGGACCCAAGGGTGTCTGACCAGATGCTACGGGAGGGGAAAAGCACAATCGTCCCCAGAGGTTGCAGTCCCGGGGAAGGCCTTCCCGGGGGGACACTGTGAGAAAGAAATGCCACTCGGGAATGACGCCAGCTTGGCAGGGACTTGTTCGGAGACTCTCGTCCAAGGGAGGCCATACCTAGTCATTACTGAGCGCGAAGTGCTGGCAGCACACCTCCGAGTCCCTGCGTGTTGATCGCTGAGGTTGCCATGGTGAGCGGGAGGCGTCCGCTCAAGTTCAGCGACAAAGAGGCTTGGATCGGACTGCCTGCTCTTTACACCCATGCGAGTGTCCAGATGTGAAGACACAAACTAACCCCACAACCTTCCAATCTGTTTCCAAGCTGCACAGTTGGTCTTACAAATAGCCAACATTTATCAAAAGACCTTTCCCATACTTCATGTGCACTTGAGCTCATAATCTGTCGGAGTGGAATATTCATGAGAATGCATTACTTCCTTCACTCAGAAATTCGCGGCATTTTTTGCCAAGTGATTATTTCAAGGATGAATGAAGACGAGGTAAATTTAAGGGATACGGAGCATGAAGTATAAAGGGTTTCTGAGCCCTGGAAAGACAGCACCCAGAGAAGGCTTAACGTCCACAAGAAGAGGTGACTCAGCTACTTCAAATGCTTGAAGGTTGGTATTCAGCCACATCCAACATACAAGGATTGCGGTGGGGCGGAAACACTCCTATTGGGGGGAAAGGATTGCCTACTGGGTCTTAGGCATCCTGACTTTGGACCTGGTACTAAGTGGGAGAGACAAATGAGAAACACACTCCCTATCAGGAAGGACCGTGCAATCTACTAGAGGAAATTAAAAGCGTCAGAGAGCAGGGCTCACCACACACAGGCCATGGGTTCCACCACAAGCCCAGCTGCCCTTGTCCTTCAGTTGAGATCACATGACTGGTTTTAACCAGTGGACTGTGACCAAACTAACCGGCATTGCTCACTTCCAGTCACTGGGTCTGAAGAGCAGTAACCCTAGATGGAGGCCGTGTGTTGAAGAGGCAGAGCCACAGGATGGAGCTGGTTTGGATCCCGAGCCATTAACTAGAAGGGGGCTACCCCCGAGGGCCAGGGCCGCAGCACCATGTGTGTGAGAAATAAACGGGTACGTGTTAAAGGCATTGGGACTGGGGGCGTTTAGTGCCACAACACAGCCCAACTGTGGCAAATACATAAAACCCACACAAAAACTAACGGGAGAACCATTTCCATCAGACCAGCGCTGGGCAGTGGAGGAAGGTTAAATGATTGGCAGAGAGCGTGGAGAAGAGGAAGGAAAGGAAGAGTAAGATCTTGGAACCGGAGGGAGAAAAGAAAGTGTGTTTCAAGGAGAGGGAACAGGAAGAGCCAGGCAAGAATTCTAAAAATGGATTCACAGAGGTCTGAACGCCCCCCTTTCCTGCTTTATAATAAATCCTGCAACCAAGCTGAGAGCGCGACGCTGCCCTTCAGTGAGGGGGGGCTGTGTAAGTGACATTATCTATGATCTGTGGGGCCCCGACAGTCTAAGTTACCTTATTTCCTATGTGCATGACTCAGTTTCCTCATCTCAACACGAGAGGCCGAGGACTGAAGGTGTTTACACCGTCCAGCTCTGAGACAGCCCCTGAGAGCGGGCAGCATGACCCTCAGGGATGCCTGCATTTCTCACCCTTCAACACATGTAAACCTACACACAGTTGGTAGCTACTAACTTGCCCAATTCACAAGTGTTACTGCTTACAAACACCTGTTAGGACATCTCCCCCTTTCCCAGAGAAGACGCAGCACCTGCCTCTGCTGGGGTTACTCTCTGTGCCGTCACACGTGCGGCAGGTGTCATCACAGCGAGTCCGCAGCCTCGCAGCACAGCCCCGGGCGCAGGATAAACTCAGGACCTGGCCCTCCCGGGGAGGAATCTGTGTTCTATTATTAAACAACTTAGACACGTTACTTATGTCCCTGTTCCTCAGTTTCTCATCTATAAGACAAGAAAAGCAATGAAACCAACTTCATGGGACCTTGGTAGGACTAAATGAGTGGACAGTGGTAAAGTCCTTCAACAGTGCCTGACACTTCATACATATTTATTTTTTAGGGAGGGAGTGAGGGAGTGAGAGAGAGAAAGGGAGGAAGGGAGGAAGGGAGGAAGGGAGGAAGGGAGGAAGGGAGGGAGGGAGGGAGAGAGAGAGAGAGAGAGAAAGAAAGAGAGAAAGAGAGAAAGAGAGAAAGAGAGAAAGAGAGAAAGAAAGAAAGAAAGAAAGAAAGAAAGAAAGAAAGAAAGAAAGAAAGAAAAAAATATTTTTAGTCCTGGCTGGTGTGGCTCAGTGACTGTCCCATGCACTGAGAGGTCACTGGTTCAATTCAGGTCAAGGCACATACCGAGGTTGCGAGCTGGATCCCCAGTAGGGGGCGTGCAGGAGGCAGCCGACTGATGTTTCTATCTCTTTCTCTCTCCCTCTCCCTTCCTACTGACCTTTTTTTTAAAAAACAAAAAAGTTAAAATGTGAGAAGTCCGTGAATGTCATTCCTGTGTCTCACTTCTAAGTTTGGTGCTCACTCGTGTTTCTATCCACATTTGCTCCACATCCCAAAACAAGAAGGAAATTACAGAAGAAGCCCGTCCTTTAAAAAAATGACTTTCCAACACAGCCCCTTGGGTTCCCATACTGAGCCCCCCTGCGCCGGGCTCTGCACTGAGCATCACGTTATCTTATCTGACCCTCGCAAGAACCCTCAGACTTCCATCTTACAGACAAACTCAAGAGAGCTCAGAATGTTTAACTTCCGCGAACTCGTGTAACTAGGAAATAGCAGAGAGTTTCAAGAATCTCTGCTTGAGCCCTGGCCGGTTTGGCTCAGTGGATAGAGCGTTGGCCTGGGGACTGAAGGGTCCCTGGTTAGATTCCGGTCAAGGGCCCGTGCCTGGATTGCAGGCTTGATCCCCAGTAGGGGGTGTGCAGGAGGCAGCCAGTCAATGATTCTCTCTTCCTCTCTAAAATCAATAAAAATATCTTTTTTTAAAAAAAAGAAGAATCTCTGCCTGACTCTCCACTACTCTCCCACACTTGCAACCCATAGAACAGAAGAACCATGCCAACCAACCATGAGACCTCTTGACTCTCAACTACTCTCTTACTATTCCCTGTAGGATCGAAGAGCCACACCAACCAATTCAATCATGGAACCCCTTTATATTCCGCCCAGACTCAGCAAACAGGGCTGCAGAGCTTAGAAACCACACCAGCCTCTATGGGCAAATAACATGTGAACTCCCCAAAGACCTGAAAAAATGGGGCCCGTGAACATGAACAACAAAGTTTAAGTGATCAATGTTGTCAGGTAGACAAAAAATAGCAATAACACTATATACCATTTCTTCTGTATTTTACAACTTTGTAGACTGTTCTTTTTTTTAAGTATTTTTTATTGATTTCAGAGAGGAAGGGAGAGAGATAGAAACATCAATGATGAGAGAGAATCATTGATCGGCTGCCTCCTGCACGCCCCCTACTGGGGATCGAGCACGAAACCCAGGCACACGTGCCCTGACCAGGGATCAAACCCTGACCTCCTGGTTCATAGGTCAATGCTCAACCACTGAGCCACACTGGCCAGGCTGTAGTCTGTTCTTGACCTTCAGACATAGTAGTGGGTGCTAACCTTGTCGCCTTCACTTGACAGAGCTCGAGTGAGTTGCAGGAGCACCCTGACCCAGCACAGACATTCTTTGTGTGCGCTGGCGCCACACACAGAGGCCCGTGGGGCAGGCATGGCGCAAGTGCTCAGCTAATGGCAGACTTTCTCCCAGCAGCTGCCCGTCTCCGGCACGGGGAACGGCTCCTGGGGCCCTGGCCGTATGTCCGCTGAAGGAGCCAAGTGAGTAACGTGCTGTGATCTCAGACCTCTAATAGGATTCACCCCTTGCCCCCATGGCCCGGTTTCTGAAGTCAGCCCTGAAACGAGCTATTATTCTCTTCCTCAGATTCTCTCTCCTCAGATTATCCAAAATAATTCAATGTCCACCTTTCCCTTTGGGAAAATCAAAGGTTGACATGGCTGCCTTTTGAGCTCAAGCTGTTCAAGATCCCTTTCTTCTCTTCAAAAAGTTTCACTGATTTTGAAAGGTCTTATTGATAAAACGCAGAGAGAGAAACTCAGGGGAACAGGACAAAGAGAAAGGAGAAGAAAGAGAAAGAATAAAGAGGCCAGGAAAGAAAGAGAAGAAAGAGAGAGCCCAGGAGGAGAGGCGAAAGGCTCCTGAACGTGGGGTTGCCGACGGCTGGAGACGGGTCCGTGAAACAATCGTGGGGTGTTATTTTTAAAAACCAAGGGGGAAATATTTACACAAAATCCAAATAACATTGCTCTTTGTTCCATGCTGGGAAATGACAATGTATTCAATTCGTTCACTCATGAATTATTCTGCGTGATGCTGACTGCTGGCGTTGTTAGCATTTCCGAGCTGAGTATTTAAGAGAATAAGGGAGGAATTCAGGAACTGAAGATAGAAATGAAGAAGAATTTTTTGTTTTGTTTTTGTTGCTCCACGTGTCTGTTTGGGTGGTATGGGTCCAACCTTAGTGAGATGAGGGGGTTGGGGTGAGTGAAATGGGTGACATGAAACCTCCCCAACTCCTCCGGAAATTGAACCCTCTGCCTGCCACGTGTGTAGAGAAGTCGCATGACTTTCAACAATCCTCTAACCTGTGCTCATCAATGAGTGTCACAGAAGAGATGCTACTATAAACACATCCCAGGAGTCAATGGGGCCTGAATTACGTTTAGCAAGTTCTGTGTCCCAATGAGCAGCAGATTCACCCCAAGAGACATGACTTACCCGCGGAATTAACTCGGCCACAGTTGTCGACTCTTCCCAGACATTCTTTGTGTGCCCTGGCGCCACACTTGAAGCATAAATAGCCCTGGTAGAAGGTTCCTCTGGAAGGTGAAGTGGGAGACAGAGGGGTGAGCAGGCGCTGAGCTCTGCCTTTACACAGTCACAAAAACGGGAACAGAGTGCTGTGTGCGAAGCCCAGGCAGGGGACCTCCCGGGCCTGGGGGACCCGTCCAGGTTCAAGGCCCAGGAGAGCTCTGTGGGGTCCACACCGTTAAGACAATATCCCCATGTCCCCCCCTCCTCACCCCCCCGCCCACCCCCCAGGAACCTTGGGCTGGGACGTCAGGGAAGCCTGCAACGCTCAGCAACGAGGCCGGCTCCCTTAGGCTGGACCCTGGCCGCGAGGAGCTCACCTGAGCAGCATCTGGCAGGCCTTGCAGGAGGTCACCCGGCTGAAGGTGTGCATCTTAAACTCGTGGAAATTGGAGTCGGCATGGTCTGGCCTTATGTTGGATCTGGAAGAAGGGAAAGAAGAAACTTCCTAAAGAAAGGCTCCCAGGGAAGGAGCAGTCCAGTCATTGGAAACGTGAGTTCAACTTCCCATGGGGTGGAGATCTGATTCGAGCAAAAAGGCTCTTCCATATGCAACGTTTCTAAAAGCCAAGGGTGTGTTCTGCCTTAAAACATGCACCGAAATCTGACTGTGGCGGCACGTGCTTGGGCATTTTCATCTACATTGTGTCAGAGCCAGCAGCCTGTGAGGAGTTAAGGAACCTGATCCTCCCTAGAATCGAGTGCTCCCAGAGAACTTTCCAGAATAGCCACGGAAGTCAACCTTTGGGGAAAACACAAAACTGGCTAGACAGTCATTTCTTGTCTCTGGCCACAGCTCTGAGCTATAAACTAGCTGGAGGGGGCGAGGGTGGGGAAGAGGGTCCCTCCACAGAGCCCACCTCTGCAGAGGCACATGGCTGCTGTGATGGTCTATGAAAGTGAATGAAATCATTTTACAAAACGTTTGAAACACGGGACCAGTCTGATCATTAAAAACTTCCTCAAGTGTAGGCAAGCAGTTCACTGAGGGAGGGAGGCAGCTAGTGCAGGCTTAACCAAACAAACAAACAAAACAAAAACTTCCTCCTCGACAAACAATTCACTTTCCTTACAATCCAGGTAAAACTAAACAAAGAAATGCTATCATTTATGTTTTTTTAATATATTTTTATTGATTTCAGAGAGGAAAGGAGAGGGAGAGAGAGATAGAAACATCAATGATAACAGAGAACCATCCATCGGCTGCCTCCTGCACGCCCCACTGAGGATCGAGCCCACAACCCAGGCATGTGCCCTGACTGGGAAACGAACCGTGACCTCCTGGTTCATGAGTTGACACTCAACTACTGAGCCACACTGGCCAGGCTGTTTTATATTTTATGTGCACATACACAAAAATACACTAAGCCTACTGCCAACTGACATTCTCAGTGCATTTTCTCTTTACAGACACGGTGACAACCACACACTGATCATTATTTTGTTTGACCTTCACGCCGATCCTAGCTGGGGGCGGGGGGAGGGGGGACGCTAATGATGTCACTTGTTTACAATCTAGGACACAGTTGCTTCTGTTAAAGCAAAGAAAATGGCAGGGCCAAGACCTCCAAGCCCGGTCTGTGCTTCCCACCGCCAAACCTCTAGCTCAAGGTAATTTCACCTTAATATCCTTCGACTTGTGTGACTAGTAGCTCTGTGGAAACAGCTAAGTCTAGCCATGTCTAGAGGACTTTTTACATGTCCGCAGTTTACCCAGGTCACAGACAAAAGCAGAAAAATTAGAAAAGGGTACGTTAAATATGGATATGAAGCAGAGCTACACTTAGAGAGCCAAGACGATGCTCTCTGGGGTGTCTCAGCAATTTGTGGGGTTGCAGGGACAGCGTGAGACACGGATGAGCGGGGATGTCCCCTCTTCCAGACTCGCAGCTCTCAGCCACGCGGAAACTTGGCCTAACGAAGCAGAGCGCAGGCGGGCAACCAGGCATCAGACTCTGAGGGGCCGGGAAGAGCCTTATGAAAAAAATGAGCCAAGACGATCGGAGCAGCGGGCAGGGGCAGAGGGGTCAGAGGTCAGCCCTCCACCCCGTGGGCTGAAGGGGAGCTTGCTACAAATGCAATCGCGCATCAGTGCCACCGGGGATTCCTCCGCTCCGGCTCCAGGCGACCTCTCTCTGTAGGAGACGGCTCCCATGCATGCTGAGAAGCTGAGCCGTCTCCACAGAGGCATTCGGTGCTGCTGATGACACATCAGAGAAAAGACAGGGCTCTGGAAACAAAGCTCTCTTCACATTGTTCAGAAAATACTGGATTCTTCTTTTAAAAATATGTTTTTCTCATTGATTTCAGAGAGGAAGGAAAAGAAGATAGGCAGAAACATTAATAATGAGAGAGAATCACTGATCGGTTGCCTGCTGCACGCCCCCTCCTGGGGGTCAAGCCTGCCACCCGAGCATGTGCCCTGACCAGGGAATCGAACCGTGACCTCCTGGTTCATAGGTCGACGCTCAACCACTGAGCCACACCAGCTGGGCAACATTTGATTCTTGAGTCCATAAAGCTAAGCTTTGAAAGGCGCATCTAACCCCATTCCCTTAGCCAGGAAGGGTTGTTCATTCTCTGTGCGCATTAAAGTAAGAGTCATAGATGAACTGTCAAATAACAGCCACAGTCCTGGGAACTTGAAAAATTCATCAGCCTGGAGTTTCGGGCTCTAAGTAGGTCTCCTTCAGGCAGAAACTCGTGTCAATGGGTCCCAAAGAGGGAAGAACTGGATTCATTTTAGAAACCGGCCTGGGACCCAGTGGAACCCCTTTCTCTCGGGGTCAACTCAAGTTGACCTTGGACCATTTCTACTTAACACTTCTGCCCACTAACGAGGAACAAGCTGACTTTTCAGAAGCCAAAAAAGCTGAGAGGAGAATCGCACCGGGAGGTTAAGAAGGGAAGTCTGATAATAGAGAAAATAATCCTGAAAATGTCGCGAGGAGTGGCTGGCCTGGGGGAGATGAGACCGGAAGTGGCAGGTAGGACAGCAGGGGGCACCGGCTGAAATGCTTGAAAACGCTAATGGCACATGGCTTTTAAAATTTAAAATCAAACGCTAGAGAGTGAGAGTTAACTCCCTGACCCCGGGCGGCTCCTGGGGCACAGCGGAATCTGCAAGCAGAGCTGAGGGCAGGAGGCCGAAATTCCACCTGGGCTGCAATCCCAGCTCCCGAACCGGCAGTGCGACCTCGGGCAGTGGGCCAGCAGCACCCAGGAATACTAATCAACGCCGACTCCTGCAGGGAGGGAGGCGTGAAAGCGCTTAGGACTCAGCCTGGCCCAGGCCTGGCGATCGATGAGGACTGGCTAGCATTTGGGAATTGCTGACTCCAAACCCACATAGCAACGATGTTGTCAGCCTTGTGCTCTGAGAGAGGCAAAGGGTCCCTTGGTAGCCTTGGGACTGAGTCCCAGAGGACTCCCCTTAGGAAGGCTGCTACATACTCAGGGTCCTTGTACCCGAAGCCGTGTGTAATTATTCAAATGAAGCACAGCAAGAAATTCGATCACTCGGGGAGGACGTGTATGAAAAAGTCCCGGGAATTACACCAAGTCACATCAAGGGCCTACTGAAGGGAGGTGTCAACACGCATGGTCCACAGCCGGTGGGGATGCAAACACTGAGGACAGGCTCAGTGGGTGTGCGTCGACCTAGGAACCAGGAGTTTGATTCCCGGTCAGGGCACATGCCTGGGTTGGAGGCAGCCGATCAATGACTCTCTCTCTCTCATCACAGAGCTGAGTCAGGGCTCCAGCAAACCCAGAGAGAGCACTGCTGCTGGGGCTGCGGGCGGGTGGTGGCACTGTGCCTCCTCCCTCCTCTTCCTCGTCTTCTCCATCAGGAGGTCTGATTGGATCTTCCCACATATATACATAAGCGTCTGTGGAAGTTGTAACTTCTCTCTCTTAGAATGGGGGGAAGGGAGGAGAGGCGGGGGGCAGCATACTTCTTCTGTAAGCGCCCAGCGTCCATAGACCCTGGGGTCTGTGTCAGCCTCAGTTCTCTCACCGTAGTGATGACACAGACAGAGGTAGTACATACATGTGTCCCATCACTCGGGGTGGGCCGGCCGTGTCTGACCCGTGAGTCATGTTAGCGGATCCCCACCTTACAGCCCAAGGAAAGTGCCTTCGGCCTGGGGAACGGAAGGAGGCAGTGCTGCCCTCCACGGTCTCAGCGGCGTGGCCCTTCTCAGAGGGATTTATTTCATTATTTCTTTATCGGCACTAACTCCTGGGGAGGCCCTCAGGAGGCTTCAGCTGCAGAAAGCGCCCATCTCCACGGAAACCAGACCCGGGCGGAGGAGCTGCCGTGGGCACGCTTCCTGCCGTCCAACTGAAGGGTGCAAATACCTGCTCCCAGAGCGGGCTGCACCTCCCAGGGGCCTGGTCTCACTGCGTGTTTTTAAAAAGTATATTTTTATTGATTTCAGAGAGGAAGGGGGAGAGAGAGAGAGAGAAACATCGATGAAAGAGAAACATCGATCAGCTGCCTCCTGCACACTCCCCACTGGGGATGTGCCCGCAACCAAGGTACATGCCCTTGACTGGAATCGAACCTGGGTCCCTTGAGTCCACAGGCTGACGCTCTATCCACTGAGCCAAACCAGTTAGGGCTAAAAAATATATTTTTATTGATTTCAGAGAGGAAGGGAGGGAGAGAGAGAGAGAGAGAGAGAGAGAGACATCAATGATGAGAGAAGCATCGATCAGCTGCCTCCTGCACACCCCACATTGAGGATCGAGCCCAAAACCCGGGCATGTGCCCTGACCGGGAATAGAAACGTGACCTCCTGGTTCATAGGTTGATGCCCAACCACCGAGCCAGGCCGGCCGGGCTCATTAAGTTGTATTACGTGGTTACAGGGAAGGAATCAAGGCCGCCAGCGACAGCCCGGCCAGCTCTCCTGTATCCGCATCCCCACACCGCTCTGCGGTCAGTGACGGCTCATCCTGCTCTTGAGACACCCCCTTCCCGGCAGTAACAACTTCGTGCCTCTCATTTCATCTGAACGTGTCCTTCTGGAGACCTGGGAGAGGAGACGGGAGACGATGCTGGTGTCACGAGTGGGCCCGAGCGTGGGCCCTCCTGAAGGGCGCATGTGAGGCAACATTCTGACTGTGGCGGCACGTGCTTGGGCATTTTCGGGGTGTCCCAAGCCTGCCGGGGTCTGTCTGGACACTGGTTCGCCTTCTGGGCATAACTACTACGGTACCATCCACAGAGTATCTCCGTGCTGGTTGCCCACACGCACGTTTGTGTCTTGGAGAGATGACTTGCTCTAAAAACCACCTTTTATTCTTTCTCCTTGAAAGGCTTTCGTTGCCAGCTTTCAATCTGAAGGATTTGTTTTTGGGTATGAAATCCAGGCGGACGCCATCCGCGGCCCTGGGCTGAGCTGAGTCTCGGGGTGCTGACCTGGTCGCGTGAAATCTCCCACGATGAGCCGGCCGCTCTCTCCCGAATCTCACGTATGGTTCGCGCAGGGAACTGGACCTGTGCTGGCAGCGCTGACAGAAGCAGGACACGGGACAGCGCTCAGAACATCTCAGCTGTCATTAAAGGGAGCCTTCGAGTCGCCGGTTTGATCCAGAAACATGCAAAAGCAAGCCATGCATGACAAAGCACTAGCAAATACGACATAGTATCCTTGCTCTGTGGTCGCCTGGTGGGGATCCACGCCTGTGCTTTCTCTCTGGGTTTAGGTGATGCTTATTTGACATTTCTCTGGCATCCCCAAGCACGCTCTTAAGGAGAGCGAAGTCACAGGCAGGAGGGAGAATGGCCACCTGTCCGCTTCCATCAGCAAATCGGCATCGCTCTGGTGAAAACGAAAATGGCTCTGCTGAATGAGTGTGGGTCTCTCCCAGCTTTTATACCAGAGCCTTTGATCTGTTGTTTTTTCCTTCTTTTTCTTTTTAATATATATTTTTATTGATTTCAGAGAGGAACGGAGAGGGAGAAATAGGAGAGACAGAAACATCGGTGATGAGAATCGTTGATCGGCTGCCTCCTGCACGCCCACACTGGGAGTGGAGCCCGCAACCCAGACATGTGCCCTGACCAGGAATCGAACTGTGACCTCCTGGTTCATAGGTTGATGCTCAACCACTGAGCCACACCAGCCGGGCTTCATTATTCTTTAAGTCGTTCCTTGCCTCATCCTCTAAGAGAATTGGCATTCAAGGACAGGAACCTCCTATTTCTAAGCACAGTGCTACACTTTTGTTATTTGTCTCAGTAAATCTACACAAAGCTTAGAAGGGGCCACACAGCTCCCAATGGGCTGGAGACCCCCCCACCCTCCAATCCCCCCACCACCCAGGGCCCTTTCGGATGCCTCGTGGTAAGGCCTGCTTTTCCCCAAAGAGTTTCTTGTCCCCATGGCCAGGAAGGAATAAAACCGATGTTCTATTCAACTCCGTTTCTCTCTCCTAACTGGAAACTGCAGGCCGACTTCCTGCCTCTCCCTTCCCTTCTCCCCGATAGTCAGGGCCACCAGAAATGAAATGCATCTGTTACCGCACGCACGGGGCCTGCTTGGTGTAGCCTTTGACTAATGACTGGCTGGTGGGAATCAACTCGGGGATCTGTGCTTTGATAGCGCATTAATAATATATGCGCATTAAAGCTCCTTCTCGGAGAATATTTGAGCTCTGACATATCGAACCCTGGCTTTTTAAATTAAAGCGGTTGCTGTGGGTGCATTTTAAAAGCCGATGGTGTGGGAAGAGGGCTGCAGGCATAACACACAGCCCCGAGGTAAGGGCTCACTACGGCGGGCTCTCCCCGGCCTGTTTAATTGTGGTGAGGGCTGGGTCGGTTTCTCAAGGGCCGCGGTGACCTGACCATCGTCCAGGCTGAGCAGGAGCTAAGCCAGCCGTGGGCAAACTACGGCCCGTGGGCCGGATCCGGCCCGTTTGAAATGAATAAAACTAAAAAAAAAAAAAAAAAAAAAGACCGTACCCTTTTACGTAATGATGTTTACTTTGAATTTATATTAGTTCACACAAACACTCCATCCATGCTTTTGTTCCGGCCCTCCGGTCCAGTTTAAGAACCCATTGTGGCCCTCGAGTCAAAAAGTTTGCCCACCCCTGGGCTAAGCTGTTCTGCAGGCTGTGATTTACTAGAAGAAACGCCATTGACCAGTGGTTCTCAACCTGTGGGTCGCGACCCCTTTGGGGGTCAAAACAACCCTTTCACAGGGGTCACCTCAGAGCATCGGAAAACACATATCTAATTACATATTGTTTTGTGATTAATCACTATGCTTTAATTATGTTCTATTTGTAACAATGAAATCGGGGGTCCCCACAACATGAGGAACTGTATTAAAGGGTCGTGCCATTAGGAAGGTTGAGAACCACTGCCATAGAGCAACCTCCTGGATTGTCTGCACACCACAGAGGCTGAGGGTAATGAACTAAACGCTACTGTGAGTCCTTCCCGCCAGGAAGTATCAAGAGGAAAACGATGGTGTTTTTTCCATGGACAGATACATGCAAAAAAGCAGCAGCAGCAGCAGCAGCGAGGCCACCAACTTCCACCATACACAAGAATAATCTCAAAATGGATAAAAGACTTAAATGTTAAGTCGTGAAACCATAAAAATCCTAGAAGAAACTATAGGCAGAAAAATCTCAGACATCTCTCGTAGCAATATGTTTAATGATACAGCTCCTAGGGCAAAGGAAACTAAAGAGAAAGTAAACAAATGGGGCCACACCAAAATACAAAGCTTCTGCACAGAAAAGGAAACCATCCACAAAACGAAAAGGGAGCCACTGTGTGGGAGAACACATTTGGCAATGATACATCTGATAAAGGGTTAATATCCACAATATATAAGGAACTCATACAACTTAACAAAAGAAGACAAACCATCCAATTTAAAAACGGGCAACGGACCTAAACAGACACTTCTCCAAAGTGGACATACAGAAGGCCAAGAGACATGAAAAAATGCTTAAAGTCACTGATCATCAGAGAGATGCAAATTAAAATGACAATGAGGGATCACCTCACACCCGCCAGAATGACTACCACCAACAAATCCACAAACGACAAGCCTTGGTGAGGATGGGAAGGAAAGGGAACCCTAGTGCACTGCTGGTGGGAATGCAGACTGGTGCAGCCATTATGGAAAACAGTACGGAGTTTCCTCAAAAAATTAAATATGGAACTGCCATTTGACCCAGTGCTCCCACTTCTAGGAACCTGAAACACCAGTCAGAAAGAATGTATGCACCCCTATGTTCAGAGCAGCACAATTTACAATAGCTAAGAACTAGAAACAGCCCCAGTGCCCATCAGCAGATGAGTGGATAAAAAAGCTGTGGTACATTTACACCGTGGAATACTATGCAACAGTTAAAAAGAATGTCTTACCCTTTGAGACAGCATGGAGGGACCTGGAGAGTGTGATGCTAAGTGAAATAAGCCAGTGAGAGAAAGGCAAGTATCACATGATCTCACTCATATGTTGAATCTAAGTGACA
Organism: Myotis yumanensis; assembly: GCF_028538775.1. Lineage (NCBI taxonomy): Eukaryota > Metazoa > Chordata > Mammalia > Chiroptera > Vespertilionidae > Myotis > Myotis yumanensis. The sequence continues at coordinate 4,753,773 of NW_027223768.1, forward strand.
AAATAAACTGATGACTAGAGTGGATCCAGAGACATGGAAGCATGGAACAGAGTGTGGAATCTCAGAGGGAAGGCGGGGGAGGGAAGGTGGATGAGAGGTAATCAACCAAGGACCTTATATGCATAGATGCATAACCTATGGACACAGACAAGGGGTGGTGAGGGCCTGGGGCCGGGGGTGGGGCGCAGGCTGGAGGGGGTCAATGGGGGAAAAGGGGGAACACATGTAATATTTTCAACGATCAAGTATTATTTTTAAAAAGATGAAAATGATGCTTGGTGACCCCGATGACTGTACATGGGGCCCCCGGCTGGCACTGCCATCCCTGGTCTTGCGAACACTATTCTGTCTGGTTCTGCAGCTGAGCAGTCTTTTTGCTTCTGGCATCAGCCTGTGCCAGTGGGTAAGGAGTCCCCGCTGAGCCTTTCCCTCAGGACAGCTGATGTGGGGACGTTCTGTGTTGGACACATGCCCACATGTCTACCCATACAGTTACATGAACCAAACACGCTCACAGGCATGTCTCTCCTGACCAGCGTTTTCTTCCGGAGAGAACCCTAGATTCGGGGCTGCAGGGGCCGGGGCAATGCCCAACCCTCACCTCGGCCCCGGTACAGACAGGTCAATTCGCAGGCTATGAATTGATGCCCAAGGACGGGCCCATCTCAGCCGTGCTGTCCGGGGTCACACTGTCTACAGAGGCACTTACCGAAAGGAACAGGATGGGCAAGTCGCGGAGTGATGATTTCTCTCCTCTCGGGGCTACTTCTCATGAGTGGGTTCCTTTCCCATAAAACTGGGCGTCTACCTTCCTCCCCTCTCCCTGTCCGGGGGCCAGTGGGCTTGGGGCGGAGGAGGCCATCTCCACCCGCCTTCCCCAGCGGGTCTGAGGCGTCGGGCCGCTAGTCCACCAGCCATTTGGCCTCACGGGTGTATTTCCACAGGCGCGCCTGATCCTGCATCCTCGGTTCTGGCATGAAACCTTGCAGTTGCAGGATCGAGTGAAATCCAAAGCAAATTAGAAATTTAATTAAACTTCTTGCTGGTTCAATTGTTGAATGTGTTGCACAGCCCAACTTGGCCATTCCATAATCAATGATAATAAAACTCCCCTTAGATCGAGTTTATTGGGGGTTTAAAATGGCTCGAAAGGGTACTGCTGCTTTAAGAGACCCCTGGTTTTGTGGCATTTCAGCGTAAGAGACTGACACCGTCTGAGTGAGCGGAGCTACAGCTGGTCTCAGGGCTTCAGTTTAACTTAAAGTACGGCGACTGGCCATTCTGAATATATCACCAGGGAGGCTGACCATCTGACTGTTGGAGAAACAGCCAAATATTAATTTTAGGTGTTTATTAGTAAACTGTTCGCAATTGGGTTTTAAATTCATTTGGAAACTGAGAATTCACTCTTATGTAAAATTGCCGATAAACCCGATTTCATGGAGGTGTTTGGAGGTTAAGTGCCTAATGATTAGTGTAAGCGTTGGGAATCGTTGGAATCATCTGGAGGAAAGGGAAGGCAGCGAGGATGACGTTAACGATGAACAGTAACGAAAGCTTAGAGAGTCTGAGGTTTCACTGCGTAGACCTTAGTCATCATCCTACAAACAGAGCAGGGAACCAAATGGAAAAGACGTTTTCGTGGCGTTCGAAGCATGGGGGACGAGGAGAAACCAGATCAGGAAGGGCCCCGGTCCTACCACGGGCTTGCCCACGTGACCCAGGCAGGTCTGAGTCCTTCCCTGGGACTTGGCATTCACTCATCAGTTAAAGGGGCGGGGGTTGGAAAATGTTGGTGATCTGTTTTTTTCTTGCATCACTAGAAATTTTGCTCTTACGTCAGACTCCATGCAGCCTCTTTCTTGAAGGTGTGGGAGGCTTGTGAATGGCAAGTGCAGTTGGAGGAGGTGCAGAAGCTAATTGTGACACAAAAATAATAGCGCAAGTTTGTTCTCCTTTCTCCCTACCCAACAGTTAGGAAGTTTTTCTCTTGTGCTTTTCTCTTTGGGTTCTCAAAAGTACATCGGACAGTTATTACCGTGTGTGTGTGTTTATAAGAATGTGTGTGGATGTACAGACCAGACAAGGATATGTGTAGTCCCTCTGGGAAGATTAAGGCTTCCATGCCCTACAGGTGATTGCTCCGCTTTGAATTCTGTGTACCTGTTCTGTAAACCATCAGGAAAATTTAATAATCCTTATTCCATCTGTGGAACTAGAATGATGATTAAATAACACAGAAAATTAGCTTAATTAGGTTAATTATAATGACGGCATTACTTACATTCAAAATCATAACAAAAATGATATTGATAGTCTAGGCCAGGGGTGGGCAAACTTTTTGACTCGAGGGCCACAATGGGTTCTTAAACTGGACCGGAGGGCCAGAACAAAAGCATGGATGGAGTGTTTGTGTGAACTAATATAAATTCAAAGTAAACATCATTACATAAAAGGGTACGGTCTCTTTTTTTTTTAGTTTAATTCATTTCAAACGGGCCAGATCCGGCCCGCGGGCCGTAGTTTGCCCATGGCTGGTCTAGGCCCATGTGATCGAACATACCATCTTTTGTGGGGTTTTGTGTTTGTTTGTTTTTTTGAGTCTTTAGTAATAGGAGAATACACAAAGCCATCCTAGAGACCAAAAACAATGAGATAAATGCAGACACTCAGCCTCAGTCACTGTGTAGTATACGTTCCTTATCAGAGAAGCTAAGACTTATTACCACCAAATGCTTATTTTTGGAATAATCTGTGAACATATCGTCTCGCAAAGCCAAAGGAATTGGCCGAGAACCCTCGATCAAAAAGCACACCGAATGTGTGATCCAGGAGGCTTTCCAATGACTAGCTTTTTACCGAGGAGGGCTTTTGGATATTAAACACCTAATAAGCCAAAGTATTATTGTGTAGAGAATGGATTGATTACTTTAATCCAGCCATTTTCACCCGGAGTGCCGCTAGAATTTTTAAAACACGAAATCCCTGTCCGTTCAGATAGGGGCACTGACCTCTTTTCCCTTAGATTGTCAAATCAAAAAACCACAACAGCCAACACATCAAAAAGTTATACCTATCCTCTGTCATACTGGAAAAATACATATATTTTTGGTGTGCCGCAGAATTGTAGTAGTTGGTTAATTGTGCCAGGAGAAGAAAAAGGCTGAAAATCACTGCTTTAAATCAGTGACTTCATCTGACAGTGCTGAAACGGCAATGAGCCAAGTGGCCAGTAGTGGGCAGCACAGCTCCACGAAACATGCCCCCTGGGGCCAGAGCACAGACACCAGGAGAATTCTTGTAGCCTGTGTGAGGACCGGACCTCAGGACCTCAGGACCTCAGTCCAATTTAATACAATTCTGCTTTGTAGTGACTTATCTTGTGGGAGCCACTTCTTTTTCGGAATAGATTGATGGATTTTTCCTGTTTGCATCTTCCTCTTATGCTTTCCCTCATTGGAAGCAGAAATACTTTGCAAATATCAGAGCTCAAATTTTTAAAAGATCATTGATTTTTTTTTCCAACAGCCCTGAAGGTAGGCTGCCCACCCATCATCATCTGTGTCTGCGATAGAGATATTGATAGCACTATATTAAAATCTTTCGTTAGGGAATTTGTTTTCATCCAACGATAACCTCTATTCAAAAGTTTGTGCTTGCCTTCATTTGTTAGAATTGCTATTTAAAAGGACTGACATACAGTCCAGCTGGCATGGCTCAGTGATTGAGCATCAACCTATGAACCAAGAGGTCATGGTTCGATTCCTGGTCAGGGCACACGTCCAGATTTTGGGCTCGATCCCCAGTAGGGGGTGTGCAGGAGACAGCCGATCAATGCTTCTCTTTCTCTCTCCTACTCTCTCTCTTAAAAAATCAATAAAAAATCTTTATTTAAAAAGTCTTCTTATTCTATTATTCACTTTCTTTATTTCATATTTTACCCAACTTTGCCTTATTTCTGGGACAGTTAAAGAAACTGTCTGATGCTCTAGGTCAGCGATTTTAAAGTGGTGTGCCGCAAGAATTTTTAAAACATGCAATACCTGATTCTTTAGTCAGGGGCACTGACCTCTTTTCCCTTAAATCCTGGTGGGAAACTTTCTTTCTGCCAACGGCCATTTGCAGCTCTCAAACACTGTTCAGCTCAGTAGCTGTCCCAGCAACCTCCACAGCAAAAATAAACTACAGCCCGGCCAGCGTGGCTCAGTGGTTGGCCATCGTCCTATGAACCAGGAGGTCCCGCTTCAATTCCTGGTTGCAGGCTCGATCCCCAGTGTGGGCGTGCAGGAGGCAGCCGATCCATGATTCTCTCTCATCACTGATGCTTCTTTCTCCCCCCTCCCTTCCTCTCTGAAATCAATAAAAATATATTTAAAAATAAAAATAAAACAAAGCATCCCTCTCCTGCCCTATCCAAGCAGGTCGCTGCTGCTCTCCCTTTGCTCAGCCTGTCCTGCGGAGCTTCGCCAAGCAGCTCCCTGCACATTTCACCGCTGGAGGTGGTTATGGCCGCAGAAGGCCAGCGCCCACCCACGGCTCCTCAGCAGGGAGGGTGTCCTTGGAGAGACGGGCTGAGGTTCAGGGGCTGAGGTTGAGGCCGCCTCTGGGAGAGGATCTGCGTTACTGGGTCCTGCCTGTGTATTGGCATCCGTGCTCTCCTGGCGTCTTTTTCGATGTCCTAAATTAAGAGCTGTGGTCATGCCTTAGAAGTGATTTGCAATTTTTTTTAAAAAAATAAAAGCGATCCACTCATCCTATAAACAGCAAAACAGCCATTTCCTCTACATAGAACTGGCGAGCATGGCCTTGGCCTTAAAGAATCACCTCCCTCGGTTTCCCACCGACCTCCCCCTGACGCCGCCCTCTCCTTCCCCGCGCTCCGCTCCTCCAAGATGTCCTCGGAGGACTCGGGGGCCGTGTCAATGCTAAAGGGACTGAAGAAGCCGGCGGGGGAGCCCCCCAAGCCTCCCTGCTTTTCATGGGGCCTCCTGAGCACCACAGGGTGCCTTGTTTTTCTTTTATTCTTACAGAGTGAGAACACCAGAGCTACAGATAATGGGATTAAAATAGCAAAATGTGAGCCGTGGGCGACGTCTTAAGCTTCCGGACTTACTAGATTATTCTATTCTTCCGAGCGCAAGACAAGCGAGGTCTCACTGTCCTGCAAAAGGGGATGCGTGGCTTTCCCGCCGAGCGAGCTTCCAAGAAGAGGGGCGGGAAGGAAAGAACAGAATATCCTGACGCCTGAACACAACCCTGAGTAGTGTGTTACTTAAGGCTATTCTTTAAATAACTTTTTCCTTTTTAAAGATATTTGTTGATTTCATAGAGAGGGAGGGAGAGGGAGAGAGATAGAAACATCAACGAGAGAGAATCACTGATCAGCTGCCTCCTGCACACCCACACTGGGGATCAAGCCCTCAACCCGGGCCTGTGCCCTGACTGGGAATCGAACTCTGACCTCCTGTTTCATAGGTTGATGCTCAACTACTGAGCCACACCTGCCAAGCCATAACCACCCACCTCGTCGAGTCTTATATGCAGTGTTTAGCTGCTTGACTTATGGCAACTGAACAAAATACAGGGTGGGGCCGAAGGAGGCTTACAGTAGTGAGTACCAAAACCCAGGATTTGTTCTTGTATTACTATTTATTAATTATCGTTCTATTGTCCACAGGAACAACTGTAAACCTACTTGTGCCCCGCCCTAGCATGCAGGCCAAGTCCGTATGTCTACTCTGGGCAAGAAACCTAACTGCCCTCCACTGCAGATCCTCTGCTCGCCTAACGATGCCACGTTTGCACAAGACCCCGGAGCAAACACAGCCTCGCGTCTTCCCCACGGAAGTAAGGGCGCAAGCTCGGCGCTGCCTCTGCACCTCAGCCCCAGCCCAGCACCCGCCATTCCCATCCCGCCTGCTGACGCCGGTGCCCTCTGCCACCTGAAACCTCACGAAGGAAGCACACGAGCGAGGTCTGGGATTCGGCCTGGGCAGATGTTCCCGAGGTCACCACTCGTGCCCCAAACCGAAGGGGTCTGCAGCACAGCCACTGAGTGAATGCCCAGAGCTATGAACCTCTTGTTTCATTAGTGCAACCAAGGACAGTAAATGGCAAGGACTAGAGGAGTGTGAGGGGGCGCCCTCTAGAGTTAGAAGTCCCCACTGTAGAGCCCTGGGATCCTAAATACAAAACAATGTTAGTAACAGTGGGAACAGCAGGTCTGCGACTGTGGGGTACCACGAGCCCGTGGGGCTGCCTGGCCAGCCCTCACCTCACCGGCCTCCGCGGCTCAAATCACTCTTGTCCCTATTTTACGGAGGAGGAAACCGAGGCTCTGAGGCGTCAAGTAACTTGGCCGAGACTCTGCAACCAGCTCGTGGTGGTGATTATCGCCGAATCCAGGGCAGTCTATAAGCTTTAAAATATTTTCCCTGCACAATCCTACCAGTTGTATTTTCTCACTGCAGAACTACAATAAAACAATCTAATCCTACCTCCATTTTATAAAAACAGGGGCATTTCTGAAAACAAAGCAAAGGAAAAGAAGACAGAAAAAGAACCTGATAGAACTTGTCTGCAAATGGTAAGTAATGCTAGAATACAAATGAAGCCGGTGGCAGACTGTGGGTGGTGGTGTTTTTCTTAGTCCCACCTTCACTAACAGTTTCCATTTCAGGGTGACCTGTGGGCCTCCACAGCCAGGTCATCATCCATAAGCATCAAGACGGAAAGGAGCTCCCTCCCCCCCTTCCCCCCCACCTTCCCCCCGGCCCCGAACGGCATGTTCTTGTGTAATTACATCTCCCCACGCCCGTCCTTTGGGAACAGGTCTGAATTATTCCCACCTCTTTGTTGAGCTGCGACTTTCATCAAAGGAAAGAAGCCTGGAAGAAGCCAAGCTCTGAAAGCCTTCATTCAATCCGCCCAGCAATTTCTCCAGGATTCAAACAGTAAATGAGTTAAAAACAAACAGGTGGGAGGGGAATCAATCTTTCTATTACAGACAAAATACGTGCATGGATGTATATGTGTGTGTGCATGTGTTTGGGGGGAGTGATTTCTGTTCAATTAAAAAATGCATATATATTACAAACATGGTAATAACATTAAAAGTTTATCATTAGAATAATTCTTTTCGTGGGTGCTGAAAGCTGAAGAATTAAAATACGCCCAGGAGGAAAATTCAAACCGAAGACCAGAGCGCCCTCTTTCTTTTTCTTGAAGAAATTCACCCAAACCTCTGTCCTCGAAGACCGAGGTCGCTAAGCAGAGAGCCAGCAGCACAAGGCTCCTGCCTCTGTCCCTGCAGCCTCTACACACGGGCCACAATATTCATAAGAGAGGGAAGCAGTAGGGAAGAAGCACTTTTAAAAGTAGAAATACTCACAAAGCCATTTCAAACTGTTCCAGCCATTTTTTCTTTAAATCTTTTGTTTTGCAATAAAATTCTAACCCATTGTGTCCTTGGGTATGGATGAGGTAGAAGCCATAAGACCACTGTTAAAATTAATATTCCTCAGGTTAATACGAATCATGCATGAGTAACATCACGTTCCCAAATTCACTACACCACCACCAGCATCCTCCACAGACCTCTCGTAACGTTAGACTGTGACCAATCAAGATCCCCGCAGTCAACTTCACATCTACAACCGTTTCTATGCCAAAGGCGCCTGTCTTGGTCGCTAGCATTTGGGATGAGCCTATCAGCTGTGACACTGTCCCCTTCTTTCCCCTAATCAATTCCAGAAACAGAAACTCCTGAATCAATGCGCTACCTCTCCCGGGAATGGATGAGCACATTTTCCTTGAATGTTCAAAGTCATGAGTGAACCACAGTTATGAATCTCCAAGAATTCACCTTTTTGTTTTCTTTATCCGTTGTAGGATTGTTGGCTATTTTGTACTGCTGGAGATCTATTATTTCCTTCATTTCATAGTTGTCACCTTTTCTTTTACATACAATCACTGCCAAGTCAAATAAGAAGATGTGCCTGAGAGAGAGAGAGAGAGAGAGGGAGAGAGAGACTGATTTAAAATGGGTTGGAAGCACGTATTAGTTCTTCCCTTATAAAATGAATTAAACCAAACAAACATTTTTTCTTTGAGTTGAAGACAATGGCAATGCTGCACCTTGAAAAGAATGAACAGTGAGCATCGTACCCTTCACTACCCTTAACTAAATGAGTGGCCTCGCTGTTCCTCAGTTTCCTTATTTAAAAACAGGGGGGAAATTTTTGTTTATTTGTTTTTTTTGTTTTGTTTTGATTTTTGTTAATCCTCACCTGAGGATATTTTCCCATAGATTTTTAGGGAGAGGGAAAGACAGAGAGAAACATCGATGTGAAACACATTGATTGGTTGCCTCCTGCACGACCCTGACTGGGCCCGGGCCAGGGAGGAACCTGCAACCAAGGTACATGCCTTGACCAGAATCGAACCCAGGACCCTTTGGTCCGCAGGTCGAGGCTCTATTCACTGAGCCAAACTGGCTAGGGCAAAAAAAAAGGAAAATTTTAATAAGAACCACAGCTACACTCAACATAGCTATAACAAACAACTGAGCCAGGCCAGTGTGGTTCAGTGGTTGAGCATTGACCCATGAACCAGGAGGTCAGGGTTTGATTCCCAGTCAGGGCACATACCCGGGGGATGCAGGCTCGATCCCCAGTAGGGGGGCATGCAGGAGGCAGCTGATCCATGATTCTCATGATTATTGATAGTTTTATCTCTCTCCCTTTCCCTTTCTCTCTCTGAAATCAGTAAAAACTATATTTTTTAAAAAGAAACAATTGAGATTAGCCATAAAAAGTGTTGCCCCTGAACCATTACTTTTGTTTTAGTTTAAAAGCTAACCATTTACAGAATAATGTGAATGAAAACAACGGCAACTAGCTTCTACTGATGTTATTAGGAGTCAGCCCGAATGGCTTTCACAAGGTTGACTGACACCATTTAAACCCCCATGGCCATCTGGGGAGCGAGATGTTAGTATTGTCACTTATTGTGGAGGAAACTGAGGCTTGGGGAGCTCATCTGCTGAAGGTCACGCTGCTAGTGAGATGCTGAGCGGGTGCCCACCTGGCCCAACGGTGGGCCCTGCGCTCTTCCCCTGCAGGCTGCGCCTGGTGGTTACAGGCAGGAGCCACCTGAACCACCGCCTGAGATACAGGAGCAAAGCGCAAACTAGAGGAAATTATGGTTAAATTTGCATGCTGCTATTTCTCCTTTTTTATTAAAAACAACATAACTGGGGAGAAAAACTATCATCCCATCATCCGATACCAACCCTTGTACCTTTTCGAAAACTCTCTGTGATTTATACGCACACACTTTTGAAATGATGATAATGGTACATTCGTGCAGCCTTAACACCTGCATCACTTTCAAAGCCTATTTTCCCGGAGATGCTAAAAGGATGTGTGTCTCCTGGAAGCTACCTGTGGAGCCTGGGTATCAGGTGGAAGCAAGAGCTGATGCTGCCCCCTGCTGGCTGGCTTCCTCATCTGCAAAGGTTCCAGAAAAGGGCCATTTCAACCCAGTGATAATCACATATAGTTTGGGACACCAGGCCAAGCTCACTCATCTCCAAGGACCCCACCGACCAGTTCCCCTCCAGAAAGGCTCACTCCCGCAGTGATCCTCACGCAAACACCTTCCTTGGGACATTTGTTATCATTTTGTTATTTTAAAATGTAGACCCCAAAATGAAACAGTTGTGTGGTGGCAGTTACCTATGCTATGGTGCCTCTACCTCTCCTCTCAGCATCATGTGCACTTTCTTTGGCCCCAGCTGACATTCTCTAGCTGCCACTTCCTACTTAAGAACTTAGACAAACCAACAGACAGCAAGCAGAGGGGACACCACTAAGCCATCTACGTGAGGAACGGTTAGGGAACGGGGGCTGGCTTGCCCCTCGGTTTCTTCCTTCGAGGCCCGGCTTTGCCCGGAGGAACTGTTTCTGAGGCCTCCCCAGGCTCGGATACGAACGGCTTATTCTGAAAGTGCTCGCCCCTCTTCCTCACCTTTCTTGCTTCGTGTGCTTGTCCAGAGTGGTGATCCGGATCTCCCCGTCTCCCTGAGGCCGTCCAAATAGCAGCACTGGTTGGTTCTAAAACGGAAAATGTACACACCTCAGTGTTTCATAATCACATTAAAAAAAAGAGAAAATCTCAGTGAGGATGTGTATTAAGAACAACTACGGTTACTTGACAGCTTTTGTCATTTCACATTTTTAGCGCCCTTACTCTAAAAGGCTCAGGTCTACATGATACACTTTCAAAAACAGCCTGTCCTTGGTCCTCCTGGAGGCAGGCTGAGGACATTAACTAATTTTACTTATAACCCTAATGAGGAAGGCAGCTACCGAAAGAGAGAATTCATCCTAAGAATTCAAGTCACGAGGAAGGTGCAGGAACTAGTATTTCTTGAGCATCCGCTCTGGCTCAGCCACTGTAACAGGGTGAAATGACATATACCCAGCCCTCATGGAGCTACTAGCCAGCGGGGAAACAAGTAAGTCTGTATTTACAAATGCGTGACTGCCATGAAGGGCAGCATGCAGGGCCGGGGACCCACTTTGGTTTAAAGAGTCAAGGAGGGTGACCCTGCTCAGAGATCTCAGGAATGACCAGTTCTGACTTAGCCCGCCGGCTCCGTGGCTGAGCGTCGGCCCATGGACCGGTGGTCACGGTTCCATTCCCAGTGGGGGCACATGCCGGGGTTGTGGGCTCCATCCCCAGTGCCCCCCCTCCACCAGTAACACTGTGGCTTCTGCCTGGAACCCCTTCCCCCGGATCCCTGTGCTGCGGCTTCTCCTTAGGCTTCAGGTTCCAGGGGCCACCACCTCAGAAGGGCTTTTCTAACCATCATATCTAGACGAGGCCTCCCCATCTCACCCCCTGTTGTCTCGCCCTGTTCACAGCACTATCTCAAAATAGCATCTTTAAACTCTCCTTTCCCTGTCTCCTTCACCCTGAGACCGCAGGGCTCAGAGTTCCAGCCCCAGGCTCAAGGTCAGGCGCACAATAGTCACCCAGCACATACACATGAAATGAGTAAATGCACGGGAATCAGCAGGAGTATGTACGGCGGTGAGGGCGCCGAGGTCTAGGATCTGAATGGCTGGGGAGGAAGCTGTGTGACTAAGGTGAGGGGACAGTGAGGGCAGAGCCATCCGTGTGGACGTTGCCAAACAGGAACAGGGAAAATAAACTAGAATTAGAAAATGGAAAGTAAAGTGTCTTTTCTTCAAAAACCACACGTGGTGGGGTAGGGAAGCTGGACGGAGTGATCATGACCTACCAGGTTTTCTATAGAGAGCTGGAACTGCCTGATTTCACGCAGGGTCTCGTTGTCTCTCTTCACTTCGTTCACATACTGTGCCAAGTCCTGCGGAGCGAAGAGAAGGGGACAAAAAGAAGGCCCATGAGATGGGAGGAGAGAGGAGAGCGGTCCGAAAGAAAACACATCATTCCCTTCAGGAGTGGCAAAAGCACCCGTGGCTTTTCAATGGCCATCGAATCAACCAAAGCTGCTCACCAGAGCAAGTTAAAAATGTCTGGAGGACAGCCCGGCCGGTGTTGCTCAGGGGTTGAGCATCAACCTATGAACCAGGAGGTCACGGTTCAATTCCAGGTCAGGGCACATGCCAGGTTGCGGGCTCCATCCCCAGTGTAGGGTGTGCAGGAGGCAGCCGATCAATGATTCTCTCTCATCATTGATGCTTCTCTCTCTCCCTCTCCCTTCCTCTCTGAGATCAATAGAAATGTTGTTTTTTAATGTCTGGAGGACAGCTGGGAAGACCGAAGAGGTGTCACTTACCTCACCCTTGAGAAGAACAGGATAAAAAAAAACAAGTGACCCCACGCAGAACAACAGAAAGGGAACCAGGTCAGGAGAATGTACGTTCCGAAGACATTAACAACGACCCCGAGAGGAGGACATGTCACGCGGGTTGGAGTAAGGGCAGAAAGGAGGGCTCGGCGAGGGAGGGAAAGGGAACTAAGTTAGACCAGGAACCTGCAGGACTGTTCTCTGCCCTCTCCTGGGAGCCTTCCATCACGTCTCCTTTGGAAGCAGAGGGGACAGAGGCGAGAGAGAGCAGAGAACTCGGGGAAACGGGGTGCCATGAACACGGCCCCCTTGCTCCCTGGGCGCTACCTATTTTTAAATGTCTGCTCTCATTTCGGAGGAAACGGTAGCTCATCTTCCACCCGGTGACCAGCTATTTTTATTGTACGCGCTCTCCATTCTCTGTGCTCTGGGGTCTTTTTCATCGTCTCTGTTCCCTTCAGTTCATCTGAAGCAGCAGGAACAGAACTCGGACAAAAGGCAGTTCTGAACTTTGTTCTAAATGAAAGTCTGACTTTTCAGAGCCTGTATCTATAAATGATCTCTTAAAATTAGACCCTTGGTATGACTTTTTGTAACAGTAAGTAACTGGGTGACGGGCCCTGACGGGGTGGGTGCAGAGCCGGCGGACAGCTGGGCTCGCTGGGAAATGGCCCAGAGACACGGAGAAGCATCACCACCGTCTCACAGTCACCTCGAGTTTTGCTCTGAGGACACATTTGCTTCTGTTTTAAATTAGGGATGAATATTTCCTTCACAGTTCAGCACAGCGTGGAAGTTGGGTCTTAGAGATCCCACATGTGCTCAGAAAGTCTGCCTCTATCTACTCATCATTCTTGACTTCCTGGTTTCCCTGAACATAGAAACCCAACCTGAACCTCACATGCACTGACGCTCAGCACCCGCAAAAGGAAGCCTGGCAGAGGCCTCACCGGAGAAAGCTCCCGCCCACCTGGTGCTTACACAGCCGCAGTGTTCTATTGGCGACCGTGCAGAGAATGTCGAAGGCAACCACGATATGAAATCATTCCTGGAGGTTATGGAAGTTGTCATAACATTCACAAATAACAAAAATTCTTTTCGCCCAGCCAGCGTGGCTCAGTGGCTGAGCATTGACCTATGAACCAGGAGGTCACAGTTCGATTCCCAGCTGAGGCACATGCAGGCTTGATCCCTAGTGTGGGGCATGCAGAAAGCAGCCGATCAATGATTTTCTCTTATCATTGATGTTTCTGTCTCTCTCTCCCTCTCCCTTCCTTTCTGAAATCAATAAAAATATATATTTTTTTAATTATTTTAATTCGCCTGTTGGTTTTATGTGTTTTTATCTAAAAATTAAATTCATACAAGTGTATTTATTTCAGTTAAAAACTATTCAACTCTCCCCACCAGAAACAAAACTACACAAATACTTATGTATATTATAATATATTAGCATACCATGCATATGGATTAGCAGAGTCTTCTCTTGTTTTCAGGCAAGAATAACAAACACAAGCAAGGTCACGGCGCATCGCTTTACCTTCATTGCATCCAGAGCCAGCTTCAGATTCGCCTTCTCTGTGGGGTCGGTGGTATGCTTGACCAGTTCCTATTTGGAAGACACAGTTCAGTACTATTTTCATCAAATTAACACCCAAACGTAAGGAAGAAAACATTTAAAAAATTAACCCATTATGTAGGTTTGGCGCAGCCACAAACAGTAGAGAATTTCTCAAAAAATTAAAATGGAACTGCCTTATAAGGCTCAGCAATTCCGCTCTGGAAATACATCCGAAGATACCCAAATCACTAATTTGAAAGGATATATGCTCCCCTATGTCCAGTTACAGTGTAATTTACAACAGCCAAGATCTGGAAGCAACCCAAGTGCCCATCATCATGGGACTAAACATACTTTCAAAATTTAAAGTATAAAACAATCCAAGAGGAATTAGGAAAAAGTTTGCTAAATTTCATGAAAGTATAGTCACATTTGATATTTTTAGAAGTCTGTCTAAAACCTAGATATAAACAGATGTGTCTTAAAAACTGCACCTTCTAAACTCTTCCATTGGTATTTAGTAACCAAAGTTACTAAATAAATTATTCTCTTATTTTGGACAGGTTTTTAGTTCCACGATGTCTCAGAAACTGATCGCCTTCGTCTTCCTTATTATTTCTTCATAAAATCCAATTTGAGTAGAGTTGCTCTGAGTTTAGGTCTCATACATGTTTTAATGCATTTTAAAGAAATAATCAGGGTTTGAATTTCTCTGATTTCTCAGTAGAACAAAAATAGGGATGACTAATAATTCTGCGGCTTCAGTGCAAGAAATGTAATATAAAGAGGTCCAAAGCACAGAAGACTCCAAATCATATTTCACATGCAGGTAGGAGACCTGTTTAAAACAACATTTCACAAGCGTCAGCAGAGGAGATAGGCTAATGCAGTAGGACATTCCTTTGGAGCAGAACTAATGAGTCTCCTGGTACAGCCATCAAATTAAATTTATAAGACTCTCCACCCTCATTAGAGGACTAACCGTGGAAACCGCAAGCTTTGGGGTAATAACGAGAATCCCTTCAAAATACATGTAGCCTTATTATAATCTACTAGAGCAGAAAGCAAGCCAGAATATGACACAACTCTCCTCAGGTTATGGTTATCGGGCAAAAGTTCTCCCAGAATTAACCTGCTGAATCCGGGTACGTAGCACTATCGGGAATCTAGTAAGTGATTAATACGGACTACAAAGCACTTGGCCGAAGGGGTCTTCATATTTGTTTTGACCTGATTATTTAATTTTTAAGTCTGTCTGGAGCCAGCTCTGTTTGAGGGACAGGGAGTGTGACCTTGTGAAAAATGGGAATCACCCTGGCTTCAAGGAAGGCAAGTTTCCAGCTGTTATTTCCCGTTGCGCCCCACTGATCATTGAGAACTGCAAGGGGCTCGGGCCCCAGACACGGAGGCTTGGGCACACAGTGGGTGCCTCATGAGTATTTGGTTGAAGGAATGAAGGAACAGGGGTTTAAGTGACGTACCTGCAGGAGAAGGTGGTACTTTAACACTCGCTGCATTGGGACCACGAGCAAGTCTCGGAGAGTGAACTTCCCGTTGTTGGCGCGTTTGGAACATTCCTAGTGAAAGGTGGTTTTTAAAACGTGCGTTAAAAACCGTTAGCTTTGTCAAAGGGGGTCATAGAGCCAACACGAAAAGATGCAAAGGCCATACACAGAACTGTGACTGCATGATAAACATCTCCTTTTCCTTAACAAGCCTTGTTTCTAAAAAATAGAAAGCACCTACAATTAAAAACCAAAAACAAACCAACCTTGGAGCATTTCAGCTCTAAATATGAACCGATAAGAAAAACTCTTTATGTATGAAGATTCTTTCCTCTGGGCCCTCCAGCATCTTCCTCCTCACAGGCTGACAGCTCGGCCTTGTCCCCAATCTCATCCAAGCCCCGGCCCGTCCAACCCACATGGGCCTCCCCACCAACACACCCCGGTTCTCTCCAGCTGCCATGTGCTTGGCCAGTTCCCGGCAAAATCCAGCGTTCTCAAGAGCTACACTTCCAGGCCTTTAGTAACAACCCCAATCAAAACGATGCTCTCTCTGTGCCCTGTGGGTCTTTTCATTCTTGTTGTACGTAATCCCTTCCCCAAGATGTCTCCCATACCTCTAAGAATCTGGTATTTGCTGAAGTGTTTGTTGAACTGAATGAAATGATTGACTCCAAAAATATGCTCAAGTGTAAACCTACTACAGGATTCAATGTTTCAAAAGCCTCGGGTTTCTATTTTTTTTAACATCACACTATTCTTTTTTTAAAGTGTATTTCAAACTAGTATTTTACTGTTTCTCACAGATCTATAGTGTCGTTCAAAAAGAATGGCTCAGTTGTTTGAGCATCGTCCTGTGCACCAAAAGGTCACCGGTTTGATTACAGGTCAGGGCACATGCCCTGGATGTGACTTCAATGCCCAGTTCGGGGTGTGAAGGAGGCAGCCAATAGATGTTTCTCTCTCCCTCTCTGCCTCTCTCTCTAAAAATCAATTTAAAAAACAGAGTTCATAAAAATATTATTATTAGTGGGCAACTTAGTAAGTCCAAAATCCTCAGACAATTGCACATCCCAGACCAAGGAATTTGGGAAGGAGCTCAGGAAAGGAGTTATAGTCAAGGAAATTCTCCTTAGCTCATGACTTGGTTTCCCTGTGCCCACACTTAGCTCTTCTGGAACATAAAACGATTTATCACCAGAAGCGATAAAGCAAACTCCATCAGCTCTAATGACCACAGCGCCTAATGAGTGTGTCTGACTGAGGATCTTAAGCAAGAAATGCCAGCTCGGCCTGGCCAATTGCTGCAGGTCACTGGAAAGGTAACTATGGCGCTGACTGCTTGCTTCCACACATTAGAGAGCGCTCTGGGTCATGGGTCTCAAATGGGAGGTTAAACTGTTAATTCTGTGGTCATGGATGGGTCTCCTCTCCCAGTGAAGTCCCACCCAGTGACCGTACTCTGCATGTTCAGCTCCTTAAAACAGGTTGTATCTG
Organism: Myotis yumanensis; assembly: GCF_028538775.1. NCBI lineage: Eukaryota > Metazoa > Chordata > Mammalia > Chiroptera > Vespertilionidae > Myotis > Myotis yumanensis. The sequence continues at coordinate 4,770,175 of NW_027223768.1, forward strand.
ACACTTCCTATATTATGACATCTAACACAGCGTCAGGAGCAGAAGTACCATACACTACTATTCACGCTGTGATGTGATGGAAGTCAGTGTAAAACTGTTTTCAGGAAACTAGTTCCTTTCAGTTCTAAGCCACAGGCTTTCTCAGCCCCAAAGTCCGGAAAAATTACCCGCATCCACCTCACTCCTGAGGCTCTGATAAGATAAGCTCCTAAGGCAGCCACAGCCTCAGGCTGTCCCACAGCTGTTATTTCCACATTGTATTGTGTAGAGCAGTGGTTCTCAACCTTCCTAATGCCGTGACCTTTAATACAGTTCCTCATGTTGTGGTGACCCCCAATTTCATGGTTACAAATTGAACATAATTAAACCATAGTGATGAATCACAAAAACAATATGTAATTATATGTGTTTTCCGATGGTCTCAGGCGACCCCTGTGAAAGGGTCATTCGACCCCCAAAGGGGTCGCGACCCATAGGCTGAGAACTGCTGGTATAGAGGTAGCTACTAATACACTTTATAAAATGGCCATGAAATTATACTGAGAATACATGGGGACATTAACGCACTGGTCGGGAAAAGGAATATCTGGCTCTTAGGGTGGTTCATAAACCAAGAGACAAAACAACAGGCACCTCTAACTTCAGCTTGACATCTTCTTTCGTCTTAGAGATGTAGTCTAAGCTGGAGATGGCCGACTCCACGGCGCTGCAGTACTGCCCGTAAATCACCAGCCTGGAAGGGAGGAGACAAGGAGGAAGTCTCTAGGACAGCAGAGCACGAACCTGGAGGGGGAGAGGCGGGACTTCCCCCTCTACACCCACAGCGGGGGAGACACAGAGCAAACCCCGCCTGTCGGCACCCCCGCTGCCTAGGAACCCCGGCAAGCGGCTCCCTCCCAGTCTCTCAGCTCAGCCTCTCACTCCTTTCTCACACACACCACACAGGCAGCCAGCGAAGGAGGATCACGCACAGGGATGGTATTAAAAATGACTCCTTTTATTTCTACATTTGACCGGGGCTCATTGCACGGACATTTTTACAGCAGGTGGATTTTAAAAACTGGCTTGACGACTGTAGGTGTTGAGTACAAATATACACACAAAACAAAATTTAAAATTTCTGGTTAAGCTCCTGTTATATAAATGTCTACTCACTATGCTGTCCACCGGAAACTAATATAACGTCGCATGTCAGCTGCAAAGTGTCTATTAGAGATCAACGTTTCACTGTCTACTCACACACAGAAACCAGGTGATGTGACGCTACAAGTGTACTGTAATAATTACTATGACTCCATTCACTCCGTCCTCCTTTTTAATTAAGAAAATGCATTCTCTGAAGTGGGGACGAGGGGCCTGGACTGTGCGGGTAGAAGATGCGTCGCCGGGCAGGGACTCAGCCTGCTCCACAGAGGGGCCCCGGCAGGACACAGAAATTTCCCAAAGAGGCTGGGGATTTAATGTTTCTTTTAACTCTACTGATACGTTCGTGTTTGTCTAATTGTTGATGCAAAGCAATTTATGAGCCACTTCTGAGTCAGCATTAGGAACTATGGCGCTTGGTGTAAAATTTTAAGCTAAATTCCCAATCATGTGAGCTGGTGGGGAGATTTTTCTTCTCTAACTTACAAAGGGAAACTGACGTGCGTCGTGAATCAAATACCCCATCAGGGAGAAGGATAAAATATTAAGAGTTGGAAAAAGCACCGGGCAGCAGCTCACCCACAGCCGACACATACAGGTGGGGAGAAGGAGGCGGGCGAGTTAGCGAGACTTCCTGAAACCAGAGGCCTCGGGGACAGGGTGGGAGAGTCCGCACCGACGGGCAGGGCAGCCGTCTGCAGCCGTTTTTCCTTTTCGCTCACTGTTCTGTCACACATGTGGAGCTCACTGCCACCAGAGGTCCCAGGTCCCGAGTTCTACCCGCCGCCCACGTGTCCACGTGAACAGTGCTGATTCCTACCTATGAGCTGTGTTCACACTGACCCTCACTACCATGACCAGCGAACAGACCCAACATTTTAAATTCAGAAGTTACCTTTCCTTGTAGTTAATGAAAATTTGATACAAGTTCTGGTCATTCTTATTTACGATGGAATCGTGGATTTCTTGCATTAGGTTCCGATGAACTTTTACAAGTTCCTTAGAAAAGAAAGCAAGGTCAAAGTTAGTTAGAAATCAGAACAACAACAAAAAAATCACCGGACCCCAGAATCCCTATTGCTGCTAGAATTGCCATCCAAGGACACGCTAAAGGCACTCAGTACAGAAACCTGCTCACATCCACATCCGTAAAAAGAGGAGGGAGAGGAGGGGAGGATCGGGAGGAAGTGGAGAGAAGGAGGAAAGGGAAGGGGAGGGCAGAGGACGGGAGAGTGACAGGCCACATGAAACAGCAATTTCAGATCTGACTGGAAATGCCCATGTCCTGTGCGAGAGAAATGATTTCACTGGTTATTAAAGGGTAATTTATTCCTCGTAGAGAAATATGCACGGCTCATTTTCATTTTGTAACTGCTGTAAATGTTTCAATTCAACTACCAAGTGCTTAATGTTTTATTGACAAGATAAGTGAGGACTCGTGTCCGGGGGGCATGGAAATGTAGATTTACACTTTGGTCAATTAGTGGTGTCCCAGGGCTGAGCTAACAACAGTCAGGCTGAATCACCAGACAACTGGGGCAGAAAGAGGAGCAAATACATTGGACAAGGAGGCTTACCAAGCTCCTCACAGGCAGGATGTCACATGTTTCCTGACAGGCAAGTAATTTCCAGTCAGATGGTCCTGCCAGTCACAGCCATGGAACCAAGGGGCCGGTCCCCCACTATCCCCTCCCCTGTGCCCTGGGACTCCCTGACCTCACTGCCCAAAGGAACCAGGAATATGTTGGGCCTGTCCTTCTGGCTCTGGGGGGAGAGGGGGGTGTTATTTGTTTGTTTATATATTTTTTATTGATTTCAGAAAAGAAGGGAGAGGGGGAGAGAGAAACATCAATGATGAGAGGATCATGGATCATTGCCTCCTGCACACCCCACACTGGGAAATTGAGTTCCCAACCTGGGCCTGTGCCCTGACCAGGGATGGAACCGTGACCTCCTGGTTCATAGGTCAACACTCAATCACTGAGCCATGTCGGCCGGGCGGGCCTGTCCTTTGGCTGAGGCTCATGAAAAGGCCTGTCCAATGGGGTCCTCGATTACAATGACCGTATTTGGGTGGTTCAAGAGCCTCATCTTCCTAGAACGTGCACTTGGTTATTTCCTAACCGTTCACTTGACGTTGCGACCTTTCTTCCTGCAATGTTACCATCAATGAGAATGTCTTCATTGGGCCCAAATCAAGGACAAGACCAACGTGCCACAACTAGCCGACTGGGGCACGTCCGCAATGTACGTAAAGAAGCAAAACAGACTGGGCCAGTCAGGTGATGCAAGCACCCCTGTAACAAAGGCTGACATATTACACATGAAAGCTGTGCAATAAGACTACAGCCAGCTCCAGAGGCCTCGGAACATGAGTCTTGCCCAGCATGACCTCAGTTGGCATAGCGTTTGCCTGGCTTCATGCTTCCAAGTAAATATTCTTTTAGGATTATAAAACCATTGGAAGGTGCTCTGAAACTTGAAATGCTTACATAAACCTATTAAAATAGACTACTGAGCCCAGTGGCATGGCTCAGTGGTTGAGCACTGACCTATGAACCAGAAGGTCATGGTTTGCTTCCTGGTCAGGGCACATGCCCTGGTTTTGGGCTCCATCCCCAGTAGGGGGAGTGCAGGAGGCAGCCGATCCATGATTCTCTCTCATCATTGATGTTTCTATCTCTCTCCCTCTCCTTTCCTCTCTGAAATCAATAAAAAATATATTCTAAATAAATAAATAGAATAGGCTGTTGAAGCATAAGGAAGCCATATATTTCAGAAATTGGAGTTAAGGTTGATATAACTGGAAGCAGAAAAGAGACACCAAGACAGTGGAGGAATGGTAGGAGTAGAGGAGACGGAGGAGGTAGGACAGTGTCGGTAAGACGGGGTTGAGGGGCTGGAGGAACCATGGAGCAGTGAGTGGGCCAGAAGGGGGCTCCCCCAGACACAGACAGAAGCCCAGGGACTGTTGAACTAAGACTCCCTCAACATGAATCTTATCCATGTGTCTTCTGCATGTATTCTGAGTGACTTTTGATTAACCATATGACTTATCAGTTATTTCTTGAGAATATAGCTATAAGAACTCAAGAGGCAGAAAATAGAGTCAAAATTGTTAAAGAATACCAGAGAATGCTACAACAGGGATCTGGAACCCCAATGAGAATTTTACAGAAGTACCCCACGTTTAGCTAGCATAGTTTCACTTACGGGAATGTTGATGAAGACAGAATCAAATTCTGCTGCTGTCAGAAATCGTTTTAGTGGTGCCATGAAGTACTACCCGGAGAGGAGAGAGAATAAGAATTAAGGACAACTCATCCTAATCTAGATAACAGATCGTCATCAACAAACAATAAATATTTACTGAAAGTCGGTTGTTTATCAGTATTATGAATGTCCAAGAAACAGCAGAAACTATTTTCTCTGCCTTACAAATCACAGACTTGAACAGAGATAGAAAGACATAAGTACAAGTTAATACATTTAAAGCATAAAATACTTTGGGTGGTGAACACACAATGGAGCAGACAGATGAAGTATTATAAAATTCTCTAACTTCCATGACCGAGAACCAGAGTTCTATTGTGTTCACTGTTATATTCGGATTGATCCCTGCACACAGATACTGAAATCAATCAATAAATAGTTGTGGAAGGATTAAATCTGCTTTGAGATCTGTAAACCCAAAGTTCTACTGAAAATTAGAATAGACACACACACACACACACACACACAGAAAACACTGAGCCCAACACATTCACCATGTCGGGCAGGAGGGGCCTCAAGAGTGACACCTGATCACTTACTTTCTCTATTGACTCCAGCGTTTCTGTGTATTTTTCTTCCGTCTGCTTAATTTCTGCGAGGCAGCAACTCCGTATGTCATTCTCTGGACATTTCTGCAATTAGAATGATCCCATTAAAATTAGTTAATCAAATTCATGTGTTAATCTCTCTGGCGGGAGCTAGAGAGAGATCAAAATCATTGCTGGTTTTCTGAAGCTTTCCATTTCTAGTAAAACACATAACCGAGAGATCGGCATGGTTATAACTAGTAACCATGACCTGTTATTGCATCTGGAGCCATAGAAACGTGTTACAGGTCAAAACAACCCTGGGAGTCTCTGGTCTAATCCTTGCATTTTACTGGTGAGGAAACCAAATCTGAGCGATAAGTGACATGTCACCAGCAGAACAACAGCAGAGGAGCAATGGGACTTAATTTCATGGAGTCATGAAATTGTACTGTTAAGAAAGAAAATCTTCTGTGACAAAGCAGGTAAACATTCTTTTACATTCGATGTCGCATCAAATATACACATAACGGGCAAAGGTAAGAAAAAGAAACAAACAAAAAAGCCATCCCAGCAGAAGTTCCATAAATAATTACATTGAATCTTTAAAATGGTCACTTTCCCAATAAAATACCCAGAGTAACTAAAAAGAAAAAGAACAAGGCGAGTGCCTACGGGTTGCTGCGCCTCCTCCGCTTTCATCAAGTCCTCGTAGACCTCTCCGCCTTCGTCTTCCCCGTAGACACAGTCATACAGGCCCTCCTCATCCTCCACGTGGGTCTCGCTGGAACGAAGGGCACGGGAGAAAGGTCACTGTGTGGTAGGAAACGCAGGAGCTAGAAGCAGCTTCCCGGATTCCCATGGAAATCCAGAGGGGACATAATATGGAACTGGTGGCGTCGGAGGCTCAGGTGACGGCTCCGTCCCTTCTACAGGGACAATGACAACAACAGCACCCGACAGCAAAGGCAGCGACAGGAACATTCCGCACGTGCTGACTATGCACAACGCCCCCGTGACCCCTCTGCAGGAGCCGGCCGCCCCCCAGGCCAGCATCGGTGGTGCTGTGAGGCAGGCCCTGTCAGTGGATCCAGCATCGCGATCAAGACTTCGAGAGGACAGCAAGGCATTGGACTTGCCCCAGACAACACAGGTCCGTGCAGGGCCGGATTGAAAAGTCTGCCTCACACTCCGGATGTGCTGATCACACTATCGAAGGGTAGGGTACGGAGAGATGGGGAGCTGAAGGGGACCTAGCATCTGACAGGCAGTCTTTCACTTTCTGCAGGCTTATCATTGCCAAGACCTCATGCAGTGGGTTTCAGACCACGTTCCTTTGGAGGGCACCTTCCTTGCGCCTGCCAAGCGGGCACCGTCTGCCCTGCCTCTCCAGGAATGGAGTGCAGTGTCTGCTTCATGTCCCTTCACGGCCTCACTCCTCTGCCTCCACCTCTACATGCCTGGGAAGGGCTCAAATTTGACTTGGCGACAGTCTGCCTCTCTACTCCTCAGAGAGCCCTGCACGCGTGGGCCACTCAAAGGCAACCAGGAGCCCAGGGAAGTCCACTGTCTCGGACGCTTTCCCTTCCGGGCCTGGGGTTGATGGTTACACACCTCAGCCCCTGGCCACTGTCCCCTTCACAGCGCTCTGCCAACACCCCCAGCTACGGCCCACAAAGGAAGCGCTCACGTACTCTATCAGGTCGGGGAGGGCTTTGTAGATGTCCTCATCGCTGACGCTCTCTTCTGTTGGGAAGGGCCTGGGGGGAGAGAGGGAGAGAAGGAGGGAGAGAAAAACAAGGTGAGCAAGCGGCATCCAGAGAGACACTGCCTCCCATGAACCGTGTCAGCCCGCCTGCCGCCAGCGCGGGCCGGTCAGTCACCACGTCTGAGACAGCGTCTGGCGTTTCTCCCAGTGTGGCTGGGTCTGGGGTCCCTGGGGAGACCAAGCACCTGCTACCCCAGGGCATCAGCAGCAGGTCTGCTGGTCACTCAGCCCTCTGAGCAGCTGGGGACAGGCTGCTGTGCTTAATGGATCCCCCACCAGCCACAACTCTGCAGGCTCACCTCCTGGCAGAGAGCAGGCCTGCCTTCAACACCAGCTCTTCTCACTTACGGATGCTGATGTGACTGACAAATGAATGAGTAGCAATCACCCTTAACAAATAGCTGGGTGACAATCACTCTTGACAATTAACTGGGTGACAACCTAATAATGAAAATTATTAGAAGGCAAGAATACTGCGCCCTGTATATATGATTATTGACTCTGATATATTTTTCTACTTAGACTTATTAGTAAAGGTGTTTAAGTTGTGTGTGTTTTTCAATTATTGGGTAAATGAGTCAATCGGCCCTCAGGGAGAATAGGATGTTTTCTCTGCTCCCTGTTCAAAGGAAATCACTGTCACTGATCCCCTATTCCTGCCATGAGCACCCTTTTTGCCTCATGCTTCTGAGACACATTTGATAACATGCACATGATGCTCTAAATCCATGTCTAACAAAGTCACAGAAATCAGACTTCAGAGGCAACGTTTTACTTTTTTTTTTACATGCCACCAGCATGTGTTTGCCTTGATGAATCACATATATAGAAATCTTGAAGGAAGCTTAAAAAAAAAAAGAACTATATCAATGATAGTCACCAGTAGAATGAGAACCATGTTTGGCCAACGGGTCTCATTCAGCTCCGTGAATACGTTTTTAGTTGCTCAGTACGTGTCAAACGCGTGTTGGCACTTACATACCAGGCAGCCTGCATGAGTGAGAAGCAGTCCTCGCGTGCAACATGCTTTGCAAACAGTGACTACTGAATAAGCAATCGTTACACTGACCATGGGCCGCGGAGAAACACGCTTACCTGATTCCTGTGGCCAACGCGATGGGTGTTCGGGAGAGTCGCGATAGCGTTTCTATCACCTGAGAACAGAGGGACGTGTTCATTGAAACTGTTTCAGGAAAGATAAGTTCTTTTCACAAAATAGTAGTTTAGCAATCTAACGTCAAAAATGGCAGCAGACGCGTGAATTTGCAGACGCCAAAGAGGTGCAGAATGGCAGAGCTGGGAGTGGCAGTATAAACACCTTCGGTATAATTTTGTCCCTTTCTTGAAGTGACCCCACTTCAAATGCTCAATAGCCACACAGACAGCAAACTTTCCCAACATCACAGAAACTTCCACCGGTCCGCCTGCTGGGTAGCAATGTGATGGAGCACGTGGGGCCAGACCCCACGGTTCAAATCCTGGCTTTACCACTTATCAGTCACATAACCTTAATGACTTAAGGACAAATGACTTAATTTCTCCGGGCTGCAGTTTTTTTCCATCAGGATACGGCATACAACAATAGATTATTATAGTCATTAGATTACTGTAAGGATTACAAAGATAGCACATGCAAAATATTTCAATGGTAGCCATTCTTGAAAATCTCCAACTTTAAGAAAATGTGCCCCTGCTCATCCTCCTGTTTCAAGGTCCCTTAAGAAGACATACCCAGCCATGGCTGTCGCATTAGTAGCTAGTAATCTCCTGTTTGGCACTGTGGTTTCAGCAGTATCAGCATGCAATCAAAAGGAAACTAGTATTGCTATGCATTTTACTATGCTATTATTGGTGAGACTTTCTATGAGAATGACCATGCATCCACAAGATGCATCTTCTGTTCCTTTTGCTACCAATAACCAGAACTATTCACAACCCGTCCCCCTCTCCCCCTGCAAAACTTGAGTTTGATGTTTCCATACAATTGTCCACCAGAGGGAGCCAGACAACAGCACTCCATCACTTTCCTTCTGCGGTGAATGAGTTTATAAAGTAGTACAAGCATTTCTGAAAGTCAGCAAGCTGCACCGAACTCCTGCTATTTCTGTAAAAGGAGCATTTCCCACTATTTAGTGATATAAAAATAAAGACACAGATTCGGAGGAGAGGAGCATGGCAAGAGACTATGCAGCATGCCTTAGAGAGCACCTCCCAGGACCCTCTCTCGGTTCCGGGCCCATCTGATGATACACGGAGCACCCTCCTCCCCGCTGCCCCTCACCTCCTCCTCCCTGTCCCTGTTAGCTCCAAGTGTAGCCAAAGCAAACAGAGACTGTTCAGTCCTAGTCGTGTTTGCAGAACAGCATGTCTGCTATGAAGGCAGAGTGACCCCTGTACAAACAAGTACCAGACCCTCAGGTCCCTGCCGCTGGAAATGCCGACTCCAGAATATTGACGAATATTGACAGAACAAAACAGCGCCAAAGGCAGGAAAGACGACGCTGTTTTCCCTGAAATGTATTCACTTCTAAAAGGCTGCCTCAGAATGAGATGAAACTGTGGTCATTAACGCCAAGAAAGGGGTAACTAGTCAGAACATGTTCAAGGTAATAACAGCCCAACAACCAACTACTAAAACCACATCACAATGCTCTTCCTTTACCTCCGTCTACACCCTGTTTGTTAAAATGGTGGCATCTGTAAAGAAGTGACAAAGATTCCAGGGAATATGAATAGGAGTCAGTGTGGGAGGCAGGAGGGGAGGTGGGCAGGGCTGCTCCGGGCTCCAGAAAGGGGGTGAGACCCCGGAACCTGGGAAGGATCGAGGGAAACGGCTAAGAAGGAAGACGGCAGGGTCCAAGCTGCATTCTGAGAAGACCACTCAGCAAAGTGAAGGGCGGGCAGGAGGACCTGGGGTGCAGACAAGGCACCAGGAGACACGCTAGGGGTGTTCGCCATCGTCCAGGTGAGAAACAGGACGTCTGAGCTGAGCCCACAGCAGTACAGACTGAGAGGCGACAAGTGGCTGATGCCCTGGGGAGGGAAGGACTAGGACAACTGGGGGTGGGGGTTAGGGGGTGGAGGGTGAGGGTGGGCTGTGAAAGCTGGGAGGTGGCCAGCTCCCCTGCCACCACCGCCACCGGAGAGCCTGAGGATGCTCCCAGCAGGATGCTCTCAGCCTCTCTGGGCCCCTCCACGTGCTGACCAGGTACACCCTGAACTCGCCAGGCCAATCCCTCCTCCAGAGCCTTCTCTGACCATCTCCCACCTCCAATCGGGGTCCTTGGGTCCCCATGGGACTCTGGACATAACGCTGCCCTAGCACCTAGCACCTTTTATTCGCTGCTTCAACTATTTCAAATGGACTCCTGTTGATTTTGTCAAAATGAAATAACACAGTAATACATAAGAGTCAGTCCCACCTACACACGCCTCTCCCACCTGCTGCCCACAGGGAGCCAGAGCTCAGGTAAATGTGTTCCTATTATACAGATTTTTCCAAGTGCTTTTGTCACTTATCAATATATCACAGCCCTGGCCGGGTCGCTCAGTAGGGTAGAGCATCATCCCATACACCAAGGTTATGGGTTCGATCCCAGGTCAGGGCACATACAAGAATCAACCAATGAATGCATAAATAAGTAGAACAAATCAATGTTTCTCTCTCCCTCTCTCTTTCTCTAAAATCAATAAACTTAACAACAAAAAGACAGTTGTGTCAATACACATAGATCTACTTTGTTGATTTTAATGTTGTATAACATTTAATGTATGTAACACAATGATTCAACCATTCTCCTACCATTGATGTGTGGTTGCACTTTATGCATTCATTGGTTGATTCTTTTTTTTTAATATATTTTATTGATTTTTTACAGAGAGGAAGGGAGAGAGATAGATAGTTAGAAACATCGATGGGAGAGAAACATCAACCAGCTGCCTCCTGCACATCTCCCACTGGGGATGTGTCCGCAACCCAGGTACATGCCCTTGACCGGAATCGAACCCGGGACCTTTCAGTCCGCAGGCCGACGCTCTATCCACTGAGCTAAACCGGTTTCGGCTCATTGGTTGATTCTTGTATGTGCCCTGAGAATCGAGCCCACAACCTTTAATGCCATCACCACCACCATCATCATCATCATCATCATCATCATCATCAGTAAAGTAACAAAATTGAGATTTTTTACTTCCTATTCTCAAACCCCCCATCTACCAGGAAAGACCCAGGTGGTGGGCAGAAACCCACACCTAGTACTGCCGAGTCCACCCACAGCCCGGGGAGAGCAAGGCCAGCTGTCCCCTCAGCTGGGGACAGAGCCGGAGGCTCCAGTGGCTTCTTAGAAGTGGTAACCTTGGCTGCATACGCAAGGGCCATGGGGAACTTCCCGGATCTTCGTGGGTCTGCATGTCTGTCTGTCCGCAGACGCCTGACGGGCCAGAACGCCAGCCCCACCGGCTCCGGCGCCGTGAGGACACTCGGCGGACTTACTGGCACTGCTCGGCCTGAGCAGCTGCAGAGTGGCCGTTTCCGGAGTAATATTTTCCAACTTGGTTTACAGTGGACAGTGTTCAAGCTCTCGGAGATGAGGTCACTAAGCAAAGTTTTTTCTAAACCAAACAGTCGTGCCCTTGTCTCAGGCATTTATCTCCACAGCACCGAGGGCTCGCGGTGCCTGCCTTCCCGCCCCTGCCCCCCGCCTCTGAAGACCCCACAGGGCATCTCCCCTGCCCACCTGCCTTCCCGCCCCTGCCCTCCGCCTCTGAAGACCCCACAGGACATCTCCCCTGCCCACCTGCCTTCCCGCCCCTGCCCCCCGCCTCTGAAGACCCCACAGGACATCTCCCCTGCCACCTGCTCCTCCCAGGCTACACGCTGGGAGACTTCTCCTGCACACCCAGGTCTAAGTCCTCCCAACTCATCCTCGGAACCTCAGATCCCACTCCTCCCGCCCGCCCTCCCCTCTGCCTTAGTCCACACCCTCTGTCTCCTGCCTCAGTTGCTGAATTGACTCTAGCTTGTCACAGTGTCGCAGAAGGACTGGCCAGAGGGTGAGATCCAGGCGTCAGTTAGAAAAGTGGCTCTGTTCCGGGGGGCGGGGGCGGGGGGAGGGGGAGGCAAAAGGCAGCCCTGGGACAATAGCTGACCCAGAACTCTGAGGAGCCTCTGATGTCCTTGTGAGCGGGTGTCGCCCATCAGAGCCGCTGCCTGAACCTGTGTCCGGCAGGACCCACCAGTGCGGGGCTGGCCCAGAAACAGCCTGGGTCTTTTGACTCTGCCTTGAAGAAGCACTGAGTGGAACTCAACTTCAGAGAAATGTTTCTTTAAAAGCAGCAGAAGGTGCCCTGGCCGGTATGGCTCAGTGGATAGAGCGTCAGCCCCAGGACTGGAGAATCCTGGGTCTGATTCCAGTCAAGGGCACATACCTTGGTTGCAGGTTCCCTGGCCCTCGTCAGGGTGCATTCAGGAGGCAACTAATCGATGTCTCTCACGTCGATGTCTCTCTCTGTCTCTCCCTCTCCCTTCTACTCTCTCTAAAAACCAATGGAAAAATATCCTTGGACCATTATAAACTGATGAACAAAAATAGATACAGAGGCAGAGCAGCATCGAACAGACTGTCAGACTACAGCGGGAAGGCAGGGGAGAGTTGGGGGGAGGGGGGTAAGAGATCAACCGAAGGACTTGTATGCACGCATATAAGCATAACCAATGGACACAAGACACTGGGGGGGGTAGGGGGGGAGGGGAGGCCGGGGGAAGGTGGGGGGGGAGGAGACATATGTACTACTCTTTGTAATACTTTCAGCAATAAAACAAAATTAAAAAAATAAAGAAAAATATCCTTGGGTGAGGATAAATAAAAAAATAATAAAACAGAAGGTGCTCATTGGGTTTTCTCTTTCCTCTTTGTAGTGAGCGGGGCAAAGGATGGCGGGTCGGGGTCCGGGAGCAGCGGGAACAGAGCTGAGCCCGGTCTCTGTTGTTCCCCTAAAGAAGCACGCACGTTCCCAAATAAGGAGCCAGCGCCGGGCCTGAATCACTTACAGACATGCAGGGCTCCCGCAATCGGGCAAGACATAATTTTATCACACCCTTGAACGATGCTGATTGATCTCAGAATCCACAGGCTTGTTTAGAAAAAGGCTTTCAACATACATATTTAATCAGGTCTCCAAATAGAGATATTTTCCCCACTGTGCTGGGCGGCTTGGCTGACACCGGCGTTCTCAAAGCTGTGATGCGAAACCGTGCATCTTTGGTAGAATATGGGCCTCGTGTGGGGTAAGTAACGTTAATGCTGAGAAAGTGCTCGCGACGCAGGGCCGTCAGTGAGCAGGGGAATCACGGGGAGGAATGACAAGAACACGGCAGGCCTAAGAAAGTGCTTTTATGAAAAGTGATTAGAAAAAAAGAGACAAAAGCAGTGAACGTGCATAAAACAGCAAACTTCCAAACAGCCACGTCCTTTCCGACCGGCTTCTCCAGCGCTAAACATTCTTTTCTTGCAGTCTGATATTTTTGTTGACATGTAATTTTTTCATGACTACGAGGTGGGGAAAGGAGATTATACTCAGTGTGAAAACTAAGAAATAGTCTGTCCTTTTAATTCGGCTGGAGGGCACTTTTGGCCCCTGCTCTCCAGCCTCCCAGTGAGCACACATCATGACGCAAGCCCCCATTAATGACCGCCTGCCCCCACGAGTCACCCTCCATTTCAAAACACTATACACAGGCCAGGAGAGGCCCTAGATCCGGTCCCGACTCACATGTTGTCCCAATGACCCAAAGCATTTTTTTTTTCAATATAACATGGTGTTTAGGGCTATATTTTCAAGGTCACAGTACTCCACAGAGCTAGCACTACATTAACACCCTATTGTTCAGCTTCTCCCCAGCTTCTCACAATGACAATGATAAGAATTACTTTTGTATCTAAACATCTGCCCATGTGGGAGTGCGGAGCAGGCTTTGGGAGGGTGGAGATGGGGTGGGGAACACAATGAGCCAAGTTGAACAAAATGGAAAATCTGATCCTCGACTTCATGTGGAAATTAAGGGGCTCCAACCAGCAAACAATGTTTAAAAAAGAAGAACAAATTTGGAGGACACACAGTCCTGATTTCAAAACTTACTGCAAAATTACAGTCATCAAAACTGGTAAAGGCACCAGAATAAACACACACCCACTGGGATATCATTCAGAGTCCAGAAATAAACCTTTAAACACATAAAGAACTGATTTTCAATAAGGATGCCAAGGCCATTCCACAGGGAAGGAGTAAATGGTGCTGGGATGCCTCACACCATATACAAAAATGAACTCAAAATGGATCAAGGACCTCAACAGAAGAGCTAAGACCAAGAAGACGACATGTGGGTAAGTCATTCCCTGGGATTTGGCAATGAGATCTGACACAAAAGCACATGAGCAGAAAAGAAAGAATAAATTGGACTTTATCAAATGATACTGTAAGGACAGCGAAAAGAAAACCTATGATATGGGAGAAAATATTTGCAAATTATGTATTTAATAAGGGTCTACTCTCCAGAATATATAAAGAACTCTTACAACTCAACAACAAGAAGATAAACCACCCAATTAAAAAATGGGCAAAGGAACTTGAATAGGGACTTCTCCCAAGAAGATGTACAAATGGCCACTGAGCACATGGAAAGATGCTCAACATCATTAGTCATCAGGGAAATAAATGCCAATCACTTCACCCCCATTAGGATGCTATCATTCCTTCAAAAGGTGAGGATCCAGAGAAATTGGGAGGATGCAGAGAAATTGGTGAGGATGCAGAGAAACTGGAACCCTGTATGTTGCTACTGGGATGTAAACGGGACAGCTACTGTGGAAAGAAAGCAGTTTGGCAGTTCCTCAAAAAGGTAAACAGAATTACCATATGACCCAGCAATTTCACTGCTAAGTATGTACCAAAAGAACTGAAAACAGGTCCTCAAATACCTGTACACACATGTTTGTAGCTGAACTAAAGGGTAAGAGGTGAAAACAACCCAATATCCATCAACAAATAAATGGATAAACAAATAAGTAGATAAATAAGTATTTGCCCATGTGTCTATTTATTTCCTGATGGTAAGGTCCTAACAGTGAAGTGTCTGGGCCAAAGGGCAGGAACATCTTAAAGCTCCCGTGGATACCGCCAAACTGTAGGGACTCCTTTTGTACGCGAGCAGCTTCCCTACAAATCAGCTGTCCCCCGGCTGGGGCTGAGCTGACCCTGCCAGGAGGAGGCGCTGTTGCATTAGCAGCTTGTGCCTGTGATCCTTCCGCAGTGTCCCAGGGGCGGGCGGTTTTCTCCCCATTAAAGCAATGCCTGCAGTTCCTTCCCTAGCACTCACTGCCTCTGTCACTCAGCAGTGTGTTGAGGTTACTGTGCTCAGACACAACCCAAGCCTCTGGGAAACCGACCTACTTCATTCCCCGAGAGGAGCACAAGTGGATCAAACAGTGAACACGTGCAGCAGGGAGAGCCCATTTCCAGGGAGAAGGGAGGGTGCTGTGTCAGCAGCGGGTGTCCGACCACCCCCATCCCCCTAAGACCCTCCACATGGCATCTGGACTCGGGGTTCCCATTACACCTCTAACTTATAGTCACATCAAATCACACTGGATTAGCCTGTGCAACACACAAGACCCCATTCTAAATATTACGAAAAACAGAGAAACCTTATAAACCAAGGACCTTATCAACTAGGGAAAGAATCCAGAAAAATACATTCAAAATGCCCTGAAAATGAGGAGAAAATATTTAAACAACATTCCAAAGCAATGACAGCAAACTCAGTCCACAGCGGCACTAGCTTACACAATCAATCAAGATTACAACCCATTTTTATAGGCCAAGTCCCGTTTTATCACACGCCTTAGAATACCGCACCTGACGCACATGCTTCATTCCCAAAAGATACAAACGTTATGAAAGTGAGCATCACAGCAATAATTTATAAAATCCCTTGTTATTTTTGTACATGACAGTGAAGAAAATTACTTGCGATATTTTTTAATATGCTTTGATTGATTTCAGAGAGAGGAAGGGAGAGGGAGAGAGAAAGAGAGAAACATCAATGATGGCACGCCCCCTACTGGGGATCGAGCCCACAACCTGAGCATGTGTTCTGACCGGGAATCAACCTCCTGGTTCATGGGTCAATACTCAACCACTGAGCCACACCAGCTGGGCACTTGAGAAATTTGTAACAGTCAAGCTATAGCATAATTTATTGGTATTAGAAAATGACATGATATATTAAAAACAACACATTTTCAATTACGAAATGTTGTTAGTTTATAGATGTATAAAGACCTTATTTTCCGTAATAGTCTCTCCCCTTTAACAAACATTTGGCCACACAAAGAAATCCTCCCCACTACACGTCCAGCGACTGAATTAACTCCCTCACACCAAGCCCCACAGCAACGCTCGTCACTAATAGTTGTCCGAGTGCCACAGGCAGAGAAGAGCACCTGGGGCCAGGGTGGTGGCAGCAGGAGAGGCAGGGGGCCTGGTCTGCCTCTGGCAGGTCTGGGCAACGAGGAACAGTGGCCACAGCGAGGCCCCTGGGGTGGAGAAGACAAGACATGAAGCTGGCCGAGCTGGTCAGGGCCGGATTACGAGGAGCCTGCCAGGCCGTGTAGAGGAGGGTAAGAGCTTTCCCTGCAGCGGGAGGAGCCACCGGAGGCACAGGAAGAGCAGAGGAGAGGCCGGATCAGAGAGGAGACAAAAGCAATGGAGGAGGCAGGTCAGCAATGACCACAGGCATGGCCCAAAGAGCAGGAGAGGACGCCCTTCACGGGCAGAGGTTGAGGAGAATGCTCTCAAGTGGCGGGCAGAGCCCAAGAGGGCAGTGGCCACAGGTGGGACAGAACCTCTCGGAGCCACCATAAGTCTGCAGTTATGCCTGGGCCAAAAACTACAGAAGGGAGAGAAATAAAGGGGGCAAAGGGGAGATGCATGTATTAGTGAATGGCTTTCAAAGGGGAAAAATGCAATTTACTGCTCCAAGCTCGCTCTCTGGACTCAAGTCCACACTCTCATCAGGCATCTGGAGACTTCAGAGCCGGGATTCCCAAGGGCCACTCCTACAAGCTCTGTGCACCGCTCACATGGAGGCAATTAATTCAGAAAGGATCACAGGCCCACACTTGTCACTAAATGGCACAGAGGGACTCTTGACCTGAGCAAGGGCTGTGACCAGGTTGCCACCTGGGTCAAGTTCAGGGGCATGAGGGGGCGGGGCAGGCTGGTCCCTCCTCAGAGGGGTTCTGAATGGGTGATGAGTCAGCAGCTCAGGGACACACCCAAAGGCAAGTCTCCCAGAGGAAAGATTATCTGTCCACGTTTAATCTCAGTCTCCGAGGGCCCAAAACCAATCAATGAGGATCCATCCAGAACGAGGGCGTATTCTCCTCAATTAGCCTCAGTGGACATGCACCCCCAGCATGTCTGACCATAAACGCTGGTCCCGCTTTCAGCAATAACTACTCAGAACCCACAGACTCAAGTGTATTTGCTTCCTCGGAAGAAAGACTAGATAAACAAAATACGATATATTCTAAATTGGTATTAGCTAAAATAGTGAAAAGAATGAACTAGAACTGCAGGGTATCCCAAAAAATGGATACACAAGGTAACAGCGGATGGCTCACTTTTGAAAATGAAATGTATTTTAATAAACACTGCCTTTATAATTATGCAAAGTGTGTGTATCCATTTTGGGGGGGATACCATATATATAGAAACAGAGATTCGTCTCAAAAACATTTTTTTTTAAATAAGCTGAATTGTGTCATTTTTGCAAATAATAGATGTATTTAAAAGACACAAACAGTATCAATGACATTTATGAATACAATAATCCATATATATAAAAGCCAAGCAACTGGAACGATGGAAGGACCAGTCGCTATGAGGCACACTGCAGCGGCCAAGCAGCCTGATAGGGGGCAGGGCCGACCGGCCAACCTCCTGTGTCCCCTCCCCCCTACCAGCCGGGCCTGATCCCACCCATGCACGAATTCGTGCATCACACCTCTAGTGAGTCATAAAAGCACAAAACAATCACACAGGTGAAAGCTAAGGATATTCCCATGAAGCCCGATCTCCAGGCAGCTGTTATTCATCTCCCTCTTGATCCCTCTTACCATTTCATTCTCATCATTGGGGCAAAAAATAAAAAGGAGTTTATTCTATAGGCCTCCACTCAAGGGCCTGACTTCCCCAAGGAGTTTGATTCTTTTAGTCAAAATATATATGGAGTTTTTGTTCGACTAGATTTTATGACACCAGAAATGCTAGAAAGAAATCACCTATTACTGTGTAGATATTTTTTTTTTTCTGTTTGTTATCTTAAATACTAGAGGCCCGATGCATGAAATTCATGCAAGAGTAGGCCTTAGCAGCTGCGGCCGCTGCCTTGATTCCAAGGCTGCAGTCCCGGCTTCGTCCGGAAGGACATTCGACTGGTCTAATTAGCATATTACCCTTTTATTATTATAGATTAGTGATCTGTGTTTTCCACTCAAGGGTGGGGAGGAAAGTAGGCTATGAAATTTTCTGAACCTTTGACACAGGGTTGGAGTTGAAATAGCAAAACATATTTCATCAAAGAAACCAAATAGTTTGTCTTTAACAACTTCACTTTCTCCTTCAAAATGTATTATTAGCAACTTCTTACAAATAGGAACTATTTTTTCTCTTGGTAGCACACAGATTGAATATATGTCCACAATTTTCAGCTCTGGGGAGAGAGAGAATAAAAAGTATGGGTAGCATGGAAGCTTTAGCTTTTATACCAAACAAAAAAAGAAAATGATATGAAACAAATCTAACTAAGTGCTTATCTCTGAAACCTTAGCGATGAGTGTGTGGATGCCTCATATTGTACTTGTCAGAATAATAGAAATATATCACTTCTAAGTTTTCAGTGGAAAAAGAGAGGGTGGGGGAATTTGCTACAAAGCTCTCTGAGGGGCCTGTGAGAATAGCTGCGCTGTCCGGCACTTCCTCCTCAGGCTGTATCAGAGAGTGTGATGACTGCAGGATTAAACTCTATGACAACAGTTTGAACAACAATGCCTGGTTCTCTCCTCACGTCTGGGGTTGCCAGACAAAAATAGCTGACCCTCATGTTTCTGATGACCGATTCTTGAAAATCTTTCCAGTCCAATACACTTAGAAAACAGTAGTCACTATCCCTTTTCGTTGACAGTGAGGGGCGAGTGTTCGTTACTACCTATCAGCAGAGAGAACACAAGGCAAACTGCCTGACGACTTCGATGCCTGAAAGGCAGGGAGGAAACGCCACCATCTGTGGAAGTCATGTTGAGAGTTGCCTCTCTGGCTCGTGAAGCTATCTCTGGGGAAAGCCTATATAATAAAGGGCTAATATGCAAATCAACTGAACAGCAGAACGACTGGTTATTATGACGTGCACTGACCACCAGGGGGCAGACGCTCAATGCAGGAGCTGCCCCCAGGTAGTCAGTGCACTCCCACAGGGGGAGCGCCGCTCAGCCAGAAGCCCTGAGCCAGGCTCACAAATTAGTCATGATCAAATCGCCCTTCTTTTGCTTGACCACAGACACCAAATCCTTCTCAACAGTGGTCTAGAGAGCTCTGACCAGCCGCTCAGACTTACACGAGATGACACATATTGGAGGTCCCTGGCTTAGGTTTTCTAAGGGATATGGCCCTGCCATTACTCAATCTTTCTACAGCACTATTGGAGCTTTAAATCTGGGTCGACTTGTAGTGTGACACTGTCCAAGTCAAACCAAAGCCCCTTACCCATCTGCATAGCCTGTATGCGGTCCCCTCGCCTACCTGCATTCTGTTAACAGGCCATGTGAAAACACAGAGTCACTATCACTACCGAGCCCTAAAGGGTTAGAATCAATTCTGAACATAAAGTTGAGGAGTGAGGGTTCTTTGTACCAACTCAGCTCTACCTCAAGCATCAAGCACACCATTAACTACTAACAGCACTTTTGTTTCTCGGTGGGCATTTCCTTTACATAAACCACAGTCCTGTACAGTATTTCCTGTGAAAGAACCACATCTTTTTTTGTCCTCAAAGTGGAGGCATTTGGCAGCTGAAGTCGCAAGTAACCTACCAAAATTAGTTCCGCTTACTGCAGCCCAACACATCCACCCGAGACCTCGACTGCACATAGGAACACAAAATTAAACATTTTAAACCTTGATTTTTAAGTCTTAAAAAAAACATCTTTATAATGCCAATGTATGGCTTACAATTTTTTGTAATATAATTAAGGAATGTACTGAATGTCAAAATAGATTACAGGCTTTCTCTGTATTTTAATAGGTGAATGTAATGAATACAAGTTTAATATAATCTTTGGCATTGGTGTGTGTACAGCACTGTGTTATGAACAAGGATCTAGGTGAACTAAGAGTTAAGAATTTCACCTCCTGCGCGCTCATGAGGTCCAGCCAGGAAATCTGCTCCCTGCCTAGCTCTCCCTGGGCATCAGTGGCCATTATTTTGGGCTCTGGGATCTGTACCTCTCACTCAGAATGAGGGGCCTTCCCCATGGCCCTTTTGAATGAGCTTGCAGCCTCTCCGCTGGAGGTCTGCTATTCACACACCATGCACACATTTTATTTCACTGAAAGAACTAAGATTTAAGTAAAACTTAGATGGACGCACTCCATGTGAATGTAGCAAAACTACCTGTCACTCCTTCACGGAAGATCACTGCCTCCATTCGGGAACACTTCCTCTTGGGCCAGGGATGGGGCTTCAGGACGAATGTCACTCAAGGCCAAGGACATCACTAGATGACAGGAAGGTACAACAGGAGAAACCAGCCAGCTCTCACGTCCAAAGTAAACACCGGGAGCATTAGAAGCAGGCTCCTGTCGGCTTCTAATTTTATTATGCCAGGTCATTTTTTAAAATATATTTTTATTTATTTCGGAGAGGAAGGGAGAGGGAGAGAGAGATAGAAACATCAATGATGAGAATCATTGAATAGCTGCCTCCTGCACGCCCCCTACTGGGAATCGAGCCCACAACCCGGGCATGTGCCTTTGACCGGAATCGATTTTGGGATCCTTCAGTCCGCAGGCTAACACTCTATCCATTGAGCAAAACCGGCTAGGGCTATACCAGGTCATTTTTAAGGTAGCTGAGATAACTGTGCAAATAAGTTTTAAAATATATGCAAAAATACTAGTTTTTAGCATCAACCAGAAAATAACCAGATAATTTGTAATAGATTTAAAGAGAGAAAGAAAAGGGAAGAAAAACTGTACCCAAATATCAAGAGTGGGGAGGTGTCCGAGCACCAAAATGACAAAGGCAAAGAATATCTAGAAAAAGTTAAAAGAGGAGCTTTCTCCCATAAGTGAGATGGTAAAAAAAACACCTCGAACTTAAGAGAAGCAATAACTGATTAGAGGCTTCGGGGGACTCCTAGATTTTATCTTCATCTTCAAACCTCTCAGTTCATTATTTTTGAGTGGGTTACGTTGAGTATTAAATGTTCTTTCATCTAATAAGATGGATTCTGGGGCTTCCATTCCTTTTAGCTTTTAACAGTTGGTGGACTTGATACGCAGGGGTGGAGAAGTCGGACAACCACAGGAACCTGGGAGTTTCTCCGGCCCAAGACGGAGAAACTGTTTTGTGAATAAGATCAAATTAAATAAACACTCGGTTAAGTGCTCTTGAAAAACTACAAGGCCAAGTAAGGAAGGCTTGCTTTGTATAGAAGGGCATGTCTGTATTCATTCAAAGCCAGTTTATTTCAAAACTAATGCCAGGAACTTTCATTTAAAATCTTTACCCAAAAGAAGTACAAGTCAGATGCAAGGCCTGACCACAAATGTTTCTAAAGATCTTAGTAAAGAACTTAGGTGGGGTTTTTTAAGAGTATTAGGACTTCTTTCCAGTATTTCAAAATTGTTGCTTTCAAAATTGTTCTTATGAATAAGTGGGAAATGCTGCTTTAAATTTATATATGACATCGATCCCAATATAGTAATACTGACTTGATATAACCAATTTGCGGTTACTGGAATTGAGTGACTTGAGACTGTGTTAGTACTACCTATGATAAAAAGGATGGCTATGAAATATTGAAATGCAACATCAACAAAGATAAGCAGAATTCATGTGCAAATGCATGCTAATAATTAAAAATTATCTCCCCTGTATTTATTCCAAAGTTTATTCCCAGTATTTCCCCTCCAGCATGGTCTTCCCTTTCCTTTTTCCCATTCACAGCTAACCTTCACAGCTCATCTCCAGCTTCATTCCATCTGGAAACTCGTGTTTTCAGCCCTCTTGGTCACCTATTCAATTTGCACGCTCGGATATGTTCTTCCCTGAACACTCATGGGCAGGTTTTATCCACATGAGAATGTAAACACAGCTTACACGTTAAACCACTACAGTCAGGGTATTCCGGCTCCCAACATCCTGCTAGTACTGTAGGCGCCAGTACACTCAGAATAGATTTAAAGTGGTTTTAGAAGTATGTTCAAGTAGCCACAGCAACAGCCAAAACTGTATCCACCATTCAGTGGGCAGCTCTGCCGAATCTGGGTCCTGAAATCGCCCCCAGTTGGCAAAGCTCCTGGAAGAGGCCTGGCCGGTGGCTGACGTGGGGCCTGCCCCCGAGCCTTGCCTGGAACACCTGCTCAGCCCCGAAGAGCTCACGGAACTGGGTCACAGGAGTCACTGAACCGACCAGAGGCGCTGGAGGCAGGTGCAGGCGCCCACGTCTGAAGCAGGAAGCCTGACAGCAGAGGGAAGGGCTGACAAGGACAGGTCCCCCATGGAGGCTGACTCTAGTCCCGGAGGGTGACACAGTGACACAATAACCACATATATTTGGTCTTCCTTCCACGCTCCCAATGCTGAGCTCCTAAACCCTGTGTGTTCTGAGTGAAAGGCATGAAAGGGACATCTTCTGTGGTGACAGTTGGCCTTTGACCCCCATCCTGACGCTGAGCTCCTTAATCCCTGGGAGTTTCTCAAGCCATAGGAGGATTTGGGGAGCTAACAGGCAACTCTTGCTGGGCCCCTCGATAGCCTCAGGTGGGAGCTGGTCGCCAGAAAGGCCCAACCTTGATTAGGAACTTTCACCCCACCCCAACCTCAGGGGGCAGAGAGGAGAAGGGACTGAGTTAAGTACCAGTCATGCCGACGTGACAAAGCCTTCTAAAGAAACTCCCCAATGACAGGGGCTTCCAGGTTGGTAAACACATCCACACATCAGAGGGTGGCACCCCCACTCCAAGGGACAGAGGGTGCTGCCCTCCGGGCCCTGCCAGACCTCGCAGGTGCACCTCTTCATCTGCCTGTTCATTCCTGTCCTTCAGGGCACTCTTGACCAACCCGGCCATAGCACCTGAAGTGCCTCCCTGAGTCCTGGGAGCCTCCCAGCAAACGATCGGCCTTGAGGAGCGGGTTGTGCAAACGCTCGACTTCGTAGCCACGTCGGACAGAAGGGTGGGTACCCTGAGCTTCCAACACTGGGGCTGTCACCTGAGGTGGGAGCAGCCTGTGGACTGGGCCCTGAACCTCGGGGGCTACACCGACGCCAGGAACCGAATGGAAGGTACCACACCTTGTTGGCTTCCAGAAAGTTGGAGACTTTGTTGGGGTGGGGGGGGAGGGGGTTGGTATCACGTATTTGATGCCAGAAGGTGCTAAGAGCAAGAACAGTTCAGAAAGAACACAAGAGAATGGCCAGGGAGAAGTCAGTGGTCCTCTCTGGACCTCAGTCTCCTCCTCTAGAAAAGTAAAAGGTTAGACTTGGAGCTGTCTCGGGTCTCCTTCAGCTTCTACATTCAACGGATAGAGTGTCCACCGCAGCATCCGCAGGGCAGTGTGAGTCATGAGGTGACCGAGCCCGCTGCTCTGGCCGGGAATGAGCTCCCACCCCTCAGCAGGAAGCCTATGGCGACCCGAGAGGCATCCCACAGACCCCCTCCCGCACCTTCCCGGCAGCATTCTCAAATCCATGGCTTTCACTGTTAACTGAATGTTTATGTGAGAGAATTTCAAAGGCAAAGCTTTAGTGACTTAAGGGTGTTTCGTTTCATTTATGAACGCTTCCCACTGACCAACCACAGGATGTAACACAATCGGTGTCTTAACACCTCACCTGAAGCAACTCGCCCCTCTCCACCTCCCAAATGAACTATGTTTTCTAAGGTGTTTTATGCTCCCATGTCCATATTTAAACCACGAACATTGTTTAAATGTTCACATTTAAACTAAAAAGAATATCATAGGGCCAAAACCGGTTTGGCTCAGTGGATAGAGCGTCGGCCTGCGGACTGAAAGGTCCCAGGTTCAATTCCGGTCAAGGGCATGTACCTTGGTTGCAGGCACATCCCCAGTAGGAGGTGTGCAGGAGGCAGCTGGTCGATGTTTCTCTCTCATCGATGTTTCTAACTCTCTATCCCTCTCCCTTCCTCTCTGTAAAAAATCAATAAGAATATTTAAAAAAAAAAAATCATAGGAAAGTAAATTGAGCTACGCTGACTAATGACCCTGCCCTGGCACTGACCAATCAGGGGAGACCACGCCGAGAGAGCAGCCTGCAAAGCTGACGAATCTTCTATGGAGACCCTCCCCCAAGATTTCCACCTGCAGGAAAGGGATACGTACTCTCAGGACAAAGGCCCAATGCCACTCCCTCCCTCTCTTCTTCCCCCACAGGCACTCATCCCCTAACCTCCAAGGGACCCCATGAGACTTGCAACCAGGGGAGCAATGGGCAGCGGCAGCTCGTCCCGGGCTCAGCCCCTGAGCCCGTGTCCAAGGCCCCTTTTCTCTGACTGCCCAGTGAGCCACAGAGCCCGCCTCGGCTCTCTGTTGCTTCTGAGCCCTTCCTTGTTGCACTGACCTAAGTATGTTTTTGCTGCCATCGTGGGCCCAGTACCCTTTGGCTCAGTGCTGTGGATCCCTTCCCTTTCAATGGTCCCATCCCCCATCCCTTTTCCTTAAATAAATTCAATTTTTCTTTATCCACCATCTGAAATGGCTATTTGGCCGTCCGCGCGCACCACCAACTTTAACCTTTCAGTTTTAAGTGTTATCAAAGTTTTCTTTCTTTGAACTTAGAAAATGATCAGAATGATCAACCATCTTTGAGGGTTTGCTTCCTAACCGTGAACTCTCCCTGCTGTGTCCAAGCCTCTAACAAAGTCTATCACGCCCGCTTCCTTTCGGGTAGCTGGGAGGCAGGCAATGAAGCATTCGTCAAGGCAAACGCACCCTTGGCATCCGCTCCGGAACCTGGAGAAGAGGTCCCTAGGACTCCAGATGGTGACGCAGCAACAGCAGAAAAGGCACAAGGTGCAGCTGGGATGGAGCCAAGCCGCTGCCCCCCGGAAACTGAACAGCCCCGCAGTCCCAAAGTCAGGGGCAGGAGACAGGAGGCAGAGGGAGGGGGGAGGAGGGCTCACTCTTGGCCTGCATGCACTTGCTGTGTCGGCTTCCTCTGGCCTTGAGAGGATATTCTCTGAAATGGTCTCCCCCATACCTATTCCGTTTTAGTTCAATTATAATACCGAGCCCATCTTCACCAGGAAAACCCTAAGAAAAAAAACAAAAGCCAGTCTTATGTCTCAATGATAAACTGCATGTTACCTTTCATTTTACTGGTGCTGCCAATTAAGTGGAAAGCATTGTGTTCATTTGAGCCCTGGCTCGGGAGGAGACTGCTTCCATCTTTATTTGTAAGAGAAAGAAAAAGTCACCCCGCACTGTCCTTGTGCTCGGTGAGGGCTCTTTAAATGCACAGGAAGTGAGAGGGAAACAGAAGGGACCCGCAGGATGCTGCCCCTGAAGGGAGCAGGCCCTGGAACAGAACTCCGGCCAGTCAGGATGTGGCTGGAATGAAGCAGATGACAAATAAGTTGTTTTTTAAAAATGTATCTGATGTCAACCTTCGGCGGTATCAGCTAAAGGTACTTCAACAAACAGGAATTTACCCACCAGCAAAGTGCATGGCCGTATCAATGCAGTGCTTGTGCTATGTAATATTTTGAGAACTACAGAGAAATTGCTTCCATTTTACTCACTTTGTTATCGTCATAATTAGCCAGTTTATTGGTAATAATAATAGGAACAGAGCAAAGGGGAGGCCAGACAGTATAAGCATGGTCATCTGGGCAGCTTCACCAGGAGCTGCAACTTCACACTCCCCAGGGAGCCGCCGGTCCATTCCCTGCAGATCACTGGGGGAAGGGATGAACAAAGGGGGGATGGGTGCATGGGCAGTAAAGTTGGGGTGACGCAGGGAGGTGCCTGCCTGGGAAACAACAGACTCGCTAGATGGGTGGAGCCACTGCAAGTGCAAAATCCCCAAATGCGCTACTAAAAACAGCGCCTGGTACCCACCACCTTGGGTGCTACCATCGGTGGACATAGAAGCAGCATCCAATGTTTTCCAAAGCTCTTATGCCCAATCTCTGGCTTAGAATACTTTTTCCTTTCCAGACAAAAGAAGAGTCTAGAAAATAAACTTAAATCTGTCTATCTTTGACACCACAGCTCACTATTCTTGAGGAAATTAAAATTTGGGAAGAAAACATAACAATATTAAGCAGTAACTACTCATGTGTATTCATTTGTCAAGATAGAATTACAATTTCATAAAGAATCGGGTAGATGTGCCCTAGCTGGTTTGGCTCAGTGGATAGAGCGTCAGTGGGCTGAAGGGTCCCAGGTTTGATTCCGGTCAAGGGCACATGCCCGGATTGTGGGCTCAATCCCCAGTAGGGGGTGTGCAGGAGGCAACCAATCAATGATTCTCTCTCATCATTGATGTTTCTATCTCTCTCTCCCTTCCTCTCTGAAATCAATAAAAATATATTTAAGAAAAAAAAAGACCTTATGTTAATTAACACACAGCCTGCTAAAAGTGAGCCAGATTTGTGACCGTGTGGATTTTCAAATAAATAGTCAACACTCCATTTTGGTTGACGAGCCACGAGATGATTTAACCAAGGACAGGCCCGCCAATCCAGGAGACAGAACTGGAGGGCTCTGTATGACGCAAAGCCAGGTCCCCTGACTAATTCCAAGAACTTTTTCCATTACTGAAACAGAAGTAGTGCCGCTGCTGTTTCCAAGTTCCCGTTTTTATGTTGAAGGAAAAACATACACCCTACAACATATGCTCGTTTGGTTCTAGTTTTACCACAGACACACAAAAAACAAAAGCATGCAGAAAATATCAATTCCATCATCCACACTGAAAGCTCTTCTCGTTTTAAAACAATTACTTATCTTCTTCATAAGCCATCTAGAGCCAAAATATCGGGTTAAACCGCGTAAAACTGCACGCGTGTCAAATATTAGCAATTTCACATGGTTCAGCCTGCATGTAATGCAATTCTAATGGGTCACAAATGATAGCGAGGCTGCTGATTATTACAGAGCCCTCCGCAGTAAATGTTTCCTGCAGGTTGTTTTACCTACATTTTCCTCTCGTTCTTGTTTGCTTCCGCAGAGAAATTCAGTCCATACCCTGACCTCAAAGGGATGCACACTACGCAATGCAAACAGTAGTGAAAGAGGTTTCGTGTCAGGAAAGGGGAACAGTGGGTTTATAAGAAGTCACTGCCTCTGCCCAATAATGTTTACATATATATTGTATCAGCTCCCATTTTTCTAGCACCCTCTCATGTGTTAGGCATTATGCTGAAAACCTTATATACAACGTTTATCCGTTTTAATCCTCTTAGCAAAGTATGTGCATATAACAATGGCAGATAAAGCAGATGTCTAATGTTCACAGCTACTTTGTAGGTTTATTTCTGTAATTTTTTTTCATTCTGAGACTTTTTATTTTGTTCTGTACAAAGTCCACGGGACACAAAGGCTTTGCGGCTAGTTCAGAAGCTCGCTTTCTGAATTACGTTTTTTCCTTGACTTTTCAGGACAGCTGGGCGGTAACTTTCATCCTCAGACGCGTGGGTTTGATGACAGCGCCCTGTCCTCCATTTAGCTTCTCATCACTTCCTCGGTTTGAAATGTTGTAATCTTTAACTGCTCATGTGATATGCGCTGTCTTGATAAGATATTTCAAGTTATTCTCAGATTTGGGCAGGTGATAAACAAAATGGAAAGATTTCAGAAAGGACTCAGCGGAGCATGATAACGATCTTCATGTGTTTGAGGGACTGTCCCATGGAAGAGTTATGAATTAATTCCATGCTGTTCCAGGGTCCATGGGTAGAAAAATGGATTATTAATGATGATTTTCTAAATAAGTCACCATCCACTAACTGGAACTGTTGCTCCGTGGGAAACTTCTGTGCCCTCACTAAGAACCTTCCAGGTACTATAGAAGGGAGTCTACTGTGAGCCAGAACAGTGTAGAAAAGGTGATGTGTGTGCTTGGCTGCTTATTTATCTACCGAAATGTCTGATTACTTATGAAAGTCTTGGGGCAGTCTACTGACCAAATTCCAAGTGAAAACAAATGTTTTGAAAAAGCAATGTTCATTAGTACTGTCTCCTTTTTATTACAGTTCATAGTAGTTTCACTATCTACAATGTCATGAAATTATACTTTATTAGCTCTCTAAGAAATTGTACTCTATCATCTGACAGTCAATAAATCCATGTTTTTCTGCTGCTTCCTCCCAAAAACCTAAAGGCTACTAGAAAATCAGCAGCAGTGATTTTGCTAAAGCGATGTTAAGCTTCAGAGACATCAGAGGCAGACACACAGAGTTCATTCCGACCTGGATCTGGCCATTAGTGCATTTTTGTAACTTTACCCAACCCACACCCGATGCTATCAATCATCATCAAAACTTGACCGATTGCCCTGGCCAGTTGCTCAGTGGATGGAGCGTCGGCTTGTGGACTGAAGGGTCCCTGGTTCAATTCCAGTCAAGGGCACATACCTGGGTTGCAGGCTCAGTCCCCAGGCCTGATCAGGGCATATGTGGGAGGCAACCAACTGATGTGTCTCCCTCACATCGATGTTTCTCTCTGTCTCTCCCCCTCCCTTCCACTCTCTCTTAAAAAAGCAATGGAAAAATATCCTCGGGTGAGGATTAACAACAACAAAAAAAACCTAACCTAGACTTGACCAGTAGCAATGGTGGACTCTAACCTCCCATACCACAATACAACCACGCTAGGGTGGTCATCCTAAGACGCATTATGAGAGGCAGCTACAGAGTGGAAGCAATCTCTAAGGCACCTGCCCACTCAGAAGCGGCAAGCATCACCCCTCAGCTCCTTTACACAGAAACCCCGGAGGAGACCAGCAAGGTAAAGCAGAGGCCGGGGTCACCCAGCACACCGAGTGTGCAACTGGGCGCACACAGTTCCCAGGAGAACACCTGGGAGATGCAAATGCCATCCATTCATTCTAACCCAATGATTCCGACGGCCCCGTCCACCAGCTGGTCCTGACACCTTCCGTCCTCAGACACACTGATTCAGCGGGACCTTTCAGGCCCCAGGGGCTGTCTAAGCAGCAGAAGATCCAGAGTCAACCCACATGTCTCCACTGCAATCCTCCAAAGACCCGGTGCTCAGGTGGAAAACAAGTGACTCAGAGCTGGCGTCTCTCCGGAGGAAGCGTGCGGGGCTGACCCACCGCTGCAGCTGCTTCAAGAATTGTTTCCTGCAGCTGTTCGGTGGTCAGAACGCTCCTGAGCTGACTTCCTGCCGCCCCTGCGCAGAGGAGCGCACGCATCCAGTCCCACCCCCGCTCCGTTCTGCCCACTGGGCCAGCGCCAGGGCTCCCAGGCCCTACAGATGTGCACAGCCGTCCAAAAGATAACCGGGAGAATAAACACGGAAAACACCACCCTCCTTTTCCACAGGAGCCCTTTAATAGGAAACACACACGCACAACAGCTGAAGGACTGAAGGCCGAGGGTTTGCATCACCGCTGCGGGGACAGACAAGCCATGGGCTACTGTAATGCCACCTAATGGAATTAACCAAGCCCCCGTGGACTTCCCAGCCATCACCTTCACCACTGACGGCAGCAGATTAGACTCCGTGAGCTCTGTATGTGTGCGCCCTGGATAAACTACACTGAAAGGACTAGGACAGGGCTGAGGGTCTCTGAGCACAGCTGAGATGGAAGAAGGACGCATGTACTAAGCTGCCTTAACCTCGGAAACACAGAAACCTATTCCTAGAACATTTCCTAGTACAAAACAACAAATATTTCAATTTTTAAAAGAAATAATCACACACACACACACACACACACACACACACACCAAAAAAAAGGTTTGAAGTGTTCCAGAGAGACCAAGTCTCCACCTGATAATCAGCAAGTGCCAAAAACACCAAAAATGAAATACAGGGAAAATGAAGAATGGACAAATATAGTGAAAACCTTCGAAAAAAAATGAAACACGAAATACTGACTGGGTTGCAAAATAGATCTACAGAAAGTGAGTGTAAATGCCATTAGATTTTTCTTATATTCATTTAAAGGGGGGGGGGGGGGAGGAAAAGCACTAAGTTGCACCTGCTCCGTTATTTCCTCGTTTTCTCTCCTTACCTTTCACAGGTCATATCCAGCCCTAACGAGAGCTCACCCTGGGCCCCTCTTGCCCCTGCTCTGGGAAAGGTCTGCATAGTTTGCAACCACATTGCTTCAGTCTCATAAGCAGGACTTGTCAGTGCCTTTAGTGTGCCAGACCCCTCCCACAGAGGGAGGACATGGCCTGCAGTGTTAACCCAACTCATGTGAACAAGGGTGTTGTTTCCGAAGCTACCCATTCACATTTCTCAAGACAATGAGGTTCCTTGGGCAATGCCCTTCTAGAAGTTTTCAACTGTATTAAGGTTCGAAAACAGTGAAGGGTTTTGTGAACTGGCTCAAAAACTACTAGAAAGCAGACCCAACATGCACTTGAATAATCACTAGAGTGTGAAGAATGACCCGTGCATGGCCCGAGCACCAGGGCTCTGTAAGACGAGGTGAGAATGGAAAAATCTGCCTGGTGTTAACTGCCCGGGTGAAATACACCAGCAAAGACAGTGAAAGAGATGGAGAGGCTCCTCAAAAGGTCGCTCTGTGCAAAAACAAAGGAGGATCCTGCTAACGATGCCACAATGGCGCTAGCTTCCCCACATTCGGGAAGGGCAGAGGCTGTTGCCCCTTCTCCGCCCGGAACAGACACAAAGGAGGCCCTGGACCAAGCTTTCTTTGTCCGGAGGGAATCACTGGAGAGCTTAGTTATGTAAATACAGGCAAGCCCCCGGCTGTCAGAGGGGAGGCGTGAAGGCGGCCTTTGTGGGCAGACAGAGGCGGTCTCCTGGGGACCCTGGTGGGCCGGGCCGGCTGCAGGCTGGCAGTTGGCTGATGAGCAGGGAAGTCCAGGCCTTCTGGGAGGAAGGAGACCAGAGGTCCCCAATGCTGCTCGGACAGTGGGAGTCGGTACCTCCATAGAGGTCGAATGAGGAGACCCCGCCCTAGCCGGTTTGACTCAGTGGATAGAGCATCGGCCTGTGGACTAAAGGGTCCTGGGTTTGATTCTGGTCAAGGGCACATGGCTGGCTTGCAGGCTCGATCCCCAGCAGGGGGTGTGCAGGAGGCAGCCGGTTAATAAGGAGACCCTGACCCAAGTGTGCTGGCAGGAAAGCACCCAGGAGCCCCTGAAGAGAACTCGCCACAGAGCGGGGGGGATGTGGCCCAGCGGGTCACCATGGAGGCTAAATAAAGTGCTGCGGGCGCCGAAGGCAGCCGGGCGGGGGGTGTCAGAGCCGTCCAAGGAACCTCGCAGGACCCATCTTCAAGGGCACCGGCTGGCAGACCTGGGCTGAAGAGGGAGTGCCACGTGGTGCTTGGAAGTGAGGCTAATTAGGGCCCCGTGGGCCACAAACACCCCGGAGACTCTTGAATAATTCAGGATGGAAAATACTTCGAGGAAGAAACATCAAACTTCTAATAAGAGTGGGAGTTCAAACAGATAATTATAAAAAGAGAGATTTACATGTCAAACGCTTCATCCTGGGCAGTAAAAATAGATGGGACATGTTTTAGTGGCTGATCCACGGCAGGCACTAGCCAATAAGGATCTTACTAGCCAGGCCTAGGGAGGCCCCCGAGGCCCCCTGCGCCCACCACAAGCCAAGCGGGGGAGCCTTGGGTGGGGGGCAGTTTCCTGTGACCGGAGGCCAGGCAGAGTCCCAGGGGGACACACAGGGAGGGGGACACCAGCACAGGTTGCCCCTGTCCTGCCGGATGCATGTGGGGCTTTGGGGGGGAGGGGTGGAAGGGGGGCCTCAGAGCTCACAGGAGGACTGGAGGCGGGGGATGGAGACTCACGTCATTGCCTGTCTCTTTTATGGCTTCTTACACGTAAGAAGTTTAACTTTATGCCCAAAGACTACAAAATAAGTGACCATCACTTTTGAAAGGGTGATTCCAGTCACCTCGTACACACACGAGAACCAAAACATTTAAACATTCCCTGTAACAAACGTCCTTGGAAATAGCTATTAGTGAAGGAGTTATTTAACCATCTCAAACATCTCAGTGATTCGTGTCCTCCCCAAGTCACCTCCCCAAGTCAAAATAGAGAGGGGCAACAGAACATCCCCAACTTCAAACATGTGGAGTCTTTGGGGTAGAGAGAGGACTGGAGGGAAACGATACTGGTCCTCAGACATGTAGGCCACTTAAGTCACGTGTCCTATTTCAACAAGATAAGAAACAAGTATTTGCTTAAAGGTTCTCCAATTAAAAAAAAAAAAAAATACATGAAAAAATAAAATGCAACATTACCTTTCCAAAGTCCCGGACATCGAACAGGTCAAAGGCCTCGAAGAGCTCGCTTTTCCTCATTCCGAACGTCTCGCAACAGGCCGTGAGGAAGGTCCGTATGTTCTTCAAACAGAGAAACTGAGGGACAGAAATAGCTATTAATATGTCGTGCATGCCCACGCTGCCTGCCCTCGGTCGCACCAGAACGCCTTAAAAATCGACCAGGAGGAAGCCCTCAGGCTCCAAGGCTGCTGTTCAATGCGCCTGCAGCAGGATTTACCAAGCACCCACCCGTCCTGGGCACAGGGGACATGCTGTGACCAAGGCAGACGAGATGTCTGTCCTCGTGAAACTCATGTTCTACGAAGACAGACAAGAACAAACCCAGCAACAAAAACGTTAGTATTTTTATTTTCATGTGGTGATAAGCGCAGTAGAAAAAATAAAGCCGGGCCCAGCCCACGTAGCTCAGTGGTTGAGTGTCAACCTATGAACCAGGAGGTCGTGGTTCAATTCCAGGTCAAGGGCACACGCCCGCCAGGATTGTGGCTTGATCCCCAGCAGGGGGCATGCAAGAGGCAACTGGTTGATGATTCTCTCTCATCACTGATGTTTCTATCTCTCCCTCTCCCTTCCTCTCTGAAATCAATGAAAATATATTTTATAAAAATAATAAAAATAAAGCCAGGAGGAGGATTTGGGAGGGCTGATCAGGGTGGTGGTGGGGAGCTTCAATGGGACGGTTGGAGAAGGAAGGTGTCAGAGAGAAGAGGACAGGTAAGCAGGGACCCGAGGTGGTGAGGCCACGAAGAATCCAGGACAGCGCCTCCTGCCTAACGCAGCCTCTACCCAGGGCCCCGCGGCAGCAGTGACTGAGGATGTGTGAGGAAGGGGCGACATGGCAGGGCAGTTGCGTGACCACAGAGGGGGAAGGTGAGCAGAGGGAAATGGGATCGAGAATGAAGGACCCTGTTGGACAGGTCTGTACTCCGAGTGAGGCAGGAGGCCTGGGAGCAGAGAGGGACAGTCACCCCAATGAAGCCCTTGAATGGCCAAGTGGAAAAGCGGAGCCTGGACAAGAGCCCACGCGGCTCATCCACAGCCCTGGGGCGCCGAGGGCAGGCAGATGCCAGGGACGCTGCAAACACCAACAGAACTCAGTGTCATTGTCAAAAGCACCAACCCACCTAAGCAGGTGCACACACCTCTCAGTGAACGCATCCTGGGTGGAAATATCCCCTGCCATGAGGCAGGTGACATAAACTTATCCCCCTCCAGAACGTAAGAGGCCCCTGAGCTAATGACTGCGGCCGCCGTTTCTTTCCTTTCAGCGCCGTGGATGTTTCATTTGGTTGTTTTGTGTCTCACCTTTGTTTGTCCTTGAATTCTCAAGAGGCACATTTTACTTCCTCTGCACTTGAAACATCCAGATTTTTCCAGGGGCTTAACTCAGACACGGACCGTTACCCTTTAAGAGGAACCCCTCTCAGATGCTGAGGCCGCAGGGGCTAGAGCCACAGGGAAGCACCAGCCCTTTGAAGCCCGGAAGGCAGCAGCCCTGGCAGACGCAGGGACTGCGTTCACTCTGATCATCCCGGGGAGACCGTCAGGACGCGGCGTGGCTCTGCACGCAGCCCTTCCGCACAGAAGCGCTTCTTTACAGATTAAAAGCCGTGCATGCAGCCAAGACGGACAATAACGACTCTCCTGCGGCTTCTGCAACTGTTCTTTGGACGTAATTAAGTGCCCGACTCATCGCTCACCCAGGAGCCAAACATAATTGCACCCGCCCCCTCCCGAAGAGCCCTCGCCCAAGCCAGAGGCCCCGCTGTGGGAAAGGTGACAGGGACTTCCCTGCAGCGCTCTGGCCCTGGATTCAGAAAGCAAGTATTACCGCTGAAAGTAAAATACTGTATATACTGTGAAATGTGGCCATTATTGCAGGCAGAGAAGTGGATTGTAAAACAGGCCTTCCCTTCTGTCTAGAACCAGTCTTCGCCTGACTCACCCCTTAACTAGTTCGATTCCACTGCATCCCACAAATATTTGCTGGGTTTGACAAAGGTCACTGTACCCTCCCGCTTTTCCAGGCGCTCCTCAGATTTGATCACCCCTTAATCGACGTCCTCTGTCAGTCTTATTATTGAAATCTGTTCGTCCACCCCTTGTATTTCCTGTGAACCAAAAGCTACGTCTAGACACAAGTTAAACACTTTTTGGCAAAATACTCTCCTATTGTGAACTTTCTCTTTCATTACATCAGAGCACACGGAATGTTATGCTATCCTGTTATTACTGATGCTAAGCTTGATCACTTGGTTTAGAGGATACTGCCATATCTCTCTGTTGTAAAGGTACATGTCCCCCTTTATATCAGTAAAAAGAAAAAAGAAAAACCCAAAACAAAAAAAAACCTGGGGTGAGAATTTGGAATCATGTGGCAGTCCTATTCCCAATTATTTTTCATCATGGATTTATAGCATTCGTTGATAATTGTTGCCTCCATTATTCCATTTTGGGACTGCAAAATAGTGCTTTTTCTAATTCTTTCATTCCGTCTCCGCCTTTCTACTCCTCCATGCACTTTTTTTCTTGTGTAACAATCAATTGCCGTCATTCTGTTTGATGTTCAGACTGTCCCAAATCTGACCACTGGGGGTGCCTTCAAACCACGCCCAGTGTCCTTTGGACATGACTCTCTTTCCTGCAACCATGTTGTCCCAGGCCCACCTCCCAGTTCCTCTGCTCTGGTTCTGGAATCAGCCATTTCTCCAAGCAGATCTGTCTCCATTTACCTGCAAATGGTATTTAGAAACCCAAGTCTGAGCACCAGGCTGCTCCCAGGTCACATGGGCCAATTACACGGGCCAGTTCTGTCAGAAGAACCAGCCCCTCCGCCCTTGGCTTCAGCATCTGTCACTTGGGACAGAAAGAGGTGATGCAAGTAAGGTCGGCCTCACTGCTCTCTAACGTCCTCAGGGAACAGAGGTTCCGACATCACGGCGGGGACTTGGTGGCCTCCGTGCACTGACCGACGCGTCATTTCCACACACTATGTATGTTGTTGTGTGATTCGGCTCCCAGGGAACTAGTCCACACATCCTAGACTCGCTCAGTCGTGCTGTCTGAGCGTCCCTGGCCCTGTGTGCTTTAGGTGAACACAGTTTATGTAAAGCATCAGCTCCACACAGGAGACTCGGGAATAACTGTGTCACCCACTTGCACACAAAACCGAACAACCGGCTATCAAATGCGGGATGCTGGACTCAGCTAGGGTGACTGGGCTGTAAACAGAAGTCAGACCAGCAGGGGAAATGCAGCTATAAACACGGGTGCTGTGACAAGGGAGGGGCACCCAGCCGGGCCATCTGACAACCGACCTGGGTCACTACCCAGACCAGGAGGCAAGTCATCTCCAGTCTCTCTCCCATGATGGAGATGTAAGATCACGGTGTGGTTCCCAAACTGCGCACCAACGTGCCCTGGAACACCAGAGCAAACACCCAGGGACACTGCAGGGGATTTCAGATTTTCAAGAAAATCACAGAAATACTCCACACCCATCAGACGCGACACAAACCACTGGTTCAGATCAGTGCGAAGTTCCACCAGTAGGTCGCACGGTGCTCCTACCACGGCCTGCCTCTGTGAAGCTGGGTGCACGGCAGCTGCTGTGATTAGAAAGCAATACAGAGCCCATCAATGCAGTACCAGAAGTGGGGGGTGCCGGGGTGTGAGTGATGAGGGAAGTTGTGCCATGCCCAACAGGTAAGTAGCTATGGGTATTTAAGAAGGAAATAAAAAGTAAAACCTTTTTCCTTTCAATTTGTCTGTATTCTTTTAAAAACATATACTAGTATGTATATGTATAAATATATATATGTGTGTGTGTGTATATATACTGTATGTATGTATAATACATATTTTTTATTATTATTTCAGAGAGGAAGGGAGACAGAAACATCAACGATGAGAGAATCATTGATTGGTTGCCTCCTGCACGCTCCCCTACTGGGGATCAAGCCCACAACCCAGGCCTCTGACCTTGATCAGAATCAAACCTGGGGTTGGTCCTTCAGTCTGCAGGCCAACGCTCTATCCACTGAGCCAACTGGCTAGGGCTATATTTTTTTCGTTCCCAAACAACCATGAAGTTGTCTAGAACTAACAACTTAAAAACAAAAATGCTTTCACACAGTAGGCTCAGAACTGTTCACTGAGGATGCTACTAACGGCCTCCGACATTTCAATACTTTTATACTTTTTATAAATGGAACAGTATACTGTGAACTCAGATTGCAATCCACTGAGCCTATATACTCACCACGATGAAATGGAAACTACTCTCAAAGGCATATTTATAAAGCACATTGATTTTTCAGTTGATTCAAAGTTACTGATTTTAAGAAAGAACTTCATCATTTATATTTCAAATACTGAAGTTTTGCTGCTGGTTTTTTTTTGTTTGTTTTTTGTTTGTTTTTTTAAATATATTTTATTGATTTTTTACAGAGAGGAAGGGAGAGAGAGAAAGAGAGTCAGAAACATCGATGAGAGAGAAACATCGACCAGCTGCCTCCTGCACACCCCCCACTGGGGATGTGCCTGCAACCAAGGTACATGCCCTTGACCGGAATCGAACCTGGGGACCTTTCAGTCCGCAGGCCGACGCTCTATCCACTGAGCCAAACCGGTTACGGCTTGCTGCTGGTTTTTAATACTGCTTTCTAAGATAGAAAATCTATAATCTTAATAAAATGAAGCCACTTCTTTAAAAAATAAAATATTGCCTTATTTTTTTTTTTTTTTTTTTTTTGATTTTTTGTTTGCTCGCTTGCTTGCTTGCTTTTTTGCCTTCTGTAAGGACAGGTTAAAGATTCATGTGATAATCCAACCTAACAAATATATTCAAGTCAAGCATGGCCACCCAAGGAAGCACTAGACCAGTGGTTCTCAACCTTCCTAATGCCGCGACCCTTTCATACAGTTCCTCATGTTGTGGTGACCCCCAACCATAAAATTATTTTCATTGCTACTTCATAACTGTAATTTTGCTACTGTTATGAATCGTAATGTAAATATCTGATATGCTATATGTGTTTTGTTTTCCGATGGTCGCAACCCACAGGTTGAGAACTGCTGCACTAGACAGAAACTCGTGTTGTAAACGCTGCTTCATATACAAGTCAAGAGCTTGTTGAAGACAAAAATGCCACTGGAATGTTGAGATCATTAAAGGATTGTTCCTATATCCTAAAAGGAAAATTCCCAGATCAAAAGTTTCTCATCGGAGGAACCAAGATGGTGGCATAGGTTAACGCCGGAGTTTGCCACCTCAAACAACCAATTCAAAAATACAACTAAAAGACGGAACGGACATCACCCAGAACCACAGGAAGGCTGGCTGAGGAGAGATTCTACAACTAGAAGTAAAGAGAAATCCATACCGAGACTCAGAGGAGGTGCAGTGCGGAGGTGAAATACTAAGGTGTGGAGGTGCATGTGGAGCGGGCCGGCGGCAGAGGGCGAGGTTGTTGGTTTCAATCGGGAGGGAGTTTCAGACTCTGAGCTCCAGATCCGGGCGAGTCTCTAGGGACCCAGACTCAAACGGGAGAAGCGGGAAGGCAGCTTTCTCTCCGAGGTTTGCAGCAGTTGCAGAGCCGCTGGGGACGGAACTGAGAGCAGCCATAACTGCTCCCTCCGCCCGCCCTGTAGGTCCCCTGGGACCCGCCCCGCCCAAGCCCTGCACGGAAGCATTTGCTGGATAGCCTCAGGCAAAGGCTAGATTAGCACCGCCCTAGAGATTCAGCACAGAAGTTCTCCCACTGCAGACAGAGCTGACTCTCATAGCCAGTTAGCCTGGAAGTCAATTCACCCCTAGTATTGCTGACAACAATTAAGGCTTAACTATAATAAGACTGCGCACAAAGACCACAAGGGGGTGCACCAAGAAAGCATAAAAAATGCAGAGACAAAAAAACATGACAGAAATGGAGGATATGGAGCTAAAAAACGCAATTTTGAGGGCTTGCAATAATGTGCTAGAAGCAGCCAATAAACTTGATGAGAGACTCATGAAAACTAATGAGACCCTCAATGCTATGATAAAGAAACAACTAGAAATTAAGCATACACTGACTGAAATAAAGAATATTATACAGACACCCAACAGCAGACCAGAGGAGCGCAAGAATCAAGTCAAAGATTTGAAATTCAAAGAAGCAAAAAACACCCAACTGGAAAAGCAAAAGGAAAAAAGAATCCGAAAATACGAAGATAGTGTAAGGAGCCTCTGGGACAGCTTCAAGCGTACAAACATCAGAATAATAGGGGTGCCAGAAGATGAGAGACAGCAAGATATTGAAAACCTATTTGAAGAAATAATGGCAGAAAACTTCCCCCACCTGGTGAAAGAAATGGACTTACAGGTCCAAGAAGCGCAGAGAACCCCAAACAAAAGGAATCCAAAGAGGACCACACCAAGACACATCATAATTAAAATGCCAAGAGCAAAAGACAAAGAGAGAATCTTAAAAGCAGCAAGAGAAAGAGACTCAGTTACCTACAAGGGAATACCCATACGACTGTCAGCTGATTTCTCAACAGAAACTTTGCAGGCCAGAAGGGAATGGCAAGAAATATTCAAAGTGATGAATACCAAGAACCTACAACCAAGATTACTTTATCCAGCAAAGCTATCATTCAGAATTGAAGGTCAGATAAAGAGCTTCACAGATAAGGAAAAGCTAAAGGAGTTCATCACCACTAAACCAGTATTATACAAAATGCTGAAAGGTATCCTTTAAGAAGAGGAAGAAGAAGAAAAAGGTAAAGATACAAATTATGAACAACAAACATGCATCTATCAACAAGTGAATCTAAGAATCAAGTGAATAAATAATCTGATGTACAGAATGAACTGGTGATTATAATGAATCAGGGACATAGAAAGGGAATGGACTGACTATTCTTGGCGGGGGGGGGGGGGGGGATGGGGAGTGGGAGATGCGGGAAGAGACTGGACAAAATTCGTGCACCTATGGATGAGGACAGTGGGTGGGGAGTGAGGGCGGAGGGTGGGGCAGGAACTGGGAGAAGGGGAGTTGGGGGGGGGGGGGGGAGAGGAACAAATGTAATCTGAACAATAAAGATTTAATTTTAAAAAAAAAGTTTCTCATCGTGTCCTAGCCCATGTGGCTCGTTTGGTTGGGCGTCATCCCATGCACCAAAAAGTTGCTGGTTTGGGCACATGCCCAGGTTTAGAGCTCAATCCCTGATAGGGGGTGTGTGGGAGGCAGCCGGTCAATGTTTCCCTCTCACATCAATGTTTCTCTCTTTCTCTCCCTCTTCTTCCCTCTCTTTAAAAAAAAAAATCAATAAAAAAATATATTTTTTTTAAGTTGCTCATTGTATTCTGATTCCTGAAGTTTTAGCGCCTCTGATAAAGTGCCCATTCCTAGGAGATGCACTGATGATGCCCAGAAAGGCCAGGAAGGGCCCTCACAGCCACTGAATAATATCCTTTAAGAATGGCTATTATCAAGCCCATCACAGCCACTTCCAGAAACGCAGAGGCTTGTTATGGTGGCCACAGCCACGATCGAGCGAGAGCTTCTCAACCACAGGCTGCTTCCTGAGGCCTGGGACTCAAACGGTTAAAGGATATTATCTGATTTTTTTCCTTACCGAAAGTACCTTCCCCTCCAGACTTAAACAATACTTTTGTCTCTTCCCAGCACTCAAATGAGCAAATGACAGGCCGTGTGGATCTCCACACCCTCTCATCACACACCTGGCTCAGCACGGCTTCCTCTGCACCAGGGCAGTTCTCAGGACATTCACGGTGAGAAAATCCTGGTTTCATGCTCTCTAATTACCATTCCTGAGACACTTTTGTGAATTCAGACTTCAAATGCGATTCATAAAGCAGAAAGCTGTCATTATCACCCAACCAAGTGGAGAATCCCACACCAGAGCTGCCACTCCAAGAGTCTCAGGCCATCCCCATCTCTTTGGGGCAGGAAGCGGGCAACCCTGGCCCACTTCCTGTCTAACACCAGGCAGAACACAGACCACCACGGCCCCTCAGGGAATGCAGCCAGTGCCGCATAAATCAGAATGAGAAATCGCATCTAGAACTACTTAGTTCGCCTTGGTTGAGTGAGGGCGTACCGCGTGCCTTATGTCGGGTT
This sequence comes from Myotis yumanensis, assembly GCF_028538775.1. Lineage (NCBI taxonomy): Eukaryota > Metazoa > Chordata > Mammalia > Chiroptera > Vespertilionidae > Myotis > Myotis yumanensis. The sequence continues at coordinate 4,810,856 of NW_027223768.1, forward strand.
CCCTGATAGTCAGGGTGGAGATAAGGTCTTCCTCATTTTACAGATAAGGGAACCTAAGCCTCTGGCCTGAGGTCACGTCACTTAAGAATATGCTGAGATCTCAGACTGCAATCTGATTTCATTAGCAGTTTTATTTTTGCTGTTGCTTTAAACTCAGTACGAAGCCTGTAACATTACAGACATCACCTTTCATCTCACAGCGCTCTTCCACTTAATTTTGCTCTTCACCACCACACCACGCTTCCTTATTTCTCGAAAATGGCATCGAACATGAATGAAGCATTAGTGGATGTGCATGTATCCTGCATGGTTTGGGGTGGAACTCCAAAATGAAAAGGGCTTGGGCCTACCCCCCCCCCCCCCGCCCCCGGACACCCCTGTCTCCATAACAACTTCCTGGCTGAGTCCTCACTATCATGCCTCCCTTTCAGCTTTTCCCAGGGGCTGGAAGCCTGGGAACTACATCTCCCAGGTTCCGTGCCAGCGGGATTTCGGTGTGGGCTGGGTGGACGAGAGGCGCGCCTGTGAGTGAGCTGGCTAGAAAGGAGAAGCAGGGTTCTCCCCCAACAGTGGCAGGCAGAAGTGGGGACGAATGTCAGGCTGATGTTTGCGCAGCTGCGGGTGACAGGCCTGGCAATCATCCACTCTGGGGCTGCAGGTCGCTGAGCTGGTAGGTGGTGGCTTCCTGTGATTCCGGCTCTTCCTGGCCTCCCAACAGTCATATATCAGGTATTTCCAATACCCGCTCCCTGTGTCATTCCCCACTTAACCCTCTTCCTGCTGAAACACTGACAGTGCTTTCTGCTTTCCTGTTCTACCCAGAAAGGAAACAAGGGTGATCTGTAGCAGGCGAGATTGCAAATGACCTTTCTCTTCTTGTTTGCATTTGATGGCCTTTGAAAATAAGCTTACTGGTGGCAGGTGGTACTTGAAATATCAGGGGCGGACCACTTGGTAAAGTCTGTGATTGTCTAATCACTATGCTGTATGCCTGAAACTAATACCAACTAATATTAAATGTAAACTGTAATTGGAAACAATTTTAAATAAAATAAACATCCTGCATTTGTAATACGGTTCAACTGGGAGGAGTTTGGGGTATCTGAGACCCACTTCTCCTCAAAATATGTTCATGTCAAATTCTGGGTACAAACGTCCTCAGAATCGACTCACGTGCATTAGCTCACTTGCAAGTTCAGAGATTAGAGGGAGGAAAAAGTGAAGGCTCCTCTGCCCATTTCCTGCCATGGTATTTGCAAATGCTTTAAATTTTAATTGAAAGATAAAATTTGAATCTTGTTGCTTGAAAAATGTGGAAAAAATAAAGCACACTGTCTGTAACAGAGCAATGTTCTCACAGTCCTAAGTAAGTGGGGCACGTGTTCCATATCCTTCTATGGCCTTCGCGGAGCTTGGCTCGCAAGAGTGATCCGATTAAAATCTGAGAGCACTACCGCAGGTCTCAGGGCAGCCTTGTTTGGACAGAGAGTGCAAAATGGTTTTTGACATTATCATCACAACCATACTCAGAAGGCTCTATTTCTTTATTCCAATCCAAGAAAAACTTGGATTTACTCAAGGAAATTTTCAAAGGGCCTTATATGCTTATCTTGGAACTGTAAGAACTCTATGGTGTACTTCATTTTAAAAATATGAATATCCTTGAAAACTTGTAAGAGCAAACTCTCTGAAGTTATCTTCTGAAATGGCTCGATATGAGTTTTGCACAACTCCAGACTTTCTCAGATGTCATCTCTAGGACAAAAAATAGATACACCTCTACTTAGCTCAGAATCGTAAGTTCTTTAGCTGCTAAGAAATAATCATGAAAAATGTGAGTCTGGACCAAAACCCTCAGAACAGAGTGGGATAGTTTGCCATTCTTTAACCCAATATAATAAACACCTGGGAGTTAACTACCCAACAAACCCGGAGGGAAAGGTAAAAGGACAGTAGGTTAGAAGGAGTAGCATTTACAACGACAAGGAGAAGAAAGAAAACATGGCCTACTGACTCACCGTCTAGTGCAGCGGTTCTCAACCTGTGGGTCGCGACCCCTTGGGGGTCAAACGACCCTTTCACAGGGGTCGCCTAAGACCATAGGAAAACACATATATAATTACATGTTGTTTTTGTGATTAATCACTATGCTTTAATTATGTTCAATTTGTAACAATGAAATTGGGGGTCACCACAACATGAGGAACTGTAATAAAGGGTCGCGGCATTAGGAAGGTTGAGAACCACTGGTCTAGAAAAACAGCAGATAGTGTACAAATCACTATCCTCCTTTTCTTCAGCTTCACTCTGCATTTTGGGCTTTTGATCCTTTCATTCATTTGCTGAACTGACTGGGAGGAAACCGAAGCTGGCCACGTGAGTCATGAATGAGTCACAGCCCACCTCCTGGGGTAGCCACAAGCCTGGCTGTGGCTCACTGCACGGAGCCTGAATTTCAAGTTGAAGAAGAATGCTGGGTGTGAGAGGGCCAAGGGCTGCTGAGGATGCCAGAGCAACGCCTTGGAGCAGGCTTCCCTGCCAGAATGGAATCTGGGCTGGCAGCTCCCCTCTAACCACCCAGAATAGACACACCTCCTCCCAGTGCATTCCCTCCCCAACTATCTTGCGACTTTGTACACAGTCATTCGTTAAAAGGAAGGGACGCCAAGAGGGCATCCCTCTCACTGCAAAACTCGAGGGCCATGGGGACAGCTCTGATGGTCACGCCTCACAAGCAGGCGGGCACAGGCTGCCAGGCCGGGGTGACACAGAGTCTGTACACACCCATTCTCCTTCCCCCGCCCCAGAAAGCGCCATCATTCACACTACAATTCTAGTTCAATAACTAATGGGCATGTGACCACACAATCACAGTGTCCGGAGATCTGAAAAACAGATGCCACAAAATATATGTGATTATTTACCAAAAACAAAAAAAGCAACCGCCGCCACCCCCACCTGGAGGTGTTCCTCCTTTGGGAGGCAGGGGTGAAACCAGCGTATCACTAACTGGGTCCCTCCATGCCGACTGGGGAGCGCTCTGGCCTTTGCACAAGGAATGTGGGGAGTGACTACAGCAGCTACATGTCACTTCCTTCCTGCTGGACTCAATGGCTTCTCGGGGACAAGGACCACGTGTGTCATGCGTAGACTGACATGGATGGTGTCCTCCACCATTTACACAGAAAGCACTCATGAAATGTACGTTGAATGCCAAGTGAGTAGGGAACGCCTACAACGGTTTACCTCCTGACCACCATGTCCACACAACACCTATGAAAGTATATGATGATCCACTGGCCAAAAGCTCTGAACATTCATCCTACAGTTTTCAGAGGAAGATCCAACATCCTCATCAAATTCAAGAAGACTCAGGATGAGGCTTTCATATAACGTAGATATCATTGTAACACCTACACCAGTGATGGCAAACCTTTTGAGCTCGGCGTGTCAGCATTTTGAAAAACCCTAACCTAACTCTGGTGCCGTGTCACATATAGAAATTTGTTGATATTTGCAACCATAGTAAAACAAAGATTTATATTTTTGATATTTATCTTATATACTTAAATGCCATTTAACAAAGAAAAATCAACCAAAAAAATGAGTTCGCGTGTCACCTCTGGCACGCGTGTCAGAGGTTCACCATCACTGACCTACACGGTATCGGTAGGCCTCAACTGAACACCATTTCTCAAAAGTTGTCCATGGTGACTAGGGGGTGGCGTCCGAAATCCTGAACAAGACCCTTTGGGATCTGACAATATATACATGATGTATTATAGAACTGTACCCTTGAAACGTATATAATCTTATTAACCAATGTCACCCCAATAAACTCAGGGCTTTCCTTCTCACATGCTAGTGTTCTCTCTCAGGGCCACAGCTAGAAGAAGGTGTCCCCACAGGGCACACATAAGCCCTGTGGCTTCCACAGTGGAAAAACAAGTCAGTTGCGTTTCAACCTGCACCAGCAAAAACCTTTAGGCAAGGCACAAAATGCAAACCCACACTCAGCCCTGAGCTATGCAAAACCAATTTCCAGCTCTTCCTACTTCAGCCTCTGCCTGAATCTCCCAAGGATCCTTGTGGAAGCCTTTCAGACCTTGTCACACTCCTTTCCTCCAGGCCCCTGGCCCTCTCTTATCAGGACCACCGGAGGGGATCTCGATCTCGATCTCTCTCTTTCTCTCTCTCTTCTGGCCTGAGCTCACTGTTCCCTTCATTTCTCTCATCAGATGTGTCAACCTTTGTCCTAGCTTACTTCATCTTCTTCTAACCCTGCTCCTTTTCGGATAAGACCAAGAAACCAGAAACTGTTGAGTCACCTCTGTCAGTTCCCAGCAGTGCCAGGCCACCCATCCCCTCTGGCAAAGTTTCCAATCACTGTAGTTTCTCCTTAATCAGAGGGTTTCAGGCTCAGACCTTTATAACCATCACTTTCCTGTTTGGGTTTGCAATCATTTATTTCACTGGCTCGTGGGGATTGTCTATCCCCACCCAGGAATACAGCTTAAGGTGAGGATGGTCGCATTACCTTTTTTTAAAAATACTAGAGGCCCGGTGCACGAATTCGTGCACAGGTGGGGTCTGGCCCCCAAGTGGAACTCCCAGTTGAACTTCCAGTCGAGAGGACAATTTACATATTAGCCTTTTATTCTATAGGATATGTTTGTATTGATTTCAGAGAGGAAGGAAGGAGGGAGAGATTGAAACCTCAATGATGAGAGAGAATCACTGATCAGCTGCCACCTGCACACCCCACACTGGGGATGGAGAATTGAACCGTGATCTCCTGGTTCACAGGCTAATGCTCAACCACTGAGCCACACCAGCCAGGACAATTGCATTACCTTTTATTTGCTTATTAAGAAAATTTACAACTCTTCACCTGAAGCAAACACAAAATATTACTGAATGTAAATTGTCATTGAAAAGGGAAATTTTTTTTCAATCTACAACTTTTTGGTAAGTGGTCACAGTTCAATGATCCAATGGGCAGAACTGACAGTCAACAAATCCAGAGCAGACATCACTCATGTTCAGTGTGGAGGATGCTCAGCCGGAGAACGAGAGTCTTGCCTCTGTCCCCGGGGTTGTGTGGAGCTCAGCCCAGTCCAGGGCCCGCCAGAGGCCCACCCACCTGCACAGAGGGAGCTTTCTCCGTCTGCTCAGAGTGGGTCCATGGAGGTGGGTCCTGTGATGGATGTTCTATTAAAATCTTAGGTAAATTACAAAATCACATGAGGTTATTCCCTCCAGGGCCTTCCTTCGGCCTGGACTGAATTTCATGAACTGAATGTGGTGAAGCCAATGTTTCATTCCCTACCATGGCCTCATTCTCACAATTTAAAGGAAGAACCGTACACAAGATCCTTAAATCTTTGTGACTTTGCAGTCTGAAGTCCTGGCCTGCAGCTTTGGCTAAAGCAGTCAGAGCAGCAAATGCTATTCCTCCGCAAATGACTAAAAAGGGCCAACCCCTCCCTCAGCCTCACCTACAACACCCGTCCAAGCTGAACCCACAAACCCCCAATTATCAGCACCTCTGCCCACCCACGAAGCCCAGCCAGGACCGGTGCATCCTGCACTTGCTCAGGCCTAGACAACAACACAAACAACTGTGCGTGGCGAAGCCACTTGCCTGTGGGCTAGGCCGCAGATGCTTCACAGCCCCTCAAGGTCAAAGTAATAAACGCTCCCCTTTCCTACTGCTCGGAGAAGCCCAATGAGCAATAGGTACAATACATACAGGAATCAGATGAAAGTGGGAACTTCTTACTGGTAAAAGCTAACATATACTAGAAAATGTCGCTTCGAGGACGCAGGCTCTCCTCTCCTTCACTCCAGCAAAACAAGTAAACAAACAAACAATTGGCTGTGAATCTCCTCCGTGAAGACAGAACCCACTCTGCAGGCCTCCCTTATGGATGAGACCAGATAGCCGCCATTCGCCATTCGCCGGGCTAGTAGGTAGGTCTGAGAGAAGACGGGAGGAGGCTGAGTCACCTCCAAGACTTTCACTTAGAAGTTCCTCCACAGGGAAGCACGGAGAAGTGTGAGGAGCTCAGCCTCCACCGCCCACTGCTCTTCCAGCCCGAGTCCCGCGTTACGACTCAGGACCTCGCCAGAGCTTTGGACGTGATGTTTCAATAAATGCTGGCTGAATGAGGGAGGGAGGGCAAGAAGGGACTCTACTTCTGGGTGAACACAGTGCAGTTTTGAACTTGCAGAAGTTAACTGCACGAGACAAAGAGCTGGCCCCGGTGGGAAATGCACAGGGTTTGGTTTTGTTTGTTTGTTTTTTGTTGTTTTGGGGTTTTGTTTTGCTTTGTTTTTTGCTTTCTGATCCCCAAGAGAGATTTTGGGGTCTTGAAGGGAATATTGAGTCCACTGGAGTCCCAGAGAGGACCAGGTGTCATGAAAACTTTGAGAAGCTGGATGCGACACACCAGCAGTACTGCTTCTGGTTTGTGGTCTCCAGAGGCCCCTGGTGCGCCTGAGCGAGCATCCACCAAGAAACCAGAAGCTCGAGTCACCTCTGTCAGTTCCCAGGAGGGCCCAGGCCGCCTGTCCCCTCTGCAGCCAGCTCGCAGTATCTGCTCTTTTTCGTTTCTTGTGATGTTATCATTCAACTAGCGCAACTTTCACTTAATCGTGCACGCAGTGCCGACAGGGAGAATGAAGCTAGAATGATTCTGTTGCTTATTGGTAATCCAGAGTGTAGACTCAGTGGACCTTCAAACAGAAGAAAGCATCTGTTGGCTAAGAGAGTCAGTAAGCTCAGGGCACAGTCAGCCGCCCAAGAAAGGCTTGGCTTCAGATTCTTCCTGACGGCAGAGAACGTGGAAACGGAATCTTGCACTTGCCCATCGAACATCGTTGATTCAGGAGAATATAGCTACTGGTCCTCAGTGAGGGGGGAGCGGGAACTGAGGTCCCTGAAGCTCAGAATGAACATGAAAGACGTGGTTTCCCCCCAGAGACACAGGTAAGGAGAGAGTGTGACACAGCTGCTGTTAATATTAGTTTTGTCTCGGTAGATTCTAAAATGTGGAGCTGGACAGCGGTTCTGATAGTTAAATGCTTATTCAAGGGAACAGGCCATCCTCCAAGGCCCCAGGCCACCCACCAAAGACACTGCTTCACCATCTTCACTGCCAAATGCAAACGGTACGGCCATATCCCAGGGCCCGGGTTATTAAGGAAATGTCATCACTGCTCAGGATGGCTGCCTGGTTGGGGACATCGCTGAGGTCTGAAGGTCTTTGCACATTCTTCATCTCACACACACTCTCCCCACCCCGTCCGTGTTCTTCCTCAAACCTTCTTCCTCTCCAGTAACCACTCCTGCCTCTGTCCTCTTCCTGGTTTCATCGGGCTCACTCAGCTGCCTGCACTTGTGCACCAGCCTTGTAGCATCCACTGACTGACTTTCTCTCTGTTTCCTTGCAAAAGCCGGATTCCAAGGTCAAGCCTGGTTCCCAACCCCCCAAAAGCAGCATCTTCATAGGATTTACCTTTATGCCTCCAGTGCCCTGCACAGAGGATACACTAGATAAATGTCTATGGGAAGGACACACACACACACACACACACACCATTTTGTGACATTAGTGTCATACCTCCCATATAGAAAACTAACTGCATCCAAAAGAGCATCTCCCACCCATCAAACACCCGCCAAGCCCATTCTCTCCAACTCAAATCTCCCTGCCCAGCTCCGCTTACAAAGACGGGTCGGAGGTAAAATCCATGCCATGTAGACTAAGGCAACACAGGATCCACCCTTGAATCCTCAGCATCCATTATGACACCTAATACTTAGTAGACAAATGAACGATTTAATGAATCAATCACATCATATGCACCGACTCCCATGAAGACAGAACCACACAGAAAGGACAGCAGCTAGGAAATTACTAGAAAGCAAATCGTCCACCAAGTAGATAATCGGACCAGATAATAAGTGAATCGGGTTTTGTTATTTCAGATGTTTCTATCTTAAAAACAGCAAATTTCAGGGCAAAATAATGCAGTGTCACTGTCCGGGTGCTGAGCAGGTCTTGCTTTTTCCAAGCCTCTTCCCAGCCATTTGTTCAGGCCGTTCACCATCCATCCATCCACTGAGCTCGGTGGCAGGAACGAGGAACCTCGCAGCATGTGGAATTAGGACAACTGGACTCAAGTCCTGTCCTCACCACGTCCTGTCTGTATGACCTTGAGAATCGTCCTTCGGCCGGGTGCGCATCTCAATTTCCTCCTCTGTACAGGGGCGATAAGATCTTGTTTTTCCTGCCTCTTGGACGGGTGAGGATCCAGGAAGTGGGGGAGGAGGAAGAAATTAAAATCCTGTGTGATTTCTACTATGCCGCAGGCATCTTACAAGTATTGTCTCATTCTCCCTACGGTGCTGCCGAGGTTTGACTATTTCTCGCCTGTTATGTGAGGGTACTGAGACTCCACAAGTAAAAATGGACCCCAACGTGTGTGCCTTGTCCCAAAGCTCTCTGGGTAGAACCACAGGCCTCCCGAGTAAGAACTAAACACGTGTAAAAAAAAAAAAAAAATGAGCTGCTCTTTAGCACGTGGCTGTGTGTGTCAGTGTTTGCTGGTACAGCTGTGAGTATGGAAGGCGGAGACAAAGAGAAGGGGTATCGGCTGAGTCACTCAGAGGCAGGCATGGGACCAGAGCTTAGCCTCCTGACCTCCGGTGCCTTTTGGTGAGAAATCTGCCCCACGCTGCCCGCACTGCGGGGAAGGGCTCCTGCCATTCACGGGCACAAGGGCGGGATGCACGTCTGTTAGAGCAGCTGCTTCAGATCTATTTTAAGACAAGCACTTGCAGTTGGGAGGTGGGTATCGAGTGTTTCATTAAATATTCCATATTAATTGACCCGTTAGAGAACTCCCATGTGAGCGACATGTGCTGCTGACTTCCTGTTAAGCAAGCAGCTCGAAAGCTGACTACACTTCTTGCATCACAGATTTTGAAAGCACACTCTGATAGCAGCACACGGTACAATTCTAAATAACGTTCCAGAAAAGTCCAAAGTAGCTACTCTTTTGCTGCTCAATGTTCTTTCACTAAATGCTCAAGACTGTGGGACTATGGAGAGGCAGGAGGTGAACTTGTGACGGGACTTAACACCATGCAGGGTTTGTGCTGACGGGGTGAAAAGGGATATAATAATACAGCAGGTCCTCAAATACCACTGATGAGATGCCTTGGAAACTCGGCTCATTTATATCAATTAGCCTACGGTAAAACTGCCTTCCTTATATGTCATTTCACTTAAGGTCACAGAACCGATCAACAGCATTAAGTGAGGACCTACTGTATCCTAAACAGCCAGCTAATAATACCTACGACCCAGCAATCCCTCTTCTGGGTACTTACTCGAAAAAGTTGAAGACATTATTCACAAAGGCATGTAGCTCTATGTTCATCGTAGCATTATTCTCAGTGGTCAAGCCATGGAAGCACCGAAGTGACAGATGGCTGGATAAAGAAGAGCGGTGCATATACACTGTGGAATACTACTCGGCCCTAAGAAAAGATGAAATGCTGCCATTTGGGGCAACACGGATGGATCCTGAGAGCATCATGCTACATGAAATAAGTCAGACGGAAAAAAGACAAGCACCATATGATGTCACTCATATGTGGGATATAAAACTGAAAGCAACAGATGAAGCAACAAAAACAAAGAGAAAACTTAGACAGGAACAGTATGGAGATTAGCAGAGGGAAATGGGTGGGGAGGGAGGGGGAGAAGAGGGTAAAGAGGGTCAGAATGTGGTGACAGAAGGAGACTAGGCTGTGGGTGGTGAGAACACACTGCGATGTGCAGAAGAATGTACAGAACTGTACACTTGAAACGTATATAGTCCTATGAACCAATGGCGCCCCAATAAATGTAATAAAATGTTTAAAATATGTAAATAAACAAGAGCTTGTAACAAGTGTCTGTGGATTTACAAGAATGGTTATAATACAGAAAAGAAAAATGACCACTGTCTGAAGGATCTCATTTAAAACACCAGTGTCCCTGCTGCCCAGGAAAACGCAGGCACTCCCAACCCAGCTCAGGAGAGCACTCACCATGCGCTCAAGGTCCGCTGTCACGGTGCGATTTACAATAACCATGCACCGGAAGCAACCACGTGCCCATCAATGACAAGCGGATAAAAAAGCCAGGGTGCATATACCCAATGCAGTATTAGTCAGCCATTAAAAAAAAATAATGAAAACTTACTGTTTGCAGTAACAGGAATGGACCTGGAGGGTATTTGCTAAGTGAAATGTCAGACAGAGTAAGACAAATGCCATATGATTTCACTCCTCTGTGGAATCTAAAGAGCAAAATAAGCGAACAAACAAATAGAAACAGACTCATGGCCCTGGCTGGTGTGGCTAGTGGTTAGACCAATTCCCGGTCAAGGGCACGAACCTGAGTAGCAGGTTCACTCAGGTTCAGGGTGCAAGCAGGAGGCAACCAGTGGATGTGTCTCTCGCACGTCATTGTTTCTCTCTCTCCTCTTGTCCCTCCCTCCCTTCCACTCTCTCTGAAAAGCAATGGAGAAAATATCCTCTGGCGAGAATTAACAAACAAACAAAAACAGACTCATGGATCCAGAGATCAGACTGACGGTTGCCAGAGGGGGTGGGGGATGAAGAACTGGGTGTAAAAGGTGAAGGGGCGGAGAAGTCCAGAGTGGTAGCCACGGTGTGAAGTACAGCGCAGGGAACAGAGCCAATGAAATCGGAATAACTATGTTTGGTGCCAGGTGGGCGCTGGAATTATCAGGGGGATTATTTTATAGCATATGATTGTCTAACCACTATGCTCTCCACCTGAAACTAATACAAAATAAGATTGAATGTAAATTGTAATTGAAAAATAAAATTTTAAATGAAGACAAAGAAGAGGCCAGCTGTCAGGGACATAGTATTAAAAGGCCAAAGAGGACCAGCTCCCCTCATTTTCCCTTCCCTCTCATTAACTCTCCTGAGTTTTTCTCTCTGGTTTTATTTCCTGTAACCATCACATGCATGTCAAAGGTCTACCTCCCACTTTACACGGAACAGTACCGTGTATATAAAGTCACCCAGTTGGTACATTCAATGCCCTGAACCAAAACTATGACCCAATATCCAACTGGCAAGGGGGTGCTGTTTTCAACAGCCACAAAACCAACCAGAACATTCTCCAAGGGAACACGGCAAGAGCGCCACACAGTGAAAAAAGAGAACGTCGTTGCGGTTCACATGCAGAGGGGCCAGTGCCCGGCTGATGGGAAACACTGCCCTTCGCATGTTGTGATGCTAATCTGGGCTCCGCCGAGAACTGCGTGTTAGTACAAGTCACCTCCTCCCCTTGGCCCGGGAGAGGACCTAACGCATGGGGATCAACAACAAAGCTTTCTCACCGTGTGTGACGATCCGCTCAGGCACGGTGGGTGTGAACGCACAACCTCGTTTGTTTCTGCAGCAGCCGTAGTCATAACTGTATACAAATAGTCAACCTGTATTGCAAATGTCCATGTGTGGGCCACAGGCTGACTCATGCCCTGTCCTCAATGCACGCTGGGAGGTGGGTTCTTTTATTGTGCCTATTTCTGAGACGGGTTCGGCCACTCACCTGACGGTAAGCAGTGTAGTAAGGCCACTTAGTGAACAGGCGGTTTTTGTTTTTAATGACCTTGTACATTTGAAAAGGCGGTACACAGAGTCTTCATTTGCAACCCACTATCAATGGACTGGTGCATGCCTGCTTATGGACGGGCGCTATGGATGAGTCCCTGTGGCAGTGCCTACAGGTGCATATAAACAAGGACGTCTAGGGCAGCCTCAGGCCGGTCACAGCCTGGAAGGGAGACAGATGAGGAAAATATTGCCAAATAGGGGGGGAAATGCTGGGTTCCACCCATGAGCCCCAGACAAAGCAGCACGTGACCAGCCACGCCTCAGGGAGAAGTTGGGAAGCCCTCACTGCAAGGGTGACCCTTGAACCAAATTTTCAACCAGCAGAATGAGAAGGGGCATCTCAAGCAGAGAAAAAGGCATGTGCAATGGTTCAGAGCCTTTTAACAACGCGGAGAGCCACCAAAAGGTCAGGCACAGAGGGGAAAAGAGCTTCGAGGATAAACCGGTCCAGACCAGGGGCCCTTGCATGCTTGCAAAGGCATCTGGACTCCATCCCATGATCCATAGACATCCATTATCCATTAAACAGCTATAAGAAGGTTGACTCTGACACCTGCCCCGGGAGTTCTGGTAACTCCTAGGAGTCACTCTCCATCACACCCAAGGTTCGGCTAGTCTGTGGCTCTACCTTGGAAACATTTCCCAAATCAAGCGAGGGGACTATGGACATAATTGCATGCACGTGGGCAGATCCAGGGGCGATCTGAGGATGCAGGAAGCACGGGGAGGGAGTGAGGAGCTCTGATCATTCACCCACAGAACAGGAGAGGAAGCATCATCTGTGGGCGCAGGAGCAGGAAGGTGGGAGCCCTCCTCCGTCTGCAAGGTCACCAGTGAGCAGAAATACAGTTCTCTAACTTTTTTAAAGCAGTAATAGCATCAAAACCCAACTCCAGCTTGGAAGGGAAGGGTGGGGACAATAGTAGTGTATTCTGTTAGAAATGCTACATCACCAACCCTTGGTCCTCAGAATAAAAGATTATATGGGGGGAAAAAGCATAATCAATGGAAATCAAATGTTGAGAGGAAATGGTCTTCAGAAGAACAGCATGTGAGGGAAGGGAAGTTGTAGGAACACAGTAGGTTTATTTCCCCTGTATTTTCTTATCTATATACACATGTCTTTTTCCCACATACACACACATGTAGACATGATAAAATCTGTCTCAACCTAAAAGAGCTCTTTTAATAGGTATAAAGTACGAATTCTATGTGACAAGAAAATAATGCTTTCTCGATCCCTCTTCCCCTACTGGCCATGACCCCGTTTTTCTGCTCTATTTACAGCAAAGTCCCTCCCGGGGAGAGGTCTATGCTTGCTGTCTCCATCCTCTCCTCCCGGCTCTCCAATTGGGTGTCTGACCATCACTTACCAAATCTGTCTTTCAAGGTCACCAAAGAACTTTATTTTGCCTAATGCAATACTCCATCCTCAATTCGTTTTACTCACTCCATTGGCAGCATTTGACAGGTCTGGTCACTCCTTCCTCAAACACTTCACTCACTTGGATTCCTGGAACCACATTTTACCGGTTTCCCTCCTATCTCCTGCCCCCTCCATCTCCACTCCTCTCCAGGTTCTCATCTCTCTAACCCTGACACATGGGCATGTCCCACAGCTCAAGCCAAACATCAATAAACTAAAATTTCAGCCCTGGCTCAACCTGGCTGGTTTGGCTCAGTGGATAGAGCATCAGCCTGCAGACTGAAGGGTCCCAGGTTCGATTCCGGTCAAGGGCACATGCATGGGTTGCAGGCTCAAGCCCCAGGAGGGGGCATGCAGGAGGCAGCAGATCAATGATTCTCTCTCATCACTGATGTTTCTATCTCTCTCCATTCCTCTCTGAAATCAATAAAAAATGTATTTTAAAAAATAAATTAAAAATCAACTAAAATTTCATTTGTCAACATCTGCTCATAGCAGTCTCAAATACCACAAACCTAGAAAGTGAGAGCTTCCAGCTATTTCCTGGCTTAGAAGATCGTGGGCTCTGTATCCATTTCAAATTAATACCTTCAGTGGAACCTCAATCAGGTGGACAGAATGGCTCTTAGGGCAAAAGCTACAAGTACTAGTATTGACATCTCTAAATTCAGAAGGGTAAGTCTGCTGGGACGCATGTCAGGGTTTCTAGGTTATTCACTATTGAGTATGAATAGAGCCGATGCAGTAAGAACCTTATGACAGAAGCATCTAGAACCTTTACCAAGAAAGATATATGAGTAGCTAAAGGCAAAGATATTTGGAGATGTCATCCTTCAAAAAAAATCTGTAAGCTTTGCAAGTGTTTTAAAATTTGTGTTATAATCTATGACAACAGCAGGGGGGAAATGTTTCAAATCATTTTGCTAATAGTGAATGTCAATTAAGTTACACAGTATGTGCTGGACACCTGCAGGCGTGTTAAATATGTCAGCTTGCTGAATGAAGTCTCATTTGAGGATTTAATGATAACGTGTATAATACCAACTCGCCTGTCCAGCACTCAGCTGTTTAGAAACCTTCTCTCTCTGAAATGAGGCCAAGAACCAAGAAGAAAACTGACCACCATATTCAGGTGCCAGCTGTCCAGGGTTCACTTTTGGGAGAGGCCCTCACCCATAAGACACTAGAGAGGAAACTGCACTGAAGTTGGAACCAGGAAGTTCAGGGTCAGACTGAAGAGAACCAAAAAGCACAACAACCTAAGGAGGGCCATTGGGCTGTTTAGCTCATTATAACCTGATGGCTTATCTGATAGCACAGTAGTGATTCCTTTAGGGCTCGGATCCTGCTGTGCTCGCTGTGGTTCCCCCCTTCTCCCCCGTAGGGAACAGATTTTGTAGAGCATCGTAAGTGCTCAATTTTCATTAGGGATGCTTATAATGACGGTCCTTAGTTCTCAAAAGGATTCAATTATATCTAATATGTGCTACAAAGAGAACAGCAAAAACACATTTGAAAAGATTTCCTATGATTGTTGACATTGGAACAAGGGATAGAACGTTAAAGAGAGAGAGAGAGATCCGCAGCTGTCCAGAAAAACTGATTATAGAGAACAGCTTAGAGAACAGCCCCCGAGGGTTCCAGGACACTGGAGTTTCAGGAAATGCACTCAGCACCGCTCTTCCTGCTGGTGGGCCGTGCATCCTGACCTGCTCTGCCTCCGAGGCTGGAGGCCAGGGGAGAGGGGGCATCCGTGGGCTCCCAGTGTAATGGAGATGTCTGCTGACCCCCAGGACAGAACAGCCAGAACTGGGGCAGCTCAAAAGGGGTCCAAGGAATCAGCAATCACCACCCAGGACTATGGGAGAGTCGAAAACAACTGACCTCACTTCTACATGCATATGCCTCTCACTGCGGACAAGCCTGTCCTTTCTTGGGGGTGCTAGCCAGCAGGTTGAAGGCAAGGGAGCCGCATTGGAGGTGCTGGGGGACCCTGATAAGACACTGCCATCCGGAAGAAGGGATGACTACATAATTAGCAAAGTCTATAAAGTCACTTGGCGGTAAAAGGCACTGCTCTGGTTGCTAGGCAGCCGAGGTTCCCTATCATTCAGGATGTGTCGCGGAGGGCCTCTTTCCCCTCCCTTTTAAGTTGAAAGTGGGTTTCTTACACTGTGAAAGAGAAAATGGGTGTGCCCAGTCGGGTTCACCAACTTTCTGTGCAAACACTTTCTGCCGGGACCCAGAGGCACTGTCCCACTGAGCTGGGGCTTCCGAGTTGACTGTAGGGTGCACCCCCCAGAGGCGCCTGCAGCCGCGGGAGCCAAGCCTGCACCGCAGCAGCAGAGCGAGCGGCCCTGAGCAAGGGAAAGCGGAATCTCGAGCAAAACTTCTCGCTTCCTGTCGCTGCCTGCCGAGAGAGGCTGGCCTCGTTCCTTCTCACATGGCTCAACCAGAACTGTAAACAGAGCCGCTCGCTCCAGCCGGACCCACGCTCGGGGGCTCTCGGGGCGCCTCCCTGCGGTGCCCCCTTTGCCTCCCTTCGCCCAGGGTCATCCCGGTACAGATAACGGTCGGAACGCCCTCCACTTCCTCGAGTCCTCATTGAAGTCATGGTTCCTCTTTCAAGAAAACATGGGGACGAGACGCAAGCCAGAGACTTGCACTAAAAGCAGCCTCAGCCCATCACCTCGGTACATCCCACCCCTTCGCTATTATACAGGGCTGGCTCGCGTCCTTTTGTTGCACACGCGCGAGGGCACACACACACACACACACAGACACCAAAGTAGGTGAGGGGGCCCCTCCGGTAGTATTGTTTCCCGCCGCACACAACGCCTTTCCGAAACCCTCCTACCACCTCCGGACGCTGGGCTTTAGCGTTCAGCTAAAGAGCCAAACCTTCCCCGGCGGAGGTCTGAAAAGCCGAGGTGGTCCCCCAAGCAGGAGGCTGGGAGGGAGGGCAAGCCGGGCGCACCTAGAGGTTTGCATCCACACAAAGACATTAGCCGGGTGATTAAATGGGAGCAGCGGGCCGGGGAGCGAGGCGCCCGCCGGCCTCCTCACCTGGGACATCTGCGGCCTCAGGTTGATCTCCTTCAGGTTGATGGAGCGCGCCCGGAGGTTGTTGAGCAGCTGGCAGAGGAGGACTCCATCGCGCAGGGTCTGCGCCAGGTCGAACACCTGCGCCGAGTCCCAGGTCACCCGGTGGTTGGCGGGCAGCACCTTGCAGTGGATGAGCCATTGGGCGCACTGCCTCCACGGCTCCATGCCCGACGGCTAGGGGACGCGGCCCGGCCGGGGCGGGCGGCGAGGATGCGGCCGCCGCTCTGGTTCCTGCGCGCCCCGCCGACGCCAGCAGGGCCGGCCCCTTCCCGGCGAGGGGGCCGGCGCCGCGGTGGCCGCGTCTCGGGGCCCCGCGCGGGGCTCGGCTCGCTCCCCGCCCCGCGCCCGCCGCCGCTGCAGCGAGTCCCGCGCGCTCCCCGGCCGGTTCGGCGGCGGCGGCGGCGGCGGCGGCGCACAGGCTTCCGACTCGCGAGCCGGCGCCCGGCCACTGAGCATGCCCAGCGCGCCGCCCGGCTGTCGGCGGAGTCCCCGGAGGCGCGGGTGGGAGCGCGCGCCGCCCTGGCCCGGGGTCGGCGGCCGAGCGGGGGCGGATCGGGGCGTCCCACGCCTCCGCCCACCCCGCACGGCCCCTGGGGCGCGGAGCGGCACAGCCCGGGGCGCCACGGGATGGTCTCCGGGGCGGCTTCCCGGATTGGGGGACGGCGGCACGATGGGCTTCCTACAGGGAACCCACCAAAGGCGGTTGCGGTCCCGTAAAGAGTCTGCGAAGAGCAAAGGAGGAATTGGGGCACCCGGACCGCCCCACCAGACACACGCAAACGGGGCGCAGAGCATCTGGAGGACGCAGCGCTGAAAGTTTGAGAGATGGGCACCCCTCACCCTCCTCGTTCTGGCCCCTACATTTCTCTCCCAGCCCGTAATCGCTCCTCCTCGGGGTTACCAGCGCGTGAGGATGTTTTTGGCACCGTAAACGTGTGTATGTATATATGTATGTGTGTATGTGTATCTGTATGTACACACGCCTGCGGAAACCCGCCCCCAGCCCCAGGGCCTATTCGGCCGCGAGGTGACTGCCACTTAGAGATGCTGTTTCCCTGCTCAGGTGCAGAACTGCTCCTGGTCGCGGTCCTGGCCCTTGTGCTGACCGCACAGAACCTGCCCCAGAGAAATAGGCCTGCGGCGCCCAAGGAGCCCGGCGGCCACACACTGCGCATGCGCCGGTGACCCGGGATCTGGTCGGAGAGCAATTAGCATCGGCCCCCAGCTGCGGGGGTGCGCCCAGCTTGGGACCCCCGGTGGAAGTTGGAACACGCCTCCAGAAGCTGCGCACTGGCATCTCTTAAATCCTGGGGGCGAGGAGGGGGGAGTCTTAAAGCTGCCCCTTTTACTCCCGCTGCCCCTCAAAACCAAAAATAGTGTTTAAATTATTTATGGCAAGAAATCGCCACGTTGAACTCTTGCTGTTCTGTGTACATGTGGTCCTCCGCCTTTTACATTTAAAGGTGAGGTCTTTTAAAAGATGAAGAGAAAAGTAAAATAGGAAACCCTGCTAGTTGGATTTCAGATGTTTTATGGTTACATGACTGCAGTTCCCATTTTTTTGTTAGAAAACATGAATTTTATAAGCAGGTCAAATGTTATTTTTAAAAGTGTCTGATCTGTGGGCAGGGACTGCCTCCTCCACGGGCCTGTGACGAGGTAGCACACTGAGTGCCCCCGGTGTTCAAGTGCCAGTTACCCGAGGATTTCCTCCCCCACCCCACCCCCACCTTCCCCATCCATTTCCGCTTGTGCTCAGTCCAGACTGCGCCGTGACATGGTGTTTTCTAAACTAGAACTCTGGCCAACGCATCACCCTAAACTCTACATCTCATCTTCAGAAACAAAATCCAACACATCTGAATCACCATGTAACCCAAGATCCTGCATAAAGAGGAATTAAACTGGAAAAGAAGCTTCATAAAACAAGAAACAGTTGCCCTAGCCGGTTTGGCTCAGTGGATTGAGTGTCCATCCTCGACTTAAGGGGAGCAGGTTCAATTCTGGTCAAGGGCATGTACCTCAGTTGCTGGCTGGATCCCCAATCCCGGTTGGTGCCTGCAGGAGGCAAACAATCGCTGTGTCTCTCTCACATCAATGTTTCTCTCTCTACCTCTCCCCCTCCCTTCCACTCGCTCTAAAAAAATATATATCCTCAGGTGAGGATCAACAAAAAGAAAAGAAACAGTTAACTAAACATATCAATTCTGTTTTGGGTTGCCTCAAAACACCCGTGGGTGCTATAGGACATTTCCAACCCCAGGTAACATTCACTATGCCAGGAGGCAGCCTTAGGTTGGAGTCCAAGCTCTGCTGGTTTCTGGCAACATGGCCTTGGGAAAATCATCTAAGTCCTCTAACCTTCAGCTCCCAACGTATGGAAAATGGAAAATAATAGTTACCTCAGAGTGTAGCCAGCATTGAATGATACAATGTCTTGCTATTCAGAATGCAGTCTGTGGCCCAGCCTTTTTGCCCAGGAGCTCCAGGGCCCTGCCCAGGGCAAATGAATCAGAACCTACCTTTTAACAAGACCCCCAGGTGACAGAGATTTGCATTAAAGTCCGAGGAGCACCTATGTAACCCGTAACATGTGGGGTGCCTGCCGCTTAGTAAGTGCTCCATTCACATTAGCCCATCGCTTTCAGTTTCCGAAAAGGCAGCAGTGTCCAAATAAATGCTATTGAATGTCTTACAACTCATCTATATTATAGCACATACATAAGACAACTTCAAAACATAACACTAGTCCAATACAGTAAACCAGCAAGTGGAGGGGAGGGCAAGAGGAAGATGCTGTATGGAAGGCCCGAAGAGAAGGAAGAGCAGGGCTCTTCAAGTAAACAGGAGGGGGGTGGCCAGAGGGGGCTCCTGTGGAGCCCATTCAAGTGTCAGAAACCAGGGCGCCAGCAAAAATGGCAGTGAGCTTTGTGGAGCTGCCAGCCACAGCCTTTTTCCTTTAAAATAGGAGGGACTGCCCTAGCCCGTTTGGCTCAGTGAATAGAGCATCGGCCTGTGGACCAAAGGATCCCAGGTTCGATTCTGGTCAAGGACACATACCTTGGTTGCAGGCTCCTCCCCGGCCCGGGCCCTGGTCGGGGCACATGTAGGGGACAAGCAATCCATGTGTTCCTCTCACATAGATGTTTCTCTCTGGCTTTCCCTCTCTCATCCACTTTCTCTAAAAGATCAATAGAAAAATATCCTCAAAATTGAACCCGAGACCCTTTGGTCCGCAGGCTGACACTCTATCCACTGAGCCAAACTGGCTAGGGCAATAAAAATATATTTTTAAAAAAGAACTCCAAAATGTTGAAAATCCTGACTCATCTGCATAATTCACAGTGAACTCCCACCCACCCCTCCCAGGATCATCACGAATCTCCCAAGCTACCCTGCTCCTGCTAAGTGGTCCAGCTTCCTCACAACACCATGGGTGAGGGGCAGCCACCGCTGCTGGGAAGACAGGTGATCAATACTAGCCCGGGCTGCTGGCCCCCAGCCTATCTCCAGGCTGGGGAATCGAGTTACTTGAATCAAAGTGAATGAGGTTTCCCTGCGGCTGGCTATCAGTGCCTTTCATTTTGATCCGTCTCTTATATGCAAGTGCCTGGGAAGATGTGGCAGCCGGCTGAAATTTCTCTTCACGGCTGCTTGCTGTGATCTGCATGTGAATGGCGGGTCACCGTGCCCCTTCTCCCCACCCCCACCCCCCCATCCCCGCCCCACTCCGGTGAGGCCACAGTTTCATGTTCAGTAACAGTGAAGAGGAGACAGATACTGCTGACCCAAAGCCAGTGGTCCCCGGCCCTAGAATGAGGATGATTGGAAAGGTCCTTGCTCCAGGGCCCCATCCGGTTTGGACTTTTAGGGCAGACACCTGCCTAATTGTTGTTTTTCTCATGCTCATCACTTGTCTCATATTCAGGGATGAAAACTTAAACTCTTCTTTCATAACGTCCTGAGTATCTATGAAGGTGGCAATAGTTTCATTATAGATTAAAAAGCATTTCTCAACTCTAAAGAGCCAGAGCTAGCATCGGTGAAGAAAAAACTCTATGTCTTTTAAAAATCTAATTATTTTTTAAGTCAGCGGAACGACCCCTTTCCACATCTCTGCATTTAAGGACATAGATAATATTTTGCTGTTTGGGAAAACTGATCCAATGAAAATCTGGGTTTAAAGATACTGTCTTTTTTCAAACACCATATGATTTCACTTAAATGTGGAATCGAAAGAACAAAATAAATGAACAAACAGAAATAAAGCAGACTCATAGGCACAGAGAGCAGAGTGGTGGCTGCCAGAAGGGAAAAGGGTTGGGGAACCGGGCGGAAAAGGTAAAGGCATTGAGAAGGACAGATTAGCAGTTACAAAATAGTCCCGGGGATGTAGTCAATAATCTATATAATAAAAGCCTAAGCAACCATTAAGGCAGAACAACCCAGAACAACCGGTCGCTATGATGCTCACTGACACCAGGGGCAAACGTTCAACACAGGAGCTGCCCCCTGGTGGTGAGTGCGCTCCCACAGGGGGAGAGGCCACTCAGCCAGAAGCCAGGCTCACGGCTGGAGAGTGCAGCGCGGGAGCCTCTCCTGCCTCCACAGCAGCACTAAGGAGCGGCAAGCCTAGCAGTAAGGAGCAAGCAGGCAGGTGGTAAGGAGCAAGGAATCCCGGATCCCCTGGGGATCGGGCCTAAACCGGCAGGTGGACATCCCCCGAGGGGTCCCAAACTGCAAGAGGGCGAAGGCCAGGCTGAGGGACACCCCTCCCCCAGTGCATGAATTTCGTGCACCAGGCCTCTATATTGTAATAACTAAGCATGGTGTCAGGTGGGTAATTGAATTATCAGAGGGATCACTTTATAAATTACTTAACTGTCTAACCATAGTGCTGTATGCCTGAAACTAATACAAAGTAAAACTGAATGAAAACTATAATTAAAAAATAAAATTTAAACTTTTTTTTTAAAATAAAAACTATACATTGTCTTTTTTGTGTGTCTTTTCTTCCAAATAGTCCACCCCAAAATTTGCCACGATATTTTCATACTCTGCAGATAAACTGGAGAAAATGCAAAAGCCCTGAATTCCACTTTTCAAAGGATCTTTCAGGAGTGAGCTAAGCAGTGGTCAGTTTGCAGCAGGGTTAAAAAGAAAGCTGGCATTTCATTCAAGTTGCACCTTGTGGCCAATGAGCAGAGGTTAAATCAATGTTGCCCGTGGCCTCAGTTCCTACATCAGCCACCTAAGCCTTGCTATGCTCCCAGCCAAAGAATGCAGCTCTCAACTGAGCCAGACCTGCAGCCGATGCAGAGGACGAATGGATGGGAGTATTCGATTAGGCCGGGTGTCTTCCTCTGCCCACAGTAGAGCCCCACAAGCCCAGGTACGGCTGCCTCCTCAGGTAGGCCCCCCCTAATAATGACTAACAAACAACCTCATTCTTGCCTCACCACCACCACTACCACCCACCCATCCCCACCAGGGTCATCTTATAGTTATTTTTATTGGTCTGAAGAAGAATCTTGAAGGAAATACGTTGTCTAGTTGATCTGGAATTCCCAAATGCTCACTAAATATTTATTGAATGAATGAACAAAGGAATTAACATTCTCAGACCTATTACTATAGATGATGCTCTCTCTGATCTGAAGCTACAAAACCTTTTCATGACCAGCGTTCTTGTGCCTATTTAATCCTCTGTTGCCTAGACTTTACCTAATTAGAACAGTTTTCTCTAGAAGTTTGGAGAAGAGCCTGGCCGGCATGGTCAGTGGTTGAGCATCGACCTATGAACCCAGAGGTCACAGTTCCATTCCCGGTCAGAGCACATGCCCGGGTGGCGGGGGTGTGCAGAAGTCAGCCAATCAGTGATTCTCTCTTATCATTGATATTTCTCTATCTCTCCCTTCCTCTCTGAAATCAATAAAAATATACTTATTTTAAAAATAAATAAAAAATATATTTTTAAAATAAAGAAAAAAATAAAAGTTTGGAGAAGAGTGTAAGGATCAGCCTAGAAGGAGCGGTGTAGGGTGCAGTGGTGGCTGGAGACAGGGAACAACTCTAATTCAGAAATGGTTCGACCCAATCCATTTAAAAACAAAATCATTCCAAAAGTGCTAAAGAAGATAAAATATCTAGTGCAATTGTGGTGTTAGATGCTGTCTATCTTGTTACTAGAAACCAATTACTATCACAAATAAAAATGTGCCCTAAGACAAATGTGTACTAGAAGTCTGAGTTCCTTTTCCAATAAGCCTACGTCACAGCTCACTGATACAAGGTGCAAGCTGGGTGGTTTTCTCCATCACGTCTGACCTCGACATGACTTGTGTGAGAGAGAGAAGTCCTTCCAGCTGTTGAAAGGAGCTGAGTTGCCCGTCTAGGGAGATCATCCCTGAAAAACCCGGGTTATCAGCCATGTGTAGCCTGTGAGCACTTTTCATTAACGTGATTGCAGGTCATTCGGAGAAGGGGTCAAATCACTTAGCAGAGCATGAACAGGAGAGGACGTGTTGGTACTGCTCTTAACCAAATCCTTTCACGTCTTCTCCTCATCTCCAGCCGTGGCCTCGGGTGTCTGAATTCGTTCCTGGAAGGTCCTGGCACACAGGAGACAGAATAGAAGCGTTTGCTTTCGCCATCACAGTGGCGCCCTGCAGCAGGCTCCGTCCGTAAGACACACTCCAATGGTCATCTGCGTTCACTTCCCTTTCTCTTGACTGGACTTAAAGAGAAGGGCGAGCAAGAGAGATGTCCCTCTGATTTCCACTCTCCAGGGGCACAGAGTACCGTCCAAACTCCCAGTACCCATCCACAACTAGAGAGAAAAGTCTGAAACTACCGAGGAAAACCATAATGATGACGAAAGGGTTGGAAAGTGATGGTTACTATAGGAAAGACTAAAGAACAAGTACTAGTCATCCCCAGAAAAAGAAGAGTGAAAGGTTATTTAAATAAAGGTCTTCAGCATACAAGGGTCCTCGAAACCCCAGTGGGAATGGTTTGCTGTCCATTTCAACTACCTCTTCCTTCCTCCCTTCCCCTCCCAGGACCATTTCACGCCTCATCCTGGTTCTCTTCCCCGGCTCACCAGAGTCTTATGCCAGACACGCATGTGCGTTGTGTTCACTACCACGCTGGAGGGTGGATTTATTAAGCTTTTTATTAAAGCTTACAGCAATTCAATACATTGCCCACTACCACACAACTGAGCCAGTGGGCAGCAGAACCAGAATTCAAACCCACGTCTGTCAGATGCCAAAACTCACCATGCCACGAGCCCCGTTTCTCCCTATAATCCCCCTGCTACGTCCCGGCTCCTCGGCCTTGAACAAGGCTAGGCACATAGAAAATACTCTTCCTGGTCAAAGGCACGTACCTCGTACCTAGGCTGCAAGTTCAATTCCCCAGCCCTGTTTGGGGTGCGTGGGGGAGGCAACCAATCGCTGTGTCTCTCACATCTATGGTTCCCCCTCCCACTCCCACTCCCCCTCCTTCTCCAGTGTGTGAAGTTAGCCAGGCTTTTTGCTTACGGCCAAAGAATCGTAAATAGCACCGCAGTTCATGCATCTCCGAAATCTGGTGAAGGCAGTTTAATGACCAGAAGGGCAACGACAAGGGAAAGACAACAGGGGGACTTGGGCAGAGATACCACGTGTGCAGCTTTGAACAGAATCACCAGGATTTCCAAGTTGCTTCAGGATGGTGTGTGAGGAGGCGGCGGCGGCGGCAAAGCCGGGGTGTGGAATGGGAATCTGCAGGCGTGTTCCCATAGAGGCCATCTCGGGTGCTAGTCCAGGGCAGGAGCAGCACCATGGGCAGGCGTGGCGGTGAGTGAGGGCAGTCCTGCAGACCGGCTGAGTCACCACTGGCACTAGGTGAGGGGAGCAGCCATGAGGTGGGGTCCGCCCACCAGGTGCACTCACCTCTGGAGTCGCTCAGGGCGGCCGATGGGCGAGGCCAAGAACCCTGAGCAGCAGCCACCGCAGCAGCCACCGCAGCGGGCCAGGCAGGTGGACTTGGTACCCCCGCACCCCCACCCCAGGCAGTCTTCCCAGGGGATGGCAGCCTTCTGAAGGAACTCATTCCACCATCATTGACCTCCACCACTAGGCACAGACCAACCTCGGGACACTCGGTTCCTCTGCACCCTGCACGCTCAGGCCTACAAGAGCGGGATCCCAGTGCCCCCATTCTCGAGTCTATGTCTACGCAGGAGAGGACTAAGCGGACCTGACTGAAGCCAGCCTCCTCTGCCCCAGCAGGGACGCCCACAGGAGCACGCTGGCCTCTCTCTCAGATGGGGGCCAGGAGCAGAGGTGAGGCGGCACAGACCATGCACAGTGTCAACCCTGCAGAGAAAGGGGAGCCCCGGTGCTCGCTGGCACCACCTGGGAGCAGCTCCAAGCCCTTCACAGTCACTGTCAAAGCCCTGTACACGTTCTGCCTCAAAAGGAAGCGGGCAGCTGTGTGGCCACCAAGCGGCCCTAGAAGACCCTGGGGCTGGAGGAGCCGGGAGGGGGTTGGCTCTCACGTCAAGAGGGGGGAAGGGAGCATCTGGCAGCAACGTCCCTGGAGGCCAAGTGGCAGCTGATTCACACAAATGGCATTTGGATGGAGGTGGAAGGAATGAGAGAGGAGCCCGGCCCTGCCTCCCGGAAACGCTCCTCGCTCAGCACCGCAGCTGCCACCTTTCATCACGCAGCCGCCCCCAGATGTGCCGACCAAAGGGCTCTCGTGGAACCCCGCCCACACCGGGAGCACGCCCGGGCCTTGCTGCCCGCTCCCTGCACTCCTGGGAGCCGAGTTCTCAAGAGGCAGACAGCACCAGCAGGAAAAAATGGGGGTGGGAGGGTTAATCATTGTCTTTTTTTTAAATATATATTTTTATTTATTTCAGAGAGGAAGGGAGAGGGGGAGAGAGAGAGAGAAACGTTGATGAGAGAGAATCATTGATTGGCTGCCTCCTGCACATCCCCCACTGGGGATCAAGCCTGCAGCCCAGGCATGTGATCTGACCGAGAATCAAACCGTGACCTCCTGGTTCATAGGTTGATGCTCAATCGCTGATCCACGCCAGCTGGACAATCATCGTTTTTTGTTTTTTTAATGCAGGTGGGGAGAGGGAATACACTTGACATGTAGGAGTTCTGAGTGTGGCGGCAGGAGGAAATGCCCATGTTCAGAGGAGACTAGGAGCCATGTGCACAGAGCAAACCCAGAATCTGCAACAGCTAACAATGCAGGGAGGCATCACCCCTCCCCCACGAGTTCCCAGTGAGTCACGCCCGCACAGCATTGCGCCAGCATCAGTGGCACAGGGTGTGGAGCTGGACACAGTGGGAATTAATTGATTTCATTCAAAGTCACGATGCAACCCCAGGGGGAGGATTAAACTCACGTGGGTATTGGCACTACAAATTTTAAAATACAAAAACTTCCAAGAGTCTTTCCCCTGCTCACTGTCCAGTTGTGTTTACACCAATAAAATCCCACTTGGAAACTGTTCTGTCATCGCACTGCTGCTTGGAAACATCCATGGGAAGGGAGTGGAGCTGCTTCCCATCTCGCTCTGAAACGCTCCCGGGAGGACCCTCAGCACTCGTTCTGTGTGACTTCATACTTGACCTCCGATGGGTGCCCGGCTCAAAAAATGGGTGCTGTTATTTCCTAGGAGCCCAGAACCTACGCCAAGCCCTGTCTAACTTTGCAAATTACATATATAAGGCTCAGAAAGGAGATAACGCTGGGCTGGTAAGTGGGAGAGCTGGCCTCACTCTGCAACTGTTGTGTGACCTTGATAGAAGGCCATGTTTTCACAACCCCCGTGTCAGAATCTGGCATATATTAGGTGCTCAATAAATGTTTAGTTCTTGCCCAGCTGGTGTGGCTCAGTAGTTGAGCTTCGACCTATGAACCAGGAGGTCACGGTTTGATTCCCAGTCAGGGCACATGCCCAGGTTGCGGGCTCAATCCCTGGTGGGGGGCGTGAAGGAGGTAGCCAATCAATGATTTTAAAAATGTTTAGTTCTTTGGGTAATATACACCCAAACATCCCTCCTCCTAGCTTGCTCCATCTCAAGCTAACCAAAGTAAAGCACTCAACCTCTGTCGCTCTGTCTACAATTCTAGAATTAAGATGAGAGTATAAAATGAGAGTTACACAAAAACATAAACTGAACCCTTTTCATTGATTACAGAGGAAGGTAGAGGATGAAGGGAAAGAAATTGAGTTACTAAGGATGCAGCCTCCATAGGTAGAACCGATGGTCCAGGTGGTGGCTGGCCGCAGGTCAGGGGACTCAGGCGCCGGCCATGGAGGCTCCATTCATTGGGTTGCACTTCCTCATTCCAGATGCCAACACAGGTATGAGAGATCCGTTCCGCCTCAGCCCTGCCCACACCTCAGGGCGACACTCTGAGATGAGAATATCTTGTCCTCATTTTACTGATGAGACGACTGGCTCATGGGAGCCGAGCAGTTTGCCCAAGATCACAGAGTCGCTGCCGGCAGAGCGGGCTACCACCAGTTCCCTCCAAGCTCTTGGACTGTTAGCTCATATTCTGTTTCCAATAAAACCTTCGCCTGCTTTCAAAGTTACCCTTCCCGACCAAGGTCGGTACTGACCTGCCAAAGCTGCATGTCTGACCCAAATCAAACCAGGATGAAGGAGACTCAGCCAGGGCCAAGCCCAGGATTCATTGTGGACCTTGTGAAAGATGACAGTCATTCTAGGTCAGTCTAATGAGCGGATGTCCGCATGGCAATTAGCGCTGCTGGGCACCCCGGCTGGCAGTCTTGGCACAGCAGCTGTGGATCGTCATAGAAACTGGACTCCTCTCTCCCACAGAGAAATGCACTCGGCTGATCCAGGACTCCCCTTCTGCCCTGGACGCCCCTTCTGCCCCACGCTGGACTCCTACCCCTTCCACATCTCCCCAAAGAGAAGCGGACAGAGGGCCACAGCAAGGTGGGATCACTGTGCTGGTAGTACATGTACACATCGCTGTCATTTCATGTAGTTGCTCTCAAACTTCTACTAGCAGCTGACACATGACCCCAAAGGCAGTTCCTCAAATTTACTAAAGAAAAGTTAAGTAGAGCCCGGCCTCGTGGCTTAGTTGTTGAGCGTCGACCTATGAACCAGGAGGTCATGGTTTGATTCCTGGTCAGGGCACATGCCTGGGGTTGCGGGCTGGATCCCCAGTGTGGGGCATGCAGGAGGCAGTCAATCAAGGATTCTCTCTCATCATTGATGTTTCTATCTCTTTCTCTCCCTCTCCCTTCCTCTCTGAAATCAATAAAAATATTTGGTTAAAAAAGGAAACTTACATAGAATCAACTTTAATATCTCCCATTCTGTAATATTCATCACTTGTAGTCAAAAATATCAATAGAACCAAAGAAGATATCCCATTAACATTTTGTCTTTTCTCTACAAATGTCTGAGTCTTCCTAATTTCCTTGAAAGACTTTTTTACCAAGCAATATTAATCTAATTACCACTCTAGTTCAGCCAGCAGTTTCATATAAAACTCATGTTCTGTTTTTACCCTGATTTGTAGTATATTTACATCACAAATTCACCTTCTCTTTTGCTGAGAGGATAAGGGGTGAAGGATTTGGGAAAGGAACCTACACAAGTCTATGAGATACTTTTTATGATCTCCATCTTCTATGAATAAAAAAACACAAAAAAACAAAATTCTGAGAAGTGAAAAAAACAGTCCTATATCTCAGAGATGAGTGGAGCTGGGATTCAAAGCCAAGGCTGTCTGATTCCAAAACCTCCATTCTTTCTATTACCAAATCCTACTGATGTTTATGTCACATCACTTGCATATATACCTGGGACTATTCAGCCATACATAATTATAGAAACATGCAAAATTTAGACTAGTCGGAACCCAATTCATCAGTATTTTGAATTATATGGTCTTTGTCTCCCATCCCGACCTATCTGCTGCTATCACTTTCTCAACGTGCAGGAGCCTTGACCAAACAAGCAGGGCCCTCTGTCTTTAACCTTGAGGTCTGCTGTGAGGTAAGATCATATTTAACCCAACTTCCGAAACCTATTCCATTACACGGCTAGCAGGGCTTGCTGACATGAGCCCACAGCATTGCCAGATTCTAAATTATTGAAGAAAGATTAAGTTAAATTCAGACCATAGTACTTAGGCAGGGAATGGACTGATGATTTTCCCCAAGTTTTTTGGCAGCAAGCTAGAAGAATTGGCGGGGGGCGGGGATCAGGCGGGGGTCCTATCTAGAAAACTCCATTATATAATTCCTTGACTGTGTAGGTTACAGTCTATGTAATTAAATGGGTTTTTAAAGAAGCATTCCGTCCTTCCAGAGGCTCACATTTTACCATGTAGCTGAGGTCAAGTGCGATGGGTGATGAAGCAAAATGCCCAAGGTTTGAATCCCGGCTCCATAGGACCACCGACTGGGCCTTACCTCTTGGGATATCCGATTCCCCATCAACGAAATCATGAGTTAGAGTCAGATGATCTCTAAGTCCCCATCTACGGGGTGGGCATGCAAGCATTCATTCCTTCCATAAATATCAGTATTTTTATCAACACAATGTTCCAGTGTTTGATGATACCATCTTGACATGACCAGAACCATCAACATTACACATTGCTATTTTGAGCACCTGACACTATCAGGCACAGTGAACACAAAGGAACACCCTTTCCAAGGCGCCCACAAGGGGAATGTGCCATATACACAACGACAGAAGGTAACCGAGGAAAGCAGCAAGGATTGGTAGGGCCACGAAGCCCTACAGATTTCCCAAGAGTTCTTTCAATTTCTTTCGTTTTTTCAGCAGTTACACTAAG
Organism: Myotis yumanensis; assembly: GCF_028538775.1. NCBI lineage: Eukaryota > Metazoa > Chordata > Mammalia > Chiroptera > Vespertilionidae > Myotis > Myotis yumanensis. Next base: position 4,839,961 of record NW_027223768.1, read on the forward strand.
ACCAGTGACGATCTATGGAGCACTCCTTGGCCCCCGCCTTGGACATGGGATTATACTGGCTATTTCCCCTGCATTTCCATCCTCACTGTGAAACGCACACATACACCCAGCACAGTAATTAAACACAACCCGAGGCAAATGGCTCCATGCAAACAGTCCACACAGGATGTGTTACAGCAGGTGCCGACGATGTGCTTGGTGATGAGTGGACTACAGAGGCAGAAAGGAACGGTCCCTGGTCCCCTAGCATCTCACCACTGACCGCACTTACTCGGGAAGACGGAAATATAAACAACTACCCTAGGCGCCAAGCCAGCGGTTCTAGCAATGCTTTGGGACTATCCAAAGGAGAAATTTAATGGTGCCTGAGGAATCCAGAAAGACGTCTCAGAAGAGAGGGGACGTGGCCGGCCGGCGTGGCTCAGTGGTTGAGCACTGACCTATGAACCAGGAGGTCACGGTGCAATTCCCCGTCAGGCCATATGCCCAGTTCCCGGTGCGGGGTGTGAGGAGGCAGCCGATCAATGATTCTCTCTCATCACTGATATTTGTCTCTCTCTCCCTCTCCCTTCCTCTCTGAAGTCAATAAAAAATATTTATGTATGTATGTATGTATGTGTGTGTGTGTGTATGTGTGTGTGTATATATATTGAAAAAAGAAGAGAGGAGACTTTATCTGTGCTCTCCAGAAAGAACAGGGCTGTGACAGAGCAACGTGTGTGCAGGTGGGTAAAGAGAAGCAAAAAGTCCTCCCCCCGCCTCCCCGCCAACTCTGTGCCAAGATCTGTTTGGGCCATATACGCACGGGTACTCGAGGGCTTTTTAGTAAGAGTCAAGGTTAGAAATAGAAACCAGACCCACAGAGCCTCACCCCAATATTGAGTAGCAATTAAGAGCCAGACTTCCTGAGTGTGAATCCTGGCTCCATGTGACTTTAGGCAAGTTACCTCTCTGTTCTGTTGTAAGTATTCAACGTATGAACATGTGCAAATGCTTAAAACAGTGCTTGGCTCTTAGAGCCATATAAATGCTTGCTAGTCAACATATAATGGGGAACTACTGGTGGTAATGACGTTAGCATATGGGCTGGTCCATTCTATTAGCTATCCAGAGTGTGCAGCAGCTACTATGCTTGCATTGTGTTGCAAAGCTTAGAGGAATATATATATTACATATAACTAAGAATGATAGTCCTTCAGCCCTGGGAGCACTTAGCTTGTCCAGATTCCAAAGACATACTATGGAGATGGTTCACGGGCTCAGGAACTCCTGGGTCCACAGGGGACATTTCCCTTCATTTAAACAGTCAGGTAGGGTCCTAGCCTGTTTGGCTCAGTGGATAGGGCATTGGCCTGTAGACCGAAGGGTCCAGGGTTCAATTCCGGTCAAGGGCACGTACCTTGGCTACAGGTTCCCCGGCCCTGGTCGGAGTGCATGCAGGAGGCAACCAATCGATGTGTCTCTCTCACATCGATGTTTCTCTCTGTCTCTCCCTCTCCCTTCCACTCTCTCTAAAAATCAATGGGAAAATATCCTTGGGTGAGGACTAACAACAACAAGAAAGATAGGTAGGTGCATGTTTTAGTATCAAATGATTGTCCTGTTTCTTATTTACTCTTTCATGATTTTTATTAGACTTGCTTAGAAAATGCTAGTATTTTGGGAAACAGAGTTTATGACTCATAGACAAGGACAGAGGATCCAGCCAGATTGGCAGGCATGATTCTTTTAAGAGATGCCAAGGACATTCTCCTCTCAGGAGAACCAGGAGCAACAGGTGTAAGTGGGTTCTAGAGACTGTTTGTGTTAATTATAAGAATTCTTTGGCCCTGGCCGGTTTGGCTCAGTGGATAGAGCGTCGGCCTGCGGACTGAAAGGTCCCGGGTTCGATTCTGGTCAAGGGCATGTACCTTGGTTGCGGGCACATCCCCAGTTGGGGGGTGTGCAGGAGGCAGCTGATGGATGTTTCTCTCTCATCGATGTTTCTGACTCTCTATCCCTCTCCCTTCCTCTCTGTAAAAAATCAATAAAATATATATTTTTTAAAAAAGAATTCTTTGTTCCCCTCTCCTATTACTCACAGGTGACCATCCTGATGGAGAAAGGTCACTGTTCTGAACAGCAGGAAAACAGAGGTTAAAATTAGAATTGTCTTGGAAGGTTCCAGAAATATTAAGTTCTTTCCTTTGAGGGATAATAATTACAGGTATTATCATTTATAAGGGTGATTCCTTTAGAAAATTTAAATCAGCATCTCATTCCTCTCATCCCTGCATTTTCAGCAAGAACTGAATTTCCGGTTTACATATAAGTTTTCATGACGGGCTCTGCTCAGAGTCCTGCAGGTTGGGGAAAGTAGAGCAACATTTCTTTCCCATGCTTTGAAGGAGGCCTGGAAAAGGAAGCCAAAAAAGCCATCACTCCAGGAACTGTGGCAAGACAGTGTGACCTCATTGTAGGCACCTGGCATTCTTTGCCAGGTTTGCTATCTGGGCCACATCATTTACTTACTAACTTCCCTGGACCGGCCTCTCTCTCTCTCTCTCTCTCTCTCTCTCTCTCTCTCTCTTCCCTCCCTTCCTCCCTCCCTCCCCCTCTCTCTACTTTTTTGTTTTATAAAAAAAGGAAGATATTAGATCTTAGGTATAAATGCATGAATATGTGTGTATACATTTACAATGAGGGTATACTATATAATAATCATAATATCATTATATCATATATCATCATTTTGTAGATGTTTGAAAATCATAACTCCTCCATGCAATGTTATTGTCTAAACGTTGAGGAAAGATCAGTTTACCCCACAGGGATACTGATGAAATGATAGGATCCAGCCTTTGGAATCTACCTTTACTGTTATTTCCACTCTGAAGCCAGGCAATTTCATTTAAACGCCCCCACACACACCCCTCACACACACCCCGCTCCCCCCCACTCCCGCCCCCCCCCCCCCCCCCACACACACACACACACAGTCACTGTGGAAACAGTCTTTCTTATCTGGGCCCCCCATCCATCTCAAGTGCTGGGTTTCCTGTATTCCACCTTAGTTACAAAACTGGAAAAGCTCCGCTCTCCAGGGCATTCAGGAAGGTGGAAGGAAAGCCCTCCTCTCCCGTCACTCCTGCCCTCCCTGTACTTGTTCGTTCACCCTCCCCTTCAGCGCCCTCCAAGCGCATGGAGTTTCTCCCAAAGTGACTCTCTCCCGGGTCATCCTTAGGAAGCCTCTTTCTCCCACTCTCCTGACAATGCACATCTGCAGGCCTCGCGGTCGGAGCACCAGGCTGAGTACAGAGCTTTCACACGCTTAAAGCCCGATCTCATCTTTTCCTTGCCCTGCCTCAGCCACGCGGGGGTAGCTCTTAAACCACAGCTACTTTAGAAGGCTGTGTGAATGAGCAAAGAGAGCGAGCACAGGAAAGAATGGGCAGCCTAGTGCTAACACTTAAGCAGTTTCCTTCGTGGTGGATGCAAAAGCCAGCCAACTGTGCGCTGGCATAGCTGGGGCTGCAGGACTGAAATCCGGGGGGCGGGGGGGGGGGCATTTCTGGATGAAGCCTCTCCCCAGGCACCCCCACTGTGCACTGCCTTACTATCAGGAATGAAAGCAACAACAGCATCCTGGCCCCTTTGGCCATCCCTCATTTCTGTTCATTTTCGCCGCGGAGAGCCGGCCGGCCTGCGACACTGCAGGTGAAGAGCCCTTAAGTGACCTGAACCATTCTTTAAGGGCCTGGGTAAGGCAATCCCCTTATTAAATCTATTCCGCTAGGAGTCAGTGAAGCAGTCCTGCTGAGGGTCCCAAGTGGCCTGGGAAACAGACCCACCTCTGAGAAGCCCGGGGCCTCCCAGGGAGCCCTCCAGACCAGATCTTTCCCCGTCTGTCTGCAGACAAACTCCGAGAGCCTGAGGAACCCATCACTCACTCCGGGTCTGTTGTATGTTTTCCTGTTGCTTGGACACCAGCCAAGAGGAACGAGCATGCAGGCGGGAGACTTGGCAGCGGCCCCACCAGACTGTGCTTTTCCACGTCGCAGCCGCCTCAGTGCCCCAGGCTGGGGAAGCCCCGGAGGAGGAGGGAGAGCAGCCAGCGCTGAGTCACGCTGCCCCTCAGGTCAGGAGACTCGCAGGGAGGGCCTGGCCTACTGACCTCGTGACTGAGCCGAATGACTGGGCCCACACCTTGTCCTCGAAGGAGGTCAGGCACCACATCACGTGAGGGCCTTCTTGCGGCTTCTCTGGGGTAAAGTGGTCAGTGTTTTATATTCATACTGTAACATAAGAATGTCCATCTTTTGGCTGCTATGTATCGAGTCAGAAGAATGCCCCATTGCAAGGCTATACAGGTTTTACACTTCAAATTCACCCTTTTGCAAAGCAAATTCACCCTTTTGCAACTTGCAAAAGGGTGAATTTGAAGTGGAAAACCTGTAGAAATGTTTTTGCAAAGTCCCACTCAGCTTATCAATAACTAAATTACAAGATATGGAGGCACACATGTTCAGGATGCCATGCAGAGAGCGCGGCAGTGAAGGGAGGGATGGATAATAGATGAAGTTAGAACATCACAGGAGGGAAGGGAATAGATGCACGGAGACAACAAATGGTGGAGTTTCTGGGTCTGGGTCCTGGCTCTGTCCTTCCTGCCTCTAGGACATCAGCGGTCCCATCTAGCAAATACAAGGCGTAGGGAAATGTGCCGCCTGAGTTTACATACATCACACCTGGCTGCCAGTGTGCGCAGGCGCCATCTATTTGCCCTTAGTTCACCTTCCAAGAGGATGTGGGAGTGGAGACATGACTGAGGAAGCAACTATTCCGGAGGGACTGAAATCCCCCACAGGGCTGCTTCAGCGATGGAGGCTAAATTGGAAACCATTGAAAAGTACACGTGAGTTGGGTTTTTCATCCTACATCGTGAGCAGGGATGGCCAGGAAGAGCACAGCAGTTATGGATGAAAGAAAGAGCAGATAGTTACTCTGCAGTTGTACAGTGAGTGAATCTGAGGCTTTGCAAGATTGTTTATGAAATTAGGGAGATGACTCTACCCTGAGGAGCAGCCTCGAGGCCTTACCTCCCCCACCAGATCCCCTTCCTCAGCCTCAGGGTCAGCAGGCTCCTCCTTATCCTGACCTCAAATTCCAAACTTTTCAAGAGGTAACAAAGGAAGATACATTAAATCCAGGTGTTGTTGTTGAAAATGAACTCTGGGCCTGGCTGGCGTGGCTCAGTGTTTGGGTGTCGACCTATGAACCAGGAGGTCACCGTTCGAATCCCTGGCCCGCAGTGGGGGGCGTGCAGGAGGCAGCTGATCAATAATTCTCTCTCATCATTGATGTTTCTATCTCTCTCCCTCTCCCTCTCTGAAATCAATAAAAATGTATTTTTTTAAAAAAGAAAGTGAACCATGGAGGCTGGGACATAAGCCCAATGAGTTTACTTAAAATTAATTCAAGAGCAGTGTTACCCTCTATGAGCCACGCCCTTGAGGAATAACATGGAAGGGGAAGGGCAGTGACTCAGCGTGTGGAGCCCCTGTTATGTACCCAATGCTGCCCCACAGAACGTGCTGTGAGGACGGGATAATCTACATCTTCACTGTCCACTCAAGTGGCTTTTAAGCACTTGAAATGTGGCTGTCGTGACCGAAGACATCATGTTTTTTAATTTTAACTAATTTAAATAGCTACCCGTGGCCAGTGGCTAGTACCGTGTATAAGATAATGAAGGTTTCTACAAATGGTAAGGTACTTGAGGTTCTAAAGCTTTAAGGAGCTTCAAGGCATGGGAATAGATTAAGTGAAAGCTCTGGTATTTGAAAGACAAAACACAGATTAAGCTGAAATCAGAAATGGTGCCCACTTCCCAATTTGCATAAACCAGCTCTGCTCGGGAGCACCCGTGGTTTGAAGAACAAATATTTAGGGAAATTATATGCCTCACACTTTCCCATCGAATTCTGGTTATGAATGGAAATTGGCTACGTTCTGCTCCTGAAATTGCTCATAAAATTCTTGGAGAGTTCTAAAAATGCTGAGGTAGCAACTATCGGCTTTTTCTTCTGCGTTTCCAACATTTCCCCCCTCTCTTACCCGGCTCCAGTTCCTCACCCCCATGAGTTCATTGTTTTTTTACTGTTCCTTTGCTTTTACCTTTTAGAAACTAGCTGGTTAGAAATCCAATACAAAAAGGTAAGCATATAAAAAGCACCATCCAGCTTCCTGCACCAAACATGCAGAGGCATTCTGAGTGTCACCGCCTTAGCCACCAGGCTCCTCTCTCCTGGAGATTATAATTTATAGCGTTGGTGACACTGAAGCTTTGCAGTTCGGGTTTGGATTTGATAAGTAAAACAGGCAGCATAAGTGTTAGGGGCAAAAATAGAATACAGTGGGGCCTTGACTTACGAGTTTAATTCGTTCTGTGACGGAGCTCATAACTCAAATTACTCGTATGTCAAATCAAGAAGTGAAGGAGTGAGACACGTGATGCTGGGCTGATGTTGTGGCGTTCACTGTGACGTTCACTGCGCCAACTAGCGGTGGGGTATCTGAAGCTGGCTCATAACCCGAATTTAGCTCCCAGCTCAAAGCAAAAAATCGGCCGAGAGACGGCTCGTATCTCGAAAAACTCATTAGTCGGGACACTTGTAAGTCAAGGCCCCACTATATTGGGGACTAGCTATGGTTATGGGAAATATTAAACAGGCTGTTAACTGTGATTGCCTTGTTCTGGTTAAAGAAAGGACATTTACCCTGGCTGGGAGTCTATGCTACCCCGACCCCTCCCAGGGACCTGGGAGTCAACCTTGGAATGCAGCCCATTCTCATTCAAGAACTGCCTGTTATCACTGAAAGATTAACAACCTTGTTGCCCAAACAGTGAGTCCCACCCAGCCCACCTTGCCTACTTCCCAAGCCTGTAAACCCTACTTCCCCATATCATCTTTGTCCCAGCCTATATAAGGAGCTGGCTTATGGGGGTGCTGCAGAGCAGATTTTTGTGGGTGACCTGCTGCTCTCCCATACCACCGGCACTAATGGAATAAATGCTCATATATGACTCAACCCTGTCTCTGCTGAATTGGCTCAAGTAACGACAGGCACCCAGACCCCTTGGTGGTCCGGTTCATAAGGATGTCAGATCATGCTTGATCATGTAGAGTGGGGAGGTGGGGTTCAGAATGAGTCTCCCTAAAGGGTGCCACTGCCACTCAGATTATTTCAAACTGGAAACAATCAATGCCCAGCTAGCTCAGGGAGAAACTGGCCTTCCCTTCACTGCCTAAAAGAACTGCCGAGAGGGGCCCTGCTCTGGGGAGAAGGGATCTCATCACCCCTCATAACCAGAGTCTCATCTAAACTAGGTGTGGGAGACGGGCAGGAACCCAGCAAGCCCTCCCTGGCTCCCATTGTTTCAAGAGGCCCAGCAAACATTTGTTTACTAAACATTAACTATTTTTATCCCCTTGCAAATTTGCCTGGCTTCCCTTTGAGGACCTAGATTCCTGCTTCCTCCCCCTTGGTCCAGGATGACATGCACACCTCATTTTGCCTTACTGTCTTGGAAATTTTTATGCCCATGTGAAGTCCCCATGTGCATGTATTAAAACCTGATTTTCTCCTGTTAATCTACCTCGACTCAGTCTAGTAATTTTACCAGCCAGGAGAACTAAGAGGGAAAGAAGGAGACTTCCCATCTTCAACAACTGGCAAGGCTGTGAGAAGGGAAATGTTTTACAATACGGCTGGCCTGGCTTTTTCCTTATATATTTCTATTGAGAGCCAACAATTAAAGTAAAAAACAAAATAGAAATAAGTAGGTTTCAGAAATAATAGTGTATATATTCCCCAGCATAACATATGGACCATTCAATGAAAACAATCAAAAGAACTCTGATTAGCAAGAGGACACAGAAAAACGAAGACATATAAAACAATAACTGCTCTGCCCATCAATGTCTAACCCAGTTGGGTGATGGCCGCAATTCGATGGAAGCACTATAACCTAGCACTTGATGTTTACTCCATCGGTTACGTAATTTCCTGGAAAATTTCTTTACGTGCAGATGGAGAGATTATTCTATGTGGTAGCCAGCAAAAGAAAAAGAGCAATATCTTTCTTACAGTCTGGAGAACTTGGCCCAGCAGATTCCAGTGCTATAAATAGGACTGACACCGGTGTAATTAGCTAGTTCTTAGTAAGAGGAGCGCAGTTTTCCACGTTAGGAACAGGTGGGGAGTTTGAATCCAGGAAGTGAAATATTAAAGATAGATATAGACCCACCTGACACCAGGGCAAAGGGCATCCAGGCTAGCGGCTCCTAATATACTATTTCCTGTAAGGGCAAGAATTAGGGTCTGTGTGGGGCTAAGTCTGAATCTGCAGCTGTTCAAGGAATGAGAGAAGCAATACTGGATAAGAAAAAATAAAAAATAAAAAAGAGGTTGAATACTGCAGGTGGTCTCTGACACATACAGGAAGCAAGCTTTAAATAAAGCCTGAACTTTCTACTGAGAAAAGAAAGGGAGAGTCATTGCTCCCCAAACAATTCAACAAGCTTTCCAGTGCAGCCAAGTGAACCCGCACAGCTCAGGGTCAGAATGCATCAGGCCAGGTGCCCTAGGAAATCAACAAACAGAACTAGACTCAGCACTGGCTCGCGAGGCTCCGGCTCAAGGATGTACTTGGAGTGTGCGGATGGAGGGGCTACAGAGAAGCTTCTCTTTTAATCAATGGAATAATGTTTTAACTCTACTTTAGTGCCGTCTTTGAATGCCTGAAGAACACGACAGGTATAGATCCCTCAGGTCCAATCGCCTTACAGTAAAATTAGCTTATTTTTCCTGCTGAATCACCCTAAACAAGACCCCAGCAGCTTCCTTTGGCGTCAGCCAGAAAGGGATGAGTGTACCTAAGTTCTGACCAACCTTTGGAAAGAAGGACATTTTCTGCAAGGACAGAGCTGCTGCCCATGCTGTCTTCCTCCCGCAGCACAGACTGAACTGGTCTTTCCCCCACACGTCAGAACGTCCTACCCCACCGGCTCCTGAAGTGGGTCTGCCACGCTGCACAATCAGGAGGTGGAGGAGGGGGCGGGCAGGTTGTTCACTCTAGGAGCTTCATGGTACTGTGCGCTCAAGAATTTGATCTATAGCAACGTCCATGATTGCTCTTCTAACATCATGTCAGAGAGTGATTTCCCTTTTACAGGATCATGTATAGCATCCCTCTCTCCCCTTTGTAGGATAACTTTATAAATTTCTTATGCCTCAGAAGTAACAGGCATTCTTGGTGAAACGCCAGGAAAAGTCTCACCTTGGATTTCCAGAGCCACAGAGAGAGCTGAGCCAAGCAAAGGTCTCCTTGGGGTCGGGTTACCCCAGCAGAGGTGCATCCACCCCACGCCCACCCCCACCATCCAGAAACTTGGTTTTAGAAGTAAGGAACTGACTAGTACAGGGGTGGGCAAACTTTTTGACTCAAGGGCCACAATGGGTTCTTAAACTGGACCGGAGGGCCGGAACAAAAGCATGGATGGAGTGTTTGTGTGAACTAATATAAATTCAAAGTAAACATCATTACATAAAAGGGTATGGTCTTTTTTTTTTTTTTTTAGTTTTATTCATTTCAAACGGGCCGTAGTTTGCCCACGGCTGGACTAGTACTTTCTATTTCTTAACTCGGGATTACGTGCATGGATGAATAATGTAATAGCAGAACTTGAACCTGAGAAGTAAGTAACCTTATCGATGACTGACTCAGAAATGTAGAATATATGGTTACACCTGCTATTAAGACCTGTCTGAGCGGTGGAGAAGACTATAATAACATAAAGCTTCAAAGTAAGTATTACCCCCTAAGACTTACTAAGAGCTCATTGTCCTGCAGAAGTACAGTGGACGGGGCCTTGAATAACCACATGCAGTCACTCTGCATGTGGACCCGAAACCAACATTAAATGCATGCAGGCATGCAGTGCTGTGTAGGGATTCTGCCAAGAACTGGAATGAGGACAGCAAGAAGCCTGTCCCCAGGAGACTTGAGATGGGGCAGAAAGGGGCATCAGACTAAGAGGAAAACGTGTGTCTTTTCCCATCCACAGTCACTCACACACAGGTGTCCCCACTGAGTAGCTCTATGCTCCCCAGCACCCCGGGCAGAGCTACAGGGCTGGGGTCCCTCCTCTTTCCCTGGGGAGACGTGGGGCGATCAGAGCGAGTGCTGATGAAACCCATGGGGACAGAGCAGGTGCCCAACAAGTACCAGTTTTTCCTTTCCCGACAAACAGGCCCTGGTCTTCCCGGGGCTTGGAGTCTCCCTCTCAGGCAGTCTTTCCTTGTGGCAGTATAATTTAATCCAAAGCTAGACGGTTCTGAGCTCCTCATCTTTATTTCCATGGAAACCAGCACAACGCTTTAAACATAACGCAGAGCAGTTCAATGAGCCCAGAGCCTCCAGTGAGCATACTCAGGTTCAAGAAACGAACCCTGAAATGGAAAAAGAAAGCCACTATTTGTAAAACAAATTTTGCAGCTTCCTTAACTTGGGTGCTGATCAGAGAAAGGAGCTGGCTTGACGTATAAAGGGGCTGAGGTGTAGAGGTGGTTTACTTGGGTTTCAGGAGGCAGCCTCAGTGCTCCAAGTCACACTTCCTATTCCCACTGCTCTCACTTTTTTTAATGTATATATTTTTATTGATTTCAGAGAGGAAGGGAGAGGGAGAGAGAGAAACATCAATGATAAGAGAGAATCATTGATCAGCTGCCTCCTGCACGCCCCCTGCTGGGGGACATGTGTCCGAACTGTGACCTCCTGGTTCATAGGTCGATGCTCAACCACTGAGCCATGCCAGTCGGGCCCACCTGCTCTCACTTTGCCCAAACCCAAACCCGCTGGCTTCTCATCCAGCAGATGCCTTTCCCGTGACCTAGTGCTCCCAAGCTGGGCACACAGACCCTCACGTTACCATGTCAAAGTAAAGGGTCCTATAGTCCCCTCAGGATCATCAGCACGTGCAAGTGAGAGTGGGCTGGTCTGCAAAACACAGCGTGAGGCCACACAGCTTTCCAAGGCCTTCCTTCCCTGCCCAGCCAGGTATATGAGTGCCCTTTAGCTTGACCTTGGTCCACTGGGGGCCCTTATATGTGTGGCTGTCTCTATATGGACGGTTTTCCCCTGCCCCAGCCTGGGCACTCCACCTGCTGCTCTGATCTCAGCTCCATCACCTTCTAGAAGCCCACCCTGATTCCTCATGTCTTGGTCAGATGTTGTGTGACCTAGTATCTAAGAGACTGTCACCCAGGGCTACCTCTGGGCAAAATTCCAAAGGTCGCGGATACCACTGGTGCCCCCCTCTTCTTCTCTCAGTTACCCTCTTTTCAAGGTGTCTCACCCTGAGCCCTTAGTCTCCCAGGGCCAGTCAACTGCCTCCTGCTGACTCAAGCCCTCCAAGAGGTGCACCCCAATGTCAATGAGATTCTGTGGTTGCAACCAGCAGAAACCAACTCAGGCTCACTTAGACCAAACAAAAACCAACTAGAAGGGCCTGAGTTAATTCGTGTGTTGGAGGAGGGTGCAGATGTGGACTTTGATGGACAGGAACAGAGCAGCTCTGGGAATGCTGGTGGTAGGACCTACTTAAGGGTTTCTGGAGGGAGATGCCCTTGGGATGATGGGATCTTTGTATCTCTCCCGGGATCCAAATCTAGAGAGGGTGTATGTGACTGGCCCAGACCTGGACAGGGAAGAGCCGGCACCTGCATGGACTGTTGCCAGACATAAATCAATGAGAGGCAGTGGTTCTTTCTAAGCAAAATCAGAGTAAACACTGCTCAAACCAGACCAGACGCTGACAGGTGAACATGAGATGTGTCCATGATGACTCTACTGTGACCAGAGCCCCATAGAAATGTGCTTCCAGATGTTTCCTTTCCTGCCTGGTCCACCCAAGAAGATCCAAGCTTCCAGCATCTCAATTCCCTATAGTTCATGATATCGAAAAGGTTGAGTTTCAAATATTTAGCAAACTTGGACTTTTTTCTAGAATGCTTACAGTAAAAAAATTACTTAGGGTGCTACCCATACCAAAATGACTTTCATTTTTACAAGATATTTAAAACTCAGAGTAATTGAAGAATATCAGCCACTGTGCAGGAGAACGTGGAGAAAGATAGGCAAGTAGAGAGGCTCTTGGATCAGTCCTTCAAAACAAGTACTTAGTCTGGCTGGCTGATGTGGCTCAGTGGTTGAGTGTCGACCCATGAACTAGGAGGTCACAGTTCAATTCCCAGTCAGGGCACATGCCCGGGTTGTGGGCTTGATCCCCAGTAGTGGGCATGCAGGAGTCAGCCAATCAGTGATTCTCTCTCATCACTAATGTTTCTATATCTCTCTCCCTATCCCTTCTTCTCTGAAATCAACAAAAATATATTTTTTAAAAAGACACGCCGAAACCGGTTTGGCTCAGTGGATAGAGCGTCGGCCTGCGAACTGAAGGGTTCCGGGTTCGATTCCGGTCAAGGGCATGTACCTGGGTTGCGGGCACATCCCCAGTGGGGAGTGTGCAGGAGGCAGCTGATCGATGTTTCTCTCTCATGGATGTTTCTGACTCTCTATCTCTCTCCCTTCCTCTCTGTAAAAAATCAATAAAATATATTTTTTTAAAAAAAAGGCAAGTGATTAGCCTACAAATAGGCTCCATCCTCATTCTCACTCTAAGGTGGGTAAAATAAAATCACATATAACTACTTCCACAAAGAAAATAGCTACAAAGATAAACCATACATATGCAACATGACCTAAAGTTTATATATCAAAGATTCTGCACTTGTATTTACACATCTATAATCCAATGTTGAAAATGGTTGGCCAGATTGAGGTATCATCACCAGGAAAGGGAGCTGAGAAGATTTAAGGGAAAATCCAAAAAGAAGGTGACATGTGAGGATCAAAGCAACTCGGCCAAGTCCTCTGTCTCTGCTTTTTCAGGCAGAAACACTACATCCTCGAGGCCCAGGGCTCTCAAAGTTGATAAACGCCCAAAATAAATAGCACCTTCTGGCAGAAGTGTCTGCCTGGACTCTGCTAAACACGGTGGGGTCATTCCCAATAGAAAATGGCTCTCTACACTGTGACCAAGGCGATGGGCGACAGCTACAACCGACATAGCTGCTGGCTTCACTGTCCCAGCGCAGGCGGAGGAGCAGCAGAGGAGGGTCCAACGAGAGCCGACGATAAAAACTTAGCAGTCATCCGCTTTGCTCACACATCCCCTGAAGCTCACCTGAGCCAGCTGTTTAATCTCTGGCTGGGGGGCCAGGCCTCTCTCTCCTACCCACCATTATCCCAGCTGTCAGTGAAGGCGAGTGAGTCACCACTGCAGAGAGATAAGCGTCCTGCTACAGAGACAAAGCCAAATGCCATCCTGGGAAAGCTGATCACTGTTTTCTCACACCGCCCATGTGCCACGTGGCTTCCTCTGTCCGGCATGGGAGCACCTGAGAAGTTACAAACTTTTTAGGGGGTTCGATTCACATCTAGCCTCTGCGAGTTTTTAATCTCTTTGGAGGCGTCTACATTTTATAGAGCCTCAGGGAAATTATCATGAAGTCCGGCGGTCACTGCATACTAGCCCATCAGAGCCTGCATAGTGCAGATAGAGGACCCAGGAGCCTGCATCCCACATGCCGTGGAAATTCAGGCCACTTCCTGGGAAAAGTGTTGGGTATGAGAAGTCGGTTCTCGAGGTACAACCACATTTCCTGAGGACCCTCCATTATTCCCTTGCACTCAGGAAAGTAAGTCTCTTCCAGGAAGCCCAGGGATAACCCTCAATGTTCAGCTTCATTCAAAGCTACTTCCATTGACAAAGAAATCAAAGCAGTGGCAGAGCTCAAAGGGATTGACACAGTCTATCAGAAAATGTGGAGAACAGGGAATGTGGCCTTCAGATGTACCGCTATCTTTCGGAAAATTAAGAAATTGCAAAAACTCTTGAGCCGATCTACCTGCTGTATGGAGGTAATGATTTGCAAGAGAATGTTTGGAGGTGGCAATAAACACACACACACCGTGCCTGCCATCGTCAGAGGGAAAGTAACTTCTGTTTCTCTCCACCTTCCAAATCCCACACAAATGCCTCTCCTTGGCAGACCTAAGGCAGCCTGCTGCTGGCAAGGGATGCTGGGAACTGAGTCGCCCAGACTTACAGCCCTGCAGTAGGTATTTTCTGTATGTTCAATATTTAAAGAGTGGTTGAATGAATGAGTGAATGAATAAAGCTGCGAATGAAGACTGTGCAATATGGGAGAGAATATCTGCTGCCATAGTAACCTATTAATATGACGAAAATACCATTATGAGATGGTCAATTCAGTGAATGAAATCAAAGGATAACATGGCATATCGAAGGAGAAGAAAAAGGAGGAGGAGAAGGAGGAGGAGTTGTTGTTGTTGTTGTTGTTGTTGCTGTCCGAAGGCTAAGAGGCCAAAGAATTGGACTAAAACACAGACTTCTTACTCTTGGCCATTAATGTTACCAGCTCCCCAGTGAGGCGGGACTGGTGAAAGCTCGGCTTACAGTCATGCAGCCTGTTGATGGTAATATAAGACCATAATGAGCTACATATGTTTGTTTTGATTGCTTAGTGAATCTATTTATGCTTTTGTCCATGTTGCATAAATTGAATTACTGTGAAGTAATCCAGTTTGTGAAAACTCTAAAGTTTACGTCTCTCCAAGGAACTGAAATTAGAAGCCGAGTCCAACCATCTAGTGGCTACATCCGAGGCAAGTATAGACTGTTGTACAGGCGGCCCCGCGTCACTCCCTGGTGGACAGAGAAGCAGGTAGGGAGGAGGTCACGTGAATGTGGCCTTTCTAGGTGCTCCCTCCCCTTCAGTCATTATCTCCGTAAAGCCGCAGCCCACTCCTATGAGGTTTCTCCCATCTTATTAAGGGAGAAAGAGAGGCTGAGCACACGCAAATCCCCTAGAGTCAGGGAACTAGAGGGTCAGAGCCATGGTGCCCGGTCCTGTGACTCCAAGCCTGTGCTTCAGGGTCTCTATCCCAGAACCAGAGACGCTTGGCTAAGAGACAAAGAAAGCATGACACCACCACATCCTGATGTGACGTGATGCCTACATAGTGGAGTCACCTACAGAGGAAAGGATTCTGTTGAGCTTGGCAAACTCAACTCTTCCTCCAACATTTGCTGAGAGGCCCCTCCACGCTGGGCGGGGCCTTGCTCAACCCTCCTACATACAGGGATTGCTCCCTCCGTGGTTCATAGTCTGTCTCCATCCAGAGGCATTTTCCTCCATGGATTGCTAGGGTCTGTCTGCCTGTCTCCTCAATGGAGCGGTGAGCTTCCTGAAGACAGGATGATGCTCATTCATCTCCCAGGCCCAGCTCCGCCCTTGATGCCCCTCGCCTGCCAACCTAGCAGATGTTCACAGGACAGTGGAATGCGGGAGTTACAATAACAACGAAGCCGCGGCCGGATCTCAGATAAGGGGGAAGAGAAGGAGCATCTGCCCGGTGCACACAGGATGTGACCTAGACTTCCTCTGCTGGAAAGCGGCGCTCACGCTCTGAATCTGAATCGCTGCGGGAACAAAAGGGAGAAGCGGAAGAGACGTCGAAGGACAGGACAGACGCAGCAGTTTTCCTGTCTGGGGCTGGCACTAGATGGCTGGGCTTTTCCGGCTCTGATTGCAGTCCTGCCTCCACCTCGGGGACAGGCTGCCACTCGGGGCCTGCAGCCGCCTCCTCGTCCTCAGATAGAAAACACAGCTTCGGAAAGCGGGCCTCTAAGCAAATCCACAAACGCACAAAATCCAACCACACGAAACCCAACCAGACGCAGCACAGCCAGCTGCCAGCCGGGTCCTCGCCCCGTGTTTGCCGTTTCCTCTGTAAACAGCCCGCAGGGTGTTCTTGGGGCTGCCTGCCTTCCCAGAGCCACACCTCAGCCAATGTGGAAAAGGCAGTCACCCGACATGGGGAACTCTTGAGTCACGACCTAATTCTAAAGGAGGAGGAGAGGCCTGCGCCCCGGGGCCTCCCTGGGGTGACTAGAAAGCCCGTCCGTCCCAGCACTTGGCACAGAGGCCGTACACTCAACCTACTCAATGTTCCGACTAGTTTTCAGCCTCACAGACTAAACTTAGGAGAGAAAACGTGATGCTGAGTGCCTGCTGCCAGCTCTGGGGTTCACAGCAGGAAACACGTCCCTCTCCCACAGAAACAGAAATAAAAACACATCGCTCAGATCTTGGCTTTGATATGGACTTAGCACTCCCACCCCCTTCCACACACACACACACACACACACTCACACACACACACACACCATGATCCCTAAGTGGAACAGTTTCGCAGTAAGAAGTCGTCTTAAAAACCTAATCAGAGCTGAAATGAGGGCATCGCTGGCTCCAGGACTTGGCCATACCCGATGTCATTTTTATTTCTTGTGCTTTTCCCAGACCTTGCTCCTATCCAGTAAGAAGCACAAATACACACAATGCCATGAGCTGCACTATTTTTAAAGACTTTTTCTTGCAATTAAGGAGGAACCAGGACCAAGATTTTTTTAAAAATAAGTTAAATCAGCTAGTTATCACCTCATGTAGCAATTGTTCCATCTTTTAGGGTCTTTGTTGTATTGGCCAATAAAAATATAATTTTCTCAGTAAAAGGTAGAGCCTAGCACAAAGCAGACATTCAATAAATATTCATTTATGAATGAGTAATCAGATGAGAAAGAATAATCAACTATCAAGGGAAAGGTGACAGATTTCATTAAAATACAGTCGTGTTATTATGCTCTTTTATTTGCTGGAACACAGACCAGAGAGCGATCTGAGCAGGATCCTAATTATAAGCCTGCCACAAATGTGCAAGGTTTTATGGGATGTGTTATGGGTTCTCCCAAGTCTTTCTATAATGTGAGCAAGGCATTTATTTCTTTTTTCCTCACACGGATATTATAATTCCTTATGTCATTTGGTGTGGTTTTTATTTCAATCTCTAGCTTAAAACGGTCACAAGCTAAAACCCCAGCTCCCAAGTAACCACAATCCTAGATGGGCCCGTTATCTATTGGACACCAGCTCAAAGATCCCACTGTGGCCCTAGCTGGTGTGGTTCAGTGGACAGAGTGTCGGCCTGTGGACTGAAGGGTCCCAGGTTTGATTCCGGTCAAGGACACGTAGCTCCACTGCAGGCTCGATCCCCAACCCCGGGTGGGGTACATGCGGGAGGCAGCCAGTTATTGTGTCTCTCTCACATCCATGTTTCCCTCTATATATCTCTCCCCCTCCCTTCCACTCTCTCTAAAACATCAATGGGAAAAATATCCTTGAGTGAGGATTAACAACAACAAAAAAGATCCCACTGTGGACTCAGCCTTGACAGGTTGCCAGGACCCCCTGGGAGTCTGACAACTAGTAAGGGTTACATAATGTTAGTTGGTGCTGCTATTGCCATGGTTACATTTAGTGGTAGCCAATTTTTTTCACCTAATCAAAATTTGGCTTTATATCAACTTAAGTGCCCATCAATAGAAAACTGGATACAAAAGGCATCATTTTATATATATATATGTGTATATATATACATATATATGTATATATATATATATATATACACACACACACACACACATATGTATGCCTATATGTGATATTATATATATAATGGAATATTATGTAGTAATAAACAATAATATTATATATATAATGGAATATTATGTAGTAATAAAAAATAATGAAGTCGCCATATGTGACAACGTGGATTGACTTAGAGGTATTGTGCTAAATGATATAAATCAGAAAGAGAAAGACAAATACCCTATGATTTCACTTACTGTGGAATCTAAAAAACAAAATAAATGAACAAACAAAATAAATTCATAAATACCAAGAACAAATTGACAGTTGCCGATGGGAGGGGGTGTTGGGAAGGTGGGTGAAAGAAAGGAAGGGATTAAGATGCACGATGCCAGTTATACAATTTTAAATGTTCAAAAATTATAAACTCTTAAAAAAAATGTACAGCCCAACCAACACGGCTCAGCGACTGAGCATCAACCATGAACCAGCAGGTCAAGCAGGGTTCCATTCCCGGTCAGGGCACAGGCCTGGGTGCGGGCTCGATCCCCAGTAGGGGGCATGCAGGAGGCAGCCGATCAATGATTCTCTCTCATCATTGATGTTTCTCTCTCTCTCTCTCTCTCCCTCCCTCCCTTCCTCTCTGAAATCAATTAAAAATATTTAAAATAAAATTTACAATGTCTTCAAAAAGCATACCAGGTGGGGTAAAAGTAGGTATATAGTTGAGTATGTGGAACAGAGTTTATTCCTGTATTAGTATGTATTAATGATTGAATTATTTTCCATACAATCAATGGTAAATCTACTTCTGCCCCACCCCGTATATGGAAAAATCTGGCTCGCTATCTGTAATGGGTTCAAGTCCACCTCTGTCTGGAGACAGCAGGTGAAAAGAATTGATCTGAGAGAGTGGAGTAGAGACAAGGACAACCAGGGGCAGGCACATTAGGTGCCAGTGACTGCAGTCATCCAGGCGTCTTCTCCTCACTCACAGCGGACAGAGCAACCAGCAGCGCCAGGGCTGTGGGGTGTTACACGGGGCGGGGAGCGGGGGGGGGGGGGGGGGGGGGGGGGGTGGTTAGTGCTACTTGGGAGAACAGGGGTCTGCAATCCGTCCTGCATACTGAAGTGGGAGTGCCAATCGAGTGAGCAGTCCTTCTGAGAATGGTTTCTTGTCATGGCTATTTCCTGCCTCCCCGTCTTTAAGGCAGGAAGACGGCTTAACACATCGAAGCATCACCATTCATTCTGCGTGTGGCTCTGGGGTAATCGTCTTTATCAATATTGCATGAAACAGCCTCTGCAGGAACGGTGCAACCTGAAGGTCAGAGAGGGTTAGTCGCTCTGAAGCCGGAAGACTCGTCTAAAACCCACTGGCATGGTCAGAGGCAGCTGTCCATCACCCAGACGAGGAAACCGCAGCCCAGAACAGAGTCCAAGGAAAGAATTCCTGGGAGACATCCACCTTCCGAACAAACGGAACGCCCTGCCGCTTCTCACACTCCTTACAGGATCGGCTCCCCACCCTGCCGGCGCTCCTGCTGTTACTCAGCTCCTGGGTTTTCTCTCCGCTTCCACCGATTCATCGATTCATCGTCAGGTGATTCTTAGTCATAAGGCAGTTTTGTCGCATGTAAGATGGTGCCTACTTCCTCCCTCTGCCCTGAAATGTCACCAACGTGACAGAATAGTTGTGGTGAAAACCTCAGAATGTCTGGCCACTTCTAGCTCGGCTTCAGATATGCTTTCTCAGTGTTTTCTGGGGTAAAAGCAGACGGCCCAGGAGAAGGAAGCTGCAGGACGCTGCCAGTCCCAGCCTTCCCGTAGGGAACCAGGAGCTGTGCCTGGCGGGCGTCCTTTGTAGAGAGCGCTTAGCGCAGTGCTACCTCCATTCTTCATCTTATTTGATGATGACGGCAACCCCTGGTTTAGATTTGTTTTATCTTTATTGTATCTTAAACACCTGAACGCATTTCAAAATCTTGTTTCACTTTTGTTTATTAATAAATTAGAGGCTCTTCTAGGCTTTCTCCCGGCAAGGGAGCCTTCCTTCCCCGAAGAGTAGCTCTCAAAGTGGGACCCTGGACCAGCAGCCTTCGTGTCACCAGGGAACTTGCGAGACGAGAACGTTCTCCAGCCTACCTCAGCCCTACTGAGCCCCAAGCTGGGGGGTGGGGTCCAGCTCTCTGTGTCTAAACAAGCCTCTGGGGCATTCTGGTGGACACTGAAATCTGATCTTATGATTCAATGTTACGACATTAACAAACAGTAGAGCAGAAAGACTTCAATCCATCCACTAAACATGTATTGTTGTAAGAGGAAGGAGGGAAGGAGAAATGAAGTTCATGAGCTGAAAAGCACGCCTTTGAACTTGACCTACTGGAGGTGCCTCAGCCCAAGGCAACTTCCCGTGGATATTTGCTCTACAGCGTCATCGTGGCTTTCTGTCCGTCTTCAGGCTCCCACCCTTCCAATCTCCTCCACCTTCTGATTTCTGAAAGTGACATCATCCAGGGCCCATGCTTTCCCGTTCTTCACACACTGTTTCCATCCGCACCTCGAGGAAGGCAAGGGCGGTCTGCCAATCAGGTCTGTCATCATCCTCCCAAGAACCTCAGGGGAGGCAATAATGCCGGCCTCCGGGTGCCCACAGTCCGCTTCTCGGGCTACTTCCAGCTCCAGGCTTTTGACAGATAAACGGCCGCTGGCAGGACCGGCAGGGCCTTTCATTCCCAGGCTGCTCTGCCAAGTACACTTGATGCTCAACGCAAGAGTCAAGGAATCTGAATTGACTGTGGCTCGGAAAGTCTGTTGAAGGGTGTCAGCAGTTTACGAAGTTTAGTCCTTTTTTAAATTAAGCTTACTCTTTGGGGGCTAATCTGTAACCTCCTCTCCTTGGCAATATTCTCAGCCTATGTTGACAGCCCTGTTCTGAGTGGATGAGTCACATGATGTGGCGACGTCTCAGTGTTCAAGATGCTTCAAGGAAAACCGGTCTCCCCACACACTTGAGTGCTGAGCACTGGCCGTTTGTACTCTGAAGAGATCAAATGTGGGGTCTCTGGGCTGCCAGTGAGCACAGCCCAGGGCCCGGCAGGGGGGGGCTTCCAGGAGCCTTCACACTCCCTCTAGTTGTAAACCTGGGAGGGTGCCCAGAGATGAGCAAGCCTCATCTTTGCCCTTCAGAGCGTCTTCACACCACGGACAACCCTCCGGTCTGGGTCCTCCAGCATCATCGGCCAAAGGACCAGCAAACCCTATCTCCTGCAGCATCGTCCTACTCGCACGTCAGAAACTCAGGAAGACTTCAGTCTTACTCTTGACACTAAACAACCCCCCTGCCCCCCGCCCCCCTACACCCCCCCATCCCCCCAGGCAAAGAGATGTAGGCCAAGGGCTCAGGAAGACAAAAGAGAAAAGTATGCTAACAAAGGTTTATCTCCATTAGAGAGTAACCATTTACCAAAATATGCTTATGGAGTTTTTAATAACAGAAAAGTGAGCATGTTGGAATGTTATTGGAAAGAAAGCTGGATAAGACGTTATGGGACAGATAAAATCACAACTACATGGAAGTGTATAGAGAGGACAGGCTGAAAGGAAAGATACCCCGTGTTAACAGTGGTCTCTGAGCAGGGGGCTAGGAGGCTTCTCTTCCCTATGAGCTTTCACATTTTCCTAACTGAGGATACACGGCTGCAATCATGGGAACAAATTTAATAAAACTGGTCAATAAAAATTTTTGTAAAAATAAATTCAACTGAGGCTGAGAAACGAGGTGATTTGTTCAAGACCAGGCAGAAAATAAGTGGAAGAACATAAAGCTAAGCGTTCAGACTAGAAGAAATGCCCACATATGCTTTTGACAGCTTCTCTTAGAGCAGTGGTTCTCAACCTTCTGGCCCTTTAAATACAGTTCCTCGTGTTGTGACCCAACCATAAAATTATTTTCTTTGCTACTTCGTAACTGTAATGTTGCTACTGTTATGAATCGTCATGTAAATATCTGATATGCAGGATGGTCTTAGGCGACCCCTGTGAAAGGGTCGTTCGACCGCCAAAGGGGTCGCGACCCACAGGTTGAGAACCGCTGCCTTAGATTATTCAGATGGAACCAGTGTCATCTCCAGGGTCCTTAGAAGAGGGAGGCAGGAGAGTCTGAGCCAGAGAGAGCAATGTGAGGACAGAGCAGAGGTCAGGGTGATGGGACCACCAGCCAAGGAATGCAGGCAGCTACTAAGAAGGAAACAGGTTCTACCTAGAGCCTCCGGGAGGAATGCCACCCTGCCCACACCTCGGTTCCAGCCCCATAAGATTGATTTCAGACTTCTGACCTCCAGAATGGAAGATAATAAACTGCTGTTGTTTAAGTCACCACGTTTGTGGTCACTGTTATAGCAGCAACAGGAAACTAATACACTCGGCTTATCCCTGCTTCCCACACTTCCATCTCCCCACTAGTGAACCCCGCAGAGAAGCCAGGAGAGCAAGGGGAGGGCAAGGCAAGGATCTGGGGACGCGTGCCAAGGCCCGTGCAATCCTTCCCCACCCCGTGGGAAGCTCGTGCTCGAATGCACATCTGAAACTTATTCTTCTGAATGAATTTCATGTTAAACCCTTGGTATGTAACCCTTCCTGTTAAGTTTGTTTTCATCCAAGTGGGAAAAAGAGAGGCATGTGGAACCCTCTGCAGCCACAGGCACATGCATGTCCTAAAAACAAGGCGCATCCTCTCCTGGTCCATTCACAGTCATCATTACTCATGCGAGCCACGGACGACATTTGGCCAAGAAGTCATTTTCATGAGATGGTCTGGTAAGTTTATGGACTCCGCTTGATTTCGCTTATTTTATTTGCATGTAAATCGAAACAGATGACATCAGCTTATCTTTCTCAAAAGCAGCACCAGTCTCAGAAAGCAATCTGCAAAATGAAAGTCCCAAAACAGCGAGCTCTGCCCGGGCCATCGGGTGTGCGGGCTGCTGCCCACCGCTGCCCCCTCTGCGCCATTCTCCCCGCGACCTGGCAGCCCACCCCATCGGCTCCGTGGCTGGGGGAAAAATGGGTCATTGCACTGGGACAAAAGGACATTCACTGCAAACGCCACAATTAAGAGAAGTTGGAACCTGGTTGGTTTCAAACGCCCCAAGGAAATTTGTAGTTGCAGAGTGTGTGTGCCAGAGGCAGACAGACCGGCCAAGCAACACAAGTCCACAGGCGGCCCACCAGGAGGGGACACGCTTAGGAATTCAGTCAAGCAGAAGGAAGTGGCCGCCAGCCACTGATGGAGGGGACATGAGGCCTTGGGAGAAAGGCTGTTTTCTCCGTTCCTCACATTAACTGAAACATCCTGGAACTGCCAGTCCCGGGACCTAAAAATAGGGCATCGCCACAAAACAGTCCATAGTGACTCTTGTTTGTGTGTTTTGTTTGTTTTTTAATCCTCACCAGAGGATATTTTTCCACTGATTTTTACAGGGAGTGGAAGAGAGAAGGAAAGACAGAGAAATATCAATGTGAGAGAAACCCATCGACTGGTTGCCTCCTGTACGCGCCCTGACCAGGGAGAACCTGCAACTGAGGTATGTGCCCTTGACCAGAATCGACCCTGGGGCCCTTCAGTCATGGGACCCAGAGGCCGTGCACTTACTGCCCAGCCTGCTCAGACTCTCTCAGCTTCTGTGGAAGGAGAAGCCTGCCTGGCAGAAGAAGGGTGGTGCCCAGCCACCAGGGGGAGAGGGAATGACCGGGCAGCAGGCTGAAGCGGCTGAAAAAAGCAGCGCAGAGCAGCCCCTCCTCTGACGTGCACAGAAAAGTCTGCACTCTGGGCTCAGTTCACCTAGTACGGGGCCACCAGCACCCCCAGGGACACGTAGACACTAACTCAAGTTCAGTTCACAACGCTTCCATTGTGCACCCATCATGAGCCGCGTCTGAGTGCTAAGCACAGACAACACTATAAACAAGGTCCACTCTCCGCGCTAGCTGAAGCTTGGTCCTCTTTAAGAGCTGCCCGGCTGGCGTGGCTCAGTGGTTGAGCATTGACCTCTGAACCAGGAGGTCACAGTTCGATTCCTGGTCAGGGCACATGCCCGGGTTGTGGGCTTGATCCCCAGTGTGCGGCATGCAGGAGGCAGCCGATCAAGGATTCTCTCTCATCACTGATGTTTCTAGCTCTCTCCCTGAAGAACACTGACTATTCAAATTGTCTGCAAAGTCAGTCATTGTAGAAGTGTTAACCTAATGAAGAGAAATCTTCAAAGACAAATTCTCCAAATGTTGCTGCAGCCCAGCAGGGGAGTCAACGGGACGCTAGCCTCCTTCCTTAGCAACAATTTCTAAAGAGCCAGGCAAACGTTGCTCTGCGGGAGAAAACCAAGATGGGCAAGATACGCTCTGCCCTGCGGAAGGCTGATTTCCGGTGTTCATACTACATGACGGCCAAGTGGAGAGCACAGTGAGAAAGCGAGTTATGCCAATCCTGTTTGCAGCAGACGTCTGACCCATCACCCGGGTCCCCAGCTCCAGCCCTGCCTGGTTCTGTCCCTGTGGGGAGGGGGGCGTGGCCTGGGGAGGAAACACACCAGGGATGGTGAGGGCCGAGCAGCGTGCAATGCTTTCTCCACGGACAGCCATGCTCCTTACCCCTCCGTTTCCTTCTTAACAGCTGGCCCCCGAGAACCTAAACTTAGCCAGGGCGAGGTGTAGGAAACTAGATAGCGCATTCTCCAGTTGGATAGGAAATACGGGGCTCAATGTGTTCAGGGGTAAGATTAATTCCTCACTTCCTCTGAGTCTATTTTAAAAACAGAGCAAAGGCGGGCATGTGCTTTCTTCTAACGGAATGGCGGATGATCAAAGGGTGAGCATGATCTGTGTGTCAAGCCCTCCCACTGCCGTGGCCCTTTGCCTGCAGAATTTAAAAGTATGTATATTTTATCACTGCGGTTAAAACTTGGTTGCCTGTGTCTATTCAGAAAATTCAGTTGTAGCAACAGCCAGAGGAGTAGTGCATCCTGACTGGCTGCGCCGACATGACCCAGCGGAAGGAAAGGGGTGACGGGCTGCCTGGGGAAGAAAGGACTGGAGCTGCTGAACAGTCGTGTTTCACAAGTGACATTCGAGGTGTACGTGCGTCAGACACAGAAAGAGGAAGGAGTAGGTCCTTTTCTCCAGGGGGGTTTGCCTGTGGCCCATGGCTCACTGGTCTCACCGCAGTGCCTTTGCCTTGCTCCGCTGAGTTGTCATCTGTGACATCCCTGTGCGCTACGGCAGCCTTTGAGTTGCTCCAGACCCTGTATGTCCGAGGGGAATACCCGTCACTCTGCAACCTTTCAGTATAAAGACAATCAGCCCAGAAACGGGCAGGCCATACGATTCCATCGATTCCCAACTCCACCGTCAGTGCTCCATCTAACCAGAGTGCTTTTTCCACCAAAGCGCTTTTAACTCGGGATAGAACCTGATCTGTGTCTGAATCGGGTGTCATTATCAAGACCATCATTCAATCATTCCTTCGCTTACGCTACAAATCCTTCGTAAGTTCCTCATAGTTGTTGGCTCAGCTCCGGACACTGCGGGCAACTGCTGGACAGGACACAGACAGCACCTGCTGGGGCGGGGGGGGGGGGGGGGGGGGGGCAATACCCAGTCCAGGGAGACAGACAGTAAACATGGCATTTCAAAAACCAACAGGAAATATGGTGCCATGAAGAAAATAACACAGGACGAACCACTCCTAGCTGCCGGGTGAGTCCCTCAGGTTGGTGTTCAGGGGAGACTCTCTGAGGAGGTGTCCTTTGAGGTGAGATGTGGCTGACGGGAGGGAGTGGGCCATGGGGAGACGCGGCAGACGTTCCAAGAGGGGACACAACAGGACAAAGGCCAGAACAAGCACAGGAAGTTCAAGGAGCAGCCAGCAGGCCAGCGGGGCTGGAGCCCAGGGGGTGTAGATGGAGGGAGGGCTGTCGGAGGGGCAATGCAGGGCCTTCCTTCCTGGTTGGAGCTCTATCCTGAGTGCAACGGGAGAGCGGGGGCGGGGAAGGACCTCCAACAGGAGAATGACAGGACCCGGCTTGAGTTTTTAACTTTCTGGCTGCCATGTGGAGGATGTATTAGAGACAGAGCACAATAACGAGAACAGTAAGGAAGGGATTACGATATATAGATTCAAACTCTAATGTATATGGTTGGGTTTTTTAAAGATAACACAAGGACACTTAGAAACAAAAAGGACTCGAGGGTTTTAGACTAATTAAAGACAGATATGCTAAAAAGAAGAAGGGTTACCACCGATAATAAAAGATCCAGATTACTGTGTAAAATATGCTAAGTGACCATGCTGGTAGAATTTTCCTATAATCATTGGTTAAATAGTTTTAAGTCTTTTCTTTTTTTTAATGTATTTTTATTGATTTCAGAGAGGAAGGGAGAGGGGGAGAGAGATAGAAACATCACTGATGAGAGAGAAGCATCGATCAGCTGCCTGCTGCACACCCCATACCAGGGACTGAGTCCGAACTGGGGCATGTGCTCTGACCGGGAATCAAATCCCTGACTTCCTAGTTCATAGGTCAACGCTCAAACACTGAGCCACGCCAGGCCGAGCTCAAGTCTTGAGACAGAAAGAGGGAATTGAGTGTGAGAATGTCTTAGATGAAGCATAGAAACAGATTTACATGTAGAAAGACAACAATCATTATTTCAGAATAATGATCACCCTAGGCATGGGGTGAAATCACTCTGGGTCGTCACCTAGACATGGAGAAAAACAGGAAGCGAGAGGAGAATACCACCCAGTTCCATCTCCCAAGTATTGTCATGAGCAGTATGCTTGGCTCATCCAGACAACCCAGCAATAATATGACTTACTAATAAAGTCTCTATCTCTGAGACTTCAGCTGAATTTAAACTCTCAAGTGCAAGATGTGTGTGTGTGTTAGAGATGACCTGAAATGGGAGAGTTAGCATAAAACACCAATGTTTTCCTTCCTTGGAAACTAAACTTTCATCACTTTTAACGCTGAGATTGGGCAATTCTGATGCCAACAATTCTTGGACACAGGGAAGAGCACTCACGCTTCCCTTAGAAAAGGCAGAGGAAAGGCACTGCCTAAGTGGATATTAACTTGAATGACGTCCAAATTCTTTTTTCTGGGAAAGAAACAAAGCCGCTAAAAACTGGTACAAATGCGGAACCAATGTGACAGCACATAAAACATCAAGACCAAAGCAATTACCCTTCAGTCTCCTAGCATGCAGTCATTGCTGTACAAGTTGGAAT
This sequence comes from Myotis yumanensis, assembly GCF_028538775.1. Classification (NCBI taxonomy): domain Eukaryota; kingdom Metazoa; phylum Chordata; class Mammalia; order Chiroptera; family Vespertilionidae; genus Myotis; species Myotis yumanensis. The sequence goes on from NW_027223768.1 coordinate 4,866,863, forward strand.
GAGATTTGACCCCTCAAAAATGGGAATTAAGCATTTTTTCCCCCAGAAAACTAGCTAAGAAATTAAGAAGAATGTGGAGGCTATGGTTATTAAAATAAAATTTAGCTCAAATCAATCATGTGTTTAAAAGAGAAGAGCAATTGTTTACAGATGTTCTCATGGGTGAGAAAAGGGCCATAGTCCACAATGACCTGAAGCACATCACATATATTTTTTAAAAAGAGAAAACCTACAATACCACAAGCTGTTCTCCAACTCCAACTATATTTTGATGAGTCTCAAGAAACAGAGGAAATGTACATGAATTATTGCTTTTTTATGACATTGAATAAAAATCAGTTATTTGTAATTTCCTTAAAGTGGGTTGGCCAAAATATCATGTATATATGTATAGGTTGTGCAGTCTAGGTTGTGGGCATATGAATGGGTATTCATTGGACAATTCTTTCTACTTTTCTGTTAATTCTTTCTACTTTTTTGCAATTTTTTAATGTTAATCAAACAAGAACTATTTAAAACAAACTGTACAAAGGCAATATAATGCAAATATCCCATTAGTTGGTACCCAATAGAACCAAATATCATTAAGACTCTTTGAAAACTTGGTTAAAAGGCACTAATATAGACGGCTTTCTATCTTAGACTTATTAGAAGAGTTGATATTTTTTATTACATGATAAGAACTCAGACTCCTAGGAAATAAGAAGAGGGAATAAATTTATATTGTAGTCAATTAAATATAAAAATGAGTTGGTGTTTGTGTTGACACCAAATGAAGAGGATGGAAGTCTAAAACCAACAGACATGTGCCCAGCTCTGTGAACAGTATCTACCCCCAAGGGAGTAATACTTGGGCAAGAAAAAGACAATTACACACAAAATAATTAGCCATGATAAAAACACAGAGCACCACGAACACAGACAATGTGCAATGAAGGCCTGGGGGAGGTGGGGGAGGCAGGAGACAGGGGGCGGGGATCGAGGGGGGAAACTAAGCAGGGCATCTATAATACTTTCAACAATAAAGATAAATTTTTAAAAAATCCAGAGTGAAATTAAGTACAATTATAGATTAAAATGCATTACAGATATACAGACATAGGGCATATCTGGTAGGCAGAATCATGGTCCCCCAAAGAGGCCCATGTCCTAATCGCAGAACCTGAATCTATTTCACCTCCCATGACCAAAGAGACTTTGTAGGTGTGATTAAGGGAAGGGTCTTGAAGGTTGGCCTGGATTGTTCTGGTGGGCTCGCTCCAATCACAGGGGTCCTTACAAGAGGGTGGCGGGAGAGTCAGGGACGCCCAAAGCAGCAGAGGTTGGAATGATGTGGGTGACAAGCCACAAAATGTAGGCTGTCTCTGGAAACTAGAAAAGGCCGAGGAATGATTCTCCCCTAGAATCTCTAGAAGGAACACAGCCTTGCCGACTCATTGTATTTCTGTATTATTACTTTTCATCCTTACCTGAAGATATGTTTTTATTGATTTTTAGATAGAGAGGAAGGCAGAGAGAGAGAAAAACATCGATGTGAGAGAGAAATATCAATCAGTTGCCTCCTGTACGTACCCCAACCAGAGATGGAATCTGCAACCTAGGTATGCACCCAGACCAGGAATCGAACCTGCCATCCTTTGTGTACGGGACAATGCGCCAACTAACTCAGCCATCTGGCCAGGGCCGACTCATTTTTTATTTTTCACTTCCAGAATTGTAAAATAACAGATTTATGTTGTTTTAAGCCACTAAAGTTGCGGTAATTTGTTACAACAGCAAGAGGAAACGAATACACCATATTGTAAATGGGGGTGCTGTAGCAATGAGGAAGGAGAGAAGATCAATACTTATTAAATACTAGTAGAGAGGCCTCATGAGGGAGATGAGACATGTGAGAGGCTCTAAAGCAGGGTTTCTCAACCTGTGGGTCGCGACCCCTTTGGCGGTCGAACGACCCTTTCACAGGGGTCGCCTAAGACCATCCTGCATATCAGATATTTACATGACGATTCATAACAGTAGCAACATTACAGTTATGAAGTAGCAACAAAAATAATTTTATGGTTGGGTCACAACATGAGGAACTGTATTTAAAGGGTCAGAAGGTTGAGAACCACTGCTCTAAAGGCTGTGCTAGCCCAGCCGGTGTGGCTTGGTGGTTGAATGTCAACCTATAAACTAGGAGGTCACAATTCGATTCCAGGTCAGAACACGTCTGAATTGCAGAATTGATCCCCGTACGGGGTGTGCAGGAAGCAGCCGATCAATGTTTCTCTCATCGGTGTTTCTATCTCTCTATCCTATCCCTTCCTTTCTCTAAAATCAATAAAAATATTTTTTTTTTTTAAAAAAAAAAGACAATGTAGAGAGGAGCCTGAGCTATTCCCAGCCATCCTGGCTGAAGCCCCTGATATGTGAGCAAGGCTATTCTAGACCATTCCCTCCAGCTTAGCCAGCTAAGAGCAAAAGAACCGACCATCCAATCCACAGAATCCTGAGGAATAATAAATGCTAATTGCTTTAACTAAGTTTTGGAACTGTTTGTTATGCAGCAAAAACTGATACACTTTTTTCCTTGGATTCAGCATCCCAGGACTTAGGTGTCTGGCTCTCAGGCCAAATAAACTTATAACTATGAGTTAATAAGAGATAATATTGGATAAGTAAAATGGAGCCAAAATACAGTGAAATTTGACTTTCACCAAATTATGGTGAAAAAAGAGATGAGCATTGAGGAAAGACAGGAAAGGGGCATGAAGAAAACAGTATTTCAAGAAGATAAATCTACTGGGGGATGTAGTTACAAAAGTATAAACTGAAAACGGGGAGGTCATTGTGACATTTTTGCTACAATTCAGGCATGAAGGGGAAACACAAAAGGCCACTAGAAAATTAAAGCAAAAGGCAAAACTCTTAACCAATCTTATAGTTTATATTAGAGGCCCAGAGTAGCTCGCTTCCAGTTGCCTCAACTGGCCACTCCGTCCACCACCGCTTGTAGCTCGCTGCCCTACCCTCCGCCACTAGTAGCTCGCACCCACCCACAGGAGCCACTGCTCCTTTGGTCGTGACGGCGTGACAGCCACGGACCTTTCATATGAGAGATGATTATATAAATGTAACTAGTCATAGCAGAGACCGGTGATTGTTCACCATTTCGACTGCACTTCTGTCCTGCACCCACAGCTAGTCCACATTTCCCAGACTCCCTTGCAGTTCGGTGTAGCTATGTGACTGAGTTCTGGCCAATGTAACGAGGGCAAAAGCAGTGCAACTCCACTTCCAGATCTGGCCCATAAAAACTTCCTGTGGGATTCTCTGTCCTCCCTCTGCCTTTCCTTATCTACCAGCTGAATGGACAGGATTCCCAGGACAGAGGGGAGGCCAGAGCCACAGAGTGAAGGAGACTAGATCGCCAAACAGCCACAGGGAAAGCTACCCTCCAAGCAGAACTCTCTGCTAAGAACTTGGTGGAAGCGAGAATTGAATCTTTACTGTATGAAGCCCCTGAGGTTGGGCGGTTTGCTCGACAGCCAGCATTTCTTACCCTACGGAATACAACTGTGCCACTTCAAGCCTAATGAGTTGTAATATCCTAACCAAAGAAAAGTGGTGGGGTGTTCCCTTTCAAAGCACGAGGGACTGGAGACAGGCCAAGTAAAATTGGAATCTGAACAGAGTGCAGTAAACACAATCTCAGACTTGCAAAGATGGAACTCATAACACAATATTGGAAGGGCTTATCTTACTAATAAAAAGCAAATGAGGCAGAGACGTGGCAACACTCCAGAGTAAATCAGGAAAGCCCTGGCTGGGAATCCAGGTTTCTGATAATACATGCAAATTAGAACGCATTGAGCTGAGGTTGGAAGAGAAAGAACACAAATTAAACGGCTGTGGGCGTGCTCCAGGGAGACCATGCTGGATGGAAGTCCTGCTCTCCTAACAGAGAGGAAACATTCAGGGTAGAGTTCAATGGTACTAATGACGTTGAGAGCTTCTGAAAGTCCCCTCTGCCTGGCTGGTGTGGCTCGATGGTTGAGCATCGACCTATGAACCAGGAGGTCACCGTTGGATTCCCAATCCCCAGTAGGGGGTGTGCAGAAGGAAGCTGGTCAGTGATTCTCTCTCATCACTGATGTTTCTCTCTCCCCCTCTCCCTTCCTCTCTGAAATCAATAAAAATGTTTTAAATAAAAAATAAAAGTCCCCTTCTGCTGAAAATCAAGTGTCAGACTCAGTCCTGACTTGCCTTGCTGGTAACTTCATCTCCTGGAGGCCACAGGAAGCCACAGAGGGAACCAGTGTCCCAGGCCTAATTCTGAGAAAGAAGCGGAATGCAGTTGGGTGATTGGAGACGACAGGAAGTGACATGTCATCGTGGAGTCTTTTATAGAGGAAAGGAAAGCTTCAAACTGTGGACAATGTACCACTGAATTGAGAAGATGGGACACAGGATTATTTTAGAGTAAAGAGAGATCCAAACTGGCACAAGAGGGCTCAGATATTTTTAAAGTATGAAATTCTAGACACAGAGTCCTGAATATCCTGTCCTTTGTGGGAGAAAAGTGGAGGTATATTTAAAGAAATCAGTAAGATTCCATAAAAGCTCTCTGATTCGCTCTGACTTAAAAGTACAGATTAGAAAGGGGGGGAGGGGGGGAAGAATAGACACAGACATAAAACCTGGAACAAACATAAATGCAGCTGCCACTCAGACCTACCCCCTCCCCACCACTCTGGGAGGCTGCATCTGCTTTAACACTGAATATATATATTTTGGGGGGAGATATCTGTAGTTTATTGACTTCTAGACAAGGGAAGGAAGAGGGAGGGAGAGAGAAACATCAACTGGCTGCCTCCTGTACTCCCCCTACTGGGCATCGAGCCCGAAACCTGGGTATGTGCCCTGAGCAGGAACCAAACCTACAACCTTTCGGTGCACAGTATGACGCCCAACCAACTGAGCCACACCAGCCAGGGTAGCAATGAACCCTCTTTATGCCCAAAGGCTCCTTGCTCGTCAGTAGTTGTAGTAGTTCCAGACCAGCTGCTGCCTTGTATCAAGAAGGTGAGCCAGCAGATTCCTGACTGTGCACAACCACACAGGGAAGGGGATTCTGGGAAGTTAAATTCCAGTTTAGCTAAGCTGACCTGGCACACAGCCACGACCTCATAACCGTGTGGCTCTACCCACCTCTCACCTGTCCATTTGAATCGACCCTGGACAGTGAGTGTCATCAGGAGAGGGTTCTCACATGCAATTCCAACCTTGTTGCGCTCCAACTGCCACCATCCCCACTCAAATTCCCCTCTGCCTCGCCATCACCAACAGCATCCAAGCTACACTCCTTTGCACAAAATACTAGTTAAAATCAGGTATGTGTGCAAGAGACTGAAAACTCAAAATAATAGTTGTTTAACCCAATTATACATGTATTTCTCAGATGGAAATCTGGTGGGTAGCCTTGGGCTGTAAGGTTTTCCATGGCATCAGGGACCCAGCTTCCTCTCTTGTTCCTCAAGGTTGACATCGTTTTGCTTTTCAGAATTGAGATGGAGAAAGGGACAAAGACAAAACAAACAAAAAGGATGCTCTCATTCTCCAGGGCCTAAGGGTGCTGCCACACCCAGCTTCAAGGGAGCTTGGGAAATGTAGTCCTTAATCTGAGCAGCTATTGCCCCGCTAACATGTCTACTGCTAATTGAAGGAGGGGGAAAACAAATATTGGGGGACAATTAACCGTCTCTCTCACATGTGACATATCACCTGCCCCTGCAAACTCTTCTAACCTCTTTTCTACCCATTTACCCCTCATATTTTAACTGTAAAACTAGAATACTTGATGTTTCCCCCGACACTCCCTGAACTACCAAATTTCGTGACTTTGCACATGCTGTTCCCTTGACTGGAATTCCCCCTCCACTCACCTGCTGGGCAAACATCTATTTTTCCTCCAAGAACTCACTGGTCATTTGCCGCAGGTGCTTTACTTCCTTACACACCTCCTGCCCTTTGAACACATACCCATTAAAATAATGATGTCATTGTAAGACAACGGTTTGTTGCAACATCGGTCTCCCTTCTTCTGAGTTCCTTAAGTGTGGGGACTCTTTTCAGCCGGAACCTCAACAGCGGGCCGAGTATCCAATGCATAGTGCATAGAAATGTTCGCAGAACGCAGACTTGCCGAGTGTACGGGGACTGATATTTCAATCAGTCCACAAGCTGTATTTCTATGAAAGAGTCTGAAGCAGCAAGGCCTCCTATGGCTGTGGAACTGCGACACCGCGTTTGCTGTTTCTGGAGGAGAGTTCAAACCCTCGCAGACGAACTCAACCGAGAATGAATGGACAGTTCTGGCTATCAGCCCACCGAGGTGTCTGGGAACCCTCCCGAGAGGGTGAACGGGCTGGAACTTTCCTAGGAAACACATCTGTTTGTGATATTCAGAACCCAGGGCACTGGCCTCATGAGAAACAACTTAGACCATTTCTCGCTTTAGCAAACAGCAAGGTCAAAGGTTGGGTGAGCAAATGGGACTCCAAGGAACTGTGCTGAGTAGTGCAAGGCCCGGGCCTGCAGACCACACCACAGGCATCATCTGGATGTCGCTCTGGGAAGTCCAGTGTGTCAGCCAGCGCGAGGCCCTGTCCCCTTGCCAAGGAGCACCACATGCTCCTTCCCTGATAGTCCGGGTCCCTCTGCATCCGTCTGAACGTCTTACTCAGGAAGTTTCAAACAATCAAGAATTTAAGTCGAAATAAATCAACAGAAAAATGAATTGCATTTGACTGTGTTCAGTGCCTGGCACACACACATTTGACCTTGAGGGAGTGAGAGTGCGTTCCTGCGGGGAAAGAATGCAAAACTGGAATGAAACCAAAGCTATTTTCAGGGATAGTGAGTGGCAAGGGCACCCTCGGTTCATCAGCTAGATGATCAGTGACCCAGAGAGGCAGCTGGGAGGGTGGAGGGACCAAAATGTTTTGTGTTTATGTGTAAATTAACTGTAAGCCACCTCTCTATCTGAAGTCCCTCTCCTGCTTCCTCCCCACTCCCTGCATGATACTCCCACCCATGTAAGAAAGGACAGCGGGGGAAAGTTAAGAATTCGTTGTTATAGTGAGAAGACCAAAAATTAAAATTATGTACAACATTCAAGAGTAGCAACAATAGTGGTTGAACTTCCTAATGAAGCCGTGATCCCCCGCTTCGCAGGCAGGTTTCATGAGAGATCAGCCCCCTTGAGGATGATGTGAAAGGAGATTTTTCCACTGAGTGGGATGTTAGATGAAACTACTTCTGAGGTCTCCTTCAACTCAACATGCCCTTATTCTGTAGCTACTGATATTTCCTCATGGCTGAAATCTGAATTGTTCTATCTTCAGTATTTCATTGTACTATTGATTTGTTTAAAGGGGGAAGAAGTCTCACCCATTAATTAAATGGTCAACATAACTGGGCAATGATGATTGAATTTTTTTCCCCTCGACCTGCTTAAGGTCATGTGCTCCCAGGCTCAGACTACAAGGGCTTCCTTAGCCAAGAAACCCAACCCTTTCCCCAGAGAGCTGCCCAGCCCCACCACCACGCCCAGTTGTGTTGCTTTTCTTCAGACATGTACCTACAAGACCAGGGAAAATGAAAATCAATAGTTTACTGTCTCATAAGAAATGCTGCCATCAATGATGTTGGGGAGCTGGAAAGGGCCAAAGACAGTCACTGTCTAAGGACACACGAACTGCCACCGGAGTAACCAGAGGCCGGGTGAAATGGGGTTGTTCAGAAGTGAGGACGAAGAGCAGGAAACGTTGAGGACGTGTGGCACAGCAAAGGTTAATTAAAATTCAGCGATGGGGCAAATGTCTGGTCAAGTGATGGACCTCTTGAATTCAGAAATCAATACGTTCACAATTATAAAGCTGGCTGGCAGCAGAGACTGCATTAGCAGTAGAGATAACCAACACATTCTTTTTTTTTTTTTTTTAATATATTTTATTGATTTTTTACAGAGAGGAAGGGAGAGAGATAGAGAGTCAGAAACATCGATGAGAGAGAAACATCGATCAGCCTCCTCCTGCACATCTCCCACCGGGGATGTGCCCGCAACCCAGGTACATGCCCTTGACCGGAATCGAACCTGGGACCCTTCAGTCCGCAGGCCGATGCTCTATCCACTGAGCCAAACCGGTTTTGGTAACCAACACATTCTTTTTTTTTTTTTTTTTTTTTTTATATATTTTATTGATTTTTTACAGAGAGGAAGGGAGAGAGATAGAGAGTTAGAAACATCGATGAGAGAGAAACATCGACCAGCTGCCTCCTGCACATCTCCTACCGGGGATGTGCCCGCAACCCAGGTACATGCCCTTGACCGGAATCGAACCTGGGACCCTTCAGTCCGCAAGCCGACGCTCTATCCACCGAGCCAAACCGGTTTCGGCTAACCAACACATTCTTACACTGCCCAGCTGGTATGGCTCAGCAATTGAGCGTCGACCTATGAACCAGGAGATTGCAGTTCAATTCCTGGTCAGAGCACATGCCCAGGTTGCGGGCTTGATCCCCAGTGGGGGAGTGTGCAAGAGGCAGCCAATCAATGACTATCTCTCATCATTGATGTTTCTATCTCTCCTTTCCTCTCTCTGAAATTAATAAAAATATAAAATAAATACATTTTTTCATTGAAAAAAAATGGCCCTGGCTGGATGCCTGTTTGTTGAAGCATCATCCCATATACCAAAAGGTTGCAGGTTCGATTCCCAGTCAAGGCACATACCTGAGTTGTGGGTTTGATACCCACTCAGGGCACGTACAGGAGGCAACCAACTGCTCTCTCTCTCTCTCTCTCTCTCTCTCTTTCTCTCTCTCTCTTTCCTTTCTTCTCTCTCTAAAATTAATAAAAGCATATCCTCAGATGAGAATTTTTAAAAAAGAAAAAATGGCTCAGGGAAAATATAGTGTGTCTAGCTGGGATTGAGGGCTGTTTTTGTTTGTTTGTTTGTTTTGTTTTTAAACACAGATACTGAAAAGAGGAAATGATGAATTTTTTGTAAATTTGAAAGCCAGATGAAACATATCGATCCCTGGGGGTAGAAGGGAGTCCTTACCAAAAATAACTAAATAAACAGAAAACCTGGATATTTATACAACCATTAAATAAACGAAATCAACATTTTAAAACCTTCCCACAAAGAAAACTAGACCCAGAGAGTTTCACTGGCAAATTCTACCAAACATTCAAGTAAAAAATAACTCATAAACTCTTCCAGAAAACAGAAAAGAAACACTCCCCAACTCATATTCTCAAGCTACCATAATTTCATACCCAACCCAGACAAACACAGTAGAAGAAAAAAAATTGATCACCTAATCGGACTCTACTCATGAACATAAATGTAAATATCCTGAGGAAAATATTATACCCTTGAATCCTAAAATGCATAAAATGATAATGTAACATGATCACGTTGGTTTTTATTCTCAGGAATAAACGTTTGACTTAGGATTAAGCATCAATTAATCTAAATGATTATTTCAATAGATGTTAGAAAAGCATTTAATGAAATTCAATATTCACTCATGATTTTAAAAACCTTAAGAAACTAGAAATAGAAAGTCTCTAACTTATTGAAGGGCATCTAAAAACAACCAACAGCCAACCACACTTAGATGTAGTGCTTTCAGCATTTCACTGTCAGGCACTGTCTGGCACAACACACCGATACCTTATTACCACTGCTTCTATGTAACATTGGACTAGCGATCTTAGCATGTGCAGTAAGACAATATACACCAAAAAAGGATTTGAAAGGGATATACGTGTCAATATTTACATATCAATACTTACTATCTACATCAGTGATGGCGAACCTTTTGAGCTCGGCGTGTCAGCATTTTGAAAAACCCTAACTTAACTCTGGTGCCGTGTCACATATAGAAATCTTTTTGATATTTGCAACCATCGTAAAACAAAGACTTATATTTTTGATATTTATTTTATATATTTAAATGCCATTGTTAAAGAAAAATCAACCATGCCCTAGCTGGTTTGGCTCAATGGATAGAGCGCCAGCCTGTGGACTGAAGGGTCCCAGGTTCGATTCCGGCCAAGGGCACATGCCTGGGTTGTGGGCTTGATCCCCAGCAGGGGATGTGCAGGAGGCAACCAATCAGTGATTCTCTCTCATCATTGATGTTTCTATCTCTCTCTCTCTCTCTATCCCTTAAAAAAAAAAAAAAAAAGAAAGAAAAATCAACCAAAAAAAACAAGTTCGCATGTCACCTCTGACACGTGTGTCATAGGTTCGCCATCACTGATCTACATATAAATCCCAAAACAGCTGCAAAGTATTAGAGTTAGTAACAGTTTATCAGGTGCTGTTTACAAAGTCCATATAACAACGTCAATTGCGGACACAGACACTGGGGCAGTGGGGAATTGGGGGGGGTTTTGGGGGGTTGTTCCGGGGGGGGTATTGCGGGGGGGCGGGGAATGGCTGGGGGAGCGTCAATCAGGAAAAAAGGAGACATATGTAAAGCTTTAAACAATAAATAAAATAAAATAACAATGTCGATTGCAATGCTCTACACCCTCAACAATCTGTCAGAAATCATATTTTTTTAAAGATACATTTTAAAGTCCTTTTTTTTTTTTTTTAAATATATTTTATTGATTTTTTACAGAGAGGAAGGGAGAGAGATAGAGAGCTAGAAACATCGATGAGAGAGAAACATCGACCAGCCGCCTCCTGCACATCTCCCACTGGGGATGTGCCCGCAACCCAGGTACATGCCCTTGACCGGAATCGAACCTGGGACCCTCCAGTCCGCAGGCCGACGCTCTATCCACTGAGCCAAACCGGTTTCGGCTAAAGTACTTTTTTAAAAATATATTTATCTAGGGGAAAAAAACTAACAAAATATGTAAAACCTATTACAGAAAAAAAAAGTTATCGCAAGGCTATGAATGACCTAAAGTAATGAAAAGATATGCCATATTCTTGGATAGATTTAATATCGTAATAAAGTTAATTCACACCAAAGTAACCTTTAGATTCCCTTATATACTTTTCAGAATTCCAAAATATTGCTCAGAGGAACATACAAAAGGAAAACAACTAAGAAGAGAATAATAGTTAACACAAATGTCAGGGTCGTCACCTTTCGGTGGGGCTGAGAGACAATTAAAGAGGAGAGGGGCTCCCAGGGGGCTTCTGAGGTTTTAGTCACATCTGTTCCTTAAACAGGACACAGCTATGTAGGAACTTATTTTACTATTTTTGTACATTTGCATTTTATGCCTTTGTGTTTCAAAATACAGATCTTACAAATAAGAATATTAGCAAGTAATTTGCCCAAATTGTCCACTAACTTATAACTCCCTGAAAAATTCCTGATGATGTTAACCCACTAGACTCCGTAAGTCCCATGAGGGTCAACGCTAGATCTAGTTTCCCATCCCATTTTCCATTGTCTAGTGCAGTACCTGGGATGGAAAAATCGCTCCGTAAATATTTTTTTAATGAGCGAATTGAAAAGGCCTCATTAACTCTCTGGAATGGCATGCATCCAGGCCAAGCCAATTACTCGCGTCCTCAGAACTATGCTGCGTGCTCACGGAGCTCTAAGCCCTGCTGGTATTTCTATTATTTCCTGACCACCGTCTCCTGGCTTTCCTCTCGCTGAGATGCTTGACTCACTTCCTCATCCATGTTTAATGAAGCTGTCAGCGGAGTCCTTCTCACCAGACAGCCTGGCTGGGGTTTCACTCAAGGCCTGATTAGCATGCCTAATTTTATTTCCAGAAAACACATTTAATTAAACTACCAAATCTGGGAGTGTGGGCTGGCACCGCTCTTGGCTTTGAGTGTGCCAAGGAAACCGGGGAATCCGACCCCTTTCCTGAGGCTTGAGGAGCACAACCAGAGCACCTGGGGCTTTCTCGGGGCTCCAACAGGAAGGAGTTGGGGTGGCCGCCGGAGTACCGTGAAGATTGGGCTGCAACAGCCGCAGCCACCGCGGCAGGAGCCCATTTGCTGCAGCCCCTGCAACAAGCTCCGGAGACTCGGAGCTCTGGGCTCAGTCCCCACAAAACGCTGCCTCTGCACAGGTTCCTCCTCTCCAGGGAGGCTATCCCAGGAGCTAGTGCACATGAGGCCTTGGGACGGGGTGTCTTCTAATGACCCAGCCAGAGTAACATCAGGCAACCTGGGGTTTCGGGAGAAACTGGGGGTCTGAGGGAGGCAAGGCAAAGCTGTCAGGCACCTGGACTAGCCGCTCTCCTCCAGCCACAGACCACCTGCCACTACCCGCGGCTCCTCCCCCTGTGCCTCCTCCTCCCACCTCCCCTCCAGGCCCCGGCTCCCTGTGCACGCGGGGTTCCTGCAGCATGCAGATTGGACTCTAAGTGTGACTCTGGGCTAATTAGATACAGAAACACAACCAAGTCAGAGTAGAACAAGAGACTGCATACATTCTGCTTCCTGGGTCTCGATGGCTTCCCAAGGCGGTCATGGCAAAGTCATGACACTGAGGCACTTCCCGCCTCTAACAGCACGTCCTTCCCTGAGCAGCCCCAGCATGTCATGGCCCAGCGACGGAATTCAGGGGGATTGGTTTGCCTGGAATTCCGAGCGGCTTTCTGGACCATGAAGACGTGCAACTTGGATCCGAAGTAACCTCCCTCTGCCTCTCTTTTCCCATCTGTGAAATGGGGATCCGGCCCTCCTTGCAGGCTGTTGAGAGGGTCAGTGATGTGACATATGATGGGTTGCACAGAGTAGGTGCCCAATAAACTTCAGCTACCTGTGTGACCACCACTGTTATTATTCTTGTTCCTTCTCACACTGCCCTCTTGCCTTCTAGATGCCCTCCCCGCACCCAACCCGCTTCCCGGAAGTGCTCAATGAGACTAAAGCCTTGGCTCTGAAGTCAGAGGGTCCTGGGTTCCGATCCCGATGCAGCCCATTAACAGGGTTACAACCTTGAGCAAGTCACCTCTGGACACCCACTGGCATAATGGTCCCGATGGTCAAAAGCTCCTTAAGGGATAATTCATGGAAACCAGTGAGTTCAGTTCTCAGCAAACAATAGCCATTATTATTACTTCAACTCCTGCATTCACACTCCCGGAATCCCAATACAGAATATCCTAATTAAGCAATAATTAACCCTAAGAATAGGCTATGTGTTCACCAAGAATAGTTTCTAATCAGTGGGAACATTGGGAAGAAACTTCTGGATGGAGGCCACCTCCCTGCCTCTCGGGTCCTTCTCTCCATAACCACATGCCTCTCAGCCCAAGACCTGCCCCTGACTTCAGGGGGAGCCCGGAGTCCTCAGTGTCCCCGCCTGGCCGCAGCGCCGGCCTATGAGCAGGAGGCTGCAGTGACTCCTGGCACGTGCCCTGGTTTCAGGTCCCATCCCTGGTGTGGGGCAAATAGGAGGCAGCCAATCAGCAATTCCCTCTCCTCACTGATGTTTCCCTCTCTCTCTCCCTGTCTCCTTTCTTCTCTGAAATCAATAAAAAAAAATTTTTTTTAAAGCATTCCTGCCGAAACCGGTTTGGCTCAGTGGATAGAACGTCAGCCTGCGGACTGAAAGGTCCCAGGTTCGATTCCGGTCAAGGGCATGTACCTTGGTTGCGGGCACATCCCCAGTGGGGGGTGTGCAGGAGGCGGCTGATCGATGTTTCTCTCTCATCGATGTTTCTCTCTATCCCTCTCCCTTCCTCTCTGTAAAAAATCAATAAAATATATTTTTTTTAAAAAAAGCGTTCCTATTCCTATTCTTAAAAAAGTAGAACAGCATGGGGTGATTAAGCAATTATTTCCTTGATGTAATCCTCTCTTCTACTTTTTTTTTTTGGCAATTGTTCCCTCTCCTCTTAATTTGGCAATGTAACAACTCTAATTAAAGATACTTGTGTAACCCAGACCCACTATCCGTGTAACTGGCGTATCTACACATGTGGGGCACTGCCAGGGCTCCCTGTGCCCGCGCCCCGGTGCCTGGTGGGAGGGCAGCTCTGAGGCTGAGGGCGGGCTGATCTGGCTGAGCAGGGACTCTGACGGCACTCTCCTTCCACAGGAAAATTCCTTCACTTTTGTACTAAGTGAACTGGACACCATCTCTTTACTGACTCCTCCCCCACCACCACCCCTACACACACACACACACACACACACTGGGTGTTATTACCTTCCTGATGCCGTATCTGGTCACCACCACATGTCCAGCACAGCCCCAGTCTGTCCACTAGTACACACTTAATACAGATCTGCTGAATAAATGAGCAAATTGAACGTTTCCCCTGGAAGGAGATTCTTTATGTCCTCTTCCTCGGGAATAAATTCCATTGTTGGGTTAGGATTTCAGAGGCCAGTAGTTAGAACCATTGAGAAAAGGGGAGAAAAGGAATCAGTTTATCACGGACACAACGGGACTGCACACGTAGCCGAGGTGGGTAACTGCGATGGATCCCTCACACCCCAGAGTGAGCCGACTTAACCACGCCCTCCGCCCATCCCCACCTGCGTCAAGCCCCATGTGGTGTATGGCAGCAAGCAGATCAACATAAGCCTGTTCCACCTGCAGGCGGCTCCCAAAGAGAAGAAGTGGGCAGGGGCGGCTGAGTTCCGCTCCTCCCGCCCCACCCCCATGCAGGAGAAGGAACGAGTTGAGTGATGGATTAAGAACAAGGCCAGATGCATCACTTCACGCTGGAAACACCCACCTCCATCAGATCAATACTCAGCCAGGCTCTGGGGAGCCCCAGAATGAGGTCATGACGCTGAGCCTACAATAGGCCCAGCCCAACTCAGTGTGACAGGTGACAAGAGAGGGCCCTCCACAGAGGACGAGGTTTTCATGCTGTGGACCAGGCTGATGGCCTTCCTGGGCCATCAGAGACAGAAGGTATGTGTGCGTGGGCACGCACGCGCACACACACACACATGCACACACACTAGCACAGCTCCTGGGACCCTGTCCGGCCAGGATGAATGGTGATGGAGCCGCTCAGGAGCCGGTGAGAGAATGGCCACATCCTGAAGGCAGCTTAGCCTTGTCTGGAAGTGGGGCTCCTCTCAAAGGCCCTGACGGGTGGGGAAGGAGCAGGCGGCCCGCACACCCTCCAGCAGCATTACCCGCCTCCTCCTCTTGCACCTTCTCCCCTCCCTTCCTCCTGGCACCTGGTCAGCCCTCCCACAGTTCCCAGTGTTCTTGTCCTCGCTTCCTCTGGCTTCCCAGAGCCCGCCCAGACCTGCCCTTCCTGAGTGTCCCCCAAATCACAAACTTACGTCTTCATTTTTCCTATCGTTCTTCCCATCCCCAAAACTCAATCTCCCTCAGAACAGCTAAACTACACAGTAGGGGAAGAAAAAGGATATCTCATTGCAATAACGCACACAACGGCTGTCCTTTCTTGTCCAAAACAGCAACTGAACTTCCCCTTTGCCTACAGGGATCACCTCCGCATGGAATTCCTGGAATGCTACAGCGAATTACCTCCCATCCGCAACCAGCCACCAGCCGTGGGCAGGAGCTGATCCTGAGGATGCGGAAGAGGGTGAAAGGAATCCCACATAATTGAGGGGATGGATGGCTGTAACATGCCCGGAGCCTGCCCTGCTCTCCCCATAGATCCTTGTTACTAGCAGTCATTTCTTCCCCTGCAGGGCCAGGTGAGAAGGGAGGGAGGGAGGCAGCAAGTACAGGATCAGACCACCTTGATTTAAAATTCCGACATTTTGCTCATCGTAGATTTGTTGGCATCAATGTTGACTTAAACACTGCGTCCAAGTGGCGTCCACCTTTATGACTACGTTTCTTGGTGCCCTCTCCTCAGATCTGCACCCAAGGCGTCCCTCGGTCACCTCCCCTGGCCCTGGCTACTTTCAGTTGCAATTTTGGTGACTTGCAGGCAAAATCATCCTCACGGTGAAACACAGACACACACACACAAATAAAATAAAATAAAAAACCACCCCATTTCATAAAAGCTGTCAGGGAAACTGGTTATCCACAGGGGATAATTGCTAAAGTGAGATTTGAACTCTAGACAGGCCTGAGTTCAGACCTCGTCTCCTGCCCTTAAGGATCTCAGCGTCTGACGGTGGAGACGTCCATGAGGGCCTGTGCTCTCCGCAGCAGGAGCAGGACAGAGACTAAGTCCTTCCGTGGTGAGGGCAGAGATGGGGAACAGGGCGGCCTCGAGGGAAGGAGATGACAAACACACAGCAGGAGGGGAGAGAGGAGCCAGCAGAGGCCTGAGGAAGAGCCCCAATGCCCTCGGAGGAGCCAGCACAGGGGAGGAGGATGGAAGGGACATGTCAGCGAAGCAGGAAGAACGGGAGGGGCTGTGGCTGCAGTCAGAGCAATGAGCACAGTCATGAGGCCCAGAGAGAGGCTATTTAGGTGACAAAATCCAAAGTAACAGGTGAGCCCAGCGGCGTGGCTCCGTGGTTGAGTGTCCACCTATGAACCATGTGGTCATGGTTCGATTCCAAGTCAGGGCACAGGCCCGGGTTGCGGGCTCGATCCCCAGTGGGGGCCGTGCAGAAGGCAGCCGATCCATGATTCTCTCTCTCATCATTGGTGTCTCTCTCTCTCTATCTCCTTTCCCTCTCTGAAATCAATTAAAAAAAAACAAAGTAATAGAAGATACATTGGAGGGAGGGGCAGGGGCGGGGGGGGGGGGGGGCGGAGCCGAAGGTGGGCCATCCCCAGGCAGGAGACCAAGCCCAGAGCCTCTGCTCCTAAAGCCAGCCCATCCCTGGGCTGCTAGGCGCCTGGGGGGGAGGGGGGGGAGGGGGATGGCTGATCCCACCGGATTAGGAATAAGTCAGAGGGCGGGGAGAGGCAACGGTGGCCTCTACTCTCCATGGAACTCGGAGAAATGGCAGCCACTCCCCGGCCAGCGCCCAAGCCCTTGGCCGGCCTCCACGTGGACACTACGCGTGTCTTTCTCAGGCATTTCTGTTCCCATTTATTTACTTATTTCTAATCCTCACCTGAGGATATTTTCCCGCTGATTTCTAGAGAGAGTGGAAGGTGGGGGAGAGTCAGAGAGAGAAACATAGATGTGAGAGGGACACATGGGCTGGCTGCCTCCCGCACACACCCCAACCAGGGCCCGGGATCGAGCCTGCAACAGAGGGACGTGCCCTCGACTGGAATAGAACCCAGGACCCTTCCGCCTGCGGGCCGATGCTCTACCCACTGAGCACACCAGCGAGGGCTCCATTTTCACTGAAGCCTTATCAGCCACCAGCTAGCGCTGCAGAGACAAGAGAGAGAGCAGTGCCACCTGCGTCAGAGTCCTCGGCATCTGTGTGCTCAATCGTTACTACTTTCAATGTCGTGAGGAAATGATTCTGGGAACCGTAATTTCCCATCCGCAAGGAAATGACTGCTTTATTGTCCCTGAGCGGTTTGTACCTGGGCAAGGAAACCTTTGATAAGGAGCTAACTTAATTGTGTTTCCCCTCCTGCTGAGATTTACACTCTGGGGTAATAAAAACAAACAAAAAAGTGTGTGTGGGGGGGGGGGGGACATGTGAGGTTTCTCAGTCAGGAATATTAGCATGGCCCTCTGCTGGGGTCCAACCCCAGCAGGTCCAGGGGTCCCCAAAGGTGTGGACGGAGTCAGCAAAGAAGGAATGACATGAAGGCAGTGTTCAGTTCATCAGCAGAGTTGGGTTCTCTAGCCAGGATCTCCAGCCAAGTTCTGTAGCCAAGTTCTGTCCAGGATCTTTTGCCATGTTCTCTTGCTAGGTTCTGTCTCTAGGTTCTGTCTAGGATCTCCAGCCAAGTCCTGTCTCTTGGTTCTCTCTCTAGGTTCTCTCTGTAGGTTCTGTCTCCTGTTGTCTTGTTACATCTGTATTTATACCAGTTGATTTTAATCCTGTCAATTTCTATTGCAAAGGTTAGGGCGTTTCTTATCTCCATTCCAGGGAGTAAAGATTATGTAGCTTAAGGGTGATTGTTTGTAGTTAAAGTGATTAACTACCCGCCTGGCACTTAGTTAAGAGGTTTTATCCCCTCCTTAACTTCAGGGAAAAATCCCTACCTGGGAAAACAACCTTTCTCGGAGAGGTGACCTTGGTTAAAACACATAGCGCTAAAGGGAGCAAACATATTAAGAACAGTATGCTATATACGACAGGTCCCTTGAAACATATGCTGTGCAGATGTTTCTTCTCTGCAGCGACTGTGTCAAGCAGCAAGGATGGACTGGCTCCCGGCAGCCCTCGCCAGTTTAGCTCAGTCGGCCTATGGACCAAGGGTCCCGGGTTCGATTCCAGCCAAGGTAGGTCCTTGGGTTGCTGGCTCCTCCCAGGCCCCGGGGCCCTGGGGCCCTGGTCGGGCTGTGCAGGAGGCAACCAATCAATGTGTCTCTCTCACATCGATGTTTCTCTCTGTCTTTCCCTCTCTCTTCCACTCTCTCTAAAAATCAATGGGAAAATATCCTCAGGTGAGGATTTTAAAAAAATAATAAAAATAAAGAATATTAGCATAATTTTTTAGAAATAGAAATTTAGGCCCTAACCGGTTAGGCTCATTGGATAAAGCATCAGCCTGCGGACTGAAGGGTCCCAGGTTCAATTCCAGTCAAGGGCATGTATCTTGGTTGTGGGCACATCCCCAGTAGGGAGTGTGCAGGAGGCAGCTAATCAATGTTTCTCTCTCATCGATGTTTCTAACTCTCTATCCCTCTCCCTTCCTCTCTGTAAAAAATCAATAAAATATATTTTTTTTAAAAAGAGAAAGAAATAGAAATTTAGCTGTTTTACTTCTTAAGTCTCCGAAGTTCTTTCTCGCCTACTGCCTCACTTATTCGTAACGATCATGTCAAACAAAATGCCGAAGTAATAAGTGAAGCCACTGGACTTGGGGAAAAGCCTGACTGGGTTTATTTATGTCCCCAAACCGGTAGCGCTGTGAGTCGTGGAATTTCACGGCTGAAAGAGGTGAAATGAAGGCACAGGCCAGTCAAGAGCCGGGGAAGCTCCCGCCAGGTGGCGAGTCGAAGATCAAAGGAGAACCAGGCTCTCCATCTTCCCTCCAGCACCCCCTCCTCTGCCCGCACGCCCTCCCTTACCAACACCGAGTCAATCGTGTAAAATTCAGGTTTCAAATTTAAAACTAGAAAACAGACCTACAGCCCCAGCCAGTGTGCTGAGTGGTTAGAGCACCGGTCTGTGCACCAAAGGGTCTCGTTTTGACTCCCGGTCAAGGGCACGTCCCTGGGTGGCAGGTTCAATTCTGGCCCAGATGGGGGGGCGGAGTGAGAGGCAACCCATTGATGTGTCTCTCTCACACTGATGCTTCTCTCTCTCCTTCCCTCCCTTACTCTCTAAAAAAACAAAAAAACAAAAACAAAAAAACAGACCTACATCTTAATTGTCCCTAATCAAACCCACCTCCTTTATTCTACCTCTCTCTCCTGGCTTCACCTTCTCCCTGTGCTGATGTTTTTTAATTTAATAAACCTACCGCCCTTAAAAACAAAAACAAAACTCCCAGCCTGCCTCGGTCCTGCCTGCCCCCAGGCTCTCCCTGCTCCCCTCCTCCCTGCGCAGCTCAAGCCTCCGCAGGACTGTCTGCCCTCCGGCCTCTTCCCCTCGCACCCGGGCCCCTGCACCTGGGCCCCCTGCGCCTGGGGCCTGAGCTGCCTCCAGGACCGGTGCTCACAGCCGCTCGCCATCTCAGACCTGGCGACACCCCAGGGCGTTGTCCTTGCCGGACGCCCCGTGACGGGGTGGCCAGTCCTTCCCTTTTGAAACTCGCACGCCCTCAGCGTTGGTGATGCCGGCGTTTGGCGCTTCCTTCCTCCTCTGGCTCCTAACGGGCACTGTGATGACTCAGCCTCCCCCGGGCCAGGGGCAGGGGCAGAAGACAGGCATCGCCGTGCCAGGACCTGCCCCTCCGACATCCTGCGTCCACCACCCAACCAGGACGCTCGTCCCTCCTCCCTCCTCGCTTCCCCCACAAATATTTACCGAGCACCACGTGCCAAATAGCCTCCTTGACCTGGGACACGGCAGGAAAGACGAGCGAGCCAGCAGGCCCGGCCGTGGGCTGGACCCACCTCCAACACGCGCCCTCCCACCCGCCCAGAACACCCCTTAGTCATCTCCCGTCCTGCCGAGACCGAGCACAGGGGTCCCCTCCCCACGACACCCCGTCCACACCCCGTCCTGCCCCCCGTCGCTGAGCAAACTCGGCCACAGCACTCAACACTTCACACTGAACTTGCTCTTGGTCTTTCCGAAGGGCTGAGCTCTGAGAGCAGGAACTGCAGGTTCTCGCCCAGGCTGTGCCTCCCGCCCTGCTGCCCCGGGTTCCTCTGACCTCTGACCTCTGACCAGAGGGGTGCACCCTCATCTCCTCGTTGCCTCCACTCGCTCCTTTGGTCGCACCTACCAGGCTGTCAGTCCTCTCCGTGCTGACGGCGCCGAGAGCACGTGTCTAGCCCGGACCCCCCTCCCCGGCCCCCTGCCACCCCCCAGTCCCAGATCTGCCTTCTCATCGCACGGGCACCTCCAGTGTCCACGTCCCAACCCAGCGGCCCGCCCGCCCGCTCAGCCCGGCCGCCTTCCCGGCTCGAGGAGAGACAAACCATCCTCCTGTCCGTCCTGAGTCAAACCTACGCCATCCTCAGTGTCACACAAAGAACAACATCCTCCCGGTGAAAATAAAACTGGGCAACAGCCAAGACACGCTCTGGTCTCCTTATCATTCCCATCTGCACTTTCCTACTCTTCTCTTTCTTGCTTTTATAACAATTGCTTTCACTCGTCCTAAACGCTCATTGTGGCTGTTTTTAAACCTCGCGCTGGCTCAGAATCGGCCCAGATGTCCCCGGACCTCGGCGCTGGGTCCGCCCTGGGCCTTCCCGGCGGTGGCCCTGGAGGGACGAGCTGGAGAGCCTGTCCCCGTGCGGACAGGGTGAGAGTCTGGCTGTTCTCAGAGGCCCTTGTATGGCCTTGGTTCCCCTTCTGCTTCCTCCCCAGGCGCTCGGAGGACACGGACGGGGTGTGCAGGCGGCCTGTGCGCTCTCCAACACGCTGACAAACTGGGGGGGGGGGGGGGGGGGGCACCGCCGCAGGCAAAGCAGATGGACGGACACGGGAGCAGGTGCGAGGCCGGGGGAGGGCGCCCACGTCTGTTTCTCTCCGACCAGAATGTGTGCGTCCGCCGGGACCTGTGCAATCACAGCGCGGACGGCCTGACCTCTCCGGCAATGCCCTGCCGGCCGCGGCCGTGCTCGCTGGGAGAGTGTGTGTCCTAAAGCGGCGGCGGAACCGTGGAATGAAAACTCAGCAAACCGCCCTGGCCGGTGTGGCTCAGTGGAGAGAGCGTTGGCCTGCGGACTGAAGGGTCCCGGGTTCGATTCTGGTCAAGGGCACAGGCCTGGGTTTCAGGCTCAG
The DNA here is from genome assembly GCF_028538775.1 of Myotis yumanensis. Lineage (NCBI taxonomy): Eukaryota > Metazoa > Chordata > Mammalia > Chiroptera > Vespertilionidae > Myotis > Myotis yumanensis. Next base: position 4,888,303 of record NW_027223768.1, read on the forward strand.
TCCCCGGGAGGCAGCTGATCAAGATCAATGACTCTCTCATCCTTGATGTTTCTGTCTTTCTCTCCTTCTCCCTTCCTCTCTGAAATAAATAAAAATATATTTTAAAAAACAAACTCAGCAAACCTCGTTCGCCGGAGGAAAGGGGCCCCGGCTTCATTCGGACACAGACCGAGCTGCCTGACTTTCCCAAGTCCTTCCTCTGACGCGGATGGTTCCCGAAGGGGGGCAAGCGCTCCATCTGAAACCTACGTTGTTCTTTTAAAAAAACAAACGCGTCAAGTACAGCGCCACGCAAATCAATGAAAACACCTTCTAAAAAAAATTCCTGAGAGAGAAGGACACAAACAAGTTTTGGGGTGCGTTTGACTTGCTGGTTTTATTTTATTTTATACCTATTTTCCCACCCTCCTGCTTCTAACCTGAATTCTGAGGACACGTCTCAAAAGAGCTGAAGCGCATGAAAACTAGTCATCGGCCTCGGCGAGCGACACCTCGGACACCTCCCCCGGTCGCCGCGCTCACACCTGGGGTCAACCACCGCTCTGCGGCGGCCGGCATCACTTGTTTCTCATTTGACTTGTAAAACAGGAAAGTTTCTATTCTTGAAGGGCTGTCCCCAGAAATAAAAACAAGCCTTCCTCTTCGGTGCGACACATACAGGCCCTGAGCCTGCCCGCTTCTCCCCGGTGCGAGCAGCGCCCGCCGCGTCTCTAACCGGAAGCGGCAGCGGCGGTTTGTGCGGGACCCAGGCGGCCAGTGACTTTCCCTGCGGAGCCCGGCCGGGGCCGCAGCGCGGAGAGGTCGCCCCCTGGCGGCCGGTGGGAGCCACGGCCCGTCGTCCCCGGCGCAGGGGACTCAGGAAACCACAGCCAGCACCGCATCCCGCACACGCGGGCGTTTCCCCGCCGACACGCCCAGAATGAAGCCCAGCTTCTACCTGAAGCACAGCCAGGGGGAAGCCATGAATGGTAACGGAGCAAGCGTAACGGCCCCCGTCCCGCGGCTCTGTGAGCAGGTCTCTCCACACAGCGTGTGGCCGACTCACCCTGCTGATGACCGCGAGGCCCTGAGACCACAGAAGGCCGAGTGAAGGCGGGAACTGGGACCTTTTCCCCGGAAGCAAGCACTTGACGGCTTCTCTTTGGCGTCTCCGCACTGCCAGCGTCTCTACGCTTGAACTTTGGGGCCATTATTAAGTAAAACAGGGGGACTGAACACAAGCACTGCGAGGCCAGTCTCTTATAATCAAGACAGCCACGTAGCTGACGGGGGGCACGCAACCAACGTGGGCACGCAACTAACGGGGGCACGCACTAACGGGAGCACGCAACCAACGGGAGCACGCAACTAACGTGGGCACGCACTAACGTGGGCACGCAACCAACGGGGACACGCAACTAACGTGAAAGCACGCAACTAACGCAGGCACGCACTAACGTGGGCACGCAACCAATGGGGGCACGCAACTAACGGGGGCACGCAACTAACGGGGGCACGCAACTAACGGGGACATGCAACTAACGTGAAAGCACGCAACTAACGTGGGCACGCACTAACGCGGGCACGCAACTAACGTGGGCACGCAACAACGCGGGCACGTAACTAATATGAGCACGCAACTAACGTGGGAGCCGGTAGCTAACGTGGGGCACGTACACAGCATGGAGCTGCTGACGAAGGGCTGGTTGAGGTCCTGCGGAGAGAGTGCGAGATTGCATCACACTCCTCCGCACCAAGTGGCCTTAAAATTTATGGCTTATTTCTGGAATTTTTCCACTTAATATTTTCCTACCCCATTGACCGTGAAGCTGCGGGCAAGAGAGACGGCCATGCTGGAGGTTTGGTGCCCGGCCCCCTGGGCATCAGAACTGCTCCTACGAAGGCGGCCCGGGCCCGGGCTTGCTCCCCGGAGAATTCCCAACACGCATTCTCCACCCCGAGACGCGGGGGGCGCTTTCCTGGGCATGAAACCACCCAGCTGCGCCCACAGACTCCTCCTCAAGCGGTAGTGCCACGTGAAGGGCTGTGTCACGTAGCAAATCCTCGTGGGAACAGAAGGTGTTCCACGCAAAATTCCTGTTTAGGGAAAGGGAAACCATGCCATATACACAGTATATATGTATACTTTTAAGTGATTTCAGAGGGAGAGGGGGAGGGGGAGAGACGTCAATGATGAGAGAGAACCAGTGGTGGGCTGCCTCCTGCGCGCCCCCTACCGGGGATGGAGCCCGCAACCTGAGCGCGTGCCCTGCGGGGAATCCAACCTGACCTCCTGGTTCACGGTGGACTCAACCGCTGAGCCGCGTTCACCGTGTGGCCTGATGTGCAGATGGGAGAACAAGCCGATAGGCCACCAGGAGGTGGCACTGTGCACCCACAGGGTGGGACCCTACTCGGTAAACGTGGGACTTGGACATCAAGAAAAACGTAATTTATGTCGAAATGTACGCTAGAGACAGTAACTGCTGTGGCTGTTCAGGAAAGGCCTAAGTGTTTGTTAAGACTCATAAAAACATGAAAAGTATTTTTCAAACCACTGCCAGTGATGTAAGCTGTATGACACAGCCTTTTTTTTTTAAGGTTTTTTATTTATTTCTTTTTTAGACAGGAAGGGAGAGGGAGAGAGAAAGAGAAATATCAGGGTGAGAGCGAGACATCGGATCGGCTGCCTCCTGCATGCTGCCCGCCTGGATCAAGCCCACAACCGGGACTCGAACACTGACCTGGAATGGAATCGGCAACCGTTTGGTGTATGGGACGACACTCAACTAACTGCGCCACATGGGCCAGAGGACACTCAGCCATTGTTTTTTGCTTCAGTTATACTGTTTTTTTAAAATAAGGAAACAAGTCATTTTAAAAACAAATACATATTTTTTTTTAATATAAATGGAAAGTAAATATTCACCAATGCCAGAAATAATCTATCTTCAACTCCGGGCTCTTTTCAAAAGATACAAGATCATTGTTTCAAAAGATACAAGATGCACAGATAAATCACATTCACTCCTTATAAATGTTAAATAGCACACAATTTAAATTCATAATGAACAATAATTTTTCAGTAGCTTGAAATGTCAGTTGTCCATTCCATAATTGTTTATGAGTATAAAAGAGCTAATCATGTACCTTATTATAATTTATGTATTACTCCAAAGAACAAACCACCCAAAAGAGAGAGTCCCATGCTTATATGTATTATAAAAATACTGAGACATGTATCAGTCATAACTCATATAATGAAAACTATATTTTGAAATGTTTCACAAAGACAAGTCCAACATTTCTCTTCGGTTCATAAAATACCAGAGGTAGATTCAAAGAAAGTAAATGCCTATTATGTCACTAGCTTTTCACTAAAATGTTGGCAATTTATAACAGCAATTACTAGAAATCAAACAAGTTTAGAAACTAAATTTTAAAAAATGGTAAGAATAACTTCAACTAACGTTATTCTAACTTCTAACCACATAAGTCAGAAAAGATAGTTAACTACAAAAAGAATAGCTCTAATAAAAACATGCTATCAATATTAAAAATTAAGTTTTCTATATCATAACATGTTCTAAAACTTGGGGCAAGAGAGATTATGAATGTGTATGTTCATAAATTGGGCCTTTTGTTTAAATATAAGTACCTAATATAGAAGATATTTGCTACTACTATTATGTACTATTCCCTTAGGTTTGTGCTGCCCACGTGGAGAATTGCAGGTTCAAAGAAATTCAACAGGGAGGGAGGACAGGGAATGTCACTCACCCGGATCAACCCACTTCGTGTAATGAAGACATTTCAGATGACCAAGAATGGTCCCCAGAGACCTTCCCAGGTAAATCTGATTCAAGTAGGAAACAAAGGACTAAAAAGAGAGAGACGCTCTTCAAAAGCTGATCTCCATCAAAATGTTTTGTTTCCTGGTACTTTTCAAAGCCAAGACAGAATATAAACAGAACCCTTCAAATAAGTTGCCTTGTGTTGATAACGTAACAGCAATATGCTGACAGTATGTCCTCTCAGGAACCAAATCACAGTGCAAGGAAAAGAGAAAAAGGCCCGCAGAATAAGTATTATTTCATCACTCCTTTACAAAAATGATAGCAATAGACGAGGGTATTCCCATGCCTTGAAATCCAGCCACTTATGTTCATTCTTATTCAGCTTAAAGGAAGGTAAGGATAGAAACCCAATGACTTCCTATTAACAGGTCTACAAGGAAATGTTAAGAAGTCTACAAAGACATTCAAAATATATAAAACAGTTTAAGTGTTGAGGTTTTCTGATCATCTTGCGTTTAAGAAAAAGACAAGTATAAAGAAGCTGGCATAAACCTGAACCATCCAAAAATAAAGACGGATGATTTATGATTCCACCACACAAAACAGATTTAGTTCAAGCAGGTTCATGTTTCAGATTGAGGACTCAGGGCAGGGATTTGTAGAACGGACTAAGAAGAAGAGATAATCTGGCATTTTTCAAAATTGGATGAGCTTATCAAAACTATGATTTTTTAAAACATTTCTGTATATAGAAAATTGAGCCCAAATGTTTAAATGATCATTGATAAGCTCTTCCCTTTTGTGAAAAAATACTTCTTTTGCCATCGACTTGCAATTCTAGGAGAAAAAGTCCCTCTAGATATTATTGAGAATTTCAGTGTAATCGTGCTAAAGCAAAAAAAAAAAAAAAAAAAAGTTCAACATGTCATTTCTGGATGACTCCTAAAGTTTGTTTCATATTTTCATAAACCACATAGCTGATGCCTACAGCCGGGAGCACCTTCATGAAGTTTGGGGTGATGCCTCTGTAAAGTCCCGGTACCCCCTCTTTGGAAATGATTCGTCGGAACAGGCCAACCATGTTCAGCTGGGGGCTTCCTTCTATCATGGCTAGAAAATAAAAAAAAAAACCAGGCTAATTCCATACTCCAGCCTGCGGTGTTCTTACCAGTGTGCATCAGTGTGCTTCAGAATGATGCAGAAGGAAAGGGTCACAGTCATTCCAAGGAGTCCAAGAAAGTGCCCTCTATTATAAGGGGGGGGGGGGGGGGGGGGGTTGGCAGAGAAGTTGGGGATTGAGCTGTAGATGCCCAGGGTATACTGGCAGCAGTTCTCAACCTGTGGGTGGTGACCCCTGAAAATACATCCTGCATATCAGATATTTACAATACGATTGATTCATAACAGTAGCAAAATTACAGTTATGAAGTAGCAACGAAAATAATTTTATGGTTGGGGGTCACCACAACATGAGGAACTGTATGAAAGGGTCGCGGCGTTAAGAAGGTTGAGAACCACTGGAAAGAAATGACAGAGGGTGAGATTGGCCAGGGAAAGAGCAAAAGAGAAAAGGCACAGAAAGCATACTTTATTAATAGAGCAATAAAAGCCAGCGAATCATAAGAAAAGAGAATTAGCCCACCTGGTGTGGCTCAGTGGTTGAGTGTCGACCTATGAACCAGAAGGTCATGGTTCGATTCCAGGTCAGGGCACATGCCCAGGTTGCGGGCTCAATCCCCAATAGGGGACATGCAGGAGGCAGCTGATCAATGATTCTCTCTCCTCATTGATGTTTCTCTCTCTCTCTCTCTCTTTCTCTCTCTCTCCCCCCTGAAGTCAAATAAATTTTTTTTTTAAAGAGAATTATCCACGAGGTGACAGAAAGCCAAGAGGGCACAGTGGGATCAAAGTCGAGGGAGGAGACAGTGTCACGTTGGGGAGGATCACAGGTCAAGTGTTGTAGCGTCCACAGTAATAAGCAATTCCAGCCACCACTGACCAAGAATCTGACAAATGCCCGGTGTTTGACACAGACCGCTGCTAATTCTTACAACACGGCCGGTCTTCGTCCCCATTTACAGGTGAGAAAAGGAAAACCCAGAGAGGCTATGTGCAAGGATCTGAGCCCAGCTTCATCTAGATACTAACGCTTACACATTCTTTTTTTTTTAATCCTCACCCGAGGACATTTTTACATTGATTGTTACAGAGAGTGGAAGAGAGGGAAAGACAGAGAGAAACATCGATGTCAGAGAAACACATTGATTAGTTGCCTCCTGCTGTACATGCCCTGACCAGGGCCCGGCCAGGGAGGAGCCTGCAGCCAGGTAGTTGCCCTTGACCAGAATCAAATCGTGACTGGTCCACAGGCCAATGCTCTATCCACTGAGCCAAACCAGCTAGGGCAAAGCTTACAAATTCTTAAAGCATGTGTTCTCAACACGAGTAAACAGAAACCCTTACTGTTTATGCATAAAGCACAGGTATACATACAGTACGTGTGCAGTGTGTCTGTGGTATTAGAATTTCATGAAGAGGGAGTGATTAGGGAAAGGCTCTGTGAAAAGGGAGGCAATAAAGAACGAAGGTTGGGATATACCATCTTCATTGAAAAACCCACCTTGAGCCTGCATGCGTGTTCTCACCAAAGACAGCGGGTAGCTGGCCAGCTGCCCGCAGGTGCTGGACAAGGCGCCACACCCCAGCAACACGGCCACTCCGGGGTTCACCGTGTCTTTGGCAAAATGATCCAGCCAATGGGACTTCAAGAGCTGCAGGGACACAGAAAAAAGAGGAGAGGCGGTGAACAACTCGCTTCACGGCCGCTTTCACTCAACGTGAACATTTTCACAGCTGCTCTCGCCCTGCAGGAGACGGGCCACCCACTCCCAGGAGGGGCAGCTCTGCACAGGTGGGGGAGCCGCTGAGGGTTCAGACCCAGACCCGGGAGGTCTGCTACGTAACCGTGAAGGTCAAACGCACCAACTCCAGGACCTGAAGAACACCGCCTACAGTGAGTACTGATCAAAATAATACTACCGACTACATCTCATGTTGTGCTTGACACATTCAATCCTTTGCAAAGCTCTGAGGCAGACTTATCCTTCTGGTATGATAAATGAGGCCCAGCCAGTGTGGCTCAGTGGTTGAGCATCAACCTATGGACCAGAAGGTCACGATTTGATTCCCGGTCAGAGCACATGCCCGGTTGTGGGATCAATCCCCAGTAGGGGGCATGCAGGAGGCAGCTGATCAATGATTCTCTCTCATCATTGATGTTTCTATCTCTCTCTCCCTCTCCCTTCCTCTCTCTCTCTAAATATGTATAGATAGATAGATAGATATACATATATATATATAGATATAGATATAGATATAGATATAGATATAGATATGTAAATTAACACCCTTGAATCTACTTTTGGGTCACAAACTGTTCACTGGTATACGTGTACTTCTCCATACAAAGTCACATTCAAACAGTAAGGACTATATAACCACACTTTCAGATTCAAAAGGTTGCTACAAGCTCACCTCGTACACAGCAAGGTCTATGCCTGCATACGGTATGATGCCTAGTATATTGGGAACATAACCTTTGAAGAAAGCTCCCAGGCCTTCGTGTTTCAAAATCTTCTTGGCACAATCGAACAGGCCGGAGTACTGCCCAGTTCTGCCCACGGCCAGCCTGGTTTTCAGAACCTGGTTGCGAAAGAATAAACAGAATATGGTTGTTCGTGTGAACTCCACTGCCGTGAAACTCTTTGGAGAGGAGCAGTGTTCTCATTCTTACCAGCACCGTGACAGCGTGCCTCCCAGGCGGCCCCCCTAGGCCAGCTTCCTGATATTCACACCTGCCTGGTCCCCTCCCACACTCCACCAGGGCGTCTGTGTGGCCAACAGTTGACAAAGTGACCAAAGAATGCACTTTCCTTCTTGGGGGCTCTGCCACCCGAGATCACCGATTTGGGGAAACCAGCTGCCGAGTGTTGCGGATGCTCAAGCAGCCTGTGGAGAGGCCGAGGGGGTAAGGATCCGCGTCTCCAGCAGCCAGGAGGGTGTGGAATAGATCCATCCCCAACACCCTGACTGCAGCCTGTAAGGAACCCTGGGCCACAGGCACCTCGCCCAGCTCCTCCCAGATTCCTGAGCCACAGAAGCTGGGAAGTGAGAAATGCTTGTTGTTTGAAACTGTTAAATCTGGGGAATACTTGCCACACAGCCACGGATTGTGAATATGAAAACCGTTAACACCGGCAGACTTCACAATGGCACGTACCTCCATAGGATAAATAAACGTCTGTGCAGTTGCTCCGGCCATGGAACCAGAAACAAATCTCTCAAAGGTCCCTAATTTTTGTCCTTCCCAAGTGAGCATCTTCTTGTACTGTGCGAATCAATGGTAAGTGCACATTAGAACCTGCTATAGACAGAATTGTGAGTCCCTCCCCACAAATGCAATGTGGGAGCTGTAACCCCAATGGGATGGTATTTGGAAATGGGGCCTTTGGGAGGTCATTAGAGTTAGATGAGGTCATGAGGGTGGGGCCCTCATCGCAAGATTAGTGTCCTTATAAGAAGAGACATCAGAGAGTTTTCTTTCTTTTTTTCTTTCTTTCCTCCCCTTCCCCCTCCCCCTTTTCCTCCTCCTCCTCCTCCCTCTCTCTCTCTCTTTCTCCCTCTCTCTCTCTCTCTCTCTCCCTCTCTCTCTCTCTCTCTCTCCCTCTCTCCCCACCTCCCCCACATGCATGCACTGAGGAAAGGCCATGTGAGCACATGGCAAGAGGATCATCATCTGCAAGCCAGGAAGAGCGCCTTCACCAGAACCCAAATTGGTCAGCGCCTTGCTCTTGGAGTCCCAGCTCCATTACTGCGAGAAATAAATGTCTGTTGTCTGACCCACCCACTATATGGATTTTGTCACAGCAGCCCAGGCTGAATAAGACAATACCAAAACACAAATCAGCTTCTAGAAGGCAATCAACTGGCCATGTGATTATGTCTTTCAAAATGCAAACACTGCACTAACAATACTTAGCAGGAAAGCAAGGCTTAAATGCTAATGCATTCCGTTGGCTGGACAGCAGTTTTCAAGTTAGATTTCTGCAGGACACAGATGTTGCCCAGATGTTGCCCAGAGGGAAACTAGCTGCTCCTTTGCGCAAACAGAATAATAACATTCTTTCTCAGCTGCACAGAAAATGCAGGGTTAATAGTGTTCACAACAGTGTTTTTGAATAGTGACCCCATAGTTTTTCAAAGGTGGGTTTATTTTCACCAGCACAAATAAAGCTGTTGAGTAAGTAGTAAACAAATATTAACAACCTCGAAACAGTTTTTGTGGGCAATACCTAGAGTTATACTGTCACTGACAACACAGTGATGACACTTACCTGCTCATACGCTGAGAACTTGAGAGCCGTCTCCGGGGCGATTTTAAGAACATTTGTGCCGTTTCCCCTCCAAAGGGAGCGGATCCCTCCTTCTTTCACCATCTGCCGGAGGCCACCATATATGTCCATTTTGTCGGATTTGGAACCATGGACCTGAAAATAAAAGTAAAACGCTGTAAAATACTCATGACGTGTTGTTGTTACTATTTCTATAGTAACAGTACAAACCCCTCTCTCTTCTCCAATACTGCAAGAAGATGTGTTAGAAAACAGAAGATCGGAGGCTTAGAAAATATATAACAGAGCCCTAGTTGGTTCGGCTCAGTGGATAGAGTGTCGGCCTGCAGACTGAAGGGACTCAGCTTTGATTCCGGTCAAGGGCACATGACCGGGCTGTAGGCTCGATCCCCAGTAGGAGGTGTGCAGGAGGCAGCTGACCAATGATTCTCTCTCATCATTGATATTTCTATCTCCCTCTCCCTTCCTCTTTGAAATCAATAAAAATATATTTTGGGGGGAAAAAGAATAATTACTAATTTTTTAAAAAAGAAAGAAAATGTATAACATATAATTTAAGGAGACCCCCTACAATAATGACTGAATATTTAAACACTTGAATAGCCCTAGCTGGTTTGGCTCAATGGATAGAGCATCGGCCTGTGGACTGAAGGGTCCCAGGTTCGATTCCGGCCAAGGGCACATGCCTGGGTTTTGGGCTTGATCCCCAGTAAGGGGTGTGCAGGAGGCAGCCAACCAATGATTCTCTCTCATCATTGATGTTTCTATCTCTCTCTCCCTCTCCCTTCTTTTCTAAAATCAATAAAATATATTTTTAAAAACACACACACACACACACACACACACTTGAATAGTTGTAGAACACCAAAGATTAAGAGCTCATCACACACGTATCAACAATTTAAGGTTTGGCAGAACACTGAAATCATAACATGGACTGAATTTAGGATTAATAACAATAAAATGCAGAGATACTTTTTAAAGGTATAAAAGACTACTACAGAGAGTTTGATAACTTTTCCAAAGCACCCTATTTCTTGGTGTTTGAGGGTATTTAGGACAAACAGACACAAGGTCACGAAGTTCACCTGCATCATGACTTTGAGACGGTCCAAGGGCGCGGTGCTTGTACGGGAGACGGCGCCAGCAATGCCTCCCGCCAGAAGCTGCCTCCACCACTGTCCTGACATTTTTTCATCTTCCGTGAATTCATCCGGGACAGTTAAACTATCTCCTATGTCAATACCCTGTTAAGAGGGGGAGAGGGAGGAGATTACACGCTCCTTCAACTAAACATAGATCATTCCAGCAATTTTGTTTTAAAGAAGAAGCAGGTGTTATTTTATAGTTAAGATCAGCTTCATTCCCTGAAAGTCACCAAACCAATCTGAGCAGAGATGAGGGTCAATAGCTTCTTCCCACTAAGTGGAGTGTGTGGAGTGTCAGTTCACCAGAAATGAAAATCGACAGTGCTCACCAATTTACAAAACCAACAGTCCCGCTTTATTTTCTTAATGGATTCAGAGTAAATTTTCTCCTCTGTGTCTAAGTCAGAATGAAAGGGCAGTATTTTATTTCTTTTTAACTAAAGAAATTAGCTTGTCAACTCTCCAAAAATGCACCCTTTATCTCATAATGATATCTATGTTATGCTTTGCACCATGATATATGCTTCAAATTTCTATATATAAAAGCCTAAGCTACTGAACGACCAAATGACTGATCAACCGGTGGCTATGATGCGCACTGACCACCAGGGGACAGACGCTCAGTGCAGGAACTGCCCCCTGGTGGTCAGTGATTACCAACGTAGCTTGAGAGAAACAGGGCTCTATAATGGTAATATTTTTACAACTTTATTATGTAAATGATTTTGGTGTAAAAGATTTTATAGGTAAGAGTGTCTGGGGAAGGAGCTATGCAATAGTAGTAACCCTCTCTTCCTTTGACTGTGAGTAAAAGAGACACTGTTACCAACTATCTCCAAAGATCCAGTAAGAATCTATGATGTACATGCAGTAGAGTTAACAGAGCTCCAACGGTTAAGGAGCCCCTGGGACTGGGTTGGGCGCCTGCGCTGTCAATGTCCCAGTGTTCTCAGGCGGTGACCATACCAATGGCTTACAGCTCCAAACAAGGATAAACCGATCTATACAGCGTACTTACAGTGGAATGTTTCCAGAAACGGACAATTTCCTCGATATCTGTAACAGGATTAAGTAAGAAGTAGTCCCTCCATTCATCCCAGTCCACTGTCATCGTTCCATCACTATCAATGCTGAAGAAAAAAAAAAAAAGAAGTGAACCAAGGAACAAAACAGAATTTACAAATAAAACTAATATTGCTGGCTTTTTTACAGAATGACCGTTTCCTTTCCAACTTAATATTCTTATTAAATTTAAAACCCTAGCCCAGCTGGTGTGGCTCAGTGGATTGAGCGCCATCCCATGCACCAAGAAGTCATTGGTTGGATTCCTGGTCAGGGCTCCATCCCCAGTAGGGGGTGTGCAGCAGACAGCCAATCAATGATTCTCTCTCATCACTGATGTTTCTCTCTCCCTCTCCCTTCCTCTCTGAAAACAATAAAAATACATTTAAAAAAAAATAAAGGAAGAATCCTGTCTGTCTTTCTCTTACATGTGGAATCTCAATAAAAAACGCAAAACAGAAACAGAGTCATAGAAACAGAGACCAAAGGGATGGTCACCAGAAGGGAGCGGGCGGAGGATGGGTGGGAAGGTGAAGGAGATTCAGTCAATCCTACTGTGATGAGTTTGCGCGCTGGCAGACAAGGACTCGAATCAGTGGGGTGGTCACATTGTGGCCTCAAAATACTGGCTCACTCTAATGTACACCTGAAACTAATATCCGACTGTACACCAACTACACTTACATCAAATGATCAATTTTAAAGAGAAGAAAGAGCCCTGCCTGGGGCTGCACTCCCCACCCCTACACTTTAGAAGAATGTGTGCACACGAACAAAAAGGAAGGAAAAGGAGAGAAAGCTATCGAATGGGTGCAGCGAGGTGCAGGGACTTGTCTTAACCACACTGACATTAGCGCTCTGAAGCAGGACATGAAAGAGAACATCAAAGGAAAAAAACAATTCTCAGTCCACTGAGAGCTTACCTTTTAAGAATCAACTCTGCTTGTTTTTCAGAAATAGTTAACCCTAGTATCTGGAGAGAATGGACAATCTCAGAAGCCTCGATTTTTCCTTTAAAAGAAATAAAAACAGCATAAACTCAGCGTCAGAACTGTAAGGACCTTAGAAATCATAAATTGCAAATCCCTCATTTTATCAGGGAAAGCCTTGAATGGATTAAGATAAAATTATGAATTTAGGGGAGGGTTAGATTTGCTTAAGTACATAGTGCAAAATCAACTCAAAAACTAATAAATACATTAAACAAGTTTGCACATTATTTCACTCTTACTTTTTCCTTGGCACATATGGGACTCTCACTTCAAGCTATTAATCTAAATAGAGAAACCAAAATTCCAGTCCAAAGACACACATTTAAATGTCTAATCTGCTTTTTTTTTTCTTCTAATTTTCAAAATCAGAGAGTATCTGCTCTAAATGAATTCTTTCAAAAAGACTGTCAAATGTAACATAATCGACAAGTTATTAAAATTTAGATTGTCATTTTTATGCCTAAATATGAAAGAAAAATACTAGTAAACCTCTCTTGCCCAGAGAACAAGGAAACATAATTATTTTTTTTAACCCAAAGCTTTAAGTCAAATCACATATTGTTCCATAGTTAACATTTTGCAAACAGCCCCAACTTAGTTTCTTAACTCATTGGACAAATAATAACTTTTCTTAACGAAAAACATGAATTCTATGTAAAAATCACATTACTAAGAAAAACAAGTATTAACACTAGTAATAATTAAAACCCCAGTCAGGTGGCTCAGGTGGCTGGAGCATCGTCCCATACAACAAAAGGGTTCAATTCCTGGTCAGGTCACATACCTAGGTTACAGGTTCATCGCCAGTAGGGGTGCATATGGGAGGCAACTGATCTCTCTCTCTCTCTCTCTCAAATCAATAAAAACTACCCTCAGGTGAGGATTAAAAATAATAGTTGTTATTATCACCTAAGGAAAAAAAGGCTAAATACACATTGTTTTAGCCTCTTGGAAGTATAAGTGCTTCCTCATAGCAGATGATGAATAGAAAATAAAATATACCATCATTATTTCTGTCCAAGCTCTTAAATGCCAATTTCATTTTTTTCTCATGGTCTTTAAGGTACTTCATAAATTCTTCAAAATTTAGCTTCCCATCCTTGTCGATATCACCAGTAGAAAAAATTTTCTAGAAAAAAAAATAGAAGTCTTTTAACATGGGTTAAAATACTAAATTACTTGTACATACACTTCAAGTAGATTGGCTGTTTTCCTATAAGACATGTATTTCATAAATCCCCAGGCAGAAGACGAACACTTGGGATTTAAATATCTAAAACAGTATTTTCCCTTGGATTTCCAAAATGAAATAATATTATAAAAAGCTGTCATATCAAATGATCTCCATTAGTAGAAAGCAATGCTTTAGCGAGAAAGCAATAAGAAGTATGGTATTTGGTAAGACATGTAAGCCCTCTCCCTCCATCACCCAAAATGTACACCTCTGCCGGCTAAGAGCCTCCGTCACCCACCCGGAGCTCACAGACGCCTGCTCTCCTGGGAAGACAATGCCTCGCTGGGGCCGGACCGCATCATGGTCAGACCTCCACGCTCCGGACTCAGAGAGGAAAGGGTCTGAACTCATGAGCTGCCACAAAAGCTTAGAGGGAAATTCATGGACTCAAGTGCAGAATTAGAAACGAAGAACGGCTGGAAATCAATGAAGAATCAAAAGCTTACCCCATCCCAAGTAACTAGGAAAAACATGTTTCAGTTGAATAAAGAAATAAAGTAATCCTAAAGAAAACAAATACACCAGCCCCCACATCTCTCCGCCCACGGCCCCCCTCGGCCCACCTTCCCTGGCTCCGGGGGGTCATCGATCCCTATATCACCCAGGGTTTCCTCAATCTCCAGGATGTCCAGGGTCCCGTCCTCATTGTGGTCCAGGTACCAAAAGAGGTCTCGGTAGAGGGAGTCCATCGGGGCGTCTGGCCCCCGCGGGGCCCCTCAGTCTCCCCACGGGGAAGTGAGAGGGAGGAGGGGGCCTCCTGCCCAATCAGTCCCGATGGCAGAGACCTGAGACAGCAGCATCCGCTGGGGCGCCCACGACCAAGTCCCATCCGCGAGAAAAGCGCAGGAAGGGGAGGCGCCTCGCAACGGCTGCAGGCGGGGCACGCGGGCCCTGGCGCCTGGTGGGGGCCGCCCCGGGGGCTGGAAGCTGCGGCCTCGGTTCCTTTCGTTCCCAGGGCGGCCGATCAGACACCCCGGGTTTCCTGGAGCAGCGGAGTGGGGACAACGCAGGCCCTTCCCCCGGGACTTCCGGTTGGACCTGGCCCGGTTGGACCTGGCACGGCCGTCTCTAGAGGTGGAGCATCTTCTCCGAGAAGAGGGGCTGGAGGAGGCTGGGACCTGGGCTGAGCGGCCATGACGGGTGGGAGAGCCAACAGTTCCTGACCGTGGCTTGGCCGCACCTTTCCAAGAAGCCTTCTCCTAAGGCCAAGGCGCTTAATAGTCGTCGTGGAGACTGGGAATGGGGACCTAACGAAAGTCTCTGGGCCTCTCCTTCTGTGATGCTCCCTCACCCTCTCACCCCCAACCCCAGATCCTCATCTTCACCCGCATCACAGGGCTGCAGGGCAAGGCCGCTCCATGGCCGGGGTCCCAGCTCTGACCTCACAGATGCACACCTGGGAGGGAAATCTCAAAGTGGGCGGAAGTCAAGGCAGCTGGGGGCCCAGAGAGAAGTCAGGAGATACTCAGAAACCATGCCCCTGACTCGTCTGAACCACACTCTCCCCTGTGCATATCCTTGTGGTCCCTCATCCTGTCCACCGGAAACGGGAAGTGTGGTTTCCCAATAAAAACTCCGCCTTTTATGTAATCGAGTCTTCCAAACATGGCGCACTCTTAAAAAGTTGTATTAAAATTCATGTACAGCAACCAGAACACACATTTATGGCTGGCCGGAATGCAAAATGGTTCGGCCACTTTGGAAGAACTTTCTTTTGGGGGGGGGGGGGGTGGACAAGGAAAAAAAGGAAGACATTTTGGCATTTCTTACAAAACTAAACACACACAATATAATCCAGCAATCCCAGTGCTTGGTATCTGCCCAAAGGAGTTAAAAGCTTATGTAACACTAGAGGCCCAATGCATGAAATTTGTGCAAGGGGCTGGGCCCTGGCAACCCTGGCTTCCTCCAGTCGTCTGGACTGTCGTCCGAAATGTCGTCTGGATGGTCATTCTGCTGTTCAGTCTAATTAGCATATTAGGTCTTTATTATATAGGATGTCTACAGAAAACCTACACACAAATGTTTGTAGCAGCTACGCATAATTGGCAAAGCTTGGAAACAACCAAGATGTCCTTCTGAAGTGATGCTACAGAAACTGTGGCATATCCAGATGATGGAATATTATTCAGCACTAAAAAGAAATGAGCTACCAAACCACAAAAAGGCATGGAGGACCCTGAAATGCATATTACTAAGTGACAGGAGCCAATCTGAAAAGGCTATCTACTGTATGATTTCAACTATATGACATTCTGGCAAGACGATGGAGACAGTAAAAAAGTAAGTGGTTGCAGGAGGTCAGGGCTTGAGGGAGGATAAGCAGGCAGAGCACAGAGGGTTTTTTAGGCCAGTGACAATATTCTGTGTGATGCTGTAAAGGGGGATACATGTCATAATACATGTGTCCAGCTTCACAGCATGGACACCACCAGGAGTGAACCCGAAGATCAATAAGCTATGGGCTTTGGGTGATAATGATGTTAATGAGGTTCATCAGTTGTAACGAATGTGCCTCTCTTGTGCCAGATGTTGATCATGGGGGAGTCTATGCCCATGTGGGGGCAGGAGGGATATGGGAAATCTCTATGCCTTCCTCTTAATTTCGCTGTGAACCTAAAACTGTTCCCAAAAAAGGTAAATTATTTTTTAAAAATTCATCAAGACAATTTAATCAAGCCCTTGTCTATTAGTTCTTGCTCTACTGACTCATCATATCAAGTACAGACAACATAAAGAGGACCATGACATGTTCTTGAAATACCCATGGGTTTGCCTGGAGGAAGAGGTGGTGCCATGGTTAGTCATAAGTACTACGACCTTTCCCCCAGCGCGGCCGAGCAGTGGCAAATGTCTAATGCTGTTTCACAAGAGATGCTGTGGCCCAATCGAGAATGAGTCCTCCCACAAAAGAGACGTTTGCAATCCACGAAGAATGGTCCTTGCTTGTGCACAGCAGAGAATGCAAGCAGTCACAGTGAGTCACAGAAGTCGGGCATCCAGCCAGGGCACATGAGTGCATAGGACCAAGGAGAAAAGACAGAAGTCACGGCCAGTGTCGTAAGGAACAGACTGACAGCACTTTATAGAACCAAGAGTTGACTGTCTCATCACCTCATATGAGACTCTGGACTCCGAGATGCTTCCCTTCTTGCTCTTGGTATCCCTCTCGGTGAAACAGTCCTGTGCCCCTTATGATCCTACATCTTTCCTAAGGAAGTTCCAATAAGAGGATGTGCCTATGAGAACATGGCAAACAACTTCATTTTAAAGTTTTCTGTAATCTCTCAGGCTAACTTGTTAAATCAGCTTGCCCTGAACTTGGGTATAGTAATACCTTCATACTCTACAAAACCTGTCCCTTCAGCTCTACACATTAATAAAAGAGTTGCCACTAAAATGATGTCTTTCTTCGAGAAAGAAGAAAAAAATATCGGTAAAACCCTATTGGGCAAGATTCCCTTTTTTCATTTTATTGCCTTAAGTCTACATTCAGACTTTTTTGGGCCCTACCCTGTTCCAAAGTCTTCCAAGCCTACACTGAAATGAAATAACCATATCTCCAGCCAAAACTGCTGACTCTTCACCATCAGTTTATTTTCCTCATAATTTCCATTTTGGTATCTTAGAATCCAGATTACTCCCTCTACTCTTTAAAGTCCTGAATTTTGGGTTTTTTCCTGAGAGTACCTCAAATGACATCCAAACATCGGGACTATCTGTTAGGTAGCTCTTCCTGGGAGGGGTTTCCCTTTTCTGCCCTCAAAGGCTCATGGATGCCTGATCTACAGGCATGACATCCCACATACTAGTACACAGCATCTAACCAGGGGCCACTTCGTAGTGAGAGGTGTGGGAGGGGCCCATGACCAAGGAGCCCACTGCCCACATCCCACGCCACTCCATCCAGAGAGCCAGGGAGGCCCACAGAGTGTAGCTGAGGCAGCACCGAGGACACAATATTTGGCAGCGATGGATGCCACCCTTCAGGATGCAGTAAATCGGGGATCTGTGTCTGGCTTGGTGCCCCCAACAGGACGAGAATCCAGGAACCAAGAGTGGAAGCAAGAGTGGTCCCCTGACTGTCATTCCCAGTGACCACAGGGGGGACTTTTTACTTCCTGTTCCCACAACTCTGGGCTCTGCAGGGTTAGTTTCTGGTCCCCAACAGGATATACTCTTGCCAGGGACTAGCGCAAGCTCCAGCTGCCACCTGGGCATTTGGAAGGGAACTCCCTGTGTCCAGGGACCACCAGGCAGGAGAAGTCACCAACCTAGTCGGCGTAAATGGACCCCGAGCAGCAGGAGGTAGGGCTGCTTTTACACCAGGAAGACCAGAAAAATGCATGCAACGCCGGTGACCCACATACACAACGTGAACGGTGACTCAGAGCCCTCAGGAACGCAGGTTTGTGTCACACCACCAGGTAAGCCACCAAGACCTGCAGAGCTGATGGCTGGGTGCGAGTGGAATGGAACATAGAAGGTCAGGAAGGGAGATCATGAGTCCCAGGTGTGACCAAGGGAAGCCCTGGGGACTGTGGTTGGTCCCTCTGACCTCCCTGAGGAAGACAGGCTGGGGACGAGGCAGAGAAGCAGATCTGTGGTGGCCAGGTCAGGCCGCCTGCGAGAGAGCCTGGGGTGGGAGCCTGCTGCCTACTCCCCCCGACACACACACACACACCCCACGCCTTTGGAGCCTTGGACCCACTGCAGCCCTCACCCAGGTCCACAGTCGCCCTGGGCTGCTCCAACCCATGACTAACCACAGCAGGTACTAGCCCTGGGCAGCCAGGGCCAACACAGGACCCCCACCCCCCCCCCCCCCCCCGACAGACAGCACGTCCTCAGAGACTCCCCACTAGCCTTGAGACACTTCCTAGGAACTGCTCTGAGTTCTGCCTAAGGCGACCCTTCCTTCTTGCACTCTTCTCACGGGGTTCAACTTGCATCCTGGCCTCTCCCCTACCCTTCCCGGGCCTTCCCTCCAATAAATGACTTGCACACCCAACCCCATCTTACTTTCTGCCCCTCGGAGGCCCAGAACTGACAGTTACTACCACGAGGGATCCAAGACAACAGGTGGGGACATGGGGCTTGGGAACTGGCTCACTCACCGCCCCACAGGCCAAGAGCCCCAGTGGCTTATGGCTAAGGATATGCCTCCCACACGGCAGGAGCCCAACGCTAAGATGCCCCAGTGATGACCTGGGAAGATGGCCTGGTTTAGGGGAACACCCTGACTAGTGCAATGATTTGGGCATTTGAAAAATGAGGGGCACTATGCTAGAGGATAGGCAGGAAAGCAGCATGATAAACAAGCGAGTCTCCAGGATGGTACAGCCATGTTAAATTTGAACGTATCAATAGTATAGTCTCGGAATATAAAGGGGGAAATTGACAGGGTTCTAAAGAAAAGGTGGCAGATCCACAGTCTTAGAGGGAGTTTGACACCTCTCTCTCAGTAGTGACGGCAGTAACAGTATTAGATCATTTAAAAGCTAATCGATAATTGATTGCTTATTAGACAGCAGGCATTAATGCATTTATTCTTCACAGTAACCCTAGTGTTTGTTACTTCTGTCAAAGAGAGGAAACTGAGGCTAGAGAGATTTTTTTTTTAATGGTCCAAAATTAACTAGCAAGTAGCAGAACCAAAATTTAAACCCAGGCAGTAAGGCTAGATTTCCCTTCTTTTCTTACAGGCTTATCTGCGTATGTAAAAAGGTGATTATCTGGCAAAACTATGGAGGCAATAAAAAGGTCAGCAGTGGAGGGAAGAATAGGCAGAGCACCGAGGATTGCTGGGGCAGGGAAATACTCCGTGACACTCTAGGATGGAGATTTGTCCTTATCCACTTGTCCAAACCCACAGAATGTGCAGCACCAAGAGTGAACCCTGAGGTGAGCTGGGCTTTAGTGTAGGTTCATCTTTGGTGAATAATGCACCATCTGGTGAGTGATGTTGACAATGGGGGAGGCTATGCATGTGTAGGGCCAGGGGTATGTGGGGAATCGCTGTGCCTTCCTCTCAATTGTATGGCAAAACTGAAACTGCTCTAAAAAATAGTCTGGTTTTTGCCGAAACCGGTTTGGCTCAGTGGATAGAGCATCGGCCTGCGGACTGAAAGGTCCCAGGTTCGATTCCGGTCAAGGGCATGTACCTGGGTTGCGGGCACATCCCTGGTGGGAGATGTGCAGGAGGCAGCTGATCGATGTTTCTCTCTCATCGATGTTTCTAACTCTCTATCTCTCTCCCTTCCTCTCTGTAAAAAATCAATAAAATATATTTTTTTAAAAAATAGTCTGGTTTTTTTTTTAATAAAAAAGAGATTTATCTTATTGTACCCAGCATTTGTAGGTACCTTGCAACAGGTAAATTTTGGTTATATTTTCATACATACGCTGGAAATAAATGTGTTTTTTTGGTTGTTTTTTTAATATATTTTTATTGATTTCAGAGAGGAAGGGACAGGGAGAGAGATAGAAACATCAATAATGAGAGAAAATCATTGAAAGGCTGCTTCCTGCACACCCCCTACTGGGGATCGAGCCCACAACCAGGCATGTGCCCTTGACCAGAACTGAACCCGGGACCCTTCAGTCCACAGGCCAACGCTCTATCCACTGAGCCAAATCGGCTAGGATAATAAATGCATATTTTATGTATACGTATAAAATACATATGTTATAGTGATAAACATGCCATCCTGTTCAGTGTGTTTGCGTACATACAGTTCTACACAACTTATTTTACATTTGTCCTTATATGAATTTTGAAAAAGTGAAGACATTTTTAATCTCTTTCTCAGTCAATCTAGCCAGAGGTTTGTCTATTTAATCATATTTTCAACCACCCCCCCCCCAAGAAAAAAGCATATATTTAAAAATTTAAAGCACATGGTTAAATAACTCATGGGTCAAAGCTGAAATCATATTAGGACCTAGAGAATACTTGGAACTAACCTACAATAAAAGCACTTGGGGAATTCAGTTAAAGTGATTAAAGGGATATTGTAGCTCAAAATTAATGAATTCAGCATTTAATAAATTAGACTTAATGAATGAATTCGGCAATGTAGCAGGATACAAAGTTAACACCAAGAAATCTATGGCATTTCTATACACCAATAGTGAACTTACAGAAAGAGAGACTAAAAAAGCAATCCCATTTACCATCACACCAAAAAAATTAAAATACCTAGGAATAAACTTAACTAAAGAGGTAAAAGGCCTCTACTCAGAAAACTACAGGATGTTGAAAAAAGAGATAGAGATGGAAGAACATTCCATGTTCATGGATTAGTAGAATCAACATCATTAAAATGTCCATACTACCCAAAGCAATCTATAAATTCAATGCACTTCCCATTAAAATACCAACGGCATATTTCACAGACCTAGAACGAACTCTCCAAAAATTCATCTGGAATAAAAAAAGACCCCAAATAGCTGCAGCGATCTTGAGAAAGAAGAACAAAGTAGGTGGGATCTCAATACCAGATATCAAGCTGTATTACAAAGCCACTGTTCTCAAAACTGCCTGGTACTGGCACAAGAACAGACATATAGATCAATGGAATAGAATAGAGAGCCCAGAAATTGACCCAAACCAATATGCTCAATTAATATTTGACAAAGGAGGCAAGAACATACAATGGAGTCAAGACAGTCTCTTCAATAAATGGTGTTGGGAAAATTAGACAGTTACATGCAAAAAAATGAAACTAGACCACCAACTTACACCATACACAAAAATAAACTCAAAATGGATAAAGGACTTAAATGTAAGATGGGAATCCATAAAAATACTAGAGGAATCCAAAGGCAACAAAATCTCAGACATATGCCGAAGCAATTTCTTCACTGATACAGCTCCTAGGGCAGTGATGGCGAACCTTTTGAGCTCGGCATGTCAGCATTTTGAAAAACCCTAACTTAACTCTGGTACCGTGTCACATATAGAAATTTTTTGATATTTGCAACCATAGTAAAACAAAGACTTATATTTTTGATATTTATTTTATATGTTTAAATGCCATTTAACAAAGAAAAATCAACCAAAAAAATGAGTTCACGTGTCACCTCTAACACGCGTGTCATAGGTTCGCCATCACTGTCCTAGGGCATTGGAAACTAAAGAAAAAATAAACAAATGGGACTACATCAAAATAAAAAGCTTCTGCACAGCAAAAGAAATCATCAACAAAACAACAAGAAAGCCCACTGCATGGGAGAACATATTTGCTAATGTTATCACCGATAAGGGTTTAATCTCCAACATTTATAGGGAACTCATACAACTTAACAAAAGGAAGATAAACAATCCAATCAAAAAATGGGCAACGGACCTAAATAGACACTTTTCAAAAGAGGACATTCAGCCCTAACCGGTTTGGCTCAGTGGATAGAGCGTCGGCCTGTGGACTGAAGGGTCCCAGGTTCGATTCCAGTCAAGGGCATGTACCATGGTTGTGGGCACATCCCCAGTAGGGGGTGTGCAGGAGGCAGCTGATCGATATTTCTCTCTCATCGATGTTTCTAACTTTCTATCCCTCTCCCTTCCTCTCTATAAAAAATCAATAAAAATATATTAAAACAAAAAAAAGAGGACATTCAGAAAGCCAAGAGACATATGAAAACATGCTTAAAGTCACTAATCATCCGAGAGACACAAATCAAAACAACAATGAGGTACCATCTCACACCTGTCAGAATGGCTATCATCAACAAATCAACAAACGACAAGTGCTGGAGAGGATGCGGAGAAAAAGGAATCCTCTTGCACTGCTGGTGGGAATGCAGACTGGTGCAGCCACTATGGAAGACAGTATGGAGTTTCCTCAAAAAGTTAAAAATGGAACTCCCATTTGACCCTGTGATCCCACTTCTAGGAATATATCCCAAGAAAATAGAAACACCTATCAGAAAGGATATATGCACCCCTATGTTCATAGCAGCACAATTCACCATAGCTAAGATTTGTAAACAGCCTAAGTGCCCATCAGCAGATGAGTGGATTAGAAAACTGTGGTACATCTACATGATGGAATACTATGCTGCCATAAAAAAGAAGGAATTCTTACCATTTACAACAGCATAGATGGAACTGGAGAGTATTATGCTAAGTGAAATAAGCCAGTCAATGAAGGAAAAATACCACATGATCTCACTCATTTATGAATAATAAAGACCATTATAAACTGATGAACAAAAATAGATACAGAGGCAGAGCAGCATCGAACAGACTGTCAAACTACAGCTGGAAGGCGGGGGCGGGGGGGGGGGGGCAGGTGCGGGGAGGGGGGTAAGAGATCAACCAAAGGACTTGTATGCATGCATATAAGCATAACCAATGGACGCAAAACACTGGGGGGTAGGGGAGGCCGGGGGAAGGTCGGGGGCGGGGGGGGGGGGGGGTGGAGACATATGTACTACTCTTTGTAATATTTTAAGCAATAAAAAAAAATAATGAATGCAGCATTTAATGCAAGAAATTAGGAAAAAAGCAAATGAGCCCTAGTCAGTTTGGCTCAGTGGATAGAGCGTGGAACCAGGGACTGAAGGGTCCCAAGTTCAATTCTGAACAAGGGCACATACCTCGATTGCAGGTTCAATCCCGGCCCTGATCCTTGCGGGAGGCAGCCAATCTATGTGTCTCTCTCACACTGATGCTTCTCTCTCTGTGTCTCTCCCCCCACCTTCCACTCACTCTAAAAAAAAAAAAAATTAATGGAAAAATGCCCTTGGGTGAGGATTAACAAAAGAAAAAGAAAGAAAAAGAGCAAATGAGCAAACCCCAAAAAAGTAGAAGGAAATAAACAGAAATTAAGGGAAGAAAATAAAAACCAGAGACAATCAGCAAAAGGGACCAGCAATGACATCGGGAACATAACTACAGACAGCCAGAACTTTTTAAAAATAATAAGTGAATATTATGAACCTTGGACAAAATGGGCTGTTTCCTAAAAATTGTAACTTACTGAATCTGATTCAAGACCAAACAGTAAACTGAAGCGGCCAGACAGTCCTACAGACATTGAATGAGTAGCTTAAACGACAAAACTATACAACAGTTGTTGGCTCCTGTGGTTGAATCGCTTTCCCCCTTGGGACAGGGATGCCAAGGTGTCCTCTTAGGTTTCAGTGGGCTGGAGAGGTTCCAAACACCCCTCCCTGTGAAGGGGCGGGAGGAGCTCCAGCACACAATTAACATGACTCAGAGGCGCCCAGCCCCTCCATGTCAATCAATGGAATGGCCTCTGCTCCTCAACAGGAAGTTGGGGAAAACAGTAAGATGGGTTTTCTTTTGCTTTTTTTAAATTAAACTGATTGGGGTGACATTGGTTAATAAGACCATATATATTTCAAGTGTACATTTCTATGATACATGCTCTGTATATTGAATTGCGTGTCCACCAGCCAAAGTCAAATCATCTTCCATCACCATATTTGGCCAAGACTTTGTGGACGAAAGGGGCCACATGCTAACCCTACAAGCTCAGGAGAGGCCTGCGTGGCGGGCTTGCGAACTCAAAGACCTAACATCACCACAAAGGATGGTCTGAAATTAAACTTTAACTAAAAGCAGTTATGGTGGGTAGTCACCTCCTAGGGCGGTGTCTTCACTGACAAGGTTAATCTTTACCTTAACTGAGCCTACCTGTCTTTTTGCATCTATAATAATATATCCTTGAAATGTCTGGGTAACTTTAACTTCCCTTTTTCTGGATCCCTTGGGGCACAACCTAATGGGCCCCAGGACAGAGACCACAAATTCCTTCATTGTTATCATGTTAATTGTTCCTGCACCCACCTAAGTGTGTGTCTATCATTTTACTTCTTATCCAATCCCAGGGGTCACCCCCTTTTGCTTTCTCCCACCTCACTAGTTTATCCCAATAGATTTCATGTAGCCCACTTATGTCCCCTCCTTTGATTGTAATGTATAAAAACAGATGAAAGACTGCCATTCTCCGGAGCACTATCCCAATCCGTTAAGGTTCTGCTTCCCGGCAATTGTCAACAGTTTGGCTCAAATAAACTCACAAAACTTCTTTACAGGTTTGAATGTTTTTACGTTAACAATGTGTTTTCACACAGATCTGAAACTGTAGGCAAAACTAGCTGGTGGTGGAAGCAACTTCCAAGAGATAAAAATGGGAGCTTTTTACAGGATCTGGGGCCCACTGAAACCTGAGAGCTAACAAGTTCAAGTTTGATTAAATGTTTGCAAAGGCGCAGAAAGGCAGGTACAGGACCTGGGATGCACTCAGACCGAAAGCGCTGCGGTCCAGTGGGCGAGGGTTCGCTGCACTGAGTTTATCTGGAAAAACATCGGGAGCCTTTCAAAACCTGCGGCTCGTCTTTGGGGGGGGGGGGGGGGGGCGGTGCCCCATTCCCGAGCGTCTCCATCCCCAGGCGCCGGGCACCCCGGCTCCTCCTCCTTCCTGGCCGAGCCCGGGCCGCCGCCCTCCGAGCTGGCAGCGCCCCAGTCCCTCAGCCCTCCGGGCCCTCGGGCCGCCCGGCCGCGACCCACCTCCTCGGCGTCCTGGCCCAGGGGGATGCCCAGGCTCCGGAGCCCCTCCTGCAGCTCGCCGATGTCCACCACGCCGTCCCCGTTGCGGTCCAGCTGCCGGAACAGGGTCTCGTAGCGCGGCGGCGGCGGCCCCGCGTCCTGGCAGGCGGCCGCGGGCAGCACCCAGCCCCGCAGCCAGCGCAGCATGGTCCCGAGGGGGGCGGCCGAGCGCGAGCACCGGGATCCCGCACGGGGCGCCGGGGGCTGGCGGGAGCCGGTCGCAGCGGGGACCCCACCCAAGCCGGGCGGGGCGCGCAGGGCGGGGCCGGGCTCGGGGAGGCGGGGAGGAGCTCGCCCGCGCCCGCCCCCAGCAGGCGGCAGAGGCAGAGGGCGGGCAGGAAGGGGCAGGGCCGCCGGGCCTCCAGAGGCGGTGGGACCGGAGGAGAGGCCGGCCGGGTCCCAGCCGCCAGAGGCGCGGGTGCGACGAACGAGGATCAAGTCCCCCGAAGTCGGGGACCTCAGAGCCCACAATACGGGCGGGGAGTGGGGGCAGTTGGGAGCGCGGGTTCCTTAACTTGGAGCCTCTTCCGTCCTGGCTGAGCCTGGCGCCCTGCCGGGAGGAGGCTGGCTGCCTGGAAACTGGGCCAGCGGGCTTTGTCTCCTCGAGGTCTTTATCTCGCACAGATCTCTGACTTTTTCCTATCACTCCACAGGCACTGCACATCTCTGGGCCTGTTTTCTTTTTTATTGATTTTAGAGAGAGTGGCAGGAGAGAGAGAGAGAGAGAAAGAGAGAGAGAGATAAAACACCAACCAGCTGCCTCCTGCACGCCCCCTACCGAGGATCCCGCCAGCAACCCTGGCATATGCCCTGATCCCAATGGAACAGGCAACCTCTTGGTGCATGGGAGGAAGGTCAACCAACGGAGCCACACCAGGGGGTTGGGCCTGTTTTCCATTCACAAAAATGCACACCTTGTGATCAGAATTCTGAAAGAAGCATCTAAGAGTAACAGTGTTATATCAATCATATCAATAAAACTGGGGGGCAGGGGGCAAAAACCAAAAATGGAGCAGCTCAGGGGTCTTCTGCAGAAAACACCAAGTCCATCCAGGTGGGCAGTGGCCAAAGAGGGTCTAGCTTGCTCCACAGCTGGGTGAGTGGGCTCTGCCCCTGACAGACAGTAGGCAGCGCTTTCTAGAAAGCCTCAGGCCCACCCTCTCAAGATTGGTACAGATACAGGCTTGAGGCCACTGCACAGGGAAGGCAGAACTTACCACATAATGTGGGATACCGCACCAGAGATAACCTTTCTTAACTAAGTTCTTTCTGGTACTAAGTTCTCCGAATCCTCATCAGGGGCTCCTGGACTTATCTTACTTATTTAGATGCTCACTGATGGAGAAATTAAGACTGTTCTGGGGCCCAAAGCAGTGAATCCAAGTTAAGGAAAGGGGAAAAGCATTTTCTGGAAGGAGACAGAGATGCACAGATAGATTTTCCTTATTAAGTTTAATGGACATGGGTTTCATATATCAGATTGTAAGTAATTTGTCAAATTTTCAAAACAAATCAGGAAAAAAACAGCAAAAAGAAAAATTCATTCCCTCCTCCTGAGACTTTTCCTATAGATCAACTACCTTCGTTAAGAAAAAGACTCTACTGGGGCTGGCAGCACTGTGTATTCTAATAGAATAACAACACTTTTCTTAAAGTTCAGTTTATACAAGCAGCTATGCTAACTGCTTATAGGAAAATCACCTCAATACCAGTTTTCTCTGTCTTTCCAATACAGGTTTGAGAATGCCATCCTGATTTTATTACTCTCAGCCATACAGGAGTGAACAAGAAACCCAACTTTTCCCCCACCTGGCTCTGAAGTTTATTATTAATGTTACCATCATCAATATTACGTAATGAATGTCATCACCATTATTACAATTATGAATTGGGCAACCAACCAAACTAGTGAAAATACTGTTCACAAACTCCATGGCAAGTGAAACAAGGTCCTTAACTATCTATTCCTTAAAAAAAAAATGTATGCATTCCTCCTTACCTTCAATTTTTCTAGGTGAGCCAGGAGAGGGAAGACTTCAGAGCTTAAAGTGCAGGACTAACTATGTAGGTTCTCAATGAGCATAATGCCATCTCCTAGAGAGCAACTTGGAAATAATTATTGTTGGAGGCGTTTTCATAATTATTTTTAAATTAAAATTTAACTTTAGAGTAGTTTCAATTTACAAGAAATCTGTGAAAATAACAGAGAATCCCCAGGCCCCCACGCCCACTTTCCCCTTCTTATTAACATCTTAAATATGGTCCATCTGTCACAATTAAAGAGCCAATGTTGATACTATTAACTGAAGTCCACACTTTATTCCCTTCGCCTTAGTTTTTCACCTACTGCCCTTTTTCTTCGCCAGGATCCCACCCATGACACCACATTACATTTCGTCATCGCGCGTCCTGACCCTCCTTCTGGCGGAGCTGTGACAGTCCTCAGATCCCCGGTGTGTGATGACCTTGGCAGTTTTGAGGAGTGCTGACCAGGTATTTTGTAAACTGGGACATTTTGTCAGTTGGAATTTCTTTGATTTTTTTTTATGATTACGGGGTTTGGAAGGAAGACACAGAGGTAAAGCGCCATTTCCATCACAGATCAATAGCACATACTATTGCTACAGCTTAGGTGATGTCGACTTTGATTCCCTGGATGTGGTGATGTTTGTCACACTTGTCCAATAAAGGTATTCTTTTCCCGTTTCCATATTGTACTCTTTGGAAGTCACTGCACATGGCCACACTAATGTGTGTGGAGCTGGGGGGAGGGATCTACATCAATTATCCGGAATTTTTCCACAGACTTGTCTATTCTCCCCATTTCTTTCTTTATTTATTCAACCATTCATCTACATCAGTATGGACTCCTGGATATTTATTTTATATGCCGGGTTATAATCCAATTCTATTTCATTAATGTGTTGCTCCAATTGGTCCAGCGTTGGTGACTGGAAGCTTTCAGTTGCTATGTCCCCATCAATGTGTGCGTATGCGTCCTCAGACTCCTCATGTATGTTTCCTTCCCAAGTCCTACAGTTGGTTATTTCTACTAAGGAATCCTGGTGCCTTTACTGGAAAGTGGTATTAGAGACTCAATCTAAGAGAACTGAGAGGCTGTACCCTAAGGACAATGGGCTAAATCATCACTTTAAGAGATTTTACAAAATATCCAAGCCATTACCAAGGTTATAGCAAACAGTAGATCTTACGTGAAACAGAGGGCCTGAGAGTGAGGGCTGAATGCAATCCTTAATGAGGGAGAGAATGTTAAAAGGTCTTTCCAAAGTACTGACCTCTCTAAACTTAGTTCCTCAACTGAAAATTGGGATAACCCTGGCCGGTGTGGCTCAGTTGGTTGGGCGTCACCCTGGGCACTAAAAGGTTGCCCGATTCCTGGTCAGGGAACATGCCCAGTAGGGGGCGTCAGGAGGCAGCTGATTGATGTTTCTCTAATATCAATGTTTCTCTCTCTCCCTCTCCCTTCCTCTCTCTCTCTCAATCTTCTAGTATGGTTGTTAGAATTAAGCAAGAGGAGGACCTTTTAAAGTGCCTTGAAATAATACCTGGCACATAGCAGGCACTTAATACATTATAATTAAAAAAAAAAAAAGACAGCATGGGACTTTGACCTCTGATGCAATAATTGGGTCCACTTTACCAAAATGATTATTTCATTTATAGGTTTTATACTAGAAAACATAAAGAGAAAATGTTTTAACAATTATTTGATCCTTTCTTTCCTTTTAGGAAGAGATCAGTTTCTCTTTATAACCCAGGTATTATCTTACAATTAAGTGATTACAGTAATGACAACAATTTCACATTTCACTTCTACGTTAATCCAAACGGTCCTTTCAGTATTTCATAGGCCACACAGCTTATGAATATTGCAGGCAGCACTTTTATGATATTTGGAGTGAGGCCCCTGAAAAAGCCCATTTTTCCTTCTTTGTAATATATATCTTGAATGAGATGAATCATAGTTGTTGTGTTTTCCTTCTGTGCTATAAATTGAAAAAAAATCAGTGTAATTCAATATTTAATCTTCATATATTCAGACAGTACAATGATTAACAAGAATTTATAGGGAATGAAATTATTTCAGAGTACACCTTGCTCCCTACCTACAGAATAGTCCCCTGTGGTCCAATACCATAGTCACTAGACACATGTGGCTATCTGAATCTAAATTAATTAAGATTAAGTAAAACTAAAAGTTTAGTTTCGCAGTGGCACGACACTTCCAGTGCCCGACAGCCATGTGCGCCTTGCAGCTGCCATACTGCACAGTAGACATGAAAGCTTCCCATCCTGCACAGCATTGAAAGTCTTCAATGAGGACCTCACAGGAGCACTGGGAATGGAGCGTGACCTCAATAGTCTGCTGGGGGATGGGCAGGTGATGGGATGGATGGAGAGAGTCCCCACCCGGAATGCCATGTAAATTAAACCCCAAAATCTTCCTAAAAAGAAGGGGGGGAAGGAATGTAAGAAAATATTGCTTACCACATGACCCCTTAAGACAGTGGTTCTCAACCTTCTGGCCCTTTAAATACAGTTCCTCATGTTGTGACCCAACCATAAAATTATTTTCGTTGCTACTTCATAACCGTAATGTTCTACTGTTATGAATCGTCATGTAAATATCTGATATGCGGGATGGTCTTAGGCGACCCCTGTGAAAGGGTCGTTCGGCTGCCAAAGGGGTCGCGACCCACAGGTTGAGAACCGCTTCCTTAAGGAATTTACTCAGGAAGATACTAGTGGAATTATGTGAGAGCTTTCTTTCCCCCCAACTTAAAGGGTATTTTCTTAAAACCTAAATTTCTGACTTTACACCTAAGAGGAACAAGCAGATGCCCTCCCTTCTGTTTCACGTCTCCTCGCCAAAGAGAACAAAACAGCGTGTTCAACTGCACAAATGTATTAAGTTCCTGCTGCAGAATGCGGCAAAGGAATTCCAAGTTCATCCTGAGCTACTGCTGATTCAATCTGAGGACAGTAAACCCTGTCCTATTGCTCTGCTTGGCGCTTCCTAACTGTAAGCTCTGGAAAACGACCACTGGGGACAGAAACATGTGCAGAGTTCCAAGTAGAACTTTGTAGAGGAAAGAAAATCTAAACTCCACAGAAGGCTCTACGATAAATTCAAGATCATGCTTTAACAATCAGAAAGTTAGCTTTTTATTCAGCAATTCTACAGTTTTTCTGATTTTGAAATCAATTTCTACTCATTTAAAACAACTTGTTTTAACTTCGTTTTTTTTATTTTTAATTCATGGAATTAATAATGATTTTATTACTTCTTTATTTCATTAGCTTTTTAAAATTTGTTTTTTGTTGCTGTTAATCTTCACCTGAGGATATTTTTCCGTTGATTTTTAGAGAGAGTGGAAGGGCGGGGGAGAGACAGAGAAAGAGAAACATCAATGAAAGAAAGACATTGATTGGCTGCCTCCTGCACTCACCCCAACCAGGGCCAGGGATCAAACTGCAACCTACGTATGTGCCTGGACCGGAATCACACCTGCAGGCCTACTCTCTATCCACTGAGCCAAACCAGCGAGGGCAATTTTATTAGCTTTTTAAATTTATTCTTACTTCATTTAAAAACCCACACACTCACCTTGAGCCTGCATGCGTGTTCTAAGAAGGGTCAGAGGGAAGCTGGCTATCTGACCACTGGTGTGCGACAACGTGCTACATCCCAGCAAAATCATTAAGCCAGGGTCTACAGAGTTTCCTGCATAATGTTCGAGCCAATAGTTCTTCAAAAGCTGGAAGAAAGAAATCAGGAAACATCCTTTAACTACTGTGCAGGTCGAAGGAGAAGAAATTCATTGTTCACACAACTGCAGGAAACATTACTGAGTAGCTTCTTGATTCTGGAATGATATTGAGCATTTCCGTAGATGTTACCTCAGTTAATCCCTCAGAAACCTGACAAGTCAGTATTGTTGCCTCCATTTTATAAATTTCGTAAATGAGCCCTGACTTGTTTGGCTCAGTGGATAGAGCGTCGGCCTGCGGACTGAGGGGTCCCGGGTTCCGGTCAAGGGCATGTACCATGGTTGTGGGCACATCCTCAGTAGGGGGTGTGCAGGAGGCAGCTGATCGATGTTTCTGACTCTCTATCCCTCTCCCTCCCTCTCTTTAAAAAATCAATTAAAAAATATTTTTAAAAATTTTTTCGTAAATGAGGCAACTCATTCAGAGAGACTTAAGTTTTCAGGTCAGAAGCTATTTCATGAAAAGTCATTTATAACCAATGTTTAGAATAAAAACCGTTATTGTACCAAATTTTCCAATGTAACACATAATGTCACATTATGGGGATAAACTCACCTCAAAAACAGTAAGCTCTGTGCCTGCATAAGGTATAATGCTTAGCAAGTTAGGGATATAGCCTTTGAAAAAGGTTCTAACACCTTCTTGTTTCAGAAGTTTCTTGCCACAATCAATAATCCCTGAGTACTGTCCAGTTTTACCTACAGTCATTCTGGTCTTTATTACCTAAATGGGGAAGAACATATTGAAAATATATTACCAGAGTCATTCAGCTCACCTAGCAATCTAGAAAGCTTTATTGTATCACAATGTTTACTAATTATCATAGAAATCAAAAAAGAAAGCAATCTTAAACATAATTTTGATTCCTTACTGACTCAAACATGAACTGATACAGTATAGAGCTTTTTAAAAAAAATTAAACAGGAGAATATAACTCATCACTGTGGCTCTAATTGATATATCTATTCAAACCCCCTTACTGGGCTGTAAGGCAACATATTCTGAAACACATTCATTACTGCTTCAGATAGGTTGTTTTTTTAAAGTGTTAAATGAAATTGGCTCTTTTTCTCAAAACTATAGCCAACCTTAACCGGTTTGGCTCAGTGGACAGAGCGTCGACCTGCGGACTGAAAGGTCTCAGGTTCGACTCCAGTCAAAGGCATTGATGTGCATGTTTTGTCTTCCTTCTGGACTATAAGCTCCAAGACCAAATGTCTGTCTGATTCATCCCTGGACCTAGAAAAGTACCTCACCCGTATGGGTGTGCAGTATTAATGAATGAGTCAATTAAACAGCAGACAACAAAACTGTTATCTTCCTGGTACATTACAATACTATCTTTATCCTAAATAACAACAACAACAAAATATATATATACACTAAGGCCAACTGATACTTGATATGAGCTTTAAGTCCAGTAGCTATAAAATTGTTTATTATACAAATTCTTGATCTCCAATTCATTTATAAAAAATTAGAAAGTATTACTTTATTAAAACTTTATAATAATACATACCTCCATGGGGTAAATACAGGTCTGCGCAGTTACACCAGCCAATGAACCAGATACAAATCTCTGAATAATTCCTGTTTTAGCACCATCAAAACTAAGCCATTTCTTATACTGTATAAATAAAAGTATTGAAATGTACAATATTACTGAAATGGATTCTATATTGTTTCTAAGTTTATAACATTAATTAGTACTATAAAACTATTTGAAAAAGTATTCTAGATACCTGATATTAACATCTAGTAGAATACTTGATTTCAATTTTTATGCAATTATCTAAGATAATAAGAACCTTTTCCCCTTTTTTCTGAAGAGTAAGTCAGCAACATTAAATCACTTAAGCATCTTTATGACTGTCATACTATTTCATAAAAGACATACAAATTACACAAAGGGTGCACGGAATCTATCTTTTATCTCTTTTTAGCCTCTCACCTTCCATGTGGAAGGTACTAAATATTCTTTGGTAACCGGGTAATCAGGAATAGTAACCAGGTAAATTGCGTTTGTTACAAGGAACAACAGTTTACTCTGCTTAGCTCAAGAAACAGGGAGGCAACTGCAATAGCACATGTGGAAATAAGGAAAGCACCCTAGCTGGTTTGGCTCAGTGGATAGAGCTTCGAACAGCAGACTGAAAGGTCCCAGGTCAAGGGCACATGTCCGGGGTTACAGGCTTGATCCCCACTAGGGGGTGTGCAGGAGGCAACCAATCAATGATTCTCTCTCATCATTGATGTTTCTATCTCTCTCTCCCTCTCCCTTCCTCTCTGAAATCAATAAAAATATATTTTTTTAAAAAAATAAGAAAATCAGAAATACCAGCCTAAAGGTCAGGCTTCACAGGAATTAAATAAGTCAAGTTTCATGAGACTGAAACTGGAAACTCATTTAGAATCCAAGATAGGCTTAGCAAGCAGATTATCTATCCTAGGCAAGATGCTTTCCTGTTGGCCTTTTCTAGTGGTCTCTCATCAATGCAATCCTCTTAAGAATTAAGTCCCTGGTTCTCAAATCAGTGACTTCCCATCAGAAAGTATGATTGGTTCAGTTCATGTGGCAGACACTGCTGTCTGTTCCTAGTACTCATTATCATCTTCTTCCGTTTAGTAACAGCCAACTCAACTAGAAACTACATTTCCCTCGTCTCCCTTGCAGCTAGGCTGGGTGGCTAAGTGACCTATTTTGGCCAATGAGAAATGAGGGGAAATTGAGTATGCAAATTATGAGACATCTCCTGAAAGATTTTTGGATCGCTCTTTCCCCTACTTGGGAAATGGCAGATGGGTGTGACCTTTGAAGCTGAGTGTTGAAGATGACAGAGCTATACTGTTAGCCCTGGACTACTTGCCTCTAGCATATTTAAGCTACTGTATCTTGGTATTTCTTTGATACAACAGCTTAGAATGAACCCTAACAAGTACTGAAATTGGTGACCAGCTGGGGGTGCTGTCATAACTCAAACCAACAATTTGTGGCCCTGTTAGGACACAGATACTGCAATCTGAGTCCAGGGCTTTGTGGAAATGCTTGATGAAGCTGCCTCCTGTGATCATTTGGAAGGTAGACCGTGTGCTTTCTGAGCCTGAAGCTCTAGGAAAACTGATTGTAAAATCTCAGAATGCTGGTCAGTGTTGCCCACTCCTTGCTGCTTTTAGCAACATCTATGAGACATGAGCTAAGGCTCTCTCTGCTTTTCCTCCCTGGGCCTTTTCTGAAGCTATCGGAGCCGGGCCAGCCCAGAAAACGGAAACCTTGAGATGTGCATAGAGCATTCGTAGACTCTTATGTGATGCTAATAGGTTACACTATTTAAAAACAAATATAGCTCATCTTAACATTAATTGATTAAGTACAATTAAAATCTTAAGTCAGATTAACAAATTTAAAATAAAACATTCAAATTGCTCAAAGGAAAACCAATATCGAAATGTTTTAGAGGGCTTCCTTCACTGTGACACTGAAATGAAAAGAACTAATAATACACATCAGTTATGATAATATACTATAATCTATGAAACATTTCTTTTATCCTCACCCGAGGATATTTTTCCATTGATTTTTAGAGAGTGGAAGAGAGAGGGAAAAACAGAGAGAAATACCGATGTGAGAGAAACACATCAATTGGTTGCCTCCTGCATGAGCCTTGACCAGGGCCAGGGCCGGGGAGAAGCCTGCAACCGAAATCAAACCCAGGACCCCTCGGTCCACAGGCTGACGCTCGGTCCACTGAGCCAAGCTGGCTAGGGCCATGAAACATTCCTTATAAACAAAAGCAATATAAAAACAAAAATAACCAAATGAGAACAAAGTCACTTATATTTAAATTAACATCTATTGCTTGACACTCCAGTTTTTTCTCATGAAAGCCTCAACTTTTTAAACATTCAATTTTAAATCTGATCTTTGTTGTAAAATTCCACAGACGATAGCATTTTACCTGTTCATAGGCCCCGAACTTGATGACCGTCTCAGGTGCAATTTTAAAAACATTTGCACTATTTCCTCGCCAAAGAGAACGAATTCCTCCTTCTTTTATCATCTGCTCAAACCCACCAATTAACTTCATTCTCGTTGGCTCTAAACTATGAACCTAGAAAAAAAAGAGAAGGAAGATTTTCCTGGACCAACTAATAGGGCTGTGCCTCATCGCCTGGGGCCCAAAAGAGCTAGCAGAATCTTCAAACTTCCCAATCTCTCTAAAGATGATGATGTCCATCAGTCTGTTGTCAGAAAGCCCCAAAACACAGAAGGTGTGAAACCCAGGACTGAAGTCCCCCAGATTCAGCACCTTGCTGCTCCACGTGCCCTGCAACTGTCCACACATCAGCTATTGCTCTGAAGCAGCAGCACAGTAAGAAAACTAAGGAAGAAGCGCAGAGTCCAGAGGCTGCAGAATCCGGCCAGGAGATGAAGGAAGACAAAGAAAAACACCAGGAACAGACGCCAAGAGACAGAGGCTGTGCCCTTTGGCAGCTCCTCCCTCAAAATCTGAGTCGGTCAAAAATAAGATTTTCTAAGATCTTAGAAAATAAGATCAGATATCACCACAACAAAAGAGCCCTAGCCGGTTTGGTTCAGTGGATAGAGCATCAGCCTGCAAACTGAAAGGTCCTGGGTTCGATTCCAGTCAAGAGCACATGCACCGGTTGCAGGCTCAAGTCCCAGTAGGGGGCGTGCAGGAGGCAGCAGATCAATGATTCTCTCTCATCATTGATGTTCCTATCTCTCTCTCTCTCTCTCTCCCTTCCTTACTGAAATCAGTAAAAATATATTTTAAAAAAACAAAAAACAACAAAAGAAAACCTATTCATAATCCAATACCAATTGTCACAATGTTACCAAAAATCCCAAAGAAAATAAAACACTAAAGTATGTAAATTTAATTACAAATTTAAATTCACTAGGTTGTGGATTATTAATTTTTATACCCTTGCAGAGAAAATATTCAGCAAATATTAAATCTTAATTATTAACAGATTAAATCATGCAGTATTTTATAACTACTGTTAACAATTCATTACTCAGTAAAAAAAAAAAAAGGAAATTAGACAACATTAACTCTAAAGAGGTACAAGTTAGTAATCTGCTCCACGTAACTTAATTTCCATTTTTAAAAATATTCTTAGTACTTAAATAGTAGAGTAGAACCATGCTATTAGGGCAGTGTCAGAAGCTAGAAATAACTAATAAATTAGACTAATGGTGTCTTGTCACTTCTTTGATAGATTTAGCTACATTTCTGAAAAAAAAACATCTAATAGAGTGGTTCTATTATTTATTATTTCAAATAAAAATTCATTTAAACGGCATATAAGCATCTTTAAGAAATTAAGAAATCTTTAATGTAAAAACAAAAATGTAAAAACAGAACTAGATGATAGAGAAAAGTGTGAACACTTGATAAATTAAGAGGATAACCTTTTACATTTTCAGAAAATGTACAATTTTAATGACTAGTATGAAATGTGCCAAAACATTTCTTCTGAAAATTATCAAGGATTTTTCAAATGACTTTAATGTGTAAGGGCCACCGAACTTGCGCAATCACCTGCATCATGACTCTCAAGCGGTCAAAAGGTGCCGTGCACGTTCTTGAAACGGCGCTAGCTATTCCTCCTACCACCAAATGCCGCCGCCAATATCCAGAACTCTTTTCTTCCACAGTAAAGTCATCTGGAATAGCTATGCTCTCCCCTATGTCAATTATCTAATAAAATGTAAAAACAGAATTAGATGATAGAGAACAGTGGAAACACTAGATAAATTAAGAGGATAATTTTTTTACAAAGATCAAAAATCACAAGTTTTTTTTCATCTCTCATCTCCTGATAATGAAGACTGACAATGTTCTTAGCACTTGTACTAGACCAGCGGTTCTCAACCTGTGGGTCATGAGCCCTTTGGGGGTCGAACGACCCTTTCACAGGGGTCGCCTAAGACCATCGGAAAACACATATATAATTACATATTGTTTTTGTGATTAATCACTATGCTTTAATTATGTTCAATTTGTAACAATGAAAATACATCCTACATATCAGATATTTACATGACGATTCATAACAGTAGCAAAATTACAGTTATGAAGTAACAATGAAAATAATTTTATGGTTGGGGGTCACCACAACATGAGGAACTGTATAAAGGGTCGCGGCGTTAGGAAGGTTGAGAACCACTGTACTAGACCAAATAATTTTTAATAATGCATTCAGATATAGGTTTACTATAAGATCAATGCCCACTGATAAAAGAGATTGAAGACACAAATAAATAGAGAGATATATGGTGCTCGTGGGTAGAAAGGGTTGATATTGTTAAAATGTCCACACTAGCCAAAACTACCTATAGATTCAATACAATCCCCATCAAAATTCCAATGATATTTTCCATAGAAATAGAAAAGAAATCCTAAAATGCACATGGAACCACAAAACCCTGAATAGACAAAGCAGTCCTCAGACAGAACAAAACTGGAGGAATCACACTCCTGCTTTCAAACTATACTATGAAGCTATGATAATCAAAACAGTATAGTAATGGCATAAAAACAGACACATAAATTAATGGGACAATAGAGAGCCCAGAAATAAACCTTCACGGATACAGTCAACTAATATTTGACAAGGGAGCCACGAATACTCAGTGGAAAAGGATAGTCTCTTCAATAAATGGTGCTGGGAAAATTGGATAATCACATACAGCAGAATGAAGCTGGACCTCTCTCTCACACCACTTACAAGAATGAACTCGAAATGGAGTAAAGCCTTAAACATAAGATCCTAAACTGTAAAACTCCTAGAAGAAAACACAGCAAAAAAGCTCCTTGACATTGGTCTTGGCAGTGACTTTTTGGATTTGACACCAAAAGCATTATTAACAAAATCAAAAATTAATATGTGGGATTACATCAAACTGAAAACCTACAAAGTGTGAGAAAATATCTACAAATCATATAGCTGATAAGGAGTTAATATCCAAAATATATTAAAGAAACTCATACAACTCAATTAACAAAAAAAAATCCACTGAAAATGGGCAAAAGAACTAAAGAGATACAGATGTCCATATATATGAAAAGATGTTCCATATCATTAATCATTGGGGAAACGTGAATCAAAACCACAATGAGCCCAGCTGGCAAGGTTCAGTGGTTGAGCATTGACCTATGAACCAGGAGGTCATGATTTGATGCACATGCCTAGGTTGCAGGTTTGATCCCCAGTATGGGGCATGCCAGAGGCAGCTGATCAATGATTCTCCCTCATCATTGATGTTTCTCTCTCTCTCTCCCTCTCCCTTCCTCTCTGAAATCAATAAAAATAAATATTTTTTTTTTAAAAAAAACACAATGAGTTACTACCTCACACTTATTAGAATGGCTATTTCCTAAAAATAAAAAAAGGAAAAGAAATAACAAGTATTGGCAAGATATACATACACACCCATACCCACACAGACACACATCTATGTACAATAATAAACAATAAAATAGATACAGAGGCATAGCTGCCTCGAACAAACTGTCAAACTGCAGCGGGAAGGCCGGGGAGGGTTGGGGGGCAGGAAGCGAGGGGGGGGCGGTAAGAGATCAACCGAAGGACTTGTATGCATGCATATAAGCATAACCAATGGACATAAGACACTGGGGGGTAGGGGAGGCCAGGGGATTGTCAAGGGCGGGGAAAAAATAAGGAGACATGTAATACTCTTTGTAATACTTTAAGCAATAAAAAATAAAAATAATAATAATAAACAATGGTCACTGTACTGTCATGAGAAAGAAGGAAGTCCTGCCATTTCCATAATATGGATGGGCCTGGAGAACATCATGCTGAGTGAAATAAGTCAGACACGGAAAGACAAACACTGTATGGAATTACTTCTATGTGGAATCTAAAAGCCAGATTCACAGTCTTTCCCTTCAGTGTGCCACTGAAGACCCTGGTGTTGCCACGGGCCGCCGCCCCTCCCGGGGTTACCGGTATTGTAAGAACAGCCGTACCCAAAGTCTCCTTTGTGCTGAGGTGTCCCTGATGCCAAGATCCGCATCTTTGACCTGGGGCAGAAGAAGGCAAAAGTGGACAAGTTCCCCCTCGGTGGCACATGGAGTCAGAAGAAGACGAGCAGCTCTCCTCCGAAGCCCTGGGGTCTGCCGGCCTTTGTGCCAACAAGTACATGGTGAAAAGCTTGGCAAAGATGGCTTTCACCTCCGAGTGCGGCTCCACCCCTCCCACGTCATCCACATCAACAAGATGTCCTGTGCTGGAGCGGACAGGCTCCAGACAGGCATGCGGGGTGCCTCTGGAAAGCCCCAGGGCACAGTGGCCAGGGTCCATGTTGGCCATGTCATCATGTCCATCCGCACCAAGCTGCAGACCAAGGATCATGTCATTGGGCCCTACGCAGAGCCAAGTTCAAGCACCCTGGCCATCAGAAGATCCACATCTCCAAGAAGGGGGATTGTACTAAATTTAATTCGGATGAGTTTGAAGACAGGGTGGCTGAAAAGCGGCTCATCCCAGACGGCTGTGGGGTCAAATACATCCATCGTCGTGGTCCCTACACAAATGGTGGGCCCTGCACTCATGAGTCTCGGTGCTGCCCCCTCCTTACAACCACCAGTAAACCCTACTTCCTATCCACAATAAAAGTAAATAAAAAGCCAAATTCATAGAAGTGGAGAGTAGAATGGTGGTTGCCAGGAGCTGGGGAGTGGAGGAAACGGGGAGGTGCTGGCCAAAGGGGACGAACTTCCAGTTCTGAGATGACTAAGTTCTGGGGATCCCATGTAAAGTAGAAACGGTAATTACGTGAGGTGATGGAGGTGTTAGCTAACCCTACTGTGGTGATTATTTCACAATACAGAAGTGTCTCAAATATGTTATACACCTTAACTTACAAATGTTATATACCAATCATATCTCAATACATTTGCAAAAACAGACCAAGATATAAATGCAGTAGGGATCAATGAGATGCACATTAAACCAACAAGATATCACTTTATGTCCAACAAAATGGCAAATGTCAGAAAACTGGATAATTCCCAGTAACAGTAACATAAAGAGAAGCAGGAACTTTCTGGCACTGCTGGTGGGAGTGAGCTGGCGTAGCAAGCCATTCTGGGAAATAACATGGCTAGATGGTATTTTGGAAAATGAAGACTGAACACCCTAAAAATTTTACAAATGCATATTCCTTCTGACTCAGAAACTCAGGTAACATTCTTTAGGATGCATAAGAGAAAAGCATTTTTTGTGGGTGGGGAATTAGAGATAACACTATGAGGAGAGACTACTGTTTCTTTAGCCACTGAGGCTGAAAGTATTATAGGGATTATGTGACCATAATAACAGCTATGACACTTACGACAGATAAAAAATACAAACTAATCTTACAGTAGAACGCTTCCAGAAGCCAGCAATTTCATCGATACTTTTTGCGGGATGAAGTAAAAAGTAGTACTTCCATTCATCCCAGTCTACTGTCATTGTTCCATCACTGTCCATGCTGGAATTGAAAAAACAAATAGTGCTTACAACATTTATAACAAAGATAGCACCATGATAAAAATTAATTAAATGCTTCTTACATATTTATGATAGAAGCCATTCCTTTGGACTTCATGAACATTGCTGTACTTTCATATTTTAATAGACTTTATTTTTTAGAAAAATTGAGAATATAGCCCTGGCTGGGTGGGTCAGTTGGTTGAGCGTTGTCCTGTACACCAAAAGGTTGCAGGTTTAATTCTCAGTCAGGGCACATACCTAGGTTGGGGGTTTGATCCCCAGTCGGGGCACATACAGAAAGCAACTGAT
Source organism: Myotis yumanensis (assembly GCF_028538775.1). Classification (NCBI taxonomy): domain Eukaryota; kingdom Metazoa; phylum Chordata; class Mammalia; order Chiroptera; family Vespertilionidae; genus Myotis; species Myotis yumanensis. The sequence goes on from NW_027223768.1 coordinate 4,929,137, forward strand.
CAATGTCTCTCTCCCTCCCCCCCTCCCTTCCTCTCTCTCTAAAAATCAGTAAAAACATATCCTTGGGTGAGGATTTTTTAATTGGGAATATAATAGAGTTATACCCCTTTTCCTCTAATAGTACCATCTTACATTATTATGGTACATGTTACAATTAAGGAACCAACATTAATACATCATTAACTAAAGTTCACACTATCCTCAGAGTTCCTTCGTTCTTAACTAATGTTCCTCTTTTGTTTTAGGATTATGAGGTAAGTCATGTCACCTTAGGCTCCTCTTGGCTGTGTCAGTTTCTCAAACTTTCCTTGTTTTTGGTAACATTGACAGTTTTGAAAAGTATTGATCAGATATTTTGTAGAATGCCCCGCTGATGGAATTTTAACTATTTACTTGTATTTCTCTCACACATGCCTTGCTCTTTTAAAGGGAAGGCTATTTAAAGTCACCTTTATATTGCTAGCACTGAGCACTCAGTAAATGTTAGTTGAATGAAGGAATAAATGAATAAAACTGAGGATGAACCTTATACCTTATGAATCTTCTAATAATATTTTTCCTCTGACCCTCTTTTCCCTACTTATAGCTTTTAAATCAACTTTAAAATAACTTTTTACTTATTAATTTAAAGAGAAGACTCACTTTTTACCATGAAAAATTCAGGGTTTACTCGACTTTTAAGCATCTCAAAATCAAAAAACACAACAGCTATTGTTTCTTTGAAGTCTAAGTTAAAGGTGGAATTAAGTGAAATGCTTTTTCAATTGCATTTTTCTCAATGGAAATTCTAAAAAGCAAATTCCTTCTGCCAACAAAAAGATCTGTATGATGTCCAGTCCCAGCCAAGACAAAATAACGGGTGTAGAATGTATCCTCTCACTATGAACAATTACAAAACTGAACACAACATATGTATGGCCAAGTGCTAAGTTATACAACTCCATCCGACTAACAAACGTAGTTACTAGAGGGTTGTGAGCTTAATGCAAATCCTGAAGGTAAGCAATGTTGAAATAAAGGAAGGGAGGGAGGGAAGAAGGGAGGGAGGGAGGGAGGGAGGGACAGAGGAAGGAAGGGAGGGACGGAAGAGAAGAATGGGCTATATTTATAGAAATTAATTTCTAACTTAGAATATTAAACAAAAATGAAAACTATTAAAAATAAGAAGGGCTGACCTTTGGAGAATATTTTTTGCCTGAGCTTCAGAAATATCTACACCCAGTGACTTCAAAGCAGTGATTATTTCTGAAGTTTCTATTACTCCTTTAAAAAGTGAAAAAAATGTCATTAAAGTCTCTCAGAAGATAACAAGGCAAAATATACTTAGAACACAATAGTCTTAAAAAGCTCATGTCTTTTATAGGCCGTCCATCCCATATTCACAGCCCAAAGACTAAAATGCTCTGAAAGTAAGACACTTTGTCAACTATACTTTAATTAAAAAGGGCTTTACATTCCAGAATTTTTAAAAATAAAAAATATTTTGTAAATGTGGCACAAAAATATTTGTTGGCAAAACATGTCTCAAACTGATGTGAAGTTAATTTTAATCAATTATTTACCTAATTCAGGGTTAGGCATTTGTTTCATTGATGGAATATTCATGTACAGTTGACATTTGAACAATACATGTTTGAACTGCACGGGTCTACTTTTACACGGATTCTTTTCAATAAATACAATAGGGGATTCGCATCTACAGGCTTTGCGTCCCCGAGTTCAACCAACCTCTGAGGGTTCAACCAACCTCTTATCAAAAACAGTATTTTCGAATTCCCAGCCATGGTTTTATAACTACAAATCAAAAATACTGAGCTGGTTTGGCTCAGTGGATAAAGTGTCGGCCTGCAGCTGAAGGGTCCTGGGCTCGATTCCAGCCAAGGGCATATGTCCAGGTTGCAGGCTCGATCTCCAGTAAGGGGTGTACAGGAGGCAGCTGAGCCATGATTCTCTCTCATCATTGATGTGTCTATCTCTAACTCCCTCTCCCTTCCTCTCTGAAAAAGATAAACATATATTTTTTAAATACTGTTTTCAATACACAGTTGGTTGGATCCTTGGATGTGAAGGGCTGGCTAGAGTTATCTTTTTAGGGACTCAAAAGTTGTACTCAGATTTTTTACAGTATGGTGGTCAGTGACCCTAAAGCCCCTGTTGTTCAAGGTCAACTGTATAGTTGCACAGTGGCGCCCCAGACCCTACTTGAATTATTAAATAATAACATATATGCACAGTACCCGTTTTCTAAAAGCAAAATTCTAAATTTCTAAACACGTCTGGCCCCAAGAGCTGCCATACGAAGTTTGTAGATCTAAGACAGATCTTGATTATTGTACCTAGTTGGAAAGAATTAAAAAGCTAATTCTGAAGATCTGATTCAGGGGCATGAAAATAAAGCCACTCAACATTGGATAAGGCAGTGGTCAGCAAACTGCGGCTCGTGAGCCACATGCGCAGAAGTCGGTTTTCGGCCTAGGTGAGTCTATTTTGAAGAAGTACTGTTGATATTTGGCTCTGTTGACTAATGAGTTTGCCGACCACTGGGATAAGGAAAGTGCTACACAAAAGTGGCCACCGAGGCGGCAGCAATGAGGACGCTGAGAGCAGGTGCTCAGTCAGAGGGCCCTGCAGGGCTGCCAGAGCCGGAGCCACAGGTCCAGGTGGGCAGCAGCCCTGGTGGCAACAGCGGGGCTTCCTACCTACGACGCAGCTCAGGGGCTCAAACAAAATGAAACCAGTGGGACGCCTGCTCCGCCAGTGGACCTTGGCCAGGCTTTGGGGACTGTGGTGTCCCAGTTTGGCTAGTCAAGGCAGAAATGAAAAGATCTATGTTGCTAATCACTATATTACGTTGGGATTTCCATCCTGCCTCAGAAAGACTATTCTCTATTATTACCAGTAACTACAAGCACTGGTGCGCAACTTCACCAGGGACAATAATCGCGTAATATTTTTACCAATGGCATTCTAATTTCCCTGATGTATCTGACAAGATGGATTCATCAACAAGATGGTGAAATTTCAGAGCAGCACAAGAGCAGAACATTCAGTCCTACAGTGGCAGCAAATGATAGCCCAGTCTCATTTCAAGACATGCCTCTGGGTGCTACCTCAGTATGAGCGATCAGAAAGGCCTACACCTCCTTCCGGGAAGTGCCCGGAAGTTCAAAGCACTATGCTTTGGGGATTGAGGGTAATGGAACCACTTTTGTGCTCAGGTCATAAAGCCTCTGATATTCAGGTTATATTTTCTTTGACCCAAGAATCCATCAGTGGAATCCTTTAAACCAGCAGTCGCCAGCCTTTCGGACCTCACGGACCACCAGTGGGCCGCAGACCACCAGTTGGCGACCGCTGCTTTACATCACTTTCCTGGTACACTTACAATTTTTTAATTAACAAAAATTAGATTTCACAAAAGTTAAAAATTAACATAACATATGTTTCTTATATCGATTATAAGTAGGTTCTGATTACCTATGGTGGGTCAGCCACATATGGATGCAGAAGTGTTCTACTCTACATTCAGTCTCTCTGAGTTAAGGATTTGTAACAAAGAACAAGTCGGCATGGATACTGCTCACAGCACTATGTATAAGAACAAAAAGCTGGAAACATCCTAAATATCTAGCAATATGGGAATGATTCGATAAGTTTACTCACAAATGGAATATTTTAGAGTCATTAAAAAATGTCTGTCGCCCGACTTATGAATCAGGAGGTTAAGGTTCCATTCCCAGACGGCACACGCACAGGTTGCAAGCTTGATCCCAAATCATGCAGGAGGCAGCCCATCAATGATTCTATCTCATCATTGATATTTCCATCTCTCACTCCCTCTCCCTCTCTAAAATCAATAAAAATATGTTTGTGAAAAATATTAAATGAAGCAGAAATGCTTATATGATAACATTAAGAGAAAAAAGCAAGCCCAGCCAGTGTGGCTCAGTGGTTGAGCACTGACCTATGAACCAGGAGGTCACGGTTCGATTCCCAGTCAGGGCACATCCCCAGGTTTCGGGCTCAATCCCCAGTGTGGGGCATGCAGGAGGCAGCCAATCAATGATTCTCTCTCATCACTGATGTTTCTCTCTCTCTCTCTCTTCCTCTCCCTTCTTCTCTGAAATCAATAAATATAAAAATATTTTTTTAAAAAGCAGGATACCAAACTACACACACAGTGTGACTGCAATTGCATCTACAGGGAGAGAAAAGAAACCAAGGGGGGAAAAAAAACAGACAAAAAAGTCTAAAAGGAAATACAAAAATAAATTAAAATGCTAAATCTGATCTCTAGCCAGCAGCGTTACAAGTAACTTTTACTTTCTTTCAGGAGGTTTTCTATGTTATCTAACTTTCCTGCAACTGAAATATTTTCAAAATAAACAAGAAAACAATAAATGACATTTTTTAAAACTACCATGACATACACTGCAAATGAGTGGTGAGACCTACCCACTCAGCCAAGTAGCATAGCAGAGGACAAAAACTATTTTATTAAAAGATGGTAACCAAAATTAATTAATTAGTTAATTAATTTTTAAAAAAAGATGGTAACCACACAGAAATTGTAACAATAAATACAGTTTATATATTATTTCTGGAAATTAAAAAAATACTGCTAAACAAGTAAGAGAATTGAATCTTTGATAGCAGGAGTTAATTAAAGGCTAGTAAACATATCCTTTGGTACTGCTACTCATGCTAAGCTAATTGTGAATAAAACACACACATACGCACCATCATTATTTAAGTCCAGACTCTTAAATGCCAGCCTCATTTTTTTCTCATGGTCTTTAAGGTATTGCAAAAATTCTTGGAAGTCCAATCCTGAATCAGCATTGGTATCTCCAGCTTTAAAAATGTCCTGCAAGAAAGAAGAAACCATTGCAGAAACACACTGCAAGTGAAGCCCCTGTATCATTCCCACATTGGCAATTAATAATTTCACTCATGCTAATTATGATGCCCATCCACAGCCATTGGCCTACTTTTTCAGACACAGATACAAGGCTAAGTAACATATTTACCTGCGGTGATCAATGAATGCCAAATACTTTGAAAGAATAAAGATACCAAAAAAAAAAAAAAGAAGAAAGATACCAAGATAGCCCTAACCGGTTTGGCTCAGTGGATAGAGCGTCAGCCTGTGGACTGAAGGGTCCCAGGTTCGATTCCGGTCAAGGGCATGTACCTTGGTTGCGGGCACATCCCCAGTAGAGGGTGTGCAGGAGGCAGCTGATCGATGTTTCTCTCTCATCGATGTTTCTAACTCTCTATCCCTCTCCCTTCCTCTCTATAAAAAATCAATAAAATATATTTTAAAAAAAATAAAGATACCAAGATACATAGTTCTTGCCATCAGAGACTCCCACTCTATTAATTAAATGAGATAAAATATGTGCAATTCTAGCCTGGCCGGTGTTGTTCAGTGGTTGAGCATCGACCCATGGACCAAGAGGTCACCAGGTTCGATTCCTGGTCAGGGTACATGCCCGGGTTGCTGGCTCAACCCCCAGTAGGGGGCGTACAGAAGGCAACCAATTGATGTTTTTCTCTCAGCCATGTTTCTCCCTCTCCCTTCCTCTCTCTAAATTCAATGAAAAACATTTTTTAAATGCTAGAGATAACATATTAATGATTAAGCCATTAATCTGAAGGGACTAAGCTGAGTGAGAGGATATAAGTACGAGATAATGAGAGAAAAGTTAATTCAGTGGAGTTTTTGGAGCACAGAACTCTTAAGGAATTTCCTGAGCCACAGGAACGTTTGGACTTCATACCAGGCACACACATCTCACGGGGGAAACAAGTGGGGTGGTACCTGAAGACTGTGTAGCATTGAGAGAGGAGAAATAGAATAATTGTTTTCTCTTGATATGCTGTCACTTCCATCTGAACAATTCTTAAATAATCAAGTTACAGACCCGTCCAGAGAAGGAAGACACCCCTAACTAGAGTGACGTACTAATCCATCAGCTAGAGTACTGTCAACCCACGGATGAGGGTCTGACCCGCCCCAAACCCTGTGGATGTCAGAGGCACACAGCAGCTCTGGGGCCCCATCTGGGCCTGTCCTGCGAACGCCCTAATCCAAGAGGTCTTTTCTAAAACTCTGCATTCCCAGAGGCTAACGCAGCTCCTGAAATCCTGTGCGGGTTCAGTCCATGGCGACTGGGCCACCGGAAACCCACCGGGCATTCCCCAACGTGCCCAGGAGAAGGCCTGGGCCCTGCGGGCAGGGCCTGTCTCAGGAGGTGGAGACGGCTCCCCGCGTTACTGTGCGGGAGGGGCCCCCCGGCGAGAAGTCCCCCCCCACACACGGGCCTCTCTCCGAAAGCAGCTCCAGGAAGGCGGTCTGGCCTCCCCCTCTACGCAACGTCCCTCCAGGGCCCGGAGCCACGTCCCCCGGGTCAAGCACCTTCTCCGACTGCAGGCCAAACGTGGAGCTCCAGTTTTTCAGCCCTTCGCGGAGCTCCGTGATGTCCACCACCCCGTCCCCGTTGCGGTCAAGGTCTTGGAAGAGGATCTTGTAGGGGAAGATGTCCTCGTCCTCCTGGCAGGCGGCCGTGGGCAGCACGAAGCCCCGCAGCTGGCGCCGCAGGGCCCCTCTGGTGCTGGCCGGCGGGGGCCAGGCCCGCACAGCCGCCTGGTCTCTGGGCCCCGGCGAGGCGGCCCCGCCCTCCGGCTGTGCCACCTGCCGCCGCCTCCACGACGCCGCCGCCGCCAGGAGGCTGATCCAAGCCGTCAGGGAGGCCATGGCAACCGCCTGGCAGAGCCACTGTGGTTCCGGGTTCCGAGCCTCCCGGGGCCAGGATACCCGCGCCTCTGGGCTCTCGGGCGGGCGGACGGACGCGCTCAGACAGGACCCTCGGGCACACGACCTCCCTGCTGAGCACCACGCAACCGGAAGCTGGAAAGCGTGGTGCCAACCAGGACGGTACTTCCGGTTGACCCGGAAGTAGAGGGTGGTGTGGGGCCTGGAAGTGCAGCTCTGTGTCCAGCATCTTCCGGCGCTGACTCCTGCCTGTGGCAGGTGAGTTGCTCTGACCTGGTGCCACCGCTCCTCCCAGGGAAGGTCATCGCCCTGCAGTTGGGCCCCACTGACCCTGCGGGAGAGGTCTGGACAGGACCGCCTTCCCTCCATTCCCGTCTCTCTCTTATGCTTCCTCTACGACCTGGGTGTTTCCAAAAACCCGTCCGCTTCCTCACCTCCCACTTTTCTCCTGGCGCCACTGCAGCCTCATCTCAGCCGCCACCGCCCTACCTAATGTCTTAGTCACAACGTCCAGGGGGCGCTTTGAAACCCTTGCCCGATTTAATCCTGGGCCTGTGTAGACACTGAGGACCAGGCCCTCCATCTCGACACAGTTCCCTTTGTCGCCTGCGTCAGCATGCGTTTCCACTATGTCCGGGGTTTTCTAAAGTCCAGGCGCTAGAGAATTACAAGAGGCAGGATGACGGGTTCTGGAGAAACCGAGCACTGACATTTATTGACCTGAAGCGTTGACATATAGTTTATTCTAGTTTGCTCCCCCAAAGGCTCTGCGCCTCTTTGCTCCACTGAGTACACACAGCTTAGGCGTGATGGAGCAGGAAGACAGAACGTGGGATCCTGATGACATCAGCCTCTAGACCATGTTAATGTGAAACAGAAACTAACCCAGGCCAGCAGCCACCATTGTTTCTGGTCTTCCATCTAACCAATAAACATCCTCAATAATCCACAACTAGTCAGAATAATAGGTAACCAGAAAAATGCCCAGGTTAAATTACAATCAAAATGACTATAAACAGCCCTAGCTTGTTTGGCTTAGTGGATAGAGCGTAGGACTGAAGGGTCCCGTGTTCAGTTCCCCATCAGGGCACAGGCCTGGGTTGCAGGCTCAATTCCCAGTAGGGGGCGTGCAAGAGACAGCCAATCAATGATTCATCATTGATGTTTCGGTCTCTCGCTTCCTCTCTGATATCAATCAAAATATATTTTAAAAAATGACTATGAACATAGGTTTGAAACTGTTAAACTATATTGATGTTAAAATAATTTGGGCATTTTATAAGAAATCAATATTTTGAAAATAACCACTAATTTTCTATAAATCCATATGATGATATTTATGAAACAAAGAACTTTACAAACTAATGATAAAGACTTATAATTATGCAAATTGCCTCAGTGTTTCATTTATCCACCATTTACTGAATATAGATACTCAGCCAACACTGGTGGCTGCTAGAGATACAAAGATAAATGAGTCTCTAACTTCCATTGAGGACTCACAGACTAATGATAGAGACACAAACAGATGGTTTATGAAGTACTTATTGTCAATGTATTTTTTATTCATGAGCAGATTTTTTTAGATTTAGCAAGTGAACAAAAAATTTTTAGTTATGAAATCCACTAAATGTAATTTGGCTCAGTGACCAGTAGAGGATGATAGAACACCAGAATGACAGCTTAAGAATGTCTTTATGGACCATAGTGTAGGCATTTTTCTATAAACATAATTTACTCAACTAATATTTGTCCCCAAGCTCATTACATACTTATCTATTGAATATGCAAAGTATATATATCCATTCTAAATAAAATACATTCATGATTTAGAAAAATACAGTGAAAAAAATAAGTTTTACTTATTCCTGTTTTATTTATCATTCAGTTTTACTTTTTTTTTCTCTATGTCCTACAATATCATGAAAGCTCACTAACCAAAGAAATACATTGCTTTTTATCATGTGTTACAAATATCATTTATCTGTCTTATTGGTACATTTCAGAAATAGTCAAGTTAATGAAACTCGATGGAATGGATGCACCAAGCCAGCTGTAGTTGTTGACAGAAAATAAATGATAAAATCTCTTTATGTTATCGGTGAGTAGTATTTTGGAGCTTGAAATTTGATCCCTCTTAGTTATGTAAGTTTTTTTTTACTATAATTCATGTCTGTAATATTGAGATCAAAACTTTTTAAAATGCAACTAATAAAAAAGCATTTTCTATTAAACTACAGTATTCTTTTTGCAAGATGGAAAGAAGAGAAAAAAAGCTTTTCTTTGTCAGAATGTGTTTTGTTTAAAGTGAAAGTGCCTCTTGTTTAGACTACAATAGACAATTCTCCCTTTGGAAGGGCATCAATTGGCCATTATTTATGGGGTACCCACTAGATGCTCCATTTATGTGCTGTACCAAATTAACAAGAACTGGGTGGCTTAAAACAAAAGATATTTATTCTGTCACAGTTTAGGAGGCCAGAAATCTGAAATCAAGGTGGGCTTCTTCTGGAAGCTCTGACAGAGAATCTTTTCCTGGCCCCTCTCCTAGTTTCTGGTGGTTGCCAGCAATCCTGGACTTGTAGCTGCATCCCTCCAATCGCTGCCTCCTTCTTCACATGGCCTTCCCTTCTGTGTGTCTCTCTGTCTTCACACGGCCTTCCCTTCTGTGTGTCTCTGTGTCTTCACACGGCCTTCCCTTCTGTGTGTCTCTGTGTCTTCACATGGCCTTCCCTTCTGTGTGTCTCTCTGTCTTCACACGGCCTTCTTACAAGAAAACCAGTCTTGGATTTAGGGCCCACTCCAATCTAGTGTGACCTCATCTTAACTGATTACATCTGCAAAGACCCTGTTTCCAATGAGATCATACTCTGAGGTTCTGGGTGGACATGAATTTTGGCAGAACACTATTCAACCCAGTACGAGTGGTATGCTATTTTGTATGTCTTCAAATAAATCTTCAAAGAGAAAAAATAATATGGTTTTCTGTTATGGAAATAATATAGAAACTGAATTATTATATTCAGAATAGACATATCCCAAAGTACAATCAATTGAGTCTTTTACTTTCCTTAATCTTCTTACTTTTATTCTATTTTTATATTCATGTGTTTATACTTTGCCTTATTCTGTAATGGTTTTGAGGTGTCTTACACTAAAAATATTTAGATAGTAATGCACACAACATAAAATGTATGCTGCTCTCTCTCAATAAACAGTGTATGATTTTTTTTGAGACCCAGTAGAATCAGATATTTAATAATAAAGGAAGCTATAGTAAAACTCTATAAGTGGAATCCAAAAGATCCATCACATAAAATTCACATTATCAAAATGTTAAAGAAAACATCCCTTTTCAATTAGTCTCTCAGTTATTATATATTTAATTTGTGTTCACTTATGAAATATGTAAGAAATAGACCAGTTATTACAAATGTGCACAATACAATGAACTGAGAAAGCCCCAAGTTATCACAAAGTAGCCATTTTCAGATCCTTTACCCTGAAGAAGATACCACCTTAAACTGGTCCCTAGTTGAGAACTGCAGCTGGGTGGAGGATGGGACCCAACTGCCAACTGGGTTCTCCCTAAATTTACATGATCTCAGAGACATCACAGTTTAAAGGAAGAGCAGAAAGTCAAGACCAGAGACAGTAAGCACAGATGATAAAGGAAAATGTGGCCCGGTGCACAGTTCTCATCAGAAAGGAGGAAGCACATCACCTCAGGAGGACCCAGGTTTTTTGTAGTGATGACTTGCTTAAAAAATGTCTCATTGAGTGATAAAGGGAAAAGATCGTGTTCTTTAAAAACTTCTAAAGCAATTGCACTAACAGGAAAGGTTGCTTCTTCTCAACCGTTTTGTTCAAGTGGAGGCCGTGATGCTGAAACAATTCAACCAAGGTAGTTATGGACGGGCGAAGATAACGCCAGAAATTAAAGGAACTGGAAGAGCCACTGAAACAAATACCCTCAAACACACCTCCCAAAATGTCACCCTCCCGTGTGGACTCTCAGGCTTGTGCTCACTGATGAGAAAATAGGAAGCTAATATTCGGAGATGCTGGATCTATACATGCTTTAAAAACAGGTGAGCAGACAGTCGACTTATATTCTCAAAGAACCCAAATAGAACCCTGGACAAATATTCTAAAGTTTCCTACAAGGAAACTCAGAACTTTCCACAAGAAATCGTTCTGGGGGCTTCAAGATCCATCCAGTCAACCCTGCAAAAAGCTTTGCCTTTCCTACTTCCCTTCCTTCTGAGGCCCAATGACAACACAGGGACAAAAATCCCAGAATAGTCAAGAGAAGAGAAAGGGAGTTGCCAGTGGATGAAGGAATAAAACAAATGTGTGGAAGATGGAAAGAGACTAGAAACCTGCCCGTGGTTGTAGATAAAAAAGAATGGGTAGATAAGAAAGCCCAAAATATGCAGGAAGGGGCTTCAGTGCAGGAGAGGGTTGGTCTCACACGGCCTTAGGATAAGCAGGGGAGTGAGAAGCCACAGATGTTTCAGAGGCAGGTGGCAGGTGGCTGGGAGGGCAGGAGGCAGAGGGGGGGCTGAAATGGAGGGATTAACTGGAAGTGTGTCTGGGACACGACTGCACCAGACACCTGCCCACACTCCCTTCCCTCTCCTCCCACTCCTGAATACATGGAATACCAACTGGCATTTGACTCCTGGCCAAAAAGAAAATGGTTGCTTGTCTTGAAAACTGAATAAACCGACTGAGAATTAGGAATGTTAAGGCTGAACACCAGTGCCCCAAGTAAAGCTCTCTGCATGTTTGTATTTTGGAGTGCCAAATCTACCCCCCCAAAAAAACGGCAGGTTCCAACATTCTTACCCTAAAATGAAGGCCACCATGAATAAGGCTATTTATAGGAGCAGTGGCCGGCTGTGTACCAAGCATCTGTGCTGGTTCCTTAGTGTGATGCTTCTGGGGCGTGGCTGCCCAGCCCGGGAGGGCCTTTGCCAGCCTCTCTGGCACCCAGGTGTGGTCATCTAATGGTGGAATGGGAGTGGAAGTGATGCGGGTGTGCCTTCTCAGTTTCTTGTTTCACCTTCTGGCTGCCAGAAGCAGAAGACACCAAGGCCCAAGGAGATGCTGGAAGCAAGATACTTTGGCAAGTCAGACTCTCCGTGTTGTCTCCTTACAGCGCCCTCGCTAGGCCTGCGGTGAAGTAAAAACCACCTGCCCCATTAGTCTCCCGTGGGGGGAGGGAAGACTCACAACACAACGAAGATTCGAACCTTTCAGCTCTCAACTGGCTCCCCAGCCCTTCGGTTTCAGCACTCACAGCCTTAGGATAAGCAGGGGAGTGAGAATCTACAGAATGGGTTTTAGCATCTTTGTAACTGTCACTGATGATCTGACCCTAACACTTGTCCATGAGTGTCAGTGGATCAGGAGACTTTGCCCAAATTAAAAATGGCAAACTTTTATTGAAGACTCTTAGGTTTTGGAAATCCTAGAAACACAATTAGGCAACACCCAGCGTGTTCTGAGGAAGAAGGAAACGCTGAGAGAACTTACAGTAAAAAGTCTGTTCTTGAGAAGAATCCGCTCTTCATGCTTAGCCTCTGGGTTGGTCTGAGATGGTAACCTTCCAGATGCCCGGGGATGGACATCAGGTAGTCTAGACACATGGGCCTTTCTTCCCTGAGATCTCAGGGTTCTTCCGGGTGTTATCTATGGGGTTTCTATATCTCTAGGTATTGACACAACCAAAAAGTTCAAAGGTGTAAGCCCTCAGGCCAGTTGCAGTAAGAGGGCTCATCTTCAGGCCTCAGCACCTGGATTCAGTTACTTAGTAGTTTGACTGTGGTGACTCTTATCTCTGCCCTTTCCTCACACTCCACTTTGGAATGTGGGGGGAATTGGGATTTCAGCGGCAAGTGAGAAAGAGTCGTGCCTTCACATCCTGTTAGAAATACTAAAATGGCATGTCTGTCCATGGCTATGAGGTTAAATTCCAACTCCTTCGTATGTTCGGTGGACACTGCAGCCCAGGCTACCTCCCCAGCCTTGTCTCACACACTCCCTCCTGGGCTCAGCCACACTGGTCCTGCAGGTCCTTAATTCTCTACGAGTCCCACCTCAGCCTTCATACATGCCTGGAATGTTCTTTCTCCTACTACTCTTTGTCTTCTCATTCTTCAGGTCTCAGTTTAATTATTACCTCATGACAAAGGACTTTCCTTAAGTAGCCCCTCCCCCACGCTCCATTATTCCCGCTCATATGTACTGTTTTACTTTGCAGCATTTGTCACAAGTTATATAATTGTGTACTTACTGGTTTGTGGCCCTATGGCCAGAGACTGCTTAACTGTTTCCCAAAGCATTTCTCTTTTCCTCTGAGCATGCATTGCACTACATTTCCCAGCCTTCCTTGCAGTGAGGTGCTGCCATGTGACTCAGTTCTAGCAAATGGAAGGTAGGCCGAAAAGACCACTTCCAGGCAGAAAGCCTTCCAAGTCTGACTCTATTACAATTGTGCACCTCATTTAGGAAAGAAAGCCTGATGTATAGGGTTCTGCCTCTTGCTGATTGTGTAACCGTGAGAGCTTTGCTTAATCTCTGAGTGCCTCAGTTTCTTCATCTGTAAACTGGAAAAATAATCTCTACCTCATCAAATAGTGAGGTTTAAATAAGTGAATACATGAAAGTGTTTAGAATAGAACACTGCTTAGTACATAGTAAGTGTTCAATAAATGCTGACACTATTGCTATTATTATGGAGTAACAGTAATAATATCAGCAAATATATGGAATAGCAGAAATACAGATTAGCAAATATATGGAATAGCAGAAATACAGATTTACAAATATATGGAATAAGAGAAATATAGATTTATAAGGTAGAGAAAACACATTTTTCACATTATAAAAGAATTTTAAAATTCATAATCAATAAACATGCACTAGGATTAACAAAGCAGGACTGGACTACATGAGAAGTGAGAAGTAGCAGGGAAATTTAGTATTAAAAACCTCTGCCAATTACAGATCAACCAGAAACATAAGTAAAGGAATTCTGAAAATATAGCCATTCAGATTTAATCAACAATTAAAAATCAGTTTGTATACAACTTTTCAGGAACAGGTTACTGTGTGAGTTAAAACATATCTGTGTTGTTTAATACAAATGTGCCTCTAATCAGCAAAGACAGACAGGAACCCTTTCCTCCTGCCCAACCCCTTCTATACCACATGACCCTACATCCCCCTTTCTTAACTTCTCTGTGGAAAGCAGCAACATCACCCTTGCTTTAGCCCAGGCTTATCATATTAGTGCAAGGCCAGTACACTTGCCTCCCTGCCCCCCAAGAAAGGTTTCCACAAATGTAGATGCTTGATTATCTAAGACATGTGTTAAGGAAAATAAGGCCAAAATTAAAGCAAATCACTGGTTGAATTTGATAAAATTTGCTTTAAAATCAGTTGTTTGCAACAACCACCAAAAAAGCTGTTGTTTGTGCCTTTACCTCATTTTCCTTTCCTACATGTCATTGGAAAAAAAATTTATTTTTATATCCCACATTAGCACTCTGGTTTTTTGCTTCATAGTAAAACCATCAGGGTGAGATTTCGCTTCAATCTCCTTTGGCCAAACTGATTGCCAAGCGTGTAGCAGTATTCTTGTTCCCACAAAAGAACCTCCCATCTTTTCTTAGCTAGTAGGCTGAAGCAAGCCAAAGAAAGGAAATGATACTGTGTGTCTTGGCTTACCTTAAGTCTTGGTCCTCCTCTCCCTTAAAAAAAAAAAGAAAGAAAGAAAAAAAGAAAGAAAGAAAAAGCTTTTCATAAAGATAGCTCTGAAGATTTAAAGTGAGTAAAGTTAAATATGGCACTCAACATATCAGAATAAATAGGCCTACTGCATATTCCAACTGTAATTCTTTTCAGATTGAAAATAAACACCACAGATGTGGAAGAAGGTACTGCTTTGAAAACTTTGTGTTATAAACGGACTCACTTTTCCAGATCTCACCTATCATCAGTTTGGACTGAATTTTTAGAAGATTTTTTAAGCTTTCTTTGAGAGCATCAGTAATTTCTAACAATTATTAAACCCTTATTTTTTATATTAACCAATTCTACTGAAACTTGAATATTCCTTTTTAGAAAGATTGTATAAATAAAAATTAGTCTTGCCAACTGGGAAATTATATTTGCATTAGTCGTGATAATGACAGAAAATGTCTAGGGCTTTTTATTTGAAACATATTAACCACATCCATTTCATCTAGAAAGCCCCTTAATTAAGTGTTCAAAGAACATATAAGCTAAATGCTTAAATCAAGTCCATCCATGGATGGGCACTGCTTCTTGTTATTGTTAAAGATAAATATCTTGTGTGCTATTTTAAGAATCTCCTGAGTTATAGATTTGAATGCAGAAAAAAAACATAATCTATATACCTCAAACACTGGGCTGACCAAGAAGGTCAGGTGAAGGTGACAAGAGGCATTTCTCCATCTCATCAGTCTGAGAACGTATCTCTACCAAAATAATGAAGCAACATTGCAGACACGTAACCTGGACACTCATTATCACAGCGTAGGGTTCGATATGTCTTGCAGGGCACCGAACATTTTCACTGGCATCAGTCACAGTGAATCGAATGTATGTATTTCCAGAATATAGTGTGAATTTATTTCTTCCTTACAAGGGCATATTTTCTGAATCAGTCCTAATCTGTTTCTTCTCCTGCATCCCCTAAATTTGCTGGATGTACCAGCATCCTCTCTGTCATAGAGATTTAGAAAATTTAAGTCGTTTTTTTACTTCTTCCCCTTATTCCATCACCATGTGCAGTCCCTTGCCTGGGCCTGTTTCAGAGCCTCATCACCTATTGTCTGCACAGCGGTAATAACTAACCTTTGAACTGGCCCCTCAGTAGCCTCTTCCTAGCCCAATGTATCTTAAACACTCCCATCGGGTTATTGTTCCTAATGTACAGCTCTGATGTTTCATTCCCTAGCTCAAATGCCCCACACCCTACGAAATAAAGTCTCGACTGCCCAGTCTGGCACTGAAAACCAGGCTCTGGCCACAGTCAGTTTCTAACCTGATTTTCCTCTACTCTTTATGGCTATTTTTTCCTGTGTTTCAACCCAGACTTTATGCTTCTCCTCCCTGACTTTATGCTTTCCTGCCTCTCCACTTTGGCTCAAGTCGGAAATGGTTTTTCCTTCCTTCTCTGCATTTGCAGATCCTGTGCTTCCTTGAGGCTCAAGGTCTAGCTGAATGCCACATCCTCACAGCACCTTCTCTTAAGTTCTCATCTGGAAGTAATTGTTTCTTCCTCTGAAGTACTCTGGTAGTTATGGAAATGTCACTTTTTCAACTATTTCTGTTTTACTTTCCCTACTCTCAACTCCTTGAGAAGATCCAACTCTTATTTGCTTTTGTATCCTCTAATTATACGCTTGCATACTGGCCAACTAAATAAGTTGAAGAAATACATATGTCGCCCTGGCCGGTGTGCTCAGTTGGTTGAGCATCATCCCATGCACCAAAAGGTCACCAGTTCCATTCCTGGTCAGGGCACAGGCCCAGGTTACGGGTTTGATCCCTGGTAGGGAGCGTGCAGGAGGATAACCGTTCAGTGTTTCTCTCTCACATCAATGTCTCCCTCTCTCACTCCCTCCCTACCTCTCCCTTCCTCTCTCTCTAAAATCAATAAGAATGTATTTTTTTAAATACATATGTATATATCCAATAAATAAGAGGCATTTAAGGCAAAAAAAAGAGTTAAAGAAGACATGATCTCATGCATAGAAAAATACTGACTTGATACCATAGTCAGACACCAGTAAACAAGAAAAAAAGAACATTGAAAGGGGAGTATATATTTATATCTAGCTAACAATATAGAATAATCTCTTCTACGAAATAGCTCCTCAAAGTATTTATTCTAATATATTCGAATGCAGAACTTACAGGTAGTTTTTTCATTTGGTCTTTTTATGGGTAGTTTTAAGTGGACAAACATGCCTAATCCCTTCATTTCCACTTTCTTTATTATTATTAGTCAATGCTGCTGACTTGGCTTCCATACACTTTTTTCATCATATCCTTTTGAAATCATCTTTAAACCATCATCAAATTCATTTTTTTCATACAGCAAAGTGCTTGGTACCTAAACACTCACTAAATATTGAATGGACAAACCTGCAAAATCAGAGTGCTGATAGTACTTGTCAGCTACTACCTCTGAGTGATAACACTGTGCTCCGCCATCAAGCCGACCGTGAGCTGGACAGGAAACAGATGCTCGGTAAACATTTGCCGAGTTTCATTCACGTAGGTTTAGAGCTGGAGGATCTTAGAGATGGATGATTCACCTCCTGGTGATACTCTCTCCTCTATGCTCACGTGCTTTTTGCATTTATTGAAGCGCATGGATTAGCAAATATCTATTTAGCTTTTCTCCTTGTTGACTCCTTGAAAGCAAAGACATTGTGATGACCCACCTTTCCCACACAGCCTGATGCTTGGCAGGTTACAGGCATGCAGGAGCCTCCTGAGAGGAGAGAGTGAGAGTGAGGAATGCTTGCTGCCCAATATGGTAGCCATTGGCCACATGCAACTATTTAAATTAATTAAAATTTAAAGTTCACTTCATCTGTCACACCAACCACATCTCGTGTGTGGAGTAACAACCTGTAGCTACCATATTGAGCAGAACAGAGAACATTTCCGTCATTACAGCAAATTCTATTGGGCGGTGCTGGTTAGGACTGTTTTTCTCAAGTTGTCACTTGCTCAAAATCAAACCATCAGAATCAGAACTGGGATGCAAACCTGGAACCCCTAAATCAGTGTTCATTGTTGTTAAGTCATAACTGATTCATTTCAGAATTCCAGCTGTTTGTAGCCCTGGCTTAGAGCTCGTGATGTTATGGGAGGCATGGTCTTTGTCTCATGACTGCCACAGAAGCTACTTTAGTTTTGTATTATAATCGGTCAACTTGCTTATTTTACAAATGAAAAATATAACAGATTTTAAAATGTACCCAAAAGTTTTATACCTCTGGCGTAAAAGGAGAAAATGATGCTCGCTTTAAGAATGCTCTCCAGGTGCCTAGCTAAACAAAACATCATAGTGTTCTGGTCTTGTGCCAATTTAATGAGCAAATGCACAGGAGAGGTGCTGGTTTAGTGGTTGCTCTTTGGTTTGGTTTCTTTAAAACACTTCTCTTTGGTTTACTAAATTGTAAAAATTATTTGGATCTAAATCGACAGATCAGTTTTGGGATTCAGGGTTGGTTTGCTTTGAGGTTTTTTTAAAATATATTTTTAGTGATTTCAGAGAGGAAGGGAGAGAGAGAGAGAGATAGAAACAGCAGTGATGAGAGAGAATCATGGATTGGCTGCTTCCTGCACTGAGGATTGAGACTACAACCTGGGCATGTGCCTGGCTGGGAATCAAACCATGACCTCCTGGTTTATAGGTTGATGCTCAACCACTGAGCACCGCCAACCGGGCTGGTTTGAGATTTTTAAAAGATTTCCTCAGCTTTTTTTGAGAGCATCAATAATTTCTAAGATGTTCAAAGAGAAAGAGCTTTCTTTCCTACAACTTCCACAATGCATTTGTTTACGAAATTTGTATTTAGTGTTCTCCGGAGAGAGAAATCTAGTGCTGCCTGATGGGAACAGCTATGGAGAGGTGAGGAAGTGAGCATTCTCAGTGGTACCCTAACATTAGGTCCCAGGAGGCAAGGAGAGGACGGACCAGATGGGCGTTGAAGTGTCCCCCAGATGCTTTCAGACTAGGGTACTTGGCTATCCCATTTGCTAAAGAAAGAGCCCTTTGTAACCCACTCTAGCTATGTCCCGACTGGAATGAAGTTGCTGAATAAACACTGTAATTTCTGATAGAAGAGCATACAGTTTAGTGTTTGTTTTTGAGAAGCACAAAGGCAATTTACCGTCTTTCCATATAAATTTGAAAAAAGGTAACCAGAACTAGTGATGAGGGAGATCACGTTTTAGAATTAAAGGAGGCACATCAGACAGTAATCTGGTTCCTTCCTTGAAAGCCTTTATTCTTCCATCAGGCAACTAAATGTCAGTCCTTAGGTATCAGAAACATCCTGATTTAACCGCAGGACCAAAGAAAGGGGGTGTGTCTTTACAGCCATATTTCCTTTGATGTGAAATTCAAAAGCTTTTGCTTGGCTGGGAATGTTATGATTCAAACTCCTATGTCATTCTCCTATAATCATTCCACGGTGGCTCTAGTCTAGTTTGCTTTTAGGCAACAGAATATATGCTCTTCCCAACAAGCCAGTATAGCAGTGTTTCTCAAAAAATGTCATGGACCTCCAATGTTAGCTTCTCTCAGGAACCCCTCGTCCATTGTCCTCTGTGGCCACTGGCTCTGCCCTCTGCAGTTTGCCCTCTAAGCCCACAATGAAGTGGGTGTGGGAAGCATGGCTGCTTTGTGGACAGTAAAGCTTTTAATACAGGCTGGTGGTTTCTTTAGCATTCCACTCCCTCAAAAACGGAAAGACTTCTCATCTGTTTGCCTCTAGTCAGTTTCATATGCCAGAAACATTAAAGTTTTTTCCTAGAGATAATTCTCAATCCTAATTTATTTCGTTGCTTTTTCACGCCTCTACTTCTCAATTTAAAGGGCCATCAGACTTAAGTGGGAAGGCTACACCCTAAATCGCATCTCTAATCTCTGAGTTTTAATGGGCCGTGTTGCTCAAAAGCTTTTCCAATCTCATCTCCAATACTTTTCAGTATAAAGCAGCCAGTTTTTCCAATCCCTCGAGGCTCCAAATTCCTGTACACTCTATATTCCTTTTTATTTATGCATGCAAACCTGCTTATTATTGCATGAGCTCACCTCATTTTTCTAATATCTTGCTAAATGCAGTAGTAAGCATAACCCACTAACGTTCCATTTTCCAAACTCTTCGAGAGCTGTGGGCTTTGTAGGCACTTACTGGCCTTCTGATTAGCACAGGCAACTCTTTTACCAAATGTCTTGCCATGAGTTTCCATTTTCCAGCTGCTAATGATGGTTTTTTTCTGTCTGCTGCCTGCCTGAGTAGCTTTAGATTTTTACGACTGCTCCCTGCTTCTGTAACAGTTTCTGTATTGAGGTAATGCTAGCTGTTGTGACAAACGTACAAAGGTCACAGTAAGAGTTTGTTTCTTGCTCAGATGACAGTTCCGTGTAAGTGTCCCTGGTCAGGGGTGGAGGAGCGAGGGAGTCACTCTAGCCCTCAGTCTCCAAGGACCCAGGCTCAGAGCCTCTGTCATTTTCAACATGAAACTTCTAATATATCCCTGACCATCAAATTCCAACCAGTAGGTGCCAGAGCAGAGGGAGGTGATTGCTGTTAACTAAAGTGATGATGGCAGTCATTTCACAGTCCACACCTATATCGAATCATTATGTTGTACACCTTGGACTAATACAATGTTATATGTCAAATGTCTATAATAATAAAAGCATAATATGCTAATTAGACCCTACGTCCTTCCGGATGAAGCCGGGGCTGCGAGGGAAGCCCGGGTCCTGGGTGCCAGAGGGAAGCCGGTGCCGGCAGCCAGGGGAAGGAAGGCCTACTTTTGCACGAATTTTGTGCATTGGGCCTCTAGTATCTCAGTAAAGGGGGTGCGGGGGCAGTTTACTGCTGGTGTTGGCAGCTCTCCTCGTGCTGACTCAGCGATCGGGGCTGCTTCCTTCTTGTGGCTCCTGCATCTTAACCCAGGGTTTCCTCCGTGACTATTGTGGCATGGAAGAGGAAGTCCAGGGAACTGCTCAGAGGCTTTCACTGTCTCCTGGAAGTGACACATTCCTTCTCACGTGTCATTGGCCCCACCTAACTACGAGGGATGCAGAAATGTAAGCTCCCCTATGCCCTGGAAGTAGAGGAGGACCAGATATTAATGAGCACCGTCATGTTTGCCACGAGTGATGTGACCTTGAATTCAGCAGTCGGACTTCCACTCCTCCAGCCCTCCCAAGGCTTCCAGAAGTGTTGAGTTGCCTGGCTGAAATCCCTTTGTGATTTGAAATAGCTAGTGGTTTCGGGTTCCTCTGGTGAATGCTGCCCGAGTCAGGTGTGTGCTGGTAGTTCTCTAGCCCCTCACCTCCATCCACCACCTCCACCCACTCTCCGCTCCTCTGAGCCCCAGGAGGGCATCCTCTACCAACTGCATCTTCCAGGTTCCATTGCCCTCTGGCTTCGGTTGGTTTTGGATAATGGGAGGTACCACCAGTCTGTGGGTCCCTTACCTTGCCCTGTAAAGAGTCCTTTCATTCAACTTTCTTATTTCAACACTTTGAGTATGATGTCTGTTTCTTGCCTAGACCTCTACTCATACAACAAGGTGTTTAATTAAAAAAAAAAAAAAGAGTCAAAAAGAGGACTAGACTCTTCCTACCTCCAGTTTTACTGCAACTCGAGATCTTTATAAAATGCAAATCTGGCCCTGGCCCAGTGGATCAGTTGGGTGGAGAGTCATCCCGTACACCAAAAGGTTGTGGCTTCGATTCCTGATCAGGGCACATATCCAGGTTGCAGGTTCGATCCCAGGTGGGGAGGCAACCATCTCACATCAGTGTTTCTCTTTCTCTCTTTCCCTTCCTCTCTGTCTAAAATCAATAAAAACATATCCTCCGGTGAGGATTAAAAAAAGAAAGCAAATCTAAATATATGATTCCTCTGTTCTAAGACTTCAGTGGCTCCCTATTACCCTCCCCACCCCAGCACCGCACCCCATTCTAAGTTGCAGCCAGACTGAACTACTTTCAGTTCCTCCTGCAACGTGGTCTCTCTTCCCCTGAGCCTTTGCACAGGCAGTAGCTTCTTCCTGGAAACCGCTCCCCACCCCCACTCTCATCACTCAGTGCTGTCTCGGTGAATCTGGGAGACAGCAGCTCAGATGTCACCCACCCAGAAAGTTCCACAACCTACTTTCCTAGCTAGATGTCAATATAAGCTCCCACAGCAGCCTCCGTTTACCATCACTGAGACAGAATTCTGGGTTACATGGACCGCAGCTGCCTGCCAGCTCCTCTCCATTCGGCTCCCGTATCCTCCAGGCACCGCATCTCCCATCTCCAGAACGTATAAGGTGCTTGGCCCTAGCAGGCTCTCGGTGAATCTGGGAGAGGTAGTTCCTGAATGTTACTGAAAAGGCTCCAGCCCGCCGCCTCCAGCTACCGTCCTCTCTTTTCATTCAATGACAAAAATCAGAAAAAAATAATTTTTAGTCATGCACTCCTCATTACTACCTTCCTTTACTTCCCAGACCATTTTACTCTGACTTTGCCACCACCTCTTATGGAGACTTCTCCTGCCAAGTTTATCAGTGTCCGACGAGATCTTCAATTTAACAGCTTCTTTCCCGTTGTGAGATAGGAAACAATTTTCCCTCCACCCATCTAAATTCTTCTGGCTGGTCTAATAATCAAATTAACGCAAGAGATTAACAGGAGGGAATAACGAAATTAATTACGTATATACAGACAGGGGTCCACAGAATACGGGACCCTGAGGACATAAAGGGCAGTTAAGGCACAGATGCTGTTCTGGACTAAAGGGAGGAGGGCAGCGGTCTGGGGCTTCAGAGGGAAGGTAGGTGAGAGAGAGCAAACCTTTGGTAAAGAAATTCCTGCTGGGCCACCCGAGACCAGGAGACACAGAGGTTGTTAGGTTCCTCCCTTTCTGTTACACTTGGTTTAGGAGAAGGTGATAAGCTCACTTCCTTTAAACTAGGCTTTTCTGTCTGAATTCCTTTAGGCCAGCGGTTCTCAACCTGTGGGTCGAGACCCCTTTGGAGGTCGAACGACCCTTTCACAGGGGTCACCTAAGACCATCAGAAAAGACATATATAATTACATATTTTTGTGATTAATCACTATGCTTTAATTTGTAACAATGAAAATACATCCTGCATAACAGATATTTACATTACGATTCATAACTAGCAAAATTACAGTTATAAAGTAGCAACGGAAATAATTTTATGGTTGGGGGTCACCACAACATGAGGAACTGTATTAAAGGGTCGCAGCATTAGGAAGGTTGAGAACCACTGCTTTAGGCAGTTAAGGGGGGAGGGTCAAAGGTTCTTTCTGAGTCTTTTGTTTCTTAAAAAATAACCAGTTTAAAGTAATCAATATCCCAAGTGACATAATTTGGGGTGGCAAACTCTGCTTCCACTCACAGTCCAAATCCTCCAGAATTTCTCTGCAGCACTTTCTGGAAACTTCTTCCTCTGCTCTCCACAGATCATGAAAAGTTTTCTTTTTCTTTCTTTCTTTCTTTCTTTCTTTCTTTCTTTCTTTCTTTCTTTCTTTCTTTCTCTTCCTTCCTTCCTTCCTTCCTTCCTTCCTTGCTTCCTTCCTTCCTTCCTTCCTTCTCTCTATCTCTGTCTATCTCTCTTTCCCTCCCTCTGATCTGTTTGCACATCTATGTTATCCTCCATTCATTTATAAACACCCCCACTCCCGTGTCTTGTTCATTTAGTGCCTGGCATAGTAGTTCTTAGTAACTATGAACATTAAATGATTAAAACTCTTGGCTTCCAGGCCATCTTCCTTAATCTCTTTCTCACAAGCTCCTCTTCCTCCATCTACCCCTTAAAGTTCTTCAGAGTACCTCATTTTTATCCACCTTTGGGGCTTCAGCCAACAGGAAATACTCTAATTCCCAAATGCATATTTTCAGTCTTAACCTTTCACCTGACCTAAGGCTGCCCTTCTCTCCCCAAGTGTCTCTCAGACAGTTCAAGTGCTCATTATCTCTTCCATTCCCAACCTGCCCTCCAGCTTCCAAAGCTCATTCAGTGGAATTCACAACCATCTAGATGTCCAAGTTACAAACCTCAGTGTCCCCTTAACTCTTCCCACTGCCTTTCCCCTTGTCCTGCGGGGCAACCAGCTTTACCCACTCCCAACCCCTACCCCCAAATCCTAACTCTGCCCCTGGGTTCTTCTATTTCTTCCACATGGAACACCCTTTCCCTTTGTGCCAAATCCCGGTGATTCTTTGAAATTCAGAAAATGGTTCACTTAAATTAATCATTTCATCTTCTGAGTTCTAGACAAATTGCTTCATTTTGAAGAAGCCCACCCTGATGCTAGATTTTGTGTTCTAATGACTGATTTACATAAGGCTCCCTCACTAGATAGCACAATTCTTGAGGACTGGCTTTTGTTGTTTCTTTATCTTTGGGTCTAGCCAGTGATTGACATTTTATATTATTTTAAAAATCTATATAATAAAAGCCTAAGCAACCATTAGGGTGGAAGGACCAGAAGGGCCGGTGGCTATGATGCACACTGACCACCAGGGGCAGACACTCAACACAGGAGCTGCCCCCTGGTGGTCAGTGCGCTCCCACAGGGAGAGCGGCAGCTCAGCCAGAAGCTGGGCTCAGGGCTGGTGAGTGCAGCTGCAGTGACAGGAGCCTCTCCCGCCTCCATGGCAGACAGCCAAGCGGTAAGGAGCCAGCAGGTGAGTGATAAGGGGCGAGGGGTCCCAGACTGCAAGAGGGCACAGGCCAGACTGAGGAACCTCCCCACCCTCCTCCCCCCCAGTGCACGAATTTCATGCACTGGGCTTCTAGTATTTTTATATAGCCCACCTGGTGGCTCAGTTGGTTGGCGTGTCCTCCCCTACACCGAAAAGGGTGAGGGTTCGATTCCCAGTTGAGGCACATACCTAGGTTGTGGTTGATCCCCGGTGGGGTGGGCGGACAGAAGGTGGCCTATCAGAGTCTCTCTCTTTCCCCACTCTCTCTTTTCCTCTCTCTCTAAAAGTCAATAAATGCATCCTCAGGTGAGAACTAACATATATTTTTTATATGAATGAGTGCATTAATAAATGATTGACCTGGGAAAGAGAACCTCTTCAATTAGACCCTTTCAGAGATTACTAACAGGGAATCTTTGACTTAAAAGGACAGTCATAACTCCATTTGAAAACGAACATGTAACCAAGCAGGCCACATACACTGAGAAATACACGTACCTGCCTATAGACGGCAGGGAATTGCTGTGCATCTAGGGAGCCTTTTTGTTTTTAGGCTTTTTAGTTCTCGGTGTGCACGGCCACATCTGAAAAGAGAAGCTGTTATTTTTAACCCCTTCAGATTTCCAGTACAAACCAGAGAACCGCCTGGAGCAGGCCGGCGCCGGGGAAGCCCCCGCACATGTGCATGCTTTTGCCTGCCCTACCTTGTCCTCACTTTGTGTACAAGGCTCCTGAATTGAGTACCTGAGGCGAATGTTAGTTTTGGGGTTTCAATGGGGTGGAAACAACGTCCTGGAGATTCTGATGGATCCTGCTCGCCCTCCCGAGACTCCATCCCGAGGGGAAATCCCCGCCGGAGGGGGGCGCGGGCGGGCGGGAGGCGGAGCAACGTCGCAAGAAAGGCCGGGAGGGAGGGGAGCGGGAGCTCCTTGCGGGTGGGGTTCGCCTGTTTTGAACCCCGGGGCGACGTGACGCCCTAACTGCCATCGCGGCTCGTTTCCCGGCGGAGCGCCGCCCGCCCCCCATTTCCTCGCCCGGCCCCCCGCTTCCGCCGGGCGCTGCGCCGCTCGCCGGCGCCGCTGGGGGCGCCCGGGGCCCGAGGAGCGGCGGTTCCCGGAGCGTCGCCTCCCGGGTCTCAGACGGGCGGCGGCGAGCGGCGAGCAGCTCCCCGACACGGCGCCCACCGCCCCGGCGACCCGCGGCGCGCCCCGGCCCGGACTGCGGCCAGAGGCGGCGGCCGCGGCCCCGGCCCCGCTCCCCGCCATCCCGCGGCGCCCGCTCGCCGCGCCCCCGCGCGCCGCTCGCCGCCTCGGTCATGGGGCCGCGCGGGCCTGGGGTCCGGCCGAGCTGACGCGCTGGCGGCCCGCGCGCCCCCTGGGGCCGCCCCCGCCCCCCGCCCGCCGGCGCCTGGCGCTCAGGATGATGAAGAAGAAGAAGTTCAAGTTTAAGGTGGACTTCGAGCTCGAGGAGCTCTCCTCCGTGCCCTTCGTCAACGGCGTCCTCTTCTGCAAGATGCGGCTGCTGGACGGCGGCAGCTTCAGCGCCGAGTCCCCCAGGTAGGCGCCCGCGGAGCCCCGGAGGCCCGCACCCCGGCCCGGCCCGGCCCGGCCTCGCCCGAGCGCGGCGGCCTCGGGAGCGCCTCTCCCGGGACCGTCCTGCCCGCGGCTGCCGGGCATCGCTCTGCAGGGCCCGCCGGGCTCCCCCGGGCTCCCGAGTCCAGGTGCTCCCCGGGTCCGCGCCGTTCTCTAGGGAGGCGAGCGCTGGCCGAGGAAGAGGATGCTCTGGTCTCTCTCTCTCTCTATTGATTTCAGAGAGGAAGGGAGAGGGAGAGAGAAACATACTAGTAAATGATTAGGGAGAACCACTGATCGGCTGCCTCCTGCACGCCCCCCACCGGGGATCGATCCCGCAGCCCGGGCTTGTGCCCTTGAACGGGATTGAACCTGGGACCCGGCGCTCTATCCACTGAGCCAAACCGGCTCGGGCTGGTTTCTGTTAAGACGTTTCCATGTTTGCGAAATGCAGCGTGGAACTTGGGCCGCTGTTAAAACTCACAGAAATGACCCCCGCGTGCTTGGGCTCTGAGAGCAGCGGCGCCGACCGCAGCCCGTGCCGAGCCTGACTCCTCCCCGGGGCTTCCCGGCACCGGAGCCCAGGGCCGGCCGGGTCGCCGCGCTGGGGGCAGGTGCTCTCGCCGCGCGGCGGGCGCAGTCTGTGCTCCAGCTCTGCGCTGCCGGCCCCTGAAGGACCACCGCCTCCAAGTGGCCACCAGGGGCCCCCGGGGTGAGGACCCAGAGCCGGGGCGAGGGCCCAGGCCCGGCCCCCCGCTGTGAAGGGAACCCCCGGGCCTCGGGGAGAGGCGTTGGCAGTTGCAGAAGCAAGTCAGGAGTCGCTCTTGAGTAATTTCAGGGCTACTCGTACGTTAACAGGTTTACCCTAAGCTAGTGTTCCTGAAGGAAACAGAACATGTACAGCATTTTTAAAAAACGAACTTTTAAGTTCCTGCGATCAAGGAAAAAAGGTTAATAATTAATGCTTCTTTTGCCTAAATTTACTGTTCATAGACTTTATTTTTACCCTAAAAATATCCTGCTTCCCTTTTATCTGCCATCCTATTAATAACATAAAGGACATCATGTCAATAGGTTGTGGAATTGGGGCCAGAAAATTGTCTGCCGTGGCAATAGTGAGGCCTTCGGAAGCCACAAATTGTAATGCGTCGTTGGCCGAAGCCAAAGATGAAGCACTGTTGATTTCTCAGAATTAAAACATGGTCAGCCCTGGCTGGTTTGGCTGGGTGGATAGAGCAGGCGGCCTGTGGACTGAAGGGCCCCGGGTTCGATTCCAGTCAAGGGCACATGCGTGGGTTGTGGGCTCCATCCCCAGGAGGGGGCATGCAGGAGACAGCCGACCCATGATTCTCTCTCATTATTGATGTTTCTATCTCTCTCTACCTTTCCCTTCCTCTCTGAAATCAATTTAAAAACAAATAAAAACCATGGTCAGCTGAGGGTAGTTTTTAAAATTAAACTGTTCTGACAAATCTGTGGCTATTCAGCTAAATAATTATACTGCAATCATCTTTAACACAGGTAAGAGAACAGTGTGACTTAGAATGGTGCGACAAATGTTGTGTCAGCTGTGAAGGTGGTGAAAAGCCAAGTCAATTCTTGAATGTCCTGTAGGTGCAAGTGATAGTCTTCCCCTGCACCTTACCCTGTTTTGCTGCAGCCACCTCCTAGCGCTTGTGGCTGTTAGACCAGGCCTTCTGGGCCAGTGGGGACACCTGGTGGTCAGGGTCCTTCCCTACCACCTCCTTCCTCCCTCAGGTTATTGATTTGGCTTGCTTCTCTCACATCAGTTATTCTGATGTAGGTAATCATGTATAGTCTGGGCCCTTTAAGTATGTTATCTTATTTCATTCTCACAGCAAGCCCATGATCTAGGGCAGTGATGGCGAACCTATGACACGCGTGTCAGAGGTGACACGCGAACTCATTTTTTTGGTTGATTTTTCTTTGTTAAATGGCATTTAAATATATAAAATAAATATCAAAAATATAAGTATTTGTTTTACTGTGGTTGCAAATATCAAAAAATGTCTATATGTGACACGGCACCAGAGTTAAGTTAGGGTTTTTCGAAATGCTGACATGCCGAGCTCAAAAGGTTCGCCATCGCTGATTTAAGGGTTCCCATTTTGTGGATGAATAAACTGAGGCTCAGAAAAGCATAACTAACTTTCCCAAGGTCCCCACATCTGGTAAGTGAAATGCCAAGATTCTGATACTAATCTCAAACAGATTTGTGCCGGATAAAGGAGAAAACTGTGTGCGCGGCTGAGTTGGGAGGTTCCTAATGGTCTGAACAAGCCAGGGGTATAATTTGATTTGTAATTTGCATGTGTTGGAAAGGGAAAAGGTGAGGGAGGATCTGGGTTCAACTGAACCCCTTCCTCTTTCAACTGAAATTTTGACTTTAATCAAAGTCAGAAAGGTTTAGGACAGTGCTCTGTATAACCAACCAAACAACCAAAAACCCCCGTTTAGTTTGGAGGGAAATGATCCAGGATAAGGAGCCTGTGCCTTGTGAGGTAGAGGTGGTTGGGGTAAAGCTAAGAGTGAAGGTTTGGAATTAGGTGGATGTTCGCCTAAAACCCAGCTCTGCCGTGGGAGACCTGGGTGGTTACTTAGTCTCCCAAAGCTCCCGTTTGTAAACTAGAAACCACCACTGGCGGGAGGGGCTTATTGGGAGGGTTTTGTAAGATCACTTACCTAAAGCAGCACCCCCACCCCCACCCCCGGAGCGCTGGCACCCAGTTAACACTCACAGAGAACACCGGGAGCTTGGCCCAGAGGGTTTGTTTCCAGAATCTAGATGTTCCACTTACTTCCCTTATCCTGCCAACTATGAAAGTTTAGGTTTGAATAGTGTACCTCGTTTTACAAGGGAAAAAGAAAACCCAAAATACCGAAAGGATGTGCATGATAAGAATTGCATAATTTTCATCCCTAGGTGCCAGTCCAGGCAGTGCATCGGTAATTAAATGCTATATTTTAATTTTTTAAAATCACTTTATTTGTCTCTTATAAATCAAATATAGTTCACAACTGTCATATTTCTCCCATATATAGGAGATGAACTACATAGCAGGCCCAAGACCACTTTCCTTAGAAAAGGCTGCTTGCACTGTTTTTGTAGGCACCTGGGAATGTGAATGGACAGCAGTTCCTACACGGATTTGGTGTTAAGCCTCAGAGTGGCTCGCTTTGCCTAGACTGCAGTGTGATTTACCCTGAATACTTCCTTGGGGTCCAGGATTTTGAGTTGTGCTAGGCAGAGGGTGCCTTTGTGAATAGCCCTAAAAAAAAAAGCGTTAGGCGCCATGTCTCTAACAAGCTTCCTTGGGAGATAGCGCGTGTGTCACAATTGGATGCTGGAGAGATTGTGTTCTGGTGACCCCGCTGGGAGAGGACTCTCAGAAGCTCGCACTTGGTATCTCAGGACTTTGCCCCATGTGCCGATTCTGCTTGATTCCTCTTATTATAGCAAATCTTAGACATGAGTCTGACTGTATGCCGAGTCCTAGGAGTCCTCCTACTGGATCACTGAACCTGGGAGTGGTCTTGGGGACCCTGAATGCATGAGCCTACATAAAAAAGTAATTTATTTTGTTAGAGAAAAACCTTAGAGGTTCATAGGAAATTATAAATATACTAGAGGCCCAGTGCACCAATTCGTGCACAGGTGGGGTCCCTCGATCTGGCCAGCGATCAGCTAATGGGGGCTGGCGGGGGTGGGGGGTGGGGGGAGGGACTGCGGGAGGTTGGCTCGCTGTGGGATGTTGGCTGTAGGAGTGCACTGACCACCAGGGGGCAGCTCCTGCGTTGAGTGTCTGCCCCCCTGGTGGTCAGTGCGCGTCATAGTGACCAGTCGTTTGGTCGCTTAGACTTTTATATATAGTTTTGTGCAAAAGCTCAAGATGCTGCTTTTCCATTTTTCACCTAATATTGCTGATTTATCCAGTTTCTAGCGTCTGTCAGGGGCTGTGAGAAGTACAGCAAATATAAAGGTCCATAAGGAATTACCTCTATTTAATTAATTTGGATCATAGGTGACGGGTAATTGTTGACAATAGGAGACAGAAGGATTTAGTGCCAGATCAATGGATCGGACAATATGTGAGTGTTGAAATTCTGAAGTTAAAGAGTTTATTTACAGCTGTAATGGTTACTGAAAACCTACCAGCCTTTCCGGGGAGCATGCTGGAGGGATGAATTTCCACTGACAGGGGGGCAGCTGGAGCTAGTCACCAATGGGAGTTGGTGAGGTCAGCCTGCTTGCAGAGTTCCCATTGAACAGAGCAGAAGACAAAGACTTAGAGTGTCATTGTACAGTTTACTTTCCCCTGCTCGTAGATAAGAGTTCATCTAAGATCCTTGCAGTAAACTGTAATGTGATTGTGTTATCAGTGGAAAACGTGCCTCGTCTTTCCCTGTTGCTAGTGGGAGTGGGGTTCTTGGGGTGCCACTGGAATGAGCATTTCCGGAGTCCCCCATGGGAGGGTGAGTTATGGTAGAAAGTTTATTTTTTGTGGAGTTAAATCCCTGGGTTTCTAAAGTCCCATTTCCCTTAGTCCAGTCATAGAATTATAGCTGGGGTTTCAGTACAGCTAGAAGCAAAGCCAGTGTCTAGAGCAGCGGTTCTCAACCTGTGGGTCGCGACCCCTTTGGGGGTCAAACGACCCTTTCACAGGGGTCGCCTAAGACCATCGGAAAACACATATATCATTACATATTGTTTTTGTGATTAACCACTATGCTTTAATTATGTGCAATTTGTAACAATGAAATTGGGGGTCACCACAACATGAGGAACTGTATTAAAGGGTCGCGGCATTAGGAAGGTTGAGAACCACTGGTCTAGAGGTTCCTTACCATGTTGGAGCCGGGCCCAGTGCAGCATCAGACTAGTTACTGTCCATTAATCCACTGCCTGTGGGGTCCACCTGGCCGTGTGGGGCGAATGCAGGGAAGCAGGAGCAAAAGAACCCACAAGCCCAGAGTCCCACGAGTCCCAAAAGAGCCAAGAGCACAAGAGTGAACCTTTGTTTGGGGGTTATGTGTCCCACATCTTCCGCCCGTGCCGTGGCCACGCCCACTCTGGCCAACATCTCTGTCCCAGGTGTGATTGACAGGCAGCACCTTCCAGGTCACCCCAACTTTACTTCTCTTCCCTTTGTCCAGTCCCCTTCCCACAATGTTTTGCAGGGAACAGCCTACAATGCCTGGCTTTCCCTTTGCTCCTTTCCTGTTATTAATAGCTAGTTAATTACAGCGGTGTTCATCATAGCAGTACTTCAGCTGGCTGGTGTGCTGATGTGCTTTGGATTTGAATGGGGCTGGATTAAAATGGGGGGATAAATTAGGAGTCTTTTAAAATAACCAAGGCAGGAGCTAATAAGAACCTGTACTTGGAGGTCTCTGCAAGTGACTGATGAAATGATAATGCCGTGACCAATGGCTTGATGACATGACAGTCACAAAGTCCAGAAGCATCTTGGCTTTCTTTTGCTTCGTTGAGGGACTGTAATATACTGGGAAGGAGATGAGGCAGTGAGTTATGTATTTAACATGCTATGGAGGTGACAGCCTGGTGAGAATAGTTATTGTGTATTAAGGTTGTGGTCTGTTGTAAGCAAGCCTGCTTCCTGAACTTTTCCTCTAGAATTCCCTTACACCATTTTGCCCTTTTATTTACTTATTTACTTTAAATGTAATTTATTTTTCAATGACAGTTGGCATACAATATTATATCAGTGTCCTGTTTTGCCTTTTTATTTTTAAAAAATATATATTTTATTGATTTTTACAGAGAGGAAGGGAGAGGGATAGAGAGTTAGAAACATTGATGAGGCCCCCAGTTAGGGCCTGTTTTGCCTTTTTAAAGATTATTACTGAAAGTTAATTTTAGAAGGATTCAGTATCTCCTGGGAAGGTATGTCCAGAGAAGAGGTTAGAAAAAATATAAAGACTACAAGGCATTTATTTGTAATAAACGTTACTAAAGTGATCAGATTTTACCATAGTTAATAAAACATGCAGAAAACGCCCTAGCTGGTTTGGCGCAGTGGATAGGGCGTCGGCTTGTAGACCAAAGGGTCCCGGGTTCGATTATGGTCAAGGGCACATACCTTAGTTGCAGGCTCCTCCCCAACTCAGGCCCTGGTCAGGGCTCACGCCGGGGGCAAGGCAACCAATCAATGTGTTTCTCTCACATCAATGTTTCTGTCTTTTCCTCTCTTTTCCACTCTCCCTAAAAATCAGTGGAAAAATATCCTTGGGCGAGGCTTAACAACAAGAAAAACATCCAGAAAACACATTCTTCAACTGTAGTAAACTGAAGGCAAATTATTGCCTAATGGAAAGCTTTGAAGAACTTTCAAAGACAGAATGTTACATTATTAAATCTTTTCAAAGCACTCTTTCTTTATAAAAGTGTTCAATGCATTTTTAGGTTTATTAAGACTGTTAGAACAGGTTTAATTTCTGGTCTGCTGTCATAAAAGGAATAATAAGAAAATTTCCTGAACTTTGGGGGCTTCCCAAGTTTGCCTTATGTTGTCCATCTTATTTGGTGCCCGAAATTGAATACTCTTCTAGGCTCACATGGGCTTGTGCAAAAACCCATGGGAATCCAGGGAGTGTCCGGGAAACCAATGAGCACATCTGTGTATCGGCTCTTCTACTTTATAAACAAGCCGAAGGGATTTCTTTCTTGTCTTTGGCCAGAGAATGTGCTCATGTTCTCAAGATGTTAGTTCACTGCACATCATGTACTTCCTTTTAATAACCTGTTTCCTTATTGCAAGAGCAATATAGATTCATGTAGGAAACTTAGAAAATATGAAAGCAAAACGAAAAGGACAAAAATTGCATAGAAATGAACCAACTTAGAGATAATCACGATTATTAATATTTTGGTATATAACTTAGGAGTCTTTATTGATCCATATACAGTATATATCCATACACACACATACACACACACACCCCACATACTTTTTTTTCTAAAACCAAAATGGGATCATACTGTACTTGCATGTTTGTTTCACAAACACGCTACAGTGAGCATCCTTATAGCCAAGTTTTATGCATATCCGTTATTATTTTACACCACTAGACAAGTCACGAGACCTGGCCCCTTTAGGTTTCCCCTGAGGTTATTGTATGTGAAAGATAAGAAAAATAGTACTCACAGGCATCGACTTTTTTTCAAGGTGTGACTTTCCAATAGTAAGTCCTCAAAACTCAGGCTCCATCCCTGGATAACTACTTTGTAAAAATGATAGTCATGCCATTTTACACCAGTAAGTTTTTGTGCCACTAAACCTTGCACAGTAGGCAGTTTATAAATATTTCTTGAAAGCATGCAGATATTGGGAGAAAAGATCTATTGTAGCTTTGCTAAGGATGATAAATACACAGAGATCCCAAAAATTAAATATATGGGAATCATATGAGGAAGTATATACTGTTCTGTGTACACTTGTAGTTCTTTATAAAATTATCAGTGAAAGTTAATTTTAGAAGAATCCAGTTTACAATTCTTTATAAGCTGTGTACATAGAACTGTATACACTTCCCCGTGTTCAATTTGGGGTGTCGGCCTTTGAGGGGTATTATCAGATAGAGATCCAGGGCATTGCATTAAGATTCTGGGGAATCCTGAATTATGTCAATAACAGGGTCTAAGGTGAGTCTCAAGAGAGAAGATGGTGGTTTTTTAAATACTAAAAAATGAGCTTGTATTATCTATGTTTTACATTCCTAATTTCATTTAATTCTTACAAAATCTCTTTTATAGAGATGTTGCCTCCTATTGGGTTAGGATATATGCCACATGCTGTAACATATGTTATTAAAAATCAGTAAGTGGCTTAAATGAGATAGGAGTTTTTTTCTCTCTCAGACGAAGTGCAAGCTGATGCGGGGCTGTGCTCCGTCAAGTAGTCAGGGGCCAACTCTTATCCCGTGGCTCTGTCCTGCCAGGGGCTTATTGTTCTCATCTGCAGGAACTCACCCACATCCGAATTCCAGCCTCTGGCAAGGAGGAGAGGGGAAGGGGAAGTCCCTTTGCTCACTGTTCATTGACCTGAAACGCAAGCACAGGCCACATCCACCCCAAGAAAGGCTGAGAAGTGTAGTCTATGCGGGGTGTCCATGTGCTCAGAGAAAGATTTGGTGACAGTAAAGAGAAGGGGAGGACAGATTTCAGGGGACACTCAGCCTCTGCCACCCTCTCTTTTATCTGTTTATTTTTTAAAATATATTTTTATTGATTTCAGAGAGGCAGGGGCAGGGGAGAGAGAGAGAGAAACATCAGTGATGAGAGAGAATCATTGATCGGCTGCCTCCTGCACGCCCCACACGGGATCGAACCCGCAACCCGGGCATGTGCTCCGACTGGAATGGAACCTTGATTTCCTGGTTCAGAAGTTGATGCTCAATCACTGGGCCACGCCAGCTGGGCCGCACCTCTTTTTTAGAGATGAGAAAGTTGATTCTCAGAAAAGCAACATAATTTGTTCAAGGTCACACATCAAGATGTGTCCCATAAGGAGGGAATAGGCGTGCTGCTGGGGAAGATGTTAAAGAAGGCATGTTCTGTTCAGCATAGCATTTAGATATAACAGGCAGACTAACCGGAGAGTATGCAGTATCACATTGAGAGGAGTACAATAGTGGAGAGGCTCCCTCAGCGCCTTGTCCATTTGTCAGGAATGTTCTCCATTAGAAGGAGGGGCGACTTAGATGACTCGTCAGGCCTTCGCATTTTATTTCCTAATACTGCTCTCCTAACCCTCCAGTGTTAGCCAAGACGGGTCAGCTTCTACCAGCCAATGTGGGTGCGTTCCTGTCTGCTTGGCCCTCCTTTTCCTGCCTCTTCACCATTCTCTTCGTCGATTCCAACCCCAGCATGCTCATGCGTCTTCCTCAGGCAGTGCTCCTGGGTCTGGGATGGGAGGGAACGGGTGGAGGGGTCAATTCAGGCTTAGAATTTAGTTTGTAGGGGGAGAGGCCAAAGAGACAAGGGAATGAAGCGTTGATGAGAAAGGCATTTAAGGAGTCAGTCAGGGAGAAACCAGGCCAGGAAGATAAAGTGGGAAAACAGAGAATGGTTGGGAGAGGAGGGAATCTCCCACGTGAAGGTATGTGTGCCAGCCTTGATGGGGTAGGACATGTGCTCAGAGAGTGGGATGTTAGGGCCTGAGAGTCTTCGGTAGAGCAGCCGAGAGCTGCCAAGCCCAGGTGTGGGTGTTCCTGGAGGTGGGAAGAGAGCAGAGGACAAAGGACTCCGAGTCTAGGGCGTTAGGTTACTTGCGGTGTGATTGCAGGTGTTGGAGTGAAGAGAGAGGGAGGTGGAAGAAAGGGGACTTCCGGGTGACCTTCACTAGGAGAGGAAGAGTGTGCCAGAGCCAGGGATCGGGCGCTCACGCCTTTGCTTTTGGTGTCAAAGAAAAACAGCGTGACCAAGACCGACACCAGGTTGTAGGGGAGGCGTGTGGTTTCAGTGCTTGCATTCAAGTCCAAGTTGCGTTAGCCTTTGTGCGTGGCGAAAGCTGGAGGCCCAGGCCAGGTCTATGTCTTTGCATGTGGCTGTCCAGTGGTGACCTTGAGAGGGTTGTTTTCAGGAGCAAGAGCAGGTTTCAAGTGGTCAGGGAGTGAGCAGCTGAAGCATTGAGTGATTGTCCTAAATTTGGGAAGTTTGTTCATGAAAAGGAGGAGCAAAGTAGCCTTGGCTGGTTTGGCTCAGTGGCTAGAGCAGCGGACCAAGGGGTCACGGGTTCGATTCCGGTCAAGGGTACGTACCTTAGTTACAGGCTCCTCTCAGCCTGGGCCTTGGTTGGGTCTCGTGGGGAGGCAGCCAATCGATGTGTTTCTCTCACATCGATATTCTTCTCTGTCTTTCCCTCTCTCTTCCACTCTCCCTAAAAATCAATAGAAATATATCCTCAGGAGAGGATTAACCAATAATAAAAATAGAAAGAAGGGGCAAAGTAGAATTAGATAGAAGTGGGGAAGCAGGACAAACAACAGCGATTTGACTTCATGTATTATTTTTAGGATAGGGACTTGAACATGACTGTGGGGTGGGGTGAAGGAATAGTGTGAGATACAATAGGGATGTGAATATAAAACACACACATGCCTGAAGGTCTGCCTTTCTGTCGTCTTACAGAGAAAAAACATTCTTTTCAGTCTGGAACCTGCTTACGGTTTTAGAAGAAATCCCTCAGGCTTTTCCTAATCCAGTGGTGTTGCCAAGCATGTGGCTTAGAAACCAGCTCCCACCCACGGTGAGACCAGGAACTACCCATAGTATTGATTGTGGACTTGACGTGTTTGCTTCGTTTCGCTTTAGTGAGTCATCAGTCGCATAGCATTCAAATGAACTCACTTGGCGGCGTTTTCTTCCTTGTCAGAACTTTATATGTTTCCTATTCCAGACTGCAGCCACATTTCAGCAGCGATTTCTGGGAATTGTCTGGTGCCAGTGGCTAAACACGAAGCTGTTCGAATTTTATCCCCAGTGCCTCCCTTGGGAGGCCGGTTCAGTATCTGCCGAGGTAGTGTGTTTCTAAAGGTGTCACCTCTGGTACCGTCCTGGACATGAGGGTCTTCCCACTTCGGTCACTCCCGAGGGAATGGCTTCCTGAAAGCTCAGATGAGTATCTCACTGGCCATCACTGCTTCCTCTGTGTACAAGGCAGAGACCGTTTCAGAAATAGCCCCAGGAAGGGAGCAGGAAAAGACTGTCCGTAATCCTTGCAAAAGAAGGGAATTGGTTCCAAAATTTTGCTCGTAGGCCA
The DNA here is from genome assembly GCF_028538775.1 of Myotis yumanensis. Classification (NCBI taxonomy): domain Eukaryota; kingdom Metazoa; phylum Chordata; class Mammalia; order Chiroptera; family Vespertilionidae; genus Myotis; species Myotis yumanensis. Next base: position 4,965,810 of record NW_027223768.1, read on the forward strand.
CATTAGTAGAGAACCTTATATAAGCAACCACAAATTACCTTTATAATTTCTTGTTTATTTATTTTTTGTTAATCCTCACCTGAGGATATTTTTCCCATTGTTTTTCAGAGAGAGTGGAAGGGAGAGAGGGGGAGAGAGAGAGAGACATCGATGTAAGAGAGACACATCAACTGGTTGAATCCCGCAGGCTCCCCGACCAGGGGCAGGGAAGGAACCCACAAGCCAGGTAAGTGCCCTGAACTGGGAATCGAACCCACAACCCTTTGGTGCGTGAGCCAACACTTAACGGTTTAGCCACACCAGCCAGGGCTACCTTTATCATTTCTATCAATGCATCTGTATTAAAGGAAAAATAAAGTCAATTGTTAAGTTAGTAATACAGATACTGTGCATTTGCAATTATATACAGTTGAGAACGGTAAACTCTCTCATCACAACAATGAAGTGTAAGACTTCCCGGAGCACCAGGAACTCAGTCATTAATAACTGCAGGGTTGCCATTTCCTAATTTCAGAAACTGGAAATTGGTGCCAGCTGGTCGTAAAAGGGAACCTGAGCGCTCCTTTTGCCAAGGTAGCCATAGAAAACCAGCACACAGAACTATCGCGAGGCTATTTTCAATATCTGCTGCCTTTTCTGACTTGCCTCCTCCGCTCCCACCGGGTTTCCTTCCAGGTGAGGGAGGGTATCAGACACGTCGAGCTGTGCGTTGGTGATGCACACACCTGAAGCCCACCGACTGCTCCAGGTCAGCACAGCGCCCCGCAGCTGCGCCCCTCAGCACACGCCCCAGCGTGGCGGATGCTCAGTGCGGCCCTGAAATCCAGCCCCTGTGATCTCACGCTTTCGCCGCTGCACAGACCCCTTCCAGGCTGTTCCTGGACCTGCCTTCACAGCAGACTGTGGTGCTGAGCCTTTGGCTTTAATTCACTTCCTTTGCATGCTTTTTCCTCATGGTCCTGTCATTACGATTACTTTAAGGATAATAACCGAGACAGCCTGAGTAGAGCCTTCACCAGGCAGCGAGTAATGAGTATTCTCGTGCTGTTGTGTTTTTTTGTGTTTTCTTTCTCTCATGCTGTTTTGTCGGGTTCCACTCATTTCACTCCCCGTCTCAGGAATGTGAGCATTCTGCGGTCCTCCCTCCTTATCTGTGTCTCCAAATAGGTCTTGGCCTGGTCGTGTCCCCTGGAAGTGACGACTTCTCATCACTGTACAGGACCCGTCCTCCGACCCCACAGAGTCAGTCCCCTTCCAGTGACTGCCCCGGTCAAATACCAGAGGAGGAGTGCCTCAGAGCACACCCGAACCGCGTGCCAGCCCCTTTCTCTTGCTCTCAGTGTCCTTCATTTACAGGGCAACTCCAGGTATATGTAGGAAATGACCCAGGCCTGGGCCCGTGTAGCTCAGTGGTTAGAGGGTCGGCCCACGCACCAAAGGGCTGCGGGTCCCATTCCCAGTCAAGGGCAGCTACTGGGTTGCAGGTTCCATCCCTGGCCCCAGTTGGGGCACATGTGGGGGGCAACCGAGCAATGTGCCTCTCTTACGTCGATGCTTCTTTCTCTCTCTCCCGCCCCCTCCCTCCCTTTCGAGCTCTAAAAATTAATGGAAAAAATACCCGTGGGTGCGGATTAACAAACAGATGAAAGAAAGAAAATGTCCCAGGATTTTATGGGAACAAGGGAATTATTATGCCCCATGACTCAGGAAATGTATCATAGAAAAGGCTTTGGGGAGAAGTGTTGATTCATAGTACCCTGTCGGTTTACACGGTGCTTTAAATATTTCATTTTCCAACGACCCTTTGAAGTAAGTTTTTCTACCATTTTATAGATTCAGCAACATATGTTTACCAATTCGTAGCTGACTACAAAACATTTCATAAGAGCCCTAGCTGGTCTGGCTCAGTGGATAGAGCGTCATCCTGCAGACTGAAGAGTCCCGGGTTGCAGGCTTGATCCCCAGTGGGGGGCGTGTAGGAGGCAGCCGATCAATGATTCTCTCTCATCATGGATATTTCTCTCTCCCTCCTTCTCTAAAATCAATAAAAATATTTTTTTAAAACAACAAAAAAAGCGATGTAGGCAGTGGACAGTGGTCTGTTGACAAACTTGTCCATGTTCGAGCCTGTCTTTCCTCCAGAGGAGCCCCTTCTCCGGTCCAGGCCAGCGCCCACCTGTTGTCTGCATGCCTTCCCCGCTGACATTCTCAGGGAGGGTCCCCTCTGGCGCCTGCATGCACACCCTGTCAGAGCTCGGCTTTTTCTCTTCACGGGTTCCTTCCTGGCAGCACTAAAGCATGTTAAAATGAGATCCTCCCTCCACCGCATGCCCCCACCGGCCGCCACCCTCACTTTCTCCCTTATTACTAAAATGTTTGAAAACAACTGTCTGTGTTCCCGGTCTCCACTTCCCATAGTTACCTGCCTGCCACCCCCACCTTTTCACGGAAACGGCACTTGCCACCGTTACCAGTGACTGCCTGGTCGCTTCTTTTCTGCCTTTATCTTACCTGACCTCTCTGCCACATTCCAGACTGTTGAGCAATTCCTCTCTGCAGTCTTTTCCCTGGTTTGGTTTCCATGGTAACATGAACTCCTTGCTTCTCTCTCTGTTGATGTGGGTCTCCTGTGCCTGCCTCTTTTCCACTCGTGCACCTTCGGGTGTTCGACTCAGCCCTCCTCCCTCCCTGCTCGCTCACATCTCCCTGAATGGCCTCGTCCATCCCCATGGCCTCCATGCACATGCTGAGGACTTTCGCTTGTGTCTGCAGCGCTGCCCTTGAGCTCTGGGTCTCTGTGTATCCTAATGAGGGCCTCTCAGGCTCCTCAACCGGAAAGTGTCCAACACGGGGCTATGTTTCCCTCACTACCACCACCAGCAGAACGCATGAAGGAGAGAAACGCTGCCTGGGTTCAGATGTTTCCCATTGACTGATACCTGTTCACCCAGTTCCTCCAGCCAGAAGCGCCTCTGGGGTGTGAGGTCCATTTATCCTTAGTGCTGTCATTAAGAGCCACACTGTATACAGTAGATCTGATTTATCCTTAGAGTCTTAAAATATTTGGCCTTGCCTCCTTTCCCAAAGGTTAGTTTTCTCAGGAATTTATATCTTTCATAAAATAAATGAATGAGGAAGCAAATTCTGTACTTGTAAATGTAACCATTATTTCTCCCTGGAGGACAAATGTAAGTGACTTAGAACCGCTCAAGTCCTTGGTAATAACAACTGCTAACATTTACTGTGGCAGTTCCAGACGCCAGGTACAATAATTCACTTGACTTTCCGGAATCCCCACGAGCGTAGGTGCTGTCACCTTCCCCGTCTCACAGAGGAGGAAGCGGAAGTTCAGAGGTTGGGAATGTGTGCAGTGGGACAGCTGCCGCGTAGCGGGGGGCACGATTTGAACCCAGACGACTGGCTCCGGATACAAGCTCTTAACCTCCGGCAGTAATGTTGTCTGGCAGAACAGCTTGCATTCCTCATAGCAGTGTTTTTTCTTTGTCGCCGTTTCTAAAAAGTTAAGAATAGGCAACAGACTGATGAATCTCAGAGAGAAGGCCAACCTGCCCCCCCAGAAGAGATTGACCAAAGAACTTATATGCATATATGCATAACCATGGATACAGACAATAGTGCGGTGAAGGCCTGGGGAGAGGGTGGGGCTGAGGTGGAGGGAGTCAATGGAGGGAAAAAAGGGGACGTCTGGAATACTTTCAACAATAAAGGTATATTTAAAAAATACTTCAAATTACCAAGACATGGCATAATTTTAGATATATGCCTCGCGTATACATATGCAAGTTATTCTTACACTACCAAGTATTGCAGTTTGCTAATACAGTAACTAAGTCGTCACAAAAATAGATCCATAATTTTTATTTTATTTTATGTTACTTTTATTTTCTAAAGACCTTTTAGATTTTCCTTTGCTCCTTTGAAGCATAAACAATAACCATAGCAACATTTTGCTTCTTTTAATTCCTCTGCTTATGTATTTCCCAATCCGCATCTTTGTCATTTTATCTTAGAAATACTTAGCTTTCCACAATATCAACACAAATCATAGTCTGTTGCTTTGTTTCTTGAAAGTGGTTAAGCAACTGTATAAAGCTCATAGGAAATTGATGACTCATGTAACGGAAAGCATTTACTAATGTGACTTTTGTCTCAGTTGCCAAGAAGTCTGAGTTTGTTTCCATGGTAACCCACCAGTATGACAAATTGTCAAGAACTAACTGCCACTTTTTTTTGTTTGTGTGTGTGTTTTGGACAGCTTTCTAATAGGTGTGTGTGTGTGTATTTTGGACAGCTTTCTAATAGGTGTGTGTGTGTGTGTGTGTGTGTGTGTGTGAAAGATTTTTATCCCAAAAGGCACAGAAAAATTTATTTATTTAGAGATACTGTTTCATATTCCGAAGCTATTATTTTGATTTTACAAAATCTAGAAGATTATTTAAGTTAACATGTCTATTTCTACTTAAGTTCCTGTTAATGAAGGCCATCATCAACAAAATTCACTTACAGTATTGGTTCATTTGAAATACATTGTGTGTAATTATTACAGGGAGAATCTGCCACAAACAAGGCAGGGAAAAGGAAATTAGGACATCCTAAGGAATGAGGACTTAGGGAACGACGGGGAAACCAATTCAGCCGGGTCTTGCCAGCCCTCCCTGGGTGACCATGTTCTAGGACGGGGAGTGGCAGACACTGAGGAATTCAAGGAATCGAGGCCGCCCAGATCATCGCTCATATGGGACACTAGGCCTTCACCTGCAGGCTGAGTTGGGAAAGATTCTTAGAGGAGATAATGACTAAACTAAAGGAGTTCAAGCTAAACTGGTGGATAGAGCATCGGCCTACAGACTGAAGGGTTCTGGGTTCAATTTCGGTCAAGGGCAGGTACCTAGGTTGGTCAGGGCGCATGCAGGAGGCAACCAATCAATGTGTTTCTCTCACATCAATGTTTTTCTCTGTCTTTCCCTCTCTCTTCCACTCTCTCTGAAAATCAATGGGAAAATATCCTCAGGTGAGGATTTAAAAAAAAAAAAGCTAAACTGGTAAATAAGGGAAGTGGAACGGGAGAGAAAACATTATGAACAAAGGTATACAAATGAGAAATAGTGTGACAGAAATGATCTGTTGAGGGACTGAACGACCAGATGAGACAGGAAGGGTGGAGAGATGAGACTAAAGATGGGCAGGCTTGGACCAGATCCTCTCAGATATGGGGAAGCGGTGAAGGATTTTGGGCGGGAAGGCGTTCTCCGGTAGCAGCGAGGAAGGTAGGTTTGAGCGAGGACCATTTAGGAGGCTGTTGCCGTGTGTCAGAGAGGATCTGTGAGGGACTGGCTTCGGGTGGTGGTCAGACACAGGAAAGCGGTTCACTCAGGAATAGTTGTGAAGTAGCGGAGGCAAGACTTGGTAGCTGGGCCTGGGACTCAGTGGCCCGGGCATGACACTGATTCCTTGTGTGTTGAATGAATGAATAGTGGAGCTCCGACTTAGAGATTGAAGTGATAAGTGAACTCACCTTTTTTCAGTGTCTGTGGATAACTAAGACCTTCAAAGATTTTTCGGATCCCATTGTTAGGAATTTGTTTGCTTCATGGCTGTTTCCAAATACTGGCATTTAACATCGCGCTTTTGCATTGCAGACGTGGGTGGCAGAGCGTGTGTGCCTTTTTGTCATGCCATCGATAACAGTTCATTAACTGGTTCTTTTTTCCCCCCTCAGGGAGGTGGTGCAAGCGAACTGTGTTCACTGGAGGAAGAAGTTCTCATTTATGTGCAAAATGAGCGCCAGCGCTGCCACGGGCATCCTGGATCCCTGCATCTACAGGGTGTCTGTGCGCAAGGTATAAAAATAGCCGTCTGGTCTCCCCTTTCAGGAACCATAATTAGCCCCCTACATGCTGACGCACTTTATTTAGCTCTGCTTTGTCCCTTGGGCTGTTACATGCCATTTCCCTTCACACTTGCAGCAGAAATTCAAATCACTGTGACAACCAGGGTGAAGAATCTGAAGTTATAAATTAACATATTATTCAAGAAACTTACCTCACTCTTGCGATACATCTAAGTATTAACCTTATTTGTATTATTCGGGGAGCTGTGTATGTCTACCTCCTGCTATGCATTTACTTCCTCTTTGTTAGGCATTGTTTTAGGGACTTGACATATGATGTCTAATAACACCCCAAAAGTGGGTGTTATTTTTTCCATTTTCAGGAAAACGCAGGCTCAGAGAGGTTGTTACTTGCCCAAATTCACATAGCTCTGAGCATCAAAGTATTTCTTCATGTCATCATGCGCAAAAGTTACTAAGCATCCCAAGAGGCATGGCGGCATGACCAGAACTCAACAGGAAAAAATAGGGAGAGGGCTCAGCAGGGCAGAGGCCATGCTCTGTCCCTCTCCTTCCCAGGAAAACAGAGGCAGAAAACACGGGTGCATAGGGCAGAGAGTGAAAGGGCTCATTTTACAGCCAAAACCCTAAAGAACTGATTTTTTAACTCAGTTAAAGCTTGATGTTCAATGAATGAACATTCAACAATAAAAATCTACATAATAAAAACCTAAGCGACCATTACCACGGAAGGACCAGAACAACCAGTTGCAGTGGTGCACACTGACCACCAGGGGGCAGATGCTCAACGCAGGAGCTGCCCCCTGGTGGTCATTGCGCTCTCACAGGGGGAGTGCCTCTCAGCCAGAAGCCAGGCTCACGGCTGGCGAGTGCAGCACTAAGGAGCCGCAAGCCAAGTGATAAGGAGCAAGCAGGCGGGCGGTAAGGAGTGAGGAATCCTGGATTACAAGAGGGGGATCGGGCCTAAACCAGCAGTTGGACATCCTCTGAGGGGTCCCGGACTGTGAGAGGGTGCAGGCCGAGTGGAGACACACAGCCCCAATTGCACGAATTTCATGCACTGGACCTCTAGTAAATAAAAGGAAAAAAATAATAAAAAGAGACCCATGGAAGATATCGGTATGGGAAGATCAGAGATAAACTTTTACAATAAACATAATGAGTGAACAATATGGGGAATTCCACTAGAGGACTAGACACTATAAAAAATAAATCAAATTCTAGAACTTAAAAATACAATAATTAAAATGTAAAGCTAAATAAATGAAGATAAACCTAAGCAGGTATATTTAACAGCTGCTTTACCACAACAGAAGAGAGCTTTGGGAAACTGGAAAATGAGACGTGAGAAAATATCCAGGGTAAATCACAGAGAGAAAAAGGGTGGGATACGCAGAAAAGAGTGTGGGATGTGGGAAGCAGTGGAGGAGCTAACATATGTGTAATTGGCACCCTGAAGGGAGAGAAGAGGGGTTGTGGCTGAGAATCCTCTCACCTGATGAAGAATATCAAGCCCCAGATTCAGAAGTCCTGTAAACCCCATTTAGGATAACAAGTCTGGCATGTTTAAATGACAGTTGTCTCTGGGATGGGGGTTTTGACTCTTATTAACTACAATCTTTGTACAATGGGTTAATATGCTCAACTAAGTAAGTAAGAAATTTAACCTTTCTTTGGTGATTAATGTTCTTGCAGTGTGTCTGGGACCTTTTTGGCAATTTCTTCAGCAAATAGATCAAATATTAGCTTGTCTTCTCACCATTTGTTGCTTTCAGATTTAAGTTCTAAATAAAAATTCTGGAGAGGAGCATCTAAATAGTTAGATTTAAAATCATCAGAATTATGCCCTAACTGGTTTGGCTCAATGGATAGAGCATCAGCCTGCGGACTGAAGGGTCCCAGGTTCGATTTCAGTCAAGGGCATGTACCTTGGTTGCGGGCACATCCCCACTGTGGAGTGTGCAGGAGGCAGCTGATTGATGTTTCTCTCTTATCGATGTTTCTAACTCTCCCTTCCTCTCTGTAAGAAAATCAATAAAATATATATTTAAAAAAAAAGATCATCAGAATTATACTATCTACTAGTGGCCCGGTGCACGAATTTGTGCACATTGAAAGGAAATTAGAAGAAAGATTCGTGCGGTAATTATGTTACTGCAAAAAAATTACATGTCAAAATAGTATATATAATGTAGTATTATAAAAGTAAAACATGTGTGCGATTGATGCCAACGATAGCATTATATGTATCACGCATGCACAAGTCAACTTTATTTTTAAATTGCTAGTGTGTGTCATATGTACCAGCTGGTCAGATGGTCGATGAATAAATTGAGATGTGGTTCACGTTGAATGTCAACAAAAACAACCAAATTCATGATTGACAATGACAGATCGAAACACACATGTGCAATTGGCGCCAGCTAGAGCTTTATATGTATTGCACATGAGCGAGTCAACATTTGTTTTTAAATTGCCAGTGCACATCATATGTACCAGCCGGTCAGCATGATTGGTCACTTAGCCTTTTATATATAGACCACAGGCCTGATGCATGAAATTTGTGCAAGAGTAGGCCTTCCTTCCCCTGGCTACCGGCACTGGCTTCCCTCTGGCATCCGGGACCCAGGCTTCCCTCTGGCCACCGGCAGGCACCCGGGACCCGGCCTTTGTATGAAAGGTCATTCGGAAGGATGTCCAGTCTAATTAGCATATGCTTTTATTATTATAGATTATATATAGATATTTGCCAGTATGTAAATGTCTACTTCAGAATTATTTGACATATATTTTATTTTAAATCTTTAATCATATGATACTTAATCGTGTTTTCTATGTTTGGCAGGAATTAAAAGGTGGAAAAGCTTATGCAAAGGTGAGTGAGTGGTCTTTAACTCTTTTGGAGTGTGTAATTTATAAACTTAAAAATTAAATAGAGTGCTCTTCTAATTGCCGTTCCAATGGGCTGTTTTTAAATGAAGCAACTTGGAGATTGAACAGTTGGCTTCAACAATACATTATAGGCACATTCTTTCTAAATGCTGATTATGGGATGTTCTTCTTAAGTTTCAATGTCATTTCCAGACTAGAAGATGATCTCTGGTTTGCATTAAGTAATTACTTTCCCCGGAAAGTATTCCCAGGCCCACCTCCCCCTGGTAGAGTAGGACCCCTCCTCTGTGTCCTCTTCCCCTCTGTATAGATATGATCTCTACTGTCCTTTATTCTTTATTACCTGTATGGAATTACTGAAGAATGTGTTCGCCTTTTTGCTGAATAGAAGGAATTGGTGCCAGAAACCCTGGGTAGCGATACCCCTCTTTTACTTCCAGTCTCTGTGATGGTATCTCCATCAGTCAGTCGTCTGAGCCAAGAACCAGGCACTAGTCCCAGCCATCACATCTGCCTAACTCCCTAAAACTAGTTGGTTGCAATGTCAGGCAGGCTGCTCTTTGCTATAAATAACAGAAAAGCCTCCTCGCCTACAGATGGCCAAGGACTGAGGGGCCAGAGACAGTCAACATGGACAACGTTTTCAAGGAGCTTTGTAATAAAAGGGGAGCAGAAAAACAGTTCAATAGACAGAGACTCGGGGTGAGGGTTGGGTTACTTTTGTTCATTAAGGCGGAGAAGATCCAGCATGCTTGTGTGCTGGTGGTAATGACCCAGTAGAAAAGGCAGAGTGCAAGACAGGGCCGAGTTCCTGGAGCCATGAACTTGAGTCTGCGCACAGCCAGCTCCCTTCCCGTAAGTGGGAAGGCAGACATGCGGGCACAGATGCAGGCAGGTGAGTGGATGTGGCTGGAGATAAGAGCTGATGAAAGTTAAGTGCTCCTTTTCTTAATACATTTTTATTGATTTCAGAGAGGAAGGGAGAGAGAGAGAGAGAGAGAAACATCAGTGATGAGAATCATTGATTGGCTGCCTCCTGCGCGCCCCCTACTGGGATTGAGCCCACAACCTGAGCGTGTGCCCTTGACAGGAATGGAGCCTGGGACCCTTCAGTCTGCAGGCCGATGCTCTTTCCCTGAGCAAAACTGGCCTGGGCAAATCAAGTGCTCTTTTGATTGCTCTTCTCTTCTGAGTGAAGTAAGAAGAAAGGCATTAGCACGGAGTATAAATGTGAAGGAGGCGTTGGAGGTTTAAAGAGAAAAGATAAGGTCTGAAAGAGGGCGTGTGGGTGATGTGTGATCAGATAGCAATAGGGGGCCCCAAATGTTCCCTTGGATGTGCCTTCTCTCTCCTCAGTGATGTTTCTATCTCTCCCTCCCGCTTCCTTCCTTTCTGAAATCAACTAAAAATTTTTAAAAATAAAAAATGAATCAACCAATGAATGCATCAATAAGTAGAACAACAAATCAGTATTTTTCCTCTCTCAAAAATTAATTTAAAAAAACAGCCGAAACCAGTTTGGCTCAGTGGATAGAGCGTCAGCCTGCGGACTGAAGGGTCCCGGGTTTGATTCCGGTCAAGGGCATGTACCTGGGTTGCGGGCACATCTCCAGTGGGAGATGTGCAGGAGGCAGCTGGTCGATGTTTCTCTCTCATCGATGTTTCTAACTCTCTATCTCTCTCCCTTCCTCTCTGTTAAAAAATCAATAAAATATATTTTAAAAAAAAAACAAACCACAATATAATGGGGTTGATTTGTACCACTTGGAAACAAAAAATAGGGTTGCACACATCAGAGAAAAGACTAGAGGGCACTCTGGTAGCTGCAGAAAATGGGGAACAAGCCTGGGTAGCGATAAGAAGGAGGAACAGGTTTGAGCTGCACTTCTGGAAGCAGCCGAGAGCATTGGTGTGGGGCTCAGCTTTGGGGAAGGAAGGAAGTAGGGTTTTTAAAGAAAGATTCAGCTCAAGAGTGATCAGCAAGGCAAGGTTATGGAAGGGGCTGGAGGAGAGGGGGCGTGTGACACACACATCATTCTAGTTCCTGCGTGGCGAGTGTGACTGTAATAACCTGCAACTGCCTGCAGCCCCCAGGCGTTAACTGGGAGCTGAGCCAGAACGGGAACAGGGAGGAGGAAGTCTGACCAGTGTGTGAATGTATATGCAGATGACCTTGGGCCTGCTAGCATTTCCCTTAGTGCAAGTACTCCTGCTCCTCACAGTGATTCTAGTTGCTTAATATGCATCCTTGATTTTTACTTCCACAGTTACATAGTTTATATTTAGCAGATCAGATATATTTAGCAGATCAAATCCGTGATTTCAGAGACTGCATTGCTTGAGATAAGAGGACAGCCCTGGCTGGTGTGGCTCAGTTGGTGAAGCACCAAAAGGTTGCTGGTTCCATTCCATGTCAGGGGTCAGGGCACATGCCTGGTTGCAGGCTCGATCCCTGGTAGGGGGGCATGCAAGAGGCAGCCAATCTGTGTTTCACTTTCACATCGATATTTCTCTGCTTGCGCTCTCTCCCTCTCCCTCTCTCTCTGGAAATCAATAACAAGTCTTAAAAAAAAAAAAAAAGATAAGAGAACAGTAGGTAATAAATTTTTTACCAAAAGTGAGCCAATTTAAAGACAATTAGGCAAATAATAGAACAGGTATTGATAAGATGGCAAAAACTGCAAATGACTGACGTTTGAAATAACTTGTCTAGAGCATGGGTTGGATGTTTATTTTAAGGAGAACGTGATAGAAGCCTAGCAGATATTCTATTAATTTTTTTTTTTTCTTTTCATAGCTGGGCTTTGCAGATCTAAACCTGGCGGAGTTTGCTGGATCAGGAAATACCACTCGTCGCTGTTTACTGGAAGGCTACAATACCAAAAATACAAGACAGGATAACTCCATCCTTAAAGTAAGCCCGGGTCAGGATTTACATGTCAGCACAGGAGGTTCTCCGCCTTTAACTAAGAGGGGACACACTGGCAAGGGCAAGGAGGGGCTCAGTACTGAGATCGCAAGCTGAGCACACCCCCGAAATACTCAACAGCCCTCCAGAGAAGGCGGCACTGTAATGCGGGATGTAATCCAACTCGGCCATTGGTCTGTTCAGTCCTTCTTGAGTGGCGAGCACAGGCGGCTGCTGTGGCCGGTGCGTGGCGGCTACTGTGGCCGGTGCGTGCCTTCGCAGAACGCAGCTCCTCGGAGGAGGAGACCTGTTATAACCACAGTCTCTCTCTTGCTTACGTGTAGGTTTTCATCAGTATGCAGCTGATGTCTGGTGACCCATGTTTTAAAACGTAAGTCGGTGCTCAGTAAATGCGTTATTTCTCTGAAAGTATCACAGTCATTTATTAGTTTCAAGTTTTCCGTTCATGTTTCAGAGTGCTTATAGGCTAATCCCAGTGAAGGGCTAGTTTCTCTCTGGGTGGCTGACCTGACCCTCGTAGAAGTTACTGTTACCTATTACCCAACCAGCTCGCCACACCCTGAATTGTTTCAGCTCTTGTCATCTTCAGGTTTGGGGTGAAATTATATAAATGAGGCCTCTGGGGACTCATTCATGTCTTCAGCAAATACCTAGCAAGTGCCTTACCATGTAGTAGGCCCTGTTCTAGACATGACAAAGAGCAGGCAAAAATAGACCAGGTCCCTGACACCTCGGAGCTTGTCTTCTGACACAAACAACAAACTAACAAGTACACACATGATGTAAAGATGGCAGTGAATGCCTTGGAGAAATCAGAGCAGGTAGGAGGACCCTGGCAGGAGGTGTTTCCCTTTTACATGGAGTAGGCAGGGTGTCCTCCCGGGTAAAGATGGAACGGGAGGCAGAGAACATGGTGCAGGTGCGGATATTGGAGAAGTGGGAGCATGTAGGACTTATTTTCCAACTGCTCCTGGTTTCCATGGTTCCATTCCCATCAGGGCACATGCCCGGGTTGTGGGCTCGATCCCCATTGTGGGGTGTGCAGGAGATTCTCTCATCATTGATGTTTCTCTCACTCCCTCTCCCTTGCTCTTTGAACTCAATATATATACTAATGTACATGTTTGTTTGTTTTTAATTGCTCCTGGTTTCCTAGTGAACTAGGAAGCCAGGAGATCACAGGAGAGCAAGGATGTGAAATGCAGAGCAGGGGGTTTGGGGAAAGAGGACAAGATGTGTAAAAGGCTCTTCAGAGCGAGGGCGAGCGACCCAACTGGGAGAAAGTGGGGATTGCCTGTCAGCGATGTGAAGACACTTAATAATTAAACCTGAAAGTTAATTAATCGTTATTTAAATATCTGAGAGAAATGTATTTAGAAAAGTAAGCATTAATTACTACCCTATGCATCATTCACATTTTTAATAGCAGCATCTATATAGTTTTCTCCTTACAAACTGTTCTGTAAGGACGAAAACACATACTTTCACACAAATCAATTATTGATTAAAACTATGCATTTTCTCCTCACTTTGCCTTCCTGTGCTGTCTTCTCTCAGACCATAATTTCCTGGCTTTTTTCTTGATTTCCTGTTCTCTTGGGACTAAACCATTTTCACTGTACTATATTTGGTTTGTTGGGTCAAAAAAGTGCAGCAAGACTTAGAAGAAGAAAATGAATTAATCATTTCTTCTTATGACCTTTTGACGAATAGTCTTACTGGCCCTTTTTCTGCCATTTCCTCTCCCTGCTTGTGAAACTCAGATACTGAAAAGCTAAAAAATAGATCACCTTATGTCCTGTGTTATCTCCACAAATATAATTCTGACAATCTCGAGTTGATACTTATAGAGACTTTTATAATTTATTAGAATAAACAGGCATTACCTCATCACAAGATATGTAAAAATATTTGTTTTCTCTTTTCTTTGGATATGTGAAATTGTCATTTTAGAGGTCATTTTAGAGGTCAATGTGCTTTTAACATTACTATGAAACTGAAACAAAATAAGCCCTTGCTGTAGCCAGTTTGGGTCAGTGAATAGAGTGTTGGCCTGTGGACTGAAAGGTCAGGTCCAATTCTGGGCAAGGGCACATACCTCAGTTGCAGGCTCGACCCCTGGCCCTGGGCCAGGTGCATATGGAGGCAGCTGATTGACAGGTCTCTCTCACACCAATGTCTCTCTCTCTCTCCCTTCCACTCTCTCTAAAAAAAGAAATCGATGGAAAAATATCCTCTGGTGAGAATTAACCACAAAACAAGCCCATCTCTTTTGTTCTGTGATTGAGCCATATTAAAAGTTTCTGATAAGAGATACAAAACATTTCAGAACAGAGGGTAATAGAGTAGAAGCTGGCGCATGACAGGCATCGGGGATTAGTTATCCAACACGACTGAGTCGTCTAGGGAGCTGCCAAGGCCCAGCTAAGATTTTAGATTCTTCGTTCGCCTTAATACCAATCCCCGTGCGGATAATTCCCTCCCTAATGCTTTGTGGCCCCAGTATTAGAGCGGCTGGTGCAGTGGCTGAAATTATCAGATTGGGTTCTTCTAGTTTGTTAAGACTGCAGATCGAGGGGTGCCAAACCGAAGGTATTGCTGAAAGTCTGTGGCTCTGAAGTCAGGCCCCACGCCGGGCAGGAAAGAGTGGAGCCCGAGGGAGGGAAGAAGAGGCCTCGGGCTGGGAGCGCCCAGGGTTGGGGAGCAGGTCTGCGAGGTGGAGGGCTGGAGACACTGTAATCAGGCCGTCTGAGAAAGGAAAACCAACGGAACTGGCATGAGAAAGATAAGCATGTAGACGTAAGGCCTGAGCCACCATCAATGATTCATAACTGTAGACTCCATTCTTCGGAAGGGTAGTTCTTTTATTTATTGATTTCAGAGGAAAAAAGAGAGAAAAAAAAATCAATGATAAGAGAGAATCATAGATCGGCTGCCTCCTGCACACCCGCTACTGAGGACGAGCCTGCAACCCGGGCATGTGTCCTTGACCGGGATCGAACCTTCAGTCCAAAGGCTGGGCTGATGCTCTATCCACTGAGCCAAGCCAGCCAGGGCGGAAGGGTATTTCTTTTACATCAGTTTTTCTTACAGAAAATTGAATGCAGATTTTTTTCACCAGCTATTTTACATTACAGCAGGTCCTCAAATAACATTGTTTTGTTACATCGGTGAGATACTACTGTAGGAACTTAACTCTTGTTTATATCAATTGGCCTATGGTAAAATTGATCTTGTTCCCTTAAAGTCGCAGAAACTATCAACAATGTTGTGAGGCCTTGCTGTATTAAAAATACAGCTCCTTACCACCACTGTCAAGTCAAAGCTAAGACCAAAAAGTGCTTGCTAAAAATACAGCTCTTGGCCCGGCCGGTGTGGCTCCGTGGTTGAGCGTCGACCCATGCACCAAGAGGTCGCTGGTTCGATTCCAGATCAGGGCATATGCCCAGGTTGCAGGCTTGATCCCCAGTGGGGGGTGTGCAGGAGGCAGCCGATCAATGTTTCTCTCACATTGATCTCTCTCTCCTTCTCCTTCCTCTCTAAAAAATCAATAAAAAGCATATTTTTAAAAAAAGTTAGTGGAACCGACAAGACAGTGGAGGCAGGAGGCAGAGGTATCCCCTCCAATCATCTCCCAGATGCTTTCCTGCCTTACCTGCGATTCCATTTGACAGATGTAGCACCTTCCACTCAATAGTGCTGGGGCCTGACCGGCGTGGCTCAGTGGTTGAGCATCAACCTATGAACCAGGAGGTCACGGTTAGATTCTGGTCAGGGCACTTGCCCGGGTTGTGGGCTTGATCCCCAGTGTGGGGCGTGCAGGAGGCAGCTAATCAATGATTTTTTCTCTCTCATCATTGATGTTTCTATCCCTCTCTCCATCTCCCTTCCTCTCTAAAATCATTAAATTTTTTTTTTTTTAAATAGTGCTGGGGACGCACAGACAGAGCCCTTCTCTTTTCTGGACTCTCTTTCTGGTCTCACTATTGTTGATTTTTTAATATATTTTTACTGATTTCAGAGAGGAAGGGCGAGGGAGAGGTAGAAACGTCAATGATGAGAGAAAATCATTGATCAGCTGCCTCCTACACACCCCTTCCTGGGGATGGAGCCCGCAACCCAGGCATGGACCCTGTCCAGGAATCAAACTGTGACCTCCTGGTTCATAGGTCGACACTCAACCACTGAGCCACGTGGCCGGACTGGTCTCACATTTTTGTTGTGCAGAAGAACCTCTCTCTCCCCCCATGAATTTTATTCAGGTCTTGAGGATGCTCAGACATTACTGGTTGATTTTTATTATTTTTACCCTCAAAGAGATAACATTACAGGCACCTGCCTGAGGCTGGTTACTGACCACACAACCAGTCTCTCACCGTAAACCAAGTTCTGATCCTTAGCAATGCTTATTTCCAGGCCTCCTTCTACGTCCATGTCCATACCGATCGCCGGTGAATCCGAATCTCTGGAGGAAGACAGAAAAGGAGGAGAAACTCTCAAAGTCCACCTTGGAATCGCAGGTATGGCTGTGCCCTTCCCTGGGTTTCAGTTGGTGAGATTTGCATAATCCCTCCCACATTGACAATTCTGTGGGTATGTGGCTTGGCCCATTTTATGGGAAATACTAAACAATAAAAACTGAAAGTTTAAGGTAGAGTTCTGTTAAGTCTTATGAAAAATACCATAGTTCTTCAGTAAACTAAGGTATTACGTTTCCTTTTCTTGCAATAGGGATGTTTACACTGCACTGATTTCAAGGGATCTTTCACTCTGCAGTTTGCTTTTCTTGATCATGAACTTGGCAGTTTATAAAACCCGCAGGTTAGAATGCAATTGACCGTTGACTTGTGAGCAGTGACAGGAGCATGATGTTATGACATATTGCAGATCTCTCAGCGAAGAGCGCCTCTGTTCCAGATGTGCTCGGTGCCTGTGGACATTCGAGAACGTCGAGCCATGCGAGCCAGCACTCAAAAGTATCAGGTAGAGCTGGACGTGAAGTTCCTCAGGCCTTTATTGCTCTAAAGCAGGAGTGGGGAACCTTTCTCCTGGCAAGGGCCACTTGGATACTTACTTTTTAAAATATATTGTTACTGATTTCAGAGAGGAAGACAGAGGGAGAGAGAGATAGAGACATCAATGGTGAGAGAGAATTTCTGATTGGCTGCCTCCTGCACGCTCCCCACTGGGGATCGAGCCCTGATCCTGGTTCATAGGTTGATGCTCACCCACTGAGACAAATATTTATATAATTCTTGGACCATCCAGAATTATCAACTGAAAAATTAGCCTGCTGTATTTGGTCAGACATTTAATTAACTCACCCCTGATACCCTGGCAGGGCCAGACCAAATGCTTTCTCGAACCTTATATGGCCCGCGGGCCAGATGTTCCCCACCCCTGCTATAAAGGTACCAGAAGTGGCTGCGGTGCGGGAGGAGAGGGTTGGTCGCAGAGTGTCTGGTGTGGGCGTCATATCCTGAGCAAGCTTCTCTGACCACAGGGTACAGCTCGTGCCACTCCCGGTCATCCAGTCTCTCTGAGCTCTGCCATAGGAGAAACACCTCTGTGGGAAGCACGTCGACGGGCGTGGAAAGTATTCTAGAACCATGTGATGAAATTGAGCAGAAAGTAGCTGAGCCAAATCTCGATGCAGCTGATAGAGAAGACTCGGCTTCGGAGACACTCAGCAGGTACCCTTCGGGCCTCAGCTCCATGGAGCCGGGGGGCGGGGTGGTTTACAACACAATATAAAGGAGGACATTTTTAAACATCCTTTCCAAAGGTGCCCAGTGAAACAAGATTCTGTAGAGTTTCAGCTGAAGCGAGTTGATGACACCAGAGTGGACGCCGACGACATTGTGGAGAAAATACTACAAAGCCAAGACTTCAGCCTGGACTCCAGCGCGGAAGGTGCGTGGTGGCCGCCAGGCGCCTGTGGCTGTGTGCCAGCCCAGCTGGCGTAGCCCAGTCAGCTATCTGTGCACATTGGTGAAATACGCTTTATGCCCATAGAAACCGAAGATAACCTTGTAGCTCATTTGTTTCTAAGAATGGACATTAAATTTGGTAAACAACAAGCTTTTTTAAAAATATTTTTATTGATTTCAGAGAGGAAGGGAGAGAGAGATAGAAACATCAGTGATGAGAATCATCGATCAGCTGCCTCCTGCATGCCCACCTCTGGGGATCGAGCCCGAAATGCAGGCATGTGCCCTGACCAGTAATAGAACCATGACCTCCTGCTTCATAGTTCAAGGCTCAACCACAGAGCCACACTGGCCGGGCAAGAACAGACTTTTAAAAGCTCAGTTTTAAAGAAAGCTCTTACTGTATTTTTTAATTATGCATCTATGTCTACCATGTTTATATACCTTGTGATGGATATTTACATCTGCTTTGTCATAACTGGACATAGTGCTTCAAGGCACTATTGCCATGTGGAAGGTTGGGTGGTAAACTTGAAATGATAGTGAATAACAAAATCCTTCACTCCCTCAGCCTTTCCACTGAAACTGATAACGTACAAGCCACCAGCTTGAAAGGTGGAATTATTCCTGCTGGTGTGAGTAGAGAGCAGTTTAGCGCAGGCGTGGTTTCCTTGTATGACTGGTTGTGAAGAGAAACCATTAAGCCTCTCTTGTGGAAATTTGTAGGATGAGCTGTCTTCTTTATTCAGTTTTAAGGAAAATAGCTTTAGGAAAGTTGAGGAGAAATAACTATTAGGATAGGTCTTCAAGGGTCTGTTTTAAAACATGTCTATAGCTTTTTAAAGTTTTTAACTTATTTAATAAAGCGGAAATGTAAAGTTTGGGTTTATGGCAACGTGAACGTTACTGGCCAATACTAACTGCCCACACGCTGCTGTCCCTGCAGAGGAAGGACTGCGGCTGTTCGTGGGACCTGGAGGGAGGACGACCTTCGGCAGCCACCACCCTCCCAGCAGGTAAGGAGCCACCGGGGCCTTGTCAAGTAAAGAGTGCACTGGCCTCGTCCTTCAGATGCCCATGAGCAGCAGATGAAGGTTACGCAGGCTAAGGAACACTCATCTAAGCAGTTAGCTTGAGAGGATCGGACACTGGGCCCCTCCAGTGTCTTCATTACAAACAGTGAATGTTCTAGTATTTTCTATCTGTGGTGCCTTTAAACCCTGTGGAAATCAGATCAAGTGGGAAATGCCTAACACTCCACTCTCCCTTCAGAGCCAAGGCTAACTGGAACGATTTCAAACACTGCCGCTCAGAATTTTGACCTTTTTTTTCCTACTGTTTAGAGTGGTGTCCGGAGCCTACGAACAAGTCGTGATCAAACGCTAGACGCCCAGCTGGCGAGTGGCAGCTTCCCTGTGGGTGTGAGATGCGGGCAGCTGAGCTGTCAGGCGCTTTCTTGGGAGAAGGTGAATCTGTTTGAAAAAGGAGGCGTGTCCATGTGCCCCAAAGAAAGCCAGCACACACACAGGGACCATCGGACGGTAGTGTCGGGGCCTGCGTGTCATGTATGTGGAAGTCCACGCTTCCGTGGTCACTGCCCGAGATCATGCAAAGACTGCTTTTTCTTTCAAAACCCCCTGGTGGGGAAACAGCACTGTACACCTGGGTCTGGTTAGTGTTGAAGCATAAAACCTACGACCGAGGTGCACAACAGATTCTAATTACTTAATTTTATGTTTGAGAGACAATACATGACGTTAGAGACCCTATCAATTCTGTCAAAATAGTTACAATTCCTGCTAAGGGAATCTTGCATATATTATACTACCTAGAGTATTGTACTAAGTTTAACTCATTTTGATACAATTGGTATAAAAAAGTGTGGGTGTTCATGCTTTGGGGAAAAGTTATGCTACAATTGAAACCTTACAGTAAAATGCTTAATGTAAACGTATCAGTCATAAGCCCAGTAACAAGTGTATTTGAGTCTGAGCTACGTGAATGGTATAATGCCGTTACTAGGCAGTGTGTGTTGTCACTTGTGAGTATTAGATGCTGCAGAACCCCTCGCACTGTGCCAGAGACCCAAGGGAAGCTTCATGTTCCATGTTAGACTGCTGTACCCATACACACCCTAACAGACAAGCTGTTTTACTCACTGAACGGTGGCTGTTGGTTTCAGGAGTCAGAGTTTAGAGCATCTGGAGGAAAGTTGTGATATGATGAGAAACAGAGCAGCCTTCCTCTGTAAGTTCCCACATCTCTGAAATTGAAAAGGATTCCAAGGAGGGAGTGGGCAAGACAGGGGACAGCTGTTGACATGGACCTGTGGTCTTCTATCTCAGCCCTCCCCCCACCAGATACTGTGCTTTCTCACTGTATCAGAAATTGGTTGTTTTGAGTCAAGATTAGACTAGAACATACATCAAACAGAGCATTTAAAGTAAGAATAGCTGGCCCAGCCGGCATGGCTCAGTGGTTGAGCGTCGACCTTTGAACCAGGAGGTCACGGTTCAATTGCCCCTTAGGGCACATGCCCAGGTTGCGGGCTCGATCCCAGGAGGCAGCTGATCGATGATTCTCATCATCAATGTTTCTCTCCCCCACTCCCTTCCTCTCTGAAATCAATAAAACTATATTTTTTAAAAATAAAGTAAGACTGTCTGGAGCTGGCTTTAGCTCAGTAGTTCCTTTGAATCACTTGCCAACCACTCCTGCTTGCTAGGGTGGTTTGAGACCCTCGGGTCCCCTCCAGCCCTTTAAATTAAAAAAAATAAAATAAAATAAAATAAGAATATCTGATCTGGATCCAGGTTAACAGCAAATAAACCTGGAGAGTTTTTTCTGGTTTTGTGTGACAGTTTCTGTGTGGAAAGACCTTAATTTTCTCATCCTCACCCTAGGATATTTTTCCATTGATTTTTAGAGAGACTGGAAGGAAGGGGAGAGACAGAGAAACATTGATGTGAGAGAAACATCGATTGGTTGCCTCCTGCACACACCCCGACCAGGGGATTGAGCCTGCAACTGAGATACGTGCCCTTGACCGGAATCGAACCTGGGACCCTTCAGTCCAAGGGCTGATGCTCTATCCACTGGCCCAAACCAGCCAGGACTAGATCTTAATTTTCTTGGAATCATCCAGTTGAAAAAAATGTAGATTCTATACAACCAGAAATTCCCACTCTTTATTTTCAAAACCATGTCCAAGTAACATGTTAGAATTCCTTGGTCTATGCATTTTCATGTTGGCAAAATAGGGAGGGGGGCGTATTTTTAAGAAAATATTATTTTAATATTCTAATTGAGAGGTTGGAGAAACTTTAAATAGTTCATGTTAGGGCTTTTGTGTGGTTTTAATATTTCAAGGATTGGATATTCCACACGAATCCAAAACTACTTTTACAAATAGATTCTGAGATTTTTTAAAGCAGTGACACCCAGATAGGGTTTTTTCTGAGTCATTAAACTTTCTAAGATTTGTTTTGAAGAAAAAAAAAATGACCTGAAGATTTAAGTCCAGCCAAGGAAAATGTTACCTCAAGTGGCAAAGACTTGTCTATGACTAAACAAATGAATGATCCCCTTGGTGTATATTACAGCAAAGAATCAAAGAAAGTTTGCAATAGAGATATGAAGATATTGTTTAGAGAGATATTTATTATGACATTTTAAAAACCTATTTTTCTATTTTCAAAATATTATTCCTAAGCTATATTTTTGGTTGGCCTTGCAGTTGTGAAATGCTAACAACTAGACCGTAGGCCAGGTTCCGTGAGGACATCCTCCAGCTATGTCGAAGGTGCTGTAATTCGGACACCAGCCCTGTTACTCATCCTTTGCTGCCCTTGTCCAAGACCTTTATTCGAGACGGGCTCTCGGTATTTGAAAATGACACAGAATTCTTTTCTAAAAACAAAAGGTGAATTTTGAAGACCATAAAAATCATGCCTGTATAAATTTAGCAGCCACCGGATAACATCTTGATTTCTGTATGAGTCGACATAACAAACATCTTAATACACAGAAACATAGGAAGAAGAGAGATGGCAATGTCCTTCGTCGTCAGTGAAGTCTGCGTCCATTTTATTCTGTTTTGTGCCCCATCAGCACACTTTGCAACAACCGTATTTCATTACAGCCCCGAAAAATATGTTAGAGTTTGCCTACGTATCTGCCCTACTTCCAAGTTCTTCTTCCTTAAAGCCTGTAAATCTGCTTATTCAATATTAAGTCTACTTTTGGTTTTGTTTTGAGTTTAGAAAATCGAATTTGAAAAAGTAGATCTTAATACATTGACTTCTAAATATTAGACTCAAATTTCAAGTCCCTTAGTCTTGGAGAATTTGTACAACTGTAACATTTCCTAACCCAGTGCTAGAGGAAAAAAATGAATGGTATTTTAAAGTGACATATTTCTGATAAGAGTCTTAAATACCTTGTTTGGGGGAATTACAGAAGAAGCAGGGCAGGAGCCCACTTCCTGTGACTCGTGCTGGTGACGGAGACCAAAGAGGATGTGAAGGGCAGCCAAGGACAGAGAAGGCCTGAGCCATCCGCTCACCCTGTGCGGTGGCGTTGAAGGCTCTACGTACAAGCACCCAACGTGATTAGTTTTTATAATCTGACAAAGTCTTGACCAAGATTCTTTTAAGTATCTACTAGCCTCCAGTCAAAACATATTTAGGTAGCAATGAGATTCAATACCTGGAAAACATCCAGACATAATTTTAGACTTTAAGAATTCCATGCTAACAACCACTTTGCAAGCTCAGGCTGACAGTACTGTTCAACGCTTCACTGAAGAACCACTCTGAAGATTAGGCTTCCAGGACATATAATAACGCTCCCAAGAGACTGGGCTCACGTGATGGGGTTGTATTTTATTTTGGCAGGTCTTTAACTGGGGCGGTTCAGAAACTGTACTTGGTCAGTTCTCCTAGATGGTACGTCGTGTGACTATAATCAGGTACTGTAGCTAGAACTGCATCATGTCACTCTTTATATGTTGGCTTAGGTACTGTGCATAATTGTAAGAGTTGAGATGTTGAAGAATATAAAATCCAAAAACATAAAGGATGAAATATGCCTATATGAACCCTGTTTTAAGACTGCTCTGGAAATAAGGCCTTATTATTCTTATGACTTTTCATAAGATAATATGCAGGGTGGGGCAAAAGTAGGTTTACAGTTGTTCATATAGAAAATACAGTAATTAACAAATAATAGGTATTCTAATTCCTCCCACTCTCCCATTCAATAAAAGGTTTTAAAATGTAAAAAAAGAATAATACAAGAAGAAACTGTTTAGAGTACTCACAATTGTAAGCCTACTTTTGCCCTACCCTGTCTACACTGTATTTTAAACGGCTGTGAGGTGGTTTCTAGCTCCTTCTCCGCACAGCACGGCTGGCAGGTTTTGTAATTTACGCAGGCTACACGCTCTGCATCTACAAATGTGTGTGTCCATCTCTTGATGACAGTCATTGACCAAATCCCATCACAGGAAGCCATTTTGGGTACATTCAGTTTGATTTTTTTTTTTTTAAATACACCGTATGTTGGGGATTTACCTTTGTTTTTGTGCATTTGTTTGTTCTTGTGGAAGCTGATACAGTGTAAGTAGTCATGTCGATGTTTATGCAAAATTGTTAATTGAAGTGATTCCATTAGTATTGTGTTCTAATACTTGGAGAATGACCTTCATTTTTATACATTTCTTTGTTTTAACCGCACAACTATAAATCCAGGAAATGGTCCCCCCCTTTTTTTTTTACAAAAACTAATTTTTTATTGTAAAGTATTTGTAATAATGTAAAGGTGAATCCTATACAAGTTCAATAAAAATCGTATCTTAAAGTTTAAAATTTCAGTTAAAGATTCTGTCACTTGCCAAGGTCAGAAAACAGACGTGAAAGGACCAGTGTATAACTTTTCCCTGGGGGTTTCCCCTCAAAAGATACTTCGCACCCCGAGGCAGCTCCTGCAGCCCCGGCCATGAGCCTGCAATGAGAGACCTGCGTCTGAATCCAAACGCCCTTCAGAGCCTACTGTCTTTCTTTTTCTTTTTAAAATTTGTATTTATTTTAGAGACAAAGGAAGGGAGAGGGAGAGAAACATTGATGAGCTCCCAGGCCCAGCTTTCTTATTATGACTCAGCGTTTAGTGCTTTTCTCTCTCTCCCTCCCCCATCCTCTCCCCTTCCCCCTTAATTTACCTCTTCCTCTCTGTGCATCATACACCTGGTAGCAGCACATACTAGTATATGGAAATGAAATCTTTCCATGTGCATGATAGGAAATCTCTGGTGGAGTCAGTCCATCCCACATTACACAAGATGTAATTTAGACATTCCCTGAGTTGGTGACCTCTATTCCAGATGACCCAGCACTAAGGAAATGTCACACCTTCCTGTCTGAGTTAGCTCAGACCCCATTCCTATGCAGTTACAACTCAGGCAGGTCGAGCTGTCTCCTGAACCATTTCTCTGAAGAAAGTGACTTCACTACTAGATCTTTAAATCATTTCAGCAGCGCTTTCCTGTATGGCGAAAGCTTCAAGCCTCCAGAGGAAATTGGCAGACTAAGTTTTGGGGTGTTTTTTTGTTTTGTTTTGCTGTTGTTGTTTTGCATCTTGTATCAGGAGTCCTCAAAGCAAAAGAATGCATTTACTGTAAGTGAGAAAGTGTGCCACCTTCTGGTATTGAGCTTCAGTGATTCAGTTTAAACATACCTCTCCCATGTGATCCTGTGCCTGCCCTTCTTTCCCCATATTCCATGTTATGATCAAAGGAAGTGGTTTTTTTTTAATACAGTTCCATCAACCTCAGAGAGAGGGAGGAAGGAAGAGAGAGAGACAGAAACATCAATGATGAGAATCACTGACCTGCTGCCCGCCCCCCCCCCTCCCCCCCCCTCCCGCCGAAGCCTGCAACCCTGACCAGGAATCAAACTGTGACCTCCTGGTTCATGGGTTGACGCTCAACCACTGAGCCAGCACCAGCTGGGCCAAAGGAAAATCTTTTCAGCACTAATTTTAAGTAATTTGAAATGACTACTTTGAAGTCATTTTTCATACTTTGCTTAAATAGGATAAAAGTGTCTCCCTTTAGTATGGGATTAATGAAAGATTCTGTCAATTCACTTTCATGAGGATCCTACTGGAAAGGTCTGGGTGATCTGTATAAATGAAGAGACGGAGGGACAAGGCTGGACAGAGACACAGCAGTGGAAAGTCCGTCTGTTTGGTAAAAGCAATGAAGCCAAGTCCAGGCTGAGGTGCGGGAGTCGGGAGCAATGCAGTGTTTCTGGGAAAGACGATGAACTGATCAGAGCCAGGGTCCAGCGGACAGATGGGGTGGCGAGGGGAGGGATGAATGTAGCCATGCAGGCAGAGTATACTATTAGGCAGGGCACTGAGCTCATTTTCAAGGTAAGTGCATAACTGGGGTGCCACTAGCTTTGAAGACGACTTGCAAGGTGAAATTCCCATTGTATACACTTATGGCTTCGCCATTCTACCAGCTTGGTGGATCTCAGCAATATGACGTGCCCCCTATCTGGGGATGTCCCCAAAGGCATGCACATATCCGAGATAAAGCATGGTAGCCGTAGCATGAAACCACTCTTTCCCCCCATTACATGAAGCAGTGCTTCGCTCTCCTCCATGACTATCTCCACCCGTTCCAGCGGTTCTCAACCTGTGGGTCGCCAACCTGTGGGTCGTGACCCCTGTGGGGGTCGAACAACCCTTTCACAGGGGTCGCCTAAGACCATCGGAAAACACATATATAATTACATATTGTTTTTGTGATTAATCACTATGCTTCAATTATGTTCAATTTGTAACAATGAAAATACATCCTGCATATCAGATATTTACATGACGATTCATAACAGTAGCAAAATTACAGTTATGAAGTAGCAACGAAAATAATTTTATGGTTGGGGGTCACCACAACATGAGGAACTGTATTCAAGGGTCGTGGCATTAGGAAGGTTGAGAACCACTGTTTTAGGCTAAGTATGAGAGATCAGAATTTAGCCCCAAGGAAGTAGCGAATCCTAGAGAGATTTTAAAGCTACCCTTACCCCCTGGGAAAAAGTTGTAAACACTCAATTTTCTTTAACATTCTTTAATGCCAACAACAACAAAAACCAAGCATATCAGGAACTCTCTACAAACACTCCCAAACAAAACAAGCCTATTAAAAAAACACACACACACAACAACGTTGTCAAGTAATCTCAAAACTAAGTTACTTGAGTAACGGCTACACGAGAGCAGCCTGGCGAGCCCTCCCTTGGCTGAGAACCTGACTCTCGGGACGGCCGGCTCACGGACTCGCATCCCGCAGGTCGACCTTCACGGCGGACCCGTCCCGGCTCAGCCTCACCGTGCCAGCGATGAGCGCTCGCATCGTGTCCACGCTGTCACACAGGCGGTTCACCTTGGGATAAGCGAGCAGCCTTTCCAGCGGGACGTAGAGGTTATTCCCAAAGCGGAACGGTTCGGGAGACTTCTCGATTTTGCGTTTCTCGAGTTCTGTGAAGACTGGTCCAGAGAAGGTGACGAGCCCGGTGTCGCTGACCTGGTGGCCGTCCCCATCGCCGCGCTGTAGGATCCTCAGGCTGGAGACATATCTCTGCCTCATGCTTTGGATTTGCCGAGACACCTCATTTGCTAATGCGAGTTTACGGACTTCCTTTTGCTGTAAACTCGGATAGGAAACGGAATAAACCTGAAGCCGGGAGGAAAAAACCGCTTAGGATATAGGAAAATGTCCCAGACCATGAGTGGTAACTTCCTACCACATGAAGAATTAACTCTATGGCCCTAGCCGGTTTGGCTCAGTGGATAGAACATCAGCCTGTGGACCGAAGGGTCCCGGGTTCGAGTCCAGTCAAGGACACATACCTTGGTTGCAGGCTCCTCCCTGGCCTGAGCCCTGGTCAGGGCTTGTGCAGGAGGCAACCAATGGATGTGTTTCTCTCGCATCGATGTTTCTCTGTCTTTCCCTCTCCCTAAAAAATCAATGGGAAAATATCCTTGGGTGAGAATGAAAAAAAAAAAAGAATAACTGTATAGTTAGTATGTGCAAATGTGAAACCCTACTAATTGTAAATACTGACACATGGGGTCAAAAAGGAAAAGTGTTGCTAATTAAAGAGGGAGATGTGTTTGTTCTTCCCCATACCTCTGAAATCAACGGGTCTGAGGCGCTTGGAGGCTCAGTTCCAAATCAGTTTCTGAGCCCAGCAGTGAAATGCCTGCTGGCTTTCCTCTTCCTGCCAAGAACCCTGACGCATTCCACAAAGGAGGCCGCTGGCCCAACAGCTCAAAAGACCACCCATCTCAAAGCTCCGACAGCAGTGGGGCTCGTAGGCTTCTCCCAGGGTCACCCTCAGAATCAGGCCACCACTCCTCTCTGCTGCGGGGACTCTCGGTAGGGAACTGTTCACCATCGAGGTACATGTAGTTCTTGTCCCGACAGCTGCCCCACAAAGAACACTCAATCTACACGGCCGGCGTGGCTCAATGATTGAGCATTGACCTATGAACCAGGAGGTCATGGTTCGATTCCCGGTCAGGGCACATGCCTGGGTTGCAGGCTTGGTTCCCAGTGGGGGATGTGCAGGAGGCAGCCCAATCAGTGATTCTCTCTCATCGATGTTTCTATCTCTCTCTCCCTTCCTCTCTCTGAAATCAATAAAAAATAAATTTAAAAAAGAACACTCACAATCTTATAAACGTGCTGACCACACTGCTCTGCCACACAAGATTCCGTGGCCGGCGCTCCGATTTTCCGGAAGACCCCTATCTGGGTACAGTAGCCAACATTCCCAGCTCCTTCCGGTGGCTCCCCCACGCCAGTAAACTCCACGGAGTAATTGTAGAAACCTGCCACCCCTAAGGCCCTGGGATCAAAACAAGGAGAGAGATCGTTTTTTTCTAAACTCGGAACTGCTGTTACATAGACAGCAATTCCCGGTAGAACAGAACTCGAACAATGCAAGGAACCAAGAGACCGCTGAGCTGCAGGTTCTTACACATCACACTATGCCACAGTGTGGGGTCTGCTTGCTTCTCGGAGGGGCATTCAGGCAATGACTGCGAGGGTGATGAACCACAGGACCATGGAGACAGGGAATGTGGGACAGGGCAGAGGAATGGACAAGGACACCACAAGGGCTATAATCCCAACTCCTATTTGGGTTTAGAATTGAGCCAAGAACCCATGGAGCTCCTGGGAGATGCCCCTGGGCCAGGGCACCATTCAATGCCACACCTTCCCTCGGTCCTGTTTCCTGACGCCTCCACCCGGTGGGCACACACCTTCCCACACCCGCCTGAGACATGAGAGAGAGAAGGAACTTCCCACTGGCTTGGCTCATGTGCTCTGCAGAAGGAAACCCCATCAGTCACATATCCATCAAGGTTTGCTCCCCAGGATTTTAAATGCCTGTGGGGGACCCGAGAAACCAAGACACCTTTGCACTCACCAGGTCTGAAACTGCTTCCTATTCCACTCAAATTTGTGATCTGAATCTCTCAAGGTCACTGCCGGGAACAGGGGGTTGAAGTCCGAGTTGGGCGTGCTGATGACAACCATGGCCGGAGACAGGTACCCAAACACGACTTCGGGAAACCTGGCCAGGTCCTCAGAATCCAAATGTTCTATTCTGAAAGGGTCAGCGGGGACAGAGCGAGTCAAATCGAGCTTCACTTGCACGATTTCCCTAACTGACTTCGCAAAACAAGGTCTGTCTCTACGTTGATGTATCCCCCCTTGGAGGGTGTAACAGTGACCCTGAAACGGCCTCGTGCTTCCCTTTGCCCATCCCGGATGAGATGGGGTGGTAACAGGTCAGTCCCAACCGACAAGCAATTTCCTTTACAAATAAAAACCCAGATTACATTTAGGGAACAAAGTTTACGAAGACTAATCCAGTGACATTTTCCTAATGATACGGAAGGAATGCGTTTAATACTTACAACTCGATACACGTGACTAAGTCAAATCCAAGCAAACGAGAATCTCTCTCCACAGCAGAGCCGTGGTACAAGATGATCGACAGATTCAGGTCCCGGGGGCTTAGATACTCCCCCGAGAATGGAGACAATCGACACCTGCAAAAGCGTGATTGTAGAAGTCAGCGCATTTGAGCACAATTGTTCAGAGTTATCCCAACGACAGACATGAGAATAACTTCCTTTCATGGAGGGAGTAACTGGCCAATCAGGTTCTGAATATTTGACATTGCTCTCATTTTTAATATTTTTGGTCTCCCGGCTGACTTTGGATCAGTGATTTTCAGCTTCTTGACCTTTAAAAGAAACACCCTTTTGAAACAATCCCTGGAAATCCAATATATACAGGATATTGGAGAGCTGCTCTGCTTCAAACTAGAGATGGCTGCCTGGGGCTCTGCCGTTACCATGGCGTCCAGCATCAACCTAATTAGATTCTTGCCCTTTGAAACTGAGTCTGCAATGGGCTGATGACGATAATTACTTAATTGAGACTCTACTTTCTACATTGGTAGGAAACAGGTATTCACAGCGTATACAGCTAATTAGCATGAGGGCAAAGTCATTATTCAGAGAGCCTGAGGCTCTCTTGGTGTATAATGTGCAACGCATTTTAAGATTTAACATAGTGTCGCCCTAACCCGTTTGGCTCAATGGATAGAGTGTCGGCCTTCGGACTCAAGGATCCCAGGTTCGGTTCCTGTCAAGGGCATGTACCTTGGTTTTGGGCACATCCCCAGTAGGGAGTGTGCAGGAGGCAGCTGATCAATGTTTCTCTCTCATCGATGTTTCTAACTCTCTATCCCTCTCCCTTCCTCTCTGTAAAAACAAAAACAAAAACATTTAACATAGTGTAAATCTTGCATAAAATTGACCCTTCCTCTAAGCATATGTAATAGTGCCACTGGTTTTAGATCGATGCACCACTCCTCCAGAAACTAGGCATTACCTTTGCGATCCTATTTTATCTTTATTGATATCTACTCCAACAATCAGTTCCAGGCAACTGTGCGATTTAATCATCTGTATGAGGGAAGCATTGCCACACCCCAAGTCTGCCACCTGTAGATGAGACCAGTGTCATTTCAAAGACGTTTATAGCCAGAGAAGTCAAGTACGACCTTCTTTACAGGGAGTGGGCAGCAGAAGTGAAACCATAATAAAGCATCGTATGGAAGGATCTCTTTGGCAGAAAAGAAGTACATGAGAGGAAATTAATCTCGAGACGTGATAAGCCTGGGGGGTGGGGAAATAAGTCCGGTTTAACCTCACATGTTAACCAAGCGCTCGCTCAGGCCACTTCGCTCATCCAGCTCCTCCAAGCTTAGTTTTCCCTCTCTAACCCTTTCCCTCCTTGTGAGAGTATTTCCGAACAGTCTCTGGTTACTTACTAACCAAGGCTTCTGCATTTAACAAAACATTTTATAAGAGAGTTTTAATGAAATGTTTGGAAACCAAGACCTACCTTCTTGGGTTTGTGCTGATTCACGAGGTCGTTAACGAAGCTGTAACGCTGTCTGTATAGCGGAGGGGAAAAATTAATCGCCTTCTTGACGGGAAGATCAGAATGACCACCCACCACACCGTGGCCCTGAAAGTTTACAAACAAAAAGTGTTTTAAGTCACACATGACTTCGGGGATTCGGTAAGAAAAAAGCTTTATTTCCCCCAATTAATTGGCAGAACCGAATGGCCCGTCAACCACCTCTGTTTTCACTACAGCCATTATGTGGCCTTGCATTTCCTCCACAGTCCATCTAAGTCTCCTCCCTTATTACGAACCTGGCTTAATGCTTTCTATCGCTCAGAGTCAGCTGAATGGAAAATTGCTTATGAATGCATTTGATAAAACAGTTATAAGCCTCCTGGCCACAAGGGATCTTTCGTGAACTTCCAACGCCTGGAGTCCAGGCAGGCAGGAGGCTGGAAACTGTTCATGATTGACAGTCTCTTGTTGACCAACCTGAAGTCAGGCTCCTCTTCTGACTAGGCCCGGACCTGGACCTAGACCCTGTCGAGCCCAGTGTTAGCAAGATTCCTAAGCATCCTCTACCCTTATTATGTGATCAAACTCAGTCTCTGATTAAGTTCTTCATTTCCCATCCTGGATATCTGATCACTGTGGCCTGCCCTCAGCCAGAATCAGCCAGAATCTTAAATCTGTAAATCATTTAGCAAGAATCCCAAACTCTTGATGTCTCCTCTCTTTTCCATCCACTGACCCCTGCCTCTCACTCTGCTCAGAGGCTATAAATCCATTAGTCTTTGTTGTATATGGAGTTGAGCCCAGTCTCTCCCCTAACTGCAACGCGCTTGCTGCAATAGTCCTAATAATGGTGCCAGAACGTTTAACAGGACCCGTTAGGAAAAAGGAATTATGATTAAGCCTTAACAGCTACGCCTGCTCCTAAATACTACCAGCATTATAATGCAGTCCAAAAGGCACTTCTGTCCAAGAGAAATAAAATACAAGCCAAACATGCAACATTCTTGCAGCCTATTTTTTAAAAAGGTTTTTAAAGCGGAATCGTAATATTTTATTAACGCAATATACCTAAAGTTGCCAGAATAACTCTTGAGAGTCATACAAGCAGGTTAGGAAGGGCAGCAGTTACCTCTTTGTTGTTGCTCTGTTCCATTTTGTGTCTCCAAATTTCCTTGAAACAAAAATGTAGGTGTATCCTTCCAGGGATCAGCAACAACTGGGCTGTAAATTAAAAATTATCAGTTATAGGGGATGGGAAGTAATAAAAAAAATAAATCAGTTATAAAAAGAAGTGGGGTGAAATAGCTGCCTAGATCAGTAGGAAAGGGAGAAAGTGGTCTTTCTCCGTTCTCTTTCCGTGTTACCATTTAACCCACAGAATTTATTCAATACATTTTATTTCAGACAACAGCCAGCAGCTCAGAAACCTAAGTAATATGCCAAACCCAGCTAAATGCAGCCCAGGGTACCACTAAGGTACCATTCTTTCCTTTGACTGTTCTTTTACTTTGATACAAACTAAACAATCCGAGCAGTCTGACATTTCATTAAAGCCCTCAATCTCATTCAAATCGCTTGCAAGAGCCCTTTCACACACAGTCTAAATGAAATTTCAAGCGGGAGAAAAGTGTCCCACGTAATAAGCTATGGATGCTCCAACATCTATCCAATAATTCACGATGAACTTGAAGTTAAATTCTGGTTCTGATTGCACGCCTGTCTCTCTCAGCTACAATGTGGGCTAAAACGTAGGCAGGTGGCCGATGGGCTGACTCACAGGTGGAGGTGGTGTGCTGGGGGGGGGGGGGGGGGGGGGCAGTTTTCTGCTAACACCAGGAGGATGTCTGGCCCAATGAGCGGGCTTTGACAGTAATCCTTGCTACAGGTGCGATTTCCATGTAGGAGAGTTTTAAGGAAATAAAAACATTTGAAAAATGGTCTGGGTTTTTTTTTTTTCCTGCTTTTTTCCCTATTTCTTGTCTGTACTTGAGCCTCTCAGGCAGTACTTGGCCTTTTGTGTTTTCAGGCTAACTTGGTGAATCCTGCTGAACGATGTTAAAAAGGTGGGTTGCATCTGGCTCACATTGGTCCAGTTTGTCACGGGTCTCAAAACCCTGATTGCACATCCATTAAGAACCACCCAGATATTTAAATCATCATGACCAAGGTCCAGGCACTGATCTTGCGGAGTATTTCATTCTGTTGCCTAGGGCGGACGGAGGCTTGACCACAGCACTTTCTAAAATCTCAACCAATCAAGGTGGAGAACACCTGATACAGTGGACAATCTTCCTTGTTACAAACTTTCATACGAAGGGACATGTCTGTTCTCTTGGTACCAAGGACCTAGAATCTAGGTTCTAGATGAAATCGGGGCAGGTTAGGTGAAATGGACAGGTACTTGTTTGGGGTTCACCAGTGTCACTTTTTAATATCCTGGGGGGAAAAATAAAATAAAATGTAGGCAACATGTCAATGGCCTAACTTTTCGGGTTATTCTCTAACTCAAAGCCCGAACCCCTCCAGCTGCCCAGCCTCACAGTCCTGGGCAGGAGCCGGCGCCGGTCTTACCTGCGACCTAACGCGCAACCAGCCGGCAGAGCCCGGAGCCGCCCCTTCCCCTCGGCCCCGCCCCCGGCCCCGCCCCCGCCCCGGCCGCCGCGCACGCGCAGCCTCGCCGCGTGACGTTCCCGCGCCGGCACCGTCGGCTCTTGGGCGGTGCGCGCCCGCGTCCCCCGCGCGGCGCCCGCCCCCCGCCGCCCCCTCCGCGCTCCGAGGCGTCGGTTTGGGGTCCTAACGGCCGCCCTGGCGCAGGGCCCGCAGCCATTGCCAGCCGCGACTGTTGGGCGGGGGCGGCGCGTCCGCGGGCCGCGAGCTGTTTGTTGGGTGCGCGGCCAAAACTGCAAACGGCCCCGGAGCCCGAGGGGTCCCCGGCACAGCCCACGGGGGCCTTCGGGGTACCCGGGCTGGGTGAAGTTGCTGCAATCCCGCTGAACTCAGAAAAGCTGGCAGCCCCCAAACTCCAGCGGGCACCTTCTGCATGTTGGGGCGCAACTATCCGGTCTCCTAGAGGCGCCACTGTATGGGGCCCTCACCCGCTGCAGAGATGCCCCTTGACACTTTGCACATGAGTTACTGCTGTCCTGTCGGTGATGGAAGAGGAGAAGCCACGATGCCGCCTTTGGGGGTGGGGCATGTTTTTAGTCCTGTTTTATGTTATTAGTCCTATTTTATTTTTTTAATCTGTTTATTGATAAGGGAGAGGGAGAGAGAGAAACATCAATGATGACAGAGATGCCTCCTGCACGCCCCCCACTGGGGATGGAGCCTGCAACCAGGGCATGTGGCCTGACCAGGAATCAAAGGGTGACCTCCTGGTTCATAGGTGGATGCTCAACCACTGAGCCGCCCTGGGCCGGGCTTATTAGTCCTGTTTTAAAAGAGAAAGCTCCCTTGGAGGGGCTGCTCAGTTGGGTAGAGAGTGTCATATAGATACACCAAGGTTTCAGGTTCAATGCCGATCCCTGGTCAGGGCACATACAAGAAGCAACCAATGAATAAGTGGAACAACAAATCGATGTTTTCCTTTCTACCTCCCTTCTCTCTCTCTCTCTTAAATCAATCTATAAAAGGAATGACACTGACATCCTACAATATGGATGAACCTTGAAAACATTATGCTGAATGAAATAAGCCAGACACAAAAAGGCAAATACTGTATGGGAGTGAGGTGGTAGGGAAAATAATTTTCAGTAGCTCACTTTCGTGGACATGAGATTCTAGTCCTGTTCATTGTCTTTGCGGTTTTGTTACCTACCTGAAAACTGGACTGGAGCCTGACGGGAGGGAAGTGGAAGAGGGTATAGGGGAGATAGCTGGTGAGGGAGGGAGACTTGACTTGGGGTGATGAACACCCTATACAGTGACCAGACGATGTGCTGTGGAATTGTGCACCTGAAACCTGTATAATTTCATCACCCCAAAAATCAATAAAGAAAATTAGACTGGATCCTGAAGTCTAGTTCTCTCCAACATCTGACTAACATTTTTTTAAAATGTACTTTTATTGATTTCAGAGAGGAAGGGGGAGGGAGAGAGAGATAGAAACATCAATGATGAGAGAGTCATTAATTGACTGCCCTCCTGCACACCCCACGCTGGGGCCTGAGCCCTCAATCTGGGCATGTGCCCTGACCTGGAATCCAACCAGTGACCTCCTGGTGCATGGGATGGCGCTCAACCAACTATGCTGGCTGGGCCACAGTTTAAAATTGTTAAAGAAAAGTTTTTAAAGTTAACAGGTGACCTCTACAGGATTCCTGAATCTAAAGAGTTTTTGCCTTACCTGCTAGTTGGCTTGTCTATGAACTTAAATTCTCATATCCAGTTTTCTCTCCAAATGTGCCTATTTCATCATTCTCCTAGTCTCTCATCATTGATGTTTCTATCTCTCCCTCTCCCTTTCTCTCTGAAATCAATAAAAATGCATTTAAGAGGCTGAAAGTCATCCTTGGCTCTATCCTTGACCACACTTGGACATTAACACCTTGACCTCTTCAAGCTGTCAGTTGCATCTGTTCCTTCCTACAGCCAATGCCTTAGCTTTCCCTTTGTCATCTCATTTCTTCATTATACCTACTCTTACCTCCCTCTACCAGATTCTAAGTCCCACCGAGATACAGACCATGTTATACATTCTCAGAATGAGTTTCAAGTGAAACTGACCTTACACCCTGATTTGACTATTCCTCTCTAAACTTTGGAAATTTACCGAGTGTTGATTCATTCCGTTGAAAATGAGAAATAAGGTAACGCCCTCTCAGGAAGTATGCATCGTGTACCTCTTGTGGATCAAGTACTGGTTTGAGTGAAAAAAGACAGATAAAGGCCCTTCTATGATTCTAGTCCAGCAAGCGTGTCAGCCAGGCAATAAGTGAACAAAGGTTATCCCATGTACTATCTTGAGCCTGATGCTCAAAGTAGGATGAAATATTCAGAGAGCTTGGGAGAAAGCAATTGTATTTTGCATATAAAAGGAATCAATGTAACCCTGCCCACGTAGCTCAGTTGGTTAGAGCATCGTACTAATAATGTTCAACCCAAGGTTGCAAATTTGATCCCTGGTCAGGGCACATACAAGAATCAATCAATGAGTTCATAAATAGGTGGAACAACAGTCCTAGCCGTTTTTGGCTCCGGGGATAGAGCATCGGCCCTCAGACTGAAGGGTCCCGGGTTTGATTCTGGTCAAGGACACATTGCAGGCTCAATCCTGGCCCTGGTTGGGGCACATGCAGGAGGCAGCCAATCGATGTGTCTCTCTCACTTTGATGTTTCTCTCTGTCTCTCCCCCTCCCATTCTCTTTAAAAACCAATGGAAAAATATCCTCGGGTGAGGATTAACAACAACAACAAAAAGCTAAGTGGAACAACAAACCGACATTTCTCTCTCATCTCTATATCTCAATCTGTATTTCTATCTCCCTTCTTCTCTAAAATCGATAAATAAAAATTAAAAATAATAAGAGGAACGAATGTAAACAGTTTGTGGCCAGAGGAAAATTGCGCCTGATTAAGATACACAAATTCTTTGACACTCCTTTTGAGACACGGGGTCTGTGTTTCTTCATCTTTTGAATCTGGGTGGGTTCTGTGATTTCACCAATGAAGTGCCAGTTTCAGGCCCAGGTGTTAAGAGACTGGCCGTTTCTACTTCCTGTCTCTCGGAACACCTACTCCTGGAATCTGGATGCTAGGCTGCCAGCCCCACGCATAGGCCCACGTGGAGAGAAGCCAAGTGCACCCCACCCCACCCCACCCCATCCCCAGGCTGCCAGCACCAACCTGTCTTCCAGCCATGTGAGTGAACCGTCTTGGAAATGAATCCTCCAGACTCAGTTGAGCACTTTACTAACTGCCCGAGGGCCACTGGAGCCACTGCCCCCGCACCCAGAGCTGGGAGTGGCTGAGAATTTCCTCCTCGGTAGCGTTCTTTTGCTGATGACTGACTGGTATGGGTATATAAAAACCAGCTCCCTCGCCTTTCGATTGGAACAGCAATGGGGTACAATTTATACTCG
The DNA here is from genome assembly GCF_028538775.1 of Myotis yumanensis. Classification (NCBI taxonomy): domain Eukaryota; kingdom Metazoa; phylum Chordata; class Mammalia; order Chiroptera; family Vespertilionidae; genus Myotis; species Myotis yumanensis. The sequence goes on from NW_027223768.1 coordinate 5,002,030, forward strand.
AGTTCCCCCCGCTGTATCAGGCTAAAGCCATTATCCAGAGGACTTGATACGAAATTCTGACCCTACTTTTTAAAAAAAATGTATTTTTGGAGACCAAGATGGCGGCGTAGGTAAACACCGGAGACCGCTGCCGCAAACAACCATTTCAAAAATACAACTAAAAGACTGAACGGACATCACCCAGAACCACAGGAAGGCTGGCTGAAGAGAGACTCTACAACTAGAAGGAAAGAGAACAGCAAATCGAGGCTCAGAGGCGGCGCAGTGTGGAAAATACAAAGGTACCGAGGTGCGCGCGCAAAGCGGGCTGGTGGCTGAGGGCACGGTTGTCGTATTCTGTCGGGAGTGAGTCTCAGACTCTGGGCTCCAGATCCGGGCGAGTCTCTAGGGACCCAGACTCAAACGGGAGAAGCGGGATTATCCGGCATCAGTTGGAACCTGAGGGCAGCTTTCTCTCCGAAGTTTGCAGCGGCTGCCGGGGTTCTGAGAAGCAGAACCTCTGGGAACGGGACTGAGCGTGGCCATAACTGCTCCCTCCGCCCGCCCTGTTGATCCCGCCCCGCCCAAACCCTGCGCACAGCCATTTGCCGATCGCCTCAGGCAAAGGCTGGATTAGCGCCTCCCCAGAAGGCAGACGTTTTCCATACAGCTGATTCCTATAGCCAGTCGGCCTGGTGGTCAAACCCCTCTAGTGTTAACTACAACAATTAAGGCTTGGCTAGAACAAGACTGCGCACAGAGACCACAAGGGGGTGCACCAAGAAAGCATAAAAGATGCGGAGACAAAAAAACATGACAGAAATGGAGGATATGGAGCTAAGAATCGCAATTTTGAGGGCTTGCCATAAATTTGTGCAGAACCTCACGAAAACTAATGAGACCCTCGATGCTACGATAAAGAAATTAGAAAGTAAGCATACACGGACTGAAATAAAGAATATCATACCCAATAGCAGACCAGAGGAGCACAATAATCAAACCAAAGATTCGACAAAAAACACCCAATTGGAAAAGCAAAATGAAAAAAGAATCTGAAAGTGTGAAGATAGTGTAAGGAGCCTCTGGGACAGCTTTAAGCGGTCTAATATCAGAATTATTGGAGTGCCAGAAGATGAGAGACAGCAAGATATTGAAAACCTATTTCAAGAAATAACGGCAGAAAACTTCCCCCATCTGGAGAAAGAAATGGACTTACAGGTCCAAGAAGCGCAGAGAACCCCAAACAAAAGGAATCCAAAGAGGACCACACCAAGACACATCATCATTAAAATGCCAAGAGCAAAAGACAAAGAGAAAATCTTAAAAGCAGCAAGAGAAAGAGGCTCAATTACCTACAAGGGAATACCCATATGACTGTCAGCTGATTTCTCAACAGAAACTTTGCAGGCCAGAAGGGAATGGCAAGAAATATTCAAAGTGCTGAATACCAAGAACCTACAACCAAGATTACTTTATCCAGCAAAGCTATCATTCAGAATTGAAGGTCAGATAAAGAGCTTCACAGATAAGGAAAAGCTAAAGGAGTTCACCACCGCCAAACCAGTATTATATGAAATGCTGAAAGGTATCCTTTAAGAAGAGGAAGAAGAAGAAAAAGGTAAAGATACAAATTATGAACAACAAACATGCATCTATCAACAAATGAATCTAAGAATCAAGTGAATAAATAACCTGATGTACAGAATGAACTGGTGATTATAATAGAATCAGGGACATAGAAAGGGAATAGACTGACTATTCTTTTTTTTTTTTTTTTTTTTAATATTTTTTATTGATTTTTTTACAGAGAGGAAGGGAGAGGGATAGAGAGTTAGAAACATCGATGAGAGAGAAACATCGACCAGCTGCCTCCTGCACACTCCCCACTGGGGATGTGCCCGCAACCAAGGTACATGCCCTTGACCGGAATCGAACCTGGGACCTTTCAGTCTGCAGGCCAACGCTCTATCCACTGAGCCAAACCGGTTTGGCTAGACTGACTATTCTTGGGGGAAAAAGGGGTGTGGGAGATGCGGGAAGTGACTGGACAAAAATCATGCACCTATGGATGAACACAGTCGGTGGGGAGTGAGGGTGGAGGGTGGGGTGGGAGCTGGAAGGAGGGGAGTTATGGGGGGAAAAAAGAGGAACAAATGTAATAATCTGAACAATAAAGATTTAATAAAAAAAAATGTATTTTTATTGATTTCAGAGAGGTAGGGAGAGAGACAGAAACATCAATGATGAGAGAGAATCACTAACAGGCTGCCTCCTGCACACCCCACACTAGGAATGGAGCCTGCAACCCGGGCATGTGCCTTTGACCTGGAATCGAACGGTGACCTCCTTGGTTCATAGGTTGATGCTCAACCATCAAGCCACACCAGCTGGGCCGTGACCTCATAATTTAATCCATCATGTCCCTCTAATACAGCGGTTCTCAACCTGTGGGTCTCGACCCCTTTGGGGGTCGAACGACCCTTTCACAGGGGTCGCCTAAGACCATCGGAAAACACATATATCATTACATATTGTTTTTGTGATGAATCACTATGCTTTAATTATGTTCAATTTGTAACAATGAAATTGGGGGTCACCACAACATGAGGAACTGTATTAAAGGGTCGTGGCATTAGGAAGGTTGAGAACCACTGCTCTAATAGAACTTCTCTAAGAACCCTAAGCACTGAGGTTCACAGAGCTTCAGGTTTGTTGCTGTTTTTACATCTTCACCAAGGATATGTTTATTGGTTTTAGAGACAGGAAGGGAAAGAAACATCAGTGGAGGGAGGAACATTAATTGGTTGCCTCCCACATGCAGACGGACTGGGGACTGAACCCGCAACCTTTTGATGTACAGGATGACACTCCAACCAACCCAACCAACTGGTGGGGAATTTGCATCTTTTATAATAAAGGATATCTTTTATACTATTCCTTGTGATAAGTGTTGTCCTGAGTTCTGTGAGCTGGGATAGCAAATTATTTAGCCTGATGAGGGGGGTCACAGGAACTCCCGATTTGTATCCAAGGAGGACAGAAGTATGGGTAACCTGGGGACCCAGCTCTTATGATTGAGTGTATTCTTGTGGGTAGTCTGAGCCCTTAACATGTGCAGTCTACTAACTCCAAGTTGTTAATGTCAGAATGGAATTAAATGATAGGACACATCCAGGTGGTGTCCAAGGAGTTGGTATGGGGAAAGAAGCCCTCACACATTTGTTGTCAAGTGTTGTGAGTAGAGAAAATTTTCTTTTAAATATTTAGTACCTGCCAAGTGTCAGTCATTGTGCCTAGTACTGGGAATGATTAGCTGAAAGGTAGCCAGCGGTTCTCAACCTGTGGGTCGCGAACAATGAAAATACATCCCGCATATCAGATATTTACATGACGATTCATAAAAGTAGCAAAATTACAGTTATGAAGTAGCAATGAAAATAATTTTATGGTTGGGGGTCACCACAACATGAGGAACTGTATTAAAAGGTCGCGGCATTAGGAAGGTTGAGAACCTAGACTCTAGAGCCTCCCTGTGGTGGCCCCAGATGTCAAATAAGCAGACAACTACAGTATATGCAAGCTAGTATGCAAATTGTATGGCTTATTGGTTTTCCCTAGCATCCTTGAAACAAATTTAAGTACTGTAGTAGTAACAGTTACCCAAACACATTACCTGTTCTTTCATGCCTCAGAGCCTTTGCCCAAGCTACCTCTAACTAGACCAGTGGTTCTCAACCTTCTGGCCTTTAAATACAGTTCCTTATGTTGTGAGCCAACCATAAAATTATTTTCATTGCTACTTCATAACTGTAATGTTGTTACTGTTATGAATCGTAATGTAAATATCTGATATGCGGATGGTCTTAAGCGACCCCTGTGAAAGGGTTGTTCGACTGCCAAAGGGGTCGCGACCCACAGGTTGAGAACCGCTGAACTAGACTATCCTTTCCTCTTTGCCTAGTAACTCCAAATAATTCTTAAATTTCAACTCATACCTTTGCGATAATAACCAAGGAAGCAGGAGTGGCTTTATCCAATACCCTTGATTATTCAGAACAACCTACCAATCGGGTCGGATTTTTAGTACTTGGTACTTTATACAATGGCTTCTTAAGTTACTCTAGATTCATGGTGGTTTTGAACAATAAAATGTTCAGAACACTAGAACATTTAATTTGTTATTTTAGTAACACATGGCAATTATTTTAATTATTTACTCATTTATTCAATCATGAACACCGACTACATGACTGTTGGCTAGGCTTTTGTTTTTAAGAAAATTGATGGAAAATCAAAGCAATTTAAAAAAATATTTTATTGACTTTAAAGAGAGGGGAAGGGACATGGGGAAAGAGAAACATCAATGTGAGAGCCCAAACCAGCAACCTTTTGGTGCTGGGGGCAATGCCCAACCAACTGAGCCACACTGGCCAGGGCTCAAAGCAATTTTTTTTTTTTTAATATATTTTATTGATTTTTCACAGAGAGGAAGGGAGAGAGACAGAGAGTTAGAAACATCGATGATAGAGAAACATCGATCAGCTGCCTCCTGCACATCTCCCACTGGGGATGTGCCCGCAACCCAGGTACATGCCCTTGACCGGAATCGAACCCGGGACCCCTCGGTCCCCAGGCCGACGCTCTATCCACCGAGCCAAACCGGTTTCGGCTCAAAGCAATTTTTAAGAGAAACAATGAAGTTGGAAGATATAACCTACCTAATTTCAAAACTTGTTATAATGCTACAATAATCCAGATAGTTTGATATTGGTGAAAAGATAAATATAAAGATCAATGGGACAAAATGGAGTCCAGAAATAAACTCATACATGGTGGGTCAAGTGATTTAAAAAACTTTTTTTAAAATATTGATTTTAGAGAAAGGGAGAAACATTTGTCCCACTTATTTATGCATTCATTGCTCAATTCTTGTATGTGCCCTGACCAGGGATGGAACCCACAATCTCGGGGTATCTGGACAAAGTTCTAACTAACTGAGCTAAACGGCCAGGGCCTAAGTCTAGATATTTAGCCAAGAGAAACAAAAACATGTCGGAATAAAGACTAGTACACAAATGTTCATAGCAGCTATCATTTGTAATAGCCCAAAATTAGAAACGAAAATGGCCATCAATACATGATTGGATGCACAACTTGTGGTAAAACCACACAATGGAATACTACTCCGTAATACAAACAAATACCACATAACCAGCTTATACAATCAATAAGAATGAATTTCAAAATTATGCTGAGTCAAAGCAGCCAGGCAAAAGAGAACACAGTGTATGATTTCATTGGAAACTCCAGGCTGAAGCTTCAGTGGCCCGATTCCTATCCAGCCATGACTCCCCTCTAAGCACATTTCCCGGCTCTTGCCAACTGGGATGTGGACTCTCGTACAAGCCTTGATCTACCCAACTTGTTTCCATGTTCAGCCTCTTCTCTGCCTATCAGACTGCCCAGTCCATTACCACCTGTAGAAACTCGTGCTTTTTGTAACCTTCACTCCCAAACAGTAGCTTTTGAGAGAAGACAGATTCTGACTCATTTTCACACTTGCCCCCACCTCCTCCCGCCCTCTCTGGCCCCATTTCGGTGCCTCGGCCAATGTTTACCACTCATTCTGCCTCCAAAGAACGTTAAGAACTCGGGGAGAAAGGACCGAAAACGCACCTAACAGAATGCCTGGCGCATCTACCGGGCCCTCCAAGTGTGGTCGCTCTTTCCATGCTTAGCCCGGCCAGACGTTATCTCGATCTTACAGTTTCATAAATTTAGGCGCAAGCAAGACCTCTGCTCGGACGGTACAGCCCGAGGGAGGACAAAAAGGCCCTGCATCGTAACGTCATGGAGGCGTGAGGGCCACCATCCCTTCCAGGGAATCTTAAAACTGTGACCTCGGGAGGCTCCACATACTCCGCAGGCTTTAGGGCCGACTTTGCAAGCACACACACAGTCCTGCGAGCTCTCTCGGTCTCGGTTCCGAGAGCGGAGGCCGGGACCCCCATCCCAACACTACAACACCCGAACCGGACCCGCAAAGCCGCCCTCGGGCTGGCTCCCCAATTCCCAGAGGAAACGCGAGAGTCGGGAACAGGAGGCGCCCTCAGAGACTGGAGCGCGCAGCGAACGTGCGGCGGAAGCCGGGAGAGGCCTGGCCCGCCCACCCCACCAGGAAGCCTCTGATTGGCTGCCGGCGAAGCTTGGAACTCTGGGGCCTGTGGCGTCACATCCGCCCACCCGCCATCTTGTTCCCAGGGGCAGTTGGCGGAAGAGATCGTGCTCCCCGGCCGCCGGCTCGTCTTCCGCCGGGAGTTCTCGCGGCCCGCGTCTCGGCGTCTCTGCTCTCGACGACCCGGAGCCCATTTGTCGGCGTCCTCGTCGCCCCTCCCGTCACCCGGCCGGGGCACAGCGAGGCGGCCCCCTCTCCCGACGGCGTTCCATGGAGTAGGGTCCCGGACCGTTGTCCCGAAGAGCGAGCGAGCTTGGTCCCCTCCCCCCCCCTTGTCCCTCCCTCCTTCCTTCCGCCTCAACATGGCTAACAACAGCCCCGCGCTGACGGGCAACTCGCAGCCGCAGCACCAGGCGGCCGCGGCCGCGGCCCAGCAGCAGCCGCCGTGCGGCGGCGGCGGGGCCACCAAGCCGGCGGTGTCGGGCAAGCAGGGCAACGTGCTGCCGCTGTGGGGCAACGAGAAGACGATGAACCTCAACCCCATGATCTTGACCAACATCCTGTCGTCGCCTTACTTCAAAGTGCAGCTCTACGAGCTCAAGACCTACCACGAGGTGGTGGACGAGATCTTCTACAAGGTACGCAGCGTCTAGGCCCGGGCCGGGGCTGAGTTCGGAGAAGGACGGACGGAGGAAGCGGGCGGAGGCGGCCCCCGAGGTCTGAAGATGTGGGGGTCGGGGGAGGGGATGGGCTGGGGGGGAACCGGTGGCTAGGAGTCGGCCAGGGAGGGGTCAGACGGGGGCCGCCCTCATTTCCTTCTCGGATGTTTGGGGCCGGGAGAGGCCGCCGCTGTTGACCTCGCGTCCCCCTCCACTCCCCGCGCCTCCTGCCCACCCTGGGGGGAGTTGGACGAGACGGATCGGGGGAGAGAGCAGGAAACAGCAACGGACGCCTCTCCGGTTCGCAGCTTTAAAACTATTCCTTTTGATGGTGGATCTGCTCGGCGCCAACTTGTTGGTGCTTCTCCCGCTCACCCCGAGCCAAGGGCGTGTATTGACTTCAGTGTTGGCCTCGTGTTGTTGGTATTTACTGTCCAGACAGGGAAATGGCCGGGGCGGGGGGCGGGAGGCGGGCGGCGGGAGAGGTGCCGGTGCGAGAGGAGGACGGAAGGCCTGGAAGTGTTCCCAGCAGGAAGGCAGGCGGGAGTGGTCTCGGCTCCCTGTGCGTTGGGCTCGTTAGCGGTCTCTGGGCCCTGGGCTTCTGCGGCAGGGTCGGTGCTGGCTTGGCTGCGCTGGGGAGCTCGCCTGGCGCCGCCTCACTGCACTCTTGTCTCAGTTCTTGTTTCGTTAGCAGGATTGACTCAGTCTTGCAGCGAGGCTCGGAGCAGCCCAGGGTCGCAGGTAGAGGTATGCACTATTAATCATGCTCAATCGCCATAAATGCATTTCCCTGGGTTAAGTGGACGGCTAATTAGATTATTTTGGCCATTGGTTTTGGTCTTTTCTTTACCAGCTTAGATAGGCTTTCTCCAGGCACCTGCAAATGATGTAGCTTGAAAAAAAAAAAAAAATCTTCCGGGCCTCCTAAGGTTATATTTTAAAGAGTATTTGTAATAGCCTTGACAATCTTTGAGTATTTTCGCTAGAGCATCTAATATAATGCAATCTGTTTTGTCTGTATTGACTCTTAAAACATTTGACAGACCACAGGAAGTATTTTCTGTGAGCTGAACGTATCTGTAGAGGTGTTAATACAAGTTAAAATTTTAATTCGCTATTCTGTCCACCTTTTTTCCATTTAAGTGATTAGGTTATTGAAGGCTTCTTTTTAATCATTCGCTTTCGATAGAAAAATCATCTTGAGAATACAGTTTAACTGTGGGTATAAAAAGTGCCCTGGAATTTTGATATCCTTTTGTGAGAGAGAGTATTGTAATACTATCAACTAGGTTTTTTTTAAAGGTAAGGTCTTTTTCAGCATGGATACAGTGTTGTGAATATTCAACCCTTAGCTTTATTTACTAGTAAACTTCAAACTGTTGAAAATTGGGTTCCTGCTCTTCTTGTGGCAGGTTCTGTTTAATGTCAGACAAGTGTTAATGTGGTAGAAAAAGAGCTTGTTTTCAAATACTGTGTTTTGAAACGTCAAGATTCTACTAGAAGTTATTTAAATTCAGTTATAAAACTAAAGCCCCACACTTTCTTATCAAGATCTTAGATCAAATGATCATGGAAATGTGTAGGCTTACAATTTTGTAAGTCTGTTTTGTATTGCCTCCACGCTTTGGCTAGCCTTTAAGGAATTGAAACATCTTTTATGCCACAAGCTGGGGGAAGTAGATGAAACAGTGAAGGGCAAGAGCCAGCTGAGCAAAATAGTGTAGTACTTCACATTTACATGCCTGCTTTTCTGTCAGAAGCCACTGAGAGGCTAAAATGTAACTAATATGGGTGGAAATAGTTTTAGAAATACATAGTGAAAGAACAGGGTTTTCCTTTGCCTTTAAGAAACAGTAGGTCTTACCTTCCTAAAGGGCCTTCTTGAATTCTATCTTTTGTAGAACTACTAATCTTTCTTTGCTATCTTTTAGGTAAAATATGTGGTTTTTATAGGGTGCCCACCTTAGCAAAGATGATACTGAATCTTTGGGTGTACTTAGTGTAATGACTAATCACATTTATTCAATTGAATTGGTTCACATAATTAGGTTGAAAATAAATTATACACTGACCAGCAAGAAGGTTCTCTGTAGGTGTGGCTGTAATTTTATCTTTAATTAGGAATGAATGTAATGTCTGATCATATTTTAAAAACGAATAAAATTCCAAAATTTTGCATCAGAAATAACTTCTGTTACTGTTCTAGCATACTTTCTTCAAGTCATTTTTCTTTATTTTAATATCACCATAAAGTTGAACTATTAAGGGTATTTTAAAGATTTTTTGAAATAAATACTTAATCATTAATACTTTTTGCTTTAAGTAGGTGTTTACATCCATAATTTTTATTTTTTTTAAGCAACTCATAAAAAGCTATAAAGTTGGTGTGTCAAATAACTTTTACAAGTATATGAGACTGGCAATGTTTGGCTCCACGTGCACCAGCTCTCTACAGAGCTAATGGGATTTCTACTCTGTAAAGCTGTGGTTTTGTTAAACCCTAGTAGCTTATTGATGCCCTCTGTTATTATCAAAGCAGTTTTTTAAAGTTGGTTTACATGCTTAACATGTGTAAACAAAATATGTACATCATGTCAAAATACCCAATTCCAGACTTTTGGAAGAGCTGCTCTCTTACTGAATTGGGTATATTTTAATCATACATGTAAAAAATTTGAAGTGTGAATGTTTGTTGTGTTCCTCTTTTCTATTTTCAGGTCACACATGTTGAACCATGGGAGAAAGGAAGCAGGAAGACAGCGGGCCAAACAGGGATGTGCGGAGGGGTAAGTAGAAGTACGTGCATTTTTCAGTTTTTCTGTGGCTTAGAACTAGGTTTATACTTATGTCAGTTACACGCTCAAATGATAATTAGCAAATCTTAGAAGTTTGGGTTTTTTGTTTTGTTTATTTTTTTACTCTAAATTCAAGTGTCCTATGAATGGAATTAGAAGTTACTTTTTTAATGCTCCATTCTTAGTTCTGGATTATATCTTGTTAATAATACCTATCAGGATTAATCAGTTGGTGTTAAGTAACTCCGTTAATTATTTTACTCCCTTTTTTTTTTTTAACTCTTTCCCTAAAAGGTTCGAGGTGTTGGAACAGGAGGAATTGTTTCTACAGCTTTTTGCCTGTTATACAAATTATTTACTCTGAAGTTAACTCGAAAGCAAGTGATGGGTCTCATAACCCACACAGACTCTCCGTATATTAGAGCCCTCGGATTTATGTACATAAGGTAAACATGTATTTATCTACATTTTCATAAGTATCTCATTTTTATTCACGTGAGCCTAATCTGTCTTTTGTAATTCTAGGTACACACAGCCCCCTACAGACCTATGGGATTGGTTTGAGTCCTTCCTTGATGACGAAGAGGTATGTCAACAAGGGTAATAATTAGTTTCTTTTTCTGATTATACTCATGTTTTTAATCTTTTATTTATTGGAGGTTTAATGCCTTCTGGAATTTTCTGTGGTTAAATTTATTCACTCAAATACTTTAGGAATTAATGTCCTTTTACTGAGACGTGGCTTTTTATATATAATAGGTTAATTTTTCTTAACTTTTATTCATTTTTAAGTTTAAATGTTCTTTGATAATTATTAAGACTTTTCTCTTTCTAATTATGTTTCTGGTATTGATCTTGACTTGAACAGTCGATAGTGATTTTTTAAGGTGGACCATGCTCAAGATTAAAGTGATAAGACATGCTAGTAGAATACTAATGATAGCTTTTCTCCCCTGAAACTTTTTAGTTCTTACCTTCTAACTTCCAAATATTAATGTTCCCACTTGCATAGAAGCGCAGAAGTGTAAAGCTGGGTGAAACTTAAGTAGGCCAAGAGTTAAGATTTAAGATGACTTGTTCAAGGTGACCAAAATATTTCAGTTCTAGCTTTCTGACTCCTGTTATATATACTATACATACTTACAAAGCTAGTAACCTTTTTAAAAAATTATTTCAGGTTTTGTTTTCATTATAAATCTAGTTTACCATTCAAGCTTAACAAAACTGAGCTTGTTACATATGAAAAAAGTTACTTTGGGGAACTTTGTCAGATTTAAATCATAAATGTTTTATTAATATGCTTACATAGTGAAGCCTAAGAGTTCAAAGTAGACTTAACAAAGCTTTATTGTTCACATATCTACCCTTACCACTGCTTTATGTTTTAGTAGTCCTTTTTATTTTATTTGATTATTAGTATATATATATATTTTAAATATTTTTATTGATTTCAGAGAGGAAGGAAGAGGGAGAGAGAGATAGAAACATCAATGATAAGAGAATCATTGATTGGCTGCCTCCTGCATGCGCCCCCCACTGGGGATCCAGCCCACAACCCAGGCATGTGCCCTTGACCAGAATCGAACCTGGGACCCTTCAGTCCGCAGGCCGACACACTATCCACCCACCGAGCCAAACCGGCTAGGGCAGTATATATTTTTTTAATTGTCCTCGTGCCTTTAAGATCCAGCCTATACTCAGGAAAGCCCTCCTAAACTGAGAGGGAGGTTGCTGTGTGTCCTGCCAGACTTCCCTGTCACAGCTGAGCAGAGGGGAGCAGAGAGAGCATAGGCCAGGACAAGTCAGTGGTCCTGTTTTTATGGGTTAGCTAAAAAATTTGTTAAATTAAAGGATAGGTGTAATAGAAATCTTTCTAGTGTTGTTATACACACCTAAAAAATTCTCTCATAGAAACATGGAAAAATTTTACCTGCATTTTTTTGAGGCCTGTTTACGGTGTGGTTCAGTATCTCAGAAGAAGCAAAAGGTGTGTGTTAGGTGATAAACCACAATCTTTAAACTATTTGTCTTTTTAGATGAGATTTTTTTAGGCTGAAACACTTATGTTTAAAAAGCATGTGCCTTTTCATAATTGGTATTATATTAGGTATGTTTCTGAATTTTTCTGTGTAATCTTTTTTTATTGTGTTTACAAATCTGAGGATCTCTATATAAGCTAACTTATTGTTTTCTTCCTTAGATATCTGCAGCGATTATATTTGGAAATACTGTATATCTGAACACTTAAATGTGTGTGAGTGCAAGCAGTTTTACCTGTAGCTCTTGTTTTCCTGTTTAGATAACAAATCTCACTTTCCTTGTGTGCTTGCACTATAGGTTTGGGACTGACAATAGCTGACTAACATGTCCTGAGCTGTGAGAGGGCATAGCAAGAAGGCCTTCATGCGGTAATGACCCTTTTCAGAGACAATGGTCATCATGGATTATGCGTTTCCAATTATTTGTTCATTTATTTATTTTCTACATGACTAAATTAGAAACCTCACTGCTTCATGGCAGTTGGTTTGCTATTGCTTCCAGTTTGACTAGGGCTTCATTTTATATTAGGGCTGTCGAAAAATAGTCTTTAGACAGGACCTGTCTGAATAGTTCATATGTAGCTAGGTCACAGCACTAGGAATGATGTGTGCAAACATTTCCACAGAAGCAATGTATACTTAGAAGGTATGTGGAATGCAATTTTAAGTTGATTATTCCACATAGCTAAGTAATGTAAGGGACTGTTTCATGTTCTTACTGAGCTCCGTTCTCTCTCTGCCCAGGAGGCTGCAGGCTTTGTTCGTACCTGCATGCACACACTAAGCCCGAGTATTTCTCTATCATTCATTACCAGAATAGAAGGGTACACATTGAAATTGTCCTGTTAGAATTTTTTTTTTGTATTTGAGATTCCAAAGATGGTAATTTTTTAATAGTATTTATGAACATGTTGAAATAATTTTTTTTGACGGCTAGGGTATCTTTTGTGTTTCTGTAGGACCTAGATGTGAAGGCTGGCGGAGGCTGTGTAATGACCATTGGAGAAATGCTGCGGTCTTTTCTCACAAAACTGGAGTGGTTTTCTACCTTGTTTCCAAGAATTCCAGTTCCAGTTCAGAAGAATATCGATCAACAGATTAAAACCCGGCCGAGGAAAATCAAGAAAGATGGGAAGGAGGGCACTGAGGAAATAGACAGACATGTTGAACGCAGGCGTTCAAGGTAATTAACTCTTGAATTAAGCTTATTTTAAAACATGGTTTATACGAAGGTCCTTGAAACCAGTGGGCAAGTTCTGTTTTATAGTGTTCATTTTATGAGTTTGTCACTTTTCCTCCCGAAAGGTCATTTTCTGCCTTTCATGCCATCTTCAGCAAAATCATGTATCTGTAAATGTGACCAAGCAAGTTTTTTGCTTTAATCATTCTTTTTTTAAAATATATTTTACTGATTTTTTCAGAGAGGAAGAGAGAGGGATAGAGAGTTAGAAACATCGATGAGAGAGAAACATCGATCAGCTGCCTCCTGCACACTCCCTACTGGGGATGTGCCCGCAACCAAGGTACTTGCTCTTGACCGGAATCGAACCTAGGACCCTTGAGTCCGCAGGCTGACGCTCTATCCACTGAGCCAAACCGGTTAGGGCTAATCATTCTTGATAAGTTCATGTAAGCTAGGGATTTAAATTAATAACACTGGTGTACGTTAAATTTTTTATAATATGTTTAATTCAGATTTTTTTCTCTCCTCCCTCTTTCTTAAATATTAGGTCTCCAAGGAGATCACTAAGCCCACGGAGGTCCCCAAGAAGATCAAGAAGTCGAAGCCATCATCGGGAGGGCCATGGGTGTTCTAGTTTTGATCGAGAATTAGAAAGAGAGAAAGAACGCCAGCGTCTAGAGCGTGAAGCCAAAGAAAGAGAGAAAGAAAGGCGAAGATCCCGGAGTATTGATCGGGGCTTAGATCGCAGGCATAGCAGGAGTAGGGAAAGGCATAGAAGTCGGAGTCGGAGTCGTGATAGGAAAGGAGACAGAAGGGACAGGGATCGAGAAAGAGAAAAAGAAAATGAGAGGGGTAGAAGGCGCGATCGTGACTATGACAAGGAAAGAGGTAATGACCGAGAAAAAGAGCGAGAGAGATCAAGAGAACGGTCCAAGGAGCGGAGAAGTAGGGGCGAGGTGGAAGAAAAAAAACATAAAGAAGACAAAGATGATAGGCGGCACAGGGACGACAAAAAAGATTCCAAAAAAGAGAAAAAACACAGTAGAAGTAGAAGCAGAGAAAGGAAGCATAGAAGTAGGAGTAGAAGTAGGAATGCAGGGAAACGGAGTAGAAGCAGGAGCAAGGAGAAATCCAGTAAGCACAAGAGCGAAAGCAAGGAGAAGTCAAATAAACGAAGTCGGAGTGGCAGTCAAGGAAGAACTGACAGTGCTGAAAAAAGAAAACGGGAGCGGAGCCCCAGCAAAGATAAATCTAGAAAGCGTAGCGGCAGCAAAGAACGTGCCCACAAACGGGATCACAGTGATAGCAAGGACCAGTCTGACAGACACGATCAGCGAAGGAGCCAAAGCGCAGAACCAGAGAGCCAAGAAAATCCACAAAAAAACAAAGACGAGACTGTGTGAACATGCTTTGTGAAAGTGGATCACATTGAATCCTATAAATCTTTGATTAAATCTGCTTTTTCCCCTCCCGAGTTGAGATTGTTGCGGTAGTGCGTACTCTTCAAGCTCCCGTAGGCTGCATTTTCATTTCCTCTTTTGTGTAGGGAAGTGCCTTTGTAATCCCATTTATTGCATTGATGTTTTCACCCAATTGTTGAGTTTGATACATGATGCACAGATTGTTCTTGCATTTTTACTGTTTAGTTTTTGAAATGTACAGTCTGTACATATGTCCTGAAAATGTCTTAATTTCTTTGGCATGGTTGCCATGTTGGTTAAATTTGTATAAGGCAATAAACTGCCACTAATTCTATTTTTGTTTGTAGGTGTGGGATTATGGTTTGTGTACTGAAGTTTAGCATGGCTGTGCTTTTCGTAATAGAATGCTAAAGACTTTGACAATGGATCTTGGATGTTTGTTATAGGAAAATGCTTTCGATGTACATGAAGGCAGCAGTTGTAGGATTAACATTCTTGTCCACTGTATATTATCTTGGAAGACTCTTGTTAATATGTTATACTTAATATTCTCCACAGTTAACTTTAGAGAGAATTTATGAGTAGTTTCTGATACAGAGGTTTAAATTAGGCTGTGATGTGATCAAAAGTCCTTTTAGCATTCTACCTCAAAGGGACACTGTTAGTATGCCTAAAATTTATTCACGTAGTTTTTTTAATTGAAAAAATACATGACATGTATCTTTTTTTAATTTCTCAGATTTTAAAGTACTATATTAAAGGGAAAAAAATGTCTAAAGCCCAGCATTCTTGCAGCAACCCTATACTAACATGAATTTGGGAGAGGGTGGGGCAGATGAGTAGAGAACTAGATTCAAGCCTCAAGCTTCCAAAGCATTTTTATAAATGGAAAATACTTAAATTATAAAACAGCTTGATATAGTGTCCTTTTTTTAAAATTCAAAACTTTTTTATTGATAATGAAGATTGCTGTTTGAGTTTTTAAACTTAATGTAGAACAGAGAAGTATTAAAAGTAATGCTATGCTGCATTATTTAAGATTATTGGCAAATTATTTGATAGATTGTTCTTATGACTTGTATTCTGATTACAGAGAAGGATCATGAGTGTGGAATAAATACTGGATTAAATCCTTTTTCCTGGGTGTTGACTTTTCCCCTATGTGTTGATATCTTTTAAAAAGTATTTTTGTGGAAATGGGTGAAATGTTGGTAGAGTCACACTGTGTAGAGGTAGAATTGGACATAGGTCAATACTCTGTAATCCTTACTAGAGTTCTTAATGGCAGTTCCCTTTGTTCAAGGGTGTTGTATTACTGGATTGTTCTTTGGATTGGGTGATTACTCAGTTTCATATCAAAGGTGCTTATCGAGGTACTTTGTACTTGGATTACATAATTGGACTTAAAAAAATTTTTATAAGTTGACTCATTTAATTTTTCTTTAGAGCAGAGAAACAAGCTCAAAGTGATTTGTTCAGTCAGTGCCAGGACTAACATGAGTGTTCCTGAAATCATATCGTGTTAACATTTATTTGATCTCGCCTTTTATTGGCCAACTGATGGGCACTCAGAAGCCACCTGGCAAAATTGTTAAATGGAGCAAACAAGTATATTTGAAGAGCCAGCCCTTTATATGTGGGCTTAACATTTGTACCTACCTAACTCCAGAAAAATCTCATTAAATGAAGAAATTTCTCTATGAAAATGCTATGCCTTTTTTTTTTTTTTTTTTGAAGAGAAGATTGTCATCTTAAATTTTAGAGATCGAGTTGACACGACACAAATTAGAAGACTACTCTTGAGTAATGAAAAGCAGTAGATATATCACATGGAAAATATTTTTGGTATACCCAAATTAAAGGTGCTACTTCTTGGAATATAGTTCTACCTGAAATGTTAATTCAGTGGTGAATTTTAAGTAAAATGTGAAAAGGATTTACTTCAAATGGAGGTGAAAATTTCTATCAAGCTGCATTTGATTTCCTGTGACATTTAAAGTTAAGTTTGCTTTTAAGGAACATTTTGATAGAACATGCCATAATACTAGTTAATATCGAGTATATTCAGGATTAATTCTTCCGACACAAGAAAACTTGGGAAAGTTTTTGATAGAGTTTAATATAACTAGCAGCCTCCATCCAGTTTTCTCAACTTACTGAAATGGTTTCACACTTACATTTATCATACTTTTCATCTGTTTTCTAATGTTCAGTTTATAATTAAATAATATGCATGGGCTAGTTTAGTATCAATCTTGAGATTTTAATGGAAAATGTCCATATAAATGCTCAACTAATCTTAAATTTAGTTACTTAGTTCTTAACCTTTGAGTTATGGGTCCCTTCTTAGGAATCTAATGAAAGCTACAGATCATGTCTAGAAAAATAAAAGGGCTCGCCCTGGCTGGATAGCTCAGTTGGTTAGGGTGTTGTCCTGATAGGCCACGGTTGGGGTTTGATTCCTGGTCAGGGACTTACAAGCAGCAACCAATGAAAGCATGAGATGAAGCAACAAATCAAAACTATGTAAAACAAAAGGGCTCAAATTTGCACAGAATTTCAAAAGGGACTAAACTTGGGCTTTTATGCTACTTACTGATTTTTACCAACCTATGATTAGGTGTCCATTAGTTAGGAATGAATAGCAAGTTACTGGGAGAATTGCAAGACAATAAAAGTTTGGGTTTGGGGGAGGGGGTGAGGGGAGTTTAAAAATGAAATTAGAACAAAAAGATAATAGTATTCACTTATTTCCCTTCTGCAAAAGAGTTTCCTTTGTGAATATGAGTAGTTGATTTGAACATTGAGATGAGACCCAGACATTGGCAGATTGTAAGTTTTTTTTAAACTGATTCCAATGTGTGATCTTGACTATACTCTGACCAGTTCCCTGGTTACATTGGCCAACTGATGAGCTTAAACTTGGTTTAGGTCCAATCTGATTCGGTCGTAACTTCTGAATTCCTCCTTGAATGACTGACCCAATCACAGGACTTCTTCAGTGGAGCTGATTTTATGGGGAAGGAAACATTTTTCCCCAGCAGTTTTGGCCTCTGAAATCCCTCCATTCCATTCTAAGAGCCACCAGCTCTTTGCCTTCTGAAGAGGTGTTTTTCATTTTAGGATCACTGGCTGTCAACATTTGTTACTGTGGGAACATGACAGCGTGAATACAATCAACTGAAAAAAATACCAACATCATAGCTGACTTCAAACCCGTTGTTCTATTCCTCAACTTTGATTGTTGAGATTACATATCTTTGACATAATCATGATCCGTAATGTAATGCACTGGCGAAGTGTTCAGGTTGGGTGGGGGTGTGGGGCCGGGTGTCTTAACCTATTGCAAACATGAGTTATACCTATTCAAGGTAAACCACTGGCCTCCGCTCCCAAGTCCACCTTCATTACTCTACATTGTGCTGCTGGAGCTGAGCCCTTACTATTTCTCTTGCCTGCTGGCACAGTATCGCACTGTCAGTAGAGGATGCAGAAGCAAACTGCTGCCAGGTTCTGGTGAGGCTTTCTAATTCTGAAGTGCATAGGACCTTGGCCTGTCCAGTGGCGCCTCACGGGAGGCCGTTTCCCAGCAAGTCTTTCTGGTGCTTCCTAGTAAGTTCAATGGCACCCCTGTGGGTGGCCTCCTAAGGAGTTTTGTTGACACCCCTTCCTCTCTAGCCCCACACTCCAGCACCTCAGTAAAGAGTGGGTCACCGCCATGCCCTCTCCAACAAAGTCTGCATGGGAGTCTCTCGAGGGAATCTCTTCCAAAGTTGTTCCTCCTCGGGTCCTCGGCCTAGAGGTGGTGGCTGCTCCTGTAGCCACTATTCCTGTATTCTAAGGTCCCGGAGGCCGGTCCATCCTTGTTGCTTGACACAGTCCCTGCAGGGAAGAAACATCTGCACAGCATATGTTTCAAGGGACCTGGCGAATACGGCATACTGTTCTTAATATGTTTGCTCCCCCTTTTTTAGCGCTATGTGTCATAACCAGAACCACCTCCCTGAGAAATCCCCAGGTGGGGATTTTTCCCTGGAGTTAGGGATGAACAGGACTAAGGAAGAGAATAAATCAGTAAAACCCCCTAGTGTTACAGAAATACCATGTACTACTTATGAAGAACTTGGACTAAGACTGTTGGCAATAAATTTGGGACTTGTTGGGCCCACATCCCCAGGGGTCTGCCCACCAGGGAAAGCACCAAAGCCTATACCCCTGGAGACCCACTGACACAGGGCAGTCCCAGGGAAGGCAAGCAGCGGGGCTGGGAGGACATAACCTTTACTGGGTAGGATAATCTCCTTCAGTCACTTCCTTGTAGTTTATCAGTAGAGCAGTAGAATAGTGACCTTGGAATAGCCCTTATAATGGAACACAGAGATTAACCTAGACAAGATTAAAATCAACAGAACTAGATAGAGACAGGATTTTTGGCAAAGGTCTGAAAAGAAACTATGGAAATGAAACAAGGAACTTTAGAAGGTTACCCAAAGCATACCATAATGTGATTATAGAGGCATGCTTAGAGGATCAAATGGTATAAATACAGATGTAACAGGACAATAAAAAGAGAACCTGGCTCTGCTGATCAACTGAACGCTGTCTCCGTGTCATTCCTTCTTCGCCGACTACGTCCACACCTTTGGGAACCCCTGGACCTGCTGGGGCAGGACCCCGACACTTAGGCATTCTCTTTACCCTTAGTAATTAATCCTCTGTTACTGATTAGTAATTCTTTACATCAAAGTTTCCCTGTTCCAATTACTGTTTTTTGTCTCCTGACTGGCCCCTGGCTTGTTACAGTGGATTAAGATACCAGTCACAAGGGTGCCCCTCCATAGGCTGGTTGATAACCCCTTCTGTAGTTGAGTATAAAGGGCTAAACCAGACAGGTTGAGAATGATGTAAGCGAATCAGACTGGCTCCTAGAATTTTGCCTGACAACTAAGTAAAAATTGTCCAGTCCTCAAAAGAATGGGCAAGACTTGGATAGCTGACGTTTGAGGATGCCCATTCTCTCTTCATTTTCTTTTTTCTTTTTATGATGGTCTGTATTTCTCTTTGGAATCCACAAGTCTAACTGGATTCTTTTACTATAGTCATCAGGGATTCCTGATCAGGGGAGGTCTTCCTGACATTTTCTTGAAACTTCACTCTTATCTATCTGTGCTCAGCACCGGTAAGGAAATGTCATCTACTTGACTGGACTTGGCAAAGAAGTGGAAAAACACATTTTAGATACAATTGCTTTTCCTTGCTGGGATGGTGTGTCCAAGGGCAGAGGTCCCGTCTGGGTGTGGTGGGAGAACGGAGTGTGAATTAGGGCCACCATCAATCTCCTAGTGTCCAGTCTTCCTGTAGAGTTAGCCTTACCCCATGTTCCTTCTACATCACTAAACAACTCTATTCCCCCTACAATGGCTACTTTAAATCTTTGCTAGTTTCTTAGCTCATTCTCACTTCACATACTGAGACTATCAGGTAAAAAGTCCCTCAACTTGCTGCCTTCTCTCTGCTATGATAGCTGGAGCTTTATCTTGGACAAATAAGAAATGGCAGATGCCTGGCCGGTGTGGCTCAGTGGTTGAGCATTCAATTCCCAGTCAAGGGCACATGCCTTGTTGCAGGCTTGATCCCTAGTAGGGGGTATGCAGGAGGCAGCCAGCCGATCAATTATTCTCTCATCTTTAATGTTTCTAACTCTCCCTCTCCCTTCCTCTCTGAAATAAAACAATAAATTTTTTTTAAAAAGGCAGACTAGGAAATTGGAAAGGAGCCTGGATCTTTGAGGACTCCTTGGAAAAGAGTGGCCTCCACTATTTTATATCAGAAAGAAACTATCCTTTATTCACAGATTATCTTTGCACCTTTGCTGAAAATCAATTGTCGTCCTATGCATGGGTCTATTTTTGGACTTTGCTCCATTGATTTATTTATCTTATCTTGATGCCAATTCTTGTATTTAATCTTGCCTTAATTACTGTAGCTTTAGAAGTCTTAACGCCTGGGAAGGTCAGTCCAGCCCCCTTTACCCCATCTTGGTTAGAAGCAGAGATCAGACTGATGCGCTTAAGCCCAGCTCCACCATTTAGTACTTATGTGATTTCATATAAGTCAGTTAATAATGCTTATTAGTCATGTATGTACTTGTCTATTGTTAGAATTAAATATTATAGTGCTTGGATTAAACGTTAATTATTATTAAGAGCCGAAATAGGGCCTTGTCTGGTGTGGCCCAGTGGGTTGGGTGTCGTCCTGTTCACGGAAAGGTTAGCAGTTTGGTTCAGTCGTACAAACCGGGCTTACGGACTCCATCCCCTGTAGGGGACACGCAGGAGGCAGCCCATCAATGTTCCATTCTCACATCGATGTTCCTCTTTCCCCCTCTCTCTTCCTCTCTCTTTCAAAACAAAAATCAATAAAAATATATTTTTTTAAAAAGAGCCTGAACTACTTACGGAAGATGGCTCTGGGAATAAACGGTATTGGAACTGCAGGGTGGAACTGGGGATGGATGAACTTGCTCCGCTCATTAAGGACCTCCCGCCGTCTTTCCCAGCTCAGGGACACGCTCCCGCCTTTTCATCTTTATTTATTTTTTGAGATATAAGTGACATGCCACACGGCGTAAGTCTGAGGTGCACACCGTGTTGGTTTGACACATTTACAAATTACAATGTGATGACTACAGTCGCATTCGCTAAACACCTCCACATCCCCGCATTTCCATTTCGGTGTGGAGACTGGTTAGGATCTAGCCTCTTCCCTTTGAGGCGTGTAAAGCAGTATCATGGGTGAACTCCCTGGGTTGGATCTCAGGACTTAGTCATCTGCCCCTTGTAAGTTCGTACCCCTCGGCAATACCTCCCTGTGCCCCGGCCCAGCCCACTGCCCTATTGTCTCCCATAGTGAAGTTTGGCAGCAAATTGCCTTGGACAGCAGGCTGATCACTTCCTACAGAGACAAGAACAATAACCCAGGTGAAAAGGGATAAATAAAACCGGCCAGGAGCCCCACATTGAAAAGGATCATCCCGCTATCTCAACAATTTTCTGCGCAGCTTTGTAACATTTTCATGTAGAGACAAATGTTTTTTAAAAAAGAAAAGGAGAGCGGTCTCCGTGTTACCTTCAAACCCAGGTCACAGGAGCTTTTCGGCTGGCTTGGCCTGGCTTTCTTCAACTCTCTCTTTTTTTCAGGCTTTGCAGTACCTGTCCCTGCCGGTCTCCAGGCCCCCGGTTACAGGTCAGCTCCACGCCGAAGGGGAGGAGCTACTACTGGCCAGGTTCTGTTCCCAGCCTCAGGGCCCCACATCCCAGGGACCTACAGTACCTCCTGGGGACCAAAGAGGACCCCATCTCTCCGTCGTGTGCCCTGTGAGTGCCGTGTCCAACACCATGGGTGGCGGGCCCAAGAAAGGTTTGGCTTTGATTGGATTCAGTCTTCTCTGCCTTAAAATGGTGAGTTGATCATTCTGACCTTCCTGCAACTATTTGGGGGTGTGTGTGGGGGGGGGCATTCATTACCTGTCTCTTTTAGGGCCCAGGGGGTGAGGAGGAAGAAATCGAAATACCCTTGAACCATACTAAGATTGTGTATGTTTGTGTATTTGAAATGTGATGCCATTTACTAGGGAAAGAAAACAAAATTATCATTGTATTTTAAGAACAAAGATTTCTGAAAAATCTGTCAGTAGCGACTGACTTAGTTCAATAGGCGGATTCAGGGAGAAAAATGAAATAGTAACGTGACCCACCTCCAGCCTCTAAGTGCTATTTAGGATTGCTTTGTGGTGGGTTTGAGTGTGCGGAAATGACTTGTGCAAATGAACACTCCGTCTGGAGCGAAAGATTGCTCACGGCATGTGTAAAATGTGATGAATTTATTACCCCTTTGATTGATGTTTTTACATTTCCCCAAATGGCGTTTTTCTTTATGATTCTAATTTTCCAAACTTTCCTTTTCAGGTTGCTTCAGCAAAAACAGGTACAGTTTTCTAAAATGCGAGCTCCCCCTTCCCATGTTTGATTTGAATTTTCGTTGTGCATTCTTGGCTACCCTGAACTCTAAAGGCTCTCCCAGAAAAAAGTATTCAACGTTTTCTGAACATTCACACTGTGAGCGGAGCTGGTAAGACAAATATACGGATCAAACTTAAAAAATAAGTCCTCCCCCTAGCTAGTTTGGCTCAGTGGATGGAGCATTGGCCTTCAGACTGAAGGGTCCCGGGTTCGATTCCTGTCAAGGGCACATGCCCAGGTTGTGGGCTCGATCCCCAGTAGGGGGCGTGCAGGAGGCAGCTGATCAATGATTATCTCTCATCAATGATGTTTCTATCACTCTCCATTCCTCTCTGAAATCAATAAAAATATATTTAAAAAAAAGATAAGTCCTCAAAAAAAATACAAAAGAACAAAGATAAGTCCTCTTAAGATGTTCTTATTGAGTACTAAGTGTTATAGAGCAGTGGTTCTCAACCTTCCTAATGCCGCGACCCTTTAATACAGTTCCTCATGTTGTGGTGACCCCCAATTTCATTTTTACAAATTGAACATAATTAAAGCATAGTGATTAATCACAAAAACAACATGTAATTATATATGTGTTTTCCGATGGTCTTAGACGACCCCTGTGAAAGGGTCGTTCAACCCCCAAAGGGGTCGCGACCCACAGGTTGAGAACCGCTGTTATAGAGTCATGTAGTTATGGGTTTTCTCAAACAGAGGTAGCCATCAGTAAAATATTACAAAACCATCATTTCAGTCCAAGAAACAAAATTTCAGTCATAAATAGTGAGGAGTCTAATTTATATAACTTCTTATTTGTCTTCTGAGGAATTAGAGCAGAAAACTAGAAATGTTTTTTAATTAAAATCTTAAGATTCTCCACTTTTTTTCCACTTTAATAAAAAATATTTTACACTTCTAATATTGCATCCTTAAAATATAGACAATGGCACCTTGGAGCTGGAAAAAGGCTTTAAAAAAAACCCCACTATTTTATTACTTTTTTAAAAAAAATAAATGACTGAAGGCACGGATAATTTCCCTAAAGGCCTCTCTTAGCTCATACATTCTAGAAACCTAAGTCCCCAGAATGGAAATGTATATTCAGTGGGATTTAGATGATCTGGAGGGATCTTATAACATCTATTATATCACCAGTAAAGTCTCACATCAATTCAACATAAGAATAATTTTATCTTATTATTTTAAAAAATATGTTTTTATTGATTTTTAGAGAACAAGGAAAGGAGAGAGATAGAAAGATAGAAACATAGATGAGAGAGAACCATCGATCAGCCGCCAGACTACAACCCAGGCATATGCCACGATCAGGAATTGATCCGGTGACCCCCTGGTTCATGGGTCAACACTCAACCACTGAGCCACACCGGCCGGGCAAGAACAATTTTATTATTTTATTATAACCCAGTAAAGGAAGTATAAATAAGGCAGTTTCAAATTTGATATTAGACATATGGCTGAGCCATAAAATGCATGCATCTACCATAGATTTTTAAAAATCATTTTATGCTTGATTCTTATTCACTCATTCTTGAGAAACTTTCTGAATCGATCAGAAAGTTATGAGAAGGACTGTCTAGCTAGCCACATACAGAGTGATTGTGTTATAATTGCTTTGAGTGGACAAAACGTAGCGCTGCTGTCTCTTGGAGGCCCCAGGACACACTCACGGAGCCTGGAAGGAGGCCCTTTTTAGAGTCCCTCACTGTTGGGGGGTCGGCTGAGATCCGATGGTGGCTGGCGTCCATTGACTCGCCCTGGCTGTTTCACAGATGGGCGTGTGTTGGCGACTGTGCAGGAGGTTTCCATTCGGATGTGTGTCTTCTGATGCTCCTCGGGCCCTGGCGTCAGCTGTTTGTGATCTGTGTCTGGGCGCCGGGGCCATGCAGCTCATTTAGACCCTGAGCTGGGAGAATGCACAGATGCTGAGCATCCGGGGTCTCGCTTCTGACTCGGGAATGGCTGACAAACGCTTTCTCTCCCATCAACGCACCAGTGGGCCCGACACAGAGAGACAGAGGGAAGGGCTGCTGGTGTGTGGAACCTGCCCCCCCCCCCCCCCCCCCCCCCGCCCAGGCTGCTCTTCTCCTCAGGGGACAGGACAGAGGTGTTGATCTTTTGTTGCTGTGCCTGTTCAGATCCTGCCCTACAACCAAGTGAAAAATGGGCACAACAGGCAACCTGTCTCTCCAAGGGTCTGTGCCGGCCCCAGACTCCCCAGAATCTCGCCTTCCCTGACACCCCTGCACGGCACTGCCATGCCGACTGGCTTTCCCAAAGCAGAACTTGCCCACCCTGTTACACACACACTCACACACACACACACACACACACACACGCACACACATGCACACACATGCACGCACACACAAGCCCTTCCTACCTTACAAAGTCCCCTTACATACACCCTTTCCCTTCATCTTTAGAGCAGTCACGAGAGGTAGGTATTTAAATATGTAGGTATTATTAACATTCCACATTCTCCAGGGAGAAAACGGAGACTAGAAGAGGTGAAATGACTCGTACTTGTCCACAAGCAAAAGTAAATGGCTCAGCCCTGGACGGCGTGCCCAGTGGTTAGAGCGTTGGCCCGAGCACCGAAGGGTCTCACATTCCAGTCCCTGTCAAGGGCATGGACCTGGGTTGTGGTTCACTCCCCACCCCTGGTCAGGATGCGTGCAGGAGGCAAGCAGTCGATGTGTCTTTCTCACATCGATGTTTCTCTCTCTCTCCCATCCCCTCCCCTTCCTGCCTTCCACTCTCTCTCTCTGAAAACCAGCGGAGGAAATATCCTCACGTGAGGATTTAAAGAAAAAAAGTAAAAAGCTCAAACCCAGAGTTCCCAAATCCAAACCTCTGCTGTTTCCTGCCACCCGGCCCTGAGCTCCTCCGGCTGAAACCGGCTTCACGTGGGACTCCTGGGCAGTGCGCCTCCCCCAGCCCAGTTCAGCAAGCTTTGTGGAGGCTTCAGGCCCCTTGACAGGCTAGTTGTTTATATTCCTCTCCGCCCTCTCGCCATGACTCTCAGGCCTCCTGTGTCTGAGTGGCTAACTTGGTTGCCATTTTCCCAGGAAGTTATTCCATCCCAATGAGCAAGATTGGCTGACGTAGGAGATAAACTATGGGGACAAAGGAAACAGAAGGAGCTGAGAGACACCACAAATGCAGAGGAAAGATAGCAGATTACACAGGACCAACAGCTCGGGGAGCAGGAAAGGGATTCGGGTGTGGGAGGGATGAAACGGTGAGACCCTCTTCCAAGTCTCAGAGCGCAGGTGGGGGAGGGGAGCGGGTGGGAAGAGATCAACCAAAGACCTTGTATGCATATATGCATAACCCATGGGCACAGACTATAGGGTGGTGAGGGCCTGGGCAGGGGGTGGAGGTGGGCTAGAAGGGGTCAATGAGGGAAAAGGGGGCATATGTAATACTTCCAACAATAAAGATTTAAAAACCCCTGGCTGGTTTGGCTCGGTGGATAGAGCATCAGCCTGTGGACTGAAGGGTCCCAGGTTTGATTCTGGCCAAGGGCACATGCCTGGGTTGTGGGCTCGATCCCCAGTAGACAACGTGCAGGAGGCAGCCAATCCATGGTTCTCCCTCATTATTGATGTTTCTATCTCTCTCCCCCTTTCCCTTCCTCTCTGAAATCAATAAAAATGTATTTAAAAGAAAGAAAGAAAGAAAGAAAGAAAGAAAGAAAGAAAGAAAGAAAAAGAAAGAAAGAAAGAAAGAAAGAAAGAAAGAAAGAAAGAAAGAAAGAAAGAAAGAAAGAAAGAAAGAAAGAGAAAGAGGAAGTCCCTGCTGGGACTTTCTATGCTGCAGGGGAGGCGGGCGGGGTTGGGGTGGGGGTGGGGATGGGGGTAGAGGGAAGAAACGGAGACATGGCGCTTCCTGCAGAGGCAGCTTCTGCTGGCAAATGGCTGGGATGGGCAGGCAACTCCCCCCTCCCCCCTCCAAACCCCACCCCGGAGCCTAAAGAACCATCATCCTTTTCTACCGATGGCAGAGGGGACAGTCCTGGGTGACGTTCAAGGAATGCCTGGCCCACGCACAGTGCGGACTTTGTTCATCCTTGCAGCATGGCTGTTTCTGAGACGCTGCCAAGGCCAGCTCTCCGGGCTATTAGTGCAGAAAGAGAGGGTGTCTGTGCCATGCACATGGGGCTTGGCAGGTGGGGGCTGCCGGGGGAGGGGGTGACACTGGCAAGTCACCCATTGGGTCTGTGCCTACTCTTCCTCCTCTGTGCGCTATAGTTACGTTCTGCCTTTTCGTTTGGAGTTTGGCATGTGGTGATTTTACCCAGCAAATATTTGCTCCACGTTACACGGAAAAGGCCAGGCACCTGTTTCAAACCAGCTATTTTTATTTGACCTTTTCTTCCACTTGGGTCAACATCCGGGGCATTTTTGTGCCTGTGGGGTTTTTGCAAAAGTAGCAAATCTGATGACCATGCTGTGCCTCCAACCCCATGCTGTAAGTCTAGGAACGCCTTGTATGAGCTTGTGACATGAACAGGCATAGCTCCCCGGCAACCCATGGCCAGGCCTAGGGGAGGAGGGGCCAGAGCAACTCGAGGCAGATATTTTGATAGAGAAAGGGTGAACAAAGTTGATTTTTATTTTATATAAAACAATCTGAAAATGGTCCCATTCTAATAATATGAAAGAAATACAGTGGCGTGGTTATACAACAAAACTCAATTCTCCCTGCTTCCTCTATTAGATTATATGCATGAATGGAGACTCCGCCACGGCAAGGTGGGGAGGGAGGTGGACTCTTGCTGCCCTCAGTGGAGAGTAGTCATGGGGCTGGGGGTGGAGATAGTGGCAAAGCAGGCTGGGAAATTACCAGGATGCCGAACTAGAGTAGAATCTTCTGGAATAAAGCCCCTCAAAGACCCTCTCCCTCCTCTCAGAGATCTTTCATCATTCCCTACTCTTATTTCACTCTTAAAAATACAGAAAGTGCAAATTATCCCAGAGGCAAGTGGGGAAAACCTCTTTGAAATCTCATTCCTGAATGGAAGGTTTGAGCTTTCTGACTCTCTTCTGGAAAGTAGCTTTCCCTTTCTTTTTCTCTGTTTCTTCTTCTTTTTTTTTTTTTTTTAAATATATTTTATTGATTTTTTACAGAGAGGAAGGAAGAGAGATAGAGAGTTAGAAACATCGATGAGAGAGAAACATCGATCAGCTGCCTCCTGCACATCTCCCACTGGGGATGTGCCCGCAACCCAGGTACATGCCCTTGACCGGAATCGAACCTGGGACCCTCCAGTCCGCAGGCTGACGCTCTATCCACTGAGCAAAACCGGTTTCGGCTGTTTCTTCTTTTTTTAAAAAAAATATTTTTATTGCTTTCAGAGAGGCAGGGAGAGGAAGAGAGAGAGATAGAAACATTAATGATGAGAGAGAATCATTGATCGGCTGCCTCTTGCATGCCTCACACTGAGGATCGAGCCGGAAACCTGGGCATGTGCCCTTGACCAGGAATTGAACCGTGACCTCCTGGTTCATAGGTTGACGCTCAACCACTGAGCCACGCGGGCCGGGCTGTTTCTTCTTCTTCTTTTTAATCTGGAAAGTCAGGGCAGAGTCTGTGCCTGAAGGATGATGCAAAAATGGTGTAGTTTGCCAAGTAAAATGATGAAGGAAGTCATTCTTATAGGTGTCCTAGCTAATGGTCAACTTCAAAATCTCTTTCAGCTCCTGAAACACCCACTATTGACCAGGCATACTCAAAAATCAGCAACAGTATCACCGTGGAATGGGCTACCGTGCCAGGCGCTACCAGCTACCTCCTCACTGCCAAAGATGGGGACACCGTCATTGAAACCACGGTGGCCAATTCCCCGGGCACTGTGACGGGCCTGAAGGCAGCCACCTTGTACCAAATCACCGTCAGCTCCATCAGTGCCGCTGGGCGGAGCCAGGCGTCACCTCCAACGCAGGCAAAGACAGGTAGCTGGACGCCCAGCCTCCTCCGAGCCATCGCTCGTGACCTGGACCAGTTACACTGACGCAGCCATGGCACGATGCGGTTCTGTGTTGCATGAGTGCCTGTGATTCAGGGCCCAGAAGTCAAAGCCACCAATGACGTCCTTTGGAAATGTGGTTACCTGTGGAGAAGGTGGCATTTAAACTCCAGATGCTTTGGGAAATAAGCATTCCTGGGCATCTTTAAAAGCATCCCTGCTTGTGAATCTCTGAAAAAGGGATTTCTATTTTTAACCCGTTTTCCATCAAGACCGGGCAGAACAAAGGGCACGAAAGAGAAGGGCGGCGGCTGCCTTACTCGGAATAAAAGCGTCTGTGGAGTTTGTCATCAGCATAACTTAAATAGATTCGATAAAGTTTCGCCCAGGCGTATTTCTGACAGGTTGTTGGGGTAGTAAAATGGAATGAACCACTATTTACCCCACGGACTTAGGTGATGATTACAGGGCTGTCTTATTTAATTTCTCACCATCCTCCAGCTTAAAGTAATGCCTAATATTAGAATTTCTCTGTTCCCCATTCCTGGGATGAACTATTTGTAATGAACACACATTTAAATAGCAATTCTTGTGTTTTTATTTAAATGGCAATTCTTTTTTTTTTAATAGCAATTCTTCATGAAACTCTGCCTTGAATCTTTTTTTGCAAAGCAAATCATTATTTCCTAACATGGCTAACCCACCTCAGACTACTTCCTCCTAAATCAGAATTATTCCTCCACCAAACCTTTGTAATGCAAACACACGCGTTTTTGCCTTTGTAGTGCTGGCCGCACCGGTTCTAGAAGTGAGCTCTCCAAGTTCAGACTCTATCCTCGTGCAGTGGGAAGCCGTCTATATGGCCACCGGGTTCTCTGTGTCCATCATGCGAGCCAATGGTTTGGGTAGGATATGGAAGGAGAATACCACAAACACCACCTTGACATTCACCAGTTTAGACGCCGGGACTCTTTACACCATCAAGGCCTATGCGTGGAATGCCAACGGGACCCCTGGGGATGACTCCACCTGCAACCAGAGAACCAGTAAGGCTTCCCCCACTCGCTCGCCTCAAGCTCCTTTGTGGTTAAGGAGAGGGGCTGTGCCTGGGAGCCATCCAGCGCTGTGTTGAGTGATGAGCACAGAGCAGCTGGCAGCAGCTATCCGAATGTATGATGTTTATTTATAGTTCCCTGCCTGTCCCCCCTGGGCATTTTAAATGCTTACTGCATGAACGAAGAAATGCTCATTTCAGAGCAGATGTAACTAGTTAGGATGACGTCATGGCGTGGGCCCTAATCCAGTATGACTCATGTCCTTATAAAAAGAGGGAAATTTGGACCCAGACATACATAAGCAGGGAGAATGCCATATGAACCCCAGGGCCACTGTCTGCAAGCCAAGGAGAAAGGCCTGGAAGGCAGGCAGCCTTTGTCGCAGCCCCTGCCAACACCTTCATTTCAGACTTCTAGTGGCCAGGACTGCGAGACAATACATCTCTGTTGTTTAAGCCACTTTTTATTTATTTTTTAAAATATATATATTTTATTGATTTTTTTTTTAGGGAGAGAGAGATAGAAACATCAATGATGAGAGAGAATCATTGATTGGCTGCCTCTTGCACCCTGCTACTGGGGATCGAGCCCGCAACCGAGGCATGTGCCCTTGGTTGGAATCAAACCTGGGACCCTTCAGTCTGCAGGCCGACGCTCTATCCATTGAGCCAAACCAGCTAGGGCTTTAAGCCACTTTTTAAAAAATATATATTTTTATTGATTTCCAATAGGAAGGAGGGGGAGAGAGAGAGAAATATCAATGATGAGAAAGAATCATTGATCAGCCGCCTCCTGCACGCTCCACACTGGGGATTGAGCCTGAAACCTGGGCCTGTGCCCTGACTGGGAATCGAACTGGGACCTCCTGGTTCATAGATCAATGCTCAACCACTGAGCCACGCTGGCTGGCTGTTTAAGCCACTTGGTTACAACAGTCCCAGCAAAGTCAGGCTAAATCCAAAGTCTCTAAAACTTAAAGCACGGGGACATGAACAAAGAGAAAGGCTTTGGGAGACCAGTCCCCCCCTAGCACATGGCTCTCCCTGCTCCCCAGCCTGGTGTAGATGCACCTCCTGCCACTCTCTGGCCCCCCACCCTCCTATCTGAGCACTTGTTAGGCCAAATCTCACTCGGGTTCTTGCGGCTACTGCCGAAATCTAAACTGTTTCTCCAAAATGCAGGTCCCCGGGCTCCCGCCGACATTCAAGTCTCTTTTGACAGCGGGGCTCTGGCCGCGTCGGTTTCCTGGGCCCCCACGGAAGGAGCCTCCAACTACACGGCGCTGGCTCGGAGCGACTCCTCCCAGCTGAGCTGCAGCACGGCCTCCAGCGGCTGCACCATCTCCTCCCTCCGCTGCGGGACCGAGTACCTGATCTCCGTGTCGGCCAGCAATGATGCCGGGCCCAGCAGGTCGGCTTCGGCGGGGACCCTGAAAACCAGTACGTAACCGCCCTGGCCGGTTGGGCTCAGTAGTTAGAGCGTCGGCCCACAGACCAAAGCGTCTCGGGTTCGATTCCGGTCAAGGGCATGTACCTGGGTTGCAGGCCCTATCCTGGTCCAGGTTGGGGCATGTGCAGGAGGCAACCAATCAATGTGTCTTTTTCACATCAATGTTTCTCTCTCTCTCTCTCTCTCTCTCTCTCTCTCTCTCTTTCTCTCCTCCCTCCCTCTCTTCCACTCTCTCTAAAAATCAATGGAAAAATATCCTTGGGTGAGGATTAACAAAAAAAACCACAAAAAACCGATAGGTAACCAAGAGTGAGGTCACCTTGGGTCTGGCGAGCAAACGTGACCACCATGCCGACACAGGTGAAGTGAACGGGAGAGCCTGGTCCGAAGGAAAGCCTTGCGTTGGACGTGCCGATGCGGTTGAGTAACGTGGACAGGGAAGCCAGACACTGGGCATTAGGAGAAGCGCGTCTTTGAAAAGAGGAGGCCCGGCTCCGAGCCCAGATCTTCCCTTGCTTGGTTCCTTTCCCACCTATCAGGCCGCACGGTTCCTAAGACCCAGGGTGAGTCGTGCTCAGTTCGTACCGTGCAGCACAGATAACGGCCTCTTCCTGGCATCGCCTTTCACAGACTCGGGCCTGGGGGTGCTCTTTTTTAAGATAAAGAAGGGCTGTCCGTCGTTCTGGATAGGCGTCTAGCTATCTTCCCATCTCCATTCTTATCCAAGACGTCAGGCATACAGATGCAGAGGTTTGCTCCTCTGCTGAGAAATAGCTACGTGTCTGGTGAAGACCTACGATGTCCCAGGCATTCTAAGTGCATCATTTTATTTAATTCTCAATGAGGCAGGTTCTGTGATCTCCTTTTTAGATAAGAAAATGGAAGCTCGGAGACGTTAAATAATTTTTCCAAGGGCTCAGTGATGGAACACCAGTTTGCCTGATTTGACTTCTCTAAGCCAAAGGAAATGACCTAACTGCAAGAATGTCCACTTTACCCCAAATGCAGAATTATGTCATTCTAAATGTAAAAGGGTTTTTTTGGAGGGGGGAGAGGGTAAGAGATCAACCAAAGGACTTGTATGCATGCATATAAGCGTAACCAATGGACACAGACACTGGGGAGGTGGTATGGGCATGTGCTGGGGGGTGGGAGTGGCCAGGGAGAGGTCAATAGGGGAAAAAGGAGACATATGTACTACTATATGTAATACTTTAAACAATAAAAGAATTAAAAGAAAAAGAGGTTTTTGAGCAGGGAGGAAGAGAGCCGCCACAGAGCTGGCACACACTTCAGATCATAAATAAATAAAATAATAATTAAATTACGTTAAATCAAATCATAACTATGTTAAAGTTGCTGATCATAAGCTGGTGACTTGGCTTCTCTTTGAACAGCTCCAATTCAATGTGGTTGGCACATTGGAAACGATTAGGAGAAGCTGGGAGAGGGAGAGACCGGAAATACACTTTCACTTTTCTTTTGCCCCAAATGACTAAGGCCAAGGGAAAGGGAGAGGCCCCCGCTGTATGTCCTCTAGGCCTTGGAGAAAACAGAGTTGTTCCTTTGGCCACATACATGCGAACCTACAGGAAAGGTGATCTGGCAGACGTATCCAGGGGACGGGCACTGTTCAGAAAGGAATGCCCACAAATGCCACCAGGAACCACTGGCAGAGTCTACAGTATCAGCCAGCACGCAGGGGGCATTGTTGCAAACAAACAAGTTAAGGGCAAGATTCTCGCCAAGAGAATAAAGGTATGTATTGAGCACATTAAACACGCGAAGAGCCGAGATAGCTTCCTGAAAGGTGTACAGGAAAATGATCAGAAAAAGAAGGAAGCCAAAGGGAAAGGCTCCTGGGTTTCACGGAAGCGCCAGCCTCCTCCTGCCAGAGAAACTCTGCGGGAACCAATGGAAAGGGGCCTGAGCTGCTGGAACCCCTCCCTGGGAATTCATGGCATGATGAGTGGGAAATAATAATAATCATAAGAGACCTCTGTCCTGATAAAAATGTTTCTCTTAATTAAGTAGAAGTGTGGTGTCCCCTCCCCCCCAAAAAATATTTAAATAAAATTTTGTGTCCTAAAAAAGAAAAATGAAAGAAAAGAAAGAAATACACTTTGCAAAGCCCTGCAGTTCTGAGGTAGTCATCTAATGCCCGTGAGAACCAGCCAGTGTTTTCCATCCTGGCTGCACGGTAACAGCATCGTAGAGCTTTCGTAAAGTCCAGAACCCAGGCCCCACTGAAGACCTGTGAAGTCGAGTTGCTGGGAATGGAGACTGGATCTGAGTAGTTTGTAAAAGCTCTCCAGTCGGTTCTAACATGCTCCAGGGTAAAGTGCCATTGACACAGCCCCCCCACACTCATCAGTCCAGGAGGCACCACCGTAGTTTGTATGCAACACTACATGATCATGGAACGGCCTTGACTTACCAATAAGAGAACTATATTTAGAAAGTTCTACGTGTTTCCTGAGGCTGAGAATTGTATAGTATATTTTGGGAGGATTTCTATTAGAGATGACTAAAGTTGATGCCTGGTCAGGGCACATGCCCAGGATTTTGGGCTCTATCCCCAGTAGAGGGCATGCAGGAGGCAGTTGATCAATGATTCTCTCTCATCATTGATGTTTCTCTCTCTCTCTCCCTCTCCCATCCTCTCTCTGAAATCAATTAAAAGTATTTTTAAAAAACAAAATTTTGAAAGCTTAGAGCTTGAAAGAATGAACTTCGGTTGAATTCATTCCTTCGGGGGACTTCATTCTGTGCTGATCCTGGCATTAACGCAGAAACAACATTGAACAATCCGTGACTGTTTCCAACACAGTCTAGCATGTACGGGGCGAGATAAATTTCCGGGCACGTGAGAATGTCTGGTTGGCTCGCACACGCTGTGTGATGTATTCCTTGTTCACAGCATCCGGGAGCTGGGACAATTGCAAAGACACAAAGTAAACCTCTCACAACTGTTTATCGTTCATCATTTCCTAGTTGCTTGTGCACCTGGAAGAGTGACGATCCAAGAAGACCCCCCTGGCCACCTGTCTGTGTCTTGGTCCAACGTGGACCTGGGTGATTACTACGTGGCCTTTGTGAAGAGTGACGACGGCTTGGAAGTTCACTGCAACACATCCCTCCCCCGGTGCGACTTCCCCTCTGAGTGTGGCTTCACTTACTTCATCAGCGTTTTTGCCTATAACAAGGCGGGGCAGAGTCCTTTGGGCGATGTGTTCAATTACACCACAGGTAAGTCGCCCCTGACGCTTGTAAAGGGGGATCCGAGTCCACTACACGGAGCAGTAACATGGATCGCCTGTTACATAGCCCCGCTGGGGGGGCTACTCTAGGGCCGAGAAGGGAAAATGGATCTCTCCTTTCACATTCTTTCCGGGCTAGGAAGTTTTGGCTCCCTGGACCAAAGCTTAACCAGAATGCAAGGGTTTGGAGTGAAAAAGGGGAAAGAATGTAGTTGTCCAACCCCGCTCTGAAAAATGGACCCCTCCGCCCAGGTGTTCAGCTCTTGCGGGAGGTGTCCAAGGGGGTGCAATCCGTATGCCTCAGGAGTTCACTCCTTCCCCCAAACCAGGAAACAGATGCGAAGATGCTACCTGGTGCGGAGGGCTTTGCAGAGGGACGCCTGGGTTCAGGCCCTAAGTTGAGCACCAACTTATTTGTAAACCTGGGACAACGATGTCTACCTTGCTGGTTCCTCTGTATCCCCCACTGCCAAATGGGACGAATAATAAATAACAGGAAGATGAATATGAAAAGGTCTTTGCATGTGACAAGGCACAATGCAAGCATTTTTATTAGCATCGTTATTACTGTCACTAATTAACCTCCTCCACTAGGCTTGGATCTCCTATGGAGCAGGGATGATGTTCTATTTATCTCTTCATCCTCAATGCTTGTCATAGTGTGGTTGGCTCGATATGGGAGACGCTCAATTTTTGAAGGATGAATGGAGTGAGTGACTTAAAACCAGTCAACGATATTTGCAGATAAGAATACTACAATATCCATTATGTAGAAAGCAATGCTAGCTGGATTGTAGTACATGTTGCCAGGGTGAGGGGATCAAGTCATCGCTGCCTTGGAATTTGGAGAAAGAGGTCCCCAGAGTGCGGGAGCGTCTTCCAGAGGGAGTGACCTTGAACTGGATCTTTAAGGACAGGTGGCAGGCGGGAGGGGCAAGAGCATTCCAGAGACACTCCAAGCTGAGTTAGACACCGGTCAGAATTTGTCCGTGAGTTAGTGTAGGGTCTCTTCTAAAACCTGCTCACAGGGTGCTGCCGCCTGCCCTCCTCCGCCCCCAGCTTTATCCTTTTCAGAGCCTGGAAAGGCCGATCGGATGGAGCAGTTGGACAGAGACTGGTTTGTCGGACAGAGGAGGGGAATGGCATTCCAGCAGAGGGCTCGGTGGTCTTGGAGGCACAGGGAAATGAGAGCCCGTGTGTGGTGGGGCGTCGAGGAGCCTGGGAGGCAGGGGGCCCAGGGAGGTGCAGCTGAACAGCAGACTGGGTACAGCTCATAATGAACTTGACTGTCAGGCTTAGAGGGTTCATCCTCCGTGTAGCAGGTCTTCGGCCCCGTTCGGAGCTGGAAGGTCTAGGAGGGTCTTGCAATAATTGAGGGCAGTGACAGCATCCTGCACGGGGAGGCCAGGGCCTGCTCCTGTGCTGCCCTCCACCCCCTCTCCGTGTCTGCTCCCAGCTCCCTGTTGTCCTAGCGACATTAACCCCGTGCTGGTGTCCAGCGACCGAGTGGAGATGGTCTGGTCTCCCGTCCGGGGTGCCGAACTTTATGAGACCAGGGCTGCCGACGGGGTCAACGTGGTGGAGTGCCACGACACGGCCCCCGCGTGTACCCTCTCTGCCCTGGAGTGCGACACCAAGTACAACATCACAGTGTATTCCTTCAGCGAGGCCCGGGGCAGCAATACCTCCTGTGCTTCCCGACTCATCACCACCGGTATGATCCGCTTCGCTTCCACTCGCTGACCCCACCCGCCCCAGCTGTGTGCCCCAGGGTGGGCCTGCAGCAAGAACCACAGGCATGCAAATGCCCACTCCCGCTCCTGTGGGACCACTGGGGCTCGTCTTACTAAGGGGAGGCTGAGAGAGGGTGGAAGAGGGGAATTGGGGGAAAAGAAAACGAAAGAGGAGACCCTGGGGATGGTGGAAGGTTTTGCCTGTCAGCCATTCACTTGCCCTGCCTTTGGGGTCCTGCCTGTATTCCCACCATGAAGGTTCAGACCATACATTTTTGTCTCAATTACTTTTTTTAAACTAGGCTTTTATCGATGACAGAGAGGAAGTGAGAGGGAGAGAGAGATAGAAACATCATCGATCAGCTGCCTCCTGCACGCCCCCTGCTGGGGATCAAGCCCACAACCTGGGCATGACAGGGAATCGAACCCTGACCTCCTGGCTCATGGGTCAACGCTCAACCACTGAGCCACACCAGCCAAGCTCAATTACTTTTGCTTTTGGAGTCCAAAACGTAGCATTTCCCAGTTAGTCGGATGCTCTAGGAACCCCAAACCATCTGTCCATGGCGCCAGGGTTTCCACACAAAGACTAGGAATGTGGCCCTCACGCGGGGGAGGGGAGGGGAGGGGAGGGGGGGGCTGGAAGGGACACTGATCTCATTGGGGGGAGAAAGTCGGTTTTAGAGCAAATGGCACAGGGGAGGGGATGTTTTTGACTCTCATTGTTTCAGCGAATAACCTGAACTCTCTCAGCTCCTTGCAGTCCTGAAATACAAAGCATTTCGAAGGATGCCTTCTCCGCGATCCACGTGCACTGGAGTTCCCATAACCAGGGTGCCACCTACACCGTGACGGCGCGGGGAGAGGAGGGGCTGTATCGGTGCAGCAGCTCGGGCCAGGCCTGTGCCCTGGGCGGCCTGCCCTGCGGCTCCCTGTTCTCCGTCACCGCGATGGCCGAGACGCAGGCGGGCCGGAGCCTGCCCAGCTACAGTGTCCCGCTGGAGACAGGTACGTGGCCGCCAGCAGCCTGCACCCGGCTTCCGGGGGGGTCCTGAGGAACTGTTTGAAGACAGGAACTATTTCACTTGATCTACCCGACGTGGGATAGAGACACATGAAACTCAGAGGCCTTTCCAAGAGCCCCAGTCTTGCCCTGGCTGGGTAGCTCAGTGGGTTGGAGCTTCGTCCCAATATGCCAAGGTTGTGGGTTCAATCCCCGTCAGGGCCCAGACAGGAATCAATCAGTGAATGCATAGATAAGTGGATCAACAAGCTCATATCTCTTTCTCTCTCTCTCTCTCTCTCTCTCTCTCTCTAATTAATTAAAAAAGCCCCAGTTTTATAAAGCTTTCACCATTTGAACACAGGCTCTATAAAAGCATCAGAGACTCTAATACACTCATGCATTGACATCAAAGGGGGATACGTTGACTACAAGAACATTTATTTGAAGTCCTATTCCCCCGTGACACAATCTACCAAAACAACTAACACGTGACCGAATGAGCTGGGTTATTTACCTCTTTGGCTCAGCCCTTTTGCGTCTTTGTCTAAAGAATCCTTTCCGAGATTGCGTTTCCTAACATGTGAAGGTGGGGAATGGCTTCCTTGAGTGGTTGTGAATATTAATTAATTCTGCAAAGCTCTCCACATGGTACCTGGTGCACAGTACTAGTAAGAGCTGGATGAGAGGAAGCTGTTATTGCTTGTTAGTGTGTGTGAGCAAAATTTAGCAAGTTACTTAAAGCCTTGGGCTTTATTTTCTCTTATATACAACGACCGATGGCACTTTGGATTATAAAAAGTTGAAACGTAAAAAGCTGTGGAATAGAGACAATGCCAAGTACACAGGGACGTTTCCAGACATTTCTATATTCTATATAATGGGTCCCTAAAAAATTGAGACTTGGCTGTGGTATTCTTAGGTTGTTAGGAATATTTCAAGCTTTTATATCCGTTATAGCCTATGAAATGCATGATAAATGAAAAATACATTTAATTACAAATGCTCTGCAATGTTATATTGGGAGGAGGGGTGTAGGCAGCTGTTGCTGTGAAATTTGCAACTGGAATTGTTAAAGCTGGGGGACAACGAAGCGTTTTCTTACTCTGAAAAAAATGGGGGGCACCTCGTCTTACCCACAGCCGGTTAATGCATCGTGTTCTTGGGGAAAGCACCCAATATATATTCGATTGATGTTAAATGATGCGTCAGAGGACATGAGATTTTGCTTGACAAAAGGAAATTTTCATGACATGAAGGTTTGAGGAATGTAGGCTATTGAACAAAACACAGGCCGAACACCATTCTTGGTCATTTTTCACAAATAATGACCGTTCTATTCTCTTTTTCCTCATGTAAGTGCCCTGCTGTCCAGCCGGCCTGACGGTGACTCAGGTCACCCAATCAGTGGTCAACGTGAGCTGGACTGTTGGGACCGGGGCCCTCACCTACGTGACCGTCCTGGCGTCCCGCACTGGACAGTCTCAGTGTCGCACCCATCAAAACCACTGCCTCCTGGGATGCATCACATGTGGCGTCAATTACACAGTGGCCTTAAAAGCGATCAGCGCCACCGGGCTGACTGCAGACTGCGCCTACCAACGCTACGCCTCTAGTAAGTGGATCCTCAACCCACTCTACAGCATCCATAAGGGCCTCGGCTATTCATCTTAAGTCCAGGCGTAAGGCCTTCCTTCTCACATAGAAAGATGCCGTTTCTCCTGGGAAAGAGCTCCATGATCAGCTAATGGTATCTGCCGCAGGGCCTGGACAGGAGAGTTGAAATATGATTTTGCCAGCCCAGGGGTCGGAGAACAAGTCTGCAGCTAGGAGTCTAATGACATGGCTTCGTATAAGCTGTGCTGCCTTATCTTCCCTGGTTCTGTTTCCGCATTGGGAAGAGGAATGAGAATAATCAGAACAAGAAAGCATATATAACGTGCTACAAATACGTAAGGTGGTTTATACCGTCTTCTGGCCCGTTTTTTTTCCTTAGATTTGCTGCCTAAGTTCTCACCCTGATATCTACTTCTGGGAATATGGCCCTTTGCTTAGCTTCACACTTCTATCCCCAAAAATATTTTTTAAAGAATAAATCCAGCCCAGCCAGCGTGGCTCAGTGGTTGAGCATCAACCTATGAACCAAGAAGTCACCGTTTGATTCCCCGTCAGGGCATATGCCTGGGTTGCGGACTCGATCCCCAGTGGGGGGGCGTGCAGGAGGCAGCTGATCAATGATTCTCTCACATCATTGATGTTTCTATCTCTCTCTCCCTCTCCCATCCTCTGAAATCAATAAAAATATTTTTTTAAAAAGAAGAAGAAATCCAATGAGCCTGATGATCTATAACTGCATTTTTCTTATTATTATACAACAACATCTTTATTTCAGTTACCGAGGAATCCACCCTTTGGTGCCCTGCTTGACACCCGATGTGTGATCTGCTCAAGGCATTTGGAAAAGAGAAAAAAAGTGCCTCGTTGGCTAGCCCGGGTGAAGTGTGACCCACAGAGCTGGTCACAGAGCTGGTCACCTGCCTGTGGTGTGAGCGACTGCTCCTCTGGCATCGCTGCGTTCAGCACAATAGGTCTTTTCAGTTAGAGCTGACGGCAGCCAATGACATTTAAATCCAATCCCACGAAAAGCATCTGAAACTGGGGCAGTAGGAAGGCTCTTAACAAGAAGCCTGTGCCTTTGCTTCATAACTTTTGACTCATCTACACCACGTATTGGCCAGAGGTGACTTTTGGACTCACCATCGCGCCCTCTTAAAAATCCACGCCCCTGGTGACGGAAAAAAGAAAAGAAAAAAATACACACACATGGATTTCTCCCCTTTTCTTTTTTACAGTTTAGTGCATTTACTTAACTTGTTTTTACACATAGATTTCTAACCACGTGGCCCACTGTGGGAAGAACTGAGTACCTCTTCAAATCTTGCTCTCAGCACATACCCCTTAGCATAAGTTACTGGTATTGTTTCCCCATCACAATAAAGGCCACGTTTGTGCGATGGGGGAATAAGCGATTTGTGTGTGTTTCTTTGTTGTCCTTCAGGTGCCTGCTGCCCGCTGGGGGTGAAGCTGTACAGGCTGGGCCCTAACGGCATCCGGGTCGACTGGCGAGCCGCCAGGGGCTCCGCCAACTACAGCACTGACCTCTATGGCTCCAAAGGCATTTTCACCTGCTCCCCAAGCGCCGGCCTCAGTTTCTGTGACGTCACGGAGATACCCTGCGGGGATGTGTATACCGTGATGGTCTCACCGGTGGCTGAGACAGGACTGAAGCTCACCTTCTGTCCAAAAAAAATATACTCAGGTAGAGCAAGTTATGAGTCTACTTAAAACGAACCCGCCACACAATCTGTGAATGGAGACTCAGGGCCACTCACACTTACCTGTGGGAAAGAAGGTCAAAGAGGGGACAATGCCCTGGCCGGTGTGGCTCAGTTGGTTGAGCATCAACCCATGAACCAGGAGGTCACGGTTCGATTCCCCAGTCAGGGCACCTACCCGGGTTTCGGGCTCGTTCCCCAGTGCGGGGCATGCAGGAGGCAGCTGATTGATGTTTCTCTCTCTCTCTCTCTCTCTCTCTCTCTCTCTTACTCTCTCTCTCTCTCTCTTCCTTCCACTCTCTGTAAAATACATTTAAAAACATAATTAAAAAGAGGGTGTGACATTTCCACGTCCTGCAGGCAGATTCTGGCACCTGGGGACGCCCAGCTTCTTGGGAATTGTGATGTCTCATTATTGTTTGATCTGGAGACGCTCCATCTCCCCTCCTCTCTCCTTCAGGAAAAGGACCGGATGTTCGCTGCTTAAATAGTAGAGGCGATTTTTAAATGAGTTTCTGCTTTCAGATTTTTTTTAACACAGTCTTAAGAGAGAGCAATAGACACCCTGGAACGTTGGACATGAAGACACTTTAACTTTTACTTGTACAGATGCAGTCTGGTGACTGAGGAAGAGTTGGGGGATCAGAAAAAAACGAATTCATAAATCCTAAGCTGGGCTTGGCAGGATGTGATCACAATCAGAACAGTTCCCCGCCCTGTGTTCCAGCCCCTCCCTCCCGCTGCCGTGCCCAGGCGTACTCATATATCTTTCATAAACTTCTAAATAAAAGAAAAGAGATGAGGCAGCCTTCGAACACAGGAAGAGGAGTCAACATTGGCTCAGAGATCTTCACTGAGAAGCGGAATCTGAAAGGTCCAATTCCGTGGAGGTGACAGGAAGGTTCGGGAGGGCTCCGGGGATGGAGCCCAGCCAGTCCCTCTGCGGGGGTGTCCCCTGTCCTTGGCTGTCATGCTCCGATTCCCTATTTTTTCATTATCTTGTCCACAGGACGTGCTGGCCCAAAGCACATCCCTCCGGGAAGTGACAGGATTAGTTTGCTGGGGTGGGGATGCGCTCTGAGGAAATAGAGCTTCCAGCTCATAACAGGATTTCATTATCTCTGCAGAGTGTTTTACAGCCTGTCAAGCGTTTTATTTTTTTGTTAATCCTCACCGGAGGGTATTTTTCCATTAATTTTTGAGAGAGTGAGAGGGTGAGGGAGAGTCAGACAGAGAGAGCCAGGGATGTGAGAAGACACATCGATGGCTGCCTCCTAGACATGCCCCGACCGGGGCTGGGACCGAGCCTGCAACTGAGGTACGTGCCCTTGACCAGAACTGAAGCCGGGACCCTTCAGTCCTCTGCCTGATGCTCTCTCCACTGAGCCAAACTGGCTAGGGCTCTACCAAGTGTTTTAAAATGTATCGAGTGTTTTCACA
The DNA here is from genome assembly GCF_028538775.1 of Myotis yumanensis. Classification (NCBI taxonomy): domain Eukaryota; kingdom Metazoa; phylum Chordata; class Mammalia; order Chiroptera; family Vespertilionidae; genus Myotis; species Myotis yumanensis. The sequence continues at coordinate 5,043,557 of NW_027223768.1, forward strand.
TTCAATATCTCACTGAATGCTCTTTCCCTGGTAAAAACCATGCCTGGGGGACAGTTTTTGGTGGTGTTTTTAGAGTTTTTTGTGTTGTTTTTTTCCTTCTTCAGTGATGATGATGCGTTACTCTGATAATTAGGACAATATTATAAATGATAATAATGACTAATAGTTATTGACTATATGTTGCAATTACTATAAGTGTTTAGATGTATTAATTGATTTTTATAATAACCCTATGAAGTTGGCATTCTTCTTACCCCTTATAGGTAAACTGAGGCACAGGGTAGTGAAGTGACTTGTCCAAGGTCAGATTGCTAGTAGTTATCTCCTTCTCCCGTCACCCAAATTGGTTCTCATTTGTTCTTTTTAAAAAATATATATTTTTATTGATTTCAGAGAGGAAGGGAGAGGGAGAGAGAGATAGAAACATCAATGATAAGAATCATCGATCAGCTGCCTCCTATACGCCCCCCCCCCCCCCCCCCCCTCCGCACTGGGGATCTAGCCCACAACCCAGGCGTGTGCCTAGACCAGGAATTGAATCGTGACCTCCTGGTTCACAAGTCGATGTTCAACCACTGAGCCACGCCCACTGGGCTCCCATTCATTCTTTGGTTTACTTTCCCTTTATTCTTTCTTAAGTTGTATCACCTTAAACATATCAATAAGTGTATTTGAAATGCTGTGTTTTTATTTATTGCAGTCACCTGCTCTGGAAGTACACTTGGAATGGGTAAGTCATTTTTCTCGTGGATGAAACGGAAGGGGACTTCCTTGTTGCATTTTAGGGCGACAATGAAGTCAGGATCAAAGCTGACTCTTCAATTAATCAGGGAGACAAATGCTAGGGTGTCTGCTTCCGGTTTGCATGGGTGGATATGCCCAGGGGAGGAAAAGGGGTGCTGAGAGGTAGACTGGGGTCAAGATAACGCTCACTGCCTCCTTGGATGTGCTCTGGGCTGACCCCGTCGAGGCTATTCTGGGCGCCCCATGGAGGCTGCCGTTGGGCCAGGCCTCGGAGATGACCACCCTGAGCCGTGTGTGTCAACCCAGTCAGTGGCATGTGCTGCTTCAGGAGAAATGCTTGCCATGCTCTTTTAGGGGCGGCTTGGTTTGGGGCCTTGGGACCCCTGTCCCCAAGGAGTAATATAAACCCAGACCGCAGACAGGACTTGCGTGCACGTACACATATGCCCAGTTGGACATGGCTGACTTCAGAGCATGTGAGTGGAAATGAGGCCTTCCCACCAGCAAGTCCCACCTGCCTGCCCCCAGTCTGGGCCAGCTTCCCATCCGACACCCGTCCACGGGAGGGATCAGGGCTGAGTCTCTCCCCATCACCTGTTCTCTGCTTCCGCTCCCAGCCCAGTGCTCCTCTGAGCTCAGCAGGACACCCGTGGGTCTGAAACAAGCCCAATCCCTATGAATGTTTAAAGGGTTTCTGTTTCCAGTGGCTGCAAGGAAACAGGCCTAACTTATTAAAAACCAACTGTGAAAAACTTCTAAATTATTAAAAAACGACTTTTAAAGAACTCCCAAGGTACGAATGACCTAGTCTTCAGGCAAATGTATATGGGCCTAGGTCTGCATTCTTGGAAACTATTTCCATTATTACACTTTGTGTTGTTGTTGTTAATCCTCACTTGAGGATTTTTCCATTGTTTTTTTTTTTTTAAAGAAAATGGAAGGGAGGGAAGAGGGGAGAGAGAGACAGAGAGAAAGCGAGAGACAGACATACACACACACACATTGATGTGAGAGAGAAACATTGATCGGTTGCCTCCCATACATGCCCCTGACCGGTACTGGAACTTGCAAACTAGGTCTGTGCCCTGACCTGGGATTGAAACTGCAGCCTTTTGGTGGATGGGATGATGCTCCAACCAATTGAGCCACCAGGCCAGGGCTCAACAGCATAATTGCATTTTTTTTAAAAAGACAGAGCTGGGTTCAAATCCTGCCCCTATCACTTGCCCTTAGGCAAGTTGCTTCAGTGCTCTCTCAGCCTAGGTTTCCTCACCTGAAAACTGGAATAAATCATCACCGTATAAGATGTTGTGAGGATGAAATGAGATGTAAATAGTTGGACGTAAGACCCATAGCAAGTACTGAACAAATGGTAGTTACGATTAACTCAGGGCCCGCTTAAGCTCCTATCACACTCCGTTATGTGTCATTTAACGTGCGACTTCTAAGGTATTTGCATTTTGACTGTGGTCCTCACGATACCTTTGTCGGTTCTCCAACCGTGGCCCCAGGGCCAACAGCATGAGCAGCATCTGGGACCTTCTTAAAGGTGCGATTTCCAGGTTCCACCATAGACCCACTGAACCGGAGTTTCTGAGAGTGGGGCCCAGCGAGCTCTGTGTTAAGGAGCCTGCCGAGTGGCTCTAAGGCACGCTCAGGTGTGAGAACCAAGGTCTAATTCAAGGAGGCTGCTCTGATGCTGGAAATGTGATGCGGGTGGGAGGAGAGGCAGACTATCCATTCGAGGTGACAGGCTTTAACCCGAGGTAGACTGCAGGCCGTGCCTACCATCACTCTGTGCCTCTTGTCGTCTTCCGCGCCCCGCTGTTTCAGTGTGTCCTACACATTCCAGGGAACTCTGGGGGGGGGGGGGGGGGGGGGAGACACACGTTTCCTCTTCACAACTCCCTGGGCAATTGGTTTACGCGTTCTCTACACAATGTTCTCCCTGAACCATTGAAATTGTGGAGCTCCCTGAGCACAGAGCAGGTGGCCTGGAGTGGAGAGGAAGGTTCTTCCCTCTGGGTTTGCAGTCTGAGCTCAGAGAAGCTCTTCTCTGGGAGCGAGCATTTCAGGAAGCAGGACCCAGACCCCCTGGTTGGTTACACTCCGGCTAGTGGGTTTCTTCTTTTCCCTTTGAACAGTTCAGACTCTTAATTGCCGGTTCCTCCTCCCTGTGAAATAGCGGTTCAGATCAAAACACTAATCTAACTCTCAGAGACGTTTGAGGACTTTTTAATGTAAGAAAATGTCTGCCTATGTCATGCACCGTGTGGCTTCTCCCCTCCCTTGTCGCTCTCAGTGATTTACAGAGGGAAGAGAAATGCAGAGTGACCGAGCGAGGCGCAATGACAACGGAGGCTTGACCTAGTGAGTAATTGGAATCGACATGGTGTGATTCAAAGGCAAAGTGTTTTGTCTTTGTCTTTCAAAGTTCTCCCCTCTTATGTTTTGCAGGGTTGTCTCAAACGTTAGTGTGACTAGAGACGGACAAGCTCCATTAGCCTACACAATGCATCTAGCACAGGACTAGCTCTTTAGAAGAACAACTCTGACTCCGGAAGGCGAGGTCAGGATCCCGGCCGGTGTGGCTCAGTGGTTGAGCGTCAACCTACGAACCAGGAGGTTACGGTTCCATTCCCTGTCAGGGCACATGCCCGGGTTGCAGGCTCCATCCCCAGTAGGGGGCGGGCAGAGGCGGCTGATCAATGATTCTCTCTCATCATTGATGTTTCTCTCTCTCTCCCTTCCTCTTTGAAATCAATATATTTAAAAAAAAATAAAAGAAAAGATGTGCTGCGGAGAAGACCTGGGAGAGATATAGACCCAGCAAGTCCTCCGGAAGGCTGCCAGCATGAGCCGTGCCCTGGGCAAGCCCTGGACACATGAAAGGTCTGCTTAGGAGATTCTTTCTGAGATTTCACATCCAGACACGCCACGGCCTCAGCCCATCTGTTTCATCGACACCAGCCCTGGCCATGTAGCCCTTTAACCATTCAAGGGCTGAGAAGGTTCACTCCCAGAGAAGGCGACATCAGGCCACATACAGAGACTCCGCTCATCCCTAAGCAAACCACCCGGACTTCGGGACTTCGGGCCGGCAGCACTGCCAGGCCCACCTGTCCTGCCCAGCGGCTTGCAGGGCGGGCCACGCCACAGCGTCGGGCTGTGGGACCTCTGCTGGAGCGCCTGGGAGAGCGGGGTTGTTGGCCAGTTGCTGGAAGGATCGCAGCCATGCTTGTGCGTGTGCAAACCCTTTGGATGGAGAGACAGCCGGGGCAGGGCCTCACACTGTGGCAGACTGACATACGTGTACCTTTTGGGGGAAGGACCATCAATCTTGTTGGCTGTATCCCCCTCTCACACTGTAACCGTTTTTTCCATCTCTGGAGAGGAAAGGCAATGATTATATGTAATATAAAGCTGTTATACCTAGAAAAATGTATGTTCTTCGAATGCCAGTAGCCTTCATTTAAAATAGTACTATAGTAACACACACACAACTAAAGTGGCCACACAGAGAAGAGGGCTGGGTTTAGTTCACGTTTGTTCCAGTGAATGAACGGGACTGGGACAGGTGCGTCCACGTCACTTGGGGAACTCATTAGTTAACACACATTCCCGGGGACCAGGTTTGGGGACCTTAAAAGACTTGCCTTCGCCAGCTCTTCTTTGAAGCAAATTTCAGTGGTGGGAGGCTGAGAAGTGTTCAAAAATAACTGAGGCTTAGCATAAATTGACTCCATTTTTTGTGTTGTTTTTAACAATGCCATATGCTGGGCTTGAACCCATATTATGGCTGATTCTATATTTCATTTTCAACTCTAAAAAGCAAAAACTGCAGATTATCTTACAGACTGCTCTATTTGTAACTTTCTGTATAACTCAAGCCTGGTCTTTTTCCCACTCCACCACTGGCTGTGCATCCCCACGAAGTGACTTAACTTCAGTAAGCCTCAGTTTCCTCGGTAAGGGATGCTGTGAAGGTCAATGAGCTAATCTACTTACCACGGGTTCCTGGCATATAGCAAGCCCTCAGTAAACATTAACTATTATTAGTAGTAACAATTTCCACTTCCCTATGCGACCAACTTGAATTAAGGCCATTGATTCTTTGCAAATCTCTGTAGGAAAGCCTACTTTCTGCCAGTGTGTGCGATGGTGATGTCACAGTTGGGCCGCAGAAACTGCAGAAACTGATCTAATTCATGACCGATTGCTTTGAATTTCAAGTCTCTTAAGAATTATCTCAAGAAACAGACCTCTGCCTAAACTTTCTAAGTCTGAGCTCCGATGATCTCCTCCGGGAATCAGCTTTCAACAGTAATTCCCGTCCTTGGGATCCTAAAGCATTGATAGCCTCTCCCATACAATTTGGCACATGAATTTATGTTTAGCAAATAATCATTGTTTTATTGGTTCATTTATGTATAGCATCATCATTAAAGCATTTGCTTTTGAAACCAACTTTCGACTACTTTCAGCATTCCAGGAATTGAGCTCTGTAATTTGACTATAAGTTCTTCAGGAGTGGGTTTAGTTCCGGGCACACTGGAGGTACACCTCATAGTTCTACACCATTATTCTGTCCCTGAAAATGGCATAAAATCAACTTTTGGAGGGGGGTACATTTTCCGTTCGGTTGTTGAAGTGGCTACTGAGTGAAGTCTATTACGAGTCGTTTCGCGAAGGGAAGAATTCTTTTGGAAAGCGAAGAATCCCCCCTTCTTCTTGTCTAGCACCCACGAATTCGAAAATCTCTTAGGTGCCGGCAGCTGACAATCTGTCGGCACGTTTTTTGTTTTGCTTCTGACGTCACGCGAGGTTGACGTGACCCCGCCTCCCGCTAGGGGGCGCGCGACTGCCCGCGGAGCTTCCACCCGCACTGCGCAGCCTCCGTCCAGGGGTGGGCGGGGCTTCCGTGCGGACGACGTGACGTCACCGGCGGGCGCGGCCGGCGGGGGGCGTGGCCACCGGAGTGCCCCAAATCCCCGCTGAAGTAGGTGGCGAGCCAGCGGGAGGCGGCGGCCGCTCCTCCGCAGCGACGGGAAGATGGCGCCGCCGGAGACGGAACGGGGGCTGAAGAGCGTCGTGTGGCAGAGTGAGTGCGCAGGGGCCGGGGCTGAGAGAGGCGGCCTGGCCTCCCGCCCCGGCCCGGCCCGGCTTCCTCTGGGGGAGCGGCCGCGGGCACTTGTTGCTTCGGGACGCGCGTCCCTGTCAGGACCTCTTCCTCCTTCCCTGCCCGGCTCTGCTGCTTGGCAGCGCCCGGGGGGCGGGGGCGGGAGGCGGCCTTCCTGCTCGCGTCGGCGCCCCCTCGTCCCTGCCGGCGCCGGCCCGCAGCCCCGCGCGGGGGGGAGCGCCCCGGCCCGGCGTGTCCTCCCCGCGCGCCCCCACCTCCCGGCGGCCGCTCCAGGCGGTGCTGTCCCCGCCGAGACAGCCCGAGCCCGGTCTCCCGCCCCGCCCCCGCCTGCGTCACGGTGTCCCTACGGGGAGGGGTTCGCCGCCGTAGTTTTCAGGGTCCTTTAGACACAAACACACGCACCGCCCAAGCACAGCCCGTCCCTCGGCCCCGGAGGCGCCCACTTGGTCCGCAGTGGCGGGGCCATGGGGAGGACGGGCTCCCCCGGCTCCGGGACTGGACCACTCCCCGGCCCCGGAAGGTGCCATCCCGAGGACTGTCACCGCAGCCTCCCCGCTGGGCTGTGGGCCGGGGGGGGGGGGGGGGGGGGGGGGGTTGGGGGGGACCGCAGGCGGGAAGACCCCCGTGCGCGGCGTGGCCGGGTGCAGAGCCGGGCCCGCCTGGGAAGGAGGAGCACAGCACGGAGGACTGGGTTCTAGTCCTGGGCTCCGCGGAGTTCCCTGTGTGCAGGGAAGCTCCACCCCAGTGCCCGGCCTTGTGCTTCACATCCCAGGGAGTAAAAACAAGCAAAAAGTTACCAAAGCATCTTTTGAGAAATTGGGTCATTGTAAGGTTGCATTTTGTTTTTTTTCAAGATGTACGAGGCTGGCCTTGAAGATGTGGTAATGTCTTAAGATTGCAAGGGCAGTTAAATATATTTATATGACACAGGGCGTTGAATTGTATTGCATAAGTAACTTCCAAGCTATAGAATGGCCCTTAGCATCAGCATTTTTTTAAAAAGGAAAAAAAAAAGGTTAATGATAGTCATTTCAGCCTTGATAGCGTGGAAAGGGGGCAAGAGAGGGGGCGTGTAGAGGTAACAGAGGTTCCATCTAGTGCTGTTAGCATGAGGTGGCACCGGGGTGTCCGATGGAGTGTAAGATAAAGAAGACAGGAGACTGATGGGAGGAAAGAGGGGTAATAGTTGAAAAATCCCTTAGGATTTTTTAAAAAATATATTTTTATTGATTTCAGAAAGGAAGGGAGAGGCAGAGAGAGATGGAAACATCAATGATGAGAGACAATAATTGATCGCTGCCTCCCACACGCCCCCACCACTGGGGATGGAGTCTGCAACCCAGGCATGCCCCTGACCGGAAATTGAACCCGGGACCCTTCAGTCCAAAGGCCGATGCTCTATCCACTGAGCCAAACTGGGTAGGGCCCTTAGGATCTTTTTTTTAAAATGTGTTTTTATTGATTTTAGATAGAGAAACATTGATGTGAGAGAGAAACATCCATCCGTTGCTTCCTGTACCCGACCCGGGGATTGAACCTGCAACCTGGGCATGTGCCCTGACCTGACGTTTGAACCGGCGACCTTTCAGTGCACGGGAGGACGCTCAACCAAGTGATCCAGACTGGCCAGGGCTGTTCTTAGAGTCTTGGTGTAAATAGAAATGTAACCGGAAATTCAAGATGATGTTCATTCAACATTTAGGGAGGGGAGAGAGAGAGAGAGAGAGAGAGAGAGAGAGAAAGAAGGGGGTGCCTGTGAGGTCTCTTAGTGAAAGGTGACAGGGTCTGAAGAAATGATGAAGGAATCTCCTTAGAGGTAGGAGAATCATACATTTGACGGGGAAAAGGTTTTGCTAGTTTGAAGATAGTACAGTTAGGTATAGAAAGCTAAATAACCTTCAGTTTACCCACAAACTGGGAGAAGGGAACAAGGTTTTGAACAATTACTCTGTGCCAGGCACTCTTATATTAAAACTTAATAGATTTTAATCTCTGATTCACAGCTGTTATCATAGCTGCACTATACAAAATAGTCAAAAGTCAAAACAACCCAAATGTCCATAGAAAAATAACATGTGATGATATGGTCACACAATGGAATATCATTAGGTAATAAAAAGGGCGGGGGGGGGGGGGAGAGAAAGAGAGAAACATCGATGTGAAAGAGAAACATTAATCGATTATTTCCATAGGCGCCCCAACTGGGATTGAACCTGATTTCGGGGTCCTCTGGCTCTCAGACGGCCAGAGCACCACATACGCAGAAACTGTTCTCGGCAGGGGAGGGTGCTCCAACCCACTGAGCAACAGCAGCCAGGGCTGTACAGGGATTTTTAAAAATACATTTTATTGATTTTTTACAGAGAGGAAGGGGGAGGGATAGAGAGTTAGAAACATCGAGAGGGAAACATCAGTCAGCTGCCTCCTGCACACTTCCCACTGGGGATGTGCCCGCAACCAAGGTACATGCCCTTGACTGGAATTGAACCTGGGACCTTTCAGTCTGCAGGCCAACGCTCTATCCACTGAGCCAAACCGGTCAGGGCTATACAGGGATTTTTGACTCCATGGAGGTGGTGCCACTAACTCCCTGAGTTGTTCAAAAGTCAACTGTATATGGTATGCAAATTATGTCAGTAAAGCTATTTAAAAAACAAACAAACCTGATACAGCTATTATAGAAGTAGTTTTCACACCCTATATTAGTCTTGAAAACCATTGCAAGGAACATATTAATAACTAGAGGCCTGATGCTTGAAATTCATGCAAGAGTAAGTCTTCGCAGCCGTGGCTGCATGGATCCCTCCCTCGCAGCCTTGACCCTGCGCCTGCAGCCCTGGCTTTGTCTGGTCTAATTAGCATATTACGATTTTATTATTATAGTTTATTATAAATCAAGACTGAATATTTGTATCATAATGTGATACATGTTCTTGAAAATTGTAATCAATAATAAATAGGAAGAAAAAACTTAGCCAGTTTTTTAAAAAATTCTTCTTTTTTGAATTTATTAATTTTTTTGTTAATCCTGACCTGAGGAGATTTTTCCATTTGATTTTTAGAGGGAGTAGAAGGGAGGGGGAGAGACAAGGAGAGAAACATCAATGTGAGAGAGACATATAGATTGGTTGCCTCCTGCATGTGCCCTGACCTGCAACCAGGTCTGTGCCCTTGAACTGGAATGGAACTGGCTAGGGCCACCGACCCTGTTTTGATTGTCAGATGTAATGTAGCAATGGGCTAGTTAGGGATTTTCCTATGGGTTTTTTTTGTTTTGTTTTCATTTTGTTTGGGATTTAAGTAAATAGGGAAAAACAAATTAGATAACACTTTCAGAAATATTTTCCAGATGTTTATGTACTTAAATGTGTTAGCCTTTTTTGTTATTCTCTTATTCTCAAAAGTTTAAAAATGTAGTTTCAGTGTTACCATATAGGTTAGGTGTTAAAGATAACTGCATTTTTACATAGAGTTTAACAAGTATATATGCTTTCTATGTGGCTTAGCAGGATTTCATACTGGATATTTTCCCAGCCATCTTGGGCTTTTTGAATAATTATCCTATTATTATATTTCTAACTGTTGGTTAAGACTCCTACTTTTTTTTTTTCCAGAAATAAAAGCAACAGTGTTTGATGACTGCAAGAAAGAAGACGAATGGAAGGTAGAATTTGCATATTTTATTGCCCTTATATCGACCTTCAATATATTGTCTTTACTAAAATTCCATCAGCTATAGAGTCTGGAACCACTTGGTTCAAATCTTAGTTTCACTTAATAGCTGTGGCTTCTTGGACAAATTACTTGATTTCTCCACGCCCCTGTTTACTTGTCTATAAAATGGGGATGGTAGTACCTCATAGAGTAGTTGTTAATATTAACATGAATTAATCCATGTAAAATGCTTAGAACAGTGCCTGGAACAATTATTCTTCAAGTGGCATTTTATAATTTTAGGAAAACTTGATAAACATAACATACATTTAAATTGAACGTTCTCTGCTTCAGAGTGGAAAATTTCCATTTGCTCACTTTGTATATAATACTACATGTATATATAAAGAAACAGTCTCTAGGTCATGCTTGTTAAAAGATGAGTTGAGATCATTTTGCCTACTGTCCTCATTTTAATTTTATGTTATAAAAGGATTATAAGTTTGAATATGTTTAATGGATTAAATTATTTTGTGTGAATTTTTAGCAATCAAATGCTTATACTATTTTTTCATTTATATTCAATTTAAGATAATGCTTTTAGATGAATTTACCACTAAGCTTTTGGCATCATGTTGCAAAATGACAGATCTTCTAGCAGAGGGTATAACTGGTAAGTGTTACCAATACTCATCATGAAAACATTTTTATTGTGATTGGGAAAGTTTGAAATATTGATAAATTTTACTTAGTAATTGTGTTTCTAAGGGGGTTATGGTTTTGTTTTTAATAACTGTAGCCTTAATAATTACACTGGACATCTTTTCTCTGTGAGTCTTTAGAATAACCTCTGTAAGTCAGGTCTTTTTTTTCCTCTCAGCTGAGACATATATTTAAGTGCTTCTAGCCAAGACAAAGTCAGTTGCCCTGTTGAGTGAGTTCTCAAAATTTTCTTTTAAATGCTCATCCCAGGATATATTTATTGATTTTAGAGAGAGGAACGGAGAGAGAGAGAGAGAAAAGGGGAAACAAACATACAAACAAGCAATCATCACTGTGGGAGAGAAACATTGATCGGTTGCATCCCGCAGGTGTGTTCCAACTTGGCATCAAACCGGTCAGCTTTTGGTGTATGAAGCAACGATCCAACCAACTGAGCCAACCTGGCCAGGGCAATAATATTTACTTTTTGATATTTATATATAAAATAATCTTTTATTGTTGGTTACATATTCAGTTTGTAGTCTTTACTACCTTCAGTGGAAAAAGCTCTAAACTAGAAATCAGAAGATGAAAGCCTTGATTTCTCTATTGTTGGATAAGTATAATATGGATAAGCCACTTAAGTTTTTTAAGTTCCCAGAGGATATTCTGATGTGCAACTAGAGTGAGAACCATTTGGTAATAAGTGTGAAAGTACTATGAAACTACAGAACCATTTTGCACTATAAGGAGGTTTTACTGAATTTTTGTAGACTATTACTGTTTGTTCAGTATTGATAGCAGAGGCCTGATGCACAAAATTTATGCAAGGATAGGCCTTCCTTCCCCTGGCTGCTTGCACTGGCTTCCCTCCAGCTACTGGCTGGCACCCGGGCTTCCCCCTCGATTGATCACCCCCCAGGCCAGTGGCCTGGACCTCCCTCTGCGGGGCGATCGTGGGGCGATGGCAGCCCCCCCCCCCCCCCCCCCCGCCCTTCCCTCATCAGTGGCATCGCACCAGCCTTGGCTGGCCTGGCAGCAGTGCGTGTCATAGCGTCGTCGTCTGGGTGGTCATTCTGCTGTGGTTGATTTGCATATTAGCTTTTATTATAGATATTTTTCAGTGAAAGGATTCTGTGGCCAAGTAAGTTTGGGAAATAGCATTAAACAAAGCTAAACAAGTTTCTTTAGGACTTTTTGGAATTTTTTATATGCCGCCGGGTACAGGTACAGTATTCAGTTTTCTAAACTTATTTGGCCACAGAAAGCTTTTGTTGAAGAGCATTTTGTAGGACTGTATACCATGGAGCACATTCCTCTGGACTGTCCTCCAGAGTTCCCTAGGTTTACTGTGTTTTTTTGGTTTTGTTTTTATACTTTATAATACTAATGTGTGGTTTTAAAAGAATAAGAGTTAATTTGGGAATTACTTAAAGTATGTATAGAACTATAGTTAAAAACTGGGGCTCTGGAGCTGGACAGGTCTGCGTGGGAATTCTCTCTGTTCGCCTTTCTGTCTGTGTCACTTGGACAAGTTACTTCAGTTTCTTCATTTGTAAAATACTTACAAGGTTATCATGACGTTTAACAGTTAATTCATGTAAAGTGCTTAGCCTGGTATCGGTATCATACTCACTATTATTATAGTAGAGTATTTAAAAAAATAAACACATTTTAATTTTTAATGCATTTTCTTGGTTTCTTCATGGCCTGTTGATTACTTATGCTGGTAGACCTAACTATGAAATAGCTGCTTTATCTTTTTATTCTCATGATGAGCACTTAGCCCAGAGTTTAACCTTAGGGAAAACACATTTTTAAGACTTCAATACTTTATCAAATGAAGACAAAGAAAAGGTTAAACCCAAGATATGTAAATCTGTTTCTCTATTATTATAAGTAAGAAGTACAATAAAGTTTATTTTTAAAATGTTTTGAATGTATAAATATTTGGTTATAAAAAATGACTTTCTTTTTTGTTAGTTGTGGAGAATATTTATAAGATTCGGGAACCTGTCAGACAGATGAAAGCTCTTTATTTTATCTCTCCAACATCAAAGGTGAGTATTTTGAATCTTTAAAAAGTATGTTCTTCAATATTTTCACTGTTAACATGATTTTCTCATAGAAAAATCAAGGTAATAAAATACTCTTTATTGGAAAAATAATGACACAAACTGGTTTGCTTAGGGGAAAGTATTTCTGTTAGAAGATTGTTTTATTTGCACTCTTCTCACTAAGAATATGTAAGTGAAAAAATTCCTATCTCCCCATGAAATATGAAAGCAGAATTTAATTGTATAAATTATTAGAGTTTCTTTGAATTATTTGTTACTTTTACAGTTCCTATTCAGCCATAATTGTTAAGAGGATGGAAATGTACTTAAAAGAAATAGTCTTGGATTAATCAATTTATCTTAGTTACTTCTCTACATACATGATGTATGTATGTATGTGTGTGTGTAATTTTTTTTTATGTTAAAAGAATTTCTTTGGTTTGTAATTCAGCAACTACCCATCTAAGTGGGTGAAGCTGCCAGGGAGAGGAAGTTCAATAAGAATAAAGAAAATGTGCATCTAGCAAAATGTAGCTGCTTGGAGAGAAGGCTGACAATTTGAACAAAGAAATAGTACACAGAATGAGATTCTAGTTATCACATAAAAAGCTTTCTGAAGCTCAAAAGTATAGGATTTCTCAATTAAATAGTTAATTGAAGAAGAGGATAATTACTATTGAAATTTGAATAATAGCCTAGAACAGTGGTCGGCAAACTGCGGCTCGAGAGCCACATGCGGCTCTTTGGCCCCTTGAGTGTGGCTCTTCCACAAAATACCACGTGTACAGTGCAATTGAAACTTCGTGGCCCATGCGCAGAAGTCGGTATTTTGTGGAAGAGCCACACTCAAGGGGCCAAAGAGCCGCATGTGGCTCGCGAGCCGCAGTTTGCCGACCGCTGGCCTAGAAGATCAGAAATGGACTATCTCAAAGCAAAAATAAAACGAAGTCCTGGAAATAATGGGGGAAGGAGACTTAGAGGATCAGGGGTGGGCAAACGGGTTCTTAAACTGGACCGGAGGCCCGGGACAAAAGCATGGATGGAGTGTTTGTGTGAACTAATATAAATTCAAAGTAAACATCATTACATAAAAGGGTACGGTCTTTTTTTTTTTTTAGTTTTATTCATTTCAAACGGGCCGGATCCAGCCCATGGGCCGTAGTTTGCCCACGGCTGGGATAGATCCATGAGATCTATAAGAAGTATGGATCTAGGAGTTCCGGAAGGAGAAAAAGGGATAGAGGAAGGAGAGAATATTAAATCTCTGTTATTTTTTACTTTCAGACCACTGTATCTTTAAAGCTAGCAGTGTTAAGTCAGATTCCACCACACTGTATTACTTCCTATTCCTTCTTGTTGCAGTCATCTACCCTCTTCTGGGTTTTCATTCTAATCTCTTGACAGTTTCAGCTGCTAGTTCACTGTCACCCTCTTCAACACTTCTCCAGTGGTGGTCTCAGAGGTCTCAGTATCTGTGTGGCTAATACTTCGAGTATGTTGGCTGACTTTCAGTTCCTTCATCTATTGTTTTCAGTGGTCTTGTCTTCTGTGTTGCTGCAGCTTCCCAGCCACGTGATGGATCATTCCTAGATCTTCTCCTCGCCAAATAGCCTCTGTTCATACATATCACCTTGATCTTAGTAGGTTTCTAGCTGCCACTGGCTAAACAACATAGCATCTTACAAAATAAGTCTATAAATTAAACTTCTATACAGTTAAGGTTTTATTTTATCATCGAAATGAAATAATCTCAGTTATCTCAAAAGCTAGTATACTTAAATTAGTATTTAATAAAATACATATTGACATCTAACTTTTTTTTTTAAGTCTGTAGACTGTTTTTTACGTGACTTTCCAAGTAAGTCGGAGAGTAAATATAAAGCGGCATACTTATACTTCACTGACTGTAAGTAGCTTTGTAAAAGTCATTGCTTCATTATTTAAAATCCTTATACATGCCAATGCTAGTGACTTTCTACTTATTCTAATTAGGTTACAAAAAATGAAAACTATATAATCATATATATCCTAATTCATGATAAAGCAATAGAAAATTAAAGAAATCATCCCAAACTAGTTTCAAAAGAATCATTTTTGCTGGTATACAGAGGTGGAGGGCTGGTGGAGAGGCCATCCCGCAAATTACGTGCTGACGACAAGAATTCTTTTTTAAATTGAAGTTTCAATTGGGGATTTGATTATATAATAAGAAATAAGACCCTTTGGGAGGGCACTAGAGAAATTGCCCCTGTTTGGCAAGTTGTAAGGGAGAAAATCAATCATATTTCTCTTACTATGTCATATGTTCAGATAGAAAGCACCTAAACGAAAGAATACAGAGAAGTCCAGAGACACATCTTATTCTGCTTTATGTTATTATATTACATAATTACATTGCAGAATAAAAATGTCATTGATCTAAGTTAGGTCTTGGTCTCTGCTATTATTTTAAGTAGTATATTATTATTCCTGTTAATTATTATTTATGTCATGCCTGCTAGTAGTTTGCATTTTTTAAAAAATGTTATTTCATAAGTATTTGTCACTTAGGTAGCCTTATACAGAAATTCATGTCTATGAAATTTGATAAATTTTAATGAATGTGAAGCCTCTTTTAACTTCAGGAATCTTGAGGGTAAACAACTCCATTTAAAAGCCACTCTATGTTAGGAGCCAATGGCTGATATTCTAACCTAGATTTAATGGAACTGTAAACAGGTAGGTTAAAAATGGGAAGAAAAAAAATGGGCTCTAAGGTCCAGAATTTACTAGTTTAGAATTTCCTGACATCAGAGAAGTTCTTTTAATTAAAGAAGAATTAACAGTTTGTGTGGTATGGTTACACCTAGTGGCCAACTTAGAAAAGTAGTACAAACTCTTAAGAAGTTCTGAAACTCCTAGAAAATTTTGTTAAGTCATGAGTTAAGATTTTATTTTCCTTCCTGACAGTTTTAGTTTGCTGTGTTAGCAGCTATCTAAGGAAATATGTTTTAGGTTATAGTGGATATGAATGGTGAAAACAGAATTTCTGGAAAGTCCCTCTTGACTAGAGTACATCTGCTCTGTAAAGTGAAGAACAATATTTATGTATTATTTCTGTTCTCATGATAAATTACATTATAAAAGTCAGTAATTTATATGTAAAATAAATGCTCCTAGGTGTTAGAATGATTTATCCAAAAGAGAAAAAATTTAGATGGAGTTATATGCTTTGATTTTTTTTTTCTTTTTTTTCCTCTCAGTTTGTCCTGATAGTCTCTTTAACAAAATTAAGTCTTCTTGCTCCAAGTCAATAAGAAGATGTAAAGAAATAAATATTTCCTTCATTCCACTTGAATCTCAGGTACTTTCTGCTGTTTTTTTTTTTTTTAATTTTAGTTCATAATAGATTTTAAAATTTTGTTTTATGAGCTTATTTGTTAATAAGGTATATTTTACTTTATACCTTATATATTTGTAATGTTTTACTTATTAGGTATTTGGTGAATTTTGAATAGTCCACAAATAAACATTTCCTATGATGAAGGGAAGAATATGAGTGCTTTATTAGAGTATAACATTAATAATGAAAGTGGAGCTTAAATTTCACATCTGCCACTAGGTCCTGTGTATGTCAAGTTTTATAGCACGGATTATGAGATCAAACGATTTTGAATACAACCTTTATTAGATGGCTGAGCAGCACAGACACAAGGTTCAGCTACAACTGAATCTCAGTCCATGTTCAGGCAGCTGCTGGTTGTGATGGCTTAGGTGCAGAGGAATGAATGACTATGTGTGAAAGGAAATGCAAGGAAGTTGATTCATAATTCATCAGTTAACCTACAATGGTTTTATATACCTACTTTTACATTCAATTCATTATCTTAGGCCAGGAGGGATCACAGTTGTTTTTAAAAAAATAAAAATTAGTTTAGTGAGGAACTCTCAACCCTAGTTAGAGAGCTTTTTCTTTCATATTCTTCAAATAACACAATAATAGTAAATCTCTAATCCTATTCTTTTCACATAAGTAAATGCTTTTGTTAATTGAATAAATATGTCTGTAAGGTCAGAGTATATATGATAAGACCAATGGCACATTGTTGTGTCTTATTAGGAAGTATATCTCTATTTTAAGGACATGAAGAATATAAGCTAAAAATATATATCAACTATGGAAAATTTCTAGGTTATTCTCTAGAAGATTTTTAGTGTATACACATTTATAGACCAATTTTGGCTTTGTTGTATTTCTTTGTGCTAGGTATTAGATCTTTTTCAAAATTAACTTTAGAGAGAGAAGAGGGGAGAGAGAGATAAAAACATCAATGCATCATTGATAGGCTGCCTCCTACACGCCCCTTACCGGGAATCGAACTCGGTGACCTCTTTCTGCATGGGCTGACACTAAACCACTGAGCCACATCGGCTGGCCCAGTTATTAGATTTTTATTTTAGTTTGACTACCTCAGATTCCTTCAGCTGTTGCACAGGTAGTGAAAAGCAAACAGTGCTATCTGTTTATGAAACAAGAGCTTGAAGGAAAGAGGTAGACTAAGCAGGAAAGGAGAGTGAGAAAAGAAAGGGTGAAATCCAAATGACAGAGAAAATGAGATTTGATTAAGGTAAAGACACAGTTGTTTCAGAAAACAGCATGGTTAGTGCAAGTATTTTTTTTAATGGCCCAAATAATAGCCGCATTTTTCTTGATATATTTTTATAAATCAAGTCTCCACATTGACAGTGTAACTTTTTTTGGCCTCACTTAGGTATACACTCTTGATGTACCAGATGCGTTCTATTACTGTTACAGTCCAGATCCCAGTAATGCAAATGGAAAAGATGCTGTAATGGAAGCTATGGCTGAGCAGATAGTTACCGTATGTGCTAGCCTTGATGAAAATCCCGGAGTAAGGTATAAAAGGTAAGGCACTTAATAGTGTCTGTTCATGTTATGTTTTCTATTTGCTCTCCAGTATAGAGGTAAGTAATGTCTGTGCTAGGTGGATTAGTCAGCAGAATTTTCCCTGTAAGATTGTGCTGTAATTACAGATTGAAAGTGTGAGGTTTAATTTCAGAGTAAGAGCCTCCGTTACTGAATTTCAGCGCTTGAATTTGGTATGATTGACAAGCATTTTTTTTCATGAGTTTAAGGAATGCTTAGAGGAAATGTCTTTGTTGTCATATAGGAGCTACAGTCTGACATTTATTATTTTATAAATTATTTATTATTATTATTATTTTTTTTATTCTTACCCAAGGATATGTTTTTCATTGATTCAGAGGAAGGGAGGGAGAAGGAGAGAGAAACATTGATGTGAGAGAGAAACATCTGTCACTTTCCTCCCATATGTGCCCTGACTGGAAATCGAATCTGTGACCCTTTGGTGCATGGGACAAATTCTAACCAACTAAGCCACACCAGCTAGGGCCCAGCAATTATACTTTTAGATGTAATGTATCTCGAGAAACATGTTCATGGCGATATATGTACAAAGATGTTTATTTCAGTGTTGTTTGCAGTAGGATAGGATAGAATTGAGAATGATTTAAATACCCATCTTTAGAGGAATGGGAATGAATATATAGCATCCAGTATAATTATTTGATAGACATATATACAGAGAGAACTAAAATGAATAAATTCGATGTATGTGCCAACGTAAATAGGTCTCATATTTATAACAGTAAAAACATACCCTGATAAAACATATAGTCCAGCTGGTGTGGCTCAATGGATTGAGCCTCGTCCCATGCTCCAAAAGGTTATCAGTTCGATTCCCAATCAGGGCATATGCCAGAGTTGCAGGCTTGATCCCCAGTAGGGAGTGCAGGGGGCAGCTGATCAATTTTCTTTCCCTCTCCCTTCCTGTCTCTCAAAAAATCAATAAGAACATACTTAAAAAAAAAAGAAAGGTGATGCTTGTTACCAGGTCTGCTCCTCCCTGTATTGCAAAAATCCAAAATAATACACATACACATATATATAAATAAATAACAGTATTGGCAGGAAGAATACACATGGAATTCATAATAGTGGTTTCCTTGGGAGTGGGGAGGTGGGAGGTAGAGGTAGGGGAAAGACCAGGAATTGGAAGGGGAATAAAAGGAACTGTAATTTTATTTATAATATTTCCTTTATATTAAAAAATCTAAAGCACATACAATAAGGTTTACATTTATAAAATCCAGACAAAATTAGTATAACATATTTGATATATTATTATCTGAAGTTTTCCATTTTATAAAATTTATTAAGTTAATAAATTGCATGGTTTAATTTTAGAATTCAACTTTATGATATTGTAAAGTGTCTTGAAAGAAAGATAAGTGAACATTTTTTCCATTTCTAGTAAACCTCTAAATAATGCCAGTAAACTTGCCCAACTTGTTGAAAAAAAACTTGAAAACTACTACAAGACTGACGAAAAGAGCCTAATAAAGGTAATGTATATAAGGCAGATAGTGATTATGCGTAAAGTCTGACTTATTTCTTTATAAACCAATGAAGCTATTGTTTATTTTTCAATATTGATTTGGGAATCATTAACATAGATCCCCAATATTGATTTGAGAATCATTAATATAGATGGTAGTGGAAACTGTAATACACAGTGGGGTTTAGGGGAGAAGATACGGGTTTTGCAGTTACTGTGTCCAAATCCTGGTCTGCCATTTAATTAATAGATATGTCAATTTGGGAAAATTATGTAACTTTTCTATGCCTAAGTTTTCTTATCTACAAATTGGGAATAATGAGATAATACCTATTTTATAAAGCAGTGAGAAGGTTAAATGAGTTAATATATATAAAGTTCTTAGAATAAACAGTCAATAAATACAGTTACTCCTGTTATTACTAGCTCTGTGACCTTGGACAAGATTATTTATTCTGAGTTGTATTTTTATCTGTGAAATGGATAATATAACATATGCCTTGCTTGGTTGGTATGAAGATTAGGTGAGTTAACAGGTGTTTGGCACATATGGTAGTTTAATGATTGGCAGCTGTTACTATCTTATGAAGATAGTATAAAGTAATCAAAGAGTAAGGTTCAAACCCAGGGAATACCAGCATTTAGGCGTGGTTGGAAAATGAAGATCCTGACAGAGGTGGTGCCAGAGGGCAGGGAAGCCATATTACAGTAGCTAAGGAAGAAACTAGATTGTTGAGAAGAGGAGATGGTTAAGGAAACCATCAATTACAATGCTATGTGATAAGTGGAATGAGAAGGATACAGAGGATGTAATGGGAACATAGGCTGGGGCTCACTCTGATTCTGCTGGCGTTCTGGAAGGCATCCTGGAGGAAGAGGCCCTTGCGCTTCAAGAATGAGTGTAAGTGATAGAAGAGGAATTGTATTGCTTGGATAACAGGCTATTTGGGGCAGAGGCCTAGAGAAAAAGGCAAAATTCACAATCTAATACCTTGGCTAGAATGGAGGGTTTATAGCTTAGACATACTGTTAGTTTAGAAATTTAAAAGTTACTAGTTTTTGCTTTGGAGGTCTAGCGAAAGCTATTGTTGGTTGTAGTTATGAAGACAATGGCTCAGTACACATAGCATAGTAAGTAGTCAGTAAATGTTTATTGAATGAGGGAAGAGATATACAATCAATATATTAGTAAATATCCTTTGTTCCTTCATGATTTCAATGAAAAAAAGGCAAAATCCACAAAAATACATAAATAAAACTCATCTTTTCCATTCTTCCTTCCTGAAAACTACACTTTCTTTCAAATGCTTGATACCTTTCTTTCCTTATTCAAGGACTTGATAAAGTGTCAGCTCCTTTTTGAAGCCTTTCCTGACTTCAGGACAAGTGAGGCTTCTTCCCACATCCTGCCGTAACCCTGAGCCCTGATATAGCAGTTGTTTTTCCTGTTCATGTTTCTGAAGACTCTGAACCTACGTGTATTGAGGGCTCATGCAGTGCTAGGGTGTTCTAAGTGTTTCATGATATAATTATGTTTAATCTTTGTAATGATCTTATAAGCAAGGTTCTTATTATATTTTACAGTGAGAATACTGAGATATTATTAACAAGTTAAGCAATTTACCCAAAGTCATACAGCAAGAAAGTGGTCAAGGCTGGACTTAAACCCAGATCTATCTGATTCCCAGAGGATGTGCTCTTAACCAGTAGACCATAAGGTTTATTTAAATGAGTGAATAGTTAATTAAACACTTTTCAAAGATCTAGCCTATGTAATTTACCTCTGCTGTATGTAAATAAATAGGAAATGTTTGTCTAATGAGTTGTAGGTATCTTACTGCTTTGAATAATCCAAATAATTTATAACTTCTTAAAATAATGTATGAAAGATATTGATATTAACAATTTTTCCCAGCACTATTCACTGTTTAATGATTAATGCTGCCAAAACCGGTTTGGCTCAGTGGATAGAGCGTCGGCCTGTGGACTGAAAGGTCCCGGGTTCGATTCCGGTCAAGAGCATGTACCTGGGTTGTGGGCACATCCCCCGTGGGAGATGTGCAGGAGGCAGCTGGTCGATGTTTCTCTCCCATCGATGTTTCTAACTATCTATCTCTCTCCCTTCCTCTCTGTAAAAACTCAATAAAATATATTAAAAAAAAGAAAAAAAAGAAAATGTTTAATGATTAATGCTGCTTGTGAATGAATGAAAATAAGGTTTCATTAAGATTTAGCATCTTAGCTGGTATCAGTATTATCTTTTTAAGTAGCATGATGGTTAAGAGCACAGGCTGTGGAGTGAATCTGACCTGGGTTTGAATCTCCATTCTGCCACTTACTAGCTATATGATTTGGGCAAGTTATTTAAGCCTTTCTGCCCTCATTGTCAAATGGAGATGAGAATACTTGTCCTTTAGGGTTGCTATATAAGAATTAACTAATATATGTACTTCCTACTTAGCTCAAGTAATGGCTACTTTTCATAATTTGTTAGTTTTAGTGCTTATGGAGCTGAACTCCTAAGAAAATAGACTTAATGCAAGCCAAATGTTATTTTTTAAAAGGAATGTTCACAATATTGAGCATATCCTCAATCTAATGAAAACTTTTGGTTTTGTAGTTTGGTTCCTCCCCTACCCCCTACTGTGCCACTCAGCTTTTTCCTTTTCAATATATAATGACAGAACTTAGGAAAAACCTGCCTTTGTTTTCTAAGATAGTATAAAAATGTGTTCATACAAAGAAATGGAAGTTTCTTAAGATAATTTTATCTTGTTATTTCAGGGTAAAACTCATTCCCAGCTCATAATAATTGACCGTGGCTTTGATCCTGTGTCCACTGTCCTGCATGAACTGACGTTTCAGGCAATGGCATATGATCTACTGCCGATTGAGAATGATACATACAAGCAAGTATAACTCCAAGGGCATCTATAGGGCATAAACAAACAGGATAAGATATGAGCAATTAATGGTTCTTGTAGGCACTAGAAATCTAAAGTCTCCGTAACCTTTTTTATTCAGGGCTTTTATCCTTCTCTTCTCCTGTAATCAGAATATATTTAAAATGTCTTAACCTTGTAAGTTAATAGGTAATTTGATGACTTTGAAGCTTTTTTGGTGTATTTGCTTGAGTATAGTAGAAAAAAGTGAAAATTAGTTTTCTGAAATTTTAGGTTTAATTTAGTAATTTTAATAGATTAAACACTTATGATAATTATACTTAGTATTTTTTCTTAAACCAAATATTATTAAATTAATTTTGTATTTTTCTTTCATATATATTTTTTCTTTTTTTTTCCCTCTTATATTTTTATTTGCATATTGGTCAAACTCAGGCTTTGTCTATTTGTTTTATTAGATGACATACAGAAATCAACATAGCTATTTTTTCTAACTTAAAAGTAGCTTCAAGCAGTTTATTCAGAATTTTCAAAAGAGATTATTATTACCTCTCATCCTTTAGGTCTCTAACCTTGCATTGCTTAAGAAATTTACAAAAGAATTAAACTGATGAACACTAAAGAATTTGGTTTCAGACTTTAGACATACACTTCAGACATTATGCAGTGTGTAGCACAAAGAGCTCAAGTAATGGGTATTTTTCATAAATTATATTAGCTTTAACCAAGTATTTAAAATACTTATCTTCCTAGGTTTGCTAGCAAGCAAAGCAAGGTTTAATTTTTTTAAGACTAAGAGAGAGATTTATTTTTAAAAAATCAATACTTTTTTATGAATGAAAGAAGTCCAAGAGCCCTAACCGGTTTGGCTCAGTGGACAGAGCGTCGGCCTGTGGACTGAAAGGTCCCAGGTTCGATTCCGGTCAAGGGCATGTACCTTGGTTGCGGGCACATCCCCAGTAGAAGGTGTGCAGGAGGCAGCTTATCGATGTTTCTCTCTCATCGATGTTTCTAACTCTCTATCCCTCTCCCTTCCTCTCTGTAAAAAATCAATAAAATATATTTAAAAAAAAAAAAAAAAGAAGTCCAAGAGTAAGGCTAGATGGAGGCATGAATTCCCTGTGGTTTGTGCTGTGTCAGAATTTTTAATGGAAATAGAATACAAAGCAGGAAATGCTAAGTACCTTAATTTTTGTTTATAAATCAAAGGTTGAAGATACTCGGTAACTACAAGTAGCATTTCAATGACGAAAGGGCTGTTATCCTTAGGTGCAGCCTTATAATTAAGCACACTCACTCTATAGGCATCTGTAATTAAGACCACATAGGTAGATGGCTTTATAGGCGGGACCTGTAATATTTTGGGGCTATGGAAACAATTGTATTCATACAGCAGAAGTCAGCATTTATTGTCCACAGTCCAGAGCTGGGAGAGCTCAGCGCTGTTCCTTCTAATCTTGGCTCAGGATAATCCCAGTGCCTAGGATGATTGAATCTCCTCAGCTCCCCACACGGAAGGAGGCTGTCTGTATAAAAAGAAGGGAGAAAGTTTGGGGAAGCAGTCAGGAAGCCTGTTTTAAGTAATTTCATGAACCCCTTGACTTGCTGCTCACTTTAGTAGAACTCATTAAAGCAATCACAATTTTTTATGACTACATTTGTTTTTCTATCATTTCCTTACCCATTCTTTTTTTTAAGTTGAATTTATTGTGGTGACATGGTTAATAAAATTATAGGTTTCAGGTCCTTTCCCATTCTTAAAAGGAGATGATTTTATAGGGTTAGGGAAGAAGAATATACAAACAAATGATATATGTTTGTGAATTTTGTACCAACTCTGAAACAACTTCAAACATTTCTGTTCTTCACTTAGTGGATGGTTGATAGTTGTGCTAATGGTTATCAGAACATCAAAATTGTGTTTAAGCAATTAGAATAAAAATTATTAGTATACTCAGTCTTGTTCTTTTTTTTAAGTATTTTTATTGATTTTGAGAGAGAGGAATGGAGGGAGAGAGAGAAATATTGATGAGAAAGGGAAATAACAATGGGCTGCCTCCCACACACACCCTACCAGGAATTCGAGTCCACAACCTGGGCATGTGCCCTGACCAGAGAATCAAACTGGCATGGGATGACGCCCAACCAACTGAGCCACACTGAGCCAACCAGGGCACACAGTCGTCTCCTCCTCCTCCTCCTCTTCCTCCTCCTCCTTTTCCTCCTCCTCCTCTTCCTTTTTTAATGTATATTTATTGATTTCAGAGAGAAAAGGAGAGGGAGAGAGAGATAGAAACATCAATGATGAGAGAGAATCATTGATTGGCTGCTTCCTGCACACTCCCAACTGGGGATTGAGCCTACAATCTGGGCATGTGCCCTTGACCAGAATCGAACCCAGGACCCTGCAGTCTGCAGGCCAACGCTCTAGCCACTGAGTCAAACCAGCCAGGGTCACAGTCTTGTTCTCAAAGTTGATTTTTAGAACGTTGAATTTTTGTTTTATAGAATACTATTTTGCTAACCTAAACTCTAAAATGACGGCTAACTCTAACATTTGACAGTAAAAATGTCTTAGTAGGATTAACTTCTTGGGCTTTTTAAAAATGTGTTTTTATTGATTTCAGAGAGAGGAGAGGAGAGGGAGAGAGAGAAATAAACATCAATGATGAGAGAGAATCATTGATCGGCTGCCTTCTGTATGCCCCTACTGGGGATTGAGCCCACAACCCAGGCATGTGCCCTGACTGGGAATCGAATCCTGATCTCCTGGTTCATAGGTTGATTCACAACCACCGGCTTAGTAGCACTTTGATTTTTAATGTAAGGGTTGCAATAAGCCTTAGTTTTGAGTAGGTATTTATTCATTTTCCACCAAAAATAGTGGATATGTACTCTTCAGTTCTTGAACTGTGTCTTAAAATTATTGTGTGCAAAAATGTTTCTTCAACTTTTCTGGGGGGAAAATAATTAAAAGTTTTATACTTGTGTCTACTTGTAGATATAAAACTGACGGGAAAGAAAAGGAGGCGATCCTTGAAGAAGATGATGACCTCTGGGTCAGAATTCGACACCGGCATATTGCAGTTGTATTAGAGTATGTGAATCTATTTTAATTTTTATTTCATATTTTTTGGAGATTAAATACATGAAAGTACAGTTTGTAATCTTAAGATGTCTCTGTAAAGAATTACACCTTAGAAATTTAAAGAATTCTCTCAATTTGACAGGGAAATTCCCAAGCTTATGAAGGAAATTTCATCAACAAAGAAAGCAACAGAAGGAAAGGTAAGAATGAGTCTTATTTAACTTTCAAAATGATGAAGTTGTTATTTAGAATAACTGAATCATAAGTTTAATTTTAAAATGTTTGATTTTTTCCTAGACATCACTTAGTGCTCTTGCCCAACTAATGAAAAAGATGCCGCATTTCCGAAAACAGATTACTAAGGTGAGAGTACTGTATGTGAGATACCTTATTTATTAATCCACCTAGTTCTGTAGTCAGGTGTAGCAGTGGGTGTCATGGAATACTTGGTGTTAGTTTTCCTGTAAAACCTTATTCTAGTTCTGAGAAATACCCCAAGTAAACTAAGCTTTCCAATAGTATTCTCTCTATATATAATCTAGATTTATCCATATCCAGCTTAAACTTCTTTATATCTTTGTTTTGGGTAGCCTTACAGAGAATGTTTAGCATTTATCAATTTAATAAGAAAATTCAACATTGGTTCAACCCTGATTGTTATTCTACTTGGTTCTTTAAATTAATAGATTTAAGAGTAGTTAAACTATGTGGGCAGATAAACTGCTGTCCCAGTTATTCTTACGAGTTATTATTGGAATAATTTTTACAAATTTTTTATCGTATTGCACCCTAATTAAGAACTAATAATGTAAATTCAGACTTTTTCTGCTGGACTTTAAGGACTGGACTTTTTTTCCCCCACCTTATTTTTTGTTATTCAGAAACCCAACACAAATTCAATCCTTTCATTTTATTTAATTTTTTTCAAATATGTTTTCATTGATTTCAAAAAGGAAGGGAGAGGGAGAGAGTGATAGAAACATCAATGATGATAATCATCCATAGCTTCCTCCTGCACACCCCCTACTGGGGCTCAAGCCCATAACCCTGGCATGTGCCCTGACTAGGAATTGAACTGTGACCTCCTGGTTCATGAGTCGATGCTCAACCACTGAGCCACACCGGCCGGGCCTTTCATTTTATTTCTTGCTATCCATTGATTGTCCCCTGTAGATCATGTTAATTCTTACTTTTCCCCCCTTTTTTTGAGTTGTTTCCCTTTGGTGTACATGGTACTTCCTTTCCATCCAAATCCATACTTCCCTTCAGGCCAATCTCAAAGTTTAACATTGCACACCAAAAAAAAGTGAAATGCTTTAAATCAGTGATTTTCAACCTTTTTCATCTGGGGAAAAAAAGGTATAATTTTGATTCATTCACACCAGATGGCTATTGTTGTGTAGGCTGTTGTCACTTTTTTTATTTGACAATCTAAGGGAAAAGAGGTCAGTGCTCCTGATTAAATAATCAGGTATTGCATGTTTGAAACATGCTGTGGCACACCAGTTGAAAATCACTGCTTTAAATTATTGATTTTTTTGTTGTTTTTCAGCAAGTTGTTCATCTTAACATAGCAGAAGATTGCATGAATAAATTCAAGTCTAATATAGAAAAGCTCTGCAAAACTGAACAGGTATGTACAGTCAGAAATACCTATGTTTGTAATAGATTTCCCGAGTGATCTTTCTAAGATAAAATCTAACTTTGCTCAATACAGTGTGTCCAGAATCACAGAATCTCTCTTAGAAGGGGACTCACCTAGGTCATATTGAATATGTCATGCCCCACCAATTAACAAGTAGCTATATATAATATCAATAGTAAGCAAGTTCCTCCTAGTCTGTGATGATGCATTTTTGATTGAATGGGATGATTTGAGTGTTTGGAGCATTGTTCCAGGTAGCATTGTTGGCAGGCTTTTCTCAGGGTGCAGCATTGAACGTAGCATCCTGCAGAGCACTGCACAGGCACATTGAATCTGTTAAGGAGGCTCCTCTGCAGTGCACATCTTAATTCCCATGAGGCACACTTCAAGTGCACAGGAGCCGCATGTGGTCATGGCCACCGTGGTCATCACACAGGTTTATGGTGATGGTTTTCTTTTTCTCTGAATTATTTTTTGACTTTTTGCACTTCCTGCAATCAGAAGTTTGCAAGTGATGCCCACATTTTCCTGTGAAATGTCATCAGTATACCATTAAAATTTAGCAAGATTTTGCCCAGCTGGTGTGCTCTGTGGTGAAGCATCAACCCATGCACCAAGAGGAGCTGGTTTGATTCAGGGCACATGCCGGGGTTGCGGGCCCAGTCCCCAGTGGGGGTCCTGCAGGAGGCAGCTGATGGATGTTCTCTCTCATCGATATTTCTGTTTCTCCCTCTTTCTTCTCTCCCTGAAATTAATAATAACATCTTTTTAAAAAATTTAGCAACATTTTTAACTGAAATGAACTTGGGTTATGGACCACTCACTGTGTCATTTTCAATAAGGACTTGGCGCTGGGAACTGATGCAGAAGGACAGAAGGTGAAGGATTCCATGCGAGTGCTCTTGCCAGTTCTGCTCAACAATAACCACGACAATTATGATAAAATACGAGCAATCCTGCTCTATATTTTCAGTAATAATGGTAATGGAGACTTTGTTCATTTTTATAAATATATTAGAGTATCCAGCTCTGAAATCACATTATAATAAGTGGTTTACTAAGAAGAAAATTAAAGGTGGTAGCTGAAGTTGGTTAAGATAAGGAAAGGGAAAAATATGAAATTGGGAGAAGACTGAAGGATATATAATTTAAATGTTTGCTTTTTATTTAAACATTATTATTAGATACCACCTAAAACCTAGAAATGATTGCGGTAGCAATTATATGACTCATATTTTTACTTATCTAAGGAACAACGGAAGAAAATTTGGATAGGTTGATCCAGAATGTAAAGATAGAAAATGAGAGTGATATGATTCGTAACTGGAGTTACCTTGGTGTCCCCATTGTCCCCCCGGTAAGAAATCTTACATTCTATAAGTACTTACATGTATGCATGTGCAGTTGTTTGCATTAAATGTTTTCTTATATGGGTATCCATGTGGATAGTTTTCTAAATTTTACTCCAAAGATTTGGTAAGTAAAACATTAACATTTTGTTTTCCATATATGAGTAATTTAGACAATTACACCTTCCTGGTGAATTTATATCTTAGGGTTTCTCTTGTAATTTGCTATTTATGCTTTTCTCTTTATATTTAATTTAAAACAAATTTTGAAAAAACTCTATTTGAAATCTTATTCTTTTCCCATTAAATTCAATAGCCCTTTCGAATAAACGTATTTTCTGGTCCTATTATAAATTTTATCCTTAAAGCAAAAAATACTGTTAAGTTATATGTCCACAACTATTCAGATTATTCGAACAGGCATTTCCAATTTTACTTTTAAATAGTACAACATAGTATTTGCTGTAAATTAAATATCTTTGTTAGAAAACTTAATAAAAGAATACACTAAATAAATTGTTGATTTTTAATCCCCCTCTCCCCCATCTAATTATATTAGTCTCCACAAGGCAAACCATCAAGAAAGGATCGGTCTGCAGAAGAAACTTTCCAACTCTCTCGCTGGACACCTTATATCAAAGATATTTTGGAGGTAAAATTCACTAAATTTTACTTATACCTTGAATGGCCTCCTGTAGAGCATTCTTAACTGTCTGTAGTTTATAGGTTAGGAATTGTCTGCAGTACTGGGAGGTTCACCGAAGAAGCCTGTATCTGGGGTCAAGGCGGAAAAGGAAACTCTTAAAGATTCTTTCCTTGAAGACCTCAAACAAACACCACTGGTTGCCTTCAAATAAATAAATAAAATCAGCACACACATGCTTTATGGGAAAAACTGCTGTTGTTTTAAATAACTATATGTAGCAGATATACAAATAATTTATTTGAACGAAAGTCCAAAACAAAATAACACTTGTATATAACCACTGCTAGAAAGTGTTAGACTCTAATATTCTTGGAAATGTATTTGTGATTAAAATGTAAACTTCACTATGGTTTGCTGTTATATTCAACAGATGGCTTGTGCCTTTTAGTATTGTTCACTTAGAAGATATTCAATTATAGGAAATTAGAAAATAAACTAATAAAAATTGTTTTATGAACTCATTCAAATCATGACATTATCCTTCAGTCAAAATTGCTAGTACCTAGTTCATTTATTTCAATTTTTCTTTGACTTAAACTGCAATTTCTACTTTCCTTTAGTATCTAATTGGATACAATTTATTACTATGATTTTTCTGTTTTCTCTGACTAGTTTTATGCCACAAACACAGGCTTAATCATAATTGAAAAGTTTAAAAAATTTAGACTTTATTTTCTGAAGCATAGGATTTTTCCCCCTTATAACAGGGATATAGAACTAACTAGTTTTTCTTGGCTTGTATTTTCAAAGTAAGAATTGACTTTCTCAAACCCTTTAACAAAGATTTGCATGTTAAACTTAGAAAATCCACTTTTGGCTAAGTGGCAGTGGCAGACCTTCAGGATTTTCCTGAAACTTGGTTTCTTCGCTTCCTGCAGTCTTTTTGAGATATTCTTCGACTACTGATTGTGTCCACTCATTAATACCACATGCTGTAAAGCAGTGGCCCCCAACTTTTTTTGATTGTGCACACTTAACCATAAAAAATGTGAGCATAAGCTTATAGCATGACTGTTCATTTATAAACTACATATTACTGTACAAATAAACTATATATATACAGTATATCCATATACATAAGTTTATCATAAAATATAACCCTTAAAAAATGAAAATTTCCCTCCTTCCTTTGGGTTGTGTTGTGTAGCCTGGGCTGGGGGTGCACATCCTGCGGTAGAGCCACTGCTGCGGGGGCAAGGCCTGCACTCCCTGGTAGCTTACAAGGTGTCCGGACTAGGATAGTATTAGAAACCCTAGCACTCTAGACAGAATGGTTCTGAGAGATGCCTGGAATTCTCACCCCAACATGGGGCCCTCCCAGTGAAGAAATGTAGGCATGCAGTAAATACTGGTTTAGTAAGTAAGTAAATGATTGTGCTAATTTTTGAAGCAAGTAAGGTTTGCGAGGTCCAAAGAAAGGGCTAACCTTATTATTAAATATCTATATATCCTTATGATCCTTAATTATAAATACAGATTTTGAGTTTTATCCAAAACAGACAAGTAAATAAAAATATCTTGGAATTTACATTTTCTTGATGGTGTTAATTCTTCTCTTCCCTAGGATGCCATTGATAATAGATTAGATTCAAAGGAATGGCCATATTGTTCCCAGTGCCCAGCAGTGTGGAATGGCTCAGGAGCTGTAAGGTAAAACCTATAAATATTTTGTGTGGGAACCAATAGTGTATCTTGTTTCTGTTCCATCTTTCAAAACTAGCCACGAATTCTCTTTCCCTTTTCCTGTCACTACCTCGTTGTTCCTTAAGGTGGCAGATGGGAACCATCATCCCAAGGCTGGACAGACTGAGAACATTTTAAAAAGTGTGCTGTGGGCTCCGATATTGCAGGGTCTTAGAGGTCAGCTAGAGCATGGATTCCAGAGTGGTAACAAGATGACTGTTGGGTACTTACTTATACCTTAAAAAGGGAGAAATTAAATTTTATTAATGTACACTAGCACACATGTAATTTATAAACTAATATAGTATATTTTAATAGATGCATAAAATATTTATTTTGATATATTTATTTACTTTTCAAATAAAAGCTCAAAATTTTTACCAGTGGGGTACAGGAACAAAAACAGGTGATCCCCATGGTCTAGACAGTGCTCTCCAGTGGCACCTTCTGCTGTGAGGGAAATGTCCTGTAGCCACACTGTCCAGCTTGATAGCCACTAGCCACTGGAGCCGCTGAGCATTGTATGTGACCAGTGTGACTGAGGAACTGAAATTTCTATTTTATTTAGTTTTAATAAATTTAAGTAGCTTCATGTGGCAAAGTGGCTACTGTATTGGACAGTGCATATCTAAAGCAATCTGGGGGAGAAAATGGTAGAAATAATGGCTACTATTTATTGAGTGTTTTTGTGGTACCAGATTCCATACTTCGTGTGTTCTGTACGTTACTTCATTTAATCTGAAAACAACCCTTACAGTTTAGAGAGCAGTTAAGTAACTTGCTGAAAGTCATACCTGAATTAGAAAGAAGCAGAATCAGAGTTGAAACTCAGGTCTAATTCTTTTTTTTTTTTTTTTAAACAGCTTTATTGAAGTATATATAATTGACTTAATAACTTTGTATATGCTTTGATATATATAAAAACAACTTAATGTTTTGATATGTATACATTGTAAAAAGATCACTACAGATGTACCCATCACTTTACATAACTACTGTTTCTTTTATGTATTTTTTGTGTGTGTGGTAAGAAGATTTAACTTAAGATCTACCCTCTTAGCGAATTTCAAGTATACAATGCAGCTTTGTTTACTCTGGTTACGCTACTGTACGTTGGATCTCTAGAACATAGTCATTTTGCACAACTGAAACTTTGTGCCCTTTGACCAACATTGCCTCATTTCCCCCTCCCCTCAGCCCCTGGCAACTAACATTTTGTTCTCTGCATGTGTAAGTTTAACTGTTTTAGATTCCACATATAAGTGAGATTATACAGTATTTGTCTTTCTGAGTCCGGCTTATTTCATTTAACCTAATGTCCTCTAGGTCCATTTATATAGTTGCCAATGGCAGAATTCATTTTTTAAGGCTGAGTAATATCCCATTGTATACATACACACCACATTGTTTTTACCCACTTGCTGGTCGACATTTAGGTTGTTTCTAGGTTGTTTCATATCTTGGCTATTGTGAACAATGCTGCTGTGAACATGAGAGAGAAGATGTCTTCAGTACCTCCCACCATCATACTCTACTGACTTCCAGCAAGGGATGTCCCAATACCACATCAGCTCCTGCAAACCTCCCCACTCCAACATATCTTTAAATGCCTATTGTTTCACCACTACTTCCCTATTTCTTTAACTTCAAGAAGCCAGAGACTTCAGGTATATTACTTCTTCAAGTGAAATAAATAAGAGAGGGAGTTAGCTCTATTTTATAGGTAAACATGCTGAGCTAGATTATGAGTGATTTATTCGAACTATCAGATCAAAATTAAACTTGAAGTGGGACTTGTCCTGCCTAATTCTTGGTGTCGAGTTCTTTCATACATAGTTACCTGGTAAGTCATTTCCTTAAAATTATGTCACCGGTGCCAAGTCTGAATTTGCTTGAATGAGGCTTTTTGAAAAGTTTATAAGCAGTAAGGCTTTGGGAGTATTTGTAACACGTTAATGTTTTTTTATTTTTTAGTGCTCGCCAGAAACCCAGAGGTAATTACTTGGAAGACCGAAAAAACGGGTCCACGCTGATTGTTTTTGTTATCGGAGGAATTACGTACTCTGAAATGCGTTGTGCTTACGAAGTTTCTCAGGCACACAAATCCTGTGGAGTTATTATTGGTAAGACTTGTTTGCCTCTTTTCTATTTCTCTAAACAAACTCTAAATGCAAAAATATATATGTAAAACTTTATCTTGTACTTTACATTTAGAACTAAATGGTTGAAAGCTGGACAACTTCTTTTAATCATAGTGTGTTTCATCTGATGTACTAGAGTTTTTTCCTGGTTGTCCTATGGATAATTTTATTTTTAAATATCCTGATTTTGAAGCAATGAGCTTCAAAATACTACATACTTTAAATATTATTACATATATCCTTTAAAATGTTATATTCTATATTTTTTCTTGCTCTCATAATTAAATAATTTTTGAGACACTTCTACAGAAATATTTTGAATTATTTTGTGAATGTGGACATGACATTGTCAAAGCCTGTATATGGAATTTAGTTTTAAGAATTTCAGTCAAAGCCACTGATACACAAACTCTCCTGACCCTGGCCTCAGTCCTCAGCACTGCTTAATGGTTCTCTGTGATTGAACAGTGACTGTTCTTGTCACGAAGGTAGAGTAACTCCAGTTTTGCTCCCCAGTATATCAATATATAGTACAAGGTAAACAAAGTACCAGGAGGGGGCAGTATTTCTGAAGGTTTACTGAGCATGTTCAATGAGGAAGGATTGAAATACTGCGGTATAGGCAGATTTCAGGAAGGTGTCCTATAGGACTTCTGTTAAAATGCTCCAAGTTGTACTAACTTTGCATATTTGAAGAACAGGACAATATAGTTAGCCAAGGAAAATCGATTTAACTGCTGGCCTCTGAAAAAAATTTATCTTTTTTCCTACCAGGTTCTACCCATATTTTAACACCCAAAAAGCTGTTGGATGACATAAAGATGCTGAATAAATCCAAGGATAAAGTCTCCATTATGAAGGATGAATAGTATTTGGGGGTGGGGTGGTTATTCATTCTTTCAACTAAACTAGATCAAGACAGTGTTGCTTTTATGCAGTTTCAACAATGTAAATACTTTATGGAATAATGGTTTTTCAAATATATTTCTTAAAGGACTGCTTATGGTTACATATAATTGGATTTGACATTTTTAATTTAAACATTGTTGATATTTTGTTGATGATGAGAAGAAATATTAAAATGCTTTTAAAAGGAAATCTTTTCACCTTTGGAATAGAATATGAGTTGTGGGTAATTTTTTACAGCCACCTATGTACATACTAATGACTTCTTAAATACTTACCTGTTTTATACTGAAGTATAGTTTTTGGGAAAAGAATGATTTTGAATGAAAAGGTTATAAAATTAAAAACTGTAAATGTGTATATATGATATAGAATTTTTCTATACATGAGATTTTTCTTTCAACTAAAATTTATAATTTCCTTTATGTGTAAAATAATTCAGTTGTAAAATTAGAAAGATTTCACAGTATGTACTATCTTTCTAGATACTTCTAAAGAACACAGTTTTATATCACTTTGAAATCATGTATGTTTACATTGAAAAACCAAAAGTACTCATGAATATTCTAAGAAAAAATAAATATGTAGTTACAAAATTATCTTTGTTTTGGGTTGGGGAGAGGTAGAGGAAGTTAGGAAGTTTAAAAGTTCTAAGCCAAAGAGTTAGAAAGGGAATGCACGTTAATCTTCCCACCAAGGTAACCCATTGACTTTTTAAAAAGTCATGCAATATATATGTAAGGTTGGGTAATACTGTTGCCATGCACTGCTTGACAGCAGGGATATGTTCGGAGAAATGCGGCATTAAGCAATTTTGTCCTTGTGTGGATATCATCAAGTACCTTACACACAGCCTGCTGCACACCTGGCTTGTATGGAGTAGCCTATCGTTCCCAGGCTACAAGCCTGTACAACATGAGATTAAATCAAGCAGAAGAGAAAATGATGCAATCGAGAGACACGCTAAACACAAGATGTACGAGGCTGCTGCTGGCATAACACAACATGCTGCTTTACAGCAAACTTTTTTAAAATGTTTTCATTGGTTTTAGAAAGAGAGGAAGGGAGAGAAAGAGAAACATCGATTCGAGAGAGAAACATCAATCAGTTGCCTCCTGTACCCACCCCAACTGGGGATCAAACCCAAAACCCTGGGTATATGGCCTGACTGGGAATGGAACCAGTGACCTTTCAGTGCATGGTATGACTCTCAACCAACTGAGCCACATCAGCCAGGGTAAAATTTTTTATGAATAGAAAAGAAAAAATATACTCTAAGATAACAATAAAAAGTATAAATGCAGCCCAGCCGGTGTGGTTCAGTGGTTGAGCGTCAGCCTGTGAACCAGGAGGTCATGGTTCAATTCCCAATCAAGGGCACATGCCTGGGTTGCAGGCTTGATCCCCAGTAGGGGGTGGCAAGAGGCAGCCAATCAATGATTCTCTCTCATCTTTGATGCTTCTATCTCTCCCTCTCCCTTCCTCTTTGAAATCAATAAAAAATGTATTTTTTAAAAAGTATAGATACATAAACCAGCAACAGTTGCTTATTATTATCAAGTATTATGTATTATATATAATTACATGTGCTATACTTTTATACAAGTGGCAGTGCAGTAGGTTTGTTCACACCAGCATCACCACAAACATGAGTCATGAATTGTGCTGCGATGTCCTAGGTCCGTGGTCGGCAAACTGCGGCTCGTGAGCCACATGCGGCTCTTTGGCCCCTTGAGTGTGGCTCTTCCACAAAATACCACATGCAGGTGCGCACGTACAGTGCGATTGAAACTTCGTGGTCCGTGCGCAGAAGCCGGTATTTTGTGGAAGAGCCGGTATTTTGTTGAAGAGCCACACTCAAGGGGCCAAAGAGTTGCGTGTGGCTCACGAGCCGCACTTTGCTGAGTCCTGGTTTGCTGACCACTGTCCTAGGTGATGGTAATTTTTCAGCTCCAGAATAATCTCATGAGAGCACTGTTGTATATGTGGTTCGTTGTTGACTGCAACATCATTATGTGGCCCATGACCGTATAAGGATGTCTGCACAAACGGAACATGTGTTAACATATATGAAGTACTGCTGGGGCTGAGCAGCAGACCTGAGCGATGGATGAACGGATTGCTCTGACATGTTTCTGTGAAAGAAAGGCTAAGGGACTGTTTTACTTTAGAAGTAAAAAGCAGTCCTCTTCACCTGCCCTCTTAGGCTTTTATTGTCACAACAGCTTGAACTAAAATTAACCTCTAGATACAATCAGCAGGGTAAGTATCCTTGAGAAAGTATATGCTCCTACAAGGCTAAACATAGAGATTCTAGCAAAACACCCCTGGGGATCAGACTTGTTTGGAAAAGTCAAGGTAGGGGCGGCTGCCTTTGGCAAGATCCCCTCAGAGGCCCCCGACCTTTCAGAGAATCCTCCTTACAGACGTGCCAACCAAGTCTCGTGCTTCCCCACAAAGTACATGTTACACAAAGGGAACGTCTTTCTTTTAAATCTGTCCTTTTACCTGGCCTCTTAGTTCTGTCATGTGAGGGACCATCATTTCATACATCACTCGTCTTCAGAGTTTTGCTCTTACAAATAATGCTTCATTGCAGACTTCCACAATATTTCTATAACGTAAATTTATTTTTTATTTTTTTATTTTAAAATATATTTTATTGATTTTTTACAGAGAGGAAGGGAGAGAGATAGAGAGTTGGAAACATCGATGAGAGAGACACATCGATCAGCTGCCTCCTGCACATCTCCCACTGGGGATGTGCCCGCAACCCAGGTACATGCCCTTGACCGGAATCGAACCTGGGACCCTTCAGTCCGCAGGCCGACGCTCTATCCACCGAGCCAAACCGGTTTCGGCCATAACGTAAATTTTTAGCAATGACATAACTGCTCAAAGTATTTAAAATATGATGCACCATTTTTAATTTTTATGTAGATAAATCTATCACTTTTCCTTGTTGGTGTCTGAATTTTATGTTGTACATAGAAATGCCCTTTGCACCCAAGATTAAGTCTCCCATTGTTTCTTCTAGGACATTTTGATGTATTCGTTTTATTTTTTGCAGGTATTCCATCCATCTGGCATTGATTTTAGTGTGAGAATGTATGCTAGATACTATCTTTTAGCTCTTGGCTTTAGGTCCCATGCCTCTCCATCCCATCCCACAGGGCATGAAAGGCTGAAAATGAAGTTTTGCAGACTCAACGGTAAGTGGCACAGAGATTTAGACGAAGACATTGCCCTGTGACGAATGGAACTCCGGTGTGATGGCAGCAGACACTGCCCGCTGAGTCGGTCACTTAGCCCCTCAGCGATCACTTTGCCTTTTGTGCTGATGGCAGATCCTGTGAGGCCTGCATTGCAGGTATGTTTTAGGCTTAGCATTGAAGAGACCCTTTGTTTTCTAAGTCTCTCACTGAACTTGAAGACATAAGAGGTCATCTCACCTAAATTCCTTAGACTTAGCATGTACAGATTCTGATTTCAAGACCCTGAAAAAAACCTTTTTTATTCTTGCAGTTAACACATTGATTCACTATCTCTGAAGCATGGTTTTGCTTCCTGTTGAAGTGTGCTTGGTCTGCGAAGTATAGTGGATTCACATTGCTCAGCCATATTCACAAGAACGAAGAAAAATATCAGTAGTTCATGACACAAAAATTTTTGGATTCAAGCCCGAAGGCCAAGATCCTGGCAATTTATGTTGTTAGATGTGATGCCTCTGTAACTCAGCTGTGGTGTGGGTGTCTGGTACCCCTCATGACTCCCATCAGCATGCAGGCCGATTTATTTTTTAAATATATTTTTATTGATTTCAGAGAGGGAGAGAGAGAAAAACATCAGTGATGAGAAAGAATCATCGATTGGCTGCCTCCCGAATGCCCCCACTGGGGGCCGAGCCCGCAACCTGGGCATGTACCCTTGACCGGAATCAAACCCAGGACCCTTCAGTCTGCAGGCCGATGCACTGAGCCAAACCAGCTAGGGCCAGGCCAATTTCTTTTAAAATCAAAGGAGCAAGAAATACCTTCTATAGCAAAGTTTTACTACCAAACACTTGGGTATTAAATATAGATACATATATATTCATATTTAGTATGTATTAGGTATATTTTAAGTAATTATTAACAATAAGATTGAATTGGAATGAATAGTAAAAGGATGCGTTTTCATATATGTACTCTGTAGTTAAAGTGGATGGCTAGAACTTCTAAAGAGGTGATAGCATTCTACAAGCTGTCCCTCACCCAGCTATCTTGGTCCTGGTGCCTCAAGCAGGAAGCAAGCACAGAGGCCTCTATGCTCTGGAGGGTGCCAAGTGTCTTTACAACACCCCTGCCCCCAGCAGTCCTGAGCCTGTGACTCAGCATTTGGAGATAGAATCACTGTCGCTTAACAAGCTTGTTTTTCTGGCTTATTCCTGCAGCAGGATTAGAAGAGAGGTCTATCAGCATTGGCACAAAGAAGTTGCGTGAGGGAGGCCACAGCCAAAGCTACAGCATCAGTAAATCTCACATTATCTTTGCAAATCAGAGCCTGTAGCACTTCCGAAGAAGCCTGATGGCGGTTGCCCTACTTCTGTGCCTCGGATGAGTCATGGTGCAATGACTGTTGCTAATACCCTCAGTCATCAAGGAGATGAGAAATTACATCTAGAATACAGCTACATACAGCAGAGGTGGGTTCTGTTTTTAAATAAAAATGATTTCAGCAGTGAGCTCCTCTAAAGGGTAATGCGAGGGGTCAGGAAGGTCATTGATGGTGCTGCTTTCTACCCGGAGTTCCATGGGCTTGTTCAGTGCCCGTGGACTTGTGAAAACTGGGTGCCAAGTTGTTCCTGTTCACGTATCGCTTTTTCGTGGGAGAGTGACGCATAGGGAGGGAGGCTCCACAGGTTTCATCAGATCTCAGAGAGGTTTGAACCCCAGAAAGGTCAAGAAACAATGCGTCGCTTCAGAACACCTTAAGCCAGAGAGTTGTGTGATTTTAAACTTGGGGACAGGGTGGCGATGCTTGGTGCACAGACAGGTTCTCAAGCTGTGATGAGTTTAGGTCTGTGATGAAGCTAGAAGCCCCTGAGCACGTATACAGTTTAAGCCCCATTTTTTTTCCTCTTAAAATTCGACCAACAGTCTTGACTCTTCCTCACAGTGCTGCAGCCTAATGTGAACTTGGCCACAAAGTCAGAGGAGTCTTGAGTCTGGCCTCTGCTCTCTCTCTCTCTCCTGCAAGGCACCAAAACTCATTTCCAAGCCCCAGAGTTAAAAATAACCCCTTCTCCAGCTGTGTGGTCAGCACAGAACCCTCTCTGTGGGAATGATCCAGCTCTTCCCCCTGAGCACAACCTGGGAGCGGAAAGCCATTTCTTGACTTTGGAGTGAATGGAGGCCTCAGGAAAGAGGGAAAGAACCACTGACTACACCGTTATAATGAATTGTCTTCACTTTTGTCCCAAATTTCATGAACCTAGAGCTAGGACTGTCATTTTTGTCTATTTCTGGCTTCAAGAGATCTTCAACCAAATGATTTATGAGAATTTTGTAAGAACTACAGAAAGTCAATGTAAAGTCCCTCCACTTCCCCACAGAACTCCCGGTTCCTCTTCCTAGAGGCCCACTCGGTGTTTCTGTGTGCTTTCCAGTGGTGTGTGTGCCCTTTGAAGATCATACGCAAAAGATCACACCTGTGCCTTGTTAGGCATCGTGCTGCCCCCTCACACTATCTTGAAGATTAACCCACCTCATTCTTTTCACTGGCTGCAGAGTCTTAATTGTATGACTGACATCTGTGTTTATGAATGGCCACATTGGGTGTTTAGATTAGTTCCAGTTGGGTCTGTTCCCATCTGTGCCGCATGGCCATCCTCCCTCACATACCATGGCCTGTTGGGTGAGTCACCTGTGAAGTAAACAGCTAGTGGTGGAATTGCTGCTCAAGGTCAAGTGCACGTCGAATTTGTTAGAATTTGCACCAGTTTGTACTTCCAGCATCAGTGCCTGAGAGTACCTGTCTCCCCCAGCCTCTGATACTGGGTTTTCCAACTTTTTTTTTTTTTTTTGCCATACTAATAACTAAAAGTATGTTTTAATTTCTCTTCTCTTATTATGTGAGGAATAACAGATTTATTTTAAAATAAATACTTGTTGATTAGAGTATAAGAATCAGAGGTCCCTTTTTTCTCATTTAAGTACCGTTGGGTTCCCCATTTCTTATGGTTTTGGCATTTTCTCTAGAAATTTATCCTTCTAAATTGTGTAATAAGTAAAATAATTTGAGGGGAAGATTAAGTTTTCTTTGCCTTTCTTTTTTTCTCAAATCCCCAGTCACTTTGCATCAAACTAGTATTTCAATCGATTCCTCCATCTCTGTAGTTTGGCGAGATCTTCTGCAATAGTTCTGATCATTTGATCAGTTGTTTCTTTCAAAATGTTTGCTGTCCTCAGGGCATGGTCCAGAGATGCGGCTAAACCCTGTGGAGGACAAGTGCGTACATTTTAGTCACACACGTTTGCCACTGTTCCTGTTAACTTAGTTCTGTCATCACACACTGCCAGGTGGAATTGGGAGTGCTCTTTTTTCCACCCGGTCTGTTTCTGTTTTTTCCACCAGGTCTGTTTCTGTTTTTGAGAGTTGGTTTCCTAGGAAACCAGTCAGAGATGGAAGGTATTTTTTAGGGCAAGGGACAGAAAAAGGACTGACACGTGACTGATGAGCATGAATCAGAGGGTGAGGTCAGAAACCTACTGGGCCCATTCCCTGCTGTCGAGAAAGAGATCTGAGAAAAGGAAAGTTCTTGGGGCCACTGAAGGGGACTGGGGGACATGACCACTGAGAGGGCAGGGATACCACGCATGCATGCACAAGCCTTGGGAAGTGGCCTGGGATTCGAGTTTCTGATTGGAAAAAAATATGTGGCTAGCAGCTGTAAGCCGATTGTCGGAACAGTCCTGTGAGCAGCCAGGGGATCCTGTAGCTGAAGCACTGCCCACAAAGTTTCCCTGGGAACCAGTTTAGGAGTAGCACACACCACGTGGCTGCTCAGGCCCTGTGTCTTTAGGTTAGTCCTGAGCACACACTGTTGTTAGCAGAGCATTTTGGGTGCTCCATACTGTAATAATTTAGAAGCCATCAATTTTGTGGTCAGCAAGACCAAACTTACAAGCTGCAAGGATTCTAGAATGTTTTTCTGAGTCCTCACCTCAGATTTCGTTTCTTTGTCACTGCTAACGTCGCTTAAGGATTTGCTTCCAGAAACCCTGCCAGAGTGGAAATGGGGGGAGGATGTAGCCAGGTCTGAAGTGGAGGTCATGGGAGCCTTAAGGTTTTTTCTGGAAGGCAAAAGCACAGGGATACCCGTGTGAAGCGCCACCCTCAGCTCTGGGGTGCAGGGTGCCTTTGTGCTGGTGGAGGCCGGCACTCTCCGTGTTGCCGCTGTCACAGTGCCTTGGTGGGTGACCGCAGCTGAGCTTCCCACATCAGGGCCTTCCCACATCGGAAGCTCACGTAGACTGGAAGGGTCTCTCTTCCCCCCATTTCCCTTGCTAGCTCATTCATATTTAATCTTTGGAGTTGAGCTTCCCTGAACCCCCATATTAGATAATAGCACTTTGAGTGACCCCTTCTCGGCACTCACACACACAGCCACCTCTTCCCAAAAAGTGAGCTCCCTGAGGGCAGGGACAGAGTCCACTCTGTCACTGTGTTCAGCAGCTAGCACAGCGCCTGCTGTGGACACGCAGATAACGTGGTGAGTGAACACATGAAAGACTGACGTCTTAGCCAGACTTCAGTTTGAATCCGGCTCTCCTACTTAGGATCTAGAATCTAGATGATCTTGGGGAGGTAATTTAATGCATTAAGCACATAGTATGCACCCAACCAATGGGTAGCCATTCTTGTCATCATTACTAATGAGAAAGTGATACTTACTTTCCTGGTTTGGGCTCACGCTCATCTTGAGAGGATTTTGAATTTGCTCTCTGGGAACAGATCCAGTTTGGTTTTGAATAAGCTGGAAAATGTTGGTTCTGATTAAATTCAGAGCATCAGAAACGATCCCCAAATCGTGGATATGTGGGTATCATTTTCTGAACTTCTCTATGTGAATGAAACATTTGATAAAATTTAATAAATAAGAAAATTGGGGAACATAGGAAACAAAGAACTTTGTATCAAGTATTCTGAAGTCAGAGAATTCAGGAAAGAAATTCCATTTTTAAAAGGAATTATTAGCAGAAAAGAGACCAGGAGTCTAGGTTCCCTGGGTGCTAGCTGTGCGACCTGGGCATGTGGTCTAACTTTTCTGGGCTCAACGACTTCATCTGAAGGTGGAGGGGTAATATATCCCAAGAGGTTGACCCACTTGGATTCCTGAAGTCCCCTCCGACTTAGGGTTCTAAGAGTCAGAAATTAAGTCACTAGGACAATTCTAGAAATTAGAGACTAACCAGGGGTTCTCAAACTTTTTAAACAGGGGGCCAGTTCACTGTCCCTCAGACCGTTGGAGGGCAGGACTATAGTTTAAAAAAAAACTAGTCGGCTGCTAAGCAACAGACAGCGGCGGCAAAAACACCCGGCGGGCCGGATAAATGTTTTCGGCGAGCCGCATGTGGCCCGCGGGCCATAGTCTGAGGACCCCTGGACTAAACAGAAGATACCTGTATTAAAGTCACCCCTCCTCCGTCCTCTACCTTTCCCTCTTTTTCCTTCCAGGCCTCCTGTCTTACCACTGGTCTCTAGGAGCGAGGCTTCACTCCCCCTCAGGAGTAGCAGACAGGAGAAGAAGGAGCAGTGTGGGTCTCCCAGGCCTGGGAGGGAGACTGGGTTGTTCACAAAGATGGGATCACGGAGGAGGTGTACTTACAAGGTGGAGAATTCTTATCTTCATTTAAAAATAGGAACTGGACAAAGGCTCTTCCTTCGCCATGATTTAAGTAATTCTGTCCCGGGGTGTCGTATCTGTAATGAAATTCTAAAAAGGAAAGATTAAAAATATGACTCATTGCCTGGGAACAACAGCTGTCCCCACTTCTGACCCCTTTGGAGGCTCCCTGGTCGCCCTGACCTTTAAGTGGTTCTTTCCGGCCGCCTCTGGGGCAGTTGGGAGTCCTAGTGCCACAGGTCTCGCAGGTGTTGCTCTGCAGCCCAGTGCCAGGACCTGAAGAAACCCGTTACACCAAGGAAGTGTGAGTCTTGGTCGTAGCCATACAGTGTGGTATGGCGAGCAGAGCTCTAACCGGGCGAGGTCTGCACTAGACACCACAGTACTTAACTTCCCCGCGGTTACCAAGGGGAGTTGCCAGCCCAGGAGTGACATTCAGGGTCCCTTCCTGACAGCAGAGAGGTGTTCTGATAAGAGAGCCTCCATTTGCCTAGCACTCGTGGGTGCTTGGTAAAGGCCTGCGGAACAGGTGGGCCTGTGAGAATTTGGCCCTCTGAGTTATCAGATGATCTTGCATTTAGTCATTGTTCCAGATTGCCCCAGTAGATCCACATTCTCTTCTCAGCCCCTGCTGTGGGCCAGGAGCTCGTGTTTTTCACCCAGACGGTTGGAAAGATGGTTTTCCCCAAGTTAGTTCATAAACTCAGGTAGGAACTTGAATCAGCTGTGCCCTCGCCAGTGCCACCCGAGGCCAGTGGTGGAGAGCGTGTGTCTGGTGCAGGTCTAGAACCTGCTCGGCAGTGGGATGCTCCAGGGGATGCCACGGGGTGGGAGCCTGGGCCAGGCAGGTGAGCACGGTAGGCTCGAGTGTCCAAGCCACATCTCAGCTCCGGGACACAGCTCTGCCAGTGCTAGCAGCCACTGCATCCATGAGTTCACTTGTCGGGGACTTGGTCTTTCAAAGTGTAAGTCACAAATGGGAGGAGCTCTAGAAAGGACTCTTTTCTTCCCCGAACCTCACTCAATGCATAGTTATTGAGTGCCTTCTTGATCCTGAACCCAAGGAAATTACAAACAGAGGACAGGGACTTACCCTGGGAAGGCTGTGTTGCACAGTTGGAGAGTGAGAGATTCAGACAGGCCTGAAGTTGAGGCCTGCCTCTGCCCCTTCGCTGGATGGGTCGACATATGTCCACATACCCTTCGTGTGTGTGTGTGTGTGTGCGCGCGCGCGCACGCACACACGCACGCAATGTTTTATGATAAAGAGGAACAGGGTTGGGTTACTTTGAAGAATATAGGAAGAAAAGTTAGTCTTTTTAAAATATATATTTTTGCTGAAACCGGTTTGGCTCAGTGGATAGAGCGTCAGCCTGCGGACTGAAGGCTCCCAGGTTCGATTCCGGTCAAGGGCATGTACCTGGGTTGCGGGCACATCCCCGGTAGGA
Organism: Myotis yumanensis; assembly: GCF_028538775.1. Lineage (NCBI taxonomy): Eukaryota > Metazoa > Chordata > Mammalia > Chiroptera > Vespertilionidae > Myotis > Myotis yumanensis. The sequence goes on from NW_027223768.1 coordinate 5,087,029, forward strand.
GATGTGCAGGAGGCAGCTGATCGATGTTTCTAGCTCTCTATCTCTCTCCCTTCCTCTCTGTAAAAAATCAATAAAATATATTTAAAAATACATATATATATTTTTATTTCAGAGAGAAAGGGAGAAGTAGAGATAGAAACATCAATGATGAGAGAGAATCATTGATTGGCCGCCTCCTGCACGCCCCCCACTGGGGATTAAGCCAGGAACCCAGACATGTGGTCTTGACCGGAATGGAACCTAAGACCCCCCAGTCCACAGGCCGATGCTCTATCCACTGAGCCAAACCAGCTAGGGCTCCACATATTCTTTTGTTTTGTTTTCCACATACTCTTTGACATGTTGTTCAAGAGGTGGGCTGGATTAGTGACTCGCTTCTAACAGAGAGAATAAAGTAGTAGTGATGGTAAATAACTTCCAAAATCAGGTCATAAAGGATATTGACATTTCCAGTCTTGTTCGTTCTCGTGGATCCCTTGCTCTGGGGAAGCTGGCACCATGTCTTAGTAATACTCTAGCAACCAATGGCCCTATGAGTGACCATCTTGGCAGCAGATTCTCAGCCCCGGTCAAGCCTTCAGATGACATCAGTGCTGGCCAGCACCTTAACTGCAGCCTGGTGAGAGATGCTGAGCCCAAACTACCCAGGTAAGCTGCTCCCAGATTCCTGACCCACAGAAACGCGCTAGTAAGTGTTGGCTGTTCTGAGTCATTAAGTTTTGGGGTCCCCTGTTACCCAGCAGTAGGTAACAACACACCACCTCTTTGACCTGGCAAGTCTCTTAATTTTTCTGAGCCACCATTTCCTTATCCCTAAAGATAATCCCTACTTTACATGGGTGTTGTACAGTTAAATTATATATACTATGTCAACAGTTCTCAAACTTTTGATTTCATAACCCTTCTACACACATAAAATTGAGGGCCCTAGAGAACTTCTGCTGAGGTGGTTTGTCCTGCCGTCTACCATGATATACACCATTTTCTGTACCTGTGGTGGAATGTCCCCCTGCACTGGAGAAGAGCTGTCCTTAATAGTCAGTCAGCTGCAGATGGGTGGGTAGAGAAATATCTATAGATAAACTTAAAATCATTTTTACTTCAATCACTCAGATCTTTCCAAGACTGAATGGGTAGTCCGAGGCTTAAAAAAGTTGTTTTTAACTGAAGTATCTAAAAAATATTTTACTTATGGTATCATTTAAAATGAGAATAATCCATTTCATATTAACAGAACATCTTTTTAACAAAAGCTAACTTTTTGAAAATAGAAATTAGAAGAGTGGTATGCTTTATGTCTTGGCAAGTATCTTGACTATCTGGGTTAATAGAAGACAGCAGGGTTTCATAGCTGCATCTCCATTCAGTCTGTTGCAATATTGGCCTTGCAGCAATATACAGTATAGTTAGAAAGGAGAGGACCTCATGGTCCCGGCAAGGGTCTCAGGGACTCCCAGAGGCCTTCGACCACACTTCGAAAAGCTCTACTCTGTTACAGCATCTGGTATATAAGTGTTCAATGAAACCTATATTTATTATCACAAAATATATCATCTACAGAGAACAAATAGAACTAAATGTGACAGAACAGTGAGTTGGGAAACGGCTTTTGGCTAACAGGCTGTATGAAGGTAAGCTCTCTGAGCATAATCCTTGTTCGCTCTCTGGCTCCGGTTCGTCATGTGTAAATGGGGTAGATGAGGCTTGGGGGTGATTGTCACACTCAGGAGCTGTCTGAGCAGGCAGGCCCGGCCCCGCCTCTTCCCCACCCAAGGCAAAGCTGACAGAGGATGTTCTGCTTCCATTCACATTGAAGAAGGCTCCTAGGACTAAAAACCACTGAATTCCATGCCCTGTGCTCTCTGGGTCTCCTCCCAGCTCTGACTGTCTGTGCTTCTCTGACACGTGCATGGACAAGTGGGTAGCAGATCTCGAGCGGCAGGAAACTTATAGGTGTACACGTGGGTCGTGCTGGATGGGTGACACACCCCTGAGGGTACCCAGGGACCTAATCTATGCAGTCCTGAGGTGTTGGCCAGAAATAGGTGTGGGCACGTTCACCTACCTGACTACATCTTTTAAATCATTTATTTTTAATTCTTTACATTAAAAAAAAAAAACATGCAACACTGCAGCCTAGGCAGTGCTATTTGGAGTGACCAGTGGCAAGCTGGCACCCACCATGAGCAGACCCCACAGGGAAGGACCTTGAAGACTGAGTACCCACAGCCCCAGCCCCCTCAACTTACTGAGAAGTGAGTCTGGATGAGGTGCCTTTTCCTGAAGGGCAATGGGAAGCCCTCCACAGCTGGTCCTTCTGTGGCCTTTCCTCTCCAGGGTTTGCTTCCTAAAAAGGTGCATAGACCCCATGAATCATCAGTAGACTTTGAATAGAGATAGCGTTTTGGTAAAGGGGACATGTCGCGTTTCTTATGTCAGCCTGGACGGTACAGCAGGGGCATGTCATCCTCCCAGGGGTCCCCTCTGCCTGTCTGTGAGCTTCCCCCTGAGAAGTGGTACCCAGTGCAGTTTAGCCTGATAAGGACATTGTTTCCAAACATTAAAAGTGAATCTGTTTGGCCTTAGCTGGTTTGGCTCAGTGGATAGAGCATCAACCAGGACTGAAGGGTCTGGGTTCAATTCCAGTTAAGGGCACATGCCTGGGTTGCAGGCTCAATCCCCAGTAGGGGATGTGCAAGAGGCAGCTGATCAATGATTCTCATCATTGATGTTTGTCTCTCTCCCTTTCCCTTCCTCTCTGAAATCAATAGCAATATATTTTTTTTTTAAAAAAGGAAATATTGTATTTTTTTAAAAAGTGAATCTGTTTGTTCCCCAGAGGATAATATCTAATCATCATACATACACAGTATAGAAATTTAAAGTTTGGAATTATAAAATTTGGAGCTTTTTTCATATTCATGTTTCACAATCAGTTCTTATCAGGGGAAGAAGCTGTGCTGTATGCCACTATGGGTCACATGGCTTCGACTTTAAAAGTGCAAACAGACTGTATCCCAAGAGTCCATAAAGAGGATTTTGTCCCAGGTTTATGGGTCTAGAGCAGTGGTTCTCAACCTTTCTAATGTCTCGACCCTTTATTACAGTTCCTCATGTTGTGGTGACCCCCAATTTCATTGTTACAAATTGAACATAATTAAAGCATAGTGATTAATCACAAAAACAATATGTAATTATATATGTGTTTTCTGATGGTCTTAGGCGACCCCTGTGAAAGGGTCGTTCGACTCCCAAAGGGGTCACGACCCACAGGTTGAGAACCACTGGTCTAGAGGCTGGGGGACAGCTGAGCTTAATTTTATCAGTACAGGCCACCAGGGGGCATCAGAAAGATGCCCTACAATTGTCATTTACCAGCTGCTTCCTCTGACCTGTTGCTTCAGTCTCCCTCCTTCACAGAAATCCTAACTCCTCCAAAGGAATCCCACTAACATTCTTAAAGCTCTCGCTCAGCCCCTGGGTACAGTCATAGCCCCAGGGGGAAGGTGCTCATTCTTCGTGTGGAGGCACTATGCCCAAGGGATCGTGGCCCAAGCGGGTGAGGCAGGACTGAGACCGATTCCCAGGGAGGGTATGAGGTGCTGCTTGGCACGAGCGTGCAGGTCTCGCTGTGCCTGTGGGGTTGGGGCTGGGAAGCCAAGCCTTTCCCCTCCCCTTGGAAAAACACTCTGTCCTCCTGAGTCACACTTCCTCACACCCCATTTTCTCTCTCCACCCCCTCCGCTGGGGCCTCTGAACATCTGCTCTCCAAAGTGGGAAACTTGGATCTCACTCAAGTGAGTTCAGTCCAACACGACTTTCTTTTTCTGCCTCTTAAGCGTCTCTGTGCGCTGAAATCTTCCTGCCAAATGTAACAGCTCAGGGCAACTCTACTTGAGAAGACAGTCTTAGTGGCTTAAATCCAGTCCTGCCGCAGAAACAACACAAAGGGATAAGCATTTGCATGCAGCGTCTATGCCATTTACCTGCATGCAAACACACCACCCTGCAAATGCCCTGCCGCATCCTGTCCATCAGCAAGCTTTACAAGGAACACACCCCACCTGAGAGAGCTCCGTCTGCTGACAGAGCGGAGGAGCCCTCTGCTCAGTTCATTCCTCCGGGACTATTACGGCACTGACCGAGATTGCAGTTTGTAACTCATGTCTGCCTCCTCCCTCCCCAGCAGTAGCTTCACTATTAGGTCTGATTTTATACTTGGTTGTGCTTCTCTCTCCATCTTGTCCATCAGAGAAAAGTATATTTAGTCGAGAACACTGGTCTCTCTAGGTCTATGCTAGGAATTTGGAAGAGAAACATTTAGTACCTTGAATGCTTGATGAAAATGTTCTTTAAGCATAAAAAATTTTTATATTTAATAAAACCTAAAAAAAATTCAGAATCTAGGTTTAATTCTAGAAATACAAACAGTGGGCTGGGATGACTGGGGAGGAAGCACATCAGTGCCCCTTGTGTTTAGAGTCAGAGCTGATGACGGACATGGTGGTTTAAAGTCCTGAGCCTCACCAGGTGACACCAGTAGATGTTAGCACACCCCCTGCTGTGTCCCTTGGGGGGGAGGGGAAGGCAGAAACTCAATGGAACACTTATGACGAGTGCGGTTCCCGTGGGGAATGCTTTCTTTCAGGAAACCCCAGTCTGTCAGCCTCCTCATCTGCTTCTATTAGTCCATTACGTGCATGTAACAGCAGCTGCCAAACAGCTCTGCCCTCCTTGCTCCTGACCTTCCCAAGGTAATTAGCCAGGCTTTGGCCCCAGTTCATGGAAGCTTCAAATAAATGATGCTGAATTCACATGGGCCAACAGCTGCTCCAATGAGCATTTCCAAAGCATCACGGATGTCTACGTAGGGTTTTATATCTGTGTGCACGATTTATAACTTGAAGATTTCATGCCAAGTGATGGGAGAAGTAAGCCCTGAGGTGTGGGATAAGGTTTATTTCTGGTGGGACCAGGGAGCAGAGGGGGGACCCAACAGGGAATTTCCCTCACCCCAGGGGAGTGGTGGTGGGGAGCTGGTGGACAGGGTGTGTAACACTATCCCACCTGGCAGTGTTCCCAGGAGCCCTCAGGACAGACCACCCTCCCTGTGCTGTAGCCGAGATTCTCACCCAGGGGCTCATCAGGATCACCCGGGAGATGTAAACAAGAATTCCTCCCAGGCTCCACCCTGGCAAGGATGTCACAGTAGGTGGGGCTAAGGCGTGTGCATGATTTAAACATCTGCCCGGTGACTTTGATGCTGTCCCCAGTGGAGAACCACAGCCACAGGGACTTGTAAATGGGAGGGAGGCTGGGCTGCGTGCCCAGCCCTGAGGTCTGCGGTTCTGTAACTGGGCCAGTGGCTCTGGCAGCTGGTCAGCAAGTTGACGCCCACTCTCACTGAGGCATTATCCCAGGCCCGGCTCCCACCCACCCCAACAGCTTAGCAGCCAGAAGCCCTCACCATTCGAGGACCCGGTGGCAGAAGGCACAGCTCCGGCCGGTTGTCTCTGCACGTTGCTGCCTTCCGGAGGCGGAGGTGTGGCGGGGGTCCTGCACCACAAAGCACACAGATGCAGCTGTGACCCAGGAAGTGACTCACCCCCTGGCTGCTCACATTCATGCACAGCTCTGCCCAGCAAGCAGCCCAGGCTCGCTGCTCACCACCGCAGGCGGCTCGGTTCTCACTCCTCCCTCGGTGGGTCTGTGTTGCAGGCCAGGACTTAGAGAAAGAACCTTCAACACAACATACTGTCTTCTTCCCTTCCCCAAGCAGATTTTAAATCTCGTGTACAGACGAGAGGGTATTCTTCCCTTTTTCTTACCCTTTGGTTTCACCAGAGGACGAACAGATGTTAGAAGCTAATTTTAAATCTATCAGTCCGACCATCAGTTAGTAGAGCTCTGAAAGCTTTTCCAAAGAAATACAATCCACTAAGAATTATAACAAAGTTTAGGGAATTAACACCACCACCACCCCCCCCCCCCAAAAAAAAAATGGCATTACTGGCCTGAAAGGGCTGACACCACCCAGCCTGTATTTCTTATGGTGGTTTTACCCTTTTCAGGGGTGGGGAACCTTTTTTCTGGTGATATTTATAACATCATTTGAGGGCCATACAAAATTATCAACTTAAAAATTAGCCTGCTACACTTGGTCAAACATTTAATTAGCTCACCCTAATGCTTTGGCAGGGCCAGACCAAATGATTTCCTGAGCCTTATACAGCCCACGGGCTGGACCTTCCCCACCGTGCTCTAGGGGAACAGAAGAGAAACGCACCTTTCTCACCATGATAAACAGTGCTGGCACAAGCAGCATTGTGCAGCTAGCTTTTTCCGTGTTTGAATGACTTCCTTAGGAAGTGTCTGGGTCAAAGGGTACGAACATGTTTGTGTAATGACAGGAACTGGCAAATTGCTTTCCACAACAGTGGGAATTACACAGCCACCAACAATGTGGGCCACTCAGTGGCCACACCCTCCACTGCATCAGGAATGATCAGTCGAAAATGTTTTTGTTAATTTAATAAGGGGTGGCACCCTGCGTTCATGAGCGTTTCCTCTGCTATTAAAGGAGATAAGCATTTCCCAGCTGCTTGCTAATTAGTTGTATTTCCTACTTGCGACTTTTTAGTTCACATCTTTTGCCCATTCGTTTTGGGGAAGGTTTCAGTGTTTTCTTATGACGAAAACAAACATTTGTTGACTGCTCCTGTGCCAGGTGCTTCTCCGGTGGCCCCCTTATTCCTTCCCACCACCCTGGGCCATTGTTCCCATGTTAATGATGAGTAACCTGAGGCTCAGGGAATTTAAGCAACCTGACAGGTCACCCAGAGTAGCAAGTAACACACAGCTGGGATTTGCCCCTTTCCCCATATGCTGTGTTCTTAAGCACAGTCCTGCTCCTTAGAGCACTTCGTGTACTAAAAATCTCAATACTGAATTTGATTTACACTTAATATTTTCCCAGTTGTCTGGCCTAACTCTGCAGCTGGGCCTTAAAATGAATGAGATTTTGCCAGGAAGCTAGGTGTTTTGAGGATGTGAACATGCTTCTTTGGAAAGGCTAACATTTATACAGGGTGGGCAAAAGGTTTACAATGTTCCTTTGGAAATTAAAACAATAATTGATAAAAAAATTAATACATAATAATACAAGAATAAGCACTTTTTCACATACTCACAACTGTAAACCTACTTTTGCCCCGCCACTGTGTATAATGCTCAACATGTTGTCCTTGACTCTGACAAAAACCTATTCAAGTTTTGAATGTCAGCTGCAGGCTGTGTCTCACATACCGACTAAAACCAAAGAATCAAGTTAAGGCAATTATCCAGACAATTCAGTTTCTCAGAATTTAGTCTGAAATGTTCCAATAGTTGAGGCTACAGAAAATAAAAAGTGTAGAAAGACAGTGGTGATGGATTGGAATTCCTACTATTGCATCTTCAGACAATCCAAAAGAATTTAGCTTGCGAGAAAGGAAATGCAGATGTGGGCTCATGGAAATGGTTCTTGCACTGAGAGTGTCATTCTCATTTGGAAGAGCGAGTACAAAACCATTGAAAAGAAAAATTATTTCTTCCAGGCACGATCCACAGAAATATTACTATCCATCCAGAAGAAATAGCTCTTCAGCGGTTCATCAGTTTAAACTACATTGTTGCAGCCTAAACTAATAAGAGGTTTTAAAAACCAAAACTTGAAATAGCTTCTAATTTTTACAAGCTGGTTCCATTGAAAATAATATGATTCATGAGACTTTGGGAAGTTAAATTTTATGAAATATTAAAGTAGAATTTTGTAATTCCATGAATGCGTATGCTATAAATGCACAGGAACCGTGTTTCCTGGCATGGAATTGGGCTGTAGGTTATGCATTACCTCATCTGAGGGTGGAGAGGATGCGGATGGCAGGCCACCTGGGAGGGTTGGAGAACTCTCGGGAAGAGAGCCAACTGAAGTGTGTTTGCCTTCATCAACCTTCCCTTCAACATCTTCAAGAAGCATCTCCATCTTGGAGACTTCACCTTCTGCTTTCCTAAATAAACAGAAGGCATCGTGTGGGGCATGCAGTCAACATTCTAACCAGTAACAGCAGGTCTTGACCATGGCATTGATCTATGTTATTAAATGGGCTGTCCTCAGAAAGGACCCATAATGGACACCCGCCCTGATGGGCATCCTGTTTCAGTGTCACTTGAAAGGCCTGGGCCCTGATCCCTATTTTGCTATCCATTGGCTGTGCATCCTCGGGCAAATCACTTAATCTTCCTGTGCTTCCAATGTCTCAAGTTTAACAAAAAAATGTGTCAAATCTACATGAAGAAAACAAGCTCCTGGACCCAAATACTCACTGCAAAGGTTTTAACTCCTCCCAAACTAATCTGTAAATTCAACACGATCCTGAACAAAATTCTAATGGAACTTTATTAAGGACATCTGGTGAGCTGATGATAAAGTTTTAATAAGAGAGTGCAAGAATAGCTAAAGAAAGTTTAAACAGGAGGAAACATTTCAGAATATATACTAAACTCCAGTAATTTAAACTGTGTGGTTGACGTAGGAGTAGATACCTAGGTCAGTGGGATGGAACAGACCCGTCCCGTTACCCATGGAGATTTTGTATACGATAACATGGCTTTTTCCACCATGGGAAAGGCTGGCCTGTTCAGTAAGTGGTGGGACTAAGATCTCAGCATGAAAAACCATATTGGTAATCAAATAAGATATGGGGAAATGTGTTCTTCCCTGGCAGGCAGAAGAGAATGAAGAGCAGACAAGGAGAGACTGAACATGTGAAGGAAGAGAAACACTGAAGCAGGCCGCAGGTCGTGGGAAGAGATGGGGCTGGAGAGGCCGCAAAGTGAGTGAAGGAAGAAAGGGTGTGTGTGTGTGTGTGTGTGTGTGTGTGTGTGTGTGTGTGTGTGTGTGTGAAAACATGCAGATTTGGAGGCGGAGAAAAGATATTTTTGAGGGAATTTATTTTTTCTGTAAAACCAAAGACGATGATATCAGGCCTTGATGGAGGTAGAATCCCATTTCTTGGCCCCTTGGTTTCGGGTGTTGGTGTGTGTGAAAGATTCAAACAACTTCCAGACAACATTCTAACAAACAAGATGCATTAAATCCAAACAGTTATTTTTGCATCTTACCTTGTAAAGGCAATAATAAGAAGGTTTTCATAAGAGTGCAACAGTTGACTTCAACAAGCAATTAGCTGATGAATCTGCAGAATTCTTTCCCTACAGAAAAAGCTATCTGCAATGGTCTTTGATCTCAGGGCTTAGAAGGTTCTCGACATACCAGTCCCTCCAGGGTATGAGGTTCTGCTCATTGACAGGTTACGCCCATGTGAGAGCAGGAGGACCAGCCTGGGACGGAGCAGCTTCGCTTGCCCACTGAGTTTACTGAGCTTGCCCGTGTGGAAAGCTTCTCCTGTGTATGGGATATAATTGCAGTTGGGACTCTGTTGGTTTATGCTGGGGCCAGGCAGTGTGGGTGTAACTGGGATATAAATAAGGCCTGAATTGCATAACTTTGGTCTTCATGTGCACAGAGGCCTGTCTTTAAAACCCCTGCCAACAGTGGGATTCCTTGGAAAATAAATATCCTTACTCTTTTCGTTCTTAAACAAATAGGGAAAGCATATGGAGATCTTTTTTTTAAAAGGCTTTGGAGGGAAAATCAATATTAAAACCCCAGCCTTGCTGTCTAATTAGTTGGTATTGAAATAACAGTAGACAGAGGTTTCATTCATTTTTTTGAAAAAGTAAAATTGTACTTTGGGAAAAAAAGCCTCAGGATGCAAGTGCTAAACTATAAACCATTAAACTATTTTGGCATCAAGAATGATTTGTGTTAAAATGCTAGGAATAGAAAGAGCTGACCTTACGAATATTAAGCCCACTGAATGGATTCTTTTAATTCGTTGCAGGACATTATATGGAAACAATCCCAGCCTTGATTCCTGGAATACATCTTAAAGCTATTGGGTTGGGAAGAGGATTGTGGCGCCATGAAAATGGCCAGTTGGAAACTCCAGTGTAAGTATGCATCTAAGGTTCTAATGTGGATTTGCTCAGGAATCACTTAGGTTTTAACATTTTCCCTTTATCAGGATTTGCGGGTCCCTCACCCCAACATTAACCAACCTGACAACAATCCTCTCCAGCCCACTGCTCCTTTGAAATGGTCTGTGGATGAGAAAGAAATGGGGGCGGAGGGGGAAGTGGGACAGAAGAGAAGAGCCAGGCGGGAGAAATAAGGACAAGAGGGGGGTGAGGGAGAGGACAGAGGAGCGTGGAGAGGGAAGGGCCTCTGGGTTAGACTGTGAGCCCTTCCACGGTGTTCTTGTGCCCTTCCTCGTCTCAGAACCAATTCTAATGACATCCACGAAATGCAAGATGGCGGCACATTGTCTCCGCCAGGAGACAGCTGTTCATTCTGGACACGCCATCTGGTCATCACCTAGCACGGGACCTTCCATGTAGCAGGAATTCCTCACTGTCTTTCGCATGCGGTGACACCTACTCATTGGTGGCAGGGGTTTTACTGACCCTAGACCTTCCTGGGCCTTTCGTGGCTCTCGGGCACTAAACCAGCAGCCATATCCGAGTCCCACCTGAAGAGATCTCTTCTCCAACCCTCCCACCTCTCACAGTTTAAGCCTGACCTTTTGGGGTCATAGTCACTGACAGCTGGGGATTTAGGCTTGTGGACTTGCTGTTCCAAAGTTAGCTGCTTCTCAGCCACAAACTCCTGCTTCAGCAGTTCCAGATGTGCCTGCAGTTTCTGCAGCTCCTGTGGCAGAGAAGGCACTGGCATCATTCACATGTAACCCTGCGCATGGAGTTGTTCCCCCCAAGCCCATGAGGGTGTACCCTACAGGAGTGCAAAACAGAGCCGTCATCCTTCTCCTGGCCATTGTTTTGTTTTGGAGTCTGACATCTGAATTTCAGACAGGGGCCTTCTCCACATACCACCCTCCCTCGTAGCACAAAGCTGAAAAGTTCGGTGGTTCTGAACCCACTCGGAGCCTCTTGACGGGACGTTAATAACCCTGTATATTTGCAGAATGATTTTTAGCTTCTAGAATATATTCTGTTCTTTTTCTTACTTAACTTACTCATCAGTGTTGTAGATGTTGCAAAGTAGATTTATTACCCCGGTTTTATAGAGGAGGAAAGCGGAGCTCTAAGGAGTAAGTCTGATGCCACATAGATCTTACAAGGGAACTGAGCTTAGAGGACCTGGCTTTGAGTCTGTGGCATTTAGAGGGTGAGATGAGGAAGGAACAGCTGGAAGGTTAGCCCCAAGCTGGAATGGGTCTTCCAGATGTCACCACATCACCACATGCAGCCTCACACAGGTGCATGTGTAAACCGTGCAGGTCAGGGTCTTGTCTGGAAATATAGAGACTTTAGCCCTACAGTCCCAGCTGCTAAACATTCCCTGATCAATGTCTACATCTGGCCCTGGGCTGGATCGGAGTACTTTGCCATGGCTCAGTGGAAGAGGTGAGACTGAAGTTGGGCTTGAAGGGTACTCAGGAGGGCCTGGACCAGGCAGCACTCATGAAAATGGAGAGGAGAGAGATTCCCCAGAGCAAGAAAAGGATCAGGAGTTAAAGGATCAGACCACCAGGGTTCAAGTTCAGACTCTGTCCCCTACTAATTGTATGATTTTAGTGAACTTGAACTCTAAACTTCAATTTTTTCATATTGTGAAAACTAAATGAGCTAATGCTTCGTGTCAGGAGCATAGTACATACTCAATAGTGGGTAGCTATCATTATTATTAACAATGGATAAAGCAGTTTGGAAACATTGGCTATTGGGTATTAAAAAAGGCAAGTGTGGTAAATATTTTCCACTTCTCCCCCCAGATCCATCCTCCATCCTTCTCCGTGCCCCGCCCAGGAGGCTGACCTTCCATAGACATCAACAGGAGGGAGGAACTGAAGAAGGATGAGGTAGGGGTCTTTGTTTCCCTGATTTCCTCCTGCAGGTATCATCATGCACCAACTGTGTCTCTACCAAAAGCCACAGAGCTTGTCAGCTACTCCTACAGCTACAGCTACTCTCCTTGGGCTGGAGTATCTGTTCTTCCTCTGTCCCTAACCTGGCCCACACTGTTGTTAAATGATGGCTTATTAAACTCTCCTCGATTACTCCATTGGAGCAGGCCACCTAGTTCCTACCAGGCCGCTGATTCTATAAACCTCACAGTCAATGATCAGGGGTCTAGCTTGGGAGATGGACAGAGTGTGAGAGCCCTGACTAAAATGAGGAATTTGGAAAGGCTAACAACTTTGAATGAAGATGTCAAGCTTACCTAGATTCCTCCTACAATACCCAGCTCAGGGTCACTCCTAGGAAGCCCTCTAAAGTGCTTTGCTCTGACTAACAAGGGTGAGCCTCTTCCCTGCCGCCCTTAGCATCACCTGTAACCTTTCTCAAGCTGTGTGTCACTTGTCTATTTACCAGCCTGTTCCTAGGAGTCTATCCGCCGCTAGAAAAAGAAATAGTTCATCATCTTCAAATGCCTGGTAGAAAGTCTGGGACATGGGAAGCACCCAATAAGTGTTTGTTGAATGAATGAATTAGTTATTTCATTAGTATGATGAATGAATGAATGAATGAATAAGGAACATCTCCTAAAGTTCGGATCCTCCCAGTTTTTGTGCCGTCTGGGCTCTGAAGCACAGCCTGCCTGAGCTTTGCTTGTGCTCTTTACATCAGGACTCGTGACCATGTCTTGCGGTTGACCCAGTGGCCTAGACTACATCTTCCACTTTGCACATTTCTGGTTCTCACATTCTCAGCTTTTTGCCCCATTGCCAGGCTCTACCCCCACTTCCCGTGACCCGGGCACTGATGAACAAGGCTGTGGTGGTTACAGCATAAATGAGTGACTTGATTAAATACAACCAGCAAGGATGTGGAACCCAAAGATTTTGATCTGAAAGCACAGCTTCAGGATCAATTTTAAGTTTTTGAAGTGTTATTATATATTGAGTTGTCAGATCCTGGTAATTCTTATAACCTAAATCCCCTGGGACCCATCGACTCTGGATGGGCTTTGTGATCCTTTATAACAGCTGGTGTGCTAGTCTCTTGGACCTGCCCTGGTCTCAGATTTATTATGGGGCAACCGGTGAAGAAAAACAGCGAACAGCCATAAGTAATAGATCCCCCGAGAAAGAGAGAGGGCTGAGCACATAGAGGAATCCTAAGCTCTTTTCGCTCCTGTAACACGAAGCCCCAGTCCTCAAATAATCAGTGAGACCTGAGCCTCAGCACTTTGGGAAGGAGAGTGGGGGATGGGAAGATGGGTGAAGGGAAAGAGGAAAGCTCATAAACATTAGCACAGTTCTGTCCTAGTTTCCATATAACCAGCTTGAAATGTGTTATTAAGGACATATTTAATGCTTAATTCAATTTGATTTAGCATTCTAGGGAGTTATATATGTATGACCAACGCCAGGCCTCTGGGGGCTGTTCAGCCATAGACACAGGTTACTGCCCTTAACCCCTGGCAAAACATTTCCCCCGAGCACCTCCACTGCCCGCTGCAGAGAAGGCCCGTGCTGGGCAGATTCCCCAGGAGAGACTTATTACCAGCCTCTCGTCTTGCTCGTAGCCGGGGGAGTCCTGTGCTAGGCTTCTGGAAAATTCTTGCACCTGCAGTGAAAAAATTGCAAGATTTCATGAGTGGCATGGTATCTTATTTTTGAATTTGCTCACTTCTACTGTTCATAATCTTTAAAGGTATTACTTTAGTCTTCAGCTGATCAGTCTGTTCTTTTAGCTTCTGGCACATCTCTCTCCCTTGGGATATCTTCTGGAATATGGAAGAACTCAAGAAAGGGTCTTTCTGAGAGGTTGATGACAGCTTCCAGAGGGGTGTCTCAGATCCTGTTCCTATAGAAGAGAGAATAAGTTGGGCTACCGTTCATCTCAAGTTCACTGCAGATTTATTAAGTCCTGGAAATGGAAGTCGGTGGCAATCACCACCATTTGCTATTTAAAAATTTTTTCTAAACGTGTATCTAAATGAAAAGAGGTTGAAAAAACGCTAGTACCTGTGAGATGTTCTTGGTGGTTGTGTGTTGCAGGCTTCATCTGCATAATTAAAGGATAAGAAAGTGTTACTGTTGATAGTGATCAAGGACGCCATTATTCAGAATGGCTGATGGTTCTGATCCTCCAGGCAGCCCGTGTTGCATCAAGGCTGAATCACCTCCGACACTGATCTGTGGGTGGCCCAGGGCAATTACTTATCACCGTAACCCTCAGGTTCTCAGCAGGAAAGTGGGGACAGTAACAGAACCTATTCTTGGGGTCCTTATGAGGAGTAAGTGTTAAGTACTTAGACTCAGGCATGTGGTAAGCACTGAGTACACATTAGCTGTTAATACTATCATGTCTGATGCTATTATATGGAACATGCAAACATTTCTCCTAAAACTAGACCACAAGTCCCATGAGGCCTTCTCACCAGGTCTGTTGCTCTCACTAACACCAAACTCATGGCAGCCACACCCTAGAGAAGAACATAAAATAGTATGCATTACGTTCCATAAGGGGTGTCAAGACAGCCATTTTTACCAGGACACACCCCTTTCTGCTCATACAGGCAGACAGGAGTTTACATTCCAGAGTGATTCGCCTTGAGGGGCTGCCCATCGCTCACAGCACACAGAGCTCAGAAACAGGCCAGTGCCAGCAGCTAAACCAGTGGTTCTCAACCTTCTGGCCCTTTAAATACAGTTCCTCATGTTGTGACCCAACCATAAAATTATTTTCGTTGCTACTTCATAACTGTAATGTTGCTACTGTTATGAATCGTAATGTAAATATCTGATATGCAGGATGGTCTTAGGCGACCCCTGTGACAGGGTCGTTCGACCGCCAAAGGGGTCGCGACCCACATGTTGAGAACCACTGAAACTGGTTGTGGTCTCACCAAACTGATGATTATGAATGTCTCAGTGACATGATGGGTATGGAACCTATAGAGTCTAGTTCTCCAACCTGAAAGGACTAGAGAAGCCCAGCCAGCGTGGCTCAGTGGTTGAGCATCTACCGATGAACCAGGAGGTCACGGTTCAATTCCAGGTCAGGACACATGCCTGGGTTGCAGGCTCAATCCCCAGACAGGGGCGTGCAGGAGGCAGCCGATCAAAGATTCTCTCTCATCACTGATGTTTCTCTCTCTCTCCCTCTCCCTTCCTCTTTGAAATCAATGAAAACATTTTTTTTTAAAAAGATGGGGAAACTCGCCAAAACCGGTTTGGCTCAGTGGATGGAGCGTTGGCCTGCGGACTGAAGGGTCCCAGGTTCGATTCCGGTGGAGGGCATGTGCCTTGGTTGCGAGCACATCCCCAGTGGGAGATGTGTGTGAGGCAGCTGATCGATGTTTCTCTCTCATTGATGTTTCTAGCTCTCTGTCTCTCTCCCTTCCTCTCTGTAGAAAATCAATAAAATATATTTAAAAAAAAAAAAAAAGATGGGGAAACTCAAATTCCAGGTGGGAGAATTTGGATTTAATTCTATGATGTGTTATTGTTATTCCAGCCCCTGCTTCTTCTCATGAGGCACCCAGTGGTCTTCTGAGAGGTCACAGAACTCGCTCAGAACTGGAACAAGAACCTCAGACCTAGAAAAGGTGTCAGTCACCTTCCAGAGAACGGCTGTGGCACAGAGGAGCGGCCTGGGCCTGTTTCTGGAGGCGACTTCTCTTACCTCTGTCTGCTTGGAGGGGTCCCCAGTCTTCCCTTCCTGCTCTTCCTTCTCAGCACGGTCTGGCCTAGCTGTGCCTTCTGGAATTTCTTGCCCAAGAGCTAACCCAGCTCTCAGTTCAGGAGAAAAGCTGGCTTGTTTATCTGTTAGAAGTGGTTTATCAATCGTATTATTTTTAGGGATTTTCCCTTGGGGAGCAACACTAGAGTGATCAGAGAACCGGTAACAGACTTGGCCATATTTGAACCCAGGGCCTGATCTTGTGTTTTCTGTCTGCAGTTTCTGCTCTTGGCAGCCTTTTTGTTTATTGCTTGGACTCTTGGATTTAGTTAGAAAAGTGGAACTTTGTGGAAGGCTGCCGTCTCCAGCAGCCACTGGCTCTTCTGTCTCAGAGGTGTTTTCTGCTGTCATGGTGGGGCAACAGCTGGGCTCACTGCCCATGTCATCCTCCCTCAGGGGGTTGAGCTGGTCAGCGAGTTCTGGGGTTGGTTCTTTTGGCCAAAAACTCTTAACATAACGCAAAATAAAACTTTTAACAATGGCTTCATCAAGACTGTCCGCACTGGAGACCTCTGGGAGAGTTTCACAATGACTGCCTTGGCCTTTTAAAAGCTCCTCTTTGGAAAGATGATGCTGTAAAACATCAGAAAGGTCTGACTTTGAACGGTCCCCTTTCTTAGCTGGGATGTGAAGAGTTGGGAGGCAGCATTGTTCTTCATCAGATTTTTTCTTGGCAGCGTGTTCAGTCATTTTACCCAGAGTCCAGACTGCGCTTGCATTTCTGCACGACCCTTCATGGGCAGCCCTTTCTTGAGGGTCCTCTGCTGTTGGAATCACTTGATCTGAGACACCCAGGATGTTGTTTTCCGAGGAAAAATTGTGATCAGCGTGTAGCTTAGTTTGGGAGAAACCCCCATCGTCAGGGAAATCCTCCCGTTGCTTGGAAGCCTTACGCTCTGAGAAATCAGCCTTGTCCATGGGCAGCCAGGCCTTTGTCCTTGTGCCCGTCCTTGATGGTCTCAGTTATGCCAACAGAGCTCCTGGTTTTCAGTGACTGTCTTCATTGTCTGTCCTGTTCTGTGCGAAAGGAGAAGAGCCTGGTTGTTAAATATATTAGAATAACGTGTGGAAGTGGGCTATCCCAGTGTCCGAGCCAGAACAAAGTGGATGCTTCTCACTTAGAACAACTCAGTGATAATCGTGAAGGCAGAAAGCTCAGCAGGCGCTAAGCCATCCTAAATGCTACATTAACACAATCAATGGTCTATACACAGGAGAAAAAGGGAGTGGTAAAAATTTTATTCATTAAATCTGGTTAATGACCACATATTTATCAATCTGTCTTGGACCACACATCACTGACGGGCCTCTCAGTTGTATAACATTAAACGTTGTTTGCTCGGCTAACATACGACCTCCCACCTTCTCTGTCCTGGTTTTGAAAGGATGCCCAGTGCAGAAGGCAGGTACTCTTCACCCATGGGAATAAAGGACAAAGGAAGAAGTGGCATGCAAGAGACATGGTCTCGGTAAGAGCCTTGGAACTATTTTTAAAATCTACTTGTAAATGAATTTATTGTTTGATGGTGAAAACTATCACTAATTTGAATTCATTGTCTAAGACATCCAAATGGCCAACAGGTGCATAAAAAGATGCTGAACATCACTAATCACCAGGGAATTGCAAATCAAAACCACGTTGAGATATGGCCTGACACCTGTGGGATGGATGTCATGGAGAAGAGATAACAAGCGCTGGCGAATGTGGAGAAAAGGGACCTTTGTGCACTGTTGGTGGGAATGCAAATTGGTTCAGCCCCTATGGAAAACAGTAAGGAGGTTCCTCAGAACATTAAAAATGTATCTACCACGTAATCCAGCAATGCCACTTCTGGGTATATACCCAAAGGAAATGGAATCAGGATCTCACAGAGATACCTGCACCCCCATGTTTATTCACATTATTCACAATAACCTATGTGCCCATCGATGGATGAATGGATTAAAAAGATGTGACATATTACAATGAAGTATTATTAAGACATGAGAAAGGAGGACATCTGGTATTTGCGACTACATGGATAGACCTTGAGCACATCATGCTAAGGGAAATAAGTCAGAGAAAGACAAAGGCTGTCTGATGTCACTTTTGTGTGGAATCTAAAAAAGCCAAACTCGTAAAAACAGAGTAAAATGGTGGGTACCAGGGGCTGGGGGCAGGGGGCGAAGGAGGGATAGAGTAGATGAGATTTAAGGGCACAAACTTACAACAAGTAGTTACCAGTTTAATGACATAAGCCCTAGAGATCTAATGCACAGTGTAGTGAATATCAACAGCAATTATGTATTCAAGCTTTTTAAGAGACTAGAACTTAATTATTCCACTCACCAAAAAGAATAATTATGTAACTTGATAGAAGTGCTAATTATGACTAGAGTGGCAATCATATCGCAATATATGAATGTATTAACTTTAAAATTATACAATGTTATATGTCAAATATATTTCAGTTTTTAAAAATTGTCTGTTTTGAGGGGGAAAAGAGTATTTTAAATGCCTACAGAGAAGAGCGAAAGACGAATTCTAGTTTTTCAGGACTTTTAATGACACAGGCAAGCTACAGCCCCAAGCGCATCCTCATGGTCTTTGTATCTTGAGGTGCTAATGGCAGAGCTCCAAGCCCTTCTAACCAGATCCTAGTTCCTAAAATATTATTCCTTTGAAACTGATAGCATTTAACTTTTGTTAGAATTCTTAAGAAAAAGAGACCACAAAGGTACTCTCCTGTTGCATACAGGAAAACAGCCTGTTATTATTATTTTCTTTTTGTTTGCATGCAAAATATCAAAAGTTTTTTTCCTGGTAAAGGACAGTCTACATTCTTAGCCTTGTAATGGCCCCTTACAGGTAGCTGGAAAGAACTGGAACATTTTCCCACGAAGCTACCAGGCTCTGTCTTGGACTCCCAACGTTCATTCAAAGAGGTTCCGGTCAGAATCCAACAGAACCCAATTTACTTTCTGAGTTCAGGTGAACACATCTGGGGCCGTGACTGCTTATGCAGCTAGACTGACCATTATGTGCTCAGCAGTAGCTCACAGACCCCCCTGAGCGTGACCACTGAGCACACAGGCCGGCTCACCCAGTGGCCCAGCCCTGGGAGATGCTGCAGCTGGGCCCGGCCAGGAATGAACACAGATGCTCACCACGCTGACCACTGTACCCTGCGTGGTTCACTTGATTATGAGTCTGAATTTGGTGCCCAAGTGCTGACTCATCTGCCAGTTTAAGAGAAGATAACCGTGGCTGCGATGCCTGGGAATCTGATGGAATCGATTGAGAATGTCTATAGATGGAAATCCCCCAAATCCTTAGTGCTTAGAGGCCAAAGATGGTCAGTGAATCATTGTCTCTGGCTGGTAGGTGATGTCTGTTCTAGTCACTAAGCCCAATACAAATGTTCTATATTGGAACCTGTTTCCATCTTCAAAGGAAAACCGGGGGGCCGTGTGCCAGTGACAATCTCTTCCTCTCATCTCCAGTACCCTCTGCTCTCTGCTGCCAGCCTCCAGACAGGCTGTCCATGACCCAAAGGAGAAAGCAGGCATTGTACCCTCCCACCCTTCCCTGCCTCCCCACATCCAAGTACCAGCCACCTAACACTCTTAGTCCTGATCCCCCTCTTCTAACGCCAGCCCGCTGACTACAATGAAAGCTGGAGCTGACCAGAGGCACTGCGCCAACAATCCAAACTCTTCTTCCTCCTGTGTGCGTGGGCCATTCAGGGCGTGAACAGACGACAGCCAGGAGCTTTAAGTGTGTGACCCAGGACGCTTGTCCTGCATACAGCAACCTGCTCCCAACCTGACATCCGGCACCCCCTTCAGTCAACACAGATGGCAGGCCAATGGCAGCAGTGACAGAAACTCACCTCCCAGGGGCTCAGGTCGCCCAGAGGGAACCGGTCGCAGGGCCTTGCAACACAGAGGAGCAGTCCTTCAACTCAAAACCATCTTCCTTTTTTCCAGTAGCGGGAGGTGGTCGGCAGTGGAGCAAGAGCACAAAAACTAAGCTGCAGAGTCCGGTGCGTCTGCTGCTCCTGCCTTCCTTCAACTGCAAGAAATCGGCTGTGGAAATACGTAGGGGACTGCTGATGGGATCTGCATGTCATTTATCTTTTAAGAGCATCAAAAACACTTAGTTTGACTGTTTGCATTTTCAAATCCTCCCCCTCTACCCCTAGCTCAAGGTTTCTATTTACCCATGAAAGCAAATAGGAGATGTCTCAGGACTGTGTGCTCGAGGCCACACCCAGAGGCCAGGTGTGGGTGGGTTTTGTGTCCAGTGGATGGTGTTTCTAGATTAACATATTTTCAAAAGTAACGTGACACGGGCTCCCTGCGCAGTGACTGCATTTGGTGACGCTCCCGTAATCCTATCAGCGAACTCTATCTCAGAAATACGGGGCGCCCACCCCGGCAGGTCTGCGACTGGAACCACATGCCAGTCAGGGTGGCGTCAGCCTGTGACTGTTGAGCGGCAGAAGGGAGACACCGTGATGGGCAGCACATGGAGCCCGTGCTCCCCTGAGAGCCGAGAGCCGAGAGCCGAGGACCCGAGAGCCGAGGATCTATTATTTATCATCAGTTTCAGCGAGGTGGGCCTTCTGGGAGTGTGTGTGAGTTGGTGACCAGCTGTTACAAATTATTTATCCCGAAACCATTTTACAAGTCAGAACAGAAGAATCTTTGAAACTGTGAGCAAACCAGTATTTGGAGAAGCTTCTTGGTGGTGTGTGACCAGCCTTCGCTTGTTTTTCTTGCCCTTTGGGGGTCAGCGCTGTCTTTTTGGCCAATTTTCTCACTGACTTAACCACATAGTCATCATAAATCTAAGTGATTGTCTCATTTGTATGGAAACCATGGGCCCTTACTGTGCTTTGGGAACATTTAGAAAACTCTTGCCAATTGATTTTCTTTTCTTTCTTTCATTTTTAATGTAAACACTTTTTACATTTCTTTCAAATAAAAATCAATGTTATAAAAATTGCCCATTGGTTTTCTAAGAATAATTCCAATGACACATTTTAAAACACTGCTTTAAAGAAATACAATTTTTAAAAGGACTTTGTCCCTTCCCTAACTTTCCAGCTTAAGTTTGGCAACCGCTGCCTAGAGCTAAGAGGAGCAGAATATTTTAGGAACGTTCTTTCTCCTTTACCTAAAGACTTACCCTTCTCTCCCCTGCCTTTCACCCCCAGGCGAAAGGAAGAGCATTGACTTAAAATTATAAAATAAGAAAAATATAAGGAATAAAACGTCAAACATATTATACATTGATGCCTGATCTATGCTCCTCAAGATGATTTTGAAAAAAGTCTATCCTTGCATTAGAAAAAAACAATCTAGGGGATGCCTTAAGGAATGCCTGTGGTCAGGGGGTGGCCAGTGGAAAGGGTGGTGGGTAGAAGCAATGAAGTGAATTTATGGACACTGAAGTGGTCGCGTGACTCAGTATTCCTAAAAGCTCCACTGTTCTCTGCAGCTCCCCCTCACCCCACCCTGGGCGCGAGCAAGTGCCTGGGGGAGGGCTGCACAGGCTTCTTGGAAGGAGCTGACCGGGAGGTGAGGCGCCTCTAAAGCACTTGCTTTGTTCTTTATGCCTCTGAGGTTGGGGTCCTACCCAAGTCCTGCTGAGAGAAAAATAGTTTGGGAAGGGTCAGTGACATCCATCTGAGGTGGAGCCTACCACTAAGGCAGAAAGAATTCTAGATGATACAGTTTTGATGTGTGTGATCTGCCTGTCAAAAGGCGCCTCTGGGCACATTTGCAATCCCATAATTAAGACTGACAACAGCATCATAAAGCAGTGGGTATTTATTATCTTCAGAGGAGGACATCCCGGGACGCATCCTGTCCTAAAGGCAGGCAGACTCTTAGAAGTGAGACACGTGGGGGAGTCATGAACGCCTCACTTCCTTCCCAAGCAACCTGCCCTACTAAGTGATGTTTGGAATGACGGGGTAGCAACAGGTCTCATTGTGCAACTTCTTTCCCACGTGAGCCCACGTGAATGGGAAGCCCTTGACTGCTGGTACCAGGCAGCCCCCAGATCTGCTGATGGCAGTGATAGTGTCCACCTGCAGGAGAACACGGGCTGTTTCCCGGCCCTAGCCCTGAACCACCTGCTTCTCTTTCTCATCAGCTTCTTAAACCTCCTTCTTTGTTCCGCAGGCCCTAAAGCGTTGCCATGCTCGCCTGCCTTTACCAACTCCTGTCCCAGATTGAAGGTGGGGCGTCCGCATCCTGGGACCCTCTCAGTCAGGGATGTTAGTCACCCAGCGTGGGACAGAGTCCCTCACCCTGCCAGGCCCCTACCCTCTCTGTTATCCTCTCACCCAAGGTACTTAGTCCTGTTTCCTAGCTAAGTCGCTTGTCTAGAAAGCCACCACCAGGAAGTGACAGAGGCACACTTATGGGGAATATACAAACCCACGGTCATTTTTTTCTTAGTTTCTAAACTTTGTTACTGCTTTATGTTTTTCTGTTTATTGTAGAAAATGTGAAAAGTAGAGAAAAGTGTAGCGCAGGGGTCCTCAAACTACGGCCCGCAGGCCACATGCAAATACAAATATTGTATTTGTTCCCATTTTGTTTTTTTACTTCAAAATAAGATATGTGCAGTGTGCATAGGAATTTGTTCATAGTTTTTTTTTTTTAAACTATAGTCCGGCCCTCCAACGGTCTGAGGGACAGTGAACTGGCCCCCTGTTTAAAAAGTTTGAGGACCCCTGGTGTAGCGTCAGAATGCTTCAGTAGAATTCTTTCTAGTGTTTATTAAACATTTTGCATAGCTGGGCTTGTAACATATAGTTTTGCAACATGTTTTCAAAAAATGTAATATCAAGAGCATTTCCCATGTTATTAATAACTTTGAAATAAATACATGTTTTCATAGTTATATCCACTGCATAGCTGTACTGTAATTAATCATTTCCCTAAGACAGTTTTTGTTGACCTGAAAATGCCTTTCTTTCACTCTTGTTTTTGAAAGATATTTCCACTGGTTAAATAATCCAATGCTGACAGTCATTTTCTATGATCATATCAAAAATATTCTCCTCTGGCCTACGTTTTGCAGTTGCAAAGTCACCTGTCAGCCTGACTGTTGTTCCACTGGGCAGTATATACTTTCTATATCTGCATACATCTTCAGCTAGACTCAATTATTAAGTATTTCTCTCTCTCTTGTTGAACTGTTTGAATGTAAGTTGCAGAATTCATGGTGCTTTCTGAAATATTTAAACTTTTTTATATGTTCAGCTTGCCTGAAACATTTCAGCTTGCCTTTCTTAAAAATAAAGACATTCTCCCATTGAAACATAATTCCGTGTTAGTAAGAAAACTAACAGTGATTTCATAATCTCATCTAATATACAGTCTATATTTAAACTTCCCCAAGTGTTTCTTAAAATGACTTTTATGGTTCCCCTCCTCCCTCTCTCCCTCTCTCTCTCTCTCGGGCTCAGGACTCCATCAAGATTCATCTTTTTTGGTTTGTTTCTTTTCATGACAATAATGTTTATGAAGAGTGAGTCTGGGCTAGTTGTCACGTAGACTGTCTCAAATTCTGGATTTGTTTCAGAGTGTGCTTTTAAAAATATATACAAATGAAGATATTCCCACGCTTAAAATCTTCCATTGGCAACTAGAGCATTTAGAAAAGAAAGCCCAAACGCATGACCCTGGCTTGCGAAGGCCTGGGGATTTAGTGTGACCTTACCACGAACGCTCTCCTCTCCCTCACTTCACTTAAGGCCAGGTTCTCAGCCCCACTGAGCGTGTCCTCACAGGACTTTGCATTAGCCATGCCCTTTGCCTAATGTGCTCTCCCCTGAGCTTTGCTTAGAAGTTGACTCCTTCTTATACTTCAAATCTCAGTGTGAACCCCATCCTCTCAGAGTGGCCTTTCCTACCTTGACCCTCAGTCACCCACCCTCACATCACCCTACTTTGACTTCTCGTGAGACCTCTCACAACCAGATATCTTTCTTGTTGTTTTTCTTGAACTCCAGAAGAGCAGGGGCTGGGCTCTGTCTGGCTCATTGCTATGTTCCCAGCACCCAGAACAGTTCCTGACACGTAGCAGACTCTAAATACTTGCTGGATATTGTAATGAATAAGCTGGAAGCCGAGTGCTGAAAAGAAGCCAGCCATTGAAAGAGGCTGGGAGAAAATATCTAGGCAGAGGGAGCTGCCAGGGAGGAGGCCCTGAGAGAAAGAACCCTGAGGCTCGGTCTGTTAGGGCCTGCGACCTCCTGTGTGTGGAGGGCACAGGGAAATGCAGGAGCACAGAGGTGAGCAGGACCAGGGGACCGAGGGCTTTGTGGGCCATGGGAGGGAACTGGGATTTTATTTTAAACCAAAGGTGAGGCCGCTACAGTTTTTCAAGTACGAGACTGACATGATCTGATTTGCACCTTTAAAGACATCATTTAAAAGGTAATTCAACTTGAGATGGAGATAATATGAGTGATAGAAAGCCACATGCATCTGAGAAGACTTGCAAGTGGCGAGTTATGATTCACCGGGACATGCTCAACCTGATAGAATGCACTTCCTTCGTGGCTTTCGGATCAGCAGGCAGAGAAGAACTTATGAGTAAGAAGGAATCTTAATCTGCCTCTGAGACAGCACAGTCAGCTCATTCTGTGCCTGATACTTAAATAGTTGTTGGTAATAATAATAGGTAACCTTTATTGAGCAGCCACCCCACGGAAAGATTTATTATTTGTGTTTTGCAGTTGAGGCTAAAGAGGAAAGGTGACGACTTGTTCATGGTCAGCCAGCCAGTAAATGGTAGTTGGATGCCAAAGCTGCTGTTTTAACCTATTTGCCATCAGGCGTTCCTAAAAAGAGAAATGGTGTTTGGATCGGTGGTTCTGACCATATTCAAAGAGACACTGAAACTGGGGTTTCTTTAACAGATCCTTAAGCAGTAGGAACATTTAAAGGTAATTTCGGTGGAGAAATGTATGAGAAATAGATTCTTTGGCCGGAGAAACTGTAGTCTTGGTATTTTTATGAAGGAGAACAAACAGACCTTTATTAAAAAAAATAACTTGCTCTGGAGAGGGAGTGCATGGCAGGAAGCTCTCCTTCCCGGCGTATTTGGAGCGTGGCGGCCTGTAACCCAGGAAAGCTGCCGCCGGCGTCCCGGGAGCCGCGGAGTTTGCTTGCTCAGGACCCGGAGCGCCCCCAGCACTGAGCCGCCTGGTCCCCTCACGGCCCCCGGCCCCGCACCGAGCCCCTGTCTTAACCCGCGGAGCCCGCCGGGTGCTCGCCCTCAGGCCTGGGCGAGCCTGGGGCCGGGGGCACTGGCGTGGGGCTCCCATCGTTTAGGGGTCTGGCCGGACCCGCTCTGAGCGCTTCCTGGGCGATGCTTGTCGCTCCGCCCACCCATTCGTGTTGGAAGAAGAAACAGGAAAGCAACTTCGCCTGGGTGGCCGCGGACAGGTCCCGAGCGGGAAAGGCCACCTCCCCGTCCCGCCCTCCACCCCCCCCCTTGCCCCTCTCCCCTCTCCTCCTCCCCTGTCCTCTCTCCCCTGTCCCTTCTCCCCAGTTCAGCTCCGACACGCCAGCCACGCCCCCGCCCGCCCCCCGGCCTGCCATTGGCTGGTCCGAAAGACGCGGGGCGTTGTCGGTTTGAATGGGAGCGCCTGGCGCTCGGCGCAGGCGCAGAGGGAGCGGGAGGGGCGGGCAGCGCTTCGAGACCCCCCGGCGGCGTGCGACCAGCGGGACGGCGAGGGGAGCCCTGGGAGCTCTGGCTCACGTGACCGGCCGGGGGCGGGGCCTGGGGCGGGGGGCGCGCGCCGGCCGGCGGAGCTGCCCCTGCCTGGCCTGGTTCCCGCGGCGCGGCGACCGGCCGTGGGGAGGGGACGCCGCCCGTCAGTCGCCCGAGGCGTCCGCTGTTGCAGCGCCGCGTTCTCCGCGCTCTCCCGACTCGCCGGCCCGCGGGAGGTGAGTGGCGAGGGGCGTTTGAGGGCGCCCCGCGGAGGGAGGTGGCCCGGGGTGTGGGTGCGGGCGGCGCGTTCTGGGTCCGGGGCGACCGCCTTTGTTCGCGGCGGACCGCGGGGACCCCGGGACGACAGCCCGCTGCGGTCTTGGAGACTTTAAAGTGCGAGTAAAGCGTGACAGTTGCGCTCGCCGATGTTTTAAAGTAAAAAGTGGAACGGGGTGCAGTGCGTCCTCTCCTAGTCCGAGTGTGAGAAACGGCTGAACCCCGAGCCCCGGGAGTCGCACCCCGGCCGGTTGCCTTCACCTGTAGCCGGGCGGGGGCTCCGCCCGCTGGTGGGTTTGTTGGACACCTGCGTCCCCCCTTCATCGACGCCACCTGTCGATCCGCCTCGGCGATGGGTAATCGCTGCGGAGCGTCGGTCAGCGCAGGCTGGGAGGAACCGCAGGCTGTCCTGGCGCGGCCACAGGTGGAGCCGCGTTTTCTTGTTCGATGCGTCTGACCAGTGTTTGAAATCAGCGGGAGAACACGCGTGAGGACGGACGTGCTGCCTCGGTGCGTAATTCCCCCCGCGGAGACGCCGGCGGAGGGGGCCCCGGGCTCGCCTTCCGTCGGCGGGTGGAGGAGATGCCGGGAGTGGGGGTCAGCTCGCCCCGAGCCGAGCGCAAGCGGCCGCCGAGAGGAAGGTTTAGGTCGGTAACCGCCGGGGCGCTGCCCCCGATGCTGACGCCCAGGCCTGCCTGTCCCTCTGCGGGAAGCGGCGTGGGTTGATGGTTCAGAATCGAGTCGGCAACACGCGGGGAAGGTCGCTGCTGGTGGCCCTGTGTGGAGTGGGGCCCGGGGTTGGGACCCGGGGTTTGGGGGCCCCGGGGTTGGGGGCCCGTGTCCCACCTGCGCCTCCACACCGTCCCCGGCCCCGGCGAGCTCGCCGGCTGCGGACGCGAGCGAATACAAAGTGCAAGTCCTGGGACACTGTGGTCGTGGCGTTTCCCCCTCCAGTGGTTCTCAACCTTCTGGCCCTTTAAATACAGTTCCTCATGTTGTGACCCAACCATAAAATTATTTTCGTTGCTCCTTCATAACTATAATGTTGCTACTGTTATGAATCGTAATGTAAATATCTGCTATGCAGGATGGTCTTAGGCGACCCCTGTGAAAGGGTCGTTCGACCGCCAAAGGGGTCGCGACCCACAGGTTGAGAACCGCTGCAAGCCCTCTTTGGCCAGACCTGCGGTTGTGTTTTCTTCTGTTATTTAATCAGCATTCGGTGCTGCACATGTTACATTGTAACATAAATCTCAGACTTGGTACCAGGCTAATGGCAGCAAAGATAGGATATAGCCTTTCTACAATGGCCTTGTTTTTAAGCATAAAGCATTTCTAAGATTTACTGAAAAGATGAAATTTTGTAATTAGTTCTCAGGAATTTCAAAATCAAAAACCTGCCACAGATTGAGACTATTCTAAACCTAGGCTAATGGCCGTGTCCTTTTTAAATAACAATAATAGTAAGTAACAGTAACTATTCCGATTATTGCTACTGTACTCGATGAAGTTCTTTTATTAAGTACTAGAGCCAGGCCCTGGGTTAGGTGCTTAACAAATCCTGTCTCATCACAACACATGTTGCCTGAGTATCTTTATGCCCAAACCTCCTCTGAGAGTCGAACCAGCTTAAGGCCATGAAACGACTAAGTCACTGCTGGGATCCGACCAGGCCTGGCCCCCCTCAGGCTGACTGCATTGTCTCTGGATTCCATCTGAGGGACAGAGTCCTGTTTGATGCCTGCAGGTGCTGTGCTTTGTTGTGAACTGGGCAGAAATCTATCCTTTTTTTTTTTAGAACTGCTGTCTTTTTTTTTTCAATACCTTATACACCACATAACATTTTCAGTATCCCTTTTAATCATTTTTATGTATGTGCTGCCAAAGCAAGCACTTAATCATCTTTATAAAAAGAGTAAAAAAATATAAGTTTTTCCTGAGTTATTTACATGAATATGAATGCACTCTTTACTGTGGAGACGAAATATGTTAAAGTATTGTTTTCTCAATATTATAGGATTCTTTGCTGCTTTATAGTTCAGTTCTTCCCAGGCAAGAAGTGAAAAAAAAGTTTGTGGGATATCAATTATGTGCAAAGAATTTGCTTCTGGAGTTTTTGCAGTGTCTTTTTAATTATTTTTTGTTTTTATTGATTTCAGGGAGGAAGGGAGAGGGGAGAGATACATAAACGTCAACGATAAGAGAGAATCATTGATCGGCTGCCTCCTGCACACCCCCTACTGGGGATGGAGCTCACAAACCCAGGCATGTGCCCTTCACTGGAATCCACCAGACCCATGAGTCTGCAGGCTGATGCTCTACCCACTGAGCCAAACCGGCTAGGGCTTTGCAGTGTCTTTGCCTGTCTCCCTGCCCTGCCCTGTATGTTGCTGCCAGGTTATCGTCCTCACACAAATCCAGCTTTGCTATTTCTTTGCTGAAAAAATGATAAGGTTCCCCATTATGTAAATGCAAGGCCAAACATGTGCGTCAGCCACATACGTAGTCAGAGTCCCTCATAATTTGGTACCTTCTCTGACTTCTCTTGCCCTGTGCCTAACCCAAAGGGCTTGTCCTGGTACATATTCTGTGTTCCCTCCTCCTGGCTTTTTTGGAGCCATTTCCTCTATTTTCCTAATAAGGCCTGTCCTCCTTCAAGGTGCAGTACAGATTTTATTTCTTCCAAAAAGCGTTCCTTAGTCCTTTTTTACTCAGAATTAGTCTTCCCATATCACCTCATGACATTACTGAGTTGAATAGAATCACTTTTGCAGAGAAAGGTATAACATTTGGAAGGAGAAGAGAGTTATATTTTCCTGTGAAAAATTCTAAATTCAAACTCTTTAGGGATCCCATTTAAGCACTTGGGATTTATTTCTGCTTAAAAATGTATTTGAAAGCAGTTTTGCTTTGTTCAAGTCCTGTTAAGAGAACTATTGATTTATTGTCACTTATTAACTTAAGAACAATGCTCAGTTGAAAGGACCACTTTTCTACTTCACTGTTGAGTTGTTCACATACGCATTTTAATAATTGATTTAAGCTGATGGCTGACCAGCATGGGTAGTAGTAAGTGGCTGTGGGCCATATGCTCTGGTGACTTGATAACCAATTTGTCTAAAGTTGTGTTCTCCCCATTGTTTACTAATAAGTGTTTCTCTTTTTCTGGTTCGGTCATGTCTTCATAAGACTTTTAAAAATTTTACTTCTTTGAACTTCTATTAATTGCATCATGTTTGTCTGATAGTTTGTGTGGGCCCTAAAAAGATAAAAACAAATAAATTTATATTTATAAACAAACGATTACATACAGTACATACAGATCAAAAAGGGTAAGGACAGCATATATGCAGGGTTTTTGTGTGTGTGTGTTGTTGTTTTTTTAGAAGTTGGGCTTAGTGTGAATGGTCAATGTTTGTGGATTGCAGACATTTTCTTGTGACCCCTGTCACCCTGTAACCTCAGAAGCCACTTGGGAAGCACTGGACATGTAATTGGCATTGATTAAAGCTTAGAGTGTCTTTTGTTAAAGTCGTCTTTGCGTCTTTTATAACCTTGATATTATAATACTTCTATGTATCCATAGAATTTTGTGTTTATAATAATTAACTAGAAATCTCTTTCCTGCCCGGCCTGCGTGGCTCAGTGGTTGAGTGTTGACCTATAACCCTCTGTTCTAGCTTTAGAGTTGGTTGATCCACTGCTTTTACTAAGTGTTTGCCTTTGTCTGTGAGAATTTTCTTCTTTCCTATATATGTTTTAAAAAATATTTTTATTGATTTCAAAAAGGAAGAGAGAGAGAAATACCAATGATGAGAGAGAATCATTTATTGGCTGCCTCCTGCACGCCCTCCATTGGGGATGGAGCCCACAACCCCAGCATGTGCCCTGGCTGGGAATAGAACTTCGGTCTCCAAGTTCACAGGATGACACTCAACCACTAAGCTATGCTGGCTGTGCTCCTATATTTTCTTATTCATATTTCTTATCTATTCTTAAAGAAGTTCCTTTAACATTTCTTGTAATACTGGTTTCGTGATGAACTAAACTAGTGACCAACTCCGTTAGCTTCTTCTTGTCTGTGATCACAATTGGAAAGCTTGTAAGCTCTCTGCTACTGCTTGCCTTTGCCTCTCACATCCCAATGGCACTGCGTCCCTTTTCTCCAGGTGCTCTGAGCCGACGACAGAACCAAGTACCAGCCGTTCTCGGGCCTGACCTGACTTTCTTCTGACATAATTTCCCACATCAGTCATATATTCTGATATCAGAATATTTCTTGCCTTTAACTGGCTTCTTATCGCCTCCACACTAAGGCCACGTCTGAACTTTCTCCTTGTTGGACTTTGCTCACTACCCCGTGCTTTTTCCTGTGTCTTCTCACATTTCTCCGTATAAACTTCCTGCTTTTACCTTCCTGCTCTGGATTTTGCACAGGCTGTTCCTTATACTTGTCATCTCGTTTCCACTCTATCTTTCAGATAAAATGTAACTAGAAATAGAAATTTGGATTCTGCAACAGGCCATATTTTAGTCCATCTAAAAGTAAGTCTATTTATAGATACGTAAGTTGACAGAAAATAACCAGTCTGCTAGGGTAGTTACTTGAGTTAATTCAGAAGGGGGTATTTGGGCATCCTACTTTATTTTATTTATTTATTTATTAAAATATATTTTTATTGATTTTTTTACAGAGAGGGAGAGGTATAGAGAGTTAGAAACATCAATGAGAGAGAAACATCGATCAGCTGCCTCCTGCACACCCCCTACTGGGGATGTGCCCGCAACCAAGGTACATGCCCTTGACCAGAATCGAACCTGGGACCCTTCAGTCTGCAGGTGGATGCTCTATCCACTGAGCCAAACCAGTTAGGGCTTATTTATTCATTTTAAAATATATTTTTATTTAATTGAGAGAGGAGGGGAGAGGAGAGAGAAACATCAATGAGGAGGAGGAATCATTGATTGGCTGCCTCTTGCATGCCCCCTACTGGGGATCGAGCCCACAACCCAAGCATGTGCCCCTGACCAGAATCAAACCTGGGACCCTTCAGTCCACAGGCCAAACCTCTATCCACTGAGCCAAACCAGCCAGAGCCTGAGCATCCTACTTTATTATCCTATTAGAAGCCCGGTGCATGAAATTCGTGCACGGAGGGGGGGGTTGCCCTCAGCCCAGCCTGCATCTTCTCCAATCTGGGAGCCCTCAGGGGATGTCCGATTGCCTCTTGCAATCTGGGACCGCTGGCTCTTAACTGCCCGCCTGCCTACCTGATTGCCCCCAACGCCTCTGCCTCGCCCGGTACCCGGGACCCAGGATTCCCTCCTCTGGCCGGTCTCAGGCACCTAGGACCCGGGTTTCCCTCCTTCTGGCCGGCTGCAGGCACCCAGGACCCGGGCTGGCTTTGCCTGGGCCAGCCGCAGCCGCAGGTGACTGTGGGCAGGCGGCTTTGCCTGGGCTGCAGCTACAGCCGCAGCCGCTAGCACCCGGGACCATGGGGTGGGCGACTTGTCCCTCTCTTGGGCTGCAGCCTGGCTGGTCCCCATTCCTCTCTCACGAGCTCATTTGTGCCTGGCTGGTCCCCATTCTTCTCTCCCCAGTGTTGAGTGTCTGCGCCATTACCACCTGACAATGTGAGGGCATGACAACCATTTGCATATTAGCTCTTTATTATATAGGATACTTACTATGATGTGCATTTGTTACTATAAGCTGTACCCTGAATTCTAATAGAAAAAAACTTCATTTTAAAATAGAGGGTGTCCCTAAAAATGTATACACACTTGAATAATTATAAAATTCGTGTTTATTAACATACAGTTCATTTTCAAAATGTAAAAGAATCTACTGAAACGAATACTTTTTTGTCAATGCCTGTTTTTAAACTGGTGACTGTTCTGGTCCAGGCATTGCTGATAACACAAAGCAATGGAATTGTAAACATCAAGAATCATTTTATTGGGTATTGATTCTTCAATTCATCAAGTGTTACTGGTTTTATACTGTAAACTTTATTTTTTTATGTATCCCCCATAAAAAATGTCCATGGGGCATTTTAGGATAAATTTCCTTTGTTTAAAGCTTAGTCTGGCTTTATTATTTCAAATCAGTTAAACCTGAAAAGGAGTTTGATAATTTAAGTGAGTTCTCAGCTGTTAAAGTGTGTATACATTTTTCTGGGGGACACCCTGTATATTCTTGATTCTCAATATGTAGCCACACTCATTGGAAAAGAGTTCCTTTATCTGACTTGAAACATTACAACTGAAAGGGATTTGGAGAATTTGAGTATTGTATCTTAGAAGGAATTATTAGGATAAGAGAAGTTTAAACGAATTTAAATGATCTCACCTAAAGGCAAGAAAAGTCAGTTATATTTTTTTGTCTGATGGGTGTTCCCAGTTTTTAGAAGTACGTACTTAAATGAAAGAATCTAAACAAAAGTTACGGGCATTTGAGTGGAATCAGAAGTAGTTTAGGTAAGTTGAAAGTATTTCAAAAGATATAATGTAACTGTCTACCCCCTTCTCCCCATCGCCTAGTTTGCAAATATGTCATTGTCATGGAGTAAAGCAGGCCTAGGACTTGTTTGCGTTGGTTGTGTACCTTGGACAGTGCCCGGAAGTCCAGTTGGCTGTAGGACAGGAGTGGCCTTTTTGACTTCCTAATCAGGTAATTACGTGTGAGGCAGTCAGAGTTATGCACTAGTTGATCTTTCTATATGGTTCTGTCAGTTTCTAGGGTATGGAAAAGATTATTGCTTTCTCTTCATTTCTCCACAGTCAGACTAAAAGACGCTTTGAGCTAACTGTTTTGTTAGCAGTGCGGTTTTGGAGCATTGTTCTTTAAAACCTGGGAGATGCTATTAAGGATATATGTGTTCCTTACAAATTACAGGTTATAAATCTTAATAGAGGTTGGAGGTTAAACTTGATGGTTTCTTAATATTCTTTCAAAACTCTAATTTCCATTCCATTTCCTGGTCGTGTCATTACATTTTCTTATCCTAATGAACCATTCATAATTTAATATCTGTTGCACATTTTATTAGTATTAAACTAGTAACACGAATAGATATAATAGATGTAGCACTAAGATATAAAGTATGTGTTAAAGTATGACATGGATTTGTTAACTCCATGCAATGCAGAGGATGAATGAACACATTGTTACTAAATTGGTCAGAGAGTTCTTACAACACAAATCATTGAATCAAGAATTGCTTGTTTGTTCAATGAGTAATTTTAAGATAAGAACTGTTAATTATGGAGATTGTAATGTAAGAGTGATTTTTTTTGAGGATACTTTTCTTTTGAGTATAGTTAAACCATATTATAAATTGTCCCAGTAAAATGGTGAATAGCATTCTTGTCTTCTTGCTTGTTTTATTTTTAAAATGGTTCTTTATGAAGTCTTTTTTCCTTTAATTTTTATTATTTTTATTTAAAATTCCCATCCCCTTACTCAATCCTCTTGGGTAACCACCATCATCTTCTCTATGAGTCTGTTTCTGTTTTGTTTATTCATTTATTTATTTATTTTAGATTACACATATAAGTGAGATCATGTGGTATTTGTCTTTCTCTAGTTTATTTCACTTAGCACAATACCCTCTAGGTCCATCCCTGTTGTCCCAAATGGCAACATTTTATTGTTTTTAATGTCTGAATAATATTCCATTGTAGATATATACCACATCTTTATCTATTCATTTATTGATGGATCATATGGCAGTTCTATTTTTAGTTTAATTCATCTTTATTGTTGAAAGTATTACAGATGTGCCCTTTTTTACCCATTGACCCCTCCACCTGCTCTGCCCTGTTTTTAATTATTTTAGGAATCTCCATCCTGTTTTCCATATGGCTGCACCAATTTACAATCCCATCAACAGTGTTTTCCATAGTGGCTCCATCAGTCTGCATTCCCACCAGTAGTGTGCGAGGGCTCCCTTTTCTCCACATCCCCGCCAACACTTGCTGTTTGTTGATTTATTGATGATAGCCATTCTGACAGGTGTGAGGTGATATCTCATTGCGGTTTTAATTTGCATCTCTCTGCCCCAGCCAGTTTTCTCAGTGGTTAGAGGCGTCAGCCAGCAGACTGAAGGGTCTTGGGTTTGATTCTGGTCAAGGGCACATACCTCGGTTGCAGGCTTGATCCCGGCCTCAATTGGGGTGTGTGTGAGAGACAACTAATCAATATGTTTCTCTCTGTCTTCCCCCTCCCTTCCACTCTCTAAAAATCGATGGAAAAAATATCCTTGGATGAGGATTAACGGTAACAAAAATTCTCTCTCTCTTTGATGATTAGTGATGTTGAGCATCTTTTCACATGCCTGTTGGCTTCTGTGCGTCCTCTCTGGAGAAATGTCTATTCTGTTCCTTTGCCCATTTTTAAATCGGGTTGTTTGTTTTTTCTGGTGTTATAAGTTGTATGATGTTCCTTATCTTTTTGGATGTTAACCCCTTATTGGATGTGTCACTGGCAAATACCTACTCCCTTTCAGAAAGTTGTCTTCTTGTTTTGTTGATGGTTTCCTTTGCTGTGTAAGACCTTTTATTGTGATGTAGCCTCATTGCCCGAGGAGACATTTTCCCCAAAATATCACTAAGAATGATGTCAGAGTTTACTGCCTCTATGTTTTCTTCTAGGAGTTTCAGGGTTGTGAGTCTTAATTTAAGTCTCTGATCTGTTTTGGGTTTATTCTTGTATATGGTGTAAGAAGCTGGTCCAGTTTTATTCTTTTGCATCTGGCTGGTTTTCCCAGCGCCATTTATTGAAGAGACTGTCTTTTCCGCTGTATATTCTTGCCTCCTTTGTCATAGATTAATTGAGCAGATGGCGTGGATTTATTTCTGGGCTCTCTGTTCTGTCCCATTGCTCTCAGTGTCTGTTTTGAAGCCAGTACCACCTGAGAGGGGAAGGAAATATGACGGATTAGGTTGACGTACCAGGAGACTTCAAAGGCAGTGACACTTCTGTGTCTTGGCCCAGGTGGTGGCATAGACGTGTTCATTGGGTCATCCCACCAGACACATAGTTCCTAACTTTCTTTGTACCTACTCAATAGTAATAAAAACATTTTAAAGGCCTTAATGAGTTCAAATACAATATACTTTGAGGGCAGATGAATACAAGTATAGCCTAAATGTCAGCACAGATATCTTCTTTGAAGAAAGAAATTTGCAGAGTTTAGAATCAATTTGTTCAAATACTAGTAATTATTGAATTTTCATTTTACTTGTTAACAGTGGTTTTTAAAAGCTTAAAATATCATACTTCTGTTTTTAGATAATATCATACACATTCTATACTTGTTTATAAAAGAAAATATGACATAAAATTGTATTTCAAGCCAGTTTAAAATTGAACTTGAGAGTAGCTCTGAAATAAGCCTCATGTGCACCCTTACTTAGAGGCTCCTGGCAACAGTCAGGCTTGGCTCTCCTGTCTCTCTCTCTCTCTCTCTCTCTCTCTCTCTCTCTCTCTCTCTTCTCTCCCTCTCTCCAAAAGGGCGACTGCGCTGTGTGACTAGGCCCAGCTTGGGATCACTTCAGGTTACTCTCTGAAAACAGGACTTCAAGCAAAGCGTTTGTATTCCTTTTGCAGAAATGTTGCTGAAGTGCTGCTGAAAGGGCCAGAGATGCCAGGATTTGGGGCCCAGTGAACCTTAAGCTGCCTGACACTGACCTCCTTTCACTGTTAATAAAGAAGCAGCAGGAGCTTAGCATGCATTAACGCCAGTTCGCTCTTCTGCTAACCGGACACTTTCTGCAGCGAGTCTACATCATACAGGACTGGATCAGCCCAGAGTAAGATAGTTTCCTGTTGTACTCAGCTTGTAATATGCCTCGATGGAGGAGAGTTTGGTGAGCATGAGGGAAGACCATTCTTTTCATGTTCGTTACAGGTAAGAGCTGCTTTCTTCCTGGGTGGTTTTTAATCCTTATTTAAATATGTATTTAACTCTGATCATTTCAGATTTAACTTTGAAAATATTCAAAATATACCAGCCATAGTTAGTATCTCCTATAAACAACGTTTTCTTTTGTTGTGGTGGTTGTAAGCTTTTTCCTTCCTATAGGAAAATGGTGTAGAGACCAATTATATACTATATAGTTTGTTTTCTGTTGTTCTGTGGAAGAGTTTATCAATAGTTACTTTATATTTTTATAACTCTTTCTATGATGCAAATATAAAATTGAAAAATATTTCTAAATCTTTGGCAGTAAAAGATGGATTTTGTAATGCGGTCAGCTGAATGACCTAATTTTGTGTTAACAAATTTTAAATGGTGATCGTTCTAAATGAGCTTTTTTAAAAATGGGAATTAACATTGAAATGTGTGGGTACTTTTCTAAACATGATAAGCTAATAGCCAGTTTAATATTTAGTGATAAAATATTAATGACATTTCTGTACATTTGGAAACAAAGCAAGAATATCTGCTTCATTATTAACATTTATTCTGGAAGTTCTGGTCATTGCACTAAACTGTAAAATAAACACAAACACAAATATTAGAATGGAAGACATAAATTTTAGTAAGGTGATTAGATACCAATAACTTCTTTATCAAAACTGTTACAAGTTGCCCAGCAGGTGTGGCTCAGTGTTTGAGCATCTACCCATGAACCAGAAGGTCACGGTTCGATTCCAGGTCAGGGCACATGCCCGGGTTGCAGCTTCGAGCCCCAGTTGGAGACTTGCAGGAGGTGGCTGATCAATGATTGTCTCTCATCATTGATGTTCCTATCCCTCTCTCCCTTCCTCTTTCTGAAATTAGTGAAATTAACACCCCCCCCCCCCCAAAAAAAAAACACACACACAAAAAGAAATGGTGACAAGTTAATGTTAAATAACTACGAGAACATTCAGCAATGGACATTCAAAATCTCTAAGGAGTGAAGGTCTCTGCTGTGTTCACACACGTTTAGGAGGCGGGGGGACTGTCCTGGAGCAGATGGCTCATGCTAGGGCGCGGGGCAAGCAAGTTTGTACAGATAAGGGGAGGGCGTCTTTATTAAAAATAAAAAAGTTTCAAATAAAAGAAAACGGAAGGCATTCAACATAATTAAAATGAGCTTTTAATACATGGATTGCCCTCATTCCACCTTTTGGGGCATAGTTCCAGAAACCTCCTCCCGCACTGTATCCAGTGTGGAGACTTGCCAGTTTACCTCCTGTGTTGCTCAGATTCATGTTCCCATCTGGACCCGCTCCCCTCACTCCCACTGCTGTCGTCGTCCCCCTTCCTCCTTCCTCTAGACCCCCATTCTCATCCTCTTGGAGTCCAACCTTT
The DNA here is from genome assembly GCF_028538775.1 of Myotis yumanensis. Classification (NCBI taxonomy): domain Eukaryota; kingdom Metazoa; phylum Chordata; class Mammalia; order Chiroptera; family Vespertilionidae; genus Myotis; species Myotis yumanensis. The sequence goes on from NW_027223768.1 coordinate 5,124,148, forward strand.
AAATCGGCCCTGAGGCCTCAGTCTGATCCACAGGCTAATCCCTCGGTGGCTCCTCGTCCCTGCAGGCAGAGCGAGCTTCCACGGACCGCCGGTCTTGGCTGTCTGCCTCTGCCTGTCCCTGCACCCCAACTTCCAGGCCTCACCTGGCGCTCTGAGCGCTGTTCCCCGAGTGTGTTGTGCTGCTCCACGCCAGCAGCTAAGAGCCGGCTCGGAGACCTCTCCTCCTGGAAACCGCGTCCCCTCTCTGTGCTCCCGTGCGGCTCTCAGCACCATGTGGCAACATGCAGGTGTCTGCTCACATCAACATGTCGGTGTCCTCCTCCCTGGCCACTCCTTGTTTGGCCATTCGCTCCCTTAGGGCAGCCCTGTCTCCCATGTCCTCTGGCTCAGTTCACTCGATGGAATGTCCATTGAACTTCATTGCACACAACCATCAGGTGAACCTAGTGAGATGCTTATCGGTCTTGCTAAAGGTTCCCAAGAGCGGTGTGCCTCTTCACTCAAATTAATAAAAACACATCCTCAGGTGCGGGTTTTTTTAAATGAAAAATAAGTAAATAAAATTGTTTTCTGAAAATAGTTTGTGGTGACGTGAAGTAGTGGGAAGAGCTGGATTCGGAGACAGATGGATTTCATTTCTCAGCTTTGCCTCTGTATGAGCCTGAGGTTCACTTACACTGTCTGACGGTTCCCCTCTGTAATAGCTCAGAGGGTTATTTTGAGATTTGAATTTGATATAATATGTAGTAAAATCACTTTTAAAACGAAGTTACAATCAATTTGAATCAAGATGATTTTGCACTGCTTTTCCCTTCTACAAAATAAACTAGATAACTAGATATATGTGGCGAATTGAATGGATGGAAATTGTGGGGCCAAGCCAGGACTGGCCATGGAAAATGTTGGTGCCCAGTGAGCACACACGGGGCGGAGCTGAGGTCTGGAGACTCGACAACCACAGAGACAGAGCACGCCTGAGACGCTGCGGAGCAGGCTGGCTTTGAGTCTCAAGTCCTGAGTCTGTCTTCTTAAATGGTGTGTGAGCCCTTTGCAGAGAGAGTCAGACTTGGACATAATCCGCATTAAATCTTCTAAAATGAGGCAGCATCAGTGATCTATCCTCTTTTGCTTTCGTTGATGTACTATGAACTCAAGAAACCAAAATTAAGGAGGTAGAGAAAAAACCTAGCATGGAAGGAAAGTTAAAAATAATATTAAAATGGAAAAATGAAAATGTGAGGTTGTGCAGAAAATGACTTATAGCTGTAGAGGTCAGTCAGCAAAGTGAAAACATTTCCGATTATTTATGGTTATTAGGCAGGGCTGGGGGAGAACAAAGGAACCTGTGTGGATGGTTTCAATGGAGAGGAGTTTTCCTGGTTTGCCTTCTACTCTGGGTGTTTTCTTTGTTTTCAACCCAACTGGTAAACAAAGGAAGTAATTCTATTCTCTCGCAGAGACCGGGAGGATATGAAATTACTTTCTCTGTTACTATTTAATGATCTTCTAAAATATTTACAAACCAACCTGTCTTGACTGTTTTGCACTGAGATATAGTTCATTGAAGTCTTGGAGATTTTGCCAGAATACTGGCTTCTTTCTAATAAGATACACGAGCCACAACGTGTCTGGGAATGAACCAGAGGCTAGTGTCCGGGTCTTGCTTTCAGGCGCAGGGACTGAAGTGCCTTCCTGGGGGCTCACTCCTCGGATCTCAAGGGCCGCACAGCCAGCTGCTGTCGCTGTTTCTAACGGGAATCATGCAAAACACTTTGTAAAAATGTAGCTCGTGTGACACCACTCACCCCTTAGCCAGGCTGTGTTCACTGCACTGTCATCTGGACGGACGGCTCAGTGTAACGCTGTGTACGTTTAAGCGCAGGAGGTCAGTATTTGTGGTGAAGACACTGATCTGAGGAGACGCTTCTCTGTTTTATGTGGACACTGTGACGAGCTTCTAATTTTTCCGTTCTGCCTGGTTCTGCCTTCTCCCTGCCTTCCGGTCAGCAGCCTCCTGGCCCTGAGCTGCTGGTGTGCTCTGTGGGACCCTCGCCCTGAAATAGGGGCTGTCATTAGTATCCCACTGATTGGTGGCAGGGCACTCCTTAACCAGTACCCTGCCGATGGGACACTGAGTGGGCTGTGTTTTTTACATACAGCTTTTTTATTTGCATGGATGGAGCTATTATGTACACATTTCCTAGCAGTGAAACTGCACTGTGTGAGTGTGTAGTGTCCCTAAAAATGTATACACACTTTAACAGATGATAGCTCAATTCTGAAAATGAAATGTATTTTAAGAGAAAAATTAATATTTTTATATGTAAAAATATATTTTCTAATTTTTTTCCCTGTGATAATTCTTAGAAATTCAGTGGTTTCGGTATTTAGACAAAGACAACTAGTTAAGGCACCTCATCTAGCGAAAGAACCTTTCATAAAAATCACATTTTTACACATTACTACTTCATTGACTCATGTCTCGTCACACACAGAATACTATACCAGTAACCTCGTAAACATTAAACAAAATACTTTTTCTTTTAGGAACTCTTTCATTTTCAGAAATATGGTTCCAAAGGGCAGTTTTCACTTGTGAACGACAGAGACCTGTGATTTGAAGTGGCGTAAATGTAACGACGTCAGGCTTCTGATGTCACCGACGCCCACGTGCCTTCCCTCGTCCTTCCTGTCTGACTGGCTTGTCTGCTGCTGAAGCGAAGTGGTAGCAGAGGGTCCCTTGCGTTGTTTTGCTTAGTTCCATGGGTGAGGGGGCATCATGTCTCCCTTGGATCATAAGACAATAGATTCCTGCTGTAAAGTTTGAAACCGACCGTCCGAGGTGGCCACGTAAGGCTCTGAGCCAAGGCCGGCTTTGCACCAGAAATGGGCTCGCTGCCCCTGGTCCGGATTTTTCTTTTTCCTCAGGTTTTGTGGGTTTTTTTGTCCAGATTTCCTTTTGGCCTCATTTGTAGCCAGGACCAAGCCCAGTGCCCGGTTAGAATGCTGAAAGCGAATCCCCGTGGGTTCCATTCAGTGGTTTAGCTCCAAGACGAATGAGCTAAACCCGTCTTCACAGGGGGACGGCACGCCAGGTGGGGGACGTGGGAACTTTATTTGCTTCTCTGTCCCAATAGTACATGTGTGCTCTAATGTGCATGAGAACACGAGCGTTAGTGTCACATCAGACTCAGTTCACAGTCCTGCTTTGGATGAGCTAGGTCTTCTTTAATGACGGTGCCATTTGAAGGACGTTGGCCAAATCACAGAAAGCCATTGAAGGGAATGACAGCTGGAACGTAGACATGGCAGAAGTGACAGATGTTGGAGAAACACAGTGGTGAGCGGCACCTACTCATGTTTAGGATTAGAATCCAAAGTATTGCTGCTTTTTCTCCCTGGATGTAGTTAGTTAAGTTAATTCTTCTGACTTAAATTCAGTGACAGACTGAGAACTGAATTTCTGTGACTCTTTAAGCCTTGCTTTCTAACGTGTAGCTTCCTGACACTTAGTGCTCTTTGGCGTGTGCCTCGTGGATCAAGACATTTTGCTCCTTTATTTTCCTAAGTACAAGTAATCGTGTGGTGGCGGGAAAAGGAAGGAGAGTGAGTGTGTGAGAAAGATGGATGGGAGGAGGGTGATGGACAGGTGAGTAGGTTACCTGGACACCTGGATCGAGAAGAGTATAATTGTGGGACTTCACTTTCTCAGGCACCCCATCTCCCTGAGGAAGTCTCTAAGTCTGCCACAACTCTAACGGTTTAGCAGTGGTTCTCAACCTTCTGGCCCTTTAAATACAGTTCCTCATGTTGTGACCCAACCATAAAATTATTTTTGTTGCTACTTCATAACTGTAATGTTGCTACTGTTATGAATCGTAAATATCTGATATGCAGGATGGTCTTAGGCGACCCCTGTGAAAGGGTCGTTCGACCACAAAAGGGGTTGCGACCCACAGGTTGAGAACCGCTGGTTTAGGGAGCTCAGGTTCTCTCCTTGGTAAAGTGGGTTGCTGTGTATGTTGGGGGGGGGGGCATTAAAATGGGCTCCATGTAGAAATAGTTAGCTATTCTATATAAAAGACCTGAGACTCAGATACATTGAATAGACAGGTGACCTCTTACATAAATAACGGCCTACCGTTTACCAGTCACGCACAGACACTTCAGTTATGGAGGCAGCTGTTCTGAGCAGGGGCAGCCACAGTCCACACTTGCATGGCGTATGGAAGGGAAGGCCGTGGGGCCCTGATGTGCTGACGGATGTGACTGTCTGTGTCATTCTGTAGAATGGAAGCCTCTTGCCTGGAGCTGGCCTTGGAGGGGGAGCGCCTGTGCAAGGCTGGAGACTGCCGCGCGGGGGTGTCCTTCTTTGAAGCCGCAGTTCAGGTGGGAACCGAGGACCTGAAGACCCTCAGCGCTATCTACAGCCAGCTGGGCAACGCCTACTTCTACCTGCACGATTACGCCAAAGCCCTGGAATACCACCATCACGATCTCACTCTTGCAAGGTGATTGGCTTAAGCTTCTCCATGTCCTTTCTCCCTAAATGGTCACTTTCATGATATTTGTATTCAATTTAAAAGACCAATTGAATACATTTAGTGAGTTCTAATGAAATAGCATTGCATTTTAAAATGAATCTTTAGGCTGAGTTTAATTAACTGAATGAATAATAGTGAAATGACCCTAGAGTTTAATTAAATGAGTGAAAATTAACTACATTTAAGTACAGAAATGTAAGTTTTAAATTTTTATTCAAAGTAGGTTTCAAGGCTAATGGGTCTTTCTTACATAAGCACATTAGTTGTCCTCTAGGGAAACTGTATCCTGGCCACTTTAGATTTAAGTGCTTTATTTATTTATTTTTTTTCAGGACGATTGGAGACCAGCTGGGGGAAGCCAAAGCGAGTGGTAATCTGGGCAACACCTTGAAAGTTCTTGGAAATTTTGACGAAGCCGTAGTCTGTTGTCAGCGACATCTCGATATTTCCAGAGAACTTAACGACAAGGTAAAAAGGGGACATTTTCACTGAATTGGTTTGTGTTTTAATTCTGTTTAATCATTTAATCAAGTTAATACCAAAAAAGAAAATATTCATAGAAAACAGAAGAACCATACAATGATTAAGTAGAGGGGAAAGTAAACAATGAGAGGTCCTTCTTCCTGGCGGCCATTGTTGGGTCCTGTGTGGGTGGCCAGCAGAACCTTCCTCTGGGCCATGAGGTCCAGGACATTGCAGAGTGTGGTAGGCATTACACCACCTGCCCTCCGGGTGCAAAAGGTGAAAGTAAACACTGCGCTGTCTCCACAGGTGGGAGAGGCGAGAGCGCTCTACAACCTGGGCAACGTGTACCACGCCAAAGGGAAGAGCTTCAGCTGCCCCGGCGCTCAGGACGCGGGCGACTTCCCCGAGGAGGTGCGTGCTGCTCTGCAGGCCGCCGTGGATCTCTACGAGTGAGTCGTGCTGCCAGCCGGGGGTCTGCTGTGCATTCTTTTTTTTTTTTTTTTTTTTTAATTTTTTTTTTTATTGCTTAAAGTATTACAAAGAGTAGTACATATGTCTCCTTTTTTCCCCTCCCCTTGACATTCCCCCGGCCTCCCCTTCCCCCCCCCCCCCCAGTGTCTCATGTCCATTGGTTATGCTTATATGCATGCATACAAGTCCTTCGGTTGATCTCTTACCCCCCCTTCTCGCCCCCCAACCCTCCCCAGCCTTCCTGCTGTAGTTTGACAGTCTGTTCGATGCTGCTCTGCCTCTGTATCTATTTTTGTTCATCAGTTTATAATGGTCTTTATTATCCATAAATGAGTGAGATCATGTGGTATTTTTCTTTCATTGACTGGCTTATTTCACTTAGCATAATGCTCTCCAGTTCCATCTATGCTGTTGCAAATGGTAAGAATTCCTTCTTTTTTTACAGCAGCATAGTATTCCATCGTGTAGATGTACTACAGTTTTCTAATCCATTCATCTGCTGATGGGCACTTAGGCTGTTTCCAGATCTTAGCTATGGTGAATTGTGCTGCTATGAACATAGGGGTGCATATATCCTTTCTGATTGGTGTTTCTGGTTTCTTGGGATATATTCCTAGAAGTGGGATCACAGGGTCAAATGGGAGTTCCATTTTTAACTTTTTGAGGAAACTCCATACTGTCGTCCATAGTGGCTGCACCAGTCTGCATTCCCACCAGCAGTGCACGAGTGTTCCTTTTTCTCCACATCCTCTCCAGCACTTGTCGTTTGTTGATTTGTTGATGATAGCCATTCTGAAGGTGTGAGATGGTACCTCATTGTTGTTTTGATTTGCATCTCTCGGATGATTAGTGACTTTGAGCATGTTTTCATATGTCTCTTGGCTTTCTGAATGTCCTCTTTTGAAAAGTGTCTATTTAGGTCCTTTGCCCATTTTTTGATTGGATTGTTTATCTTCCTTTTGTTAAGTTGTATGAGTTCCCTATAAATGTTGGAGAATAAACCCTAGCGGTGATTACATTGGCAAATACGTTCTCCCATGCAGTGGGCTTTCTTGTTGTTTGTTGGTTTCTTTTGCTGTGCAGAAGCTTTTTATTTTGATGGAGTCCCATTTGTTTATTTTCTCTTTAGTTTCCAATGCCCTAGGAGATGTATCAGTGAAGAAATTGCTTTGGCATATGTCTGAGATTTTGTTGCCTTTGGATTCCTCTAGTTTTTTTATGGTTTCCCGTCTTACATTTAAGTCCTTTATCCATTTTGAGTTTATTTTTGTGTATGGTGTAAGTTGGTGGTCTAGTTTCATTTTTTTGTCTGTATCTGTCCAATTTTCCCAACACCATTTATTGAAGAGACTGTCTTGACTCTATTGTATGTTCTTGTCTCCTTTGTCAAATATTGAGCATATTGGTTCGGGTCGATTTCTGGGCTCTCTATTCTATTCCATTGATCTATATGTCTGTTCTTGTGCCAGTACCAGGCAGTTTTGAGAACAGTGGCATTGTAATACAGCTTGATATCTGGTATTGAGATCCCACCTACTTTGTTCTTCTTTCTCAGGATCGCTGCAGCTATTCGGGGTCTTTTTTTATTCCAGATGAATTTTTGGAGAGTTCGTTCTAGGTCTGTGAAATATGCCATTGGTATTTTAATGGGAAGTGCGTTGAATGTATAGATTGCTTTGGGTAGTATGGACATTTTAATGATGTTGATTCTACCAATCCAAGAACATGGTATGTTCTTCCATCTGTTTATGTCTTCCTCTATCTCTTTTTTCAACATCCTGTAGTTTTCTGAGTAGAGGTTTTTTACCTCTTTAGTTAAGTTTATTCCTAGGTATTTTAATTTTTTTGGTGTGATGGTAAATGGGATTGCTTTTTTAGTCTCTCTTTCTGTAAGTTCACTATTGGTGTATAGAAATGCCATAGATTTCTTGGCGTTAATTTTGTATCCTGCTACATTGCCAAATTCATTTATTAAGTCTAATAGTTTTTTGATGGAGTCTTTAGGGTTTTTTATGTATAATATCATGTCATCTGCGAATAAGGACAGTTTTACTTCTTTTCCAATTTGGATGCCTTTTATTTCTTCTTCTTGTCTAATTGCAATGGCTAATACTTCCAGTACTATGTCGAACAGGAGTGGTGAGAGTGGGTGCTGTGCATTCTTTACCCCAGAGGAAGCTTTAAGGTTTGGCAAAGGTTGAAAAGTTTGGACTAGCAAGTAAAAATAAACCAAATTGTTCTGAAAGGTTACAGAGTTGTATTAGTGTCCCCAGAAAAGCTTCCTTTTAAACTGCAGACCAGCGCCACTTAGTGGCAGAAAAAAGAAGTACCTTAGTTAGTCTAAGTTACCTTGGTTAAGTTTAGTCTCTTATCAGTAGAATCTCAGAGGACTGCTCGCTTAGGGGTTTCAAGACTGACTGCGTCCTTGACTCTGGGCAGAAACCCACCGGATGGTTTAGTAAAATGTCCCCAGCCAGTTCCTACAGCCACCCTCCACCACAGACACACCTTTAAGATGTGGCACGTTGTGGCTGTAAGCTTTTCTAAAAACTGTTTTATGATAAAAAGACTTAGATGTGTAAATCTAATAAGTAAATCCCCCATCCTGTCTTTTCACAACTTTCTGCTCTCAGGGAAAACCTATCACTGGTGACCGCTCTGGGTGACCGAGCCGCCCAGGGACGCGCCTTTGGAAACCTGGGAAACACACACTACCTCCTGGGCAACTTCAGAGACGCGGTCATAGCCCACGAGCAGGTCAGTGCAGGCCCTGGAGCAGCTTCTCCAGTCGTGTCCGCAGGGATGAGATTGTTCCTGACTGTCATGGCTCTGTCTCACCGAAGCTTTCTCTTTCAGCGTCTCCTTATAGCAAAAGAATTTGGGGATAAAGCAGCCGAAAGAAGAGCGTACAGCAACCTTGGGAATGCATATATATTTCTTGGTGAATTTGAAATGGCCTCTGACTACTACAAGTGAGTCTGGTATTTCTGTGTAAGTGTGAGATGAGCAGGTATGCAGCCTGTCAGTCACAGGAGGCTCAGAACCTGCGCTTGGCTGCACAGTGGCAGTGGGACCCGGGCTTCTAAGCCTCGGGGTCCTCATCTGAAACGACAGACACCACACCTGTGTTTGGACTGCTGTGAGGACTGCCTGGAGGACTGTATGAAGTGTCTCTTAGCACAGGGCCTGCACAGCGCTCAATGAGTATTACTGTGCCCGAGGTTTAACAGCAGCAGTATGACCCTTTACACGCTTACTTTTACCTTAAAACTTTTTTAAAGAAATCCTTACCTTGCTTATTAGCATGTGTAATATGTATATTTATTTGCATTTTCTCACCTGATTTGCAGAGGCCAAAAGAAAGCCTGGTAACAAAAATGTGTGCTCAATTCCCCATGATCACTGGGCTTTTCCCACCGTCGCTCACCTGATTGGCAGTCCCAGCTCCTCTGTGGCAGGTCTTTCTAATCTGTCCATGGATGACAGCGTGTGCAGACTGCCTGGCGTGGCCTGCTCTGTGCTTCTGGGGTGTCTGGAGTTTCCCCTAATTAGTGGAGATTAAGGCCCGCACAGACTTTGGCAGAATCCAGTTGCATGAGCCAAAGACACAGTGATTCATTTGTATTTTATTGTTAGAGAATCCAATGTGAGAGAGCTTTGAATATTTTGTCATTTTTAAAAAAGGTAAAATTGCTTTAGGTCCATCTAAAAAGCTAGAATGTCATCCCACCTTACTTTAAACATATTAATTAATGGTTAATATTTGTTGGCCGATTAAATATGAAATCTCCTTCCAAATAAAATATATCACTCTTTCCAAATAAAATATATCACCCAGAAAGTCTAGCCATGGGGCCCACACTCTAACTGCTACACTGGCTTCTCATTGGTGGTTCCATAGGCATTGGGTAGACTTCAGTTCATCTTTAAACGCACTAAATATTTTTCATGAGTTTGAGACTAATGGCCTAACTCAGTATTTTAAATTTTGAACAGATGTAAAGGCAACATGATTGAAAGAGAGGGTATGTGACTGTCTCTTCATTTAAGTTATTGTCACTGCAATAGGGAAGGTTTTCTTATATGTTACCAAGTATTCACATGCAAAGCACTTGCTCTCATGTCACTACTCCTTTATCTGGAAAACTAACAGGACTCTCACCTACCCTAAAAGCCTGGATTTGCTTTTGGGTTTCATCTTGTCTGGAGTCCTGGAGAAAGTGTAGGATCTTAGGCTCTAAAACAGATTCACTTTACAGGCAGGTGGAAAAGTGTTAATTATGATGGTTATGTAAGCATTAATTTCTTCTTCAGAAAGACATTGCTGTTGGCTCGGCAGCTTAAAGACAGAGCCGTGGAGGCGCAGTCTTGTTACAGCCTGGGGAACACCTACACGCTGCTCCAGGACTACGACAAGGCCATCGACTACCACCTGAAGCACCTGGCCATCGCGCAGGAGCTCAAGGACAGGTGATGCCCACCTCGCTACTGCGGTGGCGGTGAAACAGGTGTTTTAGTGAAGTGTCTTTTGTGTTTCCTCTTTAATTTTTTTTTAAGGAAGTTCTTGTTTCAGTAACATCCTCTGTACAGTTTTGTTGGAAGGCTCGCACGTTAGGGGATTAGCCTGGTCCCAGGGAGCCCTCAACCCAGATCAGTAACTAGGTCAGTCCAACCACTGCAGCCGCCCTCGACAGATGAGTGTGGGGTGGGGTGGACTGACGCACAGCCGTGTGATGGGACGGCTGCTGCCTGATGCCGCTCATTGTCGCCAGCAGGAAGGAAGGTCCCTTATGTCCAGTGACCCCCCCTTTTTAAGAGAAGCTAGAAGTCCTGAGGTTTTTTTTGTTTTTTTTTTAAATATGTTTTATTGATTTTTTTACAGAGAGGAAGGGAAAGAGATAGTTAGAAACATCGATGAGAGAGAAACATCGATCAGCCGCCTCCTGCACATCTCCTACTGGGGATGTGCCTGCAACCCAGGTACATGCCCTTGACCGGAATCGAACCTGGGACCTTTCAGTCCGCAGGTCGACGCTCTATCCACTGAGCCAAACTGGTTTCGGCAAGTCATGAGTTTTATATGAAGCCTTCTGATTGTTAATGTTAGTGGCTAATTCCTTTTTTTCACTGAATGAACAAACAGCATATATGTGCAGGCCTATGGTCTGCGTTGTGTATGTTAGGGAAGTAGGTTTCACCTCAGGACAGAGGAGAACCTCTCTTACACTGCCCGAGGGAGCGAATCCTCCCCTACCCCCCCCCCCCCATCCCCTACCCCCGCCCCCCCCCCCCCCTACGGTTCCCAGGCACGGGCTGCGTGGTCACTGGGGCTGCAGAGAACATGGGCGGGGACAGACCCGCCCCTGCGACTTGATTGGTTTGTCATACAGTGTGTGTTTAGAAAGGTGTTTTAATACTGGACTCTGGGTTTTCAGTGTTTTCTGGGTATTCTAGCTTGTCTCTAGTATTGAGATGGTAGGTTTTTTATATCAAATACCACGTAAACGCGGAGCACTGTGTGTACCTCAATTATTGCTGGGCAGCATGACCACGCTCACCTCCCTCCGGATAACGGCAAGTTTGCTTTGGTCATTTCGTAGAATCGGTGAAGGGAGAGCGTGCTGGAGCTTGGGAAACGCGTACACAGCCCTAGGCAACCATGAGCAAGCCATGCACTTTGCTGAAAAGCACCTGGAGATTTCGAGAGAGGTAAGGAGCCGAAAGGCTGGTCTGTGCTGCTGTGACTCCCGGTCGGCAGGGACAGCCCGGCACTGCCGGGATCGCTCCTCTGCGACCAGTGCTGAGCCGATATTGTTCCCAGCATCTGAGGTGCTGATCAGAGGTGTGTTCGCACTGGCCTTGATGTGGAAGGTGAGGCTGGTTTCTAGGGACCGAAATATGCCCTCTACGCCCCCAGTTCATGGACCAGCAGTGTGTGTGGGAGGAAAAGCACGGCTTTTAGAATCAAGGACTGGCTCCTGCTACAGTCCTGCCATTTGCCTATTTGAGCTTAGAAACCTTTCTGAGCCTCACTTCTGTCATCTGTAAAATGGGAATATCTAGCTTGCAAGTCATCATAAGGATGAGATAACATAAAGTGGCCCTGGCCAGTGGTCTCAGTGGTTAGAATGTCACCCCAGCACCAAAGGGTTGCAGGTTCAATCCCTGGGCCCCAGTTGGTCGGGGCGAGGGCAGGAGACAACCAATCAATGTGTCTCATATTGCTGTTTCTCTCTGTCTCCACCCCTTCCTCCCTCCCTCCCACTCTCTCTAAAAATCAATCCTTGAGTAAGGATTTTTTTAAAAGTATATGAATGATATATACATATATATGCCTAAGATAATGTCTAGTGCTGGCTTAATAAATGTTAGCTACTACTATATTATGGAAATAAAATATTCTAAGGAAATTTAATTCATATGATGCCAAGTTAATGTGTCACAGAAGAACCACACTATTTAATACTAGAGGCCTGCTGCATGACATTCGTGCACTGTGGGAGGGAATCCCTCAGCCCGGCCTGTGCCCTCTCGCAGTCTGTGAGCCCTAGGGGGATGTCCGTCAGTCGGACATCCTTAGTGCTGCTGAGGCAGCGGGCTCCCGCCACCGCCACTGCCACTGTCACTGTGCTCACCAGCCATGAGCCCGGCTTCTGGCTGAGCGCCTGTGGGAGCGCACTGATCACTAGGGGGCAGCTCCTGCGTTGAGCGTCTTCCCCCTGGTGGTCATTGCATGTCATAGCGACTGGTCATTTCTACCATTTGGTCAATTTGTATATTAGCCTTTTATTATATAGGATAATCACAGATTAAGAGCAATCTAATATTTAGAGAACTAAAGAGCTGATCAAATAAAATTAGCTGTCCTATTGTCATGTTTTAGAAACTTCCCTTTTCTTTCTTCTATAAAAATCCCATTTAATTCATAGTCACCTAATTCCAATCGGTTCACAACATTCTCAGCTAGTCTTCACGTTCTGTCCTTCTTCCTCTGACATACACATGCTGTGGTTGTAGGTCGGGGACAGCAGCGGCGAGCTAACAGCGCGGCTGAACCTCTCTGACCTTCAGATGGTTCTCGGGCTGAGCTACAGCACAAACACCTCAGTGATGTCTGAAAACATTGAAATTGATAACAGCTCGCACGGTAAGTAATGGGTCTTCAAAACCCAACTGCATCCTTAAGGTTCACATTTAAATTGGTCACCACATGTTCACCAAATCCAGAGGATATATAACATAGGAAGTTCAACATTTTATTCACACAGGTTAATGACATGAAAACAAAGATTTGGGAGATTTTTAAAATCTGAAATTTGGTTCTTTATAAAAAGACTAACAGATCTACAGCAAGATTACTCAGGGAAGAAAAAAAAGTGGACAAACTTCCCACTAACACAATGCCTGGCCCAGATGATTTCACTAGTGAGGTCTACCAGGCACTGAAGAAAATGGATTCCAACCTTCCACAAAATTCTGTAGATCTCAGTCTTTCTGAGAACAGTATAACCTTGATTTCCAAACTAGACAGAACAATACAGAAAAGGTAAATTACAGGCCAGTCTTCACTCATGAGCATAGATGCAGAAACTCTAAATGAGATATCAGCAAACCAGGTCCAGCAGTGGTTTTAAAAAATTTTTTATTATTGATTTGAGAGAAAGAGAAACATTGATGAGAGAGAAACATTGATCGGCTGCCTCCTGTAACCCTGTAATCACTTAAGTCGGAAAACAAATATTAAGAAGGATGTCAGTTCTCCCCAACTGATGTAAATTTCATGCACTACCAAGCAATTCGCGAGTTATTTTGGGAAACTTGATGAAGCCACTTTCGTTCAATGTATATGGAAAAAAAAAAAAAAGCCTGAGAACTGAAAGCAAAGCATGAAAAACAAGAAATGGGATCATGTCTTATCATCCACAGGTACATAGATTTTAGAGCTGCAGTAACTAAAGCGGTGTGCTGTAGGCATAGAGACAGACCCGAGGAAGGAAAGACAGAACCTATACTTATATGCCTTCATATATGGAAACTGTTACCTCACAAAAATGAATCCTTGCTGGATTAAAGATTTAAATATGGAAAACATTTAGAGCAGCAATGAGGCTGCTGGCTGACATTGCACTGACCCCTTACAGACGATGAGGAATTACCCCACAGCGTGTCTTTATGACTCGAACACCAAGTCAGAGGAACTGCCCGAGGGAGGGAGTGGTCTCCTGAGTCTGTGCTGTAGTGTATCTTCATGATGCCTGAGGGGAAGGATGTCTCAGGCAGAAAACAAAACCACTAAGGAAAAGACTGATGTTGAAATTAAGAACTTTGTTAAAAGAAACCATAAAGAGGTAAAATACACTGAGAGGACAATGCCCACAGTATGATTAAAAAGGGATTTGTATTCTCACTGTGTAAGAACTCCTATGAATTAGGACCAAGATAAATAACCCACCTAAAAAATGGGCAAAAGCGATGAACAGAAGAAACACAAATAGCCCAAAGGTACTCACAGATATTTAACTTCATTGAGTCAGGGAAAACCACAGTGAAGTAATTCTGAAACCTATGCAGTAGAGGGAAAGATCTGGTAATACCAGTATTGAAACGATATGGGTGATGGAGTCTTATGCAGTACTGATTGGAATAGAAATTGGTCTATTTTAAAGAACAACTTGGCAGCGTTGTGGTAAAGTTGAAGGTGTACCAACCTTATGGTTCAGCAATTCTGCTCCAGTTACACAGCCCAGTATCCAACCTGGGAGAGACACTTGCACACTGAGAGAGGTCCAGGAATTTTTGGAGTAGTATCGCTTATAATAACAAAAAATTGGGAGCAACCTAAATATCTGTCTTAGTAAAACGAATCTGTAAATAATTTCCTAGTCTTAAAAAGGCAATGAAAATTAATTAAACCAAATTATACATATCAACTTGGATGAGTCTCACAAATGTAAGGGTACTCCAAGGAAGTTAAACGCTTTTTCTAAATTAAGGGTCAATGTTAGTAACCCAAGTTAGTTTCCAAGCAAAATGTAACTTTCTTACATCAAGAGATGTAAGGCCATTGTCTGTTGAGAGTGAGGCCATAATCTATTTCTATAGAAAACTGTTTTTTAAAAAATAGATTTTTTTATCGATTTCAGAGAGGAAGGGGAAGAGAGATAGAAACATTAATAGAGAGAATCATTGACTGGCTGCTTCCTGCACACCCCCTACTGGGGATCAAGCCTGCAACCTGGGCACGTGCCCTTGGCTGGACTTGAACCTGGGACCCTTCAGTCCGCAGGCTGACACTCTATTCACTGTGCCACACCAGCTAAGGCTAGAAAATTATTCTTAAAAGAACACGTGGTACAGATTTCCTACTTCCGTATGGGTTTGTGTAACAGACTTTAAAATTCAATGACAAATGCCAGAGTGATGCTGAATTTGTAGTGTTTTGACGCGAACACCGAGTCAGAGGAACTGCCCGAGGGAGGGAGTGGTCTCCTGAGTCTGTGCTGTAGTGTATCTTCATGATGCCCGAGGGGAAGGATGTCTCAGGCAGAAAACAAAACCACTAAGGAAAAGACTGATGTTGAAATTAAGAACTTTGTTAAAAGAAACCATAAAGAGGTAAAACACACTGAGAGGACAATGCCCACAGTATGATTAAAAAGGGATTCATTTTTGTGAGGTAACAGTTTCCATATATGAAGGCATATTAAGTATAGGTTCTGTCTTTCCTTCCTCGGGTCTGTCTCTATGCCTATAGCAAACCTCCCTGGTTTATTTAAATTGCTTTTTTACAAAGGTGCACGCCCCAAGTTTGGACGCCGACACAGTATGGAAAACATGGAACTTATGAAATTAACACCAGACAAGGTGGGTAGTTTTTATATTTTAAATTTTTTAAACTTATTAAAAATATTTTAATAATTTTTAAAAATTTAAGTTTTATTGACTTCAGAGAGGAAGGGAGAGATAGAAACATCAATGATGAGAGAGAATCAATGATTGGCTGCCTGCTGCACACCCCACACAGGGGATCGGCCCACAACTTGGGCATGTGCCCTGACCGGGAATCAAACTGACCTTCTGGTTCATAGATCGATGCTCAACCACTGAGCCACACTAGCTATTTTAGTAACTTTTAATTTAAATAGTTAATTTTTACGTACAGTTGATTCTCATTTTTCATGGACTCCATATTTACAGAGTTGTCTACTCACTAAAATTTGTGACTTCCAAAAAATATTCGTGGTGCTTTTCCCCTCATGTAAGATCTCATGTTTTTTGGTTGAAGTTATATTGGTTTCAGGTGTATAACATATGAGTTGATGTTTGTATATATTTCTCCTATGCATTAAAAAATATTTTGAATCTGTTGTTCAAAGGTGGTAATGCAAAACAAACACAGATACAGAGAGCAGACTGAGGGTTGCCAGATGGGAGGGGGTTTGGTGAGCTGGGTGAAAAGGATTTAGAAACTGGCAATTACAAAATAGTGACAGGGCATATAGTCAGTCAGTCATGTAATAACTATGTATGGTGCCAGGTGGGAACTAGACTTAATGGGGGGGGCGGGGGAGAGGAGAGGAGCACTTTGTAAGTTATATACATGTCTAATCACTGTGTTGTACACCTGAAACTAATATAATATTGTATGTCAACTCTAATAGGAAAATCTATTCAACCATTTTTTAAAAGGTTGTTACCTGTGTTTAAACCAGATCATATAAATTTGATTAGACTTTTGCCTATTGAGAATTTAGTAATGGTTATGAAAACAGTACAGCTCTATTGACAAAAAATGCTGCTGTGTAAATTTTAGGTGTTAAATTTTGCAGTTAAACTTTTACATATATCTAACATTTCTGGGTGTAATATTTAAGTGACTCACACCCAGAATAAAACCCTGGCTCTTTCTCTGACCATTCAAAGTTTATTTTGATGAGATTTCTTATTCTTGGGTTTTTAAAAGCCACCATGTTGTTTTGATAATGAGAAATCTACAGTTTGCATTTGGTACAAGCTATGGAAACAATGAACTATCCTGGCAAGAAGGAATTTGTTAAAAGCTCTTAGCCTCGCCCTAGCGGGTGTCTCCGTAGGTTGGAGTGTCGTCCCATACACCAAAAGGTTGTGAGCTCCAGGTCAGGGTTCGTATAGGAGGCAACCAATCCATGTTTCTCTCCTTCCCTTCCTCTCTAACAAGCATGTCCTCAGGTGAGGATTAAAAAAAAACAAAAACAAAAAGGTCTAAGCCTCACCCCCCCAATACTGAGCGAGTGGATGGCGGGTTAATATTCTAGGAAACCAGAGGTGGTTTCTTCACGCTCTGCTTTACACGTGCGTTTATAATCCCGCAGGTACAGAACTGGAACAGTGAAATTCTTGCGAAACAAAAACCCCTCATTGCCAAACCTTCTGCAAAGCTACTCTTTGTCAACAGACTGAAGGGGAAAAAATACAAAACGAGTACCTCCACTAAGGTTCTCCAGGATGCCAGGAATCCCAATGAGCACCGAGTTCCAAACCCCCAGAGGGTACGTATGTTTAAAATAAGGTTCGGAGTACAGGTCTCCCTTAGCCACGTTTGCTCTCCAAGGTTTGTTACCTGTGATCAACCGCAGTCCCAACTTCAATTGAAAATCCAGAGTAAATAAGTCATGTTCTGAGTTGCACACTGTTCTGAGCGGGGTGATGAGATCTCGTGTTGTCCGTCTGTCTGGCCCAGGACGTGAGCCGTCTCTGTCCAGTGTCCCCACAGTGTACACTCCCTGCCTGTCAGTCGCTCCGTAGCCGGTTATCAGATCATCTGTGGAGGTATCGCAGTGCTGAGTTCTAGTGGCCCTATTATCGTGACCCTATTGTATAGTGGCCCCAAAGCACAAGAGGAGCTGGCAGTGCGGATGTGGCCGAGGGAGAGGGAAACCGCCTGAGGCGGTGCCTGTCACTGATACTTGGCCTGACTCATTCAGGACCTGGAGCAGTGCCCCAGTCTGAGGTCCCTTGCTTTAGCCTTAGAAATACAAGGATTAAAAACTAAATGACTGCAAATGCTTTTTAGTGATAACATCGCCATCACTTTGTATTACTTCTACAAAGAAAACGCCAATTTTTAATCCTCATCTTGTTCCATTGGTGACCTGGGATATTTAGCTTTTCTCTCTGTCTCAGAAATTCAGTGCAGACACGATGGGAGAGGAAGGGTTTTTTGACCTCCTGAGCCGATTTCAGAGCAACCGGATGGACGACCAGAGGTGCTGCTTACAAGACAAGACCTGCGGGACAGCTTCCGGCACAGCTCCGTCCACTCCCCCGAGAGTGAAGCTAAAAAGTGAGTTACCTCTGCTTCTCTCCAATTCTCATAGCTCCCTTAGTTATTTCTGAGAACTCAGTTCTAATGGGAAGTACAACAGCTGAGCCCAAATACTGGTATTTGCGCAGGTCGAACAAGGCGGATGTCAGTTCCCGGGTGTATCTGCCTCCCTACTCTTAGGGCAGTGGTTCTCAACCTGTGGGTCTCGACCTCTTTGGGTGTCGAACGACCCTTTCACAAGAGTCGCCTAAATACATCCTGCATATCAGATATTTACATTACGATTCATAACAGTAGCAAAATTAGTTATGAAGTAGCAACAAAAAGAATTTTATGGTTGGGGGTCACCACAACATGAGGAACTGTATGAAAGGGCCGCGGCATTAGGAAGGTTGAGAACCACTGTCTTAGGGGTTGGGAAGAAAACGGCAGTTGTATGTAATACGCAGGTGCTTCCCATCTGGATGAAAAGAAACTTCTGGAACAGGTGACTTCCTCTGCCCTCGAGCAGCGGTCGCCACCGGACCTCACGGACCCCTGGTTGCCGACTGCCGCCCTAGGGCACCTGCCCGCAGCACTTACCTCTAAGTGTAGTTATTAGCTCGATGGTTCCTATCCAGGTGGAATAAGAACACTGTCCCACTTGTCCTGTCAGACACATTATGTAAAATCGAGCTCTGCGCAAGAGGGAGATGCAGTAACATTGGAAGCACCCCAAATGGACGTTAGGGGTTCTCTGGATCCCCTGTCCACCAGAGACAGCGCCAAGCAGGAAGGAGCTGTGTCTGTAACTAATATGCCTGATGTTTGGGCGGTTTCCTGTTCGTAGCACCATCTGTCTCCGTGGTGTCCCCCAACACGGACGAGTTCCTGGATCTCCTGGCCAGCTCGCAGAGCCGCCGCCTGGACGACCAGAGGGCCAGTGTCAGTAACCTGCCAGGGCTTCGTCTGACCCCAAACAACAACCAGTCTGTCCTGGGCCACCTGGAGACGGGTGACAAGGAGCCTGACGAAGACTTCTTCGACATCCTCGTCAAGTGTCAGGTACGTGCCTGTTCGGGTCGCGCTGTGCCCGGCTCTGGCGGGATGAGGATTCTGCGGCGGGGAGGGCTGCCTGGTGAGGTGACGTGGAGGAAAGACTCAAAGAAATGAGAGAAAACCTTCAAAAGAGCCCGTCTGCCCTAACCTTTAGGAGCAGAATCAGGAGCAACCAGTGGCTAAGTTAGTGTAGGGCCCTTTCTAGACTGTTCAGCATTTGGGAGAAATGCTCATAGTGCAGTAGCTTTCACATTTCAGCTGTTTCAATAATTACTAACCACTGAGCTTCAGGAAAGAGGAAAATAATGCTTATTTTCACTGAGAAGAGGCATTTCCTCTGTCTGGCCCCATTTACTTAGCCACAGTGCTGGGTGCTATTCTGGACATGGCGAGGCCTTAGACACATCTGCAGGGATAAGAATGTGAGTCGGGCAGCGAGACAAAGGCTGTGGCTGGTGTCCGTGTGAGGTGTGGTGGTTTGGGAAGACATTTCTGAAGAGACCGGAATGAGGCAAAGCATCAGCCACATGAAAGATTCCACAGAGACGGAAGTCCCAGGGGGGTGAGCGCGGGGAAGGTGCTGGAGGGTCTGCATGATCGCCTGGCTGTCCGTGGGAACGACCTGGCCATTCAGCACAAAGACGGTGACCAGAGTGGCGGCAGAGATAGAGGGCGGGACAGAGAGTCAAGGACGGCTCCAGCCCGTGGGGTGGATGGTGCCGTTTAACGAGACCGGAAGGCAGAGGAGAAACCTGACTGGGTCGAAACAGCAAGAGTTCCCTCACATGTAAATCTAGGGCACCGAACCAGACATTCAGCTAAGAAGGCATTTGGATATGAAAGTGTGACCCCAACAGAGAAGTGACTTTGGGAGTCAGCAGCAGGTAACGGTATTAAAGCCCTGGAAAGAGATGACACCTGAGCAGCAGAGGAGGAAGCAGAGGACTCGGCGCTGCAGATCCAAATGATAGAGGAATGTCTGCAACCAGCCAGAGCCGGAAGCCCTGAGAGTGTAAAGCCACGCGCAGGGGTTTTGAAGGATGTTCGCCTGTGTCACGTGCTGCTAAAAGCCTTGTAAGATGATGATTAGACTTGGCAACATGGAGATTAGTGCTTTTGAAAGGTACTGTTTTAGGGACATGATAGGGACAAAGGATGGAGTGGGTTGGGAACATGGGAGGTGGCAGAGAGGAGGAGGAGTAACTGAAGGAGGCGGAGTGTACACACCTGGAGGTGGGAGCAAGCAGGAATCTTTTCTCAGCAGAATAAGTAACAGGGTCATAAGCTGAAAAGAAAGGAAGTGGAGCCCAGCTAACATGTGAAACGAAAAGCCTGCGTGCAGTGACAGGAACAGGACTGCTGGCCTGTGCTGAGGACTCACTGGAGTTGAACTACGTCGGGGGCTGCTGTGCGTCTTCTCCAGTCACAGCAGCTCAAGGAGAGAGCTTTAACCAAGGTTGGTGTTTTGCCTGGAGAACAGGGTAGAAGGGAGAGAAGCACGTTCCTAGTGGTTTAGAATCTACGGAGAAGGAAGTGAAATGTGAAAAGAAGCCGTGATCCCAGGGATCCAAGAAATACTGAAGCCAACACGGACAGAGTTAAAGGAGAGGGGCATTTCTGCAGCAGTCGTTGGAGACTTCAGTACCCACCCTCTCACTAATGGACAGGACAACCAGTAAACCACCCGGGGCTACTAGACACATTAGAACACGCTCTTCCAGGTGCACAGGGACCTCCCCCAGGTAGACTGTACGTTAGGTATCATACAAGCATCTTTTCCAAGCACAATGGCATGAAGTTAGAAGCAATAACAAGGAAAACTGGGCCAATTAGGAAATTAAAGAGAAATCAGAAAACCTAGAGAGAGTGTTCTAAAACTTATAGGAGGCAGGGCTTGGGGAAAATTTACAGCTGTAAATGCTGCTGACATTAAAAGGAAGGAAATAATAAAGATGAGAGCAGAAATATAACAAAAATAGAGAAAAATCAACAAAACCAAATGCTGATTCTTTGAAAAGGCTGACCTCTAGCTAAAGATGAGGCCTAAATTGCTAAAATCAGAAATGAAAGTGGACATTACATTGCTTCTACAGAAATAAAAATTATAGGATACTATGAATATATGCCAATAAGTTGGATAACCTAGATGAGATGGTTTTGTGTTTCTAGTTATTTGTCCAAGAAAATAAGAAATGTAAAGTAGATCCATAATTTCTAAGGAGATTCTATCCGTAATCAAAGACCTGACGCCTGCACAGGTGAATCCTACCGAACATTTAAAGAACTAACATCAGTATTGCTTAAAAACTCTTCCAGAAAACTGAAGAGAACCTTCCTGTGACTTAGGAGTCATTCTGAGGCCAATATATTGCCCTAGTACCAAAGCTAATAGGACCCTACAAACCAATATCCTTTTTAATATAGATTCAGAAATCATCAAAATTCTAGCAAACAGAACTCAGCAGCATATTAAAAGGATTATATACCACAACCAACTGAGATTTATTCCCGGAATGCAAGATTGATTCAATGTATGGAAACTGATCTAATCCTCCACACGAACAGAATGTAAAAATAAATAACAATCATCTCAATTGATGAATAAAAAGCATTTGACAAGATTCAACACATTAAAACATTCAAACTCAGAATATCAGGAAACTATTGCAACACGATAAAAGTCATTTATGAAATATCCACAGTTGTCATAATCAGTGGTAGAGGACTGAAAGCTTTTTTTTTTCTAACATCAGGAACAAGACAAGGATGCCCACTTCTAGTCAACATCGTACTGCAAATTCTACCCAGAGCTGTTGGGCAAGAGAAAGGAACAAAAGGCATCCAAATTGGAAAGGAAAAGTAAAATTGCCTTTGTTCAGAGATGACAGGTCTTTGTGTAGAAAATCCTAAAGATTTCACACACACCAAAAAACACACGTTAGAACTAAGAAACAAATTCAGCAAAGTAACGGGAGATAAAATCAATACCCCAAAATCAGTTGTGTCTCTATGCTAACAATGAATAGTCCAAAAAGGAAATTAAGAAAATAATTCCACTTATAATAGCATCAAAAAGAATAAAAAGGAGGTAACACACTTGTACAATGTAAACTACAAAATATTTCTGAAATAATGACAAATAAATGTTGGTGTTCATGGGTTGGAAGACTTAATATTGTCAAAAATATTACCACCCAGAGTGATCTAGAGTCAATTCAGTCCCGACCAAACGTTCAGTGACATTTTTACAGAAATAGAAAAATCTACCATAAAATTAATGTGGAATCTCAAGGGAACATAGACAAGAAAAACAAAGCTGGAGGGCTCAAACTTAGTGATTTCAAAATTTACTACAAAGCTAGTGATCAAAACAGTGCAGTACTGGCATAAAGATAGACATATAGACCAATAGAATAGAGAACCTCTTTGAAAAAAATGCATGGTTTATTATGTATATATCTATTGATATAGGATATTACATTCCAATTACATGTAAAAATGATCTCTGATATTTGATAATAGAAAATATTAAAAGGAAATAGTAACAAAACAAATACCAAAAAAAGTGATTTTAAAAATTAAAAAATACATTTAAAAATATTTATATCTTAAAAGTTATAATTCTTAAAGTGAAATTTAAAAACATATCACACATGGATTGACTTATCTGATAGTCATGATCTTTGTTTTATGATAAATATTCCAGAATTGAATGTTCCTTCATTTTGTGTCGACATTAGTTGAGTGTGTTTGGAGTGTAGATGTAAAAGGGGGGGAACCTCACTTACATGGTCAAATGATTTCATCAAGGGCATTCAATGGTGAACGAAGTCTTATCAACAAATAAAAAGCTGGGTAAGCATGTGCAAAAGCCGAACACTTACCTAAAACCATATATAAAATTAACCCAAAATGTATCAAAGACCTAAAGGTAAGAGTTAAAACTGTAAAAACGTTTAGAAGAAAACTAAGGGGAAAGCCTCACAGCAGTGGGTCTGGCAGTGATTTCCTGGTCATGACACTAAAGGCACAGGCAACAAAAGGTAAAGCTTCCATACGTCAAAGGACACTGTCAGCCGGTAAAAAAGCAACCACAGAAAATATCTGCAAGCAACGTAACTGAGAAAGGATTAATCCAGAATATTCGGAACTCCAAAAACTCAACCAAAAATCTGATTCAAAAATAAGATTTCTCCAAAGAAGATATACAAATGGCAGGAAAAGCTGTTCAGCATCCCAGATCATTAGAGAAACACAGATCAAAACACAATGAGATATTGCCTCACACCATGAGTATGGCAACTACCAAAAAAGCCAGAACACATGCTGGTAAGGACGTGGAGAAACTGGAACCCTTGTGCCCGGCAGGTGAGAGAATGTAAAATGGTGCAGCTGCTGTTGGCAACAGTATGGCAGCTCAAGAAATTAAAAATAGAATTACCATATGACCCAACAACCTACTTCAGAATGGACACCCGCAGGAACATGAGCTGCCCACCATAGGTTAATGGATAAAACGTGGTGATAGACAGAATGGAGCATTTTCCCGCGTTAGGGAGGCGACCCTGACACGTGCTGTAAGATGTATGAACCTTAAAGACATGCTGCGGAATAAGCGGTCACAAAAGGAC
Organism: Myotis yumanensis; assembly: GCF_028538775.1. Lineage (NCBI taxonomy): Eukaryota > Metazoa > Chordata > Mammalia > Chiroptera > Vespertilionidae > Myotis > Myotis yumanensis. The sequence continues at coordinate 5,147,601 of NW_027223768.1, forward strand.
AAACACGGTACGGTTTTGCTCATGAGGTACTGAGAGTAGTCACACTCAGAGAGGCAGAAAGTGCATTGGGGCTGCAGGGGCTGGGAGTTACTGTTTAAAAGTGTTCAAGTTTCTGTTTTGCAGGGTGAAAACTGTTGTGATGGTTGCACATGAGTGAACTTAATGCCACTAAACTGTTCGTATAAATATGGTTAAAATGGTACATTTTATGTTTGGCACAATTTAAAAAAAGTTACTGGAGTACTAGAGAGGACGGTTTGGAAAAACGGCCAGTGGCCAGCCTGGGATGCGCGAAATCCCAATTTTAAAGATGGTGCAATTGTTGATGACAGTCTGGCCTATGACCGTGGGCGCTGATGGCTGAGGCCTGCGGACTGAGGTGCCTGAGTGTTGGGTGACGTGGAGAGAAGAGGGGGGACCCGGGTGTGTGTGGCGGGCGGAGTCCCGGGGAAGGACTTGAGGCCCTGGTGAGCCGCGCTTGTCCCTGCCTGTTGTGGGAAGATTACAACCTGTGTCTCCATCTCACCAAAGTGACACTTGGTACAAGCCTTTAAAAGAAAAAACTGTACTAGGTTTCAGGTCTAAAGATGAAGCGCGTTTCTAAGGAGAGGCGCAAGGGCAGTGTTTCAGCTGCATTTCCTGGTGAGAGAGACATGCTCTCCTTCCTGCACGACTTGGGTGTTAATCGCTCTCCTTGCTTTCAGGGGTCCAGACTAGACGACCAGAGATGTGCCCCTCCCCCCGCTGCCACAAAGGGGCCGACGGTACCAGACGAGGACTTTTTTAGCCTTATTTTACGGTCTCAGGCGAAAAGGATGGATGAACAGAGAGTTCTTTTACAAAGAGATCAAAACAGAGACACTATGTTTGGGCCGAAGGGCTGCTTGCAAAGTGATGCTCTGTTGGAATTTAAAAATTCAGGAAGAAAATAAGCCACTAGTTCCTATGGACGTATTTTTTAAAGTGACCCTGTGTCCCTTCAGAACGCTGTCCAGGAACTGCACCTACTTCTCTTTCCTGAAAAGGAGGAGTTACGGCGTGTAACAGCGTGCAGGCTGAGGGCGGCGCACACACTTGGCATGTTCCGTGCAGCGTGTGCACACGGACACTCACGTGCTCTGTGGACGCGGCTGAGAAGGTGCTTCCCCAGCTTCCGTGATCCTGCCTGGGACTGTCCTGCGGCAGCTCGTGGCCTCGGTGCGTCAAGTAGAAAGTTAGACGAACCCCGACGACTCTAGTCCCCTTTCTGAGATCGTATTTGTAAGCGCTCCATTGACAATGGCTTTTTTATACTTAACATATAAAGAGAAAATACATTGTCTGGAAAAAATGTGCTCGACCAATGTGTAGTTATGTAAAATAGTCCCATAAAAAATCTAGGTTTCCCCCCTCTAACAAAATCTATTTTCAATATATTTTTGGGCCAAAGCCATTATAAATGAGACTCTTAAGAAATAAACTTCTTTTAGCTTGTTTTGGGCTCTTTGTTTAATTAAAAAAAAAAAATACCGGCATGTGCCACTTACCGACCGGAAGAGTTCTTGAGAAATGCGTCAGGAGGCGAGCACTGCCGACTACGCTTCCACTGACCTGGATGGCGCACGGAGCAGCTGGGTGCGCTATGATGTCAGCATGGCCGTGATGTCACAGGCAATAGGATTTTCAGCTCCATCATAATCTTATGGGGCCACCGCTGTGTAAGTGGTCTGTTGTAAATCAGCCTTACGTGGCACGTGACCATATACATCCATGTAGGTATAGACATGGATGTATGCATGGCTCAAAATTGTATTTATTGCAAAGTACTGCTGTGAAACTTTTTAGGACCTAAAGTTAAAAAGCAACTATGTGGTCACGTCACAAAAACAGAAAACAGATAAAAACTCGTAAGATTTCATTCTGAAAGACGTAGGTTAGGACCTCACTTGTCATTAAGCCTCTTCCCAGGAGTGGGAAGGTGTTCACGAGGACAAGTAACACGTCACAGGACACGACGTAAGAAAGGTCAGCAAAACGAGAAAGGACAAAGCAGAGCCTGACCCCGACGCGAAGTGCCAGGTGAACACCACCCGGAGCACACGGAACGCATTCACCTCTGGGTGCTGCTGGCTGCACGTCGGGATCCGGGGCTCTTTCTAAAAGTCCTCCAGGTGGTTCTGATCGGCAAACAGAACTACTCCAAATGGCCACGGTTTAAAAAAATAAAAAACAAAGTTACACAATCGGAAATTACATTAAGCACTGGGGGGGTGGGGGGGGGTGGAGGGAGGGGGTTACAACACATTATTCTTGTCAGAAGTTTTAGCAAAAGTACTCAGGTAACCCCTGGATTGTATTACAGTGTCCATTTCTATACGGGATATAACGTCCTAGAGTTGCCTCGTTTTAAAAAGTACACAAGAGTTTCATGGGTCTTTATAAGAATATTGAATGAGCAAAGATAGGCATACCAACCGGGGTAATATAAAAATAAGTGTTTATTGTGTATATATGGTAGTTCTTAGACCCTGTAAACATTCAACATTATTCCATTTAACACCTGCTTTTAAAAACGGTCAACGCCACTCTGATTGTCCTAAAAGCGCATCCCTCTCGGCCTTCATATTAGTGATCACACTGGCTGGACATCAGCAGGCCTCCCTTCTATCACAAACTGGCCTGGGCGCGTTCCACTTGCTCTAGTGAGTCTCCCCTGCACTGCTGCTAACAGCAGGCTGGCTGCCTTGCTGGCGGTCCAAGTAGATCTCATCCCCAAATGGCCATCTGTCAGGTAAACACCAAGACGAGCTTTTAGAGGCTGTGGGCAGAGTTGCTTGGGACGCTACAGCAGCGAGGAGGGCAGGAGGCACTGGCTCCGCCCGCGCTCTGCTCAGGCTGCCACCTGAGGCCCTTGGTTCCCTTCGACGGACCAGGCTCAGGGCAGCTCCATCCGGAGCAGATCCCCTCAGCCAACAGGTCTAGTTCCACCAAATCTACTCCAAACCGCGGGCACCCGGTCCTTAGTTCACTTGCTACGTACCTAGTGTTCTAAATTTTTATACACAATTCTTCGTGTATTTCTTGGAAAAAATTACCATCTCTCTGAAGAAATACTAAAGATGTCTGCAATATTAAACTAGATTTCATGTAAAAAACATACCAGAAGTACAGCATTGGGAGTAATAATAATATTGCCATAACTATGTACGGTGCCAGGTGGGTACTAGAAATATTAGGGGGACCACTTCATAAAGTATATGATTGTCTAAGCATTATGCCGTACACTGAAACTAATACAAAACATTATTAAATAAAAGCTGTAGGTGAAAAATAAAAAGTTTTAAAAACCATCAGAAAGCAAACGCTTTGAATAAGTCTTTTTTTCTGAAACCAACACCTGAAGGGTACCTTTAAGACTATTCCCGACTGGCACCGTTCTGAGTGAGCAGCTGACCGTAACTTTTAGTGTGAATGTTAAAACAAGGGACTCTTAAATGTATGTGAAATCTGCTTTCTAGCTAGGTACCAACCAGCAAAATACACAAGTTTTTTTTTTTCCAGTTTAAAATGAGGAATAGTTTTAAAACTCAGAATAACTAATTTGAAACACTGATTTATCACTTGTCTGTGGTTAGGAAAAACGCCTATTCCGTTTTCCCCATGGCATTCTTCTCTATGTACAACCTCTAAAAACGAGGACTTCTGCGGCCCTGACCACACGGTTTGCTAGAATGTAAGTAAGAAACTGTCACAGCTAACAGTCCGCGCTGCTGGGTTCTGAGCAGCCAGGCACACGGGCCTCCAAAGTCTGCACCCTTCACCGCGGGGGGAACAGCCACTCTGGACCCATTCCCTACCTGAGCTGAGATCACCGCACACGCTGCTACCCAAGGTCCCCGCCATCGCCACCGCCAGTCTGTCTCAGGAGAGAGTGAAAGGGGTGACGAGGAAGCAGCCTCAGCAACAGCTGCGGGTTGAGAGATGCAAGTAGAACATGAGGCTACAAAGCCACTCTGATGGGTGTGCCCTGCAGAGACACGGACGCTGTAGTGCGGGCCCGCGGCCCAGATGCTGAAGGACATGCAGAGTGGGCTTTCCTTAAGAACGGTCTGAGTCCCTGCCCCTCTGGGGCCGTGCAGTGAACACGTTAGTCTCCTGACTGAGGTAGGTCTTACAGGACTCCTCCCAGGCAGCACACACTTTGGTTACCGGGCTCCCGCATATGCCTGTAAACAAGAAAACTTCTTGTTCAAGGTCCCTCATTCCCACTGGCTTCCTTAATTATTCGGAATTAGTACTGCCTGCCACACTTGTTCACCTCTGAGCTCCTGTTCCACAATTACTACTTCAAAACTTTATGGGATGTATCTTAACATCAAAGAGAAGACATAATAAAACAGATAAAAGAAGTTAAATGAATAGAAATACATGTGTTATTCTGATTGTCAGTAAAAACATTAATGCTTAAGTTGGCACATTTTTGGAGTAAATGTCAGAAATCTGTAGGAAACAGTTGTGAAGAGTGTACATTACAAGATTCTTTACAAAAAGATGGCCTCCAAGCTGTGGTGCGAGTCAGGGCTCCTCCAGCCTCATGGGCCACCGGCCGGGTCTCTCCCACCTGCTTCTGCGACGGCTGTGCTCACTGGGCGGGGTGTGCCACCCTCCTCGGGGCTGCCTTCGTCCTGAGTCCTGAGTGGGGCCTTTCCCGCTGCAGGATCTTCCACCACCCCTGGCGCCCCCTGGCCAGAGCCGGGCTCAGGACGCCGGCTGCTCTCGGTGCTGCCCTCTGCCTTCCTCCCGGGGTGCGCTTCCTCCCGGGGTGCGCTTCTTTCCGGGGCTCCATCAGTCTCTCTGGCCTAGAAAGCACAGAAGAACATCTTGTTTCAACTGTTTCCGTAACGATGTGAAAGGCTGGTAATCATGTCCAACAAGTGTCCATGCAAATCTGAATTCTAATGCTGGACTGTAATGACACGAATGGTCAGCCTCCAGGAGCCACATGGAGGAGCGGGACACAGAGGACACGGCGTGGTCAGGCCTGGGGACCAGGACTGCGTACTCCTGACCTGGTGAGAGTAAGTCATCTGACAAGCATCTGCTGAGCACCGACTAGTGCAGTGATTGGCGACCCTATGACACGCGTGTCAGAGGTGACATGCGAACTCATTTTTTTGGTTGATTTTTGTTAAATGGCATTTAAATATATAAAATAAATATCAAGAATATAAGTCTTTGTTTTACTATAGTTGTAAATATCAAAAAATTTCTATATGTGACACAGCACCAGAGTTAAGTTAGGGTTTTTCAAAATGCTGACACGCTGAGCTCAAAAGGTTCGCCATCACTGGACTAGTGCTAGATGCTGGGGACACTGCAGGGACAGACAGGAAGACCCTGCCCTCACCGGGACTTCCTTTCAGGTTGGGGAGACAATCGGCAACAAACCAATTAGCAAAGCCTCACCCTGGAAGGGGGCGGAGGGGGTGGGACTGCTGGTCTGAAAGGGGCTCGGTGAGTAAAGGCGTGAAGAGATGAAGTGGCCGTGGGGAACGTGGGGAACGATTCCGGATGGTGACTACCAGGCTCAGAGGCTCTGAGCTCGAGGACGAGTCAGGAACACTGCGAGGGAGCAGGGGGGAGGGGGCTCAGCAGGAAGAGGTGGGCGTGGGCAGATGGCCCTGGGCCATGGCGGCAACTTTGGCTTCCACTCCACGTGAGGTGTGATGGGAAGTCACAGGAGGATTCCCGAGATGAGTGACAGATAGACATTAACTCTTAAAGCTGAAAGGAACACCTTTCAGTTTTCCATGCAGATATTTCTGCTTATAAGGAGCTGCGTAGGAAGGGAATCCATAACTTCCTCAGCTCTACTGTGTTCGTGCTATTTTTCAAAGGTTTACACTTGCAACTTAAACTTTGCAAATGACAATACAAATTCCTGCCTCAAACAAAAATGGAAATGTCGTCCCAGCTGGTTTGGCTCAGTGGACAGAGCGTTGGCCTGCAGACTGAAGGATCCTAGGGTCGATTCCGGTTCAAACCCCAGCCCTAGTCGGGCATGTGCAGGAGGCAACCAATCCATGTCTCTCCCCCTCCCTTCCACTCTAAAAATCAATGGAAAAATATCCCTGGGTGAGGATACACACACACACACACACAAAGGAAATGTCCCTTTAAATGTTCAATAATGGTGGGGAAAAGGCCTCACCATTGTGCAGGTCAAAAGCAGTCACCAGCCAATGATACAGAAGATTGGGAAGGCGAGGTTCTTGATCCCCGCCCCCTCTTCCAGCCACGACTCAGCTCCCGTGGGCTCCCGCCAGCCCTCAGTGAGCCTTCCCTCTCTCCCAAGGCAGAAGCGTCAGCCATGCTCACTGCTCGGTTTCCTCCGTCTGTGCTAACAAACCTGCTAAAGAGCACTTCACACAACCACCTCATTCCTCTAGGAGCTCGGACTAACCTGGACCAGCGAGGGGAAGATGTGAGTAATCACACCGTCAGTGACAAAACAACAGTGCAGGTAGGAGTGAAGCGCAGCCTGCGGGCAGCACCGAGGCCTAGAGCAAAGGACAGACACCACGCTGTGACTTACGCTGGGCGCCGCGGGATGCTCTCGCACCTCTGCGTCTGGTCTATCAACCGCCCGGAGCACTTCGGGGCTCTTGTGGCCAGTCTGAAATCTCACGTCAACAACTCTCTCTCTCCCAACATCTCTTCTACTCTCACACGGTCTGTCATACGGGCCTTGCTCAATGAGGCCAATGTAGCCCCTAGAACCAAAGTCTGCATCACCTGCTCCACCACGGGATCTATAGTCAATTTCCTGCTGCCGGCGCTTGTCACCTGGCTGTAGAGCCAGGGGGGGCTCTCTGGCGGGACCGAAGGGTCGCAGCATAAAGACCGACTGTCCAGCACCGTAGCAGAAACTCTAGAAGGAAAAGACATCGCATTTCTGAGTACGTAATGGCTGACTTACAACACTACGAGGGGCTTTTCATTCAGGGTGCTAACAGAATTATGTAATTCAACTTGTGGCATTTGCAGACATAACCATGTTCATTGAACTGTTTGTTCTTTTCATTAGAAGTCTATTCTTTAATACGGGGCCAGAGCAGCCAATAAAAATTGAGAAATCACTCAATATTAAGTAGACTTTTCAAGCAGCTAGAGAGTTTGATTGAATTATAACAATGGCAGTTAGGCTAAAGCCTAGAAACTTCCATGGGAAGGTACTGATAACTGCGCACATGCTGTCTATATTCACACCCCTCAATCAGGTCAATGCTGAAAACTGTTCAGTTGCACATCATCATGTAAACATTCTCCTGCAGGCTAAATTTTTTTTTTTTTTTTTACCAATCCAAACGTGGTTTAGCTACAGCTACAACTCCACAGGCTTTGAGTGGCAGGCTGGGAGACACTCTAGGCAGCAGTTCACCTGGGCCCTGGAGCTCGGGGAGGACCCGAGACGCCCCCAGGGGCTCCCCAAGACGCCCCCAGGGGCTCTTCGAAGTCAACACTTCTCCCCACACTCCCTGGGGTGTAAGTGGCGACTTCTGGCTTCAGCGCCTTCCTTGCTGAAGGCACGGGCTGTGTGCTTGTGCAGACCTGCATTTTAAAGTGGCCCCAGCATGTCAGCCCTGCAGGCATGGCTCAGCTGGTTGGAGCATCATCCCGTGCACCAAAGGGCCTCGGGTTTGATTCTCCAGGCAGGCATGTAAGGAAGGCAACTGATCAATGTTTCTCTCCCCCCACTTTCTCTAAAAAAAACACAATGAAAACATATCTTTGGGCCCCAGCCAGTTTAGCTCAGTGGATAGAGCGTCGGCACTCGGACTGAAGGGTCCTGGGTTCGATTCCGGTGAAGGGCACCTCGGTAGCAGGTTCCCCGGTCCTGGTCGGGGTGTGTGCAGGAGGCAACCAATCGATGTTTCTGTCTCTCCCTCTCCCTTCCATTCTCTCTAAAAACCAATGGAAAAATATCCTCAGGTGAGGATTAACCAAAAAAACCCCACAAAATAATAACAATATCTGTGGGTGAGGATTAAAAAAATGTTTTTAAATAGTCTAAAATGTCTCAGTATTTTAAATTTTTGTCTTATTTCTTAATGTTAAATATCAACAAATAAAATCCCCATAAACAAAGGCTCCTTGTGGCTTTCGATTCTGAAGAGTACAAGGGCCCCGAAAACAAACATCTGTACGAGAGGCCGTTCTGAAGACAGAAGCAGGTAAACAAGAGATGGCGGTTTTGCACACAATTTCAGTGTCAGAGACTAAATCGTACAACTGACGTCACCGAACTAAACCTGACCCTGACCCACCGGACCCATCATCAGACACCAAAGCCAAAGCAGGGACAGCCTCAAAGCGGAAGAGCAGCGGATGAGTCCGGGAGACACTCCACTCCTTCCCAGGCGCACGAGTGCGTCCCGTCCCGTTTGCTTCATGTGACAAGGGCTTTACTGGGTAAAAGCTGACAACCAACTGCACAGGAAGCTGAAGACCATGGCCGAGTGAGGAGTCCATTTCTCCCTAATAAACGTCCTGAATCACCCACTGTCAGGGCGCCCACCTCCCGCCCCTTTCTGGGGCTGAGAGCCCGGGCGTTTCCCTAGCAACGCTGCAACTCTCAGGTGACAGCGAGGACGCCCCTTTCTCAGAGGACGAGGACGCCCCTTTCTCAGAGGACGTGAGCCCAGGCTGGTTGCTCAGTGGTTACAGCAGCGGCCCTCCCTCGGAGGGAAGGGTCTCCAGTTCAATTCCCAGTCAAGAGCATGTACCTCATGGTTGCAGGTCCCATCCCACAGCAAGGCATGTGCGGGAGGCAACCAATCGATGTGTCTCTCTCTCGATCTCTCTCTCCCTTCCTCCCTCCCTTCCTTCTTCCCTCCCTCCCCCACCTCCTCCCTCCCTTTCACTCTCTAAAAAAAGCAATGGAAAAAATATCCTCGGGTGAGGATTAAAAAAACTAAACAATTGACTTTGTGTGTATTGCTTCACCACGTGCAAAGAACCAACTGAAAGGCAGGTCTTATTTTAAATCACTGCCATGGCAGCTACAATCCCACTTGAGCACCATGTCCCCGGCTTAGAGGCCCACACATGGTAGTATGCACACAGCTGTGCCACCCAAAAGTCCCCTTTCACACCAGCAAGGCCTTGTTCTGTAAACCCCGTGACCTGTCGGCAGGCCCTATACTAACCACGACCGCCAGCGCCATGACAATGAGCACCGGGATGTGCAGGAGCCCGGGGATCTCCTTCATGAGCGCTTTGATGAACTCCCCGGTTCCCTTTCCGATGTACTTCAACGGCTCCACCACAAAGTTGGTGAACGTCACTGCCAGGGCCTAAAAATGGTAAAAGCAACTTCATTTTTCCCCTCAAACAATTGAGGCACCTAGAATGAGACAAAATGCCCTGGGCACTGAGACGGAAGTTATGTTACATACATTAAAATGTTGTCATAGGCTTTTAAAAATGTGAAAAATCACTGTGCAATGGAAGTATATTCTTTCTAGAACAAAGGTTATTAGCAAAAAGATTCTAAAAAAAAACAAACTAACAATTTTTGCCCTGACCAGGTAGCTCACCTGGTTAGAGCTCCACCCTAGATACACCAAGGTTGTGGGTCCGATCCCCAATCAGGACACACACAAGAATCAACCAATGAATGGAACAAATTGATGTTTCTCTTGCGCTCCCTCTCTCAAATCAATAAATAAAAATTAGAAAATTAAATTAAAAACACCTACAATTTTTAATATATGCAAAGGTGTTTGGACTTACTTTGTATATGTCATTTTTACAAGACATATTCCATACCTTTGTTGGTGGTACCAACAAAACAGGATTGACGAGTAAGAGCTCATAGTACTTTTGGCAGGGGTCATCCTTATAGGTCCATGAACTTCTAAACCATTCTATTTGGAGAAAGACAAAACATTGTCATTTAAAAAGAGCTGCATTTCATTCCCGAATAAGACAATATTTTCGTTTTACCCCTGCCACCACCACTAATCAATTTTAAATTGTTTTACAAAATTAGACTCCCTATGATGCCAATTTAAAAATTTTTCATCGTATGTCCAAAATGTTCATTTTAAAAACCCATTCAAATTCTACAAATCCTATGCAGATAGCAGATGATGTTACAAAGATTTCTAAAAGGTAACTATCTGAAAACGAGGGCGCTCTGAGGGAGACTGGACTGTATCGAAGTCCCTGTCCAGGCTGGGCCCCTGGACGAGTAGTCGTGCCTCCACCAGGGAGGGCACACAGCACCTCCCTGTGTTCCTTCTTACAACTACCTGTGAATCTACAATAATGTCACTTTAGAAGTCAGTTCTCTCCTCATTTTATAAAATGAAGTAGAACATTAGTTCTCCCAACTCTTCTAAATTAGGCTCACATTACGTACTAGCTTGAGCCAGAGGAGGCACTGGTTGTCCATGAAGCCACGAAGCAAGGCTGGGTTGATTTAGTTCCCATAATGTCTTAAGAAACATTAATTTTGGGAACCTGATTACGAATCTGCTGAAATTGCCTTAGACCAAGATGACGGCATAGGTAAACACCGGAGACTGCTGCCGCAAACAACCACTTCAAAAATACAACTAAAAGACGGAACGGACATCACCCAGAACCACAGGAAGGCTGGCCGAGGACAGACTCTTCAACTAGAAGGAAAGACAACAGCATACCAAGGCTCAGAAGAGGCGCAGTGTGGAAAATTTAAAGGTGCGGAGGTGCGCGCGCAAAGCGGGCTCGTGGCTGAGTGCGCGGTTGTCATTTTCAATCAGGAGGGAGTCTCAGACTCTGAGCTCCAGATCCGGGCGAGTCTCTAGGGACTCAGACTCAAACGGGAGAAGCGGGATTGTCTGGCATCAGTTGAAACGTGAGGGCAGCTTTCTCTCCGAGATTTGCAGCCATTACTGGGGTTCTGAGAAGCAGAGCCGCTGGGAACGGGACTGAGAGCAGCCATAACTGCTCCCTCCGCCCGCCCTGTTGACCCCACCCCGCCCAAGCCCTGCGCAGAGCCATTTGCTGATCGCCTTAGGCAAAGGCTAGATTAGCACCTCCCCAGAGGACAGAAGTTTTCCACACAGCTGATTCTCACAGCCAGTAGGCCTGGTGGTCAAATCCCTCTAGTATTAACTACAACAATCAAGGCTTAACTAGAACAAGACTGCGCACAAAGACCACAAGGGGGTGCACCAAGAAAGCATAAAAGATACGGAGACAAAAAAACATGACAGAAATGGAGGATATGGAACTAAAAAACGCAATTTTGAGGGCTTGCAATAATGTGCTAGAAGCAGCCAATAAACTTGATGAGAGCCTCACGAAAACTAATGAGACCCTCGATGCTATGATAAAGAAACAACTAGAAATTAAGCATACACTGACTGAAATAAAGAATATTATACAGACACCCAATAGCAGACCAGAGGAGCGCAAGAATCAAGTCAAAGATTTGAAATGCGAAGAAGCAAAAAACACCCAACCAGAAAAGCAAAATGAAAAAAGAATCCGAAAATACGAAGATAGTGTAAGGAGCCTCTGGGACAGCTTCAAGCGTACCAACATCAGAATAATAGGGGTGCCAGAAGATGAGAGATAGCAAGATATTGAAAACCTATTTGAAGAAATAATGATAGAAAACTTCCCCCACCTGGTGAAAGAAATGGACTTACAGGTCCAAGAGGCGCAGAGAACCCCAAACAAAAGGAATCCAAAGAGGACCACACCAAAACACATCATAATTAAAATGCCAAGAGTGAAAGACAAAGAGAGAATCTTAAAAGCAGCAAGAGAAAGAGACTCAGTTACTTACAAGGGAATACCCATACGACTGTCAGCTGATTTCTCAACAGAAACTTTGCAGGCCAGAAGGGAATGGCAAGAAATATTCAAAGTGATGAATACCAAGAACCTACAACCAAGATTACTTTATCCAGCAAAGCTATCATTCAGAATTGAAGGTCAGATAAAGAGCTTCACAGATAAGGAAAAGCTAAAGGAGTTCATCACCACTGATGAACCAGTATTATACGAAATACTGAAAGGTATCCTTTAAGAAGAGGAAGAAGAAAAAGGTAAAGATACAAACTGTGAACAACAAACATGCATCTATCAACAAGTGAATCTAAGAATCAAGTGAATAAATAATCTGATGTACAGAATGAACTGGTGATTATAATGAATCAGGGACATAGAAAGGGAATGGACTGACGATTCTTGGGGGGGAAAGGGGAATGAGAGATGCGGGAAGAGACTGGACAAAAATCGTGCACCTATGGATGAGGACAGTGGGTGGGGAGTGAGGGCGGAGGGTGGGGCGGGAACTGGGAGGAGGGGAGTTATGGGGGGGAAAAAAAAGAGGAACAAATGTAACCTGAACAATAAAGATTTAATTAAAAAAAAAAGAATCTGCTGAAATTCTGTTCTGAATTAGTCATCAGGGACTTGCATTTATGTATAAAGTGTCTTTGAACACTGAACCATTTCCACTGCTAGATATACATAACTAAAGGCAGTCAATATCAGTGAAAATATTTATAAAAATCTGTACGGAAAAAAGGTAATTTCCCATAGATAAAAAAAAAATTGGAAAGCTACCATATAAGATGTTGTAAGTCAATATAAGGAGATTAAGTCTAAATGGATATTCATTTCTATAGAGAGATTCACTTCTTTAATAAACTCATGTTGAGGACCTAGAATGAGTGAGGCCTTGTGCGACGGGCAGGTGGGCACGGCATCCTCAGGCAAATGGAGGCAGACAGGCCACACCAGTCAGCGAACATACAGTGTCTAGTCCTGCCCTGGGACGTCACTAGACGGAAACCTAAGACTTTTTTTTTTTTAAATAGGAATATTTATAAATGCTGCTTATTAGCTTGACTTTATAAATCAAAGTGCTGGCAAGCATTTTTTAATATTTCCTTCATGTTAAGAAAAATGTATATACGTGTTTGTTCAATAACTCTAAAATTCCCCATTTGTCTCCCCCCTCCTCTGCCTTCTCCCCTCCCAATCCAAAAAACAAAATAAGGGAAATATAGTAAAAGTATACAGTACTTTAATTAAAATGCATGATATACAGGGGTGGGCAAAAGTAGGTTCATAGTTGTGAGTACACGAAGCAGTTTTTTCTTGTATTATTATTTATTCATTATTGTATTATTTCCTTGTATTACAACTGTTTTTTCACAACCTATATGTCAAGGACCAGCAGAGAACGGAAGCCTTGAATATAACTGTGAGAATTAAGTTATGTTTTATCCACAAATATAGTCAATGTGTTCTTTTTATAATTTAGCATATTCTAAATAAATAATCCAAGATGCCATTTTGATACAGTAAACTGTGGACAATGTATATGTTGCATTTTTATATCTCTATGTAATCATACTGATAAACTGAGAAAAATGGCACCCCAAGATACATCATCCGGTTTATATACATTAGGCACAAAAGTCAGAAACCTGGGTCAATTTTAAGTATTCTTTCTGCTTCAAGCTATCAATTTTAAGACAATTTAATTTACTTCTCTTTGCCATCTATGCTTGAAAATGATCAGCTATTGCCATAATAAACGCCCTTTACTGGAGGGTAGTAAAGAGTAAAGGGGGTCAAATATATGGTGATGGAAGATTTGACTTCAGGTGGTAAACATACAATGCAATCTACAGATGATGTATCACAGAATTGTTCACTTGAAACCTATAAAACTTTATTAACCAATGTCACCCCAATAAATTAAAAAATAACGTCATGCCCTAGCTGGTGTGGCTCAGTGGACAGAGCATCAGCCTGCGGACTGAAAGGTTCCGGGTTCAATTCCAGTCAAGGGCTCATACCGGGGTTATGGGCTCGATCCCCAGCAGGGGGTGTGCAGGAGGCAGCCGATCAATGATTCTCTCTCATCATTGATGTTTCTCTCTCCCTCTCCCTTCCACTCTGAAATCAATAAAAATACATTTAAAAAAATACATAAAGTCGTAACAAAGGATCAAAAAATAATTTATAATTAACAAGACTGTCTCTTCTCCTGGTTTACCTTTGAAACCTCAGTCTTCCTGCTCGTTCTTCCGAAAATGAAGGTTCAGTCCGGGAAACCCTCCTTCTGCTATTTTATCATTTGTCATTTTTAACATGTTTTCTCATTCTCAAACATTGTATTCAAAATAAGGCCGCGGGAACCAGCAGCACTTACCCCAGAGGCTGCCAGACCAGTCCATCTTCTCAGCACACACGTTGCTTCGCGGCTCCATCTTGGCGACTTCGGCCTGATGCTGCGCGAAAGCCACCTGACCAACATCCAGGGAAGCGTGAGCGCTGCTAGCAGTGGTTACGCCCACCCCCCAAACGCCGTAGTTCAGACACCAGGTTGTTTAAAAGGTTTAACAGAAAAGATGCACCTCTTGTTTCTAAAGAGAGGCTCTTTAGCTCATGGCAAAGCACAGTGTTAATGCTTCAAGCCCCGAAAAACAACCGAGTACAACTTACTTCTTACGGAATTAAGATGAGGAAGGAGAACCTTGTCACCAATTTTAAAAAATTAGTTCAAATGTGGTTCACACCACACCCCAAAATATCGCTATGTATGTTAAATGCTGCTGCTCAGTTCACAGTAAGATGGGGTTTTGCTTTGGGTGGTTTTCAGAGCAAGTGGCCTATAAACGAGAACGTATCTTTTATAAATTAAAGCCCCCAGGGAAATCAGTGAGATGGCCACATTCAACCAAACAACCTTCCTTCCTTTAATTTTAAATAATTACAAGTTCTAGTAACTTAGAGCAAAAGGCTTTAAAAAGTCACAATGGTCTAATCTGATGAATTCATTAAAAATATCAGGATGTTTGACTCCCCTGCTAGACAGATCTGAAACTGTCCTGTAATGATTAGACCACTGTGACAGGAGCAGCAGCACGTCTTTAAATCTCTATGTACAGCATGGTCCCAATTTTTTTTTAGGTTTAGAGTTAGGTTAGGGTTCAGCCTGATTTCAATTTTGAAAGAGTTAAAACTTAGAAAAAAAGATTGCAAAGTAGTGTCTCAAAATACTGGCAGTGACTATCTCTAGGTGATAGATTATGGGGTGATATTTAAAAGTTAAATTTCTCTTCTTTAAATTCTCTACCTTAAACATACTATTTTATATTCAGGAAATAACCTAACTTTTAAAAACTAATACTTTGATATCATTTCTAGCAAAGAATAAAACATATCCCAAATCACTAAAATAAGCAGGTTATA
This sequence comes from Myotis yumanensis, assembly GCF_028538775.1. Taxonomy (NCBI): domain Eukaryota; kingdom Metazoa; phylum Chordata; class Mammalia; order Chiroptera; family Vespertilionidae; genus Myotis; species Myotis yumanensis. The sequence goes on from NW_027223768.1 coordinate 5,162,850, forward strand.
TACTAACTCTACATGGATTATCTCTTCTTTTATCAAGAAATATCATTTAAAAATTTTAAAACCTTCCACCTAATTAATACCTTGTATAAATACATCCAATTCCATCCCAAACTGATGAGGAAACTGATGAGTAAAATACGTCTCAGCTGGGTGTACCAACGAACATACGTCCAGAGCTGGGTGGCTACTAGCATCACGATGCAGAGCAGACACAGAAGCACCTCAAACAGAAGGAAGAGACAGCAGCGTCACTGCCGAGCCGTCCTCCCCACCAAACCACAGCATCAACAAAAACTAAAAACTGGACTCAAATGTGCAAAATCGCCCTGGCTGGTTTGCCTCAGTGGATAGAGTGTCAGCCTGCAAACTGAAGGGTCCTGGGTTCGATTCCTGGTCAGGGCACATGCCGGGTTGCAGGCTCCATCCCCAGTGTGGGGCGTGCAGGAGGCAGCCGATCAATGACTCTCTCTCATCACTGATGTTTCTAGCTCTCTCTCCCTCTCCCTTCCTTTCTCTGAAATCAATAAAAATATATTTTTTTAAATATGCAAAATCATTTGTACCATTTTGCTGAAAGTCCATCAACACAGTATGAGTGATTTAGTCCAGGTTCTTAACACAATTATGGTGGAGTTTGAACAGTCGTTTTTTAAAACCTGTTAACCGTGCCCCCCTCACCCAGCCTACCATAAACACATCATATGGATCCACGCCAAAGGAATCTTCAAATCGCCACTTCCATCTTTCAAAATCATGAAACTTAAAATTAATTAAAATATCACTTAGTGCATCATCCAGGGCGCCTGGCAGCGAGTCTTCCCCATTGAGAAACTTCTCTATTTCTATCAAGGTCTGTCTTTTAAGAATAATCTCGGCATCGTAGTGCATGTCACCTCTGTTTTCATCAGGCTGAGGTCAATTTGCCAAAAAACAAACAACAGGAAAGAGAATTTTATTATATTACCTAGTGAAACGTTTCAAGACGAAAGCCAATTTGGAACTAAATATATAGTTAGTTCACAGTATTCACACATCGCATAAGGATAACAACACCCACCCTCTCACAGGCCACATGGAAACCACAGATAATACACGTGAAAAACATTTCAGAAGGTAAAACTACGCAAACAATGTACATTTTACTAAAATGCAGTTGCATCTTGCTATCTGCAGTAGTTATAAAGTCACCTCAAACATTACTGAGCCCATACTAAGCCATGGCTCCTCAGGGACAGGCAGGGCTGGGTTCCTGCGAACGGTATGTGCACAACATCCAATTCTCTATGAGCAGCACTTGCTCAGCACACAGCTCGGGGGAAAACTACTCAAACGCATTTCCTCCTCCTCCACAGGCAAGGCTCCTCGTCACCTGAGGGAGCAGGTGTGGAAGTGGGAGAAAACCAGGCAGCCCAGGCGCAGTTTCCTCAACCCAGTCAGGAGTTTAAGTTTCCAACTGTTTGGTCAAGTTCAAATGGCAAATTTAAAACAACACCCACCCCAACTGCATTACATGGCTGGGCAGTGCACAGGGTTGAGGAAGTAAATCCCCATGAACGAGAAGGAAGAGAGGAGCGGCCTGCACTGCCTTCCACCAAACCTCGGCACGAACAGGTTCTGGTCCCAGGGTCAGCCCGGAATTCTGTTACAGCACAATGGTGCCCCCTCACTGCTTTATATAGTTGGAAATTAATAAATAATGAAGATACCCACTACACTGATTAGTATCACACCACCAATACTCACAAGACCAAGCTTCCTGGCTTCAATTAAAATCTTATTTAAGTATCTCCTAAAAACAGGATTATTTTGACTTTCACAGTCTTTCCTCTTTTTCTTTTCACATTCATCAACCTGTAATCATACACCAAAAAATCAACAGTTAGCATCAAGTTTAATGTAAGGGTCAAGTTTCTAACCTAGTGGCCCCCATCAAAACCAAGGTAAAGCGCTGTTTGTTTGGTTTTTCACGTTTTATTGATTTTTAGAGAGAGAGGCAGGGAGAGAAACATCAATATGAGATTGGAACACTGATCAGCTGCCTCCTGCATGACCTCTTTGGGGATCAAGCCTGCAGTCTGGGCATGTGCCCTGCCTGGGAATGAACCAGCAACCTTTCGGTGCACAAGGCGACACCCAACCATTGAGCCACACCAGCCGGGGCAGGTGCCGCCTACTGTTATTAAGCTTGCATTACAATGTAGAGCGTGCCTGCCGCCTGTGGGCTCTCTCTTTGCAAAGGTCAGGGAGACTACAAATGAGGAACACACGCCCAGCACTTAGCTGTGACCAGCAGTTTTTCTACTGACTTTCAGCTCTTTTAAAGCTGAAGATCATAAAGCAAGGGGGCAGCGATGTGGACAAGCAGAACATCTGGACCAGTGTGTCTCTTTGTAATGGCAGACAGTGAGGAGAGAAAGAGAAGAAGGGGGCGGGGGGAGGAGAGAAGGGAGGGAAGGATGATAAAGAAACACAGAGAAACAGGATGAAGCCAGAAGGAGGAGACACAGCAAAGAATTTCCTGGATGGGCCATTACTTTGGCCTTTTATTAACTTCTCCTGTCAACGACTGACCACCCCCTCTGCACGGACGCCTCAGAGGACAGGAACCATGGCTTTGTCATGTGTCCTCCACGTGGCAGCCCCTCAGCACGCACATCTTCACCAGGACAGACATCCTCTGAACTCAGCTCTACAGACACTTGATGGTCAAGTCGCCAGTGAGGGCAAGGCATGTCTCACACACGTAAACATGTTTGTAAAACTGAGTGTGTTGCCAAAACCGGTTTGGCTCAGTGGATAGAGCGTCGGCCTGCGGACTGAAGGGTCCCAGGTTCGATTCTGGTCAAGGGCATGTATCTGGGTTGCGGGCACATCCCCAGTGGGAGATGTGCAGGAGGCAGCTGATCGATGTTTCTCTCTCATTGATGTTTCTAACTCTCTATCTCTCTCCCTTCCTCTCTGTAAAAAATCAATAAAATATATTTTGAGAAAAATAAATAAAGAAATAAATAAAACTGAGTGTGGACCCTGAGCACGGAAAGGGGCCTCAGATGGTACACAAGGTAACAGGGAGCACAAACTCAGGACAGGACACTTGAGAGAGAAGTCACGTGGCCACTTCCACTGCTTCCAGGCAAGGTTCATAAACCTTTAAAACAAGCATGCATACTCGGGCCTTGAGTTTGACATGCTTGCTTTAAATTTTTTAAAATGTTTTTAAGAGAAACAATGTTGTTGTTTTTTTAAAACAAGGAGTAAAGACTCCATTTTACCCATCCCGTTTTTTACAATGTTTAAAACAGTAAAATGTATATAAAAAGGCAGGTCTGCGTTTGGAGGCAAACTTTCTCCACATTTCTTTGCTAGCATTCGGCTCAGATGGTCACGTCTGCTAAGAACCCCAAGCAGGTGCTTAGCGTCTCAGCGAACAAGTGCTCCCCCCAGCCTGGAAACCCCCTCCCGCCCTCCCACTAGCTCTCCCCACACTTGCCCCCCCCCGCCAGCTACAACACTTGCCTCTTCTCTTCCACCGGTCGCTTCGCTGTCCCTGCCTCAGTCTGAGCTGTCAGCACTGCCGGACCTCAGCCACCCCCTCTCCACCCAGGCCCCTCCGCTGCCACCAGCTAGTCGGCCTCCACACCAACAGAGGTGGTTCCCACAGCACAACCTACGTCCAAGCCCCTGAACAACCCTGACTCCTCTCCCTTCCCATGAAGGCTACCTCAGCCACACAAACAGGAGGAAGAAATGAAGCGTCCTTATATTTGTGAGAGGAACTCCACACTTCGAAGCTGGGAACAGGCCCGTTTCTCCATTTGCTACATTTGTCATGAGTCTACTACACTCTAACACTGTGACAAGTGACAGAGAACCAAGAATGAATAAAACACATTCTTTGTCCCAAGAAATTTTCAGTCTGGTAAGGAAATGATTATAATATGATGAGATAAATGTCATTACAGGAAAATACAAGCACTATTTAACAAGACCAGAGTAACTGCTTAAAAAACCAAGGCTAGAGTAAGCAAAAAATAATAATAATACACAGTTGATCCTTGAATAACATGGGTTTGAACTGCTCAGGGCTTAATCAGATTTTTCTTCAATAAATGCATTCTGTACTCTAAATGTATTTTCTCCAGCTTACTGTATTGTGAGGATATAGTATAATATAACACACTAAGTATGTGTTCATCAACTGTTATGTGATCAGGAAGGCCTCTGATCAACAGTAGCCTATTAATAGTTATGTTTTGGGGGTGTCAAAAGTTACACAAGGATTTTCAACTGTGTAGGGGGTTGGTGCCCCACCCCCCACTGTTCAGGCGTCAACTGTATATATAAATTGCACAGTACATAGAAACAAAAATAATGCCAGCAAGCACAGAAAACAGAGAGAAATCTGACATACTATAATATAAAATTCATGAATGAAAAAAATCTAACCTTATGAATTACAGAATCAAGTTTGCTGTAACATCCTGACAATTCATCAGCGTATGACGAGTCCGCACTGACCTCCTTTCTCACCTAAAGCAGAGCAGAGAAAGATTTCTTATTTCTTCATAGTTCACTTGTAAAAAAGTCTGTAAGTGGAGATTAAAATTTTAACTTCTCCATTTTATAACTTTTCTTGTTATAATTTTCAACTGTATTGAACCACCAAAAAATTAAGAGTCTCAAATTTATATATCAGCTAAGAATTACAATCAAATTAGTTTGCTACCTGATGGGCTTTACATTCAAATTCAAAACAGAGCCCTGGCCGGTTTGGCTCAGTGGATAAGCGTCGGCCTGAGGACTGGAGGGTCCCAGGTCAAGGGCATGTACCTTGGTTGCGGGCACATCCCCACTTGGGGGTGTGCAGGAGGCAGCTGATCGATGTTTCTCTCTCATCGATGTTTCTAACTCTCTATCCCTCTCCCTTCCTCTCTGTAAAAAATTAATAAAATATATTTTTAAAAAAATCAAAACAGAAACACGCAGGTGGGGTGAGATGATCTTAGACTACGGGACATGAAGTTCCCTGTGTGACTGCCAATCATGGGTACCGGCCCTCACGGTGCTGAGTGAACCCAACAACTGCAGACTATTTCCGCCCAAGGACCCATGAGGCCTGACACACACACCTGCGATTTCCTCATTGTTCCAGAAGCAGCATCATAGTTGAGCATGTCCGTGGGGTCAATCCAGTCATCATCATGAGCAAAGCCAGCGATCAGCCACAGACATTCACAAAGGAGCAGCGAAAACAGCATCCTGCAGGAAGACTAAACACAAGTTTTCATAAATGTAATGAAATATAGTTATTTTTAGAAGAAGTTATAACTATCTACTTCCTTCTAGTGCTAAGATAATGCTTTCTTTCTGAACTGATATATAACAGTAAAATGATATCCTATATAATAAAAGGCTAATATGCAAATTGTCCCCTCGACTGGAAGTTCGACTATGGGGTGGGGCCAACTGCCCACAGCCCCTCCCCACCCTCAATCCATCTGGGCAGGCAGGCTGGACCCCACCCGTGCAAGATTTCGTGCACCAGGCCTCTAGTCCACACACACACACACACACACACACACACACACATTTTCACTGAGACAAAAATAGGGGTTTTCCATATGATTCTGCAATTCCTTTCCTAGGTATGTACCAGATATCAAGCTACATTACAAAGCCACTGTCCTCAAAACTGCCTGGTACTGACACAAAGACCAATGGAATTGAACAGAGAACCCAGAAATCGACCCAACCCATTATGCTCAATTAATATTTGACAAAGGAGGCAAGAGCATACAATGGAGTCAAGACAGTCTCTTCAATAAATGGTGTTGGGAAAATTGGACAGATACATGCAAAAAAATGAAACTTGACCACCAACTTACACCATACACAAAAATAAACTCAAAATGGATGAAGGACTTAAATGTAAGACGGGAAACCATAAAAATACTAGAGGAAACCACAGGCGGCAAAATATCAGACATATGTCGTAGCAATATCTTTACCGATACAGCTCCTATAGCAATGGAAATTAAGGAGAAAATAAACAAATGGGGCTACATCAAAATAAAAAGCTTCTGCACAGCAAAAACAAACAAAAAAACCCCCAAGAAAACCCAATATTATCTCTGATAAGGGTTTAATCTCCAAAATTTACAGGGAACTCATACAACTTAACAAAAGGAAGATAAACAATCCAATCAAAAAATGGGCAAAGGACCTAAACAGACAGCTTTTGAAAGAGGACCTACAGAAGGCCAAGAGACATATGAAAACATGCTCAAAGTCACTAATCATCTCAGAGATGCAAACCAAAATGACAATGAGGTACCACCTCACACCTGTCAGACTGGCTATCATCAACAAATCAACAAACGACAAGTGCTGGAGAGGATGTGGAGAAAAAGAAACCCTCCTGCACTGCTGGTGGGAATGCAGACTGGTGCAGCCACTGCGGAAAACAGTATGGAGTTTCCTCAAAATTAAAAGTGGAACTCCCATTTGACCCAGTGATCCCACTTCTAGAAATATATTCCAAGAAACCAGAAATACCTATTAGAAAGGATATATGCACCCTTATGTTCATAGTAGCACAATTTACCATAGCTAAAATTTGGAAACAGCCTAAGTGCCCATCAGCAGATGAGTGGATTAGAAAACTGTGGTACATCTACACAATGGAATACTACGCTGCTGTAAAAAAGAAGGAACTTCTACCATTTGCAACAGCATGGATGAACCTGGACAACATTATTCTAAGTGAAATAAGCCAGTGAGAGAAAGATAAATATCACATGATCGCACTCATTTGTGGGATAGAGTGAACAACATAAACCGATGAACAAAAATAGATCCAGAGAAGCATCAAACTGACTCAGAGGGAAGGCAGGGGAGAGGAGAGGGTATGAGATCAACCAAAGGACTTGTATGCATGTATCTAAGCATTACCAATGGATACAGACACTAGGGGGGGTGAGGGCATGTGCTTGGGGGGGGGGGGTGGCCAGGGAGAGGTCAATGGAGGATAAAAATAATATTGTAATAGCTATGTATGGGCTGGGGGTGGGGGTACTTGAAATATCAGGGGGACCACTCCTTAGGGCAAGCATGTCAACTCAAAGGACAACACGGGCCAAGTAAACGAGGCATGCGGCCCATGGGCCACAAGTGTGACATGCTTGCTGTAGGGTATATGATTGTCTAACCACTATGTTGTGCACCTGAAACTAATACAGAATAACTTTGAATGTGAACTATAATTGAAGAAAAAAAAGATGAAAAATTGTATGTTATATGTTTTTCATCACAACAACAATAATAAAAAAGAAATAATGACTGAAAACTTCCCTAACCTGGCAAAGGAAATAGACATACAAGTCCAGGAAGCAGAGTTCCAAACAATATGAATCTAAACAGGCCCAGAGCAAGACACGTCATAATTAAAATGCCAAAGGTTAAAGACAAAGAGAATGTTAAAAGGAACAAGAAAAAGCAGGTAGTTACATTCAAGGTAGCTCCCATTAGACCAGTGGTTCTCAACCTTCCTAATGCTGCGACCCTTTAATATAGTTCCTCATGTTGTGGTGACCGCCAATTTCATTGTTACAAATTGAACATAATTAAAGCATAGTGATTAATCACAAAAACTATGTAATTATATATGTGTTTTCCGATGGTCTTAGGCAACCCTGTGAAAGGGTCGTTCAACCCCCAAAGGGGTCGCAACCCACAGGTTGAGAACCACTGCATTAGACTGCCAGTTGATTATTCAATACGAAATTTGCAGGTCAGAAGGGAGTGGCATGAAATAGTCAAAGTGATGAAAGGCAAAGCTCTATACCCAAGATTACACAGTAAGGCTATCAGTTAGAATCGAAGGAGATATAGTTTCCCAGCCCTTGCTGGTTTGGCTCAGTGGATAGAGTGCCGGCCTGTGGACTGAAGGGTCCCCGAGATCGATTCTGGTCAAGGGCACATGCCCAGGTTGTGGGCTCGATCCTCAGTAGGGGGCATGCTGGAGGCAGCCGATCAATGATTCTCTCTCATCATTAATGTTTCTATCTCTCCCTCTCCCTTCCTCTCTGAAATCAATATATTTTAAAAAAAAGTTTCCCAGACAAGGAAAATCTAAACCAGTACAATAAACGTTTAAAGGGACTCCCTTAAGTAGAAAAGATCAAAATATGAATAAGAGAGTATAGGAAAGAAACAGTAAAAGCAGTGGATCAAACAACTATAAAGCTAGTATAAAGACTAAAAGAAAAGGTAGGAAGATAATGTATAAATACAACAATAAATTACTGGATACATACAAACACACAAAGTAACAAATGACAAAAACATAAACGTGGAAAGATTAAATATTGTAGGGATTTTAGAATGTGTTTGAACTTAAGCGACCGTCAACTTAAAAGACTGCTTGTACACAGGCCTGGCTGGGCAGCTCAGTGGGTTAGAGCATGGTCCTCATACACCAAGGTTGTGGGCTCAATCCCCGGTCAGGGCACATACAACAATCAACCAATAAATGCATCAATAAGTGGAACAACAAACTGATGTTTCTCTTTCTCTCTCAAATCAATAAATTTTAAAAATTGTTTTAAACAGACTGCTTATAAACATAGCTTGGTATATATAAAGCACATGGTAACCACAAACCAAAATCTACAAAGTATACAACAAATAAAGATAAAGCAAACCAAACATGACACTATACAAAGTCATTAACATACAAGAGAACAAAACAAGAGAATTAAGAGGAAAAAGAGAACCAAAAAACAATTCATAAAATGACAATAACTACATACCTATCAAGAATAACTTTAAATGGATGAAATGCTCCAATCAAAGACATAGGGTGACTGAATGAATAAAAAAACAAGACCCATATACTTGCTGCCTACAACAGACCCACTTTAAATCAAACGACAGATTGAAAGTAAAGGGACAGAAAAGATATTTCAGCCCAGCTGGTGTGGCTCCGTGGTTGAGTGTGGACCTGTCAACCAGGAGGCAGGTCGATTCCCAGGTTTCAGGCTGAATCCCCAGTAGGGGGCGTGCAGGAGACAGCTGATCAATGATTCTCATCATTGATGTTTCTATCTCTCCCCTTCCCTTCCTCTCTGATTAATAAAAATATATTAAAAAGAAAAGATATTTTATGCAAATAGAAACAAAACAAAACCTGAAGTAGCAATACTTATATCAGACAAACTAGATACACCAAGAGCTATCACAAGAGATGAAGAAGGGTATTTCATAATGATTGTAAAAAATGAAGCCAACAAGAGGATAAAACTCTTTAAACATCTATACACCCAACACAGGAGCTTCTAAATATATACAGTAAATACTGACAGATATAAAGGGAGAGATCAACAGTAATACAGTAATAGAAGGGGGCTTTAACAACCTATTGCCATCAATGCATAGGTCACCCAGAAAAAAACCGACAAGGAAACAGAGGCCTTAAATAGCACATTAGATCAGATGAACTTAATTGACATTTTTAGCACATATCACCCAAAAGCAGCAAAATATACATTCTTGCCAAATGCACATACAAAATTTTGCAGGATAGACCATGTCAGGCCACAAAACAAACTTCAATAAATTGACAAAGGTTTTCAAGAAATTGAAAAAGAACAGCTGACAGAGTTTACATCATTATATGGACCGAGAGGAAGGTAAAACAGCCAGGTAGGAAGCCAGGAGTGTCAGTGTGGAACGAGGTTGGCGATTTGGAAAAACAGCACCATAGCAGGCATCACACTAGGGGAGGTGACTCAGAAGGTTGGCAAGCCCCCGAGTTTTGACCACAACCCCCACAAAACCATGCCCCTTTCTCAATAATGAGCAGATGGAGAGCTTTATCCAGAGCTAGGATGAGCAAAGCAGAAAGGATGAAAGACCAGGAGGTGAGGCCCATTAGTGGAGTCAGCTGCAAATCCCCATGGTCAGTGATTTAAGGCTGGAACTCCTTGAGAAATCTTACCATTGATTTTACACTGACTCCAAACAAAGCTGCATCTACACCTGCTGGGTACCGTCAAAAAACAGATTCTGATCGAGTCTGCGGTGGCCTGAGAGTCTGCATTCCCAAAAGCTCCCAGTGATGGCAGAGATGCTTGCCCACAGACCACGCTCGTGTTAAGGAGGAGTAACTAACCATCATGCGTTGGTTTAGCTTAATGGTGGCACCGGTGATCCTACTAATTGTTAATAAGAGTCTCTCTACCCCCGTTCCTATTTTTTATCATTTCCCACCCCCATTATAAAACTATATATATATAAATAAATAAATAAATAAAATAGCAGCTAGTCTTTGATGGGCCAAACACAGCTACTTCAATCCTCACAAAAACTCTTGGAGGTAATACTGTTATCTTCATTTTAAAGATTAGGAACACAAGTAAGGTGCCCAAGGCCACTCAGCTACTAAATGACAGAACCCAGGCTGGCTCTCCCTAAACTGCCCCTCCAGGGGCAAGATGCTAGTGGCCTTGAGGGGCTATCCAGAGAGGGTAGAGAGGAGACACTGCTGGATCCACACGTCTACACAGCTGGAATTTTCCGAGAGTGCCTTGGGACCTGAGCTACTAGACTGAGATCTCCAAGGAGATTGACAGCCACTCAGTGGAAATAGATACAACCCAACAAAAGGAAAACAATCAATCCAATTAAAAATGGGCAAAGGACCTGAATAGACACTTCTCCAAAGAGGACATACAGATGGCCAAGAGACATGAAAAAATGCCCGACGTCACTGATCATCAGAGAGATGCAAATTAAAACTACAATGAGGTATCACCTCACACCTGCCAGAATGGCTACCACCAACAAATCAACAAACAAGTGCAGGCAAGGTTGTGGAGAAAAGGGAACCTAGTGCACTGCAGGTGGGAATGCAGACTGGTGGAGCCATTAGGGAAAACAGTATGGAGCTTCCTCAAAAAATTAAAACTGGAACTGCCCTATGACCCAGTGATCCCTTCTAGAAATATATCCTAAGAATCCAGAAACACCAATCAGAAAGAATGTCTGCACCCCTATGTTCATAGCAGCGTTGTTTACAACAGCTAAGATCTGGAAACAGCCCAAGTGCCCATCAGCATATGAGTGAATAAAAAAGCTGTGGCCCCAAGCTGGTTTGGCTCAATGGATAGAGCGTCAGCCTGTGGTCTGAAGGGTCCCAGGCTCGATTCCGGTCAGGGGCACATGCCCGGGTTGCAGGCTCGATCCCCAGTAGGGGACGTGCAAGAGGCAGCCGATCAATGATTCTCATCATTGATGTTTCTCTCTCTCCCTCTCCCTTCCTCTCTGAAATCAATAAAAATATATCTAAGGAAAAAAAAAAGCTGTGGTACATTTACACCATGGAATAATAGGCAGCTGTAAAAAAGAAGGATCTCTTACCCTTTGAGACAGCATGGAAGGACCTGGGGAGTATGCTAAGTGAAATAAGCCAGTCAGAGAAAGACATATCACATGATCTCACTTATATGTGGAATCTAATGAACTGAAGTATAGTAACCTCCATCTTGGGTAAAAACTGCTGTTTAAAATTTTAACCCTGCTCTTCTGGCTTCTGTAAACATTTGCTTGCTTAAATAATAGGGAAGACTAATACTCCCATTCCAGAGAGGCCATAAACTATGTCCCAGACAGAGCTGTCAGTGCTGGTGCCAGGCCTTGAGATATGATCTCACGGCCCTGTCCCAGCACACAGGACTTTTTCTCAGAAGGTCGGGAAGTCTCATTCCAAATTTGGAAGACAAAGAGCTAAAAAAGTATAAATAAGGAAGACTTCCACCATAGTGGGCCCCAGAATTTGAGAAGCGATATTTCCTCTGGGCCCTCTAGCGCTAGTGAAATGAAAAAGACTTCAAATAAAGTTGGCTTATTAAGGCGTCTTCTGCTTTACAATATAACAGAACAAAATAAACTGACGAACTAAATGGAGGCAGAGGCATGGAAGTACGCACTGCCCAAGATCACAGACAACAGTGCAGGAGGGGGCTGGGAACCTGGTGGAGGGGGGCAACGGAAGGCATGTGTAATACTCTCCACAATGAAGATAAGTTTTACAAATTATGCCAAAATAGAATTTCAATTAAAGAAAAAGTATCAGATCTCGACGAATTTATACGTTTAATGAGAAAGACAAAGCTAATTTGAACAGTCGAGTCAAATTCCGTATTAACCTAGCAGGACCTAGGCCAGTGGTTCTCAACCTTCCTAAAGCCGCGACCCTTTAATACAGTTCCTCATGTTGTGGTGACCCCCAATTTCATTGTTACAAATTGAACATAATTAAAGCATAGTGATTCATCACAAAAACAATATGTAATTATATATGTGTTTTCCGATGGTCTTAGGCGACCCCTGTGAAAGGGTCGGTGGACCCTCCAAGGGGTCGCGACCCACAGGTTGAGACCCGCTGATAGGCGTTTGGAGCTCAGTGCGCGTGCGCACCTGCAGTTTCCTGGGCCGGACTGGATGGAGGTGCGCGAGCCGAGCAGGCGCCCAGGTGAAGGTGATGATGATGATGATGCAGCGGGCCGGGTCCACACCATCATCACCACCGTCACACAGAAAACCTGAAAAACACCACCTGCGCATAAACTTGCCTCTAACTTTTCACATTCAAATGAGATTTGGAGTTTTTCAAAATTCACCACCGCCAAACCCGGGCTCTTCGGGAAATGGTATTTATTCAAACGACGCGTCAAGTTTTCGTTGAGAACCCAAAGCAACAACACCCAACGTCCGTTCGGGTCGGCTTCGCAGCCGCTCGCCCCGCTTCCCCAGGCCGCTCTTTGAACCGGGAAACCAACAGCAACCGCGACAAGACAGCCGCCGGGCCGGGAGGTGAGGGACAGGTAGGTGGCTCGCCCGTCCCGGGAACCGCGGCGCTGGGAACTCCCCGCAGGCCCGTGCGCGCGCAGCCCCCGCCCCGGCCTCCCCGCCGCCCGCGGGACCCGCCGGGCCCAACCCCGCAGTCCCGGCCGCCAGCCCGCCCGCCGCACGAGGACAGTGACACTCACGTCTGCGGTCGCCGGTGGCCGCTCCCGGAAGACAGGTGACCGCCCGGACGGCCGGAGAAGGTGTTCAGCGCCTGCGCGAACCGCCCAGCGCTGCCTTATGTGGATGGTCCTCCTCGACCCGCTCGGCCGGCAGCTGTGCGTCCTTCCCGGGCGCGCCGCTGATTGGCCCGCCGAGGGGGCGGGGCCCGCCCTGTGGGCGGGTTTTCCGCCAGGGGCTTTGGGGATTTTCACCTGCTGAACGCTCTGCAAATGACAACCTACGAAGCCAAACCTATAAAACGGATGAGAAGGGTATTTTTTAATCTCGATTTATTTCATAACTTCTAATAGTGTAACACTTGCCACAAAACCCGGAAGTCTATTTTAAGCATTATATTTTAAATGGACTATGATGAATGAAAAGGATTGTTTTGTTTTTGTCTTTAACTGCTGGCCTTGCAATCTCAGGAAACTCTCCAAAGAAAAAAGGATATGCTTTACACACTAGGAGTTAGTGAGAGATGCGCACAAGTTATTGGCAGCAAATTTTAAAGTGCCTTAAATTTTGGTATATAATGTAGTACTTGGCCGTGCGTGTTGCTTATTATAATTCTTTAAAATTAAAATACACCTGACATAAAATTTACCATCTTAATCACTTTTTCAGTGTTTAGTTCATTGTCATTAAATAATTCACATGGTTGTGCAACCATCCCATCTCCTTCACTTTTTCATCCTGCAAAACTGAAATTCTGGACCCATTATACATCTCATCACTTCCCCCTGGCAACCACCATTCCACTTTGTATCTCTATGAATTTGACTACTGTAGGAACCTCATATAAGTGGAAGCAATAGTGTCCTTTTGTGGCTGGCTTATTTCACGTAGCATAATATTCTCAAGGATCAGCCAGGTTGTAATGTGTCAAAATCTTCCGTTTTTATGGCTGAATATTCCATTGTGTTGTATACCAACGTTTACTTATCCATTTATCTGTTGATGTACTCTTGGGTTGCCTGCACCTTTTGGCTATTTTGAGTAGTGCTGCTATGAACATGAGTGTACGGATATCTCTTCAAGCCCCTGCTTGCAATTCTTTTTGGTATATACCCAGAAGTGGGAATGCTGGATCATATGTAGTTCTATTTTTAATTTTTTGAGGAACCACCATACTGTTTTCCATAGTGGCTGGACCATTTCACATTCTCACCAATAGTGCACAAGAGTTCCAATTGCCCCACATCCTTGCCAACACTTTTTACAGTGGCCATTCTAATGGATGGGAGATGGTGTCTCATGATTTCATTTGCATTTCCCTAACGATTAGTGGTGTTGAGCATCCTTTCATGAGCTTATTATTAGCCATTTGTTTGTCTTCTTTAGAGAAATGTCTATTCAAGTCCTTTGTCCATTTTTTTTTTCAATGTCTCCCCATTCACAATACAGACCAGGCAAAGAGCCTGAGCTGAGGTGTACATGCGGTGGGTTTACTCTGCCTCCTATTTCTGTACAGTCAGTGTAAGAACACAGCCTGTGGTAAGTACCAGGAGGCCCCTTTGTCCATTTTTTAAAGAACATTCTTTTCTTTTTTAAGTGTTCTTATTAATTTGAGAGGGGAAGAAAAATAAATTTAAAAAAGAGACTGAGAGAGAGAGGGGGGAAGGGGAGGGATAGAGAGATAGAAACATCTATGAGAGAAAATCATTGATCGGATCCACCGTCTCCTGCACCCTCCCCCGCCACACTAGAGGGGATGGAGCCTGCAACCCAAGCATGTGCCCTGACCAAGAATGGAACTGGGGACCTCTTGGTTCATGGGTCAACACTCAACCCCTGAGCCACACCAGCTGGGCCCTTTGCCCATTTTTAATCAGGTTGTTTGGGGGAAGGGGATTGTTATTGAGGTATAGGAATTCTTTATCCTGAATATTAACCCTTTATCAGATATATGATTTGCAAATATTTTCTCCTATTTCATGGGTTGCCTTTTCACTCTGTTGACTGTAGCCTTTAGCTTATTACAATTAGAAATAGTTAAACATTTAAAACATAAAATTTGAATCAGACCTCTGAAGCTTTTACCACGGAGTTAGTTTCTGCACTCCTCACTAAGAAGGGTCCAGAGAATGTAGATACTTCAGTTCCCTTACTTTCTCTTTCACATGAACCAAGTCTGTTCACCTCCATGCAGAAGACAGTGTGGAGGCACGGGAAGGACATATGTAACCAAATGTTCATTGCAGTAAGACAACTTCTAGTGCTCATTATCTACTACACTGCAAAATGGGTTCCATATCTCACATATGGAAGGATCAAGGCTACTCCTTGATAATGATGAATGTGGGATCCAAAATTTTATGAACATTTTTACTATGAAGTTGAGCTGGTCTATAATAAAAAAAAAAACCTGCTATTTTTCCTAGTTTACAATTTAACAATAATGACCTGGTATATCTAAAATGTGTAAAATTAAGCAAGAAAGTAAACTAAAGAAAAGACTGTAGCCTATTTTAGTGGAGTTCCCTTCTGCATGCCTAAGAGATAGCAAAACTGTATCTACTGAATATCCACAAACTAATTAGATTTTATTTCTTTCTAAGAGCACTCACTTCATTTGTAGTCTAACTTAGAATTTATACATTTTGCCAGGTTTGTATTAACCATCTTTCAGAATATATTCAAGATAGGAAGTTCTCTAGATCTTGAATTAAAGAGGTAGAAGACACAAAACTTATGCAGTCGTGTAGGGTTAAAAAGTAAATTAGTGAAAGAACTTTAGAAACTTAAGAAATTGATTGCTCATCCCTTGGAACACACTACCTCCAAGTAAACTGGAGAAAATAACCCTCTAAATTGAAAACCACAGACACTGAGAAGCAGGAATAGTCTTAGGTGTCAAGAGGTCTTTATTGAAATAATAGCACAGTTACACTTCTAATACCCTTCCCACTTGTATACAATAGTTTAAAAATGCTTGCTACATACAGTGCACAGACAGTTCAATCATTAGAACCAACTCAACTGCATTTAAAATAAATAAAATAGCCTATTTAATAATTTAAAGTAAAATTGCTGTACAATAGGAAAATAAAGATACGTGTTAGGATCTACGTTGCCGTAGAAATAAAATCATTATTCTGCATTACACAAAACAGTGCAAGAAAAAAACCCAAATAAGCTTTTGGAGTGCAAAGTTTAAAATTTCCATCTTTAAGTTATCATGCAGACATAGCATTTCAAGCCATGCTATAGTCTATGGCAAAGTTTTCATTTTTTAGAGGAAAATGCTGGCCAGTAAATTGACTGCACCGTCAAGTGTTGCATCACACCCGCTGCTGCTCTGCCCTACAGTACAGTTTGGAAGGGAGGTATCTTGTTGCATTCAAAAAGTTGAAATTAACAAGTTTCTGAAGCAAACACATTTGCCTTTTAAGCATGAAACAAAATAAGGTGACAAAATAGTAATTATATCCCTGGATTAAAAAAAAAGAAAAGGCCTATACCACATAATGATCTAAGAAGCAGTTTCCCTCCATCTTTAAACTCAAGAATGATCCTCAGTGAAAACAACCATGTAACTTTCAAGAGACATAAAATTCTGACCCCTAGCTGGCAAGTGATACAATTATCATGGGATTGTGAGAAAAACAAAATAACTTCTGAACACCTATGTTATCTGTGTAGAACTTGGTTGCATTACATGTAATAATATGCTTAAAGTACAGTCCCATCTCATGTGTATATAAAACTGTTATTTCGGCAAAGACCAAGGAATGCTTTAATACTAAACCGTAAACACATCGTCCACCTTGACTGGAGTGCACACTGACAACACAGAGCTCTTCCGCAGACTTTGGCAACAAGACGACACACAGCAGGTCACAGCAGCACGAGCTCACGTGGAAGATCGAAAGCACTGCAGAATTCACGCCCACAGCTCCTACCAAAGGGGTACAAGGTCAAAGGGCCTCCTCATGCTAAGCCACTTTCCTGGTCAGTCTGCGTTCTTCAAATCTGGAATTGTCACAATCAGTAGTCTTCAGTCCCCGCGCTTTCACGGCCCAGACAGGCACTGGGCATGCTCTACCCACGGTAAGTCCAGAGGGTGACAGTTCTGTCTGCAGAGGACGACAGGAAGGACAGGTCCTGGGTGTGCCATCTGCACTGAATCACCTTATCCTTGTGCTCCCCCACCACCATGATGGGAAGCTGTTTAGTGAGGTCTCCTACATTAAAAAAGAGAAGAGATACTGACTTACAATACAAAATAAGTCTATGTTTAGATTTCACAGACTTCCTGTTACTTTAGGACTAATTACAGTATAAAATTCCTAAACTATATTAATATAATATATTGAAAAACTTAAACAGGGCTAGATTACTGGACATGTCATTGTTAGTAGTATTTGGTAACATGCACATAGCTGCCACTGGCTCCTGGAAACTCAAGGTCACTTCCTCCTGATGGTGCCACCACATCTCAGTCTCCTCTCTGGGCTTCCCGTCTCTTCCTCATTTAAAGTTTGGTGAATCTCAGGTGTCAGCCTTCAGGTTTCTTGTTCCCTTTATCCCTCAGTTCCTAGAAAGTTTCATCTAGTGTCCTGGTACCATGACCATTAATATGAGTCACATATATTTCATCTCTAACCTTGACTTCTCACCTGAGCTCCAGACTAGTATCCAAATAGCTATTCAACATTTCACTCGGTTGCCTGACAGTCATCTTAAACTTAACCTGTTTAAAGCAAACTCTTTATTTTCTTGCCTAAACCTGTTCCTGCCTCACATGTCTTGACCCCCACCTCAATTAATGGCACCATCTTGTTGCTCATGCCAAAAACCTAGGGATCAGCACTGATTCCTTCTCCCCTCACTTTGCAAACTTAATCCAAATAAATTAAGGTGTGTCCCAAATTGTCACTTCTTGCCACATCCGCCTCTACCACCCTAGTCCAAGCCACCATCACATCGCACCTGAATGGTTCCCAAAGGCTCCTCACTGATATTTATACTTATGATCCTTCTCCCTACAGGACTCAAAATTATCTTTTAAAAATGTAATTTAGATCATATCACTCGCTGTTTTAAGTCTTCCACAGGATTCCATTATGTTTTTTTAAAAATGCCTATAAAACCCACCTATGTCTTCCCCTCTCTCCCCCTTGGTTCCCCAGCCACACTGGCTTCTTGCAGTGTCACGAACATGCCAAACTCGTCCTGCCTCCACAAGCTGCACTCGCTGTGGTCTTCCCTCGGGCCCTGGCATGGCTTGTTCCTTCTCATCATTCAGGTCTCTCCACAAATGGCACTTCCCTGGGGAGACCCACTCCATCCCACCAAAACTAACACTCCCTCGCACCCCAGTCTCTCTCCTCCCTGGCTAATGTTTTAATAGTACTCACCAATACCCCAAATTACATCATTTGAGTTACTTTTTACTGATGTCTAAAATGTGAGCACCATCAAAAGGAAGTTACATGTCTTACCTCTCTGTCCCTAGTTGGTACACAGATTTGCTTAATAAATGTTAAACAATAAAACTACATTCTGACGACATAATTACACAGATTACACACTAAGTTTTTAAAAGTAGAAGCAAAGAGTACATAAATTTAATAATTTGCTATAATTCATCTCAATACAATACCAGTAATTTGCTCAGTAAATACTATAAAACTAAAATCTGAAAATGTTTTTGGGTCAATCCCACCAGATTAACAAAAGAAAGATCCCAAATAGAACAGGAGAGACTATAGAAAGGAAAAGGTCCATCTGCATCACCTTGTAGGTCTGTCACCTTGATTTTCATATCGTAGGATCCTGTCAGCAAGTAGTGAGCTCCGGGAGAGAATCGAACAGAGCGCACATCGCTGGAATGAGGGTGATAACTTTGTACCATCCTTCCTCCTCTGATGTCGTACAACATGCAGCTAGAATCTTCTTGTCCTGTGGCTAAGAGACGGCCACTGGGATCTACAGCTACGGATGCCACTGCACTGCCTGGATGGCGGGAGGAATGGAAGGTTCAATGTGGAAAAATCAATAGAGCTAAACTGCAACAACTAATTATGTTTGCTGAGCCACACACTAAAAATGTAATGCAGCTTGCCACACTGCTCAGTTATGGAAAAATACAAATTAACAGTCAGCCAATAAACAACTGTGTCCTTTTTAGGGGCAAGGTATGAAGCCAGATTCTGTGAGAAATGAGACAGTCCATCCTCTTGTCATCTGGGAGAACCCCTGGGACAGCACTGCCTACAGTGCAATAGATGAGCCACTTTTCCTAATGCTGGGTAAGTGTCCAGAAATAGTCCTGTCCCAGCTTACAGTCTAGTTGGGAGAATAAGAAATTAAATAACAAAATACGTTTTAGGGCACAGTGAGAAAATGTCTCTAAGCAACACATGACTAACGGCCAATAGGAGGGAGCCTAGCTCTAGACCAGGCATCTCCAATGAGCAACAATGCTCCCAAGGGGGTGCAAAATGACTCTCAGGATGAAAAAGCACTAACCATTAGCAATGGCTTATAGCCTTCAAAGCTCAGCCCCATCCAATGGAACCCTATTCCTTAGCATTTAATTTCTCTTGTTAGGAAAAATATTTAGTTTTTCTCCTTAGCAGGGGAAAATAGGTTGAAGAACA
The DNA here is from genome assembly GCF_028538775.1 of Myotis yumanensis. Classification (NCBI taxonomy): domain Eukaryota; kingdom Metazoa; phylum Chordata; class Mammalia; order Chiroptera; family Vespertilionidae; genus Myotis; species Myotis yumanensis. Next base: position 5,182,526 of record NW_027223768.1, read on the forward strand.
CTGCTCTAGACCAAAGTGGCCTGAAAAGACTTCACAGAAAAAGGCATATATGTTAGATCTTAAAGATTAACAAACGGTATGAGAGAGAGAGAAAGAGAGCGGCAGGGAGGGAGAGAGAGAGGGAGAGAGAATGTGTGCTTAAATGTATTATACACATGCAATTAAAAATATCCATTGCTTAAAATTTCTGTTTTGTTAATCCTCACCCAAGGAAATTTTTCCATTGATTTTTAGAGAAAGTGGAAGGGAGAGAGAGAGAAAGAAGCATCGATGTGAGACACACATCAATTGGTTGCCTTCTACAACTAAGATATGTGCCCTTGACTGGAATTGAACCCGTAACCCTTCAGTCCTAGTGCTGATGCTCTATTCATTAGACCCCGTCTAGGGTCATTGTTTGAAATTTTGATAGAGAAGTGGAGAGAGCTATTATGGCCATGAAGAATTAATAAGAAAAGCTTTATAGAGAAAGTATAAACATGATTAAGGTAGGAAGCTCATTTGGGCCTGAGTGACTTGGCTTAACAAGTTAACATAAAAGGAGCTTGGAGCTGAGACATAACAGGCAGGTTAGGACAGACCATCGAGCATCGCAAACGTCAAAGCGCAGGGTGTGTGAACTGTTCCTGTGCACAGTGAGTCGTCATGCAGGTTTCTAAGGAAGAGAAAGCAGGATTTTTGGAAGAGTAACCTATGTGAATGTGCATCAAATTAAAACAGACAGACTGTAGAAGGGAGGGCACTGGAAGACAAGATATAATAACAGAGTAACAGATGAATAAGGGCCTGCATGAGGCAAGACAGACTTCAGAAAATATATGAATAAAGAATCCACAGACTTGGCAATTAACTGCTTGGATGGGGGCAAAAAAAAAAAAAAAAGGAGTGGAAATGAGTCCTGGATCCAATCTAATTGCATGAGGAAATAAGGGAAGTAATATCCAAAAACAGGGAAAATGGGAACAAGAGCTGATTTGCAGGGGAAACACAATGAGTTTAGTTTTTATGCTGCCAAAAGAATCCAGGCTCATTTATTCAACAGAGTAATTACATCACTACCATGTATTAGGGTAGGTGCTAAATCTACTCAGGGAACTACAACAGATATAATTGTTGCTGTTGTGAAACTTAAAATCTATTGGCGGAGACTAGCAATAAACAAATATGTAATTTTAAATAGTGGTAAGAGCTCTGAAGGGAATCAACGAAGATCCGTGATAGAAAATAATGATGAAGTCCCAAGAAGGCCTCTCTGGCAAGACCTACAGAGGAGAAGGCCCTGACGGTGAGAAGACACGTGGAAGAACATGTCAGGCCCAGGAAACAGCAGGTGAATTCCCTGCAGGAAGGAGGAGTGGCACAGTCAGGCACTGAAAGGAAAGGTGCGGGTGATGGGAGCTAAGACTAGAAGGGCCCACGGTGCCGGGCCAGCAGGGTCTCGCAGGCACGGTAACCTAAGAGCGATGAGGGGCCGTGAAGTGTTGTGAGGAAGGTGTGACGTGCTCTGGCTGCTGTGTGGACCAGGCTGGAGGGGCACAAGTGCAAGTGCAGAGCAGAATAAGGCAGCTCTTCAGCAGTGAAGTTGAGGATGGTGGTTTAACCATTGCTCTTGAAGGAGCAAGCAAAAAAAGTATCTGACAACATGTGAGTAACAGTTTTCAAAGTCTTAGAAGATATAAAGTTAAAGCATACTTAAAATCCAAAAGTAAAATTATAAACCATTATTACACTAATCTAAACTCTTATTTCAGACCACATAGAAAACAGGATATATTTTTTTGAAAGTCTTCATTTGTTCCTATTCCTTTTTTAACATACATATTGCAGAGGAGAGAAAGTACACAAGTGCAATTTATAGTTTCTGTCTCATAGAAATTCATATAAATTCCAGAAAAACCTACCAGTTCCGTGTAATGTTGTGCCAACAACACGAACACAGCTTGGTACTCGAAGATCCCAGAATCTAACAGTCTTATCTTGGGAACCAGATGCAATCATCCAGCCACTCCAGGTGTAAAGTGCTAAAATATGTCCTATGAAAGATCATATACTCAGTTATACTGTGGAACAGCACTTTTCTGTAACACATTCAGAGCTAAGTACTCCTTATTACTGGGCACGTGATGGTCTGCTTAATCAAATATACAATGTGGTAGAGAGTTTCCATATATATTAAAACTCGGTAAAATGCACATCAAAACCATATTGAATAAGCTTAATCCTTCTTGGTTACTCAGTACCTTAGAATATCATAATCAGTACTACAAAAATATTTTCATCTGGGCCTGGCCAGGCAGCTCGCGCAGTTGGTGAGGGCATCGTCCTGCTGCACCAAGGCTGTGGGTTGTCCTTGGCAGGACACGTGCAGGGTCAACCAATAAATGCATAAGTGGGACAAGTCAATACTTTTCTCTCTCTCCCTTCCTCTCTCTCTCTTTAGAAAATATAAATATATTTGTATTTGAAATTACGGCAAGTTTTCCAGAGGAAGCACAGGACTGTGGGGTTAGATCACCAGCTCTGGAAGAGAGACCTGGGGTCATATTTCAGTTCCGAATATTTAGCTGTAAGATTGGGCCAGTCATTTGCCTTTTCAGGTCTAAGACAGAGATAAAACTTCCTGCCTCCTTAGATTGTTGTAAGGGTTAAATGAAGGAATTGTGTGTACAAGTAAAGAATTTAACACCCAGGGAACTATCAGCTATCACTACTATGTGCACAATTGAACTTTTTGAAAGAAAAATGTCCCGTCTTGGAGAATCTGTTCTGATGAAATATCCCCATTAATGAAATGCAGGGGGAAGTGGGAAAACATGGGCTGAACAGAAGAAAAGGAGCGTCTGAGACGGATACCACATACCGGTGTGTCCGCTCAGAGCATGCAGGCCCTGTCCTCTTTGACAATCGGTTGTGTAAATGTTACAATCCCCTGCTCCAGCACTTATCAAAATAGCTCCGCCGCTTTCCGGGCCTTCCATAAATGCCAAGTCTCTAATTGTCCCATCATGCATACTAAATTCCAGATCTGGTCCTGAAACAGCAATAAGAATTAAAACAAAAAGATGCTGCTCAACTTACTGTGACAATTTGAGATTACTAAACTGCCTTAAGACTGACCAAGAATAATGGCAGAGTGGTATGGTTTATATTTGCACTTAGGGATTGATATTATAACCAATTTCACTTTACTGAGCAAAGAACTTCAAGAAATCCAAATACTGGTTCAGCCCTGGCGGGAGTGGCTTAGTGGGTTGGGCATGTCCTGTGCACCGAAAAGTTACTGGTTAAATTTCCGGTTCAAGGCACATGGCCAGGTTGCAGGCTCAATCCGTGGTGCTGAAGGCAGCTGATCAATGATTCTCTCTCATCACTGATGTTTCTATCTCTCTCTCCCTCCTGCTTCATCTCTGAAATCAATAAAAAAATATTTTAAAAAAAATTTTAATAAAATAAAATAGCTATATGGAGAGTTACCTTCTTGATTTTTATTCCAAAGAAAATGAAAGAGAAGACAGATACTCTCTGGAAAATGTACATTAATACAATCCTGGTAGTGATTTAAAAGTTACTTTTCTGATAACAATAATTTTCTAGGGATTAGACATCACCTGGCCACCTGTAAGAACTTACTAAAAAAAAATAATGCCAGATGAATACAGCCAAGCAATTAGAATGTAAAAAAATCTTAAGGCTATATTCTTAGATTTTATTAGAGACAGTAGAGAGATATAGGAGAGCTACAACATGGGCAAAAGATAAAAATACACTGGAGAGCTACTGCTCCCATACTTGGGCCCTACCTGTTGCATTACAAGTCTCTGCATTGAAGGGCAACACTTTGACGTATTTGTCGTTTGATCCTGTTGCTAATAACTGTCCACAAGGACTCCAGGCCACACAGTAAATGGATCCTTTATGATGTTTATTCCTTTTAAAACGTACCACTGGCTGCTTAGGGATGTCATGTGCACTAAAAAAAAAATTTAAGAAAGATATTTCAATTTCTTGCTTGCTAAAATTCATGAGTATGAAGTTCTATATTACTGTTGTTCTTGAGGGAGGGAACACAAAAAGTATCTGACATGTTAATAACAATTTTCAAAGTCTTAGAAGAAATAAAGTTAAAGCATATTTAAAATCCAAAAGTAAAATTATAAACCATTATTATACGAATGTAAACTCTTATTTCAGATCACATAGGAAACAGTGGATAGAGCATCAACCTGCAGACTGAAGAATCCTGGGCTGGATTCCAGTCAAGGGCACATGCCCGGATTGCAGCTCGATCTCCAGTAGGGGGCGTGCAGGAGGCAGCTGACCAATGATTCTCTCTCATCATTGATGTTTCTATCTCTTGCTACCTCTCCCTTCCTCTTTGAAATCAATAAAAGTATATTTTTTTTAAAAGAAAATAAAAATTAAAACTTAATAAAAGGAAAGGAAATAAAAATTAAACACTACCGAATGACAATTCTGCAAAAAGGACCAATGTAGCTAAAATAAACACTGAACCAAGACTGGCAGTACAACCAGCCGTCTGTCCGTACCTCGGGTCAATGACCTCTGGATAGGCGCATACTCGCAGAGTTTTTGAATTTGAACCAACAGCATACAGACCACCACCTGGATGGAAAGCCACTGCTCTAACAGCCTGTGTGTCCTCCAGGGTATTAATGCAAACAAACTGCTTTTTTGATTTGTCATCCTATGGAAAGAATGAATAAGAAAGTCATCCTATGAAAAAAATGAGTTTGAAAGAATTCGTCTTTATCACAGTTTCAATTCATTTCAACTATATTGTTCACTTTATGTTCAATATCTACAATCATGTATTCTTTTAAATGGCAAATCCAATTAACCCCAATTTTTCCATTTTTTGCTACTCATTGCTAAACTAAGCTCAGATAGTTTATAGAAATTCAAGTTTTTCTTCACTTACTATGACAAAATATAACAATAAATATTCCCATATTAAGTTGCCTTTAACTGTCAAGGAAAAAATATAGTACACATACAAAATAACAGAACACTATTTGTGTTTTTAAAAGCAGGATATAAAGAACTATTCTTAAATGCACCTAGGGTAAAAAAACAAAATAAGTGTGCCATTATCTCCAGCAATGAGTACATTAATATTTCAAACTGAAATTGTAAAAAAACCTTCTTAGAATTGCAAAAATGATTTTAATCAGAACATTTTATTTGAGCCTCGTTTTTATTTCAAACTGTCAGTCTATCTGCCCACAGCCTGTTCTGAGGAAGCAAGTTGAAACAGTTCTGCGTACAGGCTTTGTGAACTCCAGCTATTGGTGGCATCTGAAGCACCCTGCTACCCTAACCAGGGATGACCGGACCTGGAACAGGGACTTATAGGCTGAGTGTGGTCAACAAATCCAGCCTAATCCTGTCTTTGTGAAGTATGAATACCAAGTACACACACAAAGGCAAATCACTTCAGCTCTGTTTGCATCAAACTCTGGGACCCACAGTGACTATATCAATGAGAGACTATGCCACTCTCTACCCAAACTTTTATGTACTCATGCAATAATAGAGGGTAAGCCTGATATGTCACATGTTTGTCTTATGTAATTGAATGAATTCTTATATTAGTCATGAATTTATTTGACTAAAAATACTACAATTTCTATTAATCCATATACAAGAAATGTGACTGTTTGCCAAATGAATAGCATGGGCATATAAGACAAAAAGGGAGGGGAATGACTGATTAAATGGCCTATGTACATTAATATAATTACTAATATTTGCTTTATAGCAGAAATGGCAGAGCCATAAATTTTGTTTGCTCTTTTCTAGTGTGTTTTAAACTTTTTAAATTTGTTGCCATTTTGAAAATAGAGTTCAACTAAAGAATCTACATTTCTAGATTTTCTTGAAAACCAAAAGGACTGAAAACACTAGGCAAGCATAAATCTTTGTGCAAGGGAAAAATATTCCTAGGTGCTTGTCACAAAAACAGCCAATTTTATTCATTTTTGTTAGCTGTTTGGTCCCATTAGCATCTGAAATCATGACTTTGTCTATGGGGTTAAAATGTGAACTATAGAAAACAAGATAGAGTGAAGTTGTACACTGGTTAGGGAAGGATGTCTGGTTCCAAAGCAAAAAACATGCATTGATGAGAAGCCCCAGGGCAACATAAATAGTATCTAAATAAATTAACCATAGGGTTCAGAGAGTAGTGCACAGCTCACTATTGGCCACTAATATAAATACTCTCAAATGTGCTTTCTGAGGCAACCTTTTCACTTAGCCCAGTGGAAGCTCAACTACCTTGAGATAAATCCTAGCCTTAGCAATAATGAGTATTTCTAATAATGGTCCATTCTTTGAATTGAGAATTCCTTAGCAAACTTTGTAAGTATATATAAAAACAATGAAACCTCCTTCCCGAAAGTATTACCTCTTCCCCTCTTGATCTTGACAGATTCCCTGAAGAATCTCCAGGAGGAGGCTTAATGACCAAATGTTCTGATGAGCTGTGTGAGTAGAAATTCAAATAAAGTTTACTCTGAACATCAAAACAGAAACTTAACTAAATATTTGTCCATTCGATCTCTAGTATTTATTTTTTTGGCAAATGAACCTCACTGTCCCTAAAGTTACTCTCAGGAGCTATTTACTAAGTGGCTCTGAACTCACTAACAGCAAGCATAGTCGTAAGGAGGGAGTGAGAGCCATTCTGGAAAGGAGATTATGTCAAAGTTCACAAATTTTATTGTGAAATGTCAAGTACCTTCCCCCTGATTAGTTCCAGAATCCTGGTTGCTATGATTAAATCCTACCCCAGGCAGGAACTTAAATTGCTCTTTATGAAAATTATCAGGCCCAAGAGGAATGACTAACAGAAACTGACAATTGAGGGTTCCACCATAAAACAATGTTTCCACTCAATCATTTCCTTGTGAGGTCAACAGGTAGACAGATCCATTCATATATGTAGATCTTCCTCCCAATCAGCATTTTTAAATGCCTCACTTTTTACAGATAGTCAAGGTTTCCCAAACACTTGAAAAAAGCCTCCTACATAAAATCCAGAGACTAAAACAAACAGAAAAAAGAATGTATAAGAAGAGAGGCAATTCAGGAAACAAATGCTTCAAAGATATAATTAAAATCCTTGGAGATATAAGAGTAAATAAGAATCCAGGAAACAAGGAAAAGATCTAAAAAACAATTTAAGGAAAATTAGAGAATAAGAAAGAGCTTAGAAAATAAAAATATGGTAGCAGAAAAAAAAATCCAGGGTGGAAAAATCAGCAGGCCTCATACCAAGGATCAGGTCAAAATGGCATCAGACTTCTTGACAAGAACACGGAAATGTGGCAATGACTTTGACACTCTGAGGAATGATGCCATCCTAGAATTCTATACTCAGCTGTGCTAACAAATCAAATGTGAACTATGTCGACATTCCAGGTCTCAGAAACTTCACTTCTGATGAAACTCTTTTCATGAAACTACATGAGATCCTGAAAATGGGGATCCAATAGAAAGAAGAGGCAAAGGAAATTCCCAGGAGGATAATGAAGGGAAGTCCCAGGATTCTCTAGGACTGAATACAATGGCCTAGAAACAAGGAACATAAAATCAAGCAGGAGTGATCCTAGTAGAGGGATGACTCTAAGGGGGGAAAATGAGAAAGAAGTAGTACCTGATCGTTTTTACTGTAATAAGAAAGGTTTTATAATTTTATAGTCCTGTCAAAGCATCTGCAGATGGGTTAGTGACAGGTACTAAGAAAACTAGCATGTGCACACATACACATGCACACCAAAAACGAGGCACTTACTGTCCCATGGAAAACAAAGAGTAGTATGAAAAGGAAATGCAATCCATTATACTACATGACCCAATTGTAAATAACATTTACCACGTTAACGCTGAATACCAATTTAAACAAAAATGGATATATATTGGAAAGGAGTAGACAAAATGAATGTGTTGTGAGTGAGGAGTATAGTAGCTAAATCTAATTGGCAGGAAATCGGTGGATAATAAAAATATAACAGAAGCACGTTATTCAGAAATTTTGATATACAGCAAAAGAAACAGCTGCCTGGGTTGAAAATGGGCAGCCTACCGGAAGTAGAAATCATGGACAAAGATGAGTAAATGGGATTTTCTTTTATATTATATGAAATGTGCTATTTGTCTTTTTAAACCATGTATGTATATTACTTTGATAAAAATTAAAGTTTAAAATTTGAGTTCTACTTTTGGGGATACACAAGTGTAACAGGAACTATAATAAAGAAGCATACATTTGATAAACTTATGCTCTAGTATAAAACCAGTTTTTTATACTAAATATATAAACATCCAAATGCAAAAGCAATTATGCATTTTCAAATGAACCACTCTAAAGTGTTTAACGTTAAGAATAAATGAAGAAAAGTTTCCTTAACTTTTCCCAATGCATAAATTAAAACTTGTTTACTTATGACAGCAAGACAAAAGGCTCTCCCTGACTAGTGAAAACACAGATATGCAAGAAGTCTTCAGCTGTGAAGGGGCCAGAGCTACAAGACCGTCTCGGACAATCATTCCACCAAGTTATAAAACACCTTCTTTGTGCCTTTGAAGTCTGTGAATCAGATTATTTGTTGAAAGATACGAATGGCAAAAAATAAATAAATAACAGAAAGAAAGAAAAGAAAAATCAGGGAGAAGATAAAGGCTAAAACTATCATCTCTGAGTAAGATGGCTTACAAAAATATAGAACTGTCCTGGTGTGATAAGAAAGAAAAAAAAGAAAAACGGGAATATAGTCTCTTAAGAGACATTTAGTAGAAGAGAATATATAAATGAAGGTAGATTAGAAAAAAATTTGGTACTAAGTGAATGAGCTCCAAAAACTGTTATTGTAAGGCTTCAAAAAGAAGTTTGAATTTCTATACTTCTATTAATAGAAGTTAATATTTCCAGATTTTACAAAGTAAAGCACTTACACTTGGTTTCCACAAGAAGAGGATTCCTCAGGAAAAGGGATGTGATTTGTGGATCCCGGATTACGAGGAGTGCTCGTGTAAATATTTGAAGCATCATGTGTTAATCTCTGGCTAGAATCTTGGGGTGGTGTAGAAAAACTAATGATAGAAGAATTATTAGATCCATTGCTTTTGCTCCCATTACATTGCTGGTTGAGTGTGGACACCTCACTACCAAGGCTATCCATTCCAATATTTAATTCACCAAGCTTTTGAATGGACCTATAAGATAAAAAAAACATTAAGTATATTAAAATATAAACTAAATAACATTCCTAACATAGAAGATGAAAAGTTTGAGAAGATAAATAAAACATGCACATATAATAAATAACCTCTGGCAAGTTTAGTACTAAAAAGTTACCATCTTCAGCTGAAGATATAACCAAGATACTGAAAGAAGACCCACACTTTTCTACAGTATGTCACTTTAAAGGAGATAGGCATGATGGGTATCATTGACTTCTTAAAAGCACCTTTTGCCATAAAAACAGAAAAAAAATCTGTTTCTTCTCTGGTATAACTTTGGTTTAATTCTCAATTTTAAACTAAATTTCACAAAGAAGTCAATAAAAATATCACCACTTTCAAAATGTATCACCAATAAAACACAACAAACCATTGCATTTCATCTGTCTAGTAATCTCAGGTCAACTAGGAAATAAATGACTAGAGCAGGCCATGATGGGACAAAGTCAAGTGCGAACCCTATTTGTCACACATTCATTCATTCTACAAAGTCTATTTGCTAGACGTTGATCCAGGTACCAGGGAGCAAAAAAAGTCAGCCTCGGGGTTTTCACTGCACCACAAGTCTCTACCTTAGGAAAACCTGACTCCTGATGTTGGACTCAGAGACCGTGAGGGCACAAAATGGAGCTGCCAGGCTTTCTGAAGATTTAGACCCACAACTGGCCCAGCACCCTTTTCTCTAGCCTAGATTCACTATGAGAGAGGACTGCACAAGGGGTGATTCATTGTATTTTCTAACATTATTGTGTGTGTGTGTGTCTGTGTGTGTGCGTGCGCGTGTGTATGTGTAAGGCTTTAACAAGACTTTAAAAGAGCAGTTGAATATTATAGGAATTGGTAGCCATTACTAAATATTTATCAGTTAAAAAATTTAAGTAGGCAGCATTTCCCAAATATTCTATGAAACTAATCCTATGAAATGCTCCCCATTAAAAAAAAGAGTCTGGGGTCAAATAAATTTAGGAAGTGCTAAGTATAAAGAGCTGACAATGCTAACATCATTTTAAGTCTCTAAAAGTGGAGAGAATGGCCTTGGCCATGTGGCTCAGTGTGTTGGAACACAGTCCTGTACAACAAAAGGTTGCTGGTTTGATTCCTGGTAGGGGCACGTACAGGAGCCGATCGATGAATCTCTATCACATTGAGGTTTCTCTCTCGCTCCCTTCCTCTCTTTCTAAAACTCAATAAAAACATATCCTTGGATGAGGATTTAAAAAATAAAAATTTAAGTGGAGAGGATTGGGGAGGAGCAGAATATGCCTATAGTAAGTGCCAAATCAGTGGTGCCAATTATTAGTATTAATAGAAACAAAATATCAAAAGGTATAAAGTGATGATAGAGTACTGTTAATAAAAATCCTATCATGCTTTGGCTGATTTTTTTCATTAAGATCTATTATATAACATAACTCTCTTTCTCTTTCTTTTTCTAAACCTCTTGGAAGGAAGAGGCAAAATTTAAATATGAAAACTAAACTCTGTTGCCAGAATGATTTGGAAGAATAAACATTAAGAGGAAAATGCATATTTTAATTTGTAGATTCTATCTATATTCAATTTGTCCTTGGTATTAGACAGGTACTTTAAAATCCCAGTACAGGCTCAGATATATAAAAGTAAGGACCCAGAAAAAAATTGAATGAAAGTATTACATTAAAGGGTTAGAAAACAGAGTAGGTAAGAAAAGGTTAAGAGAACAACAGAGAATTTATGTAAAGCTAATTTACAAAAGCTTAGGATAAACATCATTCATACTTATAATAGAACTGGTTATCCTATGGATTTTTTTTAACATACCTTTTATTTATTTATTTTTAATTAAAGGTTTTTTTTATTTTTATTTTTTTTGCTTAAAGTATTACAAAGAGTATTACATATGTCTCCTTTTTTCCCCCACCCTTGTTAACATACCTTTTAATGTAATTTTAAATTCTTACCTCTAAAGAAATTGAGAATAGCTTTTAAACAATAAATATATTCTATACTACATCTAAATTACAAGAAATAATTTTAATTATATTTATAATTGTCTTTAAAGGAAGGAAAGGCCATTTTGAATAGTTTGTTTTTCTAAGGAAGTACATCCCCACCACTACTGGGATCACCTTGCCACTTCATCTTCAGACAATCTAAATATCTGCTTTCACTGAAAATGAAATGGTCTGGAAGTCAAATTGCAACCATAATTTTTATGAATATTAAAAAGACATCCAAGAACCAGAAGTGGCAATTCATCAAATTAGAATAATTCTGAGAGCCACTGACTTGATCAGAGGTGATAAGAAAACAATCCTCAAATTGAATTTTGGAGGCCTACTTAGACTCTAGGCTACCATTATAAACATTCCTTGCGTGAAGGTTTGAAAACAGGATCAATTTCAGGCTTGCTGACTTGCACAAACCTCAGAGTGTCAAGCAGATAACTTCCAATATTATTGAGCCAAGGAAAGAACTGGCAGTCACCACTGTACTGCCTAATCACAATCCTGATGATAGCCAACAATTATGGCACACTTCCTATTTGCCGGGAATTAGTCTAAGTAAGTGGATATACATCAACTCATTTAACCTGCCAACAATCCTCGATCATTTAAATATACATATTCTGGTTTATTAATTTTAAAACATGTTTTATATGTATCTCCTATAATTAAAAATAATATAAGTTCATAATCTTGGCAGAAATTATAAGAATCATTTAAAAACACTGAATTAAAAAGAATCTGAATGTGTAAGCACTCAAAATAACAAAATAACAGCTCACACTTCATATAGTGCTTATTGTATATGACAGTACTGTTCTAAGCACTTTACATATATGAACTCATTTAATCTTCATGGCAACCTGTGAAGTAGATGAGAACACAAGCAAAAAGAAGCTAAGTAACTTCCCCTCGGTCCTCAGCTCCCCAAGGATCCACCTGGCAGTCTGCTTCCAGCCTGTCTGCCGAACCACACACTCTGGGGCTCTGGCTGCTTAGATGTGAAAGGACTTTAAAGGGAAGGACTCAACTAGATGAGTCCTCAGAGTGATGTGTCTGAAGATATGTTAACTCCACATTACTTGAAACATGTAAAAAGAAAACCTTAAAATTTCAAACCCTACATGGAAAATAACACTTATTGCATGTTTCTAGTAGCTTTTAAATAATTCCTCATGTTTAAAAAAATGACTGAAAGACCAACCTATTAAGGAACTGCTCGGTGAGGTTCTGCTGCTGGTCAGGCCCATCCTCCTGATTGACACCTCCTTCAAGCAGCATCTGCTGGTATATCTGTCGCTGTTGCTCCTTCTGTTCTAAATGCTGTTGATAGCGTAATCTTTGCCTATAATATTCTTGAAATTGTTCTGTTGAGTCTCGAAGCTTAAAAATTTTAGAAAAATATATTTGAGCAGACTGTGATTGAATATGTTCCTACTCAAGAGAAACTTCTCTAAATGCTGAATAAAATATACAATTAGCTATATTTAACAATTAGAAAATATTAAATATATTGCACTTTGAAAAACAGCATCCATGAGTCTTAAAGTAAAGTAGATTGGTCAACTGCTTTTTTCCACAGCAAGAGACTGGCCAAAATGAATGGTCATCCTGGATCTTTAACTAACCCAAGATAAAAATACAAATTGTAGCAGTCACAAGGGGAACATTGGTTAGAGAAAATGAATGTAGATAAAGACTAATAAGAATCTACCTATATTACTTGAAAAAAATAATTACTGAGGGATTGCATTAATATTTAATAAACACAATATTAACCTTGTCCAACACACTTAATTTAAGCAAGTAAATTGTTTAATAAGTTACTCTAGAGAGAAACTTATAAAATTTCCCTCAAAAACAATACTTTAGTTCAGGTTTCATATGGGATAAATGGGTGTTCAACTTAGCAGTCTCAGCATTCCTACTTCACTCCTCTAAAAGAACTGCATAGCACTCAAACTCACAGGACTTAAATATTTACTTAATTCCAATATTGGCACTATTGTATGTTTTGGTATTCCAATTTCCCTTATGATTTCTTCTTTGACCCACTGGTTAAGAGTATTATTGCATTTTGACAAATTTATGAATTTTCCAATTTTCCTTCTGTTATTAATTTCTACCTTCATTCCATTGTGGTCAGAGAAGATATTTTGCATAATTCCAATCTTTTAAAATTTATCGAGCTTTGTTTTGGGTCCTATCATACAGTTTATCCTGAAGAACACTGCATGTGCCCTTGAGAAGAACGTGTATTCTGCTATTGTTGGGGTGTTTTATAGTTGTCTGTTACGTCTAGATGGTTTATACTGTTGTTAAAGTCTTCTATATCCTTATTGATCATTTGTTTAGGTGTTTTATCCATTATTGTAAATGGGGTATTAAGTCTCCAAATATTACTGCATAGCTGTCTATTTCTCCCTTCATATATTTTGGGGTTCTATTGTTTGGTGCAAATATGCATTTGTATTTTCAATAGTACTTTTTCTACTTCACTCTAAATACTATTGCTTCTTACAAAGAGAGTCACTTCAAAGCAGCGGTCGCCAACCTTTCGGACCTCACGGACCACCGGTTGGTGACCGCCGCTCTAAAGGACAGTGGGTAGTAAGTATTACCTCATTCTTTTCTTGCCGATCTGGTCCTGGATTCTGTGCTCCATTTGCAGGCTCTTTTTCTGAAACTGAACTCTGGCCCAGGATTTCACTGCTGATAGGTCGCTGTGCCTCCACAGGTGTATCACTTCTTCCAGAAAGGTGCAAGAAAACAAAAGGGAAGAGGTGGGGATGAAGGAAAATATATTTCAGTTAGAGAAATTTTAATTTAAAATAATTAACAGCCCAGCTGGCATGGCTCAGTGGTTGAGCGTCAGAGCTATGAACCAGGAGATCATGGTTCAACTTCTGGTCAGAGCACATGTCTGGGTTGCAGGCTCGATTCTCAGTGTGGGGCATGCAGGGGGCAGTCAATCAATGATTCTCTGTCATCATTGATGTTTCTATCTCTCTCTCCCTCTCCCTTCCTCTCTGAAATCAATAAAAATATATTTAAAATAAAATAAAACAATTAACATTTAACATTTGATATGTCAGACATATCAAAATACAGGGTTCAGGAAAGCAGAGCTAGCTAGTCATCTTCACAAAGGCATCACTAGTTAGGAGCCTTGTACTCGGAAGTACCTAAACATACATACACACATGCACCAACAGGAGGAAGCAGAGAGACCTGGGAAGAGTTTTTAGCTACTAGACTTTAAACTGGTAATGACCATAAGATGAATAGAACTTGTAAGAGTTGTTAACTGTCCAGAGAGAGAATCAAATGACCTTCATAAAGTAACATCTGATTTAATTTTGAAATTTATACAATACTTCCATAGGTATTATGTCATTTAACTTTCATAATAACCTGTGAAATAGGTTAGAACTCCATTTCACAGATGAGGATACAGATTTAAAAAACAAGTGCTTTTCCTAAAATTACACAGCGAGTAAATAAAGCTTGGACTTGAGTCCAGGTCTTCACACTCCCACTCCAACGCTGCCCCATGCCTAAAGATTGTGGGGGTTTTTTTTGGGGGGGGGAGGACATTTAATTTTGAGACTATTATTTTGAATAGCAAAAGCTTACATATTTCAACTGATTTTTCTTCCTTTTTGTTTTGAGTTTTGTGTTCAAGTGAAAAAATATCCTTCAAAATACTACACACTCCTTTATAGACCTTCCTTTCCTGTTTATCTTCTTGTTCACTATAGTAACTCAATCATTGTATCCCGGATGTAGCATGGTGCTAGCACGTAGTAGACACTTGAATATTTTTAAATGAATACTGACATCAAACATGTAGGAGTCTCTTCATGTGGCATCTTTAACATAATTGAGCTTCCCAATATTGTTTTACTTACACCTCAAATATTTTTTAAAACAAGGTAAACTTTTTCCAAAGTAAATGTTTATACTTTATCCACAGCACAGTAGCTCTCCTATAGCATGTTATGATCACTGGTCAAGGCACATACAAGAATCAACCAATGAATGCATAAATAAGGGGAACAACAAATCTCTCTCTCCCAAATCAATAAAAAAAATTTTAAGGAAAACGCATCCACCCACACCCACACACAACCATTAGATTATCTCAGACTTGTGGAGATTTCCTAATTTTTTACGAGCAAAATCTTACCGTTCAGGGGATTCCTCATAAATACTGTGACATTCTGTATTCTCAAGCATGAGACTTCTACTGAGGTTTTGTACCCCTGGATAATGGAAGTTAGCAAAGGAGTGTGACATTGGAGAAGTTTTGTTCCCAAGGTCTGAGATTCTCTTATCGTGACTGGTCAGTCCACAAGTGAGGCCATCTAAAGCAGGATTCAGAGAGCGGGTCATATAGGCATCAGCTGATTGAGGCCTTCTCATTGGAGATGATGGATAGGGAGAAAGTTTGCTGATAAGAGGAGTCAAAAGATCAGCGTATGCAGCTTTTGTGGGTTTCAGGAGTTTATCAACATGAATATTAAGCATTTTCTGTTCAAAAGCACAAGAGAAGACAGAAGAGGGGAGATTCTGAAGCCATGACAATAAACTCAGATCCAAATCGTCACAACCATTGCCACATAAGAGGTCGATGCCAAGAAGTACTTCACTTTCTGTGATTTCTTCTCCGGTTGCTTTACTTTGACAAAATTCTACGCAGCACTCATAAAGTAGGCCTTTCATTACAAGCTGAAATAAACGATTATTACTTGCTTTAAAACCTGCCTCACTTAGCTTCCTATCAGCAGGAATGAATTCTGCAACCATGACACAAGCCTCTTCGAAACAGTGAACTCGTGCTGTGCTGGGATTCCAGTCCTTAAATTCAGCGTGATTGGTCAGACGAGGCAAAGTCAAAAGCAAACAGAGCTTGCTATAGTCATCTTTAGAAGGGCAGTACTCTTCCAGGGCATGTAAACATTGCACGGCTTCTTGCATGGTAAATTCCAGCTGTAAGAAAATATAAGGTATCACTATAAAGAGATGTCAGATATGAAAGCAATGAGAGTGTTTTATTCAAATACAAAGATACTTCACATACTGTTGTAAACTATTCAACTGCAAAAGGATAACCTCTAGTGTCACAGAATACACTTAGGATTTTTAGGATTCTTAACAACTTTCAAAGCAGAAACCAAAATATTTTTCACTACTAAAATAAAAAGATTAAATTATTTTGATGAATTAGCACATTAAGCTTTTATCTATAAAAACGGTGTTGTAATTCAGGCTTGACTATTATTTTCAAATGTATAATTTTGAGGGTAATAATTGAGTTTTCTAAAAATGAAAACTGAAGCATACCAATATTCAACTGTCTATATAACTTGCTGCCACTCCAGCTTATCCAAAAAGCAAAAGAGCCATTCTCAAACTTGCTTAGGAAAATTTGTATGGGGAAAGAAAGAGAATCAAGAGAAGGAACATTGGACAGTCCATTTGCTACAAGAACCATGCAGAGACAGAACAAAAGGAGGTTTAGCTGAGAGACAAATTACAATAATTTGTATAGTAAATATGATATTAGTCATACGCTGTTACTTATTTTTATCCATAAGCTCTTAATGATGTAAGGAACCTTACAGCTTACGTACTCCAGCTTTTATATCTTACATGTAGGAAAAGTAAGGATGCATACTTAATCAAAGTAATTCAATTAGTGGCAAAGACAATAAAAATTAGGGCTGTGACTTACAATCCAGTGTTCTTTCACTTTTACTAGTAAACATCATTACCCGGCAAACATGTCTCTATTATATATGAAAGTCCTCACTGTAATTTCTTTATGGTTTATTTCAATGAAAACTTACTGGCACTTAAGAAAAGTTTCACTGGTTTTAGATGTAACCATAACTAATATTAAAACTTGAATAGTAATTCTCTAATCAAGAAGAATTTAGTATCATTGAATTTATATTGTCATAAAGATAACCATTTTATAAAAAAAAAAACACATTTCTGCATCAAAGGAAATAGGAGCAGACAGAAAGAAGAGGCCAACACATCCACTCTGCGACGAGAGGAGCAGCACTGCTATCGAGTCATCAAGTCACACCTCTGCTGCTGCCTAAACCACCTCAACAGGACGGGAGCACGCTCTCGCCCACCAGCCAGCCATTCAGTTACCATCTCTTCCTACGTCACAGGACGAACTTAGACTCACTGCAGGCAGAAAGTACTACCACTGCCCAGGAGCAGAGCTTATCCGATCGTGGCTCAAAAACACCTCAAAAACTCATGACACTAATCTTTTGTTTTAGTGAATAAAAAGTACTATGACTGAAACAAGACTAGGGCGCAAACCTTCAGGAATAAAAATCTTACATGCTGGGGCTCATCTTCTGATGACATTGCATTGTTAACACATAAAGCTTCTAAAAACTTCTGCTTCAGGATAATGTAACGGAACCTACGGAAAATAAAGTATGAAGCATTAAAATGATTAAAAAGCTGAGTTATAGCAATGTCAAAGACTGGAAATGGAACTCAAGTTCCTGAAGCTGTTAAAACAAGGTAAGTGTGTCTTTTTTTTTTTTTTAATATATTTTATTGATTTTTTACAGAGAGGAAGGGAGAGAGATAGAGAGTTAGAAACATCGATGAGAGAGAAACATCGATCAGCTGCCTCCTGCACATCTCCTACTGGGGATGTGCCCGCAACCCAGGTACATGCCCTAGACCGGAATCGAACCTGGGACCTTTCAGTCCGCAAGCCGACGCTCTATCCACTGAGCCAAACCGGTTTCAGCAAGGTAAGTGTGTCTTAAAGAAGTAATTATTTATTTTAAAAAAGAACTTTAAAAAATTTAACTTTCCAATGTCTCATAAATCAAATATAATTGTAAGTTACTATAAGTACCTTTGCTTTCAGGAAATTCTTAAAATATGTTATGAAGCTTATCACACTGAAACCATAATAAAAATAATTTCAGTAGCAAGTAGTCACAATTTAATACTAGAAGGAAGGATTTCTATTTCCAAAATTAATTCTAAACAAAAATCAAGTTTTTATGGAAGATGTCAAACATAACCTAATATGAAATCAAAATTCAATAGAGGGTGTGCAGGAGGCAGCCCATCAATGTTTCTCTCTCATCGATGTTTTTCTCCCTCACGCTCCCTTCCTCTCTAAAAAATATCAATAAACACATTAAAAAATAGCAAGTTATGAAACATTAATTTAAAAAAACCTTCAGATGAAATCTTACCTTTTTTTGTCAAATTTTTCCATACATTCTAGAGGCTGAATGAACTGAAGGACTTCATCCCATTGACCATCAAGGATTAGCTGCCTATATAAAGGGGAAATCCATGTATTTATCAAATCTGGGTTACACTGATTAAAAGCAGAATAGATGACAAGATAGCATTAAAGCTTCAGTCTGAAGTCTGTAATGATGAACTTTTTACTTGGTTCCTCAACCACTATAATAAATTTTTTTTTTCACAACTGATTTGTAACAACATATGCTATACGAGAAGCATTTGTGAATCTACAACCACTCTTCATTCTAACATATATGTTTTTTTCATTACTCTCTATTACTTACGGACTAGGGTGTGGTTAAGTCCCTGTCTCAGTGTTTCTCAATTGGGGCAATTTGGCAATGTCTGGAGATATTTTTGGTTGTCACAACTGGGGTGCTACTGACATCTACTGGGTATAGTCAGAGATGCTGCTAAATATCCTACAATGCATAGGACGCCCTCACCCCCAAGCACATACACAACAAAGGATTATCTTGCATAAAATGTTGATAGTGCAGAGGTTGAAAAATCCTGCTCTAAAATTGTGAATCATCTTTGAGGCAGTTAGTACTAAAGTCTACAGTGTGAGAATGAAACAGGAAGGAGTAAGGTCAGGTTTTATCCTACTTTAGGTCCTATGGGAACTTTTAAGTTACAAGGCATTCCTATTGCCGCTCTTCTTTTATAACAGCAATTTCCCTCCTTTTGGATATTTTGAACAGTAAGATTTAAAAAGGAAGTGATGGCAGGAGAATCTACACAGGATTGCCAACTTTTGATTCTGCAAACAAGGAATATTAATAAAAAGCAATCGCAATACAAATATATAATCATTTTATAAAGGGGCATTTTAATACTTAAAAATGTAGGAAAGCCCAGCTGGTGTGGCTCAGTGGCTGAGCATCAACCTATGAAACAGGAGGTCACAGGTTCGATTCCAGTTCAGGGCACATGCCCAGGTTGTGGGCTTCATCCCCAGTAAGGAGCATAGAGGAGGCAACTGATCAATGACTCTCTATAATATTAATGTTTTTATCTCTCTTGCCCTCTCCTTTCCTCTCTGAAGTCAATAAAAATATAAAACTTTAAGAAAAAAATTATTTATAAATAAGTAAATAAATGTAGGAAGGAGGCCATTTCAAAGGCTAGCCCTTTAAGATGAATACATTTTGTTTAATGAAAAACTTACTATTCTGTAATTCCATGCATTTTTTCCTCAGACCAGCAAAATTTCTTCACAAACCAACAGGTTTCAAGGGGGTATTTGAGAGCCACTGCTAAATGGAAAGACAAGGCCAGACTGCCTGAGGATTGGTTCCTAACATATTGTGGCCTAAGCTCCCCAGTGTGGGGCGTGCAGGAGGCAGCCAATCAGTGATTCTCTCTCATCATTGATGTTTCTCTCTCTCTCTCTCTCTCTCTCTCTCTCTCTCTCTCTCTCTCTCTCTCTCTCCCTCCCTCCGTCCCCCCCTCCCTCCTCTCTGAACTCAATTTAAAAAAATTATTTTTTAAGTTCCTTTTCTATGAACTAGGACCACTTCATTTCTTAAGGCTTCCCAAGTCATAAAATGCCACATGTCCAAGAATCTGTACAACTTGTCAAGGATATTTGGTATTTTTATCACGTAAGCATAAAATACATTTCTGTCCAGAAATTTGGGCTTTTCTTTTTCTGTCCAATTCAAGTTAGGATATATTTAGCTTTCCATTTTGGCAAACGTTAATTCCCTTTTGCTCTGCAATTCCATTTCCAAGAATCTTGTTCTAATCCAAGATACAGAAAAAAAGGTGCTCAGTAGAGCATTTATTTAAGAAAACTTGAAAACAATTTATTGTCTAAAAATAGAGGAACCATTAGGAAATTAATAAAATTTGAAAATTTTTAAGGTGTAAATTTACAATTACATACAGAATCCTTATGATGTTAATGGATAAAGTAGGATACTAAACTATAAATGCAATATAATTGCTGGGGTTTTTTTTCTTAATTGCTGTTACTTTTTAATATGCAAGAAAATTGTTAGTAGAGCATCTAGATGGTAGGGTGATTTTTCTTCTTATTTTTCTATATTTTCTAAAATGAATATGTTTATATAATGAGAATGTTTTATTTCTATGTCTAAAAAATGATATTTCAGAAATATTTTCTCTTTCTGGAGTCCCTGCTTCCTTACTCAAATATTTTTTTAACAATGCCATAACCACAATGTAGCTGTAACTCCCGTTTTTTTAATGGACCTCTAGATCTTGCTACTGAAACCATTCTACAGAAAACACTGTTTGGTAAATGCTCCAATATAAACACAAACACTTTTTTTTAATTATACTTACATAGCCGTTTCATGACTATAAAGAACTATCTGTGTTATACATATCACCTTATTGATACTTAACATTGCTTTAAAGGAGCCACACACCTCACAGCTAATGAATTCATACCTCAGGAAAAGCATATCATCTGAAAACAGGCCATTTATGACTCCACTTTCCTTCTCAAGAGCCAACATACTAATGTGAAGCTTCTTTGAATTCAAAAAGTCTAACATTAGCTTAATGATTTCGACCTCTTTTACATTCACTGTTTCTTCAGCCGTCATGTTGGTAGCCTAAATATTAAACAGAACAAAACAAAAATTAATTCTATTGCTTTATGTCCAAGTGTTACTAACTATCTGGAAAGTACACATAACAGGTTTCTTGGAAATATTTAGTTCAGATGTTATAAAGTGGAAATTGTAATACTTATCAAAACCAAGTCATTCTTTCAGGTGTAACAAAGGTATGACAATGATTTTTTAAGTCCTTATCTTTGAGAGATACACTTTGGAATCGTTACAGATTAACTGATATAAAGTCTGTGATTTGCTTCAAAATAATACAAGAATGGAGTGGGAGGAGATAAAGATGAAGCAAGAATAATCATGACTATTGAAGCAGGGTAATGGGTAATGGAGGTTCATTTGCTATGGTCTGAATGTTTGTGTCTCCCAAAATTCATATGTTGAAATCCTAACCTCCAAAGTGATGGTTTCAGGAGGTGGGGCCTAAGGGACATTATTAGGTCATGAGGTCAGGGCTCTCATGACTGGGATTAGTGCCCTTATAAGAGACCCCAGAAATCTGGCGCAACCCTTCCACCTTATGAGGATGCAGTCAACAGTCAGCAAGCAGGAAGAGGGCCCTCCTCAGAACCTGACCATACTTACCTTGGACTTTTAGCCTCCAAAACTGTGAGCAATAAATTTTCACTACTGATAAGCCACCAATCAATGGTTTTCTTTTATAGCAACCCAGATGGACTAGGACAATATTATTCTTTCTATTCTTACACATGTTGAAAATTTGCCATAATAAAAAATACTTTAAAAAGTTACTAATAAACAAACCATGTTTAGCTATGTCATAAATACCTTGTCCTAGGTATTCATACTCATTCCATAAGCATTTATTGGCTTTTCTGTGACAGGCCCTATCCTGTACTCAGAAGACACTGGCCCTATCCTTAAGAAACTTATAGTCCAGCAGCAACATGTAAAATATTGCACCCTGTATTTTAGAACCAAACAAAACAAGGCTTGTTAAAAATTGCAACTTTAAGTTATATTGGTACTATCAACCTTAACAATGATATTTTAACTCTCTAAAATCCCTTCTAGCCCTAGCTGGTTTGGCTCGGTGGATAGAGCATCGGCCTGCAGACTAAAGGGTCCCAGGTTCGATTCCAGTGAAGGGCACATGCCCAGGTTGCAGGCTCGATCCCCAGTGGGGGGCATGCAGGAGGCAGCCAATCAATGATTCTCTCATCATTGATGTTTCTATCTCTCCCTCTTCCTTCCTCTCTGAAATCAATAAAAATATTTTTTAAATTAATTAATTAATTAAAATCTCTTCTAACTCTTATTACCTACTAGAGGCCCAGTGCACGAATTTGTGCACCAGTGGGGTTCCTCGGCTTGGCCTGCAGGATCGGGCCTAAACCGGCTCTCCGACATCCCCCAAGGGGGTCCCAGATTGTGAGAGGGCGCAGGCCAGGCTGAGGGACCCCACTGGTGCCGGGGACCATGGGAGGGCTCCAGGGCGTGTCCGGCCCATCTCATTCCGATTGGCCGGACCTCAGCAGCAAGCTAACCTAAAGGTTGGAGTGTCTGCCCCCTGGTGGTCAGTGCACATCATAGCGAGCAGTTGAGCAGCCTTAGCATATCATTAGCATATTATGCTTTGATTGGTTGAACGGACGACCAGACACTTAGCATATTAGGCTTTTATTATATAGGATATAAGTTTATAGTGATACAACTGAGCACATCAGTCATGAATTCATAAAGATTTAGAACTAGGACAAATTCTGAAGATATTAGGTCAAAATTCTCATTTTACATATGAGTTCACACAAGTTAAATGGTCCAAGTTGTTAGAGTTTTCAAATGTTAAGGCTCAGAGCAATACAAACAACCACTTGAAGAAGACTAGCTACAAAGAAACATCCGATGAAACAGACTGTAAGCACATCTTTCTCACAGGACCAACTAACTTTAAGCAAGCTCACAGAAATATAAACACATATATGTATGACCAAGGTTATTTTTTTCAATTTGTTTACTATTTTTTCAATTTATTTCTTCATAATGTGAAGTGCAAATTCCTAGCAGACCAGAATGCTCACGTCAGATGATGCTCTCCTACACAGAGAAGGTGGTAGGGTAAACAAGGGACAGTGCCTGGGAAGATAGTTATATGGCTCAAATATTTAATGATATCAGACTAAGCTAATCTCACACAGCCACCTCCACAATAAAGACATGCCTGCTTCAGGAAACAGACCAATCCCAACTCTCTCTCCCAGCAAGCCAGCCACCTGATTCCTCATGCTTTGGGTTTCCCTTTGCTGTCTTCTGAGCTTACCCTCCTATTCATAGACTTTATCCAAAAGACAGTAAATTTAATGATATTTCCACTCACTGAATTCTAATCATATTTCAGACTCGTCTCCCTGGGATTACTCCTAGAGCACAACAATTAGCAATTTGAGCATTCCCCAAATCTTCAGATAATTTTTCCTAGCAAAGGAATGACTTTCACTAATTAGACTCTCATAAAAAAAATCGTACCTCCCCACTGCATCTCTAAGTTCTTAAAGGGCACTATGTACCAACAATACAACTTCGTGCAGAATTGAGACTACAATTTTCTGATGTTGTTCAATACACACGATGATATTTAACATTTTATAGGCTACATATTATTCAACATTCAGTCTAAATATGAGGTAACTCTGGAGCTACTATGAATTTATAGCAATACTCATATTTTAAATCATAACTACAAGTTTAATGCTGCCATCATTTTAGTCAATAAAACCTAAAAGAAATTCATTCTTACAAATACATATTTTACATTGAGTCTACATTTAAATTTTGAATAGATGCAGAAAACATATCCTAGTTAACCTAGAATTGGTCAGGGTTTTTAAAAATTAATTTTAAAAGACAAGTTTTAATTCAATACTCTGAAATTCCCAATAGAGATATATTTTAATCACTCAATCCATAATTTTAATTCTTATAAACTTCACTGTTGCTGTATACAATATAAAACATAGGCATGTGCTTGATGACTATATCTCAGAATTATTCTTTTCTAACCACCCTGTGTTACTGAAACATTTGAGTGGCTCCAAAATCCTAGCTCTATGATTTAGAAATTAGATACTACACACACACACACACACACACACACACACACAGTAGTCCCGCCTTATCTGCAGGGGATACGTTCCAAGACCCTGAGGGGATGCCTGAAATCATGGATAATACTGAACTCTATATGTACTATGTTTTTTCCTATACATACATACCTTTTCACTTAAAGGAAGCACATTATGGCTCCTCTTTGGCATATCTAAATTGCCAGCAGCACCACTCTTGTGCTGTGGGGCCATTATTAAGTAAAATAAGGATTACCTGAATACAAGCACTGTGATACTGCAACAGTCAATCTGATAACCAAAACAGCTAATAAGTAGCCAGCGCATACAGTGAGTGTGGATAAAGGATGACTCGTGTCGGGGCAGGATGTAGCGGGACTGTGCGAGATTTCATCATGCTACTCAGAATAGTGCACAATTTAACACTTATGAATGACTTAGTTCAAAATTTTCCATTTAATATTTTCAGACTGTGGTTGACTGCAGGTAACTGAAACCATGGATAAGGGGGACTACTATACATAGTTTTAAAGTAACATTTAATTCACAAACACTTTTAATCTCCTTAAACTATTAATCATTACAAAACCAGAATTTTTCTCTAACTCAGAGGAAAAGAACTCAAGAATAGCCCTAGCCAGTTTGGATAAAGTGTCAGCCTGTGTACTGAAGGGTCCCGGGTTCGATTCCGGTCAAGGGCATATGCCTGGGTTGCAGGCTCAGTCTCCAGTAAAGGGTGGGCAGGAGGCAGCTGATCAATGATTCTCTCTCATCATTGATGTTTCTCTCTCTCTCCCTCTCCCTACCTCTCTGAAATAAATAAAAATATATTTTTTAAAAAAGAACTTAATAATAAATGCTTCTTCCCGCCTCCTCAGGGAAGCTATAAATCAGTAAGAATTAACTAGCTTAGGAACAACTAAAATTATCTTTTAAAATGAGATGGATAGCCAGCTGGCATGGCTCAGTGGCTGAGCAGCTACCTATGAACCCGAAGGTCATTGGTGATTCCTGGTCAGGGCATATGCTGGGGTTGTGGGCTCGATCCCCAGTGTGGGGCGTGCAGTAGGCAGTCGATCAAAGATTCTCTCTCATCATTGATGTTTCTATCTCTCCCTCTCCCTTCCTCTCTGAAATCAGTAAAAATATATTTAAAAAAAAATAAAAAATGAGATGTATATAGTACAAAATGTTAGTTATATTAACTTAAAATATTTAAAAAAATGAAGAAGTGTCTAAAGAAAAGTACAGAGTAGATTTCTAAAAGCCATTTTAAAAAATAGAGCTCTGGCCCTTCAATCTAACTATGATTTAGCCAAAGTCAGCTCTGACAGCATCTTAGGTAGACCTGCCAGCTCATGGTACACATGAACAATGACTCACCACTCAGAACTTATGTAGGGCCAAAACTATAGTGTATTCCACTAAAAATCCAAAGTAAAATGGGGGAAACTCAGAATGTTTCGGTATTTCCATATTAAATGACAGATTTGTCTGTAAAAATATATCACAAAAACATTTTCCTTTAAGGAATACATTTTTACTTATATCCAATACCTGGACTGGGTAAGGTGAGGAAACAAGAATTTGCTTGTTAATTTAAATTCCTTATTGTTTAAAGTATTACATATGTCTCCTTTTCCCCCCATTGACCTCTCTCCAGCTGCTCCCACCCAAGAGTTTTCTTTAATAATAAGCACATCTGGCCCTGACCGGTGTGGCTCAGTTGGTTGTCTCGTGCACTGAAAAGTCACCAGTTCGATTCTTGGTCAGGGCACATATCCAGGTTCTGGGTTTGATCTGAATAATAATAATAATAATAATAATAATAATAAGCACATCTGAAAACCAGCTGGAAGGTGGTTAATATTTCAGTACTTAAATAACAATTAAAATCCACCGACACTAAATTTCATATGGACTCTCTATGTGTATTCATATTGATTCTTATCTTAGTGAAACAAGATTAGAAGAATGTATTAAGGAGGCAGAAATAAAATTATTTTTAGAAATCTAAGATTAAAGATAAAACATTAACAATAAGAAAAAAAGATATACTGACAATAGAAATATACCAACTTCTATGTACATTTCTATACATAGTTATGGAAAAAGTTTTATAAAAAAACTAAAGGCCTGTTGCACGAAAAGATTTGTGCAATAGGCCTTCCCTTCCCCTGGCTGCCGGCACCGGTTTTCCTCCGGCACCCGGGACCTGGGCCTTCACTCCAGCCGGAGCTGCCTGGAGCTGCCTTCAGTCTTCGCTCCACCGCTTTGCGCCTACGTATGCAAATTAACCGCCATCTTTGTTGGCAGTTAATTTGCATATCTCACTGATTAGCCAATGGGAGGTGCGGTCAATTACCATGTTTGTCTATTATTAGATAGGATATCAGTGGTAGCTTTCTAACCAATTATAAATAGATATGACTTAAATGTTCCTTTGCGATGAGATTACTTACTTATAATACACATTAAAAAGGAAGAAAAACATACAAAACTAAGAATCATTCCGAAGTATAAGATTAAAGAAATTGGGGTACAGCCACTATAAACTTTGTAGTCAAGAAAAAAGTGCTTAAGAAAGGCTCCATTAATCCACAACTCCATCCTACACAATAAAAAGCACTCCCTTTTAATTTCCAACTATTACAGGATGCCTAATACTGAACTATGGTGCTTTACAATTCCAGTTTGCAGGTAAAAATGTGGATAAGTAAATGAAGTCCCATGAAGCCACTGAAGGAAAAAAAATATCAAACTACAACATAGGACTACTTTGCCTTTTCCTTTAAAAAATGAAAAAAGAAAGAAATCTGCTGGCTATCCTCTTAACAAAATAGCACTTCAAAAACTTATGTTGCTGCCAGGTCATTTAATTGTAAATGTCCAAACCCTAAAAGAACAGGCCCCATCAGCTGGGAAGGAGACCATCCCCAGCCAGTCTTCAGGTGAGACCACAGCCCCTGTGGCAGCTTGACTACCACCCCATGAGACCTTAAATCAGAGGCTCCCGCTGGTCTGTGCCCAGATTCCAGACCCTCAGAAACAGTGGTATTTGTTGTTTTAAGCCACTAATTTTAGGGAAAATTTGTTACACAACAATAGAGAATACGGAACTCCATTTTTTCCCACAAGTAAGAATGTATTTTTTTTTCTAATATCTAACTGAAATCTACTTGTGACTTTCATCTAGTTATGTCTTCAGGGTCAGCATAATACAAGTTTGTTATGTTAAAAACGTACACATATTTAAATCTGACAAAATCGTGTTTATTCTCCTACTTCCTTCAACCATTTTTCAATAGCTTTCATGTCTGCCACCATTCCGGTCATTCTCCTCTTCACATTTGTTAATCTCCCTCTTAAAACACCTCAGATTGAACACAATATACCAGGTGTGGTCTGGTCAACCACTGTATACAGTGAAACTAACACTTCCCATGATGTAGGCACTATACAATGAACACAACTAAACAACAAAAATACAAAGAGTACCATTAAAGAATTACAAATGAAATGTAACGGTCTCCTGCTAGGAATGGGTTTGACGGATTGTTACTATCCTGAGATGCAGGATGGGAAGGGAAAGGGTACTAACATTTATTGTGCATCTGCTACGTCAGGCCCTGTGCTAAGTACTCCCCTATATTATCTATGTGATTCTTGCAATTCTATCATTTCATTTTACAGATGATCACACTAATGCTCAGAAACATTAGGTACTTGTCTAAGGACACACAGCGGAAAGTACAGCAGCAAGAATGGACCAACAGGGTCTATCTGACCATAATCTTGTGACCTTTCCACTACAACATTGTGACATTTGCAGGGGTAAAAACAAGAGGACAGAGGAGTGGGAACGAGCGGGGAGAGGTCAATGGGGCGGGGGGGAAGGATTCATATGTGATACTTTAAACAATAAAGAATTAAAACAAAAAAAAAACAAGAAGACATAATTAGGATTCAAGAAATCTTGAGCCTAATGTCAGTCAAAGTTTTAGAAATTGGAATTCAACTTCCTTCCTGTGCTATGTAGTGATTTACCATTCATTAGCTGAGTAAGTCTAAAGCAATGCTTCTTAAATTTTTCTCCATAAGGGCTGAAGAAACTGAACACATCTTCAGAGGGCCCTTAAGCATGAAAATTTTTTGAAGCCTTTGAACTTTACCTTAGAAATCAGTGAGAAATTATCCATATTATCTTTTTGTTTTAACATAAAAACAATATATTTTGCCCAGCCAGAGTGGCTTTGGTTGAGCATTATCTTGTGCGCCAAAGGGTTGCCAGATTGATCCCAGATCTGTTTCTCTCACATCGATGTCCCCCTCCTCCTCCTCTCTCTACACATGTCCTTGGGTGAGGATTTTAAAAATATATTATGGCAATATGCTGTTACTTTAAAAAAAAAGAAACAAAATATTGTATCCAAGTCTTCAAGTGAAATTGATGACAACTCCCTCAAGTATGTGCCATGTTACCTGGCCATGGATTTATCATACTCACGCACATAGCAAGCTTGTCTCTAACACTGCAAATACTCCTGTTTGAAAAGCATAGGTCAAGCAGGACAAAGTAAACCATTTCTCTATAAATCAAGAACCAATGACCCACACTGAGGATTGTTTAATACCAAATGAAACTCAAGTCACAGATATTTGCCACAGCCTTATTTGCTAAATATGAGAACCTCCTACTGAAAGCAGGAACGCATCCCTGACCCACATACAGGGAGGAAACACCCTTGCCTCCATGTCAGCACAGTAATCAAGGGCCTCTGCGGGGAGTACAACTGCACCTCCATAGTTCCCAGGAGCCTTTTAAGGCCATTGTAAGAAAGAAGGCCCTGCACCTGAAAATGCTAAATAGATCAAGCAGAGAACCGTAACGATCCTTGCCAATGAGCCACTCTATGAGAAGGTAATCCGTAGGTGCCTTCCATTTTTCCAGAGTGCGTTCAAATACATTATTTTGTTCAACTTCAGAGCCTATTTCCAGACTAAAACACTAGCAGGGATTATCCCCATTTTACAGATCTAGAAATCAGAGTCAACAGGAGGGTAAGTAGCTCTTCCAAGATTGTAATCAGCAGCAGAGGGAAACTTAAATCCTGGCGGACTTCCAGCTTACTGATGTGCTAAGGAGACCTGCATCTTTTCATACTTATTTTGAAGTGTTTCTCAAACTGCAGCGTATATCAAGCTGTCCATTCAGTAAGCAGTTGATAAATTCCATTTCACAAACAGAAGAGACTGAACACAATTATGTGAGTAGGAACACAGGGTAATACCCCTTTTCTCTATGATACATTCCTATTACTGGCTTTTAAAAGGGGGAGGGGGGGACAGGACAGGGAAGTTGGAGGGTGGGAGATAAACAGTTTAAAATCCCTCCACACAAAAATTACATAATTAATATACCTAAAACTGATAGGACATGGTATGTCAACTGTAATTGAAAAAAATTTTAAAATCATATATAATGGCATCTAAATTCAAGGTGTTATTTTAAAGCTAACAGTATACTATTCTGCGTAATTTCTTGTCTTATCCATCCCTGTATATTTTTTCTTTTCTGTGTGGAAGCAATCTACCCCCTAAAGCCTGCGGTTCATTACAGCTTCCTTCTAAATGAGGCCTCGAGAATATGCCATGTAAAGGAAAATGGGCCCTTAGGCATTGCTTCTCTCTAGTAAAATTTCAATGCAAACACATGCCAACACTGGAGACAAAAAAAAAAAAAAAATCTACTTGGATTTACCGTGAAAAAAAATTTTCTATCGCATTAAGAACTACATGCTCATGTCTGTGCCATGAACTTCTTGAAGTATTCTATGAAGTCTACAACAAAGGGAGGGAAGTGTTAGGATCACAACCTATGAATCTGGGTGGAACAAAGGCTTCTCCTTCATTATGCAGGGAACCAAGTTGCCAAAAAAAAAAAAAAAAAAAAAAAAAAAAAAAAAAAAAGCTCGGCTCAGACAGCACGCGTGGTTGGTGAGCGAGTCTGGGTACAGAGAAGAAAAAATCAGATGCTGGTCAAACGCCGCTGCTGCCGGCCCTTCGGCCAAGGCCTGGCCCCAGAGCCGCAGCCCCAGCCCCTCTCTCCAATACAGGGAACCAGATGAACCCCGAGAGCCAGCGTGACAGCCTCCCGCGTCCCCCGGGCAGGCGCCCCCCGCCCAGGCTCCACCCCGTCCCCAATTCAGTCGCCGCCTTCCCTCGGACCCGCGTCCAGGTCCCCAAAGGCCTCTCCCGTTGACTACCGATGTGAGAACGGCCAGACCCGGCCTCGCGGGGCTGCCCTCGCCCCCAGATCCCCAGATCCCCAGCTCCCCAGCTCCCCAGCCCCGCAGCTCCCCCTCCTCCCGGCCAAGGCGTGCCCACTTCTCCCGGGCTCGGCGAAGGAAGAGTCCGCGCCGTCTGCCGCGCTCCCCCCTCTCGGCAGCAGCGAGGTGGGCACGACCACCGGCCTCTCGGCGGCCGCTCGGTGCTCAGGGGCCGGCAGAGCCAGGGCGCGGGCGTCTGTGCCCCCGGAGCCGGGCTGGCAGCGAGGGAAAGGTGTGTCCCGGGGTGGCGGCCTGGCATCGGCCCCGCCGTTCCCAGGTCCTCATCCCGCGGCGCGGGGGCCTCTCCCGCGACCCATCCCACCCGGCCAGCACCCAGCCCGCTCTAGACGCCCCCTCCCCGGCCGCGAGCGCCGCCCTGGGGGTCGCCTGGCTCGCAGCCCCGGCAGGTGGTGACAGGTGGCGACGGGTGACCATGGCAACGCGAGGTGTGCGGCGCGGCCCGAGCCTGCCTCCGCCTCCTGGAGTCACTCACCTGAGGGCGAGCCCGGGGAGGCGGCGGCGGCGAGAGCGGCGGGGAGGCCGGCGGCCGGGGCCCGAAGCGGCCGGCTCCGGGTGGGGCGGGAACGCAAGGGCGGCGGTCTCGGCTTGGCGTCGGTCCTCCCTCCGCCGCGCGTCAGAGCATCAGTCCGTCAGTCCGTCCTTCCTCCCGCGGCCCCTCCCAGCGCGGCGGCCCTCAGCCCAGCCTCCCGCAGACTGCGGTTGTCAAACGGTGCCGAGCCCGTCCCGACGCCGCCAGCCAATCGCCGCGCTTCCCCGAGGCGCCGCAGGACCCCGCCGCGCGGGGCGGCCAGGCAGGTGCCTGCGCGGAAAGGAGAGTCGGGGCAGGACCCTCCGAGCCTGGCGAGGGGAGGACCCGCCTGGACCGACGGGCTCCGGGCCGGCGCTCCGAGGACTGGCTGGACCCCGAGGAAGGGCGGGAGTGGCGATGGCGGAAGGCCCGCAGTCCCGACGCAGACCCCTGGCCGCCCGCGACCGTGGGTCCCGAAATAGCGTGTAGGAGGTTGTGGTTCCCCAATGGAGTCCTCTGCGCATTAGAATGGACTCTTAATATGCCTCCTGGATAAATTATGAATACAGGTGAAATGAAGTAAACCTGGCCTCCTCCTGTTTTTCCAAGCCCCATCCTTCCTGAAAGTGCCCGCAGCTCAATCGCCCCTTCTTGATTTTGTGGTGACCTGCCCTGAAGGGGTAGTTTTTATTACCCCTTTGGGGTGTAAGCTCCTGGGCAGCAAAACCTTACTACTTCCCACCCCTTCGGTGCAGTATGAGGGCACCCATTACCCAAACCTCGCTGCATCTGGAAGATCATCATCGGAACCAACCCAGAAGCGAAGCATGCAGGATTGATTCGTCTCAAGAATGAACTTTTATCGATAAGAACTCGTAGTTTCTCTTCTTCAAAACACTCTGGGTATTGCCTAGTTGTGTTCCCGGTTTGCAAACTCTAAGGCCCTTGAATGTCTATCATTTATTTCTAGCCAGAGCCTTCTGATTCATTTACACTCGGTGTATAACTGGTATTCCACAAACAGGCATGATGCTCAAATGAACGGAATTAAGCATTCAGGGGGGTAAAACCATGTGGAACTAAGGAAGAATGCAGTGACACAAGCCTGTGATAGCCAGGAGTGACCTGGGGCCTCCCAAAGTGGGGGCAATGTGGTAAAAGGAGACTAGTAAGAATAAGCATCAAATTGGCCCTGGCTGGGCAGCTCAGTTAATTAGAGCATCACCCAGATATGCAAATATTGCAGGTTCAATTCCCAGCCAGGGCATGCCAGAATCAACGAATGAATGCATAAATAAGTGGAACAACAAGTTGATGTTTCTCTCCCTGTCTCTTTCAAAACATTTTTTTTTAAGAAAGAATAAACATCAAAAACATTTCTGGAAAGGCAGAATTTGATCCAATTCAAAAAGAAGTGCTAGCTTGACGAAAAGGTTTTAAGAAAAATATTTACAACCCTGGTCTGTATTTCGGTTCGATCCCCAGCCTGGTCAGGGGAGTGTGTATGAGGCAACCAATTGATGTGTCTCTCCCACATTGGTGTCTCTCTCCCTCTCTCTCCTTCTCCCCCTCCCTATCTCCCTTCCACTCTCTAAAAATCAATGGCAAAAAATATCCTCAGGTGAGGATTAACAAAAAAGAAAGAAAGTATTTCCAAATTCAAGGAAAACAATTACAAGCACAAAAGCTGAATTGTAAAACTTCCATTGTCTAGCCCTGATGAACTCCTGGAAGAAAATCTTCATTAAGAACCCTCTCAATGGTAAATCGCCAACAAATAAACACAACTTCATGTTGCCTCAGGGGCTGATAGCTACAAAACAAAACAAAAACTGCATAATGTTTATATTGAAAAAGTGGGCAGATATGATATATCCTGGAAATAGTTTGTCAATCACTCAGCCAGTATATTTCACCTGAAAATCCACTTCTCAATCTTGAGTCTCAAATAGTAATAGTTGCAAGATGCAGACCCTTTTAAATATTTACACATTCAATTGAATCTAGAGTTACTAATCAGGGACAATCTGACAAACATTCGACCACCTATTAGGGTTGGAGTGCTATAAAAAAGAAAGAACCTGACGTATGGCACTACATTGGTTTTGACATTCATTAAGCACAAAATGAAGTGTTTGCCTATGTTCTCATGTAAACCTCACAATCTCCCTTCAAATGCCTGTTAATAATTCCCATTTAGAGATTAAGGGGAAAAACTTACCCAAAGTCTATCAGCTGACATGTAGCAGAGCCAAGGTTCTAACCATTCTGACTCTTAAAATCTTTCCACTCTCCTTCACTCTGCAACAACTGGAAATATTAGCTTCAAGAAAATGGACTTTATTCTGACAAGTAGAGGGAATAAAAAAGGTCTTATATATCTCATATTCTATAGCACAGTGTCATCTGCATCTCAACTTTCAATAAATAGCCATCAGAGTTGTTAGAAGCAAATACATAACCATTATATTTCCAGAAAAGGGGGATGGGAGGAGGAAAGAAACGAGGCACTGAAATATAAGACGTCTAGTACATCTTATCACTTGTACTCTGACAAATGCATTGATTGTATATTTGCTTCCTAGTGTAACATCAAGTGTTACCCGACAACCTTAATAGCTGTTAGCCTAAGGTATCAGCTTTCCTTCTATACTCGGCCACACTGTTGAGATTAGATCTGCTTGTCTTTCACTCTAGTTGCTGCAAAGCAGCGAATTGTTCAGAAAGGACAAGGCTTTCTCAGATGAATGACTGTCCTTAGATCCCGGGGTACTGCCTCAATCACTCACCAAATATTCGAGGGCCTGCTCTGGCTCAGGAACTAGGTTAGGCATCATTTGAAAATGCAGGTCCTGACTTGACAGAATGACTCATGGTGCCTTGTGACATAAATGCCTTCAGGCTAAGGTGGACCCCCTTTAATATGATTCTCAAACCTCACTTCTAAAAAGGCGAACAGACGTTTTTGGTTTTCCCCAAATAGTAGAAAGGAGTCTGAGGACAAGCCTACGTTGGGAAATCTTGCCTCAAGCTGCCCAGGGGAAGTTCAGCGGGGGTAAGGGAACTTGCTTTAAAAGCTCTGCTCTCATCGTTAGAATGCACACTCATAAACACACACAGAGAAGAGCTGTATGCTTCCCAGCCAGCAGTGCCCGGTTCTGGGAGAACAAAGTACCTCCACTGGGGCTTCTCCTTCAACCAGGTTCAAGGACCCTAGAGGCAGAATTCAACTCTATCAGAGCGCCTGTCTAGACAGACCCCTAAACAAAAGCTTACATTATATGTGAATGGGTAAACTCCATAAAGAAAAATAGGCAGCCCGGCTGGTGTGGCTCAGTGGTTGAGCGTTGACCTATGAACCAGGAGTTCACAGTTCGATTCCCGGTCAGGGCACATTGCCGGGCTTGATCCCCAGTGGGGGGGCATGTAGGAGGCAGCCAATCGATGATTCTCTCTCATCGTTGATGTTTCTCTCTCTCCCTCTCCCTTCCTCTCTGTAATCAATAAAAATATATTTTAAAAAAAGAAAGATAGGCCTTCTCTCTCCAGGGTGCAGACCTATGCCATTCCCCTCCCCCTCTCCTTCCCCTGCAGGCACATATCCCCTAACCTCTAAGGGCCTCCTGTGACTTGCAACCAGAGGAGCAATGGGCAGTGGCAGCTCATCCCGGGCTCACCCCCCGAACCTGTCTCCAAGGCCCCCTTTTCTCTGCCCAGTGAACCTCAGCGGCCCGCCTCGGCTCTTCGGTTGCTTCTATGCCCTTGCTTGTTTCCCTCTCCTAAGTATGTTTTTGCTGCAGTCAATAAATTCTTGCTTCCTTTTCTACACACACAAAAAGGAAAAGTACATTCTTGTTTTTTCCTTTATTTTCTTATGAAAATAAAAAATAAAAAAGTTTTTTAAGTTCTTGGTTTTCAGGCACAATGCTCAGTGTTGTCAGCTCTCAGGAGCAACTCTAAGGCTTCCTTGAAGAACTTGGCAATAAAATTGTCCTTTTCGAATTACCTCTGAGATCAACATTTCAATAAATTAGAGTAGAAATATGCAGTCACCTTAACGCCTACAAACAGACGGTGCTTGGGTGGGTGTTGCCAGTGGAAGCGAAAACTCCAGCCCAATTCCCAGCGTCAGTAATGAGGCCATCTTGAAGGTAGGTCCCCGGGCCCTGAGAGCCATTATTCCTGTTTCTGTTTTAACTTTACCCTTCTCTTACCTGAAGCCTAGGCCATAAATTTAACTCCCCTCATTTTGATTCACCTTCATAACTATGTTCCAGTTTCCCATATGGGTCTGCCCAGAGAAGGGAAGACTTCGCTGGCCACCGTTGAAGTTTTCCATCTGTAAATTGGCATCCATTTTCCCCATACCCTGGTGTGGTGACCTTGGTTTCGGAGATCCACCCCGAGAGATGCTGATGAAATCGGTTTCTGAGCCTGCAATCCCGAGAATCATCTGGACTCAACAGTACATTCTCCCAAGTCATGCCACCTCCTGAGGCCTCTTGGGAAGCAGCCAAGTGACTCTCCAGAGAACGCCTCTCTCCATTGATGAGAGGCCAAGGGAACTACCTCCCCTTTTTAAAAATTTCTACACTCAGAATTTTATTACCGTTTTTACTTAAGAAGACCAGTTTAAATACAGTCAAACCAACAATTTCAAGTGAATCATTGCTGTGTATTAGACATTCTGCTTGAGCATCTAACGAACATGCTCTCTAAAAATAAATTTAAAAAAGGGTTGTAAATATTTTTCTTAAAACCTTTTCGTCAAGCTAGCACTTCTTTTTGAATTGGATCAAATTCTGCCTTTCCAGAAATGTTTTTGATGTTTATTCTTTCTTAAAAAAAATGTTTTGAAAGAGACAGGGAGAGAAACATCAACTTGTTGTTCCACTTATTTATGCATTCATTCGTTGATTCTACATGTTATTGTTGTCTGTCCAGCCTCTTTCCTCTTCCTGCAAATAGCAGTGCCCAGCTGCCACCCCCACTCCAAGCCCTTCTTCGCCAGAGGTGGGGCTTGAGATCCAAGCTATAGTACAACTTCTTCCTGGCCACAGTGGTTGGTCCAAGAATGACCAGAGCCATGGCAATCGTGCTCCTCACTTGGAACTCTCTGCATTAGGAGGTGAAGCCGCTCCCCCGATTAGGCGTTATATGGATGGAACCCTAGAACTACTTGCCATCATGTTCCCTGACACACGGAGGTTCCTGAGAGAGGAAAGCCAAAATGTGGATAAAGATGGACAGAGTCTGGATTCTCAAGTTCTTCTTTCCCTTGTTTCAGTTACATAAGCCAATAAATTGTTTTGTTTGTTTATGCTATTTTTGAGTTAAGTTCTATCACTCGCAACCTAAAAGTCTTAATATAAATTCCCATAAAAATACTTCTTAGCTCTAGCTGGTATGGCTCAATTGGTAGGGCATTGACCTGTGCACTGAAAGGTTGCGGGTTCGATTCTCGGTCAGGGCACATGCTAGGGCTGCAGGCTCCATCCCCAGTAGGTGTGAGGTGTGCAGGAGGCAGCTGATCGATGTTCCACTCTCAAATAGATGTTTCTCTCTCTCTCTCTCTCTCTCTCTCTCTGAAAAAACAAAAACAAAGAAACTTCTTATATGCTAGGATCATTACCAAAATAGTAAGACTAATGACACTGCTGTCTAGACTGAATTGTGTCCCCCAGATTTTGTATGTTGAAGCCCTAACACCCCCTAACAAGCCCTGACAAGTATCTGACTGTACTGGAGGTAGGGCCTTTACGGAGGTGGTTAAGGTTAAATATGGTCATCAGGTTGAATCCTGACGTTACAGAGTGCTGCCCTTTTAAGAAGAGGAAGGGACAACAGAGCTCTCAGCCATGTGAGGACACAGTGAGAAGGCAGCTATCTGCAATCCAGGAAGTGCTCACCAGACCTGACCATGCTGGCACCATGCTCTGGGACGTGCAGCCTCCAGAACTGTGAGAAAAGGAATCTGTTGTTTAAGCTGCCCAGTCTATGACATTTGCTAAGGCAGTGAGCAGACTAACACAGGCACCCAGGACAACCGCCCAGGGGCCGGTTACTACCAGTTCCTTCTTCAGGGTGAAGTGGACCCTGACTAGAAAAAATTGTGATATATTAATGTTTTATTATTCTGCTCCCATTCTTTTTTTTTTTTTTTTTTAATATATTTTTATTGACTTCAGAGAGGAAGGGAGAGGAAGAGAGAGAAACATCAATGATGAGAGAATTACCGACCGGCTCTCCTGCACTCCCCCAACTGGGGATTGAGCCTGAAACCTGGGCATGTGCCCCTGACCAGAATCGAACCCAGAACCCGTTTACAGGCCGACGCTCTATCCACTGAGCCAAACTGGCCAGGGCTCTGCTCCCATTTTTTATTTCAGCTTAGTCTGGAGTAGCTTTTCAACTGGTTTTTACTTTTTTATTTTATTTTAATATATATATTTTTTTATTTCAGAGAGGAAGGGAGAGGGCTAGAGAGATAGAAACATCAATGATGAGAATCACTGATTGGCTGGCTGCCTTCTGCACACCCCACACTGGGGATTGAGCCCGCCACCTGGGCATGTGCCCTGACTGGGAATCGAACTGTGACCTCCTGGTTCATAGGTCGACTGCTGAACCACACCAGCCGGGCTGGTTTTTACTTTTTTAAATAACAAAAAAATCAGCCCAGCTATCTTGAATCTCACTATCAACTGAAGTGCATTATACTAATAGTATAGAGATTTTAGTGAGATTAAGCAGCTAGAATTATATTTTAAGTGGGAGAAAAAAGCTGATAAATCACACACAGTCAAATTATAGTATTGATCTTTTTTTAATTTTTCAGACCTTAAATAGGTTAAGGAAGTAAAATTCTCCAGTACTGATTTATAGGTGTTCAGAAGTGGCACACATTCAGTTTCAGAGGAATATTCAGTGATCCCTCTAAATGCAATTTTAATCCTGATTTTAAGCTAAGTACAATAATTTAATACAATAAGCTAAATACACACAAAAGCTGTATATCCTGATCTACAAAAGTAGTTTCCATAGCCACATATGGTTTAGTCAAGTATACATTTCCACAATGAACAAGTACTAACAAATGTTAGTAAAACACCTAAATGCTTGTCCTGCCGTCAGCTTTTTAACAATGCCATTCCTGCTACTGAAAGCATTTATTTTTATACAGAACGGAAATCTGACCTGGGAAAATGAATTTTCTTAAA
This sequence comes from Myotis yumanensis, assembly GCF_028538775.1. NCBI lineage: Eukaryota > Metazoa > Chordata > Mammalia > Chiroptera > Vespertilionidae > Myotis > Myotis yumanensis. Next base: position 5,220,847 of record NW_027223768.1, read on the forward strand.
ACTCGACAAATCATATATGCCCTAGAGGTTTTAAATCAAAAAAGCCTTCAACATGAAGCACTCACATGAACCTTTTAGTTTCTCCCTCCCAAAAAAGCATTCTATCAAAAGGAAAGAATATTAAAACAAAGAACTACCTTAAGACAGATAAACACTCCTACAAAAAGACTGTATTTTCTTCTATCATCTTCTCCTTAAAAGAAACACAAACCATTTTACTATCTTTTAATAACCTCTCAGATTACTGTAGTCTTAAAACATTGTTTTAATTATCATGTCTTAGCTATCAGAAAGTCAAAGATGCCATTTAGAGTTCACATATTAAAGAGCATGACCTGGAGGGGGAAGGTGGAGCGGGCCAAAGGGGGAAAAAGGGGACATATGTAATACTTTCAACAATAAAGAATTATTTAGAAAAAAAATAAAGAGCATGCCCTACAACCGCACAAATGCACCGGGTACATAAACACTTCATTGTTTAGAATTCAGCGGTCGCCAAACTTTTGGACTTCACTGGTTGGCAACCGCTGGTTTAGACAGTCAAAAGTCAGAAGGTACTACATGGTTTGCAAGATCCTTTAACTTATGTATGGTCATTAAAACCCATTAAGTAATTCAAGTATGGTCGTATAATGGCGGGCAGTTAAAGGCTCCAATATCACTCTTTTTTTAAAAAATATATTTTTATTAATTCCAGAGAGGAAGTGAGAGGGAGATAGAAATATCAATGATGAGAGACAATCATTGATCGGCTACCTTGGGGATCGAGCCGCAACCCAGGCATGTGCCCTTGACTGGAATTGAACCTGAGATCGTTCAGTCCGCAGGCCAATGCTCTATCTACTGAGCCAAACCGGCTAGGGCTCAATTATCACTCTTAAATAGAAGACATGAAAATGAAGGTGGAAAACTTCGTGCTTCTCCACCTTTCACTTACATCGCTAGTTATGGGGACCTTCCCATGGAAAACATATGGTTATATATATGGTCTCCCCAGAAGATCAGGAAGCTTCAGTAAGTTCCAAAGTTGTCAAGATCCGTAGTTTGCTTCATCAAATGCTTTTCTAGCTCGTTTCAATTCTTCATTCATAGTAAGCAAATCTTTAACCCTCGCAAACTTCCTTGGGTCCTTCCGTATCAGAAAGACGATATCTTCAACTTGTACCCGCCCTTGTCTTCCAATTGACATTGCCTTGTGAGTCTATTGCAAAAAAGCATATTAAATTCAATTGATTTTTAAAAATATAACATTTTACTGTTTCAGTTTTCATGTATTCATCATTCTTTTTTTAAATTTGCATGTTTAATACTGGTGAGTTTGAAGATTTTTCTCTTCTATTATAGCTATTCATTTGTGAATTATCTTCTATTCATACCTCTATCCACTTTCTACTGGGTGATTAGCACTGTTTCTCTTAATGCTTTATAGATATTTTTTAATATTAAGAACACAAAAGCTATCAAATTTACTGATGTTTCTTTGATTTTTGATATATGTAGTTTTTGCCTTCACTGTATAAAATAATTTTGTAATTTCTTTGTAATCACCCATTTCATTTAAAATTTGTGTCCATCTCAATATTGGTGGCTTTCTTAAAATCAAATCTCACCCTCTGTCATTATATGTTCATCCTGTGCAAAAGCAAAAGTTCATCATAGCATATTCCTGATGACTAAAAAAAGGGAAACTAAATATTAAGGCTTTAAATAAATTTGAGCACATCCATTCAATTTTATGAAACCATTAAAAATATAGTGTTATGCAATGACATGGAGAAAATGTTCTAGGCTTACCTAAATGGAAAACAACCACCACCACCAAAAAAACAGGTTATAAGACTTTATATAACAATATAATTTCAATTTTGTAAATTTTAAAAATATATGCAAAAGACAAAAGAATATTCACCAAATTCTTAGCATTAGTTGTGTCTATACTGTGTCTCATATATGTGTATGTACATACACACACATATACAATCTCCATTCCCAATGATAAATAGTAATCAATAACTTCCACAAAATAGGCACTCACATGGATATCTTATTTCTAAAGAATGCCATAGTTCTAGTCTTATCTATAAGTTTGAATTTAAAATCTTTTTTTCAATTAACTAAGACCAATAACAACAACAAAAATATCTTACCATTTCAGTGATGAACTCTATAACAAGGTCTTCAAGAATATCCACCGACTCAGTATAAGGATTCTGGTCATCCCCAAACCCATACATCATACATCGTACTGTAAAAGAAAAATCATTCTTATTGGACAAATTTAATCACTTGATCAATACTTTTTTCAAATTAGAATTGAACCAAGTTGCCCTGGCCAGGTGGCTCAGTTAGTTGAGAATCAACCCGTACACCAAAAGGTTGTGGGTGTAATTCCCAGTCAGGACACATACCTAGGTTGTGGGTTTGATCCCCAGTGAGGTGCATACAAGAACCAGGCCCTAGCTAGTTTGGCTCAATGGATAGAGCGTCTGGCCTGCGGACCAAAGGGTCCTGGGTTTGGTTCCAGTCAAGGGCACAAACGTTGGTTGCAGGTTCCTCCCTGGCCCCGGCCCTGGTCAGGGCTCGTGCAGGAGGCAACCAGTCGATGTGTTTCTCTCACATCGATGTTTCTCTCTGTCTTTCCCTCTCTCTTCCACTCTCCCTAAAAATCAATGGAAAAATATCCTCAGGTGAGGATTAACAACAAAACATTATATAAATATAAATATATATATATATATATATATATATACACACACATATCTCCATTCTCGGGCAAGAAATTAAAAAGAAAATTAGAGCCCGGCCCGTGTGGCACAGCGGTTTGAGTGTCGACCTATGAACCAGGACAGCAGTCGCCAACCGGTGATACATGGACCACTGGTGGTCTGTGAGGTCCGAAAGGTTGGCAACCGCTGAACCAGGTTATGGTTCGATTCCAGGTCAGAGCACATGCCTGAGTTGCGGACTCGATCCCCAGTAGGGGTATACAAGAGGCAGCCAATCAATGATTCTCTCTCATTATTGATGTTTCTCTCTCTCTCTCTCTCCCTTCCTCTCTCTCAAATCAATAAAAGAAAACATATAAAAATATTAAAATTTTGATGACATAGCCAGGATTCTCCAAAAATAATAATACTCTTATTATTTTTCCTGAAGATATAGACTTCACTAGTAGGGAAATATATTTTACTGGAAAAGATATTAGATAGGAAGTATGTAAACTGTGTTTGGTTAAAGGGTCTGTGAGGACAAGCAAATACCTGTGAATGCTTTGAAAGTTTCTGTTACATTAGCAAAAAAAAAAATGTTTTTAAAGGATCAGGAGAACAGATCTTAAGATATATTCCAGTAAGACAAGCTGTGAAGATTCCAAATTCTTGTCATCATAAAAATAAAGCAATCCAAGTAGATAAAAGTTTCTGCTACGAACCGACTATGCAAGCATCACTCTGGGGTGCCCTGGTGTAGGAATCCCCTTCGTATGCTGACAAAAGAAGTAAAACCACAAACAAATGGAGTACATGGCATCAGAAATGGAATAAGGAGCAGTCAGCTTTAGGTGAGGAACTGAGATATGGAGAGGAATTTGAGTGGTAAAAAAAGAGGGAGACAGACATAATGGCCCAGCAGTTTCAAGAGCCTTTGGGAACTGTTCACATCTGACTCAGCATCAATGAACCAGCTATTCAAGTGCTGCCCTATCTGTCAATACTCAGCCATAACTATAAGTAAGGGAGCCGGAATGGGAGATGAAGAGCAAATTCTCACGGTGCCTTTCAGAATCTGGCCTGGACCAGTCCCTCCTGCTACTGACAAAAAGGGTCAAACCTGTCGACCGAGGGAGTAGAATGGAGGGCGGACACATTATAATCTCTATGCCACTATAAGACCCTGCACTGTTCACCACCTTCCTGCCTTAGTCCAGCGCTCCAATTTAATTTCTAGGCTCAGCATGTTCCAGGATTCATCCTAACTTTTGGTCAAAAATCCCTGCTTCTACTGTTGCAAAGTGTGGGACAAGGGAAGGAACGGAGGTATGTTCTTAGGCCTTGAATCGAAAGTGATCACATTTCCTCGCTTGAAAAAAAAAGGGAGGGGGATGTGTGTGTTTATGAATATACATCCTATATAATAAAAGCCTAATATGTAAATTGTCCCCTCAGGTGGTCATTCAACTGGGAGTTCAACCGCTCACTATGTGCGCTGACCACCAGGGAGCAGTGCAGAACATGGTGGGCGTCAGCAAGAGGGCGCTGCCGGCCCCAATGGACCCCAACCCCTGATAAGAGCGGGACCACAGTGGGATGGTGGAACAGGTGAGGGGGCAGCCAGGCCACGGTGGGGTGCCAGGTGGGGCTTTGAGCTGGGCCTGATCTCTGTAGGCCACCCTGAGGGACCCCACCCGTGCACAAAGCCTCTAGTATTTATATATGTGTGTATGTAAATTGTGGTTAGGATCATTACTAGCTTTGATTCACAAATTAAACAGAATTTTACAGGCAAGTCTGAGAATAGTGTCCCTACAGGGAAACAATAAATCTACTTTGTTTTTTAAAAATATATTTCTATTGATTTTAAGAGAGAAGGAGAGGGATAGAGAGATAGAAACATCAATTAGAGAGAAGCTGATTGCCTGCCTCCTCCACGCCCCCTACTGGGGATCGGCCCACAACCCAGGCATGTGCCCTGACCAGCAATCGAACCATGACCTCCTGGTTCATAGGTCAATGCTCAACCGCTGGTCCACATCGGCCGGGCCAGAACAAGAAATCTACTTTGAATGCACATGTCCAAAACATTTCAATCATCTGCAATAGAATCATTGTAAATATTACTTACGTTCTTTGGAAAAAAGTCTCTTTCTTTTACCCTGTCCACCTTCCACACCTCCTCCAATTTCTTCATTTTCTTCCTCAAACTGCAAGTTAAAATGTATAGAAAGAAATGTCAAGCCATTGCACGGCACTGGTTTTTTTAATAATTCACAGTTCCCCTCCACTTTCGACACTGACATCATGCCAGGAAGCCTAAGGCGAGCAGCAGGCACTCGGGAAACCACAGCATTTTAGTCCAACCTCCGGCTCAAGCAGGAACGGCTCCCATAATGTCCCTAGCAAAGCACCCAACTGCTCCCCCCGGGGGAATTCCATTGACTACCCTTTCCCTCCCAACCACCATGTTGGCCCACTGCTAGGCAGTCTCACTAGTGCGGGAGTTGGTGCTGAATCAAAACTGGGATCGCGCCTTAAGGAAGCCTCCGCCCCACTGAATGCCATGGACCCCGAGAACCAAAATTAAATGACTTGCTCGCGGGCAACGGAAGTTGTGAAACCCAGGCTCCCACTTCCGGTCCACACTTGACAGCGAGAGGGCAGTTTTGTGAGCAGCTGAACTGCTGGCTCGCCGGGAGCGCTAATCGACATTCGCTCGGGCCTCCGACGATTCTCCAGGCGTCCCGAGGGGCGTCTGGCAGGTGTGGACCAAACGCCAGGGTCGGGGGCCGCCTTCCCCTCCCCCCTCCACGCCCGGCCCCACGCCCTCGAAAAGCGAACGGAAGGGAAAGGCTGGGCACCGCGTCGAGTCCCCGGCTCTCCCGGCTGAAGTCACTTAGGAAAGCAGACCCGACTCCGACCTCCGCCACTGTCCCCGGGGAGTGAAGAGAAGAGCGGGTGGGAACAGAGGTGGTCACTCACGGTGGGGTCCTCTTCCTCATCCGCCATCCCACCGGCCAGCCCACAGCGCCCGGCCCGCTTTTACTACTTTCTCAAAGGAGACGTCTCACACCTCCGAGCGGCTTTTACTACTTCCGCCGCTGCACTTCCGGTGACGCAATGTATTGGGCGGGGCCTAATCGGGCGGGACCGGAAGGGGCGGGGACGCGTGATCCCGCCTAAGGGCGGAGCCAAGACGCTCTTTAGGGACGTAGGAATGAGCTCCTGGCTCTGAAATCACGGAGGAATTAAAAGGCAAAGAATAGGAAGCCCTGGCGGCGTGTACCCGGTGGTCACCCTCCATGTGCTTCTGCATGCGGGGTCGCCACTATCCGATTCGGGACTGCCAAGCAATGGATGGATGGTTGTGGGGCTAGCCGGCGGCCTTGGGCTGCCCCAAGCGTGTATTTAAACAATTTCAACAACTTGGAGTTCCACTGTTGCTCATGCCAAGCTTTGTGTTGGCTATTGGGGATATTGTTCTTTACTACTAGTAAAGCTTCGAATTTTCAACCCCACCCACCCATTCTCCAGAGAGGGGAGAAAGGCTGGGAATGGAGTTGATTGTACTTACACCTGAGGCATCAAAATCCCAAACATAGGAGATTCGGAGAGCCTCCAGGGTGGGGGAAACATCCACATACTGGGAGGGTACCGTTCCCCAACTCCACAGGGACAGGCGCTCTTCACTCAGACCCTCCCAAACCTCACCTAATACCTCTCTTCATCTGGCTGTTCATTTGTGTCCTTGATCATATCCTTGAATAGCCTGGTAGACATAAGTATCGTCCTGAGTTCTGTGAGATGTCCTAGCAAATAATAGAATAATACAAGGGAGAGGAGGTCACAGGAACCTCCGATTTGTAGCCAGGTGGGACAGAAATTGTGGGTATCCTGGGGGCCTGTAAGGGGGGCGGGGGCATGAATTACAGAGATAATATATGCTCTGGAAGCTTGTGATGGGGGAAGGGGACCCAAGAAGGTCTGAGAAGGCTCCTTTGAGAAAGTGAGGTTTGAACTGAGACCTGAGCGATGAATGGAGTTAGCAGTGAAGGAGGGAGGGAAGAGTGTGCTGTGCCCGGACTTATCTTGTACTTTCCCATCTCCGTTCCTTTGAGCACTTTTACTCCTTTCCTTTCTATGGAAATGCTACATGCCTTTCAGGCCCAGCAAAATGTCTGCTCCTCCATCAAGCCTTCCCTGGGCTCTCAGCTGAAAGCACTTTCTCCCTTACACTCCCACAGCCCTGGTTCCATTTCCCTGCAACACTTCTCGCTTTCTACTGTATTTTCTGGTTATTTATACACCCAGCTTATCTTGTCTACTAAATCTTAAACTTATTAAGAACAGAGTGGCCGAAACTGGTTTAGCTCAGTGGATAGAGCGTCGGCCTGCGGACTGAAGGGTCCCAGGTTCGATTCCGGTCAAGGGCATGTACCTGGGTTGCGGGCACATCCCCAGTGGGAGATGTGCAGGAGGCAGCTGGTCGATGTTTCTCTCTCATCGATGTTTCTGACTCTCTATCTCTCTCCCTTCCTCTCTGTAAAAAATCAATAAAATATATTAAAAAAAAAAAAAAAAAAGAACAGAGTGTTTCTCTTTCATCTCTGAGCTCCCAAAGGTTCGTGCATTCCTGACACTTAAAAGTCCTGGAACAAATATTTGCAGCAGAAATGAATGCCTGTTTGACATCCCTTTTCAAATATGTTGTAATTCAAATGAAGCTATTGTTGTGAGCTGTGCCTTTGGGGACGGGACTTACTCTTTGGTTAAACCAGAATGCCATCGTCATGGTCCCCAGACTGATGAGTGCTTGTCACAGTGACCGAAACAACCGTAACAAACAGGCCACTGTTCTTGACTGACAGGAGTTTGGCAACAACTGCCTGTCCTCCAGCGAAGGCTGAAATGAACTGAGAAGGACTGTCTGAATTGAGTCCCCAGCCGGGAGGGCTCTACTTATTTCTCACAGTTGAGCTGCAAGAGCTAGTGACCCAGGCTTTGGCCTGATGTGAGGCTCTGGGGTGAAAGAAACATAAATGCTTGAAACAAAATCATCAGAGATCCGTATCAGTGACAGCATCCTAATCTGAGACAGTGTGATAACAGGAGGGAGCTTTGAAGTCAGACAGACAGACCTAGGTTTGGATCCTAGCTAGCAATGTTATCTCACTCACGTCCCTTCTTTGAGCCTCAGGTTTCTTCTTGAAAAAATGTTCTTCAAAATAGTGAGGATCAAAGATAATGTCCTGTGCTCTGCTAAAATGTGTTTATTCATATGTCTTCTCCCATAAAGTTTGCTCCCTGAGGGCAGGGACTCATTTTTACCTTTATTCCTGCAAATCTAGCAAAGTACCCAGCATGGAGTAGACACTGGTAAATATTTTTAAAATAAACAAACAACAAGAGTAATGCTAACATTTCTGGGGCACTTCATGCCAAGTGTTGTAAATAATAACTTGTTGAATCATTCAACAACCCCAATTTTACAGAGAGAAACAGAATACTATAATTTTTTTAAATATGAAATTCTTGGTATAACTGATTTTGAAGTAAAAATCTGGTGAGATTTGCTTTATATAAAAACAGGTAAACTACTTGATAAAAATTGGAAAAAATGTGGTGGAGGGAAAAGTAAGGAAGAAATTATGAATGAGTGGGAAGAAGGAGTAGGAAGGAGAAGACACATGAAAAAAGGAGAAACAGAAAAGGGTAATTTCTGAACAGAGTGAAAAATAACTGCGTAATCAGAGTAGGATGTTGTGATCTTTCACTGTCCTTTGAAATAGTAGCTAATCACGCTGTGTGTGTGTGTGTGTGTGTGTGTGTGTGTTGGCATCTATCTGGCTTTCTTTTGAGTTTGGGCCCGTATATCTTTCATTTGTTTGTTTGTTTGTTTTTTATTCTACATTTATGTGTATTATCTCAGAGAGTCTGTCCTGCATCTATGAGGCTCGGGTGGCTTTTCTCCTGTGTGACCAAGCAGGCCACAGCCAGCAGATGGCACTGGGGCAGGGTCGGAGAATCCCTTCCGCAGCTTGGCTACCACTGCGGGATCCTAACCTTACACTTTCATCTCCGGGGACTCTGTCGCTCTCCTGCCCGGAGTCTAATAAAGAAGGTCGAGTTGTGTGTAATTAAGTATTTCAATGTACGAAATGTAATCTGTGACTTTGTCTCTACCCATCCCCACCCCATGCCCTACCCTCACTAAAAACTGCCTAAAAACTCTCGCCAGCTTGTGAAAGTGTTGTGTTGTGGGAAGCGCTGTCCAGACAATCGCCGGTTTCTGGTGACAGTGGCCGAGGTGATCCCAACATTAACTAAACACAGGAGATAATGGAGACTCTCCTGAAACAAACTGGCAGTTATCTGAATGTTTCCCGACAACGTGGAGCTTTGTGATCTGAAATATGAGGCTCGTTTGTGTTATAATTTCCTTATTTCATTTAGGAAGTTCAGACGCAGCCTGGCTATTCAGTTTTCCATAAGAAGTCAAAAAGAGCCGCGCGGCAAGGGCAGTCCTGGAGGCCCCTGGGGCCCCCTCTTGACCCGGGGGGCCAGGGCTCTTGAGCGGAAGCCCGGGACCCAGCCTTCTCTGTTGCAGGAGGGCTGCAGACGTACAAACGGACACAGGAGCTGCCACCGCACACACTACAGCGCTAAGTCCAAGTCCTTACCTTTTCACCGGCAAAGTGAACGGTCAGGTTACGTCCCAGCACCGCTTCCGCACCGGCACCCGGAAGAGACTTGGTTACCATGGCCACGCAGGACGCCTCCCGGACCACGCGCTTGTGAGATAGAAGCACGCAAGCCCCACCCACATGGGGTCCCTCGCTCGGCAATCTGCTAGCTACCCCTGATTGCGTTCGGCGCTCGCCTGCCTGCCCTTGCGCCTGCGTACTACGGTTCCTACCCGTCGCTGCGGCCGGGATCGGGAAGTGTCAAGCGGGAGCTGGGTTCCCCCACCTGCGCTCCTGCCACCGCTGATCCCGGCCCCCCTAGCCAGGCCCGGGCTCAGCCGCCATGACGAACGGTGAGAGCCAACGCCCCGAGTGGAGGATGTGAGGGGAGGACGAGGGGCAACGTGGCGGGCGGAGCCGGTACTGACGTGGCCGTTCTCCCCGCCCCCTCCCCGCTCAGCCCTCTTGGCCTCTCTGGGTGCCCTGACCTCTGGCCTCTAGATCCCTCCCGGGTTCCCTGGTGCGGTTCCCATCTAGGACCCCAGTGCCTCTCGTGTCCGCACCCCGCGTCCTCCCTCCCTCCCCTGTGCTTTCCCTGCCCCCTTCCTAGCCTCCGGGAATGGCCACTCCAGTTGAACGATTGCTTCACCTGCTAAAGTTCAGCACCGGGGGAAAGAGAGGATTTTCTTCCCAGCCCCCTACGTTCTCGTACTTTCTGAGAGTAGGCTCGTTAGGAGGCCAAGGAATCACAAAGGATCTCAAGCCCCACACTTTTGAGGGGTGAATGTAGAGCCTAAAAAAGTGTCTTCTTTTGCAAAAAGTGTTGTTTGGGTGATTGCATCTGGAGACCCGAGCCTGTGTTGGTAGGTACTGCCTCTTCTGAGCGATGTGCCCGTTGCCTCCCTGTTTATCTGACCTAATTTCCCAAACAGTTTGTGGACGTGATCTCTGAATTCCAGGGAAGGGCAGGAGGCGGGGCTTTTGCAGTCTGTAGAGTCAGCCTTGCAGGAAAGGAGAGAGCCTCTGAGGTAGTGTGATTTGAGGGGCTCGGGAACGCATTTCTCAAAAGCACCGGAGACTCACATTTCACCTCCCTGTGAGCTTTGGCATTGTCTGCAAAACCTTATGGGAGGAGGAGACTAGCACGTGAAGGTATCATTCGCCATAAAGACTTAGTGTGTCAACTTACTCAACTCTTGTGTGACTCCTCGCTGAGAGACTTAGGAAGGAGGCGGGGAGATGGAACGGCCAGAGCTGGCAGCGGCTGTCTATTCCCCTCTTGGAGCTTCCTGGCCGTCAGAGATCTGGGGTTACTGGGCACAGGAGAAGGGACATCACCCAGAGCAGAAATCATCCGAGCCAGGAAATAAGGGAGCAGTCTGACACATAATTACCCTCCCCCCTTTTGTGGTTTGATATCTTTTTTTCTTTTTGCAGTTAGGTCAGTGGTCGGCAAACTCATTAGTCAACAGAGCCAAATATCAACAGTACGATGGAAATTTCTTTTGAGAGCCAAATTTTTTAAACTTAAACTATATAGGTAGGTACATTGTTATTAACTTAATTAGGGTACTCCTAACGTCCTCAATCAGATTGAGGTACGTTCGCTGAGGTCGCGACCCCTTCCACCTCTCCCATCCACGCTGGTCTTGTATACTTGTTTCAGATAGACGAGTGTGGATGGGAGAGTTGGAAGATGTTGACCTCAGCGAACGTACCTCAAAACAATGTACCTCCCCTGGCCCGCCTGCCCACCTGCGCTTCGACTGACCGACACCCCCCACTTCTAATGCCACTTCTTCAAAATAGACTCGCCCAGGCCGAAAACGGACTTCTGCGCATGGGCCATGAAGTTTCAATCGCACTGTATGTGCACCCGCACGTGGTACTTTGTGGAAGAGCCACACTCAAGGGGCCAAAGAGCCGCATGTGACTCGCGAGCCGCGGTTTGCCGACCACTGAGTTAGGTGATTTATTGTCCATGTACAAGAAATCGCTAAGTTTACATAGAATTGTTCAAAGGTCCCCCCACAATTGTTCGACTATGTTGAAATGTCGAAGCCTCGGCAAGATATATATCTTTTACAAGAATCTTGCTATCCTGGCAGAAGAGGATCATGCACGCAGTGTAAGATAAACGTAGGAAAGCTGCAGTCATATGGATTCTAACTCTTGCAATTTCCCTTAAGCTTCACTTTTCGCCTGACCGTTTTCTCCAACAGATGCAGGTCTCAGAGACTCGGCTAAATATCTTGCTGTTCTTTATCACATGAGTGATCGATAATAAGAATATGTTTAATTCTCTGAATGGAGGCTCGAAGGATTCTTAGGGCTCTCTCAACCTCTTGCCAGCTCTGGCCATCCCGGGGAGGCGGAGTCTACATGAACTGACGCACTTTCCTCAAGATTTCTAGTTCTTAAAAGGGCAGGGCAGGGCACCGTGAAGTTGTCGAAAGGGGGATGCCTGCACGCAACCTTTGGGAACAGGCAGCTAACATTGCTTGTCCCAGGACCTGGCTCCCTCGTGTCAAGGGTTGGCACTGTGTTGAGGTTGTCATCTCGATAGTATATCACTCTGTGCTCCTTGGAGCTCTTTCTCCAGCGGGACCACCTGCCCCAAAGTGACAGCACCAACGGTTTTCTTTTCTTCCCGTAACAGTGTACTCCCTGGATGGGATTCTGGTGTTCGGTTTGCTCTTTGTGTGCACCTGTGCCTACTTCAAGAAAGTTCCTCGTCTCAAAACCTGGCTGCTATCAGAGAAGAGGGGAGTGTGGGGTGTGTTTTACAAAGGTGAGCGCCTATCTGCCCAGGAGCGGGAGACTGCCATCTCTGGACAGTGGGGTGCAGCCAAGTGCGGGTCAGATTGGCTAGGATCGTATTTCGTTCCACTTTTACATGATTTTTTATTTTAGCTCGAGGTAATTTTAATATTCTACACGGAGGAAACGTAGATAAATTAAACAATTTTAGACTGGACTGGAATTGTTGGGAAGAATAGTTTGCCAAGGGAAAGTTTTCCTGAAGTTCTGGAAAGAATATATTGGAGTCTTTTAAGTTTTGCTTTCATGAACTCAAATGCTTTTTTAAAAAAATGAAAAAAAAATATTTTTATTGATTTCAAAGAGTAAGGGAGAGGGAGAGAAAGATAGAAACATCATAGATGAGAATCATCAATCGGCTGCCTCCTGCACACCTCCTTCTGGGGAACTAACCTTTAACCCAGGCATGTGCCCTGACCAGGAATCCACCCATGACCTCCTGGTTCATAGGTCGATGCTCAACCACTGAGCCACACTGGCCAGGCTCAAATGCTTTTTTACATTTTATTATGGGCACCTTCATCTGGAATCCTAACTACCTAAATATGTTTGCAAAATAGGGCAAAATATAAACAGACAGTATATTCATCTAGAAACTAGGGTAGTACTTAAATACATTCCCAAGTGGATTCTTGAGACCATTGGTAGCTCTCTTCATCTGTAACTAGAAATTTCAAAATATCACCTTGAGCCTGGCTGGTGTGGCTCAGTGATTGAGTGTGGACCTGTGAATCAGGAGATCATGGTTCAATTCCCGGTCAAGGGCACATTCCTGGTTGCAGGCTCGATCCCCAGTACAGGGAGCAGGCTATTGATGATTCTCTCTCATCATTGATGTTTCTCTCTCTCTCTTCCTCTCCCTTCCTTTCTGAAATCAATAAAAATATATTTTGGAGGGAAAAAAATATATCACCTTGAAAGTGAGGACTAATATGAAGGACAGGCTGTGATTTCTTTTCTCTTTTCACTTTTGCCTGCTAGCTGCTGTGATTGGAACCAGGCTGCATGCTGCTGTGGCAGTCACCTGCGTCGTTATGGCCTTTTATGTCCTGTTTATAAAATGAATTCCAAAGCATCCATCTCATCAACTGCCAACCACGGGGACGAGGGTGAAGAACCTGGGGCCTGGACCCAGTGTAGGAGAGTTCAGCTAAAATCATCAAAGTCACCAGGATGACACCACAGCACCTGTCCCTCCCACATGTGGGGAAAACTCATGGTTATAAACATTAGTCATGCTTCAGGGGACTCCAGAAAGCCATTATCCTTACATCAGTCCTCGGCAGACAGCACATAACGTCCAGATAAATTGCACCCCTGGGTGATAACATTACATACCTCCTGCCTAAAAACCTGTCACCTGTTCTGTTCCTCAGCCCTTGTCAGGATCTTTTCAAATGGAGGCTCATTAGGGAAGGAATAAGCTGTATTCAGATCTCTTGGAAGGAGATAATTTTCAAGACTTGACTTTTTTTTTTTTACTGTTTTGATTTAGATTTGGCAAACTGGAGGAAAGTGGGGGCGGGGACTGGGTAGGAAACAGGAGTTGTACAATGCCAAGAAATGTTTGGGCTTTGGAAATTTATCTTTCATATATCCATCTGGCAGCATAAGAGAACATGGTCCTCACTGCAAAAAGAGAACAGATGAAATCACTGTGCTGTGTGCTGGAGAGTGTTGCCAAGATATAACCGGGGCCTCCATAAGACATGGGAGTTATCTGTCTGTGCTGAGACCAGAAAGCAGGAACTCCCAAGAAATAAGGTTTTGTTCACCAGTATCCCCAAAAGGAGACTTCACCCCAACAAATGGTATATGAACATGAATCCACTGTCTGTTTTCCTAAAGCCTTTTTATATTTTCTAAATTACTGACTGCTACATGCTGTTACTCAGTTTTAAATGCCACCACTAGGGAAAAGAAACGATTGAAGAAATAATTATTTAATATATTTGCAGCTAGGGTAGAAGAAATATATCTAGTATATTAGTTCATATTACTAGTAAAGCTGTCTAGTATAAATTGATTGTGATGTTAAATGGAAGTTTTATCATGTTATCCAAGATACAAACTTATTCTTTGTTTAAATCTGGTTTATTATGGCAATTTTTAGTCGATTACTTGTTTTTCTTGGCCAACTCTTAATTTTATTCATAGTAAAACCCTCTTTAGCTGTCCCTTGTAAATTCTGTATTATAAGAACATGAGAAATTCAAATGAGTGAGAGAAGTGCTGATATTCATAGGCATATTTGAACAATTCATAGAATCCATGAATAAAATGAGGGTGACAACATTTGAAGGGAAGATTTCTCCATTCCCTCCTCGTATCAGCAAAAGGATCCAATGTTTTATTTTTGAAGCCTAGAACTTCTTTATTTTAAAAAAAAAGTTGGTCTAAAATTGTAAAAAGCAGGCATGGACATAGGTCTGCCATGAGATTGGACATAGGTCTACCATGGATTGTCCATGAGAGCAAAACTTGACTGTGGACAAGGTAACGGTGGTTGCCCCTGTGTGACAGTAAGCCGTCTTTTGTCTTTCTCCAAAGGACAGAAGCTGCTTGGAAGTTTAGGTTCTAAAATAGGCAGTTTAGTCTTTGAGGGTTTCTCAAAGTACAGAAAGTCATCACGTAAACACTACATGTCGAATCATCTCAGAGTTGTGGCTGTTGTCTCTTCAGGAATTGGTCCACAGGGTAAAATTTCAATGATTCATATGTTTTCAATGGTCATTTCTGAGGATCTCGCAGGAAAGAAAGGAAAAGGGAAAGAAGAGCTATACCTCGCGGGTGTGAGTTTGGGACCTGCTGGCCAACAGGGGTGTCACTCCCTGGAAATACAAGTTCAGCATGTTTGCACTTGTTACTGTGTAGCTTTAATGACTTTTTTTTCTAATAGGGCTAATGTCTCTAAGCTTTGTCCTTAGAGCTGTTTTAGATTTTAAACTAGTTCCATTTCACTGTTCTAGTTATTCAAACCATTTTTTTACAGCCTCCTGGATGGGTCATCTTAACTCTTGAATTATAATATTTTGAGATGTTTTCATTCCAGATTGTACCAAAAAGTGCACAGAGTGAAGGCAATTTACAGCAAAACAAAACAAAACACACAGCTTATTTCATTTGACTTTATATATGCAGATAAGCAGAAACCTGTTTAACTCATTACTTTACTTGATGTGTCATATTTTTTGATTGAAAATTAATAGAAGTGGTTCCTCTAAGAGGGTCTTTTAGAGGTGGGAGAATGGAGATAGCAGTATCACCCCAGACTCATACTGGCATCACCATAAATTCTGTATGCCAGGGTGGCGTGAAGTCAGCTTTTTATAGTTGAAATACAATTTTTTATTCACCATTGTCTGCACAAATTCTTGAAAATAAAATTTCTTTCCCTACTGTTTTTGTCCATTTTATTTGTCACATGCTGAATTTAATGAACTTTGTTCCATATTCCCTTGGGTTCTGCCCATAGTATACCTTTTTAGTTTAAATAAATTAATACCATCGTTTGTGTTGACGCCTGTGAATGTATCATATAGTTCAGGATCTATGAGAGCTTTCTCCTTTGGGGGGAGCTGATCTATATACCAGCTTATACTGTATATATCAGCATATATATGAACATATATATATATATATGTATATATATATATATATGTAAATTTTGAGGTGTATCAAGTAAGGTAGATTACTCACCAATACATTTTACATACTACCGCTATTAAAATATAAGTACCATCTGCCCTTACCAGCCATAAACATTCTAATGATATTAGGTTAACCAACCACACACATAGAAAACCCTTGAGCCAATGGGATTCCGACACATACATTGGATGCTTTCCCCTATGTGTTTATCCCAACTGCATGGCAAGGCTGGCAAAAGTATAAACTCTAACTTCACAAATCATTTTCTACCAGTGTCCAAAAATCTGATTTGCAGCCTCCCTCTCAACCCCCCCCCCCCCCCCCCCACACACACACACACATACCTATTTCATTGAAAAAGGAGAAGAGTGGCTCTATGGTCGAGCATTGACCTATGAACCAGGAGGTCATGGGTTCGATTCCCAGTCAAGGGCACATGCCTAGGTGCTCTGATTGTAAAAGGAACTAATTCTACTCTTATAATCGCGTCTGTTTTTCAGTTTACTCATTCTGGAGTTTGAAGGTGTGATGGGTTTTAATGGATATGCATGTAAACAAAGGTTCAGCAATATGACGGCCACAGCATCAAGTTCTGGGGAGCAAGAGGGCTCTGAGGACAGGGCTCTGCCTTCCTACCTTCACTCATTTCATAGATCCTGACACCTAATCTAGTCTCACTTTCCCTCTGGTAGATGATGTGAAGGGAGAAGGCACTCCTGGGGAAGCTGACGTTGGTAAAGACCAGGATTTGCCTTCTCCGTGGAAAAGGAGTCATTCACCTATTACTGAGATTGAATCGTCTTGTGTCCAGAACTTGGGATCAAAGGTCAAAGAAAAACGACAGATATGAATATAAATATGTAGCTGCACAAAAATCAAAGGAACACAATGACTCAGTATTGTAAGCATTTGTCCCGCCTGTCCCTGCGACATGGCTTCCCCTCCGAGCCGCGAGAGGGCAGCAAAGCGCGCTCTCAGCGAGGGCCTGTGCTCGGTGGTTCCTCCCAGAATCCTCCGAGGCGGGGGGAGGGGCAGAGGCATTTAAAAGGGGCTGCGGACTTCCGCCCCCTCACGGGAGGGAGCGCGGCCTGGGGTTCGGGGGCTGTTGGTGGTACTGCGGTGTCGCGTGGATGGCGCGTGCGGGCCGAGTGTGTGTGTGGGTGGATGTGAGCGTGCGTGGGGCGTGCAAGGCGAGTGCGTGACACCCCCTACGGCCCTCCCCCCGTCTACACCTTGATCTTATTTGATCGGGTTGTGACCCCAGCCCGCCGGGCCGGCCCGAGATGAAAAGCTCCCCTCCTGCGAAGCCCGCTCCGGGCGCTGTGCAGCGAGGCCCTTGGTGGCGGCGGCGCCGCGGTCCCGGAGCCGATCTGCGGGGCCCGGCGCTCAGAAGTGATGAATTGATCAGATAGACGAGGCCGGGCTTGTCCCGGCCGCTGATTATCGAGGCGATTCTGATCTGAGCCCGGCCCCGGGGCGGCCGCCCGTGGTGTGTGGCTGACGCGGAGGTGGTGGCGGCGGGCCCGGGCGCTGACGGGAGGGCGAGGATGTCTGAGCTGCCTCCCCTCGTCATGATCACTGCACCCCACCGAGCCTGTTGCTAAGGGGTGCAGGTTTATGTGTGCATACCTACATGCACATATAGCTCCCCAAGAACTTGGAGAACTTACAGCTACAGATTCCAGGGACCCGCCCCAGATTTACTTAACCAGAATACATCCTCACCTGAGGATATTGTTTTAATGATTTGGAGAAAGGGAGAAACATGGATGAGTTGCCTCCTGTATGTGCCCCAACCCAGGGTGGAACCCGCAACCTAAGTATGTGCCCTGACTTGGAATGGAACCTGCGACCTTTTGGCTAGGGGACTATGTTCTGATTAGCTGAGCCACCCGGCCAGGGCTAGAAATCTATATTTTTAATTTTTTTAATTCTCACTGGAGGATATTTTCCCCGATTTTTAGAGATGGAGGGAGGGAGAGAAAATATCAGTGTGTACACATTGATTGGTTGTCTCCTGCACACACTATGCCTGCAACTGAGGTATGTGCTCTTGATCACAGTTGAACCCAGGACGCTCAGTCCAAGGGCCGACACTATCCACTGAGCCAAACTGGGGAGGGCTAAAAACCTCTCTGCATGGATCACAGTAATCAATTTTTCAGTGATCAGTATCAACCTGCATAAGGTGACTAACCCGTCACCCTTTCGGCCATTTTCAACCATTCTAAATAATTGGCCACTTGGCACCACACGATCTCAATAGTGGAAGAGGTGCCCAGCCTGTGTGGCACAGTGGTTGAGCATGGACCCAAGAACCAGGAGGTCAGCTTGGATTCTTGGTCAGAGCACATGCCCCAGTTGCTCAATCCCAGTAGGAGGCGTGCAGGAGTTAGCCCATGGATGATTCATCATTGGTGTTTCTATCCCTCCCTTTCTGTGAAAGCAGTAAAACTATTTTTAAAAATAGTGGAAGAGGGGCTGTGATTGGTAATTTAAGGACCAGGCACTTGAGTATCAGCCTTTTTCTATCTGTTATTCAACAATGCCAAACTTCTGTACCATAGGCTGGGTCTGCCATTTCTTGCCCAATCTAAAAGCAGGTTCCTGCGACTTGTAACTTTAGAGACCATGTAAGTGCATCGTTTTTAGGTAGCTTCAAACCCAAGCACCAGATTTTTGAGCCATGTTTATAAGAATTAGGGGCAGATATCAGCACAAACATACAAAGGCAAGGGAACTGATTCCCAGCAAGATTATGGCAGCAGTTAGAGAAAACAATGGCAAGGAGCCAGGACCAGGGAGATGGAGGTCCCTGCCCCCCATGGAAAAGTAGAGCCCAGCAGATGACTAAATCCAGGAGGTCGGAAATCTGTTAAGTGTGACATCAGCATAAGAATGCTACATAGAGCTACTAAGATGACTGGTTGTAAACTCATTAAGACAATGGGCTCTATCCATTCTTGTTTCCCAAACACAGCTCTGACACAAAGGTTTGCAAGAAATATTGAATGGGTGTATCTGTATGGTTGGAATGACTCATTTACAAGAAAGGAATGCCCGCCTCCTGCCCCAAACGGGGCTGTTCTAAGTCCTTGCAAATATTCTCAATAAGACTAGTTTCTAGAAGTTGGGAAATTTCCACCTTTTAAGAGTAGTCTAGTGGCAACTCTATGGGTGACAGACACTTCAGGCTTCACCATGCACAAATGTTTTTAATGGAGGTGGGCAGCAGGCTGTCCCATCGACTAATCAATCCAGGGGCCTGTCAGCATCAGGTGGAGAAGAAGCCACCGTCCGTCTTTCGGGAGTAGCCTCTGTTGGTGGCTGCAGTGTGAGGGGACACTGGAGAAAAGAGGGAGTGGGCTGTGAATTTCAGATCCTTTGTCTTCACTGGGAACCTGTAACCACCCATCCATGTATGGGTGCCAGAGAGAAGGTTCTTAGAACAGCTGGGGAACTGGCATATAGAAGACAGATAGGAGGTAGCTATAGGTCTTCCACTCCCAGGTTTCTGCTGGAAATTTCTGTCCCCTAGACCTAAGGGTGAGTTAGAGGCTCGGAAAAATGGAATTCATTCCATAGTCAGCATGCATGTCCCCTGATCTGTCTGATATGTGACAACTTAATCACTGCTGTTGCAAGACCCTCAGTTATCCCCCTGTTCCCTCATAGCCAATCACCTCAACTCCCTGATGCCTGGCTCCATTTAGAACTTGTACCACCATCTGCCCTATTACTTACCTATGGACCCATGGATGCTGTGGATGGACTCTCTCTTAGGGCTGATCCATTGTCTGATGTTAGCTCGGGAGGTGGTGGGCAGTGGTGGGGCAGGGGGTAAGTGTTCTCCAGGGGCCTGGATGTTGATGATCCTAGAGGATGGGTACGGAGAAGAATAGGGGAGAATGAAGCCAAGCAGGAGAAAGGTAAGGAAGGAAAGAATCACATGCCACCTCCAAAATAAAGCAGCCAAAGGCCCTTTTTACACTCAGTGGAATTAACTGAAGATTTTGTTTGTTTATACAGATAAAAACAGGAAGTTCTCTGTTCATTTCAGATAATAAAAATACAGAAAAAACAAGTGTTGGTGAGGATGTGGAGAAAAAGGGAACCCTTGTACACTCTTGGTAGGAATGTAGGCTGATACAGCCACTGTGGAAAGCAGTATGGGAGTTACCTCAAAAAGTTAAAAATAGAACTGTCTTAGGACCCAGCAGTTCCACTTCTGGGAATTTGTCCAAAGAAACCCAAAACACTAATTCGAAAGAATGCACCCCTATATTCACTGCAGCATTATTTACAATAGCCAAGATTCGGAAGCAGCCCCTGTCCATCAGTAGATGAATGGATAAAACAGCCATGGTACATTCACACAATGGAATACTACTCGGCCATAAAAAGGAAGAACATTTTATCTTTTTTGGACTGCATGGATGGAGCTGGAGGACATTATGCTAAGTGAAATAAGACAGTCAGAAAAAGGTAAGTTCCATAGGATTTCACGAATATGTGGAACTTAATAAACAAACTGCACTAACAAGCAAAATAGAGACAGATTCAGAGAGCAGGCAGATAGCTCTGGTAGGAGTGGTGGTGGTGGTGGTGGTGGTGGTGGGGGTGTTTGAGAAAAGAAAGGGGATTGAGAAAAAAAGAAAACTTCTAAACACGAACAACAGTGTGGTGACTGTGGGAGTAAGGGGGAAGGAAGAGAGTATATGGGAGATAAATTGTGATGGAAAAAGAATAAAATAAAGGGAAAGATACAGAAGTTACAGGTACAGATATAAACAATACAGAAATCTGTATACAATGAGCACCTATTGATAGTTGTTTCCCAGGTGGCCTTTACCTTATGTAATTGATGGTATTACCCTTAGAATGGGGAGGTTCTGCCTCCACCACTTACCCACGGGTGTCCTTGGAGGTCTCCTGGTGGATCAGGGCCTCACTTTTGTTCTTGAACGACCCCGTGTGGTGGTTGTACAAGGCAGCTAAGCGGAAATCCAGATTATCCTTTGGAATCTACAGAGGAAGTTAACCCCCCCAGGGTTAATGCACCACCTCTACCCCCAGCTCTAGTCAAGTTCTTTTGGGCTCTACTCTTCCCCAAAAGGAGAGAGAACGCCTTTTGGGCCTGGGTCCACCAATTCCTTACACACCAACTAGGACATGGTGACTCTTGCCTCTCATGGTTAGGTCTAAGGAGTAGCGAGCTCTCCCTGTAGATATGAGAATCACTATACTGTCCCCGCTTTGGGCTCAATGGGCCTTATTTCGTTCATGGTTATATTCAATCTTTGTTTTAATCAGAAGAGTGAGAAGTCCGGTGAGAAATGATTTACTTCAGATGTCTGACTAGAGCAGAACCCAGGCCTCTAGCTTCCCAGAGACCAGATAAATTGGTATTTAGTTTGGTAGGATCTTGGATTGAGGACAAAAGGAAAGATACTAAAAGAAGTTAGGGACAGACTTCCTTCCAAAGAGGATACTGATGAATTCTAATTGGACGTAAAGAGAAATAGTATTTCAATAGCAGGTACCTCAGATTCAAAAAAATAAGAATTCCGCCTAATGGAGGTGATCGTGGGAATTGAGTTGAGCCGATTCCAGGGTTTCTGTTGCTGGTCCAGGTGCGCTGGGTTCTTATATTGCAGCATCTGCAGAAGAAAAACCGCCCAGGACCTGGTTACCTGGATACAGGTCCTTGCTGCTATGGTAGCTTCAGTGACATCCGCCCCTTCATCCTATTTTAATTGGATCTCAGAGCAACATCTGTAAAGAGAAGAACAATATCGGGCAAACCCCCCCAGGCTTTTGATCCTCCTAAGTCTACAATCTTAGAACTGACAGAAAAGGGCCAGGAATAGAGGGAAAGGGGTGGATAGGACAGGGGCAAAGAGTGGGGAACATACAGGAAAGATGGTGAGCGTAGGTTTAGACATCCTGGGTTTGAGGAAAAGGTTAGACATCCTAATGCAATTAACAGGTAGAAAACTGGAAGTGTGCGACTTTTTGGAGAGCTCAGGACTAGTCATTGAGATCTGGGGGTTATCTCCATGCAGCTGTGGTTGAAGCCTGCAAAAGCGAGTGTGGCCAAAAGGGAAGAAGTGGTTCATGAGTGCACATATTATAGCTGGGGAAGCGAAGAGGCAATCAGATACGGGAGAACCAGGAGAGTGCAGCGTCTAAGCAGGTGAGAAAAGGATTCCAATAGAGAAGGATCATTGTGATGGAAGGGTTGTCAAAGAAAAAGTCCACTGGAGTCCTGGCCAGTGTGGCTCAGTCGGTTGGAGTGTTGTCCTGTACATCAAAAAGGTGGCAGGTTCAATCCCAATCAGGGGACCGACATATCCAGGGTTTGGGTTTGGTTCCCTGTCAGGGTGTGTGCAGGAGGCAACCAATTGACATTTCTCTCTCTCTCTCTCTCTCTCTCTCTCTCTCTCTCTCTCTCAGAGACTCCATTGGACAGTCAATCCTCTAAATAAAAAACCATAGCATGAATGCATATAACTGATCTCTTCATTACATGTAAAATGCCATATTGTTCATCATTGTGACCCTAGTACCTAGCCAGCCACCTAACACGTGATGTTAAAAAATGAAATGTTGGTTGAATCAATGACTGAACTCTAGTGAGCACAACTGCAACCTAGTAGAAATCTCATCATGTCCGAGGTTGGAACCCTCTTCCCTATACATGGAAAAGCGCTGTGACTCAGCTCAGCTGGACGTTAATTGAACAGTATGTGCCAAGCACTCTGTGCTATCACCAAGAAAGATGAAAAATGAAACAAGAAAACTACAAATACATAGGATGCAGCGTAGGCAGCTCTCCTCCCATTCCTGGAAGGCTACATAAGCCTCATCATCTCTATCAGAAGAAGAATGAGATTGTCTTTCAAGCACTAATGCCATACTTTCCTTCCACCTCAGAGAAGGGAAGTCCCTTTCCTCAAGAATAACCCATCTTCCCTGACCAGCCCTTCCCTGTGCCTCAGAGACCTGCGCCATGCTGGCATCCCCTGGACTCAGCTTCCCTCACATTCCTTTATATCCATCTAACTACCACTCTGTCACCTTCCCGACAGAGCCAGGCTCTTCAAGAATCACATTTACTATCTTCACTCCCCCGCCCCCCCCCCCATCCCCTTTTCAGTCTGGCCTCTGCCTCAAGCACCCGCAGAAACTGCTCTTGCTGGTGACCAATGATTTCTGAGGCTTGGTCGGGTGGATCCTTTCCAGACCGGGTCTTATCTGACCTCTGCAGTTTCTGGCACCATGATGCTGACTCTCTCAAAAGTTCTCTCAACCCTCTGTGGGTCCGGCTCCTCCAAATTTCCTCCTGCCTTTAACTGTTGCTTCTCAGCTCTGCTCGGCATTCCTGGGGAGTTTCGTTTCTGCGTTCTCCTTACTCTCACATTTGCTGGATGAGCTCATTCCTTCCCGTGGCTTCAACCACCATATGGACACTGTGGTTTCCAGATGTACGTCTTCAGCCCAGAACTCTCAACCAACTGCCTGCTATTCATTCCCACTTAAATGTCCCACAGGCACCACAAAAGTGACATCTACATCATTGATCTGAATCTCTCTCTCCAACCCTGCTTACCCTGAGGCCTCATTCAGTAAATGGTATCAATTAAGCCCTCAGGAACGAGGAGTCACCCTAGACTCATCCGCTCTCGTGGGCTCATATCCAGTCAGCCACAAAGTCCCATCAGTCCTGCCTTTTGCATCTCTCTTATCTGCAACTTATCGCCATCCCCTGCATCACTGCTTTGGGTCCATTATTCTTCCTCCTGGAGACTGCTGCCTCCGGAGGCTCCTGCCTCCTAGCTGAGCCCTCTTGTCTCACTCCCACCCCATCCAATCCACTGCCATTTGTGCTTTCTGAAACACCCATCTGTTGTGTCGCTCTAGGGCAGTGGTTCTCAACCTTCCTAATGCCGCGACCCTTTAATACAGTTCATGTTGTGGTGACCCCAACCATAAAATTATTTTTGTTGCTACTTCATCACTGTAATTTTCCTACTGTTATGAATCGTAATGTAAATATCTGACATGCAGGATGTATTTTCATTGTTACAAATTGAACATAATTAAAGCATAATGATTAATTACAAAACAATATGTAATTATATATGTGTTTTCCGATGGTCTTAGGCGACCCCTGTGAAAGGGTCGTTTGGCCCCCAAAGGGGTCGAGACCCACAGGTTGAGAACCGCTGCTCTAGTGCTTCAAATGCTGGTGTGATTCCCAGCCCCTCCAGGATGAAATCCTAGCTCAGTGGCATGGTGGACACAGCGCACCCAGCCCAGAAAGATCATTCTCCAGCTTCTGCTCTCTCCACTCCTCCTCCTGCTCGGCCCCAAACAGGTCACACTTTCTCCCCTTTTCAGGCATCTGAGCACCTGCTGCTTCCTTTGTCTTGCTGGTGATCAGTGTCTCATTCCTGTTTCTTTCTTCCCAACTCACATTTCACCTCCTCCCTCATCTGGCCCAGCTCACTCATATTTTGATGTCAAAACTCCATTGCTCCCCTTTTAGCTCCCAGTTCTCCTGACACACTTCGTATAACTCACAACACACATGCTACTGTGCAAGCGTTATAGCTATTTATGTTGTCAGTCTGGCCTTTCTACTAGTTTCTTTAGAGCAGGTGCTATACGTAATATATCTATATCTATAGCTGCTAATCTATAGCTCCTCAGTGTTTAGTGGTACCTGGCGTATAGTAGATAATAAATGATGAATAAACCAAAAGAAGCTCTTTGATTTTATTATTAAGCCACAATGACTATTTAATTCTCCTTAGTTTGCACCACTTCAAACATCCCAACCACTTCTATTAGAAAAAGGATCATTTGAATTCCCAAGCCGCTGCCACACATACACACGTCCAGTATTAACCAGACAGAGACGGTGTGAAGACACATGACCCGGTGGCTTTCAGAGGACTTTCTCCCCCTTCATATCTCATAGCCTTTTAGAGGGCTGTCTTCCAAACATGGCAATGGCTTGGCGACCCTGTGCCTGTTTCAGCCCCACTACACCAATCTGCTTTGGCGAGAGCCCCTAGTTCTTCTGGTCTAGAGCTTTACTTCTCTTTGCCCCAAAGCACCCCTGAAACATTAGCCGACCCGAACATGGGGACATGGAGGCAGGCAGGACACCGACTTGTCCAGGACCTCAGTGTCCTCACCAGAGTCCTTTAAGTTCCCCCTCATGACAGACAGAAGAGTGCCATGGCCCACCAGGACTGAGCAAGAAGCCACAGTACCTTGGAAGCCCTCGGTTTCCCCGGGCTGGAATCATCGTTATTCAGCATTGGCTGCTGGAAAGGGTCTCGGGTGGGAGGCATGGCCAAATGAGAAGCTCTTGGGAGGCCGGCGCAGCCTCACACGACCCTGCACACAGCGGATCGCGGGTCCCAATTGTTTGGAAGGCTCACTTTCGGTTGCCAGGCAACTGCCCCACCGTCTATGACAGACGAATTCCTATCAAGAAGAGCGCCACCTGGCGGTCAAACGTGGGAGGCCCCTCGGGAGGAAGTTACAGGGAACACAGAGGGAAAGAGCCGCTGCCCATACCCCCAGGAGCTCTGGATTTGCCCTCCTGAACCTTAGGTGGAAAAACGGAGGCCTCCCGGCATGCAGGACTAATGCAAAAGGCTTCGGCTAGCAAACGGAATCCTAAAAGATGACCCAGAAATGCCCTTCTCCCTCGCATCTAACAAAAGGATTTTTCAAAGCAGTAAGAGAATGGGATGTCCAGAGATGGAAAACTGCCGCCTAAGCAAACAATCCTTGCTTAAACGCGGTTTAACTATATGAGTCTCAAGGCTTCGCATCAAGCCGGCTGTAAAGGCCCAGACGGATGTGGAGGGATGGACGTGGAGCGGCCGTCTTTGCAGTAGGTAACGCCTTCTAAGCCACTCTTGCAGGCTGTAACTTCTAGAAGAGAGACGACGTCTCCATCTTTCTAGCGCTTT
Organism: Myotis yumanensis; assembly: GCF_028538775.1. Taxonomy (NCBI): domain Eukaryota; kingdom Metazoa; phylum Chordata; class Mammalia; order Chiroptera; family Vespertilionidae; genus Myotis; species Myotis yumanensis. The sequence goes on from NW_027223768.1 coordinate 5,246,707, forward strand.
ACACTCAGGACGTGCTCAGTAGTTGTCCCCGCCACGTCTGCAGAATCAGAGATGCTCATAGCGCACGGCCGGGGCCCGCAAGGGCAGTGGGAAACATGAATTTGGTGGCGATGGCTCGGAGATGCTCCCGCCGCGTTCTTCACTCGTCCCCCTGTCCCTGGCGCGCGCACTTCCACGCGGCGCGCGCCAGCAGCGACGGCTGCCATGGCGACCGGCAGGTGAGCGGCAGAGCATCGCGTGGTCCCTACCCCACCCGCGCGGAAGGAGAGAGGAGGCGGTTGACAAGGCGACGTGGGTAGGAGGAGACGAGGAAGGAGGGAGGAGGAAGGATGGGCGGCTTTGGCGTGGTGGCCTGGAGGTGACTGAAGTGAGCCCAGCCCCTTGCAGCCTCCCCCTAGGAACCTCCCTCCCCTTTTCTTCCGCCTTCTGCCAGCGGGAGCAGCAGCCGCAGCACCTGAGTCGCGGCCGCCGCCAGCTCAGGACAACGCTATGGCTGATGCTGGGCGCAGCCTCCATCCCTCTGCCAGAGGCAGGGGAGGAACGGAGCGGCGCACGCTCCGGCTCCTGCGGCTGCTGCTCTGGGTCGGGACCGCCTTCCAGGTGACCCAGGGAGCGGAACGGGAGCTTCACGCCTGCAAAGAGGTACTGTCCCCCCGGAACCGACCCCACTTTGCTCAGAAAAATCTTGGATCCTGGTGGAGATCTTGGGGACCTAAGCTCAGACAGTTTCAGAGGCCGCGGAGTTTAGTTTTGGGGGATGAGGATGGGGGCGGGGGGGAGAGGAGCAGGCCGGCTCATGGAGAGGCCAGCCCACTGGGGGGCTCACAGTCCGGGCAGGGAGCTCGGGTTGGAAGGTCCACCATCTGGGACTGGGCTCCTGGACTCCGGACTCCGGGGAGAAGACATGAGCTGTTTTCCAGCTGGGGTGAATGACCTTAAAAGTGGTTGAGAACAAAAGCTGATGTATGTGCAGAGGGGCGAAATAGAAAGTGGGCAAGGGGAGAAGCGGGGTGGGGAAGAAGTTAGGAAGGCCACAGGAGAGGAGCGGATGGGAGTCCTTGTGCCTTTATCTGGCTTCAGAAGGAGTGTGAAAGCAGGAGACGTAGGAGAGGCACTGAAAGGTCTCGTCCTCTCTCCCCGCTCCTATCCAGCACCCAGTCACCTTGCTGGCTGCTGAAGGTAGAGCCTCTTTGTAGCTTTGCTTCCCCCTGCACTTGGCTTAGTGTTCCTGACGGCACATGGCCCGCCTGTGGCCAGACTGACTGCTGTGACATCTCACTTTCCGATAATCCCGACTATCCTTCTCTGACTCACCTGACATAGGTCGTATGTCTTTTTCAAGGTGCTTCCAAAATGTTGTCAACATAATTCAGACGATAGGTAGTGAATGCCTTTCAGCCAGAAGTGCCTTTTGAACATTCTTTCTGGAGAGGTACAAAAAGGTATTAAGGAGTAACAAAACTCAGTCGTTTCTATAATATTGAAATAACAATATTTGGTTGTGCTCTGAGTAACGTGTGTTTTTTTAACCATATGGCAGAGGCAGCAAGAAATATTTATAAGAACTGCATTGGGGAAGGCAAAACAAAAGTTGTCCTTTTGTTTCTGAGAAATGTGAAAGACTTCATAATATATCTATGCAAAAATAATCCAAAATGTCATACTTGGCTAAGGTTTTGAGAAGTTGAAATGTTATTGTTGTTGTTCCACTTATTTATGCACTTATTGGTTGTATCTTGTATATGCCGAGTGGGGATCAACCCCGATACCTTGGCATATTAGGAAGAGAAGTTGAAATACTTCTTTTAAAGTTATCAGTATTAATTGGTTAGCAACCACAACCCCACCCCATATGGAAATATATTATTATGGTGTTCTAACCATAGACTGTCTACAGCATAACGATCGTGAAGAAGTAGGGAGGGAGAGAGGAGAGAATTTTTGTGTGAGTACGGATGTTTGACTTCATTCATGAATACGACACAAGTCAGTATGATTTTTGATTATGTTTACCAATCCCAGTGACTACCAGCCCTGGGCCATCCCATATACAATCCCATTTCCACCCAGCCACTTTCTCTCCTGTTTAAGATAGAGCTGGGAACAGCATGATTTTGTTAGTGACTGTGGCTTACTGGCCTCGGTGGCTTATGGTCTTGAGCCAACTAAGTTAAACAGTTTCAACAAGCCCACTTGCCTAAGAATCCAACATGAGAGTCTCCTGAGTGGAAGGTAAGAATCTTACAGTTCAACTGCCACTGCTTGTTGAGATCCTTGTCAACTGTGCAAATTGCAGACATTTAAGAGATTTAACATTCTGTATCATTTCGGTTTGGAGGCAGGGACGAATACTGATGCTTGAGAACTCTAACTGGGTTACACATTTTGCCTTTAGTCCTTTTGAATGACTGCCATTTGCCTAAGTGAAAGATCTTGCCACCGCAAGTGAGCTTAGGGCAAAGCTGTGGGACTCAACATTTCAGCGCTCCAGTCCCTGCCTGTGACTTCCCACCCAGCGTTTGGATCTGTAGAATGGGCATTTCAGTAACACCCACCTCAAAAAGGATTGCTTTGAGGACTGAAAGGAAAATACAAATAAAGCACAAATTAGAGTTACCTAACCCCCTTTCCCAGATTCTTTACCATTCGATCCACACCCCAGGCCACAGTGAAAGTGGCTCAGGACTCATGCCCATTGGTCACGGGAGTCAGCAGGTCCTGTTTGCACTCCTTGAGCAAACAGTGGCGGCAGAACACCCTCCACTCCAAATCAATAAGGAAGCGGATAAACTCATTATCATAACAGTCTTCGCTTGGCAATATGAACTGACCCAACTAGTTTCGGGGCTTCCAACCCTAAATGGTGAAAAACCAATTCAGGGTAGACTAGCCCTTCTCTGTGCTATGTCTGCATATGAATTTTGTGAGTCTGTGTTGGGACTCTTATCAGGCCAAGGCTGACCCTCATGATAACAGTGCTGCTCAGCCTTGTTTCTGAAACCTGACGCATCGCTCTGGATCTCGTCCGGGAACAGAGAGGTTTGGCTTGCGGCCTAAATGCTTTTCTTACTCCTTAAACCGGGGAGTTCTAGATTTCTAACCCTGAGCTGGGGCTTGGCATTCCTTTCACAGTTTTCCAATCATCAGGGTCACCAGTAGAACTAAACCTCCTGAATGGAGTTTGTCTTCACGAATCATTTCTTTAGTCCTGTGCTAGCCCGGGCTAGGTGCTGACTGAGAGCCCAAGGACCGACCATTTCCTATAGCACGATGAACCCAAATCAAATTCGAGAGAAGCAGAACACGGCCTATAACACATCTGCCTGGTCCTGAGGCTCCAGTGCTAACTGCCCCCAAACAGCCTTCCCAATCTACCCGGAAAAGCCCGGAGGGCTCAGGAATCTGGAATAAAATTGGTTGAATGAGTGATCCCACTTAGTAAGGATGCTAGTGGAGCAAGTTAATTAAACTTCTGACAGCCTCAGATTACCAATCTGTAAAATGGGGATGGTAATACCTATCTCAGAGGCTGTTGTGAGGATTAAATTAGATAACATGTTAAGTGCCTAGTACATAGTCTTGACATGTCATAGATGCATAAGAAATAATGGTAGGCAGAAAAGGTAAATATACAAATAATGACATATAAGGGACGAGATAAGGTTAACTGATGGCAAACAATGCAGGAGTGGCACGATAGAGGTTGACAGGAAAAGAAGACTTATCTAAACAGTAGGTACTTGACCTGGAATAATCAGTACAATTTCAAAGGGTAGAGATGGAGGAAAGGTGCTTTCTAGATAGAGGGAGGGGCCTGAGGACAGATCCACAGGTAGGAAATACACAAGAGCCTGAGAACTGCAAGAAGAGGAGGTGGCTGAAATGTGGAGTGGGGGTGGGTCCACCAGAAATCAAGGTTGGAAGGTCAGAAATGAAGTGGAGAATCCTGCTGAGAGTGGGTTAGCATGAGCATGAAGCAAACATGGCTGAGGCAGCCAGAGGCTGAGAGCAGACTCCTCGGGAACCATCAAGGTTGGATGTTTAAAACATCCTGCCATATTTGGTGAAGAGAGAAAATTAAAATTCTCCAATTGTCATGAGGTACTTGCAGGGTGGCAAGATGGGATTTTTTTGTTTATTACCAAAGGGGCTAAAGAAGAACAGCTTCTTGAGATCTGAAGGCATTTAAGAAGGTATTTTGTCTATTCTCCTGGCTCAAAGTAAGAGTATACTAAAACTCTGATAATTATCTGACTCTACTTTTAAAAAGATTTATTGATTTTTTACAGAGAGGAAGGGAGAGAGATAGAGAGTTAGAAACATCGATGAGAGAGAAACATCGACCAGCCGCCTCCTGCACATCTCCTACTGGGGGTGTGCCTGCAACCCAGGTACATGCCCTTGACCGGAATCGAACCTGGGACCCTTCAGTCCGCAGGCCGACGCTCTATCCACTGAGCCAAACCGGTTTCGGCTTAAAAAGATTTTTAAATAACGAAAGTGATACCTTTCATTTTCAGAAAAATTAGAAATTATAGGTAAACAAAAAGAAGATAGTAAAAATCACCTATAATCCTATCACTCGTGTTTTTTTTAAATGAATTATTGTACACTTTTTTTTTAAGAGAGAGGGGGAGAGAGAAAAACATTGATCGGTTGCCTCCTATATGTACCCTCATTGGGGATGGAACCTAAAACCTAGGTATGTACCCTGACTGGGAATCAAACCCACAACCTTTTGGTGCATGGGACAACTCTCCAACCAACTGAGCCATCTGGACAGGGTCACTCTATCATTTTTATGGTTATATTTGTGAGAGAGAAACAGAATAGTGGTACAGTGTGGGATTTGGATAAAACTAGTTCAGTTCAATTTCTAGCTCTTCCACGCAATTTCTATGACCTTGGGAAATTTATTAATCTCCTTCTGCCTCAGTTTCTTCATCATTAAAATAGGTATATTAATAAAGTCCACTTAATGACTATAGTATGACAGTTAAGTGAGTTAACACATGTACATTGCTTGGAATAGTTCCTGGTGCATAGTAAATACTCAGTAAAAGTTGGCTGTTAGAATTAGATTTTTAGTGGAAGTATACTTTACATGATTTTATAGTGGTAAAAAATTAAAAATTTAATGGTGGTAAAAGTTGGTGGAATTGAAAAGGAACAAAGAGTAGATGGGGAGAGATATTCTGAGGAAAAGGTTGATAGAATTTGCTAAAGAGAAGAAGGAGACATAGGACTAAAGGGTCCGGAGTTGCGCTGTTCGGGTGTGGCTGCCCCCAGCCACCTGTGGCTGTTAGCAATGGAAACGTGGCTAGTGCAGCTGAGGACATGAAATTGTAATTTTAAAAAAATCTTAATTCATTTAAAATTCAAGTTAAAATGGATACTCGGTTCCATTACTGAAAAATTATTACCCGTGTTTGGAACAACTTGAGGATGTGAGCCTACTTTCTTAACCAAGTTTTATGAACTCTAAATTGTTGTAAAATATTCCCGTGTGCAACTACTTCACAATTTAAAAATTCACTCTCCTGTTGAGAGGCGGTTGGGTGTCCTGTGTTTGGCCATTTCAAACAAGGCTGCTTTGAACATTGTGGAACTGTCACCTGGTGAGCAGGTCCACATTTCTTGAAGGTATAAGCCTAGAGGTGGGTGCTGGGTTGTGGGGTGTGCACACATTCATCTTGACAAAAGAACGCCAGGTCATTTCCCACGCGAGGGAGCTGCCTTAGCTTACTCATCACTGACCCCAGAGGCCGAGACTCCATGAAGGCCCTCGGGCCCGTTAGCCCCAGGCATGCTAAGCGAGGGCTCCACTGTGGGGCCACTCTCCCTTGGTAAATGATGCCATTTCTTCAGAGCTCTTGGGAGAAGGACCCGCTTTCCTAGAATTTTACAGTTTCCCCCCAGTTTTCAGTGTTTTCTGATTGGATGCATCCCAGCTCGGGTGGGTTTTCTTCCAATCTGGAAGCTGGACAGACATATTCACAGTAGGGTCACTCACCGAATGGAGTCTGGGTGAAAGTTACCTCCAATGGCAGGCTTCTGGAAACTGGTATCATCTGAGGGTAAAACAGAAGTGTCACTGGGTAGGAGATGGCCACTGCTCTCCACTGTACCTGAGAGGAGTCTGAGGTGTAGTAATGGCTCTCGGGGAAATGCCCTCCGGCCATCTAACCCCATATCCAGACATGGTGGATTCAGTTACCTTTTATTTATTTATTTTTAAAATATTTTTATTGATTTCAGAGAGGAAGGACAAGGGAGAGAGAGAGAGAAACATCAATGATGAGAGAGAATCATTGATCGGCTGCCTCCTGCATGCCCCACACTGGGGATTGAGCCTGCAACCCAGGCGTGGGCCCTGACTGGGAATCAAAACATGACCTGGTTCATGAGTCGACACTCAAACACTGAGCCACACCGGCTGGGCTTCAGATACCTTTTAGCGTTTCCCTTTACATTCAGGATGAATCCTAAAATGAGGGGCTTAATGCTGCCTATACACTGGAGGAACTAACTTCTGAGAAAGGGACATTACCAGGGACTGTCTAGCCCTATGGAATTTAGATAATTTCTGCCAATATAGATCTTGTTCCTACTCTGATTGTCCAATAGCAGAAGTCTGTGTACTCCTTACTTTAAGGAAGATTGTTAGCTAGAGAATCTTACATTCTTAATTTAGATGTGGCTTTTCTGCCCTAAATAACCTTTCAATGAAAAGGTAATCTGCATCAGCTAGCGTTTGCTGAGTAACAAACCACCCCAAGACAAACCACCTCAAAACAACTGTTTTTAGCCCACAATTCTGTAGGTCAAAGGGGTGGTTCTTCGTGTTTGGGGTAGCTTGGCTGGTTGGTGCTGGGCTGCCTTATGTGACTGTGGTCAGCTAGTGGGTCGACTACAAATTAGATAATCCAGGATGGCCTTGCTCACATGTCTGATAGTTGGTTGGGGTCCCCAGGTTCTCTTCCAGGTGACTCCTCATTCTCCAGCAGCTTAGACTCATTTACACATGGTTTCAGAGTTGCAAGTGCAGTTAGACAGCAAGTCCCAATGCGCAAGCTCTTTTCAAGATTCTGCTTATGTCATGTTTGCTAATGTCCTATTGGTCAAAGTAAGTCACACACACACACACACACAATTCTTGCTTGGTCCATAGCTGAAGAACTCCACCTATTTCAAGAAGGACCCCAACTAAAGCTCCCAAAAGACCTCAGAGCATTTCTGGAAGCTATTCCTACAGCAAACAACATTAAACAATCCCTATACATTATTCTTTTTAAAATATATATTTTTATTGATTTCAGAGAGGAAGGGAGAGGGAGAGAGAGAGAGAAATATCAATGATGAGAGAGAACCACATGCTCCACTCTGGGACCAAGCCCGCAACCCGGGCATGTGCCCCGATCAGGAATCGAACCATGACCTCTTGGCCCATAATTTGACGCTCAACCACTGAGCCACACCAGCTGGGCCCTATACATCATTCTTGTTCTAAATCCCTTCTCAGTTGCCTCCCCCTCCTCCTAGTCAGGATGAAAGCTCTCCACTCTTCACCCATGCTATGCCCACGAAATCAAAGTATAGCACACAAGTTATGAGGAGTTCCTTTAATTTTAATTATTCAGGTCGGGATTGGAGGAGTTGAATTTTAAGCCGGGAGATTATAGATATGAACTAGAGGCAAACAACAACAACAAAACAAACAAACGAACAAACAAAAAAACTAGGAGTCATTAAATAAGTAGCTTCTTTTTAAAAATTCTTAAAGCATGTTATTTCTCCCCTGTCGCTTTCTACCTGGTGCTGTGTGTATGTATACATCTGTAGCATTCTTACTCTATGGCATGTCTCTCTCAGGATAGTACCTTGCGTACCATATGTGACTAGCATGCCCGGGAACTGTGCAGTGCGCAACCTCTACAGCTTACAGTGGCCCTGTATATACTAGGGCTGCCTTGATGGAATTGGTATCCCCTCACCACATACCTAGGGAATGCTTTTAGCTGAATTACTTTGACGTGAAGTGGGCAACATCTCAAAGTGATATGGTGGGGGTGGGCATAGACTCGGAATAAAGAGACCCACTTGGAGAAACAAGCAGGGGCCAGTGCGTGAAGGGCCTTCCTTGTAAGCTTTGCAGATAGTCTGGTGCTGGCTCTGAGGGCAACAGTGGGGCAGTGGTACGTTCTGTTTGCAGCTCAGATGGGTCACTCTGGCTGCAGCCTGGAGAGAGGCTCGGAGGAGAGGGGGTAGCAAAGGCAGGGAGTGTGTCCGCCAGGTTCACGGTCTCCATCACGAGCAGCTGGCACATCAAACACTCGTTGTCCTTGGGGAGTTTTGCATAGGCCAGGACCTGTTGATCTGTTTCTTTCATGTGTGATTAAAAAGCTCAGGTGAAAACTTTAATGGGGCCCTGACCGGTTTGGCTCAGTGGATAGAGCATCGGCCTGAGGACTAAATGGTCCCAGGTTCGATTCCAGTCAAGGGCATGTACCTTGGTTGCGGGCACATCCCCAGGAGGGGGTGTGCAGGAGGCAGCTGATCGATGTTTCTCTCTCATCGATGTTTTTAACTTTCTATTCCCTCTCCTTTCTTCTCTGTAAAAAAATCAATAAAATATATTTTTTTAAAAACTTTAATGGGACATTTTGATCTCATTAAAACAAGACAAGAAAAGTACATTTTTGAAATATAATATCATAAAGCTCTGCCTCGTAGACAGATGTGTGCCATCTCTCACCTACCAGAAAGGGACTGGAATTTATAAAGGGACATTTTGTTTCCTAGCGACAAAGCCATTCCGATCCTAGGGATATTTACAAGCAGTGCTGAAAAGCCCTCTGCCCCTGACGGACTGGCCAGTTCCTGGGTCTCACAAATGTCAGCGGCCAGCCTGATTTGGAGAGATTAGCTTTGGGGGAGTTGCCAGGGGAGAAGAAGTAGCAAAAGGACAGATGTTGTTTCATATGTATGAGAAGACGCATCAGAGAAGAGGGTGAGTCAGGGCAGGCAGTAAACAACAGGGGGAACTGGGGAGGGTCTCGCTGCTGCTGTCACCATGGCTGTTAGGCCAGAGTCACCAGGCTCCCTCATCCCAGTCCTGTTGCCAGAGAGAGGAGAGAAGGGCCAGGGCGCTCTCCATGAGCCATCCCCAGGCAGGGTCCTAGCAGTAGCTGGATGCTATTTTTTTTTTAAACCAGTTTACAAAGAGCTTTCCTCTTGTCCCAAGAGGTTGATGTTAGTCAATTTTGTGTGTGTATGTGTGTGTGTGTGTGTTGTTTTTTTTTTGGGGGGGGGGGGTAATCTATTTAATCTTCTTAGCAGAGTGTTAGCATCCCCATTTTATGGGCAAGGGAACTGAGGACGGGGAGATTTAATAACTGGTCCATGATGGTGCAGTTTTGGGGTGGCAGGACAAGAGGAGAGCCCAGATCTTTGCTCTAATCCAGAGCGCCTCGCACAGCTCCAGAGCTGCTCTAGAGTCGTGCCCCACCATGCAGTCACTCAACAATTCCTCATGGATATCTGCGAGGTGGCAGGCAGTGTTCCGGGCTCTTGGGCTGCCTCAGTGAACAAAAACAAAGCTCCCTGTTCTCGTGGAACTTACCTCTGATCAGAAATCAATAATACACATAATGAGTAACTGGTTATAAAGTGTGTCATAGGTGGTAAGTGCTATGGAAAAAAGTCACTCAGGATGTCGGGGTCACTGGGACAGAGGGGAGCAGATTACAGTTGTAAACAGGGAGGTCGTGCAGTAGGGATCCTATCAGGAAGGGTTGCGGGGGCTGAAGGGGAAGACGCTGGAGGGGGAGCACGGGTGCTCACCTGTGCTCACAAATGGTGCCTGTGATCATCCCACCTCCTCATTAGCCGGTCAGTGTCTTCCAGGAGCCCCCAGGCCAAGGCTGCGCCCCAAAGGGACAGGCAGCTCAAGTTACCGACAGGCTGGCCCAGAGCATGGTGACATGGATGGCCTCAGCTGGGTATTGAGGCCCAAAATCTGCTTTGTGTAATGTGCCCGCGGCTAAACCAGTGGGGCAGGCCCTGTCGGGGTGACCAAGCACTGTCCCTCCTATTTTTGATCAAAATGGGAGCTGGAAACCCAGAGTAGAATAGCAAATGTTGAAAAAAGGGTGATGTAAGGCCAGGCTCCCCTATACTCCTTCAGACTGGGAGCCCCGGGGCTCCTGGCACCATGTTGCTAGGCAACCCCCAGACTGAGGACCATTAGCAGGGGCCGGCCTGCTTGAGGTCTGTTTGCTTTGGTTGCTGTTGGGTCTGGTGCCTGCTCTGGGGAAGAGGGAGCCTTGCTTGTGGGTAAAGCAAATGACTCGGTGAGGTGAAGGCCAAAGGCACCCTTAACCCTGAATCTGCCTCAGCGCCTACAATTCCACCTGAGAGCGATTTGTTCTTAAGACTGCGGTGTTAAACTTTTTGTGTGTGAAACTTTTGGTTTAAACAAAAAACAACAAGGTTGCTCCATTAAAAGACGGGGGAAGCCTCACCTTCCTCACCCCCCAGCAAAGGGATTGGCTTTCTAAACTTCTGGCCTCAGGAGCACAATTTGATAATCCTTGCATTAAAGTATTCCAGCCCCCTGTTAAAAAGTGAACAGCCTTTGGCTGGTAAAATAGTAAGCTTTTCTAAAGTTACTTTATGACAGAGTTTAATGTTCTTCTGTAGGAAGGCGGGTAACAGACTCCTGAGATGCTCCAATGAAAACGGCAGACCCTTGGCCCAGAAAAATGCACATACCGAAAAGTCTGCATGGGGTTGTACGCAGGAAGTGGTCCAAGGCCTGTAGATTAGGAGCCCTGCTTTGTGGGAGACTGGTTTATGAGATACATACTTAAGTCCTGACGCTAAGAAGAGTGAGTTTTGAAAGAGGAGGGGACAGAAAAAGATCTAGAGGAGAACCAGAATCTTGGGGGCAGAGCCCGGGAATCTGTATCTTTCACGTGACCTCCAGGCAGTTGTGATGATCCGACAGATGCAGGTTTAGGCACCAGAGCTCTAGAGCTGTGATGGCTGGGCTGTAGGGCTCAGGAGACCCTGCTACTGAGTAGGCAGTTCTAAAGAGGGTGGGAAGGAGGGTGGGAGAGAGGGAGAAGGCCTACTGTGCGCCCAGTGCCCTCCTTTCCCCCACCTGCTAGAGAACAATGGTGCTGTGCCTTCCACCCTACCCTTCACAAGGGGACAAAGCAAGGCCATGCTGCCCTGAGCCTCAACCAAAACCAAAACCTGCTGGGCATGCCAAAAGCAAAAACAAACAAACAAACAAAAAAACGAAGACAAAGAACAGGAGCCCGGGAAACCATCCAGGCAGGGCTGGGCCTAAGAGAAAGTCGCACGTTCAAATTCTGACACTTCTCCATGGTTTCCCATGTTCTGTGTTAAGTCAACTAGCTCATTCCTCCCTCCCAGCAAAGGGCCAGCCTCTCCTTGATAGACAGGCCTGTTGAATGGGACCTGCTCTTGTCTGAGGCAGGTGCTTTCCAAGCAGAGGGTTTACAACTGAGTCAGCAAACACCTACTGACCCCACTGTACCAAGCTTGGGGCACTTGCCTCGCCTACCCTGCCCATCTTGCCATTCTCCCCAAAGGATCGGATTTTCAGGGACAGTGAGGAGATGGGGACTAGCCAGCAGGGGATGGGTGTGGGAGCAGGACACAACCTCCTCCAGACCCCAAGGCCTCTAGTCAGAATCCGGGTTTACTTAAGAACCTGTTTCTTGAAGCAGCCCTGTCCCAGCCAAGACAAACCAAGCCGTGCCAATGCCCTGTTTCCTAGGGTGGGCGTGACTGCCTGCAGCAGTGGCTCGGAGGTTCTAAGACTCAGCGTGTGAGACACCTGCTTGACTGTCTACTCTGCCTGGGGGTGGAGGTGGCAGGGGAGGGGCACCTTCTCCCCAGCAGTCTCTGGGCAGTGATGCTCAGCCCTGTCAGAGCTTAACTCGTGTCCCATTTATCCAAATTGTACGGCTAAGATATGTGGATTTCATCCCATACAAATTTCACCTTAAGAAAACACAGAACCTATAAGAAATAACTTCAACTGGGGAGGAGTGGGTGGAGGTGAATGAGCAAGAATGGCAGAGATTGGTAAGTACTGTTGCTAGGTGATGGGTACATGGGGGCATTATATTCTGTTTGCTAAAAATATATATTTGGAGAAAAATAGAAATATATATATTTGAAATTTGCCGTAATAAAAAATTTTTAAAAGAGACTTAGAAATGTTTGTTTTCTCTAGAAATCTCCCTTCTTGATCAAGAATCTTAAAGAAATTAATATTCTTAACTTAGTAATTCCACTTCCAGGAACCTTCCCAAAGGAAACAACTAGTGATACTAGCTATTGGAGTCTATGTAAAATAATGAAAAACTGGACAAAAGTCAATGTCCAACAATAGAGAATGGTTAAAGAAACTATGGTGCCACCATTAAAGACATAGGAAAGTGCTTGTGACCTAAAATGTAAAAAAAAAAAAAAGGTCAGAATACATAACTACATACCATGTGATGTATTCATGTGCATGGAAAAGATCTGGAAAGAAATACACTACACGTCACAGGTAGTGATCTGTGCTCAGTGGACTCATGGCAGGTTTTCTCTTTCATTCTAGCCTGTATTGTCATCTTTTCTAGAATGAACTTGTATTACTTTGAAAATCATTTTTAAATCTGGGTGTGCACCGGAACCGGTTTGGCTCAGTGGATAGAGCGTCGGCTTGCGGACTGAAAGGTCCCGGGTTCGATTCCGGTCAAGGGCATGTATCTTGGTTGCGGGCACATCCCCAGTAGGGAGCGTGCAGGAGGCAGCTAGTCGATGTTTCTCTCTCATTGATGTTTCTAACTCTCTGTCCTCCTCCCTTCCTGTCTGTAAAAAATCAATAAAATATATTTTTAAATAAATAAATCTGGGTGTGCCATTTTGAAGGGAGAATAGGTGGAAGGAAGAACAAATTTCCATGCAAGTGTCAGCTGTGAAATAAGATACTGGGACTGGAAGAAATCTTAGAAATTAGAAATTGCCTAAGTCCAATTTTCCCATTTTACAGATGAGAAGATTGAGGCTCAGAGGAGTCAAATGACCAGTCAAGTGATCCCCTTGAAGGTCACCTCCCTGAGGACCTTACCCTGCCCCATCCTTCCCTCACTTCCCACCCACCTCAGGTTCCTACTCATGGCTGTGTCCTCAGCCCCTCAGCCCATCTCCCACCTGCCCAGGGAGAGCACCTGACTAGCCTCCTGTGGGCATGTGCCCAGGCCGTGGCAGAGGAGCACTGCCCACCTCATTTGACAATTCCACCAAGACCGAATCATGTGGGTCTGAGTAAATTCTTCCTCTGGGGCCAAAAGGTTAGTGTTCCCTACAGATAGCTGAATATTTGGCAAGGCAGGTTCCAACTTTGGGGTTTTTTCCCTTCTTTCTCATGCTCCCCAGAGCATGGTGTGTGGCTGGGTGATTTAGGGGAGGGCAGATTAACTAAGGTGCCTGCCCCTCATCACCCTCCCCTTCTTTTCCTAATGAACAGGCAGTAGCCACTGCCTACTGTGCCCCATTTAAAATTGTGATCTGAATATTTTCATATCATTGTGCAGGGGGAGGGAGCAAGGACTTGTGTGCTTGACATACTCACTGAATATATCTGTGTGTCTCCTTTGTGAATCTGTGCATTATGCAGGCTGTACCCGTACAGAGACAGGTCACTGGGTAAACTGAGGCACTGTTGGGGAACTGACTTGCTCACAGAGTATAACTGAGGACTGTTGCCTGTTATGTCTCTGATTTAACTGTCTAAGCTTATGTCTTGCATGGTGAGAGTGCAAAGCGTTCGGGTCTGAAATGGCTGCAGCACAGCCAGCCACCTTGGATGGTATAAATATCCCCAAGTGACAGGAAGTAAATCAGCACATGTAGGAACCACCATTTTCCCAGCAAACCTCCCCCGAGTGGGTCTCATGAAAGGCCATGAAAAGAAATGGTCTTGGCCCGTGTGTCTCCAAAAGACTAAATGCAGTCAGAGTGGGCTGAGCTATCTGCTCGCACAGATTAGGTATTTTAGCGCCAATGCTCAGGCCTCAAAGAGAGCCTGGCTGCTGGCAGCCAGCCAGCACTGTCTTGTTTAATTTTTAGATTTGGCTGTTAAGTTTGGCCCAGCGTGAGCCTGTGTTTGGTTCGAGGTAGGAGGGTGGAGGATTCCTGGTGGGAAGGCCTGGGTTCTGGCTCTGTGACCTTCCAGCCATGTGACCTTGGACAAGACATCTCACCGGGTAGACAGTATTTCCTGTCTGTACAAGGAAGGGAACAACCCTGCTCTGCTTGTCTGGTTGAAGGCAGACTGAAGAGCAAATGAGCCGCTGTTGCGGGAACTGTGAGAGCACTATGCTAATGACCGGCATGATCATGTTCACAGCCTGAATCCTCTCCGCCTGCTTCCCTCAGTTCTGCGTTGCATTTACATACCGTGGGATTTACCCCTCATTCTTGCAGCAAAACCCTTTAGAACGCATCGTTTTAGCCCTGGAATTGATACATGTGGGATTGCCTGCCCTGTTTATCTGAGAGTCCTCTGAGCTAAGGAAAAGACTGGAATTAGGAGGAAAAACAGACCCCGAGAGATATTAGCCAAAGGCACAAAGAACTGCCATCCTGGTGTTCTTTCTTCCCTAGATGACAGCAACGTCTAAGTGCAAAGCCGGAGACTCTCATCAAAAGTTAGCCTCACGGTTCCCCAAACTGCCCCCTTGTCCTCTGCATCTGTTCCCTCGGGAGGAAAGTGCTGAGTTTGTGGGTGGCGGCCCTGAGTCCCACCATCTGGTACCTATAAGTGGTGGGTGTACAATACATATTTGGTAAATATTTATAATAGAGGAAAATAAAAGAGGAGCTCTACAATTGTCCTCTTATCACCTTAAGTGTCTTAAACTACAGAAACACGTTTATCTTATTTCCACAAGTTGGGGATGCCACTGCTTCTCGGACACACCATTTGTTATGTACCACAAAGAATTAAAACATGGCGCGATGCTTCCTCGTCGTGTCAGTTATAAGCCACACATCTTGATTTCACTGATGTTACAATGGGAAAGAAACGGGCATTTTAGAAGAGATGAAATGCAGTAGGTAGGGCCACCTCTTTCAAAGGAAAAGCTTTCCCTTGTGGTCCTGATGCATTCTGAGATTAGCTGTCTCGTTTTTAGGCTCAGCTCCTTGCATTTATACATGTTATGCAACCATGCTTTCATATGGGTTGAAAGGCGACATTACCTCTATTTTTCTTATGGACACAATAATACGAAGTAGTTCTGTGCTTTAATATAGTTTTAGTGCAGATTGTAAAATACTTGTCAGAGCCAAAGTCAAACCAATTCTGTGCTCTATTATTTATGACAAGATTTAAAAGAATAAACATTCATTCTGTCTTCTCTCTCCCAAGTAACGGTTTTTGTTGTCCTACTTAGTGGTTGATTTGGCTGTTTTGCTGTTGTTATTTAGCTTATTCTTAGTTCAAGTAAAGCAACTGAACTGTGAGTTTCCTACTGCACAGAGAAATCAGGCATGAACAGACCCACAGGATGAGAGCACATCACCTGCGTGGGCTAAATATGACGTTTTTAAAATGGGAGGTGGGAATTCATCGTCTTTCTGGGCAGAAGGGAGCCTGAGGAATACAGGGTAAAAGAAATACAGCTTCTGTGACAATCCTTTGGAAATTTTTAATGGATAGTCCTTGCTCATAAATCCTACAGTTTGGGGTAAAAAAAACTCCATCTGTTTCTAGTCTGTTCAGTAATATCAGGACATTGCTTATACATAACGGCAAATGCTGGGGGCTCGCCCCAGCGGTCCAGGGGTTCTCAAAGGTATGGACGGAGTCGGCAAAGGATGTTTTACACAGAGACAGCGTTCAGAATTCTCTAGCTTTCCTTAGTCTCCATGGATCTTCCCTGTGCCTGGCTGAGGCAAAGAAAAAAAAGGATTTCTAAAGGCTAGACCATGACTGGATGGAGAGGAGTGGTCTAAATAATTATAGCTCCCATGATGCCTTGCTCCCCACCAGGGTCTCAGGGTGTTACTCTGTTGACGAGGGTCAGTAGCCCTGGTGCTGGGGAGGAAGAGGGTGAGAAGCTGGTACGGTTGGATCCACACTAACGTGGGTTTTGCCCACTGTTCTCTCCCCTGCAGTCTGAGTACCACTACGAGTACACCGCATGTGACAGCACGAGTTCCAGGTGGAGGGTTGCTGTGCCACACACCCCAGGCCTCTGCACCAGCCTCCCGGACCCCGTCAAGGGCACCGAGTGCTGTAAGCAGCCATCCCGCTCCAGGGCCACCTGTCACTCAGCTTCAGCCTCTGCCCCACGCCTCCTGCCTTGCAAGCGAGGCCCTCCCTGACAGTGCAGCTGCCCTAAGGAATCAGATCTTTTTCCCACTTAGTCCCCATCCTCAAC
Source organism: Myotis yumanensis (assembly GCF_028538775.1). Lineage (NCBI taxonomy): Eukaryota > Metazoa > Chordata > Mammalia > Chiroptera > Vespertilionidae > Myotis > Myotis yumanensis. The sequence goes on from NW_027223768.1 coordinate 5,263,182, forward strand.
CCTTTTGAGATTTGGCGCAGAAATGTTATTTCACAGATGCAAACTGGGTATCTGAATTTGCTTTTAAAATGTTTTTAAATCCCATTAGGGCATAAAGTGTAAGTAATTCCAGCTGTGTGCCATGCAGATACTTTTTTCAGCGTGCATACATTTTCCTTTTTGCCTGTGCATGCCTCCAATCTGCACTCACCAGCCACAATTGGTCATTAGAAAGATTGCAATTTGCTTTCGTCCTTGAAAAGGAAGCCAGAGAAGATGAATTTAAAACACACTGGGCATCACTTCAGGAAATAAGAACCTTCCCAGGCCTGGAGCTGACTGTGCAATCAGCCAGGCGATGGCTTGCCTGCAGCTCCTGTTCCCACCTCTGAGACTCTTAGAGCTTTTCTACAATCAGCTGCTCATTCCCCTGCACTGTTCTTTTTAGATATGCAAAGGGAGTAACAATACAAATCAGAGACTAGAATCAAGGAACACTTGAAAATTTGGAAAGGAAATTGAGGGCATTTAAAGTCTAAAATAGGCTTAGCATAATGCCTGGTTCAGTAAGTGGGCAAATAAATACTTGTTAAATTAGAGAATGAATATTGCTAAGACCTGAGCAGAACGGAGGTGTGACTAATGGAAACAAATGAGCCGTCTTCTCTTAACTGGGCCAACTTTATCGAGCTCCTCCTATGTGCATATATCCATTCATTTGTCAGCAAAACCTTTATGGGGAGCTCCTGTGTCAGTCACTGAGCCATCATCCCTGGAGGAGTCAGGGCCTGGTGGCAGGCTCCCATCAGTATGATGTGTTAATATGAGGTGAAAAAGAATGGGGGCTATGGATACTTATTAGACAACGCAGGCAGCGTGAGGATGGGGCTGTGCTGGAGAAAAGTCTGCATGGGAGATAAGCTGGAAAGTTTGGCTGAGAGCTCAATTCAATAACCAAAGAGGGGTACCTGATCATTTTTTAATTAAGTCAATGTTTTAGAATGATACTTCTCACCACAAAGTGAGCAGAAACAAGAAACAGGGCACAAGTTAGGAGGACACTGCCGAGGGAGGGTGAGCTGACAGGTCATGAGAATCCCAACCGCATGGTCAGTGGAACCGGAAAGGAGACAGAGACTCAAGGGGAAACTCAAGGCAGGAGGGCCAGGTGCCCTTCAGAGGGGTCGGCGTGAGAGACCATGGTGTCCTCTTCACTGGAGAGGTCTCGGAATGGCCACGGCTACCCCCTTAGGAAACAAGATTGACAGGGAGAAGCCCAAATCCCTCAGCAAGGCAGAGCTTCCACAGCCCAAGTCTTTTTCTTTTTTAAATAACAGCTTTATTGAGATATAATTTGCATGTCATAAAATACACCTCAAAGTGTAAAGTTCACTTAGTTTTTAGAATATTCAGAGTTGCATAACCATCACCACTATCTAATGTCAGAACACTATCATCACCCCAAAAAGAGACATCAAATCTACCAGCCATCTCTCCCCCAACTCGCTGGCCCCACAAATTCACCACGTGTCTTTGTGGATTTGCCTGTTCAGACATTCCATGTTAATGGACTTGGACAAGACATGCATGGCTCTAACGCTTAGTGGGCCCAATGCCTAGACCTCCACCCTCTGCTCCTCCCTGTAGGATGCCCAGAACCTGCCCACTTCTCCTAGGGCAGCAGCAGCCTCATCACCCCACCCTTGTCCTTGCTTTGTGTTCCAGCCTTTTCTTGCAATGCTGGGGAGTTTCTGGACATGAAGGACCAGTCCTGTAAGCCCTGCACTGAGGGCCGCTACTCCCTTGGCACAGGCATCCGGTTTGACGAGTGGGACGAGCTGCCCCATGGCTTTGCCAGCCTCTCATCCAACGTGGAGATCAACGACAACACCAACGAGTCCACCGAGAACTGCACTTTGTGAGTCACCTTCTCCCTGTCCTCTCCCACCCCTGTGTCCCTCCTCCCTGTGCTGGGAAGGGGCTCAGGGAGCACTCCTCTTCTGCTCTGCAGGCGGGCAGGGAGGGTGGAGAGGAGGGAGCCCAGGCTGAGGGCTGAAGCAGGTGCCCACAGCACTGTTAGGTGGGACGTCCGTCCACCTTAGCCCATTCACGGACATAAGCTTCCTAGTGATGGACAAGCATTTGTGGCAGGAGAAAAACATGGGGAGATAGAGAGAGGTAGGTAAGATGGCCACGGGTTCAAGGGCCCAGTCCATTTAAAACAAAATCCAATTGCATTCCCACCATGCAATTCGGGGTCAGCCAATAAACAGCCTCACGTTGATGGCAACACAATGTGTTGGGCATCTTCCTAGCTTCGGTGCTACCTTCTAAAACTGGTCTGCCAACCCCGAGGTGTGTGGGGGGAGGGGATAGAGCAGGCAGGACCAGAGCTTTGGTCTGTGGTGGCTTTCAAATCCTTTGAGACTCCAGTGACTGAAAAGTTCCCAGCTCAAAAGGAGATATTTTTAGTAATTGAAAAGCTCAGCTCAGGGTGCTTGTAGAACTGGTGAGCTTTCCTTGTTAAAATCTCTGAATACGTAATGCCAGGGGTCGGAGTGAAATGATGTGCCTTCTGTTGTTCAGCACCATGCTGGATGCTTTAATCCCCATGAGAGGCTGTGAAATAGCATGACTGCTCCCATTTCACAGGCGAGGAACTGGAACTCACACCCAGTCCCAAGCTTTCTACCGCCCCGAGCTGCCACCTTCCAATGAGTCGGTGTGTGCGAGGCAACGTTGGATCCTAGGGAAGAAAGTGGGGGCGGTGCATGGATGTAAAAGACAGTCGTCCACTGCTCTTTGTTAAATACTGGCCAAGAATACGGGGGAGAAGCATGTCCATGAAAGTGTCTCTTATGCCCAAGCAATCAAAAGGACAAAAAGGAGTTAATAACTGCATTACACTTGGATTTCTAAAACGAGAGCAATGTCTCCCATTCTTATACTTTAACCTCCTAGAAGTACCTTGTCGGAGCCAGGCAGCAGGCATTTCAGAGTCCAGTTTTAGAATTCAAACTATGTGTCAAAATCATTAGCACGACAACATTGCCTCCGAGAGAAAGCTGGAGAGGACTAAAGCTGGAAGGAGAGGGAATGCAGGTTAAGACAACCAACCCCATCTGTGTCCTAACAGAGAACGTGACTGAGCCGACCCAGGTGCCTCAGGTTCCTCATCCTAAAAATAGTATTCCTCTTATAGGGAGTGGTAAGGATTAAATGAGATGATAAGAGCAAGAATTTGGAGCAACGCCTGGCACTAGAAATCGGTGAAGACATGTTGTTCTGATTGAGTGTGAAGTGATCCTCGCCAGGGACAGCTCTGACAAACACCAGAATTGTGATGCATTTTGCAAATGTAACCCATTATGGCACCCTTTTAATTATTCATCTGACTTCAGCAGTTATTTATAGCTGATGCCGGGGAGCACATCAGCATTCAGTGTTGTCTCGTTTAACAGGAGCAATCAATACCATTAGGTTAGTGCGGGAATCTTGCAGGAGCTCAGCATAGGTGCTTTGGATATGCTTCCACGCGAGAATAACACTAACTGTTGAAGAGCTGGAGGTGCCATGTTACTCTGACAAACACAGGAGGAAACCAGGGGACTAAACTGAGGTCCCCTTAATGGGACATTATTAGTCATTGGAGACATGAGCTGGTTTCCAGCAAAACAGTGAAATAGTGGGGGCATAATGTGGGGCCACCTCTTATTGGTTCCTTGATCCAGAGGTCGTTCTTTTAAAAAATATATATATAAATGTTTTATTGATTTCAAAGAGGAAGGGAGGGAGAGAGATAGAAACATCAATGATGAGAGAGAATCGTTGATTGGCTGCCTCCTACACGCCCCACATTAGGGATTGAGCCCGCAAGGCAGGCATGTGCCCTGACTGGGAATCGAACCGTGGTCTCCTGGTTCACAGGTCGATGCTCAACCACTGAGCCATCTGGCCAGGCTCAGACGTCATTCTTTACTGAGCATTTTCAGGTCTCAGCTTTCGCCTGTGAATCACAAATCAAGAATTCCCCCAGAGACCTAGAAGGTCACATGAAGCTGGTGGGCCGTGCCCCTGACAGTGAACCTGGCCCCTGTTTCAACCCACAGGTCCAAGTGGGTTCCCCTGGGCGACTACATCGCCTCCAACACGGACGAGTGCACGGCCACACTGAAGTATGCCGTCAACCTGAAGCAGTCGGGCACTGTCAGCTTCGAATACTACTACGCAGACTCCAACATCATCTTTGAGTTTTTTGTAAGCTGTTGGCCAAGGGGGAGGGTGGGCGGCAGAAACTCTCCGTGGCTCAGATGCACCTGCAGGAATCAAGCCCAGTCCTGCCTGGGAAATCGCCACAGTTGTTATCCTCTGGAGAGAACTGTGGGCAAAAGGAGCTGAGGCTTCAAGAGGCGAGGGAATCTGAGGGGAAAAGGGGAGTCTGGGAATCCTGGGGGTTTCGCCCTGCTCAGACACGCACACCGCATGGAATGGCTTCTCTGAGTTACCGGTTATGTCTTTGTTGTCAGTGCCTGACGTTCTGTGTGTGCGACTAGCTCCTGCCCTCCTTCAAGGCTCGTATGTTCTGAGCTCTGTTCCTAAAGGAAATTGGCAACACTTCTCCCACAAAAAGGGGCCTCTGGAAGGCTGCCACAGCGTGGGGGAAGGAACCCATTTCCTTAGAAGACTCTGATCCCAAACTCCTGCTGCCTCAGGTCCAGAATGACCAGTGCCAGCCCAATGCAGATGACTCCCGGTGGATGAGGACCACAGAGAAAGGATGGGAATTCCACAATGTGAGCATCAAGCCAGCCTTCCTGCCGCCTCTGCTGGACATGCAGCCGTTCCTAGAAATCCCGGAAAAGGGCCCAAGGGCCTTTCCTCCGAGGAGTGCTTCCTCCCAGCCCAGGCCTCCACCCCTCCTTCCCCAGAGGACAGGGGTCTGACATGATGAGGATGCTGCAGTTTCTCTCCTAATGAGTTGACGAAATGTGGGTGTGGGCTGTCTTGCTGCACCAGTGGCTTGACCCCAAGGATCAGCAGCCTTTTTAAAGGCCAGGTCTTCTGGGGACAGGAGATGGATAAGTAGAATCAGAGAAGAAGGAGGAATTCCATTCACCCTACTGTCAGACCCACCCTACCGTCAGATCCCTTCACCAGTCTCGCTGCAGAGTTGCTCATGGTGTATGTGACTGAGGGTGGGAGATGGTGGTAGAGGAAGCTCAGAAGACAGAGGAGGAAGGCCAAGACAAGAGCAAGTGCAAAGCTGCGGAAGTGAGGGGGAGGATCAGAATAGGCACTGGTAAGAGGAGGGGTCCCAGCGAGAGGCTGCACTAACTCCTGTCTGTGTTTGTAGGTAAAGCTAAATCGAGGCAATAACGTCCTCTATTGGAGAACCACAGCCTTCTCAGTGTGGTCCAAAGTCTCCAAGCCTGTGCTGGTGAGAAACATCGTCATCACAGGTATGGAGAGGGGCGGGGCCCGGGTCTGCTGCTGAGTTTTCAGCCTTGTGACTCTGTAGGAGGAGAGTGGGGGCCAGTCCCCAGGGGGCTCAGTCTCTAGGTGCAAGTTTTGCTTTTCTATGTTCTTCCTTCCCAGGGGTGGCCTACACTTCGGAATGCTTCCCCTGCAAACCCGGCACCTATGCAGACAAGCAGGGCTCCTCTTTCTGCAAACTTTGTCCAGAAAATTCTTATTCAAACAAGGAAGAAACTTCTTGCCACCAGTGTGACGCCGACAAATACTCAGGTGATGTTTCTGAAGGCAGGAAGGGTTTGGAGGGCGATACCAAGCACAGGGAGAAACAGGCGGTGGAGCCATCCTTCTGGTCAAATCCAGACTGGTCATTCTTAAACCCTTGCTTTCTGGACACTGGAAGAACCTTGCCAACCCACATCCTACCAATTGCTCCGGAAATAAAAATGAAATCATTTAATAGGTATTCATTGAGCTGCTATTATCTGCCAGGGCCTATTCTAGGTGCTTGGAATATATTGGTGAACAAAACAGACAAAGTGCCCTGTCTTCATGGAATTTACATGCTGGAGGGGGTAAGACAGACAATAAACAACAACTATAATAAGTAAACAATAAATATATAAAAGTTTATATTGTATGTTAGACAGTAAGAAGTACATGGCATGGCCTGGCCAGTGTGGCTCAGTGGTTGAACGTCAACCTATGAACCAGAGGGCCCCGGCTCAGGCACTCCAGTGGTTGGTAAGGGGGCCAATCTCCAAGACAGGTTCTGAAAAAACTAGTAGTGTGAGAGAGAGAGAGTCCCTTTTCTGCCCCTGCAAACACTCACAACTAGTTATTTCATTTTTTCTTTCTCACACAGAACCATACACAAACCCAGCTCAAGGCGCTCTCTCAAGCAGACCCCGAATCCCTACACAGACACACCCAACCTTAACACAGGTGTTACAGTATGTGTTGGCTCAGCCAAGACCCGCCACTGACCTTGTTAGCTGCTTATTTTTACACTATTTTTAAAACAGAAATCCTGTTTCTGTCCACGGATCTTGCCAGAGGAGTATAGATTTCAGCAAGAACAGGAATGTTCAGATCTTGGGGGAAGTTTTTATCTGTACGTCTAAATTCCTGTTCTTCCACTCGACTTTCTTATTCCTCTTCCCTGCTCGGTCAATGGCAGCCTTTGTTAGTCTAAGTCTCCAGCTCTTTCCAGCCCAGCTACTGTGCAAGGGTGTGAATGGCAAGTGGTTCTAGAAAAACTACCTACGAGTATTTTGATAAACTCCATGTAAACCGATTTGTATTCAGAGAGCTGTTGTGAAGTGGTAGGTTGGGAGTCTGAATTCTTGGAGTCTATTCTCCTTCTGCCACCGATATCCCACTCTACCCCTTTGGCTGGGGAGTGAGTTTTTACTACGAAGAACAAGGTCAGCTTGTCGACCACCTACCAGCTAGGGGTACAAAGAGGGTTACAGTTCTTTGGGACTTGACTCCTCCAGAATCCAGGGTCAATGGGAAGCTGGGAAGCTGCTGAGAGAGTCTGATGAGAGCCTATGGTGGAGTGCTCATGAAGGAAGTGACCAAAGACCCTGGGAACCTTTAGTCACCCATTTACAAATACGTCCTGGGTGTCTGGTAGGTGCCAAGGCTTGAGCTTGGTGCTAGGGTTAGAGCGGTGCCTGCCTTCCAGCTTCTGTTGAAAGGGGGAAACGTGGTTATGGAAACATCTAAGTGTAGTGACTTCATGGAGTCGGAGGTGCTGGGGGATAGGAGCGTCGAGTGTAGGGTGCAGTGGAGGCGAAGAAGGGAAGCGGTCATTCCTCTCTAGGGAGGGGGGAAAGGCTTCGCTAGCTGTGGTCTTGAGAGATGAACTGAGTCTTGAAAGACAAGTTGGTGATTTGATGGGGGCGGGACGTTCTGGAAGAAGTATGAGCCAAAGCCAGAAGGCTCAGGGAACTTGGAGTAACTAGCATGGCTGGGCTTACTTGGAGAGGTGGGCAGGGAACAGATTATGGACCGTCCTTCTGTGCCACTGCTCAAAAGTTGAGATTTGATCCTTTCAGCAGTGGGAGCCACTACAAAGTTTTAAGCTGGGGGCATGGCCTGGCTTGTGCTTTTGAAAGACCACTCTGGCTGCCATTTGGAAAATGGGTGAGGAAAGGAGATTTCACAACAGGTCCAGGTATCCAAGACCCAGACTAAGGCAGAGCCATTGAGGGAGGAGATGTTAAGCACAAAACCTTGACTGAAAGAAAGCATTTTCCTCATTGATACCTAAAACTTGATCATTAGGATTAATTCCTTGGTGTTACATTTAATAGTTAGGGATTCATTTCCTAAGAGAACAGCCTGGGATTTAAGAGCCTGGACCCCAGAACTAAATTACTACGGTTCAAATCTCTAGTCTACCATTTACTACCTTCGCCACCTTGGGCAAGTTATCTGTCTGTGCCTCAGTTTCATCATCTATAAAATGGAATGACAGTAATCATATCTACCTCATAGTGTTACTGTATGGATTAAGTAATACAGGTGAAGGATTTAGAACAGTGCCTGGCATGTAGTAAGCACTAACTTTATTAATTCATTACGTTAAGGTCTGTCCCAGCAGTCCTCTGCTAATATAAAAATGCTATTGGCATAGATAGCAATAATAATATGACACTTGTATGGTACTTTACAAATTATAAAATATTATCTCATTTATCACTCATAGCATAGTACAAGAGTGACTTCCCCATTTACAAAGGAATACAGAACAGCTCAGAGAGGCTCAGGGATTTGCCCAGAGTCTGAGGTGGTATCTGAGCCTGGCCTGTTTTCTTTTGCTGAAGTGTATCAGAATGAGGACACTATTCTCCTGACGCAGGGGGAAGACACTGAGAGGAAGAGGAAGGTACAAAAAGAGGAGTTGGAGCCCCCAAGATAGACTTTATTTCCTTACAGTTTTGGCCAGGCCCGATCCTACAGGAACCACGTTTCATTTTCTGAAACATCTAGGTCGATCTTTCAAATTTGACTAGTACCCAACTTAAACACCATGATGAAACCTGAGCCAGGAGAGTGAGGTCTGTCGCAGCATTTGGGTTAATCATTTATTAACACCACCTTAGCAGTTGTCCATGTGTAAACAGCTGGACTATTTTTGCTGATACCTGGAGCTAGCATGTCAGGCTGAGCAAATATTTGACAAGCAGAGAAAGGCCCTAGTGTGGAATGTACTTTTTCTTTTTAAGAATTTATATATATATATTTGATTTTAGAGAGGAAAGGAGAAGGAGAAAGAGATAGAAACATTAACGATGAGAGAGAATCATTGATTGGTTGCCTGCTGCACGCCCCCCACTGGGGATTGAGCCTGCATCATGGGCATGTGCCCTGACCGGTACTCGAACTGTGATCTCCTGGTTCATAGGTTGACACTCATCCACTGAGCCACACCAGCCGAGCTGGAATGCACTTTCTAACAGACAGCTTGCAATTTGCTAAATCCAATACATAAGGGTCCTGGGAATTGGTGTGCTTTCAGTATCTCCCCCCAAATTTCTCCTGGCAAGCCAGTCAAAAATAGGAGTCCCTGATCCCTCTGTGCTGAATTAGGCCTTCTGCTTGTTAACCAAATAAACGAGCTAAGAAGGCCCCAGATGTTTCTCAGCCAGTAGTTCCCTCTTGCCCAAGCTAATAAGACAGGGACAGAAGAGGCGTGGAGGTGCGTGGTTGTGGGAACTCCCTGGTGCAGGCCAACCAGGCGACAATTGGGAAATTTTCTGATCTAGGAACTCATTTGGTGCCTTGGGAAGAAGAAGAGCTCAATTGAGAAATAAGCCCTTAACTGGAAGGGAGAGAAAGAGACTTTAATCCTTATTAAAAACGCATGACAGTTACCAAATAAAATAACCCCTACAGTCCCAGGTAATAAGAGTTACCAGCGCCGAAACCGGTTTGGCTCAGTGGATAGAGCGTCGGCCTGCGGACTGAAGGGTCCCAGGTTCGATTCCGGTCAAGGGCATGTACCTGGGTTGCGGGCACATCCCCAGTAGGAGATGTGCAGGAGGCGGCTGATCGATGTTTCTCTCATCGATGTTTCTAGCTCTCTATCTCTCTCCCTTCCTCTCTGTAAAAAATCAATAAAATATATTAAAAAAAAAAAAAAAAGTTACCAGCATTTAGTGAGTCCCTCCTTACAAGGTGCCAGGTGTGCTGGCTCCTGCCAAGCAGATATTATTATTATTCCTGTTTTACATATGAGAGCACTCAGGCTCAGGGAGGTCAAGTAACTTGCCTAAAGTGACACAGCTATGAAATGATGACGCGGGATCCAGACCCAGACCCAGACCCGTCTGAGTTAGTAGCTCATTCCACTCCACCACACTGCCTGTCAGGTAACAGAGAGGGAGGCAGTCTCACGTGATCACATGCTCGCCTGCAGGACACTGTAGTCATATTAGAAATAGTGGTGACAGCAGTGGTACTAGTGTACACTCACATTCTATAAAGCAGTGATTTTCATTCTGGAGAAAATTAATTTCTTAGAAATTTAATGCATGGGGTGTGTGTATTTTTGGATAGAGAAAACAGGTCTCTTTTTCAAATTCTCAAAAGGGTGCATCATTTTTAAAAGGTGAGGTCCCTTGCTTTAAAGTAGGATTCACTGAAGCAGTTCTTGCTATCCAGGGGTTCAGAGGGTTAAAGCAGAACTAACAGGCACACGAGGAGAACACACAAGAGGAGAATAAATGAAACGATAGCTGACATTTTTCATCAGGTGCAGAGAATGCTGGGGTGCTGGGGCGGGAGGTTGTGCGGAAAGAAAATATGAAGAGAAAATTCAGAGAAAGAATTAGAATAAGAGCATGAAGGCACTATCCTAAGCTTTTCTGTTCCCCTCAGGAGTAGAAACCGCACCCAGTCAGGATTCTGACCTGGAAGATGGCGGGTTTCAGGGAACTTGGTTGGTGGTGGTTAACCTGTGAGATGCTCTTTCCAGCTACCCACCCTCACTGCGGGTCCTCCGGCCAGTCCACTTCTCCACGCGCTGCCCCCCAGCGCGGCTGTGGCTTCTCCCCAGCACCAGGGACGGTGGCCAGGGGCGTGTGAGCAGGGCCTCAGAGACTGTGACTTCTGCCACTGAGGCCGAGGGCAGGGTTGGTGTGCAGGCTTTTCTACTTCCCGCAGTATCTGTGCTGTGCTGGGCCCCGGGGTCTTGGAGCCACAGGGTCATGAGCAAACGGTCAAGAGCTCTGCTTTCCTATGTAACCCGAGTATTTGTCCTCGCATTTGCCGTTTAGAAAAAGGATCCTCTTCCTGCAAAATGCGCCCAGCCTGCACCGACAAAGATTACTTCTACACGCACACGGCCTGCGATGCCAACGGAGAGGTGGGTAGCACGGTCTCGGGGCCCCTCTTCCCGCTCCCTGGGCTTTACCACATTTGGAGTTCCAGCGGCCACTGAAGCTGCACCAGAGAAAACCCCAGAGGCCTCAGAGGGACCCCGGGGCCCCAGTGGAGGGTCTGTCTTAGATCAGACCCTCTGGATGCACTGTCTGCCTCACTAAAGCAGAGCCTCCTGAGGAGACAGAATCAGGAGTCGGGGAAGCTGCATTCACTGAGCGTGTGCTTGGCTGTTAGCATGCACATGTTTGCTGGCTGGCTGAGTTCTGCCTGTTAAGCACAGGATAAAGGCTGGTCCTAGCAGCGACTGTTTCTCAGTCATCTCTCATTCCCCGGCCCCGCCCCGCCCTCATGTTTGCAGCAGCATCTCCTTCCCCAGCAGCAAGCGGGAATGGCCGTGTATCTTATCAGCTGCACCTCAGACTCAGTTCTGCAGCATCTGGTGTTCCATCTGATCTTGTAAAAATTGCCATTTTCTTGGCCTCAGCTGACTCCCTGATTTCATGAGGACAGTCCTGCTCCTCTTCTCCTCTCTGGGCACATCATGTGGCTGAATGTGCCCGTCTTTGCTCCCTTCTGCCCCACTCTCCCCTCCCGCTTGGGCCAAGGCCTTCTCGACCTGTAGGGTGCTGCTTTTCTTGTCCACTGGCCTCTTGCCTCCCACCCCCAGCTTTATTGCGACGTCACTGACATGTAAGACTGTGTGAGTTGAAGGTGTGCAGCATGTTGATCTGATACCCTCACATTCTGCAAAACGATGAGCATCAGAGCATTGGCTAACACCTCCATCACATCACATAATTACCATTTGTTTTTTTTATGGTGAGAACATTTAAGATCTACACTCGTAGCAACTCTCAAGTATATGATCCGTTATTACGAACTGTAATCACCATCCTGTACCCTACATCCCCAGAGCATAATGGCCTTATCACTGGAAGTTTGTAGCCTTTGGCCAACATAGGCTTGATCAAAGCCTTGATGTCCCAGAACACAGTGTCCACACCCCCATGTGGATTGTTATTATGTGACTGTTGCCCTGTCTCTCTCACCATCTCTGAGTCTCCAGGTCTGACATATAGATGTTACTAGTTTTCTGAATAAATGCAAAAGCAAAGACAGCACCCAAGAGACAAATTGGGAATTCCATCCATGCCTTTCTGTGCTCTGGTATTTACCAGCTGCTTTTCCTGTGATTCTACATTGGAATCCGAGCTTTCTCTGAAGACAACTGGTCCCCCCACCCCATGTCACACAAGTCATCATTAGGTATATCCCCTTTCACCCAGTCAACATGCATTCAAATGCATTTATTGAGCACAACCATGTCCCAGGCGCTGGGCTAGGTGCTTGGGATACATCAGTGACCAAGATAAAGATCCCCGCCCTGGTGGAGTTTTCACTATAGCCCAGAATCTCCCTGTCCTCAAAGTCAACTTTCCTAAAGATGTGCTAAGCTGCGTACAGGCTGAGCCGTTCTTGATCCATTTCTGCAGACGCAGCTCATGTACAAATGGGCCCAGCCGAAAATCTGTAACGAGGATCTCGAGGGGGCGGTGAAGCTGCCCGCTTCTGGCGTGAAGACCCGTTGCCCGCCATGCAACCCAGGCTTCTTCAAAACTGACAACAGCACCTGCGAGCCCTGCCCTTATGGCTCTTACTCCAACGGCTCTGGTAACCCCCCTTTACTGCCTGTTCCCTGCATCTCATCCATTTCCACAGCACCTTCCGAGGGAGGCAGTGAGGGATGGGACACCCCCGAGGACTAAGTTCAGGAGACGAGCAGTCAGGGTGGGCTGTCTGTAGGTCACAGTCACACTTGAGAATGAACTGCCTGCTCTTCTCACTCCAACTGCCACTGTGACTCAGGCCTGCAGGGGCGCCACCCCCCCCCCCCCCCGAGGCTCCCAGCTGGTGGCAGGGATGCTAACCGGAAGGTCTGGGAGCTGGGAGGGCCAGCTGGACACATATGGACCTGTGAGCCATGCTGCAGAGAGGAGTTGGGGGAATTTGTGTACCTATTCATGTGAATGCATGTACTGCTCATAATGTGACAAGTAACATGAACTGTATGGGTCAGGCCAGAAGATACGTCTACATTTGGAAAAGAAAAATTAGGTGGGCGAGGAGGATAGCTGGAACGTGGGAAGGAAGGGTCAGCGTGTGCAGCTTGAGCCTGTTAAATACATTGCCAGAATGTTTTGGGTCAACTTCATATCACTGTGCAGCAGTACTCAGCACTCCCTTGATTGGCTGCCCATGACGGTTGCCACTTGTCCGTGTGACAGCAGCCCCGGTCAGGGTGGCTGCAGCCTTCTCGCTGAATGCATGGATCTGTGGTCCCCCCAGATTGTAGCCGCTGCCCAGCTGGCACTGAGCCTGTCGTGGGATTCGAATACAAATGGTGGAACACACTGCCCACGAACATGGAAACGACCGTTCTCAGTGGGACCAACTTTGAGTACAAGGGCATGACAGGTAAGGGCTTCTCCCCTTGCCGCGCACTCTCGGCCCCCTGCACACCACGGGGGCTCTTCCTACGTCACATATTTTCATACTATGATGTCTAGGGGGAAATGAGCTAACCAGGCCACGCATTCCCTGGAAAGTTCCACTCCTCATGGGCATGTCTTCTACCAAATCTCGTTTCAGAGACCAAAACTGAACTAGAAACAGCATGCACATGCCCCAGAGGTCTTGCTCTGAGAGCTTCAGAGTCGTTGACCAAAGTAGTGGGGCAGGTGTGACATGGTTGTGTCCGGCAGTAGTTCCAGAGTGTCATCTGGGCGCATGCGTGCCCTGCACCCAACACCACTGGGGCGTTAACTCTCTCCTCTCCTTCCAGGCTGGGAGGTGGCTGGGGATTACATTTACACGGCGGCTGGAGCCTCGGACAATGACTTCATGATCCTCACTCTGGTTGTGCCAGGATTTAGGTGAGGAATGCAAAACTAAGGGGAAGCCAGCGCCACCTTGGCCACATCCATGTCCCACATACCTTGGAATGCAGTAGGGAGAGGGCTCTGCATGCTGAAGCAGCAGTTCAGACAGACAGAGCATGGCAATGGTCTGACAGTGTGAACCTGACCCTGACCCAGGGTCTTAGTCGCTGCTCATGCTGATCTACCTACCACTCTCCCATCCCATCTAGCTCCTTCCACACTGGCCACATGCTACTTAAAGCCTTCCTCCTCACAGCATTGGATACAATTTAAAAAACTTTTTTAATAGGACCAGAAGTGCCCATAGATGGTTCATTTTAATCTGGGGCAAGAAGATTGGGAGGGATTGTTCTTATCATATTTATCCACTTATTCAAGAAGACCTAGGACAAAAAGCAATTTGTTTGCCATTAAAAAAAATACTACAGGCAGTGTGGTACTATGGAATGAGCACTAGACTGTAAGACAGGGCACTTGAATGTTGCCACTTACTGGCTTTGTGAACTTGGCAGTCATCGTGCCCCTATAGGCATTAGGCCCCTGGTCTGTAAAACCAGGGGATTGACAGTGTGAATCTGGACTAACTCAGGCTGAGATGACTCTTCAGTCCACTTGTTAGCACCACTGTGAGCTTGGGCCTGCAGGTCCTCAGAATTCAAGCAAATGGCCACAGCCGGGAAAAGACCCTATGTGGATTTCCAAAGCAAAGTGAACTCTTGTGCACTTGAAAGATGAGGGGGAACCAGTGACTGGGCTTCCTGACTGCCAGGCTGGCCTCTCCATTCCCTCCTCCAAGCTCCCTCCTTTCCATCCCTGGACGGTGCTCGGTCCACAGTGGTGGCTCAGAAGATATTCGTTTCCCTTCCCTTAATTCACGTTACTCAGGGCTGAGCAGATATAGCCCATGTTTGAGATAAGAAAACTCTTTAGGGCCGAAACCGGTTTGGCTCAGTGGATAGAGCGTCGGCCTGCGGACTGAAAGGTCCCAGGTTTGATTCCGGTCAAGGGCATGTACCTGGGTTGCGGGCACATCCCCAGTGGGGGATGTGCAGGAGGCAGCTGATCGATGGTTCTCTCTCATCGATGTTTCTAACTCTCTATCCCTCTCCCTTCCTCTCTGTAAAAAAATCAATAAAATATATTAAAAAAAAAAAAAAAAGAAAACTCTTTAGGCTTTTATGGGGGCACATCTCAATTTGCAAATCTGATCACCATAGTAAAGGCTCCCGCACCTCACCCACTCCCTCCCCGCTTTGGCTTTGTAGCTGGCTCTCTCTTCCCCAAAGGAAGGAGCACCCTGAGAACTTCACTGAAGAGATTACAAACTGAACTACCTGCTCATTGAACCCAGGCAAAGCTCTCACCATCCCCAAGAGAGAGCTGCTAAGTGAATGTAGACAATGTGCATCTCATGATAGCGGTGCTTCTACAACGTTAATGCCCATGTGCATCACCTGGGGATCAGGTCAATGTGCGGATTCTGACTCAGGGGGTCTAGTGAGCTCTAGGTGACGCAATGCTGCTGGTCTGGGGACCGCACTCTGCTGGTGAGGCTGTCCAGCATTTCACACAGCACCTCTCCATCTGGTATGACTTAGGATCTCACCACAGTGATGGGAGGTGAAGAAGGAAGATATTATTACCTCCATTTTACAGATGAGAAAACTACAGTTTGGCTACATCAGGGTCACATAGCTAAGGGGCAGGATTGGACTTCGTACATGCTCTTTCCAATATACCAGGAGCTTAATTCTGCCCCCCGCCCCCCCCAATCCCCGAGCCCTCCAGCAGACCCTCTGCTGCTCTCTGGGCCCTGCAATAAGCACTGCCCGGTCTCTGAACTGACTTTTAACTTCTGGCCCACAGACCTCCACAGTCGGTAATGGCGGACACAGAGAACAAAGAGGTGGCCAGGATCACATTTGTCTTTGAGACCATCTGTTCTGTGAACTGTGAGCTCTACTTCATGGTGGTATGTTTTCCTTTCTTTGTTTCCAGGAAGGGAGGGTTGGCCTCCTCGGCCCCACCGGTGCATCAACATAACTGATACCCCTTCTCATAGTGATTTCACAGGGGAGGGGCCCAGACTGTCCGTCAGGGGCTTCCCCATTTAACATGGATCTGGCCAACTGTGATGGCCACTGGGATGGCAGATGGCCCCTGGGTGGCTCTTCCCCTTCTTCACTGTCTGTCTTGGGTTCAGGGTGTGAATTCTAGGGCCAACACTCCCGTGGAGACGTGGAAAGGCTCTAAAGGCAAGCAGTCCTTCACCTACATCGTTGAGAAGAACGCTACCGTGAGCTTCACCTGGGCCTTCCAGAGGACCACTTTCCACGAGATCGTAAGCACCTCCCCTTCTTCAGACCCCTGGCTCCCAGAGAGACCTCTGAACCCAGGAGGATCCTTAGCATTAGTTTGAGTGGGAGTGGGAGGGTCTGACCAAAGGATTAGAAGGATCTTAAGGGGTCAAGCCGAGAACTGCCTATTCCAGGCCCCTGAGAAGCATCGAGTCTTGTCCAAATGACTCACCTTGTCCCCTCAGCAGCCCTGCCCTGAGGACAAGTGTGGTGCCTCACCTGTACATCCTGTTCATCCCTGTTGTTGTTTTTAATAATAATAACTCTGGTTTTATTTTTTTCACTCAACTTAATGCAAATTAATTGCAGGAAACTTAGAAGGTAAAAAGAGAGAAAGAGAGAGAGAGAGAGAGAGAGAGAGAGAGAGAGAGATCACCTATAATCCTACTACCCAGAGAAAACCGAGTTAACATCTAAGTACCTCCTATCCAGGAGATATTCTACAAATACTTTTTTCCTTTCACAGATAAAAGACCTGCCTTTTTTCTTTCTTTTTAAAAAATTGATTTTAGAAAGAGAGGAAGGGAGAGGGTGAGAGAGAGAAATATCCATGTGAGAGAGAAAACATCAATCAGTTGCTTCCCACACATGCCCCAACCGGGGACTAAACCTGGGTATATGCCCTGACTGGGAATCAAACCCGTGACCCTCTGTGCACGGGATGCTATTCCAATGAACTGAGCCACACTGGCCATGGGCAAGACCCGCTTTTTTCATATAACAATCTCTACTGCATATTTCCCCCATGGCACTTAATATTTTTAGACATCATTTTTAAATGGTTCAGATTTGCTTTAAAAAATGACGAAAAATGTACATAAAGGAAGAAGCTGCTTATCAGACTTTTCTCAAGTATTACAGATACAAAGATTAAGCAGTAATTTACTATTTCCAGAGAACTCAATTGCTGCTGGTGTCTCAATCCTCTGCCCTCTCCTCTTGTTTCCTTGTTTCCAGGGCAGAAAGTACACCAACGATATCGCCAAGATCTATTCCATCAATGTCACCAATGCCATGAATGGGGTGGCCTCCTACTGTCGGCCCTGCGCCCTGGAAGCCTCTGACATGGGCTCCTCCTGTACCTCCTGTCCTGCTGGCTACTACATTAACCGGGATTCAGGAACCTGCCACTCCTGCCCCCCTAACACCATCCTGAAAGCCCACCAGCCCTATGGAGTCCAGGCCTGCAAGCCCTGTGGCTCAGGGACCCAGAGCAACAAGGTGCCAGCAGTGTGACGTGCATCCTCACCTCAGCCTCAGAGGGTGCCAGGTCCTAGATGGGGTTCTGGAGGGGCTGATCCCCAAGCGTTCCCCGTAGCATACTCCCAGGGTGGAGTCCTGGAGGACACCCATCCAGGCTGTGACCTTGGATGGCACGTTCTTACCTGTAGAAGTTGGTTGTCAGGGGCTAGGCCTCAGTCGTGAACAAGCCTCATCTTCAAGAGATGGGTAAGGGAGATCTGTGACCGTCTGGTCCCGAGGGTTATTTGGCATCTGGGCAGTGGCCTGAAGGGAAGAAACAGTGGGACCTGTGGTTCAAATTCAGACCTATTTCACTCCAACCTCTTATCATGGGAATCTGCCCCCTCTCCTTTGGGAAGGTAACCCACCTTTGCTGGGACATACGGTTAATTGGCATTGCTGTCTTCTATCCAAGTGGTTTCTTATAAAGCAGTGCTGTCTGAATCTAGGAAAGTACTCTGACTAAAAGCTCTTAAATATTCATTAATGCTTTTAAGTGAATTTGTGTTTCACTGACCACAACCACATGGGCATACATCTGTAAGGCATTATGTATAGTCTGCAAACGTTGCTCAGTTTAGCTGTGCAGTAAGTGCAACATTCTGCAGATCCTGGCAGCGTCTTTGGGGCTTCCTGGACTTTAGCCACACACTTGTTCTCCAAGGGCTCCCTCTGCTGCCAAGGGAGGGAATGACAGTTGTGTAAGGCAGCGGCTGAATGAGGACCCTAAAACGGAGTAAGGAATGGGTTTATGGGGAATAAAGCCTCCTTTGAAGTTCAGTTTCCTACAGAGACCCTGTGAAAGAGGAATTAGGGTTCAATTAGTTTAAAATGGGGGGGAGGGACAAGGCTTGTAGTTTCTCTCCTGCCATCCTGGACTCCCTTCTTCGAGTTAGCACCTCGTTTGTTGTCTTCTGCTTGAAAGTAAGAACAGCCGTCTTGTGCCTTGAGAGTTCTATAATCTAAGCATAGGGACAAAACTATGGAATCTGACCCAACTACTTACTAGAAAACAACAGGTTTAGGTTCGTACATCATACATGTGCTAATGATTGAATGGCAAGATGTACATAAGCCCCACCAGCCACTGCTTCACTTCTTCTAGTGCCCACCTGCACTCCCTGCTGCTGCTTCTACCCACGTGGGCTGCACCGGGCTGGGTCTCTGCTGCGGTCCCTCAAAGGCCCTGCCGCAGCCGGCTGACAACCTCTTTCCCCTCAGATCCACACTGTGTGCTACAACGACTGCACCTTCTCGGTCAGCTCTGGGGGCCGGTCGTTAGACTACAACTTCTCGGCTCTGGCAAACCCCGTCTCTCTGGCTGGAGGGCCAAGCTTCACTTCCAAAGGGCTGAAATATTTCCATCACTTCACCTTCAGTCTCTGTGGAAACCAGGTAAGGTGTGCGAGAGCCGATGGTGTGAGAACTGAGAGGGGTTACCAGTGGACCGGAGGCCAGAGAAGGACACAGAAGAAAAGCTAGCAAACCTTCAGGCAGGAGATTGAGGAGATGAACGGCTTTCAAATGATTACTCCTCTCTTTGAGGCCTCCCTCCTTTAAAATTAAGTCATTTGGATTATAAAAATTTAGGAAAATAAAAGTGTTTTAAATAAGTTGTCCATTTACTCCTCCCTGACCTTCATTCCCTCACAAGTATATAAAAACTATGAAGGAGAAAGAGACAGAGAGAGAGATAGAAACATCAATGATGAGAGAGAATCATTGATTGGCTGCCTCCTGCATGCCCCACACTGGGGATCGAGCCCACAACCCGGGCATATGCCCTTGACCGGGATCAAACCCAGAACCCTTCCGTCTGCAGGCCAACGCTCTGTCCTGTGAGCCAAACCGGCTAGGGCTCTCTTAATGATTTTTTAAAAAACGGAATAGGTTCCACTTGGTCCTAAGATGGCCTATCTCAAGGCAGGGAAGGGGTTAGGGATGGGGTCTGTTTTAACCCCTGGGAGCTGCTGTCTGGGAAGTGCTTCAGAGACCAGCATGGTGGAATCATTGCACCAAGGGAGACACAGAGAAGGAATGTGACCCAGGCCAGATGTTCAAAAACCTTCATGGGGTCAGTTACATCTTTCAGTATCTGTCTAGAAAACGGACTATGATAAGGAAGGCCCTTAATTGATAGATTAGATCTCCCAATCAGTTGCCACCATTACAACCGTGCTCATATAGGGTCCCCACAGGACTCCCAACGAAACAAAAAGACTGGATCCCCTGGGCCAGAGTTCCAGAAACTAGGACACCTAGGCCTTATTTTTAGCTTTTTTTTTTTTTAAGCTCCTTAAAATTAGATCTGGGATGAATCATTCCACTGCAACATACCATTAGAAGACTAAAAATTTTAGACATTAAAAAAAAAGTCCCCATTCCCTTTGAAAGCTCTGTGACATTCTCTCCTTCCTATTTCTTCCTCCCCACACCCCCCTGCCCAGGGTAAGAAAATGGCTGTGTGCACCGAGAATGTCACTGACCTCCGGATTCCTGAGGGGGAGTCAGGTTTCTCCAAATCCATCACAGCCTACGTCTGCCAGGCGCTCATCATTCCTCCAGAGGTGACAGGCTACAAGGCTGGAGTGTCCTCGCAGCCTGTCAGCCTCGCTGATCGGCTTGTCGGTGAGTAGCCCAGCTGCTCCAGCCTGTTTGAGTGTGTATGCCTGTAAGAGAGAGTGAGGCTACCAGGCTCCGAGGTAAGGGCTCCCAAGGAGGGGCCCAACCTCTGACCTGTTTCCTATTCATCCTGGGGTGCCAAGTGCCCCAGGGGCTTCTGACAAACCTGCAGTTCACCCTTTCATGAGCCACTAGGGGATGTGATGAGATGAAGGAAGATTGGACGTTGATGGGTATTGAAATAATTGAAGTGGCTGCCGGTGAGAACTAATCAGGAGCTCTGATTTGGCAGGGGTGACAACATATATGACTGTGGATGGAATCACCTCTCCGGCTGAACTTTTCCACCCAGAATCCTTGGGAATACCGGACGTGATCTTCTTTTATAGGTGACGATGGGAGGCCAGACTAATGCTAGTGAAACTTAGGGCTCCTCCACACTTTCTGCTGCATGCCCCACCCCTTCTAGCCATTTAATACTTATCGAGCCAGACCATGCCCAAGGTCTAACAGGTCTGCCTAGCAATGATAGCTAAAGGCTGGGAGTCCCCTGATCCCAGCTTCTTGGGTATTCCTGGGCAGGTTTGTCTTAGAGACAAGGAGTAACATTGGATGGTCTGTAGACTTCTCTTCTCACCTAAGGACACTCGGTGCTATGCACACGCTGACCTTTCCTAGGCCAGCGCACTTCCCCTGGACCACATCTTCCTGATCCCTACTTGCTCCAAGTAAACCAAGGCCTGTGCACTCCCTGTGTGGCAGGCTACAGCCCAAGTCCTGACTTCCCCAGCAAGGGACCTGCTCCATGTTGACTTCACTTAGTGGCTCTCCAGTGGCACAAATGAGTGACTCATTTCCCCCATGGGGGCTGGCTTTCACTGCAGGTCCAATGAGGTGACTCAGTCCTGCAGTTCTGGGAGGGCCACCACCATCCGAGTCAGATGCAGTCCGCTGAAGCCTGCCCCGGGAAGTCTGTCCCTGCCCAGGTAAACGGGTAACAAAGTCGCCCTTCCTTGGACTTGTTCCATCCCAAGAGGCAGAGATTACCAAAAAAGAGCAAACAAGAAAACAGTCGGAGAGCCATTATTGGGCTCTTGAGAACATGGTTGTGCTCCAAACCCTCCATCTTCAGATGTTGAGAAAGGAGCAGAGGGAAGAGTCTAAGCTGCCTTCACATTCCCAGACGGTTATGGGAGCAGTTGCATAGCAAAGTGGCAAACTGCTGGGGCCGAGAGCAGATGTGATTCATCTCCCCTGCTCGCAAGCCCTGTTGTCGTGGATACATTTCTCCTCTTCTGTAGGCTTCTTCTCCCTTATTCATAACATGGGGATAATAAGAAGTTCCCTCAGAGGGTCCTTGTGAGAATGAAACAAGACATTGAGACTGGAGGACTTCTCAGGGTGCCTGGCGTGTACTTGCTACAATTAGGATTAATAAGGGTTTAGGGCAGCGGTTCTCAACCTGTGGGTCTCGACCCCTGTGGCGGTCGAACGACCCTTTCACAGGGGTCACCTAAGACCATCCTGCATATCAGATATTTACATGACAATTCCTAACAGTAGCAACATTACAGTTATGAAGTAGCAACGAAAATAATTTCATGGTTGGGTCACAACATGAGGAACTGTAAAGGGCCAGAAGGTTGAGAACCACTGGTTTAGGGAATCCTAGAAATCCCTCCATAACTAAAAGATCCAATTCTGAGTTTAAGAGCTGAGTGCAGTAAATCGAGAATTCCCAAACTAATTTGATTACAGCACCCCTCATCCCCGACCGCCCCCCCCCACCTTCTTTTTCAAGTCACACCAACTAACATCTCAAGGGGAACTAGTGCCTTGAGGGAGACCGTTTGGGAAACGCTGCTCCTAAACAACTGACCAGGGAGATGGGGAACAAAACAGGACATTTAACCCAACCATGTAAGATCCCTGTTCTTGTTGTCAACATCACAGGAAAGGAACTAAATATCCATGACCTACAGTCCATCCTTGACCCCCACGCCAGGAAGCTGCATCAAAGTGGCTTTTGAAAAATGTCATACGTCCACCGGGAGAACAGGAGCCTCTGAGGGGTTGGTTGGGCAGCATGCTGGAGCTCAGACAGTGTACACTGGCTCTCATCTGATGTCAGCAGAAACGCACAGCGGGGGAGCCCAGTGGAGGTCGGGGAGGCATCTTGTCATCAGGGAAATTAGAGAGCAAAACCTGAGTTAAGGCCTAGTTGGAAGGATCCTGGTGAGGCTAACAGGTTGGTAAGGAGATGGACCAGGCGAGCTCTGCGATGATAGGACTCCAAACAGATTTTCTCCACTGATGCAGCGAGTGAGCTCAAGTCTCCTCTTTGCTTTCTAGCACGTGCTCTGATGGGACCTGTGATGGCTGTACCTTCCACTTCCTGTGGGAGAGCGCAGCCGCTTGTCCGCTCTGCTCGGCCGATGACTACCACGCTATCGTCAGCAGCTGCGTGGCTGGGATCCAGGTAGGTTTCTCTGCTTGGAGACTTCCCAGGAGAGAAGGGAATGTGATATCTGAGTTGCTTGTTTCTCTCCCCAACAGAAGACTACCTATGTGTGGCGAGAACCAAAGCTTTGCGTGGGCGGCGACACTCTGCCTGAGCAGAGAATCACCATCTGCAAAACTATAGATTTCTGGCTGAAAGTGGGCATCTCTGCGGGCACCTGCACTGCCATCCTGCTCACCGTCTTGACCTGCTACTTTTGGAAAAAGAATCAAAAGTACATGATGATGGGTATTGGAGTTTGGGGATGGACAGGGTTGGGAGGAGATCATCTCAGAGAGTAAATTCATGGAGCCTTTTTCTGGAGTCAGCCACAGTACCCGTGACCCTGGCTAGAGACACGCTGAGCCTCTGAGGGGTTGGTTGGGCAGCATGCTAGAGCTCAGACAGTGTACACTGGCTCTCATCTGATGTCAGCAGAAACGCACAGGGTGGGGACCCCAGTGGAGGAAGGGTATGCCTTGGTTGTCCTGACTCCTGAAGAGAGATGGTATCACATGACAGTCTATAAATAGCTGTTAGAGTCTCCAAAGCAAAGCAAAGAGCATCCTTAATTTGTTGTTAATAATAATAAAAGTGACTTTACAATTCCAATATTTCTATTAAGCTTTTAGATCAAAGAAACAGCCAGCCTTAAGGAAAAAAGGTCGCTGACCTGGGAGCCAAGATTGCTTAGCCATATGCCCAGCCTAACACTGCTTTCTAGGCTTGAGTTTCCTTACCCATGGAATGGGAAGATCTGTTCACAGCCCATCTTCTCTCCTGTTTCTGTTTATTCCTCATTTTGGTGTCTTGTCTTTCCCTTTCCCGTTTCACAGACTAGAGTACAAGTACTCCAAGCTGGTGATGAACGCTTCCCTCAAGGACTATGACCTGCCAGCAGCCGACAGCTGCGCCATCATGGAAGGCGAGGACGTGGAGGATGACCTCCTCTATACCAGCAAGAAGACCCTCTTTGGGAAGATCAAATCATTTACCTCCAAGGTAGGGAGCCTGGCCAGGGCACCGAGGTCAGCCTGGAGGGCTGGAGAAGACACCAGTCCAAGGGCGCTGAATGGCCCCACGTTGTTCCGGGACCACTGCTTTGCTCCCCACCTGCCACACTCTTCTGTCCCCCGACCCTGAAAATCCTGGCTTCTGCCTTCTGTATTTTCATACCAATACTCTTTTCCCTGGGGCCCAAGGCTGCTCTTGACCAGGCTCCTTCTCTCCCAACTCCAGTTGATGAACTGTTTGGGCCTTTCAACTTCCAGGAGGAGTAGTGAACCATCCATGTTGTAAGAATCATTTCCCCCCTTTCTTTTCTTTTGGAAGGAGGGGAAGAGGTGATCTCTAGATCAACTTCGGCTAGAAGTCAGGCTCTCCTTTGGCCAGTGGTGGGTGCTGTTCCCCAGACGTTTGGCCCTGGCCCCCTGGGGGCTGAGTCATAGCTAAGTCTAAGCTGCTTAGCACTGAGCAATTCTGACCTGGGAGCGTTGGTTTTGCGTGGGTGGGTGAGCGAGTTTGAAGCTCATTTAATACAAGTCAGACAGCACTGTCACTGGGTGTGAGGCCAGCAGTGAGCATCCAAGCAACTCCTCCAGGGCCACAGCCCTCTGCAGCCCCACTCGGCCAGTACCCACACCTCACTGGTGCCCTGAACCAACTCATCCAAACAGGTGTGGGCAGGGAGGGTGGTAAGACAGTAGGAGAGGACAGGAGGGATGGGTGTTTAGACAGCCGAATCTCATATCCTTTGTGCTGACCTGCCAGGATGGCTCCTTGGCCTTCTTAGGCCTTGATTTTTTAATTTATTTTTTATTGGTGGGAGAACAATTTACCCTGGGATGCTTGAGTCTTTCTGGAACTTCCGCAAAGATGCAAAGCAAAGATTTTTCTTAAAATCTAGCTAACTGAAGGGAGCAAGAATAGAGGGTAGCTTATGTCTGTTTCCACAAAGCCACTGAAAGCAGGAATTTCATAAGGGTTCCTTCTGTCACCTATTTTCCATTTCTCTCCTTTGTTCCCCCAACTTGCCCCTGTGCAGCAGCCAGCTCCTGTCACCATCTCTCTTTCAGAGGACTCCTGATGGATTTGACTCGGTGCCACTGAAGACATCCTCAGGAGGCCCAGACATGGACCTGTGAGAGGCACTGCCCTGCCTCTCCTGCCTCCTCACCTTGGCACACCACCTTTCGAGCCTGTGGCGATTTGGTGCCAGCTTCCTGCAACACCCACTGCTGGAAATCTCTTCATTGTGGCCTTATCAGAAGTTTGAACTTTAGATCTTTTGTGTGTTTTTTACAGAGTATCCAAACTCTCCTTTATGCTTGCCTCAAACCTGCCAAATACACCCAACTTTGTATATTACTCCCTTGCTTGCATCTTGTTTCCCAAAATGGTCCAGCCATCAGAGCCATAGCTTCACCTGCTCATAACTCTTACAGCCCTAGAATGAAAAGAGTTCCCTTTTCTTAAGTATAGAACCTATTCCTCTGTCCTCTCATTTAAGGGCAGAAGCAGCTGGGAGTTTCCCTGATCATGTGCCCTCGCTCGTGATCTCTTTAGGAGAGAGGCTGGGTGAGAGGGTATTGGTGTCCCTGGTGCACCATCTTCATGGTGGCCTGGATTCATCTCTTCTGGGTAAATAGCTCACACTGAGGGTAATGGATAGGCTGAGGGCTGGGAGAGTAAGGCCTGGGTAAGAAGGCTTGATAAGCACAAAGAGAGGCAATAAGGAAGGTTTGGTTTTGTTCTTTTTTTAAAAAATATATTTTATTGATTTTTTTTACAGAGAGGAAGAGAGAGGGATAGAGAGTTAGAAACATCGATGAGAGAGGAACATCGATCAGCTGCCTCTTGCACACCCCCACGAGGGATGTGCCCGCAACCAAGGAATCGAACCTGGGACCTTTCAGTCTGCAGGCTGATACTCTATCCACTGAACCAAACCGGTTATGGCTGGTTTTGTTCTTTAAACTAGGTACTTCCTTCTCTTTTCATAAGTAAGACAGAAATACTGTCACTGGAGCCAAAGGAAACAGTTCACTGAGAAAATGCCCAAGGCCCTGGTGGATCTACTCCCCTCACTTTTTTTTTTTTTAATCTCCCACTATCTCCCTATGACACTAAAGAAAACCAGGTAAGCCCCAAACCCCGATGTCCTATTTCTTTTTACCCGCAGAGATGACAAACCCTGTCAGTGAGGACAATTCTCCATCCCTGAGTGCCCCGTTCCTCGAGGCCTGGGCCATATCATGCTACAGGGGTATCATATTTTGAAAGAACATAAGGCCATAGTTTTAACAGGGCCATACTGGGGGATCCAGCCCACAATAGGATGGACCTGAGGTGGTGACACTGGCTTCTAAGTGTAATTCTTCTACTCAGCCAGAGTAAGTAACTTCTAGGCTGGCCAGAAAAGGAACTGACTCAGAGGCCCCAAACTCAGCAGCAGAACCAGATCAGTGTCTAAGGAGGAAAAACAAAGGGAGGTGAACTAGGAGTTCACCCAACTGGGACACTTCACACTTTCAAGCCCCTGTCCTGCCTTTTTCCTGTTCTCATCTTCTTTGTGTGCCAACCCACTAAAAAGACTTCTGGCCCCGATTCCTGGCAGCATCCCTTCTGGAAGGTGAGTACAGCGAGTGTCCTCGGTGGCCCTTTTCTCCACTCTTACACCACCTGTAATGGATGAATTTTAACTAGGATGGTAAATCCAGAGCAAGGGCTTAAGTTTCCTTTTCCTTTCTACCACTGACAATTCTCCCTCCATCACTGTCGGGCTAGAATGCCCATGGGCCCAGATGCCCATGGCCTGTGCCTGTCTCCCTTCTTGAGTGGTCACTGGTGACCAGATGGTAGGAACAGGATGCAGGTGGCATTTCTAAGTGGTCTGTCTGCCACAGAATGGTTTGCTGGTCTTCCTTAGCCATGCTGTCCCAGAAATAGTCTTATAAAAGGGTCCGCGAGAGCTGGAGCCCTGCGTGACTCTGGCAAACAACAGCATCACTGAAGGGAGGCAGCCCCTTTGACTCAACACACCCAGAAGCTTTTCTTCGGGTATCCAAATTCTGCCCCTCTTGTGGGAGTCCGGCTCACAGACACTGCGGCCTGGTTGGAATTTCTCCAAAAGGATGCAGACAGCCAGCTTCTGAGCTCCAGCCCCAGGTTTTCTGCAGCCTCAGCAACACCCTGGACATCTGCTTGCCCATTGAGTAACGTGCTTTTGTGACAGAGGCCACAGGATATGCTTAGAGTATTCTAGAAGCTGTAGGACAAAGTACATACCCCATTAACTTCTTTATTCTGACATCTTGAAACTGTGTGTCCCCAGAGCAACCTCAAACCCCACTAATGTAGTCATAGTACTTTAAGGATCTCCTTTACACCATCCCTCAGTGGACTGACTCCTGTGGATCTCCCCTGTGTCCTGCCAGGAACGCCTGAGTTATGCTATGAGGTCTACCTGTAGCTCCCCTGGCAACTTAGACACATGGTAGATACTTTTTAATAGCTCTTTGGAGCTGTAATTCAAATATCACACAATTCTCTCAATTAAAATGCACAATTCAATGGATGTTAGTGTACTCACAGAATTGTGTGTGCATCACCACAATCAACTTTAGAATAGACACATGTTAGATGGTATATGGGAAAAGCCTTATGCCTTTAAGCTAAGGCTATAGTGGTTTGTATAAGCTATTGTGGGGAGGGAGTGTGGGCTCAGCAGATAAAATATTTAAATCCTATTTGGTAACCTAAAGTCCTAGAACACACAAGTAACTCTCATCACATAGATGTGACCTGTATTTGGTTGGGAATACAAATGAGGACTGTGGCATAGTCAAAGACCAGGGGATTTCTTATGCCAACAAAACCTTTATTTATTTTTTGTCTGACTCTACATTAAAGATATGACTGACTATATTTATACAACAGAAACTTTGTAACGAGTTTTTCAGCTTTGTGAAACCAAATGTTTTTGCGTTATCAAGACTGGATGGGTTTCCTTTTTTACTCTGTATTCCAAGAGTTTGTAGTTTATTAGGGGATGGATATTGCATGTCACATTTTTGTGTGAAATAAAAACATACCTTTCAAGTTGTTTTTCTTGAACATGGGCTGGACGGCTTGACGGGAGAGTGGGAACTGGTAAATGTCCTTGAATCTTAAACTGCAGAAGAGAAGGGTTCTGGATCCTTCAGAGAAAAGAGCATCCTCTGAAGCAACACGCCCTGGGCTAGCAGCCGCTTACACCTGTTGAGGAGTCAGCCATCAACCAAAGCCTCAGTTTCCACCATATAAATGCATTTAATGATGCCTCACCTCCCAAGATCGAGTGAAGTCCAAACGAGAGGTCACATCAAACAGTTGGCCTGTCAGTTCCCTTCCCTTCCAGCTGAGCTTTCTCTCCGGTGGCACTGAGGCCGGCCACATAACGAAGTGTCCACAAATACAAGTTCAATGAGCTTGTTTGGGCCTGAGGTGGATTATTATGGACTAGATAAAATCCTAGAGGGAGTCAGGAACCATTTCCCAGGGGAGCTGGGTTTTCCTGTGTCTGTTTCTCCTGCATCCTAGCTGAGGGCACTTAATCTCCTCAAAAGGACTTCTTCAGCTGGTTGGTTGTGAGCCACATCTGTTTTGACTGAGTGGTACCTGGGTTGTACTGGTGGTTAAATTCTTTAAATATAACCCCTGCTTCTAGGGTAAAGTTGTAAGCCAGGGTGATATTTACCTTCCTCCTAAAAAGGAAAGTAGAAAAGCCATCTGTGTGTCAAGCCTGAACTAAGTGCCCACCTACTTCTCAGAACAGCCCTTAACGGCGGGTACTATTCCCATTCTGACAGATGAACTGCAGCTCCAATGGGGTTAGTCGTGTGGCATAGAAGGTCCCCAGCAGCCGACGCTTATATTCTAACCACAATGAACTTCAGACTGTCCCTCAGTCATAAGCTGTTTCACTCCTCCCTGCCTGGCGTATGTCTTTGCTCCTCCCCTTCCTTTTCACCTGATAGACCTCACCCCGTCCTCAAAGTCACCCCGCTGTGAAACCTTTTCTGGCTCACCCACTGGGGATACAATGGGGAAGAAACAATTATATGGGAAAAGTGCAGTTAATTTTTATTAATTCAACCATATACTGTGCAGTGTCCCAATGCATCAAACAAGAAGCAGACATGACCCAACTTGAAACTGTGTGTGTGTGTGTGTGTGTGTGTGTGTGTGTGGTGGTTGTGTGTGTGTGTGTGGTGGTTGTGTGTGTGGGGGGGGAGATGTGTGAATGATTTTAAGGGCTTCCCAATCACTGACAAAAGAAGTGAAACACATTGTCAGATGACCAGGCAAGAAGATACTGATGACTTGGTCTAAAACTTAAAGAGATTTAAGACTGAAAACCACAGAGCAACAATGGCTATTGCAGCGATATAGAAATTGATGGCGGCCTTGGCTGGGTTGCAGCATCATCCTGATATGCCAAGGTTACGGGTTCGATCCCCAATGAATGCATAAATAAGTGGAACAACAAATCAATGTCTCTCTCTCTCCCTTTCAAATCAATAAATTTTTTAAAATGGAGGCTTGCATATACAAAACTTTATAACTGAAGAGCTATTCAAGGAGAGTCTGGAATATAAATAATTTCATTTTATCGCTAAAGGTAACAATCCCACATAAAGTAAAATTTTCTGAACAATACCATGTGGTAGGTAGGATAATCGACAGCTCATTCCAATTCTAACAGAGGAAGAGGCGGGATCAAAGTCGCCAAGGTCCTGGCAGCTTTCCCTGAACCGTGCTATTTTTAAATGGTTCCTCCTTGGTTATCCAAGGACAGCAACATCACCCTCTTTTGTTGATGTGACTCTGAGAGAAGGGAGTGGGCACCGAGAACTGGAGGTTCGGTTGTCCGTTTTGCCTAAAACAATGGGATAAATGTCACTGTACTGTGAGAACCTAGAAGAGAGCCGAAATCAATCATGGGGTGAAGAGAGCATCAGAGAAGACTTCCTGGAGGAAGAAGAGAATAGCCAGTTTGAAGGAAAAGGAATTCCAGGCAGAAGGAGCTTGTATGAAGGCTCAGAGGCAAGGAAGGGGAGCCACCAGTAACTCAGGGGGAATTCCAAGAGATAGGGAACATGTTAGGGGGCAAGTCATGAAGGGCTTTGCAAGCCATGTTTGAACATTCTCCTGAGAGTAACAGGTAGTCACTGAAGGCTTCTAGCAGGGGAGTGCGAGGTTAGGGCTTGCTTGTCAAATACTGAGAAATCCTATTTCAAATAAAAAAAAATAAAAAAGAGGAACAAAAAGAGCAAAGAGCGTGTTAAAGTGAGGCCAGAGAGAGCCCTTCCACATTAGCCAGCTCTGAAGGAGAAGTTGGGGCAGAGGCGGGGGGGGGGGGGGGCGGGGGGGGGGGGGCGGGCAGGGGGGGGGGGACGACGACAACATTGAGGATGGCATCTATGGCTGGGCTCCCCACCCTTTTACTTGCTCCCTCCCTGCAGGTACTCATTCCCCCTGGGCTGCCCACTGTTAGGTTTGATCAAATAATTGAATCCATACCCCTCCCCTGGGAACTGACCTTTAGTCCACTTCACAGCGGACATCCCCTTTGGACATTCCCTTCCGCTTAGACCACATTCCACTTGCTGAGACCATTCTCTCTCCCCTCTGGGCTTTCCCAGAATCCAGAGCCGCCCAGAGAATTCTCCGCCCAGAAAAAGTCCCGCTAGCGTCCTTTAAAACCTCTGACTCCCCATCCCTGGGTGCTGGTGCCAATTTGGGGCTCAGCCTATCTGCTTTTCCAGATCACCTAATAAATTCATAATTCTTTACCCCTTTCGGCCTCGTGCATTCTTCCCTTGGCGACCCTAACACCCACTAGTTGCCCAGCGCTTCCAAGGCAGTCGCTCACCTAGGATTCTGTTCCCTAAACCTGCAACAAGCTTCTACCCTCAGCCCACTCCCTGCAAGTCTCTCACCCAATGGGAATGTAATAAGCATCTTCCAGATGTCAGATTCTGTGCTATGTCCTGTGGAGATAAAGATACAAATATCCAATTGTATCTGCCATATATATATATATATATATATATGCCAAATTTTTCTTAAAAAGTTCCTCAAGACCCTGTTTTCTGCTAAAGAATGTTAACAAAAGTATAAGCCCAAAATGAGACTGAGGCATTTACCAGTGTTCGGGTTTTAGCTCCATTACTTAGCTTCCGTGGGCCTGTTTCCTCATAAAAAAGGGGGCTGATCTAGCTGTTTCCCAATTGGGGATCCTTGAAGCCCTGAGCCCTCAGATACAGCACCCAAGTGCTCTTCTCAGTAAGAGAGGCTAACAGAAACCACACATCCAAAGGTGGTATGGCTTCACACCATCTCTCCATGACTAAAGTAGTGTGTGTGTGTGTGTGTGTGTGTGTATGCACGTGCACGTGCTTCTGGCAGTAATACTGGTTATTTCCTGATAACCAGAAATTCTAGTTGGCAGCCATATATGTTTTAATAAGAAGGGGAAATGAATTATTGTTTTCTAAATCCTGTTTGTTAGACAAAGGTATTTCAAAACATGAGGAACAAGGCAATGAAAAGATTAGGAATGAATAGGTTAGCAGATAGCTAAGATTTCCCTCCAGCTCTAAAAATCCTGGGATTCTAACCTGATAAATGAAGTATGCCATTATATTCATTTTTATATTTATCAGGTAACATGAGCATTTTAAAGGAAGATGTTTGTAATCTAATGATAAGACTAACAGTGAGGCTGGCTGGTGTGCCTCAGTGGTTGAGCACTGACCTATGAACCAAAAGGTCATGGTTCGATTCCCAATCAGGCACATGCCCAGGTTGCAGGCTTCATCCCCAGTGTGGGGTGTGTAGGAGGCAGCCTATCAATGATTCTCTCCCATCATTGATGTTTCTATCCCTCTCTCCCTCTCTTTCTGAAATCAATCCTACATAATAAAAGGCTAATATGCAAATAGACCAAGCAGCAGAACAACCGGTTGCTATGATGCACACTGACCACTAGGGGGCAGACGCTCAAAGCAGGAGCTGCCCCCAGGTGGTCAGTGTGCTCCCACAGGGGTAATGGCACTCAGCCAGAAGCCCCAGTGGTGGCAGGAGCCTCTCCAGCCTCTGTGGCAGCGCTAAGGACATCCCTTGAAGAGTCCTAGACTGTGACAGGGTGCAGGCCAGGCTGAGGGACCTCCCCTCCAGTGCACAAATGTCATGCACCGGGGCCTCTAGTAAAAATATATATACATATGTATTTTTTTCTTTTTATTTTTTTTATTCTTATTTTTTTTTAATATATTTTATTGATTTTTTACAGAGAGAAAGGGAGAGGGATAGAGAGTCAGAAACATCGATGAAAGAGAAACATCGACCAGCTGCCTCCTGCACACCTCCCACTGGGGATGTGCCCGCAACCCAGATGCCCTTGACCGGAATCGAACCCGGGACCCCCCAGTCCACAGGCCGACGCTCTATCCACTGAGCCAAACCGGTTTCAGCTTTTTTTCTTTTTAAAGACTGATAGATCCTCCCTTCCCCCCAACTGGTGGGCAGAGTATGACGTAACCTGCAGCCCGGAAGTACCTGAGTGACTAACCATACCTGCAGCCCGGAAATACCTGAGTGACTAACCATACCTGCAGCCCGGAAATACCTGAGTGACTAACCATACCTGCAGCCCGGAAATACCTGAGTGACTAACCATACCTGCAGCCCGGAAATACCTGAGTGACTAACCATACCTGCAGCCCGGAAATACCTGAGTGACTAACCATGTACCTTATATGGACTATACATTGAACCACCAATCAACACCTGCCAAATACCCTAAGCCCTTGTTCCTCTATGGACCATACATTAAGCCACCAATCAGCGCGCCGAGTACACGAAATCCCCATTCCTTCCCATTCGCCCCCCAAAAGGAGTGCCCACCTCTGCACGGCTTGCTGTTCTCCCCTTGCGAGACTGCCCGGCAGGTCTTTTTCCCCTAATAATCCTGGTTTTCGGCTCCCGATTGGTCTCTCAAAGACTAATGGTGAAAATTCCTAAGGAAATTTGGAGAGGCCAGACATTAGGGTCATCCTTTCAATTATATATTAATGTCCTCCTTAAAGCATCGGCACAGCGGCCCTCCTCCCCTGGGCCCCGGCCCCAGTGCAGCCTGGGGGGGGGGGGGGGTAGCATTGCTTGGAAACTTGGCAAACAATACACTTTGGCAGCACCTGGGCTTCGCTGATGCAGCAGCAGCCACTCTTCTTAGCAGACCCCGCCCTCAGTTCAGAGAACTCCAAGCTCAGAGGACAGTCTTCTTCTTACGTGCTTTCTTCAGAGACTGCAGCTCCCCACGCTCCCTTTCCACTGGTTTTAAACCTAACATTCTAGGCAAACTGACCCGAGGGGGGCAAACCCAGAAACCCCCTTTCCTCCGCCTCCCTTGGACCGCTAGTGTCCGCTCCCCCACTGCCACGAGCCCCGCCCTCCACCTCAGGGTTAGCTGGGCAAGGCCCTGGGGAGCACGTTGGGGAGCGAGGACAGCTCATCGCAGCAGCCCGTGCAGGTGGGTAAGACCAAGGTCTCTGAGCAGCTAGCTTTGGGGCACGGGGGCGGGGTGGGGCTCTCAAGTCCCTGTAAGGTGGGAGGATGGGGAAAACAGAACCCTACTCCCAAATCCCCCTTCTCTCTCCTTACCACGGAGATTCTTTTTTTAAAAAAAATATATATTTTATTGATTTTTTACAGAGAGGAAGGGAGAGGGATAGAGAGTTAGAAACATCGATGAGAGAGAAACATCGGATCAGCTGCCTCCTGCACACTCCCTACTGGGGACGTTCCCACAACCAAGGTACATGCCCTTGGCCGGAATCGAACCTGGGACCCTTGAGTCCGTAGGCCGATGCTCTATCCACTGAGCCAAACCGGTTAGGGCCCAGGGAGATTCTTTGATAATTTCGGCTCCACCCGCAACCAGAACTTTTACGTCGAGGCCCGAATGTTACAAAATGAAGTATGAGGGAACCTTTGCTCAAGTCCTCAAAGGCCCTCAGGCGTGAGCTCAGCACCTGCACCGCCTTCACTGGTACCCGTGTCTCTCTGCAAAGATGCCCAGTGCACTTCCCTGACCCTACGACCTTTTTTGTTTGTTTGTTTTTGTGTGTGTGTGTGTGTGTGTGTGTGTTCCTTTCTTCTTTTACATGTGTTTTCTTTTTTCCGACCCGATGCTCTTAAGGGTTGGTAAAGGGACAATCTGGTTACCCAGTAATTAGGTTAAGAAATGCATCCCAGCCGTGGCCGGTGGGGCGCCCTGGGTAGAGTGTCGGTTCTCGCACCAAAGGATCTCAGGCTGGATTCCCCGTGGAGGGCACGGACCTGGGGTGCCGGTTCCCAGCCCCAGTGTGTGTGTGTGTGTGTGTGTGTGTGTGTGTGTTGGGGAGGGGGGGCGGTTGTGTGCGCCAGGCAACCAGCCAACGTGTCTCTCTCACATAGATGCTTCTCTCTCTCTCTCTCTCTCTCCCCCCTCCCTTCCACTCTCTCTAAAAATCAATAAAAAAGAACATCCTCGGGTGAGGATTAACACAATTAATTAAAGGAGAGAAAGAAGTGTATCCTAGTGCCAAGGGCTCTAAGGCAGGAGAGCAGGAATCTTGAGCTGAGGTAACCCCGGGACTAAGAACTGGAGAAGAGAGCAGAGGAAGGCGAGAGGGTCCGGTGAGGACCGCAGCCTGGGGGCCGGAAACGGGCATCCATTGGAGGCGCCCGCTTCCAAGCTCTCCCGCCGGCAGGCGCCTGTCCAGCCTGAGGTAGGCCCTGCACACGAGGAGGAAACTGAGGCACTCACCTTCCCGGGGCGGGGAGAGCCCCTACAGAGAGGGGCAGAGCTGGGGAGAAAGCACTAGAGGGGGACCGAGCCCGAGAAGCCCACGCCCATGCGTCTCCTCCGCGGCCCGCCTTCCTCTCCGAGGCCCCGCCTCCCACACAGCCGCTTCCGGCGTCGGGGGGCCAGGGGGAGGGGGAACGCCCGCGCGCAGGCGCAGTGCGTCGGTCACTGGTTGACTCCCTGGCTGCGGGCTTCATTTCTCCTCATTGTTGACCGGGGAGGAGGAAAGATGGTGTTGGATCTGGACTTGTTTCGGACGGATAAAGGAGGGGACCCGGACCGCATCCGAGAGACGCAAAAGAACCGCTTCAAGGACCCGGGACTCGTGGATCGGCTGGTGAAGGCGGACGGCGAGTGGCGAAGATGTGAGTACCGGACGTCCCCCATCTAAGCCCAACTTCAGCTCTCGGATCTCGTTCCCGCTCCTGGAGCCGCAGCTCCCGCCCCTCGGGAGACCCCCCTCCCAGGATGCGGGGGCTCCGAGGCGTTTCCTTATCCCCCCAAACGCTTGGGTAGCCGGGACCGTCCCACTTTGCCGTCAGCCGGTGGGTGCGTGCTCCCTCCCGGGCGTGCTCGGTGCGGGTCAGTGGTCTGGGAAGGAGCATGGCGCATGCGCATCAAGAGCTGTCAAGGCTTCCCCCTGCACGGGTAGCCCCGAGAAAGCCAGGGCGGGAGGTTTCCCCTTTCCCAACACTTATCTTTGGTCACCTCCGGCCTTTCTCTCTTGGTCCGCAAGGCCAGCGTGATCTCCTAGTTTGACAGGATGAAAGGCTCCAGCCCGAGTCACATCTGCAGCGTGATAGGTTCACTCCACCCACATTGGAAGCATTTGGGGTCTTTGGAGCCCGCTTCTGCCTAAAAAGCAGTGACCCCGGAGCTGTGGGGAGAGCCGTCCCCCTGGCTTGTGATCATACCTTTAAAAATGGCGAAAAGTCTGTTCCGCGGTAGGTCAGGCATGGGGAGAGGGGGTGCGGCGAGGCAAGACAACGCGTGTAATGATTGAGGCGGTGTAATTGTGATGTGAGGAAGTTTTCCGGGAAAGATATTGGTAGAGTTTGGCTAAAACTTGGAACCGAAAATAAAATCATAGAATCCTTTGCCTGGGTTAACTGGAGTAGTCCCCGATTGGCCGGATGCTGTCAAGCACATGTGATTTTTGTCTGATGCAATAAGTCTGCAACCAGCTGAGAGCCAAGTTTATGACAGCACACTGCAAAGGCAGTCCCTGTCCAAGAGTGTGGTGGCTTTCTAGTAGGAACACTGATTTTCCTGAGTTCATAAGGGTATTGGGTACCAAGAGAGTATTTGTTTAACTCGGGTTGCCTGTTAATTCCATGTCTCAGTCACTCTAATGTGGTGGTTTGTGACGCTTTTGTGAGATCCTACCACCTGAATCTGAATTGTAATGGAATTAAATTAATTGGAAGGAAAAAACTTGACTGAACACTGTTTTACTGAATCAGAAGTATCGGATTTTTGTTACCCAGTTACCCATTGTTCCGCAGTAAATTCCTTTGAGTATGTGACCTCTTCTCTTGTGTATAATGCACACGTCTACAGGGAGTTTTATCTCTTTCGTAATGGATGGATATATGGTGAGGGGGGTGAGTTCTTCAGGGACAGGGCTGTGGTTTAGGCATACCTAGGGTATACTAGTACATATGCATACAAGTTATGCATGTACACATGTATACATAGATTCCCAGTACTTAGCACTGCACCTGCTCCTTGGTAAGGGCTTCACAAACATGTTTGTTTTTAAAATATTTTTATTGATTTCGGAGAGGGAGAGAGAGATAGAAACATCAATGATGAGAGTGAATCATCGATCGCCTGCCTCCTGCACGCCCCCCACCGGGGATCGAGCCTGCAACCCGGGAATATGCCCTTGACCAGAATCGAACCCGGGACCCTTCAGTCCGCAGGCTGATGGCTCTATCCACTGAGCCAAACCGGCTAGGGCGACAAAGGTTTTTTAAATTCATGAATATCTTCTGTGTTCAGGGCCTTTGCCCGTCTGTATGAAAAGCAGTTTATTTTGTTTATTTTCCACACATCTGTGCTTTTATTCTTTTCTACTTAGCACCCCTTTCCAGTGTTCTCTTTGCAGCCAGAGGGAGTTAATGAGTTTTTCCCAAGTCGTTGGCTGCCCGAGTAGGACATTGACAGATCTTGCATCAAAGTTCTTTTATATCCAAACCTCAGATCAGAAGTTGGGGCTCTCCTGTCATTGGCTGCAACAAGGACTTGTAACCCTGAGCCACACTAAGAAATCATTGTGTTCCCTGACTGAGGACACAGCAAGCTTCAGAAGGCCCTCCATGACAGCGGAACCTATTTGTCTGCCTGTACACCTCCAAGGTGCCACGGGGGCTCTCAAAGGAATTGGATAAAACGTGGAGCCCAAGCACCACAGATTTTACCATGGCTCTTACAACTCCAAGGATTCAAACCGTGATTTCTTTTTTTCAATTCAGAGTAATAGACTGAGGACACATTTGGGCATGTGATAAGCATTTCTATGGACAACTTCTGAAGCCACTGGATTTCCACCTATCTTGCAATCTGCTAACCACCAGAATTCTATCCTCCCCCCAAAAGTGCTATTCCAAATGAGATTTCTCTTTACTATAAATTGAAGTTGTTATTTTCTCTTAACCTTTACTGCAGACTCCTTCAGCCAGGCCTTTGTCATTGGAATAACTCTACTTTCAGTTTCACCCCAGTCTCACCCATTCCTGGCCACACCCAAGGACATGTGAAATGAAAATCTAGTTATTTTTGCTTCCAGGCTTAAGTCTTGCAGTGACTTACATACCTTAAATCTGTCTGATAGAAATACAACAGGAGCCACAGGTATAATTATGGATCTTCTTGTAGCCACTTAAAAAAATGTAAAGGAAAACAGATGAAATTAATTTTAGGAATATATTTTATTTAACCCATGATCCAAAATTTACATTATTAACACACTGGAGATTAAGCCCGAAACCAAGGCGTGTACCCTGACTGGGAATCGAACCATTATCTCCTAGTTCATAGGTCAACCCATAACCACTGAGCCACGCCGGCTGGGCTAAAGTTCAGTTTAAATGTAGAATTTGGCAAAGCCTTCAACAGTAGCTGTGTCTAGATGCTATTGCATTTCTAGTCATCATTTCACCTGTTAAAAGCTTGATTTTTACCACATTGCTCCAAAAGCTTAGAAGCAAAAGTCGGACTAATGAACCACAATACCAGTATGTTAATTTGGGCCAGAATACCTAAGTAGGCTGACTAGTAAGTACCCTGCTTTTCCCAAAAGAAATCAAGATGTAAAAAGTAAAATTACTCTGAAGGCTGCAGGATGAGCATGATGTCATAGCAAAGGGAGTAACATTAACCATTTCTAGCATAGAGATGTAGCAACCAAGTTCACGGGAATAGAAATCTGACTGCCCTCTTTCTAGATTCCCCTGCACACTACATAGTTTCTTAAATGAACTTGAAGGGAATCGAGCAGTTTATAGTCACTCGATTAATTCCTGATTCCTCAGGTGTATTTCTCTACAACAGTGTCACCCAGGTTCTGATACATTTTCATTTCTGCCTCAGAGCGGCCTTTTCCTTGTCACCGAATGCTGGGGAACCCTATTATGCCAACTAAAATTTGGGGCTCTAAAGCTACCAGGTTTCACAGCTTCTTGAGGCGGAGACTGTAGCTGCCTGCTCTCTGGCCTTGGGCTGAGATCTGTCCTAAGGAGCCATGATTAGGGGAGGGAGGAATCTTATTTATCTGCATGTCTTTGAAATATTCTTGGGTTCTTTATTCTTCAGGCAGATTTCAGACCGACAACTTGAACAAGCTGAAGAACCTATGCAGCAAGACAATTGGAGAGAAAATGAAGGTAAGAGAACTAACAGCCATGAGAGCTTTAGCCGAGGCATTGAATCTTATTCTCAGTTAATAATTTCTAGTTTAGTGTCTGAGTCCATGGGATACCGAATTTCTTGCCCATATGGGGGAATTATTTTCTTTAAAAATATGCTTTTATTGATTTTAGAAAAAAGGGAGGGAGAGTGAGAGAGAGAGAAACATCGATGAGGGAGAAACATCCATCGGCTGCCTCCTGCATGCCCCCTACTGGGGTATCGAGCCCAAAACCTGGGCATGTGCCCTAACCAGGAATCAAACCATCGACCTTTTGTTTCACAGGATGCCCACCCAACAGCCACACCAGCCAGGGCTGGGGGAAATCTTTCTATGCTTGAAGAATGTTAAGTTTCAGTTCTGTCCTTTCTTTGATATTCAAAATAGTACGTGTTTTAAAGAAAGGAAGGAAGGCCCTAGCCAGTTTGGCTCAGTGGATAGAGTGTCGGCCTGCGGACTGAAGGGTCCCAGGTTCGATTCTGGCCAAGGTCACATTCCTGGGTTGTGGGCTCGATCCCCAGTGGGGGCATACAAGAGGCAGCCAATCGGTGATCCTCCCTCATCATTGATGTTTCTATGGTAGGGAAGTAAGGGGGTGAGTCCATCTTCTATATTAGTCTGTTTGGCTGCCATAATCTGGGTGGGTATAAACAGCAGAATTTATTTCTCACAGTCTAGAGGCTGGGAAGTCTGTGATCAAGGCCCAGGTAGATTTGGTCTCTGGCGAGGGCCCACTCCACTTCCTGGCTCATAGGCAGTCTCCTTGCTGTGTCCTCACGTGGCGGAAGGAGCCAGGGAGCTCTGTGGGGTCTCTGATGAGGTTGCCCTGGTCACCTAATCACCTCTGAAAGACACCACCTCCAAATCCCATCACATTGTGGGGTAGGTTTCAGCATAGGAATCTGTTGACTTTCAACCTTCAGTCTATAGCAAGGCCAGAGTCCTGCCACACTAGTCACCCGTTGTTTATGCTGTTCTTATAATAAGAACATAGATCCCACCAGTAATCTTTTCCAGTTATTTCTTGAGTTCAGCCTCCAGTGCCAGAAAGACTTTCCTACGGCAGAGTTCAGGTTCTTTGTTCAGTGCAGTCGAGCTCTTTTCTGAAAAGAGCATGGGTAGGGTCTCCAAGTCCTGGACTGTTTGTTGGCCACGTGACTTGAGGCAAGTTAACTTCTCAGCCTCAGTTTTTCTCATCTGAAATGACAGTATGAACATTCACCTCTAGAACAGAATTATGAGAACGAAAGTTGTTAAATGTAGAGAACCTGGCACGATACCAAGAACATGTAGTTATTATCAATTTTGAGTAACAATGAGTGGCCTTCATCCAAAAAATCTTCATGCTTGAAGAATGTTCAGTTTCAGTTCTGCCCTTCCTTTGGTATTCAAAATAGTACATGTTTTAATCTTTTTAAAAAAATATCCCCTTAATCACTTTTTTTTTAAAATATATTTTATTGATTTTTTACAGAGAGGAAGGGAGAAAGATAGTTAGAAACATCGATGAGAAAGAAACATCGATCAGCTGCCTCCTGCACATCTCCTACTGGGGATGTGCCCGCAACCCAGGTACTTGCCCTTGACCGGAATTGAACCCGGGACCCTTCAGTCCGCAGGCCGACGCTCTATCCACTGAGCCAAACCGGTTTCGGCCCCTTAATCACTTTTTAAAAAACATATGAAATGCACCCTATAGCCTGTCTAATTTTTAAGTTGTAAACCTCTAAACTAAACCAAAAGATTAAAAATTAGGAAACTAACCCAGTAAAGAACATAATAAAAAGATTTCGCTAGCCCTAACCGGTTTGGCTCAGTGGATAGAGCGTCGGCCTGGGGACTGAAAGGTCTCAGATTCGATTCCAGTCAAGGGCATGTACCTTTGTTGCGGGCACATCCCCAGTGGGGGGTGTGCAGGAGGCAGCTGATCGATGTTTCTCTCTCATTGATGTTTCTGACTCTCTATCTCTCTCCCTTCCTCTCTGTAAAAAATCAATAAAATATATTAAAAAAAAAAAAAAAAGATTTCGCTAGCCTGGCCGGCGTGGCTCAGTGGTTGAGCATCGACCTGTGAACTGGGAGGTCATGGTTCTATTCCCAGTCAGGGCACATTCCCAGTTTGCAGGCTCGATCCCCCAATAGGGGGCAGCCAATTGATGATTCTCTCTCATCATTGAAGTTTCTATCTCTCCCTCTCTCCTCTCTGAAATTTAAAAAAGAAGAAGATAGGACTAAGTTTTTTCATTTATAATAACACTAGAGGCCCGATGCATGAAATTCGTGCAAGAATAGGCCTTCCTTCCCCCGGCTGCCGGCACCAGCTTCCCTCTGGCACCCGGGACCCAGGCTTCCCTCACAGCCCCGGCTTCAGCCTGAAGGTTGTCTCGAAGGACGTCTGGTCTAATTAGCATATTATGCTTTTGTTATTATAGATTCTTGGATCCCTTTATGCTAACCCTGTAAGGAGTATTCTCCTTTGCTATCCATGGGAATGGTGCTAGCTTTCATTTGTATAGCACTTGAAAGTATTACAAACCTTTTTGTATATATCACATTTTGCTTTTGATCTTTGTTTTAAACCTCAGTGTGGGTGGTACAATTATCAGCTTTATTTAAAGGGCAAGGAAATAACCTGAGGAAATTAAGGGTCTTTCCTAAATTACGCTAGCTGAAGAGTCAGAACTTGAACTCAGAACTTTCCGACAGGAGGGATTGGCAGATAGCGAGGGAGCCTCGGCTCCCTTGGGAAATATTGTGATTTGGGCCACCTTTTTTCTGCCTCAGTAGTCCATGCTTGTTCTTGTCAAGACTCTGATATGTTCAGACTTTCCCAGCTTTACGAGATGATTTTGCTTGGGTCACGGAAGGATGTGAGTTGGGTTATGGTTGGAATCCTGACTTCTCGCTTTGGTGGGTGAGAATGTGTAATGAGTCTAAAGGATTTCTATGCTTTTGTCCTTAGAAGATGTTATCCTTTCTCATGATTCAGTTTTGCACAGTGGATATGAGGTTGTATAAATATTATTGCCTATTGTATATTTGGAATATTTTTAAGACCTTTAGGACATTGAGTATGCTTTCTACACATTTTATTTATATTCGCAAAACCGACCCTAAATCTCACCTTGGAGTTTTTTTGTCGTTGTTGTTAATCCTCATCCGAGGATATTTTTCCATTGATCTTTTAGAGAGAGTGGAAGAGAGGGAAAGACAGAGAGAAACATCGATGTGAGAAAGACACATCATTTGGTTGCCTCCTGCACGTGCCCCAACTGCGCCCCAACCATGGCTCAGGCTGGAGAGTAGCCTGCAATCAAGGTACATGCCCTTGACCGGAATCGAACCTGGGACCCTTTGTTCCTCAGGCCGACACTCTATCCACTGAGCCAAACCGGCTAGGGCTCATCTTGTTTTTATACAAGTTTTGCTGAGGTTCTATAGGTCTTGTTATAATGGCCTTTGATAATTTAATTTATTAATTAAAATTATCTTCCCCCTGGCTGTGGACAAGGATTAGAAATGATTTGGCAGAATATTATAAAGAAGGGTGAGGCAAGAAGTCAGAGGGGGGGAAAAATGAGTGCTGGGTACATCCCTGCTATTTGCCAGCTTGCATTGACTGCTCTAAACTTAGGTACAGATTTTGTGACTTTTCCCTCAAAAAGTTTTCCTTGCCTCTCTAACATCCCATCATCCCATCCAT
Source organism: Myotis yumanensis (assembly GCF_028538775.1). Lineage (NCBI taxonomy): Eukaryota > Metazoa > Chordata > Mammalia > Chiroptera > Vespertilionidae > Myotis > Myotis yumanensis. The sequence goes on from NW_027223768.1 coordinate 5,305,193, forward strand.
TGTTCAGTGTAGTCGAGCTCTACATAGCCTCAGCACTGGGACTGTTCTTAGCAGGCAGACAGGGCTTCATAGATTCACACCCAGGCCTCTGCCCCAGCGCTGAGCACCCAGCGTGTGAGCATTCTCACCCATTCTCTCTTTTTATACATATATATATATTTTTTTAAATTGATTTCAGAGAGAGGAAGGGAGAGGGAGAGAGAAATAGCAACATCAATGATGAGAGAATCATCCATCGGCCTCCTGCACGCCCCGCACTGGGGATCCAGCCTGAAACCCAGGCATGTGCCCTGACCAGGAATCAAACCGTGACCTCCTGGTTCATAGGTTGACGCTCAATCACTGAGCCACACCACTGTGCTCACCCAGTCTTGGTGCCCACACTCTTCTACATCCAGGGCAGACCTTCTCATGTTCCCGATGATGTCAGCCCTCTGACCCTGATGGGTTAATCAGTCTGTCCAGGATCAAAAAGCTAAAAAGCAGCAGAACAGAGACTTGAAACTTTTAACTTCTCACTTCCAATTTGCTAATCTTTCTACACTTGATCTTAGCCAAAAGGCCGAGAAGCGATTGCTAATCTTTCTTACTTCTAATTTGCTTAGACAGCTGTGTAGGAAGTTCTGTGATTCGTTTATGTGATGTTACTTTGATGTGCACTTAGGATGTCAGAACTTTTTTTATTTAATAGTGTTGTTCGTTTTGTTTGTTTGTTTTTCCTGCAGAAAAAAGAGCCAGTGGGAAATGATGAGTCCATTCCGGAGAACTTGTTAAATCTCGATGACCTCACTTCAGACACTTTAGCTGTAAGTTATTGTCCTTTTCTAGGTTGGGGTTTCTCTTCTTTTATCGTAACTTTCTTCCTAGACAAGTAAATGCTAAAACTCTGCTGCATTACGGCATTGTCCTTGAACTTCTGCAGCTGGGACGGGTCCCTGTTACTCTTGTTATATACTTTGTACTTTGTTTATGGGACAGCAAAGCGGGAGCCAGCTGGAGTCGAAGGATCGAGGGAGGAAGAAGGGAAAAAAGGAACTATGGTTAGCTTATAGTGTTCTGTTTTCCCAGAGTCAGGTCATTTTTAGATTTATTGTAATTCAGTAAACAGTCACTCTATAAAGAGCCTGGTGCAGTAATTTTCAAGTTTTTAGTCGCTAAACCCTTTCTGAAAACCCATCACAAAAGCATAGCAAGAGCATCAACACAAAAAAGCGGTGCTAAATAAATAAATACATTTTTTAGAAAGCTGTTGCTGTGCTTGAAGAGCTAGGTTGGGGGCGCTCTTCCTGTCCAGCCCTACCTGCTCAGAGCTCCCCCCAAGAAATCAGTACCATTTGAAATATCTGCAAGAGGGATACAAAGTTAGCTTAAGACAAAGTCTCTTGCTCCTGATAAATGTGTCATCTTCCTGGAGAACAGTGAAGTGCAGTGCGTAATAGAACGCTGAATCGGTTGAATCGGGAAGAAAGAGCCCTGAAGAGAGCTACATGTTAAAATTCCTAAGATATGTAGGAACCAGAAGAGTGGCCAGAATTGATCCATCTCTGCCTCAGGCACCCCAAAAGGAAATGCCAGCTGGTTTGTAAGGGCAAGGCCGCTTTGAAAGCCTTCATTGTCAGTTTTTAAAAGGCTATCACAAGGATTGTCGTCAGAGCACAGCCGGGTTAGGGCAACAGAATCGCATTCCTACTCTGTCCTTGATGCGCTGTGGCCTGGGTGCGGGCCTGGCTTGTTCGTCCACAGAACCTGAAAGTGTCCCAGATCAAAAAACTCCGACTCCTCATCGACGAAGCCATCCTGAAGTGTGACGCCCAGCGGATAAAGCTGGAGGAAGAGCGGTTTGAGAACCTCCGAGAGATCGGGAACCTTCTGCATCCCTCGGTGCCCATCAGTAACGATGAGGTAGGTGTAGGTGCCACAGCTAACATCGCTCCTCTGTTGGAAGGAGGCAGAAGCAGGTCCTTTGTGTATTTGCCCTGCCCACCAATTGAGAATTGAAAGTGTCAGATCCTTGCCTGATTGGGAAGTGGCAGAGACCGCAGGTAGGAGACTCCTGGCCCAGAAATCTCTTCTGCATCTGGCTGCTGTCCTCCACTGTTGCCCCTGGTAGCAGCCAGTCTCGTGGGAGGGATCTGCTAAATCAACCTCACCCCTCACCCACACCCCGCCGAGAAGCTGCAGGTTGAAGGGGAATCTGCATGATAAAAGTTTCCTGCTGAGTGGGAGCTTCCCCAGCACAAAGCTGCTCTGAGCCCAGCCTTTGTTCCCTGACACCCCAGCCAGAGCGGGGCCCATCTGTGCCTCTTTCATTCATTCCCTGGTGAACGGAATGTTTAAACTCTCTGCTGGCTGGGGTGGCAGACTCGGGAGGTCTGGGGCCCTGAGCCCGCCCTCCCGTGGCCCCGGGACCAATGAGAGCCTGGAAAAAGAAATCTACATTCTCCTCTGCACCCCAGGCAATGTTGATTGTCTAGGGTTGAGGTGTCCTTATACAAAGCATTTAAAGGGGTAAATGAGAGAGAGAGAGAGAGAGAGAGAGAGAGAGAGAGAGAGAGATCTTTTGGACAATCATGCTTTGAGTTTCATGGCTAGAATCCCTTCTAGGAATCTAAAAATGATTATTTCTCTACTGAGCACAAATTCTCTAGCATATTCCCTTCTCCAGTCTCTGGACACGATGACCAAAACCTGGTGTTTGAGTTAAGCCGTGGCTTCCCAAAGCTCCGGGTTGTTCTTAGAACAGGGTTTGGAAAGATGGAGGTTGTAGAATTCAGAGGCCGTGCATCTTTCTCTCCCGCTCTTGTTTCCTCAGGATGCGGACAACAAAGTCGAGAGGATCTGGGGTGACTGCACAGTCAAGAAGAAGTACTCGCACGTGGACCTGGTGGTGATGGTCGATGGCTTTGAAGGCGAAAAAGGGGTCGTGGTGGCTGGGAGTCGAGGGTACTTCCTGAAGGTGAGTCAGGAGCCAGTGGGGGTGGGATTAGAAAGAAGGAATTTAAAAAACACAATGCAGAAAACATAACCTCCTCGAGGAGGCCCCCCAATCCACACTTGTGCTCGCCTTTCTACCACAGACTTATTGGCAGTTAGATGCAGTGTCTTCTAGGCCGGAGTCCCCGCAACAAAAGCCACTGCGAGATACCCCGCAGGGAGCATATGTTTGCCGACTGAATCAGAACAGTCTCTCCTTTGTCGAGCTCAGTGTAATCTGACAGTCAGACAAGTAACAGTCAAAAGCCACTGTGAAAAGTACTGTCGACATAAGAAACGTCCAAAACTGTAGAGAGTTATTTTTATGAGTTGATTTGAAACAAACTGATGACAATTGCCAGGAAGCAAAATCTCAACGGATTGAGAAAATGCTCTGGGGAATGGCAGTTTTGCAGCTTATTTAATACATTAGAATCAAAGGAAGAGACGTTAAGTGGGGAAGGGGGTGGGTGCATGAAATCCGCTGGTGGTAGATCTGGGAGGTGGGAGAAGGCAAAGCGGTGAAATCGCTGGGATTGGATAAAAAGCAAACCGGAGAGACACGTACTTCTTTTACGGTGGTGAGGACAGGACAGTTAATGGTGAACATTTCCAGTACTGAGAGATGATACTGGGAGACAAGGCGACAGTGAGGGTTCTGTGGTCTGTGCTCTGGTGGGTGAGCCCTGAGGGGTCTGGTAAAGGAGATGATGCTGACATTTCAAAGGCATGTTAGCTTAGATGCAAAAAGGCAGCAGACAGGCTCAGTTAATCCTATGTGGTTATTTTCAGTCTCTTGAGCCTGGAGGGCCCACCATGCCGGCCTCCCCTGGGCTTGTCAGGTTTGGTACGTGGCCCTTTTTGGTGCACGGAACTGTGGTGTGAGCAGGCCCAGAGCGCAGGGAGGCCGCTAGGCAGAGGCAAACCCAGGCTAGCTGGGACAGAGGGCAGGTGCTCTCAGAGAAAGAAGGCTTCTAGAAAGACATGGTAAAATAATTTTGGAATTACACCTTCAACTGCTGGTCCCATTATATGTGGGGGTTTTTTCCCAATAAATGCTGTAAATGTATTTTCCTTATGACTTTTTTAAAAAAAATATTTTATTGATTTTCTACAGAGAGGAAGGGAGAGGAATAGAGAGTTAGAAACATCGATGAGTGAGAAACATCGATCAGCTGCCTCCTGCACACCCCCTACTGGGGATGTGCCTGCAACCAAAGTACATGCCCTTGACCGGAATCAAACCTGGGACCCTTCAGTCCGCAGGCTGATGCTCTATCCACTGAGCCAAACCGGTTAGGTCATCCTTATGACTTTTTAATTGATTTTATTTCCTTATGATTTTTTAAAATAACATTTTCTTTTCTCTAGTTTACTGTAAGGACACAGTATGTGATACTTACACAAAACACGTGTTGACTATGTTATTGGTAAGGCTTCTGGTCAACAGTAGGCTATTAGTAGTTAATTTGCGGGAGGAGTCAAAAATTATAGGTGGATTTTCGACTATGATGGGGGAGGGGTCAGTGCCTCTAACCTCCTAGTTCAAGGGCCAACTATACTCTCCATATACACACATACATAGGTATGCTCCACTCTATGCAAATGAGTCCAATGTCATAAGAATGAGCACAAGAAAATATTCCCATGCGTGCGGGGCCACTAACCCTTTCCTCTTGCTTGGTATCTGAAAGAGAATTCTCTTTACACTTTGCCTGGGGGATCTGCTCGGGACTGCGTTAAGTCAGAATCTCTTGAGTTGGCTGTTGGGGTGCATTGTCTTTCCTGACCTCCTGTGTGCTCTGGGTAGTCACATTCTGCTGGGCCCATTGCCTCAGAGGGAATTCTAGCAATTGAACTTGATGGCGACAGAACCCACTCACCCAGTGCTCTCTCTCCTTAGGGGCCCCTGGTGTTCCTGGAGCAGGCGCTCATCCAGTACGCCCTTCGCACCTTGGGAAGTCGGGGCTACATTCCCATTTACACCCCGTTTTTCATGAGGAAGGAGGTCATGCAGGAGGTGGCACAGCTCAGCCAGTTTGATGAAGAGCTTTACAAGGTGAGTAGCTGGGCAGAGTGGCAGAAAAACTTCTTTAGTTGGGAAGTTTAATTCACAGATACAGAGCAGCGCTGTCCAGTAGACTTCCTGCCGTGATGGAAGTGGTCTAGATCTGTGGTTGTTGAGCACCTAAAATGTGGCTAATGCACCGGAGGAAGTAACATTTTCGCTTAAGTAGCTATACGTGGCCAGTGGCTACTGTGTGGGACAGTGTAGACCTAGGGCCTGTTTGATCTTCCCCCCAGCTCATCCGTATGATGGGTCTACATGAGCATGCTTTGCCCGGCTGGCATGGCTCAGTGGTTGAGTGTCGACCTATGAACCAGGAGGTCATGGTTCGATTCCCGATCAGGGCATTAAAAATAAATAAATAAATAAATAAATAAATAATAAATAAATAAATAAGCATGCTTTAACATCATGAGCATAGAAAAGAAGCGTATTTATTGAGTGGCCAGACAAAAGGACACTATAGAAGTGGCTGGCCTTCCCATGTCCTCCCACTCCGGACCCCAGACTGGAAGCTTCCATAGGGCAACCCATGCTTTTCTTGGCATAGATGTGGCTTCCCATGTGTGGTTCCTCTCAACCCTGGGCCATTTCAGGGAGAGCCAGAGGATTCAAGTCCAGCTTCAGAAGGTCATTCTTGTCAACTGGCCACCAACGTGGCTGAGGATTATACCCTCTGGACTAGCCCATAAGCACCAAGAAAGTGGAGACCATGTCTCCTTTTGCCCAACATTGTATGTTCCTGGGAGTGGATTACATTATATTGCTACCAGCTCAGGTTTTATTGTACGTCTGCCATCATTGGCCATTTTATATCATTTACAAATGTATTTATTTATTAGATAAGTAAAAGAATCACAATTTTTTTTATCTCCTTTTAATTTGCTTTTCTTCGATCTCTATTGGGGACCCCATTTGGGACAGACCCATTTCCTCCCTAGTCTTTAGTGTCCCCTCCTCACTCCCAGGCAGGGATTAAAGAAACGTCCCCTGTCCCATCGCTCGTATCTCCCCTGTGGTCCCTGCTCTAGCTGAGGTCCCCCTCCCTCGCTCTTAATCAGTAAAGGTCCCTCCTCCTTCAGGTGATTGGCAAAGGCAGTGAAAAGTCTGACGACAACTCTTATGATGAGAAATACCTGATTGCCACCTCCGAGCAGCCCATCGCTGCTCTCCACCGGGATGAGTGGCTACGGCCAGAGGATTTGCCCATCAAGTATGCTGGCCTGTCCACCTGCTTTCGCCAGGAGGTGGGCTCCCACGGCCGGGACACCCGTGGCATCTTTCGAGTCCATCAGTTTGAGAAGGTAAGTAGAGAAGGCAGGGTGAGGAGCAGGATCCTTCTACATGTCTGTCCAGGGAAGTGAGAGGAGAGGCAGGAGCTGTGTGTCCAGAGTCTTGCCTCCTGTTGCCTACGTCTGTGTTTCAGGGAAGAGCCTGAGCAGCACGTGGTGGAGTAGCTGCCAGCACCGACCCCGGAACCAGGCTGCCTGAGGCCAAATGCCAACCCCACCACCTACCAGCTGTCACCTCAGGCAGCTTGCTTAACCACTCTGTGCTGTTTTCTCCCTGTAAAAGGCGGGTAATACTAGTACCCACCTCATTGGCCCACTGAGAGGATTAAACTAGTTAATACGAGAGGCACTTAGAACTGCACCGGGCACGTGTGCAGTAAGCTCTCTGTAAAGCACGCGTTCTTGTTGCACACCCAGCCCAGTGCAGCACCATCTCTCTTGCTGGGGCCCAGCCTTGCCTGCCTCCCAGCGGGATCGGAACAGGTCTTCATTGCAAGAGTAGCTCCCACTTTGGTTCTTTCGAGGACTTGCCCTGTCTCATTGTCACTGTCTCCCTGGGCCCCTCTTTGCAGATTGAGCAGTTTGTCTACGCGTCACCACATGACAACAAGTCGTGGGAGATGTTTGAAGAGATGATCTCCACCGCGGAGGAGTTCTACCAGACCCTGGGCATCCCATACCACATCGTGAATATTGTCTCAGGTACCAGCCTCCCTTTCCTGCAGCCCACAGCTATCTCCCGCCCCACACAGAGAAATAGCTCAGGATCCAATTAACTGCCCACGTTAATTAAAAGATCACACTCTTTTCCCTTGGGAGCGTTTGCTGATAAGAATATCTGGGCGTGATTTCACTTCTGGGGACGGGATGTGAATTACAGAATTCTTCAGGTTTGCTAAAGGTTAGCCTTCTGAAATACCATCCCTCCTTCATGAATTCGAGGGGTGTTTCCTTACAGGTTCTTTGAATCACGCTGCCAGTAAGAAGCTTGACCTGGAGGCCTGGTTTCCGGGCTCGAGAGCCTTCCGGGAGCTGGTCTCCTGTTCTAACTGCACAGACTACCAGGCTCGCCGCCTCCGAATCCGATACGGGCAAACCAAGAAGATGATGGACAAGGTAGAGGGCCCTGGGGAGGCGGGCAGCGGGGCCTTCGGAGCAGAGGGGGTTGGTCTTATTCCTTAGCCCTCAGAGTGCATTATTCCCCGGCATCACGGGAAAACCTGGGCGTTTCAGTCTAGATCAGAAAGGGAACCTGAAAATGACTTCCTCTGAATCAGGGCTGAGTTCTTTTGGGTGGAAACCGGACTCCGGCTCCATTCTACGAAGCCATGCTAACTTTTCTCTTTGGGGCTTTGCTTTTTGTCGCTCCAATAAAGGATAAACCCCCATTGGTCTACCCAGAATAAGTCGCAGGCAATGCCTGCCCTCTTCTCGCCCAGGGAGGTCTGGGTTCTAAGCTCATCTCTTCAAACCCAACTTCCAGGCCCTGGGGCTGAAAGGGGAGGCCCCTGCGGTAGGGTTTTCTTTTTCCCTCAAAGGACCCAACTCTCCTCAAAATACTGAGCCTTGTTTGCCCCTCATGGAGGCATGAGGAGTCTTTCTGGACATCACCTGATGGGCAGTAAATGCCAGACAGAATCCAGGCTTAGGACAGGCTCAGGAATGGGTGGAAGCCATGGTTTCGAATTGGCTAGTTACAGTGGGGGAGTCCGGCTGCTGGGGTGATGGCTCCCGGTCAGCAGTTAGACCAGCTAAGGGCTGAGTTGAACTGCTCCCTCTGCTCAGGTGGAGTTTGTCCACATGCTCAACGCCACCATGTGTGCCACTACCCGCACCATCTGCGCCATCCTGGAGAACTACCAGACGGAGAAGGGCATCATCGTGCCCGAGAAGTTGAAGGAGTTTATGCCGCCAGGTGAGACCCAGCCCAGCCCGTCCCCCTCCTCTTCTCCGTCTTCATCCTTCGGAATAGAGGCCCCTTTCAGAACGGACCCGGTGTTGTTCACACACGGTCCCCCAAACGCTGCCTGTCTCCTGGGGGCACTGCAGGGCCGAGCTGAGAAAGTAGCCGGGACAGACCTGATCTATTGAGATGCCGCTGAGATTCTGACGGGAAGGAAAGAATGAATGGGTGCCCTCTTGTTCAAAGGCATCGGCCTCGTTTGGCACTCACCGCAGAGGTCCGTGGGCTCTGGCTCCTGAGAAACAATGGGTGATTCGGTTGGCTCTTCCCTTCCAGGTCTCCAAGAACTGATTCCCTTTGTGAAGCCTGCGCCCATTGACCAGGAGCCATCGAAGAAGCAGAAGAAGCAGCAGGAGGGCAACAAAAACAAAGGGGCAGAGAGCGATGTCACCCTGGAGAGCCAGCTGCAGAGCATGGCGCTCACCGATTCCTGAACATTCCTTCCCCCCAGTTCGGTCAGCTGGGATCCCAGAGCCTGCCCGCAGGCGGGGAAGCCAGACATGCCCTCTCATCGCCTGCACCGACTGACTGCATTGCTGAAACGGGAGCCCTCTGCCAGCACACTGCAGTGTTCCTGTCTGCTCACATGGGCCTAGGACGCAACCACTGAGGACTGAGGAAGCCATGCCATGAGCCTCCCCTACGGAGGTGAGGACTCGCCCGCAGTCCTCCGCCTGGGCCTCAAACCCTGGCTCACAGCTCTCCCTGGAACCACACTCACTTGTGCTTTTCCTCCTAAATAAAGCTGTTCCATGTAGCAAGTCAGAGAGCCTTTGAGAAGGTAGGCGAGGGCTGGGGTAGATTAGTAAAGGCTCCAGGGCGAAGGGAGAACTTTGGGCCTTGGCCACGTAAACCTGTGGAACAAGGGCCAGGATCCTCTTTGATAAATCTGCTCCCATGTCCAAGCAGTTAAGCAGGACTCGCTTAGAGACCAGCTCATCTAAAAAGCCTCCTGGCACTTCTGTTCAGTGGGAAGGGCTCTTTGGAAAGGGAGGGAGGCTGTGATGTCTTAGGGGAGATGGGACTATATTTAATCCAAAAGAGGCCCAAGATTCAAGAGCATAAGGCAGTGCCTTACCAACAGCTGCTTCTCTTTGCAGCCATTCCAAAATGGGAGACCAGCTTGTTGCTGCTACCCAAAGGATGGAGGTAGCCAGCAGGGTTGGGGGCTGGGGGTGTTTTAATCCCTTCTCTGCGGCTCCCACTGTGGCCCAGTAGCCAGGGCACCCTTGCTCTGGGGAGAGTGATGTTTAGGTTCTATTTCCCTGCTGCCTTTCATCTGCAATCTCCAAACACTTTGCTTTAATAACACCTCTTGTCAGCTTGGTGCTTCTAAAATACTTCCTATAGATGGTCTCTTTTATCTTTGTGACAGTCCCAGAAGGGAGGGTGGGGACATGATTACACCCCTGTCTTCCTATGGGAGACGGAATACAAGGTGGGTGAGGGAGATGAGACACGGCCAGGTGGAAGCCAGGAGTCCTCATGCCTGCTGTGTTTTGGGGGAGGATGAGAGGAGGACTCTGGACCGGCCTGTCCCTTAGGAGCCTTTAAGTCATCTCAGCATCCTTAGTCCCCAGCAGCCATCTCCCTTGGCCTGCCGCTGGGGCTGGGCACCAGGAAAGCGCTCACCTGCTTGGTTTCCCACTGGGACCTCGGGGCTGGTCCTGTGGACACCCAAAAAGGTGATCGCGGTGGCTCTCGCCACAGGCAGGCTCAGCCAGCCCACCTCTGCTGCAGCCCCTTGCCCTCAGCTCCGGGATCACACAGCCAGGGCCAGGGGACAAAAGAGCAAGCTGCTGGCACTTACTCAGAAGGACCAGAACTTCACAATCCTGTAACCTCGGCTGTTTGAAGAAAGGCATTTACACGGGAGCAGGAGGCTGGGTTCGCTCACCACCACCCAGCCCTGTTCAAAAAGCCCACTGGGCTTTGGAGTTCGAAATTTCGGATGGCCTTGAGCATCCCCATCTAGCCATACAGGTACCCGCTGCTGCCCCCTCCACTCCCCACTCCTACCCTCTTCGGCTCCTGGGGCCTGGGACCTTCCACCAGGAAGGTGGAAGCTAGGGCCCTGAGGCCATGGGCGCCTGGGCCCAGCTCTCGGCTCCCCTGCACTGGCTGACCACCTTCTCATCTGACTAGTTTTCTGGAGCTGGTTGCACCTGGAACTCCCTGATGCTTTATGCAGAGAGCCTCCTGCCCTGTGCTGTTGGCAGCCCTGCTCCTCATGCCAACCTTCCCTACTCAGTGGTCAGCAAACTGCGGCTCGGCAAACCACAGCTCGCGAGCCACATGTGGTTCTTTGGCCCCTTCAGTGTGGCTCTTCCACAAAACACCGACTTCTGCGCATGGGCCACGAAGTTTCAATCGCACTGTACGTGCGTGCCCGCACGTGGTATTTTGTGGAAGAGCCACACTGAAGGGGCCAAAGAGCCGCATGTGGCTCGCGAGCCACGGTTTGCTGACCACGGCCCTACCTGCCCCATGGCTGGGTCAGGGCGTGGACTGGCCTGGGAGCGCGCCTAGTGAACAGGAATGCATGGAAGCTCAGAATATAGCTGTTGGGTGGATCCACCAGTCTGTTAGAAAGAAGCACTGTGCTCCCGCCCGCCCCCCTGCTCTTCCAGATGCCAGAGGAGAAAACAGCTGAAAGTTGTGAAGGAAAGGATGACCCGGAGGCTGAGGTCCCTCCCTGCAGGTCACAAGAACACAGGCTGGTGCGCACATGGACACACACACACACACACACACACACTCCTTTACCGAGCGCTGTGCCAGCACCATTAGAGCAGGAGTCACAGAAGGAAGGGGACACAGCCCTGGCTCTCAGAGAACTCACCATCGTTGGGAAGGTGTGGCCTGCCTGCCTCCAGGGTGAGCTGAAAACCCCACTCCTTCCCTCCCTGCAGCCGCCCGGCTGATGCCAGCATGCCAGCGTGTTGTGTTTAGGAACGGCTGCCTGTCCTGGAAGCCGAGCACTTGGGACCGAGCCCAGCTAACCTGGGCTCCACCCTGGCAGCTGTTGCCTCCGCAACCCACGGCTGATGCCCTCATCCCTGGCACCTTGACCTGCCCATCTCCAGCCTCGGCTGCGGCTGCCCGAGTTACCTAAGTGAGCAAACAACCCCCACAGGCTGAGTGGGTGACTCACTGCCCTGGGTCCCTCACCAACCCTCGGTTCCCACACCCAGGAATTCAGGGCCCAAGAGGCAGGTCTGGGTGCTTCGGGCAGGAGAGGAGACACCAGGCCTCTCTCTACCAAGCCATAGAGACAACCAGGAGCCAGACTTCCAGAAAGAGATGCTAAAGCAGCAACTTCGGGGATCCAACGTGAGAACAAGGAGCCGGCCTGCACTCGGCCTGCTGGGAGGGTCACTTGGCCGCCCAGGAGCCCACACCCTCAGTGGTGAAGTCTCTCCTGGGAGCTCGCCCCGGGACTTGTCCTGTTCTTCCTTCCCTGAAGGTCTCTCCTTTACCCAGGTCCCCAGACAGCCTGCTGTCCTCCCACCCCCAGACCTCCCTGGCCCTGGCCTGGCTCCCAGACTCCCGGGAAGAGCCTGACAGGCGGAGCTGGGATGGGCCCAGAGAAATGCGCTGCATGTCAGAGCCTGTGCCAGAAGAGGGGCCTGCTCCACCCCCCTCGCCTCCCAGCGTGGGGTTCCCCCAAAGCTCCTCCCAGATACACACAAAAGGAGGGGCACAACCCTGCCTCTCCAATGGGGGAGGCTTGATGGGGCTGACACCTCTGCCGCTGACATTGCCCTTTTAAGAGCCCCCCCCCCCACGGGGCGGGGGTGCTGCAGGCAGGTTCTTGTTGCAGAAACCCGGGCAGAACTCCCTTCTACCTGCGGGAAAGGCGACCCAGCCTGCAGCCCTGCCAGTTCTCCTCTAGGCCCCGGACCTGCCCTGCCGCACGGAGGTAGGGGGTCCCCGCGACCTCTGATCCTGAGAAAGCCCCCTTTTCCAGAAGGGAAGTTCCTCTTCCGCGGCTCTGATTGGTTGGCTGACAAGCCCTGCATTTTGGAGAGCAGTCCGGGCCCCCCTGTAGGCCTGGGGCTTCCCTCCCCCAGTAAACCTGCCGGCAGAAATGGTCTGGAAAATGGTTTTCCTGGGCTGTGCGTTGCTGATCGGATGGTCTCGGCCTCAGGGAGACTGGTTGTTGAAAACCTGAAGAAAGGGAAGAATTTAGCACCCACTTAGAATAGCATTCAATCCTTTCCTCCTTCCATCTTCTCTGAGAAAGAGTAGAAAAAAAATTTTTTCTACTCTTTCTCCCAAGCCAGCCCTTGGCTACTGGTGCCCTGGATTTCACCGCCCTCCCTCAGAGCCCCTGAGCCCTGGATCCTCCGCTAGCTCTCCCATCAGTCCCTCCCCGCCCATGCCCGCAGCACACCAACCTGCCACAGTCCCCTCCGGCCTGGCCTGGCCCTGCCTGCCATTCTGAGCCCAGCTGGCTCCATGCCCTCCTAGGTAAACAGTGGGCACCTCAGGCCCGGCTACCTCCTGGACATTCTGGGCTCCACCCTCTCAGAGGGAGGGTGGAATGTTCCAGACAGGGAACAGCATGAGGGAGCAGGAGGAAGGCCTGAGTACTGGTGTGCAGAGAGGGGGCGGGGCGGAGTGGAGGCTAGAGAAGTGGGCAGGATAAGGAGTTAGTGCCCGCCCCTAAGTGCCAGTTTCCAGGCTGGGGGGGCGGGGTGTGTGTGGGGGTGCTGGCCTCTCCCTGCTCTTTCTCTGCATGCTCTCTATCTCTGATCCAAAATCCAGGATCTTCCAGGAGATCATGCATCCCTGGCTCCAGCCCCCCACCTGCCAGCATACACACGGAGCCTTTCCACCACCAGGATCGCAAACCCAAAAGTCCTAGTCTAACTTCTTATCTGGCCCACTCTCCCGTGGGATTTCAGGCACCCAAAACAAGCTCCCAGGAGTCACCCTGGGCCACCCCTCCTCATCCCCCCTCGGCCAGCCTCACACAGTCCCACTGAGTCCCTACCTCACTCAGATCTGCCCCTTCAGCGAGCAGCCTGTTCCCCATCCTGGGCTGCTGCAGCCATCTCCTGCTGGCTACCAGACCCCAGGCCCTCCTCCCGTGGGGCTGCTCTCTGTGCCAAGTAGTCTGTGGATGCCACAGCCTTGACCATGCCTCCCCTGCCAAAGCGCTTCCAACGGCTCCCTTAACTTATCAAATAAAACCCAGATTCTCCCCGGCTGGCATAGCTTAGTGGTTGAGCCTCGACCTATGACCAGGAGGTCACAGTTCAATTCCCAGTCAAGGCACATGCCCGGGTTGTGGGCTCAATCCCCAGTGTGGGGCATGCTGAAGGCAGCCAATCAATGGTTCTCTCTCATCATTGATGTTTCTATCTCTTTCTCCTCCCTTCCTCTCTGAAATCAATAGATAGATAATAGATAGATAGATAGATAGATAGATAGATCTATACATATAAAAGCCTAAGCAACCATCCAACTGTTTGACTGTTCGACCCTTTGACCGGTAGCTATGATGTGCATTGACCACCAGGGAGCAGACCCTCAACACACAGGCATGGAAACATGGAACAGACTGATGAATTTCAGAGGGGAGGGTGGGAAGAGATTAACCAAAGATCTTATATGCATACTAGAGGCCAGGTATGTATGTGTGTGTGTGTGTGTGTGTGTGTGTGTGTGTAAAAGCAGGACAACCCAGACTTCTCAGTCATAGTCCAGACCCACCCAACTGTGGCCACAGTTCAGATGAATGGGCCCTTCTGCTCTGCTTGTCCGTCTGTCCCCGCCCCCCCCCCCCCGCCCCCGCCAGCTCTGAGCTATAACCCACCAGACTACTCACCTCCCCAGCACTGACCGGCATGGCAACCCTCCATATTTGTTCATGCTGTTCCCTCTGCCTGGATGCCATTCCTGCTGCCTGTCGGAGGAATTCCTCCTTTCCCTTCAGGGGGCTTCAAAGGCCACCTCCTTTCCCAAGCCTTCCCTCACCCCTCCCACCCCCCACAGAAACACTAATGAATACAACTCTACCAGCGCATTTGTCTCTGTCCTCGAGGCCAGAGCTGGAGTCTTGTTCATGTGCGTCCCTCTCACACCTCACCTGGTGCCCAGAGCATGGCTAGGGCTCTGCCCTCTGCTGCTCTGATAAACGGAACAACCAAGTTATTGAAGGTATTGCTTTGGGATTCACTGCTCACGGCTCAGCCCCAGGCTCCATCTCTTCCCCTCTGTGCTTAGGAGCCAAAAATGATCTCAGCAAAATCTTAGGCCAACGGTACATCTGTATGGAATGCTGGCCTGTTGAGCCACCCCCAGCAAACAAGACTGGCATTGTGGGTTGAAACTATCACTGGGTGAAGGCATCCAGCGCCATCTTTTAATGAGCCTCAGAGAAAGTCTGTGTAACTTGGCTGGGACATCAGGCCTAGGACTCGTGGCTGCAGCTGCATTGGGAATGAAGTTCTGTGGTTAAAGTGAATGACTGCAGGACTGTCCACAGAGGAGCCTAGAGCCCCACCTGCCTAGATGGTGGCTCCAGGAATGAAGGGACAGCTGATCCCTCCTCTGCGCCATCCACCCACTTGTCCACGCATCCATCTGACTGACATTTACTGAGTGTCTGTTATGGGTCAGGTACCATGCCAGGTGCTAGGATCTCGAGGCGCAAGCGCTGTCCCTGCTCCTGGACCTTTCTGCTTGCTGTTGGGTAAAGCAGATGTTATCCAAGTGAATGAACAAATAAATACTTTCCGTAACGACAAATTGCTGTACCTGCCACGAAGAGGGGAACCTCGAAGACTGCCAAAGTCAACAGCTGGAAGGAAGCCAGGATGCCCAGATCAGAGTGAAGGGAGGGGAGGAGTCAGAAGAGGCTGGGCCCCTCCACACCCGGCTTTGGGACCAACATGAGGAAGTTGGCTTTTATTCAAGGCACAAGAGAAAGGCCCCGTGCGAGGTTTTCGGGAAGGGAGCAACATGCGTGGATTCCGCCTCTATGGCATTCCTCTCTGAAGGACACCAGGAGGGGTTCTTTAATCAGATACATCCAGACTGTGGCACATTCGACAAAGAAAACTGGCCTGGACTCTAGAAACAGTCAATATGAGGGAGGGAGGAAAATAAATGACCAAATGTAATGGATAAGCTTTTGGTTTAAAAGTAGCAGCTAGCACCCGACCATGTGGCTCAGTGGTTGAGCCATGACCTATGAACCAGGAGGTCACAGTTCAGTTTGATTCCAGATCAGGGCACATACCTGGGTTGTGGGCTCGATCCCCAGTGGGAGGCGTTCAGGAGGCAGCTGATCAATGATTCTCTCTCATCACTGATGTTTCTCTCTCCCTCTCCCTTCCTATCTGAGATCAATATATATATCTGTATATATAAAAGCGACCAGAACAAGGGAACGATGGGAAAGAGCAGTCACTATGATGTGCACTGTGGCGGCCAACTGGCTGATCAGGAACCTGATCAGCACCCCACAACCTCCTGTGGCCCCACCCCCTGACTGACCCTGCCCCTAATTGCCCCCCACCCTGATGGGGGGTAGGGCCAGATGGCCAACCTCCCGTGGCCCCTCCCCCCCCGCCGACCTGGGGTCTGATTGGCAGGCCGGTCGGACCCCCACCTGTGCATGAATTCGTGCACTGGGCTTCTAGTATATTAATAACTTTCAGTCCTTATAGCTGAAAGTTCCATGAAGTAGGCAGCCCTTCCCATAGGGGTCAAGGAGGACACCACGAGGGCAAGCCCTAGTTTGAGACTCTGCGAAGCATAGAAAGAAAACTTGGAAGTTTCCTTCCTGCTTCTGAAAAGTGGAAACAGCTGAGCAGGTGAGAGTGGGTTGAGGAGGCGGCTCTGCCCTGTGGCCCTGGGGACAGGGCGGGAGCAGATTAAGGACTGTTTGCCAAGCGTGCTTGGCGATGAAGGGAGGGGTTCCTTGCAGCCCTCAACCTGTCTGCCCTCAGGCGGGAAGGCCACTCACCTGGAGGGGCCCCTCCTGCCCCGCGCCTTCCCAGGCAACCCCGGCCTCGCTGCTCGGCCCCAGAACAAAGTTCCGTGATCAGAGTCGAAGCCGCTGCTCCCTCGCACCCAGGAGCTCGTTTTAGTACAAAAGGAGAGAGATCAACGAGAGCTGCAGGTTCTCCATGTGTCGGCCTGAGCCTTCAGCAGAAAGGAGAGTCTCATTACCCAACCCTGATTCAAAGGGTAATTAACAGATGGTATAATTTCCGAGCATTCTCCGCACCACATGGCTATTAGGGGAAGAGCAAAATGCCCACGCAGCCCCTAGATCCTCCCAAACCACAAAGTCAGAGGAAGTCCCAGGAGGCAGAGCCACCTCCCTGTCTCGGGAGCTGCCCTTGGCCTTGACTAGAAGGAAAAAGTTCATCTTGGTTAAAGGGGAGGAGATTCCCCTGAGCCGTGGGTCCTCCGCCACCTCCTTCCCCATGTCCCTCACCATTGCCAGGAATGCAGTCAAACCGTCTCCCTGTCTCCAGGCGCATCTCCTTTCCTTCCCCCTGGGGAGAAAGAGAAAAGCTGATTTCTCATTCCTGGCATCACTGTGGGGGTCACACGGAAGTTCCTGGGGGTGGGGTTGCCCTGTGAGGGGATTCTTGGCTCCTCTTTCGTGATCAGAGTACAGTATTGGCAGTTGGTCCCATGCTTTTTCAAACTGAGTTCTTCCAGACCCTCCGATGCCACTTGGTGGCCAAGGGCTTTCTTGGTCGGGGGAGCAGTGGAGTTGGGGCAAGTCCCTGACCCCCTCTCCCGCCTGGCGACACTACCTTAACTTGTTTCATATTTGGAGCTTCTACTTCATATCTTATTTGGGTTAAAAAAAGAAAAGAAAAAAGGATGCTACTGCTAAATAAACTTTTGAAAACCATTGACCTTATCCAAACCCCTCTATTTAGGAAAGGGAAGTTCAGGCCAGGAATTGGACCAAGGTTGCACAGCTAGCGGGTGGTGGGGCCGACTAAAGCACTGGCCTCCTCCCCGAGCCAGCTCTCACCACAACCAGGTCCCTGCTGCTCACCCAATTGGCCCTGCAGTCCCTGGATGGTGGCCCTGGTTGGGGTAGGAGAGAGGGGATCCCCTTCCGGAGCACCCTTGCCTCCTCTTCTTCATGGTCAGCGTCCACACCAGAACTCCTGGAATCCTCTCACCCCTTTCAAGTGGACGGTCCAGGCCATGGGTCAGCAGGTGAAGAGGCCCAGGAGCC
Organism: Myotis yumanensis; assembly: GCF_028538775.1. Lineage (NCBI taxonomy): Eukaryota > Metazoa > Chordata > Mammalia > Chiroptera > Vespertilionidae > Myotis > Myotis yumanensis. Next base: position 5,322,712 of record NW_027223768.1, read on the forward strand.
CTGTGCACTGGGCGGGGCCATGTGCTGGTCACGAAGCTGTGGGCAGGAGGAGGGGAGTGACAGCTGGACATTGATGGTGAAGGAAGGAGGAGCAAGAGGTCATCTCTCCAGACAGAGGCCCGTTGGGAAGTGAAAAGCCTTGGTCCAGGCCCCAGGAAGCCTGTGTTAAAGCTTGGCTGCGCCCTTAGCCAGCCTTGGGACCCTGTACAAGTTTCTCCCTCTCTGGGCTTCAGAACTGGCAATCTTAGCGTGTTTATACCAGCTGGCTTCTGCCCCGACGACACTCCCAGCTCACCTCCCTGTGAAAAGCCCAGGTGGTGTCCAAACCACAAAGACATTCTGCCCAGCAGTGGGATCCCAAAGGACACAGCCTGGTTAGATCACAGCTTGATGAGGGGAGGGGCTCAGGGCCGCACTGTGCCTTCTGGGGCCCTGGGGTGTCTCTGGGAAATGGGGGAGGCCTTGTACTGTTGAGAAAGGCCATTTTAGCTGAGACCTGTGGGAGGGGACGGTATGGAGGGCTCTTAGCAGCCAGCAGTTATAGGTGGTGTGCGGTGGGCACTTGGCTCTGAGAGCCCTTCAAAATGTTTGGAAAACCTAAGCATGCTTAGGGTAGGGCCACTGTTATCATTACTCGCTCTCCGGCTTCTGATTGTTGATTCCTCTCTTGGCGGTGGGAGGGATCTGGGATGGGGGTGGGTGGGTGGGTAGGTTCTGGACAAGAAGCTTAGAGCATCCACGCGGAGGAGGGCGCTGGGTGGGGCCCACCTCCTTCGGTGCGGCTGGCATCGCCACTTTAAGGCGGCGGCGGCGCGAGCAGGTCTATGGTAATGAGCAGCCGCCGCCGCCGCCGCCGCTCTGCAGACCTCGCCGGCCCGCCGGGGAGGCGAGGGAGCGCGGGGCTAGGCCGGGGGCCGCGGCGACAGCAGCAGCCGCGGCGGGGACGCGAGGCGCGAGCGGGCGGCGCGTGGCCGTCGGGGGCGGCCGAGTCCGGGTGTCCAGCTCCGTGGGCGCAGGTGGGCGATCTCGCCGAGGCTGAGGGGGCACCCGGCGATCGGGGACGCCGGCAGGGCCTGGGGCGCGCGGGGCCCGCGAGCGCAGGTGGGGAGAGCTGGGCGCGCAAGTGGAGACGCAGCGCCAACGCCGGGTGGTCGTGGTGACCCGGGCGCGGGCCCGGCTCCGGGAAAGGTGGGAACCGAGCGCATCGGAGGACGCAGCGCCGGCCCCGCCGAGGCACCAAGGCGCAGGCCCCGCGGGGCGCACGGGTGGCCCCCGGGGACCAGCGCCCCGGCCCGGGCATGAGGCGCGGCGGGGCCGGCAGGAGCGGGAGGAGGAGCCGCCGCCGCCGTTGACCCGGCCGGCCGGGAGCAGGGAGAGATGCGGAGCCGGGCGGCCCGCACCACCCTTCCCACGCCGCCGCTGCCGCCGCTGCTGTTGCTGCTGCTACTGCTGCTTCCGCCGCTCCTGGGAGACCAAGTGGGGCCCTGTCGTTCCCTGGGGACCGGAGGACGCGGCTCTTCGGGGGCCTGCGCCCCGGTGGGCTGGCTCTGTCCGGCCTCGGCCTCGAACCTCTGGCTCTACACTAGCCGCTGCAGGGACTCGGGGACGGAGCTGACTGGCCATCTGGTGCCACACCACGATGGGCTGAGGGTCTGGTGCCCGGAATCCGGGGCCCACATCCCCCTGCCGCCGGCCCCCGAAGGCTGCCCCTGGAGCTGTCGCCTCCTGGGCGTCGGAGGCCACCTTTCCCCACAGGGCAAGCTCACCCTGCCCCACGAGCACCCGTGCTTGAAGGCCCCACGCCTGAGATGCCAGTCCTGCAAGCTGGTGCAGACCCCAGGGCTCAGGGCAGGGGAACGGTCAGCAGAGGAGCCCACGGGTGGGCGTCGGAAAAGGAATGTGAATACAGCCCCCCAGTTCCAGCCCCCCAGCTACCAGGCCACGGTGCCCGAGAACCAGCCAGCAGGTACCCCTGTGGCTTCCCTGCGGGCCATCGACCCAGATGAGGGCGAGGCGGGGCGGCTGGAGTACACCATGGATGCCCTCTTCGATAGCCGCTCCAACCACTTCTTCTCCCTGGACCCCATCACGGGCGCTGTCACCACAGCCGAGGAGCTGGACCGGGAGACCAAGAGCACCCACGTGTTCAGGGTCACGGCCCAGGATCACGGCATGCCCCGGCGCAGCGCCCTGGCCACACTCACCATCTTGGTGACCGACACCAATGATCACGACCCTGTCTTCGAGCAGCAGGAGTACAAGGAGAGCCTCAGGGAGAACCTGGAGGTCGGCTATGAGGTGCTCACCGTCAGGGCCACCGATGGCGACGCCCCTCCCAATGCCAATATTCTGTACCGCCTGCTCGAGGGGCCCGGGGGCAGCCCCTCGGACGTCTTTGAGATCGACCCTCGTTCTGGGGTGATCCGAACCCGTGGCCCCGTGGACAGGGAGGAGGTGGAATCCTACCAGTTGACGGTGGAGGCAAGTGACCAGGGTCGGGACCCCGGTCCACGGAGCGCCACAGCCTCTGTCTTCCTGTCTGTGGAGGATGACAACGACAATGCCCCCCAGTTCAGTGAGAAGCGCTACGTGGTGCAGGTGCGGGAGGATGTGGCCCCGGGGGCCCCGGTACTCAGAGTCACAGCCTCAGATCGAGACAAGGGCAGCAACGCCCTGGTGCATTACAGCATCATGAGTGGCAACGCTCGGGGACAGTTCTACCTGGATGCCCAGACTGGCGCTCTGGATGTGGTGAGCCCTCTGGATTACGAGACGACTAAGGAGTACACCCTTCGGGTGCGGGCACAGGACGGTGGCCGCCCCCCGCTCTCCAACGTCTCTGGCCTGGTGACAGTGCAGGTCCTCGATATCAACGACAATGCTCCCATCTTCGTCAGCACCCCCTTCCAGGCCACTGTCCTGGAGAGTGTCCCCTTAGGCTACCTGGTTCTCCACGTCCAGGCCATCGACGCTGACGCTGGGGACAATGCCCGCCTGGAGTACCGCCTCGCTGGGGTTGGACATGACTTCCCCTTCACCATCAACAATGGCACAGGTTGGATCTCCGTGGCTGCTGAGCTGGACCGGGAGGAAGTGGATTTCTACAGCTTTGGGGTGGAAGCCCGAGACCATGGCACCCCCGCGCTCACCGCCTCGGCCAGTGTGAGCGTGACCATCCTGGACGTGAACGACAACAACCCGACCTTTACCCAACCGGAGTACACGGTGCGGCTCAACGAGGATGCAGCCGTGGGCACCAGCGTGGTGACCGTGTCGGCCGTGGACCGCGATGCCCACAGCGTCATCACCTACCAGATCACCAGCGGCAACACCCGGAACCGCTTCTCCATTACCAGCCAGAGTGGTGGCGGGCTGGTGTCCCTGGCGCTGCCGCTGGACTACAAGCTTGAGCGGCAGTATGTGCTGGCTGTCACTGCCTCCGACGGCACGCGGCAGGACACGGCGCAGGTAGTGGTGAACGTCACGGATGCCAACACCCATCGGCCCGTCTTTCAGAGCTCCCACTATACGGTGAATGTTAACGAGGACCGGCCAGCGGGCACCACGGTGGTGCTGATCAGTGCCACGGACGAGGACACAGGTGAGAATGCCCGCATCACCTACTTTATGGAGGACAGCATCCCTCAGTTCCGTATCGATGCGGACACAGGGGCCGTCACGACGCAGGCAGAGCTGGACTATGAGGACCAGGTCTCCTACACCCTGGCCATCACCGCCCGAGATAATGGCATTCCCCAGAAGTCTGACACCACCTACCTGGAGATCCTGGTGAATGATGTGAATGACAACGCCCCTCAGTTCCTGCGAGACTCCTACCAGGGGAGCATCTATGAGGACGCGCCTCCTTTCACCAGCGTCCTGCAGATCTCAGCCACTGACCGCGACTCTGGCCTCAACGGTAGGGTCTTCTACACCTTTCAAGGGGGTGACGATGGCGACGGTGACTTTATCGTAGAGTCCACGTCGGGCATTGTGCGGACACTACGGAGGCTGGATCGTGAGAACGTGGCCCAGTACGTCTTGCGGGCCTATGCCGTGGACAAGGGGATGCCTCCAGCCCGCACGCCCATGGAAGTGACGGTCACTGTGTTGGACGTGAACGACAATCCGCCTGTCTTTGAGCAGGACGAGTTTGATGTATTCGTGGAAGAGAACAGCCCCATTGGGCTGGCCGTGGCCCGGGTCACAGCCACCGACCCCGATGAAGGCACCAATGCCCAGATCATGTACCAGATCGTGGAGGGCAACATCCCCGAGGTCTTCCAGCTGGACATCTTCTCTGGGGAGCTCACCGCTCTGGTGGACTTGGACTACGAGGACCGGCCCGAGTACATCCTGGTCATCCAGGCCACGTCGGCTCCCCTGGTGAGCCGGGCCACCGTCCACGTCCGCCTGCTGGACCGCAACGACAACCCGCCAGTGCTGGGCAACTTTGAGATCCTTTTCAACAACTACGTCACCAACCGCTCCAGCAGCTTCCCCGGGGGTGCCATCGGCCGCGTGCCTGCCCACGACCCCGACGTCTCAGACAGCCTGACGTACAGCTTCGAGCGGGGAAACGAGCTCAGCCTGGTCTTGCTCAATGCCTCCACCGGGGAGCTGAGGCTGAGCCGGGCCCTGGACAACAACCGGCCCCTGGAGGCCATCATGAGCGTGCTGGTGTCAGGTAAGGAAGGGTCGAGGGGGTGGGCCTGGGCGGCTGGCCAGGGTGGAACTCCCGACCCCCCCCACCCCCCATTCTGCCTGGTGCCTGGCACGGAGGTTGAGGGCAGAAGCCGGTTGGGAAGGAGCCCCAGGAGTCCTGGCTGCTAGTGCACCAGGCTGAGCTGGGCTGCTTCGGTTGGCTGCCCCTGCCCACCAGCCTGTGACGTGCTGGAGGAAGTCTTGTGAGGCTGCCCTGGCTGTGGCTGCCAGGAATTGTGAAAAAAAGGCGGGTGCAAGACTCGGGGGGGCAAAGAGCTGGGGGAGGGGAAGAGAGGCCAGTGGGCCCCTTCCGCACCCCTCATCCAGCAGGATTCTCCTGTGATCTCATACGGAGCTGAGGCTGTGGGGCACAGGGTTGCCGCCACAGGGTCAGGACCCTGCTGTCGGGCCTCTTGGGCCCCTTCTGGCTCCCAGCTGAGCCGCACACCAGCTGAGGGGGACTTTGTCTCCAGCATTCTTTTCCCTCCAGGCAGAAAGGCCAGGCCTGGCTCCCCCTTCAGAGCTCCCACAGGAAGTCAGGCCAGAGCTCATTGTCTCTGTCCAAACAGACCCCACTGTCAGAGGCCCTGGTTCGGTCCGGCTTGGGGGAGGGGCTGCAGGGAATCCCGGGGCAGGCCGAGACCTCCCGGGCCCCCTTGCCACCCCAGAGGCTGCTCTGAGGACGCCGGGCCTTCCCTGCTGTCTGGGACCAGCCTGGGCTCTGGGGATGGGGTGCGAGGACCAAGATGAGCCAGGCGACTGATGGCCTTTGAGGGCAGAGCCCCCTGATCCGGTGGGGGAGAGAACAGAGTCCTGGAGTGTGAGAGCCTGGCCAGGACCCAGACGGGGCATTCCTGCTGCTTGGCCAAGCGCTCAGCCTGTAGACTCCCTGGACTGAAGGGGAGGGGGAGGGGGAGGAGGGTGGGGTGGGGGTGGCTTGTATCTTTTCTATCAGCTCTAGGGAGTGAGCGCCAGATGCAGAGCCCTTCCCCAGGCCTGGGAACAACTGGGTTCCTGTGAGGACCCCTTGTTACAAGGCTGCCCCCTGGGGATGGGTTGATCACGGACCCCCCTCCACACATATCAGGGAGGGGAGTGTGGGCCCGAGGGAGGAAGAGGCAGGAGAGAGATGCAGGGCATGGCTTTAGCTCCTCCCAAATCATGGTCCTTCCTGGACAGACACTTCCCTGCCCATTCCTCTGGTGGCCAGGGTGTGGGGGCTTTTAGAGGTCATGAACAGGCCTCCATGCCTTCGAAGCTTCAGTTTCCTCTCCAAGAGGAGGGTGTGGGAGGCTGGGGCTCCTCTATCCTGTGTCCTTCTCTCTGCTGGGAGGCCGGGCAGTGGGAAGGACAGCCGCTCCCTCTTGTCCTTGCCCCAGCCTGCCCTCAGCCAGTGAGGCAGGACACTGAGGGATGGTGGCAGAACAGGCCCCACCCAGCCTTTGGGCTCCTATCAGGGCCGAGCCCCAGACCTCGGCTCCCCTCTGACAGAGGGGAAGGCCTCCCTGGCCCTCCAGCCCTAGCCCCACCCTCTCCCCTCAGCTCTGACCCTGGGAGGCAGTCGCCACGGCAACCCCAAAGTTCATGGAGGTTGGGGTAAGGGGGCATTGACTCCCACTGCCCCTTTGTTTTCCTTCTCTTGTTCTTTGTCTCTCCTTTCTTCCCACCCCTGCCCATGGGGGCCCTTCTGCACTGCCCTTTCCAGTGCCCTCTCGCCTTCTCCTGTGCTGGTCTCTCCTTTCCCACTTTCTCTGTCGCAGGCTCTTTGCCTGAGCCTTTGTCTTCCCCTGTTTGGTCTCCGTGTGGCTGCCTCTCTGATTTGCCCCCGTCTTGTGCCCGCTGGCCGCAGCTGCCCCAGCCCGGGCTGCTGGCTGTCCTGGGCCTGCATCCTCCTTGCCTTTCTTCCTCTGCTAGGACACACAGGGGCTCCTGTCCAAGGCCCGCTCAGCCCACAGAGGGGCAGGCCTCCTGCAGCCTGCAGACTCCACTGGCACATCTGCCAGGGGAAGAGACTTGCAGTCTGATTCTGCCACAGTCTGGGCCCTGGCACTTTTCCAGGTGTGGCTGCCTGGGCTCTGGGCACAGGTAGTGTTTCCTGGGGTCAGAGGCCATGCCCAGGAGCATGCCTCAGGCAATGCACCTCCCACCCCTCTTCCCACCACGGCCTTTGCACCTGAGGGGCGACCCAGGTCAAGGCAGGGGAGAGGAACAAAAAGGAAGGAGAGAGCAGTAGGCTAACTGCTGGGGATGGGGAACCATAGCAGAGGGGGCAGGTGGCCACAGATGGTGGACCAGATGGGAAGCAACAGAGACGCAGTGGGCGAGGGGCATAGGCGGGGCCTGGGTTGGTGGTGGTGGGGGGGGGGGACCCAGGAAGAAGGGCTTGTTTCCAGGCTGCATGGTGGTGGTGAGGTTTCTCTGGGTCCTTGGCCTTGACTGTCCCCTCCCTTCCCTAATCAGCTGGAGCACTCTGTGTAGACTCTGGGGCTGCTTTCTGCCTCAAGGAATCACCAGGCAGAGGCCCCAGGTACACAAGAGTCCTGTGCCACATTCTACCCGAGTGCAGGGGGTCTGAAAGAGGGAGCGAAGCAGAGCCAGAGGCCAATAGATCAGGCTTCCCGGAGGAGGTGAGTTCAGGTGGCTGGGGAGGCCAGGTAGGAAGAACAGGCTGTGAGACAAGAGTGGGAGGAGCTGAGACGGGGGATGACAAGCAGAGTTGCTGAGAGAGTGGGCAGGCCTTGCAACCAATCTCAGGCCGCGAGGCTGGAGGACAGGTGGGCAGTGAGCTGAGACATGGCTGAGATGGCCTTCCCAGCCTCACCTGAGCCCTCCGGTGTGGCCAGCCACCTCCAGTCGGTACAACGGAAAAGCAGAATCCGTTTGTACGGTAGACCCCTCTGTGACTCTCACCCGGCCCCAGAAACGCCACCCCCTGCCCCATTCCTGCTAGGGGTTTTTTTTTTTATATCTACTCAGGGCCCCTCCTGCTGTGTTTTAAAAACTGTTTCTTCACGGCGGAGACTGAATAGATTCTCATCAACATCTTAATATTTACTGAACACCTACTATGTGCAGGCCTCTGTAGGAAATGAAAACAGGAATGTTCCTTATCGCCCTGCCAAGCCATTTCCCCCTCCCCTTGACCTGCAGTGTGCATTTTTTTTAGCTAAATGCAGTCCATTCCCGTGTGTCTGTGCGTTCAGGTGTGTATGGCGTTGCTGGGCCCAGGCGTGTGGGTGGAGTGAGACAGCAGTGTGTTAGTATGTAGCCGTTGGTGAGTGTGTGGCTGGCAGCCTGGTGTAATGCGGCGAGCCAAGTGGGCGATGAGGAGTGAGAGGCCCTAGGGCCAGAGAAGACTTCAGCCCAGTGGGGCTCTGTCTAGGGTCTCATTTGCCCAGACCCCTGAGCACCAGAGCAGTGGGTGCTGTTGCCACTGGCTAGGTGGCTCAGCTGGATTTCCTGGGGTGCAGCCCCCCCACCCCAGGCTATCCTTAGCAGCCCAGAGAATTGGATGGGAAGAATGCTTTGTGTGGGGCGTTGCTATGGGGATAGTGGCCTGCGCCCAAGCAGCCATGGGGCTCAGTGGGAGGAGGACCGGGTGGCCCACTGACCCAGTTCATCCCCCACTCTCTGCTGTGGTGAAGGAGGGGGGAGCACAGCCAGGGTCAGGGCTATGGTAGTGTGGAGATATAGAGTCTGAGGGGGCAGGAGGATTCGATTTGTGGGTCTCCCCTGGTGCTCTGGTCCTATGGAGACGTAAGAAAAAGGCAGAATACAGTTCTCCTGCAAGGAAGCCTGAGGGAGCAGGACCATGGCTTGGGCAGAGGAAGGTGCACAGACATTAAAAGATGCACCATGCTTCACACCAGAGGGTTTGGGGAAAGAGCACTTTAAAAAAAAATATTTTTATTGATGTCAGAGAGAAAGGGAGAGGAAGAAAGAGAAAATCAGTGATGAGAGAGAATCATTGATTGGCTGCCTTCTGTACACCCCACACTGGGGATGGAGCCCGCAACCCAGGCATGTGCCCTTGACCAGGAGTAGAACTTGGGACCCTTCAGTCCACAGGCCAACACTTTATCCACTGAGCCCAACCAGCTAGGGTGGGAGAGCACTTCTGAATATTGAATCCTATGCATCTCCGGGGGCTGATCCTCACGGAGTGACTTGCCTACAGGTGGCATATCTCCTTGGCACCCTTATGCCAATTAGAAAAGGGAGCCCCTCCCTAGCCGGTTTGGCTCAGCGTAGTCCTGTGGACTGAAGGGTTCCCGTTGAATCCAGGTCAAGGGCACATACCTTGGTTGCAGGCTCAATCCCTGGCGCTGGTCAGGGCACATGAGGGAGGCAACCAATCGATGTGTCTCTCTCACATCGATGTTTCTCTAAAAAGCCAGACCCCCCTCCTGGCAACCGAGCCACGCAAGAGCGCGCGCTGGATTTCAGCCGCGTGCACTCCCGCTTGCTCCGCAGATGGCGTGCACAGTGTGACCGCCCAGTGCGCCCTGCGCGTCACCATCATCACGGACGAGATGCTCACGCACAGCATCACCCTGCGCCTGGAGGACATGTCCCCCGAGCGCTTCCTGTCCCCGCTGCTGGGCCTCTTCATCCAGGCGGTGGCGGCCACGCTGGCCACGCCCCCGGACCACGTGGTGGTCTTCAACGTGCAGAGGGACACCGACGCCCCCGGCGGCCACATCCTCAACGTCAGCCTGTCGGTGGGCCAGCCGCCGGGGCCCGGGGGCGGGCCGCCCTTCCTGCCCTCGGAGGACCTGCAGGAGCGCCTGTACCTCAACCGCAGCCTGCTGACGGCCATCTCGGCGCAGCGCGTGCTGCCCTTCGATGACAACATCTGCCTGCGCGAGCCCTGCGAGAACTACATGCGCTGCGTGTCGGTGCTGCGCTTCGACTCCTCGGCGCCCTTCATCGCCTCCTCGTCCGTGCTCTTCCGGCCCATCCACCCCGTCGGGGGGCTGCGCTGCCGCTGCCCGCCGGGCTTCACGGGCGACTACTGCGAGACCGAGGTGGACCTCTGCTACTCGCGGCCCTGCGGGCCCCACGGGCGCTGCCGCAGCCGCGAGGGCGGCTACACCTGCCTCTGCCGCGACGGCTACACGGGTGAGCCGGGGGAGGCGGGGTGTGTAACCTAGGCTCTTCCAGAGCGAGGCACAGGCTGCCCCGGCCGTGCACACACCCCGCTCGCTCTTTTATACCAGCCTATGGAGGGAGGCAGAAAAGGGAGCCCTTCTTCTCCACCCCCGAGCCCCCTGCACCCCAGGCAGTGCCACCGAGGTCAGCACTGGCTCCAGAGCCAACCTGCTTGGGTTGGTATCCCAGCTTCACCACCAGTGGCTGTGTGTCCTTAAGCAAGTTGCCTAACCTCTCTGTGCCTCAGTATTTTAAAATGGCAATGATCAGGCTACTTACATCATGTGGCAGCCGTGAGGGTTAATTTCATTGGCGGTTGTGAGGATGAATTTAGTTCATTTAATACGTGGAAAGAGCTGGCCTATGGAAAATGTTGGCTGAGATCCGGTGACTTGCTCCAGGTCTCACCTCGAAGCTTGATTAGAAGTGAGGCTGGGCCTCGACCCGGATCCCCGCCCCGCCCCCCATCTGAGCTGCCCAAAGTGCTTTTCTCCCCAGGCATTGAGGGGAAGGCACGAAGCGCTGGGAACACCGGAGGGGCTCAGGTGTGGGGGATAAGGGGGTTTCAGATCATTGCACCTGTGCGACCCTGAGCAGCATAACCCCACCCTCCTCAGGTGCATAAAAGAGGGTCCTACCCAGGAGGCCTCCCTGTTGCCCTGTGACCCAGTCGCTCTCCTGCTGGCTGCCTCTGCTTTGTGCTCCTGACCCCTCCCTGCAGGCCCTCGTTTCTCATCTGGACACCCCTTCACCTCTCCCCATGGCCCTCCTCCCCAGTGCCTTAGGCCTGGCTCCCCCTCCACCAGAGCCATGCCCACAGCTCAGCCCGCAGTGGCGCCACCGCCTCCCCTGCTGCATCATCCTGCCCAGAACTTCCCAGACTTGACTCCTCTCAGCTGCTGCTGAGGGTGGGGGGGAGGGGAGGGGTGGGTTTGGGGGAGGGGAGTGGAGTCTTTGTCCAGGAGGATGACAGGGGGGGCTTAGAGTAGGCGAACAACAGTTTCCATGGAAACAAGAGCCAGTCACTAGGCACAGGAGCTGAGAACCTATCTCTAGAATCTGGGAATGGGGAGGGAGAGAAAGGGGTGGGTTTTCCCATTGGAATTTTCAGCTCCTCCATTGAATCCTGGTCCGCTCCCAGCACTCACTTCCCACCTTAGCATCTCCCACGTGCACAGAGGTCCCAGTCTGGACCCCAGGGCTCAGGGTGGGAGGTCCCCGCCCCATTCCTGGGGAGTCCCCACCTCCCCCTGCCCCCACGTCCCCCATAACTCGGACAAATCCAAGTGGAAGCCTGGTCTCATCCCCAGGGAGGGAAACTGATCTTGGCGCCTGACGGGACAAAAGCACCAGTGGGAGGGAGGGAGGGAGGAAGGCGTTTGGCACCAGCTTCGAGCTGACCTGCAGCTCTTCCTTCCGCGCACACTCACCCCTGCAGGGGCCAGAACACCCCCAGCTGACTTGGTACCAAAGGCCACTAGGGCCCCGGGCCTTATGATCAGGGAGCTCACAGGCCCAGAAGGGGTACGGAAGGGCCGGGGAGCTTCAGGAACTTGCAGGAGAGTGGTATATGGGGTTGTGGTGAGAATGGTCCAGGGGGCCAGGTACAGCAGCGGGAAGGGCTGAGGTTTCTCAGAGGAGATGGGGGGAGAAAAGGGGTGCTGGGAGAGTGTGGGAGTGCTGTGGGGTCACAGGAGGCCGTGGGAGGTATCGCCTGGTGGGGAGGAGCCCCAGTCCCCCACCTGCTCTCAGGGACTTGGCCATCACCCTGCCTTCCCTCTTGCCCAGGTGAGCACTGTGAGGTGAGTGCCCGCTCAGGCCGCTGCAGCCCTGGCGTCTGCAAGAACGGGGGCACCTGCGTCAACCTGCTGGTCGGCGGCTTCAAGTGCGACTGCCGGTCCGGAGACTTCGAGAAGCCCTTCTGCCAGGTGACCACACGCAGCTTCCCTGCTCGCTCCTTCATCACCTTCCGAGGCCTGCGCCAGCGCTTCCACTTCACGCTGGCCCTCTCGTGAGTGGCTGGGCCTGATGGTGGTGGTGGGAGGGGGTGATGGTGGGAGTCCGGTGCCTCCTGTTCTACAGACAAGGCGAGCGGGCAGGCAGCGGAAGTGCTGGGTGCAGGTTGTTGGCAGAACCAGGTCTGTGCACTTGGAGTTGCCTGTGCACTTTGCCAGCAGACGTTCCTCACCCACCAGGGCCCACCTATCGCTCCTCCCACCCAGCCCTCGGGGGGTGGGGAGCCAGCGGGCCAGGGTTTTAGTTCTGGTTTGGGCTCATCTTCCACATTCTAGCCCCATGGCCCACGGCCTTGACCGAGGTGTCAGCCGTCTGGATGGTACTGAATAGGATCCAGGGCTAGTTGAGGAGCTGGGGAGCTGGCATGCCAATGGGTGCCCCATTCCCTGCCCCCGTCCCCGACTCCCGCACAGGTTTGCCACCAAGGAGCGTGATGGGCTGCTGCTCTACAACGGGCGCTTCAACGAGAAGCATGACTTTGTGGCCCTCGAGGTGATCCAGGAGCAGGTCCAGCTCACCTTCTCTGCAGGTGATCTGGTTGCCCTGTGTCCTTGCCCGTCTCCCAGAGGCCCCATGCCTCTCGGCCCCTGTCCCCAAGTCACCCACTCTCCCAGCCAGACCTGAGCCCAGGACCAAACATTGGCACACACCCCCTCCCCATTCCCAGCCCTCACCTGGCGTCCCAGCTCACCTGGGTCCTTTCCCTAGGGGAGTCCACCACCACCGTGTCCCCGTTTGTGCCAGGGGGAGTCAGCGATGGCCAGTGGCACACAGTACAGCTGAAGTACTACAATAAGGTGGGTGTGGGAGGGGGTTAGGGAGTGGGCGGGTCCTGCCTTTGGCTCAGGTGCTCACGCAGACCTGGGTGGCACTGTCCCCAGGGGGTGGGTCATGGCATGTCTGTCTGAAAGGAGGGAGAGGAGTGGGCATTTGTCACCTTGCTGGGGCATTTCCATTCCAGCGGGTAGTGCCAGATGCTCCCTATTCTGCTCGCCAAACACAATGAACATTGCTTTAAGCTCATCAGTCATGTGACTGCACGTGTGTGCACATGTGTGGACACAAAGGGGTGTCAGTGTGCGCCGGTGTCTTTGTGCCTGGCCCACGAACCTAGTCTGCTCCTGCCCACTCTGTCCTTCTCCATCCACAGCCTCTGTTGGGCCAGACAGGGCTCCCCCAGGGCCCATCAGAGCAGAAGGTGGCCGTGGTGACTGTGGATGGCTGTGACACAGGGGTGGCCCTGCGCTTTGGAGCTGTGCTGGGCAACTACTCCTGCGCTGCCCAGGGCACCCAGGCTGGCAGCAAGAAGTAAGCAGGGGAGAGGGCCAGATGCCAGGGTGGGGTGAGAGGCTGGGCAGGGAGGGACGGTCGAGAGGAAGCCTTTAGGGGCCCTGAAAGGGGAACCAATCCAGATGGGGGCCACCCTCACCCAGCCTGCTCAGCCTTCTGGGGGTAGGAGCAGGTGAGACTTGGGGATTAGAGCAGGGCCTTGTGGATTGGTGCGGAGAGGAGGTGGGTATGGGGTGCCTCCTCTCCTCCTGGCGCTGCTCTGCAGGGCCCCTTGGACTCGAGGCCCTTCCTCTCTGGGGCCCGGTGGCAGGGTGTCGGGAGAAGGAAGTGCCACCGCTGCCCTTTCTGCTTTCACGGCACCCTGTTGTCACCCCCTCCCCCCCCCCCAGGTCTCTGGATCTGACAGGGCCCCTGCTGCTGGGCGGGGTGCCTGACCTGCCCGAGAGCTTCCCTGTCCGCACGCGGCACTTCGTGGGCTGCATGAGGAACCTGCAGGTGGACAGCCGGCACGTGGACATGGCCGACTTCATTGCCAACAACGGCACCGTGCCTGGTATGCGAGCCCGGGTGGGGCAAGGCCCGGAGCCCAGTGCATAGAGGGGAGATACCTGGTCTGGGACACCTGCATGCGGGGTCTCCAAACCCCTCCAGCCACTGGCCTAGAACCCCGGCCTGAGCCCCCTTCTCTCCATCCCAGGCTGCCCTTCCAAGAAGAACGTGTGTGACAGCAACACTTGCCACAACGGGGGCACCTGCGTGAACCAGTGGGATGCGTTCAGCTGCGAGTGCCCTCTGGGCTTCGGAGGCAAAAGCTGTGCCCAGGGTAGGAGGAGAGGCCGAGGCCCCGGAGCTGTCAACAGCGCTGGGAACCCTGGCAGGGACAGGCACTGGGCAGGGCCCTGTTGAGCTGGGGCTGAGGGTGGAAAAGCGTGTCTGGGCAGAGCCCTGAGAGGGTAGCACAGGAGACAAAGGGCCCAGTGATAGACAGGCGTGGGCACAGCGTGGGGCGGGCCCAGGGCAGGTAAATGCTCTGGAGGGCGGGACCGACGAGGGAGTGGGCACCAGGAGAGGCAGTGCCCTGCCTCCCACGGGGCCGCCCCCACTGAGCATCATATCTCCGGAGGCGCTCGTCTGCTCCGCCCCTCAGCCTGCCTTTATCTGCCTCCCCAGAAATGGCCAACCCCCAGCGCTTCCTGGGCAGCAGCCTGGTGGCCTGGCATGGCCTCTCACTGCCCATCTCCCAGCCCTGGCACCTCAGCCTCATGTTCCGCACACGCCAGGCCGACGGTGTCCTACTGCAGGCTGTCACCAGGGGGCGAAGCACCATCACCCTGCAGGTGACGCATGGAGGGAGGGCAGGGTGAGGTGGGGGGCCGCTGCAGCCTCTGGGGGGCTGGTCTGAGATGGATCTTTCCTGGAAATGAAAAGGCAGGTGATCAGTTTGGTGGGTCACTGTTGCCATCTGTTGGCCCCGAAGGAAATAACACCTTGTCCTCTGGCCTCAGTGGGGCAGCAGGGTGGGTTTGCCCGTCCAGGAGGGGGGACGGTGGGCTGGAGAAGAGCCAGTCAAGGTGGTCTGAGGACCCTCCTGTGTTTCCCCCCTCTGCCAGCTGCGGGAGGGCCACGTCGTGCTGAGCGTGGAGGGCACGGGCCTGCAGGCCTCCTCTCTCCGCCTGGAGCCGGGCCGGGCCAATGACGGCGACTGGCACCATGCGCAGCTGGCGCTCGGAGCCAGCGGGGGCCCTGGCCATGCCATCCTGTCCTTCGACTATGGGCAGCAGCGGGCAGAGGGAAACCTGGGCCCCCGGCTGCACGGGCTGCACCTGAGCAACATTACGGTGGGAGGAGTTTCTGGGCCAGCCAGCGGTGTGGCCCGAGGCTTCCGGGGCTGTTTGCAGGTGAGCATCCTCCCCGGCCTTCCCAGCCATCCGCCCCCCCCCGCCCCCCATCCCCCTGCAACCACCACCACTGGGAGGCCTGCTCCCCGGGGGCCAACACTGCCCCTGTCCTTCCCAGGGTGTGCGGGTGAGCGAGACACCCAAGGGTGTTAGCAGCCTGGATCCCAGCCGCGGGGAAAGCATCAACGTGGAGCCGGGCTGTAGCCTGCCAGATCCCTGTGACTCGAACCCGTGTCCTGCCAACAGCTATTGCAGCGACGACTGGGACAGCTATTCCTGCAGCTGTGATCCAGGTGAGCCAGGGACCCAGGGAAATGGGGCAGGTTAGCAGGTGCCCGAGGTCTCCTTCTGGCTCTGCTGTGTGACCCGGGGCCAATCACATCACGTCTCTGAGCCTCAGTCTCCTGCACTGCAGAGCCAGTGCTGGTGCGATGCTCACAGTGGAAGGAGATGGATAAAGAAAGTGCTGGGGGCGGGTGGGAACTGAGCTTCACCTGTCCTTCTGGTCCCAGGTTACTATGGTGACAACTGTACTAATGTGTGTAACCTGAACCCATGTGAGCACCAGTCCACCTGCACCCGAAAGCCCAGCGCCCCCCACGGCTACACCTGCGAGTGTCCCCCAAATTACCTTGGGCCATACTGTGAGACCAGGTAAGTGGGCCGGGCACACAGTAGCAGGTCCCAGTGGCTACTCCCTACCTCCAGTGTGTCCCTCGGAGCACTGAGAACCTGGCTAAGTGGCAGCCAGGGTCAGAAGGGCCACCCAGGGCCACGCCAGGCAAGAATGGCAGAGGGAGCTCATGCCTGCCTGGGCCCCTCTCTGCAGGATCGACCAGCCTTGCCCCCGAGGGTGGTGGGGGCACCCCACGTGTGGCCCGTGCAACTGTGATGTCAGCAAAGGCTTCGACCCAGACTGCAACAAGACAAGCGGCGAGTGCCACTGCAAGGTGACCGTCCTGACCTCGGCCTTGACCTCTGCTCTGCACCTCCCGGGCCCTCGAGGGGGCCGTGGGGGAGGACTGTCTGCAGAGACTGCGGGCCCTGCGCCTTTACTCTAATGCGGCGGGCAAGTCGCTCTTAGTCCTCATGTGTCTGGGAGGTTGGGGGACCCAGGACCAGTACTTAACTAAGCTCTGGGCCAGCTGGACTGGTTGGTGTCTCTGACGGGCTAACCTCCCGGTCATTGTCAGTTAAATATTTTGAATTCTACTCTTGGGGCGGGGGGAACCTGAGGTCAGGGAGCCTCTCTCCAAGGGGCCACAGCGGAAAGGATCCATGAGCATCCAGCAGAGAGTCTGAGCCAGAAACCCTCTCCCCCTCCTCCCTCCCAGGAGAACCACTACCGCCCCCCTGGCAGCCCCACCTGCCTCCTGTGCGACTGCTACCCCACGGGCTCCTTGTCCCGAGTCTGTGACCCTGAGGACGGCCAGTGTCCATGCAAGCCGGGGGTCATTGGGCGCCAGTGCGACCGCTGTGACAACCCCTTTGCTGAGGTCACCACCAATGGCTGTGAAGGTGGGGCTCCCTCGACGGGTGGGTGGCTCTCCTCACAGTGTGCCAGGTCCTGGTGGAGGCCAGGAGCAGACCCTGGTGTTAGACCCGAGGAGGGAGGGCTGGGGAGCCCAGGCAGAGCTGCAGGGGAGATCTGCTCCCGGGTGACCATGTGTGCTTCCCCGCAGTGAATTACGACAGCTGCCCACGGGCCATCGAGGCGGGGATCTGGTGGCCCCGTACCCGTTTCGGGCTGCCTGCTGCTGCCCCCTGCCCCAAAGGCTCCTTTGGTACGTGCTGAAGGCCTCGAGGCCTAGAATGTGATATGGAGGACTTAGCCTCTCATCGGTGGGGTGAGGGCGGAAAGCCCCTGGCTGCAGATCCCGGGGCCCCCTTTCTGGCTTCCAGGTCCTAGAGGCTCCAGGTCCCATCCTTCCCTGGATCATGGTTCCTCTGCTCCCAAGGGTGCCCAGGGGAATGGCGCCTACATCTTGGACTCTTAACACAAGTGCTGAGAGACCTGCAGTGTGCCCAGCACAGGGCTGGGTGCTGGGGATTCAAAGATGAACCTCACAGGGTTCTCAGCCTGAGCTCATCACCTGGTTTTGGAGTTATGCCACTTGACATGGTCTGGGGAGCAGGGGATGTTGGGTGCTATCCCAGAGGACCCAGCCCTGGATGGGGTTTGGTGCTGATCCTCGGATTGATGATGAGCAGAGTTCTCAAGCAGAGAATGGCTGAGAGCAGAAGGTGGTGGCTGGAGGGGGGCAGGGACACTGGGGGGCTCAAGGAGGCCATGCGCCCATGCTCCTTAGCCCTTGTTTAGGCTCATCTGGCCAAGCCTTTGGCTTTAGTGTTCTGCACACTGTCCTTCCATTTTCACCTGGGCTACAGGAGGGCGGGGCCTCGTCTGCCTGTCTCCCGTCTCTAGCCCACGAGGTCTCAGTGGCCTCCTGGGCTCTCTTCCTGAGGCAGCCCTCTTGGCTTCCTTCCCCAGGGACCGCTGTGCGCCACTGTGACGAGCACAGGGGGTGGCTCCCCCCAAACCTCTTCAACTGCACCTCACTCACCTTCTCAGAGCTCAAGGGCTTTGTAAGTGAACCTCCTCATGGCCACCTCCTCCCTCCCCTTCCCCTGCCCAGTCTCACTTGGCCCATCCAACTTTGAGAAAGGGATTCTGGGATTCGAGCTCCTGCCTCCTGAGGCCCCCACTTGGAGAGGCCGTTTCTCCCCTTGGCTGAGGCCCCTGCACTCCAGTCCTGCCCCCTTGGGACGACCTCTCTGCCGCCGTCCTGCGCTGACCCCCTGCCCTCCCCTCCCTTCTGGTTCCGTCCTAGGCTGAGCGGCTGCAGCGAAACGAGTCGGGCCTGGACTCCGGGCGCTCCCAGCGGCTGGCCCTGCTTCTGCGCAACGCCACCCAGCACACGGCTGGCTACTTCGGCAGTGATGTCAAGGTGGCCTACCAGCTGGCCACACGGCTGCTGGCCCACGAGAGCGCCCAGCGGGGCTTCGGGCTGTCGGCCACCCAGGACGTGCACTTCACTGAGGTGGGGCTCCGAGGGGGCAGGGGTGTCTCATAGTGAGGAGGGGTCTCTGAGTGAGTCTGCTCCTGTGGGCAGTGTCCAGAGCTCTCCCTGCCACGCCTTTGGGCAGCCCCCAGCTGGCGTGAGATCTCCTGAGCCATGGCCCAGCACCTGGGTCACTTAGAACACCTCTTCCCAATGCTTTCCTTGTCTTTATTTTTTAAAATATATTTTTGTTGATTTCAGAGAGGAAGGGAGAGGGGGAGAGAGAGAGAAACATCAGTGTTGAGAGAGAATCATTGATTGTCTGCCTCCTGCACGCCCCCACTGGGGATAGAGCCTGCAACCTGGGCATGTGCCCTGATTGGAAATTGGACCATGACCTCCTGGTTCATAGGTCGATGCTCAACCACTGAGCCACGCCGGCTGGGCCCCAATGCTTTTCGTAGCAAGGTGCCCATAAAAAATAATGTTTGTATTGGAGGCTGGTCTGACCAGGCTTCTCTGCCCACAGTGCCAGGGTAGGGCCTGGGCAGCTCAGAGAGATGAGGAGGAAGGGTTAGAGGGAGGGGAAGGTGGGTGGGGAGCCAGGGCTGGTCTAGGCACAGGCTGGCGCCTGGTAGTGGGGATGAGGGGTGGGGGGCTGCGGGCACAGCCCACCGTGACCATGCCCACCCCCAGAATCTGCTGCGGGTGGGCAGTGCCCTCCTGGACGCAGCCAACAAGCGGCACTGGGAGCTGATCCAGCAGACGGAGGGCGGCACCGCCTGGCTGCTGCAGCACTACGAGGCCTACGCCAGCGCGCTGGCCCAGAACATGCGGCACACCTACCTCAGCCCCTTCACCATCGTCACGCCCAACATCGGTGAGACTGCTGCCCGAGGCGGGGAGGGGTTTGCCGAGAGAGTCCCTGGCGAGGGTGGCCCTACCAGGGCCCTGCCGGCCTCACCGCGGTCTGACCTGCGCCCCCTCCCTAGTCATCTCCGTGGTTCGCCTGGACAAGGGGAACTTCGCGGGGGCCAAGCTGCCCCGCTACGAGGCGCTGAGGGGGGAGCGGCCCCCGGACCTTGAGACCACGGTCATTCTGCCCGAGTCTGTCTTCAGAGGTCAGTGGGGGCCTAAGGGTGGGTCAGGGGCCAGGCTGGCGGGGGGTGTGTGCAGGGCCCCGCTGAGTGGACAGTGTTCCTATCCCAGAAGCACCCCCCGTGGTCAGGCCTGCGGGCCCCGGGGAGGCCCAGGAGCCCGAGGAGCTGGCCCGGCGTCAGCGGCGGCACCCGGAGCTGAGCCAGGGCGAGGCTGTGGCCAGTGTGATCATCTACCGCACCCTGGCCGGGCTGCTGCCCCATAACTATGACCCGGACAAGCGCAGCCTGAGGTGAGTGGCTGGGGAGACCAGGGTAGGAGGGGTGGGGGTTGGGGTGCAGGCTGGTGGGGGAGTGCTGAGACTCAGAGCAGGACCAGGGGTTGCGGGGGCCATCTCAGCGGTGAGGGGCGTGCCCCAGTCATGCAACTACGACCCCCATGGGGATGGTGGACCCGCTTGCCCCGCATCAGGGTTCCCAAGCGCCCCGTCATCAACACGCCCGTGGTGAGCATCAGCGTCCATGACGATGAGGAGCTGCTGCCCCGCGCCTTGGACAAGCCCGTCACCGTGCAGTTCCGGCTGCTGGAGACAGAGGAGCGGACCAAGCCCATCTGTGTCTTCTGGAACCACTCGATCCTGTGAGCCTGCACTGCCCGACCCCCCTGAGGCTTGGGGCCTCTGGGCATCCCAGCCCCCAGGCTCCTGACCCTGCCTCCCTCCCGCAGGGTCAGTGGCACAGGCGGCTGGTCGGCCCGAGGCTGCGAAGTCGTCTTCCGCAACGAGAGCCACGTCAGCTGCCAGTGCAACCACATGACGAGCTTCGCCGTGCTCATGGATGTGTCCCGACGGGAGGTGGGCCCGCGGGGGTGCCCGCAGAGCTGGGGTGGGAGCCCGGGCCCTGGGCTGGGGGCTCAGGCCCTGCTCTTCCTAATGCCCCCCGCCCCTTGCCACCCACCCCGCAGAACGGGGAGATCCTGCCGCTGAAGACCCTGACGTACGTGGCCCTAGGGGTCACCTTGGCTGCCCTGCTGCTCACCTTCCTCTTCCTCACTCTCCTGCGTGCCCTGCGCTCTAACCAGCACGGCATCCGCCGGAACCTGACTGCCGCCCTGGGCCTGGCTCAGCTGGTCTTCCTCCTGGGAATCAACCAGGCTGACCTCCCTGTAAGATGTCCCTCCTCACCCAACCCCCCTAGTTCTCAGCTCGCAGACTCCCGATGAGTCCTCCCCACCCCCCACCCGCCTCAACCTGCTCCTGCAGCAGTAACTGTCCAAGAGCCCAGCCCGGGGCCTGGCCCAGGTTTCCTCTTCTCTAGCTCCCTTACTCCCCCAGCACCCTAGAAACACCTTCCTCTGGCCCAGACTCCCCCTGAAGCACCCCCGACACCCAGGCCGTCACCCTCTGCGGAAGCTGCGCTCGGGGGGTGCCTGGGGTGCCCGGCCTGACCTGGCCCGGCCCTCAGTTCGCTTGCACAGTCATCGCCATCCTGCTGCACTTCCTGTTCCTCTGCACCTTCTCCTGGGCTCTGCTGGAGGCCTTGCACCTGTACCGGGCGCTCACCGAGGTGCGCGACGTCAATGCCGGCCCCATGCGCTTCTACTACATGCTGGGCTGGGGTGTGCCCGCCTTCATCACAGGTACCCCACCCGTTCCGGGCCCCGAGGTCCCACACCCCTTCACGGCCCACCGTCATGCTGCGTTCTCCCACCGTGTCCCAGGCCCAGAGGCGCCACATCCCGATGCCCCAGGCCAGGTTCTCCATCGGTGTCCCTCTGGTTGAACCCAGTCCCTGAAGCCCCCACGCGGGGGCTGGGTCCTCTGTGCCGGAGAGGACGGCATGGACAGATGGGGGGCAGCACCCGTCACTTTCTGTGCCTGGCCCTGTGAGCCCACTTGACGGCCCGACTGCTTCCCAGCAATGACCACCCCTTCCCCTGCTGCTGTCCCTGTGCTGCCAGGTCTAGCCGTGGGCCTGGACCCCGAGGGCTATGGGAACCCCGATTTCTGCTGGCTCTCCATCTATGACACCCTCATCTGGAGTTTCGCTGGCCCCGTGGCCTTCGCTGTCTCGGTGAGTGCTGGAATGGGGGGGCGGGGCTGGGTGTGAGTTGAGTCCTCAGATCCTCGTTGGAAACACTAACACTGAGGCTGCCAGGCCCCGTGGGTGGAAGCTGGCTGCCCCCTGATGATCCCTCGTGCCTCCCCCTCCTCTGCTAGATGAGTGTCTTCCTGTACATCCTGGCGGCCCGGGCCTCCTGTGCTGCCCACCGGCAGGGCTTTGAGAAGAAGGGCCCTGTGTGAGTACAGGGTGTGGGTGCCGGGAAGTGGATGGGCGGCGTTGGGAGGCCGCATGGCCTGGCCTCACTCACGGTCCACCCCGCTCCCCAGCTCGGGCCTGAGGCCCTCCTTCGCTGTCCTGCTGCTGCTGAGTGCCGCGTGGCTGCTGGCTCTGCTCTCCGTCAACAGCGACACTCTGCTCTTCCACTACCTCTTCGCTGCCTGCAATTGCATCCAGGTACCCGGCCGCCCTCGCCTGGGGGAGCCCCACGGAGACAGGACGGGGAGCGGGGCTGTGGGTGCTCCAATGGGCACTGACACAGCTGCTGCCTCCTGCCTGCCAGGGCCCCCTCATCTTCCTCTCCTACGTGGTGCTTAGCAAGGAGGTCCGGAAAGCACTCAAGTTTGCCTGCAGCCGTAAGCCCAGCCCTGACCCTGCTCTGACCACCAAGTCTACCCTGACCTCGGTGAGGGGCCCAGGGCTCAGGGAGGAGGAGGGCTCTCGGGGAGTCGGGGGAGAGGCATGAGGACCCAGAAGCCTGCTCTCTGTGCTTTGGTCCCACTTTCTCTCCATCCCTACATTCTTTCCTGGAAGGAGGAAGGGGCGGTAGAGTGGTATGTGTGGCCTGGGAAGAGGGGGCCCTGAGGGGAGGGGGGCTTTGACTCGGGAGAGCGGGCCTGGAGTTTGGAAGAATCAGGTGAGGAAGTGGCCAGGACAGGTAATCAGGTCCTGAATGCCCAACACCTGAGAACCCCCTGGGCTCCAGGTAAATTCTCCGCGTCTCCCAGGAGGCTCTCAGGAGACAGCTCCTAGTGCCGTCTCTTACCGACAAGCTCGTATACAACCGAGTCCGGGGTGCTGGGGTGCTCAGGGTGCACAGGACTGGCACAGCGATGGCAGAGCCACAAGCACTACTCGGCCGTGCGATGGGAGGCAGCCGAGATGTGGGCCTCTCTCTTCCAGACGTGGGGTGTGGGAGGTGGGACTTGGGGCAGGCTCCCCCAGCTCTTCTGCTTCCAGCCTAGGACCCCCCCCCCCCATCTTGCTCCTCCACTCACTGACCTCTCTGTTCCCCATCCAGTCCTACAACTGCCCCAGCCCGTATGCGGATGGGCGGCTGTACCAGCCCTACGGAGACTCGGTCGGCTCTCTGCACAGCGCTAGCCGCTCGGGCAAGAGTCAGCCCAGCTACATCCCCTTCTTGCTGAGGTGAGCCCAGTGACGAGGTGGGTGGTGGGGGGAGGAGGGAGGAGAAGAGCCCTGTGCATGCCAGGTCCAGCCAGCCGGCTGCTGGGAGTGCGCACCGAGGCTGACCCGGTGGCAGCTTGAGTTAACGGTAAGGGACACAGGGCAGAACTGGGAAACCCAGGAGAACGGGACCCTGGGCAAGGCACAGGCTGACCCGGCCAGCATGGCCTTGTCTTCTTAGGGAGGAGTCCACACTGAACCCTGGGCAGGCGCCCCCTGGCCTGGGGGACCCCAGCAGCCTATTCCTGGAAGGTCAAGACCAGCAGCATGGTGAGGACGGGGGCCCTGACGGCTCGTCGGGTGGGGGTGCAGCTGCCTGGGTTCCACTGAGAGTGGTCAGAGGCAGGTGGGCTGGCTCTGAGCTCTCTCCCCCTCCCAGACCCTGACACAGACTCCGACAGTGACCTGTCCCTAGAAGATGACCAGAGCGGCTCCTATGCCTCGACCCACTCATCAGACAGCGAGGAGGAAGAGGAGGAGGAGGCGGCGGCCGCCTTCCCTGGAGAGCCGGGCTGGGACAGCCTGCTGGGGCCTGGGGCCGAGAGGCTGCCCCTGCACAGCACCCCCAAGGGTGGGCCGGCGCCAGGGCTGTGGCCTTTGGGGGAAGGGGGCGGGCAGAGGGCCTGGGATTCCTGGGGGGCAACACGAGGGCGGTGACTCTCAGCTGTCTGCCTTCTCTGGGACTCATCTACTTCCTTCCTCCACCAGACGGGGTCTCGGGGCCCGGGAAGGCCCCCTGGCCGGACTTTGGGACCACAGCAAAGGAGAGTGGTGGCCATGGGGCCTCTGAGGAGCGTCCTCGGGAGAATGGAGATGCCCTGGCGTGGGAGGGGTCCCTGGGCCCCCTTCCAGGCCTCTCTGCCCAACCTCACAAAGGTGAGTGGGCAGCCTCCCCCCCCACACTTGCCCTGCGGCCGGTGGGGCTCGCTAGGGTCGCCCCGTCCTCTCACCACCTGCTCCTCATGGCACCTGCCCTCCTGGCCCACAGGCATCCTCAAGAAGAAGTGTCTGCCCACCATCAGCGAGAAGAGCAGCCTCCTACGGCTGCCCCTGGAGCAGGGCACGGCGTCTTCTCGGGGCTCCTCGGCCAGTGAGGGCAGCCGAGGCGGGCCCCCTCCCCGCCCACCACCCCGACAGAGTCTCCAGGAGCAGCTGAACGGGGTCATGCCCATCGCCATGAGCATCAAGGCGGGCACGGTGGACGAGGACTCATCAGGCTCCGAGTGAGTGTGGCCGGGGGAGCGGGACGGGGTACAGAGGCCCCGGCTGGGCTCGGACCTCCCCAGCCGGCTCTGGTTGGCAGTCAGAGGACGAACGGGCGGAGTGTGGCCCAGCTCCTTCACGGTGACGTGCCCACAAACCACAGTGCCCTGTGGGCATCGGGCAGAGCGGGAGGGTGGGGAGCTGGGCTGCTTTTCTGTTTCCTTCTTCTGGTGGAAGCTTCTCCCTGTCTCCTCTGCTCCGACTAACCCTCCGTCTGCCTTTTCTGTCGCTTCCTTTCCTGCCTCTCCAGATTCCTCTTCTTTAACTTCCTGCATTAACCCTGGGCCGGTGGTTCCTACACCCCAGGCTCCCTTGCCTTCCCCAGCGGCACTCATGCCCACTCCTGTCTTGTGCTTTATCCTGCCCCCGCTCCCTGCCGCCCGCCGCCTGCCCGCAGCAGCGATGAAACGTCCATCTGAGGAGCCTGGGCTTTGCCGGGAGGGGCACCCCCCCCCCCAAGGCCATCTAGTGCCAACTCCCTCCCCCACCAGCCCCTCACTGCACTTTGGACCCCTGGGGCCAACATCTCCAAGACAAAGTTTTTCAGAAAAGAGGAAAAAAAAAATTTAAAAAAGGATCTCCACTCTCATGACTTCAGGGATTAATTTTTTTTATACGCTGGAAACTGACCCCCATTCCCTTCCCAAAGAGGATAGGACCTCCAGGAGGCTCCCAGCCTCTCCTCGGTTTCCCATCTGCTGTGCCTCTGGGAGGAGAGGGACTCTTGGGGGGCCTGCCCCTCATTTGCCATCACCAAACGGAAAGGACGAAGCCACACGCACCCAGGGCGCCGAGCCCCGCCTGGGCCGCCCCTCCCAGGAACTGAAGAAGCCTGTCTGGAGAGGGAGCCGAAGGACTCGGCGCCCCCGGACCCCCAAATGCTGCATGAACACATTTTGAGGGGAACCCGTGCCCCGGGCGGCGGCCGGGCCACCCCTGCTCCTCTCCTTTTCCTGGACTCGGCCACGCGCTGCAGCCCAGGCGTTTGCTCAGTTCGCTGACCCAAAAGTGCTTCATTTCCCTGCCAGACCCGCACGCCGCGCGGGGAAGGCCAGTCACGTTCAGTTGCGCTTCTTTGCTGTTGTGTGGGTGGGACGGGGAGAAGAGTGAACACAGTGCCGGCTCAGTCGCTCCCGGCATCGGCCGCAAGCCTGGGCTCTGGGGTCCTCCCAAGATCAGGCCGGCAAACCCACTCAGCTGCTGTGGCCTCTGAGACATGTTCTAGTTTTAACCCCTTCTGGGAATTGGCTCTCTTCTTCAAAGGACCAGGTCCTGTTCCTCTTTCTCCTTCTCCCCCCGCCCCAGCTCCCTGCGAAGAGAGAGTTAATATATATTTTTTATTTATTTGCTTTTTGTGTGTGTGTGTGGGGATGGGTTGGTATCTGGTCCCAGGGGGTCTGATGTGGCTGTTACAGGTTGGGTGTGTGCCCCGCAGTCCTGGCATGGGGCCCGAGGCCCTTCCCCTTGCTCCAGGCTGTCATCTCCCTGCCCCTCCTCCCCCTCCTCAGTTTTGCCAACTGCTACTCATGTGAGTCACCGTTTCTGCTAAGCATGTAATCCAGACTCGTCATGGACTTGCCTCTGGAGCAGGTGAAAAAGCTCCCGTTTCTCATGTGTAAGGCTGGTCTCTGGCTTTCCTGCCCCGGTTTCTCCCCTCCCCCCTCAGTAATTCCTGCAAAGGGTTAAACACGTCACTGGTTTTCACTACTGATGACTTGACTTAAAAAAATACAAAGATGCTGGATGCTAACTTGACATTAACCATCAGATTGTACAGTTTGTTACTGTAAATATCGTAGGGTTTTGTGCTTGTTTTTGTTGTTTTATTTTTTCCATTTTCCCATACTACTGAATAAACTAGTTCTGTGCGGGTTGAGCGCTGTCATCATTGCTTCGGTGCGGTGCTCATCTTTCTGGCCTTTAAAAATAAGAGCAGGCAGGACCAGGAGGTCAGGGAATCAGACAACAAGTGGCTGGTGTGAGCTAGACTCGCTACCAACATCCCAGCATGCTCCCCAAAGAGCCTCATCAACACAGAGCCCGTGTCCCGGCATTTCCAAGGAAGATGTGGCGGGAAAGTATCATTTTCGCGAGGAGAGACTTGTGTAGCTGGAGAGGAGGCTGGAGAAGGGACTTGTGTAGCTGAAGAGGAGGCTGGAGAAGGGACTTGTGTAGTTGAAGAGGAGGCTGGCGGAGCAGGCAGGTTTCCAGCCCAAACCCCCAGGGCTTGCACCCTGTGGGCAGAATTCAGGAGACAGGGAGGGCGGAGTTGAGAGGCTGGTGGGAATTTCAAGGCGCTTAGTGACAGGGCACCTCCTAACACTACTTCTCTGGGCCACGTTGGGTGTTTATTTCCCAATGGAAATGAAGCAGCTGCTCATACTCCAAGACAACTGTGTCCTCCGCAACATTTCTTCTGTCCCCAAGTTTTGTGTTTTTTCAAAGGTCTGTTTAACAAAGAGGTGGGCAGTTAAGGGTGGTGATTAAGAACACAGTCCCAGGCCCTGGCGGGGTAGCTCCCTTGGTTAGAGCATTGTCCTGATATGCCAAGGTTGTAGGTTCAATCCCCGGTCAGGGTACATACAAGAAGCAACTAATGAATGCATGGATGCAACAGATCAGTGTTTCTCTCCTTCTCTCTCTCAAATCAATCAATACATTTTTTTTAAAAAAAGGAACACAAACCCAAGAACTGGATTGAGTGGCTTCATCTCTCAGCCTTAGTTTCTCTGCCTGCAAAATGAGGATGATATTAACATCTGCCTAATTGAGCTTTTATGAGAATTAAATGAGTTAACACACACACAGTGCTTAGAACCGTTCACAGTGCATAGCAAGAAGTCCATAAACGTTGGTTTCCCCTGTTACTACTGGGTGGGGGCAGGGGTGGATGCATAGAGAAAAATAGAAAGCCAGACCTAAGGGAAGGAAGGAAGCAGGTAGCTGACCAAGGACTGCTGTGGCAGGCAGGCCTCCTCCCTAGTTGGCACTGCCTACTAGGTTCAAGCAGGTTTGGAGGGGGTTGGGGTGAGGGTGGGGATAAAACTCAGGACTGACCAAGAGGGCCAGAGGAACATGCCGTGTCCTCTCTGGCCACCAGGTGGCAACAGCACATGGTTTTGCTGCTGCTTTTGCTTCTAAGAACCCAGCATGGCGTGGCCCATGCCCAGGTCACACCTGCCATTTGCTGGCCACACCCACACCTATGTGCCTGCCTAGTCTTGCATTCCTCCAGTGCTTCTGTCAGAGCAGGCAGTGAGGACCAGACCCTGCTCACTAGACCCCAGTGCGGGGCCCAGCTGGGAAGCACACGTGAGATGTTCCGGCCTCCACCAAATTTCTCCGGAGTCAAAGGCTCAGCGTGTCTCCACACCGCCTCCCCCAGCTCCATTCTGGGAACCCTAGAGTTGTTGCAAGAGTTGTTGCAAGAGGCTGAGGGAAAGGTGAAGGTCTAGACAGCCGCCACTGTGATAGAGGTGAATGTGTGAAAAGAGCCTGGCGATCAGCCATAAACAAGGAGAAGAAAGCAGCGAAGGGCCCCTGGCCTGGGAACAGAGAAAGGGCATTGCAATACCTCAGTCAGGCACTTATGTGCATATAAGCCTGGGCAGGGTGGGCACCAGCTGGCATCCACTTCCTGCACCCAGTTGCCTGTTGCTTCAAGTCATGGCCTGGCCTTCAAGAAGGGGCATTCTTGCCCTAACTGGTTTGGCTCAGTGGATAGAGCGTCGACCTGCGGACTGAAAGGTCCCAGGTTTGATTCCGGTCAAGGGCATGTACCTTGGTTGCGGGAACATCCCCAGTAGGAGGTGTGCAGGAGGCAGCTGATCGATATTTCTCTCCTATCAATGTTTCTAACTCTCTATCCCTCTCCCTTCCTCTCTGTAAAAAAAATCAATAAAATATATTAAATTTAAAAAAGGGGGCATTCTCTCAAAACTCACAAGGAGTTGAGTTGCTTCTGGTTGCAAAATCAAAGGCTGTGAGAAGAGGGAGACTATTAAATCTGCTCTAAAGGAGTCTTTGTCATTCATCGTACTGCCCGCCTTGCTCTCAGGTATCTCTTTCAGTAAAGGAATGAAATTCTCCGCCACATACAAATCACAACACTGGGCGCTGCAGGGGCTTATACATCCTGGTGCCAGCCCTGGAGCCCAGTAGAGATAAGAGGAGACCAACAACCCTAATGAAGTGAAGGGGAACGTGAAGTGTCCTGGTATCTTCTGCCTGAGGCAGTCAGGGAGGCTGAAGACTCTTAAGTGCCTAAGTGCCCCTCAGCCCGTAAGTACAGCAGACAAGATTCTGCTCCATTCTCCTGCCCTGAAGGGACACCCAAGTTTAACATATAAATACTTGCCTAGCTTGTTTGGCTCAGTGGATAGAGTGGCAGCCTGTGGACTGAAGGGTCCCTGGTTTGATTCCGGTCAAGGGCACATGCTCAGGTTGTGGGCTCAATCCCCAGTGGGAAGTGTGCAGGAGGCAGCCAATCAATGATTCTCTCTCATCACTGATGTTTCTCTCTCTCTCTCTTCCTTCTTCTCTGAAATCAATAAAAATTAAAATATAAATACTTTACCGAGATCTTGACTTGACAGCATCACACACTGTGAATTAAGCTCTACTTAACTTTACCTGGACCTTTTAATGACATTCAAACCCTGGGAAAAGGCAGCCTGCTTCCAGCTAATACCAACAAGGGGGTAGTTACAGCCCGATTCGCTGGAATCTCGAGGCCCTGGGGCCTATTCAGGCGCCTCCGCCTGGGAAGCCCATCCTGGCTCCCTCTTTGGAATTACACAGGCGTTCACTCTAAATGTGTTAGAAACTGGAGCAGGATTTGCTTTCACATATGCAGAGAATATAAAAATACGCTCACTTTATTTTAGAAAAGTATAGACCAAAGGAGTCAGTTTATCATAAACTGGCCTGTTACGATTCACAGAATTCACAGGAAGCAAGTTCCGGAGGCCAGGTGCCTGCCTCTGCTTCGCCAAACAGGCCGGAGTCCAGTAGGGGATGTGATTCAGGGGGACTGCTCCTGGGAGAGCAGGGAGGTCAGCGACAGAGGCCATTCCCATGTTCATGCCCAGTGACCCTTGGCCTGGGGATGAACACAGACTGGGGGTGGATGAGGACAACCCACTCTCCTGCACTTCCCTCCCATCTGTTTGTTCATTTCACTGCCGGGAGGTGACTTCTTTTCCCTCATATTCCAATCGGAGAGTCTGAATCCCCTCCAGCTCCACCCTAATCCACCCCATCTCCCTGGGGCACCAGCCGTGGTGGCATCTCTTCCTCTTGCCCCTGAGCCAGAATCTGCAGGAGTCCGGAACTGCCTCCAACGCGAGGGCTTGGGAGGCCGGAGAGGAGGCGAGTCCAGGCAGGGACTGTCGTGGTTGGTTACTGAATTCTTGCTTGCTGTCCTGATCTCTTTACCTAAAGAGACAGAAGGAGGAAGTGCTGGATTGCCCTTCTTCCTCGAGCCCATGTCACCCAGCTGAGCTCAAGTTTCTCAGAAAGAAACGGGACACCCCAACTTCCAGGCTCCCCTCCTCTCCGCCATCTTGCCACACAGGATTCAGGGCTGATGTGCCCAATAGCTCAGAAGCCCAGAGGACAGGGGAGAGAGAGCACCCTAACCAGCCTTACCTGGTAGGTCTTGGGGCTGCAGCTTTCCGGGGGGGCTGCAGATGGCTGCGAGTGGCACCAGGAAGATTTGGTCGCTGGGAAACAGGAACTTGATGGGGGCCCACAAAAGAAATGAGTTATCAGAAAGGACAAGTGACGGTCTCACAAAGATCAACACTGGATGAAGGCAGGGTGGGTGAGTTTGGGATTAGTGCTTTCCCTCTCACCCAAGGTAAAAACATTTCAAAGGTATTTGAAAACGAAGGCTCAAACCAGGGGTCCTCAAACTTTTTAAACAGGGGGCCAGTTCACTGTCCCTCAGACCGTTGGAGGGCCGGACTATAGTTTAAAAAAAAAAACTATGAACAAATTCCTATGCACGCTGCACATATCTTATTTTGAAGTAAAAAAACAAAACGGGAACAAATACAATATTTGTATTTGCATGTGGCCCGCAGGCCGTAGTTTGAGGACCCCTGGCTCAAACTCTTGGCCCAGTCCCACATTCTCTCCAAACACACCATCTTCAAATAGAGTTGTAAGGAAGATGGAGAAAGTGGTCACTGCTACTAGCTCTGGGAGAGTGCAGAGCTGGGCGAGGGTAGGTATTCTTACTCCTAACTTCCTGTCCGATGTCCATTCCTCCTTACCTCTGTGCCCTGCAGCACCTGGTCTTGGAAGTCCTTTCCGAGTTGACACTGACTCTGAAGCTAGGGCACCTCTGCTGGGTGGTACACTCCGGCTGCTGAGTGGCACTCGGCTGACAGGCTTGGGGATGGCTGAGGGGACAGGTAGTCGACTGGAAGGTTTAGCAGCTGCTCCCTGTGGCCGAGACAGGCGCTGACAGTTGCTGGTAGAAGGCTGTGGGGCCAAGACCGGTCTGACGGGGCCTGGCGGGCCTGGGGCAGAGGGATTTTGGGTAAGCTCCACATCTTCCCTCTTCCCATTTACCCCCAGCTTTGCTGCCTGGGTCCTCTCACTTGCTGTTGCTCTCCCACTGGGCCCAGCTTTCCCCCGGGTTGGAGGAGTTGATCGTGTTGGAGGAGTTGATCGTGTTGGAGGAGTTGATCGGGTTGGAGGAGTTGATCGGGCTGGAGGAGTTGATCGGGCTGGAGGAGTTGATCGGGCTGGAGGAGTTGATCGGGCAAGAGGAGAAGATGCTGGGCTTTTGGATGTGGGGAACAGATTGCAAGTGGGCGACTCCTGAAACACACACACACAGAGAGAGAGAGAGAGAGAGAGAGAGAAGCTAAAATGGAAAAAGAATCTGTTCTGCTGGCTGAGGGATAGAGGTGGAGAGTTGCCTAGATCCCAGTAAGGAAGGGCAGCAGCTAGCTGCTAACTTCATCACCACCACCACCATTTATTGCGAGCTTATTATAGACGGTATAGAGCTCTGCACAGACACAGTGGAAAGTGCATGGCTTACGGTATCTGTTAATTCCAACAATTCTGTGAGGTAGAATTTCACTATCCCCATTTTACCAACAAGGAGCCACTCTATGCCTGTACTGTGTCTGGGGCCACACATCCAACCCAGAGCTGCTACACTCACCCTCTTCACGCTGGAGGGCTTCTTTCCAGATGCTGCCCGAAGAGCCCTGACGGACCCCTTCCTATCGCTGCCCCGGAGTCGGGGTGTCAGGCTGCTTGGAGAGGGGGTGCTCCGAGCGGAAGAGCTCACAGTGGGCAGCAGGTCTCGGACAGGACTGTCCTTCAGCACAAAGGTCTCCCTCCGAGGGCCGGGCTTCACCCTGCGCGGCCCCGGGCTCTCGCCGGCCCTCTCGCGCTCCTGCAGGGCGCACTGCTCCAGCTGCGCCGCCAGCCTGTTGGCCTCATCGAGGACCTCCTCCATCTTCGCTGGGCTGAGGCGGCCTAAGCTGAACCTCACGCCCTGGGGGGTGGGGGCCACTGCATTGAGGTCGCCCCGGTGGGAGAGGCCCCGCCGGAGGGGTTTCTCTGGAGTTGCCAACACTGGTATGTCGTCCTCCTCACGACTGAGACAGAAAACAAACCAGTGACCACACAGGGGAGAGCAGGAGACTGCGACACAGCAGAGCCAGGGACACAACCCCAAACCCCAATGCCCACGCTGGCCTCTGGGTGCTGAGACACCCGCTTCCGTGAAGCCTAAGAGGCCGTTAGCATTTACTGACATTGGCGATCACTCGGGGATGAAGATGCAGCGAATCCACTTACCCTTCTTAACACCCTGCAATCTCATTCCAGCTTCTCCCTTCTCCCCTTGCCCAGTAATGGTGTCTTAGGGGCCCAAGCAAACCAGCCACCAGCCGCCCCAGTGCATCCCAACTTGGTAAATTACCAACCCAGGCCCCAGAGGCCAAAAATTCAGCAGTAGGGGGTGGTGGTGGGGGTGTGGTTAGAGACAGAGGCATCGTTGGAGGAAAGTAAGCAGCATAAAGAAAGAGGCTGGTACCTGTCCGATGGTGACAGCCCTCCGAAGTCCAAGGTCTCATCCACTATAAACTTTACATCTGTAGTGGGGGAAGGAATGAATGCCCGTTGTGGGTCCCTAAGGTGCTCCCAATTGCAGGATCTCAATCTTCCCTTCCGGATTTCCTTACCTTCCTGCAAATCGCCCATGTTCCAGCCCGCAGGAGCAGCACTCAGCTTGGACCTGAAGTGGAGACAAAGCATACCTTTCCTCGGGTCTCCATCCTGCCCAAGGCTCCCGGCTAGACTCAGAGCGCCAGCCAGGGGTCACGCTGCAGTCAAGCAAGCGTCCCAGGAGGAGCACCTGCCCCGGTTCACCGCCGTTATCTCCGGGGACGGTGCGGAGAGCTCCCCCTACACTTTATCGCCCTCCGCAGACGGCCCTCCCGCCCCCCTGCGAGCCCGCCTCTCCGCGTTGGGGGCGCTCTCCGCGCCCATATTCCTCCCACCCACCGTCCTGCGGGTTCTTCCTCTCCCCAAGCCACCTTTCCACGCCCCGCGGGAGCACACCGCAGCCTACCGCGAGCTCTCACTTCCCGCCCCGCCGCATCTCCCGCGGACGGAGCTTCCCTCCCACCACTTAGTCCCGGGAATCGGCTCCGAGGGGGCGGGGCTCCTTTCGAATCTCTCAGGCCCCACCCACTCCGACCACACGCATGCAGTGATTGGCGGATCCCGGCGTCCTCAGCCCTCGGGGGGCGGGGCGGCGGCGGGCAGCTGGCCGGAAGTCTGCAAGCTGGGGGCGGGCTGGAGAGCGGTTCCCAGAAAGACTCCATCCGGGGGTCTGCAGCGGGGGACGACGGGAGCGCGCACGCGTGCGCCTGGAGGTCTTCGCGCGACCATGAGTGTGGGGGTTTGCCCGTCGTCACCCCCTCTTTTCCGCCTCCTCGTTTTGCTTGGCGGAGCGGGGGCTGCGGCTCCCGGGACCCGCGCGGTCACCTGACGCCCCTCGCGGCTGTGGGCCGAAAGCTCCGCCTGAGGAAATTCGTTTTCTTGGGCTCCCGCCACGTGCCCGCGCCGTTTTTGCCAGATTTCCTCAGGGGTGACCTTTCCTGGTTACGGAAACACCTAACCATCCGTAATTTAGGTATGTTGAGGTTGTCCGAGGAGGACAGGCAGCTGCCACGGCTTTTAAAGCAGGAACGTTCACAGAGCCTGAACGGCGTGTGAACTACAGCACAGGGAGCACGGTCCATGGTGTAACTATGTAGGGGCCGGGTGGGACTAGACTTACCGGGTGCTCACCTCATCTCTATATATAAAAGCCTAAGTGGCCGGCCCACCAGTCGCTATGACGCGCACTGACCACCAGGGGCAGAAGCTCACCGCAGGAGCTGCCTCCTGGTGGTCAGTGTCCTCCCACAGGGGGAGAGTCGTTCAGCCAGAAGCCAGGCTCACAGCTGGCGAGTGTAGCTGAGGCGGCAGAGCCTCTCCCGACTCCGCAGCAGCGGCACCGAACCCCGAGCTACTGAACCCCGAGCTACCGAGCAGCTGGCCAGGATAAGCCTGAGTGGCCCGACCCCGGCTCAGGCTCCTCCCTGGCTGCCTGCCGCTTGGCCCACTGCTACATCCCCCAGGGGATGTCCGACTGCTGGTTTAGGCCCAGTCCCCATATATATATATATATGAAAACCGGCAGTCAGACATCCCCCCAGATGGCGAGGGGGTGCAGGCCAGGCTGAGGGACCCTGCACAAATCTGTGCACCGGGCCTCTAGGAAGTTATATAAATATCTAACCACCATGCTATACACCTGAAACTGATAACATTGAATGTCCATTGTAATTGAAAGCTAAAATAATTCAAAAAATAAAGGTGATGGAAAAGGAAAAAAAGGGAGGCTTTAACGACAGGGAGAATTAGGTTCAAATTCAGCCCTGACACCTGGGTGTACATGGGAGGCAGGCTTGAGCCTATTTTTCTATTTGGCCCCTGGGTTTTCTGTGAAGGGAAGATCCTGACAGTGATATGATTCAGAGCATAATTATGAATATCAGGTTTTATTCTGTGTGCCTAGGAGCTTTTGAGGGGGTTTGTAACTTTCTCCCTCTAAACTCAAAGCTGTGTTCATAAACCCCTGAAGCCTCCTCATTAGGGGTTATCTCTCTGTTGTTTCCAGATGTTGCCTGGGAATAGACGGGGCCACAAGTCAACAGAGCTTCTTAGAAATGTTCTAAAGATTTTTTGTCCTAAAAGTGGCCAAAGAGCTTTCCTGTAAACCAGGGGTGGGGAACCTTTTTTACGACCAAGGGCCAGTTGATATTTATAACATCATTCCCGGGCCATGCAAAAGTATCCACGTAAAAATTAGCCTGGTGTATTTGGTCAAACATTTAATTAACTCGCCCTTAATGCCTTGGCAGGGCCAGACCAAATGATTTCAGGGGTCTTACGCCGGGGCCGCGGGCCAGCGGTCCTCCCCGCCCCCCCTCCCCTGCAAAGAGCCTGAACTTGAGTCTCCAGCACTTGTGACCATCATTTGGGCCATTTGTGGGCTATTTTTTTTTTTTTTTTTTTTTTGTCTGCTTCCTGGTTTTCAGTGCTACAGTTGAGATGGTGAGGTTTGCAGGAATGAGATGTTGCTGTAAAAAAAGAAATGCCACAGGGAGCAAAGGAGCCTTGGAATTTAATGGCGTGACCAGGGAAAGGGTGGGGAGGCTCAGAACCTGCAAGCTTAGGTGAGGAAGCCCTGAGAGAGGAGGATGGCTTCTTTTCCCCAGGCTTGTGGGTGAATGTGGAATTTTAGTTGCTTGGAGGATTCAGGTTCTATGGAGGTGGGGAAGCCAGAGCCAGATGCCTCCCTCTCTCCGTGGCAAAGTGGAGATTTGGGGGAAAGAAGCTGTTAATTAACTGTACTTTTTTCTTCCCCTAGGAACAGCCTGAGTGGGGAAACGCTGCACTTACTTCTTCACCCACCTTCAGGTAAGCGGGGGAAGCAGTTTTAGCAAATTGGAAGTTAGTGTCTCCTAAGGAAACACATCTTCAATTTTTTATCGCTGAATGATGATTTTGAAAGCTCTCCCTGGAGCACGCCTGCCTTTCCCTCCACCCATGCGTTAGTTACCATTACCTTCCTCACTCCCAAGCTCCAAGAGCCCTTCCTTTATCTCTATAACTTGTTTCCTAAGCCCATTTCTTCTAGGAATTACTTTTTCTACCTCTGTGATTTTACAAATAAATGTTCTCTTGTTGAAAACAAAACAAAAACAATGGAACTACTTTCTCTTTCAAATGACATCAAAGTCAGAAAAACAGATTTTAGGTACAATAATTCTTCACTCGGCATAAAGCTACTAATCTGGA
This sequence comes from Myotis yumanensis, assembly GCF_028538775.1. Classification (NCBI taxonomy): domain Eukaryota; kingdom Metazoa; phylum Chordata; class Mammalia; order Chiroptera; family Vespertilionidae; genus Myotis; species Myotis yumanensis. The sequence continues at coordinate 5,358,046 of NW_027223768.1, forward strand.
AACTATTGGTCCCCCTCAACTCAACCCCAAATGGTATATACGTATGAACAGGTGGATAAATAATAAATAAGTGAATTAATGAAGAAATTACACCCCCTTCCAGGCACATGGTAGGTCTTCATTCAGAAGGTACTCCACAGTGTTGAATGCATAAATGAAGAAATTAAGGATTCCATTGCAGTTCTCATTGAATGCAGAAAGAGTAACTGTGACTGCGGGTCTTACTCAGTGTGCAGATTTTATTCCTTCACCATGAAGGTTAAGAATGTATGAACTTTAAGGGATGGCCTTTGAGCATTTTAACAAACAGCAGAGGCATAGGGCTGTGGGCTAAGGCCAGAGGTCTGGCTGATCCTGAGGGCATCATTGCTGGGCATTCACTCCTTCCTGACCTAGGCCCTGCTTGGTTGGAGTTCCCTCTTGGCCATTGTGTACATGACTGGTTGGCTCTGGTCTCTGCCCCTCACTCCCAACAGTCTCAGCAGGGGTTACATCCATTAGATCCTACAAATGATTTCTGTGACTGTTTTCTCAAGGATGGTACATAAGCAGTCATATTCTAGATACATAGGAAGAAGTTAATTTATAATAGACCATGGATGCCTTGGGGCATTAGCACTTAATTCCCATAGAACTTCAGTTGAGAGAGGCTGGAATAGATACTTTGCCTCAACTTAAAATAGACCTTCGATCTGAACAGAAAAGCCTTTCACACTCTACTCAGCAATATATCTCCTTCCTCCTCAAAACGTTGCCTAATATTTACTAGATCCTGGAAATCTTTTCTTTCTTAAGCTCATACCTGCTACAGTGAGGATCACTGAGTGAAAGAGGTGAAGGAAAATAAGGAAGGCTCCAGCTCAAACACACCTGGTTCAAATGCTAGCTCTGCTACTACCACCTGCATACTTGGAACAACTTATGAGCTTCAGTTTACTCATTTATTAAATGAATATTAAAGAGACAAAGCTCTTAGTTCCATGACTGTTGCATAGAAGGCTATTTGCGTTATATATACAGTGGGGCAAACGTAGATTTACAGTTCATATGGAAAAGAATACAATAATAATACAAGAATAAACTGTTTTGCATACTCACAACTATAAAGCTACTTTTGCCCCACCCTATTACTGTGTGTAACAAACCACCCCAATATTCAGTGGCTTGAAAAAAAGCAGCCATGTATTTGCTCATGATTTAATTTGGGCAGGGATCTGCAGGGACAACTAGTCTCTACTCCACAAGTAGTAGACTGGGCTTGCCTATAGCTGAAGGGTCCAAGAGTCTTGGTGTCTAGAGCCTTGGTACTGTCTGTCAGCTAGGGTTTGGTTGTCCTGTATGTGGCCTCTAATAATTCAGTAATCTATCCTGAAATTCTTTACACGGGAGCCAACTTGCAAAAACAAACAGAAACTACTAGACTCCTTAAGGTCTAGAACTGTTCCAGCATCATTTCCGCTGCATTCTTTTAGTCAGAGCAGGTTGCATAGTCAGCCCGGATTCATGAGGAAGAGAAATAGATGCCAACTCTTTTTTTAAAAAAATGATTTTAGAAAAAGAGAGAGGAAGGGCAGTAGGGAGGGAGATAGGAAGATGAGAGTGAAGGAGGTCGGGGGGCAGGGTGGAGAGAAGAGAGAGAGAGAGAGAGAAACAGAGAAACATCGATTTGTTGTTGAAAGAGGAGTCTGTTCCACTTACTCATGCATTCATTGGTTGATTCTTCTATGTATCTTGACTGGGGATCGAACCCACAACCTTGGTATCGGGATGATGCTCTAACCAACTGAGCTATCCAACCAGGGCAATGCTAACTCTTGATGAGAACATCACCATGCCCAACCTAGGATGGGAGGAATTGTTGCTGTCTTTTGCAGATTCCATCACAGAATGCCTTTAATATGTTATTTGTTATAAGAATAAAAACAAATGTAAGCAAGAACACCTCACCTTAATTCTTTCCCTGGCCTTAATAAGAATATGCTGCAATTTCTTCAGTGTCTCCAAGCCCTCAAGTCTTAGTGTTCTGTCTCTAATTAGTTAGGTATGTATTTATGTGTCCTGCTGTCTGGATGTGCCTCCTGTTGTTATCCAACTTTTACTGGAAAGCCCAGAGAGGAAGAGGCAAGTTATCTTCAGCATCTCTTTCAGCACCTGGTACCGTATAGAGTTGAACTCAGTTCTGTCATACACTGTCTAGGGACAAGGACAGTATTAGAAACCTCTGTGGAAGAGTAAGTGGATATCGGAAGAGAAAGAGGAGCCTGAGGTTTTCTGAAATTGCAAATAGTCTGGCTAAAGAATTCCAACTTTCTAAATGGTTTTCCCACATGGAAAGGCACAAACAGATGGACACTTATGCACTGAGGAGCCTCCCATTTATTTAGATCAGTCCAAACCAGATGCTGTACCGAAGCTCCTTAAGAACACAATCTCAGCACAGTCAGGCTTCCTGGAGGGACAGAAAAGAGAGAGTTTGTTATGGCCATAACATCCAGCAGCCAGAGCACATACAGGGTGGTATGAATTCTCTACTTACCCTGCTTCATTGCTGGGCACTGGCTGGGAGAGAGGTAAAAGGACAACTAACACTAAGAAGACTAACACTAACCCAACACAATACTGACGCAGAGAGGGAACTGAGGGATGGCAAGAGAACTGTCTTTGCAAGCCAACTGGCAGTGAGTTCTTCTGAGAAGTTTGTACTTTAATGCATCCCTTAGGGTTTTCATTTGCTATTTATCAATGATAAGCTCCTGGGATTGAATTCATTCTGTTTTTATCAGCCAGGAGCTGCAAGTAGGAGGAGACATTGGGAACCCCTTCTCTTTAATTCTCTCATGAGCTTCTCTTTCATCTCACTCATCAGTTTGTACACAACATTTCTACTGTGAATGATTTAGAATTTGAAGGTGCTATCCAATTCTAAACAGTGATCTGAGTTGCCATTTGCTTATAATGTGCTGCTTGGAACCACATACCCACATTTTCAATTACCCTCTTGCAGGAGAAGGAATCCATAAATTTCAAAGTAAAATAACAGGCACTGGATCTGTTTTTCACCATGCTTATGATACTGAAGTAGAAACAATCGACAAGAGCAGCTTCCTTCTCCTTTCCCTTGCTGCCACCATGTGGTGGTGGTGACCCTTGCCCATCCTCTACTCCTGGTTATTCCTTTAACATTTTTTCTTACAGCATCTGCCCACCTCCCTCTCACAGATCCCCCTGACAATTAGGCAGATGCTATCACTTTTCTTCAGAGGAGCGTAAATTCCTATCATGAACTTGAGTAGTATAGATAGATAGAGCATGTGGCAAAAGTAGATTTCATCTATGATAAATTTCCTCCATGGGAATGATAGGATTGAAAGGCTCAGGAATTCACATCTGCCCATGTCTCAACAACACTAGCCATAAACATGGAACGTTCAGACACCTGTTTCTCTCTCCTTACCTTCCTCAAGGGTTGTCCATGTCCTCTTTGGGAGCCTCAAAGAGGGGCTGCAAGAATTCAGACATTTCCCAATGTTAATATGTCAGAAATCTCTGGGAAACCTTTCAGAGTCCTGGGAAGGGGTATGCTTCTCAGTTGTTTTTTTTTGGGGAGAGTCCATGGTGCTATTGAGTAGTCTATGCATAGAGAAGAATAGGATATGTAATTCATTCTACACACAGAGAGTGCCTGCTGTGTGTCAGAAACTAGGCTCAATGCTGGGGCAGGTGGAGGGGGGGAGACAAAGGCAGATAAAATTGTCTACCCTCATAGTGCTCATAGTTTAATGGGGAAACAGATCAGTAAATTGATAATTATAAAAACAAAGTGCTAAATGCAATGATGGAGATCTGAACAAGGTGACAGTAAATGAATGAATGAATGAATACTTTAAAAGAGGTAGAGAGATGTGCAATATTTTCTTTTAACAAACCAGCGGGAAAAGTTCTCTGGTTTGTTTAAAAGCCCAATAAACAGCTGCAGCTTTCTTGGACTGAGTCAGAAGATTGTATTTTGTGTGCATGTGTGTGTGTGTGTGTATGAGTATGTGTGTGTTTAAAGTAATCTGGGTGAGGACCAGGAAACTTGGGCTTTTTCCACCATAGTGCCAACTCCTCATTTAACCAACATTGGAAATCTTGAGTAATCAATCACCTCCCTGTACATTAAGTTTCTCTTTTGCAAAATTGAAATAGCAACTCTTCCTATATTGTAGAATTATACACATCCTGATGTTGACTTTGATGAAAGGGCCTGAAGCCCTTTTCCATCTAGGCTTGTGTCTCTGCCCCAACTTTTTCACCTGTGGAGAAAGGACATGACTGCACCCGAAGGCATGAGTTCTGCCCTTACTCATCACATCCACCCGACAGTCCACGGACGCCTCCCCCAGGGGGTTAACCGCCTTGCAGGTGTAGATGCCCCCATCGAAAGGACCAGGCTTGCGGATTTCCAGTGAGCAGATTCCCAAATGAGTGAGGGCTCTGTACTTGGGGTTGCCTTGGATATCCATGTTGTTCTTCAGCCAGACAATCTTCGGCTAGAAGATAAGGATGAGGAGGCATCAAGGGGTGGTAAGAACCAGTTGTTCTTTCTGTGCTCAGTCTCTGAGACACTTTGCCTACAAGGTTTGGGGACACACCGGCCAGAGGAGCAGGAGCGGTAGGGTGCTTTAGGAACAGATGGTACAGGGATCTAGAAGAGATAATGGCCTCTGGGTAGCTCCCCATCCCTTCTATTTGGAAAGGGGTTCCCCTTCCAGGATCCTCAACAGCCTCCACGCTCCTCCTCTTGGTTGAAAAGAGCACCTGAAACCTTGCCTTGTTCATCAAGTATTCCTGACTAAAGGAAAAGTGATCACTTCTGTTCTATCCTGCTCAAACAGCCCCTTTATGGATCAGAAGAACGGGGCGTCAGATTTGCCTCTTTTTTGTATATACATTATTGAATTGTTCATATTCTTTCCCACTGTTGGCTTGGGAGTTACTCCTGTCCCTCTGGTTAGAAAGTAGTTTCTAGAGTGGACTTACTGGTATTTTCTTTCTGAGATGTTATGGCCACATAGTCTGGCCCAGGACTAGTACACAAAAGGTACTTGGTAAAGGTTTTTATGCCATGTGTGGAGTGGGTAGGTTGCAAATAGACAGGGAACCATGCTCAGAGTTGTGGCCAAAGGCTCGATTTTAGGCAGCTCGCATGTGTGTGGCCCTGATCAGATGAAATGCGGTGGGGGAGTAAGGAGAAACCAACGGGACTCCATCACCCCTGCCAGAGAGACAGACAACTTTGGAGCTCATTCCCAATTGTCAGCCGGTCAGAAAGTGACATCTTCAGACATAAGGAACAAACACTAAAAGGAATACTCTTTGTAATACTTTAAGCAATAAAACAATTTAAAAAAAAGGAATACTGGGAATATTCTCCACGTTGGCCTTTCTTGGACTCCAAGTGCCCTGCCTTCCTACAGAACCTGTTATGGAAGAGGCAGATGATGGTGATGGGAACAAACGTTCTGGTTGGCATGCTCTTCGACATAGCTAAGGTTAGAGCAGGCGCAGGAAGCAGCATGGCACAGCCACCCATAGAACTCCCCACTCACCTTGGGAGAGGCACGTACGCAGCAGAAGAGGTGGGTGTCGTAGCCGGTGACTGTAGTGCAGTTCACCAGAGGCTGGGTGAACTTGGGAGCTTCAGAGAAATCTCGCTGGGCAAACCCCTTAGTCTTGTAAACAGTAACTGAGGTGACCAAGAAAGGCCCTGATGTAGTGCCTGCGATCTCCATCCTCCTGCAAGTCTTTATCCTTCACTTCCCAGCTCGCACCTTACCTGCTTTCTGGATGTGAGCAAGGTCGGCAGTGATGGGGGCCGTCTCACTGAGCCCACACTGGTTCTCAGCAAAGACTCGAAAAGCATAGGAATTGCCGATGATGAGGTTGGAGACTGTGAAGCTGGTGCGGTGGTAACGCTCCAGCACTGTGAACCACAGCTTTGGGGTCCCAAGAAGATGCCATGAATGAGACACCTGTTTTGTGAACTCAGTCCACTTTAGCCCACCATGTGGAGCTATCAGAGCCCCATTCCAGAATGTGCTATGCCGCCTTCCCTTCCTCCCTCCCCGCTGGGCCTCACCCCAGATTTTGTGTCAGCCTTCTGCACCGTGTATCCCAGGAGTGCCGCATTGCCTGTGTCTTGGGGAGGTGTCCACTCCAGGGTAGCGTTGGAGTCCCAAACGTCCACCAACTTGATACTCTGCGGAGGGCCTGGCCTCTCTGAAAGGGCCAAGCATGGCACAAGGCAGGGTACAACTCACATGCGGGGAAATGGCTTCAGGAGTGCCCCTTCTCCTCCTCTGCTCAGCTACTCCTCCCTCCATCCACTTCTGTGTCCCACACTCAGCGTGTGGGAGCCACCCTGGATTCCCAGCTCTCTGTGATGCCTGGAGAGGGACCCCCAGAGGACCACCCCATCTCGTGCTCTCGCTACCTTACCGATCACCAAGATGTCAATGGTGGCGGTGGCCTCTAGCCCGCCCAGCTGCACACTGAGCTGGTAGCGACCTGAGTCAGCACGTTGGGCTTCTCGGATGAAGAGGATGGAGTCCTGCTCCCCATTCCGCACACTCACACGACTGGCATCCAAGGCACAGCTGTTATGTGTCCAGGTGGCTCGAGGTTTGGGTTTGCCCTGAGAAATAGGGATAAGGCTGTGAGCAGCCCCAAGAGGCCTCTTGACCCTCCCCCCAGTTCCACATGGTGACTTGATTTGCAGCTATAAATTCCTTGAGTTAGAGATTGGTGGACTCTCCCAGGAGACTTCTGTCTTTCAGCAACAGTCTAAGGATCATGGGAAAAGGGGTGGCCTTGAGTCTCCCACCCTCTGTGAGTTTAGGTCACGGACATGCAGGGCAGCTGGGACTAACAATAGCTTCCCAAACTCCCGAGAGCCTTCCCAGCTGAGACTCCCAGCCCTCTGCAGACCAAGGGACACGGATTAGCCTCACCTCATCACAGGGGGCCCAACCCATTCCTCCCTCAGCAGTGCAGATGAAAGGCCCATTTGGCCCTGACTTCTGGTGATATGGCTCCCTTCATTCAAGACCAGGACAACTGCCCCACTGCTAGTAGGACTCTTGGTATCTGTTTCCAAATCAAACCTTGTCCTGGTCCCAGCCAAGGTCCCAGTGTGGGGCTGGGGTCTGATCACCTGGAACGGAATTCGTAGGTTCACAGTGTCTCCAACCTTGCGGATGTAGGTCTGCCTCAGTGCCCGAGGTAACCAGATCTTAGGTTGCTCTGAGTGATGGAAAGGGAGAGAATGGGGTGGTGAGCCTCCTATGGTGGGAAGAGTGGTGCTCAGAGGGAGTGGGTATGCCTTCAGCCGTGCTCCATGGGCAGGTAACCCAGGCTTAGCAAATTAAGTTCTCTCGTAGGGAATGGGAAGATTGCTCCTATCATCTTGCTGGGGTGTAGGGACAAACAACTGGCTAAAGGACCCTCTAGGGAGCGTCAGTCTTGGCAGCAAGAGCACTGGAGTGGGAACCTGATGCTTCTGTTAATTTATAACCAGCAACTCCTGACTTTCCATCAACTAAGATTTCTTTTTTCTGTTTGTGCACAGACAAGTCCAGTCTGTGTGGTTTGTCTTTCCACCCGTTTGCTACATTTATCCTTAACAACACTCCTTTTGTCAAGGCCACTTTCAATGTTAATTCTGACCTCCAAGTGTCAGCTCTGTCCCCCAGTTTGGTGCCAGACCCAAGGAGAAAGCTTTCCCTTCCAGCACCCTAGACCCACTCAGACAGCACTGATGTCATTGCAGAGGTTGCTGGCGTCTGGGTGCCCTCCTCTGCATGGCTGCCCTGCTCAGTGCCTGCACAGTGTTCTTCCAGTTTGTGAAGGATCACTTTGTACAAACAGAATCTGGGACATACTAGATCCACTGCTTACTTACCCTTGACCTCCCAGTGAGAAGAAAGATTAGATCATGTTTATTGGCTTCCAGGATGAAGACAGGAGATGCTCAGAAAGTGCTGAGTGTGACGTTTGGAAAAGGCCCAGATATAATTTCTCTCCTTGGCCTCAGGTTGCCTTGACTGAGAAAATGCAAACATCCCACCTGGGTTCCCTTGGTGTCAGCTAAGACAGACACCATTTTCCAGCCTTTTGGGGGCTCCTGTCTCCTCCTTTCTCAGGCACATATAGCCCCTGCTGCTGTTCTCTTAAATGGAATGTGACAGTGCCTCAGTTCCCACCAACTTCCCAGCCTCCCCTAACGATTCATTCCTAGAAGTTGGACACTCACTCCCACCCCACCCCCAGCACAATTGCTTGATAGTGGATTCCAAATTTTTGATAACATCCATTTCTCTGTAAATACATTCCTAAGCATTCACCCCAATGTACATTTACCTATAAATTGAACTGTTTAAATATATATACATTATATACTGCAGAATTTTGAATGATGAAATTTAAAATAAAATAGTGGTTCTGCTTTGTTCTTTCTACCCCTCAATTTTTAGATCGTTGTCTAGAGACCAACAATTTCACTCCCACAGTTACGATCTCAAGATCATCTGGCCTTTGTAAGTGAACATAACCACAGACATTCAGTGCACACTGTCCATTTTATTTACCTAGTTTCCTTTTCTGCTGTGTGCCTTATGTTTTCACTTGGGTTGTGCTGTCTTAGACTGCACTTCACTCCTGCAGGAATGAAGGGGTTCAGGGCCTCCAGTGCTCTGAGCGCCTGTCCTGCCTGAGCCGCTCAGGGTCTGCTAGCCTCAGTAGGAATAGGACAGCCTCAGAGCCCAGGCAGCTGACTGACCCTGCTCTGCTTGCTCTCTGTTTGACTTTGACTTTGGGAGGGGGCGGGGCATGAAGAACAGAAGAAGTGTTTGTGCGATGTGTTGCTCTCCTGGGGCCATCTTGGCAAGCCACCAAGGCGTTGAGAACAGGCGGATATGACTTAAGGGTTTTCTGAAAAAAGAGGGCAGCAATTGAAAAGGAGGGTCAAAACCTCATCTTGTTGGGCTTGGTTCCCCACTGTTGGGTGGGGAAGTCACCCTTCACACTTGCTGGGGAGAGGGCTGGAGGGGAGCCTCCAGAATGCCTGTGGTATGAAGGGCCTAGCTGAGCACCCAGCACAAGGAGCAGACTGGAAGGAAAGGGCTTGGAGAAGGAAACAGTTTTGCTGAGAGTATCATGTCTAGTTGGGAAGTTGTGCTGGACCGGGACTCCTGCTTCCCCATCTGAGCATGGCAAACCTGTCCACACTTCTGTCCTCCAGCATCCACCTGAGACTGGGCACCAAAGCCAAGGCTCTGACTGTGATCTTGCCCCTGGAGGGAGGTGGCAAATGAGGGACACCCTTAAGAATTGAAAAGGTTGAGGCGAGAAAAGAAGCCCAAGCTGTCATGCCTAGAAGATGTGCTTGCTGAGCTCTGCTCTGCTCAGATTTCAGGGAGGAAACAGGCTTCTGTAGATGGGTGTGTGCTCATGTATCTGTTTCCACGTGGTGTTCCTTTTGTTTCTTAGAAAAATACCTTGCTAAGTGTTAGCATAGTTTCACCTGAACTACAGAGAAACATTAAAGAAATGGGTTGATGTAGCACATAAGCTAAGAGAGGGAGGGGAATTAGGAGGAGGAAGAGCAGAATGGCCCTGAGATCCAGAGGGGATCCCAACAGGGGCAGAGAGAGAAAAGAGGCTGTCAGCTAGGATGGTGGTCTTCTCCTCCCCAGAGGTCTTCTGTGAAGTTCTCTGTTTATAAGTGAGACTCCTGACACAATGATGAGTAGATAGGGGACAAACTGAAGTTACTAGACTGCTCCAACTGAGGTTCAGTAGGCGAGGATGTGGCTTTCAGCAGGCTCCCAGGTCCCCATTGGAGGGCAAAGGATGGTTTGAGGCTAAAGCAGCTGACAAAGTGTGGGAGGTGGCAGAAGAGTGTTTGACAGCTCCAGGTGCCTGGGCAGCAAGCAGCAGGCACTTCCCCAGCTCAACCCGGCCTTCTTGTCTGCCCTGCAAACAAGAGCAATCTGACCCTTTGCTGAGAATGTTAATAGGGGGGCTTATTTGGGGCATCTCTCTTCACACCTCCATAGCCCAGTGAGGTGTGAATTGTACTGACCTTGAGGAAACATGGCTTTCTCCTCCTCAGATGCCAGGAGGGATGTGAACCAAAGACTAGAGCCCGAAAACAGAAGCGAGGTTTTCTAAGACCAGGTGTGAGACAGCCACCGTTTGGTTTCCTCCCTTTATAGAGTTTTGGGGGAAAGGCATTTTGAAAGTCCTTTGAGAGCCATTGGCTCTGAGCTGTGTCTCTCTTAGTGCTGTATTTCTCTCAGACAGGACAATATCTAATTCTTTCTTAGAAGTGAGTACCGAAGACCATCTAAAGTCCAAAAATCTTGACTCTTCTTGGTTAGAAAATTCCTCCCTAGTTCACCCTAATTTCATTCCACTGAAGTTTATGCCCAGTTCCTTATTCTTTGCTCATGGGAAAGTTTGTTCATATCCTCTCATAATTCCCTTTCACATGGTTACAGACTTTTTCTCCAGCAGTTCCCTAAGGGCTGTGTAGTCCAGATTGATGTTATGAATTATGGCCTGGAGAGGGAAGAAACAAGATGGACACATTTGCAGAGTGAAGGGGTGTGTGTGCATGTATGTGTACGTGAGTGTGTGTCGTCAGTGAATGGTTACCAGAGCATGGCGAATGCACAAGATGAACTGTGGCTTTGAAACATAACCAGAGATTTCCAGGGATCCCAAAAGTACCAGCATTTCTTAGAGAAACATTAGCAGATGCTTAGAATGTGGCCTTGGACTTATCAGAAACCTGTCTGGAGGAGTGTGATGGGAAAGGCATATGTGACCTCAGGAACACCTCGTGAAGGACAAGAATGTGTTCTCCTTGAAGACCATGAAACTAAGGTCAGAAAAAAATAAAAGGACATAGACATAGGCAACACTTCTCTGAGAAGACTTATTGCCCTTCCCTGCGGCAGTCTTCCCCTCTGCTGGTGCCTTTCGCCCTGGCTCACTGTCCTTCTCCCCAGCGCTGCTCCAGTCATGATTCCTGGTGATTTCCACAGCCATCCTTCCAACCTCTGCCGGGCCTTACACCATGCCTGCTACTCCTCCAGGAATTTAGTCCTCCCCTGCTTCACCCTTGTTCCTTGGTCATTGTCTAGATCAGTAACTGCAGCCCCTCTATAATCTGAATTATAGCATCCCATTCTCTCATCCCCACCTCTATGACAGAGATGGCCAATTGCCCACCCAGATTTACATGATCTCTTCCACAGTATCATGATCTCTGAGTAAAATTGATGAGAATCACTCCTGAACCAAGGCTTTTAAGAAATTAGTTCTCTTTCTCCTTCCACCTCTGGTCAGCTCAGCTAGGCTCAGGTGAGCAGCACGGAGCTGTCGGCAGTGGGGGTGGGAACCAGGGACTGGAAGGGGCGCCCACCACCTCCTAGCTCAAAAATGCCTCTTTGCCGAGAGGCTCAGGGAGACCACCATGGAGAAGAAGCCACATGCTTCTCCCAGGGGGGCTCTGCTTCCATGGGGCTCAGATTCTGAGAGGTGGGGTTTCCCATGGGAGCTAGTGGGGGTGTTGGGGTAGGCCCCGGATTCATGGCACTGCCCAGGGAGAGGCAGAGTGTCATGGACTATTGACTACTTAGTCTTCCAATCACAATAACTTTTCATTTCCCTCTTTTAATCTAGACAGCCACGATCTCACCCTCATTCCCTTTCTGACTGGCATTAGTATAGTAGGTCCTCCTAGTCCCTGTGATAGACATTTTTTAAAGGTAAAAGGATAAACATTATTAGTCATTGTAAAGTGCCACAAACACCATTTACCGAATTCTCAGCTAAAAAAGCAAACACCCAGCAGAGATACAGGAATAGCAAGAAAGAGTCCACCAAGGAAGGGGGTGGGGGGCTCCAACCAATGCTCCCCCGTCCTCAGTCCCCACCCCATGAAGTCGTCCGCTCTGCATAAAGCTAAGGCGGTGCCATCAGGGAGTCGGAATATCCTCCCATCTCCCACCACCCTCCCTAACCCCACGGTCACCTTCTAGAGGGGCCAGGAGCTGAGGAATAGGGCTGCTGGCCCCCTGTCGAGGTGAAGTCTGGGGTTCTTCCGCATCTGCTGGGCTGGCTTCCTTCACCTTCAGCGTGGGTCCTGAGGCCACCTCCGGTGCCGTGACTGCCTCCATGCTGGGCCACCCAAGGCTGGGCTCCAGCGGCAGATTTTCACTGTTGGTGCTGAGGGAGCGGCTGAGCACCTGCTCTTCAGCCTCTCCAGGGGTCCCTGCCATGGGGTTATGTAATTGGGCTGGCTTCTCCCCACCCCGCTACTCCCAGAAGAAGGGCTGAAGCAGGGCTGGGGCAAGAAAGGGGGATCAGACAGCAGCCCAGAATAGCCACAGGAGGAGGGCCGAGGTGGCCCTGTTATCTTGGGAGTGAGATGACACCCCTCACGCAGCACCAGGGAGGGAGGAGAGAGCTTGAGCTTCAAATAGCTCCCCCTTCTCCCCCACGCAAAGACCATCCAGACAGGGCCTCTGGCTTCTGTGGGGTTGGGTGACATCTTGACTTCTGACCTCCAGCTCATCCGACATGGTGTTCAGGTCCAAAGAAAGGGGCCCCAGAATTAGCTGAGTGACAGGCACATACATCTTTAACTGCTCTTTCTCTCTACTCCCATATTCAATGAGCTGTAAATTTTTAACTTGACCTTTTTTTGTTGTTGATACTCTCCTGAAGATATTTTTTCCATTGATTTTTAGAGAGAGTGGAAGTGGGGAGGGAGGGAGACAAAAACATTGATGTGGAGAGACACATCTATTGGTTGCCTCCCACACATGCCCCAACAGGGGTGGGAGCTCGAACCTCCAACCCAGGTGTGTCCTTGACCAGGAATTGAACCTACCACCCTTCAGTGTGCCTTCAGGGGCACAGGTCAAGGCTCTAACCATTTAGCATCACCGGCCAGGGCTTGTCAACTTGACCTTCAAGGGTATGTCCCCATTCTCTCCCCCTCTCCCTAGTAACAGTGGAAGGTAGTCTGCACTCTGGAGCCAGACTACCAGGGCTCATGTTGGCTCATCACCAACTAGTTGTGTGACTTGTGACACATCACAGTCTGTCTTAGTTGTGTTTCCTCATCTGAAAAATAGAGATGATAGTAACCATAGGGTTGCTGTGAGGATTAAGAGAGGCAATCTGTGTAAAGTGCTTAGCAAAGTATAGCTGACTAAGTGCTCGATAAATGTGAGCTATTTTTAGGTCAGGGCACTTGCCCCTTTGAAAGCTCCCTGGCCTAGGAGATAAAGTACAAAGAAAGTGAGAGGCAGCAGGGGGAGGAGGAGAGCCAGGGGCATAAGGTCAGAAGACTTGAGTGTGACTTTTGGCTATACCGCTCACTCATTAGCTAGGTGACTCTGAGCCAATCACTGCCTCTGAACCACAGGTCTTTGGTCTGTGAAACAAGGATAATGAGGCTAGGGTTGAGTTGAGGATAAAGTGATAAAAATGTAGGGAAGTGGCCAACCCACAGTAGGTGTCAAGTTACATACTGAAGGTCCTATATGATTTCCAGTTTACCAAACCATCATTCTACATGTGTGTACTCCATCCAAATGATCTGGTTTCCGGTTGTGCTCTTTATCCCCAGAAGCCAGACTGTGTATCCCCTCGGTATATACATCTCTATTTCTATATAGACTTTATTTTTAGAGGTTTAGGTTCACAGCAAAGTTGAATAGAAATATGGAGTTCCCATATACCCCTCCCCACTAGGCCCTTATTTTTTTAAGGAAAAGTGAGTGTGGTTGAATGAATAGGCTCCTTACTCATGGTTACCTTTTAGCTCTCAATTTGGGGGCAGAGTCAATAGGATCCCAATAGTCTGTGTTAGTCTTGGGATGTGGGACAGAAGCCCTCTTTGTGACTTATATAGGGGCTCAGGACCAGGACACACTGTACATACACTTTGGGGTGCAGGAACCTGTTTATCAGGTTCAAGGGGCGGGGGGAGGGCGGGGTCAGCAAGAACCTCTCCTAAAAGAAATATTTTGGATGAGAGGAAAGGGGCAACTCTTTGAAAGGCCTTAAATGAAATGGATCAGGAAGGACTATGAATAAGAGCAGCAAGAGAAATGTAAGAGGAGCAAATGGAAAGATACCAAAGTTAAACTTCAGTGTTGTCATTTGTCAAACCTGCTATAAGGAACATATAATTCAGGAGAGTAATTGTATGTTGCTGTGTCCAGAGGAAAAGTAAAGCAGTTGAAACCTGAGAAGGTGTGCAGGGTGGGTCAGTTAGACTTTCTGGGGAAAAGAACAAGAAAGCTGGTCCTACAAATACCCATGGGAAGTAGATCTTTATGAGCATAAAGAGGAAGAAAAAAAGTAAGTAGTTTCCCCCATAAATTATCTTAATACCTTTCATGGCACTTTAATTGGCTTGTGTGCTGGTTTGGTTTGATTGCTGAAGCTAGAAACTGGAAAAGCTATCATAGTAACAAATTGTAGTTTAGTCATTTCAGTAGGTCAGGTAACAAAGTCCCAGTCTGTTTTATTTCTAACCCAAATATTGCAAATATACAGAAAATTACCAGTACAAAGTTAAACACATCCAAATTTATTTACACAATGCTAAAGAAAGTTGAGTTTTGTTTCCATTTTCTGGAATTTTATTATGGGGTCTGGCTTTGTTGTGTAAATGACATGGGTTGTTGAGACTTGATTATCCCACCTCACATGCAATTTTCTGTTCCAAGGGAACAGAAGACTGGTTTGTTTTTAGCGCACATGCAGTAATGATCTTAATAACTGCTTTACACTTTAGTAGGAAGGCAGCTGTCCCCTAGTTTGGGGAAGAGGCAAAGATACAGAACAAGAGGGACCACATGCTCAGAAAGGGAGCAAGAGACAAGAGGGGGTTGAACAACAGGCACATGGGGACCCTGAGCATTTCTGTGCACGAGGATGAGGAGGAGGGTACGACTAAACCCTCTTCCCTAGATGTCCAAACACAGGAGGTGGGCAGACTATCAGGGAACATTCAGTCACCTGACCACAAATGGAGGGCATGCGGAAGAGAACTGCAGTAGAGATCTGGGACACATCAATAAATCATTAGCATGTACACTATACAGTTTATACATGTATATATGTACATATATATAAAGGTACAGATTAGTTTGTTATTTTCTATAAACAAGAACGCTTAAGAATGCACTGGTGTGAAAAAATGCATACAGCAAGTTGAAGACAATTTCAAATTCATGTTCCGATTCTTGTTATAATGTGATGTAACCAGGAAATCAACATGCTGCTGCAATTTCAATCACCCTCCATGAGGGTAAGGCCTGGGCTCTGCTGGGCAGGATGGTGCTCCCAGAGCCGCCTGAGCTGGGCAAACGGTGGCAGATGGGACAAAGCCTGGCACCTGCTGAGTGCCAGGGCTGAAAGTCTGGCCCCTCCCATCACTCCATCATGTGGCAAATCTGAAACTTTGGTTTTGTTCAAAGGACATTTAGTCCATGCTTATTTTCCTGCTTGAGAGAAGGTAGTAGCAAAGTTGAAAGCTGAATCTCTTCCTATTTGAGCAGTTCCAAGTCTCCAGGCTTCAAGTGGGGCGAGGGGGCTGTACCGACAATTAGCAGGATAAGCTCTGAGCCCATGCACACAGGGGCAGTGCTCTTAGAGCCCTCCTTAAAAGGAAGAGAGAATCTCTACCTGGATGATTTGCCTGGAAAATAGAGAACTGGGGTGGCAGGTGCCCTGCCACCTGGGGTGGGTCTGGACAAGCCAACACTCCTCTCTGTATCCCTGGTATCATGACAAAGGCCTTGGGAGAACCAGCAGGAGCTGGAGGTGGCCAGCGAATTACTAGTCTGTCAGGGGTGAGAAGCCAGCTTGGGCATGCAGAGGCCCAGAGGCAGACCTGGCAGGTTCTATGTGATAACTAACCTATTGAATCTCCCGAGCCCAACCTAGAACAACCACACACTCTAAACACTTTATTCTTCTACATGTATTTCCATCCAAATGACAGCCTAGGTGTATGCATCCCTGGTCTCTTGTCTCACTGAAAACCAAAAGCCCCCTCAGGTCTAAGATACCTGTCCACAGAGCAGAAAAGATGGCAAGTTCTCCACCTGCATTTAAGAGCTCAGACCCACTTTGGATGGTCTAATATGTCCAATCTCTCTTATGATGATAAATTTTATTGCTGAAGCCACTAGAAATAATTTCTTATGCTATAATCAAGCCCGGAACTTTCTACAATGATATGCTATACTTTACTTTCAAAGATAAGGCTCCTAACCCAACATCAGTAGGACAAATTAGAGATCTTTTTTCTTAGATGCAATCACGGATTTAGGCTGTTTTGTTCATTGGCTGAGGACATATACTTGTGAGTGAGCAGGCTGATGTAGAACACTAACTAGCTGATAAAGGGAATACACCAGGCTTGTTAGCAGTCCTCAAACCAACTGAGCCAGCTAGTCAGCCAGGGATGGGAAATGAGGAGAATGGAAAAGTGACTCTCAGTGGAGAGTTCATTCCTGCACTCTTGAACAGTGACCCTTAATGAGGTGAGAAGCAGTTTCTAAACATACTATCAAAACTATCATTGTTTTTAGCCAGGAAAAACAGGAGAATAGAATTTTTATCAAGGTGGCAAAAGGGCAGTAAACACTGCTCTGAAAGAAATGCCACTGATTCCTGCCCCACAGAACAGCCAGTCTGCAAGGAAGGAGCCTGTTCAGGGAGGCAGCACCTGCACATAAAATGTTCCAGAGTTCACGTTCCAGCCCACACTGCTCGTGATATACAGGGGCCCTGGACAATTTACTCCATTTTTGTACTTCAGCTCTATCTCCTAAAAATGGGAAATACAACCCTATCTTTTCTTTATCTCACAAGAATGTTGAGGTTCAAATGACATATTGCAAGTGAAGCTGCTCTGAAAACTACTAATTTCTACAGAAATCCCAGGTATCATTATAAGCAAAGAGCCCTACTCTTATATGCTTAGAGAAGAATATTAACTTTCCTATAAATTAAAGCTGATTAGCGAATCACAGCACGTCTACCCCAGTGAGTATATGCTAGGGGAAAAGGTGTAGGTGAAATAGATCTTTTCTGAACATCAAATTCACTTTGGGCAGGCCCAGCTCAGTGGTTTAGCATCGCCCCATGATCCGGGAGGTCAGAGTTTGATTCCTGGTCAGAGCACATGCCGAGGTTGTGGGCTTGATCCTCCGTAAGGGGCATGCAGGAGGCAGCTGATCAATTATTCTTTCATATTGATGTTTCCATCTGTCTCTCCATCTCCCTTCCTCTCTCTGCAATCAATTAAAAAAAAATACGTTAAAAAATTTACTTTGGGCAGGAGGTGAGGATGTCTGGGACAAAGGCTGACACTCTATCCTTTGTGAACTGGTTTATCTTTGGAATTATTTTTTATTTAAAAACCTGCAAAATGAATGAGCTTTTCCTAAAAGATGAGTGCTCTCTGGCTCTAACAAATACTGATTTTCTTCACAAAAACTGCTCTCCCTAACATTATTTTCTAACTGAAGCTCACTGACTCATTTAATTTTATGCAGTTTCCAAGTCTCTATAATTCTCTGTCCACTCCCTCCCCCACTTTCCCTGCTGCTGTTATTCCATTCTGGTGAGGAGAGAACTTGAGCCATCTGCTCACACATTCTGACAAAAGTTAATTTGGCACATTTACTTTTTATGGGCTTTCTGGCCATAAAATGAACTAGCAGCAAAATGGCAGTTACCAGAGAATGTCCCAATCATACTTATTGGGAGAAACCGTGACCAGCACAGCAGGTACGCCAAGACCAAAAGCATACTATACTATATTCTTGTATAGCAAATATTCAAGCCGTATTAAAATTAATTATTGCAGCTTTCCATGACTAGATGGCCACCCAAAAATCCATCTCACTACATTCTATAATTGAATTTGAAATAAATGTCAAATGGAAAACTCCCTTAAATTTAAAATATGAACTTAATGTATCACACAAAACCTCATCTTACACTGGAAGCGTTTTCAGTTGGTTCAGCCAAAAGGTTCATGCCAATAAATTACTTGGCAAAGCTGGGGAGAAGGGGCAAGGGAGAGAGCTGGCAATAAAATTCTGATTTTAAAAATAAAGCCTATAAATCTGAAAACATGTCTAGTCCTGGCTCCACGTACAACAAGCCACCTAAGAGGAAACATATAAGCAGCCAATTGAATGATTCACCACTGAGCCAACACAGCAGGCAGCAGGGCACGAGGAAGCCCATGTTCTGTCCGTAGGGGCTGCACTGCCTGGGCAGACACCCCGGGCAAGCCCTGCGCCCTGTCCTTGAGCAGGTCTGCAGGCACACACACAGCATGGCTTGAAAGATCTCAGAGGAAGGAAGAATTTCTCCTTTCATAGTGCTCTATCTAGTCAGTTCTCTGCTGCGCCCTTCTTCCTGCCCCTAGTTAAAAATATTGCCCTTTAAGTTCTCCTGATTTAGTGTCTTGGAAGCACATGGTTAAGTTAGTCACCAAAGGGCAATTAACAAGGGTATTGCCTAATTAAGCAGGAAAAAGGAAAATCACTGATCTATGGTCCCTGGAAAAAATAAAAAAGGAGGATCGGGTGTGAAACATTCTTGGAGGAGGGCTGTCCCCAGAGGCAGAAAGGCTGCCCAGTCATGCCAGTCACCAGCGCCTCCGTGTTCATCTCTGCAGCTGCTTTGTGTCACCAGCAGAGCCTAGGGACCACACCGGCTACTTGTGAGGGTTGATGCTGGAGTTGGCAGGTGCCCTGGGGCAGGCGCCATGCAAAACATGCAGGAGTACAGTTAGTGAAATGTTCCCTTCAAATTCCATTTCATTTCCCGTAAAAAACAAAAACAAACCCCAAAGAGCCCATACTTTGCAAAAAGACAACTTGAAATAAGAAGTTAAAGATTTAAAAATGTCTCCCCCTCCTCTCAGAGCCAATTGTGAGTGTTTAGGGTTTTGCCCCCACCACCCCCTGCATGTCTTTAGTAGAGGTCCTTCTGGCTTTGACGGAAGCAGCAGAAACAGAGCTGGATCCCTCGCAATGGGAAATTTATTTCCCCAAGTCGGAGCCACAGGGAGTGTAAGAGGTACTGTGTTTCCATCATCCATGTGCGGTCCCAGCTCCTTTGAAGAGCTATTCCAGGAGGTCCTGAAAGACATAAATTATATTATTTAACAGACTAAAAAATTCCTATTTTGAAAACAATTACCTCGTTTCTGGCTGACCGAGTCATAGTCATTAAGTTTCTGCTTCTAGCTTATACCCTCATTTGTCTCAATCACATCTTGATCATGCACAGGAAAAGAATCACTCTTTTTTTGTACTTCTGGATCACCCTCAAGAAGAAATGGCTCACCTCATCTGAGTCATCATGATAACCACTTTTATTGGTGTGAGAGGCTGTGTCCAAAGCATCCACACCGTCCACACCATTAGCCTCTGCATGCTGCTGCAGCACGGAGTACCGATGCACCAGGAACCTGCGAATACAACCCTTCATGAGTCCCAATGTGCTGAGGAGGGTGTGTTTATTATAGCACCAGCTTTTCCGAGTTTTATACACTCAGAGAAGGAGTCACACATACAGGAAGCAGACCCATAGTTGGCTTACGGAAAATATAAGATCTGAGAAGACTTGGGCCTGACGTTTCAGAATGTCACTTCTTTTGCTAAGGGCAGACTCAACCATGTGCCCTTGGCTGACTTCTGGTTTGACTGCAGTACCTTTGATTGACTTCCATGTTCCTTACCTTCCCCCACAGACGTATTTCTTCACAATGAGCACTCCTGCTACAACTGTGACTAGCATCAATCCCACGGTGGCCAGGATAATTGGAACAGAATTTGACTTGGAATTCTTGATAAATGAAAACACACACAAAAAAAATTCAGGCATGAATATTCTAGGACTGAATTCAAAGATGCTGCTGATTCCCCTCATTTCCCTGAGTGATCTACAGTCTTTAGGCACTTCATGATGCTACTCTTTCAACCCCCCACGTGAACCATCTCAGGAGGATGAACCAGGAGAATCACACCTGGCAGAGGGTCACCAGAACTTCGACTACCTTGAAGCTGTCAGAATGGTGCGGTCTCAGTGGTGTCAGTGTCAGAGTTACACTGGAAGCCTTGGCAACTTCCGAGATCAAATGGTAATGTGACTGTTTCCTACTATCACTGTTTCTAAGTCTTAGAGCTTTTAAGGGTGGAGCCAGAAAGGGAGATGACGATAACAGTGGGCTGAACGAGTCTAGAACAGGGCCATCAGCTGGAAAGAAGTTGTGCGAATGCTATATCACACGACACCAAGATTTATCTTTTTTTATTTAATTTTTGGTATTTTTTTTTTTACAAATAAGCCTTCTCATATCATTGTGACCTGCTTGCTTCTGGGTGGGGAAATAGGGAGTGTGTGTTTTCATTGTATCCAAGAGGAGGTTGAGCTGGATTCTGGGACAGGTTGTGTCCCTGTGGGCGGGAGTCCTGTGCAATCACACCCACAAACACTCTGAGGACAGCCACCAGGAGTGCAGGGTGGGGCGCAGGGGAGGACCCTGCCCCTTGACAAGTACACACACCCACGCATTCTTCTTCCACTGCCTTCTTCACCCTGCCCCTTGTCAGGCCCTCATCCCTCAGAAGTTAGAGAAGAGGGGACTGCAGGTTGTCCCTTTCTCATTTTGTAGATTAGGAAACTGGGGCCCACAGTTTACTGCCCCAAGTCACACTGCTGGGGTAGTGTTTCTTTATCGGGGTTTCTTCTTTACCCATCCCCCCAATTCCAGCAGATAGTTCAGTATCATAGATCTGTAGTCAGCCCCGTAATCTGCTTCTATATCAAAACCAGCCCATTATTACCACTGTTCAGTTTTTCATTGTGAGCATACCTGGCATGACTTGGCACAGAGATCCACCCTACCTATGGCCCAGTGCTCTTCTCTTTCACACGTGCAAAGTCCAGCCCTTTACAGCCAAACTTCTTGAGTCTTTTTCCCAAAGGACCCTGAGCCTCAGAATGTCCTCAACTCTATGCTTCTAAAACTTGGAACCACTTTATGAAATACCGTACTATTTTTTCCCCAACAAAAAACGTCAGTAGATGAGCTTATTGGGTTATATGACCCATCCTTCACCCTGACAGTTTCCTGTGCAAAGGGAAGCCTGACAGATCATGAAACCCCACTGGTACCTAATCCACATCTACTTTGACATACCTGCTTTTCTGGACTCAAAAAGTTGCTTGTGCATTTCTTTTTCAAGTCTTTTACCTCTCGAACTGGATTCACTCCACCTTGGCATTTGTCTCCTGGAATTTTCCGGTATCTGAAAGGCAGAGAAAATTTGTTAACAGAATACAAGGATACATTACTAAATTCTTGCCTATTTCCTAAAAACAAGATCTGAAAAGCTCCTCATCCTTACACCATCTTTCAGGCCTGGGGGGAGATACACAGGGATGTTTTGGGGATATTTTGTGTATTTTCAGGCCTGGCTGCAGGGACATGCCTGCCTTTCTGCCTTAAGAGACTGTGCCAAAGGTCTGTGATCCAGGAGAGCACGTTAACACCCCATTCGAAAACGGGAAGGGGAGGGAGCCAATGAGGCTCTGTCTAAATTAATAGAAATTAATTCAGTCCTTAGTCACACTAGTGCCAGTAGCCACAGGGCTGGTGGCTACTGTACCAGACAAAGGAGATGACAGGACATTTCCATGATCCCAGAAAGTTCTATTGGACAGTGTCTCCTAGAGCACCCTAAAGCTCTGCACAGATCTCTGTGTGGAGAAAAGCAGCTTTTCGCTCTGAACAAGGGTACTCATTTGTCACAAAGGAGAAGGCCAGCTCACCCATTTGTGGTCAGGTGCTCCTCTCTGCCATACAGACAAAACTCTAGGTCGTGGCCCTTCAGCTCTGGCTGTTCCACACACTTGGAGTCATTTTCTGGACGGAAGTAGCCAAAATCACTGCAAGAGTCCACAAATAAAGTATCTTTTAAATTTGCTGAAAGACAGTAACTGACTAGCAATGAAGGTTTTTGTGGGTCAGTGGATGGTTAATATTCCAGTCTTGGGTTGCCAGAAAGTAGCTCAGGAAGGCCTGTGGCATCTATAAAGAAGGTCCATTTAGAAAAACACATGGAGAGGGCTTCATTGGGGAAAACAGTTATGGATCGGGTGAGTGATCAGGAAGGGTGTGCTGGAAGATAGGACATGAGGGGAAGGCCTGGTGGACTTAGGACTAGTAGCTGGGTGCACTGAGGCTGGGAGTCCTGCACAGATCGCTCAGGCTCTGGGAAGGGAAGGCCTGCAATCTGCATGGGGTGGGGACTCATGCAACTAAGACAGAGAAATAGTGGCAACAGCCACAGAACTAAACTTAGCAATTCTTTTATTTACCTCCAAATAACTCCTTATTATGTTATTTGGAGGTATACTATGGGATATTTGCAAACCTTTTCTGCCTTCTCCACTTCCGACCCTCTTAGCTTCTTAGATGGTCCTTACTGACAATATGAATGCCCTGTCCTGCCCTCCATTCTACGCCAACTCTCCATAGCACCCCCCATCTGCTCTCCTTTCTGTTTTCCCCAAATAAATAACACTGCCTCCTCTCCGAGCTGACCCCTGCGTGAGCACCCTTGGCCCATCCTTCCCACTGCCCTGGGGCCTAGCTTCACTGACAGTGTGGGAGGCACCATCAGTCCCACTCATCTGGTGGCTTCTCTCTTCCTAACCCGTAAATACAGGTGTCTTACAGGGTTCTATAACTCATTCTCTTATTTTGTATCTGCTCTCTCTTTGTGAGCTTAACTATTTGTTGCAACAAAAGCTTCCAGGTTTTACCTCTCTTGAGCTCTAAACCTCCAGTTCCAAATACCTGCTGGACATTCACCAATTAAAGTATCTGCCAGAAGAACCGCAAATAAAGAAAATGTTCCAAATACACCCCTTTCTCTGTTTTCTCCTTCACACCAGCCTTGCCTATCATTTCCTTAGGTTTGTCCATGACACTACCTTCCGTCCCCCATCTGGACCCTAGTCACTTTTTTATCGTCACTACTGTGGCTTCCCCTCATGACGTATCTTCCAGCACACCCTTCCTGATCACTCACCCGTCAGGCTCTAA
Source organism: Myotis yumanensis (assembly GCF_028538775.1). Taxonomy (NCBI): domain Eukaryota; kingdom Metazoa; phylum Chordata; class Mammalia; order Chiroptera; family Vespertilionidae; genus Myotis; species Myotis yumanensis. The sequence goes on from NW_027223768.1 coordinate 5,381,261, forward strand.
TGACCTGCTTCTTCCCAGATGCACAGGGTCAAATCCTACCACTTGTCAGGGCTCAGCTCAAATGCCACCTCCTCAGCAAAGCCTCTGACCCACCTCCTTCGGCGCTAGCTGTAATAGTGTCATCTCTCCCTAAATCCCTGGGGCATTTGCCACCTTCTGTTTCACAACATGATTATGTGCATCTTACCCAGATAGTTCGCAACAAACCTTCTATTTCCATTTTGCACTGCCCTTGCACAGCAAGTATCTAGTGAATATTTGGGGAATATAAAGCTGCTGCTAGTACTTCAAGATTTTTCTGACAAATATTTCGGGGAGAGGGTAGGGAAAACAAAGGATGTTGAGGACACCACTCCTCCAAGAGCAGGGGAAAACCTCTGGGAAAGTTTTTAGGAATTCAAGATTTCAGGGAGAGTACCCTTCCCACTCACACGTGCACATTTCCCCAGCACGTGTGGCACAGCGTGGGCTTCGGGTCTCCACTGCAGGTTCATGTCCCAGCTCTGCCACTGCCCGGATGAGCGACTGTGGGCAAGTCAGTCCTAATCTCTCTGTACTTTCTGTTACTTCTTCCCTCTGTGAAAGGGAAAGGACAACAATGCCCTCTCACAGGCTGCTGAGATTAAATGTAAATTGCTCAGGACAGTGCCAGTCCAGTCAGTGCTCAAAAAATGCAACTGCTGTCATTACAGCTACACGATGATCAAATATAATATGCCCTCCAGGAGCCTAGAGTTTGGTGCTGGAGGCAAACCTATACACAATGATTAAAACACAATAAGAGCTATGACAGGGGTTCTGTGGGAGCCTAGATGAGGGAAAACTGGAAGGCTTTAAAGAGGTGCTATCTGAACTAAGCACTAAAGGAATCCACCAGGCGTGGGGTCAGGCAGGGACATGGGAGACTTTGCAGGCTGTGGAGCAGCGTGTCCAATGGCTCGGAGCTCTGGAGAAGCACAGCATGTCGGAAACCAGCTCAGTAATGAAGAGCCAGCCCATGTGCAGTCAGGGACGGGGACAGCCCTTGGAGTTTCAAGGATCTCTAGCCCTACTGTAACAAAACAAGTGATGTGAGTGACACTTCCCCTTTGGAAACGGGGAGAGGAGGACCTCTGGCCATTCCACAGACAGATATGAGCCACACAGGAGGACCCCCCAGGGTCAGACTTGGGTTTGCTTGGTCCTGTATTCTGTCACCTGTGGTTTGAGGGAATATGACAAGTTCCATAAGATGACTACCTGTGAGGTGAATCAGTCCCTCTTATTTGCCTTAAGTTATCTTGCTTAGACTACCTAAGGGACTCCCTCGCCCTTGTATCATCACTAACCCCATGCCAACCACATCACTGATCTTTAAGCCTGGAGGTTCCTGAGTCTGGGAGTTCACCTTGGTGGCTTCTAAACCTTGCTGGGACACAGGGACCATAAGTATACTGCTGTCACCTAGTGTCTCGGGACAGAAGCACTCTTTCTGCCTTCAGTCCTGCTGATGACCCAAAACCTAAGTGCCACCTGCTGAACTCAGGCCGGTGGGCTCTCTGCTGAAGTCCAATGTCCTCTTAGCTCCTGTGACACTTTCCTTGGTGTTTGTACCTCATCACCTTCTCTATTTTTTAATCTCTTCCTCCTTACATACCTCCCTCCTTACTATCATTGCCAAGTCAGGATTTCTGGGGGTTGCTGCTGGCTCTGCCCAATAATTAACTGTTCAATATGATAATATTATCTGTCCAATTATTAATGACTTTGGTTCCCTTTCTCTGTGCCTCAATTTCCTTAATAAGCAGCAGCAGTTCTCTGCTCTTGGGGAAGGAGGGAAAGAAAAGGATTGAAATATTGTCCAATCCTGTAAGACAACTGTGTTCCACTTCCCCCAGCACAGGAAAGGGGCTGAGGGATGCTGGTACCAGAGGAAGTCCTCCAGGGAGCAGAGACAGACGGACGGCTGCTTGGTCACCGCATAGTCCCGGCCATTCTGACAGACGGATGACTTGCGTAGCCGTAGGAACTGTTCTTTATAGCCTAAAATGCAGCCATCTCCATAATCTCCAGGGTCTGTGGAGTGAGCCAGCCATATCATATAGTCGTTCTCTTCACCTAAAGGAAAGACAGGTTGTTCGGGAAACTGCCTGGCACAGCGCTCACCTACATGAGGCAGCTGCCAGGCGACAGGAAGAACAAGGAGAGGAAGAGTGGGGATGTCTCACTCAACCCATCGCTTCATTTTGGAATTGTGAAGCCACATTACATTCGTTGAAGCCTACTAGCAATGGGCATTTCCTCATACCAAAGGAGCGATATTTGCATTTCACCACTCATTTGAGTATTAGGAAAACCTTTATTTGTTTCAAAGTGGGAAGCTGGATCAAGGATCTCTAGGGTTCCTTGCAAACAGAGAGGCTGCTGGCTAGATGTCTTGTCACTGATGCCCTCGGTCAACAGGAGCTGCCAGAGGTCAGCAACCAGATGCTTTCCTTTAGGACAAGATGCCAATGAGCCAAAAGCATAGGTTCAGTTTCACTATGGGTTCGTTTGCTTCAAACAGAAGCGAAAACATTCTGTCTCTAGACTTTTAACTGTAGTCGGCTGGATGTCAAATGAAGACTGTTGATGACAGTTAACCTGTCATATCATCCACTCTTGGAAAAAGGACTCAAAGGCTATGGTCTAAAAACCTATGGATCAGGTTTTTATCCTTTGGGATATGAAGACCAGCACAGAGCCTGTTAAAGAGCAGGTGCTTAACAAATTTTTTCATGACGTTAAACTTTATGCATTTTCTTCTTCCAGTGAAAAAAAATTAAACTGAATTGGCTATTTAGAAAAATGGGCTTACAAGTTTTTGGTAGGAAAGGTCAAAGAAGACACTCACAGTTCCTTTTAAGGACATCTTTAAAATCGATGGTGTAGGAGACCCACTGACGTGTCAGGAAAGTTTCAGTGAAACCCCAGATGCTGATATTCATGGACCTTGCTCCAGGTTCCGAAGCCAGGCCGGTAAAGTAGATGGGCTCCCTGGTGAACGTATAGGTTTGCCAGCATTGACCTTCGTCTGTGGAGAACCTGAAACCCCAATCAGAGAAAGATCACAACAGAGGATCAATATGTATGGGACTATCAGGAAATCACTCTGCTGTTAGGTCCAAATCAGAGAAGAACCCTCATGTTTAGGTGATAGCTTAGTTAACAGGGTAAGAAAAGGGATTCATTCAGAGCGTATGGAAGAAAATGCCTTTACAAAATTTCCTTCCAAGGAAAGAGAAAGTAGTGACCCATGTAAGAATGGGCTTCCAATTCAACAAACAGAAATGATCTATTATGAGCCTTTACTTAAGGAGTCATTCCCCATCCAGAATGTTCAGACACTTCCACAATAATCTTGTGGAGAGAAAGAAGGCGCAAAAAGTGTTAACTTGAAGTCAGAGGAAAAAGCAAGCCATTTAATCTGAGTTGCTCTAAATGCAATCCCTTTAAAAACCTTCCCTACAGTTCTGTAGAATGCACATATTTAAATCAGGGCCTGCAACTTCCCCCCAGTGAACTGGAATACTTCCCACAGTTGCCCTTCATGCAGAAAGTGTGGGTGGAGCGGAGCTCATGCATACTTAATCACATTGATAGGACGGCTGCTGTGCTCAATGGCCACGATGATGCCTCCAGAATCCAGGATGGTGTAGAAGTGGGGTCCTTCCAGCATCTTCGTCCAGGAGTAACCCCCATCATCTGAGATGTACACGTCCGGGATCATGACTGAGATGGCATCTCCCACGCTACCTGCAACACAATCCATCGTCTCCTCAGCACAGAGCAGCAACGAAACAGACAGGACTTACTGCCAAGAGGCTAATTTTGAGTAAATTTCTTCTGATTACTTCCCCTCATGCCTCTTGTGATAGAAAAAAGGCCACTGAAAATTTGGGAAAGGGGAAAGTCATGTTACTCTCTCTGATGGGAGTCTGTGAAATAACCCTAAGTACCATTATCATGCAAGAAATCCTCCAGAGGATGGTAAAAGCCATGTTCGGTGGTTTTCTTACAGGGGAATGAAGTCTGAGTGTCAGTGTGCTCAGCTACTTCGTCCCAAGGAGGGGAGGGGAGGCTCCTTACCATGTGCGATGACTATGCCCACGGCATTTGGCTCTGAGAGGGGCGCCATTGGAACGTTTAGTTTTTGGGAGATGCTGTAGGAAGCGTGAATATGAAGGCTGCACTGTGAAAAGAAATCAAAACTTAGATTAAAACCAAAGGTGGAATTTTTTACTCATTCACAGAGCCTTCTAATAACTCTAACCCAGACCTCAGTGGGATACTCTTTTTTAAAAATTATGGTAAAATACACATACCATAACAATTACCACTTTAACCATCTTTAAGTGTGCAGTTCAATAGTGTAAGTACATTCACACTATTGTGCAACCATCACCACCATCCTTCTCTAGAACTTTTTAATCTTGCAAAACTAAACAATAACTCCCCGTTCCACACAAATAAACCTGATGAATGCCTGACATATTTCAAATACTGTACATGACGTGGTGGTGATTGGAAATAAGACCTAGTTCTGTTTGTGTGTGTGTGTGTTTTAATCCTCATCCAAAGATATGTTTAGAGGAAGAGGAGGAGGGGCAGAGAGGGAGAAAGGAGAGAAAGAGAGAGAAACATCAATCTGTTGCCTCTCATACACACCCCAACCGGGGATATAACCTAGGTATGTGACCTGACTGGACCAGGAATCGAACCCACAACCTTTTGGTGTACAGGATGATGCTCCAACCAACTAAGCCACCTCGCCAGGATCCAGCCTTGTCTTTAAGAAATATTTCTCATCCTAGATGGTTTGGCTCAGTGGATAGAGCGTTGGCCTGCAGACTGAAGAGTCCCAGGTTCGATTCCAGTCAAAGGCACATGCCCGGGTTGCGGGCTCGATCCCCAGTAGGGGGCACGCAGGAGGCAGCCAATCAGTGATTCTCTTCCATCATTGATGTTTCTATCTCTCTCTCCCTCTCCCTTCCTCTCTGAAATTAGTAAAAACATATTTAAAAAGAGAGAAATATTTCTCTAAAACCAGTTGAGGTACAACGCAGAGCAAAAGTTACTGCTTTAAAAGAGGTTCAAATTGGTTAAAATGTTAATTTTATGTCATGTATATTTTACTACAAAAAAAAGAGGTTCAGGCAAACTATTAATAAAACAAAGAGGAATGGTTGATTCTAACTGAAGATGGGCAGTGAGGATGGTTAGGATTTCACAAGTTCTAATGAATCGGGGTGGGGGAGACAGGCCAGCTTTCCCAGGAACAACGAGGGCAAGGCCACGGGGCAGGGGCACATGTGGGGGTTGAGGAGCAGCAGAGGATGATAACAAGGGGTGTGTCAGTGATGAAATGGGAAGTGACATCGAAAAGGCAGAAGACAGTCTGCCAGGGGAGGAGAGGCCCTTCAGTCACCAGGTGGAAGCCTTTATTCACAGGCAAAGGGGAGCCAGGAAATGTTGAGGAGGGAGGGGCATGGGAGCGGGAAGAGAGCCAGGCAAGCAGAGGCCACTGGAGGCCCACCCCTCCTGGGGCACGCAGGGGGATGGGGAAAAGGGAGCAGAAGGGAAAGACTCCACAGTACTGCTGAGTAGAAGGAAGAAAGAGCATTGTGGGTGGAGAAGGTACACTTAATCTCACACCATGAGGCTCTGAAAACAAAACAGAAAACCCAGCCTAGAAGAGTAGAGTGCATGTTAGCCACAGGTATTGAGGAGAGCTTAGAACTACCCAAACTGTCATTTTTGAAAGAAAACTCTTTTAGTGCTCCCCTAAGCACCTCTCAAATTCTGAAAGAGCCAGGCACAAAGCTTGTTTCTCTTTTCTTTTTTTTCTTGCCTGTCAAGACCTGTCACTCTCAGAATCTGGGATTTCCTGAGCAACACCTTTGTATTCCTAGTTCTAGGTCTCTCCTAGGGGTCACCACCTGCACCGCCCAGTTATGTGGCACCCAGGCAGAGGGGAAGACAAGGCCAAGTTCTCTTCTCTTGTTAATGGCCAGCACGGCTTTGCCCTGCTCAGGAACGGCTGGCCTGCGGCTTTTGCAGAATTCCTAATGTCTCAGAGCTGCCGTGCTGACTCCTAAGTAATCCCCGACCCATATGTCCATTCTGTTTCCATTCAGCAGTTTTGCAAAACACAAATTGTTAGCCCTCAGTTTTGTTTTTCTTTAAAAGACAATCCATAGTATCTTGGCCTTTCTTCGCAGTCCCTAGTTCCTAGTTCCTACATTCTAAGTTAATTTCATTACTCTCATTTTCAAGCTCTCCACCTTTATCTGTAACCCTAATCAAGTGCTAAACTTCACTATTCAAAGAACTGGCACAATAAGAGCAGAACAGAGTGGCTGCTCTGCTCCAAATACATACGACAATTGGAGTAAAACAAACCTCATTCTTATTTTTTGCTGTAGCATCACATTCACTGTTCTCAGGCTTCCTCAGGTGCTTCCACCTTCCTCCTTGGTCAAAAGTGATCATAGTCTGGATAGAATTATCTGAATGGGAAGAGAATGATATTAAGCCCTATACACTGGAAGAACCCTAATAAGTTCTGTTTCTCCAACCAACTGAGCCATACCGGCCAGGGCTTAATAAATACTGTTGTGTGCCCACTATGTGAAACAAAACTGAAAAAACAACAAACAAAAAACCACACACACAAAAATACCACATCTTTGTGAAACTACATTCTAGTAGGCTGAGACAGACAAACACTAGATGTGGTAAACAGGTAAATGCATAGTATGTTAGAAAATGGAAAAATCTGCATAGTTAGAGGGGGACTGACAGTGTGCGTGTGTGAATCGGGGAGGGCAGACTGAAATTTAGAATAGGATAGTCAATGGCAGGTCTCATTCAGAAAGTAAATATGAGCAGACTGGAGGGAAGAGATGTCAGCCCTGCAGATATTTGGAAAACAGAACAGTCCATGCACATCTCCAAACCACAAGCATGTGAACCTGGTGGATTTAGGGGGATTGGCAGAGAACTGAGAGCTAGAGTGACTAGAGTAGAGGGAGAGGGAGAGAAGAGGGAGAAGTGAGGTCAGGGAGGAAATAGGGGGCCAAGATCACTTGGCCTTGTGGACCATTGCAAGGTCTTTACAAAAACAAACAGCCCACCTCCTATAAAAGAATAAATATGTAAATAAACAAAAGCTTCAGAGACTCCCTGGATGGTCAGCTCTGTGCTCTAGACTAGAGTAGTGTGTGTTTGCATAAGTAAGCTTTAATAAAGGTGAGCACTGCAAAGCACTGAGCAGAACGCAAGAAGCCTGGCTGGCTACTGCTGTGCCCCCTCTCTTTCTTAGTTCTATTTACCATAACTCACTTAAAAGTATAGCCAGAATTGACACAGGTAGGCTGATGGCTAAGGTAAGCAATCTTTCTGGGGGACAGGGCCATCAGTCTCCCCAGAGGCCTCTACTCTCACCATGTTCAGCTGAAGGACAGCTGTGCCAAGCAAGACTCACCTTCAGAGAGCACACTTGTTATGTAGACCCCACGGAGGGAGGTCACATTGGTGAAGTCAGTCTCACCACCTGTGGTGGTGTAGAGATGTCGGTCCAAGGACTTGGAATAGACAATACCTCGATCGTCAGAGGTAAAGATGGTGCCAAACCCAGTATCTGAAATAGGCAAACAAACAAAAACACTATGTCTTGGGAGGGAACAGCGAGGCAACAAAAGTCTAACCATACACATGACTGAATCATTGCACATTAGCCAACCATCTCTCTTCATGATGTAGACACAGACCAGAGATCCAATCAAGGTTTGATATTCAAGATCTTTTTTATTTTATTTTATTTTAATATTCCAGATCTTTGATCCTTGTGTCCATCTTTAATTCTAGTATCCCTGTTACTTAGTGCTTGGAATATGGCAGGTTCTGAGTTTGTTGAATGAGTTAATCAGATGCTACAGAAAAGCTCTTCCAAGATGTATTTTGGTGGCAGAGGCACTGTATTTAGATTCATAGCTTACACTTCTGTTAATCTTAACCTCTGGAGCAATGCTTCTCAAACTGCCTATAATGAAAGATCAGTTTTTAAATTTCCACTATGTCACAAACCAATGCTTTTGTAAAATAGCATAAAAATTTATCACTAGAACAATGAAATATAACCATCAACTCTTTTATCATTAGATTAAACACATCTAAAATTACTTTGTCAAATAGCTATAAGAGCTTCTAAATTCATGCTCTCACTTCCTCTACTTATTTAGTAACAGAGTTTGCAAATTAGTACCCATCTTCTGAGCATTCTTTGAACACCACTGTTGTAGTCCCTTGGATATGCACACAAACAAGACAATGTCAAAACAAGTGGCCCCTTTTAACAGAGGTTACACTTTCTAAGACAAAATACTCAAGTAGGGCACTAATAAATTCCTAGGGGTAAGAGAAAAAGCTACTAAAAGTAGGGCTTGCAGCTTTGATCTCTATAAATTCAAGAGTGGGCCTCTGAAACGCTCTTACCTCCAGGCTCGTCTACGTGCATGAACACCATGTCATCACTGGCTGCTAGAATAGAGTAGAACTGCTCCTGCCCCACAGAGGGCAGCTGGGCCATGCTCCACGTGTCCCCTTGATCAGTAGACACATGAATCCTTCTTGTTGTATCCTGGAACAAATGCCAACATATATCTTTTTAATTTTCTTCCAAGGTACCATGTGCAGGGACATACTAGGTACATTATTAATAATTACAAGTATCATTATCCATTTCCTCACTGGTATAACTGATATAAATGAAAGGTCCCAGTACCAACTACCTAGCAATTTCCAACCTCTAGCAAAGTTCCAGGCAATGTGACAATCCGTTTTATTGTAAGCAAAACTATCCTGACTTCTTCATTCTAGAGGGGCCTGTAAGATATTATCCTCCCAACCTCTGACATTCCTAGTTCCTTCATCGGAGCCAAGGATGTCATGGTACCATCCCTGACTTGGCTTTACAGCCATTCACATATGCGTGCTCAGATCATTCTTAAGTGAGGTTGCTGCATAAAGATTTGGTCTCTTTGACACAGTCTTGGGATAATCCAAAGAAGTAGATAACAAAGGGTCTAAGAAATGGAGATGAAAGCCATGCTTGGGTGATCACAAGGAAGTCAATATGTGACATCTCTTTATGGAAGTCTCTCAGAACAGCCATAAGGAGGGGAATGTGCACCGGCTGGGAAGAGGCCAAGGAGTGTCAGAAATTAATAAAAGGAATCTGATCAGGGCTTTAGCTGTTAAAAGGAGTCTGTTAAGGATGTAATTAGCACATACTTCCTCATAAATAGTTTAAAATAGCTACTAGACACAACTAGCTAGGGCATGAGACTGACTTCCAGGACCTCCTTATGTTAAATACTCTTTAAAGTTCAGTGACACGTACAGTTATGTATTTTTCTAAAACTTATACACTTAGATGTTCACTTTGAATCTTACTCTCATTGTTATAGGTAGAAGTTAAAGTTCAAAAGCACACAGTGGAATTTTAGTTTTGTATAATTGTAGTACAGTGTAGGAGGCTATGTCTGGAATCAGTCTGATTTCCACCAGGGTTCCACCTCAGGGTGACTCCAGGCAAGTTACTCAGTTTGCTCACATAGAAACTGAAGTAACAGTATTAGCTTAAAGGGTTGTTGGGAGGATAATTACAAAACTGCTCGAGGGAGTTACTGTAGTTACTGTCTGCTTAGCCATCTCCAATTCTCTCTGAACCCCCTCTAACCAGTTTTTTCACCTCAGCACTTCGATGAAACAGCTTTAGTCAAGCTCACCAACAACCTCCATTTTGCCAGCTCCAGTGGCTAATTCAACATCTCAGCTAAGTTTAGCACAGCTGACCACTTCGTCCTTCCTGAAACACCTTTTTCACGTGGCCTTCACAATCTCGCATTGTCCTATTCGCCCTGCCTCACTGGTCCCTCCCTCCCAGTCTTCTTTGCTGGGCTCTCCATCTCCTTCCAACCTTTCAGTGGTGGGTGCTTCAGGGTGTGCTCAGTCCTCCCACTCTGCTCTATGTACTCATCCTCCAGAAGATATCATCTAATCACATGGCTCTAAACACATATAATTTAGGGAGATACCCAAATACTAACATGACATTTCCACTTAGATATCTAACAGGCATCTCACATCCAAAACTGAATTCTTGATCTTCCTCCCCCAAACATGCTTCAGTCTTTGCCATTTTAGTAAATGGTACCACCATTCAGTCAGTTGCTTGGGCCAAAGACTCTAAAGTTATCTTTAGTTTCTCTCATTCTCTCACAATCCACATTAATCCATCAGCAAATCCTATTGGCAATACATTGAAAAACACACCCACCATCTCACCACTTGCCCCCTCTACCCCCTTACACTACTCTAATGGCCTCCCAGCTGCTCTGGCTCTGCCGTTCCTGCCCCGGCAGACTACTCTGCGCATACTTATTCTGTCAAGAAGTCAGATTACACCACACCCTGCTCACAACCTGTTCCCAGCTTCCCAACACAACAAGAATAAAAGCCAAGGTCTTAATCACCACTTATAAAGGCCCTGTATGATCTGGCCGCTGGCTCCTCCTCTTTGGACTGCCCTTGTCACTTTTCTTCGATATGTCAAGCATGCTCCAGCCTGAGTTCTGTGCACATCCTGTTCCCTGAGCCTAGATGTCCACATAGCTATGCTCTCACCCCAGTCAGGTCTCAGAGAGCTCATCCAAACCACCCCACCATAAACAGCCCTGCTCCAATTCCTGTCACTTTCTATTTCCTTATGCTGCTTTAGATTTCTTCATAGCTTTAATCCTGACCTGATATTACATCATATTTATTAGTTTAGTATCTATCTCCCCTACTTAACTATAAGCTCTGTGAACAGGACATTTATCTGTTTTGTTCACTGTTATGTACTCAATGAATGTCACCTACTTCTATTATTATTACTGAAACAAATGGATTGCATATATCCATGTCTGAGTAAAGCCCAAACACTGCGTCTACATATCCCAAAACAGACACCAGAATTCGTGTGGTGGTGACAGGCTGAAGTGCCAGGATAGCCCAGAAGAGTCAATCAGTCTCTCTAAAAGAATCGCCCGCAAATCTTAGAGTGATATCAAATACCAGTGGCCTGGTGCACAGATTCGTGCACATTGATAGGAAATTAATTAGAAGAAATATTTTAATATCGCTATTCGCCCTTTCTCTATAATAGAAGTGTCAGAGATGAAAGAAAATTAGTAAAATGTATATGAAAATAATATATAAATTGATTAATAAACAATAACATGATACAACAACAAAGACATGATATAAAGGCAACATTGATAAAAACAATGACTGATAAATTGATTAAACTTATTCTAATATCTCCCTGTATACCACATTAAGAGTAAAAACACTTTCAGAGTGCTTGACTAATATCCCTTGTGATGAAGTATTTACAATACAACTTTAACGTCACACATTCTTCAAACATGAGAGAAAGCAACATATAACTGACCATGTCTGAAAACGGGTTCAGGTAGGAATATTCCTACTCTGTCTAGAGTTTGTCCTTGTGATTTATTAATAGTCATTGCAAATGCTGGCATCACGGGAAACTGTCTTCAAATTAATTTAAATGGGAGGCCAGTGTCATATGGGAACAGTTGTGCCAATAGTTAGTCTTCAGACATATTCTGTCAATGCCACCGCTTTCTTTCAGCTTCAGAATGTCAACAAAAACAACCAAATTCACAATCGACAATGACAGATCGAAACGCACGTGTATGATTGGCACCAGTGAGAGTTTTACATGTATTGTACATACTCGAGTCAACATTTATAAATTGCCAGTGCGCGTCATATGTACCGGCTGCTCAGTATGGTCGGTCACTTAGCCTTTTATATATATAGATTGCAAAAAGTCCAAGGAGTAAAAGGGATCTATAGGAGGCATATTTACAGAAACATTAGAATCCAAAGAGAAGAGGCAAACACTCACCTTGTCAGCCATCACAGAGGCAAAAAGGAAACGTCCCCCAAGACCAAATGAGTAGATTTTCACACCAATGGTTTTGAAGCTTTTTCCCAAATCTGAAGTCCTCCATAATTCCAGTGCCCCAAGGTCAGCTTCTTAAACAAGATGAAGTAGTAATTAAAATGTCACTTCCTAGTGAGCCTCTAGTTCAGACAGCTGTTTTAGAATTGTTCTGAATTTTATAGCTACAGGATTTCTAATCCTATGGATGTTAATCAAATGAGGATATAAATTGATGTGGCATTAGACACAGGGAATTCACATGTGGGTTTTATGTTTATACATGTGAGGTTATACCTTGGACAGATAGAGTTTAGTTCATTCCAATACAATGTTGCATAAAAAATCACAGCCACAGCCCTGGCTGGTTTGGCTCAGTGGATGGAGTGTCGGCCTGCGGACTGAAGGGTCCCGGGTTCGATTCTGGTCAAGGGCACATGCCTGGGTTGTGGGCTTGGTCCCCAGTGGGAGATGTGCAGGGGGCAGCCAATCAGTGATTCTCTCTCATCATTGATGTTTCTATCTCTCTTTCCCTCTCCCTTCCTCTCTGAAATCAATAAAGATATATTAAAAAAAAAAATCACAGCCACAGCATCCTATTTACTTTCTTCATGACATAATTTGAAATTATCTTATTCTATTTTAATTTGTTTGAGTTTTGGTTTTCTTGTTGGTCATTTATCTCTTCATCCCTACTTGAATTTAACATGAGAGTAGCCTTGGGTCTCTTATTCTCTTCATCCTTAGATAGTGTTTAGCATACTACTACAGGTGCTCAAATGAATAAATGAATGAATTTGTTGAATGAATAAATAAAAAATTACGCTTTCTGCTTTAAAACTGTGCCACTGATTGGAAAGCCACTGGCTTCCACTGATAAACACTATCCATGCTCTTTTGCAGAAATACCAGGCATTTCGATCTGTTACTGTTTGTAGCTTAATGTTTACTTTATGTAAATACACTGCTGAAATTAAGTATAGCGTCTCTATGTACAGCCTGCAGTTTTATCTGATCTAGGCACAGTATAGTAATTAGGTTGTACTTTCAAGATTTTAAAAAATAATTAACAGCTATATTAGCTATTAGAATTATAGAAGAATGGAAGGAACTTTGATATTTCTACCTCTTATGACTCAGAATATTCTACCACGAATGGATGGGACACTCTTCTGGGACTAAAATATACTTACTGCAGGAGCCATTCACATGGGTAGTAAAGAAGATGGTGTTTTCTGATCCCCTGCAATGAGGCAAAGACAGGGAAAAGACATGGTATCAGGTGTTAACACAATGTCAACCTTTGTCACAAAGCTCCAAGCAAGTCCAGTAAGCCTCCTCCATAGGTACTAGTGAAAGCAGCAACTCTGGACTCTGACAGCTCACTGTCAGGGTTCCCCAGAGCCTGGCTCCAGGCATCTGCCACAGTCCTCGGAACTTCTCTTCCAGCTTGTCTAACTGGTCTACCTACACTCTCCAGATCTGCCTCTAGCATTTGCTCTTACTGCTTTCTTCCGAAAATGCTTTTCTCTTGTGTAACCACATCATACCCTCGCAATTGCCAGTCTGTAGCTTACAATCTAGCTCTTCCGTGAAGCTTTCCCTGTCACTCCAGCTAGAGGCTTCTTTGCTGCAAACTTCTAGAGCAGGGGTTCTCAACCAGGGGTGATTTTGCTCCCCAAGGGACATTTCTGGTTGTCACTTCCAGAGAAAGAGAAGTTATTACTAGTATATAGTGGGTAGAGGCCAGAGATGCTGCTAAACATCCTATAAGGCCCAGGACGCTCCCACAACAAAGAACAGTCCGGTCCAAAATGTCCTTAGTGCTGAGATGGAGAGGCTCTGCTGGAAAGCGCGTGCATTCCTCAGCCTCCCACTTAGCTACGCTAATCACTGATGTGTGCCTTATCTCTTCCACTACACTGTTGGGCAGGTACTAAGTTTTATGCTTTGTTGTTCCCCCTCAGAACCTAGCTTAATGCTTTGCATGAGCTAAATAATTTAGTTCTTTCATCTCAAACAGACAACTGGGTCAGAGGTTGAATTATTTAAACTTTAACTTGGAAAGGGAGTTTATAGGGAACTCGATTCAGACCCATAGTACTTATAGATTAGCCCCGGCAAAGGGGCTGGCTCTGCGCATGTTCTTTCAGAACTTCAGTTGTCAGCTCCTAGAGATCAAAGATCTAAAAGGTGAGTAAACAGTTATCAGCAACCCAGTTAGCTTATACTTAGACACTAATCAAAGAAACGAGTTACAAAAGTAAAAAATCTTGTGTAGAATATAAAATAAAATACCATTTTAAGCCCTGGCCAGTTTGCCTCAGTGGATAGAGCATCGGCCTGCGGACTGGAAGGTTCTGGGTTTGATTCTGGGCAAGGGCACATGCCTGGGTTGTGGGCTCAATCCCCAGTAGGGGATGTGCAGGAGGCAGCCGATCAATGATTCTCTCTCATCACTGATGTTTCTCTCTCCCCGTCTCCCTTCCTCTCTGAAATCAATAAAAATCTATTTTAAAAAAATACCATTTTAAAATAACTCTTTAGTTTTAAAGATGACCTTTCTGTTTGTTTCTTTTAGCTTTATTGAAGTATAATTTACAAAAGAAATTGTAAGATATTTAAAGTGTACCTTGTGGTGATATGTACATAAAGACCAGTTTTAGTGATCAAAATTCCTATAGTTTTGATTACATCCTACAGTGAAACAATTTGTTAACTTAGTTACTTTAAAGACTACTTCCTTCCATAAAAGACCATATAAGTAACAAACCCATAAAATGAAAGCAGCTATGGCATGGGTACCAGAGTGGTGCTACAAAAACCTCACCTAACCAGCATTTTCCAGAAAAGCAACATTTTTTAGTATTTTAGTGAATTTTGGTAGATATATTTGCCAATGTCTATATCACAAATGTTCCTGACTCCCTAAATAGAGGACATTAAATATGAAACTCTCCCTTGGGATTGTGGGTCACTGAGCATCAACCCTATGAAACTAGAACATGGTGTGCCCGTTAGAAGTTACTGCGGTGTATGCGCTCTGGATCTGGCACTGAATAATTTCATCCTGTTATGTTCTGTCTTTGCTCTGCAGTTCTCCTGGTGTGCGCTTGTTGTCAGTACTCATGTACCCACCTCTGGCAATAATTTGCTATTAACTGGGAAACAGATGAACAAATTTGCTGAAATTAGCCTAAGAGAAAGAACAAAGAGGCTCTAAGCAAGGGTCTGAGCCTAATCAAGAATTTTAGAGGTATAAAGGCTCTTAATTCTTGTCCAGACATCTCCCAAATCTTCAAACAAATCTCTGTTCATAGACAGAAGGGAAAAAATAAAGCCCAGAGAGGTTAAGCCACTGACTAGCAGCAGAGACAGGTTAGGACTTGACTCCCTGGTCAGAGCCCCCTACAGCCCCTTTAAGCAGGCACCTGAGGGGGTCCCCGAGAAAAGTGAATGAGTTTTGGTGCATGGACGGTGTGACTGGCATCGCGAAGCTCTCTGGGCTTTCTTCCCGATTCCTCATAACTGAAATGAGTCTCTAGATGAGGGGGTGTCAGTCTGGGGAAGGGGGAGGGCAGAGAAGTACCTAAGTCCCCAAATCAAAGCTGTATTTTATGCTATTCCAACTGAAGTCACTATTTATGGAGAATAAACCTCAGCAGCAGCAGCTACCCAGTTGTGAGCCTTGTTTTCTACTTTATGTTGTAACGTTTAGTGAGGCTACGTCGTCTTTCCTGGCAGACTGAGAAGCTCCCCCAGGTCGAGGCCTGTGTCATACCCCCTCTCGTATCCCTTGTGGCACCCTGAAGAGTATTTGGCACATAGTAAGTGCTCAACATTTAGTCATGTGACTTTTGGCAGCGCTGTCAGGAACGGTTTAGGGCTCTGCACAGATGGAGTCTTCTGTTACTCACCATTTGGCCAAACATACTGCTTTGTGGATTTCTTCCCATTTTCCCCCAAAATTCTTGGACACCCACAGGCCATTCTGAAAGATTATAAATGACTTATCAAAATTCCAGCTTTATCCTGTGCAGCTGCTTGTATGACCTTTAATAATTCATATCTAATCATCTGGGACAGTAAACATACACTGACGTTCCATCTGAGCTGCCAGAGCTCCAGAGGTACATGGTTTACAGGGGCCCCGTCGGAGGCTGGGAGGTTCCAAGTAACAAATGCTTAAGAAGTGCCTACTATGTGCCAGGCACTGTTCCAGACGTTGCATTGGGGATACAGAGACGAGTAAGACACACTCCCTGCTCTCAAGGAGCTCACAGTTAACTAGAGGCCCAGATAAGAAGATGTGATACGATGGGTCAGTGTTATGGAAGCATGGTCTCTCGGGTAAGAACAGGGAAAAGAAGAACGTTGCATCAAAGACGGTTTGTGAAGGAGACAGTTGAACTGGGTCTTAAATGATGAGCAGTGTAACCAAAAGAAGGCAAATGGGGAGAGGAGATGTTAGGACTAGCAAAGGCAGGGAGGCGATAAGCATGGTGGTGTGTGCGGGAGCACACGGTTCCCAGGGAGGGGAGGAGCAGCTAACGCAGGAAAGAGGGAGGAGGAACCCTCGGATGACAATGGGAAAGGTGGATTGCAGAGTGTCCAAACCAGAAGCAGGAAAAGCAGTGCATAACAGCCACATTTCACTCATGAAGAGTTAGTGAGGCCCTGCCCCATGGCTGTGAGGAACAGGCTCAGCGAGAATTTAGAAGTTAGTTTCAGAAGAACTGGACTTTTCCTGTAGGGCAGGATGGGTTGTGTATGTGGGTGGGAGGGTGGGTGGGGGCAGTTGATCACTCTGGATTCTGGCTCAGGGACAAGAGGCCCTGTGGGATCTTTAACCAGTACAAGGATTAAGAGAAGAGTATGTCTGAGAGAAGAGCAAAGAGAAGTTGATTTAACTGAGTCTGAGATGCCTGTGGGACATCCAGCTAGAGGTTCCCAGGGGGCAGCAAGACAGGAATCAGAGGCCCCAAGAGGAAGCTATGACCAGACACGGGGACCTGAGAATCTGACACATCACAGTGGCGGTTAAATGGTGGAAGAGATTACTGAGCAGAATGGGCAGCAGTGATTTAAGGGTCAGTTGAAAGGAGTTGAAGAGAGAGACCAAGAAGGAATGGTTAGAACATAGGGAAGAACTAAAGGAAATGATGTCACTGAAGCCAAGCAAGCAGAATTCCCAAAAGGAGGGACTGGCCGAACCTTTCAAATGCAGCAGAGACAGTAAGATGAAGACTGACTGTGTCAGTTGCACTGCGCCCAGATTCGGTGGAGGGGGACAGACATGTCCTGGTACAGCTGGGATTAAATGGTCGAGGCAGAATTTCCCTTCAGTGCTCCCCACCCGCCATTCTTTTTTCTTTTCATTTTCTTCCTCTGATAATTCTCAGCATTTCTAATTTACCTAATTGTACTTAGAAACAGGAAAGGGGCTGATATCACCTCTTTGCGCTTGAGTACAAACTGGCCCATCTTCTCTGCCCCAATTATCTGTACTTCCTTAATTGAAAGTAATTTCAGATATAAAAGCAGGTTGTGCCCAGCTCTTGCTGAGGACAGCCTGTTTCAACCACCTTAAGATAACTTGGTAATGGCAATGGGATGGTCAAAGGGGAGATCGATGGTTCTGTCCACTCCTAAGAGGTCTCTTTGCTCCCTGAAGGGCTTTCAGCTTAAGCTGGTGGAAGGAATTTCCAGGAATTGTTTCTTAAAAGTCTGAAGCATACCCAGCAGGCTAGTTTCCTTCCTCTGGCCTCCTTTGGGCTAAGCTTAACTCTGGCCTTCCTTGAGCCCTACAGCCTTACCTCTGCTCAGATCTGCCCACAGAGCCCAGAGCCAGACCTGTCTTCCAGTGCCCTTTCCCTTCCCTTTGCCACCCCTTTGCTCAGCCACATCTGATAATCCTGTTTCTGTCCCCAGAACCGTCATCATAGCAATGATTCTCAAATTTTAGTGGGCAGGCTCAGCTGGGGAGCTGGTAAAAACCTCGCCACCAAAAGTCACTGATGTACTGTATGGGGTGGGGCCTAGGAATCTGCATTTAAATCAGCTTCTGGAGTTTCTGATGTTGTTGGTCAGTAGACCACACTCTAAGAAATAAGGAGAGTGAGAGAGCCATCTAAATATGCAGTGTAATGGTGATTATCATAGTCGAGCAACGCAGCCACTTTGGTCCTTGGGAAAGGAAAGCTGCACAAGCTCCGCAGGGAATTTCAGGAGAGAGGGAGGGGCACTGGCTTCTGGGAAGAGCACAGGACTGGGGTGGGGTGCAGGGATTTAAGACTCTGGATACTTATAATACATGAGTGTTGAAGACAGAAATCAATATGCTTGATAGACTATGCAACGAACAAAAAAGAAAAATTAGAAAGATGTGGTTTGGCCACAGGAAAGAAACAATGACATCAGGACTGTGACAATCTATGCTTGTCCCTTGCAGAGCAAGGATGATTACATTACACTGTGTTCTAGTTCAGTTTTCCAATAATACACATTTATTCACTTTTAAAAACTGTAATAAAGCTGAGAGGAGAAGATCTGGCTTTGGGTGGTGGGCACACAGTGCAATATAAGACCTTGTAACAGAAACCCACACCTGAACCCTATATGATCATGTTGATCACTGTCACCCCAGTCAATGTAATAAATAAATATTTTAAAAATTGTAATGACAACTAGATATCATACTTATCTGGAATAGATAGTACATGGTAATTGTGCCTTTTACCAAATAGGACAAAACACAAAAAATATATATATTTCATGACATACAAAGTCACCAGAAATCAGTCCAATACTTCATAAAATTATTAGCTAAAGGGGCCTTTCAAGGCTAGATGTTAGAGGATAAAAATGCAAAGGGCAAGACAACTTCTTCAAGGAGACTTACTTCAGTGCTGAGGGCTAAAAGATAATTGGAATTCTGAGGGCTATACATCATCTGAGTCAGAGGATGAAATGGGAGATTGGTCTGAACAAAGTTCTTTGCAAAATCTGACGATCTGAAGATTCTTCCTCCGGGACTTCCTCCAGACACCTCTGCTGTTAAAATCACCTGGTTAGGAAGAAGGCAATTCAGATTCAGGGTGTGACACTATGAAAGCTCAGGAAGTCCTACACCACTTCCACAAGACATCATTAAGAAAATTTCAGTTCCCAAAGTAAGAATTATAAAGACAGATTAGTTGGTGCACCCCACTCCTTAAGTGTTAGTCTTATCAAAAAATATCCTGAATTGAGATGATGTATCATGTCTATGGATGCAAGCCGGTCAGTTTGAGATCAGCCAGTTTGCCAAAGACTAAAATAAAATGTGTGTCTTAGGAATGTACACTGTAATGCTAACCAGCTGCCACCTAAGAGTTTGGGTGCATCGTGGACAGAGGCCAAAAAGGAACCAATCCAGTTCTTTTGTGATCAGTATTAAATTAGGTTTTAATTTTAAAGCACAGTAATAGCAAACTAAATACACTACTGTGTATCTCTGGATCATTCTAACATTAACACCTGAGCACCCAAGTGTGGCATCAAGCACAGCTCTACATGTGCACGAACGAGTCTCACCTTTCCAGAGTTCTCGGGACCAATAGCCATGCCAAATTCAGTCCGAATGAAGGTGTTATTGATGAGATTTGTAATATCCTTAAAGTTCTTTCCATAGTCCTCACTGAGAGGAAGAAAAATAAAGACACATTTAGGATGCAGTGGTCGTGGCCACTGTTGGGTTCCTACCCAGCTTCCATCCCCGTTCTCTGACTTCACTGAGGCACTCCCCGTCCCCTGACAAGTTTCATGCCTCAGGGAAGCTGATGCCATCCCTAGCTCCAGTGTGGACTCGATAAGCCTGAAGTCTACCCCTCACAGGTGCGGGGTCAGGAGTGGGGGAGTGACCCAGACCGAGGCAGTGAGACAAAGGGGGGAACTTAGGCTCTCTTAGGAAACAAATTTCCTTAGCCACCTGATGAAATAAATGGGCTATCTTTCTTTCTAAACCAGTGGCTCTCAACCAGGATGTTTTTGCACAAATACCCTCCAAGCAACCATTCGGTAATGTCTGGAGACATTTTTTATGATCACAAATGCTAGCGGCATCTCATGGGGTGAGGCCAGGGATGCTGCTAACCATCCTGCAATGCACAGGACAGTTCCACAGCATCACAGAATGATCTGGCCCAAATGTCCATAGTGCTCAGACTGAGTCCCCAAAGTGCCGGGTGTTAATGCAAAGCAAAAGGTCGCTATGGGGTCCTGACACCATGAGCACAACCTGAAGATAAAGCCAACATAAGTGGAGCAGCAGCACCTACGACACTGGACTGTGCTGACCCTGAAGCCTGTCCTGCCTCTGCATTTAGTTATGAGTCATTAATTCCCTGACTAAGCTAGTTGGAGCTGGGATCCCTGCTAAATGTAGCTAATGGCCTCCGAACTGATCTATTAATGCAGAGTCCTCATGATAAAGCTGAGTTGAGTAGAAGGAGCCTTCAAGTTCCCCCCAGAGGATGCCATCCCTGGGCACAAGTCTCTACTGCATACAGCACACAAAACGCAGGTAGGGAAACAAACCAACTTAACGCCAGTTCTCAGGTTGTTAGAGATTTTCCCAGAAGTTCATTTCAACAATATCTGTGAGAGGTATTCAATTCCATGTTTAGATTTTGAAAAATACAAGCCTAAGAATCAGTAGCTGTGTAACTGTGACAGGATTAATACTATGTGCCATTCTCTTAAAAAGCAATAGAGAAAAAAGTGGTAGAATGCAAAATCTCAATATTCATGAATGTCCATCAGTGAAGACCACTGTGTATTGCGAATTACTTGCCAAAGATAAATGTGATGTGCAGTGGTCTTCACTGTAGACTGTGATGTAAACGATGGTACAATCTCGACAAACAATCACAGAAGCAGAGAACATGAGAAATGCGAGGGACTGAAGGGAACATCTTGTCCAACTCCCTCATTTCACAGACGAGGAGGTTCAAGGGGAGGCAATTTATCAAAAGCCAACCAGTTAATTAAGGGCGAAATTGAAGCTATAATCCAATTCTCTTAACTCTCAGCTCCAAACTAGGGACAACTTGTAATGATCTGTGAGGAGTTTTTCCCTTACAAACTGCAGTCTTCCTCTGTTTTGCCAGGGCTGTGGCCTAGCAGCACCGATCAGCTAAGAGGAAACTGGAGACACAGGAGGGAATTATCTTGGAGTGTTTGTTTAGGTCCCTGACAGAATGCTAAAGCAAACTACACATGACTTTAAGTTGTCTGAATGACTTCCCATCTCTTAGCAAGCACACACAGAAAATTCCTAGATAAATAAAAGAGGGACCAGGCACCACTTATCCATCAGATTCCTCCATATCTCCCTCCACCCCCTTTTTGGCTTTGAAGTACAAGAAGAGTTCCTATCTTCCTGACGGCAGGCCAGGAGATGTATAAACAATTCCTGCTCCTCAGTGTAAATGTCAGCAGCAGCTCAGACAACCTTCAAAGGGGCTGGCAACAGCTCGATTATCACCACCTTACAGTTCTCCCCTCCTGCCCCATATCCCCCGGGAACCTCCACAAACCTGTTGGCAAGTCTGCTGGCTTTTTAGGAACTTGGCACAACAAGCACATCCCTGCCCTTCAGAAAAAGAAAGTAACATGAACAAAGCAAAAAGTCATCAGCTACAACACTTTGGTACTGTAGCCAGTTAAACAAATGGAGCGCAATGGGTCAACCTGCTGGCACGGAAGGGAGGTTCTGCTGAGGCCACGCTGGGCTCAGGGATATACAGGGCTGGGCAAAAGTAGGTCTCAGTTGAGTATGGGAAGCACTGAGTTTATTCTTGTGTTATTATTTATTAATTACTGTATTATTTTCCATTTGAACAACTGTAAACCTACTTTTGCCCACTCCTGTATTTTAACAAAACCCTTTATTTAAAAGGGTTTTTTTCTATCAGCATACAACATATATCATGAAGAGGAAATCAACAAAACAACTTAAAAAATCTACTTTTCAAATTCCAGATGGTAATTAACAGAGCAATGAGCAGCAGTCAGATGAAAAGTTAACAAAACCCTATGAAACCATCTGCTTTAGAAACCAGTCTTTTTAATAATTCTATATATCAATCCTAATCTCTGCTCTTTCTGGTTACCAAAATAAAGGACCACTTTTGCATATATCTGTGGTATAAACATTAATAAGAGTACAGTGGGGCCTTGACTTACGAGTGTCCCGACTAACGAGTTTGTTTTTTTTGATACGAGCCGTCTCTCGGCCGATTTTTTGCTTTGAGTTGCAAGCTCAAAAAAATTCGGGTTACCAGCCAGCTTCAGATACACCACCGCTAGTTGGCGCAGCAAACGTCACAGTGATTTGACATATGAGTAATTTGAGTTATGAGCTCCGTCACGGAACGAATTAAACTCGTAAGTCAAGGCCCCACTGTATGCACCTGTTTATAACTCAAGAAAATCGTGGCAGAATATAAATATTTTTGGAATAGAACCTAATACCCCCAAAGAACAAGAAAAACCTAGAACTCATTAAAATAAATGAAAAAAAGTAATCATCACATGGACTTCTGGTAAAATGAAGTGTCAACGTTCTTAATGAGATGAAGCACTGGAAATTGGGGTTTTCCAAAAGACTCACATGTTGACACTCAACCCAAACATCCAGAGCCTAGAATTATACCCTTGTTTCTGCACTTTTCATATATAGGAACTTGTGACATCAAGCATTTGACCTGCAGGCATTTAATGAGAAGTAACAGTGAGAGTGTCCTACAATAACTCAGAGAATCCTGCATATTATTTTTCTCAACAATCAAACCAACCCAGATAGCCTTATTTGATCGGCTTTCAAGCCTAACCATTTCTCCATTCCTTTAGTTCATTTTTGCCATGATTAAGTCACTATAAATTGCAACATAAAAACAACAGGCATGACAAAAAACTCTAAAGAAAATAATTATAATTTTGTAGTTTTCACTAATCGGGAAAGTGCAGCTGATTCTCTTATTCTCAGATTGTCTATCTATGACTATGCCTCTTCACTAACATTTCTTTGTAACCCACATCCACACTCGTGGCCCTTCCACAGTGATCTGCAGACATGCGCAGGGTCACCCAGTGCACACGTTCCCAGCTAAGGTCCAACAAGGGGACGAGCTGCCTTCGTATTTCAGCTCTTACACTGTAAATAAGTGTCTTCGTCATGGTCTATTTAGTACCTTGCATTTTGCATTTTTGTGTTTTTTATGGGTGATTTTGCTGTTTAAAATGGCCCCCAAGCATAGTGTTGAAGTGCTATTCAGAGCCTCTGAGCACAAGGCGGCTTTGATGTCCTTTCGAAGAAAATATGCTAGTTAGATAAGCTTCTTTCAGACATGAGTTGGTTGTGAGCTCAATGTTAATGAATCAGCAATATATACTAGGCCGGCTGGTATGGCTCAGCAGTTGAGCATCGACCCAGAACCAAGAGGTCACCGGTGCGATTCCCAGTCAGGGCACATGCCCAGGTTGTGAGCTCAATCCCCAGTAGGGGGTGTGCAGGAGGCAGCCAATCAGTTATTCTCTCTTATCATTGACTAGAGGCCTGGTGCACAAATTTGTGCATGGGTGGGGTCCTGCTGGCCCACCCCCCGATCGGGGGAGGGGGCGGAGGAGGGGCCATGGGTGGTTGGCCAGCCAGCCCTGCCCCCTGGTCAAACTCCCAATTGAGGGGACAATTTGCATATTAGTCTTTTATTATATAGGAAGGATGTTTCTCTCTCTCTCCCCCTCCCCCTTCCTCTCTGAATCAATAAAAATATTTTTTAAAAAACCCACAAACAATATGTATAGTAATAAGAAACACACATAAAACAAAGTGATGTGCTGATCAATTGATGAAAGTTAATGTTGTGATCAGAGGTTTTTAAGAACCTACCCCAGAATTTTTCTCTAGGAACAATGGTTCAGGATTCACTAACCAGTATTCATGGGAACTATGGAGAACATAACGATTGTGAAGAGTGAGAATTGACTGCATTGAGATTTCCAGCTAAAAGATCAGTTAGGGAGAATACAGCTTATTAAAATGTGCCAAAGGACATAGAACTAAAATCAGTGACAGGCAAAACTGGCAGATTTTCAATCCACAGGTAAACTGAATTCCCAATTATACTTCAGTCTCTTTTTTCACCCCAGCTGTCTGAGCAGTGAAAGCTGAACCCAGCACATCACTGAAAAAGCTGTCATACAAGATGCCCGGGAGGAGCTGGTTTACTCTACTTTCCTTCAATATCTGTTGTATACCTTTAAGGTATCCTTTTTAAAAAAACTCTCAGTAACCTGAAAAACTTACATCAACTATGGAATAAACTTCAATGTGAAATCTTTTAGAGATCCTCTTATTAATTTCCAAAATTTGAACAACTCTCAATAGGAAAAAAAAGTCGCAAATAAAATGGCCCAGTAGTTTTAGTAACTAGGTACAGGATTCTGGTGTCGAATAATGCGTACATGTGCTTCACTAAGTTGATCTCACAGTGAAAAGTTATACTTAAGGGACCATAGAACAAAAAGGTACAAAACATCTCCTATAGCCTTAAACAAAATTATCATCCTAACTAGGTGGCCTGTTCCCTTTTAAAGTTAGTATCTGCAAAGTGAGAGGCAAATCTACTTTATAATCTATTAATATTCCTTAGCAGGGAATCGAAATTTATACCATTTAAACATAAGTCCTTTAAATTGAAGACATTAACATACTATTTGTTTTAACCTAATCATGAATGCCTGGGAACTTTAGTTATTATTTCCCAAACCTTTCAACAATTCTTTTTCACACCCTAAAGGTCAAAGTCTATGAACTCAGCATGAGTAACAGAGACAGCTTCCTGCTATTCTCTGGAGCTTCCGTGCGGCACAGCTCAGAGCAGGTGGCATGTGACCAGCTGCCTTTATTTGAGTCTCAAATAAACCTTTGGCCACATGTGAGTTAGTGGAGGGAGATAACCCAATAAATAGTCTAATCATTAAAGCTGTGAGAAACCAGAGTTTTCAGAGTGGATTCAACAGGCTTTTACTTTATTTCTCACTTGGGCAACCTCAGCATAGTCATTCTGATCAAACTGCTCCCTCCTTTCCCGTGTCTGAAGGAACATGTGCCTCTTGGCTGGCGTGTTCAATGACATGAGTCACATCAGGCCAGGCCAGATGGAGACTGGCATATTTACAGTTTCCACCTAACCTCTGGAAGACCTTTCCCTTCACAGCAGGGAGGAAAGAATTCATATTCAAAATGACCTCGTAGAAACAAACAACCAAACTGCTGCGTGCCCTGCACAAACAGCACCTCCCTGTGAATGTGATTCTATACCAGACACAGAGGACTGCTCTCCAGGTCGAGTGTGTGCTAGGGTTTCTCACAGGCCAGACAGATTCATGGTGAAAA
Source organism: Myotis yumanensis (assembly GCF_028538775.1). Classification (NCBI taxonomy): domain Eukaryota; kingdom Metazoa; phylum Chordata; class Mammalia; order Chiroptera; family Vespertilionidae; genus Myotis; species Myotis yumanensis. The sequence continues at coordinate 5,406,739 of NW_027223768.1, forward strand.
GGGCTGAGTCAGATGGTGTTTAAACCATTTGGTTTTTGTTTGGGGCAGTCTTAAAGTAAGCACAATACTGAAAAGCAAAAGGATGGGGAAAAGTCATGAAAACACATTGCCCTCCCTATGGGTTTGACTGGTCACCCACTTAAACAGCAATGTAGAGAATTCAGAAGACAAGCATTAAAGTGGCTAAAGCAACAAGTACAGGAGACAGTTCAACCTGGGGAAGTTGAGAAGCTTAGTAAACAGCCTTCAAAACATCTAGGGTCGCCCTGGCCGGTTTAGCTTCGTGGTTAGAGTGTCAGCCCACACGTGTCTCTCTCACATCGATGTTTTCTCTCTCTCTCTCTCTCGCTCCCTCTTTCCTCGCTCTCTTCTACTCTCTCTAAAGACCAATGGAAATCCTCAGGTGAGGATTAAAAAACAAACAAAAAAAAACATCTAGGGGTCAATAAGAGGTTTTCATTTGCTACTAAAAAATGAAGTGGAAATTAGCATTCTCTTGACACATATATGTGTCATATTTATCACAACAGCATTAGTAATAGTGAAAAATTAGCTGCAACCTAAGTGTCCAAGAGAATAATGACTTAGTAAATTCCGTCAATCTAACAAAAATGATGGGTAACTAGCAGAGGGGATATGAAAAATATCATTGTGTGAGCATCAATCAGAGTGGATATGGGTCATGGCACTTGCATGTTGGCAGGGGTGTGCGTGCATCTCCAGAAGCCATGGAGGCACTGGGGGCAGACAAGCACTTTTTACCAACAGGCACAGAAGGCTTTGAATTCATTTTAACAACTGGCACAGCAATATCAGTACAGTCTGGCTATGTGCCCTCGCTGGCTGCTGGCATGGCAGCAGCTAACCTCCCCAAGTTCTTACTCCAGCCCAGGCACTGCAAAGCATAAGTCACAACAGCTCTGAGGTGGCCACTGTTATCATCTTTCTTCTACAGATGACAAAAAGACTCTGGGAGGCGAAGTAACTTGCTCAAGCTCATTCTGCTTGCAAATGATAGTGCTGAGATTCAATGCCAGGGCTATTTGTCACCAAAACCTGGCAACTTTACACTGTATCATGTTGCTTCCCCAAACTATGTAGCCATATGATATAACATTCAAGGGGAAAATCAAGATAAATTGTACATAAGTTAAGATTACACTTGACGTTAGGGTGAAATTTTTCCTTTAAAATTTCCAAATGTTATATAATATATTGCTTTTTTAAAAAAAACCCACATGATTTTAATTGATTTTAGAGAAAGAGGAAGGGAGAGATAGAGAGATAGAAACATCATCAATGAGAGAAAAACACTGATCGGCTGCCTCCTGCATGCCCCCCTATTGGGGATCAAGCCCACAACCGGGGCATGTGCCCTGACCAGGAATCAAACCAGTGGCCTCTTGGTTCATAGGTCAATGCTCAACCACTGAGCAACACCAGCCAGGCTATAATACACTAGTTATTATGAAAGATAATTTGCCAAGAAAAACTATCATAAGGAAAAATTTTATGACAATAAGGTTTCTTAAACATTGGAAAGAGTTATGAAGTTACAATTTTTTATACATTTTTTTCCTCCCCAAACAGGATATTTTTCATCTGTCTGAAATAGTTCAATTACTATTCTAATTGAATAAACAAAATCACCTATAAATTATAGCCCTTTCTAGCACTATGATTCTATTATACAGTCAATCCTTATAAAAAATTATCAGTTTAAAAACTAAAGAGAAGCCAAGGCATTCATTCATTCAATTAGTATGGACTGCCTGCCTACTACTACATATCAGTCATTTGGCTAGTTGCTGAGAACTCCAAGTTAGTCAAGAACCTTGGCTTTGTGGAGCTTACAGCGATTCCAAAATGGCAATTCCTTCTTAGCCTATTTTTAAGTCAACATCACTGTGTTGAAGGGCCGCGAACACTGGCTCCAGTCTCAGAATCAGCAATCAAGATTACACCTACTGGAGAAGGGGCCATCTCAGAAATTCACCAAAGGCTCACTTGTATCTGGGCCCCTGAGAGAGTACGATGGCTGCTGGGAAATCCGTTGGCCTTGAGAAGAGTTTCTATGTTATCTGCTAGGATGCCATATTTTTTGGGGGGTCACTTGGGGGAAAATGAGATGGGCACAAATGATTGAGAAGACTATCAGCAACTTCTGAGAGTTAGCTGGTCTTGCATCTTACAGTTAAGGAAAAGAGCCTGCTATTTAACCAAGCTGTACCTTTGAGAAGACACATGTAAAACTTGGTAACTGTCACAGTATGGTTCCAGAACATACACTGCCACCATCGTTACCAGTGTAAACACTATAAGGCACTTTGGTAGGTCTGACCTGAGAACCTCCTTCTGATCTAGAAACAATCTAGATAAACTGGGGCTCAGAGGATTAGATAAACATATTTACTTGGAAGGTACAAAGTGTTACATAAATACATTTACTTGGAAGGTATAGTGAGGATTGTTACTTCAGAGATATAAAAACCATTCTATGCTTATAATAAGTAGAAAGACTGTTGAACTCCATGCTACCTTCCCAAAAATAAATATCCATTTAAATTAATAAAACACACACCCCTACACACTCTCCATCTGCCTTTACTGCTTTCCTATTTAGTCAGGTCAACCTAAGCTTCTTAGAACTAGATTCCTTTTCATATTTCTTCAGGTTAAGTAAATATTAAGTGTGCTGAATGTGACAGTTTGTTGAAAATTTAAGATGGCTGAAAGATCTTTTTAATCAACTGTTAGACTCCATCATGCCTAGAAAAGTGGGGAACTTACATTCACAATGTATTCAGTCAGTGCCCCAACCATATGCATCTCACCTTCGATATAGCTTGGACTGTCCAAAAGTCATAATTACCAGTGGTACATGGAAGGTAGTCAAGACTAGAATGATCTGGAGAGAGATAAAAGCACAGTTAAAAAGGAAGATAGTCCAATCACATGCTTGCCTGTGATGGTATTAAATCAACATCTGAAAGACTGACAAGAGCCCGGCTTTTCAGTAGCCTATATCCGTGGTCGGCAAACTTCGGCTTGCGAGCCACACGCGACTCTTTGGCCCCTTGAGTGTGGCTCTTCCACAAAATACCGACTTCTGCGCATGGCCCACGAAGTTTCAATCGCACTGTACGTGCGCACCCGCACGTGGTATTTTGTGGAAGAGTCACACTCAAGGGGCCAAAGAGCCACATGTGGCTCGCGAGCTGCAGTTTGCCGACCACTGGCCTATACTGTAGTAAGTCAGAAAACCAAGAAGTTACTAAGGCTTGCAGTGACTCAAGGTCTCAACTCTTGGTTGAGACGGTCCTGTTGCCCACACTTGAAGCAGTGAGGCAGAGCTAATCAACTACCCATTACAATAAAGGAAGGATTTAACTATTTTGTATCCATCTATATAATAAAAGCCAGCAACTGTTACAGTGGAACAACCAGAACAACTGGTTGCTATGACGCACACTGACCATCAGGGGACAGACGCTCAATGCAGGAGCTACCCCCTGGTGGTCAGTGTGCTCTCAAAGGGGGAGCGCCACTCAGCCAGGGCCTAAGCCATCAATGGGACATCCCCAAGGGCTCCCGGACTGTGGGAGGGCTCAGGCCAGGCTGAGGGGAACTCCACCCCCATGCACGAATTTTGTGCACGGGGCCTCTAGTATTAGTATAAGATATTCTCAGGCAAGAATCAGCTCCCTTTCTGTGTACAGGAGGCTAGAGCACTATGGGTGCTCAAAAGTCACTGTGTCACATATTTCCCTCCTTTTCTCCTCCCTGCTATCAGTTCTCCATGAAATTAATTTCTTAAATATTTTTCTAGATAAAAATATGCACAAGGACAAATTCTGACAGATTAGTACAAGAGGGAGTCTCAATTGGCCATGTAACAAGAAATCTTGCGATACCAACTATCTTAAATAAATGGATAAATCATGGAAATTAGAGCACAACTCAAATTTTAGAAGAAACTGAGACATGCTTAAAGACATTCTACCAGAAGTTTAAAAATCAATTAAGATAATTAATTTATAACTTGCTCTTCAGCTCCAATATTTCTTTGGATTCCTGACACAGCCATCGTGTGCCTCAATGCTATGATGCATACATTCATGGAATACCAGAGGGGAGGGTATGAACTGTGGCCCTGCCCTTGTTCAGGCAGGATAATAAGAGAGCAGCTAACACCAAGCCCTGAGTCAAGATCTGGGGCCGATGCATCCCAAGTGCACCCTCCTACTGGGAGACGGGCTCCACATTGGAGAATAAGGAGCTGACAGACGCTCCTTCCACTCTCCCAATCCTGGCAGCACCTCCTTTGTTGTAGGAAAAGGGACACAGATGGAACTAAACAGCCATGAGCCCATGGGCGCCACAGTCCTTCAACACTAACTGTGGGAAAATGCATTTTGGAGGAAAAATGCCAAGATGTGCGATGCGCAGGTTTCAGCTTCCACACTGGTCTTCCCATGTGTTGTGAGGCTCACTTCTCAGCATACAGCACACGCTTCCCTCTTTCTTCTTGCTCATCTTGATGCCAAGCAGCCACCAAGGACTCAAAAGGTGTCTATCTTCCCATTATGGAAGAGGGTGGTTACAGGATGTTTCCCATTCTAAAGCAAAACCAACCCAACCACAGTTTCCTGAGTTTGTCCTGGAAACATGTATTTCTGTGTCTGAGGTTGGAAACAGTTTCAGAAAATAACAACACTTAGTGCTTAAACTCCCCACATCTACATGTTCTTCTTGCTTAGTTGAATTCACAGCCTCAAAATATTACTTACCCCAGTGCTATCTCCAACCCAAGACAAGGATACTGAGCCACTGAGATCATCAAATACATGCTGTAAGGGGGAAAAAAAGAAATTCATTTACAAATGACATCTTTCCTTCAGTCTTTGACTCCCTTAAATAATTCAGAACACTATTACTTTCAAAGTAATTAAATTCATAATTATAAGGGGACTTGGATTCCCTGAACAAAATTTGCAGGACAGGATTTAACTACTTAACTTAAATTACAAATAACTTAGAGATTTTAATTCTGAGATATGCTTAAAGACATTCTACCAGAAGTTTAAAAATTAATTATACAAAGTAAGCCAAGCAGATGAGCTTTCTTCACTGCACCAGATGGGGAGATGGGATAATCTCATTGCTTTCTCCAACAGAACTAAATATAAATATGTAGAAAGTATTCTTAGGATGCTTTAAAACAAGGGATCACAGCCCACACTGACAGCTATAACTGTAACCCAATCAGCATAACCAATTTTTCTAGGCAGCCTTCACAGTACAGGTGCATGGTTAATAACTAGATTCCTTTTGCTCCTAGACTCTCTCAAAATGACAAGGTTCTGAGAAGCGAGAGCAAATGCCCTTCTTTCACATTTAAAATAGTGGTTGATAATGATAATAGTAGTAATAATAGTAGATATTAGTAGATAATGATAATAGATAGATAGTAGTAATTATCTAGTAGTAGATAATAATAGTAAATGATAACAATAATAATAATAATAATAATAGAACCTTAATAGAGTTGTGGTAAGAGTGAGGAGACAAAAAAAAAAGGAGAGCTGGTGTAGTGTATCCAAAATATGGTAAACATATTAAAATGCAGTTATATTTTTTTTGTTAATCCTCACCTGAGGATATTTTTCCATTGATTTTTAGAGAGAGTAGAAGGGAGGGAAGGAAGGAGGGGGGGTGGAGAGAGAGAGAGAGCAAGAGAGAGAGAGAAAGATCAATGTGAGAAAGACATATTAATTGGTTGCCTCCTGCATGTACCCTGACCAGGGCCCGGGACTGAACCTGCAACCCAGATACATGCCCTTGACTGAGAATTGAACCCGACACCCTTTGGTGCTCGAGCCACACTAACCAGGGCTAAAACGCAGTATTAGTAATCATTGTAGGTGCTTTTGGGTTTTGGTTTTCAAATACTTTCTTTCTCTACTTAGAAAATAATATATATCCATTACAGAAAATGTAGACAAAAGGGAGGTATAATGAATATAAATCTTTCATAATCCTATCACACAAAGACATTCAAGGCTAACACTATGTTTATAATCTTCTAGTCTCTATTGTTGTTGTTCTAGCTAATGAAGAAATAATTTCAAAAAGGCCGCACTGGCACTTGGTAAAAATATTCAACCACACAGAAATGTATACAGAAAAAGTGAAGACCCTTCCTCTTCGTCTGCCACGTGCCCCACCACCCAAGCCCCACTCCCCAGAGGGGTTAACAGTTTAGTATATATTTCTACTGTGTTGACAATTCTGCTTTCCTCCTATGAAGACATATATCTTAAGATTTTTAAAACCTTAAACATGCCCTGCCTTTCCAAACATTAAGGAGCGGTTCCTTAGAAGCAGAGGCTATAACTTTATACTTTTTGGTGTTCCCTGTACCTACCACGGCACTTTGCACACTCAATAAGCATTTGTTGAAATGGTTCTACATCCTTCCCAAACCACAGACTCAATCTCAAAATAGCACATGTCTGTAAATGGTGGATGGCAGTCTCTGGGCCACTCAAGCTGCCAATCTCAACAGAGACGTCTGAAGAAACAGAACTCAAAACACTGTTTTGCTTATCTTCTCATTTTCTTTGGTGGTCTTCCTGAACGGGCCTCTGAATTCACCTCTGCTATTTCCCCTCCGGACTGGAAGTACATTTGAGGTCAGCAGAATCTCTTGTACAGTCTCTGTAAGTGGCACAATCAGTGCCGCACAGAGGGCTTGCTCAGTGAATCCTGGTTAACTCTCAAACGCTCGGGCAGAGCTTCTCACAGCCTCTGCAGGACAGAAAGGCTATTCATGCTCACACACTGGCCAAGCATCTGCGGAAAAGCAGGGCTGCTGGAGACATCTGGAACCAGCAGCGTAAAAATGGACACAGCACTGTGTCTTGCAAGATACTCCGCACATAGCAAGATGGCATATTCTTTTGAGTGAGGATAGGGTTTGAAATCACATCAATGAGCTCCTTGAGGGGAAGTAGAAAGATCCAGAGCTACCACAAGCACCAGATAGACCACCCGGCTAACAGTCACCTAAACAGAGGCTCTCTCTCCAAGGAAGGCTCAGGTCACAGCAGCTGACCAGGAGAAAAGACAAATCCACCATTGGAGTCCTGCTGTCTTGCTCAGGCAACGACATGGCTCGTCTTGAGCCAATCAGGGCCCGCAACTCTCGCCTTTGAGATCCAGTCAATGTACAGTGGTATTACTCCCATCTCCTGCTGTCCAATCCCAGAGGGGAAAGATTCTTAGATGTTACTAGCAACCTGAGCTTCTCCTAAACAACTCAAAGGACAGCTGGCCTCATTCATCATCCGAAGAGTCCCTTTGGAAAAGTAGGCCAGATTTATCTATAATAATAAAAGAGTAATATGCAAATCGACCAAAAGTCCGAACAGCAGAACGACCTTCCAGACGACCACGCTATGACACCCACTGGCACCAGGCCAGCCAAGGTGGGTGCAATGCAATTGGTCGGGGGCCTGGCCATTGCCCCATGATCGCCCTGCAGAAGGAGGCCCAGGCCACTGGCTGGTGGGGCCATCGATCAATCAGGGGGCTCCACAATCACCCCAAAGAGGGAGGCCCAGGCTACCCGGCAGTGGTGCTGTGGGGGGGTGGGCGGAGCCTCCCTTTGCTCCCTTTGGGGTGATCTATCACGGGGCTCCCGGACTGTGAGAGGGCACAAGCTGGGCTGAGGGACCCCCCCCCCTCCAGTGCACAAATTTCATGCACTGGGCCTCTAGTTAACTATAATTGTGGTCTTCTGCTACTCTTTTTATTTTTAAAAATATATTTTATTGATTTTTTACAGAGAGGAAGGGAGAGGGATAGAGAGTTAGAAACATCGATGAGAGAGAAACATCAATCAGCTGCCTCCTGCACACCTCCTACTGGGGATGTGCCCGCAACCAAGGTACATGCCCTTGACCAGAATCGAACCTGGGACCTTTCAGTCCGCAGGCCGACGCTCTATCCACTGAGCCAAACCGGTTAGGGCTCTTCTGCTACTCTTAACCCTTTCTCCCTTCCCATCCCAATAGCCAATTACATTTTACTTTAGAAAATAAACAAACTCATTGAAAAAGCTCATCCATCTACAGCAAATGCAGCTAATTTTTTATATTTCGGTCTTTAACATTCTTATGGTGAAAGTAAAAGGAAAAAAAAAGAAATAAGATTTGACAACAGACCAAAACTCAGGTAGAGAGAAAAGGTCATATGGAGAGGAGACAAATCCAGGAGAGTCAGGGGACCAAGAGCACAGATACAATTGTATGCCATCCATGGGAGGGTTACAGGTGTCCAGAAAAGAGTAAACACTGCTGGTCATGGTTAGGGGACAGAATTCACAAGTGTCAGCACAAGGCCATCAATTCTAATGTGATATCATTTATCATATTTAACATACTATACATGTCACTCTACATTGTGATGGCATCATAGATATTTCAAAATATGTATTACTTTTAATTATAGCAATAAGAACATTGTCTGCCTCCCTCACTAGACCTGAGGAACATCTGGTACAGGGACCAAGCCTATTCACTTTAGCAAAAATATATAATATAGCACATAAAAGGCATTCAATAAAAATGAAATTCATTTTCTTTAAGAATTACTTGTGAAGCTCTGAAAAGGAGGAGGATGAAAAGATAAGGCCAGACCCACTTAATTTCCCCAGGACAAAAACGAGTCTAAATATGAAAAGTTCTATTCTGAGGAGACTTCTGCTTCTGACCAAGAGAGACCAGCAGGGATCAGATTAACCTTCCCACCGGAAACAACTGAAAACACAAACTATATGAAACCATCATTTTCAACACCCTGGACTTCGAGGCAACCAAGTACAATAATCCCTGACAGACAAAAGACAAAACAAGGGCCTGCCTCTGCCCTAGGTTACTGTCTGGAGAGTGTCCAGGGCACAGTGCCGGGAAGGGGAGGGCCCAGATGTCCCCTCAGCTGAAGAAACGAGCTGGTGGTCTGGGGAGGACATGGAGGCTATAGCCACCATCAACTGTAGTTCCCACCAACTCCATCCACACAGTCAGAAATTGGTAAAGATGCCCCGGACGCACCGAAGTGTTGAGAGGCACTGGCCGCGAGTGGACTACATACTAGTATATGAGTAAGAAGAATAAAGGTCTGCCTGCACCCCGAGGTTTAAGCAGGGATTACAGAGGTTGGAGCAGCAAGATGGCGGGTCGAAGGCAGTTGTGCAGGAAGCACAGACATAAAGACATATGTAAGGATTTGGAAAATTTTCAAAGAGTAACATAAACTATATTAGCATTGCCAACTAGTGAAGTGCTGAGTGTACAGTAGATGCTATTAAGTACTTGCTAAATAAGAATTTCAAATCAGGATAAACAAAGTTAAGGTGGAAACCAAAGGGAAATAAAAATATAGAAAAATGTGTGTGAGGAAAAAAGTACTTCTGTTTGAAATACCCAAGAAAGCTGGGACGAGGCCACAGGATCACTGACTCAAACGGGTATGGTTTCCAGTGGTATGTACAATTGAACATAATCACCCAATAAGTTATGGTTCAATTGTTCTAATCAAGGCAAAGTAAGAGGAATAAAAGAAATATGAGCAAAGGACAAAGCTTATGGCTCCAGAGAACTGAAAAGCAATATAATCTCTCCAGGAAGAGAAAACCTCAAATGTCCAACACAATATAACCAATGAGTATCCTATACTATTAAAACCCAGAGCATATAAAATATTGCATGCATATAAGATTAACCAATGGACACAAGACACGGGGCGGGGGGGGGCGGGGGGTAGGGGCCGGGAGAATGTCAAGGGGGGGAAAAAAGGAGACATATGTAATACTAATACTCTTTGTAATACTTTAAGAAATAAAAATTATTAAAATAATAAAAAACAAAACAAAACAAAACAAAACAAAAAAAACCCAGAGCATATAAAATATGTTAAAATACTGACCATATAAGAACATTTAGGAGTCAAGTCCAGCCCACAGAAGGCAGAGTGAATGTCTACCTCAAGCACTGTTACAAAATGATGTTATGTGTTAGCTGTCTGTACACATGACAAGCAGAATGGAGAAGGTGGGGGAGGTTTGCAGCATGTTTTATTTCTGGGGAACAATAGCTGTGTTGCAAAAGGGACAGATTATTTAGCATAAAGAGAACATGATCTGACCACTACATATTGCTAAACAGTCAGTCAAATGTATGTTCTAAAAGCAGGTCAAAATTTTAAAAAAAGCCGAAACCGGTTTGGCTCAGTGGATAGAGCAGGGGTGGGCAAACTTTTTGACTCGAGGGCCACAATGGATTCTTAAACTGGACCGGAGGGCCGGAACAAAAGCATGGATGGAGTGTTTGTGTGAACTAATATAAATTCAAAGTAAACATCATTACATAAAAGGGTATGGTCTTTTTTTTTTTTTAGTTTTATTCATTTCCCGCGGGCCGTAGTTTCCCCACAGCTGGGATAGAGCGTCGGCCTGCGGACTGAAGGGTCCCGGGTTCGATACCAGTAAAGAGCATGTACCTGTGTTGCGGGCACATCCCTAGTAGGAGATGTGCAGGAGGCGGCTGATTGATGTTTCTCTCTCATCGATGTTTCTAACTCTCTCTATCTCTCTCCCTTCCTCTCTGTAAAAAATCAATAAAATATATTTAAAAAAAAAAAACAAAACAAAAAACATACACACACGAGTAAATATGCTGTTTGTGTGAGTCACAAGCCAAGAGCCAGTACTCAGAGGGGCCACATGGTAAATACGTAATTTACATTACTTAATCACATCCTAGGGTAGGAACCTCAGAAACCAGGAAGTTGAAGACCAGCTATGTAAAATGTCACCTGATCTATCAGGAAACTTGCCACATCTACAGAGATTGATTAATCCCCAGTTACTGGCACAGGAAGACAAGCCAAAGTCCGAGACTGGGTGAGGTTTCTTTTTAGTGTATGACAACAGCTTTCAACCCATTTCATCTCATGGCACACATAAACTAATTACTAAAATTCTGCAGCACACCAAAAAAAAAAAAAAAAAGAAAAAAAAAAAAGAATATTTTTTGCCAATCTGACCAAAAAAAAAAAGTGTAATTTTGATTCATTCACACCGAGTGGCTATTGCTTGCGTTGGCTGTTGACTTTTTTTTTTTTATCTGGAAAAGAGGGCAGTGCCCCTGACTAAATAGTCAGGTATTGAATATTTTTAAAATTCTTGCTGCACACCTCAGCACACCAGTTCAAAATCGCTGGTGTATGATAAAGCTGACAGTGCAAGTTAGTGGTCAAACAGCTGGGAAAAACTAGCTATTTGGAAAAAATATATAAAGATGGATTCCTAACTCTCTTCTTATCCCCATTCCCAAAGAGATTCCACACAGGACAAAGATTTAAATATAAAAAGTTAAATAATGAAAATCCTCCTCCCTCCTGTCTACACTCTCTAGAAATCAATGGAAAAAATACCCTTGGGTGAGGATTTTAAAAATAATAAAAGTATATAATCTATTACTTTTAAAAAGGGATAAATGAAAGGCTGCTATAAGAAGTACTCATTGACCGTGTCAGTTTATTCTTCTGTTACACTGGCTAACAGTTACAGACTGGCTCGGAGAGCCCCTACTACCCAGCCACACTAACACCAGTGGTCTTGATTTAATTTAGGGCACACATCCCAACATCATTATTCGCTGACACACTGTTCACAGTCTTTTTTTCATCACCTGTTGAACAGTGATTTCTAGTGTCCCAGATGGCACGGACAGCCATTTACTGCCCCCAGTAGGGGAGCTCTGGGCAGCAGGGAGTCACTGGCGGACATTTATAACCAAACTGGTTTTCGGGGAGTCATTATATTAGAAAGTAGGGGGACAGCTTGTACTGCCTCCTCTGAAATAAGGCCACCTTGACAGCTACTGCAAGACTCACCCACGAGTTTACTGCCTATCATTTCAAAGCCTAAAACACTACATTCTTCATGGAAATAACTTTGCCTTCAGATCTAATTAAACCTGAAGCCTCATTAAATTACTGTTACTATAGCTTGGAGAACTTAAAGTTGGTCCCGAGAGTCACTGTAGCTTGGAAAAAACTAGGTAATGAGAAACTTCTGCCTATCTTTAGTTACACACCTGATCAAAAGTAAAACACAGAGAACTGCCTCCCACACACCCGAGCCGGCTCAGTGTCACATGGCAGGCCCAGTTTAAAAGACACAGGGAGCAAGCAAAAGAAGCCATCAACAAAATGCAAAGACAACCCACTGAATGGGAGAACATATTCACCGATGACACATCTGATTAGGGGTTACTATCCAAAATATATGAAGAACTTACACAATTCAACACCAAGAAGACAAACAACCCAATTTAAAAATGGGCAAAGGAACTGAATAGACACATCTCCAAAAATGATATACAGAGGGCCAACAGACATATGAAAAGATGCTCAATGTCACTAATCATCAGAGAGATGCAAATTAAAACTACAATGAGATATCACCTCACACCTGCAGAATGGCTACCAGCAATAAATCAACAGACAAGGGGAACCCTTGTGCACTGTTGGTGGCAATGCAGACCGATGCAGCCACTGTGGAAAACAGTATGGAGTTACCTCAAAAATTTAAAAATGGATCTGCCTTTTGACCCAGCGATCCCACTTTTGGGAATATATCCAAAGAAACCCGAAACACTAATTCAGACAACAGTATGGTGATAGCCAGGGGGAAGGAGGGTGGAAAGAGGTGAAAAAGGAAAAAGGGGGATAAATGGAGATGGAAACAAACTTTACTTTGGGCAATGGGTGCACAACACAGTATGGAGATGATATTTCGTTGAGTGACATACTTGAAACCTACATGATTTTGTTAACTAATGTCACCCCAATAAACTCAATTAAAAAAAAAAGACACACGCAGACGACCAACCATCTTGTCATCGGGAACAACCTCTCGGGCAAGTAAATGAGGGAGTGCATGCAATGATGGCATCCCTCACACACACTCCTACTTTCAACAAATACATGGCACAAGGTGGTGTCTACCATGTGCCAGACCCTACTTGGGGTGCTGGGGAAACAGTGATCTTACACTTTCTGTGCTCATGGAGCTTTCAACATGCTTCTTACAGAAGTCTAAAAATAAAGCCTAAGCATGCTAGACATTTAATCCACAGAAGACAGCCTGTCCCATGAAAATAAAGTGACAAAGGGGTGTGGTGTTAAAGCCTAGTGCAGTGACTAACTGGTTGGGGAAGCAGGCACAAATCCTTTTCTCTCTTGGGAATCCATTTTCTCTGGTATGAAACTGAATTATGCTCCTTCACTCACCGGAATAATAAGAATCAAATGAAATAACATACAAAGATAAGGCGTTGGTGTCCCCTCCCCCCCCCAAAGAATGGGAACTTAAGATTTAGGCTTCCCAACCCTAACAGGGAACACAGGGGTGGACAGGGCACAGTGACGTACAAGAGAGGCCTGGAGCAGGACCTGGATGATGCTCTGACCAGAGTACCGTTCTGCTAAGTGTGGCACTGCTAGGGTCATAAAAATGAGCCAAAAACAAGATCGCAAATGTTCAGTTCTCAGGGAGACTATTCTTAGAAATGAAAAGGCTAAACATAAACTCTTATTCAAGTTTTCAAACGTATTCAGTTATTCAGACTTGTCTGCAAGGCAGGATGATACAGAGGTGAGCACTGGGCTAGCAGGGGATCTGAATTTTACTTCCAGCTGTGCCTCAAGCCTGGTGAACTTGAGCAGCTTAACCTTACTTCACCACCAAGGCGAGGGGAGGCTGGAATGACAACATTTCTAGTCCCTATAAGCTTTAAAGTCTATGACTCATCATTGATTTAACCTCTCAGTTTACTTTTCCACTGCTCTGTCTTCATAAAAAAAAAAATCAGCTCCCTGCTGGACAACACTCTAGTGTTAAAAGCAGAGGTGACAGCAAGCTCCATCATCTACAAACCTCCACAACCTGGCCGCTCACTGAGGAAGCAGGGGAGACCTCTGGTGCCGCCATCCATGCAATAAAAATCCATGCATTTGACCTCTAAGAGGAACTTGCAGACCAGCACTCTAAATCAATTTGCTAAGCTTGTTAGAACTGCCTAAAATTAGTCATCTCTTTTCCTAGCTTACATTAGAAGCAGCAAATCAAATCTGGGGACAGGGGCGGCAGCTAAAGGAATCAGATATTGCAATGGGACCATCATTTCTGCAGGGGAAAAAAATTTTTCAACAAGAAGACAATGGCACTAGGCTTATAAATCTGGGCTGCTCGGAATGGGAGGATATGATCCCACATAGCTCATCTTGAGGGCATTAGTGCCATTACTGTGAGTCGTGCTGTAGCATAATGTCATCTCAATGATCCAGGCTCATTCGGTTGACTAAGAAGACAGAGAAGTATTTTAGAAAAATTTCCACTGGAACAACAACAAAACCTTTGGCACTTAAAAGGCTAGGCTTCGTTTCTGAAAAATTCACTTTCATAGGATAATTCATTCATTTCAAATCATGGCCAATAAATGAGCTAAATTGCAAAACTGTTAGCATTTAATTATTACATCTTAGTCCCATTTCAGAGAAAAGGAGGTGATGAAGGAAAGGGATGTGCCCCAGTCGCCAGCTGCCTGAACCATAAAGGCTCACAGCTCACCCACTGGGTTGAGGACTAACGCCTCACTCCCTCTGCCACCAGGATGGCTTTTGTCCAGACCTCTGGGAACATACCGAGCACTCTCTAGCCCTAGACCTTTGAACATGCTGTTCTCTCTGCTTGGGATACTCCTACTGGCAAAACGTCTACTTATCTTCAAGTATCATTTAAAATAATTTCTCAGCAAGTCCTTCCTAATGTCCCAGACTAAAAAGACCTCCCTCAATTATTCTCCTGTAGCTACTTTATTTCTTCTTGGTACTTACGTTGATAATTACATATCTGTATAATGTCTATTCTCCCTTACAGGGATCTTATCTGCTGTGTTCAACATCAGTTCCCAGGACCAGGAGCCAGCACAATGCCTAACACATGGTAGGTACTCAATAACCCATTGTTGAATTGAAGACTAACAATAGTAGTATTGAAGTTTTACTGGGCACTTATGATATATAAAACACCACTGCTACTTTATAGATGAAGAAGCAGGCTCAGAGAGGTTAAGTAATTTGCCCAAAGTCACACAGCTGGTCAGTGGCAGAGCAACGATTCAGACGCATGCCTGTCTGATGCCAGGCCGCACACTTAATGACTACTCTTTCCCAAGCACTGTGTGAGATAAAAGTGATGAAGGACTCCTAGAGCAAGCATAGCCCCTACCTTTAGGGAGTTTATAATCTGGGGCGGGGGGGGGGGGGGGGGCGGGGGACGGGACACTTAATAGATGATAGTGAATACAAGACAGAATACTATATAGTTAAGTGCTGGGTTGCATGGTCTAGTAAGAGGAGGACGCCCTCTAAACAAAGATGGAGAAGCAACACAGCACCTAGTGAGCAAAAGGGACTGGTGAGAAGGTCACTTTACCTAGAACAGAGGATTAACACAGGCCAGGAAGTGGTGAAATGTTTAAGAGATAAGCACTGAAGAAAATAATCAGGTTAACATTCTGATCGTCTATGCTTCCAAACAAAGATCTTGAGAAGTGCCTACCACATCATTAATATTTCTTAAAACTTCACAGAGGCCAGGAGAATGCAAAGCCAACTGTGGCTGCTCAGTTGATGCATGAGGGTGAAATCAGCAAGGCGCCATTTCAGAGCAGTCCATGCAAAGCCAGTCACTAACTCCAGCAAACTAAAGCTCAATGAAGAAGAGAAATAGTTTTTACATTATGAGTAGTCTTGTTTTTTATAATGATAAGTTCTTTACAACTATAAGTAAATAACTTTATATACTTAAAACTATCATAACCAGATGCCCAGGTACTGTTGACAATGGAATTACTATTTTCTCCTCCATCTCCCACAGCTTCAAGAAACACATTCTGTATAGATGATCTCTCCCCTTCACTGTGCCCCCTTTTTCTTAACCCCTGAGTCCAAAGACATAAGTAGTATATATTCCTTAATCCAGATTTGGTTCCTATGACTACCCATAACAATTCTCTAGAAATATAACTAAGGAAAAAAATTTAACCACATACCGCAAATATTTGAGCATCTAACTGATAATGCATCAGCTTTGTGGTGATAACCACTGTAAGATATCCTCAACAACTAAATGCACACTAAGTCCCACACTATCTCATTTAATCTTCACAATGGCTCATTTGATAGATGAAAAATATAAGGTTCTGATATTAATCTTCCATGACTACCACTGACATGTGAATGTAGGTCCAATCTGAGACCACGTTCCCTCCTAACCACTGCCTCACAGAACTATCAATCATGTGAACAAGTTAAAATTTTGATGTAAAGATTTTTAAAAAGAACACATACGCTTCTGACATTTCTGCCAATCTTGGCTCACTCTCATTCTTGCCACCCCCGCCCAAGCCTGTCATCCAATCCTGCCAAGTGATAAAAACCAAATACATTTTTGCCTCATCTGTGCCCTTTTCGCACATGTTCCTCTGGAGCTGGTATTTCACAGGATCATTTGGCTGACAATTGGGCCCCATGGACACAGTAACAGATCAACAGGCTTATAAAGAAATGACATAAATCACATGTATACAGTACATCAAGATTTTCAAAACATTTCCTCTTCAAAGTCTTATGATAATGCATCATTTTATATGATGGGAACGTGAGGCATCAAAAAGCTAATTGAGCTCTGTTGAGGGTACTATGACCTTTGACCAGCAGAGGAGAATTCACAAGTGTATGACTTACACAGGGTCTATAACTTTGCCTTATCTCTAAAGCAAACACACTGATTTAAAACACCTCTAATAAGTAGGAAAAGGTAAAGAGAGCATAAATGGAGATGGAAGGAAACCGGAGTTGGGGTGGTGAACACACAATACAATGTACAGATCATCTATTTTAGAATTGTACCCCTGAAATCTATAATTTTGTTAACCAATGTCACCACAGTAAATTCAATTAAAAAATCAACTTTTTATATAAAAACAAAAACCACCTCTATGAAACACTTCCAAATGGAGGAGCACCATGTTGGGACATGTGCTCTACCCCCAGCTCTTGGCCTGTAAGAAGTTATTTATTTAACCTCATCAGTTAAAGAGACCTGACCAGCTAAGCAGCCTAGTAATCTATGACTCAAACTTTAAGCACATTCTCAGCAAGAGTTTAAGCTTATCCTTGTCCACAAACATGCAGAAGTCTGTTGAGAGGCTTCACTGTCCTCTAGCTCTGGTTTCTCTCGCCTTGGCTCACACTCTCCTTCAAGAAGGTCCAGGAGGCCAGGAGTGCGCCTGGGAACCCCCCGCACTGTAATGGACAAGGGGGGCCCCCTGCCCTCTATTCTTCTCTCCTCTCCCAGGACCACAGCAATGGCCAACCTCTAGGAAGATAACTCTTTTTGGCTCCCCATCTCCACCTCTGGCTTCTTCAGCTCTGGCATCACATCTAGCACTATCTGTTATAACACTTTCCCCAGTAAGTCCTAATGCCAAACTCCCCACCTGTACCCCCTCTTTCCACCCGACCCCCCAAAAGAGCTGTCTCTTTATTTTTTAACCTCTCTCTATGTTTTCCTGGAAGCCTTAATCATACTCATCATCCTACTCTCCAACAGAAAATTCCCCTTGACCTTGCCTGAGCATGCCTGGGTCTCCTTATCTCCATGACAGATCTCCCTGAGAAGTACCTCCACACCTCCATCCTCACTTCACCCCTGAGGCTTTCCTCGACAGCACACGGAGTGGGTCATGCCTTCTCCGCAAATTCTTCCAAACTCTCAGCAAGCATTCAATGAACACCTAAATCCTTCAGGGGCATCAATGTGAATATCTTTGTTCAACTTTGCCTGTGCACAGGCCTGGACTCTGTAGGTGTTTCAATGAATAACATCTACTTTGAATGAAAAGACTTTACAATTAACAAAACATTTTGACAAAACTCATTTGTTCCTCCAAATAATCCTAAAGCTGCTTCTCTAGTTAAAAACAATAACAACTATGAGGGTAAGAGAAGTTAAGTGATTGTCCATGATCACAAAGCTCCGAAGCAGCAGAGCCGGGACTCAGTGTCTTTACTGAGACATCTCCTTTGAGCAGTTTTGTAAACAACATGTCTACGATTTGAGTCCCTTTGACAAACTGCAGGTACCAGATAAACATTTGATTTGCACTATCTTGTCTGGAAAGTACTGAAGTTAATTAAAAATGTCCTTCCCTGTTCCATTTCTGTTGGTCCTTCAGGGTGATCTTACTGGTAAACCAGACTTGCCAGCTGGCTCAAGTACAGTATTAGCACTTACTTGTTTTTTTATGTGTTTTTTAAAAAAATATATTTATTGATTTCAGAGAGAAAGGGAGAGTGAGAGTGAGATAGAAACACCAATGATGGGAGAGAATCATTGATCAGCTGCCTCCTGCACGCCCCACACTGGGGACTGAGCCCACAACCTGGGCATGTGCCCTTCACCGGAATCGAACCTGGGACCCTTCAGTCTGCAGGCCGACGCTCCATCCACTGAGCAAAACCGGCAGCACTTAGTTTTTTTAGAACATACAGGAAGAAAAGAACAAAGCTCTTAACAAAAGCAAATATAAGAGAAATAGTACTCATAAAACCCTAGAAGGAAAAGAACATTCATTTTCTCCTGACGAAAGTAAACCAAGCTAGTGACTCATACATAAGTTCTAACCACGGGGCTGATTCTACTAATGGTAAGATGATCATCTACTTTCAAACACACAAGCAGCCAGAACAACTCCTCCCCTGCCCCGCCCCCCCGCCCTACCCCTGGTTAAAAAAAAAAACAGTCCCAGTTTGAGCAAAGTACTTGCAGGAAAGAAAAAAACAATTTTACTGCTGTATATCTACTGGGTTTGTTTTTGGACTATCCAAGCTAGTGGCTTTGATTAGATTAGATTTTTCAGCTAACAAAAGGAATGATAAAGTATCCTCCCCCCCCAAAAAAAAGAGTCAAATGTCTTTCATAATTATATGACAAAAAAAAAAAAATACTCATGCTATCTTTAAGAACACTCGTATTTCACTGAAGCAAGCTCTGGAGGTGGTAACAAATTACCCCCAGATGTGAAATCCAGGCTATGGTCAAGTTCAACTGGGAAGCGGAACAGCCCCAATTTGCTTCTAAATTTGGATTCAACCAATAAACATTTGTGATCACAACCTCTGGCCTCCTCTTCTTCCTTATGAATCATAGAATTATTTTAGACATCAAAAATCTAGCCCAAAACTTCTCATGTTGTAGACGAAGAATTGAAGGCCAGATACTGAAATGCAAAACAGAAAATAAATTGCATTCACAGAAAACTTTCTCAGCAAAACACCACAGGCTCTGAATTGAAGATTTTTTTTTTTTTTTGCCGTGGTTTTCTGAGGTTAGGGTTGAAGGTGGAGAGGGGAAAAGTAGCCTCAATCCTTAAACAAAACAGAACAAAACAAAACACGCCCACATGTCCAGCATCCACTGACAACCTCCACAGGTTTGAAGGGTCTGTCATGAAGCATCATTCAACACAGCTGGCTCAAAGCCACACATCACTACCCCCACTCTGACTGTGGTCACCATTACTACAGTGAAAAACCTGCCCAGAACTGATAAAACTGAGCAGCGTGTTCCTTAAGCCCCATTTCCTCAAAACCACCTACATGCAGATCAGTGAGGCCACAGCTAATGGGAAGAACACGTTTTCACCAAATTTTTTTTTAAAAAGAGTAAAAGATGCAATAGAAACAGTGGTTACAGAAAGGGAACTAAAAATGCCTGGGAATATACAAATGCAGTATCGATTTCATAATCTTTTTGGAGCCATTGCCACATAGTCCTTTGTAAGAAAAGCTGTATTTTTAATCACCTGTCAAAGCTGATGTTTTTGTCTACCTTAATATTAGCTTCTAATCATATAAACCATCTGCGTATCATTTCTCCAGCCTCAAAACTCAGTTCACTCTCTGTAAAGACAGAACTTGAGGGGTAGGGTGGCTGGGAAGGGAGGGAGAGGAGGCAACATTACCCTCCTGCTCTGACCACTACAACTCGGTGTGAAGCAGAGCCCTTCACGTGAGGATCACACCAGGGTAAGAGGCCACTTAGAACCAAGTCGGAGAGCACAGTGTCTGCAGCCACCCACTGGGAATCCAAAGCTTGCTGGCAAGAGCTGACTGGAAACGGGCAGAGTGGAGAAGGAGCTGTTAATACCCTCCGTGAACCTGATGTGAAAGACCAGATCAAACAGCAGGATGGAGAGCCTATTATTATTGCTATCATTACAAAGAGAAAATTGCCATTAGTGATTGGCCAGAAGAATAAGCCTTCTTCCAATTATTTCCACAAACAGACAGGAGACTCTCATTTCTAATTAAATATCACTATGCACAGAGTCAAATGTCTGAGTGGGCAGAGAAGTCACTGAGTGGTTACACCACTTTCCTTTGAGCCACTTGTCCCATCTGGCTAGCTCTCTACCTCCACCCCAACCAAACCTCAGATGAAGACGAACCTTTGCCCGGATAAATATACTTCCTCAAACCTGCTGATATTTCTAACTGAAATCCCTAATGCTTAAGTCATTTTCACATCCCTTCTGGGTCAAAGGTCTGATAGTGTACTGCACGGGAGTAGAATCAACCAGGACCAAGAAGGAGAGCCTCCAGAATTCCTGTTCCTTGACCCCAAATTGAATGGATGAAATAGGACTCAAGAGAAGAACTGAAGGGTGAGGGTGGGAGTGTTGGGAAAGGGAGTATACAGAGAGGCTGCGTATTGGAATAATGAGGCAGTTAAAAAGTTTTGGAAGCTCAGATTCCCAGGTGTGACCAAGATCCACAAGGGCTCAGAGTGGCAGCCCCCCGAAGCCTCCCTCAGGCGCCTTCAGTGCTGTCAGCCTGGACGCAGCCCGGCCAGCACCCGCAGACAAACACACACATTCTTCTAGGACCAATACCCCATTGCACACGGCCTCTCCACTGGCCTGTTTATTTAAGACACCAGACACTTTGATGTTGTGGGACAAGTTGAGAAGTAATATGTAAAGAAGTAGTTAATGACAGGAGCAGAGGGAGGACAGAGAAGGAACAACAGTTCCTGGCTTTATTAATCATCAGTTTTAAGGACACTGTCAAATGGTCTGAACACAGGAATGAGAAATAAGGAAATTGTCAGCCATCACCGCAACTCTAGCCAAAGCACTGCATCTGTTTCTTTAAGGCAGAGTTTCATGCCTACCCTCAAAGGGGTGCTTACAGGGAGAATGTTTTGAAGAAATCCAACTCAGCAACCAACAATAATAAAGTCGTCTCAGCACGCTCAGTTTCTCATGTACAACATACATGGCGCGAGTACTCCACGCACTCAAAGGAAAGAATCAGTTAAAAGTGCAGCATGAAGACTTTGGGGTTAAAAGCAAAAGGAAGGTTATTTATCGAGTGTAAGAAACACGTATTTATAAATACACACGCACACTTGTTGGATTTCATCAGTGAAGAAGCTTGAGGTATAGGTCACTAGGGCACAGGAATGAAAAAGCATTACCATGTGCTTAGTTCTACTTTTACTTTCTTAAGATTAAACGCCAATATAGTCTCACAAGCCAACTAAGCCACAGAAACAGATCCAGGAGATTCGCTAACCCTCCTGAGGCTTTTCATTCTCCAGTCTGAGTAGCTTTCCTTTGGGTCTCGGCACCCCAGCATCTAGTGTGTCTTGAACATCTGGAGGGTATTCACATACATTATGAATTAACGGGGCTTGACATGAACAACAGTTATAACAAGTAAGAAGAGAACCAAGAACTTTTGATTTTTCTTGGGAAGTGAATCCTGTCATCTTATATTAAAAAAAAATGACTCTAAAGGCACTTTCCCAGCTGTACAAAAGTATACAACATCACTAATAAAAAAGCAGTTCTGGCATGCGGATAGTTTTACTTCACTCTGTTTATAAAGGTCCTAAAATACTAGATCTCTTCAATACAGTTCAGGATGATTTATTGTGACTTAAAAATACCGAACTAAAAAGCAGAACAGACTACTGCATGACAATTCCTGGTAAAGGAGGGGGCTCGCTAAGAGCTGCTTCGCTCACCCACTTCATAGTACGCATGTTCCAAAAAGCATAGGATCTCTGAAGAGACCATGGTATTTTTGTTTTGTTTTGCTTTTATTTACTTTTTTCTTTCTTTCTTTTTTTTTTTTCGTGAGACCATGACTGATAAACAATTGCAAAAATAACAATTTAAAATTAGGTCACTGGAAAAAAAATCACTGGCAATAGTAGCCAAATAAAATGAAAACTAAAGTTTCTTTACTTACCAGACTTCCAAGAATAAGGTTTCATATCTGCTCTTGATTTGGCCTGAGAACCCCCCAAGCCAGTTGTATCAACCTCTTGCTACAGAAATCAATGTACTACAAATGACGTATCAATTCAGACTAATCAGAGAAGACTTCCACTAAAGGAATGAACCCAGAAGTAGCAGCAGATCCTATCAACCAGGAGGAGAAGAATCTGAAATATGGGGTAAGAATACTGCGTCCCGCTGGCTCAAGAAGGAAGTGGTCCCACTGTAAATTAAGCATCTGTGTTGCAAAGACTTTCTCAACGCCACTGCCCGCAGGTGGAAGTCAACAAATTCCTCAAACAGGAAGACCTTCTAGTACTCATTCCCTCCTATCTGCACCCAGCCTGTCCCACCCGTCAGCACTAGCGTGGCCACCTTCCCGCAGCTGCGGCATGGACGGGAGTAAGCGGACTTAGCCTGACTGCCTGTGCCTTGACTGCAACTGCCATGGGTCCCAGATCTGAGAATGCAGCGCAGGTAACCAGCAGAGCCTGGCCAGAGGGAGACTCCTCTAATAGGAATGTGGCTATACAAGGACAGGTAGTTAGCCACTCAACTCTGCATCCCATCTGTTGGATACCTCTCTTTGTAAGAGGAAATATATTAAATTGAAAATATGTTATGCAAATGTGGGTAGCAACAATTAAATTATTATTTCTGGAAAAAACATGAGGAAGGTGCCCAAATTGCACTGGCACAGGGAGCCAGGACATTCCTAACAATTGGCTTTGTCCATCCAGCGGGGCACAAGGGTTGCGCTGCTTGTCCCCAGGGACAGGACTGCCACAATTTTGTAAGTTTTCCACTAGGACCTAGCTCAGCGCAGATCTACGACGTGCTCTCAGCTGCTGAAAACCGTGTTACAGTGCACAGACTTCCTGGTCAGAGTCCGATGCCCCCATGGAAGGTCAAATTTAAGGCGTTTTCCAGAGAGATGACACAGAGACTCTCATCCCGTTCCCGGGCTCGGTCCTTTGCCTGTGCAAACAAACTCGCTTACCGAGCAATGGCGCTGGGAGTTCTGAGCACCCCCTACCCACCCTGAAAGCGCCGACCCGCAGGACACACCTTGGATTCTGCGCAGCCCAACTTTTCTGCAAGCACAGCGCACCGGCGCCGATTGTTTACAGACGGAAAACCGCCGCACTCGGAGGTTTGACAACTTGAGAGAAAGAATGCCGTGAGGGCTCGGCCGGCCTCCCCTGTGACGAAACACAGCCGCGTCCCGGGGCCCTCCCGGGCCGGACCCCGCCCGCCGCCGCTTCGGGGCCGCGGCCGGGGTCCCCTCGGCGGAGATGCCCGGTGCGTGGGGGTCGGAGGGGCACCTCACAGTCCCGGCGGCGCCCGGGCCCGGCGCCCGCTCACCTGGTGCGTGTTGTTGACCAGCCTGGCGACGAAGTCCGGGACGCGGCCGCAGCCCTTGTCCTGGTCCTGCGCGCTGCGGCGCCAACGGCCGCGGGGAAACGGGCCCCCGGGCGCGGCCGCGCGCAGCCCCCAGCTCACCCCGACGGGGCCGCCCCAGCGCGACAACGGCGCAGCGGGCGGCGGCGGCGCGTCCAGCCGGTCCTGGCCCAGCGCGGCCCGCGGCAGCAGCGGGAGGCCCAGGAGGAGGAGGAAGCCGAGGCCGTGGGGCCAGCGCGAGAGGCCGTCCGCAGCTGCTCGGGGCCGCTCCATCGCCGCCGAATGCCGACGCCGCCGACACCTGCCGCCCGGCGCCCGCCCACCCCGCCGCCGCCGCGCCACACCCCCGAGCGCGCGGGCGCCCCTTGGATACGCGCAGCCGGGCCGCTCCGCCCATAGGCCGCCCGCCTGTCCTTCTTCCCCTGCGCGCTCCTCATTGGCTCGCGTCGCCTCCGGCCTCGGGGGTCCTGGATTCGGATGCCAAGATGCGGGACTGATTGGCTGGAACGTGGCAGAGACGGCTGAGGTCATCCCGCGCCTCGCCCGCCCGCGTCTCCGGCCCAACTTCCAGAGTCGGTAGCAGCTTCTTCCCTACCCCCGGGCTCCACGCTCCGTGACGCCCGACCCCTCGCGGCTCCCTCGAGTTGGGCTGGGTTAGTCGCCTCTCCCCCAGAAACACCCCCAAAATTCTTTGGGTTGTGGCAGCGCCGGGAAATCTCCCCAGGGAATCCCTGAGCCGGCTCAGCTGGAAAACGGGGTTTGGTCGCGAAACGGGTTTCAGGTTTTAAGCATTGTCTGCCGAAGCAGCCAGGCCGCCAAGGTGAATGCCAATTGTGTGGGCTAACGCCTCGGGAGAAGATGGAATCGGGCCTTCGTGACGCATGCGAACTTGAATACCTCCACCACGCATGGCCTCACGCTTACCTTCCTCTTCTGCACGGAGTTAGGCCAAAGGTGCGGCTGCTTACTGGCTTACCTGGAGGTAGAAAGTAGCTTAGACTTTAGGGGCAGGTCAAGGTGGGCAGGACGATCGGTCCCTAGATGCACATTTACTAGTATCTCTGCCAAAGCGCCGAACCCTGCGGAGTTTGTTTGCACAGCTTTGGTTTTTCAGTATATGATGTGCCCTGAGTTAGCACCCGGCCCACGAGAAGTAAAACACAACCCTTATGCGGCCCCTTTATTGCAGGAACTGCACACATAACTTCTAGAACGTGCAGTCCAGGTAAAACCAGTTCTGAATCTTAACCTTAACTGATTGCATCTCTTCAGAATGGTTGCTAGAAGTTAGTCAAAAAAGGCAGCAAATAGATACCAAGTATCCAAGATGTTACTCCAGATAGAGAAAGCTGCTGAAAATTACTTTTAACTATAAACTGGAGGTAAACCCAAATGAGAATCTATTCATTGCAGAACAAAATGGAGCACTGCACCCAACCCAAAGTTTACAGTAAAATCCTTCTAGTCACATTGAGAACAGAGATTTACAAATTTACATTTTCCCAGAACAACCATATAAGACGAAAGAATTGAAAAATATTTTTGAATGACATCTGAGCAGGATGGGAAATCACTAGACTATCTTCCAGGTTCTCAACTACTGAAATGACAAAGAGCGCTGAAAACGTGAATGTGTTCCTTTCCATCCACGATCATGTGTCACATTATTTTTCAAATACTGATTATTTTTTAATCTATGACAACTATGGAGTAGATCACAAGACAGTGGGCTCCAGTAGCATGTGATTAGCTGTGGGGAGAAGAGGGGCTATACAAGAGTATTTCTTTGTTTAGTGACACAAAGATGAATGGTCTATTGTCTTACAGTCTGAGAAGAAAAAAGCCAACTCAACAATGCCATCTCCTGGAGAAATCACTAAATACACTTACACTGTTTAACTCTAAATATTAAGTTGTTGCAACTATATATACCTTCACTTTTTAATATATAGCTTTTAGTTATCATTATATGCTTCCAGAACATATAGTTCCTTCCTCAAAACTTATCAGCTGCTAGGGACATGGTACCTTGTATGCAGCACTGGGAAAATGAGTGAATATTGTTTTAGTATTTCAGTCCGACACAGGCACTAAATACAAAAGTTGCCCTGTCAGATCTCCTTTGTGAAATACTGCACATAAAATCTTACCTGACTTGCAGGACTAATATATGCAAAGTTTCTTCCAGACAAACTTTATCGCAGAAAGATGAATAGAAAGCAGTTAAGTATCACAAAACCATTACTTTTCCTAGTACTAGTAAGATAATTTCTTTGTAAATTGGACACAAGAAACCTTGTAGAACATTTAAAAATTCTACAAAAACCCTAAGTTGTATCTCTTTCAAGAATGCTACAATTCTATCGCTTCTCGGCCTTTTGGCTAAGATCAAGTGTAGTGAAGAATGCTACAATTCTATTATTTCAAGAATTCTACTATTAGAATAATAAAGGGTGTGAAATTTATTTTCAGTAGTTGTCAAATACCCTGCTCAGGCACTGCAGGCTGAAGCTAAGAGACACGCTAAGAGCTATTCCTTAGTATTCTTTCCCCCTACATAATACTTATGACCCAGAGGCACAACTTTCACTTCTCCCTAAAGCATGTTTTGTCCATTTCCACATGTTCTGGGTAGTGCAAGTCCATTTCCCTACAACTGAGCAGATGAGATTTCCCTACAACTGAGCAGATGTCTAGGCTGCAAGGGACCTGGTGTTGTAAAATCGAGTTGATTATTTAAAACCAGAAAATCTGAGTTCAAATCAATTCCCAACAGCTTAATTTTCTTTCTAGTCACACAGCCTTAGATTCTTCATCTGTTAAGTATGATAACATCTACTTCATATGGCCATTTTTGAAACCCCCATAGATCAGTTCTTTAAATAATCTCAGTCTCATATAATGGCAGCTCTACTGGGGGAAGTTCATAGTACATTCCAAAGTACAATATAAACTAATTCTGAATTATATCATTCTCTTCCTGATTTCTAACTGATTGCTAGTGAGGCCAAGATCATGAATTCAATTCTTTTTTTTTTCTTTTCCATTTTTTTATTTTTCTATTTTATTTCACTTTATTTTTTAACTCAATTCTTTTATAGTCCTTAACTTTATATATATACTAGAGGCCCGGTGCATTTGTGCACCAGTGGGGTCCCTTGGCCGGGCCTGTGGGATTAGGCAGAAACCAGCTCTCCGACATCCCCGAGGGGTCCTGGATTGTGAGAGGGCGCAGGCCAGGCTGAGGGTCCCCACTGGTGCAAAGGGTGGGGAGGGACGTTGGAGGTTGGCTAGTCAGGGAGGGGCTATGCCTGTCTCGCTAAGTCCGTACCCCAGCAGCAAGCTAACCTCCCAGTCGGAAAGTCTGCCCCCGGTGGTCAGTGCACATCATAGCAAGCAGCTGATCGGCCTTAGCATATCATTAGCATATTATGCTTTGGTTGGTTGAACAGCCGCCCGGACACTTAGCATGTTAGGCTTTTATTATATAGGATATATGTATAAAAATTCCCAGTTGTCTGTTAAGATACCAGAACTGCCCTAACCAGTTTGGCTCAATAGATAGAGCATCGGCCTGCGGACTGAAGGGTCCCAGGTTCGATTCCAGTCAAGGGCATGTACCTTGGTTGCGGGCACATCCCCAGTAGGGGGTATGCTGGAGGCAGCTGATTTATGTTTCTCTCTTATCAATGTTTCTAACTCTCTATCCCTCTCCCTTCCTCTCTGTAAAAATCAATAAAATTAAAAAATTAAAAAGATACCAGAACTGCTACAACACTGTTGCTGGCTTACTCCAACCCATCAGTGTTTGGGGAGGACCTCAAAACATGTTCTTTTGATGGTCAATTAGTAGCATCTCCTTCATATAAGGACAGCAGCAAAAAATACCTATTTACTTAAGATTAACTACAGGACCGAAATGGGTATACAGTGGTATTGTTACCTTAAACCACTGGGAGGATCTGGATTAGTTTTGAATTCATTGCCAGCACCCAAGGACTCATGATACAGTTACTCTGTTGTGAATAGATGTTCTGAGAGGATAGGGATATAAACACCACTATCATTTTTGACCCCTAACATAAGCATTGTGAACAAAAGACTGCATTAGAAGAGAATACTCTATTAACAAATATTTTAAGTTTTTCTTTATTTTGGAACTGCCTTTATGTACAGACATCATAAAAAAAAGCACATATGCTGCAGATTTTCCAAGGACTAGAAGTTGGAAATAAAAGTTAAGGGCAACCAGGAGAACTGAAATTGTCCCAGAGAAGCTCTGAGGATCACATTCCTTAAATATCCTTGATGACCTCTTCAAGTTCTTCCTTTGTGAACATGTGGAAATTCTGGCCAGGCTGCACAGTGGCTAGCTGGAAAGAAAACAGTGAAGGGTTAATAAGCGGGACTCAGCCAGCCTGCTGATGGCCAAGAGACGCTGTGCTGGGGATGCAGCTGGTCACTAGGACCGCAGGGACCTGCTGTCCCAGGGATATCCTTTCCGGCAGCAGCTTCCGAAAATAGTTCTGACTCCAAAATAAAAATTCTCATTGACCAAATTTTCTATTTTGAGGTTAACCCACACATCTAAGTTAACCAAATGCCTGGTATCATTGTCACTTCTTGAAATTACTTCAACAAGGATCACAAAAGCAGCAGCCACGTACATGGAGTCAGTATATTTTTCTGTTAAAGATTCCTTTAGAAAAGCATATTTATACACATGCAAGTTGAGTTTGTGTATGTGACCTCGGGTGACTTGGCCACTTTGTGCCTCAATTTTCATCGGTAAAATGGGGATAATAATAGCACCTACTTCATGGAATAATTATGACGATTAAATGTTAATAGTCTGCCAGTGTAGTTCAGTTGGTTGAGTGTCGTCCCAATTACCATAAAGTGGTCATTTCAATTCCTGGTCAGGACACATATCCAGGTTAGGGGTTCGGTCCCTGGTCAGGACACATATGGGAGGCAACTGATCAATGTTTCTTTCACATTGATGTTTCTCTCTCCCCGCCCACCTCCCCCCCCCCCCCCCCCGCCCCTTTCTCTCTAAAACAATAAAAACATTTTTTTTAAAAATCCATGGGGAAAAAAGTGTTAATATATGCAAAGTGCTTAGAACAGTGCCTAGAACATTATAATAAGCACCAAATAACTAATTGTTAACTATTATTGTTAGGTATTCTCTTTAAAATTGTCCATATGGCAACTTAACAAAAATGTTTTGTTTTTTAAAGAGGACTGGGCATGAAAAGATTTTATTAACAACTAGAGGCCCGGTGCACAGATTCGTGCCCTGGTGGGGTCCCTTGGCCTGGCCTGCAGGAATCCGGGAGAAACTGGCTCTCCAATATGCCCCAAGGGGTCCCAGATTGCGAGAGGGTGGTTCTCTGGTGAAGCACCCCACAATCGGGCTCTCTCCTCTCTGGTTCCGGGTGCATCACCCAAGAACACAGCTGCCAAGTCACCACAGCTCAGCAGCTCCTGCATTGAGCACCTGCTCCCTGGTGGTCAGTGCGCATCATGGCTACTGGTCAGAAGGTCGCTTAGACTTTTATATATATTGATGACAGGAATTCAATTGTGACTTATTAGTAATAATCAGTACTGACCATGAGGGGGCGGCTCCTGTGTTGAGCAGGATCGGGCCAAAACCAGCTCTCTGACATCTCCTGAGGGCATTTCTGGATTGCGAGAGGGTGCAGGCCAGGCCGAGGGACCCCACCGGTGCACAATCAAGGCCAGGGAGGGACACAGGAGGTTGGCCAGCCGGGGAGGGCTCCAGGGCATGTCCAGCCCTTCTCACTCAGTCCCGATCAGCCAGACCCCAGCAGCAAGCTAACCTACCGGTTGGAGCATCTGCCCCCTGGTGGTCAATGCACATCACAGTCACTGGTCAACCGGTCCACTGTCTGCCCTCTGGTGGTCAGTGCACATCATAGTGAGCAGTTGAGGGGTCTTGGCATATCATTAGCATATTGCACTTCGATTGGTTGAACGGAAGACTGGACGACCAGACAACCGAACACTTAGCATATTAGGCTTTTATTATATAGGATCTTAAGGCCTTTGCACATGGCTGTTCCCTCTTCCTGGAATACCCTTCTCATCCTTTCTCCAGGCATCACCTCTTTTAGGAACTTGCCCAATGCCCCAGTGTTAAGTTATATGCTCTTGTGACAATCCATTCTACTGCTGTCACCTCAAGCTGTTATTATCTGTATGTCCTCTCCATTACACAGTATACAACTTGCATGGGAATTGGATTTTCTGTGTCTGTATCCCTGGTATCTATCATTGTACATGGCACAGAATGGGTCTTTAATACATACAATGCTGAATGATTTCTACTTTTCGGAACCAACTCCTTCATGTGTACCATGCCTTCCCTCTTCCAGAACTTTTCCATCACTATCTAACCTCTGTTTTTATTTAATATTTTTCTACCTACTAGTTTCTTCTCAGTCCAAAGTATTTTCAAGTCTTTCCCCATCCTTAAAGAGACAGAAGTCCTTTTCTTTAATGCTACCCTCTGCTGTCAATATGTCTTAAGGAATCAGCAGATCTTGTTTGGTCCATTTCATTAGCTCCCTTTCACTCTGTAACTCATCGACTTCTGGCTTCTACCATTACTGCTTTACTAAAATTGCTTATTCAAAAGATATCAGTAACTCCTTAAGACCTGAGCATACAAAACTGTATGCTCAATCTTCAGCAACAGGAGCTAAGATACTGAACAACAAAAAAAAACAGTAAAACCGAAAATACCTCTATGTTAGTTGCATTTAGCTTCTCCTCCATTACTTGTTTGAGGATGATGAGAGAGGACTTGATGGCTTCTTTCAGAGTCATAGACTTGAAACAAAGAGGGTAGGAAGAGTAGCCATTAATTGTACATAACCCCTCCTTCCTTCAGAGTCCCCCATGCCTCCCTGAAGAAATGATTTAGCAACTATTAACAAATCAAACATCAATAAGTACAGCGCATTACAAGTTCCTCCGGAATTCAAGTAAGTGGTAAATAAGCAGAATATATTTACTCAGAGAAAATGTCTTATTTTGAACCAGAATAAAGTCACCAACTTTCATCTTTGAAGAAGGAGAAAGGACTATCCTTCTCTAGTTTTCTTATTTTAATTTAGAAGCAAGATAATATTGGTGATATCCTATGAATAATAATTCCTAAATAATCTAGCCCAATGGTTTAGAAAATCTGCTCTTTTGTATTACCTTTTGTACCCTATTGCCTGCAAACGTAAAACCAATAATACTATTGGGGTTGATATGAGCAGGGATCCCTGTATGAACCACTGAATGATGAGTATGGCAGCCTTCAACCACAAGTTACCAAGTCTTCCCCTCCCACAAAGATAAAAAGTACCAAATGCCCACTTGCTTCAAGAGGCAGACTAGGAAGTATAACCTGTTAGGTGGAGCTGTGAAGAGCAAGGATAAACAAATTGTACCCATCTATGCCGTCCACTCAGCAATAAGGAGAAACTACTGATGTGTGCAAAAACATGAATGGATCAAAAACAGCATGTTGAACAAAAAAAAGGCAGACACAAAAATACAAATTGCATGATTCCATTCATAAATAGTACAAGAACCAACAAAACTATAGTAGTGAGTGTGACTGCAAGGGAGGGAGGGAGACGGACTGGAGAGGAGACAAGCACCCTGGTGGCGACAGAAGTTTCTGTACCTATGCGGTGCAGACAAGGGTATGTACAACTGTCAGAAATCTCAGTCTCTACACTTTATTGTATGTAAGTTACATCTTGGTTTAAAAATAATAAAAGTGAGAATCGTTATCAGTATAGACGTGGTACATACCACAAGTGAGATTGCTTAGTTACCTTGTGGTAAACTTCTTGCAAGGAGCTCTGGGCACCCTCTGAAGCAGAGCCAATTGCTCGAGCATCACACTGTACAAAGGTCCCAGATGGGTCCATATGAAACCTGCAAAATGTCCCAAAAGAAGAGGATTAAAATGCTTAAGAGTGGTGGCATTTTAAAAAATACATATATTTTATTGATTTTTTTACAGAGAGGAAGGGAGAGGGATAGAGAGTTAGAAGCACTGATGAGAGAGAGACATCAATTAGCTGCCTCCTGCACACCCCCCACTGGGGATGTGCCTGCAACCAAGGTACATGCCCTTGACTGGAATCAAACCTGGGACCCTTCAGTCCACAGGCTGACGCTCTATCCACTGAGCCAAACCAGTCAGGGCAGAGTGGTGGCATTTTATGTAACAAACATGTCCTAAAAAATATAAATGCTTGGCCTGCAGTTAGAAAATTCCACCGAAATATGGAGGCACAGATCAAAAAATGTTCTATGCCTGGAGAAACCAAATCTTTTAAAAAGTGTTTAAGAATACTAAGAGCCTCTTAAAAAGGGGGACTCAGAAGGAAGTATAGTATCGTGTATGTAAATTTGGCACTCGGGTGTGCCTATCTTAATATCTGAGGACAGGGATTGGGTCAAAATTCCCAAGCAAAGCTCCAAAGCCCACCCTCTGGCTACAGTAACAAAGAATTAGCACTGGATCCAGTGGGGAGTTCTCCAAAGGGTCCCCAAATCTGTCTTTGTATAAGCAGCACAGGACCACTGAATTTTACAGTTATAAGCCTTTCACTTTTTATAACTCTACAATCATTTTCTCAGTTGATTTAAACTACCAGTCTCCACCCCAAATTAAAATAATTCCCCCAAAAAAGAAGCAGGAAAAATATGGCAAAATGATTCTTACAGCTGAGGTCCTTTCTCGTCAACTCCTCCAAATAACAGTGCTACGCCAAAGGGACGAGACTAGAACCGGGAAAAAAAAAGGTATTAAGATAATTGGTCCCAAAGAACAGCAAGAAAACCTGACACAGCTTCACACTCACCATGGCACCCGGATCTGCATCCTCCTCTCCAAACTGCAGGGCCAGATTGGACACAGCCTGGGTCACACTCTCCACCGTCATTGTCTCATTGTAGGTGAACCAATGGTTCTGGAAGAGGAGCAAAGCATGGTCTACCTTCCAAACAAGCAGGGCAGTAAAGCGCGCCCCCCCCCCCCCCCCGCCCAGCCCACTAAACATGCCCCTCCTGCCCCCCCTTGAACTGCGCTTGGAAACTGAAGCTTCAAGCTCCAGAGTGTTTTCCTTAACACTGAACTCGAATGCTTGGGACAAGATGAGAGGAAGAGAAATAGCTCTGGAGACAAACTTTTACCAGAAGGATTCCAAGTAATGCTGGACTGGAGCACTGTTCCCTAGAAAAACAGTTAGCCCCTCACAGCACCAAGTTTAGTCTTTTCACAAAGTGAATGCAATAGCTGAGTGCCACTTTGCCTATCTTATCGTTCTGCTGGTGTTGAGATTATTCTCACATTACTGACAGCAAACTTGCAAATAAGTGCAAAAAATTTTCCCCATCACATATTGTTTTCTTCCTAGTCTGCTCTCCAGGCAGCAGGTACTCAGTTAAAAAAAAAAAAAAAAAAAAAATCAGTGTTCCTCACCAGCATTTGTCACCTGGTACCTCTCATTACTCACCACAGGAGAGCTGCTATGTGCAAGCCCAGCAGCAAAGGCAGCTGGGGGGACAATGTCCTTTAGCTGTGCTTACCTCCTGCTATGGTGCTCCCACAGAAAGTCAATTAGGGAACAGAATGCAGTGTGATGCCTGCTTTATAGAAGGCAAACCAAAAGGAAGCAAGAGACTGTCAGCACCATTTACCAGGGCTTCCCTATAGCTGCGATGGTTGGGTGGCTAGACTCCAAGCCTCTGAAAGCTGTGACTAGGGATTCTACCCAAATCACGCCCAGGAGCTATCTCTGGTATTCACACAGATACCTGCAATACAGCCCACACAGCTATAGCATCACTAGACAGGAACTCAAGCACCACAGTAAAAATAAGAGATGATGCTAATTTTACCTGTGTCTCCACTCTGGCTTTATCAATTAAAGTCTTAGCATCAGCAATTAGCCCACTCATGGCACAACCTGTAATGTAAAAGCAACAGTGACCCAGCGGCCAATCCTTGTAGAACTCTTTCACCACTCAGGAAATACAGAAATTCTGGAGTGGAACCATGGCACCATTCAGCAACCCCACAGCAATATACCCACGAGAGCAGACGGGAAATTATCTGCTCTGAACGCCAAGTATAATTATATTACAAACAAATAAAAAACCATCCACAATGGCACAGAAGTCCAGCTGGTAAGGTAGAAGACAGAGAAGAACAGCTAATCAAACATGAATTTCCACATATTACATCTGTAGACCATGATGCACTTTCAAACTAAGCAAACACCAACACTCCAACAAGAGAAATAAGGAAACAAATAGCCATCTTACTGTGGGCTTCGATGAAAGACCCTAGAATAAAATCAAATGAAAAACCCTTTTCATTTCCCTGGCCAAACCCAAGCCAACTAGCATACTGGAGGGAAGTTTGCCTAATGCTCCAAGATAATGAGCTTATGGCTGTTACTTTACATGCCATGACTCAAATCCAAATCTCCAGCCCAGGTCTCACTCCCATGTTTCAGACTCATAAAGCCAAATGTCTCCCGTAATATATCTATTTGGAGGTACCACAGACTCAAATCAGACTCCATCTGCTTCCTTGGCCTCCACAAACAATCAGATTTCAAATTCTACCAATCTCTATGTCAGCGGTTCTCAACCCCTTTGGCGGTCGAACGACCCTTTCACAGGGGTCGCCTAAGACCATCCTGCATATCAGATATTTACATTATGATTCATAACAGTAGCAACATTTCAGTTATGAAGTAGCAACGAAAATAATTTTATGGTTGGGTCACAACATGAGGAACTATATTTAAAGGGCCAGAAGGTTGAGAACCACTGCTCTATGTGATTAACCCATCTGGCATTAGTCCTTACCTCTGCGTTCTCTGGCCACGGCCTTGGTTAAAGCCCTCATCTCTTTTTAGATTAAAAATAATTTCTTACCTGCTGTCCCTGCCTCCAGTCTCAGCCCCCTTCACTCTACCTTCAATATTGTTACCAGAATGGTCTTTCTAAAACCCTACCGGAGTATTACCTCAGGGCTTAAAGCCTTTCCCATTAAAGCAAAAGGATCAAATTTAAGCTCATGCGCATAGTAAGGACTTCCGCCGCGGATCCCAGACTCTTTGCTAGCCACAGCCCATCCACCTCCCAGTCATATCAAACTGCTGTGCCAGGGCATTTTTATTTTACACAAGGCTCTGCTCATTTCTATTCCCTCTAACTAGAATGCTCTGCTATAGCAGGCATTTGTTTACTCGGTAAAACTTCCTTATCTTGTAGAATCAACTCAGCTCACGCATCACCTTTATGGAATCCTTTTTTGAAAGTCCCACCACCACTGGCCTCAGCAAAACTAATTATTTCCTCCTTTGTCCCCCTACTGAGCACATAAACAGCCTTTCCTAATACCTAGGGCCCTTAACTGCATTTACTTATTTATTTGCATGACCAGGCCCAGGAGTAGACTGTGTGCTTCTAGAACACAAGGACCATGTCTCATTCCTCTCCGTATCCCTGGTGACTAGCACAATGGGTGGTACATAGTCGGCTCTCAATCTGTTGACTGAAGTGACACTGACCTACCTACAAAAGACAGGTGCCCTGGGATAAAGTTGTCACAATGTTCTGAACTTAAAACACGGAATCTCAGCTTCTGTATCTATGAAAGAGAATGTCAAGCTCCCAGAGTGGTCACGCCATTTGGTTCTGATGCCTACCAGCAATTAATTATTTTACCTAATTATTTTACCATTGTTTCATTAGATAACTAGATAGGTTAAGAAAATTTAGACAGCCAACTAAAATGCCATGCTATAAATAAGTGGAATTACTCACTATAATGATGCCGAAGCTAAGGAAGGGGAATTATAACAGAAACAGAAAAAAAGGAGGGAAGTAGAGGGAGATAAGGAGTGAAGAGATAAATCTGAAAACTGAGGCAGAGGACTGATCTGGTCAAAGTCTATTATTCTTATACTCTCTGAGCCTTAGTCATGAAGATCCTTAGCATTCCTCTCTTCTTAGTGAACACCCTAGCTTCCTACACCATCCTCTGCTTCACCAGAATTCTTGGCTCCTGGTGGCCTCCTACCTGAGCTAATGTTGTACATCAATGAAGACCCAGCCATCACAGGGAGCTGGCCTATGATTCAACCTTCAGTATTTCAACAACCATCACATTTGCAGTCTAAATGTGAGGGAGAAAGGAACTTCTGGGGCAAGTGGGCGCTACAATAGCTTCCTACTCCTATATTCCTGGCCTACTGCCTGGAAATCAACCGCTAACAAGGGAATAAGACCTTCATCTAATGAACCTCCCCTGGAACATCAAAGAAGACTAATTAACCCAGGCCAGATCCTACAGAGCAGCTTTCCCCTGCTCCTTACCTATGTGAGCATCAATCTCTACAATTTTCTCAATGCTGCTTGGCTCCATGAGTGGGGAGGTAATTCTCTTCTCCACAGCTAGGCACACCCCCTCTGACGTCTGGATCCCAATGGCTGTAGAACCAAGCTAAAGAGAAACGTATTATGGTTAACATGTCCTGGGCGAAGAACAGTCTCACATACTCACCAGGAATCTTTCTGTAGATCTTCACAAGGCAGACCTTCAATCAGCCATAGCTGGTACACATAAAAGGAGCCCCCTAAGTCAGTAATGTATTGCTCCTATTGATGGCAAGAGCATGGATTTACAAAATTCTCAAGGAGAAGTTCAATAAGGTCTTGAAAATATCTGAAAAATGATCAACTTGAATGCCAATATTTTGAAGATGGGAAGATCCTAAAGTTCTATACATAGTGGGCAAGGAAGTAATAAAACTCTAATGTTTTCTCTGGACTTGGTTTCTTCTCACCTTTGCTATCTTGATCTGTTCCAAAAGGGGATATTCCTCGAATCTATGTGACCTCCAGAAAAATAATTTACTTTAAAAAAAAGAAAAAAGAAATACCACCACCAAGGTAAAAATATTAATTTTTCGAGGTCACTAGCAGTCCACAATATAGCTTAATTTCATCTCTCCATCTCCATGCCACCCTCCTAGTTACCTACCTTTCTGTCTCAGTTTCCTTGTCTGCAAAATGGAGATAATAACAATACATCGAGGAAGGTAAATTAATACATTAAAATGCTTAAAATGAAACCTAGCACATAATAAACGAGCAACAAATGTTAATTATTCTTACTTGCCTATCTTACTTCAACTGCCTCCTACTCAGTCTCCCATCTCTAATTTCTCTCCCCCTACCTATCTTTCCTGTTATGGCCTGACAGATCCAGTAAAATGCTATTTTTATCACACTGCTTCTCTGAAGAACTAATATCTCCCTATATTGCCTGTAACATCAAATTCAAATAAGCTTCCAGAGCCCTCAAAACCTAACCCCTTTTCTCTTCCAACTTTATTACTTTGTTTTCCAACAAAATCCCTCAAGTATGGCCCAAGCCATTTTCTCATGCTGTTATCCCCTACCCTTGGCACCTCTGCTCACGCCGTCTCCCTGCCTATCCAAATCCACCCACCATGCATAAAGCCTTCCAAGACTATGTGTCCTCTCCCCTGAACTACCATTTTCTTTCCTTAGGTCTACAAAGCAGGGACTGCCCGTGTGAGCACAGACTCCGAGAGCCTGTTATTGCAAAGGATTCCAAAGAATTCCATGAATCATTCTGCATAACATGCTTACCATGCCCCATGAACAGGCTATTTTATAAAATATATCAAAATCAAGATGGTTTTCTTTTGTACACTTACAATTGCCTCCAGATATTTTTATATTACAATTCTGCCTAAACTTCACTCCCCACCTCCTTGGTGGGGACTGGGGAGAGGGAGAAAAGAGGGAACATCTAAACCAGTGGTTCTCAACCTTCCTAATGCCGCGACCCTTTAATACAGTTCCTCATGTTGTGGTGACCCCTAACCATAAAATTATTTTCGTTGCTACTTCATAACTGTAATTTTGCTACTGTTATGAATCGTAATGTAAATATCTGATATGCAGGATGTATTTTCATTGTTACAAATGGAACATAATTAGAGCATAGTGATTAATCACAAAAACAATAGGTAATTATATATGTTTTCTGATGGTCTTAGGCGACCCCTGTGAAAGGGTCGTTCGACCCCCAAAGGGGTCACGACCCACAGGTTGAGAACCGCTGATCTAAACTGACTCTTTGTAGTGTTTAATGTAACTCATTAGAATACAAGTAACCAATGTCCAGGTACTCAGTGTAATACAATAATTTTGACACTGACATAGATTTCCACTCCTTCCCCCAAGAACCCTACTCTAAAAGCATTCCCCCATTCCTGTTAGCTATGTCTCACCCATGCCATCCGTAGAGTACCTCCAAGTGATCATTTCTACTTGTCAGCCATTTTTAGTCATTTCTCCAGCTCCTTTCATACTACTAAACTCTTACAGATATCAAACTACTTTCTCATCAGCTACTCATAAGTTGTCAAGGCAACAGCCAGGCTAATTTAAATACCAAAGAGCCTGAATTTCACAAAGGTTAAATTACATCCATTAAGGGCTACATCACTGTATCTATCCTACCTCAACCTAGGGCCAGGGAGATCAGATACCATCTCATTATCGCTAACTAATCTAGAAATTACTAGCGGGAAGGAGCTTAAAGGAGAACCTCCAAAATTGAGGCTTACTCAGTTTTGCACATCTGAGCAGAACTGTTGTCTTAGCTGAGGCTCAAAATAAATGCCACAGCTTGGAATTCTGATAGTCTTCGTACTTCATAGTAATGTATGGTTTCAATATAGGGCTAAGATGATCAGATACAGAAACAGGCACTTGAAGCTGGCCCATCATTTTCTGTCCCACTACCTATCACAATGCTTCCTCCTTCACTTGTACGTCTCTAACTAATCAGAACCCCCCTTTTCCAGATTCTCAGACAACGGTTTCCGCCAACACACTCTTTCTAGAAGAGGTAGCTTGAAAGGAAACACACTAGCTCTTCAATCATGTGAGGAAATGTCTTATGGAAGAGGTTTAAACATCATGTGTGGTTCAAGAGCAAAATTAGAACCAATTAAAAGAAACTTCAGGAAGTTAGACTTTTGATTCAATACAAGGATAAATTTCTAAAATACCACAAACTATTTTCAAACAGAATGATTTATATAGTGAGAAAATATTCTGTTGCTAGACTATACAAACAGAAGCTGTTTGTAGGGATATAGAGGTGCCTGAAGCACAAAGGTGAAGGGCTGGACTAGACCAGTGATTCTCAACCCTTGCTGGACATTAGAATCACGGGGAGTTCTCACAAATACTGATGCCTGGACCTTACCGTGGACAACCTAAATCAGAATTTAGATCATCTACAGCCCAACAGATATAGTTCCTACATGAGAACTTCAGTTTATTTTCTAACTTTTCGAATACTGTGTTTGAACTATTCGATTTTGTTACTAGGTTACAGAACACATCTCTTGTTCAATCTAATATAAATTTACAATCTTACCAATAATACAGGTGATCAGTTAAATAATTTGTTAAAAATATCTCCCAGGTGCTAACTCTGGACTTCTATACCCCCTCTTCATAGCCAAGATTCTCAACACAAACATATCCCTCTAAGCCTCTGAGAAAAGGTTACTTACATGATTATGAAGCAGTGATCTATTCAAAAAGTTTTAAAATAGATTTTAGGAATGGGATTGAAATTGTTATTAAAATGGTTAATAATGGTGGTTAAAGGGAGATAAAGAACATTTTCTAAAGGAATAGAGAAAACACATTTACTCTAAATGGTCTGCCAGCAAAGTGTTACGTTGCTGTGAAATTTCAAAAACTATGCCATTTGATACTATACCTTGATAGCCTCAATGGCATATTCCACTTGAAATAATCTTCCTTCAGGAGAAAAAGTATTCACACCCCTACAGTTAAGGAAAAAAAAGTATTAAAAATTTATCAGAAAAAATAAGCAAAGAGACACCAAACCCAAGTTCCTTGACATCTAGCTCAAATGGCTACAAGATGTGCACGCCATCATTATTCTCCTTTCCCACATGATCTGTAGTTGTTTTTCATTTTTTTATTTTTGGTACATTAACAGCTTTTCAAGGAATGAAGCCCATATAGCAGGGATGGGGAATGTCCGGCCTGTGGACTGTATAAGGCCTGCAGGGTCATTTGGTCTGGCCCTGCCAAGGCATTAGGGGTGAGCTAATTAAATGTTTGACCAAATATAGCAGGCTAATTTTTAAGTTGATCATTTTGAAAGGCCCGTGAATGATGTTATAAATATCCACATGGCCCTGGCAGAAGGAAGGTTCCCCACCACTACTATATAGAGAACACTTCTGTCCACTCCCAGAAAGTCTTCAAACTGATCCAAGGAGAGCACGTGGTCTTCTGCCTCAATCCTGAATCAATCTGGAACTCCTTTAAAAAACTCACGCCCCCAAACTATGCGGCAATTCCCAAGAAAACAAGCATTTATCCTTATTCTCTTCCCATTATACATTTGATGTTAATATCTTCTTAGTAAAAGTCATTCACAGGTTTTCTGTCTTTATTTGTATGAATTAGTATTGCTACCTTAACAGCAGACTGAGTGAGATCTGTGTAGTTCCTAAAGCCAAACCCGGTTCAGTCACTCAATATGTATTTATACCAATTACATGCCAAACTGCTTTTCTCTAAAACACCTCCCCACCTTTCCTTGCTCCAGTCTGTTGGAAATTCCTATGGAGAAGAGGCATCAATAATGGTCTTAGCTGGAAAAGCTTTCAGCACACAATGGGTACTTTAAAAAGTTGAATGAATGAAAATAGTTATGATCCTTGGTTTATGGAGTCTGGACTTTGAAACATGTGACATGATATGTATAGTATAGTATAGTATAGTGTTTTCAAATTTACCAAAAACTCTTCTTTTAAAAGAAATCTATATATATAAAAGGCTAATATGTAAAGTGTCCCCTCAGGAGTTTGACCGGGAGACCAGTTCAATCGTTCACTATGATGTGCACTGACCACCAGGGGGCGGCACGGAGCAAAGGAAGGCCCCAGCCAGCAGCTGGAAGGCCCTGATCCGCCCTGATCACCTTCACCAGCCAGGCCTAGGGATCCTACCCATGTGTGAATTTCATGCACCGGGCCTCTAGTTTTATATAAATCCCGAAAATATAAAACAGATAATTTAAGTTGACATTTACCACGTAACTACTATATGCCTGGTACTGTTACAAACCTTTAAATGATTTAACTCACTTAATCCGCAAAACAATCCTATGAAGTAGTATTCTAAGGCAGATACTATTTTACAGATGAGGAAGTTGAGACACAAAGAGGTTAAGCAATTTGCCCCAAATTACTCAGCATGTAAGAGGCAGAGCTAGAATTAGAATTGAGGCAATCTGAACACAGAGACCAGGCTTTAAACTGTTGCACAGACTGCCTCTGGGAACTATTCTGACTAAATCAGGGGTGAAAGGAGAATCCCACCATCCCCCAGCCAGCTGTTGGCCCAGAGGTAACATCCCTGATGTCCCTTCAAAGGACCTTTAGTTGCACTGGGATGTGAAAGAAAAATATCCCTGCGCTTTCTGTCTGTCTTTGTGGCGGCCCAGATTGAATAAGGGACTACATCTGAAAAAAAAAAAATTTTTTTTTAAAAAAAGGAAGTTTAGGATTCTGAGGAACAGTTTTTTTAATCACTGGGAGAAAAGTCTGAGTGATTTTTAAAAAACTTAACAGGCCCTAGCCGGTTTGGCTCAGTGGATAGTGCGTCAGCCTGTGGAATGAAGGGTCCCAGGTTCGATTCCGGCCAAGGGCACATGCCTGGGTTGCGGGCTCGATCCCCAGTAGGGAACGTGAAGGAGGCAGCCAATCACTGATTCTCTCTCATCATTGATGTTTCTATCTCTCTCTCAGTCTCTCCCTTCCTCTCTGAAATCAATAAAGAAATATTTTTTAAAATTTTTTAAATAAATAAATAAACAACTGCGGATAAGTTCTAGCTCTGCTACTGACTAGCTTTAATTCCCTCAAATGGAAAAACAAAAAACAAACCCTATCCTGCCTCTGTCATAAGACAACCAGTACTGAAGTGCAGAGAGCATAAAGGGACTCTGGAAAGTATAAAGTACTAGTCCAATGTGGTATTTTCATCCTAATTCAGGAACTTCACTCTAGGGAGGTATTACTATGTCCTCCCTAATATGGGGCTCTGCTCTCGCACCTCTTCTCAAACTTTACTGTCTTCATGGGTTATTTCATTTATCCAAGTACCAAGTCCTACTTCCAAATCGCTACTACCAGTTTGACCCCTTCCCGTACTAATCTAAATGCCTCCTGCGCATTTCCATTTGGATATCCCTTAGCACCAAACATTCAACATTTTCCAATCTGAAATATCTCTTTAAATCCAACCATTCTTGCAAAATCAACTCCATCTCCTTCCAATCCAGCTGCATTTTAATTTTTTTTAATTGATTTTTTACAGAGAGGAAGGGAGAGGGATAGAGAGTTAGAAGCATCAATGAGAGAGAGAAACATCGATCAGCTGCCCCTTGCACAACTTCTACTGGGGATGTGCCTGCAACCAAGGTACATGCCCTGGACCGGAATCGAACCTGGGACCCTTGAGTCCACAGGCTGATGCTCTATCCACTGAGCCAAACCGGTCAGGGCTGCATTTTAATTTTTTAAACACCTCCAATCTCCCGTTCCCCAAAATAGGAAGTTCTGAATGAACTGACTCATTCCTCCCCATCCTCTCCCATCCTATTTAATAAAAGCCTAATATGCAAATTGTCCCCTTGGGCGGTTATCTGACCCAGAGTTCAACTGCTCGCTATGATGTGCACTGACCACGAGGGGGCAGTGCAGAACATGGCAGGCATCGGGGACACATGCTGGACTACAG
This sequence comes from Myotis yumanensis, assembly GCF_028538775.1. Taxonomy (NCBI): domain Eukaryota; kingdom Metazoa; phylum Chordata; class Mammalia; order Chiroptera; family Vespertilionidae; genus Myotis; species Myotis yumanensis. Next base: position 5,449,584 of record NW_027223768.1, read on the forward strand.
CAAGATGGTGGAGCAGGTGAGCGGACCACATCAGGCCAAGGTGGGGTGCCAGGCAGGGCAGTGGGGCTGTGAGGCTGGGGTGCAAGCTAGAGCCTGATCTCCGCAGGCCACCCCAAGAGACCCCACGCGTGCATGAATTCGTGCACCGGGCCTCTAGTATCAACCATGTGCCAAGAAATATCAACTCACATCAATTCCTCCTACACAGTAACTCAACACTCTCTTCCTCCCTTTCTCAATGCCCTCATTACCTTCCACCTATTACAATAGCCTTCTAACTGGTACTGACTCACTCTTTCCCCTAATCCAGTCAATTAATCTCTATTAAACAATTATGACTATGTAACTTCTTAAAACAAAAATTATGGCACTCAGTTACCTACAGAATACAATCCAAACCCCTTAACTTCATATGAAAAACCATGCACTATCTAGCACCATCCTATTTTCCTCGTATCTCCCACTATTACCATACAGGTATCATGTACCAGACAGACTGGAATTTCCCAAATATGCACTGTGTTTGCCCACTGCCCCTCCTTTGTACAGCCTATGTTCTCTGCCTCAAAACTCTTTGACTTTCACTGTCCATATTTATTAAAATCTTGCTTTCTCAAGGTTTTAAATACCAGCTCTTTTGTGAAGTTTTCCATGATCCCCCAATACTGAATTCCCAGTGTTGATTTGAATTTCTCTAACGACATGAATACATTTGATTCATCCTGTAGTTACTTTTGTCAATAGGTCTTTAAAAGACAATCTTCCATATGGGGCAATGATCTTGACTCTGTTCATTGCAGCATGACCAGCAACTAGAACAGTGCCTTGTACACAGCGAAGATCCAAGTACATTAGCTAAGTTTTAAATAAAAACTGACTGTACTTTAGCTCTTCTTGAGAAGACACAAAAATGAATAACACAAAGCAGCAATAAAGATGTTAAACCTTCAATGCTCTGGAAGCTAAATATTGACTAACAGAGGCATTTTACAGACTGTAGGGAAAGGTGTCAGTTTTAAAACTTCTCATACATCTGAGTCAGTAAAAGGGTAATGCTGTAGTTCTGGGTGATAAAACTTTTGACAGGGTCTATGAATAACTGATAAAGGCAGCTTCTCCAGCCATCGAGTACAAAGAAAACATCTGCCTAGCCTTAAAGAAAGAAAATGGAAAAAAAAAGTTATGTTTAAACTTAACTGATCAAAACAGAAACTGAAAGTAAAAGTGTCTGCAGCATATGTGCAATTTAATATGACTTAACATTTCCAAGCCCTGGAAGTTTCTTTTTTTTAATAAATACAACAATCTCGATTTTGATTTAGAAACCAGATTTGGCCTTCAACATAAATTAACTTGCTTTAAACTCTTTAAAAAGTAAGGAAAGCCTAGGGCCAGGACAATCAGCACGATGAGGAAACTTTCGAGAATCACTCTCAACACCAATCTCTAAAAAATCAGACTCCAGACACTATCCGGGCACAGCCAGGGCTGCCTTCGCGCTTTTGGAGAAACTCTAGGTCCCAGGAATCGGAGGAAAGGCTGCTCTATTCCCACGACTAAGAAGTAGAAAACGAGGCTCTCCTACAGGAAAAAGGGAGCTGAAATGCCCAAACCCAGCAAACACTCTCTGGCTGCTTTTCCTTCCAGGCAGCACGTTCACAGCTTTGAAGAAGGCAGCACGGAACGATGAACTGGGACGGGGGTGACCCCTGCCTCCTCCGGGTTAAAGGTCGGAGTACCGCCCCTCAGCCTCTTCCCAAGCACAAAGCGGAGCTTCTCGCTTCCGCACCCGGTCAGGACCCAGCAGTGACTCAGCGGGAGGGCAAGGCGGCCGATGGGCAGAAGTGCAGCTTGGGGGAACCACAGCGGGCGGCGGGGAGGGCAGCAGAGCCCCACGCTGGGCCAAACGCGGGTTCCCGGGGCGCCCCATGACACGGCAGAACCCAGGCCGAGGCTGGGCCCCCGGCCGGCCCACCCACCATCCCAGCCCCATTTCTCCCCGCGGCACAGACCTGTCGTACTCAGACCGGGTGAGGAACATGGCGAGGGCAGGAGAAGGCGGCAGCGGCTACGCGGGGACTTTGAGGGCCAACACGCGATCACCGGCACCCAGCAGCCGCACACCGCCGCGGAACCGAGGCCCTGCTCCCAACTGCGCGTGCGCCCGCGACCCCCTTCGACCCGCCCCCCTGCGCCTGCCTCCTATTGGTTGTTGGTAGTTCCCGCTGAGATGATTGGTCCAACGAGCTGCCCCGCCAGGCTGTGGTTGGCCCGGGGAGGGCGGGACAAAGGTCGTTCTTCCGTTTTAAATCGCAGGTGGTTGCTAGGGGCGCGGAACCGCTGGCGTGCGGAGCGAGGTCTGCTTTTAGAGAGGGTGTGGGAGTCGGGGGGTCTGAACCCCGAGTTGATAGTGCCCTCGCCGGCTCCCATAATCCTCGCCTGAGCACGTTGGCCCCGTTTTCTCCGAGCTCTTCAGCCGCCCTTAGATCCCCGCTCCTGCCGCTCTGGCTCGGTCCTCCCCAGGTGCTGAGTGAAGGGCTCCGGGACTGCACTTGGGCAGCGATGGGGGGGAAGGGAGGGCGCTGCAGGGGGTCTGAGCGGCCCTGGGGAGCGAGTCCGCTCGCTTCAGCCTCCCTGCCGTGGCTGTTGAAAAAAGTGGTGGGCTTTAGTCTGTGCGAAAGTCCCCAGGTGTCCGCGTGGTCAAGGTAATTTTACCAGCGTTTCCTTATATCCGCCTACGCCCCATACCCCTTACACGCCCCCTAGCGCAGGTTTTAGACCTGGTGACTCAGCTCCGGATCCGGAATCCAGATGGTTCATTGCTTCTTCTGTTATTCATGAAGAATTAGCTGACGGGGCCGCCTCTTGTATGCCCCTCGTTTCCCTTCCCTAGGGGAGGAGAGCAACTTCACAGCTTCGTAGAAAGACCGTCAATGAATTAATTTCTACAAGAAAGGTAACCAGTTAAGAAGTCATTTAATGGGCAGTATATGTCTGAAAGGGAGATGCCAGGGTCCAGTTCCCCTGAATATGAAACCATTGGTCAAGTCCTGAACCTCTCAGGCCTGTTTCTCAAGTCAAGTTCATACTTAGCCCTAGATTAGGTTTGTAAATGACCGGGGCATTTCAGTGGTTGGGGAAATTCAGAAATATGCCTTTTGGGTATTGACGTCTGTTTTTTCCCACCATTTATGTCCTGCCTTCATGAGTTCAATGAGAATTTCGTTTTGTGGTCCTTAGCCAGTCGGAGGTTCGATGCCTTAATAAAAAAAAATAAAAAATAAAACTGAGGAGAAATTCCAATTGCACTTGTCAGAGATCCGTTAGAATTCTGAGGGTATCTTCTGGTTAACTAATGTGGCTTATTGAAAAATGTTAGTTCAATTTACTATGCTTGCTCTTTAGAAGTTCTTTGGAAATTAATCTATAGTAACTATCTATATAGGTACTCAAGCACAGTATTTCCTGAACACCCCGAGATGCAAGGTGCTCTATATAATATCGGATATGGTAGTAAGTGTATCATAAATGTCTCACAAAATTAAATGAATGTGGAATCCTTTCTGGGTAAATGTTTGTGTCCATATATTATAAATAAAAGGAAGCTACAGGTAGTTGATTGTGGGTAAGAAGAGATATCTTCTTTTCTCCCAAAAAAGTGGAACTTTATGGCATAAAAATTCAGCACCTAGTTTAGTTTCTTGTCCATATTCAGTTCAACAAATAATTGCTTCATTAAGAGTTGGACCAGCCCTGGCCGTTTTGACTCAGTGATTAGAGCATCGCCCACGGACCAAAGGGTCACAGGTTAGATTCCTGGTAAAGGGTACATACCTCTGTTGCAGATTCCCCATCCCTGGTAGGGAGGCAACCAATTGATGTCACTCCTCTCTTTCTTCTCCCTCTCTTCCATTCTTTCTAGAAATCAATGGGGAAAATATTCTCCCATGAAGATTAAAAATATAAACTAGAGGCCCGGTGCACAAAAATTCATGCACTTGGAGGTTCCTCAACCTGGCCTGCTCCCTCTTGCAGTCCAGGACCCCTTGGGGGATGTCCACCTGCCGGCTTAGGCCCGCTCTCTGGGGGAAACAGGCCTAAGCCGTCAGTCGGATGGCCTTAGCACTGCCCAGGAGGTGGGAGAGGCTCCCGCCACCAGCACTGCACTAGCAGCCATGAGACCGGCTTGTGGCTGAATGGAGCTCCCCCTGTGGGAGCACACTAACCAGCAGCAGGCAGCTCCTACATTGAGCGTCTGCCCCCTGGTGGTAATTGTGCGTCATAGCAACCGGTCATTCCTGGCCGTTAGGGTCAATTTGCATATTACCCTTTTAGTAAATAGGATAACATTTTTAGAAAGGAGAATAGATATCATTTTTTTTAAAAAAATAGAGTTGGACCAGGTGTCCCTCTGAAAAAGAAATAATATAGGAGCCATAGAAGATAGAAAGGAAAGGAATGTAGTAAAATATTAGAGTCAGCTAGATTCAGAAACTGAGAAAGGAATACAAACATCCTGGAGAGCTAAACACATAAGTCCTGGAGCAAAATAAATTGTGGTAGAGTAGCCAGGGTGGACTGGAGACACTACCCAAATAGAGAAACCAGTAAGGCCCTGCTGGCATGGCTCAGTGATTGAGCATTGACCCATGAGCCAGGAGGTCATGGTTGGATTCCCAGTCAGTGCACCTGCCTGGGTTTCTGCTCAATCCTCAGTAGAGAGCCTGCAGGAGGCAGCATATCAATAATTCTCTCTCATCATTAATGTTTCTATCTCTTTGCCCCTCTCCCTTCCTCTCTGAAATCAATAAAATATATTTTTTAAATAATCTTGAAAACCTCGTGGTATCTCTTTGAAAGAAATTAAATGAAAGACGAGCTGTTTAAAAAAGTAAAGTAATTGAGGATAAAGAAAAATATGGTATGTACATACAAGGGAAAATGTTATGTAGTTCAGTTTACTGTGCTTGCTCAGCCTTAAAAAGGAATGAAGTTCTGATACATGCTACAACTTGGACAAAGCTTGAAGACATTATACTAAGTCAAATAAGCCAGACAACTATTATATGATTGTACTTATATGAATTACCTAAACTAGTCAGATTTACAGAGACAGAAAGTAGAATGGTGGTTACCTGGGGCAAGGGAAGAAGGGGTGGGGGAATTAATGGGTACACAATCTCAGTATGGGGATGATGACAAAGTTCTGGAGATGGAGTGTGGTGGTGGTTGCACAACAGTGTTAATGTACTTAATGCTACTGAACTGTACACCTAAAAGTGATTAACATGGTAAATTTTATGATATGTGCATTTTACTACAATAAAAAGAAATAAATTTTTTAAAGTAAATTGATTAACATGTGAGTTCTTTGAGGACCAGTGCTATGTCTTATTCGTCCTAACAGCTGGTATATAGATGTTTTAGGAATATTTGTTGAGTAAATAAACAAGTATTTATTGATTGCTATAAACATACTAGCCACATAGAGATTAATAGATGTATCATTAGCCCTGACCGGTTTGGCTCAGTGGATAGAGCGTCGGCCTGAGGACTGAAGGGTCCCAGGTTTGATTCTGGTCAAGGGCATGTACCTTGGTTGCGGGCACATCCCCAGTAGGGTATGTGCAGGAGGCGGCTGATCGATGTTTCTCTCTCATCGATGTTTCTGACTCTCTATCCCTCTCCCTTCTTCTCTGTAAAAAAATCAATAAAATATATTTTTAAAAAATAAATGTGTCATTAGAAAATTCAGTATTTCTAATTGAGACTTTCTTGAAATTTACTTTAAAACCAGTATTTCTCTTTTTCTTTTATTTCCTTTGTGGTTTTGTTTTTTGTCTTTGCAAAATAGAATTTTCTTGGTTACGATCTCTTTAGGTGAAATACTGAGAGGTAAGAAGGACTGTTTCCTCTTGAAAAAAATGCAGATTGTTTGGACAGTAATAAAAGTTCTGTATTCACCCACAGAATGAGAGCTCTCACATGTTTCGGTACTTTTTTGGCAAAAAAAAAAAAAAAAAAAAAGTAAAATTATCCTCTAATTAAAAGCTGCCACAGTAATTTTAGAGATGAATCACAGAGTTCTAAACTATGTTACAATAAAATGTGATACTTTTCTACGTATAGATTAGAAGCCTTGCAATGCCACTGGAAGTAAGTGAAATAGTTTGGTAAAGTTAATAGCCCAATAAATATTGGAAATACTCAGATTTGTTAGCAAAAGTCATTGTTGGTCTCCTTGTATCAGATGGCAGGAAATATACTTGTATGGAGAATTTTATAAATTAAATCAATCTAACCTAGGTCCCTTTACTCTTCCTAAATGTTGTGTCCCCCAAATCCAACTATCCACATTTATCTCTAGCACCTACAATTTGTTATTTACATAAAAAGACTTTTCAGATTTGGCTGCCTCGCCTTGTATATGATTTTTATTTTACCTTTTGTAAGAGTGTTTTTAAATAAGCAAAGATTTTTAGTAAGGATATTGGGAGGTTTAACTAGCCTTGATTCTTGCAAATTAAAGAGGGTTACCTAAAGCATAAAATTGAGACAAAGTTCAAAACAATTAGGAAAATGGTGAATTTCTATGTGTTGTTTCTAGATATAGTTATATATAGTAAAATACTTTTAATACTTTTACATGTAGTAAAAGTATCAAAATATGCATGTGGCTAATAAAAACAAATTCAAGAGAGGACAGTGATTACTTCTGGAGAGGAAGGAGAGAGGGAGAGAATGATATGAAGGGCTTTAATTTTATATGCAATTTTTTTTTTCATTTAGGAAGAATGGATTTGAGACAAGGCAAAGTGTTAACAAGGCTGGTTGGTGGGTGTGTGGATTTTTGCTGTCGATTCTGATTCTTTTCTGCTTGTGTTATATTCTATATGCATATTGTCGTAGACACTGGGAGTAAGTACCATTTCATACTGGTGTCGTGTGGGCATTTACGCACATCACACCACTTAATCCTCATGATGACCTTATACAAGTAAGTAGGACAGAAATGATTATCCCTATTCCATGGAAAAGGAACCTAAAACTGGGGAACAATTTATTAAAAACTGGATTGGGCCTGGCTGGTGGTTGAGTGTCGACCTATGAACCAGGAGATCATGGTTTGATTCCTGATCAAGGGCACATGCCAGGGTTGCAAGCTCAATCCCCTGTGGGGAGCCCCCAGGAGGCAGCCAATCTATGATTCTCTCTCATCACTGATGCTTCTCTCTTTCGCTCTCCAATAAAAAAAATAAAAAAAATAAACTGAATGGAGGACTCAGTTGTTCCTTATGTGGCCTAGATGTGCCTGGCAATCTGGGGAAGTTTTCTTCAAATCCAGGCAACCTAATTCCAGCCACTCCCTCCTACCCCAGCCTTGAGAAGGCACACACTTCCTCATTGGGGGCGTGAATTGATGAGTAGCTAAATGTTTGTTCAAAAAGCAGTCATTCTGTGGTACCGGAGGGAACCTCAAGAATGACTGTGAGGAGGTGGGTCATGGGGGCTGGCACCGCCCACTGGCTCACTCCGCAGCCCCTGAGTGGACAGAACGCTTAACCTTTCACTCCTTACATTTACAATCGGGTAACCGGAGTGTAAAATTCTTGGGCTTCCGCCGAACACTTTCTGAAAGTTCGGGACAGATTTAACGTCGGTCATAATGCAACAATGCCAACTGTTCAGCACCAATTGCATTCTCTGAGCCCCCTAGTCCTCAGACTTGATTTTCACGCTCATGTAAATCGTGCTGGCTATTTTAAAGGAGATTGAGTTTCTACTTTTAAAAGATTAATAACTTTTAAATCACGGCATACAAGTGCATTTTGTTGTTTTAAAAAACTAAAGCAACGTCTAACTAGACAATGAAAAATGAGCAATTTGTATCCTTTTGCCCTTTTCGTCTGCACTGGCTCTCCAAGATTTTGGAAGCGAGCGATTTGTTAAGCGTGAGGCTTAGAACCTTAGGTTTAGATTGCCGCTTTGATAATGCCTTATGAAAATCCTTTAGGTTCTGGGTATGGTGATGTAGAAAAAGAAAAAAAAAATGGCTCCAAATCCAGGGAAAAAGAGAAAGATGAGCTAGGAACCATGCGCCTCAGGGCTCCCAACTAGTTTCCGACTTGGGTGGTGGGTCGGAGTGGCCGCGGTGTCTCCCTCGCGTCTGGCGCTGAGCTTCCGGTAAAGACCTTGAGCCCCTTTCGGCCAAACTGCCTGTAGAAGCCACAGGTCCCTTTAAGGCGCCCTGCGGGCTGCAAAAGGGGCGCCGGGGGCGGGAGGAGGGTTCCCTAGCGCGCGCCACGTGACTGGGCGGCCAAGTGCGCTGGCGAGTTTGACAGAAGTTTGAATCGGCCTCGGGGGCTTTCTGCGGCCGGAGGGGCAGCGCAGCGGCCGCCACCTCCGCGAGCGCCAGCGACCCACCCCGCCAGCCTGGATCCCGGGCCACAGCGGGCTGCTCGCGCTCCGCCACCGCTCGCGTCCCCCGCCGGTCCGCAGCCCCCTGCCCGACCCCGGACCCCGCAGCCTCCGGGCGAGGGAGCCGAGCCCCCGCGCAGCGCCCGGGCCCCGCTGCGCCAGCATGTCCTCGACGGAGACCGCGGCGAGTCGCCCGGCGGACAAGTCGCCGCGCCAGCAGGTACTCCGCGTGCCCCCGGGGCGCTCACCGCCCCCTCCACCGGTGTGTGGGAACCCTTATTCCGCCCCCTCTCCTGGGCGTGGGAAGGAGAAGGGGGACCAGCGCTTTCCCGGGGTCCCCCCTGCCCTGAGCCCTGGACCTCCCTGTCTTCGCAGGTGGACCAGCTGTTCGCGGGGCTGCACTGGCGGCGGCTGGAGGAGCCGCTGGGCTTCATCAAAGTTCTCCAGTGGGTGAGTGGCTGCCCAAGCCGCGGGCTATTTCGGGAGCCTGGGCTGTGACGCTGACCCGAAGCAATGTGGCCGGAGTGGGGGCGGAGGGGGCTGCAGGGAGGTCCGGCGGCCAGCAGCCCGCGGAGGGGTGGGGGCAGCGACAGGTGGGCGGGGGAGGGGCGGGCTGGGGTGGCTTCTCCCGCACTCGGTGGCAGGAGGGTGAGAAGCGAGGCAGGCGGAGGCTGGGATTCGGTCCTTCTATGTGCAAGGAGCCTGTGCCCGGGGCGCTCACATTTCACCGGGGCAAGAGGACCCGAGCGTAACCTTTCCAGAACTCTGATCCTGCACATACCACTCCTCCATGGCGGGAGGGGGAGGAGGGCAAGGGGGATGAGATGAGGAACGCCACGGAGGGCAGAGGAGGGAGGGAGGCAGAGGATGGAAACCATCTGCACCCAAACCCACCAGGACCTGGCTGGGCCTGCAGGTGCACTGAGGGGACAGGGTCCCGGCTGGCAGGTGCCCCGTTGAGATCACTGGAGTAATCTGGGTTCCTGTAACTGAGTGAGGGAGTGGATGAATGAATGAATGGAGTTTATGACTCCAGGATTAAATAAAAGAAAAAATAAGATAGAATAAAAGCCTCGGTGTGGCTAAAATGTGGCTTGTAGAATAATATAGACCATTATGCTGGGAAGCTGGGGCCCTGGTTTCCACATCCGGACCTGCCTTTTCAGCCTTGTGACCTTGGGCAAGTCACTTCTTTGGACTTTGGTTTCCATCATTAGTCCAATGTTGATCACAACAACCCTAGAGTCCCCTTCTGCTCTCGATGGGTTGGCGTGCTGGAATATTGCCCTTCATTAGACTTACCTGTGACCTTGAAGAATTCACCTGCCCAGGGCCTCAGTTTCCCCTGTAATGATCCAGGGCAAATACAATCTTCCTCCTTCACGGGTCCTTTGAGACCCTGTTGTGCTCTCTGTCCTTCCCAGTGCCCAAGGCCTGCTGGGTATAAGTAAGGAATGTGGACAGGTGCAGTCACTCGCTCGAATCAAGAAGACTTGTTGGGAGCATTTAGTGTACTGTCACAGAAGGGATTTCAGTTGGACTATCCACACACCAAATGGTGTGTGAATAACGTATTGATGTGCTTTCAGCACAGAAGTCATCGAGGGAGTAAGTTACCCTTAATACGGAGGAGGATTGAGTTCTAAAGGGCTTTTAACTCACTGGAGACAGGAGTTAGCACCGTGTCACCAATTCCTAAGTCCTCGTTTGGACGAGAATCATCAAATCTGGAATTCAGGGGCACTGGTGCATTTGGGGTTATCTGTGGATATCTGAGACCCTGACTGGGGCTCCGGGCCAGCCTGGGGAGCTTCCAAGTGCAAACTCTGGGCCCTGGTGGGGACTTTCCACTCTCCTGCTGCCTCAGGAGCAGTTGGACAGACTGCTGACTGAGCTCTTTCACCTCCTCCCTTCCTGTTCTGACCCCCCTACTTGCGTACGGGAGGGGGCCATATAAGCATGATATTAGGGCTCTAAGTGACTGCCGTCCAGAGCTAGGGGGCCGTTCTGAGCGACCCGGAGGAGCACAGCCTGAAATGTGAGAGCACAACTTTATCATTAAACTAGACAAATGGGTCTAAGGAGATTTGAGAAAGACTATCAAGGGACGGGGGGGAACAATGAGGTCATTAGACCATGGAATCATCTTCCAAGGGGGGTTCCTGCAAAGCGCCCTTCTTCAACCCTCTCTCCTCGTCTCCACCCTTTCCCCACCCCTTGCCCGCAACATTCCTATAAAGGCTGCACAAAGCCATGCCTGGGAGGACGGATGGCCCAGTCACCTCCCAGGTTCAACACTGATCCCTAAGAGCTGACCCACCTTGATGACCCTTTGATGCCCCCCCAATCTCTTAGAGAGGAGGATACACCTTTCTGCCGTCATGCTAACTCCAGGGGCCCAAGGCTGGACTTTGAACTCGGCCTTCATTGAACCAGCAACGTCTTAAGGAGACTTGACTCGCTCTTACTGCCGTCCTCAGAGCACGTTTCATTGCCTTGAGCCTCTGCAGATGAGCTAACGTGAAAGCACGTAGGAGCCAGCACCAGAAATGACAGTGAAAATGTCATTTGGGAATTTTCACTCATTTCCTGCTTGGAGGGATCAAATGCTCCTGACTAGAAAAGGAAAGAAAAAACCGCCACAAACCTTGATAATTGAAAACATTTGTTGTCATTATTACCAAAAGCAAGGGTTTTACTGTCATTCTAGTGAGAAGAAAATGATACTTTTTTTTTTATTAGTGAGGAACTTGGCTTAGTGTGTCTTGAAAATTCAAAAATTAACTAATCTCACCTCAATTCCAATTCTGGCCTCGCTAAGTCTATACTAAACTAGTGAAATAATATGGGCATAGACCAATTGTTGGAGAACTTGTTTTTTTGTTCAAGAAAGGGGCAAAAATAAAGCAGACTTTGAGGTTGTATGGGCTTTGGTTTAAATCCAGCCTCTTCTGCTTCCTAGGGAAAGTGATGAAACCTTACGGGCCTCGGTTTCCTGTCTGTCAAGGCGGGCGAGGTCTCCTGTGGGCTGACGGGAGGGCTGCAGGGGGTGGTATCTGTAACGCATCGAGCATTCAGGAAGATCCCGTGAGCCTGGCGGTGTAAGGGGTGCTCCCTTCCCTCCTATTCCCGACCTCCCTTGTCCCCTAACTTCCCCCCTTAAGCAGACTGTCAGCTAGACTTGTCCTTTGGTGAGGTTATTCAAATGTCGCTGCCGAATCCTCACTTTGAGGGTAAGGTACAAAAGGATTTCCTGCATTACTGAGTCACTGTTGCCGTAAGAAGTCACATTATTGTCAACTGGGTGTGCCCGGGTCTGTAATTCACCTTGGAGGTGCCAAAGCCCCTTACTCGGCTCTGGGGTCTCTGACTGCAGTAAATGTGGGGGATGTGAAAGCAACTCATCAGACTCCGTGACTCCAAGGAGATGATGGTGCAAGTAGGACTTGGGGGAGAACTTGTCTTCCCGTTAGCACACTAACACCGACCGGGCATGTCCGTGTTCGCAGGACTGGCCCGGGAGTATCCCCGACAAGCACGTGAGCACCAAAGTGGAGCTTCATCTTTAAACTGGCAAGCTTCCTCCGCCATCGCCCCAAAGGAGAGGCAGCGGCAGGAGGAGGGGGAGGTGGCGGGCAGAGTACCAGTATGTATGGTTGGCACCAGAACTCCAGAGACCCACCCCCCACCCCTCGGGGACTCCATCTCTCCTTGGTTCCTGGTCTTTATGACCAGTCGGCTCAACTCAGAGCCTTGTGCTTGGTGACAGGGGTGGTTTCAGTCCTTTCCTGCCATCCCTGTGGCCCGGTCACCTGGCACAGTTAGGGAAGAAAGCTACGGAGGTGCAGAAAGGAGGAGGGGGCATCTCTCTCTGCTCCATGCCATCCTCCCTGCACGTAGCAGAGACCTCTTTCTTCAGCCTCAGCCACCCTGCGGAGCAGGGGTTTTGTCTGTGTGTTTGAGCGTGACACTCCCCCTTCTGGTGTAAAGTCTTGCGAGCAGGCAGAGTCTTATTTATCTTTATGTGTCCGGCACCTGGCACAAAGTGGATGCTCCATGATAAATGAATGAGCGCAGTAGCAAGAGCACTGGACAGGGAATCAGGATATGTAAGTTCTAAGCCTGGCTTTCGCAGCGGCTAAATGTGACCTTGGGCAAGTCACTTCCGGGAATTCAGTTTCCACCTCTATGAAATGAGACCGTGGCGCTCGATAATCTCTGAGATCCTTTTTGCTCAGCTGCTCTGTGAACCTGTGTGATTCTCCTGCGAGTTCTCCCTTCCTCCACTTCTGTAGCAAACCGTCTGTCACCTGGCACCAGCTGACTGCGACGTTCAGACTTAATCATATATTCTGCTTAATAAAGGGTTAGAGAAGGTGTTTAGATTCCCGACTGTCAGAGAATCGGCATAGAAGAGAATACAGTTAAGATGAAAGATATTATGGGTGTATTTTTCCCAGCAAAGAATCATAAGTCAGGGTTCAGGACTGTCAGAACCTCAAGGCTGTCACCTCGACATAGCAGACCTTCCGGTGACAATGGAAGAGTTGGATAACGTGCCGTCCAGTATGGCACCTACTGGTCACACGTGGCTCCTGAGCACTTGAGATGTGGCTCGTGTGACTGAGCAACTGTTTTAAGTTTTATTTAATTTTAATTAATTTTCATTTAAACAGGCATATGTGGCTAGCAGCTACTGTCTGTTCACTGCTAAGCATTAGTGCCTAGAGCAATTCCTGGTACATAGTAGATGCTCAATAAACGTCACCTTTCTGAAGATGCCAGGAGGGCCTGCCAAGAGAATGCTGGTGAAGAGACCGTTTCATAACTGCCCATTCCATTGCCCCAGGTTAGGAAGACTGTACCTCCATTCTCAGGGAACCCATATGGGGCCCTTCGCTGATGGAACAGCCAATGGGTAAAAATACATCCATCTGTGCTGTGCTTTCTAGAACACGACGCCCTAATGTGTCCAGTTGGACATCAGAAGCCAAGAGGAATAAAGAGACGGCTCAGAGGAATCAGAGAGCCACAGAGCTGACAGAGGTTAGACAGTGCCTCTGAGACGAGTTCCGCTGGGACACCACGGCGACTGGGAGGATGTGAAGGGGATGACGCAGAGGCGTGGGCGACTCTGGCAGGAAGATGAGCACCGGGCTCTGTAGCAGCCTCAGAAGTTTCATTCGGCGGAGAAGGCTTTCAGGCATTGGAGAGAGAGGTTGCACTGCCTCCTCCCCTGTTGGTTTTTTTTTTTAAGTAGAGACAAGTCTTACTTGTCTGAACTAAACCTCCTAGAAAGAAAGAGGTGCCCAGCATGACATTTAAAAGGGGGATCGATGGCTCCATCATGGAGAGGCTGTGCCAGGCCAGGCGGTGCAGGGTGGGGCCCTGGCACGAGACACCGTCCTGGGGCCGGGCGCAGCTGCTAGCTAGGCCAGCCAACAGCAGGCAGCCCTCCCCTCAGCGAGTGAGAGGACTGCAGACTTGGAAAGGCCTCCAGATGACCTCCTCCAAACCCTCACTTTACAGGTGAGGACACTGAGACTCAGAGCAAAGCGAGGTCACCCAGCTCATTTGTGACGGGGCCAGAGTTCTAGACTCCCGATCCAGGCCTCTTCGCCGCCTGCCATCAGGGCATTAGCCAAACCATGCGCATGTAACTCTATTTCCAACTCTGGATGCAGGACGAGGGTGCAGATGAGCTGTCTTCTAAGTGCTTAATGTCCAAGACACGAGTCACAGAAACTTACAGAAAACGGACAATTAACAGAATGAACTCCCCTTGTAATTAGAATGATGACGTCACAAAGACGCCAAGGAAATGGGGCTGAGCTGATGATGTGGGAGGATGAGGTTCCAATTTCTCACCTCTGCTAATCGAAGTTTGTTTCTCCAGAAGGAGATTCTAAAACCACGGCCCTGGCCGGGTAGCTCAGTTGGTTAGAGTGTCATCCCGGTACGCCAACGTTGTGTGTTCAATTCCCGGTCAGGGCCCATACAAGAAGCAACCGATGAGTGGATAAGTAAGTGGCACAACAAATAGGTGTTTCTTTTTCTCTCTCTCTCAAATCAAGAAATTTAAAAAAAAAAAAAAAAAAAAAAGAAAAAATCATGGAATGAGGTCATTTCATTTCCCTTAAGACTCGGAGGTTCAGTAAAGTGAGAAGGAAACAATTCAAGTTGCCTGAAACACGTCCGGTTCTTAACCCTGAGCAATGGCAGCATCAACCAGTTACAACAGGAGACACCACCACCAGGGAGGCAGGAGGCTGGGAGGGCGAGTGGAAGCTGCTTTTCTCTGGGCTGGAGCCAGGACCCTCAGCACCACCCCAGCCAGCTCTGCTGCTGGCCATACGCTGGGGCAGCAGCTCCGCCCTGCCCTTCTGGCCCCCCTGAAGGCCAAGGCAGGATTGTCCCCTTCGGCTCTGCCTCCACTGAGGCAGGACGTTAGCCACAAGGTAAGGACTCAGTGATGGCTTCAGAGGAGAAATGGGAAGCACTCCGAGTGGGCCCCATCGTGGTGAGAGCCGGGGACTCTATTTCCAGGCGCCTCTCCCTTGGGGAGGAAATTCAAGGCCAGCTTTGAGCCAGAAGTTTCCGAAAGCCTAACGCTCTGTGCTCGTCATCACCTTAAGAAGGTGGTCGGTCCCCCGATGTCACATCCGATGGGGAGATGGGGAACCATCCATTTCTTCTCTCTTCCCTCCCAGACGCCATCGAAGGCGCCTTATGCATTTGGCTGTTGGGTCCAGCACCCTGTGCGGTGAACACAGCACCGGAGGCTGGAAGACCAGCGGAAGACCCGGGTCTCCCCAGGAGGGACTGGATTAAAGGGACCCCCCCACACACACACACACCCCATACCTACGCTGCTTGGTCAGAGGGTGGTTTTGCGGGGCCAGACCTCGGCCGGCTGAGGCCTCTGACTCACAAGGCTCCCTCTCCCCCAGCTCTTTGCTATTTTCGCCTTCGGGTGCTGCGGCTCCTACAGCGGGGAGACGGGAGCCATGGTTCGCTGCAACAACGAAGCCAAGGACGTGAGCTCCATCATCGTCTTGTTCGGCTATCCCTTCAGGTGAGCGGCGCCGGGGTGGCCCCCGCACAGCCCGGGTCCTGACCCGCTAGGCCTCTTCCTCTCCCAGATCGTGGGGTGTCCCTCCAGACCGGGTCCTTCCTGCCCTTTAGGAACTTCAGACAAATGACCAGAGAAAAACACAAGGGGAGTCAGACAGCCAGGGTTGTAACCCTGTCCCAGTCCACGGATAACCGAGGGCAGGTATCGACAGCCACAGAAAGGACCCACGCAGCCTGGAGGAGGTGACAGGAGCCTGGGCGGGGCTCGCTGCCCCTCAGAGCCTCCTTCCCACCCTGAAGGGAAGGGAGCGTGTTAGTACTTAGACCCCAAAGAGCAGGTGTGGGTGCTTACAAGGAGCACTGGCCCCCAGGAGGGAGGAGGGACAGCCTTCCTCAAGGCAGGGGGAGCCCAGGTGTCCAGAGGACAGTGGGACAGGGCCACCTTTCAGACATTTCCAGTAGCAGCAGCCGAGTTAGATGAACGGCCTCTTGCATATACTGGGATGTGTGTTCTCCACTTTGTTCGTCTCACTGCGGCCTAAGGAAGGCCTGGGAGGGGGTGAGTCGGGCGTCAACGTGGCCACCACGGCTTGGGCCTTCCCTGGGGCAGAGCGAGCTGATCTGGGGCTTGGCTCCCAGAAATAGATGGACTATATATACTGGGGTCGTGACCTGAAGGGCCCTGGAGACACTTGGAAGCGGAGTCACCGTATCTGGGCGGCGGGACTGAGTGTGGGGTGTGGCATCCCTCCCTCCACACCCCTTCCTGGCTCTGGGAGAGTGGAGGGTGAGGAGAGCACAGACGACCCCGGGGCAGGATGCGCCCCCCCCCCCCCACTCAGGAGGCTCCCCCCCCCCCCGCCCCCGCCCCCGCCTGCGCTGCAGGTTGAACCGGGTCCAGTATGAGATGCCGCTCTGTGACGAGGAGTCCACCTCCAAGACCATGAACCTCCTGGGGGACTTCTCTGCCCCCGCCGAGTTCTTCGTGACCCTGGGCATCTTCTCCTTCTTCTACACCATGGCCGCCCTCGTATTCTACCTGCGCTTCCACCGCCTCTACACGGAGGACAAGCGCTTCCCGCTGGCGGTGAGTGGGCCCGGCCAGGAGGGCTGGGGTGGAGACTGAGGCCCGAGCTCGTGCCCTGGGACCCTGGCACCTGCCAGCTGTTTGCTGTCGGCCCCTTCAGGTGCCCCCCACAGACCCGTGGAGGCCCGAGTCCCAGGGCTCTGCCTGCGCCAACCTCCCAGCATCGCTTGGTCTCCTCCCCAGAGGCACCGTAGCATCAGGAAGTGGGCTCTGGCCCGGTGGCACGGGTGCCGACCTATGAACCGGGAGGTCACAGCTCCATTCCTGGTTAGGCGCATGATTCCCAGGTGGGGGGCTCCGACCCCGGCATGGGGTGTGTGGAAGGCAGCCGATCAATGATTGTCTCTCATCATTGATCTTTTTATCTCTCTTTCCCTTTCCCTTCAATCAATAAAAATTTATATATTTTTTAAAAAGATGAGAACTTGCCGAAACCGGTTTGGCTCAGTGGATAGAGCGTCGGCCTGGGGACTGAAAGGTCCCAGGTTCGATTCCGGTCAAGGGCATGTACCTGGGTTGCGGGCACATCCCCAGTGGGAGATGTGCAGGAGCCAGCTGGTCGATGTTTCTCTCTCATTGATGTTTCTAGCTCTCTATCTCTCTCCCTTCCTCTCTGTAAAAAATCAATAAAATATATTAAAAAAAAAAAAAAAGATGAGAACTTTCCAAACAACGTCTTGGTATATAGTTAGCCTGGCTGAGTGTTAGCTAGTATTCATATTCTCCCCTTCACCGTCTCCCCAGCCCAGGCATGTGGGCGGGGGGGGGGGGGGGGGTGCCCCCTCTGCCGCCAGCTGCCTCTGAGCAGAGGTTGATGGATGGAAAAGCTAGGCTGTCCAGTCATTCATTGTACTCCTGAACCTAATACAATGTTGTATGCCAACCGGGACTGGAAAATAAATTTAAAAAGGGAAAAATGTTTTAAAAATTTTAAGGAAACGCAGGGAAGGGCGAGTGGGGAGTTGAAGACATGTGGGTTTCGGGTGACACTGACCAGCAGATATGCCTCAACACACTGTTACCTGAGCTCGGTTGGAGGGCACAGGCAGGGTGTCCCGGTGGCGGGATGCCTTCGGTTGGTGACAGTGAAAGTTTCCGAGACCATCCGGGCTCCCTGAGGCTCTGGGCAGATGGAAGGGGAGCTGTCCCGGGACCCTGGGATCCCAGTGCGTTAGAGCAAGAGGGCAAAAGTGGGGGTCCCAGGGCATGACTGCATTTGCTGTGCCTCTGCTCCTCCAGGACTTCTGTGTGACCGTCTCCTTCACCTTCTTCTGGCTGGTGGCTGCAGCTGCCTGGGGCAAGGGCCTGACCGACGTCAAGGGGGCCACGCGGCCCTCGAGCCTGACCGTAGCCATGTCCGTGTGCCACGGAGAGGACGCCGTGTGCAGTGCCGGGGCCACACCCTCCATGGGGCTGGTCAATCTCTCCGTGGTGAGACCTGCGGCCACCAGGAGGTCTCGGGGAGGCAGGACTATCCCACCGGCCAGGGCTGTCCTAGCAGCAAGTTCTGAGAACAGAGGGTGCCCCCACAGCTGGTGTCTGCTACCCCCGGAGTCAGCGCCCCCTGCGCCTAATGCTGGCTGCTGGCTTCTCGCTGACCCTGGGAAGACAGACATCGGGGATGGGGAGAACCCGAGAGCACTTAGCCTCCTGTCCCTTCCTCCTGCTGCTGCTGCCTTCCCATTTCCCCTCCCTCCCCCCACCTCCAGGCTCGCATGCCCCATTTCTCCTGGAGAGAGAGAGAGAGAGAGAGAGAGACCAGACCCAGAGTGAGGACTCAGACCTCCAGGCTGGAGAAGGCTTTGGGCAGTGGTGGGTCCAGCTGGCACGCATATTTTGGGCCATCCCGGTTTTTATAACGTTGACATATTTTCATATCAGCTGGTAAATAGCTGAGGCCTCGAGCTTTTCCATTGTCCCCTGTCATCCCAGCCACCTCAGCCCTACCCCGAAAAGGGCCTGTACCCCGCTGGAGGCCCAGTTAGTGTCTGGCACACCAGGGAGCCTTCTAGACCTTGCTGGAACCCCGCTGATAGGTTTCACCCTGCCCTGACATTTTATTGTAAAAATTCTCCCGCATACAGCAGAGCTGACAGAGTTTCACAATGAACACCCACGTCCTCATCACCTAGCCTGTACCATGAACATTTTACGAGACTCGCTTTATCACCTATCTGTCCGCCTCTCTCCATCTATCAACCCGTCTTATTTTTAATGCATTTCAAAGTTAATTGCAGGCGTCAGTACACTTCCCCCTAAATGCTTCCTGCTGGTAGGCTTTTAAATATTGTGAATAAGTATTGGAATATAGCCCTGGCTGGGTCCCTGCCAGGCCTCGGCCCTAGGGAAGGAGCACCTTGGACAGCTCTGGCCACACCCACCCCGCAGAAGGCTCTGGGAACTGGGTCCCACATGTGCATGTGCAAGAGCGAGAGCGACAAGGACCTTGCTCCTTTTGTGCTTTGCACAGCACACTCCACCCCAGGGGCCAGAGTCTCCTAGCGACCAAGCCACAGCTGGGGGCATCTGTATACAGAGTTAGACACTTTCACCAGAGAACCCCTTAGTGGGTGATGGCCTTGAACTCTATCTCAGTATCCAGTTTTCTGTTAGTTTTTGTGGCCCTCTGCACCTCTCCCCAACTGCCCCCTCCACAGGTCCTCCCCTCCCGGTTCCCACGATGCTCCCTCACTCTTCTCATAAACTCCCCCGATGTCTTTGCAGCTCTTCGGCTTTATCAACTTCTTCCTGTGGGCCGGGAACTGTTGGTTCGTGTTCAAGGAGACCCCGTGGCACGGGCAGGGCCAGGACCAGGGCCAAGGCCCCAGCCCCGAGAGCACAGCTGAGCAGGGAGCCGTGGAGAAGCAGTAAGCAGCCCCCACCTGGCTACTCCCGAACAGGATGCACCTCTTCAACCACCTCGGCTCCCAGGACCTCCCTCTTCTTGCTCCTCCAACTCCCCTCCCCCGCCACTCTGGGCTCTGGGCTCTGAGAAGTCATCCACGGATGGGCAGGCAGCAGCTGTCGGGAACCTGGGCAGCCCTCCCGATGGCTTCCTGTCCCTCCTCCGCCGGAGCCCCCCATGGCAGGAACTTCTTGTCTACTGCTTGGACCCCGGCACCTGACCTAGGTCGTAGGGACCCTCACAGCTTCTGCTACAGGTGAGGGTTGGAGGCAGGAGACCAGAGTCCTGAGACTGGTTCCTAGCGGCCACCTCTATCAACCTGTCCGGCTTCAATAAAAGTGGGGGGAGGGGAAATTGGCCAGCCTTCTTCCTGGTCCCTTGCCTGGAGGGCCCACCAGTGCTTTCGAGACCCCTCTTCCATGGCTGCCATCTAGGCCTCGTGCCTGCACTGCTCACCACAGAGCTCTAGTTCAGTGTGCTCCCCACTCTCCTCTGGCCTCTGCTGCCCGCTGAGCCCACCATGTGTGAGCCGGGGAGGCCCACCAGCCTGGCAAACAGCCTTCAGAGGGTCCCGGTGCCTGAGACTCAGTGGGGAGCAGATACATTGCAACTGCGTTGAAATTCAAGAAACTAAAGCCAGGAAACTTGCCGGGGAGTCAGTTTCTTCTATTCCCTCAGTCCTCCGGCCCCTCCAAGCTGGGGCTCTTGCCACCAACTCTCTAAACTCACATTGGCCCTCAACTCCTTACCTTCCTCCCTGACCTCCCTCTTGGGCTTGGTCTCACACTTGGGACACAACCTGAGGGGTCTAAGAGCACCTCCATCTCAGCCCTCCCCTCAACCTCTCCGCCCATCTCCCTCCCCCTTGGGTGTGAGGCATTCAAGATCCTTTTCCAAGTCTGGCCAGGCCTTCCTTTCATTCCTGTGGGGCCAGACAAGGGCTTTGGAAAGGCCCAAAGGACCATTCGTGAGGCTAAGTTGCCCCGGACCCCAGGACATGGATGGATGGGCCCATTTCTTCTGCATTCTCTGCCCCTCCCCTCTCCTTCTTGGCCCCTCTTTCATACTTCCCCTTCTCACCTTACCAATGGACCTGCTCTCTCCCTTTGCCCTCCTGCCTCATCCTTCCCAGGCCCTATCTCCCCACCCCGTCCAGGGCAGGCCGATGCTATTGGTGCTTCTTCATTTCGGGACCCAGTTCCATATTTGTCTTTGGTGTGTCTCCTCTTCCTGGTACCGCCTTCAGTCCCTCTCTGAACCCCCAGGCCTAAGACACAGTGCCGACAGGGTCAGGGCCATCTGTCCCCCACCCGGCTCCTACCCAGTCTGCCCTGGCCACAGGGTTGCCCAGAGAAGGATGAAGAAGGATGAATCCAGCCATTTTCCAATCCCAGTGCCAATTAGCCCATTATCATCCCCAAAGCGAATGTGCCTGTGCCAGTCTCTGCTCAGGACTGAGTCAACCCTCCAACCTCCTCACCTCCCTGAACGCCATTCACAGGAATATGTGCATTACTGGGGTACCCAGGGCCTTTGCCTTTGGGCCAATCATTTCTTCTCTGGGGCAGAGTCCCCCCGACTTGTGGGGGTAGATTTATACCCTCAAATACTGCAGAGGCCTTGGGAATAAGACTTAGGCCATTTTGTTTTGTTTGGGCAAAGGGATTTGAGGAAAGAAGAGAGGTTACGGGGATGAGAGTGTTTCTAAGTCTGAACCTCTCTCTGTCCTGAGCTGTCCCCATGGTTACTCAAGGACAAGGAGGGACAGTTTTGCCTCCAGAGACCCAGAGAACAAAGGGGTGACCCTCGTTTTCTCCGAGCTGGCCCCATGGGGGTCTGTGAGCAGCTTCTACTGGAACATTGTTTGGATTCTGTGTACGTGTTTATAATTTATTTACAATGTGATGGATAAAGTGTTCTCCTTTGGGGGCCGGAGTTAGCAACCGGCCCTTCAGTGGGGAAAGGGTGGGTACGCACTTCTGCCAAGGACCCCTAGCTCAGCACTTCCCCTGGCGCAGAGCAGGCTTTTCCCCTCAAAAGCCCGGCTTCTTATCAGCCAGAAGTCCTTGATTTAGGTTATGGCCTCTCTCTCTCCCCCTAAGAGGAAAGGCAGGGCTAGGCTGAGTGCCCAAGGACAGGGCTGTCCTCATAGGATTCATGTCCCCTCCAACCAGGGCTGGCAGCACTGCTTTGCCCAGTGGGGCCAGAGGTAGAAGAAGGTGTCTGGTTTCTCCAGCTGCTGCGGGAGGCTAACAGGCAGGCCCTTTGCCCTAGTGAACTCTGACCCCGCCAGGCTGCCCACCCAGGACCTTTCCTGAACATGAGTTCCCGCCGCCACCGTGGCCACAGGTCTCCTGTCTCGGGATCACAGGGCGTGGGCGGGAGGAGAATGCTGCATGTTGTTTTCTGGTGCTTGTTATCACACATTGGAATAAACAGTGCTTCAAGCATTTGCCACGAAGGAGCCAAGACTGGAGCCCTTCTGGGGATTTTTATTTCCCTCTTCCTCCCCTCGCTTTAAGTTTTTGGACAAATATCTGCATTTCCACCAAAACATCATTCTGCCCTCTCCCCTCCCAAGCTGGAGAATCTGCAAACTGAAGAGCGGCTCCGGGTGACATCCCTTTTGGTGGCATCAGTTCGTCCAAAGAAACCAAGACTCATTAGCAAATTTAGAGAAAACTCAAAAGGTGTGTGTGTGTGTGTGTGTGTGAGAGAGAGAGAGAGAGAGAGAGAGAGAGAGAGGCCTCCACAATGCTGTTTTCATTTGTTCTCCTACCATCTGTGACTCAGACAAGCTTCCTGCTGGAGTCAAGGGGACCATATGCTTGCCCTCTTCACTAGAAAGGTTCTCGCTACACCAACTTGCACCCCTCTCCCCTCTGACAGCCACACGCTACGTTTACATTCCCTAGAAAAATACACCTGGGTACAATCTTACGTTCAATGTCACCAGGATCCTGGACACCCTAGGGGTCGCCTCTGGTTCTCAGGTTAGGATTCCCTGCCCTCAGAGATCATTCTTGAGGGGGAAGTGAGAAGGAATCTGTGAGTCTTTGAGTCACAGACCTGGATTTAATTGCCTCCGATTCGATTCCCCCTTAGCGGAAGGCATGACTATGGGGTGAAATGTGAGGGGTTGAGGAGGAATAAGAGAATGCGTATCTTTCTTCTGATGTGATGGGGAAGGGCGGGCTTTTGTGTCTTGATTGTGTGAGGGTGGGAAGAAATGTTATCCGCCGAGAAAAAGGAAGAGGTGGATCCTTAAGGTCTTTCCCAGGTCTCAGCAAGGAAAATGACAGATCTGATGAGAAATCTCCCTATGCCGAGGCTCTGGGAGCAGCCCCTCCAGCAGACAAAATATTCATTAGGAAAAGAAGCCAAAGTGATGGATGGAGTCAGGGTCCAGCCGGGGCTTGGGAAGAGGCAGTCCAGGATATCGATCGCAGTGCTCAGGAGGAGAGAGTCGATCAGCAGAGATGCTGCAGACCCAGTTCCGGGGCTGGCTCTGGCTCCGAGACAGCCTTCTGTCATCCTGACAGGTGATCTCGGTCAGCTCGGCTAGGTCCCCTCAAACCCGGGCAACGCCATCCAAGCCTCCGCTCCGCACCCGGGCAGCGGGGCTCCCTTCGGGGAGGCACAACGCGGGAGCCGAGGACCCTCCCCCACGCCAACCCCTGTGTCCTTCAGCGCATCGTGCAGACTCCCTCCCCCTGCCCTTCTGCTTCACAGCGCCCACCTCCCTGCACCTACCCAGTTCCATCTACAGGGGAGCGAAGTCGCTTCGCAGCCGCCAGCCCGAGCAGGGGCGCCAGCCCGCGGGCGGAGGCGCGGCTCGGGGGGCCGGGGCGCGTGTGCGGTGAACTTGAGAGAGTGGGCCGGCAGCGGGAGGAACGTGTGCACCAGGGTTAGGGGGGGAGGTCCTGGGGCTTTCGTCTCGTTTCCCCCCATCACTGTGCATTTCGGAGCTCTCGATGCAAACTCGGTGGGCAGCAGCACCTCCTGCAAGACTACATTTCCCAGAAGGCTCTGGGGGAGTGAGTGCGAGGGGCAGGCGGCCCGCGCTGCGCCTGTGCAGAGAGGGAGCCGAGAGGTGGGAGGGGGAGGCGTGCCCGCGGCGGGGCGGGGGAGGGGGCCGCGCGGCGGCGGCGCCGGGCGGGCGCGCGTCCGCGGCGGTGATGGCGGTGCGTGAACGCGCGGCGGCAGCAATGGCCGCTCTGGAGCGGCGGGTGCCGAGTCTCGATGACTTCGCGGGACAGAGCTGGAGCTCGTGGGTGGAACGGGCCGACCTGCCCGCGGCCGACGGTGAGTGAAGCTCCCCTAGAGTCCGGGGACCCCATCCCTGTCTCCCCTCCCCCCTTCGGGTCCCCGCCAGCTGAGGGGAGCTGCCGACGGGAGCCGCCGTCCGGCTCCCCGGCCCCCCAAACAAAGGACCCACCGGGTCCTAGTGCCCGCCCGCTCCCCCTCCTTCGCGCCTCCGGGTCCTAGCGCCGGGTCTGCGCCCGCAGCCCACCCTGCCCGCCTCTGCCTCTGCCGGTGCCCAATACCTGTCCCCACATGTGCTTGCTTTTCTCTTTCTTCTTGCTTGCTGCCCCCCAGCTCCCGCCCCTCCTGCACCTGCCTCGGGCTTTCCCCATCTGCAACAGTCCTCTCCACGTGTTTCCCACGCACCCCACTTCCGTGCCCTCCTCCCCATCCCCCTTGTTCCTTCGCCTTCTGCCCCACGCCTCCTGCTCCTTTTCCGCTTCTGCCTGCCGCCTGGGATGCTACTGGACCCCTGCCTTCTCCGCATTCGTTCATCGGTCCGCCCGTCCATCCATCCATCCATCCTCCCTTCCTCCCTTCTGTCCATCCACCCATGCCTCCAACCCACCGTCCTTTCTGGGCCTCTTGCCCTACCTCTTGGCGCTCTTCCCTGAACCCCACCTTCTCCAGGCCCCTGGGTGCCTTTGGTGATCACGCTGGCAGCCCCCTTCTCCTGATCTTTGTGTCCTGGGCCCCAGGGAGCACCTGGCCTCGTGGCCTTTGAGGTGACAGCAGGCATCACGCCCCTGAAGAAGTTTGCAAGTAAGAAGAGGCGGTGGAGGAGGGCCACTCCGTGCGGCCACTGATGACACTTGTTCTGCTCTGAGACCCGACTCCCTGCTCAGTTCTGTCCGGCCCTGCATTTTCACCCACTTGAAAGTGGGGGCTGCCCCTGTCTCCCACATGCCTAACCCACCACCCCTCATATCTGGAGATTATATAAGACTGTCAGCGGTCTTCTCCACCTCGAAAGGGGCACATCTGTCGGTAGCCATCGGAAGCAGACCTACACGGGAGCCCTGGCCACTGGGACTGCCCCGTGCTGGGTGGGCAAGGATGGGGCCATTGTCAGGGTCTGGGTGCATTGAGAACCGGAAATGGAATCAGCCGGTTTGGTGACTCAGAATTGATTTTTTTTTTCCAAGGGACAGGGAGGGGGCGTAGAGGAAGGAGGGGAGAGGAGTCAGGTAGGGGGATGGGGCAGGAGCTGCTTTGCACAACTAAGATCCACCCAGAAAGTGAGAGGTACAAGGGCAACCCTTGCCCAAAACCCCCTAAAGAGGGAAGGGGCTCGCATTACCGACCAAGGGGACTTGGAAGATGCCAGAGGCCCCAAGACATCAGCTTCTCTGCACTGTGGCCATCCTACCCGTGCAGGACCTGGGAAGCTGGGTGTAGCTTTGACAATGCCATGGTAACCCAGGTGGAACAAGATTGAGTTCGTGGGGATGGGGACCTGGGAGAGCTTCTGTTAGGGATGCCCCGGAGTAGCAGAAAGGACCCATCTGAGAAATCTCAAGAAGGGACCCGGGGATCTACAGGAAAATATGTTCAGGACTATTTCCCATTTAAGTGGGGAAGATACTGACTCACAGTCATGCAAGCAGTTGGCCGTGGGACCCGGAACCTCACCTTGGAGGCTATAGGAAAGGTGGCTGGATCCCTCCTAACGGCACCAGTTCCTTCCAGAAGTAGCAGGTGGAGGAAGCAGGAGCCACTGCAGGCTCCCCTAGTGGTGCTGAGCATCAGGATCTCGTCAGGGAGTGTGGGCTTCCTACTGCCCCGCTGCAGGCCCTGGGCGGGTAGGAGATAGATGGGGCTTCTGGGAAGGAGGTGGTCCTTCTGAGCTGTGTTTTCTCCTCCAGGGGCTGAGCTGGAGGAGACTAACAAAAGCACGAAGAAGTTGGATGCCATGACCCTCATTAAAGAAGGTGGGAGTCAGGACCACCTTCCCCTCTGCCCCACCTCCCAGGAGGTGGCTGTTCGGTGGGCGGGGCGGCAGGTCTGGGATCCTCTCTCTGATAGGTCTGAGTCGGCTCATGCGCCTGGCTGCTGGCACCTGTTCTAGGAGATCCTAATCATAGGGGGTCATGCCTACTCACCCGGAAGCCCACATTCTTAGGGACTGCTTCGATTGAACTCTGGAAGCTGAGAACCTCCAGCAGGAAGCCCGTCATGTCAACAGGGAGGGGCAGTGCTCCCCGATCTCACAGGGAAGCCCTGGGGTCCCCAGCCCCAGTGATGAGGGCTTCTGTCATTGCAGACATGTCCATCTTCGGGCACTGCCCGGCCTACGACGACTTCTATCTGGTTGTGTGTAACCACTGCAGCCAAGTGGTGAAGCCTCAAGCTTTCCAGAAGCACTGCGGTGAGGGAGCCCCGGGGCGGAGCCGCTGGCGGGGAGGGTGGAAGGGAACCCCCAGGACGGGGTCAGCTGGGAGGCCTGAGTGTGAGGGAGGGCGGCCTTGGGGATAGGGAGGTCCTGGGGGTGGCTGCATAGATCGAGGCAGGTTGTTGGGGTTAGCGTTTGAGCAAAACTCCCAGCAGTTCTTTCTAGTGGAGTGTAGGGAGAAGAGCTAAGAGATCCGGGAAGCTGGGCCCTAGAATTTTGAGTCCTGAAGGCTCAGGTTCCGAGGGGAAGGAGGCCTGTTAGAAATCTAAACTCCAGATTCTCTGTGTGAGTCTGTGAGCAGGGTGAGCAGGTCGGGAAGGAGGCAGTGGGTTACTCACCTCCGTTGCTCTCTCCACCTCCTGGTGACAGAAAGAAGACATGGGCCCCTCAGCAAGCTTTACGCCCGGGCCCCACCCCCACCTCCAGCCCCTGCCAGCTCTCAGAAATGCCATGTAGTGAATGGGCAGGGCCCCGCTTGTAGGGCCCCAGGTTCCACCAAAACCTCCTCCAGGGAGAAGGGCCAGGGGTCCCGGAGCCGTGGCCACCCACCACCCGAGAAGAGCCAGAAGGACAACCTCTGGTAAGGAGAGGCTGGAGACGCCCCGAGACCCTGGCCCAGCCCGGGGAGGGGCTGCCAGATGGGGCAACGGGGGGCGATGGGGGGCCATGGGCACCGTTCACAGCAGGGGGCAGCCAGCTCCGTAGGCAGCCCCTCCTGGGTGCTCCGGGGAATAGGGGTCCCCCCTCCCATGTTCTGCATCCCTGCTGGAGCCCACCCAAGTTCCAGGGCTGGGAAGTGTTTGGCTCTGGGCTAGAGCCCAGGCCCCAGGCCCAGCCTCCCTGCCCCCGTCCACACCCTCTCTCCATGTGCAGCCTGTTCGTGCCTGTGGTGAATCTGGAGAAGATGTCTGGTCTCCCGAAGCCCGATGGCCCCGGAGTCAGGGTGGCCCCGCCCTCTGCCTTCCTCAGCCAGCCCGGCAGCCTCACCAAGGACTCCCCTGGGAAGCCCCCCATGGCGCCCCCTCCTAAGGAACTTCCTGGCAGAGAGAGCATCAAGATAACCCCCGGCGAGGGCCCCAGTCACCGGGCTGACGGCAGCCCCCCTGAAAAGGAGCCTGGTGGGGCCAGGCTGCCCCCTAAGGCCCACCGGAAAATGGCCCGTGAGTAGTCGTGGTTTGGGGGGTCAGGAAGGTAGAGTGGGGACTCGTGCTCTGTCCCTGGACCTGATGGAGAAGGGGCAGAAAGGAGAGGGCCCACCGTCGCAGGTGGCCAGGGTGCCGGAGCCGCTGCTCACCTCTTGACGTGGGCGCGTTTGACCTGCTTGCTCTCTGGGAAGCTTCCCTCCAGCCAGTTTCCCAACCAAGGCTAAAGGGGCCTGTGCCCACGCCGAGGACATGACTCTTCCTCGCCTTGGGCTGCTGACTGCCTTGTCTCCCCGGGCGCCTCCCACACCCGGACCCCTGGCACCCAGATGTCTGTGGCTGCCTGTGTGTTTTGATATGTGTTGCCCTGTTTGGGGCTTGGAGTCCCCATACGGAGTGCCTGGGCTGTGGACGGGGCCGGGCGGGGTCTTGGGCAGCAGAGAGCTGCTGGTGTGGAGATGTTTCTCCAGACGCTGCCACCTTGCACTGAGGGGCAGGGGGCTCTTCGCCTGAGGCCCAGCTGGCCTCCCGCCTCCTGAGGCCCCCCTGGAAATGCCCTTGAGACTCACTGGAACCGCTCTCCCCACAGGGAAGGAGTGCGACCTCAACAGGCAGTGTGGGGTAATAAACCCAGAGACCAAAAAGATCTGCACCCGCCTGCTGACCTGCAAGGTAACCCCCCCTCCCCCCACCCCCCCACCCCCACACAGGGAGGGAGGACGGCACAGACCTGGGCCCTGGGCCGGGAGAGGAATGGAGCTGTTCTCCAAGATCCAGCTCCAGGGCTGGGCAGGGGGAGGGGAGGCTGCCCGCAGTGGGCCTGGAGTGGGGGCAGCAGGCCAGGGGTGGCTCCCAGATCCCCCGATTCCGAGGAGGGTTCTGGTCCTGTGGGGGAGTGAAACAAAGACACACAGACACCCCCGCAAACACACTCACATCCCCTCTCTCTCTGCTTGCCCAGGCCAGAGCACACCGCTGCCCCTCACCCCTGCTCAGCTCACACCCCCTCCCCACCCCTCCATCCTGCTGTGTTCTAGATCCACTCGGTGCACCAGCGCCGGGAGGTCCAGGGCCGGGCTAAGGACTTCGACGTGCTGGTGGCAGAGCTGAAGGCCAACTCCCGCAAAGGGGAGTCCCCGAAGGAGAAGAGCCCAGGGCGCAAGGAGCCGGCTCCTGAGCGCCCCTCCCAGGAGCCCCCCTCCTCAGCCCCGGTTGTGGCAGCGGCGGTCGCTCCCAGCAGCATCTTCTCTGCTCGTGCCAAGCAGACCTATCCCTACTGTGCGCTGCCCAGGTACGTCCAGGATCCAGCCGCATCTCACCTGGGGACACTCGGCCCCAAGCCATCAGGGACCCCTGGAGACAGGCCCAGGGAGCTCGCTGGAAGATGCTACTCATTCCGCCCCAAGTGTGGGGGGAGACCTGGGGCCCTGGTGGGTGCGGGAGTGGGTGACTCCCTGTTTCTAACCAAGCTGACCACGGTGCCCCAGCCTCTGGTGTGCCAGTTCCAACACCCAGGATGAGAGCGGTTTCCCAGCTGCTTGCGACAGGCCAACACTCGGCACTGGGGAGCCGAAAGGGTCAGGGAGCTGAAAGGGTCAGGGTCCTGGGTGAGGCGGTCCTACTGTGTATTCATTCGCTGGCCCCTTCGTGTGCAGAGGCTGCGCTGGACCCTGGGGAGAGCCTGCCTTGCGGAAGGAGACACACACGCCTCTCTGCCTGTAACACGGGCAGACACGAGACACAGGCTCAGCTCCCAGACAGGCTCCCAGGAATGTGTGATGCGAGAAGGGGGTTGAGAGAATTGACGGGGCTGACCAGAGCTGGGTGCAGTTAAACTCAGAAGATTTTCTGGAGGAGGCGAATCTGGAGCAATTTCCCCCAAGGAGGCAGGGCCTGGGAAGTGAAGGGCTGGGGAGAGAATTCCCTGATCTCTGCCTCTCACCCTGTGAGCTCTGTTGTTCCCTCCCTTCCTCTCCTCCCTTCCTCTTTGTCTGATGGCTCAGCAGGGTGTCTGCCCTGCTTTTTGAGCTGGGCGGGTTCAGGGATACCCCCACCCTGACCCACGGCTGTCCCAGCGCCCTCACATCCCCTTTGGCCCTTCCAGGTCCCGGGCCTCCTCTGAGAGTGAGTTGGATGATGAAGGCCCCTGTGGTGGTGATGGGGACCCAGGCCTGTTCCCCTTCCCCCTGCCCCGGGGTGGGGCCCAGGCCTCCAGCGAGGAGAGTGAGGAGGAGGGGACATCTGATGACCTCCACCTCCCCCCTGACTGCCATTATGCCACCCGGCCCCCCAGGCCACAGGCGGTAAGGACCTGGGGCGGGGACCCGGGTGGGGGTGGCCCGGCCCTCCCTGCCCACGGTGTGCAGGGGGGTCAGATCCTGTGTGCAGGTAGGTGCCCGCCCTGCATCTCAGGCCCACTGACCCCATGCCTTCCCTCCGTCTCCAGTTCTGCACCTTTGGGAGCCGGCTAGTGAGTCCAGGGTGCTACGTGTTCAGCCGCAGGCTGGACCGCTTCTGCTCGGCGCTGAGCTCCATGCTGGAAAGGCACCTCAGCTCACACATGTGGAAGTGAGTTTCCTGGGCTCAGAACATCCCCAGGCCCCAGGCGTACGTGGGCCTCCGCAGCCCTCACTCTTCACATGGACCCAGGGGTGTGGCTTGGCTGCTGGCCAGGAAGACCCCGGCTACAGGAAAGGGGTGGGGGTTCGGGGCAGCCCGGAGCTGGGCTACCGCAGGGCATGAATGGGGGTCCGGGAGTGACGCACTCTTACCCATACTTCCAGCACCTTTTAGGAAACTAGGATTAGGGGCTGCTCCAACATTTAAAAGGATGTTCTTAATGGGTCTCTATTCTGGCTCATTCCTGCCTGTCTGTCCCTGTGCCTTCTCTCTAACCCTCAGTTCCAGCGTCTCCCAGCAGATGGCAGCACTGCCAGGGCTCTGGGCCATTTCTAGGTGGGGCAGAGGCTGGTGTATGTTGGTGGAGAGGCCCTCTTGTTTGCTTGACCTGACCGTGGCGCTCTCTTTCTGCTGCAGGAAGATCCCACCGGCAGCGGAGCCTCCATCCCACCTTGCCAGCTCCCCACTCCCTGCTCCCCCGAGCCCAGCCTCTATGGGCAGCTGCCCCCACCTTCCGGGCCCATCCCCCAGACCTGCTTGCCCAGCTTCCACGCCCCCCACCAAGGACAGCCTGGCCCCCAGCTACCCTGCCGGTTCCCCCAGTGTGGCAGCCGCCTGCAGCCAGGCGGAGTGCATGGGCGGGAGCCAGGCCATCACCTCGCCACTGCCTGCCAACACGCCCTCGCCGTCCTTCAGCAAGCTCCCGCCTTCCAAGGCCAGCAAGTCGTCCAAAGGCAAGGACGGGGCCGAAGTGGAGGCGCCTTCCCGGAAGCGAAAGTTGTCCCCTGGCCCCATGACTTTCAAACGGACCTGCATCCTGGAGCCCCCGGGCAAAGGCAAACCCTCCGGCTGCCGGGGCCTCTCGGCCAAGACTAAAACCGCGCTGGGCGTGGGGCTCAACGGGACGGTGGGGCCGAGAGTGAAGCGGGCAGGGCCCCCGGACTGTCGGGGTTCCCCTCATCAGCCGCCCACACCAGTCAAGGCTTCTCAGCTGGACAGCCAGGGAGCGGCCGGCCACCCAGCCAAGGCCCTGCCGAGCACCTGCCTCTCCGAGGAGGAGGCGGCCAAGAAGCGGAAAAACCTGGCCACGTACTGCCGGCCAGTGAAGGCCAAGCACTGCCCGGCGGGCCCCCCCGCCGACGCGGCCTGCTCCGTGCGCCGCAAGAAGCCCGGGCCCGCCCTGGCCTTCGAGGAGAAGTGTTCTGCACTGAAGGTACCCGCCCAGCTCCCCGCAGAGCACGGGCAGCGAAGGGGCAGCAGGGTGAGGGTGGAGCGCTCGGTGGGAACTGACGCAGACAGGTGCTGAGTGAGTGTTGGCGCAGGGAGGGGAGGAGAGGGGGCCATCGCCAGGGAGAGGTGGGCCAGCTCACTGCTAGGTGACCCCGGCTTTTGCTTCATGAGCCTTTCACTGTCTCCGCCCGCTCCCTCAGGCAAAGGAGATGCTGCCTTTGCCTCCCCCCCCCCACACCCACTCGTGCTGTCATCAGAGGCCACTCTGACTTGGCTGTGGCCTTGAGCACTGCAGCTACCTCTGCCCCTGAACGAAAGGAAGCGTGTCTCCATGAGCTCTGATAAAGGTCTGGGCGTGGGTTGAGCGTGAGCCTGGAGCTGTGGCCTAACCGCTGCCCAGCAGGGTGCCTGGGCCCATCTTGCTCATTGCTTTTGGCCCCTGGGCATCAGCATGGAGGGGCAGGGACAAAGCTCAAGGTCCACACAGGCGTGCATGGCACCTTGCACACACCCCCACTTCCAGGTTTTCAGGTGCCAGGCAAGTTTTCCAGGGTTTCTGGGAAAGCCAGCAGCCAGCTTTTTTTTTTTTTTTCTCTCTGTTGATGGAGTCCGGGCATAGCATGGATCTGTCCACAGGTTCTCAGCCAGTAGGGAGTTACTGGCATGGGAAGGGGGTGCTTTCCTGGGTTAGGCATGGGCCAGATGCATGCCAACACCTCGTACCTGTGTGTGAGTGGTGAGTGTGACATCTGCCCACAGCCCAAGTGTGTATGGCACACACGTGGGCGTGGCTGTTCTCCGGGCCCGCCCTGTGGGCTGGCGCTCAGCCTCCTCCTGGCCCAGCTTTCCCCACCAGGCCAGCGGGGGGAAGTCAGGCCTTAGCTCTGTGCTCCACACAGTCGGCCGGCCGAGCAGGAGGACTGCAGGCCCCCAGCTGACCCTGTCTCTCGCCTCTTGTCTCCCTGCAGTCAAAAGCCCATTAACGAGAAAGTGCCTGCCCACTGCGATGGAGCCGCCAGCACCTCCTCCCCTCCAGATCCGGGCCCCAGGCTGCTGCCGCTTTTTATAACTTTATATTATTTTTTTTAAGAAAAAAAAAAAAACCTCTTTAAAATACCTCAAGACTGTCTCCCTGTTCTGTTGCTGCTAAGAAAAATATAAAAACAGAAACCTAGAAAAGGAAGGGGAAAATCTATAACAAAATGAGTGTCCTTACTGTCCCCAGCCATACCCAGGAGGCTGAGCTGATGGAGAACCAGCCTCCAGCCTTCCTCTCTCTGTCCCCTGAGACAGTGGAAATGGCCGGGGTGTGTGTCACTGGGAGTCTTCTTTCCAGGCAGGGTGAGGAGGCATGGCTTTGAGCGAGCAGGGCTCCCCAGAATCTTGACCCCAGAGCTCACACCAGTCCTATTGGGAAGGGAGCTTGACAGGAAGGGGAGCCACACCTCTGGTTCTGCTCTTGGGTCTTTGCCCCGAGGGTCTGTGGGGGTCAGCCTGTGGCCCTTTCATGATCTTTCTGCAAGCCTGGGCCTCCATCGCGCCTCCGAATTACTGCTTCATTTCTTCAGCTGTTCCTGCCTCTAACTAGCAGCTCATCTTCACCACTGCGGGAGCTTGAATCGAGTTGGTAACGTCTCAGAATGTCCCTGCCTGTTTTGGCCTCTCCCTGGCCATTGGGTTTGCCCTCAAGGAAAGGGTATAGCTGAACCAAACCTTTTGGGGAGGCAGGAAGGGGAGTGATGTGATCACAGGACTCCCGTGGTGTGGGAGGCCCTGGTCCCTTAGGATCGCCTGGCTCCCCTGGGGCTGAGCAGATGGTGTGGAGGCGGCTGGGGCTGGGAGTGCCCTAGTTCCTCCATTTGTCTCGTTGGGGACAGTGATTGTGCAGATAGAGCATCGTCAGTCAGACTGTTGGTCCTCAAGCCTGAGTTCACTTGGGCGCAGGGCACGGTTTTCCCCCTCGTCCTTTCCTTTTCCTCTCCTCCGCCTTCAGGCAGGAAGGGATCTTATTCCCTGAACATGACAGAAGGAGGATGGATGGAGACAGTGGGCAGCCAGGGAATGCCAGCATTTACTGGTTCCAGTGTCTTGGTTCAGTGTCGCCAACTTGTGACTTGGGGTTTGGGTGAAATCAGTTGTCGAACATGTGATTTCCGCCGCTGCCCGAGACATAAGCCCTTGTAGACCAAGGTCCTGTGCGGTTGGCGTAGCAAACAGCGGCCCAGGAGCTGTCCAGTGCCCGGCGCCCTTGGGCTCTCCCGGGCGGCTCGCTTCCCCCCGTCCCCCAGAGGGCGCTGTGGGCGCACCCGCCGCACCGCCGGGCGTCCGGGGCGGAGCCTCCCGCGGCCGCGGCGCCGGGCAATCGCGAACCCGGAAGACGCGCTCGGGCGGCCGGGAGTGCGCGCCGGTCCGGTCCGGCCATGCAGAGCCTGGAGTTGGGTCTGGTTCCCGCTCCAGCGAGGGAGCCGAGACTGACCCGCTGGCTGCGGAGAGGCAGCGGGATCTTGGCGCACCTGCTGGCTTTGGGCTTCACCATTTTTCTGACTGTGCTGTCCCGGCCGGGAACCAGTGAGTGGGCGGGGCGGGGCGGGGCGGGGCCGAGGGGCCAGGAGGGGGCGGGGCCAGGGCAGGAGGAGGCGGGGCCGAGGGGCTGGAGGGGCTGGAGGGGCTGCGCGTGGGAGCCCCCGCCCCGGACACGGAGTGGGGACCCTTGTGGAGGGATGGGCCGGTGCGGGGTAGGCAGGGCTCTGGGTCCCGGGCGGGGGAGGCAGACGACGGGAGCGAACTCCTTAGTTCCCCTTCGCGGAGGGTGCAGGGAGGGAGGCTGCGGTCCAGTCGGGGGGGGGGGGGCGGGGGGGGGGGGACGGGGGGGGGGGCACTGGGCTGACAGCTGCGAGGTGCCCGAGGGGAAGCAGGCTGCCCTGGTGTGGGCTTGGCCTCGTGGTTGCTCACCCTAACCTTGGCTGCTCCACTTTGCCCTGATTCCTGGTCAGGGTTGGGACAGTACACTGACCTGCCCCCGTAGGCAGATTCTTTGGGCTCCAGCCAGCCTCAGGGTAGAAACAATGGTGCCCAGCGTCAGTCTGTTCTCTTTGGTTCTCAGGTCTTTTCTCCTGGCACCCTGTATTCATGGCCTTGGCGGTGAGTTTGGGCTTCTGTATGCGGCTGATTGGTGTGGCTCTGTCCCTAGGGGAACATCCAGGCTCCAGAAGGCCCAGCCTTGCTAAGGCTCCGGGGTGGGGAGCAGGCCGCCTCCAGCTTTCCCTGCCGCCTTTGAGACCGGCGGGGGACAGGGAGGGCTGGGCTGTGCCAGGTAGTCAGTGGGGGTGGGAGGGCATGGAAGGCATTTCTGCACTAGGGCCTGGGAGGAGGAAGTGGGCGGGGCAATATCCAGCCACTCCTCCCCCAAAGTTGGGGAGGACGTTTTTAACATTTGTTGTTTCCATTGGCCAAGAAATGGGAGTCTGTCTGAGGGCAGGTTGGGGAGGTGGGGGGGGGATCGTGGACTTTGCATGTCAGCCTGAATGACAAGCGACTTCCGCTCAAGTGTAGACTCCCCATTGTGCCCAGCCATGTGGGCCTGTGGGGCAGGAGGTCCTGGTGGGGTTCTTTAGCCCCCACCCCGTGTCCTTGTTTGGATATAAGTAGGAGGGCACCTCCCTTTTCTCAGACGCCCAGCTGGCCGTCAGGCTCACTGGCCCTCTCTCGTTCGCAGTTCTGCGTCTGCATGGCCGAGGCCATCCTCCTCTTCTCGCCTGAGCACTCCCTGTTCTCCTTCTGCTCCCGAACGGCCCGGATCCAACTGCACTGGGTGGGGCAGAGCCTGGCCCTCCTCTGCGCAGCCCTGGGCCTGGGCTTCATCATCGCCAGCAGGACCCGCAGCGAGCTGCCCCACCTGGCCTCCTGGCACAGCTGGGTGGGGGCGCTGACGCTGCTGGCCACGGGGGGCCAGGCACTGTGTGGGCTCTGCCTGCTCTTCCCCCGGGCAGCCAGGGTCTCCAGGGTGGCTCGCCTCAAGCTCTACCATCTGACGTGTGGCCTGGTGGTCTACCTGATGGCCACCGTGACGGTGGTCCTGGGCCTGTACTCGGTGTGGTTCCAGGCCCAGATCAAAGGCGCGGCCTGGTACCTGTGCCTGGCGCTGCCCCTCTACCCAGCCCTGGTGATCATGCACCAGATCTCCAGCTCCTACTTGCCGAGGAAGAAAACGGAAATATGACTCCCTCCAAACTCTGACTCTAGCTGGCACCCTGGCCTTGGACTTCAGTGGTCTGTTTGGTGACCTTCAAGGGCTCCACTCCCGAAGTGGTAGGGTTTTTATACTCTTAGCTGGGTTGACGGGTGACTCCGTGGACTGAAATGGGGAAACGTACTGGGTGCAAGTAAAAGGTGATGGGGAGCTGGGTCCTGAGCCTCCACTCTGGACGGGAGACAGAAGGGCTGGGTCCTGGTGGTGATGGTGGTGCCGCCATTTCTTGGCTGCATGCCTGATGGAGGGTTGGGTTCCTGCAGTTATGAAAGGCAGCCGTGGCTCTTGGAGTCACTCTTGAGAAAGCACTTGGTGTGGTAGACAGAGCCCAGGGTCTTGTTCATAGTTATGGTCCTCGTAGGCTCTATTGTGTGACCTGACGCACGTCGCATGTCTCAGGAGCTCGGCTTCTTTGTCTGTGTGAGGAGCGTTTCTAAATGACCTCTAACATCCAGTGTCTGTGAGGCTGACCTCACTGCACACCCTCCAGCTCTGGACCGGGGCTGGACCACTTAGAAGACTCAGGATGTGATTCTTACACCCATTGTCCCCTGACCACTCTGGAGGGACAGATCTGTCCTCGTGGCCTGTCGGGAATCTATGCTGATTTGGCCCCAGACCAGGGCACGAGGGGTCAGGCACTGTGGAGGGAAGGGGGCCAGGTGAGGATCTCCTGAACTCCAACACAGCAAAGGCACTAAAGTCACTTTAAAGCCATGGGAGAGCCCTGGCCGGTGTGGCTCAGTGGATAGAGCATCCACCTGCGGACTCAAGGGTCCCGGGTTCGATTCCAGTCAAGGGCACATACCTCAGTTGCAGGCTCGATCCCCAACCCTGGGCAGGGCACGTGCGGGAAGCAACCAGTCAATGTGTCTCTCTCACATCGACGTTTCTCTCTCTGTGTCTCTCCCCCTCCCTTCCACTCTCTCTAAAAATCAATGGAAAACTATCCTCGGGTGAAGATTACCAAAAACAAAAATAAACTTTACAGAGCTGTGGGTGAGTGGAGGGCACTGGTTTACCCAAACCTGGGGCTCCTGCTGGCTGCTTGCTCCCTCGGGCTCGAGTGCTGAGGGCAGGACTGTGCTCCTCCCCTGACGTCCAGCCTCGGTGGCCAAGTCGTCCTGGGCACCCTGTGTTTTGCCCTCCTTGGGCTCAGCTTCTTGCCTTAGCACATAGCTCTGTGCAGCTGTCCCGAAGCTTCTAGAACAAAATAGGAGCCCAGGCAGCGGGGCCAGGCTCTGTGACCTCGGAAAGGCCCCTCTTCCTCGTCACCCACGTTTACCTCTCTGTCGTCTCTCGCCAGCCCTTTGGCCCAGCAGCAGGGCTGAGTGCGGTGCAGCTGACACAGGAGGGCCAGGCCCTCTTCCCTGCAGAGCCCCCTCCTTGTTCCACATCGAAAGCACTTCCCCAGACTGCCCTCAGCGACGCACGGGGTGCCAGGCCGGCTCACTGTGGTCCATCCGGCTCAGTTAGGGAGAGGGGATCCCCATAGATGCTGGCAAGGAGTGCATGCGGCTGACCCAGGAGAGCTGGCGTTGAGCAGGTGGTCACAGCTCGTGGGGCTCTGGGAGGCCTGGGGGATGGGAGCTGGAGCTCCGGGTCCCGGGACCAGGGGAGGTGTTCCTAGGTGGCAGCATTGGGGTGTCCCAGGTCTTTCGAAGATTCAAGACCTCCTCTCTGGTGGCTCAGAAGCACGGAGTTGGGATGACTCCACAGCACAGGGACAGGACTACACGGGCAGAGGCATCCCCGAGGGGACTCCCTGGGCGCCTCCTGGTCACATGGCCTCTCCCAGGAGCTGTGTGGACCTTGAGCACGTGGGGTCACTGATCGCCTCTCCATCCGACACAGCCCGTGCTGGTGCTGGGAGTCTTGCCCTGTCTGCAGTGGGGGGAGGGCCGGTACGGCTCCCAGCTTCGCCTGAGCCCGGCCGGAAAGGAAAGCCAGCGCCTGCCTGAGGTGTTGCCTCCTCCCAGGTGGTTCAGGGGCGGGTGGGCGGGTGGGCAGGCCGCTGACAGCCGGCAGTTTGCGTGGGCCGTGCCAGCTGATGTCTATTCCCAGCCCCGGGAGGAAGGGGGGAGCTGTTTATGTTCTGCAAGAAGAAGGGGCCGCAGCTGTCGCCTCTCTGACTGGGCGGCCAGGAGGGCAGGGGCAGAGGCAGAGGAGGCACAGGTGGTCTGCTTGGCGGGTGGGACAGCAGTGTAGGGAGTAGGTCGCCAGGAGGAGCCTTTGTTCCCTGCTGGCCAGATTGTGGGGGGCCTCCCTACCCCCCCCCCCCGCCTGCATTTCTCCCTCCTTCACCACCTGCCCTTACATCCTGGGCAGAAGCGGGACAACCATTCGCCCTCGGTGCCAGGGTGCCCGTCCTCCAGCGGGATCTCGGCGGCTGCTGGCTGCATATGCCTCCTCCCCACGCGCTCGGCCCCCACCTCCCGTGCCTTCCATCTGGGGTATTAGCGGGGCACCTCGGTGAAGAGGCAGCG
Organism: Myotis yumanensis; assembly: GCF_028538775.1. NCBI lineage: Eukaryota > Metazoa > Chordata > Mammalia > Chiroptera > Vespertilionidae > Myotis > Myotis yumanensis. Next base: position 5,487,491 of record NW_027223768.1, read on the forward strand.
ACCTCGGGGGAGAAACACAGGGCTGTCCTTTTGTCCTTGGCCCCTGACTAAGGAAAGCTGCTAGTAGTCAGCCTGTTTACCCTTTAAAAAAAAAAGTCAGGGTGCTCAACTTAAAAAAAAAAAAGCATGTCATTTGCACAAATTTGCATATCAGGCTCACTAAGTCCTAATTCCAAATATGATTATTTCAAGCTCAACTTTGAGGACATTAGAAATAGAGGAGGTTTTTTATCCAGATCCAGGTGGTAATAGGATTACCATTCGGGGTTCAGGTGCCCCCAGCCCCCATCTTTTCCGGGAGCTCCCCTTCCCTGGAGCCCCACATGGGAGGGGGAGTGAGGGGTGCCTTTGAATGGCAGGAGCTCCGTGCCTGGGGAAGCCTACCAGCCTCGCCTTCTTGGGTCTGCAGCTGCATCAAAGATGGGCTGGTATCTCTTGCCAGCTCGGCCTGGCCTCCGCTCTCCCCACCCCCTCACGGGGCAGACTACCCGCCCCACGCCCGGACCCTGGCCGGTCCCTCCTTCCTCCTCGTCCCCACCCTCCCACCCCCGTGCAGGGCTGCAGAGCGCGCCTGCCTCTTGTTTTCCAACCTCCCCGTGGGAGAGCCAGCTGGCGGCCGGGCCAGGGTCTGTTCGGAGCTAATAGTAATCATTAGCTGAACCGGGGCGTTCAGCTCCAGACCTCCAAGACCGAGGCTGCGGCAGCCAGTCCGCACCTTCCCCTCTTCCTGGCCTGCGGGGTGTCACCACGGTGTGTCCCCAAGTAGGAGGGAGCCCTCGGGCAGTGGCCCCCAGGGTCCTCTGAGTAACTAGTAAGGCTTTTCACCTGATGAAGGTCAAGATGCAGGGGACACGTGCGGGCCCCGCTGACGCTGGCAGCCAGTGGTGTTGGCGGCTGCTGACCCTGACCGGCTAGTCCTCCTGCCCTTCCCTCTGTGTACCTGGCCCTGACCCCCCGGCCTCAGCCCCTCCCGTGGCCCCTGCAGGCTCCCACTGCCTGCGTCTGGTTGGCAGAGTGTGTGGGTCTGAGGTGGGCGGTGGGCTGGCCAGCGACGAGCGCGCCTGCCGTCCTGGTTTCCTCCTCACACGGGTGTGGCCTGTGCCAATCACTTACTCGGCGACCCACCTCCCAGGGATGGAGTGAGGGCAAGAGACCCTGGAAGGTTCAGAGCATTAAACGTGTGTGAACAGGTGGGGCTTCTCCGGCTGGTCCTGCCCCCTCTCACTGCCTGGCTCGGGCTCTGCTGCGTTGAGGGAGGCAGTAAACAGGGTAATGGCACTTAGGGCCCCGTCTCCGAAGGGCTGTCACGCCGGCCACCGTGAGAGAACACAGACGTCTCCTGGATGCGAGGTCAGCTCCTGCCAGGAGCGCTGCGGCTGTGACTCAGCACCGGCCCTGCCCCGCCTGCTGGTTTCCAGTCAGGGCTCTGATGGGAACCGGGAGTCGGTTTCCCCGGTCCAGCCGGGTCCGGAGCTGGGTGGTCTCTCTCCTGCCACTTCAGCTCTTCCGAGGGGACCCGAGCAGACAAGCCAGGGTGGGAGGGAGGAGCTGCAATAGACACCGCACTGCCCCCATCCTCCATCCCCCCCCCAACCCCCCAGGCCAGGTGCTGGAGACACGGGGCTGCAGACATGGCCCTGGCTGTCCACAGGCTTCTTGTTTCAAACACTTGGAGTCACAGTCCCCTCCTCCTCGAAGCACTTCCATTGGAATTAACACACACTCGCCCCAGAAAGCAGTTCTGTTTAAATGTTAAATTCGGGGAAGGATACTTCCCATTCCATTCGCCTGAGCACAGCCTGCAGCCTGCGTGCAGCGGACAGAGGACAGAGGCAGGAACGACAGCCACGCAGAGCCTTTTATGAGTTGTTTTCTACCCGGGACTGGGGAGTGGGACACAGTCGGCTCTGTGGGCATGGCCTCCCCAACTGCCCCCAGCACAGGCAGGAGGACGGAGCTGACCGACAGGAGGACAGGGCCCCGGGGCCGCCCTGGGGGTGGTTTGAAGTGAACCGCCTCCAGCACCCGGCTCCGCTTACAGCACACACGTCACCTCCAGTCAGCGGCCTGCCTGATTCTTCCCCAGTAGAATCAGGAGTTGAGAGTCCAGTCCCGCCTCTGGTGGGCTCAGTCTGTACCCAGAACGCGGGGAGAGCATCTCTCTGTTCTGTGCAAGGCTCAGCTAGTCAACCACTGGCCTTCTGCTCAGACCCACACCTAGAGCCAACGCTGCCGGCAGGTGAGGGGCAGGGAGGCGGGGAAAAGCAGCACCAAGTTCCATTCAGATACGATGCCCCCAACCCGCATGCAAACACTCCGCCCTAACTCTGGGGTCACTGACTCTGACCTTCCGTGCGCCAGCGCTGTGGGGCGTCCGGACGCCCCTGCAGGGCTCCGTGGCCTGGCTTGCTGAGGACTGACCCCTCTGGCACGGGCCCACACTCCGGTCTGGGACAGGCACTCGGCTGGAAGGCCTCGGGCAGGTCTAAGTATCTTGATCACTTGATATCATCCACCTGACCATGTATAAGCCCAATGAAGGGAGGGGCTATGTGGCAGCTGCTTTTGCCTCCTTTCAATCCAGCAGGCACCGCAGCCAGACCAGAAAAGCCCCACCCCCCCCCCCAGCCCCGACACACACACCCTGCCCGGCCTCCTGCACGGGCCGAGCCTTCTCTGCAGTGTGGGTGGGGAAGTGAAGCCTCGCCATCGGTTTCCTGGGAGATAAGACAAGCCATCCAAGAACCACAACTGCGGACAAGGGAAGGAGCTGAGAAATCAGGACACGAGAGGCGAGGCTGTCACCTTAGCCTCGTCCACTCCCTTGAGGTGCCACCTGATCGGAGCTGGGGGAAGGGCTGCAGGTGCGGCAGACAGACTGGCACGTCTTGGCCAGAAGCTCGTGGCTGGGGAGGCGGAGGAGACGCAGCCATGGACTTTCGTGGGATGATGGAGGAAGGAGCATCAAAACTTCTCAGGCCCGGCCGGCGTGGCTCAGTGGTTGAGTGTCGACCTACAAACCAGGAGGTCACGGTTTTGATTCCTGGTTAGGGCACAAGCCCGGGTTTCGGGCTCGATTACCAGTGTCGGGTGTGCAGGAGGCAGCCGATCCATGATTCTCTCTCATCATTGATGTTTCTATCTCTCTCCCTCTCCCTTCCTCTATAAAAATCAATAAAAATATATATTTTAAAAAACCACATAAACAAAAAAACTTTTCAGGCTCAGAGACAGGGCTGGGCACAAGCCAAAAAAGAGAGGGTTTCCCCCCTGCCCCCCCCCCCCCCTGTTCTCTACCAGCTTCATCCTCTTGACCAAATTCGGCCATAGCAAAGCTGCGATGAAAAATGCTGACACAAGTAGACTGGGGCGGGGAGGGAGGCTCTGACACCAGCTGTCACTCCGCGGGCTGCCGGTGGGCGTGGCTGTGGTGTCTCCATCCCTCACTGGGCTGGCTCCTCCCTGAGAGAACAAGACAAGGAAACTCCAGGCAGAGGAGGGCTGCCCTCTGGTCAAGATTTTACCCACGGAAGAAAGCGGATCGTTTTTCCAATCGGATTCTCTTTCCTTTCCTTTTTCCTTCCACCATCTCCTCTCCCCTCTGGAATCGGGCATGACAGGCCCCTCCCAGAAGTGCCGAGAGAGTGGCCACAGGATGCGCAGGTCAGAGTTCAGTAGAACCCGGTCCCCTCTCTGCTGGGCTCAGTCTGTACCGAGGACGTGGGGAGGGCCGAGTGAGTACACGCGAACTGTCCAGGATTATTAACCCGCCCAGCAGCCGAGCAGACCTTTACCCAAACTAGGTGGTCGCCATTCACAACGTGGCGATGCACCAGTAACAAAACAGCCTGACAGTGAGCTGCCCCACCAATTCTTTCAACCCAGTCCAAGCGTTTCCCATCGTGCCTTTCGAAGGCGTGTGCGAGACTTTAACCGAGCTCTGCAGGGAGGCCAGCCTCCGCCCCAGGGATCCGGGCCGCCTTCTCTATCCGCAGGTCCCCCCTGCACAGCGGAATCTCTGAGCTCTCCGGCTAAGGCACCTGTGACATTTCTTCTGAGAATCTATGTAAGTTATGGTCTGCTGGCCCACACCCGCTGCCTGGTCTGGAAGGGTCTGTGAGCTAATAGGAGTTTTTACACTTTTATATCGTTGAAGCCTAGCCGGTTAGGCTCAGTGATTAGAGTGTCGGCCCACGGACTGAAGGGTCTCAGGTTCGATTCCGGTCAAGGGCACGTACCTCAGCTGTAGGCTCCATCCCTGGCCCCGGTGGGGACGAGTGAGGGAGGCAACCAATCCATGTGTCTCGTTCACTCTCTCTGTTCCTCCCTCTCCTTTCCCCTCCACTCTCTCTAAAAATCAATAGAAAAAACATCCGTGGATAAGGATGAACATAAATAAGTGAATAAAAAAGTAAGTAAATAAATGGTTGTAGAAACTCAACAGACATGTGAAAGTTACATGAACTCCACATTTCAATGTCCATGAAGAAAGTCTGGAACTTTCTTCACACGCATTCGTTCATTCACGCGACTTCCTGCTGCGCGGCTCGGCCGAGTAGTTGTCACGGAGACTGTGTGGCCTGCAAAGCCCCGCGCACTCTGGCTCCTTACAGGGCCCTGCTGACCCCTGGTCTGTGTCGGTGCCTGGATGTGGATGCTCCCAGTGCCCTTACCCAGCCCTCAACTATCCTCTCCCTGCACAGGCCACACCCTCCCCACAGGCTGAAAGGAGAAACGAACCAGTCACGGACTACGCCGAACAGAGACTCAAGCCAGGTTTAATGATGGTTGTCTAGTTGTCAGAGCCCAGAGGCTCCGAGGTTTGCCAGCCTGGGTATACACGGTGCGGGGAGGGGGAGACGGGGGCCTGGACGTGGGAAGCCAGCTTGCTTCGCCAGCAGGGCTACGAGGAAGTAGAGGTAAGAACACACAGAAAAATGAATCCGTCGGCCCTGCCCTCCCCAGCTGGGATGCACCTTCTCCGGGCCCCTTCCTAGGAGCCCCATAAATACAACCAAAAAAAAAAAAAAAAGGCTACACACAAACAGACAGACTGTAGAGCCCTGTCGTACTGTCTCCAGGGACCCCTGCTTCTGGGGAGCTGTGCCTGGTTTATGGGGGTGGGGGTGGAGGGGTGACCTCTTGGCCTGTTCTTAGAACCAGACCTGGCAGCTTCCTCCCCAGGGTTTAGGGAGCTTCCATATGCTGAGTCCTCGGTCCCCAGAGACAGCAACCTGGGGCTCCATCAGCGGAAACCATGGGAGAGGCTAATCCTGCAGCTTTGAGTGGAGGGCCAAGCACACCTCCCAGCCTCTCCAACCAGGGGGCAGAGCAGGGAGACGTACAGCTGCGGGCCTTTTCCTGTTCCCCAACTTGGGCAGGACTTCTGAGGCCCACCTTGTCCTCAGGAACTCGCTAGCAGGCCCCAGAAGGCCTGCTTCATTCTACGCTCAGCTCACTGAAGGCTGTCAGCGCCCTAGGCGGCTCCTGGAGGGGTGGCTGCAGCGTGGAGGTGAGATCCCCAGGCTCCCCGGGAAGCAAGCAGGGAGCCCTGGTTCCTCCAGCCCCAGTAACAAACTCCCCACAGGTTCCAGAACCTAATCGGACAACCTGGCCCTCCTGGCCCATCTTACTGGGGCAGTTAAGAGCAGAAGAGCAACTTGGTCCCCTGCAGTGTCCCCTGGGTTCTCCCTTGACCTAGCTGTGCACTTCCGTGTCATCTACTGCCTTCCGTCCATGGGAGGTTTCTGAGGGTCTGAAGACCTGGCCATCCCCTCATCACCCCTTCTCCCAAGGTCCTCTCCTAACTCCAGGCCTTGCGGAGAAGTTCCTGGGTGCCATGGAGATGTGGGTGATGCTTCAGAGTCCAGAATTTAAAGGACAAGAGTTTATCTGGGGAGCCTGGCGGGATCACTGTCTCCTACGGGGCAGAGAATGGTGTGCGTGGCGTGGTGCACGTAGGCGGACCATTCGGAGACGCTTAGTGGGGACTGAAGGACCGCGGTCCCGATGGTAGGCAGGGTGCTGCGTGCATGCGGACTAGGAGCATGCGTACCTACGAGCATGCAAGTACTTGAGGGAGATGCTGCACCTCTCGACAAAACTGGGCACTGAGAAAGGATGACCAGCAGCCCTGACCTCCCCGTCCCCGTCCCCAATCTTCACAGGCGGCGGGGCAGTCCCTCCTTGCAAGCAGCCTCACCCACAGGCAAACGACACCTCTTGGAACCTAAGGAGGTCGGAGATCTGGAGAACGAACACTGGGCAGGGAAGCTGGGGAGAGAGAGGGGACAGACTGCGACAGAACAACGTCGGGACATTCTCACCTCCGCCCTGCTCATGCCCTTGACCAAGCTCAGAGCAGCCCTCTCCTGGGGGAGTGGCCACCTCCATCCCAGAGCGTCCCAGAGCGCTCTGAGCCGCAGATGGAATGGAATGCCGGCCGGTCTTAGGTTCCTGGCCTGCCCACCCCGACTGCACAGACCTCTGAAAGCTCCCCTCCTGACACTTCAGTGCCACGGACTGTCCCATCACTATCTCCGTTACGAGACCGCCTGGAACCTCGTGGAGACACAGAACTCGAAGCCACACTCCAAACTGCCATTCTGGGGCAAAGACCTCCAAATTCCAACCCATCAGCTACGGAATCCCACGCGTGGCTTTGCAGCAGGGGCGCGATCTGAGGAGCAAGGCAGCCCTGGCGACACAGGAGATACACACCTGGTCCCCCCGCGACCCCTGCCCAGCTCACCCAGCTGGGGCCAGGCGTCCCAGGACTCTACCCTCCGCAGAGCAGCATCCTGGGGAACTACAGAGTCCCACTGGAGCCGATGAGGAGACGGCATCACAGAGTCAGGTGGGACCAGCGGGATGCTACCTAAGAGGTGGCGGCACCTCCCCATCCCGTGTGACCTGGCCGCGTCCCTGGCAGGCACCCAGCCATAAAAGCTCTGCCTTCAGCAGCCCCCACCCTGGCCTGACAGGCAGGTGCAGGAACCAAACGAGCCAACCTGGAGTTCGAGACCCCAGACTCGTGCTCCTGGTTTTGTGCTGCACCTATGCTCTCGGGAGGACCCCTCTGCGCCACTGGTCCCAGGACAGGGCACAGACACCACACCTCCCCTCGCCGCCATCTCTGACGGGCAGCAAGCCAGGCTCCTTGGGAGAAACGAAGGCATTGGGGAAGTCTCAGAGCTTGGGGAGAGCTATTGATTGAGGTCTCAGCCTTTTCCTGACTCATTCTCCCAAACGTTTCCAATTTCCCCCTGGTCACGGAGTGTGACTTCCTGGCCAGAGGCGACACTACAGCGTCTCCATTGGCTCCTGCGGAAGCTCCCCTAACACACCCAACCTCACAGGTGTGGGTGGGCAGAGAGAGAGAAAAAGATTCCCCCCAAATGAGTTTCTCTTAAGGAGCGAGGGATGACCTCGGACAAGTTAGGGAATCGGCTCTTCCCCCCACCCCTTCCTCACTCCCACCCAACCCGGACACGCCCCTCCTCCTTCACCGCCTTGACGAATGCCCGGGCTCTGGGGAGGGTGCAGCATTGGCCTGAGGACTGATAGATCCAGATCTGAAAATCATGGCGGCCACACCCTGGTGGGGGCCTTGGCTTCTGTTGTACCCATGACCAATTCTCTCGAGGTCAGGGGGAACCCACGCCCTTGGGCAGCCAGCCCCCTCTTCCATCCCCTCCAATCCTTCAGGGGCGCGTTACCTCTCCTGGGGCAGAACCTCCCCACCACCCCATCCTGCTCACACCACAATGGGCGTGTCAGAGAAGACCGAGCTGACCGACTCCGGGTCTGACATCCTCCGCTGCCCCTTGCCTGTGGCCTCGGGCACCGGCAGGGTGTTGCCTGGCTTGAGCTTGCCATTCTGATCCTGCCCAGGCCCAGCAGGTTCCAGGAAGGCTACCCGCCGGTCAAAATCCTCCTCCTTGTCCCCGCCGGCCATGGGGTCGTGGTTGGGTGTGGTGCTGAGCATAGAGGAGCTGAGGCTGTCTCCTTGGTGGCTGGCAGGCTTCTCGACCCCCCGGCACCAGCAGCGGCACGGGGTGAGGTACAGGTAGATGAGGACCAGGACCACGCTGAGGATACAGCCCACCAGGGTGGTGTAGGCGGTGTTGAGGGTGTCGTGGTGTCCGTGCAAGGTGAAGTTGTGCACCTTCAACTCCACCGACAGGGTCTCGTTGAAAGCCTCCCCCACGGCGAAGCAGGTGTACACGCCCCCGTCCTCGACCTGCACGCTCTGGAAGTGAAGGCTGCCGTCCTCAAACACCCTCACGGTGCTGTTGGCCGCCTCGTCGAGCACCCGTTCGTGGCTGGGGGTCACCCACATCTTGGTCATCCCCTGCTGCTTGGTGTCACAATGGATGGTCAAGGTGTCCCCCAGGTGGGCCTCCCAGGCCCGCTCCTTGTACTCGCTGCAGTTGAGGCTGAAGACGCTGTGCGGCTTCTTGGCGCTCAGGCAGTGCAGGTCCTCCTGGAAGTCCACCACGGGGCTCAGCTGCCGGCGCTGCCAGTGGGCGAAGAGCTGGTAGAGCTCGCAGGTGCAGAGCAAGGGGTTGTTGTGCAGGTACAGCCCGTTCTTGACCCACGCGGGCAGCTTCTGCAGGTCGGACACCGGCAGGGTCTTCAGCCTGTTGGCGGAGAGGTCCAGCAGCGTCAGCTTGGGGAGCCGGACCAGCTCCAGCGGGAAGCGGGAGATGAGGTTCTGGCTCAGGTAGAGCTTCTGCAGCTGGGCCATGTCCTCGAAGGCCGAGCGGTCCACCGGCCCGATGCGGTTGTTGTACAGAAGCAGCACCTCCAAGGCCTGCAGCTCGCTGAACAGCGCCTCCTCCAGCGTCCGCAGCTGGTTGGAGGAGAGGTCCAGGTAGCGCAGGTTGGGGACCGGGGAGAAGGCCTCGGAGGAGATGAAGTGCAGGTGGTTGTGGCTCAGCAGCAGGGAGTGCAGGTGGGGAAGGCGCGTGGGGGTCCACTCGGCCCGCAGGCGGCTCAGGTTGTTGTGGCTGAGGTCCAGCTGGGCGGTGTAGCTGGGCAGGGCGTGGGGCACGTTGGGCAGCTGCTGCTTGGAGCAGCTGAGGATGTTGCTGGCGCACAGGCAGGCGGCGGGGCAGCTGAACCCCGGCCGGCCGGCTCTGGCCACCTCACCGAGGAGCAGGAACCAGGGCAGCGGCAGGAGCCAGAGGCCGCGCAGGTCACGCGGGGGTTGCATAGTGTCACCGGGGAGGGCGAGGAAGGCCACCAGGAAGGTCTGGGAGGGAGTCACCCCGGCATGTTCTGGAGGGACAAGAAGGGTCTTTCAGTCCAGGCTGGAGGGAGAGAGGATGGACCAATGGAGGGAAGGACCCGCTCCCCCCACCCCCCCATTGGACTAGAAGTCAAAGGAAGAGATGCCCGGCAGCTCCCCGGCTGCAGGCAGGGGCTCAAAATGCAGGGACAGAGGTGGACACGGGCTGCTGGGCCGGTGGCAGGAGACCTCAGGCGGTGCTGTTTGTTGCAGAGGCTGCCCGGGCCGGGGTGCAGGCGGGGGAGGCGAGGGGGAAGGTCAACAGGGCACCGGCTCGGTAGGGGCGTCGCTCCGGGGTTGAGTCCCGGGCCTGTGGGGCGGGCTCCCCCCTCCGGGACCTCTGGTCACTGCACCTGCTCGGCGAGGACGTGTCTCAGCCCATGGCGGGTCCGGGCGCTCCGTCGCGGCCTCCCCCGGCGGCGCCTCACCGGCCGGCCTGTCGCGGCGCCCGCCTGACGCAGGGGCCCGCGCCCGGCGACATCGCCTCCCCGGGACGCGGCGAGCTCCGCGGCGCTCCTCCCCCGGCGCCTCCGCCCGCCCCGCTGCGCCCGCGGGAGCCCACCGACCCCGGCCGCCGCCGGCGGGTGCGCGGTCCGGCGGGGAGCGGCGCGGGGAGCCCGAGGCGCCGCGATCCGAGCGCAGGAGCGGCGTGGGGGCAGCGAGCACCGCGCGCGCGCCCGTGGCCGCCGGAGCCTGGTACGCGCGCGCGCGGGGGGGCGGGGCGCACGTGCGGGTGTCGGGGCGGGGGAGCCGGGCGGGCGGCCGCGCGCCGGGCAGTCGCGCTCGGGGAGTGTCCGGGACCTACCTGGCGACGGGCATGGTCAGGACGGAGCTGGCCCCCGAGCCCCTCCGTGCTCTCTCCGCCTCCCTCCATCCCCTTCCTTGCGCCCCCAAACCGCTCTCGGGAGAAGTAGCTCTGAGCGAATTCGCTGCCACTGACTCCTGGGCAAGGAGTGGCTCACGTCTTTTCATTTTACAGATGAAAGCAATCAGCTCAGTGTTGGCGGGAGATTCATGAGGCTCCCCTCCCCTCTCTCTAGGGCTGCGAAGTCCCCAAAACTTGGGGAAGGATTTAGGGAAGGGCCTTCCCCGCCCCCTGCCCCCCCTACACCCCTCCCTCTTGATGCCACCACTCCTCCACCCTTGGGTACCAAGGAAGGGTGCAGCGCCCCAGCCTGCAAGGCAGGTGGGCAGGAGAGGGAGGGGTAAGGGGAGGTCTTTGGCGCATGCGCAGACCCCAGAATCCCACTCCTCAGACACCCCATTCAGCAATTCCCACTCCACCCCTGACACACACACACACACACACACACACACACACACACACACACACACAGGGGCTGCAGACAAACCAGCGACAGGTTTCTATTTCTGGAAACTTCAAAACCCTCCCCAGCCTGGGAGTCATGCTTCCCTTGGGCCTGGCCACTAGCGCCCTTTTTGACCCAATGCCAGCCCTTTACACCCCCCGCCCCCCCTCTCCCACACACCCCTCATTCCGAGCGCTGCTCCAGTGTAGTTTCTATCACCAAATCCTAAAGATGAAGGGCCGGGGGTCTTCTTGGAGTGGGGGGGGGGGGGCACTTGAAACACGGGGAAGCTGTTCGCAGTATGTGTTCTTGGGGGTTAGGCACTGGGCGAGGGGCGTGTAGGGAGAGCCGAGACCTTATGATTCAAGACTTTAGCTACTGGGTGGTAGACCCTGAGGAAGAAATTCCCTTTTTATTCTCTCTCGTCTCTTACAGCAGCAAGAGCAAGACTGAAATGAATGTCGCAGTACATTAGCTTGCTAAGGGTTTTAAGAATTGAAGGTTTAGAAGAATTTCTGTCTGTCACAGATGTTTGACGGTGACTTTACGTGAATGCAGTATCTCTTCGAGGGATATCAGCATGGCAACCTCATGCCTAGTGTGAGAAGGTCTTCTTCCTGCTCATCCCAGGCATCTGTGATATGTAGGGCGGGCATCAGGGAGTGGGAAACCCTGAAATGATCTTGTATCCTTCCTCTATTGCCGCATAACAACCCCCAAACTTTAATACGATGGTTTAATACAATGATATATACACTTAATGCCTTTCAGACAGTTTCTGTTGGTCAGAGGTTCAGGGGTGCTTTGGCGGGCTGCTGGCTTGCAGGCGGGGGTCTCTCGGGCATCTGCAATCATGTGTCCGATGGAGCTACAGTCATTGGAAGGCTGGGCTGGGGCTGGAGAATGGACTCCCTCCATGGCTCCCTTCCATGACTCACCCGTGCAGCTGGCTGTTGGCAGGAGGCCGTGGCTCCTCTGCCTGAATGAAGGTCTCTCCACAGGACTGCCTGAGTGTCCTCACAGCCTGGCGGCCGACTTCCTCCAGACCAAGGTAGCTGAGAGAGAGCCAGGCAGAAGCCACACTGACCCGGCTCTCCGACGTCACACCTGTCACCTCCACTTCGGCCGCGTGGGCCAGTCCTGATTCGGCGTGGAAGGAAGGAGAGTTCACGAGGGGTGAGGAGGGGAGATCACGGGGGGCTGGCTCTCACACACATCATCTCGGAAGTCACATCTGTTTTCCTAATTTTGAAAATGTTCAAACCTACACAAAAGGAGAGAAAAGATTGCAACGAACTCCCATGCAGCGATCATTCCCATTCAGTTATTATTAAGGAAATTCCATCATTTTCTTTTGTACCGTGTCCCTGAGAGACACATGCCTTTTCCACCAAACCCTCACCCCATAATTTTCCTGAGATGCAGTGTTCCAGGCTCTCTCTTGCTCACCCTCTCTGCTGTGTTTAAGGGATGGAGGAGAGACAGATACGAGGAAAGAAGGACCCTGATGCTGGACACCAGCCTCAAGTGTCTGCAGCTTGGAGAGGCCGCCCCAGGTATGGTCCTTAGTCGGTCCTCCCCCCCACCCCCCACCAGCTCATTCAGAAGTAACCATGCCAAGAACCTTTTACTCCCTCTGCCCCACTCCCTCCTGTTCCCGGTCTCCCACCCCCTAAAAAAAAAAAAAAGAGGAAGTAACCATGCCATTTTCAAATTTTAATCTGCGTTCAGATCACCTGAGGATCTTGTTAACCCGAGGATCCTGAAGCAGTCGGTGGAGGGCGGGGCCTGAGGTTCTGCATTTCTAATAAGCTCAGTGATGCAGACACCGCAGGGCCACAGAAGCCGTAGCCACTAGCTCCCTGTGGCTATTTAAATTGATTACAATTAAATAGCATTATCAATCACTTCTTCGGTTGCTCTAGCCTCCTTTCAAATGTTCAATAGCCACATGTGACTAGCTGCGCTATTGAACATAATCACGGAAAGTTCCATTGGGTGGCAGAGTGCAGAACATTGACTCCTAATGACTTTCCCACAGCTGCCTCCTTGCCCAGAACAACCATCTATTAATTCACAACAAAAAGAGAACCTCAGCAGGATGAATAGCAACAGGTTGTTTACTGTGGGCATTCGTTTCCTCTTGCTGGAATGGATCAGCCCAGGGATCCTACATGCAATTTGGAAGGTTGTTTGCTTACCTCGGCATTGAGTCTGCCAGGGTATGAGACTGGATGAGTTGCTTCTCTCTCTACTTGGAGTATTTTTTCCTCAGAATCGCGCACTGGGCATCACCATCGGAGTTGGAGACTGCAGGGAGACACCCTATTTAAAAGCTCCCTTTCGACTCCTTGTCAAAGAGTCCATGTGGCTGGCCGCCCTTCTTTAGGGCAAGGTAGTCCTAAAGCGTAGGACACCGAGGGTCCACTTCACACCGTGCATGTCCCGACAGAACTTTTATATGCTATTCTGTCTGCTTACATGTCCGCTTCCCCATTGGACTGCACGCTCCTCAAAAGCAGTGATTGGCCCTAGGTCTGGCTCTTAATCGGCATTCAAAATATGTGTTGTTTGCCCTAGCCAGTGTTGCTTGATGGTTAGAGTGTTGGCCGAGCACCGAAGGGTCATGGGTTCAACTCCCGGTCCAGGGCTTGTAGCTTCAGCACAGGGGTTGCAGGGTCAGCCTGAGTCAGGCCCCAGTCAGGCCCTTTCAGGAGGCAACCAATGGATATCTCCCCTGCCCTCCCCCCCACCACCACCAAGTGCTTCCACTCTCTCTATAAAGCAGTGGAAAAAATATCTCTCGGGTGAGGATTAACAGCAAAATGTTTATTGAATTAATTCATTAATTAATGGCATTAAATCGGCATATTTATTATATGTTAGTCTCGGTGTTTGGTGTAGGAATAAGGGCAGAGCATAGGGCAGTGATGGCGAACCTATGACACACGTGTCAGAGGTGACACGCGAACTCATTTTTTTGGTTGATTTTTCTTTGTTAAATGGCATTTAAATATATAAAATAAATATCAAAAATATAAGTCTTTGTTTTACTATGGTTGCAAAGATCAAAAAATTTCTATATGTGACACGGCACCAGAGTTAAGTTAGGGTTTTTCAAAATGCTGACACGCCGAGCTCAAAAGGTTCGCCATCACTGGCACAGGGGTCTGGGCTTGGACAAGCCGCAGCTGTACGTGGGCTGCGTGACTTTGGGGGTTGCACGTGGTTCTACCCAATCTCATTTCACGATCTGCCAAATGGGAGCAAGGCTAGCAGCTGAGCTTCCTGGGATTATTTGCGGGGGGTCAGTTGTGAAATAACAGTTGTGAAGGTGCCTCATCACCTACAAGTATTACCTTTAAAAATGTTTCGTTTTGCCCGGCTGGCGTGGCTCAGAGGCTGAGCATCGACCTATGAACCAGGAGATCACGGTTCAATTCCCGGTCAGGGCACATGCCCGGGTTGTGGCTCGATCCCCAGTAGGGGTCGTGCAGGAGGCAGCCAGTCGATGATTCTCTCATCATTGATGTTTCTATATCTCTCTCTCTCCCTTCCTCTCTGAAATCAATAAAAATATATTTTTTTAAATGTTCCCTTTTCTCCATCAGTTAGGAGAGCCCGGTGTTGGTATCAGCATGTGTACAGATCCCCTCGCACGACTTTATGTCTTGTTCCCACGTTCTGGAGTGCCACCCATCTGGAAGATGCATTCATATTTCGTTTAAGTCCTCCCTCTCTGGGTTCACTATCTTTTACAATTTAAAAATAGTTACAATTTTTAAATGCAATTTAAATTAAAAACATTTTAAGACCCTGGCTGGGTAGCTCAGTTGGTTGGAGCATCGTCCCAATATGCCAAGATTGCAGGTTTGATCCCCGGTCAGGGCACATGCAAGAGTCAACCAATGAATGCATAGATAAGTGGAACAACAAGTCAGTCTCAGTCTCTCTCTCTCTCTAAAAATCAATAAGTAAAAAATAAAAAATATATTTAAAAACTTAAAACATTCCCGCCCTGACCGGTTTTCAGTGGGTGGAGCGTCGGCCTGTGGACTGAAGGGTCCCGGGTTCGATTCCGGTCGAGGGCATGTACCTTGGTTGCGGGCGCATCCCCAGTGGGGGGTGTGCAGGAGGCAGCTGATCGATGCTTCTCTCTCATGGATGTTTCTGGCTCTCTGACTCTCTCCCTTCCTCTCTGTAGGAAAATCAATAAAATATAAAAAAATAAAAGTAAATAAAAACTTAAAACATTCTTGCATTTTGTGGAGACCCCGGTGATGTTACTAACATCAGGACAGATCTGTCGTCCCTGGAGTATCTCCACAGAGAGGGGGCTCTGGCAGGAAGCTGGTTCTGGGAGGGGCCGCAGTAAAGATGAGCCCTTTGCGAAGATTTGCTTAAATCGCTGGAAGGTAAACCCTTACCATTGGATGGAGCCCTTTCTACAGAGTTCACCCGTGTTTCCGTTTTTGGTTTGTTCCTGCAGGTGCTCAGTCTGGAAGATTCCTGTTGCCATTCCCCCACCCCCACCTCCATAAACCATCACTCCCTTCCCTGACCCTTTAATATTGAACGTGCCCTTCAGCATGCTCACCCATTATTTACTCCCCAGGAGGCACATGTTTCCTCTTTGGGGACAACTGACCTCTGGCACCCTGTGGGCTACTTCTGACCCCTGCCCCCCTCAGCCCTGCTCACTGGACCTGCAGAAAGCGCCTGGTGTGGGTGTGAGCTGGGGCAGAGGAGGAGTCACCGCAGGGGGAGGGGTGCCGTAGACACCTCTCCGCCTCCTGGGCTCTTCAGGTTTGTCAAATAAACCGCAAGGCACCTTGTTGAATCTACAGCTCACGTTCACGGTCGGGCTATTCTGCTTCCACAGAGGTGATCATTCCTGATGACTAAATCGTGAGCGCTTTCTTGACTTCTGACGCCCACGTATGGTCATCTCAAAACACTCCTGCGCTGAGTCATCAGGGAGACGCGCCCTCGAAATACTGCTGACAAATGCCTGGTTCACAATGTTCTTCCAGCCTCGGGGGGCGGCTCCAACGCCACAGTCAGCCTGCCGCTGACCAGACATCCCGGGATGAAGGCTGGTTCCGAGGCCCCGCAACCAACAAGGCTCCCCTGCCGCGCCCGCAGCGTGGCGTGGGCAACCAGGCTAGTTGGGATCGAATCCTGGTTGTGCTGCTCCTTTCACCAAAGGTGACTCGAGTCAGTTACTTAACCTGTACAATGGGTGTTCCAACTGTCCTTCCAATCATGGACCTCTCTCGTCTTGACGTCATGAATTCACTATCACCAGGAGCATTCAAGCTGAGGCTGGGTGGCCACTTTGCACAGATGCCCCTCCATTTGTTTGTTCATTCATTCTATCACACACACACACACACACACACACACACACACCATTCACATAGAACAAGAACTTCTGAGTGTTTAGGAGTGAAATGCAAAGACAGACACAGGAAACTGTCTCTGTTCTCAGGTGCCATGATTTGGTGACGGAAACCGAGACACAGATCATGGCAGCGCATGTGACAGGTGACAGAAGAGCCTGTGTGTAAAGGGCTTTGGAGGCTGGGGAGAGAAGGGAGCACACTTGTGGAGGAGCCTGTGTAGGGCTAGAGGTGGACCAGATGGCCCCCAAGTCCTCTTCTGACTTTAGTGTCCTGGGCAGTGTTGGGGCCAAGGAGTGGCTTGGGAGGCCTTTATCCAAGCCACTCCAAACAGCTGTGCCATATATATAAGAACCCCAATGGCCTGGCTGGTGTGGCCCAGTGGTTGAGCGTCGACCCAGGAACCAAGAGGTCACGGTTCCATTCCCAGTCAGGGCACCTGCCCCAGTTGGGGGCTCGATCCTCAGTAGGGGGTGTGCAGGAGGCAGCCAATCGATGATGTTCCTCTCTCATCGATGTTTCAATCTCTCTATCCCTCTCCCTTCCTGTCACTAAAAAACAAAACAAAACAAAACAAAAAAACAATGGACTTGCTATACAAACAGTTTGAGGACAAGTCTTCCAACCTCATGGCGGTCTCTTAGTTTGTTCTACTTAGAAACTCTGGGGCTGCTGCTCATGCTGAGGTTCTCTATTTTGCAAAGCTATCAAGTCACAGGTCTGAGCCCTTCCTGGAGAGTGTCCCCTGAATGGACCACCTTCAGTCTACGATTTGGGCAGGAGAGGCGGGGTCTGCCAGTGGGGAGGGCTGGCGAGGAGGAGGAAGGGGGCAGGGGGAGCGCGTGGAGCCGTCCTCACACCCAGGGCTGTCTCCCCGTGGCTCTCCCGACAACCCTGACGTTGGGAAGCATTGCAGGTTTTCCTTGTTTTCTTTCCGGCGTCCACAGCCAGGGCACCTGCCCTCGCTCCCTCCCACCAAGGTCACCCTCAGCAGGCTGTGATAAATGTCATCTTTTTTCGAAAGTCGCCTTGGAAAAAGGCAATTTGACTGCAGTGAGGCAGAACAGGGAGCCGCAGGGCAGCCCTTTATCGACCAGAGCCCAATCCCGAGAACAAAGCCAAGAGGAGTAGGGAGCTGCCTGGGCTCCTGGTGATCGGCCACCTCCCCCTGGGGCCTGTGTGCAGGCCTGGGCCCTGGGGTGGGTCTCCTCCTCCCTCTTTTCCTCTTCCTGCCCTTGTCTTCTGCTACTTGTTTCCTGGCTGGTAACTCAAGGGCCCCGAGAACCCCCACAGCTCTGGGGGTGGGAGCCCTCTCACCGTGGGCTGCTGATTAGTGCAGGGAATAAATAACAGCAAGCTAATTACCTCCTGATTGCCGCTCGCCTCACTAACAAGGCCGGGCTGGAGTGGAGATGCTGCAGCTGGTCCTACTCCAAGCATGCGTCAGGGTTCAGGGAAATTTCCATGCCTTCCCGCCTGGAGACACCTTCCCTTCCCGCCGCCGGAGGTCCGCGTGGAGGCATTCCCACGCCTGCTTCACTTGGGATTCAGAGACTCGCCCCAGACACTGTTGGTACCAGACCTTCGTGCGTGATGGAGCGGGCTTCTCGCAGAAGCAGGGAGAGGCTTTCCTGGAGGCGCGGGGGTAGGCCAAGGTCATGGGGAGATGGGTCCTCAGGGACCGCGCTCTCGAGCACTTAGTATCCTAATTGCATCTGCTGCTCCAGCTGCCGGGGCTGAGCGGTTCCCATCAGACTTGCAAGCAGAGGGGAGAAGTGAGGGCACTGGCTTTGGACTCTGCGGGTCTGGCTTCTAGTCCTACCCCGCTACCTCCGTGACCTTGACCACGCCCTTTAATCCCTTTGGTCCTCGATTCCCTCTCTACGAAATGAAGGTTAGGCAAACCTTGGGCTTCACTGTCATAGATCTCACGACAAACACACAGAACCTGGCTCGGTGGGCGTGGCTCAGTGGTTCAGCATCGACCTATGAACCAGGAGGTCATAGTTCTATTGCTGGTCAGGGCACATGCCTGGGGTGTGGGCTCCATCCCCAGTGTGGGGTGTGCAGGAGGCAGCCGATCCATGAGTCTCTCTCTTCATTGATGTTTCTCTTTCTCTCTCTCTCACTCCCTTTCCTTTCCTCTCTGAAATCAATAAAAATATATTTACCACCGCCCCCCCAGGACCCGGATCCTCTTATAACGAAACAGCAGCCAAGCCCAAGTTGAGGAATATTCTGCAACGTAACTGGGCTCTCCTCTTCCAAATCCCAAGACCACAGAAGCCAGGAAGGCCGAGACTGCTCCAGCTTCAGAGACTAAAAGGACAAGGCAAGTACATGCGACCCATGGTCCGGGGTTGGCTCCTGGCCCGTCAGCAGTGTTATTAGAATCATCGGTGACATGTGAATGGGGTCTTTGGACTAGACCAGGGGTGGGCAAACTTTGACTCGAGGGCCATAATGGGTTCTTAAACTGGACCGGAGGGCCGGAACAAAAGCATGGATGGAGTGTTTGTGTGAACTAATATAAATTCAAAGTAAACATCATTACATAAAAGGGTACGGTCTTTTTTTTTTTTTTTTTTTTTTTAGTTTTATTCATTTCAAACGGGCCGCATCCGGCCCGCGGGCCGTAGTTTGCCCACGGATGGACTAGACGGTGGTTTTGTATCAGTGTCCGCTTCCTGATTGTCGTGTTGTTCTGTGGTTAAGGGGGAGAATGTCGTGCTTTTAGGAAACACACTGAGGTGTAAAGAGCTAAAGGGGCCTCCCTCCTAAATGGATCAGAAATGGCACATAGTGTACATGGGGGTGGGGGGCAGAGGGAGCGAGGGGACCACGCCAGGAGGCAAGTGTTCCAATCTGAAACATAAGACATTGAGGAACTCGGTGAAAGGTGTTCGGGAGCTCGTTGGACCCTTCTTGCAGTTTTTCTCTAAATTTGAAATTATTGCAAGAGAAAAAGTTTAAAAAGGTCATAGATTGTTTAGCGTACAGAACAGCTGTGCCTTCGGACAGGGCAGAGCTGGGAGGTAAGGAGAGGCGAGAGGCCTGGAAGTGTCATGGGGAGCTCAGGGGTTGGGGCTCCGGGAAAAGGCACTCCGTCTCGAGCCTCTGATGATAGTGTGCGCCTCACCAGAGAGTCACGTGGCTCAAATCAACGCAGGTGACAGCTCCTTGTAAGTCATAAAACAGAAGCTGAATATGATCACTCGTCTCTCCTTCCCTCTGGGAACTACAACGAATGATCGTGAGACGTCTCTCCCGTCCTGCCATTCCTCTCCGTTCTCTAGTTCCATCCCGACGTGGTTATTCTCAGAGGTTGTTCCCTTTAAGGACTGGGAACCCCGAGGCCCCGCGCCCAGGACTGGAGAGTTGATGGCAAAGCCGCTAGGACTGCCGTGGTGCGTGTCTGCGACCCTGTGTGCACATGTGTGTGTCCGTGTGTGCATGTGTGTGCATGTGTGTCCGTGTGTGCATGCACGCGCGCATGCCCAAGTGTGCATGTGTCCCCCGTGTATGCATGTGTGTGCACATGTGTGTTCGTGCACCCAAATGTGCATGTGCATCCGCGTGTGCATGTGTGTGCTCGTGTGTGTGCGTGCACATGTGTCCTGGAAGCCTCGATTTCAGGCGCCTTCTCTGTGAGCAGAGAGACCCCTGGCGATGGACGGGTGCGGCTGCAAATCCATGACCACCTGCTGGGGGGCCTGGGCGGTCTCTTCGGGGAGGAAGGCCCTTCGTCCGTCCCTCCTGGAGCAATGCTGTGTGCGCGGCGGCACAAACCGTGGGGTCCTCGCGCCACAGAGCGCAGGCGAGCTGATAGCCAGACGGCAGGGCGAGGTCATCAAAGCCTTCGCTGCTGCTTACACCCTTTCCAAAGCCTCTCGCCGACATGCCCTCCCTGGAGCCTTAACACCACAGCCACCCCCGCTCCCGGCACCTTCTCACAGCTCAGAACAGCCTAGCGGCCAGGGAGACAGGCCTGGCCCGTGCACAGGGCTGTGAGGGCCCCGTGGGACCCCCAGCCCGGA
Organism: Myotis yumanensis; assembly: GCF_028538775.1. Taxonomy (NCBI): domain Eukaryota; kingdom Metazoa; phylum Chordata; class Mammalia; order Chiroptera; family Vespertilionidae; genus Myotis; species Myotis yumanensis. The sequence continues at coordinate 5,507,532 of NW_027223768.1, forward strand.
GGCTAACAGCACTCCCATGGGAGATGGTCTGTCATGGGCACCTTGACCTTCCCTTTCCTGCCTCCAGGGTCACTGCTCCCGGTGCCCTGGCTTCTCAAGGGCATCCCTACTGAAGCCCCCTCTGCTGGGCTCCCTCTCCCGGCGGCCTGTCTACCACGCTCTGCCCACACTCTGCCCACACCCCCAGGGGGTCAGCACCTGAGCCCCTGCTGCTCCAGGCTGCTCTGGAGCCAAGAGAGGGGACCGTGAGGGTGAGGCTTTCCGCCCACGGCCTGGAGGAGCTGGCCCAGGAATCATGCACGGCGTCTCTGATTCCCAGGCCCGCTGCCCTGTCACCTAGTCCGTGTGCACATTTCTTTATTTGTTTTTGTCTTTTTAAATATGTTTTGGTTGATTTCAGAGAGGGAGAGAGAGAGAGAAACATCAATGATGAGAGAGAATCATGGATGGGCTGCCTCCTGCTCGCCCCACCCTGGGGATTGAGCTTACAACCCGGGCATGTGCCCCGACCGGGAATGGAACCGTGACCTCCTGGTTCATAGGTCGATGCTCAACCCCTGAGCCACGAGCCCATTCATCTGTTAACTCTGCCAGGAGGTCTCCTGGGGTCGGCCGCAGGGACCGCTTTCCCTGCCTCAGGTGCTGCCCAGCTGATCTGCTTCCTGGGCCAGGGAAAGGGAGAAAGAGAGTGAGAACTGTCGTCTCTTTCCTCCCTCCTTCCACCATTGGCCATGCCCCCAAGGGTTGGAGCATCCCCGACCATCTCCCCACCCTCAGGAAACCAAACCGCCCACCGCAGGGGGCAGAGCCAGGGGGCAGAGCGTGGGCTGGGGGCCAGCAGAGCAGCTGCTCTCGGTGTCATCTTGCTGTGGGGGTGGGGAGGAGCCGGTCTTGCAAGGTCTCAGCTGAGACCAGGGGGGTAACCTGAACTTCTCTGCTGTCCTAATTCCCTGAGGGAGAGGATCCCGAGGGTCTGAGTGGGCCAGGTCAGGGTCAGCTAGGGAGCCAGGGGTCCGAGTCGGGCTGCCCAGGCTGCAGAGCTGAAGGAGCTGAGCTCTCCTGTGTGAACTCCAGGCGGCTGAGCACAGAGCATCCCCGGAGAGGAGGGGAGCACAGCTCACAGCAAAGGCGGCAGCCGCCAGGCCTGCCCCACAGACAGGCGGGTATTGATCCCCGCACGCCCCTCCCTCTCTCCACTTCATGGCGCAGCTAATGGCCTGGAAAAAACTGGCCAGCTGTTCCTCAGCTGTGACATAACGAGCTCAGGATGATCAATGCCCCTTCCGGTCTCTAATTAGGCCTGGGAGCTGGCTGGGGCGAGTGTGGCCTGTTCCCTGAGGGCGCCGCTTCCACTCGGTCCCCAGCTGCTGTCTGCTGGCAGCCACCTGGGCCCCTGCATCTGCGCCCTGGAGGAGGGGACAGGCCCGGAGAGCGGCCCTGGGGAGTCTTCTGACGCAGGGCCCGTCTAGGCAGCAGAAGTAGGGACTCCGTAATCATGTCACCTGGGGGCAGACAGGCTGGTGGGGAGCGCCGGGCCTGCATGCGGAGCTCTGTACCCCCAGCTTGCGGCCACCTACTCTCTCTGCCTGGGTCTGTCACTCTGCACAGTGGCCTTCAGTCCCAAGCCTCAAATCCCGGCCCCTGAGACCCCGCCAGGACCCTCCCACCACTGGTCCTGGGGGCCCCAGTCCCAGGCTGCAGGGAAGGGGCTGGTAGCGGGCGCGTTTGGCTCCCAGCCCGGCCTCCCTCTGCTATTTTTACCCTCAGTCCAGGGAGGGATGGATCGGATTCTCAATGTGCTCACTGCAGAGGAGGAAGTGAGGGTGGAGAGAGATGGAGAGGGGAAGGTGTGCACTGAGCAGAGAGACAGAGGGGCCAGGGAGCAGAGGCCCAGGCAAGGAGGCTGAGACTCGGCGAGTTCTGAGACCAGGACAGGAGAGCAGATGAGAGATCAAAGGAGCGACGCCAACTAAGAGACAGGAAAAGCGAGAAATGGGGCCATCAGGGAAGAAAGAGGAGCTGGGACGCAAGGAGCAGGACATGCCCAGTGCTGGGTGGGGTCAGGCCCCAGGTGCCCGATCAGATGTCCCAGTGGGGAAGCTGGGGTGCTGGGCAGTGTCCAGAGCTCTGGGTGAGATGACAGGAGTCAGGGCAGGACGCTGCGTCACAGGCACAGGGACCGGCCGGAGCTGTGTGAGGGACGAGGGGGGGGGGGTGGAGTTTAGAGATGGGGAGGCCCGGCAGGGACCCTCCCTCGGATCAAGCCTCTGGGATCTGCTTTTTGGGGAGAGGGTGCCGGCTGGGAGCTGGAAGCAGGAGCCAGGGCGATCCGGCGAGGGTGGGGGAGGAGGTGACTGCTGGGGGCGCTGGAGGGAAAAGGCTGGCGAGAGGGGTCTAGGCTTTCTGCAGCCTCCAACCTCGGGCAGCCCAGCCTGGCCCTGGGCCTGAAGGAGATATTCTTCCTCCAGCCTCCCGTCCTGTTGCCTGGCACACGGCCACACACAAGCCAAGCAGATGGAGCCCCTTGAAGGGGTCTTTCTGGGGCCCATCCGACCCTGGTCATCCTTCCCGGTCCTAAGACTGGATTTCTTCCTGATTGTGGTTCCCAGAGGAAAGGCCTGGTTTGTGGCGAGCAGAGGTGCCCACTGCTGTTTCCTGCCCCCATGCCCTGCCCCCCGGGCCTGAAACTGTCAAGCTGTCAGCACCCTGGAGAGAGAAGCCACTCAAGGTGTGGCTCACTCAGACTCCAAAGCCAGAGCCTCGGGTCTCGTCCAACCCTCCTTGGAGCTGGGCTCCAGGTGCTCTGCTCACATAAGCAGAAGCAGCCTCTGGACTCCGAGCTCAGTGCTCATTCCGGGACGCTTGCCTGCCCCTCTCTTCCCAACCACCTCCTAGGACACTGATGGCGAACCTATGACACACCTGTCAGAGGTGACACGCGAACTCATTTTTTTGGTTGATTTTTCTTTGTTAAATGGCATTTAAATATATAAAATAAATATCAAAAATATAAGTCTTTGTTTTACTATGGTTGCAAAGATAAAAAATTTGTATATGTGACACGGCACCAGAGTTAAGTTAGGGTTTTTCAAAATGCTGACGCGCCGAGCTCAAAAGGTTCGCCATCACTGCCCTAGGAGTGGGAGGGATCTTCTCTTGGGAGCCTTGGCCCTCTTGCCCGGCCCTCCCAGCAGGGATGGTGGGGGGTCAGAAGGTGAAATGTTGGGGCCCACAGGACAGCAAGTCCCCCAGGAGGGACAAAGCCCGTGGATTTGGAAGGAGAAGCATCCCCCTCGCCGCCCCCTCCCGCAGGTGACTCTTTGGAGCTCATTGGCCAACACTGCCCTCTTGTGGCTGCTGGTTGTCAGGGCCGCCCAGGGGCCCTGAAATGGACCAGTTGGTTGGCTCCTCTTTCTCACCCAGGTCCTCACCAGCCAGGGACCCGCCTCTGTGCAGGGCTGATGTAGACCCTCCAGGGCTACCCTTCCAGGCCAGGCCGTCCCAGAGACCGAGACTCCATTCACCCTTCTCCAGTACGTCCTCAGGTACACGGGCGAGGGCTGGCCATCACCCCGCTCTGCAGGGCCACTCACGAGCCATCTCTCCATCCCTAAGGAGCGCTGGGTCTGGGAGTCTGGCCCTTCCTGAGACAGAGGAGCATGAGAGTTGAATGGGGGGAGGGGGAGTGTCCTGTTTTTAGGTGGGTCAGGAATTCAGGGAGGGGGCTATGGAGGACAGGACTGTCTGGGAGAGAGGCCACAGGCCCAGATCCCTGTGTCCAGGATGCAGAAGGAAGGAGGGTCAGGCTGCCCAAGGGTGCAGCGGGCTGGCCGGGCTGAGGACGGGTCATTTTGAGGGGACCGTCCCAGAGATGCAGAGCAGGGGTTTCCCCTGGAGTCGGAGACCAGGCTTGCGGGGAGCGCCCGTGCAGGGAAAGCCAGCCCAGCTTGGCTCACAGGCTGGAGCGGGACCCTGCCGGTGCTGGAATGAGTCCTGGGTGGTCCGCGGTGCCATGTGCCTGCGGATCAGGCTGGGCAACTTCTCGTGACACCATGAATCTAGAGGGGAGAATTCCCAGACGCTCAAATGACCACTCCGCCCTTGGCCTCCTCCAAACAGAATGGACGTGCAGGTCACTCTTGGGGACCTGAGCTGGTGCTCCGGGAGCCCCACCCCTCTGAGGCCCCCCCCCGGGGGGGGGCGTGAGCATCCTTCGATCTCTGTGTCCATCATCCTGGCCTCCCCTTGCCTCTAAGTCCCTCTGACCGACGCGTGTTCAGAGGCACCATCTCTGAGGTGGCCCATATGTTTGCTCCCCTCGCTCTGGGCCGGAGGGACAAGGAACACTCCCAGCCTCGCGTTCACCCCCTCGCTCTGGAGCTTGTGGGTTCAGTAAATATTTATTGAAAGACAGGAGGTGGGCACATCTGTGGCCCTGCATGTCCCTGCTCAAAACATGGTACTGTGCCGACCTATCAGGCTGGCTTACCAGGCCTTCCACAGTCCAGCCAGTCTACCTCTCTGTCCTTGTGTCTGCCCTACACACAGATAATTTCTCAGTCAAACGGGACAGCTCATGGTGCCCTGATATTCCGTGAACTTGCCTGTCTATCTCCACGTGTTTGCTAGGCCTGCTCCTTCCACCTGGGCCACTCTCCTTCAAAGTCTCACTTACAACCCTACCCTTCCTTTAAGACCTAGGACGCCTCCTTCATGAAGCCTGCCCAGATTTCCTGAGGGGGTGGGCTCACTTTTTCCTTTGAATCTCCACAGCATGGTGACTCTCCTTTGAAGATTATAACCCACGTCGTCTCTCTTCTAGATTATAAGCACCAAAAGGGCAAGGTTTGCATTTGTTTCATCTACGTATCCCTCCCTCTTACCCCCTGTACAGAGCTTTGCATATAGTAGGTACTCAATAAACATACCTGGAATGGGGTGGCATGGGGCCTGCAGTCTGGGCTGCTGGGAGCAGAAGAAGGTGGGAAGGGGGTGCCCGAGGAGTGTGCTCAGAAGGGGGAGGCAAGTCATGTTCAGGGAGGTGAGCAGGGCGCCTGGGTCTCCTCGGAGCCTTGGCAGGAGGAGGAGCACTTTGCTGAAGAGAAGAGGCAGCCGGGAGGGCCTTGGAGATGTGGGGGTTGAAGAAGGGCACCAGCCCTGGCCGGTGGGGCTCAGTGGATAGAGCGTCAGCCTGCGGACTGAAGGGTCCTGGGTTCGATTCCAGTCAAGGGCACATGCCCAGGTTGCCAGTTCGATCCCCAGGAGGGGGCGTGCAGGAGGCAGCCAATCAATGGTCCTCTTCCATCATTGATGTTTCTATCTCTCTCTCCCTCTCCCTTCCTCTCTGAAAGGCAATAAAAATATATATATTAAAAAAAAAGAAGGGCACCAGGTGTTGGGGGGCTACAGGTGGGCTTCAGTGTCAGGTATGATGGACCCCAACAGCCTGCATCCTTAGTGACAGGCAAAAAATGGGTAGGGATCCGGAGGCTTGGATTCTGGTCACATCCGCTTCACCCTCTAGCTGTGTAGCCTTACTCCCCCTCTCTGGGCCTATTCATTTGTAATATAAGTATCTGACCTCCTATGACCCTTTCAGCTCTGCTCTCCTGGCTCCATTTTGGGGTTCAGAAGTAGAGGGGTAAAGCTCCCTGGGGATTTCACCCCCCCCGCCCCAGGCCTGAGCACCCGGAATGACCCCATCTAGGTCCTGGAGGTGACAGAGTTCACGGCCATGATGGGACACGTGGCTGAGTCAGCTGTGGCCGGGTTCAGAGGATGAGGAGGGGGCTGGCAGGGGGAGACAGCACCTCCAATGCAGAGCAAGTAAAGCGCCCAGTTCTCAGGCTCCAGGGAAGGATTTCGGGGGCCCCCTTTCCTTTGCCGTTTCTTGTCCTCTTCCTTGTCCCATTCCCAGACTCAGTAAACATAGACCTGGGATTTGATCCCCGCCGATCGGCTGTGTGTCTCTGAGAAAGTCACTTAACCTCTCTGAGCCTCAGCTGTAAATGGAGTTACTGAAACGGACTCAGAAGACCCTTATAAAACTACTCATGTGAAAGTGCCCAGTCCTGTGCCTACGGCGAGGTCTCCCTGTGAGTGGGGAGGAAGATGGTTGGGACAGACCGCCTGGCAGGCCGCAGGACACGTGGCTCATGGTGCCTGGAGGGGGGGTGGGCATTCAGAAGGGCAGGCCGATGGGAGGGAGGTTGGATGGGAGGATGGGCAGAGGGCATTGTCCCAGCAGCCCCTGCCGCCAGGGAGGAAGGGCCGCTCTGCTGCAGGCCTCTCCACTCTGTAGCTCTCAAGGACCCAGGAGCTCTCTGGGAGTTTTTCTTTGGGGTCCAGCCTTGAGCCCCCGCTGGTGGATGGGGGCGGGCGGACTGGGGAAGGCTCCCTGGTCTCGTAGCGGCCTGGCCTGCACATGCAGGGTGGGTGTTCCTGCCACTCTTCTGAGCCCGGTTCATCTGAGGCCCCCAGTTTCTAATCTGGTTGGGAAGGTTTATTTTTGGGTCCCTGTAACCTAGCAATGGGCTCACATGACCAGTGGCAGCTGCAGGCTGAATATACCGTTGGATCTTGGCTCCTGGCAGGGGGTGTCGGCCAGACTGTGGGGGAATAAAGGGGAAGAAACGGCTCTCACCTCTGCTTTCCTCATCTCCCCTCATCCTCAGCCCGGCCCCCAGGTGGTGGGCGGTGGGGTGGGGCCTGGGCAGCTGGGGGCTGAGCTGCAGGGGGGCGGTCCAAGCTGGGAGCCTGCTCTTGGCCAGGAGGGCTGGGTGTCCGTGGAGATGGAGTGGGTGCAGGGAGGAGCCGACGTTGGCATCCTGGGGGGAGGCCAGGCTGGGGAGGAGGCGTTTGAACAGACAGTCTGGGCGGTGGAGTCTCAGGGACACCCTGGTCGGGGCCGGGATCCCAGCATTTGCTCCTCCCCTCTGCCCCCTGATCAATGCTTGATATTCAATTGTTAATATTCCTGGGAGAGAGGACACCTTAGGCTGCTCAGTGTGGACAGATGTGTCAGCCTCCTTCCTGGGAGCAGGTTCTGGCCGAGGCCGAGAGAGCAGAGGGGGGCGTGGGTGCCTCCAGATAGCGAGGGCAGGAGGGAGGGGCTGTGGGCACACAAAGGGCGTTCCATAGGTATTTACTGAACAAATGGACGTGGAAGGATGAACTTGGTCCACTTCAGGGTCTCATCTGAGGGGACGGGAAAGGGTGGGGTGTGTGGGGGGGTGGACATAGCCCTGTTAGGAGGTGCTGGTGGGCAGGGGCGGGCAGGGCTGGCCAGGAGGAAGTCTGGGGTGGAGAGAGCAGACCTCAGCCGAGGGCTGCCACCGCCCGGGCCTGTGACGGGCGCCCACTCCCGGGCGTGCGTGCAGTGCGGGCCATGGGTCTCTGGGTGGTTCTCCACCTTGGTCTTTCCCCCTCCTCCCTGGCGAGGCTCTGAAAGGACCGGCGGGGTGGGGCGGCGGGTTGTAATTTCAATAGCTCTCCAGATGGAGGTAATAGATACAGTAGGAGGGCCTCCCCAGATTGGGCCTTCAATGACTCGTGTCACCATCATCATCATGATCATCCTCATCCTCATCGGCACCAGCTGCCATCAGGATGGGCAGTGTTTCCTCCCGCCAACCCCCCCTCTAGGTCAGTGGTTCTCAACCTTCCCAATGCCGCGACCCTTTAATACAGTTCCTCATGTCGTGATGACCCCCAATTTCATTGTTACAAATTGAACATAATTGAAGCATAGTGATTAATCACAAAAACAATATGTAATTAGATATGTGTTTTCCGATAGTCTTAGGTGACCCCTGTGAAAGGGTCGTTTGACCCCCAAAGGGGTCGCAACCCACAGGTTGAGAACCGCTGCTCTAGGTGGCCTTCTGGAGTCGCCTGCCTTCCCGAGGGCTCGCTGGGCGGGACCTCAGGACCTGGAGGCTTCGGCTGGCCAGGGTGTCTGTCCGACCTCCCCAAGGCCACCTTTGTACTGCAGGGTCCCTCTCCCTATTAGATTAGCTGGAGAGCGAAGACCTTTGCCCATTTTATAGATAGAAAAACTAAGACACAGATGGCCACCCACCGAGAGAGGAGATCACGATCAGAACCAAGGTGTTTCTGTTTGTTGGTTTGCTTTTAAAATACATTTCTATTGATTTCAGAGAAGAAGGGAGAGGGAGAGACGATGGAAACATCAGTGATGAGAGAGAATCATTGATCAGCTGCCCCCTACTGGGGATCATGTGCCCTGTCCAGAATTGAACCATGACCTCCAGGCTCATAGGTCAACACTCAACCACTGAGCCACAGCAGCTGGGTCAGAAGCAAGGCGTTCTGACCGGCCCAGTGCCCTTCCTCTAATCCTGTTCCGATGAGCTTGAGTCCACTCTGGTCCTGCTGGACCCTTGGGAGGGGCCCTGCCAGTCCGGGCAGATGGTGCTGATCGGTGACAGGCTTTCCATGACCCCAGAGGGTTTGATTGACACCAAGATGATCCTGCCAGCAGGACAGCACAGGGTTCGATGAAAGTCTCTGCTGTCCGCAGGGTTTAACTGGACATTTCGATTGGATTTCCCCGCGCTCAGGCATCTCTAGTTCTGGTGGAGGCTGTGCCCTGGACGGCAGCGGCCACCGCAGGGCTTCAGCCAAGCCTCATGCCAGGCCCCCCAAGAGGCCTGGGGCACGGGGGAAGGAGCAAATGAAACTGTCAGGTCAAACAGATCTGGGTTCAAATCCTGGCTCTGGCATCTACCGCCGTGTGATGGGGGGAAGTCTCATATCTCGGGCACCCGATTCCTCTTCTGGAAAACAAGGCGAGGAATGGCCGCTCATGGAACCGGCACGATCACTGGATGAACCGCATGGCCAGGACCTGGCGCTCGGGAGGGCTCGGGAGGGCTCGGAAAGGACGCTGGGCACGAGGAGATCCCCGTGCAGGTCGGGGCTGACAGCGGCCGCTTTGCTGTTGGCCGGGCGCCTGGGCAGCTGCCTTGCCCCCCTGAGCTCCCTGAGCGATTCCTTGTTCTCTGGCTCTGTGGGTTGGTCTGGGAAGTAATTCCGATTCCCCTCCTTTTCTGTTAGAGATGGGAGGAGGCTCTGGGTGGGCATGTCGAGGGCGGAGGGCTCCGGAGTGGGCATCGTGCCGATTCCTGTCTCAGCTCATGGCTCTGCCCTGTGTGGCCCTGGGCGATCTCTTCACCTCTCCGGCCTCAGAGACATGGCCGCCTTGGCCGGAGGATGTCCGGGGGTCAGTCCTGCACTGGGGGCGCTGACCCTTTTGTTCACAGCTGGGGAGCCACACCCCTTCCTCTCGCCTCCAGAGGCTCCTCACTGGGCCTGGGGCCCTCCAGTCCTACAGACCTAGACCCACCGGAGCCTCCTGCCCGTGAGCCCGGCTCTGCCTTCAGGGAGCGGCTGGCGGCACCACAGGGGGCTCCCAGGATGTCAGCTCCCCTATCCGTCAGCTCTCGCAGCCCCGCACCAAGTAACATACATCCCGAGAAAGCCATGATAGCATGTTGGTGAGGGGCAAGCGCAGAGCTAGGATGAGGCCTTGACACCCCCGCCAAGCTGCCCGCCACGCTGACCCCTGGCCTCTCCACCTATTCTGCAGCTTCCGCAGGAGCCAGCCCTGGGCCGCCCTGGAGCCTGGGCCGGGCTCTGCTCTCAGCGCTGGTGCCTGCACTGACTGGCTTGCTTACTCAGAAGCACGCCAACCCAGGGCTTCAGGAGCCTCGGGGAGCATCGCTCCTGCATCTCCTCGACCAGGCAGGAGACGCAGGCCCGGAGTGGGCGATGCCCAAGGTCACAGCGCCGGTCCATGCCTGCGCCAGGCCTTCCACGCGGCTTTTCCGATGCCAAATCCTCTCTTCACCTCATCTGGCTGACCGGGCGGTCTCCCCTGCCTCCCATCGTGCGCCACACTGGGCTTTGGAGGTGCCACCCCAGCAGCCCGAGAGAGGTGGGCAGGGCAGGGCCGGCTCCTGGGTGCCCTGCGGGGGGCACTGGCGGCCCGAGTGGCTCTGAGGGGCTGGGTGCGAAGTGGGAGGCCATTAGGACCCAGAAGCTCTGGGAGCATCCTCGCTGCCGCTGCCTCTCACGCTCACTGCAGTGGCTCCGGCAGCAGCAGCCTTGGAGCAGCAGCCGGGAGGAGCTATCACAGGGGACCCGGAGCTGCTGGGCAAAGGTAGGAGTTGCCGACTAGGCCAGGAACGGGGCAGACGGGGGGCCTGGGGCTGGGTGCCGAGGGTTCCTACGGGAGGTGGCTCTGTGCCCCCGGGACCAGCCCCCCCTACCTCATGCCAGGGATGGCTCCCAGGTACCCCGAAGGCAGTACTGGGGTGTGGGCATCTCCGAAGCCTAGAGATGGGGCTGACCTCCTGCCAACAGGAGTGCCCACATTCCGCAGGCAGAGAGGGTTCCCCATCTCCCTCCTCCCGTGTCACAGAGACGGGTCCCCACGTCCCAGAAATGGGTCCCTGGGCATCCAGGCCGATGGGCAACTCTGCATCCTGGGTGTGGGCAGCCGTGCCAGGGAGAGGGTTTGCGGGTCCCCGGAAAGCCCCGTGGGCCAGGCGGGCGTGCTTGTCTGAAGGAAGGCCGGCTCGGTGCTGGGGAGGGCAGCTCGGGCTGGGAGACAGGTGCCTGTGAAGCCCACGGTGCCCTGTGGCCTCGGGCTGGGCACTGCTGGGCGTCTTGCTCCCAGAAATGAGGATGTTTGTGACTTGACCATGTCCTTGCTCGAGGCCCAGACCTCGGCCCCGGGGGTGGCAGAGCCCTCAGGTCCTGAGGTGAGGGTGGGGGTGGGAAGGGAGCGGTGGATGAGAGCCTCCGAGAGGCAGAACGATGTGAGCGAGGAGGGGACGGAGGCCGGCTTGCCTCCCACACCGGTGCCCCCCAGCCCGCTGCTCCCATCAGCATCAGGGAGCGAGCGCTGGGCAGGTCCATCGCTCCATCTGTCAGGAGGGGGACTCCTGGGACTTAGGAGTCAGTGTGGAGACCCTGGCGAGGCCGAGGGAGCCGTGGCAAAGAGAGATGCCCGAAGCTTTCTTGTCTAGGGCTCCATTATGTCTGCACGGCGCCCACCCCCTGCCCCCGTCTCCACGTGGCAACCATGTCTGCTTCCCTCCGTCCGGGACCCAGGGGGGCCCTGCTGGCAGCCCCGATGTCCATCAGCCCCGGGGGGCCTCTCCCCTTCGGCTCCCAGGGCCTCGGAGCCACGTCTCCTGGGCCCCTCTCCTAGATGGAAGGGCTGGGAGTCATGGCCTGGGAGGAAGGGGCAAGGATGCCCCCTATCTTTTCTTTTGCATTTTTCCGGGGAGACTGTCTTACGAGAAGCTGATGTCTCCACTTCGGGGCCCTCTCTCCCCCTTCTCTGCAGCCTCGGAATCTCTGTGGCCATTTTAGCTGTGAACTGAGCTCTCGGAGGCCCCTGGGGACAGGCACGTCTGCAGGCAGTTGTCCCAAGTTGGGGCTGCCTTGCGTCCAGGAGCCCAGGGCACCCTTTCCCAGAGCGGCTCCAGGCTGCCACACAGCTCACTGAGCCCTCTTGGAGGAGGCACTGGCGGCAGGGATTCAGACAATCGATTTGGGTTTGATTCCATCCACAGATTGCACTGAGCACCCGGAGCCTGCACGGGGGGTGTGCTGGCCGTCGAAGGGGTGCAAGGTTGGCGGCGATGCCCCAAACCAGGGGTGGTGTTGGCTGTAACCGTGCAGGGGGGTGGAAACCCATCTGTCCCATGTGGTCCTCTTTACTACAGTCAGAGAAATGATGGTGCTGGTGGTGTTTTTTAAATATTTTCAATCCTCACCCCAGGATATGTTTTTATTGATGTTAGAGAGGAAGGGAGAGAGATTGAGAAACATGGATGTGAGAGAGAAACATCGATCAGTTGCCTCCCGTACACGCCCCGAACCAGAGACCTGGGTACATGCCCCGCCCTGGAATCGAACCTGCGGCCTCCAATGTACGGGACAATCCTCCAACCACTGAGCCACCGGCCAGGGCCTGAATGATGGTGTTTTCACACTGAGCAACACCAGGCCCTCGGCAGCCCAGGAGCGCACAGTCATCACAGCTGTCGCATGTGGAAACCTGGGAGGTCGGCTAGTCCAGTCCTCCCTTTTCACAGACGAGGAAAGTGGGACCCGGGCAACTGGTGACTTGCCCACAGAAAGCCCGCCCGACGGGCATGCCCACAGGCTGCCTCTCGGCTGCACACTCAGCACACTAGACAGAGGGGTCTGAACTGCGGGAATGGCATCTGGGGAGGAAAACAATGAAACTTACATCCGGCAACTATCCCAATTGTGTGCAAACACAGCAGGGCAAGGCGCACATGGAACCGCTCTGAGCTGCCCTTGGATCCGGAGGCAGGGGAGACCCTGAAACCCCAGACTCCCTCTCCCAGTTTCTTCTCTGCTTCATGCTCACCGACCTTCACCATCTAAGTCATCTGCCCACTCTCGCACCTACCCCCTTACCCAGATGCCTGCTCCCCCTTGTCCCCCCAGGTCTGTGATGTGGTAACAGTCCCGGAACAAGAGGGCTTTGGGCCTGGGGTCCTCCGGTGGTCATCTCCAGTGACCAGAGACCTGGGGCCCCGGGTGCTGGGCGGTTAGGGACAGCGCCCCTCCCACCTGCAGGGACACAGTGGCCTTGGGGAGTGACCGAGGGGGTGGGGAGGACAGCTTCCTAGTGACTTCTGCCCTTCCAGCTTTGGGGGTAACTCAAAGAGCTGAACGCCCAGCTTCCTTTTCTTTCTTTCTTTTTAATGTATTGATTTTAGACAGAGAAGAAAGAAGAGAGGGAGGGGGAGAGAGAGAGAGGTTTGCATTCTCTGGTTGACTCTCGTATGTGCCCTGACTGGAGATCAAACCTGCAGCCTTGGTGTATGGGGACGATGCTCCAACCAGCTGAGCTGCCTGGCTAGGGCCTGCTGCTCCTTCTTACCCTCCCCCAGTATCAGCCCTTTGTCCTGGGGCCGTCTGTCCCCTTCGGGGATCTCCTTCCAGCCCCAGAGCAGGGAGAGACGTTTTTAGAGACGGTTCCCATCCGACAGCTACTCACTGAATGCCCACACGTTCTGGCCGCCGTGGAGGCACCACTGAACTCGGCGTGGCACCCGGCCTTGCCACGTGCTCGCTGTGTGACCTTCGGTAAGTCACCGGCCCTCTCCAGGCCTCCATGCCATCGACTGCAGAACGGAGATCAGAATGACACCTCCTGGACAGGGTTGCGTGAGGAGCCACTCTACAGAGTGCTCAGCACAAGGCCTGGCGGGTGGAAAGCCTCTTAGAACGTCACTGCTCATTATCAGTCTTCTTATTACCGAAGCTCAGGGGCCTCCGGACACGGTTGTGAAGTCGGTGCTATTCCCTTCCTTTGCAGATGCCTTGACGAGGAAACTGAAGTTCGGAAGAGTCACTGCGTTAGCCATTCCCAGACCTCGTGTTCTTTCTGCCTCCAAGTGCACCTGCCGTTGCGAGGAGACGAGAAATCAGGAAACGTGTGTGAACAGCCTTAAACCGGGGCCACTGTCCCGGAGCTCAGCAGGACCCTGGGAACGGGGCACGGATCTCTCTGGATAAGGCGTTCTTGACAGGGGAGAAGCGTCTGGGCCACAGAGGAAAGAAGGTGGTGACGAAAGAGCCGGAGACCAGTCAGCGGGTGGAGTGTGGAGTGGGCGAGGCTCCCCCGTCCCTCACGTCTGTCTCCTCCGAGGTCATGGTCACCGAGGCAGACCCTGAGCTACCTCCTGGCGGAGAGATGAGCTCCTGAGCCTGTTACCGCCCCGGGGCTCCGCACAGCCGCCCGCCCCCCTCCAAGGCTGGCCCCCGGAGCGTGTCTGAGAGACTCCCGCAGGAGGTGCCCTCTCCCGCCACCCCCACTCACAGCGCTGGGAAGCCTGGGCCTGGGCTGGCCATCCCAGGGTCACTGGACTAGGATGGGGGATGGGTCTGTGACAGGAGGTGCCCTGGGTGTCCTCTTCCGGCCCCATGGAGTCCTCGCCCATCCCCCCGTCATCAGGGAACTCTTCCACGCTGGGGAGGGCTCCCCAGACCCCCGGCCCCTCTACCGCCAGCGGGGCCCCGGAGGTGGGGCTGCGGGACGTGGCCTCGGAGTCCGTGGCCCTCTTCTTCATGCTCCTGCTGGACCTGACCGCCGTGGCCGGCAATGCCGCCGTGATGGCCGTCATCGCCAAGACCCCCGCCCTCCGCAAATTCGTCTTCGTCTTCCACCTCTGCCTGGTGGACCTGCTGGCCGCCCTGACCCTCATGCCCCTGGCCATGCTCTCCAGCTCCGCCCTCTTTGACCATGACCTCTTCGGGGAGGTCGCCTGCCGCCTCTACGTGTTCCTGAGCGTGTGCTTTGTCAGCCTGGCCATTCTCTCCGTGTCGGCCATCAACGTGGAGCGCTACTATTACGTGGTCCACCCCATGCGCTACGAGGTGCGCATGACGCTGGGGCTGGTGGCCTCCGTGCTGGTGGGGGTGTGGGTGAAGGCCTTGGCCATGGCCGCCATGCCCGTGTTGGGGAGGGTCTCCCGGGAGGAGGGGGTGCCCAGCATCCCGCCAGGCTGCTCCCTCCAATGGAGCCGCAGTGCCTACTGCCAGCTGTTCGTGGTGGTCTTCGCTGTCCTCTACTTCCTGCTGCCCCTGCTCCTCATCCTGGTGGTCTACTGCAGCATGTTCCGGGTGGCCCGCGTGGCCGCCATGCAGCGCGGGCCGCTGCCCACGTGGATGGAGACGCCCCGGCAGCGCTCGGAGTCTCTCAGCAGCCGCTCCACCATGGTCACCAGCTCGGGGGCCCACCAGACCACCCCGCACCGGACGTTCGGCGGCGGGAAGGCGGCCGTGGTCCTCCTGGCCGTGGGGGGCCAGTTCCTGCTCTGCTGGCTGCCCTACTTTTCTTTCCACCTCTACGCGGCCCTGAGTGCTCAGCCCACGTCCACGCGGCAGGTGGAGAACGTGGTGACTTGGATCGGCTACTTCTGCTTCACTTCCAACCCCTTCTTCTACGGATGCCTCAACAGGCAGATCCGGGGGGAGCTCAGCAAGCAGTTCGTCTGCTTCTTCAAGCAGGCCCCCGAGGAGGAGCTGAGGCTGCCCAGCCGGGAGGGCTCCATCGAGGAGAACTTCCTGCAGTTCCTGCAGGGGACCGGCTGCTCCACGGAGTCCTGGGTGGCCCGGCCCCTCCCCAGCCCCAAGCAGGAGGCCACGGCTGTGGACTTTCGAATCCCAGGCCAGATAGCTGAGGAGACCTCTGAGTTCCTGGAGCAGCAACTCACCAGCGACATCATCATGTCAGACAGCTACCTCCGTCCGGCCCCCTCGCCTCGACCTGAATCCTGATGGGCTGCTGGACTCGCGGAGGGAGGTGGGGCCGGGCCGGTCAGGGATGCGAGGAGCGCCTGGTGGCTCACCTCTCCCCAGCCGGCGGGGGCTGCGGGGGCTCCGCACACGGCCTCTGCTTCGTGTTTTCTGGGTCGGGAACAGAGCCAACAGGATGGACATGTTTGCCTTGGACATGGCTGTGATCCTTGACTACTGGGGGAGGGAACCTGGTGAGATGGTGACGAGAGTCAAGGGTCACGAAGGTAAGAAGATTGATGTCTCTCCACCAGTGAACGTTCCCCGCCTCAGGAAGCAGGGATGCTGTGAGGGTAGGAGCAGGAGGAAGCGGGGGCGGCAGGCCGGGTTTGGAGTAGTCCTGGGGACCCTTTAGGACATTTCATTTTTCAGGGTAATTGTCCAGGGCAGTAACTGTCCAAGCAAGGTAAGAAAATGACCCACGTGGTCTCCTCTCCTGGCTAGGTTTCAAAAGAACTCTCTCAGCCCCGTGTTTCGATGTGAGTAAATAGACCTTTTTCTAGTTTTAGGCCTGCGGTTTCCTTAAGGTGAGAGGACCAGCTGGGCACGATCCTTCCCTGAGTTCGGCCAGAAGCAAAGAGAAACAGCAGTCGGGGTGCTGCTCTCCTGCCCTCTGGGAACAGCCCTTCTGTCCTGTTGCTCTGTCTCTCTCCCACACGTGGGGCATCAAGCTGGGGCTTATCTCTGCAGAGGCAAGAACAGGACAGGATGGCTCTTCCTCCTTGTCTTTTAGGACGAAGGAGTGGAAAGATTGGGGGTTGGATGGCTGAAGGTGGGGGTTAGTATTTGAATTGCTAAGGTGGTTGGGTACAGAGAAGCTAGGTAATCTAATACCACAAATCTTTTTCCCCCCCTAGGACTGGCCTCCCTGATCTCTCTCCTCATGGCCGTGACCCACCTCCAGCCCCTGGACCATCGGGTACAGAGACTAAGGTTGGGAATGGGTTGGTCGGGTGGGGTTTCCGTGGTCCATTAAATGCCTCCCTGCTCCCATTCATCGCTCTCAAAATTAGCTTCAGTAACAAAGACTTAAATCTCTCTCCTATCGGCAGCCCTGGGTTGGAGAGAGGGCACAGGAGTGGGGCTCAGCTGTTCACTGGTTGAGACTGTAGGAACTGTGTTGGTTGGCACTGGTGGCGGTATTCTCACGGGCGGGGGGAATCATTGCAGACTGGACAGGGCATCCACCTGGGACTACTTGTCCATCCACTTCCCTCAGCCGAATCGGGTAAAATTACAGGGTTGAGACAGGACCAAGGGGGTGGTGTGGTCTGTATTTGAACAAATGCCTTGCTCACTGAGCATCCAAGGGGAAGGTGGCCTGGTGGGAGTGGGACAGTTTCCCCTTTGAACAGCCAATAAATACTTTTTATTACAAAAGTTATACTGATATCAACATTGACTCCTTCGGTTCGATTCAGTGCATCGTAGTTGAATACCCACAGAGAGGATGTGAAGACACGGTCTTCAAGGAGTTCATAGTCTAATTTGACCAAGTACCTTGTAGTTTTTAAAAAATATATTTTATTGATGTTTTACAGAGAGGAAGGGAGAGAGAGTTAGAAACATCAATGAGAGAGAAACATCGATCAGCTGTCTCCTGCACACCCCCTATTGGGGATGTGCCTGCAACCAAGGTACATGCCCTTGACCGGAATCAAACCTGGGACCCTTCAGTCAGCAGGCTGACGCTCTATTCACTGAGCCAAACTGGTTAGGGCAGTATCTTGTATTTTTACAGACCATTTACATCTGGTAAAGCCTTATAGAGTTCTGTGAAAAATATACTGGAGGCTAGATGAACATGGTTCTAACTTCTGAAAGTTCTGTCCGTTGCAGCAAGATACTGGCACAGAGGTTTCCTGCCGATTATGGAAAGTGTGTGGGTTGTAAATGAAAACTTAGTTGAAAAAAAAAAAAATTGATTAAATGAAAATGGGCAAACAGCTTTCCCCCTTTAGATCTAGGAAAATGTCCAGGTTTTTGTCTTCCTAGTCTAGCGCCTATTACATTGAAGAAATCCCTTAGATGCTATATACACCCAGGAGTCTTTTGTGATTGCAAAACATATCCTCCTCTCCCTTCCCTTTTAAGATAAACTCCTAAGGGTGGAATCTCGTTCCTAGGTGAGGGAAAACCTCTTCCAACATCATGATCTGCAGTAGGCCCTGAGCACTGCCAGCAGGTGGCAGTGTGAGCCAGTGGAAATAGAAAAGGTGCCTCTGTGGGTGTGTGTGTGTGTGTGTGTGTGTGTGTGTGTGTGTGTAGGGCTGAGGAAGGGGGCATTAAACATTGTCTGGGAGCCATCTTGTTAAATTATTTTGCCTTTTTCTTTGACTTTGCCCAGCAACGCTTCTTCCCCATACATCAAAGGAGAAAATTTTAAGTGCAAGGATAACTAATTCAGGCCAAAATTTCCTGACACCTGTGATCTCGCTGGCGTTTATTACAGACTTTGACATATGCTGGTTCGTTTGCCTTTTATTTTTCCCCAAGTGAATCATGAAGGAGATAAACATTTCTCTTCTCTTATGCTAAGAACTTTCCCAACAGTTTTTTGCCATGACCACCTTCCAGGAGTTTTCTCTTCGCCAGGATTGCTTGGCCAAGTTCGATATGTAATCCTTAGCTGGGAAAGTTGTTCCTGGAAACATTTGGCCCCTAATCCCCTGAAGAATCAGCAGGTTGAGACAACCCTTCTGTCGCTGCTTTTTCCTGCACCCTGGTGGTGCTGGGGTAACTCTCGAGCCTAGATGAAGGCCTTCTGTTGTCAGGTCTCCCCAGGTAACACCTTACAGCGGCGTGATAGAAAAGGGGTGAATTTGGGAGTCACACAGACCTACGTACTTGCTGTGTGAACTTGGGAAAGATGCTTAACTTCTCTGAGCCTATTTCCTCATCTGCAAAAGTGGGGACAACATTACCTACCTCACAGGGTTGTTGTGAGGATTAAAAGAGATGACATATGGAAGCACCTAGCCATACCTGGCAAATAGGTACTCAATAAATACTGGTTTTTCTTCCCTTTCCTCTTGCCCCTTTTCCCCATTAGTACTGATTATGGGAAAACATGTCCCTTTTATTCTAACAGTCATTAGGGAATAAATAGGAGTCTTGTCAAACTTCGAAAAAAACTGATATAAAGTTATGGGGGTGGAGGCTGTCTAAGGTGGCTCTCGTGGAACCTTTCTAATTATTGAATCATCACCATAAAAACCTTTCTTATACTCTAAGGCTTAGGTTATATTAGGGAAATAATTTTTAACCTCAGGGAAAAGCTTTTGGGGGCTACAAGAGTTCCCCTCCCTAGACTGTATGGTGGAGAGTAGGTGTGGGGCTCTTGGGAGAAGAGGTAATGTAGGGTCACCTTCGCGGTAGTACCCAGGATTATGAGTGGAAAAGGCTATCAGCCTGGGACTTTCATGGGGGATTTATTAATTTTCAAGTGATCCTAGAACTGAAAGGCCAGTTTTACTAGAACTTCCCTTTTTGTGTGGCACCGCAACAGGAAATTTTAGGAGATTCACAGGGTGCACTGGTTTGTTTCAGGTTTGGGGCTGAGGTTGACTAGTCCGGGTAGAAGTGCTAAGGCCCCTAGCTGCGGGGCGACGACGGGCTCATCCCGGGAAAGGCAGCGAGGACACGCTATGGAGGAACCACCCGCTTACCTTCCAGGGAGAGTCTGCCAGCAATTTCAAGGAGCCCTTTGCCAACAACGCAGTAGCTGGACAGTTCTCAGGTCCACACAAACCTGCACGTAACGGCCCAAGGACCAGGAGCAGGAGGCGGCGGACGGAGGGGGAGAAAGGGATCACTCAAGTCCCAGACACGGTTGGCCCGACAGATCGCAGCAGTGAAGCGTGGCCAGGACCCGGCTCTGAAGTCTGCTCCCATCCCGTAGACCTGGCTGCGCAGACCCAGGTGGAGAACGTGTCCTACACTTGGCCAGGGACCCCGGGTTTGGCCAGTGAAATTCCCAGGCGGGTTGTGGGTTCTTATCAGGAGTCCACCCCCCAACCCTCATCCAAAGCGGGGCTGTGCCTGGGGAGGGCGCCATGAACTGAAGCCAGTCCCCGTTTTTTCTGCATTTATTTAAAAATGACAACCGAAAACATGCAAAGGGACTAAGGCGAGTTCCACGGGACCGGGACAGCCCGCAGAACCATTGCCGGGATTCGCCACCCCCCACCCGTACTTCCGCTTCCGGTTGCTCCTCCAGTTTCCCCAGCAGGAACAGTTCTAGCCGTAACAGCCGCGGGGCGTTTCCGGAAGTGTCGTAAACGCCGGATATCCGGTTTCTCCGGGCGCTCCAGGAGCTGACCGAGAGGGCCGCCGCCCAGCAGCAGACTCCGACTCGGCCGGCCGACCCGCAGTCTCCGCGGTGCGTGAGTGAGCCCGGGCCTGGTCCCCTCTCCCGCCGCCGCCATGGGCTGCACGTTGAGCGCCGAGGACAAGGCGGCGGTGGAGCGGAGCAAGATGATCGACCGCAACTTGCGTGAGGACGGGGAGAAAGCGGCGAAAGAAGTGAAGCTGCTGCTCCTCGGTGAGGGCCTGTGGGCGGGGCCGGCGGGGCTTGCGGGGAGGCCTGGGCACTTGGGGGCCGTGAGGGGCGTCCGGCCGGGCTGGCGGGGAGGACCCCGAAGCGGGCGGAGGGCGTGGCGGGCAGGGGCTCGGGGGTGGGGTCGGCGGCTGAGCCGCCGGGCCGGGTGCGGGAATCGGGCTGGCGAGGGTGTGACTCCGAGCTGGGCTGCCTTTGGCGGAGAGAGTTGGGAGCGCGGGGAAATAGGACGGTCTTGGGTGCAGAGGAAAGGCTCCTACCGGAAGGGAAGGGGCTGGGGAAGGCTTGGCACGGGGGTTGGAGGGTGTGGGTAGCCAGGAGGACGGGGCACGATGTGGGGGGCTTGCGAGTTCGGAGCGAGGTGATATACTTGATGGCGGGGCAGAGCCGGGGGGCTTGAGTGGTGAATGTAAATGGAGGGGCTGGGCCAGAGCGGTCGCAGCTGGCCCCGCGGGTGACAGAGAGGGGGCCTCTGAACAGCAGGGCAGGTGGAAGGCTTACCCAGTCAGCGAAGGTGTGCGGTCCAGCTAACTGACAAGTTCTCGGCATAAAGGGAGAGTTCGGTTGCAGAGGCTGTCTATGTTTTCCCACCTTTTCGCACCCTTTTTACCCTCCTAAGGTTTTATCACCCCTTCCCTTGGTTTTGCAAAGGGGAGATGGTGTGAGCCGAGGAAATGTAAGGGCTGCCTGGCCTGAGGTTGGTGTCCAGAGACGTGGTGGACAGTCCAGCCCGCGTTGGCGGTGCTGAGTAGTGGGTAGGGATGTGGGTAGGGATGATGTGCGGTGGGAACGGGGTTACCTTAGGGTCCTCGGGAGCCAGACACATTTACTGTCCAGACTGGGACAGGCTTCTGGTGAGCCGTTTTCTCTCTCTCTCTCTCTCTCTTTTTTTTTTTTGGTCCCTTCAAACTAAAAATATTGATTTCAGGACTTGCTGTTTATTTTACCCCACATTCGTTTTAAGTGGCTTTTAGGTACAGTCAGATGCATTTTACTCAGCGTGATTAGTTTAAAAAATGTCGGAGAGTCTGGCTTCTAGAGGCTCAGTAAACCCTATAAAGAACCCTAGCGTCCGCTTGTCAATAAATCAAGCCAGTTGTTTCCTTATAAGTATTTTCTAGGGATCTGTTGGAGAAGAAGTAGGAGTCGTGGTTTCTGTAAGCGGTAGAACTTTGTTTTTTAAAACAATTGATTTTTGAGGAAAAGAAGTTGCTTTAAGAGAGGTGCTCCACCGTCACCTAATTCGGTACTCCAGGCTGTGCTGGCTGCCCCGTTCCTCTCCTCCTGTTAACCTGTTTGGTGGTTTATAGGTTGAGAAGCCCTGGTAACAGCTTTCTGGATGGTGGGGGCAAGTTACACATGAGAGCTTGAGCTTCCAGACTGCTGACCTGATCTTTCAGAAAGCATGAATTCAAGTTGTAGTTCTAGACAGCCGCTCTCTGTGTAACAAGTATCATTCAGGAATGAGCATGGCCCCTGGCACATGCTCTTTAAATACTATCAATTCTGGGCAGACGTTGCTCCATGGGGCTTTTCAGGTGTTTGATATAAATCACAATACTCAGGGCATTAGCATGGTCTGTATTGATCAGCTGGTTGTAAAATTAAAGGTGTCTCTCGTCTTCTGTGTGTGTTTTGATTTATATTGCCCATCAGAGAGCCCCTCGGGGCATTAGCCTATTGTAATACAGTTGCAAACTGGGAGGCTTTCCTCCAAGTGGCTGGATTTGACAGGTGGAACTTGTCCAAATGTCTACAGAAATCTTTATTCAGGACTTTTAAATAGTGCATTTAATTAAGAACAAATTGAAACCTATGATGACTTAGGGAACCTCAAAAGCTGTAAGTAAAAATCGAAGTACTAAAGCATTTGATTTCAATTTTTATCAATTTCATTGTTTTAAGTGAGATTTTTTAATATTCTTGAGCAAGTTTAATCAACCACTTCAAGTAGGTGACAGATACAGATGCTCTTGCTGGAACCATATCATGACGCACATATGAAATGCCAGTTTTTTCCCTTGCTGTTTCTATAAGCAAAATGCACCCATCACAGTATACAAAGGATTTTCCTTTTGCTGTAGAATACCTCCTGGATGTCCATGTAAGTCGTTTTTACTTCATCACTGTGAAGCTGTCAAGTGTAGTCTAAGTTGCGCTCTATTTACTTGCCCTTGTCTCTCCTGGCACATAATAGGTGTTCATTAAATATTACTGTATTTTCTTCCTCGCAGGGATATAGTTTAGCACAGTGATTAACAACATGGGCTCTGCAGTCAGGCTGTTTCATATTCTAATTCTCATTCACCAGCTGTAACCTTGGGAAAGTTTTTTACACAATTCTCTCTCAGCTTCCCCATCTTTTAAAATGGAGAAAATAGAGGTATTTCATAGTATTGCTGTGAGGATTAAATATCGTAATAATGTGAAGTAGAACACAGCTTGGTACACTGTATTAGCTCAGTGAATATTAGTTATTTTTGTTATTAAATCAAAATGAATGTTACAGATTACAGGTACTATGAAATTCAGATTAAGAAACTAGTGTGGGCTGAATTAGTTAAGGAACACTTTAGTGTTATAATTTGTTTTTATTACCTTTTATTTGAATTTCCTTTAGATGTATTATTGGAAGGATTTTGATATGCCAGATTAGTGTTTAATCATAATAGTCTATAGAAAGACAAAATTATATTTTGCAAAGCTTTCCAATCAGAGTGCAGTGCATAGGATGGCAAACAGGTATGCTGTTTGCAAACTTTTAAAATAGTTTTGAAATTTTAAATTATTTTTATAATTTTTCATTACAACAGTTGAAATGGTAATTTTGGTATGATTTCCTCTAAATTTTCTGAATTTGGTATTGAAAATATTTCATTTGGAAGATTTATACTAATTAGTATTCAGTATCATCTGTAATACTTAGTGTTTGATTTTTCATGTCATAATTTTATGATATATAAAAAACATACCCAGCTTACCTCAATAAGCCTCACAGATACTATCATTTTCAGTGGGTGCCATGAGGTGGCACAGTTGGGACGCACTGGTATAATGGGCAAGAGCACTGCTTTTGGAGTCACATAAAACCAAACTCAATTCCCACCTCCATTTATTAGCTGTGAGACCCAGAGCATGTAACTTAACTGTGTGTGTCTTAATTTTCACACATGTAAAGTGGGAATGATGATGCCTATTTCATAATATGAAATGAGATGATGTATGTAAAATGCTCAGCAAACCAATTTCAGTAAATGGTGACCTCTGTTATTACAATGTGAAGCTTATCATTTTAGCTACTTTTTTCAAAGGTGTTTCAGGCAGATATCGAATTATTTTTCAAATATTAATATACCCTTTTTAAAGATCTCCAAGGAAATTTAATAAATATCAATCCTTTATGGTGAAGAAATTAAATATTATCGCTTAGTTTTGTAAGTGCTTGCCTGATC
This sequence comes from Myotis yumanensis, assembly GCF_028538775.1. Taxonomy (NCBI): domain Eukaryota; kingdom Metazoa; phylum Chordata; class Mammalia; order Chiroptera; family Vespertilionidae; genus Myotis; species Myotis yumanensis. The sequence continues at coordinate 5,530,914 of NW_027223768.1, forward strand.
TACTCCTGTGCTATCTCCAGATTTTCATTTCTTGTGGTTCCTCTTAGCAGATCTTGAGCAAACATACAAAATGAAGGTGATGCTTTATTCTTTAGGATTCTGCCAGTGGTGGCATGGCAGAAATTAAGTTGCATGCAGATAGTTGGAATCATCTAATTCACTTAAACCCGTGTTATACAATCGATGATTCACATTTAAATATCTGCATATCACTGACTGAATCTGCTCATTAAAACTTAGGCAGTCCTTTGATAAGTACCATATTACATTATGTCCTCATAGGATGATATCCTTTGCAGTGTTTGCCAATTTTTGGCATAAGATTCATAGACAGTTGTTAAATTTCTTGTGAGGATGCATCTTGTTTCTGAGAAAGAAAAAAAAGCTGGCATAAAAAGTAGAAATTCACATTATAAAAATAGGTTTGTTTTTTTATAAGCACTTACTGTTCTTTGTGTCTTTTATTTAAATGCACTCATCATTCTGCAGTCTGACAATGAGGTCCTTTTTAGGAATTACAAGATTGTAATCTTCCCTGAATAGGCTAATTCTGTAGTGATGACAGAGAGAGTAGGGTGCTTAGTACTTATTAGAATTTATAGGGTATGTAACCTTTTAATCAGGGCTGCATCTGTGTTGTTTTAAAAAGAATTTTTAGCCTATTAAACTTATGTGCAGTATTACCAAGAAGTCTTTTAGTTTTGTGGCAGTTGTCTCTATGAAAGTGGTTCCTCTTTTGGAGAAGGTTGTTGAAACCCGAAGACCTGTGTTCCTTACTCAGCTCCTCCCCATGGTGCTGAGCCTTATCCCCAGTTGCTGGGAAAGGAAAAAGTAGTGGATGGGTCTTGGCAGGTACTTCCTCTTTTCCCCCAACCCTCTCTTTTCCTTTCTGGTTTCTTCCATGGCATGCTTTAACAAACAAACAAACAAACGAACGAACAAACCTGGGGTTATATGATTTTCCTGGGGAGAGGAGCCATGGATTCGATCACAATACTTGTTCTTTTCCCACAATACTGTCTGCCCTCCATTCTTTAAAGTCCCTCATTGGGACCAGGAGAATCAGTAGCCGTGCAAAAATGGCAAGTTGAAAATGCAAAAGAAAAAACCTAGACACTGTGAAGAGTCTTTAGTTCCTCTTTTAGAGGACAGTTTTTTACTTGGAATTTTGAGCAATCTCTTTCCTGTACTTCAGATGGCTTGTCTTTCTCCTGTTCCGCCAATGAATTCGTTACCTACAGGCCACCACTTCCCTCAGGTGGATAAACCCCATCTAGAACTTACCTCCCCACCTCTCTTCTCTCCCCAAGTCCACCTGTCGGGAACTTGCCTGTTCTGGCATCATCGTTCTCAAGTCTTCTTGGCTGAAAACAGATCTAGATTTTTAACTCTCCTCTTGCTCTCATCCTCATAACCAGTCAATCACCAAGTCCTATGACTCATTTGTTAACCAGATATTGGAGTTACTGGACTGTAAAATTTTGTTGTTATTGACTGACTTAGGGTCCCATCATTTTCTTTTTCTTAGTAAATGCATTTAAAAAATATCCCAAAGTTCCATCTGTTATGATTACTATGCAGTTCCCTTTCCTCCATGAAACCTTTTTGACGTTCTGTCCATCTCTTTGAAATATCATAGTACTTTTTATGTCTCTTACAGTCTGTCTACCTTATATTATGGTTATTTTTATACTTACCTGCTCCTAACTACATGGTCCTTGAGGGCCAACAGGACTAGGTATTTCTCATCTTTATATTATAAATAATGCTAAGGTGTTTTGCCTGTAAGGAACAGGAACTTTCTCACACTTGTCCCAATCAAGGAGGAGTTTATTGAAAGGATACAGTGGGCAACTTCATAGGCATCAGACATCCAAAGATAGACAAGAAATGAATAGAGCCAGGTCCCGTGTGTAAGGGTTGTGATGCGTGCTCTCTCCCCGATTCTCCTAGGACAGAATAGTCATTTGTTCTGTTTTGTTGGTAAGTCACCTCTTCAGATCAGCTTTCTCTGCTCACTTATGACTTCTTTGGCCCTGCCCATCCCCACCCCCAATTTTCAGCTTTGGCTTACTCTGACACCTCTGGCTCACACACTGCCTGACCTGGTGGTTAAGTGCTTCATGTCATCCGAGTCAGGTTCCCCTGATCCCCATTTCAGGTTCCTGGGAAGGATGTCAGATTGGCTCAGCCATGTCAGGTGCCCACCACTATCTAGCCAGCGGTAGTGGGAATATGGCAGGATTGATGAAGTATTGAGTTCCGTAAGTCTTACCCTTTCCAAGACTGGGGGGGTCAATTTCTCTATTAAAAAGGCACTAGGGGCCCAGCGCGAAATTGCGGGAGACCCAGGACCCAGAGTCCTGCAACTTGGTGGGACCCAGAAACCCGCCCTCGCCTCCGATCAAGTCCTCTAGAGTCGAGTCCCCGCCCACCTGTGCCTACCCCTCGCGCGCACAGCCTCCTGCCAGGTCCTTATGGCGTGATGACCACAGGCTTTTTATATAATAGATGGATAGAGAGTTAATGATTGATAGATGACAATCCTACAATGTAGTAGACACTCATTAAATACAAGTTGGAATGAGATGAAATATTTTTTTTTAATTTTAATTTTTTTTATATATATTTTATTGATTTTTTACAGAGAGGAAGGGAGAGAGATAGAGAGCTAGAAACATCGATGAGAGAGAGACATCGATCAGGTGCCTCCCGCACATCTGCCACTGGGGATGTGTCCGAAACCCAGGCACACGCCCTTGACCGGAATCGAACCTGGGACCCCTCAGTCCGCAGGCCGACGCTCTATCCACTGAGCTAAACTGGTTTTGGCTGAGATGAAATATTGAAGAATTAACTGTATCCCTGCTTTAGCCCTAGCTGGTTGCCGAGTGGTTAGAGCCTCGGCCCACAGACTGAAGGGTCGTGGGTTTGATTCTGGTCTAGGGCACATACCTCAATTGCAGGCTTGATCCCTGGCCTTGGTCGGGGTGTGTCCAGGAGGCAACCAGTTGATGTTTCTATCTCTACTCCTCCCTTCCACTCTCTCCCAAAATCAATGGAAAAAAAATCCTGTTTTTCATTAATTCACAAGAACATGCCTGCTAATTCTCAATATTAAGTTGTCATTTTGTATGGTTGGCAGATGTAATTAAATTCAACTTGAGGTAGGGTGCAGGATTTTAAACTCCCATTATCAACACATCCAACTCAGAATAGTTATTTAATTACTATTAAATAACTGAATTCACCTGGATTTAATTACTTTCTATTTTAATTCAGGAGCTAATTTTTTAATGTGTATAATCAGTACAGGATCTGTGCTTCATCATCCCTGCTTTTTCCTGACTTTTTTCCCTACTATTTTTATGAGCACCAGAAAATTGTCCAAAACTAAGGGAAGAGGTAAAACAGACTATTTTGCTCCTTGTTAATAATCTTGCTTATAGGTTTTTTGTTTGTTTGTTTGTTTAGGGAGTAGGTAAAAACATGGCAGGGCAGATTGCTCATAGATTTGAGCCATCATGCTCTGTCTTATGTTTTGTTGGCTTAGTGTAGTTTTGTTTTATTAGGGATTGGGACTTGTCGGGGAAAGTGGGGAAGGGAAGAAGAGATGCTTTAAGTACCCAGGAGCGAGAATGTTAGCCACAGAGACAGATGTCTAGAGCAGTGGACTCTAAATTTGTTCAGATCACCGGAGCTTGTTTTAAAATTTAAGCAGAATACAGGAATAAAGAGACTGAAAACTGGGAGCTCAGTCCTATTCGCTGCGCTTCATTTTCCTTGTTTTGCATGAGGTCTGATCTCAGGGTCTTTTGTCTGTGGAGTTAATATTATCAACCAGGTCGGGTATTTTAGCAAATTATAAAGAGGGCTGTTTTTGCGTTGCTAGTTCTCTTATTCTTGAGTTTGATCAAACTTAGTTTAACATAAAGCTGTTTAGGAAGATAGTTAAAAACTGAGGTTAAAAACCTGAAAGACATAAATTACATTAAGTGCCCATAGTGTAAATGTTCAAGAGAATATAAAGAAAAGAAATTGTTCTAGTATTTGATTTTAAACTCCAGTTTTTAAACTGTCTTACTTTTTGGTATATTTCTTTTTCAGTGTTTAGCAAGTTAGAGTTAGTTATCTTTAAGCATTTATCTATCCAGGCTATCCTGTTACCTGCTTAGCAATCATCTGTATCATTTCTGTAATTCAAGCTACTTGAACTGAGTAACATTGTGTTAGGATCCCTGTTTAATCATTCTGGTTTTGATACAGTGCTCTGTGTAAATGAAATATCCTTTTTTCCATGATTTGCTATTAAGTTGTAACAGAAATGAATATATCTAATATGAACTAATCAAAGAAGGATTCCAAAAAGACCAAGTTTGCTTGACATGTATATGAAAAATGGCCTAATGATCTTAGACAAGTTTCAGGAGGATGTAGACTTCAGACATGAATTCCCTTTGATTTCCAAGTTAGACTTGGAAGATACTTAAAAGCTTAAGAAAGATTGTTTAAGATTAGCTGAGGTATTAGTGTTTATTGTTTGCTTCTTTTTGTCACCAAGTCTATTCAAATGGTTAATGTTTTTAATATTCATACGAAAGTCTTAGGTTTTTGTTTTTTTTTTCAGTGATGTTAGTATTTTACATCTCAGAATTGCTTAACTTAAAAGTAGACAGTGCTCTAAATTTTTCCTAGCTGCTCATGGAAACCTACAGCTGTAGTGTCAGGCATGTCTCACCATGATCAAAACATACACTCCATTTATAAATTTAAATTGTGCTTGTATCTTCTGCTTTGTTCAGGTGGCCTGAGGTTGACACTTACTATACTGGTGATATAGGAACCTTTACATCAGAGTTCTTTAAAATTAGTGGGGTAGCTTGATTCTTGTCATCTTATAATGAATGTTTCTGTAATGGTTGGGTTTTAAAACTAAAACAGTATTCCATTGAATTCCAAAAACTTATGATGGAAATGTTGCACTGTCCGTGGCGTTCGTTTTAGTCATGTATTGATATCCCTAGCTTTAAATTTTTTTTCTTATTAAATGGATAGTGTTGTATGGAAATGGATTTTGCCTGGGACTTTGGAAATTACATTTTACAAATTACCCTAAGTTATAGAAAGATGGTTTCAGAGTAACATACTTTTAGTAGAGCATGTTCCCTCTGTTTCCTGAAGTTAAAACATGGGAATCATTAACTTCAAAACAGGGCTCTGTTTGAGGCAATGCTGTAATTGCTACCATGATTTACATAGTTAATGTAGTTCTGATGTCTGCGATTGATAGTGCAGCCTTAAACACTCTATGGAAGTGATTTCAATGTTGAGGTACGAATTTTGGGAAATAAAATATTGAACTCCTTCAGTTTAATGATGGAAATCTCTTACCATTTTGCAGCATTAATATAGCCTCACATATTTTAGTTCATTTTGGGTTGTTAAAAAATAATTTCGTTTCTTCCTCTACTTCTAAGAGAAGTATATTTCTTATTCTTTTAGTATTTGTGTTATTATGGTTGTAATTAAAATCCACATTCATGCCCTAACAGGTTTGGCTCAGTGGATAGAGCATCGGCCTGCGGACTCAAGGGTCCCAGGTTCGATTCCAGTCAAGGGCATGTACCTTGGTTGTGGGCACATCCCCAGTAGAGGGTGTGCAGGAGGCAGCTGACCGATGTCTCTCTCTCATCGATGTTCCCAACTCTCTATTCCTCTCCCTTCCTCTCTGTAAAAAATCAATAAAATATATTAAAAAATAATAAAATAAAATCCACATTCATGTCCTCATCAGTAATTGTAGTTCTTTCAACTTTTTCTAGACTACTTAAAAGTTTTTTTTTAATACACTTTTTATTTTGGAATAATTTTAGATTTATAGAAAAGCTACAAGATGGTGCATAGAGTTCCCGTAGAATGTTCACCTGGTTTCCCTTAATGTTGACATCTTAACACAGCAGTGGTACGTTTGTCAACACTGAACTTCACACTTGATTGGGACTTTAGCAGTTTTCCACTAATGTTTTTTTTCTGCTCCAGGATCCAGTCCAGGGCACCGCATCGCACTTGTCAGGGCTGCTTTCCATTGAGCTTTTTGGCTTTCGGTGTGGCACTGTCCAAAGGAGGCTTGTTTGTTAAGCTACTTATGATCAGCTATCTCTGATCGTCTTATATGTGCTCAGGTACTTTCCTGGAGATTACAAATAACCGAGAAATAGAGCTCTGAAGCAATTCGAGCTGTGGAGATACACGAGTAAACAGTGATAATATATGTGGAATGTGGTTACAGAAGGAGTAGCCAAGGTCTGGAAGGAGGTGGGGAAGAGACATATCAGGAAAGTCCTCCCAGAGGAGGCGATGTTCGAGATGGACCTTGAAGGGTAAATAGGAGCTCTTAAGGCAGAGACTGGAGAGAAGCGCACCCAGACAGAGGGGTAATAGTGCGCACAAAAGCTCAGTGATATCTGTGAGCCAATGACTAGGTTTGCCTGGAATGAAGGGTTGGTGTAAGAATGGAGGAGGTGAGGCTGGAGAGGTATGCAGGGATTAGAAGGGTGCTCATTTGAGTATTTTACTTTCCTATCACACAAGAAATTTTGAGGCGGGGCTAGTAAGAAATGTACCTTCGCAAAATTAGTGTTCAGTGATGTATGTGTACAAACCATATAATTTAGGGTTAACATCAAATGGCTTTTTGTTGACCTGCTTTCAAAGAAGTGAAAGGAAACTTACTCACCAGAAGCCAAAATTAGAATACTGAGGCAGCCAGAGGTTAATCCCCTCCTTGCTCACAAGCGCCTGCTCCCTCCAGCATTCTCTTTATATTCCGCAGAAGTGAGGAGGAACCACACTTGTCCCACTCATATGGCCAGTTGCCCAAGGAGAACACCGGATCTTTAGCAGCCCTCAAGTTACTCGTTCATGTTCTCAAGTGATAGTGTTTTGAGGAGAGCTATTCGGCTAAGTGAGCTGCCTCTTTTTCTCTCTTAATCAAACCAACATCTTCCTTAGGTGATTTATGAACGTTAAAGTGGCTGTTAGCTTTCTGCTTTATAGTTTACTAGTGGCCCGGTGCACGGATTCGTGCACATTGAAAGGAAATTAATTAGAAGGTGGCCAGCGGGGGGCCAGGCTAGCAGGGGCCAGACACGCCCTGGAACCAACCTCCCGCGGTCCCTCCCCCACCAGATTTGGGCGACAGTGTCCAGCAACAACATAACTCATGACCACATGTGGAATCGTGTGGCCCTGCGAGGAATCGGGCTCCCTCCTCTCTGGTTCCGGGGTGCGTCACCACCACAGCTGCCAAGTCACGGCAGCTCCTGCGTTGAGCGTCTGTCCCCTGGTGGTCAGTGTGCGTCATACCTACCGGACAGTTGGACAGTCGCTTAGCCTTTTATATATATAGATAAGGCTTGTAAAATGATAGGATTGCCCATGTAATTGGAGAAAAATGTGAAACTGTACAAACCACATACTGTTGTGTAAGGCAGACATATTTTGGTTGTTAGGGTTTTGGTTTTTTTTAATGTCCTCCCCTCCCTTATTGCATATTCACCTTCTAGAAATATTTCATGGAAATATAATTGATGTTAGGAAGAGACTCAGGTGAGTTCAGAGATGACTGGGCATCTTTAATGTTTTATGCTGGGCGATAGCTGCACAGATGTTTGTTTTTTTACACATATGTCACAATTATTCCCTTTTATTTAGTTAATATTTAATCAAACCAACTTAAGATTTTTTAAAGGCTAAAATAAAGGTAATTGATTCTAATTAACTTAAAGCTACTTCCATTCAGTTTTTATTTATTTTTATGTTTTGTTTTGCTCACAAGAAATAGAAAACTGATTCAAGCCAGCTCAGAGAGTTGGGAGGGAACTGTTAGACTGGAGAGAGGTTTTCCGGAAAGCAGGAAGAACGGAAGAGTCGGGCCGTGGGAACTGAGGCAGCGCTGGTATTGGCCAGGCTCCTGTTGTCTTCCCTCTTTCGGCTTCTTGTTGCCTTCTTGTCTCTTCCTCTCCCTTCTGTCTCCTTGGTCCCATCCATTCTCTTTCCCCACCTTCTGTCTCTTCTCTTGTGTGCTCTTTCTCCTGTCTCGTGGCACCTGTACGGCTCTCTGCACATCTGTCTGTTCGCTTTTCTCTAGGCCAGCTTCCCGAGGCCCTTCCCTTCCTGACATTGATGTGCATGAAGGCCCCCTAATGGCAGCCTGGGTTTCACACATTGCAGCCTAGTAGTTCAGGATTCCTTTTTCTCCATTTCCTTGTACAGCGTCCTCAGTTAATCTGACTGGGGGTCCTACTCATCTTTTGGAGCGAGGTCGAGCAGGGTGCAGGTCCTTGTCAGCTTTGCCTGGGTGACTCCTGCTTCAGGTATTCACTTCCCGATCAATCACAGGGAGGGAGTGGCCCAGATCGTGTCGGCCATTGCAAGTTTTATCAGAGATTTCTTATATATACTTCAAACCTTTTGGGCAATTGTTTCCTAGAAAAGCCTTTTCAGAGAAGAAACTGTTTTCTCTGTCCAAGTCACACTCACTGCCATCTTTTACCCTTAAGCATTCATTCATTTACTCATTCACTGCACAGATATTTAATGAGGACTCACTGTGTTTCGTGCCCTCTCTTGGGTGTTGGGATACGGAGTGGACAGGACAGATTCATAGCAGCTTCACTGAAGTGGATGGTGGGTGCGTGGGAGCTGGGATAGGCCTAGAGTGAGATGTAGAGGGAAATAGGGGGAATAGGAGAGGGTTGTGAGTGAGTCCAAATTTATTGTCAGGTATAATTGCGGGTGAGAGGTGAGGGCATAGCCAGGAATGGGTGTGGGGCTGAGTAAAAATAGCAGAGGAATGGAAACCTGTTTCTGTTAGCTGCCCACATTGAAAATTCCATCCATTGCAACTGGCATTTGCAAAATGTGATTAGGTAACCATTGAATCTCATGGAAACTCAAGCCATTCATCATGCCCGCAGTTATGTGCCTACCTGTCCTAGATGGAGGCTAGATACGGGGGGTGGGGGTGGGGGTGGGGGGGGTGCGGGGACACACAAAAAGAAGGCACTAAGTTGTGCTTTGTAAGAGCGCTTTTGAGCATAGGACTACTGGAGACCTAAATAAGTACAAACCCAATTCATTACATTAATTTGACCAAATAATTAGTGTGACAATGTTTGACACAAGCCTGTAGGATCAGGTTGGGCCTGGTCAGAGTGCCCTTGAGGGAGAAGTACAGTGTGGAAGAGTGTTCAGGTGGCACTGAAAAGAGTTTCGTTGCCATTTCATCAAGGCCGAGGAAACCAGTTGGCAGCTTAGGAAAAGTGAGGAGAGTAGGAGCTGGGAGATAGTCGGCTTTTTAGAGGAGCCAAGAGCTGGCTAGAGATCAAGATAAGGTGAGGTGGCTGGGAGGGGGAGTTTGGAACTGAATTTTGGAAACTAACCTCTGGGACGGACACTGAAAGGCAATGAACAGTCAGACCAGCCACCAGAGTGGGAGTAATAATGTGCAGAGAGGATGGCGCGGCTTCAGCAGAGAGTGGAAGTTTGAGCTAAGTAGGGTTTGCAAGGATATATATTTTTTTAATATATTTTTATTGATTTTTTACAGAGAGGAAGGGAGAGGGATAGAGAGTTAGAAACATCGATGAGAGAGAAACATCGATCAGCTGCCTCCTGCACACCCCCTACTGGGGATGTGCCCGCAATCAAGGTACATGCCCTTGACCGGAATCGAACCTGGGACCTTTCAGTCCGCAGGCCAACGCTCTATCCACTGAGCCAAACCGGTTTGGCTGCAAGGATATGTATGTGCAAAGGCTGGGCAGGCTTAGAGGGACAGTGGGCTGGGTGGAACAAGGCATTCTGACACTTTAGGCCAGTGATGGCGAACCTATGACACGCGTGTCAGAGGTGACACGTGAACTCATTTTTTTGGTTGATTTTTCTTTGTTAAATGGCATTTAAATATATAAAATATCAAAAATATAAGTCTTTTTTTTACTATGGTTACAAATATCAAAAAATTTCTATATGTGACACGACACCAGAGTTAAGTTAGGGTTTTTCAAAATGCTGACACGCTAAGCTCAAAAGGTTCGCCATCACTGCTTTAGGCGAAGGAAACTTGCTAATTTCACACGAAAAGCAGTTTCTAACTTCTCCCACGAGATCGTAAGTTCCTAAGCTTATCTGTATTTGAAGTCTCTGCCCAGCAGTTTCTGACACATACAAGAAATGCTTGTGAGGGGGAAAAAGACTGAGAAACAATTTTTATTTGCTCTGTGACATTTTTCGCATCTGTAATTCTGCTAACCTTTTCTTTTACTGAATTAGGAAGTGACTGGTTGTTGTATTAAGAATGATACCTTGAAAAGCATTCTGAATGAAATGTCATTTTCACCTTAATCTGAATTTTTACTGTTAGCTACTCTATGCCTGTCAATAGAAAGGAATCAGTGGGAGCCATCGATCATCTTGTGGTTGGAACAAGCATGGCCTGTGGTCCTGAGATCCTTAGTTAGGGATATTCATTCTTTAAAGAACAGCAGCTAACTTGAATATTCTGCCCGTTGGAGATTATGTCATTACAGAGCCCCCTTGAGCAGGAATAGAGGTTTGCTGCCAGACACCCTTTCCTCCATGTTCTGCGCTGTCTGATGCTTTCTGTTCTCTGTCCCTTCTTGATCAGGAGTGCCTGTTGGAGACATGCTGATCACTGGATTATGGTCACTATTGTAAATGGTTGGGTTAATCGGATGATGTGACCCATGGTCTGATTTCAAGCCTACGTGTGTCAGAATTAGAGATTGAGTCTGCTGGTAGCTTTATCGAGTCATTATAACTATAGTGTTAGTGTGCAGCCACGGAGCACCTAGGCCACAGCCCTTCACAGTTGCTATATAAGGAGACAGTGAGGCCAGGTGGCTTGCCAAAGGTCCTGCTGTTAGTCATGGCCTAGCTAGGACCGAAGTCTACTCTTCCACAGCGTTTATTATGCCATGGTATCGTTCACTAAAAAAATATTTTTAAGTGCCTGAGTTGTAAATGAAAGCTGAGGATAAGTTAGAAAGAAAAATCAAATTTATTTGCTGGTCAAGTTTTCAACCTTCCGTGGTACAGAAGTCAGGTGTTCCCATTGGTCTGATAATGGGGCCTGCAGAGACCAAGAGAGTGTCTTGGTCCAGCACGGGCTGGTCACCCACACACAGTGCCCTGTCGGGACTTAGCTCCAGACCTCCCGAGGAGGGGCAGTGCTCTAGCTAGAATCCCGGGCTTTTAGACACTGCAAGATTTCTCCATGGAAACAGATACTTAACAGGAAGGAGACAGAGATGTTCCAGGTGCCACAAGAATCGCCACTGGTACACGAGGTAGTGGGACAAGGACAAAACACAAGGAAACGCCGGAGAGGTACTGATGGGTGAGAGGTGTGGGAGAGAAGGCAGTAGGCGTATCTAGAGCCGAAAGTATATTTAAGGAAGAGAGGTTTTTTTGTTGTTGTTGTTCCTCTGGGTGGGGTGGAGAAAATGACTCATGCTTTGACATAGTTTGCTGTAGTCTTTAGGTTATAAGTTGCTGTTTAAGAGTGTGAATCCACGTTCCATCTAGGGTTTGATTGTTGGGAAACAGCTGCTACTGGGATTTTGAGCCAACATCAGTGTCCAAGGAATTTTTATTAAATTACATTCTTTGGGCCCTAACGTTACTTGGTGGTATTCTGACAGTGGAAACAGCATTCACAATGATGGCTGGTTAATATTTACTGAATACTATCGTGTGTCAGGCACTGTTCTAAGCATCATCAGTTGACCGTTCCACAGGTAAGTAAATCTTATCCCTGAGGGCACAGCAGTGTAAAGGAGCAGAATACGCTCATGCACCCTCTGTGGACTGGCTTGACATTTCCTTCTAGTCAAAATGAAAGAGGAAAAAAGAGAAGGCGTCAGGTGACACTGTTTTTCGAGGATCAGCCCTCTTTCAGGGTTTAAAATCAGTGTGTATATAAGCTAAACATGTTTATTTATGTGATAATTATTTATATATGTTAGCAATTCCCTGGACTTAAAAAAAATCGTGCAAAGAAATCACACGGGGAGGGGACGGGAGTGGGGAGGAGGGGAGTCATTGGTGGGGGAAGGGGACATCTGTAATACTTCAAACAATAAAGATAAATAAAAGAAAAAAGAGAAATCATCAACATTTCTTATCTTCCATCCCCATAATGTAGTGTGTGTTGTGGGAAGAAGTGGGTGGGGCGTGTAATATGGTGTCTCCTCTCAAGGAGCTCCTTAAAAACAAAACTTAGAATGCATTTAGGTAAATACGATGATTCTAGAACAGAGCGTGTGCTGGTAAGTTGTTTTTCATCTAACTGTCGGCGATTATGCTAACCTGTACACACACTGCTTGTTCTGTTTGATTGTTTCTAAGCTGATTTTCTAAACCAATTCTACCCCTTTGTTTGCTGCACATTGCCTTCTTGTATGAGAGCAAGACCATCTAACTTAGCTTCTTCTGCCCTTTTTCTTTCAGAAATCCCTTCGCTTTAGCCCTTGTCCTTTCTTCCTATTGATAAGATGACCTTTAGCTATATGTCTTTTCAAGGCTAAATCTTCTAAGTCAAACTGATCCCATTCTCTCCTGTCTCTGGGACCTTTCGACTTTGCTCTCCTATACACCCTACCCCCTGCCCAGTTCCATCCCTTCTGCTACAGAGTCATCTTCAGTTCTTCTCTCTAAGCCATGGATTCCGGCATTGCACTCCCTCTGTACGGATCCCATTCTTTACATCCTTATGATTACCGCCCTGGTAGATTGAAGATGGGCAGGTGAGTCTCCCCTTAAATGTGGTGAATTTTGAAGGAAGGTAGGTAAAAGGATGTAGATAAAATTAGGAAGTACCAAACACCGTATCTGTATTGGGAGGGGAAGGTGAGACATGGGGAGCATGTGGGGAAACCTAAGAGATGTTACCAGAGGGGACTCACTACTGCAGCAACAGAGCACAGAGGATTGAGGTAAAATGAAGAGTCCAGCCCTAATGAAGGGCTACAGAAGATGTCAGAACTTGGATAATTGTTAGATAAACTGGTGCCTTTTTAGTGGTGTCATTTGGAAAGCATGAGAAGGAAGGGGGGCTTTGAGCTAGAAGTTTGAGAAAGTTACAGCAGTATAAGAGGTGTAGCGTCAGGCCGAGATGTGAGGAGTAGAAAGGATTAACTTGAGAAATGCATAAGGAGGAAGAAGATTTGGTTACGGCCTGATGTAAGGAGAGAAGAGTGAGTGAGTTCCAGGTGACTCTTGGATTTCATACTTGGAAGAAAGGTAAGCTGGTGGCACTTTTCATGGTGATCTAGAAGCCGAATGGGTCCAAGCCTTTCGGTAGAAAGCAAATCAGTCTGTATTTGTATAAAATGCCCAGAAACGCCCACCCAATTCTGTGGTCAGTAAGAGGTGCCTTCTTTTAAGAGACAGAACTGGGTACCTAATAAAAGCTTGGGTGAAAAAAATACATATACAAATACATACATTTACGTATAGTGTCATAATGAAGAGAAGGACAAACGGACATTTTATCCGGTAGCCTTGGAAAAGCACAGAGGTAGGGCAACATATAGCTGGTATGCTTTTTTATTTTCTTCCCCAGAATTGAAATCGAATCATTAGGTTGTGTGTGTTTTTTAAGGTATGCAAGGGAGAAATCACTTCTTTCTTACAGTGTCCTTAGAAAGTTCTCTGCGTGCTACTTGTATATTAACTATTTTAGTGCTACCCCTGATAATTGATTAGGTGATAAGAACAGAGACAATGTCACAGGTAAAAATCCTGTTTGATTCTGTAAAAATGTAGATGTCTGAAATGTTTAAGTTATTTGAATTTCATTTTCACTAACATTTTTGGTTGATAGAGTTGAGAAATATTTAGTAAAGGATCATACATATTAAACATTAGTCATTTATCTGTTCAGCTGTATTTATTTGCATGACCAACTTATGTTAGGTTTAGTTTTAGGTCCTGGGAATACAGGGATGCATAAACCATCATGGAGCTTATATTGTAGTGGAGAAGACATGAAGTGAACACGTCTGTAATGTGAAGAAGTGACAGGTGCTTCAAGAAAATACAACACAGAGTGAGGGGAGAGAGGGTGAATGGGATGGAGCTTTTTAGGTAGATTAGTCAGGGAATGCTGTTCTGAAGGAAGAAGAAGATTTTGTAAAAATGTGTTCCAGGCAGAGGGAATAGTGATTGCAGAGACCATGAGTCAGGATCAAGCTCACTGAGAACCTGTTTGGTGTGTTTCCTGACTGACAAGAGCAGAGAGAACAAAACGGAGAATGACGGGAGTCAACGATGAAGAGGCGGACGGGCCAGAGCGCAGTGGGCCTTCCTGCCCCGGGATTTTACTTTGAATGTAATCGGAGGCGGAGGAGAGTTTGAGGTGGAGTTGTGACATGATCTGATTTATATTTTACAGATTTCATTCCTGCACTGAGGAGCGCACTGACCATAGGAAAGGCAAGGTCTGAAGCGTTTAGGAAGTCTTTGCAGTAATCACCTGTGGTTTCCAGTGTACTCATCATGATCCATTGTGGGGCAAGAAGAACCTGTTAGAACTACATATTTAGTTATTTAAAAATTAGACTTTCCTAATATTTAATATACATATTGGTACTGGCACCCACATTTCATCTGTATGTTAATTATATGTCACCATTTTTAGCTTGAGTGACTGAGTCAGTGCTACTGACATTTACTGAGATAAGGAAACGGGATGGGCGGGCTTTGGTGGGAAGGTAGGGAAGCAGTAACTCAGTTTGGGGCATTGTAAGTTTGTGATGTCTAATAGGAAGCTAATGAGATAGATATACCAGTAGGTAGTTTCCATAGATGAGTCTGGAGCCAAGGTTAGAAGCCAAGATGAAAGATCTAAATTTGGAAATCATTAGCATAGAGGCAGTATACAACAACTTTGGAGCCAAACTGTGTGAGTGCACATTTTTAGCTCTGCTGCTTACTGACTGTAATTGTGGACAAGTTAACATTTCTCTGCTGTATGTACGTCATCTGGGGATAATAATATCTACCACACAGGGTATTGTATTCATTGGGTTAATACAAGCAAAGTGCATGGAATTGTGTCTGGCACTCAGTACTCACTAGCTGTTAACTATTATTATCACTTTATGACTGGTGTTTAAAACACCAGTTAGATGAGGTGGCCTAGAGAATGAATGCAGACAGAGAAAAGGGCCAAGGAAATAACCTTTAGAATTCAGACAGGAGGATGTGGGCTCCAGAAGATATTTCAAGGGGAAAAGTTATCAATGTGGACAAGTTCTGTTTAAGAGGTTGAATAAGATGAGGAACAAGAATTGGCCATTGGCTTTGTTAACATGGAAGTTGTGAGACCTGGGGAAGTGGGTTCAGTCGAGTGGTGGGCGTGGACATCTGCCTGGAGTGGGTTAGGAGAGAATGGGAGGCACAGAACTGGAGAACATGAGTATAGACACCTCAGGTGTTTTGGTATAAAGAGGAAGAAAAAATGAAGGGGTGGCTAGAGGAAGATACGTGGAGTCGGAAGGTAGGAGGCGGGGTATGTGTTGATTTTAAGATGGAAGATAATCGAGTAACTTTATATACTGATGAGAGTGGAAGAGAAACCTCGATATTTGAGTGACATGGGGTAATTGTAGCAGCCAAGACCTGGAGTAGGTACAATGCGGTGGGTAAGTGCACAGTTGAAGAGATTAGCCTCAGACATTGGCAGAGACAGTTCATTGATGAAGGTAGAGAGTATTCATGGAGGTACACGTAGATGGGTAGATTTGGTTATGGGAAAATGTGTGCATGTTTTTCTTTTAGTTCTTTAATTTTTCCAGTAGAAGAGAGGCTGAGAGTCAGAAGTGGGAACGGGTTTGTAAGGATTGAGGGAGGGTCAGTGTTAAACAGGCATCTTGGAAGGTGGGAAAATGCATTGGCTGGGGAAATGCAGGTGGAATGAATCTCAAGGAGTTCAGCGGGCCCCCCTGACACTTGTGGTCATTAAAGTGGTTCTCACTGGATGAGGAAAGGACCATGGGGGTGGGGTATAGAGTGGAAAAGTGCTGGGGACAGTGCCTCCTCTGCTTCTATTTTGAACTCTAGTCCCATGGCTGAGAGGATTGCCCTTGGAACATTCCTCAGGTCCCTGGGGGTTGACAGAGGAATTAATCAATGTGATTAGGCCAACCATGAATCATTTCATTTTTGCCTGTGTTCAGTGTCTGTATCCTGTTTCTTGTAGAGGGTGAGTTCCTAGAGGTGTTGGCTTGTCTCCTGGAGAACGCCTGCTTTTCACAAGTGGTATGCAGTAGGCCCTGGGACACTGTCAATGAATTTTACTTGGTTGCTGAGTTATGTAAAGAAAGTATAAAAAAAACTCTAATGGAGAAGCTCACCGGTTTTTCCTGATAGAAAGCCTGACCAAAGTTTTCCCCAGGACCTGTGGTTTCCATTAATCTGGAATTACCACTCTTGTTGATTTCATGCTTTTGTGTTTGATTCCAGATGAGTTCAACATTTGGTTTCCCTTTCTTTCAGGTGCTGGAGAATCTGGTAAAAGCACCATTGTGAAACAGATGAAGTAAGTTGAGACATGGCCTTTTGTAAGACTGCATTTCCTCACAATGCATGAAAGTTCACAGGGTCTTTCCATCTTAGGTCCATCGTAATGATTTGTGGTTTTCTTCTTTTCCAAGAATCATTCATGAGGACGGCTATTCGGAGGAAGAATGTAAACAGTATAGAGTAGTTGTCTACAGCAACACAATACAGTCCATTATTGCCATCATACGAGCCATGGGACGGCTAAAGATCGACTTTGGGGAAGCAGCCAGAGCAGTAAGTGCCTTTCATTTCCTCTCCCCTTGCTCTTTTTCAGTAGATGCAGTTAAGCAAAATTTGCTTCGCGTTTTAGGGAAATGAATTTAAGCAACAAGGTAAGATGTAGCAAAGTACTCTGTGCTCATTTGAGAAGTGTTAGCAATCTGTTTGGGAGGTATTAGCTTGTCAGGTCTTTAGGAAATGGGATAGACTAGGGTTCTGGGATAGCTTTTATCCACTTCTTTTACAGCACTGTGTATTATCTTAGAGTAGCAAGTGAGAGTCAGTTGATGGGATGTAACAGAGGCTGCCTGGACATGTAGCTCTGCTTTCTGAGGTGCAGAGACTGAAGGCAGCTATCGCTCCCCCAGAATATACTTGGTAAGGACTGAACACCATGTCTAAATTTTAGAGGCAGTTTTCGGTATTCAAGGATACTGTGACCCTGTACTACATTGAACTATAAAATCGAAGTTTCTCTTTTTTATGTGTAAGAATTTATATTTATAGCTCCTCTACTGTCCTAGTTATTTATGGTTGGTTAGAGAGTGAATGGGAAAGAATAGAGCTGGGTGTGGGGCAGGTTGTTTTTCATGTCTGCTGAGGGTGAAGGTATGAAGTTCATTGCAGAGAGGGGCCTCTTTACAGACCTTTATTAAGAAGGTCTATTGTGGGGAAGCAGGATTGGTCAGTGGAAGAGATTAAGTGGTAGGGGAAAGTGTTTCCTCCTGAAACAGTGTTTACAAAGTCAGGACAGCAAAATTATGATACAGTAGCTCTCTCTCTTTTCAAGTTTCTAAAATTAGAACCATGGTATTAAATTTTAAAAGTAATGCTTATTGAGGTGTTTTTAATATCTGCATGAGTATGGGTCAGATTTCAGAACCAGGGGACTATAAAGTCTTCAAATGTTAAATAAAGACTATACCATCTCTGTAGAAGGGCCTTCTCACTGTTGGGTATTTGCCAGTTTATGTAATCTTGCAGCTTTTCTCAGTCATTCACTCCTTTATGTTAAATACTTATCTCTGGAAAGAAAGGAGGGCAGCCCTAGCTGGTTTGGCTCAGTGGATAGAGGGTCAGCCTGTGGACTGAAGGGTCCCGGGTTCGATTCCGGTCAAGGGCACATGCCTGGGTTGTGGGCTCGATCCCCAGTAGGGGATGTGCAGGAGGCAGCCAATCAATGATTCTCTCTCATCATTGATGTTTCTATCTCTCTCTCCCTCTCCCTCTCCCTCTCCCTTCCTCTCTGAAGTCAATAAAAATATATTAAAAAAAAAAAAAAAAAAAAAGGAGGGCAATGCGGATGTTAGATAAAGTTTCGTAGAGAGGGTTGGGCCTAAAAATACAGTAAAGAAACAGGAAAGGATCTTACAGGAGGAGGAGTACTTGGCAAACACCGTGAAGGCCGAAGACCCCGAGTTAGGCAGAATTAATGGGATGCACTCAGGTTACTTTTGTGTTGCTTCGCTTTCGCAGGTGGATTCACACATCTTCGGAGGTTGGGGCTGTGATTGTCCCTGTGGTTGGAAATGCTCTCTGCTGGCCACTGTGATACAATTGATTGCTCCCCTCCCCCCTTTTTCTTTACCAAGAATATGCTTCTTTCGTTTCTGTGTTAGTAGAGTCATTTGGAAATCTCCTGAGGCAGGTATTAGATTTGAGTGGGGAATCGTCCCATGAGACTGGTGTTCTTTTTTATACCATCTGACAATTGGGGCTGAGAAGAATAAAGCAAAACAGTCACAGTTCTCCCAGCCCCTTTCGGTCCTCTCCCCACACTCCCGCATTGGAGGTTTGTACAGCTAGGTCCCTGACTCAGGAAGTTTGAATCGAATCTCTCTTTGTAGCTACTTTTCCTTTTGCTGCCTTTCCCCCTGTCTTATTAGAGGGTTATTACTGCGCTGGGGAAATCCAGAGACTGCATTTGCCCTGGGGGATTTGTGTCTCCCACTAGGCTTCCAGACTTCCAAAATGCCTCCTGCTCCTGTCTGACCTGAAGGGGGAAGAAGAGAACACTTTCTCCTTAAACTGATTCTACTTCCTTGGACGTGTGCAGGCTTCACTTCTTACATGCTAGTCTTCATTCCTATTTTTATTGGAGACTTCCTAGAACAGAATGCAAATGAGTTACATATGTCTGTCTCACAGGCCAGTTTTTTTTCCTGCCAAAATGTATGCGTAACCAGGATGGAGATTAGTAGGCCAGTCAGAAGGAGATCTTTGCAGGGGATGGTGGTCGGTGGAGGAAGCAGGGTAGGGGTAAGGGCGTGAAACCATTCCTCAGTTCAGCTCTGCACTTGTGACTGTAGTGGAGAAGGGGTGAGACTCAGTGCCTCTTTAGAAATAATATAACATGATGCTCGTGTGTGTGTGTGTGTGTGTGTGTGTGTAAGTAAGAGACTCCTCACGTCTCTAAGAACTGGAGGACCATCTGTCTCTCTCTTCAGGATGATGCCCGGCAGTTATTTGTCTTAGCTGGCAGTGCCGAGGAAGGAGTCATGACCCCGGAACTGGCAGGAGTGATTAGACGGCTGTGGCAAGATGGTGGTGTGCAGGCTTGCTTCTGCAGATCCAGGGAGTACCAGCTCAACGATTCTGCCTCATAGTAAGTCATTTCCCTCTATCACAGAAAACAGCTCAGGTCATTGCCCATCCTTATAGAAATGGGGAAGTAGCAGACACTCTTGAAGTCTATGGATTCCTTATAGAGATGATTTCAGTTCAGTTGGAGAGCCCTTGGTCATTTTGTATGACCTGGAGAAAAACGTTTCCTCTTGGAATGTAGGTGGGAGACTTGGCACCATGAAAGGAGCTCTATGGTAGTTGGTAATCAGCAGGGGAAAGTGGTGAGACATCTCCTGCAGCTGGCTCCCTGCTTCTCTCCCAGCTCAGGAATCCCTCTGTGCACCAGGGCTTTGCATCGATTGCCAGCAAGCGAGGGAGTTTAGGATTGTGACTCCCTTTCTATGCATCCACTCTGTGGCTGGGTTGCAGTATGGATTTCCTGGGGACTAGTCACCACTGATAAATCTTTTGCCAGATAACGCAATAGCAGACTTTACATAGGAGGAGATGTTGAGTCTTGGAACGAAATTGAAGCAAGCATCTGTTTGTCAAGGAAATTCTCTTGGTTTATGTGCTTTTAGGAAATTTGTAATGAATACTTATATTAAGCTATAATGTGCTATCCTGTTTTGCTTCTTTTACATTTTTACTTATCATACCTATATTCAGAATGTTGTTTTTTTTAACATGCATTTTGGGGGCTTGGTGAGTTCTTGTTACTTGTATTCATTTTTTTACTAAATGAAGACACTTTTAAACATTAAGGTATTTTCTCCAGTATTATATTATCCTACTTTCCCCATTCTCATGCCAATGTAAGTTGTTATAGAAGAAATTAAATGATATTTGAAAAACTTATTCTTCAAGAGAAAATTTGACTTGTGAACCATTTCAAGATTCTTTCCCATCTTTTTTAAATATTTTTAAATTGCAGCTATTGGTAGTTTAAATAATTCTCCCAGTAGTCATCAAAGCTAGATTGTAGTTGTTTCTTCCATCATACATTCAGTAATCTCTAAATCCTCCAGCTACACCTGAAGACGTGTGATTTATAGAGGTGCTGTTTTTGTGGGGTTTTTTTCATAATTGTTGATTTAAGCTTGACTGGCTCCTTATTAATGACTAGGGGCCCAATGCACGAATTCGTGCACCTTGAAAGGAACTGTGGGCTGCAAGGCTGCAGTGGGCACAGGGGTGGGTCTTGGCCCATCCTGTGCGCCCCCGCCTGGCCCGTCCCACCATGGCCTGGGTTCCCTCTCAGCTGGCAGCCCCGCTGCCACTCCCATGCGCTGATGCTGATGGTGCGAGTGGCTGCTGCTGCCCCGATCACCCCTCAGGAGAAGGGGGAGGTGGAGAAGCCCTCCCCCTTCCTGCGGGTGATTGGGGCCAGCAGCCGTCACTCGCACCCGCTGACGGCGCCAAGTGATTGGGACCAGCGCCAGGCACCAGCAGTGGGTGCGAGCGGGGCCATCACTGGCAGCAGATGTGAGAGGCAGCTGTGGGTCCCGATCGCCCCTCAGGAATAGGGGGAGGTGGAAAAGCCTTGAGGGGCGATCGAGGCTGGCAGGCACCGCTCACACCTGCTGACAGCGCCGAGCGATGGGGGCTGACGCCAGGCGCCGGCAGCAGGGACGAGTGGCGGCTCCAGTGCTGGCAGTGGGTATGAGCGGGGCCAGCGCACAGGAGCAAAGAATTTTCAGTAGCCACCAGAGGTTCACCCCAATGACAGTGACCGGTGCCCTGCTTGGTCTGGTGCCCCCACTCACCTGCTCCACCATCCCGCCATGGCCAACTCCCGCCATGTTCCATGCTTTGCTGCCTGCTGCCGATGTCCACCATGGTCTGTGCACGCCCCCTGGTGGTCAGCGCACATCATAGCAACCAGTTGTTCGGTTGTTCCACCATTTGGTCTACAGTGGGGCCTTGACTTACGAGTGTCCCGACTAATGAGTTTTTTGAGATACGAGCCGTCTCTTGGCCGATTTTTTGCTTTGAGTTGCAAGCTAAAATTCGGGTTACGAGCCAGCTTCAGATACCCCACCGCTAGTTGGCGCAGCGAATGTCACAGTGAACACCACAACATCAGCCCAGCATCACGTGTTTCACTCGTTCACTTTTTGACTTGACATACGAGTAATTTGAGTTACGGGCTCCGTCACGGAACAAATTAAACTCGTAAGTCAAGGCCCCACTGTATTTGCATATTAGCCTTTTATTAAATAAGATTCTCTTACAATGGTGCCACCTGTTCTTCATGTCAGGCCACAAATCTTTAGAAACCCTGAAATCATGAAAACTTTAATTTAGCTGTGAATCAGGCTTTTAATTATTTTATGACAAATTAAATTTCTTTGAAGGTATTTATAGTTTTTGGCTTAGATTTTTAAAAAAACCCACAACTTTCAGTTTCATAAATAAAAACAGGAACTACTCCTTCTTATTGAGCGTAGTTCTCTTTTTAGTAATTCAGACACTATTCTTTAAAGTCCTATCAGTTTTGTGTGGTGTTTATAGAACTTACTCTGTCCTCTGCTAGGCTCACATTTTCTTATTTCTGTGATAGGAAGATGTGATTCTGTTCGGCCACTTTAGCTCAGGATCTACTTTTGGCAGGAACTAGTTTAGTCTGTTGACTTGCTGTGCACATGGTTGGCTTCACCAGGTAAACATAAACGTGTGTTTTATTTAGTTACCTAAATGATTTGGAAAGAATATCCCAAACCAACTACATTCCAACTCAGCAAGATGTCCTGCGGACAAGAGTGAAGACCACAGGCATTGTGGAAACGCATTTCACCTTCAAAGAACTGTACTTCAAGTAAGTCACCAACACAAGCATCGTTCTTCACTTAGTCTCTCTCAGTCAGAGTGAAAGTTCTCTAGGCAGGAGCTCTTGGTTTAGAAACTTACCGTATTCATCAGCCTGTATTTGAATGTTTCAACTATGGGAGTCCAAGCATTTCTTTTTTCTCCAAGTAGCATAAATACTTTTGTCCATTTTGAGGAACTAAAATCAAAATTAAGTTATAACTTGGGTGTCAGTAGAAGTAATCATATGGCTACTACTGTGTGCTTTTTATTTGTTATTTTTATTGATTTCAGGGAGGAAGGGAGAGGAAGAGAGAGAGAGAAACATCAATGAGGAGAGAGAATCATTGATCGGCTGCCTCCTGCATGCCCCCTACTGGGGATCAAACCCACAACCCAGGCGTGTGCCCTGACCAGGAATCGAACCAGTGACCTCCTGGTTCATAGGTCAGTGCTCAACCACTGAGCCATGCTGGCTGGGTGCAGTGTGTTTGTTTTTAATTTTATTCTTTTCAGCTGCTTTTTGTTGGAACCACCAGAACAGGTATTGGGTGTTTATTGTTTAGAAGGGTAACAACAATTCTAAAAGGGCAGGAAACCAGTTATGTGGCTTTGTTCGGCCATTTTGGCATTAAAATGAAAATGCTTTTCTCACCAGTGTCAGTCCTCTCTTCCTGGTTGCATATCCCTTTAAGTTTAGTGGAATGGAGCTAATGTAGTTAGGACTCATGGACCGATCTGTGCACCGTATACACACAACTGAGTTTTTAATACAGTGCAGAGTGGGAAATATTTCTGGGGATAAAGATATTTGGAGAGGTACGATGACATATAAACAGTGGTTGTTTCAGAGAAAATTCTAGTATTTCAATACAAAGAATTTTCTCATCAGCATTAGTAATTCTAAAATAGGCTTCAGCTCATCTCTGTGTTACTGGTCTTTTGTAAATACTAGAACTGTCTTTGGTTTCTGTTTTCTGCTTTTGTGACCTTTGAGATTAGAAGTAGACTGTCCCCCTTCAGTGTCTGATGTTCTTTTTAGCTACCTCTTTATGCTGGTATGCAGGATGTAATAGTGAGCATTGTTGCATACAAATGTAACTTTTAGCTCAGAACTTCTGTTTTCTTTTCTCTGAAAAAAAAAAATTAATATAGAGGATTTGTGAAATCCACAGTTTAAGTATTGGGTTCCAGTTGAGGCCTTGAAATTTTAGTATACCTATTTGTAACCTGGAAATACAGGAAATAGCAGTCCAGCTGAATATTTATAGAAGAGTTCTTATCTTTAGAACTGGTGAACTTATTTAACAAGAGTGTCAGAGGCCCTGGCCAGTGTTGCTCAGTGAGTTGGATCATAGTGTCATACACTGAAGGGTCACAGGTTTGATTCCTAGTCAGGGTAGTTGCCCAGGTTGCAGGTTCGATCCCCGGTTAGGGCACATATGGGAGGCAACCGATCGATGTTTCTGTTTCTCCCTCCCTCTCCCCCTCCCCCTTCCTCTCTCCCTTTCCCTTCCTCTCTTTTTTAAAAATAAATAAAAACACATCCTCAGGTAAGAGTAAAAAAAAAAAGAGTAACAGAGGCCACTTGGATTATCACCCATGAAACCATGTGTCTTTGTGTACTATAAGATTAGTAATCCATTTATAATTAAATGTCATGACCTTTATTTATTTATTTATTTATTTATTTATTTTTAAAAATATATTTCTTCATTGATTTCACAGAAGAAGGGAGAAGGAGAGAGAGATAGAAACATCAATGATGAGAGAGAATCATTGATCGGCTGCTTCCTGCACGCCCCCTACTGGGGATTGAGCCCGCAACCCAGGCATGTGCTCTTGGCCGGAATCGAACCTAGGACCCATTGGTCCGCAGGCTGATGCTCTATCCACTGAGCCAAGCGGCTAGGGCTCATGACCTTTATTTATTTAGTGTGAGAACTTTCTTGTTGATGTTGGCATAGACTGTTCTCTAGTTAGGTAAATCCTACTAGTCTTCCAATGTCAGGATCAGTAGCCAGATCTAATTAAGGTGCTGTACCCACTGTATTGTTGGCATGTAGACATCTTGTTATGAAGTACTATCATTTCTTCCTTTTCCTCTTCTCTCTAGGCAAAACCACTATCCATTTATTCAAACATTTATTGAACATCTACTATATGCAAGGCATTGTGTAATTGCTTACTTGCCTCTCAGTTATGAGGTAATGTTTATAAAATGTCGATCTGTTAGTGAATGATATTGTTAATGTTAACATGTGCTGAAAGTCCACATTGGGAGCGTCATAGTGTTCCACTAGTTTTATGAACTTTTTAGAAGAAAATGGAGGAGTAAACCAAAATTATTGGGGTACCAGTGTATGTCTCCCCTTGAAAGACGTCCCTGGTGAAATATATGATGTTAGCACTCCTAAAACCTATAGTATGACCTGTATTAAAGCCAACTTGTGATTGCATCATTGTCGGCATCATGACCAAAGTTCGGAAAAAACCACTATGAGATCAATCAGGAGAAAAAGTTGGTCATAAGAGATAAATGACCGTTTTCTTTAAACTCACATTGAGAAATTACTCAACTGCCTCAATGTCTTCAGGGAAAAAATCTCTGGAACTAGGTCCCTAGCCACTGTAGATCTGATAAACTAAACCAGGTTGGCAGAGTTTTAACCTTTAAACATTTTGTTGCCATCATCAAACATACATCTTCAGGATGTCTGACCTTTTGTCTGCCGACCTCCTCCGACCCTAGTACCAGCTGAGACACAGCTGTGCGGGTGCTTCTTGTGCTGTGGGAGGTGGATGAGGACATTGTTGACAGTTCAGCAGGTGACGCAGGATATAAGTGAGCCCCCAGAAGGGAGCAGTGGACTAAAACTAACTGAGATGGACCATGAAGTGTGTCAACACTTGAGGCTTTGTTAGTATTAGTTAGGTTCAAATAAGACTGGGGTCGAGAAGCATTAGTTTTGTTTTTAGATACTGACTTGTTAAGCGTCCTACCAAAAAAACATAATTCCCCTTTTTCCATAATTAATCTCTAAAATATTTTTCTTTAAGAAAAATGTATCTCAATTATACCTAAATTTTTTTTAAAAGAAAAGAAAACAAACTTATGAATCAGTAGGGAAAGGTTATGGAGAGAATGCAAGTTGGGGATTTGTATTTATTACATTCTCAAAAAAGGTAAACCATTTGAGAGGTTGCAGTGTTTGTGGATAAGAGTCTGGGCGCTGCGGTCAGAGTGCCTGGGTTCAGATCCTCGGTCCCCATTTGTTAGTTGTGTGTCGTTGGGCAAATTAGTTAACATATCTGTGCCTCAATTTCTTCATCTGTAAAATGGGGATACTTGTAGGAGTCAGGAGTGCGATGAGGGTTAAATCAGTTAATGCACTTAAGATGATTAGGATGGTGTCTGGCATCATGGTAAACACGCAATAAATATTAGGTGTCGTTATTATCTTAAGTTGTATTATTCAGCTCTTTATTTTCCCTGTCCTTTTCCCTCCCCTTCCTTTTATCCATTTCAGTGCTTACTCTGCTGGCTTGGCACATCTGGTACAAGCTGATAGAGAGGAGGCTCACTATCTCTAAAATGAGAATTTTTATTATTCCAGAGATTTATTTTCTCATGTTTTGTTTTAATTTAACCACAGATAATTATTTTGACTACACTTTATCTGCTCCTTTGTCTATTTTTTTTCCATTACACATGGGGTTTGGAATATGCAATAGTGGGAAATCCCTCGCCATTTCAGTTCAGGGAGGGGTGTGTGATCTTGCTGAATTTGTGCTTTCCCCCGTCCTCAGGATGTTTGATGTAGGCGGCCAAAGATCAGAACGAAAAAAGTGGATTCACTGTTTTGAAGGAGTGACAGCCATCATCTTCTGTGTGGCCCTCAGTGACTATGACCTTGTTCTGGCTGAGGATGAGGAGATGGTATGTTGGAGCCTCCATAAAAAGCCTGTCTTGTGCATCTAGGAAATGGAAACTAACTTTTAGGAAGACTTTGTGCATCCATGTGCTCATTGAATCAAAACTTACATCCCTAACTTTTTTCCTTGTCAGTGAAATTCGATTTTCAAAATATTCACTCATGCCCTATTGACTCTTAAGAGATATGACCATGGCAGCACATTGAGTGTGTGGGCAGGATTAAGTCCTCTTATCAGCCAGTCCTTCTTCCCACCTCCTAATCTTCCAAGAATTACAGAAATGAGGACTGGCCCAGGCTTTTTGTTATCAGTGTCTGCCTTAATTCCACGGCTGCCATTCAGTGCTTTTAAAAGTTGGTCTGTTTTTTCATGAACAGTTGTCCACCTTTGCTTTTTGTGACTGACCTATCATCCTTTATTTCTTTCTTAGAACCGAATGCATGAAAGCATGAAACTGTTTGACAGCATTTGTAACAACAAATGGTTTACAGACACTTCAATCATTCTCTTCCTCAACAAGAAAGATCTTTTTGAGGAAAAAATAAAGAGGAGTCCATTAACTATCTGTTATCCAGAATACACGGGTAAGTGGTCATGAAAGATTTTGTTGGAAGTACCCACCTGAGGTCAACACTTAGTGACATTCCTACAACTGCCTTTTGTTTGGAACAAAGCCTGTTATCCTTATGGGGAGTGTTTGCCGGTAGTGGAATCAACATAAGTATGTGATTAGAACCCTCGAGTCTAACGTGCTGTTCCCGACACAGATGAGTTTACAAGTGTGTTTTATATTTCTGTTCTTATTTTCTGAGGGATATAGAGAAAGAAAAAAATCAAAATTTGGCATAAATACATTTAAGAAAGTGCAAGGATAAGGTGCAATCTTTGCACTCAAGAAACTGACAGTCGTTGTAGCGAGAGAAACACATGCCCACACGAAGGATTTCATTGTAGTATGAAATGTTGATGAAAGAAGAACAGAAGCAGTGGTTACCTCGATGGGGTCAGTGCAGTCTTTGTCTCGAGGAAGTGACACTTAGAGTGAGACAGGAAGAGGATGAATTAGATACCACCAAGCGGACGGGGAATTTTAGGAAGAGGGAATAGCATGTATGGAGGTAAAAAGGGACATGATTTGTTCCGGAACCAGGGAGGAATTTGTTATGGCTGAGCGTTAAGTGGGGGGAAGGACTGATTGGAGAGATGGGATGCTCCTGCAGGGCCTAGTTTCTCATGCTGAGACGTGGGGAAGGAGCTATTAAAGGATTTTAATTGGGAACATGAAATCGTAGGATCTGTGCTTCAAAATGGCAATAAAGATAGATAGTAGGGGAGTTGAATTAGTAAGGACTCTCTTTGGGTGCAAACAAAATCTTTTGGTGAAGATATGGGGATATACCATAGACGTCAAGGGCAAGAGTGCAGGCATGTCTTAACCGTGCAGTTAGAACTAGGAATAGAAAGCTGTCACAAATCCCTATTTCTTTTCTCTCCTCTCTGTTCCCACCCCGCCCCTGTGTGTTTTCTTTATTCTTCTCTCTTTACCAACTTCTTCTGCTGCTCAATTTATGTGATAAAAGATGGTTCTGCCACTGTTTCTGTATTTCCTCCATTTAAAAGACCAGGCTAGACTGAGTTCAAATTCCCCAGGTTCACATTCCTAGGAGAAACATGGCTGCCAGGGCTGCACCACTATGACTTATAGATCAGAGCCGGGCATTTCCGGGGAAGGGGACTCTTCGTTGAGCAGACACTGTAAATGCCTTCTATGATAAGGCGAGGGTAGGGACGTGGGGAGAAGCAGAGCTACTCCCCAAGTTCTGTCTTGATTGGGTGCTGGTGCTGTGCTCTGAATTCTTATTTAGGAATGTTGGTTTTGAAGTGTCTGGAACACCCAGATGGAGATATCTAATAGGCAGTTATTGTGTATGTGGCCTTGGAGCTTGGGGAGAGGTTGAGGTTAAGGTATATTGATTGGGGATACAGTTTGGGAATGAAAATGATGACTCAGTGGATATTATAGAAAGAGGAGAGAAAAGGACCATGGATGGGATAGGAGAGTATCAGCCTCTCTTGGCAGGAGAGAAAGAAGGGTTTGTAGAGGAT
Source organism: Myotis yumanensis (assembly GCF_028538775.1). Taxonomy (NCBI): domain Eukaryota; kingdom Metazoa; phylum Chordata; class Mammalia; order Chiroptera; family Vespertilionidae; genus Myotis; species Myotis yumanensis. The sequence goes on from NW_027223768.1 coordinate 5,559,198, forward strand.
CCAAAAGGAAGAACCAGAAGAGCCAAAATATCACAAACTAAGAGGAGCATTTAAGAAGTGAGGAGTGTTTGCCGAAACCGGTTTGGCTCAGTGGATAGAGCGTCCGCCTGTGGACTGAAAGGTCCCAGGTTTGATTCTGGTCAAGGGCATGTACCTGGGTTTCGGGCACATCCCCAGGAGGTGTGCAGGAGGCAGCTGATCGATGTTTCTCTCTCATTGATGTTTCTAACTCTCTGTCTCTCTCCCTTCCTCTCTGTAAAAATTTAATAAAATATATTAAAAAAAAAAAAAAGAAGAAGAAGTGAGGAGTGGGCAACAGTGTTGTATGCAGAACAATGAGATACACATTGGAGTGACCTCTGGTGTTGGCCGTAGCCGAGAGCAGTAAGAGGAGTGATAAAAGTGGAGGATGTTTGTAGGCGTAGAGGTAAGAGCCTACAGCAAGAGAAAAGTTATAAAGAGTGGATGTGATGGATGGAGCGACATTTGCAAGCGGGCAGGAAAAAAAGGAATCAAGAGTCTAGGTAGGGCCCTGGCCGATGTGGCTCAGTTGGTTGAGCGTTCCCATGCACCAAAGGATCGCTGGTTCAGTACCCAGTCATGGCACATATCCAGGTTGTGGGTTTGCTCACTAGTCGGGATGTATGCAGGGAGGCAAACGATTGATGTTTCTCACATCGATGTGTCTCTCTCTCTCCCTCTCCCCCTCTCCCCCTTGCTCCCTTCCTTCTTCTTCTCCCACCCTTCCTCTCTCCATTCCTCTGTCTCTCTAAAATTAATAAAAAACATAAAAGAGTCTAGATAGGATGAGTGGATGAACAAAGAATGGCATGTTCATGGAGCATTATTCAGCCATAAAAAGGATGCTACAGCTGGGATGAGCTCCATAAACATTAAGCTAAGTGAAAGAAGCCAAATACAAAAGGTCACAATTGTGTGGTTCCTTTTATATGATGCATCCAAAATGGGCACATCCACAGAGACGGAAAGCAGATGGCTGGGTGGCTATCAGGAGATGGTGGGGGAGTGGGATGTTTTTCTGGGGTTAACAGGCTTTGAAACTAGAGAGAGGTGGTGGTGGCCTCACATTGTGAACACAGGAAATGCCACGTATTGTACACTTTGAAATGGTTTGTTATACGTTACGTGAATTTTACCTCAACTTTATAAAAGGAGTTTAGGTAGAGCAACTGAACTTGGAACCAGAGAGGAGACATCTCTAAGACCAAAGGTACAAAAATAAATGCAGATAGCAGTAACTTTTTAAGCGAGGTGTTGAGCTAAAAGGTTAAGATAATAGTTTAAGCCCCATGGCCTCTGTTTCTCAGGGAAGTTGGAAATGTGGTCCTCTGTTCAGAGTGAGGCGGGAGGTGAGAGCTGGGCGAGTCTATATAGAAAGTAGGAGGTTGGGCGGGGGGGAGAAATCTTTCTTAAAGTTTCTTAGTACGTATTTTTATTGATTTCAGAGAGGAAGAGAGAGGGGGAGAGAAACATCAATGATGAGAGAGAATCATTGATGGCTGCCTCCCTCACGCTCCCTACTAGGGATCGAGCCTGCAACCCAGGCATGTGCCCTGACCAGGAATTGAACCATGACCTCCTGGTTCATAGCTTGGCGCTCAACCACTAAGCCATGCTGGCTGGAAATCTTCCTTAAGACAAGTAAAAGGCCCTGACCGGTGTGGCTCAGTGGATAGAGCGTCGGCCTGCGGATTGAAGGGTCCCGGGTTCGATTCCAGTCGAGGGCATGTACCTGGGTTGCGGGCACATCCCCAGTAGGAGGTGTGCAGGAGGCAGCTGATCGATGTTTCTCACCCATCGATGTTTCTCACTCTCTATCCCTCTCCCTTCCTCTCTGTAAAAAAATCAATAAAATATATATATTAAAAAAAAAAAAAAAAAAAAAGACAAGTAAAAGGATTGACATTAATGTTCAGTTGGGAGTCTTCTTCACACATAGCAAAGAGCCCTGGATGTCACCGCTGTGTGTGTGTGTGTGTGTGTGTGTGTGAACTTCCAAGCCTTTTTTCTGTTTATTGTATCCTTCTGAAGGATTCCCAGTCCTTATTTCCCAAGTACCAATATCTATTCCTACCAGTCAGACATGTTTTTCAGTCCTCTATCGCCTTTAAATTACACAAGCCCCACAGATCTGTGGGAAACCATTTCAGGCCCCTACCAAGCTATCTTCCTTCAGTTCTTTAAACATTCTGTTGAAATAACACCCTTTTCTTTGCTATTTCGTGTTTATGTGCTCAGTGCTGGTATTTTTTGTTATGCTTGATGTTGGTGACAGTAGCCGCTGGTTCATAGGAATCAGTTTCTGTTGCCTTTCTCTGGCTCTGCAGCCATTTCCGAGGCTACTCTAAAGGCTCACAGGTAGAGAAGATGTGTAGGAAGCAGGTGATTAAGGGTGTTAATTACAAATGTTGACAATGGGATTTGGTCCTCCCTCCCCCACCCACCTCCACCTTTAAAAAAATTACAGCATTATTGAGGTATAATTCACATACCATAAAATTGACTACTTAAAGGTGTACAATTCAGGGCCCTTTCCATTTGCATCTGTTAGTGTACCTTTGGTTCTTTAAATTATTGCATCAAGGCTCTGAGGCTAAGCCCCTTAACACTGGAATGATTTTGAAAAGAAGCGTGACTTACCCTTTTGAATTATTTCACACTAGAGGCCCGGTGCACAACATTCGTGCACTCGGGGGTAGTGGGGTCCTCAGCCCAGCCTGTGCCCTTTCACAGTCTGGGAGCCCTTGGGGGAAGTCCAACTGACGGCTTAGGCTGCTGCGGAGGTGGGAGAGGCTCCCACCACGGCCACTACACTTGCCAGCCGTCAGCCCGGCTTCTGGCTGAGCAGCGCTCCCCCTGTGGAAGCGCACTGACCACCAGGGGACAGCTCCTGCATTGAACATCTGCCTCCTGGTGGTCAGTGTGCATCATAGCGACTGGTCATTCCGTTGTTTGGTCAATTTGCATATTACCCTTTTATTATATAGGATCTCCTCAAGGAGTACAGGCTTTGTGACCTTCTAAACCAGCGGTTCTCAACCTGTGGGTTGAGACCCCTTTGGGGGTCGAACGACCCTTTCACAGAGGTCATCGGAAAACACATATATAATTATATATTGTTTTTGTGATTAATCACTATGCTTTAATTATGTTCAATTTGTAACAATGAAATTGGGGATCACCACAACATGAGGAACTGTATTAAAGGGTCGTGGCATTAGGAAGGTTGAGAACCACTGTTCTAAACAATTGTGTTCTAGAAATGTATGCTCCTACTCTCCTAGTTTCCTTTTATACTTCGTAGGGTTTTTTTAGCCAAAAAGTCTAAATGAAAGGGGAAAGAGAAACTTACAGTTTGTTTTTCTGGATCTTTGTGTGTGATGATTTTGTTCAGTTTATAATGATATGAGTCCGCTCTGAAGAAAAACCTAATGATGATGATAGAAATACAGAAATGTGTCTGTATTCCATTGGCCTGCGTGCCCTCTCTTTGTCGGTAAATGGGGAGGCTCGCTGTAGCTGAGTTCGGGCAGCTATTTAATTTGAACTGAGGATGTGGGGTGTCTGCCTCAGGTTCCAACACGTACGAAGAGGCAGCTGCTTACATCCAGTGCCAGTTTGAAGACCTGAACAGAAGGAAGGACACCAAGGAGATCTACACCCACTTCACCTGTGCCACCGACACCAAGAACGTGCAGTTTGTTTTTGACGCTGTCACGGATGTCATCATTAAGCACAACTTGAAGGAGTGTGGGCTCTACTGAAGCGAGTGGGCGTGAACCAAAGGTAAAACTTGGGGCAGTGGTTCCCAGCGCTGCGGCCATGTCTCTCGACTCAGTAAACGTTCTCTAATGAAGAATGTTCTTCTTTTCCAGTTATTACATGTGGAGTGTTGAGACCAGACCTCTCCTGCTGTCTCCTGGGCAGCAGCGAGCATGACCGGGACCAGGGATGGCGGCAGCATGCAGAACTCTAGCGCTCTTTAGCACAATCTTCTGTAGTAGGGACTCTTAATTGACACGAGATGCTCAAGTCAAACATGGAATTGGACAGCCGTAAAGTATGAATCAAGACATCACTTGGATTTCAAAATCTCAAATGTTAGAGCAGATGTGAAGTTGAGGTGCTGCATTCCAGAACTTCAATATGTAGCTTTTTTTTTTTTCTTGTTAACAGACCATCAGTAGTTTATTTTTTAAGGTTTTTTTTCCCGTCAAGAATACAAAATTTTATTTCTTTGTTTGCAAAAGAATCTTTATTAAAACACACACAGTCTTAACTATGCACAAGATATGAGCAGATCATCTTGAAAATATTCCTCTTAGTAGGAACTCTTTGTTTTTTAACTCTTGGTATGGTCAGAATATAATATTTCTGTAATTGTGTAATTCTTCAGTTATTGGGACTATAATTACAGCTTTTTTGGATGAAACGTGTGTTACTATTCTGTTGAAAGTACCATAATGATTTCTAAATGGTAATTACAGTGGAGAGTTCTGTCTAGCTCTCTCTTTTTTTTTAAGCTTAGGGTAAGGGTTTACTGGGTTTATGCTGATTACCAAATTACTAAATAAATGCTTCTGTAGTATGATAAAGTCAACTTCTTGGATACAGACATACCTAGGGCAGCTGCCAATCAAATGCAAATTGCTAAATTTTATCTCTTTTTTTTTTAATGGCTAAATTTTAAACAGAACCAGTGACTTTGCTGGTACGTCCCTACTAAATTGACCGCTCTGATCCTTGATTGTCTGTCTCGGTCAAAGGGAGTTTTGTCAACGATGCCCCTTGTTTTTCATCTCCTATGGCCTTTTTTTCTGTTGGGAAACATCGAAAGTGTATGAACAGTGCATGCTTTTACTTTGTAAATGTGGTGCCAAAGCCGTTTGCCATTGTTTTTATTGTAGCAATGTTAATTGTAATAACCCTTAGGACGTTCTTTTGCCGAAACCATTGCATTTGGGGACCTTTTTCCACGTTGTCATGTGTACAGATTTTGATCTGTTATAGTGGCAGCAGTATTAAAATGATGAGTAAAGAGTCCAGGTCTGTTCCTGTTTGTCACTAGTCCTTTCTGGAAGTATTTTCTTTTGTTTCTTTTTGCCCCTGCTGAGTGTGCTTTGGCCTTTGTCTGAGAGTGGGTTTAGGTAAGGAGGTTCCCTGAAGGCTAGCCTTTTGGTGTAATTGTGTTGTTGAATCCTGGCCAGCCTGAGGGGCTTATGTCCCATCTGTGTAAGTGACAGGCCGTCACAGTCCATTTCCCAGATTGACATTTTGATCGTGTGGGGAGCTGTAGTTGCCTCTGCCTGCAGGTCCTTTTGTACAAAGAACAGCAAATGTCATTAAATAGTGAACGGTCCATTGCGGAGGCAGATGAAGAGAATGCATTTTGAGCAGGCCATGTCACTGGTTTAAGCAGTGCCTTTTGGGGTCCAATCTTTTAGGATTGGATTCTGTTTCATCTTTTGATGTGATCTTTCACTAGTTTAAAAAGAAAAAAAAAAGTTTGGTGGTCATCGAAGCTGGTTCCAAAAGTAAGCCACAGTAGTTCAGTGCCTTTTTTGGTAGTTTTTGTTGTTGTTTTTTTTCTTTCTTATTCTTTTTGGAAAAGTATTACTATGCAGATGGTGAACTGTGTTATCTAACAATTTTATTTCAGTGTTGTGAAAACGACCTAAAAGAAAGAAAATTATCAGCTTTAATTGGTGATTGACTTATGCCCACAATGTAAATAGGGATGATAGTTCTTGTTTGTTTTGAATATATCTTTTCCTTATTGTATTTTGTAAATAGAATCATCTGGAAATGAGAATTGCTCCAGTGTTATTTTAACTGTAGTGTTTCTATAGTCTGGGCTGATGGGATGGTGTTGTTGATAGCCCATAATAACAGATAACCCCAAAAAGTTTATTATACTTTGAAATGCATTTTGTATTTTCATTTGAATATGTCTGTGTTCATTTTTAGTCCTTCTGTTAGTGAAAAGTAGTAGTTTCCACTTTTCTGCCTCTCACACCATTTACACTTGTTCTGTGTTTACATGAAGATCAACCCCCACCCTTCCCCCATCCCAAATAACTTACCTGAATGTACATTCCTTGGCAGACACAGGGACACAGTTGAAGTCAGTGATTTTCAAATATGCCTTAAGCCCAGATCACCTGGATCCATCTCAGAGATTGACTCCTGGCCAGCTGGCTAGCAATCCATAACTTTAAAAGGGTTATTCTGATCACCAGGCTCGCAGATCACTATTGTATCTTGAAATACAAGATTTTTTCTTATAGCTAGGATGTAGGGATGAAACATCCTATCTACTAGCCTGGAGAAAAGATTTGATATTTGTAATTAAAGAAACAAAAAGTTGCCTGTGTCTGGGGGTGAAGAATGCTGGAGAGTTGTGATGGATCATGTTTCAGAATCCAGGTGGCCAGGCTCTGGACCATCCAAGAAATCAGCACATCTAAGAAAATTAAATTGTAATAAATAAAGAACAGTATTTACTAGACCCCAGCCGGAAGGACTGCAGTAATAGCTTCTTTTTTGTTGACAGTCATATCTTTCTCTCCTGATTTAAACCTTAGACTCTATATAAAGAGGAAGCATTCTGCTTCCTGGCCAGTCTCCTCTACCTTATTAATTCAACCTTGCAACAGATTTCACCTCCTGGCATGAAAATTCCGAAGACATTTACAGTTTTTTGTAAGTGGATCTTGAGATGCCATCTTTATTTTATTTTGGACAGTTAGATTTCTAAGTGTAGTTCAGTGTATCGTTTTATTATTTCCACTGATGGATTGTTCTTTTTCACAAAGTGCTGCATTCTAAGAATAGATGGACCACATTTTTAAAAACTGCTCTCTTGTCTTATTTATTTCTTCTTCTATCTATTGGTTTTATTACATGTGTATTTTAGAGTATTTAAAAATAATCACTGGTTCTTCCAATTCTTTTGCTCACCTTAATTGTGTACATCCTGGCCATGGTTCTCCTTTTGGTGGCTGTGACTCGCTGTGGACATTGTTTGCCTGGCCTGGCGAAGTACTCCGTCTGCTTATCTGTTTGCTTAGCACAGCTCTGGAGTTTCCTGTTGCGGAGCTCCTTGCTGTCTGGCAGTCACATAGACGCTAAAGTTAGTCTCATTCCAGTTAAACCCTGCCTTTGGTTGATTTTTCCCTTCCAAATGCTCAAAAAATCACAGTCAGTCCTCTACTCATTTATAAAACCTAAAACTGCACTTATTCCCTTCCCTCTTATCACTTGCGAAACCTTTTAGATGTGATACTGATGTGACTTAGTTTTTTTTTTAATGTTTTTATTGACTTTTAGAAAGAAGGGAGAGGAAGAGAGATAGAAATATCGATGAGAGAAACATCATCGATCAGCTGCCTCTTGTACGCCCCCTACTGGGGATCAAGCTAACCCGGGCATGTACCCTGACGGGAATCAAACTATGACCTCTTGGTTCCTGGGTCGATGTCCACCGCTGAACCACACCGGCTGGGTGTGGTTCCGACTTTAACAACAAAGTTGTCTCAGTTTCCCAGTATTCTTCTCCAGGCTTCATAGTAAAATGAGAGATGTGACCTTGATCGGCCACAGCTCTCTGCATGGCTTCATGGCCATCCACACACAAGAGACAGCCAGACGTTGATCTTGCTGTCTGTAACTATTGGGAAGTAAAAGATTCGAGGCCCTGAAGAACTGCCTTCTAGGATGGTCAAGATCTTTGTTCGGGTGCCTTTGTTTAGGTTTTAACCCCCTGGTCCCACCCCCACCCCCACCCCCACCCCCACCCCACACACACCTGCAATTTTCTCATAACCTTTTATGAGTTACTTCTTCTGAGGAGCACGTACTTCCGAACAAGTCCGGGCAGGACAGGGCAGTTTTCCTGGTTCTGCGTCAAGCCGGGGTCAGGCCTGTCTTCTCAGGACTAAGGTAGTGAGGAATGTTACACAGGAGTAGGTAGCGGAGAGCCACGGCGAACATGGGGACATTCCTTGGCCAGGCTACTTTTTATTTGCCAGTAAGAAGCACTTTTTGTACATGACCTATAGTATCTACTTTTTACACAAAATTAAGACAAAACAAGAAACTGGGACTTGTAAACATTTATTTCACTGCATTTATTTATGCGTTGGAAATGGAAAGATTCACACACCACACTAAAAACCAAATCCTGTGACAGAGCTAACTGTAAATGTAATGCCATGAATCTACCGATCATGGAAGAAGAGCGCAGCTAGCCTAAACTGGAGTGGAAGTCTTTTCTGAGGCGCCTGGGACAGGGTGGGTACGGGGAGTGATGGAGGAGTCCAGTAGTAAAGGCTTGGTGTGCCCGGTGCCGATGTTTGCCTGAAGTCTAGTGGGAATCAACAAGGTAGCAGCGATCATAAAATAATTAGCAAGGACACAGCTGGGACACACCATCTCCGTGTACGAGCATTCACTAAGCTGTGAGGTTTGAGAGCTGGAATATTAAATGTTGTACAATTGGATTTTTCTATCTCCTAACTTCTATTATCCTCCGTTGTGTACCCATATTCCATGTATGAGAGATTCCCCCAGGAGACATAACAAGTCACAAGAAATTGCCTGTTCTAATGGTTCATTCTTGCTCATGTAGGATGAAGGTCCTGAGGCCCCAGAATCTGAGGAGGTTGGAGAGTTGTTCTGTGTGCTGGGTTCTGTTTTTCCCCCGTTTCCAACCAGCTAGGAAATCTTTTGGTCTTATATCCCTATTCTGTGAACTAAAAGTGGGCTTAGTTATATCTCCCAACTATGATGTTCCACGGTTCTCATCACATAGAAATGACATTTAAAGGTGCTTTGTAAATATTCGTGATACTCAAGACTACACTGCAGAGTCTTTGTAGCTGCTCATCTTGTCTCAGCATCTCAGTGTCCCATATTCATTTTAAAGACCTGAAATGAAGTTCAACTACATGCGGAGCAGGTGAAAGGTCTGTTTTTTTGTGTGTTATTTTAAAATATATTTTTATTGATTTCAGAGAGGAAGGGAGAGGGAGAGAAAGATAGAAACATCAATGATGAGAGAGAATCATCGATCGGCTGCCTCCTGCACCCAGGCATGTGCCCTGACCGGGAATTGAACCATGACCTCCTTGTTGTAGGTTGATGTTCAATGAAAGGTCTTTGTTTTATTTTCTGTTCACACCATTGCTTACATTTTCATGACCAGAGGGCACCAAAAGGTTGTCAGTTCGATTCTTGGTCAGGATACGTGCCAGGGTTGCAGGCTCAGTCCCCAGTGCGGGGAGCGTGCAGGAGGTGGCTGATGGATGTTTTGCTCTCACAATGATGTTTCTGTCTCACTCTTTGAAAAAAATCAGTAAAGAATCTTTTTTAAAAAAATTCCACAATGTGGTATGATTGGGGGGAAGTGGGTCCTCCCTATTTGAAGATGGATTAAATGGGATACATTTGCATGGGAGGCCTGTGTGACAGGTCATAGCTGCGGTGAGGATTCTAACCCAGTGCTTCAGACCTGCAAAGATAGACCTGTACTCTGTGTGTTGGCTTCCTTTGTAAATTTCCGAACTTACTTAATGCCATTTAAATATTCTGAGAAGGGCCCATAGGACTCATTAGACTGCCAGAGGGATCCATATCCTATATAATAAAGAGCTAATATGCTAATTAGACTGGACGGCAGGCCGACCTTCCGGAACAACCAGTGGGCAGGGCCGAGAGGCAGCCGAGCTGCAAGGGCCGAGCCCCTTGCACAAATTTCGTGCATTGGGCCTCTAGTACAAAAAGTGAAAAACCCAAAAAACCACCACAAAAACCTCAGAGCCCCTGTATGTAGAATTAAAGCAAACAGGTAAGTCATGGTTGGAGCAAGCCATTTAGAAAAGTCCCTGAACAGCTCTTGGATACAAGAAGTCTTACCCAGATTTTTTCTTTGACTTGAGTTTCGGTTTGTTTCCTTTTTAAAAAATACTTTTTTATTGATTTGGGAGAGAGAGAGACAGAAACATCAATGATGAGAGAGAATCTTTGATCGGCTGCCAGTGTGGGGGATCGAGCCTGCACCTGGGCATGTGCTCTGACCCGGAATCAAACCGTGATCTCCGGGTTCATAGATGGACGCTCAGCCACTGAGCCACGCCAGCCAGGCTTTGGCTCAAGTTTTTTTGTTTTGTTTTGTTTTGTTTTTTTTTGCGGACGCCAGGACCAGCGATCACCAGCTGCCCAAGTACCAAAAAATTATGCTCCCAAAATCTCTCAATGTCGATTCCGCGCGTAGCCCAATCAGGCTGCTCTACGTGTGCCACTCACGACAAAAGCTCTTTTTTTTTTTTTTGGCTTAAGTTTTTAAGTGGCAGTAGGCAGAGTAGTTTTCCTTCATTCCCCCAAGTTGGTTTCTTTTCAAGGATTCAGACTAGTGAATGAATCCAATTTTAACAGCTGCAGTGTCGTCTTCAGTGTGTTTCAAGCTCATATGGTTCCCTAGTATCAACATTGCTGGTAGCAGCCTCAGTGTGAATGTGTGCTTCTGGCAAAGAGTGTATTTTCATTTTAATTGACACGTTCTTCGAGATACTAAATCTTGCTGCCAAGAGCCTTCCTCACTGGTGGTTGTAAGAATGCTAAATCCATCCTTCACCGCTCCTGTCAAGACAAATGCAAGCTTCGCCTCCCCTCAAAGGAGTTCAGAGGAATAATTTGCTTAGTGGTCTGTTTGGGAAGATGTTTTCAGCCAGACGTTACATGGACCCACCCAACTGCAAAGATGTTTATTGTCTAAAGCAAGATCCGCTGCCTTTTTTATTATGAAACAAATAGCAGTTGAAATGAGAATTTTAGGATTGCTCACTTGTTCTAGATTCTATGGTAGAGGAGTAGCAGCAATAAAATTATTAATACTCCAAGCTTACTTAGAAAGTGCCCTGAATAGCTGAGAAACAGTTACCTATAGATAAAGGGAACTCGGTCTTTTGGGGGGCAGAGGGGTAGTCTGGTTAATAAAATGATTGTTCCTCTATATGTGCCTTCAAAACTAACACCTCTACTCAGTGATCTGGATGTCTGAGCTAAGGCACATAGAGGTCTGTTAGTGAAAAGGGGTGGTAGGGTTATAAGGTTTTGTTTTTCATTGATTTTTGCTGTTTTGCTGGGGCTAGTTCATCAAAAAACCTGGTATTGATTGTCATAAATGGCAGCGTTCACATAGGATTTCTTTCTGTGACTCTAACCACAGAGCCTTCTGTGCCTTCCCTGCAGTTAGGTCTGTGATCATCAGGAGAGCCCCGTGAAGTAGTAGAGGAGTTCCCTTCACTTTACAGGTGAGGGACTGAGGCCTGAGAAATGAAATGTTTACGTTTTGCAGTGAGTTGCAGAACCGGTCCCGGAGCCTGGGTCTTCTGGCTCCTGGCCTCGGGCTCTTTAAACTCACTGGCTACCCTGCTTTGAAAAGAATGTGAGAGACCGTCCAGGCATGTATACCTCACCTCCAAGGGAGCACGCATTCATTCCCCATCTCATGGTGTCGTGACCGGACATTTTCTGCTCAAAATCGCCCAGATTCCAAGCCTGTTCGTGGAAGATACACGTGGGAAATGATGGAGATCAGAAGAGCCCGCAGTCCTTGAGGTTTTCTTTGATGATAATATCTGTAACTGCGTCAAAGACAAATTTGACGTTTTGCGTGTCCGTAGCGCAGGTCATGTGACTGTAGATTTCTTTGACATCTTTTCGCATGTTGAGGTCAAGGAACTGGCTCTTGATATAATTCCCTGCATCCTCATAAGAGTTGTTCCCTGATTTTCCAGAAAAACAGTGAAGAAATGGGATAAATTAACCCTTAGTTGCTCACTTGCTTTTTAGGTGACTGACCCTCAGAGTGTTACGAGTGAAAACAAACGCCGTTTTGAAGGCAAGGCCCCTCCTGTACTGCACTCCCGTGTTTCTCACTCAAGTTGAGCAAAGAAATCGAGGTGAGAGGTGCCTGTGTCTCCACCCTAGGTTTCTGGTAGATTCCGTTGGGATAGGCAGTCGGTGGCTCTCCTGCATCTGACATCTGCTCTGTTCCAGAGACACCTGAATGTAAACCTAGCTCTATCCACTGAGCTAACCAGCTAGGGCGACGATTCTTTCTCGTCATTGAGGTTTCTAACTCTCCCTCCCTCTCCCTTCCTCTCTCAAAGCAATAAAAAATAAACTTGAACAACCTGGAACTGGATGCCCAAGTGTCTCAGCCGAGACAGCCAAGTGTCACTTGGACATCACAGAGCTCCCAAGAGGAAGGAGAGCTAAGGGAGAAGGAGTCATCAAGTTGGCACAGGCCGGGGGTTTACTGAGTGCGCCTCAGAGACAAGTTCCTCCCTGTCTCCTTGGTGTGGGGAATGGCACCACCAGTCATCACTGGGAAAGCCTTACCCTGTCCCCAGCCCTGACACTTACCATCATACTCTGGGAAGCAAATGCTGAGATGCACCTTCTTGATTTTCTCCTCAAAGAGGTCCTTCTTGTTGAGAAAGAGGACAATGGACGTGGCCGCGAAGAACTTGTGGTTGCAGATGCTGTTGAACAGGTGCAAGGACTCATGCATACGGTTCTAGGGGAGGAAATACAGCAGAGACAGCAGGCTGGGCTTATGGGATGGGTGTGTGCCTCCTGCTCTGGGAGACACGAGTGCCACAGGCCAAAAGCAAGATAGGGAACAGCTTCTCTCTCTAGAACAGCCAACAGACTCTGGCTTCCTCCTGCTCTTCCTATCGTGGCCGTGTGACGGGAAGGATCATCGCGCTTTTCTGGGTCTGTCTCCCTATCTCGTAGGGTTATTACACAGGTTAAACGAGGTCATGTATGGAACGTGCCCGTGATCGTGAAGGCCAAGAATGTCACACAGGTCTTTGGGAGCCAGGGCACACTAAGGATTGTGACATCCACACACGCTACTGACCCAGGGTTGAGACTGGGCCCTTGTTAGCGTGTGCCCATTTGCGTCTCCAGGGTGGTTTTGATGGGCTTCTGTGATGGGGTCCCGGGTCTCAGTTTGGGCAGGAATGTAAATGGTGCCGAATGCTGAGGGCGGGAGAGCCCGGTGCCACACCACAAGCACTTATGCCATTTCCTTCTCTGAGCGGGCCCGGGCCAGCCTGGTCTCGGGGAGCAGGCCATTGGGGTCTTGAAGGATGCTCTTAGCTAACTTGGCTCCATCTTTTCATCTAATGAGAAATAAAACAAACGTAATGTGCAGCCTTTTGTCATTGCTAAGACTCCTGCAAAACCCTGTCAGACCTCGTAGACTTGAAGAGGTCTTGGGAAATGAGCGGCCCCGTGAGACGTTTCGCTAGAAGGTATCTAGGGTGCCCGGATGGAACGTGATCTAAGGAGAAGGGAGAGAACCTGGAGCAGGGGCTAGGAGGCCACTCACCACCTCGTCGTCTTCCACCAGCACCATGTCGTAGGCGCTGAGGGCCGCACAGAAAATGATGCACGTGACTCCCTCAAAGCAGTGGATCCACTTCTTCCTCTCCGACCTCTGCCCTCCCACATCGAACATCCTGAGGGCGGAAAGCTGTCCTCCAGGCATGTGCGGGGATGGCCCCCAGGTCTGGTGTCCACCCCCAGGGAGGCGGCCGGTGGCAGTGAGAGGGCCAGGGAAGGACACTGATTCAGGTGGGCTTTAGTGAAGGTCAGGACGCACGCCCATGCCCTCTGATGTCAGAGGTGCTTTCAGGGTACCACGTTCTCACCTGAAGTTCAAGTCTTTGACGGAAAACTTGGTCTCGATGATGCCTGTGGTTTTGACTCTGGATCGTAGCACATCTTGCTCATTGGGGAGGTAGTCGGGGGCCGTAATCCGGTCTAATTGGTTCAGGTAGCTAGAGAAAAGTGGTTGGCATCGGTGACATTACATTTTCACAGCGAAGGCCAAGAAAGGTCAAGAATCTTACCCAAAGGCATACAACTGACTTGGCGGTAGAACCAGGACTAGAATCCAGATTGTTAAAGCCAGGGTTCTTCCCTTCAGGTCCTCGGTCTCCTCACAAGAGACAGTGTGGCGTGGGCTGGGGGCCACGTCCGTTTGAGGCAGCGGTTCCGCCCCATTGAAGTCACGTCAGGTAACTTCCATGCATTTCCCCTGGCTAAAGGGTTTTCTAGACTCCCGAATGAGGTTTGGCGGTTTTAAAGGTGCCAGGAGTTCCATCAAAAACATAGGAGTGGGTTAAGAAACTAGCACACGTGAGACGCGAGTCACTGCAACGTTTATATCCTGAATCGAGTTGGGGGAACCGTTGACATATTGGGGAAACTTGAATGAACACTGACTTGGCTACTTGATGACATTAAGGAATTTTAAATATTTAGTTGTAGTGATTATGTTGTGATTTGTTTTTAAAAAGAGCCCTTATTTTTAGAGATACATAATGAAATGTTTAGGATGAAATGATAGGATATCTGGGATTTACTTCAATATAATCCAGTGGGGGATGAAGATAAAATGAAAAAAGAGTGGCCATGAGTTGATAACAGTGAAAGCCTGGTGATGCAGTGTATATTCTACTTTTGTATATGTTTGCCAGTTACCATTTTTTTTAAAGTTCAAAAAAGAAGGTGGTGGCAGGAGGAAGGCAGATGTGAAGTGAAGGGACCGAGAGAAAGAGAGAAGGAAAGTTAACACCGGTTCCTACTGTATGCCAGGAATTTCACATTCTCATTTGAACCTGACTGGCGTGGCTCAGTAGTTGAGTGTTGACCTATGAACCAGAGGTCATGGTTTGATTCCTGGTCAGGACACATGCCTGGGTTGGGGGTTTGATCTCCAGTGTGGGGCGTGCAGAAGGCAGCCGATCCATGCTTCTCTCTCATCATTGATGTTCTATCTCTCCCTCTGCCTTCCTCTCTGAAATCAGTAATAAATAAATAAATTAAGCAGTAGGGAGCGTGGGAGCTGTGGCCCATGTCCTGACCTAAAGGCATTCAGTTCCGAGCACAAGTAAAATACCACTGAGGCCCAACAGGCAACAGGCCAGCTTCAGTCCCTGGGTCTCCCAGCTTTCAGTGCCTGGAACTTCAGGCCAGTGTGATGTCTCCTAGAAGGTGACGGACGCCTCATCCCGCCCCGTCCCCCGCGAGCCTTACTAGGCCGCCGAGTCGTTGAGCTGGTACTCTGCCGCTCTGTCGAAGCAGGCTTGCACCCCGCCGTCCTGCCACAGCCTCCTGATTACCTCCACCAGCTCGGGGGGCATGGTGCCCTCCTCCAGGGAGTCGGCCAGGTTGTTGAGCTGCCGCCCGTCATCCTGTAAGGCAGAACCCTGGCTGAGAACCACAGGGAGTCCTGGCTTCCCAGGAGGCCTCTGGGAATTCTGCTGGAAGGGCAGCACTTGGCATCGCTCCCAAAGCCTCCTGAGCCGGAGGCAGTGTCCAGGGGAGAGTCCACCTAAGAAAACACTAATTTCTGAGTGGGCTTCCGAGATGCAGAGGGTGGCCACGCACCCAGTCCTGGGGTGCCCGGCAGAGGGCCCTGGGGCTTTCTCTGGGTGTCTCCATCCTCCACCCTTAGGCCAGAGCATGCGCCCCAGCACGTGCCCTCTGCTTCATGGAGACCGCGAGTTCGCAGAGCAGACTGACGGAGAGGTGGGCATGACGGAAGGCAGCGACCTGTCACCTTTGTGAGGTGTAGGAAAAGGCCAACCCTGGAACGAGGGATCGAGCTTGTCACAGTCCCACGGCCGGGCGAGGAGCCCAAGGAGCTATTTAAATGGTAAAGTAAGGCAGAGAAAACATTACAGTAAAGGTAGGGCTTGCAGCCCAGCTGGCGTGGCTCAGGGATTGAGTGTTGACCTAGGAACCATGAGGTCACGGTTCGATTCCCGGTCACGGCACATGCCCGGGTGGTGGGCTCAATCCCCAATGTGAGGCCTGCAGGAGGCAGCCAATCAATCATTCTCATCATGGATGTTTCTCTCTCTCTCCCTTACCCTCTGAAATCAATAAAAACACATTTTTAAAAAAGGCAGAATTGCATGCTTCTCCAGATGTGCACCCGCCTTCCGAACTAAAAAGATTGGAAACTCAGCAGGTGGGATTCTAGTTACACCAACTTTTCGGACCTGTGGTTTCTCCCAGCCTGTTGGCCGCTGGTCTGCTCCTTGTTAGCCTACCTCTCCCTCCAGGCTTACCCCCATCCCGTCAGGCACGTACCGCACAGCTCAGCTGGGCATAGTCGATGCCCAAGGTGGACATGGCGCGGACGATGGCCAGGATGGACTGCAGCACGTTGCCGTAGATGACAGACTTGTACTCCAGGCATTCCTCCGGCGAGTAGCCGTCCTGGTGAATGATCCTGCAGGGAGTGCTCCCGGTCCTCAGCGGGGCCTGAGCAGCCAGGCCTAGGGGCTGCGGATCTGGGAGGCTCTACAGCAGTGGTTCCCAGTGTGGGCACACGCCCCACAGCGGGGCAATTCGAGAATGGGGTATTCACAGTGAATTTTTCATTTCTTATGGTTCTAGGGGCCTCATATACAGTATATAAATATATATATATTGTGCCCTGGCCGGTTTGGCTCAGTGGATAGAGTGTCAGCCTGCAGACTGAAGGGTCCCAGGTTTGATTCTGGTCAAGGCCACATGCCTGGGTTGCGGGCTCGATCCCCAGTAAGGGGCGTGCAGGAGGCAGCCAATCAGTGATTCTCTCTCATCATTGATGTTTCTATCTCTCTCCCTTCCTCTCTAAAATCAATAAAAATATATAAAATATATGTATATATAGTATTGTGATATATTTATGCATTTCAGTTCTCTATTATATGTTTTGAAACTTTGCTATTTTTTCAAATCACTTCATATTTTTTTAAACAATTTTTAGGGCTTTCTTCCTCAGTACTTCAGCTGTCCTTTTGTTTTTTTATTTTTGTCTTTCATGGGTGTCATGTTCTTTGGAAGCTTGTTTAGACCAAGTGAATGACCTTTTAGGCTTCCTCCACATGAGTAGGATTCACTTTTTGAATAGTAAGAATTGTATGTCGGGGTGGGGGGGCATCAGGGTTTTAGAGATGATTAGGTGGGGCGTGGCCAGAAAAGGCTTGGAACCACTGCTCTAAAGGTTCATAAGAACCTGATCTCTGTTCCAAAGTGGAGAGTTAGAGGCAAGGGGTGCAGAGGAGGGGCGTGGGTCCCTTCTATTCTTGACATCAGGGTTCCTTAAGGCCCAGGCGCCCCTCCTCCCCTCTGCCTGCTCTGCCACTCCCTCGCCCACCCGGTCCTTCAGGGCTTCCCTCACTCACTTCATCTGCTTGACGATGGTGCTCTTCCCCGACTCCCCGGCCCCTGCGGGAGAAGTGCTCTTGCTCCAGATGTGCACCCGGCCCCCCCCCCCATCCCCCCCCACACACACACACACAGGGCACAGCACGGGGAGGAGGGCCTGCCAGCCTGAGCTCAGGCCATGCACAGCGGGGTCCTCAGCTCTGCATGGTGGGCGTCTGGGCTGGGGCTTCTTGGTTGGGGAGGGGTCTCCCGCGCATTGAGAGTGTCCAGCAGGGTTCCTGGCCACCACCCGCTGGCCGTCAGTGGCACTCCATGCTGACAGTCGTGACAGCCACACGTGCCACCAGACATTTCCAGATGTCTCCATGGGTGTGGGCTGGGGTGGGGGCAGCCTCCTTGAACCCGGAGAATCGGGGAATTCCTTGACCACCCTCTTCTCTCCCACCCTTTCACTCAGGAGCGAGAACTCGGGCAGGATTGGAGGGAGCTGGATCTCTTCACTGAAATGCTGTTTTTTTTCCATCGTGGTGTTTCCTTTATTGACAAAAATGCCCTAATATCCTCCTTCACGCTCCGCTCTCCCTCCATCGACACCCACAACCCTCTGGCCCTCCCCCAGCCTGGGCTGCTCGCTCTAGTCTAAGCGGCTTATCCTGAAGGTGGAAGAAACTGATTAGGCTTAAAAGATCCCAGCTGGCCACGCTCTTCCCCTGCCTCCCTCCTCGGGGCCCAGGGACAGAGGTGTGCTCCTCCAGGGTGGCCCCAGGGCCAGGCCACACGCCCGCAGGGTGGGGCGGGCCTGGGCTTGCACACCCGCCCAGCTCCCTCCGCACAGCCCCACCCGCCGGCGGCCACTGTGGTTTTCCTGAGCCAGGTGGCCGAGCTCTACTGTCTTGGTTCTATTTACAGCCGAGACTAGTGTCTGACTGACCACCCAGGTGCTGTCTCTCCAGCCCAAACCCCTCATCTGCTTAGGAGCTCTTCAGGGTAGGAGCCTCCAGCTGAAGGCCCAGCCTCCCCTCGGGGCGCCTGCTTCTGCTGTTTTTACCAAGAGCGAGAAGGAGCCGGGCCTCGGCCACGTCCCTGCACCTACATGACACCGATGGTACACAAGGCAGGCCTTGCACGTCCGCCATCCTCTGGAGTCCTGGACTCCGAGTCCTCTGGCTGCGTGTGGGGCCCCGTCCGCAAGCCCCGGGTGCATGGTATGGCCAAGCCCCGAGGTGTTGGGTTCGGTTAGGTTCAGAGATGGGCGGGGCCATCCTGGCCCTGGTTCTGCTCCTGGTCCAAGGACTAGCAGAACCATCCCAGTGGAGCTTTGGCACTTGCATCTAGAGCTCCTGACCCCCCAGCCCGAGACTGGAATGGGAGCGGGACAGGGACCTGCCTGTCCTCCCCCCGCCTGTGGGCTGGGCTGGAGCCCATCTCCGCCCAGACTCCGGCTAAGCTGGACGGAGCGGGCC
Organism: Myotis yumanensis; assembly: GCF_028538775.1. Classification (NCBI taxonomy): domain Eukaryota; kingdom Metazoa; phylum Chordata; class Mammalia; order Chiroptera; family Vespertilionidae; genus Myotis; species Myotis yumanensis. The sequence goes on from NW_027223768.1 coordinate 5,577,926, forward strand.
TTCTCCTTCCCCGGATCATCTCCCCACCGCCTCACCCAACAGCAGCAGCTTGACGGTCTTGGCCTCCTTGTCTGCGTCCTCCTGCAGCTTCCGTTCTAGCTCCTTGGACCGCTTGGCCAGCTGTCTGTCCTCAGCACTGACTCCGCTCCCCATCGCCCGCTGTCTCCTCTGGCGGCTTCTCCTCTAGGGTCTCCGGGTCTGGGAGGAGGAAGGTAAGGGAGCAGTAAACTGGGGTGGAGTGTCAGATCCACAGGCCTGAGAGGCGGGTCTGCAGGGGCCTGGGGAGGGAGCCCGCTCCACGTCTCGTCCCTGCCCCAGCTGGAGAGCTGCTTAGTCTGGGGATTGCGGCCTTTACATCCAGCGCTGTGATGGCCAAGCCAATTAAGAGCTCAGTATGACAAAGGGCAAAGACTCCCTGTTTCTGTGACCAGGGAGGTGGCCTGCTGGGTTCGGACACAGGAGAACAGGGTGTGGGTGCTGGGGATCTGGAGTGAGATAGCGACTGCCCCTCCTTTTCAGGGGCTGACCCCCTAAAAGTCTCTTTCACAGAGACTCTGGGTCTTATTTCAAGGCACCGAAGCACACCCCTCTGTCCTCCATCACCGCAGGCGGCCCTGGCGAGGGCTTTTTGTTTGGGGTGCTGCCCTTCCTTGGGAAGATTAGAAATGTTTTTTCCAGCCCGGCTGGCGTGGCTCAGTGGTTGAGCCTTGATCTATGAACCAGGAGGTCAAGGTTCGGTTCAATTCCGGGTCAGGGCATATGCCCGGGTTATGAGCTCAATCCCCAGTGGGAGGCATGCAGGAGGCAGCCGATCAATGATTCTCTCTCATCATTGATGTTTCTCTCTCCTTCTCCCTTCCTCTCTGTAAAAAATCAATAAAATATATTTAAAAAAAGAAAGAAATGTAGACACTGAGGCCTTACCCCAGACCTTCTCAGAAGTTCCCTTTTTGGCAGGATCGCAAGTGATTTGAAGGACAGGGAAGTGCCCCCCGGGGAGGCCAGGGCCTTGGTGTTCCCTCGCACCTGCCTAATGATGTGACTCACCTGAGTGCTTGTATTTCATCAGAACCCCGGTGCCACCGATGGGAAGGAGATCATCTGATTTCAAAGATGTTCAAATGTTATACGTTTTTAAAAGGGTGTGCTTTAGGATCCATAAGTTCCAGTAATAATGCCAATTCCAGAGCCTGAGCAACTGTATTTTACACTAATATAAGGAGTTATCGTCACATAGCAAGTTTGAAAAGCCCTGATCCAGAACAGTGGTTCTCAACTTTTGGTGTGCATTGGAGTTGACGTAAAGAGCTTTTTAAAATAAAAAAAAAATTACTGATTTAATTGGTCTGGAATGCAGTCCAGACATGAAGATTTTTCTTTCCTTTTTTTAAAAAATATTTTTTTATGGATTTCAGAGAGGAAGGGAGAGAAAGAGAGAGAGATTGAAGAGAATCATTGATCGGCTGCATCCTGCATGCCCGCCACCCCCCCCCCCCCGCCCCCCACTCTCCCCACTGGGGATCGAGCCCGCAATCTGGCCATGTGCCCTGACCGGAAATTGAGCCTTGACCTCCTGGTTCATAGGTTGACGCTCAACCACTGAGCCACGCCGGCTGGGCCAGGCATGAAGATCTTTAAATTGTCTCTATGATTCTAATGTGCAGCCAAAGCAGGGAACCATTGAGCTCAAAGGATTTCACTTTCTCTGTCCTTTTAGAGCTGGGACAGTGCAGCGGTGGCCTGTGGGACTGAGAGAGGGGGAGGTAGGACCTCGGTCTCCCACCTGCCAGGAACCCTGAGCACCTGCCGACCATCTTGCTCCTCCTGCAGCTGCGTATCTGGGGATCTGAGAAGCACTGGGCCTGGGCCCAGACTCTCGGGGCTGATGGAGAACTAGGCAGCCACCAAGGTGCCGTCCACGGTGACCGTGTTTTCCCAGTCAAAAATGGACACGTGCTCAGCGACAAGGGAAAACAGGAGAGTGCCCTTGAAATGGTGACTGTCCTGGAATCTTGGCTATAAGGTTTCAGTAATACCTGCCCTAGCCTACCAACAATATTGGTAACTTACACCGGGGCCAGAGCTGTGCTGTGCCCTGCACTATTCACAGCAAGGAGCAGCCAGGGACTGTACTAAACAGTTTATGGGGCTCAGATCAATTCATTCTCACAGGAACTTCAAGCTGAGTGCTCTTGTCCCCATTTTACAGGCCGGATAACTGAGACTTGGGGGTTAAGTCACTTGTTCAAGGTCACAAAGCTTAGTAAACAGACATACCTACCACGTTCTCTTTCTATTGCCCTCGAATAAGCGGCCAAAGAAAGAACACTTGAAAAAAAAAAAAAAGAAGAAGAACACGGGCAAAACAGGCAAACGCAGGATCTTAATCACAGCTGCCCGTGCCTTGTTAAAGGAACCTGACTTGTTTCACAACCAGGGAAAATGCTTAGCTTGTTCCTTTTTCAGCTGCCACCTCTGCAAACTTCCGTGCTGCTTCTGCATGCTTCCTGCTTGCTGGCTCCCCTTCCCCACGACTAAGCTGAGCAGGGGAACTCCTGATCCTCACCTGGTCTGCTTGCACAGACTCCCTACTGCGCATGCACCACGCGGATGCCAGCGGCCTGCCTCGGCCTCCAGCTCCTGTGCCTTCCCTGTGGCAGCTCCTTTATCATCGCATTTGGGTTCAGTGCCCTGGTGGAGTCGTTAGAGCATGTAGGTGCCATTCCCATTTCAGAGGGGAGTCAACAGAAGCAGAGAAAGGTGATCCTCATAGTGCTAATGGCATTGGGGTTTGGGGGTTCTCCAAGATAGAAATCGAGAGGAAACCCCAGGGAAATTTCCAGACAGATTTTATTAAGCTTACACTTGAGCACAAGGGAAGCAGTACGGAGCTGGCTTCATGGCTGGCTCTGTTTGGTCGCTTTTATAAGCTGGGGACAAAGCGGGCTTGTGCAAAAAGAAAGTCGGGCTTGCTGGAAAAGGCGGCTTGTGAAGGGTCAGGGGGTGGAATTTAACTTGTCAGGGTGGGGTTACTTCCTCCTTCTTTTGGGTTGCTTGGCAACTATCTCTGGCCTGTGCTGTGGGGGCAAGATGGTGGTGTTGCTCATTATCGCCACCGCTGGAAGGTTGCATAGCGCACAAACCTTGATCAACTGAGCATGCTCCAGATGTGGTTTTGACATCGTCTGGCCACCTGGTCTTAACTTGTCTTCCTGGCCATCTGGTATTTTTTCATTCCTGGGCCCAAGTCCTTATCCTGCCTCTTTTCCCCCGGGAGGTTTTATCCTCCTTATTCTGAAGGGATTAGGGTCAGAGGTCTCCGGTGACTGCTTCCTGCTGAGCGAGGGAGGAATACAATTCTCTCGCTGTCTCATTTGAAGAGCAGCGAGGGCTCAGGCTTTCCTTGTCTGGGATGGGCTGGCAGCCTGGCATGACCATCAGCTTCATGAACATGGAACTGTTGCCATCTGGAGGAGACAAACTACGAGAAGGTTAAAGAGACAAGGCCCAAATACCAGTGGGAGTAGAAGGACCGTCGGGGCACAGAGGGGAAAGCCAGGTAAGTGAAGGCAGGTCACCATGAATGGATTCCCAGATTTGATGTGGATTGTGCTTTTTTTTTTCTTTTTTTAGCAAGATTTTGCATTTATTTTCAGTTTTGAGTGGTTACTTGCAACCAAATGAACAAATGTTTTCAAAATACCGAGAGCTTTATGTTGGGCAGGTCCTCAGTGTTAACACCATTTATTTCTGCTCTGGAGCCTCTCAGCAGCCGTTACAGCAGCATTGTGTTCTGATTGAGTGCTGGTGTTCAGGGTATACTCCTTTTTAAAAAAAATATTTTCATTGACTTCAGAGGGGAAGGGAGGGGGCAGAGAGATAGAAACAGTTATGATGAGAGAGAATCATTGATCGGCTGCCTCCTGCACGCCCCCCACTAGGGATAGAGATAACAACCCAGGCATGTGGTCCCGACCGGGAATCGAACCATGACTTCCTGGTTCATAGGTCAGAGTTCAACCACTGAGCCACACTGGCCGGGCCAGGGTATACTCCTTTTAACCAGGTAGCCTGTTGTGGTGGTTTCTCTGAAGTGTACAGGGTGTTGTCCAGTTGCAGTCTGTAATTGCAAGGCTCAGAAAGAAATAGTATTAGTTCTCAGTAATCCCAAGGCAAAGGGTGGGAGGACAATTGGAAACATGTTTGGAGAGTCACGGGCAGATATTGGAGGAAACTGGAAGAATTCAGGATCTAGTCCAGTTTATAAGTCGCACATGAAAGCAAACCCAAACAACAACAAACAGCACTAGGATCTGATATCTACAAAGATATATTACAGTTTCTATTAAAACGTATTTTTTTCTCTCTACAATCACCCCCATTTTATCAAAGATAGCCAAGTGAAGACCAATTCACTGTATAAGCCGAGTTTTAATAAATTTGGCCTGGTGTTTTCATAAGTGCAACAAGAATAGCATTTGAGCCCAGCCGGCGTGGCTCAGCAGTTGAGTGTCGACCTATAAACCAGGAGGTCACGGTTCGATTCCCGGTCTGGGCATGAGCTCGATCCCGTGTGGGGCGTGCAGGAGGCAGCTGATCCATGATTCTCTCTCATCATTGATGTTTCTATCTCTCTCCCTCTCCCTTCCTCTCTGAAATCAATAAAAATGTATTAAAAAAAAAAAAAAAAAGGATAGCATTTGACCATAGGCTCTGTTGCAATCTGCTTAGCTGGACTTTCATGAGGAATCTCCTGACTGAGATTTAATAGCCTCTTGGGGCTAAGAAGCCAAGCCACACAGCTGCCATCCGCACTTCCCTGTGGTACCCAGCAATGTGGGCGACCTCCTCAGGCTCTCCCAGTGCCCTCAGGTTCTTCTTTGCCATTTCCCAGGAAAGCTAACTTGGTTGTTCACCTGGAAAGACGGCTGGGACCCATGTAAGCAAGGGACCCGGCTGCTTGCCGAGTGGCCTTTACCAGCCTCCAAAGTCAATCTTACATCCTTCCAGCTCTTTGGCGAGATCCAGAGTCTATGTGTGTCTCTTTTAAACATGACATTCCAGTCAAAGCCTCTTCAAAACTTTCCAATTGTGTCCCATTATAAAGAGAACAGATTCCTATAGGATTTATGCCAGCAACCATATTCCCATGAAAATAATGATACTCATTCAGAATTTCCAAACTTCTGTGGGATTAGGTAGAGAGAAAAATATAAATGTTTCACTATTGTCTACAGAGATATAATTTACCAAACTGTTGTAAGTCATAGGTAGTTTAAGAGAAAACAAGCTTTCTTATACCTGGAAAACAAAAAGGTTAAAAATCAATATTTCCAACAAAAAGTTATAAAAATTACAATCATTTTCAGTTCATTCAGCCCCATAGAATTAATTCTTGTTTATTTGGTCACCTGCCCGTGTTCCCTAGCGTTCTATAAATCCTCATCCAGTGTAAAGATCTGATCCAAAAATTCTTAGAAACCTGAATTTTAAAATAAGCCAGAGTCCTCTCCATGTATCTTCCTGGAGATGAAATATATTTGCAAAAGCATCAGACTCAACAATGACTGTCATTAAAGGACAAACATGTTCATGAGGTGGTAACAGAACCCAGGGAGGTGTGGGTTGAACTCTGACCCTTTGCCATGTGACAGAGGCAGCCCCCACAGGCTCCCACGGCCAGCTGTCTGCCATGTCCCATGAAAGCCCCCGGAGGAGTGTGTGAAGTCCCCAGGCCCCTGGGAACTTGCTCCAGGGACGCTGGGGAGAGAGCTTGGGGGTCAGAAGGCTCTCACAAAGGAGTGTGAGTGGTCACCAAGAAGCGTAAAAGTCAAACCATTTAAAACAAATAACAGAAACAAACAACATATTTCACTCACATGCATACCTGCATTCACACCCCCACCCCCAAACAGTCAATACTTTCAGGTTTCATTTGCCAGCTTTAGATCAAATCTAAAACCAGTTTCAAGTTAAAAACAAAAGTCTACTACAGCCTGGTTGAGACACAGACTTAACAAATAACAGATACAGTTCCAGGATCAATTACCTCCTTTTCTCACCGTAAAATGAAAGCCCTGTTGGTTAGCCTGCAGGGTCAGCGGGGAGCACGCAGGTCCGGCTCTGGCACAGTCAGCTCAGGAGAACCTGGACGGTCGCCACTGGCCAGGGTCACTCAACTGCGGGCCGAGCGCTCACTCGGGACTACATCCCTTCATAGCTACCATTCAAAAAAATTTCTTTAAAATATATTTTTATTGATTTCAGAGAAGAAGGGGGGGGAGAGAGAGAGAGAGAGAAAACATCACAGATGAGAGAATCATTGATCCGGCCTCCCACAATTCCCCACTGGGGATCAAGCCCACAACCTGGGCACGTGCTCTCAACGGGAATCAAACCTGGGACCCTTCAGTCTGCAGGCTGACCGCTCTATCCACTGAGCCAAACCAGCTAGGGCCATCGTTACCATTCTTTTTGATCCCCAAGAGAATATTGGGGCCAGACCACATTGCAAAAGAAAACCAGTATTGAATTTTTTTAGTGTTGAATAGAGTAGCCCAGCAAGTAGCCAGGGTGTCAGTAAGTCCATCTCTTTGTGTGGAAACAGGTACACAAACAGAACACAAAACAATGTGTTATCTAACCTGAGCCCCTGTGGGCGGACAGAGGGGAGCAATCTGTCTGCCCACCAGTATAGCTCCAGGGGGACTTGAACCCACTTTCAGGAACGCAAGGACAAGACAAAACAATCACCAGGGGAGAGCAAAGGACAAACTGGCCAGAGGAGCGGCCTGGGAGCATCGGAGACAGACTCAAAGGCCCAGGTTTGACCCCTCGTGACTTGTGCTCTGGCTCTGTCCTGCTGCTGTAGGGACACGAGGGGTCCTGCTGAGTTGCCACGAAATGTTACCAGTGTTGAGGTTCTCAGATTCCCCAAGACAGAAATTGGGAGGAAACCCCAGAGAAATGTTCAGACAGATTTTATTAAGATCATGCTCGAGCACAGGGGAGGCAGCACAGAGGAAAGGGAGGCCCTCTGACCTGGCTCCAGGCTGGCTCTTCGTGGCCAAACCCGACCAGCTGTGCAGGAGGAACAGTGGTTTTCACATCTTCTGACCACGGTCTCCACTTGGCTTCCGGGCCACTTGGTATTTTTCCATTCCCAGGCCCATGTCCCTGTACGGCCTCAACATCAATAAACAACTTAGCATCAGAATCAGCTAGCGCTCAGGTGTCCTAGTTCACAGCCCTTATAACCAAATCCTTTTCAGTGAAAAAAAGAACCACCATTTCCGAATGGATTTGACCCTGTTTTCTGAGCTGAGGGGCGATCTCAGGATCTTCTTAGACCCCGTGGTGGGGACTTGAGTCCAGCTTTGTCCCAGTTGGAGTGGGACAGGGGAGAGAGAGATGAAGAATGGGGAACTGCCTTCAGGTCCACAGGCAGAGGTGGGGTAAACTCACAAAGAACTTGATTGAAGGAAAACTGTGCAAGCGCTGGAGAATTCAGAGCTGTTGCAAGCTAGTCTCCACCCCGGGAGGAAAGACAGCAATTCACACCGCGGACTGTCCGACTGCTCAATTCTACAGCAGGAGGAAGGAGGGAGTGATGGTAAAGCGAACAGAACACAGTGGAAATGGGGGACAGGCATTTCCGGGAGAGGAGAGAGCGTGAGAAAAGGAAGGCATGAGGCCCAGGGTACACAGTGTGCTCAGAGAAGCCTGGGAAAGCCCTCGCCGGTCTGGCTCAGTGGATAGAGTGTTGGCCTGCGGACTGAAGGGTCCTGGGTTCGGTTGATCCCTAGTCGGGGCTGTGCAGAGGCAGCTGATCATCACTGATGTTTCTATCTCTTTCTCCCTCTCCCTTCCTCTCTGAAATCAATAAAAAAATATTTTTTTAAAAAAGAGAGAAGCCTAGGAGGTCTGATGTGACTGGATGGAGGAAAAGAGTGAGGTGGAGGGGAGGCTGGAGCTTCGGACAGGAAAGGGAAATTGGGGCTAGCCAGTGAGGGCCTTGAAGGACAAAGTGTTTGGCTAAAACTCGTGGGAGACTTATAAACAAGCGCAAATGGACACAGCTGCATGGTGCCATAAACAATGCCGGGTGCCTGGGATGGGGGTGGGCAGCTGCTGGGACAAGCCGGGAAACTGGAGCTGAATAGCTTGGTTCCAGAAGGATCTAGGCATGGAGTATGGTTTGAGAGATGGTGCTGGCCCAGGATCTTCTTGAGGCCGAACGTGTTCTCTGCCGAGTCTCATATTTGCAGAGAGTGGTCAGCCCAGACGGAAGGCTGAGGTCACACTGAGCCCAGGCCAGATGGAGCTCAGAGAAGCAGGTCTTGGGGGAATGAAGGAGCACACCGTCAGGGGGGCCTGGGGCGCGGGGAAGCCATGTAAGGAGCCATCTGGTGAACGGGCTAGGAGGGGAGGAAGCTGTGTTTAGAGCTGGGGTGAGATCCCAGAGGCGCCAAGACAACATTGACGCCCCAACATGAAAAAAGCCCGGGCGATAGGGGATGGCTCACTCCTTCACTTCCCAAACTCTGTTCCACGCAGACAGGGACACCCCACGGAGATTCTTGCTAGTGTGTGTAGGTGGGGAGATTGATGCTTAGCTGTAATCAGGGCAGACTTCCTAGCAGAGACAGCTTACCAGATGGCCTGGAAATGGGGAGGGTGACAGGGTGAAGGGTGTGTTGCACATGGGACTAGGGAGGAGCGTGAAGGGACTAGTGAACCGGTTTGCCTGGGTAGGTGGAGGCAGGGATTGTAAACTATGGGCTGGTTAGGTAGGTAGGTCTGGATTAAGGGGGAATCCTAAAGAGACCTGGCCCAATGCAAGGTACCACCCCTTAAAACTATGTCGAAATTTGCATTGTATCAGAATATAGTTGGCATTCTACGGGGTCACCTGGTGCTTGATTTTTAATTTTAAAACGTGTTTTACTATTTATTGTTGGGAGCCCAACAGCCTTGAAATGCCTAAGGGCTCCAAGACCAGTTTAGTTTGGGGTTGAGACTCAGGAGAGTCAGTTGGGAGTGGGGGATGGAGGCTGTTAAAGATTGTTACAGACTTGGTTTTTATTCCCTTTCCCTTGATTATAAAAGTAATGAATATGATCATTTTTAAAATGCAGATAAGTATAAAGAAGAAAATAAATATAAGCCATAATTCTGCCACTCACAGGGAATCATTTGTGAATGTTTTGGTGCGTTTATTTCCTATGTCACGCAATTAGGGCCATACCATGTGCACCGATTTTAACATCCATTTTTTCATTTCACTTTACATTGCACACATTTCCAGCTGGGTAAGACATTCCCTGAGAAGCATTTGTGATGGCTGTATTTCACTGTATGTCTGTGACCTATTTGAACATCCCTTTACTGTCCTGCCTTTAAGTGGCCAGCCCTTCGTGTGATAACCATTGCAGTGACTAACAACTTCATGCATGTTTTTCTGGCAGCTCTTTTTATTTTTATTATTTTTTAAAAAAATATATTTTTTATTAATTTCAGAGAGGGATAGAGAGACAGAGACATCAATGATGCCTTCTACTGGGGCATGTGCCCTGCCTGGAAACCCGATCTGCGGGTTCATAGGTCGATGCTCAACCCTCAACCACTGAGCCACACCGGCCAGGCACTGGCAGCTCTTTTTAGAAGCACAATCCCCTGGAAAAGGAGATTACTGGGTCAAACAAATGAATTTTTAAAAGGTTCTTGATCTTACATTACGAAATGGCTTTTAGAAGATTCCATCAATGTTTATGCCCCCAGCAGTGTATGTGTGTCTCTCGGCTCACTAACTACTCTTGCTACGTCAGGACTTCCCCCCTTCACCTTTCCTGATTCAGTGGGTGAACCTGCTCTCTCCTGGTCCTATTTTTAGTCCTATTGATTCTTTGTGAGGTGAGTTTTCTCCCCCATGTGTACTGAGGCCTTTTTTTTTTCCGTTTGTCCAGCGTGGGGAGCAGTAGGCAGGGGTCAGCGGAAGTGAGGCCAGTTGCAGGCAGGCTAGGTTCAGTGTCCAGCCTGCAGCCTGCACAGAGATGGGGCAGCAGAGTCTGGGAAGGAATTTGGCTGTGGGGATGGTGAGAACTGGGAGGAGCTGGACAAGCAGCTTTAGTACAACTGGGTGTGGGGGGCAAAGGGCTCCCACAAGGTGGAGAAATCGGAAAAAGACAATCGCCTCTAATACACTTAATTACGCCCAGTGACGTCCTGGGGACATTCCCCAGCAAGTCCCTTTAGGTAGGACTCTGGGCCAGTTGGGAGTGAGGGTGCTGGTTGTGGGGTGTGTGTGTGTGTGTGTCTGTAGTTCCCCAAACAGCCCAAGTCTACTTGTTTGTGAGCTGCGAGGTGAATCAACCCGTGGGAGTGTTAACAGGGAACCAACGCCAAGGCCAAAGCCATAAAACACAAATATTAACGGGGTATAACTGCAGGCCAGGCCCCTGTGCTAAGCGCTTACATCAGCTCGTTTATCCCAACCTCCAGCCTAGAAAGCGGGGTCTCTTCCCCTCGCTCTACAGACGAAAATAGTTCAGCTAAGTTAAGTAACTTTCCCGAAGGCGGCCAGGAAGCAGGCGGGGGAGTCCGGAATGGAGCCCAGGCGTGCTGGCCACACAGCCCCAGCTCGTAACCTACAAATATAGAACTAAATGTGGGAAGGGGAGCCAGGACGCAGGGCACACCCTGCCCGCCTCCGCCTGCCAGGAGAAAACAGACACCCGGGGTGAGAGGGTGAGAATGCCGGGGGCAGGGCTCCCGCTCGCCGCGGGCCCGGGACCGGAGGAAGGGCCGTCTCGCGCTGGGTGTGGACTTGGTGCAATCGCGCCTCGAGTGAGGTCGTGCGATTGCTCCATCCCGGTTCCCGGCGCGGAGCTGACGCACGGAACTCGCACTGAGCCCCGCGGGGCGGACTGCGGGGCCGCAGCCCACGTGGTGCCGGCAGCACAGCCGATGGCGGGGGCGGGGCCGGCCGCGCGGGGGCGGGGCCGGGGCTGCGGGGACGCGGGACGGCGCGGGCCGGGTTTCGGTGGGGTCGCACCTGTTGCGTCAGTCCCCGGAGGTCCGCTGCGGGGGGCCGCCCCTCGGACACCCAGAGCGCGCGCCGAGCAGCCCAGGCGAGTCCCGCCCCGCTCGGCCGGGAGCACGTGGCCCGCCCGGCTCTGCTGCGGGGCCGGGGGTCTCCCAGGCCAGTGCAGCCGCCCGGGTCCGCGGGGGTCCGCCCCCTGCCAGCTGGCAGTTTTGAAAGACCAGCCTTCCCACCCCCATCTCGGTGCCGGGGCAGGGGCTCCTGGAGCGACTTGGCCGGGGTCTGGGCTCCAGCTGCCGTCCCCTCCCTCGCGACCCGCGCTTCCCGGCGGTGCAGACCCCGGCTGGCGGCCTCCGGGTCCGCTCCGGGCGCGGCGGCATGGCCTCGGGTGAGTGTGTGTCTGTGCCGGGGGAAGGGTCTCCGGGATGGAGACGTGCAGTGGCCGGGGCGACGCGAGGATGGGGACCCGGGGAAGGCGGCCAGCGCCCCGCGGGGCCGGCCTGGTGCGCAGAGACGGAGGGAAAACGAGGGGAGATACCGCGTCTCCTTCCCAGACCCCCGGGAAGCCCGCCCCGCCCCCGGCCTCCCCGCCTTCCGAGAAGGTAGCTGGGCCGGGCCGTGGAATTTCCCCAGGACGGGCCCCTCCCCACCGGACCGGGGTTCTGGGTTCTACCCCTTCCTCCCAGAGCTGGCGGCCCCGGGGCTGGGGCTCAGGGAGAGAAGGAAAACCCGGGGACTCTGGCCCGGAGGCTGGGGGTTCCGGACTGCGCCCGCCCTGAGCCAAATGCGCTCTGAGCGCGGACCGGGTTATTGTTTATTTTTAATTTTTTCTCTCCCAGGCGGGCTGGACCAGCTCGCTGGACTTTGAGTCCTGGCCCCGGCGCCCTGGCAGGGGACGCGGGCTCCGGAGGGGGTTGGCGGCGTGCTGGGGGCCGGCCCTTCCCGGTCGTGTTCTCACCTCCACACCCCGGGCCCACGTCACCCCAGGGATGAGGAAGGGAGGGGAGGGGAGCGGAGGGGGGAGGAGGGATCGCGGGCGGGATGGCGGCCCCCCTCCGGAGGTTGCCTAGACAACACGAGGAATCGTGGCCGGGGCCTCTTCCGCCGGCGGGGCCGCGCTTCCTGCATCAGTCACTCCCGCCGGGGGCGGGGCGGAGGAAGGGGTTGGATGTGGCCGAGGCTGGCCCAGCCGGTGCGGCTCTGACTCCCCCGCCATCACCGCGGCCAGAGCCATGGCATCCTATCCCTCCGGCCCGGGCAAACCCAAGGCCAGATATCCCTTCAAGAAGCGTGCCAACCCGCAGGCCGCCTCTGCAGGACCAGGTGAGGGTGCGCATCCGCCGGCTCCGCTCCACCGCCTCGCGCCCGGCCACTGGCCCCTCGGAGCGAGGAGGCCCCCTGCACCCTCTCTGCGGGGATGCGCCTTGTCCTCAGCCCCAGCTGGCGTGGGCGGGGTGTGGGGAGAGGTGGGGTGGGGGGCCGCCGGTTCCCGTGCCAGGGACGCCGTCCTCTCACAGGGAGTGGGTGTGGGTGTGGGTGCAGCAAGAGGTGTATTTGCACACGTGTCAGCATGGACAGTGCTCGGACTGTTTGCATGTGGAGTGATTGAGCGGAGTGGGGGGGGGGGGGGTGTGGACTGGCCAAGCTGCTGGCGGCTGGGCCTTTGCCAGGCAGGCGCAGGCTGTCTTCCTGAGGCTCGGCCCTCTTGCCAGGACCCCAGATCTCAGCCCCCCTCCCTGGGGGGCTGGCGTTAAGGCCCACACATTGCTGCCGGGAGTCCCAGGGCTGGGGCTCAACGGTATGGATCGTTGGTCGTGTGCTCATTCATGGTCGTCTTGTGAGCTTCCTCAGAAGTGTGGGGTGTCCTTGGGCTGGGCCGTGGGGGCTCAGGCCGGCTGTTGCCCAACGGCTGCGCTCCGCACCCTTTGGTTCGGCTCCCGCTCTGGTAGGCGTCTCTGCACCATTTGGAGCAGGCAGTGGTGCGGCTGCCTGGGCTGTGCTTGCTGAGGGATACCTGCCTGCTCTTTGCCGTCCCCAGGCCTTGTGGCTAAGGAAAGACCACCCCCACTTTGTGACCAGGTCAAGCCAGGCCCCCCTCCCCCCCCCCCACCTCCCCAGCAGCTGTCTGTACCTGTAGCCTGGCCATCCACCTTCCTGTTTTCTTAGTCTCGGAGGATGCTGGCCCAGTCTGTCCTGAGGGTCTGTGTTCTCTGTGCTCAGGTCTCTGCAATCGGAGGGTGACCCTGGGGCGAGGTCTGTATACCTTGGAGTGGTCACACGGGGCAGCATCTGCTACGTGTAGGTCAAAGCCTCTGGCACCTTTCTGCCCACGGAGGCAGTCTTTGCAGTGAGTGAGGGCCTCCCGGTTAAGAGGGTGGGCGGGATGCCAAGGCTCTTGGAGTTGGTGGAGTGGCTGGCTTTTGGTTGACCCCCCAACCCCATGAGAGGGTATGTGACATACGGTGCCGTGGCTCAGACGCTGGGAGAAGGGACCAGCGCGCACTGGGTCTTCCGGGCCTGGCCTCAGGGAGTGCGGAGGTCACTGTCTGTCACCTCCAGTGGACCCCGGCCGCCCTGTGCGGTGGCCTGGCAGGAACCGGTCCTGGTTACCCGCAGCGTTTCTGTGGGGCCTGGGCCACCCCACTAGGAGAGGAGGGGGAGATTGGGGCCTGTGACTCACTCCTGCGGACCCCTCACAGACCACCCCCGGGCCTGTGGTTGGCCTCCCTGGAGGGGTTAGAGATGGGGAGCTGTGTAGGGTCAGAGTTCGTGGGCAGGCAAGGACCTTAGGCTCTTACATCTGGGGGCGGGACAGGTGCCTGTCTTCCCTCCTCTTCCTGCTCTGCCCCCTTCCAAGTTAGAGATAGTGTCTCCCCCGCCCCCATCTCTACCCCTGGCAAGTGTGTCCCCTGCTGTCATTCACTGCTCAGTTGCCTTGGCCTGCGCTGGGCCCAAGAACCCCCCCCCTCCCCAGTGGGTGGGACTGCGTGTGGGACGTGTTTGGAGGGTCCCAGGGGTTGCTAATCGCAGATCAGGGTGCAGCGTATCTCTGCGAGCCTTATGGCAGCTGTGGCCGACAGGACATGGCCCGCTATCACCCCCTTATAGACAGGACTGAAGCCTGCGGGAGGTAGAGACTTGTGAATAAGCCGGAACAGTCAGACTCAAGTTCTCCAAATCCTAACCCCCTTCTTCCAAACCTCTCTCCCGTCCTGGGCTTGGCACAGGGGGTCGGAGGTCCGCTGGGCATCGGGGAGGCTCAGCGACTTTCCTGCCTGGACTGAACTGCTTCCCCAGGCCAGGCCTGTCTCCCCAGGGACCCCAGAGCTGGGCCCCAGAGGACAGTGGTTAGGAAAACGGCCACTGGGCAGAGGAGGCTGGGTGTGGAGATGGAGGCTGCTTGCCCCCATTCTTTGCCCCCCCCCTTCCTTGGGGTAGCCAGGTCCCACCCACTCACTCACTCTACCCCAGGGCAGTGCATTTTAAGGAGACTTGGCCCCTCCCTGCCAGCCTCTCCTGCCCGTATCAGCCCACCCTGCTCCTCCCCTTGGGGGCCCCACTTTGGGCTGGGCCCTGTGAAGGCCCTGTTTGGTTCTAAGGTTCCTCTTAGCCCCAAACTTTGATGATGCTCCTTCCCTTGATTTCCGGGCTCCCCTGAGCTCCCCCAGCCCCTGCTCACCGGCATCCCAGGGTCTCCCCTGCCTGCAGCTGCACTTGGTACAGCCCGTGCCGGCCCCTGAGCCGTCCTGGGGGACTGGCTGCAGCTCCACTCAGCAAACAGGCCGGCCAGGGGCACAGGCCTGCTGGCCACTCAGAAGACAGGCCCGCACGGGGCGCAGGGCTGCTGCCTGCACGGCCTGAACTCTGCAGGTAGGACCCAGGCAGGCGTGAGGCTGAGTGGGGGCTGGGTCCTGGATCGGGCAGGCACCTCCTCTTCCCTTTGTCCAGTCCTGGGACTCTGGGGCATCGGGGAGGGGCCTGGAGACTGGAAGGCGCTCTACCTGGGCAGAGCCTCGGACTGTCCCTCAGTCACCGGGCAGCGGGGGAGGGGAGTGCTGGAGAGGAGGACCCTGGGCTGGGAGAGCCCATTTGGGTGTGGAGAGCTTCCTGCCTGGAGGGTGGGGCTGGGAGCCCAGGAGGTGGGCTGGGAGCTCCAGCCCCTCTGGACCAGCAGCTCAAGGCCTTCCTTGTCAGCCTCCTAGTGGTACAGCTGAGTTCTGCCTCGGGGAGAGACCCTGCTCTCTGGCTCTCTCTTCCCCGGCCCTTCCCGGGGCCTCCCGCCCAGATCCCTGGCCTCTGAGTGGCGCAGACTGTTTGTGGCAGCTCCCTTTAGAGGGGCAGCCAGCAGTGGGAGGGGCAGGCGGGGCCAGGCCTCCTCTTGGCAGCCCTGGGGTCCTGGGAGAGAGGGCAGGCCTCCGGGGAGGCAGTAGGGTTCCTGCTGCAACCAGGTCCAACCGCCTGCACCTCCTCTTCCCTGGAGGGCTGGTCCCAGGTGGGAGCTGAGTGGTGGCTCTGTAGGTCCGGGACATCGGGTGTGGGCCCTGCCCTCCGAGAGGACGTGCCGTCCAGAGGCAGGTCTGATCCCCACCTTGGCCCTGGGAGCTGCGGGCTGAGGGTCGCCTGTGTTGGCCCCAGGTCCTTCTGAGCTGCTGGGGCGTGTGCACCCGTGTGTGCATGTGTGTGTGTGTGCATGTGTGTGTGCAGACACACTTGTGCCTGTCTGTCGGAGGTTCATGGGGAGGTTCTCATGGCCCCTAGTCTAGCACTAGATTCTGTTTCCTGGAGAGAATGAATCACTTGGTCTAGGGGCAGACTTGGGACTCCCACCCCCACGCCTGGAATGGGTGAAGGGTCCCTGGACTGAAGGTGAAGGTGAGGTCCTTTGGAGCCTCACACAGGCTTGCCAGCTCCTCAGCCTCTGACACTGGGGAGTGGGGCTGGCCCCGGGCTTCCAGTGCACCCCTGTGCTGCCCTGCTCCCCGTGACCCTGGTGTCCTGTCTCCACAGAGGCTCGGGGTGGGCTGGGGGCCCCTCCGCTGCAGTCAGCCCGGTCCCTGCCAGGCCCCGCCCCCTGCCTCAAGCACTTCCCGCTGGACCTGCGCACATCTATGGATGGCAAATGCAAGGAGATAGCCGAGGTATCACACGCCTGGCACCTCACCCTCTGTCCCCCACACTGTCCCCACGCTTGGCTGTGCCCTGGCCCCTAGCCTCTTCCTGGTACCCCAGCTCCTGCCACCCTCACCTCCTCCCAGACTCTGCAAGGGAGGGCCCAAGGCTGAGGGCCCGGCCTCGCTGATCCCTCCTTCCTGCCGCCAGGAGCTGTTCAGTCGCTCCCTGGCTGAGAGCGAGCTCCGCAGCGCCCCGTACGAGTTCCCCGAGGAGAGCCCCATCGAGCAGCTGGAGGAGCGGAGGCAGCGCCTGGAGCGGCAGATCAGCCAGGATGTCAAGTGAGCCCGGGCCCAGCCCTGCAGGCAGGCAGCCTGGGGTGGGGGAGGTATAGCCAGGCAGCCTGGGGTGGGGGGCTCAGCCAGGCAGCTGTGTGTGTGTGTGTGTGTAGGGGGGCTCAGCCAGGAAGCTGTGTGTGTGTGGGGGGCAGGGGGCGCAGCCAGGCAGGTGTGTGTGTGTGTGTGTGTGTGTGGCGCAGGCAGGAAGCTGTGTGTGTGGGGCGAGGGGGCGGGGCAGGGGGCGCAGCCAGGCAGCTGTGTGTGTGTGTGTGTGTGTGTGTGTGTGTGTGGTGCAGGCAGGAAGCTGTGTGTGTGTGTGTTTGGGGGGAGGGCGCAGCCAGGCAGCCTCCAGTGGGGGGCACAGCCAGGCAGCTGTGTGTGTTTTGGGGGGGCATGCTCTCTGAGCTCCGTCTCTGTCCCTCTCCCACTCCGTCCCCATTTGGGGCCCATGGGGAGGCAGCACAGGGCTGTGGGGTGAAGCACAGGCCTTGGGGTCAGGCTGCGGGTGCTGGTCTGCCTCCTGCCGTCAGCGTGGCCTGGAAGTCGGTGCTGAACATCTGGGTGGGTGTTCGTTCTCATCCCAACCTGGGGCCCGGACAGCACGTGCAGCGTGGTGACAGCACACGCACTGCACCTCGCTGGGGCAGGGGCCCGGGAGCCAGGGCCGTCCCGCGTCATCTGACCTCTCACCCCTCACCTCCAGGCTGGAGCCAGACATCCTGCTTCGGGCCAAGCAAGATTTCCTGAAGACGGACAGTGAATCGGACCTCCAGTGAGGAGGGCAGAGGGCGGGCACACGGGGGCACGGGCTGGGGCCTGTCCCACTGCTGCTCCAACCCCTTCCTGTCCCCCTCCCGGTAGGCTCTACAAGGAGCAGGCTGAGGGGCAGGGAGACTGGGGCCTGCGGGAGCGCGACGCAGTGCTGGAGCGGGAATTCCAGCGTGTCTCCATCTCCGGGGAGGAGAAGTGCGGGGTGAGTGGGCCGGGCTGGGGGCCAGGGGCTCCCTCAGTTTGGGGAGCTGGGGGTGAGGCTAGAGAGGGTGCTTCTCTCTCCGGAAGCTGCAGGGGCGGAAGGTCTGGGAGGAGCAGCAAGGGCTCAGCGTTTCAAGGTCAGGCCTCCGGGAACAGGTGGGAGTGAGCCTGGCCCGGGTGTGAGCCGGAGGGCAGTGCCCGCACGTCCTTGTCTGCAGGTGCCCTTCACAGACCTGCTGGACGCGGCCAAGAGCGTGGTGCGGGCGCTCTTCATCCGGGAGAAGTACATGGCGCTGGCGCTGCAGAGCTTCTGCCCCACCACCCGCCGGCACCTGCAGCAGCTGGCGGAGAAGCCTCTGGAGACGCGGACCTACGAGCCGGGCCCCGACACCCCTGTGTCTGCCGGTGGGACCCCCAATCCTGCCCAGTGCCCTGGTGTCCCCAGCTCCCGGAGCTCAGAGCCCAGGAACCTCTGCCCCACCTGCTCCTTCCCGTACCCAGCCTCGTGCCAGCCTCTCGGCGCGGGGGTGGAGGCAGGGGCGGGATCCATCCTGCTGGGGCCTTGCCGTCTCTCCCTTCTGCGGGCCCCTGGGCTGGGCGTGTGTGGTGGCCCTGACTCTATTCTTCCCCCTTCCCCCAGATGCCCCGGTGCACCCCCCGGCGCTGGAGCAGCACCCGTACGAGCACTGTGAGCCGAGCACCATGCCCGGGGACCTGGGCTTGGGGCTGCGCATGGTGCGGGGCGTGGTGCACGTCTACACCCGCAGGGAGCCTGATGAACAGTAAGAGGGGGTGGGGAGGGCTGGGGAAATGGGGGCGGGCGCTGCATTGGCTGGGGGGGCCTGCAGGGCCCGCTTGGCTTGCTCTCCTCACCCAAGCTCCCCCCACGTGCCAGGTGCTCAGAGGTGGAGCTGCCGTACCCTGACCTGCAGGAGTTTGTGGCTGACGTCAACGTGCTGATGGCCCTGATTATCAACGGCCCCATGTGAGTCCCCACGGTCCCCTCCCAGCCCTGCCCGACACCTGTCGCTGGTCTTCCTCAAAGTCGCCGAGTCCTAGACTCCCTTCGTGTGCTGCCCCCTTGGCAGCCTCTGCCCTGCACCCTCCCAGTGCCTCCCCGCAGGCCCTGAGCCGCCCCCCCCCTCCCCCATCCTGCAGAAAGTCGTTCTGCTACCGCCGGCTGCAGTACCTCAGCTCCAAGTTCCAGATGCACGTGCTGCTCAACGAGATGAAGGAGCTGGCCGCCCAGAAGAAGGTGCCGCACCGAGATTTCTACAACATCCGAAAGGTGGGTCCTCACCTGGGGCCGGGCCCGCACTCTGCCCAGCCTCCCCCCATCCAGTACCAGGTAGGAGAGGCCTCTCCATCCCGCCACCCGGGCCCTCGGCCTTCCCCGCCTCCCGGACCCAGCAGCCCCCGCTCCCCCCCAGGTGGACACGCACATCCACGCCTCGTCCTGCATGAACCAGAAGCACCTGCTGCGCTTCATCAAGCGGGCGATGAAGCGGCACCTGGAGGAGATCGTGCACGTGGAGCAGGGCCGCGAGCAGACGCTGCGCGAGGTCTTCCAGAGCATGAACCTCACGGCCTACGACCTGAGCGTGGACACCCTCGACATGCACGCGGTCTGTCCCAGCGGCGGGGGCCGGGGGGGCTGGGTCGGCATGCAGGCGAGGGGCCAGGGGTGACCTGCCCGTCTCCCCCAGGACAGGAATACCTTCCATCGCTTTGACAAGTTCAATGCCAAATACAACCCCATCGGGGAGTCTGTCCTCCGAGAGATCTTCATCAAGACGGACAACAGGGTTTCTGGGAAGTACTTCGCTCACATCATCAAGGTGAGGCGCTGTGGCTGCCAGGGCCCAGCCATGGGGGCGGCCCTCCCCCTGCCCGAGCGAGAGCCTGGGTATCTGCAGCTTCCGGTGGGTGAGGCGGGTGGGTCAGGGGCTTGAGGAGGCCTGGGTGAGCACGCGTGGTAGTGGGTGCGGACGGGGGCAGCTGGAAGCCCGAGTGTGACAGCTGCCCCACGCGTGTCTCTAGGAGGTGATGTCGGACCTGGAGGAGAGCAAATACCAGAACGCGGAGCTGCGGCTCTCCATCTACGGGCGCTCGAGGGACGAGTGGGACAAGCTGGCACGCTGGGCCGTCACGCACCGCGTGCACTCCCCCAACGTGCGCTGGCTCGTGCAGGTGCCCCGTCTCTTGTGAGTGCCTTGGAAGTGGGCGGGAAGATGGGGCAGAGACCAAGGGCGAGGGCCTGCCCCCTGGGATGGCAGACAGTCTCCTGTCCCTGCTGAGCCCTCTCAGTAGGAGGCCCTTCCTGCGTCTGCTCACGGTCTGCCCAGCCCGGCCCACCCCGTAGGTCCACGTGTGCTTCTGTGGTCTCGGGCTGGGCTCCGGCCCTTCCTGGCTGCTGGTGCCTTCACCTGACCTGCCCTGCCCGCCCCTGTGTGCCCCTGCCTCGCCTGCAGTGACGTGTACCGTACGAAGGGCCAGCTGGCCAACTTCCAGGAGATGCTGGAGAACATCTTCCTGCCGCTGTTCGAGGCCACCGTGCACCCCGCCAGCCACCCGGAGCTGCACCTCTTCTTGGAGCATGTGAGGGGGCGCACGGCTGGGTGTCGGGGGAGATGGCCTGCCCCAGGCCCGGGGCAGCTCGGGCCTGACCCCGGGGGTCCCGTGCCAGGTGGACGGCTTTGACAGCGTGGACGACGAGTCCAAGCCCGAGAACCACGTCTTCAACCTGGAGAGCCCCCTCCCCGAGGCGTGGGTGGAGGAGGACAACCCGCCCTACGCCTACTACCTGTACTACACCTTCGCCAACATGGCCACGCTGAACCACCTGCGCAGGTGCGCTCCGCGGGGCCTCCCCGCCGCTCACCCCGCGGGCCTGCCTGGGGCCGGGACCCCAACACTGACCCACCTCTGGGCCCACACATGGACCTGCGGCTGCTTCCCTGCCCTCGGGGCTCCATGGCAGTCGCCCGACAGCAGAAATCTAGCCCCCGGTCCCAGGCCCTCGGTCTCGGGTGGGGACTGGGAGCCCAGCGAGCTCGGGGCACAGGGAGCCGGGAGCTGACTCTGTCTTCGTGCCCCCAGGCAGAGGGGCTTCCACACATTCGTGCTGCGGCCGCACTGCGGGGAGGCCGGGCCCATCCACCACCTGGTGTCTGCCTTCATGCTGGCCGAGAACATCTCGCACGGGCTGCTTCTGCGCAAGGTCCGGGCTGCACCCCAGCCTCCCTCCCAGGGGGCCCCCTTCCCCGACCCTTTGGGCCCCCTCCCCTCCGCAGCCTCCGCACTGAGGCCCCAGCCTGGATCCTGGCAGTAACTGACCCTCCACTGACCAGGCCCCGCCGGGACTCCCCCAACACGCCTGCAGCCTGTGTCCCCAGAACCTGGTGCCCCCCAGCCCTGAGGCACCTGACCGGACTCCCTCCCTGTCGCCGCCCAGGCCCCGGTCCTGCAGTACCTGTACTACCTGGCCCAGATCGGCATCGCCATGTCGCCGCTCAGCAACAACAGCCTCTTCCTCAGCTACCACCGCAACCCGCTGCCCGAGTACCTGTCCCGTGGCCTCATGGTCTCACTGTCCACCGACGACCCCCTGCAGTTCCACTTCACCAAGGTCAGACCCCAGGGCGGCAGGCAGGGACACCCCCGCTCTGGGCTCTCAGGGCTGGTGCTGCCCCCTGCTGGAGGAGCGCAGCAGGCCAGGGCGAGTCCCCGGGGAGGGCTGGTGCCACAGGGCCTGGGGCCGCCAGTCTGAGGGAGCCTGCCTGTGCAGGAGCCGCTGATGGAGGAATACAGCATCGCCACCCAGGTGTGGAAGCTCAGCTCCTGCGACATGTGTGAGCTGGCCCGCAACAGCGTGCTCATGAGCGGCTTCTCCCACAAGGTACCACCCCCCTCCCCGCCTCCGCTGGGAAGTCCCAGGGTCCTGGGGCATGGCCCCCCAGAGCTGGCTGCAGCCTGCCGCTCCCCCCTCCCCCTGCAGGTGAAGAGCCACTGGCTGGGACCCAACTACACCAAAGAGGGCCCTGAGGGCAACGACATCCGCCGCACCAACGTGCCCGACATCCGCGTGGGCTACCGGCACGAGACCCTGTGCCAGGAGCTGGCGCTCATCACGCAGGCCGTGCAGAGTGAGATGCTGGAGACCATCCCGGAGGAGCCGGGCCTCACCATGAGCCCGGGGCCTCAGTGAGCCCGGCCACAGGGTGCCCGCATCCCAGCGCCTTGACCACGTTCTGTCCTCGGACCCCCCCCACCTGTCGTGGCCTCTGCATGTGTTCGTTCTCCTCTGTTGCCCTGCATGTCTCCGTCCTCTGTCTCCGTGCCTCCCCCGGAAGCGGGGCCCAGGATGCGCTCGCCCTTTCTTGGCTCAGGTGGCACCCCATGGCCCAAGTTTGAGGGCCGCCCTGTTGGTGGCCCGGTCCCCAGACCCTCTGAAGCCTGGCCAGGGCTGGTTGTGAGGGGCTGGCCCCTCCGGCCTTTGGAGTCCTGCCTGGGCAAGTCTGAGCGTTGGCCAGGGGTGGAGTTGACCCCCCGTCTTGTTTACGTGGCTGAAGTCCAAGGTGGGGCTTGTGCACATCTGCTGTGGGCACGGGGGGCTCCGGCGGGGGTTAGCACTGGGCGGAGAGCAGGCGGAGCCCTGGCATCCTGGGCTTCGGCCTGGCGGCGTGGGACCACCACCTCTGCCCAGTCGGTGCCTGGCAGCCTTCTCCGTCCTTCCTCCGGGCCCTGTGCTCTGCCGTCCGCTTCCTGGGCCATGTCTGGGGCCAGTGCCGCTGGAGGCTCCTGGTTCTGCCACCGGCCCTGGGGGTGGCCCCTCCAATGTGGTCCTTAGAGTTCTGACCAGACCTGAGTCCTGGCTGGTCCCCTGTGCTGTTGTGTGGACTGAGGCCTTCGCTGTGAAATGCAGTGTTTCATACAATCCCGTCCCTCCTAGTGCATGAGAAATAAAGAGTATTTAAGTAAAGAGGCAGGTGGGGTCTCTGTGGGGAGAGGGGCAGCTGGGTCCGTGGCTGAGGTCAAGCCAGGAGCACTGTGGAGGGAAGGACGGGATTCCTAGGGGAGCGACGGGGCCTGGCCGATGTGTGTGCTGGTGCACACGGAAGCTGTGGGAGGGAGAAGAGGCCCACGGGGGGGATCCGCCTGCCATCACAGGCCTTGTCCAGCCTGGCCTCTCTGAAGCGACACTGCCCATCTGCTGCAGCCCCATGGCACCGCCTGGGAGATGTGGGCCTGTGCACTGACAAGCAGACCTAGGCCGTGGGCCTCACACTCTGACGCTTGCACGTTTGGGGAGCTTGTTTAAAATGCCACTTCCAGGCCCCACCCTCCGATCCCCATTTAGCGAGCGGAGGGTGCAGCGTGGAAATTGAACCAGCTCGGCTTCTGTCCCGAGTTTAACACACAACATCTGGAGCGCCTGCAGGGAGGGAAGCGAGTGTGCCCTGTGCCGGGTAGGGTCCCCAGTTGGCGCCGAGAAGCCTGTCCCTGCTGCTGCTGAGTGGGGCGGATGACGGGCTGGCTGTTTCGGAAGCAATTAGCCCGAGAACAGCGCGATCCGGGTAATTGAAGGCCTGGTGAAAGCTGGCTTCCTCCTCCCCTCTTGTCAGCTTGCTTGGCCCAGCCTGCGGCGTCTGTGCCAGCCACCTCCTGGCATGACACTCGCCCAGTGTCCCCGGGCAGAAGCTCTCCTCGTGCCCTTGCCTCTGGAGGGCCAGGCCTGCCCCTGGCCAAGACCCAGGTCCTCCAGTCTCCAGAAGGCTCTTGTCGGTTTCCTGTCGCCGCGTCAGGGCTGGCTGAGGAGCTAGAGGCTGGACAGCTCTGGCTCATTTCTGTTGGGGAAACAGCAGGTGCAAGTGGCCGGTGGCAGAACCAGGACGGAAGCCAGGGGAGCTCAGCACCCAGGCTCCTCCACCCCACGCTGGGTCCCCTCTGCCTGAAGGGTGAGGGGAGCTCCTTTCCAAGGCGTTCCATCCATTTCATAATAAAAACGTGCTCTGTCTTCGTTTGCAAAACAAGGGAGCAGGATTGGAGGATCTTTCTAGAAGGTTCCTTGAAAGGAAGAATTGCCTGCTTCATGTGCCAGCATCAGGACAGCAAGGACTCTATGTTTACTCACTGGGTTTGTCGTGTGATAGAAGCCTTCATGCCATTTTCTCGTCCTCTGTACAGTCTTCTTGTGTGTGCGGAGACCCAGCCCTGAGAACACTACCAATTCCAAGCGTTTCTTTGCAAGCTCCCCACTATTTTTTTTTTTAAACAACTTGCTTCTGGATTTTTTTGGTTCTCTGAAATCTCTTTCAAACATTTATTGAGAGAAAATATTTTTAAAACAGTCAGGCCTTAATACTTTTTCCTACCTGGAAAGGAAATAATTTTCATCACAGAAATTTGGAAAATATACAAAAATTGGAACAACAGCAAAAAGCCCACTGGTTGACTTAATAGCAACAAATATTTGCTGATCATCTGCATGCCTGCGATGTACGTTTTAAAACATATTATACATATCTTTCAGTTATTTTTAAAGAAGGTATTTTTGAGTTGAGATATATGTATAATTTTGTGGTTTTCAAATACTTTAACAGATCTTTCCATATTTCATTAAAGTATTTATATAAATCTTAATTCCTGTTCACTGGCCTATGGTGAGCCTCACCATCCCTTGCCATCATAGCTCTTTTTGGTTGAGAACAACTATGGCCCAATGTTGTGAGTGACTTCACTCTGGAGCCACACACTGCTTTCTGGCTGTGCGCCCTTGGGCAAGTTACTTCCCCTCTCTGTGCCTCCAGGGGGCCGGGGAGGATCCAAGTGCCCTGGCTTCTCTCCAGGGGCCAGGGCCTACGTCAAAGGCCTGGGAAATGGTGAAGACCTGAGAGAAAAACTTTGGGGGCTGCAAAATATGAAAGGGACAGTGTCACAATTGATAAGTGTTTGAATGCCTTCCGAACGCTGAGCTGCACGTCAACTTTAATCTTTGTTAAGTTCAGTATCCACATTATATTTGAAAACAATTTGTAAATTGGGTTTTTGGCAAGAGTTCCAGACTATGCAGGATGATTGAAGAGAAATCATAAGGCCAAAAAAGAAAAATAAATCCTAGCCAATAGTAAACTAAATGAGTTACTCATCGTCAAGTAATTTCAAAAGCAAATTCATAAAAGCCCTTGTACGATGAAAGCCAAGAAGAGTTCTATTTGATGAGGGAATGTGGGTGCATTTTAACTTCTGTTCCGAGGAGAGAGGGGTCGTGGGGCATCCGGGGTGGGGTCTGTGAAGGGCTGAAAATGGCCCAGCCATCAGCTCTGCCTGTGGTCTAGCCGGGCCCCTTTCTCCCGCTGCCTCCCTAACATTGGGCAGGTTCAGAGCGCCTAGGCGGAGGTCTGTGCAACCCTCGTGTGGCTGGAGGTTCTGGCTCCAGTTAGAGAAGAAGCTGCCCTGGATTTGAAACCTGAGTGTTTCCCGGGGCAAGCCCCCCTCCCCAACTTGCCAGGTTTGGGGTGCTGTGCAAAGGAGAGAGAGTGCAGCCCATTTCCAGCCTTGCATGCAGAGCTAGGGTTCAAATCTAAGTCCACTGGACTCCAGATCCCAAGCGGACGCACAGGCGTGCGGCTCTGGAGGACCGGCAAACCCCAGAATCTTGAAAGACCATGCTGTCTGGGAGATCCGAATCCCACATCATCCGAGACGCGGTGAGCGCCACCCGCTGAGATGACAGGCCTTTTGGTCTCGTCAAAGGGAAGAAAAGCCGAAATCTGCCAACAGGCTGCCCGTGTCAGTCCCGGGTAGCCTGCAGGACCAATAGCCTGCATGTTCTTTTCTGCTGGGAGAGCAGGGCCACCCCGTGTATAGCACCAGCCACTGGTGAGGGTGAACCTGAAGAACTGTCTAATAAAGTCATGTGCACTCTCCTAGCCTCTTTGTCCTTATCAGGCAGCTCCCCTGCCCCTGCCCACCCTCCGGCTTCTGCCACGTCTCTGATCGTCCCCACTGGTCCCTCCTTCCAAGGCCAGTTCTCTGTGTTCTCTGATATTTCAGAAGCCCGTCAACTGCTCCTGTTTCCGGAAAATTTCTTGCCTCCGCGTGGGTCGAACCCACTCCCACTGGTCCTATTTCCTTGCTGTCTCCATCTCCACCCTCATGGGGCCCAATGCCTGCTACTGCTCTGCTCACAGCCCAGAGTCAGGGAGGATTTGGGGACAGAGGCCTGTGCAGGGCAGAGGTGGGGGAGAGGAGCGGAGGGGAAGCTCCTTTGCGGTTCTCCCTGGGCCTCAGTGGGTAAACGTATTAGCAGAGGTCAAACTGCAGATGGAGGCAGTGCTCACTGGCTGCTGGGGGAGGAGGCGGCCCTGCAGGCCACAGCCTCCATCTGTCACCGCAGCCAGCGATGACCCGGCAGTGAAACTGACCCCCTCTGACCCACTCACAGGAGATGCTACTTACAAACCTACATCAGGGAATCAAAACTCCAAGCACAGGATTTTCCCAAAGGCCCCCAGCAGTGGCTTGGGAGCGGGGAGTTGGAACAAGTGCCCTAACCCTAACCCTAACCCTAGCCCTAAACCTACCTCTATCCCTATCCCTATCCCTAACCCTAATCTTGTGCCTTTGCCCTAGCCCCAACCCTAATCCTAAGGCTGGGGAGCACAGCTTGGCAAGCAGAGTTCGGGCTGGGGTTTGGTCCCTGATGACCTGGAGGCTGTCAGTGCACATCCTGCCTAATGTAGGTGACGGCCTGGCCCTGGGGCCCCTGGCACCTGCAGCCTAAGGGTGCGCGTGCAGCTGCGTTGTCACCGATGTACTGGCTCTCGCAGCTGGGAGGTCTTGGCGGCATCCTACAGGCCCATATACATCAGATCAAGGCACAGTCACTCCTGCTCCGTTCCTGGCCTGTCCGGTAGCTGAACAAGGCTCTGTGCCCACAGAGCTGCTGAGTGCCTCCGTGCTGTTGGGGGTGGTGGTTTAGGTGTTCATGCCTAGGTATCCTGTGTGTCTTGGGTGCTGCAGCCCCCACTGTGAAGCATCCAGATGCGTGGCTCGCTCCTTCCCGCCCTGCCACATCCTGTCTTTGTGCACAGGTACCTGGCCGGGCTGCGTGGGCACCTGGGTCACGTACAAACCCAGGACTGATGCTCATCGGCGTGCCGCCTTTGTGTGAGTTAGGAAAAGGTGGGCCCTCTGAGAAGACACAGCCCTGTTAACTCACAGAACCGATGGCATCGTTGGGGAGAGAAAAGTGTGTCCCTTCCTCCAGGTGGTGCAGCTGTGCTAGATCAAGTTCCTGGGTGCAGGCTGCATTTCAGCTTCCATTTGCCCCTTGACTGGTAGCCTTTTGCAGTTCCCAACTTGTCCATAGGGTGGCGGTACTGAGACCTTAGACTTCTGCCTCAGCTGCTGGCTGGGCTGATGGGGTACTCTCTCCAAGCATCCAAGCTCACCTTCTTTCATCCAGTCCCCTCCTCCTCTCTCCCCTCTGACCTCCGTCAGTCTGTTCCATGTTCCAATACTTGAATTGTCTTATTTCATGCCTATGAAATGGTATCCCATGCCTATACCACAAATATTGTTTAAGGTTAGCTTTAAAAAATACGTTTTCTCAGTGGACTCCAGGAATGTTTCTGTTCCAAGCTCAAGATGTGTAAAAAAAAAAAAAGTGTACTCAGAGTGGCAAATCCTAATGACAAATATTAGAGGGCTATTTAGAAGGCCAGCACCTGTGTGTGTGCATGGCCAACATGGAGTCAGGATTCTAAAGTCTTGGAGGAGCTTTCAGACTGCCTGGTCTACCAGCGACAGGTGCCCATTGAAATTCGATTAGAGGCCACTCTGCGTATAATTGCAGTCTGAGCCTCCCTGAGCCCTGGGGACTCTGCAGCCCAGGGGGGTGGCTGAGCGATGCCTGGAGGGGAAGGGAAGGAAGGGAAGGGAGAGGAGCCTCTTTTTTTGCGACTCAGATTTGTTTCCCGAGCGCACTGTCCACTCTCTCTGACCGGCCGAGGTCTGAACGCGGACGGGGAACCAGGCGAGCCCAGCCCGGCGTTCGGCGCCCCGGCGCCCAGACCTCCGCACTGCAATCCCCGCGGCTCGGGGCGGAAATGCGCTGTGCCAGTCGCTCGCCGCGCTTCAGCCTCCCGGCGTCGCGTCATCAGGAGACCGCGGGGATTGGGTAATTGGTGGGGCGGGGGCGGGGCGCAGAGGGCGAGGGGGCGGGGCCTCCATCAGGCCCCACCCGCGACCCGGGCCCTGGACCAACTTGCAGCCCCGCTCTGCTTGAGTGCCCTGCAGGCAGGAAACGCTGACCATGGCCATGACTCTGGGTTATTGGGACATCCGAGGGGTGAGCGAGGCTCCCCCGGCGGGTGGGGTGGAGCCGGCGGGCGGGCGGGGAGGTGCTGAGCAGCAGGAGTCGGTTCCACCTGAAGGTTCCCCAGGGCTGCCTGGAGCCCAGCCCCCTTCCCCCATCACCACCTATCCTCTGACGGGTCAGGGCCAGAGCTAGGGCGCCGGCGCGTGCGCCGGGATGTCTGTGTGTTGCGGGGAGAAGATGGGGGTTGGAGTTGGAGCAGAGCGAGCCCCGAGTCGGGCCCTGGGTCTCTGACCTCTGTCCCTCCGTCCCTCTGTCCGTCCAGCTGGCTCACGCCATCCGCCTGCTCCTGGAGTACACAGACTCCAACTACGAGGAGAAGAAGTACACGATGGGGGACGGTAATGGCATCCCCGTCGCGTTCCGACTTCGGCCCAACTCCTGCTGATTTGGTCCCGAGAACCCGTGCCCGGCCACCTGTGGCTTCCCTCTGCCGCCCTCCACTGGCCGGAGCAGGCCCTGCCTCTTCCTTCACCCTCTGAGGGTGGACCTTGGCCTTAGGCAGGGCATGAGGAGGCCGGCTGGGCCCCTGTGTCAGTAACCGCGATGGCACCCTGGGTTTGCCCGCACTCATGGAAGCCTGGTCCATGGGGTGCCTGGGACTGCTCTGCGTTCTTTCCCCCAAACCCTGAAGAGAGACTCCGTGCTCACCTTCCAGACTCCCCTGCTCAGGGGCCTGGCCCCCCACTCTCTGGTGGGCCCCGGGGAGAGAGGGCTGGGCTGGGGGTGGTCCCTTCACTCCATATTCTCCACCACAGCTCCCGACTATGACAGAAGCCAGTGGCTGAGTGAGAAGTTCAAGCTGGGCCTGGACTTCCCCAATGTAGGTGCAGGGAGTGGGGGGCGGTGGGCGTGGGGAACCTGCCTCTACTCTGAGGCTCCTTTCCCGGCTTAGACAGAGGCTTTGGGACCCAGGGCCTCTGCTCAGCCCCCCAGCTCCCTGGTTCTTGTTGCTGCTTCCCCATGAGGCTGTGTGTGCAGCTCATTCCTTCATGTGACAGACACTGGGCCCAGGTTTCATCTCTGCGCCTCCCCCCCCCATGCAGGGAGGGGCTTCAGGGTGGCCCATGGCCTCCTAACCTGCCTCTGTCCCCCCGCAGCTGCCCTACCTGATTGACGGGGCTCACAGGCTCACCCAGAGCAACGCCATCCTTCGCTACCTTGCGCGCAAGCACAACCTCTGTGAGTGGGGCTGTGGTGGGTGCAGGGGGACGGGCGGCCCTGGCCCTGGGCTGGTGGGGTGGGAGGCTGAGGCGGAGCCCCTGTTGTGTCAACAGGCGGGGAGACGGAAGAAGAGAAGATCCGCGTGGACATGTTGGAGAACGAGGCTATGGACACGGCCAATCAGCTGGCAAGGGTCTGCTACAGCCCTGACTTCGTGAGTTGCCTCCTGCTGAACGGGTGGGCAGGCTTTGATAGGAGCTTCGACACTTTTGTCACATCTGCATGTCCTGTTTGCCATTGAACTCCTTGGAGCTTCTGGTCCTCCACGCTGGTCCCTGTCCTGTCAGCAGAGTGGCCCTCAGGATCCCTAATGCCTCAAATGAAATCTCTGACTCAGTTCCCCTCAATCTTCGCACAGAGTGCAGACTCCCGCGGTCGAGGTTTAGTTCCTACCGGTGTGTGCAGCTCGTTAGCCCCGCCCCGCCTCCTTGACACCTTTGGGCATCAGCACACTTTCCCAGGAGGCGGCGTGGGCACCCACAGGGCCTGCGTGCCCCTCACTCCTTCCTTTCAGTCTCTCAGGTTCTCCCCGTCTGTCCAGAAAGTGCTCACATATCCTTGTGTCACCCACCAGCTGGGATGCCCTTCCCTGGGCCATTTTAGCTCTTTGCTTCTTTCAATCTGCCTGCCGTGGGGTCCAGGCTGTGCAGGTTCCCCGGCGCCTGGGTCTGGCCCAGGCAGGGTGTGGAGATGAGTGGAGACAGGGTCAGGCACAGGCTGGTATCTCTCTGTGCTTCCCAGCTGCCTGTCCCAGCGGGAGGTGGTACCCAGGAGGAGTGCAATGACCACAGGTTGGATTAAATTATAACCTGGGCATTGACCCAGGTGCAGCTGAGGACATGGCTGCCCATTGTGGCAGCTGGGGCACAGCCCTGGGAGGCCTGCCCTCTGCCCAGGGAGTCCCTGGCTCGGGTGGTGACCGCCATTTTGTGCCTCAGGAGAAGCAGAAGCCTGAGTACTTGAAGGTGATCCCTGAAAAGATGAAGCTCTTCTCACAGTTCCTGGGGAAGAAGTCTTGGTTTGCAGGGGACAAGGTACGGGGAAGGCTTTGGGGTGGGGGAGTGGACACGCTCCTCGTTTCAGAGTTTGGTGCCCATTCACCCTGTGTCTGCCCGCAGCTCACCTACGTGGACTTCCTGGCCTACGACGTTCTAGACCTGCACCGAACGTTTGAGCCCAAGTGCCTGGATGCGTTCCCGAACCTGAAAGACTTCGTCGTCCGCATAGAGGTGATCCCACTGATCCTCTTACTATGTTACCACTTTAGTCTCCTCTTATTCTTTTTTAAAAATACATTTTTATTAATTTCAGAGACGAAGGGAGAGGGAGAGAGAGAAAAATATCAATGATGAGAATCATTGATCAGCTGCCTCCTGCACACCCCATACTGAGGATCGAGCCCACAACCCAGGCATGTGCCCTGACCTGGAATTGAACTGTGACCTCCTGGTTCATAGGTGGTTGCTCAACTAGTGAGCCACGCCGGCCCAGCTCCCCCTTATTCTTGATGCTTCTCTAGTCCTGGAGCTAAAATGAAGCTTAACTAGCATTCATGGAGGACTTGCTTTATGCCAGGATCTGTGCACAGCGTGTTACATATATTGAGTTTAATTTAACCTTTAGAACATTCCTACATGGTAGAAGATTTATTACCTCCCTTTAACAGATAATGACATGAAATGAGGCTGAAAGGGTAAGTCGTTTGCTCAAGGTCACAGAGCCAGTCCGCTGGGTCACAGCCCAGGCACTGGTGCGGGGCTCCCAGTCGGCGGGGGCTTCCATGGGCAGCAGGCAGAGGCCCCCCTTTCCTGTGCCAGGAAGGTGAGCTCAGGCCCTCCTCCAGCCTGCATGTCGCAGCTCCGGACTTTGTGGAGGAAGCAGAACTTTCCAGAGTGTGTATGTAGGGAATGAGTAGAGCTGGGATGTGGTAGGATGACATGAAGTACCAAAGACAGTGTTTCCTCCCTGTCTCCAGACAGCTCTGCAGCCTGGGGTGCCCTCTGGGCAGTGCTGAGACCTCCGGGCTGTCGCCAGCGCTGGGGTCTGCAGTGCGGTTGCCACTGCAGAAGGATTTTACCTTGGCACCTGTGGTGGGCACTTTCCTTCCCAGCCCTCTCACCGTCTCTGCAGTTACACAAAGAACTGTCTCAGAGATGAGGTGGTTCATTTATTCTCGGCTGTATTCACTGATGTGCCCCTCTCCTCTGTATGAGGCACTGTGACAGGCTCAGTGAGGATGCAGAGGTGACCTAGCCGCCCCCCCCTCCCCCCGGTCCCGTCCCTCCCCTAGACCTCCTGGGTCTCAGTGAGGAAGTGCAGGAGGAGTCCTGCTCTGTGGTCCTGCGGTTCTGCCCAGGTGGTGGTGGTGCACGGCCTAAATCTCATCTCACAGCTCATCATTGGTTACCTTAGTGAACTCACAGATGATCAATAAAGTCCGCTTTGCCTGGTGGCGTGGCTCAGTGGTTGAGCGTTGACCTATGAACCTGGAGGTCGTGGTTTGATTTCCAGCCAGGGCACATGTCCAGGTTGCGGGCTGGGTCACCTGTGGGCAGTATGTGGGAGGCAGCCCATCACTGATTCTCATCATCAATGTTTCTATCTCTCCCTCTCCCTTTTTCTCTGAAATCAATACAAATATATTAAAAACAAACAAAGTGGGCTTCATCACAGATGTGGGAGCTTGAGGCATCCTTAGGCCCAGACTTTTCAGCTCACAGTCTGTTTCCCTTTCCCCTCCCCATCAAGAGATCTGCTTAGTCAGCCAGTTCCCATCGGCTCTGGTTCGGGTCCAGGGCTATCAGCCTTGGATATTATGCAAGAGCCGGCGGACTGACTGGCTGGGAGGGATGGGGCACAGCTGTGGGCTGCAGCCTGCGGCCTGTGGGGGCCAGGCCTTGGTTACAGGCAGTTCCAGGCCCTTCGAATCCTGTAGAAGTTACTGGACACGCTCTGTCGTGGGAACATGGTGCTCACACACACCGTGTGTCCAGGGCCTGGTTGGCTGCAGGTGGACAGGGATGAGGCAGGTCGGGGCCCGGTGAGATTGGGCTCAGGAACCAGGCCAAGCAGCTGGACTTTCTCCTTTGAGGGGACTCGTAGGGCCCGGCTCTGCTGCTCCACACCCTCCTATCAGCTTTCACCCCCGTTTTGCTGAGTCATGGGTGAGCCCTGGCCTGCTCTGCAAGCTGCACAGGCACATTCTGAGCCCGTTGTTCTGCCTGGGGTCCCTCCTGGGCCCGGGAAGCGGGAGCCTCCCTGTGAGAAAGGAGACAGTCTGTACAGACGGGGAGGGTCAAGGCCTCCTGTGTGGGCGGGAGGAAGGGAGGAAGGGAGAGCAGCAGAGCACAGGGTGGGAGGGAGAGCCAGGCTGCCTTCCAGCCCTGCCCCCCTACAGCTGTGTGAGCGTTTGGCAGGGGCTTCAGCGCTGTGTGCCTCAGTTTCCCTCCTGATAAACGGTGAGAGCAGAACCTATCCTGTAGGCTAAGAATGTCAAACTTGCAGCCTGCAGGCCGCATGCCATGTTTATTTAGCTCTTGAGTTTGACATGCTTGCTGTAGGCAGTTGTGTGGAATGTTGTAAACCTGTTTCACAGTCTCTAATGGCTATGAGGCCCCTAGCACAGTGTGGTCTCATATGTGGGAACTGTGCCTAAGATATCACACCAGTTACAGGAAACTGGAAGAGTTAACTCAGCAGAACTGGGACCCCAGGAAGGCCGTCTTATGCCAGGATCCTGAACTTGGAGTGTCTGGAGTAGGGCTGTGTGAGCTCCGGGGGCGGGGGGGCAGCAGACCCTGAGGTCTGGCCTCTCTCCCTTCCCTACCCCCCACCCCCCAGGGCCTGGAGAAGATTGCTGCCTACGTGAAGTCCAGCCGCTTCCTCCCAGCGCCTATTTACACGAAGATCGCCGTGTGGGGCAACAAGTAGTGCCCGGAAGTGCAGGGCAGGGCACGGGAGCGAGGAGCACACCGGGACTCGAGAGCAGCTGGACCTCCCTGAACCCTCGGAACCAGCTGTCTTGTTCTTTTCTCCTTTTCTTTCCTTCACCCCCACTCAGGACCCCCAATCCCAGCTCCCCAGGATTTTAGAGCTCTGCAGCACCCCTTGTTCCTGCACAAAGCCAATCGGACGGACCGTCCTTTCGGTGATTGCTCCGTTTGGAGGAGCCCGACCGGACCCCCGGCCTGTGGAGCTCAGCCCTGAGCTCCCACCTCTGCTCTGCAGACCAGGACTGCCTGGGGGTGTGCAGGCCCTGCTCCCCCTCGTGGCCCCTGCCCAGCTGCTGAGCCCCAGTGAAGCCTGATCGCACCTGCTGTGTCCTGTCTTATTCCCTCCTGGCCACCGAGCTCACTCTCCAACAGGCCCTGCTGGGCCCCAGCATCTGACTGGTGATGCTGGCAGTGGGGATCCTGGGTGAGACATCTTGTTCCCATTTCTGACACCTTTGGAGCTGGACACGTCATGGCTCTCTGTCGGACATATTCTTGTGGAGGTGGTGCTACAGGCCACCGATCACAGAGGGACCTCAAAAGCCGCCTGAGCCACTCATACCCCGAAGCACATGTGTGTCAGGATCCAGGGTCGGGGCTGGAATCCGTGGGCCTGGACAGCTGGGGGTCTGCAAGGCCCACACTGCGGTCCTGCGGGGAGTGCCCTGGCTCCTGGCGGAGCTCCCACCCCTGCGTCTGATGCCTCTGCAGCAGCACAGGCGGCTGGGCCCTCAGAGGCCACCTCTTCCCGCTGCACTCGCGCCACTACACTCACCCCCACGCCCTGTGTGACTACTGTGCTCCCGGTTCTGTTCCGGTCAGCATCGGGGACACCTCGCTGGAGGGCAGGCCATTTCTGGGGCTGCGCTCAATACCCTGCCTCTTTGCAGGGGCTGGTTCTGGATTTTAACAACTGCGATCATAAAGCCAATTGATTAATTTTCATTTGATTCTTGTTCAGTTTTTTAAATTCCAAAGGGAGGAAGGGAGAGGGAGAGAGAGAAACATCAGTGATAAGAGGGAATCATTGATCGGCTGCCTCCTGCACGCCCCCCCCCACCCCGCCCCAAGAGCCTGAAACCCAGGCATGTGCCCTGATGGGGAATCCAACCGGGACCTCCTGGTTCACAGGTCGCTGCTCAACCACTGAGCCACACCAGCTGGGCTTCATTGGATTCTTATCTCTTAGACACAAGACTTAAGAGCTGGGTCCTTCCAAGTGCAAGATGGGGAACACGGAGGCCCCATCTCCTCCCCTGTCCTTGCCCTGGGTGTTCCCACCCCGAGAGGGAGGTCTGCAGGGCGGCCGGGTTTCCGAGGCCCTGGAGGCGCTGCAGCCCAGGGGGAGGGCGGGGGGGTGCGCGGTGCCTGGAGCGGGACAGGGGTGCGGGGGGGAGAAGGGGGAGGACCCTTGTGTTTTTGTGATTCAGACTTGTCTCCCAAGCGCACTGCCCACTCCCTCGGCCCCGCCGGCCGAGGTCTGAACGCGGGCGCGGAGCCCTTCCGCGTCCTGGCGCCCAGGCTGTGTCCCCCAACTTCCACGGCTGGGTGGCGGGCACGTGCTGTCTCACTGCGTCTCCGGGTTGGGGTGGGGTGGGGTGTGGGCGGGGCTGGGGGCGGGGACCAGGGACGGAAACCAGGGGGCTGTGTGCACGGCAGGCCCCGCCCCGCCCCTCCTCCCGGCCTGAGCTTAATACGCGAGTCCCGCTTCCAAAGGGCCCCTCCGCTCAGAGCGCGAGAACCAGCACCATGGCCATGACTCTGGGTTACTGGGACGTCCGAGGGGTGAGCGAGGGGTCCCCCGCGGGGGTGGGGGGTGATGTGGAGCCGGGGGCGGGCGGGGAGGTGCGGAGCCGCCGGGGCCGTTCTATCTGAAGGTCCCCAGGACCGCCTGGTGCCCAGCCCCCTCCCGCCGCCTGTCCCCGGGTGGGCGCGGGCCCGGGTGTCTGTGTGTTGGGGGGAGAGGATGGGGGTTGGAGTTGGGGCAGAGCGAGTCGGGCCCTGGGTCTCTGACCTCCGTCCCTCCGACCCTCCAGCTGGCTCACGCCATCCGCCTGCTCCTGGAGTACACAGACTCCAAATACGAGGAGAAGAAGTACACGTTGAAGGGGGAAGGTAATGGCATCCCCGTCGCGTTCCGACTTCGGCCCAACTCCTGCTGATTTGGTCCCGAGAACCCGTGCCCGGCCACCTGTGGCTTCCCTCTGCCGCCCTCCACTGGCCGGAGCAGGCCCTGCCTCTTCCTTCACCCTCTGAGGGTGGACCTTGGCCTCAGGCAGGGCATGAGGAGGCCGGCTGGGCCCCTGTGTCAGTAACCGTGATGGCCCCCTGGGTTTGCCCGCACTCATGGAAGCCTGGTCCGTGGGGTGCCTGGGACTGCTCTGCGTTCTTTCTCCCAAACCCTGGAGAGAGACTCCGTGCTCACCTTCCAGACTCCCCTGCTCAGGGGCCGGGCCCCTGACTCTCTGGTGGGCCCCGGGGAGAGAGGGCTGGGCTGGGGGTGGTCCCTTCACTCGTCTTCTCCACCACAGCTCCCGACTATGACAGAAGCCAGTGGCTGAGTGAGAAGTTCAAGCTGGGCCTGGACTTCCCCAATGTAGGTGCAGGGAGTGAGGGGCAGTGGTTGTGGGGAACCTGCCTCTACTCTGAGGCTCCTTTCCCGGCTTAGACAGAGGCTTTGGGACCCAGGGCCTCTGCTCAGCGCCCCAGCTCCCTGGTTCTTGTCGCTGCTTCCCCACGATGCTCTGTGTGCAGCTCATTCCTTCATGTGACAGACACTGGGCCCAGGTTTCATCTCTGCCCCCCCCCCCCCCCCATGCAGGGAGGGGCTTCAGGGTGGCCCATGGCCTCCTAACCTGCCTCTGTCCCCCCGCAGCTGCCCTACCTGATTGACGGGGCTCACAGGCTCACCCAGAGCAACGCCATCCTTCGCTACCTTGCGCGCAAGCACAACCTCTGTGAGTGGGGCTGTGGTGGGTGCTGGGGGACGGGTGGCCCTGGCCCTGGGCTGGTGGGGTGGGAGGCTGAGGCGGAGCCCCTGTTGTGTCGACAGGCGGGGAGACGGAAGAGGAGAAGATCCGCGTGGACATGTTGGAGAACGAGGTGATGGACCTCCGGATGTTCCACATCAGGACCTGCTACAGCCCTGACTATGTGAGCTCCCTCCCGGAGGGCAGGGCTGCGTAGGTGTTGGTCGGAGGCTGGACTTTGGCGTCCCCTCCGTGCATGTCCTGTTTGCCATTGAACTCCTTGGAGCTTCTGGTCCTCCACGCTGGTCCCTGTCCTGTCAGCAGAGTGGCCCTCAGGACCCCTAGTCCTCAAATGAAATCTCTGACTCAGTTCCCCTCAATCTTCGCACAGAGTGCAGACTCCCGCGGTCGAGGTTTAGTTCCTACCGGTGTGTGCAGCTCCTTAGCCCCGCCTCCTTGACACCTTTGGGCATCAGCACACTTTCCCAGGAGGCGGCGTGGGCACCCACAGGGCCTGCGTGCCCCTCACTCCTTCCTTTCAGTCTCTCAGGTTCTCCCCATCTGTCCAGAAAGTGCTCACGGGTCCTTCTGTCACCCATCAGCTGGCACTTATTATTTTTATTTATTTCTTTATCCTCACCTGAGGATATTTTCCCATTGATTTTTAGAGAGAGTGGAAGGGAGAGGGAGAGGGAGAGACAGAGAGAAACACAGATGTGAGAGCGGCCCATCCATTGGTTGCCTCCCGCATGCCCTGACCAGGGCCGGCAGCCTACAACCGAGGTACGTGCTCTTGACTGGAATCGAAGCCAGGACCCTTCAGTCCCCAGGTGGACCCTCTATCCACAGAGCCAAAGGGCTGGGGCACCAGTTGGAACATGTGGTTCCCGCCCCTGGGCCATTTTAGCTCTTTGCTTCTTTCAATCTGCCTGCCGTCTGGGTCCAGGCTCTGCAGGTTCCCCAGCGCCTGGGTCTGGCCCAGGCAGGGTGCGGAGAAGAGTGGAGACAGGGTCAGGCACAGGCTGGTATCTCTCTGTGCTTCCCAGCTGCCTGTCCCAGCAGGAGGTGGTACCCAGGAGGAGTGCAATGACCACAGGTTGGATTAAATTATAACCTGGGCATTGACTCAGGTGCAGCTGAGGACATGGCTGCCCACCATGGCAGCTGGGGCACAGCCCTGGGAGGCCTGCCCTCTGCCCAGGGAGTCCCTGGCTCGGGTGGTGACTGCCATTTTGTGCCTCAGGAGAAGCAGAAACCCGAGTTTTTGAAGGTGCTCCCTGAAAAGCTGAAGCTCTTCTCAGAGTTCCTGGGGAAGAAGTCTTGGTTTGCAGGGGACAAGGTACGGGGAAGGCTTTGGGGTGGGGGAGTGGACATGCTCCCTGCTTCAGAGTTTGGTGCCCATTCACCCTGTGCCTGCCCGCAGCTCACCTACGTGGACTTCCTGGCCTATGACCTGCTGGGCGTGCTGCGCATGTTTGAGCCCAAGTGCCTGGACGCGTTCCCGAACCTGAAGGACTTCTTGGGTCGCTTTGAGGTGAACCCACTGATCCTCCTACTGTTTTGTGTGTTTTGTCTCCTTCGTTTCCCTGACGCTTCTTTCGTCCTGGAGCTCAAATGAGGCTTAACCGGCATTCACGGAGGACTAGCTTAATGCCAGGATCTGTGCTTAGCGTGATGCTAACAGTTGGTGAAATGTAATCTTTCAGACATTCCTACATGGAAACATTTTTCACGTCCATGTTAGGAAATGGAACTGAAAGGGTGGGTCGTTTGCTCAAGGTCACAGAGCCAGTCCGCTGGGTCACAGCCCCGGCACTGGTGCGGGGGGCCCCTAGTCGGCGGGGGCTTCCATGGGCAGCAGGCAGAGGCCCCCCTTTCCTGTGCCGGGAAGGCGAGCTCAGGCCCTCCTCCAGCCTGCATGTCGCAGCTCCGGACTTTGTGGAGGAAGCAGAACTTTCCAGAGTGTGTATGTAGGAAATGAGTAGAGCTGGGATGCGGTGGGGATGACATGAAGTACCAAAGACAGTGTTTCCTCCCTGTCTCCAGACAGCTCTGCAGCCTGGGGTGCCCTCTGGGCAGTGCTGAGACCTCCGGGCTGTTGGTGCTGGGATCTGAGTACACATGTGGGGGCCCCTGCAGAAGCAGGTTTTTGTTGTTAACCCTCACCCTAGGATAGTTTTTCCATTGAATTTTAGAGAGGGTGGGAGGGAGGGAGGGAGAGAGAGAGAGAGAGAGAAACATCATGTGAGAGAGGCACATTGATTGGTTGCACCCTGACCGGGGCTGGGGATCAAACCTGCAACCCAGGTACATGCCCTTGATGGGAATGGAATCTGAGACCCTTCGGGATGTGGGCCGACGCTCTAACCACTAAGCTCACCAGCCAGGCAGACAGATTTCATCCTCACATCTTCTGTGGACCCTTCCCTTCCCTAACTGTCTCCTTTTCCTTCTTTCCAATGACCCAGGACATTGTCTCGGAGATGAGGTGGTACATTGACTTTCAGTCGTATTCACGGACGTTCCTCTTCCCCCTCCTGGGTGCAGGAGTCCCCGCTGTGTGGTCCTGCGGTCCCACGTGGGTGGTGGGGGTGCACGGCCTGAACTTCACCTCTCAGCTCATCATCCGTTACCTTAGCCAACTCACAGATGAACAGGGTCGGCTTTATCACAGATGTGGGAGCTTGAGGCATCCTTAGGCCCAGACTTTTCAGCTCACAGTCTGTTTCCCTTTTCCCTCCCCATCAAGAGGTCTCCTTTGTCAGCCAGTTCCCATCGCCTCCCAGGAGGCGGCGTGGGGCACCCACAGGGCCTTCGTGCCCCTCACTCCTTCCTTTCAGTCTCTCAGGGTCTCCCCATCCAGAAAGTGCTCACGGGTCCTTCTGTCACCCACCAGCTGGCACTTATTTTTTATTTCTTTATCCTTTGTGTGTTTTGACTCTGGTTCGGGTCCAGGACCATCAGCCTTGGATATTATGCAAGAGCCGGCGGACTGACTGGCTGGGAGGGATGGGGTACAGCTGTGGGCTGCAGCCGCCGCCTGTGGGGGCCAGGCCTTGGTTACAGGCAGTTCCAGGCCCTTCGAATCCTGTAGAAGTTACTGGACACGCTCTGTCATGGGAACATGGTGCTCACACACACCGTGTGTCCAGGGCCTGGTTGGCTGCAGGTGGACAGGGATGAGGCAGGTCGGGGCCCGGTGAGATTGGGCTCAGGAACCAGGCCAAGCAGCTGGACTTTCTCCTTTGAGGGGACTTGTAGGGCCTGGCTCTGCTGCTCCACACCCTCCTATCAGCTTTCACCCCCATTTTGCTGAGTCATGGGTGAGCCCTGGCCTGCTCTGCAAGCTGCTCAGGCACATTCTGAGCCCGTTGTTCTGCCTGGGGTCCCTCCTGGGCAGCCTCTGGGAAGCAGGAGCCTCCCTGTGAGAAAGGAGACAGTCTGTACAGACAGGGAGGGCCAAGGCCTCCTGTGTGGGCGGGAGGAAGGGAGGAAGGGAGAGCAGCAGAGCACAGGGTGGGAGGGAGAGCCAGGCTGCCTTCCAGCCCTGCCCCCCTACAGCTGTGTGAGTGTTTGGCAGGGGCTTCAGCGCTGTGTGCCTCAGTTTCCCTCCTGATAAACGGTGAGAGCAGAACCTATCCTGTAGGCAGTTGTGTGGAGGCTGTAAACCTGTTTCACAATCTCTGATGCCTGTAAGACCCCTGGCACAGTGTAGAGTAACTGTGACTAAGAAAACACGGTTACAGGAAATTGCAAGCGTTAACTTGGCAGAACTGCCAAGGAAGCCTTGCCAGGATCCTGAACTTGGAGCGTCTGGAGTGGGGCTGGGTGAGCCCAGCAGACCCTGAGGTCTGGCCTTCTTCCCTCCCTCCCCAGGGCCTGAAGAAGATCGCCGCCTACATGAAGACCGGCCGCTTCCTCCCCACACCCGTGTACTCCAAGGCTGCCATGTGGGGCAACAAGTAGTGCCCGTAAGTGCAGGACGCGGGAGCGAGGAGCACCGGGGCCTGCAGGGCAGCTGGGCGTTCTGCATTCTTTCTGCTTCTTCCCCCCGCACCCCCCACATGCCCATTGGCCCTTGTCTGCTCCCAACCGCGTGGTCCCCCCCTGCCTGCCTGAGCCCCAGCAAAGCCTGGTCGTACCTGCTTGTCTTGTCATTCCCTCCTGGCCACTGGACTCAGGACTGACTGTGCTGGTGTTTGGGGGTGTCCATTTCCCCCCTGTTGTCCGCAGTGGCTGGGTTGTAGGGATGTATATGTGGGGTGATGACAGGTAGGATTGTAAGGTTTCTTACTCATTTCTGTCTTCATGTTCCATGTGCCTCAGCCTGGGGTCTGCATTTGTGGAGTGCCTCCTGTAAGCCTGCGGGACTCAGTGTCATGGTTCAGGGGCCCTTGGGGTGGGGAAGGGGGTTGAGCCGTCCGCTGGGATCCGAGTGGCCTACCTTCTGTCACCTTTCCCAGAAGTGTTCCTTGCCCTATACCTTTCCTCCGTGCTCTTACGACATATCTCAATAAAACGCACCCCACTGCATTGTGATTGCCGTTTCACTTGCTCTCCGACTCGATCGGAAATTCATTGAGGATCCACGTCTTATTGGACTTTTTACCTCTGACATCGATCACACTGCCTGAACACTTACTCAACGAAAGTTAGAGATTTGATCTCTAATAAGACCCTGGCAAACCCTATAACCATTCTTGGGATGAGAGCTCTGGATATAGTTCATCTCAGCCGCCAGAGGCACAGAAGGAAGAACAGAAGACTTTAAATGCACGGGCCTGGGAGAAGGCGCCTGAGCTCTTTCTAACGCAGTGGTTCTCAACCTTGGCTGCACATTAGAATCACCTGGGAATCTTTTTAAAATCCTGATTTCTGGGCCTCATCCTCCGGAAATTCTGTTTCTTTGTTACTAATGTTGTGGCCCCACCCCATAACAAACTCGCAACCGGAGGAGCTCTGAAGTGTCTTGTTGGGCTTCCGTCCCGGTGATCTCTGCCTGCAACTGTACTTCTTGCAGTTACGTAAATAAAAAGGGAGCCATGGGAATCACGTGCCAGGTCATGAAGAAATCAATGATTAACTTAAAAAGATAAAGCTGGTCAGATAAAAGCTCAGCAAAGCTAACGAAAGCTTACGAAGTGGATAAGATAAAAGTTAAACCAAAAGCTTGCTAAGCTTTACTTAAGCAGGGAGGGGTAAGGATGAAAAAGAGAAAGAAATGGAAATTTGGAGTGACACTACGATAAAAGATAAGCAGATTAAAAGATAAAAGATTTATTAACATAATGAAAATGTTAAATCCGAGTAAAACAGTTGTAGGTCCAGAACAGGTGCTGGCACATGTTCTCTGGAGAGGCCTAGATAGTAAATATTTTTGGCTTTTTGGCTTTCTGGCTCTTGTGGTCTCAGTCAATTACTCATCATTGTAGTGTGAAAGCCGACATCGCCGGTACAGAAGTGAATGGGTGGGCCCGGGTTCCAACACAGATGGTCTGCTTGCCGACTCCTGATCTAGAAGTGCAGATGAAAAGGAATACCTATACTAAAGTCTAAATATTAGCTCTGAAATGTAAAAGAACAAAAGAACTCAATCCTTAACAAAGAGGGAAGAGCCCTGGCCGGCGTGGCTTGACTGAGCATCCTCCCATGCACTGAGGTTGCCGGTGGGTTCCTGGTCAGGGCACATGCCCAGGTTGCAGGCTCTATCCTTAGTCGGGGGCGTGCAAGAGGCAGCAAATCTATGTTTCACTCTCTCCCTCTCCCGCCCTCTCTAAAAATCAATTTTTAAATCTTAAAAAAAAGAAAAGAGGGAAGATGTGGTAGCGAAGGAAACGGTCACAAATGAAAACTATTTGCTAAACATTGTGGTCAAAATGACAAAAGCTAAGCATTTTAAAGTGCGGGGCAGAAACAGCAGA
This sequence comes from Myotis yumanensis, assembly GCF_028538775.1. Taxonomy (NCBI): domain Eukaryota; kingdom Metazoa; phylum Chordata; class Mammalia; order Chiroptera; family Vespertilionidae; genus Myotis; species Myotis yumanensis. The sequence continues at coordinate 5,619,873 of NW_027223768.1, forward strand.
ATGTATGGACTTCACACAGTTGGCGCTGCGGGCATGACACCAGGTGTTAGACCGTGGGGTGGGGGTGGGGGTGGGGAGGGAGGTGTCAGACCAGATCTGGGTGCAGCAACCTCGGTACTTGAGTTCTGGCTAGGAAATCACTCAGAACCAAGACTCAAACTACAAAAGAACATTTGTTTATAAAATCACAGAGGTGGAAGCAGTAATTCAGAAGAAATGGGCCTAGGAAACGAGTTACGGAGGCAAAGGAAGGGCCCTTGGGGCTTAGAAGTGGGGAAAGTAAAGGTAACTTGCCTGGAGGAAGGGGAGGGGGAGGGGAGAGGCCCTGGGGTGCTCCTGGGAGAGGGTGCTGGGTCCTGTCCTAAGGTTTTTAGGGGGGTCCCAGGGGAAGATCACAATAGAATATTCCGCAGCTTTCCAGGTGGGTCCTTTCAGGGTCTAAGTCTCCATTCATGGATTGGTCCACGCCCTGGCAGGCGGGTCATTATCCAATGCAGCTGGTCCTGAGGTCAGCCCTGGGGTCACTAGTCTGATTTTACTGCTTTTCTGGAGCTGGAGCTGAAATATAACAGGCCTAGAGGTTATCTCTAGGGAAGAAAGGTCAGGGGTCCAAACCGCAGGGCCAGCGCTGTGCTGGGGAGCAAAGGTCGCCCCCAGAGGTCCCACCTGCAATAGTCCATTGCTAGGTACCCGAGCTTTCCCCCTGGAGGCCTGTGCCTGGTCCATCGTCCTTGCTCTGCTCACGTCTACCCCGAAACGGAGGCAACTAAAAGGTGATTTGATTGTAGCTGGACCCGGCAGAGATCTCAGGACTTGGGGTTCTTTGGTGCCTGGTGACAGTGCTCAGATGTCGTTGAGGGTGTACGTCCCTTTCTAGAATGGGGACACAAGCCACACTGAGAAGGGGGCACTGGTGTCCCCCGCGTGGGTCTGTGATCTCCTGTGTTAATGACAAGCTCCCTGCCTAGGGTTCCTCCGCTGCTATCGTAGTAGCAGAGAAAGGCAAAGCTGATGGAGGCCTCAAGACAGCAGTTTCTAGAAAAGGGAGTTTGTTCTTTCAGGTTCCACGGCCAAGAGTCCGAGTGTTATGGGCGGTGAGCCAGACAGGAGCAGAGCAAGGAGAGAAACTCTCCAGGCACAGACCTCGCCGGGGGCAGAAAGCCCCCCCCCCCCCCCTTCCCGCCTAGCAGGGGGCAAAACTGGAAAAACAAGACTCACAGCCCCGGGGTGACCTTTCCTCCCCTAGCTCATCGCTTGGACACCCTGACTTTTTCCTCCCTAACGGTAACATCTGGGCCTCAGTTGTTTTCCAGCTCCGGGCCCAGAAAAGCAAAAAAACCAAGTAAATGGCTGCCTCAGGCCCAGCTGCATTGACTAATGACCCCTGCCCTGCACTGACCAATCGGGAGACCATGACCCCGAAAGAGCACACCTGCGAAGCTGCTCAATCTTCTCTTAGACCTTCCCCTGGGCCTCCCCTAAGGTTCCCACCTGCAGGAAAGAGATAAATACGCACAGGATGAAGGACCCAGCGCACATGCTCTCCCTCTGAGGAGTTTGCCCCTGCTAGTCCCCCACAGGCACGTATCCCCTAACCTCTAAGGGACTCCACGAGACCTGCAACCAGGGGAGCAGTGGGCAGCAGCAGCTCGTCCTGGGAAACCCCCCTGAGCCTGTCTCCAAGGCCCCCTTTTCTCTGACTTTCCCGTGAGCCAAAGCGGCCCCACCTCGGAGCTCCTGTTGCTTCTTCTAAGCCCTTCCTCTGTCACTGTCCTAAGTATAAATTCTTACTTTCCCACACTCTGTCTCTGGATTGAAATCTTTCCTTCAAAAAGACAAAGCCCTACCTGGTTTGGGTCAGAGATAGAGCGTCGGCCTACGGACTGAAGGGTCTGGGGTTTGATTCCAGTTGAGGGCACATGCCCGGATTGCGGGCTTGATTCCCAATAGGAGGCCTGCAGGAGGCAGCCGATCAATGATTCTCTCTTCTCTCTCATCATCGATGTTTCTATCTCTCTCTCCCTCTCCCTTCCTCTCTGAAATCAGTAAAAATATACATTTTTTAAAAAAAAGACAAGAACAGCCCCAGCCAGTTTGGCTCAGTGTCGGCCCGTGGGCTGAAGAGTCCCGGGGTTGAGTCCTGTCAAAGGCTTGTACATTGGTTGCAGGCCTGACCCCCGGCCCTAGTTGGGTGGTGCAGAAGGCAACCAATTGATGTCTCTCTCTCATATCAATATTTCTGTCTCTCCCCCTCCCTTCCACTCTCTCTAAAAAAAATTAATGGGGAAAATATCCTCAGGTGAGGATTAAAAAAAAAAAAAAAGAAAGAAAGAGAGACAAGAACTAAGGTCTCACAGTCTCCCCGGCAACAAAGGCTGTTGGGCAGCCCTGGTCCCTGAAGTTACACGGGACGAGGCCCCTTCCTTCCTTCTTGTGGCTCCTATGTCTCACAGGGTGTTTCCCGTCTCTGGTGGAAGCTGTGTCATGAGCCTGTGAAGAAAACTAGAGGAAAAACCCGTGGAAACAATGTGCTCTTTGCAAGTGAGGCCAGAGTTGCATAGGTCACAGTTGTTCACAGTCTGTTCGTGAGGTTCCCACGTGTGGCTCTACTTGGACACAGGGGTAGACCCACGTTTCAAAAGAATGCATTTAGGTGGCCAGCTGCAGTCCCTCCCACACCCAGAGAAGGTATAAAAATTAAGCCCCAGGTTAGAGGAGACCTTGGAGTTAAACCAGCAGCTTAAGCCTGTAGGATAGAGGCTAAGGTATTCAAGATAAGATCTTATTCTCAGATACACCCCAGGGGAGGGGCAAATCACTTCCTTGTTGCTGAAACAGGAAAAGCAGAATCCCTGGGGGGCCTGGGGCATGGCCAGGGAGGGTGGGCAGCCAGGAGGTGGGCCTACCTGCTGGTTGGGAACAGACACCCACCGGAGGTCCTCCCCTGACACGTGGTATGGGGTGCGAGTGCCTCACCACTGCTGCCTCTGAAATCCTGACCCGCACCAGAAAACCACTTCCCAGGGCCTGCTCCTTTAAGACCAAAGTGCAGCACCCTTGTGTGCAATTCAGGAATTCAGAGCCTGCAGGCCTGTGCCTGAGCCACGGGGAGGGGAGGCAGCACAGGTGAATTTAGGTGAATTAGCGAGGATTACGTTCTGCTGGGTGTGAGTATGGCTGAATAATAACAGACGCTTATTTCTCTTGTAAGGACAGATCTGAAGGTGGACAGTTAGGCACCGGTAATGCGGGCTCTATAGGAGCCTTAAGGACTCGGCTTCGGAACTGCCTGCTCCCTGTGGGGAACATTCAGGTCGGGATTTTGAAAACGACAGGCTAAAAGCATAATGTGGATGAACCCCAATTCATCCGACAGAAGATGCTAAGGGAAGGGGAATGGAAAAAGGGAAAAGGAGATGAGCTCTGTGATGTAGTAGGAAGCAGCCTGCGCGCAGACTTGCAGAGGAAGTGTCTTGCATTTATTTGCTAAGCTGATGGGGTGCCCTCCTTTGGTGAGATGATTCAGAAGAGATGTTGGGGAAGAAGACTCTTCTTTTTATTGACATCAGCCGATCTCTGGGTTGGCTCTTGTCTCCGTCCCTCTGGTGACCGCACTTTCAGGTTGTTAGCCGCTGTCTTTCTAACTCCTGCGGCTTCATGGAGAGACCTTTACTGATGACAGTCACAGAGACACCTGCCGGCTGCCGCCTGGTAACTCAGGACTTGGAAGCAGAGAAGAGGAGGAGGGGCGGGTCCTGATGGATCCCAACTCCTACTGTAAATGCCGATGGTCATCCTCCTCCTTTAGCAGACCTGGTTGTTCCCACCTTGTGGGGTAGCCCCAACAGCCCCCCGATAAAGCAGAGTCCTGTCCGAAAGGCCCACCTTCTGTGGCTCGTCCCGTTTGAAACAAACTTTGGAAACGTTATTCTGCAGAAGATAAAATACAGACCTATCCTCATGTCCTCAGACGTTTACAACGACACACGTGGTCCTGTGGGTGCATTTCCATCCCTCCGCACCCTAGGGACTCGCCCTTCCCATGGCTTCCGCTTGGCCCTCTGTCCCCACGTGGGGCCACACAGCAGCGCCTGCTCGCTTGAAATTCAATCACACACGCATTCATTTAATCTCTTGTTCTGGATTTATTATTTTTTTCTACAAGGAAAAAGGATTTAATTCTACAAATTTACAAGCCAAGACAAAATAGAAACAAAATGTGGAAAACGAGGCCAGCAGTTCAACTGGAGGCCACGTCACCGCAGCCCGGGCCCCAGCAGCCCATCATTCAGGCAGGACCGGGTCTGACCCACAGGCTCCCACTGCTCCTTCTGCTGCTCAGGCAGCCTGCACTCCCACTCCCGCTCCCTTTCCAGCTGCTCCAGGCGGCCCCTCTCTCTCCTGGATGCCCTCTCGCCATCTCCCACTTCTCCTACACCCGGCGAGCTTAGTCCTGCTCCTCTCGGTGCTGCTTCCGGCGCTCCTGCTCTCTCTCCTTCCCCTTCACTCTGGCGTGCTTGCCCCCTTCTGCTGAATGACTAGATGCCTATGTTTCTCTTTTCTCTTCTCATCTTCCCTGTGATGAGCTTTCACTTTCCGTGACATTTGCTGGGGTGGTTTGATAGCCAAAGAATCATTGTCCTCTCATCTGTCCTCCATGGAGTCCTCCCTCCAGTAGGGCGAGTTCCTGATGGTGATCTCCATGTGGTTGCCCCCTCAGCTCCCCCTCCTCAAGGGAATCCCGCTTGGAGTCCCGGTCATCAGAATTTTTTTTTTAAAGTGACTCTTTAATCATATGCACACAAGGCTGACAGGGGAAGAGAGCAACGTGTTCTCCCTTCGTCCCAGTGTCAGCGTGGCACCGTTCTGAGATCACACACACAAGTGGGCTGGGCGGGGAAGTAGAATAAGGGAGAACCTGAAGAGACATAGGCGAGAGGGCGGAGGCAAGGGCTGGCAGTAGCCTCAGTCAGTAGACTCCAACACCGATTCGCTTAGCGCGAGGCCCCAGTAGTGTTCAGCCCCATGCTTTCTGAAATGCTCCCGAGCCATGTTCTCTGTAGGGCACTGTTTGAACTTCATGTCCCCAAAGCTCCGGTCTTTGGCTGTACCCTCCCAGGCTAGTACACATTTGTTGGTTTTCTTCACAGCTTCCTCATCGGATTCCTCCTCATCCTCTCCCTTTGTGGTAGATGTCTGTTCATCCCACTTTATCCGACGCAGCATAAGATGCTTAAATTTCTTCTGGGACTTGGGGCCCCCTTCCACTACCACCACATTGACATTCTTGTGCAGTAGCACCACCCCTGTCAGGTACAGTTGCCCAGCATTGGCCTCAATCTTGAACTTCTTGGCTGGGTTGCTCAAATTTCGAACTCTATATACAGATATGTGTACCCCCTGTGAAATGTCTTCTTTAAGCTTTTTAATTTTCTTGACCTTTCCCTGTTCTGCTGTAAGTTTTCGGGCAGCGTTGGCCTCTTCATGCGCCTTCTGTCTTTTTGCCATCTGAGCTCTGACATGGGCTTCTACCTTCGTGGGGTCTTGAACAGCTTCTGTTCCTAATACTCGCATGAGATTAGAAATTCTCACTTTGGTTTCCGGAGGAGGCATCAGGCCCAGCCTGACTTTCTCTTGTAGCTCCTTCTGTGCTTCCCTCCTTGTTTGCCTTCGAAGTTTCTTCTGTTCCTTCTTGGTAAGATATACTCCCAGAGTCACTGGTGTGTCACTGTGGACTGGAGGGTTGAGCTGGGCTGGATGTTCAACAAGATTTGTGATTCCAAAATAATCATCTCTCTTGGGATTTTGCTCTGTAAGGTCAAAGCCATGGGGGATGATATAAGAATCCCACCACTCAATTTCAGGAATATCTCCTTCCTTTAACTCCTCCTTGGGAGCAATGAGAGCCAGCCTAGTTGAAGTATGGATGCCTGTTTTTCGAGCTGCTTGTGAGATCTCTGCCTGCAGCTTTTCCAGTTGAGCCTTTGTCCGTAACCGCTGGGCAATCTTCTCAAACTTGCCCTTGTCATGGAATTTAAAAGTGCGTCTCTGCCGCTGGGAAGGGGCAACTGAAACTCGGGGGACAAAAAAGGTATTGGATTCCACGTCTTCTGATGACTTTTCTTTAAGCTGTTGCTTGAATTGTTCCCTCTTCACCGCACGAATATTGGCCTTCAGAGTAGGCATTCAGCGTGTCAGCTCAATCTCCTTGCCTGTTGCGTCTACAGTGCGACCTTGCTCATCGAGAATCAGTGGTGTAGGTTTAGTTTGATCTTTTAATTCAACCTTCGGGGTAGCAATGCCCATGGCATGAAGATTGGCCAGGCCCACCATATTGGCATTGCCAATGAGCCCTGGCTTCAGTGCCAGCTAGGCTTGGATGCGGGCTTGTAGTTCAGCTGCTTTCCTTGCCTTCTCCATGGCATCATTCATGAAAGTGGCGGCCTGGGAGGGCTGAATAGTGCTGCCAATTGGAAGTCGCTCTGGTTGGGAGGAAGAAGGAGTCTCTGGCTGAGCTGTAGGGGGGCTCATGCAACTCAGTTGTTTCTTCCTCTCCTCGATTTATGGTGCTGCTGCCTCCATCATCTGTTTGACCTGGAGCTTGGTCAGCATGCCCGGGCTCTCTGAAGGAGGCCCAGGCATCACTTCCGGCTCCTCGTCTACCTCCTCAACACGGGGTATCTGTCGCTTCTTCCATCCTGAGGATTCCTTGGAGATCTCAGAGTCATCACCAAACACGTCCTTCAGCTCTCGCTTTCTGCTCCTGTCACTGGTAGACTTGGAATGTCTAGAGCTTCGGCCTTCCTCTACAGCCTCAAACAGTTTGTCCACGAATCGGAGAGTAGAATCATCAAGAAAAGGCTTCAGATGGTCAGCTGCCTTCTCCTTGTCCATGCCCTTCCCCACACAGTTCAGCGCTGCTGCGACCACTGTGGGCTCTGAGAAACCTAGTACCCTCTTCACCGTCTCCCCTACCCATGGTTTTAGCTCCTCCAGCTCCCTCTTGGACAGCGCCATTCTTCTGGAAAAGGACGACAGCTCAAAGGGAGTTCTATCCCGCACCTCCCCAACCTCAGCCCCTGAGACGGAGCCTGAAGGTTACCGATCGATCGGAATGTTTTGAGCGCTTTGTCTCTGCCTTCTCCTCTTGCTCCTGCCGTCGCTTCTTTTCCTGGAGAATCTCATGTAAGGTCTTCACTTTCCAAGAGTCCTTTTCATCACGCAGTTGAGTGAAGCCACCCTGCGCCGACACCACCGCCTTCGCTGGTCCGGAGCCTGAAGAGAAACTGCGCCCTGAGTGTGCCCAGAGCCTGGTTTTGTCCTGCGTCGGCGCAGGATGATGACTTATTCTCCAGGTTTTGGCTGGAGAATAGGGCCCTGTGTGTCACTTCTGGCTTTGGTGTTCTGATGACACAGATGGTGGGGCCAGTAGGGGGCGTCCTGCCCAGTTGTCCCTTGTGGCCTGTCCTCTCTGGTGCCCCCTGGCGGCTCTTCCCCTGCAGTGTGGACAGGAGCCCGCTGCTCCTTACACAGAGCAAGGCCACCCAGCCAGGTGGTCAGTGGTTAGAGTGCAGTGCTCTGTCCCGGGGCTGGGTGTGTGGTGATTTCGGGTTGGATTCTGGGTCGGTTGGGGGCAGAACCACAGGAGGCAGCCAGTGGTTCAGTCCCACATCAATGTTTCTCTCTCTTCCTCTCTTCAAAAATCAATTTAAAAATACGGTGGGGTTGGGGGGGCAGCCCTAGCTGGTTTGACTCAGTGGATAGAGCATCGGCCTGTGGACTGAAAGGTCCCGGGTTCGATTCCAGTCAAGGGCACATGCCCTGTTGGGGTCCAACTCCAGGAGGTCCAGGGGTTCCCAAAGGTGTGGATGGAGTTGGCGAAGAAGGAATGACACAAAGACAATGTTCAGTTGATCAGCAGCCTAGCAAGGTTCTCTAGCCGGGTTCCAGCCAGGATGTCCAGCCAGGTTCTGTCTTTTATTGTCTTGTTACATCTGTATTTATACCAGTTGATTTTAATCCTATCAATTTCTATTCCAAAGGTTAGGGTGTTCCTTATCTCCATTCCAGGGAGTTAAGATTATGTAGCTTAAGCGTGATTGTTCGTAGTTAAAGTGATTAACTACCCGCCTGGCACTTAGTTAAGGGGTTTTATTCCCTTTCTAACTTCAGGGAAAAATCCCTACCTGGGGAAACAACCTTTCTCAGAGAGGTGACCTTGGTTAAAACACATAGCGCCAAGAAGGGGAGCAAACATATGAAGAACAGTATGCCATATCCGCCAGGTCCCTTGAGACATATGCTGTGCAGATGTTTCTTCCCTGCAGTGACTGTGTCAAGCAGCAAGGGTGGAACGGCTTCCGGCAATACCCGGGTTGTGGGCTTGATCCCCAGTGTTTTTGGCCTGCAGGAGGCTGCTGATCAATAGTTCTCTCTTGTCTCTCATTGTTCATATTTCTATTTCTCTCTCCCTCTTCCTCTCTAAAATTAATCTATATATATATTGGCCTGAGGAGCCGGGGGAATGTTGGTCAGGATCCAACAAATCTCAGTGGCTTAATACACGGGTTTTACAAATTCGAACTTCAGGTCCCAGGTGGTTAGCAGGGGCCCTGCTGTCAGGTGTGTGGGAGACCTAGACTGAAGGAGGCCTCAACCGGGCACCTGTGAGCTGAGTCATAACTGTGGGAAGCTGCTGTGGCGGTGCTTTTGGATAACTTGTTTATAAGTTTACATAACACAGGTCTGTTCTAGGCGCTGTAGGCAGAGTGGCTTACTTCTCATGACAACCGGTGAGGGAAGAGGGTTCATTGGTCAGAGGAGGCACGAGGTCCAGGGGCCAGCCTATCGTGGCAGAGCCAGGATGTCCAGCACCCTGCAGCCCCCGGGGAATTCAGAAAGGCTGGAACGGGGCCCCAGGTAGGGGCAGGTGGCACTACTAAGAGAGGTAGCTGGACAGGAAGTGGAGCGATTTGAAGGAGTTTGTAAACTGGAGGAGACTGCGTCCTTCCCCAGAGGATTAAGAATCCCTTGATTGTACTTAAGTAGGAGAGTGACACGAGCAAATTTGCAGATTGGAAAAATCACTGGCTAACCCCCAATGCTCTCCTCCCCCACATCCCTCCGAACCCCCAAACCCGTTTATCAGTGTGGTTCATTGCTCAACCTAGTCCTGCCGCTGAAGGATAAGGGCTGTACAATTTCTCCTCTGAGGCCAGGCTCCGGTGCTGAGCCCTAAGCTGGCTTGAGAGGCAGACCCATGTCCACACACGTCACGGCCCCCACTCCACCCTCCCATCAGTGACATTCGCTGCAGCTCGTCTGAGTCACATAAGCGATTGCCTTCTGAACTGGAAATGCTTTAATCCAGTTGCTCAACCCTCAACAATGAATACAAATGAGCATCTCTAGTGCTTTTTGGGGAACGGCTCCTAACACAAGTTTTTTTGTGTGTTTTTTTAATCCTCACCCAAGGATATTTTTTCCATTGATTTTTTGGGGGAGAGTGGAAGAGAGAAACACAGAAACATCAATGTGAGAAAAACACATCGACTGGTTGCCTCCTGCATGTGCCCCAACCAGGGCCTGGGCCTGGGAGGAGCCCGCACCTGAGGCTGGTGCCTTTGGCCAGAATTGAACCTGGAATCCTTTGGTCCCCAGGCCAACGCTCTAGCCACTGAGCCAAACAGGCCAGGGCTCACCTTTCTTTCTAGTGCTCACCCTCAAGGCTTGGGCAAGACCCTGTATAGTAGCCATTGAACACACTGGGGGATGGGAGTGTCAGTGTTGCAGGGACTGAGCCACATCTTGGTAATAATTCTCCCGCATCCTCACTCTCCTCCGGCCTCTCCTCCCCAGAGAAATCCAGTGGGGCACCAGTAGCCTAAGGGCTATTTATTGAGCAGAGCAGAGAAGAAAGCACACAGGTCCCCCGGGGGCAGGAGGAGGCAGAGGAAGCGGTGGGAGGCAGCCTCCTGCTCAACATATTCTCTTGCAGCCCCACAGGGCCATCTTGTTGTTGACGGGCATCTTGAAGAAGCGGTCGGACTGCATGTAGGCCGCGATCTTCTCCAAAGCCTGCAGGGGAAGCACGCCAAGCCTCAGAGACCAGCACAGCCTGAAGGCCCGTTTCTAACCAGTGGCACTCACAGCTGCCTGGCCCCACCCCCCTTTGGGGTACAGTAGCTGGACCCTTCCCAAGATGGAAAGGTCTGGAGGTGCCCAACCACGGATCCCTTGAGGCAAAAGCTGGTGTTGGGCAAGACCCACCACAATGGGGTCCCTGGGGTCCCAGGGAGCCTGTGAGTGTTTTCTGTAAGAGAAAGGTGTAGGGAGCATCCATCACCTCAAAACGGCACATGAAAGCCTTCAGGTTTGGAAATTCATCCAGGCACTTGGGCTCAAACATACGGTTCTGATCCAAGACATCGTAGGTGAGGAAATCCACAAAGGTGAGCTAGAGACACAGTAAGATGGTGAGGTCGGGGGAGTTCATGAGCACCTGCAGCGACAGAGAGCAATCCTCTCCCTTCCCCTCCTCCTACCTTTTCCCCTGCAAACCACGAGAATTTCCCCAGGAACAGGGAGAACTGTTTCAGTTGTCCAGGGAGCTGTTCCAAGTACTGGGGCTTCAGCTTTTCCTGGGGCAGGGAAGGGGGGAGCGGGGAGGAGAAAGAGAGAGAGAGAGAGAATAGCTGTCATCATGTTCACACCTAACTGGGGCTCAGGGCCCCTTCCCCAGGCACCTTCCTCTCCAGGTGCCTCAGGTTGGGATGGCGGGATGCACAGGAGGGGTTTGGAACGGAAGAGGGCCAACACCACAGTTTATGACAAACAAACCCCCACCAAGTCAGAGTTCTGCTTCCTATTCCGACAGCTGGGGTTGGTGGGAAGGTGGCAGGGGAATGGGGACTTGACCTTGGGTTCCTAAGGCTCCTTCCCCTCATGCCTGCCTGCCGGGGAGACTCACATGGTCCGAGTTGTAGCAGATTCGAACCAGTTGCATGCGGAAATCCATGATCTGGTTCTCCATGATGTCCACGCGGATCTTTTCTTCCTCAGTATCCCCACCTGGAGGCCAGGTGACAAGCAATCACCCTGGGCATATCCACCCCGCAGAGAGCGGCCAGCCTTGTCCCCGTCCCCAGCCCTACCCACTCACACATGTTGTGCTTGCGTGCGATGTAGCGCAAGATGGCGTTGCTCTGGGTGATCTTGTTCTTGCCGTCCATGAGGTAGGGCAGCTGGAAGGAAGAGATGAAATGAACAACCTGCCTGTCTCCTGGGGCAGGTGAGAATTGCAGGGACATGAACAGTAGAGAGGAGATGCCCTGTCAGCAGGAAGAAGCACATAAGTAGAAGGTGGAGATTGGGCCCCCACCTGAATTTAGGCAGGTGTGTGTGTGTGTGTGTGTATGCCATGGACCCTTCTTGCAGAAGTTTTTTAAAGGCATAAAGCAAATTACACATATTTACACAATTTATAAAAACATTAAGAAAACAAAATTGTAACAGTATGTGCCTATTAGTGAATTAAATAACAAGCAGGGGTAATAATTACCACAATGTCCAAGTATGATGGATGTACATATTTATTTACAATACCTACCACATATCCAATAGAATATGAAAATACCTGATTTCTACTAGTGACAAAGCCACAAACATGGCCCATAACCAGCGTCACTTACTGCTCATATGCACAATAGAAGCAACTGGTAACTTGAGTTCGTGCTTTGTGGAAGTGAGAATAACTCTTCCCTCCAAGTTCTTGAGCCCCTGAAGGCTGTTTATTCTATCCAGGCGAAGAGCCCCTGCTGTAGATGCCCCCCAGGCCAGAGAGGGAAGAAGTGAGGGTCCAGGTGACGCCTTCCCTCTGGGCCCTTTCTCCTAAACCACCTACGTTGGGAAAGTCCAGGTCCAGCTTGAATTTCACGTCCAGCCATTGGCTTTTATCAAAGTCAGGAGCTGCAAGAGAGAACGAAGTTGGACCCGACCTCCTTAACTTCCCGCCCGAGGGCGGTGGGCAGAGCTGGGGAAAGAGCCTGTCCCAGGAGCGCATCCCCAGGCCCCCCTGCCTGACCTCTTCATCGCTGGGGCCGCGCTGGTGGAGGGTGAGGACGGGGTTGGGCGGAGAGAGAGCCCAGCTGCAGGTGAGCGCTTCCAGGTGACGGGGCACCCCTCGCCCTGGGCTGGGAGCGATGCCGCCCCCGGGGCACGGACGCGCCTTACCTCCCCCGCAGGTGTACCGTTTCTCCTCGTAGCAGGTGCCGGTGAACTCCAGGAGCAGGCGGATGGCGTGCGCCAGCTGGGGGGACAGCCGGGTCGGCGCCTGCGCAGCCCCCTCGCCACCCCATCCCACCCGCCAACGTCCCCGCCCGGGCTGCCGAGCCCCGCGTCCCGCCCGGTGGTCGTTAAGCTGCCCTCCCACCCCCTTTCCCGCCATCCGCCGGCGGCTGGCCGTCCTCGGCCTCTCTCCGCCGGCCCGGGTCCCAGGGGACTCGGCGGGGCTGGGGTCGCGGGAGCGCGGCTGGGCTCCGAGGACAGCGCTTCCGTGGGGGCCGTTGGCCGGAGCCCCCGGCGCCTCTGCGTCCGTCTCCCCGACCCAGCGGCTGGGCCGTGGAGAGCACACTCACCCCGCGGATATCCCAGTACCCGAGGACCATGGACTTAGAGCACGACATGGTGATGCCCTTTCCGTGCCTTTCGGAGGGAGGCGGGCGCGGGAGCGGGCGGCACTTTATACCCGAGGTGGTGGGCGGGGCCAACGCGAGAGCCTGACTCCGCCCCCCTCCGGGTTCCCTCCTAACGTGTCCCCTGGGCCACGCGCGGGCTCGGCTTCTGCAGTCCCGAGGCCCCGGGAGGGGTGCAGCGCGCGTGCTGGGGGGCTGGGGGGCTGAGGGCCGGGGGACCTGGGGTTGGGACTCTGCGCTCCCCAAGGGTGGGAGTTGCACTCCGTTAATGGTGCCCACAGCGTGGGAAGGGCGCCCACAGCCGAGCAGTGAGGGTAACCCCGGGAGAGTGAGATATTTACTTGGTTGGGGGGCAGGGAGGGAAGATGGGCAAGGCTGTGGCTCGATCACCCGGGAACCCCACCCTTGTGTGTGCATGTTGGTGGGTGGGCAGGAGGCCGGAGCTCCTCCAAGGTTCCGGGCCCCAGGGTCTACCCAGCCCCGGCCGCTTAGGACCCCAAACCTTTTCCTGCCTCGCCCGGATGTGGGAAATCCTATTTCTCCATTAGTCTGGCCGAAGCAAGGTTGGGACTTTTTAAAAGGACATTTCACTAACAAGAAGAAAGCAAAAAAGTGCAACACACAGGGACAGATACATTCATAATGGCTGAATCTCTCCTCCCACGATAACAAACGGCCAGTCACAAATTCGCCTGAGGTATAGGACTAACGTTCAGTCACTTCCTATGAAATGCCAGGCAGTCATCCAGGTACTTCATATATGTTAAGCTTCACAACTTTTCGAAGTAGATTTTATGCCCGTTTCACAGAAGGAGATAAAGGAGGCCTGGAGGGCTTGGGTGAGTTGCCATTCTAAGCTCTCAAATTCTCATGAGAGTTTGAGGTCTGTCTAACAGCACAGCTCATGTTAGTTCCACTGAACTGGACATCCGGGCAGCCCCTCACCTTGTCTCAGTCTTTGTTGGGAAATCTGGGGGACACGGTGCTAAAACTCCTTTTTCCTGGTCCTGGAGTGTGTCCCTTTTCCTAGGACGCCTGCAGGTCCACCGGCCCAGAGGACAGTGGCTTAATATCTCCTCCCCATCCCACACATTAACTTTCTGATTAACTTTTGCCCTTGAGTGTCAGACCCTGAGGGTCTCGCCTGTTTTCGCTTGAGGGAAAAGAGATGATATTCTGAGGCTGGAAACTCGAGGGAGTGACGTAGGCGGTCTGCACCTCGGGTGATCTGGGGCCTTAGCCATGTTAAGGTCCTAGACAAATCCAGCTAAGAGATACTTACAGAAACCTCTAAGAACCCAGGGTGCCTCTAGCTGGTTTGGCTCAGTGGTTGGAGCATCGGCCTGAGAACTGAAGGGTCCCGAGTTCGATTTCGGTCAAGGGCAACGTACCTTGGTTGCAGGCTCAATCCCCGGTCCCGGTTGGGGCATGTGCAGGAGGCAGCCAATTGATGTGTCTCTCTCACATTGACTTTCTGTCTTTCCCCCTTCCTTCCACTCAATCTCAATAAAAATCAATGGGAAAAATATCCTTGGGTGAGGAGTAACAAAAAAAAAAAAAAAAAGAAAAAGAAAAAAAAAGAAAAGAAAAAGAACTCCAGGGGCCCTTGATCCACAGTACATCAGGCCTTATGTGTAGATGGAATCCGTAGAAGTGCCTGTGCTGTGGACCTTCAATCCTAGAAGCCACATTAGTGCTGAAGCTCTTCACTAATCTTTGAGAAAATAGGGCCCAGAGAGTGAGGTGCCTTGCCAGCCAGTTGGTGGACTTTGAACTTCCGGTCCACCGTTCCCTACATTCTGCCTCTAGAGACAAGCTGGGGAGGCAGCTCAAGGTCGGCTCGCCCACCAGGAGGGGACAGAAATGGAATCCAAGGAGGCAGCTGCCAAGCAGACCAGCAGCCAGTGCGGCTGATCAAAGCCTCCCGCTGTCCGCAGCCCGGACTCTGGTCCTGGGGAGCGCCCTGCCCTCGGTGCTGCAGGCGCCTTGGGATTCACCGGAGCAATGTGCGCAGAAGGGCAACGATGGTGAGATGGTTGGGAGTTTGTTCAGAAAGAGGGTAAGCAGAGCCTGGGCCATAATCTCAAAGGCTGGCTCTGCGTTCCAGGTGGCGGTGGGACTCCCACTCCCACTCAGTCTGGTCCAGTGATGGGTGCAGGGCTGCTGTTGGGTCCTGCCCAGTGTCCCAGCTCCTCCCGCCTCCCTTCCCTTGCCCACCCCACCCCCCATCAGGCCCAGAAGAAGCTGCAAGGGGGGCGCACGCCAGGCTTGGAGGTGCTTTTATTGGGGAGGAGAGGACTCGGCGGCATCTTGACAAAGCTAGGCACGCGTGCTCCGGGTCTAGGACAGACACAATAAATAGATGGTCGCCAGAGAGGGCTCCCCACGCAGTGAGAGGGCACCATCCGCTCAACCTCTGGGCTTGCTCGTCCTCTTTGCTGTGTGAGCTGGGTGCGGGGTTCGCTGCAATCTGGGGGCCTGCAAGAGGACTGCTCGGGGCTCTAAAGAATCGGACCCTCCGTCTGGCTGTGAGAAGGCCTTGACCTTGGAGACGTCCGAGCTGGTGCCTAAGGGCTTATCTGAGGAAAGAAGGATGGAGGTGAGGGAAGGGACCCCCCCAGAGGTCCTGTGGACACTCCGCTTGGACCTCCAGGCCTGCCTGAGCCTGTGTTGTCAAGTCCCTGGGGGAAGAGCCCGTGCCCAGAACCCGCCACGCTCAGTTCCTCCCTGGGGCGGGCCTGCTGGCTCTCACTGTCACCCAGGGAGCACCCCACATTTCCACTGGGGTCCCCGGGGTGTTCTCACCCCCAGCGTCCTTCTGCTGGCTTCCAGCCGGGCCACGACCCGGGGGGCATCCTGTGGACACACCATCTGGAGCTCCCCCGGGCTCAAGTGCAGCAGCTGCGACCCCGTCAGGGCCCCGAGGGCCTTCACGGTGCTGGGGACAGACAGGCCGTCAGTGTGGGCAGGGGACTTGGGCCGAGTCTGGCAGAGAGAGGCCGTTTGGGCTCCGAGGCTGGGGTTGCCGGAGAATTCATGGAACAGGGCGTGTGGAGGTGAAGGAGTAACCTATGCATTTTGGCTTAAACCAGTTTCAGACTCCTGGTCTGGAGGGAGGTGTGCAGGGAAGAAAATCTTGTGGGGGTAGGTGGGTGGGTAGGTAGCAGCCGAGGTCCCTCCTGTGTTCCCCCAATCCTACTGCCTTCCCCATGGCAAGGGCTCCCCACTTAGGCATGAACACAGCCCCTCTTCTGCTGTGACCGGGCAACACGTGTGGGACTGTCATGTACCATGTAAGTACCGTGTAGGTAGCGGGTAGACAGGAGGCAGGTCCTGGGGTTCTGGGTCTCCTTGGTTACTGTCTGAACCCTCCACCAAGGCCCCCCACGCACCCCAGGGCGAGGCGCTCACCCAGGGGTGAAGTTCTCTGCCTGCAGCCAGGCTCTGACCTCCTCGGGCCTGGAGCTCAGTCGCAGCATCGGGGCCTAGAATTGGGGGCACTGGGAGTCAGAGACCAACTCCTCCCAGAGCCCCCCAGGGCCCCCATCGCCTGGGCCCTGCTCTGGGCTGCCGGCAGGTAGGGCCCAGGCTTAGCCTCGGCTCCGGCTCCTGATAAGCTCGGCCATGTGAGCATGCGATGACATGAAATCAACCAGGACGGCCTTCTCTACTGTCCTGAGGCCCCCGCCCCACCCGCTCTGGCCCTAGAGCTGAGGCTGGTTGAGCCCCAGATTACCCGAAGGGCCGGGCTCTGCCTCCCGGGCGGCCCCGACTGCAGGGGCTCCAGGATGTTGCTGGGAACATAGCCGCTGTCTCCAGTCTGGTCCTTCACCAGCCACCACCTCTTGCTGTGGTCCAGAACCTGCCGGGAGTCACCCTCAGTCACACGAGCCTCTTCCTCCCCGACAAGGCTTTCTCCTCCCCGGCCCTCCCCACGTTCCCGCTCTCTCTAGGCCACCCACCCCAGCAGTCCCACCCGCACCCCCACCCCAGCTGCCTGCAGCGCCCGCCCGCCCAGCTCAGCCTCACCTCCACCACCTCTCCCGGGGCCACTGTCAGCTCCTTTGGGTTCCTAGCTTCAAACTCGAATAAGACCTGCATTCTCAGGGCTGGCTGCACTGGCCTTGGGGTGAAGGGCACAAGGTTAGGTGCCCGCATGGAGGGCCATGGTGTGTGTCTCCACTTGAGCCAAGTAGGAGGTGCTTCCTGACCTGATAACCCCTCCCTCCCTGCCTCCCCTCCCCCTCGAGGGTGCTGGAGCCAAGATTGGGAAACGGAGCCCCTGGCCTAGCCCCGGAACCCAGCTGTCTCCCACCTGAGCCGGGAGGCCACTGTTGGGTTTCCACAGGGTTGAATGACAGGGCAGTGTTAGTGGGGCTTGGGGGGCGTTGTCTGCAGGCAGCAGGGTCTGGGATGTGGCTGATCTCTGAGGACTCGGTTGGGGACTTCTCTCCCATAGGTCACAAGGTCAGCCCCTTCTCACCCTCCCCTTAACCCTACGGCCCTGCCTAAGCCCCAGGCTCACCGGAGGGAAGCGGAGTCCTGGTATCCTGAGGGTGCCTGTGGGGGCAGGACAGAGTGGGCGAGGGCAGAGTGAGGGAGGGCAGCATGGAGGCAGGGAGCTGGCCACAGAGCCACTCCCACACAGCTGCCTCACGGCCCCTCCCCTGCCTGCCTGGCACCTACATGTGGGTTCTCAGTTGCCATGTGACCATGGCGTGGACTGAGAAGGCAGAAACTAGCCAGGGGCAGGGCTTTGAGTAGGGCTCCGTGCTAAGCTCCCCTTACCTGGTTGGAAGGTTCTGGAGGCTGCCAGCCATCATAGAACGTAGGTTGGTAGGGTGGGACCTCATGGCCTGTCCAGTTGTCCCTGGGGAGAGAACCAAGCTGAGTCCACTCTGCTCCAGGCCGTGGGACGGAGGAAGAGACGGAACTGAGCCTCGGGGCCTTCTAGGGCAGGGGTGGGGAACCGTCTTGCTGCCCAGGGCCATTTGGGCATTTGCAACATCATTCGAGAGCCACACACAATTATCAACTTAAAAACTAGCCTGCGGTATCTGACCCAACATTTCATTAACTTGCCCCTCATGCCTCAGCAGGGCCAGATGAAACGATTGCGTGCGCCTTAGATGGCCCGAGGGCCGGACGTTCCCCGCCCCTGATCATGCCCACGCACACAGCCAAAAGGCCCCAGGACACCCTCGAAGGGGCAAGCTCTGGGCACGAGCAGGTCCCACAGGGTGGGGATCTGTGGCCAGCTTCGCCTCTGCCCACGGAGTTCAGAATATCAGCTCCAGGAGAACATGCCGGGCAATCGATCACACCGACTGGGGTTCGGACCTAAGGTGGTGGCAGGGCAGTGTGGATTTTTCCTCCTGCACTGTCACTGCACTTGGCCGCCTGGGTTGCCGCTTCTCACATGTGCTACACGTGACTCCCACCTGTCCCCGGAGCTGCTGTCCCCAAGACAGTGGAGGGTATATAGGCGTCAGATAAGAATATGTGTTCAATGGGAACAAATAAATTGTTTATTTTCTGAATCTTTTTAAGTGGTCCCTTCTCTTTGCCTTAAAAACATGCTCAGGCCTTCCCTTGACTGTGTTACTACTACTTTTAATCTGTTATTCTAGTCCCTTCTCTGTACCAACTTTTTTGAGAATGTGTCTATCCGCCCTTCCTACATTTCATTATTCCTTGCAACCCGATTCTTACCATTGCTCTTAAAAACCAGCCATTGCTCTATTGCTACCAGTTTTTCTAAAGTCCCCATAATCTCCTGATTGCCAAATCCACTGGCTTCGTATGGCCCATGTCCTTCCAAACCACAGCATTTAGCATTGTTTACAGCTTGGGGTCAATTTTCATGAAATCAAGCCACCTAAATATAACTTGCCTGAAATTCAACTCTTTTGAGGGTTTTTACACCCTCTTTAGACTATTTTCTGTATTTTTGTCTTCCAACTCACTCATTCACTAACTTCTTGTTATTGTAAGAAATCAGAAAACATTCCAGGGCATATCTGACCTAGTTTTGTATTTAAAATGATACACAGGGCCAGAAAGTAGGAGGAGCCCACGGGGGCTGGGGAGAGGGAGGCATCGGTACAGAATCGTGTTACTTGCTGAATGGGTACAGAGTTTCTGTTTGGGACCAGGAAAAAGTTCTAGAAATGGATAGTGGTGATGGTTGCCCAACATTGTTAAGTATTTAGTGCCACTGAATTATACTCTTAAAAACATTAAAATGGTAAATTGCATCTTATGTACATTCTGTCACAGCTAAATAGATAGACTACATTGAACTATACTTGATGTCGTGGGATGGGTTGGACAACCACCTCCTAATGGGGCTGAGTTGAAAAGAACTCACTAGGCAAGATGCCGGAGCAAGTGGCTTACTTCCTGGTGGTTTCTCTTTCTAAAACCCTCTTCTCTCTTGGTTTTTATGCCTCTGCTTTTTTGTTTCTTCTTTTAACTCTCGGGAATTTCTCTTTGCCTCCTTAATCCTCTTTCCTTTCTCCACTTACATATGGAAGTTCCCCTTTTCTCTCCGGGACAGAGAGACCTTGCTCACTTAGGTGAGTTCCAGGGCTGCCTGTGGAGGGCTCGCCTCTAGGTGGCGCTGTCATTTCTGTGCTGACTGTTCTCAAACCCTCATAGTCAGGTCCGACCTCTCGCCTGAGGGCCAGGGGCCCCCCTGTCTCTGTGGGATGTTCACTGATACCCCAGCCCAGCACATCCAAGCTGGGTTTACCTCCCCTCCCCCCGGCTCTCATCGGTTTGGCCTTGTTGTCCAACTGCCCATCTCAGGGTTACACGGATGTGGCACCTCACGTTTGATCTTAACTCCTTGGCCAGTTGGTTGCCAAGTCTTACAGACGTTACACTTGCACTTATGTCAGTAATTCTTAAGTTCTGGGCCCGATTGAGACACATTTTCACTTTGTTCTTGACAAAAGTGAGAAAATATTTTGGTGTAACATAGAGTTGGGAGCTCCATGTGGAGCCACCGCTTTGCTTTGAGATGTTTCTGGTCTGTAACAGTGTAGAGCTCGCCACACCCAATGCCCTGCCCTATGCCCCAGCCCAGCCTCATCTCCCCTCACCGGCTGGTGGTCCAGGCCGGGCCCAGGCTCTTCCAGAGGTTACTGTCAGGCGGGCTTAGGTAGAACTTGAGCATGTCGACGGCTTCGGGGGTGAGGAGGGGTGCGATCACTTGGCCTGCGAGGTCACGCTCAGGGCACTGCGTCAGGACCTAGAGGGAGGAGAGCCATGTCAGGAAGCTAGGCTCCCGCAGGCCCAGCTGGAGTGGGCAGGGCCCGAGTCTCAGCTTCTGCAGTGCCTGAGGCCTCAGGCCTGCTGCTCCTCCCGGCCCTCAGAGCCACGCAGTCCTTGGCTCCACCCTCAGCCCCTCTGGTCTGCCCAGGGCGCTGTACACAGCGGGATGGTGTGTTGGGGTCGAGGAAAATGTGTGGGGGTGAGTGAGGGGCAGACCCCACAGCCTCCCTCTACCCTCTGCCCGCCACCCTGGCCTCTGCTTGGTCTACGCTTCAGCTTGTACCTCTTCGCCACCCTGACCTCCCCCAACTCACCAGGTGCAGAGTCCGGAAGAGCCTGTGCAGCAGCTCGGCGGCACTGGGATTCTGCAGATGGATGGCCAGCCTCCCCTGGGGACACAGGGTACCATCACCACCCTCCATCCACCCCACCTGCACCCGGACCCCAGGGCCCATCCGTGTCCCGGGCCTTGGTTGGGAGCCTGGCACTCTCCAAGGTCCTGAGAGGGGGGAGGGGAGGTCTCAGGGGAGAAGCCTGGGACTCCTGTGAGGCCCCAGAACGGGGGTGCTAGGGGCAGTGGTGTGAGGGAGGGCTGGGAACTTGTGGGAGCCACATACCAGGAGGTTGAAGCTGTACTTGAACTTCTGGAAGCAATCGACGTACTGCGCCGGTGTCCTCCCTGTGGGGGAGGGGGTGGGGAGAAGGCGGTGGGTCACAGGGTATCCCGAGGCGCCACCCCTCTCCCCTGGCCCTCAGCACTCACCCCCCGGACCCGTGTTCTTTTTCTTCCCCTGTTTCTTCGTCTTCTTCGCCCTGGCGTTGACCTGGGCCTTCATCAGCGGTTGCACGAACACCTCGATGTCCCTCAGGATGTGGTTCAGCACCTCCTGGACTCAAAGAGCTTGGGCTTTAGGCGGGCAATCAGGCCCCCCTGGAACCCCCAACCTGCCCCAGCCCCTGCCTCTGCCCCAGTCCCCCCGCCTCCCCCGTCCCTCCTCAGCCCCAGGCCTGCCTTGGCCCCCCTGGGACCCCCAACCTGCCTCAGCCCCAGCCCCTGCCTCTGCCCCAGCCCCCCCGCCCCCCCATGCCCCCTCAGCCCCAGGCCTGCCTTGGCCGCCCTGGGACCTGGTTTCCGGGGGGAAGGGTTGGTGTCCCCCTTCGCCAGGCTCAGGAGCTCGGCAGGCCCAGACAGTCTGCGGTTACCTCGTCCCTCGCTGGGTCCTCGGGGGTCGGGGGGCGCCTTGGAGGAGGCAGAGCGAAGGCGCTTGGTTCTCGGGCACTGGAGTGTCGTGACAGGGGCCGTGGGGATGGTGGCACGCCTACAATGCAAGAGGGCATGGCCTCTGATCTTAAATCTAAACCTCTCCTCCCCCATCCCCACATCCCACACTTACTGTGCTCTGGGGCCATCCAGGGGGGCTGTTCTGGAGGGGGCCCCCACTCCAGCGGGGCTGCCTGCTCCCTAGGGAGTGGCTTTTCCAGAGGGGCCCCCCTCCATCTGTCCTGGCCGGGGTGAGGGACTCCAAATCGGGGTCTGCCGAGCACATGGGGATACAGGCTTGACAGTGGTTTGGGGACAGAGGCTCTGCCACACTTCTCTCCAGGCCTCCCCCTGGAACCTTCCCTGCCTCCCCCCCAACTCCCTGCCTCATGTGCCCACCTCTGAGCTCTCTCGGGTCCCTGGTCAGGCTCTAGGGACAGTCTCCAGTGTCCCCTTGGCCAGGCCCCAGCCCATCCAGCCTTGGCCCCTCCCAGCTCCAGGCCCCAGTTCCTTGGGCTGCAAGCTCCTGGGCTCTCACCTGGGCTGGATGGAGCTCTGCGCTCCTGCAGGGGGCGGGGCAGAGGCTGCCTACCTGAGCTCCAGCTCCTCCTTCAGGGCTTTCTGCAGGCTGGTCCTCAGCCGCTCTGCCTGGAGGAGTAGCAGGTGGGCAGGGGTGTGGGTGTGTGTGTGTTTGGGGAGAGTGATGGTTGTTGGGCCCCACACCCACTCTCTTCTCACCCCACCCCGGCCACTCACCCCCACTTCCGGGCACTGGAAGAGCAGAGTGCTGCCCCCCGGCGGGCCCGCCCCCTGCACGGTGATGGACAGGACGGAGTTGTAGGAGCAGGAGTTGAGCACCGCGTCCATGGCCTGGATGCTGTCCAGGCGGTAGGAGTCCAGCTCCTCCTGGGCCAGGTGGAAAGGTGGCTGTGAGGTCACTGAGAGCCTGGGTGGTTCGTGGGGGCTCCTGACCAGGGTCACCCCAGCCCGGCAGTGGCCTGGGGCTGGAGTGTCCACTCCCCTGCCCCCTGGCCTCTGTGCCCGGTCTCTTCCTAGGCCTGGGCCCTGCCCACGGGAGGGCGGCTGCTGTCTGGGGCAGGGAGGGGTGGTGCCCACGCCCGGGGCTGGCTCTCCCACAGCTGGGCTAGCGATGACCAGCTGCAGGTGCGCGGAGGGGAGGGCTGACCTTGGTCTCGATGTCCAGCAGCTGGAGCCAGCCGTCTCTGACCTGCAGCAGCAGGTTCTGGCTCCACACCCGGCCCTGGGCGTCCAGCTCCTGCAGCCGCTGCACGGCGTCCTTGGGCTCCCGGACGCCCTGCGTGCCCAGCTTACACGTCATCAGGTGCTGAGGGGCGAGGAGGCCAGGGCTGCAGCAGGTTTGGAGAGTGGGGCAGAGGGGGTGCGCGGGGTGGGGGAAGGGCAGCCGAGGAGGAAGCAGGGCCTCCCCATAGAGCAGCCTTTGAGGGCCAGTGAGGCCGAGGGCTGTGCGAGGGGGTTTAGGCCTCTGGAGAGAGGACGTGGCCTTGGGCAGGTCCAGGGGGCTGAGGGGGCCGGATGCTGGTCAGTGTGGGCTTCCACCACCCAACAAGTAAAGCGCGGACTCCTCTGGGGGGATGCAGGGCCCTCACATTCCGTCCCTGGCTTCCTTTGCTGCTTTGGGAACCCACTATCCCAGCCTGGGCCTTCTCTCTGACCTGCACTCCTGCCTCGTGCCTTCGCTCATGCTGGTCCCCACCCCCTTCCCACTGCTCATCCCGCTCCTCCCAGCGTCTTGGGAGGAAACCCAGGCCCCCCTCCTCCAGATTCCTGCCCCGTGGGGTGCAGTGATCTTATCTCCGTGGCGCTGGTCTGATCATCCCCGGTTTCCGCTGTTACTCTCCCTCCTGGGGGAGACCCCTCCTCCTCCCATCCAAACGCAGCCTTCACAGGTCACAGTCCTGCCCTCGGTCCCCTCCAGGGGGAGTGTCATCTGCCTCCTCCCTGGCCCCACTGCCCTGCTCTCTGCCCAGGCCCCAGCGCCTCTCCTGGGGGAGCCGCCTGCATGCCCAGGGTCCTGGCGTCCGTCGTGAGCAAACGGCGTCCTCTTGCTCTCACCCGCTGGGCCCAAGGGAAGCCAGTTCCCAGCCCCCGCCCTGCCATGAAGCCCAGGACCCCGGTCCCAGCCTCTGCTGCCCTGTGGAGCCTCCAGACCATTGCCCATGTCCCTCCCTCCTCCTTCCCGGGACAGCCCGCTCTGCTGCTGCCCCGGGTTCTCTCTCCCCACCACGCCCTTCCGGCCTGAGCTGTGTTGGTTGTGTCCACAGCCCTTCAGGCAACCGGATGCCACAGGGGCAGTGTCCTCCTCCCAGGCCAGAGCCTCCAAGCAGCTCTGCCCAGGCCCAGATACTGTCCTTGTGGGACCGCTGACCTCACACATTCCTCCTCGCACCTGTGCCAGATGCAGGGCAAAGAGCAGTTCCCTGGGACCAGGTGTGGCAGGGGGTGGGGCTGGAGACAGGTGGGGGTGGGAGTGGCTGCACGTGTCTCCACTGCTGCCCCGGCGTCCTCCAACCTCCAGCCCGGCCTCCCTCCCGCCCAGCTGCCCGGGCCTCCCCGATGCCCAGCGAGGCTGCCGGCCCGAGCCCACCTGACCTGGCTGGGCCAGGCTGCTGGCTCTGTGGCAGGACTTGTCTGGGTGTCTGATTTGGGGCAGGGCCTTGGGCACCAGGAAAATGGTGTGGAGTCAGGAAACTGTCTGGGCCCCAGGTTACTCACCTCCACCCGGTGCTGCGGGCAGGCGGGCTCTGAGGCCAGGCTGTGCAAGTACTCTTTCCGTTGCACTGCGGGGGACAGCGATGGGGGTGGGGGGGTGTGGAAGGCCCAAGTGAGACCGAGGCAGTGCGGGGTGGGCAGCATGAGGAGGGCCAGGGAGAGGGGATGGAGGGAGAACTTACTGTAGATGGCTTTGCTGCTGGGCCGGGACATGGTGACGCTGCTCAGTGAGTCCCTAGAACCTAAACTGAACCAAAAGGACAGCCGTCAGCTGCGGAGAGAAACCCCAGTGCGGAGGGGGAGGGGGGCAGGTCTCGGATCCTGTGTCTGGTCCCTGACCCGCCTGAGGCCTGGACCAGGCTCCCACCCGGGGCCTCTGAGACCCAAAGCCCTGGCCCCAGGGGCCTCTCCGAGCCATCAGCAGCCATGCCTCCTCCACCAAGGAGCCCTCCATGGGTGCTGGGCCTGAGGGCCCCAAGGCAGGCTCCCGGCCTCTTGTTATTTGGTCAGTAAAGCCATTTCGATGGGCCCTGGAAAGCTGGTGGCCGGGGACCTGGCCCAGATCCCGTCCTGGGCCCGAGTGTGAAAGAGGCCGAGACTGGGCTGCCCCCAGCTTCCCGCCAAAGCCAGCCTCTGTGCGGCCGGTTCAGTTCTGCGCGTTGGGAGGTCGATGTTGGCTCTTAAGCTGGGCACCGCTCACGAGGGTGTGTGGGCACGCTGTGCCCGTGCGTGCACACTTCTGGGGCCCTGCATCAGTGACCTGTGCTCCCCGAATGCCTTCCCAAGTCTCCTGTCATTTCGTCTTTCTAGACTCTGAACCCTCTGCCAGGTCCCTCTCACTCAACCCTACATCTCAGCTCGAGGATCACCTCCTTGGTGAAGCCCTCCATGAGCACCCCCCCCCCCCAGCCCAGAGCGCCCTCCCCACGCCACCCGGAACCTTGTCTGTTCCTTTAAAGACAACAGCCACCCGGTTAGTGCCGAGGCCCCGATGAACACGGCGCCGTGGAATTCTCACCGCCACCGCATGTCGTTCCTTACACCCAGCCTGCTCTCGGACTTTACCTTCGTCAGCTTGTTTAATCCTCAAAACGTCCTCGCCCGGTGGTACTGTTATTATGCCATTTACCAGGCGAGGTGCCAGAGTGTTTATGTGTGTGCCTCTGTCACTGTGGGCACAGCGGGGCCTGAAGACAGAGATGATGACCTGGCTGAAGGTGTGTGTGTGAATGTGTGTGTTCATGCAGGGCGGGGCCTAATTGAGGGTGTAGGTCAAGCATGTCAAACTCAAAGGCTAACACGGGCCAAATAAACAAGGTTTAAGCTTATGTGGCCGCAAAAAATCAAAAGCTTCAATTTTCATAGAAATGTAGTTTTATTTCGAAAAGTATAGTGTAAAAAAAAAAGAACAAGAGCAATGATAAAATTAATGTTTTCTTCCCGACACTTGGCACCTCTTCTCTCTACTCTCTTTCCTACTTGGGGGGAAATCTTGTTCGTAGTGATTACTTTCAAAACTGCCCCAAGGTTGCCGAAGCCGGTTTGGCTCAGTGGATAGAGCATTGGCCTGCAGACTGAGGGGTCCCGGGTTCGATTCCGGTCAAGGGCATGTACCTGGGTTGCGGGCACATCCCCGGTGGGAGATGTGCAGGAGGCAGCTGATGGATGTTTCTCTCTCATCGATGTTTCTGGCTCTCTATCTCTCTCCCTTCCTCTCTGTAAAAAATCAATAAAATATATAAAAACAAAAAACAAACAAACAAAAAAAACTGCCCCAAGGTGAATGTCGGCAATTCTGGATCTGACAGGAGTCATAATTGTAAGTAACTGCTCACACCGTTATATTGGCTGGGCCGCAAAAATATTCCTTGTGGGCAGCATGCGGCCCGCGGGCCGCGAGTTTGACATGCTTGGTGTAGGTCAAAGGTATGTGCTATTGGAATGAGGCATCTAAGCATCATGACTATGTCTCCGTTTTGTGGGTGTGTCCTTGCATCTGTGAGGAAGCGCCAGAAAATCCTGGGCAAAGGGTAAGAGAGCAGTCCACACCCCTAGTTACGGGGACTGGTATGAAAATAGCGTCTCCGATGGTGACGCAGTGGGGAATGAGTTGCCAGTAAACAGCTGAGGTGCTGTGGGGGAGGTGCAGGTCTGTGTGTCTTGTTGGGGGGGACCCCTTTCCTCTCCAAGGTAAGGGGTGCTGGCAGCTGCTTCCCCACCCCCCACCCCCGGCGCGGCCATGTTTCCTGCTCCTAGATACTGAAGAGTACATATGGCCAGCAGTGGTCAACACCTCTTCCTGCTCGCCCCACGCCAGGCTGGCCCTGTGGGTCCCTGTGGGTCCCCCCTGCAGC
This sequence comes from Myotis yumanensis, assembly GCF_028538775.1. Taxonomy (NCBI): domain Eukaryota; kingdom Metazoa; phylum Chordata; class Mammalia; order Chiroptera; family Vespertilionidae; genus Myotis; species Myotis yumanensis. The sequence goes on from NW_027223768.1 coordinate 5,646,209, forward strand.
TTTAGCTGCTCATATCCCAATGCAGGAGAGGGGAGGAGGCTGGCGTTGGCCTGTCTTGCCCCTGGCTAGGGAAGGGGGGCTGTGGCAGCCCAGTTCCCTCCACTTACCCCTGAGTTAGGGGCGTGGAGTAGGGAAGGGGAGTCTGCATCACGGCCTCTGGGAGAAGCTTCTGGAGCCCTGGCTGCCCTGCCTTCTTCCCAGCCAGCCAGCCCACGGCTGAGCCCCCCGCCCTGCGTGGGGCTGCTCCTCCTGGCTGCACTGGGCTGAGGCCCTGGCCTGGGAAGCTCTGAGCTGCCCCCACCACCCTGGGGTCCCCAGCAGCCACCTGGGCCCTGACCTTCCCGAGGGCCGGGCCTTACCTGGCTTCCAGTGAGGCCTGGTCCCCCGAGGGGGCTGGCGCTGGCGGTGACCTGGCGCCGGTGGTGGGAGCTGCGTCTCCTCCGCTAGTGCCAGGCAGAGGCCCTGTGATGAGGCAGCCCTGGCCCAGCAGGCGGCCGAGCTGATGAGGCCAGGAGGCGGCCACACCTGTGCTCTTTGGACTCTGGTGGGTGGGGAGGCCTCTAGGTACCTGCCCACACCGCAGCCTGGACCGGAGGCGCCGTGTGCGCCCACAGGTGCCCCAGGCTCAGCCAGGGACCCTGCCTCCCAGCTCCCAGCTGGCCTGTGGCTTTAGGGAGGGGCTCCCCTGCCTCTGCCTTTTGGGCTCCTCTTCTGGGGCCCCCGGTCAGCATCAGGCACTTGGCCTGGGACAGGAGAGCACACCCCAGGCCTCTGCGCTCAGGGGGCAGGCGCTGGAGGGGCACCCAGGCCTCGGGAAGCTGTGGGCTGGCATGTGCGCCTGTGTGCGCATGTGCTGCATGTGTGGATGCGTGACCGTGTGTGCCCAGGTGGTCCAGGACATGGACCACGTAGGAGCAGGCGGGTCCGGGCACTGGGACCTCGGTGGGCATGACATGGAGGGCTGAGAGTTCCTTCGGGCTGGGCCTACCTCATTCGTCCTTTCTTCTGTCCCCTCCCACCCAGCAGGGACCCCACCCCCATTCTCTTCTGCTCTCTTACCTCCCCCACCTACCCCATGCCCTCTGACCCTAGCTGGCTGCGGGAAAGATGGGAAAGCAGGCACGACGCTAGATGCTGGGAGACGCCTTGGAACTCAGCATGAGTTCAGTATCTCCCTCCAAACAACCCAGCCTTCCCTCCCACGTTCCCTGCTCCTCAGGGGCACCACACCCAGCCAAGCACCCAAGCAGGGCACTGGGACCATCCCGAGTCCCCCCTCACCCCCCACCGCCCATCCTGTGAGCGTCACTCCCTTAGCAAGTTACTACAAGCCCCCCTCCCCCCCTGCTCTCCCCCCCTCAGCACTGCAGCCTGAGCTCAGCCCCTCTGCCTGTGATCCTGGGGCAGCCCAGCCTCCCTGCCTCCACTCTCGTTCTTTTTGGTCCTTCCTCCTCCTGCAGACGAGACCTCCCTGAACTGGAGGTTTGATCACTTCTCTCTGCTGCAGACAATCTTATTACCTCCAGGAAACCCAGAATCCCAGGAATTAGATTTCAAGGGATTTTCGAGACTCCCTTATGAAAGCTTTCAGTGGGACATTCTTTGGTAACTGGGACCGGGACCACTCGGGCATCATGTTGCCCCTGAACCAAGGCCTTGATAAATGAGTCAGCAGCGGCCCACGGAATCCTGAATAGAGGATGAGAGATTTGTATCCTCTCTAGTCGAATGTCATGAACAGCGCCTGGAATAGGAGTGTCGTGAACTTGAGGCTCCTGCCTCTGAGTCCCGCCTTATCTCTCCCCACGCCCTGTCCCCTGAACTTTGCCTTCAGCTGGAGAATGAGTGGTGATTCCCCGTGGAGTCATGCCTCGGGACCCGGGTCCCTGCTGTTCTCCCGGCCGGGAAGCCTGGCCCTTCCTTGCTCGTGGGAAACACCTAAGATGCTTCCATGTCTACATGTAAGTTCTGCCTCCTCCGGACACCTCCCCACCGCCCGGGGCTGAGGGGCACTCTGGCCCGTGGCTCCCAGACAACTTGCACACATGTCCCTCCACTTTCATTTTTAAAATACAGTTCTAGCCCAGCTGGTGTGGCTCAGTGGTTGAGTGTCCATCCAGGAACCAGAGGGTTGCCTGTTTGATTCCCCGTCAGGGCACATGCCCAGGTTGTGGGCTCGAACCCCAGCAGGAGGCCGTCGATCAATAATTCTCTTTCCCCCTCTTCCTCCCTCTCTCAGAAATCAATTATATATGTAGGCAGAGGAGGGAGGGGTCTGGCAGCAGGAGGAGGCTGGGGAGGGTGACTTGAGGGCCATGGTCAGGTCTCTGGGGCCTGTGTGCTGTCCGCGGCCTGAGTTTTCAGGATCAAAACTGAGCCTTAGATGCTCCTGGGAACCACCCTTCCAGGGACTGGGAGCCCGGGCTGGAATTTCAGACTGACCCCCACCTGCCTAGCTCGCTCTGACCCCGTCTCCTGACCTCTCAAACCCCGAAGCCCTCACTGAGGCCTTGGTTCTCCTGCCTTTTCTAATCGCCAGCACCAGGATGCCATTCTAGATGTTTCTCAGTGACTTTGGGTTTGCCTCTCTCCAGTCCTGGACCCACGGGTGACTCCAACATGTGCCTCCTCCTCCTCCTCCCTGCCCTCCATTCTGCACCCCACCCCTCATCCAGGGTGATAGGTGGTCCCAGGGGCCACGATTCACCCAGCGGCACCCCCCCACCCCGCCTTGCCCAGACAGCCCTAGAGGAAAGGCCCTCAGGGAGGCCTGGAGAGCCCTTGACCGGAGGCCTGGACCTTGGACTGTGATTCAAGCAGGCTCGTCGGCAAGCGGGCTGGAGAGGGCCGTGGGTCAGGCAGGAAGGCTGCGCAGGAGGGGCAGCCTCCGGGGAGGGCGTGCCCTCAGGGCTCCCAAGGGAGGGGCCTGAACTGGGCTCCGCTCCGTCTGTCCCATCATCACGAGGGACAGTGCCCGGAGTGGTCCTCGCTGGGCCTGGCCTCGCAGACTGCCAGGGCTGTGCAGGGCTCCTGGCTCGACCAGCGCCTCCATCGCACCGGTCTGCTCCTGCCTCCAGTTCAAGATGACCACCTTGCAGCCATTCAACACCACGGGCAAAGGCTACTCAGTGATGTGTAGCATTAGGTGGGAAAGGCAGGCACCAGAATAGTAGATACTGTAAGATTCTAATTCTGTGAAATAAACAAAAATACATTAAGCTCTCGGGACCATAGTTCTCTCTTCTGCGACGTGGAGGCAACCACGGCTGCTACTTAACGCGGGCCCCGGGGAGAGGTGCGGGCTCCCTCTGCTGGGAAGCAGGGGAATCGCAGGTGGGAGACCAAGGACCAGGCGGGAATCACAGTCCCAGGGAGAGACCTCAGACACAGGGGAAACGGAGGCTGGTTCCCTTTCAGTGACATTACACAGTAGTTACTAAGGGGCCACTTCGGGAATGGGGAGCTGAGGCTTGGAGAGGCAGGAGGATGGCCTGGAAAAGCTTGGGTATGAACCCCCATTCTCTGGTGTGAATGGCTTTCCACTGACCGCACTGCCTCCGTTTGTTCTCGCGCCCCTGCCCCCTCAGCGATCTGCTGTGGGACCCCGAAACGAACAGGACCTCCCACTCAGCCTTCCTCCTTTCCTTACCCACGGGCCCTGGCGGGTGCCTCCGCTCCTGTGGCTTCAGCCGGGAACTGGGAGCTGGTGATGTCCCCGCGGACGCTCAGGCCTGGCCTCTGCACCCCTGACCCAGCTAGGTGGCCACCCCTCGGTCACCTTCGGCTGACGTCCCTCAGACATTTCCAGCTCAGCACGCTCCCAGCTGAGCCCGCTCTCCCCCGGCCCCCACCTGCTGCTCCTGTGTCCCCACCTCAGCCCGGGGTGCACCTCCACCCCCACCGCCGGTCACTGAGTCCCGTGTCTTTAAATCTCCACCCTGCTCAAGGCTCTCCTTCTCTGCTGTTCCTGCCTTAACTCAGACATCCCCCCTCCCACCTCTCCTCCCACCACAGCCTCCCAGACCTCCCCGTGAGGTCTTCCCGGCCCTGCCCCACCTCCGCCAACAGATCTTTCCAAGATTCAGAGCTACACACGTCCTGCCCCCGCTTACAAATGCCTCAGTTGCTCCCATTGCTTTAAGAAAGAATAAAAACAAACAAACCCAAACCAATCAAACACCTTAGCTCTGCCCCTCTGCCTCCTCTCCGCTCACACCCCTCCCACCTGACTCCAGACCTTGCCCGTGTCTGCCTCCTGGTCCTTGGTCCTTGCTGGCTAAGGCCTCCTCACTCCTCATCTCTCCTTACACTGCCCTCCACCAGAAGGTGCCCTGGGCCCCTGTACCCCTCAGTTGCCCAGGGTTGTGATCCAAGATACACCTCCTCCTGTACCTCCATCAGAGGCCTTAGTGGGAGACGTTGGTGAAGGTATTAACCTCCTTTTCCGCTCGACAATGAGATACCGGAGAACAGGGTTTTATCTTTCCTGTGTGACACCCATCGCCAAGCCAGCGCCTGGCATCTCATAGGTGAACAGGAGTGAATGAATGAATGAGCAAATGAATGAATGAAGGTTACTAGGAACCAGAGGTTAGGACAGAAGAAGGGTAGGGAGTGGCCCAAGAGCCTGCTCTGAGTAGAGGGTGGGTCTCTCTTGGACCCAAATCCCTTCCGTGTTGGCTGCAGGTCTGGGCCTCACCCCTTTCCTGTGTCTCCCTGACAGCGGGTGATGCCTGGCCCCCAGTTCCCCGGGGGGCAAGGGGCTGGGAGGTGGATCAGGGACTGCACATTACACTGAGACGTTCCTTCTCGTCCAGGGCCCTTGGGGCTGGTGGGAGGAACGCAAGCCTGGGGTGCTGGGCTTAGTGGCCTTCCCCACGCGACACTGCTTAGGCGCCGACTGTGTACAGGCCCTTTTGCTACCTTGAGCTTGTGCATGCTCCAATGTGACATCCTTTGGTCTAGTTACCGATGGGAGTAGGATGGGCACGAGTGCAGGGGGCAGGGTGGAGCGTTATAGGAGAAGGACAGCGGGGCGAGGGGCCTGGGGCCGTGCAGCAGCCAGAGGTGAGACTTGAACTGGATCTGGAACAGAGAGAAGAGGGGGGCGCTGCTGGAGAGGGACGGCCTGTGCTGAGGTGGGAGGTCAGGGCACACAGGGGAGTGTGTTCAGGGGCAGATGACAGCCGCTTTTCCTGGGGCCGGGCGTTTGGGAGGGAGTGATGGGAAATCAGTTTGCAAAGGGACTTTGGAACCAGGGCCCTGGAACTTCCTCCCTATCTTGCCATTCCCCCAGAGACCAGCAGGGGGCAGGACCGACACGCGAGGTTTTCCTCAGCCCAGGTCTGGGATGGAGAGGCCCTTCTGGGAGTGGGGAGGAGCACCAGGCCCAGAGGGAACAGACAGCTGTGCACAGCTGGGGGAGGGACAGGTCTGCTCCTTTCCTCAAAAGGTCAGCGTGGGCCACTGACGCCCCAGGTCAGATGACCTGATCGGACAGGCCCAGGGACAGACCCCCTCCATTCCTGGGCACACACCCCCACCCGAGTCAGCTCTCCAGCTGTGCCCCTTTGCCCTTGGTGTCCCAGCCCCTCCCTCCCGGCGGAGGGAGCCCCAGCATCACTAGGTATCTGATTGGGAACGAAACCAAACCAGGAATGGTGCCAGCAAGAAAGAAGTCCCACCCCTGTGCTCAGGGCTGAGGGCAGGTTGTCAGGATGAGGAGAAGTCACTACTGTAGGCATTTGACCAAGACTTACCCAGCGTCCTCTGTGCTGGGGGCAGGGACACAAAGATGGGAAGGCAGCATCCAGCCAAGGCAGCATCCTGGCCCAGGCCCCCAGGGCCCCAGGGCACAGGACAAACAGCTCCTGGAAGGGCTGGCAGGGCAGGAACAGAGTGCCCGGACGCCCAGAGGAGGGGAGAACACTTCTGCTTGCCGGGCCTGCGGAAGTTTTGACCAAGGAGGTGACATGCAGTTAGGCCTGCAACATAGTCAGATGTTGCCAGATGCAGAGGAAGGCCGGTGTGTCATACGGGGAATTGGCCCGAGCAAAGGTGCAGAGGTGAGGCCAGTTTAGAGACTACCGATCACATATAGTTACATATGCTTCCCCCAGCCTCCTTGAGGAATAATTGACAAGTAATGTTATGTGATTTTAAGGTGGAACTCATCAGAAATTGATATACAGGGTGTGGTAAAAATAGGTTTACAGTTATACATATGGAAAATAATATAATAATCTAGATATAGAAAAGCCTAATATGCAAATTGTCCCCACGGGAGTTTGACCAGGAGACCAATTGCTCATTATGACGTGCGCTGACCACCAGGGGGTGGCACGGAAGGAAGGAAGGCCTCAGCCGGCAGCCAGAAAGCCCCGATCAGCCCTGATTGTCGGCTAGGCCTAGGCATCCTAGCCATGCAGGAATTTTGGGCACAGGGCCTCTAGTTAATAAATAATATAAGAATAAGCTCCGTGTTTCACCTCCTCACAACTGTAAACCTACTTTTGCCCCACCTTGCCTGTATATATTGTGAAATCATGACCACAATCAGGTTGGTTAACTATATGCTTTTTAGTGACCACTCGCATGGTAAACATTATGCTGTATGTTTTATTTATAGCATTTTTCATTCTCACACTAACCCTCAAGGGTTATCTCATTAAAAAAATGTAAAATTCCATTAAGAGCAAGGCTGAGCAGATCTTCTTATATTTGTTGGCTATTTGAATGTATTTTTTTCTCCTTTTATTTTGTGTGAATCCCATGTTTTTGGCCTTGGACCATTTGGGGAGGGTTATTGTTCATCTTTTTCTCATTCATTTGTGGGAGCTCTTTCTATCTTAAGGACATGAGCGCCCCAGACCCGTGTTATTATTTCCTCCACTACAAACTCCAGGTGTGGAAAGATTTTGTTAACTACTGGTTGCTCAGCTGTTACTTCTTTCTCCATCCGCTGCTGGTGCACGGCCCCCAGAATGTTATCAGCGTGAGACGGCCCGCGTTTCTGCATTGAGGTGATGTAATTCCAGCCAAAAGCAAAGCCCTTGGAAATTCTGTGTATCCCAGCAGTCTCCGCATGGCTAGGCGTGGGGTGTCCTAGGTTTTCTGAAGCATTTCAAGCGGCTTGCATACGTCTCCCTTTGTTTACAGGCACTTCGGGGTGTGGGCTCCTCCTGTGGGTGGAGGACCTGACCGGGTCCTGGGGATTGGGAGGAGCAGGGGGAGGGCAGGGTGGAGGCAAGGAGGGCGACCCCTCTGGCCTCTTCACGTTCTTTGGGGAATCTCCCCAGAGCCACCCCTGTTCCCTTGAGGGTGGGTGTGGGCCCTGGGGCGGGATACGAGATGGTTTGCAGAACCCCAGATTGAGGAGTGGGGAGCAGGACCCCAAATGTGGGCCTGTGTCCTGAGGAGAAATGGGAGGTGCAGCTGGGAGCAGGTGGGAGCGGAGGCCCCCGTGTGGGGGAGCTGGTTTTGGGGCTTCTGGGTGCCCACCTGCTGGAGACACGGTCCCTCTGGGTTCCTGAGTGTGGGGGGGAGGTGCCTGGGATCTCAGCGGGGGCGGGGCCAGGGCCCAGGAAGGAGGCAGAAACCTGGGAAGCCTCCAGCAAGGTTGGTTGGACTTTGCTGGGACGCCACATTCCTGGGGGGTGCGAAGGTGATTCATGGGGTAGCCATGGACGCAGAGCGGCAGGGGCAGAGGCGAGGAAGCTGAGAAGGGCTCCGAGTTGACACCCTGGAGCCCCGATTCCCAGGGCTGTGCAGGCGCCGAGGGGTGGAGGGAGGGACTGGCACCTCTGTGGAACCCAGGATGCCCACCTGGGCTGAGGTGGGAGAGGAGTCCTCTGGCCTCTCCCCACCAGTGTCCCCAGCCCTCCAGGCCCTGAGGCCTTGCCCTGTCCTCTGCCTGGTGAGTGGAGCCCGGCTGGGAGGGGGCACAGCCAGGCTGAGGGCCAGAGGCGCCCAGCCACCTGGGTTCTGCCCTGGAAACGTTCCCAGACAAGTGACTTACCTACAAGCCCGAGCCTGGCCTGTAAAGCAGGGCCAGGAGGTAACACAGGCAGCGCCTGGCTCTCTCCGGAAACGTTATCTCCCTGGCCCGGTGGCATCTCTGAGGAGGCGGTGAGGAAGCACCACCCCTCCTGCTGATGGTTTACTTTGGTTTCCGGGGAGATTATCTCCCTAAACAGACAAATCAGCCATGACAGTGAGCTTGAAGGGCACTCCCAGGCACAGCGGGGCTCAGTGGCTGCATTAGCTTCTGTTTCCTCCGTCCCGGCCCTCGTCACGCCTGTCCCAGCCGCTGGTGACACCGCATTGTGGCAGCTTCAGAGCCAGAGCCGGGCAGACGAGAAGGGAACCTGGGCCTGCCACGTGGGGGCTGGCTCTGCAGAGGGAGGGGTACCCACTGCTGCCAGTGGGGCCTGGCAGGACCCCACCCTCCCCGGCTGCTGTGAGGGTGCGGGCACAGCTGGTGTGGCTGTGTGTGTGTGTGCATTTGTGTGTGCCTGTGTGGGTGTGTATTTGTGTGCGGCTAATGTCGATGTGTGTGCGGCTAATGTCGACGTGTGTGTTCGTGCGTGTGCATGTGTGTGTGTGTGTGTGTGTGCGCGCGTGGAGAGAGTCTCCAAAAACAACATCTGTCCCATTTTCTTGTTTTCCTAGCGCTGGCCCGACCAGGCAGGTCTGTCCTAGAGCTGCACTGCATGCTGGGGGTAGATGTGGCCAAACGTAGCCCTTGATAAGGCCACAGACCCAAGGCTCCTCAAGTTGCTCGGTGTGGTTTGGGGATATTTCAATGCCTCTGCCACCCATGGAATCGAGGGCTTCTGTTCAGTTCATTTCCTCAAGGAACGTCCCGAGCTCAGCCCAGCACACTGCGCTCCAGGGCCAGGCAGGCCTGCGGGCCCCAGGGCGCGAGGGGAACAAGGCGTGATTCCCACGACCCTGAGCCGCCGCTGGAGGGGCAAGCGGAGAGCAGGGGCGGCGTGGGCAGCGGTGGGCACTCAGCTCTGGGGGCGCAGAGGGCTGCTCGCTCTGCCTGGGACGGGCAGCAGGAGGCTCCCCCTGAGCCCACAGCGAACAGGAAGGGCATCAGCAGGAGGGGGCGGGCACCAGGGCCGAGGTCCTTCTGTGCAAGGTTCAGGGGACAAATGAAAACGGGTAATTTGAGAACTAGACCTAGATACATACAGGGTGGGCAGAAGTAGGTTTACAGCCGTTCGTATGGAAAAGAATACCATAATTAATCTATAATAATAAAAGCATAACATGCTAATTAGACCAGATGTCCTCCCGGATGTCCTTCCTTCCGGACAAAGCCGCAGCAGGTGAATAAACTGCTTTGCTTACTCACCACTGTGCACCTGCTTTTGCCCCGCCCCGTGCAGAAGCCCAGGCTCCTCGCTCCCCACGGTTGTCGAACGGGGACCAGCTGTGGGCCCGGGGAGGTATCGCAAGGAAAGGGATTTCAGCTGAAGGCGGGTGTGAGCTGTGCAGAGGGCAGGGGAGGGGGGTGTGAGCTGGCACAGGGCCCTGGAGGGGGAACAGCTTGGGGCGCCGGGGGGACTGACTGGGCTGGGTCAGGCATGGCCTTGGGAAAGGCACCGTGGCAGGAACCTAACTACCCAAACCGTAAGCCGCTATTTCCAGCCTTTCTCGTCGGCCTGGTCCCTGGGGCTTCTCCTCGCCTCTTTGCTGGGTGTCCATGCTGTGCTGAGAAACGGGGCCTGGGAGGAGGTCTCAGTCCCCCACCCCCCACTTCCCCACCCCCGGCCCAGGGCATCTGATTGGAAGCAGATGCCTGGGCGGGGGGGGGGGGCGGGGGGGGGGGGCTGGCCGCGGTGGGCCGGCTCCCCACGGCTGACCTCAGACCTGCACCGCTGGCATGTCCAGGCCGCAGACTCTCTGTCAGCAAAGCCGCATCCGTCCTGCAGCAGGACGGCCACTGTGGCTGCCCACACCTCCAGCCAGCAATTTCCCTGCTACGGCGAGAAACCTCCCGGGCTCCGGGCTGCAGGAGGGCGAGGGGCCCGTAGGTTCTTGGAAGGCACAGGGGGGAGGGGTCTCTGGCACCCTCACCTGGCTCCGTGCACGTCGAGCGGGCCCCCTGTCCCGTGAGCCGGCCGGCCGCTGTGCTGCGTGTGTACACCAGGGGTCCTCAAACTTTTTAAACAGGGGGCCAGTTCACTGTCCCTCAGACCGTTGGAGGCCGGACTATAGTTTAAAAAAAAACAACTATGAACAAATTCCTATGCACACTGCACATATCTTATTTTGAAGTAAAAAAACAAAACGGGAACAAATACAATATTTGTATTTGCATGTGGCCCGTGGGCCGTAGTTTGAGGACCCCTGGTGTAGATCCTCCCTCGAATCCCCACAAACAGCTGCTCGAGGCCCATCCTGGCGGCGTGGTGCATGAGCGAGGCGCAGGTGGTGGGGGGGGGGGCCTTGTCACACGCTGGGCCCCGAGAATGGAGGAGCAGCTCTGGGCAGGGCGGGGGGCTCTCTCTGGCAACCTGGGCTCTGGACACCCGGTGCTGCTGTTGAACTACACCCGGGTCCCCTCAAGAGGGAAGTTACGGTTTTGATAGTTGTCTCTGGACCCCCTGGAGCGGCTCCCTCCCCTGTCGGCCGCCACCTCCACCAGGTCCTGCCATCATGCTCCCAGCCCACTGTGCTCCCGGGATCCCGCGATCCCCAGGGCCCACCCAGAGGTGCCTCCCCAGCACCACCCTGAGTGCCCCTCGCTCTCAGGCCACCATAGAAATGCCCCCTCTGCTCCCACAGGCTGCCCACTCCTCCCGCAGACCCACCCACATCCACTGCCCTGGTCCCCGGTCCCTGGTCCATTTCGCCTCCCCTGTGCAGCCCAGCATCTCTGCTTGATCCCCTCCCTCTTCAGGTAGATCATTTTGCATTCATTCATTCAGTCAGTCAGTCAGTCAACAAGCATTCCCTGAGCCATGGGGTCCTGTTGGTGGGGCTCAGGCTCTGAGCCAGACACTGGGGGACCTCAACGCCAAGCAGCCTTCTCGTCCCCATTCCAGACGATCACAGCTGGTACTCCCAGAGCCCAGGAGCAGCCTCCACTGCGGCCCTGGCCTCAGCTCTGCCCCCTCCCTCCGCCTGGTTGACGAGAGGGACTGCGCAGGAGCCCACCGGGGACCTCCCCGCTCTGGTCCGCGTGGAGGCACTCGGGGTCTGTGGGCAGGCGAATCGGCACTGAGGCGGACCGTCGAGGGCGGGAGCTGGGGCGGCAGAGGTGTGCGGCTTCCTGGGGACTTTCAGACACAGGAACAATGAGGTTGTTGGTGGCTTCGGGTTTGGAAAGCAGAAGCGTGGACCCGGGGGAGCAAAGGCCTCCGCACCGGGAACGGCGTGTATGGGCATGAGCAGCCCTGTGGGCGGTGGTCACCCTGGGAGCCACAGGGGGACATCCCGCTGGACCTGGCCTCGAGGGCTCCAGGTGGCCCAGGACCAGCTTCCTCGTTCTGGCTATGTGGGGACAGTTCTCCTGGCTCTGGGCACAAGCTGGGCCTCTACTTCCCTCCTTGAGGGCACGTGAGACGGGGGGCTCTTGAGCCATTCACAGGGAGAGGCAGCTTCGAGAGGACGGTATCGACTTTTGCCAGGTAGAGTCGATTGGCTGTGGATGGTTTTAATTAAAATCAACAAAATCAAAGAAATGCAACAGTATCGCACCCTGTTTTTTTTTTTTGTGGCCACTCAGAGTGGTCACTAAACCAGCAGCTTCTATTTATGGAGAGCTCATTGCGTGCCAGCTACTTCCTTGTCCATTATTCTACTTAATCCTTGCATCCGGGTAGGTGCTTTCTATCAAACGAGGAAACCGAGGCACAGAGAGGTTGAGCAACTTGCTCAAAGTCACACAGCTCGCAAAACTATCAAATGGGCTTATAACCCATATTATCTCTCGCTCCAAAGCCCTTCACCCAGATCCCACCCCACAGCTGTGCCCAGGGAGTCCCTGCATCTGTGGGTGCTCAGGAGATATGGGCCTTCAGGGAGGGGCGCTGGGACCTGGAGGCCCAGGGTCTGGAGGCCTGGGGTCTGGAGGCCTGGGGCCTGAGAGGGCGGGGCAGCCATCAGGTGCCTGTATCCAGAGCAGCTGGGTGCAATTACTGTGTGGATGGCGGTCTGCAGAAAGCCACCTTCCCCTGGACTGCGAAGGCACAGGGTGACCACAGGCAGTGAACCCTGGGGCCCCTCAAGTTCCCACTGCCCGCCCGACAGGGTTTCACAAACCAGTTGACGTTGACGGGGCAGCCAGTGTGGAGAGGCAGGAAGCCTGGGGGCCCTGTGGTCTGTGGCATTGCTCAGAGTTTCCAGGGCTGGGCTCCTCCCACGGGGGCCTGTGCAGGGTTCTGTCAGGGCAGCACCCCTGTGCTGAGGCCAGCACCCCGGTCCCGAGGCCCTCCTGGGCCCTGTCTGGCCCCGAGAGACAAACCCTCCTGGGCCAGGGCTCCACGGGGCCAGGGAGTCCCCGTGCTCTGGGTGCTGAGCTGTGGGAGAGCTTTGAGATTCTGGCGATGGCTTCAGGGTGTCTGAAAGTTCCCCGGGACCAGCACGGGGCCATCAGGGGAGGTGGGGCAGGGACAGGCTCCCTGCAGTCGGAAGACGCAGCTCCACTGTGAGATCCCACACTGGCTGGAGCCCTGAACTCCAGGGTCCCCTCCCTGAGCCCCTTCCCTCCTTGTCTCACAGGGATGTATAAACCCTTGGCAAACCGGACAGGCCTCTGCTAGTGCTCCTGATCTTAGCAGGGGCATGGCCTGACCTTGGGCCTGGTCCCCAGTCCCCCCTTCTGGAAACTCTACCCAGGCTGAGCTCATAGGTTCCCACAGAAAAGGGGAAAGACATTTCAGGTAGAGAACAGCTTGAGCGAATTCACAACCACACACACATACACACACACACACACACACACACACACACTCATACCTCCCCTCATCCCCCCGAGCTCCTTGTGCCAGGAGCTGTTCTAAACATCTACATGTATTAACTCATTTCCCTTTCTTACCATCCCTCTGAAGCAGGTGTTAGCCTGCCCACATTTAGTGGAAGAGGCCATGCGGCCCAGAGAGGTAAAGGGGCTTGTTCACGGCCACACAGCCAGAGGTGGGGAGCCACGCAGTCTGCAGTGAGCTTATGAGTGAGGCAGGGATGGTGGGCCTGGGAACGATGGGGAAACATCAGGGCGGGGGCCACCTGTGCCTGGCCCACTGCCGAGGGGCCAGTGCCTAGAACAGTGCCGGCACATAGTAGGTGCTCTAGCTGAGACGTGAGCCCTGGAGAAGGTGTGGCCAAGGGATGGCGTGTCTGGGATACTGAGGTTTGCACAATAAGGGTGCTGGAGTGGCTGGGTGGGGGCAGCATGGGCCCAGGGCTGAGGCCTCCTAGACTGCAACCCTCACCCCGGCTTGAGATCTGGTTCCTGCCGGGCCTGTCTTGAGACAGTAGGCTCTTTCCCAGTGGGCCTGCTGGGCCCCCCACTGGCAGGAGGGCCACCAAGTAGACAGGAAAAAACTGTACATAGTTCCTTAACCCCTATGTCCCCTCCCCTTCCCTCTGGCACTGGCCCCGCAGCACGCCCCTCCCAGGAGATGTTCTCAGCTCTCCAGGGGCTCAGGGTCTTGGGGCTCTGGGTCTCAGGGCTCAGGGTCTCGATGGGCCAGGGCTCTGGGGGCGCCCAGCCTGGGAGGAGAGCGCTTGCTGCCGGCAGAGGCTGCTGAGAGACCGGCCTGCGTGGGGCTGGGGATCTGGGGTGAGAAAGGATGTTTCCTTGCTCTGTGGCACTCAGACCCTACGAGGAATGTGGCTTTGGGCCAGGATCCCTCTGGGCAAGAAAGGATGACTCGGCAGAAACAGCATCCTGACCCCACAGGATAACTGGAGCCGCCGCGCTGGGGGCCGGTGCCAACTGGCGAATTCATGACAACCCACCCCCCTCAGCCTTCAGCAGCCCCCCCCCCCCCCCTCAGAAGCCCGTCTCTGAGCAGTTTTCAGACTCAGAGTAGCGACTCACAGAGGCCTGGGAGGGGCTCTTCCCCACTCCCGGGGATGGAGAGTGGGAGGAAACAGTCGGCTGAAGATCCCCAGGCCTGGCCAAAGGCAGGAGCCCAGCATGAGGGGGGCAAAGGGGGGGGGGGGGGCACTGGGCAGCGGCAGGAACTGGTCTGGCCGGGCCCCGGGGAATTCCAGCCCAGGAGAGCCAAATGGAAGCACATGGGTTTAGAAGGCACAGGAACTCACAAAGGCTTCTCCAACCTTTGGGCCCAGCTTCTAAAAAATTAAGGCTCGATCACCAGGCACCCTGGGAGCTGTGTGCCTTGATCAGCAGAGGCCCTCATGGTACTGGCCAGGCACCACCGGGGACTCCAATGGCCTCTGCCCACTGGGCACCCCAGGTCCCGAGCGGAAGTGGAGGCTGGCGAACATGACACGGTTGTGACCACTGGGGCTGCTGCTGGCGTTAGCGATTATTGATTATCCAAGTGTTTCCCACACACCCTGCCTGCCACCGCTCCCTGTTTGATCTCCACACTTAACCTATAGAGAAGGCAGCCACTGGCGGTGCCCTAGTTTCTCGGAAGGAACCAGCCTGCAGAAGGGGAAGCAGCTCGCCTGAGGCCGCCAGGGGGTGAGGACAGGAGAAGCCCCCAGGCTGGGCGCCCGCGGGGCCCATGACCCCTTCTTCTGCGTCTTGGAGGAAGGAGGGAGGCAGAATGCCTGTGGCGCTGCCCCCGTGTCTGGGTGCCACACAGTGACCGAGGGTCACCAGGGTTGGCCCATGGAAACAATGACCCCTTTCTGGGCGCCTTTGCAACACCCGGCGGTTTCCTGTGCAACCCGTGGCAGGCGCTTGGGGGCTTAGGGGGTGGATCGTGTGTCTCCGCCTGACGTCCAACTGTGTGACTGACACTCCACCTTGTCTCTCTGGACCTTGGCTCCCTCGCTGCCTCCCACGACCTACCCACCGCGATGAAATGTAGACG
Organism: Myotis yumanensis; assembly: GCF_028538775.1. Classification (NCBI taxonomy): domain Eukaryota; kingdom Metazoa; phylum Chordata; class Mammalia; order Chiroptera; family Vespertilionidae; genus Myotis; species Myotis yumanensis. Next base: position 5,661,235 of record NW_027223768.1, read on the forward strand.
TGAGGTCACGCAGCAGGGCCTGGCCAGGTGGGAAGCAGAGGGGGCTGGTGGCGATGGCTCATCAGGACGGGGGTCGGCTAGGATTTCCTTTCCTGACACATGACAGCGACTTTGCACCAGTCCATTTGCCTGTAGCAACCACCTGGAGGTGACCCAGGAGCCTCGGGTGGGGACGCAGAGCAGAATAGCTGCCTATTCCTGGGAAAATCCCGAGGGCAGAGCTGTTCAAGGGGCCGGGTGACACCCCGTGTTTTGCAAGCGCCCTGTTTGCTGACTTCTATCTTGGGCTTCTGCTAGGTGACTGGTTCCTGTTGCCCCAGCAACAGAGCAATAACGGAGGTGGCGGCAAACGGCTGTGTTAAATCACTCGATCAATGGTTGCCCACAGGCGCTAAGCCAGCCGCGGTGGCTGCAGCTATGCCAGGCTCACTCACGGCCTGCAACCCTGTGCGGCCGAGCTGGTCACACACGTGCACGGAACAGGCAGATAAGGGGCACTTGGCAAATGCGTCTTGGCTGGTTGGGGAACTCTCTGAGTCATGAAGATGTTAATAATGCCCCTTACGGTTTTATCACGGAGTCTATTTTGTTATATTCAAGATGCTACACAAAACAGTGGTTTGCATAGCATGTGTACGGCCAGGCTGCCTCCCAGCTGCCCCGTCCCTCGGCTTCTATGAGGAGTTATCAATCACAGAACATTCTTCTGTGTGGGCTGTTGTTGTGGTTCTGTCCTGGAACGGCCGAGCAGTGGTTATTTTTCTGGAAACACCATTTGGCTCATAATCTCTTAGCAACAGAACTCTGAAGGCTAACGGCCCCGGCCACTCCCAGAGGATGACTGGGCCTCGTGGGCAGAGCAGCCCGCAGCAGCCGAGCCGGAGCAGCCTCTGATTATGGTTGAGTTGTTTTAGGTCATCGGACGTCACCAGCACCCACCACGGGCCAGGCCTGCTCTGTGTAGGCCTGAGAGCGTTCGCTGTGGTGGCCGCATACGGAGGGTCTGGGGGAACTTTCCGGCACCGGGTGCCTGAGGCCATCGCAGCCTCAGTTCCTACGTGACCCAGGTCCCAGAGCCTGTCTGACGGGGAAGAGAAAGAAGGCAGGAGCAGTAACCCCGTGCCCTCTGCATGCCTGCGTTCTGCGTCATCGCCACCCCCTGTGCAGCTGTGCGAGGGGAAGTCACTGGGGTGCCGACAGGCTGGCAGCGGCGGGGGCAGGATTGGAATCCAGGGTGCGTGAGTCCCCAGCCCCCCCTCCTCACATCTGTCTCTCTTTTTTAAACAATAGTTAATTTTATTTGTTTAAGGGCTCATATTTCAAGCATCAAACCAAGCCTGGGTCTTGGATCTGTGCGCCCTAATTCACAGATCTAGGAAAATTAAAGCAAATTGTGGCCTGGCTGGTGTGGCTCAGTGGTTGAGCATTGACATATGAACCAGGAGGTCATTGTTCAATTCCTGGTCTGAGCACATGCCTGGGTTGCAGGCTCGATCCCCAGTAGGGGCTGTGCAGGAGGCAGCCGATCAGTGACTCCCTGTCATCATTGATGTTTCTGTCTCTCCCTCTCCCCTTCCTCTCTGAAATCAATATAAATGTATATTTTTTAAAAAAGCAAATTATGATCTGTGTGTGTGGATGAAGACTAAAGGTTCGTGGTTAAACACTCAAGAGTTTTGAATTTCTACAGCCTACAACTCAGAGGTCACAGGCGTTTCCGGTCCTCCTGCATGGGCCACTGTGGACCATCTGTTGGGGGAGGAGTAGAACATAAAACAGTAGCTACCACTTATTTCCATGAGCCAGAAATGTTACTTACCTTCTCTTATGGATTCTTTCACGCCTTATCAGGTCACAGTGTTCTCCCTGTTTACAGATCAGGAAATGGAGGGTCAGGGCAATCGAATGACTTGCTCTAAGTCACCGACAACAGGTTCTTTTTTTGTGCCACCCACAGTCCCGCGCCTCCCTGTCCCATGGCTTATACTCACAAGCAGAGCTGGGCTTACTGGAAACCCTTGAGGCCTGTGCTCTGGGCCCTCACACCTGCTCCATCCATGGCCCTGGAAATCTGCTTCTATGGCCACATTTTTTTCTTTTTTTTTTTTTGGTGAAATTTGAAAAAATAAAATATTTTGATGGTGTTTTTTTTTTTTCCTAAAGCAGAGACCCTCTTCGATCCCACAGAAACTGGATTACCCTGCTCAGGAGTGTATACCTTCAACATCCTACCTGACAATCTACCTTTTCCTCCCCTCCTTCCCCTGCCTGGCATGTTCGTGGCCCTGTCACTGAGACACCATGTACCTCATGTCTGCACCATGGGCACCGCTCACTAAGTGTTTTGGGTGAAGGAATGCAGCCGTGGTCCTGTTTACAGCTGGTTGGTAGATGAAGTTCTATGTAGCAGACTGTTCCCATGCTCTAGACCAGGATCCAGAGATGTGGAAGGTGGCTGCTTCCAGGCACCCACTCACAAACCCAGTCCCGTTTCTCCTGCTCTGAACCTGGCCATGTCTAGGTGTCCTTTGGCCACGACATTATAATCTGCTCACAGGCCAGGCATCATCTCACGGGTATTTGGTCCTTGATTCCTGCCTCTCAATCAATATTCCCCCCCCCCCCCCGCCCCCCCACCAATCCTATCAACCACCTCCCAAATCTTTCTCAACCTTGGTCACTTCTCCCTGTCTCCACAGCCCCACTACACTGGGGTCTCCATCAGCTTCCCAGGGTCACCTGCCCTAGGCTGTTCCCCACCCAGCTTCCAGAGGGTAATTCTCCTGGAGAGATCCCATGAATTCTTATTTCTTTTCTTTCTCTTTTTCTTTCTTTCTTTCTTTCTTTCTTTCTTTCTTTCTTTCTTTCTTTCTTTCTTTCTTTCTTTCCTTCCTTCCTTCCTTCCTTCCTTCCTTTCTTCCTCCCTCCCTCCCTTTCTTTCCTTCTTCCTTCCTTCCTTCCTTCCTTCCTTCCTTCCTTCCTTCCTCCCTCCCTCCCTCCCTCCCTCCCTCCCTCCCTCCTTTCTTTCTTTCTTCCTTTCTTTCCATCAATCAACCTTTAATGTCCAAAAGAGGCCTGGATGCAGAGCATAGGAGATGTGGCAGGGTCTCAGCCCAAACTCCAGAAATGAGGGAGATGAACACAAGCCTGGGAAGACAGGGGAAAACACAGACTTGAACATTCATAAAAGGGTTTGGTACAGGGAGCTCCCTCATCATCCCAATTCCCACCCTCCCCTGTCAGCATCAGAAATTTCTCAGCAAACACAAGACTTGGAGAGAGGATAGTCTCCTCCCTTCTCACCAGCCCCAAGGATGGAGTTGGGGGAAAAAATAAGTGAGCTAGACCCAACCCCCACCTCTCCCCCTCCCCCCAGTGTCCACTGTACACATGAGAGCTTTAAATGCAATTTACAAGAATCAGCAGCTCAGTCAGCAATGACTCCCCTGACCCCTACCCACCCCACCCCTGTTTGATCAACGGACAAGGATCCCCGCACTCTCCTTGGACTCTCCTCCCACTGGTGGTCCTGCTCCATATCCTGAGACCCAGCCGACCGCCTGCTCCGCGCTGGTGCCTCGCAGCTCCGCTCTGCTTTCCACTCTCATTTCTTTTTAAAAAAATATGTTTTTATTGATGTTTTAGAGAGAGAGGGATAGAGAGGTAGAAACATCGTCAATCGGCTGCCTCCTGCACGCCCCCTACTGGGGTTCGAGCCCGCAGCCCAGGCATGTACCCTGACGGGAATCGAACCGGTGGCCTCTTGGTTCCTGGGTTGATGCTCAACTGCTGAGCCACAGGGCCGGGCATGAATTCTCGTGTCTTAGAGATCACATTTGAAATCTTTAGCTAGACCTATAAGGCCCACATGGTTTTTTTTTTGTTTTGTTTTCCTCAAACTCATCTTTCCTTCCTGACTCAGAGCCTTTGCACATGTTCTACCTACTTCTGGTGCCAGGACACTGTTCCCTGCCGCCCTCCCTGCCATCCGACTTGGCTTCTTTCTACTCTTCTCATCCCAAAGCGTCACTGCCTCAGGCGGCGTCCATGTCCGCCCACCTGGCCAGAGCCCCTGCGACCTGGTCCCATAGCTCCCGGTCCTGCCTTGCTCCCCGCGGCATCCACATTGTGTTTGTTTGGAATAAAGACATCGATTCCTCTCTCACATCATCCTTGAGGCGTGCGCTTCTCATCAGGCTGTAGCCACGCTCCCCGGGGTCCTTCAGGGATCCACGCTCCTTCCATCCCGTGGCTCTGCGGTCCCACGTTCAATCCCTTTAGTCCAGGAACTCCGCTCCTAGGGATTTACGCTGTAGGGCCTACAGGTATGCAGGCTCCCCACAAGCGAGCAAAAGCATTTGTCAAGGACGGTCAGCCCCGGCTTGTTTAGAAGAGCTGAGTTGCTGGAAACCACCTAAATGCCCATTCATGGGAAACGATTGAATAAAGTGGAATTACACGCAGTTGTTAAAAAGAATACAAGTTACTCAGACACACATGGAAAAAAGTCCAAGGACCAGCCAATAACTGGAAACAGAAGGCACGTTGGCGAAGGGTATGCACAGTGTGAATTCGCTCGTGTTCCGAAAGAAAACAAGTTCATATAATTTCCAAGTAGAAACATTGCCTGGAGTGCAGGAAATCTTCACTGCGGTTACCTGGGGGGTTGGGGGGGAGTGTATTTAAGGGGGGAGGGGGAGGGGGAGGGGGAGGAGGAAGAGGAGGGACGGGGAGGGGGAGGGTCTTTCATTTTGCTTCACTCCGTTCCCCACTGGATGGGCTGTTTTCACTGTGAAACACGCATCCCTTTTGTAGGGGAATCGCATTCAGAACGTTCGTTACCTCTAAGGTAACAGTCATTACCTCTAAGAAAGAAGGGCCAGGGGTGGGAGGGAGGCCGTAGGGCCCTTTGACTGTGTGTGTAACGTTAGGTTTCTACAAGAAACAGAAATGATTCATGTGGCGGGTCTCATGTTAGCATATGTTACCACAACAAAAGGAAAGAAATGCAGACTTGGCAACACGCTCAGGACTGATAAGGCTGCTGGCGGACACCAGGCCGCCCACCATAGCCTTCCCAAGTATTTGAAACATTTCACACCTTTACAAACATTTTTTTTAGAGAAAGAACTCATTCCATATAACAAGATAAAAACAAATGAAAAGATGAAGCGGAAGGAACGCCAGGGCAGTAAAGTAGACGACGCTCTGGCTCCAACACCGCAGGAGGGAGACGCCTGCTCCCCGCAGCAGCTGGGCGAGTCACCACAGCCCCCAGGAGACTCGGACACAGAGGTGCCCCCTTGGAGCTCTAGGATGCGGCTGAGATGCAACACATACGAGAGGTGATGTGACTGGAGAAGGGAGTTGGCCAGTGCAGCACGCAGGCTGGGTGGATGCAGGCAGAGCTGGCAGGGGCTCTGGTTACCCCATCACTGAGCTACCCCAGCTCTGAGCTACCCTAGCTCAAGAGGGCCTCCCTGGGCAGAGCAGCAGGCACTGGGCAGGGCTGTGCTCCTCCCGTGACCCCCGATCCTCTGTGCTTGGCCTTCACAGGAGGGGCATCTCTCAGGCTCAGCAGCGGTGCAGGCAGACCTGACCTTCCTTTCCCTCGTTATTTCCCTGGAGCCGTGGTTCTCAACCTCCCTAATGCCGCGACCCTTTAATACAGTTCCTCATGTTGTGGTGACCCCCAACCATAAAATTATTTTCGTTGCTACTTCATAACTGTAATGTTGCTACTGTTATGAATCGCAATGTAAATATTTGATATGCAGGATGTATTTTCAGGGGTCGAGACCCACAGGTTGAGAACCGCTGCATTGGAGGGAGACTCAGCCGCCCCTCCGCCTCACCTCGGCCCTGGAGAGCTGGGCAAGCAGCGTCCTCCCCCCAGGCGTTCACACCGTGCCTCCCCGGCCCCCCTGGGCCCCCCCTCGGCCCCCTGGGCCCCCCTTCACCTGCTGCACCTGCATCTTTGATCCCTCTGGTTTCCTTTCTTTTGAAAACCTGACCACAGCGCAGGCCCGGCCGGCCGGGTGCTTCGGAACCCCCTTCCTGTGAACCTGACACGTGGTGACGCAGAATCAAAGGGCAGAGGCCTGCGGCTGTCACCCGGCTCTGTTCCTGGCACTGAGGCAGCCGCACCGGCAGGCAGAGGGGTGGAGGCTCCCCAGGCAGGCCGGGCTGCTCCAGCTCTAGCCCAGCAGGCACCCCAGGCATCGGCCGCTTCCTGGTAGTCAGGCCACCCTCGGCCCTGGGCGCCCTGTGGGGTGGCGAGCTCCCTTCCTGTGGCTCCCAAGGTCCCACCTAAGGACACGTGTCAAAGAGCGCATGGGAGGGTTTCCACCCGGAGAGGTGACGCTCTACAAGTCCCCCCGCAGCTGGGCCCAAGGTTCTAGGCAGAGCAGGGCCACCTGTCCTGCTGTCCCCCCTCCACCCACCTGAGACAGCCCCCGAGGGCAGACCCTGGGTTCCCGCAGGCCCCAGGCTGCTTCTCTCCAGGGAGGCTGCAGGCTGTGTGTGAGCGAGTGAGTGAGTGTGTGTGTGTGTATGAGTGTGTATTAGTGTGTGTGAGTGTATGTGAGTGTGTGTGAGTGTGAGTGTGTGTGAGTGTATGTGAGTGTGTGTGAGTGTGTGTGAGTGTGTGAGTGTGTGTGAGTGTGTGTGTGAGTGTGTGTGAGTGTATGTAAGTGTGTGTGTGAGTGTGTGTGTGAGTGTGTGTGTGTGTGTGTGTGAGTGTGTGTGTGTGAGTGTGTATGAGTGTGTGTGCCCCTCAGTCCCTGGCAGGGACTCCATGACCAGCTGAGGCAGCCCCCCCCATGCATTGTTCGATGGCCAGGGTTCCGGGCTGGCGCCTGGCATCTCAGTGGCCTGGATTTTGTGTTCTTGCCACTGACTCTTAGAAACCAAGGGCTGGCAGCCAGCCCCCATGCGGGGCTCCAAGCTGGTCTCCATACATGGATGGTCACATTCCCAATTCGGACCAGTGTGAGCGCGCTCACCATCCCTCCTTTACAGAAAAGGACACTGAGGCCCAGGAATTGGGTGGCTTGTCCAGGTCCTCAGCTGGTGGAGTTGGGATTGGGCCCCTTCTCATGTCCAGGCGTGCTCAACCCTGCCATGCGCCTGGGAGCCTGGCCTGTGTGGCCTGCGCTGGCGGGCGCACCTGCGGCCCCCGGGCAGCAGAGGAGACCGCGGGCACAGTGGCTGCATCCCTGCAGAGGGACGGCTCCTGCATCCTTTCCGCGGCCCTGCCCTGGCCTTTGAAAAGAATCTCTTTAAAACCATGTGATTTCGCTGACATGGGGAATCTAAAGAACAAAATAAATGAAACAGAAACAGACTCACAGATACAGAAAACAGATTGATGGTTACCAGAAGGGAGGGGGGTTGGAGGACTGGGTGAAAAAAGGCCAAGGGATTAAGACGTAGAAATGGGCAGTTACAGAAGGACAGCACAGGGACCATAGTCCATAATATTGTAAAAACTATGTTTGGGGCCAGGCGGGCACTTGAAATATCAGAGAGCTCGCTTTGCAGAGTATATGATTGTCTGACCACTCTTCTGTTCACCTGAAATGAAGGCAAGATCATGTTGAATGTCAACTGTGATTGAAAAATGAAAATGTGAGAATAAAAATCCTCTGTGGAATGTGCTGTCCGCGTCCCCTGGGGCCCAGCCAGCTCTCCAGCAAGGACCTAGGCCTGCTGAGCCAGCACGGACTAAAGCCGGGGCCGGGGGCTCTCCTTTCTAATTCCTGCTCATCGCCCTCATGCCTCTTCAGCCCGCTTGGCCTCCCACCCATCTGGCCCTCGGCGGATGTCTGGGATGTTTAGGGGGTGAGTGTCACAGCCAAGCAGCTCCCGTCCGCCCGTGATGCATCAGGAAGTGGGCTCTGAGGCCTTGGCTGTCACAGGCCAGTCACAGGGCCCCGGGTCCCCGGGACAAGGTGTCTTGGAAGCCAGTGCCCGGAAACGGTGACTTCGCACTGCTGGGAGACTCCCCTTCCCTGGGGACTCCTGACCACAAAGCTCACACACTCACTCCCCACCGTGCCCTGTTGGCTGTCCCTGGGCCGGCTCAGCCATTCCCATCTTCTGTCAGCACGTCGAAGGCAGTTGACTTTGCCATGTGGTACTCACAATCTTACGATTGTTGTGAAAAGTTCTTGGAAGGTGAGGCCTGCATCTTACTCACGTTTCTAGCCTCTGGTGCTGAGTTCGTTGGGCTCAGGCTGATGAGTCTGGCTTGGATGACCCAGGAGTTGAGCCACAGCATCAACCAGAATGAGCTGAGCTTAGAGCTCTGGCCCCAGGGACACATGGTGGGTGGAAGGGAAGGAGGAGCCCGCGCAGGTGGGATGGACAAGCCAGGAAGGCGCAGGAGGTCTTGGCAGGTACCAGGGCCTCCAGCCCTTGATGCCATGCTTGCCCTCCTCCCTCCACCCTGGCTTTCTTCCCTTCCTGTTGCCACGCGCCTCCCAGCAGGGGCTTTGCGGGATCTGGGTGTGGGGACCCTGCCAGTTCTCACGGGGAAGAAAGGATGGATTCTTGCAGAGACATGGACCGCCTGGGCTGGGAAGGGCCTTAGACCCCCAGGAAGGGCTGTAGCCCATGGTCTCCAGGAGGCGGGAGGAGGAGTCCTGTCTGACCAGCACCTCCTCAGGCCTCGGGCTCTGCACTTTGCATGTTTATTGCCTCTGCTGTTTTGATCCTCCAGGAGGATAAACTGAAGCTCAGGGCGGGGGAGTGGCTTCTCCCGGTCACACAGCCCCCGGTGGCAGAGTTAGGACAGAGCCTGGGTGTCCTGAACTGCTGGTCCCGGGTTCAGTCTCCACAACAACCCTGCCAACTGGATCTGCACCCTAGCCCAGTTCTCTCCAGGGCGGCCTGGCTCCTCGCCCTCGCAGAGCCTTCTGTCCCTCTGCCCTGCTTCCAGCACTTTCTCCCGTCAGGGTGCTCCACCCCTGCTGGCTCGGTACCCTTCACTCAAGCTCAGCCCGACCCACACCTGCCACGCCCACAACCCACAAGGAGCCCAGAGGCTCTTGCCCAGCAGGCGCAGTTTGAGGCTTGCACATCTGGGCAGCTGTTGCCCCACTCTCAGCTGCAGGAGACAAACAGGAAGGATTAGAGATGATCCCTGTTTTTTCTGGGCAGAGCCATGGCCCCGAGAGCTGGAGTCCCTTCAGAGAGGCCCTCAGCTGCGGGAGGGGTGGTAAGGGCCGGGCTCTCGCCTGGGTGGGCTCACCTGTCAGGAGCAGGGAGGGCCCTTTCAGGCAAGTCCCCCAGAAGGCTCCCCTCCCTCCTCAGGTAGAAAGAGGAGGCAGCAGTCCAGGGGCCAGGACTGTGAGAGCTTTTAGAATCGGAAGCATTTCTATGTCCCTTGTGTGGGATGATTGTATTGGGCCCGCTGCCTTCCCCGAAGGGGTTGGTGTTAAACCCTTTTAAAGGCACGTGATGTCCGGGCGATTAAAAAAAAGCCTTAAAAAAACCAAAGCAACAAACAGCCTTTAATTTGTGTGTACAAATTAAATAGACGTGTGCAAGGCGGGAAAGCAGGGCCGCTGGGCGCTGTGCTGCTGGGCACCCGCAGAAGGTACGGGGAGCGGGGAGCACTGGCCAGGCCTGGGAGAAGCTGGCCGCGGCCCTCGGGGTGGGAGGCAGCCTGGGCCCGAGCCAGGGTGCAGATGAGCCGGCGCTCCCGCAGCCTGGTTTCCAAGAAAACACGCTAGAACCCCTCAGTGACCCCGGATAGAGCTCCCTCCACTTCCTCTCACCAGCGGGAGCCAGCAGGAGCCAGCAGGAGCACCTCAGGGGCAGAACCTAGAAAAGGGGGGAGCACAGGACAGACGCACCTGTCCCCCACCCTCCAAGGAGCAGGTGCTGAGACCCCTTGCCTCCTTGGGCCTGTGCCACGTGGTCCTGAAGAATCCTACAAAGGCCCCCCAGCCACACACAGCCACCGGCAAACACGCTCCAGCACAGGCGGCGACAGCATAAGCACACAAGAGCACAGGCGAGCGAGGCCAGACGCAGTTGCCCGAAACCACACACCTGCACACAGCGACGCCCACTCGCCCATCACATTCGCCCATTCCTCGGCCCGGAGCCACACAAGCAGACTGCGTGCTGCGCAGGGACGGTGTGACTCAGCATGTGTGCCAGGGACTCGGGGTGACACACGCTCACACACAGGCGCACTCAGTCTGCACAGCCACAGTCCCCTTCCACCACACTCACCGGCACAGAACACACGACCGCACAGGTCACAGGCAGTCATGTGGGAGGTGCCAGCCCCCCGCTGGCGCTGGATGGTGCTTTAACACAGCAATGGGGGAGCAGCGGGGGTGGGGGGAGCCTGTTCTCTGAACGGGGTGGGTGAGGGCCTGGCTGTGACTGAGTGAGAGCCAACGAGGGTCCACGCGGGCCCTCAGACAGTCCAGTCCCTTCAGAGCAGCAGAAACCCGGCAGCAGAGCATTCCTGGGTCCTGATGCGTCTCCTCGGCCCCCTCCTCCCTCCTCACCGGCCGCAGGCAGGAAGCTTGGACAGGGCCTGCAGTGAGTCAGCAAGAAACGCTTTGGGAATTGGGGAATTCGGGCGGGTGACCACCACGGCCGCAGTTGCTGAAGCTTCCGAGGGGGAGCAGCTGCCCTTCATGGTGAGGGGCTGCCTGTGGGAGGCCCCCCCACTCAGGGCACAGAGGGTTCCAGGCCCGGGACTGGGTGGTGATGCCACTTCTCAGCCAACCCTGTTTGCAAGGAGGCAGAGGTGGGGCCTCGCTCCTGCACAGGCTGCGCTCGGGCCTCCCTGGCCACCGTGAGCCTCTGCCCCCACGTGGTCCTGAGCCAGGCCGGGTGCACAAGCGGCCCTGCAGCCCTGCACCACACCCTGACTCCCCCCCTCCCCCCTCAAAGGAAAGCACAGGTGGGCGTGACTGTTAATGATAGATCCTTTCTTGGGCTTGAAGCAGATAATCAATAAATATTTGCAGAAGCAACACACTCCTGGGCGGACAGGTTGGGGAGCAGGTGGTACAAAGCACAGGCCGCTCCTGGCACGGGGCGTGGGTGCGGGGGACCCCACGGGGAGCTTCCTCCTGCTCCCTGGACTCCTCTCAGGAGGAGCCCCACTCTTCTGCCCTCCTTGCTTCTTCGCTGCGGGGGCCCAGCCGCTTCCCGCCTCTGGACACCGCACCCCTTCCTCCCAGCCTTGCCTGAGGACTGCATCCCGGTCTTGCTTCAGCCCTCTTCCCGGCTGTCCCTGAACTCGAAGAAACCAGACATTCTCCTTCTGGTCCCTTCTGGCCACTTGATGGAAACAAGATGTTGACCCGAATCAGAGCCGGGGAGGTCAGAGGCTCTGGAGTCTCAGAAGGTCCCTACATCCTAACCAGCTGTTCATTTGAACAAACAGACACTTACATATTACACATGCATATGTATATGATAAGACGAATTCCGGATAGCGAAGACATGCAAACATCTGAAGGATCCACAGAAAGCATGAAAGAGAACAGGGTGGCCATTTTGGGGGGTTCTTGCAGAGTGGATAAAACCTTTTAGAAAACCAGGAACAGCCTGATGCATTGAGCCACATGAAATTCGTAAGGTTCGGGACAACAGAAGCTCTGTGTACAAAGTCAAAACACAAGGGCCGGGCTGGGGAAACGATTTGCAGCAGAAACAAAGGGTTTGTCTCCCTAATTACAAAGAGCTTTCACAAGTCAACCACAAGGGAACCAAGGCCCCAGCAGGTAACTCACAGGAGAGGAATTATAACCAGTTTTTAGAAATCAAGTGAAGTCTATCAAGAGGGCAGGCATTTGAAAGGTGGATAGTATTTAGTATCGACAAGATGCAGGTTAGGGGACGTTTTCGTAGGCTCTCCTGTTGGAAGGAGAAGTGGGTAGAAACTTAGCAACGTCTATTAAAGTTTGCATAGGCAAGCCCTTTGACCCTGCAGTGGAATTTCTAGGACTTTATCCCTGAATGAGGGTGTACACTCACCCCCCAGGATGCTCATGGTGCATTTTCGAGAGTTGAATTTGCTCCTCAGACACTGTTTGAGCTCTACCCCCTTGGGATTCCACAGGCACCTAAGCATGGGGCTGACACAGCCCATAAACCCTCCCTAATGACACCTACAAACTTCTGTGGGTTACCTCCTCACTTCCCGTCCCTCCCTACTTCCTCTTTCCCAACCTCCTACTTTTTATTGGAAAATCCCTCTGACTTTGGGAAAGCATTCGCACCTCTAACCCCACAGGGTGGCCTAGAGTAAGTCTGTCAGGACATTCCATCAGCCCACCTCAGTGACTGTTCAGTGAGGGCGCATGATCTGAGCTGGTCCAATCGGGATGCATCTCGAGAGCTTTGCCAGAAGCCTAAGCCTGAGATTTTTCTTTTCCTGTGCATAGTGCCATGAGTAGACGGGGCCCTGAACTGCTGTAGCTCTTTTAACTACAAGGAGGAAATGAGCCTGTGGCAAAGCTAACCCACAGAGCAGAACTGAGCCAAAAGAATCACAGAAAAATGGAACCAGGGCCTGAGGATAGCATGAACCCCTGGATCAAACCGCACCCGAATGCCACCCAGCCTTTTCGGATGCAGGAGGCAATACGTTCTCTACACTGTCTAAGCCAGGTCAGGAGGTGATGTTTGTGTGCTTGCATGGAAGCTTCTCTACAAACACAGAGCCCTTCCCCCTCTTAGACAATGCGGTTCCTTGTCTCTGTGAGGCTCAGCCTTGGAAAACAAAGGCCTATTCACTCTTCCTGGGAGCTAGGGAAGCCCTGGCTTCCTTCACCCAAGGTTTGATGGCTTTGGCGTGATCGGGGCGGTCTGTGGAAGGAAGAGAAGGGTGCCTCCCCATCTTTGTGAGCCTCTGGTAGCAAGTCAGATACTAGTATCTCACTGAATTGTCTTACCACATTTGTTTCAGCTGAAAAAATTAGAAAAAAACCCCAAATGCCTGTCAACAGGGTAACTAATTCATGGTCTGTCCATACAGTGGTACCCTCAGGAGCCTTTAGAAATGCTACTTATACTGCTGTGGAAAGCGGCCAAAATATGCCACTTACTGAAAAAAATAGGTCGAAGTGCAGAATGTATAGTATCATTACACTTTCACTTTGAAAAAGTATTAAGTATAGTCTCATTCTATCTGAAAAGAAAAAGATCTAGGAGGAGGATGGCTTTCCACAACAAGTTCTTTTTATTATCTCTGGAGGCTAGGATTCTGAAGGATTAACATTTTCTATTTTTCCCATTTCTTTATGGAATTTTTATGGTGTGATTAAAAAGTAAAGCTTTTTTGCTAAAGTTCTCACAGTTCTGGCCTCTGGTTTTTAGTTCCTATGTTTTTTGTGTGGCTATAACGGGAGGCCTATAGGGTGTTGCCATTGCCTGTGAGTCCAACACTCCGCTCCTCCCAGAAGCTCTGTTTCAGGTTTATACAAGACACCCCCAGGAGGGGCAGGGCCTTGGGGTCAGCACCCTGTGCTCGGTTGTCCCTGCCTTGGTGTGTGGTTCCAGGGAGAGTGATGGGGCAGCTGCCAGGGAGATGGATAGTGGGCTCAATATTGATTCTCAGAGATATCAGATCCTAATCCCTTGGAGTCTATAAATGTCAACTTATATGGAAAAAAAGATCTTAGCAGGTGTAAGATTAAGACTCTTGAGATGGTGAGAAGTATCCAGGTAGGTCTCAAATGCAATCACCAGGGTCCATATCAGAAGAGGTAGAAGGAGAGTTGACACAGAAAAGGAGAAGGGAACGTGACCACGGAGGCAGAGGCTGGAGGGATGCGGCTGCAAGCCAAGGAATGCCGGCAGCCACACAAAGTTGCAAGAGGCAAGGAACAGAACAGATCAAGCCTCTGGAGGGAGCATAGCCCTACTGACACCTTGATTTGGCCCAGTGGTACCGATTTTGAACTTCCAGCTTCCAGTACCAAGAGAGAACAACTTTTTAAGCTGCCAAATTCATGATCATTTGTTTCAGCAGCCACAGGAAACATACAGATACTTCTAGAAACTGAGGCATGCCTGTGGCTGTACCAAGGCTCTTCCCTGCTGATTGTCTCCCAAATTACACACTGCTCAGGCTGAAATGAAAATGGGGCTGCTTTCTCTAGACACCCTGGAGCCCACCCTTGGCTCTCCACTGGGCCACCAGCTGGGGTGAGAGGCCAGAGGCGTTGCCTAGCAACCACAGAAGCCTCTCAGGGCTCCCCACTGTGCCCTGGTTTCTCCCGAGAGAGCCAGTACGTGCCTGTATTGTTAGAGTGCAGAGGCTATTAAAAAACACACACACACAAACACGAACGCCAACCCTCTGCTCAAAATAACTTCCCAGTTTCTAAAAATGGAATTCTGCCTAGTAGTAGCGTTTTTCACACTCACAATAGTCACACTTCTCACCCCCGCGTGCTCGGTTGGTTTGTGACCAGCCCAAGAAGGAACTACTATTAATGGCAATTTCCATCTGATGTAACCCCCTCAGAGTGTCACCCGCCCATCGCCCATCGAGGGTGACAGTCCTTTGCATAATAGGCCTCCTCACCTCCTCCCACGAAACCTCCCCAAGAGCAGTAGGTGTTTGTCTGCTCTGATATCTAGAGTCTGTCTTGGGTCAGAAAACAATAATGACAATAATGGTAATAATAAGTCAACTACTTATGTAGCTCTTACAAGGGGTCCCAAGCACCTTACATGTATTAACTCATAGGCTTCCCATGACTGTCCTACAGGGTAGGTGCTATATTTTTGTATTCGTGTTAGTGATGAGAAAACTGAGGCACAGAGAGGTTAAAAACTTGCCCAAAGTCACACAGCTAAGGGGTGGCTGGGCTGTGGTTTGAACCCAGGCTGAAGGGCCCCAGGGTTCTCTCACCTGCTGTCCTGGGTTGGCTGGTTGGAGTGGGCTGGGGAAGCTACAGCGGGCCAGCTGGCGGCTGAGGCCTTTTCTCTGGGCCCAGTGAGCTGTCCTGAGCAGGGAGCAGCCTGAGATGGCTGCCATGGCCTGGAGAGGCGTCCGCAGGCTGGGGCTGTGAGCAGGGTGGGATCTGAGCCTTCAGATCCGGGCACAGCCCCCAGATGGACGCTGCAGAGAACCCAATGCCAGCCCTCAGCCTGGGGCGTGGGCCAGGCCTCGGTTATGCCACTCGCTTGCTGTGACAGGACAGGGGTGGTCAATAGCCCAGGTGCCGTGAGGATGGCTCTGGGTGCTGAGACCAGAAGGTGACCCCGCAGCCTCCTCCTTCTGCCTTCCCTGGGGGAGTTGGAAAGGGAAGCGGAGGAGGCACAGCCTGGCGGGGGGGAGGGGGGAGGGGAGGAGGTTTAAGGGGTGATTAGGAGAGGTGCCCATTGGGATGAACAGAGAGACTAGAGCTTGGAGTGAGGAGAACTGGCCGCTGGCCCTCGACACCCCAGGTTGGATGGAGGTACTGTCTCTCTACCCCAGACGCCCTGTAAGCCTGGGATCAGATGCGCTTCGATATGTGAAAGCCGTTTGCAAAAGCATATTGTTCTGCCAGTCCGAGCCAGCCGTGTGCTGAGTTTCCTGGGGAGAGGCAGCCAGCCCTCACCCCTGCCTGCTCACCGTCTCTCACTTAGACTCTGCTCCCTCTCTGGCAAACTAGGGGTTAAAAAGACTCATCTCAGAGTTGTTGCCTGAGTTAAAGAGACAAGCTCCCCCCTGCAGGCTGCAGATGGGGCCGGTGGCCTCAGTGCCGGATCCTGGGAGATGACAGGAAACCAGCGGAAGGGGTCACAGCCTGGCAGCTCTGCCCTGGCCTGGCCTGACCACGCTTTTCTTGCCCAGAAATGCAGGCGCCCTGCGAAGGCTTCCTTGAGTGCCTCGGGCAGGAGAGGATGGGCGCCCCTCTCCAGGCCACCCCTCCCGCCGTCCTGCACAGGCCATGAGTGGCGGCAGAGAATCCAGCCAGAGGGTTCCGTGTCCCAGGGAGGCAGGGTGGATGCTGCTCCCATCCCGCCCACCCCAGTCTTGGCAGCGCCAAGGGGAGTCCTGAATTGATCTGGACCCCGTGGCCCACCCCTCACCCCCTTCTGCTTCTCCAGGGACCAGAGTCCAAGTCCAGCCTCAGCTGCACTTGCCACTCATTTCCTCTGTCCTGGGCTCCCCGGACCCCTCTTCCTCTAAGGGTCAGGGCAGAGGGAGGCAGTGTCCCTGCCGGGTCGGCCCAGGGAGGAGGCGCGCTGGGTACCCTGGCCAGCCGCCAAGGAAGCCTGGGCGTGTAATTAAGAGATTGTATCTCCTTGGGTCTGCCTTTGGGGACAAGAGCTCCCAGTGTTGTCCTCAGCCTGTACCTCCGTCAGGGCACTGCGGCCCATGCTGCCCAGCTCTGTCCTGGCCCTTTCAGCGGGGCTGGCAGCTCAGTTCCCCCAGCTGCTCTGAGCACACATCCCCTTCTCTGCCCCAGGCCCCCATCCTAGAGGGGGTGTCCTCCTTCTTCTACAGAAAGGCCACCCAGCTAGTCAGTGCACGTGGCACCCTGTGTCCGACCCCTCCCCACCTGACCCCCTGCGAGGAGGCCCGTGACCATGGGAATGGGTGGAGGTCCCAGGACAGAGCCCGCTCCACAGTCCCGGGCAGTGGTTTTGAGGAACCCAAATGGTCCCGGGACACTTCAGTCTTTGCCAGTAAGACCATGAGCATGGCCTTGGCAGCTCACGGCCCAGCCCCCAGCCCCAGGAAGTAAGGCAGGTGGGAAAGGAGACCAGCTTCTGGGACACCAAGGGGAGGGAGGAAAGGGCAGCACAGGGGGCCAAGGTCAAGGGCTAGGTGCCCGGGTACTGGGGCAGTGGGAAAAGGCCGGCCCCTCGGCCCCGACTGTCTGTCTCTCCTCTTCTCTGTGGCTGCGCAGGAGCTGGGGGTTGGCATGTACTTTCTGGGCCTGGTGGCCTGAGTATGACGGTGGGGACCCTTCCCACTCATGAACCCAGCCTGTGAGGTGTGTGGGCCCATCCTGGCTGTACTGTCTGGATGGCAGCAGCCTGAAGAGGGCCAGGGCCCTGCCCCCAGTCTCCCGAGTGACTCTCAGTGGCTGGGCACTTCTCTCTGCCAGGCTCCGTGTTGAACACCTAATGGGCAACACTGTTAACCCATTTTACAGATGAGAAGACCAAGACTCAGAGGTCTCACCCAGGGCAGGGCCAGGAGTTGAATCATGTGAGTCTGATTCCAGAGTCCCTGTTCTTAGCACAACTGGCCCTCCCACCTCTCCCCACTAGACATTTTTGGGTGGTCATAGGGGCAATCAGACTGCTTTTCTCACCCTTTATCCCCAGCCCCCCAGGCTTCCCAGGGCTCCCCAGGCCCCCCCAGGCCCCCCGAGGGCTCCCCAGGGAGCCACAAACCTCAGGCCATGAGGAGCCAAGGAATTCTCTCTTTGTGTTCAGCTGGGCCTCTTTTGTGCCCTTAAGAGAGGGTCAAGGGGAGGGGTTTGGGAAAGTCGTGGGGTGCGTGCAAACGTGATCTCTACCCCAGGCTGGGGGCTGGGTATCTCCTGCTGAATGACCGCAGCCAGGGTGGGGGTAAGTGGGGAGGGAGGGATTGGCCTTTCAGGGGTAAGCCCAGGCACGATCTAGACCCTTCTTGTTCTTTTCTTGGAGGAGTTGAAATCCTTGGGGCATCCAGGTCATGTGACCACCAGCCATTCAGGTCATGTGACCACCAGCCGCAGGCCCACTAAGCCCCTGACATGTGCTGGGCCGTGGCTCCTGCTTCCTAAGAGTGGCGCCTGCCCTTTCAGGGGTGGCAGGAAACATCTGACATTGCTGGAAGGTCAGGAAAGGCCCAGAGGGCAAATGCTTTAAGAATGTAAGAGCCAGACAGGAAATGAAAGGAAAGGCATCGCCAGGGGTGGGAACAGCATGGCCAAGGGCAGGTAACAGAGCAGAGCCCTCTCGGGGAAATGGTGAGTGTTCTGGGTGGATGGAGCAGAGGAGCAGTGCGAGGGGAGGCATGTAGGAGAGGCGGATGGCATCCTGGCCATCGGACCGTGGAGGCCCCAAATGCCAGGTGGCAGTGCCGGCCTTGGTGCCAGGGCCACGGGCTGCCATGGAAAGGCTTTAAGCAGGAGTGCCTCATGGTCAGGCTTACTTTTGAGAAAGCCCAGCTAGTGCGGGAGTGGCGTGCGGAGAGCCGTAGGAGGTGCCGGCTGGCGGAGCCCGGCATCCACGCACTGGGTGGAAGTCTGTGATGGCGGGAGATTTGTGTGATGGTGGCCCAGCACTGGGACCAGTGGTGCAACAGTCCTGCCTGCGCCAGAGGCTCGTCTTTCCACAGCGGCCGGGAGCCAGGTTGGCTGCGAGTTGAGCAGCGCGAGAAACAGATGTGGCTGGTGCCATGCAGCCGCGCGCTGTGCTCGGTGCGGATGAGTCAGTTGTCTGTGCTCCGGGCCAGCGCTGGCGGCAGCTTCCTGGGATGGGGACAGGGATTCAAGGAACAGGCCGGGGGCGGGAGAGGGGTGTCGGTGAGAGAGCCTGCCCTTGAGAACCCCCAGGCCGGCCTTGGTTCTAACCTAAATGGTGGAGGCCAGGGTTCTGGGAGCCTCTTTCTGCAGGGAAGCTGGGCAGCCCAGGCTAACCCCTCCAGCGCCAGCCATGTCATGTCCTGCCCCTTCCCCAGGCCTTGGCATTCAAGGGCGCCCCAGGCAGGACCCAGAGGTCAAGCTTGCATTTCCTTTCATGGAAACGTGTGCTTGGCTTCAGCTCCGCAGCCCACGGACCTGGGGCCACTCTTGGTCCTGAAGCCATGCCCAGGAGCCGGTGCCTCGTCCAGACCTGCCGGCCAGCTCTGCCAGCGGCTCCCTGGGCCGATGCGCATAACCACGCGGGATCAGCTGGCCTCCCAGGAAGGTGGCGGCAGCTTGGGTCTCACCAGGGACACGGCTTCTCATGATAGAAGGTCAGTGGGAAGTGGGGAGCGTGTGCGCGGAGGGCCTGGAGGCTGCTCAGACCACAAGCTGGGGGTAGCCTCCTCTCGGGGTGCCCTGGAGCTGTGTTCAAGGGTCCCCCCGGGAGTAGGCTGGCTCTGCAGGAGGGAGGGCCTGTGGTGTTGGCCCTCGGCTGAAGAGGGAGGGCGGGAAGACCGCTGGCGCCATTGTCCTCACCAAACGCAGGGTCCAAAAGTCGGGGTGAGTCACTGGTTCAGATTTGGCTGCTCCTCTGGCTCCATCTGAGCCCGGGAAGAGGCCTCCGGGGGACCCAGGCTGGCTCTGTGGAGGCGGGCACAGGGTCAGGGTGAGGGCCAGGGGGTCCCGGGGACCTTCCGTGGACCCAGGAGGGGAAATGACTCCATGAGCTGGCCCATCCCCGAGGACAGCATGTGTAGGTGGAACTGAGGGGCTGCTGAGTCATGTCCTCACGGGGAGGCCCAAAGCGAGCAGGACATGTGACCCTGGGTGACTCGAGGGCCAGTGAAGTCACTCTCTCTGCTGGCCTCAGCCTCCCCAGCTCCTCTAGATGACAGGGTGCCCCCCTGATGCAAGCTCCTTGCGAATGACACCAGGCCTGGCGCTGGCCTCCCTTCCTTCCGTCTGCCCTTCCCCGGCCCCGGAGGAGAGAGCAGCCTGCTCGGCTGGCAGGGGAAGGTGCACACATGGTCAGTTCCCATTGTGGGTCAGCATCCGAGCTCGCAGAGCTCCAGGGGCAGAGAGGTAGGGGCCCACAGAGGGGGTGGCTCCGCTGGGTTGTGACGGAGGGCTTCACAGAGGAGGTGGCATTTCTTAAAGGAGTGGTGACTGGCTGCAAGGAGAGAATGGGCAAGGACCTCCCGGCCCAGGGCTGGGGGAACTGAAGGAGACCTGAGGGAGGAGCTACCTGGGGCGTTGGGGGCGCCAGGGCAGAAATAAGCAGGCGTGATTGCCTTAGACGGGGCGATCCCCAACCCACCGCCTGGACCTGAGGGGCGTGAAGAGTGAGAGAGGACCTTGGCCTAATGTGTAGAGTATGGAGTCAGACAGGCCTGGGTTCCAGTCCAGATTCGACCACTGTACAGCTGCCGAGTGGCCACGCGACATCCCCGAGCCTCAGTTTCCTCATCTGCACAATGGGGGCACTGTGACTCTGGGTGTTGGTGACAGTGCTTGGCTGGGTTGGTGACGTAGACCATGAGGGTGTGGAGAAAATGACAAGCCAGGCCTCAGGGCTCCCTGAACCTCCCTCACCCCCCCCCCCCACCCCCCTACCTGAGTCTCAGCATCCTCAGTTTGGGGCCGTGAGGCTGGAGGGGAGGAAGGAAATGGACATGTACTCCAAGGGCCTGCTGCTGCCTCTCGGGCCTGCAGGCCTCCCGCTATATTTTGGAAGTGAATTCAGTCACCGCCTCCCTCTGCCCCGCACCCCGAGCCCCAGGGTCGCCCTGGCTCGGCCTGGGCAGCATCCCCAGCAGCCGGTGACTCAGCAAGTTCTCTGCAAAGGGTGGGGCCCTCGTTGGCTGCGAGCTCGGCCTGCAGCAGGGGCCTGGCCTGCGGCCTCTCTGAGCCGTGTCTGCTCCGAGGCCCTCGACGTCCGTCTGTGAACAACGCGAGGTGGCAGGACAGGCCTTGCCCAGGGACTCAGCTGGCCCGCGTGGCACTGAGTAGGTGCCATAAATACCTGTTGGATTGAATGCTCGCCTCTGGTTGGGTTTCCACCAGCTACGTGGTTGCTCGCGGCCCTACTGTGGGCCTCACCAGATTCTGCACCCCGTCCTTTCCCTGCCACACACCGTTCCTTCCAGACACCCTCCAGCTGGCGCCTCAAACCTCTGTCTCCTTCCCCAGGGGCCCAGCGGCCCGAGAGTGCTGGCAGCCCCTCGTTCAGTCCTGGTTTTTCCTTCCTCTGTGCGGCCTCAGGGCCTGACTGAGGCGAACAGTCCTTGGTGCAGGGTCCCATGTGCACGTGTGCAACAGAAGGTCCTGTGCCCGTGGCCCGTGTGCGACAGAAGAGCAGAGGGCAGGACCAGGCTAAGCCATACGAGGCCGAGACTGCGGTGCGGGGAGAAAGGTTCTGGCATAGATGAGGGACCACACATCCCGGTTGCCAGGGCAGGTCTGTTGCCCGGGACTAATTATTTAATATTCTAATGGGTCATGCCACGCCTCCAGGGCCCAGTAGGGCCACTCAGGCCACTCAGGCAGGTCACACCTCTCCTGTCTCAATGGCCCTGCTGAGAAGGTGGTTCAACTGCAGTGTGAATGGCAAGGGAATGTCTGACAGACATCCGGGAAGGTCAGAGAGGGAGAGAGCTTTGCAAGCCTATGGGCTAGATATACATAACAACACAACCCTTATGGGGTACTTACCATACTACTAAGCGACCCCATGAATGGGTGTGGGGGGGGTGTCCTATTATTGCCTCCATTTTATAGATGCAGAAACGGAGGCACAGAGAGGTTAAGCGACTCACAAAAGGTCACACAGCTAGTAAGCCAGGTTTGAAGGTCCAGGTCCCCGTTCTCAACCACTATGTTATAGTGCCTCACATCCGGTGCTTCAGTAATACCTACCAGAGGGATTTTGTGTTTGCTTTTTAACCATTACAAAAAAATTTAGCCGGAGCCGGCTTGGCTCAGTGGATAGAGCGTTGGCCTGCGGACTGAGGGGTCCCGGGTTCGATTCCGGTCAAGGGCATGTACCTGGGTTGCGGGCACATCCCCGGTGGGAGATGTGCAGGAGGCAGCTGATCGATGTTTCTCTCTCATCGATGTTTCTGACTCTCTGTCCCTCTCCCTTCCTCTCTGTAAAAAATCA
Organism: Myotis yumanensis; assembly: GCF_028538775.1. Taxonomy (NCBI): domain Eukaryota; kingdom Metazoa; phylum Chordata; class Mammalia; order Chiroptera; family Vespertilionidae; genus Myotis; species Myotis yumanensis. The sequence goes on from NW_027223768.1 coordinate 5,683,000, forward strand.
ATAAAATATATTTAAAAAAAAATTTATTATAGAAATACTGAAACCTAGATCATGCACACATAAAAGTATCATAAACTCTGTGTATTTATCACCCACACCCATTTTTTTTGTTGTTGTTCTCTTTTGGGGATGATTTAAAAAATCTGAAATGTAATACCCAATGCTTACTTTTTGGCACATTTATAGAGAAAGCGAGTTGTGAACAACAGTGAACAGTCTAACAGTTGCAGACTGATCACCCTAGGGATTTTGCAAGGATGAAGTACAGCCTCCTGGGTCCGTTAGCTTTGTAAACTGGAAATACTTTGACAAACGTTCATGAATTGCAAAGTCCTTTGGAAATAGTTACCTTGTGACAAACTTTGGTGACGCAGTAGAAAACAAAAGTATTTGCAAACTTCTTCCAAATTCTCTCCTTTTTTTGTTTCCGCTTCAGAGGCATAAATTGTCATAGACTTGCTCCGATGGTCAGTCTTAGTCATTTGTTTTCATGCTCAGTATCAGCCAGTCCAGCCAGCCCTTCTTCTAAGGCATCTCAACCGGTGTCTCCGGGCTGTTTGCTAGGGTTTCCTCCACGGCCGAGCCATCGTCCCATCACACCCCACTGCCCACGGCAGCTTCCTAGACGTCGCTCCGCTGGGAGCACTCTGGTCTCACTTCCAGCCTCCCCTTCGCTGCTGGAAATTTCCACATGGCCCACCATTCCCCCAGGGGCCTGCGATACCGCCAATGAGATAAGGCAGGAAATGGACATGGAACGTTGGGTAAGACCCGGCCAGCTTATCGTTATTCATTGATGATGTAATCTCATGACTAGGAAACCGGGGAGAATTCGCTGGAAGGCAACTATCTCAGGTGGTTAAAAAGGACAGCTGGCCCTGCAGCACACAGGCCCTGCCCGCATTGCCTACGAGGGGGCACCGTGTTCTCATTTGCAGACGAGGCAACTAAGGCAGAGAGAGTCCGTGGCCTGCCCCAAACCCAGGCGCTTGGGCCCCTGCTCCCTTAAGGGCCAGCAATGACCTACGAATGCACTAGGAGGGCGACACGCAGTCTAACAGCCATCAGGGGAGCTGCCGCTGCCCAACGCGGTGCCTCCCTGTCTCCCGGTCCTCTGGTCGCTGTGCTTGTGCCCAGCGGCCCACGCAGCTCTGGGGAAATAATCAGCGGGCCCCACCCTCGGGGGCCTGGGGATGGAACCGAGAGAACCCTGCCAACGCCCTTCCTGGGCCTTGCCCGCCCCGAGTGAGAACACGTTGGTCCACGGCAGCCGCTGGCCAAGGCGCAGCTCTGCCTCCAACAGACTCAGCCAGAAGCTTCTGGATGGAGCTGGGCTTTAAGGAGCGGAGCTTTGATCGCTCACAGGCTGGCGGGGAGTCCCCCGGAACCAGGGTCAGAGCGCCCTAAAGCAGCACTCCGCCTCCACATCCCACCAGACAGCCACTCCTCGCAGCTGTGCCAGCAGCAGGGTGGCCCCCCCTGTCGCAGGGCCCAGGGAGGCGGCCCGGCACTGTCTTGGGTTGCTAGTGTTAGGGTTTCCCTCACCCACTTGGGAGTTTCTTCAGGGCCTGACAATGTCTCCTCCTCCCTCTACTCGTTTCTAGGACATCGAGTCGCCCCCTGAGAGGAACAGGGTGCTGATTGGCTGGTTGGCTGAGCTGTGCTAAGCAATGGCCTCGCTGAGCATCCTCTACATGCACCGGTGTGTTGGGGACTTGCACGTATCACGTGTTATTTATTCCCCACAGTCACCTGTTGGGTAGGCACCACAGTCGCTATAGATGTGAGCAAACTGAGGCCCCCGGGGGTTGAAGAACGAGGAGTGAATAGCGTGGCCGCACAGCCCACAGTTCCCCACGGTTCCCCACGGTTCCCCGCGGTGCCCCACGGTGCCATGTCCCCACGAAGACCACCTCGTTGTTGTCTTGCTGAAGAGACCCCAAGCTGGCTGGGGTGTGAGTTAAGGTGCCTCCTCAAGAGTGAGGGTGGGACTCCCTCAGAAGGTGAGACTGTTCCCAGGCGTGAGGGACCCCAGGGCAGGGGGTTGGGGGTGGGGCAGGACTTCGAGGGACGGTGACTCCTCTGGGACGTCACTAGCAGCCCGACAGGAGGTGCGGGACACCCATGAGACTAAGCTTATGCTGAATGCCCCCCAGGGGGGGTGTGAGCCCAGCAGGCCTGTCCCCTGGCCTGGGCTCTGACCCTCCCCTGCCCCAGCCTGTCTCTGTCTCTGCAGGATGGACGGCCCCTGGGCCCCGGGGCCATGGCTTTCCCAGCCCGGGGCTTGCGGCTGAACCCACAGCTCCTGCCCGCGGGCCAAGTGAAATGCCAGGATGCCGATGATGGGAAGGAGGGGGTTGGGATTTTGTCCCCGAGGCCGTGCGCGGGGTCATGGCCTCCAGAGGAAAGGGACTGGTAGGGACTCGGTGGCGGCCTCTCTGGTTCTCATGGAATTCCCTGCAGTTTTCAAGGGTGGAGGTTTGCCCAGAGCAGGACTGGGTGAGAAAGGGGGGCAGCGAGGGACTGGGGTGGGACCGGAGGTCGAGGTCACGGAGGGAGGGCAGGCGCAGCCACAGTAGCATTTGTTGAGTTCTGATCACGGGCCAGGCGTGGGGCGGAGCCCTCCGTGTACCTCACGCTCTGAATCCTCACAACCACCCAAGGCAGGTGCTCATCCTCCCCACCGAATCAACGAGGAGGCCGGGCCTTAGCAGAGACCTGAGCCGAGTTCTGGCTGCCTCTCAAGCCAGGGACCTTGCCCGCTACAGCAGAGAGAGCAGGGGGCTCAGGAGAGAGACGGGGAGCCCGGGAAGCTCGGCGGGGTGGCCTGGCTCAGAGCAGAGACTGGCACCGTCCTGGGTTTCCCGTTCCATAGCCTCTCCTCCTGCCCCCTGACTGCACACTCCTCTGATGGGCAGGTCTGTCTCTTTGAGGTACCCTCCTGCCGTGTATTCGCCCCACTAAAACCTGCTGTCTGCCAGGGTCCGATGGTCACACTGAGGCAAAAAGGCCTGGAAGGTGCTCTGGGAAAAGCACCAGGCATCGAGTCCTCCCCGGGCCACTTAGTAATGGAGGAAGATACGGTGAAAGAAAGAGCCTAGGACAGTGCCTGGCGTATAGTAGGGGCTCACTGCACATTGCTTCTATAAGAGCAGAGATGCTAATCCAACCTGGCAGCCCGCGATAAGGTTGGATGAATATTCTGTATGCAGAAACTCTTGGGAGACTGTGAAGGTATTTAATGGCAAGAGCATTCCTGTGCTGTCAGGAATGCATACATTTTATGAGAGCCGAGCCTGGGGCCAAGCCAGGAGGCCTTGCCTGAACTGGGGAATTTTCCTGGGGACAGGAAGTCCCCGCTGGTCCTCTGGGAACACACCTAAAATCCCACAGCCGGTCTCTGGCTGCCGACTATGAGACTGGGTGCCAGACTGAGCTGGCAAAAGACTCTGACCAGGAATCCCCAGGATTGATGCCTCGGAAGTTCAGCGAATTTCCTAAAGAGCAGAAAGTCCTGTTTTCAGGTGGGGGTGGGGGGTGTAACTTAGGCTGTGTGGCCTGGAGGCTGTCCACACGAGGCTCACTGTGATTGCACGGGAGCTCCGGATGGTCCCACCGCTGCTCTGCACACGGGCTTCCCGACTGGAAGACAGACAGGCAGACAGGAGAGCAAGGGGAAGGGGCTGTGGGTGGCATATCACAGCACGTGGGAAGCACAGCTCTCTGCTTTGCCCTCTGTCTGTACCAGCCACTTCACTCTGAGCAGACCCCCACCCCACCCCACCCCAATGCACCAAGAACCAGTGGCAGCCCAGGTGCCAGGGCTGATGTGCCCACAGCTCTGAAGAGCGAGATCGGGGATTTCAATGCAGTTTCGTGCGGCCCGACACCCAAGTTCCCTGTCAGTTCAGTGGTGTGACTTCCACGTGGCATCATCTTAAAATTTTTACTTTTATTTTAAATTGTGGTTAAAAAAAAAAACACAGATCGTGAACTTGACCAGAGTACTCGTTCAGGGTGGAGTTGAGCAGTATGAAGTGTGTGCACATTGTGTAACCGATCTCTAGAATATTTTCATCTTGCAAAACTGGGCCTCCGTATCCTTCGAATAACAACTTCCCACTTCCCCCTCCCCCTACGATTTTGACTACTTTGGGTCCCTCATGTAAGCGAAACCATGCAGTGTTTGTCTTTTTGGCAACTGGCTTATTTCACTTAACATAACGTCATTAAGTTTTAGCCACGTCGCAGCATGTGACAGGATTCCCTAATGTTTAAAGTCTGAATAACATTCCATTGTAGATTTGTATCGCATTTTTGAAAATCCACGCATACTTCAAGGAACCTCTGGATTGCTTCCCCGGCCAGGCTCCGGTGAACAATGCTCTTCTGAACATGGGTGAGTAGGTACATTTGTGCGTGCGCACATGTATGCAGTCGGGCGTGTGCCGTGCACCCTGCCGAGGGGACAACCAGGTTGGTGAAGGAATTAACAACCTGCCTCTAGGAATTCCTCAGAGCAAACCGACTCCTTGCAGCAGCCGCATTTCCCAGGCTTTGAAAACTGTTATCAAATTCATAGCGCACTCACACCCAATGGAAATCGTCTTTTTAAATAGTGTTTGGAATGTCTCACTGAGTTCAAAATAGTGAGCCTATTTTATTCATGAAATGGGTTTGCAGTTCAACCCTTTTTATTAGCTTCCTATGGTTAAGCTGCCAGTCAGACGTCCTCAGAGCCTGGGCAGTGGCATTGGCCATGCCCCGTGTTTGCAGGGACAATGTCCCTCTTCAAGGGTAGCCTGCTTCAGTGTCGGGAAGGTGTTCAAGCGGTCGGAATACAAATACATTTGTACCTTGACCCTGAACACAAAAACACACGTATGTAACCGAAACGAGCGTTTTCTAAAACTGCACTTGACCTCATTCCGTGAGGGGCGCGCATACTTTCTGGCCGGTGCCACCTGACGTGAGGTCTGCGGACTGCTTGTTGCGAGCAGCGAGACCATCGCGTGCAGGAATTCAGAGTTGGGGTTTAGCGCACGAAAAGATGCTTGACGTCGTCAGCGATCAAGGAAATGCGAACACTGACCACGGTGAGATACCACCTCGCACCCGCTAGGACGGCCACGTAATGAGTGTTGATGACGGTGTGAAGAAATGGAACCCTCAGACACTGCCGTGAGAATGTGAAACGGAGCGGCTGCTAGGAAAACAGCATGCTGGTTCCTTGAAAAGGTAAACCTAGCCCAGCCGGGTGCAGCTCAGTGGTTGAGCATCGACCCAGGAACCAAGAGGTCACCAGTTTATTCCGGACAGGGCACATGCCCCAGTGGGGGGCGTGCAGGAGGCAGCCGACAGATGATTCTCTCTCATCACTGATGTTTCTATCTCTCTCTCCCTCTCCCTTTCTCTCTGAAATCAATAAAAAATAAATATAAAAAGAAAGGAAGGAAGGAAGAAAGGGCAGAAGGGCCTTTCAGGGGTGATGAGAATGTCCTAGAATTGGCTGTGGTGATGGTGTACAGCTCTGTGAATACACCGAACACCATGGAATTGTTCACTTTAAATGGGTGAGTTGTGTGCTATGTGAGTTATACCTCAATAAAGCTGCTACCTAGCAGAGTGCTTGTAGGGACTGTCATAGCAACTGGACATTGCTGTGCCGTCCAAGAGCCTGGTCCTCCTTCTAGTGATTCATTCCTACTTTTTGACTGAGTGTGATGAAAGCATCAGTCGTGGCATTGGAATTTTCAAAAAATGAAGCAGATTGTCCACGACAGATCACGTGAAAGACAATGTTCTAGTCAATGTCATGATTAAAATAAATTCTAGTCTTAAAACACGAAGCGGATTTCATTACCCACTAATGAGCTGTGACCTGTAGTTTGAAAAGTGCGGACAAGTTCAGCCCGGAGCACAGTAGCACCAGATGCTCTGGGCAGCATCTCCCAGCACCGAGGGTTTCCATGGTGACATGGTTTCCTGTTCAGGGTTCTTAGCAAACCATCAGAGATGAGTGGATAAACTAGAGATCATAACCCGTGATCTGACTTCTGCCCCCTCCCCAGCCCCATCCATCACCATGTCCCACCCAGGCCTCTGCTCCCATCGTACCTGACAGCGTGCCTTCCAGAACTGGCCGTGTGAGCTCAGCCTTTGCAGGTGGAAGTTCCCTCTGCTGGGAATGATGGCAGTTCAGTACCACCCACCTGCAACCACCATGTTATTCTCCGAGGTGCAACCCAGATATCATCTTCCCTGTGCCCGGACCTGCTTCCTCTTTGGTCCTCTTTCCCCAAGTCCCCAAAAGCAATCATCACACGGCACGGCCATCACGCGCCTGCACTGTCTATCTCAGGAGACAGGAAACGCCCTGAGGGCAGTGCCATCTTTGGTTCGTCTTTACATCCTGGTCTCACTAAGGCAGTGGTTCTCAACCTTTCTCATGCCGCGACCCTTTAATACAGTTCCTCATGTTGTGGTGACCCCCAATTTCATTGTTACAAATTGAACATAATTAAAGTATAGTGATTAATCACAAAAACAATATGTAATTATATATGTGTTTTCTGACGGTCTTAGGCGACCTGTTCTCTATCTTTCCTTCCTGCACCCTTTGCCTTGGTACCGGCTGCTTCAGACTTCTCTTTCTGTTTCACACTGGCTGTCTCTGGGGGCCCGGCCTTGATCATTCCCAGGCCTCTTTGACCTGGGAAATTCTTACTTTTCGCTAAGCCTCTCAGGGGCATAATGTTAGTTTCTAAACATGTTACTCAAAAGAGGATCATCATTTTTCCCCTTATTTGGCCTGATTTTTTTATGTCCAGCTGGACCCAAGCTATTATTTATAATACATGGTATTATGTTAATCCTGTTTCTCTCCCCAGGCCTCTCTGTCTCTCTCTCTCTCTCTTGCATTTGACCATTTTGCACTATTAAAGTGACCATTTAGCACAAAAACATGAAGGGAAACAAGATATTGAGGTGATTTAGAAAAACCGGTGGAACTGGGCCCCGTTTGGCCAAGGGTTAGCACAGATTTGAAGGAACCTACATTTCATTACTCCCAGCCACTTTTCCAGCTGAGTTGGGGCTGAATTCGTGTCTCCACCACAGTAACCAGGCAGGATAGTGCAGCACTCAGGGGCAAGGCTCTGGGACCAGCATTGTGGGTTCGTATGCTGGCTCCACTATTTCCCAGCTGTGTGATCTTTGCCAAGTTACTTAACTTCTCTGTGCGCCTATTTCCTCTCTGTAAACTGGGGATAGTAACTGTACACATCCCATAGGCCTGCTGTTAGAATAAAACGAGTTAACACAAAAGGGGCACATAACACAATCATCCTATGAGGGACATTGGGCTACCCTATTTTACAGCAAAGTTGGGCTTAGAAACGTTAGGTTAAAAAAAAAAAAAGGAAATAACGCTACTGTCTAAAGTAGAGCAATACAATGAATGAGTTAAGACTCCATCAGCCATTTCTCACCCAAGATCAAGGTGAAAATCAGATAGGTAATCAAGCATCACCCCTACTGTGGATGGGAAAGTGCTGGTTGAGCTGGTTCCTGGTTCACACCCTGTTTCAGTCGCAGAGAGCCTTCCCATATGGCCTCTCAAGCTAGCCTCGAGGCTCTAAAGACCTAACTGTCATGACCCCAGTTCATGGCTGGGGACTGGAGCCAACTGAGGCGACCAGTGAGTGACAGAGACGTGCCTGGAGCTCAGGTCCTTTGATGGCCACGGGTGTTGACCGTTGACCACAGACAGTCCCACCCAGCTCAGGGCGGTGCTGGTGTTGACAGTTCAGATCTGTGCACAGGCCATGCTGGTTTTCCAGAGAAGACACTCCCATGGTCTCTGTGTGGCACTCAGCCAAGAACACTCCACACTTGGGCTCCCTGCTGCGGTTACCGGGTCAGAGGTCAGGTCACGTCTTCATAGTCACCTTCCCTCCTGGGGGCAGCCCTTGGTGGCTTTTCCCACGCGTGGTCCTGAGGTGGGAACCATGTCAGCCCATCAGAGAGGTTCTCCTGATCCTGATTCTGAAAAGGGGAGGTTTTGGGGTATCGATCCTTTCCCTCCTAGCTGGCGCTCAACACGTATTTATTAAATTGAATCGCATTAAATCCGATTCCAGTGCCAAGAATGTCTCATGAGTCACATAAAGTCTGAACCTGCGTGTGGAAGTTCAAATAACTTTACTTATTCCTTACAGATGACTTTGAATCATCTCTAAAAATTGCTCAATTGGGTGAGTTTTAAATAGAAATCAAACCTTCCGTAGCTTAAGTCTGTTTCAACCAATGACAGTTCCATTGTTTGTTACCTCCATCCCCCTACCCTCCACTAAACCATAAGCCCTCTGAGAGTAGGATATATGTTTTTATTATTATTACTAGAGGCCTGGTGCATGAAATTTGTGCACGAGGTGTGTGTGGGGGTTCCCTTCAGCCCGGCCTACACCCTCTCGCAATCTGGGACCGCTGGCTCCTAACCGCTCGCCTGCCTGCCTGATCACCCCTAACTGCTCTGCCTGACTGCCTGATCACCCCTAACTGCTCTGCCTGCCTGCCTGATCACCCCTAACCGCTCTGCCTGACTGCCTGATCACCCCTAAAACTCAAGCTTCTTCTTTTTTTATTTTTAATATTTATATTTCTTTTTTTATTTTAAATTTCAAGCTTCTTGAGAACATGAGGTGTTTAACATTATTCCATATTCCTTACAGAGAGCTAAGCATGGTAAACACAGCAAATACTTAATACTTATGGGCTTCTATACAAACACTTTCCAACCAGGAGTGTTTTAATAGGCAGTCTCTAAACACTTGAACTGGAAAACCTAAAAGTAGAGCGCTCAGATTTCAGGCATCAGGTGCTATGAGCAGGATTTTTATCTCAATTAAACTCTAATTCTGACCTCTCAACAGTCTGGACAAACTGCCCTTCACTATCTCCAAAGTTTCTTATTCGTCACTATCCCATTTTCCTCCGATTCAAACCAAAGTAACAAACAAAACCTTTAATTCTGATCTTCCTCCCGACAAGGGAACAGCAAACCTCAACGGTAATAATTTCCCGCCAGAAATCACGTCCAAATACTGCGAGACTGAGGACTCTAGGGCTGACTATGCACATGCGCAGTAACAGGCTCACGTTCTAGCGGTGGGCACCCAGACGTCCTCCACCATCCCACAATCCTCTAGGCGCCCAGGCGTTCTCCACCATCCCACAATCCTCTGGTCGCCCAGGGGTCCTCCACCATCCCACAATCCTCTAGGCGCCCAGGCGTCCTCCACCATCCCACAATCCTCTAGGCGCCCAGGCGTCCTCCACCATCCCACAATCCTCTAGGCGCCCAGGCGTCCTCCACTATCCCACAATCCTCTGGTCGAATACTTCCGGTTTCTCTAGCTCCTCCTTAAGTGGTGCTTCCCAGGGCCTCTAGTTGGAGAGGAATTTTCTGTTCTTTGGCGTTGATAGCTGTTTACTATTTGGAATCAGTGAAGTTTTGGGAGTTACTGCTGCTGCCATGAACATGTTGGCCGCGAGCGCACGCATGAAACAACCGCCCATTCAGTCCACGGCTGGCGGCGTCCTGGTTCGCAATGAGAAAGGTACTGTGCTGAGCCGTTTTCCAGTCGGATCTTCCTCTTCCTTCCCCAGCACATTCCAGACCTACCCGGGCGAACACCCCAACCCCGCAGACCCTTAAGACCTTCCCCCCTATTTCTTCGACTTTGCCCCCATCAAACTCGCACCCTACCGCGTTACCCAGGGGCGCCCGTGACCGCTCCCTGCGGGGCAGGGCCAGCCTAAGCGAGGGGCCTGGTGTTCTGGACTTTAAGGCGTACGGTCGCTGGCTTTTTACATATATAGATTATTATTATTAGTAGTAGTAGTAGTAGTAGTATGTCCCCAGCAGTCAACACAGAACCCGGCACATAGTGGAAGTTAAACAAGTGTCGGCTTGATGGATGAAGATATACATGGATGGCTGGAGGGAGAGATGATGGATGGCAGACCTGCTGGTCAGTGGCCAGGTCGGTGGACAAGGCCACAGTATTGAGGGCAGTGCATTGTGATACAGTCAGTAGCTACTTCTCATGAGGATGTTGGTTAACTACTAGGTAAATGTTTGCTGAGCTAACCTGGCAGGAAAATCCAACTATGGATTGGTTTTGAAGAACAAAAATGAAATACCACCCTTGCTCATGCAGCAGCTGATTGCGTTTCCTTGCCCCGTTTAATTGGCCTTGTTACTCAATGATGATATACATTTCGAATAGATGTGGTTAACATCCCTCTGAAGAACCCTGGCCAGGAAGCCCCAGGAACTGTCCAGACTTGAGTCAGAGCCATGGATTTGGTGCCTTTCACCCCCCAGCATGCCTCAGCACCCCCTGTGCCTTTGTTCCCAACTCAGAACCCCCGGTCCAAAGAACACCCCCCGTCCCTCCAGAGCCCCTCCCCCGCGCCCGGTCAGTGAGCTGTAGAGTAGACACACTGGACAGATGGCCCGCTGCTTGGGCTATTGGCAATGTCACAAGCTGCCTGTTAATAGTGGGTTTGGGCTGCAAACCTGTTAGAGGAGGCACCCTCTGCTCCTGCTCTTGTCTCCCGATCTTCTCCGTGGGGCCTGCCAATCAAGCCTTTGTCTGCTCTGCTCTCCCCTGAGTCTGACATCTGTGAGTCTCCGTCCCTAAGTCACCAGGGCCTGGGCCCGCTACTCCATGGCTACTTCTGCTCTGCCACCCCACCCCCACCCTGACCTGCCCCTGCCTGGCTTCTGGTTACTCAGGCCTGTCTATCTGTCCTAACCCAGCTCAGTGCTGCAAGGCCCAGGGAATGGTTAGTTAGTTCTCACTGATAGAATATTCTGGGTGGTGCCAAGCACCTCTTGGTTCTGTTTCCATCCCATGGGGCAATGCTCCATCTTTTGCATGAGGGTCCTCCAGCGTTTGAAGACAACTTTAAAGACAACTAATGCATCCCCTGAAGACTTCTCCTCTCTAGGCTGACAGCTCATTCTGGCACTGGGTCCTCCGGCTTCTGGCTTTCCAGACCCTCACATTCTAGACATTTTCTGGTTTGTCACTTTCTGGAAAAGTCTCTGAAGACTGATGAACTGTCCCAGGTTGAAGGAGACATGCCAGTAAGTGCTGTATGAGAGCCTGTATTGCGTTCTGGACCAGAAAAGGGAGATTAGGGGGACAATTAACTTCATTTGAAAAAGACCTGTGAATTAGTAGTATCAGGGTTCATTTCCTGGTTTGGACCATTTTACTGTGCCGTGCAAGATGCTGACATTTGGGAAAGCTGGGTGAAGGGTATACAGGAATTCTTTTTATAATTTTTTTCTGTAAGTGTATTTCTAGGTGAAAAGGCACAAAATAGTCTTTCTGAAGTTGTGTTGGATTTGCATGGTGTCAATTTAGCTGGAACTACATTTCCCAGAATTCCCTTCTCTGCAGAGTTGGGAGCTGGGTGGGCCACAAAGAGGTTTGTGCCAGATGGGGAGGCAGAGGCAAGAGTGCTGGGGAGGGGGCCAGGTGGAGGCCCTGTTGCAGCTCAAGCCTTGTTGCTCCGCTGCTGGTTTGCCTTGTTGTTTGTGGCAGTGGCCCTGCTGTAGCTACTACCTGATCCGCCTCAGCTCCTCTGATGCAGCCGCCTGGAAGGGCACCCCTGGGAAGGGTCAGTGTCAGATCTGGAGGCTGCTCATTGCATATTTCCTACATGCTGAGCATGTTCCTGGACACTGCCCTCCTTTCCTCACTGGTACCCTCACTTCGTCACTCCTGTGTATCAACATGAGTCGTTAATCATCTGGTTTTCCCAGGAAGCACTTCAATGACCCATATTAAATTATTTTAACCTATCGGTAAGGAACTTGCTTAATGTGTTAGGGTTACTAGTACATCTGGATGAATGTGGTCTAAGCTTTTGTTACTTTTTTTAAAACATTAAATATAAACATGTATTTTTATTGATTTCAGAGAGGAAGGGAGAGGGAGAGAGCGATAAAAACATCAATGATGAGAGAGGATCATTGATTGATCAGCTGCCTCAGTGGGGATCGAGCCCACAACCAGGGCCTGTGCCCTGACCTCCTGGTTCATAGGTTGACGACGCTCAACCACTGAGCCACACCGGCCATGCCTTTTGTTCTTTTTTGAGTAACCAACTCATATTGCCGTGTCCTTCGAAGCTGGTATACCCACTGCACATCTCCAGAAAATTTCCCATATGAGTTGCTTCCAATCCAGGTCTCCTCTGGCTCATTCTTGCAAATTGACTTTTTGAACCTAAAGATTTGACTTTATATTTCCCGCTAAAATTTCGCCGATGGGCGTTTGGGTCATCCTTTTAGCTCTCTGGATCAATTTGAATGTGGAACATGACATGTAGCCTGTTATCCCTACGGACTTTGCGTTATGATGTATTTGAAAAGATCACAGTTGCAGTGTTACCCGCGTCACCAGGAAGGAGGGGCAGAGGCGAGGCCTGTAGGTCAGCACAAATGCGTACAGCTGCGCTGGCTGCGGCCCTTCACCTCGCGTTACCTCTCACCCACATTGCTCCACTTCATCCACAAAAATACTACAGATGTCATTTCAACACTTTCTTGACTTATCCAAACAGATAAAACAGCTGCTTAGTAATCTTCTCATTTCACGGATTAATCTCTTGAACCTCACATGCCCACATTGATGTGTATCTAGGATGACCATTACAGAGTCCCACAAATCTGGTGCCTTAAAACAACAAAAACGGATTCTCTTCCAAGTTTAGGAGGCCGGAGTCGGAAATCGAGGTGCTGGCGGCTTGGTTCCGCCCGGAGACTCAGGGAGCCTCTCTCCCAGATTCTGGTGTCGCGACAGTCCTTGGTGTCCTTTGCCTTGTGGGACATCGCTGTCATCTCTGTCTCCATGGTCACACAGGCGGCTCTCTGTGTCCTCCTCTCTTCTTACGATACCAGTCGGATTAGATATAGGCCCGTCCTACCAGTATGACCTCCTCATAACTAATTATATCTGCAATGACCCTATTTCCAAATAAAATCACAGTCTAAGGTCGACATAAACTTTGGGGGGACACCGTTCAGTCCAGTAAAACAATGAAACAAAAATCTCTCTCTCACTCCTACCTGTGTGTGGTGGCCTAGTCTGCAGTGCATGGTGAGGGACCCAGGCTCTCTCTGCTGCTGCATCTGTGTCCCTGTTGGAAACAGAAGGCCCCACGCATCCCTGCGCTGAACGCGGGCAGCCCCCCTGTCTACACGGGCCACGTGCGGGCTCCTCCTCCAAACCCTCTCTGCACGAGTCAATGTCAAGTTCCAAAGTCAGAGGAAACTAAACTTATCTGAATGCATATCTTTCCCTTTTTGAAAATGGAGCAATAGTGCACATTTTCCTGCTCCTGGTGCCTTTTGCAAATTTCTCACAAATCATGGACTCTGGCTCTGCAATCATATCTCCAAGTTCTGGAAGGTTCATCCTAAAGCGAAGCTCACGTGACATGGCCAGAGGCTCCCACACCTCACCACTGACCTGGGACTTGACAGGCTTCTCCTGGAACTTGCCTTTGCACTTTCCAGCTTGGGAGTTACTCCCCTCGAGGGAGAAAAACATTCTGCGTTGAAAGTGACGCCCCTCCCACTAAGTGTGGGGCCTGACTCTTCCTTGCTATTTTTCTTGCTCCAAATAGTTTCTAAAACAGCCTTTCTGCGGTCCTCGTCGTACGTTTGAGCCTCAGCTCAGTTTACACATCAGTATTCCTGACCCCAGTCTTACAGGTTTGTGCCTTTTGGCTTCGTTTTTGGCCCTCTGCCTCCTCCCACTGCTCTACACACCCTTTCAAATTCGGGTCAAACTATGCATTCAAAGTAGTTCCTTCAGATGACCTTCTCCCCCACTCCACCTTCTTTCTCAATGAGGTGCTTGGTTTACCCCTCACTCCACAGATACTTGTGCAGCACCTACCGGGTGTCAGGCACAGCGCTGGCTCGTCCAGGGAACAAAGCCAGGTCGGTTCTTGCTCTTCCAGACTCAGGGAAGCAGCCAGCATTCAAAACAATTAGACAAATACCCATCCAGTTGCAACTGTGGTAACTGAAGAAGAAGAGGTACATAGTGGGAGGGGTCACTAGGTGAAGGTCTAAAGGAGCGGTTCTCAACCTGTGGGTTGCCAACCTGTGGGTCACGACCCCTTTGGGGGTCGAATGACCCTTTCACAGGGGTCGCCTAAGACCATCGGAAAACACATATATAATTACATATTGTTTTTGTGATTAATCACTATGCTTTAATTATGTTCAATTTGTAACAATGAAAATACATCCTGCATATCAGATATTTACATGACGATTCATAACAGTAGCAACATTACAGTTATGAAGTAGCAACGAAAATAATTTTATGGTTGGGGGTCACCACAACATGAGGAACTGTGTATTAAAGGGTCTCGGCATTAGGAAGGTTGAGAACAACTGGTCTAAAGGATGAGTAGGAAGGATTTACTGACATCAAATGGGAGAAGGAAACAAACCAATTTAAAAAAAAAATGGGCCAAAGACCTGAACAGACATCTCAGCAAAGAGTAAATAGCATCTGGAAAGATGTTCAACATCATAGTCATTAGGAATTTGCAAATTAAAACAAGAGGGAAATACCGTTCACACCTCTTAGAATGGCCAACAGCCAGCACATGACAATGTAGCCAGAACACTGACCAGGCCAAATGCCGGCGGGGACGGGAGCTACCAGAACTCTCCTTCGCTGCTGGTGGGAATGCAACATGGGCAGCCACTTTGGAAAGCAGTTTGGCAGTTTCTTATCAAGCTCAACATCCTTTTCCCAGAGGACTCGGCCATCCCACCCCTTGGCATTTACCCAAATGAGTTGAAGACTAGAGCCACATGCACTCAAATGTTTAGAGCAGCAATCCCACGTTGGATGCACCACAACTATATTAAAAACAAACAAACACAAAACACGAAGAAGAGATAAACATGGGATTTGAGGTCACGGTTATCTTGAATAGGGAGCATTTCTGGAGTGTGTGTGTGTGTGTGTGTGTGTGTGTGTTGTGGGGAGATAAGCTTAGAGATGCTATTGTTTTAAGTGATTAGTATCCTTGTTACTTATTCCATGATCAAAATAGCCAGCAAAATAACAAGTAAATAAAAGTGGCAATGCCTGAACTCATGATGAGAGTGTGTCATGAGACAAGGATTACATTGAATCCAATGCTGTGCACCTTAGAGCAATTGAACAATAACTTAAAAGGCAGATACAGAGAAAGAAATCACCGACAAAGAGTCCCATCATCCTGGTGTAACCCGTGTTAGGCCGTTTTGCATATCTTGTGTTTTTAAAAATTATAGTGTACCTATGCTTGTTTTGCATCCTCCTCTTTTTTTAAAAAAAAATTAATAGACTTTAGCCCTAGCTGATTTGGCTCAGTGGCTAAAGCGTCGGCCTGCAGACTGAAGGGTCCCAGGTTCGATTCTGGTCAGGGGCACATGCCCTGGTTGCAGGCTCGATCCCCAGTAGGGGCCGTGCAGGAGGCAGCCAATCAATGATCATTGATGTTTCTATTTCTCTCTCCCTCTCCCTTCCTCTCTGAAATCAATAAAAATATATTTTACAAAATAGACTGTTTTTTAGAGCAGTTTTAGGTTCACGGCAAAACTGAGAAAACGGTACAGATATTCTCCTCTCTTTACTTCACATTGGTGCGTACACATGTTTTTACTTCATTAAAGCTTCTCAGAAACAAAACCTTTTACTGTCAACATAATGTTTCCTTATATGGACATAGCATGGTTTACTTAGCCTTTCTGCCCCTGGGCGCTGGGTTTGTTTCCAATTTTGTTGGTGGATAAATAAAGTGGAGATGAACATTTTATCCCCTCCCCCATATATACTATGTATTCAGCATTATTTAGCATTATTAAATGCTATATTCTATATTTAGCATTATTAAATTCTATTCCTCCCCACCCCCCCGTATATACTATATATTTAGCATTATTTCCTTAGGAAAGATTATTACAATTACTGAATGAACAAATATGAATATTTTAAGGCCTATATTACCAAACTATCAATTTGCTTTCCAGAAATGTCATGCAAATTTATTTCTTCCCCAGACGAATTTGAGAAGATTTGCTCACTGCCCTCTTACCAGCTGTGATAGGCAGGTCAGTGGCCCCCCAAAGATGTCTCATCTAGTCTGTGGAGCCCATGAGTAGGTTACCATAGTGGCAAAGGGGTATTAAGGTTGTTAATCAGGCCTTGGCTGGGTGGCTCAGTTGGTTGGAGTGTCGTCCCATATACCAAAAGGTGTCAGGTTTGATTCCCAGTCTGGGTACATAGGGGAGGCAGCCAATCGATGTTCCTCTCTCACATCAGTGTTTCTCTCTCTCTCTCTCTCTTTCTCTCTCTCAAATCAATAATAATTAAAAAAAGAAAGTTGTAAATCAGCTGAACTTGAGGTGGGGAGATGCTGCTGGACTATCTAGACAGGCCCAAGGTCATCACAAGGGTCCTTACAGTGGAAGAGGGCGGCAGGAGAGAACCAGGAAGACAGCTGCATGAGGAACACTCAGCACCAGATTTCTGGATTCGAAGGAGGAAGAGCCCACAAGCCAGGAATGTGGGAGATATCTAGAATCTGGAAAACTTGAGGAAATGGACTCTCCCTTAGAAACCCCAGAAGGAACATAGCCCTGCCTTGTGCCACCCTGATCTTAGCCCAGTGAGACTGTGTCAGACTTCTGACCATAGATCTGTGAGAGAAGACTTTTGGGTTGTCTTAAGCCACAAAATTTGTGATTTGTTCTCGCAGCGATGGGAAACCACAGGGTATCGTCATTCCATTCTGTTCCAAGGGCATTTAATTGCCATTTTCATTTGTACGTCTGTGAGTTTGGGGTAGAGCACAGATACCCAGAAAAGACTCTTCTGGGAAGTGCTCCTCTTCTTTCTAAACACATGTTCCCAAATCCACAGGCAGCCTGAGCCAAGCTAAGCCTTCTAGAGCCTTTGTCATTTGAAATATTTTTAAAAAACATATTTTATTGATTTTTTACAGAGAGGAAGGGAGATAGAGAGTTAGAAACATCTATGAGAGAGAAACATCGATCAGTTGCCTCCTGCACACCTCCTACTGGGGATGTGCCCGCAACCAAGGTACATGCCCTTGACCGGAATCGAACCTGGGACCTTTCAGTCCGCAGGCCGACGCTCTATCCACTGAGCCAAACCGGTCAGGGCATTTGAAATATCTTGATGAGAGGAAATAAGCCCCATCCTTTTGTATTGGTGCGGAGGGAGAGGTGCGCCATAGCCGCTGCCAGGGGCATGTTTCTGCTCTTCACACAGAAGCTGTTGGAGAGAATGATGCTGATGTGGAGAGGAAAGCCAAGAAGAATCTTAATATAGAAACTGGAACCTGGACTGGGACACGGAAATTGACACGCTCCCAAATGAAGGACCGCAACTAGCCGAGCCCCTCATGTCGCACACTCTCTTCCTGATGAGGAATTTCCAGCCTCTCCCCTGCCTCACAGGGGATAGGAATGCCCCTGAGCAGGACAACACGGAGCCTGATGAGGAATTCCCAGCCTCTCCCCTGCCCCGTGGGAGATGAATGTCCCTGAGCAGGGACAGGACCAGGCGGCCCTGCCTTCATCCCCATTTCCTGCTGAGCCCAGAGGAAGGGCGGAGCCTACGGAGCTGCTCTAAGAATCTGGAGCTGTGTGGGTGGGGTCCAGTACACCCTTGATCCCTCATGGCCCCTCCACCAACGAAACTCACGGTGAGATGATCAAGGTTTTCAGAATTGAAGTGCTTAAAAAAAAAAAGCAAAAAAAAAAAGCCCAAGTCTGCCAAACTCTGATTGCTTAACCATGAAGGTGATTGTTTTAAAAATTCCCTGATGATAAGAATCACCTGGGGTGATTATTAAAAATAGATTCCCAGGGGTTGGAGTTCCCAGAGGGGCTGTCCACTGCTCAGTGGCCGTGTCTCCAGCCTGTTCCCAGGCCGGGCTCCAGGCACCATGGCTTCCCCTTGGAGGCGGTGGTTGCGGCAGCTGAGACGCAGGAGAAGCTGGCTGGTGGCCAGAAAGAAGTGGAGGCGGCGAGGGGTCCTTATGGGGCATTGCACGGGTTGACGCCGGTACGGGTGCCACGCAGCGGCCCTGAGCCAGGCCTGCGCCTGGAGGCCCCGGAGCTCGGGATGAAGGTGGCCCTGCCACGCCCCCGAGCTCTGCACTGGGATTGAGAAGGGGCCCCACGCACACTCGGATTCCCTGAGCCGCAGGACGTGGCAGTGAAGCAAGTGCCTTTCGTAGGCACTTGGGCTGGAATCCTCACGCTGAGCTTCCTGTTCCTGCAGATGTGGGAGCATTTGGGACGGGACACGGCCGAACTTCAGCTATGTGCCTGCAGCCATGAATTGATGGTTCCGTTGTGAGGCAAACTCTCTAAGGCAGTGGTTCTCAACCTTCCTAACGCCGCGACCCTTTAATACAGTTCCTCATGTTGTGGTGAACCCCAACCATAAAATTATTTTCATTGCTACCTCATAACTGTAATTTTGCTACTGTTATGAATCGTAATGTAAATATCTGATATGCAGGATGTATTTTCATTGTTACAAATGGAACATAATTAAAGCATAGTGATTAATCACAAAAACAATATGTAATTATATATGTGTTTTCTGATGGTCTTAGGCGTCCCCTGTGAAAGGGTCGTTCGACCCCCAAAGGGGTCATGACCCACAGGTGCCAACCCACAGGTTGAGAACCGCTGCCCTAAGGCATGGAAAAGTTCTTGGCTTTGGTTTGTTTAATAAAAGTTGAAATTTAAAAAAAAAAAAAAAGAGTCCCAAGCACCTTGTTGGAGAGCCAGTGGACCTGGATCACCCAGGAGATTCCTCCATCCAGCTGGTTTGGGAACCTCTATTGTGAGGTGATTCCCAAGTACGAAGCGGTGGGTGAGGTTGCACACGCCCCACCCACGCCTCAGGAGGGGCCTCGTGAATGTGGGCAAGGGAGCTGCTCCCAGGAGGCCAAACCTGGAGAGTCTGACTGGCGACCAGAGACTACCTCCCTCTGTGCCGAGATGCAGCCAGACACCCCAGCCTCAGCCCTGACCCCACCGCCCCGTCCAGCTGGATGTGGTCTGAATGTCGGACCAGTGTCCACGGTATGTTGCCTCCTTTTCAATGGCTGCAGTTATTACAGTTGCATTTCCCACCAGCGTTGAACATGAGGTGAGGTGGAGGTGGTGGATGCTTATAGTGATCACATAACCAACGCTTGTCAGTTACAAGATCATGAGGAGCCGTGAGAAGACTTGACCATGAGGGACAGACACATGCAGGAATCCTGGACTTGGATGTGCTGTCACTCGGCCTCGAAGTGAATGTTTCAAGCAAAACTCCTACCTACTCATTTTCTCCAAAGACAGAAATAATATCTAACATGCAGGAGACACACGCTACATTCGAGGCACTGTTTGAGGGCTCACTCAATCCTCCCAACACCCCTTTTAGGTAGGGGCTACTATTCCCCTTCAGTTACGGGGGGGTCTGGGGCTCAGAGAGGTGAAGTCTGAGGTCGGACAGCTAGTAAGCCCAGGGGTGCACACAGGCAGTCTCCGGGGCCTGCGCCCCGAACCTCCCTCTGCAGTGAAGAGCGATGCATGAAAGAGAAGAAAATAAAAGGACACATTTCAAACGAAGATAAACATCTCCGTGGCGAGGAAACAAAAGAAACAGGAAAACGAATGTGAAGAAAGACTGCCAACCAAAGCAATCAGCAAGAGATAAACTGCCCCCACACGAAAAGAAAAGAATAGAGCAAGATGCAAATTCACATAAAGTAAGCGTGCTTGGCATCCTCAAAAGAGGAGGGCAGAGGTGAACGAGACTCGGTGGATACGATTAGAAACCCTGGAAGCGAAAAATATCCGGGACTTGACATAAAAACCGAACAGATGGGGGAAGCTCTAGACCCAATGTAGTTGAATAAATAATTGGTGCTTTGGAAGATGGAGGAATTCACTCAAACTCAGCACAGGAGATTAAAACACACACACACACACACACACACACACACACACGCACGGAATTGTGAGAGGGGAATGACAAGATGTGGAAGAGAGTTTGAGAGTTTTCCATGCAAGAGGAGGCCAAAGGAAGGGATTAGAGCAGACGGGGAAGCCTGAAGAGATACTGGGAAAACTCTAGAATCCTCAGACAGAAAGTGCTCCTGGGTGCTGAGTGGGGAAAGCCATAAACCCACACCTATTTGAGCTGTTCTGAGCCTGCAGAACATCGAGAATAAACAAAAACCTCTCGAGGAAAAGGAGAGTTCCCATCTAGTAGATTCTGGACTGGGAGTTGCAGTAGCTGGGTGACGTGAGTCGCATCCCACTGGGAAGGGGCTGATTGCACAACGGTAAGAAAGGGCATCGAGCCCAGCTGGCCTGGCTCAGTGGTTGAGCATCGACCTATGAACCAGGAGGTCTGGTTTGATTCCTGGTCAGGGCACATGCCAGGGTTGCGGGCTCGATCCCCAGTGTGGGGCATGCAGGAGGCAGCTGATCCATGATTCTCTCTCATCATTGATGTTTCTCTCTCTCTACCTCTCCCTTCCTCTCTCTGAAATTAAAAAATATTTTAAAAAAGAAAGAAAGGGCATCGAGGGGCATTATTTGTGTGGAAAGAACAGTATGAGGATGTGCTGGGAATCCAGTGAGTTGCCTACGGCCCTGCAGGCCCAGAAGAGCATCGCCACCTTCTGAGTAGCGTTTTTTCCTGATTAATGCGTGAGCCCCATTCTCTCCTACATCCTGCCGCAGGCACCGTTTAGCAGCCCGAGGAAGGGGACTTGGCCTCAGGTGGCCAGTCATAATAGCTCGCCCTGGGCCTGGCCTGACGGACCATGCTCGGTGAATAAGGGCCCTTCCTTGACGTGTTTGACCTTGAGACCAGAAGGAGCAGGTCTTAGTAGCTCTCTGGAGGGGAAGCCGTGAGCCAGAGGAGCTCCCTCAAGCCGCACTTCCTGCCGCGTGGACAGGGCCAGTCCGAGAGAGAAGGCTGTGTGTAGAGAAAGACAGATGAGATTCATGGACCTTGTCAGGCTGTGAGGATCTGGCCCCAGCTGTTCCTCTGCTGTCCCAGGCTTTTGTGAATCATTCCTAAATTCTTTTCTTCGGCTAAACTTGTAAAAATGAAATTTCGATTATTTTTCAGCCAACAGGGTCTTAGTTAATGGAATGATGAGATAGACACTTGGTTATGCTTTCGCTATTTGCGTGTTTTCTTTTGGGGAAATGTTTTTGCTTACTTATCCCCTGGGTCTTATGTGGGATTTTTTCTTCGCTTTTTGTTGTTGTTTGTTTGTTTTAAAATATGCAGTATTCCCAAGCCAAATCTCTATTCTCCGAATCCCAATCCTCTTTCTTTCCCCCTTTCTCTTCTAAAGGCGTCCCCATCTTTACACTCCCCCACGCCAAGGACCTCGATACCATCAAGTCCTCGCTTTAACTCCAGCGATCAAACCCCGTCAGCGCTACCTGGAAGCGCTGGCAGGGTGGTGGGCAGCACTCTCCCTTGCTGCTGAGTGTGAGGTAGAATGACTTTAGAAAGCCTGCAGGTTTCTCTCTCCTCCTTCCAGACCCCCAGAGTCCCCGCCACCTCCGCGCCTCTGTGTGCGTGTGGAGTGGGGTCTGTAGAGCACCCCCCCTCCAGGAAGCAGGGTGGAGGGGCTGTTCCCTGTCAGTCCTGAGCCACTGGCAGGCCCACAGGCTCCAGGTCCCCAGCTCTTATCACCTCCTGCCAAATCCCAGCTCCTGGGGTCAAAGGAATGTTGAGCAATCTTTGGTATTTTTCAGCAAGAAACAAGCACTTTCAGATCCCATTCAGGCCTCCTGAGCCGGGCACTCTGCCCACACCCCGAGCCTGGAGTCTTCCTGCGCAGGCATCTGGGAGCGCTAGGGGACTTTTCGGTGTTTGTTTTCTGCTCCTGCTGGCGGGATTGGAGGACACCATTACAGTGAGGTCATGGAGCCCTGCCCCGCTGCATCCACTGGCTGAGAGCCAGGAGCCGGCTGGCTGGCTCGGGGTGCTGGGGGCTGGGCTGGGTCCGGAAGGAATGTGGGGCAGAGCCCAGGCTGCACCCTCAGGACCCCCCCCACCCCCCCCCCCCCCCCGCCCACCCCATCATGGCCAGGTCTTACTCCCTACCCAGGGGTCTACCCTCTGCCAAGGGCCTCAGGGCCCCCCTCTCTGTCCAGCCTCCTGCAGGGACAGATGGGAGACCATTTTCGACATGCTAGAAATAATCCAACAGTGTCCTGCAGCCAGCTCTCACTCAAAGCCTGTGACACCCCCTCCCCCGCCTCGCACAAAGTCAAGTTCTCCTTTCGTACATTTTCATGGCACTGCATGCCTCTCCTTCGGAGGTCTTGCCTCTGTGGTTAAGAATCATTATTTGTGCATTTGCTTAATGTCTGTCTCCCCTGAAAACAGTAGGCCCCACGAGGACAGGAGCCCCGTCCATCTAGTTCACCGCTGTATCCCTAATACTGAGCACAGTGCCTGGCACACAGTAGGTGCTTTATGGATTTTATTGTGCCAAGCAAAGTTTCCCAAGAAGATCTAAGGATTCTGCCTCCAAAGACACCCCTCCTAGGGCATCAGCTTCCCTGGGATCTTGGACTGATTTGGTGGAACCTCCAAATATGGCCCCGGTTTAAGCCTCAGTTTCCCTCTGTGTTCCAGCTGCCCCATTCCCAGCTGCATTTGCAACAAGGTAGTTGGGAGACCAAGGGTCATTGTTTAATTAAAAGTAAAGCTCCCTGGGGATCAGATTGCAAGTCCCGGCCAGGGTCGACCTGACCCTGGCAAGGGAGGCCTTTGCAGACGCAGCCGCATCAAAGGCATCGCTGCCCCGATTTCTTTTGTTATCCTGGCACCTGTGGCAGGAATGCTGACACCTGGCCCTAGCTGGGTTGGCTCAGTGGGTAGTGCGTCAGCCTGGAAACTGAAGGGTCCCAGGTTTGATTCTGGTCAAGGGCACATGCCTGGGTTGTGGGCTCGATCCCCGGTCGGGGGCGTGCAGGAGGCAGCCGATCAATGATTCTCTCTCATCATTGATGTTTCTCTCTCTCCTTCCTTCCTCTGTGAAATCAATAAAAGTATTTTATTATATATATATATATATATATATATATGATGCTGACACCTCAGAAGGTACTGGAAACAAGACTGTCTCCTTGCTCTGAGGACTGGGCCAGCAATCTGCACTCCATCAAGCAGACTGTTTTTATGATTCTCATATTCTCGGTACTAATTTCCCGAATTTTTCTCATGGTAGGAAGTAGTAAAAACTCGGGCAAGCTCCAGTTGGCCTCAGCTGTGCAGGTGGGAGCCAAGGGCAGGGGTTTGCCTCTGTGCTTGTGCCAGGGCTGAAGGGGCAGCACCCCAGGGCGGGAGAACCAGAAAGGGGAGGGGACCGAGGGGACAGGGAGCCATTTCCCACTGTCACCCCCACCCTGCCTCCAGGCACCAGGGGAGATCAGAACTTAACTATAGAAAGCCTGGGGTTTTCTGTCATTAAAAGGAGTTGGTTGCCGCCCTGGCTGGTGGCTTAGTTGGTGGAGCGTCGTCCCGTGCACCAAAAGGTCGCCAGTTCGATTCCTGGTCAGGCCACATGCCCAAGTTGGGGCTTGATCCCCAGTAGGGGGCATGCAGGAGGCAGCTGATCCATGTTTCTCAAATGATGTTTCTCTCTCCCTCCCTCCCTCCCTCCGTCTCTCAAATCAGTAGCAACATAAATTTTTTTAAAGGAGTTGATTGCCTTAACTGAGGTGTCATAGGGTTGTGGTGAGATCCTGTCATTCACACGACACATATTGATTGAGTTCTAGGAACTTGAGATACGAAGGGAGCAAAACCAAGGTCTATGGGGCTTATACTTTAGTGAGAGAGACAGACCACAGGCATTAACCAGCGTAAGCGGCAAGTCGCATGGTGTTCTAGAAGGTGTTAAGTGCTGTGGGCGCAGGGTCAGGCTGGGGGGGGGATCCTGGCTGGGGCGAGGAGCATTGTAACTGTAGTGGTCCAGGTGGCCTCACAGGGAAGGGGACGCTGAGTCACGTGGGTATAGAGACTGTGCACCCCTGGCCCAGGCCGGGGACAGCAGGCCCTGAGTGCTGAGTGCTGAGGAGCAGGCATGGGCCAGGGGGATGGAGGGGAGAGCGGGGGGAGCAGAGGTGAGGCGTGGGCAGATCACAGCAGTCATTGCAGAGACTTGCTAAGTGAAACAGGGAGCCATGAGGACTTGATCCTCTACCTACAGGGCTGAGCAAAGACTGAAGGGCAATGAGAGACTTGGCGGGAAACCATGATGGAGGAGAGGAGTGGTGGGCGCGGACCTGGGTAGAGTGTGAGGAGGTGGTGAGAAGAGGAGGGATGCTGCCTGACCACCAGAGACGACAGGATTCGCCAGTGGTTCTGGTGGAGGATGTGAGAGAAAGAGTCAATAATGACTCCACGGTTCTTGGCTCGAGTTCCTGGAAGGACGGGGCTGCTGTGAGCTGAGATCATGCGTGTTGTTGGAGCTACTGACCACCTACTCCGGGCCAGGGCTTGGGTCAGCCACTTGGCACACTGATCTCATTCAGTCCTTGCAGCCCTTACCCTGGTCCAGGCAGGGGACGATGACGCCACGCCCTGAGTGCTGAGGAGCAGGTGTTGGTCAGGGGGATGGAGGGGGAGAGCCGTGGGAGCAGAGGTGAAGGGGGCGGGGCAGGTCACGGGCAGCCGTTGCACAGACTGGGTAAGTGAAACAGCAGCCGTGGAGGGTTTGATCCCAGGAGGAAGGCATTAGTGCCCTCCACCCAGAGAGGGTATGTTACTGACTGTGGTCACTCAGTGGGTAGGTGGCAGAGCCCAGATGCCCCAAGCTGGTCCGACCCCACGGGCTGTTGGGACAGCCTGTCCCCAGGACTCAGGACATCAGTTCCCGCACCTCGTCTGACCTTGTCTGACCTTGCACCTCACTTCCTCTTTCCCCTACACCAAGCTGCCTCAAAGCTACAGAGCTCCCAAGACCTGATGTGTCCTACATGCGGGCACTTCTCTTGGACACACTTTAAAGATCCTTATTTGGATATGTGAAGTGAAGCGGGGACGGGGGTGGGGGGGACAGGACTGGCGTGTTGGGGCCTTCCTCAGAGGTCCTGGGCAGCCAGGTGGGCCGTGAGTCAGGGTGACAAGGGTGGAGAAGGCAGGGGGAACCAGCAGCTGTCACAGTAAGTCTGGGATTCCTGTGAGTACAGTCAGCTCTGAGACACCCCCACACCCACCATCACAGCGCCCACGCTGGGGTGCTGCTTCCCACTCTCAGGATTTCCTTCGCCTTCCCAGACCACTAGATTCATGGTTGACTGGACGCCGAGGGATGACCCTGACCTTACTCAGATATGGGACCATTGGATGCCGCGCACGAGCATATGTAGGGAGAAAGTGTTGCAAGGTTGAAATCCAGAAACACAACATGACCTCAGGGACCAGAATGCCACCACCTGAGCCCAGGGACACCCTAGACCTCCCTTTTTAATTTTATTACATATTTATTGATTTTAGAGAGGAAGGGAGAGGAAGAGAGAGATAGAAACATTAGTGATGAGAGTTTGTCTCTTCATTGATCGGCTGCCTCCTGCATGTCCCCTGCTAGGGGTTGAGCCCATGGGCATGTACCCTGACCGGGAATCGAATCATGATCTCCTGGTTCATAGGCCAACGCTCAACCACTGAGCCACATCAGCTGGGCTGGACCTCCTTTGGAGGGTGACTTCAAGGAAGACACAGAGAGACCTCTCCTGCCTGGGGCCTGGCCTGTGCAACAGATTCCACGCCAGGGCCATTTAGCCAGGAGCCCAGGCTCGGGTCCCTGGGTGGGTTTTGGGCTCCTCACTAAAGTTGTGCTAAGGAGCTGGGCATAAAACCCTGCCACTTGCCCAAGTCCCAGGGGATGCTGTGAACAGGTGTATGCACTTACACTGCTCCAGGCACTTACACACACACACACACACACACACACACCCCCCGCTGGAATTCTCATAACTACAGAGTAGGGATCATCCCCACTGAACAAAACTAAAGTTCAGAGAGGTCAAGGGAGGGTCAGAGGCCACACTGCTGGGGTCACTGCCTGTCCTCTCAGCTGCCTAACTTCAAAGCTCCTGGGCTCAAGGTCTGACACCTCCTGCACCCACACCTCAGCCTCAAGCCCCATCCTGACGGGGCCCATTTGTGTGCTGAGTAGCCGTCCTGGGCCAATCAGTGTTCTTACCAGAGGCCTCCCCATCTCTGGAGCCTCCCCTCCAGTCTGGGGTGGGGTCAGCCTGCCAATATGGCCTAAGCCTGGGGGTTGGGAACGGAGGGGTGGTGCTGGCATGTCTGCAGAATTTTCCTGATTCCCCTGCCCTTTGAGGCAGAGAGCAGACAGGAGCTGAGCATGTGGGCAAGGAAAGGGCATCTGTGCCCTTAGGGGTGGTCCTGGGGCTGAACAGGGCAACCGCTATCCTCTCTGTTGGCTTCAGACCCATTCTCTCCCATCCCACCCTAAGCCTCTGTTCCAACCAGGCACCTGTCTCAGCCTCACTTCCCATAGAGGGAGACCAGATGTCCACTGGCCCTGCTGCTGGACCTCCTTCCCGGGCCCTGGGTGTCTCTCCTCTTCCCAGGCCCCGGGCTCTACCCAGCATCTCAGGCCAGTTTCTGCCTTCAGAGAAGAAAACAGGTTCTTGCTTGGTCAGTGGGACTACCTCTCCCCAAAGTAGTTGCTTACCTGATGTGACTCTATAGCAAAGGTGCTTCCCCCACAGTACAGAATTGCTGGAATGAGGCTGTTTGGCCTCACAGAGGGACACTGTGTACCGGGCCTGGCTCTGACTTTGCCAAAACTTCAGGGAGGTTTGGTCTCCTGGCTCGGGGCTTTGGGACCTCAGGGGGCCAGTTCGGAGGTCCTCGTAGCCCCGAATCCCCAGCGCTGACGGACATGGCCAGGGCCCATCGCTGAGCCTGGACCCTGAGGTGTGGAATGGGGGTGGGGATGCTGAGCGGTGGTCACAGTCAGGCACCTGAGATGTGACGGAGCACGCACCTTCCCAGCTATTACGCTGTTGCTGTCCCCAGAGCTGGATGCCTCCCCTTCTAATCTCCCTCCCAAGCTACCCTTGACCACTGCACTGGTCTAGAGCTGAGTCTGCGCAGATTCCATGTGTGGGGAGGCCCTGCAAAGAGCCAGGGGATTTGCACAGCGTCAGGCCCTGGTGGAGGCCAGAGACAGCCGGGGAGGGGGTAGGGCAGCACACAGACAGCCTCTGTTGGCCTGGGAGGCGGGAGAACAGTGGCCAGTGCAAACACTGCTGTTTGCAAATAAACAGCTCAGGCTGGAGGGAGAGCTCGCCTTTGTTCTGGTTGGTGCTGATGAGGCTCCCGCGGGCCCCCACACCCACCCTCCCCCAGCCAGGTTTCTCCTTTCCTTGCCCACTGCAGCCTTGGAACGGGGGTCGGGAGGACGGCCCACGGCCTCTCCGGTGCGGCCCCTCCCTCCTAACGGTCATGGGAAGTCAGGTCCAGTGCCCATCCCTGCTGGCCTGGGCCTTGAGTTCTCAAAGCCCTTCTCTGCCTAGCAACGGGCTGCAGCACTGTGCCATCCCCTGTCCGAATCCCAGACTATCTGGAGCCTTGGTTTGTGGCTAAAGAACTCAAACCCACAGAGGTTAGGTGACTCGCCCTAAGTCACACAGCTGATGAGTGGATGAGCTGGTTGGCTGTCCATGCTCTTGACAGAATGTTCTTCCTATTTTTTTCGATGGGTCCCTCCCAGCCCCTGGCCCACCCAAGAGAGCCCAGGCTGGGCCGGGACAAGGCTGTCTGCACACATGTGGTGCTTATCAAGCGAGCGTTGCCTCGAAGGATTTCGCAATGAGCATTGTGTTCTGGTCACCCCAATGGATTTGGAGCTACAGGAGGGCAGGGCCCCTCGTGCTTTTCTCTAACAGGTCCCTGCCCCGCTTACAGCCAGAGTCAGGGCCCGGCAAATCCTCCTCAGCGAGAGGGGACGAGTGAAGGCCCGGAGCAGAAACGGGGAGGGCGGCCCAGACGGTCTCTCTCCGAGGGAGCCGGGCCATGAGTTACACAGGAAGGTGGTGAGATGTTTGTAGGCATAGGACTTGCAAAACAGGGAGGTGGCCATATTCACACAGAGCCAGCTGAGATCTCAGAGCTGAAGGCTACCGTCTCCCCAGGGAGGCCAGGGAGGGAGGCCCTCGGAGCCAGCAGTGGCAGGAGCAGGCACTGGGACTTTTCTGGGAGGCCTTCCTTCTAGGATTAATGAACCCTTGCTACTCTCCGCGCAGCCAGCCAGACAGCCCAGTTACGGGCTGTATCCAGATTTCACATGAGCCCAGGGTCGCACTGGGATCCTGCGTGGGGTGGGGTGGGGTGGCGTGGCGTGGCGTGGCGTGGCGTGGTGTGGCGTGGAGGGGCTGACACCAGAAATAGAAGCCAGTGTCTGCCTTTCAGGGGCCTATGGACTAGCAGGGAGAGTAAACCAGCACACACATCAGATCAGAATGATTAAACAGCAAACCATGGGTGACCAAATACAATTGGAGGCAGTGGGGGAGGGTCCCTACCCGCTGGGCCTAAACATCAGGCATCTGGTCTTTTATTTCCTTTCTTTCCTTCTACCCTCCCCGCCCCCACCGGGCCAGCCACACAGACAGTGTCCCCACTGAACAGAGCCAGCAGGAGCCAGGGAGCGATTTCCCATAAATTAAGACTCAGAGACCCTGGCAGCATCCCAGCTCCACCCCTGAATCGCAGCTCTCAGGGCGCTCACACTGTTGGCCATCAACCCAGGCACCACCAACATCTTCAACATATTGACTGATGGACCGGTCCTCGATCATCAGCACGGGGGCAGCCAGCACACGTGGCCGGGGGAGATGGCACACAGGCAGGAAAAAACAGAGCCATTTGGCAGAGTGCGAAGGGCCCCGTGCATGGACGGACAGGATCGGAACTGGCCTCCAGGGAGATTTCCCAAGCAGATTCTTTGGTTCCCACTCCCGAACCTTCACACTTTCCCCGCAGCTGGAACTTCCCCACCTCCTTTCACAGACAAGTTCCTTTCTATTTTGAAACTGACTTCTAAGGAAACGGTCTCACTAGGTCTGACTAAGTCTGTGGGATCGGCCTCCTCTCTGCCTCCTCGGCCCAGGCACCCAACTCATTCCTATGGGCCAGGATCTGACGGTCTGGTCTTTGTTCTGTATCAACATTTTCCATTCAGCAAGTTCCCCTGACACTGGCTCCGTGCCTATCTCTGGGCGAGGGCAGCAGGAGACAAAGAGGTCCAAGGGGGGGGGGGGGTGCCCTGCTGCCCAGAAGTCACAGTCTCCTTGGGGAGAGAACACATAAACCCACCAGAATGAACCTGACCTTACAAGGGAGCCGGGCTCAGTGTCAAAGGAGCAGAAGAGTCATCACTCTTTTCTTGTTTTGTAACTTATTTTTTGTGCATAGCAGGCCTATCCATCGCCTCTAAAAACTAGAAACAAACCAACGGTCCCTCAAAAGTCATTACCTTTCAAAAGTGCAAAGGAGGAAGAGGCTTCCGCGGGCTGGGAGGTACCCCAGCTGCTTTTTTAAAATACATGTTTTTATTGATTTCAGAGAGGGAGAGAGAGATAGAAACATCAATGATGAGAGAGAATCATTGATCATCTGCCTCCTGCATGCCCCACACCAGGGATTGAGCCCACACCTGCGCCTGTGCCCTGACCAGGAATCAAACCCTGACCTCCTGGTTCATAGATTGACACTCAACCACTGAGCCACGCCGGTTGGGCTACCCCAGCTTCTTGAGGAATGTGGCTGTTGAAAGGAGTCGGACAGATAGAGAAGGAGAGAGGGAATTCTGAGAAGGGGGAATGGCTGGAGCCAAAGGGTGGAAGACTGAAAAACTATCAATCAGGTCTGGCAAATGCATGGCATATATGGCACCATAGAGCCATTGGTATTGACTATGGCATTGTTTCCCACCAGCTCTGAATGCAGATGCCTTCTCGATGCGCCATCACCAACGGGTTCAAGCTGGCACGTGGGGACGTGTCTATTGGCCAGTGGTTCTCAACCTTCCTAATGCCGCGACCCTTTAATACAGTTCTTCATGTTGTGGTGACCCCCAACCATAAAATTGTTTTCGTTGCTACTTCCTAACTGTAATTTTGCTATTGTTATGAATCGTAATGTAAATATCTGATATGCAGGATGTATTTTCATTGTTTGCGACCCACAGGTTGAGAACCACTGGCCAAGGGTGTTTAGGGGCCTGAGAAAGTGGACTAGGCTGGAGCAGGAGGCTTCTTGGGAAGAGCGGAGGGAAGGCCAACTCATGGAGTTGTAGGACGGCTGAGCCGGAATGGGTCAGAGGATCTGGCTCCCTTGTCTTCACTAAGGAGGCGAAGGCTAGAGAACAGAGTCCTTGCCCGAGGTGTGCAGAGTTCTTGGCGGAGGTGCTGGAGTTCCAGGCTCCTGACTGCTGGGCCACAGGTTGGGGCCGGATGTTCACACAGGCCTCGGAGGCTCAGCTGCTGAGCTTGTCTCTAATCCTGTGCGGGTGGCCACACAGGAGGCCATGGCCAAGGTCTTCTGATCTCTCTCTACTCCAGCACACCCTCTCTCCTCTTTGGCCAAGCTCCCACTCCTCAACACTGTGGGGCAGTGTTGGGGTGGGGTGGAAGGGAGGAAGGACATGCCCTAGTTCAGTGGGGCCTCTGGGGCAGAGAAACCAGTGGACTCCCTCTTACCTCTATCCTCCCCAAGGAAGGCACTTTCTCGAACCCCAGGAACCTGCCCAGACAGCGACACCCCAGTGAAGGATCCCCTCGTCCCCAGCTCCCAGGCCACAGGGAACCCTTGGGGGCTTTTGAGCATGGAAGCGTCATGGATGAAAGTGGCATTTATAAAATATGATCGTGAAAGATTCGTCCATCCTGTGTCCTTCTGGGAGGGAACGCCTCCCCTTGGCACGTTCCTGAATGAGTCTGAAGCTCTATGGAATGGGGGTCTCTCAGGCTTAAGGGCTCCAAGGGACAGAGCACCCGCTGAAGATGAGGGGCTCACTGGGACGGAGGGGGTGCATGTCTGAGTTGGGGTGGAGAGGAAAAGGAGGCCTTACCCTCAGGAGCAAAGCCATGAGGTCAAGGCCATGAGGTTCCCAGGAGGGATCAGGAGCAAAGGCCAGGAATGACACGCAGCTGTAAGAGCTTTGGATGCTGTCAGACCTTGTAATCCCAACCCGGTGAGCTGGTTGTTGGTTTTGCTGTCCGTGTCCCTGAAGTAGATGTGAGTGAAGAAGTGTGTTGTGGGTTTGTCTTGGGAGTAAAATGAAGGGGAGAAGTAGGGAGAACCAAAATGAGACCCGAAGCAGGGAGGCATGGAATAGGCTGACATACCTCGATGAGGGGTTGGGGGGACGAGAAGAACCGAAGAACTTTGTTAATTATATGCATAGCCCATGCATGGAACATGGGCAATAGGGCAGTGAAGACCTGGAGGGGGGCTGGGAGCAGGGGAGGAAAGGGGAGGAAAATGGGAAATATCTGTAATACTATCAACAATAAAAATATATTAAAATAAAAAGAAGTGGGGAGAGTGTGGCCCTCTCTGCAGGCAGGTTCTGGGGACCCAGAAGTGGGAGGCTGGAGGCAAAAGACTGGGTGGTGGCAGAGGGGCGCAGAGAAGGACTGCAGGAGCCTCTTAATACAAGGGGTCAGCCAGGCAGCCCCTGTCCTGAGCAGTGGTGCTGGGAAACCTACAGCAGACAACACGCCTCTGAAATGTGGGGACCATCCCCCCACCTTCCTCAGCAGTAGTCCCAGGCTCTGGAGACGGGACGCTAACCATGGGCTGGCGATGACCTTGCTTGCCTGGGATTGACTTTCTTCCTCCCCCTGACCAGTCCCCAAATCATAAACAGTTCTCCCTTCCCCTTATAGAAACGTGCGGGTGGGGACAGCATTCTTCCTGCCCATGGAGGGGCCTTCCGAGCGAAGGTAGAAGGGGCTGGGACCAGAGAGATGCGCTCATGGTTCTTTTCAAAAGTCACCACTGACGTCTTATTTTCCGACCCCGGCTTCCACTTTTCAGAGCTCACCCTCCTGGCAGCTGACCGTTGCTCAACCCTTGTGCTGCTTCAACGTTACCCCTGGGCTTCCGGCCTCGGCACCTTCCTGCTTTTCCGTCTACCGGTCCACTTCCTCTTTGTCCATTTCTTTGTGTAGCTCACTCTTCTTCCTGAATCTCTTAAGCCAGGTGATCCCCAATTCTCGGTGGTCTCCTCCTTGACATCCCGTGGCCTTCCGGGGCCCCTCCCTGCTCAGGCAGCTTTGATGTTCACCTGCTTGTTGGTGACTCTACAGCCTGAGCTCTCCTTCCATCCCAGGCCTCCACTTGCAAGGGCCTGCTGGACAGGTGCACCTCCAACCCCCTCCAACCCCAGGCTCACCCTCCACCATCAGGAGCTGCCACGGACGTGGGAGAGCCGAGTGGAGGCCACACTTTAGGAGCTGGGCCTGGACACAGGCTGCCCTGGTGGCTGGGTCTTGGCCTCAGTTCACCAGCATCGGCCCGCCACCATCCTGTAGGAGGCTGCCCACCTTCCCTCTTGTCTCTGGCCACTCTGCCTTCTGCTTCCCCCTATGGACACGCAGGGTTGAAACAACCCTGACAGGTCTGAGTTACTGATGCTGAGGACCGAGGACTGGAGGACTGAGACACCCCACGGAGGGACATGGTGGTGTGTAAACACTAAATCCATCTGGAAAAAAATTCCAGTTCTGGAGAATGCTCTGTGCGGAGAGCTCCCAGGAAGATAAGAGGAGACCTCCCAGGCTGAATGAGGAGAAAGGCTGCTCTCTCATTCATTTCTGAATATTAATTGAGCTCCTTCTCCGGACCAGGAACTGTAGTAGGAGCTCAGGATACAATGGAGAAGACAGGGTCCTGCTCTCGGAGAGCTCACAGTCTAAGAGGACTGGGCATCCAGCAGGTGGTGAGCGAGTGACAACTGTCCCAGGAGAGAAACATGAGCCGAGGAGGAGTGAAGGACAGGGGCTGAGGCTAATGATCACTGAGAGCTCAAAGGGAAAGAGGGGGAGACCCTTCCAGGCAGAGGGAACGGCATGTGGAGGCCCAAGGCAAGAGTGGGCCCAGCACTTCCGAGGAACGAACAGAAGCTCAGAGTGGCTGCAGAATGTTGACAAAGTGGCCCATAAAGAGGTCACATCATGCAGGGCATGTGTGTGGGGGTGGTGGGGGGCATGGATTCAGACTTTAGCATTTACACCAGTGAGAGCCACGATGAAATGTACATTTCAATAAGATATTGGGCTGCTGTGTGGCAGTCTAGTAGGGATTAGAGGGAAGGACACTGGTGGATAAAGATGATGGTGGCCCGGACTAGGGTGATGCTGTCGTTGGAGAGGAGTGGTCCAATTTTAGGGATATTTAGGAGGACTCAGGAGTTAAAGGAGAGCAGAAGAGCCAAAGACAATGTTGCTTTTTCATTTATATAACCCCGTTTACAGCCACATGGTCCCATGGGAAGTTCCGTTGTGAATATATTAAGTGGAGGTGCCCCTGGGGCTTCATGTAAAGATGTCAAAGTCACACAAGGTTGGCCGATAAAATAAGGTGCCCATTAAATTTTAACTTCAGGTTAAACAACAAATACCTTTTTTATAGCATAATCTTCCCTAAGGATTGTATGGGAAATATTCATAAATTTCTTTTCATCATTCATCATTCAAATTGAACTGGCACCTGTATTTTTAATTTGCTAAATCTGAACCCGACAGGCAGTTGTACACATGGACTGAGAGCTCAAGAGCGAGGTCCAGACAGAGGTGTATGATTGACAGTTGTCAGCAGAGAGCCCCACTTGAAGCGTCAGAAGCATAAGGGGGTTCAGGGTCAATAGAGAGAGGAGCTAAGGCCTAGGACGGAGTCTGATGAACTCCAGGATTTAGGGTTTGGGTCGAGGAGAAAGGAGGAGGGGAAACAGGAAAGTGTTCCAGAAGCTAAGGGTAGAAGAAAGGAAAGTGACCCACAGCAGAAAAATCAGCCACCCAAGGGCCGGGCACATTCACTGGACGCGTGGCGAAGCCCTTAGTGGCCTTGGTGGCAGAGCTCCGGTCTGTTCTGTGATGGGGAAAGCACCTCGCCATGCGCTGAGGGGCAGAGGGAGGGTTTGAGATGTTTTCTTAGGAAAGAGAAAGTGGTAGTGGGAGAAAGGGGTAGAATCAAGGGAAGGCTTGATTGACTACTAGACACTTGAACTTGTTTACATGTTGACAGAAAGTTGTGAACAGGAGAAGTTGAAGATGAAGGAATGGGGGAAGGCAAGGTCCCTGAGATGGCAGCCGGGGCTGGCATCCAGAACACCAGCGGTGAGAGCAGGTGGACGCCCATTAAACAGGAGGCAACGTGGAAAGGGAGGTACAGGCAGGTGGGTGGGAGGAGAGGCAGGAAGTGGAAAGATTTCCTGCCCCCAGGCTCATATTTTATCCTTGAAGGGAGGGCTGGCATCATCTGCTGAGAATTAAGATGGAAGGAAATATGTTGAGGGTTTGAGGACAGGGGATAAGGCTTTCAAAAGTGGTTGTACAAGGAGTTGAACAGGTGTTGATTAGGGAAAACAGCAGGCAGCGCCGAGGGCCAAGTCGAGCGTGGCAACCACCAGTGGTGGATCTGGGCAGCTTGGAGCTGGCTCACGCATAGTGGGGGTTCTGCCAGGTGCCACGTCATGGGGGAGAAGGAATGCAGTTCTGAGTTGTGCAGTCTGTGCTGTGAGGGAGGGGTGTGGAGAAAGAAGGGGGTTGCTGGGTTGGGAGACAGTAGAGGGGTCTGTGGACAGGTGTAGGCGCAGTGATGGAGTGAATACGCAGAGAGGAGAGAAGGAGGTCAGAGTTAGTAATGTCAGAGGCGGGGAGTGCTGGCTGGTGACTAAGTCTGGGGAGTGGCGATGGGAGTGGGTGGCCAGGACACAGTGAGACAGAAGGTTGTCCGAGCTGGGCCAACAGAACTGAGAGGCTAGGGTGTGGGCTCGGTCACTCATGGACACTGAAGTCATCCATGGTGTCCTCCACACATCTTACCTCTCCTGCCAACGCCTCCCTGTTTGTCAGGCCACATGGGTTGCTAGGGTATTGGGTGGGAGGAAGGGAGGCGGTGGGGTGAACATGGGAGGGACTGTGAAGTGTTTCCATTGTAGAAAGGGATTGTGTGTAAGCTTTGGACGAAGCCCAGTCAGTCCTCTGAGTCCTAAGCTGGAGGCATCCACCGCCCGGCATCCATACGCATTGGAACGGAGAGGATGGCCTACGGGCGCGGTGTACCTCGTCGTCCTCCTCCAGCCCCTCAGCCTGCCCCTTCTCGTGTGCTTTCGGCCACTCTGGCTGGAAACTTCAGCCTCACTTTCTCCATCCAATGGGTCACCACTTCTGCCTCTTCGTATTCCTGCTGTCCCTGTTCTGATTCATACTGTTGTCATCTGCTTCCTAGCGTGACAATGGCTTTCTAAGTGACATCTCGGCTCTGGCCACGCCCTCCCCACCCGACCCTGACTCTCCCCAGTTCTAAGCATTCCTGGTAATGCCTTCTCAAAATAGACCCTGCACACAGCCATCCCTAACCTCTCCCGAAAACACTGCTGGGCTCATGTGACGCCCATCCTCCAACTTTCCCAGGCAGGGGATCTCTGTCCACAGAACAAAGATCAAACTCCTTAGCGTGGTATTCACCACTGCTCTTGGCCCCACCCCGGGGTGCTTGCCACCCACATCTCCCCTCCCTCCCTCCATGGGCCGCGTGGGCTGTGACAGGCCATGTTCTTTCCCGACTCTGAGACTTCACATCTGCTGTCCCCTCAGCTGCGATGCCTTTCTGTTCTGCACAGGCAGCCTGGAGGGCGTAGCTGCCCTCCTATCCTTTCCCTGGTGCCTTCCCCTCCTCCCCACTCAGAATGAACCAGCCCTTTATAACCAGGCGTGAGATCGCCAGCATCTCTGTTATCTGTTTATGTGTATCTTCAGTCTCGTAAGAATGGGTAACTGTTTAGAAGTCGTTCATGTAACATCTTCTGCAGATATGTTTAGCTGTGTGAGACACTGAGGATACAAAGAGAGCCGACCAGTCCCTGCCTTCAAGCTGCTCATGTTCGGGGGCCTGGGGCGGGAAGGGGTTGGCAGGTGATGACAAAGCGTGACCGATTCGTGGCACCTGCCGCGACAGGGAAGGACCAGGTAACGCCACCATGCAGTTTCCAGACCATGTCTGTCTCCCCAGCTAGGTTCCAAGTTCGTTGAGCTCAGAAAGATGTTTAATTTATCTCTGAGTTCCCCCCCCCCACACCCCACCCAGAACGTGGCACGTCACAAAAGCACCCCCTGTGTTTGTGAGGGAGCTGTGTCTGCTCCGTTCTTCACTCTATCGCATCCTGTGCCTTGGGCTGGGCTGGCGAGGCAACAGCTGCTGGAATGAATGAAGAGCGAGATGCGGGGAATTAGCAGGTACTCTGGGGACCTGTGAGTGAACAGCTGGCCCGGACACTGCTCAGCCCAGACAAGCGCTCACCGTTCATGTGACTGCTGGTGAGACCCAGATCCAGTGTCACTGCTGTCCCTGCGGGGCCCCCGGCCGGGCTGGCCGACTGACCAAGACCTTCCAGCCCAGCCCGGAGCCACTCTCCCCTGCACACAGCCAGGCGGCCAGGCGCAGGGAAGGGACAGTTCCCCAGCAGAGGGGGGGGCGGGAGGAGGGCTGGGATACACAGTAGGAACTCCTCCCTGGCTGCTCTGGGAAGCTGTGTGCTCAGCAGTGTGGCGTCAGCCCCTGGGTCAGCCACCTCAGGAGAGGACAGAGGGAACCTGTTTCCATGTCTGGGAAGATGTGTGGAGAGGGCGTCCACCCCTGGGGCAGAGTGCAGGGGGTGAGGTTATGGAAGACGCTGGAGAGTGTTCTGAATTCCTGGGGTGAGGAAAATCCCGCCAGGGCTTAGCTTTCCTACCAGGAAGTGGGGAATTCCCAGCAGCTTTGGGGGGGAGGAGGGGGGGGGGGTGGCGGAACAGAAGAGAGAACGTACCAGAAGGTCAGGCTTTATGATCAAGGGCATCTCCTCCCGAGGCAAGTCCCTGCTTATCCCCTGGAGGAAGAAGTGGGCTGTTGAGATCCAAGGTGCCCCTTCCAGGCTCCAGTCCTAGAAAGGGTGCCCGGGTGCCATCCAAGGTGGGTGCCCCACCCTCAGCCCCGCCCTCTCCCTCCTGGCTCCTCAAGCTTCCTCTTCCTCCTCCTCCCTCCCAACCTTCCTCCCTGGCACACCTGACTCTCTCCATTCTTCTCATCTCCCCACTTGGACTAGGAGGAGGGAGGGTCTGGGTTTGCTCTCTCTGCAGAGGGTCCGCAGGGTCACAGTGAGAAGGGCGTGGGGTCTGGTCTGTGCGCACCTGCCTTGGGAGGGCAGGGTCACGGGCACTGGATCTGCCTGGGCTAGTGCTCCCAGCCTCGGCTGGCCCCGCTGTCACCCGAGGGTGCCCCTTGGCAAGGCCACTGTGAAGAACCATTGTATGTGCATAAGGGCTCTCTGCAGATTAGCTTTACAGGCTCGATCGTTCAATTACCAAACCCCCATCAGCAGTGTTTACAGACGCCTACTCCGCGCCCGGTCCGCCTGCAGGCGGCGAGAGGAACCAGAATAACAAACCCATAAATCGACATGCAATATATTGTAAATATCATTAATGCCTTTCAGGGAAACAGCGCAGGGTTAAGGCATCAGGGGTGGGATGTGTCCCTCGGAGGAGGCTCAGGAAAAGCCCCTAAAGGGAGGTGACATGTGGCAGAGACCTGGATATGGGAGAGGGGAGGGCCAGGTGACGGGCAGGGGGACAGCTGCCAGGCAGAGGGAATGCAGTGCCAGTGCCAGGAGGCAGGGAGGTGTTTGGCTCCATGACCAGCGGAGCCTGTTTGGCTGGAAGGAGCAAGCAGGACAGGGTGTGGGGAGCGAGGTCAGATCAGAAGGCAGGGTCGGGCCTGGAGGGCCTTGTTTATCATACTGAGGACGTGGCTTTTAGTCTAACGAATGGGTTTGAGCAGGGGAGTGACATGATCTGAGTTAGGCTGTTGAGATTACTCTGTTCACTGCCAAGGCCGGGCCAGGAGAGCAGTTCAGACAGAGGCTGCGGTCCTCATCCATCGCCACGGACCCGCCTGCCCTCTGCCCACCCCAGTGATGACCCCAGAGCCCGGCACAGTCTCAGCTCCTCTCCGCTCTTCCCTCCGCTCCTCTTCCAGTCACAGGGTCACTCCCTCCAGGCCTGGGGTCTGTCCCCACCTGCACAGAAGCTGCCGCCAGTGGCTCCAAGGGGCTTTTCCAGAGCATTCTGTGTTCTCCGTCCCGCCACTCAGCTCCCTGGCATCCTGGGACTGCCCGCACTATCTGGGCCTCCCGTATGAGGTACAAACACAAATACCTGAACAAGGTCCACTCTCTGCCCCTGCCTGCGACCCCCCAATTCTGCAGCCCCCAACTTCTGCCCCAGGCCCTTCTCCTTCCTCCCTGCCTGTGGTTCTGATTCCACCGAGACGCCGCCTCCTGCCACTGTTGCTGGCCCAGCGATGCCACACATTCCCCGTGAGTCATCCGTCCCCAGCGCTCACCACGTGCCCTCTCTGGGCACTCCTCCGGGGCCTTCTCGGTGAAGGTGAAGCAGATAGACTGAACCACTGCCCCGAAGGAAGGCACATTCCAGTGGTGGAAGCAGAAAAACAAATAAACAACTTGATGGTAGAACCCTGGCGAGTGGTAAATGCTAGGATGCAAATTAAGGTGAAGTGGGCAGTTAGTATGATGGGGTCCGGAATGACGCCAGATAAACTCCCGAATTACTCAAGGGCGCGAGCCACGTGAAGGTCTGAGGGGAGAGAGTTTTGGGCAGAGGAAAGTGCGCGTGCAAAGGCCCTGGGGTGAGACCTGAGCAGGAGTTGGAGTGGGTGGTGGGTGAGGCTGCCTCACGAATAACTTGACTCAGCCTGTGATGTCCTGGAAGCTTCCAGCGAGGGGCTCTGCAGGCACCACCACATGCTCAGTGGGTCCAAAACTTGCCCCATTTTCTTCCTCCCCAACCTGTCCCTCCTCTTGTCCTCGAGTCTAAACTGTCAGGCTGGTGAGCTGGGAACAGTTTCGACTCCTCTTTCTCCCTCACCCCACACACCCAGCCACTCAAGTCCCACTAAACCCCCTTTTCCAATGTCTCTCCTGCCTGCCTCCTCTCTGTCTGGGTCAGATTCTCATCCCCATCCCGAGGACATTGCTGGCCTCTGGTAATTCTGACCACTCTCACTAATGGGTTTGAGCAGGGGAGTGACAGGATCTGATTCAGGCTGTTAAGATTAATCTGTGTTGGAAATTCACAGAGTTTATACTTCGAGAAAAGCTAAAAAGCACAGGCAGCATGGACTATGTCAGGGGGGTGAGGGCTGGGTGCGGGGAGGCGGGGGGAGCAGGGCAGGCTCCCTGGAAGAGGGCGCACTGATCCTCTCCCAGGTCAACGACCATGTATAGCAGGGCCCCAAGTCCGTCCGTCCAACACAGACCTCTCAGCGGAGATCCTGCCTGGTCCACCCCCCTGGGGACTTGCGTGTCCTGACTGCCCCTCCGGGAGCTCACATTGAACACATCCAAGTTTTCGCTCATCCCCCCGCCATGCACACACCTGCCCCTCTCAGCAAAATGGCCCCACTGACCACCCCCTTAGAAACCTGGGGGCCACCTGGACTCCTCTGCCCTCCACCCCTGCGCCTGAGCAATCGCCAAGTCCTGTTGGCTGAAAAGAGCCCCAGACCCTCCCTCTTTGCCTCAGCTCCCCGGCCATCCCTGGGTTCAAGCCAACACTGCCTCCTGCCCAGACCACATACTAGTAAATCGCCGCTTCCCGGGCCCGGGGCCTGCCACTCGCCCTCCTGCGATCTGTGGGCCACGCCCCAGTCATTCTGCACCATCAAGGTGCAGACCTGCTCCCTGTGAGCCTTGCATGGGTTTCCCACGGCTCTGAGGATGAGGCACAGACTGTGTGTGTCGCTGCCTCTCTTCACCACTCCCCTGCACACCCTCTGCCTAGACTTTACGACCAACCTTCAGTTCCTAGAAGGCACAGTCTCCTGTTCAGGCCTTTACGTTCCGCCTCCACGGGTCCCAGCATCCTGCCGCCCCTTCTCCCTGCTCCCCTGGCCCACCTAACTCCTACTCATCCTCCAGAAATCAGCGGTCACCTCCTCCAATAAGCCCTCTGGGATTTTTTCAACCCTGAGCTCGCCTCGCTCCTCTGCAAGGGCCTGTGTATGTCTCTGCACTGTCCACAGGCCTGGCCTGTCCGTGGGCCCTTGCCTTGTCCAGCTTATTGGCAGCAGAAACCTCGGCTCTTGGCACCGGGCTCAGCATGTGGAGGTGCTCAGCAGATACTTCTGGAGTGGATGGGTGGATGGTGTGGGAATGGAAATGGGGTTCACAGGATGGGAGCACCGGGAAGGAAAAGGCATTCCAGCTTAGGGGGTGACGGAGAAGGGGAGGCAGGGACGTGGAGGTGGCCCTGGGCACTGTCACATTCAGGAGCAAAGGGGCCACCCTGCTTGGGGCACAGGGCGTGAGGGGCTTGGAGGTCAAAGGGAGGCTGGGGCCACGCTAAGGCATTTGGACTTGACTCCAGAGGCAGTGAGGAGCCTCCAAAGATCCGAAGGAAACTGACGCGGTCGAAGCCATGTTTAAGATCACGCTTAAGAACATCAGTCCTGTGTGGCCTGCAGGTCAAACCGCGGGGCCCGGGGGGGGGCGGGGAGAGGAGGGTTTAGAGACCACCCCACTCTGGGGGGTCAGGAGCCTGTTCTGAGCCCCTCTTTCACTGGGAGAACCCCCTCCAATGGAGGCATCTGGCGGCGTTGGGCTCTCAAAGCAGCGCTTCCTCTTCCGGAGGCTGGAGGGGTTGTTGCCCTTCGGGGTGACTCACCCCCGGGGTCAGCTCGCAGCAGAAAATCCTTGTTGACAGGAAGAGGTCTGACTTTCCCTTCCCAGCCCGCTTCCTGGGCCCCGAGACAGCAATGCCGAGAGTGGGAGGGAGGCCCCCGAATGGGCCGGGGCACCCCTGTCCAGCCCATGCTCCCGCCGACCCACTGTGCCACATGACAGGCAGCCTGTCAGTATCAGTTGTTGGTGAGTCAGGCAGCTCTGGAAACACTATTGCACCAGCTGGGGGTGTGAGGGCCAGGCCACAGGCTGCTCTGAGGGGTGCTGGAGCCAGTGAGGACAGCCGAGTTGGTGACAACATCTGGCAAGGCTTCTTAAAGTGAGAGCTGCCCTGGCCGGTGTGGCTCAGTGGGTTGGGCATCGTCTCCTGCACCGAAAGGTTGCTGATTCCATTACCGGTCAGGGCACAGGCCTGGGTTGCAGTCTCAATCCCCAGTGAGGACATGCAGGAGGCAGCTGATGAATGTTTCTCTCTCTCTCCCATTCTCCCTTCTCTTCTCTCTGAACATCAAGTTAAAAAACATTTTAAATAAAATAAGTGAGAACTGAAGGAGGGGACAAAGGGCACAGGACCCAGGAGGGTGCGGGCTGCAGCCGGGACCAGGTCAGAGAACCTGTCCCTCTGACAGACGTTGGCAAGAGCTTACCCGCGGCACCGGCACCGGCAGGCAGGCTCCGGCTACGAAAGTTGTTGTAGTTGAGAATTTTTCCTAAACAAACGTGACCTCACACGATGGTCTGGTCGCTGGTCTGGTCCCGTGAGCCGGGATGTTTGGTGAGAAGGCTGCGTGCCGCAGCTCACTGCGTGTGCGCTTACAGTTCTGTTCAGAGGGCAGAGCTCATGGTGAATGCTCTTAGCACAGAACAAGCCAAGCCACACAGAACACCCAGGGCCACAAGGACACCTCGGAGGTGGTGGGTATGCCCACTGCCTTGCCTGTGGCTACGGACATGTGCATATGTCCAACTTCATCAAATTGTATACGTTAAATATGTATGGTTTGGGGGCATATAAATTATACGTTAATAAATATGAGAGAGAGAGAGAGAGAGGAGAGAGAACTCCCACATTTGTTATCACCTTTGCTCAGGACACGGCCCTGGGGGGGCGTTACTGTGACAACTGTCAGAGAGGTTACAGATCTGCCAAAGGTCACACAGCAAGTGGCACCAGCCGACTGCCCTCCTTTTGGACGGAGTCCTTGCTTATCAAGCCACCTCCTGACTCACTGGCGAGCCTGATAAAGGGACAGAGGTGGTCTGGGTGGGGACTTAGTCATTCCATTCAGCTTGCCTCTCTCGGTCTTTGCTGCATTCCCAGGACCCCAAACCTGGACCACGCGGGTCCTCTCGGCTGTTTGT
Source organism: Myotis yumanensis (assembly GCF_028538775.1). Classification (NCBI taxonomy): domain Eukaryota; kingdom Metazoa; phylum Chordata; class Mammalia; order Chiroptera; family Vespertilionidae; genus Myotis; species Myotis yumanensis. The sequence continues at coordinate 5,725,543 of NW_027223768.1, forward strand.
GGAGCGTACCCTGTCCTGCTCTAGAGGTGGTCCTGGCTGGTGCCGCAGTGGCAGGGAAGGCACACACACAGGCTGAAATCAGCTGGGGCACGACAGAGGCCGTCAGAGGAGTACAATGCCGAGAAGGAGGAAACCGCATGGGCGGTGAGATAGGAATTTTGGAAGGTGGCAGCTGAGTGGGCCTTAAGGAGGGGTTAGTTCCACAGGTGGGGATGGGGCAGTGACAGTTCTGCGGCCCTGCCCCTGCCTGCCTTGCCAGTCCCCTTCCCATCAAACCTCCTGTCCCCGCACTCGCTCGGCCACCTGGGACCTCTGCCCTCTGCCTTTGCTGCTCCCTCTGCCTCGACCGCCCTCCCCTTGTGAGCCCTTCCTGACCCTCCCCCTCTCCTGGGGCTCCCACATCCACCCCGGCTTCTTCTTCCGGGGCAGGAGTGCGCTGGAGTCAGCCGCGTGTGCCTCGCCCCTCCACCCTGCTGGCCCATGTGGGCTCCTTAAGAGCCGACTGTGCTCTATTTTGGAAATTCCATCGATTAACCTTGAGCCAGGCCATAGTGAACACGGGATCAAGATTTTTCGAGCCGATGGGTGTCCGATTTCTGTGGGGTGTGCAGAGGATGACAGAGACAGGCCGAAGCAGGGGCTGGGACCCACCTGAGCAAGGCCTGTCGTCGGACAAGGGCCCACGGAGAGCCCCTGAGCGCGAGCCACGCGGCTGTCGGTGCCCCGGACAGGATGGCCCTGCAGGGACCCGAGGGCCGGAGCAGAGCAAGGAGAGACCGCGCGGGAGGCAGGTCTGGGCTCCGCACCTGGTGAGCACGCGGGTCTCCGGAGCCTTTGTGAGCCTGCTCGGGCCCCAGGTGCTGCCCAAACCCGGGCTCACTGACAGCCAGTTCACACCCAGCAGCCCGGGCAGCCTGCCGGGGCCCATGACCTCACCACCGTGCAGAGGGCCTGTGACAAGCATGTGACCCAGCAGCCAGCCCTGGGACAGGCCACAGTGGGATGGAAGGGAGGCGCTCAGCTTAGGAACAGGCCACAGAAGGTCAAAAATGACCTGGGTTCTTGAAATGCATTCATTCATTCCTTTCCTTCCTTCATCCATTCAACACGCTTTTATGGAGCACTAGCAGACTTGGGTCCTGGGGGAGAGAGAAAGCTGCCTCTGTCCTCAAGAATCTCACAGTTTGGTTGGAGGACAGGTAAGGAGTGTACACAGGCCCGGCCGGCCTGGCTCAGTGGTTGAGCATCGACTTAAGAACCGGAGGTCATCACGGTTCAATTCCTGGTCAAGGCACATGCCCGGGATTGCAGGCTTGATCCCGGTCAGGGGCGTGCAGGAGGCAGCCAATCAGTGATTCTCTCTCATCATTGATGTTTCTATCTCTCTCTCCCTCTCCCTTCCTCTCTGAAATCAATAAAATATATATATTTTTAAAAAGTGTACACCGGAAAAGGGAGACACACATGAGAGACCAGAGCACCCTGGGTCCCGAGGAGGGAGAGAGTAGCCGACAGACTTCCTGAGGAGGGGACTTTTCCGATGGCCTTTAAAGACATGGTTTCATCATGAGGACTTGGGAGGGGAGGGGTGGGTCGGGGCAGCAGGCCAGGAAGAAAGAGGCCGAGAGCTCCCGGGGTGGGGACGATGGTCTGGCTCCTTCCTGGTCCCTGCAGTGCTCAGCATCAGTGTCTAGTGTGTTGAATGAGGCAGTGACTTCTTCCCTCCCCGCCTGGACCCACCACGCAGCACCAAGCTTCTTTCAGTAGCACTTAGCTTCCTGCTCCTCTTTCCTTCTACCAAACCCACGTCTCTGACCTCAAAGGGGAAACATCCCCCCTCCCGACCCACAGACCTTTCCTGCATCCCGATCCTAGCCCTGCCCACCCCGGGACCCACAGACCTTTCCTGCATCCCGATCCTAGCCCTGCCCGTCTGCAGGACCCTGCTCCTTCAGGGGCCTCTGTCTCTCCATCTGTTTAGCCTCTTTCCCTCAGCGGTTAAGTCTCTGATTAGATGCCGCCTTTCCTGAGGACAGAAGTCCATGCGAGTACCACACCTGCCTCCACAGCCCCTCATAACTTCATGACAGCGCTCTCCGCTCAGAAAACACTCATGAGTGGATGGATAGCATCCGTCAACCCCCAGCTTCCTCGGGGGGAAGCCAATGTCAAGTGTAAGCCCTGCAGGCGCCTGAGGAAGGGGCTGGCCTGGCCTCTCTCCCACTTCTCTTCGCCCTTCCTATTGCAGTCATTCCAGAATAGTTATCCAGAGCCTGCTGTGCTGTCACTCACCCTCCTGGCCTTGGTGCGTGCTGTTCCCGCTCCTGGATTTTCCCTTCCCCCTTTCTGCACCTGGTGCCCTTCTGCTCCTAACCAGCTCCAGGGTCTCCTCCTCCAGGCAGCCTTCCGGACTCTGCCCACCCCACGCACCTCCTCCTAACACCCAACCAGCACTATTGCTCTGTGTGGGAGCAGTGTGTTTGCCAGCCTGAGGGGAGAGGTGGCTCTTGGTCAATGATTTTAGCCCTAATGCCTAGGGCCTGGCCATTAGTAGGTGTTCATTGTTCATTAACTAATGAGTAATGAATGTCTGGAGAAATGCTAAGTGATGTCAGAGGCCCGGCTCCAATATTCCTCCCCAGTCCTCACTCCCCCAGCGTGTCCGAGATGGCGTGAGCCCACATTCCAGGATCCCCCCAAAACTCAGCTCCAGGAGGGCCCCTATTTGAAGTCGACTTAAAAAATCAGGCGTGTAGTCCATGATCTTATTTTTTAAATTCAAGAAAGAACTGAAATATGATTTCTATTGTTGTGTTCTAAAAATATTTTTCTACGGGTTTCTGCTCTCTTCATAATAAAATAACTTTGGCATGACGGTCTGCTGGCGTAAGTGAAAGCACACTTCAGCGCAGCAGTGTTTTACGAGCTCTCAGGGAAGCAAATATCTGACCTAAGGGGTCAGGGTGCAAAGAGGTGCGAAGGGCTGCAGGGGAGACAGGCCACCTCCAGCAGCACAAGCCCAGGGCCGGGCCTGGGGAGGCTTGGGGTGTCCAGCTTTTTCAAGGGATGTTGTCACAAGCATCCAGGATCAATCATCCTCGATCAATCTGCAAATATTTATTGAGTGATTGCCGCCGGGGAGCTACAGCTGAGTGGAACAGAAGATGTGCGCAAACCTGGTTGACTCTGGTTCCTTCTGACCATGTCATCGCTGTAACTCCTGTGAACAACTGTAACTGACACTCACTGGGCGTCCACCCTGCAGCACGGGGTAGACCCTGCATTGACTCCTCACAGACGCTCTAAGTCAGAGAGTATTATTCCCACTTAACAGACGAGGATCCTGGAGCTAAAAGGAGGTTCCTACCTGGCCCCGGTTTCACAGCTAGAAACGAGCAGATCTGCTATCTGAATGCAGAGTTCTGATCTCAAGCCCAATGGCCAACAGCGGCAGGAGCGTCCCAGGTGGAGTGTTTTCCAGGAAATTTCTGATTTGATCCTGCCATTCATGACGTGAGGTCACAACGATCATAATCCCCATGTTACAGACGAGGAAACTGAGGCTCAGAGCATCCCAGCAAGTTGCCAAAAGTCCCTGTTAGTCAGCAAATGGCATGACCAGGATCTGAGCTGGTCCTGGCCACGGCCTCGGTTGTTTAGAGCATCGTCTCGTGAACCAAAAGGTTGCAGGTTCGATTCTGGATCAGAGCACATACCTGTGTTGCAGATTTGATCTCCGGTTGAGGGCGAGTATGGGAGGCAACTGATGGGAGTTTCTCTGTCACATAGTGTTTCTTCTCTCCCTCTCTCCCTTCCTCTGTCTCTATAATCACTAAAAAAAGCATGTCCTCAGGTGAGGATTAATTCAAGATTTGAGCTGAAGCCAATCCGTGTTCCTCCTGCTGCACCCTGTGGAGTCCAGATCATCTTGTTTGGGCCTCTCCCAGCTTCTAACACAGAGGTGGGCATTGAAGCCTCGTAGAAGGAATTGAATTCTGGGAATTCCTCATCTGAGTTCTCATCTAAGAGCCCTCCTGCCACACCGTGTCCCTGCCAGGTCTCCGCCCCCCACTCCTGACTCCTGCCCGTGGAAGGAGAGGGGAGGACACTCCAGGCCTAATGGCCAGCCTGCTCTGCCCGCAGCTCCAGGAGCTGGATGTGAGGGGCAGGAGCTGTGCGGGGCTCCCAGTGGGAGGCTTTCTGATCAGTGGCAGCTCTGTGGGTCCTGTGGTTAGGGGGAGGGAGGAAGCTTCCTAGGAACAGTGCCTTTCTGCTCCTGTCAGCATCGCCAGTGCTCTGAGGGAGCGTGAGCACAGGCCCCGTCCATCTCTCTGGCCTAGGATCAAGCCTCCCCCCACCCCAGGATCCTGAGGAACATTCACAGCAGGAGAGGAAGCAGCATTGGCCCTGTGCCCCCGCCTCCCCCCACTGCTCCCTGGCTGGGCACTGCCCTGGAGGCATTCATTAGCACAGCAGCTGGAGTCTTCTTTGAACTGAGCCTGGGGCACCGAGCAGACAGCAGGTGCAGTGCCCTCCGGCCTCACCAGCTCCTTAACAATGATGGCGCCACCTCCTACAGAGCTCGCCTAACTCTAGGTTCTAAGCATTTTACAACTCAGCTTTACAGAAGCCCTATGAGAACAGTGCCATTGTTATCCCCATTTTACAGGATGGGGAAACCGAGGCACGGGAAGGTGAAGTAACTTACCCAGGGTCACAGAGCTAGTAGGAGGCAGAGAAGGGATGTCACCCAAGCAGCGTGGCCTTGGAGATGACACTTCCTACCCCCTGGGGAGAGTGCCCAGCACCAGCGGAGGGAAAGGGGCTTTGCCACCTGGCTGGGGGCCTGGGGCTGGGCCGGGACCTGGCCAGGGGCTCAGGCAGCGGCAGAGATGAATGCTGTAAGCTGGAGGGGGAGTCCCTGGGGCCTCCCCTCCCCTCCCCCACAGGTCCCCCTGCAAAGCCTCCTCTCCCCACCCTGCCCAGCCTGGTGCTCAGCGAGGAAGCCTTTTTTTGGTCTTCCCATTGGCAACCGAGCAAACAAAGGCCAGGAATAGCCTTAAATCGCATGAGGCGGAAGAAAGACAGGTCCCCCAACTGTGCCTGGGGCCTGAACCCTTCCACCTCCCAGGCTCACTGCTCCGGGTTTATGGCTTCCTCAGTGATTTCCAGCAGCCAGGGCACTCTGCCCCGGGCACCCAGATATGTCCCCATCCTCACACCCAGGCCTCGTGTTGGACTGTCCCTGCCATGCCAGTCTCCGGCGGCCTAGAGCTCAGAGGGCTGGGAGCACCGGGCCAGCGCGCAGCAGGGACTCGATTTGCTGCATCCATGACGATGACTGTGGCACAGGCTTTTCCTTCCGGTTTCCAGGTAATTCTCTGCCTCATTTGCTCCGAAGTCACGCAAGGCCACAGACAGGAAGTGGGCCCGCGTAGACACCAGCAGGCACAGCATCCTCTTGGCGGTTCTCTTTTTCTGATGCGGTTGGAACAGACTTTCATTTCAGAAGGGTCCTCAGCTCAGGGGTCGTGAATCCAGGGGACAGGGGGGCCACTGGGGAAGCCAAAATTCATGTGGATAAGTGACGTCGCGATAGTTTGGGTCAGTGCTCAGCTCTGAGAGGTTCCTGAGAGCCACCCCGGACAGGAGACATCTGCCTGATGGCGGCAGAGAGCTCGGGGCGGAGGACAGGCCCGCAAACCAGCACAGGTGTTTCTGCAGCGGCAGAGAGAGGGGCAGCTGGCTCCTCCCGCCAGGGAAAGGTGGTCTCCACATCTACCTGGTGCTTCTCCAAACACGAGGCCTTCACAGTAGCCCTGGGAAGCCAGCTGGCTGGGAGCTACCTTTCCATTTAATTTAGAAAGCCAGTCTAGCCCTAGCCAGTTTGGCTCCATGGGTAGAGTGTCAGCCCACGGACTGAAGGGTCCTGGGTTCAATTCTGGTCAAGGGCACATACTAGTACCTCGGTTGCAGGCTCAATCCCCGGCCCCCGGTTGGAGTGCATGCAGGAGGCAACCAATCGATGTGTCTCTCTCACATCGATGTTTCTCTCTCTGTGTCTCTCACCTTTCTACTCTCTCTAAAAATGAATGGAAAATATCCTTAGGTGAGACTTAACAACAAAAAAAGAAGCTGCTTTGCCACCATCCAGGCAGCATGGGATGGCGAGGTGGGGGCTCGGCACACCCTGACTCTCTCTGCAGCGCCCGGCCACGAACACGGGACAAGGACAGCTGCGAGACCCTAAGGCTGCTGGGGTCCACCCCAGGCCACTTCCCAAAGAGCCATGGGCCACTTTCATGGAATAGAGAGGAAAGGAGGGAGGGAAGGGAGAAAGGGAGCAGAAGTGCGAAGAAATAGAGAGAGAGAGAAGGAGGGGGATAAAGGGAAAAGAAAAGAAAGAAAAAAGAAAAGGAACAATCTCTTTGTGACAGAACTCCTTGTAGAAGATCTCAGGGGAAATGGCCTGTCAAATAATTTCAAGGAGATGACATTTCGACAACCAGCAAATGAGGCTTCCTCCCACTTCCTGCCATCCATCTCCATTTCTCTCTCGGACCTCTCTCCTCCGCCCTCGGTTCATTCCTCTGACAAGCGGGCCCTCCGGTCCTCCCTTCTGCCCTCCTCCGTGGCAGCTGAGCGCTCCCTTCCTGATGAGGCTGCATTAGGAAATCACTGAATCTCCAAATCTCCAATTGTTCCAGATTCCTCCGTGCCTCCCCCAGGACCCAGCTCCGGACATGACTCCAGCGGGAGTCAGCAGAGCACAGCCGCTCAGCCGACCAGGGAGAGCGCAGGGAGGGGCCCACCCAGTCCTGTGCCAAGTCAAGCGTGACTCCAGCAGAGGGGGCTTCACCTGTCTGGGCCTCCATTCACTCATCCCAGCACAGTGGGGTGCAAAAGCTCTAGTTCCGGGGTTCCCACACTCCCTGCCCACGGATGGGCACATGCAAGCTTGTGCGGCTAAGAACAGCTACGGAGCCCCGTGCAGGGCCACCATCCCGCTGGCTTGGCCCTGAGATCCAGCTGGAACCTGCCCACCCCAGGCCTCCCAGCCCGCCAGCCGGGGGCAGGAGGCAGGAGTCCCGCTCCGTGCCCAGCACAGGAGATGCTGCGCAGGGGCGCCCAGGAGCTGGCCACCAGCATTTCCAGGCTCAGTGTGCCCTTGTTTGCTGGTCTGAGGTCAGGCAGATCCACTAATTCCCTTTGTACAGCAGGGGCGGGGAACCTTTTTGCTGCCAAGAGCCACTTGCATATTTATAACATCATCCTCGGGCCATTCAAAATGATCAACTTCAAAATTATGTTGCTGTGAAAAAAGCACCTAGATTTGTTGAATTCTGAGTCCCTCCTGCGGTTGCCTTGGCAGGGCCGGACTTTCCCCAGAGATGAGTCCCACCGTGGGGTCAAGTTATCCAGGGCCCTGTCTCCTCTCTGCAGCTCCGGCGTCCACAGCTTCTTTCCTGACCAAGCACTTCTGTGCTGCTCGTTGCCCTGGAGACCCCAGATGTCAGCTGTGTGACCTCACCACCATCTTGGAAAAAGAGCTTATCATGGCCATTGGACAAATGAAGAAAAGAGGGCTCAGGAGGATGAAGGGCTTTGTCCAAAGTTGTACAGCAAACGAGCAGCAGAGCTGGGACTACGTGTGACTTTGGGACTCCCAAATCCACGGCCCCAGACTCATGCGAGTGGACAGGTAATAATAATAAGATAATAAGAATAAGAATAGCCTGGCTGGTGTGGCTCAGGGATTGAGTGTCAACCTATGAACCAGGAGGTCACGGTTCGATTCCCGGTCAGGGCTCTATCCCCAAGCGTGGGCCATGCAGGAGGCAACCCATCAGTGATTCTCTCTCATCTCTCTCCCTTCCTCTCTGAAATCAATAAAAATATATTTTTTTAAAAAAGAAGAAGAATAGCACTTCAGGTTCTGTGCTGAACACCTCAGGCATCGCCCTATTCATCCCTGAACACTTTGGTGAGAAAGAGAAATTAACGTCTCCATTTCACAGATGAAGGAGACACTGAGGCTGAGAGATGTTTGTCCAAAGTCACACAGCAAATGACAGAGGGGTCCAGGTCCAGGCCTGGGTAGGTGAAGAATTTCAGCTGGGGGAATGGGACCCACGCCTTAGGTGACAGGAAGGCTGCCTTGCAGACGCAGAGCTGTCTGTCCCTTGCTGAGTCTGGGGCAGGGTTGAGTTGGTGAAGGAGGAAGCAGGTAACATTTGACTCCTTTCCAAGAGGTTTATCTTGACACATTTCTGTACTTCCTGTAGCCGCTTATCATTCCTAAGAACTGTGGTGTCGACCCGTTATCTTACATTATTATTGGACAGGGAGCACTTGACAAAGACGGCGGGGCTGGGGCGGGGGGGGGGAGGGTGGTGGTGAGAAGGGGGAGTAAGCCCTCAACCTCCTTCCTCAGGGCTCTTAGCTCTGACTGCTCCCAAGCCCATGAAAGCAGGGACCACGTTGGCCTGTCCATCACCATATCCCCAGGACGAGCACAGTGCCTGCCACGTACAGTCATCACAGGGTGCACGTTTGCCGAGTGAATGAATGATTCCCTAATGGCCTCATCCCACTCGGTTGCTATTCATTGGGTACCCACTGTGTGCTAGACACTGTTGATGCGGAGATACCCGAACATGGGACCAGCCTGAAGGAAGACTCAGTCCAGAGTGGGGGCAGAACATGACTGTCAGTACCACTTTAATACTTTTTAGAATAATGCAGAGAATGAGTCAATCCACGAAATGGCAAACAGCTTGTCAGAGCCCCGAGGGAGGAAGGAGCCAAGTCCAGTGGGAACACAGGAAAAGGAACCGTTGATCTGCCAGGAGAGTGGATGGAGGCGTGGCTGGTGGAGGATGTGGTGTGGTTTCAGCCTTGAGGAGGGGGACTTTGCCTTGAAGACAGGTGGGGTCGGTCCAAGCAGAGAGGCCAGTCCCAGCAAGGGCATGCAGGTGTAAAACCCCTGCCTGAGGCCGGAGCAAGTGACAAGAGATGCCTCTTTGGGACCAGCCACCTATCATATTTCCCAGGAGGTGGGTGGGTGGGTGGGTGGCCTCACGGTGGGATTGAAACATTGAATCATAGTGAATTGAAGAAAGGAAGAGCTGGAGTTGGCATTGTAATTCATAGACGCATCTTGTTAGATTCTGCTCAGAGTCATTCTGTGTTGAGACAAAATATGATTTCATTTTCTCAGTAAATGCATTTCCAAAAACACCAAGGGAAATCTAGGACCCGGGTGCCAATCGGGAAATCTAGGACCCGGGTGCCAATCGCTCCGGGTTTTGGCAGCCAGGAGGGAACAGGGTACCAGCCAGCATTTACACAGCCCGCAGGTCAAGTGCAGGAGTGCCTCCTGGCACACCGCAGAACTCCCAGGTCGCAGTCCCTCCCCTCCTGGCTAGGTAGCCAGCCTCTGGCCTCTACCCCCTGCCCCCAGAATTGAAGGCAAGAAGAGGGGTGGGCCGCTTGGGGGCTCCTAGGCAGGAGGGGGCTGCCTGCAAACCTGCTGACTCCGGCTCCACCAGGTGCTGCGTCCTGCACAGCCCGGGAGGCCCGCCTTAGTGTTTGCCCTGCTCTCAGCCCATTCCGGCTCCGATTTGGGAATTTTCAGGCCTAAGGGGAAAGTCCCTTGAGAGGAATGTTAGAAAGAGAGCGAGCTCACCGGATCCGCCTGGAGAGCACGGAAGGAAGGAAAAGCTCTCTCCCCAGCGGCGCGGCGGTGGCGGGCTGGAGGGCGCGCGGAATTGAGCTGCAGAAGAGGCGACTGCAAGACGGGCGGGGAAGCCCAGCCCGAGGGTGGGGGCGGGGAGGCGGCTCAGTGGGCCTCTGGAGTGTGTGTTGCGCCTGTGTGTGTGTGTGTGTGTGTGTGTGTGTGTCTGGCGCCTGTCCAACGTAATTTCCCATAAACCACATGCCTAAGTCGCTTAAAAGGCTGTGCCGAGGAGCTGGCCGGCGGAGCCGGCTGGGGAAAGTGAAAGTTTGCCTGGTGCTCTCGGCGCCGCCGCCGGCTCTCCGCACTCCCGGGACAGCGGCGCGGCCCTCGGCGGGGCGCGGACTCCGCGGCGGCCAGCGAGCCAGCGAGCGATCGAGGGCGGCCAACGCGCCGGGCCGGGACCCAGCTGCCCGTATGACCGCGCGGGGCGCCGCCGGGCGCTGCCCTCCCACGGTAAGCGGCGGGCGCGGCGCGGCGCGGGGCCGGGTTGGGGCTGGAGCTCGGCTGTCCTGCCCGCGTGCGCCGGCTGCAGAGGCGCTCCGGCTGCAGCGGCTCCCGGCGGCCCCGGGTACAGAGGCTCCTCGGGGGCCCCCGCTGCTGAGGCTCCCGGCGGGCTCCGGTCGCCTTCCCATCTTTGCACGCGAGCTGCCCTCGGCCCCAGGCGCTGGTGCTGAGACCGCTGCGGCCCTGCGCTGCTCCTGGGGCTGCGGCGCTTCCCTGGGAAAGGGAAGGCTACTTGCCCCGCTGCACGAAGGGGCACACTGAGCCCCCCGCGGGCAGGAGAGAGGGGTTCGAAGCCACGGCAGGGTTCCTCGTCAGCCGGAGGCCCCCCGCCCCTCTCCCTTCTGAAGGATCTACCGCCGAGGGACGGGCACCGTGGCTGTGGCCGCGTGTGGCGCCTTCCCCTCGGGGAACCTTTCTCATCGCCTCGCACATGCTTCGAGGCCCTGCTGGGGAGTGGGCGCTTCTGGATGGAGAAAGTTCAGGGGTCACCGGCTTATAGGATGCCAGGGCTGGTGCCCAGGAACTGCTGGCACCAGACGGAGCCGGGCAAGCCGCTGCTTGTTCCAGCTCACAGACGGAGCTGTTGGGGACCTGGGTGGCTGGATCAGGTCTGTTTGTGGGGGACCAGACCCCAGAGTTGCCTGAGGATGGCTCTGAATCTTTTTCTTGCAAACTCCGGTGCAGTTCACTGGGGAGATCTTGGCTTGGTGGTGGTAGAGGAAGGTGGGGGAGGTTTGGTGTTGGGGAGGGAGCTGTGGACAGGGGCTGAGCTGCTAGGGCTGCATGGGACGAGGGCAGGAGCTGCCACAGCTCCTAGGAAGTGAAGGTGGCATGTGAAGGAGCAGCAAGTGGCCTGCCGGCAGCGGAGGAGAATGGGAGGGGAAGCCTGGGAGAAGAGAAGCGGAAAAAGGTCTGCAGGATTGGGGAAGGGGCTGCAGGTGGGGTGAGGGAGGGCAGAGCAGATCCGGAGGGGAGGAAGGGCCCAACGGAGAGAGGAGACGGGGCTGAGAAGGCAGCTGGGAGGGCGAGGTGAGGAGCAGCAAGGCCAAGACGAGGGGCTGAGGAAAGAGAAGTAAAGTGAGCAGGTTTTATTTTTAAATTATATTTATTTATGTATTTTAATCCTCACCTGAGGGTATGTTTTTATTGATTTTAGAGGGAGAGGAAGGGAGAGGGAGAAAGATTGAGAAACATTGATCAGTTGCCTCCTGTACATGTACCTTGACCTGGGGTCGAGCCCGCAACCTAGGTATGTGACCTGACCGGGGACTGAACCTGCAACGTTTTGGTGTTGGGGGATGATGCTCCAACAACTGAGCCACCCGGCTGGGGGGGCTAGTTTTAGACACGGCAGCCCGAGGGTCCGCTGACGCCAAGGTCTCTGTGGGACTTTGTTGATGGGGAAGGTGGACCAGGATGGGAGGCAGGTGAGGAGGGACAGCATCTCCGAGCCCCCGAGCCCTCAGCAGAGATTCCTTCCCGGGTTCCCCCAGAGGCCAAGGCTGGTGGGTGGGAGGAAGAAAAGGAGGAGAGAGAAGAGGCAGCCCAGCCAGATACAAGCTAGACTGTTAACCCTCGGGTGCCCATTCAGATCCTCCTCTGAGGCCCCACGGGCAGGGCATCTTCAAAGTTGGCTGCACTGTCCTCACACAGATGCCTGAAACAGCTCCAAAAGCCAGGCAGTCCCGGAGGCTAAGCATTGCCCCCCCCCCCCCCCCCCCCCGCAGCCCTCCTGCCCTTAATCATCATTGTCTTGAAGTGCCTGCGACAAGGATGTCTTCCTGAGCACCCCCCCTCCCCCCTCCTCCGGGATGGAGCCATGCTGTGCCTTCCCTTCAGGTCCTCCCTTCCCTCTCTGCCACCAAGTTCTCCCCATCTTTCCAGGCCCCCTGAGGCCCCTCCTCCCTGCAGCCTCCCTGGTAGCCCAGCCAGGGCCTCTTCTCCCGGGTGAGAGCTGGCGAACATTGAGCTTTTAGTTATATGTAAATCAGCGTGTCCCTGTGGGCTGTTTCATAGCCTCCTTGTGTTTTTCCAATGTGCTGTTTATTGGCAGCATTTGTCTTATCCTCTGGGTTACTGAGGCAGAGCCCAGAGCCTAGGAAGGTGCCAGCCCTCACCCCACCCTAGCAGCATTTCTCTGAATCTGAGGGAGACTTAGGGTGGGGGGGGGGGGCTTAAGGGGTGAGGGTGAGGGAGAGAGGAAAGAAGGGGAATGACAGGGTGTCAGGTGCCAGTTCTCTGACTTCACTCTGGGGGTGAGCAGTTACTGGGTTCAAAGAGAGGAGAGAGCTCAGAAAACATCCTTGCCGTGGTAAGAGCTGGCTGGCTGGCTGGCTGGCCGTACAGCCTGATGGGGCTCCGCTAGGCAGGTGTCAGCCAGGACGGACTGACTAGTGCTGGCATTGCCGCTGCCACCGGTTGATTTTGACAACCAGACACGGAGGGCTCCAAAGGTCTCTAGCACGGGACAGGTTCCCAGCGAAACTGAGTTTGTTTCCAGTAGCAGAGCCAGACTTGTGTGGGACCAGGTGGGAGGAAGGGCTGGGCCCAAGGGATCTGTCTCTGGCTCACAGTCTGGAAGCCAGTGCAGGTACATGACCTTGAGAGGAGTGGGCAGCTCCTAAGATGCCTGGCCCCATGTTTGATGTTGCAAGAACAGGAAAATGGGTAGAAGCAAGTCCTGCATTTAAGGAGTTTCTTGTGAAACTGGAATTTAGGCTGGTAGGTGCCTTTCCAGTTCCTCATTACAGTTCAATGTGTAGTCAGGCTTGGCCTGGGTAAATCTGGGAAGGCTTCTTGGAGGGGACGACACTCAGGTTGTCATCAAGGGAGAGGAAGGTTGTGCTGGAGCTGTTAGGCAATCCCCAGAAAGCTGAATTTGGGGAACACTGCATCCTGGGGTGAGGGATAGCTGTAGCCTTGTAGGTGTGAGGGTATGGGGGCCCTTGGGGAGAGTAAGAGCTGAGGAGAAATGGTGCTCTCTCTCTCACAGACATGGCTGGGCCCCCGGCTACTGCTGGTCTGTCTCCTGGTGAGCAGGAGTATTACCGAGGAGGAGTCGAAGCACTGTAGCCACATGATCGGGGATGGACACCTGCAGCTCCTGCAGCAGATGGTGAGTGTGTAGCCAAGCCTATCCTACCTTCTCCCCAGGGGTAAACTGAGGCAAGAGTCAGGGAGAAGGTCAAAGAGACGGGTGGTGGGCGGAGAAATAGGGCTGTGCAGGACATGGCTCCCCTGATGCTCCCCTCATTGACCTTCTGAAGGTCAGGGCCTCTGACCGCCCTGCAGGCACAGGCACGGTGGGCTCCCAGCTGGTTGCCTGGGAAAAGGATTGCCTGGAATGTCAACCAGGGATTCTCCATGTGGAGCCTGCTGTCTGTCCCTCAATGGGAGGCTTCTCTGAGGAGCCAGCCCAGTCTGCCTGCTGTGTCCAGATGTTGCCGCTAGCTCCCAATTGGGACACCAGCCTGGCACCAGGGCCTCCCCAGATTTGGAGCGGAGGCTCCGGCCTAACTCCCAGCCCTCCGCCCTCGTAGCCCTGGCTCCTGCTCGAGCCCTGCATTCAAGGAGTTTCTTGTGAAACGGGCTAGGATGGTCGGCTCGCCCTGGCCATGAAGGAGCCTGTGCCTCCTGGCCGGGCCAGCAGCATCATCAACAATTCCCAGCGTGGTTCAGCCAAGCAGAATCATTTGCTGTCATGGCCGCTGTTCTGCTCAGAAGAGAATTTACCATCCCTCTGGCCAGCCAGGCAGGGTGGGGCACCACTGGTGAAGGCCAGCTCCCGGGCTCTGAGCTTGGGGCCTGCAGGCTGGGCCTCCTGCCTCTTTTCCTCCTGCTTGTCGCTGCCACAGAAACCCCGGGGAGACCGGGAGCTACTGTCTGAGGCTTAGAATCACAGAACCATTGCTGGGGGGTGGAGAGGTAGAGGGGGTGGGGGCGCAGCAGGGGTTTCCAGGGCATTTAACCCCAGCTCCTACAGATCCTGAATCCCCAGAACTTGCCTAGCCTCTGCTTGAATTCCTGCCATGACAGGGAGCTCACTACTGCCCCCGGGAGCTTATGTCATGGAGGGGGAAGTAGAAGGAAGAGACTTCTTATCCTTTGCCAGCCCTCCCTTGGGCACGTGGGAGGCACAGGTCTGCCCCTATCTTCTTTCCAGGTGTGGTTGGGGGAAGGTGGATGAGGCTCAAACCCCGATCCACCCAGAAACTCTCATTGTTAGGCGAGCTCAGCCGAGCTGCGGATACCCTGCCACCACTGGCTGCTCTCTCTTACAGATTGACAGTCAGATGGAGACCTCGTGCAAAATCCCCTTTCAGTTTGTGAATGAGGCCCAGTTGGTGAGTTAACGGCTACTTACAGGACCCAGCGGGTATGCCCTCCTCGGGGTGGGTAGAGTGGGAGCGTGAGGGCTGGAGAAATCCAAGAGCTGGGCAGGGTGAGGTGTGAGGATCCCTGGGGGCCCAAGTCTGGGGTGCCAGGGTCCAGGGCTGGGCAGGGTGAGGGGCTCAAGTCCCCTGCTGCTCCCTTTCCTGACCCGGCACATGCCAACGTCTTCCTGTGGCCCAGGCACTTCTCTAATTTAATCTTGATGGAACCGTGGTGTGGCACACCAGTCTTGTTTATGGTCTCCAGAGAGATGAAGGGAGCACAGCTAGTGAGCGGTGGAGGTCTGATCTGCACCCAGGCAGGCCGGCACAGGCTTTGCTTATGGAAGGCACCTCCGTCTAGCAGACAGACCAGCAGCCAGGGGATCGGTCCAGCCCTTTCCCTCTTCCTCCTACCCCACCCCCCAACCAGACACCAAGTGATGCTGGGTTGGCCTCCCCATCAGTTGCTTGGACAATTTCAAGTACTTCGCAAATGTCCTCACGGCTGTCAGTGCACCCCTCATCCCGCCACTAAGGGGAGCTCTCGGAACCCTAACCTGCTACTTCCTCTTTCCTCCCCCAAACTTGTCAGGGCCCCCCCTGATCCAGAAGAAGCCTCGGTTGCTTAGCCTGGGGTTTATTAGCACCAGGCCCCACCCACTACCCCCATCCCTTGCTCCTTCCTTCCCACAAGCCTGTGATGCCTGGCCAACGCCCCCACCTCAGCCCCATTCCCGAGTTTGTTCATCTCTGTGCCCCATACCTAGTCGCCGCGATGCCCAGAAGTTGTCTCCATCTCTGAGTTTCTCCACACCTGACCCATGTATACTTCTGCTAGATCGGGAGGCCACCTCCCAGTGCAAAGAACACCCTCTGTATTCCATTCATGGGGTGCCAGGAATGCTCCTTCCAGAAAGTCAACACTCTCTCTAATCAGAACCCACATTCCCTCCCTGCACCCCAGCCCCCAGAGTGCCAGATCCCAAAGAGAGAGAGTGAAAGGCCAGCTGAGGGCAGCAGCATGCTCCTTAGCACGAGTGGTGTGGCCTCTCCACCCCGGGTTGGGTGGGTTGGGTCGGGATCGGGATGGGGGTGGGGCAGGCTGCAGCCCTCCATCTACTGGGGTGGGCGCATCTGCCAGACCATCAACTCCAGGTTCTCCTTTCTCAGCAAGACCACGTGTGTTACATTAAGAAAGCCTTTTTCTTGGCACAAGACATCCTGGAGAACACCATCAGCTTCAAGGACAACACCTCCAACGCCATCGCCCTGGTGAAGCTCCAGGAGCTCTCCGTGGGGCTGGAGGACTGCTTCCCCCTGGTCCACGAAGAGCAGGAAACGGTAGGAGGCCCTGGAGCCCGAGCCCTGGGTCAGGGCAGGGGCCGGCTGTGGTGGTCCCCGCCGTCTGACATGTGCAGAGCAATCACTTCCCTCACGCATCCCACCGCTCGCGCTTTCTCGTTCATTGCTCCATCCACACACCTTTGCTAAGGACTGACTGCGGGAGGCGCAGTGCTAGGCCCCGACCGTGTCTCCAAGAACAAGAACTACCTGGTTCTAAACCTCGTGGAGCGTGCAGTCAAGTGAGATTGGCAGCCATTAAGCAGTAACAAGCAAAACCCTTCCTCCATCCCACAAGTAGTTAACGAGTGCCTACTGTGTGCCACGCACTGTTCTAGACACCAGGAAACCAAAGATGGGCAGAAATCCCACGTTCACGGAGCTTCCATTTGGGGGCGGTGAGACAGTTCACAAAATACAGGTCGAACATGCGGCACGTCGACGGCGGGAGCTGCGTGGCTGGAGAGAAAAGCAGGGGAGGGAAGACCTGCAGGAGTGAGGGGGGCCGTGAAGGAGGGAGAAACAGGGCTCATTTAAGAGGGTGGGGAGGAAGAGCCAGGGAAGACTTTGAGGAAGAAAGTTATTTTTTGAGGCCCAATGGTGGGTAAGTTAGGAAGCGGCGAGGCTGGTCAGAGCATTCCAGAACCGAAAATGGTATGCAGGAGCCCTGAGGTGAGGAGCAGCAGCCTGCACATTCGGGACCCATGCAGCATGGCTCGGCGTGGAAGTGAAGGGCGGGGAGGATCGCTGGGGTCCTGACCGGATGGGATTTGGCCTAAAGAGCGAGGCAGCGTGGTGAGCCGGCCAGTGACCGGACCTAATTGGTGTTGTGAGACCTTTCTGGTTGCTGTGCAGAGAAGGGGCTGTGGGAGCAGGTTTGGAGGCTGGGAGACCAGCAGGAGGCCCAAGTCCCAGCCCGAGATGGGATTTGGCCACGTGGAGGTCAGTGTCACTGGCTGGTGCCAGATCAGGGTGAACAGAGGGGACCTCAGCTCCAAAAGATGCAGAGAGAGAGGTCGCCAGAGGGAGCGTGGGTTGAGGGAGGAGCCTTTTTAAATAAGAGAGGTATGAAAGCTGCGGTTTCCCAATATTAAGGTTCTTAAGACTCACTTGGGGAGCTTATTTAAAACCCAGATTCCCAGTGTGCACCCCTAGAGCAAGCATGTCAAACTCACTGCTTGCGGGCCTCAGGCCGCGGGTTTGACATGCTTGTAGAGAGTCTGATTCGTGGGTCTGCAGGTGGGCCCAGGAATTTGCATTTGAACAAGCCCCCCCCACCCCTCCCCGTGAATGCCCACGGGACAGGCTCCAGGAGGGATGCAGCCCTGGGAGCTAGAGGAGCTAGTCTCCTGCAGGGACGCTGGGGAGGGATTCGGGCTCCTGAGGAGAGGAGACACAAGCTTGTGGACACAGTGGGCATCGGGGACCTTCTGTCTAATGGGCCCTGTTTTCTCCAGGAAGAGGCCAGAGAGCCAGGGTGGCCCTTTACAGTGGCCGGGGGGAGGCGGCAGGAAATGCTTCCTCTACCTAGACCAAACTGGATCGTCCATTTGGCCAGAGTCACCCAGCTCAGGTCCAGGTCTTCTCATTCCTGCAGCCTTTCGTCCTTTACCTGGTCCACATTGATGAGGGGCCTGCTATGCCCGGCCTTGGGCGCGCAGCCATGCCTACAACCTCACAGCCTAGAAAAGTTCTGCCCTGTGCAGCTCTGTTAGGGGAAGCGTGGTATCTGGAAGTCCTCAGCGAGTCGGCCACCGATGATGCCATAGGCGTGCACGGCACTGCCTGGTGTGTGCGACAGGAGGCGGGCCCTACACGGAGCCCTGAGGAATGCCCGAGTTTGAAGTCAGGTGGCGGAGGCTGGTCAGGAGTTGGAGAAGGAGCTGCCAATGTTGGGAGGAAAGGCAGGAGTGTGAGGGGTCCCAGCGCTCCAGTGCGTGTGGGAGCCTGCGTCCCCCGAGCAGAAGAGAAAAGAGTAGCTCGAGAGATGGGGCTGGGCAGCCTTGGACCTCCTTCCAAGACCCACCAATGCCAGAGAAGGACCCACAGCCATGGCCTGCTCCAGGCCATGCTCCCCACCACGGCACCAGCCATCCACCTCCCTGATAGCCCCTCAGACGGGTCCTCTTTGCTTTATGGATAAGGTCAACAGTTCTTGACATGGCCAACCAGGACCTGCAGGACCGGTCCTGGCTGACCCCTCTCAGCTGCACCTCTCACTGCTTTCCTCCTGGCTGGTACTGTAGCCATTCTAGCCTTCTTTTTTTCTTTCAACAGTTCAGGCTCTTTCCTGCCTCAGGACCTTTGCACAGTCTGCTTCCTCTACCTAGACCAGTGATGATGAACTTTTTGAGCTCGGCGCGTCAGCATTTTGAAAAACCCTAACTTAACTCTGGTGCCATGTCACATATAGAAATTTTTTGATATTTGCAACCATAGTAAAACAAAGATTTGTATTTTTGATATTTATTTTATATATTTAAATGCCATTTAACAAAGAAAAATCAACCAAAAAAATGAGTTCACATGTCACCTCTGACACACGTGTCATAGGTTCACCATCACTGGCCTAGACAGTTCTCTCCAACTCCGCCTCTTTTCATGGTTAACTTTGCTCATCGGTTAGTCAGTTCTTAGGCACGTTGTCATACACACTCAGTCATTCAGAACCCCCTCACATTCAGGACTCGCCACACTGTAGCAATGGCTTTGGTGCCTGTGCCTTGCTGGACTCAATGTCCAACTTGGTCAGGGACCGCCTCTCTCATTCATTGCCTGATTCCCAGGTAATGACCATGTGCCTGGCGCATATTGGTGAATAAATGAGATAGCTCCTGGCCTCCGGACTGATTCTGCTGCAGATGAGGGGAGAGGGGAGGGAGAACATGAAAGAAGAAAAGGAGGCAGATGTGAGAAAGGCCACGGAAGTTAGACAAGCTGGAGCCGCTGAGCCAATGCTGAGCCTCACCCGGGGGACCTGCTCTCCTTCCAGGCCTGTGTCCAAAATTTCTCTGAGTCACCCCTCTGGGCGCTGGAGAAGATCAAGAACGTCTTTAATGAAACAAAGAACCTCCTTAAAATGAACCAGAGCATTTTCAGCAAGAATTGCAGCGACAGCTTTGCTAAGTGCTCCGTCCCAGGTAAACGGCAAAGGGACCAGCAAGGGTGAGGCAGGGGAGAGCGTGTGGAAGAACGGGGACTGGGCGGTGGGACGTGGGGCTGGAGGGACCCCCGGAGGCAGCCTGGCTGCTACTCGTCTCCTGTGTGTGTAGATGTGCTTGTTTTGTGTAAACATGTGGCTTCATGCATCTCTGAGTGGTCCTCAGCACATGTCTCTTCTGACATGTGTGTGCATGTACACCTACATATGTCTGCATGTCAAGGCATCAAGAAGGACCATGCTGGTGGCTGTGAGATTAGGGAGCAGGCAAGGGGACCCCTCGGGGAGAGCCCTGCAGGCATGGAGGCTCTTTGGCTCCGCAGGGGGCGGGGGGTTCCTTGGAGAGAGCAGAAGTTCCTCCTGGGAGTCAGGGCCCTGGCTCTGAGAACCCCGCTGCCAATCACCAGGATACCCAGGCTCTCGAAGTCCTCAGGATGCCTTGAGTGTCCCCTCAAGGGACAGGCTGGATTTGAAGTCTGAGCATCATTCAAACTCTCCCAGTGCTGGCACCGGCTGCACCCGTGCACCCTACATGTCCTCGTCTCTGCGTCTCGTGTCATGTGTGCCCTCATCCGTGCAACCTTGCTCCCCGAGGCAGGGACTGAAGCCCTGCCACCCAGCACCTGCCAGTGGCCAAGTCCAGTCTCCTTGTTTCAATCCCAAGGCCTCAAGCCTTGGCCACAGTCCAGCCCCAGCCGTTGCCGCCTGCGGCTGTGGCCCCTGCTGTGCATGGCACCACCTTGCTCCTTCCAGCCAACGCAGTGGGGCTGAGGGTGTCTGGTGTTAGCCCTGGAGGCCTCTGCTTACCCCTCGCTTGGCGTCTGCCCACCTGGAACCCCGGGAAGAGCTGCGCTCCGGTCTTCCCTGACCCCAACCCCAGGCTGCGCCTCTCAATCCTGCTTTCTGTTCTCACCCATAAGACCCTGCAGTTCGCACCTTCCCTGCCTGTGCCAGTCCTGTCGTACCCTTAGCCCCAGGGCTGAGTTAGCGGATGCGGGGACCCTCTCGAGTCCCTCGGGAACGCTGTGCTGGAGGCTGGTGACTCTAGCTCCTCCGTCTTTCTCTCTCCCTCTGTGGTTCTTTCAGATGTGGTGACCACGCCTGATTGCAACTGCCTGTACCCCAAAGCCACCCCTAGCAGTGACCTGGCCTCTGCCTCCCCTCAGCAGCCCCTTACCCCCTCCGTGGCCCCTCAGGCTGGCTTTCCCTGGGCTGACTCTGAGGGGACAGAGGACAGCTCCCTCTTGCGCAGTGAGCAGCCCCTTCGCACAGAGGACCCGGGCATTGCCAAGCAGCGACCACCCAGGAGCACATGCCAGACCCTTGAGTCACCAGAGACCCCAGGCGCCGAGGGAGGCCCCGTCGGAGGTTCGCCTGAGTCCCAGCCCTCGGCGGGAGCCCCCGTCTCTGAGATGGAGGACGTTCTCGACTCTGTGTTGAGCGCTAACTGGGTCCTAGAAGAGGCCTCTGGAGAATCTAGCGAGGGGCCTGCACCCCGAGGTCCAGAGCCCTCCCCCTCCAGGCTGGGAGGAGGCAGCGTGCAGGCGACAGCCACCAGACACAGCAACCTCATCTCAGCATCTCCACTCCGCGCATCAGCCAAGGGCCAACCGCCAGCGGATGGAACTGGCACCCTCCGGCCCAAGGGGGGCTCTGGGAGAACCACCGGCCAGGCCTGGAGTCACACACCTGAGAAGACAGACCGTCCATCTGTGCCGCCCAGAGACGCCCAGGCGCCAGGCTCTGCCAGGCCCCTGTTCCTGCGCCCGAGAGGCCTCAGCCGGCCCTCCACTCTCTCTGCTCAGACCAGGCTTCCGGGCAGCCACGCCTGGGACAGTGTCCTGCCCCTCGGGGGGCTGCAGGGCAGGAGGAGCACCCGGGAGCGGAGGAGCACCGCAGGGCTGGAAGGAGGACCAAATGAGGGGGCGGCCGCACCCCATGCCCATTTTAACCCTGTTCCTTTGACAGACATAGGCTGGGTGCTGCCGCCCTCCACCCCCCAGGCCGGCAAGATTGTGCGCCCCCTGCTGGTGCCCAGCGCCATCCTAGTCCTGCTGGCCGTGGGCGGCCTGCTGCTCTGCAGGTGGCGGCGGCGGCGGGTAAGAAGAGCCCGGTGGCCGAGAGGCGGGCACCTCCTGGGGACAGTGGCGCAGCGGGTGGAGGAGCAGGTCCAGGCAGGCTGGCTGGGGGGCAGCCTGGGTCCTTCAGACGCTCACACCAGGAAGCTGGCTGAGCACAGAGGAGGGGAGGTGGACAGGGAGGGTTTCTTCAAGATGGGGGGGCTCATGGTATAAGGTCAGCAGAAGGGCAGGGCAGCAGCGAGCGGGAGAGAATATTCCTGGGCCAGAAGCACATGGAGGAGCGAGATGCTGTGTGCACCAGGGCAGGGCCTGGGGCCAGGACATAGGAGACAGCCTCGCGGGGCGGAGACGGGGGCCACCAGCACGGAGGCCTCAGGAAGCTCCCCTGGAGGGGGAGCTGGGGGAGCCCTGCCTGGGGAGGGGACCGTGTCCCCCCAGGCCCTCCAGCTGCTCAGTGAGCTGCCCTTTTCTGTCCCCAGAGCCATCGAGAGCTACAGACGGTGGATTCTCCCCTGGAGCAACCAGAGGGCAGGTGAGCTTCGGGGCTGGGTGGCTCTATAGGCATCGGGGGCCTGTCTTGGCACCTGTTTCCCCTCTACATTTGGGGAGACTTGCTCCCACTTGCTCTGAGGCAGTGGAGCTCGGGACAGGATGGGGGAGGAGAGGAGGAAGGGTCTGGGGTTTCTCCTGATTTCTTCACAGGGTGAGGCAGGTCTGGTCTCCTGGATCTGAGAGGGTTAGAGCACGTGTGCGGGGGGTGGGGGGCCCACTTAGGAGTCTGACGTCACCCTGTGCTCTGCCCGCAGCCCCCTGACCCAACATGAGGACAGACAGGTGGAAATGCCGGTGTAGCGGGAAGGCTAAGGTAAGCCTCTGGTTTTGGATCCCTCTCCACCCCTTAAAATTAGCTCCGTCCTTTTCCCTCACCCTAACACGGAGATACCACCACCTCCCCGGAGGCCCACACACTTGGCTCGCACCCCTCTCTCCTCTTCCCACCATCACCAGGGCTGCCAACCTCTCCTTTCTGGGTCCTCAGGGCCCCTCCGTCCCCTCCACCCTGTCTGAGGCCAGGCCCCTTCCCTCTGCATTGGCAGCGGCTTCTTCTTCTTAATAATAATAATTCTTTATTGTTGAAAGTATTACATATGCCCCATCCCCGCCCCCATTATGCATTGGCTTCTTATTCCTGCCCTGAGCTTCTGCTCTTGCTGCCACTGCCCACACCAGAGCCCCCAGATCCTCCTGTCAGGCCTTTACCCTCCTGGAGGGTTCCAGTGGCCGTGCATCGCCAGCCACTTCCAGCCACTCTCCCTGCCTGGCCCCCAAACTCCCCGGCAGCTGCTGCTCTGAGTCCCTCTTGCCGGTTTCCGTTCTGCTTGCACCCTGGTCTGACCCTCCCCCAGCCCAGATGACCCCCCTCCCTTTTAATTCATGGAGCCATAGAGCCTTAGTGTTGGAAGGGCTCTCAGCGGTCACTAGGCCGAGCCTCCCACCCCAAAGGGGCCTCCCCTCTCTGCCTCCCAGCGTCCGATCACACACTTGGGGAGCCAGGCAAGCTCCCTGCCATCTCCGGTAGCACCCACAGCACCCACAGCACCATGAGGAAGCCCTTCCTCAGGCAGGTCCAGCGGCTTTTCCGCCACCTCCCATCCCCCCGGGATGATCCT
Organism: Myotis yumanensis; assembly: GCF_028538775.1. Lineage (NCBI taxonomy): Eukaryota > Metazoa > Chordata > Mammalia > Chiroptera > Vespertilionidae > Myotis > Myotis yumanensis. The sequence goes on from NW_027223768.1 coordinate 5,748,411, forward strand.
CCCTCTACTGTCCTGAGAGCCCTCTCGTACCTAAAGCCAGCTAGTCACGTCCCCTTTAAGACTTCTCGAAGCTCAATGTGGCCAAGGCCCTCAAACATTCCTTATATGATGTGGTTTTCAGACCCCTCACCATCCTGGTCGCCCTCCTTTGGACACACTCGTTTGTCAATGTCCCCTGCCAGTGTGGCGCCCAGCCCTGGACACAGTGCCCCAGACGTGGTCTGACCAGCTCAGAGTGCATGGGACTGTTGCCTGCATTGATCTGGACACTGTTCTGCTATGCGCACAGATTAAGTTTGCATTAGTTTTTTGAACTTTTTTTTTTTTTACAACTGCATCATATTGTTGTCTCATATTTAGCTTGTGGTCTGTTAAAAGCCCTAGTTCCCTTTCCCATAAACCTCTGTCAAGCCAGACCTCTGTCCTGTACTTTGGGCAGATTCACTGTTTTAACCAAAGATTAGTTTGTATTCATCCTTGTGAAAACTGCCCTGCTGGTGTCTGCCCATCGCCCGAGCCCACTGAAGTGGCCCCCATCCCAGTCCTGTCTCCCTGGCCCCCCCAAGTGTGTCTCCCGCACAAGGACGGGTGCCTTTTGGGGTCCTCACCCACGTGGATAAAGATGTGACCCTCGTGACTCCTTGCCCCTGGCTCTCGGGCCAGGCGGCCCCGTCCCTCCCTTTCCTCCCCTCCCCTCCGCCCACAATCAGCCACAGGAAGTCTTCCTTCCTGATATCTCCTCTGGTCCCTCCAGTCGTTCATACCCCTCTGCCCTCTTGTATTTGGTTAATACTGTATCGATTTGCACTTACTTGGATGTTGTTTTTATACATTTCAGTTCTTGTTTTATGTGTATGTGGACATCCCGCACCCGGAATCAGGCTGTAAGCCCCTTGCGGGCAGGGACCGTGCCTTCCACTGATTTGGCATTTCTTTTTCTGCCCCGGGTTCTCATACAAAGAGGGCTTCTCCGCACGTGGCCAAGAACTCAATAAACATCGACCAACTGGCTTCAGGGCTGACAGACCCATGGACTCTGGCCAGCTGCCTCTAGTTAACCAGCCTTCTGGCGAACCCGTTAACCAGCTCACTGACTGACTGACCAGCTGGTAACCGCCTAGTTGGTTACTTGTTGACTGGGGAGCTGATTGGCTGACTGACTGGCTGGCCGATGAGTTGGGGAGACCTATGGAGTTTCACCCCGTGCCCAACGTGAGCCAGCGCTTAGGGCCTTCCCAGGTGTAGGGCCCCGGGCCCGGGCCACTCCTAGGAGATGGGGGATCTGACGAGTGTTCTACACCAGGGAGCCTGTTCAGAAAAGAGCAAAGATAACACATCTGGGACCCTGAGGTCCACCTGGTGGGTGTGGAGAGTGGGCCAGAGGGACCCTGGCAGGGTGGTCTCCAGGTCAGGCACTCGGAGTCCCAGGGAGAGTCAGGGCCAGCGCTGGCCTGATTGCCACTATGACAGGAGAGGGGGTGAGGGCCCTCAGAGAAAACCACCCCCAGCCCTCCCTGTCGGAGCTCGCCCGCTCGGTCCTTCTTCCCTGTGGCCCAGCAGTGCCCAGTGCGGCTCGTGTCCAGTCCAGGGCTCCTCCCTCCTGTCCCTCCGGAGCCTGGGAATGGGCTGGGAGCCAGAGGGCTGGTCCCATCTCTCGCCTTGCCCATCACAGCCTTGGCCAGTGGGGCCTATGATGGCCTGGGAGGGGAGCTCCACACAGGGCCCAAAGTCAAGCTGCTGGCCGGAGTCCAGGGGATTTCTGGTCTGAGAACAAAGCGTTCTGAGGATGCCGGGCCTGGGGACAGGCTGGGGGCAGGGTGGGGAGGGAGGCAGGCCCTCACTCCCATGGAAGATGCAGGGAGGCCCATCCGGAAGGAGGCTGCTTAGGGTGAGCATGTGATAGGGAGGGATTTCCTTATCCTGGGACCACCTCTGGTGCTTCCTCTTCAGTTACTTCTGCTCTGCTGTCCCCGATACGGTGTGTGCCCCTCTGTGGTGAATGCCTGCAGGTGGACACGGGACCTCTCTTTGCTAGAGTGAGCAGAGCTCATCCTCGGCTCACTGGGCCGAGGCCAGTGACATGGTGTTGCCCGAGGAGGGGTCTAAGGGCACTCGAATGCCCCCCTTCCCTCCCTCAGACCCCTCTGCTCGAGCAATGCCCTGCACCCCTGCTTAGACCCCCACCAGGCCCGCCCCCCCCCGCTGTGGTCCTTGCTCCCCCAGGAGGAGGCAGGAGGTGAGGGCAGTCTGGCCCGCGGCTTGGACCCCTGCCAGAGAAAGCGGCCTGGCCCTTGCGGTGTCTGGGTGGCCGGGAAGGCGAGGGCAGGGACCGGGGACGGGAGGAAGTCCTCCCTACAGCACCAGCCCACAGGAACGCCAGACGCCCCCACGCATGTCCTCGGCGACCCCTACCTCGCTCCCACTCGCTGACGGGCCTCTCTTTCTCTCTCCCACAGCTGGGCACACAGGACAGTCTCTCCACGGCAGGAGATGTTACGGGGCGTCCACCCGCCTCCTCCGCCATCCTCCTGGGAATGTGGCCTGCCCACCCTGAGAGCTCCTGCCAACCAGGACTAGGCCAGAGCAGCTGGGCTGGCCCCTCCACCCTCGACCCCCAGACTCTGGACTGACTCAGAGAGGGCCGGCGGGTGCCTCATGCTGCTGATATTTATCGTGAGCCCTGGAGGCTCCCATCTGCTTGAGGGGGGCTGGCGAGCCCCGAGGAGTACTCTCTGCCCCTGGGGCTGTGCCCTCCTCCCGCCCCCTCCAGCCAGCACCTGGGCAGGGACCCAGAGGCCCGTGGCTGTGGACAGCAGAGTGGGCGCTGAGGAATGGAAGAACCCTTGCGCCCAGGGATGGGTCCCTGCCCCAACGAGTAAGCACATGTCACAGAGAGATGCCTGAGATTGGCGGGGCGGGACAGCGTCAGCTGGTTTCCTGGAAATGTGGGCGGCCCAGAAGCCGGGATGAGAAGGCTTGCCTGCCGCGCCGACAGCCCTCCACTGGCAATGCTGGTGCCAGGCAGAGAGGGGAGGCCAGCCCTGCCCTCGGGACCTGCTGGGCTCTCGATGCCAAGGTGAAGCCCAAGGCCGGCCGCGGCCCCACTGGCCCTCCAGAACCTGCCGGAGCTGCCCCGGGAGGCCGTCCAGGGGCGCCCCTCTCGAAGGAAGCCATTGCACTGTGAAGACTGGACCTGCCTGCTGTACAGCTCCGATGCACATCTGTCCGCCCTCCGCCCTCCAGCCTCCCCAGCTTCTGCACTGACCGCCCGAGCCAGCCTCACCTGGAGGGAGCCCCTGAGCCCTGACCTTCCGCTGATCTGGCCTCTGACTCCCTGGGGTGGATGGGGCGGGAGAACGCCTGGGCTGCACCAGAGCAGGTCTCTAGGCTGCTGTTGGCCCAGGTTTCTGCATTTTGCACTTTGACGTTCCCAAGAGGGAAGTGACTAGTGGAAGGGAGAAGGGTGGGGAGGGCAGAGACTGACACGGGAGGGTCTTTGAAATGATGGGTATGCCCCCGATGTTGGGGGAGGCGTCCACGCCCTGACCCCTGCCGCAGCCACAGCTGCAAGGCCGCTGCCCGCAGGCACCCGGGGCTGAGCGGGCTGTCCCTGTGAGGAGCCTGGTAGGCAGTGATACCTCCAGTCTCACCCCACGCACCCACCCAGGACCACAGTCTCTGTGACCAGGCAAGCCAGGGTGGGAGAGGGACCGAGCGTCTATTGCCAAGTCTGCCTTGAGGACCTCCGCTTCCTGGGCCAGCCCCCGGCTGCAGCTCCAGAGCTGGGCCGCAGGTGGCAGGGCTGTCAGGTGCCCTTGGTCCCTCTGTGCAGCTGCGTCCCTTCTCTCCTGCTGTCCTGGGCCCTCCATGGAGAGGCCACCCTGCTGGCTGCTGGGCAGGGCCCCCCACCTTCCCTTCCTGCTCTTGAAAGTGAAGGTCACTGGTCCCCGATGGCTGAGGGAGGAGCAGAGGACTCCCGGTGGGACTCGGCCTCCTAGTCATAGACTCTATTTGTTGCCAGGAAGTATGTATTTAAAAGTGGAAGGAAGAAACAACACAGGAAAAGGCATTCCTGCTCCACCCCCACCCCTTAAACGTATAGTATTTTCAGAGTCAAGAAAGCAAAGAGCTTCCTTCCGAAATGGGTTGGATTTGCTTTCCTGCCTCGGGCGGGCGCGGGAGGGCCCAGGGCCGCCTCGGGTGGCTCCCCGGCTGGCCGCACAGGACCCCTTCTTTTCTCTGAGAAAGCCGAGAGGGAACATTGGCTCACACACTGTGAGATTTTGTTTTTACACTTGGAAGTGATGAATTATTTTATATAAAGTCATTTAAATATCTATTTAAAAAATAGGAAGCTGCTTATATATTTAATAATAAAAGTGCACAAGCTGCCACGTGTGCGTCCTGGGGAAAGTTGTTTTTGGGGTGTGGGTGGCAAACATGGGGGGTTGGGCATCAGCTGTTGCGTGAGACCCCGCTCAGAAAGCTTTTCCCAAGACACACGGGGAAGAAAGGTTCTCTCCAGGCTCCAGCCTTGTTACCCAAACTTCCTGCGTCGCTTCCCAGACACCCGCCTCTGCGCATCTGTTTAATAGGGACGCCACCCAGCAGCCAGGCTGAGGCCTGGCCACCGCCCCGCCCCTGCCCGGCCTCGCCCAGCCTGGGAAAGTGGCTGGTTGGGCTCTGTCCAAGGGTGAGGGGCCTGCAAGGACCAGGCTCCTGACCTCTGACCCCTGCTGTCCAGGTCCTGGCAGAGCTCTGTGGTGAATGGGGAAGGTCTCTGGGCTGGGAAGTGGGTGAAGCTGAGGGGGAGTCTGCAGATTGTGGGAGGGGCCTCGGGGCCTGATCCTACGTGAATGGAGAGGAGACCAAGGATGCCTTGGAGGCAGGGGGAGGGGGTGGGGAGGGGGGGTGAGAATGGGAGTGTGTGGGGGGGTGAGGGATGCTGGAGGGGCAGGCGAAGCTGTGACAAGAAGGGCCTCCCCACTCCTGAGAGTGTGATGGACAAAGTCTTGGGTCACTGGTTCTCAACCCTGGCTCACCTGAGAAGACACTGGTACCCACGCCCCGCCCCAGATGAACTAAATCAGAATCTCAGGGGGAGGCTCAGGCCTCAGGCATCAGAAATTTTGAAAGACATCCCGAGTGATTCCAACGTGACAGGAGTGAGAAGCACGTAGGGCTACACCGAGTTAAGTGGTGGCTATTGAAGCTTCGTTAAAATGAATGAGTGGCCACGCGGTTCCTCAGTCGCACTAGCCACATATCACAGGCGCAATAGCACCCAATAGGGCGTTGGCCTCATCAAGGGACTCCTATTGGACAGTGCTGCCCAAGACACCCTGTCCCTGCACTTAGGCGACCAAGGTTATAGGACAAGGACTGGCACCAGCCGGCTTGGCCAGGATCTAAGTTCCCAGGAGCCTCCGTCATCTCTCCTGTGCTCATGACCCCCACCCTGGCCTCATTTCCCTGAGCTAGCTCTTCCCTGTTTATCAAAAAGCCCCCCAGAAAAGAAACTTACATATTTTCCTTCAAGGCCCAACTTAAAAGTCTCCTCCTCTAAGAAGCCTTACTAGCCTGACCCAGGCCCCTGAGGCCCTCCCAGGCATAGGCCCTTCCTCCCCTGTGTTCCCACAGAGCCTTTTTGTCTGTCTGTCCCCCCAGGCTGAGCTGTGGCAGGAACTCTTCTTTGCCTCCCAGTGCTTAGAACTACCTGGCACACAGTAAGTGTTCAATAAATGTGTGAAAAGATTGACCCGGTCCTGCCCTGGTCGGTGGCTCAGTGGTTAGAACATCAGCCTGTGCACCAGAGAATTGTGGGTTCAATTTCCAGTCAAGGGCACGGACCTGGGTTGCAGGGCCAATCCCCACATTGGAGGTGAGTGTGGGGAGGCAACTACTAGGTGTGTCTCTGTCTCATCTATGTTTCTCTCCGCCCCCCCCCCCCCCACCTTCCACACTCTCTCTAGAAAATAAAATAAGAGATTGATATAGTTCTGAATGCATGAACAGGAGTGTAGTCATGCAAATTCTGACTTAACTGGTGGCCTTTTCTAGAGCCTTTACTGGTATTAGCCCATGGCATGTATTTTGAACTAGGGACCCGGTGCACAGATTTGTGCACATTGAAAAGAAATTAATTAGAAGGTGGCTGGCAAGGCAGGACTGGGCGAGATGAGCCGGACATGCCCTGGAGCCAACCTCCTAAGGTCCCTCCACAGCCAGCCGCACCTGGGGTGGCACCGTGGCTTGAAGGGCATCTGCAAGGTCCCTCTGGCAGGGGGGGTCCCTCGGCCTGGCCTGCAGGGATCAGGCCAAAACCGGCTCTCAAACATCTCCCGAAGGGGCCTGGAGTGTGAGAGGGCACTCTGCAAAGTTGCTGTCATACAGGGTGTGGGATGCAAACGCAAGTGTGCAGTAAACCGGATTAGGGTCGACAGCGCCCCAGCAACAACATAACCCACGGCCAAAGGTGGAGTCTCACAGCCCCGCGAGGAATCGGGCTTCCTCCTCTCTGGTTTCGGGGTGCGTCACCCGAGAACCATCACTGCCAAGTCACTGCAGCTTGGCAGCCCCTGTGTTGAGCATCTGCCCCCTGGTGGTCAGTGCATGTCATAGCGACAGGTCAGACAGTAGGAAGGACACTTAGCATAGTAGCCTTGTATATAGAGAGATTACATAGAGCAGTGGTTCTCAACCTGTGGGTCATGACCCCTTTGGCGGTCGAACGACCCTTTCACGGGGGTCGCCTAAGACCATCCTGCATATCAGATATTTACATTACAATTCATAACAGCAGCAACATTACAGTTATGAAGTAGCAACGAAAATAATTTTATGGTTGGGTCACAACATGAGGAACTGTATTTAAAGGGCCAGAAGGTTGAGAACCACTGATATAGAGAGATAACTACAATTCATTAGCCAAGCAGAGAAGGCATTTCCAGCAGGAGGGTTGCCCGGCTTCTGATGGCGATGGGGCTGGGTTAGAGCCCTGACTGATCCCTGGGCTGTGGATCGAATGTACCTTCCCAGGCCTTTACGCAAGGACTGGCGACAAACAAACCAAACAACCCCCCAAACCAAATGAACCCTGCCGCCCACGTGCCTCCCCAGAAGCCCCAGGAGACATCCAGAAACAGAGGCCCAAGACCTCAGCAAGCCTGTCCTGGGCTTCAGAGGCCAGACCTGCTTGGGAAATGTCATCGACAGAACAGCAGTCCCTGTGGATGCAGAGCAAGAGGACTTGGGGAGCTGGCCTGGGTCTCTGACTGCTTAGCCTGTGAACTTGGGCCAGTGTTTCACCTCCCTGACCCCACATTTCCCATGCCCTACCGCTTTAAGAACACAAGCCAGGTACACCTGGGCTGACGCTCAAATGAGAGGCACGTGTGCACGCCAAAGGTCTGCCCCCAAATTAAGTGTGTCCCGGTGTTGCCCCGTCAGTGGGTCTCACGGAGCCCAGACCGAACACAGCCCCCTCCGGGCAGGCCCTGGGGACCCAGGATGCTGCCAGGGCCCGGCTGTTCTCAGTGGCAGGTGGCAGAGCTGGGTGCTTCCTGCTGGGGTAAGGATTCCGGGGTTTCTGGCTGGAGGGAGGGGCAGGTAGGAGCCCGGAGGAGAAAGTAGGGTGGGTTGGATGCCCGTTAGCAGGCAGGGTCAGGAACTCCGGTTTTCAGTGTGCAAGCAGAAGGGCCCGGCCAAACCCCAGACCATTATCCGGCCACAGAAAGGAAAGTGAATCAGGCGACCAGGAAGAAGCCTGAGGTTAACCTCGCGCAGACAGCGGCCCACGGCAGGGGAGGGCTTGCTGGGTGTCTGGGGTCTGGATGGGTGTCTGACAACCCCTCGAACAAGACGCGAAAGTCACTGGAGTGTGGGCAGTGGCCAGGCAGCCCCGCGGCCCGGGCAGCACTGGCGGCATGGGGAAAGGGCCCCCCCATCAGCGCTTTTGTCCCCAGGTTTTCGGCCCCAGTTTCTGGGAGGGGGTGGATCAGGCCCTGCTGCCCTGGATGCTGGGACTGCTGAGGGAGCAGGGGGGCCACGCCAGCCTGGAAAGCCCCAGGGCACAGTGACGACGGCAGAGAGCTCGCTCCCAGTGCCCTGCAGGGCCATGGCTGCCGTGGCCGTCCCTGGTCCAGGACCACAGGAAAGCCCACATGGAAAGGTCGCTGGCGGCAGGCACCTGGGCTGAGGCAGGCACCTGGGCTGAGCCTGGTGTCTCCACGAGGAGTCCAGGAAGGAGTCTGTATACCATCAGAATTACATTGATGTTAATTTAACTGATTGTTATAACTTAAGATGCTAATGGTACCTCCCAGGGCGACCATTAAGAAAACAGTAGGAAATATCTACTAAGAGAAATGAGGAGGGAATTCAAATGCCATCCCTGCGTATTTTCCTTTGAAAGCCTCCTGGCTCTCTAGTTGTCAGTGAAATGCCGGGAGCCTTAACTCCGTGAGGAGAGGAGGGGTGCTCACACTCCTTCCCCCTGGGTCCCTTCGTTTTCCAAGCGTCTTCCCAAATAAGACCACGTTTCCTCTTCACAAAAACCCTGTGAGGCAAGCTTTATAATATCAGTTTTCTAAGTGAGGGCTCTGGGGCTCAGAGAGATTAGGGAAGTAGCCCGAGGACACACAGCCAGTGTGAAAGGTGGGACTACACTGAGGTCTGTCTGATTCACGGACAGGGCTCCTTCCTCCAAGTCCAGCTCAGCACGTGGCCACCAAGATGCTGGCTTCCTTGTCCTTTGCTCCTTCTCCTCAATTTTAAAATATCAAACATGAGCCGAAGCAAAGAGATAGTAAAAGGAACCCACATGTACCCATCACTCAGCTTCAACCCTTTGGGGCAATCTCGACTCATAGACATCGCCGCACACTATCCCCTGCCCACTCCCATTCTTTTGAAGCAAATCCCAGATAGAGCCTTTCAAACGTGAAATTTTCAATACGTGCCTTGAAAAGGTGTTTGTTTTTTACATGTAACCACAAATATTATGATCACTTCCAAAAAATAATTAATTCCTTAATATCATCCAGTATCTAAGTTAGTGTTTTAATTTCTCTGTCTCTTTTTAAAGTTTGTTTGAATATGGACCCAAATATGGTGCACACAGTGCAATTGGTATTTTTCATTTATAGATTTCCCCTCCCTCTTACCTCCCACCCCCTACAAGCAGTTTATCTGCTGAAAGAAATGGTTCAATTGTGCTGTATAGCTTCTCAGAATCTGGACTTTTCTGATTGCAGGGCCATAGTGTCACTGGTGTGTCCTCTGTTTTTGTAAATGGGCAGTTAAATCTGAAGACTCGGCCAGATTCAGGTTCAGTATCAGAAAGTTCCGAAGACGGATCATCTCCTTTGTCCTCACGACATTTTTATCTGTGAAACTTGGAAGCAGCTCAAAAGTCTGCTGCCAGGGGGGAAAGTTATATCACAGTAGTTCACTGTTACAGTGGACTTTTATGCAGTCATTAATAATCCTCGTTTTTAAAACATATTGAGCGATATGGGGAATGTTTATTATATAATGTTAAGAAAAGAGGCAGGAATCAAAAAACTCATATGGTATGCCATATATTTTATACAGAGGAAAAGCATGAAAAGAAACCACTAATTGCAAGAAAAAAAATTATGCTAATAGAAGCTTTAGAATTATGGGGGATGTATTTTCTTTATTCTTTCTGTAGAATTCAAGTTTTAATAATATGTTCATATGACTTTTATCATCAGAAAAAAATGATTTAACATAATTTGTGAAACTCCCACGTGTCACATTGTGATTTTCCTGAAGTCATCCAGAGGACCGCAAAGTGTCACCTTCAAACGCACAAGGCGGTGTGACCACATGAGCAAGTGACCGGTCAGTTGCTGGTTGGCGGCTGGCTTTTGGTGTCTCTGAATGCTGATGTTGGTTACAAAGACCAGTCTGCAGGTCACGTGGGTGGAGAACAGTTTATCAGAAAGGCCCCCGGATGACCTAACCAGTTTGGCTCAGTGGATAGAGCGTCAGCCTGCGGACTCAAGGGTCCCAGGTTCAGTTCCGGTCAAGGGCATGTACCTTGGTTGCGGGCATATCCCCAGTAGGGAGTGTGCAGGAGGCAGCTGATAAGATGTTTCTAACTCTCTGTCCCTCTCCCTTCCTCTCTGTAAAAAAATCAATTATATATATATATTTAAAAAAAGAAAGGCCCCCGGAGAAGCCCTTGGCTTAGCTGGCCTGGTCAGTGGGCGTGGGTCTCCAGAAAGCCCAGGCCACCGCCTGTGCCTCCTCCACATCACTCATCACAGGACCTCACACTGCAGAGACACCATCCCCCAGCAGCGAGGACAGCTGGGGGCAGCTCCAAGCACGTGGAGCAGGTCGAGGCCGGGGCACAGCCCCTCTTAGGGCATGCTGGGGGTCCCTCGGCCAGGACAGAAGAACCAGACAAAGAAAGAAGTGAGAATTCCGTTCATGATTTCAACCTTCTGCTTCCCAGTCCAGGTTAGCCCAGATCAGTGTCCCTAAAGCAGGCATCAGACACTGATCTACGTGAAAAGAAGATTAGATGTAAAGTCCAGGAGGCCTGTTTCTAGCTCTGACACTCTAATCCTTTCTGGGACCGGGGTCAAAGTTCCTGGGAGAGGGAGAGGGAGAGGGAGAGAGAAAGGGGGGGGGGGGGGCAGAGAGATTGGTTGTTTCTTCACTCATAAATGATCATTTAAATTTTGTTCTCACATGTATACCATCATACATTAGATTGCGGCATAGATGTCACACACACACACACACACACACACACACACACAGTGCTTGTGAGAGCCACACCACAACCCAAATTCCACTCATGCATTTCAACTCCAGGGAAACCACAAATCACTAGGGTCACCCTCTAGCCAACCAGTCTCTTCCGTGTTATTCCTGGTTCCCGTTAAGTGGACGATAGATTTTAAAACGTTTCTTTTTCTATTAAGTTGGCACAAGCTGATTACAGGGAAGTGGGAAAAGGCAAAAAAAAAAAGTATAAATAAAAATCACTACCTTGGCCACACCGTTCCGCGGTAACCACGGCCAACATTCTGCTGTATCTCCTTCCAGCCTTTGAATCGTATATTTACATGTTCACATAGTTGCTATCACATTGTACATACAGTCTCATATCAGTGTTGTACTTGATACCATAATCGGGAACCCTTTCCCATATCATTGCAGTTCCGTGTCGATAGCCTTGTGTTATTATCTGCTATGTTTCTCTGAGCTGATTAAGCAATCCACTAGTACTCGCTGAGCTTCCGCTATGTATATGGCAGATAAGGTGAAACATTCTAGGGCGCGTGGCTATAACCACGTTTCTGTTGGTGAGAAGAAGAAAAACAGGGACATGCCAAGCTTTCAGACCAGACCAGGGAGGAGGGGAGAGACAGACAGGACGGGTGACCATGGGAACCGTATTTTCTGAGCTGAAAATTGGTCCACAGGATCTGACCAAGGTGGCCTTGGGCAGGTCATTGAATTTCTCTGTGCCTCGGTTTCCTCTTTTGTAAATCAGCAATGAGAGTAGGACTTGTCTCTAAACCGTCCTAGAAAATAGCACTACGCGAGTGTTTGCTGTTTCATTACTGGGGTGGGTCGGGGGGAGGATACAAAAATATTTCAGAAGCTGTTGCTTGGTTGTCAAAATATTTGCATTTCTAGCACATTCTAATGTAGGGATCGTGGTGCAAAATATTTGAAATCTGAACTGTCCTGGGAGACACAGAGTGCGGGCGGTCCTTGGGGGAAGGGAGTGGGGAAGGGAGAAAGAGAGAGAAAGGGACATAAAAAGAGACAGAAAGAAAAGGAGACACCGAGAGTCGTTCTGGCCAACAATCAGGAAAGACTACGCCGAGGAGGAAAGATCGGAAACGGGCTTTAAGATCTTCCTTAAAAACCACAGCCCTCTGATTCACACGGTGACACTCGGAGGGAGAGGGACAACGCCTGGCCGACCCCTCCCCGGACTTGAACTCCGTCTGCAGAGCCGGCCCACCTCCTGAGTCGGAGAAGGCACTTGGCTCACCTCGCTGGGGCGAAGGGAACAAACCGGAGAGAAGACCAGAGGAACTTCTCGGCCGATTTCCCTCCTCATTTTATCCGGGAGCCAAGGCCTGCACGGGGACTTGGGTTCCAGGGCAAACATTCTTCACTGTTTTCTCAGCATCATGTAACCCGACCCGGGGCTATCAGCTGAGGTCCAAATAGAACATGCTCGCACAGCGCCGCACTCCTTGGCTCAACATGACAGGTCATCTGGCCCAGGAATTTATTCTCTTCATTTTTCGAATGATTTGACAAGGAGTGACTTTCCCATTAAAAAAAATTCTTTTTTACTTGAGCAGCATTTTTTTTAAAGAAAAAAAAGAAAAGACTAATAAGGACTTGCCAGCTGTTGACAGCCCTGATGGTGAGACGAGACTGACTGGAGTCACACAGCCTGGCCTCGACTCTGGGCACTTTAGTGAGGAGCCAGGGGCCTCTCGAAGGTGCTGGTGGTGGACACGGGCAGCCCAGGGAAAGCTGCAGGTTGAGAAGAAAGACTGGGGCCGGCCCATGTGGCGCAGTGGTTGAGCGTCCACCTATGAACCAGGAGGACCCGGTCAGGGCCCAGGCCCAGGTTGTGGGCTCGGTCCCCAGTAGGGGGCGTGCGGGAGGCAGCCGATCAGTGATTCTCTCTTGCCATTGATGTTTCTATCTCTCCCTCTCCCTTCCTCTCTGAAACCAATAAAAAAATATAGTTTAAAAATTAATTTTTTTTTTTAAAAAAAGAAGAAAGACTGGGACTCAGCTAGTCTTTCGATTTTGCTTGTATTTTATCACTTGGTCTGGAAAGTAGCTCTTTTTATGATTGACACAAAGAGAACCAACCCCAAGGAGGTTAAACGGTGGTCCGATGGCATGGTAACCGGGGCTTTTATGCCAGTTCTCCCCTGCGGGACCGAGGGCCGGAGGAAAGGAGCTCTGCCGAACCCTTCCTCCGATCCCCACCTCACAGGACCCAGCTCGGCGCAGGCGCTCCATCGTGTTGGCTCGGACGATGCCTGCACTCTCCGCACGTGGGCGCGAGGTAAGAGGCTTTAACCGTCCAAGTGGCACCCCCTCGGTGAATTCCCTTCTGACGCCTGGACGCGCTGTGCCAACAGGAACATAGGGCATCCATCCCCTCCCGCCCCCTGATTTCCCTGAACAGATGGCATTCGTTTCCATTGCTGCTGTGCCAAAGCAGCACAAACACCGTGACTAAAAGCCACACGAAGTTATTCTCTGGTCACCCTGGAGGTGAAGAGTCGGAGACCCGTTTCACGGGGCCGACGCTGAGGTGTCAGGAGGTGTCTGTGGATGGCGCCTGCCTGCAGGACCGTCACAGGCCGGCATTCCAAAGAACTCTGAATCTAACCTCAGAAAAAGCCTTCGAAGATGAGTCAGTCCTCAGCGACATTCTCCTGGGGGCCTGGAGGAGAAAGTCACGCAGCACGTTAACCAGCAAAGCTAATAAAGGACCCTGGAGACACCGCTCCCTCTCTGCAGGCCCTGCGCTCAGCCTCTCCGCTGGCCTGCCCAACCCTGGCCTGCCCGACGCTGCCCCGGCGGCCAAATCCGTAATTGTTCCCAGGGAAACGCGCGAGCATCAGGATTTAATTTCGACGCTACCCGCTCTCAACAAATCAGCAGGCTGTCGCTGATGGGGGGAGGGAGGGAAGCTCTATCCACTTCCTAAATTCTTGGGTGTGTTCCTGGATCTGTCTGCCACAGCACGGCCCGGGAGGCATCGGTGTCCAACCCCCGCGGTCCCATCTGGAGCATTTGTAGGACCAGCCCTCTGTCGCAAGAAGCAGTGGACGGGGAACCGCTCGAGGTCGAGGCTGACTGCAGAGGCCTCTGGTGAGGGGCGAGTCCTGCCTGGAAGCCCACCTGGCCTAGAGTTCTCAGGGCCATCCCAGCCCCCCGAGCCAGCCAGCATCTCCTCAAAGGCCTTCCTTCTTCCTCCTCCCAAATGAACATCATCAACCAAAAGCATGAGCCTGGGTGAGATCTCACTTGGTTCAGTAACTCTCGGCCATCCGGTCCTGATGCTCTGACGTGATCCAGCCCTTTCTGATTCGCTAAGCTGTGCTTGAAGGCTCTCAGCTGTGTGTGCAAGCCACCCCGCGTGTATAAGAATGACAAGAGTTGCAATGTAGGCGTGTTTCCCGCTTTGTCGCACCTGATCCCCACACCAACCCTGTGAGGTAGGTATTCCTGTCCTCCCACAGTTTCCCCAGGAGACACCTACCCAGGGCGAGTGCACGTGGCTTGCCCAAGGTCCCTCAGCTAATAAGTAGCGGAGTCAGAATTCACCGTCTGACGCACGGCGAGGCAACGCAACACACCCGTCTTCCTAATCACCTGGGTTGTGAGCTGGACTCCACCCTGACGTGTGTTCTATCGAGCTGTCAGGCATCCTGCCTCGCAGGCAGAGAGAGGGCTCTGGGTCCGCAGATGAGGCTCCGAGCCTTCCAGACCTCCCTGTCCAGCCGCGCTCCTCCCTTCCATTTGCTGCAAGACAACTGTGTCCAGGAGGCCAAGGTCACGGCCCCTAAGAGCTAAGTTAAGTCCTAACTTCTAGCTACAGGCTTCGCCAGGAAGTTTCTTAGCTTTTTCAGTCTGAAGAGTTGGCATGACCCTGGGTCAGGTGGTTCTTCGCCTGCCCAATCAGTCTAGTCTTGGGGGCATTGCCCAGAGATTCGATTTCTGACCCAAAGGTGACCTGGGCGAGATTACAGGACGATCACACTTCGAGTTCAGCATCTCGCATGGTCCTCTGCTGTGCTGACATTCACATTGAATAGTCACATGTTAAAAAACTCCCCACACTGTCCGTGTTGATCATCTGCTGTGCTATTATAAGGATGTTTGCTTAGAACTGTCTCTATTGTTTGGCACTTGGGTCGTTTCCAATTTTTCACGTTACTCCACAGAATAAAATAGATCACTTCCCATTTGCTTAATTTTTTATTTACTTCCTTGTAGGTAAGTTTCCTAAAGTGGAATTAATAGTCCAGAAGCTATGAACATTTTTATAGCTTATAATTCACATAACCGGATTGTTTGTTTAAGGAATTACACCAACTCATATTATCACCAGCAATCTATTTCCCCACAATACTGTTAACAGGAAGTTTCTCATTTTTATTTTTATTTTTACTAGTTTAACAGTTTCTAGAAAGATATCTTTTTTTCCCCTTTCTTATTGAATTTATTGGGGTGACATTGGTTAATAAAAGGGTTAAGGTGTACAGTTCTATAATACACCATCTGTATATTGTATTGTGTTCACCTCCCCTAATCAAGTCTCCTTCCATCACCATTTATCCCCTCTTCTATCTCCCCCTGCCTTTCCTCCTGATAATCACCATACTGTTGTCTGAGTTGTGTGTCTGGGGATTTTTTTTTCTTAATCCCTTCATCTTTTTCTTTTTTAAGATTTTTAAATTAATTTTTAGAGGGAGAGGAAGGGAAGGAGGGAGAGGAAGGGAGAGAGAGAAAGAGAGAGAGAGAGAGAGAAACATCTATATGAGAGGGAAACATTGATCAGCTGCCTCCTGCATGCCCCTTACTAGGGAGTGAGCCTGCAACTGGGGCATGTGCCCTGGCGGGGAATGGAACCTGCAACCTCTCCGTGCACAGGACAACACCCAACCCACTGAGCCACACCGGCCAGGCCTCCCTTCGCCTTTTCCACCCAGCCCCATGACCTCCTGCCCTCTGACAGCTGTCAGGCTGTTCTCTATCTAGAATGACACCTTAACATTGTTTAGATATGCTTTTCTTTTTCTTTTTTGTTTTCAAGGCTGTATCTTTTTCTATGTGATGTACTTTTGTTCTTTTTATTTGGGAATAAACTGTTCATCTCCTTTGGAATTGAGACATGAACTACATATTTGTATCAATTCTTTCCTAGTTCAAAATAAACTTTGAGTAGTTCTATTTTTCACATAGCTTTTATTTTTGTAGCCTTGTTTTATATGTATCTACCATAAATTTTAGAATAATCTTTATATATTCCTATCTTGTCTTTAACAATATTTTTCATTTCTTCAATATTTATCACCCCTTCAAACATGAGGTAGCCATGTCATTTTTCCCATTCTTAAGAGTACTAGTGTATATTTTACTCCAATCCATCTACAATTTATTCCATACTAGAGGCCCAGTGCATGAAATTCGCGCACAGGTAGGGTCCCTAGCGGCTGCCAGCTGCCGGCCAGGGCCTTCCTTTGTTCCGCGCTGCCTCCTGGTGGTCAGCACATGTCATAGCGAGCTGATCGAACTCCTGGTCGGTCAAACTCCTGAGGGGACACTTTGCATATTAGGCTTTTATATATATAGATGATGTGATGTATTAATCCAGAGTAATTAACTTTCTTTCTATTATTCCATTGCCTGAACAGTTAGTTAGCAATGAAATCTCTCTGCATTGTATTGTTTCTTCTCTGTTGTAAATTAAGTGTATAAAGTAGGAATTTCTTTTCTGTTTCATTCACACAGCAAATATTTATTGAGCACCTACTATGTGCCAGGCACTGTTCTAGGTGCTCGGGATACAACTGTGAACAAAACGAACATCCTATTGGAGGAGTCAGGGGAGAGAGGTAAATTTTAGGAATAGAGATAGATGGATAAATAAATAACAAGTAAGGTAAGAAGGAATGACAGGAAGCCTGGCAGGAAGGTGAAAAGTTGACATTTTCAATGGGGAATGTAAGGAAGTGACATTTGAGCAAAGACTTGAAGGAAGGGAGGGGACAAGCATGCAAATACCTGGGCGGGGGGGGGGGGGTGGGGGGGGGAGGACGGCCACGGGGAGGGAAGGTTCCAGTGGAGAGAACAGTAATTGTCAAGGAATACCAAGTTTCCTGAGGACGAAGGTGCTGGGGGTTTTCGGGCTGTGGTGCTGAGGAAGCCTGGAGGAACGCAGCGGAACCCACAGACTGGTGAGGAGGCCCCCGGCAGTGGTCCAGGCAGGAGGCCGTGGTGGCCTCGGTCAGGGCAGTGGAGGTGAGGGGCTGAGCAGTGGTCGATTCTGGATCTATTTTTGACCTTAGGATGACTCCACATATTTGGGGCAGACCACTGGAGGCGGGTGGACTTGCCATTGACTGAGATGCATCAGACTGTAGGAGGAACAGTTTGCAATTTGGAATTGGTCCTGTTTTAAGCTTACGATGCGTTACATACCAAAGGAAGGTGGTTTACGCTGTTTCCTGCTTGTGGGCCGATAGTTTGATAAATGCTTTTTTGTGAGGTATTTGAAATCCTGTGAGAGAGTCTTTATTTTTTCTATCATTCTATAAAATTGGTATCAACTATTCAGCTTCTATAATTATTCCGCAAGGCTTTAACCTAGAGTTGCATTCCAGCTGTTAACTTTGAAAGCCCTGTCACATTTATGAAGCTTTGTTTTCTCAGCGGTGATCTGGTATCTCTCTCCGTTTGTTCACATCCTCCTTTAGTCTTCCTGCTTCGGTTTAATAATATTCTTGGAATAAATCTCATGGCTCAAAGAAAATCCTCAAGTAAATTTATTGTTGGTTTGTGGTTATAAATGGAATCTTTCTCTATTTTTATTTTATGTTTTTACTAACATAACCCTATTTCACTGACAGAAATGCCATTATGCGATGTGGGTTTCTTTTGGCTACATCTTTGCTGAATTCATTTATTATTTCTAGTAATTTCGGGGCTGCTTTTCTTGGAACGTTCAGGTATATAATCATGTCAACTACCAAGAAGTAGTAATTTTTTAATTCCTATATTTATAGCGATCACCAGCATTTCCAATGCCATGTTGAAAAGAATGGTGCTGGGAGAGCCTTCTGGTCTTATCTTTCAAGGCGAGGAACTCTTACATCTCCAGTAAATGTGATACCGGCTTTCCAGAATGAGTACCTGACTCTTCTCATCAAAAAATAAAAGTCTCGCCTGGCCGCCGTGGCTCAGTGGTTGAGCATCAACCTATGAACCAGGAGGTCATGGTTCAATTCCCAGTCAGGGCACGTGTCTGGGTTGCAGGCTCGATCCCCAGTGGGGAGCGTGTAGGAGGCAGCCGATCAATGATTCTCTCTCTCTCTCTCCCTTTTCCTTCCTCTCTGAAATCAATAAAAAAAAATATATATTTTTAAAATGTCTCAGCATTTTAAACAACTAAACTTGTGCTGGACTGAATGGACTGCGTCCGGTGTGGGGAGCTGTTACCAGTGGTTTTCCGAAAGCCGCCTGGCTCCTGACAGGAATAGAGAATTTCACTGGTTTGCATCTCCCGGGCGGGCGCACACCAGATGTTTGCCTTAGCATACCATACATTCCCAAGGCATGCACCCCGGGCGGTGGGGGGGTGGGGGGGGGCTCTCTCCCCAGGCGCAGCTGCCTGCAGTCCCTCTGACCCCTTGCCAAGTGCACAGGCTCATCTGGTCAAAGACTTCTCTTGGGCATCACAGGCCTTGGAACCGGATTCCGAATTCCTGTGCACGGTTTGCCATTGTCACAGGGGCCGTCTCCAGATGGCCTGACCTGTACTCGGACCCCACAGTCCCCAGCAAGTTGCAGAGCACTTGGCAGGTGCTCAGGAAATACTGTCTCCTGAACGGAGGGGCTCACTGACCAGGAGTTGAGCAATGTCACCTCCTGGCATCGGTCTTTGGGAGGCGGGGGGGCCTGTGGAGCCGGGTGACTTCTTTAAAACCTCTCCATGTGTCCATATGTCTCCCCCATCGAGAGCCTGCTGCAAACACGCCTAACCTGCCCGTGTGTCTCCCCCGCAGGACAGGTATGCGGCAGGCATAAGAGCTGGCTTCTGGGGTGGGGGAGCGGGGAGCTTTTCCAGAGGACATCTCTTTACTCAGCAAATATTTACCTCGCAAAGGGAGGGGGAAGGGCATTCCAGGGAGAGAGAGAGCAGTTTAAACAAAGCTAAAGAGGAAGGAAACCCAGAGATGTGTGCGGGGGTCGTGAGTAGTGGAATTCAGGAGATAAAATCTGGAAGATAACAGGGGAAACCCATCAAGAAGTCCTTGGATTCTTGGCAAAGGAGTTTGGGCTTATTTCTGCAGACAAGAGGGAGTCAAAGAAAGATTCTGAGCACGAGATAGACATCATCAAAACTGCTCGTTAGGAAAACTAATTTGACAGGCAGTGGTGCCCAGAATGGACGGAGACGAGGAATCATGATGTAAAGCCGCCGGCAGTGATGGAGCGCTTAGCACGCACGCAGCACCACGCCAAGCCCTTTAGACACAGCGTCTCATTCAATGAGGGTAAGAGATGGTACGTCTAAGACTAAGTGCCCGGCACGTGGCGTTTTCCAGTCCTCACAGTCGCCCTGTGAGCCGAGTCTTATTATTGCCTCAATTTCGCAAATGAGGCCTGAGGTTCACAGGGATGAAATAGGAAATGCCAGGATTTAAATTCACGTTGGTCTGATTCCTGAGGGAGGGAGACGCTAGGAAGCAATTGCAAACGTTACCTGACAATTGGTAACGAGAGGGGGAGGAACAGGAGAGGAGGGACAGAGAAAATGGATGTACCACCGACTAATGGACACCTAATGGACATGACAAGGCAACAGACAGGCGGGCTGGGAGAGAGCCTGGTCCAAGGGCATGGGCGGCCAACAGAAAGGGGGCATCGCAATGAAAGGCAAGAACATAGGATTGGGGCATAAAAACAAGCCCGGCTGGTGTGGCTCAGGGGTTGAGCCAGGACCTATGAACCAGGAGGTCCCGGTTTGATTCCCCGTCAGGGCACATGCGTGGGTTGCAGGCTTGATCCCCAGTGTGGGGCGTGCAGGAGGCAGCCGATCAATCATCCTCTTTCATCATTGATGTTTCTCTCTCTCTTTCCCTTCCTCTCTGAGATCAATAGAAATATATTTCTAAAAAAAAACAAACAAACAAAACATAGGAGGCATAGTAAGTTAGAGGGATTCAAATATGTTTAATTTGATGTGTGGATGGCATTATCAAGTAGAGCTATCTTGCAAGCATATTGGAAAATCATCTTATTCCTTGCACCCCTTTCCCCATTTATAATTTCTCATTTTAAAAAATTACTTTAACGTTTTTTATTGGGGTAAAATATGCATAATATAAAATGTACCTTTTAACCATTTTTAAGAGTCTTGCGGTTTTTCAATGAGCATTGACTTCTGGTTTCCCTTCCAGCGTATGTAAGGAGCGTGTAAATCATCACCAGATTCTAACAGCAAGTAAGAAACTAAACAAACTGAAAATTCAACAACCCTCCCCAGATTCAGCAGGAAAGTGGAGGTCACAGGGCAAAGTGCTGCCCTGGACATCGGAGAAACAGACGCACAGACACAGAGTCACAACTCACCGGAGCACAGAGACCTCCGTGGGAACCAGCAGCAGCGGAGGGAAACCTGGACTCTAGTGGACATGTTGCTGGGGCTCAGCGCGGGCGAGTCTGAGTGCCAGGGGATCCCAGTGCTTTTGCTGAGTTTTGGCTCCAGCAGCTCTCACCTAGATTCTCACAAGGAAAATGCCCTCATGCTGCCAGCAGGGGGAGGCGGAAGTGACGGTGTGAAATAGGCCAGAGGGTCTGCTCTTCACCAGGCCTGCATTCAGGAGAAGCTGTCTTCCCAGAGCCTACGCTGTTGGGGTTCTAGCAGAGCTTCGTCCACCTGGGGAAGGGGAACAGCCAACCCCAGCCCACTCCAGCCATCTCGCCCCACCTACGGGAGAGACAACGGAGAAGCACTCGTGGAGGTCACAGCCCAGGGACACAGACTCGCTGGAAGACAGAGACCTGATCATAGGCCTGTGGAGCACTCACTCGCCCTCCCCCCACACCCCACCACCACCCCAGTAACGGCCGGCTTACCAGGGTTCCTTTCCCCCCATATACCATGTCTGGCTTTCACCAACAATAAAAAAAGCTTACAAGGCATACCAAAGGCAAAAATTATGGTCTGAAGAGGCAGAACCAGACTCATGTATGGCAGGGAATGTTGGAATTCTCAGACCAGGAATTTAAAACAACTGTGATTAATATGCTAAGGGTGCTAATGAATAAAGTAGACAACATGCAAGAACAGATGGGTAACATAAACAAAGATATGGAAAGTCTAAGAAGGAATGTTTTAAATGCTACCGGTCAAATGCACAGTAACAGGCATGCTCTTGATGGCTTTATTAGTAGACTGGACATGGCTGGGGAAAAAATCTCTGAGATTGAGACTGTGTCAATAGAAACTTCCAACATTAAAAATCAAAGAGAAAAAAAGACTGGGGGTGGGGAGAAGAACAGAATACCCAAGAACTGTGGGACAACTTTAAAAGGGCTATATTTGCATAATGTATGGAATACCAAATGAAGAAAAAGAGAGAAGAACAGAAGAAATATTTGAAGCAGTCATGACTGAGAACTTCCCCCAAATCAATGTCAGATGCCAAATCAAACCACTGATCTAGGAAGCTTAGAGAACACCAAGGAAGGTAAATGCCCAAAAACCCACACCTAAGCATATCATATCCAAACTGCATAAAAATCAAAGATGCAAAAAATCTTGCAAGAAGCCAGAGGAAAAAACACCCTGTCTGTAGAGGATTAAAGGTAGGAATTAATTTGACTTCTCAGAAACCATGCAAGCAAGAAGACAGTGGAGTGAAATATTTGAAGTGTGTAGAGAAAAGCCCACCTTGAGTTCTGTACCTTGTGAAATGATCCTTCAAAAGTGAAGAAGAAAAAAAGACTTTCTCAGACAAACAAAAATTGAGGATATTTGTTGTAAGTAGATCTGACTTGCAAGAAATGTTAAAAGAAGTTCTTCAGAGAGAAGTCAAATCTACATTTTAAAAAAGGGAGCGCATTGGAGAAGGAATAAGTAAAGGTAAAATGAAAACTTGTCTTCTAATTGATCTAGCAGATAACAGTTTGTTCAAAAATAATAGCAACAATGAATTTGATTATGTATAAATAAGTAATACATCCACCTATAATATACATACACACATATGTTTATGTATAAGTGAAATGAATGACGGTAGAAATACGACGACCAAGAGGGAGAAATTGGGAATATTTTGTTATGATCGGATACTTCCACTACTTCTGCAGTGTTCAGTGTTATTTGAAAGTGGACTTGGATTAGTTGTAAATGTGTATTGCAAATTCCAGGGCAACCACTATAAAGTTTAAAAAAGTATCATTGATATGCTAAGAAAGGAGAAAAAAAATGGAATCATATAAAACACTCAATTAAAATCACGACAGCCAGCCCTGGCCAGTGCGACTCAGTCAGTAGGAGCGTTGTCCCATACACCGAAAGGTCCCAGGTCATCAGCTGCCTCCTGCACTCCCTACAGGGGATCAAACCCAAAACTAGTGCATATGTCCTGACCGGGAATTGAGCCATCAACCATTCCATGCACTAGAGATGAGGCCCAACTAACTGAGCCACACTGGCCAGGGCCGAGTTCTTTATATATTCCTGACACAAATCCTTTGTTGAACATATGATTTGCCAATGTTTCTCCCAGTCTACAGCTTATCTCTTCATTCTTCTTGTTTCCTTTACAGCAAAAGTTTTTGACTTTGATGAAGTACAATGTATCCATATTTTTCTTTTATGGATCATGCTTTTTTGGTCAAATCTTAGAGCTCTTTGCCTAACCCAGATCATTAAGATTTTCTTCTCTATTTTTCTCTAAAAGTTTTGTAGTTTTATGGTTTTTTAAAATATATATTTTTATTGATTTCAGAGAGGGAGAGAGAGGTAGAAACATCAATGATGAGAGAGAATCATTGATCGGCTGCCTCCTGCGTGACTCCTACTAGGGGTTGAGCCCACAACCTGGTCATGTGCCCTGACCGGGAATCAAACTGTGACCTGTGACCTCCTGGTTCATAGGTCGATGCTCAACCACTGAACCATGCGGGTTAGGCTGTAGTTTTTAATCCATGGTCTATTCTGAGTTAACTTTTGTATAAGGTGTGAGGTTTGTTTTTTTGCATATGGATGTGCAACTGTTCCAACACAATTTGTTGTGGGGGAAAATACTATCCCTTTTGGCAATGAATTGCCTTTGATAAATATCAATTGGCCATATTTGTGTGTGTCTATTTTTGTTTCACGGATCTGTGTGTCCCTCCTGTTGCCAATACCACACCATTTTGATTACTGTAGCTTTTTAGTAAGTCTTATAATCAGGTAGCCTGATTCCTCCAACTTCGTGCTTCTTTTTCTTTTTGTGTGTGCCTCTTTTTCAAAAACTGTTTTAGCTATTCTAATTCCTTTGCCTTTCCGTATAAATTTTAGAATCAGTCTGTGTATTATCTACTAAAAATCTGTTAAAGTTTTTATTTGAATTGAGTTCAGTTTATCAATTTGGAGAGAGTCAAGTCTATCCTCTGTTGAGTCATGTAATCCATGAACATGGTATGTCTCCTTTTATTTAGGAGCGTTCTCTCATCAGTGTTCTGTGGTTTTGATTTCTTTCATCAATGTTTTGTGCTTTTCAACATAGAGTTTCTATATATGTTTTAGGAGACTTATACCTAAATCTTCATTTGTAAGCTATTGTAAATGATATCTTTTTTAAAATTCTGGTTTCCAATTTTTATTGCTAGTATATAGAAATATGATATATTTTTATGTGTTGGCCTTACATTCTGCCACCTTGCTAAACTCACTTATTGGCTATAGGTGATTTGTGTGTGTGTGTGTGTGTGTGTGTGTGTGTGTAAATGAATTGTTTGGGCTTCTCTGGGAATAGGGACAGTTTTATTTCCTCCTTTTTAATTCATATGCTGTTTTGTTTTGTTGTTGTATTTTTAAAATCATCAATAGCCCTGGCCAGTGTGGCTCAGTGGGTTGAGTGTTGTCTCATGCACCGAGAAGATGCCTTTTGATTCATTTACGTTTTGCTCCTGAATCTAAAATACAGAGGGTAGTTCTGTTGACTGCAGGGATAACCCACTTTTATAATATCACTATCTTATCACCAATTATTAAAACTAGTCTTCCCTGTTGACACACTTTCCGTGATTGCTGCCATCAATATTTACGTTTCCCTACAGCTGCACCGTCAACCTGATCTCTTTCTTCTTCTATTTTGCAGCCACACCCTAGAACAAGACAAGATCTACCAACCAGGTGAGCTACGGCTTCTGTGCACTTCAGAACGATGTCAATCTCTAGGGGGTGGGGGCATTTCTGCTTCCTTTTCCTCCAGAAAGCTAAAAGGCAGCTGTCCCCCCTAATCCGTGGTTTCGCTTTCCCTGGTTTCAGTTGGCTGCCGTCAACTGTGGTCCAAAAACATTAAGGACAATTCCAGAAATAAAGTTTTACATTGCGTGCTGTTCCGAGTAATGTGATGAAATCTCCCGCCCTCCGGCTCCGTCCTGCTGAGCGCGTGATTCATCCCTTTGTCCGGCGTGTCTGCGCCGTCTGTGCTACCGGCCGTTAGTCACTCAGTAGCTGTCTCCACTATCAGATCGACTGTCACAGTATCACTGAGCTTGTTCCCAAGTCACCCTTATTTTCCTTAAAAATGGTCCCAAAGGGTAGGAGTAGTGATGCTGGCTCGGAATGTGCCAGATTAAAAGTAGAACTGGGCCCTAGCCGGTTTGGCTCAGTGGATAGAGCGGCGGCAGGCAGACCAAAGGGTCCTGGGTTCAATTCTGGTCAAGGGCACGTACCTTGGTTGCAGGCTTCTCCTCAGCCCAGCCCGGCCCCGAGTTGGGGCACGTGTAAGAGGCAACCAATCGATGTGTTTCTCTCACATCGATGTTTCTCTCAGTCTTTCTCCCTAAAAATTAATGGAAAAATATCCTCGGGTGAGGATTCACAAAAAATAAAATGAAGGTAGAATTGGAATATGCCAAAGACAGACTGTAAAGTGCTTCCTTTACGTGAAAAGGTAAGAATGTATAGGAAGAAGCAAAGTATATATAGAGTTTGCTACTATCCATGGTTTCAGGCACCCACTGGGGGTCTTGGAATGCACTCCCTGCGGATAAGGGGGGCGTGACTGTGGTTCAGACGGTAGCTGAGTAGGCAGCCCATCTGAGATCCATGGGGAAGGCAGCCCAGGTCACTAGGGTGCAAGCAGACAAAGGCGGGGTTCCCACCAGGCAGCCCCTCTCCGTCTGATGGGGGGAACCGATGAGAAGTCGGCGAGTCATTTCTTTTGTTTCATTTTTAAAAAATGATTTTAAAATGTTTCTAAGTATTCAGTTGCGGTATAAAGGGGTGTCTATGCAGCAGAATGGGAAATGAAATAAAAAATGCATTCAAAGAGTTAAAGTTCGCATATGCTTTTTATATGCCAGGCACGGCTCTAACCGCTGTACATGTATTAGCTCACTTTTCTTTTTAATATATTTTATTGATTTTTTACAGAGAGGAAGGAAGAGAGAGAGAGAGTTAGAAACATCGATGAGAGAGAAACATCGATCAGCTGCCTCCTGCACACCCCCTACTGGGGATGTGCCCGCAACCCAGGTACATGCCTTTGACAGGAATCGAACCTGGGACCCTCCAGTCCGCAGGCCGACACTCTATCCACTGAGCCAAACCGGTTTCGGTGTATTAGCTCACTTGATTGTGACAAAACCCCCAACAAGGCAGGCATCGCCGCCGTCGTCCGGGTGTTCCTGGGAAACGCTCACAGGAGGGGTGTAGAGTCCAGAAAGAGGCTTTCGCTTTTGTGGGACATACATCTGCTTGCTTAGATTTTTGTCATGAGTCTGCATTACTTTTATCATTGAAAAGTACTTTTTCTTCAAATACTCTCCAAGAAGAGGTCATTGCACTCACTGTAGACTTGTTAGGATGTGGGAACAAGCTCAGAGGAGTAAAGGAAAATGGCCCGTCACCCCACCACACAGAGGACATAAGGATGTTGGTGTGTGCCGTCTCAGGTCTTTACTTGTCTAAATATGTCATTTGATGTTTATGAAAAAACTGGCTCACGCTGTAATGCTGCTTTAAAAGCCGCTTTTTCAGCTGACGATTGGATTCCGTCACGGCCATCTTCCCGTGTCACGGTGCGGCCTTCGCCTGGTGCACAGCGTGGCTGTGGCCGTATTTTCGGGGGCCTCCTTTCACTGTGGGAAGTAGGACAGGGGGGATTCACTCAGCTCTGCTGAATGTGGCAGAGGAGCCTGATGGATAAATCAGCCATATCTGGTTTTCTTGGCCGTGAATCCTTCAGGAAAGAATGTGAAGTATTTTCCCCACATCCTCCCAGCGGGGCGGCCAGAGCTCCGGCCCTGGAGGTCTAAGAGGAGGGAGCTGGTTCTCCAAGGAGCAGCAGCCTCACCTGTGGGGCGTGGCTCCCGGGACCGCAGAAGAGGGTGCACGCCCTGCAGAAGTTGAGGTCCCCCGGGAATGCAAGCATGCGCCCCCTTCACAGGACGCCAAAACCTGGTGAGGAGATGGCTGTGAGGAGACTGGAAAAGACACCCCTGGGTGGCCAGCTGCTGGGAGGGGCCCATGTGCGTGGGCAGCTCAGCAGCTTGCCTGGAGAAGCAATGCCCACACACAGGAAGGACCAGCATTCAACACATGGCCATAACCGTGCAGCTGTAACCGTGGCCACCTCCACCAATGGCGGGCCAGCTGCCCCACTTCCACAAGATCCAGCCCTTTGTTTGGTTATCTGGAGATTTCTGGGTTTTGTTTTGCTTTTAAATATATATTTTTATTGATGTCAGAGAGGAAGGGAGAGGGCGAGAGAGAGAAACATCAATGATGAGAGAGAATCATTGATTGGCTGCCTTCTGCACAGCCCCTACTGGGGATTGAGCCTGCAACCAGGGCATGTGCCCTGACCGGGAATCGAGCCGTGACTTCCTGGTTCCTAGGTTGACACTCAACCACTGAGCCACGTGGGTCTGGCTCTGGGGGTTTTGTTTGTTTGTGAAATTCAATGAGCCAAAGGAGGAAGCCCTAATGATGATATGAAACTTCTCGCCAGCTTGGAAAAACAGAGAATATTGGCATTTCTTCCCCTCTGAGTGACATGGGGCTGTTCCTTCCTCAGATGCAGCACCTCGAGGGACATTCGTGCGGCTCAGAGTCTTCCTCCTGGATCGCTGGCTGTCGGTTCCCAGCGTCTTCTAGGCCCTTCTGGGGTGATAGGTTCCGCTGGATCAGCCAGCTCTGTGGATAAGGGGCCTGACCTGGGCCAAGACAGATCCTGGTGCCCTAACCGGTTTGACTCAGTGGATAGAGCGTCGGCCTGAGGACTCAAGGGTCCCAGGTTCGATTCCGGTCAAGGGCATGTACCTTCGTTAAGGGCACATCCCCAGTGGGGAGTGTGCAGGGGGCAGCTGATCGATGTTTCTCTCTCATCGATGTTTCTAACTCTCTATCCCTCTCCTTCCTCTCTGTAAAAAAGCAATAAAATATATTTAAAAAAAAAAAAAAGACAGATCCTGGTTCTGGTCCTGAGTTACTAACCACTCATCACTCACCTGAATCACTAATGTCCTCTGTGCCTCCCAGCAAGTCTCTTCGGCCTCTGTGCCTCCCTGCTCTGGTCTGAGAACCTGTAGGTCTGTGGACCTGTGGGTCTGTGGACCTGTAGGTCTGTGGACCTGTGGGTCTGTGGACCTGTAGGTCTGTGGACCTGTGGGTCTGTGGACCTGTAGGTCTGTGGACCTGTGGGTCTTTGCCCTGGGAGCCCTCAGCCTGTCGGAAGTCTAGACGAAGTCACTGGCACATTCGATGACTTATCCACAGAAAGAGTGAGTAGGTCACTATTTCCCCGTGTGCACCAGTCAAACCAGACGGCAGGAACGTTCCAGAACATGCTCGCACCTCCATAGTTTTGCTCTCGCTGTTCCCCTACAATGAGTGCTCCTCATTCTGCCTCTTGACATCCTAATGGTCCTTTAAGCTTCAACAATCACCTCACTCCTCAGGCTGCCATCCCTCCCCTGGGAAGCCGGCTCTTTCTTCTTCCCTGGGCGAGCAGGCTGTCACATGCCTTTGATGGAGGCAGCGATCAGGGACACGTTGCAAGCTCCCTGGAGGCGCAGGCTGGGCCTCATTCATCTCTGCGTCCCCCACAGGACCCAGCCCCGGATTCTGCAAGTTCACGTGCAGCCCAACGTTAGTGGAACCGAAAGTGGGCCCTGGGCCTCAGCTGGGATGGAGTCTCCGCAGGCCCTGCAGCCTGAGGCGGGTGCTGGGAGCGCCGGGCCGGGCGACTTCAGTGACTGGACTCTCTACCCTCCTCCTCGCCCGGCCCCCCCCTCCCCCAGCCCCTCCAGGAGCAGAAACACTGTGTACTCGGGACTCTCTTCCATCAGACTTGGGCCCCTGAGGACCCTAGCCCCACCCACTCCGTCCCTGGGTCCCTCCAAAGAGGGCAGAGGCCCAAGTGGTCTGCAGGGAAGGGTCAGAGGGGCCGTGGGAGGGGCCAGCACCCCAGCTCCTGGTCTCTGGCTTGCCCCCTCGCCCCCGCCCCAGTCCCCGGTGCTTGCTCTGGGTCTACACCATGGCACTGCCCCTTGGTCTGGGCGGTTTGGAGTGTGGATGGGCGTGAGCTCATGCTGCAGGCTGAGCCTCCCTCACTGCTGCTGAGGGTGGGGATGAGGGAGCTTAACTCTTTTCCGGGGGAAGAGGCCAGGCTGGGACAGGGTCAGGTGCTGGGAGCCTTCAGCCCTCGCCCAGCTGCCCGGGCAGAAGCCCTATGCGTCGTGGAGCAGAAGGGCGGTTCCAGGGTCGGACAGACAGGCAGGGGGACAGCCTCGGGAACCCAGGGTGGCACGGGGAGGCCTGGGAGGGTGAAATGGTTAATGGCTTGTTGAAAAACAAGGAGAGTCCCTCCTCCAGGGGCCCAGCTGGCTGCAAAGCCAGGAACAGAGGCTCCAGGGGTGATGCAATGGGACCCGCCCTGCGCACCAGAGAGGGTGAGGAGGCGGCTCCGCCCAGCAGCCGCTGCACAGCCAGCGGCGGACCACTCGCCTCCAGCCCCCACGCCAGACGCAGGGCAGGGACTTTGGGGCAAAGTGGGCAAAACTGGCCACCCCAGACTCAGGAAGTTGCCGCTTCTGCCTGTCCCACTCCATGTGGCCCTGGTGGCTTTGCAGTCCATAGGGTGCCTCATTGGCGCAGCCAACCCCCACCTCTCCACTTCCAGGACCCGTTCCAGCCCCGGGCAGGTGGCAGGCAGGGGCGGAGAGGCCGGGCCTGTGACAGGCAGACAGGCCTTGCAGCACCTGAGGCCGGCACCTGGCACCTCCACTCTCATTGTCTTGGCACAGAGTACCTGCCAGGATCACAGTGTCCCAGACACTTGCAAAGGACTCAGGGCCGTCCCAAGGGTGGGCAGGCTGATCCGAACTCGAGATGGGTGGTGTCCCCGCCTCGGGGTCTGGCACAGTCTCAGGGGCCGGGAGAGGGTGCCATGCGTTTCTGAGCAGGACTTTGCAGTGTGGGGGCCCAGGAGGGAGTAGGGAGAGAGCCCCTCTCTGAGAAGGCGTGAGGGGGCCCAGGTTTTGTGACAAAGTCCTGCCCCTGACTCTAAGCCGCACGAGGACAGGAGCGGTGTCTCTCTTGTTGACCGCAGGCTCCCTGGCGCCCAGCACAGCTCCTGGCAAGAAGGCTGCGCTGAATAAGTAACTGACCGCAGAGAGCGGGCGGGCTAAAGTCCAAGTCGGTTTTACAATTCCTGCAGTCCGCTGTTGGCCAACCCCTCAACCCGCGCACCCACACTCACTCACCCACACACTCACAGGCACAGAAAAACACACAAAGTAGCACAGAGAGTCATCAGAAGAAGATTGCCTTGAATGGTTGTTTACAGTTACTGGATGCTTCTCAGCCTTCACTTGCTCGGGCTGCAGCGGGTACATCAGGATTTCTGGTGCAAACCAGCAAAAAGCATGTAGGATGCTCGAGGGGCTGCTGGAAGCGAAGTCGCCAGACGGGGCTAGGCCGGGGCTAGCTCGTGCGAGGTGGGCAATTGCAGCCTCCTCTCCAAGGCAGGACAATCCCAGGTGAGCAAGCTCCACATCGGCACGGACAACCCCCTCCCTCCCGCCCGCCGCCAGCAGGGCTCCGCTTCCTGTCCAGGGAAGCAGGGCGCGGAGGGGACTCCAAATTCGCAACAGTCACCCCTCTCCCCTCCAGATTCTTTCACATCTTAGGAACCGACGTTTGCACAACACCTGTGACTTGTGCAAAGCTCCTTTCTGTTCATTATCGTGTTGGATGGATCATCACCAGCCCCAGAGGGAAAGCCGTCACCCTGTTCTGCAGGAGGAAGCGCAGGCCCAGGGAGGTCCCGGCTTCCAGCGGCCAAGTTGGTAGCAGAGTCAGGACTCAGATGCCCGGCTCCCCCCTCCTCCCCTTCCCCCCCGCCCACCCCCACCCCAGCTTGCAGCCTCCCTGGCCTCCCCATGAGTCAGCTGTCTCGAGTTCTGGGCCCTGCACCTCCGGTCCCCTCACAGCCACCAAGTGCCTTCTCCCGGGACCCTGAGTACAGCCAGGACGAGTGGCCTCCCGGTTCACATGTTGCTGCTTCTCTCTGCCAGGACCTGCGTGCGCTCTTTCCCTGAGAGCCATTCCCCTCTGACTCCCACCACACACACTCTGTTCACATCGCACTACGTCAGAAACAACCAAAGAAAACGGTTAAGCAAACTCCTACGGCAACGTGAGCGAACACGCGGGACATGCTGACGGCTGGCAGGTAAGGGACCTCGCTCGGTGTGGGACGCTGTGTTTTGAAACGTTGTGATTTGATTAAAGCAGAACATGAACGACATGCTCATCACAGGTGTGCCAAAGTGCGCGCCTGCAAGCTGGTAAGAGCCAGAAGTGCGCTGAGAGACGTGAAGAGATTGTTATCTACGTGGGGCTTTCTTCTCCTATAAAGATTATGCTCAAAACAACCAAGCAGCAAAATAAATAAATGTGATCATAATAAGCAGAGGAGGAGGAGTCTGTCTCGGTCCCCAGAGGACCACCCCTCTTCTGGAAAGGGCTGGAGTTGCAGGGCCTGGAAGTGGGGAGTCGGGGAGCTGTGGGAAGGAGGAGGCAGGCCCACCCAGGGCAGCAGCGCCCAGAGCCGCAGAGGTGCAGCTGGGAGCATCGCCCTGGGGAGCCCCTGGGGGCCTGTGGGCCGGATGAGCAATGTGGATGGTGCCTCCCGGAGCTGTGCATCCTGGTGGTTCTAGGACACCTTGCATCTCAGAGGACCAACGCGGGACCCGGCCTACAGGAGGGGGCGGCCTGCAGAGAGAGCACCGCCTTGCTCTGGGGGATGCCAGCCTGCAGGGAGCAGGCGGGTGTGAAAGGCGCCAACCGAGGCTCCCCTGGGACCCGGGGACAGTGCACTTCACAGACAGACCACACTCAAGGCGTCTCCGCTGACTCCTCATCTCGGCGGCCCTCCACCCTGCCCTGTTCCCCTCCCATGCTCCCGTCCTGGTGGCTGGCACCACCACTCCCCACGGCTTCCCAGGCTGCGGGTCCTGGCCCTGGCCTTGCCTCCGGCTCTCACTCCGCCCTGCTTCGCACCCTGTGCCACACCCCCCCTGAGATATTCACAGTTCCCGTAAGATGCCAAGCTGTGTTGCTGCCCTGCCTTTTCCCATGCTCTTTCTTCCGCCCAGGATCCGTCTCTACCTTGTCCGGCTGCTTATCTGTCAAGAGTCAGCTTAAGCAGCGTCGCCCTCTGTGAACCCTTTCTGCTCATCCCTTTCTCCCCGCCCCGCCCACCCCACCCCGCCCCGCCTGCCCTCTGTGCCCAGGCAGACAGACAGCACCACCTCACTGGTCTCCGCAGCCCCATATCCAGCACTGCTCCTGCACAGCCTCACCATTTGGTACATATTTTATGAAGTAAATAAACAAACAAACAAACAACAACAACAACAAAATGAATGTGGCCCAGCCGGCATGGCTCAGTGATTGAGCATCGACCTATGAACCAGGAGGTCAAGGTCCGATTCCTGGTCAGGGCGCATGCCTGGGTTGTGGGTTCCATCCCCAGTGTGGAGCATGCAGCAGGCAGCAGATCAATGATTCTCATCATTGATGTTTCTCTCTCTCCCTCTCCCTTCCTCTCTGAAACAATAATCCTATATAATAAAAGCCCAATATGCTAAGTGTCCGTTGGCAGGTCAGCCATTCAACCAATCAAAGTATACTATGCTAATGATATGCTAAGGCCACTCAACTGCTCACTATGACGTGCACTGACCACCAGGGGGCAGACAGTCGACCGGTAAGTTAGCTTGCTGCTGGGGTCCCGCTCATCAGGACTGAGCAAGATGGGCCGGATGCACCCTGGAGCCCTCCGTGGTCCCTTCCGCAGTCTCTCCCCAGCTGGCCAACCTCCCGTGTCCCTCCCCTGCCCCAATTGTGCACCGGTGGGGTCCCTTGGCCTGGCCTGTGCCCTCTCACAGTCCGGGCTGAGGGACCCCCCCCCCCCCCCCCCGCTCCAATGCATGAATTTTGTGCACTGGGCCTCTGGTAATAATATAAAAAAATAATGCCAAGGGCACTTTTGGGAGAGACAAAAGAGTGAATTTGATTAAGGAAACCAAGCCCATACGTGCCACCACATTTCTGGTGACATTTCCTAAGTCACATCTACCCTCAGGCTACTCCTTCCTAGAGTAGGGTCCCCTCTGGTCTCGAAGGCCTGCGGAGCGCCCCCGCCACACACACACACACACACACACACCACAGGCCCACCGACCCTCTCGGGCCCCTGGTCTCTGATCCGTGTGCAGCCCCTTGGCCGGGTGCGCAGGGTCATCCAGGAGTCGTGGCGGTGGGATGAAATGCTTCTCACGGGCGTTATGTCATCCCGCTCTCAGGCTGGGCGAGCCCTTTGATCTCCGGCCCACACGTGGCAGCGGGTGGGAGCCACCCATGTCCTCCGCAGCAGGCTGGTTTCCAGGAATGCCTTTGGCCCCGGCCTGCGTCCCTCCCGCCTTCCAGTGAGAGCACTCCCCATGCCCGAGGTCAGCCTCCCAGCCTCCCCTGGGCCCGGCGCTTAGGAAAGTGGAGTCAAACCTGTTGGCCACCTTCTTGGCTCAGACTGTGAAGGCGCTGCTTCCGCGAGGCTGGCCCCGTCTCCCGTCCTCAGTGGCAGCCTCACTGTGGGCCTGGGGGTGGGGAAACCGGGACTGGGTTCAGGGGTGAAAGAGAGGCTAGATCTCGCTGTCTGAATGCTAACCTCTCTGACAATGGGAATTTAAAAATATATATATTTTTACTGATTTCAGAGAGGAAGGGAGAGGGAGAGAGAGAGAGAGAGAGAAACATCAATGGTGAGAGAGAATCATTCATTGATCGGCTGCCTCGTGCAGGCCCCCCACTGGGATTTGAGCCCGCAACCCGGGCATGTACCTTGACAGGGAATCGAACCCTGACCTCTTGGTTCATGGATCAATGCTCAACCATTGAGCCACGCTGCCCGGGTGACAATGGGAATTTAAAAAATCAAGTCCAAAGGGCAGGCTCACGGATGCATTTATTTATTTTCTGAAATAAGCTAACTTAAGCCGCATGCTTTCCTCTTTAAAGGATGTGGAGTTTTGCCTCTATTCCAACTGGCTCTGCCTCTGCTCTCTGGCCTCTGACGACAGTCCAGGCAAACGCACAGAAGGAAAGCTACTTCGGGCCGCACGCCAGTGTCCCGCGTGGGCAGGTGTGGCTCCTGGCCCCAGGCGGGAGGTGAGGGGAAAGGTGCACGGATCTGGCATGCTGGTCCCCCCCCCTCCTCTGTCCCTCCTGCTATGGAACAGCTCTGAGAGGGAAGTCCAGGGGCTTGAAAGAGCGGGCAGAGGAGAGAATCTAGCAGTTCGAGACCATGATGCGCAGAATCGCACATCCTCCCAGGCACTTCCACGGGCCAGGCCGCTTCAAACAGAGGCCTCCTGGGGCTGGGTGGTGGGAACTCCGGCTTCTCTGACTAAGACTTCTGGGGCCCAGAGGCAAGTATTTCACACTCTTCCCAACCTTGAACATAAACCAGTGGGGAAAGAGTCGCTTCAAACCACAACTTCTTTCTGGAAAGAGAGACCTAGTGAGATTCTGGATATAAAAAGGTGGACTTGGGGGGCAGAGTGTGTGTGTGTGTGTGTGTGTGTGTGTGTGTGTGTGTCTTGGCGGAGGGGGCGGGTAGTGATTTAGGAAAAAACAATGGAAAGACTTGAACTCTCAGCACAGTAGAGAGGAAACTGGCTTCCCAGAGTTGATCAAGGAAGGGAGGTGGGGTGGAGGGTGGGAAGGGTGTACCAGGGGTGAGTTCGGTGGGACGCAGCAGGCCAGGGAGCTTCGTGGCGTGGTGTGCCCAGTGAGAAATCCCAGGTGACTGGAGAGCCAAAATAACTTTTCAGAACATTTCAGAAATGTGACTTTAAATTGTTTGCTGTGTGATGTAATCCCTCCCCTGTGGCCAACAAATTTTCATTAAAAGTTCTGCTCCATGTTACAGCACTATTTTTGTAGTTGTTTTGGAATCGGGGTGGGGGCTGGAAGGAACAGGGGCTGTGTTCCCTCTGCGAATTGATGGCAGGAACTAAAGAAACAGCCACAAGACCAGAATACTGAACAAGGCTTCGACGAGGCAGAAAACTAGAGCCAGAGGTAACCACGAACTCAAAGTTCCCCCCAGACACTCACAGAAATCCTGGGAGGGCATTGGACTTCCCACAGGACATGGGAGTTCGAGCCAATGTCATCTGAATCTCAAAGGACACGCTACCTCAGCTGACATTAGGTTGCAAATAGGCTTTGCCTCGCCAGCTGGACTAAGCCTTGCAAAACATAGACTGTATCGCTAGGGCCTTTGCTATCCAGGGCGAGAGTGGGGACGGCACATAGTAGGGCCAGGAAAAGCATGTGAATGGTCCATGGACGCCCTGGGTGCCTCACTGAGAACTGGCAGAGTTTAATATTGGGGGGGGGGGGGAGGGGGGCGGTTGGGAGGCAGTGACACTGAAGCAGGAAAGCCATTCAGTCTGGAAACTTCTCCCCCTGCCTCCATCATCTGACCCGTTAGCCAGCCCTTCCCAATGGCTAGATAACATCAGCTCTGTGGCCTGGAGGTCTGTAAACAGGCAAGGCCCAGGGGAGACGGTGGTGGAGGAGGTCACAAAGGTTGTGCAGAAATCACACTGCTCTGCCTCTGCCCACCCTTATAGATCCCGGGGGGTAAACTCTGCCCCTTGGTTCGGGGCTTCAGGTCCAAAGGTCCTGGGGCGGGGGCACTGAATGAGTGAGCTGTCTTGGGCCGCACATGTTTCCTAGGACCAGCTGCAGGATGTGTCGCGTGGGACTCTGGTCTTTGCTCCCCAGCATCCCCCTTATGCTGTTCGGAGGCCTGGCCTGGCACCCCACATCCCAAAGACCCCCCAGTTCTGCA
This sequence comes from Myotis yumanensis, assembly GCF_028538775.1. Lineage (NCBI taxonomy): Eukaryota > Metazoa > Chordata > Mammalia > Chiroptera > Vespertilionidae > Myotis > Myotis yumanensis. Next base: position 5,783,831 of record NW_027223768.1, read on the forward strand.
GCTTCCCTGCGGGAACCACGCGCGGCTCGCAGGGCTGATGGCGCCACCTGGCGGCGCAGAGGGTCCGATTCACCCTGCGAGCTGGGAAGCCGAGAGGGAGGCTGCGGCGGCCCGGCCCAGCGTGGTGACGTCACGACCGAGCGCCTTTTCGCCCCGCCCCTCGCCCCGCCCCGGAGCTGCCAGTACCCGACGTGGCGTCACCGCCCTCTACCCTTACTTTGCGTGCGTGTGTGCGTGCGGCGGAGGTGGCGGCGCGGGCCAGTCGGAGCTCCGCGCTGCTGCTCCTGGGGCTCCTGTCGCTGCCGTCGCGGTCCCGCTGCCTCGGACGGCCCAGCGGACCCGGCGCTCGCCCCAGCTCCTCGGCCCCGGACGCGGCTCTGCGCGGGCCCGGCGGGAGGGTGGGCGAGCGCGTGTCGGAGGGCGCCGCGCGGGCGGCCGGGCGAGCGCTCGGGAGCGGGCGAGGCGGGGGCGGCGGGGCAGCAGCGGGCCCGGCCGGCCGGGGAATGTCGATGCCTGACGCGATGCCGCTGCCCGGGGTCGGGGAGGAGCGGAAGCAAGCCAAGGAGATCGAGGACGCCGAGAAGTACTCCTTCATGGCCACCGTCACCAAGGCGCCCAAGAAGGTGCGGGGGCTCGGGTGGCGGCGGGGCCCGGGCCCGGGCCCGGGCCTCGCGGAAGGGGCGCGAGCGGGCCCCGCGCTCCAGCCGGTCCGCGACTCCGGGGCCGAGGTTGGAGGGGATCGCGACGGCCGAGAGGGTGGCGGGGTGGCGGGGGAGCCGCCCCAGGCCCGTCCCGGGCTGGCCAGGCCGCCCCTGACCTCCCTTTCCTTTGTCCCCGGGCCCTGGTCCTCCGGGATCTTTCTGAAACGCGCCCCCGGCCTTTCCCGGATGAAGGGCCTCGGAGACGCGAGTGCGAGGGAGGTGAAGCCACTGGCCGACCCTGGTGGCCGGCCCCAGGGGTGGGAGTGCACGGGAAGCCGCCCCGCAGGTGAGTGGGTGAGCCAGGTGGCGCGCGCCGGGAGCACCGCTGCGTGCTCCCTGCGAGGCGAGAGCCCCACGCGCGCGGGGCCGGCCAGCTCTTGTGCAGGTGGAAGCGATGCGGGAGGGCAGCGTGAGGTTGAAAAGCAAACGGTGCTTTTCACCCCCTTCGCTGGTCCAGCTCTTCCACGCACGTGAGAAACGTTCACGGGGAGGTTGGTGACAGCAGACACCGTCTCGGGCACACGCTGATCCCCGAGTCATGCGAACAGATGATCCCTTAGGCGTCCCTGGAGAAGGGAGCTGGGGCGGGTCGGACGGGTGGGGGGGTGGGGGACAGGATTGCTCCTGCTTGATAAGTTTCGTGTCGTGTGCTGCGGCTTGAGCCCAGAGGCTGTCCTGCTAACCCTCTTGCCGGGGAAGGTAAACGGCAGCCTTTGGGGCTCCCGGTGTAACGAGCTCCGGGATCCCTCGCGCTTCCCGAGCACTTGCTGCCAACCACATCCTGACTTTCCACATACCCGGCGCCCCGTTAACAGGAGACTGCAGGCCCCCGGGGCAGCCGGGTAAACATTCCCCACCGGTGTCAACACGGTGTCCAGGCCGCCGGGGCCTGCAGGGTTCCACGGGCACAGCGCTTGTGTAAGCTGACCGCCCGCCCTGCAGGCTGGGCTCGCAGGGGGAGTTACAGGCTTGAGGCTCCTCCACCTGAACTGGTTACGCCGTCATTCCTTTTCTTTTTTCTTTTTGGTAAGGAATCAATCTAACACTCCAGAAATCACTCGCAGGGTTGAAAAGACAGTTCACTGTTGTGTGCTTTAGCTCCATTCCCCCCACGAACTGCAGATCTTACAGTAGAATGCCTCTTAGAAGGTTGGGGAAGATCTCTTGATTCTAAGGAGCCGGATGAGCCTTTTTAGTGCTCTGGGTTCAGCTGACTGCTTGGCTGGGGCAGTAACCCTTTGTAATCGGCAGTTTGAGGCAGTCACAGCCCTGCTGAGCAGAACGCTTAAGGATAGTACCTCTGACCAGTGACGGGAAAGCCCTGGTACCCTAACTCCCCGACAGACCGCTTCCTCTCCCGGCCAGCCTGTCTTTTGTCTCCGAATTAGGCGCCTCTATTCGTTCTTGCCCTTATTTTATTAAGCCTTTATTCTCGCAAGTGCCACTAGTAATAAGACAAAGTTTGTATCGTAGATTGTAGATCGTAAACTGCATAAAGGCAGGGACTCTTGTGAACCATCGAACACACTGTGCGTGGCTCCGTCCCTAGCATATACCAGTCGTAGGTACTCAGTATTAATTGCCCACCTGGCTAACGGGTACTCCAGATGTCTGCATGGCTGACTACCAGGAATAAGTGCCCCTTCTCCCCTTTTCTTCCCTGGAGGAATATTGCTAATGTGTATTATTGTCAGGCCAAGTGCTAATGACTTCAAAGACTCATTCCATTAGCTGACAGAAGCAGCCTGGGCCAGGAACGTGGGAAGACCCCGTGTGAATTTCCATTTCCTGGTAAATGTATCCCCGTGTTTCTTATTAATCTTGCTCTCTCTGAGCTTTATTGTGTAGCACTTACACAGCACGATATTAAAGTGTTTTATGATAACTAATTACCCTTCCACTAGTGACTATAAAAGGCATTTATTTAGTTCATGAGTTGGTTGAGGACTAGTCAAGGTCACGTAGCAGCAAGTCCTAGGTGATCGTTTTTTCAGAACAGCAGCTGAATTGGATAGTATGATGCAACGAACTTCTGTGCCTCTGCCATGTGTGGATACTGTGAGAAAGTGTGAGGAAAGTAAGAGAGAAATGTAGAATGGTGTGAGAAAAAGGCCTCTTCAAAGGGTGCTGTCCTTCACCTGTGCGGATTCAATGTGGCTCTAGACCAAGTATTTTGGATCATTCCAAGCCCCGAGGCCCCTTGGGAAATGAGGACATTTTTGGTGCCAGTCAGAGGCTGTAGGTCACTTCAGGGTGACCTTGCTGGTCCTCAGGTCAGATTCCAGTGTAACTGGTGAAGTTTTATTCACTTTATTTGAGGTAGAGTGGATGTCCATCAATTAAAAGCATAGGTATCGAGATTCTTCTACTATAATCATTCAGTTTTATATGCCTTGGGCTTCCCACAGTGCTGTGTAGATAATAGGACTTGGTTTGATTCTTGACCTGGGTGTCAAGAAGCCGACTAAATGTCTACCACCTTAAGCAAGTGAGCTTCTGTGCCTCAGCTTCCTTATCGGCCAAGTAAGTGCTTTTTGTTTGCAGCAGGGGGAAGTAGGCACAGGTTAGAACCAAGCAAAAGTGGGTTTTTATTTGCTTTTTTAAAGAAGTCTATTAGGGGGCAGGAGTGGGGTGGAGGGGGTCAGTGGGGAACAAAGGGGAACATTTGTAATACTTGCAACAATAAAGATTTTTAAAAAGTTGTGCCCTAGTCGGTTTGGCTCAGTGGATAGAGCGTCGGCCTTCGGACTCAAGGGTCCTGGGTTCGATTCCGGCCAAGGGCATGTACCTTGGTTGCGGGCACATCCCCAGTAGGGAGTGTGCAGGAGGCGGCTGATCAATGTTCTCTCTCATCGATGTTTCTGACTCTATCTCTCTCCCTTCCTCTCTGTGAAAAATAAATAAAATATTTTAAAAAGTCTGTTAGTATGTTACACTCCCTCTTTTTAGTGAGCATTTGAGCTGCATATACAGGACTCCTACAATATAGAAAGGAAGTCAAAACTACCGAAATTAGCAAAAATATTCTTAACCCTGAGGGCTAAGATGGTTGGTGAGGCTGATGATCACATGTAACTCAGAGCTTCCTGGGAGCCCGGGGATAAAAGGAATCCCAGCTACAGTCTTCCTGGCAGACACAGGAAATAATACATACCAATTCCTGAGGAAGACAACTTGTGCTGACACTTAGTTCCAAAGGAGATTTTTGTAGGACATTATTAATAGCTATAGTGTGATTCAGTAGTAAGGCTTGTTCACGATGTCACTGGTGATTTCAGATGGTATAATCAGGAAATTTCGGGTGAGAAAGGAGTCCTTTAGTTGTGCTGAGTAGTGTGAGGAAAAGGCCTCTTCAAAGGGTGCTGCCCTTAACCCGTGAGGATTCCGATGTGGCTCTAGACCAAGTAATTTTGGATCATTCCAAGCCCCGAGGCCCCTCAGGAAATGAGGACATTTCTGGTGCCAGTCAGAGGCTGTAGGTCACTTCAGGGTGACCTTGATGGTCCTCAGATCAGATTCCAGTGTAACCGGTGAAGTTTTACTCACTTTGGGAAAGAGTGGATGTCCATCAAAAAGCATAGGTATTGAGATTCTTCCACAATAATCACAACTAAAGAGGATCCTTGTTTAATATTGGCAGTTATCAGTCACACCAAACAAGTCAGCTGGTGGCCCATAATCACTGGGTGTTTATCCTTCCGTTTCTGCTACTTTGTGTTGCAGAGGTAATAGCACTTCTTGGGCCTTTAGAAATTGACATTGTATCAAGTCGATCCCCTCCCCAATAGGGGAAGCCCAGATCTCCAGCTTGTTGACGAAACTGAAATAGTCATGTTTCTCTGGAAGGCCTAGCAGGAGGCTTGCTCTTTGCACTTGTGAACATTTGGAGGGACTCGGGAGTGACACGTCAGGCACTTGCCCTAGGAGTTTTGCAGTCAGACTTTACCAAACAGTACAAGAGGGGCAAGAAGAGAAAGAACACAAAAGAAGTTACTTTTGCTTGTAGGAGATTCTCTTTTTGAATAAAGCAGATCTATCAAAGGAGTCAGCTGAACCGAGAAACGTACCAGGTAGAACCCCAGTGAGTACTGCTTAGATGCTAGCCTATTCGGTGGAATCTTAGTGCGGCTTTACAGCATGTACACCACTTCGAGTCACTGAGAAGAGGTTTAATAGGTGACATCTATCTTCTCCAGACATCATTAGTACCTCTTGATTCTCTTTCATGGCAGGCTCTCAACAGGCATCAGATGTGTACTAGTAAGAAGATCCGATCTTGTTTAGATTTCTCCACAGATAGGGATCACCTCTCTTTTTCTTACTTGATTCTGTTTAGTTAGTTCAGCACTAGTTTCCGTTATCACTTTGTTCTACGTTCATTAAACTTTTAGCTTGTGGCAAGATTACAAATGTGCACTATTTTCTTTATCAGGAGGATATAGTTTGAGATCCAGTGTGTCTTAGCCAATGTAATATTCTTCAACGTGTTTACGAAGTTTTTAATGTATTTTGATACATACAGTGTAATTCTTTAGGTGCCTGTGACACCGAATAAGTTTACTTTGTTACTTCATGTAGTTATGATCAGTAAACAAGTAGTTTAGTGCTTTCTTGAACCTGTTATATAAAGGAACTGGCAAGTAAAGGAGAGTCATTTATACCAATCTTTCTCAAATTTGGGAATCTGAATATTAGAATTTTATTAAGAAGGGCCACCCTTATTTTTCTGGGTATAATATTCAGAACATGTCTTAGTGAGGTGGGTCAGAAGCATCCCCTCATGTATGAAGAATGACATATTTGCACTGACCAGAGTTTTTTCCCAACCTGAAATCTGAGAACCCAAATTTAAGGACAGATTCTTACCACAAGTCTTCCTTCCGACTCTTATCAACACTATCAGTGCCTTGCATATGGTAGCAGTTAAAGTTTCATATAGAATTGTCTCTTTTTCTCTTCTGATTCCATATTTCCCTTTGACTCATTCAGGAAGTTCTCTTGCTCTCCCACTGTCGCTTGCCTGTTACATGAAATGTGTTGAACTTTCCATTTTTTGTTCTAAAACTGAGGAATACGTCAAGCACTTGACTTTTGGAGTCAGGTTTACCTTCAGTCTCTACCATCTACTAGACTTGGAACTTTGGACTAGTGACTTAAGCTTCTGAGCCTCATTTTCTTTCTGTCATTTTTTTCTTTTCTTTTTTTCTTTATCTGTAAATGACTTTATTTTATTCTCATTCTTGAGAGATAGTTTTGTTAGGTACACAATTTTAGGTTGACATTTATTTTTCTCAACACTTTGAAGGTATGATTCCATTACCTCCTGGCCTAAATGATCACTAAACAAAAGTCAGTTGTCTTTCTAATTATTTATTTGCAGGTGATCTGTCCCTTACTCCCTTTTTTTAAAGCTACTTTTAAGGTTTTTGGGGTGTTTTTTTTCACAACTGCATATGACTGTGGTCAAGGGCATGGACTTTGAGCCTCCATTTTTCTATCTGTAAAATGGGGAATAGTGATAGCACTACAGGATTGTCAAGGGGAATAGCATTTAGTAAATCTCAGTGTATTTACTCTTTTATAACTAGAGTGACCGCATATCCTGGTTGCCTGGTACAGTTCTGGTTTATACCTCTTATCCCAGCATGGTCTTCAATGAGTACCTTCTTCCACTAGTTTATTTGAAATATTCTTAAAGAGCTAAAACAAAGCTGTTTCTATTGGGACATCTTTTCAACAGGAAGAAAATTTTCCCTGACAAAAATGTTATTTTATGTAGAGCTGACACCTACTGAGCACTAGAGTAGTTGTTGATTTCCAGGAGGCGGATAGACAATGGGAGAACTTAGAGCTTGTGATGGAAGTGGGATCCATGCTACCCAACCACCGCGTAGAATGTGGGTGTCTGTCAGGCATTGGGCTAGCTGAGTCCAGGAGTCTATTTCTTCAGTCTGCAGTAGTTTGGGAATCTTCCCAAGCTAGAATCCCAGAATTATGTGAAACCATTGCAAAGACTCCTCTGAGCTATGACTATATCTTCTTATGTAATCACCTCAGATTTCATCTCTGCCTGCACGGTCCTCCTCCAGGCGCCGTTTCTCTGCTCCAGACAGCCTGCTCCTCATTGTGTGTAACCGAGTTTCTCCTGCAGAAATGCGTGGCCTTTGCTCCACAGCAGTTACAGAACCAGGGTGGAACGCGCCGGCCTTGGTTGACACTCAGACAGGTTTCATTTTTGTTCTTAATCTCTGTTCATTTTTTCTAGAGGATTCAGCCCAGTGTCTAAAGTTCAGAATGTATATAATGATTGGTACTGTTTAACAGTATACAATGGGACTTAATCATTTACTGCTCAAACAGGGCACAAAGTAAAAAAGCTTAATGAACTGGTAAAAGGTAGTATTTGGTGTCCTGTGGTAGAGTGGAAAGAACGTTGACAGAACCACACATCTTGGACTGTCCAAGCATGTTCCTGCTTTCTTTCTTTCTTTCCTTTTAAATTAAAGTATAGGTGCCATACAATGTTATATTAGTTTCAGGTGTACAACATAGTGATCCGACATTTATATACCTTACAAAGTGATCACAAGTCTAGTAACCATCTGTCACTGTACAAAGTTATATTATTGACTGTTTTCTCTGTGCTGTACATGACATCCTTGTGATTTATTTATTTCATAACTGTTCCTCTCAATCCCCTTCACCTTTCTTGTCCATCCCACCCCCCACTCCCACCTCACCCCTGGCAGCCATCAGTTCGTTCTCTGTATTGATGAGTGTTTCTGTGTTTGATTCCATACATAAGGGATATCACATGCTATTTGTCTTTCTTAGTAATGTGCCTTGGTAATGTGTCCCATATTCAACCTGTAGGACTGAATGGCCTTAACACGTTCTCCTTGACCAGTTCACTTCTTTTAAAATGGACACCCTATATCAGCTGTGTGCTAGACAGAGGCTTAAACAGGAGGGGCTGGGACTGCTCACCTCCATGCCACTCATCTTGGACCTGTCGCAGGTTTAGTTCTTGACAATCTGAAGAACTGCCCAGCCAGAGCCAGCCCTGTTGATACATTCTCTTCTCCTGAACTTGCGTGTGTGCAGTGACGTCAGTGGGATCCCATGGAGCTGTGTGCTCGGGGCCAAGGGAAAGGCTCCCGTGCTGCTCTGCGTGGTGCACAGCTCTGAGCTGGACATGATTTGGTGAGCAGCAGGATGCAGGGGTTGCGGCCTGGAGGGGATGAGTGGAACCATGTTTCATATCACCGTGCTCTGAGTAACGTCAGGGTTTGGAGAATGTTTAATAAATGTCTCCCACTCTCCTAGTCTTTGATTGATTGTATTAAGGTGAACCTTGGGACACACGTTTCCATGGACTTAATGGGAAGTACTTTATCCTTTTCCCACAGGACTGGCCTGAGCTCAAGTCAAAGTTGTTGGGCTGTGACCTGTTCCCATGAATGATCTTAGGATCCTGAACTCAAAAAGGGACCCTTCAGGGAAGCTGTAGGACAGACTCTGCTCTGCCCTCTTTGACCATACCTCGCACATACATGTAGTGTGCAGTGCCTGCACACATACTGACGGTGCTTGTTTATTGAGTAGAATACTGTGACATGATTATCCCCAGGAGAAAGTGAGTTGGACTTACATGGAGGCTTTGGCTTACTTTCCCCTTCAGTTGGCTGGGTGGTTTTTCTTATTTAGACCTCCCAAATGGACGATAATGGAGAACCAGGAGCTGCAGATGAGAAATGAATGGGAATTTTCAACATCTGAGTGGATCCCTATATCCCGCCAGAACTACCTTAACATGTAAGGTGGGAAGGGAGCTTGAGGATACGTGGCCCCAGCTTCTTAGCTCAGTAGCATGAGGACCACAGGTCAGGAGGCCAGAAGCTTAGGGGTTTCCTTAGACATAATAGAAAAGGTAACTTGAAAATTTCCATCAAGTTTTAAATCCTTAGCATTAGGGACTCTGCCCAAAGTTGAAACTGGAAGTATGATTTTCAGATGCTCTTGATTAAAAAATAGAGGCTTACCCTTAGGGTGTTTGGGATTTGGGACCAGTGGTGTGTTGAACAGTTCCATTTTGGAATGCACGTTGAGTCCTGGAAGTAATAAACAACAGCTCTGCCCAGCCGTGTTGAGCAAACTTCTGATCCTTCTCATTCTGCAGCCCTTCTGATCCAAAGGCTGAGCTGAATGTTCAAAAGCTATATATGCCCTTGTCTTTGAAATACACCTTCTTCTGACCTGCAGTCGTCTGGGAACTGGGCCAGTGCTCGTCCTAACCAGGAACTCAGACTCTAGTTGGCACCGAGGATTTTGTGTGTGACGTTTCCCCAGAGTATGTGACCTCGGCAGGATTCAGGGGAAAGGGAGACCTTCGGAATTTTGCAGCTTTGGAAATAGAAACAGGTGCTTCATGGAGAGGGCAGGCGTGTTCATTTGTTCTGGTAACTAATTCAGTTTCCTGTGGGTGGCCAGGTGGTCTCCACCTTCCAGTTCAGTGCTTGAGTTTTTCGTGCCCAGACTTCTTAGGAAGCAAGACACGAAGGTTCCCAATGTTCCGTTCTTGTGGCGAGCAGCCCAGCTGGCTTGTCGTGCTGGATTAGATGAATTGTGAATGTCAATTACACTGATCAATACAGTGGCCTTGGTAACAGACTTGTAGCTGCTCTAGAATCTGTTTACTTCACATTTGTAACAGAAAAGAGACCAAGCTGGTTGGGAACATGATGTTCTGAGTGTAATAAACTGTATTGTGAACCCAAGGAAAACGCGTGCTGGGGGCACTGACCCTGTTGCTCCCCTTCCCCGGGATTTGCCAGAGGGACGCCTTACTCCGGGGGTGCTTCCGTTCTTATGTGCCAGTTGAGAATGAATTGAGGTTGGCAAAGGCTTGGCTTTTAGTGAGATGGGCTTCCGACCATGAAGGTTAGAAGGGAAGCCTCCATGTTGGGAGGCACCTCAGTTCTCTGCCTAGTTTGTAATTGGGAGTGGAGAGTTGATGAAATTCGTTTCAGCCCTTGCATTCAGGGGAAGGAACCCCTCCTGTCTGGGGAGTAGAGGGTTCAGAATTCTGCACATTCCTTTCCGACTCCACAAGGAGGGGGTTAGCTGAGTGCTGGGCATGTGTGGAATGAGAGCACCTCGCCAGTTTTTACTGAGTTGGACTAGGCCATTCTGAAAAGAGTCCCTTCCTCGCACAAGCTCCGTCCTGCTCTCCTGAACCTGCGGATCCCTCTAATAGACTGTCCGTACCTGGCAGGCGGAGGTGTTGCTAAAGGCAGGTTCTCTCCTTCCTTTGCCTTATTTTATCTCTGAACGAGATGTAGTTACCCCTTTGTTCCCTGCACCCCTTGAGTCTCTTTCTTGAGACCCTGGTAAACTGGGGTGCCGGAGTTTGCTTTTCCAGATCCTGCTGGGATTGTCCCAGATCAGTACTTCTTGTGGCGTGGGCAGGAATGGACGCTCTCAGTCATCTAGGGAACTTTTTCAAAATATGTGTGACCAGGGCGCTGACCCAGACCTACTTCTCAGGAGGGGGAGGGGTTGAGGGTACGGGGCAGGTAGAGGATGGTACATGCATTTTAGAACAGCTCAAACCTGACGAGCCCAGGTTTAGAACCACTCTTCTAGATCATGTGGCAAGACTGGCCAAAATTGTTATGAAATCTGACATTGGCAAGGCGATGCACCTACCACCTATCTTGGATGACTTTGGCCTTGAGGAAAAATCTTGTCCCATGCGAGAGGTCCTGAAAATAACCTATACTTAGTCTTTCTTCTTTTCCAAGGTGTTCAGAGTGAGCTGTGACCAGAAGTCACGCTGCCCTGTGTCCCAGCCTGTGATGGGCACTTAGAGCACATCAGTGAACAGGACAGTGATTCATATCCTGTGCGGCTCACATTCCTCTGAGGTTATTATTTGGCTCCCGTAAGTCAGTGTAGCAGTTGTTAATCATTTGGGGTTTGGAGCTCTATCAGAGCTGTTTGCCTTCCAGAAATACGTGCATATATATGACAATCTGCGTATAAAGGGGAGTTGGCAGCCTGAAGCCCATCCAGGGACCCCAGCTGAAACCTAGAATGCTTGCCTGGGATTGAGAATGTGGCGATTGGCTTAAAGCCAGGCCAGGGGTTGGGTGCTCAGGACTGTAAGCTCCTAGCCAGACTGGCTTGTAGTTTCTTCACCTTACAGCCCAGGGAATTTGCAGAGATCCTGATGTGTCTCTAGAAAAAGTGAGTAGAAGAATGGCTAGGCCTCCACTGAACCAATGGCATTTCTGGAGTCTGTGTTCTCTTTGAAATCCTAAGAATGATTTTGACTCCCTGTCCCCATTCCCTACTTCCAGTTTCTGGTTGGCTGAGCTTTTTGGACTCAGTGGATTAAAAATCAGGTCAGAATATGAGAATCTCCTTAACATGATCATTTATATCATGAATTCCTGGACTAATAGGAATAGTAAAATTATGCAGATCAGCAGAGGGCATTTTAATGAAATTCTGGCTTCAAAATAGAAGGTCACAGAAGGAGTTGATTGAGTCAAAGTAAAGACTAGAGAAGGATGATGGGGAAAAAAGGAGGATAGGGCTCAGAAAACAGTTGACTGAGCGGGTGAGACAGGTAGCCAGGAGGCAGGTTCCTTAAGCCAAAATGAGTGGATTTGAGACCCAGACCAAATATATATATATATTTCTTTTTAGTCCTGTCACTGTTGCTTTATTATCAAATAGAAAGGATAAATAGGGGAGGGCTTTCTAGATACCAATTTTAATGTCTCTCTTTGGGGAAAGGTTGGTGTTTGACCTGAATGAATGACCAAACCCTGCCTCCGGGTTAGGACCGTGTGTGACATGTACCACAGAAGCATGAATGAAATGCGGTTTGGGGCACTGTGAGAAAGAATTCTGTGGAACAGACCCGGCCAGGTTTAGAGGTTGGAGCACAGCAGGCATGCCGGGTCCTGTGGCAGTTCTTCCTTTGCCTCCCAGGAATCGGACCTTTCGTGTAAGGAGTGGTCTTTACAGGGCTATTCCTGTTCCTCTGCCTCAGGTCTAAGGCGAGCTTTCCATACCCCACGGAGGGACTGCTGAGTAAGTGCAGTATTCAAGGTCTTTCCCAGAGGCCACAGGGGGCTCCAGAAACTGCTCACCAGCATCAGCGTATGGAAAACTGTTCTGCTATGAAAACCCCAAGCTGCTGTTCTATAAGGGCACCTCATTCCTTGTTCAGTGGTGCATTAAAGCCAAGGCCACCTAATCTACGGGAAACAATCACACCCCGTTATCTTTATTTTTTGTTTTTGTTTTTAAAGAAGCTCTTTAACCTGATCAAACTTTTGACCAGCTTTAAGTAAAAGTCCTAATTTACTGGTGGTTTTACTTGTTTATTTTTATATCAAGATTTAAGCAAAAATGGTTTGAAGATATATAGATCAGTGATGTTCTAGCAGTGTTCTTTATGGATAAAAATTTGCTGAATAACTTCCTGCACAAATTTTGATTTTGACTTTTGGTTTGCCATACAGCCCGAAGCAAGAGATTTTTGTCCTTGGGTGTCTGCCCACTTTACTCATTAGGAAGATGGCTGTTCAGAAAGCCCTAAATGAAGAAAACCCAGACTTACGTTTTCTGGCCTGGGGGGGTGGGGGGTGCTTATTCATTCTGGAGCAAAAGGTAGCTCTTCTTTTTAAGTAGCCCCAAAGAAGTTGCAGGCGGCAGTTCCTTTCGGCCAGCTTGCTTCTGATAGGCTATCTAAGATGATTTTCTACTGAGACTTTTCCCTAAAATTGAGCATGTACATCTCCATTTAGGAGCTCAAGAAGGATGGCAAAGATTCCTCTCTAGAGTGAAAACCACAGTTATGTGTTTGGCATGACTAGTTCTCTTTGACAGGTTCCTGTCCATGTATGGTGTCTGTAGTCTCCTTCTGGAGGCTTTTTGTGTCTCGTTTCTGAGAGCTGTGGAAGCTGCAGCCAGCTGCAGCCTGCTGATCCGCAGAGCAATTTCACCTTGCTCCTTGGACTTGAAATATCCAGTGTCGCTGCAGAACGGACTTTGAAAGGTCCGTTCCACTCTCAGGGCCTGTTACTACAGAGTTACTATTTCACATTAAGTCTTTAAAGTCCGATTATTTTATTTAGTGTTGAGTTTTGTTGGCTTTTTCCTCCCTGGAGCCTCCACTTTATGGGACTCGGTGGATGCTGACTGAATAACCGATATGCTTTCCATCTCATTAACTTTATTGGGTGTTAGTCTAGGGCTCAGAAAGCTGACCTGCATGGACTCGGCCAGGCACTGGGAGCGGCTGTAGCTCCGCCGTAGGCTGTTTGGCAGGGACTTGCATGTTCGCCTCTGGTTAGGTCCGGCCTTCCCAGATGTGCGCAGACTTACGGGGGGTGCACTTGCTCAGGCAAACGGGAAGTGGGTTTGAATCTGTAAGATTAACCAGCTTTCAGTTTCAGGTGAGGTAGACCTCCAGGTCCAGGAAAAAAGAATTACTCCTGCACGTCTCTGCTTGTTTCTCCCGGGTGGGCTAAGGCATTACGCATATGGCATGTACTCAGTCTGTGGCCACCTTCCCATATGCCAGGGAGACGCCACCCCCCTTCTGGAGCTGTCCACTACCGTTTGCTTTCGGAATTAACTTCTTTCCTCATAAAAATGTATTTGAAGAGTACAGATTGACCTGTTTGTAAGCAGTTGACAAGTTTTCATCTTAAAGAATATACCAGCGTATCTGGCCAATTTAACTTCTCTGTGAGACCAAGATTGTCAACATGAGAAAAGAGATGCAAATAGGAAAAGTTCAAGTTAAAAAAAAATGGTCATGTGAAATTGGAAATGGAAATATCCACACGAACTCATGAGTAAAACAAGGTGGATTTCTCTCTCCGCTGAAAGAACTGGAAGCACCGACACTTCTGATGGCAGTGAGCAGCCTCCTGCCCAGGCGTGAGCTTCAGAACACCACGCCCCACTGGAGGAGGTCAGGGCTCCTTGAAAAATGGCCGGTGCCAGGTCTGAAGCAGAGAAAGAACAAGGTGAGCCTGGTGGGTCTTACGTCTGAAAGGAAGAAAGTGCTCAAACGGGGGCATGTCAAAAGGTCAGAAGGATCAGCTTGAAGGAGCCCCCGCACTGACCCAATTTAGGACAGTTACACTCCTTGTGTAATTGAGTGTAACCTTGAGAAAATAAAAATATGAATGACGAGTAAAAAAGAAAACGTGAGGGAGAAGAGAAGCTTTTCTTTACCAAAGAATGCCAGGTAATATTTAGAAGGAATAATAGGAAAAAAATCATGATTCTATAAACCACCCGCCTCCCCCAGTATAACCCGTTCAGGCAAGGATGATGAACAGATGGCAAAGTCACGAGGGAGCGGGATTTTCACAGGCTGACAAGTGTCACTCCACAGATTAACCTTCACTTGCAAAGGAGAAGATGCACCTTTCAAACCCTGACGGCCTCCCTGTCACCACGGCTTCAGCTGAGTGTCACATTGTTCAGTGAACAGCCCGATGCTGTGTGTCCTGATACGACGCAAAGTGCATTGTACAACATCATCTGTGAGATATCCCTGCCGAAATGTTAACCTCTTTCTAATCAAACCTCAAAACTGAACTTCCAGATTACAGGAAGGAACCAATTCAGAGAAAGAAACCTAATGTGGAAAATGGAAAGATTCAATCGAGGCGGAGGGCATATAGGTTTCATCATACTTTTTTCAAAAAATCTGTATATTGAAAATTACAATAAATTTGGAGAAATAAATAGAACAACAGTGGTGGTGGCGGTGAGCTTGGGGGTGCCTTTAGTGTATCGCTACAGTCATGGGTATGTTCCAGGAACCTAGATTTCTTCAGTCACCTGTACAGAAAAATTTTTTTTTAATGTAGAGTTGATGACCATTCAGTGTCAGGCACAGAGAAGAATGGCTAACATGTTTACATACTATTGGTGGTGGTTTGAGGATGAGGAAAATATGGATAGCTAAACTGACATTGAAACCTAGTCCGGATGTGTGTTATGCTGTGTTGTACGTTGTGGTTTTCAAAAGATTAGGAAGCCCTTCCCTGCCCCACTTGTAGCCAGTAACCTCTTTATCTCACTGTTGGCAGTTGGCAGCGCAGATCACGCATTTTCGTAGATCACGTCAGGAGATAATAGAAGCAGTGAGGTGTGTTGTCTCGTGTGAAGAGGATGGAGTGGCTGTTAGGGGAAAACTGCTCTTTGGCACAGGTTTTCAAGCCTTATGTTCTTTCCTCACCATGAAGTGACTCAGCAGTGTGGGCCCTGGTGTTGCCTCTCCCTTTCCTCCCCCTGACGCCGATGAAGCATCAAGTCGAATCCCATATGAAGGGAGTGTTCTGACTGGAACTGATTCTAGCCGTGTGTGTTGTGTCCTGTTCCTGTTGAGACACGGAGACGGGTGGAGTGGGGGAGAGACATGTGTGCTGTGACTAGCTTGCCCATTCCCTTCTCCCCAGAAACTCAGGCCCCATCTGGGGTGACTGGGAACTTAAGAAACTTGAGACGGGACGGGAGGACCTCCGAGTTTCTGCTCTGGGAATAGAAGTGACTGACGGGGGCTGTAAATCGCTCCGCGGCCTGAGCGAGATTCCCTTGAGAGGAAGTGTTTTCTGGGGGTGTACCTGAAACTTGTCGGGAAGGGGGTGCCCTTCTTTTGGGGAACATTTCTTTTATCCAATTGGAAGTCTGAAAGATGTTTAGACTTATGGTACCCAGAGTTGGTGTTTGTTGATTACTGTTTCTTTGGATCCACTTGAAATGGGAATCAGACCGATCACTGGTAAGTTCTTCCACCTGTTTAGGCTGACAGCCATACGCGCTTCCTTCCCTCTGAGGAAAGAGCCAGTGAGAAAAGAACCTATAGACTCTAGAGCAGCGGTTCTCAACCTGTGGGTCGCGACCCCTTTGGTGGTCGAATGACCCTTTCACAGGGGTCACCTAAGACCATCCTGCATATCAGATATTTATATTACGATTCATAACAGTAGCAACATTGCAGTTATGAAATAGCAACGAAAATAATTTTATGGTTGGGTCACAACATGAGGAACTGTATTTAAAGGGCCAGAAGGTTGAGAACCGCTGCTCTAGAGAAAGGGTAAGTTGGCCAGAACATGTGTGAGAGGGTTTACAGAGGATGTGCTGGGACTCTTGGGAGGTGCTATAGCACACTGCTTAGTAATTGACCTTGTCCAGCTTTCTAGCTTCTGATCGTCACCTTTTTGCTCAGTTGTTAAGTGTTAGCTACGAAATAAGCTGACTATAATTTTTAAATATAAAAATTTTCTTGTTCCTAAAGAAGCAGTAAAATTCTGTGACAGAACCATTTGTGTTATCATTAATTTCACTGTGAGTCAGAGCACATCTACAGATTGGAAGGGACCATCTTTCCTTCCATCAACCTTCCTGGAATGGCACTGGGCACTTAGTTGGTGCCTACCAAACGTGCTGACTGAAATAATATACTCCATGAGTATCATCCTGATCACCGTCCCTTGGCCAATGAGTCAGAGTGGAATTTTGGTAGTTTTTCATTCTCTCTCATTTGAGGGCTAGAAGGCAACATTGGGTGGGACCTGGGAAGTTAGTATAACTAAGCTATTGAGCATCTGAGTAGCTAGATCCTGTGTTTGTGGAAGTAAACTTCTCAGTTTCTAATTAGCATCAACTGCATGAGTGGTACACAACCATTTGTCTTCTCTGGAGGCTTACAGCTCTGGGGGTGCCTGCGATCCCTTTATCTTGGTGAGTTCTGTCCAGCAAGTCTTTCTGCTCACTGTATATAGCACATTAAATTGGCCTGAAGGCACAGCCAGTGGACGCCTGTATTTGGAGAATGGGTCAATCTGACCTTCTAGCCTGTCTCAGATGTGGAAGTAGTTCAAGAATGGATGCTGGTGTGTGGGGTGGTGGGTAAGGCTGTTTTATGGGGTGGTGAGTATCCAAACACAAAATAGTTCTGTAGCCGGACTTTATGATTTTCAACTATCTAGCTCCTCCCCCACCCCCACTTCCCCGCCCTGCATCACCTTTAGTCCTAGCATTTCCCTGCACATCTGGATTTGAAGAAACACTGAAGGACACCAGTGAAGACTTCATGATTGGAAGAAATCGTGATAGTGGGAAGTAATGTAAACAGAACAACTTTGCAATCATCATTGGCTTCGATGCAATGAGGCCAACCCAGTTAGAAGCTGTTAGAGATTTGGTTTCACTAGCGAGAAAACCTGTGACGTCCCAAAATTGTTTTTGACAACAGTGTTTTATTTACACCGTGAGGGTGAACAACACTCCAGGAGGGATACGCCAAGGGAAAGAGCTCCTAGCTGTGCAGCCAGTGGGGATACAGGTTCTCTGCCATCTGGAGGTTTGGGGTGGGAGAGGAGCTGATGTCGTCACGCCTCTTTAGAAGCAGTGAAAATATCAAAAAGCTACAAGACTAGACAGCCATCCATCCATGTTGTGACTTGAGTTAACATTCCGCACACTTGAAGGATGGCCCGCATTCATCATTTAGGGGGTGGGGTTTGCACTGCTTTGTAAGCCGTTTGCCGCACAGTCTGATATTTTTAGGTGGGAAAGATTCGCTAAGCTTTAGGCGACTGGTGAACTCTATTAATACAAGGTGGATTATGACTGTTCTGTTCAGGTCTTAGGGTGCTGAAGAAACACACTTCTATCTTGCCATAGCTGCCCCTCTTTTTTATTAAAAAAACAAACAAAACCCCTGCTAATGTCACTGCAGTTCCCTCCCTCACCCCTGGTAGGTGGTGTCTGGGAACATACCCGGAACCTTTTGAAAAAAGATGCACAGGGGAGGAAGCCTTACATAACAGCCTGGCCGAGAGCAGCTTCCCAATAGGCTGCCGCGGGAGGAGCAACGAGAGGAGCACAGAGGCCGAGGGAGGACGGGCTGCCCCCGGGGAGTGTTCGGGAATGATGATGGTCTCTTGACTGTGTTTTCTCCCTGCCACCAGAATAAGGGGTAAAAGTCATTACCTTGGTCCTGGATTAGTCTCGTCAGTAAAACTAGCTTTGCTGACTGCAGTCACGTGGACATGCAATGGGAAATCCTGTCCAGAAGGCACACGCTGAGCTGTGGCCACTTCAGTGAGGGGAGGTTTTGTATGTGTTTTTGTTTTAAGAAAGGCAGTTGTGCTCTAGCCGGTGTTGCTCAGTGGGTAGAGCGCCCGCCTGCGGACTGAAGGGTCCCGGGTTTGATTCTGGTCAAGGGCACATATCCGGGTTGCAGGCTCGATCTCCAGTAGGGGGCGTGCTGGAGGCAGCTGATTGATGATTCTCATCAATGATGTTTCTATCTCTCCTCCCTTCCTCTCTGAAATCAATAAAAATATTTTTTAAAAAGGCAATTGTGCTTTTGACATTTAAGCTATTTAAAGTCCATTTAAATTTAACCATGGAGAGGAGAGCTTACCCTGGTAGAGCTTACATTTCCAGACATGTTTGCTGAAGACTTAGCTTAATGGATTCTCCATGGGAACCTTTTCAGGTTTAGTCAGACTGGGAGGGAAATCCAACCCATTCTGCTTTCCAGGAGCTGAAGTTTAAAGAAAGGGTTTATCAGGGTGTGAATAGGAATTCAGGAGGAAGGTGTAAACCACTTATCGAATAAAGTGTTTCATGCACTTGAGAAACAGCCATTAATTTGCCTATAAATAATGTTAATTATAAGCTATTTGCTGTTTATTAAAGCCAGTTTTCCAAGTATCTTTAAACAATGACCACGTTCTGGTTTATTTCATTTAAGGGAGTTTTTAATGCAGCGTTTACCAAGTCATTATTTTCTCTTACCTTCAAATTAGTCCTAATTAGCTGGAATTGACTATGGTGTGTATGAGTGTTTTAATTTCTCTTTCATCAGAATAGTCTGGTATTTTACTCAGTCTGGGAGGTCTGGGATACCTTGGCTTTGTGGAGGTTAGGTGTATGGTTGGCCTTTGACCCCAGTGCTCATCACCATCAAGCATCTCTTCATGATTCTCTCCAAAGGGAAGACCATTGCTAACTTCAGGATAAGAATGTGTCACAAGAGAATATTCTGAAAACAAGCAGAAGCAATATGAGATTATGCCTGTTTTTGTTTTTATTGAGTTGGAGGGCAGGGTAAAGGGTTTAATATGTCAAGGTTATAAGAGGAAAGAAAACTTCATGGAATATGGATAGGAAAATTTGTGAAATTGGACAGAAACCAAAAGAAGTTGGGTCTTTAGCCACCCCTCCCCCAAAAAACAATTTCTGCTGAAACAATTGGGCAGAGACTAATTAGCATTTGGGGAAGCGTCGGAAGGTGGGGTGTCCTCCTGTCTGGCGGGGATGAGCGGGGGAGCTGCTGGCTTAGTAGTGGGAGCTACATGGTAACAGCTTTCAGGGAGGACAGTGTATGGCCTTAAAAATGGAACCTTTCATAGAATCCTTGTAAGCTTGCAACCCTTTTGTCTTCCTCTTACAGCAAATCCAGTTTGCTGATGACATGCAGGAGTTCACCAAATTCCCCACCAAGACAGGCCGCCGCTCTCTGTCGAGGTCCATCTCTCAGTCCTCCACCGACAGCTACAGCTCAGGTAGGTGAGGACCTCAGGTGCTGCTCTCTCCTGTTCTGGAGCCGGAAGCAAGTTCTCTCCCAGGCGCTTATCTAGAATCTGCAAATTCCTCCTGTCAGGGCTGCCCATCTGTGTGCTGAAAGCTGATCATTAGCGGTTGGGCGATGGGACTGTTCCCAGCCAGCCTTGTCGCTGGGGACGCTTTTGTCATCCTGAGGCTTTCTGCCCCAGCCTGTCTCGGTGTGTGGTCTGTGGCTGTGCCTGGCTGGTAGTTCTGGGCCGGTTCCCACTCCCACGTTCGTCTGTTCATCCGCCCACATTACCAAAGGAGAAAATCAATGGTATTTTGGCTGACAAAACTGGCCTTGAAAAGAGGTGTACTTTGAAAGCATAATTTCTGATCTTTATATAAGATGTACCCTGCCTCCTGTCTTTCTCGTTCTTGTCTCCAAGACTGCTTGAGTTGTACCAGTGAAGATGAGTATTCCTGCTCCTTTCATTTCCTGCGTTATCCTCTCTGCTGAAGTGTCCTCCCCGTTAACCTCTCGAGTGGGAAAGACTATGCGACTGTGGCTCCAGCTGTTTCTTCTTAGTTCTTCTCTCCTGACTTAGCCCCATGGAGGTGGTCCTTTTTAAAAATATATATATGTTTTTATTGATTTTAGAGAGAGGAAGGGAGAGAGATAAATAGAAACAAACATTGATAAGCGAGTAACATCTATCGGCTGCCTCCTGCACGCCTCCTACTGGAGATTGAGCTCGAAACCCGGGCATGTGTCCTGACCAGGAATTGAACCAGTGACTTCTTGGTTCATGGATTAGTGCTCAACCACTGAGCAACACCAGCCGGGCTGTGGTCTTTTGTGCCCTTCTCACCTTTAGAGTGGGTACTAGAAGGTTAACTTAGAAAGGATGTAGAAGCTGAGGGTCTGTGTGCTGGAGGAACACAGCACTGGACTGTGAAAGGAGACCCTCACTCAGGGCCCCCCCCCCCTTGTGCACAACTTAGTATAAAAGCCCTTGTAATATTGTCTTATCACTTTCATTCATATTTGTGATTCTCAAAATGTGGCCCTCGGAACAGCAGCAGCAGCACCTGGGAACTTGTTAGAAATGTCAGTTTTGGGTTCCACCTGAGACCTTCTGAAGGGGTTTCTTGTAGGGGGGCCTCGCCAACTGTGATTTAACAAACCTTCCACAAGATTCTGATAGATGGTTTAGCTGCTTCAGTTTGAGATGATAATCTATGGAAATAGCATTCCTTATGTGGCCTAAATTATTCTTCCATTTTGCCATGTCCAGTTCCCACTCAGGTGGGGACCAAGTAGCCGATGCTCTGGGATGCACTAGGCCTGTGCCAGATTGGGGTCCGTGGCTAATCATCGCAGGCGCTCACGGCCGAGTATCATTGCGGTGGTGACAGGGCCTCGGCCCTGAAAGGTCGCAGCAGTTTCATTCCCCCATTTATCAGGCCCAGGGAGCAGATCTGGGAGCGAGAACCAAGTGGCTGCAATGAAGAGTCTTGGCCTAACTGAAGTGGGAGTCCTTGGGGGCCGCACTCTGTGGAGTTGGGGCCATTGAGGTTTCTCTCTTTCCTGGCTCTAGCTGCGTCCTACACAGACAGCTCTGATGATGAGGTCTCCCCCCGGGATAAACAGCAAACCAACTCCAAGGGCAGCAGCAATTTCTGCGTGAAGAACATCAAGCAGGCAGAATTTGGACGTCGGGAGATTGAGATCGCAGAGCAAGGTAAGGGAAGGGAGTGGGCAGGGACCAGAAGCAGCCACTTGCTGGTCATCGGACCCACACAACTTGAGGCCTGAAAGTCTCGGGGAAAACCCAGTATCCTGGGCCTCTGTACAGTCGCATCTCTGTACGGAGCTTGAGCCTCAGGACTCTTGTCCTGGTCCTCCTGCTTCCTGTTCTCAGCATGTGGTCATCGACAGTAGTTTCTGTTCCCCCACCTCCCCTGTCTCCATGGCACCAAGTCCAGAGATCTGGTTGCAGCGTCAGCAAGTCTGGGCTCACTGCTGCGAGGTGGTTGGTTCTGCGGGATCTGCCCCAGCCGAGCTCTGAGCTCGGGGCCCAGATTTCCCAGAAGCAGCAACGTGGGAGGGTTTTCAGCAGGATGTGGGGACCTAGGGCCTCGGCTGGTCTTCGGTCCTGAGCACCCTCTGCTGGAGCAAGAGTGAAAGTGACTGTCAAATCTTGGTTGCTGCATCCCACACCCAGTAAGGCCTCCTCACTCTTGTGTTGCTTTTTCACTGAAAGCCTGTTCTGTACTGGGAGGGAGTACGGAACCAGAGACTGAGCTGGGGTTAGACAGCATGGCAAGACAGAAGCCTGGGGCTCTGCGGGGGGCAGGCTTCTTCCTGGTGTGATGGGCATATGCAGGAGCCCAGGGCCACTGCCATGACGGCTGCCCTCTCCCAAGTGCATGATGACACTCACCCTCCGTTTGGTCAGTTTTGAGAATTTACTTCATTCTCTGCTCAGTCCTCTGCATAGAAGGCAGAAATCCCAAGTGATTCGATGACAACCACCCAGTGATGTGTTGAAGCTGCCAGTTATCAGATCAGAACTCGGCTGAGTTTCTCTACCTTGTCTCGCCGTATCTCAGCAGATCCAGACCCGCCCCTGTCACTGGGCAGGAGTTGTGAGCCTGCCCGTGCAGACCTAGCTCACATCCTCTGTTCTTTCACAGACATGTCTGCTCTGATTTCACTCAGGAAACGCGCTCAGGGGGAGAAGCCCTTGGCTGGTGCTAAAATAGTGGGCTGTACACACATCACAGCCCAGACTGCGGTGAGTTTGTTGGGAGAAAACAGAAGGACTTCTGATGAGGGGGGAATAACAACTTTTTATAAACTTCCTTTTCCTCCCAATCTATCCAGCCTCCAAATGCTATCCTAGTAGGCGGTTACTCAGTAATGGGGCTTTCTACTCTGTATGGGTGCAGCCGACCTTCAGCAACCCTGAGTTAGGGAGATCAAGTTTTGCAAAAACAGGATTGACATAAAAGTGTTATTAAGACTTTTAGGAACATAGCTTTTGGGTAACGTTAGACACCAGTGTGCTGCCTCGCTGGATGACACCCTCGTGGCACTGTCGCTGCAGAGTTGCTGGGTAGGTTCTCTTCCATGCCCCGCCCGCCCTCGTCCTCACCCGGCTCCTGTGCATCTCCGCAGGTGTTGATTGAGACGCTCTGTGCGCTGGGGGCCCAGTGCCGCTGGTCTGCCTGCAACATCTACTCCACGCAGAACGAAGTGGCTGCAGCACTGGCTGAGGCTGGTAAGTTTCAGCTTTTGTTGTTACTGTTATTACCAACTTTGCCTCCAAATAATTATCCAAACATAACTTTTATGTATCACAATCGTCTCTACAGTGCCATGTCTGTCTAGGGGCTGTAAAATTTGGAGGACAATAAAAATATCAACAGGAAGAAAATGGATAATAAACTTAAGGTTCATGTCCATGATAGAATATTATATAGTCATTAACAGTGATTTTTGAAAAGACTAATTACATGGGGACGTGCCCAACTCTAATGTTAAATGAACGAGGAAGAATGTTAAAATGTACGAGCTCAGCAGGTCTCCTTTCACCCAGGGTCTCATCCCTTTAGGAGAACACGAGCAGTGCCTTCTGCATTGATAGCACGTTAGATAAGTTGGTGTTCACCGTCACTGTGGAACTATATGACCACTCATGAGTTCAGTTAAACATCAAATGATTGTTATTGTCAAAATGTTCAAAAGAAAATCACCGTGAAGTTTCTTTAAGGATCTCGCATCTCCCTAGGATGCTCAGAAAGCAACTTGATAACACTGTTGTTTGTCTTATTTACTCTTTTCTGGTGTTTATTGCAAAAAATTTAGGAGGTTCCAAAACAAAATAAAACACCATGATCCTGCTACCCAGACACAATTTGACCATTTAAAAAATTTTTCTATTCACTTTTTCCAGAGATGAACTAAATCTCAGTATGCATGCAGTTTTATAACCCAACTATAACATTGTCAGAAGTGGTTTCCCACGTCCCTGAGAACTTGGACAGCGCCATTTGTCGTGCTCAGCCACGTGGACGAGGGGTTCTACTTCAGAGGCGCTGTTTTGACTTAGGTCCTTCCTAAGTTGTTTCCCTTCTAGCATAGTTTCTGTAGCCCTTCCAGAGAGTGATGTTGGTCTGGGACATGCCCCGAAGGAGTAGTAGCTGACCTGTGTCCTCTGTGCAGGCGTTGCAGTGTTCGCGTGGAAGGGCGAGTCGGAAGATGACTTCTGGTGGTGCATTGACCGCTGTGTGAACATGGACGGGTGGCAAGCCAACATGGTAATCATGCATGTTCATCCTACACTTGGACAAGACAGTTGCCTTTTTTCCCTCAAAGCATGGTTCCCTGAGTATGTTTTGGAAATTTGGTCTGACACACTCACTCTGTTGCCAAGTGTTTAGCCTGCTACCTATTCAGAATGGGTCTGAGAACTGGTCTGAGTACTGACTGCACCGGTGGGGGCAGGGGAAGACTCGGCAGGCAGAATGAGACAGCAGGAAGTGATGTGGTGCCCTGCCGAGTAGGAGTCTCATTTCTTCCTTCCGGCCCCGACTCCTTTTGCATTGAAAGGGGCTATATATTTCAAGACTCAGCTCAAAATGAGTGTGTGAATAGCCTAATACTCTTCACTAGAGTCCAGACAAACTTAGGAACCCTTTTAACCATGTTACACCAACAAATTGTACTGCTTACTGTCCCGGCCTGCTCCTGGAGCTCGGAGCAGCGCTCTCCCAGCACGTGCAGGGCTCGCTCACTAGCACAGAAAGTGGTTCGCAGGTCCCCCCAGCTCTAGCAGCCTGAATGCCCATAGAAGTCTTCTGGCTGTTCTGTAGATCCTGGATGATGGGGGAGACTTAACCCACTGGGTTTATAAGAAGTATCCAAACGTGTTTAAGAAGATCCGAGGCATTGTGGAAGAGAGCGTGACTGGTGTGCACAGGTAACAGACTGGAGTAGCCGCCCCGTGTCCTTGCTGAGCGAGTTCTTCTGGGCTGTCAGGCTGCAGGGCGTGTTTCAGACCTGTCGGTGTTGAGTTCTTACTTTGAAAAATCCAGGAGACCCTAAAAGGAAGTTATTCCAGGTTCTAGTTCACATTTTTCTCTCCCACTTATTCCACTGTGATTCTCAATCTGTGTTGGGAGGTAGGGAGTGAGTATGTCTTGAAAAACTGTATTCAATATTGTATTATAATTTCATATTTGAAATAGGAAAAAATTCTATTGTGAAACTGGGTGTCAGATACGCTACAAAAAATAAAACTGGGCAAAATATTCTCGGCTTGTCAGAGTACCTAAAGATGCTCGCAAAAGCGTTCCCAGTTGGGGGCACGTGGCACGTTGCTCTCACGCACAAGGGAACCGAATCAGAATCTTTGATCATCTTTGTTTATGAGCAGTAGGCATGGTAAAGATTGAGAGGATGCTGCCTAAGGAAATATATCCCCTTTTATGGAAGGGAAGTAAATTTCTTCAGTTGAAAGGATTTTTTTTCCTTTCCAAATAAAGGGGACGGAGGTGGGGGGGTGTGGGGGAGGGGAATGACAAGGAAAGTGAGGAGGGATGACGAGGAAATCATTTGTTTACTAATATCCGAGGGCATGTCAGGCTGGGGAGGCAGCATGGAGCTTGGAGAGGATTAGGCAGATTTGCCACGCGTCCTGTTTACCAGCTAACTGGTCTTGTTTTTGTGGCTTCTTCTTCCCTTAGGCTGTATCAGCTCTCCAAAGCGGGGAAGCTCTGTGTTCCAGCCATGAACGTCAATGATTCTGTTACCAAACAGAAGTTCGATAACTTGTACTGCTGCCGAGAGTCCATTCTGGATGGGTAGGTTGAAGAGCACGGATATCAGGCTACGGGCGTGCACGTGGGCGGGCCGCAGTGCTCCCTGTCAGTCCTCCAGTCGTCGCCCCTGCTCTTCCTCTGGGTCCATTCCTTACGGAGCCCCGCCTCTCCGCCTCCAGTTCTTGTGGGCTTGCCCCCCACTTTGAATTCTGTGCGAGGGACTGTGTTTGAGCTAACAGCGTTCGAGTTGAGCCCTGTCTGTCTCTACAGCCTGAAGAGGACCACAGACGTGATGTTTGGTGGGAAGCAGGTGGTGGTGTGTGGCTACGGTGAGGTAACTAGCAGGGCCGCAGGGCCTGTCTTTTCACGGACTTACCAGAAATGCCGCGTGAAGGCTGCGTGCTCAGGGTGGCGTCACTGACGAAGGTTTAAAATACTCTTAGATAACGTATCTCAAAACAA
Organism: Myotis yumanensis; assembly: GCF_028538775.1. Taxonomy (NCBI): domain Eukaryota; kingdom Metazoa; phylum Chordata; class Mammalia; order Chiroptera; family Vespertilionidae; genus Myotis; species Myotis yumanensis. The sequence goes on from NW_027223768.1 coordinate 5,809,429, forward strand.
TAGCAAAAGTCCTTTATTCAGATTATGAATGAAGACATGAAATGAATCAAGTTCAGATTTTACCACTTTGTCTTATGGGTTGGAATGTTGGTATCATTTCCCCCATTCTTTTTTTTTTTTTTTTTTTTTTAATGTACTTTATTGATTTTAGAGAAAGGGAGAGAGACAGAAACCTCAGTGATGAGAGAGAACCATTGATTGGCTGCCTCCTGCACACCCCCTGCTGGGAATTGAGCCCACAATCCGGGCATGTGCCCTTGACCAGAATCGAACTCATGACCCTTCAGTCTGCAGGCTGATGTTCTATCCACTGAGACAAACCAGCTAGGGCCATTTCCCCCATTTATAACAACAGCCTGTTTTGAGACTTAATTCAAGGGACTAAGTCGCATTTTAGCCCCGCAAGCACCTGGCAGTGGAGTGAGGGTGAATCCACCTGGCACAGAGCTGCCTGTTTCTAAGCTAGGGTGGGTGAAGGGGGTTGCATTGTCATCAGCGATGGCCCGCAGGAGTTCCTGTGCTGCTAGGCTGTCCTTGAGTTTAATGCATCTCAAATGAGAGTGACCAGGTCTCTCTGGACTAAGAAACTAGAGTTACAGTTGCTCTTCTTGGCCTTGTGTCCCTACTGGTAACACTTTTGTTCCCTTGATCTCATTTACTGCCCCAAGCCCTGCCCTTGTATGCAATAGGGAATGTCTGACTAAGGTCGCAGCATGCATAGTCTGGACCTATCTCCGCTCTGCCTGGGCGGGAGCCTTTGTGCCAGGGCTCGCGAGATGATTGGTGACTTCAGGGAGTTAGTTCCCGCCTCCCACAGAGCCTGCTGCCTGGTGCCCAGGCCCTGGTGGACCTGAGGCCTGACGCTCTCTCATGCTCGGTAGGTGGGGAAGGGCTGCTGTGCTGCTCTCAAGGCCCTCGGAGCCATCGTCTACATCACAGAGATCGACCCCATCTGCGCTCTGCAGGCCTGGTAAGCACGGTGCTCCGTTCACCCTGCGTGCTTTGTTTCTGAGAGTCCGTGAGTGATCGCATGACCCATTCCCTGCAGAGTCCTCAGAGGAGGAGGCTGGGGTCGCCCTGTCCCTCCAGTGCCATCCCAGGGCCTCTTCGCTTCCAGGGTGGAATCTTGGGGAGTCTGAGGGGGCCAGTGGGTGTCGTTGAGCATAGCTGTCACTCACCGTCCCTGTGGGGTGGACTGGATCTGACTTCAGAAAGGAACTTCTAGTCTCGGTTAGTGGCAGCTTCCGGCCCTGCCCCCTGGCTTTGCTCAGTGTCCTTCCTGTTCTTCCAGCATGGACGGGTTCCGGGTGGTAAAGCTCAGTGAAGTCATCCGGCAGGTGGACGTGGTGATCACCTGCACAGGTGAGTGCCGTGCTGTCCTGCAGGAGTGCTCACTCGGGCTGTCCCCACGGTGGTCAGACTGACGTCACTTACCGAGGCCGCGCTCGGGGTCAGGGCTCTGAACTGGAGGAGCTCTCAGAGCCTTGGCACGTCCTCAGAACAAAGAGCTCTCCCCGTGGCTCGTGCACTGCGCGGTCTTACCACCAATAACGTCGCCTGAAGAGCTGTTCGTTATGCAACGTACATGTCTTTTCTTATGTACGTGCCCTTTAATGCCAGTGAGCCTCCTCTCCGCGTTCTCACTGACAGCACCCAGCGCCTTGTTCTGCATCTCTTCAGCCGCCTGTCTTTACTTTCAGGAAATAAGAACGTAGTGACGCGGGAGCATCTGGACCGCATGAAAAACAGTTGTATCGTGTGCAACATGGGCCACTCCAATACGGAAATTGACGTGGTGAGGCTTCTCACGCATTTCCCTGGGCCTTTGCCCTCTTCCTTCCCACAAGCCATTCAGTCACCTGTGCTGTCTGCCTTTCAGACCAGCCTGCGCACCCCGGAGCTGACGTGGGAGCGGGTCCGTTCTCAGGTGGACCATGTCATCTGGCCCGACGGCAAGCGTGTCGTCCTGCTGGCAGAGGTACGCCCGGCTGGGCTTCGGCAGAGCCGTGCACGTATGGAGCTAGGTCCTGAGGGGGGGGGGGGGGGGGGGGCGCGGGGGGGGGCGGGGGGGGACAGTGGGCCTGTTTCCCGGGCCTCTGTCTTTGCATACCGATGTGTTTCTCAAATGGTCTGGTCCCCAAAGTAGAATCACTCACAGAACTATCTGCTTTTGACTAAGTAACACACTGCTTCCTGGCCACAACTGAGTCTTCGGCTTGTCAGACTCGGGACTTGCAGAAAGCAAGACACACCTGGCCTGGAAGGGGAACTCTTCCTCCACCAGCTGAGTCCAGGGCAGAAAGGGCCCTCCTGCATTTGTGTGACTGGCTGACTGGCATGTGCGATGGGACAGCACCCTCACCCAGGGCTCCCTTTTCCCTCCCCAGGGCCGCCTGCTCAACCTGAGCTGCTCCACAGTCCCCACCTTTGTGCTGTCCATCACGGCTACCACACAGGTACGTGACAGCATGCTTCTTGTCCTGCACTGCGACAAGTGGACGGGCCCAGAGCAGCGGTCCCGGGAGAGGGCCCTGCGGTGTCGCCGTCTGCACAGGGTTTGTGTTTTCTGACCTTCTCCTCCCACTTAGGCTTTGGCACTGATAGAGCTCTACAATGCACCCGAGGGACGCTACAAGCAAGACGTGTACTTGCTGCCCAAGAAAATGGGTGAGTGAAACCCGTAGAAACCCCTGTTGGTCATGGCCTGTGGCGTGGTTTGGTCAAATGAGCACCGTGGAAGGCATGGGAGTCAGAGCAGGTTCTAGTCCCTGTTCTCACACTGAGGCTTTGGGCCTCAGGACAAGTTCTAATCTCCATGAGCCTCAGTTTGTTTGTTTTTTTATCAGTAAAGTGACAATAATACTGCGTACATTGCAGAATGTAGTGAGAATTCTAGCTACTGAGTAGGAGTGCTCAGCACAAAGGGTGTGAGGAGGGGCTCTTCCTCTGCGCAGCCTCGGAAGTCCAGCAAACTTCCCGGTCTGCCGCTGAGGGCAGCTTGGACCACAGTGAGAAGCAGAGAGCAAAGGTGGGCTTTACTGTCCTGCTCTGTGTAGCTATGCAAACAGCCTCTTGTCGTCCAGGGGACAGCTGTGCTGTGTTCGTGTGACATAGTACATCTCTCCAATTCTTTACCTTCCAGAATTGTGGTGCCCATCCCCCCAACTATACCTGATCAGCCCAGTTGGTCAGTCTTCTAAAACCTAAAAAACTTCTGGTTCTCATCACCTCCAATAGCTTACCTGAGATTGTTGTTGTTTTTTAAATCATATTCATAAAGGTATAGCCCAGGAAGTTTATCATGGAAAAGTAATGTTTGTGCCAGCGGCCTTAGAAACGCCCGATCCTAAGATTAGAGGCCTTGGTGGACCTGACCCTAAGTAAATGTTGGTGACACAAGGCCCTTTTGAGCGTCCCGGTGCCCACTGTGATTCATCGCGTGACTCTAGTCTGGTTAGGGAAGTTGCTGCAGGAAGGGGAGAGTGGTTCATGCCACTGAGGTGAGGCCACAGCTTTGCCAGAGAAGGACGGGGAGGTCCAGGTCTTCCCATGTTGCCATCCCGGAGGTGGCTTTCCAGACGCACTCTGGCTAGACTGGGAGACGCTCCCTGCCTAGGAAGGCAGTCGAGGGTTGTAAGCACATTTTCAAGTTGTAGAGTCTCCCAAAGGTATTCTGTCCCTTGTCCGTTATCAAGAAGCTTCAGATGGGAGTAGGGAGGGCAAACCCCAAGAGGCATGTCTGAAACGGAGTCTGCTCCCGCCACCTTGTTCTTCCTAGATGAATACGTTGCCAGCTTGCACCTGCCATCATTTGATGCCCACCTGACAGAGCTGACGGATGACCAAGCAAAATATCTGGGACTCAACAAAAATGGGCCATTCAAACCCAATTATTACAGGTAACTTGGGGGAAAGCAAGTGAAAAAGCTCTTTCCCCCGATATTAAACCAAGCTGACTGCCAGCTTCCTTAACTAAAGCTAATGTCATACCTGATTTGGATGAGTTCAGGAACTCTGCCTGCACTAACAGGGTAGGCAGAGAAATGCTATATCTCTTAGCAAATGTAAAGAGTAAAGGTTTCCTAAAATTTTGGAGCTTGGGCTTCACCCCTAGGGACTCTGATACAGTTGGTCTGGGATGGGGCCGGGCTTGTTTTGTAAAAGCTCCCAGATTATTCTAATGTGCAGTCAGTGTTGAAAACCACTGACTCCTGTTGTCAGGGAGCAGGAGATGAGACCAGAGATGGCATTGTCAGCAAAGGGTAGAAGCACAGGGAAGCGTGATTCCTGGGGAGCGACTGCAGGGACCCAGCCTGGCCGGAGGGACCCAGCCTGGCTGGGAGGGACCCGGGCAGTGTGTCTGGTTCTAATTCTCCGGGACTCCCATGTGGAAGACACAGTGCTAAGTCACCCATCTCTCTTTACAGATACTAATGGACCATGTGACCAAGGACCAGTCCACGTGAATCATACAACTCGACAAGAAATCTTTTTTAAATAACTTTTATTTTCTTCTTATTCCTTTCCTCTTGGTGTTTTTTTTTTTCTTTCTATAATTTCATTCTTGTTTTTTCATCTCATCATCCAAGTTCTGCAGATGACACAGGAACTTGCTTCATGGCTCTTTAGGTGAAACTGAGGTTCAGGGGTCCTCACCCTAGTCAGAAAAGGAGGATTTTATTCTCCCAGCCCAGAAAGGGGGTCTTTCTTTACCATTTCTGGGGACTTTAGTCTTAACTGGGTACCTTACTCACAGGAAATGTAAGGTGCCTTCTAGGTGGAACAATCTGCAATGTCTAAATTGCCTTAAGAGCCCACTTCTTAGCTGCTGAATCAGTGCTCTTTGACTTCTTCAGAGGAGCAGGGATGGGACCTACCAGCCAGGTAGGCCAGTCGTAGGTGGTGCATGTCAATTCCCCCCTAGATGTCCCAGCCCTGTCTCCTGTGTGAGGTGGTGTGTCTGGTTCAGATACGTGCACAGTGAGTGTTGCTTGTTGGGATCCAATAGGCCCATGTGGATTAGTACAGCCCTTCCTCCACGCCCACCAGACTTTCTCATTTTTCACATTTTTAACCCAGACTGCACTCTATTAAGTTGAATTCTGTCCCCCAGCATTTATTTCTGTTGTACCAAAAAAAAGTAAGACACATGTTTAGTGTTAACGCTGAGAAACTGCTTGGGTGGCTAGTTGGTATCAGTGTTTCTTTTAAAGCTTTGGCACTAAGAGGGCAGAGTTGAGTCAAGAGCAATGTGGGTCTCAAACTCTGTTAAATCCCTGTTTCTAGCCCACAATTTATAGCTTCGGTGGTCTGGGGCCATAACAGCCAATTCTCGAAGCTCTGCCCTATACAGCTTGTGCTGAAGGCGAATTTCTTGAACCGTTACTCAGTATAAAGCACTGAGCTCTATCTTTAGGATTTATCCCTCAAGAGCAAATTTCTGGTCAGCTATGCTTCTGCAACCTAACATATTTAAAGGGAGGTAGAGTGGGGGGAGGAAGGATACATCCACATTGGGCCACGGTGAGGGAAGGCCAGCCCCAGATAACTTTCTGGGACTTTAGGCCCCATAGAACATTAGTTTGCAGAAGTGGTACCACTTTTGATTGACCAGTGTCACAAAAACTTTCTGAACTAAGATCTTAAATGGGCAGCTTGTGCGGAGAGAAAGTGATCAGCCGCGCTGGCTCGCGCTCTGAACTCCCCAACGAGGCTCTCAAAGCCACAGAGCTGCATCCCTGTGCCGTGCATCAGCTCCAGCGTCTCTGCATGGTCATGTGAGCTTTAGGTCTCGCGCTTTAAGTATATATGCCCCAGGACCCTGAATCCTCAACTCGCTCTAGCCTGTGACCCTTCAAAACTGGGCCAGGATCAGTGCGAGGTGCTAGGAATTGCCGTCTCTCGCGCCATTGATCAGAGAGACAGACATTAAAACAGGAATATCATACCAGGGGACAATGGTCTTGCCAAACTTTTTTCCTTTTCCTCTCCTGTTTCTTCCCACTCCTTGCCAGTGTGACCATGCTTGCTTCTCTGTAGATGTTAACGGTTCCAGCCCTTTCCCAGGGCATGTAACCAGCCAATCAGAACACCACATCCTTTAGGGGAAGTAACCTGGCCAACAGGGGTGTCCAGCTCTGCTGGAGGGAAGGGGCCCAGGTCCTACTGCCCTCTGGGCCGCCCCTGCTCCCAGATCTATTACTGTGTCCATAGGAACAATAGGTAAGGGCTCCGTCTTTGTCAAGCCATGTAACAAGGACACTGTGGGGAAATGTCTGGCCCAGAGGGAGCGTGTGGAGAGCAACTTGGGAGGAACAAGTTTATTTTGTACTGAGTGATTTTTAATGAATGCAATATTAATCCTTGCAGATGAGCAATAATCATTAAAGTCAATTAAAACGATAAGACCTTCTTGGAAGTCTGTGTCATTCTTGGTCGAACAGCAAAGCTTCATTAGAACCTGTTTTCTAAGCTGGGACCAGTCCTCTAATTGTTCTGGATCGTGGGCCAGAGGGCACTGATTTTGTGATCCTCTGACCTTGCTTACCCCTCACCCCGCTGAGCTTTAACCATGGCTCTCCACTTCAACCACCAGGTGGCACATTTTCTCACATCTGGTTTGTCACACACGGTCTCTGGCCAAAAAATGATAATGAAATATAAGTCCACAACCCCCTTTCTGAACCCCTGTGTTTTGAAATTGAGAGTACTTCTGATTGTTAGGAAATATACAAATATACAATATATTAGATAATACCTATTAGGGGAATGTGGAGGACCATTCCATATCAAGTGTGTGAATATTTCTTCAATTAAGTGTATTAAGTATACAGAATAAGGGATAAATAACTAATAGCCACCCATCAGTTCAGATGAGGTTTTGCTGCCAAATTAATTTTTGCTAAACAGTAGGAAAAGTTTTTTGATTTTTTAGAATTTTTTTTAATTTTGGAGTTGTGGATAAAGACTTGTAGCTCTCAAATAATTAGTTACATTCATGTGGTGGTGTGTGGCTCCATCCTATATGTCTTACACAATTAGCATGCTTGATCCTCACAATCCCATGAGGTAGGTACTACTGTTATCCCCATTTTATAGATGGGGAAATTGAGACAGTAGGGTGAAGTAATTTGCCCAAAGGTACGCAACTCTTCACTTGGTAGAGCTGGAATTAACCCAGGTAGTCAGACTCCAAGATCCATGCTTCACACTGGCCAATATCGATTCTAGGAAACAGCCCAAACCAGGTGCTAGTATCGAAGTTACATATGAGGTTGGTTTAAAATATATTCCCAGATCCTGTGCTAGACCTGAAACTCAGGGCCATGAGGAAGTTAAATATCTCTGCAGAGTAACCCCACAGTTGATAGAGCTAGGATTTTACCCCAACGTCTTTCTGGCTCTCAGGGCCCTTCTCCTAAGTCACCTTAAGGCTCCCCAAGGGTACTTTCAGGATGTCACTTCTCAGCAAAATTCTTTTAGCAGAAGAAACGGTGTGGACAGGAAGACCCAAACTGCCGATGCCATGACTTTCTTCATGCTTCCTGCGTAGTCCTGACAACCCAGAGTGCCTGCTACCTCCTAGTGCACCACACTCTGCTTCCCAAAGCCAGAGCCCACTTACACTTCACCCACTTGTGGGCCCCAAGATTCACTGATGAGCAATTGGGCCTTTGTGCTCCGGATTTGGCTGGCATTTTTAAGGATACAGTTCAGGATCTATTACTAGAAGTGAAATTACTGAACCAAAATCTTCTCTATTCTAAATATAGCCAAAACAGCATAGGGTCTTCAAGGTCTGAACTCCCTGCCAGGTAACAGAGGTTGTGATAGGTCAGTCTTAGAACTTGACTAAACAACAGTCATTATAACTAGATGTCAGTTGTGTGTGGGTTGTGTGGGATTTGCTGACTTTATCTGAGAAGCCTCAGCATTGGTCCTTTCCCTGCAAATTCCTTAGTTTTTCCAATGAACTTGGTCCAGCCCATCTGGGATGAAATATGTATTTACATGAAAGAACCTACTAGGAGGGACCCAGGCAGAAATCATACAAAAGTTGCATCACAGAGACTTTCTAGGAATTGAGCTGGGGGTGTGGAGAGCCAAGCAAGACGAGGTTCAGGAGAGACAGATGGACAGAGTGCCTTGAAGGACTTCACAGCACAGTAACGCAGTTACTACACGTCACTGCTAAGAGGTCCAATGAGCATCTCAAACTGGACATGTCCAAACAGAAATTTTGATGTTCCCCATAAACCAGTTTTTCTTTCTCCCAGATTTCCCTATTTTTATAAGCAACACAACCACACACTCAGTTTCTCAAGCCAAAAATCTAGCACTCATTCTTTCTTCCTCTCTCCAGCCTCTGAGCGTCCTGTTGCATCTACCTACACAATATAGAAATATAGCAACCCAGTGCTCCACCCCTTGCAAACCACCATCATTTCCATCTGTAATTGCCTGACCTGTCAACAACCTCGTCCACTCTTGCAGCTCTTCAATCTCTTCTCCAAAAGACATCAGACCACAACACCTCCCGGGGACACACCTCCACCGGCTTCCCATTTCACTTAGAATGAATTTCAAACGCCTTTCCATGCCCTGCAAGGCCCCACCATGCCCTAGCCTTCCCTCCTGCAAGACTTCCCGGCTCATTCGTTCCTGTCCCTAACCTCAGGCCTCTCTCTCTCTCTCTCTCTCTCTCTCTCTCTCTCTCTCTCTCCCCCCTCTCATTCGAGATCACACCCTGGGCTTCCCCTCCCCGGGCCCCCTCCCTCGTCACCGCTGCTTTGGTTTCTTCCCTGCACCCATTTTTCTAACATCTATCTGTGCTCGTTGTCTCCTACAGGCACTATGTGGTGCAATTAACCGAGTATAAAGGAGATATTAAAAGTGTTTGTCAAATAAATGATGAATGAGTGCTTGTCACAGCTCTGTTTTATTGATTCATTCAACATATCGACCCCTTGTGAAGTAAACTCCCTGGAGGCTGGGAACGTGTTCCTTTTGTTCACTATGTCCCCCTAAGCGCTGAACAGGACTGTAAAAGTGACAAATGCAACGAAAGCCATGTTAAAAGAAGTTGGGGGACAACTAAAATGACTGAAGGAACTGAGGGATAAAGGACACCGAAGCTGGGACTGAAATAAGTGGAAACCAGAAGGACCGAAAAAGGTGAGCCGTCAGGCAGAGGGAATCTCGCGAGGTGTTGGGCAGCCAAGATGGCGGCGGCGCCTGCCGCCACACCTAATATGGCGGCCGGGGAGCGTTCCTGGGAAAAATCTCGCGAGAGTGGCACCGCGGCTCCTGTGCGGGAATTGAGCTGGGGGTGTGGAACAGGCAAGATGGAGCCCGCAGCCGGCAGCCCCGGCCCGCTGATCATGAACAACAAGCAGCCTCAGCCGCCGCCACCGCCGCCGCCCGCCGCGGCGCAGCCGCCGCCGCCCGGGGCCCCGCGGGCCGGCGCGGGCCTCCTGCCGGGGGGCAAAGCCCGAGAGTTCAACCGCAACCAGCGCAAAGACTCGGAGGTCAGGAGCTCGGGGGGCGAGGCTAGCCGGCGGCGGGGGGCGCGGGCCCGCGCCGCTCTCGGGTCCACGCTGGGTTCGCGGAGGGCCGGGCGGGACCTGGCAGCGGAGTTGTCATTTCACAGCGACGGGGGCAGCACGGGAGGCGGCGCCCCGGGCCGGGGGCGTGAAGCCGGGTCCGCGCCCCGAGCTCCCCGCCCGGGAGAGCCGCCGGGAGCCTGTGGCTGCTCGTTCGCTCCTCCCGCGCCGGAGCCGTGGCCGCGCCCTCGGAGCCCCAGCCTCTGGGGGGCCGCCCCCCGCCCCGGCTCGGGGGCCAAGAGTCGGTGGCCCGCGTACGCCCGGGGGGGCCGGGCGGCTGACCCCGACCCCGGTCTTCTCTGCTCTGGTCCCGCGGGCGCTCAGCGCTGTGGCCGGCGAGTGCGGCGGGGACGGGGCCGCGGAGCCGGACGGGGCCCCTGACCACCGGTAGCATCACGGCGCCCAGAGGTGGCGAGAGCGGGAGGGGGACCTTCCATCCGAGCCGAGCCGAGCCGGGCAGGGACAGGGTCGGCCCCGCTGCGACGGCGCCTGGAGGTCGGGGGGCCCGGTGCGCCCCGAGCTGAACGGTTCAAGATGAGAAATGCCCATTAGTAAACCGGGGCGAGGGCTCGGCGTTCCCTGCTCTCCGGCCGGGGGGCCGCGCCTCCCCTTCCGCAGGCACCGTAGCCCGGAGCCGCCTCGTCGCCTCGCCCGAGTGGAGTTCCTCCCACCGCCGCCCGGGAGGATTCATGAATGAGACGCTCCCGCCGCCGCGCGCGGGGCTCCTTCCCGGCGCGTTCCCAGAGCCCTTCTGCGCGGGCGCCCCGCGGGCGCGGAGGGACGGGAGGGCGCCTCGCTGTCCGGCGTGGGCACCGCCTGTGGGGACCGAGGGCACCACCCTGGACCTGCGAAGGCCGGCCCTGGTCCTACTGGCTCGTGCAGCCTCTGGTGCTAGTAAAGCAGGTCCAAGCCTGGCAGGTCCAAGCAGACACTCCCCTGCGCTCAGGGAGTTACTGGAAAAGCAAAGAAACCTCCTCTGAGGAGCCCGTGCGCAGAGGCTGGTGGGGGGCGTGGGAGCGGTGGGGTGACCCGCCTTCATCCTGAGAGGACTTGCAGTTTGCAGAGAGCTTTACGTTTTCCTTAAGCAGCCGTGATGCTCAAATCAGTACCCCGCGACGCATTTACATTTCCCTTCCCCCCCTTTCATTTCCATTTGGGCGCAGCTCAAGGCAGGGCAGTGGGTGAGCACATTTGAGCCGAGAGACCTGTGTTCATAGAGATGCGCACGCTGCCTCGGCTGGTTCTCTGGTTCTCGAGCTGGGAGCCGGGGCAGGGCCTGGCGGACCGGGCGGCACTGCTGGGAGCCCGCCCTGTGCTGCCCAACTTTCATTAGTGCCCTAAAGCCTCCGGGCAGCCCCGGCCGGTTTGGCTCAGCGGATAGCCCGTCGGCCTGTGGACTGAAGGGTCCCGAGTTTGATTCCCAGTCAAGGCACATGCCCGGGTTGCGGGCTCAGTCCCCAGTGGGGGGTGTGCAGGAGGCGGCCTATCAGTGATTCTCTCTTATCATTGATGTTACCATCTCTCCCTCTCTTTTCCTCTCTGAAATAAATTTAAAAAATATATATTTTTTTAAATGAAAAGAAGGGTCCCAGGTTTGATTCTGGCAACCAATTGATGTCTCTCAAATCAGTATTTCTCTCTCTGCGTCTCTCCCCCCTCCCTTCTACTCTCTCTAAAAATGACTGGAAAAACCTTGAGAGGATTAACAACAAAAACCTTCCAGGTAGATTTATGCAATGGGAGGATAAATGAAGAGCTGAAGTTCAGTACCTTGTGAACGTGTCCCCTGTTGCCTCTGACTAGGAAGGGGAGTTCATGTCACCCTCAGTGTCTGTGGGCACGTTACCGGGTTTCGTGGGTGGGCAGCCTTTGTCTTCCCACGGAGCTTGTAGCTAGGCCTGAGGACTTCACCTGTGTCTCCACGTCCTCTTCCCAGAAGGCCTCCCAGACGGTGTGTGCTCAGCGATCACCTGTCCCCAGCAGTGAAATGATTCTCTTTGTCACACTCTCTCCGGTGGGGAGGGAAGCCGTTCTGTTCAGCTGCTGCCTTCCTGTTGGTTCTCACTGAAATGTGAGAGAAGGCTGAGGGGGTCGATATTCGTGCTGTCCTGGCTGGTGACAGCCCACTAGCCAGAGAAAAGTGAGGCTGCCGGAATCTGGGCACCAGATGGCGTGAATGGTCATTCCCTGCATGGAATGCATAGAAGCTTTGTGTTCATTCATCCAGCAAGTAGTTATTTGAGTAAACTATTCACTCACTCACGCACTCATTCATGGCAAGTAGTGCTGGGCATTGTGGAATCCATGATGAGCAAAATGGACAATGTTCCGCCTCTCAGGGAACTTGCAGTCCCAAGGAGGCAGCATTAACAATACCCCTGCCCCTGTAGCACTGTGAGTCACAGGTGCTCTGAAGGATCGTGCAGGTGCTGGAGCCCGGGAGACGAATGTGATAAAACATCGGAAGAGTGGCGGCGGTGGTGTCCTTAGCACAGCAGTGTCTCTGGAAGCACGCGTGTTTCTTCCTTTGGGAAGCAGCGACCTTGTGTATCATCTCTCCTGTTCCCAACAGGGCTATTCCGAGTCTCCGGACCTGGAGTTTGAGTATGCTGACACGGACAAGTGGGCGGCCGAGCTGTCGGGTAAAGATAGACCTTTGTGTTCTTTGGGGGTGTTTTTACCTTATTGGTCTTTAATAAAATGAAGAGTGAATGCCATTTTGGAGTCCACTTTCCCTCCTAGTTAGTCTCAGTCAGTAATGATGTGTATAAAACAGGTTAATTACTGGGCCCAGCCTGTGTGTCTCATAGCTTTGGCTTGTCCTTTACTTTAATGAAGCATCTCTGGGTGGTCGGCTCTGCTGGCTGTGGCCCAGTCCCCGTGTGGACAGAGGTGCTCCTTGGCCATACACGGTCCCCTGACGGGTCTCTCCTAGGGCAGTGAGTGGTGAGGAATGCAAGCACTGGGTGTTTGCAGCTGCGTACATCTGTCGCTGCCCCTGCTGCTCCTGTGTAACGTGAGGTTACCCTGAGCTGCTCCACAGGCTTTGGGGTACAGTACTCTTCAGAAGGCAGCACCCACTGAGAGACACGTTTGTGATGGCAGTCAGCCACTGGCCTGGCCTGCTGGGGTCCATGTGCACCAGGTGGGGCCACCCCGCATCTAGGCTGCACTGGCATTCTGGGTCAGCTGCAGGGAAAGTCAGCTTTCTCTCTGTCCTGTTCACCAGAACACTAAGACCCTAGTCGTTACAGAACATAGTCCAGGAGTGACTGCAACTCGGGACGGAGTTGGCCCGGGAAGCAGACGCTTTGCCTTCTCTGCTGCGTGTGAGCCCCGGTGTGGGATGTGGACACAGAGCTGATGAGACTTTGTTCTTGCCAGAGCTTTACAGCTACACGGAGGGGCCAGAATTCCTGATGAACCGAAAATGCTTCGAGGAGGACTTCCGCCTCCATGGTGAGATGGTTCCCTCCACATCGAGGTTCCTTTCACCCGTGTCATGAGAGCTGCAGGGTTCCTCCTAGTCATCTCAGTGACCTCAGTCATCCCCGACGGCCTGCAAAGCCGGCTGAGCCATGACTGTGCCAGGCCAGATGTGCCATTCAGGGTGGGCTTGCAAGTCCTCTGATGGTGGCTTTTCAGAATGTGAGTCTCAGGAAAAGAAGAAACTTGATGTGTTTAAAATTGCAGCAAAAATAGCATTGTTTCAGTCTGGAAAGTCAGGTTCCTAGGGCAGTGGGGGGACCTTAGCCCTCTGGGGAGAGTGACTGGCTCTCTGAGCTCTGTCCCGAGGCAGGCCTGCATTTGGTGGCTTAGCTGGTGCCAGGCCGTTGTGAGGCTGTCTGGCCTCAGGTGGAACTGGCCTCTTGCCCTGCAGTGACCGATAAGAAGTGGACCGAGCTGGACACCAACCAGCACCGGACCCACGCCATGAGGCTCCTGGACGGCCTGGAAGTCACTGCCAGGGAGAAGAGACTCAAGGTGGCCCGGGCAATTCTCTACGTTGCCCAAGGTACTGAGTGGACCCCAGGGCGCGGGTCCCTTCAGTGACCTGGCCAGTCGGATGCGGGCAGGGCTCTGAGCTGTGCCCTGTCTGCAGGCACCTTCGGGGAGTGCAGCTCGGAGGCGGAGGTGCAGTTTTGGATGCGCTACAACATCTTCCTGCTCCTGGAGGTAGGCACGTTCCATGCGCTGGTGGAGCTGCTCAACATGGAAATAGAGTGAGTCCCAAGGGGCCCGAGCAAGGGGCACGGGGGAGCTTATGGAACCAGTCTTTTTTTTTTTTTTTTTAATATATTTCATTGATTTTTTTACAGAGAAGAAGGGAGAGAAATAGAGAGTTAGAAACATCGATCAGCTGCCCCCTGCACACCCCCTACTGGGGATGTGCCCGCAACCAAGGTACATGCCCTTGACCGGAATGGAACCTGGGACCTTTCAGTCCGCAAGCCGATGCTCTATCCCAGGGGTGGGCAAACTTTTTGACTCGAGGGCCACAATGGGTTCTTAAACTGGACCGGAGGGCCGGAACAAAAGCATGGATGGAGTGTTTGTGTGAACTAATATAAATTCAAAGTAAACATCATTACATAAAAGGGTACGGTCTTTTTTTTTTTTTAGTTTTATTCATTTCAAATGGGCCGTAGTTTGCCCACGGCTGCTCTATCCACTGAGCCAAACCGGTTAGGGCTGGAACCAGTCTTGAGGATCTGGTGCAGGGCCTGAGTCTAAGCGTGTCACAGTGTTTTATCCCTGGTGGGGCAGCCCTTGTCAAGGGGACCCTCTCTTCCCTCTGGGGCAGCACTGATTCAGTCTCTCCTGCAGCAACAGCGCCGCCTGCAGCAGCGCAGTGAGGAAGCCGGCCATCTCCCTGGCTGACAGCACGGACCTCAGGTGAGGCCGGTTAGCCTGAGTGGCGTCAGAGCAGGGCTTGGGGCGTCCTTGGGTTTACTTGGTGTGGGCCCTGTACGCGTCCTTCTCACACACTCACCTGGGGTGGGATCAGTCAGCCCTGCTCGGGGCTCTCTCGGGCGGGGCTCTGGGTTGAGTCTCCCAGAGGAAATCATGTGATAGGACCGCAGTGCTGAGAATGCCCTGGGCCTTTCTATTGGATGGAACGCTGGATGCCACTCCTCACATTCCCACCTTCTCACACCCAGCTGCCCCACCTGCGTAGAGTTAGTCCTGACAGTTCAAGATGCTCATGGCTGCACAGGAAGTAATCGCAGCTGCTCAAGAGCAAGAGCACCTCCCCATCTGTGAAGAGTAGAACCTGTCTCTGTGCCTTTGGAAGTTTCCAGACTGGGTGTTGGTGGTGTCCTCGCTGTAGTTAGGGTCCCGGGCATCACCCTGCGTGCTCCTGATTTGCACCCACCGTGGTAAACACATCCTGTTCTCACCTCCACCCTGTTCTCTCCCACCGCTGGGTCTTTTTCATTCCAGGAAGCTCAGGGCAGTAAATTTTGTGGTCATTGTTCACATTAATCCATTCAGCAGCCATTTGCCAAGCACCTGCTTTGAGCGAGCACTTTGCTAGACATCGAAATACAGAACAGATCGGGTCCCACCTTAGCAACATGAGACAGAAAGAAGCCCACATGCTCTGTGGGACGCTCAGTTTCCTGGCGGTTAACAGCCCTCCCATCTGCCAGCCTTGGTGCCCAGGCTTTTCTCGTGTCAGTGGGCGTGAGGAAGCCAAGGGGCTCCCTTGACACCCCCCCCTTCCGCCCTGTTATCGCCCCCCCAGGGTCCTGCTCAACATCATGTACCTGATTGTGGAGACCGTCCACCAGGAGTGTGAGGGCGATAAGGCCGAGTGGAGGACCATGCGCCAGACCTTCAGGGCCGAGCTGGGTAGGACCCCTGGGTCCTGTCCGGAGGCCCCTCCTGGTGCTGAGGCTGGTGGGCTTGGGAGGGCCCTGTTCCTGCGTGTGCTCCTGACACCGTGGTCACCTCCAGGTTCCCCGCTGTACAACAACGAGCCATTCGCCATCATGCTGTTTGGGATGGTGACCAAATTTTGCAGTGGCCACGCCCCTCACTTCCCCATGAAGAAGGTTCTCTTGCTGCTTTGGAAGACAGTACTGGTGAGCGCCTCCTGGAAGGGGAAGCCAGGGGACAGGGCCGGAGAGGGGCTTGGACCACTCCCCCTGGGGGTCACCCTCCCTCTCAGAAGGGGCCAGCCCTGTGGAGCTTGCAGGCGAGGCTCTCCAGTCTCCTTTTTACATGAAGAGCATGGCAGACAGAGAGCTGAGCGTGCGTGTGCACTAGGCTCGATCAGCCCGTTTCTCCTCTCCCTTCCCAGCCTCACTGAACTCTCCTGGGGTGGATATAGTCCCTTGTTCAGAGGTCGAGAGGGTCTCTGTAAAGATGGCATGGGTGCTCTCGCGCCTGGCACAGCCTGTGGGCATGTTGACCCCGGCCTGCTTCCGTCTGATGCAGTGCACGCTGGGTGGCTTTGAGGAGCTGCAGAGCATGAAGGCCGAGAAGCGCACCATGCTGGGCCTGCCCCCGCTGCCTGAGGACAGCATCAAAGTGATCCGCAACATGAGGGCCGCCTCGCCGCCCGCATCTGCCTCCGATCTGATTGAGCAGCAGCAGAAACGGGGCCGGCGGGAGCACAAGGTGAGGGCGACAGGAACGGCCTCTGAACGGCTTGGTCAGGTGAAGGCCTCCAGGCAGGGTCACTGTCCCCAGTGCAGGGTCCCAGCTTACAGTGGGTCTCAGGAGGGACTAGGGCAAGGAATGACTTGTCATCTGGTCCCAACCTTGACTTCCTGTCTGGTTTCTCACTGCCCTTTCTGTGTCGCAGCCTCTGTAGCTTCCTCGGCCTTTTCTGGTTCCTCAGTGGGCTCTCGTCTGCTCTCCCCCGTCTCCAGGCGCTGATAAAGCAGGACAACCTGGACGCCTTCAACGAGCGGGACCCCTACAAGGCCGACGACTCTCGAGAGGAGGAAGAAGAGAACGATGACGACAACAGCCTGGAGGGGGAGACGTTCCCCCTCGAGCGGGACGAGGTGATGCCTCCCCCACTACAGCACCCCCAGACTGACAGATTTACCTGCCCAAAGGGGCTCCCATGGGCGCCCAAGGTCAGGTGAGTCTCAGACCTTTGGAAAGCTCTTGGCCTAAAACCAGGGCCCTCACACCCACAGGCCTGGCACCTGGCCTGGGTCACGTGAGGTCCTCTGCTGGGACAGGCTGGGCTTGGCTCTGGGATGAGGCTCTCTTAAAGTCCCCTGTGCTGGCCCGGGTCTTGGGGGCTGGCCTGGCTGGCCTTGCACAAAGAGGCCCTTGTGTGGCTCTGGAGTGGTAATCGGAGCTCGCTCTTGGGTAGACATGATAACAAGTGAAGGGGGTGGGAAAAATGAGAACAAGGACATTTAAGTGACCCCATTGCCACCCCCCTGAGGTTGTATGTGGTTAACAGAAAAGTGATAGATTAAGGAATAGCTCCTTTAGAGCCATAATTCAGGTATTGAGATATATGTGCATGAATCAGTGGGCGGGAAGGCACCTTGATATATAGAAATGATGTCTGTTTGAAATGGCTCCAACTTAAGAACTAGATGGACATGTGAGAGGATATAGAAGTCATTTTCTCCATCCAGGTAAAGCCCCAGTTTTCCGTGATCCGTGATGGGAAAACACACAAGTCTTCAGAAAATGCAGGATACACTGATTGACAGGAAAATGGGACTTATGAAAAAAATCAGTAGCTTATAGCTCTCGTTGTAAAAATTTTAAGTGTTTGAGGAGTTCTGTTGACAAAGGTCTTAATATCTGAATAAAGTATGCTTTTAATTCAATGTATCACTTTAATTTTACAAGTACTGTAAACAAGTTACACATAATATAATTGCAGGTCATTGATTCAACATTATGAAGGACATTAAAATAGCCTTGAAGGTTTCAGGGTTTTTTTCCATAAAGAAAAACAGTTGAGGGAGACTTTTTCTTCTGCCTCCACAATTTCTGGATGTTCTGTATTTTATTAACCATGACACCTTGAAATAACATTTAGTAAAAGCCTTGCTCTCTCTCTCTCTTGGGCAGAGAGAAAGACATTGAGATGTTCCTCGAGTCCAGCCGCAGCAAATTCATAGGTTACACTCTGGGCAGGTGAGTGTGATCTGAGTTCCTTTTGAAGAAAAGTAGCGAGAAATCCACTCTCTTGGCCTTTGGTGTTTGGGGACCCAGGCGGATTGATGTCTGGGCTTAACACAGGGCCTTCTTTATCCTCCAGCGACACGAACACAGTGGTGGGGCTGCCCAGGCCAATCCACGAAAGCATCAAGACTCTGAAACAGGTAGGTGGTGTGAGCTTTTGGCCTAGTTTGGTCCCAAGTGAGTGAAGTGAGATCGGCCCGTTGGGAGAAGCCATTTAGACTGTTGTCGGCCTGAAGGAGCCTGGGCTGGAGGCATGGGTGGACGGTGGCAGTTCCTCTCAGCAGTTCTTCGTAAATTCTACTGATTCTAGCTGAGCTTTGGTTGGGGACTTAATTGGTGGCTCATTCAAGATTATATTACCTGAAGCTGTTGGAGTTTTAGGGGCCCACTAAATAGCCCCCTTTCCTTGCTCAAGTTCTAAGGCAATTGAGATAGAGGAGTAGGCAGGTGGAGATAGAAACACCAGCTTTGAGACTGGCAGAGACGTTAGAGACTGAGGCGAAGGGCACTGCAGCCATAGGTGTCCCAGCCCTGCCTTCCCGAATGAGGCAGACTCCCCCACCCAGAGCCAGGCAGTGCTGGAGCCCACCAGGCCTGCTCGAGGAGCAGAGGAGCGCACAGGCTTTTGTTCAAGAGAAAAGCGAAAGGGGTGGGCTTAGCATGTCCTGTTCCTCTGCCCAGTCAGCCAGGCGGGGTGTGTGGGAGGGGCAGGGGTGTATTGCACATCCATGTTGTCCACGGGGAGGAACACCAAGAGCGGTAAAGAGGTGTCTCCCTAACAACCCATCTGGAGTGTGAATGTCTATGTTTTTGGAACATGTTTCTGAAATGTTTAGTACTGAGTGGGCCCCATGCTTTTTGAGTACTTGATCCTGAATACTCGAGTACTTTATTCTACTTGGACTAATTTTTCTGTCACTATAGCTATCTGAAAGCCCCTTTCTCTCCCTTAATTTGCTTTTTTCTAGTCTTTTATGTGCTTTTTATACTGGTTTTAAGAGGCAAGTGCTGCCTAGCTGATGTGGCTCAGTGGTTACGCATCGACCTATGAACCAGGAGGTCATGGTTCAATTCCCGGTCAGGGCACATGCCCAAGTTTCAAGCTCAGTCCTGGTAGAGGGTGCTGAGGAGGCAACTGATCAATGATTCTGTCACATCATTGGTGTTTCTCTCTCCCCCTCTCTCTTTCCTTCTGAAATCAATAAAAACAAATTTTTTTTTTTTTTAAAAAGCAATTGCTCACTTAGGCAAGAATTTGGGTTCAGGAGGTTAGTAGGGATCTTTGTGGAGATTCCCTCTTGGAGAAGATTGTTTGAAGCAGTTGCCCGGGTCTTTGCCAGGGTGTGGGGCTTGCAGCCAGAGAGTAGGAACTGTTCCCAGCGCCTCTTCCCTTCTCCCCAGCACAAGTACACGTCGATCGCGGAGGTCCAGGCGCAGATGGAGGAGGAGTTCCTTCGCTCTCCTCTTTCAGGGGTGAGTTGGGGCCTTCCTCAGCCAAGAGGATCCCTCCGCTCTTTCCAGGCACAGTGCTGGGCCTAGACCGCGAAGTTGCCTGGTCCTGCCCTCTTGCTCCCCCTGCAGGGGTGGCTTATCGGGTGCCGGGGTGAAGAGCACAGGCTCTGAGCCAGTCACCACCTCTGAATCCAGCGCCACCACTCGGGGTGACAACTTCGCAGGAGACTGGATCTCTGTGCTTCAGTTTCCTCACCTGTGAGATGGGGATAATAATCATGCCCTCTTCACAGAGTGTAGTGAGGACTAATGGGCTTCCTACAAGGAAAGTGCCTGCACGTTGTCAGTCAGGTGTGCTGTCACTATCCGCATCGTTGTTTACATCAGTGCTTACAGCCCCTCCTCCAGCCAGCGAGTCAGCTGGCTCAGGATACTGTCAGGACTGGGCTTGAATCTCTACCCTTGTGGTCAAAGGGAGAAGAGGAAGTGGAGCAAGTCCCTGCAGAAACACTCTACCAAGGCCTACTCCCCAGCCTGCCCCAGTACATGGTGAGTCCCTCCTCAGGCTCCAGCCTGCCTGCCAGTGCCTCCAGTCCCTCCTGAGTGCCCTGCCCCTGGGCCCCTGCGGAGGGACCACCTCTCCGGGCTGAGGCCTGCACCTGGGTGCTCCTGTCCTCCCAGATCGCGCTGCTGAAGATCCTGCTGGCTGCAGCCCCCACCTCCAAAGCCAAAACCGACTCGATCAACATCCTGGCCGACGTCCTGCCTGAGGAGATGCCGTGAGTACCGTCGCCCCTGTGCGTGGAACAGGTGGGGCAACAGAACGGGCCGTGTCTCCCTTTCAGTCCTCAGGTTTGGGAGGTTGCTTCCTTTTTTGACTCAACTTCTCTGCAGATTAAGTTGAGGGTATTCCTGGCTCAGAAGAAAAATAAGTACTGGGTTAAATATCTCGATTTGCTGCTTGGGGAGAAGGTCAGCCCAGCTGGCCTGGATTCTAGTGTAGACTCTGCCCTGAGTGGATGCCTGAGTGACCGGGAGAGTCCTCACCCCTCTGCAGAGTGAATTGGGCTGGGGCAACATTTCCCCAAACCCCCCCCAAAGCTGTGTGGCTGGGACATCAGGACGGGGAGATGCAGCTTCTGGACACCGTGCCAGCCAGCAGCTGAGCCTCCGCTGGGTGTGGCTCCCCCGTTCACAATACCCGGCCTGCGGGCCGTTTGTGAGTGCCTCAGGTGACAGTGAAGTCCTCAGGGCGCTTCCTCCCTGGGGCACTGACCGTCTCTGTTTGATGTGAGGACAAACCGAGATCGAGATCGTGTTCTCCTTTGAGAGGGACGTGGCCTTGACCTGGCCTCCTGCCTGCCCGCTCCTCCCGCCCAGCTCCCTGGTGGCGGGGCTCCTTGAGTCTGGGGTGAAAGGCAGGTGAGGCTGGAGGCAGGGCTTGGCTAATACCAAAGCGGGTGTCAGAACACTGGGCCATTGTGATGGTCCTTGGTAAGGGGGTTCCTGAGTCAAATACTGTACCTCCTCTTAAAAAACTGACAGTGAGAAGTCTTGAGTCAAGAAACTGATTTAAGTGTCTGATCACTATGTTATACACCTGGAATGAGTATAATATTGCGTCAAGTGTAACAAAAATAAATTCAAAGTAAAAAGAAAGAAACTAATTTAACTCAGTGCTTCCTAAGTTTTCCCCATAACATGAAGCGTGCCGTGTGGTGGTATTCCACAGAGCACGCGTGGGAACACGGTCCCTGTAGTGGCAGAAATTTAGGGGCCTCTTGAGAAGTT
The DNA here is from genome assembly GCF_028538775.1 of Myotis yumanensis. NCBI lineage: Eukaryota > Metazoa > Chordata > Mammalia > Chiroptera > Vespertilionidae > Myotis > Myotis yumanensis. The sequence continues at coordinate 5,830,446 of NW_027223768.1, forward strand.
CACTGTGGAGGAAAGGCAGGGAAATAGGCTAAGGATGTGTTGAAACATCACAGGAAGAGAGTTATGCTGAGCTTGGGAGCGGGGTGGGAGGAGCCCTGGGCCTGACCTGAGATGTCCATGGGTCGGGGGTGAAGTGGGAGCCTTTGCCCAGAGAAGGCTCAGGAATCCCGTCTCCTGTGAGCACCTAGGAGGGCGCGGAACAAGCTGCGGGCTCACCCGGCTGTTGTGTTTCAGCACCACAGTGTTGCAGAGCATGAAGCTGGGCGTGGATGTGAACCGCCACAAAGAAGTCATTGTCAAGGCCATTTCCGCTGTCCTGCTGCTGCTGCTCAAGCACTTTAAGTTGAACCACGTCTACCAGGTACCTGCCAGGCCTCCTTCCTGTCCACTGGCCACGGCCTGGCAGTGCTGCCCTCCAGGCCTGAAGACGGAGGCCTTGGCCTTCAAACGTTCTGACTCAGTCTTCCAGCCGAGGCCTTCTATCCCGGGAGGAGAGACAGGAGAGACGGGCGGCCCCCGCGGGTGTGCTGATTGTCTTCTGTTGGTTTCAGTTTGAATACATGGCCCAGCACCTGGTGTTTGCCAACTGCATCCCTTTGATTCTAAAGTTCTTCAATCAAAACATCATGTCCTACATCACTGCCAAGAACAGGTGACAGGGACCAGGGCTCAGGAGGGGGGCCCGGGGCCAGACGGCAGGGCTCCCAGGTAGCCGCTCCCACTGAACCCACTCAGCACCTCTAGGCCAGCACTCTGCCAGGCTTCTCAGAGATGAATGAAGCACGGTCCCTGCCTGTGGAAAACACCGGTGTGTCAAATCCCAGTCCAGCTATCTAGTGACCCGTGACTCGGTCTGTGCCTGGGTGGGAGGGGTCTCATCCTAGGCTCTGGTACAGCCCTCACTGTCCCGTGCCTTTTAAATTTAATTAATTAATTAATTTTGAGGAGGCCAGGCTGCCTGCTCTCCCTAGGGAGCTCAACCATGTGCGCTGTCACGCCCTGTCTGCTGACTCCTAGACCCCATCCCTCTCGCCTGGTGCCATCTGTACTTGGCAGTGCCTGCTCATCAGTGTGGTACATCACAGGGCAAGTCATCAGCCGACACTGTCTCCCGAGGGGCTTGGCATACACTCATTGCCTTAAGAAGTCTCCCCCAGCCCAGGTGCATGGCTGCGGGGAAAGCAGGGTCTCCACCCCTTACACAGTGTCAGGCTGGTCTCTGGCCAGGGGGACCCTACGTTTCTCTGGGAGCAGGTGCTTCCTCATCTTAGAGCTGGAAACCAGGGCGGTGCAGGCAAGGTAGATCCTGCTTGCATCCCAACGAGTGAGGGAGGAGAGCAGAGCCAGACCCAGCCTTTGCTCATGGTGGGCGCCTGCCTGCCCTTGCCCTACAGCATTTCTGTCCTGGATTACCCTCACTGCGTGGTGCACGAGCTGCCAGAGCTGACTGCGGAGAGTCTGGTGAGTGGCCAGGCTCTACCGGCTGTCCCTTTGGTGTGGGGGTGGGTGGTGCAGAGCCCGGCTCCCCCACCTGGGATGGAGGTGTCTTCACAGATGAGGTCCTGTCGAGTGCCTGGCTTTTAAAGCACTAATTGCATACAAGGGCGGGGAGGGACCTTATAGGGCAGAAAGATTGGGGGGTAGGGATTCCTTTGTTGGGAGCATGGTCTTCAGGGGCTGATGACCCAGCGCTCACCAAGCCGAATTGCTTCTCTCCCCCTCGCTGGGACTGTGGGCCCAGCTCTGAGGGATGGAGTTTCCTGGGGGCTGAGGAGAGGAGTGGGTGCCGGCACAGGCAGGGAGACCTGCAGGTCTGAGGTCATGCATGTGCCACCCTGGAAGCTGCTGAGCCCCTGCCCTGAGGGTCGTGGTTCCTGGGCTTTCCCTGCAGGAAGCAGGCGACAATAACCAGTTTTGCTGGAGGAACCTCTTTTCTTGTATCAATCTCCTCCGGATCTTGAACAAGCTGACCAAGTGGAAACACTCAAGAACGATGGTGAGTCAGCATGGACCCTGTGACAGAGTGTCATGCCCGTCCTCCCCTGAGCAGGAGCAGGGGTCCGGGGTGGGCTCGCTGCTGCGGCTGTATCCTTCCTCCTCACTTTCCTGCAGCCACATCGTGTATTTTAAGGACTGATTCCTGGTTCCTTGACAAGTCGGGGAATTCATAGCTTCAGATTCCAAAATGACTCACAATTAGGGTGGCCAGCGGTCCTGGTTGGCCTGGGACTTGGTGGTTTTAGCTGTGAAGTTCCGCGTCCCAGCAAACCCCTCAGTCTGGGGAAAGCTGGGACAGTTGGTCATCCTGCCCATGACCGCAAACCGGCTGAGCAGCGGCTGGTGATGCAGGCATTATTTGTGCCCGCCCGTGCCCTTCCAGATGCTGGTGGTGTTCAAGTCCGCCCCCATCCTGAAGCGGGCCCTGAAGGTGAAGCAGGCCATGATGCAGCTGTACGTGCTGAAGCTGCTCAAGGTGCAGACCAAGTACCTGGGGCGGCAGTGGCGCAAGAGCAACATGAAGACCATGTCTGCCATCTACCAGAAGGTGCGGCACCGGCTCAACGACGACTGGGCCTACGGCAACGGTGAGGCCTGCAAGTGGGTGCTGTGGGGGTCGGGCAGCGGCAACCTCTTCCCCTCTGCTCCAGGCCGCCCTGAGGAATCGGGTGGGAGCGTGAGGAAGGACCTTGAGAAGCTGCCCAGACTCGGTGTCTGATCATCCCCATTCCTCTGTCCCTCCCTCGAAGTTCTGCCTTTTCCAGAAATTGTCATAAGTCTCTCTCCCATCTTTTCTCTCCCCCCTGCCCACAAGTTCTCTCAGCTCTTGACCAGCCTCAGACTCTGCTCCAGTGATCTTTCTAGAGTGCGGGTCTGCGGGCACCTCCGAGGAAAGGCCTTCACTGGCCTCCGATTGCCCTTGGAATTAGAGCCAAACTCTCACATGTGGCGTATGAGGCCCACACTCTTGCCTCCTCCCTCCCTCCCTTTCTCCTCCCCTTCTCTCTAACTGGACCCAGCTTCTCTGCAGCCCAGCCCGTCACTCCGGGTCTCTGGGCACACGGGGCACTCAGTCTGTGCATATAGCCTATGACCCTCTTCTGTGCCTTCTGGCAGGGTGCCTCCCCCACACCCCGCACCCCCACAACTGTCCCGTGTCCGCGTGTTTCTTCCCCTCTGGGCAGCCGCCTCAGCCTCCTGGGCAGAGTGGGTTCTTCTAGGTGTCCCCTGGCCACGCTGCCGCATCATTTCAGTTCCTGGCCCAGCACCCCGTGACTTCGTGCCTGGGCAGGAAATCGAGAGAATGAGCTAATGAGGCACCTGCATGCTCCTCCTCTGATCCAGAGAGCCAGGGACCAGGTGGCTTTCAGAGCAGTGGGTCATACCTGTGGCTCCTCGCTGGGTCCACTTGGCCACAGTGCGGCCTCCTCTGTAGATCTGGCTTTTCTCCTGTCACCTGACTTTCCCTTGTATCCAGGAAAGAAGTTCTGTCAGTGTTGCTGAGGGTGGGACTTGGAAGTTGGCATCGAGTCAAGTGGGGTAGGGGCCTGGCCCTTAATTTGTGAGTGCCAGGGGAGCTGCCGGGAAGGCCTAGCTCCTGACCATGTCTTCCTGCTTTGTCCCAGACCTGGATGCCCGGCCTTGGGACTTCCAGGCGGAGGAGTGTGCCCTCCGTGCCAACATTGAACGCTTTAACGCCCGGCGCTATGACCGGGCCCACAGCAACCCCGACTTCCTGCCTGTGGACAACTGCCTGCAGAGCGTCCTGGGCCAGCGGGTGGACCTCCCTGAGGACTTCCAGATGAACTACGACCTCTGGTTAGAAAGGGAGGTTTTCTCCAAGCCCATTTCCTGGGAAGAGCTGCTGCAGTGAGGCTCCTGGAGGGGACCCAACAGGAAAGGTGATGTGTCGAGGTGCCCAGGGCCTGTCCTGGTTCACTGCAGTGCGCCCAGCCCCCTCCAGGTGGCAGCACCACCTCACTGTGCCCTCCCCAGACAGCTCTGGGCTTGGCCTCTGGTTGGTCCCGGCATCTTGCCTGGGAGCGTCATCTCTGCTTGCCACCCTCTCTCCATTCCTCCTCCCTCCTCTTTTGGACATGGTTGGTTGCAGCTCGTTTCTCATTCAGCCCAAGGCTGGGAAAAGCTGGGATAGGCTGGGAACCCATCACGTCTGAATGTCGGGGCCCACGCTGACTCTTCTGGAGACAGGCAGATCCTTGGCAGCCAGCTTGCCGAGGAGGACGCTTAGCATTGGGGCCGGAGCCAAACAGTCAGAGTCCTGGTTTTGCTTTGGGGGTTTCTGGTGTCATCCCAGCCTCCCGCTGAGTTTCCTCCAGAAGCAGTTGCAGAGGCTCCTGCAGCTCCCTCAGCACTGGGTTGGGACAAGGTGGGGTGGGAAGAGAAGCTTCCCATAGCCAGAGGTGCCCTCTCCCGCTGGATCTTCGAGGGTCTGTAAATATCTATATATAAACCTGTGTGTGTTCTCTTGTGTCACGTTGGGGTTTTTAATGTGTTTGTGTATTCTGTTTACATTAAAAGGAAGTAAAAGTAATCCCAATGGCCTCGTCTGCAGAAAGTGTGGCCCCTGAACATGTCCTCCAGGTCTAGAAATGGGATTCTTGCCAGGCTGCCTGCCCTTGCCCTCTGTGGGGCACTCCTCCAGAGTGTTCTCCCGCCTCCATCTGGCGTTGCCCACTCCAGGGCTCTGGGTTGCGGGGTGACACGTTGTCCTGCGCCCCTGGGTTTGATGGCATGCGGTAGGAGCTCCAGGCTTCTCAGGATCACAGTCCTGAGCTGGCTTCAGAGCCTGGGCGTGTCTGCCTCCTCCTCGCTCCATCTGTGGCTCTGCTTCTGGGATCTCCCCCTCCTGTTGCTGATAAAGGAGCACCCTCTCCAGAACTGCTGGAAGCTCGCCTGGCTCCCCCGCAGGCCAAGTGTGGGAGGTTCCATCTCGGGCTCTTGACTTACAAAGGAAACGTGTTCTGGGGAACCTCCAGGACCTAGAGGAAGTATGTACTGTGAGGTTACAGTCTCCGTAAGATGGATTTGCCCTTTCTTACTCCCCAGCCATCCCGGTCACTCAGCCCGCCTGCCTGCGGCTTTGTTCTCCCTCGTTGATTTTCCCAATCCCTCCTCTGAAGTTTCCTTAACCAGAGGTGCCGTTTTCCTTCTTGGTCTGCTAAGGCCTGTAAATACCTGTATGTATCTGTGCAAACAAGCACACAGACTGTCAGATCTGCGACGGCCGCAGAGCCTGGGTGAGGAGGCCAGAGCCAGGGGCCTCCTGGGAGAGGAGCCTTGTCATAGCCGGAGTGTGCTCGTGGCAGGGTGGCCATTTGAACCCAAGTCTTGGTACAGAAATATCTTTTGGAGCCAGTGACCACCGATCTCTGTGGCGTGTACCTCATCTGGGCCATGAGATGGACAGGGTCTGTGAAGGCCCCTTTGTAAATGGCTGAGATACATAAAAGGTTAATTATTGCTAACCAGGCTCAGGGCCCAGTGCTCCTTCAGTCCACTCAGGGACGGATAACCCCGTGGCCATATCACTTTGAGGATGGGAACTTGTCAATCAAGAGTTAGCCCGGCTGGCGTGGCTCAGTGTTTGAGCGTAGACCAGGAAGTCACTGTTCGATTCCCAGTCAGGGCACATGCCCGGGTTGCAGGCTCGATCCCCTGTGGGGAGCGTGCAGGAGGCAGCTGATCAATGCTTCTCTCTCGTCATTCGTGTTTTTATCTCTCTCCCTCTCCCTTCCTCTCTGAAATCAATAAAAATATACATATATTTTAAAAAGTTAACCACTTAGGGGCGCCAGATAGGCAGGCAGGGCCGATACTGATGCTTCCCGAAAGCCCGGTTTCCACACAGCAGCCAGCGGTCCGCACTGGAGCTTACTGTGCGCTAGCCACTGCTCTGAGAGTCTGTCTGTAGTTTCCGTTTATAGTACCTCTGAAAGGTAGCATTATTGCAGCGCCTCTTTTGCAGATGAAGAAACTGACACACAACAGGTAAAGAACTTGCCCAAGGTCACAGAATAGTGAGAGCCCGAGCCTGGATGCAAACCCAGGTCTCTTTTGCAATGTGTGGGTCTCCTTCCCCCACCCTTCCCCTGTTCATCACTGTTACCCGGCACTTACCAGCAGAGCATTGGTTTGCTCATTTATTCACCTTAGTACTTAGCATTTGCTCAAGTGTGAACCCAGGAGAGAATCTTGGCAAATGTCAGTTGATTCAGGCTTTGAGTGGCCACCCAAGCTTGACCTTGGCCTGGCCTCTGGAGTGCCCCAAATGTGCCCCCTCAAGGTAACTTGGGGGTTATTGCTGCTACCTCGTCTTCTTTTTCTGTCCAAGCCCGAACGTCCTTCTCTCCCGGATCCCAGTGGGCTGTGCGGCTGCCTCTGCCATGCCTGTTAGTTATCTCCCGGGAGGCTGGCTTCCTGTCTGCCCTCTGATGAACTGGCTTCTCAGAGAAGCAGTAGCTGTGCTGTTCCTTTGGCCCTTGGCACAGTTGGCCTCAGGCTGCCAGCTATGGAACAAGCACCCTCTGGGAGTCGGCAGGCCTGACGTTCAGTCCAGCCTCGACGTGTAGTGGCTGAGGGACCTGAACTCATCAGGCTCAGCCCAGCTTGTCTCCTCTGTATGAGCTGGTTTAATAGCGGCAGGTGGTAGTGAGGTCTGAGTAGTGGGTAGCTGGCAAGAAGCAACAGATAAAAGACAGCTATTCTCTTTTTATTATTAATCCTCACCCGAGGCTATTTTTCCATTGATTTTTAGGTGGGGTGGAAGAGAGAGGGAAAGACAGAGAGATACTGATGTGAGAGAAACACATCGATTGGTTGCCTCCTGCATGAGCCCCTACCAGGGCCCAGGCTGGGAGGAACCTGCAACCAAGGTACATGCCCTTGACCAGAATCAAACCCGGGACCCTTTGGTTCACAGGCCGACGCTCTGTCCACTGAACCAAACCGTCTAGGGCTGGCGGCTATTCTTAATATTGCTAATGGCCCTTCCAACTCGAACTTTCTGTGAATTTGCATTCATTTCCTGTGTCCCCTGGAAAACAGAAACCCCCTCCAAGGACCGTGTCTTAGGCCTTCTTATATCCCTGACCCTTCCCTCGCTGCTCTGAATACAGACTCTCAAGAGTCAGCCACTGGTCCAGCAACCCTACCAGCATGCCCTGAGGGCCTGTTCTGGGCTGGCTCACAGTTGATAGACAGCCATTAAAGCAATTGAGAGCCATAATGTGGAGACAAATCTGCAGGGCCACGCAGGCCCCCCTGTCCCCAGCCCATGCCTTCTGGAGAAGAGACTGGGCAGGAGCCTGCAGTTGGTGAGTGGGAAGGGTGGGCCCTAGAGCAAACCTCCCCCCCCACACCCTCCCCCCTCCCCGGTGCAAACGGCCAGGATGAGCCTGTGGCAGAGGCTGGGGCGGTGGTGAGGTGTGTACTCCCTCTGCCCAATCCAGGAAATGCCCAGTTCCTGGTGGTGCCATCCTCTGTTCCTGTCAGGCTTCAGAGGGTCTGTGCTTCAGGTTGTAATTCAGGTTGATGTGGGAAGGATGATGGAGTGCCTCTCAGGACCGTTTCTGATGCTGGTGCCCAACCTGCTGGCTGGGGCCCCCCATCCCCACCCCCCCCCACCCCCGCCTCAGCCGGGTTCCCGTGCCCTGCCAGCACCAAGACTTAGGGCTTCTCTGGGGGCCTCACTGGGCAGAGAGGAGCTTAGCAAAGGCTAGCAGCTCTCTCAAAGCTGGGATTCCAGGAGGGGCCACTTCCCCTTTCCTTTACCAAGAGGGTGACTAGCGGCTCAGCCCGGCCTTGGGGAGGATGGGGTCTGGGCTGAGGGCGACCGTTCACCTTGTTAGTAAGGCTGGGCTCTGGGCATCTGGAGCCCTGGGGGCTGCGCCTTAGTGGTGAGACGCCGAGTGTGGAGGAGGGGACAGGAGAATGGCTAATGGGAAGCAGGTGGAAGGGGTGTCTGTGTCCCAGCCCAGGGACAGGCCTCTGGGATGGCCCAGGCAGTGGGAGAACCCGTCAGCGCACAGATAATCCCAGGGAACAGGCTTCGAGATGCCCATTCATATTCATTATGTGTGAAGCGGGCGGTTGTAAAGTTCGCTTTCCCTTCATTTGGCTGTCACTGGACAGAAAAATATGAGCTGTGGGCAGATGCCCCTGGCTGGGAGCCAGGAGCTGGTCCCGGCCTCCCTGTGCCCTCCCCCGCCGGCCCCTCCTGGCCTTTGCCCGCCTCCCGCTCCCACTGCAGGATCCGGGCTCAGCTGTACTTCCTCGGCTTCCCCGGGTCTCTTCCCTCTCTCCATCTGTTTCTAAGCTGTGCTTGACCACTGCTCTACTCGCACCCAGCACGATGCCTGGCACAGAGTGGTTTGTAAAACAAACGACGCTCTCTGACTTGGTGGGACGCGAAGTCCAAAACTGTGCTGGCCTCTCCTCGTGGGAAGACACTTCTGGTCTTAGCCCTGGACTGAGGAACGTGGGTCTGTGCCGGCCGTCACTGACCAGCGGGTGGAGGCAGCTGGGTGCCTCTCCCTTCCACTAGGACTCTTCCCTTCCTCAGGGACCAGGACTCACCTGGAGCCCCGAGCCAGCGTCGCAATGAGGATAGAAGCCGCTGGAAGCCAGGCCCTGAGCGAAGGGAAGGGGAGGGCACGGGTTTCCTTGGGGACACGCGTCTAGTCCCAGGGACTTGCTCCCCTTTGGGAATAAGCCCAGCACGGGAGTCTGTGCTTGGTCTCTCTGTGCCTGGATGGAAGAGGAGGCACCGGGGTGGCGGGGCTGCTGGCTGAGCTGAGCTCGGAGCAATGTGGTAGGATTTACCGAGGGTGGGAGGGCCAGCCCTGCTTTTTCCTGCCTTCCGGGCTGTGGAGATAAGGCAGAGTGGGGATGAAGGATAGAATGGGTAATACTCTGAAACCACAAGAAAGGGTCCTGGCTTTCGTCTCTGCCCCACAGCCCAGACACACTCCCGGGGCGTCTGGGGGAAGGAGCCGCCCCACCCCCACGGCTCTGAGGTCCTGCCCAGGGGAGCTCACAGCCCTCAGTGGGCTTGCTGGTCTTCCATTCACTCCCCTTCCCACCACCAATGTGCCCTTTTAATGAGGCCTGGCACCTTGTACACAGAGCCTGGGCAGGCGACAGGGCTGGCATGGCAGGCACCAGCCTTGAGGGCCTGGCCCAGCCTGGGCCCTGAGCAGACCAGTCCTAGGGCTACCTAGTGCCCACCTCTGAAATACGCAATCACCAGGTCCAAAACACTGCCCCTTTATTATTATGCTGGGCAGCACTTGTTTTTACAAACGCATCTTTATAAAAGTGGGGGCATCTTTCTTACCAACGCCCAACGAGTTAACCAAGGGAGATAGGTAGGGTCTCCATGGCATAGCTCTGGCCTGACCCCATGGAGGAGAATCCAAGCATTTGGTGGTTTCTGGTAGGACGTCTGCCCCTTGGAGGGAAGGACTCCACAGCATGTTGGGGAGGGGTGCAGGGGAGGAGGAAGGGGCTGCTGGAGCAGGGGAGACCTGAGCACCAGCTCCATTCGGCTTCCAGGCCCTCGTCAATGCCAGATGCTGGGTGCACGCCCCCTGGTGGCGGGAGGGGGAGTGAGGCCCCAGGTGGTCTTAGATGCGAGCCACATGCGGCTCTTTGGCCCCTTGCGTGTGACTCTTCCTAAGCCTTAGGCGTACCCTAATTAAGTTACTAACAATGTACCTACCTCTATAGTTTAAGTTTAAAAATTTGGCTCCCAAAAGAAATTTCAATCGTTGTACTGTTGCTATTTGGCTCTGTTGACTAATGAGTTTGCCGACCACTGGCCTAAGTCACCAGATCCCCTGCTTCAACCCTGTCCTGCTCCCATTTTCCTGCCTTCCCCAGATGAGGAGCCAATGAAGCCAGTTCAGTCAGAGGGGCAACAGTGACCCTCGGACGGAGTCTGAAGGAGGCAGGACGGAGTCTCTCCAGCCCAGCGTGTGGGTGAGGGGACCCAGTGCGTGATAGGAAAAGTCCACCGGCTTCGATGCCCTCTCTCCTGGGCAGCCCGCCTTATTCTAAGAGAAAAGACTTGGCGAGAGGCTGAGGACTCCAGCTGCTCTGCCCTCCCTGGGGACCATCTGGAGCTCAGAGGCAAAGGTGTGTCTCTCTGGCATCCAGGCCAGGGTGGGGTGGGAGCAGCCGGGCACAGGGAAGGGGTGGCAGCTTGGTCTGCAGGTCCAAACGTCTGATCACGTGGTCCAGTTCAGCAGGCTGGGCGGCTCCTTCGGCTTCACCCTGAGCGAGACGAGGCTTGGAGACTTATAGTCGACATCTGGGGCGGCCTCAAAGCTGTGGTCCCCCAGGGCCGGGGAGAAGCTGTGGAGGGAGTACAGGCCAGGGTGCGCTCCGGGGGAGGCCGGCACCCCCATGAAGCCAGCCACATTCCCGTGCGAGTGGGAGTACGGAGACATGCACGGGGAGGGGATGCCCTCTGGAGACACGAGGCAGGGCCCGGCGGGGCTCCCAGACGCGGGGCTGGGCCACAGGGAGTTCTGCAGCTGCAAAGAGAAAGGAGGCCCGTGAGTCCGGAGCCCCGGGACTGGCCCCTAACCAGGGCTCTCTCTTTGCCCTTAGGGCTCCGGACACTCCCAAGAAGCCTCCACTTGGCACAGGTCTAGAATCTGCCACCCTCCTCCCCCTGCACTTGCAGAGGCATCTCAGACCCTGGCACTGCTTCTCAAATGAGTTTTCCTCAGAGTCCTCTGTGCCAGCTGCTCTGTGCTGTCAGGGTGACGAGGGCCCCGCTGGCCAGCAGAAGACATGGTTTGCCCAAGTCACACAGGCTCCGAGGCCACTCCAGGTCTCCCCAGGGCTAGAGCTCACACTCACTGGCTACCCCACGGGACACAGCAGGAGTGGGGCGGGCGGGGGGTGTCTTACCTGGGGGTGACTGTCCGTTCGGGGCAGCACAGAGATGTCATAGGCAGACGAGAAGGGGTTCCGCCCCTCCTGGATCTTCCCATAACGCTCCCGCTTCCGCCACTTGGCTCTGCGGTTCTGGAACCAGACCTGGGGGCAGAGGGGAGAGGCCGAGGGGGTGGTGAAGCGGCCCCGAGGAGTGGAAGGGGCTGGGGGAGTGGATGGCTGTGTCCCACAGCGTGGCAGCTGGCTATCATTTATGTGTCAGCCTCTGGACTAGAGGTTGGCGATGTCAAAACTGAGCCAAACCAAAGCCATTCCCCTGCTTTCTAGGGATCTAGCTGGGGCTGCAAACAGAAGCAGCTGTGTGTGTCTGTGTGTGTGTGTGTGCGCCTGCCCACATGCGTGTATGAGTGTGTAAAAGTAACCTCACCCAAGCCCCTCATGCTCACCCCCATCATCCTACCCATGCAGGCAGGCCAGGCCCTGAGTTAAGAAGCCGGGCACATCCCACCCCCAACCTGGGGTTGCAGAGCCCCCACAGCAGGCCTGGGCAAGCTCAGGGAGGGCCGCCCGCCTGCCAGCTCCCTGCCAGCTCCCAGCCTTCCTCTCTCCCGTCAGAGGAAGTATCCCTACTCCAGGGCCTCAGTCATTGGGAAGCTGCTGGACTAGGTGTGGGGCCTTGTGGCTGCGCCCGCACCCATCCAGGTTGAGAAGCCAAGGAGAGGAAGGCTCCACGTCCCAGAGCAGCTCCGTAGGAGTAGCTGGTCAGAGCCCAGCCCGGAGGCTGGCTGAGGCCTCGGAGGGAGACCTGCTGCTCTGACTTCATGCTTATGTAATCGGGGCTGTCGTGGCTATTGGCCACCTCCCCCTGATGGCCCCAGGCCCTGGGAAGCCCGGTGGACAGTTCCAGAAATCTGCTGTGGGAGGAACATGGAGGCAGGAGGACCCGGCACAGAAGGGGGGACAGCCCAAGCCCTCTGGTCCTGTGTGGGATCCAGCGGAAGGCCTTCTCTATTGGGCGGCACTGGCCTGACGGCCCCCATATCCTGCCAGAGCTGCCCCGCGCCAGTGATTTCACAGGCTCTAGAGAGGCCCCGCAGGGGTGACAGCGTGAGCTCTGCCCCTACGAAGTCTCCCGTTTAGAAATCACCTCTGCACCTTTCCCCAGAAGCCCACCCCAGCCCTCTCCCAGGGCCTCCTGCTCAGCAGGGCAGTGACCTGCTGTGTCAGGCCAGTTCCCAGCAAGGCCACAGCAGCCACCTCCTCCTGGGCCTGACTCTCACGGAGCCTCACATCCCATCACCACCCCGGCTTGCCACCTTCAAGTTCGTTCCCACGTCCAAAATGCCTTAGGCACTGACTTCCTGTCTCCCTCTCTCTTGTTCCTAGGCCCCCAACCCCACCCGCATCCTCACAGGCTGGGCTCCACGCTTGTGAAGCCGGCCACGGCCCCTCCAGAAGTCTGGGGCCTGACCCCTACTGGGAGGTTTGCTGGGTGGGGCGGGGCTCCTGGCCAGGGTCTGAGTGTTGGTAGGACTGAAAGTCACTGGCTCAGGATGGCTTTGGGTGTCACTGAGCCCGAGACGACCCCACCCCCACCCCTAGACCCTCCCTTCCCACAACCACCTCTGGAGCAGTGCTCATACGTGCTCAGCATCTCACTGCTTCCACAGGCTGCCCTTTGGGGCTCCCTGAACTGGGAAACTGGAACCCTGACATTCAATGGCATGTCCCCAATCACCCGGTCAGCTAGTGCGCGCAGAGGGGACTGCCACGCAGAGGCCACCACCCCCATAACCCAGGCCTAAGCCTCAACCTGGGCTGCCAGCCTGTGGCCCCAGCAGAGTTGGGCATGGAGGGCGAGCCCAGGAGGGCAGGCACCTGGGAGTGCTGGTGCCCACCTCTCCCAGCCCTTCCAGGGCCTGGCCCGCTGTCTGGGTCTGGCCCGCTGTCTGGGTGCCCTCACCTGAACCCGGGCCTCGGTGAGGTCGGTGCGCAGAGCCAGCTGCTCCCGGGCGTACACGTCGGGGTAGTGGGTTTTCTGGAAGACCTTCTCCAGCTCCTCCAGCTGGAACGTGCTGAAGGTTGTGCGGTTGCGGCGCTTCTTGCTCTTGTTCTTGGCCAACTCCATGGCGTCAGGGAGTCCCGGGGACAGGGGGACGCGCAGGCTGGCCAGGCAAGGGCCCGGGGAGCCTCGCAGGGTGGAGGGCCCGTCTCTGGGGCCCCCTCGGCAGTCCAAGGGCAGCTGGGGGAAGTTGGCCGCCTTGGAGGCCTTCTCCTCGGCTGCAATGGAAACACAGAAAGGATGGAAACCGAACCAGGGGGTTTTGTGGGTGGAATGAAGGGAGGGGAAGACTGTTGACGCTTCAGTCCCCGCCTCCCCCTTCCTCAGGCAGCCACCCTCCATGGGAGCCTGGCATGAGGAGGCGTCCTGCTGAGCCTCCAGCTGGGGAGGGGGCCCAGGGGAACCGGGCTGTCTGTGGTCTGGGCGGATCTGCCGGGGCCAGAGGGGGTCCATTTCGGGGAAGTGCTCTGGGGTGGCGCATCCCACAGGGTGAGGAGGTGCCAGGATTGGCGCCGTGGCAGGGCCTGGCACAGGGGTGGGAGGAGGGGGTGAGGATGGGAGGGTGGACATCTTTCTCCCTGCCCCTGCCAGAAAGTGCCTCCTGGTCCCTTGTTCCCATGTCCTTGGTTCCCATGTCCTCATGCCCAGGAAACGGATGCTGACAACCTTTGCTGGTCTGGACCCCAAGTCTCAGGGCTAAGTCAAATCCCCTAGCCCTGGGGTATGAGGGCAAGAGGGGGCAAAGACGCCTCCAGAGGCGTCATCTCATTCCTGCCCACATTGTGCTGTTTGGGTGAGGACATAGCCCCAGCAACAGAGGCAGGAGGTAGGCTGTACGCAGAGAAAGGGAGTGGGGCCGCCAGTGTTGAAACAGGGCACAGCCCCCAACCCCATGTTCCCATCATAGCCTGTCCCCTCCCTCCTCAAGAGCCTGACAAGCAGGGGGACCTGAGTGGCGACTGGGACGGTCCCCAGCAGCCCTACCCCAGGGCGCTCCCCCTCCCCCTGGAAGCTTGGCGAGTCCTGCCAGGACCAGGGCACAGTGAGAAACAGGTCACCCTACTGCCCGCTCTCTCCCTCTGGCGAGGCCCCCAGCAGCGCCACCATGAGACCTCCACCCAACAGTCTGCTGGAATGGCAGGAGCAACGCCACAAAGATGCCCCACTGACTCACACGGCCCCTCCCCTGGCCCTGGTCCCTGTCCCCAGCAGGGCCTGGCCCTGGAGGCCCAGCAAGCTGGCACCGAGAGGCAGTTTCTTCCCCAGGGTTTGTGTCAGGATCACAGCTGTCATTGAGGGGGGGTAGGGGGAGGATGGGACTGGGGAGATGGCTTCTGGGGTTCCAGGTCTGATGAATCCCTGTGTGTGTGTAGAGGACACGTTGTGCAAGGTGTCCCTCAGCTGGAAGGTGGTCAGGGACTTCCCAGGACCCCTAGGAGCCAAAATAAGCTCCGAGTTGTGTGTCCTGGAGGCTTGGGGGAGTCAGGTAGGGCCTGTGCACAGGTGTCCCTCACGGCTCAGGTGGAGCCTCGCAGACAGCAGAGGAGGAAGTACTCCTGCTCTGGCTTCCATTCAGGGCCACGTGTTGTCGTCGTTGTTCTAGGGGCAAGTCCACGCGGTAGAAGCTTAGGAAGAAGGGCTTATGGAAGTTGAACCGAATCATTGGAAACGGTCAGGAAGACCCGGAGACTGACAAGGCCTGACACATAGCAGGCCGGAGTCTCAGCTTCAGAGGGAGGTCCTGCTGGACTGGGCGTACAGGGTGAGTGTGGCTCAGGGATGGGGGCCGGGGAGTGTGGACATCACTGCGGAGGGCAGTGACCTCACCCCAAAGCCCTGGGCCTTGCTCTTCTGCCTCTTGGGCCCTCACATCTGTTCCAAGGGGATCTTCCCAGAGGAAGCCACCCGATCTGGGGCTGCAGGACTTGCCTCCCTGAGTCAGCCACCCAGGATCAGGGAGGAATGTGCAGCAGGACTTCTCAGGATGGCTCCCCCAAAAAGCACAGCCTGCCCGCCTGGAGTGGCCTCCCATGCCTGCCCAGTCTCCAGCCCTGTCAGGGGACCAGAACTTCTCCCTCCTGCCATTGCCGGGAGCCCTCTCCATCTGCCTGAGGACTCGGGGAGGGCGCCTCCCCCTCTTTGGAGGATAGGGCAGCCTCCTGAGGATGGAAGCCCAGAGAAGAGGTGGAGGGGGGCGGAGAGCCGCTGGGCAGGCCAGCAGTTTGAATTTTAGCGTCTAAGGCCCAGCGCCTATAGGCTGTGTGGGAGTCACTTGCACCTGGTGGGGACACTGGGTGTTAAAGGGGGAGCGCCCGTGTTGGACACTGGGAGCCCCGGGCTCAACGCTTGGGTGTCTAGGGCCTGCCTAACCGCAGCACCACAGCAGCCAGGGGTTGGGGGTCGAGGGGAAAGGCAGGTGCCAGGACAAGGACCTCTGAGGGGCCACGGAGCTCCGTCCCTGACTCACTCTCACGCTTCCAGCACTCACACCGCACGGGGCTGCCAGCGCCCTACTAGCTACAGCCTCGGAGCTGCGCAGCGCGGGAGCCCTACTGCCCCCACGATGGCGTCCACTGAGGTCCCAGAACCAGCTACCCGGCTTTGAACTTTCTCGGCAGCTTGCTCCGCGCTCACGCCATTTCCCAAGCGACCCTCAGTGCTAGCGGAGGCGAGGGCTCCTGCAACTCTAGCTGAAAACCTGAGGCCCATGTGGACATAAACGTCGCATGTGGGACCCCGTGGGGCCTGGTGCTCTCCCTAGCTTCCCAGCCAATAACCTGGAACTCCCCTCGAGGCATGGTCCGCTCGAGAGTGCGGCTCCTATAGGTACCCAGCTCAGGGCCTCCGCCCCAGCAGGCGAGGTCCGAGGTCAGGGAGCCAAGCGAAGGGACAGACGGCGCGGCCCCGGGCAGAGCAGGAAGGACCCGCCGGGCAGCTCTCCGGCGCTCTGAGCAGCCATACACAGAGGGCACGAGGTAGACCGCGCCGCCTGGACGCGGCGGGGTCCGGGGCAGGGCTGGGCGCTCTCCCCCAAGAGCCGTAGAGGAGCGCGGCGCGCCAGGCTCTGGGGCGCGCAACGGCCCGGCTGCGGCCAATATCGCGCTGCAGATGGGGAGCAGCTGCGCGCTCACTGGTCTGAACTGGAAACATCCGTGCCCGCTACTTTAAAAGCCGGGAAATAAGTCGGCTTCCCCGTTTGCCCGCCACGTCCCACCTGAAGACTGCGCGCCCCGCACTCCGGGGCCTTCCCTCCCGGCAGCCCGGCTCCGCCGCAAGTCCGCAGGCCGCGCGCCCGCCGCCCAGTTCCAGCCGCAGAGCCGGGGGCGCCGGGGCTCCTTCCAGGCTCCGCTCGCACCGCGGCGCCTCCTTTTCGTTCGGCCTGCCCTCCGCTCGGCTTGAGTTGTTCCTTTCCTTCTCCCACTCGTCCTTTTGGCTGTTTTTTGCTCTCTCGGGATGTCCCCTTTTCTTTCGTTTTGTCTGCTCCTACTCTCTTCGTTTTTTCCCTCCTCCATTTACCCGCTTCGTTCGATCTCCGCTGGTTTCTTTCCTCGTTCGCTCTTCCTCTGTTCCTTGCCGTCCTGCCAGCTCGCCAGCGCCTCTACTTTTCGTTATCACCCCTCTCCTCCGGTGCTTTGTTCCATTTCCTTTTCCCTCTTTTTGGTTGTTTACACGCTTCGGTTTTCTTTACGCGCATTTCGTTGCCGACCCCCTCGCCTCGCCGCTTCCTCCCTCCGCTCCTTCTGCTCCAGCGCCGCCGGGCGGGCCCTGGCGCCCCGCGGTCCGTGCGGGATCCGGCGCGCCCAGCAGGGACTCGGGCCCGCGGGTGGGTCCTGCCCGACGCCGCGCGCCCCGCTCGGCTGGGTACCTGTCCCCGGCGGTGCTGCGGGCGCAGCGCGACCGCCGCCTCTGGCTGGGATCAGAGGAGCCGGGCCAACTGCTTCTCATTAAGTCCCAACTGTGGTTTTTATCAGGAGAGCCTCTTTCAAAGGGCACAGACACGAAGCTCCGCGGCCTCGCTCATTTCCTCCGCTGACCCCCACACACCTCCCGCCTCCTCTACTCATTCCCACCGCCGGCGGGGCGAAGGCCGGGGCTGCCCGTCCACTCCGCGGAGGCCCGCGAGGCGCCAGCGGGGCGGCGGCGGGTTGGGCCGATCTCGGGGCTCCAGCTCTGGGCCTGAGCTGCGGGATGTGGCAGCGCAGATGGGGCGGCGCGGGCGCCCAGATTCCTACAGATCCGCCCCCCGTGCAGTGGGCGCTGGCGGGACTGCGGGCCCGCCTGCCCGGCCGGGACATTCAGGCTCCATCTCGGGAGGCGGCGCGGTCCAACCGGCCTTCGCGCCCAGGCGCTGGGATTCGGCCGCCCGGGCTGCTCCAAAGGGCCCGGCGGCGGCGATCGGTGCGGGGAAGCCCAGACCGCGAGAGGGTGGCCATCGCCGGGCATAACGACGGGAGGCCAGGTTAGTCTGAGAAGTAAGAGCAGTTATTCCGTAGAGAGCTTGGCCCCGGCCCGGGGGACCGGCTGCCGTCACCGTGAGCGCCCTCCCCGCGGAAGCTGGGCCTGGGAGGAGAGGCCGGCGGCGGCCAGGCCACAGCCCTCGGCAGGCCCGGCTTGGCCATCCTGGGTCGGGGCCCAGCCTCGGGGCGGCAACAGGAGCTACACGCAAAAAAGCCGCGATCCTCTCCCCGCATCAGGGCCCGGGGCTCAGTGTGGCACCGGGGCCCTGGCGGGTCGGGGCTTCTGGGTGGGTGACAGCGCCAGCCCCGCTCCGCCAAGCATGACTCTCCTTCCCGGCTCTGGCCGCCTTCGGGTCCCGAGCCTTCTCCGCTCCACCCTTTCTCGACCTCCGCCTCCCATTCCCGCCGCCGAAGGCACACGTGGCTCTGCCCCCCGCACCGCTGGCTTTTGCCCGGCCTGGACCAGCGCGGGGCCGCTTCGCTGCCGAGGGAGCCGTGTGCGTGCGGGAGGGTCACGAAGTTGAGAAATCAGCGAGCGGGAGGGGGAAGCGGGGAGGCCGGGCGGCCGGGAGGGAAGGGGAGCAGGTCGGCTGCGCGCTCCAGCCGCGTTACCTTCCGCCGGGCCCTCGTAGAAGCGGCCGCCGTTGAGCGCCGGGCCGGGCCCGAGGTCCTGCAGGTACTTGGCGGGAGGCTTGGCCGGCTCCGGGAGGTAGGGCTCCAGAGGCCCGCAGGCCGGAAAGCGGGTCAGTCGTGGTCCTCGGGGCGGCGCGGGGTGCAGGTGAGATGCGGCGGCGGAGGTCCCCTGGCCGCCCGGAGGCTCGTCCCCAGCGGCCGCGTAGGGGTCGGGCCCGGGCCCCAAGCCGAAAGGCGCGCAGCGCTCGGGGTCCATGCCGGCTCGGGGCGCACAGGCCGCCGGGGCTCCCGGGTTCGCGCAGCCGGCTCGGCTTGTGAGCGCCCGCCAAGGGGGAGGGACCTGGGCGCGGGGGCGCGGAGCCCCCGGGAGCGGCGTGCACCGCGGGGGTGGTGGGGGGAGGGCTGGAGGGGGCAGCGCCTGGGCTGGAACCATCCACGTCACGTGCGGCCCCGCGCGGGTTAACCCCTCGGAGGCCGGGAGCCCCCAGATTCACCCCAACCCGAGTATCCGAGGCGGTTGGAGGACCAAGGAAGGCCCTTTTGTCTGCCCATCTGGGTGAGGCCCTTGTTCAGAGCAGTAACCTTGGTCCTGATATCCGGTCTAGAGGGGGTGAAGCCGTTTGGGATAGAGTCCTCCCTCCATCTTCCCCAAAACGAATTTGTAGTCCAGCAGCCCGGGATGAGGACCACGGCAGGTAAGGGCTGGGACTTCACTACCTCTTTGCTGGGACCTGGGAAAATGTTGCCTCCAGTAAAAACCACCTCCCTTAGAGATCTCGTTTCTCACAGGAATAGGAGTCACCTGGAGTGTTGTTTGAAACAGCCCTGACCCGAGGCTGGGGGCTAGGCGCTATGCTAGCTGTGGGACCTTGAACCAGCCAGCTGCTGCCCCCATCTAACTGGTCAACCGAGTCAATCCTCAGTCTTTGTATAGTGCTGGTGGGTCTGAAACAGGGGCAGGGCTGGCGCAGACAGGGAGACTCGCAGGGGCAACCAGAGACTGCCTTTGGAGCAGGTGGTGGGTACTTGGCCGGTTCCGCATGGAGTGACTGCCTTCAGCGGACAAATGACCTGGAGGTGCCCGGGGACCCACCGTGGAGAGGCCCCCTGCAGCTCAGACCCAGGGCTCTGCTGCCCCGGCCTGCCTTTTGCAGGGAGGGGCCGGGAGGATCACATCGGAGAGTTGGGGCTCTCCAGCCTCAGGGAAGGAGGACGAGCACAGTAGCTCAGAATTTCTGAAAAGAGAACCGACCCCGAGCTAAGATCTGGTAAATATACCACAGGGTCCTGCTCACTTCTGTGGACTGAGGAGTCCGTACGTCTGGGTCACACGGGTTTTTTATTTTTATTTTCAGTGCCTCATGAGACCAGTGAGAAAGGTGGGGAGTCAAACATCATTTGTATTTCATTTGAATTCTCAGTTTTTAAAGGAATCCAAGAAGCCTGGTGTGAACACCTCCCTCTTCCGCTGGGGGCTGAGGGGGGGTTTCTTGGCTGTCCTCAGCCGGAGTTGGGCTATAAATCAAGGCCAAACAGGAACCAGAAGCCTTGCATCTCGAAAGTAGTCATTAAGCCATTATTAAACATCCCGTAACTTCTCTGAAGCCTTATTGGTTTAAACACCACATTGGAGGCATTATGGCCATTAGGGCCCCTAATCACAGCCTGCAGACGGCAGCGAGGAGAGCACCTGGGGCTGGGACTTCCAGCCGAGAGAGGCTCAGCTCCCAATGAAGTTCCTCTCTGGCCTCGCCACGCCAGTCCGTTCTTTGGGACCCAGTGGATCCCAGCACTGGGCAAGCAACCTGTATGGTCACTGTTGACCACTCGTCATGTTTTCCAATAGTTATTGGGTTGCATGTGTGTGGGTATCATTTTCCTTTCAGGAAGATGTTAGTGTTGACAAGGGACACCTTCGTCTATTCAGCGAAGGCATCTAGCCGCTCACTGTGGAGGACACAAGTCTGTCACGGGAAAAGTGTCCCCACCAACAGCGTAAGTGAGGCAGCCTGGCTTAGATGCCATGCATTTTGCCTCCGGGGATAAAGTAGGCCTTCGTTTTTTCGTCATAAAAATGGGCCATGCCCATGGACGAGGGGTATTTGTAAAGCACTTATGTTTCAATGGATGTGATGAACTGTGTTAATTTAAGAGACAGTTAATATCGTGACACTATGCAGAAGCCGCGGACTTCTGGGTTATATCACCGAAGTGAGGGAAGGCTCCTGCCCCCGGACTGAACAGGCCAGAGGCTGGGGCTGAGCAGACAGACTTGGGGACTGCCACCCCTTCCCAGACCCAACAGTTCCCCCTGGCATTCTCCCACTCGAACAGGCCAACTTCCATGCCAAGACGGTGTTGCCAGCCGAACGGAGGCAGCAGGCGGCCCCAGATTCTCCCTCAGGTTGGATGGGTGGCTGGAGTTGCCCCCTGGGAGGGTTCTGTCCCAAGACCATGCAAGTCAGGACACCTAGAGGAGCCTGTGCAGCCCCCTTTTAAATCACTGGTGCAAACTCATCTCTTGAGCCATACATGTTCTGGGATGCGTTTGATGGGGCAGGTGCATCAAAAATACCCCCCAAAAAGGCACCTCAGTGACTGAGTTTTCCTTCTTACGAGGGCTGAGAGGCCCGGAGGACCACAGGACCTCACTGTGCAGATAACAGACGAGAACACTAGCTAACACACAGCCCTTCCCGTGTGCCAGGCACTACCTCACGGGGCCTGTGTGCACTGACTCATTGAAGTCTCACAACAACCTCAGGAAGTAGGTACAGTTCTCCCCGTTTTACAAAGAGACGGAGCCACAGAAGGGAGCCGGCTGTCCAGGGTGGACACAGCCACTTAGGGGCAGGACCGGAATCTGCATGCAGATCCAGGGTCTCGCAGGCCTTCTTCAGCTAACGCCAGGCAGCTGATATCATGCGAGGCACACCCTCCTCTTCCCAGAGGGAGGACGGTCAGGGCTTCTCTCTGAAAGGGGAGAAGTGAGGCCAGCCTGATGGGGGACAGGGCTGGTCCTGGATGGAGTCCCACGCTGCCTTCCTGCTCACCAAGCGGCAGTTTCTGGAGTCTCGAGCGGCACCCAGCTGCGGTGGCCCTGCAGTAGGTGGGGAGTGGTGTCTGCTAAGCCGAGACGAAATGAAACAGCGTGTCTAACACCTGAGAGGTTTTACGACCCACGGGCACAGCCAGATGTGAGGCAGAGTTTAAAGAGAATTTGTAAGTTCACCGTTCACACCGTTTAATAACCAGTTGGGTTGCAATAGCGCTTGGCACTGATGGGTTGTCCATGGACCCAGCGAGATGAACTGACCGGATGATCCAGAAAATTCTAGGTCCTGTCATGAAAAAAAAAAACAAACAAAAAAATCTTAAAAAAGAAATCTCTGTGCCCGCTGAGAAAATGGAAATGACACCCACTGGCTGTTTCTATGCAAGTGTTTCATGCTGGCTAATTGGGTAATCCACCCGTTTGATAAGAGGACCTACTAGGTGACGGGCATTTGCTGGCACTGGGAGGCAGCAGAGAGCAAGCCGGACAGACCCCTGTCTTCACGGAGCGTGCACCCTGCTGGGATGGCGGGGTCTCCTCCGTATGGACAGTCATAATGTGGACGTGAGGGAGGAGAGCAGAGTTCGGACTTCTCGCCTCCACTGTAGGGTCAGTTCTTGAATCCAGGACACTTCCGTCCCTACTAGCACTTTTAGTTTCCACTTCCCTCCGCCCACACCCCAGGAAGGCGTATGCCCTCTTTTTTCCCAGGGGAGATCCAGGGGTCGGGACAGCGGGAGAGAAGCAACCTCACCTCTGACATTTGTTCAACACACACAAAACTTCCTTCCAGACAGAACAGTCCGTTGCCTTCTTTTCCCTCAAAGGGAAGACAGTCAGGATTCCCCTCGCCCTGTTTCGACTCTGAAACCCCGCATGGATCCCTATGGAAGTTCTGGGTTTGGGAGCAAAGTTGATTGTTTCTCATTAGTGACATTCTTCCTGGAAGGTCAGGCTCAGGAATGGTAAATAAACGTGCAGATCCGGTGCTTCCTTCTCAGCCACGACATTTAAAAGAAAGACAGAAGGGGGCTGGGGGGCAGAGGGGGGGGAGGCCCTGGGCTGTGGATACCCAGAATCCTGGCCTGTGGTTCTCACCGTCCAGGCTGACGTCTGTGTCTCCGAGTAAGATTTCTGGGAAGTGAGGGACCTATTTCTCTGCTTCCGCTGATTTCATCTGTCCTTCCGCTGACTGTGCCGCCCCTTCTCCCCTGGGAAACCGAGAGGAGCGATTCTGTAGTCCAGCTTCGCTGGAGCGACCCAGACCCTGTTTATTCAGACATTTCTTGAGCCTGGCTCCACCCCAAGCCTCTCTCTCTCTCTGCCCACCTCCCTGGGGCTGAGAGGTGGCGCTCGGCCTGGGATTGGCAGCATCCTGAGGGCCGATTTACCCGTATCTGCCTCACTCACGGCCTTTGTGTGACGTCTATAACTGGTTCTGGGGCAAGTGCCCACATGGACCACACTCCCCACCCCGTTTTGTGGGGGAGTCTTT
This sequence comes from Myotis yumanensis, assembly GCF_028538775.1. Lineage (NCBI taxonomy): Eukaryota > Metazoa > Chordata > Mammalia > Chiroptera > Vespertilionidae > Myotis > Myotis yumanensis. Next base: position 5,853,068 of record NW_027223768.1, read on the forward strand.
GATGAACTCGAGCTTTGTGTAAAACAGAAGGGACCAGGTTGAAATTTCTTGGCAATTCTAACACCGGCATTCGTCCATGTCTGCCCACCCGGCTCTGGATTCTCTAGTGGGGGAGGCAGGGAGGAGGAAGCCCAGGCCAAGCCCAGCAGGCAGGTGTGAGGAAACCATGAATATAACAACTGTTGCTGGAGCTGAGAGGTGGAGAGTTAAGTAGACGGGCCTGTGGGGAGCCTGTGATGCGGGCTGGGTTGGGACCTGGGTGGGTGCCTGCAGGGCTTTCTGGAGCTGAGCTTTGGCTCTTGCGGGAAAGCCGGCCAGGGCCCGGCTGACCTCACTTCGGCAGGAAATCCATTGGTTCCACAGTGCCGATTCCAGATTTGTTATTTTCCAGGACTAACAAGTATGTAATTATCACATTTGGGGCCCTTCTAAGGAAATGCAAGCACACACCACTGAACACCCTGAGAACGGGGGTGGGACCCAGCCCGGACCCAGCCCAGAGTTCTGGAAGGTGCTGCCCACCATGGCACAGACACATCTGTCCAGTCCAGTGTTCCTCCCACGGTGGAGGAAGAGAGACAGTCAGGCCTGAACTTGACAAGGGACCAGGAGAAAAGCAAGTGAAGGAGGTGGGAGGGCTCTGCCCAGCTCCTCTGGGGTCTCCAGTGGAGCGGTGGGGGGATGGGTAATAATGATGATACCCACCCCCAACAGGACACCTACAGCGTTTAGGCCAACACCATCTCACTTCATTTTCAAGTCCCATTTCACAAAAGATGAAACTGGGATTGGTCTGTGTATTAGTCGCCTAATGCTGTGTAACAAAGCACCCCAAAACTTAGCGGCTTCAAACTAAGTCCCTGACTGTGGTCCCAGGAATCCAGGAGCAGAATGGCTTAGTGGTCTGTCTTGGGGTGTCTCATGACCCCACGCCAGGTCTTGGCCGGGCTAGTTTTCTGAAGGCTTGGCCTGGGCTCAGGGCTTGCTTCCCAGGGGCTCGCTCACACGGTTGGCAGGTTGGCGTTGGCTGCTGATGGCAGTTCCTCCCCATGGCTGCTTGCTGGCTTCCCCCACAGCAAAGGGTCCAGGAGACCGAGGTGGCGGCTACAATGCCTTTTACGACGTAGGCCTCAGAACTCATGCCATTACGTCTGCCATGTTCTACTGGTCACGCATAGATTTCACGTAGAAGATCCCACAAGCATGGCTCCTCGGGGGCCATCAAGGAGGCTCCCGCCATAGGCTGATTCAGAAAACTGCCAGGTCCCACCGGGCTGTGCTCATTGGGAGTCTGACCCAGGCGGCCGGACTCCAGGGGTGAGGCCCTGATGACAGGTGGTGGGTCCCAAGGAGTGGCTGTGTTGATGGGTGAAGAAGAGGACCTGAGGGGCATGGCCGCGTGTCTGGCAGGCAAGTGGCAAAGCCCCCTGGGCCGTGAGAACCACACTGTCTGTCCTGAGGAAGACTAGAAGGTCCCGGACGGGGGCAAGCTGGCTGTATCCTGGCTTTTCTGCACCCGAGTGTTTGGCTGTCACAGCAGGCACGCTCCTCGGGGCCTCCTCGGGGCTTCCTCGGCACAGTGAGCTGATCTTGGGGCTCCACGGGGCTCATCGTTCTTGTGGGTGAAGGAAGGAAGCCGACGCGCCTTTTCTCTGAGGAAGGCATTACAGCCCCTGTTCACGTTGGCTTAGCACAGTGACCCCTGACCTTAGGCCTTGAGCTGACCGACGGGGAAGGAGGTGGTGCTGAGAGCCCGCTGTACGTTAGGGCCACACTAGCCACTCTCCATTATCTGATCTGCTCAGGAGGTGGCTGTGTTATTTCTACTTTACAGACGAGGAGGCAGAGCTCAGAGAAATGAAGTCGTCCACTGTCAACACTCCTACACGATGGAGCCAGGAGGGCCTCCCACCAGGGGCCACCAGCTGGCACCGTCCCCAGCGTGTCCCACTGCCTGTCCCAGTGGATCTGAGCACTCGGGGCAGAGACTGTGCTGGACAGAACGGGGGTCCCTCACTCCAAAGCTGGGGTAGACCCTTCCTACTCGACTCTTTTCTTCTGGGGACACAAGATTTGGACACATGGACAGCTACGCAGTAACACGCTGTTTGTGAGTGTGAGACAGGCTGCCCCTGCCAAGGGACAGACACCTGCCCCTGCCAAGGGACAGACACCTGCCTCTGCCGAGGGACAGACACGCACAGGAAGGGCTGGTGCTCTCCAAGGTCACTTCCAGGCAGAGAAGAACACCCCTGGGTGGTCGTGAGCACCAGGCCCTGGACTCCCAAGTGCACAGCCCCGGGGACCACGAAAAAGGGCCACTCCCTGTCACAGAGACATCTTGGAGCTCCAAGCTGGAGCCGAGAGCATGGGACAGGCCAGCCACATGCGGGCAGGTGGAGAGGAGGAGGTAGCCGAGCCCCGGCCACGTGGACAGGACATCCGTGCAGGGAGCGTGGCTGCCTCCAGCGGAGGGTTTTGTGAAGGAGCCGCAGATGTGCCACTGGGCGCTGGGCAGACCCGGGATGCGCAGGCGCGGACAGCAGAGCCCCTCTCCTCGGGCAGTGGGCGCCCCGAGAGTGTTGGGAAGCAGCGGAGAGGGCCCGGCCCCCCAGGCCTGCTCCACGGGCGTCAGCGTTATTCCTGCTGCTGCTCAGCAGCACGATGAAGGCTGTGCTTTGGGAAGATGGTTTTGGCAGCTTGAGCAGAATAACAGTAGTGATGATACCCAGCATTCATTGAGCACGTGTTATAGGCCAGGCCCTCAGTACCTTCGCTTATTTAATTCTAACTTCCTTTGGAGGGAGGTGCCATTATCTCCATGTCACAGATGAGAAAACCGGGCACAGAGAGAGTCAGTGACTCACCTGAGGAGCCAGGGGACGTGGGAGAAGGGGACAGTCGTATGTGAGAGAGGGCGGTCCAGGGGGCATGAGGGGACGAAGGCCGGAACTGCGGTGTGGCCAAGGGAATGAAGAAGGATGTTGGAGGGAAGAGGCATTTAGTAGGAAGAAATGACAGACTTATTGCCATATGGGCCAGGATGGGGGTGATGGGTGGTCACCAACCCAGAGAAGGGGGGCTGCAGGAACAGGACACAGGGATATGTCTTCAGGCGACATTTGAGCCTCTGAGACGGATTTCCATCCAGAAAGGGGTGCTTCACCCGGTAGGCATTGTCAGCTACGAAGTCAGGGCATCTGCCCAGCCCCGGCTACTCTCTGGCTATGGAGCCAGAGGAAGGAGGGCTCCCAGGGGACTTGCCAGGCTCTGGAACCCGGTGATAGATGCCATCCTGGCGACAGCACTGGGCACACCAGGTGCTGAGTGACAGTGGCCTGGCTGCTGGCCCTCTGGTCCCTCAGAGAGGATGGGCCACCCCCAGGGGCCTGGCTGAGAGGCCTCAGGTGGGGATGGAGGTAGAGAGCCCCGCCTGGAGTTGGCATGATTCCTGGGAGGCAAGCAGGATGGTTGTGGGGAGGTGAGCAGGGGAGAAGACCAGCCCTATGTGTCTTGAGTCCACCTGTGGAGATTATGAAACACTTGGTCCCTTTAACACTCCGGTGTGGGGTGAATTTCCCGCCAAAATATAAGATGGCGCGGGCAATTATTGGCAATTATTTAGGTTTCCCGCGCAAAATCAGGGATTTTTATGATACCTATTACCCCAATGGGTATGAAACGGTTCGCATACGCAGGTAGGTATCTTTGTGAACGGCAAACAAACAAATATTTGGTAATACGCAGTTACAATCGGCCCGAGTTTACACGTTTCCCGCACTCCACCGCAAATCTATATGAACCGAGTTAAGACGGCTCCCGCGGAGTACGCGCAATTCACGCGAGCCGACTTAACTCGTTTCCCCCACTCCAAGTGTTAAATGGGTGGGGAGGGCCCGGCCGGCGTGGCTCAGTGGTTGAGCTTCAACCTATGAACCAGGAGGTCATGGTTCGATTCCCAGTCAGAGCACATGCCTGGGTTGTGGGCTCCATCCCCAGTGGGGGAGGGGGAGCATGTGGGAGGCAACCAATCGATTCTCATTATTGATGTTTCTATCTCTCCCTCTCCCTTCCTCTCTCTGAAATCAATAAAAATATATTTTAAAAAATAAGTGGATGGGGAGGGCCCAAGTCCTCGGCTGCAAAGGAGGTGGCTCTCTCCACAAAGGTCCCCAACTTTGGGGTTGAGATGATGGTGATGATTTGAGAGGCAGCCCCCGCTTGGAGGGCAGGGCACCATGGCGGCCAGGGTCCCGGAAGGCGGGGGGTGGGGGGGGGGTGGGGAGCGGAGGCTGGTGACTCTGCCGCGGGAGCCCGAGCCCCGTTGGTGGCGTGTGAACATAGCGTGTGCATGTGTGGACTACGTGTGGCTCGGTCTCCCTGCTCGGAAGCCTCACAGGCCTGCATCTGCTTTGGGGGGCCCTGGCAGCCTACGTAGGCAAGCCCTGGGCTTTGCGGGGTCCGCACAGGGAGGGGGGTGTGGCTCCGCCTGGGGAAAGGCAGCGCTGTAGGCACATTCACGCCAGATCCGTTGGACAAAGAGACCGGATATTTTGCTGTTTGATAAACTTCGTAAAACGGTGGAGCTGAGTGATGCTGCTGCTGCCTGAATGGAAGTGTTCTAAGAACCCATGCCAAGAAGATAAATACGGCCCTCGCTCCCAGAGAGGGGCTGAAACAAATGTGCGGAGAGAGGTACATCAAAGTCAAGCGCGTTTTCCAACGGCCAGGGGTTCCGTGTGTGGCGAAGTGTGTGCGTGCCCATGTGTGTGCAGCGGGACAAGTGTTTGGCAGACACTCGACCTCATCGAGGGGCCTGGAGATGTACCCTGGGCCCCTGCCAGCCGCTCGGAAGGCAGCCCACGGCTCAGCAGGCCTGCCTGGGTCTTAGCGCGGATTAGGCCCAGCCCTGCTTGGTACAAAGGAAAAGCACCCTCAGCGCTGGGGAAGCTTCGGGCCCTGCGGTCATGGCTGGGCTTAACCCCAAGTGGGATGATCGCACCGAGGGGTCAGGAGTCCCTCAGTGGCAGGGTGACCAGCCCCTGAAAGGTGGACTCAGTACTGTTGACAGGGGGACAGGCTGGAGTGTAAGACATCAGCTCTCTCCGACTTGGTGTGGGGGAAATACAGGGACATGGAGACAGAGGGTTAGTTCAGGGTGCGGCTTAAACCTCATCTCGTCCAAAGGTTCTCAAAGTACGGCCCCCACGCCAGCATCAGAGCGTCAAGAAACTTGTTAGAGCCCGGCCGGTGTGGCTCAGTGGTTGAGCGTTGACCTATGAACCAGGAGGTCACAGTTCGATTCCCAGTCAGAGCCCATCCCCAGTGGGGGGCATGTGGGAGGCAGCCGATCAATGATTCTCTCTCATCATTGATGTTTCACTCTTTCCCTTCCTTTCTGAAATCAGTAAAAATATATTTTAAAAAAAGAAAGAAACTTGTTAGAAAGGCAAATTATTGGCCCTATCCCAGACCCATTAAGTTTGAAACTCTGGGTGGGGCCCAGCAATCTTTGTTTTTACAACATTTTTCTGGGTGTCTGGGTGATGCTGATGCAGTTTGAGAGCCACTGATCTGTGCTGTCACCTTCACTGTGAAGTGAGGGATTGGAGGTGGGGGGGGGGGGGCGCTTTTGCCAAGAGCACACAGCTAATTAGGACTCAGCCACGTTTCTCCTCACCCACGTGGTCTCAGCTATTTCTTTTGCAAATAGCACGGGGTGTGGGGCGGGGGGGGGGGGGGATTTTAATGAATTTTTTTCTTCAAGGTAATTGCTATGTGTTTATATATTTTCCATTTGTTAGTAAGCTGTTTAGATCAGCAGTGTTGCTGGGGCCCAAACCACAGGCATCTTTGCTGTAAAGTTCAGGCTCAGGGAAGTGGACACTCCAGGTCGGCCTGAGCCCAGGCAGCCAGGCCGCCATCCCCCAGACACTCCCAAGTCACCAGCACCTTCTCCCCCGTCTGTCCCCAGATGCTGTCCTTCTCCCCCAGTCTGTCCCCAGATGCTGTCCCTGAAAGTACACCACCAGCCCCACGGGCTTGCTTAGTGCGGATGTTTGCTCCAAAATCCCTCCGTCCAGTTGCCAGGCCCCGGGAGGGTGGATGGGCAGGGTTAGTTTCGCCCACTGGCCCTCGGAGACCTGCCTCTCCTTCCGGGCTCAGTGCACCCAGCATGTTTCCAATATTGCATCAGTGTTTCCCCAGCGGAGTAACGCTTTAATGGGGCAGATTCGTTCCCTGGAAGGGAAACATGTGGGCCCTTGTCAGACGCCATGAGAGCAAGTTGCCCTCCACCAGGGCCATCTGGTCACCTCTGGGGCTCCCATCCCTGACCTCCGGAGAAGGCCAGTCTCCTAGCCCCGTGGTGTGCGGAGTGAGGGGCCCTCTGAGACTTCGGGTGAGTAACTCCTCTGCAAGGGCAGCACCCTGAGGGTGTGTTCCCAGCAGCCCAGGCGCCTGAGCACGTCACACAGCGTTCTGTGGTCTGACTTTCCTAAAACAGGGACGGAGCCAGTTTGCTTTGTCTGTGTGGACAGGACCTCACTGAAGGTTTTGGATGGGAGGAGAGGAAGGAGGGCCTAGATGGAGGTGGTTGGCAAGAGGGTTGGGGGAAGAACCCGGCAGGACAGAGCCCCCAGCCCCTCTGGGCAGAGTCCTCCCTGGCCCCAAACTGTCCTAAAGTAATCCTCTGCCCCCCTGGGAACGGGGTATCCCTTTCTGAGCCCTGAAATCCCCCCTTCGAGGAGCTGGGACACCCTGGGATGGTGCCTTTCATTTGGGAACATCTCCTGCCCCATCAGGGGTCCTAACCTGCCGTTAAGTAATTAAAGTTAATTAATGTTTATTTCATTAATTTTGAGCGTTTCACAAAGCCCTGGAGATGATTGGAGTTCCCCTGGAGTGTTGCAACCAGGTTTGGGAATCTCAGATCCAGAGACCTGGGCAGGGCATGGCGGAGACAAAGGAGAAGGGGAAGGAGGGGGAGACAGCTTTCTGTTTTCTCTGGGCCCCGGGATTCTGGCCGCGCTCATGGTTGATTCCCATCTGATGTGCGGAGAACAGAGATAGAGGCTGGCGCCTCCCTGGGTCACCCCACCCGCCAAGGGCAGGGTCATCCCAGGCGGAGCCACCCTGCTCCCAACCTCCTTCCCCCGCTCCACCAAAGCCCGGCGGGGTTGCAGGCAGTTCCCCTTCAGGAATGCGGAGCTGCTGATTTGAGTTTGGCCCCAGAACATGCCTCCTGCCCCGGCAGATTTTTTACTAAGTTCATCGTTGAGTCGTGGTGGGGGTGTGGGGGCTGCTGAGGGGGAACCCGGGTTTGCAGCTTCCTCTCCGCTCGGCGCCCTGCGTTGCAGAGAGCGGAAAGGGGATGTGCGTGCGGGGCGGGGGCGAGCTGGAGTTGCGGGTGGACGTGGGTGGGGGTCCGCGCGCGGCATCGCCCCGGCACTGTGCCGGGAGCCCGAGTCCCGCCCGCGCGCCCTCGCGGCCCGGCCCGCCGAGCTGGTTCGGCGCCCTGGCCCAGGAATCCGCTCCCAAAGTAGGAACACGGTCGTAAGAGGAAAAGGCTTTCAAAGCGGAATGCCAACCTCAAATCTCCGTAAAACTATCAAAGGGAACGGGCGCTCGGTTTCTCCCCAAATCGCTGAGAGGCGGGAGAGCGGAGCCCGCGCCCACCCCACCCGCCGGCGCGTTCTTCTCTCCAGCGGGGCCTGAGCCCGCCGAGCGCGCACGAGCGGAACGGGCGCCACGCGGGCGAACTTGGGGCCTGGGAGCCGACAGCCCCGCGCAGGTCCTCGCCGGACGGTCGGAGGAGCGGGGCGCAGAGAGGGAGGCGGTGGCCGAAGAGACGCGGGCGCGGGGACCCCGCGCGATGGACCAAGGACCCGACAGGAGGCCAGATCAGAGGGCGCTGCCGGCTGCCCGGACCCTGCGGCGCTCACGGCCGCTCTCGTTGGGCCACAGGTTTGGGGAGTGGCCGGCAGCGGACCCCGCGCCCTGTCCCCGCTCGCTTGTCTGTCCCGCTGGCTCCCGCGCCTTCCCCCGCTCCTGCGCGCCCCGGGCGACCGCTTTCGTTTTCTCTGGCCTTTTCTCAGCTCCGTTCTTCGATAAACGTACGCGTGGGTTTCCTTTTCCGTCCCGAGTCTTCCAAGGTGGACGACTCGGTTCGCAGCTTTATTCCGGCGACCGCTTTCGTTTTCTCTGGCCTTTTCTCAGCTCCGTTCTTCGATAAACGTACGCGTGGGTTTCCTTTTCCGTCCCGAGTCTTCCAAGGTGGACGACTCGGTTCGCAGCTTTATTCCGGTGCCGCCTGACAACCGCTGCGGGTCGGAATGAGGGTCCCGGGGCTGGCGGTGCGGCGTGCGGATTGCCATCTACTTACCACCAGGAGGAACGTGCAGGAAGATCAACCCTCACATCTTAAGGATAAATATAGAGGACTTGATTAGTAGCAAAATTATAGTCTCTTTCTCTCACCCCACATAAAAAGGAACTGTAAATTTCGGACGTTTTCTGTATCAGTTTTATGCGCTGTAGCATTCCACCCCCCAGGACATAAATTTCCATCTCTGTGGAGCCTGCTCACAAGGTGGAACCACATGTCTGTTTTGAGCGCCTCTATGTGCTGCCGGCTCAGCTATGGGGCCACCATAGCTGGCTGGTGGTGACAGATGCTGGAAGAGGGTCTCTGGATGGGCACGGATGGGGAGGTGACGTGTGTGGACACCTGGGGGAAGTACCCTAGGACTCACATTGGTAAATGAGCCAGCCAAGGGGATGTCACTTCATATGTAGTCGGAAATTACGGACGATTCACAAGCAGAAAAGAGCAAGAAAATGAAAGAGAGGTCAAGGAAAAGAGGGAAATATTGAGAGAAAGAGAGAGAAAACAAATGTAAAGAGACAGATGCAGAGCTAAAAGACACCAAAAGGGGTGGAAATGTCACAAAAAGATGCTGAGGGAAGCAGAAAAAGGAAAGTGAACACTGTTAGGAAGAGAAATATCGAAAGAGAGGTGGAAGGAGAGGAAGAGAGACGGGAGAAAGAATAGCTCAAAAACATGGAGAAGGGAGACAAAGCGCCCAGTGCGGGTGGGTGGGGAGGAGAAGATAGAAGTCCTGGAAGCTGGGAGCCTTTGCAGGCTCGGCGCCTCCCCAGGGCCTGGCTTCTCGGGTTTCCCCCATCGCCAGGGAAAGCCAGGGGAGCCTTTGTGGGCTCCGTTTGTTTGCTCCAGACCCGGATCTGGTTGATTTGGTTTTTAAACAGCGGGCTTGCAGCCTTCTGGGCTGGGCCGGGGTCGGCTAGCCATCCTTAAACCTGCAGATTGGATTGCATTTCGGCCACTTTGATGGTCCTGTAATCGGCTCCCAGTTTTCCAATTTCCAATTCCCTCCACCCGGCTGGGGGTGGAGAAGGGACTTTAAAGACGCCTTTGATAACGTCTCACGGTTACAGATTTCCATAACAATTTTCTTTACCAGATCGTTATGTCTGACGCAGCCCCAGATGTCCTGGGGAGGAAAAGGGAGCTCGTCCTCTCCGTGGCATCCGCCCGGCACTGGAGACAGGCGTGGGGAGGCAGACTGCAGGGTGGTGGGACCCAGGACCCTCTGCCTGCCTCCAGCTCTTCCTGGGCCACACGTTCTGATTCCTCCTGGAGCCGGGGACTATCCTCTGCACCCAGCTCCAGCACGAGTGGGGCCCTGCGTGTCTCTCCTCCACCAAAACGGCCCTATTCTGCGTCCCTCCCGTGCTCTCTGCTTGGTGACGGTCTGTGGAGTCAGTAAACCGCGCTAATGTCTTAGTAGGGCAAATCAGTTCCAGGTGCCCCTCCTGCAGAATGTTAGCAGGCTCTGCCGGAGACACCGCGTCCTCAGGAGCGGCGGCGACTTTCCTTGTCTCTCGCGCACGGTCATTGAATGTTGCTGTGTGAGGGCACAGGGATGGATGCAAAAGTCAACCAAAGGCACCCCACCCTTGAAGAATGCAGCCTTGGCCTCCTGGCGGAAATGAAGTGTGTATGCAAATAGCTTGGCCCGAGGCTGAGTGAGTGTGAGAAATGGGAGAGGTGTAATAAAGTGGTGTAATAAAGTGGCTGCCCAGCGATCCTAGCAGCAAGATGCCTCTGGCTGGGACATCTGGGAAAGCTTCATGGAGGAGGTAGCGCCTGCTCCGGCAGTCCTGGGGGGTTAGGCTGCGTGGTCACGGGGCGATTAATGGTAGTGCTTACCGTTCATTCCCTCTTGGTGACCCCAGCCACACAGGGGCACACTGACTGTTGTAGGCTCCCTGCAGGCCAGGCCCCAATAGGACAGGGTCCTGGAGCCCGAGACTAAGACCTCTCAGCTGATGGAGAGACTTTGGAGGCAGAGGTGTCCCCTCCCCAAATTTGACCTGAAGAAGTATCTCTCATTCAGTTCATTTCACCCAGCATTCCTTGAGCCGGGGCACCAAACTGGGCATGTGCTGGGGGACGGGGTGGTGGGAAAGGAGGAGACAGATTCCTCCCTCCTGGTAGATCATCTACAGAATTCTAGGGTGTAACTTACTAGGGGCTGCTGGGCAGTGACGGGGCACCCTGCAGGCAGAGGCCAGACCCCCTCCCTGCAGCCTTGCAGCTCTGCAGCTGGGGCAGTTGCACTTTTTATGTACCGGCTTCCATGTGACATTTCCTCTGGAAGAAAAGGAGGTGGGGCTCTTTAAAAAGAAAGAAAACCCCAGGTTCACAGGGGCCTGTGCATTATGAAAAATGGCTAAATGAAAAGTAACGGGAAGCGTGAGAATGTGTTGGGAACCAAAGACTATGATCAGGCCATAATCCAACTCTGAGCACGGTCTCTCGATTTCAGGAGAGCCCAAGGTCCCTCCTGTCTGTCCCTGTCCGTGGCCGTGGGTACAGCGTCAGGTCCCAGGCTGGCGTGTCCTCCGTGTTCTCTTCCCCCCTCCCCCCCAAGCTGGTTAGGAGTGACTGGGTTCTAGCTCTTCCCAGAACACTCAGGGGCCCTATCCTAATGACACCCCAAAACCAGGTTCCAAAGGTGGGGGTGTCAGAAATCCCACCGCACTTTTTTTAAGTATTCCATGAATTGCAATATGACCAGCTGCCACCAGGGGGCAGGACAGAAGCGTGGGGCTCTGATCTCTGAGGGCCAGGCTGGATCCTGGTGGTGTCCACGGAAAGTGTGGGGAGCCCCCTCTAAGTACTGCCTTGCCAGGTAGGCGAGGGGGCGTGCGCGCGGCCCTGTCTGCAAGAAGCTCACGGTCTCGTGTGACTTCCACCACACAGCTCCTTACTCCCTGAGTAGGCAGCAGTCTGTTGGGGTTGTGCTGGAACCCCAGCCTCTCCCAGCAGCGCCCTCCCTTCCAAGCAGTCCCTGCTGGGCCCCAGCTGCCTGGCGTCTGCTCAGGGTCCCCACTGTCTTCTCCAGCTGCAAGGACCAAGGCCAAGGGGGCCTAGGCTTGGCTCCCCCTCACCTTGGTGACCCCAGACACACAGGACACGCTGACTATTGTGGGCTCCCTGCAGGCAAGGCCCCGAGACGACGGGGTCCTGGAGCCGGAGGCTGAGACCTCTCAGCCAGGGAAAAGCAAGCTGCTCCTGTGCCCCTATCTCCAGGGCCCCCCGAAGGCCTGCCACTCAAACACCCATGTGCACGCGTGTGCGCTGTGAAGTGGCGTGGGCGAGGGGCTCCAGGCATTCACAGTGGCCGAGGTGTCCCCACCTGCACCCCGCCCTCAACACCTCAGCCCCTCCATGGAAGAGGATGAAGCACCTGTCCGCTCAGGGCCTTGTGCCCGGCACAGTGGGAGGTGGAGCCGGAAACTAGACATGTGACTCCCCCGTGGGGGATTGGAGGGAGGACAGGAAAGAGCTTTCCAGAAACATGCCCAGAGGCGCTGAGCAGTGGGCTGGCCTGGCAGGCGCAGAGGCAGCGAGGATCCCGGGGGCTTTGAGCTCTGGCTGGGGGTGCGGGTTGGGGGAGTGTGTCTGTCATCTCACTGCTGAGCCCCAGTGCCTGGCACCAAGTAGGCATTTCTTTCTTTAAAAAAATGTTTTATTTTAATTAATTCATTTAAAAAAAAATTCTCACCCGAGGATACTTTTCCATTGATTTTTAGAGAGAGTAGAAGAGAGAGGGAAAGACAGAAATATTTTTTTAATATATATATATATTTTTATTGATTTTAGAGAGGAAGGGAGAGAGAGATATAGAAACATCAATGATGAGAGAGAATCATTGATTGGCTGCCTCCTGCATGCCCCCCACTGGGGATCGAGCCCACAACCCGGGCATGTGCCCTTGACTGGAATCGAACCTGGGATCTTTCTGTCTGCAGGCTGATGCTCTATCCACTGATCCAAACCGGCCAGGACCAGAGAGAAATATTGATGTGAGAGAAACACATAGGTTGGTTGCTTCCTGCACGGGCCCCAACCAGGGGCCAGGTTAGGAAGGAGCCAGCAACCTAGGTACGTCCCCTTGACTGGAATGGAACCCGAGACCTTTCCGTCCGCAGGCTGATGCTCTATCCACTGAGCCAAACCAGCTAGGGCCCAAGTAGGCATTTCATCACTATATGTGGAATGAAGAGGCAGTGGGACAAGTAAGGTTTTCACACAAGGTGCTGGGCTGAGCCTGGGACAGTGGAGGGGGGTGTCTGAGTCCCATAGCAGGGTTGCTTCTAGGGTGACCCCCACCCTGGGTTTCAACCTGAAGTCCCGTCTCCCAAAGCCCTTTAGCCCCAGGCTGGCCCCCCTCTCGGCTGCTCCCCCGGGAAAGCGCCGGCAGCTGGTGCGTCCTGGCCCCTCCTGCCCCCTCTCTCCTGTCCCCAGCAGGGTCTCCTCTCCGGTCTCCTGGGCCTAGCCCTGGCCCCGCCATGACCCCCCCAGCCTGACCTCCAGGGCTGCCCACTTCCCTTTCACTCGGCCATTCCCGATAAGGAGACTCAAAACAGCTTTGCCCTTTCACCTCTGCATATCTCTCCATGGAGCCTGCGGGTCCCCGCATCCTGGGTCACGTCCTGCCAGTCCCGGGCCTGCCCCAGGTTGCCGGCCACCAGCCCACGGACTGTGGGGACGAGGGGCTGCAAAGGCCACAGCCCTGGGTTGACGGGCGTCCCCTGTCCTGATCAAGGATGGTCCAGGTGCTGGCTCTCAGGACACAGAGCGGCGGACAGGATGGCCCAGCTGGCCGAGTGCTCCCCTGCGTTTTGACTGACATTCTTGATGGAATTGGCCGGATGTTTCTCCTTCACAAGAGACACGGCCCAGGGCGAGACAGCTGTGCCCCCGGCCCGTGCAGCTGGCCGTGCTGGGAGCCCCCACCCATGCTTCCTGCTTTGGGACAACGTCGTGGGGCCAAAAGGTCTCCAGGGAAGGGTGTGGCGGCTTCTCCCGAGGCCCCCAGAGGTCAGTAGTACTGGCATCGGAATCCCTCTGTCCTCTCCTCCTGAGCTCCGTTCTCTGCCTGGGTCTGCGACCCCCGCGGCCACTGTCATCTGACTCAGGCGGGCAGTGCTGCGTGCGTGGACCCCGCGGTCTGGTCGAGGCCAGGTGGTGCGCACGGTCCTGAGTCATGTCCACATCCCCCATTTGGGGACATTATTGTCCAGAGCTTCCATCTCCACGAGTTAGAAGTGTGATCCAACGCAGTTGTCATTTAAAGGGCCCGCTGTGCCCAGCTGGCGTGGCTCAGTGGTTGAGCATCAGCCTATGAACCAGGAGGTCACGGTTCAATTCTCGGTCTGGGCACATGTCCAGGTTGTGGGCTCGATCCCCACTGTGGGGCGTGCAGGAGGCAGCCGATTGATGATTCTCTCTCATCATTGATGACTCTCTCTTTCCCTCTCTCTTCCTCTCTGAAATCAATACAAATATATTTTTAAAAAATAACAATAGTAAAATACTAATAAAAATAAAGGGCATGCTGTAATCTGGGCTGATACAGAAGGCATTTCATGAACTTGCAGTGTTTTGGGGGGGGCATCCTTGGCAACAACATCAATTCTGTGACCAGGAGGTGGCGAGAACTGCCCGCTCAGAGTTGCCCTCTAGTGAAATCCAGTCCCGGCAAATCCCAAAAGCGACGGGAAAGAGGAAGGTTGTCCACCTGCAGCCTGCAGGGGCCGGGAGGGGAAAGGAAGTGTCCCCCCACCTTGATCTTCGGGGTGCTTGGGGTGATTGCGAGCTTTGTGTATGAATACGAGGCTCGGGCTCTCGTTTTCATCCCTGCGTCTTTTATAGCCGTGTTTTATTTCAGATTTTAGTTACGTGAATAGCACCTTCCCGATTTTGGCCACATCTGAGTGCCACTTGCACTATTAACATTTTTCTTTAAATCAACTCGGGGGGGGGGGGGGGTCGCGCGCGCACACACACACACACACACACACAGGAATGTCTTTTAGAGGAAGTTATACATTCCTACCATAAATGGAAGCCTAGTAGCACTTGTCATAAACAGAGTAGCTGTAAAAACAAATACAACGAAACCATAGCCGCGTGGGTGCGTTGTTGCTGGAGCGGCCCATGTCCGAAGGGAAGTCTGATTGATTCTGATCCTCGTTCCTCTGAAGCGAAGCGCCTTTCCCTCTGCCGCCTCCAAGATTCGCCGTTCGTCCTGAATTTCTGCACTTTGGAAGCGGCAGGCCTACGTGTAGATTTGGGGTACTTGTCCCCTTGGTGTTCTCTGATCACGTATCATTATTTGCTTATTTCTGTGTACATCGCATGGGTGCAACCCCTCCCAGATCTGGAACTAGTCCTTGACCAGCGCCCAGGCCTCCTGGTGTCCCTTTCAGTCCGTCCCCCCTAAAATAACCCCGAGTTTAACCTCTGTCACTCATTGATATTGGGAAGGACTGTCTTTTGTTTTATCCTCTTTTTCTGAAAAAAGAAAAAAAGTGTTACAGTGCCTTTCATAGTTCTTGAATGTACTTGGTTAAGTGACAAGTAGGAACATTGCATTATAATCTCGGGGTCTGTTAACACCAGATTTAGGGACCCGTAAGTTAGACAGCCCCCTGCTCCCAGTGCCTTCCTGCGTCTCCAGGCTGAGGGAGAGGTGGGCTGCTAGGGGCCAAGCCTGCGTGTGTGTTAGTGTCAGGCCTGGGCAGGCATTTCAACACCTGCCGATGGCTGGGTGGGTGGGTGGGTGGGTGCTCTCTGTGTAGAAGGAGGACCCGTTGCTGCCCTTGAAGAGAGAGCCCTGCCCTTGTCTGGGCGGAAGCTCCAAGGAGCTGGCTGGTGAGGTCAGTTGCCCCCGCTGCCAGCCTGGCACCATGAACTGTCCATGACCTTCTGGGGACCCTGCTGACTCTCACCACCCCCACCCCATACTCACCACCTCCACAGCCCACCTCCGTCACCACCCGCGCCCTGTGGCCAGGCCCTGCTGCCCCGCTGCCCCCCGTAGCTTCCTCCCGCAGGCCCAGTGCCCCCCGCACTAACACTGGGGCTGCTCCCACCGCTGGCCTGCCTTCCTCTTCCTCCTGCCTGGGCTGGGGGGCGGGGGTCACTCAAAAATCAACGCTGTGGACGATGTCAGCATCCAGGACTGGGGGCGTTTATGGGGGGAGGTAGTTCCCTCTGGGATGGGTGCTAAGGGGCATATTTGTACAACCTTGGGGTTGGGGATGTGGCTGCCCCTCCCCCTCCCCTCATCCCATGAAGCCAGGCTGGCCACAGGCTCCCAGATTCCCTGGGGGAGCCAGAGGGGCAGGACCAGTTTAGAGACTCAGGACTGCGCCCGCCCTGCGTGGCCAGACGCCCCCTCAGCCCTACAGCTGCTCCCCCACCCGGGCCTGGGCTCAGAACTCAGCGACTTCGCATCCTGGCCTCCCCACTCCCAGCCCTTCCCCAGTGTCAGCAGCAATTTCCTGGCAGGCCCGGTGACAGTAGCCGGAGCCAGCCCAGGGAAACCCAATGCCATGGTGTCAGAGCGGTGTCCCTCGGTGTCTGGGGAATGGGGCTGAGACTGTACAGAGCTGGGTCGCCCCTGGGCAGGAGGGCTGCCACCCCCACCCCCACCGCTACCCTGTGCCTTCCGCACTGAGTGGAGCATTCGTGCCCGCTCCTGGGGCATCCAAGGACCCTGACAGCGACACCGTTTCTGGATTCCAGGAAAGGCTGGGAAAAGGCACCCACACCTGGGGGCAGCGCCCACCCAGGGTGACCGTGCCCTGCTGGACAGGCACAGCCCTCCGTCCCCAGGGGTGTGAGGGCCCGGCCTGGGGGGAGCAGATGGCTGTGGCCCCTCACTCCCCATTCTAACCAAGCGCCAGCATTCAGAGAGGCCTCTTTTTTTTAATCCCCCCCAATTCATTGATTTTATTTGTTTGTTATATTTTTGTTAATCCTCACCAGAGGCTATTTTTCCATTGATTTTTAGAGAGAGTGACAGGGAGGGGAGAGACACAGAGAGAGAAACATCCATGTGAGAGACACACATCACTGGTTGCCTCTTGCACATGCCCCACCCAGGGCCAGGGATCGAGCCTGCAACCCAGGTAGGTGCCCTTGACTGGAATCAAATCCGGGACCCTTCAGTCTGCAGGCCGACGCGCTATCCAAATAGGCTAGGGCCCTATTTATTGATTTTAGAGAAAGAGGAGGAGAGACGGGGAGAGAAACGTTGATTTGTTGTTCCACTCATTCATGCACTCAGTGGTTGATTCTTGTATGTGCCCTGACCAGGGGTCGAACCCACCACCTTGGTGTATGGGGACGACACTCTAACAGTTCCGACCGAGCTACCCGGTCCCGGCCAGGAGGCGTGTCCATCCTGGGCCCCATCACTGGCCCGCGGTCCACGCCCCTGCCTCTGCCTCCGGGTCTGTGCAGGGCGCTCACTCCCTGTGCGCCAGCTCCCCGGGGGGACTGGGGCTCCCCTCTCCTCTGCATCCCCCTCAGGTAGCTGGGCTCTCTTCCCAGGACTGGTCCTTGCGGGCGGAGACTGGCCCTATCCTACTTAGTCTAGTTGCCTCTTAACAGGCTTAGAGGCAGTAGACACATGTGAATACACAGATTCCCAAGTTAAAGGACAGCACTGCCGAATGAGCTGTTTCCCTGGGTAACGGGGTGTCCCCACCCTGGGCAGAGCGGGGGCTAAGTCACGCTTGGCTGCACTGGATCAGGTCATCTCCACCTGCAGCGGGTGGTGGCGTGACTCAGTGGACACGCGGCTCTGAGACTGGTCCGGCCTGCGGGGCTGGGAGACGCATCCAGAGGCGGGGACAGCGGGCACGTGGCCGGGTGTTTGGTTGGGGCTTCCGTCCTGGCTGATGGGCAGTGAGGC
Source organism: Myotis yumanensis (assembly GCF_028538775.1). NCBI lineage: Eukaryota > Metazoa > Chordata > Mammalia > Chiroptera > Vespertilionidae > Myotis > Myotis yumanensis. Next base: position 5,870,365 of record NW_027223768.1, read on the forward strand.
TCTTTCCTCTCGGCCGGCAGACTTTTTGTTGTCGTGTCAGAACTCTCACAGGGCAGCTGAGCGCGTGCCTCCCCGCGCCCCCCTAGGTCTCCTAAGGGGGTGGGGGGTGGGGGGGCGCAGCAGCCTGCTCAGAGCCTGAGACTGGCGGGCCCTGCTTTCCGGAGCTCCGTCCGCCACCTGAGGAATGCTGCGCTGGCTTCCCCTTAGAGCAGTGGTTCTCAACCTGTGGGTCGCGACCCCTTTGGCAGTCGAATGACCCTTTCACAGGGGTCGCCTGAGACCATCCTGCATATCAGATATTTACATTACGATTCATAACAGTAACAGTAGCAACATGACAGTTATGAAGTAGCAACGAAAATAATTTTATGGTTGGGTCACAACATGAGGAACTGTATTTAAAGGGCCAGAAGTTGAGAACCGCTGCCTTAGAGGCTGCCTGCGGTCCTGCCCCCTTCTCTCCAGAAGAGGACACGGAGGCTAAAACGGCAGAAATATGCTCGTCTAGACACCAGACCTCCCCATCCCAGGCCCTGCTAACCGCGCCCCAGGCCAGGCCTCCGTGTCTCCAAATTAAACAATGCAGGTGTGCCACCTGGGGCTGTGATGGACCCATTAATATTGCTTTTCAGCCCCAGCTGGTGTGGCTCAGTGGTTGAGCATCGACCTAGGAACTAGGTCCGGGAACTAGGTCGAGTCCCGGTCAGGGCACATGCCCCGGTTGCGGGCTCGATCCCTCGTAGGGGGCGTGTGGGAGGCAGTCGATCAATGATTCTCTCTCATCATTGATGTTTCTCTCTCTCCCCCCTCCCTCCTTCTCTGAAATCAATACAAATAATTTTTTAAATTGCTTTTCATGGAAGGGACGGACAGTGGTTTGATCATTTTAATTTTGCCAAGAATAGACTTTCCCGAAGTTCTACTTTCAAAGCGTTTTTGTGACGAGGAGGAAGCCCCTCCTTTGGAAAAAATGCTCCCGGCTGGCTTTTCTAAGGCTCTGGGGTGAGGGGGCCCCCTCAGCCCCCTCCCTCCCCTCCCTCTCCTCCCTCCCTCCTCCCCTCTTTCCCCCTCTCCCCTCCCTCCCGTCCCTCCTCCCTCCAGGATGAGGATGGTGGCCGCATACAGGGAAAACCTGTCTTTGCCTCCCTCCTTCCCATCCTTTCTGACGCCCTCTGCCCCCAGCCCAGGCCCCCCAGGTCCTCCCTCACAGCCCTTATCTGTCCCAGGATCTGACCCGCAGATGCACTCCGCTCAGCGTGCTCCTGACCGGGATGGCAGTGCCGGCCGCCTGCCCTGGGGCCAGCTCTGGCCTGCTCTCCCCCCTTGAAGAGCCCCCATGGCTTGAAGCTGATTAAAACAAACATAGCTCATATTTTTGTTCTTAATCCAATTCTGTACTGGGCTGGGGTGGGGAGGGAGGATAGGATGACAGAGCACATTCCTGGCTGTGTTAGGGGGGAGAGGCAGCCCAGGTATGGCCAAGAGGCCCCCAGGGGCAGGGAGCTGTGGGTCCCAGTGGGTGCTGGGTGCTGCATGACAATGGTGGATGGGCCCTCCCTGAACGAGACTCAGCTGCTCCCAGAGCAAGGGGAGGGCCGTTCTCCAGGGCCTTCCCAGCGGGGCCAGGGGCTCCCAATGAAGGCCTTTATGCTCCAGTCTGGAAACGAGACAGGGCCCTCTTGTCTCAGCCGACCCCTCCTGCGACCTCTCTCCGCTGCCCTTGGCCTTGGAGGCCCTCAGCACCCATGTGATGCCTGCCCCTCTCGTGGACAAGGCTCTGGGGCCCGGAGAACTCTGTTACTGTCGGAACCGAGACTGAATTTCCTGATGGGGGGGCGCCCCATGACAGAACACGGAGAAGAGGGGTTACCCACAGTCTGGAGGCCAAGTGCCTGGTTTCAGTCCTGCTCTGCTAATCCCACGATGTGGCCCTGTGGGCAAGTTATTCAAGCTCTTTGCGCCTCAGTTTCATCATCTGTGAAATGGGAGGAGTAGCAGTTCCCACCTCTCAGGGCTGAGGTGGATGTGTCAGTGTCAGGCACTGAGCTGCCTGCGGACCTGTTTGGTGTGCACCGTGTTATAGTCGGGCCCTGCACTGTACACTGCTGCCAGCGGAAGGCTGGATTGTTTTTGTTTTTAGTGAAGCAGATGGAGGGAATCTTAGACCCGCCCTCTAGGAGCCGTGTGGTTCTCCGTCAGTCATACCTGCTCTCGGAGCCTCAGTTTGGTGCCTGTGAAATGGGAGTAAACTCACCCTCAGACAACAGTGCTGAGGTTTAACTGTCGCAATAAACACTGCACAGCCTAACGCTGTGCAGGGCATGTGTCCATTGAACCTGAAATATTAGGTGATTTCATTGTTAAGTGAGACCTTGAAGAACAACTTTGTCCAGGAGAGACAAATAGTTCGATCAAATAAAGAGACAGGAAGGAAAAGAGAAGAAAGGAGAGGTCGGAGGAATGGTTACAGGGATGAGGCTAAAGGATCGGAAAAGGGAGGCAGAAGATGGAGAGGAAAAACTGCCTGCCCGCCCCCCCAAAAAGGCAGAGAAAAAGAGCTAGATAGGAGAGAGTGAAGAAGGGAGCGGCTGTGGAGAAGGTGGAAGGGGCCCTGAGAGAGGGGACAGCTGGCAGACCCCAGGGAGGGGTCCCGGTGCCTGCCCTGGGAGCTGTGGGGCCAGGATGTCTCGCTGGCTGTGGTCTCTGGGCAGGAGACGGCAGCAGCAGGCTGAGTGAGATCCTGGCCGTTCCCCCTCCAGTTGGCTTCTGGCAGCTCCCAGGCTAGGAGGCCACCCGCCCCAACTCCCCAATCCCCCAACCACTTACAGCCAAGAGGTCCCTGGGCCGTCTGGATCAGAGGTCCTCCTGCAGGCTGCTGGCCTGGGGAGGTCTCGCTCTGCATCGGAGAGATGCTTAATAATGCATCCCCCCAAATCCTTACACGTCTTTCGGGCTAAACCAGAGGGTAAAGATCCATGTCAGTCCCAGTCTGGACAGCTCGCCTGCCTGGCCACCTCCCGAATGGGCGAGTCCCTCCCAGGGAAAGACCCTCGCTGCCCTTCACGGGTGTTGGCTGGCCCCTTCCAGGACTGATCTGCAGTTACTGCGGCCGCAAATCGGTCAACTGATAACAACTTTGCGAGACCTTACTGCCCGCCCTCGCTGAGCGGCAGAGGGCCGGCCGGGGGCCCAGCAGCCTGCCTTGGCCACAGAGGGTGGGTGCGAGGCTGGCCTGGCCTTGCCAAGGTTCAGGGGTCTCTTACCCGCTTCCCTGACCCATGGCACTGGGCTTGGGCTGTGACAACCCCCCACACCAAGCCCATCAGCGGGTCACGGGAAGGGGACTGGAAATGGCCCATAAACATCCCCACTCCCGTAAATGCAGAGTGGGCCTTTGAAAGCCAGAGCACTTTTATGTGCCAGTTAAAGGGCCTTCCTGTTGTGTCCCGGGATTTACAGGGAGGCGGTGGGGGGACAGGGTGAGGTGAGGCCAAGTGCAGCCCCCACCTCCTCCCACCCTCTAGAGGAGGAGGTGGGGGGGGGGGTGAGGGGGTGGGGCGCCTGGCAGCTTCTTGACTGTGGCTGTCCCCTCTCCAGGCAGGGACTGGGAGGCTCCGCCTTGGTGCTTTGAGATCCTGAACCAGCTCCCTGGGGCAGGGATGACCAAGGTAGTGACATAATCCAGGCCAGGCGTGCCCACAGCCAGGGGGCAGGAGCCCCTGGAGACAGAGGCAGAGGCAGGCTACCGTGTGCTTGTGTTTTTTGTTTTCTGTGCGTGTTTTTTTAAAAATATTTTTATTGGTTTCAGAGAGGAAGGGAGAGGGAGAGAGAATATCAATGGCGAGAATGATTGATCAGCTGCCTCCTGCACGCCCCCTACTGGGGATTGAGCCTGCAACCCAGGCATGTGCCCTGACCGGGAATTGAACCGTGACCTCTAGTTCATAGGTCGATGCTCAACCACTGAAGCCACAGTGGCTGGGCCACCATTCAGTTTTTAAGCGAGTAGGGACTAAGACATCCGAGTGGCTTCATCTGGAGAGAATGTCCCATGGCCAGTCGGTCCACACCCGGTCTAATCCCAACACCATCTGCCCCCTCTCAACCCGGTGAGTTAGGAAGGCCCGCCCATGAACCTGCCTCCACGGGGCACCCGAGGAATGTGATGTCCGTGAACTTAAATGCAAAAACGTCCCCCCAAGTTAGTGTGTTGTTGAGTTTACTTTTCTCTCTGGGAGAGCTGAGAAGGACACTCCCTGACCCTTGCAGGGGGACAGTGGCCCTCCCTGACCTTCCACAGTATTCTGACACCCACAGGGCCTGTCCTGTCTGTTCTGGCTCCCAGGTGTGCGGCCCTGGGACCTGCACCCGGGCAGGGGGGACTTCTGCATTGACCTCCCCATGACCCCTGTCCCCAGCCTGCTGGCCCAGGTGCCACCGTGGCCTCGGGCCTCTGGCATTCCTTCCTGACTCCGCAACTCCCCTCTGCTCCTCTGTGACCCTATTGAGTTTCCCCAGGTCTGGTCCACCAACTACTGCCGGACGGGGAGTCACATTTCCCGTATGTGTGTCAAAATATCGGAGCGGATGTGAAATAGATCAGACATGAATAAAAATAAACTTTCACTGAGTGACTGACTGGCCTCCTCCAGGGGGAACCAGTGATTCGCTCTTCATCTGGGGCCCAGAAACTTGGCCGGGGCCTGGGGGACCACTCCCCACACTCAGCCCCCATGCTGTCTTGCCTTGCCTCCTTGGGCTTGGCGCCAGCTCCTCTCCCAGAAGGCATGCTCCCCATGGGCATGGATACCCCTCCGAAATAGGGCTGAAGTGAGCAAGTTACCTCTCGGGGCCCCAGTTTCTTGGTGGGGTATCAGGACTTTTTCCTTCAGCCCCCTCCCCCTCTGATAAGCTATGATTCTACAACACAGGGGCCTCTGGCTGGGCTACCTACCGCAGGGCCATCTGGTCACCTTGTCTGCTGGGCAGAACATGATTACATCTCAGTTGGCCTGTTCCCGTTGTGTTAGGGTGAGGCCTGGTGGACAAGAGTTCAGGGGTCTTTCTCTCCAGGCACCCCTGTCTGAGTTCACCATAAAGGCTTGTCAAGGTTATCTGCAGGTCAAGGTCACCTTGCCCATCCCCCTGCTTCTGGCTAACAGGTTCAGTTAAACAGGGCTTGTTCTCTTTATTGCTAAAAGTTTACGGGAAGCAGCATCCCAGCCTCACATCAGAAATGTTTCCCTAAATGTTATCCTGAATCCTCCTGCACTTGTATCTCCTCTCACCCGTCTCCCCTGCCTCGCCCTTGCAGGGAGGTGGGAGGGCAGGTATCTGTGGGAGCTTGAGAGGGTGCACTGTGGTTTTGGACAGCTCAGGGGGTTCCTGCACCAACCACCTTGTGACCCTGAAACAGCCGGGAGAGAAGAGCCTGTCTGCCAACCCATGGAATTCCCGCCCGACCCCATGTGGGAGCCATTGGTTCCTGTCTGGCAAAGAACCCAGCCTGGTCTCATCCAAGGACTGGCCTTAGCACCCGAGGCCAACAGCCAGGCGGAAAGATGGCACAGCTGCCCTGTTGAAGGACCAGCCCTGGCATCCCTCCAGGAGCAACGAGGAGCCCCTCTGGAATCAGTGTGGCAGCACCTTTCCAGGGGCCACAGGTTTCTCCATCAGACCTGGCTGTGGACTTGCAGGACCAGTGAGAGCAGGAGGAGTTCCGGGCCGGCTCTGCGGCACCTCCTCGGTCCTCACTGTTCATGCGTCATGGTGGATCTTTGCTGTGTGGTGGAGGTTCCTGCCACTCTGATTGATGACTTGGATCTTCAAAGGAGCAGCCACCCCTGGAGGGAGAAGAGCATTCATCAAAGCCATTCCTGGAGGTACCCGTCAATGTCAGGCCTCCAGGGGCCCCCCTGCCCTCAGCTGCGTCTCTGTAGCTGCCAGCATTCTGCGTGACCCAGGAGCCCCTTTGCTTCTCCACTTGATCTGGCCGAGGTGAGACTAAATCTATTTTTCTTATTGTTGCAACCAAGACAAGATGATAGGTTTTCCGGGAAGCACTTTATAAGGGGAAACAGTACTCAGGGACTGGAGGACAGGTGGTGAGGCAGGGCAGCCCTTGGCTCTGCCGGTCCCTGGCCCCGAGTGAGGCCCCACAGATCCCCCCTCGCCCCTGCTCTCTGACACTGTCTGAGTGGGTGCTGGGGCGGGGGGAGGGACGGCTTTCTTCAGCTGGCCTGGAAGACGGCTCTCCATAATCCGTCCCTCTGTCCTCCTGAGGGCCACTGATGCGCTGGCAAAGGCTGCTCCTGCCTCTGCGTCCCCCCAGAGCTTCTCTCAGGCCTGTCCCTCTTGCTAGGACTGAAGAAGCCTGTGTCATCCCCTCTCAGGGCCCCACCCGCCATGTCCAAGTTCAGTCTGAGCACCGCCTCTTGCTCCTGGTTGATTTGCAGAGCAGAGGTTACCCCTGCAGTTCAGTGCAAACGCCCGGCACATACTCAGTGAGTGAAGCATGTCTGTGGAGCACAATCAGGGACGTGTGGGTGAGTAACCAGCCCTGTGCCGGGTGCATCTGAGCCTTCCCGGGCTCCCAGGGCTCGCTGGTGCTGGCGGTACCTTCTCCCAGTCCTCTTGCTGAGTGCCAGCCCCTGGGGGTTATAATACACTCACCGAAGCTCAGAGTGCATTTAGTTAGCTTCAGTGAATGTCCCAGCCCCATGGCTACAGCCTGAAGCAGTCTTTTCTATCGGCTGGAATCACAGCCTGGGGTACAGACGGGCCGAGGGGGTGCACTTGTGGGCCTTGGTGGGAGCACCCCTCGGAGATGATGGGCCAGGCGGCCTGAGGGCGGAGGGAACGCACCCGTGGTAGCTTAGCGCTGGGCAGGGCTCCTGTGTCCCTACAGCCCTGCAGAGCTCAGAGGGAGTGCGGGGAGAAAGTCTCCTCACCGGCCCCTGCTTAGGTGGGCAGAGTGTGCACGTGCATGTGCACCTGTGTGTATGCACGTACGTGCGTGCGTGCCTGTGCACATGCCTTTGTATGTGCACGCGTGCACACGTGATTTATAACTGCGTGCGGGTGAGTGTGCGTGTGTCTGTGTGAGTGCGTGACTACGTCATGCGTGACTACGTCATGCGTGATTGTGTGCGTGCGTGATTACGTTGTGCGTCATGTGCGTGCGTGATTACGTGTATGCGTGCCCGGCCCGCAGCGCTGCCCTTCACGGGGACCGCTCCTCCTTGACCACTCAGGGTCCCCCCTTGGTGAAGCCTCCCGTCCGGGCCCCACCTCCTCCTGGGTCAGGGGTCCCCCCCGCTCCGTGGGCAAGTGTCTGCACAGGCCCAGGGGCGGGGCGTATGTGCATGTGTCCCCCACCCGACAGGGACGTGCCTCACGATTCTCTCCTCCGGCCTCAGCCCCCTCACAGCGCTCGCTCAGGGTGGGCACTGCTGCCTGTGCCCGGACCATGATCTGGGAAGGCCGGCAGGGCGACTGGCATCAGCTGCAGGAGGGGCTCTCTCTGAATGAGGCTCTGGGCCCATCCAGTCCCGGGTCCCAGGCCCCACGGGGGCAGGAACCCCCGGCTGCGGGTGGGCCTCGGAGGCTGGAGCTGGCCTGGGAGGTCACCAGTGACATCTAGCGGTCGCAGCAGGACGCAGCCCCCCGGGTTTTCAGAAGGTGAGTCTGAGTCCCACGTGGTCCCTGGGCGGGCTTCCCAGCTGCCCCAGCCAGTGTCTGCCCTCTCCGGGCCGCAGGGCCGAAGTGCAGGGCAGGACCTGGGTTGGGTGTCAGGACCCAGGCCTGGAGAGATGCTGGGCCCCACCGCCAGCGAGGGCAGGGCTGGGATGGCTCCTTCTGTGCCATCTGCTGCCCTCCAGCTCCAGGCTCGGGCCCATCCGCCCCAGCCTCAGCTCCCCAAGACCGGGGGCAGGCTTTGGGGTGCTCACTGGAGCAGCCACAGACCCACCTGGGCCATCTGCTGAGACAGCCAGTGCCAGCCAGTGGGCCTCATTTACCTACATAGCACCTACTGTGTGCCAGCACCGCAGAGGACGGCCTGGGGCGGGGCTGCCTGAGGAGCCGCCTGTCTTGTCCTGGCCAGGCCCGAATGGGCACAGAGCAGCCCTAGGATGTGCCTCAGAGGAGCAGGGGTCCCTGGTGACAGCCGAGGGAGGGGCACAGGCTGCATGGGGTCTGAGTGGCGCGGTGGTGGGCAGCCTTTGCCACAGGACATTTCCAGGCTCCAAAAATGATTTGGGGGGCGGGTGGGTGCTCCCACTGTCCCCTTGGGGAGAGGGAACCTGAGCTGTGCTTCTAGGAGCCCAGTCCAGGGGCCCCAGGGGCCTGGGCAGACGCACCTGCGGAGAGGCTGGCTCCCGGCTTCCTCCAGGCCCAGAGCTCTGGCTCCTGTCCCTTCCTCGGAAGTCCCAGAGCAGGGGAGAGACCAGGCCACCTTCCTTTCCTCTCCTTGAGATTATCAAACCTCCGTCCTCCGGGAAGCCTTCCTGGATTCGCGCTGTTCCTGGCGTCCCCAATCCTGTCCCTCCCCCGGTTTGTCCACTACAGGGTCCCCCTCCAGAGGCTGGGAGCTCCCAGATGCTTGCGGGGAGCCTCGTTCACCTCTGCTCCCTCTCCCATCACGGCGTCCCGGGGTCCTGTATTCACATTTGCGAATTCTATCCTATTTCAGTGCACCAGGGGAGTTGTTGGCTGTTTAAAGAATACTATAGCAGATCCTTTGGTAAAGACTGGGATCACTTTGATTTGTTTTTAATGTAATTTTGGATTTTCATCTCTCAGAGAGAAGCGGGGGAGGGGGGGTGGGGCGTGATGGAGAGGCTGCGGGCAGGTTTGTATCTTCCTCAGCCTGCATCCTCCTGCATGACTCAATTTTATTCTTCACTTAACAGACATGCCTGTGAGTCCTCTGTGAGCCAGGCGCTGGGTGCTGGAGGCGGGGATACAGAGACGGAGGACACCCCCTCCCTGCCCCCTAGAGTCAGTGAGGGAGACGGATGAGTGCTGGGTGCACCCACACAGGGATGTTCAAGGGGACTTACGGTGGGAGGTGGATTACCTCCGTCCAGGACTGGGGAAAGCCAGGAAGGCTTCATGGAGGAAGCAGTTTTAACCGGTGTTTAGCAGGAAGTTGGAAGAGTTCAAACGGACAAGCAGATAGAAGAAATGGCAGGTGGGTGTGGCTGGAGTGAAGGTTGGGGAAAGCAGGGCCAGGCCAGGATGCCTTTGGAGGCCAGACTGAGAAGCTGGTTTTGACTCCCAAAGCAGAAGATGAAAGCACACGGTGTTCACTCCGAGGAGTGACCCTCCCTCACTGACGGAGGAAGCCCCCTTGGCTGTGGGAGTCCAGCCTGTCCCTGCTCCTGCTCCCAGGCCCTCGCCCTCTGCAGGAGCCTCCTGCTATCTCTGGGAGCCTAGGTGCTGGGCTGTGCCCTTTACAAGGGGGATGAGCCTATTATCTTTACATTAAGGGAACTAATAGCTCATTTCCCAGGAAATCTGTGAGCGATAAAAAATAAGTGGGCCGTTTTATTTCTTTTGCTGAGAGAAGCTGGCAGGAAGGACCAGACCGCATGTGTGGGTGGTGGCCTTTATTTTCTCTCCAGTTAGTGGCAGTGGCAGTGCTGGCTGAGAGCAGCCACCTCCACTGCCGTCCCCAGAGCTTTAGGGGAGGAGGACCCCAGTCCCAAGCGAGGAGGACGGAGAGTTGTCCTGTCGTCTGTGCCTTGGCTGCCTCCCACCACAGACCCTGCGCTTTCAGCTCCCCGCCCCCACCTCCTGTCCACAAAGCGGAGCCCAGGAGAGGACGCACCGCACTTGGCACTTAATGAGAACATGTCTGTCACCTCCCCCAAGGACAGTTTCACCCAGTGCTGCCCCTCCCCCTGTGGGGTGACAGGCTTTGTCCCCTAGCAGCTGAACTTGGAGGTCGGGCTCTATTGGGGGGCTGGAGGCAGAGCCACCCCTCATGCCCCAGCCATGGGTTCGAATCCTATTGTGTGGAGAACGCCAGCTCGTGGCCGCCTGCCCTGGAGACCCTTCTCTGTGGCCAACTCACCTGTTTCAAAGTGAATTTACACCTGCGCCGGCAGAGCCGCTGAAGGCTCCCTGCTCCCTTTTCTGGTGTCACCACCTGAGGGACAGTGGGAGTGGGCATGACACTCTCTAGACTGCAGGCCACAGTGCCTCTCTCCTACCTGGAAAGGACACACACGTCCCCACAGGAGGCACCTCAGGACAGCCACACCCCAGGTTTCCAGGTTTGTGCTCCTATCCGCAGAGCAATGGGCTTCTCCTAGCTCCGTCCTGTGTCACCTCAAGGCCAGCACCCTCTGTCCCCTGGTTCCTGGCAAAATAGTCCTTCTGGTTCGTGTGCTATTTCATCAGTCCTTTATTCTCCCGTCAATGAACATGGGTGGTGGTCCTACTGTGTGCTAGGGACTCAGGTAGGTAGCTGAGCAGCCAGTTAGAGAGAAGTGCGCCCCCTGCTGTCCATGGCTGCACAGTGCAGCGGAGGGACTGGGAAAGCCCTTAGTGTCTGCCAGAGCCTAGGCTTGACATAGGTGATGTGTTGTTACCTAGCAACGTCACTTTGGCCCGTGGTCCTGAATGATGGGGCTGGGAATTGTTCGTTAGAATGACAGTTCTTGCAGATTTTGGAGAAGGAAGGGGCTCACAATGTCCCGGGAGCTTGGGAGAGCCATAGGTCCTTCCCACATTCCGAGTGAGGTCTGTCCATCATAGCAAGAAGCGTTTGTCACATGTATGTTGTACGTATGAATGACATCATTGATAATGAGCCAGCTAGAGCGTTGGGGTCAGTCCAGGAGCTGTGGGAACACAGATGGGGAGTGGTCTCTCCAGCTGTGTCCCAGGGAGGCTTCAAGGAGGTGGCATTCGAGCCAGTGAAGGATGGAAAAAAGGACTTCCCTTGAGACTCAGAGGTTCCCCTGTCACACCTGGAGGACTGTGGCTTGGCTCAGCACACCCAGCCTCTGAACTTGCTGGGTACCTCATGACACCCAGAGACACACCCAGTGCACGACCACAAACACACAGGCACCTGGCTTGCAGAAGGGAGCTTTAGGCTCTGCTCTTCTTGCAGCGTCTGGTCCAGGCTGGGCTTTGTGGGGTTCAGACTGCGTAGCTGAGCCCTGCCTGGTAGAAAGGAAGCTGCAGAGTGAGCCCAGGAACCGGGGGCCCGGCCGGACCACTGCTGTGTGCAAGTGATGCCTCATGGAGTGCGGACCAGTGTCTATGGAAGACGTAGGGGCAGGGAAGGCACACATCTGTGTACTGGGTGGCGTTGGGCTTTGCGAGGTGCATGCATGTGGAGTCAGCCCACGTCTCTCTGAGGACAGAGATCCCTCCCGTCTCTGTGTGAACTCTCCAAGGTGGCGTGCTGGCCTTGCAGGTCCCTGTCCCAGCCTGGGTCTCTCCACCTGTGCCCTGCGCTGGGCCTGGGTGGCCGGCTGCCCTGGGGGAGGGTCCTGCACCACCAGCTGCTGCTCAGGGACGCGACTGAGGCTGGAACAGCTGCAGAACCGCCTGGCACAGATGGTGTTCCCGCCGCTGCCTTGTCCCCTCCTCCCCTCTAGGGTCACCTTCTCCTCTTCCTTCTCTTCTGCTTTGCTTCCTGTACCTCTTCTCTACCCTGTCCCTCCCGTTCTCTCTGGCCACATTTGGGGCCGAGTTGGCTGCGCTTTGGACTTCTGGATGCTTCCTTCCAGCTCTTTCTCTGTTCCTGTCCCTTTCCTTCCACCCTGCGCCCTCCCTTCCCTCCCATCCCTTCAGCAGTAGCTGCCCTTGGATGACACGCCACCAGCTCTTCTCCTGTTTCTCTGTGTCCTTTTCTCTTGCTTTTACCCAGGCTCACTGCGTGGACAGGAGGGACCTCGATCCCACTACCTTTGGGTATGTCCCCACCTCTACCCCCTGCCACATGTGCGATGCTGATCCTTAGGTGCCTCTTCCAGCCCTGGGCTCCGGTATGATGGGAAATGGCCTCACCGCACACATGCATTCCTTCTGACATAACCCCGGAACCGCCCACACCCCAAGGAGGGCCCGCCCTCTGCACGCACAGGTGCCTCGGCGGCCTTGCTCACAGGTGGGCATGCTCGGTCCCTGTCACCTCCTGTCAGGGCTCTGTCCAGGCTGGGCCAGCTGCCTCCGGGCACCCTCATTCTCTGGCTCAGCTCCCGCAGTCCTCCTGGCTCTCTGGGAAGGACTGTAACCCAGGAGCCTGCAGGAAGCCCCAGCCCCAGGATGGCTTCTACCTAGCGCCTGCGCCCCCAGCAGCAGCCTCTCCCATCCCGGTGATTTAAGGGCTCCCCGGCAGCCTTTAGCAGCTCCCTCTGCCCTCGCAGAAGGGTGATAAATCTGCAGGGACTACTGTCTGCTGGCCGCCGTTAAACTGTCAGGGCCGCTGCAGAGGGCCCGGTTTGCCCTCTGAGCCCGCTGAGCCGGCCTTGGAGGAGTCCCAGGGCACCCGCGCCTGGGCCTTATTTATGAGCCAGAGACCCCAGGATCAAAGCCACTGTCCATCAGAGAGGGCAGGGGCGCCCTGGGAGACGCCCGCTGGTCCCTCCTCTCGTCCTGACAGGCTCAGGCCATTGCTGCTGCTTACACTTAAATGATGGTGCCTCATCCTGCAGGCTCCCCAGCTCCCTCCCGCTTCTTTCCCTGACCAACTCCAAGTGCACTTCGCCCCTACACACACACACACACTAGAACAGGGGCTCTGTGGGGGGGCTTTGGTGACAGAGTTGGGGTACCAGAGAGGGCTCACAGCTGTGTGTCAGGTGCCTCCCCTGGGCCAGGGACCTGAGGGGGCAATCAGATCCTCCCGGGCCCTGGGAGTTCAAGTCCATGGTGGGGTGTAGGGCAGGGGGCAGGCTAACGCAGGACCTCGGGAAGCTATGCTGGAGCGGGCTTTCCTGACCTGGGTGTCCTGAGCAATACTCGGCTCCCAGGCTCCCAGCTGCTGCTCCGGTAGGAGGAGGGGTGCTCTCGGCACCAGCAGGCACCGTGGAGGTCCCCGGGAACCTTGTTCAGTTGGATGCCATGATCAGGAGCCAAGCCCCGCTTCGGGCTGAGTGGGGCCGAGCCCTGATGGCTGCAGACATGACCGAGGCCTCTCTGCCTGGAAATAGCCCTGCGTAGGAGGCAGACAGTGGTGACACCCCAGGGGCAGCGTGAGGAGGCCGCCTGGGGGGAAGCTCGGAGGAGAGAACAGTTTATGGTGGTGAGGTCCCGGAGCTGGGGGGGCGGGGAGGGAAGTGGGGATTCAGACAGTGGACAGGTTGGAGTTAGGGGGTTATAAAGGGGGGTGGGGGGCCAATCGGAAACTGCACAGTGGTGTGAAGGAGTGTGGAAGATAAGAATCTCAATCCAACTCGGGTGAAAATTATCATGTTTTCATTTTTTAGAACAGCTTAAACTCTCTCGTCTTTATTGCTACAGTCACTTTGAAGGAAACCCCATCACTTTCCCTGCGACTGTTTTCTTTCTTGGGAGTTTATGGAGCGCCCAGAAGTGGGGGTGGGGGCTGGAGATAGGGGGTGGGGGAAGGTGGGGTGAGGGGGTGGTAAGGGCAGGAATGGGGGCGGGGCTATCTGGCCCTGCAGGTTGTTGGAAAGCCCCAATCCATGGCTGCCCTCACAGCCTGGGGTCCTCTGCCCCTTTCACACTAGTCCAAGGGGGACACTTAGGCGTCTGAGAGTGGCAGGAAGTCTGGTCTCCGAGAACCACGTGCCCCAGGGGTGAGGAGGGAGGGGTGTGGGGCCAAGGCCAGAACCCCTGTGCCCCTCAGGCCTCGGGGCGCTGGCTGCTCTCTGGAGTGGGGGTGTTGCGGGTGCCCAGGCCCATGAATGGGTGGGTGGCCCTGAGGCCTCTCGGCAGGCACTCTAGGGGCTCTCAGGGCAGCTCTGATGGCCGGAGACTCCCAGGCGGAGCCGGTTTATGTCTCTTCCCCACTCTCCATGCTGCTGGCAGAGAGCGGCTCGTTTTTCATGGAGCCGCGTGACTTTCCAGACTGTATTTTCAGCCTCAGTTTGACGTCACACTCTCCCTTGGCCCCCAGGGATCAGCTTTGTACATTTCCAGGCCATCAGGGCTGAGCCTCCCATCCCCTTGGGCCTCTCCTGTCATCCCTACTGCCACCTCTGGTGGTTCCCGGGGCAACAGTGTGCGGGGCTCCCTGAGGGGGGATGTGGAGGGAGGTGACCCCATGAGTGGTCACCAGGAGAGGAGTCAGGCCAGCCCATCCTGGGTGGTGGCTGTCCTGTGTGCATGGGGGTGGATCTGGGGGGTGGGAGGAGCCCGGCAGGTGGAACGGAGGCCACAGGCTGGCTCTAGGCTGCTGCTCTGCAGACACTCCTGGACCAGGCTCTGTCCCGGCGCCTGCAAAGAGGGAGGGAGGATGAGGACATGGGCAGGTGGAGTTGGGGAGAGAGGAAGATGGAGGAGGATGGGAGGCTGCAGAGATTACCGAGGGGCGGCAGAGGCAGGAGAACGGAGTGATAGCACCATCACAAATTACATTCGCACGGGGGCATCGCTTTCCCATTTATTTCTGCCCTTTAAGCCTCATAATAATGTTGCTGTGGCTGTTGTTCCCTTTTTACAGATGGAGAGAAACTGTTGCAAAAAGACTGGCCTTGGCCACAGAGCCTAAAACTCAGCCTTGCCGGCCCCCCACCCCACCCCCCCGGCTTACTCGGCGAGTGACAGAGCTGAAGGGGTAAGATCTCTCAGAGTTGAGTTCGCAGGTGCACCTGAGCCTGCATCCCACAGTGGCCCCCAAATGCTGACCACGACTGTGTTCTCCATTCTCTCCCATTTTCAAACCTAGATTAGGGCCCTGTCGGTGCCAGGCATCCCAGATAGAGTCAAGGGACTCCAGTTCCAGTGTCAGCCCTAACATCCACCCTCTGTGTGACTTCAGGGTAGTTGCTTAACCTCTCTGGGCCTCGGTGGCCTCATGGTCTTGGACCCTATACATTTAGCATGTCCCGTACTGAGCTCATCTTCTCTCCACCCCCCCCCCCCCCCCCCGCCCCACTTGGGGCCCAGACCCTCATGCTCATCATCGCAAATGCTGTCTCTGGTTGCCGTTACCTCAGCCCTCCCAAACCAGAACCCTGGGTCCTCCTTCCCGCCTCTCCCCCACCCCACGTTGATTGTGCCTCCTCCATACCCGGTGGATCGCTGCACCCCTGCCTGGGGTTTGGTCGGTGTACAGCAATGGTGCTTTTTCTTACCCACCCCTCTTCCTGCTTGAAACATATCAAGTGATCTGAACATGTGATCTGAATCCATCCACATTCCTGAGCCTCCCTTCTCTTTCCTCTGCTAGTCACAGTATCCTCACCCCCACCCCAGGGACTGGGGCTTCAAAACCCGTCTGTCACCCAGTCCCCACTGCATCGCCTGGGGTCAGGTTCTCATGGCCCCTAGGGGTGGCAGTATCTCAGTGGTTAAGCATGTGGGCTTGGGACTTCCATCCCACTTCTGCCTCCAACTAGCTGTGTGATCTGGGCAAGTTACTTAACTTCTCTGTGCTGCAGTCTCGTCACCCGTAAAATGGAAATGATACTAGAGTCTTCACCTTGTTATGAGAATTAAATGAATTTATACACACAAAATACTTTAGCATTAGTGCCTGGCGAAAAGCAAGCATTCAACAAATATTAACTCTGTAACTATTGCCTGGCATATGATAATAACCCCCTAAATGGCCTCTCTGTTCCCAGTTTTATCCCCTCCAATATGTTTTCCACTCAGTGGCCAGAAGGCTTTCTCTATTGGTACCATGCAGGTTTCCAAATAAAATACAGGATGCCCAGTTCAAATCTGGCTAGATGTCTGGCATTTTTTATTTGCTAAATCTGGCAACTCTGATCCCATGCTTAAAATGTTTCCCTGGTTCTCTGTTAGTTTTAAAATAAAACCTAAGCTTTTAAGCATGACATTCAAGTTCTCTGTGATTCAGACCCCTGCCCTCTGTTTAATCTCTCCCCTCCCTACTTCTTACCACCCCAGCCTCCTCATCTTATGCCAGCTGTCTCCTACTGCCTTCTTGGAAACCCAGAGGATGAATCTTAGCATTTTGGACCTAGGAAGAACCATTGGCCACATTTTCAGATGAGGAAATTGGGGCCCAGAGAGGTTAAAGACCTTCCCAAAGTCACACAGCAGTATGTGAAGTGCATACCAGGGTCCTTGCTAGGACCTCAAACCTTGGTTCCGAAACACTGAACACCGCAGGAAGACACTCTTGGAGCAACAAGGGTATTAGGTTTGAAATGTCTGGCCTCGGAGGACTAGTGTGTGCTTCACTGAGGGTTTGGGGGGTGAGGGAAGGCTGGATCGCTGGCCCAGAGCCGTTCAGGGGTCAGCCTCAGCAAGCTGCGATGCCAGAGAGGCTTGGGGGTGGAGGGCGGCAGGGTGAAGACCATAAGTATTCAGGGTTCAGGTACGGAGCTCCCCAGGGTACAGGGGAAGTGCTTCTGAGACTCAGGGCCAGGAAACAAGGCCCTGTTTGCAGCTCTTTTCTCCAGGTTTGGCCTGGAATGGGAACTCATTTCCCCAAACCCAGGCAGCTGAGAGTGAGGGCGCGTTAGACTGGTGATTCCGAAATGGGCAGACTAATCCTGCCTGGCCCAGTGGCCTCTGGTGGCTCCAGGGGCAAACACGGAGTGGTAGCCATCATGATGCGACCGGGCACACTTCCCTGTGGGCTCCTGGGCAGGTCTCACCACTGTGCAGTCACCCGCTCCAAACTCCAAGTGGACTTGCTTCCCAGCTGGATCCCCGGGAAGTTCTGGCTCCGTTACAGCCGCTCGATGAAAACATCTCTGCTCAGTGCTGAGAGCCTGGTCCCAGTAATTGACTTGTAGCACATCCAGAGACTGTGCACATAACCAGCCCAGCGGATGCATCGTCGTTAGAAAAAGATTTATCGCCGAGTCGTGGCAGCTTCCCATTTCTGGAGCAGAAAGAAGAAGGACGCGCCTCGCCAGGAGTCAGTCATCCTTTGTCTTCAAAGCAAATGCCTCCATGGTTGGAGGCTTCCTGGGCCCAGGCCGAGGCCTCTGGCCAACTTGCTGGCCCAGGTCCCAGAGTCTCGGTGTCTCCACCTTGAGAATCTCAGCAGGAGCAGCAGGGAGCGAGGGAGAAAGGGCAGCGCTGGGTGTAGGTGCCCTGAGTTCAGACCTGACTCTGCCACCAGCTGGCTTGAGACCTTGGGCAAGTCACGTAACGCCCTCAGGCTTTCACTTCCCCATCCGTGCAGTGGGGTCTGTGACTCCTGCGTGAACTGTCCCTGAGCAGAAGTAGAAGAGGAATCCACCATCACTTACCTTGTGGAGAGGCCGTGTGGAATCATGGTCGGCTGGATCTGGGTCAAGTTTATTTTTTTAAAATATATTTTGTATTGATTTCAGAGAGGAAGGGAGAAGGAGGGAGAGATAGAAACATCAATGGCGACAGAGAATCATGATGGACTGCCTTCTGCACTCTCCACATTGGGGATCGAGCTGGCAACCCAGACATGTGCCCTGACCAGGAATTGAATCATGATCTCCTGGTTCATAGGTCAATGCTCAACCTCTGAGCCACACCGGCTGGGCTAGTTTCTTAATTCTGGAAGCTTTGGTTTGTGCAGTGGCAGTACTCAAAGTGTCTGCTTTGTGGTGGTGGTGTCGGGAAGACAAGGAAAGGATGTGCAGGAGCCATTAGAAGGGTGCAGGTGCGTGTCTGCACTCCAGTCCGATCCAGCAGCACTTTGATTAGCAACCCGCCCCCTGGGAGCATGTGGGTGGCAATGTTGGTTGTTATAAGATTGGCCCATCACTGTATGTATCATCCAACTGAATGGCTCTCAACTCTAGATAAAGAAACAGATTTGCAGAGGTTAAGGACTTGTACAAGGTCACTCATTCATCTGGTCAGTGGCAAAGGTGAGCTTTCAGCCCATTCCTAGCTGACCCCAGGATCCGTGTTTTTTCTGCCACCCCACACTGGCTTATAAACTCACTAGTGGGCCGGTGCACAGATTTGTGCACATTGAAAGGAAATTAATTAGAAGGTGGCCATGAGGGCGGGACTGGGTGAGAAGGGCTGGACACACCCTGAGCCATCCTCCCGCAGTCCCTCCCCAGCCAGCTGCACTGGGGCAGCTCCTCTGCTCGAAGGGCATCTTCGGAGTGAGCAGGGTCCCTCACTCCGGCAGGCGGGCCCCTTGGCCTGGCCTGCGGGGATCAGGCCAAAACTGGCTCTCTGACATCCCCTGAGGGGTCCTGAAGTGGGAGAGGGCACTCTGCAAAGTTGCTGTTGCTCAGCAGCTCCTGCATTGAGCATCTGCCCCCTGTGGTCAGTGTGCATCATACCTACCACCCGGTCAGCCGGTCGGCTAGTTGCTTAGTCTATAAATATATATATATATATATATATATATATATATATATAAAGTCCCACCTCCTCCCGGAAGCCTTCCCCGACTTCCACGACCCACTATATCTATCTATCTATCTATCTATCTATATGACAGAGTGAAGGTGGTCAAGTAAGAGTGTCATTAATGGTGAGGACACAGAAGCAGTAGAACCAGGTGGACTTGGGTAATCCCACCCTTGCCACCTTTTAGCTGTGTGACCACAGACAAGTTACTCACCCTCTCTGAGCCTCATGCATGTTAGGTTCTTAGTGCAGTAACTGGTGTTCCAATTGAGAGTTCTTATTATCACTGCTATTAAAGGCAGGGTGTGCTCTGTGCTGAAGAATGGCACCATGGCCAGCAATAAGGGCTGGCAGAGTCACCCTAGGACATCCTGTGGGCTGGAGGGGACCAGGCAAGACAGCAGGAGACAGTGGCATTGACATGGGGCTTTGAAGGACAGAAAGGCTTCTGATGAGTGAAGCCAAGTGGGAGACACTTCTAGGCAGACTGGCTGGTGCACAGGGAGGTGCCAGGTGGGAAGGCCCAGGAGAATTCTGGGGCGAGTGAGCATGGACGCTGGGAACCCCCATGGGGAAGTGCACCCATTCATTCATCCACCCGCTGGGACGGGTGACTGATTTTACAATCACTCTCTGTGTGCCGGACACTTCGAAATCACAGTCTCACATTTTCACCAACCAGCCATGAATGAGTCTGTGCTTGCGTTCCCCGCCTGCCGTGAGCCAGGGGAGGGTGACAGAAGCCGTTGGGCACTGTCTCTGCCTCCGGCAGCAGCGGGGGTCATGGGTAAACACACATGCTGCTCAGCTGGCTGTGCCTGCACATGGGTGGCACACCTCCCTCTTCAGACTAACCGCTCTCACCTCTGAGGTTGGGACAGTCCACTGTCCGGCCGGCTAACACTTGGTGGGCAGGGGCCGGTGGGCTGTGTCCTCAGCTCCGTGGAGATGGCGTAAGTGACGAACAAGGGGGACCAAGCCTGGCCCTTGGTCACTCCAGCTGCTACCAGCCTCCACTGGGTTTTAATCTCCATGGGGACATCTTTCCCAAGGCCAGGTGGTGACAGAGTCCACAGCTGATGTCTGCTTTTATTCTCTGTCTCTTTCAGGAATATTCCAAGGCCAGTGTTTCTTTGTCAGTCTGAATCCTTCTCCTCCTGGACCCTTCACGGCTGGCTGCTCGAGCCCATGTGATTGGATCACCTGAATCAGCCCTGAGGTCGGCAGCATCCTATCCCAGGACTTGGCCCACCTCAGAGCACTGTCCCCTGCCCGAATACCCAGGTCCTGTGCCACCACCAGGTACCTCTGAGAATGCTTCCCATCGCCTGCCTTCCCACCTCCTCCTGGAAGCCTTCCCCGACTTCCATGACCCACCTTATATCCATCCCGAACATCCTGGGAGCACAGCTGTTGCTTTACAAGATTCTCTTCTAGTTGCTTATCTATATGCACCTAAGCAGGGCAGCTTTTCCTGCCTTTCCATCTCATCCCCAGCACCAAGCAAGGAAGGACAAAGAACGGGCGATGTTTGAAGGATTTGGCTAGATGGGGGCACATCTGGGATGTTCTGATTGGAAAGATGCCCATAGGTTACCAGGGATGACACCTGCCTTTGTCCAGCCCTGTGGGACTTCTCAAGATTTATTACCCTCTCTCCTCATTTGTCAGGGAGATGGGGGGAAGGGCTGAGTCCTGGTACAAACTAAATGGGCTGTTTCCACCCTAACTGGTTTGGCTCAGTGGATGGAGCGTTGGCCTGTGGACTGAAGGGTCCCAGGTTCGATTTCAGTCAAGGGCATGTACCTGGGTTGCGGGCACATCCCTGGTGGGGGGTGTGCAGGAGGCAGCTGATCGATGTTTCTCTCTCATTGATGTTTCTAACTCTCTCCCTCTCCCTTCCTCTCTGTTAAAAAAAATCAATAAAATATACTTAAAAATAATAATTAATAAATGGGCTGTTTCCACCTGTCTAACAGGCCCTGTGAGTCCAGCCAGGTGGGGTAACCTGGGAGCAGAGGTATCTGAAGTTCCGCTCACCAGAGTCACCCCCAGCCCAGAGCTGAGTCTCAATTAGGTGGAGAGGAGCTTGTTAATCACACACACACACACACACACACACACACACGCAGTTTTGTAACCAGCTTGCTGTGTGACCTTGGGCAAGTCACTCCGCCTTGCTGGGCCTGGCTTTCTTCATCTGATAACAGCAGTGGCCTGGAGGATTGTTAAGGTGCCTTCCAGCCCTGAGCCTTTGCTCCACTGACTCAAAGACAAAGTGTCTATAGCTGCACAAATAAAATGTCCCTCCCTGACATGCAGCTTGGGGATCAGTCATTCTGTGCGAGCACCCTGGCAGTAAAGCCAGAATCCTGCCATGTTCCCTCAAGACTGGACACGATCTTTATTCGTTGCTCATCCATTCTCCCCCTGCTCGGCCCTCCCGCCAACCCCCTTTACCACCCCACCCCCAATCCAGGATGCGGCAACTTGCCATGAATGAAGAGTGGCTGGTCACGTGGCCTGGTCGCCATGGCAACGGGTCCCTGCAGGCGAGGTAGGCATCAAAGTCACATGAGAACCCCAGAAAATTGGCTGAGGTATTTATAGAAGCAGGCTGGTGCTTTTATGGAAATGGGTCTATATTTGACTCAGGTACAGAAAGCTCTGTGCTGCCCCTGGGGGGAAGCAGGTCTTACATCTGATTCTCCCTTCCCAAGCCTGGAGTGGGGGCACCCAGTCCCCGCCCTTCCTCTGTGTACCGGCACATTCCCTTCCCCACACCAGTCCCAGCTGCTGCCCCTCCTACTACAGCAGACCCCCTTCTGTTTACAAACAAAGCCTTCTTCCTGGTTGGGAGTTTGGGGGCCCAGGATGCTGGGCCGGTGGGCAATTGAGGACACCCTCCTGCACCACTCTCTCAAGTACCACCAAGAGGCATGTCCCTGCAGCGCTCAGTAAATATTAGAAGTTACTGTGATGACTCAAAGCCCCGGCCACTCCTTCCTTCTGTGTTGGGAGAAGATGCTAAATGGAGGAGGATACATTGTGGATAGAGCAAGCCTTGGAAGGGTCGGATGTCCCAGAAAAGCAAGGAAATGTTCATGGTAACTATTGTTTATTGAGCACTCACTGGGTATGTGTTATCTCATTTAACACTCACCCATCCAGTGCTGTAGAAACTGCCGTTATACCCATTTCACAGATGAAATGTAATCTCCGTGATCTTCTAAATGACTGGATCGGGGCTCACTTCTGGACTCAGGGTTCTGCTTTGTATTTCTCGGGACTAGGACCGCACTAACTTAAATTTGTAGCTTCCTAATGTGCCTTACCGACTGGTGGGCGGATTCCCATCACACCCGTTACTTCCCCTGCTAATTTCCTGGCTAATTGCTCGTTTCTTTTTCCTAATGAATCTTGGAAGCAGCTTTTCTGATTACAAAGAAAAAAGTAACCCTTTTGTTATTTTCGAGTCTTTTTTAAAGTATAAATTAATTTATATGTTTTCTCTCCCAATCTAAGAATATCATTTATTTTCTTATGTTCAAATGCCCTTTATGAACTCTCAGTAGCATGCAGATGCTTTCTTTATGTAAGATATCCTACACATCTTTTCAAGTTTATTCCAAGT
Organism: Myotis yumanensis; assembly: GCF_028538775.1. Lineage (NCBI taxonomy): Eukaryota > Metazoa > Chordata > Mammalia > Chiroptera > Vespertilionidae > Myotis > Myotis yumanensis. The sequence continues at coordinate 5,892,482 of NW_027223768.1, forward strand.
GTTCGTCTTTTCTGGTTCTTGCTCTTGTAACTAAAGCATTTCTTATATTTCCTCACTGGTTGGTATATTGGAAGGTTATGATATTTTACATATTAATTTTGCATATATCACATTCCTGAATCCTTTTTTGTGTTTTTTTTTAGTTGTAAATTATATTTTAAAAAAATATTTTTATTGATTTCAGAGAGAAAGGGAGAGGGAGGGAAAAATAGAAATATCAATGATGAGGATCATTGATTGGCTACCTCCTGCACACCCTCCTACTGGGAATGAGCCCGCAACCTGGGCCTGTACCCTGACCGGGAATTGAACTGTGACCTCCTGGTTCATAGGTTGACACTCAACCACTGAGCCTTGCCATCCGGGCTTGAATTATTTTTTAAATGAAGCTTTCAGCCTTTAAGAGGAGGAGGCACACACACACACACACACACACACACACAAAACCCTGGGGTAAGTGGCTATTTCATAATTCAGTGAGTTCCTAAGTGTAGGATATTTAGAGTAGTGCCTGGCCCATCTTAAGAGTTACTGGTAATAGCAACAGTCATAATATGGCCTTGAGTTTACACAGGGTCTAATTTCATTTAATCCTTACAACGATCCCATGAGGTTAGAGAACCGATAAAGAATCTGAAGGTCAGGGATATGAAGTAGTTGGTCAAAGGTCACCTGGTAAGGTAAGCTGGATCAGAACCCGTGTTCATCTGACTGTACATCATGCTGTCTCAGAGAGAGACCAGGCCAGCCCTTTTGCGAAGTGGAGGGTTCCTGGCATCACTCCTTTGGATTTGTGTTCTGGGTGCTCATGCAGGGGTGTGCTTAGTTGGGCCACCCCACCCTGCTCAGTAAGGACTCTGGATTCAGTTTCCGAGGCAGCTTTCTAACCACTGAGTCCCAGTAAAGGAAAAGACTGGGCTGGCCTGCCTTTGTGCGGCTCCCTTATATCCTCCCAACAGAAGTGGCAGCTCCAGGCTGACAGGCCAGGCCTCCACAGTACAGAATTCAACTCACCTTCCGGCCTTCTCTCCCGCTTGTCCCCTGAGTCCACAGCTTCCTCCAGGCCTGCGAGGTCAGGGACCTGGGGAGTTCCATCACCTGCTCCTTCCTGCTTGCTCTTTATTCCTCTACAGTGTCTGTCCTCTCCCTCCAGACAGGAAGCGGGAGGACTTGTGAACGCAACCCTGTACTTCAGACCGTAATTTCATACATGTAGCTCAAAATGCAGCTACTTCTGCAACGTGTTACTTCTGGTTTTTTATAAAATATTTTTATTGATTTCAGAGAGGAAGGGAGAGGAAGAGAGAGATAGAAACATCAATGATGAAAGAGAATCATTGATTGGCTACCTCCTGCATGCTCCCTCCGGGCTTTGAGCTCAAAACCTGGGCATGTGCCCTGACTGGGAATTGAACCGTGACCTCCTGGTTCATAGGTCTATGCTCAACCACTGAGCCACACCAGCCAGGCGATACCCATATTTCTTGTCTTGTTTTGGATTCTTTCAGCAAATCTGTATGAAGAGTTCATTGTGTTGAAGACGGGCATGGTCTCTGCCCTGTGGAATGTCCACAGCAGCCAAGGTGACCATCATCAGCAGCTGGTCACACCATAATCACTTAACTACATTGTGACGAAGGCTACGAAGGAGAAGAAATGTCCAGCTGGGAGGCTGACCGAATTCTCCATGGTCAGGAGGGGCATGAAGAGTTGGGGGTCTGAGGTGAACTCTGGTGAGTGGGCAGGGAGTGAGGAGAGAGGAAAAGGGGGGACCTAGCGGCTTCCTAGCAGAGAGGGCACATGCGCTGAAGGCTGAGTCAGGAAGGAGTGGGCGAGTCGAGCTGAGAGAAGGTTGGGGTAGGGAGTGGGCTGCAGGAAAGGCCGTGGGAGAGGGGTGTGAAATGAGCTGGGGGTGCGGAGGGCCTTGAAGGACCTGCTGAAGATGGGGCGAAACTGTGAGCTGGAGAAGGCTCCACTCATCTTCGTGCGTCTAAAAGGGGAGGCATTGGTGGCTCTTTGTTCCAGGCTGTCTTGTTGAGGATGTTTGCATAGCAGACAGCCCTGGAAGTTGGAGATAGTGTCTCCCAGTGGAGGACAGGTTTGTTTGCTGTCCGGGATAATAACAATACTAAGTAGAATAACATCTGGGGCCAAGGTTGGGCAGGTTTGCCGGCAGCCCACTATAAATGATTGGGGTTCCCTAAGCTGGGGTTCCCCAGCTGGTGCAGTATTATCTGAGCACAGCCCCACTTCCCTCCTTTGGACTAGGGCGAAGGTAAACTGAGTTGACTGAAGCTCAAGCTTCCTGCTGAGCCTTGAGGAATAAGATCCTTTGTCTCTGGCCCAAGAGTCTCATGTCTCCTGCCAGCAGCCATGAAACTGTCAGGCTCACTTGTTAGACGGCAAGGGTAGAATCTCAGAGCCTCTGGAGTTCATGACCACAGTCCTATTGCCTTTCAGCAGGACCACTGAGACAGCTGCCACCTCTGATCCTTCTCGAACACCTCTGTCTAATGCCAAGGTCCCCTTAATGTCCTCCAGAGCAGTGGTCGCCAACCTTTCGGACCTCATGGACCACTGGTTGGCAACCGCTGCTCTAGAGCAGAAGTAATTCATTCCAGACTCTGCAAACAGCCCCCCCCCCCCTCCACTCTCTTGTATCTTTGCTCTTGTCATGCTGTCCCCTCCACAAGGGTCATCCTTCTCCCCTTCCACCCTCTGAGGCCAGGATCCTGCCTGCCTACCTTCACCCACTCCTGCTCCAGCTCAGGCATTCACCCCCCACCCCCCCAATACCTCCACTCTCTGGTATCTTTGCTCTTGTCATGCTGTCCCCTCCACAAGGGTCATCCTTCTCCCCTTCCACCCTCTGAGGCCAGGATCCTGCCTCACCTCCTCCATAAGGTCTGCCCAGAGCCCCGACAGAACCTCCCTCTCCCTTCACTGTCCCCCACTTTCCTTATCTTCTAGGGTCTTGGTCCTTCTGCCTCGTACTGCGGCTGTCTGGGCAAACCTCTCCCAGAGGCCCCCTACCACCATTTCTGTTATCTCAACCCCTGCAGCCTCTGCCTAGGTGGGAGCTCAAGAGATGAGTGATGTAGTAGGAGCTGAGCTGCACAGGGAATGATCCTCCTGGGCAGGGAGAAAAACCGCTTTGGGTGGGGCTGAGTTCATGAAGGGGCCAAAGGAGATGGGCCTGAAAAGATGAAGAAAGGAGGCCCAGGACTCAGGAGGGCCTTGGCCATGGGGGTCCCGTTCAGAAGCCCCAGTGACTCCTCTCCAGTGAGGGGCCTCAAGAGGCTGCTGCCAGGGCAGCCCCTGTCCCTCCTCCTGCCCACCCCCTCCACCAGAGCCTCGCTCGCGGCCCCAAAGCCTCGCATTGACGCGGGCCCCGCGCGTGAGTCAAGCCTGCGTCACGGCACCCCGCCGCCAGGGTGGCCTTTCGCAAAGCGAGGGAACAGCGAGCACGCTGCGCTCCGCCCAGCTCGTTCCGCTCTGCAGAGCCGGCGTGACCAGAGCGCAGGGAGGGCGGCACACAGTCCTGGCTTCCGCAGCCCCACGGGCTCCCTCTGCCGCGGGACCTGAGTCCCCGGGCCGCTCCCCAGAGGACTGAGTGCGCCACGGGCGGGAGCTGGGCCGGGACTGGCGGCGAGGGAGGGAGCGAGAAGCCAGCAGAGTCGGTGGTGCCTGGCTTCGCGTCCCCTCCCAGCCCGGCCGGTGCCGTTGCCGCCGGACTCGGGCTGCCCGAGGAGGGGGCTGTGCGCCCGCCACCCGTCGGGGACCGCAGCTGCTCCGAGGGAGTGCAGGGGCAGAGTCTGCGCCGCGGTCCACAAGGCACAGGTGAGTCGCGGGCCGGAGCCTGGCTTTACAGGGTCAGCCACTGCACCTTCAGCTGTGCCGGCCCCGCCCCGGCCAGGAAGGCCTAAGAACCGGGATTCGAGGCGGCGCTGCCCGGGTATCCTCCCGGCTCTGCGCGGCCCGGGCTCCTCCCCACTCTCCAGCCTCCGTTGCCTGGTGACGGAGCCCGAGAGTCGCGCTCCTCGGACGCATCGGGGGTGTCTAGCGCCGAGCTCAGGGGTTGGACACCTGACGCTGGCTTCCGGGGCTTAGATGGGCCTCAGAACTCCGGCGGTGTTGAGGCGGAGCTGCAAGGCTGGCGCCTGCGAACCCGGGAGGAGGCCACTAGTCCCACCGCCTGGGGCTGCGCTGGCTCAAGGCGCAGGTCCTGCGGGGAGGCTCCCGCTCGGCTGGAGACCCCAGCCCCTGCCGCTCTGCTTCAGGCCCGTGACCTTGACAGTATCATTGGCTGGAGAAGCAAAGCGCTCATGCCCGAGATGAGTATTTAATTCCCATCCCCAGGGCTGGTCCTCGCTGAGTTCCGAGCTAGCGGGAAGCCCATACTCCCTCGAGGTAAGCGCGTCGGAGCGGAATGGCGGAGATGGGGGACGTGCGCGGGGTGGAGGTCTCCAGGGCGCCCCCTCCGGAGAGTGGCCTCCGCCACGTTTATACCTGTGAGTCAGGGGCTCGGATGCTCGCTGTACTCCAGGGGCGCGCAGTGGAAGGAAGCCTTGTGTTTCCTCTTAAAGCCCAAACAGCCCTGTCAGGCCTCCCAGTTCAGAAATCCCGAGGCCACTCACCTTACAGCACCAAGTCGCTGTCAAGAGGAATTTTTTAAAACCAATTTGATCCTACTCCTCTTTCCTTTGAGAAATGTTTTATCTAGTTCTTTGGATTAGAAATTTCTAACCAGACCTGTCTTTGGAGCAGTTCAGCTGAGAACATGAAGCTGGTGGGGTTGGATTGGAGAGATAGGAAGATTCATTGGAGGGCACTGCCCTTGTTAGCAGGAATTTCCAGAAACTAAGAAGATCCTTAGCGACTCCAAAAAAAAAAAAAAAATCAATCAAAACTTTCGTTAGATCCTGTTAGGCTGGTGTCTGGAGACCAAGGTCAGAGTGTGTGGAGGGTAACCGTGGGGGCTTGTCTATCTGATGCTGCGCTTACGTTATCCCAGGGCCTGGTGAGGTGGGCCCATCACCTGGGCAGGAAGGGCTTGGAGGTCACACCTGATTGTCCTTGGCCGTGGCCCAGCCACGGGGACCATCAGAGCCTCCAGCTCCTCTGCTGGCTTTTTCTCAGATGGAACAGCTGTGGCTAGGTAGGTGGTGAGTTTCAGCGAATCCCTACAGCTCAGCCTGGAGGTGACTCAGTGCAGGAGGCACATCGTGCCCACTCGCTCTGATTGGAGTGAGTTTGTTTGGCCTGAGTCACAGGCAGCGCGGTGTCAGCTGCTGTGAGTTGAATGGAGTTCGGTACCGGGGACTTGTGAGCGGGAACAGCCACAGCGCCCGCCCGGTGTTGGGGGGCCACCAGCCAGAAGTGGGCATGTCCTCAGAGGGAGCTAAGCAGACTCAGGCTGCCTGGCTCCTGGGCCAGGGTTCTGGAGCTCTGACCCCTGGGCAGGGCCAGGTTGGGGTGAGGTGGAGGAGAGCTGCAGGGGAGGCTCTGGGATTGTGGTCAGAATGGCCCAGTGCTCTTCCGTGTGCCAGTGTGGGTGACCTTGGGCAAGTCAGTTTACCTCTGGAGCCTTGGTTTCCTCAGTTGAAAAACAGGGACACCTATGGTGCCTTTGCCACAGGCTTATTTTGAGCCCAGTGTGGACCTAGAGTGGGTGCTCATTAAGTGTGAGTTCCCCACTTCTTGCTTTATGGGCCTTAACCAGAAGAGGTTCTTTCCCTCCCTGCCCTTGCTCCTTGGGGTGGAGACAAAGGAAAGTCACAGGGTTTCACACAGGAGAGAAGCACCTGCAACTCAGCTGCAAACTGACCTACTTCCACCCCTCAGTTCTTCCAGGAGACCCTGAATGGGGAAGCCTGAGAGAGCGCAGGGCTGGTGGGGAGCCTGGGCTGCGTCTGCAGGGTGCCCTGGGCTGGCTGAGACTCCAGCACAGACCTTGACTCCTTAAGATTGTCCCTGACTGTGGCCTGGTCCCAAGTTACATGCCTGCTGGGTGGACTGCAGGGGTCCTTGCCCTTGGAGCAGGTCTTGCCACCCTCCTCCTCACCTGCCCCCTCTGTAGGGGAGTTGGAAGCTGCAAGACCACGGAGTGTGTTCCCTGCCTTCTCTGAAGGACTCGGGCTCTGGCTCCCTCCTCTGTAGTGTGTGTAGACTTGGTGCTGAGCTGAGATATGTTTGCCTCAAGAGTGGAGGCAATGCTCAGTGGTTGACCAGTGACCTATGAACCTGGAGGTCATGGTTTGATTCCCAGTTGGGGCACATGCCCAGGTTGTAGGCTCGATCCCTAGTGAGGGGGCTTGCAGGAGGCAGCAAATTGATGATTCTCTCTCATCACTGATATTTCTATCTCTCTCCCTCTCCCTTCCTCTCCGAAATCAATCAATCTATCTATCTATCTATAAGAGTGGAGGCAATAGGGGGATCCCCAGTGCAGCAAAAAGGCCAGCTGGCCCGGGGGACTCTAGCTTGCTCCTGGAAATGTGTGTGTGTGCATGTGTGTGTGGGAGGGCACATGCACCCTGGACATCCATGCCCTTCCCATTGGATCTGGCAAATTCCAAGGTACTAGAGACAGAGGTGAGAGGACTCCTGAGAAGCAGGCGCCTTCTGTCTGGGCACCTTCCCTTCCCTCATGCCTGTCGGATTTGCTGCAGGAGGACAATTCATCATTAATCCCTTCAAAGCTGCTAAGATAAGCAGCAGAATATTTAAAGGGAGGATGAATTGGGGCTTTTTTCCCTAGAAGCAGGTCTGACTTATCACCCACTCCCAGGCTGGGCTCAGGAAGTCCTCACAGCCACACATCTGGAGCCTGGATCGCCGGGGTGGGAAATAAACCGTTACTCGGCCCTGCAAAGCCCTCCTACATCAGCCTTCTTCCCTTCCCCCTCCCCCTTCGTCCCTGCTGCTACTGTCCCAGGCTCTCAAAGGTCAGAAGCACAGTACCATGGGTAGAGCTGTTAGTACACGCCCCAACTCAGGTGGGATGGGGATCTGTGGGGAAATGCCTACTGTGAGCTTTTAGGCGGGTGCAGGCCTGTACTCCAGCAGCTCACCCCGGTCTTGGCACCCAGCGATAATATCCTGATTTTTACGGAGGCTTCCGCGCTGTGCTAAGTGCTTTATTCATACACCATCCTGTCTAATCTTTGCTACCATCCCAGGAGACCGATCTTGCTCTTGGCGGTTGTACAGATGTGGGACTTGAGGCTCAGAGAGGTTAAATAACTTGGTCAAGGTCACCCGAGTTGTGCGTGGCAACCTGAGAATTAAAACTCAGGTCTGTCGGGTTCCAGACTTCCTGCCCTTGACCACGATGTGATATGTCCCATTATTAGTTCTTGACAAATGTTTGCTGACCACCCAGGCATTTATCCAAATGAGATTGTCTGAATGTGTGTCCAGTTCTTTGAGCTCATGCCCTGAGAAAGGGGGCAGTGAGCCTCCGCCAATGGGAAGTTGGTAGAGAATGGACAGACCTAAACTGGCAAGGTTGGGGAATGCGACAGGTGCTTGCACGAGGGTGGGAATCCAGAAGAAGGTCACGTCTGGCCTTCTCTTCCGGACTTCTGGCTCCCTGGCTTCATTCCCTCATAGGTTGTCAGGCCTGGAGCTGGTGCTGGGGCAGTGAGGGGAGAGCGGGCGCAGACTGGATCCCTCATAGGTTGTCAGGCCTGGGGCTGGTGTTGGTGCTGGGGCAGTGAGGGGAGAGCGGGCGCAGACTGGATCCCTCCATTTGTCCAGGCCGGGGCTGGTGCTGGGGCAGGGAGGGGAGAGCGGGAGCAGACTGGATGGTGCCCGGAGGAGGCCTTTTGCATCTGCAGAGTCAGGACCCCAGTGGAACTGGGTGGGTCAGGTTTCCCTGCTGGAGAGTGTGAGCCAGGGCCTTGCAGAAGCGTCTGGTGAGACCCAGGGCAGCACTGCTAACACTCCAGGGCTGTTCGCAGCAGCTTCCCGCATGGGCTGCTCAGAGGGATGCTGCTGCTCCCTGGTCTTGTCCCCTGGACAGCCCACCCTCCTCACCTCGGGGGCTCTGCCCCTTGTGTCCTTGGCATTCTGGGAAACTTGGCATCTGCTTCCTCCTGCTTCTCCATCTCTTCTCTCTCTGAGAAATCACCCTGAGGCACAGGCCTGCACTATCCTAGCCCGCCTGGCACCCCTAAACCACCCATGATCTCGGTGGGAAGGTCCTGTAAGTGAGGGTGGATCATTGGAGCGTAGGCATTAATGCTCCCCCCCCCCCAGTGGATACCAAGGGCCTTTCCAGACACCCCTGCTTCATGGGCACCCATTCTGTGCAGATGCCTTTGATAACCACCCCTCCCCACCCAGCATGACTAATTTAAGAAATAAAAACATTGTTCATCTATGGATATATCCAGGTATTCAAAAACATAGATATTTACTGTGCAGGAAACTCACATGTGAGAACAGGAGCTCAGGTACAAGGTGACCAGGTGAGTTACTGGACTGCATTATTCTCACGTTCAGAACCAGGTATATCCATTAGAGAACAATTCTGGGTCAGGTGAGTTCCGGGCAGCCTGAGTCCCCAACTTGGGAGGTGGGACTTAAGGCCCTCATGTGGCCTCATGGGGCAAGCATGGGGCCAGAGGAAGACACGCCCCAGCTCCCAGGCCCTGGAGCATCTCCCCAGTCACACTGGTCCCACTGAGCTGCCACTCAGCCTTCCAGAGCCAGCGGAGGGCTTGTTTAAGAGAAGAAGTTGCCTCTCACTGTGGTCCATCATTTCTAATTGCTGGTTTAATTAGAATTTCTGCTGAGTTCCTTGCACTGCTAATTTGCCACCTATTTCAGTTGCAAATAGAATTAATTGGTCCACACCCCAAATTCCTGCTGGTTGCATCTTGCCGTTAATTATAAGAGGCCTGAGCTCCAGTGGTTTTAAATCTCACTCCAGGTGGGGAGTGCTGTGTGATAAAGCTACCTTTCAAGAGATGTGGACAGTCACCTGGTGGCGTGGCTGCATCAGGTGTTTCCAGGTGAGCATTCAGAGAGGATACAGACCTCCTCCTCCGGGTGTGTCTGAGGGACAGAAAGTGGATTCTCTGTGCTGGGCAGCCCCTCACTGACTCCCAGGAGGGCCTGGTGGGCGCTGTCCATGGTCCTGGCACACCGCAGAGCCAGCCTATCTGCTGGTGATGTGCGGAGTCCTTTAGAATGACTGGAAGAAATCCCCGAAAACAGCTCCCCAAACTACATTATGTCATTGGTTTGGGAAAGGACCTGGCCAGGTATGGAGGTCCTGCCTCAGGGGGGAATGGTGCTAGTAGCTGGACTGTCCCGCTGTTGACTTGCTGAATGAGACTCAGGTGTATCGCTTTGCAGGGCAGCATGGTACGTTGGGGAACTTCCTAACCAGCGCCACAGATGGGTGGCGTGTGGCCATAATCAGGATGCCTTCATCCTTTTGAGTAGCCTGCAGCAGCCTCGGGTGGAGGGTCCCCTCCATGGACCCCAGTGTGCCACACCCGTTGGCTCTTCTCTGTGGTCAGACATGCAAAAGATCGGAAAGCACTAGTGCATTGGAAAGAGCATGGGCTGCAGAGTTTGGGAGACCATGGTTCAAATCCCCATTCTCCCACTTCATGGCTGGGTCCTCGTGGACCTGGTATTTGTCTTGCCTTAGCTTAGGCTTCTCTGTTTGTAAAATGAGGATTACATTGTTCAATACATCTATTGAATGCCAAGTTGTTGAGGGGGGAGGATACATAACATACGTAAGCATAGTAGGTCTTCAAAAATGCTTGCTCCCTCCACTGTGTCCTGTGACCTGTTCCTGATAGGAGGGCTTTTCTTCCCAGCCCTCCACAATGCAGCTCTGAAGGCTGGCGAGGAAACAGACAGACGTTTCCGGTTCTCGGGAGAGAGACATCCTGTTGGGACTGTAATTAAGGGTTCCTGATCCTATTCCTTCAAGTGCTCTTCAGCAGTCTGCTGGGGATCTCAGGTAATTGGACACCCTTGGCTCCCTCCGCCTCTCTCTGAGACAAGAGAAAATAGTGGCTTTAAGAAAATCCAAGTCAGAGGATTTGGGCAGAGGCTGTGGGGACCCATCTGTCACCACCAAGGGCCTCCCGGAAGGAGGGAAGAAGAAAGTGAGGCCTTCATTTGTCACTCCTGGACTTTTAATGTTCACATCTGACTTTGAAAAATATTTGGCTTTCCAAATCGGGACAGGCTACTTGTGTGGGCCCTGGTGTGCCCCTCCTCACCTAGGAGTCATCTGTTTATCTCTCTCATCTACCACCCTGGCCAGGTCACCATCATCTCTTACCTACCTTCCTTGTTTCTTCACTTGTGCTAGAGTGATCCCCCCATTATTTATTTATTTTTGTTAATCCTCACCAAGGATATTTTTTCCACTGTAGAGGGATCCCTTTTAAAGCAGGTGGGTCACATTATTCCCCTCCTCAAACTGCCAGCAGCTTCCTGTTGGCCTTGAAAGGAAACCCAAAGTCCTGTCCATGGCCTCCGAGTCCTGCCTGCTCAGGGTTCTAGCTTCGTCCAGTCCCAGCACCTCCACCTTTCCCTTGCTCTGGCTGCTCTAGGCATGAAGTCCTTTCTTCTGGTCCTTGCGCTCATCCAGCATGCCTGGTCCTGCCTCAGGGCCTTTGCACTTCCTGCTCTAGAATACACATCCTACAGGGCAGGAACATTGTTTGCTCTGTTCTCTGCTCTACTAGGGCCTGGTCCGTAGTTAGTGTTCAGTAAATATTTGTTGAAGGAAGTAAGGGAAGGGAAGGAGGGAGAGAGGGATTTTTAGAATCCCATATTTATTCTCAGCAGAAGCTCTAGTTCACAGAAGTCTCTGGGCTCCAGTCTCCTCCAGCCGGAGAGGGAAGCGGGAGGTCGGTTAGAGCACCAAGCCCCCGTATCCCACCACCAGCCCTCGCGTCCTCAGGCGCCTGCGTGTTGTTCACGTCAGTTCCAGGTCACTGCGGGGCAGTGGGTGGATGCGCCTCTGTTCCTGGTGGAGCCCATTTCCCTGTGTTCTCACAGGAACCTGGCGCTGGTCTGTGGGTGCCCCTGCGTTATCTCATTTTATCCTCGTGCAACCCTGTGAGGTCGGAGCCTCAACCCCATCATTTCAGATCCAGAAGCTGGAACAAAGAGGGGCTGTGTCCTTTTCCAAAGACTCACAGCTAGTACTGTGAGAGGCCAGACTCAAATCCAGGTTCCCCCAGATCCCAAACCCATGACCTTTCTGTGTTGTGGTTCTGGGGTCAGATGGTGGTGGGGACCCAGGGCCTCCACTTTCTGACTGTGTGCCTTATTTTATCAGTTCCAAGATGCATAGTTTCGCACATTGTCACACCTTAGAATCAGGACATGATGTGCAATCAATGATGTCTCAGATCAGCTGTGGGTCAGGATGTGGTGGTGACTTCGTTGCGTAAAATCCTTCCATTAGCCTTTCTGGTAAGTTCAAGAAAGTAGCAGCATCAAAGGGCCTTAAGTTCAGTGAACTAGAGGTCATTCATCCCTCTAGACCTGTACTTCTTCATTTGTAAGATGGTTATCACAGTGGTACCAACCTCACACACTTACTAGCGGCTTAAAGGACGTAACGGCTGCTCCACGCAGTGGCTGCTACAGAGTCAGTCCTCAAGAAATACTGCCTGCGTGTTGCTCTTGTCCTTGTCATTATTGCTACGCCCACTCTACCTGAATTCTAGCACAAGGGTCAGGCGTCTATGGGCGGCCACGGTGCTGGTCTTGCTACATCCCCACCGGCACATATTCCCCCACGTGAAATGGGAAATCTAAACCACAAGCTTTGGTTTGCACTGGCCCCGCCCACGTTTTCCAGTGCCAGTTCCTGCCCCAAACCCCTCCCGACCATCTGCCCGTTTTTTTGCTTCCCTTCCTCCTTGACTAAGAAAACAAAATATTGACTGCAGAGACGGCGCCTGGGGAGCATGACAGCACGGCTGCAGAAGGCTCACTGTGCCCGAGCCAGTGTTAGGAAGGGGCCCAGTGGCCCCCTGGCACGCTCTGTGCCCAGGCTGTGCCTGTCCGGTGTTCATTTCCCAGAGGTGAGGATGGGTGCTGTCTACTGGGTGGAGAAAGTGGATGGCTCCTTTATAAGAAGCAAAAGTCAATGAGCAATGGCCAGACTTCTTGTCCCTTAGCTTTGAACTTCCTCTTGGGCCATCCGTGGGCATACGATGGTCTTGGGATCAGAATATCGCAGCAGAATGAGGGGGGATTAAAGCTGGAAATTACATCAGACTAGAAAATTTGGGGGGGCTCAAGCATCAGTTCATCTATTCACTCATTCAGTTCATTCATATCATATTTATTAGCATGTGTAATAGTAAGACGCCAGGATTTGGCCTGGTAGAAGCAAGGATGGGGTCAAACCCCGCAAGCTGGTGAAATGGAGTTAGAGATGATCGCTCTGTCTGGCTTCTCGATCAGCTTTTCATTCTCTCTCCCCTCCTGTCCATGTGGAAACCAGGCCTAGTGGGTAGGTAAGCACTGTTGCCTCTTTTCCAGATGAATAAGGAACAGAAAGTTGGCGCCCCAGCCCCCGGGGACCCCCACACATGTGCTGCAGGCTGCGCCTCACCAGGGCCCCCCAGCTGGGCACGCAGACCTCCTGGGAGGCTTAACCGTCTCCCCAGGCAGATCTGTTGGCTCTCCAGGCCTGCCCCTATGTTTCAAAGGTGAAGGCAGTGGGTAGGATGTCAACCTAGGAAGCAGGTTGTTCCTGGAGGGTGGGAAGGCGGGGACTCTGGGACATCCATAAGGACCACGTTCTGCCCCGCATGTACCAGGCAGGACACTTAGAAAAGGAATCAGCCGTGTAAACAAGCAGCTCTACTAGAAAGGCAGATGGTAAAAGTGTAAAAGAGTGTTGCCAGGAGCCGGCTACGAAGGGGAAAGAAAGGACATTCATTCTCACTTAGAGAATCACAGACAGTGTCATGGAGGCCAGACAGTGGGCCTTGAGCTAGCTGCACCGTCAGGGACTTCAGTACGGAGGGGCTGGGAGGGGTTCATGCAGAGGGAGAGGTGGGTGGGCGGGGGACGGCAGGTGGAGGGGCCTAGTGGAGGAGCCGTAAATGTCACAGGGAGCCGGAGCCAGGCAGTGTGGGATTTCATGAAGCTGCCTCTGAAGGCCTGGAAGGAAAGCGAGCCGGGAGCCTGCTGGGAGGTCTGGACCAGAGCCTGCAGGGTGGGAAGGAGGAAGGATCCGAACACACTGACAGGTGACTTTGGATGGAGGAAGCGGGATGTGAGGTCCAGAATGGTGCTGGGCTCCCTGCCTGTGTGTCCCGGGTGAGAAACCCAAGGAGGGCGGCCACCCAGCCAAGGCCAGGGCCTGTCAGGAGCAGTTGCCCCAGGTGGTTCCAGTAAAACAAAGATAATTTGGAGGACATTGTATGCCTGTGACAGGAGTCACCTGTTCTGGGCTCAGTGGAAGCCCAGAGGCTCTGAGACAATTAGTAGAGCTGCTGGGGCCAAAACCCGCTGCCACATGCAAACTGGGAAGCCATCAAGTTCTCAGAGAGAACAGGACTCAACTTGCTTCCTTCCCCAGCGATTCCTCTTGAATGGGACCTTGGCTTTAGGGCCTGGGGACCCGGGGGCTCTCCCTGCTTTGGCTTGGGAAGGTGTAGCACTCTTTCCAGAGCCACAAGACCCAAGGGCAGCAAAGCTAGGCATGTCCCATGGGCTTAGAGAAGCAGGGCATTGTGGGATCTGTAGTCCCCTCGCTGCCTGCTTTCCCCAGGATGGTGGCTTCTCCACTCAGCTCCCCTAAGGTTCCGACTTGGAAAATAAGTGATTCCCTTGAATTACGTGGTACAACCTTCCCTAGGAAGAGACGCCCCGACCCCAGGAGGCAAGTGCTCAGAGGGCGGACCTCGGCCTTGCAGCAGGGCCTATGGGCTGGAGGGACTCCCGCTTGGCCCTGGCCTGGGCTGAGCGGCCATCCTGCACCCCTGAGGTCATTGCTGAGTACTGTTATTGCAAAGTGGTGGAGCCCTCCCCCGGGCAGGAGATATTTTTACCTGTCTGCTTCCTAGTCGGTGTTTTTATCTTTTTAGGAAGATGCACAATTCAGTGGCTCAGGCCTGCTGCTCTCACGTGCTGTTCTGAGCTGCGAGCTGCACGGTTGCTAGGTGACAGACGTGGCACGCGGCTTCCTGGGCCTTGGAGCCCGTCTGCGTTGTGCTTTAAGTCATGGAGCCTTTCCTTTCAGAGAACACCACAGAACCTTGTCTCCCGTGCTGCTCGAGAAAGCAACTTTAATGGCTCACCCAGCTACTCTGGGGGATGATTGCAGTCCGGCTGGGCCGGCTGGGCCAGCTGTCAGAGTGTCCCCAGGGCGCCCCACGAAACTCAAGGGAATCATTTATTTTCCAAGTCCGGACCCTAGGGGAGCTGAGTGGAGAAGCCACCATCCTGGGGAAAGCAGACAGCGAGCTCTCAACTGACGGGGTGGCATGACACAGGCCCAAGCAGGTGCGGCGGCTAGAGCCTGGGGCTCGCAGGCCTCACTCTCACCCACGTGCACGAGGGGTGCTCCTGGGATGTATGCAGAGCTGACGGGGCCTCAGAGATCATCCAGACCAACCCATTTCACACACAGGGAGCGTGAGACCCTGGGAGGTCAGGGCGATGGTGCCGTGTGCTCAGTTGGTGGCGAGGGGCCCTGCACCTTGTCGGCCCTCTGATACCTAGATGGGGGCTGTCTCCCCAGCCTGCAAAGGGAGGACCAGAGAGAAATTCTGGGTCCTTCTCTACTTGGGTGCTTGTCCCAGCCTGTGCTTTGGGCTCATTGGCTGGGTCCACGTTGGATTCCCATGCACTGGTCTGCAAGCTGACCTTCCTTAGCATAGGGACCCCTGGAGGGCTGGGGGGGAAGAGAGGGTTGTTCCAAGTCGCTGCTGGCCCCACCTCCCCTTTAAAAGCACAGAGAGAGCACAGGCATGAGGAGGCCTGGGTGCTGACAGCTGTGCCACCTGGGCAACGTCCTATGTTCCCTCTGTTCTAGGTGTGAGGGATCCAGCAGCGAACAAATAAGCCAAATATTTCTTCTCGTGGAAGTTACCCATTTCTCCTAGAAGGGCCAGGTACTAAAGAAAGAAACAGACATATAAGGGCCAGGGCTGGTCCTTGCTCTAGAGAGAAATAACAAGGGGTGGCTGCGGGGGTGGCAACCTGGAGGGCTGCTATTTTAGGCTCCAGAAAGGCATCCCCGAGGAGGACACATTTGAGCAGAGGCACTCAGAAAATGTATGTCAAGTGAGTAATGCAGTGATGAATGAATGAATGAATGAATGCATGCATGCATGCAGTGGGAGCCCTCAAACCCAGGTCTGTCTGACTTCCAAGCCCCTGATCTTCACCACCACCGCCTTCTTGCTGTGCCCACCCCCAAGGAGTCTGGCCCAGTGGCTTTGGGCTGCTCACTCGCTCTCTCTGGGCCTCGGTGTCCCCATACATAAAGTGAGGATGGTGCTAGGGTCCCTCAAGCTTTCATATTTTAAGTACCAGACTCGGGCGTTGTCATCTGAGCACATTCACTGGGCTCGGGAGGTTCAGTCGTGGCTGCAGCCCAGCCCGGAGCCTCAGCTTGCACATACACCAGCACTTTGCAGCCTGCAGACCTGACGGCATGGGAGGCCCCTGGGCCCCATCCTGCAGTGCAGGGTGCTGGGCACGGCAGGGATGTCTTGAGAAGAGGGGAGAAGCTCAGCTCGCATTGAGCTGTTTCTTGTGGTTTCCCTGATGCTGCTCTGGTATCTCTCTCTGGCTTTACCACAATGTGCGGATTTTGTCCTTGAGCCCTCCTCGTCTAAAATGATGCGCCCTCCCCGCCCCCAGCCCTTTCTCCTGTTGGTGACCAGAGCTGCCACTCACTAGGCTATTTATGGGGAAGCACGCTCTCCAATGGGTCAGCATCAAGATAAATTCTGCAGACTTGCGGAATCCCCCTTGCTTTGCTTCAGTTGTGGCAGGATGTGCAGTAAATCAAACCTAATGCGTTGCAGATCGCCCTGATCAGATCCTGCTGCAGGCAGCCCTGGAGACAGGCTCGGGGCTGAGGCACCCTGCCGACTGCAGTCTCCAGCAGGACCTGGCCCTTCTCTCAGCTCCAGTTTTAATAAAAATTCTCGGTGTCAGCTCTAGGGGAGGTGGGGCAGCTAGACAAGCAGCCATGGCGGGTGCCTCAGGTTCGCTCCATTTAAGTGCCCTGGGGACCGGAACCTGCTGGCAGGGACGGGGGGAGGGCCTCACCTGGAAGCCCAGGTGAGATCGCAGGCCTCCCTGGCACAGTGCCCTTGGGCAGCATTTGCTTGTGTAGCATGGGCAGGACAGCAGCCCAGGGAGGCTGAGGACTGAAGGGTCCGTGAACACACACTCCCACCTGGGGCATCTCCAGGACGCAGTGGGATATTCGGCTGACCCGCTGCAGAGTCCCAACAGAGAGCCATGTGTATTCTAGGGAATTCTGGGGTCTCCTAGGCAAGCTGGTTCTGTCTCAGTCTCCCCAAAGCCCAAGACCCTGACTATTCCTGGGCTGGCGGTCACTAAAGACTCACTGTCCTCACTGATGTGGTCCAAGGCCTGGCCTGGGCAGGTTGGCTAACCCCGCAGGCCAGCGTGGACAGTTGTCCCCATCGGCCAGGCCTCCTAGCCTCATGGGCAGGATTCGGCTGGCCAGGTCCCCTTGAAGTTCAGTCTTTGCTGGAGTCAGAAGCTGTGGGCCAAGGCCAGCAGGGAGGGCAGCTGGGCACCCTTCTGCTGTGCAGTGACCTTGCCCGGCCGCGTAGGTGGCATATCCGAGGGGAACAGACAGGAGCCGGCTTCCGGAGGCAGCTCCTCCCGTACAGAGCCGGGCAGTTTACATCTCTGGGAAGATGCAGGGCAACTGCAGGCCAGGTGTACATGTGTTTAATTTTACATTCTCTGACCTCCGCTTGATGAGGAAGTGCTTTGAAATATAGCAGAGTGCGGGATCCTTCAAAGGATTCACTTCCTTGGTGCTTTATTTTCTTAAGGGGAAGCATGAAAGACAGATGAGGGATGGCAGGGAAGCGTGTCGCCTCCCCCGCCCCCTTGTGGAGACATTATCTGCTGTAAAACTGTCGCTGAAGGATGGAGAACCAGCTCTTGGCAGCAGTGGCCCTCAGATAATGTCATTGGTGAGCGATGACCCAGGGTTTGTTGGCACCTCCAGGGCACTGGTGCCAGAATCCTAGCCGAGCCTGGTCAGCGCTCCTGCCTGGGGAACGAAGGAGCAGGGCCTGGTGTCCGGGGGTCCTGTGTGAGAACTCTAACCCTTTCCCCACCAAATATTCATATCCCTTTAAATCCCCTGGAGATCCTATAAAAATACAGAGAAAGATTGAATAGGTGTGGAATGGGCCTGACACTCTGCATTGCTAACCAGCCCCTGGATGCCGCTGGCCCACGACGTTTTGAATAGAAAGACCCTTCCTAGAGAAGGTAGCCACTGGCTTCCCAGGTCCCAGCAGGGGTTCAGGCTCAACAGAACAGAGAGCGTGGACTTGGCTGAGCCCTGGGAGCGACGGCTGTGGGACCCAGGTGGGCTTGAGCACTTGGATCTGTATGTGGGAAAGGGAGCGGTGGTGCCATGGGCAACCCTTGATTGGGACTTGGTGTCTGGTGTGGCCTCTTTTGCCTGTTAGATTTGCCCTTCTGAGGGTGCTCAGATAAGGCCTGTGGGAAACTGAGTCCCAACGGGGAGGAGGGCCAGCTCAATAGTTCATGCCACGGACCAGCTCAGTGTGTGTAATAAGGAGTTGATTTAGTTGGTCAGGCCAGCTAACCCTCCCCTGCTCCCCTGGCTTCACAGGTCCCGGATGAGAAGGTGCTGACAGCAGTCGAGTCCCACCTTCTCTGTGTGCTGGGGAGCAGGGCCCGTGGCCCCAGTGTCACCGATGCCGAAGAACAGCAAGGTGACCCAGCGTGAGCACAGCAGCGAGCATGTCACGGAGTCGGTGGCCGACCTGCTGGCCCTCGAGGAGCCAGTGGACTACAAGCAGAGCGTCCTGAATGTGGCGGGCGGGCCAGGTGGCAAGCAGGCGGCGGCGGAGGAGGAGCTGGACGCCGAGGACCGGCCGGCCTGGAACAGCAAGCTGCAGTACATCCTGGCCCAGATCGGCTTCTCCGTGGGCCTCGGCAACATCTGGAGGTTCCCCTACCTGTGCCAGAAAAACGGAGGCGGTAAGAAGCAGGCCTGCTGGCCCTGGCATGCCCTGCGCATGGGCTGGGCTGAGGGGTGAAAAGGACCCCCGCTCCCCAGCCCTGGGCAGAATGGGAACCCTTGTAGGTTGGAGCTTAGTGTTGCGGAGTAAGACCCCCAGGAACTGCTAAGCACTAAGAGCTATCAAGAACCCGAACAGCCAGGGTTCAAGTCCCTGCCAAGCCAGTCAGCTCTTTGCATGCAACCTCAGTTCTTTGTTCCTCATCTGTAAAATGGGAATAATAGTTATTCCTGCCGTACAGGAGAGTTGGGAAGATCAAAAGAGCTTTGCATGTAGAGTGCTTATAACATGGTGTTTTACACATTGTAAAGAGCAGCTTCTGGCCATTATATTAAATGCTTACTAGGTGCCTAAGCACTTACTGGATATTAGTCTGAAATAGATGACACTGCTGATATTTGAGCATCTTGGAATAATCAAAGCATCAGTTTCATGTGGTTCAACCATTGAATCCCCTCAACAACCCCATGTTGTTATCATCCTCATTTAAGAGACTGCAAAACTGAAGCACAGAGAGGTTAGGTAACTTGCTCAAGGTCACACAGCTACTGAAAAGTCAGAATTCAAGCCTGGACAGCTTGGCCCCAGGGCCTGCGCACGCAATCACCACACCTAGGAGGGGTCCTCATGCTGCTCGCTGAGTTTGAATCCCTTAGAGCAGCGGTTCTCAACCTGTGGGTCGCGAACAATGAAAATACATCCTGCATATCAGATATTTACATTACGATTCATAACAGTAGCAAAATTACAGCTATGAAGTAGCAACGAAAATAATTTTATGGTTGGGGGTCACTACAACATGAGGAACTGTATTAAAGGGTTGTGGCATTAGGAAGGTTGAGAACCACTGCCCTAGAGGATCTTACTCTGGTATCAAACCTCTTCTCGCCAGAGTCTGGGTCTCAACACCCCGAGGCAGTCTTTCAAATCCCAGGAATAACCCTGGGGTTGGCCAGAATGAGACTCAAAGCTACACTGAGACATAGACTGTTAGCGACCCAGGAGACCTCAGTGCCCCTGGGATCCAGTCCCTACCGCCATCCTCTGCTGAAGTTGCTACCCCCTGAGCAGTGCTCCCTGCTGCTCAGGCTGATGGCCTGAGGCTCTTGCAGGCCTGGAACATCAAAGGAAATCCAGGTGTGTCCCTAAGTGTATTTGCTAAGGTGGAAGAGGGTGTATTTCCAAGTGACTTCAACAAGGGTTAATGTGAAAAAGCACCTCTGATGGCCCCGAAGTGCTGCCCCAGCTCACATCCCCCGAGCACTGTGCTTACTAGTGCGGCCTCGGCTGGTGGGGAGCCCAGCAGGCAAGGCAGCGCCTGGGCCTGCTGAGGGGGACGGGGCTGAGTGAAGGGTGCCAGGTGGCGGGTGGCCAGTCTGCTGAGGACCCCTCTCTGGGCAGCGTTCCCTAGAGGCTTCCCTGGTTCTTTGGGGAGAGGAGAAAAGCAGCCACAGAAGATGCCAACATACTTCTCTGACACCCCGAAACCCATCTCCCTGCACATCTTGCCACCCAAGGACATGGGGGTGAAATACACAACCAGTGTGGCTGTGTCCCTTTGCTGTCCTGCAGGTCCTGTCTCTCCTCTCCCATTTCCTGAGCCCAGGATCGAGACAGAATAGGTTATAAGACTGACCCGCCCGCCTGTTAGGGCCGTGATGGGGCTGCTGTCAGTGAGGAGTGGCATCGATGTGTGCAGTGTGAGTTAGTGAGCTGGCTGCTGTGTGTGAGGCTCAGTGGGTTGCCTGCCCTGGAAGCCTTTCCCAGTTAGCTCTATGGTCAGTTGGTTTTGTGTGGGGTGTGTGTGTGTGTGTGTGTGTGTGTGTGCATGTGCATGTGCATGTGCATGCGCTGACATTGCTCGTGTGAACCTGGAGGTTCTGCGCTGGCTCCCTGGATAGTGTCTGACCCTCTGTTGTCCTGATGTCCCCTCATTGCGTATGCCTGGTACAGATTAGGTAACAGCTGACTGTTGCCCAGTGCCAGGTCTCGTGCCCAGGAGATGCCCATCCCTCAGGTTTGTTGGCAGATTGAGCACATATTGGGGAGCATGTGGGATGTCATGGGATGGGGGCAGAGCGGTGAGGCTGGAGGGTCTATTGGAGACTCCCAGCTCACTGGGCTTGGTCTGGGGGTGCTGGGTGGCCATCAGGGCACTGGTGACTGGTGCTGGTCTGGCCCCGTTAGATGGACAGGCAGGGCTGTGCCAACAGCATTGCTAACAGGACTAGGTCATTGGCACAGCTCTCGACGGGATCGCTCGTCTGTGTCCAGACAAGATTTTAATTTTCCTGCTAAATGCCCTGTCACTGGAAACGAGATTGTCTGCTGTGAAGCCCAGGACAGAGTTTAATTTATCATCTGGAATCTTCAGCGATTCCATTCTCTCCTAATGATCTTCCCAGCTCCACTGTCTGAGCTGCTCATTTCTCCCCGCTCCTCCCACTTAGCTATAGACTCACGGCCACGCTGGTCAGACCTGTCTCCCTGGGGAGCCTCCGCTTCCCCAGAGCCGCCCAGTCTGGCCCTGGGCGGGGTCTGTGCCCCGGGGCCATGCCACCTGGGCTGCTGTTCTGGGTGGGAGGGTGGTGAACAGTTGTCCCCAGAGCACATCACTGGGTCAGTGTGTCTGCTGGCGTGTGACTGGATATGTGGATTCTGAGAGGCAGTACAGTGTCTGTCTGCCCGCCTGCCTGCCTGCCTGTCTGTCTGTGGGTCTAGCCTTGTAAGCGGGAGGCATTGATGTACCTTGGACCCTCCCTTCGTGTTTCAGGTGAGGGGAATCCCGGGAAGGGGGAGGGTTTGGGTGACGGGAGTGGTCAGCCACACCGATGAGCCAGACCATCCCTGGAGGAACACAAGGACCAGGGGTGGTTTGAGATGATCGGAGATGTGGGCCAGACGGTAGGCCTGGCTGCCAGCCCTCCTCACCCTGGTGCCAGCCTCAGACACCTTTCCACATCCCCTCTCCTCCCAGGTGCCTACCTGGTGCCCTACCTGGTGCTGCTGATCATCATCGGGATCCCGCTCTTCTTCCTGGAGCTGGCCGTGGGCCAGCGCATCCGCCGGGGCAGCATCGGCGTGTGGCACTACGTGTGTCCCCGCCTGGGCGGCATCGGCTTCTCCAGCTGCATCGTGAGTCGGGGGCTGGCCCTGGGCACTTCCTGGGAGGCAGAGGGGCTGCTCTTGGTTGCAGGGTCTCCAGACAGGAGTCCTGGGCCGGGTCAAGGACAGGGAAGGAGCCCCTCAACGTGGGAATGCTCCCAGCTGGTGTCTCGGGACCATTATCTCCTAGACTGGAAGTTGTTGCCACTGCCTGAAGCGGGGTATAAACTTGGGAATGTTATGAAGGAGGAAAGGCCAGGACGTGTCGCAGGGGGTGCGGGGACATCTCTGCTGGAGTTCAGGGACATGTAAGCCACCCCGGTACTCCGCTCTGCTTACCAGCCCGTCAGCTCCCTGCGAGAGAGGCCCTTCCTCTTTCCTTGGGTAAAGAGTATGTTAACTGGGCAAGTGGGTGGCAGGAAAAGGCAGCCCTGGGCACGGGCATCCTTGCCATGTTTCTGTGCTCATGGGCAGAGCTGGAGGAGGGTCAGACAGGAGCGCCGGAGGGGTGAGGCTTTGGCACAGCGGGAGGCAGGAAACCCCTGGACGGGGAGCTTTGTGAGGCTCTCGGCTCATCCACAGGCCTGCGTAGCGCTCTGGGGAGGACAGCGAGCCTCCCTTAGGGATACAGCCCAGGTGCCCACACTCACCTGGGACAAAACGGGGATCTGCTTCTGGAAGGGACCGAGGATGCAGAGCCCGGGGGAGGGTCAGTGCAGCTGCCTCGCATGCTGGGCATCGCCCCTGCACAGGTGCACACGGCTGCACACAGCCCACTCTGCTGGGGCTGCCGTGAGTGGGAGGGGGCCCCCTTGGACTGAAAGCACGCAAGTAAAGGAATGGGTGCCCCTCTGTATCCCCTATAACATGTGCTATGGGAGCGTCCACTCCTGCACACCAGGGCTCGGGTGAAATCAGGTGAAGTCGATGAAGCGAGGGGCCCTCGGCTGTCTCACGGGCCAGCAGGGTCAGTGGTGCATAGTCATAGCTGCCCCGGGAGGTGGCGGGGCCTGTTACAGTCCATGCAGCGCGAGAAAGCACTGCTTTCAAAGAAGCACCTGGGAGCCCCAGTCACTTCTACCAAAGGTAATTCTATTGCTTCCAAGAAATGAGAAGGGACATTCTCCTGGAGATGAGAAACGAGAACTGACGTCTTTGTAGAGGCGGCTGCAGACCGTCCAAGGGAGAGGAGTGTCCCGAGAGAAAGGTGGGCACAGGAAACCAATAAGAAGCATCCAGAAAATCCCAGAAGGCACCCCAGTCTGGGCATAGTGACTACGGAGGCAGAGCTGTGCGGGTCCCACGCCCCGGGGCAGCTCTGACACTGTGCAGCCGAGGCATCCGGAAAGGATAGGTAGTGCTCTCAGCCTCCTAGAAGAGTGAGAAACTGGAAAGGATTAACATGTTATGCGTTTATTGCTTAAAGGAGAGACTTTAATATGGGAAGCATTCCTCGGTAGATTCTTTGAATACCAGATGAATGGAGGGTTAGGAGGGGCCTTGGCTGCCCCATCTCCTCCCCGCTCCTCCTCCTCCAAGGCTGTGCTCTGCCCAGCCTCCGGTGGGGGCGGGAAGGGAAGGGACTTCCTGCCACCTCCACAACCCCTGCCCGTGGGCCCTCGTCCTCAGGTCTGCCTCTTTGTTGGGCTGTATTATAATGTGATTATCGGCTGGAGCATCTTCTACTTCTTCAAGTCCTTCCAGTACCCACTGCCCTGGAGTGAATGTCCTGTCGTCAGGAATGGGACCGCGGCAGGCAAGTACGGGGGCCCCTGAATGTGACCAGCTGGGGACCCCAGCCAGCCCTGTCCCAGGAAGGAGTCAAACGAGCCAAAGAGGCTTAGGCACAGATTTGGGATTGCATTGACTTGCTGTGTTACCTTAAAGAAGACACCTGCCCTCTCTGATCCTCCTTTCCCCTTCCGATGCCCTCTCACCAGCCTGTAGTTCTTAATGGGATTGAATGAACTAGTAAGTGCAGGTAAAACTCTGCAAATGGGGACTCTTCTTTAGTTGTTATCCACTACCCTGTGCTACTCAAATACCATCCTCTCCTGAAACAGTTTTAATTTGTATGCGCTTTCCATCAAGGCCTGGATGATTTATCCCACCTCACAGATGGGCAAACTGAGGCCCAGAACAGCTTTCCTGAGGTCACACCACTGATTTAACCAAGGGAAGGAATCCAGGTCTTCTGCTCCCAGCTCAGGACCTTCCCAAGTTCTGCCTTACCCTTCCTACCCTCCACAGATGGGCATGGGCAGGGGGTGGCATGAGCGGGAATATAGATTAATGAGTCCTAAGGCCTCCCAGGCCCTGTTGGGAGCCCAGGAGTCCTCGGGGTCTTCGATCCTGGCTAACCCAGAACAGGCACAGCCCCTCCCTGTGGCCCCCACTCAGCTGCCCCCTTGCCCGCTGCCTGGGTGGGGGTCCAGGCCCTACCACTGAGGCTCTGCTGCCGTTGCAGTGGTGGAGGCGGAGTGTGAAAAGAGCTCGGCCACCACCTACTTCTGGTACCGAGAGGCCTTGGACATCTCCAACTCCATCTCGGAGAGCGGGGGCTTGAACTGGAAGATGACCCTGTGCCTCCTCGTGGCCTGGACCATTGTGGGCATGGCCGTCATCAAGGGCATCCAGTCCTCGGGGAAGGTGAGTTGGGAGGGAGCACTCAGACCCCACAGCCTGAGAAAAGGGTGCAGGGCAGGGGGCCAGGAGATCCGGGTCGCCCCACGCAGGGTCCTGTCGGTGGGCTTGGCCTCCGGATGACTCGGGATGAGGTCACAGGCTCCCGAGGAGGCTATGGAGTGTCATTGCTACAGCATCGTTCCTGGTGGACAGATCCTCAGAGGGCTCCACACAGGTCTCTGCAGTGCAGACCAGCAGAGTCCCATACACCTTCTCCCCCAGTTCATTCCCCTCCAAATATGCTCATGCTTTTAGTCACCTGTCACCATTCATGCACTGCCAGGGCTGGAGAGGACGTGAGGGATCCCGCAGCCCAATCCACTCATTTTCAGGTGAGGAAACTGAGGCCGAGGGAGGGGAAAGCACCTCCCTGAGATCATATAGTCAGTCTGTCCATCCTGGAGCTGGAATTAGAGCCCTGGCTGGCTGGCTGGGCCTCAGGTTCTTTACCAGACTTGATGAGCAAGGACGCCAAGCCTTTGGAACAGTAGCGTGGTCTCAGCCACCTCCTCTTCCCCCTCTAGAGTCCGTAATTGTAGCCGACACTTTGTGGTGCTTAGTGTATGAATGCCTGTGATCCACAGCCACCGTATGGGTTAGGAGTTACTGCACCCATTTTATAGATGAGGCGATGGAGGCACACCGAGGCTAAGTACATCGCCCAAGGTCACGTGCCTCCTAAGTGTCTAGCTGCGGACACGCACACTCCTGACGGCCACACCGCCTGCCCGGCGGTCCTCCTGATCTGTTTCAGTGCAGCGAACATGGCGTGAGCATCTTCTTCGCGTGAGGCTCTGTGCCAGGCACATGGGGATGTGGAAACGCACAAGAAACACACATGCTAGAAAATAGGACATGATTTATAATCACAAGAGGCAGGACCTTCTTCTGATGTTTTTGCTTGGGAGCCGTGACTGTAACCTCCTGGAGGCCTTCTGTCAAAGGCCTCTAAGGACAGGGGAGACCCTCGGGGGGTCCGCTGGAGCCAGGGACAGAAACGCAGGCTCCAGACATGAAAAAACTGAGGAAGGGAGAGCAAAGGGTTCCTCGCCCCCTGGCGCCCTGCGGAGGGGGGGGGGGGGGGGGCGGCCTGCAGGCCCAGCCATGCTGACTCCAGCTTTCTGGGCTCCTGTTTCTGCCTTGGCTCCAGGCCAGACATGCGGTGGGGTTGGCCCCGTGCCCAGGGTCCCGGGCTCTGCTTTCTGCAGCTATCAGCGGGGCTCATGTGCCCCAGCTGTGAGGGGGAGGGAGGTGCCAGCTGCAGGAGGGCCCTGTCCCACGGTGGGTCCCTGTCTTCCCTGCAGGTGATGTATTTCAGCTCCCTCTTCCCCTACGTGGTGCTGGCCTGCTTCCTGGTCCGGGGGCTGCTGCTGCGAGGGGCGGTCGATGGCATCCTGCACATGTTCACGCCCAAGGTAGGCATCCGGGCATCCCAGCTGCACCGGTCCGTCAGCCTTGTGGGGCATAACGCTCCGGGGGACGTGCTGGGTGTCAGGCCCTGGAGGGATGCCCTGGGGACGGAGCATGGGCCCTGCCCTCAGGGTCCCCAGGAAAGGGACCGCGAATTTATTTGGGTGGAATCAGAAGCAGCTTCAGGGAGGAGGTGACACGGGAACTGAGCCTCCGGGAGCAGGTAGGATTTCATGAGTGGCAGGAGGACGTTGTAGTCAGAGGAACCGCGTGAGCATGAGTGTGAGAAGCACCAGGCGTGCTTGAGGGAAGTCAGGCTTGGCTAGAGCACGGGGTCAGGGAGGGGGATTCGTGGGTGCATCTGTGACAGCAGAAACCAAGAAGGTGCCTCAGAGAAGGAAGCTCCCCTGGGAACCACGGCTTGTACCCAGGTCAGGAGAACAATGTGACTATTTTATCAGAGACAGTGGACCACAGGGATAGTGACTGCCCTCAGCGACTCCATCCTCATCTCTCCTCCCCGTGGCCCAGGGAGGGGCCAGGCCGGACCACTGTGCCCGTTTCACACGACCGTGCAGGCGTCCTGAACATGGTCACCCAGGCTTCCTCCTGGTGGGCTCTGCCCACCGTGTGTCCCTGCCTCTCTTCCCTTTTAGACCACTGGGCACAGCTGGTCCACTGAGGAGCAAGAGAATGTCAAATGCAGGTTGGGATGTCCTTCAAGGTACCCCAAGCAATGGAATTAGTAACCCCGTGGGCAGGCTGAGAAGCCCACCCCCAAATGCCAGCTGACCAGCCACCAGCAGGGGCCGGTGAGACCCCAGCCCATGGGCCTGGGTCAGAACCCCCCCAAGTTCAGGTCTTAGCATTGGCCCTCAATAGTGCCATGTCACACGTGTGTCACACACACACACACACACACACACACACACAGTTACACAGAAAGTTCGTGCAGATCACACAGAGAGAAGAGTCCTGATCCAGTGGGTTTGAAACCCCATCCCCTCCCCACTCCCCCATGCACGCAGCTGTGCACAGCTCCCGGTGTCGGGGGTGGCAATGTGCAGGACACACGGCTCCATGGCCGCCAGACCACAGGAGCTGGCCCTCGGCATGCTGGGAAGTGACTTCTAAGGTTTCCATGGGAACCACCGCGGAGGTCCACTTTACGAAGCACTTACTGAATCTCCGGAGGCACGAGTGTTACTCGGGCCACGTGGCTGGCGCGGGTGGTTGTGAACACGTGGTGTCTGACAAAGGAGAAAAATGCAAACCTGCTTTCTTTGGGGGAAACCAGCCCTAAGAAGAAAGCCGACTGTTTTATGAATGACTTAACTCTGTTTCTAGAAGCTGCCTAATGTGAACAGTGAGTCTTTCAGTTTTACTCTACTGAGCTTTGTGAGCAAAGGACAGACCCCAGAGATGGTGGTAAATGTGGAGATGCACCGGGTCTCCAGATGGGCCCCTGTTGGTGGTGGGAAAGCAGGGGTTTAATTCCAGGAGCAAGGGAACTGGACTGTGACGCCGGCTGCCGGGCCGAGCACAGACAGCGCTGCTCCCATTTGATTCAGATGCTCTTTAAAACATCTTGTTTTATCTCAGGCATATAAACACACATACTTCATAATACAATAAACATTCTTAGGAAATAAAATACTACAGATGCCGTATCGTCACAGCTCACTCTGATCCCACACCCTTCCTCCCCAAAAATAACCACTATCCTGAATTGGGGTTTATCCTGCTACTATATTAAAATATTTTTTTGGAAAACATATATGCACGTCCATAAACAACACATAGCCATTTTGCGTACTTCTACACTTTACACGAAGAGCATCATGTTACATAAACCTTGTTTTTATTTTTGCTCAACACTTTTGAGATTTAGCTATAATGGTATTTGTAGCTCTGGTACATCCGTTTTCGCCGCGGTATAGTATTCCACTGTAGCACTAAACTCAAATGGATTTATTCATTCTCTGGTTGACCATCGTTTAGGTTTTTCCCAGGGTTCACCGTTGCTGGTAACGCTACATAAACATTATTACACAGGTCTTCATGTGCACAGGCCCTCTGGGTGTATGTGTTGGGGAGTGGAATTGCTATCCCAAAGGGTATGCATAGCTTCAGTGTTCCTAGATGTTGGCCAAATTGCTCCAAAGAGGTTGCGTCTGTTAACACTCCCACCAGCTGTGTGTGTGAGTCCCAGTGGCTCCACATTTGTTAAGACTTCAGTTATCATCAATCATGTGGGTGCAGAATGGTTGATGTGCATTTTGAACAGCGGCGGCGGGGCGCTCCTTTCCAGCACCCTTTCCTGGAGTTCAGGAAACCGTGTAATCTCACTTTAGCAGAGGCCAGAGTCTTCATGAGGCGAAGTATAAAGAAATAAATCCAGAAGGCTCTGGAGGATCCAGGTCTCCAAGAACCAGCAGGCGTGGCCCCTGGCCCACTGAACCTAGTGACTTTCGGTCCCGATGAAATCTGTGGGGTCCATCTTGAGACCTTGCCCGCTGAGCAGTTATGGGGCAGCTCCTGCCTTTGACCCTGGAGGGATGTGTTCAACAAAGAAAGGGGCCTGAAGGTCAGCCACCTCCAAAGCTGCCCCGAGATCCGGTCATGAGGACTGGGAAACGGCCGAAGCACTTGGCCACAGAGGGGCTGTGTGATCTTGACAAGAGCAGTTGAGGTGGTGGCGTGCTGGGGACAGTCTCATAGTAATGGGTTCACGGGAACATTGAAGGTGAGAAATTGGAGACAAAGGATAGAAACCACTTATTTTCAGGAGTTTTGCTGTAACGGGGCACAGACATGAGAAGTGGGGTGCTAACTGGATAGGGCCATGGGATCAAAGGTGTTATTTCAGAATTTTATATAAGAATAAGTCATCAGACCCTGCTGGCGGGGATGGAAATGGTGCAGCTGCTCTGGAAGAACAATCTGGCAGTTCCTCAAAAGGTTAGGCAGCGTTAGCATGTGACCCAGCAGCTCCCCTCCTGGGCACACATCCAAGAGAGCGGAAAACATGTGTCCACACGAAGACTTGTGCACCAGTGTTCATGCACCACTGTTCACAATAGCCAAACAGCAGAAGCAGCTCAAGTACCCATCAGTGACGAATGGAAAAGTGAAGGACGGCCTATCCATACGATGGACTCCTTACCCAGCCATCAGAAGGGGTGAGGTTCCCATCCATGTGTGGGTGAGCCTTGAAGACATTATGCTAAATGAAGGAAGCCATTCACAAAGACCACATGTCGTATGATTCCATTTACACGAAACATCCAGAACAGGCAAATGTGTACAGACAGAAAGCAGATGAGGGCTGGGTTTGTGGGCAGGTTGGGGGAGAAATGGGGAGTGAGTGTTACTGGGTACAGGCTCTCTTTTCGGGGTGCTGAAGATGCTCTAACATTGATGATGGTCATGGCTGCTCCATGTTCTAAAACCTAGTGTGGTGATGGCTGTTAAGTTGTGTTCCGAGACTCTTTTTCCAATATGGGGGGGGGGCGGTGTTCCCCACGCCTCCAACAAGCGCTTCTCGGAAACCAGCTGGGAGTCTGAGAATTCAGCTCAGTTCCACTCCATTCTGGAACTACCCAGAGGTAGCATGACATCTCCCAGGTTAGGAGTTCAGTCCTCAAGGCCGCCCTCCCCAGACGCCAGTCACAAGCCTGGGATGTCACCTGGACTTCTGACCTGCTGGCTAGAAATAAGAGGTTCCCACGACCCCCTCCTGGGGTTCCATTAATTTGCTAGAAAGGCTCACGGAACTCAGAGAGACGTGGGACTAGATCACCAGTTTGTAATTGAGGATATAACTCAGGAAAAGGCAGATGGAAGAGCTGCTTGAGGCAAGGAACGCGGGCAGGGTGGGAGCTCCCGTGCCCTGCAGGTGAGCTACTCTCCCCTCATCTCCACGTGCTCACCAGCCTGGAAGCTCTGGGGCCCAGTCCTCTTTGGTTTCTATGGAGACTTCGTTACGTAGACATGATTGATGGAATCATTGGCCACTGAGGACAGATTCAACTTCTAGTCCCTCTCCCCTCCCTGATGCTGGGGTGGGGGTGGAAGTTCCAACCTTCTAATCACTGGTGGGTTCTCCTGGCAACCGCCCCCCCCCCCCTTAGTTAGGGTCCTCACTCACCTAACACAAGGCACCTTTATCACTCTCCATACTTAGGACATGCGAGGGTTTCAGGAGCTGGGAGGGGACTGTGGATGGAGACCAAGTGTCTCATCGTCACAGTACCGCAGCGCGCAGCTCTGAGATGTGCTAGAAACCACTGCATCGCACACCAAACAAATCCAGGAAAGGGCGAGTCCGTGCCGTCAGAGAGAAGGCGACCAGTGTCCCTGAATAAGCAGGGGGATGGGACCCCGTGCCCCGGGGGGAAATTGGTCTTAGTGGGAGCACACCCTGTTTCCGCAGGAGCAGGAGGGACGGGCCAGCCTGCGGGCACAGACACTGGCAGCTGAGGGGCTGTGGTGAGGAGCTGCGATGGTGTCATTTTTCTCTGAGAAGTAGCAGCAAGGTCACCGGCTGAGTTAGAAGGAGGGAGGAGGGCTGGAACTTCAGGAGTGAGTGTGAGTAACTGCATGGGGGGGGGGGGGGGCGGTGATGCGTGCGGCACGCAGGGCTCCCGGAGGTCAGGGGAGGGGAGCGTGTGGTGGGCTGGGCCAGCGGTGCTTAGATCGATCGCGTGTTTCGCAACGCGTGGTGCTTCCTGTGTGCGGCGCTGTGGCACACACCTCCCACGCATTCGCTCTTTAAGCTCATACCAGCCCTAGAGGTAGGCACTGCTGTGACCACGTGGACATCTCTGGTGTGGACAGTATGGGAGAAAGGGGGGAAAATACACACACACAGGCGTGTACACATATGTGTGTATAAATACGCTGACATTAAACATCACTGGGTGGGTATGCAAGAGACTGACGTCATGGTTGCATCTCGGGAGGGAGCAGGGCGCCTGGGATACTGAGGTGAGGAGAGGGAGACCTTTCCGCCTGTTGGTTTTGAACCGCGTGACTGTGTTACCTGTAAGCAGTCACCATGGAAGGAGCCGCGCCAGCCTCGGGGTTGGGATCAGCACCAGCTGAGCTCCGGGCGTCGCCACCTCTGGGTCTGGGCAAGTGGGTGGTCCTGACAGTGAGCCGGACTGGCCACAGGGTCCAGGGTGTGCAAGGATCGCTAGAGAAGAGGGTGGCTCCCTGCGAGGCCCAGAGGCCCAGAGGGAGTTCATGGTGGGACTTGCAGGCTCCCACAGCTAGAGCGGCTCTGAGCAGGACCAGGCAGCCCAGCCTCGCCACCAGAGGGCAGGCTCAGAGCCAGGTGATGGGGCCAGATCCCAGCTCATCACTTGGCGCTTGGCAGCCAGAGGGCAGGGTCCTTGGCCCCTCTGGGCCTCCGTTTCCTCGGCTGCTAGATGGGGTGAGCCATGGCGGCTCTGGCACAGTTGTCGGGAGAGTGCAGGACCGCCGCTGCTTGCAGAGCGCGCCATGAGCGTCAGTGAGTATGGCTCTGTCCCTCTGAAGGTGACTCTGCCCGTAGGCAGTGGGAGCCCGGTGCTCCGGTGCCACCTGGTGTCCCGCAGTCTGTCTGGCTCTCGCACTGGCAGGGGCCTGGCAGGGCCAGGGAACAAGGGCGTGCGCTCCCGTCACGAGCTGCTCGGGCTGGGCGCTCGGCAGCTGCTTGTGGATTCAAAAAGCATCTTCGTGCCACTGAGCCAAATGCCACGAACACCTTGTTCCCTGCGCGAGGCGGTGACTCAGCCATTGTGCCAAGGAAGTGACGGGAAGCTGTTGCTCTGGGGGAGGCACCCCGAAAAGGGTGTGAGCCTCGTCTTCGGTGGGGAAGCCGGGTTCCCACCTCCCCTCCTGCAGTCACACTCTGACATCCCGAAAGGACACTGAGCTTCCCAAGGTCGGGCCTTGGGTTCACTCTCTGTGGACACTGTGATCGGGACCTTGTTGAAATCATGCGCCATCACCCAGCAATCCTGAAAGAGCCCCTTCAGGTTTAAGGAACAGCAAGCCTCCAGCCCAGGTCACCTTAGGACACAGGTCAGCTTTGCCTGCCTGTCTGTCTGTCTTCTCTTCCACGTGCCAGGCACTGCTCATGCAAAGACAGCACGTGGGCTCCATCCCTCAGAAGCACAAAGTGTAGAAAGGAAGATGACACACACACCAATAATTCTGGTGTCACAGAGGGCTGTGAGAGCCGAGGACCATGACCAGCTCTGCTAGAGGCCGGCAGGAAAAGCTTCAGGGCGGAGGTGATATTTGTGCTGGGTTTTGAGATATAAATAGGAGTTCACCAAACAGTGAGTAGGAGGAAGGAAATTCCAGGCAGAGAGAACAGCCTGGGCAAAAACCACAGGTAGGAGATCATGGTGCTTTTGAAGAATGGCGCACAATTTACTTTTCTTATTTATTTATTATTATTTTTTAAATATATATTTATTGATTTCAGAGAGGAAGGAAGAGGAGATAGAAACATCAATGATGAGAGAGAATCATTGATCTGGTTGGAGCCCACAACCCGGGCATGTGCCCTGACCGGGAGTTGAACCGTGACCTCCTGGTTAATAGGTTGCTGCTCAATCTCTGAGTCACACTGGCCGGGTTGGCGCACAATTTAAAACTTATGAATCATTTATTTCTGGAATTTTCCATTTAATATTTTCGAACTGCAGTTGACCATAGGTAGCTAAAACCATGGACAGCAAAACCACAGATAAGGGAGGATGACTATGTTTTTCTTTTTTCTAATCTTCACATTTCTATTAGGAGCATGGCTAGGCCCCAGCTCCTTATTCACAATGCCCGAACCCAAATAGCCCCGGAAAACAGAAGTGATTTTCTTTCTCTGGGAGGGAACTCATTTTGTGGCAAAATGACCTGCACAGCTGGGAGGCTATTTATAGTCCTCATTGATGCGCTGGTGTGAACTGCCATCTTCTGCGGCAGAAACACGAATGCATTTGATTACAGGTTTGTCCCGGGCCCGCTCAGGGTAGCATGTAGCTCTGTGACAATAGAATTAGAAACGAAACCCTGATTTCCAAAACCAGGCTGGCCCCGGGTGTGTCGGTAAGGAAGCGTGGGCCTGGATCACTTTTGGAATGCCGGCGGCCTGCTCCATTTCTCCGGTGGTCTCGCTCTCCGTGCGGGGACCAACAGAAACCGCATCCACCTGTCTGCACGTTCAGCCCTCCCTCCCAGCCCATCTGGCCCCCAGCAGGTGATTTTGCCTCCTGCTTTATAGCCCCCTTAGTCAGAAGGCGGTGGTAGGAGGGCACCATGGCCTGGCGGGCGGTGATCTATATTTTAGAAACTCCGCTGCCCCGACGAGTGAGCTCCATTACTGTGAGCAACTCATTTCACCTTCGGGCCTCAGTTTACTCTTTCAGTAATCCCTGCCCCCGCCCCCGCCCCCGCCCCCCAGACTTCTCTGTCTCTACCAGGTCAGAGGCATTTGCCGGATCAAATGCTACTAGTGCCCGGCATGACTGCTGGCTGTACATTTGATTCTCACAGTCACTCTAGGAGGGAGACTCTATTATTCCCACTTTTCAGATAAGAAAACTGAGGCTCATGAAACAGGCACTACCACTTGCCAAGTCCTCTCGGCCAAGTGAAGGTGGGAGTCAGATGTAGAGCTGGGTCTGTCTGACTCTAAAGCCCTGTGCTGGGTCCAGCTGTGGTCCCTGCTTTGCGTAACAGGAGGCGGGATGTGAAAAGGCGTGAGAAACTGCCCCGGGCCGTCTAGATGCAGTGTGGCTCAGCCTCCTGACAAGCTTGAGAGCAGACTGTGTGGCTCAGCCTCCTGACTGGCCTGAGAGCAGATGGGGTCAGGCAGGGCTTCCCCTCTCTGGAAGGGTCTTAGGTCTGTGCCTCAGGTTGGGTGAGCGAGGTGGGTTCCTCTGTGACCTGGGGCATGTAGGTGTGTATGAGTGAACCTTTTCTTTCTGGGACCAGGGAGAGCAGGTGGGAGGAGGAAGATGGTGGTGTCTTTGTTTATGGTTTGAGGTGGAGGAGGTCTCAGGGAGACCTTGATGTTCGCAGTTCTCAGGCTGCACACTGGACACTCTAGGAGGCACCGCTCACACTCTAGTCTAAGTGAGTGGCACTCCCTAGAGTCGTGCACTGCACACCATGTCTGATGGCCCTGGAGATGCTCCTTCGTGAGATAGCCCCGCGGTCAGCCGTGATCGCAGTTAAAACGAGCAGGGAACTGACTGTGCAAGTGTGTGCGCCCATTCTGTCGTGCCTCAGCCCGACAGCGAGCCCTTACCGACATGCTCCTGGATCTGCGTTTTACGGGCGACACAGTTCCAGGGGGTGAGGAGACATGCCCAAGGTCACACAGCACCGCTCTTCCCCACTGTGCCTCGGGGCCTCTGCACTCCGCTGAGGCCGAGGAAAGGTGGGTTGGTGGGAACTCCGTTGCACTTGAATGAAACCGTTACTCTGTGTCTCCTTTCTTCCCCTGCCACGGTCCCCTCCCGCATAGCTGGACAAGATGCTGGACCCGCAGGTGTGGCGGGAGGCGGCCACGCAGGTCTTCTTCGCCCTGGGGCTGGGTTTCGGGGGCGTCATCGCCTTCTCCAGCTACAACAAGCAGGACAACAACTGCCACTTCGACGCCGCCCTGGTGGCCTTGATCAACTTCTTCACCTCGGTGCTGGCCACCCTCGTGGTGTTTGCTGTGCTGGGCTTCAAGGCCAACATCATGAATGAGAAATGCGTGGTTGAGTAGGTGGCGCCTCCTCCCGCCCTTTCTCCTCCCTGTCCACCCTCCCGGGAGGGGCAGGCAGGCCGTGGGTGGGGAGTCCCTGTCCCTGGGCTGAGGATGGAGATCAGGGGAGCTCTCCATCCCAGCCCCGGACCACAGGGCAGATTCACAGATGCCTGTGCTGATGGTCAGCGGGTCCTGCCTGGGTGCCAGGCGGTGCCCCAGGTTCGTGCTCACCGCTGCCTTTTTGCCTCGTCTTCTCCCCTTTGTGCTGCAGGAATGCTGAGAAAATCCTGGGGTACCTCCACTCCAACGTTCTGAGCCAGGACCTCATCCCTCCGCACGTCAATTTCTCCCACCTGACCACCAAGGACTACTCGGAGATGTACAAGGTCATCATGACCGTGAAGGAGGACCATTTCTCAGCCCTGGGCCTGGACCCCTGCGTGCTGGAGGACGAGCTGAACAAGGTGTGGGACGGGCTGGGAGGCAGGCAGGCCAGGGCTGGCTGGGGCTTGGGTGCGGGCTCCAGAAAGCCACCAGGGACCCATTCATTTACTTGATAAGCAAGGACCGTATTTTCATGTGTCCAGAGAGGGAGAGAGGAAAGGTATCAGCTCAAACCCCTGCCCTGAGGTCAGTTGAGCCCTGGTGAGCAGGGGCCCAGCGTTACTGCAGTTGTCCTCTACCTCGCCTGCCCATCAGCGTCACCTGGGGTTTTATAAAACCCTGATACCCAGCTTTACCTCCCGACCAATCAAATCATTGTCCCTGGGGTGAGCCAGGCATTGGTGTTTTTAAAGGCTCCACTGTGATCATGGGGCAGGCGGGCTGAGATCACTACATTCAGGTCTGGAGGGCAGAGCTGGGAGCAATCAGGGAAGGCTTCTCAGAGGAGGAGAGTCTTGAGCTGGGTGTGTTGCTAAAAGGGAGCGTCTTCATCTGAATTACCTGGGGTCCTTGTGCACCTTGCAGATTCCAGTCCCCACCGCTGAATTCCTGAACTGGTTGGTGTTTTACTGCCTTGGTGGGGGCAGGATTCTTATCCAAACTCAAACCCGAGCCCCGCTGGCCAAAGCAGCGGGATGTAGGTGGGGTGGGGACCCCTGGGAAGAGGGAAGAGTCAATTCTAAAGCTCTGAGGGGCTTCCAGGGTGGGCGAGGGCCCTCACTGAGGCCTGGCCCTCCCTCCGCCCACACCCGTAGTCCGTGCAGGGCACAGGCCTGGCCTTCATCGCCTTCACCGAGGCCATGACGCACTTCCCCGCCTCCCCGTTCTGGTCCGTCATGTTCTTCCTGATGCTCATCAACCTGGGCCTGGGCAGTATGATCGGGACCATGGCGGGCATCACCACGCCCATCATCGACACCTTCAAGGTGCCCAAGGAGATGTTCACAGGTACCTCCTGGCAGCCTCCCCCGCCTGCGGGGACGGCGGGGTGTGCCTCTGACGGAGAAACCCTGGGTTCTGACTCATTCCTGACCCACAGGGCTGGACCTGCTGCAGGGTGGGCTGTAGGCCTGGGGGGTGGGCGTTGGGGGGGCCTGGGTGCCCCCAAGAGCCCCGGGCCCGCCCACCGCACCCCTGCCCCCACACCGGCCTCCGGCTCTCTGTAGTGGGCTGCTGTGTCTTTGCATTCTTCGTGGGGCTGTTGTTCGTCCAGCGCTCGGGAAACTACTTTGTCACCATGTTTGACGACTACTCGGCCACCCTGCCGCTCACCGTCATCGTCATCCTCGAGAACATCGCTGTGGCCTGGATCTACGGGACCAAGAAGTAAGGGGCGTGGGGGGTGGGGCAGGAGTGGCTCCCCTGGGAGCTCTGTTTCCCACGGCCCTAACCGGGGTCCCAGAGTCAGGAAGCCAGAGCCGGAGGTGCTCCTGCAGATCATGTAGAGACTGAGACGCAGAGAGGGCAGCGCTGCTCGGGCTGCGGGCGCGAGTCTCCTGGGTTCAGGTCCCGTCGTCACCCTAAACTGCCTGAATGCTCACAGCACCTTTCGAGGATACCATCTCCTCAGAATTCAGTGCAGCGTAAGCACCTATTGGGTGTACAGGAGCCCCTGCCCTCCGCACTCATGGACTTCAGCAGCCCTACTCAGCGTTAAGGCTATTTACACAGGGTGTGAGGCAGGGCGTGATTTGGGCCCTCCGTTTGGGTAAGAGAATTCAGCAATAAGAAGGGATTAGGTCTCATGGTCTGAGCCAAGGACAGCCCCCGGCCTCATGGCTCATGAGAGCCAATCTGTACTCCCAGAAAGCCCTGCGACCAGGTCCCCCTCACTCGCTCAGCAAGGTCAGGGCTCCACTAACCCGCTCGGCCCCGCCCTCCCCTCCCCTCCCCGATGTCTGGACCTGGGCTTAGAATCGGGCTCTCACTGTTGCTGATCCAGCCACCCGCTTCCTGGGACAGGGCAGCGGGCGGTGACACAGCAGGGAGCAGCCGTGAGCAGGGCTGGGACACGCTGCTCGGAGGTGCTGACCTCGGCAGCCTGGGGAGGCCCCCGTGCCCGTCTCGGAATGCCATTTTTAAATGCACATGATAAAATAGAGAGCATTTTACAGGCAACTCATTATATTGACAATTAGCAAAATACTGTTTCAAATCTGAGATGTGATATCTGTGTACTTTATTTTTTTTTAATGTTTTTATTGATTTCAGAGAGGAAGGGAGAGAGAGAGAGAGATAGAAACATCAATGATGAGAGAGAATCATTGATCGGCTGCCTCCTCAGGCCCTACACTGGGGATCAAGCCTACAACCTGGACATGTGCCCTGGCCAGGAATTGAACCGTGACCTCCTGGTTCCTACCAGCCGGGCTCTGACTTTATTTTTACTGCATTACATTGTAAGATCTGGCTGTGGGTTTCATAGCAGTGGTAACTCCGGAGCAGCTGTGAGCATAAGTGATCTTAGTAGGTCTCTTCAGTTGTAATGTGATAGGAACATATCTGAGATTTAATCAGTTGCTGGCAGTCACAGGAACGGTTAACACTACTGTGGTTGTTTGCATTTGTAATAGAAAGAAATGCAAGATTTCGGTTAGGTGTTATTGAGGTAGAGATGATTTTTTTAAATGCCATTCGTGGGCACAGTCTGCGAGCCCCTCCAGAATTCCACCCACCGTCCCGGTAGTTAGAAACCCCTAGTCAGGGCAGCCTTCTGGACACTAGGGAAGTGCACTTCCCCCTCTTTTCCAGCAGGGGGAGTCTAGAGCCAGGCCAGTGCGAGTGGGGGTGGGGGCTGCCCAGAGCACAAAGCCCTCTGGTGCCGCCTGCCAGGCAGTGTGTGTCCTGCGGGTTGTATTATATCCTGGGTGGGTGTGATTTGATGTAGTCGGAGGATCTTAGAGGAAGACGGCAGAGCCTGCCCCGAGGCCAGCGGCCACAGATGATATACCAGGAGCGCTGAATGTGAAGAATGGGTGGGATGGTCAGAGAAGGCTTCCTGGAGGAGGAGGCTGTGGAGGAATACGCAGGCACAGTGGGGTGCCAGCTTCCGGCCCTCTGCTGCCCCTGGCAGGTTCATGCAGGAGCTGACGGAGATGCTGGGCTTCCGGCCCTACCGCTTCTATTTCTACATGTGGAAGTTCGTGTCTCCCCTGTGCATGGCTGTGCTCACCACGGCCAGCGTCATCCAGCTGGCGGTCACGCCCCCAGGTTACAGCGCCTGGATCAAAGAGGAGGTGAGGGGTGGCAGCCCGGGGCCCGGGGACATGGGGACCTTCCCAGGCCTTTAATGCAACAGGTGATAGAGACCAACCCTCGTGGGGCAATTGCTATGTGCCCAGCCCTGCTGGGGGCGTTGCACACCTGACCGTAACCTTTCCAGCAACCAGGGCGAGGCGGCATCGTCCCTGTGGTACAGACAGGGACACGAGGGTCGAAAGGCTAACGCCCTTGTCCCTCTTTCTGACCCGTGCTTTCTCGCCCTGGTGTGGAGTGGACTCGCCCACCCTTGTGCAAGTGCAGAAACTGGGGTGCAGATGACCGGCTACCTCAAGTAGCAGTCGCTGCTGCCCCTCATCTCTGCTGGTGCCAGACGGTGGTGGGGTGGGGTGGGGAGAGGGCGGAAGAGGGGCCCTGCGTGGGTGAGGGGTGGCAGTGCCAGGCACCGGCCCTCATCCCCGCCCGCCCCCAGGCTGCCGAGCGCTACCTGTATTTCCCCGACTGGGCCATGGCACTCCTGATCATCCTCATCGTCGTGGCAACCCTGCCCATCCCCGTGGTGTTCGTCCTGAGGCACTTCCACCTGCTGTCGGACGGCTCCAACACCCTGTCCGTGTCCTACAAGAAGGGCCGCATGATGAAGGACATCTCCAACCTGGAGGAGAATGACGAGACCCGCTTCATCCTCAGCAAGGTGCCCAGCGAGGCGCCCTCCCCCATGCCCACCCACCGCTCCTACCTGGGGCCCGGCAGCACGTCGCCCCTGGAGCCCAGCGGCAACCCCAACGGACGCTATGGGAGCGGCTACCTCCTGGCCAGCACCCCGGAATCGGAGCTGTGACCACCACCCCCACCACGCCCGCCCCTCGCCCCCTCCCAGCCCAGCCAGCCCCCCTGCCTGGCCCTCCTCCAGGGGAGGGGCTGCCCTGCCTCGTCCCCCAGCCTGTTCTGCACCCCAGACCTGAGTGGGGGCTGCGCCATCTAACCCTCCGAGATCCTATCACCGCGTGGCAGCCGAGTAACTGGAACAGCCCAGAAGTTCTGACTCCCATACAGGGGAGACTCCCAGGGCCACTTTCAGGGTCACCCCTCCCTTCTCTCCCCCTAACCTGCTGCCTGCAGATCCTGGTCTCGGAGCCCTCTGTGCTGCCAGGTGGTGGGGTGGTGACAGCCACCGGGGTGGGGTGGGGTATCCCAGAGGCTGCCTGGTTGCAGGCGGGGGATGGGACAGATGTGCCAGGACCCAGGGCTCAGCTTGGGGTGGGGCTCCTCCGTGTGAGGCAGATGGTGCCCGGGCAGCAGAGGGGGGGGGCTCCTCCACCCCCAGCTCCAGGTGGGGTCTCCGATGTCCCAGGCCAGGCCTGGGTGGTGGTGGTGGGTGCTCCTGCACCTTGCCTGGGAGGGCCATGCCTGGGTCTGAACCCTTCACGCCTCCACTGGGGCTTTGCATCTCCCTGCCCCCTCCCCTCCCCGCCCCATCCTGGAGCCGAGTGGTGGCCTCTGTCTTTTCCTCGAGTCCCAGAGCACACTTGTCCACAGCACAATTTGGGTGGTTTGGAGCACAATTGCAAGGCACATCCCCTCCTCTCACCTGGGACCCAACTTTCTCTCTAGTGGCAGCTTCTCCCTGGAACGGGGTTCCTGGAGTTCAGGGCCCTTGTCCAGGAAGCCTGGCACCTGGGAAAGAGATCGTTCCACTGCCCTTTTGGGCTGCCACTCCTCCTCTGTAATGTAAGCACAGCTACCCAGTCCATGGCGGTCGGGGCCACAGACAGTGCTGTGGACGCTGAAGGCAGCCAAGGGGAGGGGCTGGGTGTCTGTGTCCCACCCCCACTCTTCCCTTCTGCCTACCCTGGAATAGAACCTGACCAGAGAACAACTGCCTGCAGAGTGATGGATGGGCCAATGGAAGGAAGGATGGATGGATGGATGGATGGATGGATGGATGGATGGATGGATGGACCAAGGGAAGGATGGATGGATGGATAGGCCAATGGAAGGATGGATGGATAGATGGACCAAGGGAAGGATGGAAGGATGGATGGATGGATGGACCAAGGGAAGGATGGATGGATAGATGATGGATGGATGGATGGATAGATGGACCAAGGGAAGGATAGATGGATGGATGGATGGATGGATGGATGGATAATGGGTGGGTGGATGAGTGGATGGATGGATGGACCAAGGGAAGGATGGATGGATGGATGGATGAATGGATGGATGGATGGATGGATGGGTGATGGGTGGGTGGATGAGTGGATGGATGGATGGGCCAATGGGAGGATGGATGGATGGATGGATGGAAGGAAGATAGGAAGGAAGGAAAACTGGCTGGGACAGCAAACCTCTTTGAGAGCTGTGGTGGACAGGGAGGGCCCAGGCCTGGGCACCATGACAGAAGGTTCTGAGTCACTTGTGACTCTGACTGCTCTCAGCACTGGGGGGCAGGGGAGGACAGACTAGGCCCAGGTTCCCTCCTTGGCCCCTTAGTTTCTTGTGCCCCCCCTCTTGCCTGGGGATCCATCCCCCTGCCCCACAATCTCTCTTACTCGCCCATCCCTCCTCCCCTTTCTGGCCTCTCAGCCCCCCTGCCCTTCCAGTGAGGGGAGAGGGAGGCCCACGTCTCCCCAGAGACATGAGCCTTTGGGGCATAATAGGCCGCCTTAGGCCCCTCCCCTGATACCACCTCCTACCGGGCCCCATGCCTAGTCCCACCAGCTCAGCAGCAGGAAGAGCAAGGCCCGGGAGAGACATGCTATATATACTCCTCTGTGTATTCTGTTTCTATTGTATATGCAATCTGTACATGTGGGTGTAAATGCTGTTAAAGGACAACCCAATATACTGTGGCTGCCGGACTATTTTCACCCTCAGTGCTGCACAGATCTATTTTCATTGTATATTTGATATATTTTTAATTTT
The DNA here is from genome assembly GCF_028538775.1 of Myotis yumanensis. Lineage (NCBI taxonomy): Eukaryota > Metazoa > Chordata > Mammalia > Chiroptera > Vespertilionidae > Myotis > Myotis yumanensis. The sequence goes on from NW_027223768.1 coordinate 5,933,306, forward strand.
GTAGCTTGTGGCCGGGCCAGGCCCCAGCCCACCAGCCTCGGACAGGGGCGTGGTCCGTGCGGACTGGCGCGCTCCTAGCCTTTGGCTGCTGCCGGGCCTGTCGGGCTCTCTCTCTGCTGTGTTAGTCGTAGGGCCCAGAGCTTGGTGTGCGTGCGTGTATGTGTGTGATGTGTGCACATACGTGGGGGTGGGTGTGTGTGGGTGCTGATTTGTGAACCCCAGTGTCCCCCATGTCCTGAAGACCCCGCTGCCCTCCCTGCTCCCCCTCCTCCTCTCAGCCAGGTCCCCAGGGCTGCAGGACGCCCCTGCTGTGGGGGAAGCGGGCCATCCTTGCTGGTGCCATCACTGGGCTCCCAGAAATGGAAGGAAGGAGGGGCCTTGGGGATGGAGCCCCCCGATTCATTTTCCAGTCACCTTCTTGCTGTCTCCACGGGAGTCGCAAGCTCTTCATCCTGACAAAAGTCCAGGCTTCTTAAGCGGGTGAGACACCCCCTCCCCAAGAGGGCCCCTCACAGCGCCCTGCCCTGCATTGGTCTCAGAGGTCCTGACCGTGTTCCGAAGGGACCTGCGGCCTGTCGCCTGTGCTGTTGACACACACACCTTCGCTCACTCCTCAGTGGGCGAGGCTGGGGCAGGTGGGGCCTCTGATGAGGGAAGATCCAGCCTAGGCTTCCTGGGGGAGCAGGAGGGGGGGCCTACATCTCGGCACAGGGTCCCCAACCCCTACTAGCCCGCAGGAGACGGCGACTCCAGGGCAGGGCGTGCCTGAGAGAGTCCCGGTCCCTGCCCCTCAGCCTGATCACCAGCTTCTTGCTCAGGGAGCCGACTCCGCTGAGGCAGCTTGAAGCCCCAGGCCCAGAGCGGGCGACAGTGGGGCTCACGAGCTGATCCCACTGAGCTCGGCTTTGCCCTCCAGCAATAAATCTGCAGAGACTGTTGCTTTCCTAGTGCCGGAGGCGCCTCCTGAGCCAGCCTGCATGGCCTGAGGCCGGGGGCCGGAAGCTGTGTGCTCCCAGGCCGGCAGGGCTGCAGCGTTACAGGCAGGGGCCGCCCTTCTGCCCGTCCTCACCGCCGCACCCCTGCCACTGCCTCCCCACAGAGAAGAGACTGAACTTGTTGGAAGGCACCTGGCGCCCTGAGCGTCCACGAGGCCCCAAAACTGGGGACCTACTGCCTCTTCCCTGAGGCCTAACGGCTGGGGGCTGGGGCGGGGGCCCAGCGTCCCTCCTCACCCCGAGCGCTGCTTGGTACAGGCCCAAGTGCAGACAGCGAGCATCACTTTAGGTCCTGGTGCAAGTTCATGGCTGGCAGAGCCCTGGGTAGGTCAGGACCACTCAGCCCAGGGGAGGGGACGAGGTATTGTCATGCTGGAGCCCCCTTCCTCTCTACTCCCCCCATGGTGTGCAATAAAGTGTCTGTTCTTACCAACCCCCTCTTGCCTTTCTGACCTGCCAGGATCAGGGATGGGATGGGGCAGCGTTGGGGTAAAAGCTTGGATGGGATGCTGTGGGAGCTGTGGGTGTGGCTGGCTGGCTGGGACTTGGGGCGGAGGAGGAGGGACATGTATTTATTCTCCAAGAATTGTCTAGGTGCCCTGGTAGCAGGCCTTACTGGGCTCCAAGGACTCTACACGTCCACTCTCATGGGATGTTCGCAACAGCTGTCTGAGGAAGACAGTTGACCTTGGAACAACACAGGTTTGAACCGGACGGCACCACTTATACTTGGGTTTTTCCCAATAAATATACAGCTGGCCCTTCATACCCATGGGTTTCCCACCTATGAATCCAACCAACAGAAGACAGAATTTTTAAAATATACATTTTTATTGATTTCAGAGAGGAAGGGAGAGGGAGAGAAACATCAGTGATGAGAGAGAACCACTGATTGGCTGCCTCCTGCACACCCTACACTGGAGATCAAGCCCGCAACCCGGGCATGTGCCCTGACCCGGCATCAAACCATGACCTCCTGGTTCCTAGGTCGACATCGGCAGCTGGGAAGCCTGACGCACTGCTCTTGTCCCTTTCTATAAGGACCCGACTCCACTGGGGTTTGTGGTGACTGCCCTGTTCAAGGCTCGGCTTGGTGGCTGTCCACTTGAGGAACATGAGGCTCCATCGACGTGAGGACGGTGTTTGGTGTCCACTTCCCGGGCTTAGAGGGGGAAATCCCTGCCCTGCCTTACTGCCAGGAAGAGCTCTGCCTGCCAGCTTGGCCGGGGGGGGGGGGGCGACGACCCACCTCAGGGAGGGGCTGGGGCTGGGCAGGCCTGAGAGCCAGGGGAGGGGCCGCAGGGTTCCTTGGAGCAAGCCGCGTTCTAAGTCGTGAGAGAGCAGCCCCTCTCTTCAAACAGAAGGTAAAGATGAAATAGGGAATTTGTCATGAATTTAAGTGTTTAGTAAGCACCTACGGAGCTGTGGGTGGGGGGAGTGCTGCTTCGTGCCTCGCCCTCAAGGAGCACAGACTGGCTCCGGGGGAGAGGGAAGGCCCCCCACCCCCCCACGGCACCCCTCTCCAGCCTGGAATGAGCTGCCAGCCAAAGTCCCCCCAGGGTCTCTCCATTTCCTTCTCCTGCCGCAGGAGACGGTGTTGTTCCAGGAACGGCCAGCAGATGGCAGGAAAACCTTTCTATCCAGATCTTGGTCCCCTTGTCCTCCATCACTTACTCCTTTGTGGATTAGTCTATTCGTTGAACGAACATTTATTTTTATAACTGATTTTGTTTTTAGAGAAAGAAAGGGAGGGAGATAGAGAGAAACATTGATTTGTTGTTCCATTTATATGCATTTATTGATTGATTCTTGGATGTGCCGGGGGGGCGGGGGGGGGGGCGGTATTGAACCAAGCAACCTTGGCCTCGTGGGACGCCGCACTAACCAACTGAGCTACCCAGCCAGGGATGAACAAACACTTATTAGGCATCCACTGTAACAGGCTCTGTGCCAGCTATGGCTGCACAAGGATAAAGAAACCATTCCCATTGTCCTGAGTTGGGGAAAGGGAAGGGAACCCCTTCTCCCCCCACCACTCCCACACCGACCCCAAACCTCGCCATATGTCTCTCTAACCGGGGAATATCTTGCTGCTGGAAATGTCACGCCTTGAAAATTTATCCAACCCTGTGGTTGAAGGTAATGTTTTTGGTTGAAATATCAACCCTCCTATCAGGAGGGACACACCAATCCCCTAAGAAGCAGTCTAACACGGCTTGGGTTTGAGGGCGTACGGAGCCAGACTTCCCGTGTTCAAGTTCAAATGCCAGCTAGGCCCTCTGCCTCCTGGGAGACCAAGGCCTTGGCGCTTCCATCTCCTAGTCTGTAAAACAAGTAAAATGAATGGATTGAAATGAGACGATGCATATTGCTGTGATTCAGGTGACCCCAAATCTTAGTGGCTTAAAACAACTGTTTTATTATACCCATGGTGTTTTGAGGGAGGGATTCAGGCAGGGCTTGTCTGAGCGACTCTCCTGGTGTCAACTGAGGCCAGAGCGCTGGTCGGAGCGTCCACGGCAGCCTCATCCAGACGGCTGGCACCTGGGGACAATGGCTGCAGGGCTGGGCTCCGACTGTCACCAGAGGAGTCCGCACTGGCCTCGGGAGCATCGCTGGCCTCATCTCCGGAGGGCAGACTCCTTCTGTGATGCTCAGGGTGACCGAGAGGCCATTTCAAGGGACAAGAGGTGAAGCTGCCCCCGCATCCCACTGCCTCATCGGGTCCGTGCAACGAGCGTTCTGAGCGCCCAGGATTGTGCTCAGCACTGAGAATTACATACAAAGAAGGACCAGGCAGGGCCTGCCTTGCAGAGGCCTCATAACCTGGCGTGGAACGTCCTGCCACTCCCACCCACGGTGCCAGGCACACCATTGCGTCCTTTACTTAAACATCGTCTTCTGTAGGAAGAAACCTGGAGAATGAGGAGAAGACGATGTCTGTCCCTCAACAAAAAACACACCCTTGTTGGGGTTACTCCGTGTCTGGCACAGTGCCAGCCGCGGGGCAGGAAGACGGGGCTGAGCCACCTGGGGCTCCCTGGGCTGGAGCCGGTTGGGTGCTGGGTGTTCGTTCTCCCCACGCTGCCCCTGGGCTTTGTGAGCATCTACGAGGAGCCAGGGTTCGGCGGCCTCTCCAGTTGATGCTTCCCAGTTCCCAGGACACTGCGGGAGGGGACCGGTCCATCAGGACTGATGAACTGTTCTAATGGAATGAACCAGTTGAGCTGGAATTTAGCCCAGGTGGGAGGAATGGAGATGGAGACATGCTGAGTGCTGAGTCTCGCCAGCTGGGCCCTGAGCTAAGGTACGTGCGTGCGCTCTGGACATAGGCTGGGTCTCTACCCCGGCAGCCCTGAGCAAGGAGGGCTCTGGGGGCCACCTAGCTGGCCCTGGCCCTGTGACTCCCATGAACCAGAGGCCACGGTCCCCTGTGTCACTCACTGCCCTTGGTCCCCGGAGCTCACTGCTGCTCCAGGGCCTGAAACCTCTCAAGGAGAATGTGCCTGGGAACAGGCACTCGGACCCCTGACAGCCCTTGGGTTCCAAGTCCACGCTTTACAAGGCTCTGAGTCCTGGCCAGGCCCGAGTGTGTGGCCTGCACCCTTCTGGTCCTTTCCCTTCAAGAGCTGGGCCATCAAGGCCATCTCTGGAGCTCCCCAGAGCCCCAAATGCACCTTCACTAGGGTTTTCACAGCCACCCAAACCCTGCCTTCATCCCTGTGCAGAGCCATTCAGCTGACCTCCACGGGGCCGTGGGCTGTGCTCCACACTGGTCCTCCCCAGGCCCGGCCTGGGAAGGCTCTCAGCATTTGGGTTGGAGCCTGTGTGTCTCGGGGGGGGGGGGGGGGGGGGGTTAAGTCAACCGATAAACAATCTGGAGGCCGGCAGCCTCCTCTCACCCTTCCTTCCCTTCTCCTTCCACGAGGGGAAAGGCCCTATGCCCTCCCCTCAGTGCTGATGGCTGATAAAGCAACTCAATTAACTGGGCTGGGAGCAGGGCAGGTCGGGAAAGGACACTGGCTCCTTGACCCGGACCTGAGGGAGAAGGGGGTGGCTCCTGGCAGGAGCTCCAATGCCAACGGGGGGGGGGGGGGGGGGGGAACGGGCGTGAGTACCATTGGACAGGACCTTGCCTTGGCAGCTATGGGACCTGCTTCTCAGCCTGGAGCCCCTCGAAACAAGCAGAGCCCAAAGAAGAGAGTGGATGGCTCCTGTCACCCCGAAGCAGCTGAGCCCCACGCCGGCGGGATCCGCTCAGCTCTGAGAGCCAGGGCCTGAGCTGGCTGTTCGAGAAATGCTGCAGGTGCTTACAAGCCCTGTCAGTGTCACTCAGGAGCCAAACCCTGTTTCCCTAGTCGCTGGCCACACTTTCACTCCTGGTGAGGGAGGCCCGTGGCTGACACTTCCGCCTGAACTGGCTCCTAGACAGATGTTCCTTCCTGACCACCCAAGACACCACAGCACCAGGGGACAGGGTGGAGGAACGGGGGTAATGGAGGGAGAGGAACACAGGTTTAGGAACGTCCAACTTGACTACGTCGGAGTCTTGCTCACGCCTGTCAGTTATCAAGGTCTTGGAGGAATGGAAAGGGGAGGGAGCAGGCAGAGCCCCAACTGGGAGTTATGCTGCCAGAGCTGCATGAGGTGCTGGGATTGACAGGAAATCCAGAATCAGGGGTCACTCCGGGCCTTTTAGCCCCTTTTTCTCACCACCACAGCCCCCAGCTGCTGTGAGGTCTGGCGCAGGGTCTCCCAGAACCACGAGGGGGCAGCACCCACCCACCCACAGTAGACGCGCAGGGCAGGCAGGCAGGGGGCTCTCCTCCCTCCCTGGGTTCTGGGCTTTGGGGAAATAGCATGACCTCATACACACAGAACTGACAGGGGACAAGCCCTGTGATGCCAACTGCGGCACACTCGGTCCCCCAGAAAATTCCAGCAAGGCCCAGTAACAGGGTAGCCCAGAGCTCTAGCATAAAACCTTTAGCAAATGGTGAGGCCTCTGCAGGCTCGTGACCTGAGGCTGAGATCCCCAGTCCAGCCAGGAGCCCATCAGTGCGTGGAGTCAGGGGTCCTCCCACCCAGGGCACCTCTTCCCGCTGCGCCTCCCAGGCGGGGCCTTCAGATTTCCTTGGCTCTTCCAGGGTTCCCTTACCTCAACCCCAGCGTTCTGACCTCCCTCCACGCCTTTTTCCTGGGCAGCTTTCTCCCTCCACCCATCTCCCCACATGCCACGGTCTTGGAGGAATGGAACACCATCTGCAAACACCGCAGAATGCAAGCTCCAAGAGGCAGAGGTTTCCTAGGGCAAGTTTTTTGGGGGGTGGGGGGGACTTGGTTTTATTGGAACAGCTTCGGGCACATAGTAGGCACTCAAGAAATACTCGTTGAATGAGCAAATGACTCAGGGGTAGGGTGGGCTTTCGCCTCTCCTTCTGGGATGACTGAGTTCAGGCAGCGTGAAGAACAGGACGTGGGGGAGAGGTACCCAACCAGATAGGACTTCACGGCCATTCGTCAGGGTCGGTTCATCACCTTCCTCACTCCAGCTCCTGGCCAGGCCCGGGTCTTTTCTTCCCAGTCACATGTGGGGTTTTTCTTTTTTGCCGCAGCAAACTCAGGGGCAGCTAAACTCTCAAATGCGGACATCACGTCCAAGGGGTGGGGGGACCAGATGTACAAGGGGTGCCAGTGAATGTGTTTCTGACTACAGTCCAGATGGTACCCACCTCCTCTGCACATCAGTATAGATCATCAAAGATCATTGTCATTTCGGTTTTCTTACTTCATTCTTTTTAAAAAAAATATATATATATATATTTTAATTGATTTCAGAAAGGAAGGGAGAGGGAGAGAGAGGGAGAAACATCAATGATGAGAATCATTGATCGGCTGCCTCCTGCACGCCCCACACTGGGGATCGAGCCCACAACCCGGGCATGTGCCCCGACTGGGAACCGAACCCTGACCTCCTGGTTCATAGGTTGATGTTCAACCCGAGCCACACTGGCTGAGCTCTGCCTTCATTCTTTTTTTTTTTTTTTCCTGATTTCATTCTTAATGAGACTTTTGCTTATAAGAACCCCTTGAACTTGCACCGGGCTTTTCCCTTTTCCTCGGCCCTTGTCTTGGTTGTCCCAGGAGAGCCGCACCCCTTCCTGACCTGGAGATGGGAGGGTGCACAGGTGTCTAGGGCAGGTGCGTCCGTCACATTTCTGCCTTAGGATCCTCCTTCCATCATCCAGACGGATATAGAAAGGCTGCCTGAAACTGCTTTAAAAACAAAGAGAGGCTTAATTTAAAGATTAAGAAGTTCTGGACCTAAAAACAAATGAATCTGGGAATTGCTGTTGGGATGAGGCCAGTCAAAGCTGTTGGTGCCCAACGCTTTGGGCATGGCAGCTTCGCAGTCACTTAGCAAACAAGTTCTCGGGGGCAGGCGCTGGGGGAGCACCCCGCCTGGGGAGCTGAGGGTGGGGAGGTGGGGAGGTGGATGAGACATAACAAAGGGCGAAATCACACTGCAAGGCTTGAAACCACAGCAGGACCAGGAGGGGGTCCCAGGCAGGGCCGCACCTCCTGCGTGTCCCCAGCCAACGGTGAGCCGAGGCTTCATCGTCGTTCAGGCCCACCCACTGTCAGGGGCCGGAGGGGTCACCCGGACCACCAGGGGGGCTTTGGCGAGTGTGACAGACCCCGTGGGCGTCAGGACCACGGACATCTCGGGCCTGGCCGGGCCTGGCAGGCGCAGGATGCGGGCGGGGTGGTCAGGAGGCCCCAGCACGGCGTCTGGAGCGGGAGGGGGCTGCCTCCTCCTCCGCACACCTTCCCTCCTCTCGCTCTCCCCCGCCTCCAGTCGGCCGCAACGAAGCCGCAACAATGCGACCAGCTGGGCGGGGAGGGGGCGAGCGGAGGTGAGAGGTCAGGGGTGAAGCGCGCTCCGCGGTCACCGGGGCTGCAGTGGGAGGAGCTGCGGGCTCGGGGGAGAGGGAAGCGGGGCGGAGGGGGCGGGAGGGGGGAGGTGGCGGAGGCGCGCAGGGTGGCGCGCTCGGCTGGGCGCCGGTGGCGAGAGGGTTACGCGCCTCGGCAGGGCTCGGCTCGGCGGAGAAAGGCTGAGATCCGGGCCGCCAGGGCCCTGCAGCGACCCGGTCGGCCCCGCGCCGCGCCCCGCCCACCCCGCCCCGCGGAGGGCGCGCCCGGGCGAGGCGGGGCCGAGAGGAAAAGGCGCCACCGGAGAGTGGTGTCCGCTGGCCTCGCTGGAGGGAGGCGAGGAGCCCCCGGGCCCCCAGACCCCGGCCCCCCTTCCCCTCGCCTCGGGTTACCTCTCGTCCGCCCCCTGCCGCCGCGAGCCAAGGCCGGCGCCCCGCCCGGAGATGGGCCGACGCGTGGATGGCGCGGCTCCCAGCGCCGCCAGATCGCAGGAGCCGGGCGCCGGGGCGCTGCGCTGAGGCTCCCGCTCGGCGCAGCCCGGAAAGCCTGCAGGTGTCCTTGGCCGCCCGGCCGCCGCCCGGGAGACTCGTCCGCCGGCGCCTAGAGCCCCGCTCCCCGGAGCATCCCCGCCCCCCGGGATCGGCGCCGCGCAGGACGCCCCGTCCGAGGCCCCCTCTGCCCCGGCGCCGCTCCCAGCCGCCGCCGCCCGGCGGACGCAGGGCCGGAGGCTCGCTCCTGCGGGCGCGCTTGTTTTCCTGCCGCCGCCTCGCCCTGCGCAGCCCCCGCCCGCCAGATCGCCGCTCCCCGCGCGGCCCCGCCCGCCCTCGGTGCCCGGCGCTGGATTTATGAATGGGGGGAAGAGGCCACATGCCGCCGCCGCCGCCTCGTGTTGACCGCGCGGAGCCCGGACCCGAGGAGCCCCGGCTGCCGTGAGAGCGTCGTCCCGGCCCCGGAGGACTTGTTGCTGCTGCGCTGCCGCCGCCGCGGGGAAGCCGCCGCCGCCGGGCTCGGTGCGGTCCGAGAGCCGGGGGTGGCCCGAGTGAGTGAGCGCGCGCGCCCGGAGCCTCGCAGTGCGCCCGGCCGTGCGCCTCCTGGTCTTTGGGGGGTGGTGTCCGGGCGAGTGTCTGAGTGTCCGGTCCTCGCGGGGGAGTGTGTGTGCGCTTGCCCTGCTCTCCCGCACCCCGGCCCCTCGCTGAGGTTCTTGGCTCTCCGTCCCCCCTCCCCCCCCCCCGCCTCCCTCCCCGGCGCTGCGTGCCCAAACCCCAACCACCTGTGCACCCGAGACACCCAACTCCTCCCGCTCGGCGCCCCGGGGGGAGCCGGGGGCAGGGCCACGCCGCAGAGGGGGCCGCTGCCGCCTCCTGCCTCCTCGTCGCCTCCTCCCCGCCCCGGTCTGACGCTGCCTCCTCGGGAAGGGTGTTTGGAGGGCAGCGGCCGCCCCAAGCCGAAGCCCCGCAGCGCTTCTTATGATCAGCTCGGTGTGTGTCTCCTCCTACCGCGGGCGCAAGTCGGGGAACAAGCCTCCATCCAAAACATGTCTGAAGGAGGAGATGGCCAAGGGCGAGGCGTCGGAGAAGATCATCATCAACGTGGGCGGCACGCGACATGAGACCTACCGCAGCACCCTGCGCACCCTCCCGGGCACCCGGCTCGCCTGGCTGGCCGACCCGGACGGCGGGGGCGGCCGGCCCGAGTCCGATGGCGGCGGCGCGGGCAGCAGCGGCAGTAGCGGCGGCGGCGGCGGCGGCGGCGGCGGGGGCTGCGAGTTCTTCTTCGATCGGCACCCGGGCGTCTTCGCGTACGTGCTCAACTACTACCGCACCGGCAAGCTGCACTGCCCCGCCGACGTGTGCGGGCCGCTCTTCGAGGAGGAGCTCACCTTCTGGGGCATCGACGAGACCGACGTGGAGCCCTGCTGCTGGATGACCTACCGGCAGCACCGCGACGCCGAGGAGGCGCTCGACATCTTCGAGAACCCGGACGGAGGCGGCGGCGCGGGGCCGGGTGACGAGGCCGGCGACGAGGAGCGGGAGCTGGCCCTGCAGCGCCTGGGGCCCCACGAGGGAGGCGCGGGCTCCGGCGCCGGGTCCGGGGGCTGCCGCGGCTGGCAGCCCCGCATGTGGGCACTCTTCGAGGATCCCTACTCCTCCAGGGCGGCCAGGGTGAGTGGCAGGAGCCTGGGTCATGGCCCAGGTCTGCAAGGAGGCGCGTGGTGTTGGTGGGTAGAGGCAGGGAGGAGCCTGGCCCCAAATGACTTACCTTTCCCTGCTTCCCTCCCAATTCCCTCTGCCTTCCATGGGCCCCAGGGATATCTCTCTCTCTCTCTCTCTCTCTCTCTCTCTCTCTCTCTCTCTCACTCTCACACACACACACACACCCTCTTCCCTGCATGCCTCATCATGAAATTGCACACACTTGACTTCTTCTTGAACCAGCCTGCTTTGCTGCACCCCCTCCCGGCCAGTGGGGGGCCCTTAGCTGAGCTCTTCCAACCCCTTGGGAAGACAGGCCCCTTTTCTTCTTCTCCCCACCCCTCTGCAGGGTCAGAGTCCTGGAGAGCCACACGTAGGCCTTCTGCTGGGGTCAGGCAGGGTTTAGGGAAGCAACTCGAGTGTCAAGCGCCCATTCTGTGTGGCAGGCCCTAGAGGCGCTGCCTCCAGGTGAGCCCTCTCATTTAAGCCCTCCAGCATCTCAGTGCTGGGAGCTGGAGTTTCAGAGAGGCGGGCGCCGGCTTCGGCCTCTAATGCTCATAAAAGGCAGAGCTGGGACCAGAACTCACGCCTGTGGTCCGGCTTTGGGAGAGGCCTCTTTTCAGGGTGCCCCATCCCATGCCCCTGAGGCTTCCTGCACGCCTGGGATGTGCTGGGGTGAGCGAGAGTTAGACAGGAAGGTGCCTGATGTCTGGGCCCTGCAGGCTCCCAGGCCAGTGGCCAGTGCAGGCTGCCGGGTGATGAGCCCATGTTTGTTGCTGCTTCTTCCTGCTGCGGCACCTCTTGGCTTCCCAGAAAGCCCTGGTTCAGGGTTCTGCTTGAAGTGGGCGTATGGGGTGGGGGTGGCTTAGACCCTTCCCCAAGTCAATCCAGTTGCCCCAAACCCTCTCAGGTGGAAGGGGGGGGGGCGGGTATGAGGGAGACATGCTTGGGCAGCTAGAAAACAACCATGAAGGATGGCTTAGATTCTTTGAAAAAGGACCCTGGGGCCTGGTGTCTGACTTCCTGGCTGGGGTCTGTCCGGGACCCACGTGTGGGTCTGGGGACTGCCTGCTGCTGTGGAAGCTGGTCCTGTCACCTCTGGCATCCCAGGTTGTCATGCTAGTGAGTCTGGAGCCCTGCTGCCCTCCCAGCACCCCCTGTGCCAGCCCTCAGCCGGGTTATGGAAGGAAAAGTTCCCTTCCGCAGCCCTCCAGGGGAGGGCAGGAGCTGGGGATGGGGCTACTGGGAGGGGCCAGGCTGGGCTGGACCAGGGCAGGGGGCTCGTCTGCCTGGAAGAGAAGGGGGGAGCAGAGGGCTCAGTGGCCATGGAAGCCAGGCTGGGGCTGTGGGCGTCCCAGGGCAGCCCCTGGAAGCCGGGGACCTTCTTCGGGCCCGAGAGTGAAGCTAGTCAGCTGCCCTTGTTTGTTCCCTGCAGCCCGAGACCCGCTCAGAAGGTGAGGGCCCAGCGTGCCCCGGCCTGGGTCTGCTGTGAGTTCTGTGGGCCTCTCCCAGCAGTTCCCCGACCCTGGCTGTGTGCACTACGGGGGAGAGACAAGCAGGGTTCATTCAGGCTCTTCCCAAGTGAGGGGCAGGGGAGCAGGAGGCAGACTTAGCTGGATGGAGGTGGGACAAGCCGGGCAGGCGGGGAGGGGGGAGCTAGGCCTTCTTATACCTGAGCATTCTAGGGCCTCTGGGGACTTCCACCATCTCAGGTTCTTCCCTCTTGGATCCCCAGGGACTGTGACATCAATGAGTTCATTTTTTCCTTAAACTCCTCAAAGAGGGGCCCAGCCAGGGGGCTCTGAGTCAGCTCGGAGCCGGGCCAGGCCCTTGAGGTCGGCCAGGAGCCCACATCCTTTGCCCTTTGGGTGTAGAGCCCCGTCAGCAGGGCGGCCCAGGTGAGGTTGAAGATTGGGGCGAGGCAGGGTTCACTCTCCCCAGGAAGCAACGCCGCGTCAGGCTTCAGAGCTGGTCAGTGTCTCCTCAAAGGCACTGAACGGGCAGCAGAGCCGGCCACCCGCCTGCGTGGAGTTGCCGGCCGCTGGTCTCTGAGACGGATGTGCACAGCTGCCCGGGCCTTGGCAGCACCCTGCCCAAGAGCGCGTGCCTCCTGCGAAGGAGCCCGGGCCAAGGCGAGCCGGCAGCTGTTCCTGGGACGCAAATGAAAATAGAGAATTAAGAAAATGAATAACTGTTTGTTGAGCCCTCCATGCACATGCTCTGCACTAGTCTCTAATCCCCCCAATGCACCGGCAGAGGAGGTGTCATCCCCTTTAATAGCTTGAGGCTGCGAGAGGACAGACCTGTCAGACCGCACAGCCCAATAGTGGCAGCTGAGAATCAAAGCCAGGGCTCCCCGGCCCCCCAGCACCCCCCTCCTCCCATTACAACAGCTTTTCTCCCCTGAAGGAGGCTGTTTTCCAAGACTCTGGCCTGGGAGGTGTTCTGAGGGTGTGCGCCTCCTGTGGGTGACATCAGAAAACCCCGGGGCAGACGGTGACGTCAGAAGTGACACTTGTTTTCTCACCCCTCTAGGTCTGAGGGTTGGGGGGCTGTGCCCGCCCTGCTCTGACCCTGGGGTCTGTGCCCGTACCTTCCCTGGCAGGGCCTGCAGCACTGCGGCCCGTGGCCTTGGGGTCCTCACCGAGGGCCAGTTGGATCCAGGAGCCCCAGGAGCAGGGCTCTGCCCCAGGCATCCCTTCGCACCAGCATCTGGCACAAATGACAGGAGCAAACCAGATACCAACAGGAAGGGAACTGAGCTGATTGTGGGAGCCTGTTGCCTAGCTACCGGCCTGGCCCAGGCAGCTCTGAGTTCGGGGGGTGGGGGGTTCACCCTGCTCCCTTCACTGTGGCTGGACCCATAGGTGGCTGTGCCGTGGTTCCTGCCCCCACCTGCCACTGTCTCAGTCCCAGGGAGAGTGGGGCTCGGCAGCAGGCAGGGAGGCTCCCAGACCCAGAGGGACCAGTGGCGGTTTGGGCAGCATCCAGAGCTGCAGTCGGGCCTTCCTCCTTTTCTCCGGGCGGGCAGGAGGCCGATAAATGGGCCCGGGACGCTCCCTCCCCCACCCCAGTCTGCAGAGGTGCCAGGGGCTGGGCTCACTGATCAGCCCTCTTCAGGGTGATAGTCCTTTGGCTAAATCAGTCCCTGGATTGGGTTTTCCCACAATGTCACCCTTTTACATGGAGGACACGACGCACAGGAAGGCCGCTGGAGCTGTGCTTTCATGTCCATTAAGCATCCACCAGGTGTCAGGTGTCACCTCTGCTTTCTTCCAGCGTCTCATCTGGCCCATGCGAGGCAGGGATTGTTATTGGTTTTCAGAGAAGGAAACTGAGGCCCAGAGGGGCTGGCTCAAGGTCACACAGACCTCATGAGTCCAGGCTGCTTCTACCGGTGCCTCGGCGCCTCCTGCGGCTTCTGCTGGAGGCCTGTGACTCAGGAGGGCTCAGTCTGCTGTCCCCGTCCCACTACCCCCCCCCCCCCCTCCCGCTCTTCTCCCTCCAATCTGAAGCCCCGTCTCCATCCCCAGGTTGGCTCACATCTGAGCTTGCTCGCTCGCTGTCCTCTCACTGTAGGACTGTCATGGGACAAAGAAAGGAGACTAGCAACCTTGGCCCAGGCAGGGGCCCAAAGCCAAGGCCTAGAAGGGAAATGCCCAGCGAGGGCCTCTCGCCCTTGCTGAAGACCCCGGCTTCTCAGCCTGGGCACTGCCAGGACCAGCTGGTCAGTGGGCACAACTGTTGAACCTGTCAGGCTGGCCCTGACACACGACAGGCTTCAGAATGAGGGCAGGACTCCCTGGTCCCTCGCCCTCTGCCCTCTGGGGTAGGGAGAGCCGGCCAGCTGAGCCCAGTGCCAGCGGGCCCAGCCACAGCCCCCCACCTGCCCTGAGGCCCTCCATGTCCTCCTGGGTTGGTTTTGTGTTTCTTCTCTGGTTCTAACAGCCCCGCATTTGCCTCTTGAACATCTTGTCTCTGGATGATGAGGTGTTTCCGTCACCGTGGGGGTTGGGTGTGAAGTGGGGGAGGGGATAAAATAAATGGGGACTGTTTTGGAGATTTGGGGGAAGAGGAGGCAAGAATAGAGTCAGGCAGCTGGGCCTTGGGAACAGGGAGCCCCCAGGCCCCTGCCCTCCACCATGGACAGTGTCAGCCTGGGATGCTGGCACCAGGGCACTCATGCCATCCTTGTGCCTGAGCAGCCTTGCTGGCAGGACCTCTGCCCAGCGCCCTGCTGGGGGTTCCAGGCTGGTGATGGTTACCTGGCCCCTGGCAGGGTCCCCATCAGTCAGTAGACTCGGCCCAACCACAGAGCCAGAGTCTGAGCGCCCTGGTGCCTGGAGGGGTTCCTGGGCACACCTGTCACTTCTAGCCCCAGTTAGGGGGGCTGACCATCTCTCCTCGCGACAGGCTCCCTGGGACCAGGAGAGGGAGCTGGCAGCCCCCTCGGCAGCAGTCACTCAGAAAACATTTCTTGAGCACTTACTGCGTGCCGGCACCGAGCTGGGCTCTAAACATAAAGACGAGTCAGGTGGCACTTGTTCCTGAAAAGAGCCGGGCCAGGTACAGGTACAGCAGGTGGCTGTCGGGGGAAACTGGGGGCAGGAGATAGTAATGACAATACAAGATGGATCAGGAGCCATGTCCCCGTCTTAAAAGTTCACTAGGAGGTGAGAGGAGGAAGGGCTAAGTCCCACCTCCAAGCGGCCAGTTGGTGGGGGGGGGGGGTGGAGTGGGGGGGCTGTTCAGGCAGCTTCTCGGAGGAGCTGGGAGGTGAGCCGGGAGGCCCCGCAGGATAGCCACTTGGCTCCCTGAAGTGGTTTTTAGAAGGAGGCGGGTTATAAATACGTCTCCAGTGTGGGTAGTGTTTACCCATGCAGTTAGGGGAGGGGGGGCTTCCCGGCCAGGGGACCAGCTTGAGCAGGGACAGGATGGCTTGGGACACGGATAGGCACTGTTTGGCCAGATCAGTTCTTGGCCAGTGATCTGGGCTGGACTGCACGCCTTCTGGGGCCCTCAGGGGTCCCCAGGGGCCCCAAGTGCTGCCTTGGCAGGGGGTGGGATTAGAGCTGGCTCTGGGCATGGGAGCCAGTGGGCCAGGTTCTGCTCCTGGGGGAGCGGGGGTCTCTTGGCTCGAACCTGGGCCTCACAGTGCAGGCCCTGCCCCAGGAGCACAGGCACCGCTCAGAGGTGCCTGGCCTTGCAGACCAGCTCCTCGCCTCCTCTAAGCTGAGGCTGCCCACTCCCTTCCCGGCGCTTCCTGGCCACTAGGATCTTGCTTCCCCGCAAGGCTCAGCTCCTCACCTAATCCCCACAGGTCTTCCTCTGCAAGTGTCTTTCTCTGGCTGTGGTCTCAAGTTCCTCTTCTCCTACACTCCATCCTTAATACAGGTTTTGGGGCTGAGTCTCCTTATGTGTATTTGTCCATCTGTCCCCCCGGCCCTTCCTCCATGGGCTCCCCTCCCGGCCCCACTGGTTGTCTTCAGTTCCCGATGACGGGTGTCTGTCACCTCCCAACCACCCCTGGCCGGTGCCAGATCCCCCAGACACTCTAGCTCTGTGCTGAGTTGTACAAATATCATTTCTTTTAATCCTCAAAACAGCCCTGTAAGGGAAGTTTACTACTCTTCTCCCCCCAGCACACCAAGCATGCTGTAGCCCCAGGGCCTTTGCACAGCCTGCTCCCTCTGCCTCAGCTCCTTCGGATCGGCTCTCACTCACTCCTCAGTCTCTGCTTAGGTGTCTTGACCTTGGCTTTGAGGCCTTGCCTGACCACCCTATTTGAAATAGCTCCCCTCCCTCACACTCCTTATTCCTTTTGCCTTTATTTTTCTAAGGCTTTTCCATCTGACATATTAAATGTTTTACTTTTTTGTTTGTGGACCGTCTCCCTCCACTGGAGTGTAAGGTCTAAGGGATGGGGGTGTCTTGCTTTCTTCTCTGCTGTGCCTCTGCCCCCTGAACAGTGTCTGGCACCAAGTAGGTGCTCAGCTTTCCATTTTACGAACCATGATCAGAGAGGCCAAGCACCTCGCCCAGGCTTTCCCAGGAAGTGCGTGACTTTACCTTTCCATCCAGGGCAGTTCTAGGGTGAGTTGGTGGAGGAGGCTGGGCACAGGGCTGGCCACTGGCTGAAATAGCTGGGCCTCTGGGACAGGGGGTCCCCAGCCCGCCAGCGCGAGGGGCCCAAGGGAGAGGAAGCGTGGAGGAGCAGTGGTCTCCTGCCCAGAGCGGAGGCGCCTCCTGTCCTGGGTGGTGAGACCCTCCTGCCCCTCCCAGCCCTGGAGAGGCCGGAGGGGAGACTGAGGCCCCACAGGTGCCACCCCAGAGGAGTGGGTTGTCTGCCCTCATTTGGTTGGGGGACTGGCTGGAAAGACAGAGCTCTGAGCTGAGGCAGGAGGTCTGGCCTCGGTTTGATCCTGAGAAATGGGCACATGTGGCGACCCTTTACCTGCCCTCATCTCTGACAGGTGGAGGTGAGGGGTGGAAGTGACTAGATGGGAATGGGGCAGTCCCTCATGCAGGGGAGGGTGCTTTGCACTCACCAGGAGGGGTTCTGGGGCAGCAGGGGAGGGAGGCACCAGGCCCTCCTTGGCCTGTGGGGTAAGAGTGGCCCAGGGCACAGGGTCCTCCCTCTCCCTCCCTCCCTTCCCCCTCTGCACCCTCTGTCCTGCCCCTTGGCAGTGCTTCCTGAACTTGTTTTTCTGAATCACTAATTACTTCACACTCCTCCCAGGTGGCCAAGCTCCTGGCTAACTTCTCCTCAGAGAGCGAGCTCCTGCTCCCCTTGCTTCTGGGCGGAGCTGGGGTGCTGTCCCCACCCCTCGTCCCAACCCCCTTTGCTTCTGGGGGGAGGGTGGCGCCAGGACTGTGGGCTCCCAGCTCACATCACTGGGCAGCTCCTCTCCCGATGCCACGGAGAGCTCAGAGGTTGGAGCCCTTGGCCCAGTGCGATGCCCTGACAGCCCATTTCTCAGGGGAAGAACCCTGAGGCCAGGAACAGAACTTGACATTTACCTTCATGGGGCAGAGCAGGCAGGAGAAGCTCCGGCAAAGTTGCCAAGAGGGGACGTGTGTCTGTGGTCTTCCCCCATTCTTCTGTCCCTATCGGATCAGCCCGTCCGTGTTCAAGTGTAAATAAGATAAGTCTTGCCCTGGCCCGTGTGGCCCAGCTGGTTGGAATGTCATCTCCTGCCCTCAAAGTTCATGGATTCGATTCCCAGGCAGGGCACATACCTAGGTTGCAGGTTCGATCTCTGGTCAGTGCATATGGGAGGCAACTGATCAATGCCCCCCCCTCTAATCAATAAAAAAGTAAATTGGTCTTAGTGTATGACAGGTGTCTGCCCTAAGCCACAGGTCCACATCCCTAAGAGCGACAGTCATCAGGGAGCTGGCTGGGAGAGTGTGGACTATTCAGAGAGGGCTGTCTGGGCCTGTGAATCGACCCTGGCCGGGAGCTGGTGCAGGTTGATGTGAAGAGAAGGTGCAGTCTCGGAAGTTAGCAGTGCTGCGTTCAAGCCCCCCGGCTTCCAGGCTGTGTGACGTTAGGCAAGTCCATGATGAGGCCTGCTTCCCGGGTCCCTGGGAGGACTG
Organism: Myotis yumanensis; assembly: GCF_028538775.1. Taxonomy (NCBI): domain Eukaryota; kingdom Metazoa; phylum Chordata; class Mammalia; order Chiroptera; family Vespertilionidae; genus Myotis; species Myotis yumanensis. The sequence continues at coordinate 5,951,025 of NW_027223768.1, forward strand.
AGGCGATAACGCACACACAGAGCCCCACTGTGCCCGGCACGGAATAGACAGCTGATGGATGTTCGTTCCCCGAGTTCCCTCCTCGCCTGCTCTCGCTCCATTTTCCCAGACCCCCGTGTTCTCTGGTGTTGTGTGCTGCCCCCACTCCCCGTCCAGGTGCAGACTCCCAGGGAGGGGACCAGCTCTGAGGCCTCATTAGACGGCCACGCCATGGCCAGGCGGAAATCAGGCGTGGGGGTGGCCAGGTGGGGGTGGGGCCATGGTCCCCTCTCACCCGCCGGTTGTGGCTCAGCCCTGTGCTCGGGGAGGAGCCCACCCCCACCCACCAAGCCCAGCAGGCAGCACCATGGGCCCCGGACCCCAGCAGCGGTGTCCTGGGAGCGGTGAATGGCATCGCATGAATAGCAGATGACGGCTCCGTAATTGGTGTTATTACACATGCATTTCATCTCCATTCATAATGGTTGGACACTTAACCCCGCCGTGCCTCTGCCGAGTGCCGCTGTCATCACTCGGCGAGATCCAGCAGCTGTCTGACCAGCCGCTGCCGCGCTCGGGTCCTCATGGGTGCAGCCGAGTTCTCTCTGGAGCTTAGGGGCCAGGAAATGCCAGTTCGGGGAGAGGGAGGGTGGTTATTCTGGGCAGACCACCCTGTCTCCTGCGGTGGAATATCTGTCTCCTTCAGGCGCTTCCCACTGCCGGGCGGTCGGCTGGGACATCCTAAGGTGAGACGCAAGAGAGGGGCTTGGACTTGGGGCTTCCGGATGTGGGTCATGGCCAAGCTTCGCAGGCTCAGTTGACAGGAAGAGGCCCAGGGTCACCCCCGAGCCCCCTGCCTCGGGCATATCCCATCGTGCAGTGAGCCTCCAAATGCAGTGTGCCCGAGTCTCCCGGGAGGTCATTTAGTGCCCCCCACCCCCCGCCTTTCTCACTCAGTGGGCTTGGGCGGGGCCTGGGAATTTGCATTTCTAACTGGTTCCCAGGTAATGCTGTGCTGCTGGTCCAGCGCCCGGCTTGGAGGAACGCTGCCGGAAGCCTCGCTGCGCCCGCATGGCCTGCGGACATGCAGCTGGGCCTGCGGACAGACAGCCGGACCCACGAGCTTGTTAGAAATACAGAACCGCGGGTCCTGCCCTCACCGCAGAAGCAGGGTGGCAGTTTAACAAAGTCCCTGGTGGTTTACTCTCCGTACCAGTCTGAGAAGCCTTAGAGCACAGCTGGGTTCAGTCTGAGAAGCCTTAGAGCACAGCTGGGTTGGGGACGGGCAGAGCCAGGCAGGGAGCAGGCCTGGCAGCTATAGTCAGTTGCTTCCAGCCAAGACCAGCCTTGAACTCCTAGGCTCTGTGACAGCGACTGGGAAGTATTGCCTTAGAGCAGCCAAGCAGGTGGGGGGAGACCCTGTGAGGAGGGAATTTTAGCTCCTGGCTGTGAACTTTAACCACCCCCCCGCGCTGCAAGCAGAGGCCCTGCCCCCCGGGCTCACCCATCCCTGTCTGACAGCTGCTCCCTCTCTCCACCTCGCCCACAGGTGGTGGCCTTTGCCTCTCTCTTCTTCATCCTGGTCTCCATCACCACCTTCTGCCTGGAGACCCACGAGGCCTTCAACATCGACCGCAACGTGACGGAGATCCTCCGCGTGGGGAACACCACCAGCGTGCGCTTCCGGCGGGAGGTGGAGACGGAGCCCATCCTGACCTACATCGAGGGCGTGTGCGTGCTGTGGTTCACCCTGGAGTTCCTGGTGCGCATCGTGTGCTGCCCGGACACGCTGGACTTCGTCAAGAACCTGCTGAACATCATCGACTTCGTGGCCATCCTGCCCTTCTACCTGGAGGTGGGGCTGAGCGGCCTGTCGTCCAAGGCGGCCCGCGACGTGCTGGGCTTCCTGCGGGTGGTGCGCTTCGTGCGCATCCTGCGCATCTTCAAGCTCACGCGCCACTTCGTGGGGCTGCGCGTGCTGGGCCACACGCTGCGCGCCAGCACCAACGAGTTCCTGCTGCTCATCATCTTCCTGGCGCTGGGCGTGCTCATCTTCGCCACCATGATCTACTACGCCGAGCGCATTGGCGCCCGGCCCTCCGACCCGCGGGGCAACGACCACACCGACTTCAAGAACATCCCCATCGGCTTCTGGTGGGCCGTGGTCACCATGACGACGCTGGGCTACGGGGACATGTACCCCAAGACGTGGTCAGGCATGCTGGTGGGGGCGCTGTGTGCGCTGGCCGGGGTGCTGACCATCGCCATGCCCGTGCCCGTCATCGTCAACAACTTCGGCATGTACTACTCCCTGGCCATGGCCAAGCAGAAGCTGCCCAAGAAGCGGAAGAAGCACGTGCCGCGGCCGCCCCAGCTCGAGTCCCCCGTCTACTGCAAGTCCGAGGAGACCTCGCCCCGGGACAGCACCTACAGCGACGCCAGCCCCGCGGCCCAGGAAGAGGGTCTGGTCGAGAGGAAGCGGGCAGGTGAGGTTGGCGTTTGGGAGGGAAGGCTCCGCTCCCGCCGTGGCCCAGGGAGTTCCCGGGCTCCTCGGCCCTTGGGATCCGCTCTGTGCTTTACCGCTCTGGGCTCCTGGGTGTAACCTGTGCCCTGTGAGGGCCAAGTAGAGGCCGAACCTTTGTATCGTTTGGTTCTCTGATAGCCTCCTGACGTGGGGCCTGCGGGGTGAGTGTCCTGCTGAACTTGGGCTGCAGGGGGCGGTACATGGGCTGTCAGTTAGCAGCCTTGGTCCCTAATCTCGCGGTGCCCGCTCTGCTGTGTGCTCTGAGGCCAGTCCCTCACTCCCTGTGGGCATGGATTCCGCACCTGTAAAATGGGAACGATATTCATAGCCTACCCCCAGACTTTGATGGGTCCCAAACAAATGACAGAAAGTCTTTAAAGATCTTTACAACCATCAGGCACCCTCGTAAGCTGGAGAGCAGGGCAGCTGTTCTCCCCAGGTGCGTCCACAGTGAATCCCTTCTCCCCAACCTCCCAGTCTGCTGTCTCTGGCTAATTAGTGTGATCACGTAACAGCAGTGGGGGGCTGCCTGCTGCTCAGCACAAGCTAGACTGAGTCCTGGGCTCGGGGTTGGACATGGGATGGGGTTGGGGGGTGGAGGTGCGGGGGCCGGGGCGGGGGAGGAGCCCAGAGGCAGTTGCCGGGCATCGCTGGGTAAGCCTGCTGCAGCTGGCGTCAGAGTCCTGGAACGGGGCCTGAGGGCCTGAACCTCAGGCTTCAAGGATGGGAGGAGCCACCAGGAAAGCCCGCCCCCACCTGAGTCAGGAGATGGGAGAGGAGATTGGCTCAGCCTTGGCACTGGAGTCAGGTCGGGAATGGAACCTCGCTGTTGGGAATGGGGTGGGCTCCTAAGGGAAGCTGGGATTCCTGGTGTGGGGGACCGCTGTGGGGAGGCCATCGCGGAGCTGGGGGCAGGCCATCGGGGACCTGGGGGTAGGCCATTGAGGAGCTTGGGGGAGGCCATCGGGGAGCTGGGGGCTAGGCCATCGGGGAGCTGGGGCTAGGCCATCGGGGAGCTGGGGGAGGCCAGGACACTAAGGTAGCAGCTCCTGGCTAGGCTTGTGGGCAATGTGGGACTCATCCCCCAGGGCAGGTGCCTGATTGGGGATACGCACCTGTAGCCTGTTGGGGGACACGCACCTGTGGCCTGTTGGGGGACACGCACCTGTGGCCTGTTGGGGGGACACGTGTTGGGGGACACGCACCTGTGGCCTGTTGGGGGTGCCCATCATACATGCTGAAACCACTCACTGCCTGGGGCCCTCCAGGCGCCTGGGTCTTCCATAGACTTTGATGGAACAGCACCCACTGGGCTCCCCTCCTTCCCCCACCAAAGTGGTACCCTCCCCCGCCCTTGAGTATCAATCTCCAGCCCACGCTCCAGGGAACTGGAGCTGTCCCCCAGGCCCTTTCAGGGCTCAGAGGGAACCTAACACCACAGTGTGCACGTCCGTAGGCCAGCCGCCCGGCACACACTAACCAATGCCCGTCGGCCGTGCCTTAGCCTGGCCCTCACCGCTTGGCCACAGTCAGGGCTTTACTGGCAATGCCACGGCCACTGCCTCCAGACCGAGCGGCCCCCCCCTTCTGCGGATCCAAGGCCCAGCTTCACCCGGGCTGCGGCCTGACCGGGCAGGAGCCAGGTGAAGAGCCCACAGCAGTGGGGGCTGAATTGGAGCCTCTTCCCCCATCAGGGACCCCAGACACAGAGGAGCCCCGAGCATAGGGAGCTCTGAATCCTTCAGGTGCTCGACTCCAGCTTGGACGCCTGGTGAACAAGAGTAACCGCCTTCGGGTGGTCGGGGCAGACAGCTGGGAGCGCCACTCTACTGGCGTAGCCCTGCCAGTGCCACCTGCAGCTGACAAGCGAGGCGTCTCCGAGGGGATCTAAGCTCATCAGGTGCAGCCTGAACCAGACCCAAGGAGGAGGAAGTCCGCCGCCTGGGGGGGGCGGGGCAATCTCGAGGGGCAGCAGACTCGGGGAGTCCTTGCTTAGGGCATCTGTGGCCCATCTCCCAGGAAAGATGCTAGGCCAAGGCTGGGGAGGAAGCCAGCACCTGCCCCCTGCCCCCAGGACAGGCCCACTCCCTGGGCCCCTCCCCGGGTTGGAGAAGTGACCCCAGGTGACCCAGGGAGGAAGGCCAGGGCAGCACTGAGCACGTCCTGTCTGACCCCCTAGATTCCAAGCAGAACGGAGACGCCAACGCCATGCTGTCGGATGAGGAGGGGGCGGGCCTCACCCAGCCCTTGGCTTCCGCCCCCACCCGCACCCCGGAGGAGCGCCGGGCCCTGCGCCGGTCTGGCACCCGAGACAGAAACAAGAAGGCGGCCGCCTGCTTCCTGCTCAGCGCCGGGGACTATGCCTGCGCCGATGGGAGTGTCCGGAAAGGTATGGCTCCCCAGGCTGGGCAGGTGGGGAGCCCCCAGTGTCCCCCACAAAACTTGAAGCCCCCTCCTCCCCCGAGGCCATGGCCATCATCTCTTCCCTGGATGCACCCCAACTTTTAGGATGGGTACCCTGACCTCCCAGTCCGATTTCCTTAGAAAGGCCCACAGCATCCCCAGGAGGTACACATGGCTCATACCCCAGTGCCCACAGGGAAGACAAGCGCTGACTGGGAGCAGGGGTTCATGGGAGCAGGGGTCCCTGCCCCTCCCCTCCATCCTGTCACCATCTTCCGCTGGTGCCTGCTGTGACCTGCAGGCCTGGCTTCCCAGGGTCACTGCCTGCCTTTCCCTCGGCCTCCCTTAGACCCAGCCAAGGCTCCCCCAAGTAAGTAGTCCCCACAACACTCAGGAGTCGGGGGGAGAACGGGGTGCCAGTGTGAGGTCCCCTGGCACAGGGCCACCTCCTCCGTCCTGCCTTTTGGGGGCCTGGAGCCCAGAGGGGCGGACCCAGCTCTGCAGCCCCGGATGTGACTTAAGTAGAGCCAGAGGGTGACAGGGAGGGGGAGGCCGGGGCGGGGGTGGGGCAGGGTAGAGCTCCCCTCCTAAGTGTGTTCTGAAGGGTTAGAAGTGCCCAGAGGCAGCCATGGCCTCCCGTCAGGAAGGCTGCAGCGCCATCAGCAGGCCCCAGACTCACACAGGCCCTGGCAGAAGTGGGGGTGGAGCTGGGGCTCCTGGCCTGCGGGGGGCGGGAGTGATGAAGGATGGCCCGGTCAGCAGTGGCTGGGGACCAGGGGCTAGGACCAGGTGCTGCTGCCCGGGCCCTGGTCACTCTGTGTGTGTGTGTGTGTGTGTGTGTGTGTGTGTGTCTGTCTGTCTGTCTTCCCTGTCCTGTGGCCTAACCTCCCTAACACGCCCTGCCTAGTTTCAGAATCAACCTTGATCCCCCCTAACAAAGCCGTGCCCTGGTTCTCGGGCCACTTCGTACCCAGCCCTCCTCCAGCCCAATCCCCCCAACACTTCTCACTGTCCCCAAACCCCAGACCAGGGAGGGCATCTGTGGCAGGGGGAGTGCCTGCTGCAGGAATAGCCTGTCCCCCCAAGGATGTCCCCTGGCCTGTCCAGCCCACATGGCCTCCAGAGCCACCTTCCCAGGCCCTGTTCCCGGCCCTCCCAGCACCACTGTTCCCACCGGGCTCCTGGGGTGCCCTGACCCTCACCAGGCCCCGAGGGGTGGATGTCAGCGTAAGTCCTGCTGGGCGACAGAAACAGGAGCGACCTGGCAGCTGGAAGGAGATGCCCGGATGCTGTGCTCAGCCCGCGGCACCCTCTCCTGTGTGCCCGCGCTCGCTCCTGGCTCTTGCGCGCCCCGATCCTCTGGCCCTGGCAGTGCCTCCCCCTGCTCCCCACCCCAGCGGGCAGTGGCTTCCACGGCGTCCTGGTCAGACCCGGATGCTACTCCGGCTGCAGCTCACTAAGGGGCCGGCCCAGAATATGAGGACAGGCACCGCCTCCCGGAGGACTTGAGCACCCCTGCTGTCCCCCCAGTGTTATGAGGGGCTCAGTGGAAGGAACGGAGGGAGGAGGGACCGTGAGGTATGGGGAGCAGGTGGCCCTGGGGAAGGCGTCGCACTGCGCGCGCGGGGCCTGCGCCCCACCCCTGCATCTCTGGGGGCTCCTGGGCACCGGCTGCTCTGTCTTCAAGATGCCTCCACACTGCTTCTTGGCAACAGCGTGTAACTCAGCCAATTAGAGTGACCGTCGAGCGGGAACAGGTGGGTTGCCAGGAAACAGGCCGTGCCGTGCACTCTCGGCAACTTTCCCCTGCGCCGGGCCCGCTGCTCTCACTTCTCCGCACCGGGCTCACGTAGGACCAGGAGAGAGTGGACAGGCCTCCTCCTGCCACTCCGGCCCCACGGTGAGCCTGTGGCTGCCCTGGCGGGTGGCGGTGCCGCCCAGGGCTTCTGAAAAGGGGGGCGCTGAATCTTCATACACCTGGAGGGGAACTTAGCTGGGACAGCGCAGGGCAGAGGTCAGCTGGGTGTGTGGCCCTGGAGTCCACCCTCAGGGGACCGGGGAGGCCAGCCCCTCCACCCGGCTGGGCCGCCTGCCCTGCAGGGTGCCCTGGAGTTCGAGGCCGTGGAGCCGCTCTGGTAAGCTGTGCGCCCTCTGACCTGTGCCTTTTCTCTACCAAGGCCGTGAAAAGTCCAGGAGTCTAAGCAACATAGCCGCAGCAGCCGGAGCCAGCCTGGGGCTGTCTCCACTGGCACCCCGATACAGCTCGCCCTACTCTCCGAGAAAGCTCCTGCTCTCCCTCCCTCCACACCCCCTCACCAGCCCACCGCCTGGACACTCGGCCCCTTAGCTGCACCGGCCCTCCTGCCCCCGGGCCCGCACACACAGGGAGCCACACTCATGCCCGCCGGCCCCGCTCCTGGGGCCTCAGGGAGCCGGGTGGATGCAGGAGAATCCAGGCCCCTGAGCCTATCCCCTCAGCACCCCGCTCCCCACGATGCTCAGGTTTGGACCCGAGGGCGGAGGGGATCACTCTCAGGGCCCCCCATCCTGAGCGGGAGGGGCACCACCCCCAGGACCTGTGTCTCAGCCCTGCCCTCCCCCACACAGTCCCACCTTAACCAAATACATCTCCATTCCTTGGCCTTCAACCAGTAACCAAACAGCTGGCAACCAGTGTCTCTGTCTGTCTGTCTGTCTGTCCGTCCCACACCCAGAGCAGCAAGGACTCAGGCTGTCCCACGAGCATCTCTGCTGTGGCCGGGGGTGCGGGGAGGCCCTCCCCCCCACCGGGGACACCCACACCCCATCTGCGCCCCCCGCCTCGGCCCCTCTCCACGCTGCTTTCCTCTGCTTCCAAGCTGTTGCCTCCCCTCCCCCTCCGCCGCCTCACTGCCAGCCCAGCCCCTGCTCGCCTCGCTCCCACCCAGCCTTGCGCTCTGTGTTGCTGCCAGAACCGGAGACTCATCTAATTTCTCTAATTAAGTGTATTCATTTACCTAACGAGCCAGGAGCACAACAGGGTTGTAAGTCACTGTGTGAGCAGGGCTGCACCTTGGCAGGGACAGCTGAGGGGTAGTGGGGGGACAGAGCTACCCTGCCCGCCACTCCGGGTGCACTGCCGGGAGGCGGGGGGGGAGCCGAGCCACAGGGCCCGTCCCCAGCAGTGGGCAGAGCAAGGCCCTCAGGCCGGCCCTCCACAGCCAGGGCCAGCCCAGGGCTTCCTGTTCCACCTGATGGGAATGAGAGCTGACAGGGGAGCCGTGCGCCTGGCAATTTTTAGAGTCAGATTATGCAACTTGGTTGAGGGAGTGACTAAGAAGGGCCGCGTCTGCTGCCTCCAGGGTGGGCAAGGATGGGTGTGGCAGGACAGGGTTCGGAGGACGCTGGGAAAACCCCCGGAGGCGGACTGGAGCCAAGGTCAGCTCCTCCGGAGCGCGGGGAGCACCCCACTCGGCGCGTCTCCAGCCCTGGGCAGGCTCGGGGTGCGCCTTCCAGAAGGCCTGTTCCCTGTGGGGGCTGGGAGAGCCCAGCCCTGCTGTGGTCTCGGGGGCCGCCTCCCACTGGCTCTCACAGTGAAGTGTCCCCCTAAGAGTGGAAAGACACAGGGGACCCATGGGACCACCCTTCAGAGGGAGCAGGTCCCTTTCAGGGTCAGGGACAGGGATAGGACAGCCCTGGGCTCTGGATGGAGACACCAGGGACCTTCTCCCTCGGGGCGAGTTCGAGGGCCCAGCTGCTCCTTCGCGGGGACTGCTCGGTCCTGCCCCGCAGGGCTCCCTGGCTCCTGGCCCCCAGCCTGGCTCTGCGGGGACGTGATGAGCTGGGCGTCCGGTTTAGCACGGGCGCCGGGGCTATTTTCTCCCCTGCCTGGCGCTTCTGGTTCAGGGAGCTGAGGCGGCTATTTCTGTGGCAGCCGTCCCCTGAGTTGTCAGGAGCCCAAGTTTCCACGGCACCCACCGCCCCCTCTCCTCCCACGGGGATGGGCCTGCTCACGGCGCCCCGGTGCTGGGCACAGATGTCCCTGGGCGACGGGAGGCAGGAGTGCCAGGCTGGAGCCCCCAGTGCCTTGGGAGAGGGGCTCCCCCACGTCCCTCCCGGCCCCCTGGCTTCTGTAGGGGAGACCCTGACCCAGCGCCTTGCCAATGGGGAGCCGCGCAGGTGTCTGCCCCTCTCACTCTCAGCACCTCGGCCTCCGGGGGCCCTGGGGAAGGCAAAGCAGGTTCTGGAGCTGACAGAGACCCTATGGGGGTGGGGGGGGGAGGCAGACAGGCTGCCTGCAAGGCCCCAGACTGGCCCAGGCTCTGGCCTTCCTCCGGGGAAGGCTCTCCTCGCCCTTCCCCACAATCTGACAGCCCAGTGCACTTCACCTTGGATCTTGACTTGGACCTGTACCCGTTCCTTGGCTTCTAGAAGCCTTTCCTCCAAGCTGGGCCCAGCCTCTCCCACAGAGCAGGGGAGCAGCCTGGGAGTTAACCTTACGTTCAGTTTGTACAGTTTGTATAGGGCTGGAGGCCACTTCTCAGCCCCAGGGCTTCTGAGAGGGGAGGCTGTGCGCTGGGACCAGCCGGGTTTGTTTTCTCAACAAGGACCGGCACATTCAGGCTCCCCAGTCCTCCTGGTCAGCATTCAGCCTCCAGCCCTGGGACTCCACCTGCCTGATGGAGGAGGGGGGCTGGGTATGCCATGGCTGAGCCCCTGGAACAATGGGCGGGCCCCAGGTGGTGGTGGCAGATGGAGCCGGGTAGGGAGGGGAAGGGGGAGCCCGAGTGGGCAGGCAGCAGCCGGGTGCTGGCTGGGGGGTGACGGGCCCAGCAGGAGCGTCCCCCTCTGCCTTGTGCCGGGCTGCAGAGCTGGGTCCCTCTCTCCTGGGCTAGTGGTCCCTCTGTCTCGAGCAGGTGTGGAGCTGAGCCATAACATCACCGGGAGGCAGAAGGGTGGTGAAGGGACTCACCCCGGACCCTGACTCATCCCTGCCCTTCCGGGCCTCTGAGCCCTGTGTCCCCATGCTGTCCAGCTCTGCCCCTGGCCTGCTCTCTAGCCCACAGCCTCCTCGGCAGCTGCCTTCCTCCTAACGTCTCATTCTTTGTGTCTCCCTTTCTTTTGCTGAACTCCTTGCCCTCCGCCCCCTGAAGGCCATGTTGAGCCGAAAGTGTGCGTCCCAGTGTCTCACACCTGTGCTCTTTAACACAGAGACCTGCCAAGACGCTCTCTCGTCCAACTATGCCCAGGCCGAAGTCCTCACCCTCTCTTAACACGGCAGCAACGTGAGAGAGACAGGCAGACAGACAGAAAGCCAGAGGCTTAGGGGGACTCTGGAACCCAGGCAAGGACCTTCCGCTGGGCAAGACTTGTTGGCACAGGACGGATGGAAAACCTCCCGTCTGACCCCCGGGGCCCGGAGCCATCCGGTCCGACGTTTTGTTCTGTTGTGATTGAAGAGATATATATGCACATATAGCATCTATATTCATACATACTGTACTCGTGTGTGTAGTGCACGTGCTATTGGTGGTCTGTCTCAGGCCGTCTCCCCAAGCCCTTGCCCCTCCCCCAAGGCCCCCCTCCCTTCCCTTCACTGATTCCCTGTTCGCGTTGTACGTGCTGCGTGTGGAATGTCCCAGGAAAAGTTGCCTGGGAGCCGCCCGTCCAGCTGGGTGGGCCCAGGCTAGACTCTCCCTGTGGGGGTGTTTCCCTGTGGGCCCGTGGCCTGTGCCAGGCCAGGCTGCCCCCGGGGTCACTGCCCCACCAGCCCCACCCCACCCCAGATTGGGGTTCTACCTCCCACCCCACGCCCCAGTTGTGGGGGGACTTCCAGGGGCTTCTCTGCAGCTTCTTTCACCTCTGCCCCCCTTCCCTGTGTCCTTGACTGAGGGGGCATTTTGGGTTTTTTTAATCTTTGGTTTTTCTGTCTCCCTCGTTCATGTGTTTTCAATGATGCTGCCGGGCAGACAGGCAGGGAAGGGGCCTGTCTGCCCACCGGGCTCAGGGGTCTGAGAAGGGGAAGCTTCGGGCGAGTGGAGACCAGTTGCAATACTGTACTTCCTGGCCGGTGGCCAGAGGATGCGTGCAATAGCGGAGGCCGGGTGACCCTTCGACCTTGGCCTCTGCCCCTCCCTCGGCTCTCCCTCCCCGCTCCCGCCCTGCCCTGCCCTTCGCTGGCGTTGGTCCTGGTGTTGGTCCTTTTCTAAAGCTGCCCCCTCCTGTGTGTCTGAGGCAAGCCTAGGCCAGGGCCCTGTCACCCTGTCTGCATGCCTTCGACTGTCATGCTGTGCTCAACCCTCAATAAAGACATCTGGAGCGTCCAGCTGCTCCTGCGTGTGAGCGACTGCCTCAGCCTCTCCTTTCCGGCTCTGTGTCTGTGGGGACCCCCCTGGGCTGCCATCCCAACACCTGAGAAATGCAACACTCTCCGCGAAGCCCCGCCCCCACAGGCATCGTCCATTCGGAGCAGCGAGACACTGGCGCTCAGAGAGGGAGCGTGAGCTGCCCACGGTCGCACCCTGAGCCTCCCCTGCCTCCCAGGCGGGTTCTGAGTCCCCCTGCCACGGGGCCTCCCACCGCCCCTGGAAGAAGAGGCCGTTGCTTAGGCCGCCACTGTGTTCCCTGCGTGTTTGTGCAGGGCCTCCCTCCCCCCGAAGTCGCACCACCTTATGTGGGCCAGGGCCCTGGGGATGCCACAGCCATGCGCAGCCCGGATGGCTGGTGAACCGAGGCCGGCGAGGGGCTGGTGGCACAGCCGGGACCACTTAGGGCTGGGGCATGAGCGCCGCCAGGGCCCAGAGAGGGTGGGGGGTGGGAAGTGACAGGGCCGCCCCTCACTGTCACATAAGGGCACACGCAGGGCTGGCTTCACGGGCCTGTGGCCTGGGCAGTTGCTCAAAAGGGCCCGACGCTTGACTTCATCTCAGCTGCCGCTGACTTGAAATGACTCATGGCTCTGAAGGGGCGCTGGGCTTGCGTTGTGCACTGGGCCCTGGGAATTACACAGCCAGGTCTGGGTGTGTGTTTGTTCTCCTTACTCTTTTTTTTAAAAATATGTTTTTATTGATTTCAGAGAGAGGAAGGGAGAGGGAGAGAAACATTAATGATGAGAGAAGCGTCCTGCCTCTTGCACGCCCCGCACTGGGGACTGAGCCTGAAACTGGGCATGTACCCTGACCAGGAATCAAACTGCGAGCTCCTGGTTCATGGGCTGATGCCCAACCACTGAGCCACACCAGCCTGGCTGGTCTCCTTTCTCTTGTCTTACTTCTTCCTCCTACTCTAGGCATAGTCGAGTCATAGGGCCTCGGTTTAAAGTCTGCACCTGCCACTCACTAGGTGAGCCATTTGGGACAACCTCGCTGACCCTCAGTTTCCCGGTTTGTAGAATGGGGACAATGGTAGCCCCTACGCCAGAGACAGCAGCGAGCGGAAAGACCTGGCGTCTCGGTATGACATGCGGGAGATGCAGACAGCATCCGTTCCTGCCCCACCCTCTCCTGTAGCTCTCGGGCTTTCTCCCCAGGTTTCTGCCGTCTGCACCCAGCCACACCGACAGAGGACAGAGCAGCCGGGTGAGGACTGAGGACACGGGCCAAGGGGAGGGAGGGAAGATGCGAATGCGAGGGAAGCCTGTTCCTGAAGCGAAAGGGAGAGTTGGGCTTGGAGCCTGGGCTGCAGAGGCGAGGCATGGCAGGCGGCCAGTTGTCAATTAAAGATAAGATCGCTCCTCGGCTGTGGAGGGCAAGTCGTGGAGGGCAAGTCGGGGCTTTGACCGCCCCCCTACCCTGCACCGCCCCCCCAGGCAGGAGAAGCCATTTGCAGCCGGGCTCGGCTGGGCCAGCCATAATGGGGTGGGAAGCGCTGCTGGCTCCGTGACGTCACGCACCAGGGCCCACGTCCGAGACGGCTGGGTCTGTATATAGAGACCATGTGGCACCATTTCATGTCGGGCAGAGAACCCACCGAGCAGCCCTGGGACCAGCTGCCAGGTGGTCCTGGGGGGACCTGAGGGGATGCAGCTGGGGTCCCGGTGGCCCCTGGAGGGGAGCGGCGCCGGGCGCAGGAGGGCGGAGAGCTCAGTGAGGAGCCGGAGAGCCCTCCTCCCACCTTCCAGAAACTGCCGGCAGTTCTGTCCGGGGACCAGGCTGGGCTTCCTCTGGTCCGGAAGCTGGTGAGGAGTCCAGGGAGGGAGCTGGTTCAAGAGCGGGGCGCTGGTGACGGAGACTGACTTCGGTGGTCAGTGTGCTTTTTAACGTTTTTATGTTCTCACCATCGGTCGATTCTCATAGCAAAGGTGTTGTTTTCCCCGTTTGTAGAAAAGAAACCAAGGCTTGAGGAAGTGAGGGAGCTGATCTGTCGCTGCCCCGCCCCTCACATAAGGTCGAGAGGCTTCCTGGATTGATTAGCGGGAGGTGACACCCCGCTCAGGGAGCCCTTGCTTCTTCCTTCTGAGTCTTATCGTCTGTGCTCGGAAGGGGATGGCCCGTGGGGACCTGTCTGGGAACCAAGTTAGACGACTCGGTGCAAAGGTGACCCCCACCTTCAGGCCCGTGGAGGGCACGCGAGGGGGAGTGGGTTCAGAGACGCCCTGGTCCCGGAGAGCAGAGCCGGCCCGGCAGGTGGAAATGTTCGGGAGGCAGACGGCGTTCAGCGAGGAGCCTGCTGTGTTCCTGGCCGTGGTCACCTGACACGTATATCGAAGCATCGCACACAAATGAGCAGGCAGCCCCCGCCCCGCCCCTCAGCCCCCGCTCCCCCCCCCCCCCCCAGGTGACACTGCTCCCATCTGGTGTTGGGTCCTTGCAGGCCTTTTGAACAGGAGGCGCTCTCTTTATTCCTTTTCGGTCCTCACCTGAGGACACGCTTGAGAGAGGCAAGGAGAGAGAGGGAGCGGAAAGGAAACACCTGGGATGGGACGTCACCCAGGTACATGCCGACTGGGAACCGAACAGCAGCCCTTCACTCACTCACTGAGCCACCTGAGCCACCGGTGGGCAGAGGTGCTGCTAACAACACTGCCGGGCTGTGCACAGAGACGTTCCCAGCCCTGGACGTTTGGGGAGACCCTGGATGGTCCTATGCCTGGGCAGGGGCGGGGGGGTTTGCGGGAAGAATTCCCGCTCCAATTGGGAGGTAGAGTTAGCAGCCCTCTTCCGATTGGACGGTGTTCGGAGGCACGTGGGGCCGCCCAGCTGGTCAGCGGTGGAGGCCGACTCAGACCCAGGTTCCAACAGGACTCGGATGAGGTCTTCCCAGGACGAGTTTCCTCCAAGCCCTTGACTCGGGAATTCCCTGTGAGACTCTGTCTGCCTTCCCCGGCCAGTCCCTGGTGCCGGCCAGTCCCTGTGCCTCTAGCCCGCAACCCCTGGGCCTGGGTTGACGACCTGTACCCAGGGCGCCTCCCCCCACCCTCGTCACAGTAAGTACCCACCTTCGTGCCCAGCCCCAGGCTGTGTGCGCTCTGGTACCCGCACAGGAGGTGGCACGAGCTGCTCAGCCACCTGGGCCTGTGGTGGCCACACCTGCGCCCGGACAGCACGTGTTGCTGAGGCCGCGAGGGCTGCCGGATACTCTGGGGCCTGCTCTCTGGGCAGCCTGAGTTGGGCGTCGTAGTCTGAGGATCGGGAGGCAGGAGGAGGCCTGTGGCTCCAGGTCAAGGGTCAGGGCCTTCTCTGTTGGCGCCGGAAGCTTCTCCTTCCCCCCTTGGGCTGTGGGCCAGCCCCCCCTCGGCCACATTTGCCTGCCTCTGGGCTACTCCCTAAGACCTCCTGGCATTGCGGCTCTGCTTCCTAAATCAGCAATGCCTGGCCTGGGGGATGGGGTGGCCGGCAGGGGTCCGTCCTTTCTGTTTCCTGGGTGACCTCACTCCACAGCCTTAAACACCTTCCAGGCTGGTGACAGCCACGCTTATAGTTCCAGCCCAGAACTCTCCTCTCAACCCCATTCATTCATTCACTCACTCACTCATTCATGCAGCAAACACATACTGAGCCTTTTCTCTATTCCAGAGCCTGCTCTCCATGATGGGGCACAATAGTGACCCAAATAGCCAACCCCCCTCCCCTCCCTCTCTCCATGCCACTCGCACTGCCTGCCTGGTCCCTCGGGGTCCCTCCACCGCTCCCCTGACCCTGGGCTTTGCTTTCACCCCTCTGCCCCCGTTCTCCCTTCTCCATGTGCGGCCACCACCCTTCCCAAGGCCGAGCCAGAAACTGGGGTGTCATCATTAAGTCCACCCACACTCTCATTCCTTAACTCACTCACCGCGCCTTAGATCTTTATTAAGTGCCTGTACTGTGAGCTGGGGAACCACCGTGAACAAGACCAACAGGCTCAGGCCCTCATGGAGCTTACAGTCTAATGGGGCAGATCGGCCAAAAGATCAGGGGATAAAAACCAGCAACATGCCACCCCATTAGCGAGCTCTGCCTGCCCAGCTCTGAGATACCCACCGTCTCCATCTCCTGTCCTCACTCCAACACGGCAGTGGGGCTCCATCCTGGCCCCGGCCCCCCTGCCCTCATATCACCCAGCCTCCACCCCACGGCCAGAGAGAGCTTCCTAAAACAGGCGGATCCTGCTACCCCTGCGGAACCTCAGTGGCTGGATTCCCCTGCATTTCCAATAAAATCCCAGCGGCTCAGCAGGGCCCCTCCTGCCCCCCCCCCCCCCTCAGCCCTGAGCCTTTTCCTCACTGTCTCTCCCACCTTTAGGGTTTGCCCTCACTGATCCCTCATGCGGACCCCCAAACCCCAGCTCCCCCGACTCCTTTCCTGGCTGAATTCTCGCCCTCTGGGGCGGCTTTCACTGTCCCTTCCTCAGCATGCCTTCCTCACGCCCCTCTCTTCCCCCTCGTGTTTCTGTCACTGCCGCTGGCTCATCTCCTGGTGCCTAGACCCCCTGTCAGGGCGTGTGTGGCCTGCCTCCCTGTAAGCTCCTGGGCCTGGCCCAGTGCTCGGGCCCATCCACCTTTTATGAATGAGTGGCAGGTGGAGAAGGCCCTGCTGAACTCCCCCCCCCCCCCCCCCCCCCCCCCCCCCGCTGGCTCTGCACCTCACTTCTAGGGCATTCCTGGGAGCCCTGGGGAACAGCCTGAAAGCTCCCCTCTTTACATTATTCATTTCCTGCCTGAGAAACTGTAGGAACAATGAGGAGGATGGAGGGGGGGGCTGCTGGGAGAGAGAGGAAAGGGGAAGGGAGGAGAGGGGAGGGGAGGAGGGGAGGGGAAGGGAGAGTTCCCATGGCTCTTCCTTTCTCTTCCTTTGGAACTCGGCGTTTGTACCGGTGGCTTGCGTAGCTGGAAGGTGTTCCCTCCCCCTGGCTCCCCATCGGGGCCTGGCACAGCAGGTGCTCAGGGAAGGTCCAAGGGAATGAAGACAGTGCTGGGAAAGGGAGAGATGAGGAAGAAGAGGGAGGGGCGAGGCAGGGGGGGATGAGATGAGCCGAAGGATGGAGGGAAGGGAGGTTGGGACGTGGGGGAGAAGGGAGGAAAACCTGGAGCCAGGACTTGCCTGGTCCGGCATGGCCCTCAAGCCAGTCCCACCCCAACCCCATCCCCAAGCAGTCTTTCCGGAACCCAGAGCCTCCTGCTCCTGCTCCTGCTCAGGCCTCGGAGGGACTGCCAGCGGGCTCCTCCAGCGGCAACCTGAGCTCTCAGCACACAGACCCTGCGGCCTCTGGGCTGTGACTGCCCCGCGGAGACCTCTGCAGGCACCAGAGCTGAGATTCCTTAACCCCGGGCACAACCCCACCCCATGTCCCTAGAGACCCCCTTAGCACCTCCTTCCAGTGCCTCGTATTTAGGCCTCAGGTCTAAGGACAATGACTTCAGATTCACTACCAGCGATCCAACCAACGTTCAGAGCAAACACAGGGACACACACAAAACCCGAAGCTCCGTCCTCACAGCCCAGGCCCAGGCCAGGCCAGGTGCCCTCGGGAAGGCTGGGCGAGCCCAGGAGGCTCCAGGACCAGCTGTAGCCATGGTGCCCTCCCTGGGGCGGCGGCTCCCAGGTGGCTGTTGAGAGCAGGGTTGTGCCATTGCCACCACCCCACCCCAGAGAAGCTGCCCTGGGATTCTGACCCCTTTCTAGGCCTCTGGATGGTCAGCCTGGTGCTGGCCTGTGATCCTCTCAGTGCCCCAGGCGACCATACAATCAGGAACAGGAGTCAGAACCAGCCCCTTCCACCACCCCAGCTGCAGCCAGCCTTGGCCTCAGGACACCCCCCTCCCCGCACTCCCCTGAGGGCCCACACTGTTTGTGCTCCTGGCAAATCGACCAGGGATCTCAGTTCTCTCAGGACCCCACTGGAGGTGGCAACCAGCTCCCAGAGGGTCTGCAGGGGGAGAAGGGAGGAGGGGAGGTGGGGAGGTGAGAAGGCTCCAGTGGTGCCACTCCCTCTAGACCTCCGTGTGCTGGATTGCCACCCGCTGGACTTCCCTGGACAGGACTAGGACTCTTCCTCTCTCTTCCTGGGGTTTTCTCTCCCTTGCCAGGGGCTCTCACTAACTGCCACCATCCTACTGACCCTTAAGCAGACACACATTTCCAGGGTCCTTCTGTTCTCTTCAGTCTCTCTGTTTGCTAATCCATGCATAGGAAAGTACCTCGTATCAGTCAATCACACTCTAGTATGAATTAGGGCCCAGGTATATTTTATTTCCTAGGACATGGGATTACCAGAACCCCTCTCAACTTATGGAATGAGGGCCTCCCTGGGAATCCAATCTCCCTGGCCCTTATCCAAGGGTGATATGAAGGTTCAATGGGAAAGTGGATGGATGGGTCTTCTGGGACCTCAACAGCCAGAGAGCTAGTACCACAGGAAATAGTAACAGCTAACACAGTGCTTTCCACGGGCCGGGCACTGTTCTAAACCCTCTGTGTGAATCAGTCCTCAGAACAAATCCAGGAGGTAAGGGCTCTTCTGATCACTCCCATTTTACAAATGAGGAAACCAAGGCACAGAGATGACCTTGACAGAGATCTCAAATAGTAGATTTCACAGCCTGATTTTGACCCGAACCCACGCAGCCTGGCTCTGCCCTCGGTGCTCCTGGGCCCTGGCTCTGGCCACACACAGCCACAGGTAGGAGCTGGCCCTCAGCACCACTCCCGCTGATTGACTGCCACTGGCTTTGCTGCTTATGAGCTGTGTGACATTGGGTAAATGACTTAACCTCTCTGAGCCTGGCCCTCCATCTGTGAAATGGAGAAATGACACAGCTCCTGCAGGTTTGCCAGGAGGAGTAAATGGAGGGGGAATGCAGACCCAGGAGGGGGATGGTGCCCCGTGCGTGTCCTTCCCCGTGTCTACTGAGAGGAAGGGCCTGGGGGGTCGGGTCGGCAGGCCCGACTTCCACAACAGAAAGTACTAGAAAGCCTTTTCCAGAATGTCCTTGCTGGGGCTGCTCACTGCGCAGATGATGGGATGGTGGCTGCGTCTGTCCGTCCTTCTGCCTGATGCAGGGCCGAGGGGCATGAATGAGATGACTCACGGGCAGCGCCATTTTCCTCCTGGTGACTCAGAGCAGCGACACCTGTGTACCTGCTTCCCAAAGCAGTGAGAGTCAGCGCAAAGCCCACCCTCGAAGCTGCCTGCCCCCAGGCCGCCACCTGTGCTTGGGGCACCTGGGTCTCCCCTGAGGCCTGGGGGTCAGGAGCACCCCCCCCAAGTCTTTTCCACACACACCTGTGCGCCCCTGGGAATGGCGAGTGGGAAGGAAGTGAGGTAAGAGGAAGCAGCAAAGGAGAGACAGAGAGCGGATCTCAGGAGAGGAGGGGGAGGGGAGGGGAGGGGAGGGGAGGGGAAGGGAGAGCAGGGAGAAAGGAAGAGTGGAAGGTGGAGGTGGGGAGGGAAAACCAGGCAGGAGGAGGAAAGGAGCAGGAAGAGGGAGACTGGGAGGGGAGGAGGGGTAGGGAGGAGGGACCAATCTGGACAGTGGGACCTAGAATGAACCGATCAGGCTGGAAATAGCACAGCTGGGCAAGCCCAAACGCTCTGTTTGGGTGTCTGCTGAGCGCGCGCGTGAACGGAACTGGGGGCGCAATTCCAGGCAGGAGCGGGTCACTCCCCGCAGAGGCTGGTCGGAGCGGGGCCCTGCCAGCCCAGCCAGCCGAGCCGGTGCGTTTTCTGAGGACGTTTTCTTTACGTAACCATTATTTTTAACAGGCTGGTCCGGGCTGGATTAGCCTGACGCCGCCCCATCCTTGGCCGGGGGAAGCTTTGGTTCCTTTGCAACCAAGACCACTCGGGGTTTTGTTCTAACTGTGGCCGCTGCTGATTCAGGGGAAGGGATCTTAATCCACTTTCCAAACGGAGACAGGAATCTGAGCGGTTGACGGACTGTCACCTCCCTTATTAGAACAAAACCCAGTTCCCGGAAGGCTCTGGACTGGCCCGGGGGCCCTGCCTCTCCCATGCGCCCCTCCCGCCCCCCGGAGTTCCCATGCCTTTTGCTGACCACACTCAATGCCAGCAAACTTCACCCTGGCAGGTGCCCGTGCCACCTGAGGCTCTGCCATGTGCTGCCTCCGTCCCTGACCCCCAGCGACACCACCTCTTTGCCCTGTAGATAGCACACTCTTCCTCCCTCTTCCTCTCTCTTTCTTTCCCCAACTAGGCCCCCAGGGAGGCTCCTGGGTTGCAAAGAGAATTCACTGACTCTCGGGGCCCATGAAACCCCCAACATTTCAGCCAAAGTCGTACGTAGGTGTGTGTGGATAGACACTTTCTAGAGACAAGATCCAGCCCTCTCATCAGACTCAGAGGACTGTGTGCCCGCCCCACCCCCACTCCACCATGAAGAACTGTTATCTAGACGTTGGGGTGGGGCCAGCACAGGCTGTGAGGACAGAGGGCATGGTCCCTGGCCATGGGCAGGTAGCAGCCCTTTGCGGAACCCTGACCTGCAGAGAGAAGGAACGCGGGTCCTTCCACAGCCTCCCCGGGAGGGGCCGGGCTGAGGTGGGATCTGGCGGAGGACGGCAGCGGGCATCTGAGTGAGCACAAGGCCTCAGCCGTGGGGACAGGCGACCACATCCACCTCTGGTCTCTGGAACCCCGGCTGACGTCGGGCCGGATGTGCCTGCACCCACGCTTCTGCTGTTTTGTGGAGCTCGTGTCCCACCATGAGGTCGGGGACCTGCAGGCCGGGCCCTGCCCCAAGCTCCAGCTCGGTTCCCTCTGCTGCTCTGGGCCTGCTCTCATCAGAGGACGTGCACGCTGGTGCCCCAGCTGGTGGTGGGTTCATGGCGGAAAGCCAGGGGAAGCCTCATCTCCCTGGAGATCAGATCCGTTGGGCTGTTTTGAACGGGTGGTTGTTCCTGAACATGGTGATTACATAACCCCACGTGGAAATAGGACCCAGAGTCACCTGCCTTCCCAGACTGGCCGCTGAGACCCACAACAGCCACAAGGAAGTGGAGGGACCCTCCGCGGCCCTTTGCACATGCATGTCCCATCACCAGAGGGATGCTCGGCCCTTTGCACATGCATGCACCCATCACCAGAGGGATGCTCGGCCCCCTTTGCACATGCGTGCACCCATCACCAGAGGGATGCTCGGCCCTTTGCACATGCATGTCCCATCACCAGAGGGACGCTCGGCCCCTTTGCACATGCGTGCACCCATCACCAGAGGGATGCTCGGCCCTTTGCACATGCGTGCACCCATCACCAGAGGGACGCTCGGCCCTTTGCACATGCGTGCACCCATCACCAGAGGGATGCTCGGCCCTTTGCACATGCATGTCCCATCACCAGAGGGACGCTCGGCCCCTTTGCACATGCGTGCACCCATCACCAGAGGGACGCTCGGCCCTTTGCACATGTGTGCACCCATCACCAGAGGATGCTCGGCCCTTTGCACATGCGTGCACCCATCACCAGAGGATGCTCGGCCCCTTGCACATGCGTGTACCCATCACCAGAGGATGCTCGGCCCTTTGCACATGTGTGCACCCACCACCAGAGGATGCTTGGCTGAAGAGCCGTCCCGCAGTCTCTCCTTCCCACAGTGTCTCGCCCCCTCCTCTCAGCCTAAAGTAGCATGTTCTGTGCGTGTCGGGGAGGACAAACTAGAAGTAAAGCAAGTCAGCTTCCTCCTCTTGGACAGGGATGAGGTGGGGGGCCCGAGGGGGGGGGCGGGTTCAGAAAATTCAGTTCTTGGTCTGTGCCTGTTCTGGCGTTGCCTGCCCTTGTGTGACCCGCCTCTTGCAGGAGTGGGAGGCCAGCATGTTAGGCAATGCCCTAAAGTACTTGGAACTTCTCAGAAGCGAAGGGACAGAGAAACCAAAGCCTCCGGGTGACGGATCCGAGCCGGCCAAGCACGTGCTGTTTCTTGCCTCGCTCGGCCAGCGGCTGAGTCCTGCCGAGCCGAGCCGAGCCTTCGCTGACCCTGGGCAAACCTCCCCGAAGGCTGCCAGGGTATCAGCTACCAGCCACCAGCCCATACAAGTCGTCTTCGCTCCGCCTTGACCTCAGAGGCCACCTTGCCCCGTGTTTTCTCCCCTCCGGATCTGGGCATCGCGTCTGTCACCTGATGCCTATAACATTATTTTTAGCTGCCAGCCGTGACGCCAGCCTCATCCCCATTCACAGCTGGGCAGGAGCCTGGCAGGTCTGGCCAAACACAGGGCCCCCAGCTCCTTGGAGGGTCTTCCTAAGAGACCAGCCTGGCCACGCCCCTCCTTTCCTGAACCCCCTGGATGGCTCCCTATTGGGTAACAGAGATGCCTCCATGGCTTCCTGAGACCCTTGACCATCATGTCCCAGCTGGTCTCTCAGGCCTCAGCCCCCGCCCTCCCTCCCCACACCCCAAGCAGGAGTGGCCTTGGGAGGCCTGCACTGAACTGCCTTGGGTCACACTCTGCCTTCGCTCTGAGTGAAACCTCCGGGCGGGAGGTGAGGGAAGCCTTTTCGGATCCACCCGCCTCCCGCGTTCCCTCGTGGCATCCGTGCGAGAGCGTTCGCTGTTCTAGGCGCTCGCCTGACTGCCTTGTACAAGCCCTTTCACTGGGACCCGCAGCTTGGACTCACCTCTCCTGAACCCCGGCCACTAGGTCACGGGGACCTGGGTAGCTATGTTAGGGGAGATGATCCGAAACTTAGATAAGATAAGGCCAGGAGAACGCCTGTCTGTTCCCCTGGCGTCATCCGGAAGCTTTGTGTCATGGACCTCCACACGGATCCGCGGCTTCTCCACACTGTGCTGTCACCATGTCCCCATGACAACGTTTTGGACAGGTTGGGTTAAATAAAATATCCCGTTAAAATAATAAATGTCGCCTGTTCGTTTTTACTTGTCAGTGTGGCCTCGAGAACAATTTGGATTGTACACTCGGCTCCCATTCTGTATCCACTGGACGGCCAGGTTTCATGGTTTGACTTCGTCGTGTGCTGTTATTCGTGAAGGCTCCGCTGTGAGGTTTCCTGTGAACTTGTAGATTTCCGTCCGGGGGAGATTCGGGCAGCTTCTGTCCGGTAGGAGAGATCGCCCCGGTTTTATTGGATGTATACCAGATTTGTCTCTTAACTTTTATTTATTTAAAATAAATTTTTATTTCAGAGAGGAAGGGAGAGGGAGAGAGAAGTAGAAACATCAATGATGAGAGAGAATCATTGATTGGCTGCCTCTTGCACGCCCCCTACTGAGGATCGAGCCCGCAACGCAGGCATGTGCCCTTGACCAGAATCAAACCTGGGCCCTTCAGTCTGTAGGCTGACGCTCTATCCACTGAGCAAAACTGGCTAGGGCTGTCTCTTAACTTTTAAAAAAGTATTTGGGTGTGCCTTTCTTTTATATTCTAGTTTCCTTAAATGCTCTCTGAGCTAGCTTTATCATCTCATTGGTTCTCTTGTTTATGAGTTCAATAAAATCTCTGTATCTATATGAGATTCATGCTTTTAACTCTTTGGAAATAATGCTTAGACAGATCTTGGTCTCCTGTCCAGATTGAGAGCAGACACTGAATAATTAACAGACCTGTATTAAACAGGGACTCAACAAATGTTTGTTGAATGAATAAAAAGCTTGGCCTTGGGACCCCACAGTTCGTAGTGGCATCCTTTCCGCCGTATGCCTGGTGGTGGGGACGTAGGAACTATGAGACCTTCTCTTTAGGACCCCAAATGATTTGGGTGGTCCCCATGAAGACTGCCCGATTGGGGGGCCTGTGATCCCAGAGGATGCTGGCCAAGGCAAGTCCCTTCAGTCGGCTCAAGGGGAGGTCCTCCCAGCGCCCGCAGGATGCTGCTGGAGCCAGGGCCCCGGATGGACTTCCCCTCCCTCCCGTCCCCTGGCCCGGGCTCCTGCCGGCCTCAGCATGGCTCCTCCAGGTCTGGACACAGAGCACGGCCGTGTGGAAGCTCGGCAGCAGGCCTGGCCTCAGGAGCCAGGTCCTCGGGGGGCCCTGGAAGGTCTCCGGGTCCTGGGTCCCAGGTGGACAACTGCAAAACCACGTCTCCTCCCCTTGCCCCGCTTGCCGGCTCCGCAGCGGGAAAGGCCACCGGCAGGTAGGGGAGGAAGGGGACTGCGGATTCCTGGAGGGCAGAGCGTGTCATCTGTATACCTGGCACCTGCTGAGCACTTTGCAGGGCTCACAGTGGACATCGGTGAATGCTAATCCACTCTCCTCCCGCTGCCCAGCCCCAGCCTACAGCCAGCTTCCCTCCGTGAGCCTGAGGTATGGCCCCCCGAGGCCTGGCCAGAACGTGGACTCATCAGCGCCCCCTCAGGGAGGCCAGTGCCGATAATGAGGCAGCCGACAGGGCGGTGACCTTCTAGAAGTGTCACACTTGTCCCCTTGCCCTGCTCCCTACACAGAGAAGAAACCTCGGTAGAGATTCTGCTGCGGGAGAAGGAGAATAAAAGCAACGTTTTTTTTGTAAAATATACAGAACAAAATTTACTATTTGTCAGTGTATAGCTCCATAACCCTAAGCACATTCGCACGGGTGTGGAATCACCCCACCATTTATCCCCATAACTTTCATCTCGTGAAAATGAAACACAGAGCCTAGTAAGCAACAGCCTCCCCCGCTCCCCCCCCCACCGCCCCAACCTCCCCTCCCAGCCCCTCAGCCCGGTCCCACGGCCACCTTCTACTTCCTGTCTCTATGAATGAGACGACAGCCGGTACCGCGTGTAAGTGGAATCATGCAGTTTCTCTCCTTTCGTGACTGGCTCGTGTAACTTAGCAGAATGTCCTCAAAATTCATCCATATTGTAGCATGTGTCAGAATTTCCTTCCTTTTTAAGGCTGAAAAATATTCCATTGTGTGTACATATCCACGGGAGATGTGTTCCCAGACCTCCAAGAGACACCGGAAACGGAGGAAGATGCCAAGCCCTACATGTACTGTGTTTTTCCCTGTATGTACATATTTATTACAGGCTTAATGTATAAACTAGGCTCAGTAAGAGGTTAACAACAGTAACTAATAACAAAACAGAACGGCCCAGCTGGTTTGGCTCAGTGGATAGAGCATCGGCCTGCGGACTGAAGGGCCCCAGGTTCAATTCCAGTCGAGGCCTCATGTCCGGGTTGCAGGCTAGATGCCCGGTGGGGGGTGTGCAGGAGGCAGCCAATCAATGATTCTCCCTTATCATTGATGTTTCTGTCTCTCCCTCCCTTTCCCTTACTCTCTGAAATCAATAAAAATATATTTTAAAAAATAATATTAAAACACAAGAATTATAACAATACACTGTAATGGAAGTCACGGGAATGGCATTGGGCCATTTAAGTAAAACAGGGCCACTTGAGCGCAAGCACGGCGGGACCTGGACAGTCCCCCGGATAACCCAGATGGCTGCTGAGTGACGGACGGACGGACGGACGGGCGGGGCTCGTGTACAACGGGGAGGCTCTGGACAAAGGGAGCGCTCCTGGCCCGGGCGGGATGGCACGAGATTTCATCACGCCACTCAGAAGGTATGCCATTGAAACCCTATGAATGATTTATTCCTGGAATTTTCCACTTAATATTGTCAGACCTCTGTTGACCGCACATAACTGCAATGGGGAAAAGCAAGTTGGCAAAGGGACGAATGCCCATACATCATCGTGTCCATGCGCTCCTCTCTTGATGAGCACTCGGGCTGCTTTCAACCCAGGCTCCGGCTCTCGTGAATAATGGTGCAGGGACGTGTTTTGCTGGCTTTGAGCTCGGCCCCCCCCCCCCCCCCCCCCCCGTCCAAATGAGCTCTCGTTTAATGCACTCGACAGCCCTGTGACGTTTCCAGAAACTCAATGACTTGCTCAAGGTTGCAGGTGATGAGCAGCAGTCAAGTTTGGGACTCGGGTCACACTTGGATTCCGAAGCCACACTCTTCCCGCCACCTGGGGAATGAAAAATCCAGTCCCCAAAAGGAGGGGCCGCACCTTAAAAGGTTTAGCAGCAGCCAACACTTGCCCTTAATTAACAATCAACACCTGAGCAGGAATCTGTTGCTGCGAAGGACGGGTCATCGCTGTTTCCTCCCAAGGTAACGCTGTTTTCCAGATGGTTCCCAGACACAGGGCCTCCTGCCCTGACTCTCCCCCCGCTCCCCCGCCCCCCACCCCGTCCCCGCTCCTGGCTAAAGCCCACAGCAGTCAGCTCCAGCCTGGCCTCCACCCAGAAGTCCTTCCCAGCCACACCCTGGGGGGAGGGTCCCTCCTCCATGCTCCCCTGGGCGTCCAGGCCTCCCTTTGCTGGTACTACTGGTTTCCCCACTAACTCCCTCCTGGCGGCAAGGTCCTCGGGGCACAGTTCACATGGTCGCTGTGCACACCTGCACCTCCCAGTGCCCAGTGCTCAGCAGCTGCTGGAACCCGTGAATGAGGGACGCCCCGATCAGTGGCAGTGGGGAGACAGGAAGGCAGACAGGAAACCAGGATCCTCCTCCTCCTCTGCTTCGCTATTTGTGGAAGGCCCGGCTGTGAGGCGCTCAGAATAATTTCTGTGCCGCGCTGGGCGCCCCTGCACCAGCCTGAGCCACTTGGGGGTTGGAAACGCCCAGGAAACGTGATGGAACTACCCTCCTAGAGAGCTATGCCCACACGGTTGGCCCGCGGAAGGAGGGGGCCGTCAGCGTTGTAGAGATTCCATCTCTGGAGGACAAGCGTATCCCCAGGGGACAAGTGATCTGTGAGGCCTTCAGCGCAGTGACTCATTCATGCCTTCGTTCACAGTCACCCCAGGTATCACATGCCCACGTGCTCCGAGCCAGACGCCAAGGCGGCACCCAGCGCACACCTGAGGGAGAAGAGGAGGTGAGCCCCACTTCTGAGATGCTGTGTGCTCAGGCCACCGCCTTAGGCCAGGGGGGCCCCCACCTGGGAGCGGCCAGGCTTCTCTGGGAGGAGAGAGAGGCTGGGCAGGGAAGCCCCGCCGAGCCCGCAGGCTGGGAGCAGGTGGCGTTGCTGCAGCCGAGCCCCTGGATTTCGGGATGCACTGGCCTCACCTACAGGCTGGGGGGCGGGGGGGGGGGGGGGGGGGGGGCGGCGGGGCTCCAGCTTTGCTGAGGGGACAGGTGGACCAGGGCCACGCAGCAGGCAGGGTCGGGGTGGGGGTGGGCAGGAGGCAAAGAGAGAGCCAGAGCCCGGTATCTGGTGTGGCCACTGCTTACCTCCAGTGGGTAAGGGGAGCGCCTGCCCATTCAGAGGCTTCAAGCCCCACAGGCTACGGACTTAAACACGTGCAGCAGAAAGGGAGGCGGGACTTGAATTTGATTGGAGGGCAGGACTGAGCTTATTGGCCCA
The DNA here is from genome assembly GCF_028538775.1 of Myotis yumanensis. Lineage (NCBI taxonomy): Eukaryota > Metazoa > Chordata > Mammalia > Chiroptera > Vespertilionidae > Myotis > Myotis yumanensis. The sequence goes on from NW_027223768.1 coordinate 5,977,665, forward strand.
AGAGAGGAGGCCCTTCAATGATTCGATCACTCATGATTATCTGTAAGGTGCTAGGAGGGCGAGGTGAACCCAACGATCCTCCAGTCATCCCTGCGAGATGAGCAGGGAGGGCCCGTGCCATTGTGCAGGCGAAGAAACGCAATGAAAAGCCAAGGCCCCCGGGCCGCTCAGTTCATGGTGAAGGAGATTCGAGGGCAGCGTTTCTGTCCTCGGCCCCGGGTCCTTGCTCACGCCATGCTGCATGCCTGACCACGTGCGTGCCAGGAGGGGTCCCCCATGTGAGACCACGCCCGCGATGCTGAGCTGTCTGGTTGCTCCAGGGGTGGGGGAGGCTCTGGGTCCCCCGCCCCCACTCTTCGTATAGGAGCCCTGGCGGCCTGAGTGCATTTGTTTCCCCGTCGGGCCTTGGCCAGGGAGCTCAGAGGCTTCTTGGCTGGGGCCCGGGGAGGGGTGGGGCGGGTGCGGGTTCTGTGCCTCAGTGTGCTCCCAATAACATAAATCCACTAAAGGGATTTCTTTTTCTTTCCAACAAAGAAACGAGGCTGACCATCCATCCGGGCTGCCAGAGGGAGCCCTCTTCGAGTCCCTTCCCTGCCTCGGTCATGGCCATTGGAGGGGTCATCAGGTTCAGGGGATGGAAGTCCACCCCTCAGGGCTGTGGCTGGCCTGGGAAACTCCAGCTAACTGGTTAGCCCGTTCATGGGGTTTGCTCCCCACGGGGCTCTCCCTCCTGATACGGGAGCATCAGACACGCGGTTCCTTGGTCAGAGGGAGAGAGACTGGAGGGCTCAGCGCAGACCCTGCCTCTTGGCGCAAATCCTCCCAATGGTCCCACTCCCCTAAGAGGGCCTGGCTTTCCACACCCCCGGCATCTCCTCTGTGCCCACATTTCAGGAACATTCGCTCATTTAACCCAGCCCCACCCTCTGGAGGAGGTGTAACCCCCGCTCTGAAGAGGAGAAATCTGAGGTTCAGAGACGTTATCTCGGGGGATCAGGCGCCTAGTGAGTTGCAGAAGCCGGGCCTGGATCCAACATGACCTTCACTGGGCCATGTCAGGGCGGGACCGTTGTCAGCTTTGCGTAAGTGAGAGAACCGAGACTCGGGCTAACTGAGCGTGTCCAGGGCAAACTACCGCTCAGTGGTAGACCTATGTTTGTAGTCTTATCTCCCATTGCCTCGGGCGGGCTGTCTTCCCTCCTACACTGGGCCCAGCGTGGCTCGCCAGGTCCCCTCACCCTCCACACCCATCCTCTCGGCCAGCTCTCCGGAGTGACGACGATCTTCATGGCCCTCCGGTGCAGCCCAGCCTGAACGGGCTTCCTCCACAGCGCCTCCCCGACACGCCGGGCCCTTCCTCCCCTTCCCGCTCTCCTATGGCATTTAGTAAACAGACGGCACTTAATTAGGATCTGTTTGTGGTCCCTAAACAACAGCCACCATCTGAGAGGCCATATTGTTTTCAGACCCGAGAGGTCAACCCTGAGGATGCAAGCTTCCCGGGTGGAGGCCACCCCTTCTGTCCCCATCACATCCTCCCGCTCTGTGCCAACCAGCGTGGGTGTTGAATCAGTTCCACACATGTGTTTGTTATTGTTCAAAGCATTTGAATATCATTATCTTTTTTTAAAATTGACTTGAGAGAGAGAGAGGAAGATAGAGACAGATAGAGAGAGAGAAACATCAGTTTGTTGTTCCACTCGTTTATGCATTCATTGTTTGCTTCTCGTATGTGCCCTTGTCAGGGATCGAACCCGCAGCCTTGGCACCTTGGGATGGCACTGTAACCAAGTGAGCTCCCGGCCAAGGCCTGAACGTCTATGATTTTGGTGAGTCGTCCTGCGAGCCTGGTGAGGCGGGTGTAGGGCCTGCAGGGCTGGCCATAGCTAAGGTGTAAGAAGCATCTCAGGTGAAGCCTTGATGAGCCCAGCACCTGGCAAGGTGAGGTCCTGGTCCAAGAGCGGATGCTCCCAGCGCCCCCCAAAGGGTCCATGCCAGGTCTGGGGTCTGCAGGCCCCTGCCTCACCCAGGGCGGTGCAGTGAGGACAGGTGATCAGCTACAGCTCATCCCCACAGCCACATCCTTCCTCCAGCCGGAGGGGAAAGGACAGCCTTCACAGGCCTGCTCCTGCCCCACTCGACAGGACACAGGGAAGACGGAGGTGCCATTGTGTTGCCCACACAGTTGCAGGAAGGAGCCAGAAGCAGAGCGATGGGTGCCCCCTCGGGCAGGGGGTGCCCCAACCGGGCACATCTGCTTTACGGAAAAGAAGGATTGGGTTGCATGGAACCATCCCATCCCAGCCAGCCAGCCCGGAGGACTTGGGGTGTGTCCAGGAGCCCAGCCCCTTCTCTCTGTTCCAAGCCAGCCAGTCAGCTGCAGGATCTGCCCCTCTGAGGCTCAGGAGGGTGGTCGGGGTCACGATGGCCCCCTCCAAGAGCCTGGCACCTCGTTCGTGAGACCCTCCCGTGCCCACGTGCGTCCCAGAACAGTCCCAAAGGGCGCGGTCACTTTCCCTCTCTGAGCGTGCGACACCTGCTCTGCGAGCAGCCTGGCAGGGACTGCTTGTCCTACCCGCACAGCCTCCTGCTCTGGGAAATGCAGAATTAATTGAATGACATGTGCAGGATTACGGGAAGGAGACGGGCGGGGGAGGGCTGTCTGTCCATCCTGCCAAGGAGGCTAGGAATTCATTCAACCTGTCACTATACTGAGCTCCCGGGCAGGTGTCCACGGAGCGGTGGGCTCCTCTCTCCCGAATACAGCACCTCACAGCCTGAGCATGGCCTCTGCAGGGCTGGCCGGAGCCCCGGGGAGGCCCACAGAGAGGCCCACTGGCCGGGGCCAGCACAGGCCACAGTTGCACCAGCCACGCCCTTCACCTCCATCCCGCTCCAGTCTCTTCCGTATTAGCTCATCACCTACTATGTGCTGAGGCACCGCCAAGCTTGGGAGACTCGCTGCCTAGCAAAGGAGACGTCCTGCCACACACGGGGGCTGCCCGCACGTTCAGAAACAACGCTGATTTCAAACGTGCCGTAGGCTCTGGTGAGAGCAAGGAACACACATGCTGTCTTTTTCACACCTGTCACCCCAGTGCCTGGCACAGCTGGGAACAGAGCAGGACTCAAGCTATGTGTGTTGAGTAAATGAGCAGATGCAGGTCATGGGAGCTGGACCAGCACGTTCGCCTGCGTCCTGCAGGGAGTTAGGGTTCAATGTGCTCGCTGCTGACTGTCCCTCCCCGCCTCCGGAACCCCTCAGTTTCCTCTCAAGCGAGCCTCCTCGCTTCCCCACCTTCTCTCCAACATACTCCCCACACCACACCTGCGCTCTGTGATTTTACACACAGCGCCCACTCCGAGTTCCCCGCGCCCAAGGTGCGGGAGATAACACGCACGGGTCATTGCCAGCCAGATGCACTTGAAGATGCTTAGCCCGGCTGGAGGGCCCTAGACAGAGCCGGGGGTATTTTTAGCTCTTTGGGTATCTGGAAAGGTATTGAGATGCCGTTGGCGTTACAGGCACCGGGCAAATCAGTATTCTGCTACTGGCCTCCCCACACCAGCAGTTTCTACTCCGTGTCTCAGAAGCAAGGGTTGCCATGGAGATTGAGTGCCAGGGCAACCGAACTTCCTGTTGAGAAACAGCGGCCCAGGTAGATCTCCGGGCCAATGGGAAGCCAGGAGCTCCCTGGATGGCCACGCTCCCCCTCCTGAAGGCAGAGGATGGCAGACGTCCCTGGTGTCCTCAGAGGGGTCAGCTGGGGGATGGAGGACGCCGCGTCTGGGACTTCGTCCAGGGAGGGGTGGACTGTCTTCCTCGCACCTGCCAAAGGACTGGCTTGTCTCTCCCTGCTCCTTCGCCCAAGGGCTTGGCCATCCAAGAAGCTGCCTGGAAGCTGCCTGGGGTGGAAGGCAGCAGGGCCGTTTCGTAGTAGAAGCCAGTCCTGACAAACACCTAGAACACAAGCTCTGTGGGGGGCTGGGGGGTCCCGGTCAGCCTAGTCCTGGAGCCACGGCTCCGTGCAGGGCTGTCTCTGTCATCCTTGCTGTCATCCGGGAGGCAGCTGAGACGGGTGGCGTGGTCCCCACCTTCCTATTCATTCAACAAACACTCCCTGTGCGCCTGGTACGCGAGGCAACTGAGATGACAAATCCAAGGCTCCAAAGGGCCATGTGGCCCACCTACGTTGCTAAGCTAACGAGAGATGGAGCCGGAGGTGGGCTCAGGTCTGTCCGTCTATAGATTCAGAGGGAGAAGAGCCCCAAGGAGCTCTTAGAGAGCATTCAGCCCGACCCTCGCGCTTCACAGAACATAAGCTGAGGCCCAGAGGGAGCCTGAAACTCGGTCGCTTGGGGAGCTGGCGGGTGAGGGCCAGGTTCTTTGCCCGCTCTTCTTCACATCACCCGAAGTTCTTTGCAGAGGACCCTGCTGCCCCAACTGTCACCGGACACCCATTGTGTCAGGCACTAGGTCAGCTAAGACTTACCGTCAGCTGTCATCACCAGAGACACAGGTCCTAAGACTTAAGCAGGGTTTTTGCTTTCTGCTTATCCTTGTCTGCACTTTCTAAACAGCGTACAGTGTGTGTATGTTTGTTGGACAATGAGAAAACACACACAAAACCACTCATCCCTCCTCCTCCTGCCACACAGGCGAGTGTGAGCCCTGCCCATGTTATGCTACTTTCACAAGGACAGTGCAAACATTCTTAAAACGGGACTTGAACAAAACAGCAATTCAGCTCATTCTGAATGCAATGCACAGGCCTGTGGATGTCACCCTTGGAAGGGGCTTGGCGCAGAAGTGGCAAATCCCCCCAAGGAGCTGGAGCAAATCATAGCTTCATGCAAAGCCATCTCCCCAGCCCTGAGCCTCCCCCGCTGCCAGCCTCCAGCCCCCGTCCCCCAGCTCATCTGGTCTGGGAACGCCTCCCACACACCACCTCCCCCTCGCTGAAGCCCAAGGCTGGGCGCTGGGCTGCGGGCTGCACGCCCACCTGGAGTCATGCTGCACAGCAGGGGTGGGCACCGTGGGCCCGCCAGGAGGCTCAGCCTTTGCACAGCCGCTCACAGGTTACGGGTTCGTTATGCACTGGACCTGTCCTCCTCAAGGACATCAGGTAGGTCAAGGGCGTAGAGGCGCTCCACAGCAGACCAAGGCTGCGCCCACGCCGACTCCTGCCCCTTCCGGGTGCAAAGAGGCTCCCACTTTTCTCACGCAAGTTCTTTTTTGGGAGGTGGATTTTGCAAAGTCTCCAAACCTTTCCTTTTTTAATTTTTATTTTATTGAATTTATTGGGGTGACATCGGTTAACAAAATTAATAGGCTTCAGGTGCTCAGTTCTGTAAGACATCACCTGTGTATTATATTGTGTGTTCACCTTCCATCGCCATTTATCCCATCTGTCCCTTCTTCTACCTCCCCCACCCCTTTCCCTCTGGTAATCACCATTCTGTTGTCCGTGTTTATGAGTGTTTTGTGGGTTTTTTTGTTTTTGTGTTTCTGAATCCGTTTTTTCACCCAGCCCCTCCCACCTCCCCTCTGACAGCTGTCAGTCTGTTCTCTGTATATGCGTGTCTGTTTCTATTTCGTTTGTTAGTTTATTTTGTTCATTGGTTTCCACATGTAAGTGAGATCATATGGTACTTGTCTTTCTCCACTGGCTCATTTCACTTAGCAGAACCCTCCCCAGGCCCCTCTCTGCTGTGGCAAAGGGTAAGATGTCCTGCTCCTTTAGGGTCTCATGGCAAGTTCTTAAGAAGTTACCAACTCACAGGGCAATCCCAGGTTTTCCCTAGAAAGACAAATGCTCCATCTTTATTGCCCTCCGCTGTGAGGACAAATGCCTGTCAGGTTTTTTTAGTGCACACTTTTAACCTGCCCCTTCCAGATACAGTGGGGCCTTGACTTACGAGTGTCCTGACTAACGAGTTTTTTGAGATATGAGCTGTCTCTTCGCCGATTTTTTGCTTTGAGTTGCGAGCTAAAATTCGGGTTACGAGCCAGCTTCAGATACCCGACCTCTAGTTGACGCAGCGAACGTCACAGTGAACGCCACAACATCAGCCCAGCATCACGTGTCTCACTCGTTCACTTTATGATTTGACGTACGAGTAATTTGAGTTACAAGCTCCGTCACGGAACGAATTAAACTCGTAAGTCAAGGCCCCACTGTAACTGCTTTGTCGTCTCTTAAAAAAATATACTTGTGCTAAGGAAAAAGCACTTGCAAACAGATGTTTGGATGTTTCCGTTGTTACCCAGTTTTGCCCAAAGCCCTGCTTGTCATACCTTTAAATCTCGCACATCTGTACCTTAAGAAAGAGCTAGAAACAGAATTTTATAACTTGTTTTAAAATCTTGCAAATGAGAAGTCTCCCCCGGTTTTGACACCATTTTATTAAAAAATAATATATACCACATAGTAATTATGAAAATGTTGCTTAAAGGAACAGACTTTGGGTGTGGGAGCAATTATGTGGTGCTTGCTGCATACCGCGTTACGCAGTTGGTTGTCTGCCTCCGCGCCCACCAGCCCCGACCCTAGGGTTGTTCTGCAGGAACCATGTTTGTTACTGGAAATGAAGCTCAGGCCAGGAGGAATCCCAGCCTCTAGCCCAGTGGTTCTCAACCTTCTGGCCTTTTAAATACAGTTCCTCATGTTGTGACCCAACCATAAAATTATTTTCTTTGCTCCTTCATAACTGTGATGTTGCTACTGTTATGAATCGTCATGTAAATAACTGATATGCAGGACGGTCTTAGGCGACCCCTGTGAAAGGGTCGTTCGACCGCCAAAGGGGTCGCGACCCACAGGTTGAGAACCGCTGCTCTAGCCTCTTTTTTTTTTTAAACACTTAATTTTTTTCTTTTCTTTTTTCTTTTAATCTTCACCTGAGGATATTTTCCCATTGATTTTTAGAGAAAGTGGAAGAGAGAGGGAGAGACAGAGAGAAAGGTCAATGTGAGAGAAACACATCGATTGGTTGCCTCCTGCACGAGCCCCAACCAGGGCCTGGCCGGAGAGGAGCCTGCATCCTAGGTACATGCCCCTGACCGGAATTGAACCCGGGACCCTTTGGTTCACAGTCCGATGCTCTAGCCACTGAACCAAACTGGCCAGGGCTAGCCTCTATTTTGAGGCCTGTTTCTTTAACAACCTTCTCTGGCTCCCTCATGAGCCCAAGGGAAACCCTAACTTCTATGCAGCACAGCTGTGCGTCTGCCAGACCTGGTCTCCATCAACCTCGTCAACCCGCCTTTCCAGATCCTTCTCCCGGAACTTCTTCCTCCCTCCCCAGCTGAGGTCTGGGTTTGCACCGACCCGCTCACGTCCATTTCCTCCTTGCCTCTCTGGCCTGGCCCCCGGAGGGCGTTTCTACAGCACCACCTGCACATCGAGGACGGTCAGCACTACTGATGGGGGTGCCCAGTCTCTCAATGGAGCGTGGACCCTGAGCCCCCGTGTAGCTGCGCCGAGGACGGAGCCCTGTGAACCCCGGAGCCCCCTGTGCGCAGCCGAGGCCTCACTGGGCAGTGTGACTGCCGGCAGTGCTCACTGGTGACAGCGTGATCCGGGGCCGGGTGGTCACTTGTCCGCATCAGCCGTGTGCACACTTTCTATGGTGGAGGGACAGAATCGCTGGCTGCCTGGGGGCAGAGGGGACACGTGGGGTCAGAGGCCATGGGCTGCTCAACCTGCTCTGGGGACAGCCGGCCCCCCTGATCCCAGGGGCCTGAGGGCCAGTGCTGGCTCATCGCTGAGGTAAGTTACGGTAATAACCGCCGTTCTGGACCAAAATACACTCAGCGACAGCCTGGGAGGTTTGGGTGCATGAGGCAAGCTGTAAAAATACCTAAGAACCCGAGGGGTCTCTTTCCCACATGCTCCTGCTGGGGGACATGTCTGCACGTCTGGGCTAATATTAGGGCTATTTATTTCCCGTGGCCGACACTCGCTGGCCATCTAAGATTGCTGCGGAGACAGAGTGACTGATGTTTATGTTGGCGTCCTGCGCCCAGCAAGGATTACCGAGGCTAAGCAGGAGCGGGTCTGGACAACGCGGGCAGCCAGACACCCGGAAATATGTGGGTCACTCCAAGCAGGGCCATCATCTGACCCACGGTTGTTTCTGGGGTTTGAAGTGGCCCTTACATAAAGGAGCCGGTCACAGGGGGACATTTCATGTGGGAGCCTGAGAGTTCCAGGTCAAATTTTACAGAGAAAAAAAACAAAACACCAGCTCGTGCAGTAGGAAGGCTACGCTGGGAAGCACATACAGGCCTGAAAAACACAGTCCCCAGAAAGCCAAACCCCTCCGAGCTTTGAGTGCGATGGGAACTGGGGGGTCGTCCTTGGTGGGGGCCGCTTCCCCGCATCTGTTTCCCTCGGGGCGGCCTCCCCTGGAGCACGAGTGGAAAAGAAGTCCCTGTGTCGCGTTGCCCTCAGTACAGGTGAGGCAGGTTGGGACTCTGAAAGGGACTCGGCATGAAGGAAAAGAAGAGAGGAAAACAGTACAAAAGCAATTGCCACATCAAAACATGCACTGACACGATCCTGCGACCTCTTTACCCTCTGCCTCCCCTACGCTTTGAAAGTCCCAGGAAGGATGCTTCCTTTATAAAGTGTTTAGGCTCCTGCTAGGCAGGAAGACTGGAAAACGGGTTTGCAAGTGGCAGATGAGTGAACAGTAGAATTTTCAGTCTTCCTGGGTCTCCAGCAACAGCAAGAAAGAAAGAAAGAAAGAAAGCCCGGCCGGCGTGGCTCAGTGGCTGAGCATTGACCTATGAACCCGGAGGTCACGGTTCGATTCCAGGTCCGGGCACATGCCTGGGTTGTGGGCTTCATCCCCAGTGTGGGGCATGCAGGAGGCAGCTGATCCATGATTCTCTCTCATCATTGATGTTTCTATCTCTCTCTTCCTCTCCCTTCCTCTCTAAAAATCAATAAAAACGTATTTTTTTAAAAAAGAAAGTTAAGTGGCCCATCAGGCTGTGGTCCAGATCCCCATGTGGTTGGTTGCAGGAGCCGGCGAGGCTGCACTGAACCGAGCAGAACCTGAAAGGCTCATGGCACAGGCCTGGGAGGGGCAGTCTGGTACTGAGTCCTCACTCCCGCCAGGCTTCCTCTAAACCTGGGCAGCTCCGTTGTCTCTCCATTGACCCTGGGAGGTGGGGACTCTCCCCATTTGGCAGGTGAGGCACAGAAAGGTTAAAGGACTTGCCTAAAGACACAGGGTCCCCAAGTGGCAGGCCCGTGGTTTGAACCCAAGCATTGCAGCCCAGTCTCTTAGCCACGCTGGCACGGCTGTTGTCGCTACTCCCTGGCCCCGATTGGCCCCTTTGTTCAAATTCCCCTTGATGATCGGCCCCATTTCTCCCCCTGAAATCCCTGGCATCTGCACCCCAATAGCCTAGGTCCCTGAAATCCTGGGTTCCCTCGTCCCCTGAGGACCCCAGGCCTTGATGGCCGTGGTCATGGGGTATTTGCTCTTTTTGAGGTCCAGCACCGTCTCCTGATTAGTTCCCCCAGGGCGCCCCACTTTCTCTCCTCAGCCAGGCTGAGCAAGCAGCATCTGCCACGGGGCCTGCACAACAACCGTACAACCCCAGAGGTCTCCATCGTTCCCACCTAGCAAGCGCCATGAGCCGCTGCAGCGTGTCCTGGGAGAGGGCTGCACTGCCTCACTCCTGTGGCCGCTTGGCTCAGGCACCTGCGGGGGTGGGGGGGGCCTTCTGGGAGCTGAGGGGCAACTGGGAGGGGTGGTGAGCCAGTTGGAACCCCCTGCAGGCCTTCAGGCTGCCTCTGGGCCAGCGTTTTCGCTCCATTCTGCTGCAGAAGAGGCTGGCGTTTGCCTGTTTGCTATTTATATTGTAGTTGCTGTCTAGGGGTTTTCTGTGAAGCAAAATGTTGAGCTCCCAGGCACCAAAGAGCATTTCTGGCTCAGGGCTGTGCTCACAGACGTCGGTTCAGCCGATTCCAAGGCCCGTCCTTGTTCCCCACGGCCTCCACTTCCTTCCTGAACATTCCTCATACCACCCCCATGCCCCCACATAAACACACTCCTGAATACATTTAGAATCTGGCTCCTGCTCCCTCCGCTGAACAGTGAAACTTCATTTCAGCCTCTCTCAGGATTAGGCCATGCCCTTGGCCTCGCTCTTACTTATTCTCCGCCTTTCAGCGGGACCAGGCCCCCTGCATTCAGTCACCATTTGAATCCTCCTGGCTGCGCTTCCCATATCCTCACCCTCAAGACAGGGCCACCTTCCAGGGAAACAAGGCCCCTAGGCCTTCCGATACCACAGTCGCCAAACCACATGGCTGTATTGTTTTGTTTCCAGTCAGTTTTACGGAGGTGTAATTAATGCACTTTTTTTAACATGCAGCTCTCTGACTTTTGACAAGCACCTACTGGTCATTTGTCAAATGTCCAGCACGAATAAGATACAGAACAATTCCACCCAAAGGTTCTCTCATACCGCACCTCGTAGTCAACCACACCTCCTACAACCACCAGTCAGGGGGGTTTCTTTTCCCCTTTAGTTTTGTCTTTTCCAGAACGCTGTGTAGGTGGGATCTGGAGCCTGGCATCTGTGCTCAGCCTAATCCTTCTGAGGTTCGTCCATGTCATGGCACGTGGCTGCAACGCGTTCCTTCGTCGTGCGAGGTGGTATTCCGAAGTATGGCTGTGCCACAGATCGCTCACCCAGCCATCAGCTGAAAAACATTTGGGTTGTTCCGGTCACAGTTGCCTGAGACTGGAATTGTGACGAGAGCTGCCATTGGTGTAGAGTTTTCCTGTGGGCATGTTTTCATTTCTCTTGGGTAAATACCTAGGAATGGGATTTCTGAGCTGTAAGGTAAGTATATACTTCACTTTTAGGAAACTGCCAAACTGTTTTTCCAAAGTATTATTTTGCATTTCTGCCAGCGATGTGTGGGAGACGCAGATACTCCACATCCTGGCGAAGGTGGATAAGGATGGTCAAGAAGGGAAAAACAGATCTACTCCAAGTGCCTGCAGGGGACAGATCTGAGGCCTGGGGCAGGGCAGGGACTTGCCGGTGGCCACACAGCCACAGCAGCAGAGATAAAAGTGGACCCCAGGTCTCTGGACTGTGCTGAGAGCAGTTTTGAATCAGAATCCTGGCTGCTCATCATGAAAATCTAGCCTAGAAAACTTCTCTTAAAGAGTAACAAGCTAAAAATGGGAAGCCAGACTCATTGGAGCCCAGAGCTGTTTGGACTGGTTCATTCCTGTCCAAAATAGCTGTATGTATGTGGCCTCTGGCTGCAGGGCTTTAAGCCTAAAGTGGGGTGCACAGGGACCCCCTCTCCTTCATTACAAGGCCATTCCCACAGGAGTGGGCTAGCTGCTCCTGGAAACATGAGGCCCAGGTTGGCTGGGAAGCCAACAGCCATGTGGAGCTGTTTCTAGTTTAGGCTGTGGCAGAAGGGGGTAGGCTCTGGAGTGGGGGAGGAGACTGTCCTATCACATGATTCCGGAATCTTCCCCTTTGCTGACAGCTGTACAGCGAGTGACTCAGGGTGGCAGCTTGTGGTGGAGGAGGAGGCTCTGCTTACATATAAAAGGCTAACAGTGACCCAAAGCTTACACAGCACAATCGCCCATATGCCTCGAGCTCATCACCATGACCAGGATGTTCCTGCCATGGTTTTGATGACCTCAAAACTGACCTAATGTAGTTTTGCCTGGATCTCTCTCTCTATCTCTCTCTATCTCTCTCTCTCTCTCTCTCGCTCTCTCTCTCACTCTCCCACTCTCTCTCTCTGAGATCTGTCTTAGTCTATAAAGCCTACTGAGAGGACAGCCCTAAACTGCCATATTTATTCCACGAGACCCCGGCTACAGCCGATTGGACCAGAACCAGGCCTTCTCAATGCTGAACAATCTATTGGCTTCTCAGTGACCAATCAGATTCGCCCTCTAGGGAATTTAAGTAAGTTCTAGGTAGCCAGACCTCCATCAGAATCGAAAGGTGGTGGCGAGCTGGGGACTGCTCCCACAAACCAAAGCTGTGGACAGGCCGAAGCCCCGGGAGGCAGAGCAGCTTCTTGAGGATGCGGGAGCGAGAAGGACACACGCTTGCAAACACACGAGACACCGTGGAGCCCTCGAGAAAGAGGACTGGAGCGAGTGCCTGCCTGGAGCCCGCAGAGTTCCGACTTCCCAGGTCCAATTTCTAAGAAACTGGGCTGCACTTTATTCACCTCCTTTATTCCGGCTTGCATGAGTGCTTCTCCGTCCTCTGCATCCAGTAAATCCGTCCTAAAATGCCTTTATCTCCACATAATCTGATTTCATGTATTATAACAACGATCGCTCCCCAATCTCCCTGAGCTGGTGGCAATATCTGCCTAAGTCTTTACAGTTCCCATGACGATTGCTTGGCAGGATGAGAGATCATTAAGGAGCAGAGTGAGGAGAGGAAGGAGGGGAGCTCCTGTAGCTGCAGGGAAACTTTCTTGGAGCTAAACGAGGACAGGCATCTAGTTTGAGCGAGAGAGTGGCTTCCATGGGCTTGGCTGGGTCCCAGAAACCAGTGTTTCCTCAACTGGTCCCTCCATTCACTCCATGAACACTTTCTTGTGGACAAATATAGCCTGACCTGGGTTTGGTGTGGAGGAAACAGAGAACTAAGACAGTTTCTTCCCAGAGTTTAGTGAGGGAGACAAACACGTGAGCACTTGGTTGGTTGGGACTGTGACTAAGCCTTTCTTTTTAAAATATTTGTATTGGTGTTTAGAGAGAGAAAAAGGAAGAGGGAGAGAGAGAGGAACATCAATGTGAGAGTGAAACATCAATCGGCTTCCTCTGAGCCCACAACCAGGGCATGTGCCCTGACTGGGAATCGAACGCCCAACCAACTGGGCCGCACTGGCCAGGGCGAAGCCTTTCTTGTGGTCTGCCTCCCATGAGAGTTCTTGATCTCTGTGTTGGTTTCTTCTGTGAGATGAGAGACCAGAAAGAACAGGAACCCTGGGTTATCATCTCTCTTCCCCCAACTGAGGCCTGTGCGGAGCCTGGCTCTCAGGAAGTGAGTGGAGGTCTGGGCTGTGGGTTTGAACTGTGTTGCTCCTTGAGGTCCTCTGGGGGTCACCCTGGCCCTGAGCAGAAAACCTTGGAAATATGTGCTCCTGGGTCATAAAAGGAGAGAAGCGAGGGGTGAGGAATGTAGGTGAAGCCGCTGAGATCCCTGGAGGGGAAGGCTCCCCTCCGGGTATGGGTGAGTGATGTCTGTGGGAGGAGCCCCTGGGCTGATAGATAAAGCCACTCCTCTGTGAGTAGAGCCAGTAGCAAAACCAGTTGACCCCAAGGTCACTGCATGCTCTTCCTGTCCCCAGGGGGTCACCCAGACCTGAGAATCTAATCCGTTGTAGAGGGACCTGAATACTCCCAGGACTAGAATGTCATTAAGAACCGAATGCATGCTTTTTGACCTATAAAGGTAAAAGATGAGTGAGTCGAAATCGGGTGCTCTTCATGGTAGCCAGATCATGCTATTTATTCCTGGTGCCACTTTTAAGACGGATGAACATGGTGTCTCTAGCTTTGTCGGAAGGTGAGGGATTCTGACCAGCCCCCGTGGGTACCTGGACCCCTTGACAGAAACCCTTCCAGAGCAGAGACCTGGCTCCCGTGCCACAGTATATTGCCCACGAAAAACCTAAGCCAACCTCCTGCCCCAACATCAGCCTCAAGACCAGCCAAGGAACTCCCGATTCCAGGTTTGGGAATGACGTTTCTCAGGACAATTCAGATTTCCCAGCCATCTCTTAGGAGGTCAGTTGGCAGGAGCTGACCCTCTAGTGCAGCCAAATGCAAGCGCGTCATCTTTGGGCAGAGAGAGAAGGGCATTTTGTATTCAACACAGCGTAGAAACAAGTGTCCTAGGAGCTCCGACAGCTTCGTTCCTCGTGCAGATCCAATGCGTCATGTCACAAAGCCCAAAGTGAACTAAAGATCGACACTCAGGGAGCGGAGTCGATGACAGGCTGTTCTCGCAATAAGTTCTCCACCGCGGCGAGACCGGCTCCGATGTATTTACCAATGCGGCTCCCACACTTTTCATTCATCAGAGACTCGAGTTTAGGCAAATTGCAAAGGGCCTGTAAACTGTCCTTTGCTTTGGAAGCCTCTGCATTACCTACACCCCACACCCTGCAAAATCTCAATTTAGCATCCCCTTTTCACTGTCTCAGCCATCACAGGGGCTCCCGCTCACGTGATGGGGTGGTATTGTAAATGAAATCAGGAAAGACCGCATCATTACAAATGGTCAGGGCCAGCCACATGCCTTTGAAATTGCTTGCTTTTTAGCTGGAATGTGAAATAGCCTAGCGGGAGCAGGTCTTGCCTGCGTGAGGAAGATAATAGTAATAGAGAGATCATGCTATTTATTCCTGGTGCCACTTTTAAGGCCGTGGGCAACTCTGGGCTCTCGAAAATGAACAGTGGGACATTCTTTAAGAAAAAGAAAAGGAGATTTATTAGTGAAATGGACGGCCCACCACGTTTCTTATTCAGTCACCTTCTCCACCCCTGTAATGGCTCGCCCGCTACTAACTTAGGAGTTCTTTCCTTCCTGGTGAAATCAAGTCTTCGGTTCCCTTCGATACCAAGACCTGTAAAGCCTGCCATTCGAGCCAGCAGGACTGCCTCGGGCGCTGAGGGTCACTTCCCACCTCGAGAGCCTGGTACATTTTGTTCTAAACGGATTCCAGGAAGGGCTGAGTGGGAAGCAATGTTGTGAAGGGCTCCAGCCCCGCCCCACCCAGGAGAAGGTGTAGGAGCAGGGCCTTCCGAGACAGTGGAGGCTAACCCTATAAGGTTTTTAGACAGTCCTAGCAGGCTTGGCTCAGTGGATAGAGCATCGGCCTGCAGACCAAAGGGTCCCGGGTTCGATTCCAGTCAAGGTCATAGACCTCGGTTGCGTGCTCCTCCCCAGCCCGGACCCTGGTTGGGGTGCATGCAGGAGGCAACCAATCAATGTGTTTCTCTCATATCGATATTTCTCGCTGTCTTTCCCTTTCTCTTCTACTCTCTCTAAAAATCAATGGAAAAATATCCTCTGGTGAGGATTAAAAACAACAACAAAACACACATGTTGACTATAACTGAAGGAGAACAAGGAAAGTATTTTTAAAATAAACAAAAGTATTTTAGATAGCTGCCCTCGAAGTTGCACGATCCCATCAGGTGCATGTTTGCAAGACCCTTTCTTTTGTGAGGGGCGTTACAGAAGCATTCTCCAGGGAGAGTCCCCAGAGAGCAAGGCCAAGTTTCCCTGCCAGGTCACCCCACTGACCTCCACTTCTTTAGCCATAAGTTGAGGTGATTGGAGTCTGCTTGTCAACCGGGAGGTTGCCTTTGCTCCCCGGGGACAGTGGGCAGCACCTGAGATGTTCTTGTTGTAACAGGGTGCGGGGCCACTGCTCTCCGCAGATGCTGCTGAACACCCTACAATGCACTGGGCAGCCTTTGGCCATGAAAAATTATTTGCCTGAAAATGTCAATAGGTATCTAAGCTGGAAACCCTGGAGTTCATGATTCAAGTTCTCTTCGAGCTACAAGAGTATCTGCCCTTTTGCATGAGTATTACAGACCCACATGAGCATGCATAATGGGGACCCCCTGAGTTTTGATGGCAAGACCTAAGGCACCTATCTCGGGTACCAGGATGGAACCTTGCTTTTATCCCTACCTCCTGGGGCTCAGCTTCCAAGCCAAGATCCAGGGCCATCTGCTGTCACCTTATGTATCATCCCCAACATGAGCAGAATGTTCGTCATCGAGAAAGGCTTTCCCACTTAGCCTGATGGGAGTGGGGACAGAGGCCATGGTGGCATCAGTCCACCCGTTGGCTAGGTTGTCACTTGTCTCTGGACTGATCTCACTGCCAGATTTCTCTCATTATCTGGTGAACTCTGTTCCCATCTGTCAGGCACCCGGGAGTGGGATCTTACTTCGCTGTCCATTTCTTTTCCTTCTCTGGGACTTAGGTCTGCCAGCTGCAAGACTCACCTTCATCTGAGCTGGGGACTTAGGGAGACTTGGGTTCAGTCCTAAAAGGACTAGCAGTATGCAGGCTGTGAGCTTTTATGCCAGGACTTGGCATGCAAGGCAACGTTCAATGTGCGTATCAATGACACACGTGGTACCACTTCTCTCCCTGCACCCATGGCAGACATCACTAATCAATCACAAACCTCTTCCCCATTGAAGTGGAGCACGGCTACACACAGCACTGCCACTTCCCATTGATCCGAGATGGCATTCTCATTTTAACCAATTCGCCATCGCAGCCTCTGAACTATTCAAGGGAATATGGCAGCAGTTAGGAGAGGCAAGAGGATGAGACCCTCGCCTAGATTGTAAGTTCCATGAGGGCAAGGACAAGGTCTGCTGCATTCACTAGTCTATTCCCAGCATACGCGGGAGAGGCTCAATAACAGTTTGTCGAATGAAGAGCCTCCAGCTTGTACTCTCCCTCCGGTGCACGCTGTCCCCATGGTTCTGGGGACTGAATGGGCTCTGATCCATAGCTTATCTTCTGGTCCAAAGCTGGATGGAGCCGCCCTGGGGGAGGACAGGAAGGCAGGAGGACAGGTGATCTCAGGTACGAGAGGGGACTGCGGGAAGGCTGGTTTCCATTATTTTAATAAGAGGAGTAGCGGCTGTGAATGGGAACTTTGAAAGAATCTGGTACTTGTGTACTTCCCCACGTTGATTGTTTTTTATTATCCGCTTCCTGGTCCCCTGCGGTGATGAGAGGGCTTTTGGCATTTGAAGCCATCATTTATTGAGTGCTAGATTCTAACAGCTTTATAGACATGAACCCACTGGTTGATCACAATAGGCCGGTTCTCTCTTTACCCCCATTCCTCAGACACCGACGCCCAGAGGAGCTAATTGCACGCCCAGATGCTCAGCTAGTGGGTGACTCAGCTCAGTTTCACGCCCAGGCCAATGTGCCTCCAAAGATGGGGTTCACAAACCTCGGAAGAGAAGGAGTCTGGGTGCTGTGCTTGGTGGCCGCGGGGGGAGGGAGACGGCGGTCCGCCTCTCTGCCAAGCCTGTGCCGGGGGACAGCTGAGGCCAGGACCAGGGTGTTGGCCTGGTTAGGACTTCGCTTCTTAGCACCTGACTCTGGGACTGTCCCCAGGGTGGGCGAGGAATGACTTAGAGGTCAGGATGGGCTGCACAGATCCCCCTGCCAACCCTGCTTTACAGATCCACCCCCACTCCTGTCCCCAGTGGAAACTCCTGGTCTGCACAGTTCCCTGAGGGGCTGAGCCACGTGCCCCGCCCAGAGATGCCGGGTGACCTTCACCCGCTTAGCGGCTCCTTGAAGGGAACAGCTGAGCCCTGCGCCAGGGCCCCAAGCATCCTCGTCCAAGACTCGGGCTCCCCGTGGGCGTGGTGGAGGGGCTTCTGGCCAGCAAAATAATGAAGCTAATGAACCCAGAGACGTCGCCTTGCGGTTTGGAAAACATCACCACTTCCTGGCTCTGGGCCAGGCAATCATTTTAAGGTGTTTGGGGCGGGGACTGAGAGGAGGGCGGTTTGTTGTTGGTTTCTCCCCAGCGGCAGGCAGGCTGGGTTAATGAGCTGTGCAAGCAGAATGCACCCGGGAAATGACGCGGAGACCCTCCGGGGCCTGTTCTGGTGGAACCTGGAGCCACAGCCTGCTGGGGGCTCCCACCCCTCCCTCAGACATGCCATAGAGATGGGAAGGGGCTCGGCCTTGGGGCAAGGACCCCATACACTGAGGAAGACAGGAGGGGCAGGGGCTGGAAGGAGGGAGGAGGAATGAGAGAAGCCATGCTTTTCATATTCTCATCCCCATATGCGCACACACACACACACACGTGACACATGCACGCACACAGGCTCCCAGCCCAGGAGCCAGGAAGCTGGTGTTCACGCTTCTTTGCAGCTCACGGTGAGTCAGTGGCTTCCCTGTCTCGGCCTCAGTGAGCGCGATTGTCCAGTTTAGGAGCAGGATCTCAGGCGTCGCCTGGAAAGCCCAGGAGTTTGGCGTCCTGTCCCCGCCCGCCATGAACTCCCCGAGGGCAGGAGCATGGCTTCCAGCCCTGGGGTCATTGCACACCCAGAGCCCAGCAGCCTCGGGGCGGGTCCAGCTCCAGACCTGGGGATGCCCAGGAAACCAGAGGCCTTTGCCCAAGCATGAGCCGGGACCTGCTCAGGCTGCTCTGGCTGAGGCTGCGGGAGGAACCTGCTTCCAAAGTCAGGATCCTGAACTCCCACGCAGCTCACCCCAAAGGCAGCCTGCACCCCGGCACCTGGGGACCAAGCAGGACCCCCTGCGGAGGGCCAAGGACACATCTGGCAGGTAACTCCCAGGGTCCCACGGCCCTGAGTCAGTGACACACTCAGAGCCTGCTGCTAATGCCTTTCGATTTTGCTTAATTAAGCCATCTGCCCACATTAACTGGTAAATTATCTCAATCACTCCCCAAATCCCAGAGGGGAGAAGAAGACAAAAGGGAACTGTCATCCCTTGAGTGGAGCTGGAGGACCTGCCCCCACCCGTGTGACTTCTCCCTGGAGGAGCCCAGACGCAGCCTCCAGTGTTTACCAAGCCTCCTGCGGCCCCCGAGCCCTGCCTCCCTCTGAGTGCACTCACTGCTTCCTCCTCTCCCCTGAGAGAATCCCCGCATGTCCGACCGCGCAGAGGAAAAATGACGAGAGCCTTTCTTGCTCTCCCTCCACCTTGGGGTACTGAGCACCTGTGTCCTCGTTCTCTCCAACAGGCCTGTGTGTTCTGAGCATCCCTGTGCCTCCGGTGTTGGGGGGTGCCCAGCGGGGATTCGCTGAAGCGACCTGTGAACCGCGCTGGACCCTGCAGGTATGTGGCTGGAGGAGGAGTCTCCTTACAGACGTCCTGTGTGCATGTTGGGGGTCTCCCAGGGCACCTTGGCAGGGTCGCTGAGCACCAGGGCTGCTTTGCAGTTCCAGACGCTGGGTTTCTACTAGTAAACAGGCTTGCAAATGCTCTGGAGGCTTTGGCTTACGGTCAGGGAATTCACAGGACGCTGATGAACCCGAGGCCAGAATCAGACAGAGACCAAGCTCAAGAGGGACTGACTCACAGTCATCAAACCTCTAAGAGACGGAGAAACCCAAGGCAAATGTCAAAGGGGTGACCATTCCTAGCAGCTAATCCAGAAAACTAACCATCCGCAGGCTGCTTAGTGAGGACAGAGCGAAGGGACGCGCTGTCAAGGCTTTAGGACTCGGGAGGGATTGTGCCAGGCCCACAGCACGCTCTCTCTCTCCAGAGCCAAGAAGTGTCTTGCAGGCGGAGCTGGAGACACACCGACTGGGTTTGTCCTCTGAGCACCCCTTTCGGGCTCCAGGCCGACCACAGGCCTTCAGCTACCATCCCCTTTTCTTCAGCCGGTTCGAGAACTATTGATTGGGCCCGAGTCTCTGGCGACGTTTTTAGTCCTGGTCACCTTCCTGGGTTTGGGTATTTCCCAATCTCTTCATTACACATTTACAAAGCCTCGGGGAGAGTGGATCTTTTCTATAAACGGCCAAATGTACCCAATTTTTCTTAATCACAAGCTATTTTACTTTCTTGACAATGGCTTAAGCTCCAGGTTCTAAGAGTATCTTTCTGTAGCTCCCTAGGTACATGGAGTCCTTTTATGAACCATAAATCAGGCCCCCTGACCTCGGGATTTGTGCAGGGAGGTCTCTGTTTGAGGCTTAGTTCGGCCACTTGTTAGCTGTGTTGCTTTGGGCAAGTCACGAACCCCCCACAAGCCGTGGTTTTCTCAGGACAAAATGGTGGTCATCTCACAAGGCATGAGGATCAAGGGACACGGTGAAGTGTTGTATCTCAGTCGTGTATCGGGATAGACTGGACCCCGTGATTCTGACACCGGTTCCCACGTGTGGGGTTTTCCCACTCTACTTGGGTGGCCTTCCATTTCATTAAGTTCTGACGCTATGTACCTGGAGATAACGTTGGATCCCGGTTAAAGGCCCAGTCCTTCAGCTGGAGATTGAAGAGATGGCAGGTCCCCTGGAGCTTTGCCAGGCGTGTCCTCTGTATTCTCTTCAGCTGCTATGTCACCATAGCACTGCTGCCAAGTGACACTTCTCTCAGTGGCTCTGAGGTCCTAACCCCGCCCTCCCGCTCAGCAGCTGATGCTCCTGCTGATTCCTGATAATGGTTTGGGTGGTGACCATTTTCTTTTTTTCCAATTTGGATGCCTTTTATTTCTT
Source organism: Myotis yumanensis (assembly GCF_028538775.1). NCBI lineage: Eukaryota > Metazoa > Chordata > Mammalia > Chiroptera > Vespertilionidae > Myotis > Myotis yumanensis. The sequence goes on from NW_027223768.1 coordinate 5,997,957, forward strand.
CTTCTAGTCTAATTGCAATGGCTAATACTTCCAGTACTATATCGAACAGGAGTGGTGAGAGTGGGCATCCCTGTCTTGTTCCTGTTCTTAGGGGAAATGGTGTTAGTTTTTGCCCATTGAGTATGATGTTGGCTGTGGGTTTGTCATATATGGCTTTTATTATGTTGAGGTATGATCCTTCTATTCCGGTGGTGACCATTTTCTAGCACCTTCCTACCCAGAGTGTGTCCCTGTCCCAGGGACCATTAGCCCTGGGGCGGGAGATTGTAGGGAATGCAGAACCTCAGGCCTGCCCCGGGCCTACTCAGAATCTCCGTTTTAACAAGATGCCCGGGTGGTTCCTATGCACAGGCTCTTAACATAGGACCATGAACTTGAATGGGGAAAAGAAATATCACATCTTCATTTGCACTAACCACGAGCCAAAATTTGGCATTGACTTCAACTATGGATGTGCACAGCAAGTCACAGCAAGGTTAGCAATACTTTGGCTTTGTCAACGATAGAAGTCATGGGTATTTTTATAACACGTTCCCGTCATTTTTTGATATCTTGAAATAGCATGTATTTCACTACCACTTCAAAATTACAAGTGATAAGATCTGAATCTAGGTCATGCTATTTAATATTTAATAGCAATAAAGCATATATATTATGTCACACAATTTTTAAATATTTTTGATAGCTATTTCAAAGGAATTGATTTCCTTAAAAATCTTATGTATTTTATTTTCAACCTTAGGAAGGGGGTAATAATCACTGAGGACCCTGCCGCACTGGTTTATGTGGGGATCAAAGGCATGAAAACAGTTGTCTTCTCTGGACACCTCTCTCTCCTGTGGTAGTTGCCGGGGGCGTTGTCATACAATGCCATAAACTGAGTAGCTTAAGCAACAGGAGTTTATTGTCTCCTGGTTCTGGAGGCTACAAGTTCAAGATCAGGGCATCAGCCGAGCTGGTTCCCTCTGAGGCTGTGAGGGAAGGGTCTGTCCCATCTTCTCCTCTGGCTTCTGGGGCGGGGGAGGAGGGGGGACTTGCTGGCTGTCCTTGGCATCCCAGGGCATGGAGAATGTCACCCTGATCTCAGCCTTCATCTCCACAAGGCATTTTCCCTGTGTGTCTGTGTCCAGATCTCTCCTTTTCGTAAAGACAGCAGTCATGTTGAGGTAGTGGCCCACCCTACTCCAGTGTGACTTCATCTTAACCACCCTCATTCCAAATAAAATCATATTCTGGGGAGCTGAGAGTGAAGACTTCCATGTATGAACTGGGGGGCAGAATTCAACCCCGAACTCCTCCATGAACCCATTGGACCCTCCTTGGAAGCGGGTAGCCCAGGAGGATGCGCAGGGAGGTCACGTGCAGGGCGGAGTAAGGGGGAGCGTCAGCTTCCAGCTGGCTTGAGTCTCTCACCAGCCCTTATAGTAAAGCACTTAAACATTTATTAAATGTCCACATATGCCAGATGCAGAGGGCATAAAAATGAATAAAACATTGCCCTTGGCTTTAAGGGAAAAGAAAGACGTGTATACAAATCATCGCAAGGCAGTGTGATTCATGCAACAAGAAATTTATGTGGCAAAAGGTGGGGGCCGGGGGGGGGGGGGGCATGGTAAGAATGTATCGGAATCTCTGAGGATGGCAAGGAGATGTCCAGGCAGACGGGAGGCAGACGCGTTTCAACCAGAGGAAAACACCACTCGGCCTGGCTAGCAATGTGGATTGTGGGAGACGGAGGTCGAAGGGAGATCGGATCACGTGTTAAGGTGGTTAGCCACAACGTAAAGGACGAGGACTTTATTCTATATATAGCACAGCCATGGAAAATTCTTTCTCGACTGCAAGCTCTGAACAGGCAGGGATCTCATTGGTTGTAAAAAATTAGGCCAGAGCGCTAGGCAGGAGCTAGTATCATGCCTGGCACATAGTAGGCACCTGATAAATAAGTGGATGGATGGATGGATGGATGGATGGATGGATGGGTGGATGGATGACTTTTAAGCAGCAGAACGGTGTGAGAGGAGAGAAAAGAGTGGAATGAATGTAAAGGCAAAAAAAATCACAGTCTGGATAATTTTCTGTAGACCATACAAGTGTTGTGAGGGTCTGAATGAGACTCCAAGAAGAGAAGGGACGCCCAGGGCCTTTAATGGGATGGAAGGAAGGTGGGAAAGGTGAAAAGAGGGATGCGCTTGTAGGGCCCTAGGGCTGGAAGCCGAGAGAATTCCTGCCCACTGACCTCCATGATCTCTGGGAAGCCTGATTCCTGAGGGAAAGGAGGGAAGAGGCTGTGGGAGGACCCCTTTTGGCTGAGGATCATCTGAGAATGGAAGAGCTAAGAAGCTGGGTCAGCAGCCCCAAGGTCAAAAGGGAGATGCTGACTGTGGCCATGGGCCGAGCTGGGGGATTTGGGAGGCAGGGGCAGTAGAAGGAGAAAGGCGGTCTGGAGTGGGTTGAATAGTATCCTCCCAAGATTCATATCCACCCAGAACCTCAGAATGTGACCTCGTTTGAAAATAGGGTCTTTGCAGATATAATGAGGTAAGAATGGAGAGGAGACATACTGGATTAGGGTGGGCCCTAAGTCCAGTGACTGGTGTCAGTATAAGCGACAGAAAGTCACACGGGGAAGAAGGCCATGCGAAGATGCAGGCAGAGACTGGAGTGATGCTGCCACAAGCCAAGGAATGCAGGAGCCACCAGGAGCTGGGAGGACTAAGGGAGGGGTTTCCCTTGGAGCCTTCAGAGGGAGAGCAATGTGGTCAACACCTCGATTGAACCTCTGGCCCCCAGAGCTGCGAGATAATACATTTCTCATTGTCTTAAGGGTCCCCCCACCCCCCACCCCACCTTGTGGTACTTTGTTATGGCAGCCAGACCACAGAGGCTGGTGGAGGTTGGGTTAAATGGTCAACCAAGGAGTGGAGACCTCGTCAGGGAAGCAGCGAGGTGAGGAGAGAACAATAGACTCACAGGGGCTTTGGGGCGGAAGGTCTTGAGGAAGAATGACAGGTTCAGGGAAAGGGGGGACAGACAGATCTGAAGCCAGAGTGGCAAGTTGGAAATGAAAGTTTCAGAGACAAAGCAGTCCTGGTCTCTCCCAGATCAGTGCCTCCTGGAGGACGAACAAGTTCATCCTCAAGGAGCAAGATCGCTGACCCGCCTCGAGCCTGCACTTTAACCCCCAGGTCTAAAGGGGAGCCTCTCCGTTCTCACAAGGAGTTGCGATTAGGAGGAACTGAGTGGCGTTTCAGACACTGCCCAAGAGTCTGTGTTCTGGGAAGGAGGGCACTGGATGGGGGAGGGGGCACAGTGCCCAGATTGCAGCCCCTGAGCCGGTCTCCCCAGGCCTGGCCCCGGCTTTCAGAGGGCTGTGTTCTGCTGGGAACCTCAGGGGCTTAGGTGGCGGAGAAAACAACACACACTCACGTGGCAGTCAGGGTACAGCCGGGCCATTGGAGGAAATTCAGGAGGAAAAACCCTAAGCAGAATCTTAAGGCAATTAAACGGCGTCTCTAGTGCAAGGCAGAGAGCCTCTCTGAGTTGCCCTGGGGCCAGAAATTACTCAATTAAACAGCAAAGGCCCAAAGGGAAGTGGGGGGACAGCACCTCCCCCTCTTATACCTGAAGCTCGGCTCCCCCATCGGCTCACCCCATTTGCCCTCCGCCAGCAGCTGCCGGCCCCAGGCCCTCCCCTTAGCCGGGCTGTCTGTTGCACATCCCAGCTGTCCGCACACACTCCTCCCTAGAGTGAGGACAGACACTGACTGGTCTCCTCCCTGCGGCTCCGGCTCCTCCTCGCCCCTCCCAGGAGCTTCCCCGCCACCGAGCTGCTGGGGTCCTCGCCACCTCCATCCCCTCAGGGCACGGCCTCCTAGTGTGCACACAGGGAAGAGCATTGATTTGAAGGGAGGAGTGGAGGCAACATTGAAGCTACGTTTTCCCATACACGGTGCCTGGCTGAGAGGGCTCTGACCTGTGCCCACCTCTTCAGCCCCTGCGCACCCCCCACAAGCCTTTCTATATGCCCCCACCCCCAACAGAGTCAGGGGGATGTCCTCCTGACCCTCTCTACCTCCAGCCATGCTCCCTCCCCAGACACGCTGGGCCCTGCTTCCCCCTCCCCTGCCCTTCCCCTTCCCCGTCGCCCTCCCCCAGCTCTTTCTCCAAACCCACCAGGCCAGGGGCTGGGCTGGGAACAAAGGCAGTTTAGCTCTCCTAGCCCAGCGGCAGGGTCAGCGAAGGACCATGTTTTCCAGAATGGATTATGTATTCAGGCAGTGGAGGTGTTTCTGTCCCAGAAGACAGCTGAGCTCCCAGAATGCCACACTCACCTCCTCTAGGTACCTCCACAGGTGGGGAGGGCAGCTCGCCTGCCCGTCTCCACCTGAAGATCAGTCTCCCTCCTTTCGTCTGAGCTCCTCCCCGGAAATACTACCTGGGGATGTGGTTTTCAATCCGCTCTCTCCTGTGAGAAAAGCCAGAGGTGAGAGGATGGGGACTCGGCAGGCACAGGGGCGGGATATGTCAGCGCTCCGTGACAGTCTCTAGGTTATAAGCTCTCTGGGATGGCACGAAGCGGGGCGAGCATTTTGAGTCACCACTGATGGAGTGAGTATCTATTGAGCCATGAAGGAAACACTGCAGCGTCAAGCAGAGAACCAGCCCGGTTTCAGAGGCAGGAGTTCAGGCCTCACAGCACTGCCTTGCTGTGCAGCGTCGGCAAGGCCTTTACCCTCTCTGGGCGTCAGGCCTGGGAGGGAGCAGAGAGAACCTCTGCCTAAACCCCACGGACTAAAGAGGAAGCGGAGAGGCCGAGTGGCCCCAGGCTGAAGTTCCACCAGCGGAGCCAGCCTCCAGTCCCTGGCCCTGCACTGTCCATCACCGATGAGCCGGGAAAGCCCTGGCCCTGCCTGACCCGCAAAGAAGCCATTGGCCTTCCTTCTAAGCAGCCTCCGATGGGTGTTGGGAGGCTGGGTCAGGCCCCAGCCGGAAACAAAGACCCTCAGCTGGGATTAGGAAGGGAAGTGGGTGAGAGAACCACACAGAGGCGTCAGCAAGGACTGTGGAGGCTGTGGGAGAGGCTCAGAGCGCTTTGCGTGGCTCACTCTTCTCATCTTCACCGCCCCCTGTCCCTTTGCAGACCAGGAAACAGGCGTGGAGAGGCCGAATCACCTTCCCAAGGGCCAGAAGCTGGTAAGTGGATGGGGGATCCTTAACCCCTAGGCTCTCCGCCTGCTCCCATCTCTTTCCACTTGACGGTTCACACACAATTATAAAAATGAGCACCGAGGGGCTCGCCGGTATTACAGCCGGGATCAGGTGCGGCGTTAACAATCAGCGCATCTACAGTGTGTCCATGTGTCACTGTTAGATTATAAGCTACAAAGAATCTCATTCAGCTAAAACTTATTGAGTGTCTGCCAAGAGCCAGGCACTGTTGGAGCTGCTTTTCGCATATTCTAGTTCAATTTGCAACAGCCTTGGGAAACAGCGGCCATCTCTCCCCCTTTTCCAGACGGGAGAATGGGAGGCGGAGAGGAAGGGGACTTGCCATGCCAGGGCCTCCTGGCACTCAGCTTTGGGACACACTTCTTTTAACAGGAACTTAGTTTTTAATTTTAAAGATTCACATGAATATTGTTCATCTTCATTCTGTAGAACAATATACAGCCTAGCTTAGAACTAGTTTTATTGTTTTGTTTTTTAAAATACATATTTTTATTGATTTCAGAGAGGAAGGGAGATGAAGAGAGAGCTAGAAACATCAATGGTGAGAGAGAATCATTGATTGGCTGCCTCCTGCACACCCTGCACTGGGGATCGAGCCCACAACCTGGGCATGTGCCCTGACCAGGAATGGAACCGTGACCTCCTCGTTCTTAGGTCAGTGCTCAACCACTGAGCCACGCTGGCCAGGCTAGAACTAGTATTTTTACGCTTGTTTTTGCATGTAAGGGAGGCCTTTTTTTTTTTTTTTTAAACTGGCGTCTTAGCTCCTAACATTCAAGCCCATAGAAGGTGGGCTTTGGACTTGGCTCTGAGCTCAGTTTTCTGGCTGTCACGTTAGGTCTGTGAGCTTGGGCATACCTCCTCCAACCTCCAACCCTCGGTTCCCTCATCTGTACAATGGGGACTATGACCGCCAACCCCACCAGGCCATTGTGAGGGTAACGTGAAGTAGCATGTGGAACGTGCTGGGAATGGCCTGGCACCCACAGGCTCCTGGTGACCAGCCCAGCCACACAGCACGGGCCCGCTAATGCCTGTCGAAGGCCTGGTGTTACACACATGTTCATCTCGTCCTGGCGGTCACCGTGGGAGAGAGAGCTTCCCATTTCAGAGGAAGCTGGCCACCGACAGTGACGGGCAGAGCAGGAGGTCAAGTGCATGTCCCCTCCCTCCCAGCGCCCTCTCTGCCTTCTGTCACCTGCGCGCTGGGGCCAGGGGCCAGGTGAGCCTCGCTGTCCAGCGGAAGGGTGCATGCCCACCTGCCGGGATGGATGCCCAGAGGTGCTTTATGAACACAAGGGCCACAGAGTGCTCTTCTGTGACACTATCAACATCACGGAGGCCTCTGAGGCCATTGCCAAGGCGTGCTCTTCGGCACATCAGGCCCGAGATGCGGGTTTCGCAGCCAAATGTGGCTGGCTGCGGCTTCCGGGGAGGCCCCTGCTTGGCTCTAAGTCCTGGCTTAGAAATGTCTTCATCTGAAGCTCAGTTAGAAGTTCTGTCTCTGCAATCTGGCTGTGGGGTCCAGAGTGTGATGGTTGGAACAGAGGTCTAGTGGTTAAGCTGTTGGCGACAGCCCAGCGCCCCCGGGGTTGGGGAGCTAAGCCCCTGAGAGTGAGGAGACATGAGCTCCCCGCACCTGCCGGGTCCCCCTCTGGCATTAGCTGTGTGAGCGGGGTCCAGAGAGCATCTCTGTGAGCTTGGCTTTCCATGCGGACCTCACTCTGGTCGCTGCCCTAACCGGTTGCCTTCTCCCCTCTACCTGAGATGAGCTGATGTTCTGTAGCAGCCTCCCCACCTGTCCCAGGCTCCTGTGTCTGCAGACCCTAATCCCCTGGGCCTTTAGGCTCCCACAGCTTTTTCCTTGGAAAAATCACCATGTACACTAACATAATTAAGGCTCAAAGAAATGCCTTTTAGTTGATCATGGATCTCCTAATCCTATACAACTTATTAATATCCTGCAACCTGCAGAAGTCACCTTGGGAAACATTGTCTTAATGGAAGCAACCCCAAGTTCCATTGTCTTAATGGGAGCGATCCCAGGTTCCATTGTCTTAATGGGAGCGATCCCAGGTTCCATTGTCTTAATGGAAGTGACCCCAGGTTCCACAAGCCCCTTGAGGAGCCTCCACCACAGAGTAATCAATAAAGAGGCATTAGCGCTCGCCGTGTGCAAGGTCCTGTGGGATTAAGACAGGGAATGCGGAGTCTACAAAGCAGTACTTCATCCCAGACCTGCCCTCAAGGAACGCACAGCAAGACGGAGGGAGAGAGAGCTTCCTGCTGACATTCAAGAGGCCAAGTGTGGTTTGGTGCCAAAACCAGCTTGAGGGGAGCCCAGCAGTGCCCAGGGAGATAGAGGCGCCCGGGGAGGAGGCCCACGGACAGAAAAGGGGTCGGGTGGTGATGGCCCAGCACCACGGGCGTTCCTTCCAAGAAGAAGGGGAAAGACAGCCTGACTGGGTGCTGAAGAGAGCACTCCGGAGTGAGGCTGAGACCGGCCAGGTGCACCATCAGGTGTGGAGGAGGGCGCTTGGCAGGCCCCGCTGGAGCGAGTGGTGGAGTGGCCCTGGCGGAGGAGCAGCCCGCACAGAAGGAGCATCCGTGAATAAGGCGCCTTGGCTGCTCCCGGGGACGGGGGAGGCTGTGGGAAGCTGGTCCCAAGAGAGCAGTCCAGAGGCGGGAGAGCTTGCTGGTCCCCCCTTTGAAATCTCCGGCTCTGGGTCCCTAGGAGGGCAGTGGGCGGAGAGCGGTGGCTTACATCCACTGTCCCCAGACCTCCCCGCAGACGAGAAAACAGCAAAGAATGAACCGCAGTGACAAACCTGAATCTGAGCCCAGCGCCATCCTGAGAACTGAGCACTGGGAGTTAATCATCAATAAATATTTATGGAGCATCTGCTCCCCGAAAGGGACCGTACCAGCCCTAACCGGGTCTCCACTCTTTAGAGGCGGGAAGGGGAGGGAAGGCCGCGCAGGGGAATCGACAGCTTCCGGGACCAGCCATGGCGTGAAGAGCCCTTGATAAATGACATCACCTGTAGGTCCTGCGTTCTCCTCTCACCGGTCAGTTCTGAGGCAGGACCTGCAATGGCTACAGGTCGGGAGGAAGCCTCCTGGGCTGGCGGTCAGGGCGGGCTTCGTCCCATCCAACCAGCTGATGGGAATGAGCCCCCTGGGTGCTGGGTGCCAGGGGTAGGTGCAGGGTAGGTGATGAAGTGAGAACGTCACCTGTGTGACCTCACACGTGCTGTGGCAGAACCGGGAAGGTGTTAGGGGGACGAGGACTGTCTCCCAGGGGTGTGTGCCCGGCAGGTCTGAAAGGTGAGGCCATTTCTTGTGCAGAAGAGAAATGAGTGGACTTAGGGGCAGCTCGCAGGGGCTGAGTAATCCTGGCTATGCCCAGGGGACTAGACCTGCCGTGGGGCCATCATACCTCGTGGGTGATCTGGGCGGGGGGCGGGGGGAGAGGAGAGCTGAGCCATCTGGCCTGATCAGAGCACGGTGCTACAGGAGAGGGTGGGCTCCCACACGCCCCTGCGTCATGCTGAGAAGCCCTATCTTCACGGAGGAGCTGTCAAGGGCCTTACACAGGGCAGGACACCTTGGCTTTGTCCTAGAGAAAGAGCTTTCCTGGCCCTGGCTGGTGGCTCAGTTGGTTGGAGTGTCATCCGTATACCAGAAAGGTTGCAGGTTCAATTCCCAGTCAGGCACAGGCCAGGTTGCAGGTTCAATCCCCGGTTAGCACATTTAGAAGGCAACTGATCCATGTTTCCTCCCTATCTATCTCTCTATCTCTATCTCTAACCCTGTCTCTATCTCTCCTCTCTCTAAAAATCAATGAAACTATATCCTTGGGTGAGGGTTTTTTTAAAAAAGCTTTCTGGCCCGTCTGAGAAGCCTGGGAGGCCTGGTGAGAACAGAGGCGGGTGTGAGGGCGGCCTCGGTTCAGGTCTATGCAGAGGGGGCAGCCTCGAGGCTGGAAGAAAAGCCTGGGCTTGAGGAAAAGTCAACCCGGTACAGGGCGGGGGGAGGGGGGGGCAGGGGGTGGGGGTGGGGCGGGGGGGGGGGGGAGGAAGCAGCCCAGCCCCTGCACTCCGGCCCACAGCCGTGCAGCCACACTGCGCCCACTCTGTCCTGTAGACTCCCTCTCACCACCTTCAGAGACTACCCTGGGGCCCAGCCAACCTGGGATCCTAGAGACCAGTCCTTCCGGAGGGGAGCAGAGGAGAGGGGAAGGGAGGGGAGAGGAGGGGAGGGGAGGAGTAGAGAAAGAAGTGTGTTGGGCGAGGAGGGGAAGGAAATGCTGTGGGAATTCGCCTCCAGCTCTGTTCCTGGGCCCGGAGGTGGGCAGGGGGCAGTGCTGAGGGGAGAGCAGCCTCCAGGCCCTCGGGAGTTGCTCTGAGCTGGTCAGGGCAGCCCTGGGTCTGGGGACCCCTCAGGGACAGAGACAGACAGTCCCGTCTATTAATAATGTTCCCCGTCTGTATTTTGATGTGATGAGAGAGGTTGACAGACAGCGACAGCAGCCTGGGAAGCAGAGCTGTTTCCGCTGGTCTGGAACCAGGAGAGGGATGTGCCAGAGAGGAACCCAGTGCCGATGATTCAGATGAAGCTGGGGGCGGGGCGTGGTTGGGGGTGAGGGGCGGGAAGAGCGGACATCGAGCATTTATAGGTTAGACAGCCAGGCTCGAGCAGGGGAGACACTGCCTGGAGCATCTGGGGAGGCATGGCCAGGCCTCAGGGGCTCAGACCCTCCGACTGAAGCCCAACGCCCTGAAATCAAAGGCCGAGAACACAGGGTCCCAGTCCCTTCTGAAGCTCAGAACTAGGACCACGAAGATTCTAGAATGCTCCCGGCTGCTAACTAATCTGCCTTCCCCGCACCGCGCTGGCCAGTCTCAGGGACCCACAGGAATGAAAGCAAATGAGTCTCAGAGACCCGAAGCCGTGCACCCGGGGCTCACCGTGGGGCAAGGCGGGGCGGCCAGGAGTGGGAGGCAGAGAATGGAGATTCCGTGGGTCCTGAAGACCCACCCCTACTTCCGCTGCGCTGAGCTGGACCTGCGCCGTCCAATATTGCAGCCACGAGGCACATGTGGCTATTTCAATGGAACTTAATTAAAATGGAAGACATTTAAAATTCAGCTCCTCAATCACACCAGCCACACTCCAAGTGCCCAATACCACACGCGGCGCCTGGTTGCCGTGCTGGACAGCGCCGAGGGAGAGCATTTTCACGTTGCATAGCTCTGCCATGCACACCCCACACCGGATACCGAAGCACCATCCCCCTCCTCTTCAGGCTGCTGTCCCCCACTCTGTGCCCTCTGGCTCAGGCGCCCGGGGCTCCCTGCTCTCCTGGCTGACCCTCCTGAGGAGCCATGCTCCCCTTGTCTGCTGGCCTCCAGGCTGCCTCCTCCTGCTGGGCACTGGCTCCCCACGCCCCTCGCACAGAGATGGGGCGCAGAGGACTTGCGCGTGGGTGTTGCAGTGTGAAGCGTGTGTCCCGGGCCCCTGCTTTCTTTCCTACCCTGGTGGCCTGGGCTGGATCTGCAGGACCTGCCTCATCTCACTCCAGATCTCGCCCTGAGTGACTGGTCCCTGGTCCTCGCTCCAGAACATTCTCCAAGCCTCTAGAGCACCCCTTTCCCCAGGCCAACAGCTCCCCACTTCTTCTCACTTTCCAAGTCAAGCTACGTGTCTTTCCCTCAAGGCTAAGGAGGGGCCACCCATTAAGGCCACCTCGAGGTGCCATGTTGTTGCAAATCCTCTGAGTCTCTCCGGTTCCTCTTCCCAAGCTTTGGTCCCCAAACGCCCCATGTGATTGAGGGCGCGTGGCAGAGATTGCTGACAGATCAGCAAATCCATCCCACCTATTTCCTGGGCATACGACGAGGCTCCATGTCCCAGCCTCCCTCGCAGCTGAGCTGTGTCCTTGGGAATGAGTTCCAGCCAACGGCATGGCGGGCGGGCGTGTGCACCGGGCCTGGCCGAGGAGGTGGGCCAAGCACAGTCTCCTGTTCTCTCCGCATCCGCTGCAGGGCGGCCTTGTGTTGAAGGCGGCAAAACCAGGGCCACCAGCGTCCAGGAATAGCTCAGTAAAGCAGAGCCCCACCTGCACTGGAGTGAGAGGGATACGCACGCACGCGTCTGTCCACCGGGCGTCCCGACATCCAGGCTTCAGGCGTTTGGTCCTATTTCTGGCTGACAGGCAGGGCATATCTGTCTACAGCTCCGTGCATGAAGGAACTTCCTTCCCCACACATGTCCCTGTCCACGTCACCAGGCAGGCTGCTCTGCAAGTTGCTGTGGGCGATCTCACTCGGGTCTTGAGGCCAGAAAGGTACCTCTGCCCCTGCAGGCTGGCGAATGACTCGACGCCCCCCTCGCTGTGGAGAGCGGAGCTACATGGCGGTCAGTGGAGAGAGCCAGGTGCTGGTTGAGAGCAGCCCCTGTTTCTAGATGACGGAAGAGGCCCCTAACCTCCTCCCTCCCTCCGCCTGGTGTAGGCAGAAGCCCCCATGTCAGCCAGTTTCGATCATTGCCGAGGTGAGATTTGAAGCTCAGAAAAACCCCACTTTTGGGTACAAAGAGGCCCATCCGGGGCTGAGAGCAGGGGGACGGTGTCCATGGACTGTGTGTCCTTAGGCCTGGGCTCCTTCTGTCCCACTGACCTCGCTCTCTCCCTGCTGGGTCTTCCTGGAGGCGAGTGCTCCAGCTAAAGACCTCAGTCCAAACTGCGTGGGAGGGCGTCACTTAACCAGCGGAGGAGCTCAGTGGAGTGTTCATCGCACTATAAGTGAGCAGCTGCCTCCCGCCTTGAGCCAGCGCCTGCATTATTCATCCTTTCTGGCTTTCGGATCCTCCGTTGGGATCCAGAAACTGCTCCTTCCACAGCCACCTTAGTGGGTAACGTCGGACCCAGCCACCCCCACCCCAACGCCCAGCCTTCTTCGTACTTTGCTTGGGTGGGCGCGTCTCTGTCTCATCCAGGCCCCTTCTCTCCTCCTTAACAGAGTCTCTGAGGCCGCTCCAGACTCCTCTGGCTTCTAACCAATCTCCCCCCTTGTCCCAGCAGCCTTGCACTCATTTTGTTGGCTCCTCTCCATTTTATTGAGTTTTCCTTAAAATATCTCTCTGCTTTTTGTCTATCTATTCCACCATGCCCTAAGAAGTAAGCAAGTTTGGTCTTTAGCAGCTTTCTTGTTCTTCTGCCTCTCTCCTGGGGCCGCCTCCTACTAGCCTAGTCACCACCATCTACCTTGCCCAGCCTCCCCCCTGGGTGTCCCTGAGTGTGTCACATGTGACAGGCACTGTGTACATGCTTTGCCTGCATTTTCCCATTTCATCCTCACAGCGCCCCGTGGTGGGAGAGACTGTTGTCCCATTTTAGAGGTGAGAAAACTGAGGGAGGCCCAGAGAGGTTGAGCAACCTGCCCAGGGTGGCACCGTCAGTGGGAGTAGGGATTCCGACCCAGGTCTGTCATACTCTCTACTCACTCTGCCTAACACACCGTCCCTCAAGTCACCAAGCATTTATCAGAAGTCTACGGCATGCAAAGCACTATGGGAAATAGTTACTTGGAGAGGAAATAGAAATAAAATAAGATTTTGTCCGTGCCCCTAAACAGAGTGTCAAGAAGACGTGTAATACATGGCAGTGTGAGGGACCAATAGCCACAGTGCTCTGAATGCTCAGGAGAAGTCATGTTAGCGCGAGGGATGTGAAGGTCCCTTCAGGGGGTCTTGTTTAAACAAAAATCCACAGATGGGCTGAGAGCAAATGTCGGGGAAAGAGCCTCCAGACACTGCAGGAGCGTGGGAATTGTCGCAAAGCGGCTTAGATGTTTAGCTGTTGGGCTCTGGGTCAGAGTCCTTTTTTTATTTTTATTATTTTTATTTTTTGTTAATCCTCACCTGAGGATATTTCCCCACTGATTTTTTAGAGAGTGGAAGGGAGGAGGAAGGAGGGGGGAGAGAGCGAGAGCGAGAGCGAGAGCGAGAGCGAGAGCGAGAGAGAGAGAGAGAGAGGAGAGGAGAGGAGAGGAGAGGAGAGAAAGAAATATCGATGTGAGAGAGACACATCGACTGGCTGCCTCACACACACACCAGGGCCAGGGATTGAACCTGCAACCCAGGTACGTGCCCTTGACTGGGAATCGAACCTGCCACCCTTTGGTATGCAGGCCAACGCTCTAACCACTTAGCACACGGGCCAGGGCTGGGTCAGATTCTTGATCACTTGGATGAACCTTAGTCAAGTAATCAAACATCTTGGAGCCTCAGTTTCTTTACCTGCAAAATGGGGAGATACTCCCTGCCTCATAGGAGTGCTGGGAGGCTCACTTGAGATGGGAAAGTATATAAGCAAAGGGCTGAGCATGGTATCTGGACTATGTTTTTAAGGCTCAGGGATCCCCTGAAGAACAGCATTTACTAAATATCTTCTTAGCGTTCGGTGGCTTCACACGGATTAACTCAGCCAGTCTCGGGCTCCGGCTGTCAGTTTTGTTTGGCATGGCTGTCGTTGTCCTAACAGACGAGGGAGCCAGGCTCCGAGGGCTCTGAAATTTGCTCAAGGTCATCTGGCCACTGAAGGGCCTTCTCCAGTGGGTTCTGCCTGGCTCTTCCAGGCCGTGCCTTTTCTTCTGCATGAGCCACCAAGAAGTCCTGGAGTGGAGTCACCAAGGGGAAGTGAAGGCGTCAGCATTCAGGGGGCCTCGGAGGACACCGGGTCCCCAACTGAAGTATCTCCTGGTGACCCTGAAAACGCTGTGCTGTTTTCCTGCTTACAGTGCAGACAGACAACAAGAGCAGCCAATTTCCCCTGGAAATGTCCGAATTTCTGGCAAAATCGGCCCCGTCTGCATGGGATGGGTGTCGGGGGACGGGGTGGGGTGGGTCCATCCTTGCTACAGGCAGCAGTGGGAGTCAGCATCTCAATGGAATGGGCCCAGGACTGGAAGATAGTTGGACCTGGATTCCAACCCCATCTCCCAGCCTCAGAAGCTGAGCGACCCGGGTGAGGCACTTGTGACTGATCTCCTGCTTGCTTGTCTGCAGACAGGGATGGTCCTCATCACGCTGGCCTCCAGTGACTCGGAGAGTGGTCCCCAGAGCCAACGAGTCACCACGTGGGGCCCGCTGCCCAGCAGCAGGCATGCGGTAGTTGTTGAATGATGCGGTGGGTGGTCTGGATGGCTCCCTGCCCAGGGGAGGAAAACGCACCGACCTCCTGTCACAGGAAGGCAGCCAGCTCCTGCCGCCTCCTGGGAGCCCCCTGGGATTCAGTTCTCCTCGCCCGGCCCGGCCCCACCGAACGGTCCACACCGTGGATTGTAAAGTCCTCCAAGACCAGCCCTGCCTAACCCTCTGACACCCCCGCAGCTGCCCCCAGTGTCGCGCACACACAGAGGACGTGCTGAATCACTGCTTACTGACTGACCAAGCCGGTGATGGGGCACCTGCTGGGGCCCCTTTGCAGAGCTCCTCCTTCCAACACTTCCCCTCACATGGAATCCACCCCTGACCCAGGCCTTTCAAACAGGAAGCTGCCCTGCCCCCAGCCACGGTGCCGCCCACCCCTTTCTTTCCCAGGTGGCGGAGACTGTGGACTGCGAAGCCTGAGCTGCAGGCTGTTTTGGCCGGGCCTCTGCCAGCCCCGCCGTTCCTCTCATCCTTCCCTGGAAAGCCTTGGCTGGAGCCAGATGCCAACAGGCCAGAGTTCCTGTTGCAAACCAGGGGCTTCCCTGGGGCCGAGTGACCTCCTCTGGGCCGTGGGCCAGGGCCCAGGCGAGTGCTGCGTCCGCGGCTGTGGCTGCGGGAGGCCTGGGCTGCATCCCAGAGAATGAGGGCCTCGCTCCGTGGCTGAGAATCTCAGAGGCTGCAGGGGCCTTGGAGACCAAGCTCCACATCCCCCTTGTGCAGTGGAGGATATTAAGGGCTGAAGAGGCCCAGCGACCCGGATACTGTCACAACGCGCTCTGGGGGCAGAGATGTGCGGGCCCCTGAGCGCTTTCTGCCACCCAGTGAGCTCCCTGCGCCTGGACTGGAAGATTCCGAAGTCTGACTTCCACCCCTTTTCTTTCAGGGCCCTGCTGTTCGGCCTTCCCAGGGAAGAAGCTGGCTCTTTAGTTTATTATTGCTTTTCATTTCAAATGAAGAGGGACTGGAAAGAATAGTTGCGCTGATGAAAAAAAAAAATACTATCATTGTCCCCATTTCACAGATGAGAAAACTGAGGCTCAGAGTTATGAAGTAGCTTGCCCAAGCTCTCACAGCTGGCACACGGCAGTGGTGGGGTTCCAATGGAAGCAACTGGTCTCATCACATGCCACAGGCCAGGCTGTGCTGGGAGACTCAGTCTGTCTCATGCCCGAGGTTGGGCAGTGGCCAGAGGTGAAGCAGGGAGCATATGAGCAAAGGGAAATCCCCAAGGAGATGGGGATACTCTCAGGTTTGGGCAGCTCCCTGCAGGGATCCAGTCACTTCCTCCCAACAGTTGCAGGTGGGAGGAAGATTCTAGAAGCAATTAAAAAGGGTAGGAACTTTCCTTTTCGGCGCTCCCACTGTGCTTTGAGCCCCAGTGTGTGTGTTTTTAATGGTTGTTTGTGATTTTTTTCAAATCAGTAAAACTGGAGGCTCAAGTCAGTTCTCCAAAATTTCTCCTCCATTAACAAACAGCCCGCTCGATCCAGCGCTGAGCCAAGCCCTCTGATGGAAGCACCCGCCCCCAGCAGTGCCGGGGAGGAGGGGCCAGCGCTGTGGGGTGTTAGATGAGTGGAGGGGCGCACAGTCTGAAAGAACACATAACCGGGTCCTTGACTTCGGGCTCAATGGCCCTTCTAACCATCACAGAATCCAGGGGAAGAGCTGGAGTATCAGGGGCGGCTCTTTCCTGCTCCCATCCTCCAGGTCCCCCCTCGTTCATGGTCTGTTGCATCTCCCTGACTTTAGACCAAGCTTGAGAGTGGAGATCTGCTTCCCCCAGACCCTCCCATCTCTCTGCAGCGAGTGCTAGCGGGTGGAGAGGGCTGTGGGAGAGGCGGCCCCATGGACCCAGACAGCATCCCTACAGGATGAGTTCGCCCTGCCCGGACTAACAGCACCGTGCCCGCCCGTCCCCCCTCCTCCCCCCCGCTCCCCCCACTGCTGTGCTCAGCAGACCTCGGCTTGCCTGGGCCTCCCTGCAGAGGGTGTCGGCCTGGGTGGGGAGGAGAAAGGACAATACCTGGGCACTTTCACATCCGTCTCCCACTTCCTCTTTATAATAGAGCCACCTGTTTTATGGAAAAGGAAACTGGGGTCTGAAAATGACTCATCCAAGTGCTATAACGAATAGGTGGCCAGGTCTCACCCCACACCTGCCTGCTACCCACGGAGCTGGCAGGCCTATCGTTTACTGACTGGCATGGAGGGTCAACCCAGCCCTAAAGAGGGCCTCACACCCGCAGGAGGTCCCCGGTTCTCCCTGAAGCAAAGCACCCATGGCCCCAGCCTTGGCAGACCAGACCTTCTGCTATCCCATGTCATCAGCCTCCCCCTTCCTCCTGCCAGCAGGAGCCAGGAGCCACTTCTGCCAGACCAGAGGCCCGAGGGCGCCAGTGGCCCCGTCAAATGGCATCTGGCCCGCAAAGCCCTTGCCGGGAAGCCTGGTGTGCCCACCTGCCTGGGCATGTTTGCCGCTTGGCAGGACCGAGTGACCCAGTTTCCCCAGCAGGGACGCTGAGCAGCAGGCTGCGCAGCTTGGCATCGGCGTGTCTCTGCTGTCCCCTGCCGGCCACTGAGCAGCAGGCTGGAGAGCGCAGGCAACCCCACCAGGGTTTCCGTAGGGAGCCGCCTCTCAGGCTTGTAAATGTTTGCTCAATTAACTGAACGGGTGAGTGGATTGTGTACAGTTACAGGCTCTGGGGCCTAAAGCTTCCGAAGAAACAGGGGCTGCCCTCGCGCAACCGACTGAGCCTGGCCTCCCTCCAGCCACCCCCTGGGCAGTCCCTTCTCCCTCCCTGGGTGCTCCCTCCCCCGAGGCCTGCAGCCTTCCTACAAAGCTTCAGTGGTTCTCAACCTTCCTAATGCCGCGACCCTTTAATACAGTTCCTCATGTTGTGGTGACCCCCAACCATAAAATTATTTTCGTTGCTACTTCATAACTGTAATTTTGCTACTGTTACGAATCGTAATGTAAATATCTGACATGCAGGAAGCATTTTCATTGTTCGCGACCCACAGGTTGAGAACCGCTGCTCTAGAACTTCCCAGGCCCAGGCCAACTAGTTCCTCCCTCCTACCTCATTATAGTCTCCTCCACCGCATCCCCATTGCGTGCTCTCAAGTCGGCTGCTTGCATGCCTCTGGTGACAGGGAACTCACTAGCTCTCCGAGTAGCCTTTTCCACCTTCTGAGAGCTAAGATCAAAAGAACGGTCTTCCTTTTGATATTAAATCTGTACCTTATCACTTTCACTCAGAGCCCCAGTCCTGGCCTCCTGGGTGTCACCCGGGAGTTTGACCTGTGGGCCTAGTGACAGCCTGTTGGCTCCTTGCACAGGTAGGTCACAGCAGAGCAGCCTCAGTGGTGGCTCCTGGCAGTGCGCTTCCGGAATGCCTTTCCTCCCCGCAAGGCAGTAAGGCACCCCAAAGAGCAAGCTGGCCCATGGAGCTCCCCGCCTGGGCGTGCTTGGGGTCAGCAAGCGCCACCCAGACCCTCCGAGGGCAGGAAAACAGCTCATCTCCCTCCTCGGTCAACCCTGGAAAGCTGCCTCTCCAGGCAAAGCGATCGCTCACTGTGATCTCACGCGTGGCCATTCATTCGTTCAATGTACACAGCTCCCCGTGAGGCCAGAAGGGGTCTTGGCTGCTTTGGGGGTTGGGAACAAAGGGATGGGGAGTATCTCTCAAGTCATTCCCAGACCCAGCAGAGCAAGCGCTGGTCATTGGCAAGAGTTTCCTCTTCCTTCTCCCTCGGACGGACAGTGAGGCGGCCGTGGTTTCTTTCCGACACCGTTCATTCTGCTATGGTGATGGAAATCGAAAGCAGTTCAGTGTCTACAATAACCGGAGACCCTGGTCAGTGGATCCCCAAGCGTCTCTTGAGCTCTGACTAGAAGTACATGTGTCCCCACCCCTGTGCTGAACACCCTGGGGGGAAGGCATGCCTCCATTTCTTACCTCCAAGAATGTGTAACCGGTTGGGGTGGAATGAGGCAGAATTAAGCAGATGAGATAGTCAGAGGGTGAGTCAAGTGAAGAGCCACGTGGAATGGGGTTTGCTGAAGGTCAAATGAAAGAAGAGCGTGACGTTGGGCTTGGAAGCACCAAAGAGGAGGCGTGCCATGGCGGTGTGATTGAAGAGGCGAGGGAACTGGTGGACACAGGGGACGGGGCCAGGCTGCCCACTGTCACTCAGGGAAGGAATTGCTCCACAGCCAGTGGACACCGGCCACTTCAGGGGATTCCTCCCCTGCAGAGAGCTGCTCCGCCCGAGGTCGCGCTCCTTCCCACGGGGAAAATTCTGTTTTAGATGTGAGTTTGGGTTGACAACAAGACTCCCAAGTGGAGCTATCGTCTGGGCAGTTGTGTATGTAAAACAGGAGAGTAGATAAGAGGTCAGGACGGAAAAGGTCGATCTGGGAGCGATGTCAGACTGTATCTTCCAAAGATGGCCACAGCGAGATCTCCCATCCCACAGGCTCTTCTGCACTGTGACCGTGCCACTGCCCCATCAAGAGGTGGGGTCTAACCCGGCCAGTGTGGCTCAGTGGTTGAGCCATCGACCTATGAACTAGGAGGTCATGGTTCAATTCCCAGTCAGGGCACATGCCCAGATTGTGGGCTCGATCCCCAGTGTGGGGTGTGCAGGAGGCAGCCGATCAGTGACTCTCTCTCATCATTGATATGTCTCTCTCTCCCTCTCTGAAATCAATAAAAATATATTTAAAAAAACAACCACAACAAACTAAGTGGAGTCTAATTCTGTGTCCCACCCCCTGAATCTGAGAAGACTTCTGACCGCTTTGACCAAGGTGTGTGCAAGTTAGGCTGTGCAACTACTGAGGCCAGGTCAGAACGGCATGGGGCTTCTCTGTGGATGGAGCCAGATGCCAAGTAGAAGGCTGGGGACCCTGTGGATGGAGCCAGATGCCAAGTAGAAGGCTGGGGACCCTGTGGATGGAGCCAGATGCCAAGTAGAAGGCTGGGGACCCTGTGGATGGAGCCAGATGCCAAGTAGAAGGCTGGGGACCCTGTGGATGGAGCCAGATGCCAAGTAGAAGGCTGGGGACCCTGTGGATGGAGCCAGATGCCAAGTAGAAGGCTGGGGACCCTGTGGATGGAGCCAGATGCCAAGTAGAAGGCTGGGGACCCTGTGGATGGAGCCCGATACCATGTAGAAGGCTGCAGCTGTCTCTATCTATCTCTATCTGTTTCCTATTAGTTCTGTTTCTCTGGAGAACCCTGCTAATACAAGCAGAGCTCAGGAATTTGCTTTTGAAAATGCAATCCTTGGGTCATTTTATTTTTTAATTTTTACTTATTTTTAAACTACATTTTTATTGATTTCAGAAAGGAAGGGAGAGGGAGGGAGAGAGAGAAATATCAATGATGAGAGAATCATTGATCGGCTGCCTCTTACGTGCCCCCTACTGGGGATTGAGCCTGCAACCCAGGAATGTGCCCTGACGGGGAATCGAACCGTGACCTCCTGGTTCATAGGTCCATGTTCAACCACTGAGCCACGCTGGCCGGGTGGGGTCATTTTATTTTGATGCTGTAACCTCCTGGATGCAGTTCTTCACAACCCAACACTCCCTCCCCTCTTGTTAAACGTAAAAATCTCACCACTCCCCTCAAGAGGACGGTGGCTTTGCTGCAGAATCCACGCACCCTCTCTATTTATCTACCAGCTTTCCTAGTTTGAGCTTGAATTCCTGTAATTTATATTATAAAAACATTCATGTTATTCTCATTCTTGATAAATAAATGTATAAAACTAAAGTTGCAAATGAATAATTAATGTAATGTGCTTTTTAAATATGCATGTGCATAACATTTATAAATTAAATAGTAACAGGAGGGGAAAAAATTACTCTTTCAGATAAACATTATCCCCATCACTGCCCCTTCCACGCCCCAGAGACTCTGGTCTCCGCCCTGCTGAACTGAACACCATGACTCCGGCCAGCAGGGCTTCCTGAACTTTCCCTAGTCATGCTAGTCTGTCTGCCTGGAGGGCTTTTTGTTCTTTTGACAAATATTGATTGAAATTTAGCACGTTCCAGGCACTGGGGTATGCAATGCATGCCCCTTCCAGAGAGAAGCGATTGGTTCCTTGTCTAAGGGCCCCAGCCCCTGAGTTTGTGCTTCCACGGGAACCTCGTCATTCCGTGAGATGTTAGTTGTCTCCTTCTTAGACCGCGCAGCGTCTTAGGTCAGGGATTCTATCTTGTTCATCTTTGTATCCGTCACTGGCACCGTGCCCATCAGTGGGAACTCAATGAGTGTTGATGAATGAGTTCATAAACGAATGATGATAGCCCAGGGTCTGGCACATCACAGATGATCAATAAATATTGGTTGAAATGCAATTGAATTGAAGGTGCAGAGCACAGAGACAAGGGCAGAGAGAATTTCGAGAAGGAGCGGTTGCTGAACCCTGTGGAAAAGACACCGAAAGATCGAGGAGGGTGAGCCCTGGGGGTGGGCGGGAGAAAACATTGGAGTTGACAAAAAGAAAGTTCATGTGAAACCCTAGCCATTGACAAAATATTTATCACAAAACCAATAAGTGAAGATGGGTATTTACTGACCCACGGAATGTTGGGGGTGCCTCTTTAAATCTAGTTACTGAGAGAGATCCTTTGAACCCTGTGGTTTATTATGCCACTAATGCACTAATTAGCAAATTAAAATGCCCACGCATTCACTGGCAAGCTTAACGCCTTCTCCTCACACTTGAATTTGAAGTTTGACCATACAGTTACCCTTTCGATGAAAAGACGGGGCCACTAGCGGAGGTATCATCACCTCAGATACTTTCTCCATTCGTTCTTGGAGCCAGCATTTATCCTGCTACAAACTGTGTTGAGTAGAGTCCATTCTTCAGTTAATGGGGCAGCTTCTATTCCTGACCTAAGAAATTGTCTAGACCACGTATTCTAAAATTCTCCCATCACAGTACTGTACCCGATCACAACAAAGGAGGGGGGAATGGATATTGATTAGGCAACAGGCAGTGTCACCCATAATATGTAAGGATGACTTCAAATCAAATGCTTTTCACAGACTGGAAAAGGCAAAACAAGCCGGGTCGCAGTGACTTAATGGTTGAGCGTCGACCTGTGAACCAGGAGGTCATGGTCAGGGCACATGCCCAGGCTCGATCCCCAGTAGGGGTGTGCAGGGGGTGATCAATGATTCTCATCATTGATGTTTCTCTCTCTCTCTCTCTCTCTCTCTCTCTCTCTCTCTCTCCTTCTCCCTTCCTCTCTGAAATCAATAAAAATATTTTTTTAAAAGCAAAACAAAACAGTATTTTAGTGTACACATATTCTTTTTTTTAAAAAATATATTTTATTGATTTTTCACAGAGAGGAAGGGAGAGAGATAGATAGTCAGAAACATCGATGGGAGAGAAACATCGATCAGCTGCCTCCTGCACATCTCCCACTGGGGATGTGTCCGAAACCCAGGTACATGCCCTTGACCCGAATCGAACCTGGGACCTTTCAGTCCGCAGGCCGACGCTCTATCCACCGAGCCAAACCGGTTTCGGCAGTGTACACATATTCTTATCTAAGAAAGAGAGAGAGAGAGAGAGAGAGAGAGACTATAAGCCTATATACCCCCTGGGGTTGTTGTGAGGGTAAAATAAGCTAATGAGGAAAGTTTTAGCAGAGTGCCTGGTTTATAGTATGTGTTTAGTAAAGACTGGCTTTTATTTTTATTATCTATTGATAAATGGATTATTTAACACGATGTGTTGTTCGGATTTCTACTTGTGGGAAGGAGGGGCTGCTGCTGCTACCATGTTATTTCCAGCTCCCGGGTTCATAGGAGATACTGTGGAAAGCCCCGCGGCGGCAGCCAGTGGACCTGCGTTCTGTCCCCACCTTGCAGACTTAAGTGCCTCATTGAGAGTCACCAACATAGAATTACAGGCCCGGGTGGGAGGCCCATTCTGTGCTTACCGTGTACCAGGCACTGTTCTAAGCTCCATGTAGGTTTTATCCCATTTAATTCCCCACGCCCCATGAAGAGATTCTGTGATTTTTACTGTTGTTGTTTTAATCCTCACTGTAGGACATGCTAAGAGGAAGGGAGAGAGACAAAGAGAAAGAAACATCCATCAGTTGCCTTTGGAATGTGTCCTGAGCACATGTCCTGGCCAGGATCGAACCTGCAACCCAGGTATGTGACCTGATCAGAAATCAAAATGGCAACCTTTTGGTGCACAGGATAACAATCAGCCAACTGAGCCATCTGGCCAGGCGGATTTTCCCCATTTTACAAACAAGCAAATCAAGGCCCAGAGAGATTAACAGTAGAGGCCCCCAGCAGAGCTGGATTTAAATCTAGGCTGCTCTTAACCACTGCCCTTTAAGATGTCTGGATAAATGAGAGAGATAATTATGTTAGATCTTAGTCACCTAGGAGAAGTTATAGCACAGTGCTTTCTGTAATAATATTAAAGGATGAACCACATGCATAGCTCTGACGTACATACTAAAAACCACTGAATTGTACACTTTAACTAGGTGAACTTTATGGTATGTAAATTATAGCTTAATAAGGCTGTTAAAAAACTCCACAAACCACAAATAAGTGTCTTTATAATGCAAACTGGGTCCTAAATGATTGTTGGCTATTTTAGGGATTTATTATATGCCTGTGAGTAAAATACACACTTTTTTTGCAGATCAAACAAACAAACCTGAGTGTCAGGAGACCATTCATTTTATGACGGAATGGGACATGTTAATCCTATTGGTGGGACTTTTTTTTTCTATTCCCAGCTTCAGGCCATTTTGTATCTGCCAGGAAATTGAATAGCTCTCAGCTCCCAAGATACATTTGCTGTTGCAATTAAATGTCTATATGTGCATCGAGGATACACAAACAATAAAACCTAGGAAGGAAGAGAGTGGAAAGAAGACATTTCATTGAAAGCATACTGATACATCCTTTAATTGTACAGTTTTCTTCCATGTGCCTAACTTTTATTTTTGCTTTTTCCTTTTCTTTTTTTTTTTTTTAAATATTTTTTATTGATTTTTTACAGAGAGGAAGGAAGAGAGACAGAGAGTTAGAAACATCGATGAGAAACAAACATCGATCAGCTGCCCCCTGCACATCTCCCACTGGGGTGCCTGCAACCCAGGTACATGCCCTTGACCGGAATCGAACCTGTGACCCTTCAGTCCACAGGCCGACGCTCTATCCATTGAGCCAAACCGGTTTTGGCACTTTTTCCTTTTCAATTCAAAACATTTAAAGAAGATAGAGAAAGCACTTTATTTATTTTAAATATTTTTATTGACTTCAGAGAGGAAGGGAGAGGGATAGAAGAAACATCAATGATGAGAGAGAATCATTGATCGGCTGCCTCCTGCACATCCCCAACTGGGAATGGAGCCCATAACCCTGGGCATGCACCCTGACCAGGAAATCAAACCCTTACCTTCTGGTTCATAGATCGAAACTCAACCACTGAGCCACACTGGGCAGGTGAGAAAACACTTTATATAGAAAGCTAGTTGTGGCCACTCTCCTGCTGGGCTGAGTCCTCTAGGCCCTAGAGCAGGGGTCCTCAAACTACGGCCTGCGGGCCACATGCGGCCCGCCGGAAACATTTATCCGGCCCACCGGGTGTTTTTGCCGCTGCTGTGTGCATAGGAATTTGTTCATAGTTTTTTTTAAACTATAGTCCGGCCCTCCAACGGTCTGAGGGACAGTGAACTGGCCCCCTGTTTAAAAAGTTTGAGTGCTGGGGTCCAACCCCAACGGGTCCAGGGGTCCCCAAAGGTGTGGACGGAGTAGGCGATGAAGGAATGACACAGAGACAGCATTCAGTTGATCAGCAGCCTAGCCAGGATCTCTAGCCAGGAACTCCAGCCAAGTTCTGGTCAGGATCTCCAGCGAAGTTCTGGTTAGGTTCTCCAGCGAAGTTCTGTAGCCAGGTTCTGTCCAGGATCTTTTGCCATGTTCTCTCCCTAGGTTCTGTCTCTAGGTTCTGTTTTCTGTTGTCTTGTTACATCTGTATTTATACCAGTTGATTTTAATCCTATCAATTTCTATTCCAAAGGTTAGGGTGTTTCTTATCTCCAATCCAGGGAGTAAAGATTATGTAGCTTAAGCGTGATTGTTCGTAGTTAAAGTGATTAACTACCCACCTGGCACTTAGTTAAGGGGTTTCACTCCCTCCCTAACTTCAGGGGAAAATCCCTACCTGGGGAAACAACCTTTCTCGGAGAGGTGACCTTGGTTAAAACACACAGCGCTAAGGGGAGCAAACACAT
Organism: Myotis yumanensis; assembly: GCF_028538775.1. Taxonomy (NCBI): domain Eukaryota; kingdom Metazoa; phylum Chordata; class Mammalia; order Chiroptera; family Vespertilionidae; genus Myotis; species Myotis yumanensis. The sequence continues at coordinate 6,022,705 of NW_027223768.1, forward strand.
TAAGAACAGTATGCTATATATGCCACGTCGCTTGAAACACATGCTATGCAGATGTTTCTTCCCTGCAGCGACTGTGTCAAGCAGCAAGGATGGACTGGCTCCCGGCATTTGAGGACCCCTGCCCTAGAGTCTAGGGCCTTTGAGTTGTACAGCTCCAAGGGGCCAGCACTGACCCAAAAATGAGTGATGGCAGCTTTTCCTCAACACACTTGGTTTTTGACAAGGCACTAGGAGGCGATCAACATGCTGCTGTGATGCTCAGGGAATCTGTTGGTAGCCCAACTCTGGTTTTATGGCGGCTAAAAGATCTTCCTTGCCCGGGTCAGCTGCCCTCACAAATCTGGCAGAGATCACAAGGAGATCAGATGAAAATTTGGACTGGATCTCAACAACTCCATCACCAACACCAGTAAAGGGGTTCAAAGTCCTGGCCCCCTAAACCACGGGTCACTTTCCTCCTCAGCTCTAATGCACATGTGTGAAAACAGGCTGATCCAACCTTACTAGGGAGCGTTGTACTTTAAAGAACACAAAGGAACTGAAAAATTTTTTTACTATTCTGACTACAGTATGCATCAACATATGCCATTATTCAGTTCTGTCATGGACACACGCATGGCACAGGCTGCATTTCGGCTGTTACTGAGAATGGCATCCAGGCCTTTCCTATTTACCCATTGAACTTACCAGTCCTCTTGACACCAGTTATCAGTCTCCTTAGGCAAGCCTTCCTGCTGCAGCCAGGCATGGGCAGTAGCCCGTCAAGCTCAATGGAGTTTCAAATGGCAAGCCACTAAGCTAGCAGACACTAAGGCTCTGCCACACGTACTGGTAGCAGCTCCCTGAACTCCCTCCTTGGCTCCCTCACTCCTATCACGAGATTTGGGAATGTGTACTGATCTGGTCATTATCTTTTTCTTCCATCAGTGAGTCATCTAAGCAGGTCATTTAGGCCAAAAGTAGTCACTCTGGAGCCTGGTTTATTTGCATTGGCTATTACCTTCACTAATCAGATAATGGCTTCAGTTCAGTTTCATGTTGTATTAATATAATGTTGAAATAGATGAAAACCTCCTATGTATTTTTCCTGAATGTTTTGTGCTTTTAGAAATAATATATCGGTCGTTGTTGGTTTTTTATCCTCTAGCATCCAGATTTTTATCTTTAAATATCATTTCCCACGAAAAGAAACCAGAACTCCTTGGAGAAATGCCTGATTCCATATCTGGGGCAGAAAATATATCAGATAAACCTGCACCAAAATAATCAAGAGGGGCAAGACTGGGAAGAGAGTATAGATGAATTAAGATTGATGAGGTAATGTTGAAATTGGGTGGCACATAGGAGTTCTTTAGAGTATTCTACATTTGTATATTTTTTAGTTTTTCCATAAAAACATTTTTAAAATATATTTTTTTATTAATTTCAGAGAGAGAAAGGGAGATGGAGAGAGATAGAAACATCAATGATGAGAGAGAGTCATCGTTCAGCTGCCTCCCGAACGCCCCACACTGGGGATCGAGCCCACAACCTGGGCATGTGCCCTTTGACCGGAATCGAACCCAGGACCCCTCAGTCCGCAGGCCAGCGCTCCATCCATTGAGCCAAACTGGCTAGACCATAAAAACTTTTTTAAGGAAAGCTAAAGTTAATTTCTATTAAAAAGATGAAAGAGTAACAGCATGCACATGGTAAAACCAGTTTCATCTTAATAATACATAGAGGTATGCAATGAAAAGTTGAGTCTCTCTCCCACCCAGACAGGAGGTGCCCCCTCTTTAGCATGTTCTTGCAACAATTTCCCGAGATTCTCAATGAAATTTCTATGAATATATAAAAATATATGCACATACTTGCTAATGGTAGCATACTATACTTTGTTCTATGCCTTATACAGTTTTAATAGCTACTTTTCCTACAACGAGTATGTGTATGTACTATATACAATACCCTGAATTTTCATGCTTTTATATATTGGGCTTCTTTCAAGCTTCTTTGCGCTAATGAAGACAGAAGGCCCACATCTTCACCTTCCTCAAGATTATTTAGAAAGAGAAGCATGGCTAAGGAGGCCTTGCAGTCCCTAATCCTAGGATTTTTCAAGTTTAGGTTTCAGTCTGGGGGACATTACTGCTACCTTGAGGAAGGTCGTGTTTAAAAACATCTGACATTCTTCACTCCACACTGGACCCTGAGGTGTGGCCGGAGAGATCAGGACAAGAATCCTCAGAGCTTGCCCGCAGGACACCTGGCGGGACTGCAGAAAGCCCGAGGCTGTGATGACCTCAGGGCCACCACCCTTCGCCGCCGGGAGGGTGGGCGGCAGGACCGAGGCTGCGCCTGATCTCCGCGTCTCCAGCACCTCGCACAGGTGCTCTGCTGTCTGACACAATCAAGGTCCCTGGAAAGAACGAAAGTTGGGGTTTGAACTGACCCAGGGCGCCCAAAGAGGTGGATTTACAGACGGCAAGGTGATGATGCCACCGGATTCTAAACCACAGCAGCGGGGTGGGCGGGATGTGCAAGAAGCCCCGGGGAGGTGTGTGTACTGTGTGTGCGCGCGGGCGCGCAGAAAAGAAAAAAAAAAAGCCCCCGGGGAAAAGCAGGTGCACAGCCACATGGCGCGTCGGTTTCACTCGATTATTTAGCGGGAGAGGGACAATAATAATAATAATAATAAGCTCTGTTACGGGGCTACAAAACCCCAGGTCCCGGTGAACTCGGAACGTAAAACAGGAAGCCCAGAGCCACGCCCGCCGAGAGCGTCCGCCACTCCCCGCGGTTACCGGGGCACCGGGGCGGGAACTGGGCGCGCCGGGCTCCGGGCGAGGACCCGTCCCTGCCGCGCAGCTTCTCGGCTGCGGGACCCGGAGCCGCGCCGACCTCGGCCCCGCCCGGGCGTTAGCGTGACCCGGGGCCGGTGCCCGGTGAACGCCCGGCGGCCTGCCCCGCGGGCTCCAGGGGCTGCGCTCTCGCGCGCATGGCGAGTGGGGCTTTCCCTGGCTGCTCACAGAGGCCAGAGGGACTAAGATGGTGTCCGCTGGGCGGCCTCCAGAAGGATTTGCGGGCCGGGCAGCCAGAGGTAGGAAGTGGGGAGCCCAGAAGTCCCCCGCCCCCACGGCCGAAGCACAACCGAGTACGCTGCCCGACGGAACCGGTGTTTGCCGGCAGAACGCCCGAAGCCCGGAGAGGCGGGGCGGGATTCTGATCACCATCTCGCGACGTCTCAGTGACGTCGCACAGCACTCGCGTGTTCCACTCTTTCACCTTCAGTCCCCTCCCTCAGTACGTGGGCCTACCCCTTTAAGCGAGTGATTGACAGTTATTTCAGCCATTCAACGTCCCCAGAACCATCCAATCAGATTTAAACTTCTCTCAGCCGCCAAAGGAGTTGGCAAAAGGGGTCGAAAGAGGGAGAGCTCTCTCGCGCGAGATCGCTGTGAGGCGGCCTCTGAGGGGAAAAAAACGCCAGAAAAGATGGCCCGACCTTCCAAGTAGTGGATTAAAGGACGGGGTCGAAAACCAATAAAAGGGATGAGGAGGTGGGATCATTGCTTTCCGGAGCCAGAAGTACCGTTACAGGGCACACTTCTTGTCCAATCAACGCCTCCAGACTTTGGCTCAGGTGACCACAGAGTGCGAGGGGCGGAGCTACAGCCTGGCGCGAGGAACCGTTAAGATGGACAATGCATGTAGCCAATGAGGTACTCCGACTAAGGCGTTGGGAACCCAATAACAGTGGCCGGGCGGGCGCCTTCCCGGAGCGCGGGGAGATGTAAAGACAGACAAGTAGTTTTCCCAATGAGGCTGTAGAAGAGGGGAGCTACTTGGCCAATGGAGGCGGCGGGGCGGGATCCTTTGCAGCGGCGGAGCCCAAGATGGCGGCATGCGGTTCCGCTGTGTGAAACCAGCGCGGGGCGGCGGGTTTATCAGCTCCGCGGAGACGACCTCCGACGACCCGCAGCAATGAAGGGGAAAGAGCGCTCTCCAGTCAAATCCAAGCGCTCCCGTGGTGGTGAGGATTCGACTTCTCGTGGGGAGCGGAGCAAGAAGTTAGGGGGCTCTGGCGGCAGCAATGGGAGCAGCAGCGGTAAGACCGACGGCGGCGGGTCGCGGCGCAGCCTCCATCTCGACAAGTCCAGCAGCCGAGGCGGCAGCCGCGAGTATGACACCGGAGGGGGCAGCTCCAGTAGCCGCTTGCACAGTTACAGCTCCCCGAGCGCTAAAAATTCCTCCGGCGGGGGCGAGTCGCGCAGCAGCTCCCGAGGTGGAGGCGGGGAGTCACGTTCCTCGGGGGCCGCCTCCTCCGCTGCTGACGGCGGGGAGTACAAGACCCTGAAGATCAGCGAGCTGGGGTCCCAGCTGAGTGACGAAGCGGTGGAGGACGGGCTGTTCCACGAGTTCAAACGCTTCGGTGATGTGAGTGTCAAAATCAGCCATCTCTCGGGTTCTGGCGGCGGGGACGAGCGCGTCGCCTTTGTGAACTTCCGGCGGTCAGAGGACGCGCGGGCGGCCAAGCATGCCAGAGGCCGCCTGGTGCTCTATGACCGGCCCCTGAAGATAGAAGCCGTGTACGTGAGCCGGCGCCGCAGCCGCTCCCCCCTGGACAAGGATTCTTACCCGCCGTCGTCCAGCGTGGTCGGGGCCTCGGTCGGCGGTCACCGGCACGCCCCGGGCGGAGGGGGTGGAGGCCAGAGATCCCTGTCCCCCGGCGGGGCGGCCTTGGGATACAGAGACTACCGATTGCAGCAGCTGGCCCTTGGCCGCCTGCCCCCTCCGCCGCCGCCACCCCTGCCCCGGGACCTGGAGAGGGAGCGGGACTACCCGTTCTATGAGAGAGTGCGCCCGGCATACAACCTCGAGCCCCGGGTGGGAGCTGGAGCAGGTGCTGCTCCTTTCAGAGAAGTGGATGAGATCTCACCGGAGGATGATCAGCGAGCTAACAGGACGCTTTTCCTGGGCAACCTGGACATCACGGTGACCGAGAGCGATCTAAGGAGGGCTTTTGATCGCTTTGGAGTCATCACAGAAGTAGACATCAAGAGGCCTTCTCGGGGCCAGACCAGTACCTATGGCTTTCTCAAATTTGAGAACCTAGACATGTCTCACCGAGCCAAAGTAGCAATGTCTGGCAAGATTATTATTCGGAATCCTATCAAAATTGGTTATGGTAAAGCTACACCCACCACCCGCCTCTGGGTAGGTGGCCTGGGACCTTGGGTGCCTCTTGCTGCCCTGGCACGAGAATTTGACCGGTTTGGCACCATACGCACCATAGACTACCGCAAAGGTGATAGTTGGGCCTATATCCAGTATGAAAGCCTGGACGCCGCTCATGCTGCCTGGACCCATATGCGGGGCTTTCCACTTGGTGGTCCAGATCGCCGCCTTAGAGTAGACTTTGCAGACACAGAACATCGGTACCACCAGCAGTATCTGCAGCCTCTGCCCTTAACTCATTATGACTTGGTGACAGATGCTTTTGGACATCGGGCACCTGACCCTTTGAGGGGTGCGAGGGATAGGACACCACCCTTACTATACAGAGATTGTGACCGGGACCTTTATACTGACTCTGATTGGGTGCCACCCCCGCCCCCAGTCCGGGAACGCAGCACTCGGACTGCCCCTACTTCTGTGCCTGCTTATGAGCCACTGGATAGCCTGGATCGCAGGCGGGATGGCTGGTCCTTGGACCGGGACAGAGGTGATCGAGATCTGCCCAGCAGCAGAGACCAGCCCAGGAAGCGAAGGCTGCCTGAGGACAGTGGGGGACGGCATCTGGATAGGTCCCCTGAGAGCGACCGTCCTCGGAAACGTCACTGCGTTCCTTCTCCTGATCGCAGTCCAGACTTGAGCAGTAGCAGGGATCGCTACAACAGTGACAATGATCGATCTTCTCGTCTTCTTCTCTTGGAAAGGCCCTCTCCAATCAAAGACAGACGAGGTAGTTTGGAGAAAAGCCAGGGTGACAAGCGAGACCGCAAAAACTCTGCATCAGTTGAACGTGATAGGAAGCATCGGACAGCTGCTCCCACTGAGGGAAAAAGCCCTCTGAAAAAGGAAGACCGGTCTGATGGGAGTGCAGCCAGCACCAGCACTGTTTCTTCAAAGCTGAAGACCCCTTCCCAGAAACAGGATGGTGGGACAGCCCCTGCTGCAGCCGCCTCTCCCAAGCTCTGTTTGGCCTGGCAGGGCATGCTTCTACTGAAGAACAGCAACTTTCCTTCCAACATGCATCTGTTGCAGGGCGACCTCCAAGTGGCTAGTAGTCTTCTCGTGGAGGGCTCCAGTGGAGGCAAAGTTGCCCAGCTCAAGATCACTCAGCGTCTTCGTTTGGACCAGCCCAAGTTGGATGAAGTAACTCGACGCATCAAAGTGGCAGGGCCCAATGGTTATGCCATTCTTCTGGCTGTGCCTGGAAGTTCGGACGGCAGATCCTCTTCCTCCGCCACATCAGATACTGCCACCTCTACTCAGAGGCCACTAAGGAACCTGGTGTCCTATTTAAAGCAAAAGCAGGCTGCTGGGGTGATCAGCCTCCCCGTGGGGGGCAACAAAGACAAGGAAAACACCGGGGTCCTTCATGCCTTCCCACCCTGTGAGTTCTCCCAGCAGTTCCTGGATTCTCCTGCCAAGGCACTGGCCAAATCTGAAGAAGATTACCTGGTCATGATCATTGTCCGTGGTGCGTCCTAAAGTCCATGTGTAACTTGTATTTACTACTTTGACATGGTTCCTGTTTTGTGATGTATAATGGGATACAGCATTAGGTGAAATTTTCTTTTTAATTAGTTGTTTAGTTGTAGCCTTTTTCTTTTTTATATTTTTATAAACCTTATAGAAGTCAGGATAGTTTAGTTATTAAGTGAAAGCAATGCCCTGAAGGTAGCAGGCAGATGGATTTACTTTAATTAGCAGTTCCCTCTCTTATGAGTAACTTTTTTCCTCCTCTTTGGTTTTTTTTCTTTTTTAACCTTGAGCTTAAAAAAAAAATCCTCAAAGTTACAAAACCAAAATTCTGAAGTCAAAATCTGGAGGAAAAAGCCCATTGATTATATAAAGATATACACCTAAAAATGGCTTGATTGGTATGTAGGTAAATAATTTCTGTACCAGAAATATTATTTGTATGAAAAATTTTGATCAGAGACCTCAAAAAGTATAAGCTGGTAAATTGTATAGCTATGTAATTGTTTTAATCAGGTATTTGAGTATTTCTCTTAAAATATACGGTTTATTCCCAGAGAGTTTGCTTTAACATAATGCATTTTTATCATTAATTCTTGAGTTCTGTATCCCGTATATGCACTTTTGGTTTGTAGCTGTAACTGTTCAGTAAAAATTGAGGAGTATGTTACAAACCATATGTCTTATGCTTACACTAGTATGCAAGTGAGTAGGTGCTTTTAAACTCAGAATTCTTTGGTCAGTTATTGGTGTGTGGGTTGTTTTTACTGATTTTTTTTAGAGAGGTGTAGCAGGTACATTTCTAATTGTGCATATTTCAAAACTCAAGTGTTTTTCATCAAAGATGAGTTTTTGTTTTTGTATTCATTCAAATTCCTGATTTCAGTAATAGAAAGAAGAGTTGTCTGCAGGCTCATAAGTCATTTTTTGTTTCTGTGGGCATTAATCAGCCATGTCTAGATTGCAGAATTTTTTAAAGTCATCCTGAAATGCCTTTGACATGCTCTTAAAATTTTGCTTGTATTCTTTTCATATTTAAACAGTAGCGATGACATTACATTATGGAAAATGTTTGGACTATCTTTGAAATCTTGGGCTTAATATTTGCACTGGTGTCCAACCACAGAGAATTAAAATGTCAGTGTAAGGAAAACCCTTTTTTATTGTTTTATTTTTCCAGACATCTGGAATTAATTCAAAATAACCCACACTCACGGTTTTTTTTCTCCAAAGCTGAAGATTATATTGACTTCTGGTTCTTAACAAGGGCTTTTGCTGCTTAACAGTAATGGATGATTTTTGAGGCCTTTTTTTTTTAATCTATTCCTTAGCCCCCAAGTCTAGTTTCTCAGGTCATTAGTATACCCACTCCCCCACTCCCCAAACCTCCCCCCCACACACATACATACTGCCCCCAATTTAAATGCTGAGGACTTTGGCTAAGGCCCTGGATATTTAATTATGATTAGAAACTTTAGGACCTTTTGGATCATGGTCATGTTTCTATTCTGTGAAAGTGACTTATTGAAAGCCTGGCAGAACCCAACTGTTTTCTTTCTGTTATCAAAGCTGGTAGTTTAAAATAGCACCAATAATAACCCAGGGAAGTGTCATGTAATTTTTTATTTTTCATTATGACAGGTCTCTAATGCATGTCAGCATGAAAGCCTCACCACTGCTGTGTCTCTTGTTTTGTTTGGTTTTCATTATGCATTCATAAATATTCTTTTTAGGTTTAGAGATTGTTTTTTTGTTTTTAAACTGGAAAAACTAGTCATTTTGAGGAAAGAAAAGTACTAGGCTATGAACACAAACACCCTTGGTTAGTAGGGAAAATACTGAAAGCCCTACAATTAAAGCTTTGGATGCTTTTTGCTTTTTTTTTTTTTAAATATATTTGTATTGATTTCAGAGAGGGAGGGAGAGAGAGAGGAAAAAACATCAGTGTTGAGAGAGAATCATTGATTGCCTGCCTCCTGCATGTCCACCACCGGGAACCCACCCTGCTACCCTGGGCATGCACCCTGACCAGGAGCATGCCCTGATAGGGGAATCAGACCTTGACCTCCTGGTTCATAGGAGGTCAGCACTCAACCACTGAGCCACGCCTGCTGGGCTGCTTTTTGCTTTTTAAAAGGCCAAGTGTAGCAAGGTAATACGGCATAGACACCTGTTCAGAAACTAATGCAAGTGTGCAGTCTGTGCATACATGGGGTCAAAGTACAGTTTGGCTAGATACATTTTTCCAGTTTAAATCTCACTAACCATTAACTTTTGAATATCTTGTGATAAGATGGCTGGACAAATAATTTTGCTCCTTTAGGGAGTGAAGTCCATGACATCTATCTAATTTTATGATAATCCAAAGTGTGTACTTTCTCTCTCTCTCTCTCTCTCTCTCTTTTTGTGTGTGTGTGTGTGTGTGTTCTTGCTCCATGTTTGTGTGAATTTTTACTTGACATTGCAGCTTTTGTTAAATCTGGGAAATTTGTGCTTCATTGTTTTAGGAACAATGGCTTGATATCATTTCTAAACGTATGTATTGTAAATACCTAATTATGTTTTGTTTGGTGCTTACCTACAGAATGCCATCATTCAGATGAATCTCTTATTTGTGATGCCCATTCTCGTGCAGTTTTATAATATTGGTGAACTATTGACTTAAATCTTCAGAATGGAATGAAAGCAAAAGTCTAAAACTGTCTGGTCTGATGCTGATTGGTCAGAATTTCATTATTTCAGCATTGGGTGTTCTTTGTAACAACCAATTTTTTTCTATTTCTTATACTTTAAAAAAAATACTTGTTTAGTTGATGTTTCTGGAATTCGGTTCAAATGAATGGAAAGAAAATTTCTTCAGTGTATCAGTTAATGACTTACTAAGTATTACTGGTGAAAACATCAAGCTAATTAAGACTTTTGGATCACCACTTCAAAGTTTATGGGAAATTAAGCCTTCAGCTCCTAGCCAGTTTTATAATATTTTGTTGGTTGTAATTGGGATTCTTACTAGTAGAAAGAGTTTTCCACACAAAAAATTAAATTCCTGGTTTAAGATGTATACTTTAACTCTTAACTGAGCATAGACTTCCCTTTAAGGATTACATCTTAAAATGTCCATCCTCTCTGGCTTGTATAAGTTTTTGACACATTTTGAAGGTAATATATTCTGGCCCTTCTTAACTAGATCATTTGAGGTACAGGAGTAAAAGTAAGGTGTGTGTTCGTTGCTTTCAGAGTCAAACACTAGATTTATTTTAAAACTTATGAGCAGGTTTTCACTGACATTACCTTTTTATTTTATTTTAAATCCACTATTTTTAGATAGTGAAATTGCTCATTATATAGGTAAAGCTTGAATTGCAGTTTGGAACCATTCACCAAAAACTCTGTGGTAACAGAATTAGGAAATCCTCTTGAGAAGAGGGCCTTTATGACTTTCCATGTGAAAAAAAATTTTGGAGAGAATTTCTGGACATTTTTTTCTGTCTCTGCCACAGTGCATGGTTTTGAGATAGACAGGAGTTAGGTATTAGAACAAGCAGAGGAGACGTGGATGTGACCCTGTTAACATTCTGGTAATAGTGACGTCACTAAGGGGAGAAAAGGATTTTAGGTCACCACAGTGAGCTGTCCATCTTAATAAAAAGTTTTATATGTGTGATTTAAACAGCACTGAAAAGTAAAAGTCCTAAAGTGTTCTTGGCTGTTTAGCAATGGGTTTATGTTGAGTGTTTTCTTAAAGTAACAGTTGCTGTCTTTGGTAACACAGATGAAGGTGGATTTTTAAATGGTTTTGTATCTTGACCCCTTTCTGTAATAACGGAGCAGTTCTGTATTGCTCCATATAAATTACAGAATGAAAATAGAGGGGGTAAAAGTTTAATTAAATTTCACCTTTTTACAGTTTCATTTTTTAAGTTATATGTAGAATATATTGATTATAGGTTGATTATAAACTTGCTGTCTTCTGAAATTTTTTTCAGTATGTTTTACTCGGTTACATGAGTATAAAGGATATTTTCAGCCCTATAATCCTCACTTAATTGCAGTCTTTCAAAAAAAATCCACCCTATTCTACTTGTTATTTGTCTGTTCATACAGTAAATTCGTTTCAAGGTTTGTGCCAATGGGTATTATTGGTGCTTTTTGAGGTCAAGGTGGACTATCCAGGAAGGGCTTGTTAACGATGTGTTCATCTATGATGGCATAGGGAAAAAATATATATTTTTAATATTGTAAACATTTTTACTGAATAACCTTTTTTTCCCTCCTGCAAGCAAAGCTGGTGAACAGTGGATGAAGATACGGAAATCAAAGCTCTAATGGACCTTTTCGAAGAGAAGTTGTGGCTTATGTGGAGTTTACATGGGCCTCTTGATGGAAGAAAGCTAATCTGTTTAGTATTTGTGCATTTTACTAAAATGGCAGCTTAAAGTTGTGTATCTGCTATTGTGATGCCAATGCCGGTGTTTTAAGTGGAAAAAAATGACCTCTTGCTTTGTGCTGTGTACACAAGATTTCTGGAAAAGTAAAGAAAAACCCTTTTTATGGCTCACACAGCTTAAAAGTAGCTGTCACTCAAACGTGCGCTCACAGTTGAGCTGCTTTTGTTTTATTCTAAATAAATTGTTTCTTTTGAGGAAAATGTTTTTCTGCCTGGAAGTGAATTGACGGCAAACCTTTGACCCCTTTGTTTGCAGCTGAGGCGTTACTTGCTGCTGCTCAGATCTTGTATGTCTTGAGCAAGAAGCAGGGAGACCATCACTTTGACTTATCGCGGTGTGTCAATTCTGAAGGATCACTAGTGTTACTGTGACCCCCTTTGTTTGCAGCGAAGGGGATCATTTGCTTCTCGGTCCTCAACTTGATGAGGAAATGGTGCTGTTGGCTGGCACGAAAGAAGCCGGGGCAAGCACCGTAAGCCTCACCACAGTGCACGAGTCGGGGGCTTTGCTGGTTTGAAGAGCCGGAGTTGCTGAAATTTAAGTTTTGATTTATTTTGTTCACCTGTCACGTTTGGCCTTAGTTTCATTTTTAATTTGAAGAAAAGTTTGCAATTGCTTTATCTTGCACTTAACATTTGCACCAAATTGCCAAAAGAAGGAGAATGCTCCGTTTGCTTTTTAAATGTTAATGATGATGTTAATAAAGCCTTTCCTGACACATTTGAGGAGCTCCTCCCGTCTCCAGGGGCTTCTCACCAGAGGTATGCAGTGATGGGTTTAGTTCTGAATGGATGAAGAGTTCCTGAGAGCTAGCGTTTGTAATTAGAACCGTTACTTGGTATCTGTGCCTTATTTGACCTGTGGTTCCACATGCCTTGGATGTGCATGCACCGTGACGGTTTCATAGGTACGAACGCACACTCAGGCCCAGACACCTCGGTTGGTAGTACAGATTGTGAGGAAAAAATGGAGGCATCCTTAAGAAGGAAAAGTGTTTGCCTTTAGTTCCTGCATTATCCTGCACAGGGGGTCCTGAGCTTTGGAAGCTGTTCCCAGTACAGGAGAACAACTCCTCTGTTTGCAGCAGGAGACTTCGGTGCACAGTGACAACGCTGGAGTTCAAGAGGAAGCCAGCAATGCTGCACCATTGGCTTCAGACACCATTGTTTGCCAGTTGTAAACTTAACTAGTTGCAGACGAAGACCACCTTGACATGCAGGCTTGTTGGGCTTGTTTTGAATTTTAACCTCGGATGGAAGAGCCTAGTGCTGTCTGTCTCCATGCGGGATGATGATTACTTAGGCAACAGGTGATTACCAACAAAGGATGCCACGCTTATACTCTGCAAGGTGGTGTTCCAGTGGCAAACAGCTGTATAAGCTCTTGTAAACAGGTAAGAGGGTTTTTAGAGGTCAAAATGCATTATAATTAATAGGGATTTTAATGTTGGGGGTATGCTTCTCTGGAAATCTTCAGGCACTACCTCCCCTTCACCAAAGTATTGTATTTATAAAATTCCAGGCCAGAACTTTTGTTCTGCTATTTTTATTTTTTTTAAAAAACAAAATTATTGTGGGATCCAAAGCATTGAAATCTTGGTTATGGATTTGGGGCCTTGATATCCTTTAAAATTTTGACATTTTCCATTAGCCATGACCTTCACCCTTAGTGGTGATTTACTGGTGCTGGAAGAATTTCCTGCTGTAAACCTCCAAGTTAACAAAATTATAGTATGTAGCAACAACAACGAGGAAATGTGTACCATCAGACTAGGAATGATAGATAATATAGCCAAAATGGTTAGTTTTTTTTTTTTCTCCTTGTCCTACAAAGAGATTAATTATAAAATTTGGCCACTACAACTTTAGGGGAGTGAATAGGCAATGTTGACAAGGCCATTACATCATTTTCGTGGTCCATTTAGTGTTCCCAGCCTTCTGAACCCTTGCAGCTCCTCTCCCCAACATTAATCAAGTGTGAGATTTTGGCAACTTAACACAAGCACAATAGTTTAATGTATAATACAATTTAGGTTTTCTTGATTTATTTAAAATGGGATAAAATTTGAGAATTTTTTAAATGAAATTTAAGGGGAAAAGTGTTCTGTTTGTTTTTTTCAGGTTCTCAATGTGTCTTACAAGAGTTTTTAAACATCTGCTTAAGAATTGGCTGCCATCTAAAGCTTTGCTAAATGATCGCTTACCTATATGTCTAAAGGTTTTTATACCTGTTAGGAATGTCAATTTCCAGTGCATTTTCTTTCTCTGGCTAGTTCATACTGAAAGCCCACTAAGTAATTTTTCCAGTTATTAAACAAGTATTTTAAATTACTATAGCGATTTGAGGAAGATTATATTACACTCTACATATTTCTACATATTTGGTATCTTTCTAAGATCTCAGGCTTCCTCTCAGGAATTAGAAGAAATGTTGCATCAAGGCATTTGCTTATTTGTATATGAAACTGTATGCAAAATGGAAAGGTCCACAGTATGACAGTTTTGAAATTAGTCAAGAAGTTTTATTGCCAGCTATACTGGGAAAGAAAAATTAATTAGGTCAACTGTTAGATGTAGGGTTCTGGTTTTATAAATTGGAAACCGCCCTTCTGAAATATTGGTGTGGTTTCCCAATGTCTTTCATATTATCTAAATTTAGGGTTCTACTCTAAAGGAAATAGTTCCATGAACATCTCTGAATTGATTTGTGCTCATGTTGGGAAGCCTGGCTGTGAGTGTTAAAATTGAAAATAGGGATTACCCTGACTTTGGTAAATCAACCTTGATTTTGTAAATTGCCACTTCTGTAGGTTAAGTTATATTGTTGTTTCCAAGTTGTTTATCTCGGGCAATAAATTTAGTATTTATAACCCCCTGGCAATGGGCAAGGAGACACCTGATTGGTGGTGTTGCTCTTATATCATCAGTCAGGGGCAAAGCAAATGTACAGTCCTTAGTTCATCCTAGCTTGATGCCTGTGTCGGTGGCCAGAGCTATTTCATTCCTGAGGCACAAAAAAAAAAAAAAATTTAGTACTTATGACTTGTATAACATCTATTTTCTTTTTGCAATAGGATATCTGATTGTGGCTTGTCTGACCACCACCTTTATCTCCCATCTTACTCTCTCTAAGCTTCCCTGGTTAAAAGACCCTTTTACTTAATAACTTGAATTATAACCTAGTTTTAAATTGTTAGCAGAGGAATAACAAAATTCCTTCAAACCTCAGACAAGATTGTTCTTAGCAAGTAAGAAGAGATTTTGACCTTGAAGTAAAGTGACATAACCATAAACAGGTAAATAGTTAAATATCAGGAGAAAAGTTCACAGTTTAAAACAACTATAGGAGAGATGTCACAATATTTGAGTTGGTTTACTAATGAATTTTCACAGGTATATGGGTATATGAATGAGTAGATGAAGTTTAAGGTTACTTTAAGCTAGAATGGTCATAAAAAGCCTTACAAAAGAATTTGTTAGTTGGAGAAGGATGTGGAATCAGGGAGGGAGATTGGGATTAAGATGTTAGGCAGACAAGCATGAATCACAATCTAGCAGCCTGTTGATTGATGGAAAAGATGCAGGCTGAAGCTTGGAAAAGGAGTAAAATGGTTGGGTCAACAAAAACAGAATCCTGAGGATAAGCCAGTTTGAGGAGGGTATGGAGTGAGGATGCATAACCAGTTGAAACATGTTGATAAAAAGTAACAGTATTAATAATAGGAATCATTTATCAAATACCCCCTTCAGGCCAACATTCTGCCAAGTTCTATTACACATTGTCTCATGTCTCACCACAGACCATAATCTGATAGCTAGTAAGTGATCGAACCAGCATTCTAACCAGGCCTTTATTGTCACTGTACTGTCACACTTCGCTACTCTCTGCGGCTGGGATGGGATTGAAGCTCTAAACTTAAGCATATGGGCAATAGATTTCAAGCTATAGAGTGTATCAACATTCATAGTTCTTGGGAAACATATAGGCCCTCGACTCCAATCCCAGACATTCTGGGATTTGGTAGGGCCAGCGTGGCCCAGGAGTCTGTTCTTTCACAAGCTCCCCAGGTAAATTCTGCTGTAATCTATGGTCAGTGGCCACATGTTGAGCAACTCTGACCCACAGAGTGGAGTGCTGAAGTATGTACATATTTAAGACATGGGAAGGGAACATGGTGCTGGGAAAGGCCCCGGTAGGAGAGCCAGAATAGTGTTCTGTCTCTGAAGCTGAGACAAGGCACTTCCAGATGATGAATTAAAGCTGTTGCAGAGACAAGCAGAATGAAACGACAAATGCCATGGAATTTATCACTAAGAGTGTCACTTAAATAACAGTTTTATAGTCATATAATTATTTCTCCAAGGAATTCAATCTTGCTTAGTATTTAATTTTGCCTTATAACAGTCTGTGAAGAAGGGCCACTGTTAGGTTCATGATATGCTAAAGGGATACCAGAAAAGTTTGTGACTTGGCTAAGGGATACAAAGCCAGGAACGGATGGAGATATCCTTGAGTTTGCAGATGTTAATCTAAAAATAACATGACTATAGTCTAACGTAAATTAAAATTGCAGATGATTCTAGGATTGCATGTGTATGTACACATGTAAGTTATTTTCCATGAATGAACATCACCTGTCAACTACCTTCTAACTAGGTTACCAAAAGGATGGAGACAATGGAATCATAGGTAAAGTTGAGTGTATCTTTGACTTGTAAATAGTTGAAAGATTTCCTATTTTGAATTAGGCATACTGGGTTGTCTTCAATTAATGTAGCTAATTCTTCAAATATATATTTTATTGATTTTTTACAGAGAGGAAGGGAGAGGGATAGAGTTAGAAACATTGATGAGAGAGAAACACCGATCAGCTGCCTCCTGCACACCCCCTACTGGGGATGTGCCCGCAACCAAGGTACATGCCCTTGACTGGAATCGAACCTGGGACTTTTCAGTCCGCAGGCCGACACACTATCCACTGAGCCAAATGGGTCAGGCCATAATTCTTTAAATATGTAGTTACCTATTTTATAGCAGGCGTTATTCTAGATCTTGGGGGAGTATATTGGTAAAGAAAACAGGCAAGTTTCTCTTTTCGCATTGAACTTACTTTCTGATGGAAGAAGGGAGATTAGAGCCTTGTTGCCAAGGACAAAAGGTTTGAATTTTAGTCTAAGGGCTGAGTGCAATGGAAAGTTATTGGAGGTTTTAGCAGGAGTGATGTGATTCGATCAAGATTTGACTACCTGTCTAGGAAAGTAACACAAATTTCCTTATATTATTCCCAAGATCGAGAATAACGCCTGACATAATAGGTGCCCAAATATTTGAAGAATTAATTAACTAGCTACACAAATTGAAGATAAACCAGTATAGGTAATTCAAAATAGGAACTCCTTCAAACATTTACAAGTCAAAGATAATAATTCCTTCAAAGATAAATTAGCATTTAAGATTTTCTGTAAGACTGTGTTCTTCAGAGATCCGCAGTGGCCCATATTTAAATACCATAATAGAGATTTTATTTCTTCTTCAGGTTCATAATTGTTGGCCACCTCGAGGTTTCAGAGCCATCTTTCTTCTCGTACCTCATTTTCTCATCATGTTATTTCTTACTCTCTGCTTTCATCAGACTCATGACAGTTTCAGCCGTAGGCATACGTAGTCATCATATGTAATTTCTGTTAGAACACAGGGACCATGCTTTCTATATTTCATAACTTGCCATTTCTCCAGTGGTATCAAACCAAAATTCCTTACAAAAAGTCAGTTTAGAGGGTCTTTCTGTAGAATGGCTGTCATCCTATGCAAACCAAATACATGTGTTCATGCAATTTTTAAGTGCTGAATTGGTATCTGACCTTTTTTCCAGATGACCAACAGATTTCCTTTTACCCAGGAAAAGGACTTCATACATTTATGTTCAGAGTAGAACTGTGATTACAGGCAAAATTAAGACTTTGAGGTGCTATATACATACATATTTTAAGGCATCTTGGGAAAATTGTTGTCCCATAGAATTTTTATTTCAGCAAATAGAAACTGACAATAGTTTTGCTTTGCTCTCAAGATAAGCATCTAGTGTGTGTATATTCTTTATATACAAAAACACTTCAATAAACTCGGTACCTTAATTAGAGTTTTTCTAAGTTCTATATAGCAGAGGTCTTAAACCTGGCTCCACATTAGAGTCAACTTTTTTTTTTTTTTAAATATGTTGATTTTAGAGAGGAAGGGAAAGAGAGAGAGAAAAACATCAATGATAAGAGAGAATCATTGATTGGCTGCCTCCTGCACATCCCCTACTGGGGATCGAGCCCACAACCCAGGCATGTGCCCTTGGCTGGAATCGAACTTGGGACCCTTCAATCCACAGGCCGGTGCTCTATCCTTTGAGCCAAACCAGCTAGGGCTAGAGTCAGCTTTTTAATACCAACTTTTTAAACCTGGCTCCACATTAGAGTCAACTTTTCAATACCAGCTTTTTAATAGCAGTTACTCAGAGCTTCATAAAAATTGATCTAGCCCTGGCTGGTTTGGCTCAGTGGATAGAGCGGCGGCCTGCGGACTGAAGGGTCCCAGGTTCGATTCCAGGTAAGGGCACATGCCTGTGTTGCAGGCTCGATCCCCAGTGGGGTGCGTGCAGGAGGCAGCCGATCAATGATTCTCTCTCATCGTTGATGTTTCTATCTCTCTCCCTCTCCCTTCCTCTCTGAAATAAAATAAAATTAAAATAAATTAAAAAATTGATCTAGGTCAAGTGGGACTCTGCCAGGTTCCCAGTATTTTTGTTTTCAGTGCCCCAGGTGACTACTATGTAGCCAGGGTTGAAAACTACTGCTCCAGAAACAAATCTTAAACATACAGGTTCAGTACAGCAGGTATAGTGCTTAGTCTTCTACAATCCTTGCTATTAAGAGTGTGGTCCAGCAGCATTAGCATCACTTGGAAGTTTGTTAGAAATTCAGAATTGCAGAGCCTCACCCCAAACCTGTTGAATGGACCCAGAACCCCAGGCGATTAGTATGTACTTGAAAGTTTGAGAAGCACTGCTTAAGATGTAGATACAGAAATATTCTGTGTAATAAAAATAGATGATTAGACTCATCGCTTGTGAGTAAGATTCTCAGATTTGGGCATTAGTCAGTGACATTTACTTTAAAGAATTTAAAAAAGATTTTTCAACAAGAAAAGTAGGCACAGAAGAGTTCTTATTGAGCTTCTGGCTACCAGAGACCAGTGGTCTCTGCCACCAAGATGGGGGAGGGGTTACTATTGCCTCCTACGTGGTTCTTGATTTTTTTATGTTTATGTCTTTTTTCTTTCCTATTGTGTTCTAGTCCACTCTTTTCATTATGAGATAGAACATGTTACTTTTTATAGATACAGATGAGGTTATTTGAGCCTCTGTTTGATGATAGGTGTCCCCTAATTTAGAAAATTTGGTTGAGGTATGTTTAGAGCTTTCAGTGGGGAGATGGATATGGACAGGACTAAGGAGTGGTTCCTAATGACCTTTCTGTTTTAATTTTAATATAGTAACTTCATAAGTGAACTGATTTTTCTCTCATAGCAATAAGAATCAAAAATCTAATTTAAATTCAATTCATCTTAAAGTTCACAATAACAAAGAATATAACAAATGTTAAAATTCATATATGCTAACAGGAGTGGTCCAGTATGAATGTTCAAAGAATAAATTGCAACATATCAATTTAGACACAGGAATGATATTTTTAATGTGTTCATTTTTATGGTTAAAGATACTGAAATACATTTGCCAAGCAACCATGTCGATACCAAATGAAAAACTGCAGCTAGAGTATTCTCACATCCCACAGTTTTTAAATTGACGTATGTGTTTTGTAGAGATTTTTTTTTGTCAAGCACAGCACTGTCAGCATCTCTAGAAACCTTTTCTAGGGTTTATTTGTGACTTGCAGATTTCTCCTGAGACCTGAAAGGTTTGTTTTTAGGGGAGACTTACCTATTTCTCCTGAGAAATTGCATTTGTGAAATTTACCCTCTGCAGTGTTATAATCTCACTGAAAATTCATTCTACAAAAGGAATGGATTCATCTGAACTTTAAAGTTTGGTGATTGAAAATACTTCTGTGATACATGAGTGGGTTTTGCTTTAATGTGTTGGTTTAAAGGTATTTTGAACCTTCAAAGACACTTTTGCTTCTGTGTGCTACTTCTTAAGTTTAGAGATATCTGAAGGTCTAATATAATTTTTTAAAATACATATGGTATTGGATCTACCTCCTCTACTTTAAGAGCATTTCTAAGTACAGTAGTTGGTTAAATGTCTTTTTTTCCTCCTGGGTTTCTTTTTAGGAACTACTGAGAATCAAAAACCTATAGCCGACTTTGGGATATGGCTTTATTATTCAGCAACTAAAAGATGAGTTCTAATTGGCAGACTTCTGGCATTGGCACTTGTCCTCCTGTTTCTATAGAAACGGTTGGAAGTCAGAGCTGTACAAGGGAAAGGGTAAGTTTCTTTTAAACTCCATATTTATAAACCCATATCTTATTAACTGTGGCATGGTGTCAGTTTTCACATAAAGATATCCATCAAGGAACTAGAGCTTAAATATGAACTCATTTTCACTTGAGTGGAAACTGACATCAAGTCATTAAATTATCAGGAGGGTTTAAATATGGATTTATTTTTCTCATGACTCTGACTTCAAGTTTCTTGAAGCAGTTAACTCAGTATAATTTGCATGTTCAGTTATTTCTAATTTAGGGGGTCATAAAATTGATTTTTATCCTTTTAGATCTAATTCTGTTGTACTTTTCAGTAAGTGAACATTGGAATATAAAAATGTACAGAGGACATTTTAAAGGTCCACATGAATTATAAGTCTTATCTTTGGAACAGACTTATTTTTTAATATATTTTTATTGATTTCAGAGAGTAAGGGAGAGGGAGAGAGAGAAACATCAATGATGAGAGAAAATTGATTGGCTGCCTTTTGCACGCCTCCCAGCGGGGATCGAGCGGCAACCCGGGAATGTGCCCTTGACGGGTATCGCACCTGGAACTCTCGGTCCGCAGGCCGAAGCTCTATCCACTGAGCAAAGCTAGGGCCAAAGTCTGATTCTTTACACTATATAACAAGTACTGTACTACTGACCAGTTTTTTAGCCTCTCTCTCTCTTATCCAAGCAGGAAGGGGTCATCTGCTGGACATAAACATTTGTTCTCATTCAGGCAGACACCCATTATTCGTAGAATCTGAGACAGCTGCCAATTGGTGAGTCATCTTATTGCTGTGGCTTCAGAGGGCTGTGCGCATAGCTGGGGCATGTAGGCTTGAAATTGTTTAATCGAGTGTGAAAACTCTGATCTACAGGTTAGTGTATATAAATGATTTACACTAAACTGACTAGTTTTGAGATATTGGAAGATAGTATTAGCTCATGTCCTTTAAAACATACTCTCTCATTTCCTTGATCCTGACATGCTACTCTCAAGTATACATACTGGGATTGTTACAGACTTCTCTTTTCCCTGCTAAATGAGCATTCATGTTGGTTGACACAAACCACAGAATGGGACATCTTGGCTTTATTTCAACTCACATAGTCAGTTATGTAAAAATAGCATAAGAAGTGAAAGTTGGAAGTTTTTCAATAGGGAAAGTGAATTCACTTTTTAAAATTTCACTTCATAAGTTAATGCCTGAAAATAGATTCTCACCAAAAATGTACACCTCTCTTCCTTAGCTACTGTGTATCCTATTCATTTCTCTTTGCTCACTGTGGCTTGAATGAGGCAAAAATAGAATTGAATTTGTGATTTTTGAAGGGAAGGTGATTAGAAAAAATTTAGTTTTTGTCTGTATGCTGTCAAGTATCTAGAAGGGGTTCTTTGGTCCTTAGTGTCAGGGTGGCTAACTCATCCTGGTTTTAAAACTGGAAGTCAGAGTTCCAAGAGCTCCCTCATCATCAGCCAAACCCAGACCTTGGTCACCCGATCTTAGTTTATTCTCTGCATCCCTGAAAAGGCCTCTCTAGGTGTTGTCGATCATTTTGGAGATTTCACAGTACACTAGCTTCCATCAGAATGTACCAGAGATTAGGTTCTTTTTTAGAAATTATTGTCATATTTGTTTCAGTAATACTAGGTAATGCCAGCTTACCTCGTATAGAAATAAGACATACATTTTAAACTGATTTATTTAAAAGTGGATTCCAAGGACTTTCATTATTTTTTTTATTTGTATATGTTAAGACCATCTATATATATAAAAGACTAATATGCAAAGTGTCCCCTTGGGAGTTCGACCGGGAGTTCGATTGCTCACTATGACTTGTGCTGACCATCAGGGGGTAGCGTGGAACATGGTGGGTGACCAGTGGCAGGGTACTGAGGGAAGGAGGAGGTGAGAAGGCAGGGGGAGGAGGGGAGGTGGGGAACGTGATCGGCCCTGATCGCCAGCTAGGCCTAGGGACCCTACCCATGCATGAATTTCGTGCATCAGACCTCTAGTAAGTGATAAATGTGAAGATAACTGGGTAGGTATTTGTGGCAAATATAGCCAAGTGAGGCAAATATGGAGTCAGAAAGCCTCATATAAGTTAGTTCTGGCTTAAGAAATGGTTAGGGGGTAGAAATATTAATCATGCTATGTTAACCACAATTGTTGTGTTCTGATTATAGAAAGTACATTCTAACCTGGCTGAGTGTTATACCTGCCTGGGGACTTGGGAGTTAACCTGGAATGGGTCCATCCTCCTTATCTGAGAAGTGCCTTTTATCATGGAAAGAGGTGCCTGCCCTTTGCAACCCTTGCCCACATTGCCACATTATATCCATATATCCATTATATCCATAACCATTATATCCATTCTTACTCCTTTTGCCTACTTCCCCATGCAATCTTTGTCCTTCTACCCGATATAAGCAGCTGGTTTATGGGGCGAAGGGTAGAGTAGATTTTTGTGGATGACCTGCTGCTCTCCCACACTGCCAGCATTATTTGGATAAATGCTGATAAATGATTCAACTCTATTTCTGCTTAATTGGCTCAAATAGTGACGGGCAGCAGGAGCCATTGGTCGTCCATTTCAAAACTACTAAGGTTTTTAAAATATATTGAGCTTTTGGTTTTATATTGAGGTAGTAGTGAAACCACTGTCCACGTTTTGTATCGTGTCTCTCTTAAAAACAGTTAAAATCCAATATTAGTAGACTGTTTTTTCTCCTATGGAAACAGCCGATTTTATCTTTAGGCACGTTTATTCAAATTTTTTTTTAATGGTGCCATTCAGATTTAGACATTCATTTTCTTTTCTTAAATATATTTTTATTGATTTCAGAGAGGAAGGGAGAGGGAGAGAAACATCAATGATGAGAGAGATGCCGAGGCCGGTTTGGCTCAGTGGATAGAGCGTCGGCCTGCGGACTGAAAGGTCCCAGGTTCGGTTCCGGTCGGGGGCATGTGCCTGGGTTGCAGGCACATCTCCAGTGGGAGATGTGCAGGGGGCAGCTGATCGATGTTTCTCTCTCATCGATGTTTCTAACTCTCTATCTCTCTCCCTTCCTCTCTGTAAAAAATCAATAAAATATATTTAAATAAAAAAAAAAAAAAATGATGAGAGAGAATCATTGAACTGCTGCCTCCTGCACACCCCCAAACAGGGATCGAGCCCGCAACCCAGGCATGTGCCCTTGACTGGAATCGACCCTGGGACCCTTCAGTCTGCAGGCTGACACTCTTCACTGAGCCAAACTGGCTAGGGCAAGGAGCTAACTTTTTGCAAACATAGCATCATATTAATATGCTGTTAACGTAAAAAAACATGGGAACCTGTAAATAATTTTTGTGAGTTTATTTGAGCCAAACTGTCGACAAATGCTGGGAAGCAGAACCTCAATGAATTGAGATAATGCTCCGGAGAATGGCCTGTTACATCTGTATTTCTACTTTGCAATCAAAGGGGAAGGGACTTAGGTGAGTTACATGAAATCCATTTGGTGATAGACTAGAGAGGCAGGAGAAAGCAAAGTAGGGAAACCCCTGGGATTGGATAAAAAGTAAAATGATAGACACATACTTAGGTGGGTGCAGGAACAATTAACATGATGATGAAGGAATTTGTGGTATCTGTCCTGGGGCCCAGCATATTAGGTTGTGCTTCAAGGGGTCCAGAAAAAGGAAGTTACAAGTTACCTAGACATATCAAAGGGTATGTTAATATAGATGCAAAAAGACAGATCGGCTCAGTTAAGGTGAAGGTTGACCTTGTCAGTGAAGATACCGGCCTAGGGTATTACTACCCACCATAACTGCTTTTAGTTAAAGTTTAATTTCAGACCATCCTTTGTGGTTACTT
This sequence comes from Myotis yumanensis, assembly GCF_028538775.1. Taxonomy (NCBI): domain Eukaryota; kingdom Metazoa; phylum Chordata; class Mammalia; order Chiroptera; family Vespertilionidae; genus Myotis; species Myotis yumanensis. The sequence continues at coordinate 6,046,194 of NW_027223768.1, forward strand.
TAGGTCTCTGAGTTTGCAAGACTGCCGCGCAGGCCTTCCCTGAGTTTATTAGGTTAGCATGTGGCCCCTTTTGTCCACAATGCTTAGATTATTTGAAAAGATCACAAAATTACCACTAGTCCACGTAAGTATAATTGTTGCTTTTGTTTAATTTTAAACTAGAGAATCATTAAAGAAGAGAAACCAAGGGCCATGATCTAACGAGCACTGGTAATCAGGTTTCAGAATTGGCTCTGTCCAGGACTTTAGGCAAATGACTTGGTTTTCATTTGTTTTTGTTCCTTATTTATAACATAGAAATAATGATACATTTCCAGCTTCCTCACAGGATTGACATGATGCTGAGGTGATAGGTGGGAAAGAACTTAAATTTAAAAGTACTGTAAAGTATAGGTTAGTATTAGAAATAGTATTTAATGACCTACCAGTATATAGAAAATTCTTTAACAGTAATGGTATGGCATTGAGCCAATTAAGCAGAGACTGGGTTGAATCATATATGAGCGTTTACTGCCGGCAATATGGGAGAACAAGTAGGTCATCAACAAGAATCTGCTCTGCAAACCCCCATAAACCAGCTGCTTATATAGGGTAGGTCAAGGATTACATGGGGAAGTAGGAGGCTAGGGTGGGACTCCATTGTTTGGGCAACAAGGTTATTAATCTTCCCACGACAATAGGCTGTTCCCAATGAGAATGTTCCAAGGTTGACTCCCAGGCCCTGGGGGCATACAACTCTCAGCCAGGTCATAATGCCCTTTCTTTAACCAACACAAGGCAATCCTGGTTAACAGAGTAAGGTTAATATTTCCTATAATCATAGCTAGTCCCCAGTATTCTATTTTTGCCCCTAACAATTTGAATTAGAACAAATTTATTAAAAGGTAACTGCTTTCGATTAAATTAGCTTCATAAACTCATGGTAATGCCAAGAAGCCAGGGTGATCTAGAGAGGAAAGAAAGTGAAACTGGACAAGAAATGGGTCCGGGCTGCCTGTCTCTACTTGAGCCAGTTAAGCAGAGCAGCATTGAATCATATATGAGTGTTTATTCCAATACTGCTGGCAGCATGGGAGAGCAGCAGGTCATGCATGAAAATCTCTGCCCTCTCCCTTCCCCCCATGAACCAGCTGCTTATATTGGGTAGAAGGACAAAGATTACATGGCAAAGTAGGTAAGAGGAATAAGAATGTATGCAAAAGGAATACATGGGTATTACAGGCATGGGGAAGTAGGCAAAAGGAATCAGAATGGGTAAAATGGTTACCGATTACAGGCAATGCTGGAGGTTGCAAAGGGCATTGTTTCAGCAACAAGATTGTTAACCTTTCCATGAGGCCAGGAAGTTCTTGGGTAAGGATAAGGAGAATGGACCACATTGAAAGGTTAACTCCCAGGGCCCAGGGCGTACAACTCCCAGCCAGATTAGAATGTGCTTTCTTTAATCAGAACAGAACGATCACAATTAAGGGAGCGTGATTAATATTTCTTATAACTATACCTAGCCCCCACTATTCTGTTTCTGCCCCTAAGAAAAGCATAGGGTTTTGTGTTTGAATTGTGACTCCACCACTTACTGGGTGTTTTCTTTCTTGATCCACTTATTCATTTGTAAAATGGGCATTTTAATACCTGCTGAAGATTAAGTAAGTCAATATATATAATGTCCCTATCTCAGTGACTAGTATGTATTAGATGTTGAAATAAAGTTATTCACCAGTCTACCACTCAAAACACACTGGCATAACCAAAGTCTAATATTTGTTTTCCTTTTTGTCCCCTAGGGATCTCTTGAGGGACAAGACTGGAAATCAATATACTATTTTGCTTTTCTTGAAACCCTATACAGATTTGCGGTAGCATTTCCAGATTATGGATTCTTAGAAGTGTGTCGACATCTTATACTATTGTCCAAGAAAAGTAGTAAATGAACAGGAACATCATGAGTTAATTACAATGAATAATTAGTCTACATATTATTCAGATTTTTCTTAGTCCACACCACCCAGGTTTAGGGGGACTGTTCCCATTGAGCAGGATGAAAAACAGCTCTGTTGCATAAGATTGATAAATCAGAATTCAGCTAGGAGTTCTTTAGTTGATTCTGCTTAAAATGTACAGTCTGCTGTCATAGGAGGAAAGCAGAGTTACCCTGGGTAAAGGCTCTTTTGAAAACAATTATTGCTCAAAAGGGAAAGGGACATGGAGGAAAGTGGTTTTTAGTAATTTATTGATTTCTTTTATCTTCTCTTTTGATATATAAAGCAAATAAAGGAAATTAGAAGCTACTGTATATGCGGGGTTTTTTTTGGCTTGGTACAACTATATGTTCCCTTAATCCGCACAATATATACCTGTAGGTTGGTGACATCCTGGTATACAGAGGAGGAAATTGGGACTTAGAGAGGTGGAGAAACTTATCAGGTCACCTGGCAACAAGTGGCAGAGCTGAGATTTAATATTAACTATATTTGCTGTTTGTGTATGTGAGAGGAGTGGAGTTTCTGGTTGTTTTTTAAAGAATATATATCAAATGAAAAAAAGAAGTTAGATATTTACATTTAAAGGTAAACCCTATGCATTTTAAATAGGGCCAACTACTATTTTTAAGATAACTGAGATTCGAACCCAGATTAATTTGGTCCAAAGTTTATGCTTGGCCTTAAAAAATGCAAAGATGAATAAAACATTATCCACCTGGTTGATCTTTCAGACCGATGGAGGTGGTTGACATGTAAGCTCACATAGCACTCTGTTAAAATTTAGATGGCGTTCCAGGTGAGAGAATGCTTTAATGCCAAGGAAGTTTTTCAGAGGAGGTGGCCTTTGAGTGAATCAGATTGGGAAGGATACATGAGCCTGTAGGATTGTAGCTGGTAGCAAACCTTGCACAAAGGTGTCCACGGAGTGAGAGAGAGTGTGACACTTTGGAGCTAAAACCAGGCTTTCAGTTTAGGATTTTTCTCTGTAGGGAATCAATAGCTATTTTAAAGCAAAAAAGAATGGAAGGATGTAATAATAATAACAATGACAACAGTAATAGTTTAAAGGAGCATTCTGAAGGAGATTGGTGTTACTGAGAACTCTAGGTGTTTTTTTCCTTCTTAAAATTACCAAGTAATGAAGGGCTCTCATTGACAGGTAATTTCTTAGTCTAAGTGGCTATTGACATGTAATTTCTTAGTCTAAGTGGCTATTGACATGTAATTTCTTAGTCTAAGTGGCATTGTTAATTAGTTAACATAACTTTCCATATGTAAGAAGAATCTTTTAGTTTAAGGATATCTCCCATTAAATGCTACCTATTCAACTTTCATATAAAACTTGTAGGTCTAAAGAAACATCTAGATAATTAGCTTGAATATTTCAGGTAATTAGATGTAGGGGAAAAAATAGTATTGTTTGGATGGGCAGGAATACTATTCAAATGATCTTGAAATAAAGGGTATTTTTTAACATTTTTTAATTACATAGCAATACAAGTTTATCAAAGAAAATTTAAGAAACAAAATAATGCAAAGAAAACAAAAAATACCTCTAATCAATAAGCAAAGATAAACTTTTGGGGCGTATATAATATTACAATCACTAAATAAAGTTTTAATATTCAGATTCCAGAGTTCTAGTCAACCAGTGGATATATTTAATACCTTAAATTAAGGAAAATGTTTTTCTGCCTTCACTTATTTTATTGACTGAATTACCATGCACAATTGAGAGTTTGGTTATTATTACAGTTACATTCTGATTTTCATTTAATAACTAAGGTGGCTGCTTTAACTGATTAAAATGATAACCTATTAAGTACTAATAAATGGCATGCTTTCAGTTGCTACTACCCCTTTCTTACCACCAGTTCGTTCTTAGGAATGGCAAAGGAAAAGGGAACCTTAAAAACTATTTGTTTTGCCTTCTTATTTTACAAATGAGGAAACTATTCTTCTGAAATTTTGTGTCCGGTAACTTATTCCTGTAAGATTTCTTTTGTTTCTAATGACTTACGAGTTTAGCTTTTCTTTTGTTAAGCTTGCACTTGATTGCAGTCCTCTCTCCTTCCGGTCAGACTCTGCTTTTACATCTCTCAGCCAGTGGTACAAAGAAAAGGGAAAGTGAAGAGAGGAGGAAGCATGTGCCAGAGAAGTAGAAGGAGCCTGCGTATGTCTGGGTGTAGTCATATAACCAGCCTGGAAGGAAGGAATGGTTTCTGTTAGCCAAGCAAACCTTGCCGTTAGTCATTCTCAGCCATGAACTTTTCTCGAAGAAAAGAACCTCATGCACTTAACCAGTCTGTGTTGTGACCTATTAGAAAGTTAGTCCAGCTCCTTACCTGTCTTATTTCTAGTGATGGAGTTACTTGCATCAGTTTCACTTGATTTAGGGACTCAACCCTTGGAGACAGTCATTGTGGACCCAGAACTCATCTCCGATCTTAGAAGTTGGAGAAAATTAGGAACACCTACCATTTCATTTTCTGATGAATCTTATTAGAAGGCACCATTCTTACAAAGAAAACAATTGTAAATTCCTAATGTTTTCCAAGGAAAAAAAGTAAGAGAACTGATCCTCCCCCCACCCCCCAAACAAATGTTTGAGTATTTATTGTTCCCAGCAGTGTGCTAGGGGTTGAGGATACAATGATGACCCCAAAGAGACGTGGTCCTGGCCCTCGCAGACTGTACAGTTTAGTGGGGGGTTAGGTGTTAACCACATATATTGCAAGTGATAAGGGCTATGAAGGGAAGGTTCAGGACACCCTGAGAGCATAGGAAAAGGAACTGACTATTTGGTCAAGTGAGTTAAATGATGGCTGAAATTCTCCCTGACGTGCTCTTTCAAAGCATGAATGGGGAGGGGTCCTTGAAATCCTTAGGCTAATGGCACAACTAGAACTTAAGTGAAACCCCTTTTAAAAAACAAAACAGTTTTGACCTCACAGACTCCCTAAAAAGGTCTCAGGACCTCTGGGAGTCCACCGACCACATTTGACAATCCCTTTTCTAGAGATTGTATGCATTTTATGTTTTTAAATGCATACTTACATTATGGCTTTTATATTTAAAATCCAAAAAAACTTAGAGAGTTAAAGCTGTCATTCTGATTATTTATTTAAAAAATGTTGGTGCTGTACGCTGGCACAGTTCTGGGTACTGGGGATATACCCATGAACAAAATAGATGGAAGTCTGCCCTCATGGGATGTACGTTGTGTCTTTGATTTTTGTTTATATCTTGGAACATGTTTCTCACTGGAAGTATAGAGTATACCTTGTCCTCTTTGTTCTCTTATTTGGCTCTGAAACAGACTTTAAAAATGTTTTTAGTTATTTTTCATTCGCTTTATGTTTCTTGTTCGTAATGTAATGAATGGATGGAATGTTTTATCGCCTCTTAAATTCAGCTAACTTTAAGTTGCTTTTTACCTATTGACTCCTTGTTTGATCAGTGAACACTAATGCTTTTTGGAGTTAAGCAAAAGAGTGGGTGAAACCTACTAGGACAAGTCCTTGTTGATTGTGATTGACCTTTATATACCTGAAAAGTAGGTGACCAATCTCTCAACTTCTAGAAATTTCTAGGAAGGAGGGAGTGTGAAAAACAACCACACTCCCTTTTATCCCTTGTCATTGTTGCCTTAGTCCCACCAGTACAGCAAATTTACCAGCATAATCTCCTGTGAATTATGAGACAGCAGTATTAGAAATAATACTATGGGAAAGACTAGAAATTCTTGGGTATGGAGATAAACAGTGTTGCTAAAGGTCAGGAGAGCATAGCTAAAAGTAGTGAAAATGAGTTGTTTTTTAAGAAATCCCAGAGGGTCTAAAACATTTTCAGAGAAAATGCTTGTAAGCCTTTAATTTCACCCACATACACACATTGAAAGTCAGAATGTTGCTTTAGAAACATTAAAGATTAATGAAATAATTTGTTTTAAATCTGTTTTTTCTCTTTATACTTGATAATTGAGATGTTAGTATATATGTTTTTTTATCTTATCTCTATGACCCAACTGCCATTCAGTAGGATTATAATGTGCAGTGAGTATTTACTTTTAGGAGTCTATTTATAATAGCAAATATGAGGTGACATGTAGAATGCATTATTGATTAATTATCTATGAAAGTATTAGTTGTTATAATCAGCTTAGCTTTAAGTGGCTGCTAGGTAAGTTAAATTCAGAACTTGGTTGTTTTTTTTTTTCCCCCACTCTATTTGGTTGAAATAATTAGCCTTTCCCCACCACTGAATAATAAAAGAACGCTGTATAATTGGTCAGATTTTATCAGATCTCTGTACTTTTTAAAGAATAGTATGAAAAAGCTGTATAACAGTGCACTTGCAACCCTACCACTTTAATGCTTCTAAGTATATATTTTTAAAAGAAATTATTGTTGGTAGTTCAAAAGCCACTCTGTTTTAAATGGAAACACACACATAGTTGACATTGAAAAGTCTGGGTTCATTTGTGGCCGTAGCAGAGAAAGTCGTGATTAGGTACCATCCACAATTCAGGAAAGTGTGTATGTCTGTGTGTCCACTCCATGTGTGTAGCCACCCCTGAGGCACGCCAGCAACTTCCCAAGCTGCAGTCCCCTGTGAGCACACCCTCAGTGTCTCCAGACACCTGAGATGCATGTTAGACGCTCATTGGTTCCCCGCAAGGGTACTTCATCCTGGTTGGTGCCCAGTTGATTCTTAGGCACAAAAACTTGTTCTCCAAATCACTTCATCTATAGCTCTATAACCCATGTTTTGGGCAGGAATGTCTAATAATGTTTCCTATGATAATTTAAAACAACTAAGATAGGGCTCAGCTTCCTTCATTAGTTTTGTAAACCAGTTTCTTACAGTGAACACAAAAGGGATTAGAATAATATGTCAAGTTTGATTTGTAATCTAGGATTTTAAATTCATTTAATAAAATGTCCGCATTTTAAAACTATTTAACATAATGTTATGGGTTAAGCCATACATGTTTAAAGATGAGTTTAACAACCTGTATTAAAATTATTTAGACCTTAATATCTTAGAACTTGATTGAGCTCAGTTAAGACTCTTTTTTATTAGGATTAGTACTATTAGGTTTACTATTGGTCACCTTGTGAAAACTTGAAATATACCCAGAAAGTCCTTAATTCCAATGTTCCTTGATGCTAGTTCAAGTTAGTGGCTGAGAATTCTGTAAGAGACTAGCGGTGTTGAACCAGAACTTGCAGCTGATGGGCTGCAGCACAGGGGCCAGCTTCCAAGGGTCCAAGACAGGGATCTTATTCACGGGCCCCCGGAGCTGCTGGCTGGCGGGTAGCAGCCTTGTTTTACTCTGGGTGTACTATACCGTATTTTCTATCAGTGCCATGATGGGAAAATACATAGATATTTTCAGTAATCTTGGGAAATGTGGTTTAGCAAATTTCAACCTCAGTGTTTTTTAAGACCGGAATTTTCCAAACGCCTTATGATAGAAACTGGCAGTAAGATTTATTGGGTGAGCTTTGGGCATTGGCTCTGTGCTGTGGGTTTTACTAAAATGATTGTGGTCTGTGTTAGGATTTTGAAGCTTAAATCCTTGGCCTTGCAAAGGAATATGTTTGCAAGGGAGGGACTAACCCCCCTCCTCTTTTTAAACCATACTAAAGAGCTATTTGGATTTTTATATATATATAAATAAATATATATATATATATATATATTTTTTTTGTAGGGAGTCATCAATCCTGGAAATACTGAGTCAAAATAAAATTGCATGGGCATTGTTTGTGGGGGAATCACTGGATACAGAGATAATTTACATGGTTTTCCTTTGCCTCTTGAGGTTATAATAATATCCCTCAGGGTTTAGAGGACAGAGAACCTTGCTCTGCTTTCTCACTTGCCCCCACTTCCTCCCACTCTCCAGGGACTTATAGCAGACCAAAAGGTTGAGTTGTTTTGTTTGTTTGTTTTTCAAATACAGTTTCAGGCCATGGAGAAATTCCCAACTGATAGGCCAAGATGACTGATGAATGTGGAGCATATGCTTGATAACAGGTGGAGTGAGGACTGGGCGTAATATTTGTTTAATATTGTATCCGAAGTGAGGAAGGAAGAGACATAGAACATGACCTATTATTTCATGAGGAGGTGAACTTATCTGTGTTAGTGGGACAGAGGCAAACTTGGATGAATTTTCATCTAGCCACTGTCTTTTCTTATAAAACACAGATGAAGAGTTAGTGCAGTTTCACGCCATGGTATTTTTGATGAGCTGTGAAGTAAGCAAATAATAGTACGAGAGAGAGGTATTTCTTTTTTCTGTCTTTTTTTCCCACTTTTAATTTCTTTATTGATTAAGGTATTACATATGTGTCCTTATCCCCCCATTACGCCCCCCCCCCCCATGCCCTCACCCCCCTATTGTCTGTGTCCATTGGTTAGGTTTATATGCGGAGAGATGTATTTCTCCTTTAGGAACTAGTTAACTTGAACTTGTGCTGGCGTACAATCGACTTATAATTATTTGGCCTTAGAAATAGCTTTCCTCGAGTTTGTTGATAAAAACAACAAACACTTTTGTGAAGTACCCTCTGGATTGAGTGAAGCTTTAGTATAATTTATGGCCATTCTTTTTATACCACAGCTCAGAAAGTCTTCATTTAAAGGTAAGAAAATGGAGACATGGCTTACCTAAATTTTCTGTTAATGAAGTGGAAGAAGAATGCACGTTCTATTAATTCTCAGTGTTAGAGGTTCCAGATTGCTGGTTTTAGTATTGAGTCCTGTCCGTGTATGTGCCATTACTCAGTGAGCGATGGAGGAGCATTAAGAAAAGATTGTCTTCTCTGTATCCCACAGAACAACTAGGAGAGAGCTGTGCTAATAAGGGGCTTGGTAATTATTGAATGAATACTGAGCTATCAAATAATTGTTTCTGGTATTTTAAAGGAGTTTTCAGAAGATAATTGGGATTGATATAAATATATATTAGCATAGTATGTACACTCATCAGTTGGGAATGGGGGGTATATGGAAGAGAGGGAAACTATATTCAGTTCTGTTTTATAGTCAGCCAATATGGGCCCTTGGTTTTATTTTTACATGAAACTGAGCCTTTAACATTTTGAGCTCACAAATCGAATGCCTTTGGATAGAAGATTAGGAATTTCACATAAGCAGCTTACATTTGACTAGTATGTTGGAGAATATGATTATACACTTGCTTTTTTTTTTGCCCAAGGCACTATTTTTGTATTTATATTGCTGTCTGAAGGTCTACTTTTGTTAACAGGGTCTACTAGAAATATAATGTTTTAAAATAGCAGTGCTTTTCATTTCCCCAGCATGTAGATCTGGAGGCCAGCATCCAGCAAAAACAGCAGTTGGGTTTGGATAAGTGATGATATTTGGCCTATGTGTAGTTCTGCTGATCGCCCTAGGTCAGAACACCCCCTAGAGCTGGCCTAGTCTGGAACAGGCCACATTATTAACTATGAATTTGTCACTGAGTATTGTAAAGGAACAGGAGGGGCGGGCTGTATGGGTGCAGTGGGCAGTGGGGTGGCTTGTGGAGAAGGTGTGTTGTTAGGGAGTAATTTTAAACTTCTATCCTTTTCAGTCCCTATCAGTGAGTTTCAGCAAAGATTTGATAAAGAATTTTGTTGCTACTATATGATCATAATCATGGTTTTAAAGGTATATAAATAATTTTTTTTTTTTTTTTTTTTTTGCCAAATGCTCTATTTACATTTTTAAAAGAAAAAAGTGTGTTTTTGTTATGTAAGTTTGATTACATAACAAACTCAGGTATGATTCTTATGGGTTTTCTATGTTTTATGAAAATATGCTGTATATGACTAACTTGCTTTTCTTTTTCATTTCCACACAGGAAAGAGAAAAATATTGTTCAGATAACTGATGTAACCATCATTAACTAGCGTTTGACTGAGGATTACTGTGGAAAGTTTTACTGTTTGCTAGATTTCTAACTTAAAATGCCTGCAATCTTTTATAGGAATTTCACCTTTTGCGATTTGGTAATAACAGATCTAACAGGTAAGTAAAAAGAATGAGAATCTCGTACAATTTGAAGATCTAAGCTTGGTTGAGAATTTAATATTTTGTAACCAGAAAGCCTGTTGATTTATTTAAAGCTGAAGACAGTAATGGAACTGCCCAGTCCTGTTGAGAACTGAGTGAATCTTTAAGGCAGCATTTCTGATGTTTCTTTAGTAGTTGCTGTTGGTGTCAGAATTTAGGAACAAACCTAATGGCCTTTGTCAAGTCCTCTGTCATCTCACAGACAAAGACTTGCTGAAGTTTCTCCCTCCCACTGAGTGGGCAGTGCTGCGTTGCGGTCAGTCAGAGTCAGACCAAAAATCTATACATAGGCTTTCAGCAGCAGCCTTAACACTTTCTTTGACTTTTTTTCCCCCCCAGAACTTAAAAAATTTATAGTTGCCTAAATAACATGCTCAGAATTAGCAGGTAGAAATTATATCATGAGTTTCCTTTCTGCTGACATATAGAGCTGGGGCATTGTGGACTTTGGGTAATAAAAGACTCGTAAATTTTTTTTTTTATTCACTGATAGTAAGAAATGTACTTTACATCACATATACTTGAAATACATAGGTATGTGTGTGTAAAATAAAAGTTTCACAATAAAAGGATGCACTGTTTTCTAATCTGCTCTGTTGTAATCTATCCTTTTTCATTCAAAGATAAATGAAAAGATCACGACCCAAGAAATTGATTTCAAGACACACACACACATCTGCAGCTTTTCCTTTTCAGGTAGCGGTCCTCACAAAACATGCTTCGTCTCTCATATACGGACCTCTTTGAATATTTTAAGATGTGTACAAAAACTGGAATGTGAAATCTCTAAACATGTAGTTCAGTTCCTTGCCTTTCTCAGTTGCGTGAGATGCGCTGTGCACTGGAATTGGTTACCGCCCTATGCCTTTGGCCTGACAGGCTGAGAGTTCCAGGCATCATTGGACCCAGTGAAGAGGGTCAAGATGGAAAGAAATGCAATGAGCAAACTGTGCTTGGGCTCTGTTTTCTGAACCTCACTGACCTGGGCGCTGGCCATAAAGTAGTTCTGCCAGGTGTCTCTGGTGTTTGGTTTTCTCTTACTAGTCCCTATAGAACAATTCTGGCTTGACTCTTATCCCAGCCTGCTCTCCAGGTATGAAGTATAGACTGAGTTGGACAACACGGGAAGATCTGTGTCCATACGTGCAAATAAGGGTTTGGTTGTATATTTGTCCCAATTTTAAGAATGATATTGGGCAAGCTCAGACCCTTTTTCTGCCTCACTTTAGGACTGAAGGAGGCAATCGTAAGTTTTAAGTTGGATCCTTTTTTGTGGGTGTTTGGAAATGCTGTAGTGATTTCTCCATTCCAATATATTGAGAACTATAGTTTGGAAAATACTGAAGTCTGTTCCCTATAAGTAGTTAGTCTTTTAATAGTCTTGGATTAAATGTCCAGTTAGGTAGAAAGTGAGTAAAACAACAACACACTTCCGTCTTAAAGCTAACTTACATGATCAGAACTCCCCCAAATTGTACTCTACTTGTATTTAATGTTCACCAGCGGTCCCACACAGCCTCTCCACAGAGATTCTGGCCTTTAGGCCCAGTATCCTCCCACCTTTGGTACGGACACAAAGTGAAGGGCCTCCATCCCCCTTTGACCATCAGAGATGTTGAGCCCTAGCTAGTTTGGCTCAGTGGATAGAGCGTTGGCCTGGAGACTGAAGGGTCTTGGGTTTGATTCTGGTCAAGGGCACATGCCCAGGGCATGTGCAGTAGGCAGCCAATCAGTGATTCTCTCTCATCATTGATGTTTCTATCTCCCTCTCCCTTCCTCTCTGAAATATATTTTAAAAAAATAAGAGATGTTGCCGAACCGGTTTGGCTCAGTGGATGGAGCGTCAGCCTGCGGACTGAAGGGTCCCAGGTTCAATTCTGGTCAAGGGCATGTACCTTGGTTGCGGGCACATCCCCAGTGGGGGGTGTGCAGGAGGCAGCTCATCGATGTTTCTCCCTCATCGATGTTTCTAACTCTCTATCCCTCTCCCTTCTTCTCTGTAAAAAATCAATAAAATATATTTTTAAAAAAAGTAAGAGATGTTGAGAAGAGCAAAAGGGTCAGGCTTGCAGTTTCAAGCTCTATAAAAGTGACTCCTGTTCAGGTAAAAATGGTAGTGTTTCTTTTTCTTTTAAGCATCCTAGGTCTTTGAAAACTTGATAAAACTGTATTGTCTTCCCAGACAAGTAGACATACATACAATCTCTGCTTTAAGACGCCCAAGAGGCTGTAAGAACTTAATGCACATCTGTTGAATTAACCCTCAGATTCTCCTGGACTGGCGATGGCTTGTGAGGGTTCGTACAGGAACAGCACAGATATCATCAGTTTCTTTTAACCTGATGTCATTACATGCTCCTGTTAATCACGGGTCCACATTTCTGTCATTTGCTCAGAACATGGCTAAGCTGTTACCTGCTATCGGTGGTCCAGAAAGGACAGCTATCCCAGCGAAGAAACTGGCAAGTCCCATAAACCTGTGTACTGCAGAATTCCCAGACAGGTCAACCTGTAGGGATTAGAATTCACTGTTAGCCAGATAGATAGTGAGATTCTGTGGAGACCTGTGCCTACCAGGGGACAAATGCTGTTTGTCATCTCAAACTGAACCGTTGACTGCTGGGGTGATTTGGGTGGTCTTGTGCTCCGAATTGTGAAAGAGCTAAGGCAAATAGGGACCAGAAGTTTCGCGAGGCAGGCATGTTTCCCCTTTATGAGTAAGGAACATTGGTTTTTGTTTCTTAAGTCTTTTTGGTGGTTCAGGGTTACGTTTTTCCCTGAACCTCGCTGCTCTTCTCTATTAGGAAATAATATTTACAATCTAGCTGACAGTGGGATTCTTGAATCCACCCGAGGCTGAGCATTGGTTTGTAAGCAATCAGACATTATGAGGAGTTGACTCAGCTTTAGAAAGTTTGGCTTTTGCCTAAGCCTCGTGTATTTCCAGCAGCATTTAGGCTAATATGGCCATGAGCCAGAACTCGCCCAGGGATTGTGTTCCGGCACATGGGGACTTGGTGCTAAGGAGAACCCAGAAGTTTGTATGTCAGTTCCACTTGGGTCCAGGACTTGAAGTCGATTGGGGGTAAAAATGGACAAGAGTTTTTTTAAGTGCCCCTGTTGAAATACAGAGCTTCTCTCAATAAGAGAGAAGTCACACTGGTCAGGAAGGCCCTTTTCTCTCAGGAACTCTTCAGGGTTGTGTCTTAGAGGGAGCCAAAGAAGTTTCCGGAACTGAAGGGAAGAAGTGAACAGAAGCCTGACCTGGGAAACTGATCAGCAAAATAGAATCCTGCTGGTCCCTTATTGATTTTCATTTCTTTCCTGTTCCCTGTGGACAGTCCTCCCATCATTCCAACCCCCGAGGTAAGATGAGTAACTGGACTAGGATATAGCTACAGGGTTTCTGAGGCCTTGGCTGTGATGTTTTGTAATCATAAAATTAATACAAAATATGTGTTCTCTTTGGGCAACATTATTATTCATCCTTGCTTTTACTAAATGGTTTAACAATGTTAATGAGTGTGTCTACTCACCAGAACAGGAAGTACCAATGCCAGGTAACCACCAGAGAAAATGGCAAAGACGACGGTATAGGTCATCAGTAGTGGGAAGGTGGTGGCTAACGGAGCAAGCAGGTTAGTGATGCCGCAGAGTGCGAGGTAAGACTTGTGGTAATGGTACTTGCTGGTCCAGTTTTGATCAGCAATCCATCCAGAGAGAAGCTGACTGACTGCCTCAGTGATACCTAGAAGAAGTTTGAAAGGTCTTATGAAATCCTAATTCCATTTTTCCCAGCCCCTTTGAAGAATGTAAATGCCTAAGGCATCTTTCCCTAAGTAATAAGACTTCATCCTTAGGCTAGGACACACGAGAAAAAAAACGGTTTCATTTGCCTATCAGTAGATTATATCATTTACTTACTAGTAAGTACTCCAGACACATCTAGTAAATTACCAAGAAGTTCATACCACTGAGCTGGGAGTCCCTGGTTACAGAGGACCCCGGGCTCAGGGAGCCTTCCTCAAAAAGGAAGTGTGAGTTTGTAAAGACTAGTGGGCCTCCGGTTTGTGTCCTGGGAAGTCAGAGGGTGGATGATGAGTATAAATAAAGCCTTATGTTTACAAAAAGAAAAAGGAGGTGTTGGGACTCTCTTATAATTGCATGTGAGGATTTGAAAATTAAGTCCTTCTCAGAGGTTGTTATGTTTAACTTGGAAAATATGTAGGAAGTCTGGAAATGGGAGATCATATTTTGAACATGACCTATGATGTAACTTGAACAAAATGTAAGAACCACAGTTTCGCTTAATTTCATAACAGAAATTCTTAACCTTTATCCTGTTAGAAGCTAATGTAGTGGTTAAATACCAAGAGATTTTCCCCAACAGTAGCATGAGCTGTGGTGGTTTTATGCTTCAAATCCTTCCTACAGTTCAAACATAAATTGCTCCACACACACACATTAAAAAGAAATAAAAATACAGAATACTACCATTTCTGTATTTTTACAGTTATTTCCTAGGACACATACTGAGTTTGTTATGTTCTTTTGTTCCATTATATAGCCCTAATCTCATCTACATTGATACTACTAGACACTTTAGTGAGAACGTCTGTTGAGCTATGTATGTTTTGTGTGTGTGTACATACATTTTATTTGATTGAGAGTACCTTTGCAGTTGGAGGCGGAGTGCAGTCAGTTTTGTAAGGCTTGGTGAATAGTCTTGCAGAGGAAAGTCATTGTGAGCTACCAAGACTTTCCAGATAACGAGATAACCAGTTCCATTTCGTCCCTTCTCAGTTTTTAAAAACTATCAGTCAATCCATTGGTGACTAGCCTCAACAGGCATATATATGTCTTACTATGAGTTCAACTGGAAAATGCTTAGCTACAAATATTAGTAGAACATGATTGCATGCTTACAATGGGCCAAGCACAATCCTAAACCTCTCATACATGACTTGTTTAATCCTCATAACCTTATCAGGGTAGGTAGGTACTATTATCCCTCTATTACAGATGAGGACATTGAGGCACAGAGAAAGCACATAACCTGCCCAAGGTCATACAGCTCGGAAATACAGAGCAAAAACTTGAACCCGGGAAGTCTAGCTCCAGAATGAAACCTTTCAACCAGTGCACGATGCTGTCTGCCTGGAATTTCTTTTGCTCCTCGAGTGGTGGTTGCCGCTAAGCACCAGCTTTTAAAAATACTGTATTTTCCAACAAATACCTAATGTCTACTGTGTCAGACACCTACGAAAAACTAACAAGACTTTCTGTTTGCTTGTTTGAGTGTGAGGTTGCAGTAGGGTTTCTCACCAGCTACAGAAACGAGGTAGGAGGCGTCCATCATGTCGATCCCCAGTGTTTTGGCTCTGGCTACCAGGTGGAGGTTAGGGATCAAATATGCCAGCTGACTGAAGAGAAGAGACCAGGTAAATATGCAGAAGAAAGGGTTCTTTAAAAGAGAAATATCACAGAGGTTTTGTTTACAGCTCCACAGAGTAGCCTTTTGCTGGAAACGTGCATCTTTAGGTATTAGGAACAGCCTATTCCTGCTTGGCCCATTGTTGACCTCTTCGTTTTGGTGTTGCGAGTCTATGAAACCTGTACCGGCTTGTCCAACCTTCTGCATTGTCCTGTCCCTGATGGGGAACTCTGGCGTCTCACTGCAGTGTGACATGTCTGTCCCGCGCCCTGCCTCTGGACCACTTGCAGGCAGGCTGCTACCTTTATCTTTCCCATCAGAGTTGCTCCCGCTTGTGCTGTGGATGGCTCTCAAGAGCATACTCGAAGGCACCAAGTTCAGTATGATAGCTCCAAATAACATAAGGGCACCTAAATAGAGAGAAATCTTGAAGTTGTTAAAAATGACCCCTCTCATTTCATAATGCCCTGTTCTCAGGCTCAGAATATTCATAGTGTTGCTAAATAGTCATAGCGCGATAATTCCTTGAGGTACTACTTTGTCTCCCGATTTTAACTGGAAGTAATGAAATCTGATGACTTGTTACCATACACACTGCCATATCCTTGTGAAACGGTGGCCTTTTGCAGATAGGATACCAGAAAGCTGGCATGGAAGGAGAGTTATTTGTGCTAAAGGAAAAGAGAATAAGGGTTTTCTTGGAGGAGCCGGGAGAGCTATTTCAAGTGTTAGAAAATTACATGGTGTTTTGAAGAGGGACTTGAAATACTCTGAAGTGGGTATAAATTTTGAAAGAAGGCAGGTGCCGGTTTCGCCTCTGAAACCGAGTAGGTAGGTCTTGATTTCCGCGTGGCCTGACTGAAGCTGAGGTGTGTGTGTTGCTCCTAGAGACAGGGCTGGCCGCAGGTCCCGCCGTCCTGTCGCGGGTTTGTCAGCTGGGCCTGTTCGTGAGACTCCTGCACAACTGCTCTGTGAATTTGTCTTTTCTCTAGAAGTAGACATATACATACATATGTGCGTATCATGTTTCCAGTAATGTAAGATGATTGAATACAGATATTTTCTGTAAGGCACAAAGAAAATTATGAAGTGAATGATTTTCATTCATTTGTGTAAAAGATTACGTATTAAGGAACATAATCTTTTTACCCTCTTTTTTTTAATTTTGGTTCTGGTTTAGTGAGTCCAATGGAGGAGGCATGTTTTATGCAGATTTTTTTCTTAAAGAGAGAATTTGGAAAGAATTCTTTGGTGGTGGAAGGAGAGGGTGCCCTTGTCTCTCCAGGGATATCACTGTCCCTGCAGGGTGTTTCACAGCTAACAGAGGAGCTCTGTGCCCCAGACAGGACCCTGGGCTGAACTCGGAGCTGCTGGTGTGGCTGGCAGAGCCTGCAAGTAGTTCAAGATCTCGCTGCTGTGTATTCCCCAAGGAGGAGGAGCATGATTCTTTAGAAATCATTTCTACTCTGGCTCCAAACATCTTCACCTCCAGTCATCAAGGGGAAAAACTGAACTTGAAATCTTTTTTTTTTTTTTTTAATATATTTTATTGATTTTTTACAGAGAGGAAGGGAGAGAGATAGTTAGAAACATCGGTGGGAGAGAAACATCGATCAGCTGCCTCCTGCACATCTCCTACTGGGGATGTGCCCGCAACCCAGGTACATGCCCTTGACCGGAATCGAACCCGGGACCCTTCAGTCCGCAGGCCGACGCTCTATCCACTGAGCCAAACCAGTTTCGGCTGAACTTGAAATCTTGCATAGTTGATAGGTCAGACACTTAGAATGACTCACCTGTCCAGTCATATAGATCTATCAGGACTTTTGCAAAAGGTGCCAAGAGAAATGTCAGTCCCATCCCTGAACGGGCAATAGCTGTAGAAAGCCCTAATCGTTTTTTGAAGTATTTGCTCATTACCACTATTGCTCCTTGGTACAGGAAAGCGGAACCCAAACCTAAAAAGAAAACCATAATAGTTTGGAATCACTTACATGAGGTGCCTTGTACCAGATAGATAGTCTGGACCGAGATAATGAAACTAGGCCTTTTGGACACGTGGCCAGTAAGAGGGAGGTTCCTGGTTCCCTTTTTTCTAACCTTTTTTACAGTGGACTCACCAGGTAAAACTCCCATAGTCACACACAGAAAGGGGATGCTCGTGGCCCAGCTGCTGATCACATATCCACCGGAAACGAGGAAGGCCCCAAGCAGGGAGGCAGTCTTCTCGCCATATACGTCACAGATAATGGCAACCAGGGGGCCTTGGGGAGAAAGAAAAGCTGGTACTAGGTGAGTGCTTGGCGTCCCTTATCCTGGCGTCGGTTGAAATGAGCAGCTTTAGGAAAACACTTCGGAGTCTTGTGTGTCCTTCACAGAGGTATCTGTGTTGGGCTTTACCAGTCCCAGTCCCACACTGTTCGCTTTGTTTTTTAAGGAAAAAATTATAAATAAGCAGGTTTGGAGGTGAAGCTTACTGAGAATGCATTGCAAAACCTCCACACAGTGAGAGTGCGTCTGGTGGCCTATGACTAGAACAAGTTTGCTCCTTAACCTCTGCACCACGCTAGGCTCCAAATAGAACTGCAGGAAAAGGAATTGGTTCCCAACTTGTTTTGCGAAAGGTTAGGTGATCAGGTCAGAACTCCGAGGTCTGACTTCCCAGCTGACAGGGTGGCTCACTGAACCTAGGAAAGGCACTGTGGAAAGAAACACGGCATGAGAAATCATGCAGTTAAGTAGTTGGACTCTGGACTCCCACTTTCTTTGTTTGAACTCTGTAATTTTTCCAATTTCACCAAGTCAGGTGGAGGCTAAACACTGCAGGTTTGTCCTTTTCTCGGCTGCCTGTATTAATAACGACCCTGAGTGTAGCGCACCTCGTGCTTGTTCCTAGAATCGCCCTCTGGGCCTTCTCCTTGGACAGCGACCTTATCCCTGGGCTTCATACCTGCAGAAAAGCTGAGTGATGACATGATGGAGCCAATCCAACTAGTTTGCTCTGAGGTGCCTTCAAATTCTTCTTGAAAAACCACAAAGAAAATTGCAAAAGTCTTGTTCATCCCCAAAACAAACATGTTGACCTAAATGAAAGCAGACAGAGTCCAAGTCAGGGTGCAACAGAGGGGTTACAGCTGCTCGGGGTTCCGATTCCCCAGCTCGCCAGCACTTACCGTTCATACATTTTATATTTTATGGGGTGGTCATCCCCTAAGGGCTTCTCTAAGCACTTTACATGAGTATCCCCTTGAATCATCACAAGGCTGTGGAGTAGGTGTGTCACTGTTGTACTAGTGACCAGGAAATTGAGGTTTAAGGAAATTGCTGAAGGGGGGGGTACTGGGGTTGAGATTTGAACCCAGATCAACCCCTACTCTACTGTTCTATGACATTAGCATCTGTTAAGCACAGCCAAGTCCAGTTACCTTTGTGAGAGATGCGTGTTGGTCCAAAAGATGAATTGTTCCTATCAGTTCCTGGGTTAGCTTTGCTTTAACTCTGCTCTTGAGCTGAGTACCATTTATCACCTGATATATATAAGTAGGGTGACCATATAGTAATTTATCCAAATTGAGACACTTTTGAGAGCAAAAGGGAGCACTGTTAATTGTGCCAGGACAAGAGTAAACCAGGTCACCTGGTTGGGTCACATGCCCGCTAGGAGGCACTCTCCTTGGAGGTCAGGTTTCTTTGTGTGGAGTGCTAGTATATATTCCCCTAGACCAGTGGTTCTCAACCTTCCTAATGCCGCGACCCTTTAATACAGTTCCTCATGTTGTGGTGACCCCCAACCATAAAATTCTTTCCGTTGCTATTTCATAACTGTAATTTTGCTACTGTTATGAATCGTAATGTAAATATCTGATATGCAGGATGTATTTTCATTGTTCGCGACCCACAGGTTGAGAACCGCTGGTGTAGTAGTTAAGTACTGGTCTGCACAGTCAGCCTCCTTGGCCTGAGTCCTGGCTCAGCTTTCTACTGGGGGTGTGACCTTGGGCAAACTATTTCTGAAATAAGAATCCAGCTGGCGGCGGGGAGTTAAGCTTCGTACATTTTATATTTTACAGAAGTTAAGATTCCTCTTTTGTATAGTGGAGATGAAGTCAATGATAGCTAGCTCACAGGACTGTGAAAATTGAGAAGGTTCTGGTAAAGTACTTAATACAGATGTTTCTCAACTTATGCTGGGGTTGCACCCTGATAAACCCATCATGAGTTGAAAATATTCTTGGCTGAAAATGCATTTCATACACCTAACCTACTGAACATTATTGCATAGCCTACATCAGAGATGCTCAGAACACTTACGATAGCCTACAGTTGGGCAGAATCATCCAACAGACGATTTTATAATAAAGCATTAAATATCTCATGGAATTTACCACTTTTGTACCATCGAAAAGTTGAACAATCATTAAGTCAAGCCATCAATTCAGGGACCATTAAGTAGCACTTAATATTCAAATTATTAACTATGATTTTATTATCTTTAACCATTAATATTTTTCAAGCGTTTCAAACTCATTCATATAACTGTCTATCATATCTAACTCATGTCAACTCATCCCAAACGGAAGTCTTTCTCTTGTCCCATGCCCACTTTTCCTTCTCATTTCTCTTTTATTGCTACCATCTACCCACTCAGCCAAGTCAGCCTGCCTCTTCGTTCCCTTAACCCCTACCTGCTAGAGAATCAAGACCTTCCCCTCCATCCCCAGCTAGACTCGTATTTCAGAAATAGTATTCTCTCCTGTCTGGAGAAAGGGACTAAGAACCAGAGGTGGTGCTCCGAGGTTGCAAAAGTTGGGGGTGGTAAGGAGGTCCCTTAATAGATTTTTCCCATTTTAACTTGATAGAAGCTACTGCTTTTTCATTATTTACAGTGAACAATGCTATGGACGCCAGGGCTCTATATTTAAAAGTGAAAACTATTTTATCAGGTCCTCATTAGGACAGTTTGTCATCAGTATGTACCCAGAGGTATTTCTATCAGGAAGTGGGGCTACAGAACATGCAAGAACCTCGAACGACCCAGACTTGTTTCTGTTGGTTCAATATACAGAGTGGTGATTGCGCCATCATGAGCAAGGACACAGTGAGGCATCATTCTGGAAAACATCCTTCCTCTTTAACCTCGGGTTCTGTGCTGGCCTCTGCATCCTGAATTTGGCTAGCTACTGGTCTCCCAGTTTGGAACCTGGCCGCTCTGGCCCGTCTTTGACGTCTGGGCAAAGCAAGTGGCTATGACTTGTATCTAATCACCGAGTCTGCGTCTTCCCCTGTGGATATCAACAAAGCCAAGGTCAGCCTTTGCGTCTACCCTGCCTCCCTTATCTTGTAACCTTCCAACTTTGTTTCTGTTCTCACCCCCAACCCCTCCCGCCTCACCGAGAGAACGTTTATTAAAGCTGGGAACAGTGAAACAAGGAGCCTAGGATAGAAGAAGAAACAGGAGAGGTTAGGCGGGGAAATGGGCCTAGCTGGGCTGCTTTGGCTCACTATGGAGTCAGAGAAAAGGGGGCCTTGTAGACAAGTTCAGAGGGTTTGTCCAGGACGAGCTGCTGCTGCCCATTGTTCACTGGGCAAGTCCCATGGGGTCCTTTAGAGTGAACGCCTGTGGGGGAAGAAGAGGAAGGGAATGGTAAGGGTGTGCTCCCTGGAGGGAGAGCACGCCTCTTTTTCTTTGGACTCAGATATTAAAAGTCTTTTCCCCAAGCCTAGATCTCTGCTTTGTTAAGCGGATTAGACAAATCTGGATTTCATCCCATGCTTTGGACCAAGGTCGCTGGGTTTTAGTCCTGTCCGAGTCCGGTCAGACGTTGTCAATGGGCTCACCCCAAAACAGAAGCCTTTGAAATTTTCCTGTGGCTGATCCAGCACCGTTACTTCCTTTTTATCTTTAAGGGCACGCCCCCCGCCCCCCAAGAACTTCCTCATCCAGATCATTTTAATTAGAATATTGTCTTGGGGCTGGGTCAGCCACAGGGGCCCCTTTTGAATAAAGAGCATCAGGCTTTGTTAGAAATTATTGTTTAATAGCAAGTTTCCTCCACCCTAGATTCCCCTCTAGCATCCCCTTGCTCTTCCTGACCTTCACAGACAAAGAATAGTCTGTTAGGTTATCTGCACTTCCTCTGTTATCAGAGACTTCCCTGTGGCTACACTAACAGCCCTTTGTCATCTGACTTCTCAGCAGCTTCTGCTCCTCTGGACATTTCTGCCTCCCCTTAGGGGGCGCTGCATGCCTGGACCCCTGACTTCTGACTGCTTCTCGGTTTCCTCTGTGGGCAACTCCACCAGTTCCCTAGGTCTCGATTCCCCCAGGACTAATTGCTCTTGGTTGCTCCACCCTCTCCCTGGCATTTGGACCCACCCGCCTCATTGTTCCAGCCACCACCGACTCACAAATTTCAGGGTGCAGACCCCATGATCCACATGCACATGGACTGCCGCACGCCCCTCAGACTGTCCAAAGTCAATCCATCCACGCCATCCGCAGATTCCCTCCCTTCCCTCGCCCCCCAGCTCACCGAATGGCATCTATCAGCCTCCAAGTTGCCCGAGACAACCCAGGATTCCGACTCTCCCAGAGCTGCAGTTACTCTGCAAGTCTTACAGGTCTACCTCCTAAGTGTAGCTCAGATCTGTATTCTCTCCATCCCCATCGCTGCTCCAGAACTTAGGGCCTTACTGTGTTTTCACCTGGATCATTGCAACATCCCTCCAATGGATGCCCCTGCCTCCAGGCCTCGCCCCAGCAATCCCTATCCACCCTGCAGCCCGAGCTATTTTCCTGGCCTGCAGATCTGATCCCATCACTCCTGCTTCATTTCTTTCTTTTCTTTTTTTAAATTTTGTTTTATTGCTTAAAGTATTACAAAGAGTATTATATATGTCTCCTTTTTTTTTTCTCCCCTTGACCTTCCACTGGCTTCCCATACCCCCCAGTGTCTTGTGTCCATTGGTTATGCTATTTCTTTTCTTTTCTTTTTAACTAGCTCTCAGAGCCTCAAGATAAAAACCAAGATTCTTAACGTGTCATACAAGTCCCCTGCCCATCTCTTCAATTTCAGCATTTACCACCTTCTTGTTTAGTCAGAAGTCTGCCCATCAGTCAGTCCATCTACTCACCAACAGGTATTTATTATGTGCCTATTATGTTCCAGGCTGTTGATAGGGTCTGGGCTTACAGTAGTGAGCAAACATGGTCCCTGTCTTCATGAAACATCCAGTCCAGTGAGGCAGACTGAATATTGGCAGTCATGCCAATATGTGAAGTGTGGCAGCTTAGAATGAGTCCTTTTTTAAAAGTCAGGAGCTCCCAGAGAACATGTCATGGGTGGCTTTTCCCCTCACCTCCTCAGGAACTCATCTGTTGTAGAAAAGTACTTGTGATGCATGTAGTCACCAAAGCAGGCATCTAACTGGCCTCCGACTGCAGGCGATTAGCTTGTTAATGTTCCTTGTTAATATTTTGGGACCTAGTATATCTTATCCTATATAATGAAAGGGTAATATGCAAATTGACCCTAACGGCAGAATGACCACTCAACCAGTCACTAAGAGGTGCACTGACCACCTCTTGGTCCCTTTCCACAGCCGGCAGGCTCCTATCGCTCAATGGCGAACTGGGAACCTGGATGGGGGGGAGGGGCCGGCTGCGGGCAGCCGGGGAAGATGGCCCTGACCTCAGGCCAGGCCTAAAGACTGTACCTGTGCACGAAATTCGTGCGCCCAGCCTCTAGTGCTTTTATAAGCAGCATCACACCCACCCACCCCTGCCCCCCAAAGCAGGACATTGTTTATTAATCTGGTCATGAGGCAATTTTTCTTATCAGCAACTACATTGGTTAAATAGCTTCCTATCCTGAGGGTAATGTAGGTAAAGCAGGGTGGTTATTGGGGAGAAAGGGGGGAGAACCAGACAGACCCTCACCAACAGTGCCATCCTGCCAAGCCTGCATATGGGGAGGTGGCCCAGCCATGGGAAGGGCTCTCAGACCTTAGCATAGTTTCTAGTAACATTGAGATTCCACGTTCTTTGGTAATGAGGCTGATGCGTCACAAATGGCCGTCTGGTTAGGGACTGTATTACACAAGTCCTGGCTGAGACCTCTGCTCCTGCTTTCCCTTCTCTGTCACCAGGGAGGAGGCCTGAGCTGTAGGGCTGCGGGAGGAGGGAGGGTTGGGAGGGAAGGGGTGTCAGTGAGTAAACTGATTTGGGGACATGAGGAGCTGTGGAGCTAGTGCCCATCTGTAGGGTTGTTTGGGGCTTAGCTGTGATAGGATTCACCGATATTCTAGAATGACCATGCTGACATTCAGATCAGGAAGAGGGATAGAGAAGATCATTAAGAAACAAGTGCCCAGTCCAGTTGGCTTACGGAAGAAGGAGAAAAACAGGCTCCTGATTCAGAATTTTGTGTCCTTCCCTCTCCAGACATCAGAAATACACAGAGGCCGATTCTAGCTCACGTGTGGCTGGTGGGGAAGGGTTGGAAGCCAGCAGCAGGCAGGACGGAGGAAATGTCCCCATCCCCTGTGAGTGAAGGAGGTCGCTGCCAGCAGTTAGTCTACGCTGGGCTGAGTGTGGACCCCACGCAAAAACGCTTTAGCCCCTGCCAGTGCTACTTCCGGGGTGGTTCAATGTGTGCTTGTCCCCAGAACTACTTCGTGTAGCCAGGGCAGAACTGTTGATGGTGACTGGAGTGTTCTGTGGTGCAGGGATGGGAGGGAGGAGGAGGATGAGACCAGATGGGAAGACTTTTGCTTTTGCTCAAGGTGAACGGTTTCAACCCATTGTGACTTGAGCAACCACTGGCAGTTTCTGGCCTGGCTCTGCCCCCTTTCCATTCAAATGCCAAGGCTTTCATAAGGGACCTCGGCCTCCAGAGGCCGCCTTGCAGGCGGGAGGAGGGAAAGGAAATCCTTACCAGGAAGAAGTGAAGCACAATCATCCATCCCCAACCTCCATCCAGGGCCTGGGTGTAGGGTGGGGCCTTCCTTGCCCTCAGCATGGCGTAGGTCCCTGGGACAAACCCAAGACGGAGTTGATTGAGTTGACAAGAAACAGACCTAAACTTTTACACTTCACTTTTCACTGCGGTATAAAACCACTTGTACTGTAATTTTTTTTTTTAGCCCAACTCTAAAAATAGATGATTTCCTCTTGTTTCTAAAGTTGTTTATAGACTAATTTTAACCTCCAAAACGCAAGCAGGACTTTGTACATCTTTGGGACTGTCCTGCAGGCTGCTTCCTGGCTTCCGCTGGCTGCTCACAGGGCTTGACATCTCCTGAAGCATGTCCTAGTCACGTGTAAAGGCTACCTGGTCCCTGTTTTTTCTATAATCACAATCCAGGCAGAATCATGGGAGAAGGAAGAGAAGCTAATGATAGGCGGTGATTTGAGGGATTTCGAAGCCACCAAAGAGAAATCTCTTGTCACCAGTTTGGCACTGAGATGACCACTCAGTTTATTTCAGGCAGGAATTTCAAAGGAGTTAACTGCAAAGCTCGACCTTACTGGTTGTGGGTGGCGGCTCTGAGCACTGTCCTCGGTGTGCTCTCCCCAGGTCTGCACACCAGATCCCAGGGGAAGCTGTGCACCGCCCTCTGGTCCCCTGGGTGAGCTTTCAACTTTAGAGAAATTAAAAAAAAAGCGGGGGGTGGGGGGGGTTGCCTTGGATTAGGAATTCCATTTACAAAGCCCTCGCTAAAATGAGAATATTCTAATGGGCTAATCAGGGTTGGGGAACCTTTGTAAAACTGCCGTAAGCCATTTGGATATTTATAACATCATTTGCAGGCACAAAAATATCAGCTTAAAAATTAGCCTGCTGTATTTGGTCAAACTCACCCCTAATGCCTTGGCAGGACCACATGTTCCCCACCCCTGGGCCAAATAGACATGACAGCGAAATGCAATGACTGTTCCTTGAGTGGACCCTGGACCAGGAAAAGTGAAGAGCTTTGGGAGGTCAGTTGGAGGAGTTTGAATGTGGACTGTGAGCAAAGTTGTGCCTCTTGGGTGTGAAGGTGGTCTAGTGGTTCTGCAGGAGAACATGCTGAAAAGCATCCAGGAGTGCAAGTGTCGTAATTGCTACCTCCTCACAAATGAGCATTGCTACTTGAGCCCAGGAAATGGACCTCCCAACCCTGGGAGAGGGTGTGTCTTCTGTAAAATAAGCAAGTCCTGAGGACCCTGGAAGGAAAGGCAGGGGCACAGCTCTGAGTCCTGGGGAAGGGATCCAGCATGCTTCATTTCCCACTGTCAGGTCAGCAGGCAGACTGTTTCTTACTAGAAGGAGAACCCACGGCCGGGCATGCGCAATGGCCGTGTGGTGAGCAGCTGGGCTGGGGGAGAAGCCTGTGGGTCATTCAAAACATTATAGGAAACCAACCCCAATGCACAATCCTATTTTTGTCTTACCTTTGACGTGGTGTTCAGCAAAGGAATCCTTCACAGATGAGACACTCCGGGGAGAGAAATAAACTAGTTTTCTAGACTATTACTGTTTTTCCAAGGGAGTTCATAACGTTGTGCTGTGAGAACAAGGGAGCATGTAAGACTGAGGACCTCAGGGCCTATGTGGGCTCCCGGCCAGTGGACTTTACCTCGTGAGGAGCGGAGGCAGATTTGACACCACCCATCCTGGCTAGAGTTTCCCGTAGGCGCAACAGCAAGCATCGGAGTAAACCAAGTGGAAAATCCTCTCGGTAACTACCGTTGAATCAGTTAAACAAGGAGGTCAGTACGGAGGTGGCTCTGGTGCTGCGGTGGCCACATAAGCAAACCCAAGTCAAGGCCTGTAAACCCCTCAAGGTGAAGAAATGAAAACCCAAGGGCAATCAGTCACCAACAGCCAAGCAGGCCTTACGTGACAGCCAGTCATTGCCTCGCTTGGCTTTTGCCTTTTCTCTACAAGGCTCTCCCCAAGCTGCTGTTGGTGGAGCACTCTTACCTACTTCAGGTTTGGTGCTGCCTGATTCAAATAGATTTTTGCTCAAATTCTTACTATTTTAATGTGCTTCAGCTTCCCGTCTAACACTATACTCAAGGGAAAGAATGAGGCCCCAGGACTCAGAGCCATGCCCCACCTTTCCTTCCAGGGTCCTCGGGACTTGCTTATTTTACAGAAGACACACCCTCTCCAGGGTTGGGAGGTCCATTTCCTGTGCTCAAATGGCAGTGCTCAGTTCAGCCCACGTGTGTGACCTTACTAGCACATGAATTGACTAAGTCTGGGCTGTAACAGGGTTCCAGACACCATTTTAATTGCCGTTTTTCATACTTGATTGCCTTACCACCAAACACCTCCCAGAGAAGGTGTATACTTGGATTTTAATGAAACTTTTCTTCTTGCATTTTGGAAATGGTTAAGGCTGAGTCTCCTAGAAAATTACGGGGATGATTCAGCTTTCTTATCCCATTTCCTTTCTGTTCCACCCTCCACCTCAAAACACACACACACCAGTCAACAGGAAATTGCCTTTCATCTCCCCAGCACCCACATCCCAGGTTTCAAACCAGAATGCATGTTAGGCTAACCTGCGTTTTTCTTGATTTAGTTGGAAAGTCTGCACATATTTATGCATGTTCCTTTTTAAAAAGTAAGTGGCTTCTCAGGCTCTTAAAACCAAACTAATACTTAGAGATGAACATGCTAGCAGAATCCCAGCCAAGTGGTTTGGGAAATGCTTTATGAGTAGCGAATAGGGTGATAGTTTCGTGATGCTGGTGCTAAGGACCGAATGACCCTCTAGCAGAAGGTAAAACCCCCAGAGAGGTGAGTACTATTCAGTGTTGTCGTTAGGAAATACTCGGAAAGCATTGTCTAGTAAACACCTGTAGGACTGGTTTTGGTGGAGTGTGTCGTGTTTAGCAGGGCGACAAGTGATTCTGAGCCGAGGCCAGGCTTCACGTTGACGGAGAGCTCTGATGGAGGCAGAGGCTGGGGCAGATTCGCAGTGTGGCAGCGGCGTCGGGCTGGGAGGGCTGCAGAGGCCTCAGAGATGAACTGGCACAGCTTTCATCGAGGGAGCTTTGGGGTGCAGTGGGAAATGCTCACTTGGTTAGAATCTCAACTTTGCCATCTTTTAAGCCTGCAGACTCTCAGCCAGTTATCCTCTCTGGATATGTTTCCGTAAAATGTTATTTTACAAGTTTGTTGTGAGGAATATTTATATGACTGCACATTATTAGACCCACTATTGATACTTAGTTCACTAAAAATGGTTCTTATTAATCAGTTGGGGCCTAATATCAAGAACAAAGACTCCTTAGCCACCATTGGGATATTAGCATTTTGGTGTCTATACCCAGTTGACTTAATAAAACTTCTATAATCTAAACATAAATAAGTTCATTAACCTCCAACCTTCTGACTCTTGGCCCGAAAGCTATTCAACAAGAATTGCAGCTTGATATCTCCTAAGTCACTATTACCCTCACTCCACTGAGTATGTGGTGAAGACTAGACATGAATATCCCTACTTTCCAGTGAATGGGAATTAAATGAGTTCCTGGCATATAGTAAGTGCTTAATGATATGAGCCATATTATTTTTATTATGGGGTAGGGATATGCTTGATTTAATACCCATGGACACTTCTGTGAGGATATATGTATTTGAGGAAGCTTCTGAAAGAGAAGAGAATAATTTGGAACAAAGGCCTCTGAAACAATTTTCAGTTTGGTAATTGAAAAAATGAACATTGATAAGAGTTAGGGCAAGGTCAGGCATGTTCAGACTGATAAGAGTTTAAAGAATTCAGAAAAGATCCAAGCTTTCCTCCAACCAGATTTATTGAACACAACAGAATTCTATATACAAAGTCACCCAGACCTGCTGCTGCAAAACAAGATCCTTTCTTACTAACATTTTGGTAAGTCAGTCCATAGTGTGTCCAAAAGCAACTTAGCCTAAATTAATACAAAAGTGCCCAAAGCTCACAGGATGACAGGCCTAACCACTGAAACTAACAGTGTAAAGCAAGGAGCAGACGCGCTGTGGGAGAACCTGGGGCCATCAGGAGGCCATCTTGTGCACGGCCACTGTGATGCCGTCGTGTTTCTGGATCATAATGTTCCTGGAAGGCAAAGCGGAAGACCTTCAGTAAAACATTCCACGTGGGAGGTGTGATGTTAATGGTTTAGGACACAATGAAATCACTTTTTCTATGTCTATACAAGCAATATATGAACACAGCAAAACATTTGGGGAATACAGAAAAGTATTAACTATAAAAATGAAATGACACTGATCTCCCTAGCACTGAGAGACAACCACTGTACTATTTTCCTGGCTTTATCTGCAGGTGTACTGTCACACATTTTCTCTTTACGAGCTGTGATGATATCGCGTAGTTTGTCTTCTGTTCGTGTCTATTATTCTGAGGACACTCACTTGGAAGATCGTTAGTACTTCCATTATTACAGAAGCAGTTTCTGTTCTTTAATTGGTCTTCCTATTTTTACTTTGCCCTTTGAATGAAGAACCACCAAGGAACACAGGGCAGGCTCCAGTCATTCTAAAAATCTTCCTAAATAAAAAGGAAAGGAAGGGACCTGCTGCCTTCGACTCACCCGTTATCTGACTCTAGACACACCACAGGAGTATCAGTGGGGTCTGAGGTTAGCTTAGCCGCTTGCTGGGCTAGAACAGATATCACTCCGGCGTGCTCATCTGACAGGGTCCCACGGCCTGGAAGACACAGATGATAGAATGTTGCCCAACTCTTAAAAATGAGCTTAGAGCTGTAGTAGTACCTCATGAATTATTCATGAGAGTTCAGTTCATGGGCTCTTAGGTTACTGACATGAAATGATTTTGCTCTGCTGTACTCAGCTGGTTGCCTCAGTGAGAAAGCCACACACCAGTTCCTCAATCAATAAAGCCATAACAGACACTCAATTTTCAAAGTCATTCCCATCACCATCTTTAAACACCATCTTAAACATATAAGGAAGCTGTAATTTCAAGTGGCTCTGAAAGTCATAAATCCATTTCACAGGAACCTTGCTGAAATCAACAAGAAGTTCGGAGGTAAGATCAACAAACAGCAGTACAGACAAGAGACCTGTTGAAACTTATTCCTCATAGGAAATTGATTTCCTTTACCGAGCTCCACCTCAAAGGGTATGAACGTTTTCTCGGGAGCTCAGCTGTAAGTCCACCTTGACAGCACATGTGGACATTCTGTGAGCAATTCACCCCGTTAGAATAAGCTGGCTGTTTTCCAATACCAACAGAACTGGCTTTTGTTTTGGCCTGTAGATAATAACAACCTTGAGTGGCAGGCACAAAAAGTAATTACTAATTTACAATATATTTGCATACATAAGGGCAATGCAAGCCTATCTGCTAAATCTGGTAACAGACATGCTACTGTAGCAGATTTGTTGGGTTGACTATTATTATACAGAACATTAACTGCACAGACAGTGCAGTCTTTTGGGCCTTGAAGGCTTGTTTAAGGAACTAATTTAGTTTTATATTTCCTTGAATTTCCATTAGTGAGCTGGCAAGTGTCCTCACCCCCTGAGTTACTTATTTCTTCATCTATAATTGTTATTTATTGAGCATTATGTCTGGGTTATGTGCTGTGTTTTACACATATAATCTTATAGTATTGTGATTGAGACTTTGGAGCCAGACTCAAATCCCAGCTAGACCACTTAATTCTTTAATCCTCACCCAAGGATATGCTTTTATTGATTTTGGAGGGAGAGGAAGAGAAACATCGATGTGAGAGAGAAACACTGATTGGTTGCCTCCCATGAGCGCTCCAACTGGGGATCAAACCCCCAACTTTCAGTGCAGAGGGCAATGCTCCCACCAACTGAGCCACACGGGCCAGGGCAGCCACTTAATTTATCTACCTCATGTTTTGAGGATTAAATGACTTAGTATATGTAGAATACTTAGAACGGTGCCTGGCACACAGTAAAAGCTCAATGAATGCAATTTGATAATAATTATTAAACAACGGAGTAAAGAAACAGGCTCAGAAAGGTTCTTTTTGGTCCAAGCAAACAGAAGAGCAGGCGGTTGAACCCAGGTGTGTCCAACTCTGATGCCTTATTTTTACTGCCGCCTCACTGTTAAGTGCAGACTAAAAAATAGCATCTTGCAGGAATAATGTGAGAACGAGAAGATCAGTATACGAAGCCTCGCAGTCCAAGCAGACGGCGCACATTCAATGTTACCTGAAGGCTTTCCTCAACCCACTTTTTAAAATGGGTCAAATACTATTTCAGCAGAAATGACTGTAGTGCAGGAATGTTTCTACCTTCACAAGTACCAAGTGAAAAGTGCAATCTTCTAACCTCGTTATCGGGAGATAACTGTTTACAGACGTGGCTGGAAAGTGGCAGGCTAACTGCACACTGACTCCCAGTCAACCTCAAATGCTGTGCAACCACCAAAGGGTTGCGGGAGGTACTTACAGCCCAGGTTAAGTCCTTGTGAGTCTGTGCACAGGACTCCAACAATGGATGGATTCTTCATTCTATTTCCAGGGACACATGTGAGAAAAGGAACTTAAAACATTACAACACACACAGGGATTCTACTACCAGGCAGGCACTGTGTCACGTGCTTTAAATGAATGTTTCTCAACTTTTATCACCCCCCTCCCCACCACGAGAGGAAAAAAAAACTAAATAGATGAGTCTCTGGTGACAGAAAAGAGCGTGTCCAGGCGCTTAGGCGGGCCACAGACATTCCAGGACCTAGGACTGTGTCCCTCGTTAAAAACGGTGCTTCTGTGTAACGCGGGTGCCTCCTGGGGGGCAGCTGGGGAGCGAAGGGGCATCCGTGCGACGGAGGTGCTGCCCCGTCCACTTCCCTCGGACTCTACGTAGATATTCCTCGTTGAAAAACTGAAGGGATGTGTTTCATTTTAATCACCAAGTAACTGGTTACACACGGAAGGAGGAGGGTGTGTGTATGCGTGTGTTTACACTGCCGGATTAGTCTACACGGTGGCACGTCCTTCCCCCAAATTAACCCAGTTCCTGAAACTCGCGAGGGCGGCCCCTGTCCAGACAATGCCAGCAGGACGGGCGGTTCAGGGCCCGGGCCGCGGAGCAACGTTCGTTCGGGAGAGTGCGGGGCCCCGCGGGCGGGATTTTGATTCCGGGTCACTGGCCGCCTGCGGCCCGGGGCCAGCGCACCGCCTGACCCGCGCCCGGGGTCGCGCGGCGTCCCCAAGCCGTCCGGCCGGCCCTCGCAGCTCGCGCACCTTGTCCCGATCAAGTGCCCGCGCCACTCACGTGTCCTCCAAATGCTGCTCCAAAGTCGCCTCCATCCCGCTGGCCTGGCCGTCCACCCTGACCGAAGCCCCACGGCGCGCCGCTTCCGCCTTCAGGGGGCTCCTCGATCACGTGACACGAGCGGCCTGCACGGCGTCTCCGATGGGACAAACTTCGCGGCGGCGCCTCCGCGTTCCGTACCGGAAGCGTCCACCCCGCCCAGTTGCTGACGCCCCAGCGGTGACAGGTGCTTCGGCAGCCGGCGGCGCGGCTGTCCCGCGGGAGAGAGGTCCGTAGCCTGGCCTCAGGGCGTTGATTCCTGGCCGGTCACCTTGTGTCAGGGGTGGAACCTTGCGGTTTTGGTTCAGCCGACGGCGAAACGTCGGCCAGACCTGTGTTCGTTTTACCGTAACGCGGTGGTCAGGCAGGTGGGCTCCTGGCAGTGGGTCGGGACCCCGAGGAGACACGGGACCCCGTGCCGAGCTCCACAGGCCTGGAGGGGAGACGACACGCACACGGGGCTAGAGGACGAGGTGGGACAAGGTGGGACAAGGTGCAAACCCCAGCTAGGTACTGGGAAGTGCCGGGATTTTAACGAAGACACTGGTTCTTTCTTGAGCTAGGGCTCAGGACTGGTTGGGAAAGACGGTGGCATTAGAAAAGACGAATGGGTAGGACAACTTTAAAATAACTTTAAAAGTGAATTATAAAGCAGTTGCAAAAATAAGGAAGGAAGGCCACCCGTAGTCTGTGCAGAGATGATTGTTAATGTCTTGGGCAGTGTCCTTTCAGCCCACCCTCTGCCAGTGCATGCTTTTAATGTTTTTCTTTTCTTTTCAATTTTACAATTGACATGCATACTGGGCATACACTTCTGTAGCTGGGCTTTTTCACAGAATTTTGCATAAATGTATTTCCGTGTTAATAATAATTTGCTTACATCCTTTGTAATCCTTACAAAATATTCCATATTATAGCTGTACCTTAATTCATTTCACCAGCCCCTTAATGTGCAGTTGGGTCGCTTATAGTTTGTGCCTGCAGTTCTTCCCTAGCTATGATAGTGAAACTTGCAGCTTCCTTAAATTCCAGTCTTGAATATTGTGATTCAGGAGTTTGGAACTCCTAGAGAAATTACTATTTAAGCTTCTTGTTTTTATTATTTAACTCAGGGATAACATAATATGGACCATTTAAACTTTAGAAAAAGCAATTTAAAACTACCATTAAAAACATTAGAATAAATGTTAGGAGCCAGACTGCTTCCCGTTAACCTCCTGCGGGAGGCAGCTCAGCGCTGCAGTACTGCCCCCTTGTGGTCCCAGGTAACGCTTTGCTGAGCTGGTGCCTCCCAACTGGCTTTTTAACCTCCAGGGCAGCGAGGTCCAATAAAAATATGAGTCATTTTTATGATTTTATTTTATTTTTTAAATAAATAAATCATACATACATTATATATATATAATTCCAGGGAGGAAGGGAGAGGGAGAGAGAAACATCCATGATGAGAGAGAATCATTGATTGGATGCCTCCTGCACAGCCCCTACTGAGGATCAAGCCTGCAACCTGAGCTTGTGCCCTTGACCAAAATCAAACCGGAGACCCTTCAGTCTGCAGGCTGACGCTCTATCCACTGAACCAAACCAGCTAGGGCTCTTTGATGATTCTTGAGTCTCAGTTTTGAGTGCTGACAGCCGTTTCTGGGATGACAGGGAATGTCCCATGACTCCCATGTTGGAGTACTTACCTCATTGCATTGTAATTTAAAAAATATATATTTTTATTGATTTTTAGGGAGAGAGGAAGGGAGAGGGAGAGAGAGAAACATCGATGTGAGAGTGAACCATCGATTGGCTGCCTCCTGTACACTCCCCCCCCCCGCCCCCCCCCCCCCCGGCCCAGGAATCGAGCCCAAAACTTGGGTATGTGCCCTGCCTGGGAATGGAACCTGCAAGCTTTCAGTGCACAGGATGGCACCCAAACCCTGAGCCACACTGGCCAGGGTATTGCATTATAATTTTTTATGTTTACTTTTCAAAGCCAGGAAGAGCATCTTCTCCCTTTCTTCATGTGAACACTAGGGGACACGTAGGAATCCAGCCCATATTTACTGAAGAATCTTGATGGGTCTTTTGGGAGTGGACTCTGTGTAAGGTAAAGAGCCTTTAAATACCAAACTTTAACCACCTCTATCTTCTTTCCCTTCTCCTCCAAAGGACAGAGGAAGAAGCCGGTCATCTCCAAACCACAGAGAGAGGCCCTGACAGCCACAGAAGGAACTAACCCCGCCAACACTTTGATTTTGGACTTCTCGCCCCCAGAACTGTGAGGCACTACATTTCTGTTGTTGAAGCCACTCAGGTTATGGTATGTTGCTATGCCAGCCCTGAGAAGCCAATATACACAAATAGTAATAAATCCTGCCAGTCAAAGTCACTGTCTGTGATGCCCCCAGCATTTGGCAGCCCTTATGTAATAGAAAAACCAGTTGGGAGGGTCACCCTCCCCGAGGCAAGAGAAGAGAGCAGATAATCTTTCCAGCATGCTCCCAGCCTTGATACTTGGCTAAGATATGTTTCTTGCGTTGGCCAACCGTGGTGGCATGATCCATGTGACTGGGACTTGAGTCTGTTTTATACCCCGGAGCCTGGCCTGAAAGGTGCTCACTGAGTGTGTGGAGAGGGAGTGGGTGGGAGAATACACCCCTGGCCATTCTGACCCGAGCCTCTCTAAGCAGTGAGGTGGGCTCTCGGTCGATGGCAGTGAGGTTGGCACTGCCTCCGAGCGATTACAGCCGAGCCCGGTTCTGGGAGATACAAGCAAAACATATCTGAGGCGACTCGGGGTTGGCTAGCGAGGTCCCGGCGCAGGAGGCTTTCTTCCTGCTGCTTCATTCGTTTTGCTACTGAGGATAAATGCGACCAGACTTCCATGTCTAAGTCTCCATTCGCTGCCCTGTTAATGCAGCCTTGACAAATCGGAACGAAGCCCTTATGAATAAAAGAATGATCAACCCAGCATAAAAAATTGTAGGCCAGAGAAAAGAAAATTTGGAGGAGCTGATAAAATGCCTCATTCGTAATTAGGCTGTCTGCACCACACGTCAAATCAGCCGTAATGCTGAGATTTATTGGCCTCGGAATTATGCAAATCAAATAAGTGCTTGAAACGGAGGCAGAAGAATTTCCTGTATTAGCATGTGTGGGAGAGGCAGACCTGCGCACTGATGTGCTTGCTGCGTCCTTTGCCACCTGCCGCTGCCCATCCCCTCAGCCCTGGGGGGCTCAGAGAATACGCTTGTGGGGTAACAATACCTTCCATTGTCAGTAATCTCTGCCCTTGTCCCAGGAAGCCCTTGGACGGCCAGATATCTCTGTTTTTTCACCAGCTGTGAGTATAGTAGGGTGTCCCTGGTCCTCAGGACCCGCCACATTTTGCCCATCCGGCCACGGATGCCATCACTGCCGCCCCACAGCCTGGGCCAGTGCTGCCTTTCCCACTGCTGCTTCCCTCTCTCTTGGAATCATGTTGAGCTCCAAGAGCTCGTCTACTCACAACTCTGAGTTGCCCTCTTTTTATTTTATTTTATTATTTTTAAAAATATGTTTTTATTGATTTCAGAGAGGAAGGGAGAGAGAGAGAAACATCAGTGATGAGAGAGAATCATTGATCGGCCGCCTCCTGCACGCCCCCTCCTGGGCTCATAGGTCGATGTTCAACCACTGAGCCACAAGTCCCCTCATCCCTTAATGGCTCCGTTTTCCCTACTGTGAACCAGGTGTGAGAATCCCATGAGACTGTACACAGAGCCCATGGCACCGTCCCCGGGCTCTGGACAGGTGGCGGCTGTTGTTGCTGCTCCCAGGACCCCAAGGAACGACCACTCGGGCAAACTTGAACGAGACTGTCCTTGAGGGTTCTTGGTGCACACAGCGGAAGCTAGCTCTGCCGTGTGGAGTAGGAAAGGGGGTTTAAAAAGACATTGGGGAGCTCGTGGCTACCCAGGTTGTTGGGGGGCGGGGGGACCTGGAGAGTTCAGTCTAAGTTTCCAGTGACAAAGCCCCCAGCCCCCAGGAGGAAAACACCCTGCCACCACCACCACCCGCTGGACCCGCCCACACAGCTTGCAATGCCCACATCACTGCTGCAGAAGGAACCTTGTCCTGCCCCCTGCCCCCTGCCCCCTGCCCCCTGCCCCCTGCCCCCTGCCTGGCTGTGCCTTAGCCCGCAGCGTGGAATTTCCCCGGAGCCTTGGAATGGCAGTCACGCTTCACGGGTAAATGCGAGCAGTGGCCTGGGGCACGTGCCAGGCTTTGGTCGCCAGGCAAGCCCAGGAGGACGTGGTGTTCTGCTTCTGTGTTTGTTTGGAAAGTGCCCTGGGAGTGGCAGAGGCCTTCGGTGGAGCATTTCCAGTGGCTCCTACGCAGGGCTTCTCGCTCGCTTTGCGCTTTGCGTACCAGGAGACGCTCTGAGGTCGGCACCCCAGCCCCTTCCCCAGCCCCAGGGCCCCTGCGCGCCGGCCACTCCCTGGCAGAGGGAGGGGAGTGCTTTCTGCCCTCCCTGCTGCCCGAGGGGAGGGTAGACATGGCATTTGAGAGCTGCTCAGAGAAGGCTTGTCCGCTAGCTTCATGCCATGGCCTCGCCGGATCCGCAGGGCCATTTCTTTCTTCTCACTCCTAATTCTCAGGATCCTGTGCGAGGAGCCACAGTAAACGGGCAGAACTCGCTCAGTCCCAGCACGTGCGTTTTAAAGGTAACGAAGCTAGAGGTCATGGAAAAACCCACGGTTTGTTTTGGATTAGAGAAGGGCCTGGCCGGGAACAACCTGTTCGTTTGGCGCTCCCACAGCCCGGCCAGCGCTGCCTTTTCAGGCACCAGATTTTAAGGGGAGGTTGTGGGGTCGGGGAGGGGCAGGGTTGGTGGGGTCCCTCCCCACGCCTTTTAGGGAGGGAGCTGCTTCTGGAAAAAGACTAGAGGGTGGGGCAGGAGAATAAAAAGAGAAACACCAAACCCTCAGGGTCAAGACCTTTCAGAATCTGAGTGTGTTGTCTGGACCCCCCATGGCGCCCAGGAGGCCTCTGGCTCTCAGAAGCGCTCACTTCCTGGCTGTTCTATTAGAAGAGGCTCCTGGGGGACCCTCCGAGGAAACTGACCCTCCACCCTCCTCTACGCCGCATTCCGACATGTGTCAACAGCAGCAGGGGCAGGGGACAGCCTCCTGATTGACTGCTATGGCGTCACCTCCGTAGGCCTGAGTGTTAATATCTGCAAACTTGGCCAGTTTCTCACTCAAGAACATTGCACTTGCTCTTGTGTTTAAAGATGAAAATTTTACCAATTGTATCCATTCACACAAATCATCGCTTTAAAAAAATTTTTTTTAATTGATTTCAGAGAGGAAGGGAGAGAGGGAGAGAAAGAGAAACATCAATGATGAGAGAGAATTATTGATCGGCTGCCTCCTGCCCCCTACTGGGGATTGAGCCTGCAACCCAGGTATGTGCCTGACTGGGAATCAAACGGTGACCTCCTGGTTCATAGGTCATTGCTCAACCACTGAGCCACACCGGCTGGGCCAAATCATCTCATTTTAATCTCACAGTCATCCTTTGAGGAATCCCATTTTGTGGATGCAGTCACTGAGGTCTGGAGAGGTCAACTCTCTTGTCAAGGTCACAGAACTTGAAAGCGTCCATGACCTTGGGACTTTGAAGACCAAGGCGAGCCAGTCTCCAGGACGCAGATCCCAGAGGAGCCAGCCCCTCTGCTCCTGGCCTCTCACCCAGGTGGGCAGCACAGGCCTGTGAGTCGGTCCCATGAAGTGGCCAAGGGCTGCCTTCTCCTCTCCCCTCCCAGCAGTGGGAGGACTGGTCCTCCTGCCTGTAGACACCACTAGTAAATCAACTGCCACATTAATTCTGAACCATCAGCATCCCTGCCCCGCCGCCCTCCACCCGGAGAAAGTCTGAGGCACAGGAATGGAGACTAATGTCTCATTGATCTTCTCAGTTGCCAAAGGGGTAGGACGAGGAATGCAGTCCCATCTGTCACAGTGAAGGGCGATCTGAAGGCAGCACAGATGACTTTAAGGAGATAACAGTTTATCACTCTCCGGACAAGCGAATATGAGATTGGGACTAACCTCCGCTGTGAGTTGATAGAAACATCAATCAGCAAAGAGAACGTCTAGGGAAAGGAGCAAGTTCTCTGGCTTCTTTGCTACCCGTCCTTTCCCTAATACTTTGTTTTCTTATAGACACACATCCACACAAACAGGACAAAATCCACCTCTACCCACAAGCAAGAAACGTTTGCTGAGGACTGATGATTGCCAGGGGCTGTACTAAGTATTTTATGTTTATACTAGAGGCCCGGTGCACGGCATTCGTGAACTTTGGGGGTGGTGGTCCCTCAGCCCAGCCTGTGCCCTCTCGCAGTCCGGGACCTCAAGGGGTCCTTAGCGCTGCCACAGAGGCAGGAGAGGCTCCCGCCACTGCTGCTGTGCTTGCCAGCCGTGAGCCCGGCTTCTGGCTGAGCGGCGCTCCCCCTGTGGGAGCGCACTGACCACCAGGGGCAGCTCCTGCATTGAGCGTCTGCCCCCTGGTGGTCAGTGCATGTCATAGCGACCGGTCGTTCCGCCGTTTGGTCAGTTTGCATGTTAGCGTTTTTATTATATAGGATCCAGCAGCTTTCTGAGGTGTTCTTATTAGCACCATTTTGCAGATGTGCCAATTGGGGCTCGGAGGTGTTGAGTGACTTGCCCAAGGCTGCTCAGCCCTGAAGGTGAAGTCAGATGCAGCCTGGCTGACCCTGAGCCTGCCTGCCCTCGACTGCAGCCAGTATGTGCACATTATTGAGCCTGAAAAGCAGCCCAGGTGGCTCTGCTCTGAAAACCCTGAGCCTGGTCTCCACTCTGCTCACTCCTTCCATGGTCGCTCTTAGGGAGCCCCGCTGGCCCCAAGGAGATGTGCCCTCTACGTTGTAGAGGCTGAGCCAGGCCGAGGGGCTGGACCGCCAGGAGGCCTCAGTCAGGGGTCCGGGCAGCTGAGGTGGGAGGAGGGCTGGAGGATGGGCAGCAGGCGCGGTGGGGCTCAGCACCCACGGGCTCAGCATCCACAGGCTCCCTTGGTTACTCCTGTGCTGGGATGGCCGCCGAGGAGAGGCGAGGGCAGCAAGTCTCAGCCAGTCAGAACGGGGCATCTGGGCTGTCCAGCCGTGATGCAGGCCACTGTGGCCACCGAGAGCCCGAGAGAGGTCATGTCCATGGGCCAGGAAGTTCAGGTTCGGGAAGCCTGGAGGCCACCACAACGTGATTTCAAAAACCCGGGAGGAATGTGTGCACCTGAGATCCTCGGAACACCTCTCCGCGTTACATGCTGATTCTTTGCTCCAACCAGGACAGAAGCACCCTCTGGAGTCAAGAGCCCCAGAGGTTGCCCTCTGTGGTGTGGCCAGAAAGACGTTCCTGATGAATCCCACGTTGGATCCGCCAGAGACAGCTGCTCCGTCTCAGGCTTGTTCGCAGTTTGTCCTGTGATGGATGCTGGTAACCCTTAGAGCCTGTCAGGGAGGTAGTTCATGGGCCCCACGTGGTGGGATGGAGTCAGCCAGGAAATGCGATTCCCTAGCTAAGGCAGAATCAGACGACGCACGTGTTGAAGGAGAGGCCCGGGTTTTTTTAGCCTCTCGTGCGGGAGGGGAGGGGGTGTGGGCCGGTGGGGGCATGGGAGGTGCTGGCCTTCCCTAGAGCTGCAGGGGGGCCCGTGTGAAGGGCTGAGAAGAGAAACAGCAGATGAGAGGCAGGAGGTGTTCCTAGGCTTTGTCATGTAAAAGGATCACCCCCGTGTAGCCCATGGCGTTCACTAAGACACCCAAGAAAGAAGCAAATCAAGCAAGCAAGCATTCGTACTGCCATTCCTGGGGTTCGAAATGTGGGCCCCCAACCTTTTCTCCCTCCCAGAAGCCCACCCGTTGGCCATACGGCGGATCGCAAACGTGAAAAGGTTTTGAATCCCGCATCTGGACGTGGCCTTCACCCAACACCCACAGCCTTTGAACGTTACTGTGAAAGCTTGATGTTCGAATGTTTCAAAACATGGCTTTCGCAAAAGGTGGAATGGACAGGCGCCGGAGGTTTAGTCACTCGTGGATGAGAGAACCGGTAAGATGGCAACGCTGGTTCAAGAGCATTTTGAGGAACTGGATATTGATAAACACTTAAAGGGAAATGTTTGAGTAAAATTTCTAGGTTAAAAGACAACACCAAACCCTCCTGTGTATGGGCAAATGATTTTCGACAAGAGTGACAAGATCACTGAATGAGGAAAAGACTGTTTTCAACAGAAGGTGCTGGGAAAATGAACACCCACCTGCAACAGAATGAAGTTGGGCTCTGCCTTAGACCATATAAAAAATTAACTCAAAGTGGATCGAAGACCTAAAGGTAAGAGCTACAACTATAAAACCCTTAGAAGAAAACAAAGAAATATCTTTGTACATAGGCTTTGGCAATGATTTCTAACAGATGACACCAAAAACACAATAGACACATTGGGCTACATCAAAATTAAAAACTTTTATCACAGGACACTATCAGCAGAGTGAAAAGACAGCCCACGGAATGGAAGAAAACCTCTGCAAATCCTGGATCCAGTAAAGGGTTCGAGTTCAGAATATATAAAGAGCTCCTACAAGTCAACCACAAAAATGTCGAACAACCTGATTTTAAAAAATGGGCAAAGAACTTGAATATACATTTCTCCAAAGAAGATATATAAATGGCCAATAAGGATATGAAAAGATGCTCAACCTCACTAGTCTTAGAGAAATGCAAATGAAAACCACAATGAGCTGCCACCTCACCCCCGTTATGATCAATACGGTAAAAAATAATGAGTGTTAGAGAGGACATGGAGAAATTGGAACCCTTGTGCACTATTTTGGGGATGTGAAACAGTTAGGCCACTGTGGAAGACAGTATGGTGACTCCTCAAAAAATGAAACAGGCCGTAACTGGTTTGGCTCTGTGGATAGAGCGTCTGCCTGCGGACTGAAAGGTCCCAGGTTCTATTCTGGTCAAGGGCATGTACCTTGGTTGCGGGCACATCCCCAGTAGGGGGTGTGCAGAAGGCAGCTGATTGATGTTTCTCTCTCTCATCGATGTTTCTAACTCTCTATCCCTCTCCCTTCCTTTCTGTAAAAAATCAATAAAATATATTTTAAAAAAATGAAACAGAATTATATAACCCAGCAATTCCACCTGTGGGTATGTCTCCAAAAGAACGGAAATCAGTGTCTGAAGAGAGATTTGTGCACCTGTATGTGTGGCGCCATTGTTCACAATAGCCAGAAGGTGGAAGCAACTCAAGTGTCCATCAACAGATGAATGGATAAGCCAAATGTGGTGCGTGCACACATCAGAATATTATTCAGCCTCAGAAAGGAGAGAAATTCGGACACATACTACATCACGGGTGAACTGTAAGGACATTATGTTCTGTGAAATGAACCAGCCACAAAGACACATGGTGTGTGATTCCGTTTACACGCGGCACCTAGAGTAGTCGGGCTCTCAGAGACGGGAAGTGGAATGGCGGTGGCCAGGGCTGGGGACTGGAGGGAACGGGGGTCGTGGTAGTGAGGATTGTCTGGCGGAGAGGAAAAGAGTTCTGAAGATGGATGTGGTGACGGTTGCGTAACAACGTGAATGTGCTTAACACCCCTGAACTGGACACTTAGAAATGGTTAAGGTAGTAAAATGTGATGTGTATTTTCCCACAATTAAAAAATAAAGCAAAGCTGGTTCACGTCCTACAGGGCAATTAGCTAATCAGTCTTTGGTGTTGTCTTGTCTGTTGGATTTAAATTGTTATGTCTTCGCTGGACTTGATCTCCATGTCACTCGGTAACTTCGCGGAGTCTGAGCCCTGAATGAATGGTAAGCAGCCAAGGCACCGAGAACACTCCCCTGGGTGCGAGTGGTCCTTGGGTGGGCTTGGGAACAATGGCTGGCTGACGTCAACGCCCTCGCTGGCCTCATTTCCAGGATTGGGCTGGTTGGTATTCTTTCTTAACATCACAGTCATTTAGGTCCTTGTTTTTCCAATTGTTCCCTTCTGGGCAGGGGCCTTCTCGCTGGTCTTTGCGGCCTCTCTCTTTGTCTGGTTTGTTGAATGGAATGGACAGGAAGGGCGAGGCGGTAGGGCCAGTGAGGAGCAGTGGCCAGGCTTCCCATGGCGCCTGTGACCACGACCAGTCCTGGGATTCCCGACGTTCTCACCTGTCAGATGGGGACCTTGCCCCCGGGTCCTGGGCTCTGTGCTGGGCACTGGGGGTGCTGTCTAATCGGGTTTCCCTCCGGCTCCAAATGCTTGGCTTCCTGTTTGGTCTAAGCAGCCACACAAGGGAGGAGTTACTCAGACTCAGTGATGCAGACACATTTCGAAGAAATGCAAGAGCCTCTTCCAGGCCCATCACAGACAGAAGCGGTGTCCCGTTGGCTGTTCTTGGAAGAGCCGCTCTCGGTGCCATGTGACCTCTGTGGCCCGGCTCCGGGCTGAGGACGGACTGTTTGTAGCTTTACTAGAGAGGGAACAGCTGTTGTCCGCTGGGGGCGGGAGCATCTCCTCCCGGGACCGGGACGGGTGGGAGGGGGCAGTCGGCCGGCCCCGAGGGAAAGCTCACAGACGCCAAGTCTGCCCTGGAGAAAGGAGCATTTAATGTCTTGTTACGCATTCACGAGGCTCTTGTTGCTGCTTTCAATTAACTTCTTGACCGCTCTGCTCCTCCTCTCGTGTTCCTGAGGACAGAGGCTCCGGGAGACCCAGCAGGAAGGTGGCAGATGCTCCCTCCGGGGGCTCTGGCTGGGATTAGCTCAGAGCTCTGGAGCCAGAGTTACCCTTTTGCAGGCGCTGCATGTTGCCCCTATTTTCCCATGGGGTGCAGTGTCCCCCGAAGCCTTTAGAGCCACCCATGCTCAGGCCCATCCCTGCGTCCCTCTGTGTCCCTGGACTGTGGGTCACCACCTTGCAGGCGAACCCACTTCCCCGCCCCCTCCCACTTCAGTCCCGGCCACCGGTGGGGCCGCATCTCGCCGACTGGAGTCCCAGAGGTGACGGGTGTCCCCACTCCCTGCGCCTGGGTGGGAGGCGCTTCTGGGCACTTTGGTGGCAAGTGTGGGCACCTCCCAGCTGTGCCATCTCATGTCCCCGCTACAGCCTCAGTTTCAGCAGAAGAAACCGAAAACCTCTTCCTCGCAC
This sequence comes from Myotis yumanensis, assembly GCF_028538775.1. NCBI lineage: Eukaryota > Metazoa > Chordata > Mammalia > Chiroptera > Vespertilionidae > Myotis > Myotis yumanensis. The sequence goes on from NW_027223768.1 coordinate 6,089,221, forward strand.
CACAACCATCTGCTGCTGGCTGCTAAGCAGCCTTGTCCCGAAAATGCTCCAGCCACCATGCAAGTAAAGGCCTGGCTTCTGTCTACGCATGTCCTGGCGATTGAGGGGGAGGAGACGGATGCCCGGGGAAGGGAAGTAACTTGTCCAAGGGCACCAGCCAAAGGAGAGAAGGAGGGTCCAGCTGGGCATAGGCCTAAATGATCCCAGACTCAAGTTCTTTTCTCATTTTTCCTTTTCCACCCTCTTCATAATTATTTAAAAGTAACATTTATTTTGTTTCCTATGACAAAAAGAATGCATGCCCAGAGAGAAAGCTTTGAAAATGCACAAACGTATGAAGACAAATGAACCACCAAAACAGACACCACCAAGCCCACGGCCATTAGCAATTCCTCCTCGCCAGGACGAAGCGGAGCGTTTTAGTTCGCTTTTCAATCTTTTCTCTCTGAGTGATGCGCGCACACGTGCGGAATGGAGAAATGGGATCACATTGTCCACTCTCTCTTGTTCCCAGCTTTCCCACGTGGCAGTCAGTGTTAGCATCGCCCACATCAGTACTCGAGCTTCGGTCCCAGGCGCCTTAACCCCGCCCCCCCCGCCCCCCCGCCCCCCCCCCTCCCGTCCAAGCGCGTTCTGTTCTGCCCAACTCGGTTTCTTTTGTGTCCGTCACGTGCCTCCTTCCTGGGGACCCTGACGTCCTTTCCAGCCCATGGAGCTGGTTTGTACCCACGGGACTTGCTTTGTACGTGGCACACACCCCCTTTGTCTGTGGATGTGCCAGAGTCTATTCAGGGCAGACCTGTCAGCTCCGTCAAAGCTCATTCCCGAGAGAGGGGGACGGGAAGGAGGGAGAGAGGCTGCTCATCCAGGATAGGGAGCCCTTCCCAGGAGGGTGCTCCCAAGGCAGAGGGGCCTTTGGGGAACGATTCCCAAAGTGATGTTTCCTGGGAACCAGTGACCTTGCGACCTCCAGGCCTCAGGTGCTCGGCCTGTGTATGTGTCACAGCCTCTGCCCAGGATGCCGGCGGGGGGACCTCCCTAGAAAGGAACGGCACCCCAGGTGGCAGGGTCTCCAGGGTTTTAAAAACCTTTAAAAGGTTAATTCCGTGAACAGCAGGGACAGAGAAGCATGGCGGGTTGTAACCCTGTTCCCATCGCCGACAGCCATAGCTCTCGCGGGGAGGACTCTGGGTGACCCGGCCGCCTGGCCCGAGGCTGGAGTCATTGTAGAGTCCACCTCTGTGGTGGAGGCAGAAACAGCCCAGGGCCCCCCGGGAGGTGGAACTCCCCGGACCCGAGCCTGTGGTGGTGGTTGTCTCCTTGACGTTTCCGGATGGTTTCCGAGCAGAGTCCCCTGGTTAGAACACGCACGGCCTGAGGCCACCCCGTCTCACCTGGGCTGTGGCAGACACTGGGCAGTGGTGGCGCCTTTTCCACGGAGCCCCGAGATGGCTTTTCAGACGCAACACAGGTCTCTGGGCAGCCCTGCCGATCGGTCCGCGGTGGTCTGGGGAAGGGAAGCCCTCGCCTTCCCGGGTTAGTTCATCATCACCGGGAGGGACTCATTGAACATGTGCTGCGACGGTGGGGTGGGTGGAGGAAGGTGGGCTATGAGAGCTACGGGGTCTCTTTCTGGCCTCTCCAGTTTTTGGTTTAAGACTAGATGTGTCTCTCTCCCATTGTCACAGGCAGCCCCACTCCTGCCAGTTCCTAACCCGGCCTGGTCTTCCCACCTCAGCAGGACAGCTGGGAGGGGGCCTGGGGCGCCCCTCCTCCCGAGGGCAGGCGAGGGCAGAGCCCTGACACTGTGCTGCACAGCTGGCCCGAGCCCTCGGCCATGAGTCCCCTGGCCCCCTGCTTCCCAGGGGCCTCCTGCCTTACAGCATCCAGCTGCCCCTCCAAACCTGCTGACCTCGTTCCCCAAGAAAAGACCCGTTTAGTCGTTAAATCCTGCGTGGGGGGCAGGGGAGGGGAGAAGGAAGTAGTAAGTGTCCCGATGCTGGAGACCAACCAACACCCGGTGCGTTAGCTCACTGAGTTAGCCAATCTGCCACCAAGAGAATTATTTGTTTTTAATTTAATTGCTTTAATTTATTTTAATGAAATATTTCAAATGCATGAAAGTGCACAGATTAAAGAATACCATTAAAGCCACCACCGCGTACTCTGCAGCCTCAGAAATGGAAGGATTGCCTTTTAATGAGAAGAAGAGAGCGATGCGGCCGCTGCTCGCTGCTCGGGGCCAGGGCTCTGGGGCCCAGTGGGAGGCAGCGGCGGATTCAGCGGGAAGCCGGCTGCAGAGTTGTCCTCAGCTGTCAGTATTCCCACTCAGTCATCGCCTGGGAATACGCCCCTTCCTGTGGGTACGCCCGGCTCTGGGCCTGACTGCGGAGTGGCTCCCGCAGCTCCTTCGCTCTGTCAACACCCCGGCGGTGTCGACCACCCTGAAGTTTCCTTTCCACGTGTTTCCGAGGGTCCCTGCGCGAGGGATGGTGGAGCTCAGTGGCTCAGGGACCGGCCAACACCGTCTGCTTCCTCTGGCTGCTCACAGACCACGATCCCGGGTAAATCTTGGGGTTTGTCACAGCTGGGCCCTGAGGGCGCGGGAGGGTGGGCCAGGCCTCCTGCTTGCACAGCTTTTCCGGGTGGACGGGCTGTGTTTCCCGAGATGCGCGGGCTGGGCTGGCCGTCAGTGGGTGAGCTCACCCAGGGACCTGCCCCCAGCGACCTGGGCTTGGCTCCGCGGCCTGGCAGGCTGGGCCTTGGTCCCGTTTGCCAGTTCGCCAGCTGCCCTGGGAGAAGCCAGGTCACAGTAACGATGGAGCCACATCACAGTATCTTCCTTTCCGCTGGTGACCCCTCCGTCTTCTCGCCAGCCGCCCTCGGAGGGTCAGAGGGGTTGAGTAACTTGGCCAAGGCCACACAGCAAGGAGCAGCAGAGCAGGCCTCTGGCACTGCTGCAGTCTCCACGGCTGCTCTGTGCCCCTCAGGCCCGCCCTCCTCTTTGCCCTGCTGTGTCCAGGAGGGGCTCAGCCGGGACTCATTAGACTCCAGGAGGCGGAGCCCTCTGGTCTGGGAGCTCCCTGTCCCGCCCCGTTATGGCCTCGGCCACTTCAGAGACATCGCTGGGCTCCCATGGAGGGGACGTCCCATGGAGGGGGCGGCTTTGACATTCACAGGGGAACCAGCAAGTTAATGAACCAGAGGGATTTCTGGTGCCTGGGAATCCTCTTATGGGAAGAGGAATCCATCCCAGACAGGAAGGTCCAGAAATGTATTGGAAACATGCAGCCAAGGGCACGCACTCACCCTGTGCTTCTTTAGGACGCGATCCCATGACCAGACAGGTGGAGGCTCCGTGTGCATCCCTGGAGGGGAGGCCTAGTCACGCCGCCTCCCTACCTGAGCAGGTGAGCCCGGAACCAACCAAAGCACAAGTCCTGAAAAGGTGACCTCCCGTGGACGCCAGCCTGTGACAGCCGAGGCGGGCTTGTCCGTGGGACAGGTGCGGCGCCCTCTGCTGGTGAGACAGGTGCAGCGCCCTCGGTTGGGCCTCACTGGCCCCAGAGGTCCCCTTCCTGCAGGGCAGTCCCAGGGGCACGGCGCCAGAAGCCTCTTATTTTGAAGAGGAGGGAGATGAAGTCCCAAGACGTTGAGTGACATCTTGGCTTGGGTGTCTCAGGAAGCAGAGCCCGAGGCAAAGTCTTGGTCACTGGTGGTTTCCTTGGGAGGCAATTCCAGCAAACAGGAGGGGGGAGGGGGAGAGGGGGCGGGAATGCCAATAAGGAGCGGGTCTCTCGGGCCTCCTGGTTGCAGCATTCATGCACTGGCTCCCTTCTCCCAGGTTGAGGGGTCCCCACGGTGGGCCCTGGGGGCTGGTGGGGGGCAGGTGGCATAGGCAATTGTCCTGTCAATCTTCCAGCCAGGAAGATGCTAAGGGGCAGTGGTGGTGAGGGCGGAAGGGGGCGAATCTGAGTTCCGGGGGAGGAGGGTGGCCAAGTGACAGGATTCAATGACGCATGAAAGCAGGCGATTCAGGAATCCAGGAAGCTCCCAGGTTCGCCTACTGAGTGCCACCAACGCATGCGCCGTGGCCGCCTGAGAAACTTGAGCCTCTTCCCTGATCAGCTGGAGTCGGTTCCACCCGGTGCCCGTGCAGGCGGTGCGGGTGTGACACGCAGACAGACGGGTGCGGGTGTGACACGCCGAGTCTGCGACCAGACAGCCCGCGTGTGCCTTCCGCGGCGATGAAGCAACACGGAGAACGGGGCTCCACGTGGGGCCTGGACCGCAGCCTCAGGTCCGGCCGGGGGAGCCCTCTCCTCGTTGGGCAATTTCGTGGTGAGGCTCCGGGCACTGTGGTTGGACCCTTAGCTCCATCCCGTTTCTCAAGACTCCACACAATTCAATGAGCTGCGTCATAGTCTTTATTCGTCCCTTCCCTGCCTGAGCCGGCCAGACTGGATTCGGCTATTTTGCAACTGGGAACCCTGGGCAGCATGAGTGGGTTTAAGGGGGAGGGTGAGAAACGGGCAGAGAAAGGGGCATGTGCATGCAGGAGTCAGCGGGGATCAGCCTGTGGCCTGCGGGAGCCTGGGGTGCCTGCTCGGGGACAGATCTGGGGTCACCAGCATGTAGGTGGCCTGGAGTGCATTTGGGTGCGTGTGGTGGGAGAGGAGACGCTTGAATGTGTAACCCTGGGGAACGGCCTTGTTTAAGGGATGGAGAGGGGGGGGCCCTGGAGGAGACCGAGGAGGGGGAGGAGCTGGAGCAGTGATGGCGGGGAGTCAAGGGGAAGAATGGAGAGGAAGAGCCGTGTCTGTCAGCAACGGCCGGGTGCAACAGGGCGAGGATGGAAAGTGACGCTTGGTGGTTGGCATTTAGCAGGTCAAGGGCGATGCAGAGAAAGCGGTTTCACTGCTGTGGTGGGGACAGAGGGAGCTGCAGTGGGTGCGGCAGGAGTGAAGAGGATTTCGGTCTATCTTTCTAGAAGCTGACTGCGTGGGGAAGGAGAGGAATGAGGCGCAAGATGAAGGAGAGGAGCAGGAGCCGGCACAGGCCTGTGAGCAGAGCTGGGCAGGTCAGAGTCGTGGCCCTTGTGCACCACGCACACACGTACACACACATGCACGCACTAGCACACACATGCAGACAGTCCTGGGAAACGGTGACATTGGCATAAGCTAAGCAGAGAAGCAGGGGCCAGGCCCTTTGCCCAGCACATCTCACTGGCTTTCTCCTCCCTCCAGGGACGCAAATGCGTGGTTATCACTTGTCACCAGGCCTTCGAAAGTGGCTCCCCAGACAGACCCTCACCCCGTCTAAGGTATCACCCACTGTCATGCTCTGTCGTTTCCCCTGACTTCATTTTTCATAGCACTCAGCTCATCCAGCCATTTTATTACGAATCCATTTGCTTATCAATCACCAAAGTTACATGGACACAGGGACCCAGTTTTGTTCACGCTCTATTTCCAGGGCCAAGAATGGGGCCCCCGATAGAGCAGTCATAATAAATAGTGAATAAATGAGTAAATGGACGGATACTCGCACAGCCTCACGCTGCCAGTGCTACTGTGACACCCAGAGAGGCCCCGGTGCGATGCCCGTGACTGCCCGTATCCGAGCGATTTGGGAGACTTAGAGCCACTGTCGTTTTTATTGGTTTTGATGGTGATTTGCTGTCATTAGGGATTCAGGTCTCATCTTCGCGTCTGAGATCCTCTGAGTAACACGGTGGTGGGGAAGGGAAGAGAGACACAGGCCGAGGCAGGCAGCCTGAGTCTGACCGTATAAACCCGGGAGGAGGGGGCGGGGGCTCCAGCGCCTGGCTCGAGGCTGAGCAGCAGGAAGCCAGAGGCAGCGGAGTGGCCCGCGTTTTGCTTCACTCCAAGCGGCCATGAGGGCTGCCACGCGGCTCTGGGTCGTGCTGCTCCTGGTGACGGCGTCCGACTGTGCGGTGATCACCGGGGTAAGTCGGCTGGCGTGGCCCTGGGGTTCGGGAGGGGTCAGGGTCTGGGTGGGAGTGAGCCAGGGACCACGCGGGGCGGGGCGGGAGCGTGGGAGGGGAGCAGACCCAAGGGAAGGGGCCAGCCGTCCCACAGCAGCTCCCGGGCGGTTCCCAATGCCTTTCCTCGGGGAGCAGGAAACATGTTACGTTCGGAACTTGGTGAAATGAGGGCTCCTATTTGGGGCAATACCTTTATAGAAAAGATTGGCACCTTCTAATTCACCTGTCGTGTCCATTTGGGTTTTCATGTTCGGTCTGGTCCACGGGTCAAGTTTAGTGAACACAGCTGTTGGCGTCATTAAAGGCAGTCACCGTCATAGCATCCGCCAGCTACCGTTCCCCTCTGCGTTCTCCCCTCCCAGCGGAGGCTGTCCTGAAACCCTCCCTCCCTGAGCGTTCCTGTTTTCACCCTGTGCCCAGTCTGATGGGAGCAGGGGGACCCCTCCATCGGCTGAGTCGCCTGAAAGCCAGCCTGGGGAACCGGAGAAATGGGTCGTGGTGGGTGGGGGGTGGGCACGGGCTCTCGGAAGCGCGGCGTCACCCTCGCGTGGGCACCGGCTGTAGGTGGTGGGGCCACACTCACTGCCGCAGGAAGTCCTAGTTGACCCCGGAGCTTTCCAGAGAGAAGCCAGCAGGGAAAAAGGGGGTGGACATTCACTTTTATTTCCACCTCCTCCAACTTCCCCCTGGACGATGAGAAGGTAGAGAAATGCCAGGCGACTCCTGGCATCGTTGGTTTCATGCTCACAGAGAGGGAGCGCCTGGCTTCTCCTTTTAGAGGCCAGAGCCCCAGTTTCACAGGACAAACAGGAAAGGCGGCCGCTGCTTTGGGCCCAGAGCACAGATGTGACGGACCGGGCAGAGCCGCACCCAGTGGGTGTGAGCCCTGGAGGCTGCCCTCCTCCTGTGCTGCGTCCATCGGGGAGGGCGAGTCACAGGGAGCAGCGCGGTCACCCTGCCCAGAGGGGTGGCGGCCGCAGGGTGACCCCAGGCCCAGGCCTCCCTGTGAGCGCTGACATCTGGTGGCAGGAGGCAGGTCTGAGACGGGGGGGGGGGGGGGAGCTGTCCTCCAAGTTGACCCTTCGAAGAGCACAGGGAGGGAGGGACCTCGAGGGAGGAAACACGTGACGGACGGACATGCACGCGTGGGTAGAACAGGGAGATGAGGGCAAGTCAGGCCTCCCGGCCTCCACCTCCCTCCGCTCTCCACCTGCCGCTGCCCCCAGCTCAGGTCTCCTGGTCCTTCCCCCAGAGTGGGACAGTGACCCTGTGGGGCGGGGGCACCGCTCTCAGCATCCCCCCAAGGGTTTGGGGGTGTGCTTTTTGCTTCTGGTTTCTTTGGGTGGCACTAATGAGCCCTAATGGCCCCTTTGCGCCCCCCCTCCCCCTGCAGGCCTGTGAGCGGGACGCCCAGTGTGGGCCGGGCACCTGCTGCTCCGTCAGCCTGTGGCTCCGAGGCCTGCGGATGTGCACCCCGCTGGGGCGGGAAGGAGACGCGTGCCACCCTGGCAGCCACAAGGTACTGCGCCCACTTGCTAGGGGCCCAGGGCCCGCGAGGCAGAGCCAGGACTGGAGCCACTCTCCCTACTAAGTGCTTTGTACGAGTTTAAGCCTCTTTCCACCGTATGTGTTAGGCTGCTATGAACCCATTTTACAGATAATAAAGTTGAGGCACAGAGAGGCTAAATAACTCGCCAATTGTCACAAAGCTGGTGAGGGGCAGGCCTGGGATTCAAGCCAGGCAGTGTGACCATCATCGCTCCTCTCTAACCCCCTGAGGACCTCGGGGCTCAGCTCTGCTCTGGGGTGACCACAGGGCAGAGCAGTGTCAGTCCTGTCCAGCTGTGTCCCCAGGGCCCACCACTGTGGCACGTGGTGGATGAATTATAAGTGACATTATGTCAAGGTGTGTGTGTGTGTGTGTGTGTGTGTGTGTGTGAGCAGCTGGGTGGGCCAGCGAGGGGACCAGTGCTGGCGGCTTGTGGGGTTTCAGGGTTGGGGGTGGACAGCCTTGTGCTGTGGCTGATCCATGGTCTCGGGAACCAGATTCCCTGGGTTCATCCTGGCTCCTCCACAGATTAGCTGTGTGATGGTGGCCCGTTGCTCAGCCACTCTGTGCCCCGCTTCCTCCTCTCCTGGCTGTGACTGTGCTGGGGCGGGGGTGCTGGGACGCAGGCCGGGGCCGGGCCCAGCAGAGGCCCTGCCAGGAGGCCCGTGTCCCTGGGTGACAGTGTCATCCTTCCTCTCCTGTCCCCCCAGGTCCCCTTCTTCGGGAGACGCCAGCACCACGCCTGTCCTTGCCAGCCCGCCCTGCTGTGCTCCCGGCGCACCCCCCGCAGGCACCGCTGCTCCACGGACTTGAAGGACTTTCACTTCTAGGAGCTCGGCTGGTCTCTGGACACCACCCGGCTCTTGGTCTCTTATGAACTTTTATTTTCTTCCTGCCACGTGGCCCCCCTCCTCACCGCCCCGCCCCCCCCCCCCCCCCCCCGCCTGTCGCCACGCCCTACACCGCCTGCCTGCCTGCCTCCTCCGTCAGCACACACGTGGGCGCAGGCCGACACACAGCTGGGCCACGGGCCACCGGGCGGCCTGAGGGTGTCCCGCTGGGCTGTGGTCCCGGAGGCAGCCTGGCCGGTTCTCCATCAGTCACAGGGGCTGTCAGTCTCAGGAAGGGTGTCCTTTCCTCATCCTGGCCTCACCCTCTGCTCCTCAGTGACGTGGCCTCCGGGGCCCTGCTCTCTCCTCCCTGCTTGGGCCTTCTGCCTGGTCTGGATGTCTGAGCACAGACCCTGGGAGTCACGGGTCCGGGCCTGACTCTTGTCTAAAACAGCAGCGCACTCAGCACCCACATCTGGACCCGGCCCGGGCTCCCTGGGGTCAGGGCGGTGGTACCGGCGGCTGGGCACCCTGGTGCGCCGGTTGCAGAATAAAAGCGTGGACAAGAGCAGGTGGCCGTGGTGCCTGCGATGCCTGTGTGGGCCTTGGGAGTGGGACCGGGCTGTGTCCAGGTGGGACGGATGCCCTGCGCCTCCCGGAGCCAGGGCGGTTTCGTGGAGAAAGTGGATTCAGGTCTTTGAATGAGGAACGAGAGGCAGCTCGGCGGTCGCGGCTGCCTTAGAGCTGCAGAGGAGGCAGGGGTGCCCAGGGCATGGGCGCTTTGACACCCTGCCCGTGGCTGCCCCGCTCCATTCCTGCCTGGGAGCTGCCAGAATGCAGACCCGCCACTGGGCCGAACCACCCGTGTAATCTAACTGGACCAATTCCCGCTTTTCATATCAGACCTTTGAGGAATGTATCATTGGTCTCTGCCCTGGTTCCCCTGGTTTATCCTGAAGAACAAAGAGGGCGGCTGGGAGGCTAAGACAAGCTTATTTGTGTGAATTTCTTATATTCAGGAAAATATTCTTCATACATGTAGATGTAAAAAGATTCTACTTATACTAGTAAGTAAAATCCTATATAATAAAAGGCTAATATGCAAATTAGTTGAATCCTTGGAAGTTTCACCAACCAGGAGTTCAACCCCTTGCTATGATGTGCGCTGACCACCAGGGGGTGGTGCGGAATGAAAGAAGGCCCCAGCTGGCAGCCTGAAGGCCCCGATCGGCTCTGATTGCTGGCCAGGCCTAGGGACCCTACCCACGCGTGAACTTCGTGTACCTGGCCTCTAGTGTATCCATAATAAGAATGTATCTTAGAAGAAGTAGATTAGGATTGGGTGATGTGGACACCCCTCCAGATCTCCAGATGCAGACCTTTCAGGGGCAGCCCCCCCACATTCACCCCATCTTTTCTTCTCAGTCACTGGAGTCTGGTGCCATCTGGTGGCTAATGTGGGGATGGCAAGAAAAGCTGAATTGGGAAAAAATGGAAGCTTCAGAAAGACGCAACCTTCTCACAGACGATGGGGACCAGTCCCCAGGTACCCCCAAGAGTTAGACTCACTGAGAGGTTTAGAGGGGCAATGCTCCCACCTGTAGGAAGAGGGCTGACACCCTAAGGCGCACAGGAGGGATGCTGACTGCCCCCCTGGGTCCAGCCCCACCCTAGATATTGCTAGAAGCCCTGTCCTCTTCCAGGGAGACTCTCTCCCCTTCCCCAGGATTAGGAGAGTGGGGGGCGGGGGGTCAGAGAGGCCGACTGAGTCCCTCCCCCTCTATCTGTGTGCTGGTCCTCTGTTAGTGCCCCCCAGCCCCCAACCTGAGTATCCAAGTCTGAAGTTCAAGGGCAGCCTGGGTTTCTCTCTCTGCCCTTCTCCCTGTGCTCCATGTCAACTGGTCACCAAACTCTGTTTCTTTTTCCTTTTTAAAATGTCTTTATTGATTTTTAAAATATATTTTTATTGATTTCAGAGAGGAAGGGAGAGGGGGTAGAGAGAAACATCAATGAGGAGAGAGAATCATTGACTGGCTGCCTCCTGCACGCCCCCAACTGGGGATCAGCCTTGACCAGAATTGAACCCAGGACCCTTCAGTCCACAGTCTGACGCTCTATCCACTGAGCCAAACCAGCGAGGGCTCTTTATTGATTTTAAAGAGAGGAAGGGAGAGCGACAGAGAGATAGAAACATTGATGAGAGAGAAACATGGATGGGCTGCCTCCTGCGCTGTGTCTGAGCGCCTGCCCAGCACCATCTATGGCAACTGCTTCCAACCTATTCTCTCCGCCCGAGTCCTCCCCTTAAAATCCACCCCGTCCATCTGCCGTCCTCCTCCTAGGCAGCACCTTCCCCGGTTTATTCCCGTTAAAAAACCCTCCGTGGCTTCTCAGCGCCAAGGAGACACCCCGCCTGGCCCTGGCAGGGAGCGAAAAGCCAACTGTGGCCTGGCCCCGCCCACAGGCTGCCCGGCCCCGCCCACTGGCTGCCTGGCCCCGCCCACAGGCTGCAGGGCCTCAGGATGCGCAGGGCGTGGAAGCTGCCACGTGTCTGCCTGCGCTTCCCTCTGCGGGGCCTGTTCTGCTCCGCTGCTGCCTGGTGCCTCCAGGATCAGCTCAAAGGCGGCCCTGCCCAGTCGGCCTCCCCCCAGCGGCCCAGGGGTGGGCAAACTTTTTGACTCCAGGGCCACAATGGGTTCTTAAACTGGACCGGAGGGCCGGAACAAAAGCATGGATGGAGTGTTTGTGTGAACTAATATAAATTCAAAGTAAACATCATTACATAAAAGGGTATGGTCTTTTTTTTTTTTTTTTAGTTTTATTCATTTCAAACGGGCCGGATCTGGCCCGCGGGCCGTAGTTTGCCCACGGCTGGCCCAGCCCATTCCCCCCTCAGGCACCCAGCCGGCACTTGCTCCTGGAAAGCACCCATGTCCAGGGTTGCTTCAGGGGCGCCCCTTTGATGGGGATTAGAAAGGAAAGCAAAACACCACCCTTTTACTCAGCTTTGCGCCATCGACTGGTAAACGAATGAATAAAACGTGCGGTGGCTGAGCGATGGGACATGGCCGTAGCGCCTGCCTCATGGCTGCCGAGTTAGGTGCTGCGTGCAACCTGCTTCAGCCGGGCCCGCGGCGCAAGTTCCCTCGGACCATCTTGTGCTTCTTTATTTGTGAAGACACCGTAGCCCGTCAGCCCATCGGCCCCCATCGGCGCCCATCGGCGCTGAGAATCCTGCGCCTCCGGGAGCCGGCTCACTGCGCTTGCGTGACCCGGAGGCGAGCTAATCAAACCCGGGGAAGGAGGAACGCCCCCGCCCCGCAGGTGCCTCGAGTCCCCGCACCCAGCGCGGCGGGGAGACAATGACGCGGCCGGCCTGTGCGCGGCTGTTACCATGCGGCTTCGGAGCGCAGGTGTGTGTCGGCAAAGCTCCAAAACCAACTCCGCGGGGGACAGAGATACGCCAATCTTATCTCGGGGCGCCCGGTGCCTCGCCGAACTGTTTCACCATCAAGTGCCCGTTTTGCTCGTGATCTTGATCCTGTGCTATTCATTTTTATTTATTTACTTAGAAATAGCAGAAGGAGAGTGGGCTCCGCGTTGTCTCCCAGCTCTTCTTGGATTGTGTTCAAATTAAACCTGTCAAAGTGTGTGTGTCCCCTGAGACAGGCAGCAGGTGGCTGGTGGCCTCCCCCCCAACTCCAAGTACTAGGAAATGTCAGTTTCCAGACTGTCTGTGCGGGGAAGCACCAGGGAGGGGGGCTGCGTGCTGATTCCCGAGCTCCAGAGGCGCCCAGCTATGGCAGATGCAGGGGGCCCCTGCGCGGCCGCCCCAGCGAAGCGGGGTCCTAGCCGGCACCCCGACCTCGGGAGGAAGTCGCGTAGACATGGGATGGAAATTCTGACTTTCTCTCCAAGGGGCCTGCAGGCTCGTTTCCATCAGAAAGTGCACCCGTCATCTCATCAATAAAATAGAGCGAAGCAGGAGCGGATCCAGAGACACGGAAGCATCTCGGAGGGAAGGCGGGTGGGCGGTGATCAACAAAGACCTTGTGTGCATGTGTGCGTGGCCCATGGACACAGACAGTGGGGTGGTGAGGGCCTGGGGAGGGGCGGGGTGGACTGGAGGGTCCAATGGGGGGGGAAGGGGACCTAGGTAATACTTTCAATAATAAAGATTTTTTTAAAAAGGAAGAAAGAAAATGCTCTTGTCAAGCCAGAGTGTGGTCTTAAAGTGAGAAAAAGGACTAGCAAGACAGGAGACAGGATGTGTGTGTGCGTGCGTGTGCGCACGAGTGTGCGTGTGTGTGTGTGTGTGCGCGCGCCTGGCTCTGCGTCCACCCACAATTAGGTTCCAAAGGGGCGATTACTGTCCCTGTGAACACCTCCCTCATCAAAGCGGTGAGTGGAAAGAGAACAGGAGAGAGGGCTCCGTGGGGGGAGGGGAGGCCTTGCTAAGGGGCTGGCATTCCCGCTCCAGGGCCAACAGCTGGGCCCGCACCTGAACCTGGAAGCCACGGGGCGTGTGGAGGCCGCACTGGCTGCCCGAGGGCCTGGCCAGGAGGCAGAGACAGTGCCCAGCTTGCATCTGGGGCGCAGCTGGGATGCTCGGTGTCTGGAGGGGTGTTAGGGAGTTGGGGCCACAGAAAAGGAGGCCCAGGCCCCAGGGCCAGGGGCTGCCCCATTGGCCCGGGAGCTGCTGGGAGCCCGTGAGTTGGGAAGTAGCCGCACGTGGGCAGCAGCCCGTGGCTCCCTCCCAGGGAGAGGAGGGGAGAGGCAAACATTGCGGCCCCTCCGCCAGGCGTGTCCTCCTGGGCTCCTTGGCCCCCAAGAAGGAACACCGGGAAGAGGCCGTGGTGTGGGTCTGAGGAGGAGCCGTGAGTGTTCTTGGGGACCTGGCGCTGGGGGGGTGGGGGCTGCAGGAAGATGGGCACGGAGGGCCTGGCCTTACGCTGCTGCAGGCTTGGGTGGGCAGGACGGGCCCAGGCGCTAACTCCCAGGGCAGCTGGGATGTGACTGAGAGGGGGGCTCAGGACACTCGTTTCTTCGCTCCCTGGGGTGTGTGGGTGCCTCTGACCACGGGGGAGGCTGCCTGTGGCCACCACACCCCGGCAGCTTGCAACCCCCGTGGAGACAGCCTCATGGCAAAGCGAGGGGGTCAGGAGGCCTCTCGGGGCTGCCCAGAGGCTCCCCGAGCCCTTGGGAAGCTGAGGACAATCAGGAATTGGGCCCCCGCCAGCGTCTCCTGCCCTCCTTCCTGACGCTGCCCTCCCCATGTCCCCCCTGCCTTCTCCCCTCCACGAGGCTCTGTCCTCTCCCTGCCCCCCCAACCCTGCCAGCCATCTGGTGGCCCAGCCCCTCCTTGTGGCCCTGGAAGCAACAGTTGATTCTCAGCTCAGCACCCAGAGGGTCAGGTGGCTCTCAGCGTCCTTCCACACCTGGCACCTGGGGGCCCTAAGTCCTGCCGCCCTGTGTGTAGCGTGAGGGGTACCCATGGCACTGCTTCCCCAGCCTTCCCTGGAGGTGGGCATCTCCTGGGGTGCTTGATAGGCAATCAGAGGCCTGCTCCCCTCCCAGAGCTGCTGGATCCTGATGGCTGGAGAGGGGGGGGGAGCGGGGCTGGGGAACTCTCCTTTTAAAAACGTTTTAAACATGACCCCACACAGAGCCCCCCAGGACTTCCGTGCCCACAGCAGCCCTCTCCCTTCTGCGAACCACCCTGGGGCCCGTCTGTGCAGTGAAGGTGAAGATTTAACTCGCGCTATCTGTAATTCCCGCGTGTTCCTTTCAAAGCAGTCACGCCAGATGTCGACTTGGAAGTTGAGAGGGAGGCACACGTTCTTATAAATTAATGCTGCCAGCGATGAGCATCTGATATTTTTAACATATTCATCGCAGAGGGACAAATCCTCTGATTAACGGTGCAGCTGTGCCGATGCCGCCCTGGCCAGGGGTCGCTGAAGTGGGCGCAGCTGCGGGCGAGGGCCTGATGGCGGGAAATGAGTGGGTCCCAAGTGGGTGCCCTGTGGACCTGCTGCCCTTCTCCCCTCTGCCTGCTCTTTCTTCTCGTCCCTCCCGCTCCCGCTCTGCTGGTCTGGGCTGGGGAGACCACTGGTTAGTTTGATCAGGGCCTGGGCTCTGCCAGGAAGTGGAGTGGCTCATACCGGAGACCGCCACTGGGGGGCGCGCTGCAGACCTGTTGAAAGGATGCCCTTCTAGAGTAAAAGTCAGTGTGTTTCCCCAGGGCCACACTCCTGTCTCTCTTGGACAGTGGGCGGTCCTGGCGTCCCTGGGCCGGGCTCCCACAGGGGCACTCACTGGTCGTGGTGGCAGCCAGTTGTTGTTAGTGGTTTGGACAAACCTGGACCCGCCACTAGCGAGGCCCCCAGCACACCTGCCTCCATGGCCAGCTGGTGGCTGGGCTTCACAGCTGCCTGGTGCGTGGTTGGCATGATGTCATGCGCATGGTGCTTAACGATTCAGGACGTTCTGCCCACTGCGTGGGGGCACTTGGTCTTATCTTTGACCCTCGTGGGACCCGCTCGGTATCACTGTCTCCGAAGAAGAGGAAACTGAGGCACCGAGAGGTAGAGGGACTTGCTCAAGGCCACTCCACCAGGTGGCAGACCCGGGATCTAAGCTCAGGACAGTCACTCTGCACCTCCCGCCAGAGCCACACATCCAACCTGTCCCCGCCCGGCTGTGGGCTCCCAGGGGCGGAGAGGGCAGCTCCCATCTCTGGGCCCAGGGGGTGTCCATAGGCCAGTGATGGCGAACCTATGACACGCGTGTCAGAGGTGACACGTGAACTCATTTTTTTTGGTTGATTTTTCTTCGTTAAATGGCATTTAAATATATAAAATAAATATCAAAAATATAAGTCTTTGTTTTACTGTGGTTGCAAATATCAAAAAATTTCTACATGTGACACGGCACCAGAGTTAAGTTAGGGTTTTTCAAAATGCTGACAGGCCGAGCTCAAAAGGTTCACCATCACTGCCATAGACGATGCTCAGGGCACAGAGCTGGACTGGCTTTGCGGCTGCTCATGCCGTGGAGACCCCGGGGCTGGGTACCCAGGAGGGGTTGTCCTGGGCCGTGGTTATGTTTCAGCCACTTTCGTGGCTCGGCCCGCCAGGAACAAGGAACCTAGGAGCCGTCCCCACCGGGCGCCGGGTGACCAGCAGTGACCTCTTATCGCACTTTCCTAAAAGCGTTTGCAGGTCTTGGCCTCCCCCGCTCCCGCCCCCGGTGGTTACACAGTCTTAACGGGCTGTGCAGCCTGGGGCAGCGTTCCCGATAGCGCGCGCTTTGATGTGGTTCAAATGATCCCAATCTGTGAACACGGGGCGGCCGTGTTCTTGGTTTTGAGGGTCACCTTGTTTCTTGGTTTTGAGGCTCACCTTGCAGGGGGAGCGGTGGCTGAGCCTCACTTCCGGGGCTCGCTGTCCAGGCGCGTTTGCTGTGGGTCAGCCTGGGCCACTGGTGACATGGAGGGAGCTCCCACCCGACGGGGCTGACCCCAGAGGGTCCCGGCCCCAGGGGGCCCGCCCACTGCCCACGGGTACAGCTGTCCCAAGTGCTGTTTAGGGGCCAGAGGAGTGAGCTAGAAGCAGAGCGGCTCCAGACTTGGTGTTGTCAACTCATGACCTGCCCACCGTGTGCCGGGCCCTGGGGAGAGGGGCAGTGCCAGGGCAGGGTCTTGTGACCGTCCAGACTCTTCTTCATTACGGGCAAGCCCTCTACCTCTGCGCCTCCATCGCCTCGTGTGCAGGACGTAACAAATAAGCCTCAAGCGCGGTGGGAGCACCATTCATCCACTTACTGGCTTAGCCAGGCGTTTATTGAGCAGCTACTATGCGCCGTGCTGGGTGCCCGTGTGCGGGGGGGAACACCACTCAGACGCAGGGCCTCTGGGACCGGGCAGCGTCCTCAGGGAAGAAACAGGAAACCAGCTGTCCCATGTGGCATGTTTTTCTGGCTGCTTCCCTGGCTTTTGCAAAGGGAGGGTGTCCTGGAGACAGCCGGATGCACTCATGGCCGCTTCCTGGGCCTGAGGGCAGCGGCGCCCTGGCCTCCGGGAAAGGATGTGGTGGGTGTTGCCATGCTGGGGACCAGGTCCATGTCCCCCTAACTCCTGTCCTAACCCACTCAGGTCCCGTGTTGACAGGCCCCTGGGCGCCTTCCCGAGGCCTTTACAAGCCAAGTTCTGGAAACATCCCGGGCAGTCCCTCTCCCAGCACCCCGTGCCCGGCCCCCATGTGCCCCCCTCTCTGGCTGCCCAGCCTGCCCTCTCTGCTCCGGGCCCACACTTCCCTCTTCCATTGCCTCTAGGCGTCTGTCCTGCTGGGAGGTGGCCGCGGCCGGCACTGTGGTCCCATACACCGTGGTCCCAGAGCCCCTGCCTCATCCTGGCTTGATCCTGATCGTCTGGTTGGCAGCCTGCCCTCTGCCCTGGGAGCTGAAGGCTTTGTTTTCCTTCTCCCCCAGATTCCCAGGCTGCAGCCCGAGAGCCTTCTTCCCCTTGCAGCCCCTGCACCTGAGCTCCCGGCAGCTGGGCCCCTGTGTGGACTCAGACACCGAGTCTCGCCTCCCCGGCCCCCTCCTTCCCTCTGTGTGTGGCAAACGCCTGCCTCCCCGGGCTACCTCCTTGTCCTCCCAGCTGCTCAAGGGATCCAGCACCTACCCCTCCTCTTCCCAGCACCTCCTCACAGGGGACCACGGGCCACAGCCCTGGGGGTTCAGGGATCTTGGTGTGTCATCCCTTTAGATCAGGTGAAGGTCAGACACTGCCTCAGATGCCACTCGGGGCTGAGTGAGTGTCCCCTGGGCTGGGAGATCCCTGGACAGGCCCGGGGAGGGCAGGCGAGGGGGCTTGGAAACGGGTCTCTCCACCACCCGTCATGCGGAGCACGAGCCAGGTTTCCGCAGGTGGCACCTGTGTTAGCTGAAGAGTCTGTTTGGAGGGGACGTCGGAGCGGAGGCCTTGAAGTCCGCGTGGGTGCTGGGAGCCCAGGGCTATCGGAGTGTGTTTTCGGAGTGGCCGGGGGTCAGGGGCTATCGCTGCGGCCTGGGCGCGCAGCCAGAGGGCGCCCCGCAGCCGCTATAAAGGCTGGGCCCTGGGCACCGGCAGCAGCGACCAGCCCGACGCCCAGAATGAGGAGCCTCGTGGTGCTACTGGCAGCCCTCGCGCTGTGCCAAGGCATTGGGATCACCAGGTGGGTGTCAGCGCCTCCCCGGGCCGCTCTGGGTGGCTCTCTCCCTGGTCTGCCAGCCGTCGGTCCCGGGGGGGTTGGGGGGGTCTTTGGAGGAAATGGGCAGGTTCCCAGGAGAGTCCCCCCGGCAGCCTCACTGTTGCATGTTGGGACCGTCTCCTCTGAGGGCGCCGCTCCAGGGTGTGGGCGGTCAGGGACGCTAGGGCAGGGCTTCTTCACCAGACCGCCGCTTCGGTCCCGGCTTCAGCGTGGACTTAACACTGTGCCCAGTGTCCTCGCCTGTGTCCAAGCAAGAGACGGGGTCTCCGTCTCCTGGGGTCAGGGAGGAGCAGAGGACTCAGTATTGCAAAAGGCTTTGGCCAGTGCCTGGCACTCAGTAAGAGCTATGCACGCATTTGCTAAACAAAACCACGTTCTCTGATGTCACAGGCCCCGTGGGGGTGAAGTTCCCGGTCCCGCTTCCAAAATCATAAACGGCGTTTATTGCGCTGCCTGCTGCGAGGTTTCCCGTAGACTCGCACGGACCCTCACAGGTCGATGTTCGTGTTTGCATCTGACCGATGGAGAGACTGTTGTTCAGGGAGGGTCTCCGAGCTGCCTGAGGCCACGTGGGTAGAAGGGGAGGAGCCAGGACGTGGTCCCAGGTGGACGTGAGCTGTTGACATCACACTGTCTGCAGTTTCCAGGTTCCAGGTCCCTTTGAGGGAGGCTCAGGGGGCCCTGTGCTGGGACGGGGCAGCTGGGCAGAGGCACGGCAGCTGCAGTGGGGGAGCCGGAGTCAATTAGGAGCCAGAGCTGAGCAGCAGGAAGCTTTGGGGGCCTGGACTCGGGACCCCGAAACGGCCGCACTCCTTCCTTTAGGCTTAAGTCCTCTTCTCTCCTGAGAGACAAAGGCTGGGGGACATCTCGAGAGCCTTTCATTGGTCAGCAGGTCCCAGCTGAAGTCACCCCTGAGGGCGGGTGGGAGGCACCAGAGGAGACACTAATTCACAGGCGAGGCTGTGCCACGTGGCATCCGTGGGACGGGAACGACACTCAGAAACCACTTTCTTTTCGGGTCTTAAAGCTGCTGCATTTTATTATTCTCAAAGGCGGTCGCACCGCAGTCTCCAGTGGTTCTCAGTCAGCCCCACGGGAGGACCATGGGCTCTCGGAGCCGGGAGGGGCTGGGAACTCGCCGAGGGGTTGAGCCCCAGCTGGTCCTGGTCCGAGGCAGAGCAGGGAGCGGGCTGGGCAGGAAGGACTCTGCCCGTTTGCAGAGGAGCCGGAGCGCCAGGGCTTCAGGAGCACCAGGTGCTGCGAGCCGCTCCTGTGGGTTGCCCTCTTGGTTCTCTTCCTGTGGACCTGCCGCCATCACCTGGCTCCTGCGGCCTGTCAGGCGCTCCCTGGGGACCACGCTCTGGGCTGGAACCTCCACCAGCTTAGGCCCCTCGGGGAGCCGAGCGCAGGGTGGGGGTTGTCCTGGCATTTACTAGAGATCAGGGACGCTGTCTGCGCCCCCAGTGGCTCCTGCGGTAGAGACTGCGCCCTGTGCATTACATGCCCCTGGCCCTGTGAGTGCCTGGCACATAGTAGGTGCACAAAGACTTTGGAGACGGATGATCACCTGCTTAGTCTCAAGCCTCAGAGTGGCAGAACTCATTAGCTGGTTATGAATTACACCTGTTGAGTGTCCCCCAGCATTACAAAGAGAAAGAACTAGAAAATGGATGTAAAATATAATATAGTCTTTACTTTGGGTTATGAGAAGGGGTGGGGGAGTGTTGGGGTTGGGGTTGGGGTTGGGCAGGTGTCGGAGGCGGGGCAGCCCTGGGGAGGCGCGCCCTCCTCACTCCCCTCCCGCCTCCTCAGGATCCCTCTGCACAAGGGCAAGTCCATCCGGAAGGCCCTGCGGGAGCGCGGGCTCCTGGAGGACTTCCTGAGGACACACCAGTACACCGCCAGCGGCAAGTACCAGGCCGGGAAGGTGGCCAGCGAGCCCCTCTTCAACTACCTGGATGTGAGTGGCTCTCCACCCCCACACGGTGCCACGGACACCCCACCCCCACCCCACCCGCCTCCTCCTCCTCCCCTGTTGGAGGAATCCTGAGTCCCTCAGGATGTGGAGGCCGCATCCCTGGCCCTGGGTCAGCCTCGCAGCGCTGGGCTCTGAATGACAGGCATCCGGCAGACAGCAGCCCTCGGGCCGTTGTCTGCCCTGGTCCAGCCTCATCCCCTCATCCCCTCATTCCGGGACCAGGGCGCCCTGCCTCATTGGGGCTCCGCGGGGATGGGCAGCTGCTGGTAGGAGGGACCTGGGCCCCATGCCTTCCTGGAGCCCGACTCCCTCTCACCTGCCACCCTCGGCAGGAAACTCCCAGCCCTCTCTTCTGTCTCCTCTCCATACTGAGGCCATCCTCACGCCCGCCGGCTCTAGTCCTGGCCCGTGGCGAGGAGGTGTGGCAGGGGCCGCATGGTGGCACCTGGGGTCTCTCCGAGCTGGTGCCCACCTCTCTGCCCCTGCTCCCGGCTGGGTGGCCCGGTGTCCCTCCCAGGCAGGACTTAAACTTTAATCCGATGTCTGCTGCTGGGGCTGAGGCCAGCAGGGCTCATGGCGGGGGTGGGTGCCCAGCGTGGGGGCTGGAGACCCCTCCCCCTCCCCCTCCCCCCCAGGGAGCCACCTGTTCCTTTCCCCTCGACTTCCCCGTCTCGGGGCAGAAAGCACAGGGCCCACGAAACTGAACAGGCTCCATGCCCATGTCCCCCTCCCTGCACGCTGTCCCCTCCCTGCACGCTGTCCCCCCCCATGCTGTCCCCCTCCCCTGCATGCTGTCCCCTCCCTGCACGCTGTCCCCTCCCCCGCACGCTGTCCTGCGCCTGAGCCTGTGCTCCGCCCGCAGTGTCAGTACTTCGGGAAGATCTCCATCGGGACGCCGCCCCAGGAATTCACCGTGGTGTTCGACACCGGCTCCTCCGACCTCTGGGTGCCCTCCGTCTACTGCAAGAGCAATGCCTGCCGTGAGTGACCTCCCGCCCCACCCCTCGGACCGGGCCACTGCCTGCGGGGGGCAGCTGGCCAGCGGGCCATGTGAGGTGCAGGAGGCTGATGCTGACTCCCCCAGCCTCCCGTGTGCCAGGCCCGCGCTCAGCCCCGGCAAACGGCCACTGACCGGGAGGGGTGCACATCTCGGGGCTGACGTATAAACCCGCAGCTGGAGGTGGGGGAGCGTGAGTTTGTGTTTTGCCTCCACCAGAAGCCAAGGCCAGCTGCGTCCTCTCCTGGGCCCTCAGTTTACCTTTCTGTGTAATGGGCTACGTCAGGCCAGGGCGTGCCGGCCGAATGGGGAGAGAGGGCCTCTCACCGATGAGAAAACACATGGGACATCTCATCTATTTCCCAACAGTCCTGGGCAGCTTGTGCTCTTTTCACCCTGTTTGCCAGACGAAGGAACAGATTCAGGGAAGGAGAGAGACTGGCCTGCGGTTGCAAAGCTGATGGGCGGCCGCAGGGGAGGCGGTTTTTTCTCTCTTATTTTTTATCTTTAAAATATATTTTATTGATTTTTTACAGGGAGGAAGGGAGAGAGATAGAAAGTTAGAAACACCGATGAGAGAGAAACATCGATCAGCCGCCTCCTGCACATCTCCTACTGGGGATTGTGCCCGCAACCCAGGTACATGCCCTTGACCGGAATCGAACCTGGGACCTTTCAGTCCACAGGCCGATGCTCTATCCACTGAACCAAACCAGTTACAGCTCTTATTTTCGTTTGGAAGCCACACAGGTAGCCCTGGGCTCAGAGCGGTGGGTCCAGCAGCCAAGGATAATTTTCTTTTTTAAAAAAAATAGATTTTTATTGATTTCAGAGAGGAAGGGAGAGAGAGAGATAGAAAGATCAATGATGAGAGAGAATCATTGGCCAGCTGCCTCCTGCACGCCCCCTGCTGGGGATCGTGCCCTGACAGGAATCGAACCGTGACCTCCTGGTTGGCAGGACAATGCTCATGTCCTCTCCTGAGCCGGCTGGCCGGGCGAGGATCATTTTGTTTGTTGAACTCGGGGCTCAAGAGAGAACGGGCTGCTCACAAGGCCCGCGGGCGCTGGCGAGGGCGAGGAGACCCAGGCCCCTCTGACCCGGCTCTGTGTTCCAGAGAACCACCACCGCTTCGACCCGGCCAAGTCCTCCACCTTCCGGGACCTGGGCGAGCCTCTGACCATTCAGTACGGCACGGGCAGCATGGAGGGCGTCCTGGGCACCGACACTGTCATTGTGAGTGGGCCCGCCCACCTTCCCAGCCCACCCGCTTCCTGCCCAGACACCTGCTCTGAGGGCCGCCCCTCCCCGTGGGGAGGACGGCCCCTGGGGACAGCGAGGGAGCAGGAGCCCTGAGGTGGCTCAGAGGAGGCGGGGCTGTGTCCCGTGCGTAGGCTACTTGGGAGTTAGCCCTTGCTCAGCTGAGGGACACCGAGTGATTGACACGGAGGGAGCGAGTGCAGCATTAGGGTCATGTGGCCTGAGGTGCAGGCGCCATTGGTCCATGAAAATGAGGAGGTTGAGGCTGGGAGAGGCATGTCCCAGGTCACCAGCACGTGAGGTCTTTCACAGGTGAAGGGGGCAGGGACACCATCTGGCTCTTTCATATGCAAACTGCGTCTGTGTCCTTCCGGTCCATCCATATTCCTGGGGGGGACGCTCAGGTGCAGCCGGGACATGGGGTCTGCAGGCCGGCAGGGGGCCTGGGGCATCCCTCATCCCACCCCCTTCTTTGGGCTCGGCCCCCAACTTCTGCACCATGAGCCCTGCTGTCTGTACCCTCTACCGTGTCCTCTCTGTCCTTCCTCCCCTACCCACTGAGCCAGTCCCCTCAAAACCACAGCACAGAGCTGGGAGAGGGGCTGTTTCTCTTGAAGCTCATGTAACTCTGCTCAGTAGAGCCAGGTTGGCTAGCAGGGGTGGCGGGCCGGGCTGCCCCTGGCCGAGGGCCGACTAGCTGGGGTGGCGGGCCGGGCTGCCTCTGGCCGAGGGCCGGCTAGCAGGGGTGGCGGGCCGGGCTGCCCCTGGCCGAGGGCCGGCTAGCTGGGGTGGTGGGCCGGCTGCCCCTGGCCGAGGGCCCCGGTGGAGGTCGCTGTCCTCTCCTGCAGGTCTCCGACATCGTGGACAGACAGCAGACCGTGGGCCTGAGCACCAAGGAGCCTGGGGACGTGTTCACCTACTCCCAGTTCGACGGGATCCTGGGGCTGGCCTACCCCTCCCTGGCCTCCGAGTACTCGGTGCCCGTGTTCGACAACATGATGAAGAGGCACCTGGTGGCCCAAGACCTGTTCTCCGTTTACATGAGCAGGTAGGCACGCGCCCGCCGGCCGGCTCCCAGCCTGGCAGGGTCTGCGGCCGAGGGTCAGGCCACCCCACGGGGACGCTGCCGCTCCAGGGGAGTCACCGCATCCAGGCACATTCAACCTCTCGTCCGAGGGCCCCAACACGGTCACCGGCGCAGCCAGAGTCCAGGGGCCGAAATTGGACCTTTATTTCTGCCATTTAAAAAGCAAGCCTGACCCGACCTCTACACGGGGCTCTCCTTCTTCGGCCTCCGCAATCCTTTGTTGACGTCACCGAGATTCACAGACTTTAGAGCAGGCTCCAAAGGAGTCCTACCTTCTCCTTGCACAATTTGGGAAACTGAGGCGGGAGGGACGCTCACCCCGGGAGCTGGTGATGGACAGCTCAGCTGGCCAGAGGGGCAGGGGGAAGGCTGGTGTCAGGGGACGTCAGGCAAGGGGTGCAGTGGTTCATTCATTCATTCATGCATTCACTCATTCACTCACCTATTCACTCAATAGATGTAGTGGGTCCTACTGTGCGCAGGGGCTGTGCCAGCAGATGGGGAGGGATCAGCAACAAGACAGCCTGGGAGTTAACTTTTATCAGGGGAAGCAGACGACACCCAACGGCACACATATGATGGTGACAGGTGGGGACAGGCACTGACTGGGAGGTCTGTGTGTATTAAGCTGAATAATAACAGGGAAGCCGGCCTACGGGAGGGTGTGGAGGGGCCGGAGGCCTCGCTGAGGCATGAGTGGGTGCCGTCCGGTGACCCAGAGGGACGGTGCGTTTCAGGGCCCGGAGGTGGAGGAGCTAGACGAGGGCAGGGACGGGACAGCGGGGTGGGGAGCGGGTGGCACTAGTGTGCCCGTGTCTCCTGGCCGTGGACAGAGCCCAGGGGAACAGAGGGGGCTGGCGGCGGTGGCAGGTTTAATCCAAAGGTGTGGGGCCTTGTGCACAGCCCTCTCTCCTACTCTCAGCCTTGGGTGAGGGGGAGCGGGGGCACAGGGCGGCCGCTGGGAACGGCGAGGGTGGTCCGCGCAGAACCCGGCAGCCTGTGGCCTGGGGGCGGCTTGCTCCCGGGGGTCCCCTCCCACAGCCAGGCTGTAGCCGGGCGCCGAGTGCCACAACACGCCTGTCCTTGGTTTCAGGAACGGCCCCGGGAGCATGCTCACGCTGGGGGCCATCGACCACTCCTACTACACCGGCTCGCTGCACTGGGTGCCCATCACCGTGCAGGAGTACTGGCAGTTCACCGTGGACAGGTGGGTGAGCGGCGGCCGTGGCCCGGCCAGAGGCTCCCTCCAGGGTGGGGCCGTGGGGCCCGGGGTCAGCCACCCAGGAGACCATCACACCAGAGTCTGAATGAGACTCCCAGGCCCACGGCCTTGACAGTCACGGCCTCGCCTCTGCTTTATGAATGAGACGCGGCGTTGCCTGAGCGCTTACTCCCTGCGGGGCACTGGCTGAGTGGGGCTGTCTCCTTTCATCTCACTGACACCCAGCGAGGCGGGTGCCGTGAGTACCCTCGCTGTATGCTTTTCTAGCAGCCGGTTGGGACCTCATAACCATCCCTAGGAAGTCAGGGAGGGGTCATTAACGTACCCATTTCATGGATGGGCAGCCCGAGTGCAGGAAGGTTGGGTAACTTGCCCGAGACGTACAGCAAGTCAACAGTGGGGAGAAAACTCGGTCTCCAGGCAACGAGCGAAGTACATTCCAGTGCATGCACCCGCGTGCACGTGACTTTGCTGAGTTGTTGCAGTTCTTGTCCCACAGAAGGTGGGGTGGTCTTGATTTAGCCACTGAGTTGGGAGAACATGGTTTCGGGTCTTTTCTCTGAGCTCAGGAAGTTGTGGGGAGTCCAAGAAGGGGTCCCAAGGAAGGGCACCTGGGGGTTGGGCGTTCTTCCTGCCCGGATCCTGGCAGGGGAGGCCAGGGGCACCCGGGAGGGAGGCGCAGCAAGGCCGTCCTGTCTCCCTCTGCAGGGTCACGGTCGACGGCGTGGTGGTGGCCTGTGACGGCGGCTGCCAGGCCATCCTGGACACGGGCACCTCCATGCTGGTCGGGCCCAGCAGCGACATCCTCAGCATCCAGAAGGCCATCGGGGCCACAGAGGACCAGTTTGGCATGGTGAGGCCAGGCCCTGCCCCTCCCAGACCGCCTGAGGGGACCCCTTGGTGCACGGAAGAGACGGCAAAGGGAAATGGGGGGGGACCACAGATGTCATGGTTTCCCGGGAGGCCTTCCCAGTGGCCTCCTGTGCCCCCAGCCTGACCTGTCCCCCCAGCCTGACTTCCTGTCCCCCCAGCCTGACCTGTCCCCCCAGCCTGACCACCTGTCCCCCCAGCCTGACCTGTCCCCCCAGCCTGACCTCCTGTGCCCCCAGCCTGACCTGTCCCCCCAACCTGACCTGTCCCCCCAGCCTGACCTCCTGTGCCCCCAGCCTGACCTGTCCCCCCAGCCTGACCTGTGCCCCCAGCCTGACCTCCTGTGCCCCCAGCCTGACCTGTCCCCCCAGCCTGACCTGTCCCCCCAGCCTGACCTCCTGTGCCCCCAGCCTGACCTGTCCCCCCAGCCTGACCTGTCCCCCCAGCCTGACCTCCTGTCCCCCCAGCCTGACCTGTCCCCCAACCTGACCTGTCTCCCCAGCCTGACCTCCTGTCCCCCCAGCCTGACCTGTCCCCCCAACCTGACCTGTCCCCCCAGCCTGACCTCCTGTGCCCCCAGCCTGACCTCCTGTGCCCCCAGCCTGACCTGTCCCCCCAGCCTGACCTCCTGTGCCCCCAGACTGACCTGTCCCCCCAGCCTGACCTGTCCCCCCAGCCTGACCTCCTGTCCCCCCAGCCTGACCTGTCCCCCCAGCCTGACTACCTGTCCCCCCAGCCTGACCTCCTGTCCCCCCAGCCTGACCTCTCCCCCCCCAGCCTGACCTCCTGTCCACCCAGCCTGACCTGTCTCCCCAGCCTGACCTGTCCCCCCAACCTGACCTGTCCCCCCAGCCTGACCTCCTGGCCCCCCAGCCTGACCTGTCCCCCCAACCTGACCTGTCCCCCAGCCTGACTTGTCCCCCCAACCTGACCTGTCTCCCCAGCCTGACCTCCTGTGCCCCCAGCCTGACCTGTCCCCCCAGCCTGACCTGTCCCCCCAGCCTGACTACCTGTCCCCCCAGCCTGACCTGTCCCCCCAGCCTGACTACCTGTCCCCCCAGCCTGACCTCCTGTCCCCCCAGCCTGACCTGTCCCCCCCCAGCCTGACCTCCTGTCCACCCAGCCTGACCTGTCTCCCCAGCCTGACCTCCTGTGCCCCCGGCCTGACCTGTCCCCCCAGCCTGACCTCCTGTCCCCCCAGCCTGACCTGTCCCCCCAGCCTGACCTCCTGTCCCCCCAGCCTGACTACCTGTCCCCCCAGCCTGACCTGTCCCCCCAGCCTGACCTCCTGTCCACCCAGCCTGACCTCCTGTCCCCCCAGGACAAGGCTGCAGCAGCCACACACGCGGCCCAGGGACCACAGGGCCCCCTGAGGAGGGCCAGCTGGTCTAAGCACACGTCCTGGGACTCAGCTGCTTCTGGTCACACCCATCGCCCTTAAAAAAATTTTTTTAAAAATATATTTTATTGATTTTTTACAGAGAGGAAGGGAGAGAGATAGAGAGCTAGAAACATCGATGAGAGAGAAGCATCGATCAGCTGCCTCCTGCACATCTCCCACTGGGGATGTGCCGGCAACCCAGGTACATGCCCTTGACCGGAATCGAACCTGGGACCCTTCAATCCGCAGGTCGACGCTCTATCCACTGAGCCAAACCGGTTTCGGCTAAAAAATTTTTTTTTGTCAATCACCTGAGGACATTTTCCAAAAAATATTTTTTTATTGATTTCGGAGAGAGTTAGGGAGAGAGAGATAGAAACTTTGATGAGAGAGAAACATCCATCAGCTGCCTCCTGCATGCCCCCTACTGGGGATCGAGCCCACAACCCGGGCATGTGCCCTGATGGGAATCGGCACCAGTGACCTCCTGGTTCCAGGGTTGACGCTCAGCCAACCGAGTGGGCCACACGGGCCGGGTACACCCATCGCCCTTTTCAGAGGACTTCTCTCTGGTCTTTTTAAAAACATAATTTTAAGTGACTCATTACAGCACAGTTGATACTGTAATGCAATCTTCTATTAGTTCCGGGTGTACAACACAGTGACTTGACATTTACGTACTTACACAGTGACCACCACAGCAAGTGCATGGCCATCCGTCTCCGTACACAGCTCTGATATTACTGTCTGTTTTCCCTGCTGTATGTGGCACCCATGACTCCCTTCTCTCACGACTGGAGTTTATACCTCTCCGTCCCCTTTCACCTTTCCCACCCGCCCCCGCCCTGCCCCTCGGGGCAACTGTCAGCTTCCTCTCTGTGAGTCTGTTTCGTTGGTTGGTTTTCCAGTTTGAGATCAACTGCGGAAGCCTGAGCAGCATGCCCACTGTGGTCTTTGAGATCAACGGCAAAAAGTACCCGCTGCCCGCCTCCGCCTACACCAGCCAGGTATGCGTCTCAGGGTGGGGGTGGGGGGTGGGGGTGGGGGGGGGAGCCCCAGGCTCACCAGGGCCCTCCGCCCTCCTGGAGGGTCAGCCAAGTTGGTGGTAAGTGGGGGGCCTAGAGGGAGAACGCAGGATGTCAGCTGGCCCTCCTGAGGGGGCCCTGTGGTCCCTGGGCCGCGTGTGTGGCTGCTGCAGCCTCGGCCTGGGAGAAATGGGGCAGGTGGGGAGGACAGAGGCCTGGGTTTGAGGGAGGGGGAGGCAGGGCCATAGACCCCGTGGGAGCCTCTGTCCACTGCTCTAGCTCCTCAGACCTGGGGCCTAGTCTGTCTGGGACGTTCTTAGATCGCCTGGGTTTTGTGGGGACCCAGATTCCCAGTGATTGGGTTTGACCTAATCCTAAGCACCCCAACTAGCAAGGCCTCGGGTCCCCAAGCTGCTCTGGCAGGTCGTCAGGGCAGGAGGTCATGAGATTTGGAAGATGGGGGGCTGGAGAGGAAGTGAGTGGGGTGAGGGGGCCCCACCAGCTGACCTTGGATCACGCCCCTTCTATATGTTTTGAGCATCAGTTTCTTCACCTGTTGAGTGGGATGAATCTCCTGCTTGTTTGCCTGCCTGGGCAGGCGATTTCAGGGACGGAAGGAAATAATAGCTGAGAGCCACGGGGGAGGGCACGAGAGGGGGCGGCCGCGCTGGAGGCCCGCGGCTGGCTGGGCCCAGCGTCACCTCAGTCTCGCCTCTCCCAGGACTCCGGCTTCTGCTCCAGTGGCTTCCAGGGCGACGACAGCTCGGAGCAGTGGATCCTGGGGGACGTCTTCATCCGAGAGTACTTCAGCGTCTTCGACAGGGCCAACAACCGCGTGGGGCTGGCCAAGGCCATCTGACGCGCCTGACGTGAGCCGCACTGCCCGACACATGCATGCCTGCCTGCACACACGTGCACACACACGTGCATGCCTGCACACACGTGGGTCATGTTTCTGGGCAGATGGTCCTCAATAAATACCACTTCTCTGCAAAGCCTGGCTCTTTGGGGCTGACGTCCTGCACTGTCATGGGTGTGGCTGTCACGTGGGGTGTCAGGCAGAGCTGGGGCCACATGGGGGAGAGGGCTGGGGACACTGCGGATGGGAGACAGTCACAGGTGAAGGGCCACTTCCGGTCAAATCTTGCCTTTCTGGGGAAAGGGCACAGCGGGGAGATTGTCGCAGGGTGACGCCTGTACGGAGGAGCTGGGGTTGGGATGTGGGGCTGAGCAGAGGACCCTGACCAGATGGAGAAAGACTCCAGGTCTGTGAAAAGGCGGCCCCGCTGACTCTAGGAGGAGAGTTAGGGGCATAGGCAGAGGGCGTCTGGGAAGGTCTGTGGGTCCTGATGTCGCCGTGACCTTGGGGGAGACCACAGGCCAGAGCTCCATCCTCAGTCTGACTCCAAACCTGACCCACTGGTGCCCGCGGAGAGGCCCTTGCCCCATGGGAAAGGCCCCTCGCTTCCCCAACAGGGGGCAGCGCAATGGACCGGGCTCCTGTCACCACTGCGTCCCGCCCCCTCGTCCTGGCCCCATCGCCCTGCTCACTGAGGGCAGGTGAGGCAGACGCAGGCTCAGCCAGAACCGTGGGTCCGCCCCTGGCACTGCCCAGAGCGTGTGTGTGTGCGTGTGTGTGTCCCTTGGAGGAGGGGGCACTCAGGCTGTGGTCGGGGGAGCTGAGGAGCTGGGGTGGCAGAGGCTGCAGGAGGACGGGCCTGGGTGTCGAGCCCTCCAGGGTCAGGGTGGAGAGCCTGGTGCCCAGGAGGCAGTCCTGGTGTTGGCGACGCCCCTAAGCCTCCCTTTTCTTATCTAAGACCCATGCTGTCCATCCGCCAACAACGAGACAGAACTGGGCCACTGCCATTATTTTTAGGCTTCTTGTCACTTAAAAAAAAAGTGCCAAACAGACTCACACAAAAAAGGTGTTATGTTTCAATGATTTATGCTTAACACACTGTATTTTAAACATCCCCAGCGCAACTGGAGGTAATGTAGAAAGTCTAAATATGACGACTTTCCTGAACCAGGAGCTTGGACCAAAGGGCCCCTCAGCCCCCCGCCCCCGGGCCTGGTGCCGCCCCTGTCCTGGGAGGGCAGCGACCACCGGAGGCAGCTCCTTCCGGGGTAGAGGCCGTGGGCAGCCCCGTCTGCCATGGGGCTCTCCTGGCTGCCGAGGGGTGCTCCTGGATGCTCTCCACACCCACCCCCTCGGTCGTCTCACTGTCCTTCTGCCCCTCGGCCCAGCCTCTGCCGGATGCTGCTGGCCAGGCTGGGGGGGCCCTGTGTGCCCACTGCCCCCAGCCTGGCCTCGGTACCCGGCACTGTCCCCTCGCCGGTCTCCCCGCGGGCCCTGCGCTGCTCTCAGCTCCATGTCTTGGGTGCTGCCTCCTAACTTGAGTCTCGTTGGAGGAGTGAGTGAGTGAGGGAGGGAAGGAGGGAGGCGCTCAGTGAGGTCCTGGGGAGCCCCCTGCTTGCTTCCTCACGGGGTGCTCCTGATCCTGTCCCGGGGGAGGCTCCGGGCACTGTAGGGGGACCGAAGGGAGAGCAGGTGGCCGAGCTGCCGCATGGCTCTGCGAGGGGAGGAGGGGAGGACCCGTCAGCACATGTGCTGTTTGCTTATGAAGAGGGGGGGCCAGGGGGCAGGGGGAGCTGGGAGGGCCCCTGCAGGGCTGGGCTGACTCCCTACCTGGGGTTCTGCCCGGGCAGGGAGAGGGCAGCCGGGGAAGCCTCCTGGTCATGCTCACCAGCCCACCCCGGGCATTTGGTGCAGCGCAGCTGCTGCCACGGCCGCTCCCAGCACCGGCAGGGCTGGCGCAAGGCCTGGCTCATGCCCTGCCCTTGGCCCAGTGTGCCTGCCCACTCCCTGTGGCCTGGAGCTGCTCCTCATCCCTCCCTGCTCCCCGCCAGCTGAGCATCCTCTGAGGTGACAAGCCCCACCCCCTCCCATCTTCCCCTTCCGACTGCTCAGCATGTGGCCGGCTGGACTCTGCTCCAGTGCCCAACGGGCAGCACCCGTCTCTCCCCGGAACCCTCGGTACCCAGGAGGCTCCTGGCATGTGGAGGGAGCCAGGCAAGTCGGGGGAGACAAGGAGGGGGCTTAGGCTCTGTGATCTGATCTGCTTGACTGGCATGAATCATGAGCACTGAGAAACATGACCTACATACAACACACAATACATGTACATGCACACAATACATACACATACACAAAAGTACAGGCACATAACATACACAGAGACACACACAATACACAATACATGCACATGACACATGGCACATATGCATATACACAAAAGTACACAGACAACATACATGTACACAGAGAAACACACAGACACACACAGACACACGGTATCCCACCAGTGCCTGCCTGCCGGCACCCTCCCTGCCCCTGCCCAGATGGTGGCAAAGCCCAGGTCCACAGCCCCATTTCCACCTCCTCTCCCTTCCCTGTCACTCATTTCTCCTGCTGGTGCCTCTTTAATGAGAGGAAGCATTTGGCCAGAGAGAAGCTGGGGAAGGAGACCTTTGAAATGGAAATGTTGTGACAGAATGATGGATTGTTTTCTGAGCTGTGTGGTTTGTTTCTTGTTGGAAGGAGAATAGAGCCGAGCGAGAGGTTGCCCAGGTCGGGGAGCCCTGGACCCCGAAAAGGAAGGTGGAAAGCGGCAGCAGGCAGAGGGGCCGTGGGCCGAGGGGCATCCTGGGGCAGGCAGAGGGACGAGGCTGGCTACTGCCCAGGAGCCCTGGTCATAGTTGGGGGCCCCAGATAGCCAGGACATGCAGCACCTCCCTGCTGAGGGACATCTGGTCTGCCCTGTCCTCTGAGCACCTGCTCATGCTGTTCCCTTTGCCTGAGGCTCCTTTCCACTGTCTCCCACCTGGGAGCTGCTCTTCCTCCTTCAGAACCAGCAGAAAGGTCACTCCTCCGAGAAGACCCCTCCCACCGCAGGAGGATGCTGGCTGGCTCCTGGCCACTGGGTGTACTCGGGGCTAATTAGAATTGCCACTGGTCTTATTTATTTAAAAGGGTGTTTTTTGTACCTACTGTGCGAAGCACTGTTCTGTGTACTGTGTCCATCAGAGGGCACAGCAGAGGGTCCCCTGCCCCCCCCCCCCCCCCCGTCCCCCCAGGGAGCGCTGTGGGGACGCAGACAATGGAGATAAGTGTGTAAACTGTTGGTGTATCACATGGTTTTAAGAGTCACGGGAAAAGGATGCTGAGGTGGGAAGGGATGGCTCCAAAGCCATGAGCAGTAAGGCGTGAGGATAGGAGGAGAGACAGGCATGATGGGTAAAGTGTGTGCAGATGAATCCACCCTCCATAAATAGAGTGACCAGCAAGCAAACGTGGATATGTTATTTTTTGTTTAGGCCACCCTTCTTTCTAATGAGATGACCCCCTCGAGGAGGGCAGGAGTCACATCAACATCATTTTGTATCCTGCCCGGCACATAGTGTTTGACGCAGAATAATTAATTGTTCAGTAGACGTACTTGCCTGAATAAACAAACCACAAACTGTCCTCTCGAAGCTCCAAATCAGGGTGGGGGCATTCAGGTGTCAGTGCTTGTCCTGGAGCGCCCTCTAGTGGTGAAATCTCAAATGCCCGCTTTGTACACCTTGTTTTATTTCCTGCAACGTTCCTACTCCTCCTCCCCACCCCAGGTTCCCAGGGCAATGGCCATGCAAACAATAGGATTTACTAAGTGCCTACTATGCACAAGGCACAATGCAGGAGGCACAGACATAGCAGGCCTGGTCCCTGTCCTGAAACCCGGCAGTCAGTGGACGTCGCCCTGGGTAGCTTTTTCTTTCTCAGTCTTTGTTCTCTGGTGCCCGCCCTCTCGGATCTTTCTGGATCATCCGTGACAGCAGACGTGCATCTTGGACTAGAGCTGGCCCAGCAAGGATGTGCCTGTTGTGTGTGCCCGAGGGGCGTGGGGGTAGCATCAGCCCCTGGAGTCGGTGGCTCGGCCCTTCACCCCAAGGAGTGACAGCTCCGGGGAGCTTGGAGGGCAGCCAGGACCTAGTGCATTACGCACTCCCTGCAGTTTCGGGGTTGAAGCTGTCTCCCCATCTGGCTGGTGGAATTGTGCCCCCTTTTCGGGGACTGCGCACGGCCCGGCCACCTCCTCTGGGCTGGCGGCCTTGGTTTCCTCAGTACCAGGGCTGAAGCTCCATCGGTAGGTGCTGAGCCTCCCCCGCCTTTTGTCCTTGCCTCTCCTCTGGCCCAGCCGCGAAACCCGAGAGCCCCTTTCTTTCCCGGGGCCGCGTTTAGCGCTGAGACCAGAATAACTGCGTCCTGGGAGCTTTATTTTTAGGGCTTGTGAGAGGGAACAAGGAGCCTCTGGAGACAGGTGTCTCCTGTGTCCAGGAGTGTCCTGGGTGGGGGCCAGCCACACCCCCTGCAGCTCTGAACTGTGGCCTGGGATGTCCTGCCGGTCAGCCCCAATCTTAGCTGTCCCCGTATCCGTTCCCTGGGGGGCATTTCTGATCCAGAGAGAGTCATCAGAAGCAATGAAGGGGTTTGTGGGCAGACTAGCTGTTCAGATGCCCAGGCAGTGTCCCTGGGGCTCCCTGAGTCCCCCTGGCGGCCAGTGTCTGGGCCTCAGCTTCTGAGAGAGGGAGGCAGGTGGCTCCAAGCTGAAGGGGAGCTTGGGCCAGAGCTCCAGTACCTGGCCCGTGGCCCTGGTGAGTTGGCATAACGTACAAACAGTAGGGCATCTCCAAGGACTTTCCCGAGTCCACATGTTTCCAGGGAGACCAGGCCAGAGAGGGAGAGAATAGACTGGGACCTAGGGAACTTCAGAAATCAGTGGCTTGGGCCTGCGAGGCAGATGAATGGGTTGATTGACAGGCCGGTGCAGAAGGTGCCATGCAAATATCCTAGTTTCTTGGTGGCAGTTGGGCTATGGACTTGGCCTGGATTCCAAGGACTTATTTAGACCTGAGTAGAGAGGCCGGGCTTTCTACTGCCCAGGGAGTGCTCCCTGGCAAAGGTCTCTGGGACCCTCTCTCCTCAGACCACCCTGACGTCTGTGCCTTCCTCCTCATCTCCCGTGGTGTGTTCATTCAGGTTGCCATAAGCAGACACCACCTATGGTTGCTATAGGCAACACAATTTTTCCTCACGGTCTGGAGGCTGGAAGTCCAAGATCAGGGTGTCGGCAGGGTTGGTTTCTCCCGAGGCCTCTCTCCTCGGCTTGCCGACAGCCGCCTTCTCTCTGTGTCCTCACCTGCCTCCTCTGTGCCTGCACATCCCTGGTGTCTCCTCCCCTTAAGGACATCGGCCCTATGGGATTAGGGCCCCGCCTTTATGACCTCATGTAACCTTAGTGGCCTCTTTACAGACCCTGGCTCCAAAGCCAGTCACAGTGGGGATTGAGGCCTCAACACCTTCCTTTTGGAGGCACATAACATAGTCTTAGGAGGGGAGCCCTGCCTGTCAGTCCCACATCATCCTTCCGCCCATCACACCTTCCCCTTCTAGCGCCGAGAGGTAGCCCCTCCCCCAGGCCTAGAGCTGCCCAGGTCTGTTTGGAGACAGCTCATTCTGGGGCTGGTTGGACCTCAAGAGACAAAAGGACCTGGGCGCCGTGAGAGTTATTTCGGGGGGGGGGGGGGGGGGGTGTTAGGTTTTACGTGCCCTGTCGCATGACCCTCTCCTTTGACTGCAGTGTCTGAACCCAAGCGCCTGCTGCCAGACTGTTTCTTGCACAGCGAGAACCCCAGTTTTCAGTCCAGAAGGTGCGGTCCCTGTGCAGCCTGTGTTCCCGAACCTCCGACTCGGGACAGGGATCTGAAGGGGGTGGGGGTGGGGAAGGGAAGCAGCCTGGGCACCTGGAAGCCTCCCCAATCAGGTGGTCCCCACGTTGCTGTCTCGTGGGTGCCTGTCCTTCCCTGGGGCCGGCCTGGGACTAGCTCCCCTAACTCTGCTGCTCCAGACAAGCCCCCAGGTCGTCCCAGCCTCCGGACAACCGGCAGGGCCTCCCCCCCACCACCCGCACCCAAGAGGTGGCCCCAGGGTCCTGGCGGGGTTCTCTGGAAGTTCAGAGAGCTGAAGCCAGAGGGCAGCCAAGAGCTGCGATGTGATGGGGCTGGCCAGGCAGGGGGAGTGGCTGCGGGCTGGCTGGAGGCTGGCTGCCACCGAGCTCAGCAGGGCTCCAGGCCCAAACTGGAGACCGGATGGGGGAGAGGCACCATCCCCAGGACTTGCCCTTGAGCGTTTGGCAGCTCTGACTGTCTCCTTAGTCCAGCGGTGCTGTTAGAAACCAGACAGCAGGCCCAGGATGCAGTCACTTATGCCAAGCCCCACGTCGGTCACCAAACTGGGACTTAGTCACAGCTGTGGCTCTCCCAGAAATGGAATCTTAAACCAGTGGGTCAGGAGCTGCCGATCGGCACCCGTTGGAGCCCTGGTGAGAGACCCCAGCCATCCCCGAAAGAGAGTCACTTTGCCATAACCAACCCGAGTGTTTTGCTAGTAGAACCTCCTGGTTCCGCTCCCTCCTGCCTAGAAAAGCCTTTCATTCTGTGCTGGATGCTGCTGGTTCGAATCCATTCTCAGGGGACACAATCTGTTCCTTATATCATCTCCATTTCTCTCCCTTCCTCTTCTCTTCCTTCGTTTGTTGGGCTGTTTTCCAGCAGACGCTGGGTGGGGATTATGACGTTACAGGGCCCAGCGTGGCCCCTGAAGGGTGACCCCTACGGGCGAGCCCTTATCCTGGGCCTCCTCTGTCTCCATCCTGCTGCGTCCGCCTGTCCCCCGAGTTTTACCTTTTGCTAAGGAATTGCCTCCGTTACCTGATTGAATTCCCACCACCACCCTGGGGGCTTGGTGTTATTGTTTCTGTCCCACGTATTTTTTTCTATCACACTTGCCTGGATTATTTGTTAGCGACAGACCGTGAGGGTGGTGGTGGGAAGGAGGGGGCTCAGCCGGGGCCCCTGTGGCTCGGAGGAGAAAGCAGATCCGCTCGAAACTCCTAATGAGCTTCGCTGTCATTCCCTCCCCAGGCGCCTGACAGGCACCTCGGAGACGAGGGAAGCAGCATTCATTATCCGGTGACATTTCGCAGGCGGCTTTCTACCTCTGCCTCCCCTGAGAAGCAATCACAGGATGTGTCTGATCTTCCTGTTACCCGCCTCCCGGGCTGGCCACCCCAGCTCCTTTCATCCCTGCGATTGAAGCCCGTGGCCTCCGTCTCTAAGATGTGCCCTGGGCGACACCGTGGTCTCTGGGGAGACCCCCAGGGCTTTCTTCCTCCCTTCAAAGGGCGGCTGGGGCGCTTCCCCGTAAGGGGTGGGTGCGCGTTATTTCTAGGGGCTGGGCAGCTGCCGAGGGGGTGGGCCTGAGTGTCCCCTCTGCCCCGCCCAGGACCTAATATGGAGGGGACAGGGGTAGAGGGTGAGGCCTTGGTCCTCAGCAGCTGGGGTGCAGGTGGCCGGAGCAGGACTTCCCGGGAGCAGGTGGCTGCTGAGGGGGGGCCGGCTGGTCAGTGTGTGGGGCCGGGGCAGGGTCTGGGCTCCAGGGGAGCCTCTACGCCGCCCCTAGAGGCAGGGCTTCCGGATGCTGTGGAGACCGGGCTGAGGGGTTCCCCTGGAAGGCCTGTGAGGGGGTCTGAGACACCACCTCCTGAGAGACCTTCCAAATGGGGCCTCAGAGAGGCTGGGGGTCCTGCTCTCCTGCCCCCTCCAAGCCTCCACCAGGCAGAGCAGCCCCCAGAGGGGAGGGAGCTGGGGCCTGCAGGGCTCTGGGCCCGGCCTCCCCATGCCCCTCCCCTGCTGCACCCAGGCCTCCCCCTCCCCCCAGCCACAACCCCTGCAGCACCTTCCAGGTCCCTGCACTCATACCCCCACTAAGGAGTGGCCGGCCGCAGCCTATGGCCTGGAGTTTGGGGGAGAGTGGGGGTGGGAGAATGAAACCTACCAGCCCGCAGAGTGGCTAAGTTTGGTCTCTTTAGGGTCATTGGAGGGAGGGCTTGAAGGGACAGTTCATCTAGGCACCACCTAGTTCCTGGTCCCTGCTGTGTGCTGGACAGGCCCTGGGGACACAGCAGTGACCAGACAGAAAATCCCTACTTCTGGACCTAACATGTTTGCGAGGAATTACAGATACTAATTAGGTAGGAAGGTGATTGTGTGTGTGTGTGTGTATGTGTGTGTGTGTATGTATATGTATGTATGTATGTATTTATTTATTATTCTTTGGTTCAGTGGAGACACGCTGTGGCCTGGGACTGCCGTGCCCCCTGCCCCTGGGAGAATGCCCGCCTCAAGGGCACGAAGCCCCCAGCAGAGGGAGGAGATGGACAGATGTGACCAGAGCTCTGACGGTGACGCACTCGGGGCTACAGCCAGTTCCCTGCCTCTCAGTCGGTGAGCAGGTACAGTCCTCTCTCTCGGTTCCGCCCGAGTTGGGTTTCTGCCACCGGATGCCCCTGCCTCATACCTTCCCACACCAGCGGTGCCTCCTCAGAGGGCCCCTGAGCAAGTCGTGGGAGGGGACTGTGCCCAGAGCAGGGCGAGGGCTGGGCAGTGCCAGCAGGAGGCGAGCTGCTGACCGAGCTGGCAGCTGGTCTTGGGAACCACAGGGGAGTCGCAGGACCTGCAGGGCCCCTCCCAGGAGAGAGGGAAATCCCGTTTCTGGTGTGGTCGGTGGAGAAGAAACAGCTTAGAAAACAGCAGCAGCAGCAGAACGTGTTTATTGAAACGGCTTGCGGTCAAAGGTGGCCTGCTGGCCGCGAAGGTACATTTTGCTCTTTGGGAAAACAGAGCGGAAGAGGCAGAGGAAGGGAGAGAGAGACAGAGACGCAGAGACAGAGGGACCCGCGGCCAGGAAGCCGGGCACAGCTCACTCCAGGGACTGCTCTGCGGAGCAGCCGCCGTTGGTCTTGCTGAGCGAGTCGGCGCTGCCCACCCTCGAGTCCACGCTGGGGGCGATCTTGTTGATCTCCTGCGGCATGTTCTTCTGCCTCTCCTCCTTCTGCGTCTCCCGGTGGTAGAAGTAGTTGAAGTTGGAGACAATGACGGGCACCGGGAGCGCGATGGTCAGGACCCCGGCGATGGCGCACAGGATGCCCACAATCTTGCCCCCGGCGGTGGTCGGGCACATGTCGCCGTAGCCCACGGTCGTCATGGTGACCACGGCCCACCAGAAGCCGTCGGGGATGCTGGAGAAATGGGACTCCGGCTCGTCCACCTCGGCGAAGTAGACGGCGCTGGAGAAGAGGATGACGCCGATGAAGAGGAAGAAGATGAGCAGCCCCAGCTCCTGCATGGACGCCTTCAGCGTCTGGCCCAGGATCTGCAGCCCCTTGGAGTGGCGGGAGAGCTTGAAGATGCGGAAGACCCGCACCAGCCGGATGACGCGCAGGATGGCCAGGGACATGTTCTGCTCGGCGCTGGGCTCTGTCTCCTGGACCAGCTCGGTGATGACGGTCGCGAAGTAGGGGATGATGGAGATGATGTCGATGATGTTCATGATGTTGCGGAAGAAGCCGGCCTTGCTGGGGCAGACCACGAACCGGAGCACCAGCTCGAAGGTGAACCACACGATGCAGGTGGACTCCACCATGAAGAAGGGGTCGGTGAACATGGAGGGGGAGAGCACCAGCCTGCTGGCGTTGCGGCCGGGGTCCCTCACCAGCTTCAGCTCCCGGTCCTCTCGGAACTCGGGGAGCGTCTCCATGCAGAAGATGGTGATGGACAGGATCACCACCAGCACGGACACGGTGGCCACGCCCCGGGCGGCCACGGAGCTCTCGGGGTACTCGAACAGGAGCCAGAACTGCCGGTGGAAGTCGTTGGTGGGGAGCAGCGTCTCGGGGTCTTTGATGTAGCCCTCGTCCGCCCGGAACTCGTCCATGGCCTCGCTGCCCAGCTCGTAGAAGGCGATCTCGTTGGCGAAGACGTCGACGGGGACGTTGGCCGGGCGCCGCACCTTCCCGCCGGACTGGTAATAGTACAGGATCCCGTCGAAGCTGGGCCGGTTCCTGTCAAAGAAATACTCGTTCCGCATGGAGTCGAAGAAGCGCATCCGCTTCTCCCGGTCGCCCAGGAGGGTCTCGGGGAACTGCGTGAGGGTGCGGAGCTGGGTCTCGAACCGCAGCCCCGCGATGTTGATGATCACCCGCTGGTTCCCTTCGTTCAGGGCCGCGGGCTCCAGCCCCGGGGGGTCCGGGTAGTCTCCGGGGAGCCGGCAGAAGGCCGTCTCGTGGCTGCCGCTGTCGCCGAGCAGCAGCTTCCAGCTGGAGAAGGGGCCGGCCCCAGGCCGGCCTTTGGGGGCGCTGGTGGGGTTCAGGTCCGGGTCGTAGCCGGGCTGTTCCTGGATTTCGTCCGAGTTATCGAAATTGACCAGAGCCACCTCCATTTCTTTCCAGCCGCATCCATCCATCCTAGGGGAGGCGGGAGCGGAGTGGAGACCTCGGTCTTCCCGGCCTGCGGGGAGCTGCGGGGAGAAGAGGCGCGTCAGGTGGGAGCGAGGACGGGGAGGACGGCTGGCCCTGGGTCCTCGACAGAAGGTGGGTCGTTGGACTAAGGGATGATTTATGCTCAGCTGGGGGAGGAACCCCTGGTGGTTTTGGCAACATTCTTCCCTTGAGATCGGTTTGCACCCCAAGTCTGCACACACTAATAACTAGATGACGCTGGGGACAGGGAGCCGGGCCGAGAAAGGACAACTTCCTCCAGACAAAGGGGCCTTCATACACGGTCGTCGGTAGCGGCCACCGTGGGCGAGGAGTTGAGGTTTCCTAACGCTAACACATTGTTAATCACGCATTTGTGTGCCGTCTTCCGGGCACCCCGTCTCACCCTCAGCTCCTTTCTGTCTCTCACTGGACAGCCAGGCCCTCACGGATTCTTTCGGTTTCAGCTTCAAGACACACCTGGACGTCACCCCTGCTCAGCACCCCGCCTCCTCCTCTTGGGCCCCGTGGCGGGCGGCGTGGAGACACAGCCCCGTGGGTCCCGCTGGGAAGGAAGAGGTGAGGCTGGAGGCCGGGTGGGCTGTGCAGGGAGCTCTCTGTGCCTTCGCCCCTGCCCTGTGAGGACTCCGAGGCTTGCTCGGAGGGCACAGTCCATGAGGTGGCACGTGTACACGGTGGAAAGATCATTAGATTATAGCTGTCGTTTTCGCCAGCTTCCCCACATCGCAGGAACTTTAGAAGCCAACAACGGTTGGTATTTTAATTTTATTTTTTGCATGTGTGTGGCCTAAGTCCAGGATGTTTATGGGAAATGATTTGATTTCTAAAACCCCTTTCGGCAGGTGGGAAGTAGGTGGTCGTGTGTGTGTGTGTTGAGGGGGGCGCTAAGGGGAGCGTCCCGCGGGGCTCGGGCACCCACAAACAGCCCGAGGTTCCTTCCTCGGCCCCACACACACTTCGGTTTCAACTTAACACATTGCGGACGGATCACGAGAATCCTCGTGTTTTCATATTACACAGTGTTTTACAAAGCATCATCCTTTAAAAAGACATTAGCTTGTGAGAACATGTGATAAATAACTTCACAAATGATTTTAAGGTGTGCCTTTAACACTGATGTAAAACGTGTTTTGTACTCGTTCAGTAGAGACTTAGCTGGCCACTGGGTAAAGCTGGCAAGGAAACTCCTGGTCCGCAATGTGCTAAGGACCCTGAAGGCAGGTGAGCTGGGGTGAGGGTCAGAGCCCGGGAGCAGTCTCACTCACAGGGGACAGGACAGCCTACAGCGTCACAGTGTGTCCGTATCCTGTCCGCTCGTCTCACTGCTAAGGGACAGTAACAGACTGGAGTGGGCTCTGCCCCTGGGCTGCCCTCCTGGCTCCTGGGAGGAGCGGATACTCTGGGGGTGGGGGTGGGGGGCACCCTGGTGAGGGGGGGCTGTGGGCTGTGGTATCTGGGGGGGGCTCCCATGGTGCCAGGCAGGGTCCTGGATCCGCGGGCAGAGTGCAGGGCCCTATGTCTGCCCCTCCACCAGCATTCTCGGGCTCCAGGGGGCTGTGAGGGCGGCCTGGCTGGGACATGTCACTCCACTGACCGCCAGGGCCGATTTGGCTGACCTGGCTGGCGGGGCGGGCGGGTGTCCCTCCTCCCTCGCCCATCCATGCCCTCGCACCGAGTGGGAAAGGATGATCTTCCCCCAGAGGGGAGGACCCGTCTCGGTCTCAGGTCAAGGGCATATGAGTAGCCGCGCTCCCCCACGGGAGCCTCCACACAAGCTCTCGGAGGCTCCAGTGGGATCACCGGCGCTCGAGGCTGAAGTGACATCGGACTGGAGTCCCCCACAGCATCTGGGGCTTCAGCATCTGGCACTGGCCGGGCACAGCGCCCGCCAAGACGGTGTTGGGGTAAACAACCTCTTTCCCCTGAACACACTGTGTTTCTTCCCTCCAGGACACTGGCTGCGAGTCAGACGGCACCTGGAGAGGACGCGTGCCCTAAAGGCGCAGGTCAAGTGAGCTTGCTCTCCCGGGTGACAGGGAGGGCTTAGGAGGGAGGAGGGGGCCCGGGTGGCTGGGCATGCGGCTCTCTTCCTTGTTAGAGTGGGGTGGGCGCAGCGGGGGGCGTCCATCTCTCTCCTGCAGGGATGGCTCAAGGACAGAGCTGTGTTCCTATAGCGACAGGGCCTCGGCTCTTTCCTTTATAACCTGAGAGAGGGACCCGCCGGTAACTCCTTCCAGCAGGGAGAGCTGGGCTCGATTTCCTGACTTTGGAGAGAAGACTTTGCTCTGGGGGCGGCTGGGAGCAGGGCTCGCGGGCCTCCTCCTGGTTCTGTGCACCACCAGGGCCTCGGGTGACCCCCCGTTTGCTGGTAACACTAGTTACAAGCCCTGACTCTGGAGCCTGCAGGCCGAGACTTGCAACAGTGAGCACTAGCCCCGTGCAAGTCATTGAACCTGTGCCTCAGTTTCTTCACCTGTAAAATGGGAGACTCCTGGGGTTGCGGGGCCTGCCTTTGGCGCCCCTTGATCGTCTGAGTCATGTTGGCTTCTGGGTCCCCCAGCTCATGCCCGGGCTGGCTCTCTGTGCAGGGAAAGGTGCTCTCTTCCCGGCTTCACACCTGCATCGGTTTCCAGAGCCTGCGGGGTCTGCCTGCGGGATGTCCTCTCTCCCACCCTCCTCTCCTCTCACCTGGATTGGGGCCATGGCTCCCCACGTGGTTACAGGTGCTCCTGCTCACAGCCAGGTGGATCCAGTTGCCCCGGCATAGCCTCCAGCAACTCCTCCCCAGCCAGATCGACACCCCCCCCCCCCCACCCGGCCTGGAACTGTGTGCACCCCTTTCCCTCCCATGCTGTGGTGGGCCCCGGCCTCATCTAGTCTCCACAGCCAATTCTGGGGTCCATGGCCACGCGTGGTATCCTTGTGGGGGCTGGAGGGGAGGAACCCTGCTCCATGGGGCGGTCACCCCCCCCCCCCCCCACAGTGCCCCTGCCCTCCCACACTGTCCTTCCCTGCACAGGCAGCCGGGGCTGGGGAGGCAAGGCCGGTATTAAATGTTGACACTGAACAACGAGATGCTGAATGGCAGCCTCTCCTTTTTGCAAGCACCCTGAGTCTTGAGTTATTGCCTCGGGGTCTCCTCCCTAAAGAACCTCCCCATGGCTACGTTCCCGGATGCAGTGCGCTGTGTGCCCTGGGGAAAGTTACTTAACCTCTCTGGGCCTCAATTCCCTCAACTGGAAAGCTGGGATAATCACCCTGTCCACAGAGAGACCTGGGGAAGGGTTCTGATCCCGTGTTACCCCAGTACCTAGTGCAGTGATGGCGAACCTATGACACGCGTGTCAGAGGTGACACTCGAACTCATTTTTTTGGTTGATTTTTCTTTGTTAAATGGCATTTAAATTTATAAAATAAATATCAAAAATATAAGTCTTTGTTTTACTATGGTTGCAAATATCAAAAAATTTCTACATGTGACACGGCACCAGAGTTAAGTTAGGGTTTTTCAAAATGCTGACACGCCGAGCTCAAAAGGTTCGCCATCACTGACCTAGTGTGTTGTCTTGCCCCGAGAAGGGCCTCTGTCCATACCTGTTGAATAGCTCATTGCTTGGGACGCGAAGGTGTGAGCAATGAAATGAAGCA
Source organism: Myotis yumanensis (assembly GCF_028538775.1). Lineage (NCBI taxonomy): Eukaryota > Metazoa > Chordata > Mammalia > Chiroptera > Vespertilionidae > Myotis > Myotis yumanensis. The sequence goes on from NW_027223768.1 coordinate 6,131,770, forward strand.
GTCATGGAGGGATTGCGGGCGCCTGGGGGGTGGGGTGGGGTAGGTGCTGGAAGCTGCCTGTGTGCCCGACATCCTCCACCCCAGAAGCCAGCCCATTCTCTGGCCCAAGTTCTGCTCTGCCTCCTGGGCTTGCTCTTATGTGGGCCACTGAGCAAGGGGACTCTGGGGCCCCCTTCAACCCCAAGAAGGCCCAGAATTTCTGGAGCAGAAGTGGGCAGAGTGGGCGGGGGTCTGGGGACAGCCCAGGCTCAGGTGGGGGGTTGAGCCTGCTGTTCTAGAAGGCTCCGAGCCCCACGAGTGAGGAATGTGGACCAGAGAGTAACGCGTCTCCCTAAGATCGTGCTGGGAACCGAGCCAACCTGGGAGCTCACGCCTGTTGCCAAGCTCACGACTGAACTTCCCCAGAATGCCTCGGGAGCGCCAGGAGAAAGACTCCGGGGCCTTGGGGGGGAGGGGGGTGGTGGCGAAGGTCCCTGCAGAGACTGCAGGGCGGGTCAGAGGGTAGGGTGGCAAGGACTCACCGGGGGAGCAGCGAGGAGCAGGCGCGCCTGGTCGGCCTGTGGGGGCCTGGGTGCCCGGCTGGGTCAGCTCCCCATGGCCCCGGCGTCTTCGGGCGTCGGCGGCAGGAGCTCTGGAAGAAGAAGCCTGAAGCTGATGCCTGGACTCGGAAACCCTACCCTCCGTGAAACAGGATCGCCCCTGCTGTCTGCCTCCGGAGGACGCCGAGGGGCTGGGCCAGGGGCGGTGGCAGGCGCAACGCAGCGGTGAAACTGGGCAAAGTGGATCCAGGGACGGATGACCCTCTACCTTCCGGGTCAGATCCAATGCTGACCCAGAGCCTGAATTAGCTGCTGATTCAGACCCATTTCCCCAAATCCCTGATCACACAGAGGCACAGAGGGTGGCGCCGGTGGGCCCTGTCTCTCACATCACCCAGCTTGGAGAGGTGGTCGTCCAGCCAGTCCTCATTCTCGGGGCTCCTCAGGGACTGTCCCTGGCTCTGAGGTTCTTATGAGGGACCTAGACTTTGCCGGGGCCTCTCCCTATGACAAGGGCCAGAGTAGGGGTACAGCTGGGGCTTGACGTCCCCCTGGACTGGGGGCCAGAACCTTGGCCTGACTGACCAGGGACAAGGCCCTTTCCTCCAATCAGATGCCCTCAGACCTAGGAAGGCCATGGCCGAGGACAGGGAGTGTTGGGGAGGACCCTGGAGAGAGAGAGAGAGAGAGAGAGAGAAAGAGAGAGAGAGAGAGATGACACCCTGTGCTCTCTGACCTCACTGCCCCGAGGGGCTCTATCTGCAGAGGCTGAGAGCTGGAATAAAGCTGCACTGGTTATAAGACATGACGTTGAGTTTACATTTACTAGCTGGTCACCTTGTACACAGCCCTCTTCTCTCTGAGGCAACACAACACAGTGGTTCAGCACAGGCTCTGGAGCCGACCGCCTGGGCCCAAATCTAGGCTCCGCTACTAGCTGTGTGACCTTAGGCAAACCGCCTAACCTCTCTGAGCCTCCATTCCCCCGCCCCCCTCACCACCACACCCTTTCTCTCTTCAAAGGACATTTTTGCATGAAAGTCTAAACACAAAACCAAGAGAAGCTGCTCTGCTTGAGTTAGAAGCGAGGTGGGGTCCTGACCCTGCCTGCTGGGCCCCGAATTCCCTGCTCCCTGAAACCGCTCCAGCTCCCTGGATCACAGTCTGATTAAAGTCCTGTTTCTCATGCTGCCCCATTGAGGTCTGACCTCCCGGTCGTCCAGGCCCCCCGCCCCCCACATGTCCCCGGCCCCCTCCCCGCGGCGTGCAGGCCAGTGACGCAGTCCCACGTGCTCCCTCCCAAGAACCTGATCTCCCTGCTCCCCACTCTGACCTCTGGCTCCGTTACCACCAGCGGGAGCGGGCAGCGGCCCGGGCCTCCATTCGATCCACTGGACACCGAGCCATGAAAAACAACTCCCTGATCAGATCCCGGGGCCCCTCAGGCCTGGGCTGGGCTTGCCCTTCTGACCTAAACTCCCGAACTCCAGTTTCGGGGGCAAAAGGACAGGCAGGGCCATGCACACTCAGCGACGCCTGGACCACCCCAACTATGTACCCTCGGATGAGACTTGGCAGGGAGAGGCGGCCCAGAGGTGGGCGGGTGAGGCCCACGTGGGGGTGAATAGGAAGCTGCTTTCTGAGGCCAGGGAACAAAGGGCCCTCAGGCCTGAGCGGCCCAGAGTGAGGCCCTGCTCCCTCCCTCAGCACTGAGCACTGAGCGCTGAGCACTGAGGACAGCGCAGCGAGCAGGCTCTCTTCCTACAAGCGCACGTTTGCCCTGCACTGTGCTCCCAGGTGGAGACAGAGAGGTAATGAGGGGAGGGGAGGGGGGGCGCAAAAGCAATAGGTGTGGACCTATGACTGTAAAGTGGACCTATCAGGAGCTATTGTGGGCCCAGCACCCAGCTCTGAGCAGCTGCAGGGGTGGTGGGGAGGGGTGGGGAGGTGGGACACGAGCATCTGCTGCAGAGCACAGAGGAGGGAAGCTCTCCTCCCTCCCGAGCGGCCTGGGCTGAGTCTCATAGGATAAATGGGGTCCCTCGAAGCTGGGACGAGAGTACGGAGACGGTACACTCGGCATATGCAAAACAGCCTGGTTTGCCTGCAGCCTCTAAGCTCGGGGATGGCCCGCCCCCACGAGACATGACAGCAGGGTCCCTTCCGGGCAGCATGTGGAGAGCGGCTCTGGACTCAGACAGACCTGGGGCGTCTCTGAACCTTTCTGAGTCACGGGCCCACACCTTGTTGCTCTTGGCCTCCCCGAGCTCCTCGGATGTAAAGGGCAGTTTGCTGTTTACCTTGCGAGGCTGTTATACGGGGAGACGGGGAACACTGCAGTCACAGGGCAGGCTGCGGAGGTGGCTCCTGCCTCTTCGACGAGGCGCAGACACAGATCGGAGCTCTGGAATCAGGAGATGTCGAAAGGTCTGCTGCAGCCCTTCTCGGGGCAGGAAGCCCCTCCCAGCAGCAGGGATGGGGGGCACCCAGGCCCTGCCCAGCTGCTGGGCTTGGGCGAAGGGCGCTGGCCATCGCAGCGCTGAGGCCGTGGCCATTTATTCCATCGCAGTCCGACCTTGTCCTAGCGGAGAGGCAGCAAGGGGAAGAGTGATTAGGATCGTGAGCGCTGGTTCGCAGATGCAGGGGCGTAGACGGGACGTTGGCCGTCACTGATGCAGACGCAGAGGCCTGTGACTTGCCAGGGTCCCCCTGGGAGTTCCTGGCAGGTCCCCCGAGTTCCCCGGGCAGCGCTGTTCTAAGCAGCCTTTGACTCCAGCCTGGTGACATCGCAGGAGCCCAGCAATCCCCGCAGGCTCTGCCCCTGGGCCCAGGGCTGTGAGCTCAGAGGGCCCTGCCCTGAGTGTCACCTGCATCGCGGTTACTGCCCTGGAACCCTCGGCCTGTGGGAAGGACCGCGCAGGACCGAGTGCTGTAACTGGGGCCTGTCCTCGCACGATCAGGGACACGGGGCCCACGGGGTAGACTGGGGCCGGCTGGTGCGGCTAAACCCAGCGCCTGGGGGGAGACAGGCGGGCAGTACTTGTAGGAAGGATGCCATGCTGAGCAATGCGAAGGGGGTGTGACTCCAGCTAAGAGGCAGAGCCCGGAGCCCCCGTGGAATCACAGCATTAGGCGGAGCCACCGGGTAACAGTCAGCATTGGGGTGTCTCTCATTCCTGATCCCCAGGGGGCAAGAACTGGCAAGACAAGGCAGACCTCATGCTGGAGGAGCTGCCGTGGCTAAGCCCCGGGAGGTGGGCTGAGGCTCGGAGCCAGGCGGGGCCGGGGCTGCTAGTGAGGTCAGGGTCCAGCTGTGTGGACGGAGGTTACAGAGGCTGGAGCCAGGCAGGCCAGGGGCAGCTGGGCCAGGAGGGGCAGCTGGGCCAGATCATGGCTCATTATCGGTCGGATGAGAGGAGGACTGGGCGGCTGGAGGGCGCCTGGAGCAGCTCTGCCACTGACTTGCTGGGGGATCTGGGCTTTTCACCTGCACGCTGGGACAGGAGCCCCCTTCCGCCCGCCTCACAGGCTCCTTGTGATGAAAAAGGAAGCGTTGAAGTGACAGCTGCTTCCCCTCCCGCCCACCATGAAGTCCTTCCACCTGTGAGCCCCCAGGGCAGCAACCTGGCCTCGGGCTGCCTCTGTGTCCCCGGCGTCCAGGACAGGGCTGTGGCCGCTGTGCAGACGGAGGGAGAGGACGGGCCGCGCCGGGGCCAGGCTGCCAGGCCCTGGCAGTCGCAGGGTGGGGAGGAGGGAACTGCCTGGTGATGGATGAGGCCGCCCGCCAGCCCTTGCCCATCTGGCAGCCCGAGCAATTTGCATAAAAACAAAGACAGCTCCAGAGGCATGAAATATTGATGCCCGAGTCTTTGCAGAGCGGAATTTCGGTCTTGCTCGGAGAGGGCCCCCCTCCCGCCCGTGGGAAGGAGGCTCATTCCACGAGGCTGCAGCGCCCCTGCGGAAGGAGCCACCTGCGAGGCCTTGGGTCTCAGGTGAGACTGATTTTCATTAAACTGGGGGAAAGCACATTGGATCGCGTCCTGGGAGGCTGTTTGTAGTCGGAGGAAGGCAGACGGGAGCTCGGTCCCCTCAGGAGGCCCTGCTCCCTCAAACCCTCACAAAACAACCCACTGACCCATCTTCCAAGAGTGGCACCTTCAAGAGTGTGACCGTGGGGAGGGAGAGGCCCCACCTGGGGAGGGTGTGCTTGTGCGGGGGTGCATTCTCACCGGCGTCCTGGAGGGGGCGCTCGAATGAACGAGGCCCACACAGTGCAACTAGGGCCGCGGTGGGGGGCTGAGCCCCGAGGTGGAAAGAGGAGGTGCTTCAGGGGCAGGCACAGCACCGGGGGTCTCCGTCCTCGGGGCAGGTCCGGGGCGCTGTGAGTCTCCAGTTTGGCTTCTCCCGGAAGGCGGGGGTGGTGACCTCAAGTCCGTTCTGTGCGGCGTCCCGCAGGCGCTGCCTTCTGGCCTCGGCCCCTCCATGTCCATCTGCCGGGGGAGCGAACATTCGGCTCCGGCCAGGTCCCCACGACAGCAGGCCGGTCCTGAAAGGTCTCTCCGAGCGAGCGAGCACCTCGGGGCCGCGGGCCAGGGCTTAGTCATCTCTGGGTCCTCGCTCCGGCCACGCAGGAGGCACCTGAGAATGTCGACGAGATTAACCTGAGTGTGGGAGGTGGGCGGGCAGGGCCAGGGCTGACCAATAGCACGAAGGGAGCGTCCCCAGGCCCGTGGCCAAGGCTGTGGCTCCTGGCCGAGGGGTTTGGTGGGAGAGGCTTCCCCTGGGCCCTGGTTGGTTGACAAGTGAGCCTCCTCTCTAGCCAGCGGCCCCATCTTTCGTCTTTTTTTTTTTTTTTAATGTTTTTTAAATTTTATTTTCTATTTTTTTTTAAAATACACATTCACAATAAAAAAAAACAGTGAAAAATAGAAGAGTGTAACAATAAAAACAATGCTCCAGCCGGTTTAGCCCAGTGGATAGAGCGTCCGCCTGAGGACTGAAGGGTCTCGGGTTCGATTCCAGTCAAGGGGAGGTACCTCCGTTGCAGGCTGGATCCCGGGGAGGCAACCAATGGATGTGTCTCTCCCACATCGATGTTTCTCTCTGTCTCCCCCTCTCGCTTCCACTCTCTCTAAAAATCAATGGAAAAATATCCTCGGTTGAAGATTAACAAAAAATAAAATAAAAAATAAAAACAATTATTACAGTCTCAACAAGTTGAGCCTTTTCTTAAACATTCTTATTCCAAGTACAGCTGACTTGGCTGGGGAAGGGGTTGGAAAGTAACCCCCTACTGTGAGCAAGCGATGCCAACCCGCAGTCGCCTGCCCACCCCATGGCTCACGGAGCAAACCCCTCGGCCCGGTATCTCCCTCTCCCCTGGGTTAAGATGAGGACCCATCGCCCGTCCTGGTGGGCCCGCAAGGTCTTGGTGTAAAGGCTGACGAACCCAGACCCGTTTGGGTCAGTGCCTTCGTTCAGCCCTGGCGGTGCCTCCCCGGGGTCAGGACCAGGATGCTGGCTGGTCCTTTATGGGAACTGGAGTGTGGAGGAGCGGAGGGCGAAGTGGAGGAGGGGGGAGAGCTACATAGAAGGTCGTCTTGCCCTGTAGAAAGGCTGCTAACCTAGGGCCTTCTCTGAGACCAGAGTTAATCCCGTTCCGAGTGCTTACTATGTGCTAGACATTGTACTTTACAAATGCGATTTTATGTAACCCTCATGCCAACTCCTCATTTGTTTTTTTCATTTACTATATAACAAAGATTCACTGAGCATGACTCCCGTCTTATTAGAAACCAGGGGCCATTTCTGACTGCCTCCCGCACCCCGGCCCCTCTTCTAGGTAATCACCCACCCCTCTCCTTTCTGATTCCCAGCACCCCCCCCCCCCCGCCCTCCTCCCTCGTGGTCTGTCTGGCCACCGATGCTCTGAAGTGGCCTTTGTACCAGTTTCTCCTCCTTCTTCCCTCCAGTGTTCTCTCCACACAGCACCCTAAGTGACTGTTCCGTATGCAAATCAGATCTGTCACTCTCCTCCTCAGCACTCTTCGGGGACTCGCCATCTGCTACGGTGCGAAACTGAAATTCCTTTCCTGGCGAAGCAGGAAGGCCGCGGCTTAATTTAGGAGGCTTCTTTGAGGATCAGATGAGACCGAATGCAGCAAGATGCTCGCGAACTAGAACGCGTGCGAGCAGTGTTGGGGTGGTCACGCCAGGAGGAGATGCAGGCAGCAGGGGCCGAGGTGCCTGTGGCAGCTGTGTCATTGGCCCCGTTCTTTACTCCTCTCTGTATCCATGCCCTTTGTCGTGTGACTCTGTAGTTCCCCCTGGCCCTTGACGCTGGGTCCAGCCATGTGACCTCTTTGGCCAATAGAAGGAGGTGGGAGTAACAGGGTGCCAGTTCCGAGCCTTCAGCTTCCAACAGCACTCGGCCAGCCTGCTGGTCCAAGGAGGGGGAGAGCCATGAAGACCCTAGTGGCCTCAGCTGAGCTCAACTCAGTTCAGAGATTCCCAGCAGCCCCCCAGGGACAGGAGCAGGCCTGGCTGGGATCAGCGGACCCACAGCGCAGGAGAAATCATACATGACCCTGGTTGGGAGCCTGAGTCTGAGGGTGGTCTGTGATATTACACTATCCACCGATACAGCATCCCTCCTCCAATCCCCAAACTTGGCAAACAGGTCATAGTCCGACTATGTGACCAATAGTTAACGGGTCAGAGACACAAAATAACCTTCAAGAAAGAGAATGGCAACAAGACCAAAGAGACTCGATGGCAAAGAAATGTATTCACACTCACCAAGTAAGTGTCAGAAGAGAAATGAGTCAGAGACGGGAGCAGAAGGAAGGGGAACCAGCCCGTGAAACAGCCGGGCCCACCTCCCCAGCTGGGTGGAGCCTGTCTGGCAGGTGTCGTGGGGGGAGGGGAGCTGATGTGCTGGCGATGACCCCCCCGCCCCCGCCCCGGTGGCGATGGCAGAGCAGGAGAGCCTGGTGCCATTAAGCAATCACATAATTTAATTAACTCGTATTGGCCGATTCCTCCATGTTTCTATAATTTGGCTCCCGCGGAGACATTGCAGTCGGCTTGGGTACGTTTCCAAGCCCTTTGACGGCTATATTGCTCCTTTTGATTTAATTGGCATTCTGGTCTTGGGTTTCTAATCAGGATCCAAAACTTGATCCAATTTGATTTGGGATCCTGATGGCATTTGAGCTCACCCGTCTGTGAGGGCGAGGGCTAGAGTCCTGTCGGCAGCGAGCTCATCAGAATAAAAGCTGCCTTCTGATGCCCAGCCAACAGGCTTCGAGTAGCCTCCCCATTAACCCCCGCATATATACATCTCTGGTGGGATTGCAGGAGTGATGGCTCCTGCTTAGGAGGAAAAGTTGGGGGAGGGAGGCACGGAGACTCATTACCTTACAGCATCTTTCCAGGCCCCCTCCCCACCTCAAATCTCCCTTAGAAAGACCTTCCTGGGATGGTGATGCAGGAAGGATGCTTCCAGCCCCTCTAGTCCAACCTGCTCCCTTCACCCAATTGGACGCTCGGGCTCAGAGAGTTTACACAAGTTGTCCAATTTCACGGTCCCCCGCCTGCTCCACGTGGGAGGGTTCACACCGGGGAGGGCATGGCTTTGTCCTCCCTGTGGGGTGGCCGACTGAGCAGAGACAGGGCACGTGGCTGAGTGCATCTCTGAGGGCAGGGGCCACGCCTGCTTGACCCCAAGAATTACTACTGTACACGTCTGCTGGGGCCTCAGCGTGCGCTGCTGACTAGCTGAGGTCTGGGGGTGGGGAATGGTCTCCACGCCCTGTCCTCAGTCCTGGGTTTGACCGGCTGCGGCTCCCCATCTGCCATCCCTTCTCTCAAGCTGCGATCTTGGCAGGAACAACCCACTTACTTGTGCTTCATTACCTGTCCTCTCTTTCCAACTGCTCACACGCCCAGAAGGTAATAAGCAAAGTGTTCCCGATTGAGGAGCCACGGGCTAATTTCTCTCCTCCGTACTTCCTGCCTCCCTCCCTCCCCCCAATAAATCCACTCTTGGCACTAAGGTCGGATGAGCCCTGACAGCTCAGGGGCGCTCTCTGTAGAGGAGCAAGAACACCATCTGAGTGCCACTCCAGGTCTCAATATGGGGCAGGGGACGAGCTCAGAGGCGTCCTCAGTAAGACGAAAATGGCCAACTACCGAATTGTTTCTTGCACTCGTATTCGGTGGTTTCATTTTGAACTCACGAAAAGGTCCTGTTTTGCAGAGTTGAGACCCGGAAGAGGACTCGCCAATCAAGTGAGCTCTGTCCTTGGTGCTGAGGTCTCGGCTATGGCACCATAGGTCTCATCCAGGAAAGCAGAACCAGCTTCGCCGAGTGGGGGCGCTGTGCACCCGTTTGACAACTAGGATTTGGATCCTAAGACACGGCTCCAATAAGCAGGCCACAGACCCGGCTTGAAGGCTTTTCACAAACCTATTGTTACAGAGTTTGAGCTATGTTTTCCACGCCTCCGGGATGGCTTGGCAAAATGCCACCCACGAACAGTCTGTATTTTGATGGTATGACCACGTGGATTCTGGATTTCCCGGTACTGTCCAATTTCAAGTATACTATCACCTGGCTTCCACAAATCATTGCAATGCCCATGAAGTGCTAATATTTTTGCCAACAAGCCCACATCTCCAGGAACCATAACTTAGTTATGGAAGTAGTTTAATAACTTTTTGTCCAACTATGTATCTCGATTTCTGGCTTTGAAAATATGGCCTTGCATAGAGATGGTCTGTTTGATAGCTCGTATGTTGAGAATGCACGACCACTGGATAAGGAATTGCCAGGATTCTTTTTCTTTTTTTTTCCATGAAAAACTTTTGTGATTAGAGGGCATGCCTAGTAATGAGATGAGCTTCCATTCTCTGGGCAAAAAGGCAAAAGAATAAGCAGTTCTGAGTGGACCCTGCCTACACAATATGACACAGAGTTAACCAGGATAAAACATAAGACAAGAGAGGGTGTCCTCCCCTCACCCCCCACTGACTCAACCAGTTGCTCCGAGACTGTGTGGACAGAGGAGTGGTGACAGGATGGGGATAGTCACACAGTTAATGAGTCCCTCCTCTGAGCCTGTTGGAGAATCTGGACAGTGGCAGGAGGCCAGTGGCGGTCCAAGGGCAACCCGTGGGTCTGTTCGGGGTACTTCTCAAAGCCGCTTGGAGAAGGGTCCCATCTCGGCTCACCTCTACGTGCCTCAAAGTTCTCTCACTCTCCTGGATGGGGGAGCCCCATTCAAAGTTGACACCAGCTGTTCAATCCAGGAAGTAACTGCTGAGCAGTAACTATGTGCCCATCCCTGTGCCTTGAGCATTGAGGACTGCAGGGGGCAGGAGTGGCCATAGAGCAAGTGGTGGAGGAGGCTGGGAGGCGAGAGGAGGGGGACTGCCTGGAACCTCAGGATGGGTATTATGAGCTTAGACTCTAGAGCCCTCCAGCCTTGCTTAAGGCCCAGCTCAGCTGCTGAACAGTTAGCTGTGTGACCTGGGGAAGGTCAGTCGGCCCCTCCTAAACCCAAACACATTAATTTATAAAACGGAGGTGTAAAAACAACATCCCTACCCTCACAGAGTTACTGTTGTTGGAATGAAATACGATAATTTACGTAGAGGGTTTAGTTCGGTGTCCACAGGTGCTCCCTCGTTGGCAGCTCTGTTTGTGACCTGCAGGTGTGGTGTACCTGACAGGTGGGTGGCTTGGGAACAATAACCAAGCACCCCGAGACCCATGCCCTCCGTCCCCGCCCTCGGGCCTCCTTGGACAGTGAAGCTGCTGCAGTTGGTCTTGCACTTCCCGCTCTCCCTCCAGGATACGTTAGTCGTTTAGTGTCGTTTAGTCGTAGTCTTGTCCTCTTGTCACATCTCCTCACCTTCCAGGTGGTTGTGCGTGGATTGTTTGGGTATTAACGCCGCATCGTGCCTGGTGCAGACGGAGTCATTGGCTTTGAACCTGGAGGGTTACCTGGGCTCCAGTGTAAGGCTTGTCTCCACAGCCACCTTTGGATGTCCTCAGGGCTGTCTCCCATCCCAATCCCTGTGAATCTACAACCCCCATGACTCAGCCAGACATTCAGGATTTCCTAAGCGCCCTCGGGATGTACGTCAGAGGAGCCAGCAGCTAAGAAACAGCTTCTCGGAGGCTGCTCTCGCGGTTTCCTGTCCTCACCAAGCATGACCTTTTAGCTTTCCATCCAATGAGGCACCTGGACCAGATGATTATAGTTGGTCTTTTGAAATAAAGCCAGCAGTTCAAAGCATGCTCCTGTGTCCATTGTCTCCTGGCCGACAGCGGGGGCGGGGCGGTGGCAGGGGCGGAAGTGGTGTGGCTTCCCCCTTCCTCCTCCTCTTTCTCCTTTTCTACTCGGGAATGTTCTCCTGCTTCCATCTCTCCCGGACAAGATCTCTCCTCCCTTTCACACCTGCTCGGATTAGGACCCAGGTTTCCCCTGTGCTGTGCTCCTGGCCTGATGGAAAGTGCATCCGGGAGCAGGTCTGAGTGTCAGGCCCTTCAGGCACCCCACCCTCGGTGCCCTTCCCGGGGCCTCCCCCTGCTCTCTCCCCAAGGCCTCTGCACGTGCGGTTCCCTCTGTGTGGAATGCTGCTCCCTGGGTGTCGGCATCAGCCACATCCACCAGGTCATCCTGGTTCTCTATCCAAAACGGCAGCCCCCCAAAACCCAACAGGCAAAACCAAACAAACAAATAAAAAAAATAGCAGCCCCCACCCCAGCCCTATCCTGCCCCCCTGCCCTATTGATCTCAACACTCATCACCATCGCATTTATCTTCCTCTGGTCCTTCCTTCACTCCAGGGGGCGGGATATGTTCTCCTTTTGTCTGCTAGACCCCCTGGTGCCTGACTCACCCCGAGAAGCCTGCTCATGGTTTGCTTTGAGAAACAGGAAGTGCCCTGTGTCTCTCCCCGACCCCCAGCTCTGCAGGGACCAGCGGGGAGAGAACCTGGAGAGGATCAGGGGCCCGGCTCTCAGCTCAGGGACAAGCGAGGTGGCCGGGTTGGGTGAGCCTGCCATGAAGGCATTTTCCAGTGCCGGGAGGAGTCTGTGCTGGCTCAGAGGTCTGGCCACCCGCCCACGCCCGCCACCTCAGGTCACAGAGAGGTGTCCCCGGCTGACTTGCATCTTTGGTGCATAGGCCTGGGCGTCCTGGCTCAGGAGGGTAGAGTCCACGTGGCTGGGTGGCTTCTGGAGGGAGAGGGGAGGCCCAGGGGAGGCCCAGAGTGGGGCTGGGAGGTGGGCAGGGAGAACAGGGGTGGGGGTGGGGTGGGTAAAGGCTTCTGGCTCACTCTCCAGGCAGCTCAGGCTGCTAACAGCCTTCCTAGACCTTTGCCCCCGTGTGGTGAGTGGAGGAACAGCAGGGCCTTTCCTGTCACCTGGTTTAGGCCCACTTCCCGGGGGGCCTGGGCCCAGGGGTGCCAGATACAAGCCAGGATGCCCAGTCAGACTTGAATTCCAGATAAACATCGACATGAGAGAGACACACCAATTGGTTGCCTCGCGCTCGCGCCCTGACCAGGCCAGTGGACCGAAGCTGCAACCTGGCTACAGGCCCTTGACCTGGTATCAACTCCGAGACCCTACAGTGTGTAGGCGGACACTCTAACCACTGAGCTATGCCGGCCAGGCAGGACCATTATCTCTTACTGGGTCCGAGGAGGGTCCGTACAGGAGGAGGTAAGAGAAGATAACGGCTCTCAATGATAAATATCAGAGGTAGCGGGCTGGAGGGGGCCAATGGGGGAAAAGAGGGAACATATGTAAGTAATACAACAATAAAGCTTAAAAAAATTACAAAATATTTCAGCGGTATATCAAAGAAGGTAAGGACTGTACGCCGTGACTTGGCTCTATAAATACAAGAAAAACACAACCCAACACTACACTTGGGGTCTAATGCAGGGGGTCCTCAAGCTTTTTAAACAGGGGGCCAGTTCACTGTCCCTCAGACCGTTGGAGGGCCGGACTATAGTTAAAAAAAAAACTATGAACAAATTCCTATGCACACTGCATATTTTGAAGTAAAAAAACAAAACGGGAACAAATACAATCTTTGTATTTGCATGTGGCCCGCTGGCTGTAGTTTGAGGACCCCTGGTCTAATGACTGTGGTTCCAGGAAGTGGTACTGAAGTCCCTTAAGTTTAGTGTGGCTGTGACACGGGACAGCCTCGGCCTCCGTGTGGGAAAAATCGCTCTCGTGTGGTCGCCCCTGGGTGACGGCGCATGGCCGCTGAGCCTTTGCGGTCACAGCAGGTGGTGGCCTCCGTGTCAGTGGCCCCAGAGTGTTAGTCCTGAGCCTGTCCTCCGAGGGGCTCCTGGGCACGACTGCAGGGCCACGTGCCACGGGTGGCCCACAAGCCACACGTCTAAATAGGTTAATGTCTCCAGCTACCGGCTCTACATAACATAGGTTCACTTCTTACCTCCACTCCTGCACCTCTGTAGCAGCGTGGGAGGCCGTGTTCAAATCCAGAAACTCCAGCTGGCTCACCGCTCCGTCACGCCACAGTGGAGTGTTCCGTCCCCCTGTCCCATCTGCAGCCCACGGCCCCTCTCGCCCTCCTGGCGCTGGCCTGCCCCTCGAGGTCTGCATTCCATGCAGCTGCAGCCAATCCCCCCGGGCCGGGCCGTTTAAAGCCACAGCGATGGATGGTCTCCGGCTCTGGGGGTCAGGGTGGGCCTCGCTGGGCTGAACCCCCTCTGGAGGTCAGGGTGGGCCTCGCTGGGCTGAAACCCCGGTGCTGGTGCTGTCGGGGCTGCATTCTGCTCCGGAGGCTCCGGAGGCTCCGAGGAGAATCTGTTGCTCACCTTCCCCAGCTTCTGGGGCTGCCCACGCCCTGGGCTGCGGCCCTTCCTCCTCCTTCAGAGCTGGCAGCACAGCGGTTCCCAATCTCGCGCTCCTCTCCCCTCGTTCACGTTCACTGATTACAGGGGGCCCACCTGGGCGACGCAGGCTCCTCTCCCGTCTCACGAGGCTTCACTTCGCCTGGGGTGGGGAACCTTCTTGCTGCCAAGGGCCATGTGGATGCTTATAACCTCTTTCCCGGGCCATACACAGTCATCAATTTAAAAATTAGCTGCTCTGCTTGGTCAAACATTTAATGAACCCACCCTAAGGCCTCGGCAGGTTCAGACCCAATGATTTCTCGGGCCTCACATGGCCCGTGGGACAGACGTTCCCCACCCGGACCCACATCTGCAAAGTCCCTTTGCCATGTCAGGCAGCATGTTCACGGGGAGCTGGATGTGGGTGTCTCTGGGGGGCCGTCATGACCTCTCACCGGGTCCCCGCGCACACGGTTGGCTCCTCCACCTCCCTGCACACGGCTGCTCGGGGCCGCGGGACCAGCTCACAGGGGCGAGGCCTGTCCTTGGGCGGGTGAGCCAGGCGATGAGTAACACGCAGGATGTGGAGGTGGGCTTGGTCTGTTTGGGCCAAGAATCGAGAGTCCCAGGCACCTGCTAAAAAGACCTAGAAGTGGGCACAGCTCCCGGCGTGAGCACCCTCTTGGCCCTGAGGACCCCTCCCGTGTGGAGAGGGACAGGGACCGAGAAGGCCCAGGGGGGGCCCCCAGCGCTGGAGGCCAGGGGAGGGTCCCCTCTTGGCTGGGGCTAAGGGGAAACACATGAACTCAAGTTCAATGGACTCGCTGAAACGTGTGCAGAGCCTTGTGTTGTGTGTGTACACTTCTGGGGAAGAGGTTTTACCATTTTCATCAAATCTCCGAAGTGACCCGGGAAAGCTGGGCACTGGGCAGAGCCGGGCCTGCTGGGTCGACCTCGGGCCTTTCTGGCCACAGTTACAGAGGCTGCCTTATCTCTGAGGTGTGCCCGCCCCCAGGGCTGGCCTCTGCCTTCACAGGGAGCCTGTGTAATGACTATTTGGGGTGCAGTGGGGCCCATGCAGTTAACTGCACATCTGGCCTGGGGTGTGGAGAGAGCGACCACCTGAGGGAGATGGGAGGAGCTGTTACCTGCTTCCTCCAGCAAACCCATGTTCAAGGGCATTTGCTGGTCCCTACACGCCCCAGGCAAGCAGAGCTCAGGACAGGCGCCAGATGGGAGAGTGCGAAGGTGGCCTTGGCCATCAGGTGGGTCTGACAGGTGAGCTGAGCTGTTGCTGTCCTTGCGGGGGATGGGAGGACGCGGACACAGTGGCATTCCACCGTGTGCTCTTTATTTTCCAAGAAATTAAGCTGCGTTTCTTCCTCCCAGTGAATTTCCTTAACAAGGATATTTTAAAGTCTTGGAAAACATGCTTGTCCTACTTTAATTGTGTAAAGACTGGGTGTGCTGGAAGGGAGAAAGGGAGGGGAAAGAGAGAGAGAGAGGAGGGAGAAGCAGTGGGGAGCAGGGAGAAAAGAGGGGGGAGAGGGAGAGAGAGTGGGAGGAGGAGGAAAGCAGAGAGAGAATGGATTTAAGAAATTAAAGAGCAGCTCTCCCCTTAAATGAACGATCTCTCCCGGCGCTCTCAGGCTATCTCCTCTCCGGTCCGCTGCTACCCCAGCCCACCTGCCGAGACGAAGCCCGAGGTCTCAGGGCAAGAACTGTCTGTGGGTCCCGGCTCAGCCCTGCAGGCTGCCAGCCCTGGGAGCCCTGTGATTACGGGGCATCTTCCCGGGCGTGTCTGAGGGGAGGGAGCCAGATGAGAAAGGCACCTGCGGACCCAGATGCTGGACTGTGGTGGCTGGTGGGGGTGCGGGTGCCCCCAGGAGAGTCCATCGTGGGAGATGACCGGAGATCTCTCAGCTCTGTGTTTTCAGCTCCACCACGGGGCTCCTTTGACCCCTCTCCGACCTCAGCATCTCTCCTCAGCCCCTCCCAGAACCTGAGCCCCGCCCATGCCCGCCAGGCAGCCCTGCCTCCAGGCCCCAGGGGTCTGGCCCCTCCACCCTGGCCAGTGAGGTTGGTCTCCTAGAGAAGCACCAAGCGAGGGAGGCCAGGAGCATCCCATAGGCGTCTTCTCTTCTGAGATGGAGCTTGAAATCCCCCTCCCCCATCTCCCAGAAATCCTTGCTTCTGAAGGAGAAAGTCACCCTGGGGAAACTGAGGCAGATACAAGCTACCCTTTACATTGACCCTCCCCAACGCCCTGTGATACCTGACTCCTTTGGCTGATGGTCAAGAGGACGGGCTCAGGCCAGCACCCGGCAGAGAGGGACGCCCAGGGGCGGTGACATCCGGTGGACGCCGAGGCCTGGGTCTGCTCTGAAAAACCTCCCGGGTCTCGCGGAGCACGGGATTCTCCGAGATTCTCTGATTTCACCGAAGAGGGCTGCTCCGAAGAGGAATCTATTTGCCTGAAGTTCTGGTTGTGGAGTTTAAAAACGAGCACCCTCCTTGTCTGGGAGGCGAGAGGCGGCTTCTCCATGCATTTGGCAATGACGTGCTGGGCATCTGAGGCAGGCCGGGTGCTGGGGTTCAACGAGGGCTGGTTTGAGAAGAAGAGGAAGCCACGGAAGGGTTGGGAACAGGAGTGACAGGATCCCACTTTGTGGGGTGTCACCGGGTTGGGAGGCGGGAGGGTGCCTGGTGGGCCCAGGGAAGAGGCCAGCGTGACAGTTCCCACAGAGACGCGGCAGTGGGGGTGTGGACACATGCTCGGGTCTGAGAATGTTCAGGAGGTAAAACCGATGGCCCCGGGAGCGGCATGGATGGAAAGGAGGGACTCCTGGTACCGGAAACCGGCTCACAGCTCACCGCACGGTCTCCTGTGGTTACTAACCGGTTCTCAACCTGTGGGTCGCGACCCCTTTGGCGGTCAAAGGACCCTTTCACAGGGGTCGCCTAAGACCATCTGCATATCAGATATTTACATGACGATTCATAACAGTAGCAACATGACAGTTATGAAGTAGCAACGAAAATAATTTTATGGTTGGGTCACAACATGAGGAACTGCATTGAAAGGTCCAGAAGGTTGAGAACCACTGGGTTAGAGAAGCTGAGTGTGCAAATGAGGGCGCTGCCTGTTGTAAGTAACAGAAACGCGGCTGCTGGGAGAAAGAGTGGGCCACGCCAGGGGCTTCACCACGTGAGGAGGGAACCTCTCTGCTGGGGGGACGGAGGTTGGGGGACCCCAAACTCCCCCCTCACGGTTGAAAGATGGCTGCTGAAGTTCTGCACGTCACATCCAGGGGAAGAAGAGGGGGTGGAGGCAACGGGATTTCCAGAATGGATGGGACGAATTCAGACTAATATCACCTTCTCCGGTTAAGGGATAGTTGAACATAACTGGACTTCCCTTACCAAAGAAGGCAAGAGAAACGGGTTTCCGGAAGGCAACCAGAGTCTCTGCTAAGCAGGGGCCATTTCCCAGAAGCCTCCCCAGGAGAAACAAACACGGAGAAAAAATAGCCCTGGGGGAGAAGGTGCAGGCCCCTGGGAGCGGCCCCGGCTCCGTCCCAGCAGCGCGGAGCCAGCGCCACCAGCAGAGGGCGCCGCGGCGCAGACGCCGTGCAGAACCGGTGGCGGCTGCCGGTCCCGCATCCCTCCCGCATCCCGGCCCAGTTGCCCCCCTGCCGCAGTCCGCGGGCTGGGCTGCTGGAGAAGGTCGCGGTTCTCCTTTAACCACCGGAAGGCGCCGCCTGATGGCTGGGCCGCTGCGGGTGTGGACGGAGACAGGGCTGCGCGCTCTGCAGGGGCCGGGCTGGAATTTTCCTCCCCGGGGCCTGACTTCCCTGCATCCTCCGATCCTGGCCCGAGGTTGCCAGGGACAGGCTCCTGCCGCCCCGGACTCTAGCCGGGACAATGCCAGCCGAATCCCACCCCAAAGCGTGTGTGCATGTGGGGGTTGGAGAGAGCCGAGGGGTACCCTCCCTGTCCTTTCTGTGCGCTTAGCTTAGGGACTGAGTTTACGGCAAGAACTCTGCACGGAGGCTGAAGGCGAAGACCGTCCCGGGCTCCAGGCGCAGAGCCCTGCCCCCACTTCCATCTGGTCACCTTGGGGTACGGATCCCGCTTGCTGTCTGCCGGCCTCCTCGCCTGCACAGGGCTGGTGATGGCACCTGGCAGGAGGGGTGCTGTGAGGCCCGTGAGTCACTACCACGTGAGCAGGGCTTGGGCAGAGCCTGGCGTGGGTCAGCGCCACAGTTAACTGTTATTATTATTGTTATTATTAGTACTATTACTATTACTATTACTGCCCCAGTGTCCTTCCGGTCACATGCAAAGTCCTCAAGGGTGAGGGGAAACTCCGTTAGTGGAGCTCAGGGCGGGCCACAGAGCCGTGTGCCAATCACTCTAGCAGGGGTGGGGCCACAAGGCACCGCTGATGCCCGCCCCGCCTCCGCCTCCTGGCCTCTTGCCAGAGAACGTGGTCCTGATGCGCGCTCTCCTGCCCCTCTCAGTTCAGCAAGGTTCAGGGCCTCACCTCCAACGATGCTGTGGCCCCTGTGAGCCCCTGGCGCCCCTCGGTGCCCCTCCCCAGGGTCTGGGAGAGCTCAGGAGGGACAAGAGCCTTGGCAATGAAGCCCTGGGTGTCTGTACATCCTTGCTTCCTGCAGACGGGCTCAGCCCCGGCCGCGTCCTTGGAGGGCTCTGCAGGCTCCTCCTGCAGCTGTGGCTCCCAGGCCTCCTCGGTGACTGCATCTGCTGACGGGGCTCTTGGCACACGGCCTTTCTGGAAAAGGGTAGCAGTTGGGGTGCTCCCTCAAGTGCCTGCCAGCATCCCCCAGGCCCCTGGGTGGGTGTGGGCCATCTCTCCTACCAGGAGCTCGGCTGCAGACCAGATTCCCAAGCTCTCACTCACGGCCAGTCTCCCCAACACCGGCTGCCCCCCCTCCCCTGACTGTGACAGCAGGGGCCCTGGGCTGGGAGTCCGGAGGCCTGGGTTCCAGCCTGAAACACTGGCCCTTGCGGGCTGGGTGCCCTGGACAAGTCACTTCACCTCTGGCCTTAGGATCTTCATTTATGAGCTGGACAATGAGAGCTGTCCCGCCGCCCCCCCCTTACCACCACCCCAGAGGTTCAGAGGACTGTGCATGTGGGGCTTTGATGGGAATAAAAGGCTAGAAGTAGGTTGTGTTCCGGCTTCTAGTTCTTGCTGAGCTATTGCACTGTCATCAGAGGCTCTCATTGGTTTTCTGTGGGCAGCCAAGTGGTGGCCAAGCAGAGGGGGTAGGGGAGACCCACATGAAGGACCTCCTTGATCTTGGGGGATCTCCACCCCCCATTATTGGAGAAGCAGAACACACATTCCTGAGGGCAGAGAAATGCATAAATAAAGACTTCAAAGAAACCCACAAGCATGGTCTTAAATAACCATCTATAAACACACAAAAGTTTCCAAACTCACAACAGCTGGAAGTTCAAGTGCTCCAGGATAATGGGTTCATCAGGCTCAGGGAAGGTAGTCTAGGAAGGCTTCCTGGAGGAGGAAATGTTCTTTCTTTCTTTTTTTCTTTCTTCTTTTCTTCCTTTTTTCCTTTCTTTCTCTCTCAGGAAAGGAGCACAGAGAAAGGGGTAGTGTGTGGTGGTGGTGAAGGAAGTCCAGGCCAGAACAACCTAATTTATAATCATTTTAAGGCAGGAGAGATTCGGTAGTGGCTTCTGGCGTAGAGAGATACTGAAAGCACCAGTGCTACATAAGGAATGGTGACAGGTCTCCAATGGGACCGTCCAGTGGGGACCGGAGTTTGGATGGGAGGGTGGATGAAAAGGTCGGCTTGTCAAGGCGGCACCATCCTAGGGCCCAGCTCAGTATGGCTCCTTTTCCAAACCGCCCTCAGTGGGTTCTGCTGTGCACTGACCCCGCCCCCATCCTCGAAGACTAGACTGTGAGCTCCATCTCTGTCCAGCACAGGACGCCTGGGGACAGAGTGAAGGTGACCTCTGCCCTCGTCCTCAGCCTCAGCTGTTGCCGCTCCCGCGTTTGTCTTTTATGCTGCAGCCACTGTGACCTCCGTGCCTTTGCACAGCCTGTCCCCTCTGTCTGGAATCTCCCTGCCCTCGGGCCAGATGGGGTGAGTTCGTAAGGGTACGCGCTCGCCAGGGTGCCAGACGCCTGTGAGCCCGACGGGGGCGCTAGGCGTGGCTGTTACCCCCTTCTCCTTGGACACCCTCTGCTGGTCACCGTCCTAAAGGGGACCACTCTTTGTTTGAACGGCTGGTTTACGCGTTTGTCTCCTCGGGGCAAACAGGCCTTTGGCAAGCAGGTACCATGTCTTTAGCTTCGTACCCACAGCAGCTAGTACAGGGCTTGGCGCATAGTAGATGCTCAATAATACACGAGTGAGTGGAAGACCGCGTCTCCTAGGGAGACAGTCTGAAAACACCGACTTCAAAGCCTTTGGAATGAGGGGCTAGTTGAGTCAGAGGAACCGCGACTGGCCAGGTGTGACACCGTCCATACTGAATATTGACTGACTGACTGGGTCCCACAGGCAGAGCGGGAAGAGCTGGATTGATGGCCGGGATTTGGAAGAGGCTGGGGGGCAGGGAGGGTGGGCAGGAGGGGCGTTTGCAGGCCACACTGGCCCAACAGCCAGGTGTGAACTGGGGTGGGGGCGTCTGAGCAAGCCCCCCTCCCCCCAACCTCGCCCAGGTGAGCTTGGGAAGTGCTGCTGCTGCTGCTGCTGCTGCACCTCTGCGCCTGCAGGGAAGGTGCCGGGTCCATTAGTCATTCTGACAAGTCCCGGAGGTCAGTGTCAAGGCCGCAGAGCTGAGCGGGTGCTGAGTCAGCCGGGCGATGGCTGCTGGGGAATGGGTTTAATATTAGCAGGAAGTCAGGGACCCTGGGCCAGGGCCAATGGCCTGTGTTCCTCAAGGGGGTTGGCCAAGAATCCCACAGGGAGGGAACAGGCCAGTGTGAACTCCCCGTCATGAGAGCATGGCTGAGTGCAGACGTGTCAGTTTCAGGGGGCTCTTGGTCAACAAGGGGCTTTGCTTTTTCCTGTTGGCCAGGCAAGCAGCATTGGTCAGCCCACGAGGCCCGCCTGGTGGCCCGGCGGTCCGTCGGCCTAGCAGGCAGAGACAGTTTGTCCACGGTCAGCGGGATGGGCCTGGGTCGGCGGGTAGCACTGGGCTCTGTGCACGCGGCTGGTGGGATGAGGTCTGGGTGCCGAGGGCAGAGGGAGGCAGCAGGAAAGAGAGGAGGGGCCCAGTCTCGGCCTGGGAGCCTCTGACAGTGGTTCTCAATGGGCCGCCTGTCCCCTTAGAGACCATTGGAAAGGGAGGGCGGCGTCGCTTGCAACAGGATTGCAAGGGGTGGGTGTTGCATGAAGGATCCAGGGCCCTGAAGGTGACGTGTCCTGCAGAGGAGGGTGACCCCACACAACCAGGGAGGATCTTACTCTAAAGGCCAGCAGCGCCCCCTTGGAGAAATTCTGCGTTTAGGCAAACGGAACATTTGATGCAGGGTTTGTCCCCATTGTCCCCAGCCCCGCTTGCTCCCACACACCCAGCTCCGGTGACCTCTCCACGCCCTCTTCCTCCTCGGCTCTGAAGACACAGCGGTTGCTCACGTGGAGAGTTCGCAGAGTGCCATGAGCTGCGTGGAGGGAGGTGACAGCGCGTGACAAGTGGGAACATGCAGGCAGCGGTGGAGGTGGGGTCCCGGCAAGCGCATGGCTGGGGGTTCCTCCCCTGTGCACCCAGCTCAGGACGAGCCCCCAGCTCAGCCATGGAGGGGGCGGCGCCCAGCTGCTGCCTGTCCCGGTGTGGGCTCCACAAGCATCCCCCCCCCCCCCCACCTGTTCCTTCCCACATCTCAGGACGCAGCCTGTGCAGCAGGCATGGAGGAGGGGGCAGGTGGGAGGCCCCTCCTCCCGACACCAGATGTCCTGGAAGGACACATGGAAAAATATAAAAAGCCTCTGGTCTTGGAGGCGGATCACACGGCTGGGTGGCCTGTCACCCCGGCTGGCGGGCTTTCGCTGTCTGAAAAAGTTGAGGCGCCGGTTAGACCCAAGGCTGGGGCGGGCACTGGACTTGGTAGAACAATACCTCTATCTGCAGAGTCCTTCCTTCCGGAGAGGCCTGCCAGCACCCTGGGGTCGGCTGGGAGGGGCCATCTTCACACCCATTTCTCAGATGAGAAAACCGAGGCTCGGGTCCATGGCTAGCCAGTGGTGCTGTGACTCAACCCACATCTGCGGACTCCCGATTTGGGGCGGGCTCCTCCACAGCAGGCTCCTGCTCTTTCCTGTAGGCAGGGAGCCGGAACAGGGAGCAGTCACTGGAGCCCTTGACCTTGCCCTTGTTCCTTGGAGGTTTGAGTGGAGGCTCAGCCTCCTCTGCTGCGCCCAGTGGAGAAAGTGTGTGAGAAAAGGAGGCCCGGCCCGCGGGCTGCTCCAGGCTGGTGTGGGCGTGGTGCCCGGCCGGCGGGGACCACGTCTGTAGTCACCTCAGAGGGGGCAGCAGGCAGGCTGCATCCTTGGCTTCTGGAAGGAGCCAGCGAGGGAGAGGGGTGGCTTGGCCGGGATTGGGGGTCTGGGACACAGTCGCCCTCTCACAACCCCCTCATGGACACAGGCAGCCCAGGGGCCGGGGCAGGGCTACGCTGTTCAGGCCGCCTCTGGCCCCCCTGACCGCCAGGAGCCTCTGCCCCCAGCGTCTTTAAGAACTCTGCATAATGCCCACAGATTGTCTCGGGGCTCCCCTGGGTCTCTGCTCGGCCCAGCAGCCTGGGCCAGGCTGAAAGTGAAGCCGTTAA
Source organism: Myotis yumanensis (assembly GCF_028538775.1). Lineage (NCBI taxonomy): Eukaryota > Metazoa > Chordata > Mammalia > Chiroptera > Vespertilionidae > Myotis > Myotis yumanensis. The sequence goes on from NW_027223768.1 coordinate 6,154,024, forward strand.
TAATTCATGTCCTCGCTCCCCCTCACTTCCCCTGCGTGGCTGGCTGTAAAGATTTCACGGGTTTTGGGGGGCAGACATGGCCCAGAGACCCCCAGGATGGGGCTCGAGGAAGCTCACCCTTTTCCTGGAGGCTCCCGGCCGCACCCTGGCAGGAGGGGACCCCCCTAACCCTCCTGCGGGTCTAAAGGTACAGGCCCTCCATCTGGGGAGCCCCGCCTTCTGTCTTCCTGGCATCGATGGATGTCCTTGGCGTGGAGGCGAGGCCAGCACAGTGTGTAGCGGGGTGTCCTTCTCACTGTCTGCATACACACTGGGAACTTCTCTCACACTCCCCCAAAAACCTGGTTCGAGTAGTAATCCTTGAACATCCATCCATCCATCCACCCATCCATCCACCCACTCAGCTAGACAATGATTCCCAGACCTGGGACCCGAGAGAGCAAGAGGGCCCCAGTCCGTCTCCTCGCTCTGGAATTCCGGCCTGGAATTGCCGTCGGAAGACAGTCCTTTCCACCGCCCCCCCCCCCCGCCCCCCTGCACACACACACACACACACACACACACTCCTCCGGCTTGCATCCTTGGATGAGGTCACGCATCCTTGAAGCTTCGTTTCTCTGCTGTAACCCAACGCTGACAATAAGGACACAGTGGCCTGGCGGGCTGGCAGGGGACCGCAGTGAGGGGTCGAGGAAATGTCACCGTCAATTTCACCGTCATCGCCTCCCTCACCGCAGGGCAGAGGGAGGTTCACGCGCAGGCTTCGCTGGCTGCGCTCGGAGACGCCTGCGGAAGGAGGCCGCACGTGGGCCGGCGAGGAAAGGGATTGAATTTTTAATCAGCTGAGGATGGGTTCAGAGGTGGCATCGTGGGAGTGAGCCCTGCACATCCGCTGGGCTCCCCTCTGCGGGGCGGGGCCTCCCCGGCTGACACAGCTGAGGAGGCGGAAGGGGCAGAGGAAGCTGCCGCTAATGAAAAATTCAAGCTAATTGTTTGTTAAAAAGCCCTGTCTGCTTCCATGGGATTCTCTGGGCCGGGGAGGGGATGTGGGTGGCCTGTGGCTGCTGTTAGTTCATTGGGGTTTGCTTCCTGGAGGCCCCAGGGGCAGGGTCTGGGCCGGATGGGAGCTTCCTGGGCAGGAGGCCAAGAGCTGGTGTCTGCTTTTGGGGGAGGGGGTCCCCACAGAAGCTCTGGCTGCCATTGTGTTAAAGCACAACACCTCTGTCTGAACAGTTGAGTCTGTGTGGCAGGCGTGTGTGCGTGTGTGTGTGTGTGTGTGTGTGTGTGTTGGGATGTTCCTGGAGGAAGACAGAGGGGCATCTGTAAGTCACCAGGGTGTCCAGGCCCCACTCCCGATTGTCCTGTGAGTGCATGACCCCCCCCCCCCCCCCCCCCCCCCGCGCCATGGAGAGTGCGCCCATGTGGGTGGCGGCTTGCCCATCACGGGGGGAGAGGTGTGCCGACTCTGAGCCAGGGGAAACCAGACATGGGTTTGGGAATAGGAACTCACAATGTGCTGGCTCAGGGGTATGGGTGGCCTCCTCGGGCTGGGGTGATGTGTGCACGGAGTGAGAGTTATGAGATAGGCCTGGCCAGTGGCGGGGGGGGGGGGGGGGGGTCGGTCGGGGGAAGGATGTGGAAAGGCTCCTGTGTTGGGGATGCTGGGAGAGGTCCCAGAGGCAGGGATGGAGGAGGAGGAGTGAGATCAGACTACTTGATACACAGACGGAGGGGGCTAGACGTGCCGTTAGCATCAGCTCGAAGTTGAAAGCAGAAAGGATGGAGGGATGTCGGGGGATGTCCGGACATGGGCCCAGTGGGGAGACGGAACCATGGAACTTGGGGTTCTGGAGGCCACGCAGGGAGTGGCTTCAGCCCCCGAACTGCACTTGAGGTCCAGTGAGGACAGGCCGTGCTTCCCACGGCCACGGCTGATGGAGGAAGCTGGGCTCTCGACGGTGTGGCCCAGTCACGGCTCATCAGGGGGCATCGTTTGAGTGAAATTCTCACGCTGGTTTCATTACAATCTGTTTGCCTGGCCCGGGCCTCTCTCGTGGAGTGTAATCCACCCGAGAGGTCCTCGCGCTGGGGTAGGCTCTGGCGCAGGCTCTGGTGCGGCAGAGGGAGAGGCCGAGGCCAGGTCCCACAGCCTGGACCCCGATCCCGGCTCTCGGCCTCACACGTGTTTCCTGGCCCCGGTACTTACGCGTGTCCGTCTCTGAGCGCCAGCAGCGCAGGGTGGCATATGCTAGACTCGTGAGTCACCGTCGAGTGAGTTTTCATTGTGTCTCTGCCTGGCACTGGCCTCTCTGTGGAGTACACGCAGTCTGCACCCCAAGTCCTCCATTGTGGGCGTCTGCCTGCAGGGTCCATCCCAGTCCTGGTTGGGGAGATGTTTCTCTCTCCCTCTCTCCCTCCCTCCTCCCTCCCTCCCACTCTCTCTACAAAGCAATGGGAAAAAATATCCTTGGATGAGGATTATCAATAAATAAATAAACAGATAGATGATAGATAGATAGATAGATAAAAGAGCGGTAGGTTGGTAGACTGCCACATGGTCTGTAAAGTCGGTTTTCACAGGAAGCAGCTCTTTGAAATCACCCAATTCGCTATTTTCTGGAAGGAGAGCTGGCCATGCAGAGCCGCTCACCATCCTGAGCTCCCGCGTGACGATGCCTCATGGAAGCTCGGCTGTTCTCAGAGGAGGAAGCCGCCGGGAGCGCCCACCACGTGCCAGGAGCGGTTCCCCTTCCAGGAGTGGGGGCTCCAGCCTGGTGCCCACTCCCGCCTGCCCCCGACTCCGCTGTCATACATGTTCCCTAACACACGTCCAGGAGGCAGTTACTATGTACCAGGCGTCACTCCGAGGGTTTCACCCAGTTAACCCACTGAGTCCCCTCACCACGCGGTGAGGTAGAGGCTGTCCCCATTGTACAGGTGGGGAAATCGAGGCAGAAGGGTTGAGTTACTGGCTCTTTACCCGTCACACAGGCGCACAACCTGGCAGTGTCTCTGTCTGAGCCACGTGAGAACAAGACCTCCCAACCCTCGCTGGTTTGGCTCAGTGGATGGAGCGTCGGCCTGCGGCCAAAGGGTCCCGGGTTCGATCCCTGTCAAGGGCACGTACCTTGGTTGCAATTTCTCACATCGGTGTTTCTCTCTGTCTTTCCCTCTCTTCCACTCTCCCTAAAAATCAATGGAAAATATCCTGGGTGAGGATTAACAACAACAAGACCTCCCAGCAACTTTTCTAAAACCCGAATAAACCCATTTCGCCCCACCCTGTGCATTACAGACATATGCTCCTGGTGGAAGACCCAAGTCCATCCAACAGGTAAGGCACCTAGAAATCGGAGACATCTTCTCCCAGCATTTTTCATCTTTCCTTCTGGGCGCTTCTCTGTGTGTTTTCTTCTTTAGACGCTGTACCCGTGGTTTCATAGCCTGCGTTTTTCACTTACAGCCCAATTACTTCCCCGATTCATTAAACACTCTCCATCAGCGTCGTTGGTAACCACCACCTATCAGCAGGGAGGGCATTTGATGGTGTAAAAGTGTCTTCCCCTGTACCTGTCACTTTTGTTCCCAAAACAACATTGGCAACGAGCAGGTGTGACTGTCCCCGTCCTGGGGGGGAAAGGGGCGCTCAAGGCGATTTCTGGGCCGTCCCCGGGTGGCAGAGCTGCTCCGTGACTGGCATCTCATGGGACACACCGTCCGCCGGACCTTCACACCATCTCATCCCCCCCACTCATCGCCAACGAGGAAGGTGGCCAGGAATGACCAAGGACAGGGGCAGGGCAGGACCAGGCCCGGAGCCCCCCCTCCCGCCTCCAGATTTAGCTTCTCGCATCCCCGGGGAGGGCTCTTTCTGCAGAAGGAGATCTGAGTGATGCCGGTTGGCAGCAAAGTTTCAGAAACGAGAGGTCAGGGTTGTTGCTGGAGGGACAACCAAGTCTCTAATCAATCCGGACATCATTTATTTATAACTGGAGAGGCTCGAAGAAGGTGCGTGTCAGCAGAGGGAGGGGGTGGGGGGAACGGAACTCACCTCAGAAGGAGCCAAGAGGTGTCCTGATGCAGAGCAGGCCGGGCACTGGGCAGGGGGCAAGGAGCCCAGCCTGGCCCCGTCCTGGCAGAAGTGCGTCTCCGGGCCCCGGCCTGGGCCGTGGAGCGGCCTCCTTCCTCCGTCCTTCTGTCCTTGAAAAGAAAGGCGACTCTCTCCTCCGGCCCTGGCCTCCCCGGACAGAAATAACCTCAAAGAGGCTGCTCTTGTGGCCGGAGCAAATGGAGGCTTTGGTGTTTCTCCAGAAAACACTGTTCTCGGCCTGGTTTTTCCAGAACCGACCTGTCCGGGCTGGTTTTCCAGCCGTGTTCAGACTGTGAGCCCTCTCCGCTGTCACTGACGCGGGGGTACAGCGGGGCCACAGGGAGGCGGCAGGGAGAGCTCTGCCCGGGGGCCAGAGGCCTGGGTCCCACTCACGGCAGCTCCGGTGCCTTATCTTCTCTGCTAAGCTCGCGGTGTCCTTCGCTCAGAAATGCGGGGGCGAGGAGATGGTACCCAAGGTCTACGCGTAATCCTGGTGCCCCTGGATTCACTGGGAGGTAACATCGCTGCTGGGACATGCGTGTGGGTTCTGGGGCCAGAGCCAGACTGCCTGGATGTGCACCTGTGTGACGGGTAAAGAGCCAGTACCTCAACCCTTCTGCTTCGATTTCCCCACCTGTACAATGGGGACAGCCTCTACCTCACCGCGTGGTGAGGGGGACTCAGTGGGTTAATTGGGTGAAACCCTCGGAGCGGCGCCTGGTACATAGTAACTGCCTCCTGGACGTGTGTTAGGGGAACATGTATGACTGTGGAGTCGGGGGCAGGCGGGAGTGGGCACCAGGCTGGAGCCCCCACTCCTGGAAGGGGAACCGCTCCTGGCACGTGGTGGGCGCTCCCGGTGGCTTCCTCCTCTGAGAACAGCCAAGCTTCCATGAGGCATCGTCACGCGGGAGCTCAGGATGGTGAGTGGCTCTGCATGGCCAGCTCTCCTTCCAGAAAATAGCGAATTGGGTGATTTCAAAGAGCTGCTTCCTGTGAAAACCGACTTTACAGACCATATGGCAGTCTACCAACCTACCGCACTTTTATGTCTCTAATTATTTGTTTGTTTAGTTAATTAGTTAATTAATCTTTACCTGAGGATATATTTTGCCATTGGTTTTTAGAGTGGAAGGGAGGGATGGATGGGAAGAGAGAGAGAGAACATCGACATGAGAGAGACACATCACTTGGTCGCCTCTTGCACCTTCCCCGACTAGGACTAGGGATTGAACCTGCAACCCAGGTATGTGCGCTTGACCAGGAATCGAACCCGGGACCCTTTGGTCTGCAGGCCGACGCTCTAACCACTGAGTGAGACGCCGGCCAGGGCACTTACCAGGCTTTTAAAAGTCACTTTCCTTATTGTTGAACATTGCGGCTATTTTCAATTTTAAGATATCATTACAGGCCCATTAAATTAGTAAAAAAAAAAAAAAAAAAGTATTTCAGAACTTGAGACGCAGCTACATGCTTCCTGCTGACGGCGCCATAAACGGGCCGAGTTTTTCCAGGGAGCGAGGCAGCGGTCACGCGTAAGAGCTGTAACATCATTTCTACCCTTTGACCCGGTCAGTCCACTTCTGAGAGCACACTCCCAGGAAAAAGCCTCGAAGAGAAAAAGAAAAAGTAAGTTGTACTTAGTTGCTCTTAGGAATTCTATTTATAAACATTGGAAGCAACCCAAATGCTCAGGCACCGGGGTTTGGCTTGAAACCCACGGTGCAGCTACATTCTAGAAGGTGATAGAGCTATTACCGGCGACAGCCATGGGAACTGTGTCAGGAACTGTGTGGCTGCGTCCGTCCATGCGCAGTAACGGCGGGACGGAAGCGGGCTGCGTCGCCTGTGTTTTCTGATGACAACTACACGGCACACAGGCCTGTGTTTGCTCAATGAATGGACAGCAGCGGGCGCGAGCCGGCATCGATGTCACTCTTCATCGAGCGGTTGCAGCCAACAGTAAAAATAAAGCGGGTTCCTTTATCCTCCTGGCGAACCGGACAGCTACACAGTGTGCGGGGCCCCCTGCACAGGGAAAGCGCGGGGAGCTCGGTTCGAAAAGAGAAGTTCGAGGTCGAGGCAGCCGAGCTGTGAGCTTCGCCAGGGAGCAGACGGAGCAGGCCAAGTTCAGCTCTGCTCAGAAAGCCCGGGAAGCACCCCCACCCCGAGCTCCTCGGAGCCTGGAATCAGTGCCCAGGTGACTGGCCTCGCGAGGACATGGTCCCGGGACTCAGGCCCTTCCTCCCGAGGCCTGGCTGCTCTGCTGGACGGCCACCACGCTCGATTCGCTCATCCTTCATTCATGTATCGAGCATTTATTCAGCAGTTGCGCGTCCCAGACGCTGCAGGGAGTGATGGGATCTGGAGGACAAGGACACGGGAGCTTAGGGCTCGCTTCCAAAGTCAAAGGAAATAGCGATTGTCGGGCACATCTGTGAAAGCTGCGATAGGTTTAGACTCGTGGTGTGGGCAGCTCCTCTGAAGGAGCTGACACCTGAGTCTTGAGGAAGGAGTGTCGTGATAAAGAAAGTGAGGGGTAGCCCTAGCTCCCAGTGGTTGGAGCGTCGGTCTGCGCACCAAAGGGTCACAGGTTCAATTCCTAGTCAAGGGCGAGGGCCTGGGTCGCAGGTTCGATTCCGAGCCCCGGTTGGGACAAGTGTGGGAGGCAACCAATTTATGTCTGTCTGTCTGTCTGTCTCTCCTTCCTTTCCTCCCTTCCACTCTCTCTAAAAGCCAATGGAAAAAATATCCTTGGATGAGGATTAACAACAACAAAAGAAGGTGAGGGGTACCTGGGTACCGAGGAAGCAGCGTGTTTACAGAGCCCGAGGGAGGGTGGCACGTGTGGGGACTGCGATGAATGGCTCTGGGGAGCAATAGCACAGATCTCTTAATGTGGAGACCCGCAGTCTCCGCCTGAAGACACGCTGCCCAGCGAGGGTTGCCCACTGTGTCTTTAGCTGCCCCGCTCACTTTGCAGCCCGTTGTTCCAGCCCATGGACTCTTCTAAGGTGGATGCCGACATCTCCCCTGCTTCCGGCGTCTCCTCTCTGGTTGGATCAACTTCTATCCGTTTCCTCATCTGAATGGTCGTGGGAACACTGGTCAGGACAGGGCCCGCCCCCGGGGGCCAGCCTCCACCGCAGCCTCCACGGGAGACGGGAGACGGGAGACGTTCCTGAGTCACGCACAGGACCCTGTGAGAGGCTCTGCCGACCGCTGTCCTGATACCAGAGCACCGGGATTTTCTGACCAATCACAAAGGAAGCTGGCGAGTTGCACAGGGTTGTCTTGGAGATCCCACGCGGCTTCCTGAAAGCTCATAGACACCCCAGTCACTCCCCACACTCCAAACATTTCTGCGTGGACCCGACTCCTAAGAACCAAAGCTTGCCCGTGGTGAGCTTAGAAACAAAACACAGACCTCTTTCCTTTCTTCCCCCTCCCCCCTCCCCCTCCCTTTCCCCCTCCCCATCCCCCATGAGCAAGGTCGGGCCAGGTGTTTACGGTTGGAGAATAGATTAGTGGTTTCCAGTGGTTAGAGTTGTGGGGCTGGGGGAGGAGTTGACTACAAAAGGCCAACACAGGCCATTTTTGGGGTGATGGAACTATTCTGTATCCTAATTATGGTGGTGGGTCTCTACACAGCTGCCAACATCCATAGAACCGTATACCACAGAGAGGGAACTTTACTGCATGTAAATGAAAAATAAAACCAAAACCAAAAACAACAACAACAAACCTAAACCTAATCAAATGCCTTTTCCAGAAAAACCACATGAATAAAAGCCTGTACGACACAGCCTTTTGGGTCTGGCTTCTGTCACTTAGCAAAACGCACCCGAGATCCACTCGTGCTGCTGCGCGTAACGGGAGCTCATTCCACCTCCTCCCGAACGCGCGCCATTGTGTGGAGGTGCCGGTTTGTTTATCCAACAACTGGTTGAAGAACATTTGAGCCGTTCCCAGCTTTCAGTGATTGCGGATAAAGCTACTATGAATATTCACACGGTGGTTTTTGTGTGAATGTAAGTTTTCATTCCTCTTGGGTAAATATCTCGGCGTGGGAGTGCTAGGTTGCACATCGAGTTTAGGTCTGGCTTTATAAGCAACTACTAAACGGTTTGATAAAGTGGCTGGAGCGATTTGCAGCCAGTCACGTCTGCGAGTCCAGTCCCTCCGTGTTCTCATTAGTACTTGCTGTCGTCAAGGCTTTTCATTTCAGTCATTCTAATGGGTGTGTAGCGATATCTGCACAGACGGAAAAACCACACACGTGCAGTGTTAATGTGCGTTTCTTTAATGTGGAGCCCCTTGGAGAGCGCTTGTTTTCCACCCATATATCTTTTTTAGTAAAATGTCTAAACCTCCTGTCCATTTTGAGAGGAGGCTGTCTGTGTTTTCTCACGGTTGAGTTGCGAGAGTTCCTTATATATCCTGGATGCAAGTCCTATGTCGAATGCGTAATTTGCAAACATTTTCTTCCAGCCTGGGGTTTGTCTTTTCACTCTCCTGATAGCTTCTTTCATGGAGCAAAAGTTTTTAATAAAGTTCCATTGATCATTAAAAAAAAAAAAAAAGGTTGTGCTTTGGTGCCACTTCTAAGAACGGTTTGCCTAACGCAAGATTATGAAGATTTTCCTCCCCAGTTTTCTTCTAGCAGTTTCATAGCTTTGTTTTCTAACCTTAGGGCTAGGATACATTTTGAATTAACTTGTGCTTATGGTGTAAGAGTTCATGTGTGTTCCGAGGGGTTTACCTGGGCCTAGAGTAGAAGGCCCTGTCCAGGGGCGTGGGGCTTTTTCTAGGGGCCTGAGGATGGACAAACAGAGAGAAGAAACCAGGTTTCCCCTCACTGTTGGACATGATACCTGGGACTGGGACATTGTCCCCAGAAAGCCTCAAGGAAGAGAGGGCTTGGAATGGGCATGGGAAGCAGGCTCCAGGAAGGGTTCATCTGGAAAGCTGTGGTGGGTGGGGATCGGGTGGGGAGGAAGGCCTGGGCTTCTAGAAGGAGAATATTTAAAAAAGAATTGAAGAAACAGCCCTAGCCAGTTTGGCTCATTCCCCGCCTTGGTCCGGGCGCATGTGGGAGGCAACCTATTGATGTGTCTCTCTCACATCGATGTTTCTCTCTCTTCCACTCTCTCCAAAAATCAATGGAAAAGTATCCTCAGGTGAGGATTAACAAACAACTACAACAAACAAACAAACAAACAAAGAATTGAAAAAGTGACTCTTTTATTGGACAGTTCACCTGTGCCAGGCACTTTATGAGCACATTTTCTCACCCTGACAGCCACTGGCCAGGAGGAAGTGACTGTACTGCACAGGCAGGAAGCGAAGTTCAGAGAAGCCGCTGCTCAGGGCCGTTGCGTGGGAGGCTGGGTTTCACTGAAGCTACTGCTCTGCATATTCCAAACCGCTCGCTCCTGTGACGCGGGCACACTGCATGGAGGCGGGCAAAGGGCAAAGGTCACGGTAGCCTTCCATGAGGCCGGAGGGCACTTGGCTCTTGGACTGGGCCTGAGAGAGTCCATGCTCCGGGATGTTCTTCCTGTGATGTTTTCTGAAACAACGTTGAGAACAACGTTGGGCCCATAGGGGACGTGGAGGCCTGGGGCTGGACGGAATGACCCTGCTGGCCACCGGGGGAGCGTGTCATTGGCGTGGCCCTGACGGAGCCATCTGTCCTGCTGTCCTAGATGCTTCCTTCCGAGGCCGACTTTGTCATTTTTAGGTCAGCCCCAGCCTGGGAGGCCGTCTGGTGGCGAGATGACCAGAGCACAAGCTCCTGCCTGCCAGATGGGCACCTCCACCTCCCCTTGGCATCCCGGGCGGGGCACGGCAGCACCACGAGGGCCATCTGGGGGTCCTGGGGGTGGTGGGGCAGGGGTGTCCCTGCTGGGAGAGCGGGGCCTGGAGTCCGGGAGAGGCGGCCTTGGCAGAGGACGGCGCTTCTGGACCGTTCTGTCGTCCTGGGTAAAGGTTTTCTTCCTTCTGCCAAATATGGTGACTCTTTGGCCTAGGTCACTGAGCTATTCCTGGAAGGCGGGCAGCCTGCCAGTGTTCCAGGCGGGAGCTGACCTCGCTCTGTAAACAAACGCAGCGGAGCCACTGCCCAGCCCCCGCAAGCAGGGCTCCCAAGAGGTGAGGGCCAGAGAGACAGGGACCTGAAGTCTACCCACAGCCGACCTCTGGGCGGCACCAGGTGCGGGTCCCACCCCCCTTTCAGGCCCTTGTTCTGGAGGCACGTGGCACCTGGCCTCGGGCTCCTGAGCCTGGGGGTGAGGGTCCAGGTGAGCAGTGTCTGTGTGGGCCTGGCCTGGGGGTGTGGGGGCAGATGGGAACTCCAGGGGGAATGGGTGCCACCCCTAGGGCAGTGGGTCTCTCCTTAGACCAGAGAAAGGCAAGCTGAGAGGACACGAGAGTCACATCAGTAAATTCAGGAAGAGTCTCAGGAGTATGAACTCAGACTTGACATTCATAATCCGGATACTGGAGAGAGAGGGGAGCGCGGGTGGCGGGCTCACCCCAGCTCCCCTCGACTAGCCGGGCAAGTTGCATAAGTGCTCTGAGCCTCCGTCTCCTCAGCTATAAAGTTCCAGGGTGTTGGGAGGAGCGATGGACACACCGGAAGTGCTCAGCCTAGTGTCTGGCTCCTGGTTTGCGCTCGGTAATGAGAGCAGGGGTCACCTTCCCCGCCACCGTCATCACCACCATCACGTGATCCTTTTATTAATGAGACTTTGGTTAGTGCCTTTGGGGTCACAGATCTGAGACCATTTAGTTCTTATGTGACTCTGGTGAAGTGACTTGACCATGACGAGCCTGTTTCATGATCTCTAAAATAGGGCTCATCATCATCATCACAATAAAACCTTTCAGAAAGTGTTGGGGGAAGTACATGACTTACTATGAGAGCACCTGGCTCAGGGTAGGCGGCACATAATTTAATTAGATGGGGGAGACCCTCATAAAACGTCAGAAGGTCATTTTAGGGCCCTTCCCCCAAAGAACAACTTCACAAGGTGGGGGTCACCACATGGGACTTATGACCTCAGAGGACGATGCAGATTAGTGACTGAGTCAGGAGTGTTTCAGAGGCAAGGGAAGAAATCCCGTCAAATTCGCTTGAGAAAATAGACACGGTGCCCGAGGGGGTTCAGCTGGGCTTCAGGCACGGCTTGATCCAGGCATTTTTAACAATGGCGTCTGTCTGTCTCAGGCTCTCTTTTCCACGTGTCTTTCTCAGACAGGCTTGCTCCTCCTTAGGGCAAAGCTAGCTGCTGTCAGTGCCCAGTTTGCATCATCCCACAGCTTGCTTCAGAAAAAAGAGCAACGCTGTTTTGTTGTAAGCATAGCATTTCCTCAAAAGGACTGCTTGGGTCCTATGACCACCCTTGGACAACGGACTAGATTGGGTCTGGGTCACGTGCCCAGCCCCGTGGCAAGGCCCGAGGGCCTTTTGATCGACAGCCCCACTGGAATCCAGGGAGTGGGGAGGGGCATTCCCATAAAGCAAAGACGTGTGCAGTTACCAGAAGGCAGTGGGCTCGCTGGGCAGCCAGATGCAATAGCTGTCGACGTGAGTTAAAAATATGCTCTAGGTAAACCCCTGGGTGAACTGATGCATCATTTTAATGGGCTGTTAAGGGGAGGGGAATGCTCTGAGATTTCATCCTACGGGTCCCTCGGAGCCCTGGCAGGGCAGGATTCAGAGACTGGGCACCCACTGGGCTGCCTTGTCCTACGCACACAGCAGACCCCCAGGCTGCCCCAGACCACACCCAAACCCTCACCCCTGCCTTCAAGGCCGCCTGGGAGGCCAGACTGCCCCCTTGCTAGCGGGGAGGGTCCTAGGCATTTGAGGGTCCAGAGGCTGCAAATTCATACCTGCTTAGATGCCTGCCGGGAGGGGATGGAGTGTGATGCAAACGGCCCTGAAAAGAGCCCTGCGCTTGGACTTGGCAGCTGAGGGACTGCCACCAGCCCCGCCCCATCCCAGCTGCATAACCTTGGCCACAGACTGCCTGCTGCCCTCGGCCTCCCCCTCTGCCAAGCGAGGGGCCGGGCTGGCTGGTGGCTGACGTCTCTCCCCGTGCTGACATTCTGGAAATCTATGAATGTTATTAAATTCATGAATCGGCTTCTTTGCCTGGAACAAGTCAGCTTAAAATACATGCAAATGGCACTAAGTATAGCTGTTCCCTCGCCGAGGAGGCAGCCTGGCAGTCACATCCTTTGAAATGGGCTGCGGCGCGCAGGTGGGAGCCGCACCGGCCGGGGCCGGTCCGCAGCAGCCGCCTCCGAAGGCCACTGGGGCTCTGGACCCTGCCCAGCCTGGAGTCCCGAGGCCTGTCGTTAGCAGGGAGGGGAGAGGCAGCACGCTGGATGGGAGCCTGGATGGGCCAGGATCCATCTGGGCTCTCGGCCTGTGTTATCTCATTGAATCCTCACAGCAGTCCTCAGAGGAAGTCTTCCTGTTCCCCTGGAACCCGTGAGAAAACCAAGGTCTACAGCTTGCCCGAGTGGCACGGGAGGCAATGCTGAGGTTAGAACCCGGGTCTGGCTGACTCCAGAATCCCCAAGTCCCCTCCCACCCCCGGCCAGCGGGGTCTCCCTTCCACACGCCCAGCTCAGCAGGGTCACTGCACCTGGGCCCCGCTCTGTGGCCCATGCAGAGCCTTCATTCATTCCCTCCGTCAGCCTGTGCCCAGAGCACCTACTGTGCGCTGGCCCCATTCCAGGGACTCGGGATGGAGGCCGAATTGTAAACAGGACAGACGTGGTCTCAGTCTCCTCGGAGCTTACGTGCTCATGGAGTCAGCGCGTGAACAGGGGAATGAAGAAATGAACTGTGGGTTGTGATACGTGCTCAGCAGGGAACTGAGAGACCCCGAGACCACCAGGGGCCTGGCTTGGAGGGGCTGTTTAGCAGAGACCTCCCCCCCCCCCCCCCCCCGAGATGGTGCCTCCCTAACCCAGCGCAGACGGAGGCCCCGGGCCCCTGTCTCAACACTTGTCCACGTGCCACCCTGACCACGTCACTTACTCTCTCTGAGCCCCCGTCTCCCCATCTGTGAAAGGGAGGAATGGTACTCCCGTGAGAGGGTGGCTCTGGGGATGGGAAACTGTACCGTATGCAAAGCGCCCACCACGGTGCATGACCCGTAACATTCACCTGTTTTTCCTGTCACTGTACTTCCTGTCCTGGGCCCGGGGCTGCACCATCGAGTCCCTCTGTGGCTGAGCCCAGAGACCACCAAGCGTAGGGCAGATGCGGGGACCAGGCCAGGAATTGGGGTCCCGGACCCAGTCCTGGCTCTGCTACCTGCTGCTCAGTGACCGTGGCAGGTCAGGGAACACCCGGGGTCTTGGCGGGTCCCTGCCCACCCCCCCACCTCCCGTCCCCCAGATGCCTGTGACACATCGGACAGCTCTGCGTCAGTCCAGTTCCCCGTCCAACCAGCTGCACGACCTCGGCAGGTTTCTTTGTCCCTGGGCCCAGTTTCCTCTTCCGCCGGGACTAACAATAGCCACCTCACTATCACTGTGAGGCCCAGATGACGGGGAGAAAGGGGAGGTCGCCAAGCTTGGCCCAGCTGTCCCCGCCCTCCGCCAGCCGGCAGGAGCCCCAGTGGGCACTCCTGGGGCCCAGAGAGAAGACCGCTGGCTGTGGGCTGGTCCTGGAGCTGCTCTGCAGGTGCGGGCAGGCCCTGCGTCTCGTGAGCCAGCCCTCCACAGCTGTGCTCAACGGGGGGAATGGCTGGGTGACGTCAGTATCCTACGTCACCCACCCTGAGGAACACTGGGCTCGGGTGTGTACCTGCCTCTGGACAACTGGAAGGGACGGAGGCAAACTGGCAGCCTCAGGCCCCGCTGCGTGCCAGGGAACCCTCACACCGACCTTTCACAGGGCCATGGCGTGGTTTCAGAGAGGTTAAGTAACCTGCCCAGAGTCACACAGCTTGGAACTGAATTTGAACCTGGGTCTGTCGGACTCCCAAAGGCACAGCCTGCTTTGGCATCTCCTCGTGTTTCCTGGTCTGGGAGGGGCTGTCCGCTGGAGTTTCTCATAGCACTTGGGGCTCCCCGGGCCCCACCCTGCAGCCTGGTCAGCTCGCCGGGGTTCAAGTCCATTACTGATGGCTCTTCTTCTTTCCCAGGGCCCCCAGCTGTTCAAGCCACAGCAGGCTCTGCACCAACTCCTCTGGCCTAGGACTAGTCTGGACCAGACTCTCCTCGGACTCCAGTGGCCAGTGGCAGGGCCGGCGAGCCTGCTGGATGGGACCCAGGGGTGGTGTGTGAGGCTAACTCCCTCTGACAAGCCCGGGACCTGTGCCCCAGGGGCTGGCCAAGCTGCCCCCAGGAGTGCTCCCGCTGGCAGGGAAGCTGCCGGATTGATCTCGGAATGAAATCAGGGCCAGGCCTGGCTGGACGTCTGGGCTCTGACCCTGCCCAGATCCACTGGCCCACGCTCCCACGACAGCCCTTGGCTCCCACGACTGGCCAGGGTTTGCTTCTGCGAAGGCAGAAGGCTTCTGGCTGGGGAGGGGGGACATGTGGGATCGCATGTGAAGGGATATCTTCCTTCCGTCGGTGGCTGAGAAACGCCCCCTTAGGAGGCTCGGGTGTCCACAGTGAGGGCTGCGGGGGGCAACGGGGCGAGACTCCTAAGGCGGGTGGACCCCTTGGTAGGTGGACCCTGGCCGCCCGCTGCGGGTTGCTCTACCACAGGATGCTCGGGCCGAAGGCGTGGAGTCATCCTGGCCGCTTGGTTTTTCTTCACACTGTGAATCAGGCCCAAGCCTGTGTGCTCCACCTGTGCCTCCAGATCCCACATTCCAGCTCCTCTGCTGCCACGGGAATGACGAGGGTCTCCCCCATAGGGTAGCCAGCAAGGACTAAATTAGCTAACATGTAAGGGCCTAGTCCAGGGCCTGGCATGGAGTAGGTGCCATCTAAGCATTTGTTATTGTCCATCCCGGGAATCATGCCTTCACTCTGCACTCATTTACCGAGAGCCCATCCACGTGCAATTGCTGCTTCGGGGTTCATGTGCCCCCCACCTTCTCTCCTGAGGGAGGAGGTGTCTTACCAGAGCCGCGCACAGTGCCGGGCTCACACGGCTGCTCCGCAGATGTTCGCCGAGTGAATGACTGGCAGTGTGGGGCGCCCGCCCGTGGCAGCATTTGGTGAAGACCGATTGCCTGCCAGGCCCCTGAGAGGTGTTTGCGATCAGGGCCTTGTCCCCACAACAACTCTGCACGGTGGGCGGCAGCACCCGCTTCATAGATGAGGAAGTTGGGATCCACGAGCTCAGTAAATAGACAGAAAGCAGGCGCTGGGTTCTGGCCAGAGCTGAAGGCACTACTTAGTGAGCACCTGCTGTGTACCAGGCCTTGTGCCCGGAGACTTGCAATAGGCGTTTCATCCTCATGGCTGCCCCTTCCCCCCGTCCCCGGCCTCTGAAAGGCACATCAACCAGGGAGGCAGGGAGCGGTGCAGAAGCCCCAGGCTTCCTCCCTTTCTCCCTGGGAGAAGTGGAGGCCCAAGGGACCAGAGCTTCTCCAGGAGCTTTTAATAGCGTGATTGCTCACCCACACCCCGCAGCCTTGTGAATCCCATTGACAAAAACACCAGCGGGTGTTCGGACGCCACCCATTGCACCTGTAATCCCCAGCTTCCGGACTCTCCCCAGGAGCCTCATTCCTCTATTTCCCTGGAGGCTCCCTGGGAGCCAAGGACTCAGGGACAGAGCTGGAGTCTTGGCGATGTTTACTGCAGCATCATTGTAAGGCTCCGGCCGGAGCTGGCCACCGAGGCTGAGGTGTCAATCACATCAAGGGCATTAGACTCGGCTTTGAGGGCTCCGGCGGCCTTAGACCTGAGTCCTGTCTGCCCCTCTCGTTAGCTGTGAGAGGCCCGGCAATTACTACGCCTCTTTGAGCTTCCATTTCCTCATCTGAAAGTTGAGATGATGACCATGATCCTACAAAACGGTTGCAAGGATTAAACGAGGGAAGGCAGGCACAGTGCCCAGCACAGTGACCTCACGGGGTGATGTTCCTTGCATTGTGGTTGCATCTGACCCGTTGATGCACTCAGCATATTTACTGAAAACCCACTTTGCATGAGGAATCCGTCTTTTTCTTGATTCGATAGCTTTCCAGGGTCAAGGCCTGGGGTTAGGCTCAGGCGGATGGAGGCAGGTCCCGGGACTTTGTGAGGGGCTGTCCAATGGTGTGCATGTGTGTGTGTGCCATATGTGTGCACACGTGTCCACCCATCCCCAGGTGGTTCTGTCCCAACTTCACCCTTGGAGGGAGGAGGAGGAGAGCCCCTCCACGCAGCCACAGCTGCCATCGGAGGCACCGTGTGTGGGTGGGTAGAGCAGTGGTGGGTGCAGGTGGACCGTGTTGTGGGAGGTCTAGCCCAGCTGCACAAGGACTGGGCGGGCTAAGGCCTGAGGGATGGGCCCTGGCACCTGCCGCCGTGGACACTTGGATGACTGAGGCTGAAATAGGGGTGAGATGGTTCTTCCCAGGGTTGGTGCCTTTCCCACCAACCATGTCCAGGGCTCAGTAGGCCAGGGCTGA
The DNA here is from genome assembly GCF_028538775.1 of Myotis yumanensis. Classification (NCBI taxonomy): domain Eukaryota; kingdom Metazoa; phylum Chordata; class Mammalia; order Chiroptera; family Vespertilionidae; genus Myotis; species Myotis yumanensis. Next base: position 6,170,719 of record NW_027223768.1, read on the forward strand.
GAGAGCAGGCTGGGGGTCCGTCCTGGCGCACCCAGGCGGAGTGGGAGGGACTGCTCTGATAGTATCAAGGCTCCTTAAGGCACATGAGGTTTTCTTGTTCGTCTTCCTGTAAGACGGGCCTAGGAGCCCTCAACCACAGGAGGGGAGAAGGACTAACACGGATCAGTGATCATTCTTGCTAAGATACGGGCTTTGGCTTCACCAAGGCTCTGCCAGTTATGAGCTGTGTGACCTTGGGCGAGTTACACAGCCTCTCTGAGTTTTGGTTTCCTAATCTGTAAAATAGATAGGAGCACCTACGTCACAGGATGGCTGTGAAAACTAGACAATATGATGCATGTCTGGCACCTCATGGAGCAGCTGGCCCAAAGTAAGCCTTTGACAATATATATATGACATATGCTATATATTGTATACACACACACATATATATATATATATATATATACAGAAAATATGTAAATATAATATATAGTATATATACAATATAATACATGTGAAATACAATTCAATATATACACATTAGATAGAGTATATAATGTATTTCATATAAATCAGCATATTAAAATATATAAATATATATAGCTTTTTAAAAAAAATGTCATGACAACCCTGTGAGGTAGGCATTTTCACCTCAAGTTGAGGCAGAGAAACAGAGGTGTCACCTTCCTTGTTAGGGTCACATGGATGATACAGTCCACTGTACAGTGGACCCAGGATGACCCCAAGGCCTGCCTTTTTCTAAGGCACCGAGACCCTCCAGCCCTCGCACCTGGGAGCCTGCAGAAGCCCTTCAGAGCTCTAGGCCCTTGGGGTGTGGGAAGGGTTTGGCCCCGGGGCTGGTGTGGGTTGGGCAGGCTTGGGAGGCGACTTCTCTGGGACCGACGGGGGTGTGTGGTGGACACAGGCCACTCACTGTGTGGCACCTTGACAGGTGACTCGGCCCATCAGTACCTAAAGGCCACTCTAACTTCAGAGGACAGAGGTAGGGCCAGAGAGAGGTACAGGGTCAGGGGGTCCCAGAACACGGCCCTGACTTTGCTGTCCCAACGACAGAGACATCTTGGCCACCATTGTGGCTATGCGATGTGGCTATTCACTCACTCCGCAGCTACTCAAGGTGCCTGGCACTGTGTCAGGTGCTGGGAACTCAAAGATCAACAAGACCCTTAAAGACGCCTGGTTTAAGTTATAGAGCAGCGGTTCTCAACCTGTGGGTCGCGACCCCTTTGGTGGCTGAACGACCCTTTCACAGGGGTCGCCGAAGACCATCCCGCATATCAGATATTTACATGACAATTCATAACAGTAGCAACATGACAGTTATGAAGTAGCAACGAAAATAATTTTATGGTTGGGTCACAACATGAGGAACTGTATTTAAAGGGCCAGAAGGTTGAGAACCACTGCTGTAGAGACTAGGCCCCATGAGCCACAGGACAGAACAGGTGTGGTTCTACTCACATGGAGGCTGGTGGCCCTCCAGGGCTTGTGGAGAACATGCAAACCTTCCATCAGGGCAGATATGAAGAAGCAGATCTTTCTCAGCTCAGGAAAGCAGGCAGCTACTTTCTCCTGATTTTACTATAATCCAGGAAGCATGGCACCTGGGCCAGCATTTAGGGTAGACTAAGGGAGGGGCTACAGAGCCTGTGTCCTTCCTTGAGACGCCATTGAGTTATGGTGGTTTTGCTTACAGACCTGAGGGGCGGGGGAGAGGGGGTGGCCTAGGGGAACAAAAGGGAGAGGACCCTCAGAGCTGACAGTCACTTTCAGAAGTGCCCCAGGGGCTGGGGTCAAGGAGACACAGACTCGCTCATTTGCATATCATTTAAATAGCACGAAGTTCACGCCCAGATCTGTGCTTTCCCTACTTGGGTGTTAACCAGGCCCGGCTGCCGCTGGGACAGGTTAATGGGAAGGTATGTCCCGAGAACAGCGAGCGCAGAAGTATTTTTTTAATCAGTATTTTTTTTTTTTAAAGGACAATGACTCTGGGACAATCACTTTTTCTCCCTGGACATTGGGGAGAAGTTGAGGGGGTTTAAGTGGGACCAATAGTTTTAATGTGTGGGGCCGAGGACAACTGTGGACACCCTCCATGGAAAAACACCCACACCTCACATGTCATGTGTAAGTTCAGGAGTTTTCCAGACCCTCTGAGGTCGCCTCTGTACCTCTGAGCCCGTCAGGAACCCCTAGACGAGACAGGCTGAAAGCCCTTCACCTCCCACCCCTCGGACTTTGGAGTCTCCTTGTCCACTTGGGCCTTGAGAGCGAGGGGCCCCGAGGGAGAGGACGCAGGCACTGTTTGGATGGGGCTCCCGCTGTGCGCCAGGTGGCCGTGTAATCTCCACAAGATGAGGTAGGAATCCTGGTGCCTTTTCTAGAGACGAGACACCTGGGGCCCAGGGTCACGGAGCCGATGAGATGAGCGGCAGCTGGGACGCTCTGGGGTCGACTTTGTTTCTCAGTTGCTCCAATCCAGCTCGCGCCTCCTGCTCACCACACCGACCCCTTCTCGCCCCATCACGCACCTCTCTTCCTCGGGAGACACTGGCGGGGCAGAGCCCAGGGCCCCAGCCTCTGTGGGGGGAGTACGCAGGGCAGGTGCCAGGCCGGGCGGGAGGGCCCCGTGTGCCCGAGTGGCACGGCTGGTCTACACTTGAACTAGCTGAACACCCCGCCCCCCAAAGCGAGGAAAGGAATGGGGACCTTGATGCTGTCGCTTCCCCACATCTCAGCCCTTTCATTTCCCCCTTCAGGTATTTGCCTGGCACCAACCTCTCCCAGCACCCACCCCTCAGCTCCGTGGGGGCAGCAGCTCCGTGTCCGGCCGGAGGAGCCAGCAGGAGGGACCCGGGCATGGGGGCCAGACTCAGTTTCTCACTCTCTGGGGGAGGGAGCCGGCTTGGGGCTGCTCTGCGGGAGTCCGGAGCTCTTCTGGGCGCTCCATGCTTCCCCTCCATGCTGGGCGGAGGCCCACGTGCAACCTGTTCACTGGGTGGTCTCCTCGGGGCAGAGCATGGCCCCGGGGCAGGGGCGAACCCGCAGGTCATTAACGAGGGACATGGGGTGGGGTGCGCTAGCTGGTGGCCACCCCATGGCCACTTTGGAGCTGTCTGAATGCTGGGGAGTCCAGCTTTGAACTAGATGAGCCTTCAGAGGAAATCAGACGGATATGCCTCAGCAGCGTGTGTGTGTGTGTGTGTGTGTGTGTGTGTGTGTGTGTGTGAGAGAGAGAGAGAGAGAGAATCTTCTCCAAGGAGGTGCCACTGCATCACCTGGTGGCTGGAGGCCCAGGCCCCTCCTCCTGGGGAGGCAAAGGGTGGTGGGCTTCTCCCATGAGAGTTGAGAGCATGGTTGGTCCAGACCCCTGGGCACCCGCAGGAGGGGGCAGGGTGGGGGTGGCTTGAGAATGCGGCCTGCAAAGGTGGGTGCAGTGGGAGTTGGTGAGTCCCAGGGGTCTGACTGCCTCTGGTCTTCAATCTGGGTCTCCCTTCCCACGTACCCCCCAGCTCCCCAGAAAACACCAGAGGCACCGATACACTGACGGGGGCGGGGACCTCACCCCCTGCCCACCCTCCCGTCCACAAACTCCGCTTGCTCGTGTGCACCGGTCGCAGGCTCCTGAGCTGCCAGGAGAGCCGCCCGGTCCTGCCCTGGTCTCCAGGTCCCTCACCGCTGCAGACCCCGGGGAGACGGATGGTGAGGAAGTCACATACGCATGATGTCAGGACAGTCCTCCGATCGGGTGAGCAAGAAGGTGGAAACCCTCACTGTCTGTCAAAATTTTTATTTTATTATTATTTTTTTTATTTCACACAGAATGATGTTAAAATAAATCCTCAGTAATATATATTTATACACTTATTTACTCGTGTGGATATTTACAAAAGACTGTGGCGCTCTATGAAGACTATGTACACCCATGGTCAGGTGGACAGGCAATGTTCATTGAGGCACGTATGTACACATATATGTATAACCTATGTACAGATATCAGACCCTACTGACACAGGAACTCTCAGCTGCAGAAGTCCTGGGCGGGGCAGTGTTGGTGGGGCTGAAAGCTTCCGGAATATGTCAGCGAGAACGGTAAGACCTACACATCCTGTGCAATGCAGGGGCAGCTGGTGTCTAAATGATCGTGAAGCAAACAAACAGTTAAGTGACTCCCAACACCCATGAGTCTTCCCCACAAGTCCTGCTCCGCCGCCTTGCGCTCCCATTGGTCCCCAGCCTCTTATCACCATGGAGACCCCGGTTCCCTTTTGGCATCATCCTTACGAAGCTTTAGCATCGGCTCTGGAGTTCCTTCTCCTATCGATCCCAGGGAGGTTTATTTGTCTGCCTCTCTCCTCTTTGGGTTTTCATCGAGCATTCGAGACAGGGCACGGGAGGGAGGGCAGCTACGGAGCCATGCTCAGCGGAAGGAAGCTCGTGCCAACCCGAATCAGAGGCTGGGCCGCATGAGCCTGCGAGAGCAGCTGTTTCCACGCTGTGTGTGTGTGTGTGTGTGTGTGTGTGTTGTATAAAACCCCAGAGACAGCCTATAGAAGCACATCAGCACGCGGGGCTGGGAAAGGAGACAGCCTCTGCACCCCTGAGCCTTGCAGCTGGGTCCCTGGAAGCTAGAGAATCCTCCTCCATGGCTGGCACCATGGATCCCGACTGTTCCAAGATTGCCCTTGGTGGAGGGAGGGCTGCAGGATGCAGAGCCCAGGCCGAGGCTAATGTGGCTGGGGCGCTGTGTGCTCCGCGGGCTGCAGCTCGATCATGGGGCTTCCCAGCTTCCTGGGGCCCTTCAAATGCGGGAATCGTCCAAGCACGACAACCGGAGGAAACTGGGTCGCCGGAGCCCACGTGAAGGCAGAACTGGGGCAAGCGAGGAGCGTGCTCAGACCCTCCGGAGCTGGCGTGCACCCTCGCCAAAGCCAGCGCGCTTCCCGCTCTGCTCCCTGCTGCCAAGGCGCCGCCCAGCCCTCCCTGACAGGCAGGTCAAAGGTCACCAGCCTGGCCCTGCACTTCACCCGCTAATAGGCTGTCATTCAGCAGCCAACAAGGCAACTGTTTGGTGGCAAAGCGAGCCCCAAACGTGCGTCCTCCCAGCTCCTGCCCTGGCTTCCTCTAGCAGCCCCGAGTGCGGGGGCAGCTGGTGTCTAGGGGATGGTTTTCGTGAAGCAGGGCTGGGAGGCCTCTCGGGCGGATGGAGAGGGGACACAGGACCGAGTCCTCTGGGTCGCTACCAGAGGTCCTAGCCGGAGCCACCTCCGTCATCCGTACGTGGCAGCAGCTGGCCACGCTGTTATGTGATCACACCTGCCCCGGGCATCGCCAGTGGAATGATGCCAACGCATCTGGAACATTCTGACTATGTTAGGAGCAGAGAGAAACACAGAAAGTTACATCTGTCTCCACGCCGAGGCTCACGCAGTGTGAGAAGTGGCCCCGCAGACCGGCTGCCCCGACAGCCCGTTTACCAGCTGGTCACGCCCAGCCCGGTTCACGGGCTTCTCCGTCTGACCGGCGTGGCCAGCGTGGCCGGTGCTGGGAACGTTGGGAAAGGGCAGGCAGGCTCCCCTGCATCACCTTGATCGCCCCAGATACCAGCGAGGGATCCCCCCAGGCCTGTCCATGGAGAGCGCACACAGCGAAGCACAGGAGGGGAGGGTGGATCGGACTCCCTGGGCTTAAGACGCTGCCGGATGAGAACGTGGTTCAGCGCGGATCCGGCCGTTTCTCCAAAGAGGCAGCTGAATTAGAGCTGCTCTGCTGCCCACACCCACCACCTGGGTTTGGCCGCAATCAACCACAGGGTAGGTTTCTTCATGTCACCACTGTCAGACACCTCTGTTAGAAGAACTTTGCTTTCAGATCGCACGAAATGCGAGCCTAGGGCACCACGGCCAAACAACAAAGAGGAAGCTAAGACGGATCCGTCCAGGGCCAGGTCTTCGGGCTCCCCCTGCCCCGGAACGACCAAGTTGGGACTCACTTTCCTGGTCCTCAGCCGCGGGTGGCAGCCAACCAGAGCGGGCAGCACAAAGGACGAAGCACCTGGGCCCGAGGTCAGACTCCCCCGTGTCCCTGAGTCAGCGCCACCCGCCACCCGGGAGGGAAGGGAAGGAAGGGAAGGGAGCCCGATCTTTTGTTATGAAAGAACCGTCTTCTGGAGAGTTCTCTCCATGGAAGGATACGCTGAACTGGAGAAGAGGTCAGAATGCAAAGGAAGGTCATTTGAAAAATTCAAGTGAATTCGGTTGATTTCTTGGGTTGCCGAATTTATTCAGTGAGGCTCAGGGGACCGGTTCCTGTATAACTCCCTACTTTTTAAACAATGGTATACATATGTACATATACTATACATATATACACACAGACATATGTATATATGGAAAACCCCGGTAACTCAGGACCATGAACCCAAACCTCCGCTAACGAGGATCCTGTTTTCTGACTAAACTTTCCGTCGAAAGAGGCAAATGCGGGCAAGGGCCCCATCCTAGGAGCCACACTCCGCCCGGACGGCCGGCTCCCGGGGACGCGGGCAGCCAGCGCCCGGGGGCCTATCTCTTTGGTCTTCTCCATCCACGCTCTGCACGGGGAGCAATGAGGTTCACGCTGTTGACCCTGAGCGACGCAAGGTCTCCCATCGTCTTTGAGCACTTGACTCACTAAGGCGGGGACTTTTCCACTCACCTACTTAGGAAATGTCTTTTTTTTTTTTCTTCTCAGTAACAGAGGTTGGACCAACACCTGCTTCCCCAGCCCCGGAATTGCAAAGCAAAGCAGGGTGGGCCCTTCCCTGAGGATTTTGCCATCGTTTCACTGAGGTGTCGCTGTGCACACGTGTATGGAGCAGGGTAGAAGGGAGAGGATTGGGGCGGGCGGGGGAGGGGGGCACCCTTCCCTGATTGCCCCGTCTGAATATCAGTCTCACAGGTTTTTGTATTTTTTTTTTCCAGGAAAGGGGCCTCTTCTGAAGCCCCCAGTTATGTGTGCAAATATTTGTGCAACTGCACACCGTAATGGGGGGCGGGGTCTCTATGTCATGAGCGTTACGTCCTAACCACCCCAACGTCCATCCCAGAGGCCTCTGCGCACGACAGCTCGCTCCCCTCCGTAGCTCTCGGGAGTCCCTTGGGTTAAACGAGGCAGCTTATTGTGAAGGACAGCCGGAGGGCAACTCCCCAGATCTGCCGGGGCCACGGGTCCCAGGTGCCGACCTCCAGACCACATTCCCCCAGCATCCACGTCCCCGGGGAGGGGAGGGAGGAAACAAACGGGTCGAGTGATGGCTTTTAGTGCATGGAAATGATCTAATGGCTCAGGACGCCTTACTCTTACCTACTGGGGAGCGCTTGCTGCAGGCTTTCGTTACGCCCTGCCAGACTGCCTGAAAGTCAGCGAGAAGGGCTGCCCAAGGTCACCCAAACTCAGGGGTTCCATGCCCAGAGGTGGTGCGAACGCCGTGGGAGAGCAGACAGAAGGGGGAGGCAAAGCAGGGGGGAGGGGGACAGAGATGCACTTGGAGACCGAGAGGTGCAACGGGAAGGAGACAGGTGGCAGAGGATGCCTTCTCCTGGGCCTGCCGTGCGCGTGCACCGCACCCCTGCATATATGTTTACATTCCAGAAGGAGGTTTACATTCCAGGACAGGGGCACGTGAACTTGAACTCGTGGGGAGGAGAGGGAACGATGGAGACAGGGGACTAGCGCCACGGGCATTGTCTGATAACCCAGGGACTACCACTTCAGTCCTGAGAACAAGATTTTGAAATAGCTATTGCTAAAGAAAACAGTCACTATTTATTTTATTGCACTTTTCCTCTTTAAAAAAGGTTCAAACATGAACTATGAGAGATGGAGCTGAGCTTTGGTGGGAAGGAAGCAGAAGAAGGGGCAACGTGAACTCAATTCGCTTGAGGAAGAGACCAGCCCAGCCCGTAGGGGATCCGCCCCCTGCACCTGCCCCGCCTGCTGCTTCGATGGGCTGGTCTCAACCAGGGCCAAGTCTGAGGATGGAGATGATGGTCCCAGTGGCCACGGGGACACCTCCCTGCACCCAGTGGCCGGCCGGTCGGCTCAGATGGCTCACGATCTTAATAAGGTCAGGGTCGGGGGTTCACACCTGGCCATGGACACTGTGCCAAGGCTGGGGGGCCCTCTGTGGTGTTGCCAAGGGGCACCCTGGGGGTTACAGCCCACGGGGACCTGCCCTCTCGGACCAGGTGGCCATCACCCCGTGGAGGCTCATGGCAATGTCCCCCGAAGAGCCAGACCTGGGGCAGGGCTGCCCACCGTCTGCTGGGTGAACACTTCAAAGCGCTGCGCTCTTCCTGCCGGACCTGGGCGGATGGTGCCGCCTGGCGTGCAACTTGCTAACTGTCCCGTGGCCTCCTTCGGGGAAAGCCGGCTTCCGCCCCTCTTCTCCACTAGCGTGGGCAGCACCGAACCCCCAGCCCGAGCCTGTGCAGAGGGCACTGCCCTTCTCCACGTGGGCTGGCCCTCATGCGTACGCTGACCAGGAAGTCGGTGGGCCAATGACCTCACTGCAATGGAGTGAGAGGCCCAGAAAGAGCCGGACAGGACAAGGAAGCCCTACTATGCGCCCCACAGAGGGCAGCCGCACAAGCACCCAGGCTGGGGGCTCAGGCCAACTCCGCTAACAGGGGAGCCCTTTCCATGTCGCACAAGGAAGTCTGGACACACTCCCCCGGGGCCCCGTTAGGCTAACATCCCGGTGACACACCTACTCGTCCTCAAAGCCCAGCTGGGAGGGACGGGGGAGGCGGCAGAGAGGAAGAGCGGGGGCACCGAGCCTGAACTCCGTCCTTCGCTAACATCGGCTCCTGAAGAGCTTCCTCTGAAATGTGACCAGCTCGGCTCCCCCCCCCCCCCCCCCCCCCCCCGCCCAGAACCTCTTTCCCTCCAGCCTCCGGAAAACTCCAACTTTCCCGAAAGGCTGGCCCGGCAGAGGCCCCTGCTGAAGCTAAAGGGAAATGGCTACTTGACTGGGACACCCTGGAAAGGCCAGCATTCTGCACTAAATGTGAACTGTGGGCCCGTCCATCGGGTCCCCGCTGCCGCGCTGCCCCCCGCGGGGACCGGGAGCTGTGACGGTCACTGGGAGAGGAGGTGGGACACACCACACACCCGGAGGCCTGGTCAGACGCCTGGCTTCACCCCCCAACTTCCATTCGAGGAGAAGACTCTGCCTAAACACACCCAGCTCCTAGCTGGCCCTCCTGAGGGGAAGGACCACCTCTGTGGGCCATCCACAAGCCGGCCATCTGACCAAGCACTTCCCGGGCCTGGGAACACGGGATCAAAACCAGGCGCTGTAACAAGGTGCTGCCCTTCGCTTGTGCAGCATTCGGCTCAGCTCTCATCATGGTTTCCTTAGGCTGGACGGGGTGCGGTTCCTCCCGGCGCAGCAGCGGGAGGGGGCAGGGCATCCAGGCGGAGCCTGGTGGGGGCAGGAGAAGCCGGGGTTGAACGCCCACCGAGGGGACCCACAAGCACAAAGGGGGCTCACTGTAAGAGAGAAATCTGTATGAAGTCCCGACTTGCCGACCAGGCCCCCAAAGCCACTGGGGTTGGAGGGGCAATAAGGTCTGTCGACAGAGAGCATGTTGGGGCGCCTCTACTCTGGTTCTGGGCCCAGGACACTCGTTTCTTAAACCATCAGAAGTGGGTCTGAGTCCAGAGATCCCCGGGGTTGGGGGCCGGGGGGCCGGGGCTGCTGGGTTCTCTGTGTGGACTGGCTTTGAAGGAAAGGGCAGGGCAAGGAGGTGTGTTCGTAGACCACAAGCTGTCCCAGGTCCTGCCACACCCTGAAGCTAGGTTTCTGTGGAAGGTGAATAGGTAGAAACCCCACAAGATTCCCAGTCTTAATCACAGATCTGACAATGGGGGCCCATCTTTCTGCTTTACACGTTGGGGGTTACCTCTGTGAAATCTGGGGGTGGGGGGGGAGGGAGAGGAGAGACTAGTCGAAGAGACTTCTTGAAGGGTACTGAGGGGTATGGGCACAGGCCAGGGAAAGGTGATTAAATCTCATCTTCTGTTTATACCGAGTTAATTTATAGCTCTGGGGGCGGAGCAATGGGTCTGAGTATGTGTATGCATTTCATGTACACTGTGTGTCCTTGGTTGCGTGTGCTGCATTTTGTGTGCCTTGTAAGAGTCAATGCATCGTGTGTTTGCACTGAGTTCGTGTATTTGGAGCGCAGAAACAACAGCAAATCCGCATTTCTGTATTTCGTATGTGCACTCCTTGTGTTCGTGTAGTTTTGTGTATTTTGCACCTGGGTGCAGGTCATGTCTTGTACATGGTGCATGTAGGTCTTTGTATATGTTCTGTATTGGTAAGTCCATTCTGTGTGTGCTGGATGCGTATTTTGGATATGGGGATAACCATGTATCTATCTTAATTTGGTCTCTGTGTATTTTGCATGTGTGTTGCATGTTTTGTGTATGTGGCAACAGTGTGCCTCCTTTGTGGTGGGTGTGCATGCGTGTGTGCCTGTGTGTGTGAAGGTTTTGCAGTCCTAGGTCAAGGACATGGGGATAAAATACCCTTGACCTAGGCCTTAGGGATGGGATGGGTCCCCCTTCCCCACGTCTCGGAAATTCAGCACCGTCTCCCACGAGGAGGGGGAGAGAAGCACGGAGGCTCTGCGCTGGGCCTGGGATGCCCTGCAGACACCTGGGGATGTGGGTGACCAGGAACTAGTGAGCACCCTGGGCCTAGCACCCTGAGCTGGTGCCCCACCCCCAAGGTAACTGCAGGTGCTAAACAGCCAACAGTGAGGCTGGGGCTGGGCCTACGCCTGGGCAGCCCGACCGCACACCTCACTGTGTTTGGGACATTTGAGCTATTATGTTGAAAGGCAGAGGCCCAGGCTGTGAGGCAAAGCCTCCCCACCTCACCCCGCTCCAAGGCCAGCCTGCCTCTGCCTCTCAACCTCTTCTGGGGGTGGGCCGATCCTCTCCCACCCTGTGGTTTGCTGAAGCAGCTCTGGTTGCCAATTTAATAGGGAGAGTCTGAGCCTGTCGATCACAATGATGCCTGTGGCTCGTCTAGGGACTTCACCCGTTGGTCCCCAGGCTTTAGAAGTTCCCCATGGAGGAGGCTCCCTAAGCCCAGACCCTTGGAACTGAGTCCCCAGAAGCCCTCCTCGCTGGCATCCTTGGCTTCAAAGCAGGCGATCCACGCTGGCCCTCAAGGGAAAGGTTCATGGAAGGGACGGATGCAGAGCCAATGGCAATGACGGCACGGGGTGGAGAGCGATGAGAATGGAGGTGGTGACCATGAAGGACGGTGGAGGGGAGGCCTGGGGCGGGGTGACCCAGGACAGCTAGAGCCGCGAGGGCCGTGGGGCCCCTGTGCACTCGGTAAGACAAGCCTCAGCCGTGGGGACTGAAGCTGCAGCACATGGAGGGCAGAAAGACAATTCTAACGTCTACAAATCCACGGAGACTGGAGTGCCTGAGGCAATGGCAGCAAACCCAGGCCCTGTGGGGTTACCAGTGAGATCAATGAACCCATTAGGCCTCTTAGATAACCAACCCACCAAGCAGTGGATTTGCTCCTGAACCTGAACTCCAGGGAGTGAATATATGTGTGAGTGTGTGTGCGTACTGACACACACACACACGTATGTATATGTGTACATATACATACATACACTATAGTGCACATAGTCAAACACATGCATAAATTGCCCTGTGTCAAAAATATTGCATAAGCTTATACAAGGTCCAAATGCAATTGTTTCTAGAGCTAGCCAGTAGAGGAACTGGTGAAAGAGACGCGGGATATATTTATATACACTGGATCCATAGCTCGCCTTCCTCTGGGCCAGATGCCCTGGACGGCTGTACAGTCCTGCCCATGGCTCAACTGCTGAGGTGTTTAGACACTGCCTTCCCCGCTCGCTCTCCTGGCTTGGCAGAGGTCTGTGCCCCATCTGGAAGAACAGGGGTGGGGTGGGCTGGAGGGCCAAAAGTTTGGGTCCCCATTCTGAACAGTCAGTCTATTTTTTTCTCCTGATTGAGGGCTTTCATCTTCCGATGGGGGAGATGGGGTGAAACACCCTAGTTCAATGCCATTCCTAGGCTATTAATACTCTAAATATGAATACTGTGTAGGCTACTAAGAAAATAGGTTATCTCCTGTGTTTGAAATATTGAGATTCATGCAACGAACACCCATGCAGCTCTATAGCATCGCTGGAGATTCCACTGCAGTGTCAGGGTAGCTGGGCCACAGCACTGGGAGAGCAGACGTCTGCAAACTCCCGGGCAACCAAGAGATGGGACGTGCTTTTGTGACCCTGAAGCCTGCAAAAAATGGTGACATCTGAAGTGGAGAGGTCCCTGGGTGTGTTAGCTTCTCTCCATCGGCCTAAGGGAGCAAACGAGAGACTTGGCAACTTGCAACCGGTCACACTACTCCCCCGGGCTTCCCTCTCATCGACACTGCAGAGAAAAAAACCCAAATGCAGCATTTTCCGTTATGAAACACAAGCCTCCAGAGCATCTACTTGGCAGCTGCGATTCGCAGACCCCAGCCTGTGACAAAGAAAGGGATTCCAACACACAGGACCGTGTGTTCCTTTCAATGCAAAATGGAAACGACCTCTCGCGTCATTACCAGCGCTTTAAAGCCAAGCCACCGTGGTTCTCTGTTGCAGGTGGGCTCAGATGGGAGGGGCGGGGAGCGGGGGGGGGGGGGGGGGGGGAGGGGAGGGATGGTGCGGCGGGGGCGGGGGGTGGTGCATCTCCTGGATACTGTGTGCATTTACCCGGGAAGCAAAGGTGGGTCTCAGGTTATGTATGTGCTATGAGGTGGCCTCAACATCCTGGCTCCATAGGTGACTCCCATCTGTGGAAACCCCTAAGCCGGAGATGAAGATTCGCGTGAAAGCCATGGACAGCTATTCTGTGTTCTAAGTCAAAAATCAAAAGGTCAAAAGTCACTTGCACGACTATTGCTTCCCATGCAGAACCGGATTACACACTGTGGAACAGACTGACTACAATGCAGGCTGTTATGCAACATCTGCACTCAGTTCCGTGGAGCTGTGGGTAGGCTAATAGGTTGCAATCAGACATCGGTTAGCATTTTGGTGATATTCACATAGTTTGTATTAGCCAGAGTGCAGTTGGCCGTTTTCAAGTTTTCCTCCCTAAAGTCCTCGTTGCTGTTGTTCACCCCCTCCTGGATCTCCATGTAATCAGACTTACTAATGGTAGAGGCACTTCTACTTTTCTTTAGGTCAGGGGAGGACGGGATCTTTGGACAGCTCGTCACTTGCAGGTACTGGGCCTGCTCCTCTCCCTCTGTCTCCCGGTGGTAGAAGTAGTTGAAATTGGACACTATGACGGGGACGGGTAAGGCAATGGTTAACACCCCTGCAATTGCACATAGGGAACCCACGATCTTGCCCCCAATGGTCGTCGGGACCATGTCTCCGTAGCCTACAGTTGTCATGGAGACGACTGCCCACCAGAAGGCATCCGGGATGCTGGGGAACTGGGAGTCTCGCTCATCGGCTTCCGCGAAATAGACAGCGCTAGAGAAAAGGATGACCCCGATGAAGAGGAAGAATATCAGGAGGCCCAGCTCTCTCATGCTGGCCTTGAGGGTCTGCCCTAGGATCTGGAGCCCTTTGGAGTGTCTGGACAGCTTGAAAATCCGAAAGACTCTTACCAAGCGGATGACGCGGAGGATGGCCAGAGACATGGCCTGCTGGCCCTGCTGGGCGTCCTCTGGCTTCTCGGCCAGCTCCGTCCCCAGGGTGATGAAGTAGGGGATGATGGCCACGATGTCGATGATGTTCATGATGTTGGTGAAGAAGCCGGCTTTGCTGGGGCAGGCGAAGAACCTCACCAGGAACTCGAAGGAGAACCAGATGATGCAGAGGGTCTCGACGATGAAGAACGGGTCGGTGAAGGAGGTCGACTGCTGGTACCCGATGGTGCTGTTGGAGTAGGTGTGGAAGGTCACGCCCCCGCCGTGCATGTCTTCGTTCTCGTCCCGGAAGATGGGCAGCGTCTCCAGGCAGAAGCTGACGATGGAGATCAAGATCACCATGACGGACACGATCGCTATAATCCGGGCAGGCCCCGAGCTCTCCGGGTATTCGAAGAGGAGCCACACCTGCCTCTGAAACTCATTCTCCGGCAGAGGCCTCTCCTCCTCTTTGATGTAGCCTTCGTCTTCCCGAAACATCTCCATCGCCTCTTCCCCCAGCTCATAGAACCGAATCTCTTCCGAGAAGATATCTAAGGGCACGTTCACGGGGCGCCTCAGCCGGCCCCCCGACTGATAATAGTAGAGGATGGCGTCGAAGCTGGGGCGGTTCCGATCGAAGAAGTACTCGTTGCGGAGGGGGTCAAAGTACCTCATCCGCTTCTTGGGGTCCCCCAAGAGGGTCTCTGGGAACTGGGCTAAGGTCTTCAGCTGGGTCTCGAACCGCAGCCCCGAGATGTTGATCACCACCCGCTCGCAGCACTCGTGGTCGGCCTCCGGGTCGTAGGTGTCCTGCGGGTGCCCAGGGAGGGCGGCAGCCTCGTCCGCCGGGTCTCCGGTGGCTACTGTCATAGTTGGGACTGAGAGAAGCGCCTCACGCTACGCCTTCCAGCTGCCTGGTGGCAGGGAGCTCAGGGTGCTGCCGACGGTCCCCGGAGACGCGGGCGCATGGGCCTGCGTCCCTGCGGGAGAGCCCGGGGGCTCTCTGAGAGCCAGGGACGCAGCTTGGCTGAAAGACAGAGGCAGTTAAGGACGTCAGGCCACTCAGCGTCGGCTGGGTTGCTAGCCTGTGTCTCCATCAGAAGCATGACCACCACCACAAAAAAGCACAATTTGATTTCACCTCGGAGCCTGGCTGGGGATCATGGGGGGTGTGGGGGGGGCGGGATCTGGAATGCCCTGCACTGAGGGAAGGTGGTGGACCCCTGTGCACCGCCCGCAGGAGCATAACCCCCCGACTGGAGGCTGGAAGAGAGCCCTCCCGCAGGCGCTGAGCTAAGGTCTTGCAGATGCCTGCGCCCTGGGAGGTGTTGGCAGTGGCAGACCTTGGACCTGGGTCCCCCTCACCATCCCCACGCAGCGACTCCACGCGTGGCTGTTATGAAATGAGAGACCGGCTTACCTGGGAGGCAGGGACGGGAAGCTCTCTCCCTTGCAGAGCTGATCAGCTGGCGAGGGAATCCTAGCTACACACACGGGCAGCCTGACTCCCCATCACGGTTCGCGCTTCAGCTGGAAATAATGGTGAGTCATCATGGGCAGGAGGGCAGGCGCCAGGTCCCGGAGGTGAGCTCCAGGTCTGGGCTGGGCCGCAGGGGCGGCGGGGGCCTGGTCAGGGGCACGCGGGAGGCCAGGACAGCTGCGCGTGGGGCCGGAGCCTGTGGAAGGAAGGAGGCGAGATGCGAAGGTCAGCAGAAGCTGGAGTCTCAGGAGGTGGGACACAGCAGCCAGGTGGGGCCAGGGCCGTGGGGCAGCTGGTGCCAAGCCTCGGGGCCCTGGCAGCCTCCCTTCCACACGCCCTTCCCGTTCTGGGGTCACACCTGAGACTTCCCCTCAGCCTCCCAGCCTCCTCTGGGCAGACTTTCATCCGCTGGAAGCATTTTTCCCCGGGAACAAGCCTGCAGGCTTGGCTGGGTCTATCTCCTCCAGGGTCCTCCCAGGGCTGAGCCAGGTCCCCTGCTGGTCCTCAGCAGCCACCAGGAGGGACTCTGGGCCGAGCTCTCCCACCTCAGGTCAGGCCCAGCCTCAGGAAAGGGGTGAGCTTCCCACACTGCAGCCTACCACGCGCTCTGACCCCCGCAGGGTCCCCCCAACACACACTCCTGCAGAGCTCGGCCAGGGGACTCCTCCCGCAGAAAGCTCGGCTCCACAAAGCTGCCTGGCTTGGGCCCAGGACTGATTCGCCCTCGGGTACCCCTCGGCTGCAGGCCTCCCTCTTGGCGCTTGGCATTGGAGCCAGGCAGGCGCTGGACCACCGATTTCTCTCCCTCCCCCCCCCACCCCCCCGAGAAAAATCCCTCCCTCCTCCTGGGCAGGGGCGGCAGAGGGCCAACCGGGCTGCCCGGCGGCTTGGCAGCAGCGAGAGGGGACCCTGGAGGAGGCCGGCTTCTGAGCTGGACTCCCCGCCGGCCCATCCCGCAGGCCCCGGAGCGGGAGGGGTCTGGGCCTGGGCGCCCTCCCTGCGCCCCGGGCCCGGCCGGGATTCCACCGCGCGCGCTCCGCGCTCGTCTCCGCGCCGGCGGCCTAGACCCATCGGCCGGCCGCGGCCGCCTTAACTCCCTCCTGCCCGGCCCGTGGGGCTCCCCGGCCTGTGCAGTGCAGCCGGGGGACCGCCGAGGCGCCCTCCCCACCCGAAAACTCCGGAGCCTGAAAGGGGGACGAGGAGCGGGCGGCCTCCCCGGATCCCAGCCTCCTCCCGGGCGCGGGGGCTCCGCCGCAGCGCGCGGCCGCGGGGAAGCGGAAAAGCCCTTCCCGGCCGCAGAGCCGTGCGGATCCCCAGCCGGAGGCGCCCGCAGCCGGCGTCCCGGTCCCGGCACCGGAGCCATTGAGCAGACGCGGCTCTGCGGCAGCTGCACTTCGCATCCCCCGCCGGCTCCCCGCGCACCCTCCGCCCCGCGCCCCGCACCGCCCGGGGTCCAGAGCCCACCCGGCGTCCTCCCTCCGCCGGGCGCCAGCCCCTCGCCCGCCACCCGGCCCGGCTTTCCCGCCCGGGACTCAGCCCGACCTCCGCGCTGCAGGTGGCGCCGGGTGCCCCGCAGCCCCGCGCCCCGACCCCGCGTTACCCTTCCGGACGGGCTCCCGGAGCCTCCATGTTCCCGGGGGGCCGCGAGCGCCGGCGGGACCGCGGTGGTGGCGGCGGCGGCGGCGGGTGCGGTGCGGGCGGCCAGCCGGGAGCCGGCTCTGCAGTCCCGCGGGCGGCGCGTACGGAGCCCGGCCGCCGCCCGCAGCCGCACCGCCACGCAGCGCCGCACCTGGCCCGGCCGCGAACTCGAATTAAAGGGGCCGGCGGGGGCTGGAACCGCCAGGCGCGCGCCCGCCGCCGCCGCCGCCGCCGCCGCCGCGCTGGCCGCCGGGCTGAGCCCCCGGCCTCGGCCCCCGCCCCCCAGGAAAGCGCCCCCTTCGTTGGCAGGGGCCGGCCCACCAACCAGCAGCTGGTGGGGAGCTCAGCGGGGTGCCGCGGGCGCGGAGCAGGGGGAGCAGTTGAGGCTGGGTCAGGAGGGCTTCCTGCCAACCCTGAAGCAGGCAAGGGGGGCACCGGGGAGCCGCGACCGCTACCCCAAGCTGGCCGGCCGGGGAGGCATCCGGCCCCGGGACAGGGGTTGCGGCCCTTACGATGCTGCCATGCTGCCGGCCTGGATCTGAGGACCCCTCTTTGGCCCCCTCCAGCCCTGACTCTCCACCGCGCTCTTACCCAACCGCAGCTTGGCTCCCAGCGACGCAGCAGGTGCGGGGCTGGCCGCAGTGTGGCACAAACTTGCTGCTGCGTTGGCCCTCACCGCAAGGAGCCTCCAGCCCCTCCCCCAGGGCCAGGGCAGGGACGGCTGGGGACCTGCAGCGCCCCTAGGGAAGGACCCTCTCAGACCTTGCAGAGCCAGCTGGAATGAGGGGTCTGAGATGGGGAGTGCAGCTCACAGCACCCCGGGGTGGGCCAGAGGGGATACCCTTTGCTCTTGGAAGGATGTGTGTGGGGACGCAGCCTGCCCTCTGCTCAGACGGGGGACCTGGGAGGGTCCAGGGTGCCCTTGGGAGCCACCGCCCAGCCCCAAGCCCCTGAAGTTCTGTTCTCCAGGTTCCGCCAGGATCCCTCTTCCTGGAGCCCTGACTGCAGTGCAGAGGCCAGGAGGCTCCTGCTGGGCCTCCTCGCTCAGAGGGCCTCCGCTCTGGGCCTATAGCTTGTGGTGGAAGCTTCCAGAGCCCAGAGGTCCAGCTGGGTGGGATCCTGCCCTTTCATCTGGGTGATCTACCCAGAGGTGTGGGGGTGGGGAGGGGCAGTGACCCCAGTGAGCTCTTGGGATGACAGATGATGCTAAGACAGGGCTGGTTTGGTTCCAGGCTCCTTGAAGCTGGGCTGTCCATGTCCCAGCCAGAGGATGGCCTGGGCATTTTGGAACCGGCCAGGCTGAGACCTGAAATCCCTGCCCAGTTACTAGGCAAGTTAAGCCACGTCTCTGACCTCGGTGCCCTCCTCTGCTAAACGCACCGATACCTCCTGGGCTGTTGTCAGGGTGACGTCATTTACAGAGACCTGAGCGCCCAGCAGACACTGCGCTCGGCTTCCCTAGGACACTCCCCACCTAACTCCCCGCCTCCAGCTCAGCTTTTGGCTGTTCCTCTACTGGCACCGTCACCAGGTTCTTGTGGCCCCGTTCTCTCTGCTTCTGAGCGTGCCCCACCCTCACTTCCCCTGAGGTCCCAGCCATTCCCACTGCTGCCACCAGACTGTCCCCCAGGATCCCACTCCACACCCCTGGAGCCTCCCTGGACCAGCACAGGGGGCTGTCTCTCCTTCTTGCTGCCTTGGGTTCCCATGTCAGTGGCCTTTTCCGTTCGATCGTGTCCATATATTTTCTTCGCTCCTTGTTAAAACAAAAGCTGTGGACAAAGAAAAACTCTTGCGGGACAATGAACAATCCTGCTGATGGGTGACAAGTGCCTACCACGTGTCAGCCCAGTGGGACAGTTCATCCTTGCAGCTCTCCTAGCTTCTACATCAGGGGTCCCCAAACTACGGCCCGCGGGCCACATGCAAATACAAATATTGTATTTGTTCCCGTTTTGTTTTTTTACTTCAAAATAAGGTATGTGCAGTGTGCATAGGAATTTGTTCATAGTTTTTTTTTTAAACTATAGTCCGGCCCTCCAACGGTCTGAGGGACAGTGAACTGGCCCCCTGTTTAAAAAGTTTGAGGACCCCTGTTCTACATCATCACTATTTCAGGGAAAGGAAACGGAGGCAGAGAGTGATGGCTCCGCAACTTGAATGAGGCCTTGAGTCTCTAGGACACATGCCCCAGCCCCCACACTTTGCCGCTCCATAGGATGGACGGTAGTGGGCCTTCATTGCCCTCTTGGGGATCTTTCTCTGACCCCTGTTCCATCTGATGGCCTCAGGGTTATGTCATCCTACCTGCCCCTTTAAAGCCTAAGTTTGAACAACAACAAAGAGAAACTAACTAAAGAAGGAAATTCAAAAACAAAAACACCACCACAACAGTTGTCCAGGAGAGTGGGGTGGAGCTCCCGCCCCCAAAGTTCTTTTGGGTTTGCAGGGCTGGGTAGGAAAACCACGGACCCATTCCCAGCTCTGACACCTGCCAGCTGGTGTGAACTTGAGCGGGTTAGTGACACTCTCGGGGCCTCAGTTTCCTAGCTTGTTGAGTGGGCGAAGGGGACAAAATGAGTCGTCAGGGCGGACAGCCAGCGCGCTTAACCCGGGGGCCTAGTCACGGTCAGCTCGCTTCCCGGTCATCGTGTCTTACAAGCACGGCTGAGTGCCCCTGGATCCCTTCCCTGGGGGGTCAAGCCCAACCCCTCCTGCCCCTCCAGTCTGTCTCCTGCCCCGGCGCTGTGACTACAGTCGGTGAAAGGAGGGTTTCAGGCCGTGTGCCACGCCCACCCCACCCAGGACCCAGTCTCCCATCACATGGACGAACACAGAAGACGACACCTTCTCAGGTGTCACTCCCAGAGGACCGCGGGCCTGACACCCCGGATGCTCGCACCCCCACGACCCCTCCCGCCCGCCGCTGTGGCAGCATAGCCCCTCCAGCCCACGGGGAGCAGGGAGGGAAGCATGGGGTTCAGGCCCAGGCCCCGGGCTGACAGCTTCTCAGAAGTCCTTTGATTTAATCCTCGCAGCCGCCCCGTGGGAAGGATGCCATGATCTCCATCTTACAGTGGACGCTATTGACGCTCAAAGAGGACAGGTCGCTGTCCAGGGTAATTTAGTGGGGAGGCTGGGACGGAACTCAAGACGGTCTGACTCCACAAATCACCACCGTCTCTTGCTGCCCGCTTCCTCCGCTAGCTGGGCCGGCCTCTGGGCTCCAGTCCTGCCCGTAGCAACGTGGCGACAGGCCAGGAGAACTCGCAGATGCTCAGGGCAGACCCGCACGCACGGCCGGGGGGAGGCTGCCCAACCTGGCGGGAGGTGTGCTTCAGACGGGGGGCGGGGGGGGGGGGGGGGGGGGGGGAGCTGTTCACACCACAGTGCTACAGTGCAAAATCCAGGACCCGAGGGCACGGTGCTCCGTGCTTGCTTCTCACATCGGCAGGGCCCAGACCCAGCGTCCCTCACCCTGGCACAGGGAGCACAATGCAGCGCCTCCAACCAGGGTCTCAGAGTGCAGGGCTGTGTGACCCCAGGTCACTCACTTGACCGTTCTGGGCTGCAATTTACTTGTAAAATAGGAAGGATAACGTTTCCCCTCCTTGTCCGCCCAACCCCCATACCCACACCCCTGGCTTCCCGGGGTTTGAAGGGAGAGGCAGGAAGGGAAGAAAGAAGCGTTAAAATCTCCTTGTGAGGGTTGGAGAGGAGACAATGTGGACGGGCTGGGAGAAGCAGAGGCCTGGCCAGTGAGGAAGAATAGCTCACTGTTCTTGTAGTCACTGCGGTCACGGTTGTGCCCCGCAGGGTGCGCCATGCCTGACATCGGAGGACTTCCCCTGGAAGCCGAATGAGCAGCCATTCCAGCTTCCTACTCACCTAAGGGCTTCCTCCTCCAAGAAGCCTTCCGAGATTAACCCCAGCTGCCTCTAAGGAACTCCTGGGTGGAGGCCTGGGCCTCGGCTCCTGTCCTGAATTAGTGCCCTCACACTCACCCCCCTCCACAGCCAGCCTTGGCCAAATAAAAGAGTGTGTTGACGAATGGCTAAGGGGTGGGCCTCCCGCACGGTGCCTCGCTGTCGCCGTCAGGCACTGTGCGGGCTGCCTCACCATCAGACTAACCGAAGGCAGAAGAGCGTGGTTCCGTCCAGCCCTGGGGGCCAGCAGATCTGGGGCCTCATCCCGGGCCTGCCCTGCGTAGCCCAGTGACTCAGGTCCTGGCCCGTGCGTTTCACTGCGTGGCCGGAATGTAAGGCACTCAGAACAGAGCCTGTCCCAGAGCGAACACCCAGTGCCAGCTGTCAACATGTCATCCTCGCGGCACCGCCACCAAGAGACTCTCCTCGGTCAGGGATGGAGGAGGGAGAGGCTGGCAATGACGGTGACAGTGACACCTTCTGTGTTCCAGGCCCGTGCCCCGGCCACCTGTAATTCCAGCTGCCCGAGGAGGTCTGCTCCTGAGCACGGCGTGTCCTCTCTCAGTCCCCGTGTCTCCCGGCTCGACGGGCTCAGGGCCCTTTCTGAGCTGCGATGCCCGGGGGGTCTGGATGTCTGGGGAGGGAACGCTGACTGCCCCTCCGCCCGTCTGCAGGAGGGACAATTCCTGTTCCACGCGGGCACCCCACCAGCTCCCCGATGGCTCTCAGAGGTGACCAGCTGGCCTGGGGCAGGTCAGAGCCAGAGCAGAGGTTGCTTGTCCCAGGTCCCTGGCGCTGCCCACGGCTGGCCCCTGGCGCTGCCCACGGCTGGCCCCTGGCGCTGCCCACGGCTGGCCCCTGGCACTGCCCACGGCTGGC
The DNA here is from genome assembly GCF_028538775.1 of Myotis yumanensis. NCBI lineage: Eukaryota > Metazoa > Chordata > Mammalia > Chiroptera > Vespertilionidae > Myotis > Myotis yumanensis. The sequence goes on from NW_027223768.1 coordinate 6,192,389, forward strand.
CCCTGGAGCTGCCCACGGCTGGCCCCTGGACGCCCTGTCTCCAGCCCAGGCTCCTCTCCGGAGCAGCAGAGCCATTAGTCCCACTTCCCAGGCGCTTCTCCCCCCCCCCGCCCCCGTTCCCCCCGTTGGGAACCCTGTTGCCCAAATCGGAAACCAACGGGAAAATCCTTATCTGCTCTCTCACCTCGCCACCCCCCACATCCGGCCACTCGCTTAGCCTTGGCATCTGCCCACTTTTCTCCGGTTCCCTGTCCCTCCCCTCTACCCTGGCTCAGGCCACCAGCAGGCATGGCCTGGGCAGCTGCAACCTTCCTGCTCGCCAGCTTCCAGACCAGCCTCCCCGCCGCCCCACCCCGGCTCCTCTCCACACAGTTGCCCTGGTGGTCACTTACCTCTGAACTCCCCCTGGCTCCCTGTTGCTATGATACAACCTGCATGTCCTAAAAGGCACGAGAAGCCCTTTATGATCTGATGCTTCCCGCCCTCCCTCCGCCCCATCCTACGGCGTCAAACTCAACTGCCTGGAAGGCTCTCGCTGGTCTGAACAGACGGATTAGGTTAAGACCTGCACTCAACAGGCCTGGAGGTGAGTCCTGGCTCGGCTGGTCACCCCCATGTGACCTCGGGGGGCCGCTTTGTCTGGGCCCCACAGTTACTGTGACCCCATGTCCGTCCCCGCCCCCTTTCCCGCCTTTGGTCCATGGAGAAGGGAACGGAGCGAAGGAGAAGCAATTTGATATCATGGAAAGACCATCGGCCTAGCAGTGCCAGCCCCAGTTCTGCCACTGCCGGGCGACCTTGGGGAGGACGACCTTGGGGTGGACGACCGTGGGTAAATCCCTTCTCCTTTTGGGCCACAGCTCCCACATCTGTGAAATGGGAAAGGGGACCCCATCATGCATGTGACCCCTTCTTGTCCCATGACCAGTTCTCTGACTTCACCCAGCGAGGAACGGGGACCATGGTATTAGAAGGAACCTTGCTATAGCTATTTGACTGAGAGGACACTGAGGTTCAGTGAGGTCATGTGACCTGCTCAAGGTCATGTGTCTCTAGGAAGTGGCAGGCCGCCCTGGTGCCCAGGCTAGCAGTGCCCCCAGCACGTCTCTCCGTGTTGAGAGGGAGAGAAGAACGTCGGAGATGCCAAGTCACATTGGAGACGGGCCCTGATAAAATTCAGGACAGTGTGCCCTGACGCTCAGTGCATCTTAATGCTGCTCTCGGTCCCAGGAGAGCCATTGCAAGGGGAGCGCGGGGCCTCCCGCTCTGCAGCCCAGAGAGAGAAAATGGACCCAGCCTGCAGGGAGGGGGCTCAGTTAGATGTGGGGGACATTTGATGGACTAAGGGACCAAAAAGGGGACCTTTAAGAGCAGCCTGACTGTCACACACCCCTCAGGTATAGGCTTCCCCGGGATGCTAAGAAGTAGAACGAGTGAGAGATTGGGTAGGAAACCAGCAGATGACAAATCCGTGCCTGCTGACCGGAATGAGCCTGGTCTGCGGAGGCTGCGGGACCTTGTCCAGGAACCCAGATCTGGGTTCGGGGTGACAGCCTCTCTGACCGGCGGAGGAAGGGAAAAGGGGACATAGAGGATGGAGGAGATGGAGCCATCGTGGCACTTTCCTGCGCTGCGGAGCCAAGATGCGCCTGGGAGAGGGAAGACAATCTAGGAATGGACAGGAGCCTGCGGCATGAGGGGAGGCTGAAAGGAGAGACAGGGCGTGGAATCCGTGGTCTCCACACCCCGCCCCACTCCCAGCCCAGTTGGCCTGCCTGGCACTTGAAATTCCAGGGTCATCCAACAGTGCCACCCAGTGGGCATGTGGGGGAAGTACAGAGAGAGGCCCAGGGAAGCCGACACTAGATAGGCGAGGACTCAGCCACCAAGAAAAAAGGAGGGCTCAGAGCCTCTTCCTGCCTTGAGGCTGTGGTGCAGGGCTCACCACGTGTCTCTGAGCCTGCTCTGCCCCAAAGACTCCCTCTCTTCTCTGAACTCTGGCCAGGGCTTCCCTAATCCAGACCCCCAAGACCCCCTGGTGTGGCCCTGAAGGGGCAGGGGTCTATACCCCTCCCTAGACCTCTCTTCCTGGGATGTGAGGGGCAGAGAATGTAGCTGCCAGATCTCCCTGTCCCCTGCCCTCAAATTCATCTGATAATGGTCAAGGTCATGGTCGCTGTAAGGTCAGCAGTGGGGTCGGGGGGCAGCAATGGAAGGCGCTGGAAGTCACTCTGCAATGGGCTGCACCCTATGGGAGGCCCACGAGCTTTCAGACAAAAGCAGGGAAACCCTGGAGAACCAGGAAATAAGGGTCTCGTTGAAATTCTCCCTCCAGGCTCCTGCAACACGGCTGACACCTAGCAGCGGTGGGCACTGTTTTCATTCCCGCTCTACAAATAGAGAAACCGAAGCTTGGCGAGGTCGAGTAACTCGCCGGCTGCCACCGCAGAGCCAGCCAGCAGCCAGGTCTGCCTGACTCACCAGCCCCAGCTCTACACCAGGCACGAGCCAAGCCCGCGGGGACAGCAGAGCTTGGCAGACAGGAGCTGCCCAACGCGTACTAGTTGCATCAGGAGCTCCTTCCCTAGAGCTGGAGAGGGAAGCAGAGTTGTGAGTAGTGAACTTGAACCCAGGGCAGATGCATTGGCTTGAGTTGGGGAAGAGAGTACACAGTGCATGAGGAGAGGAAGCCGTCACAAGCAGGCACCATTGCCAGGTGTCTTTAAGGAGACTGTCCAGAGGCCCTGAAAGGGACGTTGAGACACGGTCGGGCTTCCTGCGGAAATCTGCACGCCTCCGCCTACTCCATTCACTCACTCACTCACTCACTCTCCGAGGGCGGCTGCTGGAACTGCCTCCACGTTCCCTTTCCCCTTCGGCCAGGCCAGCTGCCTCCTTGCCGGTTGGTCCTCCAACCCAGCACGCACATCCCTACCGCAGGGCCTGCACCTGCCCTGTCCCCGCGACCTGGAAGAAAGACTCTTTCCCCAAACATTCCCCTTACCCCCTTTCTCCCTTTATGAAGTCTCTGCTTACACGTGACTTTCTGAGATGCCTGGCATATATTGGGGGGATAAATGAATGAATGCATGGTAATGCCTGCGTTAACCTTGTCCCGGACAGAGAGGACGCCCTTCATAACCAGCACGTAGCAATCGACTGGCCTAAGCTCTCCCGCCTTGGCTGTGAGATCTGCTCCCACCCCCAGAGGTCAGTCCCACTGGACCTACATAGCGAAGCTCTGCAGAAAGGGTCAGACGCATGCGCGGCCCGTGGCCACCAGAGGGCGCCAGACGCACCGGCATCTGCAACGCTGCGGCGCAACCTGGGGATTGGAGCCACCCTCCCCCTAGGGCGCCAGGAGAGGGGGGAACTGGATGTCCCAGGGCCAGGGTTTCTGAACCAGCACCTGCCTCCCGTGTGCCCGCTATCCCAGGTCCCAGGGCTTTTTAAAACACGGCAGGTGAAAATTTGAGGGTAAACACGATTTCCCCCTCCTATTTTTTAAGCTCCAAACGCCAGCACCTCCAGTCACCTGAGGTCAGGTCCACACCCATAGCGATGGTGCTGGCATGAGCTTCCTGAGAGCAGACAGTGGCTCAATGAGAGAGAGAGAGAGAGAGAGAGAGAGAGAGAGAGAGAGAGAGATTGGGCACTAACCTGGTGAGCACCCAGGACCAGGAGGCTCCTATCCGACTTCTCAGCTTCCAGAACGTGTGACATCTCCGGGTATCCAGGCCCCCCCCTGTCCGCACACCCCTGTTACTCCTCCAGACCCCTCTCCTCCGGGAGAAGCCGCGCAGGCCCCCCCTGGACAGTGCCACTGAGGTCACCTCCAGGCGCCCTGGGAGCACCCCCAGGCTGGGACTCACTGCCCACGACCCCACCCCATTCCAGGTCCTCACGTTGCAGGCTGGCCCCGGGGACAATGGAGGAATGTCCTCCTGGCGACAGTGAGCCCGTCCCCCAGGCGCGGCTGCCCGTGGTCTCGCCTGGGATTCCTGCTGACCCTTCTCAGGGGCCGAACGCCATGCAGCTAAGAACGGGCCCTCGATTGGCAGAGGGTCAGGGGTGGGCCGGGCCAGACGCAGTGGTTCTCAACCTTGGCTGCACATTAGAATCACCTGGGAATCTTTTTTAAAATCCTGATTTCTGGGCCTTATCCTCTGGAATTTCTGTTTCTTTGTTACTAATGTTGTGGCCTCACCCCATAACAAAGAAACAGAATTTCCGGAGGATGAGGCCCAGAAATCAGGATTTTAAAAAGATTCCCAGGTGATTCTAATGTGCAGCCAAGGTTGAGAACCACTGGGCCAGAGGGTCAGGGCGTGGGCCGGGTCGATGTGAGCCGAAGGCTCAGGTCCCACTCCCATCTCCCACACAGCTCCTGCTCTGTGGTCATTCCCACTGAAATCTCCGTATAAATGACCCTCCCACTCACCCCCAGGTGCCGGCAAAACCAGCTGCGTGGATTAGGTGCCGTTTATTATGTGACGGCGCGTGTGTCTGCCCACGGCTGCTGGGAACGTGTGTACCGGCCGGCACAGCTCCGGGCCAGCGCGGCTGGGACGCCTCATGAAGTGTGAGGTTTCAGCCCCAGGAAAGCACCTGCCATCCTGTTGGGCTCGGGCGGCCTCGTCACAAGTAAAGGTGTGGCTTTTCCCGAGGCTCCTGCTATTCTCCAGCAACGGGAGCAGGCGTGTCACCCCTCGGACAGCATGTCTGCAGAGTCCTGGGTCGGGCACTGGCGTTGGCACCTGCTTTATTTTGTCCTGCGAAGCCCCATTCCTTAGGACGCCGTGCTTTGCTGGGGGAATAAGTGTTCATTTGCTTTTTTTTTTTTTTTTTACAAGTTTCCATAAAAAATGCTAGATAGATGTTTATGGATTAAGTCTGAAGAAAGAGAGTAGGGAAGCAAAAGGAAAAAGGGAGAAGAAAACTAAAATACAACTAGAGACATCCACAGATTACTTGAACTAGAGGACGTCAGTGCCAGGCTTGTGGTGAGGGGGAAGTGAGAGAGGCAAAAACTCGCGTGCGGTGGACAGGAAGTGAAACCCCCAGGACAGGAATAGAAAAGAGGGAGGCTCCTCTCTTGGGCAATGCTGGGAGCTGGCATCTCCATCTTGATCCATCGGCTTAAAACAAGAAAGGAATGGGCGAGATCTGGCCAAAGGGGCGAGGAGTGAAATGCGTGCCCTTTCTCCAAGTTCGCCCTCTGCAATCCCACCCACCTTTGGGGGTTCGCTGACAAAAACGTATAGCCTTGGCAGAGAAGGGGAGCTCACTAGGGAGAGAGGAAAGAGAGCAGACCCCAGGAGGAGATGGCATTAAAAGTGGGGGCGGAAACGCTGAAGGCGAAGAGGAGGGAGTGTAGGCTTGTGTTCTGCGTGTAGGTAAGTCAGGCCGGGAGAGGTAAATGTCTTCGCCAAAAGGGCTCACCGTTAGTTAACGTCTGTGAGCACCCCGAGCCTTCTCTCCTTTTTAAGGCACTCATCACAGTGAACACCCACAAACTGCCCTGGTGTCATTTGCATAAGGACTCTCTTCTCTCCCCGCCATCAGCTCTGGGCAGGCACATCCTACCCCGGGCGTCCACCTCCGTGTCCCCGCGCCCGGGACGATGACACATCTATGTGCTCCGTGAAGACTCACCCTCGCCAAGTGACTCAATGGGTGGCTCACAATTTCAGTTCCCTCTTTTATTAAAAGACCGTAACACACTCCTCCCAGGGTTGTTGGAGGAAGACGCTGGGTGGTATATATAAGCACCTGCTGCACGTTAGTGCATTACTATCACTAAGAAAAACAACAGATGCTAGTAAGTGCCTGCTCTTTGCCAGGCCCTGGGCTAAGGGGTGGGCAAAAAGGGACAAATGGAAATGCACAGAAATTGTTCCTTTTAGAAAGAGTAATGATTTGTGGACTCCGGTGGCACCACCTCCGCCTTCACCCTCCAAAGGGCCTCAGCAAACTCCACCCACAACCCACTCCCTGGCCACAGTCCCCGCCCCCGCCCCCGCCGCGCGCCACCCCCCCCCCCCCCCCCCCAGCAAGTCCTGGAACCACTAAGACTGGTTTTCTATTCCTCCACCACCAGATGGCAGCACAAAGCCCGCAGACTGCTGGGCCTGAGGCTGGCCAGGGATATGTCAGCCTGGGTGCAGGGTCTGAAACGGGGGAGAAGGAGGGGACCCAACCCCTGCCCCTCTGGAACTGAGATGCTTTCTGGGAGCTGTAGTTAATGCTTTGGGATGGGCCCCTTCTTTCCGTGGCCCACCCCCAGATTGGCAGGACACCGAGGGTCCTTGTTCAGAATCCTCCATCCCTTCCAGGTCCCGCGTTGCTTCCTGCGAAAGCTCAGAATCCCCCGTCTGCTCCTGACGATGCCTCCCCATCAATGCTCATCTCCTTACTTCTGGCCGGAGATTCATCTATCTCTCTGTCTTTGCTCACATCATTCCTTGTGTGTTAACGCCCCCACACCCAGGCTCATGCTTGATGACCCCCCACTTTTCTCTCATCCCCTGGGAAACCCAGCTGAAGGCATTCCTTCCAGGTGGAGGGAATGCCTCCAGGAAGTCCTCCAGGCTCATCCCGATGGTACTCAGTGTGCCGTGTGCCCCATCAGCACTTCCTTTCTTGGTCAGAGCTCCCTGGGTGTCGTTGGGGTTGACCTGCTTGCACGAGGCTTCATCAGCAATCTTGAGCTGTTTCCTGTCACCAGCAAGGGAAGGCGAGAACAGGTCTTTCTCTGAAAAGAAAAATAAGTCTCTTTTCACTCACCAGGCCTGTGCCCTTCCTCTTTGCTCTCCATTCCCACAGCCCCCAAAAAGCACCTGTCTGTGGCCTGGATGGCTGCTGCGGCTGAGGCGGCAGGAGAGATGCTGACCCTGGCTGGGGAGGCGCAGACACAGCCTTCTGGAGCCCCTGCCCTTCTGTCCGGGTCCCTGCTCTCTGCTCACCCCAGGTGTTGTTCTGCCTCATGAGGCCGAGCCGTTTTCTAATGAGGATGTTTGAGCAGGAGGCCTGGATCTAGCCCTGATGGAGGCCGGCTGAGATGGAGGGGTTTGCCCGAGGCAGCCAGGAAGCAGCTGAGACAAAAACTGAAACTGACCTGTATTCCTCCCGCCCGCAGGAGCCGCTGTCCATCGGTGGGGATGTACTGCTCCCGGACGGCTAGGATCACAAGCCCTGTCATCCCGCCGAGCTGGCAACACCGATTCGTTGTGTAACCTGGGAAACGCACGGCCTGTTCTATGGGCCTCCGCTTCCCCCATGTCAGTGACAGCAGAAGAGGCCCCGGGCCCTGCCGTGGGTGGGGATGGGGGAGTGTGAGTGGGGACAATTCCTGGCCCTACCCCTGTCCACCTTGAACCTGGCTGAATGCTGCAATTCTGCATATTTTGTTTGGAAAGAGGATCCCCCCCCCTCTTTTTTTTTTATTTCAGAGAGAAAGGAAGAGGGAGAGAGAGGTAGAACCATCAATGATGAGAGAGAATCATCGATCCGCTGCCTCCTGTACACCCCCTACTGGGCATGTGCCCTGACAGGGAATTGAACCGTGACCTCCTGGTTCATAGGTCAACACTCAACCTCTGAGCCACGCCGGCCGGGCTGGAAAGAGGATGCTGCTGTCTGCAAACAGTGGTCTCCTGGCAACGCATTGGGCGGAGGTGCTCCAGTGGGCGTCCAGGGTGAGGTGTGGGCGCGGGAGAGGCCTTCACTCACGGCCTCCCCGTCACTTTCCTGGGAAAACCTCGGGCCTTTGAAGTCCGGTGCTGTCTGTGAACCCAGAGCCAAGGCAGGACCGGCAGGAACCCCCTGCCCCTTCCAGCGGCCTGCACACCGAGCAGCTCATTGCCCTGCTCATTGGTTCCCCACAGCTGCTCGCCCCCGCGCAGGTTCCCACCCCTGCAGCTCCCACCCCTGCAGCTCCCACCCCTGCAGCTCCCACCCCTGCAGCTCCCACCCCTGCAGCGCCACCAACAGACGAGCTTGCCAGGAGAGCAGTTCAAACCCAGGCAGCCTGGTCCAGGGTTTGACACCCACCACTTCTTCGCCCCAAGCAGCGTAGTTTGCATTTGTTTTATATAATGGCCGACAGGCAAGGCATTGTTTGCGGAAAATTTTCAGTTTGAAAACTCCTGCTCAAGGTCAGCCCTCAGGTCCCTGCAAGCTTGCACAGTCCGGGATTTCCTAGAATGGAGGCCTTTCTCCCAAACACACCAGCTCCTTATGAAGTCAAGTGCACGTCTGCCTTCTGGTGTCATTACCTCGCATCCTAATGGGCAGCAGACACAGGCCTGTGGGTATGGAGACGACCCCTGAGCCGGCTCCAAATCGGAGGAGGCAGGAGGTGCTGGAGCCCAGGCTCAAGTGGAGGCGGCAGGAAGGGAGTGGGCTTTGCTCCGTGCCCAGCCCTGTGCCAGGTGCTCTCGGTGCAGATCCTCTCCTATCCTACGAGAGGTGTTTCTTTGCTCCCTTCCCCCGCTCCTTCCTTCCCTTCCTTCTTTCCCTTCCTTCCTTCCCTTCCTTCCAGATTTACTGAGCACCTGTCTGTGCCAGGGGCTCAGGTACAAAGGCAAAGCTAGCACCACCCCGTGAGAGCATCATCCAGAAAACGGCTGTGACCGGGGTGGGTGCAGGATGCAGGGGGAGCCCCGAGGGACTCAGGGAAGGTTCTCCAGGGGAGTTAAAGCCGAGCTGGGATTTGAAGGCTGAGGAAGGGCATTCCAGGTGGAGGGAACCGCATATGGGAAGGCAGGGAGGCCGGAAAGAGCCCGCCTGTTCTGGGAACTGTGGGAGGGCGACGGGGACACCGGCAGGTGTGTGCCCAGGGCGTGTCCTTTGCAGCTTGTGCTGTCGGTAGGCTCCTCATCAGAATGCCCGCACAGGTGGTGGGCAGGCAGGCTGGGCGGCTCTCCCCGCCCCCAGGGTCAGCCAGGGGGATTCTGTCCTGGTCACACCCTCCCAGAAATCCGCTTTTACTCCACTGTCCTGATGGGCCAGGCCTGGAGCTCCACCGTGACCTTGATGACTAATTACATCCTGAGTCTAGCAAGCGGGACAGACGGGTCCTGTCGCCAAGGGAGCAGGCCCAGACCTGTTCTTCGTCAACCAGCACCAGCTGGAACCCCTCGCCGCTGCATGGCAGCTGGGAGGAATCACTCGGCCACCGGGCAGCCTCCTCAGCTGGGACCTTTCTGGGAGTCCGGGCCAGAGACACCACATCGGTTCCTTCTCAGGGGACAACCCAGCTGCCGGGCTCTGTCCCACCCCAGCGGCCCTGGGAAGGGCCGGGAGGCAGAGCAAGGGGAAAAGATGGGCGCTGGCTTTCCTCTTTTTCAGAGCAGCGCCTCTGATTTGTGTTTCCCCATTTCAGAGGGGAGGGGGGCGGTGGGACTGAAACCAGAAGAGGCCCCGCTGTGTGGCAGGTGTGCGGCCGCAGGTGTGGAGCGCGGAGGTTTCGCTGAGCCATCGGAGTTAGTCCTCTGACCCTCTGGGGCCTCCCCTTGGACTCCCCACCCTCTGCCTCTGACCACATTTCATGCATTACAAAGCCTTGAAGATGACTTTGGCACTAGCTGGCCTGGCTCAGTGGGTAGAGCGTCCGCCTGCGGACTGAAGGGTCCTGGGTTCCATTCCGGTCAAGGGCACATGCCCGGGTTGTGGCTCCATCTCCAGTAGGGGATGTGCAGGAAGCAGCCAATCCATGATTCTCACTAGTCATTGATGCTTCTATCTCTCCCTCTCCCTTCCTCTCTGAAATCAATAAAAAAAATATAAAAAATTAAAATTACTTTGGCTATTTTGTTTATCTCCAGCATTGCTTCTTCCCATTAGCAGAAATGGTGTAGAGCTGCTCACACACACATGCACACACACACACACACACACACACCACACACACACACACACACACACACACACGTGTGCTTGCGCTCACGAGAATTCCCAGAAACTGAAGTGTGAATTAATGGGAACAGTGCCTTGTGCTCACTGTCACGAAGTGCGATGGAGACAGACCGGTGATGCTGTACACCCCCAGCATGAACCCCAGCCTTTAGCCGAGAAGAGGAATCCTTGCACCAGGGGATCTTCCCTTTGTCTCAGTCTGGGATGAACCCTGCGTTGCCCGGTTGCTGGAGGGCTGAGGAGTCCCAGGCTGCCGAAGCAGCTGCAGAACTTCAAATGGGAGCGTGTGCAAGTATCCGGTCGCCTGGGAAGCGCGGAATAAAGCTCATCCTTTACCTGGTGTCCCCGCCTAACATAGAGGCACGTGTGCTATGTGAGTGGGGGAGTGGGTGGCGTTCAGCACAGCCCTTTCTTGCTTGGTCTGCCTGGACCCCATCGACAGCCCTGGGGGGAGGGGGGGGCGTGAAGAAGGGTGATTCCAGGTCAGTGTCTACAAATACACACAGAGGCCAAGGGGGATGGCTCCCAGGAGGGTGCCGGGAGGATGCCCGCTGCCCAGGGGTGTCATTCACTTATCACTGCCTCCTTCATCCAGGGCCCGTTGTGCGGTGGCCTCTGTGGCTGGGCCGGGCCGTCTGAGGACAGACATTTACCTCTGCCCGGCTCGCTGCTCTCAGGGGCGGAGAATTCCCCCCCACCCAGGCCCGCCCTGCACTCCCAGCTCATCACTCACCTCCCTCGGAGCTGCCTCACTTCCAGGCTTCCTCGGTTTCCTCTATTTACTATGCCTTCGTCCTCCCCATTCTTGGAAAACTGAGGGGTGGTTGAGTTGCCATGGAAATCCCCTACCCCCACCTTTTTCTCTGTTCCTCCACAATCTTTCTACATTTTAATACGATCGCTATTAATAGCGCACAGAGCTGCATCCCCCTCCCCCGCGGGGCTGCAAGGAGGTTTCCTGTCTGAGGAGGATGCTGACGATTGCCAGGGGCCCTCCAGCCAGGCAGCTGCAAAGAGCAGGCACTCTGGTGACATGCATGTTCGGGGCCAGGGTTTGACTTGCACATACAAAGAGCCGCCGTCGACAGGGCTGAGAACCCAGCTTTCTACCGAGAACATGCTGGAGACATACAAAATCCGCATGTTGGGTATGGCTGGAGGGAGGAGGCGTGATGAGGCTCGTACCTGTGTTACAGGGATTGACCTCCGGGCTCTGATTGGACAGGGACCGGGGTCCCAGCAGCCGATTAGGCTCAGGGCGGGTTTGCGGCGGTGGAGGTGCTTGGAAGGCTTGGAGGCCCTGAGGCCTGGTCGCTGATCAGCTGAGGCCTCGTTCTCACCGTGCACGGCCTGCCTGGTAGGCCCCTGGCTGAGGCGGGCCCACAGCCTGTGGCGAAGCGTCCGGTTGGAGGAAGCCCAGGTCCCAGCTCTGCCGCTGTCTAGTTTTATGACTTGAGACAAGTCACCTCCCCTCTCCACACATCCGTTTCCTCATCTCTAAAATGGGGGTGATGATATCAGAACCTGTCTTTTAGGGTCACTTTGAGGACTCCCTGTGTTCATAGAGGTACAGACTTAGAACAGTGCCGGCGAAACATCTAACGTCATGGGTGATCGGCGTCTGAGAGATGAGAACGGTGATTTTGCCCATTTTCCAACATCCATAAAGACTCCCCTCAACAGGGCTGAAAACCTGCACACCCCGCACTGGGGCCTTCCCGGGGTTTACAGCTGGCGAGGGGTCGGCTTGATGGAGAGCTTGGTGGGGGTCACGGGGCTATGGAATCTTGAAGCATGTGGACTCCATTGAGAAGTAGAATCTGATCCTAAGTAGAAAAATGTAGTAGCTTTTCAATTCCCAGTGTTCCATTCTAAAAACACTCCTTCTTTACCTTGTTGTTCTTGGACGTTATATAACAAACTTAGACAGGAGCAAGGTGGTTTATTTTAGCTTAACTCTAACTTGGACTCACGGGTTTGTTTCTCCCTCTGAGGGCTCACAGGTGCAAAGTGTCAGAGTGAGACTTCCTGCGTCGCAGAACTCTGATAGTAACGTTTCTTCAATGCTCCTGTGCACGGAGTCACTGGGGGATTTTATTAAAATTCAGATTCTAATCCAGTTGGCTTGTGGTGGAGTCTGAGATTCTCGATTTTTCTCTAATTTTTTATAAATATGTTTTTATTGACTTTAGAGAAAGAGGAAGGGGAGAGACGTTGACGTCAGAGAGAAACATCGAACCCAAAACCAAATCAAACATCGAATCGGGGCACATGCCCTGACCGGGAATTGAACCGGCAACCATTAGGTGCACAGGAAGACTCTCAACCCACTGAGCCACACCCTCCAGGGCTGATAGTCTGCAGTCTGTTTTCTGTTGTTGTTTTTTAGTATATTTTTATTGGTTTTAGAGAGGAAGGGAGAGGGAGAGAGAGAGAGAGAGAGAGAGAGAGAGAAACATCAATGATGAGAGAGAATCATTGGTTGGCTGCCTCCTGCACGCCCCACACTCAGGATCGAGCTCACAACCCGAGCACGTGCCCTGACTGGGAATCGAACCATGACCTCCTGGTTCATAGATCGATGCTCAACCACTGAGCCAGGCCGGCCGGGCAGATTCTGCATTCCTAACAAGCTCTTAAGTGCTGATGCCACTGGTCCCGGCTCCCTAAGTTCCTCTTAAATTGACCTGAAGGAGTTGCAATGAATAAATGAATAATAAGGATGGCGGCCCATGTGCAACCTTTAGAATTAGAGTTTTTCTTTCCAGTAAATCTATGTTCTTTCTCTGTTATCAGGAGTAGGAAGATTGTGATTTTTTCAGTTTTGTTAAGACGTTTGCTTAGAATTACCAGTAACTAAAATCTTACTTGAAGTTAGTCAGTGGTTCTTGCTTATGTAGATCTAAAGTCTGGTACCTCCGTCCAGTAGATTCCACAAGAATAAGAGAATGTGTGCATATTTTTTGCACTGAGAATCGCTTAGAGATATCAACAGACAAATTCCGCTTAAACACAGTGCTCTTGCCCAAGTTGAATACTTCAAAGGATTGCTGATTGCGGTAGTCCTCTGGTGAAGTCTAGAAGCTACTGGCAATGTTTAAATACTGAGGGTGCTATTACACTCGAGATAAAAATCTGATTTCCTGTTTCTAAGTCTGAAAGCTTACAATAAGAACCCCGAAGGTTCCTGGAATAATAAACAGCTCTTCTGAAACAGCAACCAGATGAGATAAGTGCGGTTGATGGGAAAGTACAGATTAGCGTCCTCAACACTCCTCCTGCGTTTCCAAATTTAGAGGGAGAACTTGCAAGAGAGCCATATTTTGGGTTGTAGTGAATCCAAATATTTTTAAGTGCTGCAATAGTTTGAGGTTTTTTGTTTTTTTTTAAGGTTTTGCGCTGCTGAGACAACCGTCTAGAGTCCTTGGCAAGCGTGTGTTCTATGCGTCTAGCGCCGAGAGCCCCACACAGTGTAGCACAACGCTCAGCGGGGTGGGCAACTTGCGACTGAGAACTGGATTGGCACAGGCTGCACGGAGCTGGAAAGCCCTTCCCTCATTCGCCTCACTCAGTCATATCTTCTCACTTGTCAAACCTGAACTCCTGTCTCATTTCCCGAAGGTCCCTGGGCTGAGCTGCTTGCCCTTTAATAAGATTATACAGGTTCGAGTGCACAGTTCTATGCTACAGCATCTGTAGATCACTGTGTGTGCCCACCACCCAAGACAAATCACCTTCTGTCACCATATATTTGAGCCCCTTTACTTTCAACTCCCCCACTCCCTTTCCCTCTGGTGACTTCCATACTGTTGTCTGTGTCTATGAGTTTTTTTCTTGTTTGTTCACTTGTTGCTTTCCATGTTATATTCCACGTATGTGTGGAATCATATGGTTCTTAACTTTTCTCGTCTGAGTTATTTCGCTTAGCGTGACATTCTCTAGGTCCATCCATGTTGCCACAATAGCCCCAATCATGTGGACTCCAGGCGTCCCAAGAATGTGGTTCCGGGGGCGGGGCGCCCCGGGTTGCTGTGTGATCTGTCTGACCAGCCGTCCACGGACAGCGTGGCCCCAGCTCCCTCCTTGGCTGTGGCACGCGTGTGGAGAGCTCGGCCGACACAGAAGCTGCCTGGAGGGAGACGCATATTCAAATCAGGAACTCGTTACTTTCTCAAGACGAGGACATGGAAAGTTCAATCAGCTTCACAAACTGCCTCCGGAAATTATAAGGCAAAAAATAATAATAACTCTGCCTCAAAAATTCGCATCCACACAGAAGGTCAATTCCCCTTCTCCCCCAATTAGTTCCATCCCCGTCGCTACAAATCAAAAGACATGGCATTTCCCTCTGCAGAGTCCTGGGTTCTCTGCAGATAAAGGAAGCGAGAGACACCAGGGAGGCTTAGCATCTTCCGGCCGCTTCCCGGCTCCTCTCAGCCCCTCTGGCTCCCATCGCACACGGTCGCTGCTCTTAGGTGATGTGGAAAGGGCTGTCTGCTTTCCCAGCTGGGCTGCAGGTATAAATTAGACTGGTGGTACCTGGCATCGACTCTTCTCTGATATCGTCAAGGTTAATGAGGTGGTGCCTCTGAGTCTATTTGTGTCCTTCGTCTTCACCCTGAGGCGCTCATTGGGCAAAATTGCCAAATTGGACCAGACAGGTGAGGGACGGCCACAGACTCATCTCCTTGTCAACTGTGTGATTTGAAGTCAGATTTCTGGGTTATTTCCTTTGTTCCTTCTCTTGTGGCTTCATTTCCAATGTGAGGACTTTGCTGACCTTCAATTTCCTTCTGACTAATCGGTATCATTTGGAGTGAACAAAGGATTAAAAAAAAGAACAGTGCAACCTATGTTGGCTGCGATGGATGGAACTTATAAATTCACTACAGGCCCGGTGCATGGATTCGTGCACCGGTGGGGGTCCCTCAGCCTGGCCTGCCGGGATTGGGCCAAAACTGGCTCTCCGACATCCCCTGAGGGGTCCCAGATTACAAGAGGACACAGGCCAGGCGGAAGGACCCCACCGGTGCATGTTCAGGGCTGGGGAGGGACTGCAGGAGGGCTCCAGGGAGTGTCTGGCCCATCTTGCCCAGTCCCAATAGGCCAGACCCCAGCAGCAAGCTAACCTACTGGTCGGAGCGTCTACCCCCTGGTGGTCAGGGCGCATCATAGCAACTGGTCGAATGGTTGAACGGTTGGACACTTAGCATATTAGGTTTTTATTATATAGGATGATACATGGACCTAAGGGACAGAGAAGCACCATACAGATACAGGTTATAATATAGAAGAAAATGCATGGAGGACTGAGTGTCTCTAACCGTCGGAGGTGTGCAGCAATCCTTACGGATGACGTTTCTGTTGAACATCAGTGGAAAAGTGAGAATTCTCCCCATGGTTCAAAGAGACCATCTCTAATCCCTTGGCAACCAACTGCATTGCTTCATTCACGCTGCAAATGTTCATGAAAGACTTAAAGATGTGGTTCCTTAAAATGAAATACAATCACGGTTCATGGAGTCCACCACCAAAGTTACACAACCACAAAGCTGAAAAACAGTGATTTCTTCTATCAACTGGAGGCTAAGAAAAGTATGCTTTATTCTTTTCTTAATGGCTAATTACCACATATGTAAGGCAACCCAACTCTGCACTTTTACTTTCCTTTTTTTAATAATAATAATAATAATAATAATAAATATATATATATTATTGTTTTGGTGTTTTTTTTTACAGAGAGGAAGGGAGAGGGATAGAGAGTTAGAAACATCGATGAGAGAGAAACATCAATCAGCTGCCTCCTGAACACCCGCTACTGGGGATGTGCCCGCAACCAAGGTACATGCCCTTGACCAGAATCGAACCTGGGACCCTTCAGTCCGCAGGCTGACGCTCTATCCACTGAACCAAACCCATTAGAGCTGCACTTTTTCTTTTTTTAAGACAAAGTAAAATTCCAGATAGAGACAAGAGGGCCATTTGTTGACATTCCAAAAGCACAGACACATTTGAGTAAGTAGCTGCTATTAGGAAAAAAGATGTAGGGTCAACATCGCTCAGCCCCAAATGAGAACAATGGGTATGTAAAGGCTGATTACAAGAAATGATAATCTATCGTGGTGCAAAAATATTGGAGCTATATAGAGAATACATACAGAAAACAAATGTTTTTTCTTAACATCGGACTGTTCTGAATCTAAATAATGAGAATCCTAACCTAGGAACTCAGGAATAGATGTACACCGCCTACTAGACTCCAAGTTCTCTGGCAGGGGTCACCTTCATCCCCTCACGGTGCTTTGAACAGGGCAGTGCACACAATTGATGCTCAAGTCATATTTGGGGTGAAGTGATGTATGTTTGCTTTGCCACACTTTTCTCATATAACTGACAAGTATGACGGCACAGACTTCTTACAAATAAGGGTTTTCTTCCTCCAGAATTTTCTGGGCCCTCCACAAGGAGCAATGGAAGACAACGAGGCAATGCTGGCATCCAGACCCGAAGACTCGTTACGGGCAATGCAAGAAGGCTTCCCTGCAGTCACGTGACAGGACCCGGCCGTCTGCAGAGCTGAGCCAAAGGCAGCTGATGTTTGAGCTGCTGACAACAGCCCAGCTTTTGATGTCTCCTCTTTTGCAAAAACAGGGCAAGAGGAAGGAAGAAAAAAAAAAGAAAGAGACAGAAAGAAAGAAAAACAGAGAAAGAGGGGGGAGGGGAAGAAATAAGAGAATTTGGAGCTAATTATTAAGATGATGAATGAGATTTTTTTCTGGTATTTTATTAAATTCCGCACATAACATTTGCAAGGAAAACACTGTAAACTCAATGGCAAATTTGAAAAGTGGATCAGATATAAACATCACATAAGCAACTCACAGGTTTTTACTGACATTTACTTAACAGAAGGCCCCAAGTTATGATGATAAGAACATGAGAGAACATGGGAAAAGAGCTTATTTTAACTTTGCATCAATACGTGATACACTAAGAACTTCAATGTCAAAAGAAGATGATATAGAAACAAATATAAAATGTGTTTGATTTTACATTTCATTCAGAATTCCAATATTGGTTATGATGTCATTGTCCAAGGACGGTCCTTATTCCATCCCATACACAATAATACTTGTCTGTTGATTATTGCTTCTTCCAACTGTTCAGCGATCAGTCATTCAGATGGATTTTTAAACAAGGAAGTTAGAAGATGAGTGAAGGAGATGATTTTTTTTCAGTCTGGCATTCTGACATCATCTGGGTTGAGTGTCTGTGGTCAGGGGGTGTGGACTTAATATGTTTTCGATGGAAAATGCTTGGCTACCACCCTGTGGAAGGATACTTTTTGGAAGTTTCTAAAAAGCTCTGACATTAACAGCTACATTGGATTGGAGATAAAGCCTGAAACGTCCCAATGTCTCATATAGAATTAAACTTAGGTCAAAGTTTTAAAGAAAATGGCAGTGATAAGGGGAAAAAAATGACCAAAGGTGAACAATGTTAAGAGCATGGGATTCAGAGCCATTGCTGGCCATACAATCTTGGACAAGTCACTTGATCTTTCTGAAAACCTTGGTTGTTTAATCTCTAAGCTTCAGATGGTCTTATTACTTCATATAGATGCTTTAAAGATTAAATAAAATAGGTAAGTGATCTTTGCAAAGTTTGAGATGATAAATATTAGACATCTCTATGAAAAAAATTGAGGTGTATTTATTATTCTGACATCTACATAATTACTATCTGTATAAGATTTCAAAAATGGATTATTACATGAAACATATTACATGAAATTACACACGTGTTTGCTTTCCCTTGTATATATATATATAGAAGAACTTTTAAACAAAAATTATACCATTTTATGGGGCAGTTCCCAAAATGGTCTATACAGTGCTCTCACAACTGAGTAAAAAAAGAGAGGATATTTCTATTTGGTTTATAATCATATAATTTTATGGCATTTAGGAAAAGCACTTGGACAGTTTAAGTAAACTAAATACTTAACCACCCCACCCCAACCCCGGCATTGAGAGATCACACCATGGAAACGATTTACCAGAAAAGATATTACTATGGTCTGTCTTAGTGTGGTCAGTTCACAAATTGTTGCAAGATACACTATTAATACGATATGCGAGAATCACCAGTTAGCAAATTTCATCCACTTTTTAAAAAAAAATGGGTAAAATTACTTCTCACAAAGACCACAGACACTGATACGCAGGAGGTTCAATTAAACCTAAAGTGAAACTTCAGATTCACAAAACCAGATGATCAAATTAAACATTTCAATGAATCGCTCCACTAGTCAAAATGCACATTTCCTGTTATGATTGAGGCCTTGAAAAACGGCCCCCTTTTCTGAATGGAAGGACAGAAGACTACACTGGATAAATAATCCCGGTATGATAAAATATTTCTGTATTATTCAAATGGACGGCTATCATTTTGACAATTTCCTGTGTGTCCATATTTTGGCATCTTTCTATTCTAGTCTCTACCATAAAACCAGCAACCAGAATATACTCTTGTGTTTCAATGGATATAATGATCTCTTTTCTATGTTGTACAAAACCTATAACCCTTCTTTTTTCCAACTGTCCACTAAAGCCAAACAATTTGGGTTTTCCCTGAATTATTTTCTCACTCCTGAGCAAAATGAATTACAATATGGCTCTATCGGCCTTGCTTGTATTCACAAAAATTGACAAAATCTGTGACTATTATTTTAAATTATAGTCATTGCTTCTGGGACTAAAAGGGCATTACCTTTTCTTTTTTTTTTTTAGATTTTTTTTCTCACAACTAGTAAACACACCTCTGCCTCCACCTCAAGTTTGCATTTTTTTTATTCTTTTAAATACAATTTTATTATTTTCAGAGAGTAAGGAAGAGGGAGAGAGAGAAACATCAATGATGAGAGAGAATCATTGATCAGCTGCCTCCCGCATCCCCCCTTTCTCCCCCTGTCCCCACCCCCCGGCCCCCGCACTGGGAATCAAGCCGCAACCTGGGCATGTGCCCTTGACTGGAATC
This sequence comes from Myotis yumanensis, assembly GCF_028538775.1. Lineage (NCBI taxonomy): Eukaryota > Metazoa > Chordata > Mammalia > Chiroptera > Vespertilionidae > Myotis > Myotis yumanensis. The sequence goes on from NW_027223768.1 coordinate 6,211,346, forward strand.
GAATCTGGGACCCTTCGGTCCACAGGGCGATGCTTTATCCACTGAGCCAAATCGGCTAGGGCGGGCATTACCTTTTCAATGTGCCAAAAATGCACCCTGCAATCAGCTATAGTTCATTGGTGAGCATTACATATTTAATTCTGATTCGCTAAGTGATTATTACAACACAAGCATTTAAATGGAAGTTTCACTGGAATGGAGATTTTGCTGAGATAACTCAACATTCAAAGGTGAAATGTGAAATCATAACAAGCAAACCGTGGTCAAAATCAAAGGTAAGGCCCGCATTTTTTTTTTTATTTTTTTTTATGTCTTGCTGAGGTCAACTAGGAATGTTTGGATTTGCAGTCTACTGGGTCCCATGAGTAGAGACAGGCAGTATTTTAGTGACTGGAGAGGAGCAATGTGTACCTGTAAACAATCTGAAAATGTCATAGAATTTTCAGGGAGGTAAAGAAACCTACAGATGACTAAATTTAAAGTCTTCACTGTACAGATCAAGAAAGTGGGGCTCAGAGAGATTAAAGGGACTTTCCTGGGGCCCCAGGGACTTACCAGCAGGCACGTGCTCCTACCAAACTAATTCTGGTGCAAAAAGAGTCAAGAGATTGTAAGGCAAACACTCCTGCCCTCCAACCTCTTCCCACCTCCCCCAGGACTGTGGTGTGCGCTGTGCAGCATCCCACAGACGACTTCAAACCACCTGAACAACTGATTACATGTAACAGAAAACCTCCCCGGCTTCCCAGCTGATTCATTCACCCGTCCCCATTCTGCAGAGTGATTTGTCTACTTTGTCACGACCCCATTATAGACCTGTGACAATTCTTACAGGAGAAAAAAAAAAACCTATTTCCTCTTCTCACCATCAACTTAGGCCCAAGTCTCACTTCAATTTATTCTCTCCTTCAGAAATGCGTAAGGAAGTCGGAGCACTTACAGTAAGAATTCTTCAAAGCCTTTTCAAATGTGTGTCACGAGGCCCCAGGGGCTGGAAAAGGGCTTTGGGGGTTACCAACCCAGCACCCCCATTTGGCAATTCAGGAAACTGAAGCCCACCACGGACAAGTGACGAGGGTCCCACAGTGGAATGTGGCCAAGAATTCTGGTCTCCCGATATCTAGACCGATGCCATGTTTACTACCTATTCAGTGAGCCATGCCGGATACGACAGTTTACTCATCTGGTGCCATTCTGGGCTTTTATAGCAAAAGTCCTGGTTTTGTCCTTATTTGACACTGTAGCCTGTAATAACAATGTAGAAAGGATATTAAACATACTATAATGTTTAAAGTTGTCACCAATGTTCAGTGAAGGCAGGTCCTGTGTCTGTTTTTGTAACACCTACAGATTATTATTAAAACATATGACTGTCTAAGACCTCCGATAGGACAGCTGATGGGCTTCTGTCAATCATCCCAATAGCTCGTATGAATTACTTCACTGCTGGGCGTCAGTTAGGAGTATCATGGTGCTGGAATGGACTGACTATTCTCTGGGCCAGTGTCTCTAGGACATGGGCTAACACAGAAGAAAAACATGGTAGTGGCTACATTTTTACTCCATTACAAACCATCCAGATTGGAGGTCCACACAGCTCAAGTCTGAGATATCGGTCACTCTCTGACTTCACTTTTTCCTAGAATGATTGGGTCTCACAGTTTTGACCAGAGAAATAACCAGCAAATAGTGTAAAATTTAATGTTGACATTGCCTCAAAAGAAAGCTCCCTGGATTTTAGCTCCTATTTCACTGCTGTTAGAAGTTTATGCCCAGCCAGTGTGGCTCAGTGATTGAGCATCAACCTATGAACCAGGAGATCAGGTTCAATTCCCTGTCAGGGCACATGCCCAGGTTGTGGGCTCCATCCCCATTGTGGGGCTTGCAGGAGGCAGCCGATCAATGATTCTCTCTCATCATTGATGTTTCTCTCTCTCTCCCTCTCCCTTCCTCTCTGAAATCAATAAAAATATATTTTTAAAAAAGAAGTTTGTGTCAGCTACTGATTCTTATATATTAACAATGAAATTCATCACCTGTATTTCCTTCCACAGGGGATCAGAAAGTCTTATAACCCTAGCTCTGCTACCAAAATATTTTGATGGGAATTAAAACTCTACAAGTGCTCTTATTATAACTTAGCATTGTTATGCATTTGAAAAACAGGAGACTGGTTATTCATGCATCCACTCAGGTATATTTGGAAAATAAAATATGGAAATGAGAAAAAGTCTTTTTCATGTTAAGTGTTCACAGTTTGACTTTCCATAAGGCTTATTAAATAATATACAAATAGCTACCATTCTGCTGAAATGTCACAGTCGCTACATTAATAATGGCACAGAAGGGAAATGTCCCCCAGTGGGAAATCATCTTCATGACCTCCTAAATCTCTTTTCCAACTAAAACTTGGCTGTTTTTTATTGATAAAAGTTTCATTTCTAAAAGAATATAAAAATAGAAAATGAATCAAGAAAGCTTTTACATATATAATTTTGAAGGACACTCTATAAACATTAGATGAAATTCTGTATATACCCTTAGGAATGTGCTTTGTCTCTCCACGCCGAACACTGCATAAAAACAAAATTGAATGAGTATATTCTATGTAAGCTGTGGAAAAGCATAACTCAATGTTGAATTTTAGTTAAGACAGACAACTTAAACATACAGTAAGTGCTAATAATATACTTTTAAAGTTAAGCTCAGCTAACACCTGCCTACAAGATTTAATTTGCAAATCTATCATTTTTAATTAAAAAATAAGAGAATGTTGAGTCAAGCAAGGCACATTTCTTTTAGGCAAGTCTGTCTTTAACGTCATTCATCGGGGCACAGTGTACATTTCACTTACTCACGTGGAGATGGGCTAATCTATGCACGAGAGCCTTTGGTACAAAACACAGTCATCAATAAAGTTGCACGAAAGCCAGAACACAGAAGATAACATTAATGTATCTCGTGATTAAACACAGTCCGGTGATTAGCTGAAAGCAGAAACACAGTCACAGTTGGCTTGTTGGAAACAAACATTTAGGTTCTCTTTATCAGCAATACTGCTTAGTTTTTGGATCATTGGATTTCATCAAAATGTCAAAAGGTTGAAATGATACCCTAATATTGTTGACATTCTTCTTTCTTTCTTGATGAATATCTTTCGTATTGCGTACAATTTGAAGAAGATCCTCAGAGCTATTTCCCTTACAGAATGCATTTGTTGGAGACATGTTACTTAACGTCAACTAAAGCAGAATACGGCTGGCAGGCAGCTCATGCCCATCAGTGACAGACCCAACACTGCATTCTTGAGCTCGACAGGGAAAGACACGAGCATCCTACTGGTCAGTATGGCTCAACGGCACTTTATGTGGGCTCTTCAGGTATCTGTTGGCAGAGTAAAGACAGTTAATTTACTATATATTTAGTTATTTAAAAATTATAGACCTCACGTCAATATAAAACATTCTATCCATTATACTTTTAAAAACTGTGGTGTATTTTCTTACTGTTACCCTGAAAAGTTCAAGCAATTTCATTCTCTAAATGTATTAACTACAAATTGAATGCTTTTAATTTATGTTAGGAAAAGTTTCAGAGCATCCTGAAATTATGAGCTTATTTAATAATGACCCCATATGTAATAATGACTTCCACATGCAATCCAAAGCACTGTGATTGTTTGCTTTTTGAACAGGAAAATTTATCCGCATCTTTAGAATCATCTGAAAGGTTTGAGTGCCTACTCTTTTTAAAAGAAAAATGCATGTATGCACTTTCTCAATGTTATGGAGAGGGGGGGGGAAGGAGAGGGAGAGAGAGAGAGAGAGAGAGAGGAGAGAGAGGAGAGAGAGGAGAGAGAGAGAGAGAGAGAGAGAGAGAGAGAAAACAGTCTATAAAGAGTACTGTGAAAACCATATTCTAGGTGCTAGAGATGTCATCTCTATAGCTATCTTGTCATTACAAAGAACTTTACAATCTGCTCATCCTTTGAAATATGAACTCTGCAGTTGGGTACTCTTTAAGAAATTACAAATCGAGACAACAATAACACTCAGCCAAGGCCAGTAGAGAACATAGACATAAAAGTTCAAGGTTTGGTGCTCTCTTCTTCCAACTACAAAAAAAATGATAATAATAATAATTTAGAAATGCTGACAATAAAGTAGTTCTTAAAAGTAGTATAAGGCAGCAGGACTGTCTTGTTTACTGCTACATCCAGAGTCTAGGATGGTGTCTGGCCCAGAGGAGACAGCTCATATGTTGAATGAACGAGTAAATCCCTACCACTTCGCACAGTGACACATAGAAAGTACTCAGTAAATACAGGTTGAATGAATAAATGGATATGTAACAATTCCATTTAGGCACACTTTAGAGCAGCAGTTCTCAACCTGTGGGTCGCGACCCCTTTGGGGGTCGAACGACCCTTTCACAGGGGTCGCCTAAGACCATCGGAAAACACATACATAATTACATATTGTTTTCGTGATTAATCACTATGCTTTAATTATGTTCAATTTGTAACAATGAAAATACATCCTGCATATCAGATATTTACATGACGATTCATAACAGTAGCAAAATTACAGTTATGAAGTAGCAACGAAAATAATTTTATGGTTGGGGGTCACCACAACATGAGGAACTGTATTAAAGGGTCGCGGCATTAGGAAGGTTGAGAACCACTGCTCTAGAGATTTACTAACTACATCCTATATAATAAAAGGCTAATATGCAAATTGTCCCCTCGACCAGGAGTTCAACCATGGGGTGGGGCCGGCCCACCAACCGCCTGTGAACCCTTCCCCCCACCAGTCCCACCCCTGATTGGACTCCCCCATCCCCCAGTCTGGGAGGGGGGGGGGCTGGACCCCACCTGTGCACGAATTTGTGCACCAGGCCTCTAATGATATATAAAGAATATTTATAAAGTCAAAAACAGAAAATGCTAAACCCAGCTCCAGGCTTCAATATGTGACTATTACCCATCACAGCACTCAGAGAAGACTGCTTTCAGCAGGTGTCTCGGCCGCAGTGGAAATGCCTAACGATGGTGATCTGGAATCCGTGCTTTTTACAGAGGAGTCACTCACTCACTGGACTACATGCTGCTTGTCTCCTGTGTGCTGGGCAAGCAGCCAGTGAGGTTGATCTCACTGACCTGGATTACACCTCATCTTCCTTCCTGGAAGATGTAACTTCTTACCACTAATCTGTGTTGAAAAGTAAGTACATTCGTGGATCACAGTAGGTTTCATTTTCATTAGCAGAGTTTGAAAATTATAGTAGCCTAACAGCTATTAATGACTACTAATTACAAGAAATTACAAGGACCATGAATGATTTTATTTCCTAAGTGCCTAGCTTCGGCTCAATGCTACTGGAGTTTGGGTTATCTGGAGCTGGTTCTGTTAAGCTCTTCTTGTCTTGCTACCGTTACATCCTTTCTATACAAGGGCCTGGGCCTTTTTTTTTTTTTTTAATCTTCAGACGTCAGTACCAGTCTCAATGCTCTTGGGATTCTTAAAAAGGTGTGGTATAGTTTGGCATCCTAATAGACTGGAGGTGTGGAGAGAGTTGCAATTCAATAGAAACAAAAAATACAAGTGATATTTGGACAGTAATCACAATGTTTATATTAGTGGCTCAGGAAGGGATTGAAGGGCTGAGAAGGGGGTACATGGCCTTAACTATGAAAAGCAACTCTACAAAAAGAGAGAGAAACTCTAACAGAAAATAATCATCTATAACGGAAGACATATGGCCAAACAAATGTCCTAAAATATAAAGCAAGAAAACAAGGTCATAGTCAAATTTCTACAATTGCCAAGTTTCTGAAGGAGTAAGAAGACCTCCAGCAGGGCCTACGTGAAAGAGGTACAGAAACCCAGGTTACTTCACTGTCAGCCTTTCTAACTTGTATGGATGAGGAGGAAAGGGCCGAATCCTTCTCTAACGTGGAGCTTTATGGGAACTTGGCTTTCTTGTGTCTATACTTTGACATCTATTAAATAACTTAGTGTTGGCTGCAAGTCCTACAAAATTCTAACAACTAAAGAGTAATAAATTAGCCCCAAGGACTAGTGAGATTTCTTGCTCATTTAGGTATAATTCTCTAGTTGGCCTCTTGGAAATTATGTACTCTTAGCAAGTCAAAAAAGTTGAAACTCACTCAGTAATTAAAGTTGGTAATGAGCTAAGATGTGAGCTGGGTCACAAATCTGGAAAGTCCCGGGGAATGGAATATACCTCATTAGCTGTGAGGTGTATTCAGCTCTACTTTGAGCAGAATTTAGGTCTACTAACAACACACACTCAATGCATAGCCACCTGTAAAATAAACGGATCTTTTATAATCAGTTAAAAATAGCTGCAGGTAAAAGATTCAGAGAATCTCAGTATAAAGCAACTCAAGCACAGTTCTTACTTGCGGAAAGTAAGGTGACTAACTTGTCTGAATCATTTCAATTCTATTTCAGGGTGACTGTGAGCATGTAAAGATGCCGCGTGCAAGCATGTCAAACTCGTGGCCCGCGTGCCGCGTGATTGACATGCTTGGTCCACAGCATTGGCCATTTTCTGGCAGGAGGCTAGGAGCCCAATCACAACAGCGAGGTTTGGGCTCTGCCTGGCTTCCCATCCCTTCTTCCTGCCTCCTCTCATCTCTCCCTCAAAGGTTATCACCCACTCTCTGCAGGTTATAAAAAAACAAGCAATTTCATTAATATACATAAAATTGCCTAACAAACTACAGGAAATTAGTTGTAGGAAAACAACAGTTTTAGCCTCCTTAGTTTAGGCCAAATACAAGGCAGCAAGAAAAGAAACCGCCCTCAAGGCAAGCCCTAAGCTCCCCCTCCCATTCGAATGCCCTCACCTCTAGCTCAGTGCTGCCAGTCTTCAGACTGGGGCGTGGGTTCTGCTTAGCATTTCTGAGTGGGAGGGACTATCACTTTACTCACGGCTGAGAGGTGGGAAGGACGTGGCTGGTGCTGCAGAAAACATTGCCATTTTAAATGTATAGAAGTCAGTGAATTACAGTTCTGATTCTCCAAGGACCAGACTATTGCTATGCATGCTATATATTGACTTTATAGACTATCGGCAAAGCAATTACTTGAGTATGTTATATGCCAAGGAGGTAAATAACATGTTTTACGTCAATAAACCGTAACTTTAAATTTCTTCATACTGTGCATTTAAAATGTCAACTCCGACGTTTCATTGCAAAGTTTAGAAATAACCAATATAACATGGCTCTCTTATGTGTAGCTGTTGGTGACTGTGTCACTATATTTGGTGGGCATTTAAATTTGGTAACACCATAAAAGAAATAAAATAGCCCTAGCTGGTTTGGCTCAGTGGATAGAGTCGGCCTGCGGACTGAAGGGTCCCAGGTTCGATTCTGGTCAAGGGCACATGTCTGGGTTGCGGGCTCAATCCCAAGTAGGGGGCATGCAGGAGGCAGCCAGTCAATGATTCTCTCTCATCATTGATGTTTCTAACTCTCTCTCCCTCTTCCTTCCTCTCTGAAATCAATAAAAAAAAATTTTTTAAAAAAGAAATAAAATAACATTAATGTTTATCTCTAGATTCACCAGCTGTGGGTATAGAGATTCCCCCCAACGTGTGGATGGGTGTGTACTGAGCCGGTCGCCCCTGATCCCATGGATCTTTGTATGGGCACCATCCACATCCAAGACATGCTCTGGGCTCAGCACAGAAGTCTGTGGTTTGCAAGGCTCTCTGGCCTGTGCAAACTTAGACTCATTAGCATTTTTGCTCTACGTCCAAATCACTGCCCATTTTCATTTCACTAAATTGGATTTCGGACATGAGAGAAGAGGCTACAGCTATTTTGTGGGACAAAATGATATTCTAATGTTTTGTTGAGGATAGATGCTCTTACAAAGCAGCAATGGCACCAATTTCAGCGAACCGGCAATCTCCTGCTTTCAACCCTTTTGTTCTAAGTAATTTCTCCCTTCTTGGTAAGAGGGAGTCAAAATGTTTACACCACTTTCTGGCTTGGATCACTAGTAACCTAAGCAAAGCGTAAGGAGGCGGGAAAATACCAGTTTGCACAATGCTGTCACTTATTGCAGATGAAAACGTGAGGAAATAGGAAATTAAATCTTCAAACTGAAAAATATCCAATGTCCCTGCAGATACCACCACTGTGACTGGTTATACTTTCTGAGCGTAATAGTAAATCCAGATAAATCCATCATATAAGAAAGGCACCCTTTCTCCTGGAAAAGTCCACCTTTCATCCAATTTAAATAACATATTCGATCCCTATGGTTTAAATGTATCTGATGATTAGAAAAAGGTTAATTTCCAGGATACTGAAAGAACTAGGTTTCTGGAGATATGGTCTTTACAGGAATTCATTAATTAGTTAGATGGGCTGAAATCAAATCTGAAAGCATAAGAAATTTATTTTCTCAATCTCTTTCAAGTCATCCAATAAAAGGTACAGGTTCTGGGCGGGGTTGGGGGGGGGGGGGGCAGAATGACCTGGTTTTAAATTATAGCTGGGTCTCTTGCTAGCCGTGACGTCTCGGGGAAATCATTTAACCTTAACCATCTATTCTTACCCTCCTAAGATGGGGTTAATACCACCTAACTTGCTGAGTTGAGAAGTGTCAAGGACATGGTGACCCTTAATAAGCGGTAATTATTCCTGTGATGTAGGCAGTAAATAGGAAGACACTGATTATGTATTTCAAATCATTCACGAAGTTCAGTATTAATTACACAAAGCGTGTGAATAATGATCACCATAATAATGCAATCTCTTAGCAAATAATATAACGTAGTAATGTAATCTCTTACCAAAACCTCTGCTGCATATCATGCAATTTACCCTTTCTGAGTAGTATACCTGTATTGACAATTAATAGTCACAACAACCCTATGAGGTACTATCTATTTATTATCCTCATTTTACAAATAAGGACTCTGAGGCACAGAGAGGTTCAGTAATTTGCTCAAGGTCGAACAGCAGAGTCCGGATTCAAGCCCTGGCAATGTAACTGCAGAGCTTATGCATTAAACCACTTCATTAAAAGCCTGAGAAGAACATTAATGTAACATAAGAGCGATTCCCCCCTCAAATACAGCTATGTATTAAATAATACAAGATGCTACATTCTGTGCAGGACACAGAACCGATAACCTTCAAGAAGCTAACAACATGGCATCTAGAAGCAATTATACTACCCCGAAGTTAGGACTCAAAAGCCATATTTCTCTGGATTAAAAAAAAAGGTCTCATTTGTATTACTGTCATCTAATAGCCATACAATTCCAAAAATTATGGCACAACCACTGACTACTTACAGAGCTCATCAGGGTTTCTGCATCTTCTGAAAAATATGAATAAAACCATTACTGTACTTTGTTCATCTCTAAGATCTTTTAAAAAGAGATGCAGAATTTATTCTTATGTCCTTACGATAGTGTGTCTAACATATCACCACCAAAATAGGTCATAAACAGAATTCCTGGTCATCAACAATACCAAAAATTGGTCAAAAGGTAGATCAATGTTAAAAGTAACTCAAATAAGCAGCAAAAGAGGGTCCTCTCTCGATGCACATAGATAAGAACAATGATGCTATGACCAGGCATATAGATTTCTTTCCTCTTCCCTCTCTTATTGTCTTAATATTATTTTTCATTGTCTTAAAGCACAAATAACATAAGTAGGCTTCTGACTGCCTGAAAGTATTTTATAAGCTTTAACATAGGGTTACTCTCATTTACTCTAGGCGAGAATACGTTACAACCTATCAAAACAAAACAAAAATAATTGTGGGAATCGCATGTCTATAATGTGTATAAAATTATTTATGTTAAAGTAAAATGTTACCTTTATTGCCCTTTTAACCATTTTTGTCTCAAAGAATTGCACTACCAAATAATGATGTAGTTTAAAACTGGAACACTAATCTAATGGCTGTAGCTTCTGCCTTTTCATTCCTTTTTAAGGGGAAACAGGCTGTTAGAAGCCAAGTGGGTTAGTAAAAGGAATGGCACCATTTTCCGTTCAGTGTGGGTGAAGGCTAAACAGCAATGATTTTTTTTTTTCTCATTCTTTTTCAGGAAACAATGGAAACCAAAGGACAGTTAGCAGCCCGGAAATCAAATGGAAAAGGTGTTGCAAATGATCAGTAAAAGGCACCTGGCAGGTAATTCATCTGAAACGACTGGCTTTGCAAGTGTCACCAATCTGGACACGAACGGCCTTGCCCCGCTTCCCTGGACAAGAAGGCAGGGCCCTCAGCGGCCCCCACGGTGCTCACCTGCGTCTGTCTGTCTTCTGGCAACCCTGGCACATGGCTGAAACTTGAAGGCATCTCCCCAAGATCTGGTTACTTCCCACACCTCCTTGCTATTGATTGTCTGCGATTCCCTCAGTTACAAACACGCGTCCTTCATAATTTGCGATTTTATTTAGCTTTTCAAGGGCCGTGATGGTGGCGGTGTGTTGTGGAATCTGTGTTTTTCTGTTGTTAACAAGAGGACATCTGAAGGTCCCTTGTGGCAAGGTTTCGGATACACCGATGGAATCTTTCCTTTGGTTATGTACAGAACACCTTTATATTTGCTTTTTTTTTTTTTTTATTTCATTGGTTGCCCGGAAAGTTCTTGGTGAAAGAAAACAGTAGAGAAGCATCTTTTGAAATTATTGCCTAATTACTCACATTTAATTCAAGTCACGCCTGATTGTGGTATACACCTGAAATCCCAAAGATGGCATTTTCCTTCTCGATTCAGTCATTATAGGGTGATATCAATGCTTTTTTTTTTTTTTTGTAGTAAAAAAATATGCATTTTGTGAGTCATTTCACCACCTTGGAATTTCAGACTTGATTTGTGCGGTTTATTCAAACAGTGGTTTTCCTTATGAAATCATGTAAGTAGGAACCATCTGGAAAGGTTACTGTGGAAACGGCAGGGGCTAGGGGGGCAGGGACAGAGAGCAAGAGATGCCATGACAACCTTTTTCGGGTTTCCTAGGAAACCTGGGTTGCTATGGAAACTACATCAGCCGGTTTGGAATTAGTAACTTCCGCTGGAAGGAATGTCTGCCACTTTAATCTTCTTGTGATGCCACAGAAGCTTATCTCTCAGATGCATTTAGGAAATTTTTTTTGTTTGTTTCAGCAGCACTGAAAACATCTGTTTCTAGTGGCTGGAACACACACACACACACACACACACACACAGAACTTCACAGGAATGGGTTAGTCTCATACTTTGGAACTGCCTAACAAGCCCCCAAGAGTTAAATGAATGAGTCAGATCAGTACATCTTGGGCACTTCCCTTTGTTCAAAGTTGTAGAGATCCTTAAAATTCTGGGAAGGGGGTTCCGAACAGAATAGGAATTCCAGTCAAAAACCAAATAAACTTCCGGTGCGTTTATATGTCTTTTTGATCGGACTTTCCATCCACACATCCACAGTGTCGGCAGGTGAGCTAAACTATTCAGTGCTGCTGAATAAAGGTCCAAAGAAAGGAAGCATCCTTTCGGCGAGCGCCTGCTTTACTTAGTAAAGAAACAGCTGACTTAATTCTGAGGTTAAACAGTTACTCTAACTGTTCTGCAGTTTCATTTCCTCCCAGGATGTACAAGGGGGGTTTTTTGTTTTGTTTTCTTCCATAGGGTGGGTCCTGGAAATCAAATTCAAAGTTCGCTGTTTGCAATATTAAGAGAGAGAGAGAGAGAGAGAGAGAGAGAGAGAGAGAGAGAGGAGAGAATGCAACCCACTTGCAAAACAGACACCTGTTTCAGTGTGAAGCAGTCCTGTGGGGGGGGGGCGGGGGGAGATGAAGTGCGCTTTCCACTTCCTCCTGTCCTGTCCTGGATGGATGGTCTGGAAATGTCTAAAACAAGGGCATACACAGACCAGGGGGGCACGGTCCGCACGAGCCTGAGCACAGCAGGTCACTGGGATCGTAGGTTACACATCCGTAAATATCTTTTTGATGCTGACACAGGAGTTGGGGTTATTGTTCGCGGTGCAGGCGGCGGTGGAATTGGCCGTCTTGAAGGGGGTCTGGGGGAAGGCGCTGTGGTTCATGCCCCCCTCTTCGATCACCATGTACTCCGACTTACTCAGGGTGGAGTTGCTCCTGGTTTTCCGCAGCTCCTCGGCCGAAGCGGAGAGGTGCTGGCAGCTGCCCACGTGCATGTACTGGGCTTGCTCTTCGCCTTCGGTCTCCCGGTGGTAGAAGTAGTTGAAGTTGGAGACAATCACGGGGACCGGCAGGGCGATGGTCAGGACGCCCGCGATGGCGCAGAGCGACCCCACAATCTTGCCCCCGATGGTCACCGGGTGCATATCCCCATAGCCCACGGTCGTCATGGTGACCACGGCCCACCAGAAGGCGTCGGGGATGCTGCTGAAGCGCGAGGTGGGGTCGTCCGCCTCGGCGAAGTAGACGGCGCTGGAGAAGAGGATGACGCCGATGAAGAGGAAGAAGATGAGCAGCCCCAGCTCCCGCATGGACGCCTTCAGCGTCTGGCCCAGGATCTGCAGCCCCTTGGAGTGGCGGGAGAGCTTGAAGATGCGGAAGACCCGCACCAGCCGGATGACGCGCAGGATGGCCAGGGACATGGCCTGCTGCCCGTTGCCCTGGCGCTCGGCCAGCTCCGTGCCCAGCGTGATGAAGTAAGGGATGATGGCCACGATGTCGATCAGGTTCATGATGTTCCGCGAGAAGGTGGCCTTGCTGGGGCACGCGAAGAACCGCACCAGCAGCTCAAAGGAGAACCAGATGATGCACAGCGTCTCCACCACGAAGAAGGGGTCGGAGAAGCTGGAGGCCCCCGCGGCGGCGGCCCCCGACGCCGTGCCGTTGCCCGCCCCCTCCGGCAGCTCCGGCGCCGGCGGCGGCGCGAAGTAGCCCCGCTCGTCGCGGAACTCGGGCAGCGTCTCCAGGCAGAAGATGACGATGGAGACGAGGATGACGAGCACGGACACGATGGCGATGCCCCGCGCCGGCCCCGAGCTCTCCGGGTACTCGAAGAGCAACCACACCTGGCGCTGGAAGTCGCGGCGGGGCAGCGGCCGCTCCTCCTCGCGCAGGAAGCCCTCGTCCTCGCGGAACTTCTCCATGGCCTCCTCGCCCAGCTGGTAGAAGCGGATCTCCTCGGAGAAGATGTCGATGGGCACGTTGACCGGCCGGCGGATGCGCCCCCCGGACTGGTAGTAGTAGAGGATGGCGTCGAAGCTGGGCCGGTTGCGGTCGAAGAAGTACTCGTTGCGGAGCGGGTCGAAGTACCGCATGCGCCGCTTGGGGTCGCCCAGCAGCGTCTCGGGGAACTGGCAGAGGGTCTTGAGCTGCGTCTCGAAGCGCAGCCCCGAGATGTTGATGACCACGCGCTCCCCGCAGCAGTCCTGGTCGCCGGCGGCCGGCAGCGCGGGCGGCAGCGGCTCGTAGCGGTCGCGGTCACGGTCACGGTCACAGCCGCCGCCGCCGCCGCCGCCGCCGCCGCCGCCGCCGCCGCAGCTGCCCTCAGGCGGGTCCCCGCCGCCGCCGCCGGCCGCCTCCGGCTCCAGCAGGTGGTCCCCCGGCACCACGGTCATGTCGGGCGGCAGCTCGGGGCCCGCGGCCGACTCGGCGTAGCCCGGGTTCACCAGGGTGCCGGCGCCGCCGCCGGCGGGGCGCGGGGCCGGGGGGGCGCGGTGGCGGGCGGCGGGCGGCGGCGAGCTCAGCAGGCTGAGATGCTCTTCCATGCGGCGGGGACCCGGCCGCGCGGGCCGCGGCGCTCCGGCTCCCGCCCGCTCCCGCGCCGCCTGCGCCCCGAGCCCAGCCCGCCGCCTGTTGCTGCCGCGGCGGCCGCCGGGCTCCGTCTGGCTGTGGCGCGGCCCGCGGGCTCCTCGGCGGAGAGAGACGCCTCCCGCCCGCCCCCCGCCTCCCTCCGCCCCCGCCCGCGCCCAGCGCGCGCCCGCCGCCCGCCCGCCCGGGCCCCCGGGGTCCCCGCCCCTCGCGCGGCGCGCGCCCGGCCCCGCCCCTCCCCGCCGCCCTCCGGGCCCCTCAGCCACCGGGCGCCCTCCTTTCGCGCCTGGGTGCCCCCTGCACCTCTGCAGCCCGGCTCCGTGTCGGTGTGCGCGCCCCCGGCCCGCGAGACCGCGTCCCAGTTTCAGGGCTGCTCCACCGCCCTGGACCCACGCCGCAGCCCCGCGAGCTGCGGGCCTCCCCTCCCCGCGTCTCCACCTCGGCCAGCCCGGGGGAGGCGGGCTGTGCGGAGTCCTGAGGTCAGCTGGCTGGCGGAGGCAGGGTGCCCTGGGGTCAGCTGGCTGGCGGAGGCAGGCCAGGAGGGAGGGTGGGGATGCGCCCTGGATCCGGAGCCTGGTCCAGGGACGGGTGGCAGGCAGGGTGGGCGCCCCGAGGTGGAAGACCTCCAGGCCCGGAGGCTCTAAATAACGCAGCTCCTGTTTGGATGAGAAGCTGAAGGGAGTCATGGGTGCTGGTGAGTTTCGCACCCGGGAGTCTGAAGATAATGGGTCATTAATGGCATTCGGGACTTGGCTTTGAAGACGATAGTTCACACTAACTCCCATAGCTTAGATCCATTCCAGTCGCTGGGAAGAATCAGGACCCTGTTTCTGGTTGGGCTTGGAGAGGGCAGCCGGGCCTGTACAGGGCTGTGAGCTTTCCTGTCAGTGGGGAAATAGGAGGGAAATGACCAAGGAAATTCACATGTCATCTTGAGTCTGTGTTGGGAGGGACGGAGACCTGTACATAAACCCTCTACATAACGCTTCCCTGCTGGCCTTGGGGGAGGGGGTTCACCACGCTTTAGCTGTTACACTGGGAGAACATCAGTCCAAACCTTGTATCTCTGTTGCTTGATTTTGGCCTGGAGATAGTCACTTATATTTATCTCCTTTGAACCGAAACTAGTTTTCCAAATTGCTGTGGTCACTTTGAACACAAGTTCTGTTTCCAGGCATTTAAGCAAATCCAATTCAGAGTCAACCCCAGGCTTAAAAACGTGTTTTCTGCTATATCATTCCAATCATTTACAAAAGAGGAGCTGTTGTCTAGACAACTCCCGCACCCATCACGCCTTCGCTGGAAGTTTGGAGTAAACGTGATGTGTGGTCATGGAGGGCGGAGACTAGGTCTTACCCAATTTGCATTCCCAGCAGCCACCAAAGTGCCTGGCGGACCATAGTAGGAACTCCTATGTCTGTTGAATTGAGTTCCTCAACAAGTGAGCCTTTGCATTTCTATCCACTCTGGAGGGCCAGCATTTCTTCTCTCTGAGCCCAGGACCCCTGAAATCCCCGGAGGAGGAGGGAGGGGACCCTGGGCTCACCGTCAGGTACATTACCGGCTTATTCCATGGGGTTTCCTCTGCCTCTTCTGGGTGCAGCAAGCACCCATTTTCTTCTCTGTCCTTCACCCCCAGGTCAGGGCCAGGCCCTGCGGGCTGGAGCATATATTGTCATGGTCAAAGCGGACCACCATGTAAAACCCTCTCCCTAAACAACACCCTGCTTTAGAGCTGGGGATCGGGGAGCAGGATGATCAATCATTCATATATTTAAATCTAAGAATCAGACCGAGAGCGCACGGCAAGGATGGCTCTTAGAAAGGCAAAGACCCTATTTTTAAAGACCCAATGTTTCATGCGCCTCTCTGCCCGACTTAGAAAGTGATTTATTTCTCCATTTGCAGGAATTAGTACCGAAATTAATATTAATCAACCGCAAGGAAGACCAGAACAGAGCCGGTCCTGTGATGGATGGCCACAAGCTTCTCCCTGCTGTGCAGTAGCTCTCCTTCAGAAAGGACTGTTTCCACTCCTCCCCTGTAGCTGCCTGACCGGGAAGACCGATTCTGAGCTTCATAGAACAGCCCTTACTTTATACCCGAGAAGTTCAGCAATTTCCTTTATATCAGAGAAGTTTAGCAATTTCCTCGAGCTCACACAGGGAGTTCCTGGCAGGGCGGGGGCCTGAAATCTTGGCCCACTGCCGAGCCCAGCGTTCGCTGTACTGTGTCGCACTGGGAGGCTTCTATGTTGCCGCTGCGGGTGCTTAACAAACACTAGATTTCTAACGGCAGCCTGTTTGCTTCTGATTGCTGACTGGTTTGCTTCACTTCATATTTATTTTAACGGAAAGCCACCGCCTTCGGACGGCTAGTCTGTTGTTTATAGGAAATGAGTTGGTGGGCGAACCCCAGCCCTGTTGGACAGCAAAACCCATCACAACACATCAATGGCAGACATGGCACTTCAGGGGAAACACATGCCACTTATTTAGTACCCCCAGCGGAGTAGCTCAAAGTGATTGGAAAATGTCTCATTAATCCCCATGACACCCCGGTGGGGTAATAATAATATTATTGTAATGTGCAAGCACAGAGCTGCGGCAAAGCCAGCAGCTTCTCTGAGCATGTGCAGGACTTCCTCACACTCCAATCTTCAACACTAGAGCCCCCGTGAAATCACCAGGTTTGCAGACGGTAAGGGTACATCTTGGCTTCTGGGCTTCCTACATGGCTCTGGACATGGATTGAGTTTCTTTTTTCTTTTTTTATTGATTGATTTTTTACAGAGAGGAAGGGAAAGGGATAGAGAGTTAGGAACATCGATGAGAAACATCGATCAGCTGCCTCCTGCACACCTCCTACTGGGGATGTGCCCGCAACCAAGGCACATGCCCTTGACCGGAATCGAACCTGGGACCTTTCGGTCTGCAGGCCAACGCTCTATCCACTGAGGTTAGGGCTGGCTTGAGTTTCTTACTGGTTAAACGGTATTAGACATTGCTCACCAGTGGTTTGCCGGATGGTTAACAGCCTCTGGGATTCGCCCGGGAGCGTTGGAGAGGGGGACAAAAAGGCCTAGAGATCACCACTAACTATAATTGCAGACAAAGGAATGGAGAAAGAACACCTACTATGTGCAAGGCATTGTGCTAGGCACCGTGAGAGTATGAAATGTGAACATGGACCTTGCCCTTAGTGGGCTTACATGGAGTTGGGAAGATAGGATATAAATCCATGAAAATCTTTGCAGCAGAGTTAGTTAATAACACAAGACAGAAGCGCCAGAAATGTCACAAGATACTCTGTGACATTTGGCCTGTTCTAGGCACGGACCTCAGGGCCGCCGTCCTTGTTCTTCCCTCTGTCTGAAACACGCTTCCTCCAGATTTTCACGTCTTTTCTCCACCACCTTAGGTCTCCGATTGAAACGCCACTTCATCAGCGATGACTCCCCTGACCACCTGATTTCTAAGAGTTCCCCCTCCTCTGCCTCCTTGGTTACTTTCTCACCTCCTACCTGCTTTATTTTTCCTGATGCTGTTTACATAAAATTCTATTTTAGATTATTCAGTTACTTGCTTATCGACTGTCTCCTGCGCTAAAACATAAACTCCCCGATGGCAGGGTTTTGACTTTTGCACTTCTGTGTGTTGAGTGGAGGGGAGGACAGGTGCGGACGAACACACAGGCGTCTTAAGTGCAGCGAGCAAAGGAGTTTACTGGTGCGGAGGTGGTTCTGGAGGGGACCTGTCCCGTCTGGTTCTGTTTCATAGAACCAGCTGGGCCGTGCACATGTGCAAGGCTTGTTTTCCAAAGTGTCGCTTCCTCCTTTTTCTCTAGTGTCCCTTCTCCCCACCACCCTGGACGGGTCTACCCAGAATTCTATTCTAAACTGCCCACTTGGATATTCTTCCTGCACACGTAATATTTATAGCACCAAACCCATTATCTTTCCCCCCAAACACGCTTCTCTTCCTGTGCTTCTTACTTCACACTAGAATGCGAAGTCATCCCTGAAGGGTTTCTCTGCCCTCACCCCTCCCCGGCCCTCCCCGCCCCCATGTCCATGGTCACTATGCCTTCTGGTCCTTGCAAGTCCCTCTCGACTCTGTCCTTGCTGCTCCATTCTCGCTGCCAGCGCCCCAGTTCAGGTCGCCAGGATCGTTTCATAACAGGCCCCCTGCTTGCGGGCTCTCTGGTGTAGTTCACCCTCCAGGACACAGCCGAGTTGTGTTTGTGAACTGTAGATCTGACCACCTGGCTCTCTGGCGCCGCCCTGGTGGTGGAACCTGGCGCTGACCTGGCCTCTGGCAGCATCTTCTGGGTTCTTTCCACACCACGCGCTGGACCCCGGACCTGCCAGCCGCCTCAACCGCCCTGCTGGGCTCATGCCAGCTGCTCATGCCCTCGCTCCCCCGTGATTTCACCTTCAAGGCCCAGCTCAGAGGCCACCTGGTCGAAGACCCCCTCCCTATCGGCCATGAGGACCACTTCAAAGAAAGCGTCATGCAACTGATTCTAGATGAACCCCCATTCTCCTCCTCACCAGGGCTCCAGGGCATCTCATTCCGAGCCCCATGGAGGTCTTTCCTGAGCTATATACCTAGTGTACATGAGACCATCTCTCTCCCCAGCAGGCGAGCTCCATGACGCTAACAGCTAACATCCTGAGCAGCGACACGCGTGCTGAGCATGGACTGTGCTAAGCACCTGGCATGCCATGACCTCCGCCGCCCTGTAGGTAGGCGGTGTTGCTGCCATGCTAGTTCACACGCGGAGAGACAGTGCCGGGTGGGAGGGTCCCTCATGTGAGGACGGGCACAGAGCTAGGAAATGGCAGCACCAGGGCCCAGACTGAGAAGTCACGGCTCACACCCTGCCTGAGACCACCCCTGTGAGGGCCAGAGGGCTCGTCTCTTCCATGCTGGTACTTCCGGTCCCACTACTGGACTGATAAATTCTCTGCAAATAGTGTAAGAGAAGAGAACGGTTATGATGCGTGAATAGTATTCAATGAAAACAGCCCTGGATGGAGTATTATAATGGGCTCTCCTGAACTGGTGGCATTTTTTAAGAAGGAAGGTGCTACATACAGGGAGGAAGTTATTCCAGAAGTAGATGCAGGTACAGGTCCGGACCAGGTCACAGTGGCTCTCTGGGGTTGCTGTGTCCCTCAGCATGACCCAAGAGTCTAAATCTATGTTCTCATGTGGCAGGGGATTTTCGGGGGGCGGGGGAGCAGGGGGGCGGGGGGGGGTCTATCCCGAGAAGACTGGGATTCTGCCGGCAAGGATGCTAACCAAGGAGTTAAAAGCATTATTCGAGGTCACGCATCTAAATAAGCCCCGAGCTCCTTCGTGAGCCGCTGTGCGTAGGAGATCGCAAACAGACACAAACACTTCGCGGCCTTCTCTGGTTCTGGTTAATTTATTGAAAAGTCAAGCACCATCACACCTCTAATTTCAGGGGAGATGTGCAATTAGTGATGAGTAAAGCTCCCTGGTATGCGGCAATTACTTGTTTGCAGATGGGAGCCTTAGCATTTACGATTGAATGGCTTGAGAATGCCACCACACACACAAACTTTCTTCTAGCCAGAGGTGCCGTACCACCAACACGTTCACCATGGTTTTCCTCCAAATGACCAGGACCGTTCGAAAATATAGAGACAATTCCTTTTATTTGTTCTGTCTGGGAAATACTTGGTTGTGAGGTGATGGGTGAGCCACAGTGAAATGAATTGCAAGAACTAAAAGGGGTAGTCCTGGCCCGTGTGGCTCAGTTGGTGGGAGTGTTGTCCTGTGCACTGAAAGATTGCAGGTTCGATTCCTGGTTAGGGCACACACGTAGGCTGCAGGTTTGGTGGCCAGTTGGGATGCATATGAGAGGCAACCAATTGATGTTTCTCTCTCTCTCTCTCTCTCACTGTCTCTCCACACAACAGACATGCATAAGGGAGGGAGCGGGCGAGGTGCACCAGGACTCTCAGGCTTCTGATTGAAAAAGGCCACATGCAAGGCGAGCCCTTTATCTGTTGTATCTCAAAGAAGAACAGGCCTCTCACTCTGGCTTCAATTAACTTGTGGTCCAAGAACACCCACACTTACAAAACTGGTCAGAGAACAAAGGGCATCCTTTAGCATCAGAACTCTGGCATTAATACTATCATCCAAGTCTTCTCAAAACTCAGCATTTCGCAGTTAGCAGGCACTCAAAAATATCTGTTAAAGTCAACTTAAAAAAAAAAAGGTGATCTAGGCTAACACATTCATCTTACAGATGGAGTGGCTATGATTTCAAGATATAAGTCACTTCTATCCAAAGTCCAGCATTTAGTGGGTGATGGAATCAGAAAAGAATTGAATGTTACTAATTTCCAGCCAAATTCAATTAACTTGTATCCTGATTTTTTTCTTCTTCTTTTTCTAATATTCTCATTTATTTAGTGACCTCTTTTCCTTTGTTCCCCCTTTCTTTCCTTCCCACCATACCCATACTTGTTATACACTGGGAATCAAAGGTGAACAGGCCATGCGCCCTGGCTCTTATTCGTGCCTGAGACCCCCGGCCTTGCCTGACCTCTCTGGACCGGCCCTGCGTCCTGCCTGTACCTACAACACCTGCTGGACTCTTTGGCATTAGCTGACTTTGCTTCCCTCCCTTTTCCTTTCAGCCTTTCTGCTCCTACAAACTTTTTGCAGATTCCTGACTTGTCAGTCAACTCATAAAGCAGAATTTCTTACCTAAAATTCGTCTCCTTTGGTCCCTAAACGCTGGGGGCAGGAAGAGAGGTCTGAGACAGAGCCTAAGATTCTGCCCTTTTGGGGATGCCACTGGCGCCCCCTGCTGGGGAGAGCATGCCAACCCCTGCCTTCAACCATTGCCTTGATGAGTCTGTCTACACTGGACAAGATCAATGCGACGTGATCGTTGAGCCCAGTCCAGTTGTGGCAGCAACCTCAACAACACCGTCTTACTGGGACCTGGAATGGGTCATAAACCCTCATTCTGAGAGCTGATGGGAGCCCAGAGGTGTCTGCCCACCCCTGTCATACTCACCCAGTTCTTATGAGTTGAGTTCTACCTCATTTTCCTCTTGTTAAAACTGGACTACCTCTGCCCTAACCGGTTTGGCTCGGTGGATAGAGCATCGGCCTGTGGACTGAAAGGTCCCAGGTTCGATTCCGGTCAAGGGCATGTACCTTGGTTGCGGGCACATCCCCAGTAGGAGGTGTGCAGGAGGCAGCTGATCAATGTTTCTAACTCTCTATCCCTCTCCCTTCCTCTCTGTGAAAAATCAATAAAATTTATAAAAAAACAAACAAACTGGACTACCTCGCCCTGGCCAGTGTGGCTCAGTTGGTTGGGCATCATCTGATGCACAGGGCACATGCCTGAGTTGCAGGCTCGATCCCCGGTAGGGGGCGTGCAGGAGGCAGCCAATCAATGTTTTCCTCTCACATCGATGTTTCTCTCTCTCTCTCCCTCTCTTCCTTCCTCTCTAAAAAAATCAATTAAAATATTTTTAAAAATTCATTTAAAAAAAACTGGACGACTCCCTACCAGTTTCTACCAGGCTCCCTTTGGGGAGACTGGCCCCACTACCTGTGTCACCAACTGTTGTCTGAATCCTGCTCTCCAAAGGCTACCCCCCAAAACCACGGCCTCATGCCTAGCTCACATCAAGAGGTCTGAATCTCCCCTGCCCTACCCACTCCAGTGTGGACACGGCTGGACGTAGTTCTTCACACGATGGATGTGGCCAATCCCCCTTCCTCTGCTACATGCTTAGGGCACGCCCTTTCAGGTCAGATCCTCACAGGGAGACAGGCCCAGGGGACATCCCTTCCCGCACTCAGGAGGCTAAAACAGCTACGCCGGGGAGGAGAGAGCCAGTCCCCAAATGTCAACATCTAAGAGAGGCAGGAGCGGAATGTGCTGTGGTAATATATATTATTAATGGATATAAGTGCCCCCTTCGCCCAGAAAACACTGGGTGCATCGCTTGGGGAGATAAATGCATTGCTAAGTACTCCTGACACCCACAGCAAGGGTGATTTTTAGACAAATGGGCTGAAACTCAATTACTCCTCATTCTGAGTGCAAGGGCCCTGGGCCCACCTCGGCACGCAGAATGGAATCAAAGGTGCCAATCAAAGAGAAAATTCCAGATGCTTGTATTCCAACGTGTAATCTGAGAGTGTTTTAAGTGCATCGGAGTTCTTCAGTGCTCCGTGCGTGGTCCGGCTGCATTATCCACCCCGGATACTGAGAAACGAATAAGCAAGCAGCTCTCGCTTGTTGCGATGCTGCACGCCTGAGTCGGAGGCAAAGCTGGGGATGATGCGAACACGGCAGCCTCCTCTGTCATCGGTGTTACTGAATTCAGGTCGACTTTGGAGGTAAAAACAAATCTTAACGCTATGCACATAAAATACATTGTACCAGGCCAATTAAGAAAATACAGTGTCTTCTGAGTTCATTTTTCTAATGATAACAGAAAACCAATGGCAAGACCAAGAAGACGTGGCCAGGTTTTCCCTTTTTATTGTTTTATTGTTTTTTGGGGGGTTTTCCCCCAATTACAGGTGACGTTCCTAATTATTCTGTACTAGAGGCCCAGTGCATGAAATTCATGCACTGGAAGGGTCCCCAGCTGGCTGGGAACTCCCTCCCTCCCCCTGGCCGGCCCGCCCCCTGGTCGAACTCCCAGAAGAACTCCGGTCCAGGGGACAATTTGCATACTATGCTTTTATTATATAGGACTAGTTTCAGGCGGGCCGCCTAGCGGTTAGACGGTCACATACTTTATACAGTGATCCCCTGATATTTCCAGCCCCCACCTGGCACTGTCCACGGTTGTTGTAATAGTACTGACTGCATTCCCTGTGCTGCCACACTCCATCTGTACTTCTCAATCCTTTCGCCTTTATGCCCAGCCCCGAGCCACCCCACTCTGTCAATCACTCTGTTCACCGTGTCTATGAGTCTGTTTTGTTTGTCTGTTTATCAGGTTTTCTCAATTCACCTGGTAAATGATCTCTTGGTTCATTCAAGGAACATGTTTAGGAAACTCCGAAATACATTGGGTTTATCACCTTCCCATTAGGTGGCAGGAGCAGGGGTGTGCCTGCATTCCGACCCACCTCCTACCTAGCGCGGCGCCTTTCTCCTCAGCCGGTCTCCAGAGATGTTCATAGAATGTTCAGTGAGTGTTTGCTTCCTGTGTTGACCAAAGGAGCCAGCTCCCTGGTAAATTTTAACATCATTTTTTGCTGCCCAAATGCAGTCTTGGTCATAGCCTGCAACCACTTATGTAAGTTGCCCCCATTTTCGCATATTTATCATTTGCATGAGGTCCCAGGCCTATGAAATCTCAGAGACAGAGTGTGAAGTGCAAGATGAATGCTTCTGTTGCCACCCAAAGATATCCCTCAGGGGGACAAAGTAATGGATTTCAAGCTGAACATTTCAATATGACAATAATACAAAGACAGATTGATATATATTTTTAATCATGTTTTCCCACAGCTTTATCCCCCCCACCCACCCAGCCTTCCCCGAGGCCTCCCAGCAGCGTTAGAAAGATAATTACTAATTTAGACGCACCTCCCCCACAGTAAGGGGTTTGCCCAAAAGCGACAAAACCCACACCACTCCTGGGTAATAGAGGGCAGGAAAGAGCAGGCCCTTCTGCCCGGGGCTCGAAGAGAAAGCGCTCTCAGTTGCTAAGACAGATGAATTCTTTAGAGCCAGAAAACAGCCTTCGACTCCAGTCGGCCCAATTTCTGCCAAATCACCAGGAAGATAAATGCATCGTTCTTCGCGGACAGAGGCATGTGGGAAATCAGGTAACTTAATTGCGACTATGAAATATGTCTAACTGATTTGCAATCCTGTCCCTGGGGCGCCCCCCGCGGAGGATGCCATACCCGGAGGGCTCTGACCCCCGAGACACCGGCTGAGAGAACATCAGCCGACACTGTTGCTTGGGAGAAGAGAAGACAGAAAAGCACGCAGGACGGTGATGCGTGACCAGTGACTGCTGTCGGCGGCTGCACCTTATCAGCCGGAGGCCAGTCGCACAAAAACACATTATGGGGCCGATTTTGTCTTCAGCTACATTGTCAGCTGGCATATGTGACATCGCTGGCTCTTAACGGGAACCTCATACACAGCTAAGCACAGAACTTAGATTAGGATGTGAGCAGGCCAAAGAAGTTGTCTCTGGCAGGAGATAAATGTGTCTTTTAGTCTGTCCTTACCTGGTTTATGAAATAATATTATTACGTAGTGATTTCTTTTCTTTCTGTGGTCTGACTTTGGTCATTCCCCTCTCCCCCCCTTCAGAACTGCATTAAACTAAAGGAATGGATCGCCAATTAATATTATGATAATCCTCATTGCTGAGGATTATTGCCATCAATTTTCTGCATGATGTTTTAGGAGGTGCTCCGGAAATTAGAAAAGTCCTGATTAAAAATTTCCAGTTCTTGCCCAGCTGGCATGGCTCAGAGGCCGAGTGTCGACCTGTGAACCAGGAGGTCACGGTTCGATCCCCGGGTTTGTGGGCTCAGTCCCCAGCAGGGAGCCTGCATCAGGCAGCCGATCAATGACACTCTCTCATCATTGGTATTTCTATCTCTCTCTTCCTCTCCCCTCCTCTCTGAAATCAATAAAAATATATTTAAAACATTTTTCTAGTTCTTACTAAAATTTGTCCATCTAAGCTTAAAAGTATTAATATGGTGAATGCTAAGAATAGCAACATCCACAATGAATATGTTGGACCATTGTGAATTGCTATATTTATGTGATTGATATTCCTGAAGGTTGCCTCTGGCGCCAAAAAAACAGACTCTTGGAAGATTCTGCCAGGAATAAAGGATGTCAGAAATAATTTTGGCTACAGGAGGACCAACCAGTATGTCCATCACGCATCTGCCAAGTACTTAGCATAACAAATCAGCATAAAATAGAATGTGAGAAGAGGGATATTGTTACAAAAATCAAAATCAAAACTATAGTTAAATTAGTGGTTGCTTAAAATATATTTTTTGTTACATCTCCTGAAAATTGGGCAACCAGCAAAAAGTACTAGTACTACATTTTTAGCGTTTACTTTTTGCTTTCCATTGAAAAGCTGTGATAAGGGCTTCTGTGAATACTGTACTTGCTTTTTGAGACAGGTTGGGGTTTTCTCCAATGAATGGAGACATTGGCATGAGCATTAGCGCCACCTGTGAAGAAGGGGGTTTAATCAAATTCTTAAGCTAGCTGTTTAAAGTGTAAAACATTCGAGATGATATACTGAAAGCATCAAAACACCTCACCCAATGCTGGCTGACACCTCTCTGTCTCTCTCTCTCTCCAGTATATACATTTAGACGTACATGTAATAGTCGAGCATACCTATACATAATACATTTAAATATATACGCTCATAAAAAGATGATTATTAATAACCGTATATTCTTTCCTGGCTCTCTTAAATCATTTTTATGCATGGCTCCTGTTGGCCAATGTTCTATTTCTGGCGTAAACCTTTCCGAATGACATGAGGAGTGTCTGCTCTTCCAAAGGGACTGCAGAGCAGAGCGTCGGCTCAGTCCCCAGACGCCCCACAGGGCAGGCCAAGCCACCGGTTTTATTTTATTTTATTTTTTAAAATGTATTTTTATTGATTTCATAGAGGAAGGGAAAGGGAGAGAGATACAGAAACATCAATGATGAGAGAGAATCATGGATCGGCTGCCTCCTGCACTCCCCACACTGGGGATCGAGCCCACAACGCGGGCATGTGTCCTGACCGGGAATCAAACAGTGACCTCCTGGTTCGTAGGTCGATGCTCAACCACTGAGCCACACTGGCCAGACTAAGCTGCTGGTTTTAGAGACCAAGGGCTTCCCTCTGATGGTCCTCAGTTTCCACACTTGCTTGGGCCGCTCTGCCAGAGCCCACACTTGTTTTCCTTGCGTATGTGTCTGAGACATTCCTGCTCTAGGGATTTCTGTGTAATCCACCCCGTTTCATTATGTTATCTAGAGTGGCAGAGCGTCTGGGCTGATGGGCATGTCTGCATGGGTTCTGTCAAGCACCTTTCCTATGGCTAAGTTCTAAATGCTCCCAAGCTCATCACTGCTAACCCCTCCTCACATATGCCCTGGGAGTATGAGCTAGGAAATGATTTTACCATAATCATAATGGTAAATTAGGATACATTTATTTTACATTACTTTTTAACCTTCCAAATTAGCTAGGCAACGTAAGAATAGTCTTCTTCTTTTATAAAGCCTTTTTAAAAAAAATACTGAAACCACAAACAAAGCATCCAAGACCTTGCTTGGTAATTCCCATGACCTACTCTAATGTTACTAAACAACATCAATGGCTTAAAACAAAACATTGAAGACATTTCATAGCCACGGCTTCGCCTAAAATGGTAGAATAAGATGCCACGTGCTTCCCTTAGTGGGTACATCTTTCCTTGCTGTTGGCCTGTTCTCGGGTTATTTCCCTTGGTGTCCTCCCGTTCCAAGCCTTTGTGGTCTGCAACCTGCCCAGGGTTCGTACAGGTGGAAGTCGGAGGAGCACTGGGAGAAGAGGAAGCTCAGGACAAGGGTTCGAGTCCTTGCTCTCTGGGTTCCTAAATCTACCCCAGCCTTCAAGCTCCTCATTGGTTATTACTGGCTAACAACCAGTTTACAGGGTGGTCGTGAGGATGATGTGAAATGAGACGCACAGAGTACCTCGCGCCAGGCCTGCTATGGGTCTCACCTGACGGCCCCGAGCAGCCATTGCTGCCGGGAGTAAGACACTGGTGCTCAGCATCCCCTCTCACGCGGGTGGATGAACTGGCCGTGGACAGAGGCAGCTGTGCGTCAACACTTGGCCCCGGGTCCGTTTAATTCAATTTGAGCCAATCAGTGCTAAGTGCACACACAGCACTTTGTCCATGACTCAGACCTTCGCGTGGCCTGGATTAACTTCCGAGGCGGCATCCCTGTCTGTGTGCGGAGTCGCCTGGATTTGCTGAGCTACACAGTTTCATCCACTCCCAGTCCCACTTGGATCAAGAGCCACCTACGGGGGCAGGAACGGATGGAGAGAAGGCTACATCCCATCTGAGGTCACCGTCCCTCAAAGGGTACTGGCTGCTGCGAGGTTTCCCATCAGAAGAACAAGAAAAATGGTTGGGCACTGAGGGCCTGTCTCGAGCAGGGAGATGCACACATTCATCAGCGAACCAGGTGAAAACCACTCAGCGCAGACACAGGATCTGAGCCCGCCCGGCTCACCTGGTCTGTCCCTGCAGGCCCAGGGCCGTTCCCCACAAATTGCCCATTCCAGCTGGTCAGCCCTGCGTTTCTCACACAAGCCACATCTGGGGAATAAAAGCAATGCTGGCCCAGCCTTCCCTCCCCCTGCCGTCAAGGCTTGCGGCCTCCTAAAATATGACAGACAGAGGAGAGAGGTGAAGAAATCAAAGAGGTGTAGGGACGCCCAGCCGGCATGACTCAGCGGTTGAGCATTAACCTATGAACCAGGAGGTCACGGTTTGATTCCCAGTCAGGGCACGTGCCCAGGTTGCGGGCTCGATCCCCAGTGTGGGGCGTGCAGGAGGCAGCCAATCAATGATTCTTCCTCATCATTAATGTTTCTATCTCTCCCTCTCCCTTCCTCTCTGAAATCAATAAAAATATATTTTAAAAAAGTAAAAAAATAAAAGCAAACACCCAAAAAAGAAGTGTAGTGAGGACAGCTATTGGGGGCTGGGAAAGACAGCAACACTTGTGCCAAACCAGCTGGAATCGTGGCTCAGGCACCCAGAACTGGCAAGCGTGAGATACTGTTGGTTTCTCAGTGGCAGCTGCTGCCAGCTGAGCAAAAGAGCAGCGCTGGCGGAGCCAGACTTGGCCAGCAGACTCCGTGAAAAATCGAGGATTCTGCTGCCTCCCAGGACTTGGTTCTAATTTGGGTGTGGGCTCTCCTCCCCTGCTCCCACCTCTCACGCTGCCGTTCTGTTTGGAGGCCTGTTGTGGAGGAAGCCAGCGAATGCTCTGTCCAGAAAGAGAGAAAAAAGTCCTAGTTTTTTTTTTTTCTTTTTGAAACAGAAAAACGAACTCAAAATTATCTGAGTTTGCTATGTTTACAGCTGTTCCCAATGGCCGCCAGAGCTCACCCATCGGCTCATCTCCGCCTGCCGGGAGCAGACATTTGCGGAACTTTCTCTGCTCACTTGCAGAAGTCAGTCGCTCTGCAGCTCAGGGCCCCGCTCCCCCACCTTTCGCCGTCCTCAGGCTCTGCTGTAATCCCCAGGTCGTCCCAGACTTCCTGGGGCTCATGTAAGGAGAAAGGAGGGAGCCAGGAGTCTGACAAGAGGCAGCCTTCTGAGAGCCACTGATGTGGTCCGTGGGAGGGACAGCAGTGGGGGTGGCAGCCAGGGCAGCACAGTGAAGCTCCTGCAGGCATGGCTTCTCCCTTGAATTTGGCGCGTGTCCCCCGTGAGCATCACAGCCTAGGCCAGTGAAGGTGAACCTCTTGAGCTCGGCGTGTCAGCATTTTGAAAAACCCTAACTTAACTCTGGTGCTGTGTCACATATAGAATTTTTTTGATATTTGCAACCATAGTAAAACAAAGACTTATATTTTTGATATTTATTTTATATATTTAAATGCCATTTAACAAAGAAAAATCAACCAAATGAGTTTGTGTGTCACCTCTGACACGCGTGTCATAGGTTCGCCATCACTGGCCTAGGCCCATGTTCTCAACCTTTGGCTTACATCAGAATTGGCTGTGGATAGAGCGTTGGCCTATGGACTGAAGGGTCCCGGGTTCGATTCTGGCCAAGGGCACATGCCCAGGTTGCAGGCTCAATCCCCAGCAGGGGGCGTACAGGAGGCAGCTGATCAATGATTCTCTCTCATCATTGATGTTTCTATCTCTCTCTTCCTCTCCCTTCCTCTCTGAAATAAACATATATTTTAAAAAAAGGAAACAAAGATTCCTAGGGCCTATCCTAGCCTTCCCCAACCAAAGTCTCCAAAGATGAGTCTTGGAAACTCATCCTATATAATAAAGAGCTAATATGCTAATTAGACCAGATGGGGGAATGACCTTCCGGAATGACCTACCTGAATGACCAGTGGGTGGGGGGTGGGCCCAGTGAGCCTGCATCACCAGGCCAGCCATGGCGGTCCTGGCGCCCCACCTCCTTCTGCAGAGGCATGGCCTGGTCCCGGTGCTGCACCTTCGGCA
Organism: Myotis yumanensis; assembly: GCF_028538775.1. Classification (NCBI taxonomy): domain Eukaryota; kingdom Metazoa; phylum Chordata; class Mammalia; order Chiroptera; family Vespertilionidae; genus Myotis; species Myotis yumanensis. Next base: position 6,240,411 of record NW_027223768.1, read on the forward strand.
GAGGCCACAGGGGAGCGGGCCTAAGCCACAGTCAGACATCCCTCGAGGGCTCCGGGGCTGCCAGAGGGATGTCTGACTGCCAGCTTAGGCCCGATTCCCCAGGGAGCAGGCCTAAGCTGGCAGGTGGACATCCCCCGAGGGGTCCTGGACTGCGAGAGGGCGCAGGCCGGGCTGAGGGACCCCCCCCCCTGAGTGCACAAATCCGTGCACCAGGCCTCTAGTATTTTAAATAAATGCTTAGTCAGATGATAGTGTTGAACATCAAGTGTGGGAACCAGTCTGGGGCCTGACCTCTATCTGGGGTCTTAGAAACTTTTTGCCCTAGGCCCGTGGTCGGCAAACTGCAGCTCTCGAGCCACATGCAGCTCTTTGGCCCCTTGAGTGTGGCTCTTCCACAAAATACCACGTGCAGGCGCACATACAGTGCAATTGAAACTTCGTGGCCCATGCGCAGAAGTCGGTTTTCAGCCTGGGTGAATCTATTTTGAAGAAGTACTGTTGATATTTGGCTCTGTTGACTAATGAGTTTGCCGACCACTGCCATAGGTGATGCGTTTCCTAAGATGGCCTCACATTTAGCACAATTCTCCCAGGTGGCCGACCATGGATCAGAGTGACAATTGACAGTGAGAACTATAATTAAGCTGTAGGTTCTTGTTAGTCAAGGATCATGTTAACCCCGCAGGCTGAATGTGGCCAGGTGAGCAGGGACCCAGAGGCAAGGGAGGTGATCGGATGATCCTGAGCATCAGGGCCATCAAGCATCATGAGCTGGAGGCGTCTACCTCCATCAGAAGAAGGCACTGCGGTATGAACAGATACTCATGTCCAAAGACGCACCACCCACCAGCTCTGCTCTCTGACACCCTTTACTGGTGCCTTAACCCCACCCACAGGCTGGAAATACATTTTTTTTTTTACATAAAAAATGCAATATAGTTGATGAGCTTTGCCCATTTTTAGTTAAAATCCAAATCCAAATGCCAATAGTTAGCAAGAGTTTTAGAGAAACGGACATTCGTATTCTTGGTTTGTTGTTGGGAAATTAGCACAAACTTTCCGGAGAACCTTTTCGCACAGAATGTCAGTAGCTACGGGGTGGCACCACCAGTAACACCGAAAACTTGGAAGCAACCTCGATGCCCAATAGAAGTAGATACATTCACTATTATATAATGGGATCATATATAGTCATGGTTTAGAATAAAATTTAATTAAATAAAAATACACTATGCTGTTAAGTGAAAAAGCATGCTTTAAATATAGTATGTACAAATTCTTGTGCATATGAAAGAAGATACACTTAAATATTAAGGTAATTTTCTATGGATAATTGGGTTACAAGTAATTTGATTTTCCTCTTTTTTTTACAAATATTGAAAATTATCCTAAGAGCATATGCTGATTTTATTAGAAGAAAAACCAACAAATAAACATTATATAAAAGTCATAATCCAGGTGAGTCCCTCTGAGGTTATATCTGAGACACCATAACTATATTGTGGGTAGTTGTCAAATACAGTTTGGGGGGTTGTATTATTTTTATGAATGATGGCCATCACCCATTACTGCTCTATCTGTGCTAACCCCATTCATAGCGGGTAGTCCTAATTTCAGTGTCGGTATGCATGGTCAACTCCCGGTGTTGTTACACAATTTAGCCACTGTGATGGGGACAGCCATTCAGTAAACAGTATTGCCTGACTTTGAGAACACATACTTGAATAATATATAGCTACCGCCCTAAAGAGTCAGGGGGGGTGAGGAAGAAATGCAAACAAATTAAACATGATTTAATAGAGATAAGAATATGAGAGCCCAAAGGAGGGAGCATCTAATTTTGACTGAGAAAGCCAGGAAAGGCTTAATGGAGGAGACCATTTCTAAGCTGGGCCTTAAAGGATGAGGAGGAGTTTTCTGGGAGAAGAAGGGAGGGAAGCGGGAGCAACTCATACAGAGACACGGAGCTGTGAAAAGGCACCGTTCGGTGTGGCTAGGGCTCGGGGTGTTAGGGGGGGAAAGCGAAGTGGGACTGTAGGGCCAAATTAGTACCTGAGAGAAACAAGTCCCCCGGGCCATGGTACAGAATTTTAATTTGATCTTTTGGGAAGTGGAATTTGACAGAGGATTGTAAACAGGAAAGTGACACCATAGATCAGGATGTAGCTCTGGGATTTGGAGGTGGGACCAGGTTGGGGACGGACTGGAAGCAGGACCTAGTTGAGAAGCGACTGCAGGGTTCAAGATGAGGGATGACAAGGGTCTGGGCTGAGTCAGTGGCTGGAACGGGCGGCGGGGGGTGAGGGAGGGAGGTGTCGGAGAGAGAGAGGCGGGACTGGAGACGCCTTTGGTCAAGAGGCAGCAAACCCCCCTCTCCCCCTGCTGTGCATTCTCCGTGCGTCCTGGAGATGGAAACCTCCCTACCGAGCCTCGCTCTGCCAACCCAAACTGGACTCGGTGCATGAGCACCTGTGCTGGACAACGCCCCCTGGGTCCCAATCCCATTTGCTTGGAGCGCTCCCCCCAAATGAGTACCGGCTGCCGGGTTCAAAACAAAACCACCCCCAACTCACATGTGTGTCTGCGGTTCCATAAGACGCCGGGAAGAGATGCAAACAGTTCCCAGTGTTGGTTTTTCAAGAAAATGTCAGGTCTAAAACATTGAACCACATTCTCCCGCCAACTCAACACGCCTGTAGTTTTTAGTGAGGCACCTTGAGAAATGGCATAATCCTTTCGGTTGAGAATATGGTGTTTGGGGATCAACACAGAGTATTTTGGTGGCCGGGCCCGGGAGGGGGAGCGGGAAGGGGTCCTTAGAGCCAAAGATTTGAGCACAGGGCCTGGGCGCCATGCTGCGGCATCTCGGGGAGCTCTCAAATGTGTCATGTTGTAGAGTGACTGGGTCAAGGTTACCAAACCGAGAAGAGAGGACGTGGGTGAGCAACCAAACACCCAGAACCACAGTCTCCATGGTGAAGGGGGGTGCTGAGTGCGGGGTGAGGAGGGGAGATAGAGCTAGAAAAGCCCCGCCTCGAGGTATGACCAGGGTCAACCAGACTAAGGACTCGGCTGTCCTCCAAACCTATTTTGTTAAATATTTGCTCATCACTTATTTAGAGGTGAGGAGGAATGCTCCGTGGAGAAAGGCAGAGAGAGAACGCAGCTGGTGGCAGACGGCCCGCATTGCCAGTGGTCCCAGACAAGCGCTGGCCCACACGGGCTCTCCTTCTTGCAGAAGGAAAAAACCCTACAGTCAAATAGACCTGCCCCTTAAATACAGTTAGCAAACTTGAGCAGAACTCTTGAGACTCACTCCAAGAGCATTATCATTCTGGAAACAGAGTTGACTCCCCTTTGCTCTCTCCCTAAGGATGTTTCAGAGTTCACTGTTGTTAGCTGCTCCAAGCATGCTCTCTCTCCCCCTAGAGACCAGTTTAGGATGGCAGAGGCTCCCGTGGAATGATCTGGAAATGAGTACCTTCTTCCATTTGGGACATCTGTGTCCAATCCCTCCGACCTGGTGTGTATAAGCTACAGGGAGAGTCAGCATTGACCCTGGTCTATGTCCTCCTGACCGAAACTCTGCACTGTCAAGGGGGCACCACTACCATTTCCGAAATGCTTCGGGACTCGGGCCTCAGCCAGTCTTCCCCACACACCCAGGAGATGACATGCAGGGACCCGGAGAGGGGAGGCTCAGGGTGGGACGTGTTTCTGCAAAAGGAGAGGTTGATATAGTTAGAACTTGGATTTTTGCATTTCTTGACTTATTGAAAGAACCCTACTCAGCAGTACATTGTCATAATTTTACATGGGAGTCATTTACACATACACACACACGCATGCACACTGATAGCTTTCTGTCTTGGTTACTGGGAGAGAAAGCGAGACAAAACAGAATATTGCCTCTCATTGGTGCGTGTCAGAGAAAACTCAACAAGAACGCGTGCGTTGAAGCGGAGCTTTCCCTGGTCGAGGCCCTGCAATTGGAATCCGTTACTCAGGCAGAACTCGGCACCTCGTTTGACCTCACAGCTGTGGGGAAATGAGCCGACAAAACTCCACAGGGTGATTGAGGATGTTTGTTTCTCAGCGTTTCGGCCTGGCTGGGGGCAATACGAGGGAAACAGCTTCGAGACAGTACTTTTCCAAGCGTCCCTCTTCCTCCGGAGGCTCTGGGTAGCAGATACACAGGTCTCAGAGGCATTACTTGATGTATTTACAGAGAAGTGAATGTACCGAGATGTCCCAGGGAAAAAATAGTAAAACCTGCTGTGAGAGAACAGGGTACCTGCCCCGCCACGGGACCGAACCAATCCCCATGAACAGATGAGTTTTTAATTCCCGTCTGAATTTAATTAATTATCTCATGGTTCCCTCCTTCATGGTTCATACAGAGGTTGAATGTCTAGAATGGGTTCTACTGTGGCTCTGATTCTTATTCCTAACATCCAGGAGCAAAGCGTGGGGAGATTTCACTATTAAACACTGTACGCTCACATTTTTTCTTCTCTGTCTGCACGAACTTTCATACTATCCAGACATGTCCACCTGTGCATACAGTGGGTTCAAGGGCAAGCTGACCTCTGCTGGGTGAGTGTGGGGCCGTGAAGAGAGGGACAGGGTCTGGGAGACAGAGGGATCCAAGACAGCCTGGGAATCGGTTGTGGGGAGCTGTAGGGAGCCTTTACATCAGTGGTTCTCAACCTGTGGGTCGCGACCCCTTTGGCGGTCGAACGACCCTTTCACAGGGGTCGCCTAAGACCATCCTGCATTTCAGATGTTTACATTACGATTCATAACAGTAGCAACATTACAGTTATGAAGTAGCAATGAAAATAATTTTATGGTTGGGTCATAACATGAGAAACTATATTTAAAGGGCCAGACGGTTGAGAACCACTGCTTTACATGAATCACCCAAGGACAGGTCACAGGTGTGTAACATTACACAGTTCCTTTCAGGGGCCATTCCCCTTTTTTGGTTGTTAATTCTCTCCTGAGGGTGTTTTTTCCATTGATTTTTAGAGACAGTGGAAGGAAAGTGGGGGGAAGGGAGAGAGAGAAAAAGAGAGAGAGAGAGAGAGAGAGAGAGAGAAACATTGACATGAGAGGGACACATCAATTGGTTGTCCTCCTGCACATGTCCTGAGCCAGGTGGGGATAAAATCTGCAACCCAGGCACACGCCTTTGATCAAGAATTGAACCCATGACCCTTCAGTGTGCAGGGCCCAAATTCTCTTCCCTGAGCACACCATCCAGATTTGAACCCGGGGTAATGTTGGTGTCTTATCCTATTTTCACCCTCCTCATGAAGTTATTGTGTTTTCTCATAGCTCCTTTCTCTTTTGGTCTCTACATGGGAATGAGGAACATACTACAGACTTCGGCGTAGATCAGCGTGGGAGGTAGGTTCTCCCCGAATCTTATTATTTCACCCATTCCATCAAACCCAGCTGTGTTTGCTTCTCCTGCCTCACTCCCCCGGACCACCCTCTCTGCCTGTGCGCCATATTGCATGTCTGGCTCTTCACCCCAAATCTTGGTCAGAACCCTGCCTCACAGATCCCTTGGACTCAAGAAAACTCCCTAAGCTGCCCTGGTAATGAACCCAAAGACACGTTTTCCTACTATTGAGGCCCTACATTAATAGTGAATGGTGATAGGAGGCAGATTGGAGGAGAGAGAGGTGTCTACGTGCCATTCACCGACATCCACACCCAGAGAGGGTCAAGGCCACTGGGAACTTGGAGACCCTCTGGCTTAGCCACTGGGTTTCACAGGAAAGGTAACTGAAGACCACAGAGCTGAGAGACTGACCCAAGTCCTTACAGCTCACAGGCCCCTAGGCAGCCCCCATGTCTGGGCTAAGGGATCAGTGCTCCTCTGTCACTCAGAGCTTCCCCTATCACCATTGGCCATTTTGCTGCCCAAACCTGAGGCTTAAGGAGGGTCCTCCTTCCATGTCGGCCAGGAGTAGAGCAGGCGTAACCGTCTACTCCGATCTCCCGACTTTGAGGCTAGTCTATCAGCTGTGTGACTCTTCGAAGCTGAATGAAAGCCCCCGAAAAGCAGGGAATTGGGAGGGGTCAGCGTCAGCATCACTAGGGCAGGACTTAGCCCCCTGAACCTCCCATGTCATTGTCCTGGGGGTCCAAGAATGCCAGCAAGCCCTCCACACCCAGAAGCCTGGTTTTGTTTTTCTTTAGACGTGTACCTGCTGATTAATTAATTGCAAAAAGCTACTGGAGCACACACATAATCACATCGGTGTTAGTCATCCCTGGATGGGGAAGAGGGAATCTTGTTAATTTGGACAGTTTCTATTCCGCTCAGGTCTCCGGAGCCCCGCACCGTGGCCCACGGGCATGAGCTCATGAGCTCACGGTTTAATTGGGTTAGAGATGAAATGAATGCTTTTTCCTCCAAAGGAGAAGGAGGGCCGCCCCGTACCAAGACTAGCAATTAAAACTGCAAGAACATACTTGGCAGGAGTGTCAACAGCGAGGCACACACCACATGGAGAGGAACAGAGGCTCTCACCTCCAGAAGGGGCCGGAAAGGCTGAGAGAAGGCAATCCTCCATGTTGACAGGTGCGGGGTGGGGATGAGATGGATGTACAAACATCTAGACCAGGGGTGGGGAACCTTTTTTCTGCCAAGGACCATTGGGATACTTATAACATCATTTGCGAGCCATACAAATGATCAACTTAAAAAATTAGCCTGTTATATTTGGTCAAGCAATTCACTAACTCACCCCTAATGCCTTGGCAGGGCCAGACCCAATGATCTCACGGGCCCTGTATGGCCCACGGCGGGATGCTCCCCACCTCTGATCTAGATAATCTTGAAGACACGCATGTGAGAGGAAGGAGAGACTAGATTATGCTGCCCTCGCGTGCTTTTCTTCTTCCACGAAGATGAAAGAAACTTCTAGACCAGTGGTTCTCAACCTTCCTAATGCCGCGACCCTTTAATACAGTTCCTCCTGTTGTGCTGACCCCCAACCATAAAATTATTTTCGTTGCTACTTCATAACTGTAATTTTGCTACTGTTATGAATCGTCATGTAAATATCTGATATGCAGGATGTATTTTCATTGTTACAAATTGAACATAATTAAAGCATAGTGATTAATCACAAAAACAATATGTAATTATGTATGTGTTTTCCGATGGTCTTAGGTGACCCCTGTGAAAGGGTCGTTTGACCCCCAAAGGGGTTGCGACCCACAGGTTGAGAGCCGCTGTTTGAGACCGAATGACTAGTTACTTGAAATGGTTCTATAGCTCCTTGCATCTAAATTCTGTGATGGCCCATGGAACTCAGACCTGGGCTCACCAGCCCACGGTGCTGATGGAGCAACGCCCTCCCTCAAAGTGTCCCCATTTTACTTCGGCAATTTCCCAAATGGGTGTCTGATGTGTGTCCCCAACCCCGTGTCAATTGCAGCTACCAAGCTTCGCTGCTGGTGCCACTGGCTCTTCGATGTCAGCATCATCTCTAGAAGCTTCCACGGCTGCAGGCCCCTAGGCAACGGTGGGAGAATTTCTTGCCCAGAATCTCAAAAGGTTCCTAAGAAACAATTCTGACTTCAGGTCTTTATCGTTCCAGCTCTACATGGTCAGACTCAGACCAAGGGCCATGGGAACAATTCAATGAGTCAGCCTTTATTGATTACCTACAACGGGCCTGGTGCTTTTGCACAAGTCGGGGAGACAGTAATGAATACCGACTTGGTCTCTGCCTTGATCTCTGTCCTCCTCTTTCTCTTCCTCTGTCCCTCGCTCTCATTCCCCCAAAACTGATTATCCTGCCTTCCTTGTTGCAAACACATGTTCCCAGGGATATTGATAAATAATAAAGAACTAGAAAGAAGGCGGTGTTGGGAAGAAAGGAGTTACTGTAGTAATGGTAACGAAACTTCAGCTGGGCCAGCCATGATGCCCCATATATCTGAAAAATCCACATAGACAATCACATTCTATGGAACCAGTCAATGTTAACTCAATTTGCCTGCTAGTGTTAGTATGTGGATGGAAGGAAGGAGTTTAGAAAAAGTCTAATAATTGCAGTGAATATTTTAGTTTTGTATATTTACAAAATGTGGTGTGTTTGTAGCAAAATATGCCTCCTCTTCCCACAGGAACTTACTAATTCAGAACATATTTATTAGGCACCTACTATACACCAAAGACTAGTCCAGTCAATTGAGAGGTAGCAAAGGGCAAGATGGACAAAAATGCCTGCCCCTTGGGAGTCTACATCATATGATGCAGTCAATATAAACTATAAATGAAAATCAATAGGATGCTAGTTAAATGTGTTTAGGAGAAAAACAGAATGAGAAGAGGCACAGGGAATATTGAGGGGGACTGGCAGGTAATCAGGGAAGTCTCCCCGGAGAAGGTGGCATTTGACCCCAGAAGGTAACAAGGGAGCAAGCCATGCAGATATGTGAAGAAGAGAGTCCCAGGCTTCCAGAACAGCTATTGCAAAGCCCCTGAGTTGAAAAAGGTTCCTGGAATATTCATGAAAATGCAAGAAAGCAGTGTGGTCTGGGAGCAGAGTGAGCGAGGGCAGAGCCCTGGGGAACAAGGTCAGAGACACACAGGGGCCAGATCTGGCAGGGCCTTGTGGACCCTTGGAAAAACCTTGGCATTGACTCTCATTGCAGGGTTTGAGCAGAGAGTGACATGACGTGACTTGTTTTAACAGGATACGCCTAGCCCCTCCTTGGGGAATAGATTGGCGGGGGCAAGGGTCAAAGCGGGTCTAACGAGCAGAGTTGAAATAATTGAGGTGGAGGCGATGGGCAGCAGGGAAAGCGGGGAGCACGTCCTGGTCTTTCATAATTCCAAACACTGCTTTCACCACACAGCATTATAATAGTTTCCCTGGCAACATAAAAGTTAGTTTTTCTGATGATGAAATGAACTAATATGTGTAAAGTGCAAAAATGGCCCCTGGCACATGGCCAGCATGTGATTAAGGCCAACTATTGCTTATTTTCTATATTTCCTACAGAGCTATTTCGAAGAAGGATTTGCTACAGCTAATAACCAAAGCTGTGCATCCACACTCATAACTGGTTAAAACGAAAATAAAAACCAGAAATCACGTATAGGAGGAAAGGATATAATTGGACCAGAAATCAGATAATTATTATAATTAAGCACTAATTCAATTTTGGTGCTTCCTGATAGCCAAGATGAAAAGAAAAAAAAAAATCCCATGTTTTATAAATTCTGCCCAGAAAGAGGAAACGGTGACTTTTAAGAGACCTAGGATTGTTATTGCCATGAAATGTCCATGGGTTCCTGATATAAAGGACTGATTATGAGTCTACAATGTCCTCAGAGCAGTTCAGCAGGTAATACAGAGACATTCTTTGTCAGGCTGTTTCTTTCCCTGATTCACCACAGAATTATTAAATAATAATTCAATGAAGCCACTGGGGAGACAGCATGGTGTAGTGGAAAGAGGGCTAGATATGTTCTTAAAGGAGCTGAGCCCGAGGCCCATTGGACCTGCCTGAGCTTCAGCACATGTAGCCTTTCTTAACCTTAGTTTCAACATCTGTAAAATGGGCCTATACTCAGTCCTTCTCTGCCCAAAGGGCAAAATGGTTGTGAGGAGCAAATGAGATGATCCAGTTAAATGGCCCCTTCACTCATTCAATCAACAAATATTACCTAAGGGTCCCCTCTGTGCCGGTCACTCCTCTAAGTGCTGAGTGAAAAAGAACCAAGTCTAGGCCCACCCTCATGAAGCTTCTGCTCTAGCAGGGGAAGACAAACTTAAAAACCACGTTCACTAAAGTGATAATGAGGGGAATGAGGAAAATTAAAGGAGGGTGAAGGGATAAGAGAAACGAGGTAAGGTGACCCTGGCTGCCCCTGTGAAATGTCACTCTTGACTGCATTTATTCATTGTTTCAATAAACATTTACAGAACAACTCCCTGTGCTGGAGTCCGGGCAGTCAGTTGAATAAATAACATTTCTTGTTCAATTGACCCGCTCGCACCTCCTAAGTGGCCATCTGGTCGACCAGCAGCATGCATGGGTGGGGCTTCTGTCTAGCGGGGGTGAAGGGCAAAGGTCAAACGGCTCTCAATCTTACTCAAATTGGCAAATCCAGCCTCTTCTTCCTCTGCCTCCTTCCATCCAGGCATTAGTTTGCTGGGACTGACAACCAGATACCACACCCCGGGGAAAGGCCTCAAAGCTGGGTGTCGTGCCCAGGCAGCTTGAACAGTTGCTCAATGTGAATTTAAAACAAAAGGAAAAAAACTTCCCAGCCAATCAACCTATGGCTGCAGACGTTGAAACGATAGCCCAACACATCGCTTAGAGCTGAAGCGCTATCTCATCAGAGGCAGCGTGTTCACCCCTCTCTGATGAAGAGGACATGTGTATATATTATAGCACCAGCCCATACTAGAGAAATGATACGAGGAGACCCAAAACATCTAAGATTGAATTCTTACATACTAGAAGCTTATGATCTAACCGTAAGTAGTAAACCATATCCATTCATCCGTACAATTCGAGGGGTTTTGACTCCTGCTCTGAATGGTAAAGAATGCCAAGGAGGGACTTATACCTGTGTGAGCTGGTCAGGCAAAGCTGCTCAGAGGAAATGGCAGGTCAGTTGGGCCTTGGAGGATGCATGGGAATGAGAGAGAAAGAGAGAGAGAGAGACTGACAAGCTGTGAAAACACAGGGATGGTGGCAGAATGGCTTGACCGGAGTAAGAAGTGGGTTGTTATGGAACAAACTGTGCCCCTTCAAATGTTACATGCAGAAGCCTTCGTCCCCAGTACGTGCTTAGAAAGAGGGCTTTTAAGAGCTGATGAAGTTAAAATGAGGCCATTAGGGTGGGCCCTGAGCCAATCTGACTGGTGTTCTTATAAGAAAGGGAAATTTGAAAATACAAACAGCCAGTCTTACGAGGAGGGAGCTTTCTGAGGAGCCTGGAAGGGCCTCCTTCCTCGGTGGCCCTGGGCTGTTGACGCAGGGCCCAGCCTGAGGCTTGGGGTCAGTCATGCCCAGAGCGCGGTGGAAATCGGGAGGGAGGGAGGACTTTCCGTGGCTGTCGGCTGGGGCGCTCTCTCTTTTAGACCAGCTCATTCTCACCCCTCAGAGCCCACGTTCACCTCCCAATCCTGGGTGAGTGAGCTTTCGACAGTGCTTAGTATGCATCACATGTGCACAAGCTGCAGAGGGCGTTAACACAGCAAATGCCACTGTTTGTTTCCCTACATCATGTTCAGGGATGAGGAACGAGATTTTGCCCAGCTGCTGGGATCTGAGCAGGAGCAGATCCGCGTAGCCCTGGGCGATGGGGCTGGTCCAGACTTGCGATTCTTCAGCTGGTGAATTTCCAGTGCAAGACAGGGGCTTGCCCTCCCTCCCCAGCCTGGCAGACAGAGCAAGCGCTTATCCATTATGGGCTGGGGAGGGGCGGGGACATCCCTCGCATGGGGCATCCACCCTCAGCAGAGCTGCGGATGGTGCAGGAGGCAGAGGGACCGGGGATCTCATTTTTCATCAGGATTCCTGTGGCTGAGGCCTGTTGTCAGGTTATCTGTCCGTGCAGCGGGTTCTAGCCGGGGCTACAGGGTCCGAATGACCTCCTTTTATTCAGTCCCCTCAGATTCTGCAGGCGATTATGTCTTTGAAGATGAGCTTGGAATAACCTGAAAGTCATTGTTCTTGTTCCCAGTGAGCCAAGGAGAAGCCGAGCCAGGTTAGGGGACCTGGTGGCATATCAGACACGAGAGGAGAAACCCAGGAGCGGCCATTGGGAAGAGTCCGTGACTGCTGGGCAGATCTGCAGTCGAACTGGTGTTGCTGTAAAATTCTAACAGGCATTGCCTGACCTTCGGGGGTTGTCACCTGGTGCTAGTGATCCCAGCCAGGGGTGGACTCCAGGGCAAGTCCACTGTTCAAGGACACTGGAAGCCAAAGTATTGCTTTAATCATCCAAGAGAGGGCCTAGGAAAGGCAGGCTTGTCTCCCCATCAGCATCTATTCATGGAGCCCAGAGCCCAGCGAGGGGAGACTCCAGGGATGGGTCTAGATTCCATCCTGCAGCAGCCTCCTCCATTCGTTAAGTGTGTATTCACTTAAGTATGTATTCATCCATCTGTCGAACAACGAAGTGTTTAAGTGGCCGCTGCTTCTGCAGCACGCGTAGTGTGGGAGCAGGCAAGCCCCAGGGTCACACTGTCTGGGTTCGAAGCCTGATTAGTTGTGTGTCCAGGGGAAATCACTGTGCCTCAGTTGACTCGTCAATAAAATGGGTTTTTTTCTGCCTCAGAGGGTTTTTGGGAGGAGAAACCGAAGCAGTCTGTGTCCAGTGCCTCGCATAATGTTGGGCATGTCCTAAGCACCCCACAAACGGAAGCTATTATCGTCATTTCAGCAGGAGACACAGAGACCTTGAAGTCTTGGATCCTGACCTTGAGACGGATGTGCTTGTACCTGTGTGCACAGCTGGCAGCCTGGCACCGACCACGCATGGGGTTGTCTCATTCTGCGGGGAGTGAGCTTTTCTTGCGAACTTGCCTCTAATCTCCCCGAACAGAAGGCTGCTGGTGGGGACTTGGCCGTGAACTGGATCTAGTGGCTTCACCCTCAGTCCTAGCGGGCAGTGACTTCCCAGACACCCTGCTACGTTTGTTTTCTGCCCCTTCCTACACTTTTTTCTAAAACCTCCCCCTCTTCTTCAGCCGGAGACAAAATCAAAATGCATCACCTGAGGCTGAGGCTGAAAATAGCCCAGCGCTGTTGTCGAAAACAAATTTCCGTGCGGATGGCACTTCTTGTCGAATGATCCTCCTTTACCACGGGGCCTCGGAGCAGAGATTAATGAGCCAATTTGGCTCTTTAGAGCTCATCTGTCTGGGCCAAATTACTATAGGAAATCCTGCATATAATTTGTTTGCGTGATCATTAATTCACCTAATCACAGATTCCTCACAAGCCACGGCACTGGAGAGAAATTGTTAACCAACTCATTATGTTTAAGGTGCAGGTCTTAAAAGACAAACAAACAAAAAAAGTCCACCAGCCAATAATTCATCTTAGTTACTGAGAACCAATCACTGTTCTAAACATGATACACATTTCATTCTCACATCCACCCTATGAGATAGGTGCTATGATGATCCCATCTTACAGATGAAGAAATTGAGGCCCAGAGAGGCCAAGACGCTCGCCCACAGTCAATACACGGTAGAACCAGGATTCAAATCCTGGTAGTTTGGCTCCAGAGTGGAGGCCTTAGCTTCCTAGTTCCTCATTCACTGGGTGTTTGTTGCGAAGCCCCTCGGTGCCAGGCACGGTGCTGGGTCCACCGTTTCAAAGAAGAACAGGATGGGGACCCTCCCTTTCAGGGGTTCAGAGTGTGGCGTGGGAATCAGATGTAAAAACAAATGGAGCTTAGATTTGAACCCAAACATTCCGGACCAGGGGGGCCACAGAAAGGGAATGACGGGAAGTGGGTCCAGGAAAACTGAGAAAAGCCAGACCAGGACTGCCTCCAGATTCCTTACCGTCCGTCTCCTTTCTTCTACAAAACCTTCCACGCTCCCCATGCCTGTCCACTCTAAAACCAGACGTCAGAGATCTAGCAGGCCCTTCCCCCACCTGAGCCCCACAGTGTCCTTGGGTCTCAGGCTGTGTGACGCCCTTGACGTGTTATTCCCTCCAGAGGGGCTTGTGTTTTCTTCTGGGCTCTTCTTTCCCCTTAAGATTAAAATCCTCTCCCTCTTGTTCTGGAGACCCCAGGTTACGGAGCTGTGGCCGACATCTCCCAACAGATCCGCTGGAGAAGCGGAAAAAGGGGGCGTCGCCCTGGTGGCTGATGGCACCCGGACAGCACCGCCCTCTGCCCTCAGAGAATGACATGAGGTCAGGTCACACTCATGGGTGTCCCTTGGACTTCTCAGGAGGCTGCTTGGCCCTTCCCTCAGCCACCCCCCGGGGAAGTAGATTGCTTTAAGAAGAACCCTCTTTCTCATCCTGGGAGGTGCCAATGGAGAGCCTCACTCTGCCCTTGAGCAATGACACCAGACCTAGAAGGGGTGTGGCTCACATCTCGGGGTGAATAGCCAACAAGGAGGGATTGGAGGGTGAGAAATGATCTCTAGAGACTCTGGGGAACTTGAAGTTACCCATCTAGGAACCCAGGCCCTGGGACTGCTTTCTACTCCTCTCGCTGAGCTCCAGGCCAGTGAATTTCAGTCCCGATTAGCCCTTCATTAAGGAGCTCACAGCAAGGGGCAGGAATGGGTGGAGAAGTTCGATGGGGGGGGCAGAGGGGGGGAAGACATCGGTAATATTTTCAACAATAAAGATAAAGTTAAAAAAGAAAAAGAAAACAGAAATATAAAGAAACTCACAGCAGCTGTCCCTCTAAGACCAGTCAATCTTTGCCTTTAGTCCTGTTCTCTGGTGAGTCCTCCAGAGTCCAACCTTCTATGTGAACACTGACCTAGACATCTCACTGCCCAACTAAACCCAACAAGTTTAGCCCCCAACGTGGAAAACGAACCAATTCTCTCCCATTTCTGGTAGTCAATGCGGTGATGGGCCTCAGAACCTGTGAGGTATCTTCAAAACTACTGTGTCCTAAACATCCCGGTTTCTTCACACCAGACCTTTTCTCCCCACCCCCACCCCACCTCCGTTGTCATGTGACTCCCCTCTTAGAAAGTACTTGGTGGCTCCTCTGTTCTTGGACATGCCCAGCCTCTCCCAATGGCTTGCAAGGCGCCCACAGTCTGTTTCCCACCTGGTGGCCCCCTGGTGTCCGCTCTGGGTTTGAGGCCATATATTCCCCTGCCTTCTCTCTGTCATTCATTCTCCTGGAGTCCCTTCCGGCTGAGATGACCAGGGCCGACTGCTGCAGGAAAGTCTAGTGGGTGGGAGGGAAAAGTCACAGGAGACAACAGGAAGGACACAGGCGGCTCCTGTCCTTCAGGGCCTGTCTGCTCACCTTGTCTGTCCAGATGGCTCGCAGGCGGCGTGTTCAACCCCCATCCCATCTTTCCTTGTTCATATTAGCACAGCGCTGGGCGAGCTCTTTATCAAGGGCTGACAGGTCCGTGCCAACCACGGAGGCCGAGCACATCCATCACTGCGGCCGGGACGTGCCCTGGCCTAGGAAGACTGTGCCTACCACTTGTCATTTCCCGGCAGCTCCCCTACCCTCGCACCCGGCCTCTCATAATTAAAAATGCTAACTTCTGTGACCTTCAGGAGCCGCATGGAAAAGGGTCGCCTGGCCAAGCCCAGCTCGAGGTGGCCATGGGTTCCGAGGCTTTGCCAGAGCCAGAGACCCCGCATCACCACCCTCCTTTATTTCTTTTTAAATATATTTTTATTGATTTCAGAGAGGAAGGGAGAGGGAGAGAGAGATAGAAACATCAATGATGAGATAGAATCTTTGGTCGGCTGCCTCCAGCACGCCCCCTACTGGGGATCGAGTCTGCAACCTGGCATATGCCCTTGACCGGAATCGAACACGGGACCCTTCAGTCTGCAGGCCGACGCTCTATCCGCTGAGCCAAACTGGCTAGGGCCACCCTCCTTACTTTATAGACCAGTGGAGGGAGGCTGCAGATGGTGGGAGGGCACCAGCTCTAGAGCTTCTATGGAGGAACGTAAGGGGAACACTTTCATCGATTAAACTGTACAGAAGGCACTTTAAAAACTTGGCTTGCTCATTGGGTGACGTGTGGGGGCTGGTGGAGATAACGGGAGTCAGGCGACACCTGCCACTTACCTTTCAGTGCCCTTCCCCTGCTCCGCTCTGCCCCACAGGGACCAACCCCAGACAATGACTTTCCCAGGCTCCGCGTCCTCTGGCAGCCAAGGGGATGAGAGGCACTGGCCGGAGATTGGAGGCCATGAGAACTGGGAGGTCAAGTGCTTCTCCCCGGTTGCTGCTCTGAGCAGCATCTCAAGGACAGTCTGCATCTCCGGTGACCCCGGCCTCCACGGGGCACCCCCTGCCTTAGTTCCAGCTCCCACAAGGTGGTCTTGCCCCAGGACAAGTCAACAGCAGCTCTCCCTCTCCGTCCAGCCTAGGGCTGGTGACATGTCCCTATAGTTGCTTATTTTGGAGTTTTTTCACGCTCCTGTTCGCTCTTTTAGTTCTCCAATCACCTATAACCCTGCCCCTGACCCTGACCCTCTGAGCTCTCTCTACTACACTTTGGGGCATGGATGCCTTTTCCTCAGGACCTTCTCTCCTGACCCAGACATGGACTGGACGGCAGCCACGCAGTGAGAACGAGAACAGGGTTCAGCCCATCGCCCCGAGGAGGGGAGCTAGGGGAGCGTCCCCCTCAGGCAGCAGTTTCCTGAGGCTGATGTTCAAACAAGTTTGTGCTTCCTGCGTCCTTGCTGGCCAGCCCGGGGGCAGGGACCAGGCCACACTTTCCCTCCGAACCAGAACTTCCATCCCATCAGGAGGGCAGCAATGGCGCCCAAGACGCACACGTGGCCAAGGAGTCCTGCCCGTTTTTTCTTCTTTGTGTTATTTCCCTGCATTAGCCAACCCTCCGAGATCCTTATCAAAGCCAGTTTTGTGTAGTTCAAACAGGATGAAGTCACATATCTGCATTTAAATCCTGACGTATCAGGTGTGATCTGGGGCCAGTCAATTAAACAAAAACAAAAAACAAAAACCCTCTCTGAGCCTCAGTTTCTCCATCTACAAAACCAGAATTAAGATACCTACCTCCTAGGGTTGTTGGGAGGATGATAAGAAATAGCATCATCCAAGCACCTAGCATGCTGCCTGGCGTGCTGACACCTTCCACCCACTGTGGAAGGTGTCATCACCTTTGTTCTCTGCAGCACCCAGAGCAGCCCCTGGGGGCTGGCAGGTGAGCAATGCCTGTGGGTTGAATTCAAGCAACATTTTCCTCATGTTATTGTCCCCTCCATGTTCCCAACTGTAAGCTCCTTTTAAAAGTATCATCACTCAGCTTCGTGCTACTACTCATTGTCACCCTCAGATGGGGTCACTTATGCTGTTTCTTCTTATTAAAAAATAACACAAGCTCGCCCAGCTGGTGTGGCTCAGTGGTTGAGCATCGACCTATGAACCAGGAGGTCAGGGTACGGAGCCCTGGCTGCAGGCTCGATCCCCAGTGTGGGGGGTGCAGGAGGCAGCTGCTCGAGATACTCCCTCATCACTGATGTTCTCTCTCTCTCCCCCTTGGTGTCTGAAATCAATAAAAAAATCTTTTTAAAAAATGACACAATTTCCATGTAAAAATATAAAAACCAGCAAAAAGAACATAAATGAGTCCAATCCTCCTGCCCACCCAGACACAGCCAATGCTAACGCCTCTCCGCTAGCTTTCCGATGCAAATGCAGTTGGTAAGTCTGTATGTGCCTGGGAGGAAAGAGCATCTTCAGAGAAGGGCACAGATGTTGGAACAGAAAAGTGAAGCAAGCCCGCTCCATGCCTGTGACAATAACCAGTGCCTTCTCCTGAGACCCCGCAGAGCGGGCGTCTTGCTGGAAATGCTTTTAACTCCCTGGTGCCACAACCTTTCTTTCAACCAAATAGGAAAATTGCGTCTTGACTTGTTTGTTGTGCCGTGATAGCGATCTCCCTCAGCACACCATGCCCTCCTTGTTCCTCGGGCGGGCGAGTGTTTATTAAGGACACGGAGCACAGAGCTCCAGGGGTGACCTGCAGAGGGCTGAGAACAAGCAGGGCCTCGAAACCACGCTCATGAGTTTGAACTTGATCCTGGCGGCGGCCACTGAGAGTCATTGCATTGTTTGCAGAAGGGGAGTGTCATGATCAGGTCTGCATTTTAGAAAGATGGTTCTGGAAGCAGCGTGGAGAGCAGATCGGGAGAAGGTAAGGCTGAAGCAGGGAGGCCACTGGGGAGGCTGTCATAGACACTGGGACAAAGAAATGGGAGTGAGGCCTGCCGTGGGGGAGATTACGTGGCGGGGAGACAAGGGGATGGGATGGAGCAAGAGCTCGCTGGACTTGGGCACTGATCGGATAGATAAGGTCAGGGAGAGACAGAAATCAGAACCACGCCAGGACTCCAGCTTGGGGATGGGTCCTTGGATAGCCATTCTCTGGAGTAGGGTCAGGAAAAGAAACCGTGGAGCGTGAAGGGATGACACTGAGTCTGAGGGACTTGTTGGCTATATGGGTCCACTCCTCTGGAGACAGATGTGAGCTGGGGATATAGACTGGCCATGTAGGAGTCATTCCCAGGAAAATCAGTGATGAGACACAGACATTTCATGGGGGCCAAAGACGTCGTCTGAGAAGGATCATCCAGATACAGGAGAAAACCCCAGAGAGAGTAATATTCGGATGTGCAGGAAAGAGAGTTCAGTATGCGAAGAATGAATCACCAGCTGGGGGGTGAGGCGGGGGGAGCGGGGGGGTCATATTAGACAATAACTAATTCATTAAAAGTTTCATCCAATCAAAATGCATGGGCTGGATTTAGCAACAGGGTCATGGGTGGCTACGTGAGAACCGTTTCGGGGAGTGATGGGGTGGGAGCCAGATTGTCGTGTGCTGAGCCAAGGGGGCAGCCGTGGGAGGTGAGGAGATGAAGATAAATGCAGACAACATTTCACAGGTTTGGCTTCAAAGGGGAGAAAAGAAATGGGTGGCAGCTAAAGCCGGGCCTATGGTTGGAGGAGGATTTACTTGTTTAAAGCAGGTTGAAATGGAGAGAGAGGGAGAGAGAGCGAGAGAGAGAGAGAGAGAGAGAGAGAGAATATGAAAGGTAATTCTTCCAAAATGCTTCCATATTTATGCATTTACATACCCTTACAGTCCACTTAGGAGACTATTAGCCTTTTAAAAAATTCCAGGTGGAGAAACAAAATGAAATCCAAAGAAGTGAAGTCAATTCTCTATGATGATACGTCAGGAAAAGGGGAGAGACCAGCCCGGTCTCTGGGGCTTCAGCAGACAGTAACGTTTCAGGAAGAAAACACATTTCCATCCGTAAACCCCACTGAGCTCAGAGGAAGGGACCAAGGCCGTCAGACTCTATTGAGCCAGAGCTTTCAGGAGCAGCAGCAATCTGTTCTTTTCCTCTTGTTTGCCAGGCAAGTTGCTCTTTTCATTCCCAAGGGAGGGAGGAGATGAATATTGACAGCACACACCCAGGGACCGAGGGAGACAGGGAGCTCCTCTGTATGCAGGGACAGAGGCAGGCTCCACGGCTGAGTCTGCTCTGTTCTCTGACAAGCCTGCCCCTGGGGACTATGGCTCACTAAACTGCTCTGTTGGGGGGAGGGAGTTTCTGGAATGGTCTGAACAATTCCAGAACAATCGTGGGCTTGGTGCCCTCTACAATGACAGGAGATAGAAAGACACTGTATGAGTGAGACCAGGAGAGAGCAAACTGTCCTGGAGCAGGGACTGAGCCAAGAGGAAGAGTTTCTGTATTGAGACACCTCGCCAGAAGAGCATTAGGGCCTGGATGGTGTGGCTCAGTGGTTGAGCATCGACCTACGAATCAAGAGCATGGTTGGATTCCCAGTCAGGGCACACATCTGGGTTTCAAGCTCAATCCCCAGTAGGGGGCTTGCAGGAGACAGCCGATCAATGATTCTCTCATCATTGATGTTTCTATCTCTCTCTCTCTCCCTCTCCCTTCCTCTCTCTGAAATCAATAAAAATAAATAAATAAAACCAAAATAGAATTAAAACAAGAGCATTAAGCCCCATTGGTCTGGGATGGTTTGGGGTATAGGGCAAATGGATAGATAAGTTCTCAATGTCAAGAGTACCAGCATTTTCTCTCTCTCTCTCTTTTTTTTTAAAATATATTTTATTGATTTTTTTACAGAGAAGAAGGGAGAAGGATAGAGGGTTAGAAACATCGATGAGAGAGAAACATCGATCAGCTGACTCCTGTGCACCCCCTACTGGGGATGTGTCCACAACCAAGGTACATGCCCTTGACCGGAATCGAACCTGGGACCCTTCAGTCTGCAGGCCGACGCTCTATCCACTGAGCCAAACTGGTTAGGGCCCAGCATTTTCTCTTGTCTACTCAGCAGTGAAGCTCAGATTCACCAAGTTAACTTCCTAAACTGGTAGAAACCCAGGACAGAGGCCAGCCAGTGGTTGGGATCTCTTTGTCACGGCTGGTTAGATGACCCAGTGAGGGGCTGTTCTGCTCGGTGAATCTGAGCACTGGAAAGCGTAATGAAAACTTAATGAGGGAGCAGGGAAGGTTAGTCTCCTCCCAGGCTCTGCAAAGAATCTTCACCAGCAGAGACACAGAGCTTGTTTTTCCTGATTCAGCTAAGGTCACTTCTTCTGGGGACCTCAGGGTTGTTGGCTGATTATAGTGGATGAAGGCTGGGATTGGCTGATTGTTGGTTAAAAGTAATAATTCTGTACCGAACTCAAAATTACACAGGGTTGGCATCTTCAAGGTCTAGCACAATACGTGGCATGTGATAAATGCTAACCAAACCTTTGTTTAATGGCTGAATCAATGTTCTTTGCTCTTGATTCAAATGATCTGGGCCATTTCAACCTGGCAAACATGCACTGAGCACCTACTATGAAAGAGGAAGCTGGAAAGGCCTAGGTAGGAGCGTGGCTTCCTCTTGTAGCAGATGCTGTCAGTATCTCTATCTTATTGACAGTCCTGCTTCCTGAATGAGCCCCAGCTCCTTACTGGAAGCATTTGTGACTGTCTCTGCCTCGGGGCTTTCGCTGGTCCCAGGAGTGAGCTCAGTCTGTGCGTGGTGCAGGCTTGAAGGGAGGCGAGCCAGTACTCCTTGGAGCGTCCTCAGCTAACGACAGATGAGAGTTAGGGCATAGACCCCTCAAGCTCCTTGCCCCTCAGGTGGAACAGCTCTGAACTGTTCTACAAAGTCTCCCAGATGTTCCCCATGGAAGTGAACCCCAGTCGGCTACAGCTTCCTGATCAATAGCAAACCTTCTGCTGACTTCCTGTCCTTCCCTGTTCCCACCCCTACAGGTGCTTCCTGGGATCACCTTCCAAATAAACCACTTGTAGTCAAATCTTTGTTCCAGGGTCTGCTTTTAAGGGAATGTCTCTTAAAAGACACAATCTGTAGTAAGTATATTTGAATAGGCTTTTCCAGGCTGGGGAGGCAGTCTCCACCCCTGAGTAGTTGGAGGCAGAGGTGGGAGGAGGGAGGTGAAGGGTTGGTACTCTTGTAGTTGCAGCCGAATCTCTCTGAGAGGGACCAGTTAGCGGATAAGACCTTGCTATCATATTGGAGTGGGTTGTAAGGTCTTCCCAAAGCAGAGGTCCACCCAGTACCTCAGGGTATTGCCTTGTTGGGAAAGGGGGTCTTTTGGAGACATAACTGGTTAAGATGAAGTCATGCTACATTAGGGTGGGCCCTGCATCCAATGACTGGTGATTTCATCAGAAGCAGAAAGAACACACAGAGATGCACAAGGAAAGAAGGCCGTGTGATGACAGAATCAGAGGTTCGGAGCAATGCATCTACACACCACAGAAAACCCAGGGTTGCAGGAAGCCAGCAGGAGCGAGTAAGCAAGGGAGTGTTCTCCCCTAGAGCCTTCAGAGGGAGCGTGGTCCTGCTGACACCTTGGCCCCTGATATCTGGCCTCCAGGACTGGGAGAGGATGCATTTCTGTTATTAAGCCATCCCGTTTGTGGTACTTCGGTACAAGAGCCCTAGGACACTAGTTCGGACATGAAAGCAAAATAGATTTTAAAATGCGGAAAATATAAAGTACGATGTATATTTTTTTTCTGCTATTTTTCTTTCCATTCCCTCCTCTTCTCTAGCCTGACCCTGGTGTCCGTTGATTAGGCAGCGGACCCTAAAGGGAATGCAGCAGGCTCCTTGCTTTCTGTCTCTCATGGGCTTCCCTGTGGCCTGAGGCTGCAGAGGCCAGGCTTGCGTGTGCTGCAGGCAGATGCCTGTTGTTGGAGCTCAGGGGTGTGGAGGATGGAGCAGGGCACTGAAGGCCCTGAGGAATGTCAGCCTAGTACTCACTCAGTGGGCAGAGAGAGTGATTTTCTGCCTGTGAGATTTGAACGATGTTTACAAGGCGACTTCAAAGCCATTGGTTAGAGGAAACACATAGAGCCCTAGCCAGTTTGACTCAGTGGATAGAGCATTGGCCTGCAGACTGAAGGGTCACGGGTTTGATTCTGGTCAAGGGCACATGCTCAGGTTGCAGACTCGATCCCCAGTAAGGGGCATGCAGGAGGCAGCCGATCAATGATTCTTATTATTGATGTTTTTGTCTCTTTCTCCCTCCCCCTTCCTCTCTGAAATCAATAATAATTAAAAACATACCTAAACTTTCTGGAAAAAAAAAAGAAACACAATGAAAGAGGGGATATGCTAGGTTAAGAGAGGGAAAGTAATGAGTAGGAATGGGGAGGGAGACTGTCTGGGTTCCCCAAACTTCTCCAGAGCCATCTCAATATTCTCCCTCTTTATAGTCCTTAATGAGGTCCTAAAGGTGCTGCCCCTGATTTGGGGCATCTGGTCTACCTTCCTTTGGTCTCAGGTCATACACACCTTACTGCCTATGGAGTATGGTTCGGTGAGCGAATTCTCTGCCTTCAAATACGTTCCTACTTATTATTGCTCTTCCTTATTTTTCTTTAATAATCAGCCAACCCTTTAGTTCCACCCAAACACAGAACCAAAAACCAAGGAGTTCACAGGCGAGTGGCTCTAACACATTAGCTTCAATTTTGAGGTAAAGGTAAACAACCATCATCAAAGTAAACATTGATGGGGAAGGGGAAAGAGAGCAAACAGAGTCTCAGACCCCCTGACTCTTCTCAGTACGACAGGTCTGAGCACCACCTCGCCCAGCAAACCCAGTGATGCCCTCCCATCCCTGAGCCTTCTTCCTAGATGCTCTGTCTAGACACCTTCTGTGCTGCTCTAGGTCTAGAACAGGGTTAATGTCTCAAAAAACAATAACAGCAAACACTCATCACCGGCCTGAGTATATGATCTCAGCTACCCCTCAGGGCAGTCTACCCGGTCGATGACCCATTTCACGGATGCCCAAGGGATACTTATGTCACACAATTCATGGGTGACACAACCAGAATTTGGACCCACATCTAACTCCAGAGCCTGAGTCCTTAACAAGACTTAACTTCATGAAGTGCTTCCAACTCTTCCTCCAGTCATTATCTAGACACTTCCTCTCTTCTCGTTGCAGCCCGACCTGTAAATCCGGGTTGTGTTATCTTCCCAGGATCTTGGAATAACTTGCAAAGGTTGAAGGGAGAAGCGGGGGTGGGAAGAGAAGGATAATTTTGCTTCACTCTCCTTCGTCACCCTGAACAGTTCCTTCCAAGTGTTTCATTCAACTGCTGTGTGCCCCCCTAGAGTGAGACCCTCCCGGCATCTCTCCAGCTTCTTAGGCAGCTTCTACTTCTGTGCCCTAAGCGGCCTCTCTTTGAAAGGAAATGGAGAGAAAGCCTCAATATAGTTCTTCTGTGGATCTTTATAAAACGTGTCTGAGGGCTTTTAAGTGGAGAGTTATGACTCCCAGCAAGAGCTTGACCTTCTACTCCCCTCCCAAGGCAGATACATCCCAGACATCAGACAAGAAGTTCGCTCAGCTCTGGCTCATCAACTCCACTGGGGCTGGAAAGGCTATTCTTAAACATGAACTCTCCCCTCCATATCCCGTGCCTGCTTCCCCTCCCCCTTTTTTTTCCTTGTTGTGGTCATCTTTTGGAAGCATCACTGCTGGGCATGAATGGTGGGGTGGAGTGAGGAGGGGAAGGGCTGAGTCATTGGTCCCTGGATTTTTCAAGGTCAGGACTGGTCTGACCAAGCTCAGAGGCACAGGAGGAATCAGAAACATAGAGAGAAGCTGGGCTCAGGCTAACGGGCTGATGGGGGAGGCTGTGACTGGAGCAGCAGTGGGCCCGAGGACTGCTCCTATGGGAAGCCACCAGCCTGCAGGAAAAGGGTTGGCCAGTTCTGAAATCAAGGCTAGCTTCTTAGGCTGGGGCCATCGCCAAGTTCTTCCTTCCTGTGGGGCTTCCTGGAGCTCCATGACGTAAATCAGGACAAGAATGCCCTGCCGTCAGGACAGGATTGGCTCGGGGCCAGAGCTCTCTCTGTCTCAGCTCTCCCTCGCCCATTTCCATCCCCGCTGAAAAAGGCACAGATGCTCACTCATTTGCTCATCCTTCAGCTTGCCACCCCAGGTCATATCCAAAAGGAACAAAGGAATATTGTCATATAAAATATATTTTTCTCCATCAACAAAACAACAAGAAAACCCACCTCGTGGGAAAACATATTTGCCAACGTCGTATCTGATAAGGGCTTAATCTCCAAAATTTATAGGGAACTCATACAACTTAACAAAAAGAAGATAAACAATCCAATCAAAAAATGGGCAAAGGATCTAAATAGACGCCTTTCAAAAGAGGACATTCAGAAAGCCAAGAGACATATGAAAACATGCTCAAAGTCACTAATCATCCGAGAGATGCAAATCAAAACAACAATGAGGTACCATCTCACACCTGTCAGAATGGCCATCATCAACAAATCAACAAACGACAAGTGCTGGAGAAGTTGTGGAGAAAAAGGAACACTTGTGCACTGCTGGTGGGAATGCAGACTGGTGCAGCCACTATGGAAGGCAGTATGGAGGTTCCTCAAAAAATTGGAAATGGAACTCCCATTTGACCCTGTGATCCCACTTCTAGGAATATATCCCAAGAAACCAGAAACACCAATCAGAAAGGATATATGCACCCAGATGTTCATAGCAGCACAATTCACCATAGCTAAGATCTGGAAACAGCCTAAGTGCCCATCAGTAGATGAATGGATTAGAAAACTGTGGTACATCTACACGATGGAATACTATGCTGCTGTTAAAAAGAAGGAACTCCTACCATTTGCAACATCATGGATGGAACTGGAGAGCATTATGCTAAGTGAAACAAGCCAGTCAATGAAGGAAAAATACCACATAATCTCACTCATTCATGGATAATAAAGACCATTACAAACTTTTGAACAATAATAGATACAGAGGCAGAGCTGCCTCAAACTGATTGTCAAACTGCAGTGGGAAGGCCAGAGAGAGTTGGGGGGCAGGAGGGAGGGGAGTAAGAGATAAACCGAAGGACTTGTATGCATGCATATAAGCATAACTAATGGACATAAGACACTGGGGGGTAAGGGAGGGTAGGGGTTTGTCAAGGGCAGGGGGGAAAAAAGGACACTTATGTAATACCCTTTGTAATACTTTAAGCGAAAAATAAAAAAAAAATAAAAAAATATATATTTTTCTCAAATGACTATATCTTATTATTCTTCAACTTGTTATTTCCCATTACATCCTGCATATGTTTCTATGTCAGTACATAGATATCGCTTTCTTTTAACTCCTGTGTAGTGTACTGATATACCACAATTTAATCAATGAAGGCCATGTGTTTAACCTCCTGAAGTCTCAATTCATCATAGTTTCAGCAAGGATAATGACGGTACCTTTGTCCCAGAATTGTGAGGATTAAATAACTCCTTATTTGAAAAGGATTGAATGCAGTGCCCATGATACTTAACAAACTCAAAGAATGATGATAACAAATTGTTGATGTCTCGTATCTATATCCCAAGGGCTTGCAAGTTGCACGTAATATGACTCGTGGAGATAAGGATACAAACAGAACACAAGCAGAGAAGGAGGAGGTGACCACAAACGCTGATATCACTGCCAAGGGACTTTCTCGGAGTTTCCTCAGGTTAACACCACTTATTGAATCTAGCCAATGGACAGGATTCATTGGAAAGATAATCACTCTGGACTCGAATTATCTACCATGGCACAAACCCAACAGCCACTCGCCTACATTTTTGATTCGGGCAATTTGGACACAGCCTGAGATCTGAAAGGGATGGATTCTTGTTTTGTACAGTGCCCAGCTCATTGCCACCACAGACCGGGCTCCCTCTAAGGTCATTTTGATGCGGTGACACCATGGAATGATGATGAGAGCACCTAACAAAAGGCTTTATTGAGGTTAGTAAATGTTGAAAATGAAAGGATCGTGGTACACCTTGGTCATGCATACTCTGAAACAGGAAGTGAACATGACTGTGTAAAAGAGAAGCTGGAGCTAGAACGGTGTCTGCCGTGAGAGTTGATGCAATTTCGTGCCACTTTTGAAGAGAAACGACAGGATAAACTGTTCTATCTGCTCTGTGCAGATCACATCTCCAGTCTTGTGTGCTGATTGGGTGGAGGAAATGGAGGCTGCTTGGTGCTGGGATAGAGAACAGATGGGGCACAGCCACCCTCACACACCTGAAATATCTGAAGGCCTCCTGTGTAGCCCAAGACTAGGGGTCTGACTCTTTAGGGCAGAATTGGGGAGATTTGGGACCAGTCTAAGGAAGAATTTCTTCACAGGCAGAACTGATCACAGAAGGAATAGACCCCAACAAGCTCCCTGGCATGGGGGTGTGAGCAGAGCTGGGTGGCCGTGTGTCTTGAAGGTTACAGGGGAGACTTACTCCATCACAGGTCTCCCAGAGGTTGAGACAGGTGGTCGCTGAGGCACCCTGGAGTCCTGATATTCAACAGCACCATGGTTGGTCCCAAGAAGCAGAAATTGCATGTTTACAGGCAATGACCCAAATGCATAGAAGAAAAAGAACTTTGGAATTCATCATTCAGCCAACTACGTAAGGTATTTTGGTCATTTGTATACTAATACAAGAGAAGTGAAGAACTGACATATGTTATTGGTTGAGCTGAGTTCCCCCACCAAAGATAAGCTGGAGTTCTGACTCCCAGGACCTCAGAATATAAAAATAGGGTCTTCCTAGAGGTAATCAAGTTAAAAGGAGGTCATGACAGTGAGCCTTAATCCAATATGACTGATGTTCTTATCAAAAGGAGGAAATTTGGACACAGAGAAAAGCATGCCCAGAGGATAGATGATACAAAGACACAGAGAATACCATGTGCAGATGGAGGGATGAAGTGATGTACCTACAAGCCAAGGAACACCCGAGGCTCTGGGAGTGAGGGTAGAGACCTGGAACCGATCCTTCCTGGTGTCTTCAGATGGGTATGGGCCTGTCAACCCCTGGCATTTGGACTTCTGGCCTCTAGAACCAAGATAATACATTTTTGTTAGCCTAAGCCACCCAGTTTGTGGTATGTTGTAATGGTAAGCATATGAATGTAATACCACATAGTCATACATAAGCATGATTGTGCTGGGTGTTATGACAAAGAGAAAAAAATATATCTCTGATATACAGGTAGAGAATAAAAGATTGAACCAACTCCTGGCAGTGTGGAACTGGTAAAACATTCAGAGGAAGGTAAGACAATTCACAATAAGATGCCAACTTGACCATAATGAAGTGACAAGATATGCAGATAATAAGCTTGTGCATAATTAAGAAATAATGCCAAACCACACCAAAAAAACACATTAACTATTCTCCCCCGAGGGTTCTTTAGCCCTTAATTAGCTTAATGCTACAATTCTGTATTTCTCTTTGGCGGGTAGATCTGGCTTTAAGATCATAGAAAGAAGGTTATGGCTGCTGCTATTACAACACCCCCCTCAGTGATGTAATGGGTTGGAGGAACCCTGTCTTGTTTCTGTCTGGGTTTGGAGGCAGAGGCAGAATGTGGGTTGGGTTTCAGCTTCACCTACTTTGTTCTCAAGTTCACGTGACCTCCAGGCAGCACCAAAATAGCTCTACAGAAGTTCCAGCTCCTCTCACACCTCCCACAGTCTGGAAGGTGTTAGAGTGCGGGCTGTGTGTGGTATAGAGCATGGGGCTAGGACAAGGAGTTTTTTGGAAGAGGAAGAAAGATGGTCCCTTGCCCCTCCTCCCAGTCAATCCCAAGGCTTACTGTCTCTTATGCAATTCTACCTCTTGAATCCTGGCTCTCTAGGTGAACTCTCTTACTATGCAAAGGGGAACCGACCAGGTGAATTCTCCTGTCTTCCTTCCTCCTCACAGTACGGAGGGAGAAACATTCCAGGAATAACTGCCATATGGGGTACAGAGTGTCACAGCGCAATTCCACAATTACTTGTCGAGCACCTACTCTGGGTAAGGCGTTATTACACAATTAGAAAAATGGGGTAAACATCTCTGCCAACAAGGGGCTCGTGATTTGACGTCAAACACTGTAGGAGAAATGAAGCTATCCTCAGGTAGCAATGTCCTCAGCCCTGGCTGCCCGTCAGAATCACCTGGAAAGCTTTCGTGCTATCCCGACTCCATCACCAGAAGTGGAGGTATAAGGGGTCTGGAGGGAGGTCCAGGCGATGGTGTTTTGATGATCTCATGTGATTCTAATGGGTGTCAGGGTTGAGGACCACTATGTGAGGGGAGTGGAGAGTTAAGGGCCATTGGGCGGAGTGAGGGAAGTTCAAGGCCTTAGTCAACAAGCTTTGACGACTGTTTTTGATTTTCATAGGTGGAGTTGGGGGTGGGGAGTCTTCTGCAGGTGTGAAAACATCAGCAGGACATGGAGGCAGAAAAACATGAGACATGGTAGAGGATACCTGGCCTGGTCCATGTCATTCCTGGAGCACCTGGGCAGTACTGGGAGACAGGGAAGAAAGATGGAGTGCAGGTGCCTTGTCCAAGGGCACTGAGAGAGCCCGAACCAGGATACAAATCTCCTGACTCCCGTGAGCAGCCCTGTGAGATCGAGCAGCAGTGCTGGGTCAGGGTGAAGAAGCTAAGCAGAGGCTGTTCTCTGTCCAGTCAAATCCCAGTGACCCACAGCAGGAACAGGCCAACAGCCGGAAAATCTTGCCCGTTGTACCTGTTTGGAGGGCAGGAAGCTCTGATTTCTCTGGGGATACAGTGACTCAGGAATGGTTTGCCTTCTGTAAACCACTGCCTTATATGTAATGAAATGGAGACCAGAAGTTAATTAACTTTTCCAGGTCACATGGGTGGGAATTGTACTTGATTTTAAGGTTACCACTTTTCCCATTTACTTGAATTCCCCCTTCAAAATGTGTTTAACAGTAGGCATGGGGCCAGGCGGCTAGGTTGTTACTCTCATTCTGGATTGTATCTGGTACCTCCATAGGAGCTGTGCACACTCTGTATTTTACATCTTGTTTTATACTTCCATACTTTTGAGTCTGTTTACCTGGTAAGACCGTATTCAAATGAAATCAAAATTACATGGGGCTCTGAAGTACCTATGACAGCTATTCACTTATTTAACAGTCGCTTAATAAACGACTACCATGCACCAGGTACTTTAACAGAAGAGTAAATAGATTTCAACTCTGTCCTCAAGAAGCTCATAGTCTCATAGAAAACCTCTCGTGGAGGAGAGCTGAGTGGGCCTGTCCTTGCCCATCCACTCTGTTGACCTCACTGATTAATCCTTACCTCATGGGTCCAGATATAATCTGGGTATCTAATCTGCCCTCTGGCCTCAGGGATAAATTAAGTTCTACTGTGTTGATAGGATTCATCTGGCTAAGCCCCTGGAAATGTGATTTGTGAAATAGAACAGAAAATAATAAACCATAGCATGGAAAGGCAATTTTTGAGGCAGGAGTTTAAACAGTAGGCATAGGGCCAGGCAGCTAGGTTCTACAGGAGCAAGAATGTCCATCCTGCCGTTGGCAATGGCTACGAAGCACATCGTGCCTACATCTCAGGGTCCAGGTTGGCAAGGCCACACAACATCCAAATTATCCAGTGCTTCAAGCGTATGACTATCCAGCTAGTGGGGAAAGAACACCAATATAATACATTTTAAACCGACTGGTGCGACATTAAATTCAGTCCCCAAATCACCATCTGTTTCTGGAGCTGGAGAAACTGGTTCCATTTGCCTCTGTCCTTGGTGCTGAAACAAAGTCTATAAAGTGTGGCCTTTGTCCTGAAGCGCCTATTGTCCCTGAGATGTGGTGGTGGGTTGGGGCAGTGGTGAGACAGAGCACTCCACAACACTTTCGCTGAAGAGGGGATGGTGTGGTCAATACTAAAATGCCCCAGATGTGTGTTTGATTGACACTGATGTCTGAGAGCGGCTTGGAAAGTCAGTCTCAGCTCTCAGGCCCCTTTAGGCCCCTAAGGCAGTCAGTGCTTAGCTCAAGAACTGCTCTTAGTACATTTGGTGAAACTATAAACATCCAGCCTGACTCCAAAGACAAGCTCTGTATTCCTTGCACCTTGTAGCTGCCATGCTGTTGTTCTGACTGTGATTTATATTAAAAGGACTCAAGTTGACGTGTTTATGGGTCTTTCCTGCAACATAACGAGTCCTATTAGGATGTAGTAATCTTATCTCAATACTTAGTATAATATTGGCACTGGAGGATACTCAATAAATTATTTTGCAAAGAGAAATAAACAGTCCACACTTGATTATCTGTGGGAAAGACCTAGAGAAAAGACCATTGACAGGCAAGACTCCATTTTGCTCCACACTGACTTGTTAGCATGCAATGATTGACAATGATAAGTCACATCGAAGCTTTACCAAACACTCATCCCCATCACGGCTCTGTTGCCAGACTCAGGGTTTTTGGCTGCAGGGAGAAGCCCAAGAAAGTCAGCCAATGTGTCTGAGATAATGATGTTAATATTTCAGATTTGTGTTTTCCTTTAAATCCTTCTGAAGTGTCATCATATCCAATTCCAGTTTGTCATCACAACATGCAGAGGAGTAGACAGACTGAGTGTTGGAATCCCTATCTATAATAATAAAAGCATAATATGCTAATTAGATCAGACAGCTGAACGACCTTCCGGACATCATTCTGGACATCCTTCTGGATGAAGCCGCAGCAGCAGGGACTGAGGCAGAGGTGGTTAGGGATGATCAGGCAGGCAGGTGAGCAGTTAGGGGCGATCAGGCAGGCAGGCAGGAGAGTGGTTAGGGCCCTTGTGAAGTTGTTTACCTTTACCTCAAAACACATGGCCTTACTGAACCTGGATTGCGAGAAGGATGTCTGACTGCCAGTTTAGGCCCGATCCCATAGGTCATTCTTTAAAAAGCCCCATAGGGATCGGGCCTAAACCAGCAGTCGGACATCCCTTGAGGGGTCCTGGATTGTGAGAGGGTGCAGGCCGGGCTGAGGGACCCCCCCATGCATGAATTTCGTGCACTGGGCCTCTAGTAAATATATGAGGCTCAGAGACATTAAATGTCATGGCCAACAAAACCATGTCAGTTATAGCTGATCTTGAAAACAAAATTAAGGTCTCTGGAACTCCAACCCAGAGTTGCTTTCATTGCTTGATAGAGGCTCAAGGCAGGCGTAAGATAAAAGCTTCCGAATCTTAGTTGTGCCACTCGGCAACCCTCATAGGGTTCGTGGGGGTTTGGGGACTTTGGGGGAAGGTCTCCTGATAGAAACGATCCCCTCCCAGTTATGGAAATGCTCTTCCTCTCCTGGGTGCTAACAGCAGAGTTCACTGTGTGTGCCTTTGCTCTATTTGTCAAGCTTAATTTATTCTAGATAAGTCTTGCCCTTGGCCTTAAAGCCAGGTCATTTTCTGTATTTTCTAAACTTTTAGTTATTTGCC
Source organism: Myotis yumanensis (assembly GCF_028538775.1). NCBI lineage: Eukaryota > Metazoa > Chordata > Mammalia > Chiroptera > Vespertilionidae > Myotis > Myotis yumanensis. The sequence goes on from NW_027223768.1 coordinate 6,272,008, forward strand.
TTGGTCATTCTTAAATTAGGCCCAATTGCTGTGGAGTTTTTTAGTACTGGCCAAATAATAGACAGGCCTAATCTGTAGTGAGTACCTAACACTTTTATTCATTTATTATTTAATGACATTTTTTCCTTGTTAAGTGTGTTTGATTTCTTGTGGGAAAGCCATGAGGGGACCCAAAAATAATCAAGTCCTAAAGGGACTTACAGCATTGTTGGGAGACGCGCTCTGAAGCTGTGAGATGTTGAGTAATAATAAGAGCAATTTAAGACAAGAGAACAAGAGCTATCACAAGGCAGCACTTGATTGATTGCTAAATAAGTGGTGCAGACAAGAAGGCTATGGTTCTGAGATACTATCCATTGATTTCAGGAGATTGAATTGGAGTGGGCATCGCTCAAGGGCTAAACTGGTATAGGGAAGGCGCTAATGAAAATTTCCACCAAAATGCAATGAGCAAATTCCCTTGACAGGCAGGTTTCAGGGAAAAGAGGAAGGGAGAGGGAGAGATGCTAATTTATCTTGAATTCCATGAAGTAAGAAAAAAAATTTTATGGTTGTGAGACATAAGCAAACTATAGTTATAGCCTCTCCAGGATTAAGTAGAGGGGAAAAATCAGAGACACCGACAATTGATTTTTTAAAAACATATTTTGATTGATTTCAGAGAGGAAGAGAGAGAGAGAGAGAGAGAGAAACATCAGTGATGAGAGAATCATTGATCTGCTGCCTCCTACACACCTATATTGGGTTTCAAGCCCACAACCTGGGCATGTGCCCTGACCAGGAATCGAACCGTGACCTCCTGGTTCATAGGTTGACACTCAACTACTGAGCCATGCAGGCCAGGGAACATTTGTTGATTTTTTAAAATTTTTATTGAATCTGTCTTGTTCTCTCCTACAGGGCCAGGAATAATGGTGACCCCAGTGCCATGGCCCTGCTCTGTGGAGCTTCCAGAATCCAGTAGGGGTGGGTGCGGTGCTAGAGAAGCACAGAGAATAGACTGCCCAGCTGCCTTGATGTTCTGTGAGGGTTAGTGAGGGTTTTCTGGAGAAAGTGACATTTTTGTTGGGACCTAAAGTTTAGGCAGGAAATCGCTAATTAAGGGGACTTGGGAAGAGATGGGCTGGTTGTTCCAAGAAGATAACAAGCATCATGGCCCTGCAGCCCAAGGGCACGTGGTCTATTTTGCAAAAGAGAAGTTTCAGTGGCTGGAGCCTAGGGTTTGAGGCCAAGAGTCATCAGAGTTTAGGCTGGAGAAAGAAGCAGGGGCCAGATGATGAAGGATCTTGGGCTTTGGAGGTAAAAGCAGGGCCTGAGGAGAAAAACACATGCTTGAAGGGTTTTATTGGGGGAAATGGCCAGAGACTGGCTCTCAGGAAAGGCCTGGGTGGATGCTGTGTGAAACCCAATGGGAAGGGGCAGGTAGCCAATTGAGGAGGCTGTTCCAGTCTTCCAGGCAGATGACAGCACTGAACCACAGCGGCAGCCCTGGGGAGGGAGAGGAGTGGGCAGGGCTGACAGATATGAAGAGGCAGGCCGTGTAAGATTGATGATGGGCTGAAGGTGGAGGGTGAGAGAGAGGGAAGCACTGAGCACCCGCCCAGGTTTCGGGCTCTCGCTGCATCCTGCCTGTCATTGATTCATTGCATGAATTAATCCAGGCGTGGGCTGTGTAAGTGGCTTATTTGGCTGGGTGATGCACAGATGAGTACACACCTCTCCACCCCCGGTGCCCACCACTGCTCTCCGCTCTGTGCGCCAGGTCTCATTTCTCTCGTGTGACTCCCTAAATCCCAGGAAAACAGATGAGGGGGGTGGGGTGGGTGAAAGGTGGTGGAGGGAAGAAGAACTAGAGGATTAAAGGTGATCATCTTATTCCACTTGCTTTCTTTTCTGTTTCCAAGGGAAACATTCCTTTTCCTGCCTTTGGCCAGCTCCACAGTATGAATCCCCTTTTCTGTATCTGTCTGCTGCTCGCTGTGACAAGCCAGTGCTACCCAGGAAATCAACAGACCCTGCCCTGCTCGGTGGCTGCAAGGAGGACCTGGCCTTCAATCCACAGCTAAGCAAACAGCATCTCCTCCCTTTCTAAGTGCAGCCACCATCCTTTCTCTCACAGATCAGAGGAGGGAACCTGGAAGACTAGATAGAGCCTGCTCCGGTCAGGGGAACCCTCTGCCCCCACTCAGCCAAAAAGTCGGAGGGAAAACCAATGTGGCAGAGCCCTCCGCCTCCAGGCTAATGGAGTTGTGTAGGTGAGCGAGCAGCCAGGTGCCCGACAGATGGCTCGGCTTCTAGGGGACCGAGCGGGCACCTGGACCCAGCACTGAGCCAGAGAAATTATGCAGGTGATTAGGCAGCTCGGCTCAGCCTCAGGTGGCAGGGGCAGCGGGAGGCTGTGGGGGACCTCCTCTTAGACAGCACCTTCATCTACCCCAGTTGTGTGTTTGTTTTTTAATCCTCACCCGAGGATATTTTTCCATTGAGTGTTAGAGAGAGTGGCAGGGAGAGGGAAAGACAGAGAGAAACATCGATGTGACAGAAACACATCACCTGGTTGCCTCCTACATGACCCCCGACCAGGGCCCAGGCTGGGGAGGAGCCTGCAACCGAGATACGTGCCCTTGACCGGAATCGAACCTGAGACCCTTCGGTCCGCAGGCCGACGCTCTGTCCACTGAGCCACACCAGCCAGGCTAACCTACTCCCATTCTTCTAGGAAAGGCCTGGGCTGTGTAACCCTTGCCTTCCTGCACCAGAGGACGCAGCTTGAAGTCTGAGTGGAAACGGCATCAGGTCTGTGTGCCTCTGAGACCCCTGGGGCCAGGGTGGGTGGGGGTGTGGGAAGGGCGGGGGGGGGAGCGTGACAGAGGCCCTGTCTCCATCAGCTTCTCCAGGGTCCAAAACAAAGCGCCCCCAGGTGCCTCCCAGTCGCCGCTGGAGCTGCGAGGGGACTGCCAGGGTCCCCACGGCCCACAGCGCAGGCCCTGCCCACTGGAGAGCTGCGCTCCCCACGCCCGAGGCAGTAATTGCAGTGAAAATCCCGGAGAAGCAAAAGGCTTGCAGAACGCGGGAGCTGTAACCACTTTCTCAGACCGGCTTTGAAGAACAGCCTTCCAGCCCTTCCTAGGTGTGTCCTGCCCTCCCTCCCTCGTCCGGCTGACAGGCCCTTCGTGCTCCGGCTGGGGAGGGAGGCACAGGCTCTCGGATCAGGGAACAGAACGCATGTGAGACGCTGCAAAGACGGGATTCTGCACACGGAAGGGGTCCACCCTCCTGTGACCCAGGACCACGCAGCGCCCCGAGCACGCCACGCAATCGCACACCCGCCAGCCTCCACCGCCCAGCGTGCTCTCTGGTGCCTTCTCCCCTCTGAGCGCCCTCCCTGTGCTCAAGGCTGAGCTCAGCCACCTGCTCAGTCTCTCCGTCCTCCCCCCGCCCCCCACAGGCAGGTTCACCCTCTGTGCCCACCTCTGTCAAGGCCCCTTGTCTGGCCCCTTGTCTTGATCACGGTCTGCCCCTTTACCTCATCATTTCTTTTTTTCAAACAGATTTTTATAGATTTCAGAGAGGAAGGGAGAGGGACAGAGAAACATCAATGATGAGAATCATTGATCCGCTGCCTACTTCTCACCTCACACTGGGGATTGAGCCCAAAACCCGGGCATGTGCCCTGACCGGGAATGGCACTATGACTTCTAGGTCGATGCTAACCACTGAGCAACACTGACTGGGCTCATCGGTTCTTTCTTTGTGCGTCTGTCTCCCTTTCTTGGTGTTCGTAATAACCATACAAAGCCCAGACTAGGAAGTGCTCCGTACATGTTTGTTGAATGAAAACAATGCAGATCAGTCCGACACAGGAAGATGTGAAGAAGAGAGCAATGACCCCCCACGCTACCCTAAGTCCTGCTAGAGCCCCGATTGTCTAAGATTTAATCTAAGCCCCTATGGAAGGAGCTGTTCTCATTTCAACGCAGAAGCCACCGAGAAAACCCTGGTTGTAAATATAGCCCTTTTCTTTATCTTTATTTATAGACAACTGGCCGCTTCGTGCCTCGGTTTCCCCATCTGCGGTGTGGGCCCGGGCACATCATGAGTGAGGCTGCCTCCCTCCTTCTCTCACAGAAGAAGACAGCTGTCGCTGGGGGCGGGGGTGTACGGCTCTTTGGGAAGCAGAGCCGTTTGTTGCCTGTGTAAGAAGCGCGCAGGGCAGGGCTGGAGTTGGAGGGAGCGTGAAGGAGGATCAGAACTGCTTTATGTCCTTCCTCATCTTTCTCTGATTCCGCACCCTGCGTGAACTCCCCTGCCCTGCGAATGAAGGAGAGAAACAGGAGAACAGCCCCATCGCGATGCTAGCACACCACACAGCGCCTTCCACTTACAGAGACCCTCAGGCCAACACGCTGTATTGCCCGGGAGCTTCTTAAACATGCGGACTTTGGCCCCCTTCCCCCACGCACCCCCCCAGATCTGCTGAGTCACCGTTGGAATTCTAATAAGATCTCTAGGTGACTCATCCGCATTAAAATTTGAGAAGCACAGGCATCGAGTCGTCTTGAAAAAACATTTGTGAAAGTAAAATGAGAACCAGGGAAGAGCAGACGCAGAGGAAGTTAAAGCTATTCTCCATCCAGACATGGCGACACGGAGGACATTTTCTTGTGAAAATAGCTAGAAACCCGCTGTGGTGAGGAGCGGGGAAGGAGGGAGGAAGGCGTATCTTTAGCTGCAGAATCACGCAGGGATTGACAGGGAAGAGGAGAACGTCCACGCGCGAGCTCAGACCACGCAGGGCACCCACCCAGCACGATGACAGAGGAGCCCACACAGCCCACCTGGTCCTGCCTCATCAGACCTCCATGGGGTTAGGCCCCCAAACTACCCAACCGCTCACCCACCACAGCGAGGCGCCAAGGAGTGGGGGCGTGGGGAGTGGGGGCGCGACCCAGGTCTGTGTTACAGTGAATCCTCCTGTTTCCACCTAGTCTGAGTTTTAGACTGAATCTCCCCCCCACCCCACCCCCAAAGGCTAAGATGGTTGGAGAATCTCTGCAAAATAGAAAGCGCACTTGTACGTGTGCGCGTGTGTGGTATGTGCTTGTGTGTCTGTACACGCATGTACGCCTGTAGCGGAGGTATCACTGACATATAGGAAAATGCACGGGTCTTCAGTGTTCAGTTTGAGGAGTTTTAACAGTTGTGCACACACACCCCGATGTGGATACCACACAAGACACATGTCCTCATCGCTCCAGAGTTTCCGCGTGCCCTTTCCTGTCCATCCCCCACCCCCACCCGCCCAGAAGCAAAGCGTGGAGTGCTGTTCCCCCAGGTTAGTCCTTGGGCTTCGTAACCGGAATCCTGCAATACAATCGTGAAGCTGCACTCCTGTGTCGCCTTCCACTCAGCATCACGTCGTTGATACCTGTCCACGTTACCGTGAGGACCAGCGGCCCAGTCCTTTCTATTGTCAAGTAGCAGTGTGTCCCTTCCCCTGTCAGTGCCCGGGGGGAGGGGTGCCTATAGTTTCTGGTTCTTCCGAGCAAGGCTGCTCTGAACGGTGAAGCTGTCTGTGGACATCTGCTGTTTGTTTTTCTTGGGGATAAATCCCTCGGAGTATAACTCTGGGTCCTAGACAGAGGCCTGTTTAAATGATGGGGACAGACAGTTCCCCAACGCGGCTGAGACACGTCAGCTGCTCTCGTCAGCAATGTGACAGGTCTAGCTGTCCCCCGTCTCCACCCCGAGAGTCGGTGTTATGGGTCTTCTCGATGTTTAGCAATGTGGTCCCTCACGGTGGTTTGAATGGGTATTTCCCTGGTGTCTCCTGGTGTTGAGCACTTTTTCTTGTGCTTATAGGCCATTTGCTATTTCCTTCTGTGAAGCATCTGTTCAAATCGGTTGCCCATTTTTTAAAAATTGTATTACCTTTTATTGTTGATTTGTAGGAATTCTTTACATATTTTGAATAGAAGTCCTTTATAAGAGATATATATTGCAGACATTTTTCTCAGTCATGAATCGCCTATTCACTTTCTTTAAATTTTTATTTTTGAGAGAGAAGGGAGAGGGAGAGAGAGAAACATTGATGAAGAGTGAAACATCAATTGGTTGCCTCCTTGCATGCATCCACCAGGATACAGGATTGAACCCACAACCTGGTCCTGTGCCCTGACCAGGAATCAAACCCACCACCTCTCAGTGTACGGAAGACGCTCCAACCAACTGAGCCGCACTGGCCAGGGCTGCCTATTCACTTTCTAAACAATGATTTTTAATTTGTGAAATTTTTTAATATGTATAAAGTACAATGGTTTTAAAAAACATTTATGAAGTATTATTTTTTCTTCTATGCCTAATGCTTTTTGTGTCCATGGTAATCTTTGCCTTCCTCAAGGAGAGGACACAGGGTTCTAATTGAATGAAAGAGGGAATCCTACGTCTGTACTTACGAGCTGTGTAACCTTGGCAAATTGATTAGCCTTTCTGTGCCTCTGTTTCCTCTCAAATTATAGATTAATCGATTATGAACTGGCTGGAATCAAATCAGCAAAGTGGAACCATCTGATAATGACATTTCCCTCAAAGGTTGTTATGAGGGTTAAGTGAGTGAGGATTTGTGAAGTGCTTAGACTAGAATTTGAAAATACATTTCCCAACCTCCTTGTTATATGAAAACAGGAAGGCCAATAAAGGCTCACTGAGTCTTTCAAACGATTATTTATTGGCATTGGTGTTACCAACTAAAGTCACTCTAAATCTCCACAATTATTTGCTTTCGAAATGTTATTAGCACCTACAGTGTCCTACAACATTTACAGTCACCTCCTCCATTCCTGCAACGATGTATTGAGCTCGGACTATGTCTCAAGCACCTGGTCAAGCCCACGACATAGAGGATATTATTTAACCCTCACAACACATCTCTAAAGACCGAGACTTTGCTGGAATCTAAGCGTGAATTATTCATCACTACCCCTGCCTCTGGGTCCCCTTAAAATAAAGACTGCTCCCTTCGCTCCCGGTCCAGCTCCTTGGCAAGACTAAGTGGGTCAGCCTGCCGACGGGGGCCCCTGGAAACATTGGAAATTTGACCTTTCAGCGTCTGGGATTGACTGAAGAAGGGTTTGGAGCCGTGGGCGGAGAATAGAGCACAGGAGTGAAGCAGAAGCTTTGCGACCAGAGTTGGAGCCCTAACTCCACCCTTTACTGGCCATGTGGCCTTGAGCAAGTGCTTTTCCATTTAGCCATCCACCCTTTCACTCGCTCAACAAACATGCATGAGCAGCCCTGGCCGGTTTGGCTCAGTGGATGGAGCGTTGGCCTGCAGACTGAAAGGTCCCAGGTTTTATTCCGGTCAAGGGCATGTAACCTTGGTTGCGGGCACATCCCCAGTAGGGGGTGTGCAGGAGGCGGCTGATCGATGTTTCTCTCTCATTGATGTTTCTAACTCTCTATCCCTCTCCCTTCCTCTCTGTAAAAAACTCAATAAAATATATTTTAAAACAAAAACAAAAACATGCATGAGCATCTGTGTAACGCCAGGCTGTGCTCTGGGCTCCGAGGGTACCGTGGGGAACAGAAGGAGCAACCATCTCTGCCGCATGCACCTTCCATCCTGGTGGCCTTGTGACTCCATGTTCTTCATTTAAAACGAGAAAGGACAATAGGACCTTCTTTCTAGGTTGGGGGTGAAATGGATGGGGATGTTGTGAGGAAAGAGCTCAGCAGAGTGCCCCTGGAACGTATTTTAAAAGTAACAATGTCATGGAAAACGCACTTTGATATTTTTCAAAGAGTTCTTGACTGACATAATAGCGTAGCGGGGTTGCCTGCCAGGATAGCAGTGATCTCTAGAATGTCTGGTGCAAAGGTTTCTGTCGTTTTCCAAAGGTGGGTACCTGCCCGAAAGATGAAAAGACAGCCAAGACCACTTATCACAGCAATTTAAGCATCTCCTTCGTCATCTGTCTCTCCCTCCGGGGCTATAAGCTTCTCAGAGTCGGGGACCAAGTTTTCCTTTTTTCCCTCTATCTTTTGTCCATATCATGATGCCTGGCACATCGATGGTTTTCAACCTATGTTCATTGAATGGAATTAAATAGGCATTGACTTCCTCTCAAATGATAGATTAACAGATTATTGACAGGCTAAAATAAAATGTGTCTAACTCTGTCATTTTTTGGTTTTAAAGAGTTCTAAAAACACCAAAATAATGATACAAAGTCTTTAAAACCACTCCGAATGGGATGCAGCTAAAGCTATTCAAAGATTCAAGTTTCAATCTTTTTTACAAACAACGTATGATCTCAAAAGAATAAATTCATCATAGTTTCCAGTGAAGAAACATTTATTACTAAAATCAGAAGTTGGATCTGTCTAGTACTGGGTACAATTCCAATATTACACGGTTTAAAATACCCTCTTACTACTTACCACATATTTTTAGCTTATTTTTAAAACAACTTGGCATAAATATTAGATAATCTGGTAGCACATTCCCTGTTATAACAAACGAGAGAAACATTCTCTTCTATTTGAGAACAAGATGTTTATCATTTTAAAATGAGTGTGACTCTATAAAGAGTCTTTAGAAGCTGATGAAACTTCTGGTTAATTATTTTAGGCAGATTAACAAACGGAGAATTAATTTTTTTAAAAATGGAAGAGTAAAAATTTATTCTAGAAAACTTGGCATCAGGGATAATATGGGGTAAAGAATTGGAGGATGAGCCATTCAGTAATATTTATTGAGCACCTACTATGTGCTAGCCACTTCTAGGTCCTGTGGTACAGAGATGAACTCTGCTTTTGTAGATCCGATATTTAAGATGGTGGGGGCATTCATTCAAAGAGATTTTAATAATGCTGAACCTCAAAGAGAGGGTTAGCTCCCTGGAGCCCTTGGCCCTATGCGAATGTTCTCAGTCTCTTTCTACCTCAAGATTCACACATTCAGATAAATTAGGAGGGAAAACATAGCCACCCACAAAGCAGGTGTTGTTAATGCCTTCCTTAGGGCATGGAGTGCCTACTGGTCTTCCCTTTATATAAGCAAGAGAGGCTATCTAAGTAACTCCTCCCTGGACAGAAAGACATGTCTCAAGGTGACCGTGTCTACCTATACTGAGAATGGCTGGCAGTTTCCCTGCCAAAATTATAAAATAAATAATAATAACAATAACAGAAAAAGGAAAGCAAATACTTCCTGTGTCAGCAGGTATCTCTGAAACACATTTATCTCAAAAGGATCACAGTGGAAATTAAAGATGATAATGGAAAGTGCCTGGCATGAGGTCAGTATCTCACACACACACACACACACACACACACACATGCACACACGCACACTTTCGTCCTCGCTCCTGTGGAAGAAGTGCACTCGCTGTCCCTGCCTCCAGGAGAAAATATAAGTCAGACTACCATTCAGCGCAGGCTGTCGGCCCCACCTCCTGCACATCTGGTCTGCAAAGCATGTGAATCCCTCTTTAATCAACAACTCCGAACAATGGCATTTCCAACCCTCGTCCCAGAATTCAACCAGGAATTGATTGCAATGCAGCTCTTGCCAAATGCTTGCTGGGGACAGGAGATATTTGAGAGGAACTGCCTAATGGAGATGTTATTTACACGCATTTTCCTTCTGAGCTTTTCTCTTGGATTTAAAAAAAAATCATCAGAACACTTAACTGGACTACATCATTGCAATTCTCTAGAAAATTCTTTGCTAAATTAAAATGTGCTGCTCCTTTATCCACTCGTTAGAAAATTTATCTTAAAAGTACCTGCCTAGCATGGGACCTGGCCCATAGTGGGTCCTCAATAAGTATTTGAATTCAGTAACAGGAAGATGTGATATTTCCAATACATTTTTATTGAGTCCCTGCTTTATGCTAAAACACGTTCCTGATATAATAGAGATCGTGTGGTCCCTACCTCTAAGGAGTTCTCCCTCGGGTGAGGGAGACAGACATATTCAAGGTAATTTATATTCAATATTCTACCAGCAGCACAAAATAAGTGCTCAGGGGAATGAGGGCGGTGAAAGAGAGCAATTCCAACATGGAGATAAAGGAGGCTTGCTGCTCAAGGTTGACTTCCAATGGATAGAATTTTAATAGACAGACAGGAGGCCGGGAGGCAGGTGTCAGTTAGAGAGAACAGCTGTCGCCCTTGACGGATCTGTGACTGAGGTTTCTGAGTGCATGGGCTATGCTTTTATCATCCTCCCCACAGAGGCCTAGACTGCCCTGGCAGGCCGTAACTTTTCAGTGATGCTTGTTGAAAAATAAAGTTTACGGATATGGAGGTAAGTAAGACTGGAAAGGATGAGTGTAATCAAACTGGGAAGGACACAGTTCTGTTTGCTGTGTGTAGACATGGGACAGTCTGGAGTTGGGAAGGGATGCAATCAGATCGGGTTACCTGTGAAGGATGCATTGGAGGGGAGAGAAATTGGAGACTCGGAGAGCAGCCAGATGACACTTGAAGGCACTGGTGAGAGTCAGTGAGGGTGTGAGTTTAATAGTGCAAGGGGACGGGACAAAGAAGGACTGAGTGTCTTCAGGTTTTAAGTTGACATTTCTGCTTACTTCTTATTTATTTATTAAATATATTTATTATTGATTTCAGAGAGGAAGGGAGAGAGAGAAACATCAATGATGAGAATCATTGACTGGCTGCCTCCTGCATGCCTCCCCCGCCCCCCCCCCCCCCCCGGGGATTGAGCCCACAACCCAGGCATGTGCCCCAACAGGGAATCCAACCATGACCTCTTGGTTCATAGGTCGATGCTCAACCACTGAACCACACCAGCTGGGCCTGCTTACTTCCCTTCTAAATAAGGGTTAGAATAAAATATCGATTATATCACTGGTTAAACTAGGAAGTCATACAGAATCCCAAACCACAAAATACAAATATGAAAATTATATGGAATGTTGGGAATTGACTTAACAGAGCAGAGAAAGCTTAAACAATTAAGGTTATATGTCTATGGATGGGTATGTCACTGAGAAGCGATCTTATTTACTCTGAAGAATCCAGAAGAGACCAACACCCAGTAAAGAGCTCCAACAAGGATCAGTTAAATAAGAAGAAAAATCCGAGGAATTTAATGCCATAGAAGTCACAGGGGAAGAGTTACCAGGAGGTAATGGCCAACAGCGCCACATGCTGGTGAGCGGGGAATGATACAGCCTTTGGTGGCAGAAGTCCTGGGACTGAGCTCCATCCCCTTCTAAGTGGTTGTTTCCTCATCTTAAAAAAGGTGATGGTGATACCAGCCTGTCAACACCCTTTTGCTGCTGTTTTCATGAAAGATAAAACTCAGGCTTGTTGGAGTAAGAAAGCGCTTTCAGCGCCCAGTTGTACATCTTGGTGATACCCATCTCAAACTAATCTCTCTGAGGATCATCTGGGGAAAGAACTCCATTATTGAAAATTAATGTTATTTTCAAAATTATATTAATAATTTTCAAGGCCTTTGGGAAGATGTGACTTTTCTAAACCTGCCTGGGGTTAGTCTTCACTTCCTTGAAGCCGAGAGCTGCAGCTGGGATTTCTGAGGCTCACGGAGAAGCCCGAGGAAGCCCCCCCCCCCCCCACTCCCCAGTCCCCCATCCCCCCTCCTCCCGCCCTGAGGAGTGGCTGTCAGGCTCTGGCCAGGTCGGTAGGATCACCCCATCCTGCTGCATGACTCGAGCTGCAAGATGGGCTTCCCTTCCCCTGGGAGCAGACGCAGAACAATGACATCAAAGTGGTGCCGTCTCAAGTCAGGACAGGCCTGGTTTCTGGGAAGACAAATTGGATCTTGAGTCTGGAGGCATCTAGCCCAGAGCCTGAAGCCACAAAGGAGCTAGACCTATGGGGGAGGAGGAGAACTCTGGAGTGGGGAGCTGTCCCAAGTTCACCAAACCCCTATGCCCTTCTAGCTTCAGGGGTGAGGCCCCTTCCACTGAGCAGGCCCTGTCGAACCGCACGGGGCAGTGGAGGAAGCCCCTGGCTGACTCTCTCCTGGTGCCTCTTGGCCCCAAGAGAACCCTTCTGGTTTCACCTAGTGTTGGGTTTCATGAACCTTCACAGCAGCAACAGTAATTCTACAAAGTACACTGTATGCCAGGTACTGTTCTGAACAGATGAGGGGGACGAGGCCCAAAAGAGTTACGCAACCTGCCTAATATTACACACAGACCAAGTAGGGGAGGTGTGCCCTGGATGTCCACTGTCCCTCTATCTAAAAATAACAGAACCCCGACTCTTAGATGCACACATTCCTGACCACCTAAAAGATGACTTGATCATGTGACTGACTTTTAGCCAATGATAGGTGAATACGGTGTGGGGTTTCCAGAAGTTTCTCATATTGGAAATTGCCTTTCTTCCTCCTTTCTCCATCCTGCTCTCTGGAGTGTAGGAGCTCCAGCAGCCCTGCTGCACCACAAAGACAAGGGCCACAGACCAAGGATAATGGAGTAGAACGTTTTTAAAAACTGGGTCTCTGGTAACCATGCAATTGCTACATCAGCCCTGAATGATCTGCCTTTGAACTTCTATCTCATTTAAGCCTCTATTTTCCAGGTGTTTGGTATTCATAGTCAATCCTACCCTTAACTGATATAATAGCTTCAATACTGGGATATTACTTACCATTCTGGGTCTAAACCTCAAGAGTGAAATGGAGATCATTATACCTGTGCCACTTGATAGTGGTGGGACATAAATGAGTTAACATGAAAAGGATGCCATATTCTCTGGCAGGCTACAGAGAGATATTTATGGGAAGAGGAGCATTTCAGGATCAAACAAGTCATGTCACACTTGTATCTACCCAACTCCCTGAGCCAAGCCCTCTGAGTCATACTTCACCTAGTCCCTGGGTGGCTCAATTTTTGAGTAAAGAGTCCGTGGATGAGGTGAGCTTTGGGACCCATCTGGAATTTAAATAAAGCAGAAGGCTCTCAGCATTTCCTCTTGTCCACATCCAAGGACAATCCTGGTGGAGTAGGGCTCCCTCTCTCTAGATGCTATCTGAAGACCAGCTTCACTCTGTCTCTTTCTCTTTCTCTTTCTCTTTCTCTATCTCTTTCTCTTTCTCTTTCTCTGTCTTTCTCTCTGTCTCTGCTTCTTTCTTGCTCTCTCTTAAAAAAATATTTTTATTGATTTCAGAGAGGAAGGGAGAGGGAGAGGGAAAGAGATAGAAACATCAATGATAAGAAAGCAGCATAGATCAGCTGCCTCCTGGGGATCAAGCCCACAACCCTGGCATGTGCCCTGACAGGGAATCGAACAGTGACCTCCTGGTTCATAGGTTGATGCTGAACCATTGAGCCACACTGGCCTGGCTCTCGCGCTCTCTCTATGGGACTAAGAGACAACCGTAGGGGACGGTGAAGAAATGCAGTGGAGTGAGGCTTTTAGGGATGGTGTGCTCAAGAACGTTGAAACAGGCTGCATCCCAGCTGGTTACACGGACCCCTTTCTGGGTTCGACCACAGTGGACTGGCTCTCTTCAGAGGTTCCCAGCACTTTCAAAATCCAGCGTCTCGTGTCAACCTGTGCCAGTTTCTTCCTTTGACTAAAGTGCCCCCTTTTCCCTTATTTGCTTGGCAAACTTCTGCCCTTTCCTTCAAGGCTCGGCTGAAATGGCACCTCCTCTGAGAAGCCTTTCCTGGCCCAGTGAGGCAGTCGGCCATGTAGAGGCCAGATTGGCACCCCGTGGTGACAGTGAGCAGCGGCCCCGGATGTGCCCGAGAGGAAGGCTGTTCTGTATTATCTGGAAGAGGAGCCAAGGGGACCTCCGCGGGGATGGCTCCAACACCCACACTCCTACCAAGGAGCCACGGGGGGTCCGACTGAGCCACCAGCTGGATGATCAGGGACTCAATGCCATTGGGCATGGCCATAATGAGGTTAGCAGAGAAAAACATGAAGCAGGTGACACGCCACCCTCAGCCGTCCCCATTCTCAGTGGGACATTCACAGAACATTACCCTTCAGTGACCCTCTTGATGCATCCTTCGAGATAAGCCGATTATATCATCCATGCCCCCAGGACTGAAGAAGTAACGTGCTGCGCATGGTTGTCAGCAGATGGAGGTAAATGCTGAAGGATTCCTGCCCAGGGACTCGTTGCACAAACAACGATCTCTTAGTCCGTAATTAGATAATAGAGACAATGATCAATTAGGGTATTCCTAACGCGTGACATTAATGCTATTTAAAATGCTTAAATTGTGGTCAATACGCATAACATAAAATTTACCACCTTAATTGGTTTTCAGTGTCCAGTTCAGTATCATTAAGTGAAATTAAAATTGTTGTGCAAACATCACCACCATCCATCTTCATAACTCTTATCCTGCAAAACTGAAATCTGTACTCATTAAACCAAAGCTCATTTCCCCTCTGCCCAGCCCCTGGCAACCAGCATTCTACCTGCGGTCTCTATGAACTTGCCTGCGGTCTCTATGAACTTGCCTACTCTAAGTACCTCATCTAAGTGGAATCCTATGTCTTTCTGAAACTGGCTTGTTCCATTTGGGACAATGTCCTCAAGGTTCATCCATGTAGTAGCATGTATTGGGATTTCCTTCCATCTTAAGGCTGGGTAGTATTCCATGGCTATATATATATCGCACATTCTGTTTACCCGTTCATTCATTCATTGGTGGACACGGGCTGCTTCCATGGTTCAGCTACAGGGAATAATGCTGCTACCAACATGGGTGTATGAGTCTCTCTTTGAGATGCTGCTTCCAAGTCTTCTGGGCACACACCCGCCAGTGGAATTTCTAGATCCCATGGACGTTCTATTCTTAGTTTGCTAAGGAACCACCATGCTGTTTTCTGTAATGCTGGCCCCATTTTACATTCTCACCCACAGCGCACAAGGATTCCAGTTTCTTCAAATCCTCACCAAGACTTGCTACTTTCTTTTCACTCTTTATAGCAGCCATCCTAATGGGTGAGAGGTGGCATCTCGCTGTGATTCTGACTTTCATTTCCCTGGAGATTAGTGATGTGGAGCATCCTTTTGCCCTTTGATATAAAAGAACATTCTCTTTGTGGTCTCTCTGCCGTGATTGGGATGTATGTGTATCACACTGGTGTTAGTCATTTGTCAATTTTTTTTTTAAGTCCACAACACAACCTTGTTTATCTCACGTCATTTGGATGATGCTCCTAGATCCATCACAGTCACATTCCCTCTCCTCCCACTCTTACAGCCATAAGTATCCAGATCATGTAGCTTCGCTCAGAGCCACTTCCTGTCCACAGAGGATACAAGAGGCCCCCGTTGGCCCGCTCCTGTGGCTTTGGGTTTTTTAAAGGCCAGGACAAGTCTGGGATACATTTATTTGAAAAGTCCTGGACGGCCTCCTCTGCCTCCTGTTTTCTATGTTTCTTCCTTGGCAAGCAAGGCGCCAGGTTGGTAAGTTCTATGTTTGCTAGAGCACAGTGAGAATGAAATTATTTTAAAGCAATGGCAATTCATTCAGAGGCGATGAGAGGAGAAACCTCTCCTTTGAGGCATCTGAGATTTAAAGATTCTTTGATTTTTAACAGTTCCAATGGAGCTAGAAAAAACCTGGTGCATTTACTGCCAGCATCCCCCCTCCCCCCACCATCTCCCCTGCACAATCAGAAGGGCATGTGGGCTCCAGGAAGCTGGACAAAGACAACAGCAAAAAAAAAAAAAAAGAAAAAAAGGACCACCACATCGTATAGCATACAATATACATGGAAATACAACGTCCCCTGAAATGTATTCCACATACCACCTAGCTTCGGCGCCACTATATTTCAAGGATGACATGCTTAGCAAAGGTTTTAGTTTTCATTTAGATGAATACATCTGTCTCTGAGAAGATTTAGGGACAGGGAACAGGCATCCTGGGTTGGACACAACCCTGGAGACTGCTCGGGCACCCCTGTAAGCCACGCTGAGAAGAGGGGGCGTCCCCACGAGCAGGCCTCGCCTGGAAGGGAGAAACTCCTCAGAACAGAAATGGGAAGGGAAGAGGCAAAGCCCGGCAGATACTTGCGACTCCCCCACTTACTCTGACAGCACCCGTGGGGGCAGCAGCGATGTTGAGCTGTGTCTGGCGGAAGTCCTTCCCATGGGTTGGCAGCTCTCCCTGGGGCTTCCTGACAATTGTCCCTTCTTTCCTGACAGTCTTCCCGCAGTTCCTTCATCCTGGGAAACTTGGGCTATGGACACACTCCCCAGGAGGAAGCTGCTTTTCCAGGTGCGGAGGACGTGGGAAGGCATATGTGATGGGGACATACCTGGTTCTGTTCCCATGGAAACAGCTCTCAAGGTTTCCCACCCGCTGCAGCCAGTGCAGGTGTTGCTCTTCATCCCCCCCGCCCCCCAAACTCTAGTTTCCATGAAGTTATTCTTAAATTAATTCCATTTATGATGCTCCCTTAAGATTCAGTCATTTATTTGCTCATTTCTTTATTCATTTACTATTTTTAATCCTACAAATAACTACTTAACAAATATTTACCGGGTGCCTAATACGTGCCACTATGCTAAGTCTATGGCAGGGGGCTTAGAAAGACCGAGTCGAGCACGAATACTGCATTTTGTAGGTGAAGGTGTGGGGCTAGAATTGCTTTCTCCAACAATAGCCACTAGGCACGGGTGGCTCTTTAATGTTACACTAATTAAAATGTCAGGTTCTGAGCCACAGTAGTCACATGTCAGTTCATCAGTCACTCATGAGTCTGGCTCCACAGCGGACGGTGCAGATCGAGGGCATTTCCAAGGCTTCTACTGACCCATGAGGGTCTAGAGAGGTGAGCGAAGGGCCCTGGATCATTGTGTGAAAAGCGTGGCAACCACATGCAACAGTTCAAATCAAACTCTGCACAGTCATCACTGCCCAGTGTCTTATGCTTCTGCCGAAACAAAAACGAGGCTGAGGACTGTTCTGTTGTAAACACTAAAATATTTGGAAGAAAGCAGAACGGAAAGAGAGATGCATACTACAGAGCTATGTCTTGTTTAAAGTATCCAGGTAGTGGGCGCCAACTAGAGTAAAATATCCAGGTTTCTGACGAAATGTTTCTATTCCTAAAACAAGTCACTGAAACATCGGAAACATGGCTTACATGATACCCTGGCGCTGAAGGCCACGCCCTGTTGTGACTGGGGACCACACCTTTGGGAGGGTCAGACTCAGACCCACCCCTGAAGGAGCGGGGAGGGGGGCGCGGGGGGCGCAGGGGGACCCAGGCTGCTGGACAGCGGCTGGGCACAGAGCCAGGTTGGAGTCCCGCCTCCAGCTTGTGGACACTGTCCCTTCTTCCCCTGAGACGCAGAAGCCTGGCCTCTGAAATGAGGAGGATGTACCAACCCGGCCAGGCCACTGGCAGGGGAAAGGAGGTGGCTGTGGGAGGTGCTCCAAGAACCGTAAAGCGTTCGTCAGATCTTCTTGTTGAAGTGTCATTCCCACCACGTGGACCGGGCACACCTGCCGCCTTCTTGCTGCCTCTGAATTCACACCCCCACACACACACACACTTCTCCGATGATGTTTCCATCTGCGCGGGGAGCTCGAGGCTGGGCTCCGACAGCAGAAGTAAAAAATGCCCTGGTTTGTGTTATTATGGTTGCTGTTATTTTTTAATTTCAAACACAACATTGTTGCCAAACAAAATAACAAGTCAGCCGAAATCCTTCCAAGAGGCCAGATTGCGTCAGGCTGGGCGGTCCCTGCCGGCCGCCCGAGCAGCTCAGGAAGGACGGGGAAATCCCCTTCTCTTATCGCAGCTGCGCTGCTCCTACCGGAGGCCTGGCTGCAAAGGAGTCGGGCTCATTGTCTGACTTGACCATTTCCTTGAGGAGGGACGGGCTTTGCCATCAGACACACAGAAGTAGGAGCTGGGGACAGGCGGCCTTGACACTCTGCAATGGGTGGTTGTGATTGGGACCAAGGGATGTGCCACTGAGCAGAACGGGAGTGTGGTGGCCACGCTTTTCACACAAAGGACGGCACTGACTGTCCCCTTTGGAGACGGAGTTACACCCAGAATACCCACAATAGTAACCATCACCACTGCTGTGTCCTGAGCGCTGGAGGGGTGCCCTTCACATCCGAGATCTCATTTAATCTTGCAGAACGACCCCAAGAGGTGGGATCTATTCCTCTTCTATTTACAGATGAATAACCTGAGTCTCTAAAATCTCCTGGTAGAGTTCTTGATCTCACCCCGCACCCAAACCTTTCCCACCTTCCCTTTCCACAGAAGGTATCACTCCTCAACCAGAAACTTAAGTCGCCCCCTAGAGATCACGCCTGATTCTATCTTCTCCCTCACTGCCACTTCCAGCCATGTCCCCTCTCCCTCCAACACATCCCCCACAGTTCTCCTCCCCCCCCTCCCCCCCCCCTCCCCCCCCCCCCCCCCCCCCCCGCCTGCTCCAGGCCAAGCCTGCATCCTCTCCCCCCGGGCTGCCCTACGAGCTACTTGTCTCCGATGCTTCCTCACTCGTGAACTTCAAATCAATGGGCAACATGTAATGACTGGGCCTTTGCCTTTAAATTTTAAAAAGAGGGAAAGTGAACAGAAATGACAGAAGGAAGGGTCTACAGTTAAACTTCAAGATAAAAGCAATCCCTTGTCAAAACAGGGATCTCTCGTGTGTGGGGCGGGGGCGTATTGACTGGGAAGCACAATGGAAATTCGGGGCTGCCAGCAATGTCCTCGCTCTTGATCCAAATGGTGGTTATGTGGGTGCACACACATATGCCTAGAAGTCAGACCTCAGCTTTTAACGTTAAAAAAAAAAAGAAAGAAAGAAAGAAAAAGGCAGGACTTGCCAAGATTCCGGAGACAGCTTGGCAGCACATGAAGGGCTGTGTGGAATCTGCTTCGCTGGCTCGCGCTCAGAAGGGCTCAGAAGGGGACGGAGTCCTGGCTGCCGGGGGCGTTCCGTGCCTAGAACGAAAGAGATGCGATCAGAAAGCACTTTTGTTCTGCTGACTCCTATCCTTGGCCCCGTGCAAGGTGCATCATGATGAATGTTTAGCGTGTCGCTTCGCATCTCGTCACAGGAGAGTATTTAAGGACAGGATGAGTAATAAGTACGCTGAGTGGAGAGAGGGTTGTAAGCCTCCAGCCTGGGCAGCCTCACCATGGAACCAGATGACGCTGGGACTCTGAGGTCAAAGGCAGCCATCTGTGTGTCAGGCCTTTCCTGGATGTGTCCAAATGCCAGTGCCCTTCAGCTTCAGAAATAAGCCAGCCCAGCCCAGTTGGTGTGGCTCAGAGGTTGAGCATCCACCCAGGAACCAAGAGGTCAGTGGCCCTGATTCCCCATCAGGGCACGTGCCTGGGTTGCAGGCTCAATCCCCAGCAGGGGGCGTGCAGGAGGCAGCCAATCCATGATGTTTCACTCTCATTGATGTTTCTATTTCTCTCCCTTCCTCTCTCTCTTTAAAAATAAAGAAAAACTTATTTTTTAAAAAAGAAAAGAAATAAACCAGCCCAGAGCAAACCAGACTCTGATGATTTAAAAAATGTCTTGGGAATGTGCATTTATGGAGGAGCATGGTCTGTGCCCCCCAAGGGAGCCAGGCTGACCAATGACTCCTGACATCAATCACCCGTGTGTAATGTGACCCAGGTTTGGGGGCATGGAAATGCCTTTTCTCAACCATGGGACAAACTGGCCAGCTCGCTGGCCTGTAGCTGAGCGGACATGACCTAGGTGTGTCGCCACCTGCAGGCAGGTGCTGTGCTTGCCGGGTTGGGGGGAGGGGTGTGTAGGAAGGGGAGTTGTATGCAGTACGACAACCTGGTAGTTAAGGCGTGTGTTCCAGAGTTCAAGGCCCACAGGGGCCACTTCCGAGGTGTGTAACTTTGGGCAAACTTCTAAAGCTCTGTGCCTCCGTAACCATAGGCAACAGACCCAATCTCATGGGGCTGTTTGAATGGCTTTAGGTGTTAACACAGGCAATTAAAACAGTCGTTCGCACATGACTCGATTTTGACAGATACAGAAACTACAGATGAGTTAAATAATCGTCTGACAGGAACAGTCACAGCTCAGGTCCATCTGGTCCCAAGCCTGTGTTTGTAACCATTGCCCTTCCCTCCCTCTGTGATGGCGTTGGACCCTGATAGGGGCGTGCTGGGGGTCAGGGCCAGGGGCGGGCTGACACCTGGTCCGTAAGGAAGGAAAGAGGCCTCCTGACATGGATCCCATGTGCATAATGTGCCCAGGTTTGGGGGCGTGGAAATGCCATCCAGAGACCAGAATTCCTGTCCTGGCCCTATCACCTCCCAGCTGTGTAACAGCAATGAACTCCAGTTCAAAACCTGCTTATCTCTGAGGCTGAAGGCCACTGGCATTTGGGTGCATCCAGGAAAGGCCTGACACACAGATGGCTGCCTCTGACCTCACAGAGACCCAGCGTCATCTGGTTCCACGGTGAGGATGCCCAGGCTGGAGGCTCGCAACCCTCTCTCCACTCAGCGTATTTATTACTCATCCTGTCCTTAAATACTCTCCTGAGCAGGACACCCAGATCCACGCCGACCTGAGCCCGCAGGGGACGCAGGAGGGGACCAGGGCACCGGCTTGGCGTCAGGTGTGCGGAGATGAGCGGACGGTCCAGAAGGGGAGACACATTGGTTCGACAGCGGCGGCCTGGTGGGAGGGCGTGTTGGTGAGATGGGCGTATAGAAGGGGACATCACACCCAGGAAGGTGTGGCGGGGGGAGCGGGGAATTTTTCTGGACAGGAAGTCCTGAAGGATGGGCCGGAGTTCGCAGGAAAATGTTAGGAACGGGAACTCAAAGCAGGAATGAGGGCAGGAGAATGCCTACAGCTGTGAAGACAACTTATGGAGAATGGCAGGGGTGCAGAATTCTGGTGTGGGGGCCAAGGGGGAGGACAAGGAGAAGGGAGCGCCCAGGGGGCAGCAAGGGGGTGGAACAGCACTTTCTTCTGGCTTCCAGTTTAAAAAGACTAACAACATGCCCTAACCGGTTTGGCTCAGTGGATAGAGGGTCGGCCTGCGGACTGAAGGGTCCCAGGTTCGGTTCTGGTCAAGGGCATGTACCTGGGTTGCAGGCACATCCCCAGTAGGGGGTGTGCAAGAGGCAGCTGATCGATGTTTCTCTCTCATCGATGTTTCTAACTCTCTATCCCTCTCCCTTTCTCTCTGTAAAAAACCAATAAAATATATTTTTATTAAAAAAAAAAAAAAAAAAGACCAGCAACACCGACTGGGGAAGTGATTTGCCCAAGATCGTACTGGGGAGGGGGGGGGGAGGGGGATGACCCAAGAGTGTGTTGGCGGGGAGGTGGGCGTGAGTGTGGCCAAGACCCTGCTCTCAAGATCAGATCGCCTGCCTGGGATTTTCCCATGAGACATTGCGGGAGGTGATGATCACAAGAGGAGCTGCACAGCAGGTTACTAATACGCTAAATGTGAGGTGTTTGTGAGCAGCCAACAGTATTCCAGACGTGCCACGTCTCCTGCGCCAGGAGAAACTAATTAAACTCCGGGGATGGGAAGCGTGAGCCGGTGCGTACGTGTGTAAACAGCGAAATCGGCTCATCTGACATTTCACACTCCTTCCGTGACCTTGACAGACAACCTCTATTCTACAAAACTTGCTTTCTCCTTCCCCATTCAGATACCCTCCTAAGGAATCACTTAGAAACAGAATAGCCAGATCCCAGATTAAAAACAAACGAACAAAAACAACAAAAAACCCCTCCCCAGCAGTACTGCCCTTCAGAGCAAATGCCATCGTCAAATGTAAGAAACAAAAGCTGAGACCGGCTTAGTAATTTCCCCAGAAGAGAGCAGCAAGGCCAGGGCGAAACTGGAACCTGGCTCCCTGTTCCCTGGCCCAAGGCGCTCTGCCCTAGGCCGGCCTGAGAGGGCGGGGGGATGGGGGGGGGGGCGCGCTGTCTTCCATGGCCTCTGCGTGGGGAAGCCAGAAAGAGATGTCACATGGATGGACTCACTCTGGGCCACAGGTAACCCCACCTCCCAGTTCCCTGTGGGGCCACTGGAGTTCAAAAGCTTCTGTCACCTCCCCCCCAAACCACGCTCTGCCCTATGTTTTCATGATCAGCATGACTTAAAGGTAGAGTAAGAGAGGAGATCGGGACCTAGGGATGCTATTTTAGGAACCATGCCGCTTTCTGCCCGCGGATAAAGGACTGCCCAAATGTGCGACAGCAAAATCTGCCCAAGGTGGGAGCCCTCGACTAGAGCCAAGGCTTCCGGGGTCTAAGATGTGAAGATGTGGCACCAACCGAGGGTCGAACTGGCCCCTCGTCTTGCTTTCCCTTCCTTTGCATCAAACGAACACGCTCCATATCAGGAGGACCAGGGCGCAGCATCCCCTGGCCTGGGAGGAGGCCGGGCTGATAGCGTTGTCCTCTGCCCCACCGCCACTCCCCGCACTTCCCTCCCCGACCCCTTTCCTCTTTATCAGGCGAGGAGTGGCCGGGGCAGAAGGGTCTGGGCTCCTGCATGGGCACGACCTGGGGTGAGGGGTCTGAGCAGCAGAATGTCTGGACTCAAAAAATTGATCTCCGAGATCCTGGGCCACACCCCAGCGGAGCTGAATTGGGAAGAGCCACAGCCGCTCCAGCTGCTTGGAGTGGGCTCAGCTAGTGAGACTCAAGATTTCGCGTGGTGACGCTCTGCCCTCTGGTGGTGGATCTGTAGAATGATTGCGTCTCCTTGGGTGCCCGATTCCAAGAGCATCTGCAACTTCCGCCCCAAACCACATCTGGGTTCTCTTGAAAACCCCCAGAGAAAGGTCCTGCTCCCCTCGGCTTCCTGCAGGCAGGCGGACAAAAGGAGCCATGCTGGACTGGGCACCTGGGCACCTGGGCACACAGCTCTGTGTAAACCATGGCAGGCTTTCTCTAGAGAAATGGCCTCCCCTCGCTGCTGCTGTGCTGCAGAGCGGGCGTGAATGCTCCCAGCTAATGGAGTTCATATGGCCACTTTTCTACCTTTCCCATCTCCTCGATCCTCTAGGTTTCTCTTCGTCTGTCTCCCAGGAGCAAGACTTGTCAAGACGCTGTCAGAGAACACGCTTATTAGCCACACTTGCAGGAGGGACGCTCTAGGCTGGTCCGGTGGAGTCCGTGCTATGTTGACCCTCTTCAAAGTTCATAGGAATCATAATAGCAGATTCCTTTATAGTGCTTACATTGTGCCGGGCAATAGTCTAGACCTGTAGTCAGCAAACTGCGGCTCTCGAGCCACATGAGGTTCTTTGGCCCCTTGAGTGTGGTTCTTCCACAAAATACCACGTGCGGGCGTGCATACAGTGCGATTGAAACTTTGTGGCCCATGCGCAGAAGTCGGTTTTCGGCCTGGGCGAATCAATTTTGAAGAAGTGCTGTTGGTATTTGGCTCTGTTGACTAATGAGTTTGCCGACCACTGGTCTAGACTAGTGTTGAATGTTTACTCATGGAATGCTCACAGCAGCCTTCTAAGGCAGGGGCTGCTCTGTCTCCATTTGACAGGTGAGGAGAG
This sequence comes from Myotis yumanensis, assembly GCF_028538775.1. Taxonomy (NCBI): domain Eukaryota; kingdom Metazoa; phylum Chordata; class Mammalia; order Chiroptera; family Vespertilionidae; genus Myotis; species Myotis yumanensis. The sequence goes on from NW_027223768.1 coordinate 6,295,543, forward strand.
AGGTTAAAAAGCTTGTCTGGTAGAAGCATCAGAGCGGGGGTTGGAACCTAGAACATGTCTTAACTACTCTACTATCCTGCTTCTAACGTCTTCTCTTGACTCAAAATAGTAGGTCAGTGGGGGCCGAGAGAGAGGTGATGAGAGTTAGAGACTGGAACTGCCTGAGACAACGGTAGGATTCCTGAGACAGACTCTGCAAGGGAAGTGTCCCCTGAGATGGACCCTCCCAGAGCCTGACTTCAAATAAGGTCATTGCGACAGTGGCTTCCACAAGAGGAAGCAAGGGCTGACGAATTTTAACTGGGAGACTCCTACGCACCTTGAGAATAGGGACTGTTTTATTAGTGACCTGTGCCTAGCGGTGTTTTGCACTTGGTCGGTGGATAATAAATGTTGGCGAGTATAGAACGAATAACAACAATAAGAACCAACATTTAATAAGCAGTTACAATATGCAGGGCGATCTGCTAAGGTCTTTACATGGGTTATCCCATGTACCATTCACACCATCTCTGTTGCGGTGATCATGACCATTCTCATTTCATAGACAAGGAATTGAGGTGCTGAAGGTTAAGTAACTCTCCTACGATTGGCCACGCAGTGAGGGTTTTTACTCAGATGATGTGTCTCCAGTGCCCAGTCCCCTAATCGCCAGACTTGCTGTCTTTCTGGGTCAGAAGGAAGAGAAGGAAGATAAGAGGAATGACAGAGTCCTCGGGATGTCCACTCTGGACCAGCAGTCTTCCCTAGAGGAGCGCTGATGGGGCTCAGGAATTCAAAGTATACTTTCTGGAAAGAAAGACATAATAATAGCAGGTAACCTTTATGTGCTTGCCAAATGTTGAACTGAGTGCTTTTAAACCTCAGAGATCCCTTCCATAGGAGGACCAGATGGCTGGATTAATTCTTTGGGCAGATGTCACAGGAAGGGTAAGAGACAAGAGAGTTGAGGATGCTGAAAAGAGAGGGTGTCTCCGTTGAAGGGAGGTGAAAGCAAAAATTGGGGGGGCACTATTCAAGTAGTTTGACATTGAAGTTCTCATCAAATTTAAAATCACATTGAGGAGGCAAGTGCCCACGCTTTGAACATGAGATAGACCCAATCCTGGCGGAGGCATAAGGCGTAGTCTCCTGAAGGAATTCTGGGAAGATTTTCCTTGGTGATGAAGGATGTGGAGAAAGCCTGGCCTCCCCATTTCTACTCCCGTGTATACTTGTTCAAGGGGTGTTTTAATGCTTGAAGGTACTGCAGCCATCTTGTGGCCATTGGAGAAAGACCCAAAGGATTGCTGAGAAGGCATCTCAGAGACCTGACATGGCTGACCTGCTGGAGAAATCCTACAACTACCTACCTCTTCCCCGTAAGAGTATAACTCAGGTCATCGTCCAGAACTTCCTAACCCAGGCTGATGAATGAGAGAGGAAAGCTTGGTGAAAGGAGCACAGACAGGAGGGAATCTTTTCCCAGACATCTCTGGATACAGCTAGGTGAGAGAAGGGAGCAGAGTTGACCGCTCTTAATAATTGATGATCTTAGAAAATGCTAGTAAGGGGGGTGGGGAGGGGAGGACTAGGTAATTAATTATAATGAGTTCCATGAATCACTGTTTAAAAGTTTTATACTTTTCTCTTTGTTTAAATTGACCTAAAGCCTGAGGGACTTCATTAAAAGTTAAGCGTGTTAAACACCAAGGGAATGTAGATTTGTTTAGCCTTAAGTGGTTTTAATGAGAAAGTGGCCCCATGGTGCTATAATTAAGATTTAGGAATCCGCTCCTCCCCTACACATGACTGGAGTTACTAAATGTCATCCTCTACGGGCAGGCTCTTCATATTATAAGAATTTGGATCCCTGGGGGGATGTGGATGATGGAATGGTTCCAGTTAAGGACCTTCCTTCTTTGATGAGATGGGTGTGACTCACACTTCAGGTGGACATCCTGAGGAAGCAAGAACCTTAGACATGTGGGAGCAAGCCCTGTGGTTCCCCTGATGCTCATGCCAGATGGTAATGAGGTCGCCGCATGGTGACTCTCAGGGTTGGACTCCAGTTCTCCACAGCATGCGTCACTCACACAGCCAATAAGTTGGCTGATGGCTAGAACGGAATGTGGCTAAACAGGTTTTTTTTGATCCCTGATGTTGACAGTCATTCGGGAGAAACTGACTTCAAATTGGCCCAACATCAGAGTGGGGCTGCCCAAGTACAGCTGTTCCACGAAGTCTTTCCTGATCCACCCCATCTGTTCTCCCATCTTCCAGCACAACCCATGATTCATCTCTTCCCCTAATGCATGTAGGCAGTCACCGTATTTTTATGTTTCTGTTTATATAATAATCATGATAATAAAACCTCAGATTTTGAGCACTTAGCTCAGGCCAGGGACACTCTCGAGTGCTTTACACACATTAGAACATTGATCCGCACAATAGCTCAATGAGGTAGGTACTGCAGTTATTCCCGTTTTACAGATGGAGAAACGGAGGTTTAGAAGGTCAATGTCCTGACTCAGTCTTACAATTCTTATGTGGTAGAGCCAGAATTTGAACCTCTTATTCTGATTCTGGAATTCATACTCTTAACACTGTTACATCCATTTCTTTCATGACACCAAAGAATCCAAGGGTTCTTAAGAGTATCCTCTCTTTAATTCCCCGCCCACCCCCCCCCCACCCCCCCCACCCCCACTCCCCGCCCAGCTCACAGTACTCTGCAAACCTACGAAGACTGATAAGAGACTGATAAGACGTAGGAATGTCTATTCCACCACAGCTTCCAAAAGCTAAAGAGGCCAAGCAGGCACACTTCCGAAACCTCAGAAGGCAGCCTTCTTTGTATTTGCAGGGTGTCAAACAGGCCTAGCAAATAGAAAGTACATAATAAATAAATACTAAGTACTTAATGAACCCAGTCCTATAATAGGGACTACCCTACACTAATAAGAAGAATGTATTTAGCTTTGAGCTAGAGAAACCCTCTAGAGTGCCTTTAAAAATTCTAGGTTTATTTTTCCAGAAAAAACTGAGAAGTCTAGAAGTAAGCAATCCAGAGATGATACCATGGATCAGAGACGGTACAAGGACCCAGGCTTGTCTGTATCTTTTTGATCCACAAAACTTAGCATGAAGTTCCTTTCCTCATTGCAACATGGCTCGGGGAGGAGGGTGGGCTATTATAGCTGTTGTTTTTATATATTTCCTGGAAGAATTAAGATTTCTCACTTGTTAATTATGATTAACTAACTTATTTTATAAGGAGAAACTATTTAAATGGCCCTCTGACTTCTAAAAAAATGTAATCTTTAAAACTCTAGTAAGTATAAAACTCCATTCTTTTTTTTACCTTGGCTGCTTTTAGTATGATTATAAAATCATATCACCATTAGGCAGTTTTAATAAAAATCCATGAAAAGTTCAACTTCATCTGCTTCATCAGTATTTTTTTTCATAGTGACCTCAAAGTAATTATAAAAAGAAAAGGAGAGGAAGGAAAGGGGGGAGGAAGAAAGAAATAGCTCTTTATCAAGGCTGCTATTGAAGTCCGAAAAACATTCTAAGACCATATATATCCAGGGGTTACACAGGCCAGCCAATAATATCTAGAACGGTCTCTGATTAGAACAATAAAGCAGAACACTGTGTTTGGACTAAGACAAGTGGGGTCAATTCCTGCAACAATTACCTTACTTTTCAAGACCCGGGTTGATGTTTACCAAAATCCTTTGGTTTTGATCTACAAAATCAGCCCCTGTTTCAAACAAAAGCTTGAAAATATAAAATTTATTTCACAGCTACAAGGACAAAAGCTAGCAAAAAAAAAAAAAAGGCAAGAGCGCGCTAATAATAAAGTTGTTTTAGTCAGATAGAGCCAACTACATAAAACACTCAGGATGAAAGCCTGGTTCCACGCAGTCCAGCTGTACTTGTGGTGCGCTGTCCATGGTACCGAATGGCCTCTGCCTTTAAGTCTCTTTGATCCAGAAGAGCAGAATCTTTGATCTTTGTGCCTGCCCTAGTTCATACTATGAATACAGTATTGAATTCTACTTTTAGAAAAACTTTTAAGATAAACTTTATCTCCTGATGGTAAGAATAAAAGAGAAAGAATTCACTCCTGAATCCATTGCCTCCAAGCAACTATAAATATCTAGTTTAATTTCCCTCTGGTTTTCTTTCTCCACATATTTTTACATATTTGAGATCATTCTGAATATGCAACTCAATTCTGTATATTTCTCCTTTTCATAGCGGCATGCATTTTTTTGTTTCTATAAGATCTTTGGATACATCTTTTTAAGCAGATGCACAATATTTTGCCATGTTCTGTTCCATACGTGACCAAATCATGCTTATGTAATTGGATATTATTCTTACTTAAAATGTTATGTATAATAAATAGGTTTAGATTCTTCCCTGGGTGAATCTCCAGAGAACTAGTGAAAAAAATCCAAAGACATCAGGTATTGTATGGTGCCACTTATATAAAGTATAAGAATGAAGATAAAACTAGAGACTTGCAGAACAGGTTAGTGGTTGTCAGGAGTTAAGGAGAGGGTGGAGGTAAAAGGGATGTGGGTATAGCTATAAAAAGGCAACATTAAGAATCCTTGTGGTGACACAAATATTCTTTATCTTGACTACCAATGGCAATATCATAGTTGTAATATTTTCCTATAGATTTTTAAGATGTGTTCCTTGGAGGAAACTGGGGGAAGGGTACCTGGGATCTTTCTATGTTATTTCTTACAAATGCATGTGAATGAACAATAATCTCAAAATGCATAACCTTTGAAAAAGGAAAATAAAACGAAATCTGATTTGCTCCTCTGGTGAAGTGTCTGCTCTATAGTGGTGACCTGAAGGCGAAGGGCCTTGGTGGACTTCATCCACGGAGATCAAACTTGGTAAGGCCGCCATGAGCATGCGGTCTCCTGGTTCCACCAGGGCTCAGCACTCAACGAGGGGGATCTAGAGGTGGCGAGAGTGTGAGGACCTGCGGGGCTCCATTTAGTTCTGCTCTGCCTCTGTCTCTGGCTACCACACAGGGGGAGAGCATTTTAAAATATATTTTTTATTGATTTCAGAGAGGAAGGGAGAGGGAGAGAGAGATAGAAACATCGCTGATGATGGGAGAATCGTTGAGGCTGCCTCCTGCATGCCCCACACTGGGGATCGAGCCCTCAACCCGGGCAGAAATTGAACCATGACCTCTTGGTTCATAGATTAACACTCAACCACTGAGTGGCCCTGGCCAGGCAGGGGGAGAGCCTTTTATAGGCTCCCTTTGGCAAAGGTTTCTACAACTTCTGGAAAAGGAAAATGGTGACAAGAGGTTTAGAAAGTGAACAGTCAGTTCTTTGGTTATAGTCATATATCGCTTAACGACAGGAGTACATTCTGAGAAAGGTGTTGTTAGGTTGATTCCACCATTGTGCGAACATCATAGATCTCACACAAACCTAGAGGGCACACCTAGGTTATGTAGCCTATTGCTCCCAGGCTGCAGACATGTATAGCATGTTACTGTAGCCTATAGACAATTGTGACACAATGGTAACTCTTTGTGTGTCTAAACATATACAAGGTACAGTAAAATACAGTGTGAAAGATAAAGTATCTGCGTGTGCAGGCTCATGGACAGGCAGAGGGAGAGAACATGTGCCCATACATGTATTATAGCATATTGTTCTAGTCATTCTATTTCATCATTAGTTATTGTTAATCTCTTACAGTGCCTAATTTATAAGTTAAACTTTATCATAGGTATATAGATAAAGGAGGGTCCAGGCATCCACTGGGGGTCTTGGGAGGTGTCCCCCATGGATAAGGGGGGACTACTGTATCCACAAAGTCACATTCCCAACCATGTCTGGGTCATTTTGAACAAGTCGCTTCACCTCTCAAAGCCTGGGTGTCCTCGTTTGTCAGATGGGCCGTGTGCAGAGGAGGCGGGAGGGTTACAGGTAACGTAGGCATAGCACCTGCCTGGCACAGTGGCTACTCCGTAGATTTCAATCAGGACATCCTGCCCAGAGGCCTCGGGTACTCGAGTATTTGTGAATTCGGTAGTGCCAAACACCACGGTCTCTCTCCTGGATACCAGATCACAGAGAAAAATAGCCCCGATCTAAAGAACAAACGGGGCAGTTTCAGCTCACTGGCATTGTGTCATTGTCTCACTTGCTACACTTATTGGACAGCTGTATTAATGTGTTACTTTGAACAAATCTCTCTCCAGTTCCTTACTGCCTGTCAGTGAATGGCAACTTTCATTCCATAATGTTGCCTCTCACACACTTACTGCCAAGAGCAGGACCAACCTCAGTTACTTTTTAAAAAATCTATATATATAAAAGGCTAAGTGATCGACCATCCATCCAACTGTCCGACCGGCCGACGAGCTGGTACATATGACAGACACTGGCAATTTAAAAATAAGCATTGGCTATTTTAATTTTATAAGACTACTAGAGGCCCGATGCATGAAATTCGTGCAAGGGGCTTGGCCCTCACAGCCCCGGCTTCATCCGGAAGTCTTCCAGACGGCCGTTCCACTGTTCAGCCGTCTGGCCTAGTTAGCACATTATGCTTTTATTATTATAGATATATACTATTTTGACATATAATTTTTTGCAGTAACAATTACCACATGAATCTTTCTTCTAATTAATTTCCTTTCAATATGCACGAATCTGGGCACTGGGCCACTAGTATATATATATTTTTTATTTCAGAGAGGAAGGGAGAGAGAGAGAGAGAGAGAAAAAACATCAGTGATGAGAAAGAACCATTGATCCGCTGCCTCCTGCATGCCCCACACTGGGGATGGAGCCTGCAACCTGGGCATGTGCCCTGACCGAGAATCGAACCATGACCTCCTGGTTCATAGGTCCATGCTCAACACTGAGCCATGCCAGCCAGCCGGGCTCAGTTAGTATTCTTAATCAATGACAACAATCCAGGAGTCCCCGAGTTCTTTAGAAACCTAATGAATGGCTTTAACAACTTTCTAGCTTCTAACCACACCTCTACAGTAAGGAAATGTGCAGTAATTTTGCTTCCTGAGGATAGAAACAAATTGAAGACTTCCTTCAAAATATTATTTAATCCACGCTAAAACATAACGTAACCTCACACGTGTTCAATCATGGAAGTTCTTTGCCACGGTCATCATAAATACAGAGACGTTATTACAGTGGAAGCTCAACTCAGGGGGAAGCAAGGGAGAGAGGTTTCCTCTCAGGGGGAGGTAGCTTGGTTTCATATCATTTGCAAGACAAACAGCAATTCCCCGCCAGAGTCCTAGGGGAAATGCCCACAGTACCGTGTCAGGGGAGAGTATGGCTTTGCCCACAGAGGGCCTGGAGTTGGCACCAAGGAAGGCGGTTGAAAATTGGGGCCAGAACGCACCTGCCCTCCTGGGTTCCTGGGCTGAGACAGCCTTCGCTTAGTTTCTGTCAAGGACACAGGGCGGTGTCTTTCTGGATAAAAGCAGGATTCCAGAGGTCTGGCCCAGTTCTCTGAATCCAGGAGAGAGAGACACGCCCTGGTGTCTGTGGCCTGGTGCACCACGGTAGGAGGGAACCCCCGGGAGGCACCGGCAGGTAACGCTCACTTGTTCTGCGGGGTACACTTCAGCTTTTCCCATGTTAAGTCTGTCCTGGCTAGATGAGGCAGGGGCTGCAGGTTCCTAGCGTCCTCAATCAGCTATGAGTGTAGTGACAAAACCAAGCCATGTGTCTGTCTGCTTGACTGACAGCAGCTGGCAAAGGTCAAGGGTCCTCACCCATTAGCCGAATGTTGGCTGGATTGACGGGTGAATTCACTGAGCACTGAGTGCAGCTGCGAGAATGAGCCCTTCAGATAGCAGCTGTGTCCCTTCGTGCGCTCCCTGGCTTTCTGTTTTGTTAGTGGAAGCAACAAAACCTGTGATTATTCACAGGTAAAAAGCTGACCTGTTTTTTTTTAAGATGATAAAGTAAAAGCGTTTTTACTTTGCTTTGTGATAAACCTGCTCTTTCCTACATTCTTACTGCGTGTTTGTGTCCTGGGGAACCGGAATGCTTCCCAATTAGAAGGAAAAAACCAAGTCGAAAGGGATGTTAGAAATCCCCAACCCAGTGCGTCGACTCCTTTCATTGTCTCACAAGTTGTTCTTGCTGGACATCCTCGAAGGGGAGCGTGCCCTCTAAGAGCCACCTACCTGGGATGGGAGGGCAGGAGGGGGTGGGAGGGAAGGGGACGAGGGAGGAGGGGAGGGAGCTCCACCAGTTACCAGCACTTACCCTGTGCCTGTGCCGACAGGAGTCTCGGACCTGCTGCCTGGTCTGGGCTCCAGCAGCTGAGACGGAGATGAGCCAAGTTAACACAAGAGCCCTTAGCAAAGCCTACACCTCTCCTCTTTCAATAATATATCATTCAATTCCTCCCTCTGCGGAGGAGCTGGGGAAGAGGCGGTGGCTGCATGCTGAGGCAGGGGGTGAGTCTCTGCTGCCGGCCCGCCAAAGCCTCCTCTGCCCCCAAGATTCCCCCAGCCAGTTTGCTTGTAGCGCCTGCGCTCTCCCGCTCTTCCGCAGGGTCCTCGGCCTGTCCAGCCGGCCTCTCCTTCCTTTCACCTGCTGCCCCTTCTCCCAGGTGTTCCTGCACAGCCCTGGGCAGGACTGCGAGGCCTGGGAGAGGAAGTGGCAGCTCCTGGGAATGTTCTCAGAAAGGATTCCTGGGTTTTTAAGGCCATAGGCCGGCCTGGTTTTCTTTTAAGATAATAAAGGAAGGGTGTGGAAGTGGCAGCGGGAGCTCGGGCGGTGTGCTCAGTGGTTGAGCATCCACCTATGAACCAGGAGGTCCCGGTTCAATTCCTGATCAGGGCAGACTCCCGGATTGCGGGCTCCATCCCCAGTAGGGGGCGAGCAGGAGGCAGCCAGTCAATGATTCTCTCTCATCATTGATGTTTCTCTCTCTCTTTCCCTCTCCTTTCCTCTCTGAAATCAATAAAAAATATATTATATAAAAAAAGAAGAAGCAGCGGGAAAAGCAGTCCAGAGAGGAGAGAGCGGCTGTCAGACTCTGTGAGTCCTTATGGGGTCGCGCTCAACAGTACAGCAGGCCTCAGGCACCCTGAAGGTCACACCGTCCTCCCCTCTGCCCGCCTCTGTGAGATCACGCAAACCAGCCGCTGGTAGTGTCAGCGGTTAGGAGCGACCCATCCGGGGTGAGTCTGAACCTCGCCTCTGCCGCTTCCCGGCTGATGACCATGGTAAGTTCATGAACCATCGGAAAGCAAGGACCACAAGTGCACCCACCACACAGGGCTGTTGTGATGCGTAGACGAGCTGTACATTTCCAGCACGTAGAGTGGCCTGGGATCGAGTAATAGCATCATCAGCAGTGTTGGGGTGCAGGGCGGCGGGCAGCCCCAATAGCCCACAATGGCATATTGATTATTTTGAATTAAAATTACTTGACGAGCAGCCAGCAAAAGGAGGCACCTTGACCCTCCAGGGTCCCCTTGAATGCAGGACATGGGTCTCCCAGGGAAGGATGCCCTCCTCGCTGGGGGAGGGAGGTTGGGGTCTGAAACATCTATTGCTGCCATTAAGGAAGCCAGAGCCTATAGGCTTGCACAAACAAGCCTGTCACTCCTTCACGAACTCACTGCGCAAGCCCTAACTCGGTGCACAGACTCAGTAACCAGCACCCAAACTTAAGTGTCTTTGTCTTGTGATTTCTTCACAAATTTCTTGTTTGTCTGAAAAATAGAAAAAGCTGGCTGCTCCATCATTTCGAACGGCATCATCATTTATGATCTCCTGTGTGCGTGCATGACACTGCCTTTTGTCCTGTTAGTCTGTCTGGCTTTGTCCCAGTGTTATCGGTGCAGCCAGCAGAACCCAGGAAGGGCCGAGGGGGCGGACCCCCCGACCACCACCCCCAGCAGCAGCAGCATAGAAGCAGACACAGCCAGGAGCCCTCTCTCTGAGGTGCTTTGCGGTGGGGGCGGGGGGCGGGGGGCTGCAGGGGGTGAAGGGGCCTCTCTCTGTGCCTTCCCCAGGCTCCATGTGGTGACTCAGAGTCTGGGCCTCCACTGGGCACCAGGACTGTCGGTCGGCACTGCGTCCAGATTAGTTCTGTGAGCCACTTGCAAAGCTGAAACTGGGGCTCCCCAGATGGTATCTAGGGCACTGGATCTATTTCATTTTATTTTTTATTGAATGTATTGGGGTGACATTGGTTAATAAAATTATATTGGTTTCAGGTGCGCAATTCTATAAGCCATCATCTGTAATGTGTGTTCACCACCCCAAGCCAAGCCTCCTTCCACCACCATTTATTCCCCTTTACCTTCCCCACCTCCCCCCACCCGCTTTCCCTCTGGTAGTCACCCTACTGTGGTCTGTCTGTGTCTATGAGTTGGGTGTTTTGTTTTGGTTTTGCTTAATCCCTTCACCTTTTTTCACCCAGCCCCGCACCCCCTCCCCTCTGACAGCTGTCAGTCCGCTCTCTGTATCTATGGGTCCGTTTTTATTTTGATTGTTAGTTTATTTTGTTCATTAGATTCTACAGATAAGTGAAATCATGTGGTACTTGTCTTTCTCTGACTGGCTCATTTCACTTAGCATAATATTGTCCAGGTCCATCCATGATGTCAAAAAAGGTAAGATTTCCTTCTTTCTTAGAGCCCAGGCGTATTCATGATGTAGATGCACCACAGCTTTTTTATCCACTCGTCTACTGATGGGCATGCGGGCTGCTTCCAAACCTTGGCTATTGTAAACAACACTGCAATGAACATAGTGGTGCATATATTTTTTCAAATAAATGTTTTGGGTTTCTTTGGATATACCCCTGAATCAAGTTGTTTGGGTTAATTTTTTTTCTTTATTGATTAAGGTATTACATATGTGTCCTTATCCATTGCTCCCCACCCGGTGCCTCTGTTTGGGTCCATTTTAAAAGAGGATCGATGTATTGCCATTGTCTGATGAGAGAAAGCAGGAGGCGCTGAATTCCTCGTGCTCTTACACAAACACTGCAGGGTGGGGCAGAAGAAATGGTTGCTAAATGCCCCCTTCAGAGCAAGGGCAATCGGTCCTGGGAGAACTTAAGGAATGTTGGCAGCCCTGCAGAGCAGTGACTTCCCAGGCTTTGTGTCTGTGCTTTCTGCAGGCCGGGCACAGGCTAAGTTCTTCACCCACCCATTTCACAGATGAGAAACTGTCTCCGAAGTTAAACAACTTGTTCAAAGTCTGACTCATAAAGCAGAGCCCCTGGCTTTGTTTACGGTTGTTGTAAAAACTGCCTCATTATCACACCCACACAGAGCTCTCCGCCTGCGGTGGGTTTTCCCAGCTCCGCCCACTTGCCTGCAGCAGCCGGGCCCTTCCAGGTTGAGGGGGCCGACCCAGTGCACCCGGCTTGAGAACAGCTAGGCGGTTTTGGCCTCCGACTGTGAACAGCAGCAGTGCTTTGGGGGCAGTTTCTCCATCTTAGTGGTGGGTGCGTGGCTTGAACCAGATGGAATGAGGGGGCGCCTTGGGCTTCCTTATCTCACTGGAAAGAACCGGAGGCTCTTCTACTCATCTGGTCGGTTGGACACGATACCTTAGGCCACCTGGTTCTGAAGCTCCTTTTGCCGTTTACTGGAGCTCTAGATCTTTGCAATGGCCAGCTTTTACTTTTTTTTTTTTTTCCTTAATTGTGAGAAAAAGCACTCCTGCCCTTGTGTGACACCAGCTTGGGCTGTGACCTAAGAGTCAGCGAATCTCAAATCTCACACTCGTAGGATTTTCTCTGGATAGGATCATGGAAAACAAAACAGAAGTAATAAACTTACCTCTCAACTCACCAAGACGCTGAAAGGAGAGGAATACATACTAGATACGCTAGGGACCATTTCCCTAAAGATAAACATGCTTGAAGTGGGGGAGTGGGGGCGGGGGGTCTCCTGTCTGGGAGCTCACAAACCCTCTGGAGCATGCCCACCTTCCTTTTAGGTTTTCTTCCGTTCCTTCCACAACTCCCCAGGCTACCGTAGCACATGCAGGAAGGGCATAGAGCAGGGATTCTCCTTCTTTCTTTTTTCTTCCTGCTTTCTCCCCTTTGTATTCCTCTTCCTGTTTCTTCCGTCTCCTGCTAACCTTGTTCCTGATGAAGACAAAAACAAACAAAACAAAACAAAACAAAAACAGGTGGGAGAAGAAGGTGGGGAGTGGTCACAAGTTCTTAGTCCAAATTCTTTTGTTTCCCCTTTCAGGCCTTGAGAACAAAGACGCTACATCTCCACCGAAGTAAAAAGAAGTTCCAAACACCTGAGTGGGGCATGACCACCCTGGACCACCAGCCCAGGCTCTGTGTATGAGCCAGCAGCGTCTGCATCCTGCGTGTTTTATCCCGGAGGCTCTGCTCCCAGGGAAGCCAAGGCATGGTGGTCCTGCCCTCGGAGAACCAGACAGCGCCAGTGGAATTCGTGCTCAGAGGATTTTCTTCCACCCGAGAGCTAAATATTTTCCTCTTCCTGATGTTCCTCGTTTTCTACATCTTAATTGTTTCTGGAAACATCCTCATTGTCCTGCTGGTTTTGTTCAGCCATCACCTCCACACCCCCATGTACTTCTTCCTGGTGAACTTGTCCTTTCTGGAGATCTGGTATACCTCCGACATTGTCCCCAAGATGTTGCTGATCATCATAGCTGAACAGAAGACCATCTCTGTGGCCGGATGCCTGGCACAGTTCTACTTCTTCGGGTCCCTGGCTGCCACTGAGTGTCTGCTGCTTGCTGTGATGTCCTATGACCGCTACCTGGCCATCTGTCAACCTCTCCACTACCCCATCCTCATGACTGGCCCCCTCTGTGTGCGGCTGGCTACTGGCTCTTGGCTCTGCTGCTTCCTCCTGACAGCCATCACTATGGTCCTGCTGTCTAGACTAACCTTCTGTGGACCCAACGAAATCGATCACTTCTTCTGTGACTTCACTCCTCTGGTGCACCTCTCCTGCACGGACACCTCACTGACCGAGACCATTGCTTACGCCACCTCTTCAGCAGTGACGCTGGCCCCATTTCTTCTCATCACAGCTTCTTACTCCTGCATTCTTGCCACCATCCTGAGAATCCCATCTGGCACAGGCCGGCAAAAGGCCTTCTCCACCTGCTCCTCCCACCTCACCATGGTCGCAGTGTTTTATGGGACGCTGATTGCCACGTACCTTGTACCCTCGGCCAATTCATCTCAGCTCTTGCGCAAAGGGTCCTCTCTGCTCTACACCATCATGACGCCCATGTTCAACCCCATCGTCTACAGCCTGAGAAACAGAGACATCCATGAAGCCGTGAAGAACTGCTTGAGGAAGAAGCCAGGTTTCCTCAGGTGAAGCAGAAGGGAGAGGGGCCATATTTGCCCAAGGGTTGATGAACTGGATTGAGGCGCTTAGGTTCTTCCTAAAAGGCAACTGCCTAAACCAGGAGCTACCAAAGCCAGGCGACCAGATGCCTCTGACTATGGTGAGGACACTGCCGAGTTCTGGCAGCTTCAGGTGAACTGATGTCCCAGAAATGGTCTACGTAGGACAGATTCTGCTCCATCATCCTCGGTAGAGCTGGAGCCTTATGTTACAGCTCACGCCCAGAATGAGCTGGTAAGGCTGGGTGCTCACTCATTCAAATCTTCATTCAAGGCAGTGGTTCTCAACCTTCCTAATGCCGCGACCCTTTAATACAGTTCCTCATGTTGTGGTGACCCCCAACCATAAAATTATTTTCGTTGCTACTTCATAACTGTAGTTTTGCTACTGTTATGAATCGTAATGTAAATATCTGATATGCAGGATGTGTTTTCAGGGGTCGCGACCCACAGGTTGAGAACCGCTGATTCAAGGTCTACTCTGTCCAGGGCATTGTACCACATCTAAGTCATAAAATACACAAAAACAGAGGCAGTCTTAACTCTCACTGAACTCACAGTCAATAGGGAGAAGACGGACATACATCAAATAGCTAATGTGAAACTACATATATAAATACAAAATTACACTTGTAATTAAAAATTTAAAATAATAAGATGACCACTGCGCACTTAGAATGACCAGAATTTGGAACACTGATGCCACCAAATGCTGGCGAGGATGTGGAGCAACCGGAACTCTCATTCATTGCTGCTGGGGATGCAAGATGGTACAGACACTTTGGAAGACAGTTTGTAAGTTTCTTCCAAAGCGAAACATACTTTGACCATAAGATTCAGCAACTGCACTCCTTGGTATTTACCAAAATGAGCTAAAAACTTATGTCTACACAAAAACTACACGTGGGTGCTAATGACAACTTTATTCATAATGCCCAAAGCTTGGAAGCAACCAAGAGGTTCCTCCGTAGATGAATGGGAAAGTAAACAGATACATCCAGACAATGAAATATTATTCAGCGTTAAAAAGAAATGAGCTATTAAGCCTAAAAAAGACATAAAGGAAACTTAAATGCATGTAACTAAGTGAAAGGTCAGCCGATCTGTAAAGGCTGCACATTGTGTGATCCCAACTACATGGCATTCTGGAAAAGGCCAAACTCTGGAGACGATAAAAAGATCAGTGGTTGCCAGAGGTTAGGGTTTGGGGGAAGATAACTGGGGAGAGCACAGAGGACTTTTAGGGCACAGAAACTCTGTATGATGTTATAATGGGGGATACGTGTCATTATATATTTGTCCAAACCTATGGAATGCACAACACCAAGAGTGAACCCTAGTGTAAACTCTGGACTTCAGTGATTGTGATGTGTCCATGTACATTCATTGGTTGTAACAAATGGGCCACTGTGGTGGGGGAGGTGGATAGTGGGGGAGGCGATGCAAGTGTGGGTGCAGAGAGCCCATGGGAAATCTCTGTACTTTCCACTCAGTACTGTACTCTATACTTTCTCCTGCTGAGAACCTAAAACTGCTCTAAAAAATAAACTTGTTCAAACATATTAATAGTAATCATAATTATAAGGTGTTAATTATACATCAAGAATGCGGAGCCCGGCTGGCATGGCTCAGTGGTTAAGCATCGACCTATGAACCAGGAGGTCATGGTTCGATTCCCAGTCAGGGCACATGCCCAGGTTGTGGGCTCCATCCCCTGTGTGGGGCGTGCAAGAGGCAGCCAATGAATGATTCTCTCTCATCATTGATGTTTCTATCTCTCTCTCCCTCTCCCCTCTCCCTTCCTCTCTGAAATCAATAAAAATACATTTAAAAAAAGAAGAAGGAGGAGGAGGAGGAGAGGTCTTAGGGCTTCAACTTAAAAAAAAAAAAGAAAAATATGTGGAGCTTCAGTTCCTTCCGCTGGAGTAGACTTGGCATGTTCTAATCCTTTGCTCTCTAGGACCTGGAAGTGGAAATGGAGATTTGGGCAAAGGAGGCAGGCGAAGGGCCCACACCAACCTCTGCCTCCTCTGCTGCTGTGGGGACAGACTCAGTTGGCAGTGGGGGGTGGGGGGGACCTTCGCTTTAATTAAGTGCTATCTCCTTTGCCAGGCTCTCTGCCAGGCTCTTGCTTGGACTCGCTCCCCGTGCTGCGGGCATCGGGCGTGGTGGGCGTGTGTTTGTTCTTGTTGCAACTCCGAAGAGCTGAGTCGACCTCAGAGTAGAGAAGCTGAGGTCAGCATCACACTCGCAGGGGAGCCTGCCTCCTTGTGTGGCTCCTACAGGAAGGGAGTATCTCTTGCCTAAATTTCCCCATTGAAGCTTTCTTCTTCTTTTGAGTTAAGCAGAAAGATGATGTTGGCCATTCATTCATTGGGGTTCCTCAGTGCCCAGGCTGGGAAATGACACACGCCACCCTGGGTGTCTACAAACACTCTCAGGCTTGGCCTTATGAGGAGACAACTGCCCTGTTCCTGCTCCTCTTGTGAACTAGGAAGGTCAAAGTCAGCTCTCAGTTATCCGTCAGAGACTTTTCTGTGGCAGGTGTTCATATCCGATTAGCTCGGGGGAGCCGGGGAGCTGGATAGCACAGCAGGCTTTTGTTCAGGGGCAAGTGTAAAACCCAGGCGCGGCCACTTCCTTAGCTCACCGAGCCCAGCCTTTCTCCTCTACGAAGGACAAAATGCCAGGCCTGTCTCATGGCCACCAAGCGAGAGCAAGGACAGCGCAGTCTGGCCCATAGGAAGAGCTCGGGAAAGAATAGGTCTTGTGCGGGGCCAGCGGGGCTCAGTGGTTGAGCGTTGACCTATGAACCAGGAGGTCACGGTTTGATTCCCGGGCAGGGTGCAGGAGGCAGCCTATCAGTGATTCTCTCTCATCATGGATGTTTCTCTCTCTCTCTCCCTCTCCCTTCCTCTCTAAAATCAATAAAATATATTTTTCAAAAAAAGGTCTTGTAACTCTGCTTGAACTGCCCTGTAGCAAGAATTTATGTTTTACATTATAAAGTAGTAAACCTTCAGACTGTTTAAGGTCCAGAGAGGATGTATGAATTAGCCAGTCTCTCTTCTCTCGCGGAGAGGGAAGTGGTCTCCTGGGGTGGACTTTCGCTGGTTAATTATAGAACAAAGACTAGAATCTGGCACTTCCGTTTCTGAGTCCAGGCCTCTCTCCCCTGCACCACACCACCTGCCAACTCGGTGGCTCTTCTGGCCTGGTGAGCGGTGAGCTGAGCATAAGGAACTCCCTGCATACGCCAGGGCTCCCCGGGGATCCCTGTCTGGTTCTGTGTGGCCCGGAGGAAGGGTCGTGCATCAGGGCACATGCCAGAGCCCTTGACCCCCTGGCAGCCCCCAGTGCAACGCTGCACCTCCTACGAGCTCATAGACTCCCATCGGGTGGCGAAGGCTCAGGATGTTGGTGGCCAGCGCGGTCGGCTGCAGCTGGGAAAGCACCTCCCCACCCTCCGTCTGTGGGAAGCCACCGTGTCAGCCTCCCAAATGGGAAGAGGCTCGCTGGGTGCAGAACTGGCTTCTTACTTCCGCTGAGACGTGGCAACAGAACACGGAGCCTGGGCCGTCTCGCGGCTGAAACGCAGCCCGGTCCCACAGCTGTCACTAAACCCCGACGCCCGCAAAGAACCAGGGCTCTGGCCACCTGGCCCCCGGTTTTCCATCCTTAGAGTTGGACAGAGTTGCCTAAGGAGCCAGCAAAGAGGGGAGGAGGGTGAGCAGCCTGAGCCCTGCCCCTGCGCTCCCCTCCCCGAGCAGTTCCGCTTTATCTATCTTATTTATTGCTGTTCTATTTACAACTTTATTTGAATAAAGACTTCTGCTGACAGACGTCTTTATTTAACATGCACATATATCTTATTTTAACTAGACCTTCGTTATAGCTTCCCTTATTTTTCTTTCTGGAAAAATATACAAAAACACAGAGGTCCTGTTTGGCCAAATGTGCGTCCTGTGGGTCAGGGAGAGCTGGTGTGCCCTAGGAGGGGGAGGAGGAGGGGCATTTAGGGAGGACCACAGCTCCTGTGGGTGACCTCCCTGCCCTGCATTTATTAAGCCTCTGAGTCTCTGTAACCGACTTCTCTTCTGTAAGTGGCGCCTCAAAGCGACATTTGCCAATGACTTCCCTGGGCTCAGGATGGGTGCCTGCGTTTGCCGGGCCCTGGGACCCCCGTTAGCATGGCCACCCCCTGGCGTGTTTGTTCTTCGAGGCTCAGGAGTGGGCGGCTAACAAAGGAGCCTCTTGGCGTCCAGATTTAGACCCCTCCTGAGGAGAAGCAAAGGGAAGGCGACACGGCGACCCTAGAGTTCCTGATGCGTGTCCCAGGGCTGTGCAGTCCTTTGCTGATGGAGAGGAAGGGCTAGAGATGTACAGTCAAGGCTGGAGGGGAGGGGTAAGGGGGGTCAGGAGGAGATCATAGCCACTTCTGTGGGTCGATTCCTGGTCAGGGCGCATGCCTAGGTTGCAGGTTCAATCCCTGGTTGGTCGGGGCATTGATGTTACTCTCTCACATCAATGTTTCTCTCTCTCTCTCTCTCCAACAAAAGCATCCTGAAAAACTACCAATCAGTGTTCTTGGAACAGCATTCATTGTGACCTTGAGCTTGAGTCCCCAGCTCTGCCATTTCTTAGTTGTATCATCTTGAGGAAAGTAGCTACCTTCTTTGAGCCTCTATTTTTTCTTCTGTAAATGGGGTATAACGGGAACTATTCAGTAGGGTTATAATTAGATGTTACTGTTAACCTAAAAATAAAAGGCCAAGGTGAGCAGCAACAAGCGTTTATTTGAGATCCAATAGAACAGCTCTTCCGGGAGCACTGATTCAGGCAGAAACCCAGATAGGGTTCTGATTAGGAGGAAGAGGCGAAGGGTATTCATGAGAAACGGAAGGGGACCGTGTACATCCATAAAAGGAAGGAATGTTTATAGGTGCCAACATACTGATGCTATTTTTTAATGTGTTTTTATTGATTATTTTGGAGAGAGAGGAAGGGAGAGAGAGAAACATTGATGTGAGAGAGAAGACTCCCTTCGACTCCCACACACTCCCCCACCCCGACTGGGGACCGAATCCACAACCTGGGCACGTGCCCTGACCCGGGAATCAAACTGGAGACCTTCTGGTGCGTGGACGAAGCTCAACCACTGAGCCACACGGGCCAGGATGCCGTGGTGCTGTTCGTAAAGAATGTCTTTAATTTTCAGTCAGTGGTCAGGTTATCTTCCCTGTTATCATCACAGACAGTTGTTTGGAATACAATGTTGCTTTAGGCCCCGTCCTATCTTTCCAAAGGTTTAAGGAGTAAGACCTGCGAGGCAGTCCCTCGGGGATGGCAGCTCTGGCTCCAATTTAAAGTGGCTCCATTCCTGTTGTTATTATTGTTTTATATTAGAATTAATAACCCGAAGCTGGGAGGCTGAGGTCTGCTTGGTCTCGCTTGGTCTCGAACGGCGAACAGACGAAGCGGGGACTGAGACCCAGATCTTTGGGCTCTAAATCCGGGCTTCCCTCTGTGAACCCCATCATTTCTACCGTGTCCCTTGGATTGTGCCTTAGGGCAGACCTCCAGCCTGAGATGCAGAAGTCTGGGAACGGTGCCCCATCGACCTGGAGACTAGAGAGCTCCCGGAAGGCAGCCGGAGGGCGGGTGGGGAGAAGGCTTAACAGACATTCCTAAATCTCAGTCTTAGAAAACGTTTTTAAAGCATTGATTTCTGGCCTGCGCTCTGATCTCCGTCTGCCTAAATGGAAACTGCTGGTGAGGCCAAACTCCTTCTCGAACAGATCCATGGGTAATTCTGAGTTGCCACCTTGATTGAGCTTTTCCAGACAAAAATAATAATGCCCACATCACCCAAGCAAGAGCCCACCGTGCTCGCCGATTTGTGCCTGAACCAGCCTGGTCTTGGCGTTTTCCTGTTTCCTAAAAGCCAGTGCCGGTATCTGGGTGGGTCAGGGGAGTAGATTTCTAAAAAGCCTCAGGGAAGGACTGCATCTCTCAGTCTCAAGGGGGGCGGGCCCCGCCTCACTTCCTCCCTCGCCTCCTCTGGGCTTCCTGTCCTTGCAGTGTGATGACATTTATTCCCCCTCCACTTCTCCTTTTACTCAGATAGCCCGGACATCCTTGTCACCAGCCTTGTCCCAGCGCCTCCAGGACAATCATCAAATCTGCCTCGGGGACTGAGGAGCAGCACCCACAGAAGGTAAGACTGGGGACACTGCAGTCTGGGCTTGAGAGCAGAGACCTGAGCCAGGTAACATGGGGGAAGGTGTCTCCTCAGGAGCCGCCAGGCACCGCTCTAGTCACCCTACAATCGCCTGCTTCTGTTTCACGAATGTTGCACAGGAAGCAGAAAGATCGGCAAGACCCTAGTCCCTCAGAAGGCAAACCGGCCAGAAAGGGTTTTCAGGAACCCGGTTCCCAGGATCTGAGATCGCCTTGGGCCAGGTGTTCCTGACGCCTGGAGCCTTCTGTGCGAGATGAAGCTGGGCCGACCTCCTACAGGCCCCTGGGCCGACCTCCTACAGGCCCCGGTCGGTCGTTGGGAGATGGGTCTGGTGATTTTCAAGTGAGCAGAGAACCAGCAGCCAGGGCCATTTGGAAAGGCAGCTGGGAGCGCAGGTCTTCTGCGTGTGAGAAATTTCCAAAGTCAAGTCAGTGGCTCCCGCTGTGAGGCCTCAGAGCCATCACTACAGACCCCAGCGCCCAGCTCGGTCGGGCCCACAGGACGTTCAGCCCCTGTATCTTCACAGGCGAAAGGTGACATCCCTAAGGGGCACTTAGATTGGTGGTTTTCAAAGGGCAGCAAGGGCGCTGTGATCCTCAGCTCCCCCAGAGAAACGTCTCCGTGGTGTACAAAACATGACTACGCCGGGCGCCAACCGGTGGAACTGGGCATGGCAATGAGACGCCCCATAACTGAGGATGGGGTCTCCGGACTCAGAAAGGCCCAGCCAAGCTTCGGTCCTGGCTTTCCGTGGCCACCTTACCGGCTGGGGGTCAGGGCACCCTTAGAGCTCTCTCCCTCCGGGACCTGCAAGAGTGCCTCCTGGCGGGCAGAGCAGAGTCCCCGGGACCACCCACCTGACCGTGCTCAGCGGGCATTCGGCAGAGGGTTCCATTCCCAAAGCACCTCGGGGGCTATTGAACCTTGAATTTAAAAATAAACCCAGGACTGTTTAAAAAAGTAACTTAATAATCAGGAGTTAGGAATGCCTGGGGCCAGGCACTGTGCTTCGGAAGATGCTGGGGGCGAGGGAGGGGCTGGGAAGGGGGGAGGGTGTTTGTCCAGCCAATCGCCCCGCCCTGAGGAACTCCCAGAGGAGATAAGAGACGTTCCATGCGTTTGCAAGTGCTTTGGAAGCCAGTTGAGCAAAAGCAGAATCTTAGCTGCTGGCTACACAGAGAGGTTTTGCTTTCTCAATCGCCACCCGAATCTGCCCTGTTTTGAAACTGCGGTTGAATTGGCGCAGAGGCTGAGCTAAAACTTGATTTCCTGCGGGGTTTCCTGTGGGGGCCGGTTAACAATATTTAGCCTTAAAATGAAAGGATTGGGCGCCTTTACACCCCAGGGAAGGATTCGAAGCCCATCTCTTCACACTCCCCCCACCTGAGGTGAACTCTGGGAACCCAGGAGACACCACCTGGGAAGGTCAAACTGTGGTCTTCGTTCCTTCCGTCCTCAGTTTGACCTCTGACTGCTCAGAAGGTTCAGACCTCGGCCGCGGCCTGTTCCTCGCCTCACCCCCAGGGCCTAGGCCTTGTGCTCGGTGCTGGAGACACGGCTAACTAACGGGCGTGGTTCTCAAGTTCTAGGCGCTCGTAGAGTCTAGCACGGAGGACAGGCACAGATACAGCTCACACCACACAGTGTGATCTTTTCCACAATAAGTGGGACAGTGTGCACAGAACGGAGGCGTTGGGGAGCGTGCCCAGGACTCCCTGGGAGAGGGGGGCCGCTCAGGGTCCTTTTCAGAGAAGTCTGGGTCTCTACAGAGACTGGGGTAATGGCATTCCAGACAGAACCCAGCAACGCAGCCCCAAGACCGGTGCGCCCCAGGCATGCGAGAACGGAGAGCAGGCCAGGCTGGGGTGTAACAAGCCACGGTTGCGGGGCCACGGGAAGTGGAAATCTCTTTGTCTTACTTGGATTCTAGCATCCCAGCCCCTGAGTGGAAGGCTAGGTCAGTAGCCAGGCGGGTCCTCGGCCTCGCCCGGGGGGACGGGGAGGCCTACCCGGAGACAGCCACGTGGCAGCATGGATGAGACGGGGCTGACATGAGGGTGAAGAGGCAGATGCTTTCCTCCTCGACCTAGATCTGGCCTCGGCTAGAGCGAAGGGTGGAGCTGTGTGCGAGGTTCCAGCCACTCTCTCCCTCCGCTTCTGCTCCAGGAAGCGCGGTGCTGGTTCAGTTTCGGTGGTTTGGTTCAGGCTCCCACATTATTCAGTCCACGGCACTTCCTGTACCGAGCGAGCATGTGATGCCTGCCCATTAGCTGGGCCTAGACACTGGGCACTTGTCCTCGGGAAGCTCCGGGGCCCAGCTGCCCCTGCAGGTGCTGAGCGCCGAAGCCAAGTCACAGAGAAATAAGACAGCGGTGCCAAGCGGCCTCCGGTGGCTGCCGGGGCACAGGAGCAGAGATGGCAGCCGGAGCATGCCCGGGGGGCGGGGGGGGGGCAGCTTGGCAGGCCAGGCGAGGGTGGGAAAGAGGCAGACGACATGTTTCTAAAACCAGTGGGTGAGCGCGCAGAGTGGAGGCCGTGCGTCTCCGTGCGGGGATACAGAGGCAAGGCCTCGCCGCCCACCCCACCCCCCCCGCCCCCCGCCCCCCGCCCCATTTCACCAGCACACATGGACGTCCGTCCGTCCGTCCGTCCGTCCGTCCCCGCCCCAAGCAGCAGCAGCGATACATCCTCTGTACTGGCCAAGAACTGTTGTAGAGAAAGGGTGCCACAAGGATACACTTCTAGAATTATTTAAAATAGGAGTGTTGTTGGCCAAGTATTTATTAGGATGCTGTTACTTAATTTGGAAATTGTGTAGGTTCAAATAAAGCACCCAACTCACCGTGAGAGCCCAGCACAGATTAGCCATTAGGACATTCCAATCGACTTACTTTTCAGTTAAGGTGACTTGTCCAAAGCCATAAACCTTCTTAACTATTTAGATTACCTGCCTGTCTGTGGAATGCTCTTTCGGCCACAAGACATGATACTCCCTTTTCTCGTAGGGTTCTCACTAAATAGGCATCATTGGACTGTGTTTCTTCCTCACATAAAGACATTTCCAGTGCATTTTAACATAAGCAAAATAAAAATATAACAACTACAAATCCAGGTGATTTGAAATCAATGTATTTAATAATTTAAGATCAGCCCTGGCTGGTTTGGCTCAGTGGATGGAGCGTCGGCCCGCGGACTAGGGGGTCCCGGGTTCGATTCCAGTCAAGGGCATGTACCTTGGTTGCGGGCACATCCCCGGTAGAAGGTGTGCAGGGGGCAGCTGATGGATGTTTCTCTCTCATCGATGTTTCTGACTCTCTATCGCTCTCCCTTCCTCTCTGTAAAAAAATCAATAAAATATATTAAAAAATAATTTAAGATCATAGATTTAATGTAGGTTTAATTTGTCAAACTTTTGTTTGACATTTCCCATTTCAGAACTAGTTGAGGAATGATTTTGACATCTCACATCTTTTGAAAGGTATTCAAGTAAATTTGAACTCATGGCTCCATATTCACTCTGTATCACAAGCAAACAGAGGCATTAAAGAATGATCCTATGGTTTGTTCTCCTAAAAGAAGATTCTGTGGTAGAATCTCAGTCTTTTAATCCCATTTACTTCCAAAATTATTTGACCAGTCGATTCCTCTTGCTCCCTATTGATTGTTTGTGTTTGAGAAACTCCTATTAACATCTCATAAATGTCACAGTCTGTGTGACACCACGGCTATCTTGCTATGACTCAAGACTGGTCTCTAAGATCAGATCAGATAAGGCTGGAGATCAAGGACCGATAGTTTCTCAAAACTTCCGTCCAACCTTAGCCACCGCTAAACTGGATTAAACTCAAAACCAGATTAGATGGAGCAGGTGTGGGTCAGAGAAAAGGGAGAGATTGAGCTAGAATCCACAAGACTCTACCTGCCCCAGCGCTCTGCTGGCAGGAAAGCAAGTGTAACTTCCTCTGGGAGGTGACCACAGCTGGCTGCAGTTCAATCACGGAACTTTCCTGGAAACTGACGTCATAGAATTACTCTGCAGAGCCCTGGGTCATGGGGCTGGGTGTGGCGACCTTGACTGTGGAGGGTGTGGTGTCTCCCAGGCGGTGGGGTTGGCAGGAGTGAAGAGGCAGGAGCTCAATAACTGGCCCATCGCAGTGAAGGAAGGTGGTGGTGGTGGTGGGGGGGGGGGGGGGGTTGGGGGGGTGTGCGGGCTCTGGGTTTTCGGGAGAGCTGGGGCCATCCATGCAAGTGGTAACAGTAATGCTGATCTTACCAAATGGGCAGCTTTTCTCCCTCAGTTGAGGTGAGTGTGAGTAAGTGGGAAAACCAGAGGAGAAAGCAGAAGTCCTACCTCCCGTCTGCGAAGGAAAGAATCAGTGGAGAGATCCCCAGGTTTGTGGGCACCTCCTCAGTGGGTCCTCTGTGGACAAGGCGATGACAGGGACCTGAAGCAGTTGTCACAGGATCCCAGGTTGGTGGGGAGGAGGTGACTCCAGGGGGCATCTAGCCCCATCTCCTTCGGGGTAAGCTATATGCGGGTGCCCAAAAGATTAGTTTACTGGCAGAATAAATCTTAAGCCCGAGGCTCCTGACGCTGCAATGTCATGGACATTCCACTCACTGGATTATTTAGGGTCAAGGAGGAAAATTCCAGTCCTTTGTTCATCCAACAATCTTAGTTATTTTAAAAGTAATCAGGTTCTGTGCTGGGCCTTGAGGGTCCGAAGGTAAATAAACCAGCACCTATGCTCAAGGAGCTCCCATTCTAGTGACGGGAGGGATCATTACAAAGCAAGGTGCTCAGGACAATACCGGACTGCACAGTGTCACCCTGTGGGAGCGGGGGTTGGGCACGAAGAATCAGAATCGGAGAAGGCTTCCTGGGAAAGTGACAACACGTGACCTGAGTCTCAGGGTGATTAACTGCTAACCAAATTGAGGGGTCAGAGAGAGAGAGAAAGGGTCAATTCCAGGAAACCACATGAGCCAAGCTAAGGAAGGAAGGGTAGTGACAAATAGTCAATGTCACTTGTTAAGTTTTTAAGTATAAGACAGGGACTGTTGCCACGAGTTTGGAGAGATGGGCAGGTGTAAATTAGCAAGGGCCTTTGACATATGTATACGTGCTAAAACCGTCCCTACAGTCAAGATGACATGCATCACTCCCCAAGGAATACGTGTGGTCTTTGCAACCCTTTCTCTTGCCCTTCCTTACTCCCCCTCTTCTTTACCTCCACCTCCCAAGCAATTTATCATCTGCTCTTTGTTGCTATAGGTTAGCTTTTGTTTTCTAAAATTTGATGTAACTAGAATCATAGCGTATTTATTTTTTATGTTGAGCTTCTTTCACATACCATAATTATTTTTGAGTTTATCTATGCAGTAGCATGTGTTGGCAGTTCATTCTTTCTCATAACCGAGTAGTTTACCATGACATAGTTGTACCACAGTTTATTTATCCCCTCACCTATTGATGGACCTTCGGATTGTTTCCAGATTGGGGCTATTACAAATAAAGCCGCTATAAACATTTCTGTACAAGTCTTTGTATGGGCGTATGTGTTCATTTGTCTTGGGTAAAGACCTTGGGTAGGATGGCTAGATCATTTGATAAGAGTTATGTTTCACTTTTTACTAAGCTGGCCAACGGTTTTTCAAAGTGGATGTGCCCTTTTCCATTCTCACCCGCAGCGCGTGAGTCCCAGTTCCACCACATCCTCATCCACCCTTGGTACGCTCGGCTGTTTTTCTTTTCTCTTCTCTTAGTCATTCTAGGAGGTGGGCCCTGGTACCTCGTTGTGGTTTTAATTTACATTTCCTGCATGACTACTGGAGTAGAGTGCTTTGTCATTTACTTATTTGCCATCTGCGTATCTTTGGTGAAGTATCTGTTCAGCTCTTTTGCCCATTTTTAAATGGCATTGTTTGCTTTCTTGCCATTGAGGTTTTGTTTGTTTTATTTTTAATTTTGTTTCTTTATTGATTAAGGTATTACCTGTGGTTGCTGTTGAGTTCATCTATGCCCCATTATCACTGAGAGAAATTAAAAATTGTGTGTCTGGATCTCTAGAATTGATCTCTAGACTTTGAACACTGATGTCCTCATCAAGGAAAAAAACAAACAAACATCTATTTTTTAAAAGTTCAAGTTTTTGCCCAGCCAGCGTGGCTCAGTGGTTGAACGTTGACCTATGAACCAGGAGGTAATGGTTCAATTCCCTGCTGGGGCATATGCCTGGGTTTTGGGCGTGCAGGAGGAAGCCGATCAATGATTCTCTCTCATCATTGATGTTTCTCTCTCTCTCCCTCTCCCTTCTTCTGAAATCAATAAAAATACATATTTTTAAAAAGTTTTCATTTTCATTGCTGTCTTCTTTCATTGTTCTACTGGACAGTTGTTGGCCAGTTTTAGCTCTGCTGTAAGATTGACAGCTCCTGGAGGGTAGCTACTGCTTGGTTATAGTTGCTTCTCCCACAGCATCTTAGAACAAAAAAAACACCATCAGTGTCTTCAGTAAAAGAATAAATGAGGCATAAGTATGTTCCCCCACTTCCATGTGAAGAGATATGTAGACTACATGTAGTGGATAGGTGCAGCTCAGGGCACTTAAGGGACTGGCTGATCAAGGCACCAGCCATGTCCACAGCTAACTGACCAGCCTCGCCCTGACCTCGGTGCTGCCTTCTTGAGTAAGTACCCAGGCACTAGTCCCTGAGCACTGGGACACTGTGTCACTGTGACCTGCCCTCCTGGCTCTATCGCTTACTCCTACCGTGCGTAATTCAATGTTAAGCATCCTTAGCTTGATGAATTGAAGCAAAAGTGAGTGTCCAAGATGAGCCCATTGGTACCTGAGTTCAGAGACTAAGAGAGCAGGAAGTTTGGGGAAACTTTCCAGAGAAGAGTCACAGCTCAAACCCAAGGTAATGCTCGAGATCCTTGATCTGAATATTTGTGCCCGCTGATCTTTGGAACCAACTTGCAGAACCAGGTCACTTACATTGTCTTTATTGCTTTCTCCTTTTTAGTGCAAGAATATCCCAGGATGGGCATGAGCAGCTTGAAATTGCTGAAGTATGTCCTGTTTTTCTTCAACTTGCTCTTTTGGGTAAGTGAGCCTCTTCTGAGCATGGCTGAGCTCTCCTCCGCCCAGGTATGCTTTACCTCTCTCTCCTCTGCTGAAGAGCATTGTGTGGAGTGAATTCATGCACGCCTGCGTCATGTGCAGTCTACCTAGCCTAAGAATTAGGGAATGACACTTTCCTCCCCTCTCGGCATCCTGCCACAGCATATAACCCAAAATTGAAGGGTATCAATATGAAGGGGATGCTGTTTCTCCGGGGACTTTAGGTTATTACCACTCACTGCTGACATCTATGGGTGAGAAACCAGAGACTCTACACTGTGTATTGAGTGCCTCTTTTTTCCTAGATGTTATGTGCCCCCTGGACATCTTAGAAGAGCTGATTGAAAGGAAAGCCACCTTTTCTGGGGAGGTTTCACTGTACCAAACTTAGCAAATGAATTTCAGATGTGAGTTGGTACTCATGTTTCTATGAGAACATCCTTAGAAGTTGGCCTCTCCAGTTTTCTGCCTCGCAAGATGAACTTCGGAAACAGGGCCTCCACTCGACATGGTTGTGGTTTCCAAAGGGAAGACCATGTGTAAGCAGTTGAGGGGCAAAGGAGTAGGAATCTGAAGCCTGAAAATACTGTGCTACTCACAGGAGTGAGCTTCCCCTGGTGCCTGATAAGGGTAGGATGAGGCCTGGGTGGGACATCACAGGAGGAAGCTGGGACCACCCCTTTTCTAGGGGAAAGAGGTTATTCATCAGAGTCCTGATGAAGCCAATGGAAAAAGGTGATTCTAATCTCAAGTGAATGAGAATATGAGGAGGTCCCCGAGGGCCATGTTTTATCTCAGGATGCTGTGGCATTCTTCCTTTCAGTTCTGCGGCTGCTGCATTTTGGGCTTCGGGATCTACTTCTTGGTCCACAACAACTTCGGGGCCCTCTTCCACAACCTCCCCTCCCTCACGCTGGGCAACGTGCTTGTCATCGTGGGCTCCATCATCATGGTGGTTGCTTTCCTGGGGTGCATGGGCTCCATCAAGGAGAACAAGTGCCTGCTTATGTCGGTGAGTCTCTCGCAGGAGAGGTGGTGCCCTAAGTGTGTGTGGGGGGGGGGGGGGGGGACTTCATGACTTAAGGCCCAGGCAAGATGTTTTTTGGCAGCTCACCTATGGGCACAGGGAAATCAGAGGAGCAGGAGACTGGCATCTCAGAAGCATAAGGTTGGCACCTGCCTAAATCCTCCTGGCATCAGTCTATGTTTTCGGAGTCACTAACTAATGGAAAATCTAGTCGCTAGATTCTTCTGAGTGCTGTGACCCTCCTAAAAATGGCAGCGATGCTTCCCTATCTCCTGTCTGCACAGGATACGCCACAGTGAGAGTGACCTGGTTTAGGCGAGGGCCTAGGCTGCAGCCACTGAGGTCTACCGTGAGGGATAGCAGAGCTTCCAGTTGGCCCTGGGCTGCTAACTATCCAGAGGAGCACCTTTAAGCTTAGGTCTAGCCTCTAAGCGCTCGGAAAGAAGAGCTCCCCGTTTCTCTTGTGTGCCCAGATCAGAGCTTGGTCTGGTTCCCAGTCACTTAAAGAAGAATCACTTGGTTCTTCTTTAAGTCTTTTGGCTCATCTACTTTCCGTTATGGGCCAGCTCTGAAACTGGAGTCCAGAGAGAGAATAAGAAAGTCCCAGTTCTCAGATAGTTCCCGGACTAATGGCAAAAGGTGGAACATCACGGGCATGGGGAAAGGTTTTAAGTAGTCAAGATTCATGTTGGGGTAAAAAGATAAAGGAAAGGGAATAAGTGAAAGTGTGAATATGATTAACACAAAGGGAATCGGCATCCAAAGTTGGAGATAAATATGAATTAGAACCATGATGGCAGGTTCTAATTCATATTCTCCCCATCTGTACATATAGCCCTGCTCTTGCAGAAAGGACTAGGCCCCAGACTCTAAAGACGCTGTGTGGATAGGCTAATGCCAAAATGGTTTCATTGACTCGACAAATGGTATTGCATATACATTATGCACATGGAGCTCGGTACACACATGGGAAGGGAACAACAAAGAAGACAGCTGATCTGCCCTCTAGAGTCTTGGAATCTAGTTGTAGGAAAAGAATACATATTCCTCACAAGACAAGAGGGGGCTTGTGAAGGCCCAACAGGCAGGAACAAGAACCTCCTGCGCGTGTGCGGAGACGTGACTGGATGCTCCCAGGATGCAGTGGGAACAGGGGAAGAACTGGGCTCTGTGCTATGAGCATATCTCTGCTTTGCCCCAGTTCTTTGTCCTGCTGCTGATCATTCTCCTCGCTGAGGTGACCTTGGCCATCCTGCTCTTCGTGTATGAACAGAAGGTAAGTTATTCAGAGCACAGCGCCTTGTCCTATTGCAGAGCATGGGGAGTAGGCCGTGGAGAAGAAGGTGGCACAAAATAAGTCCTACAATTAGAGGTAGAAGAAAGTGGAAGGATGGAGGAAAGAGATAAATCATAATTGGGGAGATAAAAAAATTCATGAAGGATATTGCATGTGTGTGGTTCTTTGAAGGATAAGAAGGAAGAGTGGAAGTAAGTCTATCTTCCTCCAGCCTACTTTGCTCAATGGGTTGGCAATACAGAACGTGCCTGAGAGCCACGGCTCTGACTGGCCCTTTCCTCCTTTAAAAGAGTTCTGGAAGCACAAGTGACTGCTGTGAGCTTCCTCCTTCAGTGCCATCTCACCCTCAGCACTTCTTCCCACACACAAAAAAATATCCAGGACCTCCCCGCTCCCTTCGGTAGCTCTGAGGAGACCCTTTGGAAGGGAGGGGCAAATGGGACCGCTCAACTCTCCTAGAAATTCCTTGTTCCTTGAACTCACCTGCTTTTCACACTGTCTCCCTGCTGGCATGCGCCCTGTGCAGCTGAGCGATTCGGTGCGGGAAGGCCTGACTGACAGCATCCAGCGATATCACTCGGACAACAGCACCAGGGCGGCGTGGGACTCCATCCAGAAGTTTGTGAGTGCAGATGGGCCCCTCCCCAGCTCAACCCTGACTTCGTTCTCCAACCTCGGTCCCTGGAGGCTAAAAGGCACTTCCTTTCCTGGGAGTTTCAGAATCTAAGGTCCATTGCCCCTAGGGCAGGTCCAGAATATGCTTGCCAAGAATCACCTTGGTTCTTCCTTAAGTCATTTGGGTAATCTTATTTACGTTGTGGGTCATAACATAAAGAAGATTAATCGGGTTGTCTATAGTCTCTCTCTCATCCTTCACCAACTCAGATAGGCTCATGGGTTAAGTCCTACTAAGGAAGACCCAAACGTGTCATACTAGATTAGTTTGTGTCTTTTCCAAAATTTCCCTGAAAACAGAAATGATATAATACAAGAAATCTCTTTTGAATTCCTAAGTAGCCCAAATCCTGCTTGATACCTAGCCCATCAGCACACCATTCCTCATTCCCCCTCCCCATCCACGAATACCCACATTAACTCTGCATCCCTGCCTTGGTGTGTTGGGGGACACAGAAGGGTGAGGGAGCCAGCCTGGCACTGGCATAGTCTGTGTCGCAGACACCACCACTGTGGCCACATGGGGCCGTGGTCCTGCTGTGCCTGCTCAGTGTGGAGAAGCAGCACCACAGGAAATAGAGCCAGACCAGGGCTGGTTGACCTTGAGGAAGTCATTTAACCTCTCCGAGTCCCCAGTTCTTTATTTTTCAATTCGCTTTAGAAGTCTCTTTATTAGAGAGTTCTCTGGAATATCTAAAAATAAACAGAAGAATAGCAAAATGGGTTTCTGGGTACAAATCACCCAGCTTCAATAGTTAATATTTTGCCACTGTCTCAGCTAATCCCCTCTGCTTTTTTTGCTAGAATATATTAAAGCAAATACTAGATGTTACATCATCTTACCCACTCAATATAAAGATAATAGCCTCTTTTTTTAAGAACTTAAATTTTTAGAGCAGTTTTAGGTTTAAACAGAACAGAGAGAGGTACAGAGATTTCCCATATACCTTCAGTCCCCACACATCCATTTCCCCCATTATCAACAGAATAATTCTTTTTTTTAAAACCAAGGATCAATCTACATTTACACATCACTATCACCCATAGTCCATAGTCTACATTAGAATTCACTCTGTCTTGTACATTCTATGCATATGGACAAATGTATAATGACATATGCCCATCATTATAGTATCATACAGAGTAATTTCACTGCCCTGAAAATCCTCTGTTCTCCACCTGTTTATCTCTCCTCCTACTCCAGGGCGAGGAACCTTTTTTTCTGCCGAGGGCCATTGGATATTTATAACATCCTTCATGGGCCATACAAAATTATCAACTTAAAAATTAGCTGCTATATGTGGTCCAACATTTAATAAACTCACCCCTAATGCCTTGGCAGGGCCAGACGAAATGATTTCACAGGCTTTATATGGCCCGCAGGCTGCACATTCCCCACCCGTCCTACTCCCATCCTTGGCAACCACTGATCTTTCTACTGTCTCCATAGTTTGGCCTTTTCCAGAATGTCATATAGTTGGAATCATACAGTAGATAGTCTTTTCAAATTGGCTTCTTTCACTCAGTCATATGCATTTCAGGGTCCTCCATGTCTTCCCATGGCTTGATAGTTCATTTCTTTTTAGTGCCGAATAATATTCCATTGTCTGGATATACCACAGCTTATTTATCCATTCCCCTACTAAAGGACATCTTCATTGCTTCCAATGTCTGATTGTCTTACTTTCTGTGATCTCAAGACGGGTTGGTGGGTGTAGGTAGATCAGCCTGATCCCTCCATTATAGAGTCCCCTGTGTGTCTCATTTTCGATCTGTAAAGTGTGAATAAAGTAAACGTGCCCTCTCAACTTCAAGGAGTCTATGTGAATGCAATGGTATGATGGATTTGAAAGCATTTTGTCTCAGGAGCTGTAGTAGTCAGACCCATTCTGGATTTTCTGCTACACAGTCAGATATGAAGGGCCCACTTTTCTCCAAGGCCCACATTTTCGTTCTGTTGACTTTCTAACAATCGTATCTTTGGGGGGGCTTGGTTTTCAGCTGGATTGTTGTGGTGTAAATGGCACAAGTGATTGGACCGGTGGCCCACCAGCTACTTGCCCTAAAGATCCACAAGTTAAGGTAATTTGGGGCAACGTTTCTGTTATTGCCTCTTTAATAGAATGTTTAATTACCTTAGAAATTCCAGTCATATGGGACCTAGTCCTCCCAGCCAGAAACAAGGAACCTTGAACAAAATAGAGACCAGGGAGACAACCCAGGTAACCAGACAAATCAGAAAACAAAACAACAAAAAACAAGATCATTCAGACTAGAGACATTATTGAGAATCTGTGCTGCCCTACACTATTACATTAGAGGGCGAAGTGTATGTGCTAGTGGCAGAGGATCATGTCTTGATTTCTCCTGAGCAAGAAGTGGGTCTCCTTATGGCTGAAAGTGAAATCTGTAAGGTTGGGGTAGAAAAGCTTCTCCCTCTACCACTTTCTCTGCCCTCCTTCCTTGGAGATGGCAGCATCCAGCCCCTTAGTGAGATGAATCATAAGGGAAGGAGAAGTTGGGGGAGACAGGAGTTGGCGCAACTGTTGAAAGAACCTGCCCACTTGATTCGGACCTCCAGACTAGGCCCAGAGAGGCAGCCGAAATCATCTTCCAGCTCAACCAAGTCCTTAAGGTCCTGTTACCCCATGTTACCCACTCTTGGGGTTGTTTGGAAATCTCTGGAATTTTTTAGGTGTCTGAAGAAAGACTGGGACACCTACCAACCAGCAACTGCCCTGGAGCTTGGTAGGACCCTGATAGGTTTACTGGCTTTTGAAGCAGAAGCTGAAACGCAACCAATCCTAGCATTGCATTGCCTACATTTCCGTTTGTTAATTTCAAGTCAGCAGTAAATGTTCAAAGAACATAAGGACATCTGTTGCTGACATACCTTTCAGGAGTTAGTTGAACTCATGTGTGAGGATTTAAGACTTCTACTTAAGGTATCATTGTAATAATAACACCACCAAAAAAATCTTCAGTTCAGTATTCTCTACTTTATGACTATATTTTTATACATAAAGAAAATAAAAATATAACACCTGGCTTAAGTCTCTTGGCATAAGGCAAAAGACAACTATCTTCCCAAATAAGCCTCTTAATAAAGTTGAATAATATAGTGGTATCATTTGTACTTGTAATTTTTTCTAGGGTTGCTACATAAAAGCAAAATCGTGGTTTCAGTCCAACTTCCTGTATATTGGCATCATCACTATCTGTGTATGTGTGATCCAGGTAAGAGCTTAACCATAGGACTATCTTCAGTATTAAATGTGTTACGTCATATAAAGTTTTGAACAGTACCAGTTACATAGTATGTGCTCAATAAATGTGAGCTCCACAAGTCAAGTAGCAAATAATGTTATTACCAATTTCAAGCAGACAGAAAATATGCTATAAGAGCTATCTGGTCAACTTATCCTTAAGAGGAAAGCTTGTGACAGACTCGAAAAAAATTGGCTTTATATGCTAAGCAGGAATTGATGATGAAAATTATAATTAATTTCCTTGTTGTTTCTCTTAGTTTGACAAGGCAGGAATCAATTGGGGAGAGTTTTGTCTTCTTTTATATTATGTGATATTTCTATCATTTTTATACCCACATGTTTTGGGTATGTCACAGATTAGCTAAGACTTAATCAAGGAGCTCAGAGAAAAACCAATTTTCTCTGCTTGGAAACCAAGGAGGATTAGAGCATAGGGCAGTGATGGCGAACCTCTTGAGCTCGGCGCGTCAGCATTTTGAAAAACCCTAACTTAACTCTGGTGCCGTGTCACATATAGAAATTTTTTGATATTTGCAACCATAGTAAAACAGACTTATATTTTTGATATTTATTTTATATATTTAAATGCCATTTAACAAAGAAAAATCAACCAAAAAAATGAGTTTTCGTGTCACCTCTGACATGCATGTCATAGGTTCACCATCACTGGCATAGGGACTGGCATAGGGAGAAATGACTCGTTGCATGAGGCGCTGACTTGTGCAGAACATGCCTGTCCCAGCAGCAGGGCTTCTTAAGGTTTCTTAAAGACGTAAAGAGACAAGAGATGTCCCCAGACTCTATACTCCTGTCTTGCCAGCATCAGGCCCACTAGTCTCCCCACCGCCATTCTAAAGCTAAAGGAGACAACACCTGAGAAGGAATTTAAAGTGATAGCAGGAAAGATGGTCTCAGTATAACGGATACTTTCTTTTACTTTGGGGCTGATGCCAGAGGTTGTGGGAGAGATGGCCTCTTCTGTTAAAGATCTCCTATTTTCCCAACTCTTCTTAGGTGTTGGGGATGTCCTTTGCGCTGACTCTGAACTGCCAGATTGATAAAACCAGCCAGGCCCTAGGGCTGTGACCTGCTACTGCCTTTGCCAGAAAGACTCATTTCATCTCTGGAAATCCAAAACCACCTACAGCATGAAGGCCTAAATGATCACCTCCCGGACTGGCATCATTGTCCCGCTCTCATCCCTTCCCTGTTTTGACCCCTTTCTCACACAACCGGAGAAGAGGGTATTGGGCAGGCATTTCCCATCTCTGGAAGCAGGATATCATTCACCCACTCATGGTGGCAGCCATGCCACTCGACGTGGTGACACTAATACCTGAGCATTTTTCAGACATGAGAGACCAAGAGAACCTATGGCACTAATGGCTCAAGATCAAACGATGGGTCTAGGACTCGAATTTTTGCATCTTCTTATTGTCAGGTCTCTAGTCTCTAAATCATGTCCAGTTCACTCCAAAGTCAAGAAAGACACAAGCTGAAGGGATGTCTGGGGCCAGACTTACTGGATCATTGTCTATGGGCCTTGGCTACGGGAATGACAGAATATTCTCTCTTCACAAATAGTGGGGTTTCATTTCAATTTCCTATTCATTCATTCTGTCCTTCCAGAAGAAACTATGCAGTTATTCATATCCCGACTTCAGCCAATCTCTTAGCCTTTGATTTACATAACTGTGGAAGAACTCACCAGGACCAGTATCTCTGGTGGTTCAGCTGATACTCACATTCAGAAGAGTTCTGATATATTTTTCTTTATCACATAAGGTTTTGTTAATGCGCTATTTTAACTCTTAAATAAATAAAATAGCATATGATCTCAATCACTACGTTCCCATTCCTATATCTCAAATGCATGTTCCATGAATCATACTGATTGCCTTGCCAGCAAGCCAGGAATACTAGTTATCATCTATTGCTGCATAACAAATTCCTACCTTCCCCTTTATCTAAGGAAAGTTTCCCTCGTACTATAATATCTATTGAGGTCTTTCCAAGTATGAGACAATGTGCTGACAACTTTACATACATGTGCCCATTTAAATATTGACAAAATGTCTCCCCTGTTCACCTCCATAACTAACACACTCATAGAAACTTCATAGATCTTATCACGTTTTATTTTAATAATCTATACATTTTCCTTTATTAACCTTTGGCCTGATCAAGTCAGAAAAAGAGAGAGAAAAATGTACAAATTAACTATAAATAAAAATTGGGCCATAACCTCAGATACACAGTTAAGATTTTAAAGCCTGCAACAGAATATGATTTTTAAAATTTAGGCCAATCACTTTTTTAAATGTAAGTGCTATAGACAATTTTCTAAAATAATAAATATACAAATAGATTAAGAAAGAAAAGGAGTTCTATTTCTGGTAAGACAACAGACAATATTACTAGACTAAACTTCCCATTATAAACAACTAAAATGCTAGATTAAAGCTTTGAAACATTTTATGAGGACCACTGTTGTGCTAGAAATAAAATAAGGAATACACAAGCCAGAGACCTACTGATGGTGTGAACCAGAGAGGTAAAAGATATTTGAGGGCGTTTGCCAAACTAGGTCAACTTGGGTATCAGTTTTCACGGCTCATAGCACATAAAGTGCAAGAGGCAAATTTCAGTGTCCACTTAAGGTGGGGAGTTTAAGTAGAGATCTTTTTTCTTTTAAGTCAGAGACCCCCAAAGGCCTCTACTTTAGTGTAAGTGTGAACTATAAATACCACTCCTTTTCACCAAAGATTACATAAAAATTTGTTTAAAACTTGGCAAATTAGCAGAGGAAGGCAACATCTTAAGAAGTTGAATCCATAATCTGGCTGTCATGTTGATGTAAAGTGTAAATGAAGAGTGTCTGCATCATCCTCAAACTTTCAAACTAAAAATTTAAAGCACCCCAAACCAGAAGTTATCCCAGGCTCTGGCAAAAACAAAATTCACACATTTTCTGAAGGAACCAACTTAATACCAGGTTTCCATGAACCTCAAAAAAGCAAATTTTTTCATTTCCTTAAAAAAATGAAACTACTCAGTCAAATTCACTAAACACACGAGAAAATAAGACACTATGAGCAGTATGCGGGGGTTCCCTTTTCTCCATATCCTCTCCAACATTTGTCACTTCTTGTTTTATTGATAATAACCATTTTAACAGGTATGAGGTGTATCTCATTGTAGTTTTGGTTTGCATTCTCCTTATAGCTAGTGAAGTTGAGTGTCTTTTCATATGTCTGTTGGTCATTTGTATGTCTTCTTGGAAAAAGTGTCTGTTCAGGCCCTCTGTTCATTTTTTAAATAGATTCTTTGGTTTTTGTTGTTGCTGCTGAACTGTACGAGATCTTTATATATTTTGGATACTAGCTCCTTATCAGAGCATCTTTTGTAAAGAGAATCCTTGTACACTGCTGATAGAAATGTAAATTGGTACAGGCTCTATGGAAAACAATATGGAAGTTCCTCAAAAAATTAAGAATAGAGCTACCATATGCCCAGCAATCTGGGTATCTACCAAAAAATTTGAAAACACTCATGTACCCCTAGGTTTATTGCAGCATTATTCACAATAGCCAAGATGTGAAAATAACCTAAGTGTCCTTTGACCCATGATTGGCTAAATAAAATGTGGTACATATATACAATGGAATACTACACAGCCATAAAAAAGATGAAATATTGTCATTTGTGACAACATGGATGGATCTTGAGAGTATCATGCTAAGTGAAATAAGTCATATGAAAAAGTACAAGAACTATATCATTTTACCCATGTGTGAGATATAAAACAAAAAGCAACAAATGAACAAACAAAACAAACTCATAGACACAGACAACAGTATGGTGGTTACTATAGGGGAAAGTGGTGGGGGTTGATAAGGAAGTTAATATATATGGTGACAAAAGAAGACTAGACTTTGGGTGACTAGCACACAATGTAATATACAGATGAGGCATTATAAAGTTGTTCAACTGAAACTTATGTTATTAAACAAGTTACTCCAATCTATCATAATATGCTAATTAGACCAGACGGCCAAACAGCAGAATGACCGTCCGGACAACCTTCAGGATGCCCTTCTGGACGAAGCCAGGGCTGCAAGGGCCAAGCCCCTTGCACAAATTTCATGCATCAAACCTCTAGTAAATGTAAATAAAAATGGGAAAATAAGGCACTGTGAACCAAGTGAAACAACAAATGATAGAAAAGGACCCACAAAATATAACAGCCATATTTTTCTATTTACAAAAATAAATAACAGCCTTAAAATATGTGCACAGAAGAAACTAAAGACTAAACATTTTGAAAACTGAAAATATTACAAAAATTTAGAAATTTAAATGAATATGTTAAGTAGATTTGATACAACTAGAGAGAGATTAATAAAGAGGAACATTTGTATGAGGAAATTAATCAGAATGTAGCTGAAGTGTTTTAAGTTATGTCCTCAAAAAGGTATGTCCAAACGTACAACCAAGACAACTTTACCCAGCAAGGCTATCATTTAAAATTGAAGGAGAAATAAAGAGCTTCCCAAACAAGAAAAAACTAATGGAATTTATGACCACCAAATCAGTATTACAAGGAATGTTAAAGGGCCTGGTTTAAGAAGAAAGAGAAGTGAAGAAAAATAAAACAGAATAACATAGTTAAAAAAATAAAATGGCAATAAATATGTACCTATCAATACACTTTAAATGTAAATGACTTAAATGCTCCAATCAAAAGACATAGTATAGCTGAAGGAATATGAAAAAAAGACCCATATTTTGCTGTCTACAAGAGAGCCACCTCATAACAAAAGATACACAGAGGCTAAGAGTAAATAGATGGAAAAAGATATTTCATGCAAGTGGAAATGGGGAAGAAAGCTGGGATAGCAATAATTATATCAGACAAAATAGGCTTCAAGCCGAAACCGGTTTGGCTCAGTGGATAGAGCGTCGGCCTGCGGACTGAAGGGTCCCGGGTTCGATTCCGGTCAAGGGCATGTACCTGGGTTGCGGGCACATCCCCAGTGGGAGATGTGCGGGAGGCAGCTGATCGATGTTTCTCTCCCATCGATGTTTCTAACTATCTATCTCTCTCCCTTCCTCTCTGTAAAAAATCAATAAAATATATTTTTAAAAAAAAATAGGCTTCAAAACAAAGGGCATAACAAGAGACAATGAAGGACATTACACCTGTGGCCAATGTGACACAGTGGTTAGAGCATCAGCCTGCACATTGAAGGGACACAGGTTCAACTCATGGTCAAGGGCATGTGTATGAGTTGCAGGTTCAATGCCCGGCCCCAGTCTGGGAGTGTGCAGGTGACAACCAATTGATGTGTCTCTCTTGCATCAATGTTTCTCTCCCTTTCTCCCTCCCTCTCTACCATCACTCTCTCTAGAAATCAATGGAAAAACTGTCCTTGGGTGGGGGTTAACAACAACAACAACAACAACAAATATATATATATCCCAGTGCATGAAATTCGTGCACTCAGGTGGGGAGGGGTCCCTCAGCCCGGCCTGCACCCTCTCGCAGCCTGGGAGCCCTCGGGGGATGTCCCCTTGGGGAGTGGGCCTAAGCTGGCAGTTGGACATCTTTAGCGCTGCCATGGAGGCAGGAAAGGCTCCCCCACCACAGCCGCTGCGCTTGCCAGCCATGAGCCTGGCTTCTGGCTGAGCGGCGCTCCCCCTGTGGGAGTGCATTGACCACCAGGGGGCAGCTACTGCGTTGAGCATCTGCCACCTAGTGGTCAGTGCACATCATAGCAACTGTTTGGTCGATTTGCATATTAGCCTTTTATTATATAGGATAATCTGGCTGGTGTGGCTCAGTAGTTGAGGTTCTACTTATGAACCAGGAATCTGGCCATCTCACCTCCTTGTAAGGAGCTATTTTCTTTCGATCTGATTCTGGAACTTGAAGTCCACAAGGCATAAAGTCAAGAAGGAAAAATGAACGTAGCATGAGGGAGAGCAAGAACAACCTGGGTCACACTGGGACAAACGGAAGGCCATGGGGCAGATTGATATCTGTGTTAGTTCTTGGAATTTATGACCTAGATGGTAGGCATGTCCTTCAGAAGACTGGATTCTTTGTTACAGAGATAAACACAGTCACCTGACCAAGACTAAGAGAGACTAAAGATCCAGGAGATGTCCTTTCAGACTTGGTCATGTCTCAGGCCTATAAGATGAGCTAGTAGATCAGAGACAATGTGTGTGAGCTACAAAATGCTGCTTCATTTTGCCCTTCAAGTCTTCCACAAGTGTCTCTAACTAGAAATATATGCAAAGGAAAATTCTTGGAAATGTAGTTCAACCTAGCCAAGCTGACAATACAAAGACTCCCAGAGGTAGGAATATTTTTCTTAAATAAGACATAATGAGCAGTTGTATAGTAATAGTACATGTTTAAGTCATTTTATTCAAGAAAATAGGTAAGCATATCTCCAAGGCTCTTGAATATTTGACAGTATCTTTTTCTTCAATCCTTACCCAAGGTTATTTTTTTCCATTGCTTTTTAGAGAGTGGAAGGTAGAAAGGAAGGGAGGAAGAGAAAGAGAGACAGAGACAGAGACAGAGAGAATGAGAAACATTGATGTGAGAGAGGGAAACAGATTGGTTGCCTCCCACATAAGCCCCCACAGGGGCCAGGGATTGAACCTGCAACCCTTGACCAGGAATGGAACCTGAAACCATTCAGTACACAGGCTGACGCTCTAACCACTGATCCACACTGGCCAGAATGAGAATATTTTTTAATATCATATATTATTCAAAATGTAGATATTTAGAAAAGTCTCTATTTACATTTTACCTCTCAGAACTCTGTAAAAGTTGTTTTCCCCCCCTAGTGTTACTGAAACAAAAGTAGAAACTCAAGAATGATTCTTACTCCCTTTTAGGTAACATTAATTTTTTTTGTCTGAATAGTTCATAGTTATTCATTCTTTGTTCTTATAGCCTAAACCTTTCATCAAAACATGGTAGATATGGTTTTTGTGACAGACATTATTAGCTGATACCCAGTATCAGTTCCCTTTCTTCACCAACAGAAATATTGTTCCTAACCAAAATTTATCAGCTTTTACTGCAGTTTGCCCAGTAATCCAATAATACATAAGAGAGGTTCTGCTTTCCTAATATTTCGCCTCCTTATTCTTTTTTCCTGATCCTGAAACTAGAATGAGATATTTGGAAGTAAAGCTCCTTCATATGACTATATTGTTGTCAATCTCCCCCTTAAAGTCCTTTAGAAGTTTTTTTATATATTTAGGTGCTCCTATATTGGGGGCATATATGTTTACCGGGGTTATATCCTGTTGCATCAATCCCTTTAGTATTATGTAGTGATCTTTATTGTCTCTTGTTATAGCCTTCATTTTGAAGTCTATTTTTCAGATACAAGTATTGCTACCCCAGCTTTTTTTTTTATTTCCATGGAAAAAAATTTGCCATCCATTCACTCTTATCTCTGAGGTGGGTCTTCCGTAGACAGTCCATTCATGGGTAATGTTTTCTTATCCATTCAGCTACCCTATGTCTTTTGATTGGAGCATTTACATTTAAGTAATTGATAGGTACTTATTTATTGCCATTTTTATTCTTTAAGCCTATGTTTCTCTCTCTCTCTCTCTCTCTCTCTCTCTCTCTCTCTCTCAGCCCGGTGCACGAAATTCGTGCACTCAGGGAGCAGGGGGGGCGGGGGGCGTCCCTCAGTCCAGATTGCAAGAGGGCATAGTCCAGGCCGAGGGACCCCACCGATGCATGATCAGGGCCAGGGAGGGACACAGGAGGTTGGCCAGCCAGGGAGGGACTGTGAGAGGGCTCCAGGGTGTGTCTGGCCCATCTCGCTCAGTCTTGATCGGCTGGACCCCAGCAGCAAGCTAACCTACCAATTGGAGCACCTACCTCTTGGTGGTCAGTGCACATCACAGCAATTGGTCGACTGTATGTTCCCTGGTGAGCAGTTGAGCGGCCTTAGCATATCATTAGCATATTACACTTTGAATGGATGACTGGACTGGACATTTAGCATATTAGGCTTTTATTGTATTTATAAAAGGTTAATATGCAAATCGACCCAATGGCGGAATGACCAGTAGCTATGACGCTCACTGACCACCAGGGGGCAGACGCTCAGTGCAGGAGCTACCCCCTGGTGGTCAGTGCGCTCCCACAGGGGGAGCACCACTCAGCCAGAGGCTGGGCTCACGGCTGGCGAGCACAGTGGTGGTGGTGGGAGCCTCTCCTGCCTCCGAGGCAGCATTAAGGACCCCTTGGGGGATTCCAGACTTCGAGAGGGTACAGACCAAGCTGAGGGACACCCCCGCCCCCCCAGTGCATGAATGTCATGCACCAGGATTCTAGTATACATATACATATATACACATACATATACACATATATACATATATATGTATGTATATTACAGCAGTCCTTTTAACATTTCTTGCAATGCTCATTTGGTGGTAATAAACTCCTTTGGCATTGTTTTTGTCTGGGAAGCTCTTTATTTCACTATTTTTGAATGATAGCCTTTCTGAAGTCTTAATTTCAGATCCTTGCTTTTCATTACCTTGAATACTTCATACCATTCCCACTGACCTGTAGAGTTTCTGATGAGAAGTCAGATGACAGCCATATGGGAGCTCCTTTCTATGTACTCTCTTCATATGGCCTTTCTTCAGTGAGAACATGCTAGCTCCTCAGTGCATTCATGATGATGGTGGTTGATAGTAGAGGCACTCTAATATCTCATAAGGACACTGACCCTATTTCATCAGGGCCCCATCCTTCTGATCTCATTTAACCTCTACTGCATTAGAGGCCACATCTCCAAGTACATTTGTTAGTATCTGCATTCCAGTTTGGGTTCCCTCCATTTCCTAGTTGGTTTTAATAATTTGCTTGGGGATATGGGAAGGGTATGCAAGACATTACTGTGATTTTTATGTATCAGAGCTATAGAAAAAGTTTAGAGAAATGTTACTCTACATAATCCCTGCTAACCTATTCCCCACCCCCTCTTCTCTTTTCCTTAGTCAGTCTCATTAGTTTTTGGTTTATCCTTTCTGTATTTCTTTCACATAAACGAACAGATGTACTTTTTTATATCTTTTTTCTTATATGAAGGGCAGCATGCTGTAGAGTCTTTGTACTTTGTTTTCATTTTACAGTATATCTTGGAGAATTACTACGTATTAGTTCATAGAGCTCTTCCTCATTCTTACAGCTTAGTATTCTACTGTGTGACATACCATGGATTTTTCAACCACTCTCCTATCAATGGGCATTAAAGTTGTTTTCAACACTTCGCAATTAAAAACAAAATTGTAATTAATAAACTTATATATATATACTAGAGGCCCGATGCACGAAATTCATGCAAGAGTAGGCCTTCCTAACCCTGGCTGCCAGCACTGGCTTCCCTCTGGCACCCGGGACCTGGGCTTCCCTTCGGCACCCAGGACCCAGGCTTCACTCTGGCACCCGGAACCCGGGCTTCCCTTGCAACCCCGGCTTCTTCAGGAAGGACATCTGGTCTAATGAGCATATTACGCTTTTATAATTATAGATTTTCATATTGTTGGAGGAACGTCTTTTTTTTTTTTTTTTTTTTTTTAAAGTATATTTTATTGATTTTTTACAGAGAGGAAGGGAGAGAGACAGAGAGCCAGAAACATCGATGAGAGAGAAACATCGACCAGCTGCCTCGTGCACATCTCCCACTGGGGATGTGCCCGCAACCCAGGTACATGCCCTTGACCGGAATCGAACCCGGGACCCCTCAGTCCGCAGGCCGACGCTCCATCCACCGAGCCAAACCGGTTTCGGCAGGAGGCACGTCTTAAAAATACAATTGCTAGTCTTATTGGTTGAAAGGTAAGTACGTTCCTTTGTTAGACATTGCCAAATTTCCTTCCAAAAGAATTGTACCAAATTGTATTCCCATAGCAATGTCCTCACAGCCTTGCAAACAGAATGTGTTGTCATATTTTTAAATCTTTTCCAGCTGACCGAGAAATGGTATCTGAATGAATACCATTTATCCAATTTTTAACTTGCATCTATCCAATTTTGAATTCATTTTTAGACATTTTCATGTTTGAAGACCATTTCTATACCTTTTATGGTAAATTATCTGCTCATGTATTTTTCTCATTTTTCTGTTGGGTTTTCGGTCCTTTTCCCTTCCGTATACTTTTAACCAAATCACTTGGCTATCTTGGTTGAGGCAAATTTTGGGTGTGGATGATAATCGGAAGCTGGACTTGGTCTGTGTTAACTTTGAGATACCCATTAGACTTTTAAGTGGAAATGTCAAGAAGGCTGTTGGAGATACAATGTTGGAAGTTCCCAGATATAGATGGCATTTTGATCCATGAGAACCAGATGAGATCATCCCATGAGTAAGTGCAGATGTAAAATAAATTCCTACATTACCAAGATCATGGAGAAGGGAAGGAACCAGAGATTGAGAAGGACCAATATGGTAGAAGGAAAACAAGATTGGTGACACGGAAACAGAGCAAAGAACAAATTTCAAAGACAGTCTGAGAAAGTGTCAACTGACCATACAATAGCAATTGTTAGAAACTTTGAGGGGGGGAAAAGCTTTAGTAGGGTGGTAAAGATAAAACCCCAATTTAAGTGAATTTCAGAATGAGGAGCAGGAGTTTGAGACCATCAGCATATTTAGGGAATTTTGTTGTGAAGTATTCAAGCCACATATTGTATCATAAAGTACAATGGAAAGAATTATGGGTGTTTGAGGATTTCATGAGCAGCAAAACCTTAATAATAAAGAAGCAGAAAACCCAAAAGAAAGTAGGCTAAAACAAATGTGTTAAATAAAAAGAAGAAATGAACTGGAAAGTGGATGCAATGTCCTTACAATAATTTTAGTTGAATTTATTTAACAAATACTGATATATTAGTCAGGAACGATTCAAGATATAATTCATTTAATATTCTCTTCTTCTAATCCTCAAAATTCATTTCATTGTTTTTTTTTTCAATTTTTAAATGTACTCAGACATTAGATGAGCACACAGATTTATTGTATTTATCCTATCCTCCTAAGGGATGTTTATCCAGATCTAT
Source organism: Myotis yumanensis (assembly GCF_028538775.1). Classification (NCBI taxonomy): domain Eukaryota; kingdom Metazoa; phylum Chordata; class Mammalia; order Chiroptera; family Vespertilionidae; genus Myotis; species Myotis yumanensis. Next base: position 6,339,696 of record NW_027223768.1, read on the forward strand.
GACTTTAATTAATATCTATTTACTGATAGCCTTTAATATCTATTTTTAGTTTAGTGGGAATATGAAGTTTCAACTTTTAATACTTTAGCTTATTGTATTTTCTATAACATACATGTATTGCTTCTTTAATAAAAAACAACACTTAAGCCCTAACCGATTTTGCTCAGTGGATAGAGCATCAGCCTGCGGACTGAAGGATCCCAGGTTCGATTCCAGTCAAGGGCATGTACCTTGGTTGCAGGCACCTCCCCAGTAGGGAGTGTGCAGGAAGCAGCTGAATCAGTTTCTCTCTCATCAATGTTTCTAACTCTCTCTCCCTCTCCCTTCCTCTCTGTAAAAAATCAAAGAAATAAATTTAAAAAACAAAACAAAAAACACTTAAGTATTTTTTTCAAAGGAAGTAATGACTCATGAAACTATGTTCTCGCTGATGGATAAATTAAGAAGATGAATTAAAAAGACTAACAACTGATCACTGGATCTAGCTACATGGAAGTCACTGTTGTCCTTGACAAGAATGAATTATAATTATATCTTGAATAGTTCCTGACTAATATATCAGTATTTTCTGTTTTCTATTTTGTCAATGTACAGGTTTTTATTTGACCTTACTTCTAGGGATTTGTTAATCATTTTTTAAAATAACCTTTTCTTCCTTCTCCCCATCCCTCCCACCTTTCCAAACTCTCCAAAACAAAGATAACCAGATAGAAAACTGTTTGACTCTTTTAAGAAAAACCACATTTTACATTTTTAAAAAGTATTCAATGTGGCCATTGTTCGCATTTACTTTTCACACAGTCCAAGTTACATATTTCGAAAAAGCAGCATTTGCGTAGAAATAGTAACATATCATGTTAAGCAAACAATACATTATATATAGCCCGAATTCTAAAACTCATGTTGGATTATATGAAACTATTTTGTAAAAGATACAAAACAGGTATCCCTCAGTCTTGAAAAAAATGTTTGAATTTTTAAATAATGCTATATTTTTTTTCATGATATTAAACAAATTTACAGAGGTGAGCAGAAGGTATCATCATTTCATGGGCAAAGAGACTGAGTATATATACAAGCCCAGTGGCAAAACTAAGTAAGTTTGGACTGATTTCCTCTCTTGGATTGTATAATTTCAATAGTATTCCTGAGCAATTTAGCTAAAGATACAAACAGTAATAAAAATCCTGCACAGATATTCAAACTTGGGGGATTCTAGTTAAAAATAACGAAACAAAAACATTACACGAATTTTCCTTCCAAAAAAAATGATAAAAATAGATTTAGGTAGCCCATGTACATTATTGAAGTTATATGTGAATCAACCTTTTCTGCATTCTTTAAACAAAATTTTATAATCAACTGATGAAAAACCAAACTTCATATTCAATGACACTTTCAGAATGCATCTATAGTTAACTTAATGCAAAAACATCTGGTAAAAACAGAGCTTATTCACTGAAGTCTTTAAGTATGACAACATTTTATTATTTTTGGTGCATCTTCTTACGCATTTCTTCAAGGGCTGCTTCTTTCTCTCTCAGCATTTGTTTAAGTCTTCTTATTTTTTCATCTCGAATGGTTTCTTCTAATTCTGGTGGTGTCATGGGAAAAATATCTTCAGTATAATTTCTGGTTAAGGAATGACTTTGTCCAAAATCTGTATCTGAACTCAAAGCGACTTTCTCCTGATTTTCACGAGTATAGTGTTCTACTTCAGTTCTTTCTTCTCTGGTTTTATCGCAGCTTGTAACAATGTTACGGTGTGATACATCTGAAGTTGGTAAAATACAGCTAATTCCTCCATTTAAAGCTGTGTTATAAGCACTATCGGTTTTTCTCTTCTTTGCGTGATCCATCTTCTTAACGGTTTTTGCTTTTCTTTTCTTATCAAAACCCTGTTGCAATGTTGAGTACAATTCCAATGGAAAAGCAAATTATTAGTGCCATATATAGAGTGTGTGCTCTGAAATTTAACAAGTTTAAAGATATAAATACCCAGCAATTAAATTCAACTCAACAAAATATATTGAGAACAACTACCGCAAGAGATTAATATTTATGGTACCAACCAGCAATATCGTAATGATTTTCATTGAGAATAAATTGCTAAATTCACATTTTCCTGCTTATGTTAAGTATAAGAATCTATACTGATCTACCACCAAAATTTAACAGCCATTTGTGAAGAACCTGAGAATTGATTTACATTTTATTTTCCATTTGCATGGTAGGCACATACTAAAGATTTTCATTGGGAAAGATAGACTGATCTCTGATCTTATAAGTAGAATGACAGTAGACAAAGTTACAGGGAGGCTTCTTTTCATCATTATTGACCATGTAGATTTCTTAAGATGTTAGTAGTAAGAGTAATGTTGCAATAAACATCTGCATGCTTATATTTTTCCCTACAGTTGGATTATTTATTTTAGATAGGGTCTTCAAAGTAGTATAATTAAAAAGCTATGGCCATTTTCTTATAATTTTATGATGAAAAAAAATAAACAGTAGGTGAATAAAAACACTTGAAACAACACCATTAACTAACCATGGATGCATTTTTACCTATGCATATATAGTTCTTTTTAACACCATTTTGGTATAATACATATATATGCAAAGGTGGTAACTAATTTATATTAAGACATAAAAAAATTAATACACTCATGCCTCTTTGGAGTACCTACAAAGAATACTTTAAAATCTATTACCTGTTTTCTCTCTTCCTCCTTCACTGTAAACTTTGTCTCATTGTCACTCTTCACCAAACTCTTAAAGGAATCAAAATCTCCAGCACCCAAATGGTCAGGAATCCGAGTAAGTCTTATTCTCAAATCTTTAGTAAGACCAAATAGCTTTTTAAATTCAGCATCAGTCTTCAGATATGCCTTATTGCTTCTTCCTTGAGAATTTTTGTCATTTCTTTCTTGAGCACCTTTTTGTAATGTTGATGCCATCTCATTCTGGATCTGAAATTAGGAAAAGAAAACACACAAACAATACTACCCATTACTTAAGCTATTTTATCAGACTGGTAACTAAATGATTTCCTCATCTTACTTCAAGCATGCTTTAAAGTCCTAAATGGTTGGTTTGCATTAATCTTGCCTTACCACCATACTTGAAAAACTGAACTGAGTCAAATAAATAAGAAATGTTTCCATGCAATTTCTTATTTATTTCACTTTCTTGCACTAGAAAGGTTACAGTTACTCAATTCTCAAACAACTGAAATGAGAACACACACTAATGACAAGTTAAAAATAATCTAAGTGACATTAATTAGAAATTGTAGTCATCTGAAAAAGTCTTATGCCTTTAACCAATCTTATAGTCAAATCAGAATTTACTTCCTTATATCTCTGGAGTTCAATAAATTCTGTACTGAAAGAAAAGAAACACTGACATTAAGTAGACCTCTAAGTAAGAAAAAGGTGGGTACAAATATTTAGTGAGCACAGAAACACATATCTTAAGTAGAACAGAAAGATTCTTATGTGGATATGTTGGATAATTGGATGCAGAGTCAGAAAGTAGGGCTAAAAGGAGGGGGTAAATTTATCTACTAAAAAAATAATTCAATCAAAGATGTTGATAAATCCTATTTCCACAAATGACTTAAAAGGTGCTGTATGGCCCTGTCCTACCCCTTCCACCATCTACTTTTAAAAAAATTGACATATATATCACCACAAAACAAACCCCCTAGGCTCTTCTATATGCATAATATTGATCTCTTCATTACTAAAAAGTAGGCTATTAAATATATATGTATACATGTACGTGTATGCATGTGTACAAATGTATGCATGCATGCACACATAATTTTACTAAGCTTTTAATTCACATTATCCTTTTCCAACTCTTCTAAACCCTGTTGCTCTGTGATCTTGTTTGACTTCGTTTTAAAGATTTGGCATGCCAAATGCCAAGACAAAGATACAGCTTGGTCTCTCTCAATTATATTCCTCCTCAAACATTTCCTTCAGATAAAAGCTTTGACTTAGCATTCACATGTATATGGTGTGTGTGATGGAGGATGGGAGAAGAGGGGAGAAAGGTATGCTAGATAACTTTGAGAATTAAAAAAGAACACTTTTCTATACAGATAAAAAGAACACCCTGACATGGGAAAATTACCTTCGGTTCTTGGTCTCTGAAAACACACTGTTGTGAAGTAATACTTGTTGCATCAATAGAGGAACTTATTTTCTCTATGCTCTGGATGGTATTTTCTTTTGGGGGGGCATTTTTTCCTGTACTAAATCCATTTGGAAAGTCTGCCTTTAGGAATAAAGTCTTACTCTGTTTTAAGTAGTTAATGGGTGGGTTCAGATTATTTGGGTGTAGGATAGAAAGAGATGGTGTCTCCACTTTTTTATTCTTCTCTGCCCTTAGATTGGCCATGGAAGCAAGCTGGGTGTTTGAAAATGATTTTGTCTCCATCTGGGAAGATTTATTTTTTGCCAAAACAAAGTTTACAACCTCTCTGGATAGTTCTGTTACTGGACTTGGGCTCACTATCTGTGATATATCTTTTCTTGGTGGAATATCAGGAGAAACAGAATTCTGTTGATCAATTTGTGATGACAAAACATCTGTCCCCTTTTTAGCCAACAGATAGATTTTCCCATTACACATAACCAACGCATTATCTTTAATAGGCATACTTTTGGATTGTGCCCCACTAGGACTGCTGGTACTCAATGGTGGCATCTTTATAGTATTACCTCCCACACTTTTCTTTTCTACAAAACTTTTTAAAATCTGTGAAGCCACATTATTTGAAGACTTAACAGGAACAAGAGATGGAGTACAAGGTTGTCGATTTTCTTGAAAAATCCATTTCACTGGAGCAGCTTGAGAATGCTGACCACCTTTTAATTGTGTCTCTTTTGCAACATTCATTGGAATTTGTGTGGCATTTAGTATCACTGGCTTTGCTATTTCTGTAACAGGTTTTGGATAAATGTGTTGAAAGTTCTTGGTAGCTACATTTTTCACTGTTTTTACTGGAGATACATAAATAACAGAAGGTATTTGGGAAGCCTCAACTGTTCCTGAGGTGCTTGTGGTTGCAGTTGCAAGTATCTTTTGCTGAATTGAAGGAGGCAATGATGTCGCGGGTACAGATTTCACTTCAGCATGGGCTGGAATCTGTAAATGATGCCCCGAAGGCAAAACTGGAGGTTTCACAGTCATTGGAAGGCTCTGAGTATTTACTAAAATATAAGATGAATCATTTTGTGTTGAGGAGGAAGAAACAGCCAATGTTTGCATGGTGAGTCCATCAATTTTTACACCATGACTCTGAACTTTAGAAACTGATGAGGTAAAAGTTTCAGTTCCCACAGTAGTAACTCTAACTTTTTCTGCTGTATCTACTGTTCTTGTAAATAAATAGTTTGAAGAACTGGCTGGCTGAAAAATGGGCAATTGAGTTGTTGATGAACTTGTGGAAGAGCTGGAAATCTGAGTCTGAAAAGCAACTTGAACTGGGCTTCCTGTATTCCCTTTCAAAGCATCAGACACAACTGAAGATTGAACTAGTGGTATAAGATTTCCAGAGAAATTAGGAATTGGAAGTAACTGCAGAAGATTTTTTCCATCCGAGCCAATCGTCTGAACTACTTGGTACATGCAGCCTGAAACACTTAAAAGAACATGAGTAAATAAATACAACATACTACAATGACACATACATTTTATTTAAAACCAAATTATTTTCAAATATTTAAAAATATTTATATATAAAATATAATAAGAGTATATCATTTGTCACTGATTTTTCAAAGTGAAATATTACAAAGTAAAAGTTTTGAAAAAAAAAAATAGTCAAAGAAATGATCATAACCTTTAGATTTCACATGATTAGACAATACATGTAAGATAGGAACATTTACCCTAAAACTGTGTTTCCTACTGTTTTACTCTATATAAAATTATGTCTACTGGAATATGCGTCTCTTAAACTATTAGCATCCTCCCTCCTTCTTTTCCTTGAATTCTTTCCTCTTGACCGCCTCCTTTAACTTTTATTGACTAGAATTCTCATTTCACTTCCATTTATGCTTATTCTATTTCCCTCACTCTTCCCAACCCAATCTGTTGTGTTCTTCCCACTGACAATGACTTCCAAGTTCTACTGTTAGCTATTTTTCTTATGCTAAGGCATCTCTTATGGTAATACCTTGGTGTGCCACATTTTCAGAGACTAAGCTAAGTTACTCTTGTGGGAACCATTTTCTTCTTTGATTTATTGTCTCGGCACATCTGAAGTTTGGAGCTCAACAGTCCTTGGTATGGCAATTACTCATATTAGTTCCGACTGCCTACCAATTCATATATAACTGCAATGTCATTTTAGCTGAATGGTTTTCAATGAACATGGAACACATTTTAAAGTAACTTTTTACAAATTTTTTACTTATTTTAGTAATATTTTTTCATCTTACCAATTTTGATCGGATATTTATGAGCTATTTTTAAGTACAGATTGTAAGATTTTTTTAAAATCCCGTATCAATCACTGTATAATCAATTATTTGTAAATTTCTTGAACGCAGGCACCTCAACCTATTTATACCTAAAACTACCTTTCAGTTCCTGAAAATACCAAGACCTCATGGAACTCAAGGCCATCATACATACTGTTTCTCTACCTAGGTACTCCTCTCCCACCCACATTAACTCAAGTCTCAGCATAAATGATACTTCCCAAGTATCTGACCACCTTAATTACCCTTCCCCTCCTTTATAGTCTAAAATACTACACCTGCTGATTTCCTTCATGGTACATATCACAAGTTGTCATCAAGTTTTAATTAATCTCGTGCTCAATTCTAGCAACATGAGTACAGAGTCCATGTCCTATAAAACCAGTGTGCCCTAATATGACTAGGATCAAATAAAGAAAAAAATGTAAGGGCAAAGGAGTTCTCAAAAGTGTAAAGCTGTGTATTACTGCATATACTAGTATGTGTTTTTAAACCTCAGGTATTGATAAAAAGCAAAGCCAAAAATCCTATGCACCCTAGAAAGCACTGGAACTCAGTTTTACCTTTTTCTAACCCAGAATAACATTAACGGCAGCTTACAAATATTTAAAACAGATTTCTGGTTACTTGATATTGCTTCAATAGGTTATATTTACTTTTAGTAAGTGAAAAGTTAATCTCTAAAGAGAAGCACAAACATAAAGTATAAATTCTTGCATTCAGGGCTTGAAGAGGAAAACCAACCTCATCCCCTCCCCACCCCCAAAAAGTACATATAAACTGGATCAGAACTTAATGTCTGCTATGGTTCAGGCACCAGCCTCAGTTATAGGGAAAGAGTCAATAAAGTAGCCTCTGGATCTCCCTGATTTTATATAGTCCACAAGCTAAGAATGGTTTTTAAATTATAAATGATTTCTTTTAAAAACTCACAATATTGTTGTGATATGAACATTTTATGAGATTCAAATTTCAGTGTCTGTAAAGTTTTATTAGTACGCAGATGCACTCATTTTTTTCCAGGTCCTGTATGTATATGGCTGCATTCCTGCTGCAACAGTAGAATAGAGTGTGCAGGAGGTAGCCAATCAATGATTCTTTCCCATCATCGATGTTTCTATCTCTCTCTTCCCCTCTCACTTCCTCTCTGAAATCAATAAAAATATATTTTTTTTAAAAACTTTCTGTTTTCTTAAAGAACATATTCTGATAGCTAAAGTCAGAACTAAAACTAGAATCTGATTCTGCATCCCATGCTCTAGTTTGGTCACTTCAAAAGAAAAATCAACAGGCTAATTATCTTAAACCAGCTGGGTTTGAACTGGAAAAATAATACAGTTTAAGGCTTCAAAAGAGAAAACAGGAATAATCTTGGAAAGATTATGGGCTTCTAATCTTGGCTCTTCCAATTACTAGTTGATTGGTAAATTTACTTAACCTCTTTGAATCTCTGTCTCATCATCTGTAAAATGGGAAAAATGGGTTTGCTATGAAAAGTAAATGAAGGAACTGGCTGGGATTATGATAAGCACCCAATATATGCTAGTTATCATCCTCCATTAAAATATATAATTGGTGCCCAAGAATAAGCAAATGAATCAGATAGTTTTGAAAATGTGAGAAATTTAATAAAAAGGTATGAGAACTTTAATAAAAGGTATACTAAACGTATTTACAATATTATGTAACTGACATTTTTATAATTCTAATACTGATGTGAAGCATTTACATATTAGAAATGGAATAATAACAATTTTGCAGGCTAATGAACATTCTGCAAAATATATTTTTTCAACTATTAGGAGACCTTTTTGCCATCTTACTATCTATTATTTAACTTTAATATACATATATAATATACATAAAAACATAATGTAATAATATATATGTATATATGTATATATATATATATACATATATATATTAGAATCTATTATAAATAGCCCAGCAAGCTGGGTATTGCTGTTCCTATTTTATAGTTGAAAAAATAGAGGTTTAATAATATTAAATAATTTATTCAGAAATACATGCTCTCTTGGGCAACTCCATCCATTTTTTGTTTACTTTAGCATAATCCCAACATAACAGGGTTCAAAAATTCAATTGTATTAAACTGTTTTAAATTGAGAAATTAATGAAAAATTAACTGCTCCAGATATCCTGCAATGGTATGTCTGTCTGTCTACCTGTCTCTCTCTCTCTCACACACACACACACAATCACAAAAGAAAACATAATAATACCTACACTGTTTAAAACAAAATACACACTGAACTCACAATGGAGCATTATCTAACCAAAGAAAGCCACCTGCTAAGGACACTCGTTTTAACTTCCCATTTAAGAACAAAGGGTTAAGGGCAGATAGAAGCCAATTGACAATCACATGACATCCTAATTCCTATTATTATAGGATGCATTATCATAGGCTTTTATTATAATACCTCTAAGCTGATGATTCACATCTTTATTTTCAGCTCTGAGCCTGAGTTTCAGATTCAAATATCTCTCAGATGGCTTTCCTGGTGTGTTCATCTCAATTTACCAATATCTACCCAGAAAACTGGCATCATAATTGATGGTCTTTTCTTCATGTCAATTCACTGACAAGGTCTATTTTCCCTTCTATATTCTTTGAATCCGACCCTTACTTTACATCAGGCAATTCAAGCCCAAGCATCTCTGAAAGGACAACTAATATAGAATCTCTAGATGCCTGATCCATCGCCCCCAAATCCATACTAACATTGTTTATCTAAAATGTACAGGTGACCATGACAGTCCTTTTCTTAAATCCTCCAAGAGATAGTCTATTCTCTTCAGCAGGGCAAACAGAATCAAACAATAAATGCCAATTGTTAGTAATAAGACATACTGGTACTTTATTTTACCAATTCTCTCTGCCTAGACATAGCCTACATTCTTTTAATTTGTTGAACCTCACCCAAGGATATTTTTTTCCCCATTGATTTTATTTGAGAGAGAGAGGGAGGAAAAGAGGGAGGGAGGGAGAAGGGAAGAGAGACAGATAAAAACATCAATGTGAGAGAGACACATCCATTGGTTGCCTCCCACACACACCCCAATCGAACCTGCAACCCAGGTACATGCACTTGATGAGGAATGGAATCCCAGACTCACAGCCTTTCAATGTGCAGCCAACGCTATAACCACTGAGCACACTTGCCAGGGCACCTGCATTCATCTTTAATTTAATAGCTGATACTTACATTCCCCAACTCAACTGCTCCAGAAACCTTTCCAACAATTCCTATTCTCTATGCCCTCACAATATTCTGTGCACAACACTTAAAAAATGTAACACATCATCTCCCTTCTAGACTGTAAAGTTTTTCACAATCATGGCCCATATCCTATTTTTTAGTTGGTCTCTCCATTTTGCACAGTCTATCAGAGTAGGCATTCATTGAATGCTACCAGATGTTTGAACTATACTAAGAGTAAGTATTGAACTAGGATATAAACCTAGGTCTCCATAACTCCACAGCTTACTTTCCACTATACTTTTCTGACTCCTGATTTGCTCTTTGTTAATAAAGCCTAAGTCAAAATAAACTTAATACCTACTATCACAAATATCTTCCAGATTTTTCCATTGTATACAATTAAATGTGAGTTTTACATTTTAAGCACTGATGAATTAGAAATATTTTAAACAATAAACTTTTTGTATCACATTAGTAAAAATATTATAAAAGGAAAGCAGTAACTCAAGAAAATTCACATAACTATAGAAAAAAATCATAGCAATTTAAAGTTTACCAAAAAAATAAATGATTTAGTACCATAAAAATTATCAGAAAAACAAAAACACTAAGTTCCCAATAAAGAACTAACATTAATTAAATGTCTTACAAAATTCTATTTGGAATGCAGATTGTTACAAAACAGAATAGAAACTAATATGCAACCAATAACCAAAGGGAATGGTTTGAGGAAAAAAATGCATTTGAAGATGATGAAAGTATGCATAAATCAATGAGTTAATGAGCACCAAATGATTTATGAATGTAATAAAAACGTGATTCAATTGGTAATGTGTTATAAAATGCCAAAAACAGATAGCCAACAGGTTAGAAACAGGATTAAAAAGTTAAAGTACACAAAAAATGCAAAGTTCTTACTCTCTTATTTCTGATATTAAAAACAAATGCAATCCTGAAACAAACTGAGTTAAGTTAGGTTAAGTCAGATGTCATCAATATTCAGATACTAAAACAAGGTAGAAGACAGTTATTAAAAAATAATCCTACTTCTGCATATCCATACAGAGCACTGCCTCTGCCACTCTATCCAACTTCCACCAAAAATAACCCAATAAGCAACATACATATACAAAAGCTGACTCTTTTGATGATTTGAAATACAATGCAATAGCTATTTCTTGGCAGTTCTTCAAAATTATATTATTTCAGCTCACCCCGTTTAGTGGCGGTCTCATTTTAAAATATTACGCATGTCTTTTAAAAGTCTTTATTACAATTTAGGTTTTGAATCTACTTATAATGAAAGGAAACCTACTTCGTGGGCCACAATTTGTACAAAAGTTATATTCTTATAACATTTTAACAATGCTTTTCTATTTTTCCGGTTTTACATATATTCACTTTTAATCCTTAACCTATCTCTAGGTGGTCATATTTAAATAATGAAAACTGAGGTGCTTAGCCTCATGAAGCTAGCATTACACCTAGGCAGTTTGACTTTCTTCATAAATCCTCTTCCATGAATTTTACATCTTAACTTCCATGCTTCCTTCTTCACATTTTCCTTCTGCAGAGACCCATTAACTTTTTCTCACCACTCATTCATTATACGTCCACTAACCACGGCGTGAACAACTTCAAATATTCTACCGGAGCTAACAGTTTTGTTTCCGTTTCATTTGTCGATTAACAGAAGCTTCAAAAAAAAAAAAACAAAAAACAAAAACAAAAACAAAACAACACCCTACTGAGTCAGGAATAAACAATTTTCTAAATTTACGAACAAGTATGTCTTTAATACTGGAACCTCCCTATATCAAATATAGTTTTTACACAGATATCCAGTTAGAGATGGCATTCGCACTACCCCTGCTTCAAATACGCTGTTCCAAAAGATTGATTTTACAGGAGCATTTCCAGGTTTTCCTTTTTTTTTTCTCTCCAAATAAAGCTGTTATTTGAAAATTTAAAATATTCGATTCCCTTATTCTAGAAAAAATTTTCGGTTCTGAATTTATATACTCTTATCAATGACACAAATATATCCTCTCCTCACTCTTAAAATTATGGCTATTTTCACTGAAGGTCCAGCGCCACCTGGGTTGCACTTGCTAATCCGCGCAGATCGCTGCTTTTTTTTTTTTTTTTTTTTTTTCTCCTGCGTGTGCGCGAGAACCTTCCAGAAGGGTTTGGTCACACAGGAGCGTCGGCCATGTTGGTTTTCCTCTCCCGTGGAGCTCTATTCTTTCCGCCTATGAAATCGGAGAAGCCGGCCGGGGCGGAAGCTGCCTGCGAGAGACTCTGAGGAGGATTTAGGTTCCGAGAAGGACGCGCTCTAAGGGCTCTGACCGCCAGGGAGCCGGCGCGTCGGGAGCTGCTCCCCCTGCGGGGCGCGCCCCTCGGAGCCGCGGTGACAGGAAACGACGGCCGACTCGACATCCTGCTAAGAGACGGGCGCGGGGCGGGCGTGTCCCGCCAGACTGGCAACCTGTACTTACCAGGGCGAGGCGCTGCCTGACTTTTCCTCGGCGGCTTTCAAGATGACTCCCTGTAGGTTATTGGACATTTTAGAGGGAGGGAGGGACCAGCGCATCCAAGAGAGTGGGCAGTGTGGGGCCGGGGTCCTCCCAGGGGCGAGAATCAGAGCGACAAAATGCGGGGCGGCAGTTGCCCCGGAGCAACTCTGAAGGGGTTCGAAGCTGAGAGGACGACAACGGCGAATTCTCCACAGGGCGTAGCTCCGAGCCTCGGAGGGAGGCGGCGCGGCCACCGGAAACAGGAAGAATGGACGCCGAGGACAGCGACGGCCGAGCCCCAAGCTCAGAGAGAACCAGCCCGAGTCCCCGCCCCCCGAAGCTTACCGCTTCGCTCCGGAGCCTCTCGGAGTCGGCGCAGGAGGTGTGGCCTGAATAGCACCGCCCCCAGCAGTGCCGGGTCCAACGTGGCGAAGACCGAAGCCGCCAGCCGAGGTACAGATCGGCCAGCGTCTCCCGGATCGTCATATCCGGTCGCCAAAGCGATTGGCTGGCTGAAGCCCCGCCTTTATAACGCGATCCAATCGCAAGTGACGTTTGGTATCTCTTCTTCCGGATCAAGAAACGAGTCACCAAAGAAATTTCTCCAGTTACCTACGCAAATAAAATGTTTCCGGGGTCAATTGTAAATTTTCTGCCTTGGTGTTCGCCGCTAGTGTAACTTTTCCTCGCCGCCAGACCTCGGAGGGCTCTGGGAATCGGCCCGCGCTGGCGGCGTGAGGACATTGTAGCCGCATGACTGCAGCCAGCGCCGTGTTACTGCTACTTTCGGAGCATTGATCAGTTATTTCCTCTGAACTGAAGCTTTGTGTCTAGACTTAACCTCTTTGTGCACGCTCATGCCTTGGTCAGAATTATTGTCACATAGTTAATTCATTCTCTGAAAGTTTCATTCCCCATATAGTTGGGGGTTTTTTGTTTTGTGTTGTGGGTTTTTTGCATCTTTATTTGGATCTTCATAGAAAAGCTTTTCAGAAGTCTCTCGATTCCTGTCATTCGATCACATATCCAAGAAAGGCTCAGTCCTTGGTTTAAGGGGTAGACCGTGTGGTTCAGCTGGGGCTGGAAGGAGGGTGTGGGAGAGTGGTTTAATGACCCAGTTTTATTAGGTGCAGACTGTACCTATATAAACTGACTCACTATTTAAATTCAGGAGACTGACAGAAGGAAGCCAATTTTAAAGTTTATGTCGAGCTTTTAAACATGTTGGCTACTCATTACCGTAACTCCTTAGCGAGCTGATACTGAATAGAGAACTTTGTGTCCTGATACATTAGCACGTTAAGCGCCAAGCCTGTTTGTCTTCCTTTCCGTTCAGCCCTCAATATCCGATTTCACCGATATGCTGGCACCTGGAGGCTGCAGGGGTCCAAACGGAAAGTACAGTGTCAGTCACCGATGACTGACATGGCCCTTACCCTGTTAACAGAAAGCACGCCCTAGCCGGTTTGTCTCAGTGGATAGAGCATCCGCTGCTGGCAGACGGAAGGGTCCCGGGTTCGATGCCCATCAAGGGCAGATAAGTTGGTTGCAGGCCTGATCCCCAGCCCTGGTGGGGGTGTGCGGAAGGAACCAGTCAATGTGCCTCTCTCACGTTGATGTTTCTCTCTATCCCTGCCTTCCACTCTCTAAAAATCAATGGAAAAATATCCTGCCCTAGCCAGTGTTGCTCAGTGGATAGAGCGTCAGCCTGTGGACTGAAGGGTCCCAGGTTCAATTCCAGTCAAGGGCATGTGCCGGCTCCATCCCCAGAAGAGGGTGTGCAGGAAGCAGCCGATCAATGATTCTCTCTAATTGATGTTTCTGTCACTCTCTTCCTCTCTAAAAATCAATAAAATATATATATATATGATGAAAAATATCCTTGGGTGAGGATTAACAACAAAAACATACCAGAAAGTAATACTTTCTAACTAGTCTTCACTCCTTGTTACCCTTTTTGGTCCAACATGGAGGCTGACTCAACAGACCAGGAGCTAGGAGCAGGTCCAACATCGAGGCTGAGGTTGACACCGAAAATGGGTTCAACATTCAATTGCATCAATTAATTTGGACCAGACTGTTTGAATTCCAAAAATAAAATTGGATTAAAGGTTAATTTCAATGATATGGAATCCTGTGTGTGTATCTGGCATTTATCTTTCAGTCAAATAGCTCCTGTACTAAAGAGGGAGTGGGTGGTGAGCCCTAATACTGTCTTGGTTTTGATCATGCTCTTATCTGTGAAAGCAAAATTAAAAGTTACCCATTTTTGCTTGTTTCGTTCATCTTACCATTTATTTCTCTTTAAAAAGAATGTTTTTATTGATTTTTTTAGAGAGAGAGAGGAAGAAAGGGGGACAGAGAGATAGAAACATCGATGAGAGCAAAACCTCATCAATCAACTACCTCCTGCATGCCCCCTACTGGGGATTGAGCCCAAAACTCGGGAATGGAAGCAGCCACCTCTTGATTCATGGGTGGATGCTCAACCACTGAGCACACCAGCCGGGCTTACCATTTATTTCTTACCTTTTGTAGTTTGGCTTCTCATGTCCCTCATCACTTCCTATAAATCAAACTCACCGTCACAGATTGGGTTCTCTGGGGAACAAACTCTTGCAATGGACTTTAGTATGCAGGAAGTTTATTAGGGATCAGAATCTGTGGAAGGGAAGGAGAGGAGGCAAAAATGGGCAGAGGGATAAGTTAGGTTGTGATGCCCAGTCTTAACAATGCCATAGCCTAACCCACATTTCTAAAACTGGAGTAAACTTTCTTTTTATTAATTAATTAATTTTTTTTTTTGAGAGAGAGAGAGAGAGGAAGGAAAGACAGAAATATTGATGTGAGAAACATCAATCAGTTATCTTCCTAGAATGCATCCTGACCCAGGGATCAAACCCACAACTTAGGTGTGTGCCCTGACCAGGATCAAACCCACCAGCTTTTGGTCTATGGGATGATGCTCCAACCAACTAAGCCTGAAGTAAACTTTCAAAGTTTTTCCCAGTGGGGATTCGGGTTTTTCCAAGGAAGGTTGTAGGAACGTAGGCACTGAGCATCTCTTTAACCAAGGCAACTACTCAAGGAGGCTGATAACTGAGGCAAGTCTGCTGGCAGCACTCCACCAAATGGTGGAATAAGACCTTCATTCCTAAAGGGAGGTCAGGGAGATGCATCACAGCATCCACTGTACTCATTAAGTCACTCATTCCAGCGGTTGCAATTAATGTTTATCTTCCATTCATTCAAATCTTCCCTCAGTAGCAGTTTTAATTATTCTTTTACTCTTTTTTTCTAAATATATTTATTGATTTCAGAGAGGAAGGAAGAGGGAGGGAGAGAGAGAGAGAGAGAGAGAGAGAGAGAGAGAGAGAGAAACATCAATGATGAGAATCAGTGATCGGCTGCGACCAGCATACCCTCCACTGGGGATTGAACCTGCAACCCAGGCATGTGCCCTTGGCCAGAATTGAACCTAGGAGCCTCAGTCCACAGGCCAACACTCTATCCACTGAGCCAAACCAGCTAGGGCTATTCTTTTACTCTTGATGCTGTTGGCAATATACTTTCTTGGTTTTCCTCCTACTTTTTAAAAATATATATATTTATTGATTTCAGAGAGAGGAAGGGAGAGGAAGAGAAAAATAAAAATATCAATGATGAAAGAGAATCATTGATCAGCTGTCTCCTACACGCCCCCTACTGGGCATGTGCCCTGACCAGGAATTGAACCATGACCTCCTTGTTCATGGGTTAACACTCAACCACTGAGCCACACTGACTGGGCTCTTCTTATCTTTTTGTCTATTCCTAATCAGTCTCTTTTGAGGATTATCCCTCCCTCCTCAGCCATTAAATAAGAAAGTTCCTTAAATCTTGGTTTTTGATCCTAGTATTTTTCTTCAAGTGTTTTTTTTTTCAAAGTTATTTTAACCATTTCCATGGTTTCAATTACCATTTCTACCTATTATATACTAGCCAATACTTACATAATACTATGTGCAAGTACTATTCTAAGTGCTTTGCAAATATTAACTCATTTACTTTTGACAACTATAAAAGTTATTTATTACACACAGATGAAGAAAGCAAGGCACAGAGAATAACATAACAGCGTGGTTGAAGGGATGAGAGTGAGACCAAAAAGAAATTAAAGCATATTAAATTACAGAGCTAAAAATAAAGTGAAAAATTTAAGCAACAACTGGCAGGAGTGAGTAGATTGATAAGTCAACAAATGTAGATATGTAGATAATGATTTTATACAGACAGCTGTGAGAAATTAATAGTTTAAGCAGACAAAAATAAACATAGTTATCAAATTCCTAAATAATACAACAAACCAGTTCAAGCTATTAGATATGTAAATAACTCTCCACTCATCAGATAGTTCAGATTCTTTTTGAGTGCATAGAATATATGTATAAAAATAAACTGTATATTAGCTAGAGCTCTAATAGTACCAAAGGAGAAAACTATACCGACCGTTTTTCCAACCATAAATTGATTAAATTAGATGACATAAGGAATGTCTTTAAGACATTTAGAAACTAAATAACCTATTACTAAAATACCCTTGGATTGAAGATGAAATCATAATGGAAATTACGTGACTTGAATTTGTCATAAAGTAAGGTTAAAAACAGATGAGGTAAGCATTTAATTCAAAAAGTATTGAAAAAGTGGTGCTTGCGAATAGCTTATTGGGATCGGGTCCTGGAACCTAATTTAGTAGGTATCAGTGAAGTGAGATTTGCTATAATGGTCCTGGCTCATGAAAATATGATTTTTGAAGAGAACAGATACAAAAGGGGAGGGGGAAGTATGATGAACCTTTGATCCCTGAATGGCCACCCAGTCACCCATGATATGAAACCCAGTCACCCATGATATGAAACCCAGTCACCCATGATATGCAACTACACCTGCACTGAAATTAGTTACTAAAGCTAAAAGTTACCAATGGAATTTAGAAATGGTAGTAGTCCCAACTCCCAAGGCTATAGAAAGAAATTCAAAATAATAAGAAGAATACTAAATATACAATTCCCTGGTTATTATCTGTAATAGCCAAGAAGAAAAGAAAAGGGATTCCAAGATGGCTGTGGCGTAGATGGAAGCTACACTTACCTGCTCCTGGTGCCAAACCAGATTTACAGCTAAATTACAGAGCAGTCAACCTGAATAACCAAATAAACCTAAAATATTATAACCAAGGCTTTACAAAAGAAGTCACATGGATACCGGTAAGAAGGGGACATGGGAAGGGATGGTCCCACACCCACATGTGGTGGCTGAGAAGCCAGAGTGACATCTCCACTGCAAAACTCCCTGCCCCTCCAGAGCGTGGGGTCTCCACCCCCTGCAGGGGAACCAACCGAGAGCAACAGATGGGAAGAGAAACCCGCATAGCATCTGGTGGTAAAAATCCGTGGGGATTCAGTCTGCCCGGAAAAGAAGGGAATCTGCTAGAGACCCAGATACGAAGGACCAAGGTCAACCACTCCTGTTGTTACAGTACTAGTCTGGGAAGTGCACTGCCCAGTCCTCCAACTACTGGTGACACCCCTCTGTTGTGCTCTGGTCCTGCGGAGGGGTCTGCAGGTGGCACCCAGCAGGGACCTCTGGGGTGCTCTTTTTCTGGAGAAGCTCTTGGTGGAGACTGCCTGCAGTGATTGAACTGGGTAGCTTTGGAAAGGGGACCATTCTCCCCCACCTGGAGTGCACAGCTAACTCCCTCCCCCCATCTGCTGAATCACTTGTCCCTAACCTACTCCCTGTGGCCACACCCTGCTGAGTCCAGTCACACAGGGGGGTGGTTAGAGAGCTGTGCAGAGCTGGGAGTTTCAAAGCATCATCTCCCATGGAGGCTTTTGTCCCGAATCAGATGGGTGGATGCTGGGTTGTATGACTACATCACAGAGGCCACTCCTATCTTCCCTGCAAGCTCAGCCCAAGCTACCCTGGAAGGGGAAGAAGTGTCTGCCCCCCTCCTACACACTATTAGGATCTGCCCTCCCAAGTCCTGTTAGCTCCACCCTGCTGAGCTCAGTTCCTAAAAGGGAAGGGAGAACTGCTCAGAGCTGAGGCATTTGGAGCATGTCTCCCTCAGAAGCTATTGTCTGGGACTGGGATGAACCCCCAACAGGAGACTCCTTTGATCTGTCCCCCAATCCTCTGTGGCTCCAACCTACTGAGCTTGCTCCTGCAGAGGGGTGGGCTGGCTGCATTCAGCCTGAACATGCAGTGCACGCCTCCCCTGCCACCCTACCCACTATGGGAGGGAGTGGGCTGCGGAGAGGCACTTGGTAGACTAGTATTGCTGCCAGCAATAGGGACCAGCACAGTGGCCAAATCTAAGGTCCCTTCAAGAGAAGGTAGAAATAATAGCTGAGGGTAAGGGGATGCATAAGTGGGTAAAGCATGAGGGAAATCCAACATTTTATTAATACCTCGGGAGAGGTTGAGAACAAAATAATATTGTATCTTAGCTCAACTAGACCAGATACCTGAGAGGGTAAAGCCACGGATGCTGAGACCACCCCTGCTTTTGGAACCTGACAGGGCTGAATGGCAGCCGGCAAACTGTTGGGGGCCAGCCCCAGCAGGTCCAGGGGTTCCCAAAGGTGTGGACGGAGTTGGCGAAGAATGAAGAACACGGAGACAGCGTTCAGTTGATCATCATAGTGAGGTTCTCTCTTTATTGTCCTATTACATCTACATTTATACTATTTGATCCCATAAGCATGCCTCTATAATTACATCATGGTATGTTTTGGGTAATATTCTACAGTTCCTTGTTTCTTATCTGACCTTTGCCAGAAATCCTGTCTCTATCTAGTTCTGTTGAGTTTAATCCTGTCTAGGTTAATCTCTGGGTTCCATTACAAGGGCTAGTCCAAGGTCACTGCTCTACTGATAAGCTACAAGGAAGTGACTAAAGGAGTTTATCCTACCCAGTAAAGGTTATGTCCTCCCAGCCTCACTGCTTGCCTTCCCTGGGCTGCCCTGTGTCAGTGGGTCTCCAGGGGTATAGGCTTTGGTGCTTTCCCTGGTGGGCAGACCCCTGGGGATGCAGGCCCAACAAGTCCCAAATTTATTGCCAACAGTCCTAAGTCCAAGTTTTTCATAAGTAGTACATGGTATTTCTGTAACTCTAGGGGGGTTTACTGATTTATTCTCTTCCTTAGTCCTGTTAACCTCTAACCTGGGGAAACAACCTTTCTCGGGGAGGTGGTCTGGTTAAAACACATAGCGCTTAAGAGGGGGAGCAAACATATGTCATATATGCCAGGTCCCTTGAAACATAAGCTGTGCAGATGTTTCTTCCCTGCAGCGACTGCGTCAAGCAGCAAGGGTGGATCGGCCTCCAGCAGCAAACGTGCGTGATCTTATCCTGGGAGACATTTTCATAGGATGTGATGATTGACTAGAGAGGTATTAATGACTAAGTGAGGTTCTAGTGATGTGCCAGTATCTTTTGACTCATATAATTGTTTTGCTGTGAAGGATCTATGTTTGCAGACCAGGGGGTGGACTGCAATATTATAAGATATTTGGTTTTTAGCTACAGTTCTTGGCTCACAAGAATTTTCTAGGTATCAAGAAATTTTTATGTTAATAGAGTGGTATTTGAGCCCCACCCCAGGGTGAGGGCTGGTTGTCAGGAGAACCAAGCATGTGATTAGAGGTTTGGAAATTTCAGTTCCCCACTCTCCGACCTCTAGGGAGACAAGAGGGGCTGGAAATTGAGCTCAGTTGCCAATGGCCACGACTTAGTCAACCATGACTCTGTAATGAAGCCTCCATAAAAACCCAAAAGGACAGCTCACGGGTCCCTTTTTTTGGAACCTTCCCCTTTGGGAAACCATGTGCCACCAGGCTGGTCTCCGCACCACACAAGGACAGATGCTCCTTTGCTTAGAGCAGTGGTTCTCAACCTTCTGGCCCTTTAAATACAGTTCCTCATGTTGTGACCCAACCATAAAATTATTTTCGTTGCTACTTCATAAATGTAATGTTGCTACTGTTATGAATCGTAATGTAAATATCTGATATGCAGGATATGGTCTTAGGCGACCCCTGTGAAAGGGTCGTTGGACCACCAAAGGGGTTGCGACCCACAGGTTGAGAACTGCTGGCTTAGAGCCTGTTGTATGATGTAATTTCAGATCCTCTTGTTTACGACTTAAGAGGAGTGTTTTCATCCACTTATTTATGACAGAGAAGAAAAAAAAAGTTGCTTTTGACACTACGGTGTCGGGTGAATTTCCCGCCAAAATATAAGATGGCGCGGGCAATTATTTAGGTTTCCCGCGCAAAATCAGGGATTTTTATGATACCTATTACCCCAATGGGTATGAAACGGTTCGCATACGCAGGTAGGTATCTTTGTGAACGGCAAACAAACAAATATTTGGTAATACGCAGTTACAATCGGCCCGAGTTTACACGTTTCCCGCACTCCACCGCAAATCTATATGAACCGAGTTAAGACGGCTCCCGAGGAGTACGCGCAATTCACTCGAGCCGACTTAACTCGTTTCCCGCAATCCAAGTGTTGATATAAGTATAAAGTAAGTTGTGCCAGGATGCCATCATTCTACATCTGTTGTCACCCAGAAGCAGCCAGCAGCCCAGATGCTGAGGGGCTCTGCTGGGGGCGTATTGATAAGAACGCCTGGAGAAGCAACTATGGCAAGGGGATATTTACACTATAAATACTGAGAATTCCTGAGGGCTTTTTGAGGGTTCTGGTTTGGGTGAGGTGACTCTTCGCTAACCTAAACACTCTCCAAAGACCCTTGGGGCATTCATTCCTGTGTTGCCTAGGCATTCCTCCCTGACAGTGGTGATAAATCAAGCAGTGGCCCTGTGAAGAGATCATCCCGCCTTACCAACACCGGCTTTTTCATTCCCTAGTAAACCACTCTAGCAACAGGGGACTTCTTTTATGTTGGCAGCTGGAAAGCAGCTCTTTGGTTGTTTTCAAACTCTCTGAAGGGCCTACTTATATAAAAAGGTATACCTGGCCTGGCCGGCGTGGCTCAGTGCTTGAGTGTGGACGGACCTATGAACCAGGAAGTTACGGTTGGATTCCTGTCAGGACATATGCCTGGGTTGTGGGCTCCATCCCCAGTGTAGGGTGTGCAGGAGGCAGCTGATCAGTGATTCTCTCTCATCATTGATGTTTCTATCTCTCCCTTCCTCTCTGATATCAATTAAAAAATTTTTTTTTAAATAAAAAGGTAGACCTCTATTAAATTTGGACATTATTCCTCTCACCTCCCCTGGCCTGGAACAATAGTGTGATTATTCTTTCTTTTGTTTGGAGTATGTTATCACTTCACTGGGCTTATTAAGAGATATTATTCTGTATGCTATTGACTTGTGAAATTATTATGATTCTCATAGCAAACCTGTGCTGAATAAATTGTTGGCAAAGACAAAATCAGTCTCTGAGCATTATTTTTACTGCCTCCCCAAACAACACATAAAGCAGGACCTCACCCATGTATCCCATCTGCCTGTTGATTCATATCCTTTAATATCTTGTGTAACAAATTGGCAATCTAGTGAGAAAATGAGTTTTCTTGAATTCTGTAAGCTGTTCTAGCAAATTAATCAAACCCAACGAGGGGATTGTGAGGACCTATCATGTGTAGCCAGTTGGTTAGTACAGGCAATACCCCGGACTTGCGATCGCCATCCTGCGATGGAGGGGGTTGTTGGAACCTCCAATCTGTACTGGTCGGTCAGAAGCATAGGTAACAACCTGGGCTTGCAACTGGCATCTGAAGTGGGGAGCAATCTGGTGGGACTGAGCCCTTCACCTGTATAACATGATTCTATCTCCAGGTAGACAGTGTCAAAATTGAGTTGAATTCTCTGACAACAGCGTGTCTGAGAATTGCTTATTGGCCTACACACACACATTGGAATTGGGTCTGGGAACCTAATTTACACACACATGGATACATATATGTATATTCATATGAAATAGGGTTAGTAAAATATAAGCTACTCTATCCTTGTCAGAACAAGTTTTCTCAAGAGAACCTATTAATTCATTAATTTCAATATTTATAATTTTCCTTCCTAGGGTATCTAGTTCCTTTTCAATTGTTTGTCAATGGCATTTTGATACATATTTTTAAACTAATTTTCTGTAATCATATTTCTTTTATAGCTTGACTCTATATCTAAACGATCTGAGAAACTTATTCCACTATCCATTGATTCCAATTATGATTTCTGAATGTGAGATGTTTCTTGAAGCTTTATGCTAATTTTGAGTCCTTTTAGGTTGCATTTGTGTTTAGAGAACTTTCATTTGATTTGTGAATTTAAGTATTTTTAATAAAATTATTACTTACATATAATAAACTATAGAAATCTTAAGTACACAACTCAGAGTTTTTAATTATGCATACATGCGTATAGCACATTTTCCATACCCTAGTAAGCTCCTTGCTGTATCTTACCACTCAATATCCCACCACTAAGGATAAGCACTATTCAGACTTTTATTGCTATGGATTAGTTTTGCTGGCTCTTTTATCTAAAGAAAATTTAACAGAATATGCAGTCTTCTTTGCTCAACATTATGCCTGTGATATTTTTCCACGTTGTTGCATGTAGCAAGTTCATTTCTTTTTGCTATGTAATATCCCAATATATAACACCATAATTTATCTATTCTAATATGGATAAATGTGTTTTTCTAGCTATTTGCAGTTCCTTTTGCCATTGTTTTAGGGAAGCTGTCCATGTCAGAGTACTTTAACATCTTTGCTTGAATATTTTAAGACCACGTAGGTAGTGTAACTTTAAATTTCCCTTCACTTTCATTCTTTAAAAAAACATATTTGATTGGTTTTTTAAATACATATTTTGTTGATTTTTAAAAATATACATTTTATTGATTTTTTTACAGAGAGGAAGGGAGAGGGATAGAGAGTTAGAAACATCGATGAGAGAGATCGATCAGCTGCCTCCTGCACGCCCCCCACTGGGGATGGGGATGTGCCCGCAACCAAAGTACATGCCCTTGACCGGAATCAAACCTGGGACCCTTCAGTCTGTAGGCTGATGTTCTATCCACTGAGCCAAACCGGTTCAGCATTTGATTGATTTTTTTACAGAGAGGAAGGGAGAGGGATAGAGTTAGAATCATCAATGAGAAACACCAATCAGCTGCCTCCTGCACACCCCCTACTGGGGATGTGCCCGCAACCAAGGTACATGCCCTTGACTGGAATCGAACCTGGGACCCTTTAGTCTGCAGGCTGACGCTCTATCCACTGAGTCAAACTGGTCAGGGCCCTTCACTTACATTCTATGTCTATCTAAAGTGAGTCTCTTGTAGGCAGCATGTAGATGGATCCATTTTTTTTTTTTAATATATTTTATTGATTTTTTACAGAGAGGAAGGGAGAGAGATAGTTAGAAACATCGATGAGAGAAAAATCAATCAGCTGCCTCCTGCACATCTCCTACTGGGGATGTGCCCGCAACCCAGGTACATGCCCTTGACTGGAATCGAACCTGGGACCTTTCAGTCCGCAGGCCGACGCTCAATCCACTGAGCCAAACCGGTTTCGGCGATGGATTCATTTTTTAAAAAAAAATCCATTCTGACACCCTCTGTTGTTTTTTCTCAATTAGAGTCGATATGTCCATGTTTGTTTTTTTAAAATGTTTTTATTTATTTCAGAGGGAGAGGGTTAGAGAGATAGAAACATCGATGATGAGAGAATCAATTGGCTACCTCCTGCACACCCCCTACTGTGGATTAAGCCCACAACCTGAGCATGTGCACTGACTGGGAATCGAACTGTGATCTCCAGCCGGGCATATCCTATATCTTTTGATTGGAACATTTAATCCATTTACATGTAATTATTGATAGGTATGTGCATCTTGCCATTTTGTTACTTGCTTTTGAGGGGTTGTTTTTTATTTTCTCCGTTCCTTTCTTCCCTTGAGCTCTTTTGACTTGCTGGTTTCCTTTAGGATTTTGATTGGGTTTCTTGTCTTTATCTTTTTCATATTTTTTGGTTTGTGGTTACCATGAGGTTCATATATATCCATCTATATCTATAATCTATTTTAAAATTATCAGAATTTAAGTTCAAATGCATCCTAAAAGCATTACATTTTTACTCTACACTTCAATTTTGTTTTTGACGTTTTGTATCTGTTTTGTGTAGTTCTAGCTATTCTTGCTACTTTTGTCTTTTCACCTTCAGATTAGTTTTTTAAATGGTTGACTCATGGTAGTTTATTATGTATTTGCCTTTACCAGTGGGATTTTTTTTTTCTTATAGGAATTTTCTTATTTTTGGTTATAGCCTTTTCTATATAAAGTAGTCCAGTTAACATTTCTTGTAAAGCTGGTTTAGTAGTGGTAAACTCCTTTCGTTTTTGCTTGTCTGAGGAACTCTTTATTTCTTCTTCAATTCTAAATGATAACATTGCTGGATATAGTATTTCAGGTTGTAGGTTCCCTTTGTTCAGCACTTTAAATATTTCCTTTCACTCCTATCTGGTCTGTAAAGTTGCTGCTGAGAAATAAGCTGATAGCCCTATTGGGTTTCGCTTGTATGTGACTTTTTTCCTACTGATTCAAGATGGTCTCTATTCTTAACTTTTGCCATTTTAATTACAATGTCTTGGTGTAGACACCATTAGGCTCATCTTCTTTGGAATTCTCTGTGGTTCCTGGACCTGTATGTCCATTTCCTTCCCCAGATTGGGAAAGCTTTCAGTCATTATTTCTTCAAAATACTTCTGGGCATTTTCTCCTTTTTTTCTGTAATCCCTATAATACCAGTGTTAGAGTGCTTGATGTTGTCAAAGAGGTCCCTTAGACTATCCTATTTTAAAATTCTTTTTAAATTTTGCTGTTCTTATTGGGTGACTTCCAAACCACTTATACTGTCTTCAAAATCATTAATCTGTTCTTTGGTATTATCTAATGTTCATTCTTTCTAATGTATACTTCATTTCAGTTATTGTGTTCATCATGGATTACTTACTACATTTTCTAACACTTTGTTAATGTTTTCTCTGAGTCACTCTATTTTAAAGATTTGATTTCTGTAACAGGCAAATTACTTATCTTTGTTTCTTTAAAAATTTTCTCTGATTTTTTTTTTCTTGTTCCTTCATTTGAGCACTTTGAATACACCATCCCATTGACTTCTGACCTTCAAGGGTTTGACTGGAAAATTAGCTAACAGCCTATTGAGAATCCTTGTATGTAATGAGTTGTTTCCCTCCTGCTGCTTTCAACATTCCCCCTTTGCATATGTCTTTTAACATCTTGACTATAATGTGCCTCAATGTAGTTTATTTGGGTTTATTGATCAAGATTGCTTGGCTTTCAGGGTCTTTGGTGATTCTGTAACAATTTTAGGATTAAATTTTCTGTAAAAATGCCATTGGACTTTTGATATAGTCTCCTTAAATCTGTACATTTCTTTGGGTAGAATGGACATTTTAACAATATGAAAACTTCCAATCAAAAAACACAATATATCTTTCCATTTATTTATGCCTTCAGTTTCTTTCATCAGTATCTTAGTTTTAAATGTACAGATTTTGTATTTTATTGTTTTTTGTAGCTACTGTACATGGTATTACTTTCTTAATTTCTCCTTTAGATAGCTCATTGGTAGTGTATAAATGTTTAACTGATTTTTATATGTTGAATTTTTATCCTATAATTTTCTGAATTTGATTAGTTCTAGCAGTTCCTTGAAGTTCAGGGTTTTCCATATATAAGATCATGTCATTTGCAACATATAATTTCACTTATATAGGGAATCTAAAAAACAAAATAAATAAACAAACCAAACATAAATACACTTATGGTTGCAGAGAACAAAGTGATGGCTGCCGGATGGTAGGGAAATTAGAGGAATAGATGGAAGAGGGGGAGGATTAAGATGTGCAAATGGCCAGTTATAAAAACAGTCACAGGAATGCAAAGTACAGCGTAGGGAATACAGTCAGTAACAGTACAATAACTATGTAACTTTATCTTTGATTTTTGAGTTGCTTGTAATGTATCTTGAAGATCTCTTTGTTTGGGGACCTTTCGAATTCATGTATCTGGATGCCAATATCTCACCCAATTTGGGAACTTTTCAGTGATTGTTTTGTTAAATGAGCATTCTGCATCTTGCTCTTTCATCTTCTTCTGGGACTCCCATAATGAGTGATTTGCTCTCATGATGGTGTCCCATAATATGGTAGACTTTCTTCTGATTAACTCTGCTGTTGAAGCTCTCTATAGTAATTTTCATTGAATTCTTCAGCTTCAGCATTTTTGTTTGGTTCTTTTAAAAATAATTTCTTTGTTGAACTTCATTTTGTTTATGTATTACTTCCTAAGTTTATCAAGCTGTTTGTGTTAACCTGAAAGTCCCTGTACTACTGTAAAATTATTTTAAAATTATTTTACAGGTAACTGGTAGATCTGCTTGGAAGTGGGGGGGAGGGTGTGTCAAACATTAATTATTTTGTTCCTTTGGTTTTGTCATGTCTCTTTACTTTTTCAAGTTTCTTATGCTCATTTATTAGCCCAAAATTAGTTTTTAAACTTCATAGGATTTTTGTAAACACACATTTTTTTTCCTTTTTCCCCCTCTTTATTATACTGACTAGGAGTTCTATTGCAATATTGAATAGAAGGCAAGGATTATCTTTGCCTTTCTTTAAAATTAGAGGGGAAAGGGATTTAATATTAAACCATTAAACATAGCGATTAGTTTTTTATAGTTGCCCATTATGAAGTGCTGGGATTCTCTTTTGTTTCTGGTTTGGTGGGAGTTTTTATCATGAGTGTTCCCTTTTGTAATTTTTTTGGTTCTGATTTTCCTCCTTTATGGTAAGCTGAATTATATTGCTAAGATAAATTCCACCTGGTCTCACTATATCATTGTTTTTTTCATTGCTAAGCTCTATTTCCTACTATTTTGTTAAGTAATTTTGGTGTTCATGTGGGACATGAATCTTTTTCTTTTCTCATAATATATTTGTCAAGTTGTGCTACTGGTGTTGTGCTAGACTCATAAAACAAGTTGAAAAGTTCTCATCTTTATTTCTTGAAAGAATTTGTGTAGAACTTGGTATAATTTCTAACTTAAATATTTGACAGAATTCACCTGTGAGGTAATGAGGACTTAAGAGCCTTCCTTCCTTTCTGTGATTACAAATTTAATACTGTAATATGGAGCTATTTTTAGACTTTTTCTTTGTGAATGACTTGATGTTATATTTCAAAAGACATTTGTCTGTTTGATCTGAATTGTTGAATTTATTGGCATAAAGTTGTCCATAACATGCTCTCATTATCTTTAATGTCAAAAGGCCAAGTAATGATGTCCCTCTTTTCATTCCTGGTAATAGTAACTTGTATTTTGTCTTTTCTACTTGATCAGCTTTTTAAGTTTCCTAGACTGTCGTAATACATTATCATAAACTGGGTGGCCTGAAACAACGGAAAGTTATTCTCACATTTCTGTAAGATAGAAATTCAAAATCAAGGCTACCTCTATAGGCTATTTGAGAGACTCCTTCCTAATTTCTGGTTGCTGGCAATCTTTGGCATTCTTTAGCTTGAGGATATATTCTCCAATCTCTGCCTGTCTTCACTTTGCCTTCTCTATTTGTGTCACATGTGGTCTTTTTATAAGGACATCAGTCATTGAATTTAAGGCTAATCCTAATCTAGTATGAGCTCATCATAACTAATTCCATCGGCAAATACTCTATTTCCAAATACAATCACATCCTGAATGTCTATCAGTGGTTCTCAACCTTCCTAATGCCGCTACCCTTTAACACAGTTCCTCATGTTGTGGTGACCCCCAACCATAGTTATTTCGTTGCTACTTCATAACTGTAATTTTGCTGTCATGAATCGTAATGTAAATATCTGATATGCTATATGTGTTTTCCGATGGTCGCGATCCACAGGTTGAAAACCGCTGACTCTGGATGAACATGAGTTTTGGTGGAATACTATTAATCCTATGTACTAGTCTTGCTAGGTGTTCATCAATTTTAATCATTTAAAAATCTCACTTGAATTTCTCTTCATTGATTACCATCAATTTTGGAAGTTTTCAGTCAATATCCCTTCAAACATTACTTCTGTACCATTCTCTTTATCCCCTCCTGAAACTCAATTATAAAATGTAAGGCCATTTGAGTTTGCCTTCAAAGCTCATATATTGGGTTTTAATTTGCATTCTTTTCTCCCAAATTTCAGTTATATTTTTTCTTATTGAATTTATTGAGTGACATTGGTTAATCAGTTTTTATACTTTCAAATGCCGTCTTCAAGTTTATTGGTCCTTTTTTCTATGTGTAACTGTCATATCCAGTTGTAGAACTTTTTCTTGTGTTTTTCAAAGTTCTCATGTCTGCTGAAAGTCCTCATCTTTTCATGCATGTTTTCCACCCTTTTTACTAGATCCTTCAGCACTTTTTTAAAAAAATATATTTTTTATTGATTTTTTACAGAGAGGAAGGGAGAAGGATAGAGAGTTAGAAACATCAATGAGAGAGAAACATCAATCAGCTGCCTCCTGCGCATCCCCCACTAGGGATGTGCCCGCAACCAAGGCACATGCCCTTGACCGGAATCGAACCTGGGACCCTTGAATCCGCAGGCCGACACTCCATCCACTGAGCCAAACCGGTTCTGGCGATCCTTCAGCACTTTTATCATAGTTATCTACATTTGATATTTGCAACATCTAGGAAATCTCTGAGTTTGCTTTCATTGACTGTTCCTCTCTGGATCAAATTGTCCTGCTTCCTTACATGTCTTCTAATTTCTTACTCTATGCTGGATATTTTTTATAAAAGAAGAATAAGTGTGAAAATAAATGTTATCTCCAGAAAAGGGCTGCCATTCCTTTTTCATACTCTTAGAGTGGAGGCTGAGTTAATTGGATCTATATTTTTTCTAAGAGTAAAAGTTAAAGAATTAAAACACCATCAAACTAATATTTTTATTTTACAATAATTTAATGTGTTATGCATATCTCTAAGCCTGATATTCCAGTATGGATGTACAAGTCCACATTCTCCCCTGTGCCATCTTATCCACACATAATTTATAATTTTATTAACTCTGATTCGATCAATTTTCCCCTCACCATACTATGGTCTTCATAACTGAATTATAGTTTCCTTGATATAGAACAATCAGGACTGGATGCTGTATTCCAGGTGTGGTTGCACTATGATTTGCAGAAATATAATAAAAAAAATTTTATGCTTTGTACCCATATTTTTTTCACGATGCCAATCAATGTTTACTGAAATGCCCCCCCCCTTTTCACTGCTGCTTAATATACATAAACAGTATTTTATTTTTAGTCCAAAAGTCTTCAGAAATATTATTTAGTCCCATTCTAGCAACTTATTCATGATCAAGCTCTGTTTCCACCAAATAACCATTTTCCCTTAAATTGCTTTCTCTTACACTTTAAATTTGTTCTCTCCATCTTTTATTCTGGCAGTGGGCCCATTTCTTCTAAAAAGATAAAGCTTGTTAAACTTCTTCAAGGATTCTTTTGCAAATCAGTTTGTCATGGTCATCTTCCCGATGAGCATTTTCTCCTTCTAAATTTTATCTGGAATCTGTATATCATTCTTTTTCATTTTTAAATACATTTTTATTGATTTCAGAGAGGAAGGGAGAGGGAGCCGGAGAGATAGAAACATCAGTGATGAGAATCATTGATTGGCTGCCTCCTGCACGCCTCACACTGAGGATCAAGCCTGCAACCTGTGCATGTGCCCTGACCAGGAATCGAACCAGGACTAGAACTGGGACCTCCTGGTTCATAGGTTGATCCTCAACCACTGAGCTACGCCGGCTGGGCTGTAAATCATTCTTTATCTACATAGGTAGAAATTTTGGTACAAGCTATCCAATCATGTGCCATGACCAGAGAGATGTATGTATCACAATTATTTTGTACCTAGTTTTTTCAAGTTGCTCATTTTGTCCTTTAGAATCTGACTTCTACAAACATCACATCCCAGTAAAAAGGTTCAATATTTGCCTGCTCAAGGCTACTTTTACAAGTAATCATAATTTGCTATAAAGAAAAATCTAAATAGTTCTTGACTGTAGTTTAAGGTAACTATTAATGATATCTGCTGTTATTCACAAAGTCCTCAGATTCATGAATGAACACTAACCTTCGTTTTATGCAAAACATGATTGGCATAAATTTAACTATAGCTGCTTCTCTCAGTTTTAATTAAAATCTCTTATCAGAGACTAAGTTTCATGAAATTATTATAACCATGTGTGACAGACCAGTTAGCATAATATGTGGCCTTGTGGCAGGAATCAATTCAATACCACTAAAACTAACTAACCACAGATGGTATATGAATTCAGGTCTGCTTCCCTTTATTGGTGAATTCCAGAAAAAAATTTTTTAAAAGACTATAAGAAATGTATTAATATGGTAAAACTATTACTGCAAAACCCAATTTGAAAGGAGCTGCTGAGCAATGCTGATTATTTGGTGTCCTGGAAAATGACTTGCATAAGTGCTCCAAACAAAACATGCTTTACAATAATCTCTAAAACGTGAAATGCTGGATTTTGCAGACGGTTCAGTGCACTTCTGGTGTTTCACTTCAGTAAAGTAGAAAAAAATCTAGTGCTATTGTCCTTTGGTTTTATTTCCTGCGAGTAAAAAAAGTATAGGCAGAAATGGTTTTACATGATCCACTTGAATATATCCCTTGAAATAATTTATAAATTGGCTTACTTCATGATTCTTGGTTATCAGGACCCGTCAATGTCACTGTCAGCCTTGATTAATTGGTGGAAAATTTCAGATCAGTAGTAGTAACTTATGAACGTTTTCCCAATCCCTGAGAATCATAATCATCGCATAAATGTTTCATCTTTTCATCATATATCTCTGGAAAGTAGGTGTGATTGCTCGTTGTTAATAGGACAAGGAACAGTGTCATAGAGGGTTAATCCATGTAAATTCGTTTCCACTCGCAAAGAAATTTTCTGGAACAAAAAAAAGGAAAAATATATACAGAAGTTTGCTCCTTAATGACAGGTCACATCCTCAATATGTTCAGAGGAATATCTTTTGGGATTAGGACTATAAATCAATTATAATGAGTAATAAGAATGAGACAGCTATTGAATTGCCAAAGATATCGGTAGTATTGAGAGCTGGGAAAACCAAGTTTCTCTATTCGGATCTTTATTTTTCTTTCATTTCTATGAAGAATCAGTAAAACTAAATGTTGAGGATGGCCAACGTACACGGAAGCAGAGTGGATGAAAATTCTGTCAAAGAATTTCTCAAATGTGATTGCTTTACAACCCCACTTCAAAGCTGAATCTTGCTAGTAATACACTACTTCTGCAAACACAGAAACGATTCATGTGAAAAGTTCCTCTTCTGCCATCACTGCTTATGAAGTTAATGTTCGAAAGGTTAGAGACTTGCCTTCAGAAAGTTCTCGTACCCCACCTGAAGGAAGTTTGACCACATAAATCTAATTCTGTGTTTTCTTACCTGAAAATCACGGATATAAGTCAGGAAAAAACCAAAGAAGGAAAATGACATAGACCATTCTGCTGCAGTAGTAATCATGTGAAGCACATAGCCCTTGAGTGACAATGAAAAAAAAAAGAATAAGTCTGTGAAATTTCGGGCAAACGGTCTATAATTTCTCTCAAATAAAAAACCTGTAATACTTATAAACCCTCAATTTCTTTTTTAACGTATCTTGAGCATTCAAGGCAGGCATTGGAAAAGTCCTCTTAAATGATCTAGCTATCATCACAGTTTTATCTAGAGCACATAAAGTTCCATTTGAATAACTAAGACAGGAGAACTTCTACTTGAATCAAGGACTTAGTGCCTTTCCCAAAGCCAAAGATTAAAAAAAAAAGAAAAAAACACCCTTAAGTAAACAGTGCTCATGATAAACTTAGTGCTATTTTAAAGCATTAAGTAGTGTATGGATTAGACTTCAGAAAATCTAGCAAATTATTTTATTCATTCATTTCCACAAATATGTCCTAATAAGACTGATATTTGGTAAATAATTTAAAGTAAAATGCCACTGAGAGGTTTGTGAAAACAGATAAACTCATTTTATTATCTATGTAGTATATGTCCCTCCTCCATTTTTCTCAGGATCAAAGCTCAGGTATCCACTATATTTGAATCCAAATGCAGAGTCCATAATAATACACTTCCAGGCAACAAAAGGTGGGCAAAGACATGTTTTCAATTCAGAAAACAAGTATTCTAATAATAAAAGATCTCAGCTGGGTACACTGTATACTATATCCTGATCGTGAGGAGTCCATTTCTGAGAAAACCCTTTGCCATCACAATTTCCTTCATATCTTGAAAATGCCCACAGACCACAGGTGACAGGAGAACACAGAGGATGTCACATAAACCCTTTCATATATAGAAAATAACCTTAATACATAACTGATTATGCTACTGAAAATGTCTCATCGTTAGTGATGAAATGAAAAACACTATCAGAATAGTCATCTTTAATACAAAACTATGTTTTTTAAGACTCTACGTTCTTACTTTATCCTCGGGGTTCCAGTGGAGTTTCTGTACTATATCTGAGCCAAAATGGCCACTGTACAGGAGTGAGGAGCAAGTCAGCACTATGAGAAAGGCCGGTCAAGGAAGATTCTCCGAGAGGAGCTGTAAGCTTAAGTTAGATTCAAAACCAAAATTGCTTCAAAGGTTCAAGAGGACCACGCATTTATTTGTTTCCAAGGTCCAAACCCATCCTCTTAAAGACTTCATGGTACACGGCAGAAGGAAACTTTTCAATGTGCCCAGAGGGTCACTGTGAAGTGGCTCACATCGTCAACCCCCTTTGTCAGTAACTCAGCACTTCCATCACCAGCTTCTGCTACATAATTAACTCACCATAACATCTTTGAAGTGAACATGATTAGTTTACATATTATCTTTGTTCCTAGCTCAGTTACTGGGTTCCTATGTAAAAACTGAATTACATGTTTAAAATCCTTGAATTCGGAGTTACTGTTCCAAGAATCTCACTGTCCACAAAAGGACTGCTTACAATATGCCAACAGCGTTCACTTAAATTTTGTTATTCAATTCCCTTCCGAGTGTAGCCACATTTTAGAGAAAAGGATACTGCTAAATGCGCTCACGCCACACCAGATGACCAGCAGCAGTCTGATCCAGAAGATCTGTTTGCCATGAATTTTGGGCTGCATTAGGTAGGAAAGGGCGGTCTGGACAAACATATACAATGAGCCCATACCAAAGGTGAGAACAGCTCCACATATATGCACGGCAAAAAAGGTTGTTTTCTGAGGCAGAAAGAAGAAATAAAATAAAATAAACTGAACACATATTGCCAGTACAGTATTTAAAACACAAACGAGCAATTTCAATAGGACATTCACAGAGTAGAAAACCCCTGCAGATTGTACAAATTACTACCTGAGGCAATTTTCTTTTATAATGTTCAGCATAAACCTGTGGATTATAATAATTCAAATTTGATCACAGGCCACTACTAAAAATATGATAGTAATTATTTATCCATTTAATATGTTTGTTTATTTAGGTGCCTCTTCTATGTCAGCACTGTTTAGTACTCAGATATATTAGTAAAAAAAAAGAAAAAAGAACAAAAATCTGGCCCTCACAGTTTACATTCAAGTGAAGCAGCACAAACAACAAATAATAAACTTTAGAAATGAGTACGCCCACTACCAGGGATGGAGCCTGCAACCCAGGCATGTGTCCTGGCGAGGAACAAACCGAACTGGCAGCAACCTTTTGGTGCAGGAGACAACACTCAACCAACTGAGCCACACCACCCAGGGCTGCCTTACTCTTGTTGCCAGTATCTACTTACATTTTACTTTTTACTGTACTACACTCTGCTTAAAACGTGATGACAACAGCTCTCTAAAAAATCTACAATCAAAAGTCTTCCTTTAAGTCAGTGTGTTTTGCTAAACAGATGCTGTTTCATCTGGTTGAGAAGGTGCAGCGCGTGGCACAGAGGGTCTGACTGAGGGAACAACAGAGAGGTCAGGGCTCGGTTCCCTCACTTTCCAATCAAGGTGCTAATTCACAAACACAGAGGCCAATGCTCTTGGTTGAAGATATAGAAAGTTTCTAGAATAAAGAAATAAAATATAACAACTTATTTGCCAAAGTCATTGGTTTCCTTTTGGAGAGAGAAAGGGTGACTTCAGTGTGGTTTTGGGTGTTAAAATTGGCAATTAGTTATGCGCACTAAGGAGAGAAAAAAATGTATTGTCATTACCACTTTGTGTAACAAAGATAAAAACAACATTCAGCGCCCACAGAATGTAATACAAAATGGTAATATTTTCTTAGTTCATAATTAGGTGGATTTATTCTATACATATGGCTAAAGGCTGGAAAAATGTAGGCAAAAATGAAATTAATTATTTTAGGGCTAGGAACAGTAAAATGGATAAATTTTTCCTCTTAAAAATATTCTCACTATACTGATGAAGCTAAATACACTCAGCCTGATCACTGCCCACTGTGGTCAGTACACAGTCCTATCAACAAAATCCTGTGAATTAAAAAGCAAAAATAAAGAATGGAGCGTATTCTATTTCCAATTAGAACAGAAGTATATAAAACTGGTTTGTGGTGTTTTGTTGGGGTAGCTCTAGGAAATTAATATAGATTTCTGCCTACTTATCCCTTCTAAGCTCCCTTGAGGATAAACTTCCTAGAGAGAAAAATTCCTTTAAGTTGGCACTGAGTATACTTACCATATGTTTTGTTGATTATTAAACACCAGAGGCCCAGTGCACGAATCCGTGCACCAGTGGGGTCCCTCAGCCTGGCCTGTGCCCTCTCGCAATCCAGGAACCCCCTTGGGGGACGTTGGACTGCCAGTTTTGGCCTGATCCCCACAGGCCAGGCCAACACCCCCCAGAACCGGCAGTCCGACATCCTTCGAGGGTGTAGTAGTGTGCAAAGTGGCAGGTGGCTGGGGAGGAGACGGAGCCTGGGCCGGGTGCTGCTCCCGCTCATCCCGACCCCGTTGCACCTGCTGCTGCCCCTCAGTAGCCCAGTAGCTGCCAAGGAAGCGGGAGAGGCTCATGCCACTGCAGCTGCACTCGCCAGCCATGAGCTGGGCGTCTGGCACCCGTCAGTCAGCTGAGCGGCACTCCCGCTGTGGGAGCACACTAACCACCAGGGGGCAGCTCCTGCGTTGAGTGTCTGCCCCCTGGTGGTCACTGTGCGTCATAGCAACTGGTCAAACAGTTGTTCGGTCGCTTAGGCTTTTATATATAGAGATATATAGATACTTGCTTTCAAAGAAATTATATTTGTATTTTTAAGTCAGATTTTTCAAATGCCCTATTATAATTATTAGGTCTCTTTAAATGCTGCTAACTATAGTAATAGCAGGAGAATTTTTTATCCATTCAGCTTAGTCCCTTTAGCCTCTCTCGATAAGCTAATTACTAAATATTTAATGACAGCCTGTTTGTGCTAAGTACTATGTTAGGTGTTGAATATACAATGGTGAACAAAACCCTTGTACTTGTAATTAATGGAGAAATATATTGACTAAAATTTTTTAAAATAAAATTTAAAAAACACAGATCAATATATAGGAGCAAGTCTCTCAACAGAAAAGACTTTCCCAAGAAGGGCAGTCTGTAGTGAGATCTGAAAGATGCCTCAATCTATTCAAGCTTGGGGTCGTGGCGTGTCCAACAGAGGAAACAACATATGACATGGAGTTAATAAACTTGTCTTATTTAAGGAACAAAGGAAGGCCAGTGTTTGCACAATGGAGACATTAGGAAGGGGAATGAGGCTGTCCCCCTGCTCCAAGGACTACAGGTCCAAAGCTGCATGAAAAGAGACAATCACGGGACTCTTCCCCCTCCCCACAGGGGAGTCTGTGCTGAGGGACTCTTTCCCCCGCCCACGCGGGAGGCTGTCTGTGCTTGTTTCTCAGTAAATTTCCACCTTTGCTGTCAAAAGAAAAAGAAGAAAAAGACAACCAAGAGAAAAGAAGTAATTTGATAAACTGCCGAACTGCTTCATTAACTCAAAGGTATTGTATGACAGGTTGCTATCAACCTCTCAGCCTCATTCGGCATCACTCCCCTTCTTAATGTCCGTTGTCCATACCCTGTAGGCATGTATGTATGAAATAATCTTCTGTGTTGAGATAGTGCAATTCTGGGCTTTGTTACAGCAGCAAGCACTACTCTAATATCCACTTGGATTTTACTTATGGAGGTTACTAGTATTAACCATTACTAAAACACTGAGTAACAGAAACCAGTCAGCCCGACTGGAGTGGTTCAGTGGTTGAGCACTGACCTATGAACCAGGAGGTTGCGGTTTGATTCCCAGTCAGGGCATATGCCTGGGTTGCGGGCTTAATCCCCAGAAATCACGATTTCTCTCATCATTGATGTTTTTATCTCTCTCTCCCTTTCCCTTCCTCTCTGAATCAATAAAAATATATTTAAAAAAAAATAACAGAAACCAGTAAGAAGCATTATAGGAATGGAGAAGTTTGAATAAGAAAGACAGAATATGCCTCTAATACATGTAGTTGTATGATGTGTGTATTGTTTTTTTAATCCACACCTGAGGACATTTTCATTGACTTTGAGAAAGAGAGCGAGAGAAAGAGGTATCTATCGATTGCCTCCTACATGTGCCCCAACCGACTGGGGATTGAACCTGCAACTGAGGTATATGCTGATTGAACTTTCAGTGTAGGAAATGACTCTCCTACCAATTGAGCTACAATGTGTGTTTTTATGTCTGGCTAGTTATTAAATGTCTAACTAGGTTACCAAATGTCTAAATGGAAACTTTAAAAGCTGTAGAGAGATTAATCAAAAAGCACCACAGGCCCAGGATGCAACTGGTAGTACCAAAGCCTTATCTGAGAGAACATCGGCAGAAAGAAATGTGGAGAGTTTGCAAATGCTTGGTGACAGCTGACTTGTACTTTAACATTAAGAATTCCTGAGAAGCCCTAACCCGTTTGGCTCAGTGGATAGAGCGTCGGCCTGCGGACTCAAGGGTCCTGGGTTCGATTCCGGTCAAGGGCATGTACCTTGGTTGCGGGCACATTCCCAGTAGCGGGTGTGCGGGAGGCAGCTGATCGATGTTTCTCACTCTCCATCCCTCTCTTTTCCTCTCTGTAAAAAAATCAATAAAATATATTAAAAAAAAAAAAAAAAAAAAGAATTCCTGAGAAAACACTGAAAGAGCTACAGATCCTTCCTCAACCTCCTCACCTAAGGGCTGGGTACCTAGGAATGTAGGTGATCAATGGAAGCATCTAAACAAGAATACAAAAGAAGTAAATGAGTGTAACTTGTCAGGCATATTTTTTAAAAAGTTTAAATATGTAATTCTCACTTATAATGTATATCAATTCTCCTTGGTCTTGGAGTAATCTCCAATTAAACAGTAATAAAGAGTCTAATAAATCAAGTCCTGTAGATCCTTAAAATGACAGAATAATTTCTATTTAGTCAACAGATTAACGAGAATGAAATTTTCTAAGTGTAAATGTAGCTATTTCTAAAAGGGTCAAATAATTCCAAAGCCGTGGATTCTATTTTGTGAGGGCAAAGAAACAACAGCAGCATGTAACTGGGTGCTCCAGGTGCTCTTGGTCACACGTACATTCAGGTACTTCAGGGAAATACCTGTGCTGGGTTAAAACACAAACCTGGAAATTTGCCACAAAAGAAAGTCCTAAACAACTCAGCAATCCAAGTACGAAGCCAGCCTTGTTTAACTTGGAGATATATTTCCCTTCGGGATTCAGAGCCTGAACTTGCTTATAACGAACATAAATGGTAGCAACGCCTGGGAAAGAGAAAATCCAAAAAACAAGTAATAAATAACCAAGAAATAAAGTTGCCAATAAAGAGTTCGCGAAGGTCACTGCTATCCAGAAACAGAGATTTTCCTTTTTTTCTTATTAGTCAAGAAAGGGCTAAATCAAACTTTCCCTTGCAAAAACATTGCCAAAGAACACGAAAGTACAGAAAACGTAGCAGAGCTATGCTTTTGTAGATACGTGCTTGAAAACTTTAGTCATACACTGAAACATTTACTTGACTTTAATTTCTGACTTCCTATGAAAGAATGCAAACAGTTACAATTGGTGGAAAAAGCAATATTCTAGCAAACCATTAATAACAATTTGGTTCAAAAAACAAGTGATTAATAGGAATGTAAAATACTGTAGCAGAACTCCATTCCTTTGGCATTAGAATATCGTTCAAAAATCAAACCATGCTATCCTCAAACTTCGAAATTACTTACCCTGAAGGGATGTAGTTGGTGTTAGTTGTGGTCAGTGTGTTGACAGCTCTTTGCCCTCTACTGGTTGCTTAAGAAATCCACTTAAGGCCTCAAGGAATATTTGGTAATACTTTACAACTTGTATTTGAATGAGCAGTCAAATAGCTCTATATGTTTTTTTAAAGATTTATTTCCATAATTCAGCATTTCTAGAAACTGCTTTTCTTTTAAAAGGAACATATCTCTGATCAATAATTTAGTGAGAACATTCCCTCAAGTATAGTAAGTAAAAAGTAAAACAAGTAACACAATATTGTCTAAAGAAGAAAGGGGTGATTTGGCAATTAATTTTCATCATTAAGACCATTCTCATTACTTACATAAAACTGCGGCGAAATTTAACATTGCCCCAAACAGGCACTTTTCTGGAGCGATGGTACCAGTGTCACTGAAAGAAAAAAATGGTGTGGATTTCTAACACTGAATTTACACGTGTATTTCTTCTAAGGGATAAGAAACAACAGGGGTTACTTCAAGTCCTTTATCTTTTCATAAATCTATGGGTTCAACTCTTATGATTGCATAAGGACATGACAATTTGAGCTCACAATATTTGCCCAGTTCACTTTTTATCATATCACTTAGATTATTTTTTCACATACTAGAAATCAATGTAGATTAATGAAAAAGCATGTTAAGGATGTTGTTACTGACTTACATCACTCAGGCAGTATGTTCATCTGTCTCTGAATATTCTCTAACATCACAGATCCTTTCAAAAATCTGTCTTTTGTTATTACGTTTTTTTAAAAAAAAATATGTGCTTATTGATTTCAGAGAATGGAAGGGTGAGGGAGAGAGAGATAGAAACATCAATAATGAGAGAGAATCATTGATCAGCCGCCTCCTGCATGCCCCCTACTGGGGAACGAGCCTGCAACCTGGGCATGTGCCCTGACAGGGAATCAAACTCTGACCTCCTGGTTCATAGGTCAACACTCAACTACTGAACCACACTGGCTGGGTTGTTATTGCACTTGACTCTGCCTATAACTCAATTTACAGCTAATCATTTCATGATTAATCCAAAAAATATTTATCAAGAACCTACCCTGTGCCAGACAGCGTTTTAGGGACAGAAATATGGTGGTAAGTAAAGGAAACAAAGCCACTGGCTTCCTGGAGCTTCCATTCCAGACCAGTTTTGAGCCCCCACCTTCCTATGCCTGTGACCAATCCGCTAGCAGAATGCTGACTCACAGCATTCCGTCCAGACCTCTATCACCACCAGCTGCCACATGCACTGCAATGCCCGTCGGTCAGGGCAGTGTGGTGTACACGGACCCAGATGAACTGCCACCACATACTAACTGTGGAACCATGGGCATGTTCCTCTGTCTCCCTAAGTCAGACTATCTGCAAAATGGAGCTATCACCCTCCTCCCTGCCTCACCGGATGGCCACGAGGAACTGAAAGTGGGGTAGTGCATGTGAAATATCTACCAGAGTAGCAGGCACAGAGGAGACCCATTAAATGTTACTTCATTTCTCCTCCCTCTAACTACTGTAAAGATTAAAGAGACAAACTCTTTGGTCTCAAATTGAAGTACGTAGAAAAGAGAATAAAGATCTCAACTAAGACAATGTAATGGGAAGAAAAAAGGAATGGAGCCCGGCCGGTGTGGCTCAGTGGTTCATGTGGCTAACAAACCCATGAACCAGGAAGTTAGGGTTTGTTTCAGGTCAGGGCACATGCCCTGGTTGTGGGCTCAACCCTCAATAGGGGGCGTGCAAGAGGCAACCGACTGATGATTCTTTCTCATCATTGAAATTTCTATCTCTCCCTCTCACTTCCTCTCTGAAATCAGTAAAAACATATTTTTTAAAAAGTACTATTCTAAAAAAAGAGAAAAAAAAGGAATGGAAAGTCATTTCTGGTAAGGAATCAGGAAGACTCGGTGAGCATCTGGATTACGTTTATGAAAAGTAGACTATCAAATACGAATCGGAAGGCCTGCTCCTTCCTATTCTAAAACGCATCTTCAGATACAAAAGCTTCTGTTCCTCTCTGATCATGATCAGGGAGTGGGGATCATGCTGTTTTGCTGCTGTTGTCCCTTCTACCTTTCAAGTTTTCAAGAATAATGTATACGCATTATTCTTATAATCAGAAAAAATACACACAATTTTAAGCTGAGTTCCAAATGATGCTCCTGTTTTGGATTATCCCAAAAGTAACCCAAAGCATCCATGTCCAAGCCGCTGGCTGCGCGGGCCCCTTCCCTGGCTCTGCAACACGCTGACACACACTGGCCTCCAAATGGAAAGAGCCCTGCCCATCGCCTCGGCAGCAGGCCCTTCAGCCCAGCGGTCTGCTCACCATTTTGATTACACACCATCAAAAAGTGTAACCATGTAACTTCAAAATATATGTATTATTATTACACATGTGTTACATTTCAGCTTAAATATTTTGAGATTTTAAAATATGCATAGAAGTTCTAATAGTTTCTTCTCGGATCCCAGTGGCTAGTCTCACGGACCCCACTTGGGCCTCCACTACTTAACCTAGACAGCACCTGAAACCAGCTTGTAAACTGTCTTTGAAGTGAACTTTACTTTCGGTTATGCCCTTTGCTGCTGTAACAACTAGGCCTTTTAGTTAGGGTTTATGAACAGAAAGGAACTAGTTTAACAATCATTTTTCAGATGAAAGGAAAGGAGCTTAAGGGAAGTAAAAATAAGTACCATTGAGTTTAAATATGTCATAATGTCGGGAAAAGATCCTAGGGCAATATACGAAGTTCGTTAGCAGAAAAAGACAGAAGGGCAGGGACGGGAGAGGAAGTGCCTAGCGGACTCTGGGTCAGAAAATCACATGCCAGACCATCAGAGACTGAAACCGAGAAAGAACTCACGTGGCCTCTAACTTACTTAAAGCTCTTTCAAATGAAAGCAGAGTTTTTGAAGGGGCCATAAAAACGCTGAAGGACCCTCATCCATCTTTTATGTGTGTCTTCTCTTGAAGTTACTAAAGTGTGAACTGGCTCCTTAAACCAGCAGTCGCCCAACCTTCGGACCTCGAGGACCACCAGTTGGTGACCGCTGCCTTGAACTACACGTGCCCCTAGCAGAGTAGTAAACATTGGTGATGATCAGATTCCTAGAACGGGAACCTTAAATAAAAAATATCTTTTTGTTTTATACATCTTCCTCAAGTGCACCCAATTTGTTGATATTCTTTGGGTCATACCATTTATAAAAAAATACATTTAGCCTTTCAGTTTATCATCCTTTAAAAGGTTTTTCAGAAGGTAAACAAATTAATAAATGAAACAACTCCAACACCAAACACGCCAAACTCTGGAAGGCAATCCACCAAACCCATTAATCACGTGTGCGGAGGCAGGAACTAAAGGGAGGTTAGAAGAGGGAGGTCAACTTTTTGTTTTTATAATCACTCTAGTATTGTTTAAAATGTGTTAGGATAAGCACACATTACCTTTATAATTGAAAAGAGGGGTTATGGACATACAAGAAATTGAGTCCTTCATTAGCAATTTTGAAATTTCAAAAATATTTGTGATAAGTGTTGATACTTCATGTGCCAGAAAGATCTAGGCAAAATGTCCTGAGAAGTAAGCACATGGCCTCCAGAGCCAAACTGCCCAGTGAAATTGATTCTCGGTTCCGTCATTTACTGCCTTGTGCCTCTGGACAGGAACTTGACCTTCCTGGACTCCATTTCCTCACGTGGGGGTCCCAGTTCCCACCTCAAAGGGTGGCTGTAAGGACCCAATTAGTTAAGACTGAAGAATGCTTAGGACATTACCTTGCACATAAGTAGATCAACAAATGTTTGTCATTACTATGAT
Organism: Myotis yumanensis; assembly: GCF_028538775.1. NCBI lineage: Eukaryota > Metazoa > Chordata > Mammalia > Chiroptera > Vespertilionidae > Myotis > Myotis yumanensis. The sequence continues at coordinate 6,382,201 of NW_027223768.1, forward strand.
CTTTCAATATTATTATAGTTGTCTGCAGCATTTTTTTTAAGGGGAGAGCAACTCCAATTCTATCTCCTGAGACAACGTCCAATACTGATTTGGAGAACAAGGCACTGAAGTGTCACAATTCACTAAGCAAGTCCCCAAATGAATCTCAGCCCTCTGTCTCCACATTTCTCCATCACATAGAAGGAGCCAAGAATCCTTCCCTGTTATGTTCCTCTTGTCGTTGTAAAGCCAAACATAACATTTGAATTTCAAAATGCTAACGTTACCTCTTGGCTTCGATGTTAAAATATGAATGAGAAATAACCTACAGGATACATTTCACTGACCTGATATAAGGCAACGCAGGGTCAACATGGTGGAGAATGATGGCAGTAATGTACGAAAATATGAAAGCAGCAGCCGTCCAAATGACAAGGGCTGAGGGCAGGAAACTGAGGCCTTGCTGAAACCACCACATCTCAGACAGGTCTTCTGCAGCAGAAAACAAGTCAGACAAGATTATCCACACGTATTTCATCTTTTCTGCTTTAGCCGTCCACTCCCCCAACCTTGGACTCAGCACCCTGAGCTGGTCCACTTCTGAAACCATCACCCTCACTACCTACTAACACCCGCTCTCCTTCGACTTCTCAGGAAATGAAACCAAGATTCTCCCACTCAGATCCAGTCCCATCCTTCCACACAACATCGAGTACCCAGTGCCGTTTATTCCACCTCCGAAATGTCCTTAAAATCTAGCTCTCCTCTCCATCTGCACTGCAGTGCCCCACTGAAACCACCCTCATTTCTTGGCCAGCTTATTATTATAACCTACTAACTGGTCCTCCTCTAGACTAGACCACAACCAATCTAGACTCCACCCTAAAGCCGGGGTGACCCTTCTAATTCTACAATACCAATCCGAGCACCTTCTCCCCCCACAGCGAGTCTTTCAGGTCTCCCCTACGTCCTTGTAAACACCCTCTCCTCCTGAGCATGGTCTGTGAGGCCCTTGCACTGCCTGGTCTCTATTTACTTTTTATATTCCTCTCTGGCTACTCTCTTTGCTCCCAGTGTCTTGCTCATCACCTTCATCATCATGACAAAAGCAAACACAGTGTTTACTGTGTCAGCAATGTTATGAAGCTCTTTCCATTAAGAAATGATCTCACTGACTCCTCACAGCAGAGAACTGCCCAAGGTCATGGGGAGGTAGAGGCAGGAGTCAAACTCAGGCAGTTCCATTCTGCCACCAATCGCTGTGCTGTACGCCACCGCAAACTGCTTTCAGATCTTCGGATGTGGCACGCTCTCTTGGGCCCCTCAGACCGTCATGCGCACGGTACTGTCTGGGTGAGTGGACTACAGTGCTCTCCCCGCTCCCTCCCATTACCACCAGTCAACACCCTCTCACCCATCTTCAAGTCTCGACTCCAGTCCTTCAGCTGAGTGTCCTGCCTTGTTCCCAACAATACTTCTACCCCCCCGCCCCTGCACCCCCCCTTCCCCAAGGCACTCACACCACTTACCTGTTACTTGCTTGTTTGGTTTTATCTTCCTCACTAAACCTTATGTTCTGTGAGAGCAGGAACCAACTGTTTTGTTCACCATTATATTTTCTGCTCCTACATGACGGGGGGGCGGGGAAAAAAGAGAGAACCTAAATATACAAAGACCACACATCACCACTTTCTCCCTTACCTTCCAGACTGAGGACACTGGTAAATAATAATGAGTCAATAATGTGAGTCAGAAAACATGACTATCTCTTCTTGCATTTAATTTTAAAAAATAAATATATAAGTACTTTCAAATTATAAGAAATGACTCATATGCATGTGAAAGTAACTGCATGTTTGGAGGAGTAGCTTCTCATAGTTTAATGGACTGAAATTCAGGATTTCCCATGAACTTTGCAAAAACTTACAACTCTTCTCTCCACCCATCCTCCAATGTGCTCAGCTTTCTCATCTCAGACTTTCCAAATAATGAAATCTCAGCTATTTTTGACTTGTACTTGCCACTTACTCTGTCATCTGACTTATTGCTAAATACGTGTATTTAAATCTTGCCCAGTAAGTTTCTTTTCCTTTGTTCCTAAAGCTACCATTATAGACTTGAGTAATTTCCTGTCTGAATTACCATAATCTCCTCCTTTCCTGTCCTTTTCCATTGTCAGTCCTTACCACTCCCACCAATTTTCTTCATCTATTCAGTAAATTATGACAATTCCTCCCTAAATTCCCCAACATAAGTTTCTGAGACAATAATTTTCAATTTCTATAAATTCTGAACTACAGTACTTCTAAAATCTTTCACTTTTCTCCTTCTATCTCTTTAAATGTTATTTGAATTTATTTTGATCATTCCAATCTAAAATCCTTAGGAGTGTGGTACCATATGTGTTGGTTCTGCCAACCCTTGCACAGGAGTTTCATGGTTTCTGACGATAAGCTCAATTGGGAGTGTCCCAAAGGATGAGACGAAGGGTGACCCATTCCGGGAGGGCCTGTATTTATTTTTGCTGGGCGCTCTGACATATACCCAACCCAGGCCAACTTTAATTTCTTGGCTTCAGGTTTGCCAGCGCATGCAGATACGTCAATTTGAATCCTGAATCTGGGCGATGCAGACCCTGTAGCTTGATATAGCAGGCAGCCAGGCAGAATGGACAGAGCAGGAGCCATAACCTGCTACAAAAGGTCACCAGGTGGAAAGCTCTGGAGATCTAGCAACAGGCAGAACTGGGAGGACAAGTATTGCAGGGTGGGACCTTGCCCCCAGGGTGGCCTTTTCTCCCCTAACACGACACTGGTCATGCACTTTAGACCCCCTGACCTTTCCTATCGCAGGTCATGGTCAGACCCGCCCCTGACATGTCACTAGTCATGCCGTAGACCCCCTAGAGGAGGAACGGGGCCCGGAGAAAAGCCTCATAGGACTCCCAGACAAGCCCTTGCACAACCACTCCCATAAGCATGAAGCCTTCTAGACAACGAGGTTCTGGCCCGCATCAAACAATCTTAGGAACAAAGCCCCAGGTCCGCTGACCACAGAGACAGAGCTTTGGTCTAAGGAGAGATAATATCTAGGTCTCAGTTGTGTATCAGCTCCAGGCCCAGAAAGTATCAAGGCCAGGCAGGGCAACATGGGCCATGGCCATGGACCAGCTGTGGTGACTAAAGCCCCCCTGCCCTGGGGGTGACCAATCAGTGCAGACCACAACCTTCAGGAGACACACCTGGAAAGCTGAAGAATATTCTATTGAGGTCCCCCAGAGACAAGCCCTTAAGATAAAGGACCAGCAGGCTTACACTTTCTCTCTCTGCAGAACTTTCCCCTCTCCGTCCCCAGGCGAGTTTCCTTTGCCTTTCTGTCTCCTAAGTTTCCTGAGTTCATGCAGCTCACTGCTTCCTCGCTCGCTTCTGCGGTCTGTGCCTTTCCAAATAAACGTTCACTTGTATTTGAGTTGCTTGGCTCTGAATTCTTTTCTTAGCTGAACTCAAGAACCAAGATCTGACACCGGGTGCTGTTCCCTGTTACAGTTTCTGTCCTCCAGGAACAGTTTGTTCGGAGACGGTACCTTTATTTCCACCACCTGGAGCTACGTGACAACATTTCTTTGTGATCTCCCTTTGTCAAGGAGGTATTTTTCCTAGCCCACCTTTCACTGAGTTTGTAGAGATTTTTGAGGGTTCTAGCTAAATTTGGGGGGAGGGGCTTGTCCAAGGTCATGAGTTGTACAATTTTAAGTAGAAACATTTACATTTTACTTTTTACGGAAAAGTAATCCCTTGAAACACAGGTACCGTTTAGGTGAATAAACACAGGTACTACCACGTGAATGGTGCCTCCAGAAGTTGTACCCCTGGGAGGTCAAAGGGAGATGACTTTCTCTCTCTACTTTGGGGGGGATGAGGGGGGAGCCTATCACCTATCTCCAGCTGTGTTTCCTTTCTGCTATCAGCCAAATGCCCCCAAAGGAGACACACTGCTAGTTTACTACTCTGGTCTCAGCTCTCTTGGACTTTTTAGCCCTGAGGATTTCCCTTTCTTTCCCACAAGACCTGCTATGCATTTAAAAGGCTAATATAATTTATTCAGCATTTAGGTGTTTTGGCAAAATGGATTTTCAAAACATTTTGTCCACCCCATTGCTAGAAGCATAACCTCCTCCTCATTTGATCCTTTGTGCATGTCCAAATCCTTCCTAGTCTTCAAATCTGAGCTTGAAAACCACTTTCCACTCGCAACACCTTCCCTAATCCCTCTGCACCTGGAAATAAGCATCCCGGGGCCTCAGAGAACACTGAGCATTTGCACATCTCTTACAGCACACTATCCTCCACAGGAGGAAACTGTAGGAGGGTGTTTTAAGTAGATAACATCCTTAATGGGGACTCCACTTCTCCACCTGAGCACTGCAGAGGGCTTTGCTCAATAAATATTTTATGAACAAACAGCCCAAACCAAATCCTCTTAAACCCCAAAAAGGTTCATAATTTTTCTGTTTCAGTAAACAGTATTACCATTTTCCCAGATTATCCAGATTCCAAGACCTCAAAGTAACCTCACATGCTGTCACTGAACGATGGCAATTCTACCTCCGGTCATTTGCAGCCATTCCTCCTCCCAGTTCTCAAGTCAGAGTTTCAACTCTCTCTGCGGAACTACTTTTTTCCTTCCCCTCCGTCCATTCCGCATGCACTGCCAAATTAACATTGCTACAACATTCTTCTGTTCAAAAACTTGTTTTTATAAAATTGTACAAACTTGGACAAGCTTCCTTAACTTCCCTGAACCAGTTTTTCCTTTGAAAAATGGCATAATATTATTGGCAAAGGCTGCATTGTCCATCACAGTAATCAGAAGCCACAGGTGGTTATTTAAAATTTCAATTGACTGAAATAAAGTAAAATTTTAAATTTTAGTTCCTTAGTCACGTTAATGACATTTCAAGTACTCAAAAGCCGCCCGTGTCCAGTGACTACTGTATAGGACAGTGAAAATAGTACATTTTCATTCTTGTGGAAAAGTTCTATTGGACTGTGCTAGAACTTATTACTGGGACTGCACTGACATAGCACAAGTAAAGAACTTAACACATTACTGACATAAACAGCAGCTTTTAGAATTAACTGTTAAATGTTCTAATACTCGCTTCATAGAGGTTTATTGAAGAATTAAATGAGATAATATACGTAATAGGTGATATGGATAATATACTGTCATAGGGGTCAATAAAAGTTTGTTCCTCTTTTAGAATATAAAAGATGAATTACCTGTTTTAGTATCAGTCTTCAAATCTGCCCAAACCTGCCCCTTTTGAAGAGCCTGAAAACCACATACAAAGAAAATCAGAGATTGTTCAACCCACATGCTTTTAAACACATACAATTTCAAGTCAACACACCAATATTGTTCATGGGCAGAACACTATGCTATAGGATTATTAATAGGTTATTTTCCCTATAGAGGTGATACTTGTGTGTTTCATAATGTTGTACCATCTAGAAACAAGTATTTTAAGTCTAGGATATCAATTCTCTGATCCTTTTTTATATTAGACACCTTTCACTGACCTCAGAAAGGATAAAAGAAAATACAAAAACAACAAGTTTCCCCTACAGGATAAACAAAAATGCAAAAAGAATAATGGCCCATTAAGCAAGATAAAGCACTATTTTTTGTGATGCAATGGAAAGAATGCAGCTATGTTATCAGATTTATCTAAGTGCAAATCTTAGCTTTATCATGTTCCAGCTGTATAATTTCAGGCAAGTTACTTGGCTTCTCTGAGTTCCAGTATTCTGACTTGTAAAGTAGCAATCTAAAAGGGTTTTTCCTTAGAGCTGAACCCAGTAAACATAAATATAATAATGACAGCTGACATCAATTTTGTACAGCATAACTAGCCACAAGGCTGGGAAATGACAACACTTAATTCTCTGTATACGTGAGTCACCTTGGATTCGTTGCTCCTTAGGTTTTGAGAGTTCTAGCTGTTTCCACTGACAATTTAGAGAAGCAGGGCTTGAAATGTTGCCCAGTTTGCTGACAACTGAGAAATTTCAGCGTACCAATTAGGGGAGGAAGATGAGTATTGCCCCATATTTTCACACTAGAAAAATGGAGCATGGCTGCCAATCAAGCAAAGTAAGAATTTTAATGGTTAAGAATTTAAGAAACCTGCTCAGCCGGTGTGGCTCAGTGGTTGAGTGTCCACCTATGAATCAGGACACGGTTCAATTCACAGTCAGGGCACATGCCCGGGTTTCGGGCTCAGTCCCCAGTGTGGGGTGTGTAGAAGGCAGCCAATCAATGATTCTCTCTCATCACTGGTGTTTCCATCTCTCTCTGTCCCTCTTCCTTCCTCTCTGAAATCAATAAAAATATATTTAAAAAATAATAATTTAAGAAACCTTTTAAAATCCTCCAAAATATGCAGGAATAACCTTCACATGGCACGATGAGTTTAAGAAAATGTTCTTGCATCTCTCACCTATGTTCTCTGCTTTCTTTGACGATCCATGAATCAGAACTGCAGCTACAATTTTCAAATTTCATAAATATTGAAATGCCACTGGTAATAAGATGAATTCCTTATGCTGTCTCCTTTAAGTGGTGACTGAGAAATGATAAAAATAATTCTATTTTTTAAATAAATCTTTTTTTTTTTAAATTCTCTCAAGGATATTTTTCCATTGATTTTAGAAAGAGTGGGAGAGAGAGGAAAAGACAGAAATATCGACGTGAGAGAAACACATCGATTGGTTGCCTCCTGCACGGGCTCGGCTGGGAAGGAACCTGCAACCGAAGTAAATGCCCTTGACTAGACTCGAACCCAGGACCCTTCCGTCTGCAGGCCGACGCTCCATCCACTGAGCCAATCTGGCTAGGGCAAGAAAGAAAATTCTAGGTGTTCCAAGTGAAGACAGAAAGCCCTGGGGGTACACAGAACCATCAGGTGCAAAGCATAACAGAAAATGATTATTTTTCTAAACATTCTAAGTTGGACTTCTGACAAATGAAATGTTCTTGTAATGATTAAATCCTAGATGTCTAGGAGGTCACGCAAGTTTTAAAATAAGTTGGATCAAATATCACAGGTAATTGGGGGAGAATCTGGTGCACTGCAAATTACAGCACTGCATCTGGGAGATCTGGAAAAAAAATCACTTGCGTTTTTCACATGTGCCTTACAGTAAAGCCTGTTGTGGATACAAAGCCTTGCCATTTAGCCCTAACTGGTTTGGCTCAGGGGATAGAGCGTCGGCCTGCGGAGTCCCAGGTTCCATTCTGGTCAAGGGCATGTACCTTGGTTGTGGGCATAACCCCAGTAGGGGGTGTGCAGGAGGCAGCTGATCGATGTTTCTCTCTCATCGATGTTTCTAACTCTCTGTCCCTCTCCCTTCCTCTCTGTAAAAAAAATAAAATAAAATATATTTAAAAAAGGACTTGCCATTTACCTGTCAGTATTGGGCTGCCCCCCCCCCTCCCCCCAGGATAGAACTGCGGGTAGCAGCCCCGAGCGCCGCGTAAACACAGCGGGTCACCACAGGTCTCCATTCCACCCCCTCCCCCGCGCCCACACCTCCCGCCTGGAATCCGAGCCCAGGAGCGACGACGGAACGCAAACTCCACCAGTTTTTCGCGGGACGGAGGCAAAGGTTCCCGGTCACCGCAGGAAACAAACGAAACCGGGGAACTGCACGTTTCGACCACGGCCGCCTTCCGGAGCCGCGGGCACTTGGATGCCGACCAGGGCTGGGCTTCGCCTGGGGCCGGGAAAGGATGCGGGAGGCGGGGCCTGGCCCGGCGCGGGGCGGCGGGGACAGGGGAAGGGGAGGGGGGAGACCTGGGACCGGGACCGCACGGTGGGGCGCGGAGACCTGAGCCCAGCCCGCACGCACCCCCAGAGCCCGCCCGCCGCCACCACCGGGCCCCGCGCGCGCCTGTCAGAGTCGTTCTCGGGGGCACCGCGACCTGGCACCCGACCCGCACGCCCGCCACGAGGGTCCCCGCGAGGCGTCCCCTTCCCCGCCGCGCGCCCCTCTGACGCTCACCCCTGGGGGGGCTGGGGCCGCCCCGCACTCCCCTCCCAGCCTACCTCGCTGGGTGCCCTCGCCGAGGCCGACTGCGGGGTCCGGCGCCTGCGGGCAGGACGGAGACGGGGCGGGCCCCGGGGCGCGCGCCCGAGCAGCCAGGCCCGGCCCCCGCGCGCTCCCGCCGCCGGCCGCGCCGACCCGCGACTCCTTTACGGCCGTCGCGAAAGTGTCGCGAACGCGCTGCCGCCCATCAGAGTCACCCAGTCGGCTGGAGTCGGAGTTATCAATACTCGGGGTGTGCCTGCTGGGCTCCGGGTAAGGCTGCGGGGCTCGGTCTTGGGGAGACGGTCTGGGAGGGGAGGATGTGTTGGGGGACACGACTCTCAAAGGGGTTGGAGAGGGGGGTGCGTGTGCGGGGTGGGGCGTGGGAATGGAGCTGTGTGTGGACTCGCGCGAGGCGGGCGCCGTCCTTCCTCCCGCGGGTGGCCTCGCGCGCGGGGTTGTGGGGAGGGCGCGGGGCCGCTGCCCCTCTGGCCCCGGGTGGAGAGGCGGCTTTGGCGAGGTGCCCGCGCGGGAGCCCGGGGACGGTTGGGGTTCGGGGGGGTGGCGGTCGGGGTGGGAGATTTCGGGGACCGGGATTGGGCTGACCGGAGTCTGGGGGCGCTGCCCGCGCGGAGCCGACCTTGCCTGTTGGGTCGACACCGAGCCGCGGTGCGCCCTGAGCCGGGCGGGGCTGCCTTCCCTTTGGAACGTGATACCGGTGCTTCGTGGATGGGCCACGCTTCTGGGTCGGCAACTTCTGGAGGAGCGTCCGAGGGCAGTGACCGGCCCCGAGGTCGCCCGCCGGGGTCGCTGGGGCGCTGGGCTCGGCCGGAGGGTTGCTGGTTCGCCTGGCTTCCCAGGGGCGCTGGGTGAATGGGATCTTTCCATGTAGCCGCCTTCACTCTTCTCCCCTTCGGGACTTGGCGTGTCGGCCCTTTTGCATCATTGGGATCGAACGTATCATTTTGCTTGAAGTCACAGTTCATGAATGAATGCCTATTAAGACGGCAGGCAAAGTCTTAGTTACCTTTCAACCACGATTCACGTCTCATCTCGGCGGGGAACAGAAACGGTTCCGTTCCTGCTCTAAAACGAGTAGGAATGTGTTGAGTGTGTGTATGGAATGGACTGACCGCACCGGTCAGGCTGTGGGGAGGACATTTCCAGCATTTTATGCCGTTCGCATAAAGTTCTAGAGAGGGAGGTTCTATGTAAAGCCTTTTGCTGCACTTGTGGTCTGTGCTGAGGAACATGAGCCACAGCCCCCTGTGCAGCTGGTCTCCACGATCCTTCCAGGTAAGAAATAAGTTAGAGAAATCTGCCTCTTGTATGAACCTCCTCCGACAGAGGCGTCTTTATGTGTTGTCCACTTAATAGATTATTACTGAATATTTACAACGATCGTTTTATAAATGTATTCTCCTTCCTCGCCCACAACCAATCTCTCTTAAAGTTTACATTATAAACACCATTAAGTGTTTGATATGTAACTCTAAACTTTTTTACAACCCCAATTACATTTTATTGCATTGGCCATGTGTTTTCTAGGCAGCAGTGGACTCCTTCAAGCTGGCTAAAAGTGCTGGTGGTGCTCTTTCTGAGGGTCATGCGGTGCTGTGGTTTTTAAGGGAATAGGAAAATCTATAAAATGCTAGGTTGTTGCTTCCCCTCCTGTCCCCCCTTCTCGGAGGAAGTTGTTTCCTGGCTTTAAGGAATGCAAGATTTCACTTCAGCAAAACAGTAGATCTAAATTGTATCACACAGTACTGTTTCTGCTTCCAAGTCTACTGAAAAGGCTTTTGTTTTTGCTAGCTTGTTTTGTGTATCACTTGTTAAATAATGCTGAATGATATCCACTGATCTTGTTGGCTCTCTTTCTCTCTCTCTCTCTCCTCTCTCTTTCTCAATTTTACTTGCTTTTTTAATCTGCTCTGCCTCCCAAATTGTGTTGGCCATGAGAATTTTCCTTTAGGAGTGCCATAAAGGTTGGAAAGAGCTGTGCAGTCACCAGTATCTGTGAAAGGTTGTACTAGTAAACATATTGCTGAATCAGTGCAGCTCAAAACTTGGCACACTTAGGCATGGGAGCAGGGAATTCTGGACTCTCCCACTGCAGGTTGGGTATTGTGTAAGCTTACCTTATGCTCTGCTGAGCAATGGAGATTCCTTTTCTCGTGTGATACGTGTCAGATGTTCCCCAGTGCTGAGCACAGGAATAACGTAGGCTGCATGCCATTATCCTCAGTTGCTATAAGCACAGATGTTTTGCATCGTAGATTTAAGGTCCACAAATTGTGTGTAATTTTAGTGAAGGTATTCATTAAATATCTCAGATTATATTTTTGTACCTTTGTTGGGTTTTTCCCATTGATTTTGAGAGAGTGGAAAGGAAGGAGGGAGAGAGAGAGCGATAGAGAGAAAACACTGATATGAGAGAAATACGTCAATTGGTTGCCTCGCATGCATCCCAGCCCTGGGCGGGAAGGAACCTGCAACCCAGATACGTGTGCCCTTGACCAGAAATCGAACCCACCACCCTTCAGTGCATGGACTGGCGATCTAACCATTGAGCACACCAGCCAGGGCCCTTTGTTGGACTTTTCACATAAAAATACTCATGCCTGCCCAAAGAAAACTTACTGTTAGACCATCTGGGCCCCCTCCTCTGGACTCACACAGCAGTTTGTTCACAGCATGTTATAACTCAGCTGGTTGGGCATGATGGCATATTTCAATCTTTCTGTTTCCTCAAGGTCTAGAACCCTAAGTGATCATTAAATACTGGATGAATCACATTTGCTCATTGTTCCACAAATGAGAACTAATGGCCTACTTAACGGTAGGTATGCTATGAGATCTTGGAGGGAAAAAAAGTTAAGACAGATATGGCCCCTGCACTCCAAGGGCTTACAGCCCTGGTGGGGAAAGACCAAAACACCATCACCACCACCAGTGACAACAACCAAAAACAGTTTAGAGTGTGATAAGTGCTGTGAACGGTTATAGCAGAGGAGGGGGCTGTGCTGATTAGAAGTGGAGAGGTTGCAGTAGCTATAGATAGGCCTGTGATCAGTGTTATCCAGGGGGTGGGAATGTTTTACTTTAAAACATTCACTTTTATTATGATTTATGAAGACATATCCTCAGTTAACAAGTAGACTGCTACAGAATGACAGGTTTCTTTATAAGCTCCTTGATGGCTTTCTGTAACATCAGGATGAAAACTCCTTGCTGAGGACTATAACCCTCTGCACTGTCTGGCTTTTCAAACGTCATTGTATTCCACTCTTTTGGGGGGGGGGGGGGGGTTAATTGAGCTATTATTAACATATAACATTTGATGAATGATGTATATTAAAATACGACACAATTATATGACATTATATTAGCATGATGCTGATTTCCGGTGTGCAACATGCTGATTTTATATATGTATATGTTGGGAAGTGATCACCACAGTAACTCTTCCATCTGGTTTACGACTCCGCAGCCATACTGGTCTCAAAGGTGCCTGGACGAGATAAGGTTTTTCTTGCCTCAGGGCCGGTTCCCTCTTTGTGGATGGTTTCTGCTGCTCTTGGATTTGGTGTCCATGCTGCCTCTTCCCAGACTTCAGATGCCTTATTCACACTGCGCACCCTCACCTGTTTTCTGGCTCCACACTTTGTTTTTGTCATAGCACCGATCACAATGTGTCATCTTAGTTGCTTGTTTACCTGTCTTTAGTCATTTTCCCATTGGATGCGGGACCTGGGACTGTGTCTGTCTTGTTTACTGCACTGAGAGATTGGCCGGGTGCATTTGGAACTTGGGATCCATTTTCTCATAAAAACTTAGTACTGGTAGCTAGGTTTCTCTAGCCAGCAATAATTTTAATTTCTTTCTTAGTCATATTTTTCTTTTTTAGTTCCTTGTAGTGTGGCAAGAAAATGATATTTTCTCTTATCCTTTGGCCATAGACCTGGCTTAGATAAAAATCCTACGTGGCTGAAATAACTTTTTGTGATATTCGTGCCTCTTTTCCATATCTCCATCCCACGTCCTTGTCTCCTTTCTCTCCATACAGTCTGATCTTCCTACCCTGTCCTGCCCTCTTGAAATATGCATGCTTTTCATTTGCTAAAATTCAGAAGCTCCTGTTTTTTCCTGAGATGATTTTCCTGTCAATAGCCTCTTCATTTCAGGTGTGATGGAGGGAGGTGGGGCTGTGGCAGTGAGGGCAACCTCTGTGGTTGTGTGTTCGTGTTGAAAGCATAGTATGTCGGGGGCTCCATGTATCTGAATGTGTTTTTGCAATCTTGTTGCTAACAGCTTCACAGAGACAATCTTGCCGAATTGAAATGTTCAAAAACTTTTTGGCTTTTTCCCCCCTGGGTGAATTAGACAGTGGCTAGATCTAGAAAGGTTTGTCAAAATGTAGATATTTTCCAAGAGAGCAATAGAGGGTTAAAAAAAAAATCTAGGTCAGCAAGGGAAAACACCCAGAAGGAAAAGTATCAGTTTATCATACAGTCCTGCCAAACGCTCAAACTTAAAACCATTAGGATCGGTTGCTTGTAGCTGTTAGTGCCAAAAGTGGGCCAGCACCCTCAATATGTTACCTTTAAAAAGGGGGGCGGGGGGAGGGATGGAATACTATAATATTAAAATATAAGTTAAGTTGGCTAAACTTTCGGTTCCAGCTTTAAATGGAATCCCATGAGAGCACACCAAATATAAAAACGCATACTAAGTTTGACTATAGAAAAGCTGGCTTACTATAAAGCTAAGTATTTCGGTGGTTATCAGTCTGTCACTTGATCTAAAACGATCTTGTAACCAGTTGTTTGACATTATATAAGTATTGCTTACAGTTGTAATCAATTGGTTTGTGACACAGGTCGACTTAAGAAATGTCCAAACCTGTTGAGAACTTTTATGAATTTAAACTGACAATTGCCAGGAAGCGAAATCTCAACAGATTGAGAAAATGCTCCAGAGAATGGTAGTTTTACTGCTTATTTTATACATGAGAATCAAAGGAGGTGGCGGGGGTGGGGGGCGGTACATGAAATTCATCGGTAGTAGATTTGGGAAGTGGGAGAAAGCAAAGCTGGGCAATCTCTGAGAGTGGATGAAGAGTAAACCATAGTGACACGTACAGTATTTTACTTTGGTGAGTATAGGATAGTTAACAATTAATATTTATTGTACATAGAGATGGTTTGGGGAATAAGATAACAATGAGGGGTGCTGTGGTCTGTGCTCTGTTGCAGTGGGTGTGCCCTGAGGGGTCTGGAAAAGGAGACCTTCCAAGGATATGTTATTTTAGATGCAAAAAGACAGTAGACAAGCTCACTTAAAGTTAAGGTTGACTTCTGTCAAGGAAGCTACAGGCCTAGGATGTGACTACCCACCATGACCTGCCGTTAGCTATGCTCAGACCATCCTGCGTGGTTACTTTTGGTGTCTGAGTCTGCAAGGCCCACCATGCAGGCCTCCCCTGAGCTTGTCGGGTTTAACACGTGGCCCCTTTTTCGTGCAGTTATCAAGCTCCATGACTGATTGTGATTTTGGATGCCACTTTAGATCTTTTGTGACATTGAAATTTTGGAAATTGTTACTTATGGTAGTAGAGAGGCAAGAAGTCCTGGACATGTTTTGATACTAGATCCATTGTTGAGATGTCCTAGACCCCGGATCACATTCTGTGTCCCATGGTGCGGCATTTCTGGGAATGTCACAGAGCGTTCTGGGTATCTCTCTACCAGAAGATCAGTGTGCACCCTTTTGGTACAATGCCACTACTTAAGATTATTCCTTTTGTTTTGTTTTGTTTTTTTCAAGTCTCTTACGGCTTCTTTTTCTCCTGCTCCCTAAATGTGAGTTTCCCACAAGGTTCTTTGTTTCATTTTCCCTTCATACCTCATCCCTTCGAGAACTTTCCTACTTTTTAGCCTTAAACTAGACTTTAGCTTCTAAAGTGATAATGATATTTTCATCTCGTACCCAAACTCCCAGGCATTTCATTTTGTCTGAAACACCTGTACCTAAAAGGTGCACATCTGTATTTCCTACCCTCAGCCCCAGGTCCTCTCTCATCCCCCACCCGCCACCAAAAGCCAAATAACCAGCTGATTCTTCTTCCCAACCCCTGTTCACAGTAGGACCACGAGTCTCTGCTGATTACTTTTTTCCTCTGCTCCTTCTAGTCCCAAAGTACTTTCTCTTGACTCTTCCTTTTAAATAGAAATTACTTAAAGACTTGACTGTCTTTCATGTTTCCATTTTTACCAACCTACTCTAGGCCCTCACCACTTCAAACCTTTGAAGTCTCCATACTAATTGTTGTTTGTTTATTTATTTTTAAATTCTCAACCAAGGACATGCTTTTATTGATTTTAAAGAAAGAAGAAGGGAGAGGGAGAGGGAGGGAGGGAAGGTGAGAGAGAGAGAGAGAGAGAGAAACATCCATGTGAGAGTGAAACATTGATCGGTTGCCTCCCGAGCATGTCTTGACCAGGGATTGAACCCATAACCTAGGTATGTGCCCTAATCAGGAATCCAACCTGTGACCTTTCATTGTATGGGCAATACTCCAATCAACGGAGCCATACTAATTTTTAAATGTTCTCATTATCTCTATTCTGATTAATATATATCTATCCTATTAATCTTGAAAATACACGTCATTATTTTCTTACACTGCTTAATAACAATAATTATGTTATCTCTAATATGTTTTGAGTCACGGACTTCAGGGATTAAACTCAAAGTCCTTTGTGAACAGTCATCACCAATTCACGTAGCCTTTTTCCTTATCACTTCAGTTCATCGGTCACACTGCTGATATCGTCTGTCCTCTGAGAGTCACCTTTTCATTGCTCTTGACCCCCCCCTGGAATACTGTCTGTAGAGAATCCTTTTCTACTGGTGAGAAGTTTTACCTTTTATTTTAGCTTAAACAGGAAACCTGTGTTTGTCTGGACCTCACAAGGAAATCAGCCCCTCTTTGCCTTAGTTTCACTTTCTGTAAAAATGGGTATAATTAACAGTCTTTACCTTCGGGGGTTGTTGTGAGGATTAAATGAGTTAATATGGGAAACATGAAAACATGCTTTAAGATTTTCATACATACTAAGTGCTCAATAAATGTCAACTGTCAGCATTAAATAAAAAATCTAGTTTAAGACCCACGATGTAAATACTCATTTGCTAGCTCTTGGGGTATGCCTTTGGACCTCCGTTTTCATGTATTGGAAATGATTCGATCACTTATAAGATTTGTTCCATTATAGTGCTGAAGGCAGTGAGGTAAAAAAAGACCATGAGCTTTGAAGTCACACTGTAAGGGAACAGGAAGCACCATCAATAAGAACTAAAACGAAAAGCAAACCCCTGGTTTTGTGGGTCTGGTTTGAAAGTCTATTACCAGTTTGACTTTTTATTTTTTTAATTTACTGACATTGATGTAATAATGGCTGACAAAACTTTTGTTTACACCTCCCCTCTCCCCCAGGTAAAGACCAGCCACAAAAAGCTGTAAAGCAAGATAAATTATTCTCTCCGAATAAAAGAAAGCCAGAGTCCATGAGTGGCCAGCGGTCGTCCAAGAAACGATGTGGGGACGCGCGCGCGGAGTCCCCCGTGGGCTTCGGGCACATGAGCACTCCAGGGTGCGTGTTAAACAAGTTGTTTCAGCTGCCCACGCCACCGCTGTCCAGGCACCAGCTCAAGCGGCTGGAAGAGCACAGATACCAGAGTGCCGGGCGGTCCCTGCTGGAGCCCCTGATGCAGGGGTACTGGGAGTGGCTCGTGGGAAGAGTCCCCTCCTGGATCGCCCCGAACCTCATCACCATCATCGGGCTGTCCATAAACATCTGCACGACAGTCTTATTAGTCTTTTACTGCCCTACAGCTACAGAGCAGGTAAGGAATTTCTTCATGACTATGACGCACATTTGTTACATACCAGCAACACCGTCATTGAGGTTTCTAGGTCAGTCTAGCTAAAGATCAGATACTCTGACAACTTCTTGCCAACTCTTTTCAAATATCCTGCCACATAAGATATTTTAATGAAACTTGCTACTGCAACCTACCTCATACACTATGGGTACGAGAAACCGTAAGTAGAGGGTGGACTCTGATTCTGGTAGGTAAATTAATGTTAGTGGGGATTAATACGTCCCTTTTAGAATCAGTAAATCTCAATTCTTTACAAAAGAGTTTTCTTTCTTTTTTTGGGGTGGGGAGGGAGGATGGCTGAATACAATCTTAGCAAAGTTTAAAATAATCAGAGAGAGCAGTCTGCGGTAGCGAGGTACACGCTGTACATCAGTCATATCCAAAGTGTCGTCCTCTTCCTTCCAGGGCGATTGTTGAATATCGCTCTTCTCCCCCGTAAACACATGTGGCTGGTAGACCTCCGATATCTCTGTGGTTCTAAAAGGCGAGAGAAGTGTAAGAAAAAGTCAATGTCCCGGTTCCCCTGCTCTGTGTCCCGCTGTGGCTGCCGTTCAGAAAGGAAGCATGGGATAGCTTGGGGACGCCCTCCCGGGCTGCCTCAGACGCAGTGTCTACTGCTGCTTCCTCTGTTTCCCTCTGAGCTCATTACTTAAAACCAAAACTGAAACCAGGACCCTTCATCAGAGTGGGTACATCGTGTACTTCTTTGGTTTTAAAATGTCCTTGTCAGAAAGTGAACTGCGGTAGTTAGGCAGGGGAAAGAACCAAACGTGTGTGGTGCCCGTATTAATCAGAATGGTTGGTCACACGGAACCCAAGAAAATAGAAGGTGGTTCTCAACTAAAGGTGTTAAAAGTGACCCTGAACCATGCGTCATAATGGGCACACATTTCTTGTAGGTTTTAAGCTTGAAATAACAATTTTCTAAGTAGTCGTGTCATATGATTTGTCCTTACAGGTGAAATTGTCATCATCTATCCTTTTCTGTTTTCATCGATTCATAGTTGAATTTTTTTTCCCAGAGCTCATTTCCCCCTCATCCTTGAATAACTAGTTTAATTCCTCTTCAACTACACAAATCCAGTCCATACAGATTGAATGGACATATTCTGGTTTTTCCTCATTTTCTTAACTATCGTACTTTACATCAGTCAGGAACCTTACAAAACAAAAGCCAGTCTAACTTTACATATGATGGGGGACGGTTTCCCAGGGCAGGCACTAAAGGCTTATGTAGAACAGGGCAGGATGGAGAGGGTTACTCGGGTGTGACCCACTCGGTACGGGCAGGGCAACAGCCAGTTCCGGGAACCAGCTGACAGTAGGAGGGGATTTCCCGGAAGCCACCTCTGTTCTGGCCCGGGGCCATCTGGACCTGGCCAGCAGGCCCTGCAGTGGTCAGGCCGGGACCTGTCATGAACTAGTCTCCTCCACAAGTATGTCCTTGGATTCTTTCTTTTTTTTAAAAAAAATATATTTTTTTTTATTGATTTCAGAGAGGAAGGGAGAGGGAGAGAGAGATAGAAACATCCATGATGAGAGAGAATCATCGATCGGCTGCCTCCTGCAAGCCCCGCACTGGGGATGGAGCCCAAAACCTGGGCATGTGCCCTGGCCTGGAATCACACTGTGACCTCCTGGTTCATAGGTTGACACTCAGCCACTGAGCCACACCAGCCGGGCTGTCCTTGGATTCCTTATTACCTGTGCTTTGAGCTGTTTTACAAGTAGCTTACTTGAGGTCCTGACAGCTACTTCCAGATTGCCCACATCTTTAGAGATAGAGAAGAATAACAGGGAAGCGGGTCGATTCCAGTAAAAGCCCTCCAATTGTACTGAGTTTGCATGTTTTTTGTTTTTGTTTTGTATTTCAGAGAGGAAGGTTAGAGGGAGAGAGAGAATCATTGATCAGCTGCTTCCTGCACGCCCCTCCTGGGGATGGAACCCGCAACCCGGGCATGTGCCCTTGACTGGAATCGAACCTGGGACTCTTCAGTTGCAGGCCGACACTCTATCCACTGAGCTAAATGGGCTAGGGCTAGGATGGACTTGTTTAAGCCAGTGTTTCCCACATGAGTTTAGCATGGAAGGTGTTTTTGTTTGTTTGTTTGTTTTTCCATGTAATACCTGTAAACATCTGGAAAGATACAATTTGGGAAACAAGGTACTACATTATTCATTCACTGACTCTTAGAATCTAAATGTTAGAAAGAATCTTGTAGAAATTACTGAGTCTCATCGATCATGGGATTTCTGTCATGTCCTTGGGAAGTGTAATCCAGTTTCTGCTTGAGCACCGGTACTAACTAAGGCATTTAATTCTTTTACAGTTCGGATGGTTTCAGAATGTTTTTCATTATGTAGCACCTGGATCTTCTCTCCCAGAGCTTCCAACCAGTAGTGCTTCTCTGGAAAGTGAAGATAAAGCATGTTAGCCAACCATAGTAATGAGTGTGTCTTAACAGTCTTGCTTTTCTTGTGTTATTGTGCAGGCACCTCTGTGGGCATATATTGCCTGTGCGTGTGGCCTTTTCATCTACCAGTCTTTGGATGCCATAGACGGGAAACAGGCGAGAAGAACCAATAGTAGTACTCCTTTGGGAGAACTTTTTGATCATGGTTGTGATTCACTATCAACAGGTACTATTGATTTTTTTAAATATTAATGATTAATAGTGACAAAGGGGATGTGACAAACAATGTTAGAATAAATAGGAGGCTTATGGTGGTATTATGGTTATCAGAATGGTGATTTTATATAAGTTTTAGTATTCCCAAAAAACTGTAAAACTGGTTAATGTTTGTTCATTATTCGCTATATTGGGAAATTTAGAATTTATATTAATTTCCACTAAAGTTCTTTTTAACCGGAGTATTATTATTTTGGCACCAGTTATTTTAAAAAATCTTAGGGCATTGTTGTCATCATCAAAAAAATCTCATAAATTATAGATGTGAGTACAATAGTGGAAGACTAGGGAATTCCTAGTCTTTAGATGGATATTTTGTAGATATTTAAAATTATATCGTAGATTTGGGGTGCAACTATGAGAAAAGGACTAGAAAAACACACTAATGTGCTAGCGATAGATGAGTCACTGTAGTTAGATTATAGGTGATATGTCTCTATTTGTACTGTGTGTAAAGTCATATCTCAGTACCTTTTTAGAGGGCAAAACAAGAGATTTAGGAACTAAATGACAGTTTCTAGCTAGTCTTCACCACCACCCACACACTTACTTTTAATTAGTTCTCTAGTTGGTTTGTTGTCATTTGGCATAGCAGTGAAAATATTTTAAAAGAAAAACAAAACCCTCAATAGTTTTCCCTCGTGGACTCAGATTTGAAGATGTGGGTGCACGTTAAAGTTACTGTTTCTATGTATCCTGACAGCAGAATGATAGGTATCCTGTTTTATTTTAAGTGATAGTCATTTTTGCTCTGTAGTTTTGAGTTCGAAACTTTTATAGGGAAGTCCGTAACGATATCTGCTAAGTAAGAAAAGACGGCTATCCATCTGAAACAAGTAGGTCCCTTTGTGAATTATTTTTTTCTTGTCTTTTTTAAAAATATATTTTTATTGATTTTAGAGAGAAAGGGAAAGGGAGAGAGAGAGAAACATCAATGATGAGAGAGAATCATTAATCGGCTTGCCTGCTGCACACCCCACACTGGGGATTGAGCCCGCAACCCAGGCATGTGCCCTGACCGCACTGACCAGGAATCGAACCATGACCTCCTGGTTCATAGGTCGATGCTTAACAACTGAGTCACACTGACCAGGCTAATTTTTCTTTCTTTTTGACTCTGCCTTGTCATTTTTTATTTTTTTTTACTGCTCATTAGTACACTATCACTAAGTTGGGAGAATACTCCAAAAAAAAAAAAAAAAATGCTAAAGTATTTTAGTTGCTTTCAAAAACTTAGGTTTTACTAAGTGTGTAGATCAGGGGTCACCAACCGGTGGTCCGTGAGGTCCAAAAGGTTGGAGACCGCTGGTGTAGAGAAAGAAAAGATTGAAATTACAGGTAGCCCTACCTGGTTTGGCCCAGTGGATAGAGCGCTGGCCTGCGGACTGAAGGGTCCCGGGTTCGATTCCAGTCAAGGGCACATGCCCGGGTTGTTGGCTCCATCCCCAGTGGGGGGCATGCAAAAGGCAGCCAATCAATGATTCTCTCTCATCATTGATGTTTCTATATCTCTCTCCCTTTCCCTTCCTCTATGAAATCAATAAAAATATATTTTTTTAAAAAAAGAAGAAATTACAGGGTAAACTATAATGTAAAAGATTATATTCTTTCTTATTTATCATTGATAACTGAGATTGTACATTTACAGCATGTCTTTCTTTTGCCTCTAAAATTATTTCAGCTGAGTGTGGGGCCTTCTTGTGTCTGTTTTTTTTTTTTAATCCTGGAGGATATTTTTCCATTGATTTTTTAGAGAGAGTGGAAGAGAGAGGGAAAGACAGAGAGAAATATTGGTGAGAGAAACACATCGATTGGTTGCCTCTTGCACTCGCCCCAACCAGGGCCCAGGCCAGGGAGGAGCCTGCAACTGAGGTTCATGCCCTTTCGGTCCGCAGGCCAGTGCTCTATCCCTAAGCCAAACCGGTCCGCTCAGTGTTTTTTTACGCAGATTGTTCAGGTGTCCATTGTGATCTTTCTTTTGCAGTGTTTGTGGTTCTGGGAACTTGTATTGCAGTGCAACTGGGAACAAATCCCGACTGGATGTTCTTTTGCTGCTTTGCTGGGACGTTCATGTTCTATTGTGCGCACTGGCAAACATATGTTTCTGGAACATTGCGATTTGGAATGTAAGTAGCACTTAGTGGTTATTTTGTTTTATCTTTCAAGCAACAAGAATGTTGCTTATAGGTATTTGAATATTAGGTATTGGTCAAATTACAAAATTAGTTTAGTAAATGAAAGAAAGTTGAGAACCCTCATTATTCTAGCTATCACCTAAGGGTCTCCATTATGTGTCCTTCTATCACAGTTTTTTTGGTTTTTGATTTTTTTTAAAAATTGATTTCAGAGAGGAAGGAAGAAGTAGAGAGAGATAGAAACATCAATGATGTGAGAGAATCATTGATCGGCTGCCTCCTGCATGCCCCCTGCTGGGGATAGAGCCCGCAATCCAGGCATGTGCCCTGACCAGAATTGAACTGGGACCTCCTGGTTCATAGGTTAACGCTCAACCACTGAACCACACCAGCCGGGCCTGTGTTTTATTTTGATCTATGAAAATTCATTTTCAGGAAAGAAAAAGATACTTAAAAAGAGCAAAGAGCAACTCTAATTTCTAAATATCGTAGCTTAATAAGGTTTTATTCTTTTCACATTGTTTAATTTATGAATCTATAAAAATATAAACTCTTGGTAATTTGATTGACGTGAGCACACCATATAGGTTATTACTGCCAACAAAATGCCTAAGAATTTAAAAATAAAATACAAAAACTCCTTCAAACTTCAAAGTGAATAGTTCAGCGTAGTGACCCATAAATATTAATGAGTAAACCAGTCTTGGAATGAGGTTAAGGGTGGAATTGACCAACTGGTGTTTAAGTATCACAGATCCTATTTATACAGCTTAAGTTAATCTTTTATTTTTTTCATGGTGTAAGATTAAAAGAGAAAGAACTTGAAAAAAGACTCAGAATACATCATGAAATGTCAAAATAAAAATCTGATGGTAAATGATAGAACATCTTAACCTAGTCTCTAATTAAGATGAATCATTAATGGAGTTTTGAATATTAGATTCATAATGAATTTAGTTGTTGAGGTTTTGAAAAATACAGTGCATAGAAAGTCAGGTGTTCCCTACAAGTTTAGTTGAGATGACTTTTGCTAAACTTATTTAAATGTAATTTAAGATGTTCTTATGACAGTAACTAAATAATTATTAATATTTTGGATATTAACTAAGAGACATGTCTCAATTTTAAAATAAAGGGGTTTAGAGAACATGTTTAAGGCCCATTTTAAGATGTTATTTTTATTATAAGAGACAATAGTGGACGTGAGTGTCCAATTGAAGACTATGCATTCATCAGCAGTTTAAAAATGATCAGTGCTCAGAAAATATTTAAAATTTCTGATACTATTTTTTTAAAATATATATTTTATTGATTTTCTTACAGAGAGGAAGGGAGAGGGATAGAGAGCTAGAGACATCGATGAGAGAGAAACATCGATCAGCTGCCTCCTGCACACCCGCCACTGGGGATGTGCCCGCAACCAAGGTACATGCCCTTGACCGGAATCGAACCTGGGACCCTTGAGTCCACAGGCCGACGCTCTAGCCACTGAGCCAAACCGGTCAGGGCATCTGATACTATTTTTAAAAAGCACTATTTGAAAATATTATGTACCAATGTTTTTTTCCTCAGACTTCTACAATCACTTGGTTTGCCCTAATTAAGTGATGGTACTTTTTACTATCTGGATTTCACACAGTTTGTGTTCCATTGGTATGATCTCAGAGTTAACTTTCAGGCCCTTATTTTGAAAAGGTGTCTGTCACCTGACCCTAATGTATTCTCTTCCCCTTTAAGTAAAGCAGCATCACCCACATGGTGGGAGCCCCGAGGGAAGGAAAGCGAGAGCCCTGGTAGCAGGGGAGGAGGAAATGGATGGTGTTTGTGGGCATGACTTGCTCTTACAGCTTTCTGTTCGCCAGCCTTAGCGTTGTCCTGGTGGCGTATTCCTTTGACGAAATACGTACTTGGAGAACTGTGGGCAGCGCCACATCATTAGCACATCAGATGCCTCTAGGGGAGTGGCAGGAGCTAGGGCTGGAGAAGACCCAGAAGATCCAGGGCCTTTGTCCTGCCCAGAAATGTGAGCTTTGATCCTGAATCTGTGGGGACCCTTCGCAGGACCTAACCAGGCTCAGTCTGACAGCATTCTGATGAGTGGATTGGAGTGGCCGTGACAGAAGGAAGGAGACCCCTTAGGAGGCATCAGCACAGTGAATGTAAGGAGTGAACTCGCACAGAGACTGCTGTGGAAGAGGAAGGGGGAGGTTGGAGATTTAGAGGTAGAAACTGTAGGACATCTCTGTCTGGATATGGAGAGTGAGAGGGAGCGGAGACTGGCATGACTCCCACATCACCTTCTCAGGTGGGTGGATGGAAGGCAGAGAAGGCACTACAGGAGAAGGAGCCTTTTGAGAGAGAGAGAGAGGAAGGGAGGTAGAGAGAGAGAAACACTGATTTGTTGTTCCACTCAATTAGGCATTCATTGATGGATTCATGTAGGTGCCCTGACCGGGGATCGAACCCCAAACCTTGGCATGGGGATGACACTCCAACCAACTGAGCTGCCCGGCCAGGCCGGAGGAGCCTATTTGAAGGGAGAGTTCCGTCTAGAAGATGTATATGGGGGATTTTAAACATCGGATAGGATAAGAATAGCAGAAAACATAGAAAGCAAGCCTAGAAAGAAGCCCTTGAAATTGAACAGCGGAGTAGGAGGAGGCATACCGGAATGGATTTTGAAAGAGAACAATGCTAAGTGCTGCCAAGACTCAAAATGAGGACAGAGAAGTGTACATTGAATTTGGCAGTGTGAGGCCGTCAGAGTGGTTTCTCTGTAGTGGGCAGAAGCCAGATTGTAGGGGTGACACGTGAAAGGAATACGTAAGCGCACAGTTAGCGCAGGCCACGTACAGAATGGGTGGCTGTGGTGGGAAGCAGCAAGAGAGAACGTGGCTCAAAGGAGGGAAGGTTTTATATTTTGTAAAAGTTAATTCCCACTAATTTTTAATGGGAAAGGTCCCAGCATACACAGGAAGTCGACTAGAGAAGAGGGTAGGGTAAAGACAGGAGCGACTGGCACTGCCTTACAATGGTGTGAAAATTACAGTGAGATATTGAGGCCAGTTTGCGTTTAACATCTCCATTTAAATTAAATAGTATTATAAGGGATTGGTTTTGATTTGGGAAAATTGTATACTATTTTCTGAAATCCTGCATTCACATTAAGGCAACGCTGAATTGATATTTTTAAATTAAAAGTAAGTTACCGCCTTCATAGAAATATGCTGCCAATGCTTTACATTTAAGAAGATATTTATCCAAATGCCAGTGTATATGGAGTAATAACGATATTTTTAAAGAAGTTCTAAAAACGCCATGTTTTGCGAGAGCAAGTAGCAGAGGAACATGTCTAAGGAAGCCAAGTCTGTGTCGTGGAGGAGAAAGCCCAGAGTTTATTTTGTTTAATTAGGAAGGGCAAGGGCAACCCTCAAATGTAGTTTGAATAAAGAAATTTTTTTTTAATCCCTTCTTCTTACTCAGAGGAAAGTGGAAGCAGCCTTAGGCCCCTTAGGAATTTTATTTTTAAATACTTATTTTAATTATTTTGATTTTTACACACATGCATGAAAAAAATCACGAGGATTTCTTTTTATATACCATAAATTCAGGTTGCTATACCTTTAATAACCTTATAAAACAATGTTTGCCAAATTAAAAATTTGTATTTGTTTTCCTTAGTCTCCTAATGTCACTATTTTTAGTTCCTGTTAAATGTGCTCTTAGTACCTTGAATAAAGAGGCCCAGTAATTTAGTTCATCCATTACTAACTAATTTCCACTCAGCATCAGGTATTGTGAGTGGCCGGTGTGAGCTGTACCTGCCGGCACTTTACTCTGGTCACAGGTAAAAGCCGCCTTGTGCAGGGAGCAGTACCCACCACATCCGTACCCAGGGCCTGTCCTGGCGGTGCTTCTGGTCTGAGCAAGTGGAGCTGCTCATCGGACCCTCCCAGGCCAGCTGAGCCCGTCAGGATCGTTATTATAAGCCTGGATAGGAAAGGCTGGGGAGGGAATAGGTTTAGAGGCTAGAACTTCGTAGAAGGATTGAGTCCATGGGAGAAGATAAGAATTATGAGTTGAAGCTCATTTGTAAACACTTGTAAAATATTCTTTAAATTGTTTGTCGATCATATTAAATGCAGGAGTTCACATTTCCTCTCTTAAGGTCTAAACCCTCCGTATCCAGGTATTTTTAATGTATAACATGTAGATGTCTGTGTAGAATCATTTTAATAAATTAAATGCTTAGAAACCCTAAACAATCCTTAATGAACTATATTTATGCAAACCGTGGGCCCTAAGAAATCTTTAAGATAGAACTCTTTCTTAAATTATCATTTCAGAAAAAACAACCTTCGTTTTTTAAAAAAAGTCTATTTTTATTGATTTCAGAGAAGAAGGAAGAGGGAGAAAGAGAAAGAGATAGAAACATCAATGATGAGAGAGAATCATTGATCGGCCGCAACCTGGGCATGTGCCTTTGACTAGAATTGAACCTGGGACCCTTCAATCCGCAGGCCGACGCTCTGTCCACTGAGCCAGACTGGCTAGGGAAAAAAAAACCACAACTCCGAAGTTACCTTTTCAGGAGGAAAAAAAAAGAAAGTAATTATAGTAAATTGAACTCAGGCCAGTGTGTCTTGCCTCAAGTGTCCTCTCCAAATGGCCTCCTCTGTACATTAGCTTGGGCAAGGCCCTAACCTTCATGGTCCTCATTCTCTAATGTATAAAGTAAGAGTTTGGGATTAGGTGACATCTAAGGTTCTTTCTGCGAGCCCATTAAATTTACAAAGATTACTTCCAGAGTTCTTATTACTTATAATTATGGCAGGTAGAGTATTTTTCTTCACTTTATTACATTTTTTTCTATAATTAAATGAAAAAAATTAAGAGGCTATGTATTCTACTGGTAGTCTGACAAATCCAGTTCACCTTCTTACCCAGGTAACCTCTACAGCAGAGCTAGGGAACCGTTTTTTCTGCCAAGGGCCATTTGGATATTTATAACATCATTTGCTCAATATTATTCGCTTAATATAAATTTATGTTGCTATGAAAAAAGCTCCTAGATTTATTGAATTTCAGGTTCCACCTGCAGTTCCCTTGGCAGGGCCAGACCAAATGATTTTGTGGGCCTTATATGGCCTGAGGGCTGGACGTTCCCCACTCCTGCTCTAAAGAATAAATAGTTGAAAACCTCCTAGTCATTAAAAACTATTAATGTCTGATCCACTTCCTGTGCATTGGAAATGAGGAAACTTCTTGTCGAATGCCTTGATAGGATCTGGATCTGTAAATGTTTAAGATTTATCACGTGGATTATTGAACACCAAAGATTTCCCTTTAGTTTCGGTTTTCCCGTGTATTTTTTCTCAGCAATGATTCACTCATTTGGACTCTGCCCATTTTATCAAAAAATCATAGATAATATCCTAAAACAACTATATGAATGTAAAACCTGAGTGCAGTTTGGACTCCGGATCAGCAGGTGAAATTGTGGGCCTTGACCATTAGCACTCCTTGGTTCTTAGGTTTGATTGTGCCCATTTTATTTGGAGCCTGTTCTAAACCACTAGCTTTTTTCTTTTTTTAATTTAAATTCTTTATTGTTTAAAGTATTACATGAGTCTCCTTTTACCCCCATTGACCTCTCCCCAGCCACCCCCACCCCCAAACTAGCTTTTATCTTGTCACCAAAATTTTTTTAGCGATTGAATTGGATATTTTATTTACTTTGACCACTAATAAACGTTTCCAGTGTAGTAGAGAGTGACAGCTGGAATTAAGGGAAGAGAAAGAGGAGAGGGTAAGATTCTGGACTAGAGATGATCAGGAAGCAGAACAATGAAAAGGCCACTTTGATTTTTGCTCTAACCAATTCCTAAAGGTCACCCTTCCCCACTCGCCCTTACCCCTTCGAGTGTTAATGTTACTGAGAGCAGAGGTAGGGGCGAGGTGAGTGTGGGGTGGTGAAGGGATGCGAGATATCCGTGGTTTCCCAAACACACAGATGTCTGTACATTGGGGCTGCTGGGAAGCATTTACCACAGGCCTGTCCAGATAGGTGCTGGCGCTCACGGTACCTACCTCCCAGACGGTGTGATTATTTAACAAGCGGTAGTCACCATTCCTAGGCCACTGAGAGCCGACTTGTGTTTTTAGTTCTGGTGTTTCCAGCTGCCGATTTACAAGTCATTTATTCAGTGTTACGGTTTTAATTTTTACGCTTTGCTACTATTTGGATTTGGGTAAGAAATGTCCATGTATGCGTGGGAGGATGATAGTATTGTATACATCGTATTGTTGAAACTTTAGATGTCATTATAAGGAGAATGCTACATTTTAAATCTCGCTTTTTAACTTATTTTAGTAGGGCTCTTTAGCAGAAGCTCTGAGTAAAGCTATTTTGAAATGTTTGTTTCCTTATGCATAGATTCGATGTTACAGAGTCCCAGATCATAATTATAATATGCCAGCTTCTCACAGGAACCCTGGGACCTTGGTTCTGGAACTCCACGGTAACTGCTAGATTATTCATGCTGTCCAATGAACAATGGCATGAACTCAATGAAGACAGCACCTTTGTCATGCACAGAGTAATTAAAAAACAAAAAATCAAAAGTCTGGTGGTATTTCACAGGCAAACAGGTTATTAGAAAATGAATAATTTTCATATATAATAGGGCAATAAAAATCCACCCTATTAAACAGAATTTTTTAAAAATAATATTTTGATCTGATGCTAAAAACAATTCTCTCTCCCATTTACCTATTGTAACCAATATTATTTTTGCTCTATGTAATATTTTCAAAAACAAATACCTTTCCACCATGAAATAGAATTCTTTGGGTATTTATATTTTGAAAACAATAAAGCAAGCAGAGTTTTCGTTAGATACTTAAGTCGAGAGAGCTTTTTATAACGATATAGAAAAGATTCCATTTACTCTTTTCACTTAGCGTATCATTTAAGCTATGTAGTACTAGTGCTTCTGCTTCTGTGTGCAGTGATTTTGTTTTTAAAAAATTAATGCTACAAGCTGTTCTCGCTTCTATTATGTTTAATATTTTCCTCTCTTGTGCTTTTAAAACTAAGTATCTTTAGCTTTCCTGTTACTGTAGTCATCCTTTGACTACTTTCCTTTTCAGGTTGTGCTTTTTAATATTAAAAACATATTTCTGTAGTTAATGCTAAGAGTAAGAAACATATCTTTTTCTTCATATATTAGAAGTCTGATTTTGACCTTAGGACTTTTAAAATTTCAAGATTTATTAGGAAATGGTTTCCCACTAGAATAGGCCAGAATCCTTCACACTTTAGAATGAAAGAGTTTATTTACAAGAAAAATAGAGCTTTGATTCTGTTTATTTTGTAAATCTAGTTATTCAGTGGCAGTAACGATGACTTTGGGAACAAGTCAATAGTGAGGGATATTCTACAACTTTTTTTTTTTTTCATCAAAAAAATTTAGCATGTGGAGAATACCGAGTACTCTAGGCATGTTTTAAGAACAAAACTAAAGCCATTTCCAATGGACTTCACAATATATTTTCATAATTATTTGTGGAAGTCTCTCCTGGGGTAGAATCATGTGCCTCGTTCAGGGTGTCACCCTATAGCACTCCTTTCCTGTTCACCTGTCTTTGGTACTCTCTCCTAAGAACTGAGGCTTTATGCTCACTGCACTTGTCTAGATTTATAATTTTCCATAGCTCATCTGTTACTATTAATTACATTCACCAAAGGTCACTGTCACCACTATTCCTAATGAAATTAATAGTCAAGATATCGACTATATTGTTTACTTTCACTGTGTTTATCTGTGATAACTAAGTGCCCTATATTAAGAGGTCCCTCCTATTAAAATGTTTTTGAAAACTAATGCATTTTCATTTTAACATGAAAGATGCTTTTCCTCCACATACACTGTCTTCCCTTTCACCAGTTACTGCGAACCTGCAGATGTCTTCTTTTGCTTTTAGTATTTGTCACTTTAACTGATTTGCTCATTTAAATGAAATTGTCAGATATACTTTTTTTTCTTACAGAGTTCAGGGGAAAAATAAGCTTCACAACAAGTGGTTATTTCTAATTTGTTTCCAAATTAATTTCATTTATTAGCATTGAAACTGCCTATGTCAGCTATTGCCTATTAGGCTGTGCCATTTTAGAGAAAATTGTGTGAGAAGACGAGAAGCATCATCCTGAAACGTATAAACATCTCAGTGATAGCAAGTTAAACACCTGTGACAGACGTTTGTCCCTGTTGACTCATAGTCTAAAATTTAGGAGAGTTTGGTCATCATTGTGTAGGAACAACACTTACTGTCTCTGCCATGGGCCCGTGGAAGTCATTTTGCCTATCTCACTAAATGTCTCACCTTTAGGATGGTGGTACTAGGTCCTGCCTCCCAGCGTGATTTTGAAGATTAAGAGTAAAAGAATGTAGTGTGTTAACTATAGTGACTGGCATATAATAAGTGGTCATTACCATTATTACTAATTTCAGACCTGTGTTAGTAATTCCCGATGGTCTCCAGGTTTCTTCCGGAATTGATTGTGCTAGTGTGAGTGGGAGAATACGCCTGGGAACCCTTTATTTAACTCCAAGATGATCACTCAGTGAGGTGAGAGGACTGTTTTCCAAGATGAGAAGGACAGGCTGCCCCTTAGCAAACTTGGATCCCTCTTGGAGGACCTGCTCTACGCTAGCCCTTGGCTATTCTCTTCTTACTCAAAGTCACTAGACAGGTTATTTTTTGTTTTTGTTTTAAGTCTTCAAAGATAATCTAAAGATCCAGGTAATCATTCACATGGTAGACAATACTGTTTTAAATAACTCAGCTTACCTTAGAAATAGACATTTAGACTTCCTCTGTAGATAACACTTGAATTTAAAATACTCATGGTTATCACTCAGCTGTACTGGTAATTATTTAGCATTAACCTAAGCTTGCCATGCCCAGTTTGCCCCTTATCAAGGGCAGGAAGTTAAATATCGGAAGGCAGTGCATTGCATTTCAAGCTAATCTTTACTCCAGGCTGCCAGTCTTCACCCCACCCCTGGTATTTCTGGTAACATACATAAGGAATGCCTTATTCTGGTTATGCATGTTCCCTAGCACCTCAGGTCCATTTATGAATAATTGCAAATCTGCAGTTAATGGCAATCTAATCTTTGAATAGGATTCCAGGCATCTTCAATGACTTTTGAATAAAATGCTTCTTTTGAAATAATAGCTCACAAGTCAAATTGTACAAATCTGGGTTTCTTTGACTTGGTGAATTTAGCCCTAGTGCATGTGTTAACCAAGCTGGTAGCCAACCCAGATTACAACACAATTATATTTGCTGTGTATAGTTTAACAAAAAAAAATTATGTTTGCAAATTTGCAAGTCTATCTTTGAAATGCACACAATACGTAAAACATTCTGGGCAAAGGTGATTGGTGATTACCATGCTTATCAACTCTCCCCGAATGTCAGTTAAACCCCTTCACACCCTCACTTAATACTGAGTTGTCTTGGAATTCGAACCAAGTGCATGTGGTAGGTATCCCAGTTTGGGGCTTTGTAAAGATCTTTCATGTTTTCTATTCTCTTTTACATTTATCCGAGGTACAAATAATTGCATGAGGTTCCCTCCATTTTTATTTTGTAATTCTATACTTCTGGCCCTTCCCCTCCCACAAGGCTACTTCATATATCCAGCAAAGTGTTGTAAGATGTCTGCCCTCCACCCGAGACAGAGCCGATCGTCTCTGACACCTGCTTAGCCTCCTGAGTCTGCTACTGAGTGTAATTTTCCTTATTGGCAACACCACTCACCAGGTCAGCTCTACAGATTCTTTTTAGCCTAACCCAGTCCATTTCCCCCCCATAAAAAATGTGTATATCAAGATAACTGCATCACTGTATGTTTGCAGCTTAATCAGCTTGTTTAAAAACCATTCTTGAGCACACAAAGATCAGGTTTTTTTAGCGGTGAGAGACCGGTTTCAGCCGAGTTACTTGCTGTGGGTGTGAGAGCTTCCGACCCTTAAACTGTTTGTTCTCAATGTCAGCTTTAGAAATGAGTGCTCGGCTCTGCTCTGGGAGTTGAACCCCCTGGCTGCTGTTGATACCTATTTTTCTTAGACTTAAAAAAAAAAAAAGCTTACTTTCATAACAGATAAATCACTCACTTTGTTTAAAAACTAACATTATAAAAAAGATACGTAGTTAGTGGTCTCCTCCCGCTTCCTCTCCCAGCGGGCTGATTCCCAGGCTGCCCTCCACTAGGTAACTACTGTTCTCAGTTTATGATTTATCCTTCCAGCAACTTGTTATAGAATTAATGGCAAAAATAAAAAGTAGAATATTTTTATATAGAAAAAGTAACAGACACAATCTAGAACATAGCTGTTGGTTTTTTACCTATTATGTCATTAGTGTGTGTCTATATCATTATGTAGGGAGCTGCCCCACTCTTTTTTAAAAAGCTACCAAATATGCCACCGAGGCACCTGATTTCTGGGACCACACCCTCATTTCTAATTTGCTATTATAAATAACACGGTAAGGAAACACCTTGTGCGAACATGGTGTGCAGGCATATCTGTAGGGTAAGTTCTCAACACTCAAAGGCCTTTGGATCCAGGCCTCTGAGGACGAGAGCCTCCAGGTTTGACGAAGTGCCGGCAGGAAGGGAACCCCAGTGTAGGCTTTGCTCCTCAGTCTTTTTGCCCGTATTCTTTTTTCCAGACTCTCGGCCTTCTCATTTCTGCTGCCCTGTTTTTGCACCACGTTTGCCTCTTTTTGACTGTACGGTCATTTCCAGCTACCTCGAAGCTAACTCTTGACTGCTTTCAATGTCTTCTTTCCAGAAACCTTTTGGTAGTTGACCTAATAAACATGAGAATTTGACAACTGGGTGGAACTTTTTTCACCCCCGTACCATGGAAGGCATGACATGAGGATGTCTAAAGGGCAGTCCGTTGTACAAGGTCTCCGTGGTTTATGCGACTAGTGAAAGCTCTCCATTCTGCTGGATGCTACAAAGCAGTATTTCAAGATCTCGTGTTATACAGCAGTCCAACGCAATCCTCTGCTTGACACTCAAAATTTAATACACACACTTTGTTTTTTCTTTTTGGTTGGAAAGGTTAAGCTCTGGTTTTCAGCCCAACCTCAGTCAGAAACTTCCTTTGGAAAGGAGGGGTTTTTATTGCTCTGTGAAATTCATCAAATTAAATGAAAAGGCTCTGGATTTTATTTGATTTTGCTCATAACAAATTTGTGACACCTCCTCTTCCCCTTTCCTCGATATTTGAGATTTTTGTCGATTGTGCATGATAGAGGAACGCTGCTAAGCTTGCAACTAATGAACTTGAAATTGTTTTGAGTAATTCTGCTTTTTTGGCTTTTTGTACCTAATCAGAATTGATGTGACTGAAGTGCAAATCTTCATAATAATCATGCATTTGCTGGCAGTGATTGGAGGACCACCTTTTTGGCAATCTATGGTAATTTCGTTCACATTGTGTATCCCATGTCATGCATGTTGTCTTTTGCTTGTGTTTCTAATATAGGATAACACGGTTACAGGGTGAAATGTAAAATTATTTTGTTTTTTTCTGAAAACGAAAGGCTCACAGCAGTCGGACACCAACTTCTCTCTAGGGCCTGGTGGATTTCACTAGCACAGCTACGTGGTGCCTTAGGTGCCGGCACCCCAGGGCTGGTTCTCAAGGCGCTTTCCAATTATGACTTGTCACTCCATTTTACTAGTACAGCTGAGGAAACAGCAGGGAGCGTGAGATAACCAATGACGTGGTTAAATCGGCCCTTTTATTCCATTTCTGAACTCAGTTTTTTGGTCATATGCTTCAAGCTGAATGGCAGATTTGGGGTAGGAAGTTAACTCTGGCCCCCAAACAGAACCGATGCTATTGAAGCCAGTGCCATAGTGGGTTTTTGGTGTGTGGTTTTTTTTAACAAGCCACGCCCTAGGTTTTCAACCTGACCTAAACTCTAGGCTCCCCTCCAGTCCCAAATTCCCTTCCAGAAACCTCTGGCAGAGGGACTGTGATATGTGTGCCATGGAGGCTCAGACACAGGCTCAGGAGCCCGCCTGCCTGAGTCGGCCCCAGCTCCCATCTGTGGGAACGTCACCTGTCAGCTCTCCGCTGCTTACTTCCTCCTCTGTACAATGAGGACAGCAGTCCCGACCCCATCGGGTGATTTTTGTGGATTAAATGAGTAAATATGTGTAAAGCACTTAGAACGGTGCCCATCACACAATAAGCCTCAAATGTTGCTGTTCTTACACTTAGAATATACCCTCCAGATCTGAGCCAAAGTAGTTTGTCCTCCCTGGCCCGGTTAACCCCGGACCGCTCCCACCACCCGTGCAGAGTACAGTATTTGTCACTTATTAGGTGTTACCTTACCACAAAGATTTACTGCTTCTGTGCGAACATAGTTCTTAAAAACCAGATTAATTTTAAGGTATAAGGGAAGTTTACCGAGCAAGAGCTTTCCCTCACCGAAGTCACTTTATGATGGTAAATTAGATACTTGAGGAAGTGAAATTAACACACTTCCCTAAGTATTTATTGCCAGAAATTATTTAATGCCCTTTATTTGGGGGGAGGGGTGGAGGATGAAGGGATAAAAATAATCTATAGTCAACAAGAAAAAGTTGGAAACTATTTAGTCATGTACGTAATATGTACGTAATACCATTCAGATTCACATCTTTCCTACACGCAGTCTCAAAGCCAATATGGTCTTCAGTGAAATCTGACATCTATAGATCTCACTAGAGAATTTTATTACTTTTGCTCTCCACTAGGTTAGTAGTTATTTTTTATATAACTGCATTTTAAAAATAATTCAGCCATAGAGGAAGGATTTTTCTTTTCCTAAAACTAGATCATAAAGCCTAAGCCCAAAGCCTACCCCCACTTAAATTTGTTATATGGCTTTATGTTTTATTCCAAAATCTCCGCCCTCCCCCACAAAAAAATTATTTTGAATATCTTAAACATAGATAAATAACCATAGTTTTAGCATACTGATGACAAAAAGGAATGGGATTCTTGCTTGATCATCCAGAAACAAAGCCAGCATCAGGTATGTAGACCTGTCCATCTAGTTATCCTCATCAGTATGAAGCACTGTTGTACGTGAAGTTACATATTCACTTAGGCTACACACATCCCCTTATTCTTTGGCTTTTGCCTGGCAGTAAATTTGCTGCAGGTATACTTGTTGCCTTTTTTAAATTAGGATTTATACACACATCAGAGATGTAATTTTTTTAAAGGATCAAATATTTTGTCCTATCTTTATTGATAATTAAGAAAGTATAATCATCCTTTTTTATTAAGTGTTTTACAAGGAACCCTCGGGCTCCAGGCTAACCTGGAGTTCGCAGACCCCCCAGTCCAGTTTCAGGGTTAGGGAGGTGAGTAGCAGAGGGAAACCCCCCACCCTGTCTTACTCGCATCACTGGTCCTCCTGTCACCATCAGTGGATGAGAAGGGAGGACTTCACCTCCTGGTGCTGTTTGGGGGCGTAGAGAAAAGGTCTGTGTTTGAGCAGACGGTCCCCAGGAGAGTCCCACAACTGACCGCAGGCCACTGCACTTCACTGTTTTCTTCTGACTTGGCCCTAAGCATTTATGGCTGAACATGTTCGTTCAGGAAAGAGTACTATGTATAGTGTTCCCACTTACCTGGGTGCCAAAGTGGAGAGATGGTTTATTTAGGGCCTAGATGTGAAATTTTCATCTCTTCTGAGGTTGATGTCATAAAATGGAAAATGCTTTCTAAGTCCTCATTCAAAAGCTTTTGCTAATATTCAGAAAGCAAATTTATGGCAAACAAACAAAAACAGTGCAGAGGTCTTCATAACGCTGATTGCAGGAGATCAGCTGCCGTGCACAGGTAAGTGGTTCGTGTCCGCTGCTTATGGAGCACACATTCTTGCTGCTCTTCTTTCTCTTCAGAGAGACCAGTTTTTACCATTTTGTTTTGTTTGGTTGGGTATTTTTTGTCTTGTTTTTGTTTTCTTTCTTTTTCTTTTTCTTTTTTTTAAGGAAAAAATACTTTTATGCACAAAAGTCCACTAGGGCGTGGTTTACATGTTGCAAGAAATAAAATAACACATTTTTGTGTGTGTATTGCTTCCCAAAGGAATATATCCGTTTGGAACGCCTGGGAACTATCTGTTATCGTATCACTCTTTTGAAATAGGGGGGGAGGGACATACAACTTTGAAGGGGACCCACAAATAATCCCCACATGGTTACTCTCACTGACATTTGATTCTCGTAAATGTACTAGTTGATTAAATGTGTGTGTGTATTAAGCCATGAGACACCTTATTCATTAGGTAAAGTATTTACAAATAGTCATAGCCCACATTCTTTGGAAGAAAGTATCTATACTCAAAATAGTACTTTCTATTTTTGCTGAAATTTATAGAACCTGTAAGAACACTTTATTATGCTCATAAGAAAACTAGTGTAACAGTTAGTAACCGATATTCTACATTAACCCAAACCATTGAACCAAAACATGGGTCCATTGTCAATCTGGCAAATTGAGGGTTTAAGATCTTTTTTCGACTTCCACCCTTTTCAAACATAAATTCCATTAGATTAGTATTACTTTGGATGCAGCCAGGGAATCCAGAGGGTTTTTCCCTGGCTGTGGGGCAGGCCCCAGGCCCCAGGAGAGCTTTTCTTGTCCTGGCCAGCCTCGGAGGCTCCGAAGCCCTGGAGGCCTGAGGTAAAGGTGTCTTCGCGCAGCTTTCTGGCTGCTCCTGCAGAGTGGATGCACTGTGGCCACCTTGGATGCGTCCCAGGAGGACAGAGAGAGAGAGACTGGGAAAGACAGTGTGCCCACCCTCCTTAATCTTGGGTGTGAGGTGCCAGTGGCAACACTTCTGGTGCTTTTTGTAAGCGGAGCAGGTGGTGCCGATTTTGAAGGGCTCATCACCGGGAGAGGCTCGGGATCCCGCTGGCCCCAGCGTTCCCTTCACTCGGCCTCCGATTTCCTGGTAGCTCCCTTCCCAGTTCCCTCTCAATGTGGGGCCCCGTGTGTCTTATACGCTCGCAAAACTAATTCCACATGGAGAGTAAGAGAAAGGGAGTGCTTCATCCAGCAGGTGTGTACTGAGCCCCTGCAATATGTGGGGCTCTAGAGAGAAGGTAAAAATCAACTCAAACACAGCCTTACACCCAGGAGCTCAGGGTTGGTGCCTGTGGCCATCACATGATGGGTGAACAGCGTCCTCAGCATGTTTCTGGTACTTGCTTCTGAGTCTGTTCTTGCTCACTTTGGGTCCAAGCCACTTACTAATTTGCCTGGCTTTGCTAATGTTTCTGCTTCTTCTCTCTTCTTTCAAAAGGCAACCATTTCCATGATCCTAAAGCATTTTCCAGATTTTAAATACAGCTGTGACGCTGTCCAGCCCAGCTGTGCACAGCTCTCAGCAAGGCCAGCCTTGGCGCTCATTCCACCCGCTGGCCCACATTCAGGCAGGCCCCTTAATGCCTTGCTGCTTTGGAAATGTGGGAGAGTGTAGGGTTTCCCTCTTGCCAGACAGGTCCTTTGTCACGGGAGCAGACAGGGAGCCAGCCCGCATTTGGAGTTTCCGCCGGGTGCACCAGGTTCGCACTGCAATAGTTCTAGTTTTCTGAACTAGAGCAGAAAAATCTCTTGGAATTCAAGCAGCCATGGTGTTGGTTTTCTCTTTTATGGAAAACAAGTTTTGGATTCGTCTGTAGGGTTTGGAGATCAATTAGGGAAGGAGGACAGCATTGAGGATGGTCCAGGGAGGTCTGGGCTTGATTTTTAAGTTGACCTATTTCATGTTAGAAGCGTAAACACCACCACAGTACAACTTGAAGTTCAAACAGTTGATTCCAACATTTATTTTTTTTTAGAGTTGCAGTTTTGCAAGAGGTCATAGAGTTGTGTAAACAAACAGAGGTCTTAAGAATTTTGAAGAAATTGAGGAGCTAAACATTAAGAATTATATCTACTAATTTCACTGCAGTTTTATACATATGAACAAATAGAAAATCTCAGATTTCCTATTTGGTTTTAAAAGTGTAGGCAGATGGCAGCCTAAAAAGTGTCAGCAGCCCTCATTAAATTGTTTTCATTGTAAAAACTCATTGCCTGCTAAGCCTGGGCTTTGGAAATCTTGTTCCTATAGTCATTTGTTTCTATTTCTAGACTCATCATTTTATTGTTGCTTTCTTTCCATCTATATTGGACAAAACTTGAGACTTTTTTAAAAATATATATTTTATTGATTTTTTATAGAGAGGAAGGGAAAGGGAGAGGGATAGAGAGTTAGAAACATCGATGAGAGGAACATCAATCAGCTGCCTCCTGCACATCCCCCATTGGGGATGTGCCCGCAACCAAGGTACATGCCCTTGACCGGAATCGAACCTCGGACCCTTCAGTCCGCAGGCCGATGCTCTATCCACTGAGCCAAACCGGTTGGGGCAAAACTTGAGACTTTAGAAAAGCTAAAGGGGAGGTATAGGAAGGGAGAGACTCTTAAATGATTTTAAATATTAATGCAAATATATTTCATTTTAAATGACGGATTTGTATTTGCAAGATTAAATACATGGTCTCAATCCACTCAGCCCCCCTTGTTTTAAATCAGTCCCTTTCCTACTTGGATGTGCTTGCCATGTTTGTCCCCCACACGTGAACGCCTTCTTCCTTGCCCTCTGCTTCCTAGCTGCTTGTATCCTAACAGTTTGGCCTTGGGAACTCTTCTGAGTAGAACTTCTGTCTTCCATTCTCCAGTTTACAAATTTTTGTTTTCAATCCAGTTGCGAATATTTTTAGTCTTTCATCATCCACGCTTTATCGTAACAATGAGTAACAAATTACGGATATAGAGGTAGAGTTAAAAAAATGCACAAAGAAAAAGACAGAGAACTCTTCTTTGATAAAAACACCAGAAGACAGCCCAGTTCACTATTGCCAGACTCCTGGGATGTGTTAAATGAGCCTCATTTAGCTTATGACTCAAATTAATAAAGTTGGATCAGTTATTTTCTTTTTAAAGATTGCTGTCAGCAGTGAGATTAATTTCCGTGTAGCCTCGTCTCTTCAGACTTGTTATGTTGCTCATAAAGGAAAAGAGAGAGGAACTTCCATTAGTTTAAGTATTTACTAGACTGGGGGGCATGAAGAAGAACATATCAGAATATGAATTGAGTATGTGACTGTCTGTTTTCCTATTTCAGTTTGTATATATTTTAACTGCTCTTTCTCTCTACCTATTAAAGATTCCAGTGCTGAATATTCAAGTGAAAATTTTTCCTGCACTTTGTACTGTCGCAGGGACCATATTTTCCTGTACGAATTATTTCCGTGTAATCTTCACAGGTGGTGTTGGGAAAAACGGATCAACGATCGCAGTGAGTATCGCTTATGCTAGGACAGTGTGGGGGTCACTTTGTTTTTCATTTGAATTATATTAAATCGCCCGGCCAGCATGGCTCAGTGGTTGAGCATTGACCTATGAACCAGGAGGTCACAGTTCAATTCTGGTCAGGGCACATGCCTGGATTGCAGGCTTGATCCCCAGCAGGGGGCATGCAGGAGGCAGCCGATCAATGAATGATTCTCTCTCATCATTGATGTTTCAAGCTCTCTCCATTCCTCTCTGAAATCAATAAAAATTGTATTGAATTATATAAAATCACTTGTCAACTAGGAGTTTCCACTTAGTCTTAAAAATAGTAATATCCAAAACTTCAGCTTTATTTATACATGCATACAATGATATGCTTATATTTGTGTGATATGCACAAACTTTTATGCACCTGTGTTTTTTGTGTGTGTGTGTTTTGTTTTTTTTTAAAGAATGGCCTGCTTTATAAAATAAGCCTGGCCTCTTAAAAGTGAACTCCTCAGTTTGTGCCTTCCCAGTCCGGGTGGCTGCTTTTCCTGAGCTGTTCTGATACTCCATGGTAGAAACTGTTGGCTGTCAGACTCTACAAGGCTCTTAAAAGCTTGAGTTGGTCAGTATCGAATCCCACTAATCCATCTCCTCTCTGCCCTGCACAGGGAACAAGTGTCCTTTCTCCTTTTCTCCACATTGGATCCGTGATCACATTAGCTGTGATGATCTACAAGAAATCCGCAGTCCAGCTTTTTGAAAAGCATCCCTGTCTTTATATACTGACATTTGGTTTTGTATCTGCTAAAATCACCAATAAGCTTGTGGTAAGCACGAATGTTTTTGTTTGTTTTTAATTTTCATCTGATTCTGGTTTTAGGGCCGTAGTTTTCATTCCGTAGTGTCCTGAGAAGTTGTAGAGTTTGCTCTCCTCCGATCAGAATCTCCTGACATCAGTCTGGGAGCTGTTGGTATCTTCTGTGAAGTGACAGTGAGATTACCAGGAGCTCCTTGAGCCACCGTAGTTCTCCCCTCTCTCCACAATTTCATGTGCTTAGTTTGCTCACCTGCATTCTTCAGTCTCAGTCTAGACCAGGGGTGGGCAAACTTTTTTACTCGAGGCCACAGTGGGTTCTTAAACTGGACCGGAGGGCCGGAACAAAAGCATGGATGGAGTGTTTGTGTGAACTAATATAAATTCAAAGTAAACATCATTACATAAAAGGGTACAGTCTTTTTTTTTTTTAGTTTTATTCATTTCAAACGGGCCGGATCCGGCCCGCGAGCCGTAGTTTGCCCACGGCTGCTCTAGACACTCAAATTAGGCTCCTGGTGAGATGCGTGCTTGGGGGCCTAGTTGATGGGAGAGCCCTTTGGTGTGTAGCTCTCACACACACTTCGTGTTGTCAGGTTTTTAGTTTTGGAAATTCAACGTATGTTGCTAAAGAATTCTTGAGACTTGCTATTCGAGCACAGTGCTGGTTTTCTGTGTAGCTCGCCATTGCTCCAACACGGAAATGCCCACGCCATTGATTCTCTTTCTTTCCTAGGTGGCGCACATGACAAAGAGTGAAATGCATTTGCACGACACAGCCTTCATAGGCCCAGCACTTCTGTTTCTGGATCAGTATTTCAACAGCTTTATCGATGAATATATTGTGCTTTGGATTGCCCTGGTAGGTATTGTATTTCATGATGTGGAGGCTACTTATTGTTTCAGTGGGCCAGTCCTGAGAGATCCATCTTGCAATTGTAATGATTTGGGATGTCAAAGCCTCATTTATAGGACTTTGTGGGAGTTTCTTGTGGCTTCATCTTTGAACCATTTTTTACATTATTTTTAATTCTGCCTGCATTAGGGCTTATAAATTCCATATTTCTGACTGTAAAGCAGGAGTTGGCAAACTACACCCAGGGTGCCAATGGCCTGGTTTTGGAAGTAAAGTTTTATTGGAACACAGCCATGGCCATGCATGTATGTATTGTCTGTGGCTGCATTCATGCAATAATGGCAGAGTTGAGCATTCGTGACAAAGACCGTGTGGTCCGCAAAGCCTGCAATAATGACTGTGTCTCTAAGAACGAGTTTGTCGATCCTTGTTGTAAAGGAAGAATCAGTGAGTTCTGAGATGTTAGATTGTATGGAATGGAGGGTGACTCTGAAGAGAAGGGGAGGAAGCCAGAAGCCACGCCTCTGCACTGTCGAAGCTGAGGGCACCCTGCGCAGGTCAGGTGACTCTAATCGTCCTCTCTTTTCGTTCCAGGTCTTCTCTTTCTTTGATTTGATCCGCTACTGTGTCAGCGTCTGCAATCAGATCGCATCTCACCTGCACATACACGTCTTCAGAATCAAGGTCTCTACAGCTCACTCGAACCATCACTAGTGATGGCGTCGGTGTGGTATAGGAAACTCGTGCTTTCTGCAGGAAAGAATCTGAACATATTAATGAGAGTGGGGAGGACAAGAACAAGTATAATTTATAATAATCAACGTGGTATAACTTTTATCCTTTGTTACTGGTAACACTCCTTAACGATCCTCTGTGAGAATGGGAGTTTCGAGTCCTGTCCTGTATATTGTACATGTTGATGTACAGGTTTTGGCCAAGCGAGCGTGCGGGGAACAATGCCATGTGCTTGTAAGCTCTCCTGGATTCAGAATAAAATTGTCATGGGGGGCTGATCCCCTGCAGTGGAGATTTCTTAGGTAGAATATTTGCAGGCCAAAAGACGGTTGCTTTATAATTTTAACAAATCATCATCGTTTAGTGACATCTTTGATTCATGTCTTCTCAAGCTTTCTTTGCAAAGGAGCTCAGCTCAGGAGCAGATGTACCCCACTGGCGTGTGAGGGGGAGCTAGTGACCAACACCCGGAATTCGGAGGGAAAGGTTTCCTATCTTGACATCGCTGAGGAAGTCATTTTTTTATTGCTCAAGAAATGGAGTGTCTCGTGGGCTGGGACCCTGTCAGCATGCGAAATAATGTACCTTTGTCGATTCATTTTATTTTTTTAAATAAATACATGATCTGAAAGCCAGCGTTTTTCTCAATTTTATTCACTGGAAAAATAAAGTAAGTTTTAATGTCATTTTTCAAACTTGAAGCAAAATTTATTTCTGTTCTTTAATAAATAAGAAAATTTGGTCAGCTGTGTTGTTGTTCTGTCCTGTGACCTTTCTATTTTGTATAAATTATTCAACTTTAAACATAGAACTCTATTCTTTCCCCCTCCTGATAGTTTTGTTGTCATCGTCACCCTGTCCCACCCTCCAGAGACATTTGTGTTCTTTGTATAGGATTCAGGGACCTGAGGCCACACTCACATACACACACTAAAAAGATGCAATTCTTGGCCCAGCCGGCATGGCTCAGTGGTTGAGCATTGACCTATGAACCAGAAGGTCCCAGTTCAATTCCCGGTCAGGGCACATGCCTGGGTCCCCAGTGTGGGGCATGCAGGAGGCAGCTGATCAATGATTCTCATCACTGATGTTTCTCTCTCTCTCCCTTCCTCTCTGGAATCACAAAATAAAAAAAAATGCAATTCTTGAAAAAATGCTTCTGAATGTTCCCCATCCCTTCCACTGTTTCAGCCGAAGGTAGGAGAGGTGTGGAGGGAAAGTGGACTAGGTGACACCTAACTTCGGACTCTACGGTTCTCTTTTCTCCAGAGAAAAAAATGTCACTGCGGGATCCCTCCACCGTCAGCTGAAGGGTTGAACTGGGCTTCCCAAAATAGCAAGAAGGAAGTAGGATGTCGAAAACAGAGCTTCCAAACCAGGTGGTGGGTGGACAGGCCTATTTATGGACACCTCTGGCTCCTGCTCACTGACATTGCCGCCCTGCCTGACCCCGGACCACAAATTCCTCCCTCTGGCTCACAGCCCTTCCTCCCAGGAACCTGGAGCTCGCCTGCCCCGTCCCAGCGCTGTGGCCAGTGCACCTGTGTCCCTGACCCCTCCTGGTGAAGTGGAGCTGCTGACCCCTAGAGCTCGGCCACCAGCACAGCCCCAGTTCTGGGCCAGCACCAGGTCCCCTACTTGTGGTCCCGTTTATTCTCACATCTATTCCTGTCTTTTTGCTCCTCCCCCAAGAGTGGAAGTCAAAGATACACATAGAAACCACAGGAAGTTTTCATTTTATTCTTATCCTCCCGTGTCCACAGACCTTTTTACGTGGCAAGCCGGAGCCTTTGGGCCACAGCTGCTTTCTCTGGAGGATTTTGTAATAGTGGTTCCTGGGACGGGGCAGTTCTAGCAACTCCTACGTCTCCATGACACCTGTGCTCCTGTTCCGCTCTGTGTCTCCCCTGCACAAGGTGAGCCCTGCTCTGTGAGCACAGAGGCCAAATCTTCCGAAGCCTTGAGAAAGCAGATTCCAGGGATCCCAAACTCGAGACACCAGCTCGAAGCAAGACCGGGTTCCCAGGCCTCAGGAGAAGACTGGGTCCCGGGGCTGAGCTTCGCTGACCCTGCCACGTTGGCAGGGGCCAAAGTCCAAAACTGGCCTGGAGGTCTAGTCCCGGTCACCACAGTTCTCATTTCACAGTCTTTCCCTTTGATTTCTTCTGTTTCTTCTGTTCTTCATATTCACGTATTTTCCGTTGGAAATAGCCTGTGGGTTCAGAAGCAGGTGTTAGAGGATGTAATCTGGCCAGGCAGACGGATGAGCTCAGGGTTGAGGATCAGAAATACCCTTTCTGGCCTGGCTGGCGTGACTCAGTGGTTGAGCATCGACCTATGAACCAGGAGGTCATGGTTTGATTGCCGGTCAGGGCACATGCCCAGGTTGCGGGCTCTATCCCCAGTGGGGTGTTCAGGAGGCAGCTGATCTATGATTCTCATCATTGATGTTTCTCTCTCTTCCTTCCTCTCTGAAATCAATTTTTAAACATTTTTTTAAAGGAAAAAAAACCCTGTCTGCTCCCCATACCCCCACTAAACCCACATTCTCGTTGGGGAATTACCACACCCTCACAGGCCTCTGGAGACCCCATATTCCATTAGCCCCCAAAGGGGCTACAAGGAATAATTAGCTCCAGACCCAGAGCAAAGGGCCTCCTGCCCCTGATGAATAGAGCGACTTCTGCAAAGTGTCAGCCCGGGGGCATTTCCTGAGGCTTTGAGTTCTTTCTTTCCAACCGGCTGATAAGATCCCAGCTGTCCT
Source organism: Myotis yumanensis (assembly GCF_028538775.1). Taxonomy (NCBI): domain Eukaryota; kingdom Metazoa; phylum Chordata; class Mammalia; order Chiroptera; family Vespertilionidae; genus Myotis; species Myotis yumanensis. The sequence continues at coordinate 6,425,642 of NW_027223768.1, forward strand.
GGGGCCTCTGAAAGGAAGTGCCTTTTCCTCCCCTCAACCCAGGGCCAGGGCCAAGTGACCCCACAGACCTAGGGGGTAGAGGCCCCGGCTCGCTGCCTACCTGCTGGAGGGTTCTTGCTCTTCTCAGCTTCCTGGATGAAAAGCGAGAAGAGCTGTGTCTTCACAAACTTCTTCACGAATCGGCGGTTGGCCTTGGAGGGCAGAGCCTTGTAGAAGGCCCGTTCTTGGAAGCGGCCTTGCCCGTTGGCCTCCCACCTGATGTAGGAAGCGTAGTGGCCGACGGTCTTGACAAAGAACTGCACGAACGGGCCTGACACGTGCTCGTTGATTTGTTCTGGAGCTGCAGGGAACACAGAGACGCCAATCAGGGAGGAGCCAAAGGATGAAACGGCCCACCTTTACCTTTGAGGGGCTGTCACTGCAGGCTGAGCGCTCCAGGGGTGGGGTGGGGGTGGGGGTGGGGCGGGGCTCATAATTACTGACGGAGTCTTTAAGGTGGGAGGCTGGGTATGGGTTCTCTACCATTGCTTAGGAAGAATAAAATCTCTGACTCGCCCTGGGATCCAGGCCTCAGGGACTGGCCCAGGCCTGCAGAGCAGGTTCATTTTAGTTCTGGAAGGGGAGGGTTGGGACCATGCCCTCAGGGGCCTTGGAGAACCCCATAAGAGGGGCCTGGGACTTACTCTGTTGTTCATCGATCCCCTGACCGAGAGACTCCAAGATGTCATCCTGAAGCTTGGGAGGTAGGATGTCTTTTTCGTCACCGACCTAGTCGAGGGCAGAGTCGGGGAGGAGGTGTGAGTGGGGTGTTGGCAGAGAGGGGGGTGTGTCTGCATCCCCACTCACCCCCAAATTAATAATCGGCCACATAGGTGAGAAACAACAGAAGCCGTTTCTTGGTCTTTCAGCTGGACTCAGTGTCAGCAAGTCTCCTCTCCCCCCCTGTGGTTCCTGGTTGACACCCCTACTCTGAGGCACCAACACTGATTGCCTGGCCATGAGGTCGGTCACCTGCGATTTTCGTGTGTCATGGGCCCCCTGAGAGGGGAGACGTCTTCTTAGCAGGGGTTCTCGCTCAACATGGATGAGCGAGCATGGATGAGACGGGAGTGATGGAGTTGGTGGTGGGCCTGCAGGGGGTCTGAACCCAGATACTCACTGACATTAAGAAGGTTCCTTCACAAAGATTCACCAGCAGGACCTGCAATAAACACAGAATGGCTTTATCTCTTCCCCTGTCGTCACAGACGTCCGGAGGCCCCGCCACCTCCATTTCAGCCCAAGTAGCATCTTCAATGCTCGTTTCGGTCTGACACTCCTTTTTCCCCATTCCCGTTCGGAAACCTCAGTTCCTTTCCTGGGGAAAGGGTGTGAGGGTCTAGGCCAGTGATGGCGAACCTTTTGAGCTCGGCGTGTCAGCATTTTGAAAAACCCTAACTTAACTCTCGTGCCATGTCACATATAGAAATTTTTTGATATTTGCAACCATAGTAAAACAAAGACTTATATTTTTGATATTTATTTTATATATTTAAATGCCATTTAACAAAGAAAAATCAACCAAAAAAATGAGTTCGAGTGTCACCTCTGACACGTGTGTCATAGGTTTGCCATCACTGGTCTAGGAAGAGGGATGGGAGAGAGCTGAGCTAGAAGGGGATACAAGATGAGGAAATCATAGCCAATCACTCCCTTCATGAAGCCCTGGGTGGACAAACTGCTTCTAAATATGGAACATGTAGAACAAGGTAGTTGCCTTGCACGTGTGTCGCATGTAATCCTCCCAACGGTCCTGTGGGGGCATGTACTAACCCAACTCACAGAAGCTGCCTGAGGTCCTACGGCTAACAAACAGCAGAGCCAGAGCCCACGCCTCCAGGGCCCCGGCCTCAGGACTGCACCCCTGTCCCCACTCTCGCCTTCAGCTCCCTCCCCCTGGTCAGCTTAGGACAGGATGGGCATCATTTCACCTTTCCATTCTTGCAACAGCCTAAAAACTCCCTTGGAGCTGCGGGAAACAGCGAGAGAAGGAAATGAGCGCAGGGTCAACAGGAAGACAGAAGGAAAGGCAGTGAGACGACCACGTGCCTGCAGGCTGCAGGTGAGACAAGCACGAGGCTGGAACTAGGGGGCCTGGAATTCGGGGACCCTGAGCTCCGGTACTAACTCCATCACTCGCCTGAGGGGCCTTCCGTCTAGACCAGACAACACAAACAGACATCCCACTGGTTGGATTCCAACCTGCAGATCTGCTTCTTGGATCCTCAGAGCGTTCTCAAATAACTGTATTCACTGCCAATGTTTACATTGGAACCTTTCACATAAAATGTGGATTGGGGGTTTCTCCTCACAAGTCAGGGAGTCTACGCCCCGGCCGGTGTGGCTCAGGTGGTTGGGCATCATCCCGGGCACCCAAAGGCTGCCGGTTAGATTCCCGGTCAGGGCACACGCACAGGAGGCAGTCGATCGATATTTCCCTCTCCTGTCGATGTTTCTCTCTTTCCCTCTCCCCTCCTCTTTCTCTAAAAATCAATTAAAAATATATATTTTTAAAAGTCAGGAAGTCTAACACTGGTTCTCATTTCTAAAGGACAACATTCAGAGAGAACTGAGAGTGGCTGCCCCCTTTGGGCTGGGCGCGGGCTCAACAGTTTGCCATAACCCCCTCCCCCAGCCCCCCACCCAAACCTGCTGGTCACTGAAATGCCTACTGGGCTCCTCTTTTCAGTTTGCTCGTGACAATGGGGTGAATGATCCCCCCCCGCCCCCGTGCTCCCTTCTTCCAAATAAAAGGAAAAAGAGGGACTGGCAAGTGTGCCAAGAGACTGAGCCGGCGCTGTAATTACCCGTCCTCAGGGGAGAAAAGGTGAACTAGTCCGGGCCTGAAACCACTGTGTACATGGGCTCAGGTACCTTCACTCGGGGAAGCCTGTTTGTTTGGGGGGTTGGGAGCTAAGATTGTGGGTGAAGAATGTTTCTGTGAAGTCGTTCCCCCAAATCTTCCTAGCACTGGGGTATATTACTGTCAAATAATCCCTTCCCGGAGCTTCTGTGGGGGCCAGGGAATCCCCTCACACCCGCAGTAGCCCCTGCCCACTTCACAGGGCAGCTGCGGAGGCGGGAAAGAGGCCCAGGCCCGGGATGGTAGGAGCCGGCGCCGCTGGCCTCGGCCTCGGGAAGCCTTCCTGCCTGGCCGTCCCGGGGAGGAGCCCCGGCTTCTGAGAAGCTGGGCTGCAGCGTCAGGAAGTTTCATAACTGATGGTATTGGGACATTGAAATCTGATTGCTAAACACGGGCTGGTCCTCTGTCCCAGTGAGTCACAAGGCAAAGGCTCGTTCAGAGGGCGTGTGTACTCAGCACTTCTGAGAAGGGCTGGGAGGGCCAGGAAGCGAGGAAGGAAAACATGTCTTTCCTTCCCAGCAACACGCGGTGGAAGAGGGGCTTGGGGTCCGCTCCCTGTGCCCCGGCCCGGCCCGGCGTTGCCTGTGTGGCCTCGGAAATGCCCACTGAGCTCTCTGGACTTCCGTGGTGTCATGCACCTGGGGAGCGTCCTCCCACAGGGGCTGGTTCCAGGCCTCTGGAGCAGCTCACTGCTAGCCTCTCCCTGTGGCTGGCCCTTTGTCTGCACAGAGTCAAGGTTAAGCAGTCCCCCCACCCCCCACCCCCCACCCCCACCCGAAGTAGCTCTTCTTGCTTCAGGTGAGTAACATGCTCTCTCTGAAACTTCCTCCTGGCAGCTCCAAGCAGGACACGTGTCCTGAGTTGTCCCTCCAACACGGGAGACCGGTGCATGCCAGGAATGCCCGCTCGGGGGGCCCTGACAACATCGAAGGGCTCTACCCTGACTGCCAACGGACCTCTCAGCCACTCGGAAAGACAACTCCTGCTCCAAAGATCTGCCTGTTCAGGATTCAGCTTACAGCGGGGCTGCATGAGTGAGCTCATGTCCAAGGAATGTGCGGGAACTCCAGTGGGCTGTGTGCTGCAAAACCCAGCTGTGCTTATCCATTCCGATGGGGCAGGGGACCCCCAGGGCCCGCTCAGGGGGGCCAGCTGGCCCCGGACAGTCAGATGACCCCTCCACAAGCTACGTGCTTGAAGCCCAAAGGAGCAGAGAGCTGAGGCTTATGGAGCATCAACTACGTGTCAGGCCTCAGGCGGGGAGTTTTAGGTGGGTGATTTCCCCTGGAATTCAGGGCACTGAACACTGTCACCCCCATTTTACAAAAGCAGCAGCACAGGCTTAACCGGGTGAAGCAACCTGACCCAAATCACACCGCCCCGAGGAGCAGGGCTGGGATCCGACTCCAGGTCCGCCGGCCCCGAGTCACGGCTTCTCGGTGCTGGCGCCTACCTCTTCCATGGGGCTGTCCAGGACCTCCTGCAGAAAGCGCATTTGCACTCCCACCATGAAGGGCGTGGGGCAGCAGACAGTGGCCAGGAGGCTCTCGGGGACCACGGGGATGTAGGTGTGTGCCCAGTTGAAGGGGTAGAGCAGCGCGGCGGCAGCGTGGATACACTGCGACAGGGTGCTGGGGACAGCGACAGGGACGAGAGTTAGAGGGGCCTCCCTGTGCCCCACCCCTGCCACCCCCACGCTGCCCACCACCCACAGCAGGTGCAGCCGGCCGGGAGCCACGCTGGTCCCTGGGACTCCTCACAGCCGGGAGGGGAGGGGCGGGGGCGGGAGAGGCGCGGGGCCCCTCTCCAGGATGGGCCTGCATTGGGCCTTTATTTGTCATGAGACTTCTCAGCAACAAAAGCGGCTCTAAGGAGCGGAGAGGGGAGAAACGCCTTCCCTCGAACCCATCACCGATGAGCCCCTTCTATGCGCTCAGCACGGTCCTAAATATGTGGGTGCCAGGGACTGGGAGACGTGGCCCTGCTTCTCGGAGTTCGCAGTGCAGCTGAGGAGGCAGACAAGTGAACACCGGGCAGCAGAGAGGCCAGGCCTGTTTCCTCCTCGCATCTCTCCGGCCCGGCCCAGGCCTTCCCTCTCCAGCTCTCCCCGGCCACTCCAGGTTGGTGCCTGAGTGCCTGGGAAATTCCTAGATTCCCGGAACCTCGCCCAGCAGTTCCTCCCGGAAAGTCCCGCAGAGGGCCTCTGCCCTTCCCTACGAAGCACTGGGTAATCGCTGCCTGGTCACAGCGCAGGGCCAACTCCCGGCCACTCACACCAGCACACAGCCCACTCTCTCTCTTCTCTGTCCCCCACTGGCTTTCATGGCTCCTCATTTCTCCTGGTTGCCCCCCACACCGGAGCCAATAAACACACGGATGCAGAAACCTCGTTCCAGTTCTTGGTATCAACCAGCACTCCCCGAGAGAGACTGGCTCAGAGAGCCGGCCAAGGCCGAGGGTAACTGTAAGTCCCACCCCCACCCCCCGCCCACCCTACCCCCGCCCTGCGTCTCAGGGATCTGACAGATGGTGTGGGAAGGAAGTGGGGAGAGATGGGATCTCCCTGGAGAAAGTCAACGTCCGAGAGGCAAGTCCTGCTGGCCCTGGCCCTGGCCGGCCAGCTGACCCGTGCGGTCACGTTCACTTCCCAGGCACCGATCTTAGGGGGAAAGGCCAGCACCCCAGCTCCAGCCACACAGAAACTTCTTTCCCTACAGGGCTGAGCGGGGAAAAGCTGGTTCCAGAGCGAAGGGTTACACCACTTCCCTCAAGGACTAGCTCACAACTAGTGCCTTTGTGTTGACCCTGGTTTTTATAGAATGTTCAGCCCACAGACCCCACTCCCTGCCCGAGCTTCCTTGTCTCTGGGCGCCATGACATCCACCTGACCCTGGCCTAAGAGCTGGGTTCCCAACATCCTTTCCTTCCTCTTCCCTGAAAGACAGAGCCAGAGTTGTCAGCCAGTATCCTCCCTCCGCAGATATGAACAGAAGGCCAACCGCCAGCTCTTTGATGGTATTTTTTTCCTTCTCCATCCTGTCATGTCTCCCCTTGTCTTTCTCAGACTCAAAGGCCCTAAGAGGTAGAGACCAAGACTTGGCAATGCCCCACTTCAACACACACAGGGGTAAACTCAACTGCGAAGTTATTATTATGAATAACAGCTCAGCTCGGCCGGCGTGGCTCAGTGGTTGAGTGTCAACCTATGAACCAGGAGGTTATGGTTTGATTCCCAGTCAGGGCATGTGCCCAGGTTGTGGGCTTGATCCCCCTTGGGGTGGGGTGGGGGGAGAACATGCAGGAAGCAGCCAATAAATAATTCTCTCTCCTTATTGATGTTTCTATCTCTCTCTCCCTCTCCCTTTTTCTCGGAAATCAATAAAAAAATATATTTAAAAAAAAAGAATAATAGCTCACCCTTACTAATCTGTGCCTGGCAGGGAGCTGGCTGCCTAATGTGAACTATTTCATTTAATCCCCACCACAACCTCACGAGACAGACAGTCGCTTCCTCCATTTTACAGATAAGAAGATCATGACTTCAAGAAGTTAAGAAGCTAACTTAAGGGAACCACGTAGCTAAGAATAGGACTTGAACCTCTTTGTGCTGATTCAAAACCTACGCTTCCACCCACGACAGAATTCTACATCCCCTTCGGGTCAAAGGCCATGTCTTGTTTGCCTGTATCCTCCCGAAGGCTTGGCATCCGACAAACAGTTCACACATGCGTGTCTGTTGAATGCGTGAGTGAATGGATAGCTGTGCTTGTCATTAAAGATGACGGCCTTGACCTCCATACCACTGCATGCCTTCCTGCCCTGAGCCTGTCAAGAGCAGAGTCATATCTGCATCCACCCTAACGCTCTCCGCCGGGGCCATCCCCAGGACACTTCCTGGCCTTCTCTGAGCTCGGTCAGAGGCCTCCTCAGGCCTAGGCAGCAGCCAAGTTGGAGGGCAGAAGCAGGTTAGTGCAGGTCCAGACCCGGAGGCAGGAGGGCGGGCACACGGGCCCTACAGCCTGGCTTCCTCTGGGGACCCTCCGGCTGAACCCCTGAACCCGAGGACGCCAGTCCGTTCGGCTGAGCCGCTCGGTGGCTGGACCCACCTGAGACCTTCTGCCAGGAAGATGATTCTCCTCTCCAGCACCGCGGAGGCGAAGAGCTGAAGAATCTGTTCGAAGCTGAGACAGCGCAACAGAGAACTGAAGTCCACGTGTTCCAGGTGGGAGTCCAGGGGCCGCGTCAGGGAGATGAACTTGGGGAAACCAGAAAGGGTGTCATCACACGGAAGCCTCACGCAGACCCCAGGACGCTGGGCCTCTGCCAGCCTCCATGGTCCCCGCAGGAGTGAACCCCATCCTGTCTCTCCCGCGCTAAACCCACCCGTGGTTTCCCTCCGCCCTGGGGACAGCACGGCCCTCGAGGCCCTGCCTCCCTGCCAGCCGCACGGAGCCCACGCCACCTCCTGGCCCGCTTCCCCACCACCTCCTTCCTGTGCCCCGAGCACGTCACGCTCTCTCTGGCTGGACGTCCTGCACAGGTGAGGCCCCCGGGACCCCCCTCCTCCCAAGTTCTTGCCCCCCCTAGTCTCAGAGGCTCTCCTTGGCCCCCTAAGGCAACGTGTGCTCTCCGTCCTTTCTCTGAAGCATCCTGGTTTTTTTCCCTTTCATCAAATCATACAATTTTTTAATTATACATTTGTCTGTTTCCTTATTGAACGTCCGTCTCCCCCAACTAGACTTTTAGCTCCATGAGGTCAGGGGTCACGTTCATTGTATTCACCACTTTACAGCCAGGAAATCGTTCTGCTGGGGGCCCAGCAAGCACGCCCTACTTATTTTCTGAGCAAGTGACAGAGCCCAGCCCACCCCCCACTTTGTTTTTATATGGAGAAGCCAAGGTTCAGAGGGACACGGATTACCCAGAGGAATCGGGGTCAGCATGGAATTCTTAAAACAATGTTCTGCCTCAAAACAGTGGCGTCCCATGTGGCCTGGGTGGGGACTCAGGGGCGGGGAGGGGTGATAAGAAATGGACAGATGGAGGCCTCAGGTAGAGCTAGAGCGCAGACACCGGAGGATGAGGGTGGGGCGTGGGGGCCAGTGGCAGGTTGGGGGCTGGGGGCACCAGGAACCTCGGCTCACGTGGTTTATTTATTACAAGTCTTGGTGGCTTGAATAGTGAGTGACTAGGCCTTGTGAGCGGCCGGTTGGGAGGATGGGAAAATGTGGGTTGGATATTCAGCTCTGACGATAATTCAAGCCAGACCCAGCCCCTGCCTGGCTCAGTGCGTCTGCATGTTAACCAGTGAGTGAGGGGCCGTAGGGCTGCGAGGGGCTGTGCCGCAGAAGCCTGCCCCCTCCAGCCAGAGCGGGTCTCACCTCTTTACTGAACCTACCTCGGTGCCCGAGTCGGGGATGAAGCTCTTGAGGGTGACGGTCTTGCCGGGAGCGGGGAAGGCGGCCTCCCGCAGGCCCTGCATGAACGGGTAGATGACGGCCATGGAGATCTGATGCCGCTTCTCCACCTCATCCAGGATCTGCAGGAAAAGGACCCCAGGAGGCAAGGCTCAAAGGGATGCGACGGGGAGGGCGGCAGAGGCCCCGGGTGTGAGGCAGAGGCCCCGGGTGTGAGGCAGAGGCCCTGGGTGAGCCCATCTTCCTGTGTCTTCTCTGCCCCTCCCCCAGTGGTCCTCTCTCCTCCCTGACACAGACCAGTCTACTGCTTCCTCCTGGCCTCCTTCTTCTCATCCTCCCTCGACCAACCCACATGCCTCCCTTCTCCGAACCTCAACATAAGCTACCTTCCCGGGAAGCCATCACAGAGTAAACTCATCATCCACTTGACACCACGTTCATCATGATGGTTGGGATGAGGGCCTACAAGGCTGGTTCCTCTTGGGCACCACTCTGCCCCCCAACTTTCGCTGATACTGCCCAGGGCCAGGGCCAGCCTCTGTCCCCCATGAATGCACGCTCCACCCAAGCAAGGCTGCCAGAGTCCCTGCCTTCACCCTTCCAGGGGCCTGCTGGGGGCAGAGCACACTGAGCCCCTTTCGTGGCACCAAGACCCGCCCCCTCCATTCTGAGGGCCCCTCTGATCCCACTCAGGTGTGTGGCTCTCAGTGAGCTCCAGCAGAAGTCCTGGCGTCCCCAATGCCCCTGCTGCCCTGGAAGGCCCTGGAGGGAACCCGGCTTCGTACAATAATCGTCTCCATAGCTCTTTAGAGCTCGGCCTTTCTCACAGATCACCTTGCTCGAGCCTCACACCAACCGTGGCATAGGAAGGTGTGGGTCATATATGCATCTGACAGACGAAGACACGGAATATCTCCCGACTCCTAACCGGGGCTCCTCCCTGTCCCTCCAGCTGCTTTCTGGCCTGACCAGAGTGGGAGGGGTGGGACCCGGGGGCTCTCAGCAGGGGAGATGGTTCCGTGCACTCAGTTCTCACTTTTCTGTGAAATCAAGTCCAGCCCAAGCCCCTCTCCACCTGGGTTCTCCCACCTGGGCCTCGCCTGACCCCGCTGACAAGGAGGCACTCCCTGAGCGCTGAGGGAGCACCAGCCGGGCGGCAGCTGGGCAGGCAGCCAGGCAGCCGAACAGGCCCAGCAGGCCCAGGAATCCCGCTCCGGCCCTACCTTGGAGAACAGGCCGAAGCAGCCGATGCAGCTGATGATGCAGTACACCTTGGGGAGCCGCGGGCCGCGGCCGGCGGGCTGTGGGGGGGAGAGAGCCTCCTTCAGGGCGGCAGCCCCCAGGCCTTCGCCCACCCGGGGACAGCGGGGCACGAGCTGGCGGCTGGGGGACGTGTGGTGAAAGGTGGGCCTGATGGAGGAAGGCCTGGACAGGCGCAAGGAGGCCAGAGCGGCCACCAAAGTCCAAAGAAAGTGGCTGTGAGGGGGCTGGTGTGCTCACAGGCAGGCACTGCCACCATGGGGGGTCGGCAAAGAGCGGGGACCGGCGTGCTGCAGGGACGAGGGAGGACAACACTGAGAATCCTGAGAGCCCAGAGCAGGTGTTCAAATCCCGGTCTCTGCTCGGGGGCTCCCGGGGCCACGGCACGGAGGCCCGGACAGGGATGTTGGGAGAGCAGAGACCACTGCAGGGCCTGCAGGAGTCCCCTGGGTAGGCGGGCGAGGGGGCACGTGTCCCTGTTCTGCAGGCTGCAGAGGGCACTAACATGGCAGCGGGTGCTGGGCTGTGCTCTCTACAGCTGCCACTGCCAGGGGCCTGGGCTTGTGCGGCTGAGGCCTGAGCACGCCCCCAGAGGAGCCGGCAGGCTGCAGAGAGGAGGGGACAGTTCTGAGCTGCACAGACCAGGAGGCGCCTGCAGTAGCCGATCTTCCTGCTCCCATCCACGTTGGTCAGCACGAAGGAGAAGGTCTCCCTGAGGAAGAGAGACGAGACTCTCATTTGCCCACTAGACCAGTGATGGCGAACCTATGACACGCATGTCAGAGGTGACACGCGAACTCATTTTTTTGGTTGATTTTTCTTTGTTAAATGGCATTTAAATATATAAAATAAATATCAAAAATATAAGTCTTTGTTTTACTATGGTTGCAAATATAAAAAAAATGTCTATATGGGACACGGCACCAGAGTTAAGTTAGGGTTTTTCAAAATGCTGACACGCCGAGCTCAAAAGGTTCGCCATCACTGCACTAGACTGTACAACGGGGAGGCGGGTGGCATCAGGGGGCGCCGAGAGGGGCGAGGAGGACCCGGGAGCTGCTGGCCGGCAGGAGAGTGGTACTAGTACCAGGAGGGTAAGTGCTTATCGGTGTCAACCTCCAAAGGCATCATCTCGTTGAATTCTCAAAACAGCCCTTTGAGGAAGGTTTCTGGTTATCCCCGCTTTAAAGTTGAAGGGACTGAGGCGGAGAGGGCATTTCTCATGCAAGGCATTCAACTCCTAGCCGTGCAGCCAAAACTGGAACTCAGACAGTCGAGTCCCAGGGCTCCTGCTGGAAGGGACGTTGCTACGTCACCTTCTTAGAGGCCCAGGGCCTTCTTCTAAGTCCAGCTCCTGCCAGTGGCAGAGTCAAAACCCAGAGACGTCACTCCCAGCTCGAGGGAAGGGAATCCCACCCTTCTCTGCTCAGAGGCAACTGGTCAGCCCGTGGGCCAAGATCCTTGGTCTTACGGGGCCCCAGGCAAGACGGTTATACATGAATCTACTGAGCCCCGCCCCGTCAGGAGGAGAGCTGGTAAGAGATGGGCATATAGGCCACGTGAGGAGCCACAGGAACCACCAGGCTCACACAGGCCCTTCTGCCCCGATCCCAGAGGCCCCGTCTCAGGGCCGGCAGTTACCTGGGATACTCAGTGAGTGGGGCCCACTCGTTCCCATCCGGGAAGCAGAACAAGGGGATGGCACTGAGCAGCCGTTCCTCCTCCTCCTGTTGGCCCCGAAGCAGGTTCTCCCGCTGTAAGGATAGGAAAGGAGATGAGCCGATGGTGCACGTAGGGGCCCCAGGAGAGGGCAGGAGGGCAGGGGCAGCAGGAGAGGGCAGGAGGCAGGGGCCCCAGGAGGGGGCAGGAGGGCAGGGGCAGCAGGAGGGCAGGGGCCGCAGGAGAGGGCAGGAGGCGGCAGGCAGGCGGACTTCTTTTGAGGCTCTAGCACAGTCTTAGGATAAGCTTGTCCATGGCATGGGGTCCTCTGCCTGTCACTCTACACAGGGACTTTGTTCTGGGTCTGGCTGGACCGACCCCAAGGCCGAAACAGCCCGTCCCGGGCCACGTCTACATGAACCTGAGTTAGACTTCAGTGTCTGAGGATCCGCATAGTCAGGAAGGCGGCCAGGCCACCCCTGAACACAGAAGGGCCCTGAGACGGCTCGGCTTCCTTCGAGGACCACGTCCCAGAGGTAACACCTCGCAGAAGAGAAGCGGCCAGCTCACCGGCCCCACTTTCAGGGTTAGGGAGATCTCTGTGGCCCAGGGCAGGGGCAGTGAGGAGCCCAGCGTGTGCGCGCATGACCGCATGACCGCGGGCTGCCCCACCCCCTCCTTCCCACGGAGGTGCCTGGGAGGGGGTGCCTGGGAGGAGCTCGGGCAGAAGGTAAGCTTCTCCACAGAGAAGGGTGACTGGGCTGGAATCTGGGAGAACCGGGAGGTCCCCAAAGGGAAGAACTAGCCTAGATTCCCGGCCAGGGAGCCTAGGTCAGCTCCTCACAAAGAGGCCAGGCCTAGATTCTGTGGGTGATAACAGGAAACAAGAGCGGGCGAGCTCAGGGCACACACACACACCCCCTGCCCCCCTGTCGCCTCTCAAACACCCCACCCTCCGTCCCCTCCCCCCACCCCCTCTTAAAGTCCTTACCTTGGGAAACTGGTAGGTGATCGTCGGCTCATAATCCTCCCCTGATCGCTTCTTTTTGAGGGAAACCACGAGGAGGTATTCAAAGAAATGCTGTCCTCCGGCGAAGGTGGCCAGGCAGTGCTCTGGGGCCCTCTCCGGCTCCTTCGCCGCCTCCCCCGGACTGTCCTGGACAGACCCTGAAACCAGACACGTGGCCCACTCGGGTCTCACAGGTCCACGCCCCGAGCGGGGACTGTGAGGCTCCAGGCAGCTTCAGCACCTCAAGGCCCCCCCTGCCCACGCCGAGATCCCCGGAGCCGGCCCAGCACCCAAGGTCCTGGATTGGGATCAGAGCCAACTGGGCAGTTTCCACGCCGGCCCTGGGGATGTGCAACCACGCGGAGCCACGGGAGAAAAGAAAGCACTGATTTGGAAGCCGAGAAAATGTACTGGGGAAGCCCCGTAGGAGGCCCCGTGCCCCAGGCACTGCCTGCCCTCAGGGTGCCCAGCGCAGCACCTGCAACATGCCCCAGCAGACCTGTGCTCACTGCATCAGAAGAGGCACACGGGCCATGTGGCTGTGACCACACCAGCCCCCCAGGGGTTATTAACAGGCTCTAAAGACCCGCAGGGGAACCTCCCAGCGCAGTCACATGGGAGGAGGAGGTTGAGATATAAAAGGAAGAAGGAAAAGAAGTGTTTCAAGGAAGAAACAGCCCCAGAGAGGAGAATCACCCGTGGGAAAAGGGAAGTGGGCAATCCAGTCCAGACCTGGTGGGATTCGGGACCGCCATTTGTGGAACTGCCTGAGCATCCCGCCTACCACTGGTCCTGCCATCGTCCCGGGCCTGCGGGGCATGGAGCGCTGCCCTCGCCCACAGCGACCGGCTACAGAAAGCCCCAGGAGGGAGCTGCCGCTTCAGCTTCCAACCCCGGCGCTAGGCAGACAGGCCCCACGCTGTCTCCCAGATGAGGGAGAGCAGTGTCCATCCCGGGCACCCAATGGGTGAGCAAGCCGGCTGTGACGGGACCCAGGCAGGAGGCAGGAAGCCCGCACTGACACAGGCAGCATCCTGGCACGCTGCTCAGACCTCAGCTCCTCCCAGGAGCCCCAGGGTGTGGTGAGACAAAAGGTCGTAAGTAAACACCTCCAAGGCCCAGCTGCTTCTGGGCTCAGGGCTTTGACTTCTGGGCCGGAGGTTGTACAATGGGCTTATTTACAATCTGGGTCAAGTGAAGAATGCGAGATAGCATCAGGCTGCAGGCACTGGGGACTCCTGGGCCTTTTATCCCCAGAACTTTGATTTGTGGCCTTTCACTTCGCAACTGGGTCAACAGCAGCCCCGAACCCCTGCAAGGCCACCTGGAACTTCCAGGACCAAACACCCCCATAGCCAGCATGCCACTACCTCCATCCCGTGACATCCAAAAGGAGGAATTCTCCCAGGAGGAGGGAAACCTGGGCATCAAGACACACCTAAAAACCTCCTCTCCTGCTGGTGGAGCAGAGAGCAAAGTCCGTGTCTGAGCTGCAGAGCTCCTGACGGTCCAGATCTGCGTTGGAGTATCTCTCCCCCCTGCAACACCTCCCGGACAGGCTTCTCTCCCTGGGACCTGTTCCAGGGTCCCGGCAAAGGATCCCTCTTGCAAATAGAAAGCGCTGACTCAGGACATTCTCCTGGTCTGCAGGAGGGAACTGGCTGCACCAGCAACAGCACAGAGCACCTGGGGGAACTCCGCCCCACCCCCACTCCTGCTCAGTCTTTTATATTTTAATATATTTTTATTGATTTCAGAGAGGAAGGGAGAGGGGGAGAGAGAAACATCAATGATGAGAGAGAATCATTGATTGGCTGCCTCCTGCATGCCCCCACACTGAGGATCAAGTTCACAACCTGGGCATGTGCCCTGACCGGGAATCAAACCGTGACTTCCTGGTTCAGAGGTTGACGCTCAACCGCTAAGCCACGCCAGCCAGGCCTGCTCAGTCTTTGTTCCCTATTGGGCCAGGTCAAGTGTTCTGCTCAAGTTAAAAGCAGAGCAACTGGCCCCTGGGGCCCTAGTGGGGTCTGGAGGCTGTGTCTGGGGGCTGGGAAGGAGAGAAAGGGTAGCACTAAGTCACTTAGAAGTCTTGCATAAACCCCTGAGCCAGCACATGTACAAGGTAAGAGACTAGGACTTTGGCCAGGCAGCCGCGTCTAACAGAAGCCAGGAGGCCAAAGTGTTAGATGCCAGTGTCTGCCACTCCCTCGGAGAATGAGCAGTCCTCTGGAAGAGAGGGGGTTCTGGAATAAAGAAGAGCTTCGAACCTGGCTTTCGTGGGACGAGTAGAAGCCACACTCAGTGGCCCAGCCATGACTCCTGGGGTGAGCCCCCGTCACAGTCAATAAGGAGGTGACGCATCCTGTAATGGTGAGAACAGTGACCCAGATCACCGAGCACCCTCACCACTCCTTGCTCGCAACCTGCACAGACTTGTTGTACAATCCTCACCATCTGTCTGAGGAATAAGCATGTTGCTGATACAGATGGGGAAACCGAGGCACAAAGAAATCCAGAGACTATGAACAGAATCCGTAGGGGGTGGGGATCGTGAGAATTCTGTGCCCAGGCTCCCGCCCTCTGGACGCGGCACACACAGAACGGCGCACCAAAGTGGGATGCCTCGTGTCTGCCACGGACTTTGAGAATCCACACCTCTTCACGGATCCTTCCAGAACCTCAGGAAATTACCCCTTTCCTCAAATCATTTGAGTTGCAGTTTACAGCCCACTTGTTCCTGCTCTATCAGGAGAGGCAAAGGAACAGCAAAACTCATAAACTCGAGCAAAAAAGTGACTAGACCTTTGGGGTTGAGACCCAAGAAACCCAGAAGAGATGGCCTTCTCCTATCTTTCCAAGGGGGTTACCAGCCGGAGAGAGACCATCCATCAGACTCACACGTGTCATACAGGTCACCTCATTTAATCCCCGGAGGAATGATTATCCCGGATTTTTCATTGAGGAGGGAGCCACCCTTTCTAAGGAAGTCAGGAGTCTGGTTACACTTGTTCCTCCACCAGGGAGCTCCGCCCACAGCCATCTGAGGAAAGTCCCAGAAAAGACTAGAATATAGGTGAGGAGAGTTTCTGAAACCTGCATCTGAAAAGCTGGCCTTTCCTCTTCTAGCTCATCTGCTTTGAACCCGGGACCACCCCCACTGCCACTCCTCCTGCCAGCATGACGGACACATCCGTGTGTGTGTGTGTGTGTGTGTGTGTGTACACACCTTCCTACCACACAACTGCCCTGTAGGGAGGAGAACTCCCAGGAAGGTGGAGGACAGACGGCAGGCAGGCAAGATGAGGACACACTCTCCTGGCCCGACAGGTGCCAGGCCTCGGGACAGGAGGTCCGGCTGCTAGTCTTCCAGCCCCTCAACCGCCAGGAAGCCCCTCCGGGCACGAGCCTCACCTTGTCTGGGGGGCCAGCGTGGTTGGGAACAACCGGAATGTCTCCTGTGGCTGCAGGGAGCAGACCCCGTTCCTCCACACCTGCGTCTCCGGGTTGAGGGAGACCAGAGAAGAGAGGCCAGCAGCCCCACCCCGCACTCAGCTCGGCCACTGCAGGTTCCTGACCTCTGTCCCCACCCCTGGTCTCTGACCTCCCTGCCTCCCTTGGGGTGAAATGACAGATACTGGAACCCCATGGTTAGGGAGAACAGCCAGGGCTGGGCTGGAGGGCAGGGGTGATGGCAGGAGCACTGACTTCACCCCCAGGTCTCCCCGACGCTGGGGGTTGCACTTGGGAACGTGGCTTCCTTCACTCAACCTTGTGATTTGCCAGCGCTAGAGAGGTGGCTGCCCTGTCCACCCAGCTCCCTTCTCCTGGGACAGCGGGACCTGTGGGCAGGGGAGCTGAGGGTTCTGGCGAGTGGAAGAGGCAATACATGTTTGCAGAATGAATGAAAAAAAAAAAAAGAAGAATGAATTCTTAATCGCCTTCCTTCCCGAGCTCAGGGCCCTGCTGAGAAGAAGGAGCACGACTCTAATGTGACTCCCCACAGCGCGGAGAAATGACCCCCACTTCGCTGCCGAGGGGCTCCGGGAGGAGGGACTTGCCTGGTTCCCGCTAACGCGCCACCCCAGCTCTGCTCTAGGCCACGCTCTCCGCCGCCCCGGGGCGGGGGTGGCACGGCGTCGGGGAGCCCAGTTTTCCCGGCCCCGTGGCTTTCAGAGGCGCAGAGGCGGGGCGGGGGCCCGGGGCCGAGGCGGGGTCTCCGGAGGGCGCTCCCGGCGCTCTGCGGTCTCACCACCAGCTTCCTGGCTGGAAGGACACGTGGCCCTGGGGCCCCACCACCGTTTCCTCTGCCCTGTCGCCTCCCTCTGCACCCCCTGGGGCCTGGCAACTCCCCGACCTCCGACCTTGTCCGCCCCCGGCCCCGTCCACCCACCTGCGCACCTGAGCTGCCCAGCGCGCCCGAGTGCGCGGCGGACCCGGACCCGGATCCGGACCCGACCCGACCCTCCGCGCCGCCCGGCCCGGCCCCCGCCGCGGTCAGCCGGTGTCCTGGCCCCGTCCCCGCGCTGTCCCCGCGCCCGGCCCGGCACTAACCCCCGCGGCCGCGCTTCAGTCGCAGGCTGGCTCGGAGGCGGCGGCCGAGCCCATCCATGGCCCCTCCGGTGCCCGGCGCCCGCTCCCAGGTCCGCGCCGGCCCCGCCCCGCCCCCTGCGGACCTCGCGGGGCGACACTTTCACTTTCACGCGGGGGGAGGCCGCGGGGACCTGCCGGGCGGGGCGAGGCGGGGCGTCGCACCTTCCGGACGCGGCCCAACCCTCCCCCCGCCCCCCGCCCCCAGCTCACCTGGGCGGGCCGCGTGGGGTGACAGAGGGCGCTCGTAGGCGTCCGGACGGGGCGGCGCCACCCCGCTCCCATCCTCCGCGGGGCCCCGGGGAAGCGTGCCCTTCCCCACCTCGCGGACCTCAAACGCGGGTGCCGGGGAGGCCAGCGCCTACCTCCGCGTCTCCGGCCCGGAATGCCCCATGGGCACCCGCGCACCTTCCAGGCGGCTCCCCACTGACCCCAGGAGCGGGGAGCTCGTCGGCTGAACCCTTCCAGCCGCTCCGTCTCTCCCCCTGCAACTGCCGTGTCCACATCTTTTGCCATATTTGTCCTTCTGCCCGCGCGGGGCGCAGGGCGTGTGAGCCCGCCTTGCTCAGAGCCTCTTCCACTTCCCCACTTAACGGACCGAGGGGAACCGGCCCACGGGCTCCTGGAGATGCGGCCCGGGCCCTGACCCCGCCTTCTCAGCAGCCTGCTCTGTTTGTTTGCTTTTAATTGATTGGAGTAACATTGGATAATAGCATATACATTTCAGCTGTGCAGCCTTATCATTCGGCAGCTACATAAACTCACTCTATTGTGTGCTCACCACCCGAAGGAGTCTGCTCTCCTCCCATCACCATATATTTGACCCCCTTTGCTCGCTTCCTTTTCCCCAGGCACCGCTTCCTCTCTGGTAACCACCATTCTGTTGTCTGTATCTGAGTCTGGCTTTTTGTTTGTTTGTTTGTTTGTTTGTTTGTTTTCTCCTTCATTGGATGATTGCATAAAGAAGCTGTGGTATATATACAGGCAATGGAATACTACTCAGCTATAAGATGATGAAATCTTGCCATTTATGACAATGTGGATGGTCAGGAGAGTATTCCGCTAAGTGAAGTAAGTCAGGTGAGAAAGTCTTGGGGAGCACACGAGACTTGGTTGGAACGTTGGTAAGGAGGACATTCTGAGAAAAGGGGAGTGTGTGGAAGGCCTCCTGCCCTGCTTATCAGAATTCCGACTTAGAGGAGACTGAGGGGAGTGTTGAAGGTGGTGCCCCTAATTATTCCTTGACTTTTCCAAAGAAGTCTGTGCACATGCAGAACCCCAGGTGTTTACTGGAATCCTTATGCCTAATCTTTGGGTGCCTTTGCCTAGAGGACAATGCAAACACATGTGTCCTCCCAAGATTACTCACCCTACTGATTGTATCGAAAAGATAAAACTGCAATAAAAGCCTAATGAGGCAGGCAATCGAGGCTGCCTTGTCTCTTTGGCCAGGCAGTCCCTTAGCCTCTCTTTCACAGCAAACGTTGTGATGAAGTAATCCATTCATCTGTCGCTCAGGGTCTGCTGGTCAGCCCTGGCAAAAAAGGACACCAACCAGTGGCTCAGTTGGTTGGAGCATTGTCCCATGAACCAAAAAGGTTGAGGGTTTGATTTCTGGTCAGGGCACATACCTATGTTATGGGTTCGATCCCCAGGTCTGGGCCCATACGGGAAGCAACCAATTGATATTTCTCTCTCATATCCATGTTTCTCTCTCTCTCTCTCTCTCTCCCTCTCTCTCTCTCTTTCCCTTCTTCTCCTTAAAAATCAATAAATATATCTTCTGGTAAGCATTTAAAAAGGGGGGGGGGGGCAAGAGCTGTGTGATTTTATGATATGTGGGATAGAAAAGAAAAAGGAACAAATCCAGCAGATGAACAACATGGGAGTTCCTGGGCAGATGAACAACATGGGAGTAAACGCTGTCCTGCCACCCCCAGCCCCCAGGACATGTGAAAGTTAGGGAACAGAACTCTCTTTGTAAACCCTTATGTGATCCAAATTTAAGGGATGGTGGTGATGATGATGATGATGATGATGATTGCAGCTGTCCACACTCCCTGTTTTCTAATCCCAAATCTCAGTACAGCCTTTCAGCTCCTCCTCCACCCGTCCCACTTTCACTGGCTTCCAGACTTCCCTCCTCAGGCAGGAACATCTGCAGCTGATAAACCCCACTTGCTCCCTGCGCAACGGCCCTGGCTCCCTTCCTGCCTCAGGACCAGCATCTGTGAGATAGGAAGGGTGGAGGAAGTAGATTCCCTCTGAAGTTGCTCTTTTCCCAGCAGTTTTAGCCCGAAAAGGCATGTGAGGAGGAGGGAAGAAGGCATGCTCGCGGAAAGATGTCTAGGATCTATAGATATAACCCCCCAAGCGACAGCTCCCTCCCCCCTCCTGCGCATGGCCTCCAGGTGACTCTCCTGTCACAGACTGTGGGTGAGCAGGAGCGAGGGATGCAGCCCTGGTATTAAACTGTCTGGTCTTTGCCTGGAGATTCTAAAAGTCGCCTCTACTCTGGGCCTCTGCAATTTGGCACTTAATTACAAGGTTTGTTTCTGTTCCTGATTCTCTGTGTCGTCCCGCACACAAGGGCACGTGTCTTCCCCAAGGACCTTCTCTGGGCTGCACCTGGGTCTTAGGCATCTCTGTTAAGTTTAGAACTTGCCCATGACAAACTTGTCCAATTGGTTGGATATTATTGTGCCTTAATTTTCCCAACTCATTTTATGGTGGTCCCAACTAAACTACTTCCTTCCTTTAAAAATGGTGAAAAAAATACGTGTCCATGTACAAGAATGATTATGTATTTGAAGTAGCTTCAAACCAGAAATAGCCTCCAGTGTCTATAAACAGTGGAATGGATGGGTTGGGCATATTCTTACAATGGAGCACCATACAGCAGTAAAAGGTGAATAAACCACTGCTACATACATGACCTGGCTAGTTCACACAAACATAATTGAGCAAAACAGCAAGACATAAGAGAGTAAGTAATGTAAGTTTCCATTTCTATAAAGTTAAAAATAGGCAAAACAAGTATATGTGTGAGAAGTCAGGATGATGTTAGATTTAGAGAGGAAAGGGGAAGTTATAGTTGAGAGGATACCCCTAGGGATTCTGGATGCTGGCAATGTCCTACTTCTTAATCTGGTGGCAGATACATAGGCATGTTCACCGTGTGGTCATGCTTTGCACTGTACATGTAACCCCCTTGGAATGGGAAGCCTTTGGGAGGTCTGAACAGAAGACTGACAGGATCTCACAAAAACAAATGAGGCATGGTCCCTGTCCCCGCAGAGCTGATATTTGGGAAAGACATGACACGATAGAGATGCTGGGATTAAGAGAAACACAGAGCAGTTTAGGGACAGGAAGGAGAAATGCGTTCCAGCCCGAAGACTGGAGTCTACTCTCCAGGAGGTAGCACTGGGAGAGAAAATGAATTGCAAAAATTCCACTTACTTTAAAAAAAATTAATAGACTAATTTTTAGAGCCATTCTAGGTTTATAGAAAAATTGAATGGAAAGTAGAGAGACTTCCTAGATATTCCCTCCCCCTACTTTGCCATCTTTCATTTCTGTATTGACACACTATGATTAACTAAAGCCCATGGTTTGTATTAGGGCCACTCGTCCCACACATTCTGTGGGTTTTGACAGATGTATATGACACGACTTACCATTAGTGTCACGTGGATGGTTTCACTGCCCTAAAAATTCCCTATGCTCCACCTGCTCATTCCTCCCTCCCTCCCTAGGAACCCCTGGCAACCACTGACCAATCGTCTCACTGTCTCCAGAATTCCATAGAATTGGAATCATACAGCACGTAGACTTTTTAGATGGGCTTCTTTCACTTAGTGTCTACTTCATTTTTAAAAACCTCTCAATACATTTGGAAGCAAAAGAACAAATAGAATTTTGGGTGTCTTTTTGGCACTGTGCAAGGCTCTGAGCCACCAACGAGCATAACCTGTTGGACAAATATGAATAAATTCCCAGCATTGTGACTACCACATTAGCACATGGCCAATATGGAATTATTGAACTGAACTACAGTTCTAACACCTGGAAACGTAGGCATTTCTCAGTTCTCCTAGGCCATTCACTTAAAAGGAACAGATAGCTCTCGGGGTTGAGCCCTTTATACGTCCAGGCACTATGCTAAGCATTTTGTAAACATTATTTCAAATCAGCATTACCAATAATTCCTTGAGTAGGTATTGCTATCTCCGCTTTACAGATGAAGAAACAGGCTCAGAGATGTTAAGAAACTTGCCCAAAGTCACAAAGCAGCTAAAGTGAACCTTTAATTCATACTCCAGGCTCATGGGACACTGCTGATGAGCCCAGCTGTCGCTGTGGCATCTGCAGAGTTGACAAGCGGCCCAGCACTCAAAACTCTACTTATTTGTACAATTTCCAGAACTACATGTTTTTCTCATTCAACCAAGGGAAACTTAAAAACCATCTCAGTCCCATGACTCCAGGAACTGACGATTCAGAATCAGGGTTTGGTCTGAGAGAATGGAGGAGGAAAACAAGGTTTGCTCATTAACTCCAAGATCATTCTAGACCAGTTCTTAATCCCATGCCGTGTCTTGCAACATAGTGCATCTTCTATCACCTTTTTTTTTTTTAAGCGGTAACCTTTTATAACACATTTACTGAGAGGTCTTCCACATGAACTTGAATTGACTAATTTGAATTGAAATTCTCTTCTCCTTGCCTGGATTGCAAGGAAATCCCTTGACTTCACACCTTCTCTGTCCCTCTGCACCTCATTGTTTCATTAACCATCATATTCTGGCCATTTATCAATAGAAAGGACCTAGAATTGTAGAGTGCCAAGTCAGAGGGACAGTATCAGAGGCAGCCTTGTGGTCTCAGCAATAGGAAATGTCCCCCTCCCCGCCCCCCCGAGAACTGAGCTGCCAGTGGCTGGCCTCCCTGGATGGGGGTGAAGCCTCGTCACCACACAGCTAGTTCATAGTAGTCAGGACCAGAACCAGGAGAGCTGTGTCCAAACCCCTGTCTTCAGCCCAATGAAGGGATCTGATGGGTAACTGTCTCAGATATTTCCCCCTTTTTTTCACTTAGCGCGCAGTTATAACAGAGAGCAGCAAGCACGCAGCACAGCCTTAGAACACAGAGCTCAGTATGCACTGGTTCATCGCCCGATTAATGACATTGATCACCAGCTGTCCATGTTCATCCCAATATCAGAGCCCAAGAAGGTACCCTCATGCCCCCACGATCCCCTTCCTCTCCCCTCGCCCCTCCCAGCCCAGGAAGAAGCTGTGCTGGACAACCTGGTTAGACAGAGGGCTGTCTGCTCAGGGACCACGGCCATTGTGTAGGGAAGCTCAGGAAATGGTGAAAGGCTTTGAAAGACAAGCCTGTGAGGCAAGAGGGAAGGTCACAGTGGGTGAAGACCCGGAGGGAAGAGACAAAGGCGGTGGGTAGAGCTGGGGGCAGGGCTGGCATCACCAGTTTGGATGATGCTCTTACCAGACTTTTTTATGAGCTGCGAAGGGCCACAGCCAATCTCATCGTTCTCCACCTCTCTGCTCACGCACACCTCACTCTAACACGTCTTCAGCTGTCATTTCCTCAGTGTCTCCTGGGTCCCAGGCACGCTGCTGGGTGCTGCAGATTGAAACGCACAAACTTGAACCTGACTCCAAGGAGGGTACCGTCTCTGCTCTCAGTGGGGATTTCACACTCAACGTAACTTGTAGGGTTTTTGTAAAAACCAAGGGAATCTGTAATACTGTCAACAATAAGAAATACATTTAAAAAATCCAAGGGAGCCGAAACCGGTTTGGCTCAGTGGATAGAGCATCGGCCTGCGGACTGAAAGGTCCCGGGTTCGATTCCGGTCAAGGGCACGTACCTGGGTTGCGGGCACATCCCCAGTGGGAGATGTGCAGGAGGCAGCTGATCGATGTTTCTCTCTCATCGATGTTTCTAACTCTCTGTCTCTCTCCCTTCCTCTCTGTAGAAAATCAATAAAATATATTTTTAAAAAAATCCAAGGGAGATTTTAGTTATGAAAATGCTTTGAGTGGTTGGAGTCTCTGACCTAACATGATTGCCCTCTAGTTCAATGGGATGTGTGATGGTTCACTAGTGTCCTCACCACCGAGAGGATGTAGAACTCGTGCACAGCACCTGTTGGACCGCATGGAGGGTTTGAGGTCGGAGCAGCGCTCAAGTTGTAAATACATGAGAAGCGGTGAGCCGCAGATTCCCAGGGTGAAGGGGCTGTGCAATTAAATACTGTTTTATTTCGCTTTTACTTTCTTTGTCTTCTTCTTCTTCTTCTTCTTCTTCTTTTTCTTCTTCTTCTCCTCCTCTTCCTCCTCCTCCTCCTCCTTCTCCTTTTGGTACTATACAGAGGAAACCAAATGCAAATTGGTACAGTGCTTTATTCTTTAGGGACCCAGGTACCAGGGCCTTGCCTGTCAGGAAGCAAAGCCTGGGTTGCACAGAGGCCTGGTTGCAAGAGGCCTGGGGGCCGGAGGTGGGGCCCAGGTTGTTTACCGGCTTGTTCTGGGGCAGGAGGTGGAACCGTCACCCACAGCACTAACCAGAGGAAACTGCCTGTTCCCAAGGTCATTGTAGGCTTCCTGCTGAGCACCTGTTTCTCAGCTTGCTGCCTGTGGCGGGGGGGGGGGGGGGGGGGGGGGGGGGGGGGGGGGGGGGGGGGGGGGGGGGAGGTTTTGTAAATGACCAACCAACTCTCCCAGCTCAAACCTGAACTCCTCATGTATCCTGGGCCAAGGGGGGGGGGGGGGGGTGGCGCGGGGGGGGGCGGGACCTGCAGGAGGAAAGAGCACCAGGCTTTTGAACTCCTGCATTTAAATCCCGGCTCTGCCATGTGAAAGCTGCATGCCCCTCCCTGTACAATGAGGAGGGGGTGTAAGAAGCACTAGCTGTGAGGGTGAGCTACTCTCTCTCCCACCCACGTTAATGTTCCCCCTTTTCCCTCCCAGATCCCAGCGTCCCTTTACCCTCCTCTTGCACGGCCAGCCAAAACTCAAAGCTCTCCTTACTTTATTTTGCAAAGCAATTGCACGTTCTTTGTTTCATTTTTCGGCCCTCTGAACCAGATCCTGGCCCTAACTTTTCAGAATTAAGTGACGATGTTGCTAACAACAACACGTTTCTTCTCCAAAAGCAATTCTGCCTCCAGCTTTCACAGAACATGCATTTATTTGCCCTCCCGGCTGTCCTGCTTCTTCACTCTGCACGCCCTCGCTTCTCAATGTAACCTGAAATGAATGAGACAGCCAAACCGGCCACCATTTCCTACAGCCGCACGCCTGCCCAGGGCATTGCTCCGATCTGAACCAACCATGCCCTCTCAACCAACCCCTTGCCCCTCATGTCCCTCCTCCGTCTTTCTTTCCGTCAGCTTACTTATGGCGTCTCCCAAAGTCACTGTGCACTGAGCCAGCATTGGAGCAATACATGTTCAGCCTATACACCTGCCAAACACGGGGGGTGGGAGTTGTTTTTGTAACAATTTTTTTTTAATTCTCAATGGAGGATATATGTTTTCCATTGCTTCTTTTTTTTTTTTTTTTTTTTTAGAAAGAGTGGAAGGGAGGAATGGAAGGAGAGAGAGAGAGAGAGAGAGAGAGAGAGAGAGAAACATCGATGTGAAAGAAACACATCAATTCGTTGCCTCCCACACTTGCCCTGATCAGAGCTGGAGATGGATCCTGCAACCAAAGCACATCCTCTTGACTGGGAATCGAACCCGAGACCCTTCCGTGCACAGGCCAACGCTCTAACCACTGAGCAAAGATTGTAACTGAATTGCAAAAAGCAATCCACTGTGGAAAGTGTCCATCACCGACCTGACATGCCTCCCACGGCAGGCCCCTCTGCTCTGCGGACAGAGCGGGATTTGTTTCCACCAGGGGAAACCCTTTAACTTGGGGGAGAGAAGACCCTGCTCTGGCACCAGGAACGAGTCGCAGTCCCCCCACCACACACAGTAACCCCATTCTCCTAAGGTTGGCTACGGATGTGGCTTCCAGGAGAGCTTTTACTTTCTTGAATAAAAAGGAACAAATTCAACTGGCCGGCCCCTTGTGTCTCCTTGCCATTTCTCCTTCCCTGGGCACGGACATTATGCCTATTTCTCTCATCATTCTATTCATGTTCCCTTTCAATCCTTGCGTACACTTACAGTAGCTACTTTAAGGCTCTTGTATGTTAATCTCATGTATCAGATTTCTAATCTGTTTCTCTTGACGCTTTTTCTCCTGGTTATGTCACATTTCCTGTTTCTTTGGCATATCTGTAAATATTTTTTAGTTGAGAGAGAGAGAAATATTGATTTGTTGCTCCACTCTTTTATGCATTCATTAATTGCTTCTTGTATGGGCCCTGACCAGAGATTGAACCCATCACCCTGGTGTATAAGAGTAATGCTCTAACCCACTGGGCTACCCTGCCAGGGCCTATCTGGTGATTTTTGTTGGATGCTGGACATCATAACTGTCGTCGAATGTCTAGATTGAGTGGGCAGGCAGTTCGTTTCCTTGCAGACTGACCTGCGCACTGGGAAGCCAGTATGTAAGCCGTGTTAGGGGACGTCCAGCGTTCTCCACGGGGCCCAGGTGCCCTTCCGTAAGGCTTGAGCCTGTGAACTCCCAGTTCAATTCCCAGCTGCTCAACCGAGACATCCCCCTCTGGCCAGTCTCATATCAAATGTTTCCCAGGCCTGGGTGAGCCCTGCTGTTTGTTCAGCTCTCAGCTCCCTGGCGGTGTTTTTCCTCCGTCATTGTTCTTCGCCCGTCTTTCTGGAGTTTCACCCTGTGTCTGTACAACTTTCCATCTAGACAAAGATCCGAGGGAGCCCCACGCAGACTCCTGAGGCTCTTTCTTCTGTATTGGCCCCTCATCCCTGGCATTCTACTGCACAATGTCCACACACCTCGCCCTCGTCCAACTCCAATTTCTGTCTCCTCAGCCCAGGAAGACCGCCCTGCTCTCCATGGGACCCGCCTCCTGGGGTGTGGTCTGGAAATTGTCCCCAGGCAGGAATCTGGGGCAGCCACAGGGCTCCTGCCCTTCGCTTTCCCTCTCTCGGGGTTCCCAGTGCTGCGCTGCCTGTCGCCTACCATCTGAAACACTGGTTTCACGTTTTTTGTTTTGTTTTGTTTTGTTTTGAAGTCTTTATTGTTGAAAGTATTACATATGCCCTCCTTTCGCCCCATTGACCCCTTCTAGCCCCCCACCACCCCTCACCCCCCACCCAGGCCTTCACCACCCTATTGACGATGTCCATGGTTATATGCGTACGAGGTCTCCGGTTGATCTCTTCCCGCCCGCCCACCCTCCCCAGCCTTCCCTCTGAGGTTCTGCACTCTGTTCTATGCTTCTGTGTCTCTGGATCTATGGCGTAATGTTTTTAATCTAGTTCTCTAGTTTATGGCAGCAGGGCTACTCCGCCGTAACTGGAAGTGACCGCAAACACTGCTTAAATATCTAGAACATTTTAGCTTTGCTAGTGACGAGGGTGTGAAGTTGAGTGTGAGTTCACAGGCATGTGCCAGAGGAATCAAAACTCGGTGTGGGGAAGTCCTTGCAGCGAGGAGGAGTGTCCAGGTGCTCTGCATTCTCAGGCTGTTCTTTGTGCTCAGATTGTATCATTTTACCCCAGCTTAGCTCCTCTGAGCACTCCCTGTCCCTCCGTTCCTGCCGTGAATACCGACTTCTTTAGCCAGCGCCCCCCGCCCCCCGCCCCCCGCCAACACCTTCCCACACCCTCTTTCAGACCAGCAAGGGAGGCCTTCCTGGCCCAGGTGTACTCAGACCACAGAGAACCGAGACCTGCTGCATCACAGGCCAGTGGGACGAGCTTTCTGATTCTCCCCACGATCCTATCAGCGTTAGGTTTGCCCTAAAGGCCCCTCGCATGTCTGAAACTGTCTTGTGAGCAGCAGTACTTAAGCAAATGGGAGCCATTGGGAAATAACGAGAGCAATGACCATCGGGCTCTGCGTGTCAAGCCACTAGGGGCTGAGGGTCCTGGAGCACTCACTGTAGGACCTGTGCCAGCTGTGGGTGCCCAGGCAGAGGGCCTCCTGCACTCACTGTAGGACCTGTGCCAGCTGTGGGTGCCTAGGCAGAGGGCCTCCTGCACTCACTGTAGGACCTGTGCCAGCTGTGGGCGCCCAGGCAGAGGGCCTCCTGCACTCACTGTAGGACCTGTGCCAGCTGTGGGCGCCCAGGCAGAGGGCCTCCTGCACTCACTGTAGGACCTGTGCCAGCTGTGGGCGCCCAGGCAGAGGGCCTCCTGCACTCACTGTAGGACCTGTGCCAGCTGTGGGCGCCCAGGCAGAGGGCCTCCTGCACTCACTGTAGGACCTGTGCCAGCTGTGGGCGCCCAGGCAGAGGGCCTCCTGCACTCACTGTAGGACCTGTGCCAGCTGTGGGCGCCCAGGCAGAGGGCCTCCTGCTCTTGGTTTCCCAGGGCCTGCAGTGTCCTCCTCCCCCAAGCCCATGCCCTTCCCAGGGTGGCCCACCTCTGGAACTCAGTGCGGTGGGAGGACAGGCCCAGGCATTTTGGTGTGAAGCTGGACAACGCTGACGCAGTGAGACCAGGTTGGCCAAAGCTCTGGCAGAGCCACATCATGGCTCAGCTTCCCCCGGTACAGTCCTGTCCCCTCCCTCTTCTTTTCACGGGTAACGATTCCTGGTAAATGGCTTGTGCCCGAGCTCCGACTCCACCTGTTTCCAGAGCACCTGGCCTGTGACATAGAGAACCACCACTGGGCGTTGGCAGCACATGGAGCCCGGGTCCCCTGCAGCCAGCGCAAGGTCAGGTGGTGGGTGATGAGTCCACAGGAAGGGCACCCTGACCCACTGGATACTTATTGAGAGTCCATTCTTTTTTTATATATATAATATATTTTATTGATTTTTTACAGAGAGGAAGGGAGAGGGATAGAGAGTTAGGAACATCGATGAGAGAGAAACATTAATCAGCTGCCTCCTGCACACTCCCTACTGGGGATGTGCCCGTAACCAAGGTACATGCCCTTGACTGGAATTGAACCTGGGACCCTTCAGTCCGCAGGCCGACACTCTATCCACTGAGCCAAACCGGTTAGGGCTGAGAGTCTATTCTGATCCAGGCACTCGATAAGTGGCTCACATGTAATCCCCCAAACACTCCCGTGGGGAAGGCCATCTTATCCTCCCCATCTGTAAAGACCTTCCCTGGCCGCTGTCTGCAGAGTCGGGGCAGGCCCCGGGATAGAAGATGCATCTTTATCTCACGTCCCCTCCAGGCCCTGGGCCCTATCTTCTGCAGCCTGAGCCCTGACAACGGCTTCCTTTTCGTCTCTGCCTCCTGTTTCCACGCTCCGGTGCCTCCTTCCTCCCCCGGCTCTCAATTCTGCAGATCTGGCCGCCCCCACACGGGCCCCACTAAACAAATCAGAGGCATTTTCCGTCCCCAACCCCACTCTCGAAACTAGAAAGGTACGATGCTCTCAGCCCACATCCTGTACCTGAGCGAAGTTCTCACGGGTGGTTCAACCCAGACAAGCCTTTATGTAACACCATTCAACTTATGGCTAGCCTGGCGGCCACCGAGTCTAGGCTCCCATTCATTTATTCACTCACTTATCAATGACGAACTCCCAGCGACGGGCCTGCTGTGTGCAGGCGCTGGCTGGAAGGACACCGGTGAAGGACCTATCATTTATTCTCACACTTGTTTATTCAACAACGACTTCCTGAGATCCCTTTTTGCTTGAGACAAGTCTTGAAGATCTGGTGGGGAGCTAGTCAAGTTTTGAGCTCACATTTCCCTTAGTGGGAGGGAGGAGGCTTAGAGTCCACTATTCAACGATTTCACGATAGTCCAGTCTCACTCACAAAGTCCCGAAGAATGTCCGAGAGATTCTTAGTTCAGGTTGGACAGTAACTTCTCACGCCACAGGGGTTCCCAGACAAGGTGGGCATTTGGGTGTCTCCTGCTGTTTGTTTTCTTCCTCCCTAGTTCTTTTTTGGGGGGCTGGGCCTTTCCAATTAGGTTCTCCGGGTGCTCCCGAGGCCTGCCCCTCTCACCAGGGAACAACTAGGCCTCCTGAGTCTGCTCTCTCCTCTCTTCCCCTGATGGGCACTTGGCCTCGGCTGCCCTCCCTCCCGGCGTCCCGCCTTGTGGGTGGGGCTTTCTTCGCACGCGTCCCACAAGTCCCAGGCTGGCATATGTGGGAAGAGTCCCGTCGCTTCTGCCCAGAGGCTCATTAACAAAAGCCCCTTGTCGTTATGCCAAGGTTAGGTCTGAGCCAGGCCCAGAAAACAAGGAGGGGAGGTGCCAAGCCTCAGGAATGCTTGCGTGTTGGGGCAAATGAGGAAAATCCATGTCTCCATATTTAGAGCTGCACAGAAGAAATGGATTTTCTGCATTTGCCCCTTTGACCTTCCCCGGAGTTCTCCCTCTGCTTCCTCCTTTTTTTGGGGTCCACTGGTGCCACAGTGAGCCAGGTCAGGGACCCATCCTGTCCCCTACTCACCCTCTCACCTTCTCTGAGACAATCCCCATCCCCAAAGTGATCCTTGCAGGACACAAGGCCACGCCCACCAGGTATTGAGCCTCCTTTCAGCCACCACCAGAGGGCGCCACGTCCCCCAGCCTCCCACAGTGCCGCCGCCGTCCTAACTGGGGTTGTGGTCAGGCTGGGTGGATCCCCTGGAGCTGGTTTCCACGGTAAAGGTCATGCCTTTGCTCCTCCTGGGTTGCCTTCTGGGCCTGGGGAGCCCTCAGACGCCATCTGGACACCAGTGATGTGGCATCCTGGTGGGCTTCCTGTAGGAACACCCCTTTCTGCATGGGTAGTAAGGCTGGGAGTGGAGTGGAGTGGAGTGGAGTGGAGGGACGTCCTAAAACATTGTGATCCTCAGCCTCCATCTACGGGCATCTTTGCAGCTGTCTTTTCTCAGGTTCCGTGGCTCCTTGTCCCAGGCCTCGCTGCTTCTCCCTTCAGTCAGACCCAATTAGAAATGTCTGCCTCCCACCCCCCCCCGAATTCCCTGCAGCCTCTGTAAACCGTACCACCTTCAATTAAATAGAAGCAACCTTGGCAGGTAACGCTTTCTCACTGTAGACTTGGCGACACCTCCCCGACTTCCAGCCACTGCCTGACATCAATCACTGCAATCGAGTTGAGGAGACGGCCCTAGCTGGTTTGGCTCAGTGGATAGACCGTCAGCCTGAGAACTGAAGGGTCCCGGGTTTGATTTGGGTCAAAAACACATACCTCGGTTGCAGGCTCCTCCCCGGCCTGGGCCCTGGTGTGGTCTCGTGCAGGAGGCAACTAATTGCTGCTGGCTGGGCAGGGTGCCCTCCTTGTCTTGAAATTGGGCTTTAACATTCTCAATGGTGTCACTGGGTTCAACCTCAAGGGCGATGATCTTGCCCATCAGTGTCTCACAAAGATCTGCATCTGTCGATTGGCTGCCTCATTGGAGAGAAAGAGCTAAATCTACACTCCTTCTTGACTCACATTTCAAATTCTGCTTCTTCTCCTCTTTGGAGGGGAATCACAGTTGTGAAAAGGGAAACAAGGAAGGAACATCTTCAGAGTGCAGACTAGTCTTCTGGCAAATACATTCTAGAAAACTGTACATGGGAAATTTGAGTATCTGGACATTTATTCTATTTTTTTAAAAAAGGCTGTTAGATATTCTAGCATCAGGGGAAAGAGAGAGAGTGAGAGCATGTTAACCTGTTTCTGGAAAGGACCGTGGAAACCATTTGCTACCAATAGATGAGGGTGAAATAGCCACTTAGCGCTATCCACACAGAGAGTGTAGACCACTGTATAAAACCATTTTGAATTATGTAAGCTATTCCGTAATGGAGCTTATTAGTATGGTGTCTGGGCTTGAGCCCAATCCTTTCTTCTTGTACAGTGAAATCAAGATAATATGGTTTCCCTGTCAATAATGGGTTCTTAAATGGGTTTGAGGTTTTTGAGCACTACCAATACCAACATTGACTTTGGAGGCAATTACGACAAATGAGAAACTGATAAGTCACAGGAGGGGGGGTATAAGAGGCAGGTTGAACAAGGGAGTTTCTACCACTGAGGCAAGATGGCCAAGCTCACCCTCCTCACTGGTAAGCAACCACCGCCACTCTGTGTCCTTGAGCCACTCTCTCCCTCCTGCTTTTCTGCCCCTTTAAAACCTTTGAACTCAAACCAATCGCCAGAGATGATCGCTTTGGGGAAAGCACAGGGACACGGTTCCTTCCCTGGTGATAGGTCTCCCACTGCTCTGCGGGCCTCTCCCTTCCCCAAGCCTCAAGGCTCATGGCCCTTTAGTGGTCCTGTGAGCGGGAGTAGAGGGGAGTGGGCTTCTAGGAGAAACCTTAGGACTTTATCGGCCTCAGTAGGTTGGAGGGTACAGAGGTGTTAAAAGGACTCGAAGAGTGAAGCGTAGGGAACATGCTACTGTGCATGAAGCACTGTGTGGAAAGGCTGCTGTGTCCGCAGACGCATCCCTCCAGCTCATTGTTCTCTCTGTTGCTTTAAGGTCTGCTCCTGGTGCTGACAGCTGAGATAGGTATGTATGCTTCTTGGCAGGGACCCCAATATTGTTCCCTTTTCGTTTCTTCATCATTTGGAAACTCAGCATGGCCCTCAGTCCTTCTACATAAAACAAAGACTATTAATTAAATTTTTTTAGGGAGTTCGAAATTCCTTAACCAAGTTAAGGATTGGGATCATTGGCCTAAAACCCCAACGCTAATATTGTCTAGTCAATATGTGTGACCGCTCACACATAAATCTTAATAAAAAATAACATGACCAGGCATCTTCATGGTGCTGTCTGCTCTGTTAAAGCATTTTCAAGTCTGTCATCTCAGTGAGTCTATAAAACAACTGTTCGCTGAGAGGAGGCAAAGGCATTACACCCATCTCGCAGCCCAGTAAACTAAGGCAGAGAATGGCTTATCATATGACTTGTCCCAGGAAATGTAGGGAGGTCAGGGCAGAATCTAAACCTGGAGCCAGAACTTTTGACTGTGAGGGGATGGTTTGTTTCTTTCTGAGTGAAGTTATTACTCAGGGAGACAGCTACACGTGCTACACAGACTTATACCATCATCCTATCTGGGCTGTAGTTTCCAAATGAGTAAAATGGGAAGAATAGTAGCACCTACTTCATAGGATTTTGGTGATGATTATTGAATGAATTTAAATAAATTACTGAGAGCAGTGCTTGGTAAATAAATGCTAAGTGAGCATTAGTGATTGCTAGTGTTAATTAGCATGCTGAAGGGACTAGGACAGTGATTCGCAACCTTGGCTGCACATTAGAATCACCTGGGAATCTTTTTAAGATCCTGATTTCTGGGCCTCATCCTCTGGAAATTGTTTCTTTGTTACTAATGTTGTGGCCCCACCCCATAACAAAGAAACAGAATTTCCGGAGGATGAGGCCCAGAAATCAGGATTTTAAAAAGATTCCCAGGTGATTCTAATGTGCAGCCAAGGTGGAGAACCACTGGACTAGGATAAATTTAAATCAGAGTTTACTGCTTTAAGGTTTTATCTCAGCAAAGGGCACTGATTTCTAAGGGTCTTTAATTCTCTCTTGAGGGACAGAGCTACCTCTGACAGATATCTTCAGCCCTAAATTGCCTGCTAAATATGGGGTGGCCGCAATACACAGAGATCTCAGGCACATCTCCCCCCTCCCAATTCATTTTGAAGTCTGTGATTTCTCAGGCAATCAGAGATGGTGTCATCCCCAGGGAGCTTGCTCTCTCATTGTTTCTCACCTCTTCCTCTGGGTAATAGGTTCTGCCTATCACCTGACATGCTACTTTACCAACTGGGCCCAGTACCGGCCAGGCCTGGGGCGCTTCAAGCCCGATGACATCGACCCCTGCCTCTGCACTCACCTGATCTACGCCTTCGCCGGAATGCGCAACAATGAGATCACCACCATCGAATGGAATGACGTGACCCTCTACCAGGCTTTCAATGGCCTGAAAAACAAGTAAGTGATGAAAGGACTGAAGTTTAAAATCTTTTAACCTTTGAGAATAGTTTGGATGAAACCTTCCACAGTAGCCGCCAGGCTGAAATTCCAGACAGGCCAACAAGCAGCACACAGGTAAACTCCCAGCTTTCTGACAGTTTCCACGACAGGGGTGACCCTCACTTAAGGGCAATGGCTGGCTCTCAGGAGGGGGTCATCAACTGAAGTCTAGCTCAGTTGCCCAGGGAAGTTTAGTAAAGTCCAAGTGCTATGGACTCAGGTGGGAACAACCTTCTACTTGGAAGCAACCTGAAGCTGGCACTCATGAGCACACCGTGTCCGCCATCTAATGCCACCGCTCCCACAGTTGAGGAGGAATGGATGAGAATGAAGAAACCAGTATGAGAGTTGGCGTGAGACTTCTCCTGGCTTAGCAATCATGAAACCAGGTGATGTTGAAATGATTTCTCTTTCTTCCCATTTGTTCTGACACACTCTTTGCTTTTTTCCCTTCAGAAACAGTCAACTGAAAACGCTCCTGGCCATTGGCGGCTGGAACTTCGGGACTGCCCCGTAAGTTTGGCAAGATGACTTCCTACACTGATGTTATGGCAAGGTATTGGGATCACAGAGGCAGGCCCTCACCCTGCCCTCTTGGGGTCTCCTGTAGTTTCACTGCCATGGTGTCCACTCCTGAGAACCGCCAGACTTTCATCGCCTCGGTCATCAGATTCCTGCGCCAGTATGGCTTTGACGGGCTGGACTTTGACTGGGAGTATCCTGGCTCCCGGGGGAGCCCGCCTCAGGACAAGCACCTCTTCACTGTCCTGGTGCAGGTGAGCTGCGTTCCATGTCATTTTTAAAAATTCAAATTCATTTTTAAATTCCAGTTTGCATTCGATATCATTTGGTATTAGTTTCTGGAGAGCACACAACCCATTGCATGTGCAAGATCACTGAGGCCGTACAGAAAAACCAGCTCCCTGCAACCTCAGTGGGAGAGGAAGGACCTGGCTGCCTAGTGCCGTGAGAATGCTGAAGAATGAAAGATGGATGATTGATTAAATTTAATTCAAAGAATAGTCATGAACGTCTACTTAGAGTTCACGTTCATAGACGTTCTCCTACTCTTGCACAGGAAATGCGTGAAGCTTTTGAGCAGGAGGCCAAGCAGGTCAACAAGCCCAGGCTGATGGTCACTGCCGCAGTCGCTGGTGGCATCTCCAACATCCAGGCTGGCTATGAGATCCCTCAGCTGTCCCAGTGAGTGACCACTTGTCCCCAGCTCCTCTGTGTCACTCGTGTAAGAGACGCCCATCCTTAGTCTGTCTTGCTGTTCAGGGACCTTGTTGAGGAGGCTTTGGGAGGGGTATCTTTGCCTGCAGAGGTGTGGGAGATGACCATCAGAGATGATTTTACCTGCTTTACCTGGACTACAGGTACCTGGACTTCATCCATGTCATGACCTATGACCTCCATGGCTCCTGGGAGGGCTACACTGGAGAGAACAGCCCCCTGTACAAATACCCAACCGACACTGGCAGCAACGCCTACCTCAATGTGGTGAGTCCCTACACAGACATATATACAGACCAGAAATGGTGTCCTAAATCACATGGGGATTCGGGGACAAAAGGCATCATAAATTTAGTCAGGTTCTCAAATGGAAAATCAAGTTGCTATAATTAATTAACTAGTTCCCATTTACAAAAAAAAAAAATCACCAACTAATTAACACCAAACTGCCAATTTTATCAGGTAGGAAAGAAGATTAATAACAAGTGCTTCTTTAATAAAAGAAAATGAGGCACTACTACTCATATTTCAATAAATTAAAAAATGCTTCTCTGATCTTTCCTGTCTTCCTATTCCCCGGTTGCCTTGTCTAATTCTATTATTCCAATCTTTGCACATGTGTGCCATGCAGAATTTCAGCCATTCACCAAAAGATCATACCAGGAAAATCATGAGAAAAAAATAACTGAGTCCTTCACTCATGGTTTGAATGGGAAAAGTTTACCTAAAGCTTTCATATTGGCGTGTCATTAAAAGAAGTTAGCTGGGATAAGGACAAACCACTTCAGTAGAGATACATCAGCGATGCTCTAAAACACTTTGTGCTGCAGGCACAACTATACCACAAACACCGGGCTAATAACTAATTACCAGGCCATCAGCCTGGTGGGGCCTCTCTCTGACCTGCTGCCATTGCAGGATTACGTCATGAACTACTGGAAGGACAACGGGGCCCCGGCTGAGAAGCTCATCGTTGGATTCCCATCCTATGGACACACCTTCATCCTGAGCAACCCCTCCAACCATGGGGTCGGGGCTCCGATCACTGGCCCTGGCCCTGCTGGGCCCTACACCAGGCAGTCTGGGTTCTGGGCCTACTATGAGGTATGCTCCCGGCAATCTGAGAGAGACAGAGAAAGGTGGCTTTCTCTAGGCCAGGGGTTTAACAATATAAAAGTCCAACACGTCTTGGCTCACTTAACAAGTAGTTGGCTCATTACGGGCGGCAAGATGAGCACTCATGTGGCATGTTAGGCTGGATTCCAAATACAGAGAGAGTAGGAAAAAGAGATACCATCAGCGAGATTACATCAGTGAACAGACACCGCTCACTGCCTGCCAAGGCATTCTTTGATTTAAGAGCTTCTCCCACATTGAAAATAAATGACCCACATGGGACAAAGGATCAAATCATAAATGAAGTGAGAAATTTGCTGATAGAGCTCTAGGCCTTCCTTTTCAAGTAGCTTCATGCATCCCTTCTCTATTTCCCTCCCCCATGCCCTTTACCCCTGCTACATGGACACTTTGCCCACCTCTTGACCTCTTCCTTACCTCCTCTTAGATCTGTCCCTTCCTGAAGAATGGCGCCACTGAAGTGTGGGAGGCTGCTCAGGATGTCCCCTACGCTTACAAAGGCAATGAGTGGCTTGGCTATGACAACACCAAGAGCTTCAAAATCAAGGTGGACTGTGTTCTATGGATTGTTGTTGCCTCTTTGTTCCCATCTGTAGCCCTGGAGCCCCAGGCTGGCCTTGACGTCTGCACTTCATTGGCTATCTCTGTAATTACCACAGGCTGACTGGCTGAAGAAGAACAACTTTGGAGGCGCCATGGTCTGGGCCATCGATCTGGATGACTTCACGGGCACTTTCTGCAACCAGGGCAAATTCCCCCTGACCACCACCCTGAAGGATGCCCTGGGTCTGCAGAGCGAAAGTGAGTTGGACTTGAGACCCTAAGCCTCAAACTTGAGAGACATTTCAAAGCCTTCTTGAAAGTCAAGGAGTCATGGTCCAAGGGATTTGATGACTATTGCTCTATTCTTATTTGGTAATGTTTCAATAATGGTGGGGAGAACAAACAGGGTTCTTCACCATTCCTTTATCCATAATTCATTTCACAAGCAAGATTTTAGCATCTATTAGGTATTAGCACTAAGTAGGTATGACAGAGGATCCTGAATACATAAGTCACAACCTCTACTCTATAGAAGCTTACAATCTAATGGGAGAGATACTATTGATGAGATTACAAAGCTAGATAACAACACAGAAGATATTCTGTGGTGAAATCCCAGAAAAGGGATAAGAAACTTCCTTGTGACTTTATGTCATTAAGGTCTCAATGCATCAGGGGGATTTAGGAAGGAGGAAAAAAGGACAAACTATGCTTTGAAGGATGATGAGGGAGTTCGTTGATAAGCAAAGGAGAGGGGAGGGCAGGCATACCAGATCAGGAGACTGAAATATGCACAGACATGGAAGGAGGAGCTAAGAAGCAAATCCAGGATATTAGTTCTCACGCATCAGACACACTAACAGAAAGCAGGGGAGCTCAGGATCTGGTTTCTTTCTTTAGGTTGCAAGGCCCCAGCCCAGCCCATTGCTCCCATCACCGAGGCTCCCAGTACAGGTGGAGGCAGTGGCAGTGGCAGCTCCGGAAGCAGCCCTGGTGGCAGCGGATTCTGTGCCAACAGGGCCAGTGGCCTGTACCCCGACCCCACTGACAGAAACGCCTTCTACAACTGTGTGAACGGACACACCTTCATTCAGCACTGCCAGTCCGGCCTGGTCTTTGATGCCTCCTGCTCCTGCTGCAACTGGTGATGTCTTTGCCAGACACCACGTCCCTCATTCCAGCTCAGAAATTGTTGTACAATAAAGGGTTGAGCATTACTGTGCAGTAGCTTCTACTTCTTTCCTGTAGGGTCTTGAATGTAGTTAACCCCAGTCTCCCAATGACATACGATAGCTCCACCAGCCCACCAGCCACGTGGTTTCTATGATGAGCACCCATAGCAGGCCCGGCTCTCTCCTGGGTGCTGGGTGGAGGGAGCGGAGGGATTCAAGGAAGATGCCTGATCCTTTCATTCTCAAAACATGTACTCAGAGGAGGGTGGGAGGAGACAAGGATGAAAGAGTCAAATAATAAGGACCCATAAACAAAGGTGTCTCTATACATCCCTTTAGAGCAGAGATTTCCAACTGGTGTGCCACGAATTTTTAAAACGTGCAATATCTGACTCTTTAGGCAGATGCACTGACCTCTTTTCCCTGAGAACATCAAATAAAAAAACGACAACAGACAGCACAACAATAGCCATCCAGTGTGAATGAATCAAAATTATACCTATTTTTTTTTTTGGTGTTGCAGAATTTTAGTAATTAGTTTATGTGTGCCATGAGACGAAAAAGGTTGAAAATTACAGTTTTAGAGAACTATTTCTAGATGTTCAAGGGATGCGATACTGAAGTTTTGGAGGTAATTTATATGTGAAAATAAGAGAGGAAGTGGGTTTGAGCAGGATTGGGGAGGATTAGGAGGGATAGTGAGACAGAGGAGATGGGGTCCTCTGGGAAGGCAATTGAAAGCGAGGAGCCATTGCCCATGTAAAAGTTGGGAGGTTATATGTAAATTTCTTGAGCTAAACCCAAACAAATTAAGCTTTATTATTTAAAATAAACTTAAGAATTTAAATCACTTCGATAAATTGGAGGTTGAATTCATCCATCAATGGACACAGATTGTTTCCACATCTTGGTTTATAAATATTGCTGCTATGAACAGGGGTGCAGGTATCTCCTTGACAGAGTGCTTTCATTCCTTTGGAGATATATCTAGAAGTGGGACTGTTGGATTATATAGTGGTTTTGTTCTTAATTTTTTGGAGAAGCTCCATATAGTTTTTCATAGTGGCTGCACCAATTTACATTTCTACCAACAGTACAAGAGGGTGCCCTTTTCTCCATATCCTTGTCAATACTTATTATCTCTTGTCTTTCGATGAGAGCCATTCTAACAGGTGTGTGGTGATATGTCACTGTGCTTCTGATACCCATCTTCCTGGTGCTTAGTGATGATTAACATCTTTTCACACACCTGTTGGCCATTTGGATGTCTTCTTTGGAAAATATTTATTCACTTCCCTCTGCCCATTTTTTTTTTGTTTTCTAAATCCTCACCCAAGGATATTTTTCCATTGATTTTTAGAGAGAGAGAGGGAAAGACAGAGAGAAATATGGATGTGAGAGAAACACATCAACTGGTTGCCTTCTGTGCACACCCTGGTCCAGAGTCAAACCCAGGACCCTTCAGTCCACAGGCCAACACTCTGCCCACTGAGCCAAACAGGCTGGGGTTGCCCATTTTTTAAATCGAATTGTGCTTGGGGGTTTTTTGTTGTTGTTGCTAAATGAGTTGTATGAGTTCTTTATGTGTTTTCGATATTAATCCCTTATCTGATATACGGCATGTAAATATTTTCTCCCATTTTGTTGATTGCTTCTTTTGCTGTGCAAAATTTAATTTATTTTTGTTGCTTCATTCCTCTGGCTAAGACTTACAGGGCTATGTTAAGAGAGAGGGAAAGGGACATCCTTGACTTATTCCTGATCTTACAGAAAAAGCTTCCATCTTTTTATGTTAACTCTGAGCTCTTCATACATGGCCAGGGATCTTAGTTTTTAACAACAAATTATAGTCTGGAAAATTTAAGCTACTTTTTCATTTTGTTCATGTTTACTACCAAAATCATATCTTCTTTTTAATTCTCAGCCCTTATCTCTTTTTAAGTTAAATTTCATTTTGGTTAATATAATACATGTATATAATTAAGACATCAAAAATACTACACAGTTCTCTAGAGGATCAATTTTATCAACTATGTTACTTAGTATTTATATATATTATATAACCATTAGCCATTATATGTATAAGCAAAAGAATCGATAGCCAGACAGAAATAATTTTTTTATAAATATATTTTTATTGATTTCAGAGAGGAAGGGAAAGGGAGAAAGAGATATATAAACGTCAATGATGAGAAAGAATTATTGATTGGATGCCTCCTACATGCCCCACGCTGGGGATCGAGCCCGCAACCAGGGCATGTGCCCTGACTGGGAATCAGACCGTGGCCTCCTGATTCAACTACTGAGCCAGGCCAGCCGGGCCAGACAGAAATAATTTTGTAAATTATAGTAGAAATGTTTTTTTCCCCCCAAAAAATATATATTTAATTTTATTTGAGTCTAAGATAAGAAAAATAAAACAGAAAGTTTTCTGGTGCCAAACAACTATGGATTGAGAACCCAATCCAGGTACCTTTTTTCCCTTTCTATTCCCCCAGCCCTGCTCTCTTGGTGACTGTGAAGTCAGATTGCACCCTGTGCTAAGGAATGAGTGGAGAGTAACCTGGGTCGCAGCTATCTCTACCTGGCTGTTGATGGCCTACCCAATCGCAGCTGTGTCCATTATTTTCCGGGCTCTGGGCCCTGAACTCTGCCACGTGGGCACTGAGAAGCCATTCTTATCATGGTGCTGGTGCAAATAAAGTGCTCCAACTACTGTATGACCACAAGGATGGGAATTCTTTCCAACACACAAGTGCTCAGATGGCAGGCAAGCTGGAGGGGACTCACCTGGAATGTTTAAGGAGCTATTAAGAAGGGATGCTTTATCTGCAGGTCATTCATATGGCGCCAGGGATGCCAAATTCAACAGAAAATACTTCACTAAGTTTACACAGCAGCTAGACCTGATAGTCAAATAGGACAAACCTGAGATTACTGCCTCGCTGCTTGTTTTTGCAAGTCCTTGACTTAACCATGATTTGCCACAATTCTGGCTCTTAGTCCCAACATTATTCTCCTGGGTGTCTCAGGAAAATGCCTATCCCAGTTCAACCTAGACCACCAACCAGCCCACTCAATTCATATAAGGAGGTAGCGCAGTGTGAATGTTAGATTTTCATTCTAGAGGCAGCTAATCTTGGCACTGAGTCCTGGATCTGGTGCTTAAGATTTGGTTCATTTCCTCAACTACAAAATTGGGCTGATAGTAAGAATTCTTTTCATAGGTAAATTAAATAATGAGTGCATCCCCCTGATGAACATTCATTGTTTTTTGGTCACTCGGCATCCACTCTCCATTCTTTTGAATTTCATTTTGTGACCAGTCCTGACAGAAATGAAAATCCAAGTGCCCTGTCCTTTCCTTCACCAAACTTGTCTGGATTCACAATAAGTCTGCTAAGGTGCTGACATCCCATGATGGGGATGCCCACCATCTGCATTCCAGGTATTGTCACAGGACAGTAAGCAGTATAGACAATATGTAGTAGAGTCTATAAAGAACTTCAGAGGAAGGAGAGACCATTGAGCTTCAATGAGAGGATCTGAGCTGGGTGTTGAAGAATTGAAACATCAGGGTAGACAGTGAGGAAAAGGGAAGACATTACAGGCAAAGGGTAGAGGGATAGTGAGAACAAATACATGTGATATATTTAGGGATAATGAATATGTCATTTTGCTGAAGCAGAAATTTATTATAAAACAATGGATAATTTTTGGAAAGGTGCGTTGAAATAAATTTCAAACAAGAAATTCTAGAAATAGTCAAGTTGCAAATGTTTCTATCAAAAGAGATTCTCTTCAATATCATCACCATCATCTCTATCATCAATATGAAATATGTTTCCACCTCTTCTGGAGGTAATTTGGAACTGTGGAGCCCTAGAGAGCATTCTGTGACCTTTGGAAGGGATATGTAGGGACTCATACATTCCTAGATAAAATTATTGTATAAGAATGACTTAAGGTTGCCCTAGCTAAGTGATGGCGAACTTATGACACGCATGTCAGAGGTGACATGAGAACTCATTTTTTTGGTTGATTTTTCTTTGTTAAGTGGCATTTAAATATATAAAATAAATATCAAAAATATAGGTCTTTGTTTTACTATGGTTGCAAATATCAAAAAATTTCTATATGTGACACGACACCAGAGTTAAGTTAGAGTTTTTCAAAATGCTGACACGCCGAGCTCAAAAGGTTCGCTATCACTGCCCTAGCTGGTTTGGCTCAGTGGATAAGAGTGTTGGCCTGCAGACCAAAGGGTCCCGGGTTCAATTCTGGTCAAGGGCACATACCTTGGTTGCAGGCTCCTCCCTGGGCCTGGGCCCTAGTCGGGGTTCGTGCAGGAGGCAACCAATCAATGTGTTTCTCTCACATCGATATTTCTCTCTGTCTTTCCCTCTCTCTTCCACTCTCCTTTAGCATCAATACAAAAATATCCTCAGATGAGGATTTAAAAAAAAAAAAGAATGACTTAAGGTCATTCCAGAGTGGGTAGAATATTCAAAAAAGCAGCACCTAAAGTAGAAATGTTCCTTAGGCACTGATTGTAAAAATTACATACAAGTAATTCCATTAAAAAGTTGAAGAACAGCTAATAACTTCCAAAGGCGTTCATTATTTACTTTCCAATAAACACAAGCTTTGGTGCTAGTCACGAAATGTCCACAACATAAAAACCTAACCGCGTGGTGAAACAGATGCTTATCAACCCTGGGAACTGCCAAAAAGGCTATTAAGCTGGTGCTTTCCGTGGTGATGGTCTCCGCCACCCTGCTGGGAGCCACGGCATGTTCTGTCCTCATGGAGCAGGGAGAGTGGTGGTGGGAGAACGGAGGTTGGAGGTCCACCAAGCGGTGTTTGCAGGAAGGAGGTCTGTTGGTTCCTGATAAGCTATAGTCACACCTGGGTTAAATGTTCTCCATTTGGAAGCCCTCATGATAACCAGCAACTCGCACGGCATAAAAGGCCAATCTGGGCCCTGCTAGACCAGTACCGACAGCAGCCATGGCAAAGCTTCTTCTCCTCACAGGTGGGTTTGCAATCAGAGATCGCGCCTGTTCTGCCTCCGCTGATAGCTCTTTTCTCTCTGGATCTGGCAGGTGGGAAGCAGTCTTCACGTTACACCTCAATTCTTTTCCGTTCTTCGTTCATCATTTCAAATTTCCCAGAGAATCCTGACATAGACAAGCCAGCCTACCTCTTGTTCTCTTAATTGATTCTGGTAACATTTCCACCTTCATTAATCCCATGGACCTAAAAGAAAGGCTGTTGTCTTCCAGTGTTTGTCTCGCTCTCTCATTTCTGGCTGGGTCGTTCCTTTCCTCCATTCATCTTCCTGCACCCCCTCTTTTTAATTGATATTATTTCTATGTATATGCTTGTGTCTTTGGTCTAGCTTTCAGGAGGGAAAAATCAGTAGGAACTGAGACAGTTACACAAGCTATCTTTCTCTAATGTTTTCAGAATTATTTCTCTTTTTAAAAAAAAACATATTTTATTGATTTTTTACAGAGAGGAAGGGAGAGGGATAGAGAGTTAGAAACATCGATGAGAGAGAAACATTGATCAGCTGCCTCCTGCACACTCCCTACTGGGGATGTGCCCGCAACCAAGGTACATGCTCTTGACCAGAATCGAACCTGGGACCCTTGAGTCCACAGGCTGAGGCTCTATCCACTGAGCCAAACCAGTTAGGGCAGAATTATTTCTATTTTATCCCCTAGATTCCTACTGAGCTGCTGATGTATTATAAAAAATGTCACTGTTAGAGCTTGACCAGCATGGCTTGGTTGTTGAGCATTGACCTATGAACCAGGAGGTCATGGTTCGATTCCCAGGCAGGGCACATGCCCAGGTTTCGGGCTTGATCCCCAGTGTGGGGCATGCAGGAGGCAGCTGATCAATGATTCTCATAACTGATGTTTCTATCCCTCTCACTTCCTCTCTGAAATCAATAAAAAATATATATTTAAAAAATGTTACTGTTACAAATTCAATCATTCAAAGTGGTAGATTCAGTAAAGTGTTTAGAACCAAGTTACATCCATAGTTTATTAGTTGCTCTCAAGCTGTGACATATATATATATATATATATATATATATATATATATATATAAGTTTCAGAACCTTTTCTAAATGAAACCTCTAGCTCAATTTATAAAACAATCATATTGCAAGTACTTTGATAGAAGCCTGGGAGAGGGATCTGGAGTCTGGCCTCAGTTTCTCATTCTCTTCTGCAATAAGGGCTCCTAAAAGTTGGTTCAAAAAAAAAATTCCCAGGCTCCAGGAGATACTGAATTCACTGCTTCGGAGAAT
Source organism: Myotis yumanensis (assembly GCF_028538775.1). Taxonomy (NCBI): domain Eukaryota; kingdom Metazoa; phylum Chordata; class Mammalia; order Chiroptera; family Vespertilionidae; genus Myotis; species Myotis yumanensis. Next base: position 6,468,978 of record NW_027223768.1, read on the forward strand.
GCCTTGTCTGTGGAAGGCTGTACTCATCCTAGTTCAGGGGGGTGAAGTGTATATGTACGTGTAGTCACTCAACAGTGTGAATTTCAGGTAATTACCATCAACAGATCTTCCATAGATGGTAGACTTGAACTCTGCCTTCAGTGACAGTTATCTGACATGGAAGGTGGACGAAGAGAGAGCCGTAGCCATTTCTGACTGAGAGGAGGGAAGGGTAGATCTATTAGTGATTTCACTGAGAAGACTGCTCTTTGGCATGACCCCTAAGTGCCTCTTGGGCTGTAACAACCTCTGACAAATAGGACGGCACCCAAGTCCTCAGAATTAGATTCTACAGGATAGACGACCGGTCCAGAGTACATGTTTTTGTTTTTATTTTTTATTTTTTTTTCCTCTCTCTCTAAGGTCTGGCCCTTCTGGTGAATGCTCAGCTAGGTAAGTCCTGGATTTTATCTTTGGCATAATCTTTTCCTGCCATAAACCTCAAAATCTCATCAATTATTCCTATTGCAATTATCTGCTAATATATGTGATTTTTAAATATTCCAATACTTTTTTCAAAAGTATATCTAGAGATAAGCCATACTAGGAAAGAGAGCTACAATCTACTTCATAGACAGTGGGTTTGACATTGGGAAAATCTAGGGTTTAGGATTGGCTGCCATGTTGCCTTCGTCAGCATGACCACCTAACAGTTAGAAACGGGTATTCACTGGGCTTCATAGGACTCCTGGGCATCTTTTCTTCAGTGGTTCCCATGTTTATACAAGATCTCAATATAAATTCGTCGAAGTTAAAAATAGCCAACCCCCAGTCGCCCACTAGTTCCCAGTCAGAATCCTTGAACTCATCTGCGAGAATGCTCACACACAGGGACGGGGCATCTGAGGCAAAGGGAGGGAAACAAGACCCGTGGCACGTTTCAGTAGCGTCCCAACCAGGCCATTGTCCTCACTCCTTACTGCCCACAGGTTCTGCCTACCAGCTGATATGCTACTTCACCAACTGGGCCCAGTACCGGCCAGGCCTGGGGCGCTTCACGCCCGATGACATCGACCCCTGCCTCTGTACTCACCTGATCTACGCCTTCGCCGGGATGCGCAACAACGAGATCACCACCATCGAATGGAATGACGTGACCCTCTACCAGGCTTTCAATGGCCTGAAAAACAAGTAAGAGAAGGGGGAAATATCTCATTGAGTATCTCTCAGTTTAGTACTTCCCAAACATGATGTGCAAACAAATCATCTGGGGTCTTTCTAAAATGCAGCTCCGATTCAGCGAGTCCGGGCTGGGGACCAAGATTCTGCATTTCCAATAAGCTCCCTGATGCTTCTGGCCCAGGAGCCACACTTTAAGGAGCAGGAATGTAGATAACACAGCACATCGCCTGCTCTAGCAGGTATTCGAAACATATCAGTTGCGTTTCTTCCTTTCGTTGTCCATCTTTTTTAAGACCCAGGAAACTGCAAGCCGTCTCAGCTACTTTCAGATCAGGAGGCAGAGGATATAAACGGTTAGACATCGTCAAACCCAAGAGAACAGAAGAGTTTGCTGTATTTGAATGGAGTTCTAGTTTGTGTAAAAAAACAAATCAAACAAATGAAAACCCTACTGTCTTGTCATTCCTGATTTGTTCGGTGTAGTGATATGTAGGAGAAGCAGCACTCCATTCAGAGTAGCACTGTCCTGGGTGCAGCTGCTCCAGGGAAGTTCTGGTCCCTAAGAGGAGATGAACCCTTTGGATCGGTGTTTCTGGAAATGTGGTCCATTTGACTACTTGTCTGGAAATCACCTGGGGCACTTGATAAAAATGCCAACGCTTACTCCAGTCCAACTGCTGCAGAATCTCTGGCAGAGGGGCCGTAAACATGGCATTTCCATGGTGCCCTCCCACTCTGACCCTTGCACTTTATTCTTCCATAAACTGATGTTTGAGAATTACTATTCCAGAGAAGGTGTGCAATTCTAAGCCACATAGAAGCTGAGAAAGTAACCATGCTCAAGCCACATTTACCATTTCATCTGATGGAATTGAATATGAGCATATTATGCTGACAGGTGGATAGATAAATACTAGTAGGTAGGTAGATAGATAGATAGATAGATAGATATAGCTATAGATATTGATATAAATAGCTACATATAGATATATATTTCAAAAATGTCGCCAATTCATACTTTTTTTTAGACAACCCATTCCCATAATTTAGTTTTCCCCAAAGAGCCCTGAGTAAATTGATGATGATCACAACACAACGAATTATTACAAAGAAAGTGTTCAGGAGTGGAGGAAAGTTGTTTTGCAATATAGCACGTCAAGGCAAGGTCAAGGTATAAGACGGGGCCCAATACCAAAGCAATGTTAGTTTCAAGAGAGAGGCTCATGGGTTTTGAAGTTTCTCTTTTCTATCCTTCGCTTTACAGGAACAGCCAGCTGAAAACGCTCCTGGCCATCGGCGGCTGGAACTTTGGAACTGCCCCGTGAGTCCCTATGGGAGAGGCCGGGGCTTATTTGCTATTGAAAACACGGTAGCCTAGTGTGACCCGTGTCCCTTCAGACCTCACAGTCTAAGACAGGGTATTAAGGATGCACAACAAACAAATATGCCGCTTAAATAAATTACTACACCAGAGCCTCAATAATAAATAGGATGCGATTGGTTTTAGACATTTAAATGTGGGTGGGAATTCTGGCATCCTATTCATCAAGGTTTAGTTAATGGGATTGCAAAACAATCTCTTCTTAAAGACTTCCAAGAGCACAGCCCCGGAGAAAAGTGTTGGAGCAATTTTCTCTATTTACCTTCTGGGGGAAGGGAAGGGAAAGGCATGCAAATGAATGAGACTTGGCTGAGGGCAAATGTGCTTGGGGGACTATTTGGAGAGCGATCACAGTGAGCTGTGAGCATGAGCAGAGGGAGGCAGGTGTCCAAGGCAACCAGCGCAACTTGGCAGAAAGGTCAGAGTTGGATCAATAAAATAGAGGCAACACTGAGGTACCATGGCTGGGCACAGCAGTGATTACACTGTAAGGACAGGAGAAAACCAGGAACGTACTTTCATTTGGGCTGTGGATCCTGGTGAAGAGCTTTGAGGCAAAAATATGGGAGTTTGATATTACGACAAGGTGTTGGGACCACAGAGGCAAGCCCTCAACCTGCCCCCTTGGGGTCTCCCGTAGTTTCACTGCCATGGTGTCCACTCCTGAGAACCGCCAGACTTTCATCGCCTCGGTCGTCAGGTTCCTGCGCCAGTATGGCTTTGACGGGCTGGACTTTGACTGGGAGTATCCTGGCTCCCGGGGAAGCCCGCCTCAGGACAAGCACCTCTTCACTGTCCTGGTGCAGGTGAGCTGTGTTCCATGTCATTTTTTAATTCAAATTTCATTTTTAAATTCCAGTTTGCATTCGATATCATTTGGTATTAGTTTCTGGAGAGCACACAACCCATTGCATGTGCAAGATCACTGAGGCCGTACAGAAAACCTAGCTCCCTGCAACCTCAGTGGGAGAGGAAGGACCTGGATGCCTAGTGCCGTGAGAATGCTGAAGGAGGAAAGATGGACGATTGATTAAATTTAATTCACAGAATAGTCATGAACGTCAACTTAGAGTTCACGTTCATAGACGTTCTCCTACTCTTGCACAGGAAATGCGTGAAGCTTTTGAGCAGGAGGCCAAGCAGGTCAACAAGCCCAGGCTGATGGTCACTGCCGCAGTCGCTGGTGGCATCTCCAACATCCAGGCTGGCTATGAGATCCCCCAGCTGTCCCAGTGAGTGACCACTTGTCCCCAGCTCCTCTGTGTCACTCGTGTAAGAGACGCCCATCCTTAGTCTGTCTTGCTGTTCAGGGACCTTGTTGAGGAGGCTTTGGGAGGGGTATCTTTGCCTGCAGAGGTGTGGGAGATGACCATCAGAGATGATTTTACCTGCTTTACCTGGACTACAGGTACCTGGACTTCATCCATGTCATGACCTATGACCTCCATGGCTCCTGGGATGGCTACACTGGAGAGAACAGCCCCCTGTACAAATACCCAACCGACACTGGCAGCAACGCCTACCTCAATGTGGTGAGTCCCTACACAGACATATATACAGACCAGAGATGGTGTCCTAAGTCACATGGGGATTTGGGGACAAACAAACAGAGATTCTACAATTGTCTTACTTGTTATAACTGTCCCCTTAAGTGGCTAATCAAATCTCTTCAACTATAATTCCACCAAAATGTGTTTTAAAAATACTAACAAATCCTCTGTCATTAAGATCAAACAAACAATTTTCCTGCTAGAACAGGGGTCTAATATAACCAAGCCCCGGGCCATCAGCCTGGTGGGGCCTCTTTCTGACCTGCTGCCATTGCAGGATTACATCATGAACTACTGGAAGGACAACGGGGCCCCAGCTGAGAAGCTCATCGTTGGATTCCCAACCTATGGACACACCTACATCCTGAGCAACCCCTCCAACCATGGGATCGGGGCTCCGATCACTGGCCCTGGCCCTGCTGGGCCCTACACCAGGCAGTCTGGGTTCTGGGGTTACTATGAGGTATGCTCCTAGCAATCTGAGAGAGACAGGGAAAGGCCATAGGTTTAACAATACAAACAATCCAACACATCTTGGCTCACTTATGTAGTTGGGGCTAAAAGTGGATGCTCCTGGCTATTTATAAGGAAGGCAAGATGAGCACTCATGTTGCACATTAGACTGGATTCCAAATACAGAGAGAGTAGGAAAAAGAGATACCATCAGCGAGATTACATCAGTGAACAGACACTGCTCACTGCCTGCCAAGGCATTCTTTGATTTAAGAGCTTCTCCCACATTGAAAATAAATGACCCACATGGGACAAAGATTTAGAATCATAAATGAAGTGAGAAATTTGCTGAGAGAGCTCTATCCTTTTCAAGTATCTTTCATGTATCTCTTCTCTATTTCCCTCCCCCATGCCCTTTACACCTGCTACATGGACATTTTGCCCACCTCTTGACCTCTTCCTTACCTCCTCTTAGATCTGTCCCTTCCTGAAGAATGGTGCCACTGAAGTGTGGGAGGCTGCTCAGGATGTCCCCTACGCTTACAAAGGCAATGAGTGGCTTGGCTATGACAACACCAAGAGCTTCAAAATCAAGGTGGACTGTGTTCTATGGATTGTTGTTGCCTCTTTGTTCCCATCTGTAGCCCTGGAGCCCCAGGCTGGCCTTGACGTCTGCACTTCATTGGCTATCTCTGTAATTACCACAGGCTGACTGGCTGAAGAAGAACAACTTTGGAGGCGCCATGGTCTGGGCCATCGATCTGGATGACTTCACGGGCACTTTCTGCAACCAGGGCAAATTCCCCCTGACCACCACCCTGAAGGACGCCCTGGGCCTGCAGAGTGGAAGTGAGTGACAGCAGGAGAATGTTCAGGGATCTACAAATGCTCCTTCTCCAACTCAAAAGATAGTTCTCACATCTGCCCAACCCCATTGACCAGGGGGCATTTTCCCATTTCATTTCCCTGCTTTTGAGAGATAGGTGCTAAAGTCTTTCCCTGCCCTTGAACTTCCATGTCAGAAATGTCATGCTCTTATGGGAAACCAAGCCTACCTGGGTGGGTTTTCCAGGTCTGCTGAGTCTTAAAGGTATAGCAAAACCTCAAGAAATTAGGCTGACCTTATAACATAAACATTTACTTCTCTATGATCCCTTCATTAAAAGTGTCTTTCAGCCCCTCTGGGGAGATTTAACAGGAAAGCGGTAGTAGTGCTCACATATTTCTAATCTGGAATTCAGGAAAATTATCAACTCCCTGAACTTTTCCCAGATTTTCTCTTAGAGCTTATTTGCTCAGGGCTTATACTCAGACTCTAGACAAGTATTTTTCACATTTGGGCGCTCAGTACATTTGTTTTAATGATTTTGATATCGTCAGGGAAGGGCGAACTTAATAAACTTAGAAACCAGGCTGGCTTAAAATGACAGCTTTCCCTACTGAGTGTGGAGCTATCCCATGACCCTTTCAGCTGTAGGGATCCAGAGCTAACTGGATCCAGGCCTCACCCCCAAGACTACTAGTCTCTGCACCTCTAGGCAAAGCTGGGAGCTCCTACCAGTCACTAGTCTGCTCTTGTGTCTTTCCAGGTTGCACCACCCCCTCTGAGCCCATTACACCAACAACTCTTCCTCCCAGCACTGGGAGCGGGAGCGGAAGTGGAAGCGGAACCGGAAGTGGGGGCACTGGCTTCTGTGCTGACAAAGCCGATGGCCTCTACCCTGTGGCAGACAACCCGAATGCCTTCTGGCACTGCCTGAATGGAATCACGTACCAGCAGAACTGCCAGGCCGGGCTTGTCTTTGACCCCAGCTGTTCTTGCTGCAACTGGCCATAAACCTGACCAGTCTCCAATCCCTAGGGTTCTGAACAGTCGTCTTTCTTTATCTTGCTTCTAACTGGAGTTCTGCAATAAAATCCATCCGTCAAAACACAAGTGGCCTTGGTGTAGGTGATTTGGGTGGAAACCTCTCTAGATGTGAAAATGCAGGCTGTGCAAAATGGAGTGGAGGGGTGGAAGCGAGTGCGTGAGGACGTGGTGGAGATGACCACACAGTGCTCTATCTGCCTGCGTTTGTCGGCATGAAGGCTGGAGGCTGTCAGATGGAAAGGTTTGAAGGTTTGGTGCTGGGATGGGATGTGGACATGACGAAGATCGGTCTGTCACCTAGTGACTGTCCTCAGGAAAGAGCCAAAGTGATTCCGTGAGATTAGAGGGCACAGGCCTGCTTGGCTCACTCAGAGAGCAGAAGACCAGGGTATTCTCTTCACGTCTCCTAGGTCCCCAAGCTAGTCCAGCACCTCCTGGATTGGCAGCTTTGGGAAGACCTATGCAGTGGACTCCTTTTGGGGTGTCTGCCCAGCCCATGGGCCAGCAGTGTCCCTTTCTCAGGAGATTGCCCCCCTCCTTGAACCCATAGTGGTGGTCACCAGCCACTGTGCTTGCACCGCATCATGTCCTCCCCTGGCTTAGCTGGTTGACTGGGGTGGACATCAGACTCCACAGGGCCAATCAGATGATTACCTCTTGGAATATGCAACAGGGAACAAGGACTGGTTGTTGGTTCCTGAGAGTGTCTGTGCCTGTAATGTGTCAGCTCTGGAGCTGTAGTGAGAGACTGAGAATGGAAAGTTGCCCTGGACACAGAGCAGGAACACTAACGGGGAACTACAGAGGAAAGGCACCATGGAGAAAGAACATTTAGCAGTGTCTTTCCAACTGGATTTTAGCTCCTTCCTGAGGCCCAAACGCATTTCTGCCTGTGGACTCTGTGGAACACCCCTATAACTACATGGTAAATTCTTTGCTGCTTAAGACGGCTCAAGTTTCTTTCTTTTACTTGCAACTAGGTCAAACTCTGTTTTAACTGTTTTTCGTGTATTTACTCATTTAATTCTCCCAGCAACCTTGTGAGGAATATACTAGTAATATGAATTCCAGGAGACTGAGGCACAGAGGAATTAGGTGGCCTGCCCAACACCACACAGCTAATCAGGTGCAGAGCCAGATCCAAAGACAAGCCAGCTGGTTCCAAAGTGTCTGCATTTTACTGCCTCCTTTGGCACAGACCTCCATGTCCTCGTGGTGGAAGGCAGCATTCTAGTAGTGATGAGGCACACACTCGCAGTCTTCTGGGTAATGACCATTCATGAGCTCACAGCATTTACAGATATTTCCTTTTCTCCTTCTTCTTCTTCTTCTTCTTCTTATTATTATTATTATTATTATTATTGGGTAATCCTCACCTGAGGATATTTTTCCATTAATTTTTTAGGGATAGTGGAAGAGAGAGGGAGAGGCAGAAAGGGACTGATGTGAAAGAAACACATCAATTGGTTGCCTCCTGCATGCAACTCAACCAGGGCCCAGGCTTGGGAAAAGCCTGCAATTAAGGTACATGCCCTTGGCCAGAATGGAATCCGGAACCCTTTGATCCGCAGGCCAACACTCTATCCACTGAGCCAACTTGGCTAGGGCCTTACTGATTATTATGTGCCAGCTTATGTTCTAGATACTAAAGACAGTGGTCAAGTTTGCATTTTAGTGTAAGTGAGCTGGGAAACCATTAGAAGGGCATAGCAGGGATGGGAGGGAGGGGGTGATGACAATTCAACATTGATAAAGGGGCGCTGGAATATTGTCACAGAACATAGGGGAAAAATGCTCACTATGATTGCAGCCAGTGTATCGACTTCTGAGCCCTCACGTGACATGTCTTGGAGGTTGAAGACATAAAAATGGGAGACTGGGTCCTCAATGAGTAGGTGAAGGCAAGAGTCAGTAAAACTGGGTATTGTTATAAATGTAATTACCCTTCTAGCCAAAGAATGGCAAGGCCTGGAGAAAAATTCACCTCTATGAAGACATGGATTACTGTTCAGTGCTCTTTTCCCACTGCCTAAAGCAGTGCCTGACATATTACAAGAGTTTAAAAGGTACTTGTTAAATGAATAAATCAAAGAAGGCAGAAAGGGAGATAGGAGCTAACAAGCTTCTAGCTAACAATATCCATAGTGTTACGGGTGAGGAAACTGAGATATTGGGTGGAAAACTTGCCCAAGATCATGTAGTTAATAATTAGCAGAGCTGCGTTTCAATGTGAGGCCTTCCCGGCTCTCTTTACACCACAATGTGCTGGTTCCAAGAGAGTCATGTCACAAAGACCTGAAAGGGGACTTCGAAGGTGGGGCTATTGCTTAGCAGCCAGTTTAGGTTCTAGCCTTCATTTTCTTGGTTGAAGTCCACTTATGAGAGTAGTGACTCATGGCGCTTATGCATAAGAACAAATGGACTTTAGAAAATATCTTTCAGAAGGAGGTCTTGTCCAGAGATTCTTCTTGGAATTCTTCCAAGACCTCGCTACCCAGGCTGCCTAAGAAAAAAAAGAAGAAAAAGATGATCACCCATCCATTACTTTGGAACTTCAATGATCAAATCTCGAACACCACCAGTACGTCATGAAAACTCATTCTTTCAATGTTGGTGCCTAACTGGAAAGAGGTGGGGTATGCACAGGATTCCATCAGGACCCTGATCTGGGTTGGGGGTGGGGAAGTGTTCCTCTCACCAAGTCCATGAGCTTTGACACGGGGTGGCACCCACCCAGATGCAAGGGCACTGGTTTTTTAATTTGTAGGAAGGTACCTTTGGAGTTAGCTGTAGCCCTGGGCATGGAGGTGATGGATTGGAAGTGCATTGGACATTTGTTAAATTCCAATTATAGGTCAGTGCCTTGCTGTGCAAGATTTGTCCCATGGTGTCTCCTAAATTCCATGGCAGCCTTAAGAGGCATGAATGGTTAGAGCCGTTTTATAGATGAACCAAGGCTCAGGGAGATTGGGTAACTTCCACAAGGTCACGTTGCTAGTAAACAACTGACTAGTAGGCCCTATTGGGAACCAGTTCTGAGTGGCTTCAAAGCCTGTGTTCATTCTTCTCGCCCGGAAGAGAGTGGCTGGTATTTAAGAAAGACTGGAAGGTGGGACTGAGAAAGTTTATTTTCCTCTCTTCCAAACTGGATACATCCGTCCTCTGGCAGAACTGGGTCATGGGTTCTCAATCCTATTCAGACCCAAGTCCTGCTTTGAGTAACAAATTATTTGTAACATTTTGAAACATTATTTTGCAATTATTTTATCCTAAAATCAAATTCATGGGTAACATTACCTACCACATATAATTTCAAAAACAACATAATGCCATAATTTTAATGTAAAGGAGAAAAAATAATTCTTAATAAAATAACATATAAAAGCTCAGATATGACTAAGTTTTTTGTATGTTTTTTATTGACTTTAGAGAGAGAGAGGAAGGGAGAGAGAGAAAGGGATAGGATAGAAACATCAATGATGAGAGAGAATCATTGACTGGCTGCCTCCTGCACATGTCCCCACTGGGGATGGAGCCCACAACCCAGGCACCTGCCCTGACCGGAACCGAACTGTGACCTCCTGGTTCCTGGTCTGACACTCAACCACTGAGCCACATCGGCCAAACAGATTTGACTACTTTAGAAGACAATGAAGTAGTCGGACTCTTGCACCATATAATGACTAATGAATAAGTATAGAATTAAGAGAGAAGGTTAGATGCCATTTCATAGAAGCAGTGTAGGAAAATAAAAGAGCAGAATTGTGGCTCAGTGGTTGAGCGTTGAGCTATGAAGCAGGAGGTCACAGCTCAATTCCCAGTCAGGGCACGTGCCCAGGTTGCAGGCTCGGTCCCTAGTGGAGGGCATGCAGGAGGCAGCAGATCAATGATTCTCTCTCATCATTGTTTGTATCTCTCTTCCTTCCTCTCTGAAATCAATAAAAAATATTTAAAAATAAATAAATAAAAGCAGAATTACAAATGGACACCTTTATCCCTAGGGTTTATTTCTTTAAGGTCCCAACTACAAGCCCAAGCTGTTTTCCAGTTCTCCCTCCTCCAGGGTCAGCCTAATTTTTGCCCCCCAGCTTTCAGAGACTGTTCAAAGTTCTGCTCAAGTCTTCTGCTGTGCAGCCAGCTTTTTCATTAGCAAATATTCAAAGGGAAGAGCAGCACCAACTGTTGGGTTCAACACTGTGGGCTTCCCCTCTGTCTGGGAGCTTGGGTCTGCATGTTTTTTCTTTTTTCTTTTTTAAATGTATTTCTTTATTGATTTCAGAGATGAAGAGAGAAGGAGAGAGAGATAGAAACATCAATGATGAGAGAGAATCATTGATCGGCTGCCTCCTGCACACCCCCTACTGGGGATCGAGCCCACAACCCAGGCATGTGCCCTTGGCTGGAATCAAACCTGGGACCCTTCAGTCCACAGGCTGAAGCTCTATCCACTGAGCCAAGCCGGCTAGGGTGCATGTTTTTTCTTGCTTGGTATATCTCTGATGTCTTCAAATATTTTATTTAGTCTAGCTTTTTTATCTCTTCTCAGCCAGAGGATTAGTTGGAAGCACCCCAAATTGCCAACGAGGAAACAGGTTGTCATATGTTCAAAGTCCTTTGTAAGACATGTTTCATGTCACTAAAAGTAAAAAAAAATATAAATAAACACGAATTTCAAATACATTGTGGGTACCTACAATATTAATTTTACCTGAAATATGAATAAAAGTGAACGTTATCGAGCAATGCCAAGATTTCTTTACATTTCCTTTACCATCAGTATTACTACAATTTGAGTAGACAGAATGCTTGGAGGAAATGATACAATAACTTTGAGATGGAATCTTTGTATCTCATAATGACCTTCTCCTATCTTACTGGGCCGTCTGCATTATTTCTTATTGACAAAACAGTTTTGATGCTATATGTCAAGTACAGCCAATTATTTGCAGAAATGCGCAGCAGTGTCCAGCAGGACACTGAATGTTAGGTAGGACATGAGACTGGGCACGGCCAGGTGTCCAGCCTCCCTGGCCCATCGAGCAGGGGCATCCCTCCAAAAATTTTCAACAAGTCAAATGCTCCACGAATGTCCCCAATATCCTCCAGGGCTCAGTATCACTTTTTTGGAAACCCTACATTAGATTTGTAAAACCATCCTCGCATACAATACTAGCCCAGTAAGTGTGGACTCCAGGGTCATCCTTAGGGGCCAAAGGGTGTATGGGCCACGCATTCTGTTGCCTCCTACACCTGACAATTCCTAAAGCCATCCTAAAAGCAAGTTAGTGATCATATGCAGGTGAAAGCAAGTTAGTGATCATACCCAGGACAAAGGTAAAGAACTCAACACACACCCTGGTCCTTCTTGGCTGAGGATGGGAGGGAGTGCTGCTGAGCTGGCTGGAGAGAGTCTTCAGCAATAATGACCTCTTGCCACCTACCAGACCCTGGGTTGCTTTGGTTCTCTTATCTCAATCCTCTCCACGACCCCGTAAAGAAGAATTCTTATCATTCTCATTGTAGAGATGAGGAGACGGGGCCTTGGACATTTAAGTGACTGCCCACGATTTAAAAACTATTAAAACTTCTGTGATTTTGTTGCTCCTCTTAAGGCTTCCAGCCCTGTTACAACCTTGCGCTCCCTTTTGCAGCGGTTCTCAACCTGTGGGTGCCACCCCTTTGGGGGTCGAACGACCCTTTCACAGGGGTCGCCTAAGACCATCGGAAAACACACATGTATAATTACATATTTTTTTGTGATTAATCACTATGCTTTAATGATGTTCAATTTGTAACAATGAAATTGGGGGTCACCACAACATGAGGAACTGTATTAAAGGGTTGCGGCATTAGGAAGGTTGAGAACCACTGCTTTAGGGGGGACAAGGAGACCACCTGATGGGGAAAGGGCTTGAGGAACAGGAAAAAGGGGGCCTAAGAGGGGTTAATAGGGTCCCCAATTCCCCTGCTCGGGTTGCCCTGGGAGCGCACCTCCATAAGCCATCACTGCAGCGGCTGCTACTAGTCCCTGGTCCTAGCAGCCCCAATTTCCAGGCATTCTGAGCCCCAGTGTCCCCTCTCTCCTCAGCACACTCCCAGTGGCCCTTGGGCCCATCCTTCACCCCCGCAGCCCCAATAGTCACGGGTCCAGCAAAGCCATCTACCGCCAACCCAGCTGCAGAGTCCACATTCCCCTGGGCTTTGAGTCCGGGAGGAGGTTCGGTCCCGCCCTGTAGGTGGCTGGCTTCCAGGGCGGGCGCTCCCACTTGCTGCGCAGGCGCAGGCGAGCTCAGAGCAGAGGCCCGCGAGGCTAGCGTCCATTCCCTTGGCAACGCAGTACACAAATGCTAACCTAAACAAGCGTCAGGATGGGCTTCAACAGAGGGGGTGAGGAGGGTTGCGGTGAAGGGGTGTAGCGTACAGGGGAGGAAGACTGGGGGCGGCTGGGAAAGACGAAGTGGAGGAAAGGCCGTTGGGTCCCCTTCATGGACTTTAGTCTGGTTTTTGCAAGGCCCTGTCCTCTGCTCAGCCTCCCTGTGTCTCCCCGCCCCCTCTAAGGCACTCCCTTAGATCCCCCAAGTGGCTCTTCTCCTCTTTCTTGACCTTCAGGACCTGTGGTTCAGCACCCCTTCGGAACAGGAGAAGAGAAGAAGATCTTTCCTTACTTCCATCCACACAACCTTTTGGGAAACACGTTTCTCCCTCTTAGGGGAGCACCCCACAGAGGGCCTGGATGTTACACAACAGATACTGTGAGTATTCACCTTCCCTGAGGTGTGTCTCCAGTTCCCCACCTATTTAAAGATAGCCAAGTTCAGTGGAAGAAAAACTACAGAATGTGTGACCTTCAGGGTCCCCAAATGAGAAAGCGCCCTTGTTCTCTGCAGCCAGCTGTCAGGGTCAAGGTCATAGATGAAAGCACCAGTCCTCCCCCCTTCCAGCCTCCATCCAACACAAGCCCCACTCCATTCCCACCTCCAAAGACTTATGAACCAATGCCAGTTACCCACCCATTAGACCAAGCCTGGATTGTAGATGTGTTGGTAGGAGAGTTCATGAAATAATATGATCAGATACACTTGCATTAGAGCAAATCCCGCTCTGTGGTCAGAGGACTGGATTCACTGGAAGGCAAAGAAATGTCACTTACTCCGCCTTACCCAGACACATTCCCCTGCAAAGTTACCTGTTACTCATGTCCTTGTATCTATGGTCTTGAGTCGCAGAAGTCAAGAAGTCAAGAGAGAGCAACTCCTGCAGAGAAGATTCTTTCTAAGTCCATGCTGTTTTCATGATGATAACGTTCTCTGTGTTTTTCTTTCTTTGTTTGTTTTAAAAAATATATTCTACCCGAAGAGGTATGACTGGGTACACAACCTCTCCAAAATCCCGACCAGTAAAAAAGGATATATTTTGGGAGCCAGAACAGCCGTGAGGTTTAAGCCGATTAAGGTTAGAAATGGTTGCATGCACTTCAGTTTTCGTGTGATCCATGGTGTTGTATGTATTTGCATTGGGAAGCACAGGGCAGTGAGTGGGCAGTTACCTAAACAGTATGCTCTGAAATTAAAGAAATAAAGACATTTAGGCAAAAGCCATTAAGCCTATCTGAAAAGCTTGGGCTAATGCATTGGGCGTGTGTGTGTGTGTGTGTGTGTGAGAGAGAGAGAGAAAGAGAAAGAGAGAGAGAGAGAGTCTGGGAGAGTGAGAAACAATCATCAGGAGAAATGGTACCAAATTAGAGTTTCAGTGCTGACCGAGACACCTGATGTTAAAGTACTGGAAGCTTTGTTTATATGCATTGGATTATCTTGTCAGAAAAACAGCCCAGCCTGTTGTGGCTCAGTGGTTGAGCATCAATCAATTCTGAGTCAGGGCACATGCCCAGGTTTAGGGCTGAGTCCCCAGTAGAGAGTGTGCAGGAGGCAGCCGATCAAAGATTCTCTCTCATCATTGATGTTTCTATCTCTCTCTCCCTCTCTCTTCTTCTCTGAAATAAATAAAAATATATTTTAAAAAATTCCACCCTGACTGGTGTGGCTCAGTTGGTTGGAGCATCATCCAGTGCAGCAAAAGGTTGTCAGATTCCCAGTCACATACCTGGGTTCTCTCCCTCTTCGTTGCTCTTAATTCAATAAACATATTCTCCGATAAAGATTAAAAAGAAAACAAGCCCAGCCGGCGTGGCTCAGTCGTTGAACATCAACCTATGAATCATGAGGTCATGGTTCGATCCCTGGTCAGGGCACATGCCCAGGATGCAGGTTGCAGACTCAATCCCCAGTGGGGGGCGTGCAGGAGGAGGTTGATTTCTACAACCTAAGCATGATGCATTTTTAGGTAGTTGAACCACACCTATCTTGGTTTTCTACCTATCACAGACCTATTTCTGTAGCTTGAGATGGTTAAACCATAGCTGATACATAAACCAGAAGCGGATGAATCTGGGGTGTGTGTGTGTGTTTTACTTACAAGGCTTCACATGTATACCTGTGTATCATCTTCTAACATATTGATCTTTTTCTTGAACACAGGATCTGACACCTCACCCAGGCACGTACCAGACAATAAATCTTCAGGAGGGAAAACAAAAACAAAGTTTTGCTCCATTTAATGTCATGTTGCCTCGATTTATGACACACTCAAAGGACATGAGTTTTCCTGGGTATGTCTCCTCTTTTCTGGGGCACTTCAACAGAAAGCGATAGGAAAGGAAGGACAGGCACAAAACCACTCATCTTTAAGATTCAACCTCTTTTGCCTTCCAGATCTCTGGCATCAGGGAAGTGTCAATCATAGTGATTCGTTTAACAAGTATTTATAAATGTGCCAGGCAGTTCTGTGGGTTCCAGAGATGTTGCATTGAACCCATCACACAACGCTCCTGATTTCTTGGAGCTTACATTCTAGAATCCAGACAGATACGGAGCAAATAAGAAAATATCAACAGTAAGAAGGAGAGTGGTCATATATGTATTAGTCTGACCATGACACATTCGAGAGTTAAAGGGTTCACCTTATGAATAACTATACCAAGACAGTAGCCATAAGCCAAGACTGTCGTGAGCAAACCAAGCAGAACAGTGACCTGGCAATGGGCTATGAGGATGATAAAACAGGATGAGGATATAATGCTGAGTGATGCATTGACTGGAGGCTACTTTATCAAGGGTTGTGGACAGAGGTCTTTCTGGGAAAGTGAGTGACACCTAATTAGAAAGACATGAACAGCTGAAGGTGCTTGCACAACATTAAAAACCTGATCAGTCTGTTGCCTGTTATCAAGGAGTTAGACCTAGTTCAGGGACAGCTTACTGATGGGATTCACAAATAGTCACTAAGTCATAGACATCATGTTGCATGTTTTGATTTCTAGCCCCGACATGTACAACCCACAGATAAAGCCGCCCGCAAAAGTCACCTGGCCAATGAAATTTGGATCTCCAGACTGGGCTCAGATCCCATGTCTGCAGAAAAGGACCCTAAAAGCTGAGGTAACAACACTGGGCTTCTGTAGAATGTTATCTAGTTCTTCCATAGGGGCTCCTAACGGGGAGTCTGTGAATGAGCTTTGGAAAGTCCTGTTCCCCTGAAATTATATGCACAATTTTGTGTGTATATGCATATAGGAATTTGGGGGAAAGTTGTACAATTTTATTAGATTTTTTAAAAATATTTTTATTGATTTCAGAGAAGAAGGGAGAGAGAAACATCAATGCTGAGAGAGAATCATTGATTGGCTGCCTCCTGCATACCCCTTACTGGGGATCAAGCCTGCAATCCAGGCATGTGCCCTTGACCAGAATTGAACCTGGGACTCTTCAGCTACAGGCTAACGCTCTATCCACTGAGCCAAACCAGCTAGGGCAATTTTATTAAAAATTTTTTTAAAGATGTGCATGTCTGCACAAAAGTTCCAGTGAATCTTATTTAATCCTCAATTTGTGGTAGGTACAGGAGAATTATCCTGTAAAATAAAAGGCTAATATGCAAATCAACCGAACGGTGGAACAACCGGTCGCTGACAATCAGGGGGCAGACGCTCAATGCAGGAGCTGCCCCCTGGTGGTCAGTGTGCTCCCACAGGGGGAGCATCACTCAGCCAGAAGCCCTGAGCGGGGCTCATAGCTGACAAGCGCAGTGGTGGTAGTCTCTTCCGCCTCCACAGCAGCACTAAGGATGTCTGACTGACGTTAGTCCCATGGAGAGTGGGCCTAAGCCATCAGTCAGACATCTCCTGAGGGATCCTGGACTGCAAGAGGGTGCAGGCCGGGCTGAGGGACCCCCCTCCCCGAGTGCACAAATGTTATGCACCAGGCCTCTAATCTGTGTATGATAGAGGAGGAAATTGAGACTCAGACAGATTAAGTGATTTGTGCAGGCCACACATGAATCTAGAGCTAGATCCATCTAGAGAATGATGGAAAAAACCCTGCTCTTTCCATCATGTCACTTGAGTATTAGATCATCAGGGGGTTGTAGAGCATTCTGTAAGAGCATGGATTCTGGGGACAACTGCCTGGGTTCAAATCCTAGCTCCAGTAGTTACTTGATGTATGATCTTGGACAAGTCCCCTACTTTTTCTAAGCCTCAGTTTTCATATCTTTAAAATGAGTATAATAAACTGATAAGATTGTAAAGATTGAGATAAGGTAGAAAAGCATTTAACACAGTACCTATAACATAATAAACGCTCAATACATGTTAGCTACCATAATTCCAAAGGTGCCTTTATTTCTTAGTGGAATTTTGGATAAATTTCACAAATACTTATTACATGCCTGATTAGTATAATTGTGCTAGGGCCTTTAGGTCACATTCAAGAATTGAACATATGATCTTTGTTTTCAAGAAGTTTACCAGTTAACTCTTAGAGATTTACCAACTAAAAAAAAAAAAAAATTCTCGACATGATAGACACCAAAGTAAGATGATGAAGAGTCACTGTACATACAAAAGTTGAGAGAATCAGCCCTGGCTGGAGTGGCTCAGTTGGTTGGGCATCGTCCCGCGCACTGAAAGGTTGCCGATTCGATTCCTGATCAGGGCACATGCCTGGGTTGCGGGCTCAGTCACTCTTATATTGATGTTTCTTTCTGTCTCTCCCTCTCCCTTCCGCGCGCTCTCTCTCTCTCTCTCTCTCTCTCTCTCAAATAAATAAATAAATAATTGAGAGGATGACTGAGGCTAGATGACTGTGGGGTGGGGGCTAGCTAGGCTACCACAGCTGCCATGGGCAGCTCTATCTTGCACAGCCAGGAGGACCAGAGACAAAGGGCTCTCCTCCGCGTTTGATCTGAGACAACATTCTCTCCTTGCAGCTGCCCAGCGACAAGGACTTCAGAAGACAGCGGAACCGTATGGCCTACTTGAGCCTGTTCTACGGTTCAGAAGCTGGGTCTTCCTTCACCTGCTCCTCCAGACCACAGCATCTCCCCAATGGAGGACCGAGCTACTCCTCTCCCTCTGCACTGTGTGGCCTACTACTCAGCCAGCCTGAGGCCCAGGGAGGGGCAAGGAGCCCTAAGTACCCCGTGAGAGCATAAAGGCCAGTTTGGTGTTGTATTTCGGCCCTCACAGCAACTATTTGAAATGCGAAGGTTTCTTTTTTCTCTCTCCAACATTCTGAAGTTGGGGATTGGTCTGGTTCATGTTCTTTTCCAGAATGGAGAGAGGAAAGCGCTGGAGTAGAGTGCTGGGAGGGGGCATGACCTCGGGTGGAGGCCTCCCATAGATCCCACCCCGGCTTCCGGTCTGTGCTGAAGCCGGCTGTGCACAGACCTGCTCTCCCTCCTGGGTTCTCTCCCATCGCTCAGTGAACAGACCCCTGGACATAGCTGCTGCTAAGTTTCATTTAGAATAAATGACTAAAAGCAGAACACACACAAAAGGACATTTTGGAAGGAACTTCAAAGACGTTTGGAGTTTCCCGATTTATTCATTGCAGGAAGTAAGACTGTAGTGAACAGAAGGGGTCAGGGTAGTTGGAAATGGTGTGGTGAGCCCACAGCCACCCGAGGGCATCCCCAGCCCTGCGTGCGGGGTGCAGACAGCTGCCTCTCGCCGTCTAGGCAGCGAAGGCGAAGCCCACCCTGTTGTTGGCCATGTCGTAGACCGAGTAGTACTCCTTGAGGAAGACGTCCCCCAGGATCCACAGCGGCTGCCCGTTGGGGGAGGGCAGGTAAGTGGCCTCGATCCCCAGCCTGCAGTAGCCGTTGTTCTAAGGGGACAGGGGACACCAGGATATAACCATTTGCACTATAGAGACCTCCCCACACCCGAACTTCCCCCACCCTGTAGTCCATGGCACCTTCTGGGGTCTCTGAATTCTTGTTCACCCCAGCCCTGCCCTGGGGATTCCCCATAGCTGCCCAGATGTGAGCTGGGACACGGGACAGCTGTAGGGCCCATCCAACCACATATCCTGGGAGTGACCACATACGTTGAGGACATAGGCGGAGGGAGGCAGAGGGAACTGGGACCCGCTGATGATGAAGGTGATGGTGGGCAAGCTCTCCACGGAGTTGCAGGCGACCACGAACTGGGAGACAGAAAAGGCAAAGCTGTAGAGCGCCCCCTGGAGCCCAGACGAAGGGCGAGCCCCCTTTTCCTGGGTGACTGTGCTTGACCTTGCAGCACAGGCTCTCTCAGCTGACGAGACCCCCGTACAACGCTGACCAGACCCCCCTCTTTCTTCTGGAATCCTCTCCTTTCAGACATCTCAGCTCTTAGACCTGGGTTGTATCCATATGGCTATAAGGAGTTAGGCTCATTCCACAACAATTTCTAAGCCCAGAAAGTACAAATTACAGAGAAAAGGTGTGGATACACACACACACACACACACACACACACACACACACACACTTTGGGGAGCCAGGATTTAGTCTGGACCCAGACTCTCGCATACAAGGAGAAGCAAACTACTGATATGTGTGCAAAGAGGAGGAGGGGTGGGGACAGGAGGCTTCTCAGAGTAAAACCCAAAGATGTATTCCTAGTGAAGATAGAAACCCATGTGGAATGGGAAAATGCACTGTGCCCTGATGACATTGCAGTGAAATGACAGTGGCCAGACCACGCTGACGTGTGTTCCTAAGACCTGCGATGGGTTAAGAGCACCTGCCCATAGCCGTTGGTCCCACTCACAGTCTGGATGGAGGCAGCATTACTCACCCCCTTACCCTTCCTTGCACTGAGAGTTCATGCTGTGTTCCCACCCGATCTGTCCTGCCAGGGCCTCAGGGGCCCACCCAGCCCTTCCTCCTCCCTCTGATGACCTCATTGCCTGAGCTCGGGCTCCTGTGTTGAGCCTGCCTGGCTGTACAGAGGCTCCCATGGCTTCTGGTTACTCACATCACCATTCTGAGCCTGCTGGGCTCCTGTCGCTTGCAAGAAGGAGCCCATGTACTGCTGGGGAACTGCCAACAGGAAAGTGCCTGTATCCACGATGGCCTGGCAGCCCTGGGAGCACCAGCCAGTGGCCTGGTCACCGATGGCAAACCTGAGGGGACACCAGTGCAGAGAGTCAGGAGCGTCTGCTACCAACATGATCAGCCCTCACCCACCAGCCGCCCAGCTGCGGCATCCTGGCTCTTCCAGGAAGCAGGCCACATTAACACCTCTGCCAGGCGTGCTTCTGTGCCTTTCTGGTCACAGGAGTGTTGCCCTCAGGCTTGGTCTGGCAACCCCTCCAGCTCTGGCTGAAAGCTCTTGGAAGGCAGGACCTGGATGCCAGAGTCTATCTCAGCCTGAGGGTTTGGTGATTCCTCGAGAAAGCCGTGCCAGGCCAGCAACTGGGAATGCTGTCATGCTAGAGAAACACCCACGCGTGTCCCTCACCCACAGGAACTCTCCGCTTCTCTACTCACTCCTGAATGGCAATCTGCCAGTACAGTTCCTGGGTGACAGGGGCCCAGACGATCTGACCGGAATAAAGCCGCTGGTCCACGCCGCCCAGGATGAGCTCTCCACCATACTGATAGGTTGGTTGGCTGAGAAGGAATGTAACGTGCATGAGTTTCCATAATACAGATGGGTCAGGGGTTCCTCTCCCTTCCCCTCCCCTCCCTCCCTCCTTCCCTCCCTCCCTCCCTCCCTTCCACACTGAGGTACGGCAGAAGGCAGAACGAAGGGGTGCTCTTCAGACATCACCCGGCTCAAGGTACAAGGGAAAGGGGAATTCTCAAAGAGACACCCAATCATTCTCGGAAATAATTTTCAGAGAATTGGAAACAGAGACTATGCCCATAAAGAAAATAGACTTGGAAATCAGGCACCTGGAAAAAGCTATAAAAGTATCCCAGACACCCTGCCTGGGGCAAAGCAAGAAACCCCTCTGAGAGCACCCGGATGGCCTGACAGAGATGCCGAGGCTGCTGGGATGAGGGTGTTTCTGTCTTGGCCCGGTGGGTCACCAGGTAATGCTGAGAGGATCGGGGTCTGTTGTGTTCACTACCCTGCACCTGCCAGTCATCGTCGAAAGGCATTTGGACTTTAGGTTCCCTGAGGATCGTGTGTGTAGAAAAGAAAAGCCGGGAGTGACGCATGTCACAAAAGTTCAAGGCCAGAGGGAGAAGGAAAAGCTTTCAAATCAAAATGTTTGTGTTTGAGTCTCGCCTTTGCACCCACATGGGTGGAGCTTTCTTAACATTCACAACTTGTTTGAGCTTCCATTTCCTCACTGGAAAAATGAGGCCAACAACAGGATTTGTAAGATGTCATTTGAAGTCACTGCTACAAGAACCCTTCATAAAGCCAGAGATGCCATTATAATTAGCATCTCATTATTGTTCTCTTCACTGGTCAATGTTCATGGCGCTTGTTCTATAGCTCCACAGTTACGCTGGTCACTCACAGCAATCTCCAGGTTTACTGGACAAATATTGAGAGACTACTGCTTATTTTTTAAGAAAAGAGTCATCATATGGTTTATGGCCACAATGAAAAATCCTTCCAGTGCGTTTAAAATAAAATCCCCCCAGAAATGTGTTTATAAATCTTCAGAAATGCATAGCAGATTATAGTCACTGAGTCGGAAAACTCTACAGCCTGAGCTCTGTCTGATGAGTTGTCCAAAGCCCCCATGGAGCCTCATTTGCTGACCTCTTCCTGGGACAAGGGCTCTTACCGAGAGAAGTAGAAGCTGAAGATGGGCAGGGTGAGCTGGCCCTGCTGCAGCATCCCCTGCATGACTGTGGGGGCACTGCCCACCGCCATGTTGGGGTAAGCCATCCCCAGGATCCCATCGAAGTCTGAGTAGTAGAAGGGGTTGTTGGGCTCATTCTCGCTCAGGCCGAACTCCTGGTTATTGACGACGATGTTCTGAACCTGGGCCAAGCAGACGGAGCAGCTGAACAACTCAGTGTGGACAAATCCTTCCCGGATGTAGGTGCCCAGGGTCTGGAATCTAGAACCTGATCTGGGGGGAGAAGCTGGCTGCTTTCATGCTGAGCTCGCCCCTGGGTGTGGATGTGGGAGGCGAAAGGGCAAGAGCGTCACCCAACCACGTATGTTTTAGGAAAAAGCGTGTGGGTGCTGGGGAAGCAAAGGCGGTTGTTTTTTGGAGTTTGTTTCCATGTCCATGGACAGCGACTGGTTTTATGTTGAGCAGTCCACGTGCAAAGTCGGTAGAGAAGCTATGGGTGTCAGACATAAAAACATAAGAAAACAGTGAAAGGGCAGATCTTCAAATGACCAAGGTGTGGAGGAGGAAGCAGACGTTCTGTGTGGTTGCAGAGGGTAGAGTGAAGAGCAGGGAATAGTCACAAGAAGACACACAACTTCAACACAGCATAATGGGCTTTCTGCAGCCAGGGCTGCTGTGGAGGCAACTCCTGTCTTGGGAGGAAGGTTGAATGAGACGGCCTTTGATGCCTTTTCCAACTCTCAGCTCCTGGGAAGGTTTGACCTGACTGGTAATCGTGGATTTGTCTGAGCGCTTAAGGCTTTAGAAATGGGAGCCAGAGCACAGAACCTCAGAGGCTATGAGAACATCACTCACAGTCACAGTGTCATATCCCAGGACCACACTCAGGCTGCCACTCCCGTAGGACAGTGTGTAGGTTTCCCCATTGTTTCTGAAGGTGGAGGACAGGCTGGGGTTGAACCTGTTGTGATTGGCTGTAGAAAGACGGAATGAAATATTAGCATCGTTCACTGCTTTCCAGAATGCTTGGAGGAAACATATCCTCAATGGCCCGGGATCATCAGACCAAGTCTGGGATGGGGCTCAGCCTCGGATCCTTCACAATATAGACAACCCGTGTTAGCCCCAGAAAAGTCTGTCCCCCTAGGCAGCAAACACTGCCCGAATTCCTTTCAATCCATCATTCCCTGAGGGATGGGTCCCCTCAAAAATGTCAGGGATTCTGGCCCACTGGAGAGAGAGAGGAGGGAAAGGGACAAGGTAGAAAGAAGTGGAAGTTCTAGTCTATGTCTGCTGCCTCTCTCCAAAACTGTTGGCAAGACTGAGGGCAAGATTTCTAGAGGTTCCTAATTTAAGAAGGAAGAGATCGTGGATATGCACCAAGAACTCTGTACTTGACATTATAACCTGGGCCAATCCTGACTCTGCCCCTTACTCTGCTCTCATCCATGGCAGGGTTGGCATGGTGGTATACTCACAGCAGGCCTGGCTCTGGCAGTAGGTGGAGGGCACCCACAGATTGGAAGAGCCCGTGTCGAAGAGGACCAGGAAATTTTGGGGTGGCGTCCCAATGCTTATCTCCCCAAAATAGAAAGCCTGCAAAGAAAGGTTTGTCACCCTCATTACGCAGCTTAGCCTTGTCTTAAGGGTGGGGAAGAAGCTGACCCACTGGGAGTCACATTTTTCCCAAATCACTCCTTAGGGGAATAAGAGGCGTCTCCCACAATTTTCCCACCCCATGTGTGATTCCCTAAAGTGGCTTCCAGCTCTGATGCTCTGTATAACATCTTACTAAGAACATTCCATGGGACACCAGTAAGTCAAGATGCCCTGAGCAGACATCATAGCCTCGAGAACATTCTAATACTTTCTCTGGACACCAGTGTATCTTTCCAAAGGGGGCGATTTTCCCTAGTGGCCTTGTACATGTTTTCCTCCTTTAAAAAAAATATATTTTTATTGACTTCAGAGAGGAAGGGAGAGGGAGAGAGAGATAAAAACATCAATGATGAGAGAGAATCATTGATCGGCTGCCTCCTGCACACCCCCTACTAGGGATCAAGTCTGCAATCTGGGCATGTGCCTTTGACTGGAATTGAACCTGGGACCCATCAGTCAGTAGACTGATGCTCTATCCACTGAGCCAAACCAGCTAGGCACATGTTTTCCTTCTTTCTCCTGCAGCTCATTGCTAGGACTTCCCTGGGATTTCTCCATTGAGTTGAAGATTGCCCCGATAAGTCTCTTAACCATATAAATGGGGCTTCGAAGAGATGGGCCAGTAATGAGAGAAAGGGGGAAAGGAAAGGGAGCTACTACCCTTTTAGATACTACCAACCCATAATTTATTTAGATACTTTCCGTAGGATAGTGAGACATGGGTTTAGTAATTAGTCCAAATCAGAGCAAATGAGGGGCATAAATGAGTACTTTTAAATGGTTATCAGCCAAGAGATGGACACCCCTCCACCTTCACTCACATCCAAGTAGTTAGTGATGGGTTCATAAGCAACAGCATCATTGTTGAAATGATATTTGGCAGCTGGGTCCTCCTTTCCGTGGTTCTTTAGGAACTTCTCCAGGACGCCCTTCTCCTCCATTGTCTGGCGGATAGACTTGCCTTTTTTAAGAATGATTCTGCAGAGAATAGGGTTAAAAAAATGAATGACCTTCCCCTTGCCCTGTTAAAGCAACTTCTCCAATGATCTTTTTCAAACCTCTTCAGTACTTTACAAAGCAACTTTTTCAAATCTCTTCAGTACTTTCTGCTCAGGAAGAGTGAAATACAAGAAATCTTCCTGGATTTTAGCAAGTTCGGACCACTACACCATTCCTGGGTTCCCAGAACAGAAACACACTACAGAATATTTGGGGGGGTTTTGTGCTTATATCTTGTTTCCAGAGAATAACTGTCTGTTTCTTCCCAGCGCCTGCTATAAGCTTGGGACAGGGATTGTCCATTCTTCTAAACCAACAAAACACTCAACCCACCTTTACACACACACACACACACACACACACACCATCCATCCATCCATCCATCCATCCATCCATCCATCCATTTCAAGTCTTGGCCCCCAGTGGATGTTCAGTTCATGGTACAATCTGACTGCCTCTCCAAAAGACCTGCAACCCTTTGCTCTTCTCTAGCTTGTCACGCTCCCTTGGAGCTGGAATTCACAGTGAGGCTGCATCCCAATATACACCTTTCCACACCCTCTGAGAGGTGTAGGCAAACCAAGATCAAGACCAGGATCTTCATGGCGCTGATTTTCACCAACACACAGGACACAGTGACAGACCCAAGTGTTGGGACACACAGAGGGAGGTCGGGTCCCTTTCTTATATACTGATCTCCCTGCACTTTTCATCTCTAGGCACCTGGACTTTTCTGCTTGTGTAACAGCCCATTCCCCTACACTTCCATGGATTCTGTTTGTTTTTCCCTTTGGCAAGCATGAAAGACTTTATCTTCTCTGTGGTCTATCTAAAAAGCAATTAGTGGCTTTGCTGATGGAGTCTAAAGATTAGGCTGTGATAACAAATGTAAAGTTTACTGGAGACAAAAGATCCTGGTGTCGGTGCCTGCTGGGAAGTGGGTGCTAGCAATTTCTGCCAGAACAACGGAACAGTTTGCTCTTTAGCTTCAAAGGGCATGTGCTGTTTTGAAATTTACCGTCTACTCTCTACTTCTCTTTCTCCTCCCTCTTCCTCTGATCAGTCCCGTCTATAGCTTTCCATAGATGATTCTCATAGTCCACGACACTCTGCTCCTCATTTTCAGCGTCTCAGTTCACAAATTAGCCAACATGTAGTGAAGGCCCACTCTATGCTCACCTCCGTAGTGAGCTCTGGAAGTGCAAAGACCATTAAGAAATGGCCGTGGTATGCAAATGTCTGCATTCCTGCTGAAATGACTGACACAGAATCAAATTACCTCCCCCCCCCCGCCCCCCGCCATGATCATATAGTCAATAAATGATAGAGGTGGGATTAAGTCTCTGGTGTGTCTGAACTCAACCTCTACCTAACCACAGCCTTCTTCTCTGAGCCTGGTGTACGCAAGCTCTCATAGCTTCAATGCGCATGAAACTATCAATCTTAATGATAATAACAACAAAAAGATTTATACTTGCTTTCCCTTTTTGTGGAAAGTTATTTTATGGGAAAAAAAAGATATTTTATTTTATGGGGAAAATTTTTTTCATTCATTTGCACTCAAGGACCAAGCTTTCTTCTGGTCCTCGTAAAAAAAAAAGTAACCCTGCATGCTGCTGCCACCTATTGGCAGTATTTCTAACTTACAAAAATCGTTTCTTGAAAATTCAAATTAGAAAGTGACGAAAGCTCATAACATTTTCTCCTCAGCTCACTTTCCTGGGTGTAGACAACCGTACCTGTTCATTAGTCATGCCCTCGGAGCCTGCGCCCTGCCCCTCTCCCATGTCAACCAGTCAAATCGTCACCTTGCCGGAGGTTCCTAAGACTCCCATCCCACATCTGTGTCTCTTGTCACACCCTAGACTCTTTTTTTTTTAAATTTTGTTTTATTGCTTAAAGTATTACAAAGAGTATTACATATGTCTCCTTTTTTTCCCCTCTCCCTTGACATTCCCCCAGCCTCCCCTACCCTCCAGTGTCTTATGTCCATTGGTTATGCTTATCACACCCTAGACTCTTTTTTCAACATTTATTAACTGAAATTCTATTTTAAGGAGCAGCTGTCCCTTCTTCTCCATTTTTAAATTCAGTTATTCATCAATAGCGTATGAACTCATGACATTTACTTTATTCTATGGGTTAAAGTCTATTATTATTTTGTTGTGCAAATTGTCCCAATTTGGGCCATTTGGAACTCTTTCAGGGTGGCTCTTGTATCCCTCTGACATGGCCTCATTGATTTTTGAGTACTTCCTTACTTTATGGAAACGTAAGATATTCTAGTCTTTTCTTGTGCCTTCCCTGCCCCAGCCCAAGAATCAGCTATCTTTGCAAGGATCCCCAGTTCCTTTTATTGAGAAACAAAATTTAGAAGTCAAGATCTGAGCATTAGATGAGCTTATTGCTTCTGAAATGTCATTGCTTCCAGGCCCTCTCAGTGGTCCAAGCTAGGAATATAATTATGTATACACACACTGTATTTCTATATCAATTTTTCTACTGACCTATCTGTATACACTTTTAGAATCATGACTTCATACTGATACCTCTGATTCCAACACCATGGGGCTCATTCTAGCCTTTCCCTCTCTAGCCTATTTGGTAAGTCGTTACTAGAATTCTAATTTGAGACTCATTTTAAGACTTGGAGACTGCATTTTCAAAAGAAGTGGTAACATTGGTGATAAGTATGACACCCACCCTCAGCATCATCATCTTCTAGAGGGGAGGACTAGAAAGTGGTCCTGTGTCTATACTAACGTATGAGGGGCCTTCATGCCCAGGAAAACACCCCATAGGTTGATGGCAATGTGTAGTGAGGATTGGTGTTTATGGGGGCGACCTAGGAGAAGCATACAGTTAACACCCCAAAATGCAGTGTTTTGCCTTCCTCTCAACTGCTCCTCATGGAAAAGAATGGGTGAGATATATTTTTAGAGACAACTAAGATTTTACCAAGCAGGGAATATAATTGGAAGATTCAACTCCCCCCTTCTCCTTCTCCCAGCCTCCCTTGAGGGTTATAGGAAACTTCTCTAGAAGAGATTCTGGTTCTGACCAAAGTGAAGTGAGAGGTTATTCAAGGGAGAGAGAGAAGCGCATAATCCACAGTGGAAAACGTCAGTGTGGGCCAGACACAACCCCCACCTTCCAAAAATGGCCATAGGGGAAAGTGACCTTGAAAAGGAGAAGGTGAAACTGGGTCATACAGGTCATTTCAAGAAAGTGACTTCAGCCCTAGCCAGTTTGGCTCAGTGGATAGAGCACCAGCCTAAGGACTGAAGGGTCCTAGGTTTGATTCCTGTCAAGGGTGTGTACCTCAGTTGCAGGCTCCTCCTGGTCCGGGCCCTGGTCAGGGCACTTGCAGGAGGCAACGAATTGATGTGCTTCTCTCACATCAATATTT
Organism: Myotis yumanensis; assembly: GCF_028538775.1. Classification (NCBI taxonomy): domain Eukaryota; kingdom Metazoa; phylum Chordata; class Mammalia; order Chiroptera; family Vespertilionidae; genus Myotis; species Myotis yumanensis. Next base: position 6,496,609 of record NW_027223768.1, read on the forward strand.
CTCTCTGTCTTTCCCTCTCTCTTCCACTCTCTCTAAAAATCAATGAAAAAAAATATCCTCAGGTGAGGATTAAAAAAAAGAAAGTAACTTCAGATTTGGATGGTGAACACACAATACAATATACAGATGATGTATTATATAATTGTACCTCTGAAGCCTGTATGATTTTACTAACCAATGTCACCCCAATAAAGTCAATTAAGAAAACGAGAGAGAGAGAGAGAGAGAGAGAGAGAGAGAGAGAGAGAGAAAGGAAGGAGGAAAGAAATAAAGAAAAAAGGAAGAAAGAAAGAAAGAAAGAAAGAAAGAAAGAAAGAAAGAAAGAAAGAAAGAAAGAGAAAAAAAGAAAGGAAGGAAGAAAGAAATTACGTCAAAGAACTCGGATGGATTCTTTGCTTCCAGTTTATTAAACAGAGAAGAGATTAGCTCACTGTGCCTTTGGGACCTGCTTTGCCCCATGAATGGTTTATAAAGGGTTAGGCACAGGAGGCTTCTGCCAGGCGACCTGGAAGAAAAGACACGGGCTTTCCCCAGCGTCTGCCACCAACAGAGTGGAGGCTCCTTGATCCACAGCAGAGTTTCCTATCGTTAGACAGAGAGGACTGGTTGAAAGGATCATCGGTTGACAGAATGGTTTCCATCAATGGGAACACAGGGGTCGCCAAGGCCAAAGGAGTGTCCTGGGAGCTGGATGACAGGTCAGAGGGCAGCTTCTATCTAAAGAGCAAAGTAACCTGTCAGGGGTCTGTGTCCACCTCCGATGTCAAATGCTCTCCTCTTAGAGTCTTAGTCTTCCCATCGGGGGTGACTGTCATCTTTCCCGAAGGGATAATCATCTTTGCAGGTGCCACAGCCTTCCTTCTACGGACCATGTTCTTCACTCCAGAGGTCTCAGTCTCAAGGTGCCCAGAGGTCATAGTCATCTGTTCAGGGGTCACAGGGGTCATGGTCTTTTCCCCAGGGGTCTCAGTCTTCCCTTGTAGAACTACAGTGTGCTTTACAAAGGATGCAGCTCCCCTTGTAGGGGTCACAATCCCACCTCTGGGGATTGTGGTCATATTTTCAGTCTTTCTCTGGGTCTCAGAGGCCACACTCTCTCCTCCTGAGAGCAAAATCCCCGAAACAGTGGGCAGTGCCTTGGTCACAGTCAGCCCTCCAGCACCAGTGCTTGAAGAATTCATAGCAGATGAGGGCCAAAATTTTGGTGAAAGAGTTGAACTGGTCTCTACAGAAAATCATCAGAAAAAGATGAGACTCCTACCCCTTCCTTCCCATCCCATAACTACTAGCAGGGCTAGCATCACTCCAGGGTGGAAGTACCTGCTCCCCAAATCCAAAATTGGAGGATCCCACCATGCACGTACTTGAGGACACAGATAAAATCCCACCACATGGAAGCCCTGCTCCCCCACCCCATCATGTTCACAGGATCCCAGATGCCCATGGGCACTCAGGGGATTGTTAGATTCCTGGTGAATGACCCCAAGAAGGAGCCTGCCAGTTCTCTATCCTTGAGCTCTTACTCTGACCTCTCTAGTGGCACCTTCAGCAAGACCTTGCCCCCATGGCCTAGTTTTTTACTTGTTGAGTCCTCAAGGATAAATCTCCTGTGTCCCCCAATGTAGGAGGCACCAGGAGCAGCGTTGAGGTTATGAAAGCTGCTCTAGCCTGGCTGGTGTTGCTCAGTGGTTGCACATTGACCCATGAACCAAGAGGTCGCTGGTTCGATTCCTGGTCAGGGCACATGCCCAGGTTGTGGGCTCGATCCCCAGTAGGGGGTGTGCGGGAGGCAGCCGATGGATGATGTTTCTCTCTCATCGATGTTTCCATTTCTCTATCCCTATCCCTTCCTCTCTCTCTAAAAATCAATAAAAAACTACTTTTAAAAAAAGAAAGAAAGTTGCTCTGGACAGTATATCATAAAGACTCAGGTTGGAGTCCTATCTGCACCCCTGAATAGCTGTGGTACCTTTTTGAGCCCTAAGCTCCTTATCCATAAAATGAGGACTATCAACCATCAGCTCTAGCATGTGAGGCCATCTCCTAACTGCCAGGGAAGGCTCTACAATCAAAGAGGCAGCCAAAGAAATCTAATTTCCTTTTTGGCCCTTGGCCATGAAAGCAGGAGGTAAAAACAAATAGAGAAATAAACTAACATATACTGAGTACTAACTATGAGCCAGCACGGATTTCATTCCATATCTCACCAGTTCTTATAATAATGTCAGGAGGAGGATTCCTATCTTACAGATATACAGAAACCGAGCTCAGAATGGTCAAAGGGAGCACACATCCGAACCAAGATTAGAAAACAGATTGGCCCGAGAATAATCAAAGCTCATCCTCTTTTCTCAAGGTCATGTTGCCTCACCAAAGCCTTTAGATCTAACAGAAGGGACCCACCCAGTGCCTGCTTATACAACCTCCAACCCCAGCTTCCAGGTCATAGCTACTCACCAGCCTGCAACAGGAGGTTCTTTAACACAGAGACCAGGGGGAAAGGGCCAGTATGACAGAAAGTGCCCCTGACATCATCCAGGTCCAATGTCCATACCATGGCCCCCCCATAGTGCTTTTTCTTTATGAACGATGCCTGCAAAGGAGTAGTCAGTCAACCTGCTATACTGGCCGCCCTCCAGATTGAGCACAATGGCAAAAAACAGAAGGACTCCCAGGAGGCAATACAGCAGGATGGGTAGGAGGATAACCTGTATTTGAACCTAGCCTCTGCCACTTATTAGCTATGGGATCTTGAAAAACTGAGATTTCTTCTCTTCAAAATAAGAGGGTTGGGTTAGATGGAATTAGGAAACCCCATTTAGATCAGATATGTCTAAAACTCACCCAACATCGTTACCCTCACATTTTTATCCTCCACCCAGTGCGCGCGCGTGCGCGCGCACACGCGCGCGCGCGCGCGCACACACACACACACAGCACAGACAAGGGCCTCGTGGCAGCCAGAGGGAAACTATATGCTGGATCAAGAAAGAACCAAGGCCTCACCTTGTGTCTGAAGCTGATGGCGTCATCATAGCCGACCCACTCCTCCCCCTTGTAGGCATAAGGGACACGCTGATGTTCAATCCAGCACTTCTTCGCTCCCTGGAGAAAGGAGCAAATCTGCCAGGGGGGTCGCAGGTTAGTTCTGTGAAGGGCCATGGAGAGAAGCACCAGCAGACACACTGTTCCTTGCCCAGGAATAAAGAATTCCTCACCAGGGGGTGAGAAGAAGGTGGACCCAAGAGGGTGTGGGGAAGCCATTCACGAAGGACCTCCCATCTATTCTGAGTAAGTTCCTGCTATTACACATGCCTTCCTCTAGTGTCCATGATGGGAACGATAGAAAGAGAACCAAGGTGGATGACTTCCTTAAGAAACCCGACCTGGGTTTGGTGGATAATGTCAGCACCAACGTACCAACAGTAGCACACCTGACCCTTGACCAAACCTGTATGTTTCTAAAGAGTTTTCATGAACAAGTCTCTCCTCTGTTCATTAGAAATGGGCATAAAGTACCCCAACCAGATAGTTATCAAACTAGCCTTTGAACCTCTGATGAGTTTAAAGTTCTCAAAGGCAAAGAGAAATCGGTTGTTGCAATCGATCCAGCATCTGTGTGTCAGCTGGGTTTCCAGCAAGCAGAAGTGTTCAAGCTGGGCTGCAGAAGTTAATGTCTACGTCTTTTTTGTTGTTGTTGTTCTTTGAAAGTTCTATCAAGAGCTCTTTGACCCATAATGCCCTTCAAGAACATTATTTCACTATGCTACCATTCATCACTCGGCTTCATTGGATTCGCAGGAAAACATTCCAGCAGGTCAGCCCAGAGCAAAGATTGGAGAGACACTGGCCCCGCCCCTACTACTTAAGGCAAAGCTATAAGTCTCCTTCTGGCACCCTTGTACCTGCTGTCCTGTCCTCTGCCTGGGAGGTCCTTCCCACCCTGTCATTCTGCCCATCAAGGCTCTACCTGCTCCATAAGACCCTTCCTGATCCTACAGCCACACACTCTGTGCCTCTCATTATCTTCTCTTGTGTTTTACATTCCCTTGGGTCTTTGTGTCTTTCCTCCACAAAACAGCAAGCTTTGCTGAGACTGGGATTAAAGAAGTGGAACTGGGGTAGAGAATGAAGAATCTGTAGTAGAGGATATTTTTGGAATTGCTTCAAAATAATCTCGTAGTGGGGAGGGAGTCAGGGAGCAGAGATGAAACAAGATTGGCCAGGAGAGGTTAATCAATGAAACAGGGGGAGGGGGGAGTGGTATGTGGTAATGGCGGCAGAGAGAGGAGGTCACACTATTCTTTTACTTTGCAAATGTTTGAAATTTTACACATACAGCAAATATTAATTATATTTAGGCCGTACAGTAAGTCAGGATTGGCGTGTATGACATTTAAGATTCTTTTTAAGAGTGAAATATCTGTTTCCCTTTATTCAGATTCCACCTAGCCCCTCATCCCTTACAAAGGACTCAGATAACTTCCCTGAAGAAAAAGAAACGATCCCAGAGAGAGGCTTTCCCTTGCCCCAGTAAACTACCTCTCCATCCTGTCCATAGTCCTCACTCTTCCTTTGCCCCTTGACCTTACTCTTGCCCACACTGCAGGTGGGGGAGCCTTAACGAATAGACAGAGGTCCCTATCCTGTCACCTCATAGTAAGCCAAGAAGCCAGGCTGCCTGGTGTACTTCCCTGGAGATGCAGGTCCCACAGCTGCTGCCTGCAACCAATGCTCAGAGTCCTTGAGGAGGTGAAATGTCCGCCCATAGGTGGGGAACCCCATGAGGAGCTTCTCGGAGGGGGCCCCCAGCTTCCGCCAGTAATCCATGGCATACGCCTGCACGTAGGAAATCACAAACCCTCCTGTTACTATGGCCTGGGCTCTGGGGCAGAGGTCTGGTTGCCTCTGAGACCTTCCCTTCTCTTACCACAGATCCAGGGTCTCCTTGCTGAGAGAACAGGGGGCTGTTGTGCCCTGTGAACTCTTCCCAGCTCCCATGTATGTCGAAAGTCAAGACGTTGATGAAATCCAGGAGCCTGTACAGGGCAGCAGAAGGAAATGTGTATACGGTTTGGGCTAGCTAGCTGTTTAAGTCAGATCATCACTGCGCTAACTAGCTAACTAGCTAGCTAACTAGCTAACTAGCTAACTAGCTGTGCATTGGCCACCCAAGCTTCCCTGCTATTTCTGCCTGATGGGCCTGCCCATACTGGGCCATCCACTTAAGATACTGCCACTAGAACAAACTACTAGGTAGGGACCACTGTGCCTGGGGACCTATGCCGTCCTGAGCGTATCCATGGAAACAGGCAGGACTCAGACAAGAAAATAAAGGCAGTCGGGCCTGACACACGTACTAACAGGTCTGCAGAAACCGACGTGAGTAAAGCAGTGCTGTCCCGCAGCAGTGAGAGCGCTCTGCCCGTCTGCAATTCAAGGGACGTTGAAACCCACCGCGTCCAGAAAGCTGTCCTAGTGGCCAAGTGTAATTGAGCCCTTACCAGGTTGCTGGTGTAAGGGTTTACATGGTTTATCTCATTTCATTTCAATCCGGCCAATACTCCCAGGACCGTGACTGTCCCCGACTGTAAGCTGGAGAAACTGAAACGAACTGGGTGGGTTAACCAGTTCGCCTAAGGTCACCCAGCTGGTGAAGGCAGGACCCCCTCAGCCCTGCCTGGCTGTAAGACTCACAAACTCCGTGCCCCCTGGGTCTCCCACCCTTCTGCTCACACTGAAACCACACTCCCTGGTGTAACCACTCACAGAAGCACCCCAGCTTCTCTTTGTTCTGCATCTGCCTCAGTTTCCCTTCTGTAAAAGCTCGATTCTTGAAATCTGAGCGAATTAGTCCAGAGCTGGCCCGTTCAGAAGGAGTTACGAGCTATTCTTTGTCTGGCTGTGGAACCTGCTCTGCAAACTGGGCCCGACAGGGCCTGCCCAGTCTTGGTTCTGTGTCAGTGGTTGGTACTCAGCGGCCTCTCAATGCCAGCCCTCTGCCAAATGACCAGTGTCCACAGCTGTCCTCCAGGGCAGCAGAGGCCGGGCTCATGGGACTCTCTCCTGTGAGACCTAGCAGGGGGCTACACAGAGACGCTCCCCACGACAATGTGGGGGGCTGGTACCACATCACCTCACTCTGACGCCTAAAGAGAGCGAGGGCTAATGGAGCCGATCCTTGCCCCCACCTGGGCCTGGGGGTGTGAGCGCGAGATGCCTCCTGCCCTTCAATGCCCTGCCCCCCGAGGCAGCCCCCACTCGCCTTCCTAGATGGGGCACATCGTAAGCCGTTTGGATGATTTGCAGGTCCCCAGAGACGGCAGCCGAGAGCAGCAGCCTTGGACACATGGTGAGCTGGGCCTCCTTCTGGAAGGCCAGCTGCAGCTCCTGGGACGTGAGAGAGGGAGACGCAGAGAACCAGGCAAACAGTCAGGGAGAGAGGACACCACCCAGGATGCCTTTATAGACGGAGCCTTGACCAGGCTCTGGAAGCATAAAGGTGAGTCGGCCGCAGGCCCTGTCCACAGGGCCTTTAGAGATAAGTGATTGCATAGAGGGTGGCAGGCAGGCTCCGGAGCAAGGGGTCGGACTGTCTGCCTGCAAGAGTCCAGGACGCTGCCCGGAGAAGGCGTCACCTGGGCGGGAGACCTGGGGCAAGCGCTGGATATGACAGAGCACGAGCCACCGCAGGACACCTGCCCCGCAGCTCTTTGGTCCCACACCTCTAGGGTGGTGGCAGGAAAGGAACATTCCCTGACGGCTCTCCTGCCCGTGCCCCTGGCCTCCTGCTCCTCCTATGCCACGAGCCCACCTATGATCAAAGTAGAATGGTTTCCAGATTCCGGAGCTGCCGGCCTGGCCTTACTTGAATTAGGAAGAGGAAATTCCACCGGTCACACATGGGGCTGCCTCTCAGCCCAGGGTACAAGAAGCAGAGGTCCAGACCATCAAAGTTGTGCGTCCTCAGGAGGGATATGGCCGAACTGATGAACTTTTCCCGGGTGGCGGATGTGGACAGCATAGTGGTGAACCTGCGGGGAGACGGGGAGGGGCGGGTGGCAAGGAGCTCTCTCTGTAGAGCCATGACTTCCTGTAAGGTCCCTTGGTCCCTGTCCCCATGAAGGGCACAGGGATGTGGCTGGAGGAGAGGAAGGCAGGTCTTTGAACATCTCAAACCGTCTTCAAATTCCTTCCCAGCACCAGGGCTGAGTACCCAGGAATGGGGATTCAGGCAGACACAGAACCAGCGCCGGCCTGGGGTGGAAAGCAGGCTCACAGTATCAACGGCTGCAGAAAACACGGTGCCCACAGGCCAGGCACTCTGCCCCTGCCGTGCCCTCCTGGGGAACTACAATCCCCACCACCTGTCCTAGCGAGGACATCCTCTCCCTGACCCGAGTAAGGGAGGGACCAGCCAAGGGCCAGCATTTCCACAGAGACCTCGGAGCTGACCGGGGCCTGGGCTGCAAAACATGGTGCCAGAGGCCCAGGCTCTGATAGGGGTTCTGGCCCCTTGGCTCTTTTGTTCATTGGGTGTTTGATGATTTTCTATTTTTTTCTCCGTTGTTGGAAAACTTTCAATTTATGGGAGTTGAACTTTAAGCAATTCTGGGCTAGTTCTGTGTGCATTGATTGACACAGCCAGATTCAGGGTGAGGCAGGCCACCTCCTAGAGGCTGATCACTGAGGGACACCTGCATGAAATAGGGCAGGTTCCTTTTACCTCCCACTCCTGCTCTCTTTTCTGCAAATGTGGAAAGCAAACAACCACTCTGTGGCCTCTTGTGTGTACGCTCCTGGTCCAGCATCTGCAATGGCCAATGCTCAGAACCTGGCCACAGAGGGAGGGGCGTGGCCACTGAGGGAAAAGCGAGGCCTGCGTGGGCGGAGCCAGTTCTCACCCAACTTCCCAAGTCCTCCCTCCACTGTCCTCACAGGTGCATCCTGGCACTCCCAGGCGGCCAGGTCGCCTCTCCTGTGGTTCCTTCCTCCCAGGCGAGGAGGCAGGGAGGCCTCTACCCCTGGCCTCAGCCATGACATTGGGGAAATGCTCCTTCAGGGAACACGAAGGCAGTTTTTCCTCTGCACGCTGCCTCGTGGAGGGTGAGGGGCTCGCAGAGCTGCCACCATGCACCAAGGCCCTACGTGTGGCATTTCACTTACACTACTTCCTTCCCACACCCCCATACCCCGACCAACCCTTTGAGGTGGGTATTTGTAAATATCCATATATAAAGTGAGCAAACTCAGGCCCTATGAGGGTTGGGGTTTCTTCCTCTTGCGCTAAACAAGACTCCTTCCCTGTCTAAGGCAAACCCCTGCCTCTTATGAAGGGTTGGGGGGACAATTGTGAGGGCCCCATTTTGCACCCCTTTCCCATCACCTGTGAGAACTTCCCTGAGTCTCTCACTCAGGTGGAGAGCTCAGGGGGCCCTTGATTCCAGGGCCAGATTAGGACCTGGGGCAAGCGTCTGCATTAGCTCCTCTGGCTTCCCCACCTGCCCTCGCTCCTACCGGCCTGCTCCACCCTCCCACCTGCCATCGCCCCCCGCCCAGAGAGAAGATGGGGACGGCAAAGTTTCACCTGGATGTGCCAAAGTTCCAGCCGCCGATGGACAGTAGGGTTTTCAGCTCCGGGTTCCTATGATGCGGGGAGGTCAGTGGGCAGCTGCATTCATTGGCGGAACAATGGGAAGTAGGGGTGGGAGGGAGGGAAAGTGAAAGGGCAGGAGGAGGGAAGGAGCAGAGCAGAGCACAGGAAAGGGGAACAAAGTAGAAGAGAGGGGCATAATCCACCCACAGGCATCCCCCTCCAGGGAGCCCCTTAGGAGTTCACAACTTGGGGGTTGCAGGCAATTAAAATGCAGGTGTTTGTGAAGCATTTGGGATGAAGCACTTTAACAGGATAAAGGCCTGGAATCCTCCCCACTGGCCTTAAAGGGAGAGTTGGGGGTAACCAGGCCGAGAAGGGCAAGAAGGACATTCCAGGCAGAGGCAACAGCCACTGAAAGGCAAAGGAGGGGGTGCGGGGGCTAGAAAAAGCTCAGGGTGTTTATTAGTCCCAACTCAGGGACGTTCTGGAGTTCTGCTTGAGGGAGGCTCAGACCAGAAGAATGGAGGAACGTTGACAAATAACAAAAGACTTCATTCTCGCCCTTGCTCAGTGGTTAGAGCATCAGCCCATACACTGAAGAGTCCTGGTTTATAGGTTCGATGCCTGGCCCCGGTTGGGGCCCTTGCGGGAGGCACTAATCAATGTGTCTCTCTCACATCAATGTTTCCCTCTCTCTCTATCTATCTTTCTCATTCTCTCTCACTACCCCTCCCCCACTCCCTTCCACTCTCAAAAATATTCAATGGAAAAATACCCTTGGGTGAGGATTAACCGAAAAAAAGGGGGTCTTAATTCTCTTCCATCCGTAAAATCTGAAAGTACGACCGCCACATCCATTGTGAACACACCTCTCCTTGAGCTTGTTGAACTCCGGGTAGAGGATTTCCTCATCCTGGAGGTCCTTAGCCACCATCTGGTTGTCATTCATTGAGGCGAAGGCAAATATCAGGTGGGTGCAGAGAAAAGGGTCCAGGTCACTGGGCAAGACCGAGGCAGGGCCGGGTCGATTGTGTGCCCAGTCGGTGAAATAACACACCAGTTTGTGGGCAGCGCCTGGCAGGGGAGGGCATACATTAGTCAACAGAGACCGAGGGAGAGGTGTGGGCTCAGCTTCCACAGAGCAGCGTGGACACAGCCCGAGAGGCCAGGCCACTGCCACACCCCTCACCCCCATTCACACACACACAGACATACACCCCAAAGCTACACGGACGCCCCCTACTGCTGAGGTCCCAGAAGGAAAAGGATGGCCTGGGAAATCCTGGTCAGAGCAGATTTCCGGGTCTGGATCCCAGCACACAGACGGTGACACCAACAGCAGGTGACAGAATCCTCTGCTGCTCAGTGACCCTGACACAGGACCAGGGCAGGGGCAGGACGCGGGGGACACTCAACGCAGAGAACGACTCAGCCATAGAATCGACCCGGCTCCGGAGAGGGGGGCTCAGTCTCCTTACCATCCTGGGGTCTCAGCGCAAGAGCCAGCCCTGCAGCAAACAAAGGAAGTCAGTGCCCGCCCAGAGCTCATAGCCCAGGGCGAGTGACACACTACTCCAGCACGCCCTCCAGCCACCGGCCCAGCACCGTAGCTGTTCATTTACTTCTTTCTTGTCTTACGCTGAGTCAGTGGGGCCAGACCTACCTAACTCCTTCTCACTCTGGTGAACACCACGTAGCTACACATGCTGTGCATGGGGACAGCCAAGACTTTCAGAAGTCCCGGCCAGGGCTGCTCAGCCTGCTGCCGATGGAAAAGCAGTGGCATCCCGGCTCTTCCCTACCAAGATTCTGATTTCACTCGTCCGAGGTGGAAACCAGACATAAAAATGTTTAATGTGCAGCCAGGTTTGACAACCACTCCCTCCTCCCTCCTCCCTGAGCCCCTCTGGCCTCTCACTGTGTCCCGTCCACCTCTCTCTAATCCAGGCCCCCGGAGGCCCAGGCTGCCTCCTGGCACCAGAGGGCTGACAGACTGAGAAAGCCTGGCACCTCCTGGATGAGTGACACACTCACCGACCCACAGCAGCAGTCTCCCCATGTCCACGGTCTGGGAGCTGCGAGGCTAGAGCTCAGGCCCCTTTATAGGAGCTTCCCAGGGACAACCGTGGGATAGCACTGGACGGCCCAGCTGCTCACACGCAAAACAGGGACAGTGATGAATGAATGGGCTGCTGCCCAGAGTCACAGTGACCCCAGCATGCCTGTCCTCCCTCTCCAGCTCTCAGAGCCAACAAAGCAAAGCTCCATCAGACAGTGACAAGGAGTGGGTTGGCACCATGGGCCAGGGGGAGGGCAGGGCTTGTCAGCCCCTCTTCCTGGTAGTCAGCCCCAGGGACTGAGTGTGAGGGAGAAACACTGCCTGGGAGCAGTAGTTCCATTGTTGTAAGATTACTGCTCGGAAGCAGTGCATGTGAAGTTTTAAGGTCCCAGCTGGGGACGCTGGCAGACCGAAGTTTGAATCTCAGTGTCACCAATTAGAAGTTTTATAATCTTGGGCAAGTAACTTAGCTCTTTGAACTTCAGCTTCCACACTCGTAAAATGGACATGATAGCTCATACTTACTCCATAGGGTTTTAGAGGCATGAAAGAGGTCATGTCTGGAAAGCATTAGGTCAGTGCTGGGTAGATAAGGGCTCGGGAAATGGTGGCTGTTGTTGGGGAGGCCAGAAGAGCTACCTAGTGGAGCAGGGTTCTCACACTCAACTGCTGACACTCATCAGGCAGGTGATATACATGGTTGGAGGGGACACAATAATACAGTAGCTCACTCTGCACTTTGTTGGAAGAATAACAGTTCACACCTGATGATACACATCAGCTGACATGAAGCATCTTGGTCAGGAGAGGGCAGAGATTGGTACGAACAGGAACATCGCTCGGTAGCCACTGGTGGCAGCCACGCAGTGAAGTAGACCCAATGTTGGGAGATGCTTCGATTTCTCAAGACAAAACCTGGTGGTCTGTATCCACAGTGTTTGAGCCAGTAGATGAGCCAACGGGGAGAATGCGTTGAGACTGTCACTCCCCACTAACCCACATGTCACCAAGGTACTAACCAGATGTCAACACAGTAAATGCCACAGAAAAGTGACGACGACTAACAGTTGGATCTGCTTCACTTCCAGTATAAAGAAACCAGGAGGATCAACTTTTCTATCAGCAGTTTGCTTGGATATCACGGAATAAAAACAATGAAGGGCATAGAATGTTTAGGGCAGGGAAGTCTCACCGAAACTCTGGGAGAGCCTCGTGGGATTGCCCATCTAATAGACTGTGTCTCTGCTCAACAAATATTCCTTGAGCATGTGCCAGGCCCTGCTAGGCACTCCGAGAGTATCTAATACAAGTGATCTAATATAACGGTTTCTGCTCGTAAAGGGCTTCTAGTCTAGTGAACATCCCAAGAACTAGTGTGTCTTTCTCTCTCTCTCTCTTGGGGAAGTGTGTGTGTATGTGTGATCTCTCTTGGAGAAGTGTGTGTGTGTGTGTGTGTGTGTGTGTGTGTGTTCATCTTTCTTGGATGGGTGCAATGGGGAAAACATGAGTTTTGTTGCCTCGAGATGAATTCCTGCTCTGCACCATCAACCGGGCCACTGGAGTCCCACCTGCACACTCAGCCCACCCTCCACTCCTTAGGCCTTTACTAACCTAAATCAGGAGATAATTAAGCCTCCTAAGAGCAACAGTGGAGCAGGCTTGGCAACATGTGCTGTTGGTTAGGTGACCCCTGGTGTGGCTTCTAACTCTAGTGACCTTGCTCTGAGTTGTTGCCCAGTTTCTAACCCCTGTGCCTTCATTCTTGTTACTAGGTCTCTGCTTTGATTTCTCTTCCTGTTCTACATACTGTGGTCACTTCACTTGTTTCCTAAGATCTGGGTCCTGACTCAATCTTGCCAGGCTTCTGGGGCCTTATTGACGACTGTCTTTGAAGACCTCCTTGCTGTAGAATGCCTACCCCTCTTCTTCTGAGCCTCCCCCCCCCCCCCCCCCCCCCCCCCCCCCCGCCCAGGTCCACATCATTTAGATTTCACACTCGGTTTATGCCCTTCTACCCAAACTCCTGCCAGGAGCACTGGCTATTAATGCTGCACCCATCACAGAGCCACGTTTGCCTATCTGAACCTCATCCACCTGCACCAGGGTCAGTCCTCAGACTTCTATTCTGTTGCAGTGGGCAAGGCTGGAAGTCAGACCTAACCATTTCATACCTCCAGAAGGGACTGATAGTGCTGAAGAAAATGCCAAGATACAACAATGGATGCACAGAAATGACCTCTGCTTCATTCAGGGATGACCGTGCCAAAGTTGGCAACTGTGCCTCTAGGTGCACAGCAGAAGATGAATAGTAAGAAGCTGAATGGGTTATGTTGAAAATCAGTGGGGCATGTTGCCATTTGTTCTCAATCTTTCTCCATGAGTTCTTGTCAGAGAACACAATTGTTTTTCATCTTTACGCGTCCACCCAGATACTTAAAAATATTCTTCACTGGGGCTTCGCCTGATCTCACGAAATGGGAAGACATTTACAAATGTCTTACAGGGGACTTACTGAAGAAATCCCTACACCAGTGCAACCTCTTCCCTATAACACTCTGCTAGATGAAGACAAGACCACAGACATGAAGTGGTTTGGTTTTAACAAAGCATTTGACCAAACCTTTCATGAGTTATTACGAAAGAATTGGAGAAGTATGACTTGAACAAAATCAGTTGGTTGGTTGGTATAACTCAGAGTGCTGGCTACAGACCAGTATAAACATCAAAGAGCCTTACCACGTCCTTTAAATGAATGAACTGGACTAAAGCAGTATTTTCCAACATTTAATGTAAAAGATGATTTTGGTTGTACATGAGGTTTTAAAAATTTTAGTATGTTTATTTTAATGTGTATTAGAAAATGTATATTACCCCCGAAACATCATTTCCTATATATTATTTAAAAATTGAGGCAGTTAAAAAAAAAGACTATTTTAATAAAGTAGTAGAGGTCAGTACTATGTCCAAACCCCAGGTAAAGGTTTCTTTCTACAGAAATGGGAACGTTCACTTTGAAACTAAAATTCTAATACTTATCCCAAAGGACATGCTTGATCGGAATCTTTACTTATAAAAATGTGTCCATGTTCCTTCAAACTGCCCCAGTTCCGTGCGATTTTAGCTAAGCTGAACTTGCAAGTACAAAAGCACATGATGGATTATATTTCATTTCAATACGCTCAGGAACTGAGCCATGATTTCTAACTGGCAGCAGCAGCCAGTCCACCAACCCCAGTAACCAAACGTTTAACTTAAGTTCCAACCAGCTGCTCTGGGGGCTGTAGGACTGATACCCCGAGAAGTGAAATATGTGTAACTGCACGTAAGACGCGTTGGAAAAGACAGGCCCATAAAGCCTAAACGTTTTATTTCATCAGCCAGTGTCCACAGAAAAGTCCCAGAGGCAGGAGCGGTCAGGCCCCAGGTTATTTTCAGGTAAGAAAGGTGGCAGCCATTTCTCTGCAAGTCTATATGTCAGTTTTTAACTGAAATGCCCTTACGCTCTCCCCCATCCCCATCTATGGCCTCTATGATAGAAAAACCCTTGTCTTTCACATACACAACTCTATGGGAGTTGGGGAGGCACTAGACAGGCACCAAACTTTATTCGGCCAGAAAATGGACTTCAAAGTCGGTTTAATGGCAAGTTGTGCAAAACTGTGGTGAGTGGCCCGGCTCTTCCTCCAGCTGAGCTGGCCTGGATTTCTGTGAATGGAAGCACTGCCCATGTTAAAGGTGAATTAAGTTCTATAAAAAAATTTAAGCTGCTTCATCTGAGTAGTATATGAGCTGCTTCTAGAATCCAGGAATGCCCACATCTCATCTAGACACAGCTGATTCCACACGCACAGCTACATGGGAAGCATAAAAGCCTCATGAACTCGTTTTTAGGGGATGGAGAGGGTGGGCTTCCCTCTCCCGACCAAAAAACTACACACACACACACGCAGACATACATATCTATCCATTTCCCAGATAGTTTTTCTTCCCTATGACTACAGGATCCCAGAATTAGCCACCCCAGGCTGACAGACAGGCCTAGTGACTGCCCAGGTCTGGGGTATCAGCTGACCTGGATTTGAAAAGGCTCCTGTGTGGTCTCTCAGACTGAGAGGGCAAAGGGTGAGGCTACTCCTGGGGGATTTGCTTTTGCCTTAAACCCAGTCTACTTGGCAACACTGTTAGGTCCAGGGGCTGGGAGAGGTTCTGTGGGCAGCACGTGGTGGATGACCTGGTGGTCCCAGCCCACGGTGGTGAGGAGGGAGGGATTGAGCGGAGACCACGTAGCATCCCTCACAAAGTCTCTGTGGGCTCGGCTTCTGAACCTAGGAGTGGAAAGGAAAGTCTGAGCGTGGCAGGGACAGGAGGAGAGAACCACCATGTGCAGGCACACTGTTGGGATGTATTACACACACTTCCCAGAGGACCTCACTGAACCTTATTTTCATAGACGAAGAAACAGGCTAGAGCAAGAGCAGGGACATGGGCCAAGCTCAGACCGCAAGTCATGGCCAAGAAGGAAGACAAACAGACCTTCTACCTGGTGCTCTTCACCTGGTAACAGGCTCCAATTCACTAAGCGATTCTTTATGGGAAGAGGGCAGGCTGCCTTCTCGGAGGCTGGCATGCCAGTCTCAGAAACGCCGCCCGCCACCACATTCCTCTACCAGGGGCAGAGCTGGCTGTGAAGCAGCCCCAGGAGAGAGAGGGTCAACACTCCGCCCGCTTCCCCCACCTGGGCCCCTTGACAGAGACAATGCACTTTCCTGACAAGGAAAAGGACCTGCCCCGTTGCTCCCCTCCCCGCTTCCCGCCCACAGGGCTCCCCTGGCACTTACACGTCAGACAGGCCCGAGTCCAGCACAGCAAGGGAGCAGTCCTCACTCACAGACGCCAGCAGGGGAGCACTAGAGGAGGGAGGGAAGGGAAGCCCATGGGTCCCAAGACAAACCCCGATGGGCCAGCTCCGAACCCCCCCCAAAGTGACCGGAGAAGGGGGCCTGATCCCCACACTGGGTTAAGGTCTGGCTACCATTCAAGTCGACATTGTAAGTTCCAAGGAAAGATGAGGGAAATGGAAAAAATCCAGGGTGGACAATCGTCCTGGCGACTAACCACTCCATCTAGTCCCTCCCTGCAGCTCCAGCAATAACCCAGAAACACGGGCTTCTCAACCACACTGTCCCAGAGGCCTGCACTGTTCACTGTGTTGGGTGCTGAGCTGGATGTTAGCCATTTGCAGACAGACACTGCACAACCCAAAAAAGGACCCGTCTTAAGAGACCACTGACATTCCGAAACCTCTGCAGAGCCGTGTCTGCTTTAAGGAACTTCCTAATGCTTGGCAGACATAAGCAAGTCCCCTCGCTGTGCCCAGGTGTCCCCGGCAGGCCCTGATGACAACGAACAGTACCTGTGTGGGGAGAACGCCAGCCCAGTGACACACTGGGAGTGCACAGCTGAGCTGAGGACACAGCTTGCGCTCTTGGTGTCCACCAGGGAGACAGTGCCGTTCTCATCACCTGCAGAAAAGCGAGAGCGCAGCACAGTGGTTAGGAGTGCAGGCTTGGGGTTCAGCCAGACCTGGACTTGAATGCTAGTCCCACGATGCTGGACAAGTTAACCACTCTGAGGATCAGTTTTCTCTTTCGTTACGTAGGAATAAGTAGCCATCGGGTGGTTGTGAAAATTAAATTAGTGGATGATGTAGTGATCTGTTTAACCACAACCCTGTCACCATGATAGCACAACTATGCACAGTAGAAAGAAATTCCCTACATAGTAAGTCTTCACTTAACATCACCGATGGATTGTAATTCTAAGTGAAACAACATAGAATGAAAGCAATTTGCATAGGCTCGTTGATATAAACCAGATTTAAGTTCCTGTGGCATCTCATCAATGTTATGAAACGATGCTGAATGAAGTGACATTATTCACGGACCTGCTGTATCATGATCCCCGTGCTTTGTGGCCCACGACTTCTAGTCATACCCAGGATGCAAGAGCCAGAACAATCAGGACTCAGAGCCACTGGGGGAGGAAATCCCGTTGTCCAAAGCTGAACTAAAACCACTTTAGGATGGCCCCCCTCTCTAGCCCCCGTCAGCATCATGCATGTGGTGCCAGGTGTGCTGAGGCAGAGCAGCCAGAGCCTTGTGCACTATGGAGTTGGCACTCCGTCTCTCATCCTCCCCATCCCTAGAGTCAACACGCAGTGTGAGGTGCTCCCTTACCCAAGACAAAGACTTTGCTCTGCTGTGGGTGCCAAGCTAGTGAGGTAGGAAGGTAGCCAGAGGCACTGCAGCCTGCAAAGGAGAGAAGAGGGTTCGTATGAGACCCAGAGCCCAGCTCCAAGAAGATGCTTCTCAGGTGATGCAGTCTAAGTCCCAGGAACTCTTTATTCCGATTCTCAAACCCCACGAAGGCAGCCAGGTCCTCATCCTTGACCCACCAGCCTCCTGCCCTCCTACACAAGCCGCAGGCAAGTTTCAAGCATAAAGCATGAAGATTTCAACTCTGGCCCCCTTGTTGACCCATCCAGCAAATGGGAAGTGAATCACCACCCAGGAACCAGCCCTTCCGCTGAGGTCAGCAGAGCCTCAGTGGGAAAGAGAGCGGTTGTGTAACTTATGTCACAGGAACTGGCATCTGACGACTTTCCCTTTGACTCTGGCCAAGGAAAGCCTCTCCTGGGTGGGTCCCAGTCCCACGCTCCCACCGCGCTCTCAGACTCACCCATCTGTGATGCTGGCTTGGGACAGCGCGTATCCCAGAGTAAAATTCGACTGTCCTAGAAGCCGAGGAAGAGAAAAGGGGCTTCAGAATCCAAAGAAGCAGCCGCGGGCCAGGAGGCCTCCACACTAGACTTTGGCCTCGAGGGTTGGAGTGCGGCTGGGGAGTGGGCAGGGAAGAAGAGGCTGTATCTCACCTCACCGCACGAAAGAAACACGGAATCCTGGTGGGGAGAGGCAGCAACACAGGTGACCTGCCCGGAGTGAGCTGTACAGGAAGGGGAGAGAAATGTGAGAGAAGCTGGAGCCACTACTAGCCAGCAGCCAGACCCTATCAAGGGGCAGGAGGGACGGGGAGAAGGAGGCCTAGGCTCATGATGCAATTTAATAAATTTCACGAGAGATTCTGAATGAAACAAAACCCAAGAGGAGATGTTGATGGAATTATAAAACCTAAAAAGAGCTTGGGAAAAATTAATTAGCAAAGACAATGAGAGAGAAATTAGGGCTGAGCAGGGACAGTGAAAGATTTCATAGTTAACATCCTAGAAGAGTAATCTTCATACTGCAGGACGCATGCCTCACGGGAGTTCTGGACACTAAGTTTTAAGGGAATAGATTTCCTGAATGTTCTCTTTCCTCTAATTGAATGAGTAGCTGCCTGTAGTAGTCAGGCAGGAAAGCGAGGACCTGCTGCCCCTAACATCCAAGCAAAGTTCAAACCAAGAGTCCAAAAAGAAAATAAAAATAAAACGGCTGCCCTAGCTGGTTTGGCACAGTGGGTAGAGCATCGGCCTGCGGACTGAAGGGTCCCGGGTTCCATTCTGGTCAAGGGCACATGCCTAGGTTACGTGTTCATCCCCAGTAGGGGGCATGCAGGAGGCAGCCGAGCAATGATTCTCTCTCTTCATTAATGTTTCTCTCTCTCTCTCCCCGTTCCTCTCTATATAAATACATACATATATACATACAAATGGCTAAGGCCAGGACTGGAAAAAAAGAGCGGGCACTCACCCCGGTATGAATTCAGTACCATCTGCTGAGTGAGGTCCCAGACCTTGATGCTAAGAAGAAAAAGGAAACAGATACTCAGTGGGTTGCAAAATCTCCAGTGACACCTTAGGCATATGCCATAATTAGTCCCTGGGATCTTATAATGAGTCTAAAATGTTATATAATAAGGCTGATCAAACAGTGAAGACATCCAAAGGAGGCTTAGAGACAGGGGTGCTGAGAACAAGGACCCACCAGAAGTCTTTGCTACCGCTGACAGCTTGTGTGCCGGAGCGCAGCACACTGACTGTACACACTATGTCATCGTGCTCATACTTGCAGAACTTGCTGACAATGAGCGTCTCGTTCTCATCCAGCTCCCACAATTCAACAGCACCTGTTAGGGATAGGATGGAGGGTGAAGGGAACAAGCTTGAATTATACCAACACAGTAATCCACTTCTAGGATTCAAGTAGTCCATTGTCACTGAGCTAAAAAATTAAGTTATTTCTATAGAAGCAAAGTTCATATTATTAGAGAGTTTAGCTAACTTCCAAGCCATTTGCCTTTATGCTGGTATTACTCTTTTCCTAACAACAGTCCAAACAGTTAGGTGGCGAAGGCTTCTAGGAAAAGATGAACCAGCTGGTAAAATCCATGATCCCACTTCCAGTGAGAAAATACTGGAAAATACGTTCCCGGGGGAAAAAGGATGACTTCTCCACAATGGTCTATGTGCACACAGTCCAGTGTGGTTAAAGCTTTCCAATTATAGTAAGTATTTGTTGAACGGTTTCAATAAATGTCTTGCAGAGTCTTTAAAAATACGTTGAATAACTCAATGGCTTGCACGGTGACTGGTTAAGTACTGAAAACACCCCAAAAGTTGTCTTGAATATATGTAGTGTTCAAGCTCAACTGTTAGAGGCTCAATTTTAAATTTCATGTAATGCCTACCAACACGCCAATTCTGATCTTTTCTTTTTTTTTAATAATAAAATCTCCACTACTGAGTCTGACATTCAAAACAAAGAAAGCATAATAGAGACATTTCAGAAGAAAATGGGAAAATATGGAAAGAGGCACCAGAGATTGGCTTCAACACCTCTAAGATTAAGATTATCCTTGGTCTGGATTTGGGGGGGGGGGGGGGGGGCGGGTTATGGGACAGGTTACATGGAAGAAAAAATGGTTCCAACTTATTTCTTAATTTGTTATGAGTTTTGCTAGAAATTCCCACCAGGCAATTTAGAATTTTGGAAAAGGTATTCCCACCTACTCAGGAGTTCTCCTGAGGGACCAACACCCTCAAGCTACCCCATGCACTGAGTGTGGGGCATGAAAGACTGAACCTAGCCTGACCTGTACCCCCTTGGCCTTCATTGCACCCGTGGGGTTGAGGAGACAGTGACTCACCTGAATCAGAAGCCACTAGGATACCTCTGTCCCCCACCCAAGTGAGGTCTGCTACTCCGGCCTCCGTCTGGACTCCAGCGGAGCAGAAGCCTTCGTTGGGGGCGGCACAAGGGTCCTTGAAAAGCCAGAGGGAGCCAGCCCAGCAGCGGCCACTCAGGCTGGAAGCCCCGAGCAGGAGCGCCCCATCTAAGGGAGGTACAAGCTGTCAGCGCGCGAGGAATGTAAGGGTTCGTCTCCATGGCGACAGCCCAGAAAACCACGCGGACTGAGGCTGGGTGTGAGCTCCGGATCGCGGGGCACGGTTGGGGACCGAGTTCAGCCAGGAATGGATCAGGGTGGCGGGAGGGGCGGGGGCGGGCCAGAAGGAACAGTCTCGGGAAGGGTCGCCCCGAGGCGGGGTGAGGGAGCCCCAGGCCCGGGATCTCGGCTCACCCGACCGGTACCGCGCAGCCTCCAACTGCCGCTCCATACAGGCGGGTGCATTAGGGGGAAGGTTCCACTCGCGATCCTCCGGGGGCACTAGAGGGGGCGGGGTTTCCTTCCTCATCTCCACGGTTTCAATGCCAACCTAGACCCAAACTGGACGCCCGCGGGAGGCTCAGCTCCGACAGTCCCCACGTGGTACCCCCCTGGGCCTCCGCCCCTCTGGACAGGCGACTGGCACGCTACATCTCGCGAGAATTGCTTCTACGGTTCCATTCCGCTTTCCGGCTGCCGCCCTCCGCGCTAGGTGCCTCTTATCGCGAGAAAAAAGAATTGGAGAGGAAGTTGAGGGAACGAGGGTGCGCGTTCTCTTCTCGCGAGACTTGCGGGCGACCATCTTGCTCGGACTCGGGTAGAATACTTCGTCCAGGTCACCGGGACCCCAGGACCGCCGAGCCTGCCGTCGCTGACCATGCTGTCTCGGGTGGTGTTTTCTGCAGCCGCCGCAGCGGGTGAGAGGTGTAGGCCTGGGTGTGACTATCATGACTGTAGAGAAGCGCGTCTAGGGTTACGCGGAGCGGGTGGGAGGACAGTGGTCGAAGAAACGCTAGCGAGCCTGGGGCCTGAGTGGGGGGTTCTTAGCGCCGCTCGGAAGGTGGGCGCGAGGTCTCAGGGGACAGGAAAGAGGGGGGAGTGGCCATAGTGGTCGGGCCCCGCGGGGACCAAGGGAGGGGCGAACCAAATGTCACCTTGACCTTGCTGACCTGCGCTTGTGTGTTTGCAGCCCCCTCCCTGAAGAACGCCGCCCTCCTCGGTCCCGGGTAAGTGAGGGGCGTCATGCTCCCCTTCGCCCTTGGTTTTTTGTCCTCGCCTTTCGCTTCTCTGAGACCTCTCAGCTTTGGGCCAGAAATTACCTTTTTGGGGGGTAATTTTGGAACGCGTAAAGCCTCATTCAAACACTGGGGCTTCTGAACTAGAATATCGTCGTCGTATCCCATTATGGCAAAGATGCAGAGTTTAGGCGATGTGTTCTAACTAAACTATAAACTGGTTTGATGTCTTCTAAGCCCCGCCCCTCTCCCTTGTGACCTTCAGGTAGACAGAGCTGCCACCTTGCGAATCAGAGTTCCTGTGATCGGAATTTTTGCGTACCCAAGGACAAGTTTTTGCCTTGTTTTTAGTTAAATTTATTGGGGTGACATTAAGTTTCAAGTGCACCGTTCTGTAAGGCGTCACCTGTAGATTGCATTGTGTGCTCATTGAGTCTCCTTCCCTCGCCGTGTAATTCACCACCTTTTCCCTCTTCAGCCTTCCCTCAGCCCCTTTCTGGTCAGACTGTTGTCCGTGTCTATGAGTTTATTTGTTTTTGTTTGTTAGTTTGTTGCTTTCTGTTTCATATCCCACATATGAGTGAACAGGTTTTTTAAAGTAAAACAAAAATGAAGCGAGTTGTTTGCGGTCTTTCTCCCAGATTCTGACTTTTACTGCCAGGAGATAAGAGCTAGGGAAATCTATTGATTCAATAGGTATTTATTTGCCACCAAGACAGCCAGAGGTAGAAAATGAGCAAGGCTGAGGGTCTGCCTTTATGGAGCTCACAGTCCAGAGAGGAGGTAGCTGTAGAGCAGTGGTTTAGAGCAGCAATTTTCAGCCTGTGTGCCACAGGGATTTTAAAACATGCAACGCGTGACTATTTAGTCAAGGGCACTGACCTCTTTTCCCTTCGACTGTCAAATGAAAAAATGAAGACAGCCCACACAACAATGGCCATCAAGTGAATGTATCAAAATTATACCCCCTTTTTTTTTTTTGGTCAGGTCGGCCAAAAATATAATACGTTTTTTGGGTGTGCCGCAGAATTTTAATTAGTTATGTGTGCCACGAGATGAAAAGTTTGAAAATCACTGGTTTAGCGTAAGAACTCCACAGCTAGAAGAAAGAGGTACACCTGGCCTCTCCACTTACCAGCTGTGTGACCTCTGTTTCCTCATCTGCAAAATGGAGATAATTGTGCATTGTGGGTTATGAAAATTAAAAGAGTTAATTCCTGTGAAACTATAAAACCAGTGCCGGGTACGTAGTATATGCTTAGTAAATATTAGCAGCTGTTAGGTTAATATTATTTCATAAAACCTGTCCATTTGGGAGGGTGATTTCTGTTTTTAGTTGTAAATCTTGCAAAATGTGATAACTATTCTGTGCCTTGAAAAGGTGGCTTTAATCTATCTGTAATTTTTGAGTATGTAATAAAGCAAAGCTATAATTGCTTCCAACTTATCAGAGAAGAAAGATTCCATACAGACAAGTAAATAATTATCATACAGGTAATAAATAAAATACACAAGATTCATATATAAGATACAAGGAACATCCTCGATTTCTCTTTCTTTCACTTTCCATATCTAATGCATCAGCAAGGTCCTTCCACCAGATTATACCTGGACTCTGACCACTTCTCCCGCTACCACCCTAGGGCGCGAACCTCCATCAACTTTCACAGGGGCTATTCTGGTAGCCTCTCAACTAGTCTCCTTGCATCTCTTCTTTCCCATTACAGCCCGCTCTCCCAGTAGGAATTATGTCCGTCTCCTCACCCCACCCCCCTGAACCCTCCAGAGCTCCCCATCCCACTTGAAATAAAATCCAAACTTGCATCACCAGAGGGGCCCAAATGAGCGGGTCCTATCCTGCCTCTTCAGTCACTGTCCTTTTAGCTCATTCTGCGGCCATAGGCCTTCTTGCTATTCCTTTTACAACTGTGGAGCTTATTTTTTGCCGCAGATCTTTGTACTTGCTCTTCTCTCTTTCCCCAAGGTCAGTGGCTCAGGTGTCCTCTGGCCTCCTACAAAACGCCTTGCTCCCACTCTGTTGCTCCCTGTCCCCTTATCTTGCTCCGTTTTTCCTCATAGAACCCGAAATAGCTACCTGAAAGCGTACAGACCTATATACACACTCCCCACAGCCTTAACAACAGTGTTAAAAAGGCTGGGACTTGGTGTGCTTGTTGCTGTGCTTTGAGGGCCTGACGTAAGTGGAAAGTCAATGATGAATGTTTGTGGAATGAATAAGTGTTACCCCAAGATTGGAGAGGCCCTGATAAAGGATGTACTAGAGATGTCCTGAAGGCTGGTTGGATTTGGCAGTTATTAAGTGAAAGGCATAGCAGGCAGAAGGAGCAGCATGAAGCGTGTGGTGTTTTTTTTTTGTTGGTTTATGAGAGCTGTGAGTACTTCTTCATGGCGAGAGGGTAGGAGAATGAAGGAAGGTGAGGGTCTAAAATTTGACAGGTGCTGAATCATGTGCGCTATATTAAGTGGTTTGTTTTTCTGTAGGCTTTAAGTAAAATTTGCATTTTAAAAATATTGGCAGCAGTGTGTCAGGGGCTAGGATTAAGGGGTATTTGACCAGAAGAAGAGAGACCAGGTTTTGGATTATTAAGTTCAGGCAAGAAATGAGGGCTTGAACTACGACAGCCAGTTGAGAGGATTTGTGTCAGCCTAAAGCCAATTCTCCAGTGCTGTGATTAAAATCGGCGGTTCTCAGCCTGGGCCAGTGTGCCCTCCATGGGACATTTGGAGGGGGGATGCTACACTAGATGCTTCTAGTGCAGTGGTTGGCAAACTGCGGCTCGAGAGGCACATGTGGCTCTTTGGCCCCTTGAGTGTGGCTCTTCCACAAAATACCACGTGCGGGCGTGCACGTACAGTAAGGTTGAAACTTCGTGGCCTGTGCGTAGAAGTCGGTATTTTGTGGAAGAGCCACACTCAAGGGGCCAAAGAGCTGTATGTGCCTCGCAAGCCACAGTTTGCCGACCAGGGTTCTAGTGTGTACAGACCACAGGGATACTGCTAATCCCTTTACAGTGCACAGAACAGTCTTCTACAACAAAGTATTGTCAGTAGTCCAAACTGTCAGTAGTGCTAAGGTTGAAAAACCCTGATTTAAATGAAAGAATCTTGAGCATGATTCTCAGATTTCAAAAGTTGATGGGGTATTGAAACTAAAAGAAAATACTATAAAGTATAAACTATAATTCAAAAAGATAAAAATAATGTTAAAAAGACAAGCAGTGAACCAAAATCAAAGAAATAATATAAACTCTTACATTACAAAGGGATAGAGGTACAGAGAATTGGGACAAAAACATACTGAGTATTTGAAGGAGACTATGCTTGACAGCAAATAGGAGAACGACTAGTGGATTTTATTTAATCTGAAACAATGAGACACCAATTTGCTATAACGGCTAAAAATGGAATCTTAGGCTACTACAGTACAAGAATAATTTTCAAATCCACTGTAGTACAATACAATAGTAGTACAATACAATAATGGCAATAGCAAGTTCAGAATATATATTTGTAGAAAGAATGATTTGGTCATGCTGTGTTAAGAGTATTATGTTCAGTTCTGTGTACCTAGTTTTTGTAAACAAAATCAGAGAGCTCCTTGTGGTGGACAGTCAGGATTGTGTGGGGAGTGAGATGTTTAACCCACATATACTAGTATGAGTGTATCTTTCGTACAGAGAAAAATAAAATCAGAACCAATAAAAGAAGGTTTCAAGACATACATAGCAGTTCAATTCAAAGGTGAACATAATTAGAGCTACCTAACACTGAAACAAACCTGTTTCACGTAGTGTTGGTCAGCACCCCATCCCAGAGAATATTCAAAAAGGTCAAAGTTCTTGCCGTCAGGGAGCTCACAACACAGTGGACATGTAATAGTTAACCACTGACATAGAACTTTAACATACGCCAAGTACCATTCTAAACAGGTTTAGGATTTGAACCCAGATAGTAGTCTGCCTTTGGTCTATGTTCTTATATATTTCCATGCTGATAATAGACAGATAACTGATGAGACTTACAGAAGGGATTCTAGTTTTGGGTAGAAGATTACATACGACTTTATGTAAGTCATTTGCCCTGTCACACAGCTAATTATTAGACCCTAACTTTCCTGTTCTTGGTCTATTCTCTTTCTGTTATGACCTTTCTGTTCTTGGTCTCCGTCTCTTTCTTGTTACCTCAGTCCTTATCCCCATTCATTGTTTCTACTAACTTCATACACTGTGTTCTCTTTAAAGAATAGGCTTTAAATTTGTGACATTGCTGCCTTAGGGTTGTGCAAGCAACAAGGATCTTTCACACTGGGCAGCCAAGTCTTGCCCCTGTACCACCTCTTCCTGAATATGGAGGAAAAGTTCGTCTTGGACTGATCCCTGAGGAATTCTTCCAGTTTCTTTATCCTAAAACTGGTGTAACAGGTGAGCATTTGCCCATTTTGATAGTATGTTTGGATTGTGTGATTTATGTTAACCTAGGATTTGGGCAGCCTCTTATTTACATACACCACAAAAATCAAGCCAGCTGTTTTAAAAGTAATTGTGGAAGTGATTCAATATAACAATTTAGTTGCTCTAACTTGTCTTTGGAATAAATTTGTTTGGAATTTTAACTTGATTTTTAGCATTGTCTCCATTTGTTGATATACTAAATTTATTGAATGCCTGCTCTATGCCAGGTACTAGTCTAGGCATGCAGTGGTATGCCATCACAGAACATACATTCTATTGTAGGATGCACAATAAAGAAACAAGTAACTGTATAATATACTATCTAATAGAAATAGCTGTGGATTAGAATAAAGCCAGGTAAGGCAGTAGAGTGTATTAAATTGTATATGTAAGCATGAAAACAGAAAATGGGCTGTATTTATCAGCTTTTCCCCCTCGAGGTCAAAAAAGCGTAAAATGTTGTGAAACATTGCATTTTTATAATGCAGCTAGAGGCCTGGTGCATGGATTCATGTGCTGGCAGCATCCTTCAGCCTGTCCTGCACTCTCTCGTATCCCGGGACCCCTCGGGGATGTTGGACTGCACAAAGTGGCAGGCAGCCAGGGAGGAGCCCAGGCTGGTGCTGTGCCACTCCCGCTCATCCCGGCCCCGCTGTGCAGCCGCTAAGTAGCACTGACATGGAGGCGAAGAGGCTCCTGGTCACCAGCCATGAGCCCAGCTTCTGGCTGAGCAGCACTCCCGCTGTGGGAGCGCACTGACCACCAGGGGACAGCTCCTGCATTGAGCGTCTGCCCCCTGGTGGTCAGTGTGCGTCATAGCTACTGGTCGTAACAGTTGCTTAGGCTTCTATATATAGGAAGAGAAGATATGGTTTCACTTAACACTATTTAATTCTTACAACAGTGCCATGAAGACATTTTCATTACCCAGAAGAACTAGGAAATCAAGGATTTACCAAATTTTTTCTCTCTTTAGTAACTGAGTTGTACTTAAATCCAGATTCTCCAATTAGGTTTAGTGTCCTTTCTGCTACATGCACTGTCTTGCTTGCTGTACTCATGTACTGCTAGGATTGTGGAACATTGGAAACCAAGGTGGTTTTTTTTGAACCCTCCAGGGAGTGCCTAGATTAGCATTTTCCTAACTCACTGGTCGGCAAACTGCGGCTCTTTGGCCCCTTGAGTGTGGCTCTTCCACAAAATACCATGTGCGGGCGTGCATGTACAGTGCGATTAAAACTTCATGGCCCATGCGCAGAAGTCGGTATTTTGTGGAAGAGCCACACTCAAGGGGCCAAAGAGCCGCATGTGGCTCGTGAGCCGCAGTTTGCCAACCACTGTCCTACCTGAAATTGCAAGAAACATTAGTGTCCCCAGATCTCCATAGATGATGAAAATGTTACATGTGATAGACCTTTTTTGCAAATTCACATTTAAAATCTATATATAGAAGGCAAATTAAAAAACAAAACAAATCTTGAAACATTGTATGGGAAACTGGGTAAAATATTTTTGAAACTCTAGTTGACCATTGACATGGGTTTGAACTGTAGGGGTCCATTTATATGTGGATATTTTTCAATAAATACTGTAAACAGCCAGTTTGGCTCAGTGGATAGAGCGTCGGCCTTCGGATTGAAAGGTCCCAGGTTTGATTCCAGTCAAGGGCATGTACCTTGGTTGTGGGCACATCCCCAGTGGGGGGTGTGCAGGAGGCAGCTGATAGATGTTTCTCTCTCATCGATGTTTCTAACTTTCTATCCCTCTCCCTTCCTCTCTGTAAAAAATCAGTAAAATATATATATTTTTAAAAAACAAAAAATCTTTTTTTAAAAGGCCAATTTTAAATAAATACTGTAAATGTATTTTTCTTATTTTCTTATGTCTCTAACTTTATTGTAAGAACAGCATATAATACATACAACATATACGATATGTGTTAATTGACTGTTTATGATATTGGATAAGGCTTCCATTAACAGAAGACTTGGTAGTTAAATTTGGGGGGGGGGGTCAAAAGTTATGTGTGAGTTTTGGACTGGGGGGGTGATTAACACCCCTAACTTCACTGCTCCCCACCACGTTGTTCAGAGGTCAGCAGTATAACCCCTTTATTCTCATACTATAGCCTAACGTCCTTTGGTGCTAGTGTTTCTCAAAAACACTAAAATGCTGCCATAAAGGTCTGCTTTGTCTCTGTTTAGCTTCCTGGGAGGCAAGAAAAGATAGCTATATTTGAAGCATTTGAAGATGCTACAGGAATTGAGAACCCCAATATCTAATTATTCCTTTTTTATGTATATACTACTTTATAGCTGTAGTTGTTTTTTATCTTCAGTGTCAGGTTCCTAGTCAATAAAAATAAGCAGTAGTAGATACATTTTATCCTGACTAATGTTCCCATTCAATAAGTTGTACATTTTGCTGAACAAATTACTTCTGAAAGTTACCTGACTTCTTTGTGGAATAGTTCCTGTTTGTTGAGCAGCTATGCTAGGCACATTATTTTTTTAAAATATATGTTTTTATTGATTTTATAGAGAGAGAGGAGAGGGAGAAAGAGATAAAAACATCAGTGAGAAAAACATCGATTGGCTGCCTCCTGCACACCCCCCACTGGGAATCGAGCCCACAACGTGGGCATGTGCCCTGACTGGGAATCAAACCAGCGACCTCTTGGTGCATGGGTCAACACTCAACCATTGAGCCACACCAGCTGGGCTGTGCTAGGCACTTTACATACATTATTTTTAATTTCATCAACCCTGTGAAGAAGGTACTGTTCCCATTTTACAGATGAGGAATCTAAGCTTAGAAACTACTTATGTTCCCCAGTTTCTTATAAGTTGTAAAGTCAGATTTCCTTGAGTTCAGATCCTTGTTCTCTCAACTCTACCATAATGCTTCTCAATCCAGTATTCTGTCTTTGAATCCAATTATTTTAATCATTATTTGGCCTTCAACTAATTAAATGCAGAATTATCTTTCTATCTTACCCTGTTAGACGTAGCATATCCATCATAAAATAACCTTTTCTTTTTTTAGGACCCTATGTGCTCGGAACTGGGCTTATCTTATACTTTCTATCCAAAGAAATATATGTGGTTACTCCAGACACCATCTCTGCTGTATCAACAATAGGGTTGCTTGTCTATATCATTAAAAAATATGGTGCCTCTATTGGGGAATTTGCTGATAAACTCAATGAGGTAAGAACCATAAACCTTATTTCCCATTTGAGACCATAGTAGAAGCCATCAAGTGATGTTTTTGATATGAATATATATATATATCTGTATATACATACATATTAAATATAATTAGAAATTAATCTAATTATAAGTACAACTACAGGTGTTGATAGGTTACTAATTTGAGATCAGAAATCAAGATAAATTTTTGAAAATCTACCAAACTTTCTCCAGCTTTTCCATGGTTTTGTTCATTCAACAGATACTGTGTACCTGTCATGGGCAATTCTTTTAAAGGATTTGTGCATTTCTCCCTATATGTGTGTATGTTTCTGTGTTTTTATAAATGGGGGATATAACTTTGAGAAAAAATAAAATGAATTTGTTTAATTACTCTTGGTGCTTTCACTGATCTTTGTTCTAAATATCGTAATTGCAGCAACAAATTGCCCAACTAGAAGAAGCGAAACAGGCTACCATGAAAGGCATCCAGGATGCAATTGAGCTGGAGAAGTCCCAGCAGGCACTGGTTCAAAAGCGCCATTACCTTTTTGATGTCCAGAGGGTAGGTTTCAGAACTTTCTAAGAAGAATGAAGGTACTCATTTGTATGCATTTAAAAAAAAATTTACACTCTCTTACATGAGGAATGGCTGGAAATTGAGCATATTTTATTTAGAAAAGAGAAGATTTAGGTAGGGGTTGGCAGTTAAGGCTGTTTAGACATTGAAGACCTATCACATGTATAAATGTTTAGTTATTACTCTAAAATTAGAAAGCTAAAATTATAAATCCACACAAAAGGAAAACAATCGTTAAGTTACAGCTGATTAAAGAATGGAATTCACTGTCTAAGGCACTTCACGAGGAAACATGTTTGCTATAAGAAAATCTGATACTTACATTCCAAATTTACAAGCAGATTCAGGTAGTAGTAAAACTTTTTACCATGGTCAGAGCAGAATTAGATTCTAAAATATTTAGTTTTTAAAACCACTTTAGGAACATGTCCAAATATTTTGTTGTTACTTTGAGTACAGTACTTTATGCCTAATATTTAAAGTGAGATGTCCTTATATTGAGGTTTTATATTATAGAAATACCTATGAAATGAAAAATGACATGCTAAGGTAAAGTAAGTATCTGAATAGTAGGCTCTAGTCCAATAGTTCTTTTTTTTTTAAAGCACTCTATCTAGTTTCTCTTTTTTTAAAAAATATATTTCTTTATTGATTTCAGAGAGGAAGGAAGAGGGAGAGAGAGATAGAAACATCAATGATGAGAGAGAATCATTGATCGGCTGCCTCCTGCACGCCCCCACTGGGGATCGAGCCCACGACCCAGGTATGTGCCCTTGGCCGGAATCGAACCTGGGACCCTTCAGTCCGTAGGCCGACGCTCCATCCACTGAGCCAAACAGGCCAGAGTGTCAAGTCCAATATTTCTTAGTGTGGTCTCAGCACCACACAAGCATCAATCATTTGGTGCAGGTTTTTGGACCTATTCTAAGACCTATGGCATCAAAACCTCTGCTAGGAGCTATCCAGATATCTATGATTTAAAAACAGGATGCCGGAAGATTCTTAAGCACATGAATGTTTTAAAACCTCTTTCCATGCATAATTAGGTTACAACCAGAGAATACTTTCTGCCTCATGCATAATTGAGTTCTTCCTCTATGGAGACACCATGGGATTACAGCAGAGAACAAAACAAAGTCTGCCTTCGTGGAATCTACTTTCTATCCAAGGGTTGAGAGTCGATTGGTAATAAGTGCTATGTAGAGCAATAAACTAATGTTAAAGGGAAAGAGATTTTAGAAGGAGAAAGTTACTATTTTAATAGGCAGTTTAGAAAGGCCTCTAATGTGATTTTTGAGCAGAAACCAGAACAAGTGATGGTGCAGCTATGTGGATTTCTGGAGAAATAGTATTCCAGGCAGAGGGAAGAACATTTGTAATGTCATCCCTAAACCTGGAAGCTTGCTCAGTATAGTCAAGGAAAGTAAGGAGGCCAATGTAACTGAAGTAGATTGGGTGAGGAGGAGAATTTTAAAAAGGCAAGGTGGAGTGTGGCCAGGGGCTAGATCATATAAAGTCTTAGAGGCTTTTGGAAGAACTTTGACCTATACTCTGAAGGAGAGAGAAAGTCACTGAAGCTTTTAAGCAAAGGAGTGATATGATCTCACTTACGTTTTGAAAGATCACTCTGATTATCCTGTTGCAGATAGCCTTTGGTCTTGTATGCATTAATTTGAAATGCCAATGAGTTGGTGAAGTAGAGTTGTTAGGGTCATTGGATATGTGAGTCTGGAATCAATGGGGATAATTCCAGGCTGCAGATTTTGGAGTCATGAGCTTACAGGTGGCAATTAAATCCATAATTTTGGAACACAAGGGGAAAAAACAGGTAAAAAAAAGTACCGCTTCAATTTGTAGTCCCTCTACTTATGGTCAAGTAATAAAGGGCCTAAGAATTTACCATAGGATTTAGCAACATGGAGGTTCTTGGTGACCTTGGTAAGGGCTACTTTAGTGAATCGATTGGAGTGGGTTGAAGAAAACAATGGAAGAAAAGAAAATGGAGTCACTATAGACAACTGAAAATTGTCAGAGTTTTACTGTAATGGTGGGCAAAGAAATTAATAGCTAGGAGGGGAGGATATAGGAATCGAGAGATTAAAAAAAAAGTATCATTACATATGAGCATCTGATAGAAGTTAGGAAAAAATTAATGCAAGAAAGGGGAGGGAAGAGTTTGCTGGAGTGATGTCCGTCAGTAGCCAGGGGGCTTGGGATAGAATGCACACGTGGAGGGGTTGGCTTCAAGAGCATAGATAGTTCAGCCATAGCTACAGAAAGGAAGGCAACGCATGTGAGTATAGGTTCAAGTAGGTTGTTTTATGTGGTGGTAGAAGCTTGTGGAAATTCTTTTATTCCTCTTTCTCAGTGAAATAAGAAGGAAGTTCATTTGCTGCGAGTTGCAAGTAGAGAAGAAGATAGGAGAGATTTGAGGGGAACGAGGATCGCGAGAGGGAATGGACTAATGAACTGTACTCAGGAGTATTAAGGGCCTACGTGAGATTAACATGCCAAGCCTTCATATTTGACAGGCTGACTGTAAGGAATCTCATCACACACGAGAAGATGACAATGTCCCTGTCACCATTATTAATTTGATAATGCTCTGGAGGTGTGAGTTGATATTATTATAGAAGAGAAAGAAGCGAGAGGTATAAAAATTCAAAAAGGCAAAGTTAATCTTATAGATTACCTGATTATATTCCTAGAAGACCTAAGAGAAGCAACATAACTCTTAAAACAATAAGTAAATTCATCAAGGTATCTGGATACAAAATTAATATCAAACAAAATCAGTAGCCTTCTATATACAGATAGCAATCCATCAGAAAATATACTGGACGAAGATAAACCATTTAGGAGAAGATGCCTAGGAGTAAACTTAACTAGAAATGTATAATCTTTTTCCTTTGTGAAGTGCTTGTGAGGTATGAGGCTCTGAGATTGGAAGGCTCAATATTATAAAGACATCAATTCTACTTTAATCTCTGAATTTTAACACATTCCTTCTTAGAAAGAAAATACTAAGAGATAGAGGTGGGATGTTGGGACTTGGACAAATTGATAAATAGAAAATTAAAAATTTTAACAGGGATATTCTGAAAAATTGAAGTTATGAGGAACAATCCTGCCAAATATTAAAATTATAAAATTAGAATGAACTTGAAATAGTATGGTCTGGTATATGAGTAGAAACTGAGGTGATAGGGTTTAGAGATAGACCTAAACACATACGGCAGTTTACATCAATGGCATTTTCATCTTAGTGGAGGAAGGACAAGTGGGTACCTTTGTCAGTAGTATAAAGTTGGTTTCCTACCTTCTGCCTCATACTTAAAATAAATTTCAAGTGAATTGAAGATCTTATTAAATGAAACTATAAAAGTAGAAAAGAGAGTATGAAAAGAAATACAGTACCCTTGGAGTTGACAGGGCCTTTCTAATAAAGATAACAAAATCCAGAAACTTACGTGTGGTACAATGTTAACTAGATTCATTGTAGTAATCTTGTCATAGTATATACAAATATAGAATCATTGTACGCGTGAAATTAACATAGAGGTCAATTACACTCAAAAAAGACAATTTGGAAACTAAAAGTTGAAGTGCACTTTTCATCATTCCTTCATTTTGCTTCAGAATAACATTGCTATGGCCTTGGAGGTTACTTACCGGGAACGGCTGCATAGAGTTTACAAGGAGGTCAAGAATCGCCTGGACTATCATATCTCTGTGCAGAATATGATGCGTCGGAAGGAACAAGAGCACATGGTGCAGTGGGTGGAGAAGCATGTGGTACAGAGCATCTCTGCACAGCAGGTACATGGTGTTTGAAGCTTCTGGACTTGGAGTGGTGTCTCTGACAGGTGTCCGCTGGTGGCCCAGCCAGGATCAGAACAGCCGGCCAGGAGTTTTTAGAGACAATCTCTGGTTGGTTTTTCTGAATGGTGGAACCTAGAAAATGCTGCACAGCTACCTGGGTGGCTTCCTTCTCCAGAGTTTTAAAGGCCTCTTATCTCAGGTCAGAACAATAGAAAGATTGTTCAGAACACTGGTTGTTGCAGACTGTGATCAAGTTCATCATTTGGGAAACATTAACCAACACATTTAATTTCTCCCTAAAACATAGAGACTGGACAAGGTTATTTCTGAGCCCCTTCCATTTCCTAATTTAATGATTTTCATTCCATTTCCTCTTTCCCAGCACCTGATTTATTGGTCTTGAACAGAAATTTTTTCTATTTACCTAAACTTGATTTCCTTTTTAAAAATTATGTTCTTTATTTACTTATGACGTGATTTCTTCTTTCCCAGATATATAGTGTTATATTAATGAATTGTTTTTTTAATAAACTATCTTTTATGTAAAAAACATGTACTTATTTTAAAAAGTTGGAAAATGTAAAAAAGTGCAGAAAATAAAAGAACAGTTATTTTCATTCTTAATAATTTTGTATTGCTAATGTTAGTTTGCTCTCTTTTAAGCAGCTAGTAGCTGTACAGCTCACACCGATGGCATGTGGTTACAGGCGTAACTGGCTTCAAACTCTACATAGATTTTACTTATAAAAGCTGAGCCAGGGGGTTTTAACTAATCCCTGGATTTTCTTAAAATAAATTGCTTCTTCCCTGTGTAAATAAGTAAATAATTCCTAATAGTTTATTATATTTAAAGTCAGTAATACAACTAAAGATTGTGTAAGAATCTCAAGGTTTTGTAGGAGATAAGAATTACATGTTTATATCCTTCCGTGATTTGGAAAGATCTAACCAGATTTCTCTTTCCTCATCACAGGAAAAGGAGACAATTGCCAAGTGCATTTCAGATCTAAAACTGCTTGCAAAGAAGGCTCAAGCACAGCCAATTATGTAAATGCATCTATCCCGACTGAGACAGCTAGAAACACTTGAGTGACGGACTGGAAACTAGGCTGTGACAAAAGCTTTCTGTATCGCCATCTGCTGGAGTAACAGTTTACCCCACTTAAAAATGAAAAGCGTGAGTTTCATCTAGTGAGAGAATTAAAACAATCTATTGGCCAGTGAGATGTTTATTGTCCTTCTTGCTCTGCATTTTGAGTTGTTCTATGATCACTTTTGAATAAGCAGTTTCCTCTTAATACAATTTGGTACCTGACTAAAGACTACCAAGTTATAATTTAAATTTGTAATTAATGCTATCATCTTACAATAAAGTGACAGTTGAAACAAGGTTTTTTCAAATTGTGTAATCTTCTGAAATACTATTTCAACATTTGCCATATGGGTAAAAATTAAAGATGTCATTGAAATGATAATCTTGTTTATAAGACCATTACTATTGGTAAGCTGCTTCTCGCTAACTGACAGGTTATGGACAATTTAAAGGTTCTTAAAACAATGGAGGAATATTGTACATCAAGTCATTCCATTTACTTTGTTATAATTTTAGTAATATATCAATGGAAAATATTATGGACTCAATGTGTCATAAAATTGCTCTTAAGAATCCAGCAGATAGCCCTAGCCGGTTTGGCTCAGTGGATAAAGCGTTGGCCTGTGGACCAAAGGATCCTGGGTTTAATTCCGGTCAAGGGCACATACCCGTTGGTTGCAGACTTCTCCTGGGCCCGGGCCCTGGTCAGGGCTCATGCAGGAGACAACCAATCGATGTGTTTCTCTTACATTGATGTTTCTCTCTGTCTTTCCCTCTTTCACTCTTCCTGAAAATCGATGGAAAAATACCCTCGGGTGAGGATTAACAAACAAACAAAAAAAGAATCTAGCAGATAAATCAGAAAGTTCTGCCCTTCTATAGGTTTGTCTGCATTTAATTCTTTCATGTTTACATAAAGTTTTACTTGTACACAATGGGCAACTTACATAATAGGAAATATTTGAAAATATGTATCATGAGTAATTGCTATTTTCTTGACTTCCTATGATTTTAACTTATGTAAAATTATTTGGATCAATATTTATTGATGGCTAATATATTCATTTACTCTAGAAATCAGATTGGTATAAGGGATTAGACTCGATGCTGTCGGTGAGCTGGTTAAAGCAGTCTCTTATCTTTGTTTCTAATGCAGGATCTTGAAGTTCACAGAACAGGCAGTTAAGAAGGGAAGATGGATATAAATTCGGAGAGGGTAGGAAAGTGTGGAAATCACAAGTATACAATGAAACCATCAGTTTTATTACCTCTGACCTTGATGGTAAGATTGTCCTACAAAACCCCAGGCCCTTCATCACACAGACGTAGTCCAAAGGTTGGAGAAGCTGAAGGATGATCCAGGGAAAGATTGGGAAGTTGCAGGCCCGGCTGCAATGAACTGGTGAACCAACAGATGACAACATATATGGGCTACAAAATAGACACCTCACATCCGCCCTCTAAACTTGCTCAAGAATCTCTTGCGGCTCACTCTTACTAGAATATTCAAGGAAGAGAATTTTGGAAAGTATAGTTCAGTCTAACCAAATCGACATGTTATGAACCACCACAACTATCCTGTCAAATGTTAACCTGAATGAGTAAAACTTAAAGCAAAAATTCTAGTCCTAAGAAGTCAATGAAAGCATTTAGTAAAACATGGAGAACAGAAAAGCAACAGGTTGGAAAAGAAATGTCTAGGCTGGCATTGAAAGGAAGTTAGGATTGGAATCCAGCAAGGTGGCACAGCAGCTGAATGTAGAGAAGCCACTGGAGGAGAGTAACATTTTTTCAACTCAATAAGTTAAGAGTGAAACATAAATAGGGATTATATTTGAGTCCCTAAATTCTATGCTTAGAAGTTAGATTTTGTTCTGAGGACAGGGAAGCCAATGAAAGTCTCCAGCAGAGAAATGATGACTAGATTCTTGTTTCAGAACAATCAGTACCAACTAGAGGGCGGTTTGGAAAGAGGATGTTGGCTCATTCTAACTAAAGGACATTGAAGACCTTAACTGTAGGCCTTAGCAATGTGTATGGAAATAAAGTAATTAGTGAGAAATACTAGAGGCAACATTAGTAGGACTTGAGCAGGGAGACTATGGGAGAAGGAATGAATTAAGTTGAGTCACCGTTTACTTGCTTGAGAGAAGAAAAGGAGGCACTGTTTACTGTGATTTGGAATATAGGAGGACGTCTGTTTCAGAAAAGAAAATAGGGCTAAGTATAGAGCCATGAAAGAACATGTGTTAGAGGAAATGCAGAGAAAGGATTCTGCAAAAGAGGGAGTCATTGGAGAAAAACCAGGAGAGGGTAGGGCCATGAAGTCAACAGACTGGAGAGTTTCATATAGGAAGAGCCAATTTCTCCAGGAGGTTAAGAGGATTAAAAGTGCCCAGAGCCCAGCCCCCCGGCGTTGCTCAGTGGTTAAGTATCAACCAATGAACCTGGAGATTGCAGTTTGATTCTGGTCAGGGCACGTGCCTGGGTTGCAGGCTAGATTCCCAGTGTGGGACGTGCAGGATGCAGCTGATCAATGATTCTCATCATTGATGTTTCAGTCTCTCTCCCTCTCCCTTCCTCTCTGAAATCATTGCCCATAGAGGTAATAGCTTGGAGTCTGGTGGTCCTCCTTAGAGTAGCTTTGGTTGAATGGCAGGGACAGAAGATAGGTGATAGTGGTGTTGGAGGATTAGAAGGCAGTGGGGAAATAGATCTATGTAGCATAATTTCCAGAGCACTACTCACCCCAGTAGACGGTAACTAAAGGGAGCCACAGGTGGGCTCAGAGGAATGTTGGAAGCTGAGACAGGCTGGAACAAATAATAGCTGAAGAAAAGGCCATAGAAGGAAAGACTGAAAAGATTGCAGAGGGATGATAGAAGTCAAGTCCTTGAGTGGGAAGCGATTCTCAGATGACAAGTGGAGGAATTGGCCTTCAACAGAAGGTGGACTTCTTCCACTGAAACTAGCAAGGTAAGGGTGGACCTTGAAAGAATGAAACTTTTCAGAGAGGAAACAGGAAACTCATTCAGCAGTCATTTAGGAAAAGCCCACAGTGTCAGGCACTGCTCAGAACTAGGGTTAGTAGGACAAGTATAGTTTTTGTCCACTGATCTTACAGTGTAGACATTGAACAATATGTGTTCCTAATGTTAAAGCTGGGGCGAGGGTGGGGGAGGTGTGAAAGGAGCTCCGTAAGTGAACTTACTGTCGTGTAGGAGATCGTGAAAGGCCGCCTGAGTGATCATCCCCGTTTCTCATGTGGAATCTGCAGCACTAAAGGATCCACTAACTGGCCCTCGCCAGTCCTACCTCTTGCCTGAGCCCAAATGTGATATTGTTACTCCTCTTCAGCAGTCTCTCCATTGCCTTTAAGGTCAAGTTTGTTTAGGCTCCTCCCTCACGTAGTCTTGCCCTCCAGCCTTTCTTTCCTCTCCCATTCCCCATCCCCACCCCACCCTCATACCCCACAGCATCCATGATGGGGGAATATTTGCATTTCCCTGAACGTGACAAAGCATGCCTTTGCTCAGGCCGTCCCTCTGCCTAGAATGCGCTTCCTCCTAGAAAATGTGACTCCTCTTTCAAGATGCAATTCAAACATCATCTCCACAATGCTTTTCTTAACACCACTCTCCCCCCTCACTGGGTAACCTGGGCCCTCTCTCTCTTGGATTCCACTTCACACTATAGAGATGCCTAACATTGCATCTAAAGCACTCCTTATGCTTACGTACTCCAGAACATAGCGCTGTGTTTGGGTTGTAGTAGGTGCTCAGTAAATGTCTGATTAACTCATGAATCCTCTAAATACTGAGTTGCTGCTGTCTCCTCCTCTGGCTCCTCTTTCTCCTCTTCCTGCCCTTCGGTGACATCTTTGATCACAGTCATTGATGTTATCTTCCTCTCCTAAATGCCTCTCAGATGAATTTATATCGCTTCATCGCTCTACTGCTGGTCCAAGCTATTATCCCTCAACTGGGTCATGGCAGTAACCTCTCAGCCAGGCTTCCCTATCTGTTCTGACTGCTTTCCAAGCTGCTCTCCTTTATTTTCAGGGGTTCTTTCAGACTGCAGGTTTGATTGTGTCACCCTTGTTTAAATGCCTTTAGTATAGATAAACCCGCTTCTCTTAAAATGAAGACAGAAGCTCTGAGGGAACTGGCTTGGCCTCCCTCTTCAGCTTCATCCCCTCCAGCTCCACATCTCACACAGCCTGCATTATGCTTGAAAAACTGCCCTCACATACGTTTGTTTGTTGTTTGCTTGGACTTCCTATCCACCTTTTTGACACAGGGCTTTTGAATTTTAACATTCAGTTCCCTGTGATCTTCTCCCCCCACCCCACCCAGCTCTTGGTCTAGTGAAACTCCAACTCACACCTCAGATTTGGCTTGTGTTTCTCCAGGAAGCCCGCCCTGGTTCCTTGTGTCACAGGCATACACAGCCGGAGGGGTCTTCACAGCCCATGGGATTGCTACCATTCCTCTGGTCACAGCCTCCTAGTCTGAGAGTTCCATGAAGGCAGGAAAGGCCGTTTTTTGCTCACCACGGTATCCTCAGAACTTAGGCTCATACATGGCACAAAATAATTGTTCACTGCGGAGTGGATGAAAAAATGAATTCTCTCAGCCACTGAGATTCAAAAACTTGGCGTAGTCATTGACTCATCCTGCTGTTTCATTCCCGGATCCATGTCCCAAGTCTCATAACTTCCCATCTTATAGCAGGTTTCCAGTGGGTTCTGCTCGTGCCTTTATTAAATACCTAAAATACTGCTCAACTCTCCTGTCTTATTTCCTCCTCTCTTCCTCTTCCCACACTTTATCCTGTGTGATGTGGTAGAACCTTCCTTAAAGGCCATGTTTATTATATCCCAATTCAAAAACCGTTCATGGTTCCTTATTAACATTTAACATTTCTTGCTTGGATTGAAAGACCTCCACAATCTGGCTGAAGTCCATCTTTGGAACTTTTTTACTTCCCACCTATTAGAAATGCCCCACCCTTAACCCATACTGATATCTCAGAAATCCATCACTGGGCCTGAGGCACTCCTCACACTGTTTCTCCCTCCTCCTTCCATTCAAACCCCACCTGTGCTCCAGGCCCAGCCCCAAGTGTGGGCATATAGCCTAGAGCCTGTGGTTGGCAAACAGCGGTTCACGAGCCACATGCGGCTCTTTGGCCCCTTGAGTGTGGCTCTTCCACAAAATACCACATGCGGGCGCGCATACAGTGCGATTGAAACTTTGTGGCCCATGCGCAGAAGTCAGTTTTCGGCCTGGGAAAGTCTATTTTGAAGAAGTACTGTTGATATTTGGCTCTGTTGACTAATGAGTTTGCCGACCACTGGCCCTAGCCTGACTCCCAGCTCTGTTAGCTCCTCCCTCATTGAGTTCCCCTGCCCTTTGGCCTCCCAGGCCTTGCTGCCTGGCCACATCTGTCCTGTCCTCTGGTTCTCACCCTACTTGCCTGCTCCTTGCACAGGCCTTCCGATCACCCATGCTCTCTGAAGACATCCTCTCATTTACTCAAGAGCATGGCATTCTGCTGCTTTTCTTCATGGCCCTTAACACGCTCCAGGATCCCTTCACCCATTTAGCACATCTTCCAATCAGATGGTAGCTCCATGAGGAACTTCTCTGCCTTGCTCTCAGAATTACCCACCACACCCAGCCCACTGTACGACCCATCATAATTACTTACTGAGTATATTTATTGATGCTGTTTTATGAATGGATGTTTATAAATGATTTGCCTTCTCTTTGAAGGGCTCTCCGTGCTCTTAACACACAGTCTGCACAGGGGGCACTTAACTCTAACATGATAGTTCAGTTTCTTTCATTGGTTAGAATAAATGACACAGTGAGATGCTTGCTGACAGTGGTCATGTCATACTGCTGTGACCCCCATAGTATCCGCCATGTGGTTGCTCCACGTGTCCTTAATTAGAAATAAACTTGTCTTATCCCTTGTGCTCTGACATTCAAGTGTCCAAAGATACAAAAGAAGTTTTCTGCTTATGGGATAAAAAATACAGTGTTGGCCTCAAAGAGGAAGTCTGTCCTCAGGTTTAGTTGATTTGCAAGACCAAGCTTGACAGTGGCAGTCATTATTTCGTCATTTCTGAAAAAATAGGAGTAGCCACGGAAGCAAAAGTTCAGTTTTAGACGGGGCATTTCGTGACTGGACTTTTCCTTTCAAGGTAAATGCGTTTATCCCAAGTTTTTATTCTACACAGAATAATTGCTCAACCAAGAAAAATGTCCTCTCATTGTTAATGGTTTCTATCATTTCTTTTTCTTTCCAACTTTATTTGGTGGGGGAAGGGTTATATTTGAATGTCTGCATTGAATTGGTTAATTTAATGGCAATCTGGAAGATTCTGGTGCCTGACAAGATGTGAAAAGGTATGTATGGCATCGTTTCTATTTTCATTCATGCTTCTGTGAATATGTGAGTGTTTTTAAAGGGACATGTGTTTGTTTCTTTTCTCAACCTGGATCTGTAAGTGACTGTGGCCCTGTGGTTTTGTGTGATGTTTGGTCTTTCAGGGTCGGATGGCCCATCTTTTTGTCCAGGTGGCTGTGGTAGCATTTCTTTGAGGCAGTTGCAGATTCAGAGCCACTGATGTAAAGGTTACGATTGTACAGAAACTTGCCATGCTCTTCTCTTCCTTTCCCAGGGGTAAGGTCTAGTATAAGTTCATAGGATTAGTTCATACTCTGTTTACTGAGCATAAACATGTATTTCAATATATTTAAAATGCTCTCTAAATATTTTATCGTGCTTGACAAAGAACATCATTGACTTTTAATGAAAACAGGAACAAAAAAAGTGCTAGGAAGGTAGTTTCCACTGCTGATTCTGCTGTTTGTGGAAAGCATCCGGTTCTCCCAGCTCAGAGTTCTCTCACCCAGTTTCCCTGTGGCCTTTCTCACTGTTCTACATGCACGATCTAAAAACATCTGGTCGGATTGTGAGGTACTTGATAGAATGTTACTGTTGCTACTGTCCCTGGCAGTGAGGTCCTGCTTCCAGTCCCCCCCCGTGCCCCAGACCTTGGGAGCTGAACAAATAACTAGTGGCATTTGTTGTCTAAATCACCTTAAAACACAATAGATATAGCAAAGCCAAAAATACTTAGCATGGGTTTACTTAAATATGAAATAAAATTATGGCCTCCTAGAACTGTTTTATTGTAAAATAATAACATGTAAATAATAAACAG
This sequence comes from Myotis yumanensis, assembly GCF_028538775.1. NCBI lineage: Eukaryota > Metazoa > Chordata > Mammalia > Chiroptera > Vespertilionidae > Myotis > Myotis yumanensis. The sequence goes on from NW_027223768.1 coordinate 6,538,056, forward strand.
GGAACTGGTTAAACAAGCTATAATACACAGCTGTAACAGAAAGATCTATCACCATGAAAAATACTTAGAGAAAGTTTGTAGTGGCATGGGAGAATGTCTATGATAAAAAGCTTAGTTTGTGGATGTTTTTTTAAAGGATATATGAAGAAATATCTCAACTAGCCTTTTAAAACATGCATGGCAAACACTCTGATCTCACTTATAGTGGGATCTTTAAAAATCAAACTCATAGACACAGAGAACAGATGCCAGAGACAGAAGGGGGTGTGGGGAAAATTGGTAAAGATGGTCAAAGGTACAGACTTCCAGTTATAAGATAAATAAGATCTGGGAACAGCATGGTGATTATCTTAAATAATAAAAGGCTAATATGCAAATCGACCAAATGGTGGAACGACCGGTTGCTATGATGCGCACTGACCACTAGTGGGCAGACACAATGCAGGAGCCAGGCTTACGGCTGGTAAGCGCAACAGTGGTGGCAGGAGCCTCTCCTGCCTCCACGGCAGTGTTAAGGATGTCCGGGGGAGCGGGCCAAAGCCCTCAGCCAGATATCCCCCGAGGGCTCCCGGACTGTGAGGGGGCATAGACCAGGCTGAGGGACCAACCCTCCTCCCCCGCCCCGAGTGCACAAATCTTGTGCACCAGACCTCTAGTAGTTAATAATACTGTATTGCACATTTTAAAATTGCTAAGAGAGTAGATCTTAAACATTTTTATCATAAAAAAAAGTGTAACTGTGAGATGATAGATATTAACTAAACTCATTGTAATCATTTTGCAATATATATATATATCCAATCATTAATTGGTATACCTGAAACTAATACAATGATATTTCAATTATATCTCAATAAAACTGGAAAAAAGTGAAAAACTACATTTAGAATTTATGGAATACAAAAAAAAAGGAAATACCCTAAAATATTAAACTATGGGTAGTAAGAGTTTAGATGACTTCTGCTTTTTGGTGCTTTATACTTTTTGGTACAAATACATAAAAAATAGAGGGAAAATATAGAAAGCTTGATATATAACAAATAGAACCATAACCTAGGTGAGAATGTTTTCACTCGAAAAGACAATATGTGAACAGAATAGAAGTGTCTGATAGAACCTAGAGGAAGGACCTCCAGCAACAAAAATTTGTAAAAGTTCAATCAATACTGCATGGGAGAGGGAGGCAGATGCATCAGACCTAGAGGATACTCAGTTCAAAATATCCTTTCATCTCCCATCCTACTTCAATTCAATGCTTACCAAGCAAAATTATGGTTTTTATTGGCTTTCTTACATGTTCTGATAAGTGCTGCTCGTTATACCAACGTGCTCCTTATTTCAGTTTATACGTCACTCTCCTCTGAGTTGGTTGGTGGAAGTTCTTGTGTAACCAGTCAGTTCTAGGTGCCCTGATAAGATCAAATTCCTGGACCTGCAAAGCTGAGGACGGACTGCGGAGCTGTGGCAACCACACCACATAAAGTCTGTGACCACTGACCTCACTAGAACACTCGTCATGACCTGCCTCTCCTTGTTACTGCTCCTATGTCGAGGTCCCGGTTGACCCGTCCACTGCCTCTTCTTTCCAGGCTCTCTCAGAGGTTCCTTCTTTATTTCAGGGGAAGACAGAATGGGAGGAGGTTCATCCAAAAACGATCCCAACACTGGTAAGTTCGGGACAGAAACCGTTACCTGCCTCACTGCCTGGTTAAGTGAACTGGAATAATTGGGAGGTGCGCTTGGAGGGCTGTAATGGGACAACGTTTCTGAGGTTGGAAGGATTAGAATTCACCATGATGCAGTCATACTGGGGAGAGTGAGACGGGGAACCGGAGAGAACTGTCTGATCCTCTAGATTGGAGTACAGGATGTCTCTCTCCTTGGGATTAGACCAGCTAGGTAGTTTGTGGGAATCTAGTTGACTTCCCTCACTACCCACCCCATTTGTGGTGTAGGGATTGGGAACACTCACCGTGGCTGCCTTTGGCTTCACTACAAACAAATGAAAAAACAGCAAAAAAGCAGTGGGTGCCAAGGTCAGATTCCCAAGGACCTTGGGAAACACTAGTTCTAGGATCTCTGCTTAAATCTGGGAAACACAGGCGGTGTTTTTGTTTATCAAAGGGAGCTATGGGTTTATCTAAGGGACATACGCTAGGCTTTTCTTTCTTTGTAGCTGATGGTTTTTTAAGTTCCAGTTCTAATTTCCATGTTAAAGCACTCAGGACCTAAGGCAGGATGTTCTCTCCATTTTCGGAGTTGTAGTCCCTGTCATTAATCTCCACGGGTTACTTGGGTAGGGCGGGGCACCTGGGGGCATGTAAGCCTAGGTGAGGATCAGTGGCAGATACATTAACCCCCTTTATGTTCTCTCATTGACAAAGGAGTCCACACCACAACAGCTCCAAGAATTACCCCTGCACCCTGCCCTTCCGAGTAAGTGAGCATTCTCCCACCCACTTCCTCTTATACTACATGGCGCTTGATTTTGTGTTGACAGCTTTGCGTTATGGGCTTGGGACGGGACATCTGAGGAGAAGGGGCCAGAGACAATAGAAAAACTAAATCCATTTTTTAGCCTCTTACCTAGGGACCCCCCCCCCCCGCCCCGCAAGCCTCAAGAGATCCGTGAATCCTTTAAGTTTATAAATAAAATTTGTTATGTGGGGCCACCTATGAACATTTTTTAAAATTACAGTTGACATAGCATATTCTGTTAGTTTTAGGTGTACAACGTAATGATTCGACATGTGTATAACTTACAACATATCCTGTCAATCCCCCCTCCCGTCTGGTAACTGTCGATTTTTTCTCTGTATCTATGAGTTTGTTTTTGTTTTGTTTTATTTTGCTTTTTAGATTCCACATATAAGTGAAATCATATGCTATTTTTTTCTCTCTGATTTATTTCACTTAGCATAATACCTTCTAGATTCATCCATGTTGTCACAAATGGCAAGATTTCCTTCTTTTTTATGGCTAATATTCCAAGATATATATCACATCTTCTTTATTCATTTGTCTATTGATGGACACTTAGGTTGTTTCCATATCTTGGCTATTGTAAATAATGCTGCAGTGAACATAGGGGTACATATGTCTTTATAATTAGTGTTTTGGATTCCTTCAAATTCTACCTAAAAGTAGAATCACTGGGTCATAAGGCAATTCCATTTTTTATTTCTTTAGGAACCTCCATACTGTTTTACATATGGCTGTACCAATTTACAACCCCACCAACAGTGCACGAGAGTTCCCTTTTCTCCACATCCTCGCCAACACTTATTTGTTGATTTATTGATGATAGCCGTTCTGACAGGTGTGAGGTGATATCTCAGTATGGTTTTAATTTGCATTTCCCTGATGTTGAGTATACTTTCATGTCTATTGGCCATCTGTATGTCCTCTGGAGAAATGTCTACTCAGGTCCTCTGCCCATTTTTTATCGGTTTATTTTCTTGGTGTTGTTATATGAGTTGCTTATATATTTTGGATATTATTGAATGTATCATTGGCAAATATCTTCTTCCATTCAGAAGGTTGTCTTTTTGCTTTTATTTTTGATGGTTTCCTTCACTGTGCAAAAACTTTTTAGTTTGATGTAGTCTGGTTTTGTTGTTGTTGCTGTTTCCCTTGCCCAAGAAGAGACATCCAAAAAGGTATTATTACCAAGAGCAATGTCAGAGAGTTTATTGCCTATGTTTTCTTTTAGGAGTTTTATGATTTCAGGTCTTACTTTTAAGTATTTAATCCATTTTTTGTTTATTATTGTATATGGTGGTCCAGTTTCATTCTTTTGCATGTGTCTGTCCAGTTTTCCTAACACTGTTTATTGAAGAGATTGTCTTTCCCCAACTGTATATTCTTTCCTCCTTTGTCAGAGGTTAATTGACCACATAGGCATTGTTTGGTCCGCACCGAAAGGAGGCGGGCCAAAACTGTTGTGAGGGTTTAAGAAATTTTATTACATTCTCTCGCCGCTGGCTGAGACCAGTGTGTCAGCGTCAGCCCCAAGGGGGTGGTTATGTTCTCTTATATATGGTAGAAGTATGCAAAAACAGGGTCAGGATGTGGGTGCACAAGTTGGTCAAGCAGTGGGGAGGGCAGGAGTTGGTCAAGGGAGGAGAGCGCACAGGTCAGTAGGAGGGAGAGGACTTCTTATCTTGCTTCTGCAGGCACCAGCCCTCTGCCCCAAGCTATGGGGAAAGGCTTATAATAATACATATTTCAGAAAACATGTCCAAGTAGGAGAGATTAGGGGTAGTTCATCCTAACAGGCATGGGCTTATTTCTGGGTACTCTATTCTGCTCCATTGATCTGTGTGTCTCTTTTGATGCTAGTATCATGCTGTTTTAATTACTATAGCCTTGTGGTATAGTTTGATATTAGCATGATACCTCTAACTGTGTTCTTCTTTCTCAAGATGGCTTTGGCTATTCAGGGTCTTTTATGGTTCCATATAAATTTTAGGATTATTTGTTCTAGTTATGTGAAAAATGCTGCTGATAGTTTTATAGAGATTGCATTAAAATCCGTAGATTGCTTTAGGTAGCATGGGCATTTTAACAATGCTAATGCTTCCTGTACACGAGTACAGTATATATAGCCTTTCATTATTTGTGTCTTCTTCAGTTGCTTGCTTCAATGTCTTATAGTTTTTGAGTACAGGTCTTTTGCCTCCTTAGTTGAAGTTATTCCTAGGTATTTCATTCTTGCTGATGCAATTGTAAATGGGATTGTTTTCTTAATTTCTCTTTCTGATAGTTTGTTATTGATGTATTAAAAATGCAGCCAATTTCTGGTTATTAATTTTGTATCCTGCTATTTACTGAGTTCATTTATTCTAATAGCTTTTGGGTGGACTTTTTAGGGTTCTCTATATGTATAGTATCATGTCATCTGCAAATAAAGACACTTTTACTTCTTCTTTTCCAATTCAGATGCCTTTTATTTCTTTTTCTTGTCTGATTGTTGTGGCTAGGACTTCCAATGCTATGTTAAATGAAACTGATGAAAGTGGATGTTCTTGTTTCTGATCTTAGAGAAAAAGCTTTTAGCTTTCTCCATGGAGTATGATGTTAGTTGTGGGTTTGTCATATATGGCCTTTATGATGTTGAAGTATGTTCCCTCTATCCTCACTTTGCTAAGAGTATTTATCATAAATGAATGTTGGATTTTGTCCAATGCTTTTTCTGCATCTATCTGATATAATCATATGATTTTTTTTTCATTTTGTTTCTGTGGTGTGTTACATTAATTAATTTGTGTATATTGAACCAGCCTTGCATTCCAGGAATAAATCCCACTTGACCATAATATATGATCTTTTTAATGTGTTGCTGAATTCGGTTTACTAATATTTTGTTGAGGATTTTTACATCTTTGTTCATGGCCTATAGTATAGTTTTCTTTTCTTTTTTTTTGCGGGGGCGGGGGGGGGGGGGGGGGGGGTAGGGGGCGGAGGAGGTAGTGTCTTTGTCTGGTTTTGGTACCAGGGTAATGGTGGCCTTATAAAATGAGTTTGGGAGCTTTTTCTCCTCTTCAATTTTTTGGAATAGTTTTAGAACTATGATTATTTTTTGAGGGAAAGAGAGTTCACAGCTTTCATTGAGGCTTTCAAATGGATCTGAAACCCAAAACCAAAAAGTTGAAAAGCAGTGGGAAGTGTGAAAGCTATTTTAGAGGCTTACCATAGAAGGAAAAGGTTACACACTGATCTTTAAAGGACCTTCAAAAAGCCCAGAAGGTCATCTGCTCCCTCTTTTTGCCACAACAGCAAAGAACTTCATTTGGCCTTAGCCTTTCTTGCTGGGAGTCTACTGACATTGCTGCTGGTGGCCCTTGTCTTCTTCATCATAAAGAGCTACAGAAAATGTGAGTGGCCTCCGAGAGACGGGGCAGCAGTTCTTTCTCTGCTGTTGAGAATAGAGTTAGCCTTGAATGGCTAATGGAAAGAAGGGGATAAAACCTGCTCAGCCCACCTTCTCTGCAGACCACAGATTTGAATTCCTCCACTTCTCAGCTGCCCTCCAGACCCTCCACCTTTCCCACCCGCACCACCTCCCTCCCAGCCCACCCCTTCACCCAAAACCAAAGGGAGAGGCTTCTAATTCCTCCAGACCCCATTGGTGAGATTTGTCCCCTTTTTTCCTGGCACTTATGGCAGATCACTCAAGTCCCCACGCTCTGGATCCTCACTCAGATTCTCTTGCCAAGGTAAGATGACCACGCTGTTTCCATGACACTGGAGACCTGCTGCCATTGGAATTTCCCTCTATGCTCTATGGCTTATCCACTAAACAGTAGTATTGCTTTCTGGATGCTGGGCAGTGATTCTTTGAAGGGTTCTTCTGGTCTTTTTGGGTCTTCTCTGACTGAAGCTTTCAAGTTGCTTCTGAAGAGACACATTCCTCCAAATTGAACTCGCTCATTCCTCCTCCTCCTTCCTCTGTAGTTGTCATCCAACCCGGAGGCGGCACTTACCTCTGCCAGCATGGCTCTCAAAACCTCAAAAGAAAAGAGAGACGACTTGATTGCAAACCATTCTGCAGACTCGAACTCCGTTATCTATGCTCAGATTAAATTGGCAGACTCATCCTGAGTTTCCAATAAGGCTTGAATCCAGTTCCTCTCACGTCAGCTGCATCTTCATACATCGCTTTTCCTTTGTAGAAAATTTGGACCACAATCTGGGTGAAACTGCAGATGGAGTTGTTTGGGTGTGATCTGGCAACTGGCTATCAGTTTTGTGACCAGGGTCAGTCTTATTCCTGTATCTCCCACTTGGACTAATAAAAATGGAATTCTCGGAGAACCGCGACTGCCCCCCTTCGTTCTCTTCCAAAGTGTGTGCTACAAGCTCAGTGCACCAAGAGTGTTCACTCAGTGTCATTGATCAACTTGGGAAGAGTTAACCAACCTAACAATCTAACAAGAATTACAAATAAAAGCAAACCCTCTGCGACGTTGGCTCCTTCTTCATGTGTCCCTGTTACCTCCAGATATCAGGGCCAAAAGATCTCCAAGTGATGTTAAAGGAAAAGGCACGCAGTTGAACACAATTCTGCATATTCTTGATTCATGTGGAAAATACCTGCGTATGTGTGTGTGTGTGCACACCTGTGTTTGTATACTATATTCAGGGTATCCCAAAAAAACGTATACTCACTTCAATAGCTGATAGCTCAGTTTTGAAAATGAAATATTTTAATGAACACTGCCTTTATAATTATTCAAAGTGTGTATATACATTTTTTGGGACATCTGATATTTAGTTTGTCCTCAGAAGGAAACACAGTTAACTGGTCTTTGTGATCACCCCTGATAACTGAGGGGCTGAGGGGTGGCATGGAAGGACATAGACTTTCCCTTAAATGCCTTTTGTAACTTTTTAAAAAATATATTTGTATTGATTTCAGAGAGGAAGGGAGAGGGAGAGAGAGAGAAACATCAATGATGAGAGAGATCATTGATTGGCTGCCTCCTGCATGCCCCCCACTGGGGATCAAGTCACAACCTGGGCATGTGTCCTTACCTGGTATTGAACCCGGGAGCCTTCCATCCACAGGCTGACGCTCTATCCACTGAGCCAAACCCGATAGGGCCTTTTGTAACTTTTAACATTCTTCCTTTACCTGTTGAGCATCTTCAGGGGCCTGATACCCAGCGCTCATTTCCCCACCTGAACTCTGAACCAACTAAGAGAGAAGAGGACTCGGCAGACCGAGAACAAAGTACCATCTTTATGACAGAGTCCACACTGGAAAGGACAGTGTGTCCTGGAGCTGCAGACAGTGGGCTTCAGACCAATGAGCCCTGTGGGGATAGAGCTGCACTGAGGCAGGTCCCTCCCACCCAAACTGGTGCCGGCTAGCCCCATGAGCTTCAGGTCACGTGCTCTTTGTAAGCTGCACCCAAAGATTAAAAAAGAAAGAGGAAGCACAGAGTAGGTACGCCCAGTTCTGCCTCCAGTTTCCCACACTGTGCCTCCAAAGGGGCGTCGCTGTGGGGTGTCACCCCAATGGGGCTCAGTGCACAGGGAAGGAAGCAGGAGTGGGGAGCCTCCTCCACAAACCTCTTTTAAAAATATGTCAAATAATGTTTTTAAAAATCAATGTAAGAAAATTAAAGTTCATAGAGCTAACATAATCTACCCCACGTGTGGCAGAGCAAATGGAAACCAGATCCTCTGACTTCTGATTCCTGCATGTGGCCTACACTGCCCGCTGCCCCAGCACGAAGAGGGGCAGAGGAACCAGACAGGTAAGGGGGCAGGCCACATGGGCAGGAGAGCGTGATTTTTCTGAGACAGAGCAGCTGCTCCTGACAGCTGGCTTTTGAGGAGACAGTGAAATTGGGGTTTGATTGAGGGAGCTGACAGGTCCAGGAGAAAGACACGTTAGGGATGCAGGCTTGAGAAGAGGCCTGTGCACATCAGAGCAGGCAGCCCCACGAGGGCAGCAGAGCGCCGCCAGTTCTCCCCTGACAAGGAGGCCTCATTCACTTCCTTTACTTTTTTTTTAAGATTAACTTTTTACTTCTCTTTTTAAAAAATATTTTTATTAATTTCAGAGAGAGAGAGGGAGAGAGAGAGAAACACTAATAATGAGAGAGAATCATTGAATGGCTTCCTCCTGCACGCTGGGATCAAGCCCACAATCGGGGCATGTGCCCTGACCAGGAATCAAACCATGACCTCCTGGTTCATGGGTTGACACTCAGGCACTGAGCCACACCACCACTGAGCCACGCTGGCTGGGCCTCATTCATTTTCAAAGGTTCCCAAACTCTAGGAGGACATCAAACAATTCTACCCGCCCCAAAGCTAGAAGCCACATCAGCTTCTCAGTTCAGAGCCAGTTCCTTAGCCACGTGTATGTGAAATATCAGATTCATTGTTTTCCCTCTGTTTTCATGAAGCTTCCCATTTTTAACAGCAGAGCTCTGTTTTCAAAGTCTTGTTTGGTTTTTTTTTTGTCTCCCTGTCATGAAGAGTGATGTGCAACTAGCCTTGCTGGAGAGTGAGATGAGTGAGTGAATAGCTGACTGTTGATTGGGAATCTTTGCAGGTGAAGGAAGAAACGAGGCCCTGGATCATGGAAGCAGATAAGCCTGTAGGGCCCTCAGGGAGGTAAGTGTAACTCTCCCAAGACGTCTAGAGTGGCTTCGTCTTTCGTGGAAGGTGGTTGTCTGCTCTCTTGCCTGCTGTCGTAGGCAGTCCTCACTGAGCCCAGACTGGATTGCTGTTTGTAGTGGCTCCTCTAGTGAGTTCGGTGCATGGCCACAGGGGAGGGATCGGGGCTGGTTTGTGGCTGAGGGATAAGACAGCACTTTGATGCTGGATCTGAGAATCTGGAAGGAAGGGGGACTGGCTGTATGGAAACACGGAAGATGTAGGAACGGGGTGACATCCACACGCCTCCCCTTTTCTTCAGGCTGTTGACTGGCTTTGAGTTCCCTCCCTGTGGAGAGAGGGTTTCTTTGGGATGATGATAAAGGAACTGTGTTCATGAAGGACTTTGGAGAGCCTGGACCTGAAGGTGCAGGGTGTGTGCAGAATCGAGCCAACCTCCCTGTCCTAGCCCTGCTCAGGCCAAAGGGCCACTTGAGGATCCTGAGCACTGAGTCTGGCCAGCACCCTATTGGAAGAGACCAAAAGAGCAGGGTTTTTATGAGGACAGAAGAAGCAGTATGGGGAGACCCTGGAAACTCCCTGAAATAGCAGGAGAGACACTACATGGGGAGAGAGGGTGCAGACACACAGGTGGGAGCTAAGAGAGGTGGGTGCAGACATGCTGGTGGGAGCCAATTCGGTAATTTGGGTGTTAATGACAATATAACCTCACTTGCACCTACAGTGGCTGATGCCTCTGCCTTGACTTGTGTTCCTGATTTGAATGAATATCTCATTTAAGCTTTTGCATTTTGGTTTCTCGTTGACCAAAACCAGCATCCATTCAGTCTTCAAAGAGCAGTTTCCCGTACAGTCTTTCACTAAGAGAATCTGAAAACCAAGGATTTAGCCTCCCTCTCTCCCTTTCTTTGGGTAGGACAGCACGTAATATTAATTCAGGAATTAATTGGAATATTATACTTTAAAAGAAACTTCCAGAAATATTTTTCCCGTGACACCCCAGGAGAAGTCATACTTTGGAGTTCATTCAACACTGGTTAGAAATTTATTGGCTCACAGATAAAATACAAGTGATCTCCTGGGCCCCCGACTGAGGTTCTGCCCCTCCTCTTCGCTTCCAGCCGGCTCAATGCATGAGAACCAAGATCTCGAGGTGTTCTCTGACTAGCCTTGCGCAGGTGTGGCCACTGTTCTTACATAGCTGTAGATGTGGCTGGTTGTCATGGTGATTCTATTGGAGCATCACTTTGCTTATGAGCTAAATAAATCTTAAGTCACATCTGTCCAGTTTGAGCCAGTTCCTTTGAAGTCTGGACACACAAGGTGGGGCTTCAAAGAGTTTACTTTATTGGAAACAAAAGGAAAAATGGAGTTGAGATCTACTGCCTACCCAGGCCAAGTGTTTCTTCAGCCAAAGTTACCAACTCTCTCATGAGGGCTTCCTGGGGACTGAACAGCACAGTTTGTTTTCAGGGCTGAAATCAGCTGGTTATTATTTGGAAAGGAAAGGTGGACAGGTCCGAATAGCCTGCCCTGCATGGATCTCCTGCTCTCTGGTTAGGAACAGGGAGCCCTAAAGATTGGGTAGTTGTGGGGCACAGAGCTCAGGCAGAAGAGCCAAGGAGGGAACCTACCAGAGGTGTGGCGAACGCAGAAGCAGCTTGCCTGGTTTTCTGGCTTCGAGTTAGGCCTTTACCTGTAATCGCCCGAAGGCAGAAGGCTTCAAGGCCACGCCTCTCATGACCGGGTCAAGGGTTGAGGCTGGTGGGCCCATCCTCTTCCACTCCTGACCCTTCTCAAGGTGACCTTTCTATGCCCCCTCACCTGGGGGCCCCCTTTGACAGGAGGCGTGGCTTCTAGTCCCTCCAGGGGGAACAAAACGTTTCAATCAAGGAGTAAGGCTGTGCTGGGCAGGCGGGTGGCCCCCAGTCCTGGAAGCTGTGCTGTGGTTGTCTCAGGGCCTCCCTCCTCCCTGGTCCACACACCTCCACTTACGAGGGGGACTGTGCTGTCTCTGTCACATCTCATGGTGCCTTTGTCACCGGGAAGCAGAACCTCCCTGAGCCCCTGGCTGTCTGCATTGGCTTCCATGGGTCCAGGCAGTAAGAGGAGGTCACATTTACCCATTTGAAAGCTGCTTCTTGATCCCTTTTATTTTCCCTACACTGCGCACCCCCCCCCCTCCCGCCCACCAACCACTGCTTACTTCTTCTGTTTCTTTGAATCCTCCTCCTTTTGAACAAGTGAGTCATTAGGGAAATGATCCCCACCCCTGTGATCAGTACGCAGGTGATGAGAATGGACATCCTGGAAGGAACCACAGACAGTTTTATGTCCCTCGGAAGAGGCCACCTTTCGACTGCCTGCTCAGGATCCCCTTGTCTGAGATCAGTCCCCTCGGCCCTGTTCCTGCCCCGGCCAGTTCCAGCAGCTCCTGCCAAGCGTATGCCTTCCGAGTGGCCGCCACCCTCCAGACCACACTTGATTGCACCCAGGGTGGGTAGGTGTCTGCGCTGGGCTGAGTCCCTTCCTCAGAAACTAACCTGGGACCTTGGAGAAGAAGAATCCAGTCCAAGACTAGCTAGGCCTCTGAAGGGGAGACAAGAACTCAGGAGCTAGACATGGGTATCTATCTTCTCCCAGGGCAAAATGAAGACTAGAGGGCGGGACGGGGGAGGCAAACACACACAAGAGCAGCCAATGGGAGACGGAGATGAAGTCCTGCTGACTGAGGGCGGCCACATCCTGCCCTTGCATTTAGCAGACACCGCTCTCTCCTCCTTTTAAATGAAAACGGCGACAGGGCATCCTGTGACCAAGAGCCCTAAACTATATCCTTTTGGAAGGAACCATATGGTCCCATTGGAGAGACCTCGTTGAGGTGGAGAAACAATATGCAGCTGAAAGTGGCAGGTGTATGAGTCAATGGTCATGTCTGCTCACCTGTAGTGATCTGCCTTGTACACAGGTTTGGAAGCCCTGCAGCTTCTGTTCATGTTCCCTGACGCATCTGCATCAGAAAGGATTTGCTAAGAGCCAAGCAAGGCCCATTCCCAAGCCCACCCTTTGCCTCTACATCTGTCTCTGGCATCCCTTCAGTCTCCACAGCGTGAATGATGGCTGGGTCATGCAGAGGCACCACGCGCAGCGGCATGAAAGGTACCCTGCAAGGAGTGAGGTCGAGGGAACAAGACACTGCACTCTGCTCGCTGAGCCACCCCTGTAGGGCACCCCCACATAGACCCCTGGCATGCCCCTTACCCTTCACAGACCAAAAGTCACTGGTGTGGGCTCCTCTGTAGTCAGTCACGACCAGCTCGGTGAAGTCCATGTCATCCCGGGCAAAGTCCCGCTGGATGCCGCACCAGTACCAGCCCGCGTCCTCTTTGGTCAGGCAGGACACAGTGACAATGAGCTGCTCCCCGGTGTCCCTCAGGGCCACGCGGCCCGTGCTGTTGGGTGTGAAGGCGATGATGTTGCAGTAGTCCCGGTAGTAGCCTCGGCACCAGTACTTGAGATGGTCCTTGTAGTGGGCGCCGTAGCTGCAGACAGCAGACACTGTGTCCAGCACAAAGCTCTCCTTGACCTTTTTGTCCATGACCATGGCCTCTGTCAAAAAAAACACACACAGGGAGGCAGGAGAGGTAAGGGGGGACCAACAGTGATGGGGAGACTTGGCTCAGAGTGGTGGACACACACTACAGTGATGATGTATTATAGAGCTGTACCCCTGAAACCTACATAATTTTATTAATGTCACCCCAATAAGTGCAATAAAAAATAAAAAACACTACACACACATGTATGAAAACACCAGTGTTCTTTTAATGGGTTGCAGCTCCTGCCCTCCTTGAGGAAAATTAATGAAAACATTGGAGGCTGATTTTTGCCTGATTGGGGTTGGCAACTGTTATGGGCTGAGTTGTGATCCCTAAAATTCATACATTGAAGTGCTGCCCCGTCCCTCAGAATGTGACTGTATTTGGAGATAGGACCTTTAAGTAGGCAATTACATTGAAATGGGGTTGTTAGAATGGGCCCTAGTCCAACATGACTGTTGTCCTTAAAAAAAAGGAGATTAGGACACGTGGCAGAGGGAATGACCATGTGAGGACACAGCGAGAAGGCGGCCCTCTGCAAACCAAGGAGAGAGGCCTCAGGAGAAGCCAAGCCTGCCAACACCTTGACCTTGCGCTTCTAGCCTCCATGACTACATGGGAATAAATCTCTTGTCAAAGCCGCCCGGTCTGTGATGCCTGTTACAGCAGGCCTAGCAAATGCCTAGCAAATGAACACAGCAGCCCTGGAGAAACCTTCCTCCCACGCTTCTGGGCTGGTAAAATATGGACCCCTGTCTGCAAGAACTGAGGAGGCCTCTCAATATTGCTTGACGGGAGGCTTGAAGAGCCTGAGGCTTACTGTTCATAGATCCTCTGCCCCCAGCCACACTCCCCCACAGACCACCTCGGACCCTCAAAAAAAAAAGAAGGTTTGGGGTTTAAGTTGACTGTATGGAGCTGTTCTTAGAGACCAAGAACAACTTATTTCCTCCCTACAAGACTTCGATATTGCATAATGAGGAAGTCGTGCACACCACGTCCAGCTTGACCGTGGCTGGGGAAGTGTCCAACCAAGCAGAAGAAATGGGGGCAGCAACCTGTCCGTATCAGCCTCCAGATATGTGCTGGGCTCCCCTCAAATGCCACCTCCAGTGTGGCTCACGGTGAACGGGACCACCCTGCAAAGCAGGCTCATGTCCTTGGTACCAATGGGTATCATTTGGTATTTTGTTCTCATATCAACCTCACAAGGAAGATCATGTGATGCTCAGTTTACAGGCAGGGGCGCTGACCCAGAGAGACCCCAGCAACTCTCCAAGGTCACATGGCTGGAGCAACAGAGCCAGGGCCAGCCCAGTCCTCGGAGTCTTATCTTTGGCGTCAAGAATGGGCAGAAAGGGGAAAGTCTTACCCTCGTCTGTCTGCACAAACATTTTTGAAGGGGAGATGGGGGAAGGGAAGGGGAACTTAAACTGAGAGAGAGAATGCAGGGCCCTCATTTTAGCCGAGGGTTTCAAACCCCCCACAGCCCTCTAATCAGAGCTAAGAACAAGAACTATTTTGGACAAGATCTATTTTCACCTCCTATTTCCCCACCCCACTCCTTCGGCAGTTGGCGCTAGTAAGTAGGAGAGGAGATGGTACTGGAAGGTCCCTGGGAAGTTGGGGAAGCTGGTGACATTTCTTCCCATGTCTTACCTGAAAGGACAGTCAGGGAGAGCAGGACGAAGAGCCCCATGGCTGGACGGAAATGAGGGATCTCAGCAATCCTGGATCTGTTTAAGAGAAACAGGTATCTATTGCTCAAGGTGGTTTTATCCTGTTTGGAGAAACCAGGGGAGCGGGAACGACTGGCTAATCCAGGCATTGCTGCCATGTTCAGGTGTCCAGGTTGTGCATGGCACGAGGGTACCTCCTCGGAGGAATGCCATTCATGGACGTGAATGTATAGAATAAAGTGGGGCAACTGAGAAAATTCCGGGCTTCCGGGCAGAGCCCCAAGCAGGAATGGAGATCCCCATCCTGGATGAACCCACCCGGACACAATCAGAGGAGCACATGGGCACACAGTGGCTGGCACTCTGTCTTCCCAGAGGCCTCTCCTCGGGTCCATCCCCCACTCATGGAGGCCCAAGTCCTCTTTAGCGCAGAGGAAGACTAGCAAGGAGATTCCTACCTCCCCTGACTCCCGAGTGGACACAGAAGCCTCACTGGGGCGTGGAGTCAGGGGTGGAACGTGAAGCTGTCAGTAGCAGATGTGCCCGGTGGCATCTGCAATGTGTGAGCAGGCCCACAACCAGCCCAGGAAACCAGCCCCTTATCTACAGTAAGAGGCCCAGGGACCAGCCTGCTAGCAGTCAGACGAGCAGGAAGCTAGTACTAGCCCAGACCGCCCAACAATAACCCATCAACCATCAGCCCCAAGGGGCCAGGACTTGATAATAACTGACAGCTCCCCGACATTTTTCTCCTGCTTCCAACTTGGGGCCAGCCAGAGAAAGGCCAATATGCTCCCCTAACCAAGCGCACAGGAGGCGCCCTGTAGTCAACCCGCCTGCAGCTCCCCAGGACAACAGCCTCCAGCCAGGCCCTGAAGCCTCCTTTTCTCCCAAAATAGAGCTTCCCCACCACTCCGCCCCCTCTACTCTCTGCCAAGATGCTCGGTGGTGGCTGACTCCCTTGTTACCGTAGGCTCAGGAGAAATGACCTTTGCTTTTCTCATCTGGTCTTAGCTTATTTCCATAGCTGACTTGATAAAACATTGGGCACACTGACCCAGCTACTCAATATCTGTCTTTGTTCCAGGGAAGTCATACAGAGGAGGAGGAAGCAACTTCGTTTTGTCAAGGTGGTCTTCCCACTTTATTGCTTTAGAATAAAAGCCCAGCAGCTCCCCTCTGCTGTGCAGCCCGAAGGGAACTAGCCAGGAGGTAGAGTCGGGGAGACCCTGTGACGTTACCTCTAAACCTGAAGCCGGCGTGGAACTCATCACTTCTACCCAAGCTCCTCACCTGTGATTCTCGGTTCAACTTTTTTGAATTCACTCCAAGGGACATTTTCACTTTAAGGGCTACTTCTGGGCTGGTGGAACACCTTAGCTCAGGAGACACCCACATAACCAAAAAATAAATAAAAAGTCAGCTCCATTGGGAAGAAGAGGAGGAGGAGGAGAAAGGGAGAAAAGAAAAGAGTGTTTTCCTGACTCTCAGGAGCTACAGCCCCTAGGATGACATCAGATGATCCTGGACAGACGGCTGTTTTGTTTGGCGGGAAATGATCACTTTATATCAAGTTTCCAAAAAGGGCTGACGCTGAGTGTTGCTACAGCAATGAAGTTCGAGACTGCAAATTAAGAAGCTCGTGTGAAGACCAGTGGGGACTGAGAAGGAACCAGTATCTCCCCTCAAGTTGCCAACTGGGAAAGGTGGTTCCTGGGCAGAACAGTGTGCAGGGGTCACCAGCAGCCCCAGAGGAAGCCCAGGGCCTTGTCCCGGAGGGGCATTCTAACTACACGCAGACATTTAATTCAGCGGGGGAAGCCTTGACTCGAATAAGTGGATACCACTAAGAAAAAAGCCTGGGCAGTGGGTGCAATTCTTAAGGAAAAATATCCCCCAAAATGTTGAAAGGGAGAGATTGTCAGGAATAAAGCCATATGCCACTCCCAGGGACCGACAGGGACGGGGTGGCGGGGGGGTGGAGGGGCATGTTCCAGTCTTCTGCCTGCAAGATATGATTGTGAGTGACACCAGGAAGTGGGCGGGTGGGGTGACCAAGTTGAACTTCCCAGTGTTGATTCCTCCTGGGGTGACAGGAGGAGAAACAAGAACCCTTCCCTGAAATGTTAACCAGATAAACATCAGGCTCCAGTCTAAGACGGCGGTTCGGAGAAACTTTCAGGACTGGCTAAGAATTAATAAAAACCGTTTCAGCCACTTACCCTCTGGGACATGGTTTCGTTGAAATCCCCACCTGGCGGCTCTCATCAAGCCAATGTACTTACTGTCTTGGGAGTGAGCGTCCACAGATGTGAATTTGGGTGGACAAACCAGGGATGTCAACTTGACTCTCCAAAGCCACGCTCAGTGCTTGAAGGATGTGACTTAAACTCTGCCCCTGTGTGGCGTCCTGATTTTTAAGAGAGAAGGCCCTGACCGGTTTGGCTCAGGGGATAGAGTGTCTGCCTGCGGACTGAAGGGTCCCAGGTTCGATTCCAGTCAAGGGCATGGACCTTGGTTGCGGGCACATCCCCAGAAGTGGGTGTGCTGGAGGCAGCTGATTGATGTTTCTCTCATCAATGTTTCTAACTCTCTATCCCTCTCCCTTCCTCTCAGTAAAAAAAAATCAATAAAATATACATACTTTTTAAAAAGATATAACTAAGGAACAAACAAACAAACAAAAGCCAGCAGCCCTCGAGTACACAAATTGTAGCTTGTGTCCATGCATCTGCTACTGTCCATTAGGTGAACTTGAGAGTTTGGGCTTTGGAGTAGTTCCAAGTTCCTCTTCATGTCTGAGAATAGGTGGTGAGAAGCCGGGGTCCTCCCATAAGGCAGGAGTCAGTTTATATCCTGGTTCTCCTGCTTGTTAATTGCGTGACTATAGACAGATTGCCTAACCTCTCAGTTCTTTCGTCTGCAAAATGGAGATGATGATACTGGTGGTACCTACCTCAAAGATGGTCAAGATCTAAAAAGACAATGCATGCGCAGTGCTCAGTGCATCGAAAGTACCCAACAGATACTAGCTATGCCCTTGTCTCTTTTTGCCCCGCCCCCACTACTCCCATTACAATGAAACACCAGACGAAATGTTAGGCCTCAGCTCTAGAGGAAGAATCGTTCTTCCTTATCAATCCGAGAATGGATCAGAAAGTTGACAAGTGCTCTGATCAGCCCAGGAAAAGGGAGCAGAGTGTCTTGGGGTAAGGAGTGAGGGGCCCAGAATTCATACAGGTGAGCATGACACGTGGCTCCAGGTAGCAGGTGGGCTGAATGCCAAGAGCTGGATCTTCAAGCCCCGAGTGACCCTGGCCCTCAGCAAAGAGCTCCACAATCACTGGTCATCATCTTTTATTGACTCAGATACATTTACAGATGGATTTGGCAGTGTAAGTATCCCCTTAAACTCAGCTCACTCCTGTCCCCACCGTCTCCCGGGCATCTGCTGAGAGCAGGGTCCATGGAGTGGAACAGAGTCGCCACCACAGGCATGTCCAGCCTGAATGGGACCTTTTATCAGTAAATCAATGAGGCATCCTTCAGATTCTGTGACTTCTTTTGGGGGGGAAGGAGGAACACGGGCAATATTAACAATAGAACATTGTACTCAAGTCAGGCATCCAGAGAATTGAATTAGGGAGGAATGACAAAGGGGGGAAAAAAATCAAATTAGAGGCAGAGGGTAGTAGAAGAAGTACAATCGGAGATAGCCGGCCAAATGCTTCCCACATCAGTGGGAGGAATAACGGACGTGAAAGACCTCGGCCCAGGTGGATAGGACCTGAATTGTGTGTTGATGTTGAATCTGAAGGTCAGACAATCATCTTTCATGGATAACTACTAAGAAATCTGTTCAATATGTGGGTCCAAGGAATCAGAGGGCTGGCAGTTCATACAGGTTTTGAAGATAAAGAAATAGGTCTCCTTGAACTTTTTTATTTTAAAGGCATAGACGATAGGGTTCATCATGGAGTTCGCGTGAGACAGCAGGATGCCCAAGTTCAGCACCACCTGGGGCACCTCACCATCAAAGTAGATGATGCAGTTGATGATGGATAAAGGCAGCCAGGACAAGGCAAACAGAAAGAGAACCAGGAACAAGGACTTGGCCGTCTTGAACTCCCGTCCATAAAATGAACCTGTCTCCCTGGAGCTGGAAAAGTTCAGACTGAGTTTGTTCCGGATGATACAGAAGATGTCCATATAGATGGCGCACATGGCAACCAGGGGGATGAAAATCCAAGTGAAGAAGCTGAAGTACACCATGTAGTCCATCCTCATGACCGAACGGAACTGGCAAGGAAAGAAGGTCACATTTCTGGGGAACCCCAGGGACAGTTTCTTGTTCCAGCCGAACATGGGGGTCAACCCCACCAGGATTGACAGCAGCCAGCAAAGACCCAGGGCACACCATATTCTCCTCTGAGTGGTGACACTCCTGTATCTGTTTGGATGGGAGAGAGTGGGTGAGTTCACAGCATTTGCTAAAGGGCGGGGTGGGCAGCCGGGGGTGGAGGGGGGGTGCGGGGGGGGAGGGGGGAGGTGGAGATGGTCAAGGAGAGAGGGATGGAGAGTGTTGCTATTCTATGATGATTTTGGCTAAATGCTACTGAATATGAAGACAAGATGAACAGACAACAATTAGAAAAAAATCCCAAAACCTCTCTGGGGGAGCTTTCTAAAGAAGCATGATCTGGTCCTCTCTGTGTGGCTCAGTGGTTGAGTGCCGATCTCTGAACCAAGAGGTCACCGGTTTGATTCCCAGTCAGGGCACATGCCCAGTTTGTGGGCTCAATCCCTAGTAGGAGGTGTGCAGGAGGCAGCCGATCAGTGATTCTTTCTCATCATTGATGTTTCTCTCTCTCTCCCTTCCTCTCTCTGAAATAAATAATAATAAAAACATACTTAAAAGGAAGTATGACCTGTAATGGATCAGGATTATGCTACCTGGACTCAGGTGCTCACACGCTGCACTCACAAGTCCATTTCCAGCCCAAGAATTCTTCAGTTCCTGGGAGGTAAGAGTCAGTCATCTAAGTCTCCTGGGATCGCCTACCTGGTGAGAAATGATCTCCAAGCATGTTTGCCTGCATTGTTTGCTCGTTGGGTTACTTTTTTGTTCTGGTGTCCTTTAATTATACTCTGCCTCCCCCACACCCCCTCTTTCTTTGAATACCCTGCTTTTCTTCTTACACTGACACCACACTTGGTGTTTGAGTTCAATGACTCCGTGGAGTTGGGAAGGTCATGTTGAAATGCTTCTAGGACCATAAATGCTCATCCATTGAGAGTTGCCATTTCTCCTTAACCCGTCCTTCCTGACAACGTTCTGCACAGACTGCAAGAAGGGCACTGACGTTGGTAAGCACTGTGCACTTAGTAGACTTTCTCTTAATGAAATCTCACAATTTTTATGAGAATCTCCATTTCATTAATAAGAGTGAAAATAAATAGTAGGGTTACCATTTATTGAGCCTAGACTGTGGGCCAGGCATTGTTCTAAGAGCTCTGAGTGTGTCAATCCACTTCATCTTATGAGGAAGGTGCAATCGCTGTCCCCCTTTTATAGGTGAGAAAAATTAAGTAACTTCTACAGATCAGAAGTGGAGAAGCTCACACTGAAAAGAGATAAGGCGCAGAGCATCGTAGCCATTATGTGGTAAGATGAGGAACCAAAGAAGAGAAAGTTCTATCCTACGCCCAAGATCAGATTTCAGGGTCTGGGATTTGAACCCAGGCTTGTTTGTGTCAAAAGCTTGTCTGCAGCTCCCTCACATGCTCCTTCCCCGAGAGGAGAGAGGAGGAACACGAGACGCATGCAGTCAGGGGAACCGGATTCCTCCATTTGGTGGTCTGTTCCATTCACTTGGTCACATGAGAAATTGTCACTATTCTGTGCAATGGGGAACTTTTTTGGTCCCCTTCTTGACATGGAGGAGGAGGAAGCAAAGTGGAAGCAACTTTAAAATAACCTACAGTTATTTGCAAAGAAGAGAAGCGTGAGCTTATCTTAGATGTCTGTTCCTTATCTTATCTAGCAGGTTTCTACCGCTTCTAAAAGTCAAGAGCGTTGTTTACTAATGAAAAATGCATCAAGCTTTGATCGTCGCTGGCTCCCCTGGCTGATCGAGTGCATAAGCCCCAAGTCCCTGGACAGGGATTCCTCTTTCTCGCTCCTGAGTCTCAGCTCGTCACTGCCGAAGCCCTCACACACCAAGTGGTGAAATGAGCCTCTTTCGGGCTCAGGGGCCAATTTGGATTTGCTTTTGTTCAAAAAGTCTGGGACCTGAACCTTGCAGTCCCGTTTCCCAGGCACCTCTATCACCGCCCCACCCCACCCTTCTTCAAGCTGGTTACCTGACCGTGAGCTTGACCCGCAGGTATCTGTCCACAGCAATGGCTAGCAAGAACATGATGGAGGCATGAGTGAAGACCAGCAGCAAGCAGGTCATGAGAAGGCAGCTGTAGAAGTGGACCGTGAGGCCCAGGCTGACGACAACGGCCAGGGGCATGACCAGCACCCCAACAGCAATGTCAGCCAGGGCTAGGGAGACAATGAAATAGAAGGTGGTGGTATGCAGGCTACGGTTCAGCTTGACCACCCAGATGACCAGCACGTTGCCCAGTATGGCGCAGAGCCCAATGACAATCTCCATGATGATGTAGAATATGCTGGCCCACGTCAGGGTGGTGCTGTTGACAGGCATCTTGGTTTCCCAGAGGAGCCTCCCGGGTGACAGGTGCACAAACAGGCTCCGGGCGGGCCGGGGAGCTCAGCTCTTGCTGGAGGTCCAGGTGCAGCAGCCACAGCCTACAACTCACAACTCGCCCATGCCTTCTGGTCTCTGGTGGGGCGCGCCCCTGGAGGACCTCCGCTCCTTAGAGAGAGCCCATCACAGGGCTCACTTCCAGCCCCTCTGCCGGCCACACATCCCTGGGCTCCCAAAAGCTTCGTGGGCTGAATCTGAAAGAACTGTCGCTTTTAGTTCCCCAGACAGATGCGCTCAAGGACTCCGCCTTCCCCTGTCCCGTAGGGCTCACGAAGCTCCATCAAGATAAGCAGCCCTCTTCAGCATGTTTCAGGAAGTGAGATGGGCCAAGAGGAAGCACAGAGCCAGGGACCCTCAGCAAGAAGATGGAGAGGACGGAGGAGGGCGTGTGAGTGGCTTGGAGAAGGCTCAGCATTCTTCACTCAGGACCGGATGCTGGATCGCTAGCGTAGCGCGGGGTGGGAGAGGCGCTGGGAGCACTGACAGTGAACTATTCTGGCTTTCTGCTGGTTTAGCAAAACATCCCGTGACAATGAGGCAAACGGACACACAGAGGAACAAGAAGTGGTCTTTGGTGGCAGGCCCCTCACCTTAAGCAGAATTTACTCTTCCTACTGTACATAGAGCATAGAGACTGACTGTGTGTCCCTCCAAAATTCACACATTGAAATCCACCTCTCAAGACGACGGTATATGGAGGCAGGACCATTGGGAGATTATTAGGTCATGAGGATGGAGCCCGAATGAATAGGATCAGGGTCCTTATAAGAGACCCCACAGAGCTCCTCCCACATCCATGAACCAGGAAGTGGGTCCCCATCAGACACGGAGTCTGCCTGAGCCTTCATCTTGAACTTCCCAGCCTCTTGTTTATAAACCATCCACTCTGCTGGGCACAGGGGCAACCCGGCCTTCATATCAAAGATCTTTTGTCACGGGGACAAGCTAAGGTTCCCTGCTCAGAAGATGCAGCATGTCCCATAGCATCATGTCTGCTCCATCACCCCTTCCCAGCCCGCACCCCACCGTACAACCACCTGTGTCAAACCTATTTGAGGGATAGCAGGTCTACAGGATGGCCCGCCACACAGAAAGGAGGGAAAGAGCAACGTGTTCATGTGATCACAGGGCATCCCCTGCCCCTCGCATGCCCCGAAGCCTACCCCCAGCCCGAGGAACAGGTGTCTGGGAATCGGGCCCTATCCCTGAAGTTGCTCACCTGGTCTCCGCTCCTGGGAACCAGACACTCGGGGCGATTGCTATTCGAGGGCCACCTAGTTCAGGTGCTTCTCTGTGCCGCCCAAAGGGGTCACTTACAGAAACAGCTGAGCCTCAGCCCACACAGTGGGTTAAAGGGTTCGGAATATTTACCTTAAAGCACCAACCTATGTACAGCCCCAAATGCATTCCATGATCAACTAAGTGTGGCTCTGGGGCTTGCTAACTGGCCCCTGGCCCTGGGTGCTAGCCAGATGCCTCCACTGGGGCCTGCCAGGGTCCCCTCGCCACCCACTGTGCCCCAAGCTGGCGGGTCCACATCTATCTGAGTGCCCGCCCTGCCCCGTCTCCCTGAGCCAACTCCCCAGACACGAAGGGGCCTCTGACTGCGTCCTGTACCGGCTTCCACGTGGCCACTTGTCAACGTCTCCTCTGAAACCGCTCTCTTATCTCTCCTCGGAGAAGGAAGTCACAGGAGCCATGTCTAGGAAGCCGTGCGGATAGGGGGTGGGGGGTTGTTCTCACGCTGTGGTGACCTTTGAGTCACTCTAAAAACACACTCTCCCCCCAGCCCCTCCCACCCAGGGGCACCAAGGAGCCTGCAGGAGGGTGAGGCGAGGTACGCTGCCTGGTTGTGGGGCTGGGACAGCCCAGCTTTCCTGGGGCCTTGGCATCCAGGGTCTCCTTGCACCCAGCCCGGCTGCCGAGGGCGGCAGGGGCTCCGTGTTGGGGAGCTGTCGGGTGACACAGCTCCTAGAAGGAAGCCTTAGGTGCCTATGGAGAGGTGGTGCCGGCCGGGGAGAGTGTCCAAGCCTCGGAGCCAGCCCCTGACCGGCGCGTGTTCTCATCCTTGCCCCTGTGCCCAGGGGAGCCCTGCTCAGCGGAGACCTGCCCATCTCAGCTGAGTGAGAGAAGCCACGGACGGGGGTTTTGTCCCAGCACCAGTCACAAGAGCAGCGTGGTGGGGACAGGATAGCCCGTGAGACGTTAACCCATGGGATACAGGAGAGGCAGGGGACACGCTTGGGGCCACCGACCAAGCCACCTCTTCACACCTGGGATTCCGTCTCCAGAATTCCCTGTGCCGACCTGGGACTTCCCCTCCTGGGCGGGGACACCTTCCTCTATGTCAGTGGTTCTCAACCTTCCTCATGCCCCGACCCTTTAAGCCAGTTCCCCGTGTTGTGGTGACCCCCAACCATAAAATTATTTTCGTTGCTACTTCATCACTGTAATGTTGCTACTGTTGTGAATCGTCACGTAAATATCTGATATGCAGGATGTATTTTCATTGTTACAAATTGAACATAATTAAAGCATAGTGATTAATCACAAAAACAATATGTAATTATGTATGTGTTTTCCGATGGTCTTAGGTGACCCCTGTGAAAGGGTCGTTTGACCCCCAAAGAGGTCGCGACCCACAGGTTGAGAACCGCTGCTCTACGTGTTCTGAGCAGAGAGAGCTTTCAGGGTCGCTTCCCTTCTGGGCCTAGGACGGGGCCTGATGTCCTTTCCACCAACAGGTGCAGAGGACAGAGGACAGGAGGCCGCCGCCGGTCCTGGTTAAGTAGCTGCCCCATCACCTCCTGCGGGGACCTCCTCACCCTCCTAACCCACCCCCGAGGCCGGGTTCCCCCACAGCCTCCAGCGGCCCTCAGGGTCCACACTCCTTGGAATGGCCAGGGGACCCTCCACAATGGGGTCTCCCGGCCCCTGCAGCCTCCTGTTGCCTGATTTCCCAGAAACCACGGGCCACCAGGCAGGCGGATCCCTGAGGCTGGAGACAGCTTTCACTTCCTGCCCCTGTGCACACGCTCTGGGCCCACTAAAGAGGCCCCCACCCCTCGGCCTAGAAAACAAGCCCTGTTCCCTCCAGGCTGCCCTGAAACCAGGCCTTGGGGGAAAGCCCCAGACGCCACCCCTCCTGGAGCCCCGAGGTGCCGAGTTTCTCCTGCGAGCTCTGGAGGGCGGTGCCTCTACTTTCCTGCCTGCTGCCTGCCCCTCTCAGGACCTGGTGGGTGGTGGGCGCTCAGTCTAACGAGAAATGAACTGCTGGCACAAGGAGCCCCCGGTCTGACGGTGCTGTGTTGTCAGGAGGAGGTTCTAATCTAACCTCACGTCTGGGGAAGAAAGAAGCGGCCAAGACCAGAGGAGTGAAGCGCAAGTGTAAAGCAGGTTGGGCCCCAGCTCTGAGTTAGGAAGAGAGGGAGGAACCAGACAGACACCACACACACACACACACACACACACACGTACATGCACACACACGTACATACACACACACACACACACACACACACACCCCGGCCACTGGGGCTGGGGCCCCGAGGGAGCCCTGGACCAGAAAGAAAAGCTTCCATTGGACCAAGATGCCAAAAAGAATTATATATAAATTAAAAAGATGTAATATGCAAATTAGGCTGGGTCACCCTAACGGTCACAACCAGCTCAGGAGGAGGGGCCTGGTGGGGGCCCAGAGCCTGAGAGAACAACAGACAGGGTGGCCCGGGCCTGGCCCCGGAGCTGAAGAGAACAACACGCAGGGGGGCCGGCCCCCCCAGCCCCAGCCCCATGGCCAGGTTCGATTCTGATCAAGAGCATGTACCTAGGTTGCAGGCTCCTCCCTGGCTGGGGCCCAGGTCAGGGCTCATGCAGGAGGCAACCAATTGAAGTGTCCCTCTCACATTGATGTTTCTCTCTGTATTTCCCTCTCTCTTCCACGCTCTCTAAAAATCAATGGGAAAATATCCTCATGTGAGGATAAAAAAAAAAAAAAAAAAGAAAGAAAGACATGTCATAGCCTTTGAAAGAGACATCTTGAAAATGCCTAAAGAAAGTTGTCATTTTTTCATGGTGAAGGGACTGGAGTCTGTGTTGATGAAAACACCTTGGCGGCTGTGGCGGCTGGCAGTGGCAGCAGCAGTGGGGTGATGGGGGTGGCGCCTTCCCCTGATCAGCCCAGTTGCCTCCCACAGAGGCAAGCCATCAGTAGGACATCCCCTGAGGGCTCTGGTCTGTGAGAGGGGGCAAGCTGGGCTGAGGGGACCCCCCCCCCAATGTACTAATTCCGTGCACCGGGCCTCTAGTTCTAAATAATAAACTACAAGTGAAACGTGGCTCAGGGATTTTCCCATAAAAGGAGGGTCATGTTGGTTTCAGTTCTACTAAAGAACCTGAACTTGGTGGAGGAGGCAAGGCTGTGGGAGGAAAGGCCACTGGAGTCCTGGGGAAAGGCCTCGCCTATCCCCAGCCTGGGGCGGAGCCTCCTGACCAAGGGCTCACCCACGAGCCTGCAGCCTTGACCTTGGAGTTCTGCTTAACATCCCGAGAGGCTGGCCAGAGACTCATCAGATACTTTGCAGCTTCTCAGAGCAGCCTGGGGAACCCCAGCAGCCAGCCCGCAAAGGCAGCAAGAGGCAGTGTTAGCGGGGCCCAGGCAGGGAGGCCGGGCCCCACGGATGGTGCAGGTGGCAGCCAAGACAGGATGTCGGGCAGGCGGCAGGTGACCGCTTCTGCGGGGCTGGCTCTCCCGGACTCACTGCTGCCTGCAGAGTTGCACAAAATCAGTTTGCTCACTTCCTCTTGGCTCCGTGTGACTTCCCCAAAGTTTCACAGAGCTTTAGTCTTGCTAGCCAACGGCAGGGGCTTAGAAAGGACGAGGGCCCACAGTCAGCCCAGGGAGGTGGCCAGCCCTTACTCCCCTCTCCCAGCACCCCGCTCTCCTTGCTGTTCCATCAGGCCAGAGGGGGGAGGCTGGGCCCTTCAGAGGGCTTCCTCCAGGGGCCTGGCCTGGAGCCACTGTCCCCAGGGGACTTCTTACTGGGGTCCAGTGACTTGAGCCAATCCAGCTGTGGCCCAAGAGGCAGGGACT
Organism: Myotis yumanensis; assembly: GCF_028538775.1. NCBI lineage: Eukaryota > Metazoa > Chordata > Mammalia > Chiroptera > Vespertilionidae > Myotis > Myotis yumanensis. The sequence goes on from NW_027223768.1 coordinate 6,564,337, forward strand.
CCTGAGACCTGCAGAGTTCAGGAGACGCCCTTAGAGCCAGTGTGGGGTGGGTGTGTGTGTGTGTGTGTGTGTGTGTGTGTGTGTGTGTGTGTGTGAAGGTTCCTTCACTCTGAGTAACAGGAAATCCTGCCAGCAAAGGGGAACCGCTCCAGGCACCACACCCACCCAGGGTGTGCCAGGTCCCCGGCCCTAGCGGAGGACCCACACAAGGGTTCAGCTAACCCTTTATTCCAGGTTCTGGGCCCTCGGAAAGTGAGGAAGTATTCCAACTACACGAGTCTCAGTGGGTAGAAGCTTGCAGGCACCAGCTTCAGGTGCCAGGAAGGCTTATTCCTGTATCCCTGCTGGGCTGCTATGCTCAGGAGTGACCACCAGGTGGCAGCACTTTCCCACAGCCACACAGGACGCAGGCTGAAAACGATGAGAATTTAGTGGCATCCCCTTCCAGCCCGCCTTAGCCGCCACCTCAGGACGTGCAGAAAATGAAAAAAAAAAAAAAAAGTGAGAATCAAGGGCAAAGGAGACAAAGATACACTCAATCCTTTTGACTCAAGAAGGCTGAGCAGAGGCAGCTTCTCCATTCAAACCTGTGAGTGTTCCAATAAAAACAATGTTTGTGTTTTCCTCACTAAATTAACCCAACAACGCAGGCATTGTCCATCTCACCTTAGAGCAGGAGAAACGGAGGCAGAGAACTCTGTTCGAGATCGGACAACTGGAAGGAGGCCTGCCATCTCTGGCCTCCTCACTTCAGGTGAGGGCTTGCTGGTGTGAGGTTCCACTGGGCTGTTCAGCAACCTACCTGCCATACCTACGTCACTGGCCCCTCCCTCACCCCTGCCAACCTCTGCCCTGCCCTCTCCCTTCTCTGCACACAGGGCCCACTGGCCAGTTTCCCTGGACTTTGCTGGAAATTGGCTGGCCTTTCCTCATTTGGAACCTGTAATTTCTCAAAGCACCTTGGGTCTCTTCACAACCCAGCTTCCTCTTTTTTAAAGAAATATATTTTTATTGATTTCAGAGAGGAAGAGAGAGGGAGAGAGAGATAGAAACATCAATGATGAGAGAGAATCACTGATGGGCTGCCTCCTGCATGACCCACCGTGGGGATTAAGCCCACAACCTGGGCATGTGCCCTGGCCGGGAATCGAGCCATGACCTCCTGGTTCATAGATCGACGCTTAACCACTGAGCCATGCTGGCCGGGCCCAGCCCCAGGCCCCTAACCACCCATGCCCACATCTCCCCCCTCCCCTACCCACAGTAGTCATCCTAGGCCAGATGTCACATGGGCCGGCTGTGAACCTGCTGCCCAACCCCACGCCTTTTATCTGCACACCCGGAGGTGGAGGGAGGAATTCTGGGTAGAGAAACTGCTGACCCTAAATGTACACACAGGGCCATGTCCTGGCCCCCTCCTTTTTACCTTCTTCCCAACAAACACGATGACACTCCTTAATGAATGGGGGCAGGGGATCAAGGCATCTCCTGTCCTCATGATACATCTGTCTTTCCCTCCTGCTCCACCGCCTTCCATAGCTACCCTCATGAGAGCCGTCACGGGGAGAAGGCCACCGGGCACGTGCCAGGCGCTTCCACCCTGCCAGGCGCTCTCCCCATGGCGCCCACAGTTCCACAGCAACCCTGTGGGGTAGTGCTATTAGATCCATTTCACGGGTGAGGAAATTAAGGCTTCTCGACAAGTGAGTGACGGGCTCCGGGCAACGTGGCCAGCAAACGGCAGAGCTGGGGCCCGGACCCAAGTCCGACTTGGCTCAAAGGCCTGGCTCTTTCCAACGAACCCCATGAGAACAGTCGCATACCAGCTGTGCCAAAGCCCGAGCTGTCATCTGGGGCGGGAATTCTCCAGTGTGCTGATGGGTAAGGCTTGTGCCGTAGGCCAGGCCAGCTAGTGGGGGGGGGGGGGGGGGGCAGTGTGTCATTGTGCCTGTTGTCTGCTCTCCAGCAGTTGTCAAATATCCGCAAAGAGGATTGTTATTCGGGGCCGGTGGAGAGCGGCCAGCCGCCTCGGCCTGGACCCTCTCTACTTGCTGCTCCTACATCGAGTCAATGATCAGACAATGACATCGTAAAACCACACACTTCCATTCCCTGCTGGGACCTTCTCTCTGCTTCTTGTTAAAGGACACCGTGGAAAGCCATGTGTCCCGGCATTCCGCCACCACTGCAGACGCTCTGCTGCTACGTCGCTGGCAGAAAGTTTCTGAGCCGTGGTTCTCAACCTTCCCAATGCCGCGACCCTTTAATACAGTTCCTCGTGTTGTGGTGACCCCCAATTTCATTGTTACACATTGAACATAATTAAAGCATAGTGATTCATCACAAAAACAATATGTAATGTGTTTTCCGATGGTCTTAGGCGACCCCTGTGAAAAGGTCGTTCGACCCTCCAAAGGGGTCACGACCCACAGGTTGAGAACCGCTGGTTTCCGAAGATAAATTTCTCTGGAGGGTTTAGTGCTACAACAGAGGTTGCTCTTCTTTGGCAACGAGTCCGCTTTGTCTAACTGCTCCGTGGGGGTGGGGGGAGCTTGGTTAATTCTGCGGGGGCAGCCGAGAGGCCGGGAGCTGGCGTCTACCTCAGGGGTGGTGGGTGGCTTCGTTTTCCCGGGCACCTGCCTGCCCCACGCCGGCCCCTGGCTCCTCTGGGCCAGTGATTCCCACACCCCACCCCCGTTCTTTTACTCTGAGCGGCTTCCCACCCTTTTTGGAGGCCGGCGGCATAAATGATACGCACACGGGGCTGACGTGGGAAGGAGCATTCGTGTTTGTTTCTAAGGCGTGTCCGCGGGTTGATTGTTCCAGAATCATCACCCGGATGGTCAGTTTGGGCAAAAGAAAAACACCAGTGATGAAACTGAAGCTGCCCTTCGGGGCTAGGTGAGCCCTGGCAGGCACGTTTTCAATACAGTAATTGAATCATCCATATCCAGTCATAGCCACTTGGGAATGTGCTGAGCCGAGCGTGCAGGCGCGCTCCCCCCGGTGGGGCTTATCTACTTGGGGACACCCCACCTCCTTCCACAGAGGATTGACGTTACTACCAGCCGAGTTAATGGCTCCCCACTCTGTGCGCCCACCTCCGCGTACACATTTCTCTACTTGAGCGCTCGGTACGCTGTCTTGTAGCTATTTATTTACACAACTGCTTCTCCCACTGGCTAGCCGACTCCCGCGAGCTCATAAGCAGCTTCTGTAAATTCCACATGAAAATATGCTTTATTTGTCTCCACATCTCCCTCCCACTCCCCTTCTCCCCAGAGCACCAGGAGCCGGGAACAGGAGCTGGCCCAGAGGAGACCTGCGGTACGTCCCCACGGAAGGTATTCTTCGCGAGCCTGTCGCCTCACCTTGTCAGAGTGCTGACCGTGCCTCTCTCCGTGCCAGCAGGAACCAGGAGGGGTCTGGAAAGACCACTTCCTCGACAAAAATAGCTTTTTGCATCTGACTTCAACCTCAAACCAGTGTATGTGACGGGCTGGGGTCTAGTCAAAGGGACCCTGGGAGAGAAGGTCTGATATGGGCAGTACGGTTTGTGGTTTCAGCATTTGGACATGCAGCGGGCGTGTCATTCTCTCATCTCTGTGGTTCTCAAATGGTCCCCCCTTCCCCCCCACTCTCTCTCTCACACACACTCACGCACACACTCACGCCTAGGCACTCTCCATCACCACTCTGTCTCCTGCGTTACCTCATTCACAGTCAGAATCAGCCCACTCATTTCCTCCCTTGTCCTGTCACTGCTCCACCAGCACGCAGGACCTAGGACAGTGATGGCGAACATATGACACGCGTGTCAGAGGTGACAGGTGAACTCATTTTTTTGGTTGATTTTTCTTTGTTAAATGGCATTTAAATACATAAAATAAATATCAAAAAGATAAGTCTTTGTTTTACTATGGCTGAAAATATTAAAAAATTTCTATATGTGACACGGCACCAGAGTTAAGTTAGGGTTTTTCAAAATGCTGACACGCCGAGCTCAAAAGGTTCGCCATCACTGACCTAGAACCACCAGGGCCCTGGCTGGCCAGTTCGTCCAACACGTGCTGCAACGGAGGCTCATGACATCGAGTCACTCAGATCACTGTGTTTGACACGGGGTTTTCTGGACCCACAGACGGGGGTGGGTTGGAGCACCAGCGGTAACTGATGCCGGGAGGGGCCAGTTCAAGGTCAAACCTGGAGTGAGCAGCCAGGCCCTTCGCTCACAGAAACGGCTGGGGGTCCATTAGGATCCCTCCCAGGTCCTCTTAATCTTCCCTGAGACTCTGTCTCTTTGGGGGATGGAGGGGGGCGGTCCATTCCTGTTCCAAACCCCAGACCCGCTCCTGGCTTCAGAAATGGGAAGTTCTCAGAGGGGATTTCAGGGAAGCACCTTCCTCTCCCTTCTGCACCCCCCCCCCCCATTTTGAGTGGTTAGTGAGCACTGGGGAGGCGAGGCGCCCCCGCCCATCTGCTGGGAAGCATAGCAGGCCTGCCCTGCGGGCGGGCTCCTGTGTGAGGCTGGGGAAGGGCAGCCTCAGGTCCCATGATACTCAGCTCCCCATACGTGCCTCCCGCAGGGTCACCAGCCTGTGAGGCCTCTTGGGCTCCCCACCTGTCGCAGGTGAAACTCCCCGGCAACCAGCAACCGGCATAGTTTCTTGTCTCTCGTGTGTCAATCATTCTGGGGCGGGGGGAGGGGGGGGGGCTTGCAGTCCGTGGGGCACTGTTCACTAGGAAGGGCCCCCCTGCGCAGGGCGGGAGTATGACAGCCAGCTCTGACAAACGGGTTGCGGGGGGGGGGGGTGAGGGTGGCAGGGTGAGGTGGGGAGGGCTCACTCGCGAGGCCCACAATTTAATCTGCATTCCAGTTGCTGTACTTGCTCTCAGCCCTCCACACCAAGCTCCATCTCATCTTTCGTCAACCCTGGAATCTTTCCTGATTTCGAAGAAACAAAGAAGTAGGATTTGTCTTGGGTCGAGGGCTCGGCCTCAGGGCCGGGCTGGGCTCCAGTCAGGCCTGGCCCCAACGCAGCAAGAATCACATCCTGTCTTTGTCCCTCCGAGATGCGTGCCCGGGCCAGCTGTGGCCTTGCCCAGCGGAGAGCTGGGCCTTGCTCCGGCCACCAGGACTTCAGCTGCAGCCCCGGGACTCGAGGCCGCTGCCTGCCCTCCCCGGCCGCGCCCCCGCCCGGCGCCCATGACTGGGGCTTTTTGTCTTATGGTGGAGCTGGCACCCTCTCCAGCTGTGGCCAATAATGCTGGCTGTTGTTTCTGAGCAAATGGAACAAATGACCAATGTGGACCCCATGCCATCCACAAGCTGGAAACCTGCTGGGAGGCGGGCAGCACAGGCTGGGGCCAGGCTGCGGGAGGGGGGCGATGAGGGGGGGCGGGCTGTGGGAGGAAGATGCCAGAACCTCAGGGAGGGCAAAGGGCACAGCTTCAGTCTGACCGCCCAAGGCTGAGCGGCCCTGGGGTAAGGCCCTAACATTTCCACCAGGCCCCCCAATTTCTCCCTCCCTTCCACTCGCAAAGGAAGGGTGTCTCTGCATAGCCCTGAATAAGTGCCCTTTTAAATGTTGAATTCTATGTGAGCGCTGCAATGGGTCTTAGAAACCAGCAAGTCCAACTCCCATGTCACAGACGACGACAAAGGCCAGAAGAGGGAACAGATGTAGCACGTACATTAGCAGCAAAATCTAAAGTAGCGCCTAGCACAGTGTGCATGCGTGTGTATGTTTGTGTGCATGTGTTTGTGGGTATGTGTGCGTGCGTGTGTGTTTGTGTGTGCGTGTGTGTGTTTGTATGTGCGCATGTGTGTTTGTGTATGTGTGCATATGTGTGCGTGTGTGTGTGCAGTGTGGCCGGGACTTTCCTCTGCAGTCATACAGAAATAGCAACTACTCCTCCCGGGCTTCCGCTGGGCCTGGCACGGCGCCGAGCGCTGTCACGGGCTCTCCCGTGATCCCGGGTGTGGCCCAGGCCCGGAGCCCCCAGCATCCTCATCACATCTGCTTCCTGCAGGTGAGGAACTTGACATTGGGGAAGGCTGTGTAACCTGCCAAGGCTGCGCTGCCTGTGGGCGGGGAGCCAGCCTCCAGCCCAGCAGTCCTTGGCCCGGGCAGCTCAGGGGTCCATGGCCAGTCTGCACAGAGTCACAGAGGTTGAGAGTCTAGAATCCTGAATTCAGCAGGAAGATGGCCCCGGGGCTGGCTCTGCCCCTGAAGGAGGAGCCTCTAGCGTGAGGGCCCAGGTCCTGGCCCCGACCCTCATCTGCACCCGCCCTTCTGGGCATGCAGTGGTCCCTGGCCCTGGGACACACCCTGGTGCTTCTGGCCCGTCTCCCGTGCGCTCTGGCACCTGGACGCCCACCTGCTGAGGACTGAGCCTCAGTCCCCCGAGCGGAGCCGAGGACAGAAAGCCCCTCCCCTAAGCTGTGAGGCCCGTCTTCAGCCCTGCGAGTCCCCAGTGGGCAGGCGCTCTCAGGGCAGGTGGGAGCTGTCATCTGGGCTGAGCTGCCCCAGCTGTGGGCCTGAGAACCACATGAGGCAGAGGGGACAGGCGGAGCTCAGTGTGTGCCTGCTCTGAGGCGAAGGTGGAGGGGGGGCTGTCAGTGTGACTCACCAGGGGCACCATCTGAGGATGCTGGCCCACCCTCCGGACATGTCACATGCTGAGGGACGGAGGGCGTTCCCTGCAGGCCGCAGAGCTGGGGCTCAGTGCAGCCCCAGGGCCTGGCGCCAGAGCCTGCAGGTGCCCTGTGACCCCCGCTGGGGACCCATCCAGGCCCCCTTCGCCCCACTCACCCCCACGGGGACCTGGGTCTGAGGCTGGGAGGCCTCCGACAGTCCTGTTATCCTTGGGTTTGGACTCTGCCTGCCAGGAGCTTGGCTCCCTCCTCCACCCCATCACAACCTGCACACAGCAACCCTGCACCCCTCCCCGGCCGGGTTGGTCTAAGCAGGAAGCCGCTGTCAGCCTCTGAGAGAGGAGAGCAGGATGGAGGCCAAAAGGAAGTCACCCAGAGCAGCTTAAAAATAACCCTCCTCCCGTCGGTCATGTGGGGGGCGCATGCAGGAGCCACGCTCGGATGCCGGTGGCTCGGAAAGGCCCACAGGCAAGTGCAGGGGCCGGTGGGGAGCCACCGCCCCACCCTGTCTCCTGGGGGCTGACTGCCGCCCAGCCCGCAGCTGTTTCCCTCCTGCAGTTAAGGCCCTGGGTCAGTAAACTGGGAAGAGCGTGCTGCCCTTCTGCCCGGGGAAGGGCACAGCCTCCCACGGAGCAGAGCGCTCAGGGCTGGGCGGGCTGAGGGAGCCAGACTTCCTGTGGGCCGCCAGCCTCATCTGTGCCCTGCTGGGGCGGCCAGGATCTGCCCACAGAGGGCGTGATGCCTTCCGACACCGGATGGGGTGAAGGGGCCCCAGGAAAGCCAGAAACCACACCTATCTCACAGCCCAGCCCCGGCATCAGTGTGTGCGACCCCTCGGCGCTGCTGGTCTCAGGGCCTGTGGAGGCCGCAGCTATTTTAGGCACCGTTTCCACCCCATCTAAACGGAGCTGCTGTCGGAGGGAGGCCCGCGGCCAGCCCGGCCTCTCCCTGGTTCTGCTGGATCCCAGGTCACTGTGGTCTCATCCCACTACACACATATACACAGGCACACACATACACAGGCACACACACATACAGAGACAGACACACATACACAGGCACACACAGGCACACACACAGAGGCACACACACAGGCACACACACATACACAGGCACACACAGTACTCAAGCACACACACATACACAGGCACACACACATACATAGAGACAGGCAGACACAGGCGCAGACACATACACAGACACACATACATGCATGCACACATATACAGATACACAGACACATACACGTTTCATGAAACATGTAGAGAGAGGAAGGCGTCTCAGGAATCCTCTGGAAAACACCTCCTGGCAGAAAGTACCGACACCGAGTGGCCTGAGTTAGTAACTTCCTCACCTAAGTTAACTGAGCCCACATCCCTTCTCGCGCTGCCAGGCCTCCGCCGTCACCCGTGGCAACGCAGGATGGCTTTCCTGGACTTAGGTCATTGCTCAGCCACTGAGCAACACTGGCCGGGCATCTCCTCAATGCTTTTCATTGTAGTAATCTCTACCTAAGATAACATTTACCATCTTAACCATTTTTTTAAAACATATTTTTTAATTGATTTCAGGGAGGAAGGGAGAGGGAGAGAGAGAAACATCAATGATGAGAGAGAATCATTGATCAGCTGCCTCCTGCATGGCCCCTACTTGGGATTGAGCTCACAACTTAGGCATGTGCCCGTGACAGGAATCGAACCCAGGACCCGTCAGTCTGCAGGCTGATGCTCTATCCACTGAGCAAACTGGTTAGGGCTCATCTTGACCATTTTTAAATGCCCAGGGTGGCGGAATTGCATGCATTCCCATTGCTGTGCAGCCATCACTACCCTCCATCTCCGGAGCTCTTCGCCTTGTGTAACTGAAACTCAGTACCCATTAGACACTGACTCCCATCCCCCTCCCCAGTCCCGGAGCACAGTTCCACTTCCTGTCTCTAGGATTTGACTAAGCACCTCCTACCTCCTCTTATCCTCAAGTCAAACTCGACTCTTTCCTTTCCGCTCATAAGCCCAACCCACTTCTGTCCTCCCAGAAACCAAGTCTGTGGAATCTCCTCCTTTGGCAGAGCTACCACGGAGTCAATGGTTGCCTGCAGCCCTTCAAGAATTTGTAAAACTGTGTGCAAATCATCAGATAGTTTAAGAATAATGCCAAGGCCCTGGCCACTGTTGCTCAGTGGTTAGAGCAACAGCCCACGCACTGAAGGGTCCTGGGTTCCATTCCTGGTCAAGGGCATGTACCTGGGTTGCAGGTTCAGTCCCTGGCACCAGTCAGTGTGCGTGTGGGAGGCAACCATCCATGTTTCTCTCTTGCTCTCTATTTCTCTCTCTGCCCCTCCCTCCCTCTTTTCCACGCTCTCTAAAAATCAATCGGGGAAAAAAAAAATGTATCCTTGGGTGAGGATTAACGACAACAATAAAAAAAGAATAACGCCCAAAAGTACCAAAGTAGGGATTGTAAAAATAAAATTCCCGTGCTGTCCTTCATCCCACCCACCATTTCCACTCCTCTTAGCCAACCATTGTTCGCAGGGTGCCGCGTGCTTGTCTACAATTGTTCTTTGCTTACGTCGCATGTGGTGCTCAGCAACAGACGCTCTGGAGCCAGGATGCCTGGGTTTGAATTCTGACTTTGCCTCTTAGTTGGGTGACCTTGAGCAAGTTATTTAACTTCTTCATATAAAATTGAGGCAATCTGAGTTTCCATCTCATAGGACTGTGTTCTGAGGATTCATACATTAATAAATATACTTAGAACAATGGCAAGTGCATCATGAGACCCATGTAGGTGTTCCTCCTGTGCATTTTTATTATTGTTATCATGCGGGTATTTTTATCTGTTACACCAATGGGATTGAGCCCTGCATACAGCTCCGCAAGCTCATTTCACCTGATGAACACACCCTGGGCATCTTTCCGTATTAATTCAACCTCATCCGTTGGAATGACAGCACAGCTCTCCACGGTGTGGTTTTGAGAGCAATGACAGCGTGTCTCAGAGTACGTCCCCATGTGCATCTGAAACCAATACAACGTTGCATGTCAATGGTGATTGAAAAATTAAAAATGTCTTAAAAAAAGAATATGTCCCCAGATGACAATCCTGGGGTCCTGGGTTGGGGGCACGTGTGGGGGTGACCCATCGGGATTGGGGTTTGCTTTGGTCAACGCGAGCCCAGAGCGAATTTCCTGCTAGGTTCTGCGAGCTGCCGATGGCGCCACCTCACTCCCAGAGGCCGGCCTTCACAGTGGCTGTTCTTTCTTTTTTTCTTTTCTTTTTTGCTGCAAAAAGCTTTATTGTTTCCATTTGGTCCAATGCATGGGCGAGGGCTGCAGGGCGGTTAAAAGGATGGCTAGTAGTTTCAGGGAGAGACTCAGGCCAAAGCCAGTCCCCAGGGGAGGCAGAGGGGCCCTCAGCGGCCGCTGGGCCCCTAGTCCCGCTGGAGGATGAGCCTTTGGGAGAGACCCGCCCGGCCGTCCTGGGGCCAGCAGCTCGCGTGGCGAGTCAGCGGGCGCCCACCTTCTCCATGCGGTTCACCTCCTGACCCGGAAGTGGTTCTCCCGGAAGTCACGGAGCCGAGGGTCTGCGCAGGGATGGCGCTCGGAAAGGGCCCGTTCAGGCGCCTCTGCGGGACCTGCAAGGCCCCACGGCGTCCCAGCTTCGCCCACTCGCCCCGGGGGCTCCCGCGGGCCCTGGAAGAGGACGCGGCCCGGCGCTGGGGCTGCATCTGTCGGACACGCTCGGATCCTCGCGCTCCTTCGGTGCCAACTCGAGGCCGCGGCGCCCGGGAGAGGTAGGCGAGGGGCCCGCAGGGGCAGGTGGCGGGCAGGTTGGGAGCCCAGGTGGCTGTGCCGCTGGCCTCGCAGGTGGTGCGGGAGGCAGGGACTGACCGGGAGAGACGGCGGGGGGCGGAGGGGGGGGGGGGTCGAGGCTGGAAGATGGGGCGACCTGGGCTGCTCCGTCCAAACACGGTGGAAGCCAGAGGCGGCCCCGGGGCGCGGAGGGCACTGCCAGTTGCTATTCTTGTGGAGCAGTTCTGGTCAGGGCTCGTCTCCAAACACGGTTTCCGGGCGGCCCTTGGGAAGGAAGTCATCGCCTTCCTGCCCCTTCTCAGGACCTGGAGGCGAAAGGCGGGTCCCTGGGGGAAGGACTATGTATAACCTGGCAGGAAGGGGCCGCGGAGCCCAGTGACGGGAATAGAAAGCAAGCAAGTGGGCCGCTTGCGAGTGTGTGGGTCTGTGTGCACACATGTCTGTGTACATACACACACGTGCACGTATGTGTGTCTGCATACATGTGTGCCTGTGTACATGTGTGCGCACCCACACGTGTGTTTACTCAACGCATGACTTCTTCCCTCACCCTCCACCCCTATGGACTCTCCCATTACTTTCTGCCCATCTGATGTCTGGGAACCCGAGTACAAAGACAATAAATAGTCCAGAACCGAATCCAGAACTAAAACGCGGCATGGCCCTCAGGAGACCAGGAGGCAGGAGAGTTGGGGACCACCCGCTCAGGGGAAGTCAGCACCGTGTCCGGCTCCGAGCACCACATGGGGGATCCCGGCTCGACCAGCCAGCAGCTCCGTGACTTCACCTCTCTGGGCCACAGTTTCCTCGGCATGAAAGGGTGGGAGACAATAATACCTACTTTCTAGTCACTTTGAGGATTAAATGAATTAAACTCACAGAGAGCCCCTCCCAGTGCCTGGCGTGGAGGACGCGCCGAGCAGGCGCCGTATCGGAATCATACCGGCCTCCATCTCTGTGGGCCTCAGTTTCCTTTTGTGTCAGCTGCTTACGCTTCACGTGCAGAAAAACGATCGCACAGAGAGAGGTTCAGCAGGAAAAGGAATGTGTCATTTGGGAAATTTTTCGCAAAGACAGGGTCAGAGCCATGTCGGGGACCGGCCGATTAGATCTCATGAGCAGTAGGCACAGAAGTCCCTCTGGACATTGGCAATCAGATGGGCATTTGTCCAACACATTCCTGGAGGGGGTAGTTTACAGAATTCAGCCAGCGCAGCAAGAAGACCCAGCCGTCCAGCGACGTCCCCACCAAACATGGTCATCAGAGGCAGGGCAAGCCCTGAGCAGGGGAAAGTGTCGGGCGCCCCCTGTTTTATGGAAAGTCCTTATCCCCGCACGGCTGGGTGACTCCCGGAGGAGGCACGTGCTCACGGCGGCTGGTGGCTCCTGTTCGGGATCGCTGCCTGTTTGTGAGACTTGACAACAAGGATTTCCTTCTCCAGACCAGTGTGTCCTGTAGGGCGTGTCTCCCAAAGAGGAGATTCAAAGAGGAACAAGAAAGACGCTGGCCACTGAGCTCCAGAAACCCAGCTGCCTTCTCCCAGCCTGGGGACTCACAACAGCTTCATTGTGTAGGGGGTGGGGGGATTGGACCGCAGCTTTCCTGCAAGCGTGTTTGAACTTGGACCTTGGGTGCATGGAATAGCAGCCGCTCCCAGCCAAGGCACCCCCTCCTCTCCCCTCCTCTCCTCTCCTCTCCTTTCCTCTTCATCTTTGCGAGAGGATTTCGTTCCATTTAAGTCCAGGGGACACGGTAAAAACAACACTCCAAACGCCACTTCCATTTTTGGCAATGGGATCCTTCAGACAGTGAGCAACGGGCCTTCGGCTCACAGGCCTTTAGATTCTCTGTGTACCTCATACATGGGTGTTCTCCGCTCACTTCAGGGGGAAGCGTTGAGGTTCATTTTTCAGCTTGTTTTTTTTTTTTTTTTTAAGGAGAAAGAACACCAGTATTTGCAAAAAAGGACAAAGTCACTGATTATTAATGCTGGCAGGACGGTAGCTAGTCACACTTAGCTGCCCCATTTTTCAGATGAGGAAACCGAGGCCAAAGAGGCTAAGAGCCTGAGCAGCACTTTGAAAGGTGTCCCCAGGACGAGCCATCTTCGGACACCAGCGAGGCTGAAAGCCACACCGTCTTTCCCTCGTTTCCTTGAGCTGTCACTTCCCATTAACGCATACTGATAAGTTGCTGTCCACCACTTGGAGGTGTGATAAGGTGCACTCAGGAGAAGGAACCAAAACTCCTTCTTTTTAATAATTTTTATTGATTTCAGAGAGGAAGGGAGAGGGAGAGAGAGATACAAACATCAATGATGATAAAGAGAACCATTGATCAGCTGCCTCCTGCACGCCCCCCACCAGGGATCAAGCCCGAAACCCAGGCATGTTCCCTTGAGGGGAATCAAACCCGGGACCCTTCAGTCCCCAGGCTGACGCTCTATCCACCGAGCCAAACCAGCCAGGGCTAGTTCATTTCTTCTTTGAAGCCATTCATCCCTCATATTCCTCATCCCTCTCAGGTTTCATGTCCACTCCTTTTTAATCCATGGAGTGCTGTCAACGAGCCACTTAACTATTCCAGTCTCCTCTCAGCAGACTTCTACGCATCTCCCGTGTGCCAAGCACTGTCCTTCGCTCTCCATTTCTTCTTTCCTCACCCCATTCCCAGACTCATTACCTTCCAATTGACTGGCATTTGGCAGAACTGCCTGGCTGCGCCTGGGCCAACCTCCGTGTCATGAACAGGTCATGTCTGAACAGTTTCCCTTGAACAGCTCACGGGTCATGCTGTCCCGCTCTGCAGCTCACAGCTGATTGCTTCCCGTGACTCACCAGTTCAGGTCCAAATTCCTGCCCCTGGTTTTCAAGTTCCCCTGCAACCACCTTACCTACCCAAACTTACTTCCCCACAGTTCTCACCTAACTCATCTTGAACTGGTAGAATTTCATTCATCCTTCAAGGCCTGGGGTCAACGGTCACTTGCTCTCTAACAAGTTTCTCTTCCACGGCACTGGCTGGTGTGGCTCAGTTGGTTGGGTCAGGGCACATGCCCAGGTTGCGGGCCTGATCCCCAGTGGGGGGTGTGCAGGAGGCAGCTGATCCACGTTTCACTCTCACATCGATCTTTCTCCCTCCCTCTCTCCCTGTCTCCCTTCCACTTTCTTTAAAAATCAATGCAAATATTTTAAAAAGAAAAAAAGAGTTCCTCTTCCCTTCCTCTTAGGCATCACTGGGTGCTCCCCTCTGGCACACGATGGCTCACACTGCGGTGTGGTTATCTGTTCGTCAGCTGGCTTCTCACCAAACGCTGAGCTCTTTGGACACAGGGAGCATCCTTCCTATTTTGCATACTAATGCCCAGCAGAGTGCAGATGCTCAGTAAATGCCCTGCGTGGCATCAATATTTAGTTCCCAGTACAGCGTTGAGTCCCTCACTGAAACCCAGAGGCTCAGAGAAGACTCGCTGGGCACCTGCGGGTAACCCGACACCAGAGCTCATCATGCAGTGACGCAGACCCACACTTGTAAATGGCAATTATGACACAAGACACATGTTCATAAGAGCGTTGTTGTTTAAAGGGAAAACTTGCCTTTTTGGGTGACCAAGGCCAAAGAGGCTGAAAATCCGAGCTGCACTTTGCAAGTTGTCCCAGGACAAGCTGTCTTAGGACATCAGGGAGTTCTTCCTCCCTTTTGGATCCATGATTTAAAAGAATGAAAAAGAAAGTAGCCTGAACTCACTCGTAAATGCTAAGGAACAACAATATTATGTTTCCAAGGGAAACGATTCTACTTTACTAGCCTAAGGAAGACATATCTAATCTGGAGTTAATAAATAAAATTAATACAGTATAGCCCTGGCCGGATGGCTCAGTTGGTTGGAGCGTCATCCTGTATACCACAAGGCTTTAGGTTCCATTCCCAGTCACGGCACACACCTAAGTTGTGGGTTCGATCCCCAGTCAGGGTGTGTATGGGAGGCAACAGCTCAATGTTTCTCTCTCACATCAATGTTTCTTTCTCTCTCTTTCTCTTTCCCTTCCCCCCTCTCTCTCTAAAACCAATAAAACATATTCTCAGGTGAGAATAAAAAAAATCACACTTAGCAACATGAGATTCGGGGGGGGTGGGGGCATGGATAATAAGGATTAAAATGGATGTGATCATTTTGTTGGACCATTTTAATTACTATTCATTTATTCAAGACCATTTCCCTATCTCCCTCCACCCCACCCCACCATGCTCTTAGCACCAGAATGGCCCTCTTACTATTTTCTTCAAATAGTTTCCTTAAAAACCTAAGCCGTTAAGACTAAAAACCACTTGTTTGCTTTTTGTCAGCTCACATGGCATTTTCACAATTTTTAAAAAGAATAATTGCATCAGAAAATCGAACATCTCAGGATGATGGCCTGGGTGATACCAGCCATTAAAGCACACACTTCCTGTGATAGGCAGGACATGACAGCAATTTCACGGAAATCACAATTAGTTCTCCTGCAACAGATCTCATATCAAACAGTTATCAAGCACATTTGATAAGGGCGCTGGGAGGATGTTAGCTAGCCACTCCTCACCTCCCCCCTTTTTCAATGGATTCTTTTTATGGACAAGATACTATACCAAAAAACAAAACAAAAAAACCCCACAAAACAACAATTTATACCCAAGCGACTTCTTACTCTCAAGTTTTCCAAATCCAGAGAAAGGATTTGAGTTGGGAAGTTCATTACTCACAGCCTTCGTGCACAAGTCTGCAGAAATGGTGAGGTCTTTCCATTACCTAGTTCATTGTGTAGACACGCCATATGTCTGTGTGTGATTAGTGACTCTGCTCCAAGCCTGAGGAGGAGGTTCCTGTGAGGATGTGTCCCTTTTGTTGTGGCTGCTGAGTCAGCCTGCTCCTGGCTCCTCGCCCTGTGTAGTGGGCACCTACTACTCTGTATATTTAGCCCTAAATGCGCCTGTTCATCTTTGATGTCCCAGGAACCAAGCCCACTGAGTCTCCTTTGGGTCTGGAACCACATTGTCTACAAAATCATGGCAACACCTACAGTTATTGGAGTGCATTTGGAGAAATGTTCTCAAGAGTTGAAGACCCAACCTTGCATAAGACATGTTTCCATCTAAACGCACCGTAGAACGAGAAGGTTACCGCTGGCTCTGGCATTCCTCCGGGAAAGAACCATGTAACCACAGAGACCACATTGTTGCCTACAGGCCTTCGGCATGACCTGAACTTGACATACCTTTTTAGTAGATGTCCCGCATAGTGCCTTGGCAACAGAGGGTTTTCCCAGTCTGTGATACGGAAGTCATTTGATACTTACATTCCTAATCTGCAGGATTTCATCTATTCTACCCCCCAGTGAGCCTGATCCTCGGGACCATTACTAGAGGGTTTCTCCTACGTGAGCTTCGCTTTGCCATTGGCTGTGACATCCCACCCTTAGCGTCAAGCACTCGCCTTGGAAACACAAAATTCCTTTCAGTTTTGTTACTAATTTTAATAGATATTATCTATGTGCCGAAAAGCGAGGTTAGCCACAGGAAGTTAAGCAAAAGAAGATCTAAACCTTGCTCTTGAAAAAGCTTCTAGACAACTGTGATGTAATATAACGTCTTGACCGGACAGCGTAGACTGGGAACCAGTAGGACTCAGAAGAGAGGATCGAATTCACATGGGAGTTTGGGACAAGCTTCTTGGAGAAGATAACAGGTAACCCAATTTCTAAAGGAAGAATTAGGACAAGTCATTCCCCCCAAGTAGGAAGGGTGTTCTTGGCAGATGGAATAGTATGAGCAAACGTACAGCAGTATACAGAATGGGCTGTGCCCGGCCAGTGTGGCTCAATGGTTGAATGTTGATCTATGGACCAAGAGGTCACTGGTTCAATTCCCGGTCAGGGCACATGCTTGGGTTGTGGGCTCAGTCGTGCAGGAGGCAGCCGGTGGATGTTTCTATCTCTCTATCCCCTTCCTTTCCTCTCTCTCTCTCTCTCAAAAAAAAAAAATCAATTAAGAGAATGGGCTGTGATGAGGAGTACAAACAGTTAGGCATTAATTATCAAAGAAGTACAAGGTGGAAGGTGGGGACAGAGATGAGACTAAGGAGAGTAGAGCTATAGCAGATGGGACAAAAGAATGGAAAGCAGAGACTCGAACAGATATTTGCACACCCATGTTCATAGCAGCATTACTCACAATAGTCAGAAGATGGGAGCAACCCAGATGTCCATCAGCAAAAAGATGGGTATACAAAATGGTACCATGAAATATTACCCAGACTGAAAAAGGGAGGAAAATTCTGACACACGTAACAACATGGATGAACCTGAGGCTATTATGCTAAGTGAAATAAGCCCGTCGCAAAAGGACAGGTACTGTGATTCCACTTACATGAAGTATCGAGCGCAGTCGATAGTCAGATTCATAGATAAGTAGAATGGTGGCTGCCCAGGGCTGACAGGAGTGGGGAATGGCAAGTGCGTGTTTAATGGGTACAGACTTTCCATTTGGGGAGATGAAGGAAATTCTGGAGATGAGTGATGGTGACAGTTTCACAACAATGTAAATGTGCTTACTGCCACTAAACTGCACTTGAAAACAGTAAAATGTGTGTTATTTAAATTAAGCCAGATTTGGGCCAGGATGTAGCTTGCCAAGTTCTTTCATGAGAGGTAAAGCTTTGAGTTAACAAGGAGATTTTAGTGCCGATTCGAGCTGTGATAGAATTGGTTGGGCACTTCTGCATGTGCTGGAGAACTTAGGGAAATGAACCGATGAGCTCGGGGCCCTACATTCCTAGCTCCAGGCCCACCGAGGGGATCTGAAATCTTCCGTGAGCACCTGAAAGAACCCTGAAGTGAAATCAGTAGATAACTTACAGCCCAACCAAAAAAAGGGGGACTACATGTACAGAGGCGGCAATTTGGGCCATGCTGAGTTTGAAGTGCCTATGAGATGTCCACGTGGAGATGTTTAGCAGGCGCATACACCATGGTTACAGTCACGAGACTACATGAGGTCACCATTGAAGAAGAGAAAGCAAGAGAAGAGCAGTGGGCAGAGCGCCGGGGAGCCTGACGTTCGGTGGATGAGCAGGGAAGAGGGACCATCATCTTATGGGTCTAAGACCCCCAGAAGGGAGGAGCCTCATAGAGGCCCAGGAAATGGAGAGTCTCGGGAAGCTGAGAGTGACTGCCCTAAACCGGGCAGGTTTTATGAGACATCGAGCAAGGCACAAGTGCAACGGGCGGGAAGATGACCGCCGTCCTCAAAAGAACCCGTTGCAAGATGTGAGATTTTATGAGGTCTGTGTCACCAGGTCATTGGACTGGCATTCCCTTCTTTAAATAGCCGTTGGACTTGGGGACCATGCACAAAGGTTAGATAAGGAGGAGTGGCTCTGTGGCTCCTGTCCACGTGGGGGAAAGGACTGTGCGGACGAGAGGCGGGAGCCGCAGGAAGTGGCCTGATGACCTCCATCCTTTGATGGAGTAAGGACCAGGCGGGCCCTGAGGGCAGGACGTCAGGGAAGCGTTTCTTTTCTGCACAAACTTACGATACCAGACATGCTTGCCCACATGCAGACCAGTTCTTGCATTCAAAGTTTGTCATGTAGATTTCTTTCCATAACTATGGGTCAAGGTTAGATTCCTGGTCAGGGCACATGCCTGGGTTGCGGGCTGGATCCTGTGGTGTGGGGCATGCAGGAGGCAGCTAATCAATGATTCTCTCTCATCATTGATGTTTCTATTTCTCCCTCTTCCTTCTTCTTTGAAATCAATTAAAGTGTATTTTTAAAAAAGGTAATCATGTGCTTTTCCCTTTATTCTATATATATAATTTATATTACATTGCTTGTATACCATACAAGAAATGACCCAGTCTTTCATTTCTGGGATAAATCCCACTTTGTCATGATATATAATCTTTTTTATATGCTGCTGGGTTTGTTTTGCTAGTATTTTATTGAGGATTTTTGTATATATATTCATAAGGAATTTGATCTGTAGTTTTCTTCTGATGTCTTTGTCTGGTGTCGATAGCCTCCTAGAATAAGTTAGGGAGTGTTCGCTGCTCTTTATTTTTTGGAAGTATTGGTGTAGGATTTATTGGTGTAAGATTGGTTTACTTCCTCAAGCATTGGATAGAATTCAGTGAAGCCAGCCGGAACCGGTTTGGCTCAGTGGATGGAGCGTCGGCCTGCGGACTGAAGGGTCCCAGGTTCGATTCCGGTCAAGGGCATGTACCTGGGTTGCGGGCACATCCCCAGTAGGAGATGTGCAGGAGGCAGCTGGTCGATGTTTCTCTCTCATCGATGTTTCTAACTCTCTATCTCTCTCCCTTCCTCTCTGTAAAAAATCAATAAAATATATATATATATAAAAAAAAAAGAATTCAGTGAAGCCATCTGGTCCTGGGTTTGTCTTTGTTGAAAGTTTTGTGTGTTTTTTTATTACTGACTCAGTCTCTCTACTTTTTATAGGTCTATTCAGATTTTCTATTTATTCTTGACTCAGATTTTGGTAGTTTGTGTGTTTCTTTAAATTTGTTCATTTCATCCAGGTTGTCTAATCAGTTCATAGTGTTCTCTTTGTTTTCAAATGTTTTCATATGGGTATGCATTGCCTCCTCATACAGATTATAAGCAGGAAGGAAGTGTGCTGGGCACAAAGCAGAAACTGAAGATGATTGATTGGAGTGGGTAAGAGCATGCGCACTGAAGCCAGAATTCCTAGATTCAGATACCTACCAGTGATTATTGGCTGTGTGACCTTGGGCATGTTACTTAGCTTTTCTATACCTCAGTTTCTTCGTCTTTAAAATGGGAATGCTGATAGCGATAATGCCTATCTCACAGACATGTTGAGAGAATTAAAATAATACACAAAAAGATGCACCAAAGATCAAGTTAGAAACATCACAGAATTTAGAGCTACGAGAATCCACAGAAGTGTGTATCACAGGGGATTTCATTTCTGAAAACCTTGCTGCTCTAAACCCCTCAAAACCACGAGGTCAAATCTAACAAACGTCTTCTATTTGGCAATAAAATAAAGAAAATATTTGAAGCTTATGGATGAAACCACAGCACAAACCTAAAGAAGAGTATGAAAGCTAAAGCTGGGGGCTGTACTGGAATTTTTTGTTTTATTTGTTTTGTTTCCTTTTTATGTAATGTATTGGGTCTAGAGCAGCGGTTCTCAACCTGTGGGCCGCGACCCCTTTGGGGGTCAAACGACCCTTTCACAGGGGTCACCTAAGACCATCGGAAAACACATATATAATTACATATTGTTTTTGTGATTAATCACTATGCTTTAATTATGTTCAATTTGTAACAATGAAAATGCATCCTGCAGATCAGATATTTACATTACGATTCATAACAGTAGCAAAATTACAGTTATGAAGTAGCAACGAAAATAATTTTATGGTTGGGGGTCACCACAACATGAGGAACTGTATTAAAGGGTCGAGGCATTAGGAAGATTGAGAACCACTGGTCTAGGGCAGTGGTCAGCAAACCGCAGCTCGCGAGCCACATGTGGCTCTTTGGCCCCTTGAGTGTTGCTCTTCCACAAAATACCACCTGCGGGCGCGCACGTACAGTGCGATTGAAACTTCGTGGCCCATGCGCAGAAATCGGTTTTCAGCCTGGGCGAGTCTATTTTGAAGAAGTGGCGTTAGAAGAAGTGGGGGGTGTCCATCAGTCGGACTACGGGAGACGCGGCACTGGGGAGGCGCGCGCGATTCATGCACGGGTTGAGTGTGGATGGGAGAGTTGGAAGGGGTCAACCTCAGCGAACGTACCTCAATGAGGTTGAGGACGTTTTTAGCAAAGGCCAACTTAGGAGTACCCTAGTTAAGTTAATAACAGTGTACCTACCTATATAATTTAAGTTTAAAAAATTTGGCTCTCAAAAGAAATTTCAGTCGTTGTACTGTTGATATTTGGCTCTGCTGACTAATGAGTTTGCCAACCACTGGTCTAGAGCATTTGTTTTAATGGCCACTTGGAGGCAGTACAATAAGTCTCAAGTTCACATAGGTTGAAGAGTAAGATCAGAAACCCAAACATTTATCCAGGAGTTGCAAAGGATTATACACTCAGTAAATAGAGGAGACACATATATCCGTCAAAAGAACATAGTGAAATTCAACTAATATATCAGTTGTGGCATTTGGTACATGGTCATAGAGTCCCCTTTGTGACTTGTTAACCACATATGAGATCTCCATTCAGTTTGGGGCCTGAATTCAGATTTTCTTCATGTTTAAAAAAAACAAACCTAAATCAAAAATTTAATCTAGGTGGTCTCTGTGGTCCCAAATTAGTAAGTACCCAAGCCTCTGACAAAAGCAAACAAATTATCTCCACTCAGGCCTCTAAGAATTGCCACAGAGTTCCAAAGAATGTTAGCTCACAATCAAAAATGACAAAATGAATGAAGACACAAACTTCCCTGAAAGACAGCAGAAAAACATGTAGTGGGGGAAATCACCTGCTGAGGCTTTAAATATAGGTATTAATGTTACAGAACATTAAGTAAGTATACAGTGAAATCCACAGAGACAGTATGGTGGCTGCCAGGGGCCGGGGGGGAGAGACTTAGTCTTTCATGGGTATAAAATTTCACTTTTAGAAGATAAATGTTTTGGAGATGAATGATGATAATGGTTGCACAACAATGTAAATGTACTTATTGCCTCTGAATCGTACACGTAAGAAATTGTTAAAATAGTTAATATGTACATTTTACCACAATTTTTTAAGCTTGAAAAGATTATTATGGTTGATAATTTTTCCAGATCTGATAGAAGACACAAATGGTCCGCTTAAGGAATCACAATGAATCCTTAGTAAAAGAAAAGCATATCTAGACACATTGGAGTAAAATTACAGATTAACAAAGAAAATGCTAAGGCCAGTCAAAGGGAAAAGAGATTACCTACAAAGAAATGATATCTACACCGACAACTGGTTTCTTTTATATATACTTTTTTATTGATTTCAAAGAGGAAGGGAGAGGGAGAGAGAGATAGAAACATCAAGGATGAGAATCACTGATTGGTTGCCTCCTGCATGCCCCACTCTGGGGATTGAGCTCACAACCTGGGCATGTGCCCTTGACAGGAATTGAACCTGGGACCCTTCAATCCACAGGCTGGCACTCTATCCACTGAGATAAACCAGCTAGGTCCCGACAACGGGTTTCTGAACATCACAGTGGAAGCCAGAAGAGAGAAGTGCAATATCTTCAAAAGACCAAGATGAAAAAGAATTCTGCCTAAAAACAGATACTTTAACAAATCTTACTGAAATAAGGGGAAAATTAAGCCCAGATAATTAAAAACTCGAATTTTACTAACAAACACTAAATGAGCTTCTAAAAAGTACATTTTGAGAAGAAGTAAATTATGTCAGATAAAAAGTTTGAGATGCCAGAAAGTACAATGAGCAAATAGTCTAAAAAATATGTAGGTAAATCTATAAAACAATTGGTCATATAAAACAATAATAAAAATTGGTAATTTATGGGATGAAAATAAACAGAACTAGAAATAGTAATAGTATATGAGTTTGGGAGAATGATCTGAGTAACAGCACCCTAAGCTTCCTCGTACTGTTATAAGGGATGATAAATATATCAATTAGCTTTAGTCTATGGTAAGTAAATTAGGCACATTAAAATTTCTAGGGTAACCACTATAGGAAAAGACCATCTATCAAAGGGAGGAAATGAAATAAGCAAAGGAAAAATCTCAATCCAAAAGAAAGCAAGACAGGAGTGGGAATAATGAAACAAATAGAAAGTCCAAATGAAGATGAAAGAAATGATCTAAATACTAGTATAACAGCACTTACAACAAATAGACCAAATTCTATGGGTTAAAAGTCGGATATGAAGGACTTTTTAAAAAGGATTTTAAAAAATCCTCTTATTTGCTGTTTACAAGATAAATACTCAGAACATAGGACAGAGCAAGATTGAAACTTAAAGAATGGCAATGTAATAAATAAAGGAAAGCTGGAGTAAAAATATTAATATTGGACCAAAATATCACTCAAAGAATAGGGTCACTACATAATTACCAACATTCCCATTTCCCAGGAAGATATAAACTTCTAAACTCTTAACTACCTAATAAAATAGCTTCAACTATAGAAAGTAATAAGTAACCGAATGACCAAAAAAATGGACAAATCTACCACCATAGTGATAGACTTTGACTTGCCTTTTTTGGAAACTGATAGAACAAGCTGACTGAAACACCAAGAAGGTATTATTCAATTATTCAATAAGCTCAATGAAACTGATTATGTATAAAACATAGTCCCAGCAAGTGCAGATTATACTTTCACATAAATTAAATATATACTAGGCCATAAACTAAGTTCTATTGTATTTAAAATAATCAGTATCATATACGCCATGTGCTGTGAACACAATGCAATTCAATTACATACTAATTTAAAAGATAATTTTAAAAAACATTATTTGACATTTTGCATTTGAAAATATTGAGGCTTAAATGAAAATACATATAGAAACTTATGTGATCAGACTAAAAATTTTTGCAAGAATGTAGTATACATTATCTCTTTTAATTCTCATAACACTACAAATGATAGTATCAGGATATCAATATTGTGGATAAGACTAGTGCTGAAAGAGACTGAGTAACTGCCCGAAGTCCTACACAGCAAGGAAGCAGCAAAGCCCAGATTTTAACCCAGGACTGAAGGACTCTGCCGTCTGTGTTCTAACAACAAGCAGCTTGCAGTCTGTCTGGGAGATCCGACATTCACAAGTGAAATCATTGGGAAACAGCCTCCATTAAAATGCCGAAATGTGGCTGCGGTGGTTCTCCGAGGCCAGATTGAGATTTGTTTTTCTGAGCCCTATGGGATGTACAGGAGGAAAGGATCTGAGTTTTATAACCAAATAAAAGTTTACAAGAGCCCTGCGTTGTATGTAATCGATAAACCCAACGATTGAATGTGTAGGGCAGGCAGACAAGAGGACACACAGGGGAAGCCTGGAGTCCCCATCACTTGAATTTCTCAACACTGTACAGTCGACGGAGCCCTTTCCCAGATATCACGTCATGTCATCTTCACAACAACCCTGTGAAGTACAAGTTCTCTCATTTCACGGGCGAGGACAAAGCATCGACTGAGTCGCTTGCCCCATGTCACCCAACCATGTTCCAGGATGCTGCCCCAACCCCAGGTTGTTGCCCACAGCTCTTCCGTTTTCTGCCGTGCCTCCCTGCCCAAAGCCTGCCCGACTGCTCTTCCCGGAGCTTGCCTACCTGGCCCCCTCCTGCTCCACGTGTCCGCCTGGAGTCCCTTCCAACAGCCCAACGGGTGGTCTCCTGCACCAACTGCCACAGAAGCTTCCAACAGCCACATTCCGCCCAGCCAACCTCCTGCCTCTGGGCACTCAGGAAGCCTCGGCCTCCTCCAACCCCTGCTTTTCCTGCAACCACCTTTGCACCATAAATCAAGGAAAAGCCATTCGGGCCGTTTAGAATAGGAAAAATATTGAAATTTCTGGAACTCTGCCCTGGACAGCCTTATTTCCCTTCCCCCAGCTCCCCTTCATAGATAGTCTGCCCTCCTTGGAGCCAGTAAATATTTATTGAGCACCTATTGGATGTCAGGGATTGTTCTAGAAATGCAACTTTGAACCACACAGAAAAAGTCCCTCCTCTCATAAGACCCACATTCTAGTAGGGAGCGTCGGGTTAGTGAAGTAAATAACATGCCAGGTGGTGATGGCACCATGATGAAAAGGAAAGGGGCGAAGCCCTAGCCGGTTCGGCTCAGTGGATAGAGCATCAGCCTGTGGACTGAAGGGTCCCAGGTTCGATTCTGGTCAAGGGCACGTGCCTGGGTTGCAGGCTCGATCCCCAGTAGGGGACATGTAGGAGGCAGCTGATCAATGATTCTCTCTCATCATTGGTGTTTCTACCTCTCTCTCTCCCTCTCCTTTCCTCTCTAAAACCAATAAAAATATATTCAAAAAGAAAAAGAAAGGGGCGAGAATATGAGCTGCAGAATGGAGCCTATTGTTAAGAGGTTGGCCAGGGAAGGCAGCTTTAATGAGGTATCTAAATGCAGTGAGGGAACGAGCAAAGTCGCCTGGCTCTCCAGGGACAGAGAACACGGTGCTGAGGGCATTCAAGGAATGGCGGGGAGCCAGGTGGCTGCAGCCCAGTGAACAGAGGGGAGGCTGGTAGGAGATGAGGTCCCAGAGCGAGCCAGGGACCAGATTTCATAGCGCTGTGAAGGCCCCGAGAAAATTGCCGGTGTTCAGGCATTCAACCTTGTGCAGACAAACTGAGCGGCTATTTTGGGCCTGCGCTGCTGGGTGCAGAAAATACAAAGAAGAATGAGGCAAAGTCCTGTCAAGTGTAAGGTCTAATGGGAAACAGAGGAGGGAGCAGGCGGCTGTATCACAATGTGATCAGTACTGTGGTCAGGTCCAGCCCAAAGGCTCCGGCGCCATGTGCAGCCTGGGGACGTCAGAGGAGGTGACGTGTAGGCCTCGGCTGTCTCATGGGCTCAGCACCCCACTGGCCACAGAGGGCCATCAAGCACTTGAAATGTGACTAGTATGACTGAAGAAAGGAATTTTTAAAATATATATATTTTATTCATTTTAGAGAGAGGATGGGAAATAGAGATAGAAACATCAATGCTGACAGAGGATCATCAATCAGCTGTCTCCTGCACGCCCCCTACTGGGGATCAAGCCCACAACCCGGGCATGTGCCCTGACAGGGAATCCAACCGTGACTTCTTGGTTCATGGGCTGACGCTCAACTGCTGAGCCACACCGGTCAGGCAAGATAGGAGTTTTTAATTTAATGTAAAATGAGGGGAATGGGCTAAATTATCTTTAAGCTCCTGTCTACCTGAGTGATTCCAGGAGTCTAAGCAATTATCTCTCCGGGGTTCACTTTCATGGGCCTCTGAGGCCTGAAATATCTCTAGGTCCCACATGAAGGAATCGTTGTCTAAGACGGGGAGGTTGGCCAGGAGGCCTTCCCAGCATTCTTCAAATCACCCTGGGGTGCACAGGGGACTGTACTACCTACTCCAAAGTCTCAATCTGCCCCCCGCCCCCCGCCACTTGTTAGCATTTTTAAGCCACAGATGTATTTGTAGGAAGTGGAAATTCAGAGGTCCTGGAAGATTCTGATGAACAAAATCTCCCAGTTAGAGGAGCAGACTCTGTGGTTGGAAAAAATATCAAAGTAGCCAAGCCAGTGTGGCTCAGTGGTTGAGCATCAACCTATGAACTAGGAGGTCATGGTTCGATTTCCGGTCAGGGCACATGCCCAGGTTGCTGGCTTGATCCCCAGTGGGGGGTGTGCAGGAGGCAGCTGATCAATGATTCTCATCATTGATGTTTCTCTCTCTCTCCCTCTCCCTTTCTCTCCTTCTCTCTGAAATTAATAAAAAAAAATTTTTTTTAAATATCAAAGCATAAAATGTCAAGGGCGAAACTTCTGAACACTGTGTCCTGAGTGTGTGGCATAGGAAAGCTTCTTTTTTAAAAAATATCTTTTATTCCTTTTTTACAGAGAGGAAGGGAGAGGGATAGAGAGTTAGAAACATCGATGAGAGAGAAACATTGATCAGCCGCCTCCTGCACACCCCCTACTGGGGATGTGCCCACAACCAAGGTACATGCCCTTGACCAGAATCAAACCTGGGACCCTTCAGTCCACAGGCCGACGCTCTATCCACTGAGCCAAACCAGTTAGGGCCATAGGGAAGCTTCTTAATTTCCCAGAGGATGTGCAAATGTTTGCCAATCTAACCTTTATCTTGGCATGGGGACTCCAGTCTTTTAGGAGCGAACAGTGGCTAGCACCCGGTTCTTACCCTGTTTCTTCACCTGTAAAATGGATATAATAATAATTAGCCACTTTATAGGTGTTGACTTGTGTCCCTCCAAAATGTGTATGTTGAAATCCTAAGCCCCAGTACCTCAGAAGGTACCTGTATTTGGAGACAAGGTCGTCATTAAGGCCCAATCATGCGCTACCTTTGGAGCAGCGGTCACCAACTGGTGGTCCGTGAGGTCCGAAAGGTTGGTGACAGCTGCTCTGGAGCATGCTTCCCCCAGGCCTGTTTTCTTTGCCTTTCTTTCTCCTAAGCTGCAAGGGCCCTTCTTTTGCCTCTGTAACTTGTTTCCTGAGCCCACTCAGCCCTGCTGGCTCACTTCTTCTACGTGTGTGACTTTCTAAAGAAACTTTTGTTTGTTTTTGAGTCTTGCCTCTGAATTCTTTCTTAGCCAAAACTCAAGGACTGAGGTCTAACATCTGGTGCCATTCCCCATTAACATTCTGGTGCCGTGACTCAGATGGTCTTATAAAAAAAGAATGGGGGGGTAATTAAGTTAAAACAAAGCCATTAGGATAGGCCCTAATCCAATCTGATTGTAAGAAGAGGAAATTTAGACACAGAGAAACCAGACACATGCCCACTTTGATAAGAGTCATGTGAGGACACAGTAAAAAGCCCCATCCGCAAGCCAAGGATGGGGAGCTCTCAGAAGAAACCAAACCTGCTGACACCTTGGACTTCTAGCCTCCACAACTGTGGGAAAAATAAATTTCTGCTGTTTAAGCTGCCCAGTCTTTGGTACTTTGTTATGGTAGCATAATAACACATGTAAATCCCCTAGTGCATGAATGCTCAGTAACAGTTTGTTGTTCTTTTTATTATTTACTACTAATAAAAAAAACCTGTGTAGCCCAGCCAGCATGGCTCAGTGGTTGAGCATCGAACTATGAACCAGGAGGTCACCGTTCAATTTCTGGTTGGGGCACATGCCTGAATTGTGGGCTCGGTCCCCAATATGGGATATGCAGGATGCAGCCAATCAATGATTCTCTCTCATCATTGATGTTTCTGTATCTCTTTCCTTCTCCCTTCCTCTCTGAAATCAATAATATATTTTTAAAAAACACCTGTGTAGGGCACTGAAAAAATATACAATATGTACGAAAACATACAACAGGGATCGGTAGACTTCTTGTCCACAGTGGAGGATCTTGGGGGACGAGAAAGCAGAGTTTGCCCTGCATACTGACCACCATGCAGGGATCACAAGTCTCTCAGTGTCTCAGTTAACAACACCGTAGCCCAGAGCTTCTCAAACTGTAATGTGCACACGAACCACTGAGGATCTCTGTAATACAGATTCTGACTCAGGGGGTCTGGGGTGGGGCCTGAGAATCTGCATTGCTTTTTAAAAGTATTATTTCAATTACAGTTTATGCTCAGTGTTATTCTGTATCAGCTTCAGATGTACAGCCTAGTGGTTAGAGAATCATGTACTTTATAAAGTGGTCCCCCCGAGGGTCTGAATCTCCAAAAAGCTCCCAGTTAATTCTCACACTGTTGGTCAGAGGACCACACCAGGTGGCACTGAAGAAATGGGTTGTTTAGTCCCAATGGGGGTTATCAACTATTTGGATACACAAGACAAAACCAAATGCATCAAGTGGCCAGAAAATGCTCGTTGGACTGCATCCTGTATCTGTCCATCATGATTAGAGTCTGCAGTACCATTTCAGTCAACATATCATTTGAGCCAGAGGGTTGGGGTGCTCAGGCAGGTAAAGCTATCCAGAGAATTCCTGGAGGATGAAAGGGTGGCACTTGGTTCAGCAAAATGAATGAAGAAAGCACACGCTGTGGAACCTCTCTGGGCTAAAGCAACTTGAAATAGCCAATGTGGTGTCAGGGTGTCTGTATTTCCCAATCCAAATAAGGACCCTAGTGGCGTTTGCTGCTCCTTTGAAGGGGTGCAGGGGAGGGAGGTGTGGGCGTGGTTATGGCACTGTTTGCTACCAGCTGGGTCATGTGGGGTTTCCTTATCTTTGGAGAGTGTCATGGGTGTTGGTGCCAGCGTGGAGGCCACCTGATTTCAATCAGACTGTAAAGTCATTAAGACACCAGGAGGTAGGCCTCCCTGTGGGCCTGCAGCCAGAGCTGTGGGAAGAGGACCTACGAGGGGAAGGAGGAACTTGTCCTTGGGTTACTAGGTAACCTCAGATAAACATCTTGAGTAGAGACTCCAGACTTTCATCATCAGGAATACTGTCCTCACTGTGCCCCAGGAAGTAGTCCCGGACACCTGACCCCACGCAGGTCAGATTTCCCTTGTCCCCTGAGACCCAGGAGGTTTGTGGATCCAGCAACTCCGGGAGGTTGTGTTTTTAGAGTTTTTCTAGAGTTGGAGGCGGGAAGATGGGTTGAGAAGGGGTAGCAGAAATCTCAGCCCCTGTCAGTTTGAACGAATCCACTGACATCTGGGTGTTCTTTCTCAGGAATCCAGGTTTCTTGTGAGGTAAGCAGTCATGAAGACCGACCCCTGATGGTAATCTCTCCCCGAATAAATTTTGGAGGACTTCATTCAAACTATAGCATCAAATACATATTGTACTTCGATGAGGAGCTTGGATTTGGGAGCATATTAGCTGCTTGGTCCAGTCAGTAAAATCTCAATTTCCCACATTTACAAAATAATAGCATGTGTTTCCAAGTAAATCACGGATTAAATGAGAGATAAAGCATATGAAGTGGTTAGCTTTTATTATAATCTCTTCTTTCATAACCCCACTTAATCACACTCTTTTTCATTATACAATTGCAAGCTCCCAAAAGGCAGTAGAGGCGGTGGCTTATTCCCCTCCCCTTCCCTCCTCCCATCCTAAAGTCTACTACAGTGCTTCTCGGTTAGATGACATTTAAATGAGCATCTCCTATATGCCAAATAAAAAGAATAGTCCTTGCCCTAAGAAGCACACAGTTTCTCAGAGGGAGACAGATGAGTCAACAAATAAGTATAATTAAGCATCCTAGGTGCCCTGACAAATGTCTAAATGGGCAAGAGCAACGAAGCAGAGCATGTTTACTTTTAGTTTGGAGACTAAGATAAGAAAAGGGCTCAGGAGCTTCCAGGTTGGTGAACACATGGAGATTTAGAAAGAGTGGCGCCCTCAGAGTGGGCAGGGAAGCCTCACACCCTTTCCCTATACCCGAATAAACACTTCTCCAAAGAGGGCATACAGGTAGTAGCCAAGAGACATGTGAAAAAGTGCTCAAAGTCACTGATCATCAGAGAGATGCAAATTAAAAGGACAATGAGGTATCACCTCACACCTGTCAGAATGGCTACCATCAACAAATCAACAAATGACAAGTGCTGTTGAGGATGTGGAGAAAAGGGAACCCTAGTACACTGCTGGTGGGAATGCAGACTGGTGCAGCCACTGTGGAAAACAGTATGGAGTTTTCTCAAAAAATTAGATATGGAACTGCCACTTGACCCAGTGATCCCACTTCTAGGAATATATCCTAAGAATCCAGAAACACCAATCAGAAGAATGTCTGCACCCCTATGTTCATAGCAGCACAATTTACAATAGCTAAGATCTGGAAACAACCCAATGCCCACCAGTAGGCGAGTGGATAAAAAAGCTGTGGTACATTTACACTATGGAATACTATGCAACAGTTAAAAAGAAGGATCTCTTACCCTGTGAGACAGCCTGGAGGGACCTGGAGAGTCTTATGCTAAGTGAAATAAGCCAGGCAGAGAAAGACAAGTAACCTATGATTTCACTACTATATGGAATCTAATGAACAAAATAAACTGATGAACAAAATAGATCCAGAGACATAGAAGCATAGAACAGACTACAGAATCTCAGAGGGAAGGCAGGGGAGGGTAGGTGGGAGGAGACCAACCAAAAAACTTGTATTCATATATGCATAACCCATGGACACAGACAATAGGGTGGTGAAGGCCTGGGGTGGGGGGTGGGAGCAGGCTAGAAGAGGTTAATGGGAAGAAAAGGGAGACATTTGTAATACTTCCAACAATAAAAAAACACATACAAGTGATAGGGTTAGCTGCCATCTGATGTCATTAAATAAATATTTGTTGAATAAATAAATGAATTTGAATTTTCATCTGGAAACCTTATATCTTAAGCATGGCATGAAGAATGTGAATACTATGTAGACACAACAGACGCAGCGATAAGACACAGGCTCATTCATACTCTAAGTTTTCCATAAAATCATGCTGCCTAGAGAATTAGGGAAGGCTTGGAAGATGGGCATGGCGGAAGGAGATTGACATTTATTGAGTATCTACTGTGTGCCCGCACGTTATATAGTTCTGTAACTTAATATTCACTACACACCAGGGGACAAGATATTAGCTCTGTTAACTGAGGGGGAAACATACTTCCAGAGGTGAAGTGAACTTGTCCAAGGTCACCCATCCAGTAAAAATGGTACCAAGATTTAAACCCAGTTATGTCTCATTCTAAAGCCCAAGTTCTCTCCACTATGCTGTACTAGACTGTCTTCATACTATTAGCAAATCAAGTGACATCTCATCCTTGAAGGATGAGCAGGAATTTGCCAAACAGAGAGGAGGAGAGAGGACTAGGGGCACTGCAGGTGTTGGGGGGCATGTGTAAAGAACTGTGGTGTGAAACAGCCTAGCTGATGAGACTGTGTGACTGAAGCAAATGGTACATGGGCAGGGCAGGGGGCAGGTGTGGAATCTGGAGCAAAGGGTGGCTTAGAACTGTGCCCTCTATGCAGCTCAGTCTTTTCTGGAAGCCAGCACTTCTTCATTGTAGCCTTTCTGATGCTCTCCAACCAATGAGAACCTACCCATCCTCTGTTGTACATGGTTTTCCTTTCACCCAGTCCTCCATTTTCCATATTCCAAGCTCAGAGACATCTAAATATCGCTTTAGGGTTTAATCAATCCTTTCCTGTTCTATGACAGCAAAACACAGGTATGTACCTACAACTCCCTTGACTGAGACACTCGTTGCACGAGGCGAAATGAGTTACTGATGGACGGGGGGCTACTTAGGCAGCAGCAGGCACACGATTGCCCAGAACATAAAACCAGGGTCGTCAGGGAGCAGCTCCATCTTGTTAACTGAAATGCCAGATAAATGTCACTCTGTGTGCTGGCTTCATCGTAGTTTCTTAAAAAATAAAAATAAGATATTCTCAGTTGTACTTTCTCAGGCATTTCCTGTTTATAGGGTGTGTGCTCCAACAGCTGTGTTAGAACGCAGGACCTAAGTAAGGTCGTTCAGATCAAATTCCTCTTTGAAGTTCTAGGTGCCAGGCTAGGGGATTACTCCCACCAGGCCAGAGCCCGGCCTCCTGGCCCTGATCCTAGCTGCTCTGGGCTCCTGGCTGCTACCACCACACAGTCCGGTAACGATGGCAAAAGGATGAAGGGTGGGTGGAGATCTGGAGTACACTCTGTCTTCGTGGACGGCATCATGTCATTGGAAAGGCAAGGGAGAGGGATAGAGAGAGAGAGAGAAACATCAATGATGAGAGAGGAACATCACCAATTGGCTGCCTCCTGCACCCTCCCTGCTGGAGAAGGAGCCTGAAACCCAGGGAATGTGCCCTAATGGGGAACTGAACCAGTGACTTCTTGGTTCCTGGGTTGATGCTCAACCGCTGAGCCACACCAGCCAGGCATGGGCTATTTAAAACTTGTGATTTATGAAATCTCTTTTCTAAAAGAAAATGTTTAGATGGTTCCAGGACACGAATTACTGTATATCATCCATTCTAAGACATGTAATTATAGGATACACCATTATTTGATGTATCACTAAGAAAAAAAACCTCTGCCTAAACTATGACCCGATGCGTTAACCCTAACCCTGTGACCCGGGAATTAGTTACACCAGCCTCTGAGCTTTGAAACATGGGATGGTGCTCCAGGCCCTCCGTTTATTTCATTGCTGGGCTTGTCTTAGACAGTTCTTTGTATGTATATCAGTAACAGACAAACACAATTATATCTGTGTGGGGGTATTTTTCTTTTGAGAGTCC
Organism: Myotis yumanensis; assembly: GCF_028538775.1. Lineage (NCBI taxonomy): Eukaryota > Metazoa > Chordata > Mammalia > Chiroptera > Vespertilionidae > Myotis > Myotis yumanensis. The sequence goes on from NW_027223768.1 coordinate 6,596,748, forward strand.
CATAGAGCACTTGGTTCTTGAGCTTTGTGATGATATATGGAAGGTTGGGAATTTCTGTAATGATGAATGTCTGCTTCACTGACATCAGATTCATGTCCCACGATGTCCGTGTCTCCTCCAAACACAATAACTTTCATTTCAATGCCAAATGATAGTGTAATTTTTTGGAATTGAAACAGCCACTAAGCTCAACCTGTTATTACCAACAGTGTACTTAACTCCATTGATGCAATGGCAACGTGAACAGCCATGACTAAGTTTGAGCCCGGGCAGACCATGGCAACTACAGCACGACTGCAGCCAGGTGACATCAGCGTAAGAAGTATCCCAAAAGATTCCCGAGACATTCAACAACTGGAGGAGTGGGGTGGGTGGGGAATGTGTGTTTCCTAACTGATGGATTGAGCTCTATCTTATTTGCCTCCAGTGATGAGGATCTGGCACATAGTAAATGGCCAACAAATAGTTTTTAGGTTGTTGAAGGATTGGAATGCAAGGATAGATGAAAGGATGAATAAACAAGTGAGTGCTTATGAGGAATGCAGAAATGACCCCCCTCTGCCTTCTTTCAGATTGTCTTTTATTTGGTGGCATTGCCCTGCAGCCTTCAATCCCCAGAGCTGGCGGGAATCATGCATCTCCTGACCTTCACCTAGGCCTTGGCACCTGCTTCACATCCCATTTTTCCCCCAGCACCTCTTAGGCCTCTATCCGATTGTGAAACTCCGGTGTCCGCGTGGAAGACTCGGTGTCTCACAGAAATGTGATCTTACGTTTCTGGACTCTCCTCAACACCAGTGGCCTTGCCCTCAGCCTCTCCAGCAGCCTCCTCCCAGCCTTCTTCCTCCTCCTCGTGCTGGCATCTAACATCCCATCCTCCATCACTGACTTCCTGTCCCTGGCATTTGTGCACCAGGTGGCTTCAGTCTCGTGCAGGTACATGGGCTCCAGCTTCCGGTGGCTGTCAATCTGTCTTCCACTCAGTTCTCTTTTTTCTCAGACCCTCAACACCTTGACTTTCAGCAAACCATGAGAAATTAAAGTCATCTGGTCGGCACTCCCTGAGTTCCTAAAGACGAAAGACTCAAGTTCTCTCCTTCTATCCTCCTCTCCTGTTTCAGAGTAAACTTCTCTCCAGGTCAAGGCTAATCCCTCCATCTGGTCTTTGCCTCCTCCTCCGGAAACTCTTACTCTGTTAATCATACCCTCATCCTCCCTTACTCCAAGCTTCCCCTTCATTGGGTCTCTCCTGACAGCATATAAATATTTTCTTCTCTACTCTCTTTAAAAACAACTTCGACCCGGAGACTTGACTTGGGGTGGTAAACACACAAAATACAACACACAGATGATGTATCGTAGAACTGTATACCTGACCTCTATTAACCAACGTCACCTCAATAAATTCAATTAAAAAAGACATCCACCCTTCCACACAGCACTCTCCTCTCCTAGTTCCAGCCCTTTCTCTCTCCTTCAAAGCCAAGTCTGTAAAGTCTACCTATGATGATTGTCTCCACTTTCACCTCCCATTTACTTAACACCTAATCCCTTATGACGTGCCCCTGCTTACATCTGTGGCCTTTATTCCACTAAGTACCCTAACACTTTCTTTTTCCTGATCATACTTGGCAGTATGCACAGGATGTTTCATGCCCCTGAGCCTCCTTCTCGGATGCTCTCCTACTCTCTCCAGCTAACTAAGTGCTGAGTATCTTTCTCAAATACCTCTTCCTCCAGGGAGCCTTCCTTAACTCCCTGATGAGCAGCCACTCCTCTGTTCCACAAGAACATCCTGGACACACCTGTCACCCTATTGTCATTGCTGGCTTAGTTATATGTCTTGTCCTAGAATATTATGCTCTGTGAAAGTCAAGGCCATTATTATTTGGGCTTGGACTGTTGTAAATAATACAATGATATATGTGAACAAATGAGTCACTGAGCCTTCGAGTCTAAAAATAAGGTCAAGTGCATAAAAAGTTGTTTTATAGTCAAGACAGAGGGAAAATTCTAGATAAACTAAGTAGTGATAACAGTGAAAGAAGTATGAAGAAAGCACTTCATTGAAATAGATATCTCCAGTTGCATCTTTTTCTAAATCGTATCATTCCCTTAACTAAGCATGTTAATACAGTTATTATCAAACTTTTGGTGTCTTACTGATATTCTCAATTATAAGTGAAAAAAAACCCACACTAAATAATACATCAGAAAAATATCTTAAGCTAAACTACCAAGGAAATAAATTTAAGTGGCGACTAGAACTTGAAACACAAGTCCAGGTATCCGAGCACACCTTGGGCAGATTGGCTTTTCTACCCACAGTTGGTATTTAAATTTCTCCAAGGTTTTATCCCAAACTCTCTTTCCCCATTTGTCTGTACTCACCTGATGTTTCAGTCCAACCGAACTTCCAAACACTCCCTAAAACTGCCCCATGATGTTCTCTACCTGGGCCTTTCCTCCCTCCACCAAGAATCTCTGCTCCATTTCCAACTTACGCCAATAAAAAGAGCAATTTCCTGCCTGAACAGGGCTCTCATTCCCTTTGGAGAGATTAATCTCTCCTCTTTCGGGGCTCTCAGAGCATTTTGTACCTCTTATCATTCCTGGTTTTATTGGCTAACTTTTATGTAGCAAAAAATACTATGCACTATCATATTTGGTTTTATATCAAAGGTTTTGCTCATCTAACATTTTTTAAACCCCTTAAAGAGGGTCTATAACTCTTTTAATGACATATTTCAAGCAAATCTACGTTAAGTACAGAAAATAACATAATACTCTACCCACATTGACACATGATAGCTCCCATTCGTGTGTTTTAACTGGCATATGTTGTTCCACTGTCTAAATATTTCGCAATCTATTTATCTATTCTCTTACTTCCCACTTGTTGCTATTTTGGAATAAAGAAGCAGATTTGGACATGATCTCTTGAGCACATGTGAAAGCGTTGTTCTAGAAAACCTTCCTGTGGCTCGTATTCTAATGAGTGAGTGTTAGAGTATATGCATTCCTCAGTTTGTCCAGTGCCTGCCCTTACCACCTTGCAGTGCCAGGCACTGTTCTAGGCCCTGGAGGTTGAGCTTATCAAGTGGCACTCAAGAAAACAAACCAAACCAAACCAAACAACACTTGCAGATTGTTATTGAATTGCACTGGACTTATAAATTATCTTGTGAAGACAAAATATAGTACCTCTCATAGTTGTTTAGGTATTTTTTATGTCTTCCAATATGGATTTATAGCTACTTCTGCAAATATCTTACACATCTTTGGTTAGATTCATTTTGTCTTTTTAAAAAATTTTTGCTGATAGGAAGCATTTAAAAAAATATTTCTGTTGATTTTCGTTTTGTTTTATTTTGTTTTGTTAATGCTCATCCAAGGATATTTTTCTTTTTTAAAAAAAATATTTTTTTATTGATTTCAGAGAGGAAGGGAGGGGGAGAGGGAGATAGAAACATCAGTATTGAGAGAGAATCATTGATTGGCTGCCTCCTCTTGGGGGTCGAGCCTGCAACCCAGGCATGTGCCCTTGACCGGCATCGAACCCGGGATCCTTTGGTCACAGGCCGATGCTCTATCCACTGAGCCAAACCAGCTAGGGCTTTCCATTGATTTTTAAGGAGAGTGGAAGAGAGAGGGAAAGATAGAGAGAAACATTAATGTGAGAGAAACACATCGATTGGTTGCCTCCTGCATGAGCCTTGACCAGGGCCTGGGCTGGGGAGGAGCCTGCAAACAAGGTATGTGCCCTTGACCAGAATCGAACCTGAGACCCTTTGGTCCAGCGGACACTCTATCCACTGAGCCAAACCGGCTAGGGCTCTATTGATTTTTAGAGAGAGAGAGAGAAACATCAATGTGAGAGCAGAGCATCAATCACCTGCCTCTTGCACTCCCGTCCCCCGCCCTCATTACTGGGGATTGAGCCCAAAACCCAGGCGTGAGCCCTGACCTGGGATCGAATTGGCAACATTTTGGTGCAGGGGATGACACCCAACCAACTGTGCCACACCAGCCAGGGCGGAAGCATTGTTTTTTAATGACAGTTCCTAATTATTTGTTTCCCCTAGATTGTAATCAGCTAATTTTTGCATTTGATTTTGTTTCTATCAACTCTGCTGAACTCTTATTTTACTAGTGTGTAGATTGTCTTCAATTTGCTGTACAATTACATTGATTGGGGAGACCAACAGTTTGTTTCTTCTTTTTAAGTCCTTATACATTTAATTTCTTTTTATTTTCTGGTTGCTTGCTTGGCCCTCCGTCACTCAATTTTATAGAAATAGAGATATTAGACATTCTTGTCTTATTCCTGTCTTCCAAGGGAATGCTTCTAAGAGGCATTAACCAGTAAGTATATTGTTTACTGTAATTTTTGGGTGAACACCTTTTATCAAGTTAAGGAAATTCCTTTCATAATGAATTTGCTAAAAAAATTTTTGCCACAAATTAAATTTTATCAAATGTTTTTCTCTGCATCCATTGAGATGATGATTTGTTTTTTTCTCCTTTAGAATATAAATGTAGTAAATGACGTTACTAAATTTTCTGATGTTCTAGCATTGTATTCTGCGATAAACCCAAACAGATCATAAATATTAATTCTAATGCATTACTGGATTTAATTTTCTATTTTGTTTAGGATTTTGACCTTCTGAGAGATTCGTCTGTGATTTTACTTTCTTATCTATCCTTGTCTGGTTTTGACGTCAAAATTCTGCCAGTATCATAAAACATGTGGCAATTCTTTCTTTCTTCTGTTCTCTGAAATGGGTTGTGCAAGATCATGACGATCTTTTCCTGCTGTGTTTGTCAGAATCTGCGTACAAACTCCTCTGGCCACCATATATTTTGTTTTGTTTTTGTAGATAGATTATTAAACTATCAAGTCAACTTTGTAAAAATAGGTATAGCTCTCTAACTAGACTTTCTATTTCTTCTTGAGTAAGTTTTAGTAAGTTTCTTTTTTTCTAGAAAACTGGTCATTTCATGTAAGTCTTCAAATTTAATTGCAGAAAGTTTATAACATTCTCTTGTTCTTTTTTTTAAATCCTCACCTGAGGGTATGTTCACTGATTTTAGAGAGAAGGGAAGGAAGAGGGAACAATGTGAGAGAGAAACATGGATCGGCTGCCTCCCATATGCGTCTCAAGCCTGCAACCTTTCAATGTATGGGACGACACTCCCACCAACTGAGCCACCTGGCCAGGGCCATTCTCTTATTCCTTAAAAATTCTATTATATATGTAGTGATTTCCCCTTTTAATCTCTGTTGGTTTTATTAGTCTTTTCAGAGCACCAGCTTTTTATTTTCTTGATCTTTTCTATGCTCAATTAACTTCTCCTGTTTTACTTTTCTTCTACTTTCTGCGTGTGTGTGCTATTGTTCCTTTATCCAGTGACTTGAGATGAACACATGGTTCAGTAATTTCTAGTCTTTTTAAAAAAATAAGTATTTTAAAGCTTTTGTAAATGCCTCTCTGCAAATTTCTCTGCAGCTTTTGCTGCATCCCACAAATTTTGAAATATGTTTTATTATTTAGCTCCATATGTTGCCTCATTTTAGTAATGATTTTTTTCTTTGACCCATCAATTATGATTTATTCTTAATGCAGTTTAGAAATATTTTTAAAGGTACGAATGCATAGAAATTAAAGTGAGGTCTTTATGGATCAGAAAATGGGACCTACATGATGCTGTGGTCTGGCTGAGATGATGCCATAATGTCATCAGAGACCTGGATGCTTTCTTCCTGCTCCATTATCCTGACACCGGGATTCCACGATAGACATGTTTTAGATTTCTCACTCTTTCCCGAGAAGTGGTTTGCACATAGCAGCTACTGGGGACAGCCTACTGTCCTAACGTACCATGCAGCATAAGAAGGAATTAACAACCCAAATGAAAAATCATGAGATTTATCATGAATCCGCCCTCCCTGTATCTGTGTGTTTTTTTTAATATATATTTTTTTTATTTCCGAGGAAAAGGCAGAGAGAGAGATATATAGAAACATCAATAATGAGAGAGAATCATGATTGGCTGCCCCCTGCATGCCCCCACTGGGGATTGAGCCCACCACTTGGGCATGTGCTCTGACCGGGAATCAAATCTTGACCTCCTGGTTCATAGGTTGCCGCTCAACCACTGAGCCATGCCGGTCGGGCACATCCTCCCTGTATTCTCATCAGCTTCTTTCTCAAGTTCAGAACCCTGTTCTGGAGCTACCCAGCCTGGGATGTAGCCCATGGCCCCGGGTCTGGACCTGAAGGGCTGGCTCCAGCATTAGGCATTTGGGGAATATTGTTGAGTTGAAGGATGCATAATTAGAAAGGAATGAATACTCCCAGCCTGCTCATTTTGCAAGCCCCAAACTAGAAACGGATGACAAATGTCACAAACAGTAATTTAATCCTCTTACTAAAGAGATTAGAACTAAAACAAGGCAGGCTTGGTGTACAAGCAGAAGCGTCACGTACTGAGCAGTGTCTTAGGGGGGAAACAATGTAAGGAAGATTAATTTCTAAACAATAACTTTCTGGAAGCTTCTCGGGCCTATGAGTCTTCTGGCTGACCTGTCACACACGATTTTTCCATTGTTCACAGCAGAAGCAGCGTCTTTCTACTTAGCAGAGCAGCATCTCCCCCCACCCTCCCGATACTGTTCTCAGAGCAAACCTAGATGGTTGAGCCAGAGGCACACGGATGCAGGGGAGCGGGAGACAGAAGGTTCCGGCAAACGATGTGAACTGTATTTTGCAGGCGCTGCTTGGCTGTCCCGTAAGTGCTCCCTTCCACCTTGCTTCGACCGAGTCAACACAGCTCGGGCGTGGTTGCTCTTCGTATTCCCTAAGAGCAGGGACGATTCTTTCATTCCATCCCCCGTGGTGGGAGGACTCCGGGGGGCGCGTCCAGGCCTCTCAGTAAAGTTTTCATCAAAGCACTGCTTCCTTCCCCCTGTTGCTTTTGGAAGGCCCTGGCTCTGTGACAACCGCACCTCCGCTGAGCTTTTCCACAGCAGCCTTGGATTCCTGCCCCGCCCCCTCCCATCTGCACGCCCCCATTTCCTCTCTTCTCTGTGTTGGCTCTTTGTGGTTCTTCTGGGTAAACTGGCTGAAGAGTAATGAACCCAAAATACCTAAGTGACAAATGAGTCACCACGCTTCGATAGCAGATCTCTGACGATGAGCGGGTGTGTTGGGGGGTAAATAGCAGAGGAGGTGGCTGCGGGGGGGGGGGGGGGGGGGAAGGAGGGGGCGGGGGGAGGAAAATAGATACAAAATGAACAAGTTGGCAGAGGTGGCTGAGAGCAGCTGAGTGGGCGCAGGGGGCGGGGAACTCGATGGGCTTGCCAAGGTGAGAGTGGCGCTGTGGCTTGTCACGCCCTGGCTGACTCAGGCCCAGAGCAGGCCCCTCGGCAACGGCTAACACCGGGCTGTCTAGTAAAACTCAGCTGGACCGGCCACCTGACTGCAGGCCTCTTCTGTTTACAAGTTCTGAGTCCCAGGGCCAGGAATTCTTGGTTCAGGCTGGGGCAGGGCTGCTACTTAGAGACACAGTGGTGTGTTGCTCTAAGGCCATGGCCTGGGTGATAGGAGTCGGGGCCTAAGTTAAATCTCTCCTCTGTACTTTTCTGTTTGTCTGGATTTTTCAGAATGCATCATTTCCCCAAAACATTATCTTGAAGCGTACGGTGGAGCTGGTCGGCCAGCTCAAGGCAGGAGGCTCCGGGCAGCCCTAAGGGTGGGCGTGATGGTCAGCAAAGGCTGAGAAACCGGGGCCACTTGCAACTTCAGCTTGACTTAGAAAGCACTGAGCATGTGACCTGGTAGCTTAGGACATGACTCCTGCTTTTTGTTCTTTCCTAAGTCAAAAAGGAGTGGAGTAGGCTGAGTCCCTGAGACATGTCTAGTGTCTGATTTTGTGGGGATCTGCCTGGCCAGCCCCCGGTCCCTCTCAAAGACTGACTGTCAAACTGGTACAAGAAGCCAGGGTGAGGAGGAACAAACTTCCTTTTACCCTCAAGCTTTCTCTAGTTGGTCTAATAATCATCAAACAGACATGAGACAGATCAGCAAGAGAAAATGACCAAGTTTGAGAGCATCAGAGACTCCCATGCAGGAGAGGTTCAGAGACAGAAATGGGGACCTCTGAGCTAGGGATGAGGTCATGCACCTTGGGGGCTTCAGAGGATCATTGCAGGGGAAAAGAAGAACGGCGGTTCAGTAGAGAGCAGTGGGCCCTGCCCAATAGATAGTAGCTAAAGGGAGGGGCCGGGTTTCTCCTGAGTCTGAAGCTAAAACTGCCTTTAGTTCAGAGTAATCTGCACACCCCTGAGGCACAGCTTGTGGTGGCTCCGTCTGAACCCCCACACCAGAAAGTAAAACCACGTGTGCGAGGAACGAGGGCTCAGATGCAGAGACTGTCACTAGGGTGTGGCTGCCAGGAGAATGTTATGGGAAAAGAAATGATCAAATGTCCCGGGGGTAGGCTGTCTCAGATTAGGAGGACGATAGGGTTAGGTCACAGGCTGTCTGGTTCTTGTTTTAGGTTAAAACCCAGGAAGTTTAGGGACTTGCTTAAACACAGGGAAAGACAAAACAAGTTGGTGTGTGTCTTTAAGCCTGAAGCTACGTTCTGCTTCACTGGCTGGACTCAGCCCGTAGGCTCATCTCGGGCAGCCCTCACCCCTATCCCGCATACGTGTACCATCAGATCCACGACTCGGAAAGGGCAAAGCTTGGCATCAAGAGGAAGGGGGAGACTGGAAACTGCCAAGGCTTGGTAGCTAGAAAGAAAACTACAGGTCCTACAAAGAAAGACCAGCCCTGGACAGTTTGGCTCAGTGGATAGAGAATCGGCCTGTGGACTGAAGGGTCCTGGGTTTGATTCCAGTCAAGGGCACATGCCCGGGTTGCGAGCTCGATCCCCAGCGGGTGACGTGCAGGAGGCAGCCAATCAATGATTCTCTCTCATCATTGATGTTTCTATCTCTCTCTCTCTTCCTCTCTGAAATCAATAAATATATATATATATATATTTTTTTTTAATATATTTTATTGATTTTTTTACAGAGAGGAGGGGAGAGGGATAGAGAGTCAGAAACATCGATGAGAGAGAAACATCGATCAGCTGCCTCCTGCACACTCCCTACTGGGGATGTGCCCGAAACCAAGGTACATGCCCTTGACCGGAATCGAACCTGGGACCCTTCAGACCGCAGGCTGATGCTCTATCCACTGAGCCAAACCGGTCAGGGCAATAAAAATATATTTAAAAAAAAATCAGAACCCAAGACTTGATCCCCATTAAGTTCCTTAAGAGCCCTGTCTGCTCACTTGGACCTACATTCAGCTGAGCCAACCAGTGAATTACTTACTTACAAACCTCTCTGGAAATGATTCATGAAAATCATCTCAGGGAAATCCATATTCTTGGCCTCAGAAGTCTTCATTTCAAATGCTTTTTAAGACACTATAGATAATATATGCTTGTTATAAAAATAAATGTAGAAACAAAAAATTAGCCATCGTCCCAACACTCAAAATGTTCACAGTGTAGTGTGTTTCCTCCTAGTCCTTTTCTAGGCATAGGTTTATTTTTTTTTAACCCGGTTGCTGTCATTCTGTATATAGAATTGTGTGTGCTGCATTTTGCTAAATGTATCTTACTGTCTTTCCCGGTTATCACATGGAAATGATGTCCCCATAATTATTATGGCTGACTCATAAGCCATAGAGTTGACTGAATTCTCCCCAATGTTTTGAGCATTGTGTTTATTTTGCTTTTTTAAAACTATAATTCTTTAATGTACGGAATTTGGAGATTTCACATCAGCCCCACCACTTAGCCATGGGGTAAATCCTACCAATATCTGGATGGGTAACCTGAGAGCTAGCGGAGGGACCCACAGGACAGACAATCAGAGGGAGCTGCCAGTGTCACTCCTGGGGGGTGTCAGTACAGGGTCCTGAAGGACATAGCCATGGCTGAAGGCAGTGTCACCAGCGTCCAGCTGTGCATTTCCCTGCTAAATGTGGCCCCCAAGTTCCATATTCGGCCCAGCATTTTCAAGGATCCTGCAGAGAACAGATAATATTTTCGATGAGTAAAAATAACAGTAAAATGGATCTCGTTTTAAAACATTTATAAAATGCCTTCCTGTCTCTTCTCTGATTTCCTATTGGAGATTCTGATTTCCTCTGGGCTTCCCTGGGTGGGTCACTTGCTGGAGGGGCATCTTCTGAGCTGCAGAGTTAGGGCAGCAGAAGCAGAGAGAGTTGGCATCAGTCAGGATGGGTAGAGGGGGCTATGGATAATTGATCATTTAGCATAGTTGTGTGGCTGTCATTAAATATTTCAGGCCAGCCCTAGCTGGTTTGGCTCAGTGGATAGAGCGTCAGCCTGCAGACTGAAGGGTTCCAGGTTTGATTCCGGTCAAGGGCACATGCCCAGGTTATGGGCTCAGTCCCCAGTGTGGGGTATGCAAGAGGCAGCCGACCGAAACGGCCCCGGCGTGGTAGGGACAACCCCGGTGAGGTTGAAACGGCCCCCGTGAGGTAGGGACGACCCCAGTCAGGTCGAAACGGCCCCGGTGTGGTAGGGACAACCCCGGTGAGGTTGAAACGGCCCCCGTGAGGTAGGGACGACCCCAGTCAGGTCGAAACGGCCCCGGCGTGTTAGGGACAACCCCAGTCAGGTTGAAACGGCCCCCCGTGAGGTAGGGACGACCCCAGTGAGGTTGAAACAGCCCCCGCGAGGTAGGGACGACCCCAGTCAGGTCGAAACGGCCCCGGCGTGGTAGGGACAACCCCGGTCAGGCTGAAACGGCCCCCGTGAGGTAGGGACGACCCCAGTCAGGTTGAAACGGCCCCGGTGTGGTAGGGACAACTCCAGTCAGGTTGAAACAGCCCCGGTGTGGTAGGGACAACCCCGGTGAGGTTGAAACGGCCCCCGTGAGGTAGGGACGACCCCAGTCAGGTCGAAACGGCCCCGGCGTGGTAGGGACAACCCCGGTCAGGTTGAAACGGCCCCCGTGAGGTAGGGACGACCCCGGTGAGGTTGAAACAGCCCCCGTGAGGTAGGGACGACCCCAGTCAGGTCGAAACGGCCCCGGCGTGGTAGGGACAACCCCGGTGAGGTTGAAACGGCCCCCGTGAGGTAGGGACGACCCCAGTCAGGTCGAAACGGCCCCGGCGTGGTAGGGACAACCCCGGTGAGGTTGAAACGGCCCCCGTGAGGTAGGGACGACCCCGGTGAGGTTGAAACGGCCCTGGTGAGGCTCAGACGGCCCTGGTGAGGTTGAGACTGCTCCAGTGAGGCTGGGACAAATAAAGGGGACCAGTATGGACTGATGAACAGGTGTAGATACAGAAGCAGAGCAACATTGAACAGAATGTTAAACTACAATGGGGAGCCTGGGGAGGGTTGCGGGGGGGATTAAGAGACCAACTGAAGGACCCATATGCATGCATATAAGATTAACCAATGGACACAAGACACGGGACGGGGGGGGGGCGGGGGGTAGGGGCCGAGGGAATGTCATGGGGGGGAAAAAGGAGACATATGTAACACTCTTTGTAATACTTTAAGAAATAAAAATTATTATACAAAAAAAAAAAAAAAAAAAAAAAAAAAAGAGGCAGCCGACCAATGATTCTCTGACAGTATTGATGTTTCTATCTCTCTCTCCCTCTCCCTTCCCCTCTGAAATCAATAAAAATATATTTTAGAAAAAAAATTTTAAAAAAATATTTCAGGCCAGTGATGTTTCCATACAGAGGCGAGTCCTGTGTCACCCAGACTCCAGTTCCTGGGCTTTAACGGGAGATAGTGAGCTCCCCACTAAGCCCTGCTTGGTGATTGTTTCATTATTTCATTTAAGCGGCCCGGAGTTAGTGCTCTTTTCCCCATTTGGCACATGAGGCCATGAAACCACAGAAAGTAAAAGAACTCTCCCCACGGCACATGGCTATTAAATGTTTGAGCCTAGATTGGAACCCAGGGCCGTCTTTAAAGTCTGTGGTCTTTCCATCATGCTGCCTCTCTTAACCTAACAGATAAACATGCTTGTAATAAAAAATTACTTAATACTTATCAATTAAGGGTGGAACTTTCTCTGAGATCCAAAAGTCACCATCGCAGGCAGGCAGACTCCTTCATAACCTGAAGACAACTCATGAAGACCAGGGGTCAGCCGGGTCGGCTTCGGGTAAGGAGCTCTTCCAGGGATTATACTCGTCTTTTTCATTCCCATATTCCCACTCCTCGTGCAGTGCTTAGCCCATAGTAGGTGCTCAATAAAATTTGTTGGATAAATGAGTGAAAATCATATTTTACCAAGTCTGGCCCAGAGGCGCGAGCTGAGTTAGGGATGGTTTGTGATCCACTCCCCAGGTGTAGATAGATGTGTTTCTCAGGATGTGTTGTCTGAACTGAGGAGGCCCATACCAGCATTGGTCAGGAGCGTGTGTGGTTATCCACAATCAGCTCTAGGTCTTAAGCACGAAACCATCTGACATGGGAAGTGAAGAGTTTCCCTTTCCCTCCTGCCCTCGCAGCGTGGAGTGAAGATAAACGCTCTCTTGCTCTCTTCTCCCTGATCCCTAAATCCCACTGGATTTGTGTGAGGCCCCCGGAAGGGACTCCCTCCTCCAGAGAGTGCCCACAGCCTCCTGCTTGCTCCCCCAGGGAGAATGTGGACTGCAAGTGTACATTTAGCCCAGTCATTAAGCCACGAATACTGTGCCCAAGAAATAAGAAAGCGAAAGCATTACAAGTAAATTCTGTCATAATCCTAAATCTCCCCAATGTGTCAACTCCGGGAAAGTCCGGGTCTCCAGCAGGAACCCATCTGCTGTATTTCTGGTGTGACACCCCTCTGTTTATGTTTGCTCATTTCTCTCACAGAGTGCCAGGAGAGAAAAAGTGATATTTAAAATTTTTCATCTGCTACTATTTATGCAAACACATTGCTCTCCAAGTGTGGGTTGAGCGATGTGAGTAAAGCAGACACAGCCTCCGACGGACCAGAGTGTAACTTACTAAAAAAGAGGGGAGAAATGCATGCCCTTCTGAGGATGGGAAGACAGGAATGTCCTCGGACCAGCCACACCGGACGGGGGAGAAGTTCTGGGTCTTGAGCCCCACCTTGGAGGCCTCATTCGCATCTATGGGCTTCTCCTGTGTGCAAGCCACTCAGGGGCTGCTTAGAGCTCTAGATCCCTGGCTGAGGACATCACGGTGAGCAATTATGGGAGAGCATGCTACTGACATAAGGAGGAAGAGGAGGAAGAAACTCCACCAAACTCTTTGCTAAGTGCTTCACATACTTCATTTCATCGAGACAGCGATCCTGTGATACTGTCTTTGTTTTCCAGACCGCGCTTCGCAGAGGCCATACAACCTTGCTCGGGATCATGGGACGTAGGCTGTCTATTTTGAGATCCGCGCCCTTTCACCTATATCACAGGTAAGAGGCTTCCGAGGCTTAAGCTCTAATGGTATATGCACTTGGAACCTAAATACCTAACATTTGTCGTGAGCTTACTATGAGATAGTGCTGGAGACAAAGAATGTCAAAGTCCTTTATATGTTAACAAATGGAAAGCTTGTAATCACCCCATGAGGTAGACACTGCTATTGTCCCATTTTACAGATGGGGAAACCGAGTTCACATATGACTCAAGTTGTCCGAATCACAAGGAAATATCAGAAGCCATTCTGGATCCAAGTCTAGGCCGTTAAGCACAGCACCACACTGCCTCTCCTCTGAGGAGAGCTTTTAAACATTCTGGAATCCTCCACCCCTTCGACTACCCATACACACATATAACAGGGATGATACCCAGGAACACAGTATTTGAGTTCCTCCCTACAACCCTCTTTTTGCAGCCCTGAGGCCTTGCCTGGATGATCAATGCCTCAGGCAGGTCAGGACTGTTACAACAAGCTTGAAAAACAAACTGGATAATCAACACTCTTTAGAAGTTCAAGAGTTCCTTAAGATAAAGAGGCTATTCCAGGGGTCCTCAAACTCTTTAAACAGGGGGCCAGTTCACTGTCCCTCAGACCGTTGGAGGGCCGGACTATAGTTTAAAAAAAAACGATGAACAAATTCCTATGCACACTGCACATATCTTATTTCAAAGTAAAAAACAAAACGGGAACAAATACAATCTTTGTATTTGCATGTGGCCCGCGGGCCGTAGTTTGAGGACCCCTGGGCTATTCCTTTGTGTGTGGCAGCTGCCAGCAGGCCTCCTCTCCCCCGCCCCCCCCATGCTAGAGGAGATGGAGTAGATGGTCCCACATCAGGCCCAGAGTCCCTTGTCCTTTCCTAACTGCTCATCTCCAGGTTTCTGCCTGAAGGAGAATGAAATAAATTAAGGGGACATCAAGGACAGGAGAGCTACTTCCTATTCCCCATGGAATCCCTTGGTTGGTAGGGCATCGCCTTGAAGAGGGCACAGCCGTGGGGTGAGGGAGCCAGGCCCAGTCTCAGAGCCAGGAGCACCATCCACAGCAGCGATTTTCAACCCGTGCGTTGAGAGAATTTTTAAAACATGTAATACCTGACTACTTAGTCAAGGGCACTGGCCTCTTTCGCCTTAAATTGTCAAATACCAAAATATGACAACAGCCAATACAACAAGAGCTGTCCAGTGTGAATGAATCAAAATTATACCTTTTTTTTTTGGTCAGATCAGCAAAAAAATATATTGTTTGGTGTGCTGTGGAGCTTGCGTAATTAGTTCAGGTGTGCCATGAGACAGGAAAGCTTGAAAACCGCTGAGGTACAGAGAAACCAGCCGAGGGAGGGAGGAATCTGAAAGGCTGGGCCTTACCCCAAAGACACAGGGTTGAGCTGAAAGAAACTATTTACATAATTGAGTGACTGAGTTTTCAAACCTGTTGAACTAAAATTAGGTTTTCCCCTCTGGCGACCTAGCAGGGGGGGTGCGGTGGGGAAGGGTGTTGAGAAGGCGACATTAGAGAAGAAGGAAACCATGTTTTCTTTACACATCTGAGTGGTGTGAGTAATTCTGTGATCCTGGTTTACACCTGCAAGGCTGGGCAGATGTGAGTTTCAGCAGCCACATTCAAAGCTGAGGCTGCCGGGCCTCGTTCAGCCCCTCTCCATAGCGACCTTTCTCTGCGGGCCTGGTCTCTCCCCAGAGAGTTCCACATCCCTATATTTAGACAACGTAAGACCACATCCATTAACCTCAACCACAGCACCCAGTGTGGGTAAACTGCCTGGCTCTCTTGGGGGAGGACGATGGTGACAGTGGGGTTCTTTGTGCCCAAGGAGTGGACTGCTGCCGCTTTCTATTGCCCGTGTGTGTCCAGGACAGTGACCACGGCAGAAGGTGATCACCCACAACTGAGAGTCTACAGTCACCCCCGTTCCCATCACAAGAGGAAGATGCTGAAGACCAGCCCAGGAGAAGGGACGAGAGGAACACCGCTGTGTCGTGAAGGAGTGTGTGTGTGTGTGTGTGTGTGTGTGTGTGTAAAGGGACCTGGTGCATCCTGTGGCAGAAGGTTCCTATTATGCTAGAAATCGAAAATGAGGGAAGAGGAATGGTCTCCAAGGACATAATCGCCCCTTCCTATCTCTGTGCCATCTTCCCCGTGACAGGCTGCAACAATGTAGAAGATAGGAGCCCAAGTTTGGAGGTTCATATCCCAGTTTTGCCACTTCCTTCCTGTGTAACCCTGGGCAAGTTACCTAACCTCTCTGTGCCTTTCATCTGGTCTCTCATCTGTAAAATGAAGAACATAATAGTACCTTCCTCACAGGATTGTCAGAGGATTAAATGACACATATAAAACCTAAAGAACAGTTCCTGGCACATAATAAGCCCTCAATAAATTTGGCTGTAATTATTTTATGACAAGGGTAAGAGTCGTATGATTTTGAAGGCCCTTCTAGTTTAAGGTACCCCTTAATTTACTAACAAATGAATAAGGGTAAACTCTAATTGGATTTTTCAACACACTAATTATAGAGTATCTCCCTCCATAAGCTGATTCCCCTTCACAAGGACCTGCACCCTCACCCCTGGAAAGAAAGATGTTCATTCAATGAATCAGATCCTCCAGCCAAACAGGGTTTGGAACAAGTTTGACCTCTGACCCTTCCTGTCATGAAGAACTTGCTGATAACCATGTTGTACAAGAAGACAGTCCCCGACGGCTGACCTTTTCCTCCTGTAGGCTGAGGTCAGGGTCAAGTCCATCTTCATTCGAAATACGCACTTTAGCATGAAAACAATATTCATGGAGAGAACGTGGGTTTTACATTTTGATCTCATGGCTTCCTCACTGGGAGAGTCTAAGGCAAGCATGTCAAACTCAAAGGCTAACACGGGCCAAATAAACAAGGTTTAAATGTATGTGGGCCACAAAAAAACCAAAAGCTTCAATTTTCATAGAAACGTAGGTTTATTTCGATAGAGACATGCTGAATACAAAGGGCTGAAATAAGTCATTGTTAATATAAAATAATATAACATTTTAAGAAAAATCAATATTTTTTCTTGAACATTAACTTACCAGACACTGAATAACTGCACAAATAAATAAGAGTAACATAAATAAACCTATTTTTCTTGTTCTCCGAAAGTGAGATATTTCCTGTTGCACACACCAGACAAGTCAGTCCAAGACTAATGACATGGCCATTGGCTGCTAAAATATTCGCTGCTAGTATTAGTGGAGAGAAATGGTGCACCTGCGCGCAAGGCACGTAAGGGAAATGAATGAAACACGATTATAGTAATCAGCCATTAGCGAATGTTGTAGTTCATTATTGATAATTATGTATAATAGGATATTGTAAAAATTAAGTTATGAAATTTTTATTAAAACTTTTTTACATACTATTGTATTGACTGGGCCACAAAAATATTCGTTGTGGGCCACATGTGGCCCACAGGCTGCGAGTTTGACATGCTTGTAGTAGGATCTTGTGAGGGAGGATGAAATTAAATTACTCATATAAAGTGACCAGCATAGAGTAGGCACTCATTAAATGCCAGTTCCACTTCCTCCCCTTTCCTGCTGAGACACAGAGCCTGCCTTGGGGGAGGGGCATTCATTGAGTGATGTGTCAGTCTTTGTTCTCTCACTCTACTGAGCACGAGATGGTGAGGATGGGAAGAAACAAGCATCCATTGATTTGATCTGTTCTACCTAGCGAAAACATCTTTCTCTTCTAGCACTTAAAAAAGCGATCAAAGTCCAGCGGTTAGTGACTTACCCAGCTGCTCTAAGACCACCTTGACCAAGCTAGGAATAAGTGCCCTGCTCATCTCTTTGGAGGGTGGAAACAAGTAAGGCCTCAAGAAAATCTACCCCAAACCTTTCCAAGTTTACAGGGCGTGTGGAACACCCAAGGGGGCAGGACAAGTGAGACTGGGGTCAGGCTTGGCCATGCATTGAGGTGCTTCATTGTCAAGCGGGGAGCTAGTGCATGTCCTGCCAGCTTCTTACCAGCGTTTTAAGGACAACACGGAGCCTCCGGTCCAGCCCCCCTTAGCTGTATCATTCACAATCACCAAGCCCCTCGCCTTTCCTGCTAAGATCCAGTCAAGCTCCCAACCATCAAGCCCTACCTGCCCCTCCCCCACCTCCTTGTCTTCACCCACCCTGAGAACTTTTCTGAGAGGCAGCAGAGACCGAGAACCAGGGGCCCTGTGGACGGAGTCATCGTAGCTGTTGACACAAAGTGCTGACATTGGAAAGTACCGCTGCTGAATCAAAAAGCCACTTCCCAGAGACAACAGCCCTGCTCAAGGCTTGGTTCCTGGAACACCACTGGTTGGGTCCAGACCCCGAAGCCTCCTCTGCCTCAGTTTCCCAGCCCGTGGGAAGGGAGTGGCAACAAAGGGAGATTGCTCCCTGCCGCCCAACCGGTCATCGCTCTACGTGTGAATGACTTGACCAGCTGTCAGAAAGCTATGAAAATTAACTCGTATTTACCACGTATTCTGAGGCGAAAGGTGACAAAATTAGGCAGAGCTGAGGCAAGTGGTAGGGTGTTAGCTGGGGTGCCGTGGGTTTTGACAGAATGTCCTTTAGCTTGTGAACTGAACTTTAATTCTTGTCAAAGCAGACAATTTTGGACCACAGTCATTTTATTTTTTATTCTTTTCCTTTGTAAAACGCTTTCATCTCTTTCCTTCTAAGTGTTGGAATCTAAGAGCCACTCCACCCAGCTGAGCTGCCCAGGACTGCAATTTAAAAAGTAGTGAGCATAGTTCAGATTCTTCTCCACACCATGTCACCTAAAGGAATAGTATCTAGCTTTCTTCTCTTTCTTTCCTTCTCTCTCTTTAAAAACAAACAAACATTTTTATTGACTTCAGAGAGAGAGAGAGAGAGAAACATCAGTGATGAGACAGAATCATTGATTGGCTGTGTACTGCACACCCCACAGTGGAGATCGAGCCTGCTACCCGGGCATGTGTCCTGACTGGGAATTGAACCATGACCTCCTGGTTCATAGGTCGACACTCAGCCGTTGAGCCAAGCCAGCCGGGCTCTTTCCTTCTTTATTTAATGAAACAAGTAAAATGTGTAGGATTGGAACTCCATTCGGTCCTGTTCAGCGTTTGCCCTGAAAGGTGACTTAGCTCCTGTGACATTTGCAGGGGAGCCTCATTCCAGGCTCATTCTGGAAATGCTGACGTTTCTTTGCTCCGGGCCCCTTATTCTTTTTGCCTCTCCGCTCCGACTTCAAAAAGGGAAAGATGGCCACGATGGCCTGCCATCTGCTGTCCCCAGCTCTGAAGTAAGACACGCAAAGCCTGGCCTTCTCTGATGAGGAGCAGCGAGGAGGAGGAAGTGGGAAGAGGCCCCAGGGCTGCGGTGGAGACTCAACCAGCAAAGTCAGCACCTGCAGGCGGAAGAAGGCAGCGAATGAGCGTGTGCCCAGTGCGCCCCAGAGAAACCGCCAGATAGTCCAAGTCGGGGCTGGCGAGCCGCTTTCTGAACCCTGAGGGCACTGCTCGAGGCAGTTGGTGGCACGGGCTCCCTCTGAAGCCAGGGACTGCTTCTCGTGGGACTAATTAGTCCCTCTGCCTCACTCTCACCTCCTGGATGCCCCCCCCCCCCACCTCCTCGCTTTGATCTGAATTCTTCTCAGGGGTTCCTATTACAGGCTGGTTCCACTTGAAATCAATTCCCAGTGTCCACAGTTTCATCTATACCCTAAAAACAGAAACAGATGAAAAATGTCATCACGATCAAAATAAATGAAAATGAGTCCCCACTCCTGACACAATTTTGATTTGTTTCCAATGCAACAGATTATACCTACTTCTCATCTTGCTTTGTCACTTGCCATATTTGATTCCCTTTTCCTTCTTCCTCCTTTTGGGCCAACCCATTGACACCCAGCCCACAAAACAGCTCCACGAACAACCCTTTAGTTAGGACAGTACCGGGCCCTCCATCGAACGTGATCAGCAATGTGCGAGGCAGCACCGGGCCTGCCACCTCTCTGAACACGCCTGGGACCACGTGTGTCTCCATTTCTGTGACTCATCAACCTCTCTGTCTGGTTTCGATGCTGTTAGAGTACTTTGGGGTGACGTGTGAGAGGCAGACCTACTTCCAGAAATTCAAATTAATGGTTGTCATCGTCCACTGAACCTCAGACAGAAGATGGACTCAGGATTTGCTGAGTGGCCCCAGCAGCTAAGAGCCAGCAGAGGCAGGGGGCACCCACACCCAGGCTGTCCCGGGAGGTGTCAGCACACTTGGTCTCCTGAGGATGGTGGTTTGCACATTGTTTGTGGTTTGCCATCATTTCAGCGGATAAAAATCCCCAAAGGCTCACTGACCCCGCTGACCGCCACTTACCAACGCAAAAACAAACAAACTGACGTTTGCTCATTGAGAAGAAGGCCAGAGCTTTGGCAGAGCACAAGAATAATGTCTTCGGCTCCCCAAGGCCTCATGGCCTCCACAAATATTTATTGATGTCATTCAAGTCCTCTAAGGGTGGGTCATGCGTAATGTCCCAGTCATTTGGGTCTTGCAAATGCCCTTGGAAGGTCGATGCCTTAGAGTAGAACCAGGGAATGGATGATGGGCAGACTAGGTTCTTGATTTTTACAAAATATGGTAAGGAGCCTAGGAGCAGCAGCTGCCTGAGCCTCCACTTGCTCAGGATTAATCGCTGAGTCGACTGACGACTGTTAAAGATGTTTCTCTCTAAAAGTTGGTGAGGAGACAGGACGGTCCAAAGTGGTCACCAGGATGGTCAGTGACGGAAATGCTGGCATAAGAGGAAAGAAAACGTGCTTCTGAGGTCACGTGGGCAAGCCCTCGGGCAGTGCCCCTGGGGGCAGCTGGGCTGGTGAAAAAAACAACAAAATAATCCCATTAAGTTCCCATTATCTGACACATTAGAAACTCTAATGAGAGGCTTTCGGAAGAGCGGAGCAGCAGGAGGGCACCTCTAATGGGCCCTGTCCTCTGTGAGGTTGTCACTGTCACCGTGGGCAAGCCGAGCACCCGAGTGTCTCCGAGCAGTTTCTCTGGAAGAGAGTGGATTGGGCACCGTGGGCCCCGGGAGCCCCTCAGGGAGCCATGACCAAGAGACAGAGAAGCAGCCCGGAGCGAGGCTGGCACCTGGAGGAGACCCTCGGCCTGAAGGGTGATCGCCTTGAACCCTGCGTTTTGTGAAATGTTCTCAGAAAGTCTGAACGGATTTCACTTTGAAGGTCGCAGATTCTTTTTTAAAAAATTGTTATTGATTTGAGAGAGAGAGGAAGGGAGAGGGAGGAGGAAGAGAGAGAGAAGTGAGAGAGAAACATTGATCGGTTGTGCCCTGTACACACCTGGACTGGGGATGAAGCCTGCAACCTGGGCATGTGCCCTGACCGGGAATTGACCCGGTGACCTTTCAGTGCAGGGGATGACGCCCAACCAACTGAGTCACAGTGGCCAGGGCTGAAGGTCGCAGATGCTTTCAGGGTGGTGGTGTCTGAAGGCAGGTCAAATGCCCTGCAAAGGGCTCCCTCACCTCTGTGGTTCCCAAACTGCGTTCTCAGACTTCAGGTACCAGAGGAAGGGGACTGCGAAGGCTTATTCCCCTGGCAGTGAGCGACTGTGGAAACACACCTCACAGACCTGCCAAATGGCTTCCAGTGTTCTCTGTCCAAACACGGCGTCTCCTCACCAGCTCTGCATCTCTTCTTGGCTCTGCATGGCCCAGTAGTGCCATACCCTCCCATGGCACTGAGCCCAGAGCGTGCCCAGCGGTGCTGAGCTCCATACAGGGCGTCTGTGGGCCTCCCAGCACCCTCCGTCCCGCTCCTGGGGAGAGGAGATTACCAGGCAGCAAGTCACGCCATTGTTATTATTACCCTGAAGCGTAATAAATCTGTGAGGTGCAATAAATTAAGACAAGGCTCCTTTCTCACTTTACATGCTGCCAATAGTTTTATTATAACGGCTGGGAGACAAGAGTTTTCCTTTTTAGGCAGAGCAGAGGAAGCTGTGACATTAGAGAGAATGAAAGGAGGCTGGGAAGGAGTTTGTGAGACTGGTATTGTGCCTGAGCCGGCTCATCAGGACACCCGGCATCTAACGTTGTGCTTAATGGTGTTAGGGAACATGGGGGCCTGACAGTGTCTGGGAGAACTCATTTGAATTCATTATCATAGCAAGGTACCTGCAGTCTGCAGAGCTGGCCTCCCTCACAAGACTTATAGTGCTTTCTCTCGGTGATAAGCCCGAACTGATTTCTAAGATCACAAACTGGTTCTGGAACTCATGAAAGTCAGCAAAGGAGAGTTAGTGAGATAGCTGCAGAGGCTGACACTGTGATTATTTGTTCATGTGGGCAGTTGCAGTTGTAGAGAAACCCTACAACTCCTCGCAGGGAGATTCTGGTCGACCAGATGCCGGTCCAGAGGGCCACAGGCCCTGCCTCTCCTTCCTTGATGCCGTGCACCTCCAGGCTGCAGGAAGCGAGGGGAGGGCTTGAGCCATGCTCCCCTCCACCCTTTGCCAAGTGCAAAGCCCAAACGAGGCCTCCTCCAATCTTGTCCCAGCTTACCTGACACTGAATGATTTTTTTTGTCAGAAATCCTCCTCTTTGGTAGCAAATTCTCTTTCCAATCTCTGTTTTAGAATTCAGCCTTTCCTTTTTTTATTCAAACGTTAGTCATTCGAGACATCTTAACTCTCTGGTTGGAGAGCCTTCTTTTTATCATCTTCTGTCTCACCTAGGCTCATGGGTGCTTTCCCCTAAACTAGACCTACTGGGTGCTGGGGCTCTGCCTTCTGTGCCATTGTGTCCCCTGAATACTTATGAAGCTGGGGAACACATAGTTGATATTCAATACACAGATGGTCCCCAACTGGTTTTTTTACTTTACGGTGGTGTGAAAGTGATACCCGTGCAGTAGAAACTGTCCTTCAGATTTTAAATTTTGATCTTTTCCTGGGCTAGCAGTTTGTAGAATGATACTCTATCATGATGCTGGGCAGCCACAGCTCCCAATCAGCCACGTGATCACAAGGGTTGAGCACCGACATGCCACAGTGGACAGTGTCTCCCGTGTTCTTTGGCTGTTGTGCTCTGAGTGTGTTTAAGGTGGTTTGGGCTAGCTCTGACGTTCCCTGGGTTAGGTGTATTACATTTCGACGTAGGTTATTCTCAACTACGATGTGACATAACCCCATTCTAAGTTAGGGAGCATCTGTATAAGTGTTGATTGACTTTCAAAATAGTTGCCTAGCTTATCTGACAAATGTCAGCGCTACTCCCCTAGTTTACTATCCCCCCTGTATTGCCCTGCAATGCTCCTTATGACCTTCCAGCCCCAAATGACTGACTCCCTAGGTAACCCCCTCATCCGAACCCTAATACTCCCCACTTCGCTCCCTCTTAGAAACTACTACACCCCTTCATTGAGTCTCACTTCTTAGCAGCTAAGACAGGCAATTTCATTCTCTGAGTTGGAATAGTCTCATGAATTCTGTTTTTCTCTGCCATGTTTCCCCTGCCCCATACATTCTACCTCCACTTACTCTGTAAGAAGCCTAATCAGTACAAACTCTGGGGAAGCCGAGGTCCTCATTGTTGAATCTGGTTGAATTAAAGATTTGCTCCCTCAGCTCAAAATTAATATTATAAGTGTACTGGAAATACATTTTCTACTTTCTGGCCCCAAGCTAATATTTTTTACATGCAGCGTTCGGTATTTGGCTCAACTAGTTATTCAAATGCACAGGAAATTGCCAACTCCTTTTTTGGCCTTTTCCCTATCTCACCACTGCCCCCCCCCCCCCCCCATCACCCCAACACACACACACACACACACACACACACGTACACACGCACACACACACATCACTGGAGATGGGAATGTTGGAGTCCTTGCTGGAATTCCCCTCAGGTTGTATCATTGTTTGGAAGTTATTGGTTCTCCTCCAGGAGCAGATATGGACAGAGGAAAGAGTGCCTGTCTTAGCTCAGCATATCAAGCAGCACAAACCCTCGGCCTTCATCTCTGTAAAGCTGCTCTAGGGCAGTATGGTCTTTCTTCTAATGAATAGACAGATTCATATTACAAATATTTATCGAACACTTATCTTGTTCCCAGTGCGGTATTGTTCATTATATCATCTTATTTAACTTAATTCTAATCCTTGAAGGTAGCATGGATTTTTTTCACTTATAAATGAGGAAGCAGCCCAGCCGGTGTGGCTCCGTGGTTGAGCACTGGCCTGTGAACCAGGAGGTCAGGGCACATGCCAGGGTTATGGCTTGATCCCCAGTGTGGGGTGTGCAGGAGGCAGCCAATCCATGATTCTCTCTCATCACTGATGTTTCTATCTTTCTCGCTCCCTCTCCCTTCCTCTCTGAAATCAATTTTAAAAATATATTTTTTTTTAAATGAGGAAGCAAATGTTCAAAAGCATTAGGTGACTTGCTCTGAATGGTAGAACCTGATTTTTGGGTTCTAGGTCTACTGTTCTTCACATTTCACCATGCTTCCTCTTGTGTGCATTTTAATTCTTTATTAATAGCTCCTCTGTGCAAGAGCTGGAACTCTCTTAAATAACCTACAGAGCCCAGGAATCCCATTGCAACAAACACCATTCTACAGCCAGCATTCTCTCCTGGGTTTCATTTGGCAAATACTCAAGTACATTATGAAAGTTCACCCAGTTTCTCATTGGGAATTGGGAGCTTCGGACATCTTCAAGATTGGGTCCAAGTGTTAGACATCAAGGGAACAAACAGGAAGCCTGATGATGCTGTAAGATGCTGGTTTTATGTTCCTTTATGCCGTAGACAGTGGGTCTGAAAGTTGTATTAATTTAATTTGTTAACAATATTGAAAGTACCACAAAAATGGGGGAGGGCGGTATTTCCACCTAGATTTTTAAAAAGACCCTTTGACTATAATGTCAATTTTAAAAATCAGTTAGTAAATAACCATTATCTTTGCTATAAAAGTAGCTAGTACTTCTTCAATATTTACTATTTATCAGTTACCATTATGAATTTTTGTGTATTATTTCATCTTCACAACAGCTCTATGAGGTAAATGCTATCTTAATTTTACACCAAAGGAAACTGAGTCTCAGCGAGGTTAAGTAGTATGTCCGAGGTCACACAGCTGGGTAAGTGGCAGGGTTGGGATTTGAACTCACACAGTGTGACTGTGGAGCCAACACGTTTAACCACACTTAGGGTTGGCAGACAAAATATAGGATGTCCAGTTGAGTCTGAATTTCAGATAAACAACCCCAAATATTGCATGGAACATATTTATACTAAAAACATGTTTGTTGTTTCTCTGAAATTCAGATTTAACTGGACATCTTGTATTTTTATTTGCTAAATCTAGCAACCCTCACCACACTATCCTGCCTTGTATAAATGCACATATCTCTCTCTATTTGGGTTGCTTAACTTATGGTTTACATATGCTTGTTTTTTGTTGCAAAATAAACGATGTGAACTCATAGCTACAAAGTGAGGACAAGCCCTCTTGGATACCTTTTCCCTCCATTTTTTGAAGGCTGGGTTGGCCTGGGGACAGCCTCCTCCTTGATAATGTAGTTGACTGTAAGCTTTTCCCTTCTGATAAGAAAGAACTTTGCTGACTGTGGGCACATTCTGGCCTCCTGCCTGCACTGGGCTTTCTCATTGGCAGCCAGCGGTGTCCTGCCTGGTGCTCATTCTTATCCAACTTCCCTGCTACAGAAATCCTTGATTCCTTCTAGGAGCCGCAGAGCTGCTTGGCCGAGTAGCTGCTTCCCTCCAGAAGACTGGGAAAGAACGAGCTGGCTGCAGCTTAGCAGGGAGGGACCCTACATATAACCTCTGATATATACAACATACAAATGGGCAGCAAACACACCACCCAGCAAACATCCTGCATGACCTGTGTGTGCACTCCCCCCACTAAGTTCCTTCACGCAGTGCACGCGCGCACCTACCTGACTGCCTTCTCTCACCACCCAAATAACCTCAGCTAAAGAGAGAAGCTGCTCTCACAGCCACTGAGGCGACAAATGTCCCCCGATCACACCGTGCATTTGAAAACAAATAGAAAGCACTTTGGAATTAGCTGATCTTTATTATCTTTTAATAATGTGGATAATTGAAAATTGACCATTTATTTACAAGCCTGGGTAGTTATAGAATTACCTGTATAGTCAAGATTTTTAAAGTCTTTTAAAAGCAGCATGAATTTTTATGAACCCAGAATGAATAATGATAGATAATATTTACTATAATGAAAAAAAACATTTGTCATTGTGAAAAGCATTGTACATGCCTTATCGCTTAATTTTTACCAAAACCCTACTAAATTTTGTACTTTTACAGATAAGAACACTGAGGCTACAAGAAGTTAAGCAATTTGTGCAAGGGCGAATGGTTGATAAGTAGTAGAGTCTGCATTTAAACTTACGCAGCCTCACTCCAGAGACCCATTGGCTTAATTACTGAGCAATGATGCCTCCATAGCATAAGATCGTTAGATATCACTTCTGTGGGGGGGGGGGGGGCAAGCTTTTATAGAGAAAATTTCAAATCTGTTACTTACCCTTTTACTCCAAAGGCATGAAATAGTCTCTTTCTGAAAAAGTAAAGAATATCCAGGAGGAAATTAAGGTGGGTGGAAATGGCCAAAATGGTTAGGATTAAGTTAGATAGTAAATTCCTAAAGCATACAACCTACCAAGACTGAATCATGAAGAAATAGAAAATCTGAGCAGTCATTACTGGTCAGGAGATTGAATCAGTAACCATGGGCGTAAGCTCCTTGACATACTGGTAGGTCTTGGTGGTGACTTATGAATCTGACACCAAAAGTAAGAGCAACACAAGCAAAAATAAACAATTGGGACTACATACAACTAAAAAGCAAAAAACCCCAACCAATCCAATTAAAAGTCGGAGAGAAGATCTGAATGGATATTTTTCCAAAGAAGACATAACAGATGTTCAATAGGTACATGAAAAGATGTTCAATACATTAATCATCAGGAAAATGCAAATCAAAACCACAATGGGATATTAGTTCACACCTGTTAGAATGGTTGTTACCAAAAAGACAAGAAATGACAAGTGTTGGCAAGAATGTGAAGAGGTAGGGGAGGCCAGGGGATTGTCAAGGGTGGGGGAAAAAAAGGACACATATGTAATACCCTTTGTAATACTTTAAGCAATAAAAAAATTTAAAAAAAAAAAGAATGTGAAGAAAAGGGAACTCTTTGCACTGCTGCTGGTAATGTAAATTTGTCTAGCCAATATGAAAAGCAGTATAAAGTTTCCTCAAAAAATTAAAAATAGAGCTGTCATATGATCCAGCAATTCCACTTCTGGGTATTTAACTGAAGAAAACAAAAACACTGACTTGAAAAGATAGGTGTACACCCATGTTCATTGAGCACTATTTATAATAGCCAAGGTGTGGAAACAAACTAAGTGCCCATCCATGAATGAATGGATAAAGAAATTGTGATATAGATATAGGTATATATATCTACATCTATTCTTTAGCCATAAAAAATATGAAATCTTGCCAATATGCTAAGTTAAATAAATCAGGCAGAGAAAGATAAATACCATATGACCTCTCTTATATGTGGAATCTAAAATAAACCAAGTTCCTAGATCTAGAGAATAGATTGGTGATTGCCAGAGGCAGGGGCTCGGAGAGTGGAAGAAATGGATTGGGGGGTGGGGGTGGGGTAAAAAGATTTTAAAAAATTAGATGCCGGATGATGATTACAGAGCCCATACCACATGTGACTCACACAAGTTGGACAACACCTCTACTGGTCTATACCCTACTCAACTAGACAGGCCTACTGATCACTCCCTTGTATGTCACAGCAATGCCAAGTTGCCACAATTTAAATGCTTACTCTCATTTTCTATACTTATCTTACGGTCAACTGGTGCTATGGTCTGAATGGCTGTGTCCCTCCAAAATTCATATATTGAAATTCCAACTCCCCAAAAATGATGGTTTATAACAGTGGTCGGCAAATTGTGGCTCTCGAGCCACATGCAGCTCTTTGGCCCCTTGAGTGTGGCTCTTCCTAAGCCTTAGGAGTACCCTAATTAAGTTAATAACAATGTACCTACCTATATAGTTTAAGTTTAAAAAATTTGGCTCTCAAAAGAAATTTCAGTTGTTGTACTGTTGATATTTGGCTCTGTTGACTAATGAGTTTGCCGACCACTGGTTTAGAAGATGGGGATTTGCGAAGTGGTTAGGCCAGGAGGATGGAGCCCTCTTGAGTGGGATTAGTGCCCTTATACAAGAGGCTCCAGAGCAATCTCTAGCCCTTTCCACCAGGTGAAGACACAAGAAGACGACACTGGATGAACCAGAAAGAAGGCCCTAACCACAACATGACCATGCTGACACCTTGATCTCTGACACATTCCTCTGGAACCGTGAGAAATAAATTTCTGTTCATAAGTTACTCGGTCGGTGGTATTTTGTTATAGCAGCTCAAATGGACTAAGACAACTGGTAGTAAACAATTTTGTGGACCAGCACCAGTTCATGGGTCACATTTTGAGTAGCACTAATATAGAAAAGATCAGTTTAGTACATATACACTCTCTCTCCCTCTCTCCCTCTCCACAACACACTCACTCCTGAAATGTTTATTGAGAACCTACCAAGTACCTGGTACTTTTCTAGGCTCTGGGAATACAGTAATGAACAACATAGATGAGGTCCCTCTCCACAGGGAAAATCACATTCTAATTCAATCAATGTTTTGTCAACTAAAGATAAGTTCCAGTTTGAGATCTTGCCAATGAGTAGCTCTGTGCTTTTGTGCAATTCATTTAATCCCTCTGAGCAACGTTTTCCCTCTGCAAAAAGGAGATTTATACATACGTTAGTGGAGTTTGTTGCTGGGTTAAATTAGGTGCTGTGGCATCATTTTGAAAACTGAAAAATGATATGCCAATGTCAGGTCATAGTTTTACCTTCTTGAAGGCAGGGACCGTATCTTTCCTATCTTTGCATCCTCAGCAACAAGCACAAGTGCTTGGCAAGTAGCACGCACTCCACTGAGGTTTGTTGAATAAATGTGTGTAAGGTACTAACTGCATGTGTATAGTATATTTTTATTTAAAATATGGTAAAGATTATACCTGCTCTTGAAATCACTGCACCAACAGGAAAAGTACATTAGGCATGGCAGGCCATGGCAGATGTAATTCTGCTCTTGGGTTACAGGTTTCTAAGAGTCTGAGGTCTAAAAATACATTTTCTAAAGGTTCATTAGATGGAAGCCTCTTTTTATTGATCTGTTTCACAATCTGAATGATCCTTAAAGGCCTTTTCCATAAATGGCCCCCAGGAGTAGCTATGCAGGTCCGGGCATTTCTAAGCACATCACGCTCTCTAGGATTCCAAGCTAGAACTGAGTGGTAAAAGTACCCTAAGTTTGGGGCGCATCTGGAAGGAAAAGAAATACAGCCAGTTTGTTCTCTTCGGAAGTTTGAACCTCATCTTAGAAAATCTCATGGCTTTGTTTTTACTTAAGGTCAGTTTATTAAGATCAATGCTGAAAGTTATAAGGAAAATATTCCCCTGAAGATTATTTTTTCTTAGGAAAAAAAATAAAAGGAAAACCAACACCTCCTCAGCATAGGCACAGATGCTGTGGCAGCCACGCCTCTCTGACAAGGGGATAGTCCCTTGGTGGGTGAAGTCACTGTCTCGGTCCTCGTCATCCTCTGGCTCCGACTCATCCATTTCCCGGAATAAAGACTCACTTACCTCCACATTCTTCCAGCCTCTGCCAAGAACTGGATACCATGGGTCAAGATTATGATCTGTTTCAAATAGCTGTTTCCCACTTAAGTTATTTTTTCCTGCTTGCTCTTCTTTCATTCATTTCCTTTTCATTTCCAAGAGTTCTGCGTCAAACTTGGCCTCCCAACTCTCAGTTGTGACAGGAGTGCCATGAAATAATTGCTTTTTGGCTGCTGCTTGGTTTGCTTTGTGCTTCTCCCAGGGATATAGACATTCTCACTGAGGGTTAGCGATGCTGCTCTTGGTTCCACAAAAGTGTACAACTCAATGCAGTGGCTGTAACAGACACCAGACCGACACTGCAAAGGACACTAGCAATGAAAACACGGGGATCTGTAAGGAGGCCTATTTAGTAATGGGAATAAAAAAATACACAAAATACATGACAAGCAGCATAGAAGTAAAAACAGAAACAGTGGTATTTCAGAGGAGAGGAGAAATCAGATACCTTCACTTCCCCTCTCCCTTCCCCATGCCCGGTCCTTGGAAAGTCCCCTTGCTTCCACTTGTTTGATTGCTTCCTCTTGAACTACATTTTCCCACAGGGACCACTGAGCCATTGGCCCCACTTCTCTCTGACGTGCCCTCTTCCCTCCCAGCTTAGATGCCAAGGTCCAAGGCTATGACCACTCCCCTCCTTCTTCCCCTCCCCCTCTCACTGACCTTCATCAGCAAACCCCAGCCCTGGTCACATCCAACTCTCCTCCCCCCCCCACCCCCAACCCCAGCAGTGGAATGTGGCTGGAGAAAATCCACCCAACCCTGCTGAGTGGTCTCTTTAAAGAGAGGACCCCCAACTCAAGAGGGCCCTCAGCACTGTCGAGACTGCTACACTTCCCCAGTAACTCTTCCACTCTTCAAGGGCATTCTTCCTCACCTTCTCCCATCTGCTCCAACAGCCAATAGCCCCTCCCGACTCACAGTTTTATTACATAGAGTAAAAGAAAGCACACAGCCCAGACTTCCCTCATCAAACCCAGTGAGACCTAGTGAGTACCAACCGGGAAAGGGTGCACTGTGTGTGTGCGATTGCTAAAAGGCACCCCCCTTTACGTGGAGCCATTAGAAAAGGTATCCCTTCCTCCGGTTGATGTGGCCTCGCTGTCTGGTTGGCAGAGCAGGGGCTGGATTTCAGTTCCCACCTGCCCCCCTTCTGCTCCATGGTAGCCTGAGCATGACACCCAATGGACTACCTCACATGCCACCCACAGACTTCGCCTTCTCTCCAAAAATAGTGCATGAACACACTGTCCTAACTCCTAGCCACGGCTGATCCCTACACTTCTCTGTTAGGGCCCATTGCTTCTCCCCGACACCAGGACAATCTCTCTCCAGTTGTCTCCTCTTATCTTTTGCCCCATCACTCTACCCCCATCCCACCCCCGCCCCCTCCAGCCCTAGGGAATCATCCAGCATACCCGAGGGAAGAAACATCTCCCATTTTAAATACCCTCCCTTGGTCCCAAGCAATCCTCGGGCTGAGGGCGGGCGGGTTCTCAGTTGCTCTTTACAGCAAAGCTCTTCAAGAGCTCTTCAGACTCGCTGCACTTTCTCCTCCTCACCTCCCAGTCGCTGTTAACACACCCTAATCAGACTTTCTCCCCGATGACCCCTTTGAAACTGCTTTTGTCAAGGACATCAGCCACCTTCATCAGGCCAAAACCAGCCTTCAAACTCTCAGATCTCATCTTATTCATGTCATCAGTTTGATAAGCCTGATCCCTCCTACCTCCCGAAAACAATTCTTATCTTCCAACATTCCAGCCTCTCCAAGTGTTCCTCCTCCTTTTCTACTTCATCTCCAAGTGTTGGAGTTCCTTGTTGCTCTCTCCCTCAGCGACTCTCCCTCCCTAAGTGATTTTCTGTAAGCCCAAGGCTTAAAAAGCATCTATGTGCTGATGAATCTCAAATTTGTATCTTCACACTCATATATCCAATTGTTGGCTCACCATGCCCGCTTGGACCAATAACAAGCACCTTATGTAACACGTACAGCACAGAATTCCTACTTCCGCTGCCCGGTAACTTTCTCTTTGAGTCCTCCGGAACTCATCAAATGGCACCACCATTTACCCTTCCTTCAGGCCCCGAACCTAAGAATCATCCATGATCTTTTCATTCCTTCACACACTCTGCCAAATCCATTTCTGTTCCAAATGTGTCTGAATAGCCCTCTTCTCACCCCTTCTCTGCCCCACCCTGTTCCAATCTACTGCAGCCTCCTTACTGGTCTCCCTTAGGACACCCATGCTTCTCTCGGTGTATTTTACACACATTAGCAAGAGTAACTTTTAAAAATATTTTTTATTGATGTTTTAGAGAGAGAGGAAGGGAGAGGGAGAGAGAGAAACATCGATCCGCTACCTTCTGCGGGTCCCCTGCGGGGAATGGAGCCCACAACCAGGCATGTGCCCTGACCAGCAACTTTTTAGTGCAAGGGAGGATGCTCCAACCAACTGAGCCACACCGGTCAGGGCTGCACGACGCTGTCATTGATCTGCTCACCCTCCCAGCTTTCTGTTGCTGTTATGACTGCCTGTAAAACTTCATGGGATCTGGCCACTTGCCCACCTCTCAGCCTACAGCTTGCTCTCTGGCCCGCTGATTCCTCGGACATGCTGGCCTTTGTTGTTCCTGCAACAGGCCAGGCATATTCCCACCTGAGCTTATGCTGGTTTATTTCAGCTTTGAAAGGCTGCCCTCCCCTCCCCCGTATTTATTTGCTAGGCTTATTCCTGCCTATCCTACCCTTCGTGCATGTGCTCAGAGGTCTCCCTGGCCTGGCAATACCGGCTCGGCAATAAAGTCACCCGCTTCCCGACTTTATTTCTTTCACACCACTTATCAATACCTGAAATTTTTGTTCCCTTGCTTGTTGTCTGTCTCCTCTCTCCTACCCCAGTAGAAGGCAAGCCCCTGCTTGCCCATGTATGGCTTTACCGACTAGAACAGTGCCTGGCACCTACTAGGTGTTCAATTAGTACTTGTTGAACGACTGCATTTCCTCCAAGGTTCTACTCCTGAATCTCTGGACCCTTCCTCAGTTCAGTTCCGGCCGACCGCAACCCCACATCCCATCCTCCGCTAAGCCACCACAGCCTCCACCTCCCCCACCGTCCTTTGCTCTCCCCACCCCTTCCTGCGCGGCCCCTTTAAGCGGAGTCCGGAAAGCGGCGGGGAGGGCGGGGCCAAAGCCTTGCCGACGCGGACTCGGAGGGGCGGGGCGTGACCAGGGGGCGGGGCTGCGTGCTGCGTGCGTGCGCGTTCTGGAGGCGCCGCCGCCGCCGCTCTCGAGGCCGCCGCCGCCGCCGTCGCCGCGCAGAGCCGGAGCCGGAGCCACGGCAGAGAGGAGGGAGGAGGAGGAGGAGGAGGTGGAGGAGGCGCTGGACTGGGGGGGTGAGTGAGGGGCGGGGAGCCTGAGCCACCCCGGAGGGAGCGGGGGGCGCGGGTCGGCCGGGCCGGGGTTGAGGCGACTCCTGTCGCCGGTCAGTCCCCCGGCTCTCCTTCCTTCTCCGCGCTCCCTCGGTGTCCGGGGCGGCGGCCCGGGGGCCTGGCCGGCGGGAGGGGCCAGGGCTCGCGGAGGCCCGGCCGCCGCCGCCGCCGCCGGAGCCAACCACGCCCGCGGACGGAGCCGGTCGACTGTGGCTGGGCCTGCGGGAGACGGACGGGAGGGGCCGGGCCGGGTGTGGGAGAGAAAGAGGACATTGTGTCCCCCACCCTGCAACTCCCGGAGGTGTCATGGCACTAGCCCGTTTCCCTCGCCATCTCCCCGGACCGTGCCCTCGCCCCGCGCCGCCTGGGCGATGTAGGAGATTGGACGTCGCCTCTCTTTTCCGCTTGCCTGTCCCCAGACTCGGGTCAGCTCTCCCTTTGGGGGGCACGCGGAGAGGGGTGGCGGGTGGAGGGAATTCTCTGTCCCCCCTCCTGCGCTAGGAGGTGCGGGGAGGCGGCAGCGTGGCCCTGGGTCCAGGGTCCCCGCTCCCTTTATGCCCCCCGTGCGCCGGGCTGACATCTCTTCATCCCTCTCCGCCTCCCGGCCCCTTTCCCGCCCTCCTTCACCGGTGTCCTCCGCAGCACGCCGCGTGTCCGCCTGGTCGGCGCTGCTTTCCTGGGGTCTGTCTCTGCTTCCCTGGATGTTGTCAGGGACGAGGTCCGCCTGATTCTTGTCTTCTTTCCAACTGGGGCTGGTAGGGGTGTCGTTTGCCCCCTCAACTCAGGAAGTTAAGGGACAGTGTCTTAAGCCGAATTGTGTAATTGACTGCTATGGGGAAAAGGTCTGTGGGAAGATACTTGTGCCTAAAAAAAAGGGGGGAGGCGTCTCCTCATAGGGCTAAGAACCAGAGTTTAGGGGGCCTTTTGACTCCTTGGAGCCAACTACCGTGAGCAGTTAGGTATTTCTTTTGGGGAGGGACGTATTGTCATTGCTTTGGAGGGAGGAGGGCATAAGGCATGAAAGAAGAGTAAGAGGGCAGGAGGTTAATGGGCCACGTCCTTACAGGTGGCCGCCGTGTTCTGCTTCCTGGGCGTGGGAGGAGGGCTCGTTCTGTTTTTAATCACAGCCCGAGTCGGGTAGCAGCTCCCCGTGCTCACCGGGGCTCCTACCTTCGCAGTCGCTGAAGGGCAGCCTCAGAAGGGATGCTGCTGGAAACAGGATTTGGAAACTTTCTTTTGGTTTCCTGTCAGCGTGTGGGGGTGGGCATGCGTCTGTGTAGTTTTTCTTTTCTTTTGATGTAATTGATAATCTGCCACATTTTGACATAAAAAGCACTACTAGATCAGGTCCCGAGCTCTTTTTGTGTCTTTATTATGGTTTTCTGTAACACTGTTTTGAAATTATGTTTGCGTTGGTTGAAATTCTTTTTTTTTTTTTTTAAATTCTGGTGTTTCAGTGAATCTTGTTCTGTATTTTGAATTATGTACTGCAAACTATGATTACTAGTAGATGGACGTTTTTCAGGATCCTACGGTGCGTGACGTATGTAGGCACTCGGTATTTCTTGAATGAATTGAGTGATTACAAACATGTGCTTAGGTATTATATATCTTCTGTTCTTTTGAGAAGTAGCTTACGTTTGAATATTGCATTTCACTTCCCAGATATAAAATAGTAATTCTTGACCTTTTCTAGGCCACTGATACCTTTGAGAATATAATGAAATATATAGGCACTGTAGAAAAATAGTAATAGGCATTTATGCAGAAAATTTTGTATTCAGCTTCAGGGACCTTCTAAAGCCAACCATGGAAACTTGTCTCAAAAGTTATTATGATGGAACTGAGTAGTATTC
The DNA here is from genome assembly GCF_028538775.1 of Myotis yumanensis. Taxonomy (NCBI): domain Eukaryota; kingdom Metazoa; phylum Chordata; class Mammalia; order Chiroptera; family Vespertilionidae; genus Myotis; species Myotis yumanensis. Next base: position 6,631,387 of record NW_027223768.1, read on the forward strand.
AGCTCCATATTAAAGTTGTTCAAAAGCTTTTATTTTCTGTGTGCCCTTAAGAATGACAGTATTTACACTTACAGATTAAACTTTGTGTCTTTGGGAACAAGACTTAAGAGTGATTGTTACTGCAGTTTTATGGGGCAAAGTTCTCATTTTAATAACTGTTACCAGGTCAGTAACAGTTACTAATGACTTCCAAGGAAATAAGATTGCTGCAGTCGGAAGCTCAAAATCATAAACATGGTGGACTTACGATTTTTATTGTATAAACTTCTGAGCAATACGAACAGCACTTGAGAATGTTCATAAATCAAACGATTCAGTTTTCCTGTTCTCTTCAAGCTTGTTAATATGCATGGTATTTCATGTAGTTAATAATTATTGTAACAGCATTCAATGTTAATTCAACGAGTGCTTTTTGAAAGTCTGTTGTAATAAAACAAAATCCTTACTGTCATAGAGTGTGTATTCTAATCAGGAGAGATGGGCCATCACCACATACATAAAGAGTATGTCAGGTTTTAAGAGTTGTGCAGAAGAGTAAAGAAGGTGAGGGATAGAGAAACAGGGTCGGGGAAGGATAGGCGGGAAGCCATGAGACTAGCCCGGAAACCTGACGGAAGTGAGGGTGTGTGCTTTTGGGGAAGAAGGTTACAAGCAGAGAGAACTGCAAGTGCAAAGACCCCTCAGTGTACTTTGCCTTTTTTAGAAAAACTAGGAGGCCAGTAAACAAGAGGGAAAGTGAGAGTTGAACTTGAGGTTAGAGAAGTAGCTGGGGCCCCCCCATAAGGCCTTGTAGACTAGTCAAGAATTTTCAAGTTTACCATGAATGAGATGGGAAACCATTGGAGGGTTTGGAGTTGAAGAGAAACCTATTCTGATTTACGTTTGTGAGAATCATTCTGGCTGTTGAGTGGAAACCAGCTTGGCTGGGAGGGGAAGCGTAGAAGCAGGAGGACAGATCAGGAAGTTAATCTTTTTAAATCTTTTTCAGTGGTTGCAAATTAGTCCATCTATCTGCTGTTGGGTATACAGGTAGTTTCCTTTCCCCCTGTTAAAATAACAAAACGAACACTTGTGTATGCAACTTTTTCTTTCTTTTGAAATGTTTCCTTGGGATTGATTTCCAGAAGAAGGACTACAGAATCAAAGTATGTGAATATACTTGTGTTCTTGGTGTTGTATCTGTGAATTCCTTCAAAGAGTATGTTGTACTAGTTAAAGTGATAGCCACTGTTGTTGATCTTAAGTTTCATGGCAATGTCACCTGCATTGAGTATTATTATTTAGTATTTTAAAAACAATTTTAGATTGTTAGGTTTAATTTTCCAATAGCTCATTTAGAGTTCATTTATTATTAGCTAATGATTGGAGATAGAGAGATGAATTAGACAGGGTCTCTGCCCTCAGGAAACTTTACATTCTGTCTTAATTTTTAATCTGATAGTTAAATAACTTCAGTCTTGCCAGTGTTCACTCATACTCATGAACTTTGTTCTGTCCCCTTTACACAGTTTTGGGTGACTGGTTAAGAGGGTAGTTGATGACCTTTTATATACAATTGGCATTCCAAGCAAGCATTTAATTTTTCAGTGATAATTTTTTTTTCTTACAAAGGGATTTTTTATTTTATTTTATTTATTTTATTATTATTATTTTTAATATATTTCATTGATTTTCCACAGAGAGGAAGGGAGAGAGACAGAGAGCTAGAAACATCGATGAGAGAGAAACATAGACCAGCTGCCTCCTGCACATCTCCCACTGGGGATGTGCCCGCAACCCAGGCACATGCCCTTGACCGGAATCGAACCTAGGACCTTTCAGTCCGCAGGCCGACGCTCTATCCACTGAGCCAAACCGGTTTCGGCTACAAAGGGATTTTTTAAATGGTATCTGCAGTTTGTTTGATTTCTGTTTTGTGTGTCTTTAGAATTTTACAACTGTGACAGCCCTGTTTTCTTCTTTGCAATAAATTATGCAACTAGTACTTAGTTGAGGACTCTCACAGTTGAATTTTTAAATTGTTGTAATTATTTATAGTTATTCAAAACACAGAAACTATTGTTTCTATTAAATAAGATCAGCATAGCAGCTTTGAAATTTTATTTAGTTTTTAAAGGAGGGTGTTACCGGTCTGTTTTGATAGAAATCATACCACAGTGAGGGCATTGCTCAGCATTTCTAGTTCTGAAATCCAGATGGCTTGATTTGGCATGACCTGGGAGAGTGGGTTGAACTAATAGAGTTACCTGCGAGCCCCTAGCACTGTGTCTGTACATGCTAGGGACCCAGCAAATGTTCATTTAACCTCAGATAACTCCTTAAGCTCCCAGTTATAAAATTCTCATTTTATAAGTTCAGTAAAAATATCTCATATGAAGCATTTATATATTAATGGGGTGGTGAGTTTAAAATTATGAACACAACCCAGTCGGTGTGGCTCCGTTGTTATGTCAATCTATGAACCAGGAGGTCACCGCTCAATTCCCGGTCAGGACACATGCCCAGATTGCAGGCTCAATCCCCAGGGTTGGCCATGCAGGAGCCAGCCAGCCAATGATGTTTCTGTCTTGTCATTGATGTTTCTATCTCTCCCTCTCCTACTGAGATAGATGAAGCATCCATTTTTCCCCCCTTTTTTATGCATGAAATTTGGGCTAGATGTTATGTGCTTTTTCAATCTGTTCACAGAGATAATACTGGTCCATTTACATTTTGAATTTTTGTAATGGTGGTTATGGGTTTGCACTGAATGATTCACATGCTCTCTGTCCAGTCCCCTTTACACAGTTTTGAGGTGACTGGTTAAGAGGGCAGTTTGTTTCCAAGTTAAATGATCCAGATGAGTGGTGAAGCTACTAGTATAAGCTTAGCCTATCATGATACTCAGATCAACAAAGCAGTTCAATAGAGAACTATGCCATGCTCTCATTTCTGCTTGAAAATAGGCCTTTTGAGGTAGAAGGTATGTGCATGTACCAATAAAAAAAGGAAATTGTATGTGATGATTAAGATAAAGTTGAAGCAAGAAATAGTGTACTTTTATAAGTGCTCTAAAAGAAACACTTTATATAATTTTCAGAAGTCCGTGATATACATGTGGAGGATTGAATATTATGTTCTATGAAATTAACTTCAATCATTAGAAAAGTTAATGGCTTTTTTTTACTAATGACTTATTTATTTAGGCTGTATAAATTTAGAATAGATAAACCTGGGTAAAATAATTCTTTGCATATCCAGTTTTCCCTGATATAGTTTCCTATCTCTAGCCTATTTAGTTCACATTGATAGAGAGTGGTTCAAAGTTTGGAATGGTAAAGTTAACCAAATTTGGAATTAAATATGTAATCCCGTGTTAGGTTTCAAGATATATTTAAATTAAGCCATGTTTCAGAATAGGAATATACTAAACTACACATTATAACTGATAAAGACACTGTTGGATTAATTAAAACTTGAAGTACCTTATGTTAAACTCTTTAAGTATATATATCTATAACATTCATGTTTGCTTGCAATATAATGTTGTATTCACTTGTTCTGGTTGTAAGAGAGGCACAAATAACTGGCTACAACTGTTTCTTTGGACAAATCCCAAATGCAGTTTGTGAGATTTTAAGTTAGCAATAGTAGGAAATTCTCTCTTATTGCAGATTGAACATTTCAGATTTGTCAGATGTGTAATCTAGAGAGTAAATTCATTCACTGCATTTTCAGTGATATTTTTAAATTCATTTACAAATAGAATCATTCTGTTCTAGGCAAGTATTATAAAACATTAAGCAAGCAACTATAACTTAATTATTTTAGCAGTTGGAATTGTAACACTATCTTGGATTTTATGTACTTTTCAGTATCTAGCCCAAATCACTGATGCTTTTTGAAATACCTTTTAAATTCTATCATATGCTGGTGAAAGTGTTGCATAATCTTATTAGTAGATTTTAGATTTAGTCATAGAACGATGTTTGAGTGACCCACTATTAGGCTCTTTGATGGAAATTGAAATGTGAGGACTGTAGTTTCTATTTAAGGAATTTAGTCTAGTAATTTTGTTGTCAGAACCTGACATATGTTTATAAATAAATTTTGTATTTTCATTTTAGAATTAAAATATAATCATGTTCATTTTCTTTTTTATTGTTTAAAGATTACATGTCTCCTTTTTCCCCGATTGATTCCCCCCCCCCCCACCCCCCATATCCATTCCCACCCCTGAGGGCAATCCCCCACCACCCCATTGTCCGTGTCCATTGGTTATGCTAAGATGCATGCATACAAGTCCTTTGGTTGATCTCTAACACCCCCCCACCCTCCCCCACCCCCCCCACCCGTGCCCCTTGTCTCTGGATAATATTATTCTTTGTTTTACTTACTTACTTACTTACTTATTTATTTGTTTATTTATAGTATGGTTTACTGATTCCTAGAGAGAGAGGAAAGGAGAGGGAGAGAGAGAAAAACATTGATGTGAGAGCACAACATTGATTGGCTGCCTCCTGCATGCCCCCTACCAGGGATCGAGCCCACAACCAGACATGGGCCCTGATCAGTAATTGAACTGGCATCTTCCTGGTGCAGGGAATAACACCCAACCAACTGAGCCATACCAGCCAGGCCATTTCTTTTTTTTTAAGTTCTCACCCAAGGACATTTTCACTGTTTTTTTTTAGAGAGAGGGAAAGTGGGGGAGAGGTATGTACCCTGACTGTAAATGGAACCCAAGACCTTTTGATGGATTGTATGATCCTCCTACTAACTGAGCCACACTGGCCAGGGCGTATATTCATTTTCTAAGTAAACTATTTTAAATGATCTCTTAGCTACTTAACAGCTATTTCTGTGGTCTTATTTTTTTAACAGCTTTTTAGTATTAGAGCAAACCAGTTTCCAATTTATTTAAAACATAGTGAAATAAAAATTATTTGCTTTCTACTGCCTATTTTACTTCTGTCCAAGACTTTTATTTTTCAAATTGCTTTTCTGCATATATGTCACATTGTGGGAAGTTTTTTTTTTCAGCTAGCAAATTTAATTTTGTTTAATGTGAGTGTATTTGTGTGTGGGTTTTTTTGCAGTCCAGCATAATATTTTTTCTACACTGATTAAAATTATCCTGTGACTGAAGTTAACTATCCACTAGGACAGAAATGTACATATAGACAAATGCATCACTGTGCATTTTTAGTGAATGTTGGTAGTTCGCCGGCTTTATTTTCAAGTTCCTCCCCCCTTCAGACCTGTGATGTACTTATAAGGCAACAACAGTATGTTTAGTTAATTTACAAAATGAGAATAGTTTTTCTGATTTTTCCATTTTGCATGTTTTGAGTTAGGATTAACTGGATGTTTATTATTCTATATAATAAAAGCCTAATATGCTAAGTGTCCGGTCAGCTGTTCAGCCAATCAAAGCATGCTAATGATATGCTCAACCTCTCGCTATGACATGCACTGACCACCAGGGGGCAGACGCTTTGACCAGTAGGTTAGCTTGCTGCTGGGGTCCAGCCAATCGGGACTGAGCAAGACAAGCTGGACATGCCCTGGAGCTCTCCCACAGTCTGTCCCAGGCTGGCCAACCTCCTGCGTCCCTCCCCGGCCCCGATCATGCACCGATGGGGTGCCTCAGCTGGGCCTGCACCCTCTCACAATCCAGGACCTTTAGGGGGATGTCAGAGAGCTGGTTTCAGCCCGATCCCGCAGGCCAGGCTGAGGGACCCCACTGGTGCATGAATTCATGCACCAGAACTCTAGTTCTCAATAGGCATACAGTAAAACAGTTCACTTAACTGTGATGCTTTCTGTTGGAGTATTGGCTGACTTTTAGTGAGCCTGAGTAATTCCACGAATGCTACTGAGTCATGGATAACATTCTTTACACTATATAAAGGTAAACGTGAATGTAATAGAAGCTGGAAACAACAAGTTTGCTGATTTCTTTACACTAGGAAATGTAGTTTCTGTTCCAAGTAATGTGTTCTTGTTAGGTTCATTTTCAGTGGCTATAACTGCTTAAACATTGTTTTCCTGTTTAAAGTAATTTATGTTCCATTGTGATAAATTTTGAAAAGAACATAAATGAAAGAAGTAATTGAAAATCACCTATAAACCTATCACCTAGAGATAATTACTACTAACATTTTAATAGTAACATTTTAATACATTTAGTACATTTTTCTAGTTTTTTCTTGCATGTACATATTTTTTTTCTTAAAAATTGGAATTAATGCTTTTATATAGGCTGTTTTGCTCCTACTTTTTTCTCTGAACAGGATATTGGTGTTTTATAGTATTACTATCTATCTATATATATAAAAGCCTAAGCGACCGTTTAACCCTCCACCAGTAGCTATGATGCGCACTGACCACCAGGGGCAGACTCTCAACACAGGAGCTGCCAAGCGACAGCAACTTTGCAGAGTGCCCTCTTGCACTCCGGGGCCCCTTGGGGGATGTCGGATTGCCAGTTTTGGCCCATTCCCCGCAGGCCAGGCCAAGGTACCCCACTGCTCACTCCATAGACGCCCTTCAAGCCCCAGTGTCTCCCCAGGTGCGGCCAGCTGGGGAGGGACCACGGGAGGTTGGCTCCAGGGTATGTCCCGCCTGTCTCACCCCATCTCACCCCACTGGCCACCTTCTAATTAATTTCCTTTGAGTGTGCACAAATCCATGCACCGGATCTCTAGTTTTAAATAATACTGGGGCAGACATTTTTGTACATTTGTCTTTGATTGCATCTTTGTGTTTTTCTTTCTTTCTTTAGGCTAGATTCTCAGAAGTGGGATAACTGGATCAGAGGGTGGTTACCCTGTGTATAAGAGTGTGTCTCACTTCACCTTCAATGGCATTGAGTAGGTCAGTTTTTACAATCTTTGCCAACTTGATAGATACCTTTTACAATTCTTGGGTGGGAACCACAAAATCCTCAGATTATTAATAATCTGTAAAACCATCATAGTGTATGATTGGTAATTTGTAGTCATCTTTGAAAAAATTGCTTGGAATGAATTTCTTTGAAAATATTTTAGGTAAAAATTCTTCTATATAATAAAAGCCTAATATGCTAAGTGTTCGGTTGTCCATTCAACCAATCAAAGTGTAATATGCTAATGAATGCTAAGGCCACTCAACCACTCGCTATGACGTGCACTGACCACCAGGGGGCAGACAGTCAACTGGTCGACCAGTCGCTATGATGTGCACTGACCACCAGGGGGCAGATGCTCCAGCCAGTAGGTTAGCTTGCTGCTGGGGTCCGGCCGATCAGGACTGAGCGAAACAGGCTGGACATGCTCTGGAGCCCTCCCACAGTCCCTCTGCAGTTGGCCAACCTCCCACATCCCTCCCTGGCCCTGATTGTACAACAGTGGGGTCCCTTGGCCTGGCCTGCACCCTCTCGCAATCTGGGACCTCTCAGGGAATGTCGGAGAGCTGGTTTCGGCCCAATCCCGTAGGCCAGGCCTAGGGACCCCACTGGTGCACAGATTCGTGCACCAGGCCTCTAGTGTTCCATAAAAAGATACTCCTTGAGGTTACAATTTGAGCATTGTTTTTTATTGGGAAAAAATGGCATTTTAAAGTTCTCCCTTTACTAAAATAACAAACCTGAGAAAGCTTATAGCATGTAGTAAAACTTATGTAAAAAAATTATTTCAGATATATGGGTGGGTTAGTCACATGGTTCAGAACAAAAAATAAATACTTAGTGTTTAGAGCAGTGGCTCTGAAGTTAGACAACCTAGGTTCAAATCCTTGCTTTGCCACTTACTAAGTCCATGATTTGAGGCAACTTACTGTGTATGTAACTTAAGGTAACTTGCTAAATATATATGATTTGATATTTATGAAATTTGGCTTTCTCATCTTTAAAAGGGGAATAATAATTACTTCATAGGATTGTTGAGAGGATTAGAAATATTATGTAAGACTGCTTGGCATGTAGTCGGCATTTAATAAAAACTAGCTATTGTTAAATTTATTTTTTTGTGTTTTGTTTTGCCAGTTTTGGTGGGTGGGGCAAGAGATGTCATTTGTGTGACCTTGCCTACATGACAGTGCAAAATGGCCTTGAGAGATGCAAAATGGCCTTGAGCAATGGCAGCTGGAGGGGAGTGGTAGTAGATATTCTTTTTATTTGTATTTTTTGTTGATTTATTTTTATTTATTTTTTTGAGGGAGAGAGAGAAACATCGATTTGTTGTTCCACTCATTTATGCATTTATTACTTGATTCTTGTATGTGACCTGATGGGATGGAACCCACAACCTTGACACACTGGGACAATGTGCTGACCAACTGAGCTACCCAGCCAGGGTGGTAGTAGACATTCTTTCTGGTAAGAAGGGCATGAGCCAGGATAGAAAGTTCAGGACAAGTTGGAGAACAGGGGATTGATTTGACAGAAGCCTAAGCCTGTATAATTAGTAAATATGGCATTAAGACCATAAAGGTTGATTAGGGCTAGGCTTAAGAACTCATTGAATGCTAGATTGAGAAGTATAGACTTTATTCAGGAGTGCAAGGAGTTTTGATAGGGGGAAAATGACATCTTTTGGAAGATGAATCTAGCTACAGAGTTCAGAATTAATTGAGGAAGAAAGAGACTGGACACAAGGAGGCTGGTAATAATACAGGTAAGGCAGGATCTGAGAGTTTAAAGGAAACTAGGGAAGGTTTTGAGGGGAGTTGCTGGGAGTCACTGTTGTGAAAATCTGGCTCTTCAAGTGTACCCAGTTTGGAATTGAAATTCGAAAGAGAATTTGAGATACAGGCTCCATGGAGGTAGACAACCTCTGAGAGAAGATAGGACTCAATACACTTTGGTTGTTGCTACCTATTCTTAAAAATTGAAAGGTAAAAATTCCTGTTATTTCATTAATGAAAAGCATGTTTATGCTATTCCTTTGACAAATTTGTAACTTTATAAATTTTACTTATTTAGCATTTTGAGTTCTTAGTTAACAGAGAACCTTCACATTTAGACTTTGGCACTTGTGGAGCTATCTTAAAATATGTCAATGTACAGTGCAGTTCTTCAGTGTGTGGTCGTTCCAGCATTGGTGAATGTGACTAGACTTTAGAAACATCAGTTGTGTGAGCAGAAGTGAAAAGTAAAGTACAGACTTCTAGTTTGGTAAGCAACTTAGAATGGAGTTCTCTCCTTTCCCCTTAATTTATTAATTACAAACAAATTAGTTTGCTCATGCCATTCTTAGTCATTCTGGTATCTGGCTCTAGCTCTATATTAATTGTACTTTCCACTTGGCTGAATAATATGTAAGCAAATTAGCCTAAAGGTTGATATTAATATTTCTTTTTGACTCATAAGTAAACTCTCTGCAGCTGTGGATTATCTGCTCACTGTCTTTCTTTAATATTGCAAGTTGAGAAAAGAAGCAACCCCCATTGGTTTGTGATACTTTCAAGATGTTTGCATATTTTAAAGCATTGATTTGTTATACCTTTCTAAATGTTTCTTTTAGTTTTCAAATATTTTCTAAACTCAGAAATAAAGTCCTGTTAATTTTTATTCAAATCTCTTTCCTTTAAAAGTGTATTTGAAAATATTTTTAAATTATGGTCATGCATCATTTCTGTAGAGATGGACCACATCTACAATGATGGTGCCATCAAATTGTAATGGAACTGAAAAATTCCTCCGCCTAGTGACAGTCATATCTCAATGCATTCATTACTCACCTGTTTGTGGTGATGCTGGTGTGAACAAGCCTGCTGCACATACAGTTATGTACCGTACAGAATACTTGATCATGATGAACGGTTGCTGGTTTATGTATTTACTATACTATTAATTGTTTTTTTAGAGTGTACTCTCTCTACTTATAAAAAAGTTTGCTGTAAAACAGCATGCCAGGTTACGCTGGCAGCGGCCTCTCATTTCACTTGTTCACTGCGTTTCTTTTTATTTTTTAATATATTTTATTGATTTTTTACAGAGAGGAAGGGAGAGAGATAGAGAGCTAGAAACATCGATGAGAGAGAAACATCTATCAGCTGCCTCCTGCACATCTCCTACTGGGGATGTGCCTGCAACCCAGGTACATGCCCTTGACCGGAATCGAACCCGGGACCTTTCAGTCCGCAGGCCGACGCTCTATCCACTGAGCCAAACCGGTTTCGGCTCACTTCGTTTCTTGATTGCATCATTCTGCCTTGCATTTGATTTAATCTCGTGTAATTTTAAAATTTTGTGTAGCAAACATGAACTTTATTAAAAAAATAAAAGTCTACAGTTATGTGCAGTAATGTCCTCGGCCTTCACAGTCACTCACCACTCACTGACTGACTCACCCAGAGCAACTTCGAGTCCTGCAAGTTCCATTCATGATAAGTGCCCTATATAAGTGCACCATTTTCCATCTTTTAGATCGTATTTGTACTCTATCCTTTCTGTGTTTCGCTATACAAATATTTACCATTGTGTTACAGTTACCTACTGTACAGGTGTGTAGCCTTAGAGCCTATGTGGGTCGGAGGCTATGCCATCTAGGTTTTATAAGTGCACCCTATGTGCACTCTGTGATGCTTGCACAATGACAAAATCTCCTAATGACCCATTTCTCAGCACCTATCCCCATCATAAAGCAGCACTTGACTGTAATAAGCAAATACAGCACACTAGAGGCCCGATGCACGAAGTTTGTGCAAGAGTAGATCTTCCTTCACCCCGGCTGCCGGCACCGGCTTCCCTCTGGCACCCGGGATCTGGGCTTCCCTCTCGGCCCCAGCTTCGTCAAGAAGGTCGTCCGGAAGGACATCTGGTCTAATTAGCATATTATGCTTTTATTATTATAGATAATATTGGGGATAGTGTGTGTTACTTTTGATAAATACTGTGTTTTTCTAATGAAACTTCAAAAGCCCAGATTTGGTCAACTGAGTGATACTTCATTTACTAAAGGGACCCCAGATAGTCAAAAGAGTGATTTAATGTCTCAAACTATAACATCTTAGTTGAGTCTATTTTGAATTGGTTCGAAGATATTTCTGTTTGTCAACAGAAATCAGTACTACAGCCACTCCCCTAGGGCTGATTACTCTTACCCTTCCCTCCTCCTCCCCAACCATAGCTGAGAGTAGGAGCTTCCCTGGTTTGGGCCATTTTGGCACTGTCACTATGCTGGCATTTGTGACCTTCCCAATATGTATGTCTTACATTCTTAGAAGTCTGCTTGCATTTTGGCAGGAAAAATAAGTTATGAATAAGATTGAGTGGCTCATGATACACTATTATAAGAAAATTCACAATTTTAAATGTTAATTATACCTCAATAAAGCGGAAATTTAAAAAAATTTATTTTTTACGTGAGTTGACATATGAAGTGTGTGAAACATGAATAGACTTTCTATTCTAGTCCCAAAAAATTGAAATAAAAGAGCATAGGGCCTTTTCTTGAAGGTAAAGCCCTTACATCTCATTTAATCTGCACAGCAAATCTTTGAAATAGATATTGTCCATTTTTTACAGATGATGAAACTCAAAGTAATTATATAATCTATGAAAATTAACAAACTAATTATAGGGAATAATGCTGACAGTAAACTACCAGAAGCAGGGACTGCCATAGAAAAGCATAAAATAGATGATCAATAAATATTTGTATTTTGCTTGCATTACAAGTATGAATGAATGAATATGAATTAATGTTCATTACAAATATGAATGAATGAATATAAATTTTAGTGAATGAATGGATCAGTAGGTGAATGATAGAAGACCGCCTTTAACGCAATAATTTTTTCTTCAGTGCAGAACAACATTTTTCTTTCAGATGAGTCTAGAACATTTTTCACAAACAATGGAATTCACCTTTCTTTTTCTCTGTACAAAAGTCCCTCTTCTCTCACGTGGTTTAAGTTACTTAAAATAAATGACACAGTAAAAATCCTGAAGAGGGAAATAAATACCAGAGACATGGAAAGCATCACTTTCACTTAGATTTTAACTAAGTAGTATGTAATGTTATCAGTCTGTAATACTATATCTGCGTTAGACCCTTCTATTCACATTCAGGATGTTATTTTTTGGTTCTGTTTGTATCTCTTAATTTTTTTAAATTTACTGTAGTTGTCTGAAATAAGATTATATAGCAGTAGTTGAAATAATTATGTAGCCAACAATAGTTGACCATCTAATCTCTATTTCAGTTGTGTGGGGGGCATGTGTTTCTGTTTTCTATTAGTACAACAAAGTGTGGTTTGTTCAGAAATATGAACTGATAATTTAATAGGGTTAAAATACATAATGTGATAAGTATTATTTTCAACTGATGTTAATACCTGGACAGACTACTAATGTGAGTCTCTAAACTGCATATTTATACAGTTCCTAATTCTTTAATGATTCAATATCTTAATAAATTTAAGATTAGAATTCTTTTAAATGAATATGGAACAGTAATGGATACCAGGGATGAAAGTAGATGCAGATAATCGAGAGATTGAAAGAAACTATTTTAGTGGAAGGCTGCAAAAGAAGGGTTTACAGGATTTGCAGGTGGAAGTTGCTGTGCTAGACTGTGGGAAGTAAATTTATTTTTACAAAAAGAAATGAAATTGGTGAAGTGTGAGGGCTCTGAGGAGATAAATTAATGTTGAATGGGTAGAAGGAACCCTGTAGGTTAATATGGTGGCTTATAGGGACCTTCAGAAATGATTTGATGACTCTCACAAATCATGACACTCACGAAGTAGGGATCTGTCATGTTGGTTTGAGTAGAAATTACAATAAACTCAGGGCTGTTTTTGTAAAGACATATTTTAGAATTTGTTTATAGATGTGAGACTAAGGCTATAATATGACATGTTTATAAAACAACTTTACGCCCTAACCGGTTTGGCTCAGTGGATAGAGCGTCGGCCTGTGGACTGAAGGGTCCCAGGTTCGATTCCGGTCAAGGTCATGTACCTTGGTTGCGGGCACATCCCCAGTAGGGGGTGTGCAAGAGGCAGCTGATCGATGTTTCTCTCTCATTGATGTTTCTAATTCTCTATCCCTCTTCCTTCCTCTCGGTAAAAAATCAATAAAATATATTAAAAACAAACAAAAAAACTTCACATGGTGACTGGCATTTAAATTAAAATTAATCCTTTAAAAAAAACAAAAAAACAACATAACTTTATATGATATTTTGGTTCTTGATATCCTCAAATTCTCTTTTTTTTTTTTTTTTACTTTTTTTTTTTTTTTACTGGATGTTTCCTGCATGGTTTGTCTCCTCAGTCATCGTCCACAGGACTCTGAGAAGTTGTAGGAATATGTAGGCGCAGACTCTAGGCCCGGCTTTCTCTCCAACGTCGTGGAAAGGGACTGTACATCACAGGGCAGAGCCCTATGCTCCCCTACGCCACCTGGACAGAGCCCGGGGAGAGTGACCTCCCGGGCTTTTTGTTTTTTGTGTGTTTTGTTAGATTTCTATATGATAGCATTTAGTCTGCTCTTTTGTCCTACCCCTCTGCTCTCCATTCTAATCATACAGGGTGGGGCAAAAGTAGGTTTACAGTTGTTTATATGGAAAATAAGAATAAACTCTGTTTCACATACAGCTGTAACCTATTTTTGCCCCACCCTGTATAATCAGTTTAGTAATGACATACATAACCCCCTGGTAGGAGATTATCATGCTTCAGAAGATTCTGCATATAAACTACCAGTATCAATGTGGTAGAACTTTTATAAGTATAATTATTTAAGAATATCAGATTAGCCTGGCTGGTGTGGCTTGGTGGTTGAATGTTGACTTATGAACCAGGAGATCCCAGTTCAATTCCCGGTCAGGGCACATGCCCAAGTTCCGGGCTTGATCCCCATTAGGCTCGCTCTCTCCCTCTCCCTCCCTATCTGAAATTTAAAAAAAAAATCAGATTAACTTAAAAACCATGTGCAAGTGAGTTTGGAAGTTGAATCTTATGTCTCAAACCCATATTTAGTTGTTTGTTTATATTTTCCAATATTAAGTTATTTTGATGGTGTTTCTTTTACGTCTATAAGTCTGGAACTTAAGTGACTCAAAATTGGTCTAATAGTATACTTCTTGAAAAAAAGTGCGCCTTTTGAATATTGAATAGCACACTTTGAACAAACTCCATTGTAAAACATCCCTTTGAATTTTAAATAAATTTTAGTAACTTCTTATATTCAAATGTCATAATTTTTACATTGGAATATGATAGCATTATAATTCAAGGATCAACCAAAATCTGCAGTTGAAACCTTGAGCAGGAGGGTTACAGATGATGTAGTTATTCTATTATTCCCATTATGCTTTAGACTTGGGCTTCTGTCATATAGAACAAGTTTGAGATTGTGACACACTCAGGGCCATCTGCTTGCTGTGTATGTAAGCAAATAGGCCTTTGACACTGGAAATAAAGAATCATCACTTGTGGTGTTCTTAGCTGGCTCTGCTTAGGCTCGAGTGTGCTGGGCTCAGCTTGTGTCTACAGTGAATTGTCACCGTTTTGATGACAATTCAAAACTTCCATAGCCATGTGTTTAATGTCTTCTGTGTGTTGACGTGCTGAAGATGGACTTGTGAAATTTTTTAGTACAAGGAAAATTCCTACTTAATTAGCAAAATTTTAAAATTATTTTTGAAAACATTCAAATACTTCCAAAAGAGAGTGAGTTCTTTAGATGAAGGGCCCACCATCACGTTTCCATCTTGTGGTTAATTTTCACAGTATAACAAACTATTTTTTGGTCCAAAGTGCTTTGTAGAAAATCAGTCATGTAATTGCATTTGTCTGCACTATTTTTTAAAAACTTCTCTATTGTTATGGGAGAAAAAGCTGATTATCAGTGTTTTCATAGTATGATTGCAGTTCTTATTTTTACAAAATATTTATTCATATGTAGAATATAGGCTGAAAGGAAATACCAAAAGGATCAAAGTTATCTTGAATTGGGATTACAGGTGATTTATTTTCCTCCTTAAACGTCTTTTCTGAACTTTATACATTATTCATATATCTTATAATTAGAAAATGAAAGGTCTAAAATGAATTTATTATAGAATATGAAATTAAATTTAGTAAAGCTTTTAAGATGAAGATTCTTAGGACATAAAGGCTTTACAAATGAATTAATAAACAGTGTATTCCTGAGATGGAATTATGTAGTGATAAAATCTGTACTTATAAACAAGCAAAATTAGGTTGCCATTTTCTGGGTGTAGGGAATGAGCTTGGGAAAGTATTTTACCATTGATAGGAAGACAGACTTTTGTTTGATTCTTCTAACTCAGGTTTGCCTCAGTTACATTAATTTATATACTGTTTTATGGATAATTATTTAATTATAGGATATAAGCTTATTTACATGAGTAATATGCCAAGTCTCACTTTGAATATTTGGTCATAAGAATGTATTTGTGGTCAGCAGGCAAAACACTCCGTGGAAGTTTGCATGTAGTACCTATCAGTTGTTACTTCACCTCTATTTCTCTGTGGTTTTTTCTCATCTGTAAAATGGAAAAAGAACAGTACCCATTTTTTATACATGTTTGAGGACTAAATAAGTATGCCTGACACACAAAAAGCACTCAATTATTATTATTATTATTATTATTATTATTATTATTACAACCAACAAGTTGGCATTGATGTCTGTAAGAAATTGAGAGTAGAAGATCTCTAGGGACTGGAGCAATAGTCTATGCTTTACATCCATTCACTGTTTTGACTAACCCTGTGTATTCTCCTTTTGGAACTGTTAGCTATGCACTTAGTTTTATTACTTATGTATACAATAAATCTTGGCATTTGTGGTTTAATGTTTTAGACTCAACATTTAACATGGGAGATTTGTAATTTGGTGTAGGGACAGTTTTGCATAATTTAAGACTGACATGCCAAATAAGTATGTGAACTAGAGAATTGAGCATCCCAGTTATTACCCAATAGTGACTTTGGTTCCCTAACTTGTTTAATTTTCATCATGGGATTAAAACCTGTGTTTCTGTGTGAATAATGGTGCCTTGAGAAAACCAGTTTTTAATGCTGGTTTTTGCAGATTTAATTGAAGTGAGTTTAGTGGCCTAATTTATAAACATTGCTTATTTCTTGTATATTCTTCACATTGCCTTATGCCCAGTACAGATAATGAATAATGGGGTGTGTTTGATTGGTTTGTGAAGAAATTTGAATCTTCAAGTTCTGTAAAGGAAAGGGAGGAGTTTAGCAAGGATTCCTAGATTTCTGGGCACTTGGGTTATTTTATATTTTTCACGTTAATATATAATTTAAAAAATTTCTTAAACCAAATTAAAATCTATCTGTCTGGATTTCATGAAATTTTTGCATGGAGTGATATAAATATGCTTCCTTTGATAAACAGCCACTAGCCCCATCCATAGAAATACTGATTATATTAGGTCTGCAGTAGGGCCAGGAATCTGTAGTTTACTTCTCCAGGTGATCACCCCCCCCCCCCCCCCGCCCCAATGATTCTAATGCAGTGTTTTTCAACTTATTTGTTACCATCACTTGCTCCCCCCCCCCCCAGCCTTTTAAAGTATTTTTTTCTTAACTGTCCCCCTTATGAAATTTTCATACCACAGTTGTACTGTATATTCCTTTATTGTATATTAAACTGTTTTATACACTAAAAGAGTTACGGGATTTTTGTTTTGTTTTGTTCCCCCCCCCCCCCCCAAGAGCCAGTTTTCACCCACTTGGGGGCAATATTGCCCCTGTTGAGAATGTATACAATAAGCTAAAAGAAAAATCACTCCCAGCTTGTTAACATTTTCGTATACATCTTTCCCAGTGATTTTTCAATGCATATATTTTTTATTTTTAAAAAAGAGATCAGAGGCATAATATCTTATGCTCCCTTGTAGAAATATACTGTGGATTTTTCATGAAAAATATATTTTAATGGTGTCATATCTAATGGATAAATAAAATCAATGCATAGTATTCCGTTAAGTGAATTTGCCATCATTTCTTTAAATGATTCCCTATAGTTTTTAATTTTTTACTATAAAAGCTGTGCTGTGAATGTGAATATCATTATATTTGAATTTTAAGATTTTGGGTATGTATAACTTAGAAAATGAAAGTCCCTTTTCCCAAGGACTTCCACTGTTAATGTGAATATTTATTAAAGAATAATAGATTGACCTTTAACGATGGCAGATTGCTTTTTTGCTTAAGGTATTTTGGTCATCTTTTCAAATCACTATATATAATTCTACCTTACTATTTTTAGCAATATTCTGCTGTATGATGTACAGCAATTTATTCATTCTTCTAGTGAAAGACCTTTTTTTCCCTAGGCTTTTTGTTTTTGACATACATTTTTGTTTGCATGTGTTTTTCTGTACCATAAATTTCCATTTGTGGCAGAATTACTGGGTTATTTAACAATTGGAAGCACTTTATATGCTTGAGGCTTTCTTTAGGCTTTTTCTTCTTTTCCATTTCTTTGTTTGACTATTATATCTGGATATAGGAAATGTTACATTAAGAAAGCAGATGTGCCTGTATTTTTTTCAGATTACAAGTTACAGTTTTAAGTTTGGCTAGTTTGGGGTGTTTGTTTGTTTGTTTGTTTATTTAAAGACAAGTACATGTATTTTAACTAGATTGGAATAATACAGATTTTTGAGGATTTTCATGTTTGGGCTTGAGACCTTTTATTGCCTGGCAGTGATTCAGAACGCTAAAAGCACCTGACTTGCAAAGTGAACAAGTGAGCTTTTGAGCTGGGAGCTTTCTGGGAATATCTGGAACTACACATTTCTGTCAGAGATGCCTTTTAATGTTGGGTTTATTGATTGAAGTATCTTAGGCATATACTCTCTCTGCTATCTAACTTTTATTCCTCTTGGGAGGAGATATATTATCTCTTTTTGCATTTCTGATAATGTCCTTATTTTAGATATCTTATACGTTCCTGCTAATTTTACAGAGTTCCTTTACATATTGTCTTCAGAATTATTCAGGCATTTCTCTGAGGCTTACAGTCTCGTAAAGCTCAAAAATATCAGAATACTATATTAAGCACTTCTGTGAATCAGCACCTGACTTTTACAGACTCTCAATCTGATTAGTGTTTGCAGGATTCAAGCAGATTTCTTTATGGAAAACCATTAAACATTGAAAAAAATTATGCTTTATCAAAGTAGAAAGGTTTTTCAGTTTAGAAAAACACTAATTTTTTGAGGCAGCTGATTCTATCATGAGCTAACCTTGTTATTTTAGACACATGCTTGAATGAGACTTTCAAATGGCCTTAATGTTCTCAAAGAATCAGTTTATCGCTAATTATAATAAATACTAGAGGCCTGATATACGAATTTGTGCACGGGTGGGGTCCCTCTGCCTGGCCAGCGATCGGGGCCGATGGGTGGGGGGCCTGCTGAGGGAGAGGGACCATAGGTAGTTGGCCGGTCGGCCAGGGGGAGGGAGCGCAGGAGTTGGCTGGCTGGCCCCTCTGCCCCCCCCCCCCCATTGGGTGATCAGGGGGGCCGGCCGGCCGGGTGGGAGGGACTGCAGGAGGTTGGCCCCAGCAGCAAGCTAACTAATGGCCAGTTCCACAAGGAATCGGGCTTCCTCTTCCCTCTTGTCTGGGTCCAGGTGCAGGTAAACCAGATTCGGGGCTGTCAGGGCTCCAGCAGCAAGGTCTGGGTCAGTGTGCGTCATAGCTACCGGCTGGTCGTCTGGTCGTTCGGTCGTTTGGTCATTAACGGTCACTTAGGCTTTTATATGTACAGATAACAAATGATAGTCAGAACCTGGGCAATTCAGACAGGACTGTTTCCTGAGAGTAGCCTCTGAGAGTTGAGTTGTCATCACAGCTAGTTTATTACGCTCCTCACAGAGGTTTCCCTTGCTTTGGGGCATGGTTCTTCATCTAGCAAAGTGGATAAACAAGTGTTTTCCCACATGATAGTGGTAGTTTTTTGCATGGTATGTTTTAAAAAATTGGCATCTCACATGTGATTTTGTCTATTGAGGCTTGCTGTTTAACCAGGTTAGAGATTTTATTCTTTGATGCAGAATTTAACTTGACCATCTTGTGAAACTGGTTCCTTTACTCAGGATGACAGCAGCAAGCATGACTTTAAACCTTTGGCCAAGCATGTCTGATTGCTTAGATACTGCCTTACCACCCCCATTGCCTAATTCTTGGTTTTCTGAAGCCTGAAGCCATATCGGAAACTTCAAATTCATTTAATGAATAGTCCACAGGAGGATATTTGATTTTAACTAAATGTTATGTGAGTTTATTATTGATTATAAAAGTTAGAATGTGTGATAGGCATTGGTGTTTGTAAATGCTTCCATTTTACTATTTCTCATTTATAAAAATATTTTCCCCTCACACAAAGTATTGTGATAAATTAGTACCCAGTAAGACTTTCAGTACAGGCATCTGGTGGAAAAGTTTCTTTAGTAGGTTTGTTTATAGTACACATTTCCACTGCACATAGAAGTGGCGGATTTTATGTTTTGTGTCCCAACAAAAAGTAAACTGCTTTTCAGGAAAGCATCAAGTAATTTTTACTAGCTATTTAGTAACTTTCCTATTCAAAGTATAATTAAAGTAATCCTTAAACATCATTTTATTCCCACTTTTAAAAATAGACTCATTATTTTTGAACAATACATTATAAAGAAATACAGATCAAGTAAAAAGTACAAAGAAGAAAATATAATAGTTATAAGTTTGCTCTGTGTCCTTATAGGAATTTCCTATCTAAGAATACATGCATATACAGAAATATTTAGTTTTGTTTTCATACCTGCTTTTTTTCCCTTTAAGTTGTCAGATGTAGAGGTGATACATGAAGACTAGAAGTGTTCTTTACTAGCATGCTGGGGCACCGAATAAAAGCTCCATTTTCACAGACAAGTTTTGTCAAGTTCCTCCATCTCTACCCTTGCTCTTCTCATCACCTGTGTTTTTTTAACCACCATTCTTCTCCTTGAATGGAGAAAAGTGGTGGGTCTCAGTCTGGGCTGAGCTCTACAAAAGAATTAATGGAGAAGATTTGAGAAATATCCATATCCTGGCTCCACAGTTCAGAGATTTTATTTAATTGATGATGATGATGAGGCAAGACACGTGGGAAGAGAACATGCTTTATCTTAACCTGCATCTAGAAGCTTGCCTGAGCTTCTGAGTTCCAGTATGGTTTGAGGAAAGGCAATGATTGAATCCAAGGAGGTTGGATTCCTCAGCTTTCTGCCTTCAAGAAAGAAGATAGGCACAGGTCTTTGTAATCCTTCCAGTTCTCTAAGGAGTGCATGCCACAGACATCATTTATTCTAGTGTGGGTTCATCTATAGAGTGTCATACTTCAGTTCTAAGGAGAATCAGCATCATTAATGCAGGACAGATTCAATAGACAAGATGAGTGATAAAGCAGTGTGGTGTTGTGGTTAACCACACAGATGCTAGAGCCAAACTGCCTGCCTGGGTTGTAGTCCTGGTTCTGTAATTTATGTTGACTGTGGGCAAGTTTGTGTTGGCCTCTCTGCTTCATCTACAAAATGGGGATGATAGTCTCCACCTAATAGGTATGTTGCGAAGATCAAAAATTTTAATATATGTACAGTGCTCAAAGCAGTATTTTGTACATGGCAAATACTTAATGAATAATACAAATGTTCTACCCTCTTTTCTAACATATCCCACCCTTTTAATGCTTTCTCCAATGAGCTAAAGCAGGGGTCAGCAAACACTTTTCTGGAAGGGCCAGATGATAAATACTGTAGGTTTTTAGGGTCATACAGTCTCTGTTGCAGTACTCAATTCTGCTGTTAAAGGGCAAAAGCAGCCATAGACCACATATATAAACAAATGAGCATGGCTGTGTCCACTTAAATTTGAATTTCACATAATTTTTTTGTGTCATGAAGTACTCCTTTTCTTTTGATTAAAAAGCATTTAAGAAAGTACAAGCTGCCCTGACTGGTTTGGCTCAGTGGGTAGAGCGTCGGCCTGCGGACTGAAGGGTCCCAGGTTCGATTCCAGTCAAGGGCATGTACCTTGGTTGCGGGCACATCCCCAGTAGGGGTGTGCAGGAGGCAGCTGATGTTTCTCTCTCATCGATGTTTCTAACTCTCTATCCCTCTCCCTTCCTCTCTGTAAAAAATCAATAAAAATATTTTAAAAAAAGAAAAAAGTAAGTACAAGCCATTCTTAGTTTACAGGCCACACACAAATAGGCAGTGGATTAGATTTGGTCTGCTGGTCATAGTTTACTGATCCTTGAAGTAGAGTAAAGGAACCTGCACAACAATTGTAGGCACCCTTTCTTAAGCATGCCTTCATTTCTCAATTCCCCCATACTTTGAAGGAGTCTAGAACAGCGGTCGCCAACTTTTTGGACCTCACGGATCACCGGTTGATGACCGCTGATCTAGAATATTCAGGTTTAGAACTTTAAAAATTCTACTCCCAGATTGATCTTAAACTATTAGCATATTGTGTGACACAGTGAACTCTTTGGGGACTCTGTCCTCCTCAAACAGTGACATACAGTATATAATTGTACTTAAGATTTTTTTGGGTGCAAGCAACAGAAACGTTTTGTCTTATTCTCAGCACCACTGTAGTAGGTGTTTGTGTTAGGGTTCTCCAGAGAAACAGGCCAGGAGGATACATGCACATGCACACACACACACAATACATATACATACACGTTTTGTGTGTGGGTGATAGAGAGACTTAGTTCAAGGAACTGGAATGTGTGATTATAGAGCAGTGATGGCGAACCTATGACACGCGTGTCAGAGGTGACACACGAACTCATTTTTTTTGGTTGATTTTTCTTTGTTAAATGGCATTTAAATATATAAAATAAATATTAAAAATATAAGTCTTTGTTTTACTATGGTTGCAAATATCAAAAAATTTCTATATGTGACACGGCACCAGAGTTAAGTTAGGGTTTTTCAAAATGCTGACACGCCGAGCTCAAAAAAGTTCACCATCACTGTTATAGGGGCTACCAAGTCCAAAATCAGTAGGGCAGACCAGCTGGGAACTCTGGCAGCCTTGCGGACAAAATCTTCAGTGAATCCTCAGTGTTTCCCTTAAGGTCTTTCAGCTGATTGGATGAGGCCTCCTTAACATTATTGATATCTCCTTAATGTCGCCTGATTGCAGATGTTACTACATAGATGTTATTTACATAATACTTTCACAGCAACACCCAGATTAGTGTGTGTTTGAATATCTGGGTATTATAGCCTAGCCAACTTGACATATACAGCTAACCATCATATAGTTAATAAATGTTTTTCTAATAAATGGATGTACAAATGGTTAAAATGGTTGAGCAGACATGAGCTTGCAAGCTTCAGGAAGTCCGAGGAGAACCAGGGGAGTCTGCAGGGGTTGGGACCTAGGTAAGGGAACAGCAGTGTACTTCAGTCAGAATGAATCCGCTTTAAGGATTTCTATCTTCACATCGTTCTGCTCATGATTCGGTTTAGGAAATCCCACCTGATTGGCCTGGCTGGAGATTGAGTGAGATGTCTCCCATGCCCATTGGAGAATGGGACACCTTGATTGACATTTCCACCAAAACTGCAGTGAGGGAGACAAGGGTTATTTTCCAATAGAGAGTCGGGATGCTGTTCTAAAAGGAGAAGGAAGAGATACTAGACATGCAAAAATAACAGATGTCCGCTTCACACCAACTCTTGATATCTGCCCACAGAGGGACAGCTGGTGAGGCGGACATGGATCAGGGCCAGATCATGGAAAATTTCACAGGCCTGGTAATGAGTTTGGGCCTTATCCTCTAGAATAGTGAACCTTTTTGGGGGGGTCATAGATCCCATTGAGAATTCGAAAATTTTGCACCATATATTTGGCTCTCTCCCCCTCCATAAAATTGTACTTATGCTTAAGAAAAATAGTTCTGTTTTTTTGCATAGCATTTCAAGAAATTCTTGTGCTTTCTAGAGTACATCCCTGGTTGGTGGGAAGAGGGGCTAGTCTATTAACCTAAAAAGTTAAGAACTTATAGGGAGAGGGTGGTATATCCTATTTAAAGATTTTAGGCAGGGGAACCACAATAGAGCTGTGGGTTAAATAGATCATTGGAGGATGGATTTGAGGGGTACAGAATTGGAGGCTGAAAAGCAATCACAATATTATATCTTCCTCAGCTTCTGATATTTGCATTTTCTTGATTCTCCTTAATCTCTTTGCTATGGAAGGATTTGTCTAAGAGATGATGCAGGCCTTAATTATCACAGTGGAAATAAGGATGAAAAAGGTAAACAATTTAAAGAAACATTTGGGAGATAAAATTCACAGAACTAGCTTGGCTGTTAATTGTATATGGGAATAGAGTGGAGTATGTCTTGTATGTTTCTAGCTTGCATGACAGAATTATAGAGGCCAGGTAGGAGGGTTGACGATAAATGTGAGGAGGGACAACTTTATCTTCTGAGTAGGACTTGAGGAAAAGCGACTGGACTTGATAAAAGGAGCTATGGTTGGTAAAAAGATTGTTGTTTAATACCGAGGGCCCAGATAAGATTTCGGGTATTTGTACTAGTGGCATCAATTACATAATGGTATTTTCTCTAGCAATGAAGAGAGGTTTATCAGGCGACTCATTCATGAATGATGATTATACATGCTGATTTGGGGGGAACACAGGATACATGGAATAGAGGCACTGGGCAAAGAATAACTTAGATAAAGAGGGTAATAATAAAAAGAGCTCTTATTCCATGCTAGCACATTTGTAAGGGTGTTTTCAAGGTACTAACTCATTTACTTAAAATAACCCTCTGAAGCCCTGGCCAGAGTAGCTCAGTATGTTTGGGTGTTAAACCATGCTCAAAACGTTGCTGGTTTGATTCTCTGTCAGGGCACACACCGTGGTTCGATCCCTGGTGGGTGGTGTGCAGGAGGCAGCTAATCGATGTTTCCCTCTCACATCGATGTCTCCGTCTCTCCTCCTCCTCTTCCTTCTCTTCCTCCTCTCTGTGTAAAAATCAATTAAAATAAAATAATTCCACCACTGTGAGCAAAGAAACCTATTGAAACAGGCTTCATTTTGAACTTGAAAGAATTAAGAAACTGGTATTAGAATATAGGTAACTAGAGGCCCGGTGTGCACTCAGGCGGGGGTGGGTGGATCCCCTCAGCCCAGCCTGTGTCCTCTCGCAGTCTGGGAGCCCTTGGGGGGTGTTTGACTGATGGTTTAGGCCCACTCCCCCCAGGAGAGGCTCCCGCCACTGCCGTTGCACTCGCCAGTCATGAGCCCAGATTGTGACTGAGTAGCGCTCCCCCTTGGGAGCCCATTGACCACCAGGGGGCAGCTTCTGCATTGAGTGTCTGCCCCCTGGCGGTCAGTGCACGTCATAGTGACTGGTCGTTCTGCCGTTCGGTTGATTTGCATATTAGCCTTTTATTATATAGGATTATGTAGGATGTTATCTCATGTAGGATATGTTATCTCAATCCTTCATCACCCTATTTTGTTGTGTGGTCTGGTTATTAACTACTTTTATTTAGTTTTGTAGTAGTTAGATATGGCAAGAAAATGAGATGAAACACACATCTGAAAATTTTTTTCATGGATTTTGTTTTGGGTTTTTTTTTCTTTTACATAAAAAATGAAGTCTGAAAAAAGTTTCATAAAAAACAGCAGTTTAGGTAGTCATAGAGTCATGTTGCCTGAATTCTGATCCCACCTATGCAAATTACTGTCTGATATCTTTGGTAAGATACTTTTCTTAACCTTGCTTTCTTTAGCTATAATAGGAATGATAATAATAGTACCCCTACCGTATATTCATGAAATTCAATGTTATGGCCTGTATAAATCACTATGCTTTTATGCACCATGGGCCCTACCTGGTTTGGCTCAGTGGACAGAGCGTCGGCCTATAGACGGAAGTGCCCCAGTAATTTCGGTCAAGAGCACATGCCTGGGTTGCCGGCTTGATCCCCAGTAGGGGGCGTGCAGGAGGCAGCCAATCAATGATTCTCTCTCATCATTGATGTTTCTGTTTCTCTCTCCCTCTCCCTTCCTTTCTGAAATCAACAAAAAATATATTTAAAATAAAGTACTTACCATGGAATATTAGATGTTACCATTGCTTTATTATCTCTTCTGTTAAATCAAAACTTTACTACTTACTGTGATTTGATTTTTGAGGTTACTGTTCAGTTCCAATTGGATGTTTAGCAGGCAGTTCAGTGTTTAAAGGAATATTTAGCACATTGTTTCTTTTAGCTAAAATAAGCTAAAGATGCAAAAGAATGAATGTTGTCTTAGATTTCTAAGACCTGGGAAACTGGTCTGTGTGCTTTTATGCATTTGGTTAACCTTTATGCCAGTGGCTCTCAACCTGTTGGTCGTGACCCCTTTGGGGGTCGAACAACCCTTTCACAGGGGTTGCCTTAGACCATTGAAAAAAATATATAATTACATATTGTTTTTGTGATTAATCACTATGCTTTAATTATGTCCAATTTGTAACAATGAAATTAGGGGTCACCACAACATAAGGAACTGTATTAAAGGGTCGCGACATTAGGAAGGTTGAGAACCACTGCTTTATGCCATTCAGAATGTGAGACCAGTTTGTGCTGACTTCCGTTCCTCTGCTAGAAAGCCTTCAAAAAGAATCACCGTAGTGTTCCTTGATGTCATTAGGGCCATTAGGAAAAGTACTTGTTACAACTATGAAGACTCTGAGAACTCATTTTTACTTATTTATTTATGGAAAACTTGGTTTTGGTTTAGAATTCCTCTAACAATATGAGTAATATTTGTAGAGTGCTTTTTATAAACTTTGTCTCATTTGATCTTCACAATTCTGTGAACAAGATAGGATAGATGGAATAACTCCTACTTTTAAAGATAAGAAAATGTGGGCTTCAAAGACATTCAGTGACTTGCCCAGAGAGAAAGAGCTGGTTATGTGTGCTGGCTCTTACATTAGTTTTCATTCTATATCAGAGTGCTTGTATACAAACAGCCTATAATTTCCAGAATGTAAAACTCAGTTGTTGAAATTATTGGTTTTTCACATTTACTGGAAGTATGCACCTTTTGATTTTTGGTGGGCTGTATGTAACGTTACAAGTTCTGCCATAATATATTACTCTCATTTTAATTTTATTTGTAGCTTTAGGGTTTAGAGATATTTGATTCAGAAGTATGTCCTTACAATACATTTGGTGTTAGAAAGTTATTTAATAAGTTAACTGACTAAATATAATTTTGATTCAAAGGGCATTATGAAACTTTTTTCTTACAATATTCTTAGTTAAGCTGCCCACTTTCAAAAGAAAAATGACTTTTTACTTTTAGTAATCATTTTAAAAACTAGAAGCTTTATACTGTATAAATACTTGTGGAGAGATACATAATATTCTTTTAAATTAGGAACATTCATTGTGCAAGAAGTTCAGTTCAAGTATTTTTAGAGCCTCTACTCTTCTATTCATGGGCTCTGTGCAGATCACTATGAAGGAATACAAAATAGTTCTTACCTTGCTTTCAACAAAATTGACATTGATAGAGAAGGCAAGGCTAATAATTATGAAACAATCAGAGTAGAGGTTGCCAAGCTACAGTTTAAGGCCTGTTTTTGTATGGTCCTCAAGCTATCCGGCTTTTGTTTTTGCTGTTTAAAAACCAATCAACAAAAAAACAATAGGAGAATATGTAATATAGACTGTATGTGGCCCACAAAGCATAAAATATTTACTAACTGGCCCTTCACAGAAAAAGTTTGCTGACAGTGAATTAGAGGAATATAATCCCATAAAATAAAATGTAACCAGAGACATTAGGGAATGCAAATCAAAATGACAATGAGATGCTACTTTATATCCACTAGGGAAGGTGTAATTAAAAAATGGACAATAGCAAGTGTTGGCAGGTTTAGAACATAACACTGCTGGTGGAATGGCAAATGGTAAGGCTGTTGTAGAAACAGTTTGGCACTTCCTTAAAAGGTTAAACAAAGTTACTGTATGATGTAGCAATTTCACTCTAGGTAAATATTCCAGAGAACTGGAAACATGTTCATATAAACTCATAGTATTATTAGTCCTAGTAGTCAAAATGTCCATCAACTGATGAATGGGTAAACAAAATGTGGTATAGTCATAAAATAGAGTATTATTCAGCTGTAAAAAGAAATGAAGTACTGATACATACTACAACATGGATGAACCTTGAAAAACATTATAAGTGAAACAGTGCAGACACCAAAGGTCACATACTCTATTCCATTTATAGAAATGTCTAGAATTGTCAAATCCATAGAGACAGAAAGTAGATTAATGGTTGCCAGACGCTGGAGAGACAGGGAAATGGGGAGTGACTGCTAATGATATAGGGTTTCTTGTTAGGATTATGGAAATGTTCTGGAATTAGTGATGATGATTGTACAACCTTGTGAATATACTTTAAACCACTGAATTGTACACTTTTAAGTTGTGAGTTTAATGGTATGTAAGTTTATATCCAAAAAAAAAATGTGATCAGAGGCTAAGTAGCTTTTATAAAAGAAGTAATGAGAGATCACGTAAATAAGAGAAAACTAAAAGCATGAGCTAATGAATATAACTTTGAAGTTGGGGATTGAAATGCACTCCAGAGGGCATAGAGGGTTTGGAGAGAAAAAGGAAGTAGATATGGCATTACAGATCTAAAGGAGGGGTATAAACCAAGATACTGGAGTTTGACAGAAGAGGAAGACATGGCAAGATGTAAGAAGAAGAAAGAAGCTGAGTCTCTTGTTTTCATGGGGCTTTTAAACGGGAATATTTAACTGATTTGACCTGTGAGAGATCATGCTTTGATCTATCATTTTCATGGAATAAATTGTATAGTTTTCTAGCCTAAGGCAGGATTTTTAAATTCCAACCAGATAGCAAGACCTAAGGGCTATCTGCCATGGTACTGTAAGGATTTTAATTCTCAGTACTTTGAGGAATTTGCTACCATCTTTTTTTTTTTTTTAACCAATTTTAACTCATACACTTTATAAAGTTCTTTCGTGTGTATTGCCTCAATTAATGCTCTTACCATACCTATGTGATAGATGGTATCATTCCAATGCCAGGATGGGGGCACTGGAGATAGAAAGCCTAGGTTCAATTCCAGGTTCTATTTTCTACTTGTATGTGAGTTTTGATGAGTTATTTTACCTCTCTAGGTTATATGCCGTCTCTTATATAAAGTGGTGATTATAACATACTAGAGTTGTATTTAAATAAGTTGACAAAACTAAAATATTTAGAATCATGCTTGACACATAGTAAGTGTTATGCTGTTATTGATAGGTCATGAGAATTGAGTGAGGTTAAGGAGTCCAAAGTCTTCCAGCCAGCAAGTGATAGAGCCAGCACTTAATGATAGGTGTTCTCAATTCAAGTCCTGATGTTCTCATTGCTTTTATCAGATTTTATTATATACTTACCTATCCTTTAGACATATACTTATAAACTTTCTTAACTTTCATTTAAAAGGAAACCAGAATATATGAGGTATAAATAGCATAAGAGACTTTCTTACAACAGAACTTTCATTTCTAAACCCAATCTTTTGCTTTAATCCACTGACAACTGTTCCTTAGCAGTTATAACTAAACTAGAGGCCCAGTGCATGAATTTGTGCATGGGTGGGTGTCGGCCAGCCTGCCCTGATGGGGGCCATTAGGCAGGGCTAGTGGGAGGTTGGCCAGCCGGCCCCGCCCCCCGATCAAGGCTGGGGGGGCCAATCGAGGGCAGGCCTGCGGGGGGGGGGGGGGGGAGCTGGGGGGGCTGTTAGAGGTTGAGGGAGGCTGATTGGGCCCTGATCGGGCCAGTTGGCCTCCGCAGTGCTTGTCATAGCGACCGGTCATTCCGGTTGTTCCGTCGTTCCGGTTGCTTGGTTTTTATATATATAGATTATGAACTATGAAGGGCTATTTGTTAAAGAATTTTATTAAAAATTTTGGCCGAAACCGGTTTGGCTCAGTGGATAGAGCATCGGCCTGCAGACTGAAGGGTCCCAGGTTCGATTCCGGTCGGGGGCATGTACCTGGGTTGCGGGCACATCCCCAGTGGGAGATGTGCAGGAGGCAGCTGGTCGATGTTTCTCTCTCGTCGATGTTTCTAGCTCTCTATCTCTCTCCCTTCCTCTCTGTAAAAAATCAATAAACTATATTTAAAAAAAAAAAAAAAAGAAAAATTTTGATGACCTTGGAGAAAGATGGTGAGATAATGTTTGGAGAGAAAAGAAGCAAGGTTCAGAATTACAGCACTGTAACCTCTAGTGTCAAGCAGTAAACCTGGTCATCAGAGTAGTAGCCATTCTGGACATTTATAGAGTAGCTCTTAAATGTCTGATGAACCTACTTCTACCTGTTGTAAAAATAAATGAAAGAAAAACCCACTTGAATCCAAGTCCCCTTGCCTTTGTAGTAGTGACCACCCCACTACTCTATTCTTTAAGCAAACTCCTAAAAAAATCGTCTGTAGTATGATTTCCATTTCTTATTGCCCAGTCTTGGCTGAACCTAGACAGGCTTTTGCCCCTAGGTTATTTCATTGAAATGAGCTCATCGAGTCTCCAGTAACATCCAGTGGTCAGTTGTCAGTCATCTTGACTCGTCAGCAGCATGTAACAGTTGATCACTTCCTCTTTGAAATAGTTTCTTCTCTTTGTTCCTAGAAACCACACATGTGGTGTTCTCCTGCCTCCCTGGCTGCTGCTGCTTGTCCTTCATTGACTCCTCTACCTATGAGTTTGAATCGTGGCTTCTCTCACTAGATGTGTGGCCTGGGCAAATTACCTACCTCATAAGCTTTTTGTGAGAATTTCTTACAACAGTGCTGGAGCATGGTAAGCTCTCAGTAAATGTATGCTCTTGTTATTGTTTATAGCAAAGCATAATACATTGAAAAGAGAATGACATTTAGAATCAGGAGACAATACAGCCTCCTGGATACTTTTCTCCAAAGTCATTTAATCCAAGTTAAACTTTGTATGCTTTTCTCATCTTTGTAATGGGATAATGCTCTACAGCTTTGATTTTGACGAACTAAAAAATATAAAGGGAAAAAACCTTTGTGAAACAATGCTATGTACAATTTAGTTGCTATTGGTCACATCATTTTACTTTCCCTTCAAGAAGGTTCACAGCATTTCAGCTGGTTTTGAGTAATGAGGTAGTTTTTAAAGAATAATGATTCAGAAATTTAGTGAAAGGCCATTTGCTTTAGAAATTATTCTAAATTCATGCTTTAGTTATGGCTTGTTTTGTGTTAGTCTTAAATTTTAAAATTATGGTTATATCAGCAGTCGCCAACCTTTCGGACCTCGCGGACCACCGGTTGGCAACAGCTGGATTATATAATTTATGAGGTAATTCCCGTAAGAGAATAATGTTGAAATAAATACCTCTATAGAAGTGTATCTATCAAGAGTCTAGAATTAATATACTTAGCTATACCTAGCATAAATTAGTAAACCTAATTTAGTAAACCTTATCTTTGACAGCACATGTCCTACCCAAAGGCACATAGTATGGAATATTTTTGGATACTGTGAGATAATCTTCCTTCTAATATTAATTAGATGCATTCCAAGTGTTTAATATTTAGGAGGAAAGGTTGTAGTCAGGTTAGTAAGTGGTAGAGCAGGATTCTAGTCAGATAGAGTGTAGCCTAAGTTCAGGCTTCTAAACATTTCACTATACTGCTTATGAGAAAGAGAATGAGACGGCGGGTTGGGGAGAGAGCTTCTAGAAATAAAAATAGAAATAGAAATTTTAAAAATCACTAGGTTGGTTTTATAATAGATTAAACTAGAGAATTAGTGCACTGGGAAGTGATCTGAAAAATAACTTAACCAAAATAAAGAGACAGGAATGGAAAATATGTAAGAGAAAAAAAGAGAATTGGAAAATTATGGCAGAAATTACTGATTTCCCTTGATTCATGTCTCCTAGGTAATGGCTGTATTCGTTGGCTACTTTGCTGACCAGCTACAGCTTCCATTTCACTGCCTTTGTGATAGTGAGGTTTGACTATATGACAAGGTTTGGCAATTTGGATACAAGTGAAAGTTATGCGTGCATAGGTTTTAACCTTATAGATTATGCCTGTAAGGGGAAAGGCATTTCTCTTCCTCTTCCTTATCTCCTGTGGACTGGACTGTAGACATAGTGGTGAACTGTTTTTAGTCACATGGAAGAGGGCAGTACTCCAAGGATGACAGAGCAACAAGATGTAGGAGTTTAGCTCTATTAGACTGCTAAGCTGCCAAGCCAGCCCTTACTGTCCCTTTCAGTTGTCATATGAGAGGGAAAAATGCTTGAATTTTGTTTAAACCTCAATAGGGTCTCTTATTACAGCAGCCTAGTCTATGTCCTAACTAATAGAAGAGCATGAGAAGACTTGACAGTTATCTAAGGAGAACCCAGATATGAAGAAAAATCAAGTAGAGATAATATTTGAGGAGATTATGATTGAAAATTATAAACTTGCAAAATCACAAATTAAAGAAGCCAAATAAATCCTAAGTAGACTAGATAAAAATCAAAACCTAAACAGTTCATAAATTTGCACATAATCAGAAATATTAAAAATAGCCAAAGGAAGAAAACAGTTTAACTTCAAAAGATCTATAATTAGGGTGATTTATTAAAAGAAAAAGTTAAAAACAACAGAATAATAACTACAGTGTCCTGAGAACAAATAACTATTGAAACTAAAATATCTTTAAAGAGTGTAGGTAACATAAATTCTCAGATAAAAACTGACAATGGAACATCACTAAGATGAATTTAGGTAGAAGGAAAGTGATCCCTGGTGGAATATCTGAGATATCAATTACAAAATAAGAAAGACTGAAAATTAAATAGCTAAGCATTTAGTCTAAATTTGAAAAAGAAAAGAAGAAAAAAAGAAAACAATAAACTTAAAAGCAGAAATTAAAGTAATATAAAACAAGCCTACAGTGAACTATTCATAAAGCCAAAGTTGATTAAAAAGACATAAAATTAACAAACCTGGTAAGATTGATCAAAAGAAAAACAGGGAGGGCATAAATAATAAGAATGAAGAAGGAGCTATAACTACAGATGCTACAGAGATTATTATAATAGAAAAGTGTACTCACTAACACATTTTGTTTAAGGAATAATTTCAAACGGTAGGTTATTGCATGTGTTGTCATAAAACATATTAAGCCTTTCAAGACCACTTGTCAAACATGCCAAAAATCTGACTCTTGAATAAGTAAGAGGGTAGAGGGTTGGATTAAATATTTTGATCCTTTACTTGAACTGTTGAAGAATTTCAAAGATTTTGGTAAAGATTTATTTGGGAATAATTGATGGATAAATATCTTTTAAAACAGAATTTGTGTTCCTTTTTTTTTCTTCCTCATCTGTGGGGCAGGAGCGGGGGGCGGGGGGCAGCGGGGGGATAAGATTTGCCACATGTAAGTTAAGTATTATTTTTTTAAGCTTTTATCGTGTGGTTTACAAAATTAGGATTTAGAAGGATTTTTTGTTTAATGTTGGGACTACTGATCTGTTTTGTCTTACTCTTACTACTTTTGTTTACCTTTGTTTACTATTATTTGTTTTTCATTTTCTAATTTTGGTTGAATTGGTCAAGTTTCTTTGCCCATTTTTCCTGTAGTGATTTTTAGGTTATATATTACCCAGTTTTTGACATTACCTTTTTCACATTTAGATTTATATTTTTCAACATGCATGTATAGAGATTCAATATACTTATCCTTTCCCCAAGCAAGAGGAAAACTTTAACTTACCTTTACTTTCTAACTCCTTCCAAATTATGAGTTTTATTTCCAGATTTTTGTATATATTTTACAGGGATAATTAGATTCTGGCTATAATTTTTGCTGATTTATGTGGTTGCCATGTTTTTAATTCTTGTGCCTTTCTATTTCTTGAGTCATTTCCATTTTTTGTTGGGTTACCAACTCCAGTAATTTTGTGTGTGTGTTGTACACACACACACACACACACACACACTAGGGGCCTGATGCACAAAATTCATGCACAGGGGCAGGGGGTCCCTAGTCCAACCTGCACCCTCTGCAATCTGGGAGCCCTCAGGGGATGTCCTACTGATGGCTTAGGCCTGCTCCCTGTGGTTCTCTGCTCTCTGCAGACCTGCCTGCTTGATGCCCCCGCAGGCCCTGGTGTCTGCTCTCTGTGGGGGCCCGCTTGCCCTTCGCTGCCGGGGCCAGGGGCAAGCAGGGTTCTGCTGTCTGCTCTCTGGCTCGCCACCGCCACAGCGGTAAGCAGGGCCCTGCTGTCTGCTTGCTCACTGTGGGGGATGTTCCCGCCCCAACCCTGGCTGCTCAGCACCTGCGCGCATAGGCCCGGAGTGGCCGGGGTCATTCTGGGATCCCAGGCGCTGCGGGCCTACAGGCTCAGAGCAGCCTGGGTCCCGAGGACACCCGTCCCCAGGACCCAGGCCGCTTGGTGCCAGCGTGTGCACACAAGCGCCACCCCACCCCCGGCCGCTCAGTGCCTGCCATCATCTTTGTTGGGTTAATTTGCATACTCCTGATTGGTTGTGGGTCATCGAAAGGTATGGTCAATTTGCATCTTTCTCTTTTATTAGTGTAGATATTATTTAGTTCTTTTTGTTTGTATTATTTATAATTGTGTTGTTTAATTTACAAACATTTTGAGATTATGTAGTGATTTCTAGTTTAATTGCATGATGGTTAAAATATATACTCTGTATGATTTCAGTCCTATGAAAGTTGTTGAGACCTGATTTGTGGCCCAGCATGGTCTGTTCTAGTAAATGACCCATGTGCACTTAAAAAAAATGTGTAATTTGCAGTTGTTGGGTGTGGTGTTCTATATATATCTGTTGGGTTAAATGTTAAAATCTAATTATGATTGTGTATTTGCCTAGTTTTCCCTTTAGTTTTGTCAACTTTTGCTTTATATATTTTGCCTTGTATTTTAATTTTTTCCTATTGAATACTTATTAATGTGATTACTGATATGTTTGGATAGCGTGATATTTTTCTATTATTTTATAATTGTCCATCTGTTCCTTTATTTTTCCTTTCTTCTTTCTGTTTTTAGTTATTAAACCATTCCAAAATGTAGTGGTTTAAAACAATAACTATGTATTATCACTCAGAGTTTCTTAACTGTGGAATTAGGGAGTGGCTCAGCTGGGTGGGTCTGGCCTGAGGTCTCCAGGGTGTTGTAGTCAGATGGTGACTGTCTGGGGTCATCTTGAAGGTTTCTTTATTCACTGTTCTGGGAGGACTCAGACAGCTAGGGCTCCTCAGGCCACTCTGTCTCTGTGTTCTCTCCAAGTGGCTGCTTCAGGGCAGCTTGACAGCTCTGGTACTCTTTCTAGCTTCAGAAGTCAGACATCACTCATACAGTTTTGTTTACTAAACCCGTCCATATTCAAGGGGAGAAGGAATATTTTTTTTTTCTCTAGAAACGTTTTAGGATTTTGTCGTCACTTTTAGTGGTTTGAAATTTCACTACAGTATTTTCAATTGTGAATCTCTGATGATGATAATGGTGGTAGTGATGATGATGATGATGATGATGATGATGATGATGATTGCATTCACCGGGCACTTTATATCTAAGAGTCCTAACTTTCCTATTTACCCTCTGGAAATGTTCTTCTATAATTTCTTTGGTTTTTCTGTTCGATTTATAGACTTCCTGTCAGAGAGCTGGCAGAACTTGGGGTTTATCCTTCTTACCTCTTTTCATACATTCTCTCTCTCTGTCCTTTTGTTCTGCATTCCTTTGGTGGGTTCAGTAGATTGGTTCACTTACTTGCTTTTTAGCTATGTCTGTTTTTCTTTTTGGCCCATCTACTGAACTTTTTTTTATTTCCTAAGTTTCCCAATGTGTGTTTCACAAATTTCTTTAAGGATATTACATTTACTTTACAGTCTTCTATAGACCCTCTTAACTCTGTTTTCTTTGAATTTTGTTCTGTTTATTATATTTATTGCCCCTGTCAAATTGTTTTCCTCAAATCTGTGATTGTGTGCTCTTGTTGGGAATCTATGTTGGCCTCTAAGAGTGTGAAGACTAATTTATAAGCTTCTTTTATAAGTATATATGACTCATCATTTTATCTCTGTATACATCCTCCTCCCAAAGTACTTGTCTTGAGAAGAATAAGAAGAAAATATCAAGATTTTCTCAATGAGAAAATACTGTGATTTCATGTTACAAAAAAAGTTGAACTTCCATTATGATATACTATGAAGAACACTTTTTTATTTCAGAAAGTTAAGTCTTAACCATGATTTCTATATTTACTCATCACTAGCCACCCCCTGCCCTACCCTCAGCATGTTGTGGTCAGTTTTAAGTTTTAAAATATAGATGGCTTCTATAAATATTTAACCAGCAAAATAACCTCTTGCTAAGAAACTACCTTCAGTGTTTTTTTTAATGTAAATTTTTTTCTCTAAAATTTCTTCAATAAATTTTGTTTTGTAGGTTTAGTTGTGGAGAAACTATTTTGTCTTGTACTTAGTTTACATATTTAAAAACAGAAACAAAGTTGGGATCGATTTGTGTCAAAATGACAATGAAGTTATATATTATTTTGTGAAGTTTAGTTCAGCTTTTGCTGAAGAAAGAATGAAAAATTGCTATATTATAACTCTGGACCATGTTAGAGACTCAAGATTGACTTAAAATTTAAACATAGTGTAATGTTTATTCTTGTCCTCCTATTTGTCAGGGAATCTTAACCAGAGTGAGAAATTTTCTGGTGCTGTGTTGAGAGTACAGGGCACAAGAGATTTCCATAAAAAGGCAAGGGATTTGCTTGGAAGAACATAGTGGTTTTCAAACTTGGCAGTAATGAGTTAGAACTAACTCCTTTAAAAGAAAATATTAATTCACATTATTCCTTATTGGGTATTTATGTGTGTGTCTTTTCATCTGAGCTATACATTCTTGTATTTGCATGTGTGCATATAGACTTACATTTGTAAGCCATGGTATTTATTTATAAAGAAAATATGACTTTGGAACTTAACTATCTTGCCACTTGAGTTGAGGACCAGCCAAATATTTTATTGTTGCAGAATACCCAAAATAATTTGGCCATGTCTGAGTGCTTTTCCCAAATTCCCTTGCCCTAGGAGGTAATTTGGAGAGTATAAATGAACCTTACTATATTAGGATTCCCTCTTGAAAGATACACATTTTTTGGATTGAATGAAATCACCTCTTTTTGAAATGACAGCAGTCCTAAGACTAAGAATCACTTGGGGCCTAGAAAGGGAGTTATGGATACGG
Organism: Myotis yumanensis; assembly: GCF_028538775.1. Classification (NCBI taxonomy): domain Eukaryota; kingdom Metazoa; phylum Chordata; class Mammalia; order Chiroptera; family Vespertilionidae; genus Myotis; species Myotis yumanensis. The sequence goes on from NW_027223768.1 coordinate 6,667,696, forward strand.
AGATCTGTCTGGATGAAATACATGGTCTTGTGTTTAATTGTCAGTATTTTTTTTTTTTTTTTCATAGAAATGGGAGAATCACTTGATACAAACAGAGGTATAGGGTGACCAGGTCCAGAATATACCTCTCCCACTTCATTTTTTCCTCAGGTTTTCTATCCATCTATATGTGGCTGTTTCTCAGAGCTCAGTTCCAACCTTTCTTCTGTATTCACTGAATAAATGCCCCTGGATTGATCATCTTTGGTTTCAACTACCTTTTTCCATAACAACTCCTACGTCTATACCTCAAGCCCACTGGTTTCTGCCGAGCTTCCAGACTCTACTTGCTTTCCCATAGGATTCTCAAAACAAATTTTTGGCTGAAAGTATTAACTTTCTTTTTAAACCTCTTTTTGTAGTTCCTGTCTTAATGGGAGGTATGCTACCAGCCACCTAATTTCTCCCAGCTAGGTATCTAGGAGTTACCATTGACTTCTTCCTTCACCTTAATAACCTCTAGTTGGCTGCGGAGTCCCCTCGCAGGAAAGCACTGCTTGCTCCCCCTTCAGCCTAGTGCTGCTGTGCAGGCCTCTGTCCTTGCCACCTGAGCTGTTCTAGTCGCTCCCCATAACTCTTCTTCCTGCCTCTAGTGTCTCTTTCCTCCATCCATTTTATATATTGTTATCAGTTACCTTTCCAGAGTATATATCTAACTGTATTACTTTTCAAAAAAATCAGTCTCCCCCCCCCCCCCCCCCGATTGCTTACTAGATAAAATGTAAACTCTTTAATATGGCAAATGCCTTTGCAAGCATTGCCCAGTCTCCATACCCAGCCTCATTTTTCAGACCTTTTATACCCTGTGTTCTGACCACACCGAACGACGTGGTCTTCCCTGGATCTTCTCTATTTCATGGTGTAGAGTGTTAGCTCAAGGTGTGTCTTCTGCTTGGAATGCCCTTCCCTACAGACTTGGAGCATTTCTATATAGTTATTACTTAGCTGTTATGTAACTTGCATGAAAAACTGCACTCTCCTCTGATCCTCCACCCCTTTAATTTTGTTTCTGATAACTTTGTTCACATCATGTGGTAGTTATTTTTTCTTCCTCTGTGAGCTACTTGAGGATGGGAAGCATATGCTTTTGATTTTTATGTCCCTGGCACCTCGTATTGAACTGATACCTAGGAGGTGCTTTGAAAATGTTTGATTCAGAACAACAATCATATTTGCCATTATGTCTGTTGCATAGTCTACTGATTTATCCTTGTTATGTTACTTAACAGTTTGAGCTGCTGTAACAAATTGCCACAGGTTGAATGGCTTAAACAAGTTTGTTTTTCACACTTCTGGAGTCTGGGAAGTCCAAGATCAAGGCACTGGCAGATGAGGTGTCTGGTGCAGACCTGCGCCCTGGCTGTCTTGTATCCTCACAAGGCAGACAGAGAATTGAGGTCTTGGATCGCTCATAAGCACACTAATCCCATTTATCAGGGTTCTGCCCTCATGACCTCATCTAACCCTAATTACCTCCCAAAGTCCCCACTTCTTAATACCATCGGATTAGGAGAAGGTTTTCTACGTAAGAATTTGCAGGAACCCTAGTTGGGTTGGCTCAGTGGATAGAGTGTCGGCCTGCAGACCAAATGGTCCCGGGCTCAATTCTGGTCAAGGGCATGTACCTTGGTTGCAGGCTCCGCCCTGGGCCCTGGTGGAGCGCACACAGGAGGCAGCCAATTGATGTGTTTCTCTCATCAATATTTCTCTGTCTTTTCCTTTCTCTTCTACCCTCTCTAAAAATCAATGGAAAAAATATCCTTGGATGAGGATTAAAAAGATAAAAAATTTGCAGGAAACACATTCAGTTCATAATACTATGTATATAATTGGCTCTCTGAGAAATTTCCCTTTTTTCCCCCATTGAATTTTCTTAAATTCTATTGAGCTCTAATTTACATGTAATAAATGCACCTATTTTAAATGTACAGTTCAGTAAGTTTTGATAGATGCATGCACCCATGTCACCACCACCACAGTCAAGGTGCAGATCATTTCCATCACCCCCAGAAGTTCCCTTATACTCCTTGGTTGTCATCACCCCTGCCCTACCACCACTGGTCCCAGGCAGCTTTCTGGCACTATAAGTTCATCTTTTGTAGAATTTTATGTAAGCGAAATTATACAGTATTCACTCTTTTGTGTCTGGTTTATTTTGCTGAGCGTGTTTTTGAGTTCATTCATGTTGTTGCATCGATCAGCACAGTTCATTCCTTTATGTAGATCTAAGTTTCTGTCTCAGCATTTTCTTCCCACCTGAAGAACTTCCTTTGCTTGTTACAAACGTGTTCTGGTGAACCCCCGGCTTTTTTTTTTTTTTTTTTTTTAATCTGGAAAAATTCTTTTACTTTCATTTTTGAAGAATATATTCATTGTATTTAGCATTCATCTAAACTTTTTTCTCTCGCTTCTTATAACACTTTCTTTCTCTTTTTTGACAACTTTTCAGGAATTTAATTATCGTGCTTTGTACTTTTCTTTGTATTTATACTGAGAAGAGGGTTTACTGAGTTTCTTAAATCTGTTGATCTATATTTCTTATCATTTTGGAAAATACTTTTGATAGTTTGATATTGTCCTGTGGTTCTCTTCTTTCTTTTGCCTTTCTTCTCTCCTTTCTCCCTCTCCCTTTCCCCCTTCTACTTCTCTCTTTACCCTCTTCATCATCACCGTTTTGCTTTCTGCATCTTAGGTCTCTGAAATTTTCATCTGCAGTATTTAATATGTATTAATCCCATTCAGTGATATTTCCACTGCAGATATTATTTTTGAACACTAGAAATTTACTTTGGTTCTTTTTTATTTCTATCATTTCCTCATATTTTCCTTTAAATCTTTGAGCATACTTATATGCTTATAATAGTTTTAGTGACCTCATTACATAATCTCATTTCTGTGGCTGTTACAGTGGACTCATTTCACCCTCATTTTCAGGTCACATTTTTTTTCTTCTTCATATATCTACTAATGTTTTATTGGATGCTATGGACATTGTAAATTTTACATTGTACGATGGAATTTTTTTTCATGTTTTAAAGTATTTGGAGTTTTATTATGATAGGTAGTTGAGTTACCTATGGATTGGCTCTGTTCTTCGGAGACTTGTTTTTGAGCTTTGTTAGGAAGCATCTAGAATTCTTCTTCTCTAGTGATTCTGCTTCTCAAGTATGAATCTTCGGATTGAATTAATTTTCTGTATTTCAACAAGGAGGACTTTTCTGGTCAGAACTCCCCTATTTCCCAGCACTCTGGGAATCGGTCAGCTTGTAGACCCTGTTTATTCTTTGCCTTGCCTCATGGAGTTTCATCCTGAATGCCCTGCTTAGTGCTTGGCCATAGACTCAAGTGGACCCCTGTGCAGATTTCTGGAATTCTCTGTGCATAATCTCTTCCCTCATATGCTTCTGGTCTCTGCTTGAGTTCTTCCTCCCTGCACCACAGTCTGAAAAGTGCCTTCAAGCAGAAAGCCAGGGCCGTTGTAGATCTCACTTCATTTCCTCCCACCTCTCAGAGATCATAGTCCTATACTGCTTATCGACCAGTGTCTGAAAGCAGTTGTTTTTATGTATTTTGTCTGGTATTTTGCTGTTATTTTAGGATGGCAAGTTCATTCCTCCATATTCCATCATGGCCATTGGAAATACTTTCCTGCCTTTTTTACTTTTTAAGATAATCAGAGTATATTTCTTTTTTTTTCTCTTTAGCAATTTGGGCCTTATGGAATATATTACTATTACCCACCTATATAAAATTTTAACGATATTATCTCTAATCTCCCATTTGTATCCTAATAATTTTTGAGTTAACATTTTACGTAGTTCAACTATATGTAATAATGTGAACAAAATAGTATAGAATTACTATATGCTATTTTAAGCAAATTACATAGCATGTATGTACATTATATTAAAGCTCATGAGTAAACTTCAAAAAAGTACATAAGCTGTTTTAAATGAGAGCTTCATAAATAATTGAGTTTATGACTGTACTTATAACTGCTAGTTTTAATCTTATTTTCTGATCAAACACTCTTAGAAGTAACAAACAGGCTAATGATTGATGCTAGTCAAAAATGATCTTTAATGAAGTAAAATGCTTGGCAGTAGTCCTATAAAGTGATGTTAAAATCTGCATGGTTTTACTGTGCAACCTCTGTCTTCGCTTTGATAGTCTTAAGGGGGAAAGCAAACAAAAATAAAATCTCATTATTTCATGTAGCAGTTGTACATTCTTAGGCTAATCTTAGCATATGTAGTTATCTTTGATTTTTTTTTTTCCAGATTGTCAGTATTTAAACAGACCACACCATGCGTGAGTACAAGCTAGTGGTCCTTGGTTCAGGAGGCGTGGGGAAGTCTGCTCTGGTAAGTTAGCCACCTAACTATAACCAACTAGTATAATACAAAAAGAATATTGCTGTGTTTTTGCTTTGAAACCTCAAGTCACTAAAGAGAAAAGGTGCCAGTGTTTCTTATATGCTTATATCTGACCCAGAGGGCACAGGGATTCTTTCAATAACCATGGATGTATGGTTTTATAATGGTGGCTCGTTCATTCTTTCATTTACCAAGTACTTATTGGTTACCTACTATAGTGTTCATGATTCAAAGAGAAATAAGATTGTTTTCATTTTTAAGGAATTTACATTTCATTGGGAGAGACTACACTGATACTGTAGATACCAGTGGAGTAAGCCCTACCCTAGCCCAGACTTAAGTGGAGCGAAGGCCATGTTTTGTATGCATGCTGCATTTATTTGGTAACTGTTCATTGAGCTTCTGCAATGTCAGGCACTGGGGTTGTGACAGTGAACACAAGTCATCCCGGTCCTGCACAGAGCTTACATCATCCTGGAAGAGATGTGATAAATACACAGTTAAACAAAGAACCACTTGATTATAATTGCAAGAGAGATGACTTTGAACGAAAAGTACAAATTGGTGACAAGTGAACCTAAATTAGCATTGAAACAACTAAGAGAAAAGTCGAAATTGCTGGGGTAGGAATGAGCAAGGGGGAAAGTAGAGGGAAATGAGGTGAGAAGCAGGCTAGGGCCAGATTAGGACTTTTTTGATCCTCATCTGAGGATATGCTCATTGATTTTGGAGGAGAGGAGAGGGGGCGGGGGGAGGAGAGAGAAAGAGACATTGATGTGAGAGAAACATTGATCAGGTTGCCTCCTGTGCGCACCCTGACTGGGGATCAGACCTGCAACCTTTTTGGTGTACAGGATGGTGCTTCAACCAACCAAGCCACCTGGCAGGGGCAGGGGTAGGGGCAAGGGCAGGGGCAGGGGCAGGGGCAGGGGCAGGAAAACAGTGTTTTTCTAACCCTCTGCCCTGAGCCATATTTTGGGGACCTCTGCTCTAGCATAAAGCATATTAGGAAGTTTAAAGTTCTTGGTGTGATTATATCCTGAGTTTCCTTTGAAGAAGAGGAGATTAGTAAGAGAAAGATGCTTGAAGTTTACTATATTCAAGTTCATCTATTTAGCTCAAGCTAAAATCATGTTCAAAATACTCCTCTGGGTAACTTGGTGTCAGACTCTCAGCCCACACCTTTACCCTTTTCTCTAGGATTAATGGGCCAGATCCTGTTTAAAGCTGTCCAGGAAATATTTCACAGTCATCTTCTGTACTTCTTTCCATTTGTCAAGTGATAAAATACCTAGTTTCTAGTCTGTGCTTTACAGAAATCCTAGAGATAAAAGTAGGTAATCTGAAAAAGATTTGTAGGCAGCATTTTCCAGTGAAAAGCATAGGCTTCAGAATCAGGATGGTGTACATTTGAATCTCAGCTGGTGTGAATGTGAAATTTGAATGTGATTATAAATTTAATAAATCCAGTACATTTTAATTCCCTTTTATCTTTTCCCCAAAATTAGAAAGGCTGGTTCAAGACTTTAAAATTTAGAACCTTACGTCTGTCTCCTTTCAGAGCATGAGATAAAAGTTATATATAGAAATACAGAGGAGTAGTGGGAGTTTGCTGATAATTTTCATTTTTTAATAAATTAGAATCTGTGTCGTTATTTGTATCTATGTTGCATTTTAAAACGTAATATACGTAATAATTAGCAGTGCGGCATCAGCAACAACACTGCTGACAGTTTTGAACATGATCAGCTCCTTCCATAGTAAGTTACTCTTATGTATTAGCATGTCCTTATATTGAAAGATGTTTACCCAGACTTTTCACATAATTTCATTTAATCTTTACCACATTGTGAGGTTAATAACATTTAGAGGAGTTGATTTTTTTTTAATTCTTTAATTTTTCTCTGCCTTTTTTTTTTAGACAGTTCAGTTTGTTCAGGGAATTTTTGTTGAAAAATATGACCCCACGATAGAAGACTCCTACAGAAAGGTAAAATATGAAAATTAAGTAACTTTAATGCTTGAAGTTTTCCAGTGACTGAAAGTTTGTTTAGTTATATAATAACTTTAAAGAAATTTCATCTTTAAACTATAAAAAATTGGTTGTTGAATTCTGTATGATACCATAATGGTAGATACATGTCATTATACATTTATCCCAAATCGTAGAATGTACAACACCAAGAGTGAACTCTAATGTAAACTGTGGGTTTTGCATGGTAATGATGTGTTGATATAGTAGGTTCATTAGTTCTAACAGAATCAACTCAAGTGTGGGGTGCTGATAGTAGGGGAGGCCAGCTAGAAACAGGGGAAGGGTACATTGGAACTCTGTATTTTTGTCAAGTTTTCTTGTGAATCTAAAAAATAAAAGCTTTTTAAAAGGGAAAAGTTGATCCTGACAAAATATACTATTTTACTTAATTACAAGATTAGCTAGAATTATGGATGATTTTTATGATTTTATTTCCCAAACCTTATGGGGTGGGATGGGGTGGGTGGTGGGCAGAAGACAGTGTTATAAAAAAGACTATAACTAACAGTATACCAAAAGAGGAAGGAAGGCAGGGAGGGAGGGAGGGAAGGAGGGGAGAGAAAGAAAAAGAAAAGATTAAACCTACCATTCAACAAAAGGAAATTAAGTTCATTGAACTGTACTGACTGAGCAATTTCATTATCTGCACATTGGATACAAAATTGTGCTCTAGATACTTTGAGAAGCTCCAGGCCTAATTCATTATTCATTGAATGGCCCGTTTACAGATTGGGCAGGCTACCACATTTGTCCCACAAGTGGTGGGACAATGAATTTGTGGCCACCAGTGGTGCTCCTCAGTCCCTGATCTGACAAAGAAGCCGAGTTTAAAGTAGGCCTTAGGTTAATTTTAGAGACAGTGTTGCATTACTGAGATTTCCCCCAAATCAGTTGCTGGTTAAAGCTGTAACTCCACATGGAGACCTGTACCTGGAAGGCAGGAGATTGACCACGTTTCTCGGTCCCTTCTTTATTAAAAAGTGTCCACACCTGAGAGCTGATACTTTCTTTAAGCCAACCTTCTCTTCTTTTATAAAACACTGGGCTTTCCCTGCCGATAGTGCTCTTGCAAACACGGTGAACGTTCCTAAAACCCACGGGAATTTCTGTAAGAAGTGTGGCAAACATCAACCCCACAAAGTAACACGAACAAGAAGGGCAAGGATTCTCTGTGTGCGCAGGGAAAGCGGCGTCATGACAGGAAGCAGAGTGGCTATGGTGGGCAGAATAAGCCGATTTTTACCAAAAAAAAAGGCTAAAGCTACAAAGAAGATCGTGCTGAGGCTTAAAAGTGTTGAGCCCAACTGCCGATCTAAGAGAATGCTGGCTATTAAGAGATGCAAGCATTTTGAACTGGGAGGAGATAAGAGAAAGGGTCCAGTTCTAAGCTTCATATTTTGTTTTATTATGTGACAATAAAATCTTGATATGTTCACTTCAAAAAAATAAATAAAATAAAATACTGGGAAAGTAGAGTTCAGTTATAAAATTTCACCTTATGCACACAGCTTTTCCAAAGAAGTATCTTTTTCCTCAAGTCCTGAGGACAATATGAGTTCAGTGATACTCACTAGCAGCTCTGTGTTCCCTGTGTCTCTTAAACTAAAATTTTCCTGTGTATTAAATTTGGGATATAATATATTTCAGTAAAACTGTTAACATAGTAAGTTGGCAAAATTTCTTTGCCCCCAAACCTTGTTTGCATTTGGAGTAAATTTAATACTTTGTGCTTTGTTTTCTTTAAAAATAATATGAATGATCATTTTATGCATTTTTTCTGTTAGAACTGTGCCTGTTTTCCTACAGTTTTTCTTAAGTCATAGAATTTGACCACTAGCTTTCTAGTAATAACAAAAGTCATTACTCAGAGTTCACAGTGATCAGAAAATATCCAAACCCAACATTGATAGTCCTGGCTTCTGTAATATTAATAGAAAATGCCTGAGACCTCCTGTTCCTAATTGTAACACCAAGTTAAGTCTCACCGATCCGGCACACTCTGGGGAAGCACTTTGCCCTTGTTCCTATGCACTGGAGTGAGAGCGGGGAGGAAAACAGACGAGGTTTTGATGTTACTTTTTCACTTTTTCTTCCCCGCCCCCAACAGCAAGTTGAAGTAGATTGCCAACAGTGTATGCTCGAAATCCTGGACACAGCAGGAACGGTAAGCATGCTTTCTCCTTTTATGATAGATTTCAATTTGTGAACAGGTTTTATCATCTGATCAACTCCTCTGAGTAAAAGTAATTATTATGATTAAGAACAAGTTCTCTAAATGTAGGGCTTCTTAAGTGTTTTTATGTGCATGAAATCATCGATGGTGGACTTAAAGCTCATATCTCACTATTAAATTATATGTTGAGTTCACCTATGGAATCTCTGTGTTGGGTTTCTTCTCCCTGAGTTCAGGTAAGGATGATGCTGTTACTGCCCCAAAAAAGGGTATTTCAAACCCAGAATTTTAGTTAAGATAGGTAGTTCACTGGGTTTAAATAAGACTTTGTCTCTTGTCACCATAGTCATTCATTTTTATAAAGATTATTTTGCTTTTATTAGTATTTTAACATCTCAAGGGGCTGTTGACAGATACTTGTTTTCTTTTTAAATATATTTTATTGGTTTTTCAAAGAGAGGAAGGGAGAGGGATAGCGAGTTAGAAACAATGATGAGAGAGAAACATCGATCAGCTGCCTCCTGCACACTCCCCACTGGGGATGTGCCTGCAACCAAGGTACATGCCCTTGATTGGAATCGAACCTGGGACCCTTCAGTCTGCAGGCCGACGCTCTATCCCCTGAGCCAAACCGGTTAGGGCCAGATACTTGTTTTCTGACAAAACTCTTTAGGATTATTTGGAGCCTCATTTTTCTTATCTTTAAATGAGTACAATAACATTAGTATATCTTGTTTCCGATCACTTCTTACTCCTTGAAGATTTTTGCTCATTCTAATACTGCTTCAGTTAGAACTCTTGGTGATTTTAGTGTCCAGATAGAATCTCTGTAGATGTTGTAGATAATCCAGTAGCCTGGCATGTCAGTTCCTTGACCTCCATCCTGCTTCAGCCGTTCACACCCATGGTCTTACCTTAGACTATGTGATTGCCCATAACTGTAATACCACCCAGTCTCCTTTTCAAGCATGACGCTCTCCACTTACCACTTCCGTTTTTCCATCTCCTTTCTTTCATACCCTTTAACTTCATTGGAACCTGGTTCCATTTATCATAACATCTTTGATTATTCCTCATACCCTCAACCCCCTCTTCACATAGTTTCAGGTCCATGGTCTCTCATTCCTAAACAATCTCTTGCATATATCCTCAAGTCCCCTGACTTTTCAACAACCTTAGATAAGTGATTCACTGTATATTCATTTGGTTTCCAGGAAACAACCCTGGCTTGGTTTTTGCCTGTGTCCTTGGTTACTCCTAAGTTTTCTTTTCAGATTCATCTTATTTCTACACGCTCTTCATGATTGAGAGCCTCCAGGTTCAGTACTTGGGCTTCTGTTTTCTAGCATCACTGCCTTGAGATCATCTTTATTAGCACTGAAATGATTTAATTAGGATCTATTAGTAAAAAAGTAATGAATGATATATAGTTTTTTCTAAATCACACAAAAGTAAATTAAGGTGGTTAAGATTTTCCTTCTAATTCTAGTTTATTGTTGTTATTTCCAGTCAGGTAAGTAGAGAGCAGGAACATTCACCTCAGGAGTTTCTAGAAACCATGCATAGTGTCTTATGTTTATTGTCATGATAGCATGTAAATAAAAAATGCAGTTGCTCACTTGTGATTATTCTGATTTAAGTTGTCCTAATGTGTGTTCAAGAAATCATGTTTATAATTGCGTATTTTTATTACAGGAGCAATTTACAGCGATGAGGGATTTGTATATGAAGAATGGCCAAGGGTTTGCACTAGTATATTCTATTACAGCTCAGTCCACATTTAATGACTTACAGGACCTGAGGGAACAGATTTTACGGGTTAAGGACACAGAAGATGTAAGTATTCTTCTCTCTGTAAGACACACTGCTATCTCTCTGCGGCCGAATAAAAAGTGCCTGTTCCCTCTCAGTAGAGTATTTGGGGGGTATCTACCACATGCCTAAAAGAGCCCCTGTCACCAAAAAAATGTTTACCTTTATAATTTACCTACAAATTATATGCCTATTGAGATAGTTCAAAAGGGAGGACAGGAATGATGACGTGTTCCTGCTCTGTGGGTAGGACGTGCAGATACAGGAGTGGAAGAAGGCTGGTGGAAGTGAGGCTCGGTTGAGCTTTGAGAGGTGGACATTATGTCAGAAACAGTGTTCAAAGAACATTACTAAGAATCATAATGATTTGTTCCTATTTCTAAAGTTCTGTTGGTATAGCTTTTACTTACAGGAGTTTTTGTTAAAAGATTTTCGTTAACCAGGTTTTTATTATTTTTTAAAATATATTTTTATTGATTGCAGAGAGGAAGGAAGTGGGGAGAGAGAGATATAAACATCAATGATGCGAGAGAATCTTTGATCAGCTGCCTCCTGCACTCCCTCTACTGGGGATCGAGCCCACAACCCGGGCATGTGCCCTTGACTGGAATTTAACCTGGGACCCTTCAGTCCACAGGCCGATGCTCTCTATCTACTGAGCCAAACCAGCTAGGGCAGGTTTTTATTTTTTTTAATTTTATTTTTGTTTTAGAATTTTTGTCTTATTTGGCATTCGTTGTTTTTGTGCCTTTTTGCGAAGGTGAAATGTATATTTTACATGTCCGCTTCAGTTTTGAACTATGGAGGCTTCCCTTTCAGTTGTATCAGTCAGGATATTAAATTTCATTTGTACCTTTTTCTCTTTTGTGTGTTCTCTCTCATTATTAATGGGAACATATGCACCTGCTCGGGGCCTTCACTTAGGTAATATTGTAGGCGGGATGGATTTATACCATATGATTCATGACCAACCATAACCTCTTCCTTCCCAGGACTAATTTATCTAAGAGAGTTCTGTTTTTTAGGCAGTTAATGCAAACCACTGAACTCTGGTAATGGTCATCATTTTATCCATATAACAAACTAAACACAATGGAGTTAGTTGTAGGTGCTTAGTGTTTCATCTACCTCGTGATAATTGCCTATTTTAGGTACAAGATCCACCGTGTCCCTTAAATTCTTTCTTTTGTATCGTGTCCATCACCTCACAAATGGCTTTGCTCTGTGGGCATCTTTGAACTAAGGGTGTGGTACAGTTTGTTACCAATCTGTTTTATCGGAAGTAGGGGCTGTGGGTGGACATAGCCAAGCATTTCTGGTATGGAGAAAAAGCGAAGACGTCACTGCTCTGGCTGTATTTTCTCTTTAACAACCCACCTGAACTGGTCTCAGATTTAGATGTCAGGTGTAGAAGCAGAACTTGTCACTGCTCCTGTATTGGTCTTGCCACTACTTCTGGCATTTGTTGGGACTGTGAGATGAAGCACTTGAACCACAATTAGGTCCCCGAGTACATTCTTCCATATTCAGATTTTTCCACTTGGAATTTAGCTATCACTTGTAGCCCACATGGGAATTTTGGGATTATACCTTTAAAATAATCAGCAGATCAATGTAGTAAGATCTCTTCTATAATTTTTCTGTCTCTTCCCCTGCCATCTACCTTCTCCCTCTAGCACAGTGGTTCTCAACCTTCCTAATGCCGCAACCCTTTAATACAGTTCCTCATGTTGTGGTGACCCCCAACCATAAAATTATTTTCGTTGCTACTTCATAACTGTAATTTTGCTACTGTTATGAATCGTAATATAAATATCTGATATGCAGGCTGTATTTTCATTATTACAAATTGAACATAATTAAAGCATAGTGATTAATCACAAAAACAATATGTAATTATATATGTGTTTTCCGATGGTCTTAGGCGACCCCTGTGAAAGGGTCGTTCGACCCCCAAAGGGGTCGCGACCCACAGGTTGAGAACCGCTGCTCTAGCACACATGCACATACCTTTTTTTAAGCACTTGGTGAAGCGTATGGTCCTCATTTGCACATTGCAATTGGTGACAAATAGTTGCTTACTTATAAGGATAAGTAACAAGTATGTTAGTGTTCATTTTCTGTTATTTTCTCCCACAGGTTCCCATGATTTTGGTTGGCAATAAATGTGACCTGGAAGATGAGCGAGTAGTTGGCAAAGAACAGGGTCAGAATTTAGCAAGACAGTGGTGTAACTGTGCCTTTTTAGAATCTTCTGCAAAGTCAAAGATCAACGTTAATGAGGTAACCTCTAGCTGCTGGGCAGCACAGACAAGTGTCTTTTTAGTTTTCTTTAAGTTAACAGCCAAAAACTATTCAAGAAAAAAAAAATTATTCTTTGAAACAGTCTTGATTCTACAGATTTAAAGAAATCACTAAGTAATTCTTTGTTTGTATAAAGTCACTTTGATGACTGTAATGAAGACATTCATATTTACCTTATATGCAAAGAGGACGTTTAAGCTAAAGGAATATGTTTAAAGTCCTGCTAAGCCTCATCAGGGGTGGGGAATCTTTCTGCCAAGGGCCATTTAGATACATACAACATCATTCGTGGGCCATACACAATTATCAACTTAAAAATTAGCCTGCTGGCCAAAACCAGTTTGGCTAGGTGGATAGAGCATCGGCCTGCGGACTGAGGGGTCCCAGGTTCGATTCCGGTCAAGGGCATATACCTTGGTTGCGGGCACATCCCTAGTAGAAGGTGTGCAGGAGGCAGCTGGTCAATGTTTCTCTTTCATCGATGTTTCTAACTCTCTATCCATCTCCCTTCCTCTCCGTAAAAAAATCAATAAAAATATGTCTTTAAAAAAAAATTCTTAAAAAAAAAATTAGCCTGCTGTATTTGGTCAAACATTTAATTAGCTCACCCCTAATGCCTTGGCAGATCCAGACCAAATGATTTTGTGGGCCTTATACGGCCCCTGGGCTGGATGTTCCCCACCCCTGCTCTAGACATGGGCCAGAAAGTAGTATATGAAAATTGTCACATCACCCATGTATTGTACAATTGCTTATGCAGATATGTATGAATAGGTTATAAAGTAAGTAGGAAACCACAAAAATTAAAGTAGTTACTATAATGAATTTATAGAGAAACATACTACCTCGTGGATATCACAGAATTTGGTGTTTTGAGTTCTGCCTTCCTTTAGTGCATGACTCAAAGGGAGGAATCTGAGTGTGGACTGTAATTCACTCTCTTTTTGGCCTGATACAGCAGGTGCACAAGGCTTTTTTTGTCCATGACTTAAGCACTCCACTATCTTGAGAACGTAGCTGTGGACAGGAATGCTTCACAAGTAAGCTGCCTGCCTGGGTGTAAAGGGCCAAAGTTGACTGGATCCCTAAAAGATTGGTGCAGTCCCCAGCTGCCACCACCAACCAAGCAAAAGCTTGAGGTTCCCTTTTGTTCTTTTCAACATCATTTTTTTACACTTTTTTTCCTTTCCTGGAGCGCATAAGCTTCGCTTGCTGGTGTGCTCGCCATGTGTAGCATCCCCGGTAATCAGTCTTAGAATTCAGCTCGCTCACAGCATGGTGGGAGCGGGGAGCAGGCTAGGTTATCACAGCCTTGTGTTTTCTCTTGCTGTTCCTCTCTGGCCTTTGGTTCTATAAGTCTTTTTATCTGAATGTTTTATCTGAATAATATTTAACAGAACCAAGATTGTTTTGTGGAACAAGGTCTCAAATGTTGGTTGAATAAGTACATTTTTCTTGTTTTCATTTAGATATTTTATGACCTGGTCAGACAGATCAATAGAAAAACACCAGTGGAAAGGAAGAAGCCTAAAAAGAAATCCTGTCTGCTGCTTTAGGCCCACAGTGAGCAGCAGCTCTGAGCCAGGTGAGTGCCGAAGGCAGAGCACGTGCCTCTCTTGTCCTTGACTTTGTTTTGGGCTGTCTCCAACCTTCACCACTTCCCATGGCACCTATTGGGCTATTTCCAGCTTCTGTAACTTGTAAATGTGATACCTAACCTGTAGCTATGCTCACTTGTGGGTAATATGTCTCTCTCCCCATGAGATTCTAAGCTGTGTGAGAGAAGGACCATGTCTGTTTTGCTCACCACGGTGTCCCCAGTGCCTGGTATAGAAGGATCTTCATAAAGTAGTGGTTGAGTGAATAGAATGACCACCAAGGTCACTCCCAAATTCATGCCAAATTGAAGTGGAACAGTGCATCGCCTGAAACAAAAGGGCTTGCAGAAAGGCTGAAGCGCACATTTGATGAATTTTTCCAAAGTGAACATACTCATATCTGAGTAAGAATCTCCTCCCCCAAATGGAACCCCTGCCCTGAATCCTCACAACATGGGTTAGTTTTGTCTCTCTTTGAAATTAATATAAACAAAAACGTCTGGCTTAATTTATGTCTGGCTTCTTTTACTCAAAAATGTGAGGGTCTTTTTGAAAATCATCCTGATTGCGTATAGTAATAGTTCATTTTTATTACATGACTGTCCCGGCAACATGTTTACATATTCTGCTGTTGGTGGGCATCGGGTTCTTTTGGGGACTAGCACTGGTAATTCTGCTGCACATATTCTTGTACAAGTCTTTGTGCGCATGTGCATGTATTTCTGTTTGGAGTATATCCAGGAATGGCATGGCCAGGTTGTACACTGTGTTTATGGGCAGCTTTCGTAGACACCACACTAAAAAGTTTGTCAAAGTAGTTGAACCAGTTAGCACACCTACCAGCAGTTATGAGTTCCACCTTCCCCAACGTTAGTGTTGTTGGTCGTTTTGACTGGGTGTGTGGTGCTACGTCAGTGTGGCTTTGGTAGTAGCTTTATCTCAGGTACAGTGACTTCTTTCCAATGTTTTGTCTGGAGGCTTGGAAGTAGTAATTGACTTCAAATATTGCATAAGTTTTCATTAAGTGAGCCAATTAGCGCTAGCCTTAAAGCTGCCTATCAAGTAAGAAACCAGGCCCTGTGGGGCCATTGTTTGTTTTTTGTAATTCTGTATTTAACAATTTCTGCTTTTCTTCATCAACTGCATAAGCAATACCATAAAAGAATATGTTTACATAGTGGAGTTATAGGGTAATTTGTAAACTTGGTCTGCTTAGAGGAAAGTTAAGTTCCCACTTCAGAATTGGTTGTGCTAACTCCTCCTCTTGGGTCTGTGCAGTAGATGGCCTCTTGCAGAGCCCCACATTAGCTGGAACATGCCTCCTTAGAGAGATGAGTGAATGTGTCTCTCTCTCAAGGGAAACAACTGGGTAGTAATTTCAAAGAAAGTAGAGGAAAATGGGCAGAAGGGCAGGAGGCATGGCATCACTTCTGGGAGCTGGATTCAGGAAAGACAGCTTCTGGCCAAATGATTGTTTTAGGCTTCCATCAGCTCCCTGAAAGTGATTACTGTTAAAATTGCTGGTGCTTGTGTGTGTTTAGGTAAGGGTGCAAGGTAGGGAAACAAGGGCTCTGTCCCTGATCTGAAGTATATTACAGTGGGGCCTGGACTTAGGAGTTTAATTCGTTCTGTGACGGAGCTCGTAACTCAAATTACTCGTATGTCAAATCAACAGTGAACGAGTGAAACACATGATGCTGGGCTGATGTTGTGGCATTCACTGTGACGTTCGCTGCGCCAACTAGCGGTGGGGTATCTGAAGCTGGCTTGTAACCCAAATTTTAGCTCACAACTCAAAGCAAAAAATCGGCCGAGAGACAGCTCGTATCTCGAAAAACTCGTTAGTCGGGACACTCGTAAGTCAAGGCCCCACTGTACTTACTCTCCTAGAGTTGACTGCCTTGTTTATGCCATTACCTTGGCTGATCCTAGTTTAATTTCCAACTCTCAGAAATGTCCATTAAACTTATACTTAAAGGAAGAGGTGCCATCTCCTGGCCTCTTGTGAAAATTCACCCTCACACATCCTACAGTGTATTGTGAGATTTACCTTAGAGGAAAGAGATCTTGGCCTAGATCTAGAAATAAGACTTTCATCCTGGTTGCATAAATTCTTAGGCTCTGCTATGTAATTCAACTCACAACATAGTTAATAAGTCACCTGAGCTCTCTGTGAGTGTTTGGGAATAGGCCACTTACCAGTCGGAATACTTTGCATGCAGAGCATTGTGTCCTGATTACGACTTGAGGGCCCTGTTGATCCCATTTGAAAAGTACTGCGATACGGGGTAAACATTTTTCGTAAGAGTATGTGACACTTGAGGGTAACTTATCTAGCCTTAGCCTTTAGGCAAAATTGTACTGGAATATGTTAATCTCTTTCTAATGTGTAACACTGTTAAAGATCTAGGAGAGAAATTTATTTTTGGAAAATTCTTTTTTTAACCTAACTCTTTCCTGCTGAGCAATGAGACTGTCCGTCTTCTGCCTTTGAATACGGGGATCAGCTCTTTCGGTGTCTTTTCCTAACGTGTATTATAAGTGGTAACCCTAATGGGCAGAGTCCTAAAATAGTTGAGGAAAGACTTTCCCATGGAGCCCTGGCCGGTGTGGCTCGGTTGGTTGTGTATCATCCCGAGCACCAAACGTTGCAGGTTTGATTCCCATCAAGGCACATGCCCAGGTTGCGGGTTCAGACTCCAGTAGGAGGCATGCAGGAGGCAGCTGATCCATGTTTCACTCTCACATTGATGTTTCTCTCTCTGTCCCTCTCTCTTCCTCTCCCTCTAAAAACCAATAAAAAATTTTTTTTTTAATTTCCATAGAAAGAGTTTGCAAGCGGATGCTGTTTCCTTACTGCAAAGGAACTTTCAGAATAAAATTATAATAGGATAGAAATAAAACAAATACTGTTTTCCTCTTTATAGACAGGACTGTCAGATATATTGTAAAACACTAAGTATAATAAAACTACTTTTTAAACACTTTTAAAGGGAGTTTAAAATAGCCCTGTTACTAGAGCTGCTTAGTATAATTTGTTCTCTAGTAACAATCAGCCAAAACCATTGTTTCTTTCTATATTATTAAATATCTGCTTGTTTACTATTATGTTATGACATCAAGAGATTAACCGTATATATAATATATGTCTGTATCTATTCAACATTCTAGATTACAGGAATGAAGAACTGTTGCCTAATTGGAAAGTGCCAGCATTCCAGACTTCAAAAACTAAATCTGAAGCGGCTTCTCCTGTTTTATATTATTATGTGAAGAATTTAGATCTTATATTGGTTTGCACAAGTTCCCTGGAGAGAAAAAAAATTGCTCTGTGTATATCTCTCAGAAAATAAGACAATAGTATTTCTCCTTTGCAATAGCAGTTATAACAGATGTGAAAATAAATATACTTGACTCTAATATGATTATACAAAAGAGCATGGATGCATTTCAGAAGTTAGATATTGCTACTATAATCAAATGATTTCATATTGACCTTTTTATCATGATTCCTTCCGTCAGGCACTAAACGTTGAACCATTATACTTTATATCTGTAATGATATAGATGATGAAATTTCCCCTCAAACTCATTACAGCAGATAACTTTTTTGAGTCATTGACTTCATTTTATATTTAAAAATTATGAAATATCATTCTGTCATATTCTAATTAAAATTGTTTGTGCATAATGCTTTGGAAAAATGGGTCTTTTATAGGAAAAAAACTGGGATAACTGATTTCTATGGCTTTCAAAGCTAAAATATATAATATACTAAACCAACTCTAATATTGCTTCTTGTGTTTTACTGTCAGATTAAATTACAGCTTTTATGAATGATTAAATTTTAGTACATTTTCATTTGGTTTGTGTGTCTTTGTTATTGTTTATAGATTTAAGGCCTTTATTTTATAATGACCACATCGTTTTAAATGCAACAAGTAGCTCCTTTCTGCCTGGAACCTGCAGAGCACTTGGCTTGAAACCCCCTAAGTAACTGGTGATTTCTCAGAACAGACCTCGCACTGTCTGTTCTGGGTATATTTATTCCTACTATACAGTAACATGCAGCGGGCTACATAGAATAGTTTTGTATATTCTCTCTTGATCTTAAAGAATGTATCTTATTGAATAAAATGTCCACTGTGTATTATTTTTATATGTAAAAATATAAGTTTAATACTGTATCAGGGTTTAACTTTTGCAAATCTTCCATGGCTTGTAACTTCATTAAGGGAATCTTTTTGCCATTGTTAATTTGTGCGTATGAGTCCAACAATGAAATGTCATGTAAAATGTTCACGTTTGATTTATGATAGGTTGAGGAATCTAAGAGGAGTGACTGAGTGAAGTCGCAGAGATGCGTTTGCTTTGACTCTCTGCAGGATAGCTTAACAGTGGTAGTCTGGAAAGCACTGCTCAGTTATCATTTTAGCTGGCTATAGAGTGATGCTTTTCTTTTCCTTCTCAGCCCGCCCGCCCGCCCTCCCTCCCTTCCTTCCCAGTTCTTTCTTTCTTCCTTCCCAGTTCGTTCGGTCTTCTTTCTTTCTTTTTCTCTTTCTTTCTTTCTTTTCTTTCTTTTCTTTCTTTTCTTTCTTTTCTTCCCTTTCTTCCCTCCCTCCCTCCCTCCCTCCCTCCCTTCCTTCCTTCCTTCAAAAGATGGGGCTTAAGTAGGACATGGACAAAGGGTGATATGACCTATGTATTCTCCATAGAAATCGAGCAAAACAGCTCCTTAGCCAGTTACATCTGGAGAAGGAAAGAACACGTTTAGGGGCCCCTGTGCCTTGTCCCTGACTGTTAGGCGGACACCAGAACTAGGAAGCCCGCATCCTTGCTCAGGGATCTAGATGCTGGCTTGTAGCCACGGGAGAGAAGCAGTGCTACGTTCACACCTCACTGAGACTATCCAGGAGTGTGGTCAGCCAGTTACGAAATAGAAATTTTGAACTCAGATTTCAAGTATAAGCTCTGACCACCTGGAAAATGTTAAGTGCTGTTTAAAAAAAAAAAAAAGAAATTGTATTCCTTTGAGTTTCTAATAAACTTAGTTACCTAATACTTTACCTCCTATTGATCCACTTATACTTATGTCTGGGATTGAGGGGCCAAAAATCTGGTAAATGCAATAAATGAAAAACAAAAAAAATAAGTGAAGCATTAGGGCCAGTCTGTCCAGGTCAGGGTGGCATATTTTAAGGTAAAGTCATTTTTGCTTTAAGACTCACCTCTCAAAACATCCCCTTGGACTTAAAATCATAGATATCTCACAGACAAGTGAAAAATTCTGAGTATTACCTGTTACATAGACTATGTAGTTACTTGCCAGATCAAGTAGAAATCATTAAATAAGAATAATCCGAGTTCCAATCTGCTTGATTATGTAAACTTGCTGTCCTCTATTTTAGAACAGGGTACGGAAGGATGACAGGTGCAGGGTTCCTTTGTCACGATCTTGGGATAGAGGTAGGACCGTGAAGAAAAAGGCCCGGAAGCCGTGCAATCTTACGCAGAGTGGGCCTGGCTGAGTCAGACAGGCGTTGCTATCTCAGAAATCTGCCAGGCTGTGGAAGGTGAGACAGGTGTGCTTTTGTGTTGTCCCTGTGTGAACTCTGCAGCCTTGGTTCCAGAGGGAGGGTGCCTGAAAGTCCGATGGATTTTCATAACTCAACAAGTCCTTCATGTTGTGTGAATCTTGTGATAAGTAGCTGAGAACTGCCACCATATTAGTATCTGCAGCTATTTAAAGTGTGACGGATTTGCTTGTATGAGGATCAGGCAATATAAAGGAAACGTGATGTCACCATTGATGGTCAGCCAGCTTTTTCCTGCTGACACACAAACAACTCTAGTGGTCTAGTGGTACCCCAGACAACCCAGTCTTAGAAATGAACAGTAAGTACATAATGTAGCTATACTTTTATCCTCCACGTGGGGGAGCTTCAACATCAGTTAACATTTCTATAAGCATTGAATTAAAAGTATGTATTGGAGCCATTTGTTCTGTAAACACTGCGTGCCTCACTAAGAAGCATTAAGGCCTTCCCACTAGAGTTTGCCCTCTGAGTGGACAGGGAAGATACACAGGCAGTTTATCAGTTATGCATAGTGTTTTCATTTATTGAACCTCGGCCACAGGGCTCGTTCTCTTAGGAATGTTCGGTGTGTTTCTCTCCCCCTACAATTCTGAGCTCATCTCTGTGCGGCCCCTCCACCTGCCATCATCACTGGCCACCATTTGCTCCTCACTGAAACCGCCTGCTGCTCTGAAGTTAGAATGTACTTGGCAAAAGTTAATCCTTGGGAAGATACTGATCTTTATTTTATTACCAACTTGATTAAAACAGGTTACTTGATCTGAAGCTATTTGTCTCCACTCGTGAGCATTCTTCATTTTCTGGACCTGCCAGTTTCAACTATTGTGCCTCATTATGTTTCGAGGTACATTGGTCCGTCTGCGTACATGTCTTGAGTTCTGTGTTTAGGACTGAGGGGCAGAGACAGAGAGAGAGGTTGCCTCAGCATTTCCTGGGTGAGCCATCACAGAATCTCCAGAGACGTAAGATAGGCTGGTATAAATTGTGTGTGTGGTGAGACCAAACTGAAGAAATCCTCAGGCATTCGGGAGAGGAAAATAACTTGTAAAACCACCTTTTGTTTTATTTGGGGCATGTACTTATTTAAGGTTCTTCTTAAATGTATGTTGAAATAGCCCTTGTGGGCTCAGCTCCAAACTCGTAAGGGCAGAGTGGTTGGGTGCTGTTCCAGGACCTGGAAGGAACCCGCCTGGTGGGGAAGGCAGTGAATGGAAGCTTTGAGGCAGCCCAGCCACCCAGCTTCTAGCATTTCTGTTCCCCAAAAATGTAAAAAATGTAGCCTACTCTTGAAAGTGTACTTTGACATTGCATTGAGCATGGATTTTTCTTAATGGAGTTTCCTCGTGGGTTTGATGAATGTGCCATCCACTTATTTAATGCCATGTCTTGCTTAAATATTTTTGTCGAGAACAGCTGGTGGCATCGAACCGGGTGCCTAGTTCTGTTTTCTGGGAAGGATGGATCTGTTTTGAGATGTTAACTAGAGCTTTACCGGGGATTGGGATGGGGTGCACGTTCTCTGGCTTGTTCAGCAGCAGCCTTCTGTGGTTCTGGACGCGAGGTGTGACATACATTTCCTGCGAATTGCTTCTCTGAAGCAGCACAGGCCTGGCTGTGCCTCTTGGAGAAAAACCTTAATAAACCTTCCCATTCTAAGCAGTGATGTGACTTTTTTTTCAGCTGTTGTTTTCAGTGCATTTATTTTCTTTCTAAATATATTTTTTATTGTTGATGGTATTACAGATATCTCCTCTTTCCCTCCCTTTACTCCCCTCCTCCCAGCCCCTATGCACCCCACCAGGTTTTAATGCATTTGTTTTTATATTCAACCATGTGAGTTCTTGTGCTTGCTTTTAACTGTGTAAAAGTTCTTGCAGAGCGTACAAAGCAGAACCAGGCATGTTCATTATGGACTTGTCAGCAAGTGTTTATCGTGCTTCTGCTGTATGTCAGGTGCTGATCTGCATGTTGGAGATACAGTGGTGAGTAGTACAAGTCCTTCCCTCGGGGAGTTTTGATAGGTTTCTGTGTGCGCATGTGTGTAATGAGTGCTGTGGAGAACACTCGGCAGTTTAAAGGGGCAGGAGTGCTGGACAGAGCAGTGTGGTGGTGGAATGTTTGCATAAATGCTTGAAAAGTACAGCCTGTACTCTGGGGCAGGTGGGGAGGCTGGTGAGGCCTCCATGCAGTGGGAAGGGTCTGCAAATGCCTTAGGGTGGATGGGTGCCTGGCATGTAGGAGGATTGGCAAGGAGGCCGACTTGGCTAGAGAGAGTGAGCAACGGGGATTAGGTAGGGGCAGATTTCTTTCGGCATTTTCTGAGCGGGATCCATGGAAAGGGTTTCAGCAAAGGATATAACGAGATCTGATGCCACCTACCACCAGGAATACTCTGGCCGTTGAGTTGAGAATAGTTCTAGAGGGGCCAGTTAGGAGAGAGATTCAGAGGAGGGCGTGGACGGATTGAGGGTACATTTGGAGGTGAATGGGATCTCGAGGGTTGAGGACAGATAGAGAAAAGGTTCAGGAAGCCCATCATGGGGTTGGGAGAGGAGGAGAAATTAGCAAAGGAGAACATGGAGGTCACTGGTGACCTGATGGGCTTTGGGGGAGTGGTTGGCAGTGTCTGTAGTGGGCGGAGGAGAAACGGGGAGGAGGACAATAGAGA
Organism: Myotis yumanensis; assembly: GCF_028538775.1. Classification (NCBI taxonomy): domain Eukaryota; kingdom Metazoa; phylum Chordata; class Mammalia; order Chiroptera; family Vespertilionidae; genus Myotis; species Myotis yumanensis. The sequence goes on from NW_027223768.1 coordinate 6,690,298, forward strand.
CAGCGAGCAAGGCCTCCTCTGTGAAGATGGGAAGCAACGCGTGTGTATGTCTAGTGAGAATAATCCACAGAGAAGAACTGGGTGGACAAAGTGGAATCTCGTCTTCATGAAGACCAGCTAGAGCACAGATGGGCAGCGTGGCAGGAGGGAAGGCAGTGCAGGGATAGAGGAACCGCAGGCTACAGAGCACTGACTGATGGGAAATACCATAAAGAAGTTGAGGCAAAGTAGTGTGAGGTGAAAGAGACAGATGCTCAGGGAGACCTGAAAGGCTGCAGAGAGACGAGGCGGAGGTAGAAGGCCTTGGAGGGCAAGAATGGGGAAGAATCAGGCGGGTTTCCGGAAAAAGCACGTGCAGGAAGCAGAACAAGAAGTGACGAGTTTCCGGCGGTGTTACTGTGGACGGAATTGGCTGGAGGAGGTTGGGGCCGAATTGTGCGTGGGGCACTGGGACAAGAAGTTGACAGGCTAGTAGGTTAAGCCAAGTAACTAACGAGGGCAGAGCGGCCTCTAGGTGGGACTTGGAGGGCAGGGGTGGGGACGTTTCAGAACTGACCAGAATGAAAATTACAGTATTGTCCACTCCCCACGGGCTCTAGCTTCCCCGTCTTCATTTCTCATTTCAGTTTCCCCCGTTAATGATCTCCAAGGCATGTGGTTGTGACCATTCCTGAATGCAAGCCCCGTTTAGGAGGGAGCCAGCATTAGTACTTTGGTGCTCAGAGATGTTAGGGTTGAAGAGACAAGTCTTTCTTTGCTCCCTATTCCTCTCCTCACCTGGCATGATGCTGCCGCCCTACTGGGCATGCAGTACCTGTTCACACTCTCCCACGTTTTCCTCTCTCAGCTGTTACTTCACAGCAGGAGACAGCAGCCCCTCAGGCTCTTCCCAGGGGATCTACCCATTGAGTGAGAAGGCTGGGAAGGGGGTCTTTCCGAAATCCACCCCTATTGGGTAGATGCCAGTGCTCCCGCCAAGCTCCCACCATCCAGGCCTTCCCTTCAGGGTGAGAGGGAAGCCACATGGTCAGTCGCCCCCTCCCCCACCCCCACCCCAGGCCACCTTACCCTGCCCGTCACTGCTGTCTCTGGTTGGGTGGGTTGGGGAGTGTGAAGAGCCACCAGGCTGGGGGGGGATGCTAAGCATGCAGTCTTCCCCGTTTGGAAAGGAGGGCTTAGAACTGTGACGGCATTGGGCCCGCCAGCCTATCCTGGGAGCAGATACATTTAATGGAGAAGATGAAAGGAGACATTTGATCCCTACCCTCCCAGCAGGGTCCTGAAGCCAAGGCCATGTTTTGGAATTCCTTGGGCCCTGGAACCACTGATGGAGAGCCTCGCCCGCTATTTTCTGGGATATAAATGGACTTCTCTGAACAGATGCTCAGAACTCAGGTCAGGATCCTAACACCTGCTTGAGTCAGTCTGGTCAGTGCTCACAATACCGAGCGGTCTCCCAGGCTGCCCCCAGGCTGCCGTGGTGGAGGGAGGCTGCGAGGTGGCTCGGCAGGAAGTTATCAGCCCTTGTACCTCTGGCTGGGAAGCTGAGTCTGTGGAGCAATTTTAGGTGCTACACTTGTCCTGTTTGTAAGAACCTCTGTTTTTGGTTTGGGGTGTTTTGTGGTTTTTTTGTTTTGTTTTGCTGACACCCTCCCCTTTCCCACCCAAGTGATGTCCGCCTGGTGCCTTGCTGGCCCCCCAGCCCCTGGAGACAATGCCTGGCGTGTGGCCAGGAGTGCCGCTGGGGGTAGAGAAGGCGCTGAACACCCAACTCTCAGCTTCCTTCCCCATTGCCCCGCCCTGGCCCTCCACAATGGGGGAGGGAGAAGCGGCAGACTCAGTGTCCCCAGGACGGGTGGGGAGCCCTGGCAGCGCCGAGGAAGAAAAACTAGGGTAGCTCAAGTCTAGGCCAGACGTTGCCAAAAAGAACTAGGAGCTGAGCCAGGTCAGGAGGACGGGTATGGGGGGTGGGGGGTGCCGAAAGGGAGAGGATTCGGGGGCTGGGACCACGGTGATGCCCTCCAGGATGGGAACTGAGGTCCACTTGGCTGCTGGTCTCACCCGGGGGTGGGAGGACTGGGGGGGAGGGGGCAGGCTCAGTCCAGGGCTGAGGAGTGGAGGTCTGGTGACAGCCTAGGGCAGTGATGGCGAACCTTTCGAGATCGACCTGTCAGCATTTTGAAAAACCCTAACTTAACTCTGGTGCCATGTCACATATAGAAATTTTTTGATATTTGCAACCATAGTAAAACAAAGACTTATATTTCTGATATTTATTTTATATATTTAAATGCCATTTAACAAAGAAAAATCAATCAAAAAAATGAGTTTGTGTGTCACCTCTGACACGCGTGTCATAGGTTCACCATCCCTGGCCTAGGGCTTGGGGCTGCTGATACACCAGTAAGGAGTGAGGACTCACTGCCCTGGAGGCCCTCAGTCTAGGAAGATAAACACGCACACCACACAGTGACAGTCTGAGTCCTGTGGTTGGGGACAGGCACATGCAAGGCCTCCCAGAGGGCTTCCCAGGGAAGTGAAAGGTGAAAAGCCAGCCAGTCTGAGGTGGGGAAAAGTCCCAGAGGCACAGAAACCCCAGGCTGGGGGCCGCCACCAAGTAGCTCCTCTCCTGGAGGGCAAGTGGGAGTGAGAAGTGCCCAGAAATAAGGCTGAGCTCCCTGGGTCTGAGTGGGCAGGGCCGGGAACTCCAGGCTCCCCGGGAAGCAGGCAGTGAGGACAATGAGGTCACAGGCTCTCTGTTCCTTCACCTCCTCTGTCCCCGCAGACCCCAGGCGGCACTTCCTTGCAGCTGCAGGCTCCAGCCTCCCGGTGGGGAGAGCAGATGAGGAAGGGGCTGAGGGAGGCACGGGAGGAGGGGGAGTAACATGTGCAGAGCGGGAAACAAGAAAACAAAACCTGATTCTTCCCTGGGATGGGGTCACCTTCCCCCACCATAGCAACGGCCCCAGAGGCGGGCAGCCGCAAGCTGGGGTGGGCATCTGCTGTGCCAGGAGGAAACGGGCTTCTGTGAGTGGGGAGGGCAGAAGGGCCACCCAGACAGTGGACCACCCAGGGCTGGGTCATGGCTGGGAGAGGGCGAAGGCACAGAGCATCAGGCGGTCGTTTTTGGCAGTGAGTCCTGTGTCCCTGGACCAGGGCAGACGTGCTCAGAGGGGCATATGGAGAAGGAATGACTTCTGTGGTGTGGAATCCAGGGCCAGTGGCATCTGGCCTGAGAGCTAGAGTCAGGGACCCCACTGCCTTCCCCACCCAGGGCCCAGGGTTTCGGGACCTTGGCAAGGCTGAGTTCATTGTGTTGCCTGGGCGTGCATGTGTGTGTTTGTGCCAGAATTGGGGTGTGTTTCTGGGCCTGGAGGTGGTGGGTGGAGGGGTGTGTCAGGACTGATTGAGGGCACTGTGACAGGGGCAGGAACAGAGGGAATCTGGATGAGAGGTTTCATCATCCTGGTGCCTTAAGGATTGGCTAGAGGAGGCAAAAGAGAGGCGGGGCATCTAATAATAGTGCCGAGGGGGTGACTGCAGTCTGGTCTGGCCCCAGCCCTTTAGGGTTAGGGTCAGGGTTAGCCCAGGATCTTCTAGGCCAGTGATGGCGAACCTATGACACGCGTGTCACCTCTGAACTCATTTTTTTGGTTGATTTTTCTTTGTTAAATGGCATTTAAATATATAAAATAAATATCAAAAATATAAGTCTTTGTTTTACTATGGTTGCAAATATCAAAAAATTTCTATATGTGACACGGCACCAGAGTTAAGTTAGGGTTTTTCAAAATGCTGACACGCCGAGCTCAAAAGGTTCGCCATCACTGTTCTAGGCCCTGCTGGTCCATTGCCCTTCCTCTGGCAACACAGCCTGGACCCTGAGCCCTCCAAGAGGGGCAGGCTTCACAGACGCCTCGCCTCCCTCCACCACTCCTTGCATCCCGCCCATGGGAGTGGATTCGAGGAGGGCAGCCCCTGTCTCCTTCAGCCCTTAGTGCCCGGTGGCTGGGGTTGGGGAGGGAGAGACTCCAGCCACCACGGCTTTAGAGCAGGGGCCTGACTCTTCTCCAGACCATCAGGACTTGGCTCATTCAACTCTAGTCCTTGCCAAGAACGCGAGGGCCCCGAGGGCTGACCGTGCAGGAGAGCTGGGGAGCAGGAGGGGTGGAGTGCTCCCCAGAGCACATCCTCAGGCAGTGGGCTCCTCAAACCCCACTTCTGAGTGCAGCCCATGCTGCTGCCCCCCACCCCAACCCACCCCACCCCCAACACACACACCATCCTTCCATGGAAAACAGTAAACTGGCAAACAGCAGCCCCCTGGGTAATGTTTTTGCACTCTACAAAAACATGTCACACCTATTGTCTTCTGATCCTGGCCATGTCCGGTGAGGTCACAGGGCCAGTATGCATTTTTAACAAGGCTCCTAGAGAGCTTTTTTTTTTTTTTAAGCATTTTTGCATTGTGTCCCATGGTTAGTGCCGGAACTAAAGGTCAGGGAGTCCCATATATTTTGCTCAATGTATAGACGGTGTGCTTGACCCTTAGGTACGTTTTGTCCTTTCAGTCTCACACAGCCCTGCATGATCCCTGTTCCTCCAGTGAAAGGAAGAGGCTCCCAGAGGCCCAGCAACATGCGCAGGCTCTGCAGTGACGAAGGGGCCTCATGTCCTGTGTGTCTGCCTCCAAGCCCAGCACTCATGCTCTGGCACCAGCAGAACAGCCTTAAGTGCCCTGGTGGGAAGTCACCTGGGGACACAGGCTCCTGCTCCCCAGAGGGACAGGCTGTGCTCTGGCTTTTATGGGGCCCTATAGGAAATGTCACTTGGGGAGACAGAGCCCCCGGACAGGGCTCTGGGGAGCAGGGGGCTGGGGTGGAGACAGCTGAACCAGGTAGGTCTCTTCCTCAGGGCAAGTTGGGGTTCAGATCTCAACCTAAGGGGTGGGTGCAGGGAAGTGCTTGAGGGCAGGTGTGAAGGGTTGGAAAGAGAAGGGCAGGAGGGGGCAGGCCCTTCCTCTTCCAGCTCTTGCTTATGGTCAGGGGACAGGATAGGCACAGACTAGCCACAGGGCCACAAAGAAGCAAGTGGGACCCTGAGCAGATGCCTGAGCCAATCAGGGGGGCTTAGTACCTGCCAGGGAAGCAGGCCAGGTGTGAGGCAGGGCCCAGACCAGGGAGAATATGAAACGAGCTTCCAGCCTATTTGCATGTCCTGATTAACCATGAAATGAGCCCCAGGGGCAGAATTAAGCTGTCAGTTTCTCACTGCGTGCTTCCACTACTTCCCCCCATTTCCCACAACTCCCCACGCCAGCCCGCATGTCCTCATCACTTAGGCCCCAGGCATGCCCAGTGCCTTCCTCCCTCAGCCTCCTTAACATCCTGGTTGCAGTCCCTGCAGGAGCCCACAGGGGGAGGGAGAGGGAATATGGGGGGTGAACGAATGGGCCATAAGCTTTCATTAGCAAAGCCTAACATAGCAAGGAGGCATCACACCAGCCCTGTCAAGACCTGGGCAGATTTCCCCACCCAAGTCAGCGTTCTGTTTACCTCCAGGCCTGGATCCTGAGAGGACAGGTTTTGGCTTGGCTTTGGGGCAGAGGTGGCAGCTTGTGGGAAGTGTGAGGAGCACAGGGCTGGACTGTTTCAGGCTGGACCCGTTCCAGTCTCAGCTCTGCCGCTGAGACCCTGGCCAGTTCCCATCTCCGAGCCTCTCCCTGTGAAACGAGTCACAGCAGCCACTTCCAGGGTGTGGTGGGGAGGAAATAACCTGAAGATGCTGGTGCGACACCTGTGATGTCGCAGCGGACGGCACTCCTGGTTGGTTTGTCCCCCTCCCCCCCCCCAAGTTAAAAGGGGTGTTGTTTCCCTTGAATCCTGGCTCACCGGTGGGTTCGTGTTGTTTCTCCCCTCTGACCAGGAACTGGGTCCTTTCCATTGCTCTGTTGTTCGTTTCTGTCGCAGTGCCTGGCAGTGGGAGGCGCTCACACGGTTTGATTGGTCTGAATCGCTGTGACTGGTCCACAGAACAGAGGAGTCACCTGTGAATGGCGGAGAGGTGACTCGGTTTCCTGTAGTTGCTCCTGACTCGGATCTGGTGCCTTCTTGAGTCATTTGCTGGATGGCTTCTCCTCTCAGGATTCAGGGAACCAGTAAGTGGAATCTTTGGACTCACACACACCACCGAAGGCAGTCCAGTCTGTAGGCCTTCCCTCAGGGCCGAAACACCCGAGTCCTGGGGGAGACCCGGGAGCAGGGGGCTGGGGTGGGCACAGCTGAACCAGGTAGGTCTCTTCCTCAGGCCGACAGGGCAGCTCCTCCAGGCAGGGTGAGCTGCGTTGGCCAACGCCGGAGAGAGCGGAAGAGTCGATCTCAGAGCCAGACGACCCTCTGCTTCCAGTCCTGCTTCTTCCATTTGCTCAGAGGATGACAGTACCTTTTAGAGGCATTCCCAAGTTTGAAAGATGTGCATGCTGCCTGCAAATAGGGGGCTCTCAAAAAAAACCCACCAATCTGGGCCTTTCCTCTTGTAGCTTCCGCCATCCAGAACTACACACCTACCATCTGATTGTGTGGGAATCTGGGAGTGACCCTAACCAGCCCTATGGAGCTGCTCACTGTAAGCCTCCCCCCATCTCCTCCCTGGGGGCCTGGGATGGGATGTGATGCGCCAAGAGCCTTTCTTGTTTTTCTTCTCCAATTTGCTATTAATGCTCTGAGGGCAGGAAGGCCTCTTGCCTCTAATTGCAGCTGTCACCTCCCATCAGGCAGATGAGGCGGGAGGGGCAAGGGGGAGGGAGTGTGTGCCCTCCCAGGCTGGCTGGGCCCTAACAGGGACCTGCATTGTCTGTTCCCAGCCAGCAGGCTTTCCGGGCCAGAGTAGGCGGGCTGTGGCTTCCAAGGGGTGGCTGGGGTGGCATTGCTCTTGGGCCACGTGCCACCACCACGGCTGCAGAAGCTGAGCTGCTGCCCAGGGCCCTCCCTTCCCCCCAGGGTGGTTCTGGGTCAGGTGGGAAGAGGCCAGAGATGGAGCTAGGGATTTGGAAGTGTTTGTACCATCTGGGCTCACATGGCCTCACTGGAGAGTGTACACGCCCTGGTGGGGGTGCAGGGCTTGAGACAGCGTGTTGGGGGGAGCGGTGTGACTCCAGGGCCCAGCTGCTCTCCATCAGCCCTGGTCTGGGCCCCGCCGGTGTGTCCTAGGACAGGTAGCGCCTCCTGTGGGCGGTGGGGGAGATAGGTGCCTACTTGCTCACTAGCACAGGGAATAATGGGTGTGAAAAGGCTTCCCAGTGCCTCTAGGTGCTGCAAGTATTCCCTTTCCTGTGATTTGGAAAGACAGGGCTTCCCCCAGTGTTCTTATGCCTGCACTGCCTACCCAGCCGTTTCGGATCCGGTGCCAGCTGACATCTCAAGGCAGCAGGCGCAGGAGGGGTGCGGGTTTGTCTCTGCTGCCCCCACTCCCAGGAGGCTCATGGTTAATACCTGTGCCAGGAGCAGTGGTTTGCCAGGGAAGCAAACAGTTATGGGGACATGAGAGATGAGGTCTTTATTGGGGGCTTCTCTGAGGAACCTGAGGCCCTGGTGCCCTAGTCCCTGTAGAATGTTCAACTGGGGTCTTTGGGGGCAGTGAGGAAGGTCAGAAGGATTTTGTTTTCCCCCCTTCACCTCCCTCCAGCCCAGAATGAACAACACACACACACACACACACACCCGCCTCCCCTACCAGCCAGCCGTCACTGCCTCTCCCACCACAGGCCGCCTGGCCTCCTCTCCTTTCTGGGGAAAAGGAACTTGGAGTTGGGCTTTTGAAAGCCAGGCCAGCCGCTGCCTCCTCCCCAGGGCCCCGCAGGGTTCAGGGTTCAGTCCGCTTTCTGCATCGGGATTCAGACCCAAACAGCCGTGTTAATATCAAAGCCGGAGGGCGCGGCTTCCAGGGCCTTGGGGCAGCCCGTGGACGTGCCCTCCGCTCGCCGGGGCTCCCCCGAGCCCGGGAAGGACAGGCGCCCCGGACCCTTGGGATGGCCCCGCTTCTTGACTCTCTGCGAGCGTCCGGCTCGGGGCTCTGAGGCCGAGGGGGTCACCCAGCCTGGCTTCTCCTTCAGCAGCCGGTCGCGGTCAGGCCGTACGCTCCGCAGGAATTTCCGGAAGATGTTGGCGGTCAGAGCGAACCTGCGGCCCAGCTCCCGGGGCTGGCCCCTCTCTCCCTGGGGCTCCCCCGCCTCCCTAGGCTCCCCCTTCTCCCCGCCCTTCTCCAGTTCCGGCAAGTCCAGCCAGTTGCCCACCAGGTCCGCAAACACGTTGTCCCCCATCACCAGAGGCTGGCGATTCCGGCCCCGGGACATCAAGGTGGAGGTCCAGTCATCCGGCTCCACCAGCTCCGGCCTCTGCTCGGCACAGCCTTGGGGCTCTGGCGGCTGGGTCCTGGGTCCGAGTGCTGGCTCCCCACCCCACACACTCCTGTGGGACGGGCACCTGGCGCTGCTCCCATGAGAAGCTTGGCTGGAGGGGGAGGGGCCAGCAGGCCTGGCGGGACCTCTGCCACCCTCCCACTGAGGGGGCTCCAGCTGTGTCCGGGGGCTTGCAGGGCGGCCTGGGGCAGGAGCCCCCCCAGAGATGTCCAGCTGTTCCAGGGCTGTCTGTACCTGGAGGAGCTTCAGTTCCTGCAGCGCCCCCATCATGCAGTTCATCTGATCCTGCAGGCCGTCGCCCACCTCCTTCATGGACATCTGCGGAGACAGAAGAGAGCTAACCAGTGAGCTGCGGTGGGCTTGGGGGAGAGCTGCCCCTCATTGGCCCTGAACCTGGACCCCCTCCCCCAACACACACCTCCAGTGTCATTCCAGCCGCCAGTGACCCTGTCTGTACAACGCAGGCCAGAGCTGGGGAGGAGGACCTTTAACACCAGGGTGGCTGCATAAAGGATAACATTCCAGCAACTCCGTGTGGCGGGCGCTGCTCTCCACCCCGTGGGTGTATGCATAGATGCCTGCGTACAAATGAACCTATATTTAAGCTCCCTGACTACTCTGTGAGAAAGTGACTAGTGTTGTTCCCATCCTACGGATGAGGAAACTGAGGCACGTAAGTAACTTGCTCAAGATTACATAGTAAGAGGTGAGCTGAGATCAGGGTGGGGGGCGCACAGCTGTGGTCCTTCCTGTGTCTGTGCCCCTGCCTCTGAGCCCCCAGATGACGACAAGGACAATGACGCTTTGTGAGTATGAACTATGCCACAGGAATGGTGCTGAGGACGCTCCAAGCATCATCGCCCTTCATCTCTACATATCATTGTTCTCAGCTGAACAAATGAGTTATCCACGGTGGGTGAAGTAACCGCCTGAGGTCACAGCGCACAGGGCTGGACTCAGACACAGCACAGCTCTGTCCACACGCCCTAGTCCTCACCACCCGGCACTCTCAAGATGGCAGCGGTGGCGCTGGGCTCGAAGGCTGCCCGTGCCCCGTGCCCCATGGGGGGAGAGGAGCTCACTCCCTGTGAGAAGCAGTCGGCTGGGGTTTCCGTTCACTGCTGTGCACGGAACATCTGGCTGCCAGGGCGGAGGTCAGGAGGCCAGGAAGCTCCTGTTTGCGGAAGCCCTCGCCCGGCTCTTCCCGGTCCTTCTCCTGAACACCTGTCCTCTCCCAGCTGCTCTGGCGCTCGGCTCTGGTGCCCTTCCTGCCTTCTTGGCCCACTGGGCCAAGAGTGGGGACACAGGGGGCCAGTTCCCCAGCCCCTTTGTGGGTGTCTAAGGCCCGAGTCCCAGGTGCCAGCTGGAAGGGGCTGAGGGACTGACTTGGGCGAGGGCCGAGTTTGGAGGCTGGGCGAGGGATGCTTGGTCCGATAACATTCATGAGGTTCTGTCCCTGGGCCCAAGCTGCCCGGGTCCCGCCAGCTCTGCTCAGGTTACCAGCAGCAGCCCTCCTGTGCGGGCCATCTGCTTCTTAAGCCCCCCAGAGACCCGTGGGGATCATCTTACCTCCCAGCCTGGTCCTAATGCACACAGCTCAGCCCACAGGGTGGGGGGTGCGGGCGGGAGACGTGGGAGGACAGCACAGAGGCTCTGCAGGGCTGCACGGGCAGCTGACCCTCTCAGGCTTCAGGGCCAACCCCACCCCTGCCAACCCGGCCCTGGGGGAGGGTGGGGGCCCAGGGGCAGGATCTCCCGAGCCAGCCCCACTAAGGGCAGTGCAGGGCTGACTGTTCTGGGGGCAAAGAAAGAGGCCTTTGCTGAGCGGGGCATCCCCACACTCAGCACCTCCCCCACACGGCCGGGCCCTGACAGCCAACCTCCTGGGCCAGCCCGTGCCATCCGAGTGGCCTCGGGGGCGGCTGGCTTCCTGGGGCCCCTCGCTCTGACCTCTTTGGCTACCACCTCCTCGGCCCCTTCCTCAGCTGGGGAGACCCAGAGCAAAGCCCTCATTCTCAGTCTCCCTGGTCCCTTCCCGGCCAACTGCTCCTCTGACTCCGGACTCCTGCCCCCTTCCACCCCCCATGCCACTCTCCCCTCACCCCGACCTAGAGCCTTGGGGTCGTTTTCGCCCTTCCCACTGAACGCCCGTTCCTGTCCCCAGATGTCTCACGTCCGCCTTCCCATCTGAAATGCAGAAGCCTCCTCCAAGGCCTTCCGGCCGCCAGAGCGCCTGCCAGTCCTCTTCTGAGACACTTATTAGTCAATGCCCTTCCCTGTGGCCCCGCTGCTCCTGCCTCCACTCCCCGGCTCCTCTGTCACTCAGGCAACGTTTATTCTGCATCTACTGATTAAGGAAGGGACTGGGTCTTGTTATGTCTGCCCAGAACCCCACCAGCACCCTGCACTTGCTCCATCATACCACACTGCCCAGCCAGTGTGGCTCGGGGGTTAGAGCATCAGCCTCCGCACTGGAGGGTCTCGGGTTCGATTTCCCATCCAGGGCACGTACCTGGGTTGCAGGTTCCATCCCCGCCCCCAGTTGGGGCACTTGTGGGAGGCAACTAATCGATGTGTCTCACATCGATGTTTCTCTCAAAATCAATGGGAAAAGTATCCTCACTCCTTGGGTGATTAAAAAACACACACACAACAACAACAAAAAACAACCGAGTACCACTGAACACCCCAAATCATCCCCACAAACTGCTTGCTGCCCTCGGACAACACCTCACTGCACAGGGAGAGAGAGTCAGGACAGATCTCAGGGTTTCATTTCCCCAAGAGACCAGGAGCCTGAGCTTGCAGCCTCCTGCGAGGCTGAACACAGTCCAGGCCGGAGGCAGGGAGGAATGCAATGGCCCCATTCAGTCTCTCCCAGTATGGAAAACCCTTGGGAAATAATGCTGGCATTCTGTGCGCTCTTCCAGGGAGAACGAACGTGTGGGTATGTGTGAATTCGGGGCTGTCCGTAAAGCAGAGGCCGCATTTACGTCCACAGGAGGACAGGGCAGCCGTGTGGAAAGGGCACTCTGCATGGCTTGAGCTCTTGGGCTCTGGAGACAAATGGAACAGGCCTCAAATCCCACCTCCACCAGGTACCAGCTGTGTGGTCTGGGCGGGTTACTGAAATCCTGTTTTTCGATTTCTCCCTTCTTTAAAATGGGAATAAGACTTCTTGCCTCGTGGGTACAGCTTTGGAGGGATCAGGTGCGGCAGTGTGTGATTGTAAGTGGCCTGGAGGTGAACTGGGGCTGACATCTTAACTTAAGGCTTCCTGAGAACTTCCAGAACATTCTTCCTCAGTGGACCTGAATGCACAGTAATGACTGGGTTCCATTCATCCACCTGGTCTGATCCAGGAGAAACATCTCTAGTCCTGTCCTACCAGCGCCCCACACAGGACGGGGAGGGGAAGGGGGGAGCCTTGGCATCCGCCTGCCCATCGCCAGGCAGGCTCGTAAGCCAGCCAGGAGCGCTGACATTGAAGGGGAGAATGGAAGGAGGAAGCCGAGCGTGGGAAACGGAGGCAGGAGCAGCGGCTGGGTCTTGACTGAGAGGCAGCTGCCTTTCCCACCCCGAGGGGATGATGTCACCCCCGGAGAGAGAGCCAGGGGCAAGCTGCTGTCTGGTCCAGAGCGTGGGACCTTCTCGATCCCGGGGTTTCTCTGGCCCCAGGACCAGAAGAGGGAGAAGAGAGCAGTGTGGGGTGGGAGGGAAGAAAGGGCCCCGTCAGAGAAGACCCCGAGCTGGAAATCATCAGCACGGAATCCCAGTCTCCAGGCGGGAGGGTGTGGAGTTCCTCTCCGGCCTCCCAGGGCTTCAGGCCCTTCCTGGGTCGGGGACCAAATCACACCCCACTTGGTCTGGGTGGGAATGGAGCTAACAGCTAACTGCTCCATTCTCCATCTTCTCTACTGTGAACATTCTCCTGTCCCAGCGACGGTGTGGGAATCCTTCCTGAGAAAGGCCACACGGCGTCTCCCCTGACACACGCTCCTAGCATCCATCCACCCACCCACCGCCCACCGTCCACCCCGCCCCTCCTGAGCCTCCACGTGTTTCCTTCTGAAATTTGTCTTCATGTCCAACTTTAGTTTCTCTCACTGTGGCTGAAACCAGCCTGGGCTCCCTCCCACATTAGAGCTGGACGCCCAGGCACGCTCCTGGGGTCTGTGCAGAGCCACTGGCTGTGGTCTGAGGCCTGGCCTGGGTCAGGCTGATGCTCGGCCACGTGACTCTGGGCAGATGCACCACCCTGTGTGCTTCGGCTTCTGAATCTGTAAAATGATAACCCTTCCCACGTGGGCAGGGGCCCTCACCCTCCCCTCTCCACGGCCAGATCCGACCCCGTGGTGACCAGGAGGCTGGCAGGGGTGGCAGGAGTCCTCCCCACTCGGAGGTTCAGTTTCTCCCTCAGTGTTTCCAGATCATTCTTCCCAAGACTCCCCTCATGATTTTCACCATATCTGCATATGGCCTAGGCTCTTACTAGTATTTAATACCTTACCTATATCTACGGCTTGTGGAAGTGCTTTTATATAGGAACCTAGATGAAATGCATGTCACCTGCCGGGAGCAAATGGCCGCTCTAAAACTGGTTTTTCATCTGAGCATCACCTACATCACCTTGAGTGCTTCCAGAACATTCTACTGCCTGAGGTTCCTGCGTATTCGTGGGAGGACCGGACCGGACCCGAGCCCCCCAGCCTGGCCCCTACTCAAGGGCTCCCCATGTCATCCTCACCCCTGACTTCTCAGCCTCATGGGATTGTTGTGAAAAGAAACCAGGCTGGCCAGTGGCCGTGCAAAGTCCCATCGTACAGAGAGAAGAACATGAAGTCTGGGATGGACTCCAAGAGCCAGGGAAGGCGCCTCTCCACCAACTCATCAGAGGAGGAAGGGACTGGATGCCCTGGGCGGGAGGGGACGCTGCTGCTGGGAAGCCAGACCCCAGCATCGTGGACCTCCGGGCCCCAGCCCTCGAGGGGGGCGTGTGGGGTCAGCTGTCCATGGCCAGCACCCTTGCCGGGCACTCGCTGGGCCCGCCGTGGTGTGGGAGGAGTGGCGGTGGGAAAGGGGGGCGCCAGCATCCTCGGCAGCTCTCCCGCCCTCTCCTAGCCCCTGACCGGTCCCACAGCTGTGCCTCCAGCAGCCGTCTCACGCCCTCTCCCCCTCTCCCAGCTCAGCCGGGTCCTTTGACACCAGCTCCAGCTCAGCCGTGGGCCTGGCAGTGTGCCCTGCCTGTCTCCCCCCCGTTCCCCTCACTCCCAGGCTCCCCACACAGTGCCTTTCAGCCCCTCTGGAAGCTACAAGGAGGTTCAGGGCCGGAAATGGGAAAAGCCCCGCTTTTGCCAAGCAGCCCATTCTCCAGCCCAGTGAATGGGGACCTTCACAGCCCCTGCCCTTGGCTGGAGGTCTCAACAGGAAGGTAGAGTAGAAACTTTGCCAAGAACCAGAGAGGAAGGACGGGAAAGAAAGGAGGAAGTCTGAGATGGATGAGCCCACTCTCCCATCCAGACCATCTCCCGGGGGCCGTGTGCTCCGGCAAGAAGCAGACAGACAGAGGTGCCCAATCTCGCCCCTTCGCTGGCCTCTCCGCCTCACCAAGCCCTTCTCCCCGACAGCTTCGGCTCCTGTCCCCGGCGGTCGGTCAATCAAGTTCCTCGGGCATCCAAGGAACCTCAAAAAGTTCCCTTCTTTTCTCCTTCCTAGTTCAGGCTCTCACATTCCTGCACGGACTCTTCTAATAGCCTTCTAGCCCATCCTCTGCCTCCGTTTCTTTTTAAAAAAATATTTTTATTGATTTCAGAGAGGAAAGAAGAGGGAGAGAGAAACAGAAATGATGAGAGAGAATCATTGATGGGCTGCGTCCTGCAGGACCCCTCTGGGGATCGAGCCCACAACCCGGGCATGTGCCCTGACCAGGAATCAAACCGTGCCCTCCTGGTTCACAGGTCCACACTCAACCTCTGAGCCACGCCGGCGTTCACAGGTCCACACTCAACCTCTGAGCCACGCCGGCGTTCACAGGTCCACACTCAGCCTCTGAGCCACACCGGCGTTCACAGGTCCACACTCAGCCTCTGAGCCACGCCGGCGTTCACAGGTCCACACTCAGCCTCTGAGCCACGCCGGCGTTCACAGGTCCACACTCAGCCTCTGAGCCACGCCGGCCGAGCTCGTCCCAACTCCTCTTTGCCCCCGCCCTACACATCAAGGGAACTGCAGTGTGAGGTCCTCTGCAAAAGCGTTGACCTGCCTCAGGAAATGTGCTCTTTTGCACCAAGAGCTGAAGGCTGATCCTGCCCTGTCTCCTCTGTCACCATCGTTTCTCCTCCTTTCTTTGCCTTTAGGCCTGGTCCTCCTCCAGATGCCAGAACCTCCTGAACTGTGGCCACTGGCGGCCTACCTTCTAGCAACACCGCGTTGTCCTAGGATGGCCTTCTCCAGCCTGAGAGAAGTCCCTCTCCTGGTTCCCCAGGCCTCAGCTGGGGTGGGCCTTCCAAGAGCTGGCCTCCATCCACCGCCGCCTCCTCCAGGAAGCCCTCCCAGCCTGGCTGTACCTCATGAGCCCCCATCACTCAGCCTGTGTGCACTTTATTTGCTCTCTACTGATCTGAACTCATAAGGAATGCCCTGTGAGCATCTTACATCTGCTTCCTCCGTGTGCCGTGTCTACCCCTTTGTTAGAAGCCCTCGGGGAGTGGAGTGTAAGGAACAGCTGGTCCCAAGGCCTGTGCTCCAGGCAGGGCCCCTCGTTGGCGGCTGGAGCCGGGAGAGATGTGTTCCCTGCCGAGTTGTTGCAGCCCCCAAGCCCCGTGTCCTAATGAAGAAGTGTGTCAGCTGCTGCTACTTCGCTGCCACATTTCATCCCTGAAACCCGATCCTGCCGTCCCCGTCCAGGCAGGGCCCAGGGGCCAGTTCTCTAGACATTAACCACATGGAGCCAGGATCCCCAAACCCTCGGCCTCCCCCGCCCCCACCCGAGCTCACTCATTACAGAGCAAATATTCTGCTTCAGGAAACTGGGAAGCTCTGCTGCTTTGGTTTTCAGGAACAGACTCTTCTTGTCCAGCTTTCCTGGGCCAGGGACAGGGCTGGGAGGCAGGAGGGGAGCGAGAAGGCCTCGGACAGAGACCGCTTCACAGCCCCTGACTGTTCCCCTTTCCAGCAGGTTTAACCCACAGTGTCTGTGGGACCCATGCTGCTGGAAAGGAATTTCGTGGAATAAATGTCGAACTTGACCGATATTCCACAAGTGCCATTCCTGGGCACGCACTGCAAAGCCAGTCCTCCTGGGTGGCAGGGATGGTTCTGGCTGGGAGGAACACACACACACACACACACACACACACACCCTCAAACTCATGACAAACTTCATGCTTTCCCCACCCTACTGCAGACCTGGGGGATCAATAAGCCGACACCTCCTATTCCAACCAAGCTGCATTGAATTCACCCCCCATGACCCTTACAAGAGCCAGAGGGCTGAGCCAGGGCCAACTCAGCTCTGCTTTCTCCTTCACTCCCATTGGGGAAACTGAGGCTCTGAGATTTGGCTCAGACACCTAAACCCTGGGCTGAGGTGTCAGGGAGTGAAGGAGACGCTAACAGCTCTGCCTGTCACTCCTCTGTCTCCTTTCCCTGGCAGGCGGGCGGGTGGGCACAGGGGCGGGGCTGGAGCCCCATGGGGGGGGCGGGCATAGCTCTCCCATCTGAGTGTCATTCTGGGCCCCAGGCCAGGCATTTGGCTTCCTCTCCAAGAGAGTCAAAGGCTGAAGCTGCTCAGACAAAGGGCCAAATGAAAGCTAATGGGGAGCAGGGAACTTCAGCCTCTCCCCTTCCTCTTCCTGGGGACCAGGGGCTCGGGCCCTTGGCAGGAGACGGTGCAAACCAGGACCTGGAGCTCAGCTCGGTGCAGATGCCTGTTTGCCTTTCCTATTCTCCTGGCACCCACAGGCTCTGTCTTCCTCCCCTCACTACCTCCCACCTAGGGTGCATAAAAAATGCAAATAGGTAGGATTTTAAAATTCCAGCCCATGCCAGGAACACCCACAAACCCTCTATTTAGGCAGATCCTGAGGTGGGTGGTGTGGTCCCAGATTCCAAGCAAAAAAAAAAAAAGATTCTGCTAGATTCTTTTCTCAGCATCGGCCTTGGACTTCAGACAGTATCTGTGATGATCTTGACCTTCCTCTCTGGTGCTGGACAAACCCATGGGAAAGGTCAGAACTGTGTGTGTGTGGGCTGGGCCAGTCAGCCCCAACTGTCTTGGGAAGCATGTGAAACTAGTCGGAGGGGACAGGATGGAGACTCTTCTGTCGCTCACTGAATTCACGGGGTAACTTTCCCTTCTGACTGTCCCACAAGGACTTCAGGAGGAAGTACCAGGAGCACCCGGACCTGAGAGGGCAGGCCCTGGAGCGGCGGACAGGGAGCCTGACCATCGCTGAGAACACCTGCCCTCTGCACTCCTCTCCCCAGCGCTGCCCTGCCAGGCTGCCAGGCTCCCTCCCTCCGCAGCGGGAAGAGTGAGGGGTTTGCAGGCGGGAGGGGAGAAGATGCCAGGGATGGCAAGCCCAGGGCTGGCACTGCCTGGATCCAGGTCTGCTGTTGTGAGCCTGGGTGCCCCCGGCTGTGGAAAGTTAAGAGGAGGAGGAGGAGGAGGAGGAGGAGGAGGAGGAGGAGGAGAGAAAAGGTGAGGCTGACAAGTCGTCGACTCCCAGAGAAACACTCTAAACGGGCAAAAACAGACAGAGGCGAGGACACAAGAGAGCCTGGCGGTTGAAGGAACATGGTGGCAGGTAGGGGGGCAGGTATCTGAAGTCAGTGAGAATCAACCAGAGTTGGGGCAGGCTCCCCACCACACTGAGCTCCTTCTCCCGGACCCAGCACCCCCGCCCCCAAAAGCCCCCAGCCCAGGCCTGACATCTGGCGGGGCCTCCGCAGCTCCCGCTCCGATCTGCCAGGCGGTTCCCTCCGCCCGGGCGGGCCCTCCCCCGCCGTTCCAGCTGCCAGCCCCCTCCCTGCTGGCAGGCAAGCCCGGGCAGACAGCCGGCCCGGCGGGCCCCCGCAGCCACGGCGGCTCTGCCAAGCCCGGCAGAGTCGGGGGCCCCAGGCGGTGCCAGCTCCCCTCGAGCGACCAGTCCCCGGCTGACCTTCTGCCCCGGGCAGGATCCGGCCCGCGCACGCTCCCCAGCGCCCCGCCCGCCCCAAATCGCCCTGAGCCACCCCAGAAGCCGGGCACCCCGTGTCCCTCTCTTTCTCTCTTTTTTCTTTTCCTGTGTCTATGAGTTTTGTTTTATTTTTTTGCTTAATCCCTACACCTTTTTCACGCAGCCCCTCAACCGCGCCCCGCTCCTCCTATGCGGGCGTCTAGGTCCCACTCCGCCGCGTGTGCGCGCGTCCCGGTGTGCGCCCTCGGTGCGCGCCCTCTTTTCTCCCCAGGGATCCCTGGAACCTTTCGGTCTGGGTTGGGTTAGCTCGGTCTCTGTCACTTGTTCCTGTGGCCTCGCTCTCACACAATCTTTGCTTCAAGTTTCCTCGTGGCCCTTTTCCCTCGGGACAGGCCTTGCCCTCTGCCCGCCAGTGCGCGTCCCCTCTCCCCTCTCCTCCTCGGCCTTCCTCCTCCCGCGCGCGTCCGGGCTCCCGGGGTCCGGCGAGGCCAGGTACCCATCGGGGGCGCACCCCGCCCAGGCGCCCGCTCCTCTCTTACCAGCTCCTGTTTGAGGCGGCGCAGATAGCAGTCCATTTCCCCGCTCTTCTTCCTCATGCGCCCATTTGCCGGGCTCGGATCCACCCCAGAGTCCCAGCCCCACCGGCACCGCGCGCCCCGCGGGCTCCTGCCCCTGCGATCCGCGCCTCTCGCAGCTCTGAGCGGAGCTTGCGGGACTTGGAGCGGCTTCCCCGGCTGCTGCCTGCGCGCGGCCCGTGCCGGGGCGGAGGGAGGAGCGGGCTAGCCTATCAGCGTTCAGGGGGGATGCCCTCAGCCAATCAGAAGAGCGCACGGGGGGCGGGGCGCGGGCTGGGCGCACGCTGGCGGACCGTGACCCGGCGGGGGGTTGCGCTCGGCCCGGGCCGCCCCTCCTGGCCCCTCCTTGGGGCGCTGGCGGGGGACACCTGGTCCTGGGCAGCACGGCGCGGGGCGCAGGGACGCCGGACTGCACCGACGCCCGCCGGCGAAGCACGTGAGCCCTGTCTGGTCACAACGAGAGCATCGTCCTACGGGTGGGCACCGGGTAGCGGTCTCAGAAGGAGGCTGAGTGCTTAGTATCAACCCCTTCGCCGAACTCGGACCCTCCGTCCTCCGCCGCGCAGCAGCTCTTTGTTTGTGTGTTTGTTTGTTCGTTTCCCCCGAGGTGGACTCTGGGCGCGTGGCTCCCCCCACCTCCTCGTGGAGGGTCCTCCCAGCCGGTCTGTTCACTTATTTAACACATTGAAGGCTCGCCGCCCTCCCCTCCAGGTTGTAGGTCCTGGGAGGCTGCGTGGGACAGGCCCAGTCTCTGCTCCCAAGAACGTACATGGGGCGGGGACAGGAGAAGAATGAGACAAACACGTAAGAAAACGCGGTGATTTTATGAAAACATAAAACGGAGGGACGCTTGCGGCTGCTCGCAGTAGCTGGGCGGGGAGTGGAGGAGCAGGCCTTTCCCGTGCCCGGTGCCCAGGTGGCCCCCGTCTCCCTAACGCGGGAAGCGCCCCGTACGGCCGGGGAAGGGAGAGGGACTCAGAGGTGCTCCGATCCCATTCAACAGGCACCGCCGGGGCGCCCGAGGTGTGCGAGCTCCGACCGGGCCCTGGGCCGGGGAGTGTCTGCCGATGAGCCCGAGAGGGGCCGCCGACCCGCCCGCCGCTGCTCCGGGCGGAGCTCGGATCCACCCCGCCGGACTCCGTGCGCCCAGGCGCTGCGCCGCCCGGCCTGGCCCGCGGGGGGGCGGTGTGGCACGGCTCGAGAGTAATTAGGGCAATTAGTGGCGTGTGGTTTCAAGGTAATTAACGGGGAACGAGTGCCCCAAGCAGAATTTAGGGTCTCCGAGCGAGACAGAACCTTGAAGACAAGGCGAGAAGAGGGAGTGCAGGCGCGGCCATTCCACTCCGTGTCAGCGAAGAGCGCCTCTGCTTATCCTGGGAGATGAGAGAGAAGGAAGAGGGATGCAAATGAACATCTTTAGACGTGAAGACTTTGCAGAGCCCCTTCTCCCAGGTCCTCAATTACAGTGACGTGCCCACGTGTTTCGGCCTCGCGCCGAGAGCCCTGTGGGGAGAAGCTGAAGCGGTAGCCGAGGGATGGAGGGAGGAAAGGAGAGGCGCGGGTCTGCTTCCGTGACCTCTCGTCAAGCCCAGGTGCCCACCCTCCCTTCGAGGTCGCTGTTCAGGACCCCGCATGGGTCAGAAAAACCGACACCCGCGGGATCATGCTCCGGCATTTCCCACGAGCGCTGGGAGAGCCTGAAATTGCATTTCTCTGCTCCCTGGAGGCCGCCCCGCTGGCCCTCCCCACCCTCTGGCTTCCTTGCAGCTGTGAGCTGAGATGCAGTGGTTCTCAACCTTCCTAATGCCGCGACCCTTTAATACAGTTCCTCATGTTGTGGTGACCCCAACCATAAAATTATTTTCGTTGCTACTTCATAACTGTAATGTTGCTACTGTTATGAATCATCATGTAAATATCTGATATGCAGGATGTATTTTCAGGGGTCGCGACCCACAGGTTGAGAACCGCTGTCAGGGCTCCTTCCCGTGGGCTGGAGTGTCCAGAGGGGAGCCACCCCCAAGGCCCGAGCTGCTGTCCTCAGCCCCCTGGGCCAGTCCTGGAGGTGAACCCTATGGTGTGGGGTAGAGAGAGGAGCCAGTCCACAGCTGATGGGAAGACCCCAAAGGGGGTTCCCCAACCCGAGGGCAGAGCTTCCTCACTGACACCGAGCACACCTGTGGTCTGTGGTTGCCCTCCTCTTCAGAGTCAAGTTTAAGCTGGGGTTTCTGCATCCCGAGGGCTCAGGCACTGGACTCCTGCGGGAGGATGGGGGTGGCTGCCCTCACAGCTTCCGGCACTGAGGCTGGGCTCATGGCAGAACCTGGGACTCCAGACTCTTGACAACACGGGATGATGTTGCGCAAATGCTTTCCTTCCACTGGCCTCAGTTTCCCTGGCTGATGGTTTAAACCTCTGTGAGTCTAACCCTTTTATACTCCTCAGAAAACTCGACTCCCACAATGATCCGTGTAGTCAGGACGAGGGGAATCCGTCTTAGAGATAAAGGCTATGTCATCAGCAAAGCCAGACCGCATTCCATCCTCAGCAGATGACTGTAGTCTCAGCGCCGTGCTCGAAGGAGGTCCCGGAGAAGTCGGAGGTGCTATTTCTGTGCGGCTCCCACGGGACTTTGGAGGACAATTACTGTCAAACTCTGAGTCCTTCCGTGATGCTGGGCCATTGTGACTTTCTTGCTCCCTGTCCCCTGAGAAGGCCAAGGACACACCCGGGGCTGTGGGGCTCTCTCACCTTGTTCCTGAAGAGGTCATCTGGGCAGAGCAGGAGGCAGGAGAAGGAAAAAGGGCTGCTCCCCTTCTCTCTTTTTCTAAAAAGGTTTAAGTGGTAGAGAATCAAGCCTGTTGCCATGGTTATATAAACATGGGTAAATATTTCTGGGCTGAGGATGGGGGGCAGGGATATGATCCATTTTTGCAGAAGAGGAATCAAATGGTCAGCCTCCTCCCTTCTGCCCCCCAAAAGTCAACCTCGAGGGAGGATGAGATTATCTCACTTGGAAATGAGGACTAAATCGGAGATTTTGAGATTGGTTTTGAACATGCTTTCTCACAGCCACCACCCTGAGCTGGGCTGGAACCCTGAGCAGGCATCTCAGCATTTACCCCCTGCCGGTGGGATAAGTGTAAGGGAGATGGAAATGCCGTCTGTGGGTGTCAGACTCTTGGGGTTGACCCAGCCTAGTGAGGGAGGGTGGCCCCTCTGTCCCACTGCCAGAGCCGGAGGGTCCTGGCACCGATGACTAAGCTCACAGGGAGGGGCAGAACCAGCTGTGTCCCAACAGGGCTCAGATCCTAAACTAAACAATGGAAACACTGCCATTCTCCTGGCCCGGATCCACAGCCCCCACCTGGAGCACCCGCCCCCCAAGTCCTGGCTAGCTCCTGCAGGCCCACCCCGGGGTGAGGTGATGTCCATCTCATCGCCATTGGCAACAGAAGGGCTGGGGGCTCATCCTGATGTGAGGAAAGAAACACGTGACCACACGCCGTCTGGAAACCTCATCATCACATCACCCTCCCTAGGGTGGGGTCTACGTCCCCAGTGCCTCACGCCTCCACCCCTTGTGGCTGCCAACAGCCATTACCCGCCCCCCGCCCCCCTACCGGCTCCCCCAGGCCTCCTGAGCACCAACAGGAAAGGCTGACCCTAGAGATAAACACGTGTTGTTGGCAAGAGTTCAGATATCACTGCGAACTGATCTCTCCAGGCGAGCAGGCCCAGAGGTGCTGAGCAGAGACTGCGTGTCTGAGTGCGCAAACACCAGGGTGCTGAGAGGTGGCGGGGGCGGGGGGGGGGGCGCGGGGGGGTTCTGGATGGAGGCCCAGCTCTTCTCTGAAGAATCTAACTCCTACCTTTCATGGCATCGTCCTCTGTCCATCTGACAGAGGGCTGGGCGCCTTGCCTGTTCCAATCCCAACTCCAGGGAGACAGCAGAGGGAGGAAGTGGCCTCTATGCTGGGGGCCTCTCGGTTCCCAAAGGAAGATTCTCTTTGGGTTTTAATCGAAGACTCTTTGGACTTGGTAGAGGAATCAAAGACTGCTCGTTAACAGCTCCTTAGCTTTTGGGGTCTTCCAATGTAGCGTGTCATTCTCCCCACTCACAGACGGAGCGCTGAGGCCCAGAGACTTTGGTCTGTGTGGCGATGCAGTAAAGTCTCCCTGTCTCCAAGGTAACCCCTTTCTGGTACCCTGGTCTGCAGAAAGCAGGATTGCTGAGATGACTGGGGCCGCGGAGGGAGAGAGTCCCGGTAGCTCCCCCTCCATGGCACCGCCATGGCTTTTGCACGTAGCACTAACCTAGACATCGCTCCCACAGCCTTACCTTCTCTACAAAGTCACCTGGCGGCAAGACGAGGCTGTTGGTTATGCAGGAGCTAAATTTTTTTTTTTTTTTTTTTTGGAGGAGAGAAGAAAGGTATTGGAGGAAGAAATAGAAGGACAGTAAGTCCTTACTTATCGCTGTCGATGGGTTCTGAGACTTTAGCGAAACGACATGTAAGGAAACCATTTTTACCGTAAGCTAATCGATACAAACAAGAGTTAAGTTCCCATGGATCTCATAAAGGAACATTGACTGAGATGCCCTTACTCGAGGGCCTGCTCTGTAGTTCTTTGAGAAAACTCCGTGTATGAATGGGCTAACTCATCTGAATAATTCAGAGGGAATTTTAAGTGCAAAATTAGGCTAGTTCAAATAATATACAGAGCCCTTCTTGGAATTAGTTGCAGCTCTGGGCCTGGTGCTTATAGTACCTGAGTGATGGCTTGTTGCTATTTGGAAAGCAAATATTTCCATTTTGTAAACATTTGCTGGAAAAGCAAACATTTTTTTCAACTGCAAAACACCTGAAGAATGCCAGGGCACAGCTAAAGGAAACACTTATGAGATTTGTGCAAACGATCGCTGGTGTACTGCCCTGACAAGGAAAGGGGCTCGCTCGGCACGCTCCTGGGGGACATTCGGCCGCATCTGACGTTCCAGAGGCCCCACGCTGGCTTCCCTGTGGCCTCACCATGGCCTGCAACTCAGAGCAAAGGCTCATTTGATCACATACCACTCGGCCATCGCCACCAGCTTCTAGTGGCTGTGGGCGAGGACCAGGGGTTGGCAGCCTGCCAGGGAGAGACTTGTTAGCGAGAGAGAAAGGAGGCTGCCTGCTCCTCCTCCCCGGGCTGTGCAGTGAGGAGGGAAAGAGGTCACGTCTCGGGTTTGGCTTAGCGCAGCGGTCGGCAAACTCATTAGTCAACAGAGCCAAATACCAACAGTACCACGATTGAAATTTCTTTTGAGAGCCAAATTTTTTAAACTTAAACGATATAGTTAGGTACACTGTTATTAATTAGGGTACTCCTAAGGCTTAGGAAGAGCCACACTCAAGGGGCCAAAGAGCCGCATGTGGCTCGCGAGCCGAAGTTTGCCGAACACGGGCTTAGTGTGTCTTCGCTTCCACCAGGCAGCTCCACCTCCGCTCCTTTTCAGGGGCCAGAGACCTGTCTTAGCCCCATCAGACCTCAGCCCTGGGGGATGGTGGAGATTTCGGCCTGGACACCCTGAGGGGACCCAGTGTCAGGGTGACAGCCGCTTCTGTGGAGGCCTCTGCTCACCTGGGGTTTTGTGGGGTGGGCAGCGGCTCCCGGCAGCAGCAGCGGCAGCGGCAGCGGCAGCGTTCCGTACCAAGACAAAGCCTCAGGTTTCCAGAGCGGAGAGCCAAGGAGGCCAAGGAACACTGTCATCGCTTAACAAATGAAGACACATATTGAAAAACAGGAGCTGAACATGCAAAGGAGCTCGGGCTGTTCCCGCCCCACCCCCTCCCGCCTGCGGACAGGTTTTCTTTGCTGTGATTATTCCCCATGAATCATCATCCACCGCAGTGACTGAGGTGACGGAGAGTGAATAATGAACCCCAAATGGGCTTTTGTGTCTCTGCCTGGAGGGTTTGGGACATAACTAGCATTTTCATCTTTCTGACTTAGCGTCACAGCATCGGGGGGCTGAGAGGGACCTTCTAGATAATCAGGGGACTGTGAGCTCGTGGAAAGACCAGAAGTCAGGGCTGGGGCGGGGCGGGGCGGGGGTGGGGGCTGCGCATCCAGCCTGCGGCTGACACAGGGCTCCTCCGTGCATTCAAGGCCTTCCTTGTGTCAGGCTCTGGCCTGCTCCTCCCAGACGCTCGAGGCAGGGGCTCCTCTGCCTCCATCCTGCAGATGAGGAAGGAGACAGGGGCCAGAACCCTCCGGGCACCAGAGGCCCTGGCTCGGGCTCCGGAATCCACACCCTTTGGAACGGACGAGTTATTTTATTTTAAAACTTTTCTGTTTGTCAATCCTCACCAGAGGATATTTTTTTTCCATTGCTTTTTAGAGGGAGTGGGAGGAAGGGAGGGGCCGAGAGAGAGAGAGAGAGAGAGAGAAACTTCGATGTGAGAGAGACACGTCATTTGGTTGCCTCCTCCATGTGCCCCAACAGGGGCTGGGGATTGAACCTGAAACCCAGGTATGTGCCCTTGATGGGGAATCGAACCTTTCGGTGTGTGGGCCGACGCTCTAACCACTTAGCAACACAGGCCAGGGCGAGACAAGTAACTTTAATCTTTTTGGCTCTGCTTTCTCCTCTGCGCTCCCTAAAGTTTGAACACTCTAACGTTTCCTGCCCAAGCACTTCATTTTACAAGTCAGGAAAGTGCAGAAAGGTTAGGATTCTCCCTCGTCACTCACGTTGCTAACGGCAAAACCAACCCAGAAAAGCAGACCCACCGATCTTTCTACCCTGTCCACCAGGCAGGCCCCCCCCCCCCCCCCCGCCCCCAATCTCACTTCGGCAGGTGTTTCTAGAGGAACCCAGCTCCTGGCCTTTGAGACCATCGCTGCTATGGTTTCAGATGATAGACTGGAGGTGTCAGGATGGGTGGGGCCAGTCACAGCACCAGGCGAGCTTAGGAGGCTGGTGTTATCTGCCTAACCATCTTGGACCCCTCTGTCTGTCTGCTGTGTGCTATCTTTCTCAGGGATCGGAATCATGCGGTAACCATGGGAACAAGCATGATGATGCCGTGTCTGGCGTGGCACATACACGCTCTCCCCAGGGAGTGGTGTTTATACTTGCTTGTCCTCATGGAGAAAATGTGTGTCCGTCTCTCACCCAGACATCCTTCAGGGGGCAGTGGTGACAGTCTGCCCCTCCCTACCCTTCCCCCTGCCCTTTGTTCCCCGTTCCCTGATGCAGTCATTCCCGGGGGGTGGTGAGTGTGCCCTGGGGGGAGGCAGGGTCCAACCGTGTACTCAGCAGCCAGCGTGCACCTCCCTCAGCACCCCATCCTGGGGTTCCCCTGCCCCCTCCCGGGGAAGGAGAATTGGAAAGGGGGTATCAATACACAGATCCCAGAGTGCCTCCCAAGTGGGGACAGGGCACCCGGGCGAGGTGTTAGTATCCGTGTGTGTGCGTGTGTGTGTGTGTGTGTGTGTGCATGAGCGTGTGAGCGTGCACAAGGCTCAGACACTGAAATGCACTCTCACCCACCGGGGAGTGGAAAGTTAGCCTTGGCAGGTGAGGACGCCAGCGGGTATCGGTGTGATCTTCTCCAGTTGCTGTTGCTGGTGTTGCTGACACTCTCTCCCCCTCCCCTGAATTGTAATGAGGCGGCTGGGCAGCGGCTGGGAAGGGCCTGGGCGTGTGGAGAGGGGCGTGAGGCCTGCGATGACCTCCTGGCTCTGGAAGCTGGCCGTGCGTGTGGCAGGTGGGCTGCACTGAGGCAGCTGAGAGTTGGCATGTGCCCGTGGCCCACAAAGCAAGCTGAGTGGCTCCGTCGCTCTGGTGGGTGGGAGGAGAGATGGCAGTCCAGGGACTAAATCGGGGACGTTCTGCCATATGGCGGATGTGGGAGGCGACGCGAGCCTGACGGCAGGCAGGGAACCTGGGGTCTTGGACGGGCTCTGCTGCCTCCAGACGACCCTGAAAACGGCCCTATAACCTCTCCACACCTCGTTCACTCTACTGTAAAGTGAGGCAGGTAATCCCAGGCTACCTGCCCGTGGGAAGGGAAAGTGTCTACAGGCCCTTTGGAAGGTCAAGAGCACGGTGGCCAAGCGCATGCTCGGAGCCTGGGGGCGGCAGCAGTCCGCCGGGCATCTGTGTCGCAGCCTGAGCTCGGAGAGGGACATGCGCACCTCACACCCACACCCCTCACCTCCCATCTCAGGCGGCACAGGGAAGGGGTGGCTGCTGCTCTCGGACCGTCTGGTCTTCCCACCGCCTGGCGCTGGGCCCCTGCCCCCCACCCGAGGCGACGATCCCTCTGCCCTCCCTCCTCTGCTCCCCGCCTGTCAGTTTAATTTAACGAGGTTGCGGGAGAGGTTTGATCTAATCAAGCTGGTTGCTGTATCCATTCTGCTCCGAGGTCCCTGGGTGTCACCACCGAGGCTCCGATTAGGCAGTGACAATTACCTTTTCTGCCCTGGCTGGTGTCCCCCCACCCCCCTCCTGTCCCAGGAGGGACCTGGGAGGCAGGCCAGGCTCCTGGGACCTAAGAAAGATGCTGAGGATCAAAGGAGGGACTCGTCTGGCCAGAGAAAGCCCCTGTCTGCCTTACGTGGCCTGGTTTAGAGCTGAGGGCAGCCCGAGGGGTGGGGGGTAGATCATGTGAGTAGCGCTGCCTTGAGCGGCTCGAGGCGCCTGAGGACAGAGCTGTGCAGCATCTGTGCCATCATCGATGGCCCTGGAGATAAACCCAATTTGCCTCATTGTCAGGACCCGGGTGGAGGGTGAGGGGTGGCGGGTGGGGTTGGGGGGTGGGCCCTGGGGGTAAGGGACCCGTATGCTTTTTTCCAGGTGCTCTGCCTGGATTCTGGGGTCCGGAGCTGGGAAACAGCAACAAAAACAGGTGAGACTCCATCCGTCTGAGTCTCCTTTTTTGGCAGGACATCAGCAGTGGTCGGACGAGCTGCTCCCTGGAGCAGGGTTCAAGGGGCGGTGTGGGGTCACCGGTGTGTGTGCCTTGTGGGGAAGGAGGGTTACGGGGGTCGGGGGTGGTGGTGTGTGTATAATGTCAGGCTGGAGAGGAGGCCAGGGGGTCTCGGTGCAGACACCTCAGAGTTCAGAGGTTTCAAATTCCAGAAGAAACCTCTCCTCTGGCCTGTTCAGCCTCCCATGTCCCTCCTCTGCCAGGAAGTGGGTGCTCAGCACTTCTGTTTCCGGGCAGCTCACTGGAGAGAGACAAAGGCCCCCAAAGGCCAGGGTAGTCCTCAGCGGGGGATGCTTTTTGCCTTTTGCTCCTTTGTGTCACCTCCTCCCATCGGGCTGGGCAGCTGACAGGTGCAGCCTTCCCGGGCCCCTTCAGGGTCCCCTCCCGGGCGTTCGTGTCTCCCCCAGATATCCAGCAGACAGCATCCTCCTTGGAGCCGCTATGACGAGCAGACACCCTCCTGACAGCCCCAGCGAGAATCCCTCCAATGCATATTCTATTGAGTGCATCTCCCCGCGGCTGACAGCCGCTTTATCAATTACATTCCACGTTCCCAGCCTTCAGAGACGCCACGGGTCTCCCACCTAATAAATCACAGCCCCCCAGTTATTGTTAAATGTCCCATCAGTCTCTAATAAAATCCCTGCCAACAGGGCCAGGTTATTTATTATGCTGCCCGGACGAGAATGAATGGGGCCCCGCTTTCACACGGAGAAGAGCGAACGTGACGCCTCCGTCCCTGAAGACTGAGGCTCTGATATTAAAGGGGCAATTAATCACCGCGGGCCTTGGGCAGAGGGGCGTCCCGTCTGGAGAGAGGGAGGATGGTCTGGCAGGTAGAGTTCAGGGACCCCGCCTTTGCTGCCCTCCCCCCTCTCCTGTGGGAAAAGGTCTGAAGGTCTGGTCGCCCCCTAGGCCATGGGAGCAGCCACTTCGGATTAAGCAGGATCCTGAATAATAAATTCTGTCCAGAGGGCCAGGTACTAGTACTTGACAAACTTGAGAGAACACGTTTATTGATGGTGCCAGCCCACTGAGCAGATGAACTGAATGAAGAACTAATATAGGAGCCAGGCTGGTGTGGCTCTGAAAGGGCGAGGGCTACGCCCTCCATCTTGCCCCGAATCCTCCATTTTGGGGCAGCAGCCATAGCCATGTGCTCAGCAAGGAGCTTCTTCCCGGAAGCCCAAGCCTCTGCTAGCCACACCTAGGATTTCTTTAAACTAACCAATGATAATCAAGGGAAGTGCGCGCCATAGATACGACCACATCCTGTGTAACAAGACACCGACTTGCGCCTGGCCAATCGGCAGGGCCCACAGTCCTCTCTCCTCCCCTTACTATAAAACCCCTCTACCCACAAAGCTCGCTCTCTCTGCCTCTTGTCACTGCATCGGCGAGTGTGGTGGACGGGGAGCACGAGATAGCTTGAATAAAGACTCTTATGCTTTTGCATCCGACACGGCTGGCTCCCTGGTGTGGTCTCTTGGGGATCCTGAAATCTGGGCATAACAGCTCAGTGGTGGAGCATCAACCTGTGAACCAGGAGGTCACAGTTCGATTCCTGGTGGGGCGCATGTCCAGGTTTCAAGCTTGATCCCCCGTGTGAAGTGTGCAGGAGGCAGCCGATCAATGATTCTCATTATTTATGTTTCCATCCCTCTCTCCCTCTCTGAAATCGATAAATACATACATGTTAAAAGAATGACTATAGGAGGGAAAGAGAACTCGGGAACAGGTGCTCAGTCACTGCTGGCTGGACATGGGCACGTAGGTAGCACTGGCGCTGGGAGAGCCATGTGCCACCACCGACTGGACCCAGGACCTGTGAGGTGCAAAGCGGCCCTTGCAGTCACCTCCCAGGTAGTTCCCAAACTCCCATCATGCTCCACGGTCTGCAAGTTAAAATCCAAACTCCTCCCCTTGGCCGTCAATCCAATCCTACTCTACAATGTCTAACTGTATTTCTCTTTATTGCTACATAACACTCCCCCCGCCCCCTTTCCCGAGAACACAGCACACTCATTTCTTAGTAAGTTTTTACTGACTTCAGAGAGAGGCGAGGGGAGAGAAACATCAATGATGAGAGAGAATCATGATCGGCTGCCTCCTGCACGCCCCCTACTGGGGATGGAGACAGCAACCCGGGCCTGTGTCCTCGACCCACCTGGAATCACTGACCTCCTGGTTCATGGGTTGATGTTCAGCCACTGAGCCACAGCGGCTGGGCAGCACTCATTTTACATGGGTTGTGGTGGCAGACAAAGTCCTCCCTAAGGTGGGAGGGATGTATCTCCGCAGCCTCTTTTCCTGGTAACTGCTGTCATACTTGCCCCCTTCGCACTAAAGGCCTGCGTTCCCTAAACGACTATGGTTTCTCCCGCTTCCACGCCTTTGCACAAACTGTTCCCTTTGCCCAGAATATCTCTCTAACGTGTCTGCCTGGGGAGCTCTCCAGCCCCCACTCACTGCCTGGTGAACCCCTTACCTACGTTCGCCTCAGCATCAGCCACAGAAGCCAGCCCCAGGGCTTCCTGGGACTCGAGCTCTCTCTCCTGGTGCCGTGGTCTTGGCAGCGATGCTGGCCTTTGGGATGGGGATGAAGAGGATGGGGCGGGGGGGGCGGGGGCGGGGGGGGGGGCGAAGAAAGCGATTGCTCTCTGAATGCCAAACGCGGTTTGCCTCGGTTTCTCAGAAGGGTTTCCTCTCCCCCACGTGAGAGACCCGGGAGATGTCAGTCCTGCGTGTGATTTTACACCGCCCCCTGCGGCCTGCGTGTCGCCTCCTGGATCAGCGCCTCCTCTGCGCCTGTGTCTTTCTCCCTGAAGGCAAGGGCTCTGTTTTGTCCTATTTTTGTTTGGCTGATTCATCTGAGGTGTTCGGGAGATTTTTGTGGAAGGATGAATAAAGAGATGTTTGTGGATGGAATGCAAATGGAAACGTTGCCTACCCTTTGTTGCTTTGAGTGTCAAATGAGAAGAAGTGGCTATAAAAGCTTAGGACAGTCCCTTTTTTTCACATTTTCCCACAGATCCTCACCCCCCGGGGCGGGGGGTGGCGTGTTCCTGCCTTTACTTACATTATCTTCTTTCCCTCGGGGTATAGGAACCATTCGAAATCTGAGTCTTACTCCCTCTTCTCCCGGCTCCCAGGTACCTGAGGTGAGACAGGCTTTCCAGGCAGAAGGAATCGCATAAAAGGAGGCTGGGCACCCGTTGCGATTTTATCCCGGGGTCATGCCTTACCAAGCTCTTCAGTGGTCTCTTACCTTTGCGTTTTATCTTTACAGCGCCCAAAAGTGTGATCAACCACATGATTGCAACTTTTGGCTACTGAGGAAAACACTGTATTGATTTGTGTTTTTACTTATAGCAATACAATCGACTCCCAGTAACCCTACTGCAACATGTGTGTCATAACCAGCCAATGCAGTCACAGAATGCTGCTAACAGTGCAAGTGTTCCTGTCTGGAAAACTAGTCTTTTTGTTTCCTTTGGCAGGAGAGCTGGGTCTCCGGCAGTGACGGTTTGAGTTCTGCAGACCACTCCTGTGGGCATGGAGACGCGGCAGGGACTCTTGAGCAAGAGAGGGTCAGCCCGTCGATCCATGTTTCTGAGGTCCACCACCAGCCTGGTGCTGGGCTGGAGAGCCTGGGGCCCCCGAAATTCCTTCCTTCAGAAGCTCATCGTTTCTTGAGTGTGAGGGGCAGACATGTAAACAAGGAACAAGAACATGGTGAGAGCTAGACTGGAAGTATGTGCGGTGTGGAAGGGGAGCCTGGGGTGGGGAATAAAAAAGGTGGTCACGAGGAACAGGATCTGAAGCTGGACCCAAACAACCGAAGAGACCCTTGCAACCTTAAGGAAAATCACGCCATCACCCGTGGGGTGGGTGGCTGGAGTGGGAAGAAGCTGGGCAGGACATCATTCAGCAGGTGGTCGCAATAGTCAGGATGATGAAGGGACCTCATAGGGCAGGTGCTGTGGAGACTGGAGAAGAGGAACAGGTGAGATATATGGAGACACAATGACCTGCACCAAATGGTTAGAAAGGGGAGAGGGATGGTAGAAGGTGAAGTCGAGAATAATTCCCACGTCTGTGAGATTTGGGGGTTGCCGGGGTTCTTGTTCCAGCATCTAGAAGGGTTCAGCAATCTGGAGAAGGGGCTGTGTGTAACTTAAATAGAGTCCAGAGACGAAGCATAATTTTGAAAGGCATCTGGGGGTCAGAGGAGCCTAGCTAACGAAGCTAAGTTCTCCTGGTCTCAGGACCCCATGCTTTTTATTAACACAAATTGTCCTGAGGCGAGGCAGAGATATACACTTCAAAGGGTCAGGTTTCATTTACTGAGTCCATTGCCAGATTGGAAGACTTGCCTACGGCTGTTCAGGTGTTTGGCCAGTAGGAGGCAATATCATGTAGATAAAGATGCCCTGAGCTGTCTGGCAGCAAACAATCAATTTAATGCCTCCGGTCCAGGTTTGGGGAAATGCCCTGGCCACTCCAGGTGATGCAGCCCTGCTGAGCATGCTGGAATGGCTCCCGGCAGGGGATCAGGTGGGTAAGAGAGGTGGGGTACTAAGAGGAAGCCTGGCACCTTTCCCGCCCCCTCCCAGGGGTTCCCCTTGTTTCCTACGGACGGTTGACATTTTCTACATTTCTAAGCAAAATGCATCTATAGGACCCTCTTTCAATGAGATTGTCATGCCCAACTCCGTCCTACAGGCTTTGGAATCACCGAGTGGTGTGTGTGTGTGTGCGCGCGCGCGCACGCATGCACAATGGAAATGTAAGGACCAGGATTATAAGGACAAAGGAAAAAGTTGGGTTTGGATGCAGAATTTTTTAAGTTTGGAATTGTGAATAAGTTGCAGACATGGAATCATGACTAAAGCTTGTTACAGGAAATCAGTTATTGCGTGAATAGTGAGCACTCACTGTGTGTCCGACTGTCCCTTTTCCATTAAAGACACAGCCGGCAACAGGACAGAACAGGCCTCTGTCCTCACGGAGGGGGAGACACAATAAGCCCATGTCATCGTCGGCAGTGGGAAGGGCCATGGGGGAAAGTAGAGCCGGGAAGGAGGAACGGGGAGCCGCAGGATGGGAGCTTAGGGTGTCCAGCAAAGGTGGTGAAAACGAAGTTAGCACCCTCGGAGGGGTCGGGGAGGGATGGGAGCAACGCACAGAAGTGTTACATTTGCGAGGTCTGTTAGGCATCTACACGGAGACGCTGAGAAGGGGGATGGATGTCCAAGCCTAGAGTTCAGGGTGGAGATAGAATTCGGGAGGTGTCAGTGCGTCTTCCAGCTTCGATGCAATTCACTTGCATTAGCGCTCGGGCGCCAGGCACTGCGCTGGGGGCTGGGACCCGAGATGAATACCTCGGTCCCGCCGACCGAGACCGGACCACGCGGTCAGTGTCTAGCCAGACTCCGGGCGCCTTCCGCGAGCGCAGAGGGGCGGCGGGTGGGCGCCGGAGAGGGAAGGGCTGTAGGGAGGCGACCGCCGAACCCAGGTGGGGAGCCGAGAGCGTGACGTGCTGCGTGCGTCACAATGAGCGCGCGGTGCGAGCGTGAGGCGCGGCGCGGGGCCCGAGGACCCGCCCACAGAGGCCGGGAGGCGGGGCGGCGGCTCCAGCGCGGACGCGCGGCGCCCTCTGCAGGCCGCCGGCGGCGACGCACCGGTATCCTCCCCGCTCGTCCCTCCGCCTCCCCAGGCCGCACGTGTTGGCGGTTCTAGCTGCAGCGCCGCCTCTCCACGCCTCCGACTTCCGCCCCGCAGGCCGGAAAAGTTTTCCTTCTTCTCGCTCTCAGGCTCCCGCCCCGCCCCAAGTACCGCGAGATCACGTGGCGCGGCTACCATGGCGGCGGCGTTTGAAGCCCCGGCGGCCTTGGCTCCCGAGGAGAAGGCTGCGCCCCCGGAGCATGTGGCGGAGCCTGTGGCCACCCAGGTCGCGGCCCGGGAGCCGCCCCGCAGGCCGGCGCGGAGCCTGCGGACGGCGCACGACGTCAGCGGCCCGCGGACCCGCACGGGGGACGTGCTGCTGGCCGAGCCCGCGGACTTCGAGTCGCTGCTGCTGTCGCGGCCGGTGCTGGACGGGCTGCGGGCGGCCGGCTTCGAGCGGCCCTCGCCCGTGCAGCTCAAGGCCATCCCGCTGGGGCGCTGCGGGCTCGGTGAGGGCGGGACCCCGGGGCGCTGCGGGCTCGGGGAGGGCGGGGAGATCGAGGGGGCCCGCGGGCGGCGGCGCGGTCCGGGGAGAGCAGGCCGGCCCTGCCCGCGTTCAGGCCTCCGTTAACCGGCTCCGGTGCAGCGGGGGCGCGGGGCTGAGCGGAAAGCTGGTTGCGGCTGCTGCGCGCGGGCACGTGGCTCTCAGCTGGAGGCGACCGACGGGAGGGTCGGGCACGAGGCGCGCTGCGGGGCACGGCCTGCCGTGTCGAGAGCTAACTGGACGCGGAGGCGCCCGCTGGGGATGTCTGCAGGCCCTGCTAGCTCCGGGGTTCCTGTTTGGTCCCCAAGCACCCCCAGTCGGTATCGTCTAGTGATCATTTTGTTTTTCTTTGCAGACTTGATTGTTCAAGCGAAGTCTGGCACCGGGAAAACCTGCGTCTTCTCCACCATTGCGCTGGACTCGCTTGTCCTGGAGAACCTGAGCACCCAGGTGAGTTCCCGCGGAGGAGGGTGCGCTCCGCGGGCTTTACCGCGGGGCGGGTGCAGCATCAGTAGCTCCTCAGAAATAGATGCGAACTCGGGGACGGACTGAGTGAAGCCACGTGGAAAGTATGAAAGTGAGACAGTAGGGCTGTCAGCAGAAGAAACATACCGACCTGTAGAGAATGTTCGTGGGTTTAGTTGAGCCAAATGCCAGGAAGCAAGACATCAAGGGATTGAGGTAATGCCGCAGAGAATGGCAGGTTTGCACCTTATTTTACGCATTACAATCAAAAGAGAAGCTGCAGGTGGGTGACATGAAATTCACCGGTGCTAGATTAGGGAGGCGGGAGAAAGCAAAGCAGGGAAACCCTTGGGATTGGTTGAAAAGTCCAATGAGAGACATGTTTTGCACAGGTGGGTACAGGATAGTTCAGTCACTAATATGATAGCAATAACAACGCGGATTTATGCTCTCCCCCCTGGTGCATTGGTTGTGCCCCGAGGGGTCTGGAAAAAGGAGTTACCTTGACTTTCCAAAGGAATCTTCCATAATAATAAAAGTGTAATATGCTAATTAGACGACGCCCTTCTGGATGAAGGGGCCGAGGCAGAGGCCCCGCCCCCCGCCCCCCCCCCCCCAAGGCTGCGGTGGGGGCCTAGCCCCTTGCACGCATTACGCATTTCGTGCCTTTGGTGTTATAGATGCAAAGACAATAGACAGGCTTAGTCAAGGTAAGGATTGACTTTTATCAGGGAAGACGCTAGCCTAGGACATGACTACCTGCCATAAACTGCCTTTAGTTAAAAGTTTTAATTTCAGACCATCCTGTGTGGTTACTTTAGGTCTCTGAGTTTGCAAGGCCACCATGCTGGCCTTCCCTGAGCTGGTCAGGTTAGCTTGTGACTCCTCTTGGTCCACAGGTCATTGAGTGGTGGTGGTGTGGCTGGTGACCAAGGATGCATTATTAGTGTTAGAAGCTAGGAATTTTCTATTGTTACTGCATCTTAAATAGAATGTCATGTATGTTAGTTATGTCACTACTTGAGAATACAGATTGATATTATTTTTTGCTTGCTGATGAGATTGGGGTGAGATTTAGCATTCGGCCTGATTCATGGCCGTGTGGTGCTCTGGCTTTTGCTGATAACTGCAGGTGGCTTGTCCAGCTCGGTGAATGTATCATTGGCTCCCATCTTATAGGGCAGGGGTGGGGAACCTTTTTTTCTGCCAAGGGCCATTTGAATATTTATAACATCATTCTGGGGCCATACAAACTTATCAATTTAAAAATTAGCCTGCTGCCGAACCGGTTTGGCTCAGTGGATAGAGCGTCAGCCTGCGGACTGAAGGGTCCCAGGTTCGATTCCGGTCAAGGGCATGTACCTTGGTTTCGGGCACATCCCCAGTAGGGGCTGTGCAGGAGGCAGCTGATCGATCTCTCTCATCGATGTTTCTAACTCTCTATCCCTCTCCCTTCCTCTCTGTAAAAAAATCAATAAAATATATTAAACAAACAAACAAACAAAAACTGTGACCTCCTGGTTCCTAGGGCTAAGAGGGGTGTTCTTGATACACCTATATCAGGAAAGAGGAAAACCTGCCCTAGCTAGTTTGGTTCAATGGATAGAGCATCAGCCCGCAGACTGAAGGGTCCCGGATTCGATTCCCGTCAAGGGCACATGCCCGGGTTGCAGGCTCGGTCCCCCAATGGGGAGTGTGCAGGAGGCAGCCAATCAATGATTCTCTCTCATTGATGTTTCTGTCTCACTCTCCCTCTCCCTCTCTGAAATCAATAAAAATCTATTTAAAAAAAATTAGCCTGCTATTTTTAGTTAAACATTTAATTAACTCACCCCTAATGCCTTGGCCCCAGGACCCGGCATTCCCCACCCCTGACAATCTGTTGGAATAGGTCTAAGATGAACAGGAGATTTGGGTTTGGGGGTCATTTTTTAAAAGATTTGTTAAGCCCATATTAATAATAGTTTGCCAGGCATTGGGGGTACAAAGATGAAGCCGATAAGATCCTTATAGTTTTGCTTTGTGGTTTAGTAGTTACGACAAGCTATTTCACATTTTCAGTCATGTATCTAATGATGGTTTTTCACTCAGAAACCTACATTCTTGGTCTGTAAAGCTTTTGGAGTCCTACCTTATACTTACAAAATCCTGGGAGGAAACCCTTCTACTCCCCAAGGACCTGGGTTATTCTACTTGTGAACTGCAACATATTTGAGATTTAGGCTTTTGATAATTTGTCAGCAAGGCAAATGTCAAAACCCTGAATAAGTTCCATAAATAAAACCTGTATTTTTAAAAATTTAAGATCTTTGTGTTAAGAAGTAATACATATTCATTTTTGAAAATGGGGAAAATTCAGAAAAATGAATAAGTACCAGAAAACAAGTATAATCTCACCTACCTAGAGAGAAACTGCTATGGACAGTTTTGGCATATTTTCTCCTAGTTTTTATTTATTTATTTGGCATATTTTCTCCTAGTATTTATTTATTTATTTATAGATCTTTATTGTTGAAAGTATTACATGTGTCCCCTTTTCCCCCCCATTGACCCCTTCTAGCCCTTCCCGGCCGACCCCCCCCCCCCCCCCCGCCCCCGCCCCAGGCCTTCACTACCCTATTGTCTGTGTCCATGGGTTATGCATGTGTGCATATAAGTTCTTTGGTTGATCACTTCTACTCACCCACCCTCTCCCATCTTCCCTCTGAGATTCTGCATTATGTTCTATGCTTCTGTGTCTCTGGATCTATTTTGTTCATTAGATTCCACATATGAGTGAGATCATGTGATACTTGTCTTTCTCTGACTGGCTTATTTTGCTTAGCATAATACTCTCCAGGTCCCTCCATGCTGTCTCAAAGGGTAAGAGACCCTCCTTTTTCAGTGCTGCATAATATTCCATGGTATAAATATACCACAGCTTTTTTATCCACTTGTCTACTGATGGGCACTTGGGCTGTTTCCAGATCTTTTTTTAATTTAAAATATATATTTATTGATTTCAGAAAGGAAGGGAGTGGGAGAGAGAGATAGAAACATCAACGATGATAGAGAATCATTGATTGGCTGGCTGCCTCTTGCATGCCCCACACTGGAGATGAGCCCACAACCTTGGGCATGTGCTCTTACTGGGAATTGAACCGTGACCTCCTGGTTCACAGATTGACGCTCAACTACTGAGTCATGCCGGCTGGGCTCCAGATCTTTGCTATTGTAAATTGTGCTGCTGTGAGCATTGGGGTGCATACATTCTTTCTGATTGGTGTCTTAGGTTTCTTAGGATATATTCCTGGAAGTGGGATTGCTGGGTCAAATGTCAGTTCCATATTTAATTTTTTGAGGAAACTCCATACTGTTTTCCACAATGCACCAGTCTGCATTCCACCAGCAGTGTACACTAGGGTTCCCTTTTCTCCACAACCTTGCCAATACTTGTCAGTTGTTGATTTGTTGATGGTAGTCATTCTGGCGGGTGTGAGGTGATACTTCATTGTCTTTTTAATTTGCATTTCTCTGATGATCAGTGACTGGGTATTTTTTCATGTGTCTTGGCCATCTGTATGTCCACTTTGGAGAAGTGTCTATTTAGATCCTTTGCCCATTTTTAAATTGGGTTGTTTGTCTTCTTTTTGTTAAGTTGTGTGAGTTCCTTATATATTTTGGATAGTAACCCTTTAT
Source organism: Myotis yumanensis (assembly GCF_028538775.1). Taxonomy (NCBI): domain Eukaryota; kingdom Metazoa; phylum Chordata; class Mammalia; order Chiroptera; family Vespertilionidae; genus Myotis; species Myotis yumanensis. The sequence goes on from NW_027223768.1 coordinate 6,727,803, forward strand.
CAGATGCCAAATATGTTCTCTCGCACAGTGGGCTCCCTTTTCGTTTTGTTGATGGTTTCTTTTGCTGTGCAGAAGCTTTGTATTTTGATGTAGGCTCATTTGTTTATTTTCTTCTTAGTTTCTTTTGCCCTAGGACCGTGGTCGGCAAATTGCGGCTCGTGAGCCACATGCGGCTCTTTGGCCCCTTGAGTGTGGCTCTTCCTAAGCCTTAGAAGTACCCTAATTAAGTTAATAACAATGTACCTACCTATATAGTTTAAGTTTAAAAAATTTGGCTCTCAAAAGAAATTTCAATTGTTGTACTGTTGATATTTGGCTCTGTTGACTCGAGTTTGCAGACCACTGCAGGAGATTCTAGTATATCCGTAAACATATTGCTATGAGAGATGTCTGAGATTTTTCTGCCTGTGCAAAAATACCTTCTAGGACTTTTATGGTTTCACGATTTACATTTAAGTTTTTTATCCATTTTGAGTTTATTCTTGTGTATGGTGAAAGTTGGTGGTCTAGTTTCATTTTTTTGCATGTATCTGTCCAGTTTTCCCAACATTTTGTCTTGCTCCTATTCTTAACGGAAACGCTTTTAGTTTTTGCCCATTGAGTATTATGTTGGCTGTAGGTTTGTCATATATGACCTTTATTATGTTGAGGTATGATCCCTTTATTCCTACTTTACTGAGAGTTTTTTTCAAAAAAGGGTGCTGGGTTTTATCAAATGCTTTTTCTGCATCTATTGATATGATCATGTGGTTTTTATCTTTCAGTTTGTTTATGTGATGTGTCATGTTTATTGATTTGCGAATATTTTATCAGCCTTGCATCCCTGGGGTAAATCCCACTTGGTCATGGTGTATGATCTTTTTAACATATTGCTGGATTTGATTTGCTAATATTTTGTTGAGGATTTTAGCATCTATGTTCATCAGGGATATGGCCTGTAATTTTCTTTCTTTGTAGTGTCTTTATCTGGTTTTGGAATTAGGATAATGTTGGCTTCGTAAAAAGAGGTTGGAAGTGTTCCTTCCTCTTGAATTTTTTGGAATAGTTTGAGGAGGATTGGTGCTAGTTCGTCTTTGAATGTTTGGTAAAATTCTCCTGTAAATCATCTGGTCCAGGACTTTTGCTTGCTGGAAGTTTTTAAATTACTGCTTCAGTTTCATCACTTGTTATTGGCCTACTCAGGTTTTCTGATTCTTCCCGATTGAGTTTTGGAAGATTGTATGGTGTTTTGTTGGTTTTTTTTTTGTCCTCACCCAAAGATATTTTCCCATTGATTTGTAGAGAGAGTGGAAGGGAGTGGGAGAAACAGAGAGAAACATTGATGTGAGAGAGACACATTGATTGGTTGCCTCTCATATGCCCCTGTCGGTACTGGGGATCAAGCCTGAAACCAAGGTATGTGCTCTTGACCAGAATCGAACCTAGGACCCTTCAGTTCTCAGGCCAACACTCTATCCACTGAGCCAAACTGGCTAGGGCTCCTTTCCTTCTTTTGTTGCTTCTTTCTCTTTTCCCTGTTTGATTTTTCTTCACAACACTTTTTATTTCCTGCTATTATTTATGTACTAGAGGCCCAGTGCACGAAATTCATGCACTCGGGGGGGGGTCCCCCTCAGCCTGGCCTGCGCCCTCTTGGAGTCTGGGAGCCCTTGGGGGATGTCCGACTGATGGCTTAGGCCCGCTCCCCATGGAGTGGAGGCATCAGCCCAGGTTCTGGTTGAGAAGTGCTCCCCTTGTGGGAGTGCACTGACCACCAGGGGGCAGCTCCTGCACTGAGCATCTGCCCCCTGGTGGTCAGTGCATGTCATAGCGATTGGTCCTTCTGCCATTTGGTCGATTTGCATATTACCCTTTTATTATATAGGATGTTTGTTTATTGTATATCTTATCATTTGTTTATTATATATCTTCTTACCAGTGTGTGGGCTCAGTGGTTGAGTGTCAACCTATGAACCAGGTCTTGGTTTGATTCCTGGTTAGGGCACATGCCTGGAGTGCAGGAGGCAGCCGATCAATGACTTTCTCTCATCATTGATGTTTCTAAGTCACTCTCTCTCTCCCTTCCTCTCTGAAATCAATAAAAATAAATTTTTTTCTAAAATAAAATTTAAAAAAAAAGAATGAAAGTGCCATTAGAGCAAGGATTTTGTACCGTTAAATGTTGACTTCATAGCAATTTGTATGTTGCTTAGAACATAGTAGGTTCTTATTTAATACTAGAGGCCTGGTGCATGAAATTTGTGCATGGGTGTGGTCCCTTGGCCTGGCTGGCAATGGAAGCACAAGCGTCTGGTGTGGAAGGGCAGGTCCCAGCTGACCTCTGGGGCCTGGGCAGCACCTGGGTCCCGGGCCCTCACGCACCCCCCCCTCCGCCTGAGTCATGGTGCCCGAGTCCCCACATAGAGATGCGGTGAGCGTGGCCGGATGCCGCGGGCCGGGGTGCACATGGGACTCTGGGCCGCCCAGCGGCGCCGCACACAAGCCGGGCGGGCAGTACGCTCTCTCCTGGCTGGCCTCGCAGACTGGCTCCTGTACGAACCCACGGGGAGCCCTGTAATCCCAGTGGCTGTGGACCGACTCACCTGGAAGAGGCTGCGCGGGTGCAGGGTGGGCTCCTTGCGGGTATCTGGCACCTGAGTGCTTGGCAGGCACCCCACATTCTCACCACACCTCCGCCCCCATCACCCCTGCCCCCAGGTAGCCGACGAGAGGTTGCAGCCCCCCTCCGGGGCACCGTGGGAGGTTGGTCGCCACCACCCACCCCCAGTTCCTTGTCCCAGCCTGGGGCCTGGCCCCGATTGGACGATCAGGGCCTGCCAGTCGTTGGTCGCCATCTGTGGGGCAATCGGTCAGGGTGATCAGGCCCCTGCCCACAGCCGCCTTGGCCTGGTGCCGCCTACTCACCTGCTCCCCCATCCTGCCCCGGTCCTGCTCTTGTTGCGGCTGGCAGCGCCTCCACTACCACTCGCTGCCAGTGTGCGCCGCCCCCTGGTGGTCAGCGCATGTCATAGCAAGCAGTCAAACTGGTTGAACAATTGCATATTAGGCCTTTATTATATAGGATTTGCTGAATGAATAAACTGATTATTCAAAGGAAAATAGCTCATTGTATAATACGCCAATCACATGTACTTATTTGATTGACTCATTAAAGGTGTATTTTACATTTTCTTAGATTTTGATCTTGGCACCTACAAGAGAAATTGCTGTACAGATACATTCCGTTATCACGGCCATTGGAATAAAAATGGAAGGCTTGGAGTGTCATGTCTTTATTGGAGGGACTCCTTTACCTCAAGACAAAACCAGACTTAAAAAATGTCATATTGCTGTTGGATCTCCTGGTAAGGTATCAATGCCTGTCCGTAACAGGAGCTTTTAGGAACTAAACATTTCTTTAAAAAAATAAGTTTTTTTTATTTTTAGAGAGAGTGGAAGGGAGAGGGATAGAGAGATAGAAACATTGATGAGAGAGAAGCATCATCGATGGGCTGCCTCCTGCACACCCCGTACTGGGGATGTGTCCTGATTGAACCAGTGACCTTCTTGGTTCATGGGTCAGTGCTCAACCACCGAGCCACACTGCCTGGACTGAACACTTTTAATATAACAATAACATTGTGCCCTCGCTGGTTTGGCTCAGTAGATAGAACATCGGCCTGTGGACTGAGGTGTCCCAAGTTCGATTCTGGTCAGGGGCACATGCTCAGGTTGCGGGCTCGATTCCCAGTGAGGGGTGTGCAGCAGGAGCTGATCAGTGATTCCCTCTCATCACTGATATTTCTATCTCGCCCTCTCCCTTCCTCTCTGAAATCAGTAAAAATATATTTAAAAACACAATAATATTAAGGCTGTTTAAGAGAATGTATGGGGCAGGCTTCTGAGAAAGAGGCGTGAGATGACTTTCAGGAAGCCTTTCTGAGCCACGCATTGGGTTATTTGCTTTAATCATTCAGTCCTGAATCACTCAGGATTAGAGTCTATCATTCAGCCCCTTAGCCATTCAGGTTTTTGATAGGAATAGTGTATTTTCCATACTTATTGCTAATGACGTGAGGGGGGACAAATGGAATTGGGCAAAATCAGAACTCAGAATTTCTGATTTGTGGTTTAGTGCATAAATGAAGATTGCATCAGGATAGTCAGCAATACAACCTCTAAGTAGAGTGGTATTGGCTGAGACTTGCACAAATTTTTTTCACCATAAATATTTCCTTTTTTTTTAAAATTCAGGCAGAATTAAACAACTGATAGAACTTGACTACTTGAACCCAGGCAGTGTACGTCTCTTTATTCTGGATGAAGCGGATAAGCTTTTAGAAGAAGGCAGCTTCCAGGAGCAAATAAAGTAAGAAATACAACTAACGTGGCTATGAAAATGGTGCCCCCAAGTGTCTGTCTTTAGCTTTTCCAGGTGGCGATTACTGCCTGAATCGTTTCCATGGCATGTGTTCTTCTGTTTTGCAGTTGGATTTATTCTTCCTTGCCGGCCAGTAAGCAGATGGTGGCAGTGTCAGCGACTTACCCAGAATGTTTGGCTAATGCTTTGGCTAAGTACATGAGAGACCCCACTTTTGTAAGACTCAGTTCCAGTGACCCAAGTCTCCTCGGTGAGCATAGATACTGGATACTTACATTACTGGTGTGTGATGCTCTGGAATTTTCCTTTGTGCCTAGTTGCCTGTTGCTTTTATATGTGCTCTTATGGGGTTGCAGCTAACGGTGTTTTAACAGACGGCTCTTGGCTTCTTCATAGGTTTGAAGCAGTATTACAAAGTTGTCAATTTGTACCCTTTGGCCCATAAGATTTTTGAAGAAAAGGCTCAGCATTTACAGGAACTGTTCAGCAGAATTCCGTTTAATCAAGCCTTAGTCTTTTCTAATTTACACAGCAGGTAATTACGTGAAAGGCCATCTGGGGGAACTTGTGAGATAAAAGAATAGGTGTGGGCAGCGTCTGTAAAATTATCACCCTCTGTCATTTTCATAGAGCACAGCATTTGGCTGATATCCTTACTTCTAAAGGCTTTCCCTCGGAGTGCATTTCAGGTGAGTTCATCTCATTTTAATCCTTGATTAGTACCTGAAGTGAAGCCTCTCTCAGGTCACGAGGCAGAAATACCACTTCAAGAGTTGTCTTGTGAGTGTGAGGTTGCGCTCAGTCTTCAGAGTGAATGAAATTCCAGGTTCATTTTTCATTGGGATTTTTAAAATATATATTTTTTATTGATTTCAGAGAGGAAGGGAGAGATAGAAACATATCAGTATATTCTTTTAAGAAGTAATTTGGTATATAATAAAAAAATTAGAAAACTGGACTTATATTCACACAAAGTTTATTTTTGTCATCTTAAGAGGAAAATATTTTGCTTCTTGACAATCATTGTTAAAATGTTAAAGAATCGCTAACTGAACTGTTTTATGGTCTTGTGGTAGGCAAAAGTGATTCATTTTGACACAAACCTAAGTTATTACTTCTGGCCTAGTAGGAATAAAAGCTTTCAAGGAATGTTTGATCAGTGAGATCCATTTTAGAGGAAGGGAGAGGGAGAGAGAGAGAAAAAAAAATCAGTGATGAGAGAGAATCATGGATCGGCTGTCTCCTGCATGCTCCCTACTGGGGATTTAGCCTGCAACCTGGGCATGTCCCGTTGGCTGGAATCGAACCTGGGACCCTTTAGTCCACAGGCCGATGCCTGATTCACTGAGCCAAACCGGCCAGGGCTAGAGTTTTTATTTTTATTGATTTTAGATAGGGGGAGAGAGAAACATCAATGATGAGCGCGAATCCTCGATCAGCCGCCTCTTGCAGGACCAACACTGGGGATCGAGCGTGACCTCCAGGTTCATAGGTTGATGCTCAACCACTGAACCCTGCTAGCCGGGCCTTTTTAAAGTTTTGATTGGTATCTCAGCTTAGTCTTTAACCTATTAGCTTGTTTAGCCCTGGTATATCATGAGATACTGGGGACACTGTTTTCTGATGGACTAATTTAACTATAGATCACACTTCAGCACCAAATTTATAAATAGCTGATTAAAGCAATTTTATTTTCCTAAGAATTGTTATACTTTACATGTGACTTTTCAGATATAATATTGTATCTGCAGGCATAACTTAATCACCATTTAAAATTGATTTTTTAAATTTCAGGTGTATTGCTTAACCATATTTTAAAAGATTCTGACTGTAGGTCTTAGCCTAGATTTGCATATAAGGACAGCATTAACTTTTTAGATTGTTAAGACTGGGAGTTATGATTCCTGCTTTTTTTGGATTTGATAATTGTGTGTTTGGGTCTTTTTAGGCAACATGAATCAGAATCAGCGTCTCGATGCTATGGCTAAACTGAAGCAGTTTCATTGCAGAGTCCTCATCTCCACAGATCTGGTAAATATCCTCTTCAGTTTGGGTGAATAATAATAATGTCTTATATTCTCATCTTTGTTCTTGAAATTAGTCACAGAAATGAATTTCCTTTTCCTTTCCCCCTTCCTCCTAAATATCTTCTTGTCTTAATTTGGCTCCTGGTTAGACTAGAATAAGGTGGTGTACATTGGTACCATGCTACAGGTAATGCAGACAGTTGCTCTCTTTCTCGATTCAAGACTTCCCGTGGGATTGATGCCGAGAAGGTGAATCTGGTTGTAAATCTGGACGTTCCGCTGGACTGGGAGACATACATGCATCGGATTGGCAGGGCTGGCCGTTTTGGTAAATAGACAAGTTGGTGTGCTTTGTTTAAGGGGAGGAATCTGGAATGTGACAGTGGACTTGGAGTGCCATTTAGGTGAAAATGACTTACTACTTAACATTCCCTCTGGCTTTAGGTACTTTGGGATTGGCAGTGACCTACTGTTGCCGGGGAGAAGAAGAAAATACGATGATGAAAATTGCCCAGAAATGTAATATCAACCTTCTGCCTTTACCAGGTATATTTGTTTGTTTCATTTTGCTATCAGAATAATAGTGATAATGATGAGAGGCCTAATAAAAATAACCGCTAACACAGAACACTTACATCGTCTCAGCATTGCTCCAAGTACTTGACGTGTGCTAACTCGTTTAATTCTCACCACCGTCCTAGGAGGCGTGTGCCGTCACTGTGTGTATTTTGTAGGTGAGGATACTGAGGCATAGAGGGGTTAGGTAATTTGCCTAAGGTCTTTCAGCTAATGAATAGCAGGGAGAAGGTCGCAAGCTAATTATTGGCACATGAAAAATGTCTTACTACATATTAGCTCCGTTTTTTAGTTTGCAGCCTTGTAATTTGATTTTATTGTTTTATAAAAGGGGAATATTTTACCGCATATCGCTGTGAAGGCAATTCTTGCCATGTTCTCTTTTGTCACCATGGGGAAGGAACGGCATCTTTTAAACACTGTTTTGAAATTTTTGAAGTGTTTTCTTTTGATTTTAGTGAATCATTTCTCAAGCTGCTCTTTTTAAGTGCCATCTTAGAAAGTGTGTGTCTGAAACTATTAATGACCTCTTGAAAACAAAAACCCTAAGAACTCTTATGTGGAAATATAGTTTATTTGCTGTGGTAGTTTAGTATGCTTGTTAGTGTATATAATCAGTCTACATATGTGTGTATATACACATCCATAACTGTATACTTATATAATGTATTGCGTGACCTATAATATGGGATATGTAGTTACTAGTGGCCCGGTGCACAGATTTGTGCACATTGAAAGGAAATTAATTAGAAGAAATATTTTAATATTACTATTTGCCCTTTCTCTATAATAGAAGTGTCAAAGATGAAAGAAAATTAGAAAATGTATATGAAAATAATATGTAAATTGATTAATAAACAGTAACATGATATAACAAAGACATGATATGAAAACAAAAACATGATATAAAAACAACATTGATAAAAACAATGACTGATAAATTGATTAAACTTATTCAAATATCTCCCCGTATATCACATTAAAAGTAAAAACACTTTCAGAGTGCTTGACTAATTTCCCTTGTGATGAAGTATTTACAGCTTTAACTTTAATGTCACACGCTCTTCAAACTTGAAAGAAAGTAACATATAACTGACCATGTCCGAAAACTGGTTCAAGTAGGAATATTCCTACTCTGTCTAGATTGGCATCAGTGAGAGCTTTATATGTATTGCTCGTGTGCAAGTCAACGTTTATTTTTAAATTGCCATTGCGCGTCATATGTACCAGTTGGTTGGATGGACGGTCGGTCACTTAGCCTTTTATATATATAGGTTATAGATTGAATAATCCTGACAATGAAAATTTTACCAATTTATGCTTAACTCCTTTAGTGATTTTTTACAAAGCTAAATTAGTCACAGGTCTGTGGATTCTAATAATTCTGACTTGTAATAAGTCATTTTGTAAATTTTTTTTTTTACAGATTTCTTTACGCTAAGCCAGCAATTTTCAACCTTTTCCATTTCATTGCACACATAAATTAATCATTAAAATTCTGTGGCACACCAAAAAATACAGTTTTTGCTGATCTGACAAAAAATATAACTTTAATTTTGATTTATTCATGTTGGATGGCTATTGTTGTGTTGGCTGCTGTCATAGTTTTACTTGAAAATCTAGGAAAAGAGGTCAGAGCACCTGACCAAACAGTCAGGTATTGCATGTTTTAAAAATTCTTACTGCACACCTCTTGAAAATTGCTGCTCTAAGCTTATGTCCTTATGTACAAAACTAGAGGCTCGGTACACAAATTCATGCATGGGTGGGGTCTGGCCAGCCGGCCCCGATGGGGGCTGGTTGGGGGAGGGGCCACGGGAGGGCTCCAGGGCGTGTCTGGCCATCTTGCTCAGTCCTGATCGGCCTGACCCCAGCAGCAAGCTAACCTGCTGCTGAGGTCCGGCCGATCAAAGCATCTGCCCCCTGGTTGTCAGTGCACGTCATAGTGAGTGGTTGAGTGGTTTTAGCATATCATTAGCATATTATGCTTTGGTTGAATGGACAATTGGGTACTTAGCATATTAGGCTTTTATTGTATAGGATACTTGTTTTATGAAACCATTCAGAAAATGCTGGTCTAGAGCAGCTGGAGAATGTTAATATGTTATTCCTTTTTTGTAGATCCCATTCCTCCTGGTCTGATGGAAGAATGTTTGGATTGGGATGTGGAGGTTAAAGCTGCTGTGCATACAAATGGCTTAGCAAGTGTACCCAGCCAGCTCCTAAGAAAGCAAATGCAGAAAATAGAGAGAACCTCTCAAACTCAGAAAGCTCATGGTAACCACATGGCTTCTTGTAGAAATACTTCTGTATCTACACTGTCGGTCAAATCCAAAAACACCACCAAACAGAAGCTCCCTGTGAAAAGCCACTCGGAGTGTGGAATCCTTGAAAAAGCAGAATCGCCCAAAGCACCGGGCCGGGCCGTGCAGTCGGAGGAGCAAGAGCAGCATTCTGCCGAGACCCCTGCAGAAAGCACCCACAGTCAGCACCAGGCCAGAGCAGACTCCCCTGTGTCGCTCCCACAGATTCCTTGCCTGTCTTCCTTTAAAACCCATTCGCCGTGCACTTTGACTTTTGCAGAATTGTTGGAGGATTATGAGCACTATATCAAGGAGGGGCTGGAGAGGCCTGTGGAGATCATCAGGCACTACACGGGTCCTGGGGATCGGGCTGGGAACCCCCACAATGGTTTTGTGAGGAATGGAATTGCTGAAGAGAGAGTGCGGGTGTTGGCAAGTAGTAGTCAGTCTGGAGACTCTGAGAGCGACAGTGATTCTTTCAGCTCAAGGACTTCGTCCCAGAGCAAAGGAAATAAGTCACATGTGGAAGGCTCTTCTGACATTCAGCCGAAGGACTTGGCATCGACCCCTGTGGCTGGCCATACCTCTTTGGAACAACCTCTGAATGGAAATGACACCCCGAATCTGGTAGAGTGTCAGGAATCACCTGAAACCCAGACAAAGGCAAGGCACAAAGAGGGGGCTAGCCAGAGCGCTAAGCAGAGCCGCAGGAACCCTCGGCGCTCCTGTCGGCCGCAGACAGAGCCCCAGGAAGATGAGTGGTCTGACCGCCAGAGGGACGCCCAGGCGGGTCTTTCGGGTACCTACCAGGACTACGAGGAGTACTGGAGAGCTTACTACAGGGCCTGGCACGAGTACTATTCTGCTGCTTCGCAGTCCTACTACTGGAATGCTCAGAGGCATCCAGGGTGGATGGCAGCCTATCACATGAATACCATTTACCTACAAGAAATGATGCGAGGCAGCCAGTGATGACGGCCATACCTCAGACCACCCGAAGCATCAACAAGTGATACCTTTGAGTAGCCATCCTCTGTGACCTATTGTAGAGTGGCCTATAGTGGCATTTTTGAGGAGCTTGAAAAGTCTTAAGGCTTTCTGCTGGGATACCTTCATTTTTCAGATTGTTTGACCTACTAGGTATATTACCTTATTTTAAGAAATTTAATGGGCCGTATTCTTGAAATATTTGGCGACAAAGAGCTAAAAGGTCCCAGGTGCCATTTTCTATAAGCCATTCCAAAAAGAAACATTTGAAAAGACTGCTATGCCACTGCTTACTTAAGAAAATAAAAAGTTGAGGTTTGAAAACGGTCAGTTTATGCTGCGGAGTTCTTTACAAAAGGCTTGGGCTGCACTTCCATAGAGGTATGTACGTTCTTATAGAAATTTGTAAGTGGTAGGTCAGAAAATCCCCTTTCTTTTAGGTTTAGGCAGGAAGGAGTAAACATTGCTTCTGACTTTCCCAGTAGTACTTGATTTGATGCTCTTTGCTTCCAGTAAACTTATTTGTGACAGTAAAAATACAAACTTAGCCGACTTTGTTGACATCTTGTTCATCTGTTGAATATCTTGTTTCTAAGATTATGAATGCTGCTCACTTCTTCACACTGCATTCAACAGCTGAGCACATCAGGAAGAGGAGCAGCTTTTCATCTTGGTTAGTTTTTAAAAAAATATATTTTATTGATTTTTTGCAGAGAGGAAGGGAGAGGGAGAGGAATGGAGAGTTAGAAACATCGATTCAGCCACCTCCTGCACACTCCCTACTGGGGATGTTCCCGCAACCAAGGTACATGCCCTTGACTGGAATCGAACCTGGGACCCTTCAGTCTGTAGGCCGACGCTCTATCCACTGAGCCAAACCGGTCAGGGCTCATCTTGGTTACTTTTTGGATTTTTTATGCATCTGATGAAAGCTATGTCCCAGGAAATGCCTCATCTGTAAACCAGAATTGGATGTGTAATTCCAAGGGGTTCCGAGACCCTCTGAGCCCATGAGGAGCCGAGGTTAAGAACGGCCTTATGCTGGGGGCTACGGGGAGGTCCTCACTCTTCGTGTGAAGTATCTGGTGGAGGCTGGAACTCCTGTTCAAACTCTTCCCGTGTGTCCTTGTCTTGTGAATTCTAGAGCTTCCCTCCAGTTTTTACCTAATCCTAGGGTCTAAGGGAAGTCATTTTTCTGCGATATACTTCTATAAATTATGATTTAGAAAAATGTAATTGTAAGTTATTCTTTCTTTTTTTTAAAAAATATATTTTATTGATTTTTTACAGAGAAGAAGGGAGAGGGATAGAGAGCTAGAAACATCGATGAGAGAGAAATATTGATCAGCTGCCTCCTGCACGCCCCCCAGTGGGGATGTGCTCGCAACCAAGGTACATGCCCTTGACTGGAATCGAACCCGGGACCCTTGAGTCCGCAGGCCGACGCTCTATCCACTGAGCCAAACCGGTTCGGCGTAAGTTATTCTTTCATTTCTTCTCTATGGCAGTCCTATCATGGAACACATTTGGCTCCCAGGCATTTTCTGTGAGCTGTATTTGTGGTGAGAGAATCCCTCCTGGATAGTGATATGTATTTATTTAGTTTTGAAAAGGAAGGAAAGCTCTCTGTTCCTGTGTCCGTACTTGGCTAGGCAGCATAATCATTTCCCACAGGGCTGTGAGCACACAGCCGAGGCCATTGGCATTTACCTTCCAGCACTCGCATAGCACTGTCCCAAAGTTCTGTTTAACTTGGATTCCTGTCGCTTGGGATGGCCAGTGGTAGGGTTTGCTTATATGTATCAGGTATCGCCAGATTAGAGTGAATGAATTAACACTAAATAGCAAATTCATAATTAGGACCAGTATGTCAATAGACACTAATTACTCATTTAAATAAAAGTCTGTCATTGTTATATAATTGAACATACCTCTCTTTTTCTATCCTTTCCCCCTCAATGTAGCCAATTGCGCAGTTTGTCATTGCTAGGGGATTTTAAATAGGGCACCGCTGCATCTTAATTAGAAATGAGGTTACCCATTAGTCTCAGAATTAATTGGATTCTCTTTTAAGGTTTGTTGTATTTTGTGTTTGTCTTTTTTATATATAAATAAAAAACTAGAGGCCCAGTGCACGAATTTCATGCACTGTGGGTGTGGAGGGGGGTGGGTTGAGGGGAGGTCCCTCAGCCCGGCCTGCATCCCCTCGCAGTCCGGGAGCCCTCGGGGGATGTCCATCAGTCGTACAGCCTTAGCGCTGCCGTGGAGGTGGTGGGAGCGCACTGACCACCCGGGGACAGCTCCTGCGTTGGGCGTCTGTCCCCCTGGTGGTCAGTGCGCATCATAGTGACCAGTCGTTCTGCCGTTTGGTTGATTTGCATATTAGCCTTTTATTATATAGGATAAGCTGGAGGTGAGCATATGCATAACAAGAAAATTTTACTAATTGTTTCATTTTCCATTGGGTTTGCTAGGAAAATTTTAGCTGAAGCCTTCCTGAGTAAGGGGTGCAGTTGTGGCTGTGGAAAGAATCTGTGTGTGTGGAAAAGACTGTTGGCAGTTACCAGTCTAGGTCAGTGGTCGGCAAACTGCGGCTCGCGAGCCACATGCGGCTCTTTGGCCCCTTGAGTGTGGCTCTTCACAAAATACCACATGCGGGCGCGCACGTACAGTGCGATTGAAACTTTGTGGCCCATGCGCATAAGTCAGTATTTTGTGGAAGAACCACACTCAAGGGGCCAAAGAGCCACATGTGGCTCGCGAGCCGCAGTTTGCCGACCACTGATCTAGGTGCATGTCCCTGTAATCTGTTTTAGGTGAATTCACTTGAGAATGCTTTGTGTGAAGAGCATTGTGCTACCTACCTTTTTACCTTATGCCAGTCATTTAAACATCTCGGGTTCCAGAGTTCTCATAAATAAAATGAGGAAGCTGGACTAGAAGACTTTCAGGGCCCCTTCCAGTTCTAAGATCTAATTACTATATTACTAATAAGAGAAAATACTTTCTGGCTAGGGAAAAGAATTATTTTGTGACTAGAGAGTCTTTATAAATGCAGGTAATTTGTGTAAATGGGTTAAATGTCTGATGACAGCTTTTCAAGTTGGGCTTAATCTAATTTAAGTTAGGCTGGTGGTGGTAACATAGAGAAATCTTTGGGCAATCTGCTTTGGATAATTCTGACTTAGAATATAAATTATGATTTGGGGTAATTTTAAAGCAATATTTTTTAAAGTAGCTTGAGTAAAATTTACTAATCTTTTAAAAACATGGTTTAAAGGTAAGCTTCAGCCTTCAAATACTAAAGATAATTGAAGGAGGAGTTAGGGTACTTGTGGATCAACTCATATGAGAAAAGGGAGTAGTTTGAAGTTTTAGCGTTTTTTCTTCCTCTAAATGTAAATAAACCTGTTAATCTTAAAAAATGAAATTATATTTGTGATAGTCACAGCTGATACTGGAACTCCATCACAAGGTGATTCTCTTTTTTTAAAGCATGTTTTTGATTTTTTTTAGAGGAAGGGAGAGGGAGAGTCTGAGAAACATGAATTGGCTGTCTCCTGCACACCCCCTATTGGGGACCGAGCCTGCAACTTGGGCATGTGCCCTGGCTGGGAATTGAACCTGTGACCTCTTGGTGCCAGGTTAATGCTCCAACCAACCGAGCCACACCCTCCAGGGCACAGGGTGATTCTCTTGTCTTGGCAAAGTGTTTATTATTTGGTGCCTCTGTGAACAAGTGTGTGTGTCCCAGTTAACACTGCTTTTTAATGAAAAGAGCACATGTAGCCCTAACCGGTTTGGCTCAGTGGATAGAGCGTCGGCCTGTGGACTCAAGGGTCTCAGGTTCGATTCCGGTCAAGGGCATGTACCTTGGTTGCGGGCACATCCCCAGTGGGGAGTGTGCAGGAGGCAGCTGATCGATGTTTCTCTCTCATCAATGTTTCTGACTCTCTATTCCTCTCCCTTCCTCTCTGTAAAAAATCAATAAAATATTTTAAAAAAAAGAAAAAAAAAAAAAGAAAAGAGCACATGTTGCTCAAAGCACATCTGGTTTCCAGTTACTTTGTCTACAGATCATTTGAGTTATGGGTCTGTAGTGACACCTAGTGGGTGATAAGGATATGAGCATCTGTGATTGAAATGAATTTCACAGCCTAGGGCCTTTCGGCATCATGCATTTGCCCTAATGTTCCTTTTCTGTTAGTTTTCTTTGGGATGTGGTTGTTGTGGTGAAATTAAAAGGATTTCCATAGTTGTTGCCACATCATGGTGACATGAAAATGCCTGTTGCTCTCACTACCTGAATCAGAATTATTAAGTTTATAGCAGATCTTCAAGATACTTCATCCAACTCCCCCATGTTTAAGATGAGGAAGCAGACTGAGGCCAAGAGAAAAGTGACTGACATGGAGTCATGTAAGTAAGTGATGGAACCTAAACTCGAGCTCTGTTATCTGGTTCCCAAGCCTTTTTTTAAAATAAAATATATTTTATTGTTTTTTTACAGAGAGGGAAGGAGAGTTAGAAACATCAACGAGAGAGAAACATCGACCAGCTGCCTCCTGCACACCTCCCACTGGGGATGTGCCTGCAACCAAGGTACATGCCCTTGCCTAGAATCGAACCTGGGACCCTTCAGTCCGCAGGCTAATGCTCTATCCACTGAGCCTAACCAGTTTGGCTGGTTCCCAGGCTTTTTGCTGTACTCTATACAGCCCTTAAGTTTGAGCTTTTTTATTTTTATTTTTTAATATAATTTTATTGATTTCAGAGAGGAAGGAAGAGGGAGAAAGAGATAGAAACATCCATGATGAGAGAGAATCATGGACCAGCTGCCTCCTGCAAGTCCCCCACTGGGGATCGAGCCCACAACCCGGGCATGTGCCCTTGACCAGAATCGAACCTGGGACCTTTCAGTTCTCAGGCCGACGCTCTATCCACTGAGCCAAACCGGCCAGGGCAAGTTTGAGCTTTTTTAGTTTGAGCTGTTGGCTTAAATAGATCAGGGGTGGGGAACTTTTTTTCTGCTGAGGGCCATTTGGATATTTATAACATCATTCGTGGGCCATATAAAATTATCAACTTAAAAATTAACCTGCTATATTTGGTCAAACATTTAATTAACTCGTCCCTAATCCCTTGGCAGGGCCAGACCTAATGATTTCACATGCCTTATATGGCCCAGAGGCCGGATGTTCCCCACCTCTGCCTTAGATGAAGGAGTATATACTCAGTGTATTCTTAGAACCAGTAGAATCTCTCTCAATAATACAGGGCTGGGCCTCAAAGCAGAGCTGTTGACAAATCAATCAAATGCTTTTCCTGTTGGCGAACATCCGTGACGAAAGATGCAAGCAGGTGAGAACTGCCGTGAACGTCGGAGGAGGTGCTCGAGTTGAGGGAGGGCGGGGAGGGAAGATTGGACTAGGCTTTTAAGCACCTTTCTGAGACTGACTTAAAATTGTTTCCCCCTGATTACAGTTGTCAGACAATATTATAGTAGTTTCATGTGCTGTGACTTTTCTCTAGCGAGGTTGAAAGTATCCCTTTGTTTAGATTACCCTTTTTTCTAGTGGATAGCAGGAGAATTGGTATTAAAATAAACAATCATTTTAGGGTTTGTGGCACATAGTTTAATCCAGATTGGATACATCCGGTACAGCAGTGGCACGTGACTCAATACTGTAAATGATACACGTTGTAACATACTCACTACAGTTTCAAAAGAAGACGACAGGAAACTCAGTATTTTTTTCTCTTTTTTTCCATAGAAAGTTTTCACATGTTTATCTTCCTGCAGTTTTGTACAGTAGTTTTTCTTTGCCATTGTGATGTTGGTAAGCAAAGCCCATTTATTATACGAAAATAGAAAAGAACACACTTGATATTTTTCACGATAACATTAATGGGGGCGGGGGGAGTGACTGCTAAGGAAAACATTACATTGGAATGTCTGGTTATCAAAAATATACCATCCCTCCCACCTCCCAGGTTTGTAAAATAGTCTGTTGGTCCAAGGAGCCCCAGGACTTGAGTCAGTGCCCTGCCCTGGTTGGAGTGACATCATCCAGTGTAGTTAAGTAACCTGCTAAGACAAATGTCATCCCACACATGATGAGAAGAACATAGAACATTCTAAATAGAAAACAAGACTGGAAAGGAACCCCTTTAGCTGTTTCTTTTGCTGATAACCACTTTCTGTTCATGCGAATGATGCTTTTCATGATGCTGTTTGGGCTCCGAGGGTAACAATTTCTCCTTCATCAGTCGTTTTAAAGCTTCCCCTTAGTAATCTAAGATCCCAGCACTGAGTTTTCTGCCTTGCAGTTAGTTACCTGGTAGTTGCAGTAAGGGTGTCTGGACCACTGGAATTCATTCATAACCCCTAAGTTTAGTTCAATTTCAGTGATTACCTGTGCAGGTTTTTTTTTAAAAAAGGAACAAAATCCAGGTACATGTTTTAATGGACACTTCCCTTGCTTGTATTCTAGTAAGTGACATGATCCTGAACTGTGGGAATCCTAGTTTGAAAACTGGGTAAAGTCCTCACCATGTCCACAAGTTGACTTTTTGTTAGTATAGATGAGCACATACTGTCCACTTTACATTCTGTTCAGGTTCTTTTTCTTAATTTCACTTTCTACTTGCTGGTCTTATACTCCTGTGTGATTGTAGACAGTTGTGTTCAACTGTCATTGAGCATGTCTGGCCTTGTGAACAGGATTCTATGCAATT
The DNA here is from genome assembly GCF_028538775.1 of Myotis yumanensis. Lineage (NCBI taxonomy): Eukaryota > Metazoa > Chordata > Mammalia > Chiroptera > Vespertilionidae > Myotis > Myotis yumanensis. The sequence continues at coordinate 6,744,794 of NW_027223768.1, forward strand.
AGTCCTGAGTTCAACATTAGTTATGAAAATAGGGGATGAAAGAGGACTCGTCCAGAGTTTGCTTTGGGGGGGGCGGGGGTCCTGGCTTAGGGTGGTTCTGAATGGAATGTCTGCTCACGTTTAATCACCACCCTTGACATCCAGGTGCTAAAAATATAAGCAAGCCTCCACGTAATGCAAGGTGACGTGGAGGACAGAGCCCTGGCTTCAGTCACAGTTGTGCGTGTGAACGCGGAGGTCACTCAGCTTCTTCCTGCCCATCCAGGATTTAGTGCCTGACCTACTACACCAGAGGTCGCGGTCGGGACCAGAGGACCCCGCAGGTAGGCGTTGAAACGTCCACGCCCGCTCTGCATTGGGAAGAGAGCATTTGACAAACACCTGGCTGTTCACCTTGTGCACCTGCTTCTCAGAGTTGACTGTCCAGGCCAGCTCTGCCCAGGGAGTGGTGGTGTCCAGGGGCTGGTTTGTGGTAGCAGAGTCCGGTGCTTTCTGAGGGCCGTGTCCATGCAGTGCTGCCATCTGCATAAGATCAGGCCTGTAGTTACAGCATTATTCTCGGATGGCTCTTCTCTGAGGCATCGCTGCTCTGCCAGGCAGTGGGGAAAAGCACTGGACGGACAGCCGAGGGATTTGTGCTCTGGTCCCAGCTCTGACGTTAGATGACTGTATGACCTGGAGCAAGTCATTTAATTCCCTTGGAAAGCTTCAGCTTTCTCTGACCTATAGAAGAGTCTTTAGCCTCCTCTAGTTCTGATAGACTCTCAATACTTTATTTCCTAGGTTTCCATGCATCTGAATGTGGCCTATTCGTTGGTTTCTTTTTAACCTCTTGAATGCTGAGTGGGGCAGGTGGTTCGGGGGACCTTCTACTATGCTGAAGTGGTTGATGAGCTATGAAAGCTCAAGGTCATTGCACCAGAAAGCCATTGCACGGAAGACCCTGGCATCTGGTTCTTCGGTCACGGGCCAGTGAGCGAGACCGACGAGGCTGCTCAGCACACTGGCCTCCTGTTTCTGTCCAGACGCAGCAGTGCGGTCTGGCTGGACTCTGTGTAAACACAGAGTAGATGAGCCACTGTCCTCGGTTGGATGGCGTCTTCCTTTGGACCAGAGGCAAGTGGGTCTTCTCCTGGCTAAGGCCACCCTGCCGGGCAGGGGCGAAGGGAGAGTCTAACTTGCCAGTTCTCCTAGGAACTGGCGGAGTGTGGGGCTTGGAAATGAAACTGGAGGAATACAAACATTGAGTTCATTAGGGTCAAAAAACGGGAAATTATCTGGGATATGATGATTAAAATTGGCTCGTTAATTTTGTGGGGACACTGTGCTCCCGATGCAGGATGGGACATCCTGGGTTGGTGAGTCATTGCTCTGGCCCTGGGAGGACCTTTCTTACACACCAGCAGTGTGACTGTGACTGTGTAAGCAACAGTGTTCTTATTTGCGTCTTGATCCCGTATCCCACTCAGTTCCCAGGATGTAAACTTGGATATCTACACATTCCTAACTCTGTTCCATTGTCCATTCTTTCAAAAGAAAACTTCCTTTTCTGGTCCTCTGCCTGCTCTCTGAACGGAGTCCAGCCAGGTCCTCTGCCTGCCCTCGTGTGTGTGAAGTGATGGGGTTTGCGTACTTATTCGCAGGTGTGTTCCGGTTGGGTGTGTACACGAATTCCTGTTGTAAAGCTTTTCTGCCTACTTGTACCATAAGCTCAGAGGGCCAGGACCACCCATTCTCGTGTTAGGGGAAAATCCGTGGGGCCAGAGAAAGGCCTCAGTCCGTGGTCGAAGAGGTTAGCAAAGGAGATAAAGGTGGAAGGCTCCCTCTCCTCTGCCCACCTTCCAGTTAGGGGCCACCTCCTAGCCCTGCCTTCCCTGCTGTACAGGGTCCCTAGAGCAGGGTTCACAGGGAAGCCCACCCAAGGTGTTCTCAGGCTCCTGGCCGGTGAAACGCACCTACACGGCCATGGCGGGCAGATTCCTGGCCTAGTTACACAGCTAATCACTCAGCTGGAGAATGGCCACGGAGCTCCTGAGAGCGGCTGTATCTCAGCGCGCAGGCTAGAGGGCTGCAGTAGGGCCGCTGGGGGTCGGGGTCTGCTGTAAGCAGTGGAAGCGGAGAGGACTGCAGAGCCACCAGAACAGAAGCGCCCAGGTTCCCAGGAATAATCTTCACCCCCTCACCTGCACGAGGGCACCAGCTCGCCCCCACTCTGGGGTTCTCCAGGGACATTAGGCCTGAAGATTTCAGAACGCAGGACACCTTTCAGACCAGGTAAGGATCATCGAGAATCTCTTGCTTTCGCACGTTGGTGCAGCCTGTGGTCCTTGCACTGCCGCCCTCTGCAGGGAAGTGGCCTCTGGGCGTAGCTGTGGGTGGGCTTGATGGTGGGAGCCACTGGCGGCGGCGAGCCCTGGCTCTTCTGTCCTCTTCACTGTCATGCGCCATGCGCCGGTTGATTCCGTTTTCGATATCCCAGTGTGATAGATCCGGTCATTCTTCTAAGCCAGACCAGGAAACGAACACCCGGGGTTCCCACCTCCAGGGAAGCACTGGGTTCTTGCAGGGGGCTTCCCTCCTCCCTCTTCCCCAGCTGCATCCACATGCACCACTTCCAGGCACTCAGCTGCAGGTGCCTGCGTGGGGAGGCTTCCCTGGCATGTCTCGGGGCCACCAGGGTCCATGTAGACACAGACGCTGGACAACAAACAGCCAGGGGTGAAGCAGAGAGACGGAGACAAAGGGGACGGACAGACAGGGGACATGTTGCTGTGTGGTCATGGCAGCTCTGCAGGTTGGCAGGGCAATGGGGGCTCTGCTGACCTCACCCACCTGGGGGGATGGAGAGACAACTCAGCAGTAACTGGCTGCTTAGCCTAAAAGCTTTTGCTATAAAAGGAAAAAACACACACACACAAAACCAAACCTCACAAAATGCGTTGTTTTGGTTCAAAGGTACTGGGTCCATGGAGAAAAACGGTGCACAAAAATCCGTTGGTGTTTTTGTTTTCCACCTTTTCCCCTGAATAAATATTATCCATTAAGAGCCTTGAAAAGGTGCTTAGATACACAGTGTTATATTTTCTTCCTGTTTTGCATGTGTCAATTGGGCCTCTGTGCTGCTCTCGGTCTCCTGTTTTCCTCACTGGGGTCTCCAGAAGCAATTGCTATTTGGTCTGAGGCTCCCCCTCCAGGCCCTGTCCTGGCATGCAGCAGCCTCTGCCCCCACGTCCCATCCCCTACCCTCCTCCCTTCCTCTGGCCCCTGGGAGGCAGGACCACAGGGCTGTGTCCACGCCAGTGAACCTTGGGGCCCCTCTGCTGCTCTTGTTCCTCCCAGGCATGAGATTCAGTGCTGGGGAGGGGGCAGGGAGAAGGGGACAGGGTGGTCCAGTGGCCATCCACCAACATGCCAGCCGCCTCACTCCCACTGTCCACATGGCCCTGTGTCCAGTGGTTTTACAAGGCGGAGACCTTGACGATGTTGCTGGCTATGGCAGGAATGTTCGTGTTGGGGCCTGGGCTGGCAGGGGGTGGCCGGCTCTCCCCCTCGGGGGTTAGCGCTGGGGGTGTGGGGATGCTGATGATGGCTGTGGTGATCTGGGATGTTTTGCAGTTTGGTCTCAGTCCGTCGTCTGCTTTCAGATTAAGGCTGGAGCGACTGGGATAAAAATAAAAGAGTGCGTTGAGGATGGTGGCTCTTGCTCGTGTCCCAAAGCTTCCTTGGCGCCCCCCCCCACCCCCCCCACCCCCAGCTCATGGAAACTAGGAGCCTTCAGCCTCCCTCCATCTCTGCTTTGGACGTCAGCCCGTAATTCTCATTGTTAGGCCTCAACTACCAACAACTGCAAAGTCCTGGATATTGGGCTTTGGACTCAAAGGACATGTCTTCCTCTGGTGGGTGGTTTGCCTATCGTTCGTGGCATTCGACTATTGCTTTCCCGGAATTCCTTGCAGTTCACTGGAGGGGGTGGGGGTGGACAGATATATGCAGAGAAAGGAGGGAAAGGCAGTCTGAGATTCAAAACCAGCCTGGGATAAGCTGTGTTGGACACAATTGTGAGCATTGTTTTCTTGGTCCATTCTTTGCACTGGGATAGGTCATTTGTGGATTTTGGGGGGGAATTTTTTTTTTTTTCTGGTATCTAACCACACATTGGGCCTACGTCTGCTACAGTATCCCCCAAAGAGCCTTTGGGTTAACTTGTCAGGACAAGGGGGGGCCATCAGATGAGGGGGCAGAGGGCTAGGGGTGCTCCTGAGGCTGAAGGCCCACCTGGTGGTGAGGGAGGGCTGCTCGCTGCCCTGGATGTGGATGGTGCTGAGCTCCTGCATGCTGCGCAGGCGGGTGGCTGGCAGGTTGGAGTTGGGCAGGTGTGTGGTCTTCTTACTGCGACGGGAGCAGCAGGTGGTCGTGAGGCCCTGGTGGCTGGACAGCGAGGGGCTTCTCGTGGACGGGTAGTTCTGCATGGAGCTCTCCAGGCAGTTCTGCTCATACATCTGCTCGTCTATGAACTCGTGGTTCTGTGGGAAGCAGGAGGAGGGGGGAGATGAGCCCCCAGACTTGGGATGGCTGCCTGTCTCTGTTCCAGGCCTGGAGAGAAGGCCTCCCAGCTGCCTGGGGCACAGACAGGCATCAAAGGAAGAGGACAGTTCTATGGGCAGCCCTGGCGTCAGGTTGAAGGGTGGGGACTGTAGTTAAGTCGTGGTGAGGTGTACTCGGTGCTGATGGGTGCAGGGCACGGAGGGCTTTAGTGGCATCGGCAGAGCTGGAAGCAGAGATGGGACTTACTTTACCGGCTCCACACAGGACCCCGGGTGGCAGGGAAGGAGGCGCTGCTGTGGGGAGGGGCGGGGGTGCTAGGTTGTCTTTTTTGGACTGAGTGAGGGAGATCCTCAGGAATCTTGGGTGGGCGTGAGACAGAAGCTGAGAAAGGCACTGATTACTCTCAGAATTGGGAGGGCTTTGCGCTCGAAGGCCAGTGCGCTCAAGCTGTCAGGGTCATTTAATTACTGTTTTCCCGCACCTGATTAGGGGATATGAATAGCTGGGGGCACAGGGTTCCCTAAGTCAAGGGTAAGCATGGGAAGGGATTGCTAACGGCCTCCTGACTAGAGGCCATGAGATGGGGCTCAAGAGAAATGAGAAATGGCTGTTTGCCCAAGGTGACTAGACATCTATGGCACTAACAATCAGGCCAAGGCCGCCAGCGCGGAGGAGTCTGACGGGAGGGAGCACGAGAACAGTTCAGAGACCGACACCAGCAGTCCCCACGGAGCTGGGGAGGCGGCCCGAGGCGGCCCTGGGCACTTCAGGCACCAGCATGGGGCCGTGGTCCTCCACCCTCCCCGCCCCTGGGGGAGGCTGTCAGGGACTCAGGAAGGCAGCTGGGAGTTCACGAAACACTGGAAGCTGAGTGAGTGGATGAGGCCGTGGGAGGAGCGGCCCCGCGGAGCCAGCAGCACATGCAGAGAACCAGACCAGGGAAGAGGAGACTCCACAGACTCAAAGAATCAGAGAGAAAACATCGATTAAGTTTTAAAAAGTTATACCTTGATGGTGGACGTTCGTACAGACAACAGGGGATCATCCACAAGATAGGACAACCCCTACAGGATAACATGCCAACAGAAGATAAAAACACCTTTGATTGTACATTCCGGCATTCCCAAGCTCAGAGATGACACTCAGTCTCTGGTCCCAGCATTCCAGCCCCTGCTCCCAGCATTCCCCTGCTCAAACCCCAGTTCATTCCTTCCATCCCAGCATCTCTCCCCCAAATCCAGCATTCCATCTCTCTCATGGCAATGTCCCACCCCCACAATCCGACATTCGCCCCTCAAATTCAGCATTCTATTCTACTCTGATGCCAGCATTCCATCCCTGGACCCCCCATATCTTTCTTCAATGCCAACATTCCAGCCCTTCAAACCCAAATAATTTCACCCATTCCACCCGGCACATGCACTTGGAAAGGGCAGTCGGGGCCGGGCCCGTCCCTTTGGCAAGCTCTGAGTCTGAGAGAAATTCTAGATACGTGCATATAGGTTGACTAAGGAATATTTGCTAAGTCTGCAAACGGGTTTCCAGGGCACCTCCCCATTCTGGAAGTCCTCATTGGGCTCCACTGCCATCCAGTGTCCACATTGACTCATATGTGCCCTCTGACCTCTTATCCCCTGCCGGGGAGGTGGGACCTTGGGTGTGGGAAGTTCTGCCTGTGTGCTGAGCCCTGCCTGCAGTGCGCTGGGGGCAGGTTCAAGACCAGGAAAGGGTTTCAGTTTGTCTCTGGTGTCTCTCCTGCCTTCTCTCCCTCCCCGCTATTCCTAACACTTCTGTTGCCAAGGGTCCAGGGTGGCCCACTGCCCTTCCTTTCGGTCTGGTGGTGAGGCACAGGCATCATTCCACATTCCGCCTATGTCGCCCGAAACCATGCCTCTATTAGCAATAAACCGATCAGAAGTGAACGCCCTGGAATGGCTGGTGACTAGCGGAAGTGGTCCCGATAAGATCCCTGCTTAGGGAATTACAGGTGCTACCTCCTTGATTCCCTGTCTCCTGTTGCAAGAGGAATGTAGGGGGCAAAGGCCTACGGGGCATCTACCTCGCACCAGGGTAGGCCCACACTGACATTCGTCTCTGCGGTCCATAGCAATTCCGGGACATTCTGCCTTGGCTTTGAAGACGATGCCCATTAGAGCCGGAGACTGACAGGCAGAGCCCTTAGCCTCAGTCACGGAGAATGGGCCGTGGGACGGGTGCAGGGTGGGGAGAGGCCTGGTGAGGCCTCTGCGCTGCAGGGCACAGCTGGCCCTACCTCGGTGACTGCCCACTCCTCGGGAGCCTCCTCCCGAGGGTTGAGAGAGACCTCATCACTGCTTTCGACTCTGAAGGGGACAGACTTTGACTTGGGAAGCTGGGCCAGCTTGAGGATGTGAGTTCTGACCCCGGAAAGGGAAAGGGGGGGGGGGGGCGTGGGCGTGGCAGGGGCGGGACTCACAGTGGTTTTCTCCAGGCAGTGCAGCAGGTGGTGGTGCTGGCTCTCGATGAGCGAGGTGGTCTTGCCCACATGCTCCTCCTCCGGGGTGCCCTGTGAGACGAGAGATGAGGATAGAGCTGCGAGCCTTCCTCTCCACCCTCTTCATTTCCCCACAGGGGGCAGGAGGGCACTAGAAAAATCTGGGCGAACCAAATTTTAGGGTCACCATAGCACATGCCAGCCTGTGGGCTGGGGGTCCTTGGGCTAAAGCTGGTTTAGGGGTCGTGGTGACAATCCCATGGGAGAGGTATGTGCAGGGGGCTGCTACCTGGGGACGGTTTGGAAACATGTCCGTCTCAGGGTTCAAACGGGGGCTTTGGGAGGGAGTGCTGGTGCCCTTGCATGAGAAAACAAGCCCACCTCCCAGCCCGGGCCCCCCAGGCACCGTCCCCGCAGCCCCCCCCCCCCACCTCCCATATCCTCCACCTCCCAGCCGGGGTCCCCCAGGCACCGTCCCCGCAGCCCCCCCCCCCCCCACCTCCCATATCCTCCACCTCCCAGCCGGGGTCCCCCAGGCACCGTCCCCGCAGCCCCCCCCCCCCCCCCCCGCACCTCCCATATCCTCCACCTCCCAGCCCGGGCCCCCCAGGCACCGTCCCCGCAGCCCCCCCCCCCCCCCCCCCCCGCACCTCCCATATCCTCCACCTCCCAGCCAGGGTCCCCCAGGCACCGTCCCCGCCCCCCCCCCCCCCCCCTCCCATATCCTCCACCTCCCAGCCCGGGCCCCCCAGGCACCCTCCCCGCCTCCCAGCCAGGGTCCCCCAGGCACCTCCCAGCCCGGCCCTCCCCCAACCACCCGCCAGGCACCGACCATCAGCTCCAGAGCCTCGTTGAGGAGCCCGTTGCGCTTGCTGTGCAGGTAGGCATTGGAGCTGCCTGTCTTGGCCACACGGATCCGGGCAAGGCGGGCCTTCTGTGATTGGTGGAGACAGAGTGAGGTGTAAGGACAGGGAGCCCAACAGGGCCGGGCAGGGGCTGTCCCAGGGAGGCTGGGTTCCCAGGTGATTTGGAGGCAGGGGAGGAGGCCGCTGCTCCCAGCCTCAGGGGTCTCCGTTCACAGACCCGGGGCCTGGGCCTGACGCTGGGTCAGGATCGGAGTGCCCAGGGGTTTCCACTCGCCTCTGCAGCCGGGGGTCATCCTGGCAGGAGAACACCGCTCAGCCAAGCCCCCCTCCTTCCAGGTGTCCCGACCTTTATCGGCTCAGCTATGGCTACTTCTCATCTCCCGCAGGCTTCGCGCCCTCCAAGGAGCACAGGCCAGGGCGCCCCCTGCAGGCAGCAGGTGCCCACGCACCGTTAATCACGAGAACAGCAGAGTGTGCACACGGGCCTCCACACTGCTTACCTTTGCACTTACTAGGCAGGTGTGTACGTTCTGTATACTGACCTTGTTACTGTCTCCCCCAGAACATAAACTCCGTGAGGGCAGGAGTTTGCTCACTGATGTACAGATGGATGTACACTGCATGTCTGCCCGGGAGTGGACGCATGCGCGGGTGTCAGCATATGCCTTTGGTTGTTTTGCTCTGGCCTGTCGGTGGGAGAAGCGTGGGGCATGTGTGTGTGGTAGAGGGAGGGTGGAGCGCATTTGCAGACAGCAGCCCTGCAGGAGGACGGGGGCATCTCATGCGAGCCCCTTTCCTGTTTGTGAGGCAGTGGGAGGGGCCACAGAGAGGCCAGAGAGGAGAGAGCTTCGGGAGAGGGAGAGGCGCCCCTGCTGGTTTAGAAAAAAGCAGGAGGCGTGCACTCTGGTAGACCCAGCCCTGAGAGCAGGAGCCCACAGGCACCCAGACCCCCCTGGGGCAGAGGGCCCTCCTGCCTCCAGGAAAGTCCAGAGGTAACTTCAGGAAACTGGCCGTTTCCATTGCTGCCCCTCCCCAGCGGGGCCTGCCCACAGGCAGCAGGGCTCCGAGCAGGCTGCCAGCAGGACAACTTCGACCTCGTTTCCTGGGAAGCTGCCCTGTGGCCAGCACGTCCCCGTAGGGGCAGTCCAACGCCCTTTCTTGGCTTCTAGAAGGGAAGAGGCCAGGACTTGAACTTGGGGGGTCTGCCTCTAACTGCTGAGGCAGCTCGCTCCCCTGGATGGGGAGGACGAGTGGGCACCTAGGAGAGAAAGGAGGGCAGGTAACCCCTCTTCTCTTTCTGAGCAAAGACCATTCAAGCCCAGGACGATCCCCGTCCGGGATCCTGCTCCAGCCGTCCCCCCAGCATCTCCATTCAAGCCAGTCCCTTGTCGGGGTTCGGCTGGTACTGCTTTGGGTGAGGACTGGTAGTTGAGAGTTGCATATGGAACCCCGATTGTGTTAAGCTCATCACAGCCTTACATAACTTGATCACACCACTTAGTGCCCGGCTTCCTGGTGTCTGGGGTCTGTCTCCATTACTTTCCAGAGATGAAAGATTCTCCTCTGTGGCACTTCTTTTAATTTTATCTTACCCTGGGCTCCATTAAAGCAGCAGATTGTCACATCAAATGTGCTGTAGCGTTTCATCATTTCCCACCCAGGATAAAGAGGTTTGCACTGTTTACAGAAAAACCCAGCACCTGAAATTGGGTGGGGCCCCGGCTTGCCTCTGGGCTCCTGAGGGCCGGAGTCTGGGGCTCATGTACATTTCTCTCTGGCGTGTAGCAGAGCTTCACACTGAGCGTGCTCAGGAGGGGCTGGTGATGGCCCAGAGGAAGGAAGCCACATCTGGGTCAGAAACCCACGATGAGCCCTAGCCAGCTTGGCTCAGTGGATAGAGCGTCAGCCTGCAGACTGAAGGGTCCCAGGTTCGATTCCGGCCAAGGGCACATGCCTGGGTTTCGGGCTCGATTCCCAGTGGGGGGTGTGCAGGAGGCAGCCGATCAATGATTCTCTCTCATCATTGATGTTTCTCTCTCTCTCCCTTTCCCTTCCTCTCTGAAATCAATAAAGAAATATATTTAAAAAAAACACACCAAACCCATGATGATAAAAGCCACTGCAGGGGGCTCACTCCTCCATGGCCATGAGGACATGAGAGTTAACAGAGTTTGAGGTCATGTAGGCTCTTCTAAAGACACGAAACGGCCCTGGCCGCATGGCTCCACTCTTTGGAACACTGACTGTCCCGTGCACCAAGGTTGCAAGTTCGATTCCGTCAGGGCACATACCTAGGTTGTGAGTTCGATCCCAGGTCGGGGTGAGTACAGGAGGCAGCCGATCGATGTTTCCCTCACGCTGATGTGTGTGTCTGTCTCTCCCCCTCTCAAATCAATAAAAGCATATCCTTGGGTGATAAAAAAGAAGTGGAAGATGCGAGGGGAAGTGACTGACCAGGGTAAGGCAGTGAACTAGCAAGACCAGCTCAGACCTGCAACTCCCAGCACAAATGTGGCCTCCGGAACATCCCTCTTCTCCCCAGAATTTCAGCTCCTGTCAGACAAGTTTCTAAACGTGCTGCCAATCCCAGGAAGCTGCACTTTCAGCAGATGTGGGGTTGCTGGGGTTGGAGGAGGGGCCTGGGCAGAGGGTGCGCCGCCCCCCCCCCCCCCCCCGGAGCCCTCCCGCTGTCTGGCTGCAGCACCCTGTGGCCCTGAGACCGGGTACCTCCTGCCCCAGAAATAGAAAAGCCCAAACAGAACAGGCAGCCACACTCTCAGGCATGAACCCCAGAGAAATGTTCACATGGAACCTACACATGGATGTTCACAGCAGCCTGACCTCTGAGAACCCACAGTGGCCTCGTCCCAGGTGCCCCTCAACAGGCGATGGTTAAACCGGCACATCCACAGCATGGGTGCCGCCCCGCCAGCAAAGGAACAGCTGGATGCACACTCCTGGCTGCGTCTCCAGGACGCACACGAAACCATCAGGTTGCCTACTGGACAGCCCACTCATAACCTTTTGAAATGGAAACATTTGATAAAGGGAGGACACAGGATTTTCGGAGGTTAGGGGTGGGGTGGCTTTAGGGTGGGAGGGTGTGGTTATGAAAGGGGGTGGGGACTAAAGCACAGACCTACAGAGGAGAGAACGTTGTAGAAAACTTCACACGCACCCCAACAACTAAAGTGGAAATCTGAATTGGGTTGATTGATGGATCCCATACGATCAGTTGTATCAACGTCCACACCCTGGTTGTGATAATCTTACAAGTGCTTGTGGGTCTATAATCTCAATAAGCATTTCCAGTAAAAGAGATAGGCAGGACCTGGAGATGGGGACCAACTGCTCCCCCAGACGCGCCCCCTCTGTCCGCTGCTCTGCTGCCTCCCCTGATCTCCAAGTCCCACGGCTCAGAACAGTCTGAGGCAAACATCATGGAGTGATGTCAGTAATCACCCCCAGCACAGCAGCCGACACGCTGAGGCTTGTGGGCTGAGCTCACCATTGTGGCTGTTGAGCCGAGTCTGCGGCCTGGGCTGACCTCCCTGCCCCTCTCCACACCCCACGACGTCCCCTGGACCCCCTTCCTTGCCTCAGATCCTAGGAGCAGCAGCATCCCCCTATCCTTCCCCCGCCCCTCTGCACCCTCTCCCTTCTCTCAGGGAAGCCCAAGGTGAAAAGGTGGAAGACAAACTGAGCAGCTTGAGGCCCAGGGAAGTGAAAACTCTACAAATATTTACTCTGACTTCAAAGGGAGCCTGCTGGGAAGGAAGAGGGGCAGGGGACACGGAGGGACAGAGGGGTAGAAGGCAGAAGGCGGGAGCCTGGGAAGGGAGAGGAGGAGGGGCAGAAGGAGGGGGCCTGGGAAGGGAGAGGAGGAGGAGGAGGAGGAGGAGGGGGGGGGGGGGAGGAGGAGGGGGAGGGGACGGAGGGGCAGAAGGCGGGGGCCTGGGAAGGGAGAGGAGGGGATGGAGGGGCAGAAGGAGGGGGCTGATTGGCTGCAGTGGCAGAGAAGAAGGTGCCAAAGCCGATGCCTCTGGATTAGTCACAGGATGAGCCCCGAGAGTCCACAGGGAAAGGGCCTGTTCCACTCCGTGCGTGGATGGGGTGCTCCAGGAAGTGGGGGGCAGGGGGTGCCAAGGGGAAGGGAGCTGCTGAGCGGGTGGGCACAGCCCTGGCTCTGGGGGAGCCAAGGATTCCGTTGACCCTCTCCTGCTCGGCCATATCCCTGTCAGCCCAGCCCTGGCCCTTGGGGCTCAGGCTCCCGGATGCGGGAAGGAGGGCCCCGTGTTGCCGGCCCCTTGCCTGGGAAGGCGCAGTGAAGTCAGGGCTGGTGCACGTAGGCCTGCTGTGCTGACGGGCACAGGGCAGAGGGGAGACTATGTCTGGGGTGGCTGGCAGGGGAGGGGGAGCCCTGACCTTGGGTGAGGAGGCAGGAAATGGGGCTGGAGGCGGAGGGGACAGCATAGAGCAGCATGGGCCTGGCCACAGGACTCACCCGGGGCAAGAAAAGCTGAGGCTTCTCAGCACAGGCCACACGGAGGCGCCTGCTGGGATGGGTGATGGAGTCTAATCTGTGCTATTGTAAAGGGTAATGACCTGTCAGTCACACCCATTGGAGCTGGCGGCCTAGGCTTTATGCCATTGGGACACAGACCCCTCTGCAAGTCCGGGGCCCTGCCACGGGGGGGTGGGGGGGCCCTGCCCTGTGTGTGCAGGGCCTGCACGCAGTAGGTGCTCAGTACATGTTTGTGGAGTGAAATGAAAGCAAGAATGAAGTCGGGACACAAAACCTCAGCCTCCATGAATGACCCTTTCAGCCAGGGCCCTGGCCACTGTGCCCAGAGTCTGCCTCCAGGTGAGAGGCTCCGACGGGTGGACACCCCCTCGGCCCTCCCCTCTCCTGGTGAAAGTCACCGCCCGGCGCCAGGTGGGCTGTTCAGGATGGAAGGTGGGGCCGGTCAGGACAGGCGGCGCCTCCCCCTGCCCTGCCTGCCTCAGGAGAGAATCAGCCCCTGGGTCATGAGGGCTTGTGGCCTGGGAATGCATGGTGGGGAAAAGGGACTCAGTCACCTCCCTTTCCAAGCCAGCGGGCGTCCACGCCAGCTTCTCCCAGGATCTCTGGCGGCAGCCTGACTGTGAGGCCTCTGGCCCAGCCCCGCCCGCCCGGTCTCGGCTCACCTTCTGCGCCCTGCGCTTGTCCGCTCTCTGGTTCTGGTGGTAGATCCGGCTGAAGTTGGAGACGATCACGGGCACCGGCAGGGCGATGACCAGGACGCCACTCAGGGAGCAGATGGACCCGAAGATCTTCCCGGCGATCGTCTTGGGCACCATGTCCCCATAGCTGAGGGGGGAGAGCAGGTGTGAGGAAGAGGGGCATGTGGGAAACAAGTCGGGCTCCCCGGCCAGTCATTCACTCATTCACTCATTCATTCAACAACTGCTGAGGTGCCTCGTGTGTCAGGTACTGAAGTAAGACCTGAGAATGAACAAAGCAGACAAGATCCTTATGCCCCTTGAGCCAACATCCTACAAGGGCAAGGCCATAAACAGGAAGTGAATTCATAAAGGCACCGCGACCTGTGGTTACTTCTATGAAGGGAAGAGACACAGGTGCCGCCAGGAGGGGACTGTGGGCAGGAACCGCCGCGGGAACATTTAAACTCATCTTAAAGGGGAAGCGTGTGCCGGGCCGAGGGAACAGACAACACGGAGGCCTGAGGTCCAAGGAGCTTAGCTGGTTCTAGGAAAGGTTAAAGAGCCAGTGAGGCTGGAGGGAGGAAGGGAGTTATACAAGGGGGGGGAGGGGAGGCAGGGGCCGGGCCGCACGGAGCCACGGAGAACCACGGATGAGCCTTAACCAGAGAAGCAACATGGTCTCACTTATGTACTAGCATGTGCCAAACCCACCTGCCGACGGAGACTCCTGACTTAGAAAGCACTTCGCACACTGACCTCACACCCCAGGAACCGCGAGCCTGGCGTCCTCGCTCCCATCACAGATGCAGCAGCGAGGCTCCGAGGTGCCCTAGTTTGGGTACAGCTGGGAGGAAACCCACTTGCTTTCATCTTTTCTAAAACCCGCACCGAGCGAGGGCGGACCACCAGCTCTGAAACTCGGCCTGAGGGCCGGGAAGCCACTTTGGGACAGAGCCTCTCTGAAGTGCTTCACGTCATGGCGGCAGCTGCCCCAAGACCGTCAGCCCCCGCGGCCAGAGCCTCTCCTCCAACCAGTGACTCCACAGCCAGAGCCTCTCCTCCAACCAGTGACTCTGCACAGCGGTAAGCGTTTAGCCTCTTTAGTGAGATAATTGAAAGATTATTAAGCGAAGAGCAAACAGGTGCGACCCCTTCGGGACAGCCAGAACAACAAGGCCCGGCTCGGGGCTGGACGAGAATCAGGCTTAGGATGACCAGGAATCGTTGCTGCTGGAACAGTGAGGCTCAAGGTCGCTTGTCCTGAGGGGGGACCACGGAGTCCTGGGCTCCACAGAGATGTGGGGGTCGGGGGGAGAGCGGAGAGCCAGCTGGGAAGAATGAAGTCCTCACCTGCGAGCACTGAGGGCTCTGGGAGGACAGGCCGGTGGTTGGCACGTATTTGCTGAGCGAGCACGTTATCTCGTTTAAGCCTCCCACCCTGTGAGTCGGCTCCTGTCTCGAGAACTGCCTTCCTTCTCCTTCAGTGTCCAGGCCTTTGTCCCGGGCAAGCTGTCAGCCATGTCCCTGATGTTGAGGCTGCGACAGGTCTTCTGGGGACCCGGATCCAGGGCTGCCTTCTCTGCCATGTGCTCAGGGGCGTGGCTGAGGACTTGGCTTTTGGAGCTGGAGACCTGGGCTCAAGACCCGCCCAGCTCCACCAGAACACGAACGCATGACGTTGGACCTGTGTCCCTGTCTATAAAGTGAGTGGCCTAGGTCCTAACCCTGTAGCGACATACACAGCTCTATAAACAAGAGGTGCTGCTACTCTTGCCCAGGCATCCTGGTAACCATGGTCTCTGTTGCTGACCTTGGGACACAGCTGGTTGTCCCAAGTTCAAGTGCTCCCAGTGGCGAGGACGGGGCTGTCCTACGGAGGTGGGCCGTGTTAGCCGGAACTGACCGAAAGACGGACATCGGGCCGGTGACCGTGGACGTAAACGAAGCGCGGCAGGAACGTGTAAGAAAGTGCCCGGGCTCCATCTCAGAGCGATCGAGCCGGGGGGGGGGGGGGGGGGGGGGGGGGGGGCTGGGGCGGGGGATGCTGAGGGCAGCGGGAAGGTTGTCCCCCGCCCCCCCCCCCCCCCCCCGGCAGAGAAGATGGGGAGGGAAGCTACGCCCACCATGGGGCAGATGGTCTGCTGGCAAGAGAAGACAGAAACAGAACAAGTCAGCTCCTAGGCGCGCCTGGCCTTCTCCAGGGAGAGCAGGCTCTGTCTGGGGAAGGCTGGGGTTGGGGCGAATGTGGGTACAGAAGAGCTTGAGGGAGGGGACAGGGGAGCAGGCCAGTGCCACCTGGGTCCCACCTGAGGGAGAAGGAGCGTGCAGATCGGGTCAGGGGACCACCGCCATGCTCGGCAAGCAGTCAGCGCCTCGGAGAAATGCCAGGACCAGAGATGGAAACGGTGGATCGATGTTTGTAAAGAAGGGGAGAGGAGCTAAGAAACCACGGGCCAGCAGGCTTGCCCTCCATCAACTCTGCCATCAGGTTGCTGGCGGGATCTGAGAGCCGATGAAGGGGGCAGCTGGCGGACATGGGAAATGAGTTGTATTGTGCGCCAGGCACGGATCCTCCCAAATGAACCCCTATTCTGGTTTTGAGAGGGTTCACCTGCTGGTGGATCAGAAGACTGCTGCTGTCCTACTGCGTCATGATTTTGGCAAGATGTGTTTGTTCTTGGCCCAGTTCTTTCTGCCCTTGGCAAGCGGGAGGAAGGTGGTGGGGACGGCAGTGGCCGGTGGGGGCTGGACAGCCAACTGCAGGCTCCTGGCCCTTCTCAGAGACCACCACGGCGGGTGCTCGGCCAGCAAAGGAAGCTCAGGTTCCCGTGTTAGAAGGGTCCCCAGAAAGAATGGGCCTGACGTGAGGTCTCCCGTGGCATGTTCCAGGATTTTCCAACAGCGTGTACGGAGCCTGAGGGAGGCAGCCTGGCCTCATGACAGAGACGAGGCTGGCGTCAGATCCGGGCTGGAGCCCAGCCCCGCATTAACTTACTAGTTGAGTGACTTCGGCAAAGTGATATAACCTGAGCCTCTAGCAATAGAAGATGGGTCTTATCTACCTAACTCTGAGGGCTGGGATGATTGTAAGAGAATTTAGGAGCAGGCCTTGGTGGGAACAGTAAATCCTCTATGAACAGCCAGTGTGGTGGCACCTACTGAATCTGGGAACGGCGTGCCTCCCCGATTAGGACGTCAGCTCTGTCCAGAGCTGCTGGTCCTCAGAGGAGCCGCCACGTCTCCCTCTGTCCCTGTCCCTCTGGTCCCAGCAAGTTTGGAACTGGCCACCTGCCTCAGGCGGGGACAGCGCTCCCACCATGGAGAACATGGCAGGGCCCCCTGGATTCATTTTCTAACAGCTTTATGGAGACATAATTTACACACCATAACATCTGTCCATTTAAGTTGCACAATTCAGTGGCTTAGTGTGTTTACAGAGTCTAACTGTAGAACACTTTTATCACCCCAAAAAGGCATCTCACACCACAGCAGTCGGTGACCTTTCCACGCCCACCACAGCCCAGGTGACCACTAATCTACGTCCTGTCTGTGGATTTCCCTCTTCTAGACATTTCTGTCAGTGACCTTTTGCATCAGATTTCACGTAGCGTCACATGCTCAGTGTCAAGCCCATCCATGTGGTAGCGTGTCTGTCTGTATGGACAGACAGCATCCCGCTGAATGGATAGACCACATTTTGGTCATTCACTCATCAGCTGATGGCCATTTGGGTTGTCTCACTTCCTGGCTATTATAAATAAACTCTGCTACGGACAGTTGTGTATGAGCTTTGGTGCGGACTGAGCTTTCATTTCTCCAGGAGTCCGGTGTGACTATGTTTAACAGTTTGCGGGCCGGGCAGACTGCTTTCTAAAGTGCCCGCACCATTTCACAGCCACACCAGCAATCCGTTAGGGCTCCCGTTCTCCGTCTCTTCACCCACACGGTGACTACTGCCTTCTGATCCCAGCCATCCCAGCGGGTGTGAAGGTATCTCACTGCATTTCCCTGGTTGGCTAATGAGGTCGGGCACCTCTTCCCCTTCCCTGGATTTTCGCTCTTGAGACCAGATCAACCTCCTTCGAAGAAGTTGAAGCTGCAACAAACAAGGCTCCGGGCTGCCCACAGCCATGCTTTCTGCATTTGGGAGGGAGCCAGGCTGTCGGTAGAGCGGGAGCCAGCTGACATGCAGAAGGGGGTGATGGGAAGGGAAGTCTGATGACGTTTGGGTTCCTCTGAATTCTCTCTGAGGCCCAGCTTCACTTAGCCTTTCCTGCAGCTCAATCCCTCCTTGACTCTGCAAGTTGTTATGTTTGTTTAACCTTCCATGTGGATCCCATGATGGTGATGATATGATGGTGATGACAAGCTACTGCTGCTTTCCCTAAGCAAGCGCTTCCCATTTCTAAACGACAGCGACTGCGGGTCAAACCTGCCGGGCAGTGTTGACCACTCACTACCCAGCAGCTGACTGCAGTGGCCAGGGCCACGACGGGTAGTGCTCCCCGGGGGCCCCCTGGACAGTCCTAATGGCCTATTTTCTCTGTGGAACGTGAGCAAAGTGAGGCGTGAGAAAAGGAAAAACAAAAAGTGTCTTGGGCTCAGACAGTATTTGAAGCTGTCCCCTTACTCCCCTTTTTGCCTTCCTCCTCTCATGCCAACCAGGGCTCCGTCCTCCCACCTCTTCCTGCTCTGTGCCCGGGGAAGGCAGGGGCAGGAAGGCCCCTCCTGGAGGTGACGCAGGTGCAGGTGGCTATGGTGCTCACCTCAGACTTCCCTGGGGCCAGGTGGAGGCGGCTGCTGTCCCTGGTGGTGGGGGGGGGGGGGGGGCGGCCCTCAGGGGCTCCGGCTCTGCTTCCCACCTCTCCCAGCATCCTCGGATCCGCAGTGACGTCCAGGCCGCAGGCGCAGGGACGCTCACCCTCCTAACATGGAAGGCTAATTAATTTGCATTCGGGCTTAGGGATAATTAAACCTTTTCTCTGAACTGAAGCTGCACAAACCACCCGCCTTGTACAATTAATTGCTGCCTTTACTTCCTCCTCCAGGTGCCGAGAGATAAGCGGGAGCTGAGCTCCCATCCGATCCGGCCTCGCTCAGACGGACAGGGCTGCCGTCCAGTGGCCCGATCTTTCCTGGAGGCCTGGCATGGCCCTGGGGCCCAGAGGCTGGGGCCCAGCCAAGGACAAGTGCCCACTCCTGACAGGCACGCTCTTCTAGAAACCACCTGAGCCCATTCTCCCAGTCTCAGTCCCCAGAGACTTGTCCCATGGACCCCTCCACCCTCTTGGGGGTGGAGGTGACAGAAACAGCCGTGAAACAGCATCTGGTCAGTCCCCACCTTCCCTCGGAGACTTGTCCCCCAGGCCCGCACCACCTTGGCCCCAGGCCCCAGTCCTGCACCACCTTGTCCCCCAGGCCCGCACTGCCTTGTCTGCTTCTCTTTGTCCATATGTTCATCACAACAGCTGTCTGCTGGGGCGGCCTCTCCGCCTTCCACCTCCCTAGCCAGCCAACCCTGCTCAGAACGGGGGCGGGGAGGGGGGGGGCTGCCTCAACTACAAATGGAGCACAGACCACGACGGCCTCTGGTTAGTGCCAGGGTGGCCAGGGTGGGAGGCAGGCACTCCCCAGGGGGCTGGAGCACTGGGTTGAAGTCGAGGAGGGGACAGGGAGGGAGCTGAGACGCAGAAGCTGGGGTGGGTATGTGCCAACAGGCCGATCCCTGGGGACCGTGTGCTGCTGGTGCAGGCCTTGTCTGAAGGTCCAGTCCTGATTCTTCCCGCGCCCCAGGGGATGGCCATGGAGTCGGCGACAGACAGAGGTGGGCAAGAGGCAGAGACAGGGCCAGAGGAGCCAAACCCTGCCGGGCAGAGGTGCCAGCGATTTGGCTGCTTGGCCCCGTGTACAGCCACCAGGTGTCCCCACTCACCACAGCACTGCGCCCTCCGCTGCCCATGGCAGGTCCAATGCCTTGCCAGGTCTCATCGGCCCCCCTGTACCCCGTGTGGGCTAGCACCCGCTCCCTCATGGGGGTGCCTCTTCCCCGCCTCCCCCAGCCCCACCCTCCGAGGCCCAGGAGACTCCCTCCTCTGCCCACCTCATCTGGACAGCACTGAGTCCCGCGTCTGAGTCCCAGACGCTGTCAGGGTCGTGCAGGGCTTCCAGGTGACAAGCGCAGCCCCAGCCGCGCTCGGAGTCCTGTCCACGCTGGCCTTTCACTGTCCACCCCCAGGGGCTCCCTGCACAGGCTGAGGGCCAGCCAGGCTCCGCCCACAGCTGAGAGCCCTCAGGCAGTCACAGCTCCCGGGCCTCAGTTTACCCTCCTGAAAAATGGCATCGCAATGACCTACCTGGCAGGGCTGTCCTGAAAGTCACGCTTGTAAAGGTTCTTTATAAACCGTGGGTGGTTTCATAAAGATGGGAGAGTTTACTATGTGTGTGTAAACTACAGTTATACACACATAATTAGCTGTAGTTATATATAAACCTGGTGTTGTTCTATGACTATATGTAACTAGTTATAACTGAGCCCTCCGCTATTCTGCATGAGACAGCCTGGTCACCTCGGCTGCTCACACTGTCGGGTTACCCATCACCCCCACTCTGGGTCATCTCAGACCCCCAGCTCCAGGACAACCAGACAGAACCGAGACGGGACAGGGCAATGGCCCGCCTCCCCCTGCCAGTCCGCAGTGTGGGGAGGAGGTGGGGAACTGGCCAGGGGGCACAGAGAGGAGAAGCTGGGAGCTAGCCTGTGGAGTCTCGGGGGGCTGGTGAGGGCTGAGCAGGGCTTGTGGTGCGGCAGGGGGGGGGGGGGAGGGCGTGCTGGGAGGGCAGGGAGCCGCTCAGTGTGGGTGACAAGGAGAAACGCTGTGTTTTGATTAGTAAGAGCCTCGGGGGGCTACAGAATCTAACACTCTGGCCTCGCCTGCTTTGTTTCAACAACAGAAAATCATTTTTCTAGACTCAGAAAAAGTTGTGTCACGCTTCCTCTGTGTGTGTGTGTGTGTGTGTGTGTGTGTGTGTGTAGGGCTCCCCAAGAACAGGGGCCTAGGTCTCAATTAAAACTACTGATCGGGCCCTAACCGGTTTGGCTCAGTGGAGAGCGTTGGCCTGCGGACTGAAGGGTCCCAGGTTCGATTCTGGTCAAGGGCATGTACCTTGGTTGCGGGCACATCCCCAGTAGGGAGTGTGCAGGAGGCAGCTGATCAATGCTTCTCTCTCATTGATGTTTCTAACTCTATCCCTCTCCCTTCCTCTCTGTAAAAAATCAATAAAATATATTTAAAAAACAAACAAACTATTGATCAGTTGGTGGCCTTTGCACCAGGCACTGGGGACTCCAAAATGACCAAGACGGGGCCGCCTCCTGCCCTCGGGATGGCCCGGCTCCAGGCAGCCCGGCCTGCGCAGGGCCCTCTCCATCACTGATTGGTATCTGGTCCGGCCACAATGGCTATTCATGGCCCTGCCGGCCTCCAAAGGCAGCACCGGAAATTTCAAGCAAGAATCCGCTTCCTGGCCCAGCGTCGCCTGGGGTGGACAGGATATTACTGAGATGGGGCTGGATGTGCCCAGTGGTCTCTCGTCTGCCCTTTCTGCCCCTGATGTGGGGCGGGGCGGGGGGGGGGGCACAGGGGGGTCTTGCGGATCGGCTCCTGGCTCCTCCTTGAGTAAACTGGGTGAGTCCGGGTCTCTTCCTGCCCCTCTAGCTTTCATCTCCGTCCTCTGATCTGGGGTTTGGTTGGATGCCTGGGCTCAGTGGCCATTCGTCTCTGCCGGGTCTTGGTCCCACAGATGGGCCTTTCCCTCCCTGGAGAGGCAGGTCCCTCCTGCTGAGACCACACCTGGGGAGCAGTGGCTCCTGGTCACCCTGAGATCCGGGAGGGGGCACTGGAAGGAGCTCCACCCACTGTGCCCGAGGCTGTACCGCTCAGGCCCCGGGGCACAGGCTGGCATGCCCTGAACTCTGCCGTCTGGCTGGAGGGACGGCAGGTGTCTGAGAACTGTCCCTCTGTTCCCAGAATGATCTACAGCCAATTAGCTGAGCCCAGGACGGTGGAGAATGCCTGTCTCCAGCCCCGGAGCCAGCAAGTCCGTGTTTCCTGCAGACATTTCTGCGCAGGGAGAGGGTGGCTGACCTCCCAGGACCCGGGAGCTGGCTTGTGGCTGCCAGCCCCAGGCTTTCATAACAGAAAAGGCCAAGGAACCCTGGCGGAATGGCTAAGAGAAGAGGACTTGGCCATAGCTTTTCCCAGCGTGAATGGGAATTTCTGTGCAAGAGCCGGACTTTCCCTGGGGTCTCACAAATCGGGGTCTGTGCTGCGAAGGGCTGTGGCAGCTGGAAAAGGGGGCAAGCTAGGAAGTGGGGGTTAAAATAATCGGTCTCAGTACGTGCACCCCCTCCAGCCTCCGCCTGTCACTCCTCCAGCTGCCAGGGCCGCAGGCAGGCTGACTCACCGGCTGGGCTGACACCTTCCAACACCACAATCCACATCCAATTTAAGCCGATTTTTTCCGTATTAAACTGTTGAGTAAGGGGAGAGGGGATGTGACGGTGACCGCGGGAGGTCCAGTTCCATCACTGGGTGTGAGTGTCAGCCGGGAACTCCCTCCTCTGCTTCCCTGTCCTCTGCTCAGTGGGTTTGGTGACCTCGGAGTTACCTGCTCTAGGGAAGAGGAGACTCATGCTCGCTGAGTGGGGCAGGCGGGCCAGGCCCCGGGTTTTACACACACACAACTCCAGGAGCAAACGGGACAAGAGTGGCCAAAGAGTTGGGACAAAACCAGAAAAGGCTGTACTAATAGGGGAGCGACATACTGTTGCTGTTTGCTGCCCAAGTCCCGGCAACCCTGACAGGGCCTGGCACATAGTAGGTGCTCAAGAAACATGCTGAATGAATGGGCCCTGGGTTACCTGGGAGGTGTCTGTCCTGCAGCTCTGGCTCAGGGAGGGGCGTGGAAGGGGAGGTTAGCCGGTGCTTGGTCCCTGGGTAAACGCCGTCCTTATTCACGAGCCAAACTCACTCCCAGGGCCATCAGTGTAAGGGATGGACAACCTGGGCGGGTCCCTTCTCCCTCGTATCGGCTGCAAGGACTAAGGGGTGACTGTGTTCCCTTACGGTGTGACTGAAGTTCTATTTTTAATTTCCCCTGGAGGGACGTTACTCACCAGGAATAGGTAGCGACACTGGCATTTTTCTTTGAGAAAATTTTCTAGAGAATTTGGACTCAGAATCGCGCCCCCCGCCCCCTCCCTGGGCCCAGCAGGGTGACTCCACAAAGCTGAGAGGCGGAGACGGGCAGCGACTCTGGCCCTGGGACCTGCAGTGTCACGGCCTGTCTCTGAGTGTCAGTCTCCCCAGTGGATGGCAGTGCGGGCGGGCGGGGAATGCTCCTATGGGTGGCACTACCCCCTCCCACCCTCATCGGGTGAGGTGACCCCCGGCCTCTGGGGCTCCGGCTGGAGGAGAGCAGGGAGCTCAGTGGGAGGCCCTCGGGTGGGGCACGGATGGGAAAGAGGGGTCGCAGGGGCCCCAGATCACCCCCTGAACCCCAGCGAGGGTCAGAAGCCAGAAATTCTGGTGCCAGCCCTAGCAGACTACAGTCCTCCCAGCCCACTTAATGCACAACCCAATTTAGTTTCCCTTTAAGAAATTACGTGTTTTTAAAAAATACATGAAGAGCTGGAAAGGAGCCATGGCAACGAGGAGGCTGAGCAGCAGAGCCGAGGCCACGCCTTTTCTCCCTCCGAGGGGCGTCTGCGTGTCCAGGTCAGGTCCTCCCGACCCTCCTCCCACCACCGCGCAGGTGCACACGGTGCTGTCTGTCGGAACACGGGGCCAGCAGGGGTGGCAGCCCTCGCTCGGCGGAGAGGCCCGGGCCCCGCACCCTGGGCCCGGTGAGGGGGCTCTGCTCGGGGTGCCTCCCCGCGGGCGCTGGCTGTCCGTCTGGGTCACGGTGCCTTTATGCCAAAGCACAAGCACCGGAGCAGCGCCAGCCGGTGGCCCGTGAGGTCCGAAAGGTTGGCGACTGCCTCACTGGAGGACTCAGCCGTGCAGCTTCCTCCTGCCTCAGGGGATGTGTCTGACCCTCAGGGCCTGGGTGGCAGCACCTGGACTAGAATCCAAGGGGGGGGGGGGCGGTCCAGGCTGCACTCGCGGAAACTGCGTCCTGCCCTCTGGGAGCCAGCTCAGTTCCCTGGGGCCAAGCTCACTTGTAGGCAGCCCCTTTGGCTCTTGGTAATCTCATTCATCAAAGAGCCAGGGCTGTTCCCTTCCTCCCGCCTCTCCTTTTCCATCAGCCATTTCCCTGCTTGGCATTTCTGGCTCGTAAGCACCACTGCCCCAGAGATCACGAAGGTGGTGGAAGGAATGTCTGGGCTCCTGCATGACCTCACACAGGACAAACTTCCTCCCGCTTTTCATGGCTTATCCCCTTCATCCCACAGCAGTCTATGCGGAGGAGTGACCATCACTCCATTTCTCATTTCTCTGAGGAAACTGAGGCTCAGAGAGTCTAACACCTGCACAGAGCTGGGCGGGCTGGGCAGGATGCGTCCCAGCGCTCCTGCCTGTCCCCTGGGGGACGCTGTCCTGCCCAGGCCTCTCCCTCCTCTGTCTTATTCATGGAAAGAGTGGGACATGTCAGGGTGAGGGTGACCCTCAAGCCCCTGGGGAAGATGTGGATGCTCAGACCCCCGGTTCTCCCAGCAGAACCCCATGTGCACTCAGTGTTTCACTCCTTCCCTCCACCAACATTCACAAGGAGCGGGGACCCCGTCCAGGGAGGAACAACCTGACTCTTCCCAGGGCGGGGTTTCCCCTCTGCTCTCCTCCACCTGATTCATCAACTGTGCAGCCGCCAGGCCTTTCACATGCCCTGGAGACCGGACTGAGCCCAGGGCCAGGTGCAGGGGAGGGACTGTGATGCGCTCCAGGCCTCCTGGGTGCGGTGAGACTGTGCATGGCCGCTGAGTTCACCCTCTGGCTCCAAGCCCTGGGCTGGCTGCTCAAGGGGCGCCCTCACTGTCTCCCCGGGCGCAGCAGGGCAGGTCTGGGCCTGGCTCTCTGCACAGCCCTCCCCGGCTCACGCCCCAGGTACACGAGCCTCGGGCTCTGTCCCCTTTGGGGGAGATCCTGGGCCAGAGAGCCTGCAAAGACCCCTTTCTTTCTTGCTCTTTTTGTTAATCCTCACCTGAGGCTATTTTTCCATTGATTTTTAGAGAGAGTGGAAGGGAGAGGGAGAGACCGAGAGAGAGAAAGAGAGAGAGAGGGAGAGAGGGAGAAACATTGATGTCAGAGACATCAATTGGTTGCCTCTCACATGCGCCCGGGATCGGGCCTGTAACGGAGGTACATGCCCTTGATTGGAATTGAACCCAGGACCCTTCAGTCCTTGGGCCGACGCTCGGCTAGGGCAAGACCCCTTTATTTTGTCTTTCATCTCCGAGGGGCAAACTCAAGACAAGAAGTAGCTTGAACCCAGACAGGCCTTTCCTTTTCAGGAAGGCTCACACGTCCCCCGTGTGGCCACACGGAGCACACACAGCCTTTCACTTGCACACACCCACACGCGTGTGCACTCACGCCCCTCTCTGCCTGTGCTTGGATTCTGCCGGGGTGGAAGCAGTGAACTGCACAGAAGGTCTCACCGCCGAGGAACTGGGAGGAAAGAAAGGCACAGCCTAACTGGAATCCAGATTAGACACATGAAACCAAAAAGACCCAAGACCTACCGGGAAAAGCTCATTAATGCTCTGTTCCCCTCCTCATTAAGCAAGAGCTCGCTCATAAATATTCATAGAATTCTAAAGTAAGAGCGAGGTGAAAGTTAAGTTAATGCACAACAATGAAGGCTGCTCACAGCTCTTGAGCAGCCTGACCCGGCTCTTGTCTCCCCAGAGCAGAGATCTGGGGGCTCCTGGTCCCCCAGAGGGCAGGAGAGGGGAGCAGGTATTGGGACAAAGCGTCCAGGAGCAGACTGACCTGTCCCCACCCTCAGGTGCCTGTGAAAGCACTCAGAGGCCCTGCTGGCCGCTGGGGCTGAGACATGCTGGTTAGGGGAGGGTCTTGGCCTCCCCGTGCCCATCACCGGACACCCCATCTTTCTTTTTAAAAATATATTTTTATTGATTTCAGAGAGGACGGGAGAGGGAGACAGAAACATCAATGATGAGAGAGAATCACTGATCGGCTGCCTCCTGCACACCTCCCACCAGGGATCGAGTCCACAACCTGGGCGTGTGCCCTGACTGGGAATCAAACCACGATCTCCTGGTTCATAGGTCGACACTCAACTACTGAGCTACCCCGGCCGGGCTCTTTTATCTTTTTAATTTCGGCTCTACTGGGGTGTAATTGATAAAACAGTAAAATATTTGGGTGCATCATGATCTGATATCTGTATACACTGTGAGAGGACTGCCCCATCTAGTTAACACTCATCCACTCACACGTTCACATTTTTTCGGTGAGAATGTTTAAGTTCTATTCTCTTAGCAAGTTTCAATGACACGGTGCAGCGTTATCAACCCTAGTCACTCCCCATGTTCCACATGAGGTTCTCAGACCTGACTCATCTTGTACCTGAAGGTTTGTGCCCTTGTTCCACGTCTCCCTTTTGCCCCACCACACCCCGCAGCCCCTGGCGACCACTTTTCTAGTCTGTTTCTGTGACTTTGTCTTTTAAAAATTTTTAGATTTCACATACAAGTGACACCACGCAGTGCTTATCTTTGGCTTCTTCCAGGCGGCCCCCCGTCTTAAAGTGAAGTAGCCGTAACCAGAGAGGAGGTCCTGCCGGCCACGCCACGCCACGCCACGCCACGCCGCGCCGCGCCACGCCACTCCACGCCACGCCACACCACGCCAACCCACACCACACATCCCTGGGCACTTCCCACCACCCGCCAGCCCTTCGCCAGGACCGGGAAGGCTCTCACCGCCCTGGAGCCTCCTCCGGGGTCTGGCCCCACCTCTCCTTGCTCCTGAGCTCCTGGCTCCAATACACTGCAGCCAGATTAATTTTCTTAAATGCGGGTTTAATTGCATCATTCCTTGTAGAAAACATTCATTGGCTCCCCACTGACTATGAATTGAGTGCAAATGCCTCACGTTCCATGGTCCACACGCTCCCTCACAGGCTAATCACCGCGCCTCATTCACTTCCCAGCGCT
The DNA here is from genome assembly GCF_028538775.1 of Myotis yumanensis. NCBI lineage: Eukaryota > Metazoa > Chordata > Mammalia > Chiroptera > Vespertilionidae > Myotis > Myotis yumanensis. Next base: position 6,771,063 of record NW_027223768.1, read on the forward strand.
CCAGCCAAGTGGAACGGAGCCCTTCCCCAGGCGAGCCCTGTCCCTTCCTGCCTCCAGCTTGTCAGGGGTGCCCACTTCCCGGGATTCCATCCCCTGCACCATCTGCCCGTCAAACCCTATCCGTTCCCAGGCCTGTTTCAAATGTCATCCCTGCCCTGAAACGAATCCTGTGTCCCACAATCAGGGAATTTGGCTTGAGCCTCTGCTGTGCTAATACCTGGGCTGCTGTCATTCGCTGAACTGCATGCCTGTTGTTGTTACATAGCACGTGTGCGTGCTGTTGCCATTAGCTGGACTGCGAGACCAGGGGCACACATCTATGCAGTCAGCTAATAGGAATAATGAGAATGACAGTAGGCAGTTAGACAGGAGCAGAGCAGGAGCAAGGGGCCAGGCACAGAAGGTCACCAGGCGGAAAGCCCCGCTGCCTAGCAACGGGCAAAACTGGGAAAACAAGTATTGTAGGGTGGGACCGTGCCCCCAGGGTGACCGTTCCTCCCCTAGCACATCACAGGTCATGAGGCTTAGGAACCCGCCCCCCCCCCCCCCTCCCCGCCCTGCACACACACACACCTTTCACGTCGCTGGTCATATGCTTCGGACCCTCCCTGACCTCTCCTCCCTGGCAGGTCACTCGTCATGCGGTGGAGCCCCTTAGAGGAGGAGCGGGGGCGGGGAAAAGCCTCACAGGGCTCCAGACAAGCCCTTGCACTGCCCTCCCTTAAGCATTAAGCCCTCGGGACAATGGGGTTCTGACCCACATCACGTGATCTTAGGAACCAAGCCTCGGATCTGTTGTCCACAGAGACGGGTTTTGGTCAAACGAGGGAGAACATCTAGGCCTCAGTTGTGTTCCGGCTCCAGGCCCAGAAAAGCAGCAAAACCAGCTGAAGCAGCAAGTCCAGCTGCAATGACCAGTGACCCCACCCTGATGCCGAGCCATCAGCAGAGCTCAGGAGCCTGAAAGGACACCCCCCTGAGACCTCCCCTGCAGTCCCCGCCTTTAGACAACAGATAAAACCCCTTAAGACCAGGACCCAGCGTGCACCCTCTTCTCTCTCTCTCGAGCACCCCCACGCCGTTCCTCCCCCCATTCTTCCCTCAAGAGAGGGGCAGGGGACAGGTTCTCTCTAGCCTCCTGCTTGTTCTGACTTGTAGCCTCCAGAGCTGTGTGAGAATAACTTCCTGTTGTCCTAAGCCACCTCTGTGGTGGTGCTGTTAAGCAGCCCCAGGAAATACCCATAGTCCCCCAGGGCGTGGGAACGCCTGTCTTCCCGCCTGGTGAAGGGCAGTGGTGAACTCCCCTCTGAAATCCTGAGGGGTGTCTGGGGGGCCAGGCGGGGTGGGCGTGGGGCACTGAGGTGTGTCCCACAATTGGTGAGGGCCTTGAAGGACCCGCATTCTAAGCAGGCAGTGTGTGTGCCTCCCCCTGGTCTCTTCTCTGAGCTTCTTTCATCAGTTTCAAACGAGGAACAGTGGCCAAAGCCCCCGTTGTCCTCCACTGGAGCGGCTCTGGTCCCCCCACAATAAGCCTGATACACCCCATCAGAGCCCGCAGATCAGCCTGCCGGTCCTCAGGTGCCTGGGGGCTGAGCTCATTGAAAGAGTGAATGGCCCCTTCTCTCTGCTCCTATTTTCAGCTCCGGTTCTCTTTTTAATGGTGCTGGGGTTACGCTTTCCAACCCGGAGAACATTTTCCTTGATGGGAAAAGCAAAAGAAAAATGGGAAGTGAATAGCCTCTTTCCCGGTGGGTGCGTCACACCCTGCAGGCACGTTGTGACTGCGGCTCCTCCGGCCCTCTCTGAGACCCCAGAGCTAAGTAGGGCAGAGCTATTAGCCGCTCAGCGAGGTTCAATGACTGGCACAAGGTCCCTCAGCTAGTTAGCAGCCCAGGCGAGGCCTGAGGCATGAACCCCGGGCTGGAGACTCTTCTGGGGAATTCTGACCACAGGAGCACAAATAGCCCCAACCCGGAGGCAGCTAAAGACACTCATGTGGCCTTGCTGGGGGCGCTGCCAAGTTCACATCTGAAAGCAAAACCAAAAACAAAAGTCGAAGGCTGCTTTGCCTGTGACTAGACAAAGCCGCACGTGGCCCCCAGAGAAGGGAAGATGCGGGCTTTTTAGGGAAAGTGCCGAGGCAAACAAACATTTTGACTGGAGCTGATAGCCTCACCACAGCCAAGAAAGACAGGAATAAGTCCAGGCAAAGTTAGGAATCTGGTTGTTTGAATTTCATTTTGATTATGAGCAAAATTGAGGAATTGCCATCTTTTGGGAAAGCTGGCTTTATTTCTTCTTTAGTGAAGTGTTTATCACGTCCTTGGCTCACTTTCCATTGTGCCTTAGGGGGTTTTATTATTGATTTGTGTGAGCTCTTTATATGTTAAAGATACTAACCATTTATCGACTATTTGCTACAAATACATTTTTCCCAGTTTGACTTTCAACGGCTCGGCTCATTAGCGATCTCGCCGGTAGCCACATGGATTCCTTTGGATGCCCGTTTTCTTCCTCGCTGGAATTCCATGTTATTTTTATTGCTGTAATTTCTTTTTTTAAGAGTCTCTTATTCTTGTTGAGCTATGTTTTCTTCTAGAGTTTGCAGCCATGGGACTATAATGGCTTCACTTCTAAACTTTATTTTTTAAGATATGTTTTTATTTGTTTTAGAGAGAGAGAGAGAGGAAGAAAGAGGGAAAGAGAGAAGCATCGAGCCCACAATCCGGCATGTGCCCTGGCAGGGAACCTAACAGCAACCTATCGGTGCACAGGACAGACCGCCAGGCCCGGGCCTCAGCTTTTCACTCTTTGTTGTTAATGCTTCTAGGAGTCAAAGGTCCTTCCCAGGTCATCTCTTATGCGAATGAGCTCATAGTTTCTGAAAGGTCGGAGGCTGAAGATTCTCATTCAGGGTTTTCACAGGACAGTGGCACCTCGCAGAACCCCTACTCCTAGGAGAGCGCCTTCCAACAGTGATAACAGAACAGCTGACACTGAATGGCCACTTAAAACAGGCCCCAGTGCTTCACCTGATGACCTGGTTTGATCAACAACCCCAGGAGGCCGGCACTCTGATTCCCAGCTTTCCGATGAGAAAACAAAGGCGCGGAGTGGTTGAGTGATTTGCCAAGTGCAGGGCAGAGCTGGGAGGCACACGAGTAGGGGCTGCTGGGGAATGGATGTGCACGCAGATGACGCAGGGATTCCCGGTGTGAGTGACAACTGAGGCAAGACAGGACCGGGCAGGGAAGAGCGGGAAGGCGGTGGGTATTGCTCCGGAGACCCAGGGAGCACATGCTGGCACCTGGCTGGGTTCCGGACCCTCAGGGGTTTCATAATGCAGAGCCGTCTCGCCCGGGAATCCGGAATCCGAGTTCTTGCGGGGCCCCAGGACATGCAGCAGGCAATTTTCACACCTGCCTACATTGCCAGTTAAGCCCTGGGGTCCGTAAGCCCAGTGAGGGCAGGGACAGATAATCACAGTGGCAACAGTGACGGCGTAGTACCTGTCATGCACCGGGCTGAGAGCCTACGTGCATAATCTTATGCACACCCTGTAACATTCCAATGAGGCTGGTACCGTTATCATACCCATTTTATAGATGAAGAAACTGAGGCTCAGAGAGGTTACACAGCTCTAACTGGCAGAGTCTGTGTGACACCGAAGTCTGTATAATATCATCACCACGTCCCTCTGCTACCCCGACCCTCGGGTGGGTGGCATTGCTAAGGCCAGCCTTCCTCTCCCTCCTGCTCTGGGACACCTGATGACCAGCAGGGCTGAGCAGAGGAGGAGAGACGGGGCTCCGAGGGACCCGGCAGGGGACCTGGCCATTATTTCTCTAGAGCCCTGCGATAAAGAATCAATAAGGAAAAAGATTTGCCGTTTCCAGGCTGTTCTGTTGTATCTTCTTCCCACTAATAAAAACTGGTACTGATGAGGATTGTGGGGGGAGGGGGCGCCTGGAGCAGCTCCCGGGGAAGGGGAGTGGGGGCCGAGGCTGGCTCTCCACCCCAGCAAAGCCCTGACGGAGCCCATTGATCCCAGTTCCTGCCTTGGTCTCCGGGTGTAGGTGGTCCCGGGGCGCCGATGGCAAGACCTCACAGAGGCTTTCTCCTTCTCACAGAGCGTGGGATCCCATCATCCCTGCGGCTGCGAACAAAGGCGGAACCTAGCCTTTGCTCCTGTCTACCCGAGCTGTCTCATAACAGTTGCCTCGCTTTATGGGTTTCTGTCTCGGCTTTTCCCTTGTTACTGCTGGTGTTTGAATAGACAAAGAGAGCACATTTATACACTTCAATTCCATCTCCATTCGGTCCAGTGAGAGCCTCTGCCCTGGCTGGGCAGCTCCCTCACGTCTCCCCCAGCGACAAATGCCACCTGTGGCCTCTGGTGCTGCAAGCTGCTGCCTTGCCAGGCCCTCTGGTCTGAAGGCTCTCAGGCCTTCATTTCAGGTCACTGAGAGGGCCCGGCAAGTCCTGGCTCCCAGGCCCCTCCCAGAGGCCCTGCCTCCCCATTACCTCGGCTGAGCTCTGGGATCCACCCCGTGCACAGCTGGGTATGAGGGGGCCCCCCCACAGTCTCTGCTCAGCTTTCTCTCCTGGTCCGATACTGGGCTCTGCTCTGTGCTCCGGCCGCTCCCCTTTGCCACACCGGCCTCTGCTGGGGCTGCTCTCTGACAACGAGGCGCCTGGAACCAGGGCACTCCCTCCCACCTGACCTTGAACTTCGCGATGCTCACAGCCCTCCGCAGCCTCACTCACACCCCAAACCGATCCACGCTGGCCTTGACGCTGGGCCCTGGCTGGCAGGGCCACTTCCCTACCCCGCTGCTTGGCTCCCTTCCTTCCCCATTAGGCCAAGGTCTCAGCATTTATTCAGAAAACACCCTGAAGCCAGGACTACAAAGACCAATCAACACAGCTCCTGCTGGCATGTGGCTCCTGCTGAAGGGAGAAAGTCCTGTGAGCACACAGCTGACCTGGCGCTGTGAGTGCAGACACAACGAGGAGGTGACCAGCTGCCTGTGGTGTGCGCGCTTGTGTGTGGTTGGAGGCGAGGCTAAAGCAGGTCTTGAAGGAAAAGCAGGGATTCTCCAGGTGGACAAGCCTCTGATGGGTGGTGGTGGTGGCGGGGGGGGGGGGGGGGGGGCGGGGGGGTTAATGCAAATGAACATTCCAGACAGAGGACGGAGTGGAAGAGCAAGAAGCAGTTTAGGGGTGTGGAGGGTAAGGGTGGAGACCTGGGCAGCTCAGGAAGCCCTGGTAGGCGAGGGTTGGACAAGAGGGGCATTCGGGGCGATAACAGGGACATGGCCATGGGTGCCCCTCACTAAGATGGAGAACCGTTCAGTTCTGGGGAGACAGCATTTCTGACTTTGAGACAAGCTGAGTTCGAAGCAGGTGGCAGGAATCGGAGGGCAGGTGTTGGTCCCTCTCCTCACTGGGTGACATTCTGCGCTCCCCACCGGAGCAGATGACACCTCTTACATCTCAATCTCCAGCCAGTCCTCCCTCCCAGACCCGAATGACACTGCTCTTCCACACACCTCAAGCTCAATATGTTGCTAACCAAGCTACTTATCGTTCCCGGCAAACGCGTCTCCTCGTGGTGCGCCATGTACACCCACCTGCCTGAGTTAGCAAGCTGGGCGCCACCCTGGACGCCCCCACGGCCACATAGCCTACCATGACCTGGATGGTGCACCTGGCCTCCTACGTTCTCTCCTACTCATTTCTACGGCCGCTGCCCCGGTCCCCATCACCTCTTCCTTGGACCATCGTCACAACCGTCCACATTCTTCTTGCTCGGACTAACTCCCCGCCAGCCCATCCTCTGTCGCAAACAGGGACGTCTGTACATTCATATTTATTTACTTCCTGCTTCCCCACTAGAATGTAAGCTCCACGAAGGTGGAAACCTTCTCTGGTCACTGTCATCCCACACAAATAAAAGCTCTTCGGGGCCCTCAAGTAATTTTTCTGAGTCCAAAATGATTGAGACATGCTTTGTTAAACTAGAAGAGTGGGGAAACATTGTGTTTTTTTTAACATCAAAATGAGTATGGTTTGCATTAATTTTATAATTAAACTAGAATTCGTGCACGGTGGGGTCCGGCCAGCCAGCCTGATCGGGGGCCAATTGGGCAGGGCCGATCCCGCCCCCTGGTCAAACTCAGGTTGAACTCCTGGTCGAGGGGACAATTTGCATATTACCCTTTTATTCTATAGGCTAGGGCTTCAGAGAAATCACAGTGGATGGATTCAGGCAGCACCCTGTTGACCTCAGAGGTTCGTAAGGCTCCCTTTTCTTTAATGCTGGCTGTGTTCACCCCCATTTCCTACTCAGAGAAGGACAGTGGTGGAGGTAGGTGCACATCTCTTGCCCTAAATGCCAACTCGTTTCTGCAAATGTCTCCGACCTCACTCCCCTCCTTAAAGAGCAGGGCAGCGAGAACTACTTCTAAGATGAGTGAAGGAAAAGGTGACCAAGGAGGGGGTCCCAGGTCCTGCTCCCTCTAAACACTCAGCTTCCATTCCGAGTCGCTCTCTGTGTCCCCACCCCCAGAAGGCAGGGACAGAGGACAGATGTGGTGCTGGAGATAGCCAGGCTGAAGGAGGTGCGGTCCTAATGGGATAAATACATCTTTGGTAAATCTTCCCACCACGATTCTATACCTAAAAACAGCCACTCTGTGCCCATGGTTGCTATGAAGGCTGACAGGCTTCCGTATTTCTGTGGGGCCATCTCTCTTCCCTCCTCCAGCTCATCACAAGCAAACCGCCGTGGTCATCCTGGGTCCAGGCGGTAATTCAAGTTTCAGGGGCCAGTGGGAGGCAGGAGCGCAGTGAGTGAGGGGCGCGAGCCAGGAAAGCAGCAGGACCACGCATCGGCAGCGTTGCCAAACCGGCCTTGCTCCCTGGTCCCTGGTGACACATGCCCTCGTCTGTATGGAGACTGAGAAGAAATGGAGGCTGTGCTCTTTGCCAGTGTTGACACCTCTCTGTTTTGCACATTAACAGGCTCACCGCTTGTCACCACGTGTGAGCCAGCCACTGCTCTGTGGAGGCTTCAAGCAAACTTGCTGGAGATTCTAGGGCCCAATTATAGCGCCCAGTGTACACTTGGGTCTTGACAGATGCTGGCATGATTAGTGCAGATCTTCCCTTGCTTGCAAGCAGCCTGGAACCCTTGCACTTGTTTTGTCGGCATCTGATGTATCCCTAATGAGTGGCCTTTCCCAGGGTGGCCCAGAGGGGCAGTCAAAGGCTCGGTGACAAGGAGCTCGAGGCCCAGGAGGAAAGGTGACTTGCCTGAAAATATACTTCAAGCCTGTAACAAGTTCTCGGTTCTGTAGGAATCATGCTCAAAATAAGAAATTCAAACAGGTCAGGGCAACAGCAGCCAGCCAGCCAGCCAACATTTGTTGGAAGAAGAAAAGAGAACAAATTAAGGGGAGCGCTGTCCAAATGCTGGTGGTGCTGATTCCTGGCACCGCAGCTCTGCCTTCTGCCACCCACACAGGAAGGCCAGGAATCCAAAACAGACTCTACCAGTAACAGTTTGTTTATCAATTTCTTAATTTGGGGGTGGAGGGTGGGGGGCAACTCCCCAAATATATGACTGATAAATGGTGTGGAGGTCGGTGCTCAGGGAAGGTGGTGGTGGGTAGTGGTAGCTGAAAACCTTTGAAGAACAAACTCAGTCTGACTAAAGAGGCCGAGAAAGAAAAAATGAAGAAAACCCAGCAAGAAGCTGCACCAGGCAGGGCTTATTTTGGGGCGACCTGCCCGGGGCAGGGGTGGAAGGCCCTGTACACAGGCAAGGAGCAGGTGAAGATGGTTTGAGCGCATCCTTGACAAGGTGAGAGGCCGGGCTCTGAGCCATCTGTCATGGCCGCTTGGGAAGCCGTACTTCTACTAATCTCCTCTGCCACCTCACACGGGACAGAGCAAGGGTTTGACCTGTAGGGGGTTAGGGTTCTCCCTTCAGCTCTCCCTGTCCCCATGACCACCTTTCTAAGTTGGAAAAGGGGGTGAGGCCTGGGGAATGAAAGTCGCTGCTGATGCCCACTGGAATTTTGGGAGAGTTTTCCTGTGAGGAGCAGCTGTCTTTAAACACCAAACAGAAGGCAGGTCTGGTCCTGGGGCTCAGACGCAGGTTCACTGCTCCTTCTGTTCAAAGGGGTTTGAAAAATAAAACCCAACAGCTTAAAAACCAGGACTCACGATGAACTAAACTTAAGGATGGTCTCCCAGCCACAGCTACTCATCTCCGTTCCCTGTGGCTAAGCAGCGACCCTCCGCCTCTGCCCTTTCCACGTACTGAGAACACACTAACCCGCCGCCTGAAGCCTGGGACGGAATTCAGAGGCCTCCTCATCCGACTTCGTCCCCAGGGGAGCTCTCAACAGCAGCCTTGGCCGCGGCCGTCCCATCGTGGGCCCCTGCCGTCGAGAACAAGCCCTTTCCATGCTCATCCCACAGTCCAGCGAGCTGTGCGTCTTTCTCAGGATGAAGCCGCGTCTGCCGCCCGCGAACTTGCATACCTGGGTCCTTGCCTTCTGAGGACACGCGGAGGAAGTGTGTCCCATCTTCTACAGGACAGCTCCGCAGGGGTCTGAGGACAACCACAGCCCCTCGGAGTCCTCCTCCAAGGTTCCCAGCAGGATAGGGTCCATCCCCCCACCCGCCACACCGCTCAACGGTGGACATGCTTCAGCCTGTCAATGTCTTTCTGAGGATGTGGGGCCCTGTTCTGAGTCCAGGGAAGCCAGCCACCTGCTTCCGGCAGGTAAGCACCCACCTGGAGGGGCAGGCAGCGGCCTGCACCCCGGTGGCTGGGAGGAGGCCCAGTCCGTCGAAGAGGTAAGCTGAGAACTGTTTCTTGGAGAAACTCTAGGCTGATCGTCCTCCAAAGCAACCTGCGGAGACGAGGCTGTGCTGGCAGGAGACCTGGAGGGAACCAGCCAAACCTGACGAGGGTTCAACTCCTGACCTGGGAGCATCTGCACTCACACATTCACCCTGGGCCCTGCGGGAGCTCTGCTGCTTGGGGGAGGGAGGGACTGGGGGAGAGAGGGAGAGAGGAGAGAGAGAGAGCGAGCAAGAATGTGTGTGTGTGTGTGTGAGATCCATTGTTGTTGACTTTATAAAAAAGTATTCAGAAAATCAGTGTCTGTGTCGTTTTATGTAAATCCAGACCCATCTGTCAGTATCTATTGTACCTCCGGGCTCTGTAACAATTTTTGAATACAGTGTTGTTATTTTTCTCCAAAAGCATGTGGTCACATCTTTAGAAGTCTCGGGTGTAAGGGGATTTTGGCCCAGCGCATGGCTTCATGCCCTGAAGGGTGCTGAGACTTGCACGGGTGGGTGACTTCGGTTGTCTGGGAGATGCAACAAGTCGGCAGGAACCCTGAGGGACCACGTCGCTGGCACTCCGTCTGCTGTGTCCCTGTCCCCGGGCTGCCTCTGGGACTGGGCACTGCCCGTTGGGCCACGTGCCTTCTCCCCAGGTTTCCTTCTAAACCGCAGTAACCACTGGGTCCTCTGCAATGAGTTCCCATCTCGCTCCCCAGCCCGCTTCCCCTCCTTCCCGGTAACTGACTCCCTCTGGGCTCTGATTTTACCCAGAACCTCATCGACTGTTAAAAGCTCCATAAAAAGTGTTTTTAAAGTGTCTGGCACGGATTATTATTCTGTCTGTACTCCACGGACTCAGCCTCCGCTTGCTGCCTCTCGGCTCTTTCCCTGCGCCCTCCAGCTTGTCTCCCATGAGGGCCTTGTCCCCACTGACCGTCTGGAGTCTCCAAGGGCAACGATGAGGGCATTTCACTGGCAGGACCTCAGGACGGGGCCTCCGCTCACCACCACGTCCCCACGGCTGCTGAGGGGCCGATCACCACAGCAGCCACCCCTGCCCACGTGCTCGCTGCGTGCGCACAGTGATCTCCATTTACAACGAGGACCTCGAGGGTCAGACAGCTGGCCCGTGCGTCCGCCCCAGCCCAGCCCAGCCCAGCCCTGCTTCTCTCCACCAGCTCATGACACCGGACTCCACGCCTGAAGAAAGCCTCTGTCCCTGACTTGCCCTCGATGGCTTTGCAGTTAAAAAGAAGAGCAAGCATTTCCAATAGTGTCGTCTTGTCCTCTCCCTCAGCTCTTGTGAAGGCGCAGTCGGAAGTACACGTGTGAGGTATTTTAACAGGACAACACGCTGCCTGCAGCTGCTTCTCGTTCAGTGCACCTCCACACTGTACCCTCTCACTCATTCGGCCAAGTTGACCAAAGGTGTCCTCATCTCTATTTTGAGGACAAGGAAGCAAGGACCTGTGGGCTTACGGCCACACCTAGCATTTCAGGAAATGAGTGAGCAAGACTGTCACTTCCACCTGCTGGCCCTCACTCTGCATCGAAGCAGTAGCTCCCCTGGCCCAGTCTTTCGTCCAAGGTAAGTTCCCAGTCACCCCCTCATCTGATGCTGGCCTCGGAGACACTCCACACCCTTTGAAAGAAGGCGTCCTCTAAAGAACAAGGCGCAGGCCCGCCTGCCCCGGGCAGAGACCCACGCACCTTGTAGTTACTACGGGCCAGGGCTTCGCTCTGCCCCCTGGCTCTACCAGGGACTTACCATGATTTGCCCACTTTGCAGATGAGAAAACTGAGTGCTAGGAAGGTCACGTGACTTGATTAGGTTCCTAGCGCTGGCATGTGGAGAGCCTGGGATACACTTACATAAAAAATAAGTCTGGAGCCCTGACCCCCCTTAAGGATGACGGCTATGCTCTTCCCCACACGTCAGATCAAAAACTTGTTCCCGTCAGTGATGAAAACGGAAGCAAAACGAGAGGCAGGCGGCTCCATTTTCTCACCCTCCTGAGCGTGGCTCTCCACACAGGCGTGCGCTTGCTCCTTCCTGCCCTTCAGGGCTACTGAGTCCCGTTCGTTAGATATTTCTTTCAAACAAAGTTAATATTACGTCATATTTCCCAAGGAACAGTCCTTCATCTTATCACTTTCCTGCTGCAGGCATTCCTTAACCATAACAAAAATCACTCAAAGTTAACCTTGATTGAAGGGCCTGGTAGCCAGAACAGGAGCGCCAGGGCGGTACAAGCAGAGAATAATGAGGATGAGGATGGCGACTATGAATTGCACCAACGTGCCAGGCGCCAGGCCAAGCCCTCACCAGGCATTATCGAATTCATTATTTACAACCATTTGCGAATAGACATCACCCCATTTTACAGATAAGGAAACTGAGGCTTGCCGAGGTTAAAGAGCTTGTCCAGGGTCATGAGGCTGAGATTCAGACCAGATGGGTCTGCTTCTCAGATCCTTGCTCTTCGCAATAGTAACTAGAGGAATACCAAGAGTGTTTTGTCATCGTCCGAATTTTTTTTAAAGGTTTATTCCGGGCTTAGACTCCAGACATAGTTCCTGCAGGTGGGGTGCCCTCTGGGACCCCTCCTTGTCACGAGCCACCCGTCTTCCGACGAGCCCCGCACCCTTTCTGAGCGGGAAGTCCTCGGAATGTGGTCCGAACCCTCAGGCGTTCCTTTAGGGCAGATCTTCCCATGAGGTTGCCCACCCTCCTGAAATTCTACCCAAAATGTTGTGCATTTAAAAAAATATATTTTTATTGATTTTAGAGAGGAAAGGAGAAGGAGAGAGAGAGATAGAAACATTAATGATGAGAGAGAATCATTGATCAGCTGCCTCCTGGAGGCCCCCTACTGGGGATCGAGCCTACAACCCGGGCATGTGCCCTTGACTGGAATTGAACCCGGGACCTTTCAGTCCGCAGGCCAGCGCTCTATCCACTGAGCCAAACCGGCTAGGGCATGTTGTGCATTGTTTTCCCCCTGGGAAAAACTATATAGTTTTCATCAGATTCTCAAAGTGATTTATTATGTACCGTCTCGTTCACAAATGTATGTCATTGCTTTTGGTATCTCTCCTTTTCTTCGACAGAGATGGCTGGTGACCGTGATACCGACGTGTCACTTTTATCACCTCCGGGCCCTCCTGAGCTGTATCCCGTTTTGGCCCCTCCCTCCCCCGAGCTGAACTTCGCTCCACTGCACCTTCTCGACTCTTCCTTTACCCACCCCAGGCTCACGTGGGAACTGCCAGCGCCCCTTCCCTGGCCCCAGCCATGCTCCAATGATGTGGCTGCCTCCTCCAGGTGTGCCCACCTGTTCTCCCTGTTCATGTGCCAGGCACCGTGCCAGGCAGAGAGGGTACAACACAGACAAGGTCCGTGCCCCGCGACCAGCACTCATTATAGCGGCCACAGCTCAGTCTAGACTCAGTTCCCCTATTTGCCCGCTCCACCTTATTTTAAGGGAGAAAATTATTAGCAGGCCGAGTAAAAAATTTATCAGCTCCTCTGCTTTGAGCAGAGTGATATTTGCAGTCTCCTAATTAGTCAGAGGCCCCGTCATCACTCCTTTCTGTCCTGCGGGCGGTTTGCACGCTATGCAGCGGAGCTCTGCCCAGGTGAGCGACCCCACCCCCGTCTATAGGACCGTCTGTATGGCAGGTGCCCTCCCAATTCAGAGCGTGGGGCAGGTAGGATACACCAGGGCGTTGCCACAGAAGAGAAAAAGTGGGGAGACACGAGAACCCCAGGGATTCAGCTTGGGAAGAAGAAATACCAGCCCTCCCCACGCTTCGGGTCCTGGGACCCCGAAGTCCCTGTGGTCAGTCACGGGACAGAGAACAGCAGGGGAGCAGCTGGAGGACAACGCTCCTGTGTCCGTTTCTGGCGTCCTCAGCATCCTTACAGGCCCGGGCCCCCTCTGCTGGTGAATGAACCAAGGATGCTCTCTATTATTATTGGGTTGAGCTCAACGGGGAGTCTCTTTATTGCTTTCACTGCCCTTTACCCTCCGAGTTATAGGTCTGTTCCCAGGCCTACAGGAGACTCACGCTGAGTCAGAAAAACACTCCCCGGGTCTGGGCGGGACGGCAGAGTCAGAACGGCCCGGAACTGGGGCTTCCACAGCAAGGCCCTGGGAGGCCCTGCCCGAGCCACAGCCCTGGGCACAGGACGGCCCTGGGGTCCTGCAGACTGCGGTCTCATCGGAGGCCCTGGCACGCGAACCCCTGGCGTGGAAAGTGTGGGCGTGAGAAGGCCCCGTTCCCTGCTCTCCGTCACGAGCGGTCCCTCACTACAGCCAGATGGTGTGGGCCCCAGGCTCTCCATTCTCAGAAAGTGGGGCAGGGCTCAGGGGCCCACCGGGGAGCTAAAAATAAAGCAGCCTGTTTCTGCTCCCGTGGTGGGGGTCTGGGTGGCCCCCGGGGGAGACGAGCTGTGGTCCTCACCGGGGTGACATCTTGCTTGGTATTGTGCCCGGGAGCCAGTGCAAGCACCTGCTGCCTGCATGTCAGGGTCTCTGATCAAGGCTTGGAGCCAGGCTGGGAAGTAAGGAAGCAGGAGGTGACAGGGACAAGAGACGCCTCCAACCTGAACCTGTGCTTCCCTTACCCCCAGTCACCGCAGCTCCCTGGGCTGCCCAGTGTTAGCTGCTGCAGCCCCAGTGCTGGCAACCACACACAACCTTCTGTGGTGGCGTACGTGGGGACGGAGCTGCATGCTCGCTGGGACGCTGGTTCCCTCAGAGCGACAGGGAACCCTCCTCTTCCTTGTCTGTACCATCCTGTCCCCCAGAAGAGCAGTGTCTGCATGCACAGAGGGTCGGCAGACACACGCTGGGACAGGAAGAAGCAAGGCCTAGGGCAAGGGCCCAGGGTGCTGGTCCTGTGGAAGCCAGGACAGGGCCACCGTGAGTCCAGTCCCGCTACAGTGAGACACCAGGAGTGTGTGAGGAGGGTCCCAGGAAGGCAGGGCCAAGGGCCAGAGGGGCTGAGGTGGGAAAGATGCCCCGCCAAGTGTCTGTTTTTGCTGCAGGAGGCTCCTCTTTTGCCTGTCACCCAAGATAAAAATAGACAAAAGAATAGAAACCTCCCCCAACCATTTCTATGTTCTTTTCTGGAGTAAAAGCTACAGGAAGGACAGCCCAGAATGCCATGGGCCTAGATGAGCATTTACAGTAGTTCAATAACAGTGAAGATGCATATGTGTGCATGTATGTGCACACGTGTGCCTGTGCATGTGTGTGTATGTGGAGGGGTGATCTAGGTGGCGGTTGGCATGTCAGTCCCCATTCCTGAGGCTAAGCAGCAGCAAATCAACAACAAAAAATTATTCCTACCAGGCCTCACACGGCTAAAGAGTAAATATAATCATCCTAATCAATGCAGGCCCTTCAGCGCTGCTCACGGCTGTCCTGGGCTTCCTCGTTCGCAGCAGGTGGGGAGGGAGGGCGGAGGGCACGGGCCTCCAGCGTCCTCCCACAGGGCCGGGTGTCCTGAGCTTCCAGCAGGAATCCCTGGGGACCCTCAGAGCTGGCCCCGGGCCTCATGCCCCTTGGAGCATGTCCCCGCTTGGGAAAGGAAGGATGACCCAGGTAGGGACACACATTAGATCGGTCTCATCACAATCGCTCTGGGACCTTACAATGCAGAGATGCGGGTCACCATCTGGGCACAGCGACGGGGCCTCCAGGAGGCTGCTGGGAGCCTCTGCTCACAGGGACTGTGGTGAGTCTGACACGCCTGGCCAGTCACTGGCCGCAGACACCCACTGCAGCAGGCGACTTGCCCATGTTTACCTTCAATATAGGAGGCCTAGGGGCTGGGAAAGTGATTGGTGACATCGCCGGGGGCAGAGGAAGGCCGGCTCCATGTTCAAATGCCTCTGACACACCCATGTAGGGCTCAGGCCTGTCGCTAAGACTGAACCGGCATGTTTGTCTCGTACAGAGAAACCTGCAACGGGTTTGTCCTCCGTGACCATCATTCGGCACCTAGGAGGTTTGCCTCCAATGCTTAGGTCCCCATTATCTCTCATTTGTATTACGGTCGACCTCCTGAATTGCCCAGCTGTTCATGTCCTTACAATCACCCCCACTGACTTTATAACCTTGTACTTTTGACCTGGAAACTCCTAATCATCCTTCAAAACCCTACTTGGACATACCCATCCCTAGGAAGTCTTCCCTGAGCAGCTATTCTCCCCACTCTCCTTCCTCTCTGTACCTTGAAAAGACTTTTCTTGTGAAGGACATAGTCCATGGACTTGCAATGTATTTTGTTTGTCTGTCTGTCTGTCTCCCTCTAGACCAGGGCAGTGATTGTGTCTAATCCTCTTGGTAGCTTCTGAGTCCAGCGCAGCCTCTGGTGTATAGTAGGTGCTCAGTAAATGCTGCTGAGTGAACGAGTGCCACGCGAGTCCCACCTGGAGTGCAGGCGCCTGAGTCTGGGAACCACACGTCTTCACAAGCCCCATAATGCTTAGCACAGACTTGCACACAGACCTCTGGGGAGTAAAGGGAATGCTGTGCTCTGGTCCTGCCCCCAAACTCATCTGTACACAATGAAAATCACAACTCTCACCACCGACTCCTGGCAAGTATCATCACCCCCTTCTCTGTGTTCAAACCTCGCAAGCACGCCTGCATGATGGTATCTATCCCTGTTTTGCAACCACCTGCTCACGTATCTGTCTTCCCCACCAGACACGAGCTCTTCGGGGACCGAGCGTGTTTCTTATTCTTCGTTATATTCCCCATCCAAGTGCTGAGCAGAGCGTCTGGCACAACGGGAGTGCTCAGTGCCTGCATATGAATCACCACCGTGAGGGCGGCTGTAGCTAAGGGACCAGGAGTGGCTCACAGCTCAATGGAGACTGAGCCTCACAGAACAGCCTTGCCACGAGCCACTGCCCACTTTACCGGGGGCAGTAAAAATGGCCGGCTCCTGGGCACGGCTCCCCGCAGCCTCCTCCTGTCCCTGTGCCTATGGCCCAAGAGCACCTGCGCCATCCATCTTTACAGCTGCCACAGCGGGCTAGGGGACTATTTGTGGAGGTCAGGGAACATGCGGGTCCCAGGCTCGGGTTCTGTCCCGGAGGGTTAATGGAGCAGCCCTTCATCTTCCTGTCACCCGGACCAGCGCCTGCTCAATATTAATCAGGTGCCCACTACAGTCCCTGTTCCAGGTGCTGAAAGCACTTATTGGCCAGAGAGCCTCAGTGGTCAGTGGCTGACAAGGTTGGAAGAAAGTCGGCCGAGGGCAGAGGGGTCGGGGCTGGACCAGCAAAGCCAAGGCAGGAAACAGCAACTCACAGATGCCAGGAAAGCAGCTTCCACCCCTGAGGGCGGCCCAGCTCTCTGTGGGCCCTGCTCCCGGGTATGGCTGAGGTGCCCGTCTGAGAGCTGGTAAGGGCGGGCGGGGAGTGAACTCAGCACTGGGCGTCCGTCCGGGTGCTGGCCCAGGTGGCTTCCAGCCCAGTGCGGGGCTCCGTCCCCAGCACCTCGCTGAAGGGTAATCATTTTAATAAATCTGCATTGTGGGGCTCTTGCCTGCGAGTGGAATGGAAACCGAATCCATAATCCAGACAGAGGGGCTGCAGCTGCCGCGGGTTAATTACACGCACGCCAAGCATATGGCGGTGCACCTCCAGACCAGCGGGCGGAGAGCACGCTTTGGGACGCAATTAGTGCCTGTGCTTGCATAAAAACGAGCCAGTGCCTCCACGACAAGAAGAAAACCGCTGAAGTCACACCCTCAGACCCGGGATCACCATCACTGAGTCGCGCCACTTCCGTGTAAGCAACGTTGCCGCCTCCACTGCCGCGCAGGTGGGCCTGCCTGGGGAGGTAGCTTTCCACTGAGACCTGCCCGCACATTCACTTCCGTGCCCTCTGCTCCCCGGGGCATCCCTTCCTTCCCCAGGGCTGGGCACCGCACAGGCACCTGGTCCACCAAGGGGTGTCCATCAGGAGGCCATTATCCTTAGAACAATAGTAACAGCACGAACGCGCGGAATCTGGCATGTTACACGTTGTACCTCCTGAGCCTCGGTGCACGCGAGGAGGCAGGCCATCATATGAACCCCGCTTTTCAGGTGGGGAAATCGAGGCTCAGGGCGTGAAATAAGTTGCTCGAAGCCACCAGAGTCTGACCTGAGGGCTGCCCGTTGCACTGGGTGGACGTGAAAAGGGGAACCAGGCTTGGGTCCCGGTGACGGCACTTCGGGCCAGTCATGTCATTGTTTTGAGTCTTTGCATTTTTCCTCTCTGCACAAGTGTGATGATAAAACTGCCCTTCAGGTCGTTCTGCTGTGGGGGTGAAACGAAACCACGTGGAAGGGGAAGGCAGGGAGCACCCCTCCACCCAGGTGTATGGGCAGCGACGCGCAGTGATGAGCTCACCAAGCATCAGAGGCGTGGGCCGGTCTCCTCTCTTGTCTCCCTAACCATCCCCTCTCCGCACCCTTTGCTTTAACCGCAGCCTGGGGAGGGGCTTCCCTGGCCAGCCTAATCTGAATGACAATCCCTCAGTGGCACACAGGGACTGGAGCAAGGAGGATATGCACTAAGCGTCGCTGAAAGGTTATTGTTGAAGGCCCTTGGAGTCTGACCAGGCGCAGGGGATCTGTTAGAACTCGAGGTCCTCTGATGCTCCCGACACTCAGGGACCAAACAGGTCACAGGTCAGAGTGAGGAGGGGCGTTGCTCGGAGCATGGCCCTCGCCACTGCAGGACTGGCCAGGGTCTCTGTAGGGGTGTGGGCAGGGCCTGCTGCAGCCACGAGGGACAGGCGGCACCTGGAGCGAATAGAGCAGAGCTGCCACCAACCCCAGGGAAAGCGACTCACGTCGACAGGACCCCCTGAGAGGGGCTCAGCTTCAGGTGACTCACGGGGGCAGCCAGGGGGACACCTCCACTTTCCTCTCCCCTCCCACCTAGCTGTTGCCAGGACTCCTGGTCAGCAAACCGGGCCGAAGTAGAGGGACCTGGAGGGAGCCATCAGCCCCCTCTCTGGACACCCCTCCCCCCATGAATAACGACAGGGATGGGTCTTTCACCCTTCTCCACCCCCTCAGGAGAGAACTGAGGCAGGACAGCAGGGTCCTACTCACGTTAGCTTTGGCGAGGGCAAGGACGAGGTGTGGGTAGAGGTTTTTAGGGGTTTCAGGAAAAGGAACACACACTCTAGCCTCAGAAGCCTCGGGGCCCTGACTCTGTGGGTGACCTTGGGGAAGTCACCCTCTTTGAGTCTGAGTTCTCATCTGTGAAGTGCAATACGGACCACCAGGCCCACTGGGGGGGACCGCTAGGATCCTGTGAGTGAGGACTCTGCATGGTGCGGGCGCACAGTAGGTGTGCAATAGGCATGACCCGAATCTGACTGCCAGCTTCCTCCCTAATCCCAGGTCTCTGCCTGCCGTCTCCCCCAGCACCCTCTGGCCAGAGCTGCCACCTCGTGCATGTGGATCTCCAGCCTCTGCCAGGCCTGGGGTCAGCTCCAGGAAGCCAGCTGCCACCCCTACCTGCCAATTTCCATGGCAACACTCTCCAGCACTGAGCCCTGTCCCTGCATCCTCCGCTGGCTGCTAAGAACGAACTCCATGCCCCAGGGTCTGTGCGGAGCTGCTGGAGGGGCAGGAGGGGCTGGGGCCAGAGCAGGCAGAGGAGGGAGGGAGAGACCCCCGGCAAGGTCCGTCCTGGACACCCTATTCGAGCGGCTCCACAGGGCAGGGGGAGGGAGGGCCCTCCTGCTGGGAGAGCCAGCGCTGCCTGTACCTCGTTAACCGTTATCCAGAGGGAGCAGGATGAAGGCAGCTAGGGGTCGGAGGAGGCGGATGTTTATTCATGCGCTTTTCACACAGTCTTTCTGGGCCTGTCACAGTCCCGGGGCTCGGTGGCCACTCCCCCTTCTCTCTGCCCCCCAGTTCCTGGGTGCTCCTTCGCCGTCTCTCATCCTCTCGTTTACAAGGGGAACATGAACATCTGTATAATGTCTTACAGTTTACCAGCCACTTTCCCATCCATTACCTTGCATACGTCTCCCAGCAGCTTGCACGCTTTCCATAATCACCATCACCCCCATTTTACAGATGTTCTGCGCCCCCAGGAGAGGCGAGGCTGGCGCAGCCTGGGGCTTGGCGGCGTGCCCACAGGCAGCTGCGGTCTCCATCACTCACTGGGCGCCGGGGCCCTGTAGTGGGGAGCAGAGACAAAGCGTTCCCAAGGCTGGAGGAGGGACTGTCTCAGGTGAGCTGTGGTCCTCTCCTCTGCCCATGGCACAGCAGGAAAAGTAAATGCCTTCGCTATGGGGGGCGGAGTGTCCCACTGGCAAGAACAGGTGGTAACTGTAGCCGCCTCAGCAACCCTATGCCTGGTCCGGGCTCCAGGGGACTCCAGCTGCCTTAGAGAAGGGGTGCCCAGAGCACGCCAGGTATACCCCTTTCTCAGCAGAAGGGCCGTCCCAGCCAGAGGGGACCTCGCCTGCCCACACAGCCATCTCCAGGAGGCTTCCCCTACCCACCCTATGGAAGGAGCCCCAGACTTCTTACAGGATTTTTCTGAATGGCACACACTCACCCCAACAATTTATGATGCTCATTTCTTTCCCATCAGTCCCTCCCACTGGGAGAGAACTGTCAAAGGGAAGGGTCCTAATTAGATACTTGGTGACTGAATGTATAAATGAATGAATGAAACAGACTTGATCTCTGGGAAGGTTCAATTCATATTCACGAGCACCTACTGTCAGTCCCGGGCAGACTGGGATGGCTGTACCGCAGGCCCCCACCGCCTCTCAGAGCTCAATGTCTACTCCCTCCCCTCGGGCAGTTCCAGCCCAGACACTCAGCTGGGACCTCTGGGGAGACCCTGAAGGACACGGCGCCCGCCTGGCAAGGGAAGTGGTGCCAGGATTTTCCCTGGAAAGACTTGCTTTCCTTGACCCCCGGGCAGTACTGGGGCTGGGCACTGTGGGGGCCGGGCAGTGCTCTCAGAGGCCACGGAGTCGGGGCGTGCAGGCTCCAGGCAGTCCTCCCTCGCGTCTACCCTGCATCCTGCTGTGCAACTTCACTCCGCCTGGAAGTGGGGAGCCAGAGACCCTCCTGCGAGGAAGCCCTTTATTTCTGTGAGAGCCGCTCGCCCCCAAACAGTGCAAATGAACGTTTACCAAGTTTTCGCCATGGCCACGCAGTCCTTAGCCACTCTGCACACAGAGTCCTCCATTCCTCACAACAGCCCTGGGAGGTGGGTCCTACGAGTGAGTTTGAGCTCCTACCTCCCAGGAGGTGTGGGAAAGCCTTCCCCGCCCCGCCCCTTGTGGGAGGAACCCTCTGCCTTCTCCAGGAAAGCAGCTGGACCACTGGGGACAATCCGAGGAGCCCACCTCACGGGTGCTATCCTGCCTCGTACAGCTCCATCCCACAATCCTAGGCCCCCTCCAAGGTGCCTGCAATATGACGGGCACTTAGAAAATACTTGGCGAGTAAATGAACTTACTGAGCACCTGCGTAGTGCCAGGGCTCTGAACGAGAATGTGCACATATCATCTCATTGAAGCGACACAAAAACCCTAGAAGAAGCTGTTGTGCATTATACTTAACAGAAGAGAAAAGAGCAGCTCAGACAAAAGAAGTGGCTTAACCGAGGCCACACAACTAACAAACGCTGAAGCTGGGACGTGTCCCCAGGACCATCTGAATGTGCCTAACAGCGTAGGTGCTCGATTAATACTCGTGAGAGGCTAATAAAAACTGGGTCGCTGACAGCTCTCCCTGGGATAAAACACCAACATCGTGCAGCTGGCCCCTGGGGAAAAGGTGCCCTAGGCATGGGAGGAGAATCTGGGTCTCCCACCCCCACCTCCCTGGCCTGGAATTGAGCCCCATCCATGCTGCTAATGGATGACCCATGGTTCCAAGGTCCCTCCCAGCCTTACCCAGTCTTGAGCGGCAGCTGTGAAATCATAGTGACAGATCCAGTTTAGTTCCCAGGACGAGCCTGTGATTGTGTCTGCCTCGGCAGGGAGGTGACCCTCTCTGTTCTTGCCCTGTGACTAACGAGCTCTCCTCTCTCGCCCAGGTAGCTCCAAAACCCCACCACCACCAGGAAGCCTTCCTGGATTGACAAGATGTCAGCTGTCAGCTGACAGAGTCCTTCCATCCATCCAGAGAAAGCTTGGGGCTCAGGTCTCTGCCAGTGTCTGTCCTTGCCTTTTTGGATTAAGGAGGGGATCTCTCTCTGAAGGTTTAAGTCCCAGCCAGGAAGTCTCCCTCTTGTTCTGGAGGGAAGTCCTCTTTCAAGCAGGAGCTCCCATTTGCAAAGGGCCTCCCTGGGTAAGTACACCTGTGAAAGGCCACGGGACAGAAGGGAGGCGAGGGGTGGGGGTGGAGGAAGTAGATGGCACGGATAATTTGGGGGAGGTGGGGAGGAGGCGCTTCCTTTAAAGAGAGAAAGGAAGCTTTTCGCAGGCAAGGCTGGGCTGAGGGCCCCTGGGAAGGTGTGCGCTAACTCCGGGCTCTGGGATTTCGGCACATGGAGGCACTTCCATTTAGATCCTGGGATTCTTCCAGACTTCCTGCAAACCCCTCCCGTTCCCTCCCTTGGCTCTCGGGAACTTGGAATAATGAGGTTTGTGAGACCCTCTAAAAGCCTTCCTTCGCAGATAAGAAAACGGAGGTCCTGAGACTTGCCAGGCCTGCGGCTCAACTCTCGGCAGGAGGCTCATCCTCTGCGTGTGGATGGAGGGGGGCCAGGGGCAGCAGGGGCACCGGATGGGACAGAACGTTCCTCTCATCCCTCCCCTGCCGCTCCGCCCCACTCCCCGAGGCAGCATTTCCAGGCGGCAGAGCAGGGCTGGGGTGCAGAGAGGGCGCTGCAGGAAAGGGGGGCCTGCAGAGCCGGGGCAGACACCAGTGACAAGAGCAATTTATTTCTCGGGCACAGATTAGACGGCAACTGAGAATTTCTCCCTCTGCCATCCATCAGCGGGCAGCCTCCGGCAGCCTCTGTGGGGTCAGGACATTTGTCTCGACTGCACGGCTCTGCCACTTTATTTGGGCTCCTGTGGCTCGAGTCATGCCAGAGACCCCCACACTAGGAGAAGGAATCAAACCCTAAGACTATCCACAGGGCTGGCACCTCACAGTCTGCATCCGCCTGCTCCACTCTGACTGTACAGACGCGATGCATTTCCTCGGGGCCTCGGGGAACGAGGCTGCGTCTGCCGGGCACTGCCCTGGCTGGGAAGGGCGCAGCCCTGGATGCGCCACCCAGAGGTGGGACCCTGGGATCTTCCCACCCCACAGCCACAAGTCTGCGCTGGCTGAGTGCTCTAAGCTGAAGGGGGTGGCACCCTTTTTGATAAAGGGCCGGACAGGAAGTACTTTAGGTTTGCAGCCGTCAACCACTCAGCTCTGCCCTCTAGAGCAGAGGCGCCACGGGCAACACACACGTGAACAGAACAGCCACGTGCCAACTGGACTTCGTTTACGGAGCACAGGTGCCTGGCCCAGGGGCCAAATGCTACCGGCCCCAAACCCTAGGGAATGTGGAGAGACTCCACCTTCTTAACAAGATTTATCACTTAAAACGATGATTATTTTTACAATGAAAAACTGTAAATCAAGCGATGGGACCACTGGAGTTTAGCCTAAATCTAAAACGGCAAGTCTACACATTGTCCCATGGAATGTCAGCAACCATGAGATCTGCCCTTTCCTGGACAGGGAGCTATGATCTTTAGAAACATCCGTAATCAGCGCTGCACAGAAGTACAGGAGCTCTGAGGACGGGCTCCGGAATCACCAGTCGTCACTCTACTACTTACTAGTTGTATAAGCTTAGCCTAGCTTGTCTCAGTTTCCTCATCTGTGAAGTGGGGACAGGAGCGGTACACGCACAGGGCCACCGTGCAGCTGTGTGGGTTCCTACAGAGAAAGCATCTAGAAGAGTGCCTGGCTCATGGTCCGTCCTCACGTGTAACTGTTGCCAGACCCTGGTTGAGCTTCACAAAACACTGACCACAGGCTGGCTGACCTTGGCTGACCTTGGAGGTGTGAGGACTGCTGGGCTACAGGCGACTGTCCCCATCCAGACGCCGTGGCACTGGGCATTTGGGATTTCTTTGTTGTCTTTGCCTATTTGATTAATAAAATATAAATTCTGATGTTATCCTAGGACCCAGTTACCTGGCTTTTTAAGGGCTAAACAAAGACGAAAGAATGGAGACCTTCTTTGCAGCCAGCCCTCTTTTCATGTACCTTGAAAATAACTGCCTAACCCCTTGTCCACCCCCCCCAACCCAACCATCCCTGCTGCTGCTGCGTTTGCCTCCACTAGGACGTTCCTGGGACCAAGAGGGCACCTCGGGAGGGACTCCTGACTCAGCAAGGTCGGTCGTTTCCCAGACTGTGCCCTTCAGAGTGGCTCACTGTGGGCCTCAGCCCTGACCTCACAGAAGGACACGTCAGAACCATCTCTCCCCCTTGCCTTTTCCTTTACAAAAAGTCCGCTTAACATTCATAACTACAGACCCTTTCAAGTGAGCTCATGACACACAGAAAGGTACAAGCTGTTAGAATACCAGGCAGACACAGGGCTCCTCACGCCCCCACCCGGCCCGCAGGCCCCCCAGGAACGCTAGATGTGGGCTCCTCCAGCCTTCATCCCAAACGGTCCACCAGCCCGAACTCTCCTTCGTCACAGCATCACCTCACCCCCGGCACTACATGCACTAGCCCACATATTCTTCTAGCCCCTGCTTACACACTGAACACAGAGAAAGAGGAGCTGAGACAAAAGGTCAACAAGGGTCACTGAGCGGTCACAAGGCAGAGAAGGGGCCGGAGCTGAGAGATGCTCTCCTCCACCGCTGCATGATGGAACTCGTGAGTGCCTGCTGGACACAACATTGGCCGAGCTGGTCCATGAACTTGAAGCTCATGGCTCCAAGCGGCACATGGCCCTATGCGCTCAGCTGGGATGGGAGAGAGGCATGAACCAACACAGTGAACATCCACCGGGCCCGGGACCCTGGGCCAGGCAGTTTCATGTGGATCACCTCGTGTAAGAACCCTGCAAGCAGGAGGTGCTGGCCTGCTTTCATCGACGAGGAAGGTCGGATTCAGAGAGATGAACATGCAGCCAGCAAGCAATGGATCTAGGTTTGGAATTCACATCTGATCAAGCCTGTACCCCACCCTCTTCACCCCCCCAAAAACAACTACCTCCCAAAAGAACGAAAACACACACACATACAAAGTCAGGTGTGGAAATAAAGTGCCTGCATCCAATCACATCAAGGATCACTATAGTATGTGTGTTACTGGGGCAACTGAGATGGGAAGCAGACTGACTGAGATACCCACTGGCCAAATGACACTAGGTAACACTTCCGGAGCACCTGCTAGTACCAAGCACTGTCCTGCGTGCGTTTTGTGTGTTGGCTCAATTAGACTTCTCAGCCATCCCAGGAAACAGGTGGTTGTTCCTCCCATTTTAAAGATGAGAAACCAGAGGCACAGAAGATCGGGCATCGGCCTGAGGCCACAGACCTAGAAATAGCTGTGCCAATGACTGACCTACTGCTCCAGCTCCAGCCCTTGTCTGGTCCCTGTTCTGAGCTGGACCCCCTGCCGCCCTGATACCTGGCCTTCTATCAGGCATTCGCAGGGGATTGGAAAGTGGGAGCGGGGGGGGGGGGGGCGGCGGGAGGGACTCCTCTCCTAGTTTTTCCTGTGCCTGCGGTAGCTGCTCCGGCAGTGGCTCTTGGCTCCCCTGCTGACTCTTCGGGGCATTTCCGATCCAGCCTCCAGGCTCCTGTGAGGACCACCAGTACCTCAGGGGTCTGAGCACCAGCTCCTCCGAGCCCCAGGCTCTGGTAGGTCCTCCCTCTTGTCCTCCCAGCCCTGGAGATGGCAGCCGTGGTGGCACTTATCATCTCTGGGCTCCCACAATGCTCCTTTGCTCCCCCAGCAGCCCCACACTTTGTCATGAACTCCCTGTATTAAATGCCCTCAGTCTGAAATGCCCAGGGTGGCTTCTCCCTGCCTGACTGGACCCTGCCCAAGCTGGAACCTGTTTCCATAGCTTCTTTCCAGAGCACATTCCCTTGGCCACTGCCTCTTGGTAACTGTGGGAATTCAAACCCCTGCAGGCAGGATCCCAGAAGTCACTTTTATTATTTCACATGCCCTCCCCACCCCCCCGCCAGACACTGCTCCCCAATGAACACATACATTCCCTAGCGCGCCCTGGGCACAGGCTTCACGGGGAAGGTTTCCAGCTGCAGGAAGCCTGGTGGAGGGCCGGGCACGGTGGACACTGAGAGCAGCCTGTCTCCCCTCATCCCCACGCTGGGCACCAAAGTCACTGGGCCATAGACTCAGCCTGAGCCAGATTAAGAGGACAGATGGTCACTTCCACACTGAAGGACATTATGGGGAAAACGAAGGTTTACAGCTTTAATTAGCGGGCCGGCTGGTATCGGCACCATTTTGAAGACACGGGCATCATGAAGCTACGGGCATTCAAAGGCAGGCACTGCTTGAGCCAGAAGCCCTAGACGGTTTGGCTCAGTGGATAGAACGTCAGCCTGCGGACTGAAGGGTCCCAGGTTCGATTCCAGTCAAGGGCACATGCCTGGGTTGTGGGCTCGATCCCCAGTGGGAGGCATGCAGGAGGCAGCCAATCAATGATTCTCTCTCATCATTGATGTTTCTATCTCTCTCTCCCTCTTAATTCCTCTCTGAAATAAATATAAATCTATTTAGAAAAAAAAAGAGCCAGAAATAATGGTCTCAGAGACAACAATAAAAATAACAACACCTCTGTTTGACGCTTACGAAGTGCCAAGCACTTTCTAAACATGGTACATGTACGAATTCATTTAATCTTCACAACAGCTCTATGAGGCGAGTGCGACGATTACCCCCACATGACAGATAAGGGAGCCAGGGCCTGGAAGGCGCGACGAAGGAAGGAGGAGACTATCGACGTCCCGTGTGGTCAGCAGAACCCTTGTCCTGTAAGGCCACACACGAGGGCTCTGGGTGGAATGTGCTGGCATTTGCCCTTGTAGAACGCAGATTAGTTAGTAGGTTGAAGACTGAGGTGCTCTGCAGGGAATAAACTGGCTTCATTTTGTTAAATCCAATGTTTTCTAAATTTATTTGCTCTGCAAACCTTCTGACCATGACCATTCTCTGGACGGCGCACTACGAGGCCCACTTTGGGAAATGCTGGTGTCAAGATTCTTTCATAAAATCATGAACAGAAATATGGGAAAGGGTGCGTGTTCTCCTTTATGACAAAGGAGCAGCACTTGGGGGTGAGCTAAGGGAAGTGAGGGTGAGAGACAACAGGAAACAAGGCATCTCAGTCCCACACGGTAAGTCAACAACACGTTGATGGAGCTCTGAGCTGGGCTTCTTGGAAAAGAGACCACAAACGAGCAAATTCTTACCAAGTGCCCCTTAGGTTGGCCTGCCCACTCCTTTGTACCCACTAAGCATGCTCGCCAAGTTCATCAGGGCAGATGCCCTCCCGGTTTTAGGGAGCAGTCAGATCATTCTGAATCTTCTCTTCCATTCATTTGACAAATGCAACTGGGCTGACCCTGGGCCTGTGTAGTGTTGGGCTCTGGCCTTACTCCGATGCTGCCTCAGCTCTCAGCTCCTGGTCTGCAACCTGGATGCTGCTCCTGCCTGTGGTTCTTGGACCTGAAGCTGTGCTTGGTTTTCCCAGAGTCTCTGCTAGTCTCTGGCTAATGCCTCTTTGGCTCCCAGGGCCCCATGGACGTTTGGGTACTAATGCTGATCCAATCCTGGGCCCTCCGCCCCTGACACTGTGCCCTGGTGCAGGTCCCAGCCTTCGCTAGGAAGTGTGTGCATTGGGGGGAAGTGGGGGGTAGAAGAGGGCACTCAACAAGAACAGAGCCTGCCCTTCAGGGGACACAAATAAAGCCAGGCCAGAGGCGGGGCATGCTCTCCTGGGACTGCCCACCTAGAAGCCTATGAAGTAGGCGTGCAGTGGCATGGCACATGGCACAAGGCACGCATGGTGTGACAGGTGGCGGGAGTTATTGGATGAAGACTCTTGAAGAAAAAAAGGCTTAAGCCAGTAGCCCCCTGGGGGCAGGGGGTTGTGGGCCGAAGGAAGCCTGGCTTGGAAACTCTGCTTTAGGAATAAGAGGAAGCCTGTTTGGGCCAGATCCGTTCCTCAGGACGGGAAAGGCTGCCCACTCCACCGGGGGAGGCAGGGAAGTGTATTCAATGTGCAGCTGCGGCCTCAGCCAGGGCCCTGTCAGGCCCAGGGTCTTGCTTAAGCAGATGCTTATTACAGACTTGCTCTGAGCACTTGACATGCCTCCGCTTTCCCAGCTGCTAAATGCCCATTTCCAAGGTCTCAAAATGCACCGGAAAGGATGGTTAATATGCAAATATAGATTAGCCCCCTTGCCATGGATGCAAAGCTGCCCGCTTGGCAGCCGCTGGTACTCAAGATTCATGAAATATTTGGCACAAGCAGGTAGAACAGAAAATGAACTGGCCGGGGCTGAGGACGGGGCAGGTTTAATTCCTGCACTCCTAATTAGTGCAACTGTGGCCGACACCCGATTATGCTCAGGTGGATTACACATGGGGACAGTTGTCTGTACAAGACGTGAAATCCCTGCCATTTCCCCATGCTCCACATTCCCAGAAAGCTTTGGAGCAGCCTGACCCAGCCACTAAATGGTGCGTGCTCACAGCGGCCAGCTCATTTCCATACCAGTTGAAGCAAACATAATTAGGAAGGCAAACATGCCATGAGATGTGTACAATGTCTATACATCATACCACACATTGGAAGTCAAACAACAGTGAGCTTTTTGGCTCTCTGCCGTTCTGAATGGATCACACCCCCCCCCACCCCCCCCGCCCCGCATGAACCCATTTGAGAAGCTTCGGGCTACGAGGCTGTTTTAACAAACATCCGAGAACATACACATTCGACTGTGTTGTTCTTTCGAAATGGTCACCTTGGGACTAGCTGCGCCTTGTTAACACACTCCTGGAAGCTTAAAAAAATTTTTTTTTTAGGGGAACTGCCTTTCCTACTTGCCCATTTGAAGTGCCTGTCTGCCATGGAGCTGATCTCCACCTGGGAGCACAGAACTGTTTTCGGTGACAGCAGAAAGCATTTGGAGTCCAGTGTAGTGAGTCAAGTGTGATCTTACAGTTCTTACTTATAGAGATTTGTTTACCCAATTTCCTCCTTTTCCCCCTAAGAAAGCAGTCGAAGATGAACTTTGCATTTGTGAGCACTGCCTAAGTGAGGGGTGAGCTCATCATTGCTCCCCCGAGTGAAATGAGCAAGAGAAAGCCAGCCCCCCGACAATGACACACAAACCCTTTCTTCTTCTGAGCCACAGCTCCCAGCCTGGCACCCACTGCCGGCCACGCAGGCACAGCGACACTGAACTAGCCTCCAGGGCCTCCCCTTTGCCCGCTGCTGGAACACTGCCTTTGACACCTCGCTCCGGGCCAGTTTCCCTGGCCAGCCAACCACCTCTTCACCCAGAGCCGCTCACCAGCCGGTGTCAGGAAGGACAGATTCATGCGAACGTCAATGTCCAAGGTAATCAGAGGCTGCAACCATGGCAACAGCCTCCAGGGAATGAACCAAACGTCCCGAGGAGGCATTCTGGTTCAGAGGGGCAATGTGGCTCGCAGTGGTCTGGGGCGGACCCTGGTCCCAAGGAAGGCCTTGCAGCCGTTCCAGGAGACGTGGAGACAGTGTGCAGCCCCAAGGGACCTCTCAGGGGAGATCAACTCCTACTTGGAATCTGATGTATCAGTTAAAAACTAAACCGAATGCTGTCGAGTGTGGTCAGAGGGCGTGCTGGCCTGGGGAGGGGAGCGGGCTGTGTTGGGGTGGCCACATGCTTGGTAAGTCAGGGTTTCATTTATCAAGGGAGAGACACCATAGACCACGACCAGGTCCCTGGGAAGGCAGGGGAGCTGCTCCAAACCCTGCTCACCTAATCATTCCCCCCTCCCCCCTTTTGAAAATATCTAGGCTACAGACGCTTCTTTGGGGACTGGCCATTGTGTGCCAGTGAAAGAATGAGATTTCTAAGAATGAACATTCAGGAAGCCGACTCCAAGGGAGGGTCCTGCCGATCGGGGGATCTCTCCCCGAAGTCACGTCTTGTGCTCTGTTCTCACCAGGGGCCCACGACCTCTGTGGGCATCGTCCCCCGAGGTGCTCGCTGACACTGCGGAGAAGTGCATTCTGGGTTGCCCCTAGCGTCTCCTCCCCTGTGCTCTCCGGCCGCTCCAACAACGTCCCTGCCTTCGTTTCCCTGGACACGGGGCCTCCAGATTCAGAGACACTAGAATCCCATTCTTTCCTCTGAGGAAAACCATTAGACCTGCACTTAGCAACCACGGGAGGGTATTTTTAGCTCTCCGGCAGAAGTGTAATGTATAAAATGTAATCATCTCGGCCTTGAAGTTCCTCACAGCCCCATTCAACATGCAGTTGTGGCTGATGGATGTTCACAGAAGGAGCAGAAAAACAGAGCCTGCATGCCGCCTGCCGCTTGCCTTCTCCACTCAGGTTGTGGGTACCAGGGACGGTGGGAAAGCTCGGGAATACACAGACTGAGAAGTTCACTAGTCCACTGGTAGGGAAACTAGCCCCCTGCGTGTCTGCTTCTGCTCAGGTCAAGCCGAGAGCCCGTGGGCTAATCCACCAACCACTTCTGAGTGCTCCCGTGGCCCCGACTCCCGCTCCTGACGGCACCTGGGCAAGTTCCTTCACCTGTCTGGGCCTCAGTTCCCACACCTATAAGATGACTAAGAACGAACCACAGGACATTCTCGACTTCTAAGGGCCACTGCACGGCATTGATTGCAGACAAACCCCACAAGTGGGCAGAGGCCCCGGGCGATCCAGCCGTGCATTTTCCGAGTGCCTGCACGTGGCTGCTCTGGCCCTGGCCCGAGTGTGCCCCATCCACTTCCTTGTTCCTCGTTAGATGAATGTTAATTCCTAGGATGCAACCCACACCGCCTGTCCCCTCTGCTTCCAGGCTGCCTGCCCCGACTTCAGCAGGTGGGACCCCAGGAACTGTGAGTGTAGTTTAACTCCAGCCCCAGCAAAACAAAACCAGGCCAGTAAAGTCGGCTCCAGAACACTCACAGGACTTATTCTGAGGTCAAAGAAAGGTGACGTTTGGATTGGTGACTATTCAGACAACCTAGGGGTAGGGAAAGAGACCTATTTGGTCCCCCCTCTCCTGACCACACTCTTTCCAAAGCAGATGAGGCAAGAAGAGGGGAGGAAGACGGGCGAAGGGAATTTACCTGGAGAAGAGGGAGAGAGGATCTGGAGCAGTTTGGCCCAGAGGTGGGAGAGGAGCCGGGGTTGGTGGGAGCTGTCCCTGGTACTGAATCCCCACCAAGCCTGGCTCCTGGGATCCTCGCCATTTTTCTGTATCCAGGGAGGATGGCTCACATCTGCACGGACTGTCTGGGATCCTGTCTGAGCTCCATCACTCATTCACTTTCCCACTCGTGCAAATGCATTCAGAGAAGTTCCTACTATGTTGTGAGCACTGGAGTACCACTCACCTCTAGGGGAGCTGGGGTAAGGTTTCTCTGTAACTTAAGTTCACCTACATCCAACAATGCTTGAAACTCCATGCAACTGCCAACTTCCCGACTAGCAGGCAGAGAGGCGTGTACGTGAAACCTCTTCCCGTCTCTTTGCCGAATCACATTTCCCAGAGTGTGAA
Organism: Myotis yumanensis; assembly: GCF_028538775.1. NCBI lineage: Eukaryota > Metazoa > Chordata > Mammalia > Chiroptera > Vespertilionidae > Myotis > Myotis yumanensis. The sequence goes on from NW_027223768.1 coordinate 6,801,729, forward strand.
ATGAGCTTCCCTCCCGCCAGCCACAATATGGCCCTATTATGCCTAATAAGACACGGGACTCCTAGTCAGCATGAGCTCAGGTGCTGAGGCAAGGGGAGACACGGGGACTCTGCTTCCACTCCAGCATCCTCCCATCCACTGGTACCCAGTGTGGAGGCCAAGGCTGCAGACCAGGCAGGATCCATAGGTGGACCCTTCTCTCCATCCCTGGTTTCTCTGTCCCATTACACCTGCTAGCGTGAGGTCTGGGGAGGAAAAGAAGGGGGTGAAGGGTGGAGAGAGGTACTCCCATTGTCATGCACTGATGCTTTAACCTGCACAGCTGGCTGCCAAAGATGACAGATGTAGGTGTCCAACGGAAAGGGCAGCCTCATTAGAGGAGCTGATGGGGCGCTCTACTAAACATGCTCCCCTACATTCCTGCCTCTAGAACACCAGTTGGAGGGCAAGCAGTAGAGAATGCACCCAGGCAGGGGCTCTGTGATACTTAATTTTATGTGTCAACTTGCCTGGCCACAGAGTGCCCAGATATTTGGTCAAACATTATTCTGGGTGTGTCTGGGAGGGTGTTTTTTGGATGACACAGATATTTGAATGGTAGAATGAGTAAAGCAGATTGCCCTCCCTAATGTGGGTGGGCCTCGTCTAATCAGTTGAAGGCCCACATAGAACAAAATGATGGCTTGAACTGTTGCATGGATCTTTTCTGGACTTTGGACTTGAACTGAAACATCGGTTCTTCTTGAACTTGCACTCTCAGCTCTCCTGGTTCTTGGGCCTTTGGACTCGGCCTGGAGCTACACATTGACTCTGCTGTATCTCCAGCTTGCTGGCTGCAGACTGGGGACTTTTCAGACTGCATAATTATGTGTGCCAATTCCTTGTAAGAAATATATGCATCTCTCCTACTGACTCTGTTTCTCTGGAGGACCCTGACTAATACAAGCACCATAAATATTCATTGGTGGGGAACTGGCGTGGAGCTTGGTGGGTTGGGTTTCTGCGTGCAAGGGAAGGTTCTGAGTCAATGCATTTACATCCTTGCCTCTCAGCTTCCAGGGATTACTCTAATGGCCCCTGAAATGCAGCCTTGAGCAGGAAACTCAGCATGAAGTCACTTCCCTGGCCAAATATTCCTAGACATGGCCTATTTTTCAAAGTTTGAAATTAAAGTCCATGCACAGAGCTCTTCACTCTTTCCCAGCTCTGTGCTATGGGCTGAAAAGAACCATATGGTGTGAAAGTTGGGACATGCTTTATCTCAGCCTTCGAGCAAGAAGCTTGCTTGGGTGTCCAGATGCAAGTACAAAGTCCAGGGAAGACAGTGCTGACTCCAGGGGGCTGTCTTTACCAGTGTCCTGCCTCCAAGGGGAAGGGCTCTCATCCGGGCATATGTCTCTGTGTTCCTCAAGGTCTCTGAGGGAGGTACCACCACAAGCTTTCCTTGCTTATTCCAGAGTTGGCTCATCCAGAGGATTTAAAATATGTTAATTCTAAGGAAAGTGAATGTTTCTGCAATGCAGCCTTGAGTAGGTGAATCCAGGGTCAGCCTGGGAGCTAAACTGTCTGGGTTGATCCCACCTCTGATATTTACCACCTCTGAGATCTCAGGCAAATTACTTAAGCACCCTGTACCTCAGTTTTCTCATCTGAAAAATGGGGTGATTAGAGTGGTAACCACTCTTCAGGTTGTTGTGAGGATTAAACGAATAAATATGTATGTACGTATGTGTATATATATGTATATATATATATATATATATATATACATATATATATATATATATTTATAACTTAGCAAATGGCTGGCATAGAAGCACTACTATTTTAACTATGATTAGATATTTATCATTGGCAGAATGGTTTACCCTTCTTTGCATTCCCCTCTGAGCCTAGAACTTGCCTGCTATTCAAAGAATTATACCTAGGACAATAACATAGGGAGATGTGAAACATCTGAGTGCAGATTCCAGACATCACCCACTGCCAGGATCCCCGCCCAAGCTAGACTCAGCAAGGGGAGACTTGAGACTTGGTCTTGACCGTCAAAGGATTGATCAATTGAGTTATAGCAGCTTAGCTACATTCACCAGGTTATAAATTGGCAACTACCAGTGTAGAAGGTACAACTGAGCAATGAGCAGAGGTTAGCCAGCCTGGGGGGAAGGGAACTGGGCATCTCTGGGACCTGAGGGGTGAGCCATGGCCTCAGGATACCCCAGCGGATGTCCCGGGAGGATGGAGGGGGCCTGGCTCCTCCAGGGCCTGGGTTAGGAGAGAGGCACAAAGGTAGCACGTACAGTTTTGAAGTTTCCTGCTGGGACTTCTTTGCTGGTGCCAGATAAACTTAGTGCAGGAGCACAGTGTCTTAGTAATAAAGGAGGAGGAGGAAAAATAATCCAGGGAGAAATCAACTTATGGTTTATTTAAACCTTATTGGAATTTCGACCGTGGAAACATTTAAATATCATAGTTACTGCCGTGTGTCCTCGCTCCTGCTATTCCCCAGTGGCTGTTTTCCTGCACATTTGGTTGGGGAGCAGCACAATTAAGCTGCTTGAAAATTGCCTTCCTACTGCTAGGTAATTACAACAGGTTTTTATCCCCAATGTAAAGAATGAACCGTTATATTTTTAATAAAGGGGGTGCTCGGTGGGTCCTGGCCCCCTTTGCCCCCAGCCTCTCTGCTCCACCTCCTCTGCTCTGTTCCCTGTCTCCTCCCTGTTCCTCCAGGACTCCTCTTGTCCCCTGTTCCCTCCCTATCCTCCCTGTCCTCTCCCAGGCAGTTGGAAAGCAGCACTGCGGGCTGGGCCGGGCCGAGCTCCTGGCCCCGCTGTCCCCCAGCCAGGGAGCCCTGTGTCACTGTTTAGAGAAAGGAATGGCCCCTCCAAGTCTCTGTCAAGATCATTAACTATTTAGCCTGACTCCATCCAGGCCATCAGACACACTCCCGCCTCCCTTTCTTACCCAAAGGGACATCTTTCCCATCTCTCTATATATTTTTTAAATCCCAAACCAGTGCGTTTGTGGGATTAATGCAAATTCGGCTCTGAGCACAGGCGTGAGCTCATTGGCTCCTCCCACCAGATTGAGCAGAGAAAGTGCCTTTTGTTCTGGGACGTGGAGGTCAGCCTGGCAGCCACGTGAGCACCTGCCCCAGGCCACACAGTGGCTCAAGTCGCCACCAGCTGCCCACAGGCAGCTTCTCGTGGTTCCTCTGGGCTGCTTACCGCCTCCTGACACCTTTCTCTCCTAACCCCTGACTCCGGCCACTATGTGCTGGAAAGAGAAACAAATTCTCTTTATGTGATGTCACCAGGAGGGAGAAACCATGGCAACAGCATCTGTGCTTCATGTGACAAAGTGGGAGTCCAGGGTGGCCTCTGGGGCAGGTAGACAGCAGGGCCCCGGAGGTCACCCCACTGTTCTGCAGCTGTGTGGCTCTGAGTGGCTCCTCCCGCTGTCTGGGCCTCAGTTTCCCGCTCTGTAAAACAAGGGAGGTAGACCAGATATCTTTGCATCCCTTTGACCTATGATACCCAGGATGTGACATTTCAGCTTTTAGTATCCATCTCGATCCACTGTCTGCTGCTTTGCCTTATCCGGGCCCAGGAGTCCTTCTGAGTCTAAACGGAAGGCTGGAGCCAGGCGAAAGCACGTGCTAGGCTCAGTCACATGGCAACTCTCTCCTAACTTCCAGGCTTATTCCCGGGAGAGGAGGGTGAGCAGTGTCACCTGCCCTGGTGAGTGGAAGAAACATCAATGGAGACCCTGCAGCCTCAGAGGGAGGAGGTGCGGCCTCCTCTGGACAGACGAGGGGCTCGCCTTGGGGGCTGGCTCCCTACTCCCTACTCCCTTTCTCCCTCCAACCTTTGGGGAAGCCACTTACGCTCTCTGAGTTTTGGTTTTCTTCACTGATTTAATGGGAGGACATTATCCATGCCCCCGACTTAGGAACATCAATGAGGGAACGAAACAATGTTCTTTGGGAAAGAAAAGAAGCCAGAGGACCAAGGGGGAAACCGAGGCACAGGGTATTCCACAGAAGTCTAGAACTGACGGACACGCCACACTGGAGCGAGGCAGGGCCTCCGGCGTCCGGGTGTGCATTCGTCAGGTGGGGCCTATGTTTCTGGGGTCAGTGTTAGTGAGGAGAGAGGTTGCCCACGGCGTCTCCAGGCCCTGGCCCAGGCCCCTGGGGAAGAGAAGGGCCTGGAAGAGAAGGTGTGTTGTCTGCTCTGAGGTGTATGTATGTGTGTGGGGGTGGGGGGTGGGATGGGGGGGGTGACAGTACAGGAAGGTGCCTCAGTGTGTGAGCCCAGGCGGTGCCCATGCCCAAGGTGCCCGAGGCTGGTTTCGGAGGCGTGGCCAGGAGGGTGGGGGATGAGAGGAGAGCAGGCTGTGCTGGGGGCGGACAAAGGGAGAAGACAAAGATTATTTTAAACCTGGATTAATCACTGCTCCAAACGGGGACTGGGGGTGGGAGCCGCAGCTGTCGCCGGGAAGTGGTGGAAGAGAGGCCAGCAGGGAGGGGCCGGAACCTCCACTGCCCACCAGGACCTCGGACCTTGCTGAATCTTGGTGGCTTGCTCCAGAGGCCAAAGTAAGTCGATGGTAAAAACTATACTGCGGCCCGGTTTTCTGGGCCAACTGGTCTCCCTGGCGCTAGGCACCTGCCTTCCCTGTCACCAAGAGTTAGCCTGCGACAGTTTAGATCATGTCACTTTTCTCTCAAAAGCTGGTAATGACTTCCTGTTGCCCAAACAACTGGCCTCCTCCTTGACTTGGCTTACTAAGCCCTTGACAACAAACCCATCTGCACCTTCCAGCCCAACATCAAGCCTAGAGGCACGGGTCCAACAGCGATTGTCCACTCACGGAGCCAGGCACCGAGCTAACTGCTTTCCTATGTGACCTCACTGAATACTCATATCCACCTTGCAGGTTACTTTTTCAGATGGAGAAATGGAGGCTTAGAGAGGTTAGATAACCTGACCAAGGCCTGTCTGATACCCAAAGCTTCTGTCCCTAACTTCCTGGAGAGCGCCACACACATCCCTGATTTTCTGTTTGCTCAGCCCTTACATCCCCCTGGGACATCTTCTTGGTCCTCTCTGCCCATATGAACTTTCCCCTTGTTCCTCAGGGCTCAGCTCAAATGCCACCTAGTTCCAGAAGTCTCCCTGGTTGAAGCTCAATCGAGGACACAACAAGCATTTATTTAATATTTACGGCTGCTTAGGTAGATCCTATTATCTCCATTTCATAGATAAAAAAGCAAAACCAGAAAACAGAGGCTCAGGGAAATGAAGCCAAGCGTCCATGTTTGCACCGCTAATGAGCCATGGGAGAGGATTCAAAGGCAGGTCTTCCAAGGACGCCAAGTTCAGTGTCTTCCAAACACTCCCAGCTGCTTCAGCAAGCAACCCCTCCTTTCTGTGTCCACAGTCCTTTGTGCCTTTATGTAGAGCTTGTCAGATTCTGCAGGTCCAATGTCTGTGCTTGGAGGTCAGTGTCCTCGGTAATGGCTGGACATGGACTTCCAACCATGTGCACGAGGCATTGTCTTCACGACCATGAAGCCGCTATTGGTGTCGCCATTCCTGCTGAGGAGAAAACGACCCTGGGAGGCAGGAAGCGCTGAGTCCAGTGAACACAGTCTCGCTGTCCCTGTTGGATTTGGACACAGATCTGTCCCAAGTTCATGGTTCCCGCTATATAGGTTGGGGCTTGTAGGCTCTGGGAGAGCTGGATGCAGGCTTATTTATCCCCCAATGACGAGGGCCCTGGCAGCATTTTGGATTCAGTGGGAGCTCAGTGAATATGGACATGGACCAGTCCTGGCTGGGAGCCCTGGGCCTGTGGTCTCCATGGGGAATCTGGGCTCTGGGGACACCAACAGCTCCTTTAAAGCTTCCACTCAACTCTCTTCGGACGTAGTCTTCTCAAGAGGCGTGGGAAGTGCTTTTTCTACCCATTTGTCAAGGTTTTGGAGATGCTCATTTGGGGACACTGACACCTCCCTAAGTGGGAATGGGCACATTTAAAGGTGGAAAAAGGGCCGCTCTCCTGAGCCTGTCCCCCATTTCTGTACGACTTCCTAACCTTCCACAGGGTCCCTGCCACTCCTGCTGGGTGGAGGTCACTGGAGGAGAGAAGCCAGAACTGAAGTGTCCCCAGGAATGTGAGCGATCCTGGGAAATAGGAGAGGACCGCCAGAGCGGAAACACACCTGACATGTCTCCATGGAGCAGGGCACCGCTGTCGGTACCTGGAGAAGGGAGGGGACTCTACACGAGGCGGGGGAGTCCGGATGAATGTCCATTCAACCAGAGGATTCTCTCTTGCCAAAAATAATGTATGTTAATATAACCTTTAAAAAGTGGTGATTAAGAACCAACAAGGATTCACGAAGACCAGGTAACACCAGGTTAATCTCTAAAATTCGTCTGTTTTGCTAAGGTCTAGATCCGGGTTTCTCAGCCTTGGCACTGCTAACATCCAGACCTGGTAACTCGTTCTGTGGGGGTGGGGGCAAGAGGGCTGCCCTGTGCATTGTAGGATGTTGAGTTGCACCCTGGCCTCTACCCACTAGATGCCAGTAGGAGCGCTCCCCCAGCACCACCCCCCCCACCCCTACACACATACTCAGTTGTAACAACCAAGATACTGTCTCCACACACTGCAATGTTCCCAGGGGAAAGAACTTCCCTGGCTGAGAACACTGTTCTGGACGATAGACCAGGAAGCTGCACAGCCAGCTCTGTAGTGAGGTGTCTGGCACACCTGCGCACTCTCCTGGAGAGGAAGAAGGAGAAAGATGGGCTTGACTTATGGGTAGTCATCAGCCTGGGGCTTGGCCGTGGTGACAGGCTCTGGGCTGCACACATGTCTGCCAACAACCTGGATAAAGACACTGATGAAATGCTCAGTTCATGTACAAACGACTCGAGTCTGGTGGATATGAAAGTATGTCCGAGGAAAGACTGAGGACTCAGAAGGATCTCCGCCATCGTCAGGGGAGAAAAGCCAGCTTCTGAGCTGTGTGGGCCACACGCTACCGTGTGCAGAAAAGCAGGTGACGCACAAGAAACACTGTCAGTGCTCACTTGTAGCTGCACCAAGAAACTCCAGGAGGAGACAGAGAAACCACGAGTGCGGTCACCACCTGTGTGGGGAGGGAAGGCTGGGCAGCAGGGGGTGGGGGAGCTTTTCACAGTTTACCCTGTTACAATTCTTGGTTTATGAAGATGGAAATATAGTCTCCTGGTAATGAAATTAAGAACAGATCTTCAACCTACAGTAGGGGTCAGAATAAATACAATGCAATTGAACAGACAACAACATCCGTCCTGCATTAATTAAAAACCCTAATTCGGCCAGCACCATGAGGTCGGCTGGAGAGAAGTCAGGAGGTTTCGGATGGCTGCAGGTTGCCAAGTCAACCAATCAACAAACACACACCAACAAAGGCGTTGACTGTTTACAGTGTCTACATCAAGGGCAGCCCCATCTGTGCTCTGGGCAAGTCAGACCACATTCACCGTCACCCCTCCACTTCCCTCTGCTGCAGCTTTTGGAATTGACAAGTGTGTACGAAGGACAGTGACCTAGATGGCGCAGGGCCCGGGAACCATGAGAAATATGAAGACTAGGTGGTGAAACGAGGGATACTTAAACTGGAGAAGAGAAGACTCGGAGGGGACGCGGAAGCTGTTGTAGAGCATTTGAAGGGCTGTTCTTTGCAGGAGGGAGTAGGCCCCTTTTGTGTGTCTCCAGACTGCCGAACCGGGCCCTCTTCAGTTCATTGGGAGGCCAATTTTAGTTCAGAGCCAGGTAAAGGCTGCCTTGTGAGATAATAATAAAATAGCCGCACTACTGAACACTTACAAAGCATCCGGCGCTGTGATAAGCCCTTCTCCCTGCATTATCTCCCTGATGCTTCACAACACCCTGACAGAAGTATATTCCTCATTGTCATGTTCACAAAGGGGAAAATTGAGACTACAGAGGCTACGGAAAGGTGCCGGAGGTGACTCAACCAGGAGACGGAGGCTCAGTGTGACCCCAGCAGGTATATTCTTGACCACTAAGCCTGCTGCCCGAAGGTAGTGAGCTGTCCATTACAGCCAGCATTCAACAGAGACGTCAACACGGCCTGGCCGCCCTGCTATAAGAACGCTCTTACAGGGGGTAGGGAGTGGCCTGTTTCATGCCTAATGCACCATGGCCTTCTAAGAAGGTAAGTTCTGTGTGTGTGAGAATTGCAGGGACTGGAGTGACCGGCATGCAGGGTTCCTACTCACATCTGTCTGGGGTAAATTTGGAGGTTTTGGTGGAGGTGGTGTCTGAAGTCAAAAAGGTGAGATACAATGGGAAACACTGCCCCCAGCTGGAGCTGCCCTGCCCCTGGGGGCTGGGACGCCACTTACAGACCAGGCATTATTATGCTTTCCAATTCGCCACACCCCTTCATGGACATGATCTCATTTAAATATGCAACAGCCTCGTGAGAAAATATCCCTCTGGCAGGTGGGGTTGAGGAGGGATGGGAAGAATGTCTCCAGACCGAAGGGGAGAATGACAGAAACAGAGAACAACTTAGCTGCGGTCATACTAGGGATGGGAGAAGAGGGGAAGGAGAGAGGACAGAAAAATACGTCACTGTTCCCCACTTCGTCTGGGGGCCGGCCAGACCCCCTCTGCAGTCCTCAAGTACTTAACAATGTTTTCAAGTCAAACAAACCACCGAAGGAAAGAACTGTCCCCCCTCCCCCCACACACAGTGTCCCATGAACCCTCTGTCACCGAGGAGCAGGGCGAACCTCTACCAGATGGAAGAGCCAGCGCGTAAGCCAGGGGATGGGAAGTACAGCCCAAGGAATACAGTCAATACTGTTGTAATAACGGTGTGTGGTGCCAGCTGGGTACCAGGTTTATCGGGATGATCACTTAGGTTATATAAATGTCTAATCACCGGGTGGTACACCTGAAAGTAATACAACATTGTACGTCAACTGTACTTGAAAAGTAAATTATTTTACTAAAAAAAAAAACCCTGGCAGAATGGAAGTAAATCAACCGGAGGCTGGCGCTACGTTTTATAAAGTTACCTGACGTGCTGACTGGACAAGAGGAAGATGGGCAGAACTTACTACGACAAGCAGTCACTTTGGAGTGTCCGGGCGTGGAAACCCGTGCTCTGGGGAAGAAGCCGCACGGAGGATCTGTAATTGCTGGGAGTGGGTGTGTGGGGGTGGGGGTGGGAGAGGCATTTCCAGGGAATCCATTTACACAGGAGACTCAGAAAATTAGCACGAAGTCTCGAAGAACCACCTGTGCCTTCGATCCGACAGCGTCAGCCCTGGCGAGAGGGGTGAGGTCCCAGGTCCTGGCAATGGCCGTGGGCCCCCAGAGAAGCTGACAGGTGGTGCTGGGACAGGTCACCCTGGGTGGGAGGACAGAGCCTTGGCCAGGAGCACTAACTAGGCTCTGCTCAGAGCACAGGCCAATATCCTGGGTGGCAACCCTAACGGGTCAGAGGGAGGAGCCGCAGGACTTCCTGGGGGCACCTGGGAGGGGAGGCAGAGCACCGCCCCTCAAAGGCCAGAGGCAGAGAGGAGGAGGCTGCAAAGATTAGAGACAGAGGCAAATGGACACACGAATGGACGGAGCCAGAGAACAGCATGGAAGCCCTGAGACAGAGAAACTCCAAGCCAGAGAGACAGAACCCCTGCAGGGGCCGCAGAGAAAAGGGATGATGGAGGAGCAGCAACAGGAAGAGACACACACACACACACACACACACACACACAAACACACACACACACATCTAGAGGAAAACTGAGAAGAAACCGGCAGATGGACGGAAGAACCCTGGGGTTTGGCAGGCGGGGCTGCTGGCGAGAGGATTGAGCTGTCTCTAACTGTCTGAAGTCCCATAGCAACCCACCTTCCTGTCACTCACTGGTGACAGTTTTGCTGACACAGGGCTTTCCTCTGGGTGGGGGGGGCGGGGGGGGGGGGAGAGCAGGAGGCTGCAGAGGTCAGCTGATCACTCTTTAGACCAGACTGCATGGTTATCTCCGTGGGTCTGTCTGGGTAAATGGGGGGTGGGGGGGAGGAGGAGGAGGAGAGGAGGAATAGGAGGAAGAGGAGCAGGGGGGGGAGGAAGAGGAGGAGAAGGAGCAAGGGGGAGAAGGAGGAGGAGAGGAGGAAAAGGAGGAGAAGAGGAGCAGGGGAGGAGGAGGGGAAGGAAAGAGAGGAAGAGGAGGAAAGGAGAGGAGGAGGAGCAGGAGGAGGAGAAAGAAGAGGAGAGGGGGGAAGGGAGAGGAGGAGCAGGGGAGGAGGAGGAGGAGGAGGAGGAAAGGGAGGAGGGGGAGGAGGAAGAGAAGGGGGGGGAGGAGGGGGAGGAGGAAGAGAAGGAGGGGGAGGAGGAGGAGAAGGAGAGAGAAGAGGAGGAGGAGGAGAGGAGAAGCGGGGGGCCCCCGTTCTGCCTCAGCTGTGGGACCGATTGTGGACCAGATTGCCTGGGCTTCCCTGCCTTTACTCTGAGGTCAGGCAGGTCCTGGGAAGGAGCATAAGCGATCACTTACCCTTGTCCTCTCAGAGCAAAGTGCACGCCCAGTGGGGAGGTGGAGGAAGGGGTAATAAAAATGAAATTTGAAAATTTTTTTAAAGTTGGAGGAACACACTATTTGAAGACAGAGCAAAAATATCTGACATGCGGAGCGCTGTCTTAATGACAGTGCGTGTGGGAGGACAGTTTAGTCATATTTTTCATTTTCTCTTCCCCGGGGAGCTGCGTTCCCGCGATCAGGCCCTGATAGCAAATTGGCGTGCTCCCTAATCAGTCCCCTTCCAGGATTATTCAGCCGCGCGATGAGTCAGGGGCCTGCGAGTCAGCCCTGGCCACACACTCAGGATGCTTTCCCTGCCCCCGGGGAGGCGGGCTGTGGGTGGGCTGTGGGTGCGCAGGAAGCTGAGGAGGAGGAGCTGCCAGCGCCCAGCAGGGTGCCGAGGGAGGCCCTGGGGTGTCCACACTCCTGAGAACTTCGGGGGTAAGCATGTGACTGGTCCCCCGGCGGGGGCCATGCGAGCGTGGAAAAGGATATCTTCCAAGAACGCCTGGCTCAGGGCCAGGAGGAGGAAGTTAGGAAGCACCTCGCTGTCCCTCGGGCACAAACACCCCCAGGACCAATGATGGAAACAGTGATGATGGTTAGTGACTACAGGAGCAGGCACTCGCTGTGTCCTCCCCTCAGCAGGGGTGCTACCCACGGCACCCACTGATATGGGGGGGGGGGGGGGCGGTGACAGAGGCTCAGGGAGGTGAAGTGACCGCCCCGAGGATGCAGCTGCTGTTGGTGTCTGACGCCCACCCTGCGCACCAGCTACAAACTTCAGTTTGCCACCTTCCTGACGCCGTGGAGAGACCTGGAAGCATGGAACAGAATGGAACAGACTGGAACCTCACAGGGAAGGCAGGGGAGGGTGGGGGTGGGTGGGAAAAGATCAACCAAAGAACTTATTTGCATAACCTATGGACACAGGCATAGTGTGGTGAAGGCCGGGGGCGGCAGGCGGGGGCGGGCTGGAAAGGGTCCATGGGGGATAGAAGGGGACGGCTGTAATACTTTCAACAATAAAGATACATTTTAAAAAAAGATGATTTCAATGTAGTTTTGCCATTTAGGAGCTCTGTGGTCACAGCCAGGTTACTGAGAATCCCAAACGAAACGGTGTTTATCTGTACAACGCGCTGTGCCCAGTGCCGGGCAAACGGTGACGGCTGAATGGATGAAGAGATGAATAGAGAAGGGTTGCTCCTGGGATGAAACGAGGTGGGAGAAATAAAGCATTTATTGCAGCGACGTCATACATTAAGCATTCAATGCAAGGTAGTTACTATTGTGAGCGATTATCCAGGAGCAAAATCTTATCCTTCAGTCACACTGGCTCCCAGAGCTCATATAAAGCCAGGCAATTAAGGCTAAATAGTGACTTGTCCCCAAGAATCTAAGCAGTTGCCCCTGGGGTCCGAAAGGCAATATGTTGAATGCCATCCCATTGGTTTTAACAAGTTTAGACTGAGCTCGCCTGTGTGCCCGGAGCGGGTGGGGCCCTGGGCAAGAGGCAGAAGAAGGAAGTCAGGCTGCCCCCCTAACGGAGCTACTCTCCAGTGGCAGAGGCAAGATCAACACTCATTAGCATGAAGCCTTCCATGTGAGCCAGAGACGCAGCCCGCATTCTCCAGGCTAGTGCAAAACCATCATTTATTCCTTCAACAAACATCCGCAGCTCGCTTGCTGCACAGCACACGCCCCTAGCTAGACACTGGAGACACTGAGACGTCTGGGCTGAATGAGAGGAGGGGCTCCCAGACCGAGGAGACCTCTTAGAAGTGGGTCAGGACAATAATGCCAACTCAGAGCTCGAACACAGAGCACGGCCTCTGTGTGGAGCAGGCTCCTTCCCAATACTTCCGGGGACGGGGCAGGAAGGACGCTTTCTCTTCACAGGAAGACGTGCTTACACAGACCCAGGCCAAACCTCCCCACTGGGGCCCCAGCCTGGCCTCACTCCGGCTGGAGGCTGGAGAGCCAGGCTGCCCCTCCAGATGCCTCATGCTGACCCTGAGCGCAGTACCTCTCACAGTGGCCCCTACCCCCCTGGTTCCCAGGGACCCTGAGAACCCCGGAGTATCAGGGCTGGAATGAAGGTGGAACCCCACAGAAGCTGAGGACCTAATCGCTCCATCAGGCAGTGACACAGCCAAGGAAGAGCCCATCTGTCTGGATGCCTGGCCAGGGCTGAAGCTCCTAAGGCACTAAGACGCTCCAAGACTCAGACCCTCCCAGAGCACCACCCCTCTGGGCCTCACGTGGGAGCCTAAGGTATTGGAGGGCACCTGTCAGACACGGCAGAGGAATGGGCTAGACAGCAGGGGCACAAAGAGCGGTGGGGGGGAGGGGATGTTCCAGGAAGCCAGGCTGCCGGGACCCTGCCCACCCAGGGCATCCCAGGCCAGCTGTGGTCCAGGCTCTCGCAGGCCCAGGAAAGACGCCACAGATTTCTCATCTGTCTTTTAACCTGCTCCTTAAGCAGCAGGGTCATTTGTATCTACTGCCATATTCGAGCAAACTTTCAGCAATGCTAATGAACTTGGCACCGGACTCCTCCCCTGGCATGGCGGACATCCTGAAGAATGCCAGGCCAGCTACATACCCTCCCCCTTCCCCATAGACTGGCTGGGGAGGGGCTGCAACGTCTGAGCCAGGTGGGTCCCCTGTCTTTAGTCCCAGTCCCAGACCCTCTGACCGTTCTCCCGTGGCCCCTGTACTAGTCACGCACTCATTTGCACAAGCACCTGTCCACCTATCCTGCAGTCTCTTTTTTTTAACATTTAAATATAACGTTTAGTAGTACTATCTGAGCTTTTCTATTGAGGTAACATTGGTTAGTAACATTATGTAAGTTTCAGGTGTGCAACATTACGATTCCATATCCATATACACGACAGCGTGCTCCCCACCCCAAGCCTAGCCTGTGTTCCTGGGAGCTCAGAGCCTCCCTCTTTCAGGAGCTTCTCTCTCGAGGCCTGGGGCTGAGGGAGCTCAGGGCAGCCCACTGCTGGGTCACCGCTGGGGCAGCAGTGGCAGGCAAGGGAATACCTGGTGCAATCAGGCAGCGAAACCCTCTGTGGGCCCTGGCGCGCTGCATCCCTTCCGCTCATCTTTGGAAGGATTTGGGGGAGGAGGGGAGAGGCTCACAGCAAGTCTCCAGGCTGCCAGGCCATTGACCTGGATTTCCAGTGAGCCTGGTCCCTCCTGCGCCCCCTCCCTCTGAACACAGAGCCCTGGAAGGGTCAGTATCTAGGGCTCTGCTCTGCGCAGCGTCTCAGGAACCAAACTCCTCAACGCAGGTCCCATTCTCTGCAGCTCCTGCTCCGACGCCTGCCCTGGCCGGCCCCAGCCACGGTCCAGGTCTAGGGATGGGGTTGGGGGCAGTGGATGGAGGACTGTTTCAGGGCAGTTCACCGCGTTGCTATAAATCAGTTTTGTTTTGCTTCTTCCCTCTTGCTTCCCTGTTTACCTATTTTTTTAGCCCTCCTAATGGGTAAACAGGGCGAGCCTGCCTGAGAGGTGTTAAACCTCCATGGGCCCCAGGTCAGTCTCGTTCCCAGCCAGCCACCGGGATGCACAGTGCAGGAGCTAAATATAGAAAGGGCTCCCTCCTCCCCCCGCCTCGCTGGCCTCTGTGGGCATGGCACGGAGAGGATCGATGCCGTGCTTGGCGGCAGGCTGCCTGACAGCTGCCCCTGCCCAGAGACCCTTACCTGCCCCTGCCGCCCATTGGCTGGGACGGGAGCCCTGACACACTGGGGACGGGAAGTCACCATGGTGACCTGCACAGCCCGGCGGGAGGGGGCAGGGGCTGGGCTGTGGGCTTGACCGGCTGCCCTGGCCACTCCAGGCTGGCGGCTTTGTGTCCAGGCCCCCTGCAAAGGGGGCAGCCCCGCGGGTGATGCAGGGCGGGCGGCTGCGTTGTTCTTGCCGGAAGTCCATGGCCTGCTCCGGGCCTGCTCCGAGTGCCTCCCCAGAACGCCGAGGACGGATGAATCAGTCCCAGCTCATCAGAGCCTTTCATGCTCAACCAGCCCAGATGACAGATTTAGAAACTGCGTGGTCTTGTTCTTTTGGTGGATTTCTGAGGAGCACTCCGCAGCAGGCCCAGGTCTTCATTATCTCCATCCACACCCTCTGATTAAACATCTGCGACCGCACGGCTCTGGTGCTGGGTGCTGGGTGCTGCACCCACAGAGACACGGAGCAGGGGCACTAGTGCAGGAAGGGCCCCAGGACACCCAAGCCACAGCAAACAGCACGATGCTGCCATTGGTACCAGCACCTCGCTCGATCGTCCCAGCCCTGTGAGGGATTGCTAAACTTCTACTTTGGTTCAAGAATGGAGGGTTCGGTGCCTTTCAAAGTGCCCCCCTCCCCTCCCCTCCCCTTAAGTGACAGAAAGTACACACTCAAGCTTTCTAGCTCCAATGCAGGTGTTTCCCAAACTCTGGGCCGTGAACCTGAGGCATCAGAAACACCTGGGAGGCTCGTCAGTGCAGACCCCGGCCCGGGACACACGCAGGCTGGCTCAGCACGCCCGCCCAGGCTGCAGGCCCGTCGGAAGGACCACCTTGCCCAGGCCACTCTAGGAGGAGATCCTTAGAGCAAGCATCAGGTATTTGCAGTTGGTCCTCTACACGTGGCTCACGACACCTGGCATATCGCTGTATTATTTAAGAAACAAGCAATTGTAACTCTCTCCGGTCTCACCAAACCAAACCAGTAACTTGATTTTTGAATGCTGCCCCCGCCTTGACCTGCTTCTCTCGGGACACTGCGTCTGGCACCTGGCTTCCCTGCCCACTCTGGGCTCAGACACCCCCCTCCTCTCAGTCCTAGCTCTTGGGGGCTGGGGGTCAGGCGACGGCTCATTCCTTCCTGATTCCAGGGGCACTGTGCTCAGGGAACTGCTCCTGAATCTAGTCTGATCAAGGCCAGCAACACGGATCTAAAGGGAGCTGGAGAATCAGCTGTCGGCTTGCCGCTGGGCAGCCGTGCTCCCACAGCCTTCCATGCACCCCGACTTGGCTCTCCGGGACCCCAACAGCCCTGAGGGTGTCATCCCCACACACGATGCCTTTCTTCCCTAGGAACCTGCTTTCGCTGCCCCCCAACTGAAGCACCCACTCCCCACTCGGGCTAACGTCTGTCCCTCAGGATCGGCTCCGGATTCACTGTGGGACCATGTCCCCGCCCTCACGCCCCTCCGCTCTCCACCTCCCCCACCCGAGCTCCAGTTCCCAGCGTTTGGCCACCTATTGTGGCATCTGCCACATTTCACAGGGAACCGTGCTCAATGGAGACTGAGGGGCTGACTGATCTCCACAAGGGAGCAGACTTGTCGCTGGGCTGTCGTCCTCAGACTCAGAGGCCTGGAGGACAATGCCTGCTCTGTGCCTGTGCAAAATAACACCGGGAAAGGCCCTCAGCCCGGCGTCCTCGGTTCTCCTTTCCGCCGTCCTATGGGGGCATCCTAGGCCCCCTCCTTGGTTCCCCATGACTCCTGCCTCCTGGTAGTCACCCCTTTGGTACTGCCCTTGCGTGAAGACTAGACTCATTGACTTGCTTCTAACTAACAGAACACGCAGAGGGGATGGGATCTCATTCCAAGATTATAAAAAGACTGTGGTGTCCACCTCAGGGTCTCTCTCTGATGTACTGCCCTGGATGGTGGTGGGGCGGGGGGTAGTTGCCATGTCTAGCGTCAGGCCACATGGTGAGGGGCTGAGATGGACCAACAACCTTGTGGGTCAGGCCTTCAGGTGACTAAGGCTCTGGCTGCCATCTTTCTTTCTTTCTTTTTTTTTTTTTAAGAAAAAGTGTTTTTATTAATCTCAGAGAAAGGAAGGGAGAGGGACAGAGAGAGAAACATCAATGACGAGAGAGAATCACTGATAGGCTGCTTCCTTACACACCCCACACTGGGGATCAAGCCCAAAACCTGGGCAGGTGCCCTGGCTGGGAATCAAACCATGACCTCCTGGTTCATAGGTCGATGCTCAACCACTGAGCCATGCTGGCCGGGCCCTGACATCTTGACTCTAACCACACGAGAGTCCTTGAGCCAGAGGCACCCAACTAGGCCAGACCTGGATTCTTGACCCACAGAGTCTGTGAGATAATAAATGTCTGCTGTTGTAAGTAGCTAAGTTTTGGGGTATTTTGTTACGTGGCAACAGATTAAACTAATGCATGGCCTTTGCATTCCTCCTTTGTGTACATACACGGTGGGCATGGCGAGGGTAAGTGGCACCTAATGGCACTCAGGGAAGGCCAGTGGCTGGGAGGGAGGCTTCAGATCCCAGAGCCCCCGGGAGGACAAACGGGTGCGACTCAACCCTCCCAAAGCCTGCTCACACCCTCACTCCTCTCCCCACCTTCCAGACACGTGAGCGCTCACTCGATGCTGCCTCAGTAACGTCTCCAGCACACACCGGCTCTCTTAGTATTTCTACTTAATTTGTCTTTCTACTTACATTCATTCATGGAACCAATATTTGCGGAATATGTACTGCAGGCCTCGCACTGTTCACGGTGCGGGGGGTTCTGCAGCTCACAAGGCAGCCACCATTGTTTCCCCTGCCTTTTTCTTTTCCCCTCGGCTCCCCTGAACCAGGATGCTCTCCGCACCTCTGGACTCCCCAGGGCACCCAGCCCAGCTCAGCACTCTGCCCACATTTCCTGTCTGAGGAGGAGAAAACCAAGAGTTGCCTGTCAGGGGCTTTTTAAAGGCATATGTTTGTGTGGGAAGGGACAGAAGAAGGGGCGGCTGAGAGCTCTGAGAGCCTCTCGCCTGCCTTCTCCCTTCAAATAGCAGATGGACTGACGTTCCTTTGGCACCTAGTGTATGTCTGGAAAGCAGCAGCCGGGCACCGTCCCGCACATGAGTTTGTTTCGTCCTCACAAATGGCTGCTTGGGAAGCAAATGTTGTTCCCATTTGACTGGTGAGTAAGTCAAGGCTCAGAGAGTTTGCACAGTAAAAATAACAGTGAACACGTTTGGAGTGTTCTGAGTTAGCTCACGTGATCCTCCTCCAGCGCAAATAAATATGAGATGACTTGTCCAAGTTTATCCTTGTAATTTAGTAAGTGCCAGGGCCAGCCACGGGCCTGGAGTCCGCCTGCAGGAGTTCACACGCTGATGGACGGACGCAGCAGAACTGAAGGTCAATGTTGGGCCTTCGGGCTCTGAGCCTGGCACTCTCTCCCCACCCAGAGCTGCTCTTTCCTGCCTCCCACCCAGCTCCCAGCATCCATCCAACTGCAGCTCACTCTGCATTCCAGCGACTTCTGATCTGACAGTGGATTTGTCTATCTTGAGTTCCCCTTTGATTGAATTCAACATTTTTTTTTTTTTTGGTTTCAAAAATAAAGAAATCAGAGCCCTTCTTGTTTGTGTGGAAATGTCACCCATTTCCTCACCTTGGAGGTTGTGTGTGAGGACAAGGAGAGAGAGGAGGAAAGACAGGAAAAAAACAAAACACAAGCCCAGAGCGACAAGGAGATCCTTGTCTGTGAAGTTTCAGGTCACAGTGAAGCTAAAGCCTCGCTCCTGTGCCTCTTTTTGGCAAGACCGTGTCAGTGGGAGGATGACGTGCCCTGGCAGGCAATGACGCGGGGACTTAACATTCAGAAGGCAGCTCCCCAGCTCTGAATCCACATCCCCTCTTCCCGCCTCGAGAAGGTCTGTTTCTCTCATTGTCTCTCCAGCCCCACATGCTCATTCATGCAAGTCAACATTCTGCCCCACAATAGGTGTGATTGCTTCCCATTATGTTGTCATGGCAACACCCAGTGCCATCCAGGGGGTGGGGAGGTGGCAGGGGAAACAAATGAGTGGCCAATCAGGCTTTCTAGGAAAGTCTCACGATGACACACTGCTCACTGCCAAATGCCGGAGCCACGCAGAATGAAGGTTAGCGCACGAGGACCCTGTTAGCGGCACGGAGACGGCCTCCCTCGGCCTCGACCGAGGCACACTGAGTCTGTGTGAATGTGCTGGATGAGTGATGGATTACTGGCTGGAGTGAGAAGGGAGATACAACTAGCAAACAGGATCGAGAAAAGCAAAAGGCCCTTCGATGCTGTAACTGTCATCCCTCTGAAGATACAGGCCTGACTCTTTCCTGTGCCAAGGCCTGTGGAAGATGTCAGAACTGTGGGCACTGCCAGCCCTCTCGCCCAAACTCAGAAACAAACGGGAAAGTCCTGCTGTCGAGACCCCCACAGACAAAGTGGGTGAAGCTCTAGCTCTTGTAACAGGCACCTGAAGGGCCTGCCAGTTTGCACCTGTGTCTCTGCTATTCTCATCTCCCCCTGGTGAGACTCGGATCCTAATGCCACAGCTCGTAGGGTTGCTGTGAGGGCTAAGGAGGCAATGCGTAGGCTCACGGTAAGAACTCGGTAGATGTCAGCATTATTATTACAGGTAATCGCAGACGCTCAGGGGGCCAAGGACGGCGTCACCGTAGCGTCTCCCGTCTCTACCCTGGGCTCTGTGTTCTGGGAACACGCACAGCAGGGGTGAATTTTCAGGGGCCTGTGAGCCACAGCCATAGCCTTTTACTCTAGGACAGTGGTCAGCAAACTCAGTCAACAGAGCCAAATATCAACAGTACAACGATTGAAATTTCTTTTGAGAGCCAAATTTTTTAAACTGAAACTATATAGGTAGGTACACTGCTATTAATTAGGGTACTCCTAAGGCTTAGGAAGAGCCACACTCAAGGGGCCAAAGAGCCACATGTGGCTCACGAGCCAGTTTGCTGACCACGGCTCTAGGAGAAACGTGCTGGGTGGGAGACTTTTCCAGGAGGCTGACAGCTAGGCATTATTCTTCAGGATGGTTGTTGACGTCACACTGCCACCGACTGAGGAGTTCCTTTAGACCCACCTGGGAAGGTCCATGAATGGAATGGGCTTTGCCTTGAAGGTGAAGCACATCGTCAGCCAAGGGTGCCTCTGCCCACGTTTGTGGGAAATCTCTCAAGGCTCAGACCAAGAAGTCTCTGCCTCGCATCGCTGTCCCAAGGGCCACTGCCTGGCTCTGAGCCCCTGGGGCTTTCTGATCAAGCCTGGGAAGACAGCCAGCCCGAGGAGGCAGCTGAGGTCGACTGGAGCAATTAATCCTAAAGGTTACTGGAGCCTGTCCTGCTGGGGAGCAAGAATCCAATTACCCATAGTGACAGCAGCTCGGTCCCCGGGAGACACACGTCTGCAGGGCGGCCCAACAACCTGTCTGCTTGAAACCTTCCTGACAAGCAGTCCTCCCCTCCATTCCTCCACTCGCCACCACCGGGCACACACCTCAGCTGACCAGGACATCACCTGGGCTGCAGTGCCCAGTTTGTGGAGCAAAGCACTGAGTTCTGGGAGGCTGGGCCAGGACCAGCCCTGAGGTCTCCTGAGAAGAACCCATTTCTCCTATAGAAACAAAGACCAGAAGAACTGGTCAATTTTCCAGGCTGAGCCAGACCTTCATGATACATCAAAAGCGGGAAGGAAAGAGAATGAGTGAGAGAATCCAAATGAGTTTATTTGGGCATCAGATGAGTATGCAAAATTATGCAGATATGGAAATGGGCATATCATTTTCAATCAATCGCTCTGCCATCATCAGAAACAGATTTATAGGTCTGGATAAGGGGACCACTGAGAGAGAATTCTGGCTCCCTGGCCTCCACCATTCCCCAAAATGTAGGGGAGGGAGCAGGGAGGTTGGAGGGAGCTGTGCTATGCCAGATGACCTTTTCCCCCTTGAATGACTCAGACCAAGACGGGCTCCTACTTGCCCAGGACTTCCAGGCTGGACAACAGTGAAAAAGAGGTCAAATCTTTTGCGAGGCTGCCACTGGGGAAAGGAATTTGACTTTTGTAATGCAAATTGGCTTCCTGGCTGGCAAGTGCATGATTAAAATGATATGTTTCAATGCGGGAGCCAGACAGCAGATTTGGCATTAGAGAGCAGCTGCTGGTGCCACATAAACCAGTGTGCAAGGTGCATGCGGGGGTAGCTAGAGGAGAATTTGTGGGGCACAGAGATCCCAGGACTTGCTAATCAGCGTGGACCATTCAGGGGGATTATATAAACACATCCTGGGTGTATTGTAAGAAAGGCTGAGTGCCTTCTCTCTCCTTCCTGGGAAGAGCTCCATCCAGTCCCAGATCGCTCAATCAATTATTCATTCATTTATTCAGTGTGGACTGAGTCCCAACTGTGTACCAGGTGCTGTGCTCGGCGCCCAGCATACAGCAGTGAACAAGACAGGCAAGGCCCATGACCTCAAGGAGCTGACAGTTTAGTGGAAACTGCTCACCAGAACTCAAATCTGGACTCTGCCACTTAAGAATAACCTTGGGCAGGTTGCTTAATCTCGCTGTGCCTTGGTTTATCTTTAAAATAAGGATAATGGGAGTGCATACTGCCACTGCTGCTTCCAGTCATGACGGGGACTTGTGCCTTCCTGTCTTCAACAACTAGGAAATCATATAAAATATATGAAACAAATGATTCCAGACACTGGACAACATGCAGCACAGGATTGTGATCCCCGAGAGAAAGAAATTAAATAAGGAGGAGGGGCTACAATTCTGCCATCTTACACTCTGGACCCAGTCTCCAGGCTGCAGCACGGAGAAGGGGAACCCAAACAGAAGCCAGCCTTTTAGACTTCAAGGAGACCGAGGCAGCTAGAATGTTCAGGACAGAATATCAGAAAGATTCTGGATAGCTGAAAGGGATCCCCTTAAATCTTTGGCTAAATACTGATTTGCACATACAAAAAAAAAAAAATAAATAAAACTCCATACGGCTGGGAAAAGAATCACAAAGAATCAGGCCAAACAATTTTCAGAGCTTAAGTGGGGCTGGGGAGAGTTGGCGTTCCCATGAGTAGAGAGTAGACAGACCTTATAATAAATCATGTAGAGTCCTCAGAAGGCACTACCTCAGTAGTAGAGCTAAAAGGCAGTGCCAACTCACCCTAAGAGAGCTTAAAAACAAGCCTTTGAAAGGATCAAACTGATCCCAAATATACTTTATATTTACAGTAAAGTATATCGTGGACCATAGATTAATCACTAAAAAACAAAACTAAGAGCTATGACTAATAAGTTAGCAATGGAGATAAAATGGAATCATAAACATGATCAGTTAATACATAATAAGGCAGAAGAAGAAGAAAACAGGAACACAGTACAGATGGGACAATTAGAAAATAAATAGCAGGATAGTAGACTTAAACTAAGCCATATTACATTAAATATAAATGGTCTAAAAATTTCAACTAAAACATTATCATATTAGATAATGAAGACCTACTGTATGCTGTTGATAAGAAAAATACTTTAAATATAAAGACACAGGCAGGTTAAAAGTAAAAGAATGGAAAAAGACATTCCAAGAAAACACCGATCAAAAGAGAACTGGGGTGACTATATCAGACAAAGTAGACTCTAGAACAAGGGCTATTAGCAGGGCTGTATATGTGAGGTGAGAGGCACACGGAGACTTTGCATAGATCATAGTAAGTATTGGAGTGTTAGCAAGTCTGTGTGCTTGGAAGGTGCAGAGGAATTCTGGGAAGAGCAGAAGATACCTGTTACTGAGATCAGCAAAGATTGGTAGTAGACAAAGTAGTTTTAATATGAAACTTTGGGGCTGAATAGGGCCCAGACAAAACAAAACAAAATAAAAACAAACCCAAAACTGAATCCCCTCGTTGTACAAAAGGAACTAACAGAAAGTAGTCTTCCAGGCTGGAGGCAGCGAATGACGAACCGGGAAGCACAATTAGAGATGATGGAACAAGATTATTGGAGCCATGAGATTATTTTTCTGTGTGTGGGTTACACCCACAAAACTTTGCCACTTAACGTTAAAGTGATGCCTGCATTTTCAGTGTCTGTGTGTGTAGAAGACACTGTGGGCGGGGTGGGGGGGCACTGAGGAGGGGTGAAGAGGGGAGCTGTCCTGGGGATGGTAGGCTTAGAGCACCTTGTGTTGAGCTGTGCTAGCCCAGAGCCTGAGATCAGGGAATCATCTGACCACAAGGCCCCCTTCATTCCTTAATTTATTTAGCAGAAATTTCTCAAGCACCTACCACATGCCAGGCGCTATTCTAGATGCAGGGGACATAGCTGTAAACAAGACATTCCTTGCCCTCAATATGCGTACATTCTAGATGGCAGACACAGGTAGTCAACAAGTATAAAATAATAAGATAAATATAGGTAATGATATGTGCTATGAAGGAAGTAAATGAGAGTAATGGGACCAAATAGAGGCGGATGGTGGGCACATGGCTGGGCGGTGTGGCACTTTAGATCCAGTCGGTGTTCAGGGAAGGTGTCTCTGAAGAGGTGGCATTTGCTGAGACATGAATGATGAGAAGAGGCAGCTCAGTGAAGATCAGGGGATGTGAGGCAACAGCCAGTGCAAAGGTCCTGAGGCAGGCATGGGACTGGCATGCACAAGGACTGAAAAGAAGGCCACAGGGGTTAAAGCCCTGAGGGCAAGGAGAGGAGGCAGAAGTCGCAGCAGACAAGGTCTAGAAGGCCAGGTAAGGGGTCTGAATTTTAAGTGCCTCATTTTGTCTCTTATGAAAGTAGCCCTAATCTTGATTGGACAATGTCCCTGAAGCAGGCTGGACAAAATTACACATTAACAAACACAGAATCTCAATTCAAGGTTCTCCTAGTCAAACCCATGCTGTGCCCAGCTCCCGAGAGGGCATCTTTGGAGCATTCTGGAATTAATTGGAAACAAGTGCCACTCTCCTCTGAATGAATGACACTGTCCCAGAGGAGCCGGCCTGGATGCAGGGAGATGGGCTCCAGTTAAGAGCTCAGGTTGTTGCCATACCATCCCCACTCCTCTCCACCTCCTTCGTCTTGGGAAGAGAGCAAAGGACAGCTTTGCCCCTGGGCCACTGGACACATGCCCGATCTGATGCCATGGGCAGCACAGGGGAGGGGGAGACCCCAGCCGGCCCCTCCAGCTGGTAGCTGAAACGGAGGCCTCCACTCCCTGCCGATGCTCCATCTGGGAAAGGTCACCCAGACCCTGGTCTCCCAACCAACGGGGCGGAAACAGCGCTGGGGCGGGCAGTGCACGCAGCCACACAGGCACTGTCTGCACGTGAGTCCTGACCCAGGGGACGAGGGGACGGCAGGTCGTCTGCCCACAGTGCGGCCTCATACATTCCTCCCGCATCTCTGGGAAATAATCACACTCCCCACACCCAAGAAACACAGTCAACAGATCCTGGTTTCCTAGATACGCCGGTGGCTTCTAAAATTAGCCAGGCAATGACAAAGCAAATTGGCATATGGACTGCAAATAATTCCAGTACCAGCTAGCTTGGCAGTGCTGTAGCCTCCCCGAACTGGGTGCTTCCTCCTCGTCCTTCTCTTGTTTCTGAAACAGTCTCTTGTTGCTGAACACCCCAGACCAAGTGTAAGCTGGAGGGGCCCTGCTCGGGGCTGGTGCGTTCGGCTGGGCGGGAGCTGCCCCGGGCTCCTCCTACTTCACTCATATCCACCCCCAGGCCCTCTGCCACAACCCACACCTCCCATGCCACCCAGTAGCTGTGTGAGCCATGCTAAGCAGCAGGCCCCTTCCCTTTTAGTGACCATGTGGAGCTCCTCCCCTGACATTCCCACCTCTGGGCTCCTCTTCCTTTGACCCAATCGCTCTCCTGGCTCCAGGAGGAAAACTTTGCAAAGTATCGCCCTTACCTAAGCGTCTTCATCCCCCAAACCGTGATATTGGGGATGCTGACTCCAGGCTGGGCCCCGTGTGGGCAAACCCAGAAGTGGTCCCAAGAGGAAAAAGAGGGAGGCCATGCCCCAGAGAGCAAGGAAAGCCAACGCTATCAAGCTCCCCGTCCCTGCCACTCTGCAGAGAGCCCTGCACAGCTGTCTCAGTGACTTCTCCAGCCTTCTTCTCCCACAACGCAGGGATTGCTACCTCTTAGCATCTCCTCCGCTCTACTCTTCCTCCTAACACTGTGCACCAACTGAGGAAAGACACTCAAGTGAGTTGAGTAACTGCCAAGGCGATAGGTGAAGAAAGTTCTGCTGGAATTCCTTTAACAGCCCCATGGCATAATGGCCCTCATACCTGACTGGGTCAGGGCCAGGCAGTTAGCAGACCCTGTCTCAGAGGGTCCGAGAGGCTCTGAGGAAAGGGCCATTTACAGAGTGGGGGCAGGATTAGTGGGACCAGCAAGCGGTGCCAGGTACTTGGGGACCAGCAATGACCAGGGGCTGTCACCATCCCCAGGCCAAAGGGGTGGGGGCGGGAGCACGGAGCACCAAGGGCTACCTGGCAGGTGTGCTTAGCAAGGAATGGTGCCCAGAGCAGTGAGGACATGGTTTTCCCACCCTCAGGCCTCTTGCGTCACCCAGCTGGACGCCAGATGGCCAGGGAATGCAGGGTGAGTCCAGGGCCTGAAGCAGGCCCCAAAGGGCGGAAATGAAGCCGGGAGGAACAAATAGAATGGCCTGTACATGCAGGAACCGCACAGGCCCACATCATCCTTGATGCTCAGAGCCCATTAAGCCGGGGTTGAGATAAGGCAGGGACATGAAGGGCTGTGTGGACAGAAAGGAGAGGAAGGAAGAGGAGGATTGGAAGGTGAGCCAGGAAACGTGAGCTCTGGTCTGAGTCCCTTTGGACAAAACGCTCCACCTTACATATTAATTCAAATCCTAAAATAATTTTTAAAAGCATTTGACTGCAAAATAGACTACTTAATCTGCAGTCTATGCCTGGATCAATTTTTTTTTTGCCTCGCTCTGTCCCTTGGGCTGAGTACAGAATCGGTGGTTTTAGTGGTGTTCACTGTTGAATGAATGACAGATCTTTTTCCTTGTCTTCCCTTCTCACTTGGTTCTTTTCTCAAGGACAGAACAACCTCTACCCAAGGAAGTGCAGCACTTCACACACACACACACTCCTAGTCACTGACAAAGGACAGAATCAGAGGATCTCAGTACTTCAGGCTTCTCATTAAGCGGATGCTCACATATATCATCCAGGATGTTGCATGCATTATCTCAGAATCCTCCCAACCACACCTTGGACAGGCTGTGTCGTCATTCCGACTTACAGGTGAAGGAGCTCAGGCAAGGGCAGCGGGCCTGGCCGGCGCCTCTCAGCCCTCAGATGCATGCCCTGCACATCCCTCACCTGCTACCTTTCCTGCGGTCCTGTACCACCTGGTTCCAGCTGGACCCAGCCAATGGGGGGCACTAGCAGAAGATGGGAGGGCAGAGGAGGCGAGAAGCCGGGGCCTCTCTCTCTTCCTTCTCTGCTGTGTGTGAGGGAAGCCGAGGGAGGGCTCTTGTAATGTAGCCTCCCCTAAGGACTAGACTCAGACCAGAGCTGCTAATCTGCCTGCATCTCCACCCCAATCTGGCTCCTCACTCTTCGTCACCTGCTCACAGTTCCCTGCATTGCATTCCCTGTTGCCCTGGTTTGAACTTGGACTTTGATAAACAAGGTATAGAATGCGGTTCAAGGTCACAGGTAAGAGAGGGTAGGTACGGTAGGAATTTGAGCCCTGGTTTCTGAATAAAGTGCTCCTAACTACTCTCATTGACAGCATCTTAACTCAGAAATCAATTTGAGAAAGAGAGAGAGAGAGAGAGAGAGAGAATGAATCAGCTTAGTCCGAACTTCTCAATGTACTGAGGCCCAGAGAGGGTGAGTGACTTGCCCAAGGTAACACAGCTAGTTAACAGCAGAGTAAAGGTTCAGAGTAACAAGTCTCCCAACTGTTGCCAGTGATGTTTTCCCCCTACATCATCAATCCCCTATTTCCTCCAAGGTCTTGGATAGGTGGAGTTGCTGCTTATTTTCAGAATGGACTTCCTTTTTGCGTTAGAGCTGAAAGAGCATTCCGTCCTCCCTCTCCCAGAGCTGTTAGGGAGATCGGCACGATAAGCCAGGGCTCTGAGCTCCGGGAGAGAGAATGCGGATGCCTAAATAAAAGGCATTACGGTGGTGATGATAGCAGGGAAGCGCTTGTGGGTAAGCAATGATTTAAAAAAAAATTAAAGTTACTGCCACAGCCACGGTGCTCTGTTCTCAAGGCAGCTGGAAACTCACTCTGTAGACATTTCTGTCTCCAAGTATTGGTTGCCTTGAAGCTCGAGAGTGCCTCCAGGCAGCCCTAATTTGTCCGAGATGAACACAAAGGAGGCGATGCCATTAGGAACCCGAACCTGTGGCCACAGGCGGCATCTTTAATTCATGAGCCCGAGAGGCAGGGAGCAAAGGCAGGGAGGTATTGTGAGGAACTGCCTGGAGCCTCTGCCTTGAAGGCCAGGTGAGGCTGAGACTGCAGTCTGCTCCAGCACAGGCGAGCGGGTCCCATGCGTAGGAGAGGTGACACGGTCCTGGTGGAGAGAGGAACTCAGGCAGCGCAGCTGCCGTGTGCAGGGGCACAGAGAAGACCTGCCAGCCATTACTCCCGTCCTTCTGTTCATTCACCCGGCAGACGTTACCGCGTGTGTGTGACACAGTGTGAGTAGGGAGCTCTTCGGAGTCAGGAAGTCGGCCTTCACATCCTGGCTCTGCTCCCTGGCTGTGTGACTTGGGGAAAGATGCTATCCTCTCTGTGCCTTTATTTTTGTTAATCTTCACCCGAGGATGTTTTTCTCATTGATTTTTAGAGAGAGTGGAAGGGAAGTGCTATAATAAAGCAATAAACACGATGCCCAGGCAGCATCGAAGATCTGGGCAGCATCAGGCCTTGCAGAACACACTCAGTTAAGAGAGGAGGAGACCGGGCTCCACCGGGCCTGCACAGATCGGCCAAAAGCATGTCTAGTTCGCACTTCTGGCCCTGGAGCCTCTCTGTTCTGGCTGTTAACGTGTGCATAGACCAAGCCACAGGTGGCAGCTCAGCCCGAGCCTCTAAGCTGCCCAGCCATCCCAGCAGAGCAGCCAAGGGCCCCTGGTGCTGAGAAAATGCCTCCCTGTGAGGTCTTTGCCAGGCTGCCCTCAGCGCGGGCTCAGTTTATTTAGGAGGCGAGAGGCCGGGCTGCCACCGCCCTGGGCTATTCAGGACACAGGCTCTTGAGAAACAGCAGCCTGACCTGTCTTCTTTCCGACTGGGCTCCCTGCACCCGATGCTAATTTCCCTGGAGGGGGAAGGGTATTGCTTCTGGCTCTGACCCTGAGAGGGACAAGAACACACTCCCAATCTCACCTCCTGCCTGACACAGAAGCCAGACTGGCACACGCTCAGTAAGTGAATGCGGGGCAGGGATCCGCAAAACCGAGGCCTTCGCTGCTCTTGTCCCTACATCCTGAGCCTCCCTACGGGTGCAGGGACCAGCATGAAGGGTTGAGGGGATGCTTCAGACCTTACATCAAGTGCCCCTTGACCTCTGTGGTCAGCTGACTGGGAAACGCGCAGAGCAAGGAAGGACCGCCGGCCTGGCTCCCCACTCCCAGGGCTGTGCGGGCCCCTTGCCACCAGCGTAGGCGGCGATCCTTTCCTCTCGGCGCTGGCATTCTGCAGCCCCAGACTGTGTGCCTACAGCCTGCCAGTTGCCGAGAGGCCGGCAGGAGCAGCTGCACACAGGGTCTCTGCCCAGTCACCGTGCTGATGGCTCTTTGGGGGATGAGGTCATCCCTGCCTTCACAGGGGCACACTCACAGCTGGGGTCTGAGTCACGTTCTCGTGCTGAGAAGGAGGCGACAGGGCCCGACTGACCCAGAGTGGTGCTGTTGGCCACAGTCTGAGACCAGGTCGCAATCCTGGGTTCTGCCCGTGTTAGGGGTCCCCATCAGACAAAAGCCAGCCGGCCACAACCCCTGCCGGGGGTCACCCCATGCTCCTCTGACAGGTCGGCTGGCTCTGCCACCAGGAGGGGCTGGCCCCGGATCATGACTGCACTTCCCGATGACAACAGCTGACACACACAGGCGGACTCGGTGTCAGGCTTCGTGCGCAGCACCTGACAGGGTCACCTCATCAGTGCTCCCAGCAGCACTGCCTCAGCTCCTACTGCTCCCCAACCCTGCAGGTGGGCAGGAGAGGAGGCCTGCAAGGTCACAGCTGGTAATGGCTGGGCAAGGACTGAAGCCCAGAATGTGAATTCAGAGCCTGCAGGCTTTCCCGGACCACGACTCACTCCAAGTCCTTGTTTAACTTGGCCCTTTTCGACCAGCAGTTGTTGTGTTTTTTTTTTTAAATAGGGATATTCTCTGTCTTTTTTTTTTTAAATATATATTTTATTGATTTTTTACAGAGAGGAAGGGAGAGGGATAGAGAGTTAGAAACATCGATGAGAGAGAAACATCGATCAGCTGTCTCCTGCATACCCCCTACTGGGGATGTGCCCGCAACCAAGGTACATGCCCCTGACTGGAATCGAACCTGGGACCCTTCAGTCCGCAGGCTGATGCTCTATCCACTGAGCCAAACCGGTTCTGGCAGTTTTTTGTTTTTTAATAAATAAAAATACATATATTAACATGAACTGGGTTAGGCAATGGGGATAGTTTTTTATTTTGGTTTTTTTTAAAAAATATTTTTATTGATTGCAGAGGGGAAGGGAGAGGGAGAGACAGATAGAAACATTAATGATGAGAGGGAATCATTGATTGGCTGCCTCCTGCACGCCCCCCACCCCCCCAACCTCCCCCTCCCCGCCACTGGGGATTGAGCCCACAACCTGGACATGTGCCCTTGACTGGAATTGAACCCGGGACCCTTCAGTCCACAGGCCGATGCTCTATCCACTGAGCCAAACCGGCTAAGGCTAACCAGCAGTTTTAATGATGAACAGGGCAGGCTCGGAATCAGACCTGGGCTCTACCCGGGTGACCTTGGGAAGAACGCTTACTCTCTCTGGACCTCAGTGTCTTCATCTGCAAAATGGGTTGAGAACACTTGCTTAGAAGGATGTAGAAATGTCATCATGTACTGAGCACAGTGGCGTTCACTGGACAACACTCAGAAAATGGTAGCAGTTATCTTGTATGAGTGTTTTTTCTTGGCTTAACACAGGTGAGCTGCCCAAGACTGAACTGATTACTAGCTGGGTGACGTGGGTGGATCATTTCACACCACCCGCCTTCCAGGTGTAAACCCCAGGCTGGGCAGTGGGGAGAAGGCAGTTTCTGGATGGCCTGTGATTTCACACTTCATCACAGAAAAGCCACCAAGTATACACCACACACACACACACACACACACACACACACGGATGCACAAAGACCAAGACCTCTTTACTCTCATTGGGGCCAGTTTGGTCCCCACCCTACCCCAAGCTCTCTTTACTCCTCCTCCTGACTTAAGTGCTCTCCATAGTACTTAGCACTAAGGGATACACTGAATATTTTATTGACGTTTATTAACCTCTTCCTTGCTAGGCTCCAAGCTCCAAGGGGCGCTTGTTCCGTTCCCTCTTGTTCCGGCCATACCACGAGCTCCTGGAACAGGTTGCACCGGGTGCTCCCTGAATGTAAATGTGCACCCAGTGAATGGAAGAATGGGCCTGGGGCACCCAGCTCCATGTCCTGGCTCCACCGAGGGCCCTGTGTCAGGACTGCCCCCCGCCGCTCCCTCCATCTGCCCATCTCTCTGCTACTAAGAGAAGCGAGTGACTCAGCTTCATGAGACGCCAATGTTTAGCGACAGGCCATAAAAATGGCTAATGAATGTCTTCATTTGGCACCGATGACGGACTCTGCCCTGGGCTGAGGACTTTATGCGTATTCACTAGATTAACTCATTTACTCCTCCTCTCAGTCTAACTGTCTCCAACTCACAGGGCACAAAACTGAGGCGCAGAGCAGCCGATTGCACAGGGAACCAGGCCAAGCAGTCCCGTTTCAGAACCTACACTCCTCACCCCTCTGTCCTAGGGCCTCCCAAAGGGTCACGGCACCCCTGCTCCCTTCCTCTCTTATCCCCCCCAGATTTTCCTATCTTTCCAGTGCTTCTCAGTTACCAACATCTCTCCCACAGGCATTGCTATTCCTTCTTTCCTCCCTCCCTCTCTTCTTCCCTCCCTCCCTCCCTCCTTTCCTTCCTTCTTTCCACAGATATGGGTTGAGGCTTCCCACATGCCAGTCACTGTCTTAGGCACTGACTATCCTGGTAGAGAAAGGAGTCCCTTCCCCGTGGGCACCCGGAGACCCTCCCAGGGACAGTTAGTTGTCTCCTTTCTTTTCTTGGAACAAGTCCGGTGTTTGGCGAGCGCCTGGATACGTGGTTTGTCAGACCCTCGTGTTGGAGCCTCAGGCAGGATGGCTAACGGGGTCTGGCCTTGATGGGAGCTGGGAATGGGACCAGCACCTCCGAGGGATAATAGGATGGAGCCCAGGCATCCCTTGCCCGTCCTGTCCTCTTCCCCAGCCTAGCATCCTCCCTCCTCTCAGCTGATCACAAAAATGCCTTCTTTGCCTAATTATTACATATACTAATTATTTTCATTTACATGCCTAGCTTACCATTTATGTCTAATTATTGTGCATCTCCAAGACAATTATGTGTACCATTAAGAATGTATCAGGGTAACTTTGCGGTGAATTTTATTTAACATCAATAGCAAATGGTTGTGTGTGACTAATCTCCAAGGGTTGTGGTTCCCATAGCACGAGATTCCCTCCACTGGATTGAGGGGACCGTAGGGTGGGCCATGTTACTCTGTGATGGTGCATAAGAACTGTACAAGAGCAGCAGTTATGTAGTAGCCGTGATGGTGACAATTTATTGAGCAAGTATGTACCAGACACCAGACGGCAGTAAGCATTTTATATACATTATATCACTTAACTGCCCAGACCTTCCTATTATGAAAGTTAAAGGCAAGTAACACATCTCATGTCACACAGCTGGGAACTGGCAGATCTGGGGTTTGAATTCAGATGTGTCTTGTCTGATTCTGACCGTTTTTCTGCCTCCCATGTGCCTGTCCCATGGAAAGGCACAGTGAGTCCTGCGGAGCCCTGGAGGCCACCCAGTCCACTCTCCTCGTTCCCCCGAAAAGAAAACGGAGGCCAGAGCGGGAAAGTGGCTTGCCCAGTCAGACCAGGCCAGAGCCGGACAAGCCCAGTGCAACCCTGACTGTGGCTTTCCCACTGCTTCTCTAGGAGGCAGCTGCCCGGGAACACAAGCAGCCTCCGAACTTCCCTTCATCACTCGGGTGGACACAGGCAAGGATGTGCCTGCCCCACATTGCTGGGTTACCCCCCTGGTCAACCATGGTGCTTGCTACAGAGGCCCAATGGCCACATGAAAAGATGCTCAACGTCACTAATCCTCTGAGAGATGCAAATTAAAACCACAATGAGATATCACCTCACACCTGTCACAATGGCTACCATCCATAAATCAACAAACAAGTGTTGGAGGGGACGTGGAAAAAAGGGAACCCTCCTGCATTGTTGGTGGGAATGAAGATTGGTATGGCCACTATGGAAAACAGTATGGATTTACCTCAAAAAATTAAAAATGGAACTGCCTTATGACCCTGTGATTCCACTTCTGGGTGTACATTCAAAGAAACCCAAAACACTAATTCGAAAGAATACATGCACCCCTATGCTCATTGCAGCATTATTTACAATAGCCAAGCTATGGAAGCAGCCCAAGTGCCCATCAATAGACGAGTGGATAGAAGCTGTGGTTCATACATACAGTGGAATATTACTCAGCCATGAAAAAGAATGAAAGCTTAGCAGTTGTGACAGCATGGATGGACCTAGAGATATTATGCTAAGTGAAATAAGTCCAGGAAAGACAAATATTTCACTTGGTATCTAAAGAGCAAAATAAACTAACAAGGAAAACTGAAACAGATTCGTAGACACAGAGAACAGACTGATGGTTGCCAGAGGGAGAGGAGTGGGGGGACTAGGTGAAAAGGTGAGGGGCATGAGAAGTACAGATTGCCTGGCTGGTGTGGCTCAGGATTCAAAGAAGTCAATGGCCCTGGGGAGAGGTTCCCCTGCTCCCCACTGAGGTTCAGCAGGTGGGATCCCCTGCCCTTCAAGATCTCCCAGAGGGCTCTTCCCCAAGGGCTTCTCCCTGTGTCCTGGCCCCAGGGCCTCAGGGCAGCCCCACACAGACCTCATACACTCCCTATACAGCTCTTCCTGGGAGCAAAGTCACTGTGGGCTGTGGGCTGTGGCAGCCCTCACTCCCTGCACCTCCCATCCTGCCTGCCAGTGTTGGGGAGAAGGCCACCCAGCCTGGGACCAGGGGAGGAAATCTGTGCGCAGACAGGACTGTTCAGAGGAGAGATAACAGCCTGTGACGGCATCAGGGTTAATAGCGCCTCCTGCAAACGCGGAATCCGACAGCTCCGGCAGCTGCATTAAAATCCAAACAGTCCTTCCTGTGGATTTTTCCGATTAATGCAAATGTGTTTTGCCTTGCAAATTGAAAATCAGTTGCAAGCACCTGGTGTAAGAATTCCAGCAGGGAGTGGAGAACCCTGAGGGGAGGCCGGGCATGCTCACTCCAGCCAGCCAGCCCGACCTTGTCCATCTCTGGTCCCTGGGAAGCCAGGCAGGGTAACACCCCACCCCCTTCTCAGCACCCACGTGGTTCCCAGATGCTGGGACTCCCAGCCCCCTTCTTTCCCCAGTGATGGAGGGCAGGGCAAGGGCCTGAGGTACAATCAGGGAACCCCTCCACGCCCCTTGTCAGAAGCCCACCCTGAGGCATCGTCATAATTATCATCATCACTGCTTATTTTTCAGCAAAGAAACCGACAGAGCCTAGGGGCTACACCTCCAGGTAGGAAGTGTTCCTTTCCGGTCTGTGATTGTCCCAGGTCTGAGCCTGAGCGATGCCTTCTCCTACCAGTGCTGGAAGCAGTGGGGAATATTGGGGGCTCCCCAGGAAAGCTGGGTGGCGAGGAAGATGCTGTGGGGACCCCACGACTACCTCTCCCACAGAGCCTGGCCCATCCTGCTTGTGCCTCGCTACCTGTCGAAGCCTTGCTCGGTGCGGAGCTGAGCGGAGGGAACACCTCTCGCCTGTCCCCTCCTCCACTGGCTGTTGTTCATTCAGCTCAGAGATAAAGTCGGGAGGCAGGGCAGTTATGAACGGGGCCCATCAAGCTCCCCCTTCCTCTGCTACGCAATTTAAAAGCAGGAGACAGAGAGAAGCGCTCTGGAAATCCAAATTAAACTGTATTCCTGCAGCAATCACGCACCCAATTAAAGTAACCCAGAGCCTATTGTCCTTTGCTAAATTTAGAAAATGCTCAGGTGTGTCTGATCCTACTCTGCACGGCTATTTTTAATACAGATTTAATCATATTTTGGGTTAAGAGAAGCTAATTAGGTAGGCAGATTTAGAAAGGCTGCCGGAATGCGGGACAAAGCGAGGCGGTTTGATGCAATTCACTGTGTTTGATTTTTGGTTTGTTTGGTGCGTTTTTTAAACAGCACATTGTGTTGGAACTGGGTTTTGGATTCACAGTAAAATGGCTTGAGAACTGAGGGGCAGTGGACAGGAAAAGCCCTGTTAGAAGTCAGTGAATCCCGGGGCTGGAGGGGAACCCCAAAGGGAGTCTAGTCTCCTCCACTCTCTGCCTCCAGTGACGGCTGAACCCAGACACACTCGGGGCAGAGACCTTGTCTGTCCCATGTGACACCTACAAGCCTCTTCCTCCAAGGACAGGAAGGCTGGCATTCAGTTCTCCCTGCGGGAAGGCACATGCTGGGGGCTGGATGGCCCAATCAGTGGCTGAGCAGCGAACCAAGGAACTGCCCCCCTGGCCTGGGCCAGGGGCCTCTGGCTCCTGCCCATCTGTCCCCGGGCAGTGCCTGCCTCCGGTGCTTGGCCCTGGGCTGGGCTCTACCCCCTCAGAAAATCCATCTCCATAAAGCACCACGGACTGCACCCGAGTGTGACAAAGACAACAGGCCTTTTGGCTGGCCTCTGTGCTGCATCATTCTGTGATCCGGTCAGTGACTGAAAAAACACCCCGGGGCCTCAGTTTCTCCTCCAGCAACCTGGGAGTTCCGGTCTCTCTCTTTCCTTTTCCAGTTCACAAAGGGAGTCCAGCTACGGACAGCAACAGCGTTGAGAGGACAACTCCCCCCTGGGACTCCACGTGAGCTTCCTGTTGGGAGCTCTGAATTCTGATGGAAGAGCATCCGCAGGATTCAAGCAGCGTTTCATAAGACGGCGAGGGAGGCTGCTCTGGGGACGAGCCTCTTCAGGTAGAAGCCAGAGAGGCCTCCAGAGAGCAGCACCCAGTCAAGAGTGGTGTGACTGTGGGAAGGAGGCAGGGAGGCCCAGGCTAGCCTCTCAGAGCTGACAGACTTTCCCGAGCCCTGTTTTTTGTTTTGTTTTTTTTTTTAAAAAAAAATATATTTTATTGATTTTTTACAGAGAGGAAGGGAGAGAGATAGAGAGTTAGAAACATCGATGAGAGAGAAACATCGATCAGCTGCCTCCTGCACACCTCCCACTGGGGATGTGCCTGCAACCCAGGTACATGCCCTTGACCGGAATCGAACCTGGGACCTTTCAGTCCGCAGACTGACGCTCTATCCACTGAGCCAAACCGGTTTCGGCCCGAGCCCTGTTTTTAATTTCCTCCCCCAGGAAGCCCGTCCTGAAAAACACAGCCACCTCTCACAAATCATGTCCCCGGAGGGGCGCGAGTCACCCCAACCCCTTTCTGTCTGGCTCTGATGTTGACGATGTGAGCTACGATGTTTTAGAGGCAGATGTACCCTCTTGATTATATTCTTCTGAAGGCAGCTCCTGAGATGAATTTGCATCTGGAGCCCATGAGCCCTGGGTGTGTGGGGAGGTGGCAGGGACCAAGCAGGCTGGGCTCCTCCCATAGCAGCTGAGGGTCGGCAGCACAGCTTCAAAGGGAGGGACAGCGGGTCCGAGGTCCAGGCTGCCTTGGCCCCAAACATGCCACCTTCCCCAGGTGGCCGGTGTCTGTTGTCCTGGTGAAAATGCCATCGTCCTTCCCACGAACCAGTACTTTCCAGCCTGCAACTGGGCCAGTGCTGGTGTGAGGACGGCCTGGAAGTGATGTGAGGGGCACAGGAGGGAGGTGATTTTCCTGGTCCTACAAGGCCTGCCTGAGAAAGCCCACTCCCACCCAGCCCATGGCTCCCGGCCCCCATGCCCATTCACCTCTGGCCTGATGGGAGGCATCCTAGTCAAAGGCACGGCCTGGTCAGGGGAGGCTCTGACCACACCAATGTTTTATGTTCCTTAAAAGCGAAGGCCTCCAAGGGGTCAGGACAGCTGATCACCGGCAGGCTCAGGGACACCAGAGCAAGGAGAGGCTGGCCACAGCCAGGAGCCTCAGCTCCAGGCGTGGGAGGTCTAGACGGACCCAGCAAGTGCCATCCTCTGCCCATGGGAATCTGCCCACGGTCAATCTCAGACCACTACCCTGCCAGGCTGGTGTGCATTCTGGAAATGCCAATGCCATTCTTAGTAAAAGAGCAAAAGGGATTGCAAATCTGCCAGAAAATGTGTGTGTGTGTGTGTGTGTGTGTGTGTGTGTGTGTGTGTAAGTATGTGTGGTTTGAGTATGAACGTGTGGATATGCAGGTATGTGTGCATGAGTGTGAGTGCACATGTGTGCATGAGTGTGTGTGGTATGTGCTTTTTTAAAATTTAAATATATTTTTATTGATTTCAGAGAAGAAGGGAGAGGGAGAGAGAGAGAGAAACAGCAATGATGAGAATCATTGGCTGCCTCCTGCACATCCCCTATTGGGGATCAAGCCCACAACCCAGGCATGTGTCCTTGACCAGAATTGAATCTGGGACCCTTCAGTCCGCAGGTTGATGCTCTATCCACTGAGCCAAACTGGCTAGGGCTGTGTGAGAACATGGGTGTGAGCAGGCATGAGCATCCATGAGCATGCGTGCCTGTAGTGTGTGCGTGTGTGTACGTGCCTGTGTGGGTGCATCTGCCCCTCGTCTGCATGTGCACAGTGTAGGCAGAAGTGCAGCTGCACACACAGGCTCTGGACTCCATGTCCTCATTTGCTCACCTACCAGTAGATGAACTGGGCAAGTGCTTCAACTTGCTATGCCTCAGTTTCTCTATCCATAGAATGCAGATATGGTCCCTAATTCACGGGACTGCTGTGGTTATGTGATTATTATGTGAGCTAATGCGCAGGGAGAGCACTTAGTGCTTGGTATAGGATTCATGCCCAGCAACGGTTAGCTATTCTGCTAATTTTTGTTTATTGACCCAGGTCAATTGGCTGATAAATATCACCTCTTCTTCAAACGAAGGCAAGAGGGGATCCCTGAGGTCACCACATGTAAAGCCACATCCATCCATCCATTCAGCACCTCCATAAACACAGACCTATGCTTCTAAGTTGAGGTTCAAATTCACAAGAAGGACCTTCCCTGAAACGCCATCCCTCGAGTCCATGCCAGCGGGACCTTTTATACGTTCAACTACCTTAGAACAAGGTCTTTCGGATCCTCACAGCCAAAACCTTTAAAACTGGTCCAAGTGGACCCACCGGTGCTCTGACTATCTGACTACAGAGAGAATTTCGAGTCAGCTGTAGCACCCACACCCTGAGCTGTTTGGCTCATTCGTGCATCCGCCTGCTTGCCGCACTCCCAGATAACTGACTTTCCCGTTTCACGCATTTATGTAGAGAGCTATCTACATGAATGGAGTCATTTTGATATCTTGTCTTTAGTTGGTAATTGCTCAGAGAGAAAAACATGTCCTTTCCCCCTGGGAGATGCAAATCTTTAGTCTAATGGGCACAATGAGCAGAGGATTTGGGTGATACAATTGGTGATAGTAATAATGAAATGCTGCATAATAATTACAGTGGCAACAACACTAACGGGGATGGTGAGGAAGCTGAGTGCATACAGGGGCCAGGTGCCGTGCTCAGCTCTCACGCACTCTGACTCACCTCATGCTGGCGCAGGAGCAGAACCTGTGCTCTTCGCTGCAAATGGATGGGCCCACTTTACCTGTTCGGGTGTGTGGAGAGGGGCGAGGGGCCAGCAGCCCCGGCTGCCGGTCCAGAGAGTGCGAGCGTGTTCACGGGGAGAACAGTGCGCCTGGCCTCAGCACAGAGCACCCCAATGCCCTTTTCACTCATCCACACACAGGCCCCCTATGTAGTTATCCCAGCAAATGAGCTACAGGGAAATACACGCCACAGACTGCCTTACAAAAATAGCAAAATGCACAGCGCAGGCCCGCTCTGTATAATTCATGCAGAAAACATGGAAACATCTTATCCCGATAAATTGTGCTTTCTGTGAATTTGCTGATCACACGCGCACACACACGCTCGCGCCCATGCACAGAACGCCTCTGTGTGTCTTGTCTCTCCATAAAGAGATGGAGAGAGCCCAGGTCTAAAGGCTGGCTGTGCCCTGGAGCGGGGGCGGGGGGGGGGGGGGGGGGCGGAGGCTGTCAGCTTAGGGCTGGAGCCTGAGTGGCCGGGTTGGTGACCACTTCCTGGCAGCCCAGGCAAGTTTTCCAGTTCAGGCTGTGGAGCCTAAGAATCTGCAGCAAGTCTCTGTCACATGCCAGCAGCAGGTGAGCAAGGGGTCAGGGAGGAGGAGTTAGGGCCCTGTGGAAGAAGCAAACCCTGAACAGAAAAACATGACAAAGTAGGCATGATTACAATGCTCAACCGAGAACCTGGGGGGGGGGGGGGTTTCCTGGAGGAGGGGTCTGGGTCTTGAAAGCGAGTATGGTGGCCAGGGGAGGAGAGTGGGGTGGTATTCTAGGAGGAAGAAATAGCAAGAGCAAAGGTGCTGGGCACCAGGAAGCAGAGGGTGGACAGTCAGGACTGCAGCACCAAGGCTGCAGCGGACAGACAAGAGCTGGGGCTGGCCGGGTAGGGGGCACCAGACCTGAAGGGAAGGCCCCAGCCACCTCACCAAGTGACCTCCCCACTTGGCTGCCACTTAAGGCCTGTCCACTCTTCAGGGCCTGCTTCAGTGTTACTCACTCAAGGAGACCTCGACTAGATTAGAGCCCTGCCAACACTCTCAGCCCGCCCTCCCTCCCTCTCCGTGGCGCTTCTAACTCCCAATGGAATTGGAGAATTATCCGTGGGATTTGGGGTCACTGTCTCCCCCTGTCCCCCCGGAGAGCGAGCTTTCTCATTCACCCAGTGCCTAGCACAGTTCCTGGTACATATGAGTCACGCAATAGGTGCTTGCTGAAGGAATGAATGGCTAATGAATGTCCTTGCAAGGCATCATGGGGTGGCTGGATGGGGCAAGACTGGAGGCCGGAAGGCGAGTGGAATAGCGGGCCTGGAAGATGACAAGGCTCTGAAGTAGAGGGCAGGGCATGAACACGTCAACCTCGTTAGAAGGTGCACAGCAGGCTGGCGCGATGGATCTGGGTGTGAGGAAGGGAGAAGCTGGGGCCACCTCCGGGACAGGCCACGTGCCATCTGCAGAGATGAGGACAAGGACTAGGAGCAGGTCTGGGGGAAGGAAGGCCAGGGGTGGGATGAGTAGTGTGGACACAGTGAGCCCGAGTTCCCAGAGGCTTAGGACAGTCCCTTCCTGGAAATAGACACAGTGACCCTGTGGTCACCCAGCATCCTCTCCACAGGCAGCATCACCATTCACGCTGACCCTGCGGAAGCCTGGCCAGTCCCTGAGCCTTCCGATCCCACCCGCCCTGCCTGGGGCACTGGCTCCCGGGAGCAGAGGGGGTGCAGCCTGCACGACAGACTGCTGTGTGACCAGGAGGATAAAAGGGTGTCCGCATGGAAATGGACTGAGGCCGACTCAGGGACTGGTGTTGGGCTGGTCCACACCAAGCTCATCCCTTTCAGAACCTGCTTCCTCATTAGACAAGTCCATGCCTGCAGGCGCGTGACAGGCTGCCAGCCCAGCCCGGAGGGACAGAACCAGAGGCAACCGGAGGCGGGGCTTCCTCACCTCTCGGCCTGATTCCCAGGAACATTCCAAGAGACCCATCTGGGGTCAGCCCGTTTCTGCCCCTGTGTGGCGTCCGCTTGTGGTCCTGAAGGCATTCGAGGCGCATAGGTAAATGAGATCTTGTCTCCAGGGCCCTGGTGACGTCAGGCACACAGGTGACCGAGCCTCTCTGCCCTCCGAGAACATGGTATTGACACTGTGCACTGCGTTTCTGTCAAGCCAGATTTCAATTAAGATTTTCTCTCCATGTTACTAGCTTATAAATGAATAAACAGACATTTTAATTACTCTGGACACACACCTCAGCAAAGGAGCCTGATGAAGGGCTGGGCAGGTCAAGAGTAGCTGCCCTGCCCCCGCCCAGCCTGCTCACCTGCCCAGTCAGTCCTGCGGAAGTGCCACCTTGACCCAGCCTCTCCCCAGCTCAGCAACCTTCAGTAACTGCTCATGGCCTTTGGGACGAAGTTGAAGCCCAAAGCCCAGTGCTCAAAACCCCCTGTAGCCTGACCCCAACCTACCTTCCCAGCATTTCAGCTCACTTCCCCCAGCAGGCCACACCCCCCAGCCAGACGGGACTCCTCACTGCCTTGAGCCCTCACAGAAAGACAGAATCATGTACTGTTGGGGATGGAAGGGACTCTCCATTTTCCAGACAAGGATGCCCAGGACCAGAGAAGGTCAGTGACTTGAGGCCACGGTCTGGGCCGAGTCTAAGGAGATTCATTCATTCATTTGACATGTATTAAGTGCCTATTTCCTGCCAGACACTCCTTGTTTGTGTAAGAGCATGAAACGTACATTTAACAAACATGGGGGCAGGCACAATAGTAAACAAACAGAGAAGTCCCTGCCTTCTTAGAGAGCTGGGAGCTACATACTCAACAAAGACACACATCAGACGGTGACAGTGATGAGTGCTGTGAAGAAGGACAGCACAGGGGACGGGGTACAGAGCGATGGTGGAGGCACATTTCATCGAGGTGCCAACGGGAGACCTCAGGCTAAGCGGTGTTTGAGCAGAAACCTGAAAGAGGTGAAGGTTCCCTCCCAGGCCCCTCCTGCCCTCTCCGCCCCTGCACACAGTGGGGCTACACAGGTCCTCTGTGCAAGAGGACCTGCTCCCGGGAGTGGGGGCCTGTCTCCAGACCCACTCAGGTTTTCACCACGGAAATCACTCAGGGTCTTGTTTCACCCCAGAGTACGCATTACTTTTCCTCTCCTGCTAAAGCAAACTTCTCTCCGTCCCTTCCGGAGAGGTTCATTTAATAGTGTGTGAAATGACATGTCAACAAGAATCAGAATAAATGGCATCCTAATCCCCAGCAGGTGACAGGCGGCCCAGGGCAGGCGGCTCCCACAGCCCGCAGGGAGCTGGCCTGGGACCCAGCCTGGCTCTGGGCAGGGGGATCTCTACACTCAGCCTTGCAACTGGACCTGGGTCTTGGAGCTTCTAAAAGCGGAACAGGAGCTGCCTTTGATGGAGAAACCAGCTATCCTCTGACACGCAATTAGCAAGGACAAGTGTTCCCTCGGGCAGACGCAAGCCCGTCAGTCACCCATCAGGGATCATGTGGATGAAGGGCCTTGACCGGCTGCCAATAATCATCAGCTCACCTTGCCGAGCATGGCCGCGTGCTTTTCACAGCCCGAGTCTGTCAGCTCACTGCCCTGGGGACTTGGAGGTGTGAGAATGCACCTCTGACCTTTGCCCACCTGTTCCAGGAGGCCCAGGCCACGTGGACTTAATTTGATAATGGAAACAGCGCGTGTTTTCAGATGCTTCCTATGAACTGGGACCTGTGCTAAGAATTTTATGTGCTTTATTCTGTCTAATCTGCTCATTCATTCAAATACATGTTTATTGAGCATCTGCTATGTCCCAGGGACAGTTCTAGATAAGTAAGAACAGTACCTAGCAGTTAATCAAATGGTACATTGACTGTGGGGCACTCGGGCCACCCCGCCTCCCGCCTCACTTCGGTGCATGGGGGTGAGATGCCGGGGTCCTCGCTGGGTGGTGCCTCGGGGTCCTGCTGTTCTGCTGCCTCGGGGCTTTCTTGGAAGCCTGCGGAAGCCCTGGCACCCACAGGGCACAGCCCATGGCAGACAGGCGCCAAGCGCTCCAACTCTGGGTGTGCCCGTGTGGTGACAATTCTGAGGCGTTGCCTACACAGTCCCTCAGAAGTCCCCCCCCCCGACAACCAGCTCACTCACCTGATGTTGGCCTTCCCGTCTCACTCACCCTGCCACCTGGACTCTGCACCCACAATGGTGGCCCCCAAACTAGGTCTCAGACT
This sequence comes from Myotis yumanensis, assembly GCF_028538775.1. Classification (NCBI taxonomy): domain Eukaryota; kingdom Metazoa; phylum Chordata; class Mammalia; order Chiroptera; family Vespertilionidae; genus Myotis; species Myotis yumanensis. The sequence goes on from NW_027223768.1 coordinate 6,843,576, forward strand.
CTGTTTCCAGGGAACCAAACCAAAACCCGAGAAGATACATATTAGGGAGAAAATAAAGTAGAAAAGGGAATAGAGATTTCAAGTCAGGAAAATAAACGACAGCATTCCCGTTTTCTAGATGAAAACGGGGCTCTGGTTCCGACTCTCAAGGTCACCGACTAAGTGGCAGAGCTGGGACTTCCCGGCTCCTTTCTGGTGTGGCGGTGGGTGCTCTTAGGCACTCTGTTCCTCGCCCTCCCTGTGGCTGCAGAACCAGGGCTGAAATCGTGAGGTCTAGGGTGGACCATGCCGGAGGGGAAGGAGAACTCAGAGGCAGCAGCAGACTCTGGGGGAATCCCGGGCAATAAGAAGCGGCAGCGACCAGGGCAGAGGTGCCCTGGCCTCCACCTGTCTCTGCGCAGCTCTCTCTCTATGGAGCACCATGCTCAGCCTCACCCCACAGACAGGTGCGGCCCTGACACCTCCCCAGGCACAGGGCACTGTTTTACTCTCCTCTGCCCATCGCCCTGAGGCTGTTAGAGCTGGAGGAAACCTGGACGCTGGCTCCTGGAATGCCTTCAGTTTTCAGGGGAGGAGGCTGAGCCCAGAGACAGCGAGTGTCTTGTTGAAAGTCACACAGTGAGACAGGAGCTGAGTTTGGCTGGAGCTCAGGAGTCCTGCCGTTCGCTCTGTGGGACACCTGGACAGGTGAGAGCCTGGAGGAAGGAGGCTGGGAGAGCAGGGGGCCACCCAGAGGCCTTCGTGACAGTGTGATCACTCTGCCCTGTGAGGTGGCGGGGCGGGTGTCATTCACCCTTGTTACAGGGGAAAGACACCGAGGCTAGGGGAGCCACGCAGCACAGGGGTGGCATGGCCATGACCCAAATCCACAAGTTCTGACTCCACGTTTCCTGCTTTTCCAATGACTCCAAGCTATACCCAGCCGGGCCTCCCAGTGATTACCTTTCATTAGCTTCGGAAAGCCTCGGCTTTGCTGAATTCCATCAAGGACTAAATCTGTCAGGAAATCGTAAAGACAGGGCCTCATCCATCTTCTGGACAACTCTTTATTAGACTTATTATTATGTAAATACAGAGGAGGAGGGCACTGCATTAAAATCCAATCTGGGGCTGCCTCTGAGGCAGGGGTTAGATGGCAGAGGGGTAGAGAAAGGCGGTCCCTCTTCCTTATGAGGCCCACAGGGAGGACGGCCGAGGGGGAGCGTGGGGATGGGACGGGTGGGACACAGGCCCCTGGGTGCCCCAACGCCCACACCTGCTGCGCGCTCAGATATGCCACTGCCAGGCCCAATTAATGAAAGGTTGGGATGATATAAAGGCCAAGCAGTGCCCTTGGCTGGGGCAGCTCAGTCGGGCCCCAGACTCCCTCGCTCTGTTCCTGTAATAGGCTGACTGGCGCACACGGGGACTCAGTACATGTTCCTCTCGATGCCAGAATACACTCCCTGGGGCCACTACACTCCGAGGGGAGGAAGTGAAACAAATCTGGGCATTTCAGCCATTACCATTGCAGGAGGCCCGGGTGAGACCACAGCGCGGGCAGCAGCCAGCTCCTCGCCGCAGCGTCCTCCCTGCCCGCCTCGGCCTCTGCCCATAGCACACCGTGGTCCTGCCGCTGCCACGTGACCATGAGCACTGTGACAATGGGGTTGGGTCTCCCCCCTCCCCCCCACAGTAGGTCCTGCAGGGAGAAGTTGGCTCAGGATGAGTGAAGGGCAGCACAGGGCACAGCGGGCAGCACACTACATGCGCAGGGTCTGTGCTGGCCTCTCTGTGCCCATCAGAACAGGGCACTGGCAGCGGGATGGACACTCGCTCCCATAGCCCTGTCCTGGTGCCCTTGTGCAAGGCAGGCCAGCTCAGCCCTGCATGGCAGCTTGTATGGTGGCACAGGAGAGCTTTCTGGGGGAATTCACAGAAGACAGGTTCGCACTGGATTACCAGAGCAGCCTAGGACACGCGGTTCAGCCTTCAGTGTCAAGCGCGGATGCCAGTCCTTCTATGGTCACCTCCCACTGATGAAGCACTGCCGCTCTAGGCGCTCTACTGAGACCGACCTCTATGATCCACCCATTTAATCTTCACCACAATCCCGCCAAGCAGGGCCGCTACTTCCCATTTCACAGATGAGCTAACTGTGCTCACAAGGCTACAGTATGCCAACATCCTGGCTGGGAAATCCTAAATTGGAATTCAAGCCCAGGGGAAGGGGGGGCGTGGCAGCTGTGTAGGCCTTTGTATGAAAGTCATTCAGGCCTGGGCCCAGGTCTCAGCCTGTCACATCCTCACCCTCTCAGAACACTGCCCGATGCCTGCACCAATAAGGGGCCTCCCACTCTCAGTGCGCTGGCCCCACGCCTCTCTCCACGCCTACAGGTGGCGCAAGGAGCATGGATTTGGGTGTTCGATGGACTAGGCTTGAGTCCTGGCTCCTCACAGACTCTGGCTTTTCTTACAGACCCCGGGATCTTAAACAAGCCTCAGTTTCCTCCTCGGGGAGAATACAACCCACCTAATGGGTGTTATGCGGACTCAGTGTGCTAATGTGTATAGCAGAGGGCCCAGTACATGGCACACAGTAGGTGCTCAATATATGGTAGCTGTTCTTCCACATAAATTGTCAGCTCAGCTGCCCCATGGCAGCATGCAAGTACAGAAAAGCATCATGGAGACCATGCTCAGAGTAGGGACACAATGGAGGAAGAGGCTGGTGACATCCAGTGTGTGTGTGTGTGTGTGTGTGTGTGTGTGTGTGTATCTGTGTGTGTGAGAGAGAGTGGGGGCTCCACAGCCCTGATCTGAGCTGGTGACCAAGTGGTGGGGCAGGGGGAAGGTGTCCGGCAGAGCCTGGACAGAGCAGCAAGCCACTGCTCCACACATCCTGGTGCTGAGCTCAGGGCGGGAGCAGACACAGTGCGCAGTGCTCCCTGTGGTACTTGTTCAGTAAACGAGACGGAAGAGGCCTTGTCTGAGTCCTCCTGGCCTCCAATGGAAGGAGGCAGCTAGACTTTTCTTGATGATGTTCAGAGCCCCAGCCCGGAGCCTGCGGGGGCCCACTCCCGTCCCCGGGTCCCTCTGGCTTAGCAATGCCTATTTCCTCCTCATCCAGCCTTGTGGACTGAGAGTGCCATGTCCTCCTGTAATGTTCCCACAGAAACGGGCAGATTATCATTAAACACCGAGACGTGAGACTCAAGGTTCTATGGCTCTTCGTGTTTGCGAAGGGCTTGTGTGTGGGAAGTAAGTCCTGGGGGCCCCACTGGGCAGGCAAGGCCAAGGAGACAGCTGTGCACTGGCTGATTCATATTCAGTCAACCAACCGATAACAAACACGTAGGGTGGAGCCGTGAGCTGGGAGCTCTGTTAAGCAGATTGAGGACGAGCCCTTTTCTCTCACAGGGCCATCGGCTGTTTTGGAGATGAGTGACTTGCCCAATTGCTGTGTCAGTCAGTCATTCATTCACCGTGTGAGAGGCTACTATGGGTCATCACCTGATCTAGGGGTGGGGATACAGCAGTGACAAAACAAGGTTCTCGCCCTCGTGGAGCCAAGCAGTACTGCACTAAAGCACTGGCCCAGGACTTTAAAGTTTATAATATTCTTGAACCTCATCTCAATTCTCACTGAGTCCTGGGACAATTCTATTTTTGTTATTCTCATTTAATAGATGAAGAAATTAAGACTCGGAGAGGTTAAGTGACTTGTCCTAAATCACACAGCAGATACTCAGTGAGACTGGGACTCAAACCCCAGTTTTCAGACACACCAGAGCCTGTGTTGTTGAGGCAATACTCTGCCAGGACAATGGCGTTATCAGAAGAGCAAACGGAAGAAGGGGGTACCCATTGTGGGGGCTTTCCTTCCTCTATCTGGGGCTTTCGAGGGGAATGCAAGTTTGGAGGAACTCTACATATTCTTATAATGGTTGATAAACGACCCCTGGTAGACCAGTTGTCTAAGAATTGCCACAGGGACCTATGAAATCCTGGGCTGGGATAATACTTACTTGATTCTTTTTTGTGTTTGTGTATTTGCTTGCATTAATTTTGTTTTGCTTTGTAAACCTTGTCTTGGGTAGGATGACATTTCTCCAATGGGGACCATGTTTGCATAGACACGAGGGGGGCCAGAGAAGCAGACAGGGAGAAGTGAAGAAGGACAGGAGGCAAAGCCCGACCCCCAAGAAGGCTTGTTTTTGGCCACCGCTCATTCCTTCCAAAAGCTAGAGTTCCTAGTGTGCCCTGGGATAGAGAAGGGCCGAGGCAAGCCCCATCTGCCTGGCTGATGCCCTCACCTGCTCGGCCTCTACAGAAAGATCTATTTCCAGGAGCTGGGCGGCTGGGCAGGGGCTCCCCTGCCGGAGACGAGGTAGTCTCTATCTGTAAATGGCTCCAACTCCTGGAAAAACAGCCACACACGAGGCATGAGTGCTGAGCAGCAAACAGCTCGCTCCCCACCAAGCCCTGTGTGACTCACCAGGGTAGAGAGCCAGCCTCCCCTGGGGCCAGGCAGGCAGCTGCCCAGGGGGAAGCCAGTGAGTACAGGGACTCTGGCCCACACTTAAAGACAGGATTTATTTCTTCCCTTCCCCACAGCCTGTTGAGCTATTCTGCTAGTTCTTCCACTTCTGTTTATTTTTGTCCCCAAGGTGGAAGAGAAATTCCATCTCAGCGGGGCAGGCCATTTCCCCAGAGAGGCTTGCAAACCCTCAGACCAATTAGCTGAGTGTCCGTGGCCAGGGCCCTTGCTCTCCCCCAGCAAGCAGACCTCTCCACAGGCTTTGGCCTAAGGCCATCCAGGGTTCACTGTGCACTGCAGGGGAGGGAGGAGGGACGAAGGGAGGGGAGATGAGGGAGGGGCGTGAGCAGGGAAAGGGTTTCTGGGAGGCCAGAGAAGGAGGAGGGGAGCAAGCAGAGAAAAGGGTCAAGTAGAACTGGAGAAGAAGAAAAAAGTAGATGGTTCATCACTGTAGATATTATAACAATCTTTTCCTTGGGGCCTAATGTCATACTCCGATGTGGGCAAAAAATCACAGGCAGCATGTCTGGGCCTCATTCCGAGCGTCCGGCATTGTGGGAGACTTGGTCTTGGGTCCCCAAGGGACTTAGGGCTGGGCAGAAGGGTGAGTATGAGTAACCTGTGTTCAAGGTCCAGTGGGACATAGATAAAGGTGCTTTTGTCCGGGAGTAGAAAACCCAGTGGCAGTTCCGACTCCGTCACTCCCAGCTGGGGAGGGAGCCTGGGGAGCCTGGGCCTGCACTGGCCTCCCTGTGCCTCCGTTTCCCTTCTGTAAAGTGAGGATGACACATGTCCCGCCGACCTTCCATGGTCATGGGGACCCTTGAAGGAGACACAGTGGGTGAAAATGAACTGTAAACTCAAACTGGACAGAAGTGCAGGAAACAGAGCACCGAGGGCTGGATGCTGAGATGGGAGGCCAGGCTGGGTGGTCAGAGTTCTGGAGGCCAGGGCAGCGGGCTGGGCTGGGAGAGATACACAACCTGTCTTAGAAGAAACAAGGAAACAAGGTAGGGAGAGGAGGGAAGAGGACACCAAAACAAAGGCATGGAAGCAGGAATCTAGTCCTATTTGTGGGACAATTAAAAATAACTCTGTTTTTGTTTTTTCGCTTGCTCCCTCCCCCCTCCGTCTCCCACCCCTGGCATTTTAGGTGGTTCCTTCTGCCTAGAACAGGAGCCATCTCCCGACCCTCCTGTCTGATGAACTTTATTAACATGTCAGATCTTTTTTAGATGTCATTCCCTCCAGGAAGCTCCTCCTGGTCCCCAAGGATGGGTGCTCCTATATCCTTATGTTAGTGCTTTCTAAACATTTTTATCACAACTCAAACTAAGCAACATATTTTAGACCACACACACATCAATATATAAAATGGAAACAAATGTAGAGAAACATTTTCCCCTTAATATAATTTATCCTATAATATCATCTGGGATATTTCTATTCTGCTCTATTTAATTTTTTTAAATGCTGGTCGTGACCCACTAAGTTAATTTCATGACCCACTAATGGGATGGTCACAACACGGCCTCTGCTTGCCCGTCATGGTAGCTACTCCCTGCACTGGCCTCCCACACGGGTCCACAGCTCTACTGACTGCAGACTCCCCGGGACAGGCACCTCATCAACCCTCCCCCGGACTCACCCCCAGCCCAACAGGTGCTCAGACATGTTGATTGGATCCGTTATTGAGTGCAGGGCTGTCTGGCTGGAGCAGCGTAGTGCTAACTTAGAGTGGGACAGGACGAATTAGCCTTGAAAAGCCAGCAAAGGAAGGTGAGGTTTTTTGCTTGTTTGTTTTTTAAGCATTTAAAATTGATTTTTAGAGTGAGAGGGAGAGAAACATCAACATGAGAGTGAAGTATTGGCCAGCTGCCTCTTGCATGCCCCCGACCATAGATTGAGCCTGCAACCTGGGCATGTGCTCTGGTCGGGAATTGAACCAGCAACCCTTCAGACCACCGGACGGTGCCCAACCAACTGAGCCACACCAGAGAGGGCTAAAGGTGAGTTTTAAGAGAGCAGCAGGACAGAAATCTTGGCAGGCAAGGAGGCGGGCCTGGCCCAGGCACTGGCTGTAGGAGCCACAAGAAAGGATCCCCCTGAGGCTGTTTGAAAGGAGAGGTGACTAAATGTGGTTACACCAGAGAGCTGGAGGGCTGGCAGAGACCAAGTGGAAAAGTGGACCCTGAGTCTCTGACCTGCAGGAAGGACACCTTGTGGCAGCTGTTCTTCCCAATCACTACAGCTCAGTAAAGACCCCCCAGTCACAACAGCTTGCATTTACTGACCACCTACTATGTGCAGGTACTATACCAGATCCTTTGCATACATCCTCTGTTTATAACCACAGGCCTAAGGAGGTTGTGCAAGGTCACATAGCTGGTGAGTGGCCCAGGCAGAACTCAGGTCGGATCAGCCCGAGTCCATGGTCCAGCTTTCCCCTGCACCATCTTTCCCACACCCCACTTCTCACCTTCACCTCCTGTCCTGCAGTTTCTATGGCTGACAGTCTATAAGCCCCTGGTTTCTCTAGAATTGGGAGTCATGGTCAGGTTATGGTGAGGGGTGGGAAGGATGGGGTAAAGATGGAATCTGTGTTGACCACCCTGAGTGTACAAACATTGAAGAGATGAAGAGCAGCATTCAACAAACATTAAAAGGGAACCTTATGTGACAGGCACTGTCCAAGGTGCTGAAAATACAATGAAGAACAAAACCAAGTTTCCAGCCCTTGTGGCGTTCAGAAAGGAGGGAGCCAGACAACAACCAAATACACATATAAAATGGTGCAATGCCGGTCGAACTGATAACCAAGATGGCTATGTGACTAACAGGAAGGTAGTATGTACAGTACATATACAGTGGGTACATGGGACAAAGGGATGGTTCACCTCTGGCTGGATGGAGAAAGACGGACTGAGATTTCATCATGCTACTCAGAACAGTGTGCAATTTAAAACTTATGGTTTATTTCTGGAATTTTCCATTTAATATTTTCAGACCGTAGTTGACGGAAAATGCAGAAAGTGAAACTGTGGATAAGTGGGGAAACTGTACCAACTTTCTTTGCACACATTCTTCCCTCTACCCAGACTCTGCCCTCCGTCATGTTCTGTGCGATCCCTCAAGTCCTGAACACCCCTGGAACTGCCAGAGGACCGGCCAGCCCTCGTCCATGCCTCTGCGGACCTTGGCCACACTTCCAGTGCTGCTCCCACGCAGCAGCCACCAGGCAGCGAGACAGAAAGCTCATCTTTGTCTAATCATTTTCATATCTTCAATATCCTACATGAGGCCTGACACATGGGGGCTCAAGAAAGATTTTTAGAATAAATGAATAAGTGACTCCATGAGAGAATGGATCCCTTTAGCTTTTGAATCAAATGGGCTGACATTTATTTAACACCTTCTGTGTGGCAAGCACTGTGCTAGGCGCCGAGGGATGTCACCTCCAGTCTAAAGGTGCCATTTCTGCCCTCAAGAAACACAGTCTGGCCGGAAGATTAAGGTGATTAACACACCGGTAGTAACAATGGTAGGAATAGCACCGAGCACTTACTGGGCGCTTGCCGCATGCCAGGCTCAGTTCTCAGAGAGTTGCCAGGTGGGAACTCATTCTAACTCTCTAACCACCCTACGAAGAAGGTGCTATTATTATCTCTAATACACAGATGAGGAAAAGAAAGCTTAAAGCCACCCAGCCAGGAGGTGGCATACTGAGTTCCAACCAGAGTATAAAATGAGAAGGAAGAACTCTAAATGTTGCAAGAGGAAAAAAGAGAGAGAAAAACGCCTGTGGGCTGGAGGACCAGGGGGACACTTCCAGGGAGAGGCTGGACTTGGGCTGAGTCATGAATTCCTTTCCCCTAACCTTTCCTCCACCCTGCTGGCATCCAAGACCCTTGCCCCCCCTGCACCTGGAGCCCTGGGGAGACCAGTGCACATGAGGTGACTTTGCAAGGCCGCTGATGTCACCAGAGCTCCTAGGGCAGCTGGCACCCCAGCTCCCACCAGGCGCCTCCCCAGATCTGGAGCCCCAGGGGGCAGGAGCCCACAGCAGCCGCTGATTAATTTCCACTGACAAGAGGTTGCGTCTTTGGCAAGCACGGTATTAAATAGCTCCTTTTGATCATAATTAAGTTTCTCTCCGGCTGATGCTATAAATAGCCATGCCCTATTGATTGGAGGGTCTGGGCTGTGAGCTCAGCGTCCTCCGGGAGCCTTTCCAGACCTGGCCTGGGCTCTCGCGGCCCATGCTTCTCTTCTTGACACGCATCATTCCTAATTTCAAGGGCAGGTGCAGCCAAACACCAGACTGGGGTTTGGCTCGTTTTCCCAACTCTCCCCACCCCCACTGCCGGGCCAGCCAAAATCGGAGTTGACTTGGCTTCCCAAGGGAGGAGCAGGTGGAGACCAGGACACCTGGCCTCTCCTCCTGGGCCCCTCAGGACCTGAGCCTCCCCTTTTCTCTGCAATGGGGACAATATCCTCGCCTGGACACCTCCCTAATCTACCGACAGGAAAACTGAGGTGCAGACACATGACAATCCTATGAACAGTTTCTGAAGAAGAAACAAACTCACAACTAGGGTGGCCCTTCCTCTTTCTCTTCTTAAAGAGAGTAGAAGCAATCTTGTTCTGCTGCGATGTCCAAGAGAGGACGGGGTGGGGGCTGGGCCCTCCAAATCCCAGGGTCACAGTGCGGGGAGGGCACTCGGGACAGAGCACATTAATTACGATGCTCCCTCTGCCCAACACAGTGTTATACGGACAGGAAAAGCACCAGGTAGAACTCCCTCCTTCTCCTCCACTTGAAACCCACCCAAGTCACTTCCCAGAAAGCAACCAGGTTCTTTCTCCAGGACTCCAGCCCAGCTCCCTGGGGGCCCCATCATCACCAAACACACACAGTGCTGCTGCTTAGCAGAGTCTGGGGTTCTTTGGTGCTTGGCTCTATTTTGTTCCCACTCTAGGGACGGGGTGGGCTGGAAACAGGAGTCAGGACAGAGAGGAAGATATGCTCTGAAGTTACCAGGCTTGGCATGATCCCACCTCTGCCACCAACAAGTGCTACGGCCCTGGGCAAGTAGCCTACTCTATGCCTTCGTGGCTTTTTTCCATCTGTAAAATAAGTAGATGGAATCAAATGACCTTTTCCGTTCCGAGTTCTACAATAGTTTGATTCTAGGTAAAAAGGGTACGCACATGCCTTTGCCAGCAAGGAAGCCTGGAAGAGCTGATGTAAAGTTTTCTTTGTAAAGCCAGACGTTGCTTGGGCCCCCAAAGGAGGAGGGTGTTTGCAGAGGGCAAGCCCTGGTGTCAGGCTCCTGCCCTCTGCTCTTTACAAAACCACGGCTCTTAGACCAAATCTGCCCCAGCCCCATAAAACTGGCCCAGAGCCATCCCCATTCATTTACCTAATGCCTGTGGCTGCTTTTGTGCTACAAGAGTAGAGGTGAGTAGTTGAGACAGCGACTGTATGGCCCACAAAGCCTAAACTATTTACTCTCTGGCCTTTACAAAATTAATCTGCTATTCTCTGCTGAGGCATGTGAGCAGGTGGGGAAGAGGAGAAAAGGACTTCCCACTGAGCTCAGGAGTATGTGCCACCCCCCACTGTCCGGCAAACCAGGGCCCAGTAGGAGTCGTTGGTGCTTTTCCCAGGACTTGGATTGGGATCCTGGAGTCCTGGGGGTTCTGGCCAGTGACCTGGCAGCCTGGAGATAGCATGTCCCCAAACCACCAGACATACACAGAGACACACATATGTGCAGGCAGGCGCGCGCGCGCACACACACACACACACACCCAGAGCTGGGTTGGGGCAGGGAGGCATTTTCCTCCTGTGTATGAGAAGCTCCTAATCCAACTCGTATAAACACATCCCACCTAACCAGGCTGTGCTCTTCCCTGCTGGGGTTCATGCTTTAGAAACCCTCCTCAATCCCTGGCAGAGCCCCGAGCTGAGACCAGAGTAGGAGAGAACCTCGGGCCCGGTCGCCGGTGCCCAGAGCAGAGCCGCCTCCGGGAAGAGGAGGACGAGTTGGTCACTGACAAACAGTCCAGACTGGAGGCCTGGGAACTTCACTTAGCAACCTGACTGATGGAGGAACACAGCACAGCTGCCAGGGAACTGGGGAGCAGGCTGCGCTGGTGGAGGGAGGGAGCAGAGCAGAAGCAGCACGGGGGAAATAAAACCTCCACACTTTGTGCTCCCCAAAGCCCCCTAAAGCTCTGTAGCCTTGGACTGCTCAGATTGGGGTTTCTGGGGGAGCTGCTGTTGCTCCCATTCTTCTCCACCCTCTGGAGCCGGCAGGCCCCTCCATCTGGCCCTGTCCTGATGGTCAGTATGGCAGGAGAGCCCCTGATCTCCAGCGTCCACCGGCAGGCTGTGGGGTCTGTGATGGCCTTTCTCCCTTTACACGAAGCCGGATCTGGTTTTCCAGGGCAGAGGGGAGGGGGGTGCTGACAAAATCTCCAGATCAGTTCTCACAGGGCGCTGCCCGAGGCCATATGCCATCGTCTCCAGCGCTGCCATTATGCATCTTGCTTGTAATTGCTTTAGAACGACACTCATCATGTTCTATTTTATCACCCGACGACAGATCCATACAGGGGAAGGGAAACGCACACACACTCACAGAGGAAGCCAGACTGCATGACGGTCGGCGAGAGCAATTGTTCAAAACTCCGAGAGCTGGACTCTGTCCACTCGCCTAGTGAAGGCTCACGGTTCTGCGTGGGGAGGGAGGCAGCAGGGAGGACCCCACGCTCCTCCACTCCCTCTAAACGCTCCACAAACCCTCAGTCTTCCTCGCTGTAACTACTCAGGGATGAGGCTTTCTTTCCGGGAGAAAAGGCAACGAGAAGCAGAGAAGTAGGGAAGGCCCCTAAGGTAAATAGCCCCCGAGACCCCCCCCCCCCCATCAAGGGTCAAAAGGCAGGGTCTCCCTCGTTCATAAAGGTCACAGGGGCTGGAAGCTTCCGGGCCAAGAATGGAGCCACAGACTTAACTAGCAGGTGGGAACATTGAACACCCTCCCTGCCCACCGCTGGGAAGGGTGACAACGCAAGAGGTTGGCAGCTCCAACCAACAAAGGGAAGCGCCTGTGTCATCACTGTCCCTGCCGTGTGCTTTGTGGTATACAGTCGGCGCCACGGAGAACACCAAGAGAGCTCCTTCCTCGGAGCCCTGAGTGCAGAGGCGGGCGGGTGTGAGAGCCCCACAGCTGGTGGGTCCCACAGTCCCAGCAACTTCTCCCTTCCCCATCTTGGACCAAACCCCAACGTGCCCCACCACTGGGACCTGTCTCCCCTGCCCACCACTGGCCTCACAGCAGACCCCAAACCAGCCCTCCAGGGGCCTGCCATTCATAGCCATTTAGGGCTTGAAATCTGGGCCCAGAGAAAATGCCCCCAAATCCAAGATCCCCTCTGGCTAAGGACACTGATCCTCAGAGCATCTGTTGAAGCCCAGCTTAGCAACCCTGAGGAGGACAGCCCCAAATGCAGAAAAGGGGTCTGCCATGGAGTGGGGTCCAGAGACCAGCCCAAGCCCAGTTCCGTACCTGCCTCCCACAGTGCTGGTCAGGCCCAGAGGGTTCCAAGAGCAGGGGCCTCTGCAGACCCTCCCCCAGTCCAGAACGTGTTCAGGTACAGAACACTGGAGACCCCTGGGGAAATAGGGGCCAGGTTTGGAGTGAGGGGACGTCCCCTGTCGACCCCCCAGGCTCAGACAGGGAGAGAGGTCTGATGGACACTAGGCAGTGACATACGCCAAACTACCTCCACCGGGGAGACACTTTCTCTCAAACCCTTTCTCACATCAAGACGGGAATGAGGGAATGAGCTTACGTCCCCAGGGACGGGACGGAACAGAACACACTGTTTCCAGAACACTTTCCCATCAGCGCTCATCTCTCTCTTTCTTAATGAGGAGCCCGAAGGGAGCCTTGGAGACGGGGCAGGTGAGCGAGTGACTGGGGAACCCGATCCAAACACCTGCTTTCCTCTGGGGAAGCCCCCAGCCATGCTTGCCCCCTGCCCCTCCCTGGAGAACAGGGGCCACTTGCCAGGAGCCTGGGTGGGGGCACAGACAAGGCAGCTTGGATTCTGCTCTTTTCTTGGGGGTGAGTGGGGGGAGGGAGGTGCCAGGGAGGACAAAGCTCTCTGCCCACGGACAGGGCTACAGCTTGGCCTGCTTGGCTCCTCCCTGGCTGACCCACCAGGGCCGGCAGCCGGGATGCTGGCTGGGCACAGAGGGTCTGTCCACCTGTGCTCATTGCACACGCAGTGGCCGTCCTCAGCTGTCTCTCAGAGAGCAAACACTGACGCCAGGCCATTGTGCTCCCAGCAGCCCCGTCACCCCCATCAGACCCGCTTGGCGTGATGTTTCCTGGTCTTTGTGGAATGTGTCCAATTTCCTGACCAACGTCCTGATAAATAATTGTTTCCTCGTTCACTCCCAGCAGCTCTAAGCGAGGGACGGGAGGAGGCTGGTTGGATGGGGACGTCCCTTTCTTTTGTTGCCGTGGCGTCTGAAAGCCAGGGCTGACCTCTGCCTAGTGCAGAGGGCACAGGCTGCTCTGCAGAGGGCTGTCTGCCTCCGCCTCGGCAGCTGCTGGCAGTTACCAGCTCCCTCCTCGCAGCCACCCTCTGCACCCTGTGTCTCCGGCCCCCTCCCCTGCTGAAGCTCTGCCTCGCGGCATGAGGAGCCCTGGGTGATGGTCCAGGGAACCAGGGGGGACCTCAGATCTCACGAAGGGAAGAGCATCATCTGGGGAATAAGTGCTCCGAGTTCCAGTCTGATGGGGGTGCTGCCTGGCTGACACTGGCTGTCATCTCAGCTTTCCTGTGGCTGTGAGAGTGGCGCCCGCAGAGCCGAGTCCTTGGGCAGCCACAGTCCCACTCCTGTTCTCCCCACAGATTCTGCCCTGAGCTTCCCTGGCACACCATCTGGTATTTCTGGGCGAGCCAAGAGTTATTTACCAGTGGCAGCTCTGTCATCTGGCCGTGCCCGCCCACGGGCAAGGGCAGAGGAGCCCCTTCGAGCCCCAGCACTGGCTAAGACCGATCACCGACAGGACAGGCACTAACCTAGGCACTCTGTAACGTCATTACTTTTAAACCTCACAGTGTCCTCTTTTGCCAAAAGGAGAAACCGAGGTCCACAGGAGGACTTCCGTTGGTCAGAGCTGGGGATGGACCCGTCTCTCTGTGTTCAGAGCCCAGGTCCTGACTCACTCTCAGAGGGCCTCCCTGCAGAAGCCAGGCCTGGCTGCCAGCAGCGACCCCAGTTCTCAGGAGCAAACCAGCCGGTGGGCCCTCCCCTTTGGTTTCGGGCAGGAGGAAGTCAGTGCTGCCAGAGAGGAAATCCATTCTCCTCCCCGACCCTGAACCGGACAGCCACCTCGGGCCACTGCCTCCCATAGTCGGGGACTTGAGGCACTGTGTTGCGCTGGCACCATGGAAACCAGGGGGGATTTGACCAAGCGAAGGTCCGTGCCCCACTCTCGCCCGCTGTGAAACTGAGTCCACGTCGCTCACGGTAAGAACGCTGGGACGGGTCGCATAGACAGCCTCTGAGTCGTCCTGTCCCTTTGTGTTCACACCCCTGCTCAGCGTGACATTGTGGCTCCTCCCATCAGAGACAGGGCCAAGCCTGTTCTCTAACCCTTGAATCCGCGCTTGGCCATGTGACTCGCTTTGACTATTGGGACATTAGCAAATGTAACACATGCAGGGGCTTGAAAGGGGCTTGTTCATTGGGGATTGACCTCCCTTGCAGCTCTGGGGACTCTGTGGCTGCCACCATTTGGAGGATAGGGGCTAGCGAGCTGGACGATAAGACAAGAGCCATGTCATCCATCCTTGTTGCCCCAACTGATCTGGAGCCGGATACCAGACAGGTGACACCATTCTAGACCATCCATCCCCAGTTGAGCCACTGCTTGCCAAAGAGACCAGCTGACCCAGCCAGGCCAAGAGAACCGCCCAGACAACCCGCAGAAGCACGAGAAATAAGCTACCAGATTTCCAGGGTGGTTTGTTACGTAGTAGAAGCTAACTGATACAGGGTCCCTCAAAGGCACTGATGAAAAATATGACCATGAGAGCGAGAATCCAGGGTAGTGGAAAGGGGGCTGTCCGAGACCCTACTTTGTCATTGAGTAAGTGACTCTGATGAGTTTCTTAATGTCTCTGTGACTCAGTTTTCTCATCTGTAAAGCGTGGATAACAATAACGCCTACTGGATAGGGCTCTTGTGAAAACTGGATTAGTAGCCGAAACCGGTGTGGCTCAGTGGATGGAGCGTCGACCTGCGGACTGAAGGGTCCCAGGTTCGGTTCCGGTCAAGGGCATGTACCTGGGTTGCGGGCACATCCCCAGTAGGAGATGTGCAGGAGGCAGCTGATCAATGTTTCTCTCTCATCGATGTTTCTAACTCTCTATCTCTCTCCCTTCCTCTCTGTAAAAAATCAATAAAATATATTTTAAAAAAAAGAAAAGAAAACTGAATTAGTAAATGTTGGGCACTTAGGACAGTGCCTGGCCCACTATTAAGGGTTTTCCTATCGTTTTTATTAGAAAACCCCTGCCAAGATCCCAGAGGTTAATGAGTTGTTCCTGGAGGGAGGGGCTGATGAAGACCTCCAGCTCCAGGGATGGCTGACCAGAAGCAGTGACCTCAGGAAAGACTTCCTGAGATGCTGAGAAGGTTACAGGGGGCCCTCCAGCCAGCCAGCCTTCAGGGCCGAGAGGGACCCAGGCAGGCTGTACCGGCTCACCCACCGCTGGCCAACACACACAGGATTTCTCCTCCTGTGCAAGGACTTCTATCTAAGCAAGTCCTTGGCTTCTCTGAGATCATCTTACTGCCTCCTCCAGGCAGTCTCGGGGTTGGGAGTGAATTGGTCTTCACAGAAAAGAGTGGAGGACGCATGCTTACCCCACTTCTTAATCCCAGCCACCCATCAGTGCTCCTGAATCACCTTTGGTTATAACTCTATTGCAATTCAGCAGAAAAGGGAAACAGGCCCTTAGGCACTGGCATGGCTGCCTGGGCTCCCATCCAGGGCGGGAGGGGGCAAGGGGAGGCCACCTAGACTCCACCTGTGCCCAAGTACTGGACTCGAGGGTGTCACTATCTTCCTGGCTTGGCCCACGGTGCTGGGCCAAAGCAGACCGCTACCAAGGTTGGCCCAGCTGGGACCCTGAGACCACCAGGTGGGTAGAAGTGAAACCATAGGCACTAGAGCCTCCCTACTTGTGGGCTGCGGCACACAGGTGGGCAGGAATGGGCTACAGGCAGGTGGAGGTATGTACAGGTCTCAGCCCCCAGGGTGGCTGGGTGGGGTCCGGCAGTAACCTCCTGCCTCAAGCAGCCTGGCCAGCCCCAGGGGCGAAAGGTTGAAGGCGTGGCCAGGTGACCACACTGGGAAGCACAGATCCAAAGTAAAAAGACTGTCAAACTTGGAACAAGGAAGGAAGCACAAATTCAGAGGGGCTCCTCTGGGCCAGACCGAAGTTTCTCTTGCTGATGCCCTAGCTGATACGAGGATGTAGACACAGAACAGGCCGGAGAACAGAACCCACTCCTGTTCTCGCAATGTCAGGAAAGGGAGAGGCCGCAGTTCCCACCCCACCCGGTGGGACCCCCTGAGACAGGAATCCTCGGTGCTCGGGCACTGCAGAGAGAGGGCTGTCCCTGCACCTGTCTCCCATCCCCCCAACTCTACCAAGGAGCAGAGTTACAGGTGCGCTGCCGTTCACCAGACTCGTCACCGCAGGAGCGGGCCCACGTGGCCAGCACAACAGGACGTTTGCTGAATGAATGAAGGGAGTGGGCAACAGAGGATTCCAACCTGCATCCAGAGGCATGTGCTCCCCCCACCCCACCCTGACACACCTGGGATCAGGACTATAAATCCAAGGACTGTCGAATCTTTCTAATTTTAAACAAACGGGTCTCTGGTTTAATTTTAAACAATTAACGCGAAGAAAAAAGATGTTTAACTTGCTCTTTTACAATGAAAATATACATACCTTGGTGTAAACACAGCCCCCATTAAAATAAAGTCACCCCATGAGAGGCACTCATGCCTGTGGGCAGAAGGGGGTTTTACAGATGCTGCTTGAAAGACAAGATTTTTTTCCTTGTCTGTTTGATATAGTTCAAAAGTAAAGCATTGAGCATTCAAGTCATAGAGGCGAGATCCCCACCAATTCTCTCTGGGTTCCTCAGTTACAGAGTCGCTTTCTGGGGCCGTGGGGTGAAGGGTGGGGGGCAGAGGGGGGCTCATCTAAGGGTCACAAGCCCCAGGCCTGGCCCAGGATGATGCCTCTGGGGGGAGGGAGGGTTAACCCTCAGCAGGTCATCCTTCAGGATGGAGGGGCTTGGGCTGACACAAAGAGAACAAGGCTCTAGGTTCCCCGTGTCCGCAATGTTCCAGGGTTACCCCAGGACACCTCCTCCCTCCCCACACCTCCCTGCTAGCAGGCCTTCACACACACACACACACACACACACACACACACCATGAGCACCGTGCCCCCTCCGACTCTCTCCTCCAACTTTCCCTTCTGCTGGACCGCTCTCCCTCCCAGCTCTGCGGGCCAACTTTCCCGCATGATTTACACACTCCTAGAGGTTCCGTCTCTTCCGGGACAGCTCCAGGCTGGACAGATCCGATGATTGCCTTGGCTGTGCCCCATCTGGACAGGAAACATCCCAGAGCTACATACTCCACCCCAAATTTGGGCATGTCCTGTCTCACTTCAGGCCGACAAACGCACAGACCTGGCCCTGCCTCACCGCCTGATTTAGAGATTTTTCCTCGGGTTGTTTGACCCACACGTGTGGGGCTCCTCACTCTGCCCGAGGTGAGCCGGCAGGCACAGACCAGCAGGCACAGACGGGTGGCAGCGGGCCAGGACCTGGCAACTGAGGCCCTCCTGTGTGCCAGGCCCTCCGCTGGGAGCTGGGGTCCGGGACCACAGTGCCCAACTGTGAGGAGCTGCCATGCAAACAGGAGCTGTTTCCCCAGGTCTCGGGTGGCGGTGCCAGAGGGAGACGCCCTGACCCGTTTCCACCGCCCCCTCCCTGCCATCCCGCTGCCCGCTCTGCAAGCCTCGTCTTCTCTGCGCTCCGGAAAGAAAGCCCCCGAGAGGCTCACGTGCTCACCCTCTCCCAAGTCCTCTGTGATCATTTAGTGATTGATTTCATTCAAGTCATTCAAGGTAACGTCCGCCAAGCTGCCCACAGATACTAATAACGATATACGGGTTCCCTAGCATTCCTGTGGGAAACTCACGCAATATGATGATGGGAGTGGTGAAGGGAAGGGCCACTTACAGACCAACAGGGTAAGAGGGGAGAGAAATAAGCCGCAGGAGGTGGAGGGGAGGGAAGAAACCAGCCCCTGGCGAGGAGGCGCGGACTCGCTGGGCCCAGACCCCACTCCTCTGTGCCGCGAGGGCCTGTGATGCTCATCCCAGAGGGCCTGGGGAGGGGCCGGCTCACCCCACAGGGCTTGGACCTGCCTGGACACATGTCCCAGGGCCTTCTTGCCACTGAGACGCCCTGACCACAGTTGGACTTGCCTTCCAGAGCTATTTCCCAACAGCCCCTAGCCTGCCGGCTTCCAGAGGCAGTGATGTGGGTTTAATACACAGAGAAGGGTGGTGGTCACTGACCCACCTTCAGGTGGAATGCACTGCCACCCACAGGGTACCTGGCCAACGTCCAGGCAGACCCGCTGCCATCTGCTGGGGCGGCTGCTGCAGGGAGCCCCCCTCCCCAAGGGGAGAATGAATGAGGCTCTTCCTAAATCTAGGATTCGTGGGGCTTACAGCTGTCTGCCGGTCTCAGGGCTAACATCTGATGCCTTCCCTCAGGGGCTCATCCAAAGGTGCCCAGGGGGCTAAATTCTCAGTCCCCTGCGCTCTCCAATGTAGTGCTGTGTGGTCCAGGCTGCTGACCTTGATCTTGTCATTCGGGCTCACCATCGGGTGTCACCACCAGGTCCCTGGGGCCTCTGGAGCAGCGGTCGCCAACCTTTCAGACCTCACAGACCACCGGTTGGCGACCGCTGCTCTGGAGAGTCCCCGTCAGGACCGCCCAGACCCCTCCGCAGACCTGCATCTCTCACGGCCACTGGGCACAAGGACTGTTTTGACTTCTGCCTCCTTGGGGGTGAAGAACGGGAATTGGAAGGTCCCAGTGCCCTACCACCTCAGGGCTGGCTCCCCAGGCTGCAGATCATCCAGGCTACTGGGCTGATGATCAACTTCCCTTTGAGGAGGGAGAGACTTAAGCTTGTGAAACAGGCAGGAAGGTGAGAACTCCCTAAATCCAACCCCTCCTCATTCAGAAGGGGGCACGGAGGACCAGAGGGAGGAAGTGACTTGCCGAAGGCCACACACCTGCCCACTCAGCCTGGCCCCACACCCACATCTCCTACTCCCCATCCAGTGGTCTCCCCATTGTCCCTCAGGCCCCACCGGGATGAAGGATGTGGTCACCCACGTGAGGCAGCTCCGGCAGAAAGCACCTCACTCGGAGCGCGAGCGCAGCAGCCTCTGCCCCTCAGAGGGAAGCTGGCCTTACATGGAAATACTAAGAAAGTCACACACGGTGTGTGGGGGCGGGGGGTGGGCACAGCGCTTCATCATCTCTCTAGGCCCTGCCCAAACTCTGAGCACACCATCAGCCTGCAGGAAAATGTTTTTAATCAGCTCAACGCCCTTTTGCCAGCCCAGGGAGAGGAAGAGGGAGAGGGAGCAAGGGCAGAGGAAGGTGGGGGCAGGGGCTCCACTCAGAAGATGGGGATCCAGGCCTCAGGTACTCAAGTCTCAGGAGAACGGGCAGCTTCTGGAGGCAGAAAAGAGACAGGCCAGGGAAGACGGGAAGAAGAACAGACGTGGGCTCACATATGGCACACTGCTCTCCGTCTCTGGTGCAGAAGCGGTGGGAAAAGGCAAAATGAGCCCAACATCAAAGTGTCACAAGAAAAAAAGAAAAGAAAAAACAAACGAACAACAAACAAAAATGTCATAAGACCCAGCAAAGGGGGAGAGGGGTCAGGACACATGAAGAAAGAGCCGCACCTGGTACTGGGAGTCCTACAGAGGCCTCAGTGCCTGCGACCCCCTAGGGGTGACCTTCCCCAGGGCTGTCCTCTCTCCATCTCCTGGAACTAAAGGCCGGCAGACCCGTGAGGGCCTAGGGCTGAGGGGCGTGGGGCAGCCTCTGCTCTGGCAGGTGCCCCATCAGAGCTGCTTCCCTCCACTCCAAACACCCGAGGACTGGCCTCCCGCTCTGTGCCAGGCTGAGCCTCCGCTCTCCAGTGGGTCGGGAGGGCAGCTGAAAGGCTGAGTTATCCCCAAAGGTCCGCTGTGGGGTGGGTAAGGCTGTCAAGGCCCAGGTGTAGCACCTGGGCAACAAAGCCACCAGCGATCCGAGTCTCTCCAGAGAGGGTGGTGGCATGAGATTTTAAGCAGTTATTCCAAAAGATATTTACAGAGGATATTTACATACTATGTATATTTACCATTTTTCCTCTCCCTAAAATTTTTTTTAAAGCATAAATGCTACTTCTACTCAAAAATTTCCCATCTTCTTTTTTTTGCCTTCCTTCCTTCACCGGTATGCCTTCACCTGGGGTCGGGCGCGTGCTTGTCCCTGTTGGCCCAGACAAGCCTGGGCCCCAGCCACTCCGACCTCTCTTTAGTCACCATCCCACCATCCTGTGTCCATTCTACTCTCCTGACCTTTGCCAACAGGCCCACGAGTCTTCGGCCCTGGGACGGGGTATCTTCCTTCCTCTGCCCAAGACAGAGGCTGCGGAAGGAGATTTCCCCCAAGGGCCTCTCCAGTGGAAATCTGGGTGGTTGGCGAGAGGTTAAGAGCCAACGCTGGTCAGACCCATGCGAGTCTGACCCCAGCTTGTCTGTTCACCAGCGGCAGGAGGCCTCCGCTTCCTCAGCTGAGAACACAGGTGATAGCAACATCGGAGGTTACTGGGCGGGTGACATGCAGACATGCATGGACATACTGATACGTAGCACAGGCCCTGCACCGAGGACAAGCACGGCAACATGAGCTGTGACTGTGGTTGTTGATGTTGTTGAAGGCCCCTCACGTGTCAGGGGGAGCTATTTCTACTCATGCAGTCCTCAGTGGGAGTTAGCAAACAGCTGCTTCCCTGCCTTCTGGATAACAACCCTAAAGAGACTCCACACGGCTATTAAATCGCCATTTCCGTCCCGGGGCCAACCTCCAACGCCTAAGCGACTGTGCACGGCGCTTCCCTTGGGGACAGGCAGCAGCGGCTGTCTCTCTGGTGCTGTGACTCCTCCTCCCGCCCCCCGCCCCCCCCCGCCCCCCGCCGGCTGATGGCCTCCCTTACCAGCCTGGGCTCTCTCTCTCTCATAGCTTTTCCTTCAACCTTTCTTTCTCATTTTATACATTCACTTGTTTATTGTCTGCCAGCCCCAGAGAACTCATTCAGTTTATGCCCCAACCTCCGCCTCCAGCATGCTGCCTGGCACACGCAAACCCACAACGTGCGTTAACTAAATGATCGAATAGATGCATTCACATTTAACTTGTTCCCATGATCTTTCCAGGGCCAGCTACAATCCCACCTCCTCCACGAAGCCTTCCCTGATTCCTGCCTCCTCCACCTTCCCCCTCATACCCTCCTGCCCTTTACTCAGACCGCGTACCATGTTGCACCCAGAAACGTAGCTCTGTGTGCACAGGGAACCTCTGTCACTGGACCAAGACTCCTGATGGAGCAGTGAAGCCTAAAGGAGCCACAAAAGCTTGGTCTGAATCCAGCAATGCAGTGACAGCAACAGCGTGGGAGCTTGGGCAAGTTACCTCCATGCTCAACGCCTCGGCTTCTCGCGTGTACAATAGAAACTAACGCCTACCTCCTGGGGTTTAGTCCGCACCCCCTTTCTCTCCTTCTAGGGACACATGTCACTATGACTGTGTCTTGCTCACAGCGAGAGCTCAACCTATGTTTGCTGATTGACTGAACCATCACTATCCCTGTTGCTTATCAAGGGCCCAAGATGGCATCTCCCTCCAAGAGGGACAGGCCAGAGGCGGTTCCCAGGGTGCCGGAGTGCATCTGCCATTTCTCTCTAAGGAGAGGGAGGGAATGAGTGGGACTAGCAGTCTCTTAAGTCCCCAAAGACTCTGGAGCTGCAGTGACCAGGCCAGTGCCACCCATAAAGGCTGTGCCCCTCGGAGTCAGCATCACCCTGGGGCAGGCACAGACCTCATCTCCTAGCCACACGCCAATGGAAGGATCCTGTTACTACTATTATTTTTCAGCAGGGCCATCAATGAATTCTGCTTTCCTGGGTCAGTGCTGTTTACTTAATTATCATTGTAGGAGACTAAATAGAAAACCCTGTTCTACTTGGAAAACCAGGGTGACCTTTTAGCTCCAGCAGAAACACAGCATGCAAGGAACTTCCCCAGGCCAAGGGGAGAGGGGGAACGGAAGCGTCCCCAAAGCTGTTCATAGTGGCACCAACATTCCCAGTGGGCGTGGGGGGGGTGCAGGAAGTGTCCCCGTGGTCCCCCCTCTCCTTCCCTTCATGTTGTCCTTGGCAACCTCAGCTGTTTCCCCCGCTTCAGCTGATGATTTTGGAAACTGCCTATTTAGCCCCCTTCTCCTCGCGAAGCTCCTTTCCACCTGCCATCCAGCCAGCCACCTCCAGGATGCCAGAGCTCCCTGCAAACGTAGCAGGTGCAAAGCCAAGTTCACTGTCTCTTCCTTCCCCCTGACCTCCTGCCGAGCTGGTCCTCCCCAGTGTCTGCCAATTCCACATCTCGAATCGGCCTGTCTTACTAATATAATCCCAGAGTTACTTCGACTTTTCCTTCTCCTGGGTGTCTTTCCATTCTAGTCCCTCCTCTCTTTTCCACAGTGACTGTCCGAGGACCCTCCTTCACCTCTCCCCTGGATCAATCTGCTGAGGGCACCGTGTCCCGGGTCTTCCTTCTAACGTGTCCCGGAGACAGCTGCCACGTAAATCTTCCTAGTCAGTGCGTCCCTGCAACACCTCCAGTGGCTCCCTAGTGCCTCCCAAATACATTCCTTAGCCTAATATTTTAGGCCCTCCAAGTCTCTAGCAAACTTTTCATTCCCACTTATCCCTAGCCATAGCCACATATCCCTAAACACTAGCCAACAGCATATCCGTTAAGCTCCCCAAGCACCATGCCCTTTTGTAATGTACTTACAGTTCCCATCTCCACATACCCAAATCCTACCCACTACTGTTGGCATAACTGAAATGTCACCTTTTCCGTGAAGCCGATCATTCATCGGCAAATATTTACTAAGCATTTATTCTGTGCCGACACTTCCTGCCCCGTTCTCTCCTGTGCGCTTATAAACATATTCAAATCCCCCGCTATATTGCAGATTTCTCAGGGACGGGTCCGAGGTCTCATTTATTTCTAGATCCCCAACACGTACTAGGTGCTCAATAATCTCGGTTGAATTGCATCAAGATTTATGCTGTCCATGGTTCTGATATTGTTTCATTGTTGTTTTTTTTCCTGCTTACGTATGTGTGATCAGGAAGAAGTAAAAATAAACTAATGATACTTCTCAGCAGCCATAGCCTGTGATTATGGTTAACTCTCTGTCATCCATGCCCCTGGAAAATGGTGGCAAGAACTCACCAGAAGCATAAACACATTACTTCCCCTCCGCCTGACATGCATAGTTTTTAGGGAGCCAACTGGCCTTTTGAATTCTGTTTGGCTGATCGGGTTGTCACTTGTGATTAGTCTCTCAATCACTGGTCGGGTTAGAGGGATGGAAGGGGAGGTGAAGTTCTGTGCTGGGGGGAGGAATCCGGTCCTAATGAAACGCCGCTCTGTGCGACCTCCAAGGCAAGACGGGGCAACATGAACATCACGGGCACTCGGGCTGTGTCAGCACAGCCCCAGGACTGGCTGGCTTCCCTCGGGCGCCTCAAGGATAGAGCGGTCGCAGCCCCCACCAGCCACCACCAGCCCGCTGTGATGTCCAGAATTTGTTTTCTGTTTAAGGATGACAGCAACGACAAGTGCCACTGGGACTGAGTAAGGTTCCGGGATGGAGCAGCCTTGTTGGCATCAGGATGGTACCTTGCCGGGCCACTGGGAACCACTGGATGCAAATCCAAGAAAATGAGATTTGCAATTCTGCATCGATAGCCAGATAGAACTGGGGGGGTGGGCATCCCCCTCTTCCCTTCTGAAGCAAACAAATAGTGCACGGGGTGACTCGGCAGCTGCATTCATTGGGAAAATTGATGCGCATTTCATGTGTCAGGGAGCTGAATCCCGGAGAAGGAAGCCAGCCTCCCAGAAAATGGTTTCTTTATATAGTTCCATTCATTTATTGTTTGATTGGACTTTCTGTATATTAAATTCAAGCTGTTCTGCTGCTCATGGGTATTATGATGCGTTGGCTCAGTGGGAAATAATGAAGGTGATGGGATTTTACAGCAACACATTACAAAGGAGGCGTCCCCAGCCTCATCCATCTCTCCATCAACTAGCTAGTGTGTGAGGTGGCACTTATATTAAAACGATTTTTCTGATTCAGTTTAATGACACTCATTTGAGTCCTGACACCCGGAATATGATTACATGAGCTCGATGCAATCTCCCTCCATCCAGTCCTGGTCAGCACAGGCTGAGTTATCTTCCCTCCCCCGCCCCCACCTTCCCACCCACCCATCATTTGCATTGAGCTCCGAGGAGAAAGGTGGGGGCTGGGAAGAAAGGGCCTATGGATGCTCTGCCCTCAGCAAAGCAGGCTGGACAGAGGCAGGACTCAACCTGGAGGCCACCTCTCAGCCTTTGGCTAAGAACCTTGGGTGCCCAGAGGCACTGTGGTAACCTCTTCCTGCTCATCACAACAAGACCCATTGGATGTTGGTCTGGGGTCACTACGGCACACACCTTCTGAAAGAGATGGGGCCTGGGTTCCCACAAGAGAAAAACTGACGTGGAGATCACCAGAGGATGAACGCAGATATGAGTAGACAGTCAGCTTCTTGGGAGTGGCTGGTTGTGTTCAAGGCCACCTGCCTGGGAACAGGGGTTGGGGGACTCACAGTTGAGGGTCCCTGCTCCTCTCGCTGCCCAGGGAGAGCATGCAGCCCAATGGCGAAGGGTTAAGGGCTTTGCCTGGCCTGGGACAGGCGGCCCCTCATGTGCGAGAGAAATGAAAATACTGAGGAGAGGGAGGGCCAGGCTGCCTTCTGTTTACACAATTTTCAGGCAGAATAATTGCTGCTTCTCGGGAAGAATCACGTGTGTTTCTATTGGTGTGTCTAAAGGGGGAAACCCAAACAGAACCAAACACAGAGAGATTGAGAGACTGAGGTTGATTCTGATGATTCTGGAAGAGACCTGTGAAATGGGCCGCAGCCTGACATCCAGGTCCAAAAACTGCAACGCTCTGAATGGCTGGATCGGAAGATGGATCTAACATGATGCCCCTGGCGTGAAGCACCCAAAAGGCCCACATCCCAGCTGTTGGAATGACTCTCTCCCTCCTCTGTAGCCCCGAAGCCCTTCACCTGCCCCTCTGTTTAAGCAGCCACCACAGCCACCAGCTCTGAGCTGGGAATCTGTTTCTGTGTCTGAGCCAAGACTTCCCCCGGGGCGGTGAGCACTGTGCCCAGCCCTCGGCAGGTGCTTGGGAAGTGCTGCCTGGGTTGGAAGGAAAGCTCAATCCAGGCACCGAGGCGCCTGCTTGCTGCCTGTCCTACATGCACGTCCATGTTCTAACCCAGGCTCTTGGCTTGTGCGTCTGTGCTGGGGTCTCGTCGGTCCTGGGCCTTGGAGCCATCCTGCAACCATCGGGGCCTCTTCCTGTGACATGTGTCCCCCAGGAGTGGAGAAGGAATGAAGGACTTTCTTCTGGGCCAGTTTCTTGCTCTGGGAGCTGGTGAAGCTTCCAGCAGGCATGGGGGGGAGGACGACAGCAGGTGCTGCCTGTCCCCTCTACCTTCAATATCACAGAATCTCTCACTTGCCCCATTGCCATGCTATCCATCACCCTCAGTCCCAGCCACCATCGTCTCTTTTTAAAAAAATATATATTTTATTGATTTTTTACAGAGAGGAAGGGAGAGGGATAGAGAGTTAGAAACATCAATGAGAGAGAAGCATCGATCAGCTGCCTCCTGCACACCCCCCACCGGGGATGTGCCTGCAACCAAGGCACATGCCCTTGACCGGAATCGAACCTGGGACCCTTCAGTCCCCAGGCCGACGCTCCATTCAGTGAGCCAAACCGGTCAGGGCAGCCACCATCCTCTCTTGCTGAGATTACTGTGATAGTGTCTCTTCTATAATGTATTCACTACCCAGGACCTGGAGTGATCCTTTAAAAATCTAAGTGACATCTATTCAAAACTTTCCAGTAGCTGCCCATCCTAAGAAGATGAGTAAAAGACCCAGGGCGACGTCCTTGCGTGGACCATGAGTGCCCTTCATGAGCTGCTTTCCCCGTTACTCCCGTTACCTGCCCCTGCTCTTGGGGCTCCACCATGAGAACCTTCTTGCTATTCCGAGAAGAGCACTCCAAGGCCCCTCCTGCCCAATGGCCTTTACATTCTCGGTTCCCCAAGATACCCACCCACAGTCCTTCAGGTCTCTGCTCACATATCACCTTATCTGAGGGACGCATCTTGACCCAACACAAAATAGCAACTGTCCCTGCTCTACACCCTCCCACGCTCAGCACTGCCATTCAGCACATCACACTCTATTTTTCTCTGCAGCACAACTTGCTGCCCCGTGGGAAGTATTTACTTATCAATTATAGAATGTAAGCTCCACAAGATCAGGGACTCTCTGTTTCCTTTGCTGCTGTATATCCAGTGCCTAGTAGCTACTCAATAAATATCTGCTCACTAAGGAAGTAGATGGAGGGAAACTTCATGTGTCGGGGGCGGGGCTTGTCTATGGGTCCCTTTCTGTTCCTTCCAGGCCCCCAAGTCTACAGTGGGGAACATGGCCAAGGAGCCCAAATAGTGAAAGACAAAATTTAAACGTCCCTTGCAAGAAAGTGCCAACCCTGCTAAGGCTGACCTCAGAACTAGAGAATGCCCTGTGTGGCCTCCCACCTCTGTCCTGCCCACGAATGTCCTGTCTAGCTAACATATGGATAGAACTTTCACTGGTTCTTACAATGGCCAGGAGTTGGTTAGCAAATGTGTAAGCTGGGGCACAAACTGGTTTGGTTGAAGAGATGTTTACTGAGGCCTACTGCCCTGTGCTATGTATGCATCATACATGGATCATACTAGGCCCTGTGCTATGTTATTGATCATACATGATCTTTGGAACAGAGGTCTACCTCTATCACATCGTGGGGAAAGACAGATAAACAGATAAAGTTAATAAAATGTGGCAACTGATAAGACAGAGATATTCAAGGGCTATCGTGGGGGGCAAGGGAAGGGGTACCCGTCTCTGGAAGGCAGGGAAGGCCTCCTAGAGGGCTGAGTTTTGAAGGAGGATGGGAGTTAGGCAGACACAGGGCAGGAAGAGCATGAGCAGAGGCCTCTGAACCTTGGTCTGTTGCTTGTCCCACCCTCCCTTGTTTTGGTTCAAAGGAAGAGAACTGAGTCTCATTCCATTAATTTTGTCTGTACCTTACATTGGGCTGACGTGCAACCCAAGGGCCTGTGTATTCTTAGAGCTACCATGCTGACTGGCACACAGTAGGCACTCAATACATTTCAAATAAATGAATGACTCCTTTTTTGGGATGCAGGTCTGCACCCGCTCTTAGGAGCTTTAGCACCAGAGAACTTAAGAAACGTCGAACCAAGAGAAGACATTGAGGCCAATCATTCCCAGTAAGTGCGCTCGATCAGATGCCCTGGGCTGATACCCTCCACCATCCAGGCGGGAACTACTGACCAGTGTCCCAGGCCCAGGCACTTGGGAGCTGGGACGAGAGTTGGGGGCACCCAGAGACTGGATGAAGGTGCAGCCGGAATTTTAGGGATTGAAGGGTTAACACAAACAGATCTCAGAGCTCGATCAAGTACCCTGTTCTGTGCTGTGCCTGCATTGATCTCCCAGGCTCGGCTCCCGTCTCCCAAAACCTCAGGCAAGCCCCCTCCAGGATTACGTTTTAAAGGGAAATGCAAATCACCCAGAGGCTGCTTCATGCTTGGAAGAAGTAAAAATTGATTCTGCTGTCGTTAAAGTGATTTTTGGACACTGTCGAAGCTCTCTCATCATGGGGCATGTGGTGGCAGAGGCTGCTGGTCACATTTACATAACCAAGCCAACCAGCAGCACTGGGCATCTCACCAGGAGCGACACTGCCCCTTGCCCTTCCCAAACCGCCTTTTCCTCCCAAAGATAGCCAAGAGGACCGCATCCCATCAGGGCCTGGAGCTGGGCCCGGAGCTGGCCCTCGATGGCCCTGGTGGATGCCCGCTCACAAGGCTTCCCCCGCCCCGGATGCACCCTTCTTCCCCACGGCCGCCCCCAGGGCTTCACCCACAGACGGACTCAGGCACCAGGCCAATTGTCATCCCAAGCAAAGTCAAACAAAGTTAAGAAGGAAAATCGGCTTTGAAAAAGCCTGCGACATATAATACATTCCCAAACTAATTCCCCAAATAAGATGAGTTGGTCTTATTTAATATTGGGAGTTCTGCATTATCCCTTCCCTCTGTTAACGGAGATAAATGAGGATTTACTCTATTTATAACATCAATTATGAGCACAGAAATTAATCCTTTAATAGGGCATTTGGGAGCTCAACTGTCAAGGGGGCAGAAGGGAAGCGTGGGCTGGGTGCCTGCGTCTCCCCCCAGTACCGGAGGCTTCAGAGGAAGGCCACCCTGGGGCCTGGGTGGTGGTGGAGCTGTTGTTCTGTATGTTTAAGATATTTTGAGATATTAAATAACGGGAATAATCGGCTCCCGGAGATCCCTCCCCGGAAGACACCTGAGTCACTCATCAGCGAGTCCTGGGAAAGCAGGCAGAGAGGCAGCCCGAGCCAGGAAGAGCCACCTCCTCCATGGGCACATGGCCCTCGGCCTGCCGGTCAGGCCTGCTCTGAGGAGCTGAAGATGGTCTCTCCAGACGGGAAACAGGAGCCCAGGGAGGGATTAGGGTGAGGAGGGTTGGGAGACAAGTGTCTGCTAGGAGCTCTTAGAAGCAACCAGAGAGAATGTGGCATGTGGCAGAATATTGGCCCTTGATATTCCATAGCCACCAGTGACAGCAGAGAGTAAAAAACAGACAAGCTTTCTGGAATGGTCCACAGGCCTACAGCTAGCCAGTGGATGTGCTCGGGACAGAAACCAGCCAGGGCAGATAAAGGCTTCCAGGGTCGAGTCAGTAAGATCTCCGATAAGGGCCAGAAGACCTCCTCGATGCCGCAGAGCATCTCGGGGGATGGGCCAGACTCCAGGTGAAGGCTGCTCTCCTCTCTCCCAGGGGGCCAGGCCTGGGGCAGAGCACAGATCTAGGGTCCACCCTAGAGAGAGGACAGGCAGGTCTGGAAGGCACTGAGAAGAGTAGACCAAGCAAATGGAAAAGGCGCCCCATTCACATCGACTTATCCCTTAAAAAGCATCTTGCCAAGCACCTGCTATGTCTAGCCAAGCAGTGAGCCTGGTGATGGTTCCAACTGCAACTCAGGTCACAGTCAAAGCAGCCCGATCCAGCACTGGACGACGGCGGCCAGGGTGGAGGGGAAGGAGAACACTGCTTACGAGGTTAAGGAAGATGCTACTTTCTTGCCCACTAGCTTCTCCTCCTAGATATATATTTTTAAATATTTTTATTGATTTCAGAGAGGAAGGGAGAGGGATAGAGGGATAGAAACATCAATGATGAGAGAATCATTGATTGGCTGCCTCCTGCACACACACACTGGGGATCGAGCCTGCAACCAGGGCATGTGCCCTGACCAGGAATCAAACCATGACCTCCTGGTTCATAGGCCTATGCTCAACCACTGAGCCACACCAGCCAGGCCCTCCTAGACATTTGGATGCATGAGGGAAGGAAGGGTGTGGAGCCCACAGTCAGGGGAAGCATGCTTCTCCGGTGGCGGTACCCTTCCCTTCCTCTTTGCCTTCACTCTCTGGCACAGGCTTCTTGCTCTCCCCCAAGACAGTAAATGAGGCCAACACTATCCATCCCTGACAATGGACTTGCCCCTTGA
The DNA here is from genome assembly GCF_028538775.1 of Myotis yumanensis. NCBI lineage: Eukaryota > Metazoa > Chordata > Mammalia > Chiroptera > Vespertilionidae > Myotis > Myotis yumanensis. Next base: position 6,873,336 of record NW_027223768.1, read on the forward strand.
CCTACAGGGTGAAGGCTACAGGAAATCCATGGTCTGCCCGGCAGCAATAGAACGCTGGGATTTTCTATGAAAGCAGCATTCATTGGAAGGCAATATTTTGACTGGCCAGAAAGAACTGTTTAATTTATAAAATCCCTGTGTGCCTAGAGCAGTGCACTGCACTGATGCTTTCACGAATCGCGATACAACCAGAATAACAAAAAAGGTAATAACTCTGAAGGTCTGATTCCCACCCACGGGCCCTGATGGCATGGAAACAAGTGGTGGTGAGTGAAAGGAGAAAGGGCACTGGATGGAGGCAGCCGGACTGGTATCTGAAAATAAGCTCCGGCCCTTATCAGCTATGTGACTCGAGAAACATACTTAACCTCTCTGAGCCTCATCTTCTGCATCTTCAAATAATCTTTCCTACCTTGCAAGGCTGTTGTGAAGACTTAAAGAGATGATATATGCAAAGTGCTCAGCACTCAGCTGACAGACAGTAGACACATACAAGCTGCTACTCTAATAATAAAAAGTAATAGGCAGGTGGCCACTGAAGCAGCCACTGGTGTCCCCTGAAACAATCCCATTTTAGCTCTCACTGCCCTCCATCTGCCCTGTCTTCTCCCCACGGCAGTCTGAGATATCACTCTGGTGTCATGAGGCCCCTCAAAGGGCACGTGAGGGCACTAGGCAGTCAGAGCCACATCAGAAGCACAGCCAGGCAGCTCCTGGCCACGGGTGAGGTCTCCCATGTGACGGGATGGCCAGGGTCAGCCTGGAAGGACAAAGATGCCTTCTTCTTCTGACACAGGGGCACGCATGCTCTCTGGCCCATTTGATCTCTAATATCCCATCAGACCCGAGCGCCCACATCTGCTACCGGAGCCAAGAAACACAAGGTCAAATGAGCAGACATTCTTACCCATTCTGGGTGGGAACAGTGTTGGCAGAGTGGGAGGAGGGGCAGGACGACCTCTGTCAGACAGACAAGAGGTAAAGGGAATGCCCCACCCAAAGTGGCCTTCACAGATGGACAATGACACCCCTTGCTTGCCCCCTTGCTACTCCCTCCAATGTGGCGGAGTGACAAATGTAATCACTTTAAAAGGTCCCGTCAACTGTTCAGTCATTCCCAAAAAGCACGCCCAGCACTACAGAAAAACCCACACCAGCGGCCACAGGGTTTCAGCCACGAAAAAATAGAATCACCAGGACGCCACCAAACGAATTGTCAAAGACCAAATAAAAAGCTTCATGAATTCTCCACCAGCAATATAATGCTTCCTGGCCTAAACAAATATAGACCCAGCACATGAATTGTGAAAGGGGTTTGCATTAGCCTCAGTGACTTGCAACGGCTGAAGCAGAAACCCTAAGAAATACAGGTCTCCCTAAAGCTGCCTTCATTGACCCTAATCCTGTTAGGGGGGAAATGGTACTCTCCTTCCTGAGCCCCTTTTTCTTCTTCTTCACATCCCAGGACCATAAATACATTTCTGTGACCTCGGTTGGAGAGGGGACCTCTGGGAGGTGGAGGAGACAGAGTCACCGGCAACCGCGCTGAGCGTCCTCGCCCCTCCCTTTGACAATATTGCCGCTTCTGTGTCCGACCACATGATTCCTTCAGACTACCTCACAATCGCCCAGGTAGCCAGGCCATTCCATCACAGGGGCGGGCTGAGAAAGCAAGGCTGCTCCTCCTTCAGCGAGGAAGAAACAAACTGGGGCCCTGTTTTTCAGAAAACCCAAGTTCACAGTCGCTTAGAGAAAATCTACTCGGGGCTACGGAACCCTTGGGCATCCGGGATAGCAGAAAGGACAAGTACGGCAAAAGGGAAGTCAGCCTGCAAATATGCTACAAACAAATGCCGGAAGGGTCCGAAAAGAGTGTTGCCGGTGTCTTCCGTTAATGCAAGTATGTCCCCTCCTTGCGATACTCACCAAACCCTCACAGCCTTTTCCTCCCCACCGGCTGCCCTGTTTCTCTTCTTTATATGCACAGATGTAAATAAAATGCAGCCATCGCCTCCCCACCCCCCAACACACACAAACGCACAGAAAGCATGGCCGAAAAAAGAAACGGTGACTTAACTTTCTAAGTTTTATAAAATACACCTAAAAAACGCTCAATTTGGAGCAAGCCACTGCCCCCAAACGAATCAGTCACGTGCTTTCCCCTTGTGATCAGGCAACTTTCCTTGTCACACTTGTTGGATACACCTCTCCATCCTCTCTGCCAACCCTGACACCATCCAGGGCTGTGCCGCCCCATCGCCATGGCCCTGCTCCAGGCCACCAGCACCCACTTACCCCAGTGTCGTCATGGTGACAATGGTGTACCAAAAAGAGGCAGGGATGCTTGTGAACTTGCTGGCAGAGGAGCCCTTCTCGGCGTAGAACATCACAGTGGCGAAGATGATGATGGCCATGGTGAGGGAGAAGAGGAGAAAGCCGAGTTCGGAGGCACAGCTCTTGAGCGTGTAGCCCAGGATCCGCAGGCCCTGCGAGTGTCTGGAGAACTTGAAGATCCGGAAGACGCGGAAGACCCGCAGCGTGACGAAGGCGCCCGACACGTCCTCGTTGTTGGTCATGACCAGGCCGATGTAGTAGGGCATGATGGCCACCACGTCGATGATGCTCATCACGCTGCGGATGAAGCGGTAGCGGCTGGGTGCGGCAAAGAGCCGGAGGAGGTACTCCACAGTGAAGATCATGACACACGCTGTGTCCAGGCAAAAGAAGGCCACCGAGTAGCGCTCGCCACATGGCAGCTCCTTGCTCCCGGGCACCGTGCCGCATGGCACCGTCTCCACCACGTTGGTGATGACCGAGACGGCGATGAAGAAGCCAGTCACGTAGTAGAAGACCAAGGCCATTGTGCTGGTGTGCGGGTTCTCGAAGGCGCGCCACATGGTCTGGCGGAAGCTGAGCGAGGGCATGGACTCCTGGTTGTTCTCCGAGTCGAGGTCGTCCTGCAGCCGCTCGGCGTTCTCCCGCTTGCGGTCCTTGTACTCCTCGTAGCAGCAGTCGCCAATGATCTCGGGGAGGATGCCGTAGAAGGCCAGCTCGTCGTCGTAGGCCGAGATGCACTCGTAGCGTGGGTAGTGCAGCTTCCCGGTGCGGTAGAAGTTGAGCACGCAGCGGAACACCTCGGGGTCCCGATCAAAGAAGTACTCCTTGGTGTCCTCGTTGAAGAAGAACTCCTTCTCCGTGCTGCCCAGGAGCGTGTCTGGGTAGCGCTCCAGCGTGGTCCGCCAGGTCTCGAACCTTCGCCCGCTCACGTTGAGCACGATCAGCTCATCCTGACGCTTGTTCTTGTCGGTTGGGGCCAGGGGCATGGGGCAGTTGGCCACTGGCATCCACCCGATGGCCGCAGCCCTCGCAAAAGGCAGCCAGGCTGCCACTCCCGCCGCCATGGTGACTCCAGCGCCGGGGCGGCCACCGCGCAGACTATGCACACCAGCTTGGACTCAGTGCAGTGACCCCTGGGAGACAGGAGGAGAGAGCAGAGAGCCAGGTCAGTCCTGATGGGCATGTGGGATGTGGGACTCTGGGAAGGGTCACTGGTGAGGGAAACAGCAAACGTCTTAAAAGCAAATGAATTAAACAGAAATGACCACCCGAGAGAGGACAGTTCTCTCTGTCCTCCCGTGGGGAGTGCACCTAGCACGGGGGTGCGGTGTGTGGATCACCAGATGTTGCCGCCTGCCTGACGAATTGTCAAGTTCCGAGAGGGCTCAGAGCATGTGGAGGGAATGCCTCTTTCGCAGGAAGATGGGGGAAGACCCGGGAAATAATCAGCTCTGAAAGGTTATGGCCTTCTTTCGAATTCAAATCGGGAGAGGGTAAATGAGTTCTCATTAAATGAATTTCAAAGTAGAATAAACATGCTAATTTTTATTTCTCTCTTCATCCACCAGGGCAATCAGGAATGGGGTGTGGATGAAGGAACTCAGGGGAACACTTTCTTTCCACTCCTCGCTGGTGAGGAGGCTGGGGTTGCCCAGCCTGGAATGTTCTGTGAGATGGCCGGTGACTACAGCAGGCTCAGGGCTCGGTGGAGCTCTGTCCCCAAGTCCAATGGAGAAGGCTGTCCCCACGGGAGTGTTACTCTCTGGGACAGCCAGCCACCTAGTGTCTAATCGTGACCCTCAGAACCATGACAGGAAGATGGGACAGGCTCTGAGGCTGGGCAGGGGCCCCTCCCCACCTGTGAAGGACTCTGGGATTCTTCATTCACCTGCCTCCCATGCACTGCCCCTCTCCCTCCCAGAGGAAGCTGATCCACGCTCACTGCCATCTCCAGATTCCTCGCCTCCCGTCTCCATCTGCCCACCATCCTTAGCTCCCGTGGGTTATATAACAATACTCTTCCCCATGCCAGCCTCTGTCACCTGGCCCCACCCGGCCCTAGGCAGTTCCTGGTCTCCTCCCCTACCGCTCTCTGACCACACTGTGCACGCCCCTCCCCACCCCCTGCCTGCACGGAGGGAACAATGGCCGGGAGAATTATATTTGGCTTTAGGAAACAGTTTTACCTTCCCAGATCTGGTTTTTTAAAGACAACAGTGAGATGGCTCTGCAATCCCCAAACGTACACCATCTGTGGATAGCCATGTGGTGACACAGAAACACACGTAACATGACAGGAAACTGGGGTTAACACACTCTTGTTCACGAATCCTAAATCGATCACTCAGAACCAATCCTGACTCAGAATTATTGGGGGCCTCTGGAATGCAGTTGGTTCGATTCTGTGTTTAAAGAAATGAGGATGCCCTAGCCAGTTTGGCTCAATGGATAGAGCATCGGCCTGTGGACTGAAGGGTCCCAGGTTTGAGTCCGGTCAAGGGCACATGCCCTGTTGTGGGCTCAGTCCCCAGTGGGGGGTGTGCAGGAGGCAGCCGATCAAGGATTCTCTCTCATCATTGATGTTCCTATCTCTCTCTCCCTCTCCCTTCCTCTCTGAAATCAATAGAAAAGTATTAATAAATAAAGTGGGGTTTTTTTTTTAAAAAAGAAAGAAATGAGGCAGAGGTGAGCCTTATCATGGGATCTGAGCTCTATCTCTCCTTGTCAAACCAGCTTCCTTCTCCCGACTCCCAGCTCTAGGCTTTTCATGTCTGTACCTCCTCTCACTCCTGGGCTGCCACTGGCCTTTCCCACCGGATGCCCTGGAACAGGACAGGCTTAGCTGGGTCTCCCTACTTGCAAGAAGCTGCTCTTCTCCCTTTACTCTCAGCATCCCTGACCCCAGGCCTGTCACCTTGGCCTCCTTCCTCATTGCTCCACCCAAAGAGTCGCCAAATAATGAGACCATGGCTCTGACTGCCCTCATGAAGGTCCCAGACCCTTCAGGCCTCCTTCCCCCTGGCCTGCTTGTTTTCACCACCACCCCCACCCCCGTTTCTCCTGTTCGCCAGAAATCCATACTGCTCAGTCATCTCCCTAAGCCTTGCTCTGATGGCCGTACCCCACAGCTTCCAAAATCAAATCCAAACCGGGCCCAGCACTGCAGCATTCCCACAGCCGGCTCCTGGCTTACCATTCCTGCCCCGGGTAACACGCGCCCATTTCCCTCCAGCAGCGAGATCACAGACGGCTCACACAGACCTGTGGGGGTCTGTCTCTGGGCATGCTCCCTTCCTCCTCTTGGCAACATCCTCCCCCTCCAGCCCTTTTAGATTCCCACCTGGCCCTCACCCTCGCTGTGGTGCCCCACCTCTCCCACCATGAAATTCTCTCCTCCTGTGGGCTCTAGCCCCCGTCTCCTCTGGCCTGGATTACAGATGCTTCTTGTGTCTTCTTAGCAATCACGGCTCACAGTAATTGGGCAGTTACTGCAGGCCAGGCATGGCCCTGTCTCCTCTGGACTCTTTCATGCCTTCCCCACAGCAGCATGGGAAGAATCTAATATGCAGTGGTCGGGAAGGGGGGACAGGGACCCCACCTTAGCAGTCTGAGCCTGCAATGGTGCTAACTGCTTCTCTGGGTCCCCCTGTGAGAAGAACAGCAGCGGAGGTTCCCTGAGGCCTGTTGGTGCCGGGCACAGTGGCACATGCCTGCATGGACCATCCCAACTGGCCCCGCCAACAACCTGAGGGGCAGACACCACTGCTGCCCCCATTTTGCAGATGAGGAAGACGGAGCATGAGGAGCTGTACGAGGTGATGTAATAAGTGGGCAGAGAGCTTTAAACCCAGGCAGTCTCAACACGGAGTCAAGGGCTCGGCCAGGCCACTGCCCTGCTTCCCCATGCCCCTTCTCCCCCACCACAGGGCAAAGGCCATGATGCCTCCAGTGTTACTTGACAACCAGGAGGGGGCACATGCCCTGACCCCTAGTAAAAGGTATCAAAAAAAGGAGCAATTACCCCACTGCTACGTTCTGCGTGTGTGTGTGTGTGTGTGTGTGTGTGTGTGTGTGTGTGTTGTGGGGGGGAACATGCAGGTTTTGGAAGGGGAGGAAAAGTCCCACCGGATACCATGCCCGCAGCCACCCCAGCCATGCCTCCACACAACCCTGCAGGCATGGCCGGCTGAAGCAGGGCTTCCGGTGGCTCTCACTGCAGCGTGGGCCCCCTGATGGGCACCAACACCTCCTAGGGCCGACCTGGGTATGAATTCCTGCAACAGGCACAACAGTGCGGCCCCATTTCCAGCCAATGGCACTGCGCATGCCTAAATGCCGGGGTTTTACTAGGACGTGGACGCCTTACAGATGAAAACTCTGAAGCTATTTTTGTTTTTGGCAGAGGAGTTTGACAGTGGGAAAGATGGGGGTGGGGGCAGCCAGGAAAAAGACATTTAAACAGGTGAGTGCTGAAATGACAAAGGCAGAAAATCCTGCAAAAGGGAAACATCCCCCCTCTCCCCCCCATAAAAAGTCCTCTCTGTTAGACAGCTCCTGCTTGGGAGGGAGAGGGCCCAAAGTGGGCAAAGTGGCCAGACGGCCTGTCCTGGGTATTGGCGCCTAACCTGAGCACAGGCTCAAGGCAGCGCGGAAAGGTCGCATCGCCAAGGCCTGCCCTTCAGTGACCTCAGCAGAGTGCGGAGGTGCAGAGCCCCTGTAAACTTTTACTTTTCACAAATTGATATCATATCGCTGAGCCCAGAATGAGGCCAGTCTGGGGGAGGGGAGGGTCCTGACAATCCAGGGGGCTTTCTCCTGTGCCCACAGAGTTTGGGCAGGCAGGGTGCCAACTGACCGGGTGCCAAGCTGGGGACCCTTGGGGTACAGGCCTGGGATACCCACCCAGGTCCTCTTCTCCCACAAGGCCACTCCTAGGCTGACGGCAGCACTTTCCTGAACTCGCTCCTTTTTTTCCAGCCTCAACAGCAAAAGGGAACAAGCTACTAATCTTTCGTCCTCTGGGGGTCTCTTGTGCGCTTGCATTTTGCTCATTCAAGTAGTGACAAGGGAAAATAAACATATCCATTCCTGACCATGTGCCAGCATTTCCACATGGGGAAATGCACAGATGCTTTGCATGGAGTTCCTGCACGCCCAGGCCCCCTTTCTGCAGAACTAAAACACCCAAGTACCCTTGAAGTGACAGTAAATACGGCGTACATTTAACCATCATGTACATTCACGCAAAATGCCAACACGCACCGTACAGCAACCCTTGCCGGATCTCATAAACAGATCGCTTTGTGCCCCGGATCCTGAGGAAGTTCAGACACCCTCTCTCAAGAAATACAGCGGAGCCTTTGCTATAAGATTCCAGGTCCGGAACCTCCGCCTGTTGCTGACATGTCACGGCTGCCCGGGATAAAAAAAAAAAAAGCAGGACATCTTGGACTTGATTCAAATGTCAACACTAAGCAAGTGCAGGAATTCAGTTGATTCCAGGTAACTTCTCTACCCAGTCCCTTCCGCACCCAGTCCGTCCCCAGTGTAAACACCACACAAAGTGAGTCTTTGGACCCCCTCCCTGGGGCGCTGGCCTCCTGCGGTTCCTTGGCGGCCTTTCCCCCCAGAGCTCGCAAGGTAGAAGCGGCGGAGCGGGACCAGAGGTGCGGGCCCCAGCCTCCGGTAGGCACCCGCCGGCTGGAGAACTTTGAGAAGCGCCCCAAACTGCTCCCTGCTTCCGACCTCGGCCATTTCTCTGCTCTTCTCACAAAGAAGGGGTACCGAGCAAGCCGTCGCCACCTGCCGCTGGATCCCAGGGCGCTGCCTCTGGCACCCCCGAGGGGAAGGCAGGCCAATGGAAAGAGGGCAGAGGTTCACACCCCCACCCCCAATCGCCCATCGCCTCGCTGCGCTGCCCGGAGGTGGATCCGCAGCCCGAGGGAACAGAAGCCTCGGGGCCGGCTGCCTGCTCCCCCGCGGCGCCGGCCCCACCCCCCATCCTTCCGGCGCCCCAGCGCCCACCCACCCGGGCTCGAGTGGGAGGGTGCCGCGTGGGCAGCAGGAGCAACAGGCGTGGGAGCCGCGCTCCGTACACTTCCAGGCTCCGGGAGGCTCGGTCGCGTCCCTCTTACCTTCGACGAAGCCAGCCCGGCCCCGGCCCCGCGCCCCACGAGCGCGAGGAAGCTCCGGCTGGGGGGCCGCGGAGGCGCCGAGCGCCCAGCAGCCGGGGAGCGCCCAGCAGCTGCCTCCTCGCCAGTGAAGTCTCGCTCCCTCCCTCGCTCAGTCCGTTCGCGTCCGTCAGTCCGCGGGCCCCTCCCTCCCCCGCCGCCCCAGCCCCGGCTCAGCAGCGCGTCCCCTCCTGCCTTGCCAGTCGGCTCGGCTCGCTCGCGGGCTCGCGGGCTCGCTCCCTGCCCCCGCCGCTGCCGGCGCCGCGCGGAGCGGAGCGGCGGGCCACGGGCTGCCTGGCGAGGTCCCTCTCCCAAAGGGAGAGGCGGTGAGGGCGCGGCGCGGGCGGGGCGGAGAGGACAGTCGGGGGAGGCTGCGAGACTGCGCCCTGGGCTCCCTACCGATCCCCGCCGGCGAGCGGCTGGGGAGCGCGGGCCCCCAGGCAGCGGAGGGAGAGGCGCGGAGCGCCCAGGCTCGCAGCGAAGGGTGCCCGGGGCGAGGGCGTGAGGGGGAGTGACTCCCCCTGCGCAAGGGTGTGAGTGTGTGCGCGTGTGCGTGAGTGTGTGTGTGTGTGTGTGTGTGTGTAGAGGGGCGCGCGCGTGAGCGGGGTTGGGGGGCGGGGAGACGAGGCAGAGCCTGATGCGTCTCCCCCGCGAGTGGAGGAATCCTAGGGTGTGCCTGGAGGTGGCGGAGTGTGCCCGCAGGGTGGGCACGGGGGTGAGCGTGGCGAGGTGAGCGCGGCTTGGGTGGGGGTTGAACAGGGAGCGGGCGCTGGAGGCGTGTTTGTAGGGAGAGGTGGCCGGGAGAGCCTGTGTGCGCGCACGGGGTGTGTGGGGACCGAGCTGCCTGTCTATTTCTCGCCGACTGTCCACCCGACACCAGCCCCTGCTTTTGGCGAGCCCGGCCACCTGGTGAAGTGAAACCTGCCACCGCGCAAGCTCTCCGGCTGGCTGCGCCTCAGCTCCAGGTGCTGGCTCAGGGCAGGTCCCAGGGGTGGGGTGGGGGGAGGACACACGTACTGCCCTGACCCCGCATAAGAGCTGCTCTCCTCCCGGAGCGCCAGGGGCACCACCTGAAGGTAGGGATTCGACCTCCTACCCCGCCAAAATGAACCCAGTACCCAGATCCGAGTCTGGACTTGGGAGTGTGAACTCTCAATCTGGGTCCGTCCAGTCCGTCGGTCCATCCCTGAAGCCCGTGGATTTCCCACTGCCTGGTGCGTCGGCCCAGGATGGGGAACGGACGGTCGGCACGTGCCAAAGGGCAGCGGTTCCCCCTCACCTCCCCCCAGCATCCCTGGAGTAATATGCGACCCAGACTCCCACAGTTGCGGCGGCGCGGAGAATTCGGTCCCCTCCGACTGTGCGGACCACCCGGCTCTAAATTTCCCCGTGTCTGCGGCCCGATGCCAGGAACCCAGGACCTCGGCCTGGCGCTGGGTAGCAGCACCGGAACGCAGGACTTGAGCGATCACAGCTCTGGGTGCGGAGAGGTGCCTGCCCCAAGAGAGAGACCGAGCAAAAAGAGAAGTGAGCAGCGAATGGGGAGGGTGTCCTGGAAAGGCTGTCCTAGCCGGGCGGGGGCTGGGAAAGGACCTCTCTGATCCAGAATGGGGCTTCTCGCTTGTGAGAACCCCCATCCTGTTCCAGATTAAGGGGGGAGGGCGGGTCATTGTGATGTAGGCCCCAGTGGCCCCTGGGAACTTGGAGCCCCCCTTTCACTCACTCCTCCCATTCTCCCCAAAGCCCCCTCCAGAGTATCAGTCTGAAAGGCGCATAATTGGCCCTTCAAGAGGTGGGCGTGGGCTGCATTAGCATTTGCCTGGAGTCCCCAAGCCCTGTGGGATTTGCATACTGATTTGCATATAGTAATAATGATTAACAACACTGCCACTCCCTGGCAGACAGGGGAAGAATTCAGGGAAGGCCCTGGCACTGCTGCCACTTCCATCCTCCCTTCCCTCTGGGGGAGAGTGAATTTTCTCCCCACTGCTGGCCTCAACTTCTGTGCCCCCTGGGAGTGCCTCAGAACGGGTGGGCAGGGCCAGGAGGGGCCCTCAGTCCCCACCCCCAAGTCCACCTCCGGACAGTTAAAACCCAGTATTTTATTTCTGCCCAGGTTTGAACTCTTGTACATCCCCATCTTTGTTTTGCATCTTGGAGGTACTCAGCAGCTGGGTCTGCCCCAAGGCCGAGCTTTGGGGAGCAGTTAGCTGAGAGCATCCTTCCTCCTCAGAGAGGTCAAATGATGGGCCACCTCCTGTCCTGACCTTGTTGCCCTGCTTGAAGGCAGGACACTGATTCAGACAACCCCCCTCTCCCCGCCCCCCCCCCCCCCCTACACACACACCTGGCCCCCATTCCTCCCAGGCTCACATCTCATCGTTTAAGTGAACTATCTGTAGATTATATTCTCCTTTCTGTTGAAAAAAATCTACAGGAAAATATGAAAGATTTGAATTCCTACTCTAGGCCAGCTTGGGTTTTATTTACGGCCCTTCTCACAACCAGGTGACCTGGAAAATGAGAGAGAGCAAGTGAGGGGCAGAAGGGAGGCCCTTGACTGGGACAGCGGGAGGCCCTGCCCAGGTGATGGGTCCTCCTCCCTCCCTGGCTCCTGCCTCCCCTGCCTCCTTCCAGGGGCCTCGCCCTCCCCCCTCTCTGCCTCTGGCCTGGCCTGGCCGGGATTTTCACTTGCTTTTCCCCCATGACACGGCCGCTTTTCCTTTAACTCTCAGCTTCTATTTAAAAAGCTAATTTGGGAGCTTGTCGATGCTCCCAATTCAGACAGTTTAAATAGGAACAGAAAGTCAGGAGCTGCCAGGGCACTAGGTTTCCTACCCTCGCCACCGGCTCAGCTAAGGCATTTGTTCAGTCACTTAGCTGGCCCTGGGTGGAGTGTGTGTGTGTGTGTGGGGGGGGTGGGGAGCACTCAGGGTGTATTTCAGGCTCTTTTCTATTTAAAGACGGTGCTCCTATGGACAACTGTTGTCTCTCTATGTCCTTTCCAAACTGTGCGCACATGAGATTCTTCTTTAGTCCCGTGGTTCTGGCTGCTATTTGCAGAGCTTGTCACCGTGTGGACTGTGAGGCAACCCAGCTCCGAGTCTGCAGCCTCTTCGCTGACATGCCTGTGTGGCTATTTCCTGGGCTGTTCTGCTCAGGCTGGCTCTTTGAAGCTGTGCCTCAGTGTGTCTAGAAGGGTGGCCCCCACCCTCACTGCTTGTGGCTGTCCTACTTCAGCAACCTGCCCCGTGATGGGGTGGGAGTTGGGAGGGTGGGACCGCACCTCTGGGGGCTGCAGGCCTTCTACATTCAGGGTGCTGTGTACCTTGGAGGTAAAAAGCACAGACTTTGAGGTCCGACTGCCTGCATGTGAACCTGCCTCTGCTATTTACTAGCTGTGTGATCTTGAGGAAGCTACTTAACTTCTCCGTGCCTTGATTTCCTCATCTGCTATAAAATGGCAATACATAGTACTGTCTACCACAGTGATGGCGAACCTATGACATGGGTGTCAGAGGTGACAGGCGAACTCATTTTTTTGGTTGATTTTTCTTTGTTAAATGGCATTTAAATATATAAATATCAAAAATATAAATCTTTGTTTTACTATGGTTGCAAATATCAAAAAATTTCTATATGTGACATGGCACCAGAGTTAAGTTAGGGTTTTTCAAAATGCTGACACGCTGAGCTCAAAAGGTTCGCCATCACTGGTCTACCATATGGGATCGTACTATCACAGATAAAGCACTTAGAACAGTGCCTGGGGCATGGGAAGTGTGATATAATTGTTTGGTTGTCATTTTGGTTCAAAGCAGGAGAGGTGGGAGCAGGAAGTATGAAGAAATCGCCTGGGGCAGACGCAGACTGCTGGATTGTACACACAGACACAAGCAGACACACATGCCCAGGCATATGACTATAAGAACGCCACAGCCCACAATGGGTCAAGTTCACCTGTGGAGATAGTTGATTCTCTAAGCTCCAGGAGAGAGAGAGAGAGACTCCTGATGAAGGAATAGAGAGAGAGCCACAGGGATGGGGATACGGAAGAGGCTGGGCCCTGTCAGAAGCCCCTGGGGCCTTTCCTAGGGGCCTATTTGCCATATGGACCGCCTTCCCTTATTTACCTCAACACGGAGAGCAAGGGGAGTGGAGATCCATGAGGGACTCAGTAGGGTGGCCTCCCAGTCTCCCCGAGCCTCCCCTGGGCCTTGGTGCCCTCTCCAGTGGACCCTGCCATTGCCTCCCATCCCTCTGCCCACACCTGACCACATGAACATTTACTCAGTCCCTGAGCATCTAATGAAGGTACAGAGAGGTTAAGTGGCTTCTCCAAGGTCACACAGCTAGGGATCCAGGAAGCCACTAGCAGGAGGGGGCTCTAAATGCCCACGCATCGGAAGGCTCTCCAAGGAATCCAGAGCGACAGTGTGAATGCCTGGATTGTACTGGTCTTGGCATTGCTCTTGTGAGTGGAGGAGCCACCACATTCTGAACTCCTTGCTGGGTCTCCAATAACCCTGCACCAGAGATATTACCACCACTTTATGGCTGGGAAACCTGAAAGGGGAGGCTGCATGGGGAGGCATCCCAGGCCATACACCCAGCCTGAAGCTCTGAACCCTCCCTCTTGCCTCTCCCCTGGGCTATTGGTATTTTCTGAGAACAGAATGGTCTCTCAGTCAGATGAGGGTCAGATGTCACAGAGAAGGTCTGCCCTAAGAGAACGCTCTTGACCTGGCTCTGCGGGGCTCTCCTGTGTTTGGCCTAAGGAGGTTGGACAGGGTGGGGCCCAGTGTGTCCAGGCTGGCGCTGGACCCTCTGAGTTTTCTTCAAGGTGAGGTCTTCCTGAGGAATCCCAAAGCTGAGGGGTGCCTTGGCTTTCTCTTGTTTTCCAAGGTGAGGTGGGTGGCAGGATTGGCAACACTGAAAAGCTTTGCCCTGGTCTCAGAAGATCAGGGGTTGCCTGTTGGGTATAGCCCAGATTGTCCAGCTTGGCCAGGCCAGGAGGTACTTGTCCAATATTGGTGCCCCTGATGGCTGGACTCTCAAAACCATCAGAAGCACCTGGTCCTTGCTGAGGAAGTGCAGGAGCCCTCACTTCTTGCCACTTTCACCCCATCTGGGAGTTCTAGGTGGTCACTGCATTAGTCAAAATGCTTGGACCAGTTATAGCAAATGAGTGGTGGTCAAGATCGGTGGCCCCCGGGGAGCTTCCGAAAGTCAGTCTTTGCAGGAAACCTTTGCCATCCGGACACATGCTCCAACCCAGGCAGGTCCTGGGGAGGCAGAGTCCCAGTGGGGGCTTTCTGCTCATCGAGACGTCCCTCGGAGGGAGAGGCGAGGGGAAGGAAGAGGAGGGAGGGGAGGAAGGAAAGCGAGACTGAGAAGGGGACACAGGCACCGGGAGGAAGAGAAACACCCCCACCATTTCTTCAGGCTTTGCCAGTGACCATCTGCAGGAGGGTGGCTAGAGGCCGCACGCACTTTGCTCTCCTCTGGTGGCTCCTGCCTTGTGCACTGATGCTTCCCAGGGCTATCCTTGTCCTCCGTTTCTTCATCTGTCCTTTTCCCAGGAGAGCTAATGGAATCCACTAGTTTCAAGTTCATTCTCATGCTGACAATCCCTTCCTGAGCTCTCCCTAACTATCCAGGTGCACCTTCACCTTTGCACACAGCCACCTCTTGGTTTCATCTCGCGACCCTCCTGCAACCTTCTGCAATGTAGATTGTTCACTCTAAAATACCCTGTTCCAATCATGTCATCTCCCTCGCTTCCTTTCTGGCCTTAACCTTCTTCCACCCATGCACACACCTTTCTTCCCAGCACATAGACCTTTTCTCTGTTACCTGACCAGAGCACATGCATCACACCTTCGTGCCTTCATACATGCTGTACCATCTTCCAGAAATACCCTCCACCACTTCCTATTTGCTTCTGTCTTCCTAGTGAACTTCCACTCGGCCGGAAACCTTTAATACCCAGCCCAGAGGTCACATGAGACGTATTGGTAAAGTCCACCCCTATTCTCCACTTGGGCTTCCACAGTCCCTCCTCATACCTCAAACATAGTTCTTATTACCTTAGTTGTTTGCGTCGTGGTCTCGCTCTCTGGCTTTACAATGGGTAAGGCAAGGCCATTGCTTAGCCATCTCTGAAAGTGCTAGCTCAGTGCGTGGCACATCGCGGACACGCAATAAACTTGTGTTAGGAATTATTTCAGCTTTCATTCACATAGCTCCCTTGACTGTGTGTAATTGAGAAAGTGCAATACATTTGTCAACTGGTCAACCTCCAGGTCCTAGATGATTGATCTTGAGGGCTGGCATGAGGACAGAGAGAAATGATGAGGGTGTCCGATTTGGGGCTGATCCTGGATGTAAAGAGCCCCAAAGACACCTGCCTCCTTCAGCCTTTTTCAGCTCTACAATATGAGCCTCAGTTGATGCTGCTTGCAGAGACCTAGCCAGTGATCTGCTCTTGAACTAGATTAGTTTTCAGGGAACTCTTTCCTTTCTGGCAGAATGTCAATCACATCCCCAGAATCTCACCTTCTTGGAAACAGCCAGGATGTGGTCAGTGGGCAATGCACCTGGATCGCCTGCAGCTGTGACTGTGCCTGTCAGAGCCCATTAGCCAGAACCCTGGCTTGGCTCAAGGAGATGCTCAAACTAAAGCTTACTGGACCGGAAGTTTAAAATTGTGTCAAACCCACATGACTAACCTGGGACAGTGGAGGCTTAGTGGCCAGAACATGGGCTTGGGATAGACCTGGCTTTAAATCTTAACTTTAATTTATAAGTCATGTGACCTTGGGTGAGCCTCTTTACTTCTCTGATCTTCAACTTCCTGTGAAATGGGTTCTAACAATGGCACCGACTCATAGGGTTTGTGAGGACTGACTTAGAGAAAGTATATAGGACGTTTCATATGCAATTATAAATAAAAATATTGGCTGCACCCTAGCCAGGTTGGCTCAGTGGATAGAGCATTGGCCTGTAGACTCAAGGGTCCCAGGTTCGATTCTGGATCAAGGACACAGGCCTGGGTTGCGGGCTCGATCCCCAGTTGGGGGCGTGTAGGAGGCAGCCGATCAAGGATTCTCTCTCAACATTGATGTTTCTATCTCTCTCTCCCGCTCCCTTCCTCTCTGAAATCAATAAAAACATATTTTAAAAAATATTGCTGCTATAATATTGTAAATGAGTTTACATGTGTTCAAAACTAGCTCTTTTAAGTCTTGGGCACAGCTCTCTATGTTGCTTGTTTGTGAGGAAGTTTAGGATGGTCACTCAAGTGTTTCCATGTGGTTATTGCTCATACTGATACCTCAGAAATGTGTAAAATCAGAGAAGTTTGTCGGTATATACATTTTTTTTAGCAGTGGTCTGCCTTTATCTAATGGGCAGTAATGTGTTCCAGGCATTTCCTGTTAGTAAGTACAAATAAAATCATGAAATTATTAAGCCTTCAAAACATGACTCCCCAAGCCAATACATTTTTCTATTAGCTCCTCTCTCCATCCTGTGGCACCCCACTTCTGCAGCCTTAAGCTTCAAGTGCCTATCTCTCCCCAGTCCCTCCTCCTCAGCAAGAACTGTTAAAATCATTTAAACTAAAGTGAAAGTGACTATCCTGTCCAGAGATACAGTATTCACCTCTTAACAGACCACAGCCTTAAGCCACAGCAATAAAACAGAGTAGGGTTTTAGGTACCCATCAAAGTAATGGAGGCTCTTCCCAACTCCACAGTCACTGTCCACTCAGAAAACCGGCTCCATTAATGCACCCATAAACACCTACATGGGCTGTTTCTGAATTCTGCAGCTAGAAAATCAAGTCTCCAACCTTTGCAAAAGCATTGTAATAAGGGGATTTGTGCACCATTTTTTGGTACCACCGTCCTCTTGGTAAACAGACACAGCTCATGAGTGCCAAGGCCCCTCCCAGCTCTGCACACCTATGATGCTTATATTCAAGTGGATTTTCGCTTCAGAGCTCAAGGCTGGGGTTGGGTGTTTCTGCCTCAATGGGCTTGAGGGACACCCAGCTGCAAAACTGCTCATTGCTTTGGTGAGTCAACAAGTGACAAAGATTGTCCATCTTCTGTCCCCATACTGCAAGGTCATAAGAGGTTTCTGGATTTCTCTGCAAAGCCTCGTTAAAAAGGATCCTCATGGCCCTTTAAAAATTATTCATTATGGAAAATTTCAGACATACAAAAGAAGAGAGAACGGTGTGATACACCCCCGTAAGCCCATCCTTTAGCTTTGATAATTACCAACTCAGGCCAACCATGTTTTATCTGTATCCCTATTCACCAACCCCCCTTCCCTCCCCCAATAATTTTGGAGCAAATTTCAGATGTCATATAATTTCATCTGTAAATATTTCAGTAATTGTACCCTCCTTAAGGCCAACAAAACCTGTCTCTCCAGGGAAAAGTTCCTTTCTATCTTCCCAGAGGTAGTCCTGGGCTAGGCAAGTTCAAGGGTTTGCTGAAATCTGCCCCAAGTCAGTTCTGCTCCTTGGGGAGAAAGGGACAAGCATAAAATGCCATGCAGTGGTGCCTACATGTGCAAGTTTTTTGAAGTTAGTAGGGCTGCTGCCCAGTAATTGAAATGAGACCCAAACAGAGAGGCAAGAACCATATTCATGAATCTCAATGGGATTCAGCATTTTTCACATTTAACCTTCACCAATTCTTATTTTCCTCCCATCTGACAAATAAGAAATTTAAGGCCTAAGATCACACAGCTAGTAGGTCCAAATTTAAGGCCTAAGATTACACATCTAGTCAGTCCCCCAGAGACTGACTAGATGCTAACCAAACTTAATTCCTCTTTTTCATGAGCACAGCAAGAGCACATTTCCCAGGATCCCTTGCAGCTAGGTTTGGCCATGTGACTAAATTCTGGTCAAGGTAATTTAAGCCAGTTCCCTAAAAACATCCAGGGCAATCCTGCATGCTCTTTCTCCATCCACTGGCTGAATGGAGAGAATTTCAAGGACAAGAAGGAAGAAGCCTGCTTCCTTGGGTGACTGTGTAGAGCAGTGACCCCTCCTAACCTTTATTGGTCTGTGAAATGAATAAAAAGGTAAGCTTTTATTTTGTTCTCATTTATTATGCGAAGCCACTGAAAATTGCATGATGTGTGTTAATGCAGTAATCCTACCCTGACCAATACAGTGGCACAGATGGGATTTAAACTGTAAGTTTGACTACACCAACATTCAAAGTCTTGCCCTGCACCACACTGCCTTCAGGCACAAGACATGAGAACCGACTATAAGACTCTCCTACCTGTTCAGCATTTGATAGAACTGACTGTGAGGATCTCACATTTTTGATTTGTACATCTCATAAAGTAGCCACTAGCCATGTAAGGCTATTTTAATCCAAACTAAAATTATAGTAATTAAAATTTTAAAATATGTTTCTTAATTGCACATTCAAGTGCTCAATAGCCACTTGTGGCTAATGACTATCACAGTGGACAGTACAGATGGAGAACATGTCCATCATCATAGAAATTTCCACCGAACCATGCCACCTTCGGTAGACCTGGCATTCACAATGCACCTCTTCCGAAAAGCTGGGGTGGTGCTAGCAATCAGGATGCCTCTGGCCTCACAGGCCTGTCCCCTTACCCAGACCTTGGGTCCATACTCCTCCTTCTCCAGGTAATCCCCCAGCTGTAATCTCGAGGTCCCCCTGTCCTCACTGGCAGCAGGCTCTGCCATGACCTCCCCACACAGAATGAGCCCCGCCTGCCTCACTGGGCCGCGTCTGCAGGTGCCAAACATCGGAAACCAAGACACTGGCAGGGGTCCTGGGGCCATGCTTCCTGGCCTGGGCTAGGGGATTTTCCAGAAATGGAAGCCCAGCCAAGGAGGCCAGTACTTCAGTCCATCTTTGCAAAACACAAACCCCACCATGTCGCCCCTTGGCTGAAATCCTCCTATAAATCCCCTCCAAATTAAGCAGACATCCCTTGTACGTCTCCTGTTTCGAACGCTTGTTTACTTCTGCTGCCTCCCACTTTTTCCTCCTGGGCCCCTGGCACCTTGTGCTCTGGCCACATGGAAAGTGCTGCCGATCTGAAAACTGCCGGCTGTTCTTTTATCCCCGAGTGTTTGCTCAGGCTGTTCCTTCTGCAGGAACTCCTGGCCCTCACCTCTGCTCAGCCAAGCCTTAGGCTAAGCTTGGAAGCACATCTCCCTGGAGGCCTTCCCCGCCCTGCAGCAGCGTGGGACAGTCTCCTCCTCACAGCCCTTGGCCACCTGCCCCACCCGCTACAGAACTTTCCACACTTCCCAGGCTTCCCCAGGGAGCAGGAGGAGATGCTTGCAGTTGCTTTAGGAATCAAAGCAAAGCCATCTTGAGGAGGTTTTTCTGAAGAGACTAATCCTTCTTAATCCCTCAAAACTATAAGTCTAGGTTTCTCTCTCCCCTCAAAACACGCACACGTGTGCACCCACATACGCATACACACATGCACACACCCACATGCACACACATGTGCATACAGGCTTCCCATCCATTTAACTCCTCTGCAGTCACCAGGGAGAAAAGTGGTCCCTGTAAATCACAAGCCTTGATGCCCAGAGACCTCTGCTCCTTGATCCCAAGCACCTGCTCAGAACAAATGCCACTAAATCCACGAAACAAGCCCTCTCCCCCCTTCCTACCTGCCACGGTCTCGTCATCCTGCTCTCAGGCTAGGGTGTGGCAACTACAACCCCAGCCGGTGCCCCCACGCACCGTGGGCCTTCCCTCCATGGGTGGTTGTTACGGGGTCAGGGCAGGCAGAGGGGGTGGACGCCAACTCCTGAGACAACATCACGATAAATCGCCATGGCGGCTCTTCCAGGGCTCCTACCTAGTAAATCAAATCTATTGAACAATACATTCACTGCGAATTTAAGAAGTTGTTCTTCCATTTTTTCCAGTGTATGTGTTAAATCATGCCCAGCGTCATAAAAAATGGAGACAGCCAGGCTCCGTGTGAAAAACACAATCCCCAAACAACCACATGCTTAAAGAAGTTAGAAGATGTCTCGTCCTCTCTGAGGCTCCATGGGCGCTCTTCCCACCCAGACAGACGGGAGCCCCCAAAGTGGTAAGCGCGTGACATTTTAACTAATGCCTGAGTTATTTTGCAAATACAGGTTCACTGTTAGAGGCTGGCTCTTTGCTACAGATTCCTGAAATGGACAAAAAAGGAAACACACAGCCTTCTCAGCCAAGCCCAGTGCTGCTCGGAGGGGTGGGACGGTGGCGAGGGAAGCGTGAGGGGGAGCAACTTACAGACTGTCTTCCCAGGGAGATTTCTTTTGCTTCCCACTTCTCCCTATTCACATGCTATGGAGTTGAAGTCCCAACTTAAGGTGCCGTTTTGCCCAGGAGATGTGAGTATGCTTTTTCTTATCTGCAACACCCCCATCCCACCTAAATATTAGCAGGGAAACCCTGGGGCAGAGTCTGGCACTTAATAAACATTTGAATTGAATGAACAGGTCTTCATCCAATAGAATTAGCTCAACACACCGCCCATGAATTTAACACACACTTACTGAGCATGCATGAGTTTCTGTGCTGGACATCTGGTGGTGGACAAGGTGGGCACAGGCTCTGCCTCCTCAGACCCCTGCACTAGTGTCAGGCTACTAAACCTCATTGTAAGTCACTGAAGCCTGAGGGGTGAGGAGAAGCTAGATTTACAAATTCTCAGAACGATCTCAGGTAGATGTATTATCATTTCTCAGAGGAAGAGTTAGTTGGAGGCGAGTGTCCCACAGCTGGGGCAGTGACAAAGCTAGCGTGTGTGATGGGATGTGGCTGACAGCCAGGAGATCATGGGCAGGAGGTACCTGGGCCAGTCCGAGGGGCCAGGGAAGATTTGCTGGAGGAGATGACATCTAAGCTGAGCGTGGAAAGAGGACAAGGAAGCAGCCAAATGACCGAGGGGGTGAAGTGGATACCAGACAGCCAAAACAGCAGGGTGTAGTGAGCTCAGGGGGTGCCCAGAGTGCGAGGCCAGAGGCAGGCACGCTAAGGGCTGGGAAACATGCCGAGGAGCTGGGCTCCAGCCTGCAGGCCGCAGGGGCCTCCCGAGGGCCCAGACACACGCAGATGCAGTCAGATCGGTGCTTGAAAACCTCTCCAGCCAGCAGTGTGGAGGATGGATTTGAGGAGGACCAGATGGGAAGCACGGGGACCAATTAACAGGAAAGAGAGGATGAGGGGCTCAGCTAGGGCCGTGGAGCTGGGCATAGAGAGAGGGGCGTGAGAGGAATATGCTGGAGACGAACGTGATCAGGACTCTGACTGGTTGGATGGAGCAGCCCGGAGGGTTTCAGGTCAGGCTGTGCTGCCCAGCCGGGTGACCATGCCCGACTGCGGGAAGGCAAGCAGAGCAGCTGGGGTGCAAGTGCAGCCTTCCTGGAGAGAGGGGTGGGCACAGTTCCCTCTCAGGCCCCTTTCCAGACAGAGCTGTGTATGCTGGGCTGGAGGAAGCTATCTGTGGGGACATCTGAGACCTTCAAGCAATGCTGACCCTAGGACATAGACAGGGCATCCTAAGACAGGCTCCACACTTCCTGTGGTTGGAGGGGAGTAAGTTTCCAAAATAAGGCTGAACAGTATAGAGGCGGATAGAACTGCTGATCGCCTGCGAGATAAGAGGAGAGGAAACTCCTGGTCTCATCCCCTGCCATCTCCTCTCCACCCCCTTATCGCCCCCTACCAAGCATGTGTGTGTACACACACACACACACACACACACACACACACACGCTTTATCATCCCTCAACTTCCCACCTCCCCCAGCGCACCAGCCCTTTCGCACTCCCTCTTTGTGCCGGCTGTTCTCTCTGCCTGCAGTCGGTCCTCCTCCTCCACTGGGCAGATGTCCTCCTCCTTCCAGCCCAGCCCAGATGCCAGTCCTCTCTGACACCCAGCCCACTGCCCCAGGCGTCCTCAATGCGCCTCCCCCTCATGGTGACTTCCTCCGAGGTCTTGCTTCATCACCAGCCTGAGCTCCTGAGTCTCATCTGTCTTGGCTTCTGTGGCAGCTGCACAAGGTCTGACCATCGCTGGTGCTCAGAAATGCTTGTGGGATGAATGAGCACGTCCCTGGAGGGGGGCCGGGCACACCTTCCCCAGCCCCTCCCAAGGCCTTCGCATCGTGAAGGAGGATCATCTCTGCCCTCCGGATGCTCCTGTGTCGCATGGGAAATAAGCCCACACACGAGAGAGAGAGCCGTAAAAGCAGTGCCTGCGTCATCCTCAGTCCTGCATGAACAGGTCTATTATTTCTCTGCAATCGGCCTTAATTTTATCCCCATTTTACAGATGAGGGCTCCACCTTTGGGGAAAGCAACAGCTCTTTTGGGCTGAAGATCATTTTGGGGCAAAATGAATAGACGAAGGAGACCATTTGGGGTTCTGCCCTTAACTGAGATTCCCCAAGCTGAGCACAGCTGGCTGAGCACAGCTGGCTGGCTCAGGTGAAGGCCCCAGAGAGCAGGGCGTTGGTCATTTGCCAGGTGGCCTGCGCAGTCCCTCTGGGTTTCTGACTGGCTTCTGGGGCAGGAGGGGACTGACCATTGTGGCCAGCTAGTCAGCCTCCTGGGCACCTTTCCTGCCTCCCTCAGGCTGGGCGCCTCCATCTGGCAAAGGTGGTGCTCACAGCAGGGAAAAGACGAGGGCCAGGTGGGACTGGAGCCATTGTTGTCATCTCGTCATCGTTGTCATTACCATGAATTAATGACCCCACCAGTGACACCGTGACAACAAGCCCTGGCGTTATGTGCCACGCACTGCGCTGACGCCTTACACGCATCCCTATTTTTCAGTCCTTACGGCACTTCTGTGAAACAGATACTGTCTCCATGTGTCAGTTGAAAAGCCCAAGACACAGAGAAATCCAGCCATTGGCTCAGGATGGTTAGCAGAGCTGGGCCTTGAAACCAGCCTGAGTCCAGAGCCCCTACTCTTAGGTATTGCTCTGCGGGGAGGGGCCAAGGCTGACGCACTCTGCCAGCCACGGAGGACACAAGCGGCGAGGAGACAGGAGGCCAGGCCTGCTTGTAGCTCAAAGGCCCACACCCCTTCCAGGCCTCTCCAGCTCCCAGCAGGGATGGGCGTCTGCTCCTTGGCAGGTGAGAGCTCTGAGGAGCCCCCAAAAGTGCAGGTGAATGGGGGTGCTGGGTAGCTGAGGGCAGTGTCCTCCCAGTCCCCCAGTCCCGGTCACCATTCCCCCAGCCACGGCCTGTGGATTGCTGCCTCTCTTGGATGCCTGGCTCGCTGCTGTCTGGAGCCTAATCCCCATTCTGGTGGTTTTGGTTGCTATGGTAATTGAATTCACTTAAAGTTGTCTCCAAGTGAGTCTGTCTCCCTTTCTGCCCGCAGCCTGGGAGGGCCGGAGCCCAGGGCTGAGGGCAGGAAGGAGGAGGCTTGGTGGCCGGGGGTCCTGTGTGTTTCTCCTCATTCAGATGTCCTCCTCAGGGGCCAGCAGAGGAGGACCATGGAGAAGTGCTCCCTTCCATCTCTCTCCATCTTCCTCTTTGCCACCTTGCCCTCCTGCAGAGCGTGGAACTGTCAGGCCAGGACTGGTGGACACAGGGCTGGGTGGGCTGGGTGGGCTGGGTGGGTGGGAGGGCGGGGCGGGAGGCACTCTGAGAGCCTCTTTCCTTCCTCAGCGTTTCGTTTCTCATTCAACAAACACCACAGCTGACTGTGTTCTGGGCACTGCTGGTTGTGAGGTGGTCTCTCTGGAGGCAGCTCGGGATCCAGGGCCCCCAGAAAAGCCCCTAATAGCACGTTTCCAAGTGGCCAAAAGGCTGGGATTTCAGGGGAATGGCCAGCCAGGGTCAGGCGCTGACAGGGAGACTAGGAATTGTGGGAAACTCCCATTCCTCCTTTCTCTGTTGGAGGGAGGTTCAGCGGACTGAGCTGGAAGCAGAACGGACCGTCGCTGAGTGGGACGTGAGGGGCAAACCTTAGGCGTTCCCTCTACCCGTTTTAATGCAGGAGGGTTTCTGATGTGATGTCAGAGCTGCCTGAGGGTGTGTAGGTGTGAGGAGCCCTCCCTGGATGAGAAGGGTGGGGCAGAGGGGCGACAGTAGATTGCGGCGGCTGTGTGTGTGCAGGTGTCAGCCTGTGAGGGAACTGCTAGCTGAAGCAGACAAGGAGAATGTTGATGGAGCTTCAACTGTGTGCCAGGCACTGGGCTCTGGGCTCCGAAGACCTTGAGGAGCTCACGATCTGAAAGGATGACAACTGAGCAGAGCCCAGGGTGCAAAGCACTGGGGGCAGGAGCGATGCACCCTGGGAGCCCAGAGCTAGGAGAAGAGGGTGGGGTGCCCAGGAAGAGTGCACATGGGCGGGTGGGCTGAGTAGCGTTTTCAAGGGTGAGAAGTTCTGGAGGCAGAAAGTTACTCGTGCAAAGACAACAGCGTGAGCAGGACCACAGAGCAGTGGAAATGAGCAGCAGGTGGGAGTGTGGGCTGAGCCAGGGGAGCGCGGGAGCCAGCAGGCCAGGCCAGGCCGGGCCGGGCCAGATGACGGAAAGCCACGCTGGGTTGTACCCGCAGGCCACGAGGGGTTACTGAGGCTGGACCTGTGTTTTAGCAGAACGTCTCTGGCAGAGCTAGAAGGGAGGGTGGAAGTGGGAGATGGGGGCTGGGCTGGGCTGTTGAATCAGCGATGAAGGCACAGCCAGCCGAGAAGGGGAGCAGCAGCGTCTGTGAACCCCGGTGACAGGATTGGTTGTGGGGTGTGTGCGGGAGGGAGGGAAAGCCAGAGAAGCTTCTTTCTGTGCGTAGTGTCTGGGCAGGGAATGGACGTCAGTTCGCGGGAGCTCTGGGTGGGATGGGTGGGGTAAGGAGGCTGGAAGAGTCTAGGTCACATGCCCTACAGGCAGGAGGAGGAATATTTCTAGCCCTGGGGAGAGGGCTGCTTGTTAGAAATGTGCACATGGGAAGCATCGGCCTAGAGGTGACCGCCAAGCTCAAGAGAGAAGACCCTGCCCTGGAGAAGGCGCAGAGCGGGGGTGAGAGGAGGCGAGAGGAGGGGGTGAGAGGAGGCGCCCTGAGAGTGGGCAGGCAGGGCAGGCAGTGTCTATCCTACTGGAAGGTGGAGTGGCCTGGAGCGGCTGGTGGGAGAAGCAAGCGTGTGCGTGGTGGGGCTTCAGGAAGACGCTGCTGAGAGGAGGCTTGGAACATGGGTGGGGAGCCGTGGCTCTCAAACCCGAGTGCCTCAGGGATCCTGTAAATACAGATCACCACGCTCCACCCTGGACTTTCTACCACATTAGGTCCAAGGTGGGGCCCAGGCGTTTGTATTTCTAACAAGATCCGAAATGCAATGTGATGCTGCTAGTCTGAGGACCACTTTTTGAGAACCACTGAATATCAACAGTCTAGATGAGAAGGCTCAAGTGCAAGTTCATCCAAGTTGGAGAGGAGAGGAGAAAGCCGGGCTCTGGTCACAGAGCAGAGGTGGGGGAAGGTGGGGAATGTAAGGCCGCTCCTTGGAAACAGAACAGATGCCACTGAGGACCCAGGGATGGGATGGGGAGGAGGGAAGCCAGAGGGCAGGCAAAGGAGGGGCAGGCCAAGGAGGGCTCAGGATGCGATGGCACAGAGGAGGGAGCCTGAGAGACTGCAGCCCCGGCCATGAACATGAGATGGAGAGGATGGCGGTGAGTTAGGCAAAGAGGAGTGTGGGGACTAGAACCAGCCTCAGGGTCCTGTTCGGCGTCCTGGCCCAAAGTCTAGAGTCCGTCCTCGAGAGCCACATCCCCGTCCCCATCCCTTCCTTCTAAGCTGCTGGAGTCACCACCAGCCGCTGCTGTGAGATCCTGGACAAGTTACTTAACATTTCTGTGCTTCCCTTTCCTCATCCAACAAATGGAGATAATACTACCTACCGCAGATTTGTTGCAAGAATTCAATGCAAACTCAATGCATACAAAGAGCTTAGAAGCGTGCCTGCCACAGAATAAACCCCCAGAACGTGTTAAATATCATCACCAGCATCATCATCACCGTCATCACCATCTTCATCATCATCACCATCTTCATCATCATCACCATCCTCACCATCATCACCATCTTCACCACTATGATACTTATTAAGGTCAATGACCATCTTGTTCACCTTCCCAAGCGGAACAGAGGCAGCACCTAATACCCTGGGTCGTCTCTCTGGGGGCTGTGCTGAGCACAGAAGACTGGGTGCCTTTTCATTTTCCTTCCAAGATCTCAGATCAGAGACCTGCGACTCACTGAGGAGGCCCCTGACGCCCTTGCTGGACCCCCTCGTGGGTGACCGCCCTGCCAGGGGAGGCACAGGACTTGTTTTCTGCCAACGGAGCGAGGCCATAAAGAAATTCCAATCCATCGGTGCCCAGGAGAACATTACCAAGATAGACGAGACACCATGGGCAGTATTTAATTATGACCAGGCAGAGCAAATAGGAGGGACGCAATAAAAATGCTAATCAGGGAAGAAAAAGAAAGCAGGCTTCATTTTCTTCCAGAATAGACTAGAGCCCATTTCCCTCCTACCACCCTCCCCCAGACTCCACTCCCAGACCCCAAATGAGTGTCACAGGCCTGGTTCTGATGGTGACTTGGTGACAGGTGAGTCCATTTAGCCCTAGTCCCTGCTTCCTTCCTCCTGCCTCCCGGTTCCTAGAAGAGCCCGCAGAGGGAGGGCGGCTGGCTTTCCTCGCAGGCACTTCAGCCAGAGAGAACTTGGAAAGTGAATGAAGCTATTATTCAGGACTCAATTCCATGCTCCAATGGGCACTGTAGGAAGGGACCAGCCAGCCCCCCTTCCCCATCCAAATCTGCAGGAGGTGGGGGTGCGGCTGGAGAAGGGCCCCTTGACTGGTCGGAACTCATCATCTCTGGCCTGGAAGCCAATCCAACTCAGACCCTCTTAGGAAGAGACGGGGGACACTGGCCAGGCCCAATGCCTTGTATTCCCAATTCCATCCGACTTGGCTGAACTCAACTTTGGGGCATGATTCAGGGTTTTGCAGGCTGTTCCTGTCTCCCTCCCAAGCTGGCTGACTCCTTGGGTAGCCGATCCTTCCTTGCTCGCTTGCTCAATGTCCACGTTGCTGCCAAAGACAGATTGATGTCTCTCATTTCCCTCGGTCTCCGGGAGGCCTGGGCCAGCCTTCCGGCTGGTTTTAGGTAAAACTTGCTTCTTTGCTGCCTCGAGGATCTGACTCAGCCCAGGCCTTTTCCCCAGGCTGCCCTCCTCTGTTTGCTGGGCTCACCCTGGCTGGTGTCCATGTGATTTACTGCTCTCTTGAGTCTCTCTCTTGCCTCCTTAAAACTTGTGCAGCCACGAGCCCTTTCCGACATCAGCAGGGCAGGAATCAGCCTGAGGACTGTCTGGTGTCGTCCTGGACCCTCTCTGCACGCTCTAGGGAGGCAGCCGCAGACCCTCCCCTTCCGGCTACTGTCTCTCCCTAGAAAACAGCTGTTGGATAAACCGTGTACACACTGCCCATTTACCTGCTGTGGGGTCTTGGACAAGTTTCTTAACATTTCTGTGCTCTGGTTTCCTCACCCAACAAATGGAGAGAACAACATGACCTCCCGCAGATTTGTTACAAGAATTCAATGCAAATGCATACAAAGAGCTTAGAAGCGTGCCTGCCACACAACAAACCCTCAGAAAGTGTTAAATATCATCGCCGTCGTCATCGTCATCTATATGATATTTATCATCAAGGTCAATGACTGTCTATTTGCCTGCATGTCCAGGTACTTGACAGAGTGTCTGGCGTGAATAAACACTCAATCATCACTGAACCAATGAATAAATGTACTCTTAAGCTAATTCTTCCAACGACATTCCACTTTTCAGAAAACTTTAGATTTAGATTTACAGAGAGGACCCGCACACCGATGCCAATGCTGAGGGATAAACGGCTGAAGGTGGGTTCCCCGCGTCTTGGGGGAGGGTTCAGGGTGAGTGCTGGCTTTCATGTCCAGACAGTCAGCTACGCAGAGTACAGCTCGCCTGGCCAGCAGCTCCTAGGGACTGTCCCTAAGGTGGAAGTTCCCTTCTAACTTTAATGCAATAGAGCCTTAGAAGCCAGCCAGGAGGAAGGAGACAAAGAAACGCTCCTCGCGGCCGGAACAATATTCCTGGGTCCACCCTGGGCTCCAAGGCATCACAACCTGCAGCGGGTCAACCGGACGAGCAAGTGGGCCAGGGCCTTTCTTCCCTCTCCCTTCTGTTGGTATTCTTTTTAAAATGGATTATTTTCACATGGTTCAAAATGCAAAAGGTCCTAAAGTCTACATGTGGGAAGACCCTCTTTGTCCGCAGCCATCTGCACGTCCCTTGGCACAGCCCGTCTCCAGTGACCCGAGATACCTCCAGAGGCATTTCATGCCCCTTCAAGCCAGCACGCCTAGTCTCCCTCCTTTACACAGATGCCAAGCCTGCCTTACACAGCTATGCGCCTTGAACTTTCTTCACTTAATATATTTTGGAGATTATTCGATATCAGTATTCTTTTTGTGGCGACACAGTGTTCTATTCTAATAAATTCATTTGCTTTACCAGCCCATTTCAGTCTTTCTACTCTTTACCTTTCTACTCTTTAACTTTTCATTGAGCAATGCTGTAATGAATCTACCTGCTGTGGGCAGGTGGATCCGTAGGAGGCACGTGACTATATCTAAAGATGAATTTCTATTCGAGGAATTGTTTGGTCGAAGGCTTTGCCCATTTGTAAATTTCACGGTCATTGACAAATTGCCTTCCATCGATGGCCTATTTTTTTTAGAGATGACAAAACTGGAATTTAAAGAGGGTAAGTGACTTGACTAAAGTCATATAGGTTGCAAATAAAGGAACGGGTGAGAACTAAGGTTTTTAGGATTTCAGCCCAAGACTCTGGGCTCAAAGAGATCAGGAACATGTAAGAAAGAGCAGATTCCTGAACTGTAACAAAACCTGCAGTTTTGCAGAGTCAACATTATATACTGTGGACGCAACTTTGAGCTGCCCTGTGGGAACCCACAGTCTAGAAGGAGAGAGACAAGAAGCACTTTGGGTTTAGCATCTGCAATAAGGACAAGAGACAAGGATACACGTTGAGAATATGGGAAAGGCCCCCAATCAGCTTTGGCTTCCTGGAAGAGGAGGCAGTTAAGATGACATTAGACCATTGAGCAATGTCCTCCGCAACGTTGCTTATGATTTTCCTCTTCAGCACTCACTAAGTCCCATCCCAAACCCTTCATCAATATTATTAGTAAGCAGCAAAATAGATCGCCTTGTGAAAGCATGGTGTAGATGGAATAATAATAAAGGCTACCACGAGCTGAATTCCCACCGTGTGCCAGCCAGTGCCCTGGAGCAGGTGACACTCCCAGGTGTGCATTGGTGCCTGCATCTCTCAAATAAAATGGCTAATCTGCTGACCTCCCACTCCTCTCCCGTCCTCACATCAGCCTTGGGAAGTTCCACTTTGAGAGAAGATGTCACAGAAATAATAATACTGATTGTCGTTCACTGTTACAGTTTTCCAAGGTGGTTTTACATGTTATTTTATGTGCTCTTCATAACAAGGATGTGAGGGAGGGAGCTGGGGGGGTACTAGTCTCTTCTGGAGGTGGGGAAACTGAGGCTGGGCCAAGGTAGGTTGCTTAGCTCAAGTGCCACTGGGCAGTGGTGCAGCCTGGGCTGGCACAGCCTTCGGTCCTGACACCTGACTCTTCCATCTGTGATTCCACATTCACCCGAAGGCATTTCAGTTGGGAGCAATCCGAAGTCCTGTGTCCTCCAGGAGTCTGAACTTAACTGGCCTTCGAGGCACTGCCCACCTCCCCCAGCACCTCCCAGAGCACACGACGTCTTCCCCTGGCTGCTGGGGGTCCAGTCTGCCCTTGCCCAGCCTGAGACTCCAGGACCTGCCCGGACCATCGTATATGGCCTGTTTCTGGGTCCCCTCTGCTGTCCTCTGTTCAACAACCAGATGCCACCTGCTGGCCTCCCTGATGCCAACCACATGTTAGAATGGCTGTCTAGCTTCCATAACATCATTTCCAGATACTTCTCTGTCTGCTGGGTGGCCCCTCTCCCACAGCCTACGGCAGGTTTGCCCCTAAGCTGCTCACCCACAGTGGGATGTCCCACTCCAGGCCCAGACTGGTGACTTGGGATGTGATTGATGCTCTAAATGCTGTTTCAACAGCCCCCCCCCCCCCCCCCCCCCACCGCCGCCGCCCTGCTCTAACCCTCCATTCAAGGCTGGAACTGATGCGCTGGGTAAGCGGTGATGTGGTTTCTGGGGGCCTGTTGGTCCATCTAGAAAGCGCCCGAGGTTCCCAGTTTTGCAGGTATGAGTAAGAACACAGCCATTTGAGGGACGGCTCTGTCTGAAAACAGACATGATTACTATTTCCATCACCTTTTTAATCCTTTAATCACACATTTGCAGCAGGGAGCCCGGTCGGGGTGAGTCCATTTATATAAACAGCAGGCTATATGCCAGCCAGGCTTAGAGGAAAAGTAAGAATCATTTCGTGACCAGAAAAATGAATAATCCAGCGACTTATCCCCAAACAGTTCACATCAAGCTGCTGGGACTTGTGCTCACACCATGAGGGCTTTGGCGGAGACCCAGCACCCCTCCAAGGCCCCGGGTGCTGGCCTGAGCCCTCAGCTCTGTTGCTGGGCTGGGCGGCATGGAAGGACCGGGCCCCTGGGCAGCTGGCTGCCCCTGAACAAGGAACCTCCCAGGTCTCTAGCCCTTGGGTCCTGGTATTAATCTGGAAGCCCACCCTGTCATGGATGGAAAAGGAGGTTCCGAGATCATTGTCTGGAATGGGTGGGTCCCTAAACAGATAGAGGGGTCTCCCTTCCTTTTGAGATAATGGGAGGATGGGACAGATGGGACTAGGGCCCCACAAGGAGACGGGGAACATCCAACCAGGGCTTCTCCATGTGAAACCGAGGCTTTAACCAGTGGCCCAGTTGGCAGAGGCAGAGCGGGGCCTTGGCGACCCTCTATTCTGAGAAGGCCATCAGCCTGGGAAATACACCCTAACTCTTTTTTTTTTTAAATATATTTTATTGATTTTTTACAGAGAGGAAGGGAGAGAGATAGAGAGTTAGAAACATCGATGAGAGAGAAACATCGATCAGCTGCCTCCTGCACATCTCCCACTGGGGATGTGCCCGCAACCCAGGTACATGCCCTTGACCGGAATCGAACCTGGGACCTTTCAGTCTGCAGGCCGACGCTCTATCCACTGAGCCAAACCGGTTTCGGCAACTCTCTTAATTTTAGATAATTCCTCAAGCTGAGGCCAGTCTCCCCTCCCAGGATTGGCTTACTTGTATGTTAGAATCTCTTTCCTGATCTGAATGGGCCTTATCGCTCGCTATCGCTGCCTAACAGACCACCCCACAACGAAGCGGTGCGCAGCAGTGAGCAAATATTTAGCTCACAGTGTGTGGGCCACCTGCGGCCAGCTGGTCTTGGACAGACGTGGCTGCACAGTCGGAACACAGCTCTGCACCCTTCTCCTCCTTCTCCTGGGACTCATGGAGATAGCAGAGGTACTGAAAGGTGAGTAGAAACGTGCAATGCCTCTTAGAACCTAGGCTCAGAGCTGTCCCACTGTCCTAGGGCGAACGGCAAAGCTGAGAGTGGGGAAATGGACTCTCCTCCTTTATGGGAAGAACGGCAAAGTCCCAGTCAAGGGGCTAATGACACAGCCCACATGCACCCAGCCAGGTGGCAAGTTGTGCTCCATCCCAAGAAGCCCCTCCCCTAATTTGCTCAGGCCTGGGAGATGCGGGATGGACAGATGACAGGGACCCTCAGAAGAACTCAGCCCAGTGTCACTTGGACTCTGACTCCCTGTCCATCTGTCTCTGGGTGGAATGTGGGCCCATAAGATTAGGAAGACAAAGTTTGCACTCAACCAAATGATACTTCAATCTCAGGAACTGTAGTTTTCATGTCTCATATTTTCCTGGGAAAATAAAGTGGCCAAAGGAACACACAGCAGGAGTGGAAAATGGAAACCTCTGCAAATTCAGGGCACGAGCCCCAGGTGACTGCCGGATGGGAAGCGTGAACCGGAGAGATGAGCAATGCTGAGCCCAACCTCAGCCCGGACCACGCCTGGAGCCAGGACCTTGTAAATGACCGGAACGATGATCACACAGAATCTCGATAGAGGAGCCTGGCCTTCCCAAGAGCCTGAGCTCCTCAAGCCGGCGAGTTCAAGACACAGATGGTTAAGTTACCCGGGGCAGAGCGGCCGTGAGCTTGGCTACGGCAACATCGGCTCTCACGATTTTCCAAAAGTCTGCACGTGAAACGTTCCCTTCCCAGCCTTCTAGCCCTCGGCGCCCCCCAATTAAACAAACTCTTGTTTCCTTTCCTGCCATAGAGTCTATTATTTCACCGTGCCTCGTTTATGAGAGGTTCTGGAATTGGGGTTGTGTGCAGTGGCTGATGACTCTTCGCTATTACCCTCGCTCATTCTCTGTGGCATTTCAACACTTCAGTAATGAATTACCTCTACCATTTCTGGCACAAAGAAAAGAGGGCTTAAATTAATTTTCAGCAAGGGATACGATTGGTCCCGGCAACTTCCTCCCACTGTGTTAACATCAATGTCATGTCTCGTTAAATGCCGATAAACAAGTGCATCACTGTAACAAGCCACAAATTGGCTTATTGACACCCCCGTCAGCTGTTCTCTGCTTCCCAGCCCCCCAGCTTTACAGACACATGGTGGTCAGGCACAGTGGGGGCCCCGGGTTTGCTGCTACTCGTTTTTGCTGGGTCTGACTCTCATGTTACAATAGATTGTATTAGTTTGGGTTCTCCACCCTCTGGGGTTCAGGTGGCTGCTCCACGGAGGGGGTGGGCTCCCTCCTCTTCCCCATCCTCCCCAGCTTTCTCAAGCAATGGCCTGTTGGCTGTTACTAGGGCAATCCTCACCAGCAAAATCAGCCAATCACACCACCAAGGCCAAAACTGCCACTAGCCCTATCACCTGCCCACTTAGTGTGCTGTTGGGACCCAGGAGATCAGGCAATGTCTTAGGTCAGCAGTCGCCAACCTTTCCGACATCACAGACCACCAGTGGTCCGCAGACCACCAGTTGGCGACCGCTGTCTTAGATGATGCCCACCATGGACAGCCAGCCCTCACTCCACAGGTGACCTCATCTAGTCTTTTGTCTCCATCCAGACCTCTTCCCGAACTCCCGCTTCTCACCTCCACTGGACGTCGAATGGAGATCTCACACTTAATCTGTCCCCAGTCAGGCTTCTCCCTCTGACCTGCTCCTCCACGGTCCTTCCCGTCTCAGTCAGTGGCAGCTCCTTTTTGTCAGATATTCAAGCCAAAAACCTGGTGTCCTCCTTGCTTCCTCTTTCTTTCATCCCCACATTCAGCCATCAGCAAATCTTACTGGCTCTCCCTTCAAAATACACCCAGAATCTAACCCTGCTTGGGACCTCGCTCCCTCTCTAGTCCAAGCCGCCAGACTCCTACGTGGCCTTACTGGGTCCGCCCGCCTGCAGCACCCTGTCGTCCCCCCCCCCCCCCGCCCCCCCCCCCCCCACCTTCTAGTCTCAACAGCAGTCAGAGTGGTCCTTTCCAAATGTGTGTCAGATCACGTCACATTCTTGCCAAAATCCTCACTCGGCGAAAAGCCCATGTCCTCACATTGGCCTTCAAGGCCATAGGAAGCCTGGCCTCTCGGCTCTCTGGACTCACCTATCCCCTTGTTGCTCACTTTGTTCTGGCTGTTCCAGTCTCCTTGCTTTTCCTCAAGTCTGCTAGGCACACTCCTACCTCAAGGCCTTTGCAATTGCCATTCCCTCTGCAAGCAATGCTTTCCCCTTCCACTCTATTAGGCCTTTTCACCAAGGCCTTCCCTGACATTGCTCCCTCCACCCCCAGCACTGACACTCCCTGCGTCTTCTTTGCCACATTTATCACCATCATACTTTACTTTTGCAGGTGTCTGTCTTCTTCACTACCATGTTAAGTTCCATCAGAGAAGATCTTTTTTCGAGGGGATCTGTTTGTTCATTGCTAGTTCAGCATATAGCAGGAACATGAGAGCTATGAATGAATG
The DNA here is from genome assembly GCF_028538775.1 of Myotis yumanensis. NCBI lineage: Eukaryota > Metazoa > Chordata > Mammalia > Chiroptera > Vespertilionidae > Myotis > Myotis yumanensis. The sequence continues at coordinate 6,907,005 of NW_027223768.1, forward strand.
AATGAATGAATGAACGAACGAACGAACGAATAAACGAGTTCCATTACCCTTCTCAATCCCAGCTGGAACCTCAGGCAACCATGGTGGCCTGATGGCAGGCAAGCCCAAGAGAGGGGTCCAATTCCCTTCTCCTGACAGCTGTTCCCTTAGGGCAGAATATTCTTCTCTCGCTTCATCAAACTCCAGCTCATCCCTGAGGGGTCAACTTAAATATCGCTTCTTCAGCCGAGGGGACTAAATTAGGCTCCTTGCTAAATGCTGCTATCGTTCTGGTATTTCCTTTTGCGGCACTTTGCATGTTCAGCATTGTGTGATAAATTATTCATAGCTGTTGTTTAATGTCCACTTTCCCTATTAGGCTGTGAGTATCACCGGGCGGGTCTGCGTTAGTCTCTGCTCGCTGTCAGGTCCTGGCCCACAGCACGTGGCTTGGCACTTGTGTGTGCTCAGTTAGTGACAGTTGACAGTTGAGAGAAATGGGGTGGAAGGTGTGCAGTTAAAGCTAGAAGACACAGGGAGGCCTTGCTATGGTGACACAGGGCAGACCCTCACAAACAGCTACTGACTATTCCAATCAGAGAAGGACACCATTCCAAGCAGGGACCAAGGCCAAGTTCACCTGAGCTGTGAACTCTGACTGGGCTGCTTGTTGTTGCCTTATGGGTTCAGTTTGCTAACCCAGCTCTCAGGAGGCCCCCTGCCCACAGTCAGGATGGAGGACCTATGGGTAAGGAATGCATTTTCCACTCATTAAAACCCCACACAACTTTAGAGCCAGAGGAGACCATTCAATCCTGTGCGCTCATCTTACAGAAGAGAAAACTGAGGCTCAGCGAGATGAAATGACCTGCCTGAGGTCACACAAATAATTAATGACAGAATGGAGCTGAAGACCCAGAAATCTGGTGTGAACACGTCATCTTTTCACTACGTCACAGTGGTGCTTCTCCCCGTGCACGCCCCCCCGCCCCCCAAATACAACTCCTTCTTTTAAAAAAAACTCAACACTGACATTAAGAAATGAAAGAGTGTTTTAAAAAGTGAACTGGACAAGAGGTGGAGAAAAGGAAACCCTGCACACTGCTGGGAGTGTAAATTGGTGCAGCTACTGTAACTGTATTTTCTTGTCATTACAATTTTTAATAACATTTTCTTTTCTCTAGCTTACTTGCTTGTAAGACTACAGCATTTAATACATATAACATACAAAATGTGTGTTAATTGGCTGTTTATGTTATTGGTAAGAATTTTGGTCAGCAGAGTAGGCTATCATATTAAGTTGTCGGGGAGTCAAAAGTTATACTGGATTTCTGGCTGTGCAGGATTGGGTGCCCCTAACCCCCACGTTGTTCAAGGGTGGTCGATTTGGGGGGAGTAGTAACAAGTCGGGGTGCTGCATGACCGAGCCTCTGCAGGCATCTTCAGTCTAAGCTCACACTGTTGTCCCCTCCCCACTGCACTCTAGACACGATCTTCGTCCAGCTCCTCGCCACGCCAAGAGCGCTGCCTCCTCAGGGCCTCTGCACAAGCCGCTCCCACTGGCTGGGAAGCTCTTTGCCCCCATCTGCATTCCTAAACCAGCGAAGAGGGGCAGCCTGCCTGCTGTAGTCGTGGCACAAACTGGGGAAGGAGGCACAGAAAGGTGCTGGCTGGGAAGAAGCAGTAGTGACCTGAGTTTCTGGGAGCCCCGCCTACTGGTTGGTCAGTTTCCCTGGAGGTCATGTAGATGTTGCCATTTTTTGCCAAGGAGGTGATGAGTGATCTAGGCAAAAGATCTCTCTCTCTCTCTCTCTCTCTCTCTCTCTCTGTCTCTGTCTGTCTCTGTCTCTGTCTCTCTCGGCTCTGCTGTGGGCAGGAGGGGATGCTCTGTGCAGAGTACAGTCTCGTTGCATCCTGGCTGCAGGTCCAGGTCTTAGTGGGGCTTCAGCTTTGCACTCGAGAAACTGAAATAGAGCGGCTGCAGGTGGAAAAACACCACCGCTTCATACATTTTGAAGGACAGTGAAAAAAGACCTTGGCCCCAAATCAGATTGTTCCTGATCTAAAATTAAAAGTGACTTAAGCCCGAACATTCTGGAAGAAGGGCGCATGGTGGTGGGGAGGTTGGGATAGCTTTCCCACCTCGTGGCTGGGAGCAGACGTTTCCAAGATTTCCCTGGACAGGATTTATTTACCGTCTTTAAGAAAAAGTTGCACTTTGCATGAAGATTTGCAAATGCCAGGCACACGGCATGCCGGGTGCCCAGCCAAACCTCTTGTGGTTAGCCTAGAAATGAGATCATTTCACAGTAAGAAGGAGGTCAGGTTGCAAAGAGGGGAATTCATTTGGCTGCCTCGATATGTAGGCTGCTGTAAAACCACAGGACGAAGTTTTGTTGGCCTGTAATAGCAGCAGGCCCTGGACACGAACGAGAACGCCTAACGTATCTACTCCCATCTCCCCACCTATGTCTCTCCTATGTGCTTCCGCGTCCAGCTTCTTAGAGATGATTGGAATTCCCTTTTGCAAGACAGGTGGACCATAAGAAACTTCCCAAAGTTGCTAATGCACTCTCCCGAACTCAAAATGTGCACATAGGAGAGGGTCACGCCTACCTCTCCTACATCACCCTCTTTGCAGAGCCAGTGTGAAAAAGGAGGGCTTCTCCTTTGCCAGCCAAACTCTCAGAGGAGGAGCCTTGCCCACCCCTCCCTATCTGACCCAACCAGGAGTTAGGGAGCACCTACTATGTGCCTAGGGCAGAGCCCAGCGTCCCAGAAGCATGGAGAGCCCACGTGGCCAGTTCCCTGACCTGAATGCATTTGGATCCTTTTTGGAGAGACAGGTGGATATGACATGATTAGTGAGCAAGGCAAGGTGTTGGTTCATGAAAATGAGTGGGGATCTAACCGAGCCAGAGCCCCAGTGGGGCACGCAGCAGCTGAGGTGGCGAAAGGGCTCCGTGGGCCAGGCGTGCTGAGGAGACTCAGTGAAGAGGCAGGACTGAGGGTGGGGTCATTTCCTTTGCATCTCCATCTACACTGATTTCTGTTTTGTCTCTGATAAAATTCTACCCAGCTTCATGCCAACGGAAGCACACTCAATTCAAACGTTGGGCTTCCCGAGGTATACCAGAAGGCTTTGCTGATGCTGCTAAAAATGGCTGGGCTCTTGGTCCTCCATAAAGCAAAGTTAGTGAGGGCTGCCCTGCAGGCCAGAGGACTAGCATAGCACCACACTATATGAAGGGGCTGTGCTAGGCACCCGACAGACCAGGGATTAAGTGTCAGCTGTTACTTCAGCTTGTATAACAAATTCAAGTCCTCAGAGCCTGACTTTCTCAACTGTGAAATGGGAATAACAGCGCCTGTTTCCTAGGTCTGTTGTGAGGATTAAACACAGTGAGTACTTCATGTGCATGTGGAAAATGAGCATCTGACACACAGTAGGTGCTCGGTATCTATTTACTGCTGTTATTCTTCTTCCTTTTGGAATTCTAAAATGCAAATCCTTTAGCAACAGGGTGTCCTAGCAACCAAAATATAAACAAACAAATAAACAAATAGGATATCAAGAGCTCATAGACTGTACTCACATGTTGATGGTCACCCCAAACCATGTGGCTTCCCTATTCATGTGGGTCCTACTGGGGGAATCACTGTCCGGCTCTTCCCTGGAAAGGACAGAGATACAAGACCCCCCTCCGGTCGTTACCCCTGTTTGTCAATTCTGGCCTCTTAGTGGAAAGGGTATTGAAATGAACCACAAAGTATATTCTCCCGTCTCTTCTGTTTGTTTGTTTGTTTGAAAGCAAAAAGGAAGCGACAGGCTTAGAGCACATTTCAGATCCATAAAAGACAAATTAATCATTCCCAAGCAGAAGCTGACCTTTAGCTGGCCCCAGCCTCTGTGCCCGAGCCACAGCTGCACCTGCTTTGAAGATGACAATATCCACTTGCTAAATACTAATAATTAGTCACCAAAGCGGGATAAAGAATGCAGAGCAAAGTGAACCTGCAATTACTGTACTTGTGTGCATCCCCTGCGCCCTTGGAGAGCCAATTACCCCGGCGCATTACCATAATTGGACTGACATGCTAACGGCGTCCTCCGTTCTTTGAAAGTGTCACCGTCCCCCTTTCCTGCCCTCACACCCCGAGCCTGGCCCGTTGGCACAGTGACTTATGGCTAGGGCTGGCTTAAGATGCCAAAGCTATGTGTCCTCTGAGGGTGCAGGGGGCTTACCAGATGGCCCATGTGCAGGCCAAGCATAGGCACAGAGGATTCTGGGATGAAGGTCATTGCTGCCCCACCCCCCACTTCTCCCTTCCGCAGCTTCATTTTTAAGGGAAGAAGACACAATATGCAAGTGGCTGCATTGACCAACAGTCAAGTGTCCCATGTGTCCCAATGGGGGGGCCACCTGTGCCACTTTGACTCTACTCAGCAGAGGCCTGAGCCATGAGAGACAGGTGTGTGGCCTGATTAACGGGGCTGCTCAAAGAAGGATGCTCCCAAACTTATAATCATAAGCAAGGACAGCTATCCCTGACAATGAGGAATGGGTGGCCCTGGATCCCAGGGGACTGTGACAGAGCTTGGACAGGAGCAGGTGAGGCAGCAGGGGGACTCAGGCTGCCGCCTGCACCAGCCAGGGGAGCTCAGCACTGGTGGCAGGCCCTCCTCCCTCAGCGGCCTTCACCCTGGCCCTGCTGCCTCAGGACCATTTTTCATGAGGTGATCAGTGTCCCATCGATCGCGAGAAGACTGCTGAGTACCAGCACCAGCTTTGCGTTGGCCAGGAAGCAGGTTTCCAAAGCAAAAGTCAGCTTTTAAATGTTTGTTTGCTTCCCCTCCCCCATTCTTTCCATCTGATTTCTTTCTTCATTGAGCAGCAAGAGACTTTTTTTACAAGTCACTGCAAACTTCTCAGGGAAGAGGCTGAGGTGCGAGAACTGGGTGCAGGGATGTGGTGGAAGGGACCCTGTGTCTAGCATCCTGCCAGGGTCTCTGTGTTGTTCAAGTCCAGGGCACCACTTACACTGAGTTTGCTGTAGACAGTGCCTCCTGCAACTCCACAGAGGACACAGCAAATGGGGCCCCTGCAGGTGGGCACAGTGGTGACCCTGATGATTCACACACACACACACACCCTGTGCTCTGGACCTTATGGGCATTTCTGCAGTTCATGCATGAAATGGTCCACAGGGACAACTTCTGCTCTAATAAGCACCACAGTGTACCTGCCGAACCCCATCATAAGCACACACAGATGTGCTCCCTGGTTACCGCTGCATCACAGTATTACTCCCCGTGTGTACCAGGACTCCAGAATTATAGCACTATGGAGTCTTAGTGGAGGCTCCATTGTGGCTGTTATTATATTATGTTAGCGGATGTTATGTTGTGTTAGTGCAGTGGTTCTCAACCTTCCTAATGCCGCAACCCTTTAATACAGTTCCTCATGTTGTGGTGACCCCCAACCATAAAATTATTTTTGTTGCTACTTCATAACTGTAATTTTGCTACTGTTATGAATCATCATGTAAATATCTGATAGGCATGATGTATTTTCATTGTTATACATTGAACATAATTAAAGCATAGTGATTAATCACAAAAACAATATGTAATTATATATGTGTTTTCCGATGGTCTTAGGCGACCCCTGTGAAAGGGTCGGTTGACCCCAAAGGGGTCGCGACCCACAGGTTGAGAACTGCTGTGTTAGCGGATGTTACTGTTATGTTAGTGGATGTTACTATGTTGTTAGCAGATGTTACTATGTTGCATTAGTGGACGTTACTGTGTTGTGTTAATGGATGTTACTATGTTATGTTAGCAGATGTTACTCAATTAGTGGATGTTACTGTGTTATGTGAGTAGATGTTACGATGTTGTGTTAATGGATGTTACTGTGTTGTGTTAGTGGATGTTACTATATTAGTGGATGTTACTATGTTACCACAGCATGTTACTACACTCCATAGTGAATGTTGCTATGTTGCTATCATATGCTACTTAATACTCTATAGTGGATGATACTCCCTTAGTGGATGAATTGAGTCAGTGTTCAAGCTCCTGAACTCCAAAACCCAGTGAAAGGAAAAGAGGGAATTTATTCTTGACTCATCAGATGTCTTGTCCTCACTATCTGTATTAGTCACAGAGACTTAGACAGAAAGCTACACACATACAACAAGACAAATACTGTCACCGGCACAGAAAGACATGCAACCCCACAGGCACACGCATCCCAGGGACAGCCAGCCACTGTCCACAGGTGCACCCATGGCATAGACAGACCCAGGCAACACCAGAAGGCAAACACTTATGTCACACAAATCACATCCATCCATACATCAGCATACTCACTCCAAAGGTAGCTACAGAGAACCATGCATATGTACAATGTTCTTGGGCTGTAAATGTGACCTGGAACATGCCAGAATGAAGTCTATGCCATTACTTTACTGAGCTCTGGGGTAGGCATTCCTTTCTGGGTGGCCAACCCTTTATTGCTGGAAATATGCAGGCCAGTTGGATGTTTTTGTAGTGTGATTTACAGGACTCTGCCTGACTCCCCACAGGGCCACCTCCATTCCTTGCTCCTATCTGCCCATCACATTCCCTTGAAGAGGTCAAGCATCTCAGCACCTCCCCCGAAAGGCTGTGTACAGCTGCTAGCACCAGGGGCTGAGGGATTTCAGACACACTTCCTTCGCCCAGAATGTGTATTCTGGGGTTTCAGGAAGGAGGTAGGTCCAGGTGCTCTGACTCTGCTCCCAGAGAAGGAAGGTAGAATTCACTTCTGGTGGCAGAAGGTAATTCATTACAGCCCCAAAGGAGAAGTGCTGGGAACAGAGGCATCCGTGCTGGAGGGGAGCATCTCTAAGTGAGATCTGACGTCACTGAGCCTAATTGCTTTGTCTCCAGCTTGTCCCTAAGTCAGCCTTAGCAGCCAGAGACGAGGCTCTGAAGGCGGGTCCCTAGGAGCTGCGGGAGGGCTGTATGGCTTGACCAGCCCAGGTTGAAGAGAGGCTGGTGTGGCCTGAGCCATGGGTTACGGGGGAGAAAGGAGCGGTTCAGGGAAGAGAGGGAGGTCCCACCGCTATGATTTAAAAATCCCTGCACATATCTGTGCTTCGATATCGACTGTTTAGCCTGAAGTGGCTCCTAGGCAGGGGGCTGCTGAGGGGAGAAACGGAAACGTCTAAGAGCAGGCAGATCCGGGGAAAGGCTCAGGAACATCCCCAGGGCAGACAACATGTGTTATCTCCCATCTCCCCGCAGCCTCCGCCTCACGAGAGGCTGCTGTAGGGAGACAAATGATCCCCATTAATTCCATCAGGTAATGAGCCAGTTGGTGCCATCATTAATTATACTAATTAAAACACACTGGCCTTTGAGGTTGGCACACACTTCCGAGCCACCTCCATTTCACTTCACGCCATCTCTGCCTGGGGTGACTGGTTGGCCAACACAGGCCCCGAGATCCTGCAGAAAGAAAGCCAGGCCCCACCAGCTAACCTGAAGCATTTGTCCTCTACCTCGCTCATTCATTCATTCATTCATTCAACGAAGAAGCGATGAGCACCTACTGCCCTGGGTGCTGGGCACATGGAAATAAGACAGACGAAGAGACAGACGAAAAACCCAACTAGCACAAAGTACCAAGCAGGCTGCTATGGTGACTGGTACTTAACAATTTCTAAAGAACGTTCACAAATCTCATGGCATTCAGTCTTCAAACCCTGCGAGGGAGGCGCTCTCATCCCATTTTGCAGATAAGAAAATTGAGGCTGAGGGCCATTCCAAGGCTTGCTGCCCAAGGAGCATAGGGCTGGGACTTGAGCCCACACTCTGATTCCTGGCTCTTCCCTTTCCAGCCAGGGGAGCAGGAGAAGCTGTCTGAGCCAGTTCTGACCGGTCTCAGGGAAGCTTGTCCAAGGGGGTTACATGGGACTTAAGCTTTGGTTGATGAGCCAGTGGAATCGGTGCAGTAAAAGGGCGTCTCAGGTGAGGGTGGCATGAACAAGGCTGGGCTGGGGAGGGACACCGCCCGCAATCGGCCTCATCCTGGTGGCTATGGTGCAGGTTACACAGAGATATGCATTCGTGAGGCAGAATGGAGGCCAATCTAAAACATCCTCAAATTCCAAAAGGCAAAAGAAGTGATTCTGGACTATTTCTTTGAGGCCAAATGGAAAAATCTAGATGGCTTAGCCAAGATGAAGGCCAGATGAAGTTTATCCTCCGCATCTGTCTCGCTGTCAGAGCTGCAAGCGGCAGGAGGGTTTCATTGTTCAGACCTCTTTTTCCATCGTCCACTTCATCATCCTGCACTCTGCTCTTCCGTAAACCAAACACGCCTTCCCTGTCTAAACACTTGGTTCCAGGCCCCTCTCTCGGCCGAGCGACCTGTCTCCTCCGTCGCCTGCGCTGCAGCCTGTGTGGGGTTCTGGCCCAGCTCCAAGCCTGCCTGGTCCTGCCTCCTGGGTGTGTGCAGCCTGGCCCTTGGCCCCTTGGTACAAAAAGGCCTCTTGCCTTGCTCAGCCAAAGGGGTAGGGAGGGAGGGAGGGAGACAGAGAGGGAGACAGAGAGGGAATGAATGTGTGTGTGTTACAGGGTGAGATTCACAGCTTCGAGAAGCAGCCCTTTCATGTAATTGTCCCTACCCTGAGCGTCCACATGACCTCCTTGCTTCTGGGGAGAGCTGGACACCTGGCCCGTTCTGCCCTGTGCCCTGGCCCACAATGGTGTCTCATTTGGGCCCAGCATGTTTACTGACTACGTCAGGACCTCGGCCAGCAGGGCCGCAGTTTAACAGGCAGCCTGTGTGACGCAGGCACACGGACCGGGTCCGAGCTATTCATATTTAATGGTGCCTCCCAGCCTCCCGGAATCATGTCCTCCCGCCCTCAGCCACCACTGCCACCAGATGCACGTCCACTTAATTACAATTCATCAAGTGCTCGCCTATTAATAAAGCCTAATTAATCCAGTCACGCCACCCTGCGATGCCAGCAGAGACGCAGGGCCCGTTGGCCATCTCGGCAGCAGCCCTGAGCAGAAAGGGGTAGAAAGAGGCCTCACCCTGATGTTGCCCCTCCCCCCCCCCACAGGGCTTTGAGGGCAGCTCCTCCTCAGAGCCCAGCTGGTGCCTGGCACTGTCCCATCCCCTGCACACACAGCCTGGGTGACTGTGCCCTAGCTGCCTCCCTAAAGGATTGGAAGCTTCTTTGAGGACAGGGTGTGTTTATTCATTTTTGTCACCATCCGGCCCTCCCTCCCCGGCCCACCCCGCCGGCTTAGGCTCAGGATGGCAGCGTGTGCACCTGCATGTGCATGGCGGGGCTGGGGGCTGAGGCTGAGGGGTTGACACCCTCTGTGCACAGCCCGGGAGCAGGGCTGGGTGGCGGAGGGAGCACCAGCTTGAAGCCACCAGACCTGGACTGCAGGCCCAGCACTGCCATTTCCTAGCTGTGTGGCTTCGGACAAGTTCCTTCACCTTCTGTGCCGGGTGTCATCACCGGTGAATGAGGACAGCCCTGCCTGCATTGTATGCGGCTGTGAGGACGACAAAGTAACTTTTTCCCGCCGAAACCGGTTTGGCTCAGTGGATAGAGCGTCGGCCTGCGGACTGAAAGGTCCCAGGTTCGATTCCGGTCAAGGGCATGTACCTGGGTTGCGGGCACATCCCCAGTGGGGAGTGTGCAGGAAGCAGCTGATCGATGTTTCTCTCTCATCGATGTTTCTAACTCTCTATCTCTCCCCCTTCCTCTCTGTAAAAAATCAATAAAATATATTAAAAAAAAAGTAACTTTTTCCCAGAAAATAAATTATTGTCTATGTATAGGGAAAAGTCTCACGCCGGAAGTATTCACTTGAACACATGTTCATAAATTGAACACATTTCCGCAAGCAGCATCCGGAATAAGAAACAAACAAGGACCGCGTCAAGGACTTGCCTGGGCTCTCTGGCCACGAAGGAACTCCGTGCAGGGTCAGCACAGTGCCCGGCCCTCAGGTCGCAGACGCTCAGTGATTATTGCTCCTCCTCTCTCTCCTTGGTTCCCACACAGCCCGGCTCTGCCACCACCACAGGGCCCCCAACCAACACAACCAGCAGCACCCAACCTGTGGCGAGAGCCTCAGGAGCACCCACGCTGTCACGTCCACCTGCCCTCCATCAGCGTCGGCTCCGGAACAGGACCCAGCGTCTGGTGGCTCCTCGGAGCTCTGGGAAGGGGGGGAAGCGGGGGAGTCAGACTCCCAGAGCCGAAGGAGCCTGCAGGCCATCACTCTGAGCTCCTGACACCCTGGCTCTGCAGCACAGCCTCCAGCTTCGGCCCCATCTACACACAATCCGAGGACACGCCTGGAACCATGAAATGTCACAGTGTGGGAAGCATCTTAGGGGTCATTTAATAATTTGGTCCCTCACTATTTTTATTTTTAAAATACATTTTTATTAATTTCAGAGAAGAAAGGAGAGGGAGAGAGAGGTAGAAACATCAATGATAAAAGAGAATCATTGATAGGCTGCCTCCTGCATATTCCACACTGGGGCTCAAGCTCACAAACTGGGCATATGCCCTGACCGGGAATTGAACCCTGACCTCCTGGTTCATAGGTTGACACTCAACCACTGAGCCATGCCGGCTGGGCTCAGTCCCTCACTTTAAAGAGGAAAGACCTGAGACTAAGAGAGGGCCATACCTGCCCCAAATCACCCAGCAGGGAGTGAGGCAGACACAGGAGCCAGATCTCGGCTGCCCTTCCCTCCTCATCCCTCTCGCCCGCTGGGCCTTGGAGGAGGTCACATCTGCAAGGTGGCTCGCTGCTGGGACTGGTGGTCCCCGGGCTCTGTGAGAGGGGACAGCTCCTCGATCCCATGCAGCAGGACAGCGATGTCTCCATGGGTGAGGCGAGTGGTCCCGGGATTGTCTTTGAATTGCAGAATAGTAACCAGGGAAGGGACTGCTTAGGTCTGAAATCACTCCCAAAGTCCAGACACCCTTTGGGATCCAGAAGGCTTTGGAGTTTGAAACTCTATGGAAAGGGGGCCATGGGGAAGAGCACCCAGCATGCCAGGCCTGTGCCAGGGTGGAAGACTGGTCTGATGTAAGCAAGGACTTTCCACTGGTGGGCGCTGCCCAGAGACAGACGGCATCGGGGGAGTGAGTCCCGTCACCCAAGGAGCCACTCGCAAGCTGCCTCATCGTTTCACAAGGGCCTGGCACAGGGATATGACTTGGATCAGCGATTGACCTTCTGAACCTTCAAAGCCCCTCGCACTGGGATCCCAGGCACGTGGCTGCCATGCTGACCCAGGCTCACACGTGTAGAGGACCTCAGGGCCGGGAACAGCACCGGCCACACAGCCTGCACCCACCCAGCAGGGAACCCCTCTTCACACCCTCTTGTTCCATCTCCCTCCCCCCACCCAACCTGCCTCCAGCCTCCAGCCAGCTCCACCCCAGGGAGTGCCTTACAGAGCTGGCCTTCAAATCTGTGTGCTAACCAGACGGCTTCGGATAACCCGCTCGACCTCCCTGAATCTCGGTTTCCTCATCTGTAAAAACGGAGGGACGTCACGCCTGCCTTCAGGGTCCCGAGGATGGAATGAGCCATCCAGGCGCCTCTGGCAGCAGATTCTCCGGACCAAGGTCCCTCCTGCTTTCCTCCCTTCCTTTCCACGGGCTCCTCTTTCCCTTCCTCAGTAGCCTGTGTCACAACCTGTCACAGCGTGTTTGGTCGTTGCTACTTGTTCACTGCCTGGCGTCCCCACCTGACTGTGAGCGGTGCCCCCACCGCCTGTATGGCATGGGTGCCAGGTGAGCGTGAGCTGAACAGACTAGCAAACCAGGCTCCCGGCCTTCAGGAAGCCCGATGCCACTGCGGCTGCCCTGTCGGCTGCCGGACAGGTCTCCCCACCAGCATGTCGTGCCTTGGCACAGGTGAAATCTGCCTCTGCGTCTCTTCCCCTAGGATCCCAGCCTCTGCGCCCACCACCCCACTGCCCCCGTTCCTGAGCACAGAGAACGAACGTTTCCACCCACAGAAACAGCCCTTTGGATAGTTGGTGGTTATCTCGGTTCTCCCAGCCTTCTTCCCTCTGAGCAAATTACAGGCTTTCCCTCTGCCTCTGCCCCTCCTGTGCCACTCATTTTTACAGTCCTACCCAGCAGGCACCCCCAGACAGGCTCCCCAACTGCATGTGGCCATTGCCAAGGGCTTAGTCACTCCTTTAGAAAGGTCCGGGTTTTGGCATGACATCAATTTGCCACCCCTCCCCCCACCCCCCAAAATGCCACAAAGGGCAAAGTTATTAATGGCCACGAGGCCCACATACTAGTATCTCTATTTTCAACAGAGTTTGCTGCTTGACCTTTTAGCCAAAAGGTCATCTGTGCTCACATTTGGAAAACTATAAAGCCCTGTGCAAACGGAAAAGGTGTATCTCAACGCTTGGGCTGACATTCACGCCCTCTGAGACAGGCTAGGAGAGTGCGGGTGTTAGCTCTACTAGGAAGAGCGAAGTTCTAAACACAACCCTCTCAATCAAGGCAGGCTGCCTGGAGGAGGAGAAAATAATTGGGGCAGACGGCCTGGTCCATGTGAAGCGAGCTGTTTGTGTTTCACTACGGTAAGAGAGTTCTGTGTTGGGGAAAGACTTCTGTGTCGTGCCAACTGGCTGGAATTCACTTATTGCTCAATAAATCCCATTGAAGGGCCTCACGAATTAATACAGTGATGATCCTCCTGCCTTTCCCATGTACATGAATTCAGTAATAACTGTAATTATTATAAAGTTATAATAAAACACGATGTGCTCTGCTGCTAACTCAATGGCAATAAGGATGAAGTATGGGGACTTCCCATCTCTGCATTCATCATTTCCCCCTTAATTATAAAACCATTCCCCAGGCCGAAAAGCAGGAGGAAGAGGCCTCATTCTGCCCCATGGGGCTTCCTTCAATGTCATTGCTTGGATTATGGTCCCAGCCTTCTAGCCTGGTGAGGCAGGGAGGGGGCCATCTCAGCCAAGGACCACCCACCACCCTCCCACCCTCCGGAATTGAGTCAGAGGTCAAGTGGGAAGAAGGATTCCAACCCCTCCCACCCCTTCCACTCCATCTGCCCTTATGAACTACAGTCCTTCTCCTCCCAGGCCGTAGCTGATTGGACGAGGGTGGACATCTGTGCCCTGGGGGCCAAATATTAGGACAGAGGCTGAGGGGTTGGGTTCTGGAACGGAGGATCCTGCAGGGCAGGGCTGGGCAGTGGCTTCCTGCCAAGTGTGCAGGTCAGTAGGGAGCATAGACGCAGCCTCTCCCTCCCCCCCACCAGCCTCGTGACAACCCTGGGCTCCGATCCTGCAGGTCCCAGCCCCACTCCGTTCCCCGCGGTCACTCTACCACATGGCCTTAGCTCCTTTCTTGCACTTATTACAAATCAGATTCTCTTGCGTGGCTGGCTAGGCTCTCTGGGAGGTGGCCTCCGTGATGGCGTTGAACTTGAGGGATGTGCAATGAGGGCCCTTGGGTCCACACTGGCGGGAGGAGGGGCAGCAAGCAGGAGCAGGCAGAGGGAGGTGCAGCTGTCACGCAGGAAGCTCGGGAGCTAAGAGGTGCTACGTGGGCTGACGTGGCGGGCTTTTCTATTGGCTGGGACCACCCTCCGAAGAGCACGACCTTGGGCTCGGCAGCCCTCTGCATCTACATGTGAGAGCCCCTAGTTCCTACAGAGCCCTAGCTCACTTCTGCATTTAGTCCAAAACTTTTTTAAATTTCAGGAGCTAAGTATAGACCTAAAAGTACAAAGAAACCCCCAAATTAGGGGGATTAATTAAAACTGTGGCTTCCTTTTTCAGCAATTGTTTGAAGCTCTTCGCTCTGGGCTCTCTTTCAAGTGCCCCGTCTCCAGGAGCCTCCTTTCTGGCCTCCGGCCAAGGCCAAGCTGAGAGAAGACAAACAGGATGGGGGCCCCTCCAACTCGCTGCCCCTCAGCCTGGCCCTGGGGCCTCACTCCCACTCCTTCCTCCATCTTGGAGCCCCTGCAGTGTGGAACCTACAGTCTAGGGGGAGTTCAGGCCAGGGCTGGGAATATTCATTCTCTCCGCCCCCCTCCCCTGCTCCTCCCTCCTCCCCTGGCAGTTGGAGTCAATAAGGATTATACTCAAACTCTGAGTGTTCCCAGTGCTTATTGGAAAAAGGAGGTGGAGAAAATCCTCTTTTCTTCCTCCCACCTTCAAAGCTGATGAGAAATCGGCAAAGCCGAGTCCAGGAGCTCCCAGCCACCTTCCTCCTTCCTGTTCTCGGTGGCACTGCTGCCTCTTGGTTTCAATCTGAAATCGTAGGTGCCTCTGCACATCTTTGTGGCTACTTCCCAGCCCTGTCTAACCTTGAGACTGAAAGAGTCTGTCAGATGCTGACCCAAGGGGAGTGTCCACAGGCAGGTGGCCTCTTGAATGCTGGGCAGGCGAGAATAGAGATGGAGCCTGGGCAGGACTATGCAAGGCCAGACTGGGCTGCAGCCTCACAGGAGAAACGGCCACGCCCCTGCTCATCCACAGCCCCCAGGGAGGCCAGGCTCAGCAGGTCTTACGGCTCACATGCGTGCATGCGTGCACACACCATGTACACAACTCCAAAAACACTGGTGAGCGGTAGCTCTTCCCCGAAGGTTTGATGGAGACAGAGGGGATGACATTGTGCGCCAGGTGCCCAAATTTCCGGACCATCACCTTTGACCATCCCTCTGCTCCTTCCCCAAATTTCCTCCCCTGTAGCAGCTCCTTCCTCTTTTTGGCTCGTTTTAATCCTTCCTCAAACCCCTCCTCACAGCTCCCTCAGGTCCATAGGTCTCTAGTCCCCTTCCCACACAAGCCTCTCAAAACCAGCTCAGACAGCAAGGCCAAAGGGAGCCAAAGAGGAAGCCACACAGAGCCCGATACTTGACCTTGAGGAGCTAAACCCAATCCTCCCCACCAGGAGGCAGTGTCCTGACTGCTCCCCGAGGCCCTGCCTCTTTGTCCAGGAAAGGTCTCTCGACTTAGATCCAGAAACGGAACATTGAGTTCCACCACCGATTTGTCCTGGGATCTGGGGTCACAAAGGCACTTGGGTGTTTCACCTTATAGCACCCTGACTTTGCCTCAGGAGCCAGTGAGGAACACGGGGCCACTCAGCAGGTACCTGCAGAGGCGGGAGCAGACAGAGCTGGTGCCGAGGATTCCACCGCAGGAGGAGCTGGATGGAGAAGGTGGGGTGGTGTGGGGCCAGCCAGGCGCTGGAGAGACGAGAGAGTCGGGTCACACCATCTCTGCCCACGCTGCCACAGTGGGGACCAGAGACCGGGCTTCTCCCAGCGGCTCTGCCTGTGAGAGGGAGATAGCTGGATTAGCCTCGGGCCTGTCAGCCCAGCCCCTGACTTGAATGCCAATGAAGGCAGGATACAATCTCTCCTTCAGGCCTCTGCTCCCTGTGGCTCCCGTGCAGGCTTGGGCCCACGTGAGCCAGTGGCTGGACCGCTTCAGGCTGTGCTGCTCTGTGCTCGCACCTGCACGTGACACACATTTCCACAGGCCGAGCTGCTCACTCTCCCGTGAGCACGCTCACTCAGCTGTGGATGGAGCCCTTGGTGGAAAGGCCGTCTTCCCCATCAGACCAGGTGGTCCCAGGAGGCAGAGGGGAGGAGAGGACCAAGGGCAGGGCGGCTCTGTGCTGGGTGCCTCTCCCCCAGCCCCTGGCCCCAAGCCCCCCATCTGCATTGCTGGGTCTGCAGGTCTCCAGGACAACAACACTGCTCACCTGGGCTGCAGGGGGCTGAGGAAAAGGGCAGAATTGAGGGCTTTGGAGCTGCTTGTGACCCATTTCCCTTCCATGGAGTCACCTCTACTTTCCCAGGCCCAGGGCCATCTGGCTCATCCCTCCCTTCTCTTCAACCCTAAAGAGTCAGTGTCAACAGCTAGTAAGTCTCTTTGGGGGGAAATTACTAAAAGGCCACTGTTTGCAACCAGTGGGCACTGAGTTTCCCATCCCTGGGTGCTTGAGGCTGAGCCTGCTCTCACTGGGGGCTCAGGGCGGTGCCAATGGACAATGCCAGCCTGCAGGGACAGGAAGCAAAGGAAGCTCCTGGTAGGGTGTCTACCATTCCCGGTGACCTCAGCATAGGTCCCTACAGCAGGTGCAGGGTGGGATATGCCCTCTAAGGAGCCAGGGGATAGGAAGGGGTGTGAGCAGAGTTGCCTAAGCATCTAGGTGACCAAGCCAGGAGGCCAAATGCTGTGGTAGGATCGAGTCAGTAGGCCTGCCTTCTCGTCCCAGCTGAGCCCCTATGGGTCTTCATTTCTCCTTTAGAAAAAGAGGCAGGGAGGCCTATAGATGGCTAGCCCGGTGGGGACACAGAGGGAGGCTGAGGCCATGAGGAAGAGCAGGGATCTCTGGGGTTTTGTCAAGGATGTGACAGGACCTCTCCTAGGGCAGGACCCAGCCCCCAGAGCACCAGGGATGGGCATCTGAAGACTCGGGAGCCCAGCTCCCGCTCCCGGGAACAGCCCGTGCCAGGCCTGCGTGGCCAGGCACTGCAAACAGTCCCTCTGCACCGAGGACCTCCAGGAAGGGGGCCAGGCAGGGTGACTCACGTCCCTACGGGCCTCCCTCCACACACTCCCTCCTTCCAGCTATGCCACGGCAGAGGAGCCAGACATGACATGCTGTGTGAGTCCATTCAGAGGAAATTCCAGGTGACAGAAATCTGGACAGCGGATACCCATTCAGTGAGGAAAGAGCCCTGGGAGCCTCCTGGGAGCGGCGGGGATTCTGTATCCTGACCTGGGTGGCGGTTACATAGGTGTGGGCGTATATCAAAATGCACCAGCTGTCCACTAAGAGTGTGTACCTCACTGTGAGTGAAATATACCTCAACAACAAAATCAGTGACAAGAGAAATGGTTCCAGGCCAGGGAGCGCAGCGCCAGGGACAGAGGGCAAAGCACGGCAGAGAGGGACGTGAGTGGCCACAAGGAGCGAGCTAGATGGATGGGGGGTAGACCTGAGACAGCAGCCCTGGAAAGACAGAGAGCGACAGGGAGAGCAGGAGAGGGGGACAAGGCAGGAGGAAGTCACAGCCACCGTGATGTCAGTTGACCTTGGGATTCTTGAAAGCTCCTCCATCCTTCTACAGACTGCGAGTGGGGACATTGGCACATCTGGGGGATGAGCTGAGATGCCAAGCTGCAGGGCTAATGCTGGTGGCCACACAGAGTGACTGAGTGGTGACAGGTCCCCGACACTCATCTGCTTGCAGGAACTCAGCACTGAAGAGGGAAGGACTTCTCTTCTTGTGGAATTCCCCGCCTTCTGCTGCTCATCTAACATTTAGAGTTTGCAGACGGCTGGGATGTGACACGCGCCACTTACAGCGGGGCCGACAGTGATGTACAGTGTTAATATTAAGCTCTAAGTGGCTTCTGTGTGTTATCCAAAAATGAGGAATAAAAATGAGCAAATTCATTTCTTCCTTTAAAAAATGGGTGGTTTGTAAAAATGATGATTCCGAGCTCAAAGTCAGAGAAGGGATCTGACACTGGCGGCTTGAGCAGTCTTCTCACGTGGGGTGAGCATGAGTGTTTGTCCTCATTCATCTCAGATGAGCCAGGAAATCCCTGGAGGCCCTGCGCAGCCTCCTCTGCCCTCCCACCTTGCGCACCCCAGCAGAGCCAGACTTGGGGCTCCCACCAGGCGCCCTCCATTTTCCTGACTAAGAGGGAGGGCAATGGAGTAGGCTGCCTGGATTTGAATTTTCTCTCCATTACTTACTGGCTGTGGGACCATATACCTCAGTTTTCCCATCTGTAAAATGGAATAATAGTATCTACCTCTTAATGTTGTTATGAGAATTAAGTGGCTTAATATATGTAAATTACCTAGTCATACATATGCCTGGGACATTATACATACTCAATAAATGTTGTTATGATTTTTACCATTATCCCTCAGCAGGCCTATTTCCCAGACTAATACATGGGTGTAGATAAACAGATAAACAAATCAGCATGCACACACATAGAAAGGGGAGGATGTAATGAGACAAATTATTTTTTAATGCAGGAAAAAAAAATCCTCTATCTTCCCAAGGCATTTCAGCTCCCTGAACAAGGCTCTGGCTTCTATCCGGTTGTCTCCTGGGCACAGCGCAAGGCCCACAGGGAGACCCCAGCATTGACCAGGGGGCGGCAGGCTGTGGAGTGCACTCAGAGCTGACCCTTGCAGAGTTCACGCTCTCCCACTTTGCAAGTTTTTGTGAACTGAATCGAGTGTACCAGATTGATCAATGAGGGATTCCAACTGCCTTCACAAACCATTACTGGTTTCACCTCAGCTGCCACTAGGAGGGTCCTCTTGAGTGAAGGGAGGGTCCGTGGTGAGCAGGACGGGGCTGCACAGATGTCCCATGGGAGTGGGAGGGGGGTTGGCAGTCCCTCGGCCGTGCACACAAGTGCTGACCCCTGTGGTTGGGAACAGGTTGTGGTTCACTGCGACGGTCTAGATAGAATCTTGTCGACCTGGGTCTGATTACACGTGTTATTCAGGAATCCGTGACATTTAAGTTTGGTGTTGCCAGTTGTGATCCACCAGAGTATTATTTTTGGTTCTTCAGTTAACAAAAAGTACACATCGGAGCTATAACAGCACCTTATTACTGAACTTCTGCAGAAATAATTCTGTTATACAAGTCTGAAAGTCTCTGGCTTATCATCCCTTTTGTTCCTTTGAAATAATTGTTTATGCAACACAATATTTTTTGTTTCTTTTCTAAAGAATATAGTGCTAAGCTGGAACATTCTGGAACACAGACTCTCAGATGGAAGGGGACTTAGAGGTTGTCTAGTGCACAGTGTCCAATCCAGACTACAGACCGACTACGCCATGGACCCGAGGGTGCAGCTAGGGAGCGAGGGGGCAGGAGGAGGACTCAGCCCCGGCCGCCTCTCTCAGAGGGAATGGGCATGAGCCAGCAAAGACTTGGCTGCTCAGCCAGGACCCGAGTTAGAGAGCACAGGGACCTCGGTGGCTCCCAAAAGCTCCTACAGAAGCTCTTAATCTAAATCTCACCTGAGGCCCCAGCATTGCTCCTGCTCGGCCCTCCTCGCCCCGCACCCAGCCTGTCTTCTACGTCTCTGCAGACCCAGCGCCAGGGCCAGCTCAAGAGAACATTTCTGGGTGAGCTCCATGGACTGGGACCAGTCCCAGCTGCCCCCCAAGGGGTGCTGTGGCTGTCGCTTGCCTGTAGTCTTTGACGGCTTTGTGCTCCGCGCTATAAATAAATTATTTCGGATGCTTATCTGCTTCCCTCTGTCTGCTTTTCAAGTTATTTTTGGGTGACAGGCCTCTTCTGTGTTAGGTGGGGCCTGCATTATTGAAGACCGTGCCCGCCTGTAGAAGGGAAAGAAGGTCAGCGAGCGCCTGCTGGAGGCTGGGGTGGGCGGCCGTGGGTGCAGGGCGGTCTTCAGATGCAGAGAGTGCTTGCGTTCTCCTGGTGAATTGTCCAAGCAGATCGCCAGGTCCCCAGTGCAGGCCCAGCTACTCCCCACACATCACCTTCAGCCTGAGCTCCTCTCCTCTCATTTAACTCTGCATCCCAGGCACTGCTCTTCACACAAAGGGAATGTGCAAAGGACCGAGAGCAGGAGTTGGGACCCTGGGACTCCTATGCAGGCCTGAACTTCCTGGTGACCTTGAGTGAGTCACTGCATCTCTGTGTCTCAGTTGTTGTTTTTTAATGCTTTTTATAAAATTGATTTTAGAGGGAGGAAGGGAGAGAGAGAGAGAAACGTCAATGTGAGAAACATCACACATGCACACACACTGACTGGGGACTGAACCTGCAACCTGGCATGACCAGGAATGGAACCGGCAACCTTTTGGAGTATAGGACAATGCTCAACTAACTGAGCCACACCAGTAAGGGCTGTATCTTAGCTTTTGTAGCCTTAAAATGAGACTGCTGATGGCTGCCCTGCCGGGTTAGAGGGCTGCACAGTCGGGTCACCGTCCCCTCCTGTGGGCAGCTCTAGCTGCTGGGGTCCCAGAGACATAGCTGAGCTCAGACAATCCCCCCAGCCCCTCCCTGAGAGGTCTTGGGGCTGGCAGCCAGGGCCTCGGACATTTCCGCTTGGCAAGCCAAGCTGTATTCTCGTGACATCAAGTGTCCATGCAAGAAACTCAAAAAGGGCTGAGTAAAGATCAAACCGGAGAGGAGGCTGAGATAATGCAGCTCCTAACAGAGACGTCCTCCTCCACCCCTGCCCCTCCCTCCAGAGCCCCCAGCCTCGCCTCTTTCTCCAGAGGACCCTCTGCAGGCCCCTCCCCTTCACAAAGGCTCCTGCTGCCGCACCTCCCACCTCCAGCAGAGGGTCCCTCCCTCAAGTTTCTGTGTCTCTTCCTCCCAGGTTTTCTCGCCTCCAGAGCTTAACCCTGAAGATAGTCAGCCCTTCAGTCCAGGAATCATCTGCGTTTATGGGGGATTTCTGAGTCTCATTAGAGAAATGATTCGCCTACTCAAGTAGAGTTTGTGCTCCAGGGAGCTGGGGCTTCAGGAATCACCCCTCCTATTTTCAGGACCCCTGTCCCCACCAGGTCATGTCTCCCATGGAACTTTGAAACCTGGGCGCCCATGTCCCCTTGAGGTCCTGAGCTGCTGCTCCCACAGTACAGCCACCCAGTCGGGACCCTGGAGGACTCCCTATTTCCACCCGCCTGGCTCTCGGCTCCGCGTCAGCCTGTCACGAGCTATGACCCACCCTCCCAGGCCCGTCCCATCACTCAGCTCTGTTCATTATCCGACCGTTACAGCTTTTCACCCTCCACTGATTTGCAGCGGGTTCCAATTAATAATTGTAAGCGGTCACCAATTTTCCTCAAGCCTCAGGCAATAATGGAGATTTAGGTCTAAATGAAAGTTTGCTAATTTAGAAACATTTGCCCACGACTGGCTGAGAAGCGCTATCATGGGCAGGCCTGGCCTCTCTTTCTGTCTCTGCGGGGGGCAGGCCTGCACTGCTGCACCCAGGCGACCTGGCCCCTGAGGGGACGTTGGGTGATGTCTGGACACACTCTGGTACACTTGGTGGGGGTGCTATGGAAACAGTGGGCAGAAGCCAGGGATGCTGCCCAACATCCCACAATGCACAGGAAGCTCCTCCCAGGGCAGAGAGGATCTGGCCTCAAATGTCAACACTGCGGAGGCTGAGAAACTGGGTGTAGAGCAACCCCAGGCTTGTCCCCAGACTCCTCTCCTCACTCAGCCCTGTCGCCTCCAGAGCAGGCCTCGGAGCTTCGGTTGCTGGAGATCTAGAAACTTGGAAGAACAAAACAGTCTCCCCCAATGTTCTAGATCTATTTTCTTTGGCCCATAGTGTATGTTTGAATGGATCCAATATTCAAAATTGGTAGATTTTACTTTTAAAAATCAGGGTTTATGGCTTGTCCTGGAACATGAAAGGTATGTTAAAGGTCTTCCCACCCCCTTTCCCCAATGGCAACGTTCAGTGGGAGCTGAGGGGTGGCTCCCCACAGCCCTGTACATGGGGTATGCCTCTCTGACATGCTGTTTATTGTCATCCTTGTTCACTGAGAAACACTTCTGTACTGTCCCTCAACCAAACGTGGAAACAGAAGGCAGACTCGTTGCACCCACAGCCTTTACTCATTTTCATCACCCACGATGCTCGTGGGCATCTGACCCTGCAACCTCTCCTCCCAAGGGCTCCTGCCAGGGCAAGCGACTGAGCCTTGGGCCCTCGGGAATCCCCCAGGCCCGGCCCGCACACTCACAAGATGCCGGGAGGTGGGTGGACAGTAACTCTGTTCTCTTTTCCCGGGTCCGAGTTTCCTGCTGGGCGGCAGGGCTCCTGAAGACTGGGGTCCCTGAAGGATCCATGTCAAACATTCCACTGGAGCTGCAAGAGAGGTGAGAGCAGGCCTCAGTCCCCCCATCTTCTAACACAGAGCGGTAAACGGTGGCCCACGCGCTAGCACGGCTGGCTGCCTGCTCTGTAAACACGTTTCCTTGTGCTTGATCAGCACCTTTGCCTGTTGTCCGTGGCTGCTTTGCTGCTCGGCTGGCAGAGTTCAGTGGTTGCGACAGAGACAGACATGGCCCAGGAAGCGTGAAATACTTACTGTCTGCTTCGTGCTTCCTCACAGCAGCGGACCCCATGCTAACCAGGCAGCGCACACACCTTGCATTTACAAGGCACCTCGTTGATCCCCCCAACAATCCCATGCTGTAGGCAGACCAGGCCAGGAAGATGCAGACATTAGGAGCATCGGCTGGGTGCCCTGGTCTGTCACACTCATTTGCTCACCTCGGCCTTCTGAGGTCACTACTTTAACTTATCAGATGATGCAACCGAAGCTCAGTGAGGTTCGGGGACAGGCCCGCAGTCACCGGGGATGACCAAAGCCAGGTGAGAAAAAAGCCTCCTTGCTTCCTAAGACCAAGCCTCTCCTCTCCGCCTCCACATCTGTGTCTGTCTCTCTCCCCATCTCTGGCGAGATGCCAGCCCTTTACTCACTGGGCCTGGGGAGCCGACATGATGGAAACAAAATAAAATGTAGCAGCTTCATTATCTGCCGGACAAGGATGATCAGAGGGGTCTACTGTGTCCTGATGGGCTGCCTCTGAAATGTGTGTCTAATATCGCTTTTGTCTGGGTTAGGGCGACAGGATGAACTGTCTGCGGGTTAATTAGTTTCTTAGAAAGTTTATTCATGGCTCCCTCTCCCCTCTGCAGGGCACAGAACATCTCACGCTGACTCAGATGCTCGGCTTCTACTCTATATGGCCAGAACATAACACGCACCCGCCTGACACCCCGTCACAGCCACTGAGCTGCGAGGTCCCTTCCCCTCCTCTGTGGACTTGTCACCAACACTGCCAACAGATTTGTCCACACACAGCAGGCGTGGAGGATGGACCCCCAGGGGGCCTGGTCCATAGCTGCTCCCTGTGGCTCCTGGGAGGGGTGAGAGGGAGCTGACGGTGACCTTGCCCTTCTCTTTCCTACTATCATCCACATTCATCCATGTTTTCTGGGCTTGACAAGACGGCCACCACATCCAGGAAGCCACCCTGGATTAGCCACCCATCCATTCTGATCGCAAAGTGAGGGCAAACACCCTGTCGCTGGCCCACTTTCCCCCACAGGCCCCCAGGTGGAGAGGAACACCCTGTTTTGCCTCCTGAGGTCAGATCACTCACATAGGTCTACAGTTTCCCGTTTTGGTTTGTTTGCTTGACTATTAAGGTTGATCTTTTTATTGTTTTTGAGTCATTTTGCAGGTGTGTTTTTCCTGCTGCCACCATATTGCCAATTCCTTTGAGGCAAGAACCACATCCAATTATCTCCAGTTTCCAGCACCCAGTCACACACTCAGCACCCAGCCCCCGCGGTCCAGCAGCAGATGCTCAGAGGGCTGGCCGCCCCCAGAAGCTCTCAGCATCACATGGAGTTCAGGGTGTGGCGAGGAGCAGGCGCAGGCACATGTGGGCTCTGCCCCTGCTTAGCTGTGTGCACTGCCCAACCCATTCCCTCTCTCTGTCGCCTGCCTTTGCACATTTGTAAATGGAGATAACGCTGACCTCATTGGATCCATGTAACGATTACGTGCTTATGACACACGAAGTACCTAGAAGAGGGCCTGGTGACCAGTAAACACATACCCCTGCATGCAGAGGTCCTGAGGCCTGTGAGTGCACAGCACCTGCTCCCTCACTCTGGGCCTCTGGCTTCCTTCGGGACACCCCACATCTGGCTCAGCCAGGGAAGGGGCGAGGCTGGAGAGGACCCAGGGTGAGCCGAGCAGGGCCCCAATGGCTCGTATCTTTCTTCCCTCCCAGTGTGGAGAAGGACCCTCACTCACAGACCCGGAATACAGCCTGGAGGGACCGTGGCCCGGATTTGCTCCCCGACTCCCAGCTCAGCCAGGAGCGCTCCCTCCGCACTCCTGGTGTTGACATTTCTATTCCTCCCTCCTCCCTGTGCCCCTAAAACCGGTCTGCCCTTCTCCTCAAAGTCTCCTCCTCCCAGGCCACTGAAAGCTTCAGTCATTGGAAAGAAAAGAAGCAGGCTCAGCAACGGGGACCTTGGAACTGGACTGAAATTCCTGACAGATATTTACTGCAAAAAAACACTTCTCTTTACAGAACATTTCAATCTGGCCGCACAGGGCAGGGCGGCAGCCATTAGCCAGGCTGTTGATGTGGCAGAATCTCTCCTGCGGATGGAGGTGGCAGTGTAGGCCTGGCCCTTCCTTTGGAATTAAAGCAGAACCGAAACCTGCCTGCTGCCGAGTGGCCCGGAGCATGAGGCCGACTGCAAGCAGCCTCCCGCCCCTGCGCCAGCCGCAACCCAGACACGCAGCCCTTTCACCTGCTCTCTCTGCAGCCGAGGACAACTGACCTTCGGACCAGAGGTTGGAGGTGGCAGGGAGAAGGGGAGAGCTGGTGGGGACGGGGCAGGTGAGGAGACCAGACAGGCCTCTTCTGCAGACGAAAGACAAGAAAAGAAGCAGGCTCTTCCCACCTGCAGGCATCTGCGACTCGTACTCCACTGTGTCCTGAACACGTTCCCCGACTCAGAAAAACACAGCAAGTGGCTTATTTGTCTTTGTAGCTGGAATAGTGCCAAGCACACAGTTGGTGCCCAACCTAGGTTTATTTCGTGATGAAATGAACGAAAAACTGAACCAAGCAGGATGTTCGGGCTGGTAATTCTCTCTCCTGAAGACTCCTCTGTCTTCTAGGCATCACCCTAGGGTTCTCTCAAACACCCGAAGCCTCTACATTTAAAATCCAATTGGACCGAATCTGCCCATCTCTTCCCCGGAACACAATCAGATTTCTACGTAGCTTTTAAAAGCAGTACAATTTCATAAAGTAATAGGTTCTTGCACTTAAGTTCTTGATGGAATCTCAACACGCAGAAGCACGGGCAGTGCATCCGTCTGCGTCTCGGGCTGCTGCAGGAGAGAGAGGGTGTCCTCCGGCCCAGTGCCGGGAAGCGACTGGAGGGCAGGCAGACTTGCGCTGAGCTTCCTGAGCCTGGGAACAGGGCCCAGAGCCGCCAGAAGCAAAGCGGGGACAGAGGGGCAGCAGTGAGCACCACTCTCCCGGCGGGAGGAGCAAACGCCCATCTGGGAAGTCTACTGGGACCGGGGTCCACTCATTAAAGCAGACGCAACTGTCTCATCTGCAAACAACAATTCATTAGTCTAAATGGGCCTGCAGTCAGGCCATCCGAGCATTCACCAGACAGTTAATTACGCACAAAGCTGGAAGGAAAGACACAGCGCGGAGACCGCGTCACGTTCTCTTTCATGATGTTTCCAACGCCCTGGTTTCTGACATGCAGAGCCCAGCTTCGTGGCAGTGGCACGAATCCAGAGAGAATCTGCGGGGGAATTTTGGGCAGATGGCCCCTCGGGCCCCTCCAGCTCCCCAGTGTCCGTCCCAACAGGGGCCTTCAGAACCCACACTAGCATCTTTACTCACACAGTTCCCTCTATGGAATGGGAGTGCCTGGGGGGCGGGGGGTGCAGATGAAACCTTTCCCATCAGTTAGTCCTCAAGTTAAATAACGATCTGGATCACTTCCTGGTCCCAAGAGGAGAACAAACACCTGAACAGGGAACCAGAGGCACAGTGTTCCCCACGGCCATGTCACCCTGACACTCCTCGCGCGGCAACTCGGGCTCTGTGCGCAGGCCTCCTGTTTCCTGCCTTTTCTGAGAGCTCACAGTCCCTTGTCCCCCCTGACGTCAGGTCTGAAAGTGAAGGGAGGTTTAGACAGCAGGTGCATAGACGCAGCCCAGGAGGATGGGAACCCCGAGGAAGGCGAGGAAGCGGCATGGGCTGAGCACCTATTCCCCACCATGATCCCACTGTGCGTATCACTGGACATTCAGCATGAGCCTGTGCAGTGGTATTCTTATCTCTGTCTCCAATGAGGCGGCTGAAGCTCAAAGAGGTTGCTCAAGACCACCCATGGCAAAGCCAGGGTGCGAACGCAGGTCATGAGTCCCAAATCTGCTGCCATCCCAAATGTGGCTGCACTGGAGAGGCAGTCCTCTAGAGGGTGAGAAATCCAGGCTTCCTCCCGGTGGACGGGGGTGGACGGGGCCCGGTGAAGCTGGAGAGCACACGGGGAAGGGGGATCCCTTTCTCCACGGCCTGCAGGGAAGCAGTGCTCGGGTGGGGCTTGCCCCGTGGGCTCCTTGGCTCCCTCCTTCCACGTGGGGGTGGGCAGGGTGGGCTGTAGGAATCAGCTGCTTTCGCAGTGCATTACCTCCAAGCCACGCTGATGCTTGCCGACTTGGAAGAGAGTGAATGAGTCCTAAAGCAGTTGTCTCTGGTTGCATCATCAATAGCCAGTCCCTCTGCAGGAAAAGGGGCTCTGGAGGGACAGGCTCAGGCCGCAGAGTGAGCTCCTCACACCTTGGCCTGCTGCTGCATGACCCCCTGGCAGGGTCCCAGGTACCTCGATCTGCACGCTGACTCCCCACTTCCCACCTCCAAACTGCTGCTCTGGCTGGAGACCTGCTGCACCAGATGGCCCCCAGGCCTGCTCAGTTTAAAGCCAGATCCTCCATAAAGCCTTCCCTGAACCCGACATCTCTCTCCTTCCCTTGCTCAAATTTGGAAGCAACAGGCGTGTAGGAACTTTATTTATCCATTGTGCTCTTGGCCTGGCACCTGTCACACTGCCAGCATCATTGCTGTCATCATCGTAGGCTCAGAGTGTGGCTATGTGCTAAGAAACATTCTAAGCTCCTTACATGTATTAATTCACTTAACCCTCACATTCATTCCAAGGGATCAATACTATTATCTTCAATTTCCAAATTGGGAAGACTGAGGCTCAGGGACATTGCCTGTTGTCACTCAGCTGGAGGTGGTAGAAGGAGTAGGAATACATCGCAGGCAGTCTAGCCTGGGTGCACACATTTGTGCTCAGTAATGCCCAAGAAATACTTGAACAAAAGAAGGAAGGGAGAGAGAGGGGGTCTGCCATTTCTTAAACTTCGGACAGCTATAACTTACATATAGACAAAAATAGCATATGAGCTGGCAAGGGGTGATAAGAGCTAAAGCATTCTAAGACTCTTAAATTGGGGGGGAGGAAGATAAAGATACTGATTAATTTTAGAACAGTTAAGTCTGCGTATCAAAATATCTAGGGTAACTATTAAAGGGATAAGCACATAAAATATAACTTCCAATCTCATAGAGGAAAATGGAAGAAGATAAAGAGCACATCAATCAACCCCAGGCTGCCAGAGAAGAGTAAACATGAGAAACAGAAAAAGTGGGGCAAATAAAAAGCACAAAATAAAATGGTAGAAATAAATCTAAATGTACCAGCAATGGAATAAATATAAATTGATAACCTCTCCAGCTAAAAGACAAAAATTGCCAGACTAGATATTTTTTTAATCCAAGTAAATGTTGTTTATAAGAACACACTGAAAGTAAAATCATGAGAACAAATACGCCAAGCAAGTACTAACTAGAAGAAAGATGGTGTGTTCATACAAATCCAAGCTAAATAAATGGCGAAGCAGAGCATTAACTGGACAGAAAAAGGATTAATTACTATGCAATGATAGCTTCAAATCACTGGACGGATACAAGACTCATAGCTTTAACCTCTAAATACAATCCAGGGCAACCACTGAAAGAATAAACATATACAACAATTTTCAAATGAGTAAAGGAGAAAATGAAAGAGTAAACATATTTAAAAAGTACTTCAATCTAATGATGGGTACATGTCATTATGCATTTGACCAATCCCATGAAATGTACAACACTGAGAGTGAAGCGTAATGTAAACCATGGACTATGGGTGCTTACGATGTGTCAGGGGAGGTTTGTCCATTGTAACAAATGTCCTGCCCTGGTGAGGATGAGCATAGTGGGGGAGGCAATGCCTGTGGGGGTGGCAGGAGGTATGTGAGAAACCTCTATTCCTCCCCCTCAATTTTGCTGTGAACTTTAAAATGGCTCTAAAAATGTAAAGGTTGCCCTGACCGGTTTGGCTCAGTGGATAGAGCGTCGCCCTGCGTGCTGAAGGGTCCCGGGTTCAATTCCGGCCAAGGGCATGTACCTTGGTTGCAGGCACATCCCCAGGTGGGGGTTATGCAAGAGGCAGCTGATCGATGTTTCTCTCTCATCGATGTTTCTAACTCTCTATCCTTCTCCCTTCTTCTCTGTGAAAAATCAATAAAATATATTTTTTAAACAAAAAAAAAAGTAAAGGTTTAATCTAAGTAAATAATACACAGGGGATAAAAGATTAAAAAAATAGCATATGTACTTAAATAAGCAGTGTAAAAAAACAAAACCCACAAGAATAGAATAGCGGGGGTGGGGGGGGGGGCGGAATAGCATTAAAGTCAATCCAAAAGATGGCAAGAAAGGAGAAATGAATGAGAAACAGAAAAATAGAAAGTACAAAATAAAATACAACGCATTTAGAAATAAATCTAACTACACTGGCAATCAAAATAAATATAAAACCTGAAGGAATTGCTGGAAGATATTGATAAATCCATCATCAGGTGTGCGATTCTGACATACTTGTCTATGTTATTGATATATCTAGCAAACAAAATGATTAGCAAGGCTTGGAAAACACAATTAAAAGATTGAGCTAATGAATACATACAGAATATTGCATCCTCTAAATGGGGAATACGTTCTTTTAAGACACCCATGGAATATTTACAAAACAATTGATTAGCTGCTAGGCTGTAAAGCAAGTCTCAAGAAATATTAGTTTTATATGATCACTTTATCTGACAATTATGCAAGTTAGAAATTAGTAGCAAAAATGGAACCAGTAAAAAAGCACATCTTTGGACAATGAAAACACATTTCTAAACAAGTCATGGATCAAATAAAAATCATAACCAAAAAATTTAGAAATGATGGGAAACAAAAACACACTGCATATCCAAACATGTGGGATGCAGCTAACACAGTAGTTAGAATGAAGTTTCTAATTTTGAATTAGCTGTGTCTCCAACTTAAGAAATGAGAAAAGAATATTAGATCTCTCTCTCTCTCTCTCTCTCTCTCTCTCTCTCTCTCTCTCACAAACACACACACACACACACACACAGTAGAAGGAAAGCATGACTTTCGTGGCAACCCTATACTAGAGAAGTGACATCTGATGAGTATCTTAAAGTCACCTATTTCCTCTCCTAGAGCACATCTTGGGAGTCCACTCTCCCACACAGATGCACTCAGGGTTGTGTGGCCCTTGCACGTTGCAGAGTGGACATCAGAGGTATTGACCCCGCAGGGGGCAGATTTAAGGGCTTGGAAAGGAAGGTGTCTGGTGCCTCACCCCACCCCACCCCACCCCAGCTCTCTCTGACCCTGGCAGGTGTGAGAGCTGCACAAGCTGGGTTGATCCTCTGGCTGGTCCAGGAGTATCTAATGTACCCTCTGCAAATTGGGCCAAAGCAAGAAAAGAATGCCATTTCTGAGTGTCTTCACCCTCTGCTTTTTTCTTTTCTTTTCTTTTTTCTTTAAACTCCCTATCAGGAAAGGTAAGGAAAATAAGGAGAAAGTCACCAACAAAGTGAGTGAGTGTGCACATCAAACAGAGAGCCTCTTTGGGGGCCCAAGGTCAATGATGACTCATTTGAACTCTGTGGAGACCACTTGTCAGGGAAAGGGAAGTAATTCCCCCCAAAACAAAAAGAAAATGGAACCAGATTCCCAGGCCAAAAGCTCTGCAGTCTCTATGGACCCGAGAGAAGAGAACTGTTCTCGCAGAGGCGGGCCCAGCAGGAACCAAGGGTAATGTCCCCTCCGTCTGCAGGGGAGTGGTACCCCCTCTTGCACTCATTCCAGTAACAAGCCTCTGCAGAATTCATTAAAGTATTTTAAAACCAGTGGAGAAAATTAGTCCCTGTGCTTAGACTAACCATGCGCACACAACCAAAAAATAAATACAGTAAAGGAGGGGGGAGTAGAGCACAAAACAACAAAATTAACTAAACTTTGAGTGAGTGTCTAATAAACTTGACATTTTTAACAGGCACGTTGAATTTCCACCCTGTGCTCGTGACAATGATAATAATTGAATGCTTAAGAGATAAAAGTCTATTAAAAATAGTGACAGCAACTAAAGCTGTTGAGAGCTTTAAAATTCAAATTTTTGTTTTAAATTCAAGGTCTGTGGCCCCTCCTCACTGAGCTCACTACAGCCCTGCGTCTGGTGAGGCTGTGGAGGGGCCCAGCTGGGAAGCCCACCAACCCCCCCACAGGGGCCTGGGCCACTGGGCCCACAGGTGTCAAGACCCCTAGGGGCAGGCCCTCTTGGTTTTAGGGTGCTCTTCTGTAGGAAAGCCCCCCTGTTTGTGAAGTCCAGAAGCAGTCACATAGAGCTCCCTTCTCCAGTCCAGGGCCCGAAGGAAATAGAAAGTCCTTTTCTTTTGTCAGAGGTTAAATTTACATAACATAAAATTTACCATTTTAAAGCAAACATTTCATTTGCATTCACAATGCTGCGCAACTACCTGAAATACCAAGTTCCAAACTGTGTTTTATCACCCGCCAAAGAACACCCGGTGCCCATTCAACAACCACTCTCACTCTCCCCACCCCTCAGCCCCTGGCAACCGCCATTCTGCATCCTATTTCTATAGATTGACCTATTCTGGATATTTCATATACATGGAATCATGTAATATGTGACCTTTCACGTTTGGCTTTTTTTCACTTAACATGTTTTCAAGGTTAATCCACGCTATCACATGTATCAGTACTTGGTTCTTTTTTATGCCTGAGTAGTATTACATTGTAGTGTATACGACATTTTGTTTATTCATTCATCCTTTGATGGGTGAAAGGTCCTTTGGGGAGGTGCCCTGGGCTCAGATTCTATCAGTGGCTAGGAGATTATGAACACAATTTAGTGCCAGCTACATAATAACAACCATCCAATCAGAAATCCTGGTTCAGAATACTTTAGAACTCTAGTTTTTTAAGTTTAGGAAAGGATTGTTGGGTGGATGAATAGATGGGTGGATGGGTGGGTTCATGGCTCAGTAGATGGGAAAGGTGAGTGGATGTATTTATTAAGTGGTAGAGCACTAAACTATAGTTCAGAAACCCAGACTCCAGCTACATGGTTGCCACAGAATAGCTCTATCACATACAATCACTTCATCTCTGTGGGCCTTCATTTTCTCACATGAAAAGCTAGGCCCTTAGACCAGATGGTTTTTTGTGATCCCAGGAGACCCCCCTCCAAATTACCCTCCCAGGATGGAGGGGAATTCTGGCTGGCTGTGCTGAAGTACAGGTAACATTACCCAAAAACAGAAAAGTAGACAAGCTGATTTTGAGACAGATTCACCTGACCTGGGTATTCCATTATTGCTTCCCAGTTTGAATTGGTTCATCAAAGACGTTCTTCTTGGCCTCACTGAGCCCCTTACCCTCCCATACCTACTTCCTACCATACCCTGGACCTGCCTCACTCATTGTCAGACGATGTCCTATAGATATTCTGCTCCAGTTGTCCCTAGAAAAGCTGTATTTCCCCAAATTTATTATTTTCTTTCTCTGGTAAAGCAATTGGATCCCCAAGGCCAGACTCTGGAGCTGGGAGGCTGATGTGCTCACAGCCCGCGTTCTCTGCAGGCTAGTGCAGGTCCCAGAGCTGACTGTTAGTGGAGACCATTTCCCCACCCAATTACCACCAACTTGTGGGTTATTTTCCCCACAAACATGTATGCGGCAAGTTGCCATGGAAATTAAAATGATTTGTTGGCATTGCTATCCTGAAAATAAAATGTGAGCCAAGCTGAAAAATACAAGAGGTAAGAGAGGGGTAGGGCTATCAAGAGACATGCCAAATATATTTTTCAGGAAAGTGGGGAGAAAGTATCCTGCATTATCCGACAATGGAGAGGGCACTGGAGAGAGGAGACAAGCCTCTAGATACTGGACTTGATTCCACTGAGGCTGGCATTCATTGTCTGCTATGGGGACAAGAAACTCTTGAGGCTCTCTGTCCACTACTTCCTCCCCACTAATGAAGATTAAGAACAACAATGAAGTTAGGCTCTGTAATCTGACCCATTAGTATGCATCTTCCCCATATCAGAGGGGAGTTATGTCGGGCTATGAGCTGGCCTCATAGATCACCATGATAGTAATAAGCTAGGGATAGTAATTGCTTTGGTTTCAAAGAATTTTCTTTCTTTTCTTTTTCTTTTTGCACCTAAACTAGTCACTAAGGACTGACCCTATTTTCTAAGAGCCCAGCCTAATCTCAAAGGGCCCAGCCAAGTCCCCCATGGCAGAGCCTAGCCCCAAAGAGCCAGACCAGATCTGAAGGGTGGAACCTATCTCCAAACAGCTGAAGCCAGTCCCAAAGGGCGGAGCATAACCCCAAAGGGCATAGCTAGTCCCAAACTCCAGACTCAGTCCAGAAAGGTGGAACCTAGCCCCCAAGAGCCAAGCTCAGACCCGAACAGGTGAAGCTAGTCCTGAAGAGCGGAGCCTAGAAGAGCCGAACCAAGACCCTAACAACTGAAGCCAGTCCCAATGGGCGGAGCCTAGGTGTGCCAAGTCTTGTGCTCTGGTAAGGAAAGTCTTACTTCATTTGATTAGTTACAGGTGTAGAGAGATAGGCTCAAGTCTTCCGGGCTAGGCTCAGCTCTCTTCAGAGCATAGCTCCAAAGAGCCGAGCTAACCTGAGACAGGCTAACCCCAAAGAGCCAAGCCTTGCCCATAGGGCCCAGCCTAGGTCAGCAGAGCTGAGCCTAACCCCTGAGCAATACCTATTCTTCCAGCAAGCCCAAGGGAGCCAGCCTCAATAATTGCAAATCCAGACATCTCTTCCCAGGAGGCAGCCAGGTGTCTCCTGGATCACCACCCCGTCCTGGGACATAGACTACCTGGAACACAGAGCAGGTATGTGGTGAGAACAAAGGGTCTATCTGCCCTTACACCACCAACATGCTTACCCATCACCTGTTAGAGAATCAGTATGTGATTGTCTACTAGTTTCTTATCCCTTTGAATGACTTCAAGTCTGTGTGTCCCTCCTTCTCCCAGAACACATGCCTCTCTCATCATGGCTGTGGCAGGCTTCGTATCCTATTAGAGGACTTTCAGGCTTTGTGGAAAAGCTGATACGGAGTATGGGGTCCTCCCCAGGGCATCAGAAGTCACACCAAGAAAGCAGCTTCCTATCGCACCTGTGGTCACAGCCGGCCAGGTGCGGGGGCCATTAGGGCGTGTTAGCAAGCAGACGTGAGGAAGGGGCACACAGCCACACTGCCTGACTCAGCCAGGGTCTCGGCCCCCTCACCTCTCCTAACCTCACCACCTAATCTTGATGTAAACTGGCCCAGGCTTCCCACAAAGACTGGATGAAAATGCCTCAGGTGCCATCAGAGATTAGGGTCCCGACCCCAGTGGCAGCTTGTCTGCTCTGTGAAAAGAGAATCAGCTTAGGCTAAGGAGACCTGAGTTGACAAGCTGTGTGGCTTTGGGCACATCACTTTACCCCTCTGGGCTGCTTACTTATCTCTAAAACGAGAAGACTGTTTGCCTAATCTTTGAGGCACCTTATGGATCCAGGGAATCTATGATTCTACTTTGAGGGTATTTGTCCTTGGAAATATCAACTTCCTGTAGAGTCTTCTCAAGTTGGTAGTTCAGGTACTGCTGCCCCCAAACTGCTGCTAGTTCATGGTAGTGAGTGAGCTGGATCCCAGAGTTAGGAAGTTCATTTATTTAGTCAACAATTATTTACTGAGCACCTACTATGTCAGATACTCTCCTAGACATGACAGAAGAGATGTGATCCTTGCCCACACAGAGCTTAGAGACTAGCGAGGGAGACTAAAACAAGCCAATAAAAGGTAAATGTGATAGGTCTGGTGTGAAAAGTGCTCTGAAGAGAACTAAAGCAGGCTGCGGGGGCAGGGTCCTTGGTGGCAGTGGGAGGACTCTGTCACTGGGTGGTCAGGGAAGACACTTCCTATAAGGAGACATTTGAGCAGGGACCTGGAGGGAAGAGGGGCAGGTTTACAGGAAGAAACTAGAGAGGGAAGAAAGATAGAAAAGTTCAAATCACCTTGCTGGGCTGTACCTCAGGCAGGTAGCTTTCCTATCTTCCTCAGGAGGCAAAGCATGTTTGAGATCTGGCTCCAAAGTCACTGTAGGGCCAGGGGGTGGACAGGATCCTCCTATGGCATCGTGTGACCCCTCCCCCCGCCCTCCCCATAGCCTGGCTCAGGAGTCAGCCTTACCTGAGTGAGAAGGTGAATCCTGTCACTTACTGTCACAGTCTGAGCTTGAGCAAGTGACTTGGCCATTTAAACCATATTCTCTCATCTGTACGATAAGAACACGAATACCTACTTCCTAGCACCACTGAGAGGAGTGGATGAGCTAATGCATTCCAGGTCTGGGGGGTTCATGCCCCTCTTCCTTACTTCTCATCCCGGGGGCTCTCCTGGGCCTCCAAAGTCCTCAGGGAAGGTGAGCCCCTTCCGCAGAGGTCCCGCATCCCAGGGTCTCACTTTCTTCCTATACCCACGCATTTTCTGAGGGACTACACCACATGCTCTACCTCCAGCCTGAAATCCTTCCCTCCCCTCTCCGGCAGCAGCCCCGCAGTGCTGGATGGCTTGCCAGCCAGGAGAAACTGGGCAGGGCTCCTGCAAAGAGCTGAGTTGGGCCGAGCCGCCTGGAAGCACAGAGCAGGAGGGCGCTTGGAGGCCAGCTCCCTGTGACCACCTCGCAGCTCGCCAGAGCTCCGCAGCTAAGGACCGGCTCGGGAGCTGCCTACAGATTTGATGGTACAAAGAGCAGTTTAAAGTTTTATTTTACAAAACAGAATAAATTAAAAATGCATTAGAAACGAGGCCCTTACTTAACTACAGGGTGTGCTAATGGGCTTGGAGCCTGCGCTCCCTCCTCCTTTAAGCTCTTAATGACTGAGCTTTAATGTATTTTATTTCTTGAAAAACAATCCCACAAGCGCTCAGTACAGTCGGAAAAACATTTCTAAAATCATTAGACTGCTGCACGGTAAATATTTATCACAAGCGCAGCTCCCACCTGCTTGCCATGAGGCATTGATTTCCCCCCTGCCTTGTTTTGCTCCCTCTTGCTTTTCATTTCTCTTCTGCTCCCCCCTCTCAGTGCCTCCTCCCCGCGGGTCCTCACTGGAGGCTGAAGCAAGGCTTGGTCAGGCCTTCTCAAAAGAGAGATTTTCAAAGGGGGAAGAGTCTCTATCTATACTCAGTCCAGTAGGAACTCCACCTCCCACCTGCTACAGGGCTTCTTGGTCTTATTTCAGGTGGGTAAAGGCCCTGCTGCCCTAGGACTCCAGACTCCATCCTCATCCATCAGCTGTCACTTGAAACTCTACCCTCATACCATTGTGTGACCTTGGGCAAGTCACCTCACTGTTCTAACCTTTCAAATTGCCATCCCTAAAATGACAACACTGGGCAGGTTGTCCCCAGCTGATGCTCTATGACCTCTAGCTGAGGAGCTGGCTTGCAATCCCACTCACTGGCTGTGTCACATGGGCAAGCTGCTTAACCTCTCTGAGCCTCACTTGTCTCACTTTTAAAGTTATACACTCATATGTATAAAATATATCCAGAAAAGAGGGTACTGACATTTTAAATATGGAAAATATGTAGAGCACTCAGCATCGTGTCCAGCAATTGTTAGGGCTGAACAAGATTCATTTCCTCTTGCCTGCACCTCTTGCTGTTCTTGGAGGCTGACATGCTGGAGAGACTTGTCCTGGGGGCAGGAGAGGTGGTCACAGAATGGGAGGGGGGTGGTGAAGACAAACTGTCCATTTGACACCTTAGCCTCATCTGGGCTCATGTCCCAAGATCTAGAGGAGACAGTTGGGCCTCTTCAGATGAGAGTATAGCAGGGACAAAGGGGTCTTCTCACAGGTGAGTCACCACGCCCCCACCTTCTTCGACACTCACTCCTGCTGCTTCCATGCTTTAAAGCTGTTTTTTATCTAAATGCCTATACTTCACAAAGGGCTTTGGCATATGTAACCTGATTTGATCTCCAAAATCTTCTGAGGTGGGTAAGAATTATATGACCTTATTTACAGGTAACTGAAGTCCACACAGGTTTACCCTGAGGCCACATTGATAGGATGGGGCAGGGCCAGGACAAACCCCAGAACACACCGATTCCATGCCTGAAAAGACTGACGAAGGTTTTCTTTACTCACATCCCTTAGAGGCCCATTATGACAGTGAGGTGAGTCATCACAAACACCGGACCAAACAGGACGCATTCTTAAATGTTTTGTGTGCAATAACCATCACCATGGTGTCGATCGAGATTGCCGATAGTCTCCTGATCCCTGCCAGCTGCCATCAATAGAGATTATCAATATAACTTCTCAGAATTCATGGAAGTGCCCAGCTAAATGAGAAATCCTAGGGCGACAGGCTATGACCCCTTTTTGAACTGCATATTTCTTTCATTCCATGGTATGAGAATAGGTCTCACACACTGTTTCTTTTTTCTTAAGTTTGTAGAGAATGTATGCCAGGACCTATGATAAGGATTTGTCATACATTATCTCAAGCCTACAAGGTAGGCAACATCAAACACCTGCTGAAGGTAGGCATGTCATCCCCACTGTAGAGAGCCATGAACGGAAGTGATGGCATAGATCACACAGATAATGAGGCATTAACAACTGGCCCCCTCCCTAGCCTTTCTCTACTATAGAGATGAGAATGCTAAAATATTATCTTTTATAGTTTCTCTTTTAATAAAAGAGTCTGGACAATAAGATGTAAGTCAAAGTTCTGGGTGAACCTATGGAATCGTCCTTAAGAGCTGACTCATCTACCATGACCCTCACACACTCTTCCTGTCTGGAACAGAAACATGGAACCTGGAGCTGTGGCATCTATTTTGCACCCTGAAGAGGAAAACCACGTTCTAAGAAGCGGTGTTAGTAGGTAAAAAGGAGCCTGGCCCGTAGGTGACATTCTTGAGAAGGCTCATCAGCCCTGCACTACCTACCTCTAGACTTACACGGGGAAGAATTAACCTATCTCAGCCCAAGATCCACAGTGATACAGGGATTACGAAATTAAAACTTGAGACTATATGACAATGTACCCAAGTGTATAACTGCTGTGATATTTCCTCTTGTCCAAATCCTACCGTTTTTCTAGTAGAAGACAAAGCACAGGTGTTGGGTAAAAAAAAAAGGGAAGATGACCCAGAGCAGCTAGGACATGGTCCATCCCTCCCACTCTCACTGCCTTGCCACACTATGACCAGCACGACACTAGCCAGGGCTTCCAAGGATTCAGATACCTTAAGGGCCCTTTCCCACTCCCCTTTCTCCGGGAAGTATGAGTCAGTCCACAGATGACATGAATGGTACTTCCACAGCATAAGACTATCTTGCCCTGGGGACAGGAGGAAGGAGGAAAGGTCACGACCCCAGTTCCATTTTTACTTAAAAAGTGATGGGAAGACAAATATCTATCCTGCTGATCGTTCAGAAAATTGAGTGATGACCAAACACCAGATCGCTAATCCTTTTTTTGTACATAATAGAGACTGCTGCTGCTTTCAGCACCTTGGAGAGTACTTATGCTTTTCAGACTCTTCAAGGGCCTTGCCACCATGCAAGGAGCTCCTAGACGTTTTCCTGATGACTTTTGGCATTCTCTGCACTTTTTACTCTATCCCTGGAGAAAGGGGAACACCTGGGGCCTAAGCCTAGTGATTGGTATCCTATGGATTTGCTGAGCCTGTGTGGGGAGGCCCAGCCACTACTGTCCGTGGCAGATTTCAAGGCTGGTGCAGTGTACCACCGTCAGGGCAGGGAGAGATCAAGACAACACTGAGAGCAGTGCCCAGTGGATGTAGGAGATTAATATTATTGTTGAATAAATGAATAAACGCCGAATATCTACCAATCTAGTAATAGTATTTACAGCTTCTGAGGACTAAATATGATAATTCTTGTAAAGGACTAAAGTTTTAAAATGCCAACATATAAGATGTGCATAATAATTGTCAGTTATAATCCCAAGAAAATTATATAAGGATGTTCCTCACTGCATTGTTTATAATATAAAAATAGAAGCAACGTAAATGTTTAATGACATAGGAATCCACATGACAAAACAAAACACACCCACAGAAATATGTTTACCGAATACGATGGTACTGGTTGAGACCTTTTCCCTTGGTAATAGTGCAGTTCGAGCAGAGATAGGAGAGATGGAACACAAAATAATTAAATATTATAGGGGCTAAGTTTGAAGGAGACCTGATTCTTAATACTGAGGGATTGCCTCAACATAGCACCGTAGTAACAATTCTTGGGAAAGTAAAAGTATTCCATGCTTATACCCTGGTGAGTTTGAGACTTTATAATCAAACTCATTATATTCATGATATAATGTAAAATGCAAAACTTGGGCTATAAAGCTGTACATTTGATAGGGTTCTGTTTTCTAAAATATAGAAAAGGCTTAAAGGAAATACACCATAACATTATTATGGGTAGATGAAATGATGAGTAATTTTAATTTTCTTCTTTATGCCTTCCTTTTATTTCCAAAACTTCCTCAGTAGGCATATATCATTTATGTTGCTTATATAATCAGGAAAATTTATCTTAAAAACTTTGCTGTGTGTCTTCCCCCGAGCTCCCCCTTTTGGTGCAGGCTCCCAGTCATTCTTGGTGGCCCTAATGCTCGCATCCCCTTCAAGGACAGAGAGACAAGTAACGTGTTGGGGGTGAAGTAAAGTTTCAGTCTAACCAAGACTCAGTTTCAGGTGCTGATTTCAGCGTTTGGTGAAATCTTTATCCTTGGTATGCTGAGTCACCACATCCCAGAAGCTGAACCGGAGCTCAAAGCTCCCTGGTCTTTCCACCGGGGTCTCTGAACATTTAAAGAAACATGTTCTCAGGGGCAACTGATTGTTGTGTCAAGTGCAACTGCTTTTCCCAGGGCCAGCGTTGCAGAATAGCGAGTGCTTGTAGTTCGTCACAAGCGCTCTGATGAGACTTTATCCATATAAATAATCTACATGGTGTCAGCTCTTGTTTTTCATCCTTTGGTATAGAAGCATG
Source organism: Myotis yumanensis (assembly GCF_028538775.1). Taxonomy (NCBI): domain Eukaryota; kingdom Metazoa; phylum Chordata; class Mammalia; order Chiroptera; family Vespertilionidae; genus Myotis; species Myotis yumanensis. The sequence goes on from NW_027223768.1 coordinate 6,946,199, forward strand.
TAGGGAATAGGGTTGGAGATACAGCATTTTTCCAAGGAACGGTTGCCTGAAGATGAGACTGGAGTGAAGTGGTTCACACAAAGCCACTACCCCAATCCCGAGGTACTCAGTGCAGCTGAAGGGCAAGGGCCATCCAACTGCCACTGACTTCAGTAAGGGGATAGAAGAAAAGGGTGCTCATCAAACATGAGACTGTGTTTCTGCTAACAGGTTACTGTGTTGATCTTTACTGCCTGCGATATTGCATTCACCTTTTATCAACCAAGAACTATGAAGAAGGAAAACTAGCAGATGCCCGAGAGAAGATTCTTTAAAGCTTTGGCCATTACTGGGCTATCATCCCAGCCAGGTGCCTGGGTGCTCTGCTCTGGCTCTGGAAGATGTGGGAGGTTAGAACAAGGGCAGCATGAAGGAAGGACCAGCTGTCACAGAGGCTGAGTCCTCATGGTTCACACTTGGGGTGGGACTGATCCCAGTGACCTCCATTTGCCCATGCACAGGCAGGAGCCATAGTTCCAGACAAAATCTGTGATAAACATAAAGAAGACGCTCATGCACTAAGAAAGGTTTCATTTCCCAAAGCCATCTCTCCTGTTTCTGAATGTCCAACTCTTCTACCAGAGATCAAAGCCTTCATTACAGTGAAAGGGGAGGTCTTTGTTTGTCCATGACCCCAGAGAGAAAACACAGTTCCCTAGATTTACATGAAGTTCTGAATGGCCAGTGAAATTTCAGATTCTACACTGAGTGAGTTTCCGTGGCCGGTTAAGAGTAGAGGTCGGGAGGTGACATGCCTGAAGGAGAGAACAGGACCGAGCTGCCAGGAAAAGAAAAAGGATGAAGGAGGCTCAGGTAGAGAAGTCAAACTAACTCCACCCCCTGGCTTGGAATTGGTGCAGTTTTCAGGAGGACACAGAACCCTCCTGTGGACAGGAGACCACATAAATGGAGACATCCTCTAGTTGTGCCTAGTTCATTTCTCAGTGTTCGGTTCCAGACTTGCTCTCTAGAGAGAGGTTCCCCTGGAATTGGGGGACCTGTTAAAGCCAGGGTATGGCTACAATGTGTGTGTGTGTGTGTGTGTGTGTGTGTGTGTGTGTATGAGTGTGTGTGAGCGTGTGTGAGTGTGTGAGTCTATGTGAGTGCGTGTGAGCGTGTTTGTGTGAGCATGTCTGTGAGCATGTGTTTGTGAACGTGTATGTGAGCGAGTGTGTGAGTGAGCGTGTGTGTATGTATGTGAGTGTGTGTGAGTGATTGTGTGTGTATGTCTGAGAATGTGTGTGAGTATGTGTGTGACTATGCCCATTGGCTTTTGGGGTAATATGTTTAACCACGGTTCATTTTAACTGAGCAATATTCATGATGTTGGGGAAGAGTCAGAAGAAGCAGAGTTAGGGGCATCTGCCTGCACAATTATTGCCAACCCAGCTTCCATTCGGAAATCACTGCACTTTCCTTCAAAAGCACTTTTCCATTATTGGCAACATCTTGACATCACCTCCGAGAATTATCCATATTTTTTGACCAAAGGATTGGGCTTTGTCATGTCCATGGGATACCAGCCAGAACTTGAGAACCTTTTCTTGTACAGAGATTTCCATCCTGATGATACCGAGTCAAAAGTTATAATGCATATGCATGACCCATGGCCAGACAATAGTGCAGCGAAGGCCTGGGGAGGGAAGGGAGCAGCGTGAAGGAGGTCAGTGGGGGGAAGAAAAAGGGGATCTGTAATACGTTCAACAATAAAGATAAATTTAAAATTTTTTTTTAAGTTATAATGTGACTGCCCAAATAGCTCATGTTAACCTCAAAACAATCGATTTCCGTTCCGTTCCTGTCTCCTCCCCCAACTTCCATAACTACTGTCTGGTCAGTAGCCCCTCTCCCACCGCCCCTGGAGGAACAGCTGCCCTGCTGGCTCTGTGCTCTGGGTCTTACCCAACCACACTCCCTGCCTCCTCACAGACTAACTTCAGTTAGCTCCTTTCTGGTATCGTCATCTTCTCTTTTGAGACTGGCTCCTTCCTACAATCACACAAACATGCTCAAGTCTCTCAGATCTTAAGCAAATAAACATCACCCCTTAATTCAATGTTTCCCATCTCCACTTCTCTTTATGGTTTAGTTTTTCAGAAGAGTAGACTCCAATTGCTACCTCCCTTTCCTCATCCCTTATTCAAGCTCCCCCCGACCAGTTCTCCTCGGTGATCTTGCCCATCTCAGGAGCCTCACACACTTGATGCCTGTAGAGACACAGTTGTCTTGCTTCCTTGCACTGTATTATTTATGTACATGTACTATCGACTTGATACTGGCTTGCAAGTGTGTCTGGGGCCCTTGTTATATTAGCATCTCCCACCGTCTCCATACAGGGCCGTGCTCACAGAAGAATGAAGCAGGGGGTAAGGTGACAGAGGAATAGACTCCTGGGGTTTGAGGAGGATGTCCCACCATGGATAAAGATTCTCTCTGGTGTCACTCACCTAGAAAATACTCTCAACTGGCTTTTTCCAACCCCCACCCCACAAGGAGAGTAACAAATGGATTTGAAGCAGGAGATGGGAAGGATTGGATAAGACAAGGACATCTTCCTGGGATAGAAAAGATTTAGAAATGATCTGGAAGGAAGCAAGGTGGGATTTCAGTTGAGGTAGAGGAAGAAGACACTGGAGGAAAGAGGTGGCAGATGTGCACATACAGGATGCAGAGGGTGTGGGGTGGTTTGGTGGCGGACAGGGAGCAGTTTTGGCTGAAGTGAGGAGGAATGGGAGTGAGGAGAAATGAAGATACTGAGATGGGAGTGGAGGGGGTTTGTGCATGGACCCTGAAGGCCAGGCAAAGCAAGACTTCCTTCTCCAGGGCCCACTTTTCACCTTGACCCCAGGGACCCACTTGCTCAGAGAAGTTTAATGTCCTGGTTAATTAAGGGTGTGACAGAGACCAGATTACAAGCCTACTCTATCACTTCCATGTCTATGTGACATTGGGAAAGGGATTTAAACTCTGTGCCTCAGTTCCCTCATCTCTAAAAGAGGGAGAATAAACAGTACCTGCTTAATAGGGTAATTATGGGATTAAATGAAGAAAGCACTCAGGACACTGCCTGAGTTAACGTAAATTATATGTTAATTTTTTTATTATTCCGAGGGGATCTTAAAACCATAGTCCAATACTTGGTATCATAAAATTCATCTAAACAGATCAATCTCAGAAGACAGGCGACCTACACAAAAAAGACTTCTTTACATTCCTAACAAAGACATACAGAGCAGAGCCAGACCTAGGGGAATGGCAGGGCCAGAGAGAACACCCTGAGGTTGGGACAAGCTCATGAGATCCCAAAGTCAAGTTCGGAGAGCCACACTGGGTCCTGACTGGGCAAAAGACTCAAGAGGCATCCAGGCAAGGGACTGGGCAGATGCCACCAGCTGCAGTGGGGACAGGACACAGGAGGCCAGAGTGTGAGGGTGGGTGCAGGGCCCAGGAAGTGGGATGCAGATGCCCCCTAAACTCCCCCTCCCCGCTAGTGCTGGGGAAGGTGCTCAGCCTGAGTCAAGAGGAAGCCGACTTCAGGGAGGCCACATGCTTGAGCCATCTCAGACGCGCTCTGAGAAAGTCAGTAAACAGGCATTTAGGGAGGCGTTTCTGAAATCCCCGTGAACACATTCTCAGCCAAGAATATAAGTTTTGAGAAAGCAGCTGCCAATTTGTGAGAGGGGTGAGCATTAGGAGGAGGAGTACGTCCCCCTCTGGGAAAGATGACTGACACAGCAAAGGAGCTTAATGAGACTCCGTCGTGTCCTTCCAGCCTCTCTCCTGCTCCCTCCCAGGGAGTGGACGCAGATCTCTGGAGTGGGGGAGGCTATTTGCTGAGGGGTAAAAGCAGGGTGGTTTACAGCAAGTGATTGCTAAGTTTTCCTTGGGCTTAAGAGGCCAACGGGGGCCTTTCCTTGCAAAACAAGAAAGAAGAGAAAACAAAGCCTGTATGGAGATCCTGCAAAGTTTTCCTTTTCATTAAATTTCCAGAAACTAGCAGAAAGGAGCCCAGTGCTGACAGGATGCCTCAGCTCTTCTAAGTGTCCTTGAAAGGGTTGGGCCATCTGCAAGGCACAGCTCTCCAAGCAGAGGAAGCACCAGCGTAGTTGGAGAGACAGAACCTCTACCCCCTGCATAGCTGGAAAAAGCTATCTCTTTTCTACTAAACAGGAAGTGGACAGGAAGTCGTGATCAAATGTCTCTAGGTGATTTGAGGGTGTGATGGGCAGGGATTAACATAATTCAAGTGCCTGCCATGTGCCAAATACTGATCTAGGCACAATGCAAAAATTATCTATATATATAAAAGCCCAGCAACGGACCGGCGGAATGACCAGAATGATTGGTCAACCAGCTGCTATGATGTGCACTGACCACCAGGGGGCAGACACTCAACACAGGAGCTGCCCCCGGTGGTCAGTGTGCTCCCACAGTGGGAGGCACCGCTCAGCTGACCGGGATGAGTGGCTGCTCCCCGCAGGCCACGCCCACCCCCCCACTAGTGCACAAATCTGTGCACCAGGCCTCTAGTCTCTAAAGAATGCTAAGGTAAGATTCTAACCTTAGCCAAATTTATATATGATTAATTGGGAGGAAATGGAAGGAAGGAAGGGAGAGAGGGAGGGAAGAACAAAGGGAGGGAGGGAAAGAAAGTTCTTATAGTCAAACAGGATTCAAATCTTACTTCTGTTCATTGCTAACAAGCCAGGACTTCATTTTCCTCCCTTATAAAACAAGACTGTCTTCAGGGAGAAAAGAACACAATGTGGAAATTCCTAGCTCAGAGCCTGGTACATAGTAGGTGCCCAGTTAATAATTGTTCATTTATTAATTTGCTGAAAGGTACAGTTGCCATCGTGGGAAGAGAATGGGATGTAGACTCTGCAGAATTCAAATTTGATTTGGCCACTTACTGACTGAATGACATGGAACAAATCATTCAGCCTCCTAGGCTTCAAATGCTGTCTTCTTGTGACTGATCAAAACAACCTACCAAATAGGATTATGGTGAAGGTGAAATGAAAGACTGTCTGCCCAACGCTTAGCGCAGTGCCCTACCCTTTGAAGACTCTATAAACAGCAGTCATGGTGCCAGCTCCCTGGTGACAGGGCTTTTGTATTGAGGACAGAAAGGTGTGCAGAAAGGTTAGCAGCCTGGGCATTTAAATAGTCACATGTCCAGATTGCAAATACGTTAACCTGATCTTGCATATTGAACCTGCATGCAAATATTTAACCTGTAACTGGCATGGCAGTTATAAAAGTGAACGCTCCATCACCTGATTGCGCTTTCGGTTTGAGTGGGGAGGGACAGGGAGCCGGCTAGGCAGCTACTTGATCTCCCCAGCTCAGGACAAAGTGTCTGGGGGCTCTGGGAAAACTGTTTCTCCTGTAATATCAACATGGAAAGCACTGTTCACCCACCACTGCCTGCAAATGTGCCACACCATAGACCTCACACCGAGCGTCTCGCTGGAGAAAGACAGCTGAACCGTCTCCCTCTACTGTGGTCACGGCAATGTCACTGCGGGGTGGTGATGTCACTGCGGGGTGGTGAGGTCATTGCGGGGCATTTAGGGGAATGAGGAGGGAGGGAGGGAGGAGAAAGCAGCTACTCCCCTGCTCCATCTGCAGGGACCTGGCCCGGAGGGTATTTTCCCCCTGATTCCTCGCCTGCTTCCTTCCCCACACTCGCTGCACTGGGGAGTTGGGATGCTCCAGGCTTTTCCAGGTCCTCCTTCATCCCCAATGACAGTTCGAGTTTATTAAGAAGTTGGTGCTGCCTCTCTTTTGCCAGGTCCTGGGGAAAGTTGAAGTTGATTAATGATCCTGAGACCAGGAAGAGGAGAAAAGGGCCGATGTTCCAGTCACCTCAAAGAGAGGAAAGTGAGGTCAACCAGGCACCTGAAGGACAGCAAGGAGCACAGAGCTAGCCCTGCAGGAACCCCCTGTAGACCACCCCGTTTGGAGGCCACGTGAACACAGCCCAGGGTTTTCATAGTTTGTAGGGATGGAGCTCAAGTTCATTAAGTTTGCTCTCAGGCCTTTTGACTGGGACATTCTTGTGTTTGGGAAAACGTGAGACAATGGGAAGTATCAATGGGACAGATGTACTTAGCAGCTAGCAGTTCCCTGACCTATGAAGTAAGGGTCATTATGCTAACAATGGCCAAGGGGAAGCCCCTGAAATTAACCAAATCCCCACCTTCTTCACTGACCAAAAGTGTAAGCAGAAGCACAGTCCAGGAGAAAGTGAAGAGGTTGGCACCATCATCAAAGGTTTGAAAGACATAAGAGTGATGGTCTCATCACATCTTCATTTAATTTATCTGGGTGATCCCTGAAAAAAACAGATAAATATAGGCACTTGATGGTGCACTACCATAAGTGGTCATCCCAGGCATAGCTGCGGTGCTGGATGGGAGATCTTTACTGAGGAGGACTAACACAGCCTTCGGCACTTGGGATGTGGCCATTGAGCTGGCAAATACATAGTTCTCAGTCCCCATCAATAAGAGGATAAAGGTAGTTATCTGCATATGATGAAGACAGCAGCATGAGTAGTCATTGTCTTTCTCCAGGGCTATGTTTACTCTCCACCACAATTTAGTCCACAGAGGTCTTGCTCATCTCAAAATTCCACAGAACATTATCATGGTCCACCATGAATGATATCCCACTCCCTGGACTCGGCGAGCAGGAAGAGGCAACTACTCTAGATGCCATAGTAAAGTGTGCTACTAAAGGGTGAAAGATAAACCACAGGAAGAGTCAAGGGGCTGGTATATTAGTAAAGTTTTACAAATCTAGTGGTTTGGGGCATTCCAAGACATTCCCTCTAAAGTCAAGGTCAAATTGCTGGACTCTGTACCTGTAACCATTAAGTAAAAGGCGCAGTGCTGGTAGATCTTTGGATTTTAGCATAGACTATATCACACTAGAGAATAATGCTCTGATCAAATTTTTGGATGACTCAGAAGGCTGCTGGTTTCAAAGAGGGCCAAGAACAAGAGAGCTCTGTAGCAGCCCCAGTAACTAAATAATCCACCTGCCACTGGGGATGTGACTCAGCAGATCTGATGGTGTTTAAGATATCTGTGTTGGATGAGGTTGCTCCTATTGGCAAGCGTCAATAAGAGAATTAATGTGCAGAACCCAAGGTTCTTAAAAAAGGCCACAGCTTCTGCAGAAAACTGCTTTCTGTTTGCAAAATAGCTCTGGGTATGCGACTGGTCCCTAGCAGAAACTAAATGCCTGATCATGGAACACTGAGTGATTATGTGACCTAAGCTGCCTGTCATAAGCTAAAATGATCATGTCCACCAAGTCATAAGGTCAGGTGAACACAGCAACAATCAATCGTCTAATAGAAATTATATTTTTGGAATCAGGCCCAAGTAAGCTCAAAAGGCCTAAGTAAATCACATCGATATGTGGCCCAGTGTTCCACATCATCTACCTCCAGTGCACTAATGTCTACTCCTCATCTCAACCTATGGCTTTGTGGGGGTTTCTCTATGACAGCTGACGGAGAAGGAACAGGCTCAGCCAGGTTCACAGATAATTCAACACAGCGTATTGATGCTAACTGAAAATGAACTGCACATATGGGAGGCAAACAATTGATGTTTCTCTCTCTCCCTCTCCCTCAAGTCAATAAAAACATATCCTCAGGTGAGGATTAAAGAGGGAGGGGGGGAGGGGGGGAGGGGGGAGGGGGGGAGGGAGGGAGGGAGGGAGGGAGGAGAGAGATTAGCCAAGCATTTGGTGGTGGGTCAATTACAGTCAACCCTTCCTATCTTGGAAGGAACAGGAATTCATTATTAGTGGTCAATTCCTTCTGAATATCAGCACTGAGAGCTTATACATGTCTAACTTACCTCCATATGACAGTGCATAAAACCAAAAGACTTATTTTACAACAAAAGGAGACGTGACAATGGGCACATGACCATGAGTTCATTGTTTCTACCATGTGCCCCATCAATGGAAACTGCTGGCCTAGTAGGTTGAAAGAAAATAATCTGTTAAAGGCTCATCTAAAGTCCCAGTTTAGGGATAATACTTGTAAATTTGGAGCACTCTCCTTCAGCGTGTGGTCTGTGTTGAACCAAAGGCCACTACATGGTGCTGTGATCCAATAGCTGCAATACATGGACCCAGGAACCAGGAGATGGGAGCACGCTTGGTCCTCTCCCTCTCTGTGACTCCATCCTGCAGCCTTAGCTTCTGCTCGGTTAGAGTCCTATTTACCAGAGACAGTGGAGTATGTTTCTATCTGGGGAAACAGGAAGGACCACACTGAACTTGAAACTCTGGCTGCCACCTGTGCACTTTGGGGTCCTCATGCCAATAGAGCAGCAGCCAAATAAGAGAATTCCTGAATTTGTGAGGGTAATCAAACTTGTTTACCATGAGGAGCCAGAGTTGCTTCTACATATTGAGGGTAGGAGGTGGGGTGGCATGGAGAATATGTCGGGGTCCCAGCAGACTTTACCAAGAAACCTCTGGTGCTTCTGTGACAGGCGATAATGGTGAGTTGTGACAATTACAACGCTATAAGAGCTCAGATTTCTCGTGGATGAAAGTGTGGGTCACCCCACCAGGCAAGCAATCCAGACCAACTGAAGTGTTGGCCAAATCTGAGAGAAATCTAGAGAGAAGAGATGCTAGAGGAGGGAGGTCAAGAGTACCAGCCGTGGTCTGGAACCAGAGCTAGCATGGGGAACTCGAGCTTATTTCACTAACCCTCTTGCTTTCATCCTCCCAAGGTTGCTCCTAGCCATCACCTTGAAAAGGACCCTCTGGTTAATTGGACTTGTACCTCATTTCTCAGGGAAGAATCAAAGTAAATTTGTTCTCACAAAAGTGGAGGCTCCATATTGTATAATGGGATCCAGATATAATCAGAAGCGCAAGAAGGTCTGACTTGTTCCGTCATCACTGTGCTAACCAGCACTGCATCTCATTTACTGACTTCAAGTAGATATGGTCTTACAGTATCCTAACTTACGTCTGCACCTAGAGCAGCTTGCCATCTCTCACAGGTCTTTCTTGTTGTCCCCAAAGCTTAACATGCTACAGGGTCCTGCATGGCGCTCACACATTTGAATCCCCAAGCGTGGGGAAGTCAATGCTCAAAGGCAAACCTTTGACTAGTAAGAGAAAGGAGTCAGTAAATTTTTTCCCCCGTTTCCTCCCAGATTGACTATTCGGAAATGTTGTTTCTGAGCTTCTCAGAGAGCTACACCATGAAATCAGTAACATGCAGCAGCTGCCAGTCACATGTAGCATCAATAATGCATCCATGCATGGGTGCTCTCTCCTCCCTGGTGAGCAGCCATTCTCTCTCGCTCTTGCTCCCTGGGTGTGCATGTCCTAATGAATTAGTATTGCATAAGCCTTCATCTCAGGCTCTGCTTTCTGGGAAACCCAGATGAAGAGATGACTTGAGAAAATCACTGTGAAGATTAAATTTTGAAAAATAACAAAAATCAAAAGGCTTTGTAAGCACATTATGTACTAGCACTTTATGTGAATATTAGCTTCTAGTTATTGGGTCTACTTCAACTTTATATCACGGGTATAGTGGAACAGAAAAATCCATAGGCTGTAGAGCAAGTAAAAATATAGTCTCTTATCTCTACCCCAGTTCATTTCTTTGAATTCTAATCCTGGTCATCTGAGTTACAGAGTATTTGTCACTCCACTGATTCTCCTTAAATGTCAAGGGCCACCTCTTCCAGGAAGGCTCCTGGATTGATCCAGCTCCTTTTCCAACCCAGTGATGATCATCTCCACCACCAGCAAACACAATCTGAGACCATAGTTTCATGAAGACCCTTGTTGACTAGAACTTACTCTTGTATATTACAGGTGAGTTCCCTTAGTGCAGAATCTGTCCTTACCCTTTTACGTGACCCTTGGGTGGCTAAAACATTAACCACCGGCATCTGCAGCTGATTCTCCCACAGGATGGCAGGTTTTCCTATCATGGGGGGCTGATTTGTGCAAACCCTCTGTACTCTTACCTGAGTCCCTTCAGACCTACAACCTAAGTGCAATCACATGGAGTCTGTGTACTGTGGGGACAGTAATGGGAAGACTGGACTTGTGGGAAGAAGACCTGTGTTCTGGTCCAGGATCTACCACTTAAATGCTGCATGATTCTGCGTCCAAGATCTGTGTTTATAAAATGGGCATGCATCCCTACAAAACCACCCCCAAGCATTGCTGTGAGTCACACAGAGGAAGTATACTGAGAACAGATTGTTAAACTGCAAAGGCCCTCTGCACCTATAAACTGGGGTTATCACTGCTGTCTATGCAGGCCCTGGAGGAAAAATAATGCGCCTCTTTTACTTGAAGCAGAATTTGTTTTGCAACTCACAGAGCACAACGGGAACCTTTTCTGACATTTGACTTGAGAGCCAAGAGATTTGCCCTAAGCAGCTGGATTCAGGAGAAGCAGAGGAACGTAGCAAACAAAGCTTTGGTCTAATATTTCATTTTAACCAGAAATAACTTATATTTGTAAAGCATGTTAGCATTTACAAAGTACATTTCACAAAGTGCATCTCATTTTTTTCTCACATCTCTGTGAGGCAAGTATATTTCCCCCCATTTTACAGATAAAGTAACTGAGGCTAAAAGAGCTTAGGAATCTGGTCTGAGGTCTCCAGTGTGAGAATAGTGGGTTTGGAACTCACTCAGCACCTCGAGTTCTGAGTGAATGCTTCTCCCCTTAATACCTACTAAGCTAAACTTGGCGAGATCCATCCTGTGGCTTTTGGTGGGGTGAGGGGGCATTGGATCCAGCTGCCAATCTGATATACTCCTGACGAAACTAGTTGGGTTGAAAGAAAAAAGAAATTCTCAGGGGTTTCCTAAGATCTTAGTGCATAGCTTGAGTGCTGCCCAACACCTTTGCAAAATAACAACACACAAACAACACATTTAATGTGTGTCTCATTGCCTATTGAAGCTAAAATTAGGGCTCTAACCACCAACCCAAGGAAATCAGGCAAAGTTCACATAGTCCAGGTACTTAACAGACTGCTCATCGATCAGGGAGTGAGGTGTACGCCCACCCGACTGCATCTTGCTCATCGGACCCTTGCTTAGGGGCAAAGCGCTTCCTCTATAAGCATGAGAACTTCTGCCAGCCCATCTCTGGACTCTGGCTGGGTCCTCAAGGTTGTTGGGGAAAGGAGTAGGTCCAATTTGGAAATCATTTCTTAGGAAGAGGAACGGAAAGAGGCCAGCATATGGTAAATGGAGTCAAGTTCCTTTAATGTGGTTCTTTGGAATTACACATTCTTTGGAGTGGGTAATTCACAAATGCTGGGCAATCTTTGCAGCTGGCTGATGCGGTGGGACACCATGGGGTAATTGAGACTGAATTACAGACTTAGACTATAAGATTGGGTATTCTGTGAGGCCACCCAGCTGATGCAAGTCACTTGCGTCTTCTCCAGTGGGAGCCAGAGTAGTTCACATTGGCTCAAGTTTGCAAATGACTCTTCCCCTTCATTAGCAGCCCCGGGATAGAAGAGAATTGGTGGTGGTGAGATTTTAATGAAGCTGAGTGTTTAGAATCCTTCAATAGGCCTTTGATAATGCCAGAAAACATCATCTCCCTTCGGCAGAGCAAAGGAAGGGCAACCAGGTCCTTTAGGGGTCATTCATCTACCTCCTGACTGTACTCCTTATAGACCTTCCTAAAGATTTTCAGCAACGAAAGAAATGCTAACTTTTTAGAGCTGTTTCCTCAACTCCCGTTGAGGATCAAAACTATAAAGTGTGGAATAAGGAGAATGTGTCCTTAGAGCCAGAGCCCTGGACCAAAGGACAGCAATATAGTGTCAAGAATGCTACTGCCACTTGAAGGTCAAAATGACCCCGTCTGACTGCTCCCTCTCCTAACCTGCCTTGGTGCTCAGCTGGGCAACTGCTGGAAGTCTCCTGGCAGCGAGTAATTGAGTGAGTCACTGAGTGGCCGCAGAAGCAGAGGCAGAGCCCTCAGGGACATGATGCTCCCGGTCATGGCCATTGAGTTTCTTCCATCTACGGCTTCTGCTTTCCATGTTTCAATTGCTCTAATTTTTTTTAAGTACATGACTGCTTTTGTTTATCGAGTGGTCATCATTAGCCAACTGCTGGAAACATGTATTCTATATACTTTAGCTCAAGAAATCTTCAACAAACCACAGGGTAAGTAGTATTACTTCCATTTTACTGAAGAGGAAACTGAGGACATGGAGGTTAAGAAACTAGTCCAAGTTCATACAGATAGTAAGTGTAATGGAGCCAGAACTTGAGCCCAGATCTGACCAACTCCATCGTCTGCTCTTCACCGTTGGCCTCATTAACTTTTCTGTGTCTGAGGTGCTCCCCGAATCCTCACCCAGCTTCTAGAGGTCACTGCAAGATAAATTTTGATTCATACAACACCTGTGGGGTAGGGTTGCTAATAGGTATCACAGTATTGTGATTATTCAGTGGAGGCTTTGGAATTAGCCATCTCAGGTTTGAAATTATTTTTTTAATTAGTAGCTACATGAGCTTGGACAAATCACTTTTCCTTCTTGGACCAGAGTTTCCTCGCCTGTAGAATGAAAATAATAATTTCTATCTCAGGATTTTTGTAAGGAACAAATTATATAATGTATGTAGGTACCTTGCCTTCCTGACACATCCTAAGTATTTCATAAATGATCATGGGGATGATGTGAGTGAGGAGGAGGAGAAGGATGGGCCATGGGGTCCTTAGGAAAATAGGTGGGTGAAAGAGAAAGGGAGATGTCTAGAGATGGTATTTTTGTCTCCATCTCCAGAGGAGAGGAGGTGGCAACTGCCTAGTATATTACTTAGGATTCTCCAATAGGGGAGAGAGCGAGATAAAGAGATAGAGATTGGGGTTGATTGAGAGAGATATAGGTAGGTGGAGATTTCAAGGAATTGGCTCATGTGATTATGGAGGCTGGCAAGTCCAAAATCTGTAGGGTAGAACATCAGGCTGAAGACCCAGGAAGGTTTGATGTTGTCGCTAGAGACAGGCTGCTGACAGAATTCATCTTTCTTATGGGAGGTCAATCATTTCTGTCTTAACACCCTCAACTGACTGGGTGAGGTTCACCCATATTCTGGAGGGAAATCTGCTTTACTCAAAGTCTAACATTCAAATGTTAATCTCATTTCAAAAGTACCTTCACATCTAGACAAATGTTTGATCAAATATGTGGGTTTCCTGGCCTACCTAAGTTGACACATAAAACTAACCATTGACTTCCCAATATAAATATACTTATTGTCCAAGCAGAGCCCCAGGCCAAGGACCAGACTTACCCATCTAAGCAGAGAGGAATAATAATCCCAGCAAGTTGACCTTAGTGCAGCCAGGGGTAGAAGGAAGGAGGGAGAACGGGCGCGGGCTGGCCCTTCATGGCACAGTGGCAGGTGTTTTTGTGCCTCTTTCCCTGCCTGGGGTCCTTCTCTCACTGCAGCCCTTTAACAAGGTCACCGAGCAAACAAATGAACCAAGCAGAGAGGGTAGTGGGCAGCGGAGTTGTAAGATGCAGGACCCACTACAACTACTTTGGTCAACCAGCCCCCAAGTTTAAAGAGAAACAGCCCTCTCCACCTCACTCACTCACTCACCTCCACCTGTTCAGAAAAGAATGATCTAGGTTACATGGACAGCAGCCTCCTGGAGAAACTCCAACACTGTCCCTGGAAATAGCACCAAGATAATATACAAAGAAATCTTGACAGGCTGAAAAAATGGTCTGACTCTAACAAAATAAAACTTAATAGAAAGAAAAGTACAGTCCTTCATTTAGGTCTAAAACAAAACAACATAAAATAAAACATCTAGCAGGAAGGATTCGGAAAACGTTCCAGTTTAAAATTGCACCTGGCTAACATTCCCCAGGGAAGCCTTTATCGACTTCCCCACCAAACTCCCCACAGAAGTAGCGATAAGAATGAAAACTTGCAACATTGAAAATGAACCTGATAGATGACTTCGTGACAGATTCTGGAGGGAAGCAGATATGGAATTTAAAAAACCTTCTAGGTTTAACCTCCTATCACAGGGAGGTCTGCCTCACTGTGGTAGAGCCAGCTGGTTCTTGCCTTGTCTTCCTGGGCCCACATAGGGTCTATATTCAGCCTCCCTAAAAGTTGGGTGTTGCCACGTGTCTGGGTTCTGGTCAACAGAATATGAGTAGAATGCACCATTTCCAGGTTGGCCCATAACAGAGTGCCAAGCACAACCGTCCACGCTCTCTTTCTCCATCCTCTGAGTGAATGGAGAGCATCCCAAATCCCAAAGACAAGGAGGAGGATGGAGACACAAGACGGCTGGAACCCAGGTCCCACAAAGAGTAGAACTAGCCCCTGCCCCACTTCCCAACACCAATGCACATTGTACTGGGATGTGAGTGAAGAATGATCATTTACTATGATAACCAACTGAGATCTTGGAGCTGTTTTGTTATAGAATATAGGCTCCCTGGGTACACTCACAAGATGGAGATGACCTAAAAAGTTTGGAAGACATAATACAGCTGTCCTTCTCTGGTTCCTAAATGATACTATTGGTATACATAGGGAACGGGTGGTAGCTGGAAACAGCAACAGGGAAAATCTTGGCTGTACATATTAATAATTGTAATTTTTTACTCATTCATTCAACAAATATTTATTGTGTACATACTACTGCCAGGCTCTGTGCTCAGTATTGGGGATGTAACAATAAATAAAATAGACATGTACCCTACCCCAGTATAGCTGACAGTCTAATGGAACATACCAAACATGAAACAAATCACTAGTACAAAAGAGTCTATGAAAGGAGAAAAGGCCACCTTGGAGGTATGGGGGGGGGCGGGGGGGGGGGGTTGACACGAACCAAGGCCCAGCTGCAGTCCTGGCAAGTCCCTGGGGCATCATATCATGATTTTTTTTATTGATTTCAGAGAGGAAGGGAAAGGGCGAGAGAGATAGAAACATCAATGATGAGAGAGAATCATTGGTCAGCTGCCTCCCGCATGCCCCACACGGAGATCGAGCCTGTAACCTGGGCATGTGGCCTGACCAGGAATCAAACTGTGACCTCCTGGTTCATAGGTTAATACTCCACCACTGAGCCATGCTGATTTCAGCTCTATCTGACGTTCTGTAGTTTCCGCTTATTTCCTGAGCCTGGTCCTTCATCTTCCCAGTCATCCCACAATATGGACTTCTCTGCTTTGTTAAGATAGATGAGGTTTCTGTGGTGTACAAACAATAACCCAACTACCACAGCATAAAACAAAATGATAGCAGGGAAACCAAACAGATGTTATCACAATAAAAACAGATGTAAAAGTCCCTTTCAAAAGATAAAAATCCAATCTTGAGTTAAGTTTAAAATTTTTAAACTAAAAAAAACAACAACACACCTTGAACAAAATAGCTCAGAGAAATTAAAAGAGTACTAAAGAGACAGCAGGTAAATGCAAATAAAAGACAACAAAGCTGAGATGTTAATATAAGTCAAAGTTGAATTTAAGAAAAAGGATTTAAGGAACTTCAGTGGTTAAATTTATATTTTTATTTATTGTTAGTCACATAAATTATTACTATGAGAATGAATTATTACAAAATTTAAATCAACGCAGAAATACATGGAATAAAATGTGAGCATCTTCCTTCTATTCCTTTACTGTTACTCCCTTCCTCAGAGGTCACTTCTGTTAAGCATCTGGCATGTATATGTCTAGATCTTAATGCAGGGATACACTCACACATTCACACACCGAGGACGTAGGAATCTTGGTAAGTCATGATCAACAGATGCATCTCTGAGAGCTGGTGACAGCCTCCGGCCACAGCACCTCCAGGCTACTGTAGTGTTTGAGCCAAGGTCATGCTCGCCCTGGGCAGTGACCAGCCAATCTGAGCACAGAGGGAATCCTAGGGCCGGACCATTTCTGCCCAGAGCAGGACTGCCCCATGAGCAAGCTGCACCGCAGCCTCAGGCTCTTCCTAGACGACCTCCCTTCCTGCCTCTTCCTTCACAGTGTCACATCTACACCATGGTTTGCAGGCTTTTCCTGTCTGCTCCAGCTCTCTCCTCCCCTGTCTTTCACTAGCAGACCTCCATCATGCCCCCTGCAAGAGTGGAGTCACAGAGGAGCCAGGGGATCAATGCAACCTGACCAAAGTCGGCTTCTGGTGGTCCACTGGGTATGTGGGCCCACCTGGTGGTCATTCCCCTGGTCACTGCATGTATAACTGGGATGAACATAACTGGCAGTTGGAGTCAACTCCAGGGTGGTCCTTGGCCTGTGAGGTAAGAGCTAAGCTAACTTCATGGGAAGACCAAACAGAAGTCTCTGAAACTGCTTTCCTTTTGGCCAATAGAAAATAAGATAGAATCCCTAGAGGGATGGCAAAGATTAATGCTATCTTCAGGGGTGGTAGTCCCTTCCATATCTATTAAGAGGAAACTGGATGGGCCCTAGAGAATGACTGCAGACTCCACAGGCTCCACCACGTGGAAGCCCCGCCCCAGCTGCCCCATCAGAGCGGAGTGACAAGGTCTTGGTCACATGATATGCGCCCAGTGATTTGGCAAATGCATTCTTTTCTGTGCCAGCCAAGGAAGAGAATCAGAAATGGTCCACACTTACACGGAACAGACTATATTCATTTCCAGTTTTGTCCCTGGGCTAGGTTTCTCTCCTACCTCTGTCATAATATAATCTACCCAGATCTGGAACATTTGGTCACCCCCCAGAACATCCTATTGATCCATTACATCGAAGACCTCATGCTGACTAGTCATATGTGCTCCTGAGACGATCTGCCCTGAGAAGATTCGGGAAGCTTCTGTTGCCTCGTCTCACACTCACAGTCAAGATCATACTTGATTATCACGTCTTAGATGCAGTCCTTTCAATCTCGGAAACAACACAAGAATTTTTGTTATCATCGCCATTATTCATCACTGTTTTGAAAGCCCTAGCTGATTAAATACAACAAGATGTACAAATAATAATAAAACAAGCTTTTAATGGATGCTTACTAGATTTCAGGCACTGCTCTGAGTACTTTTCAGTTTTCACTTAATTCACACAATAATCCTTTGGTTATCGGTACCATTTGAGGTGGTGCCATTATTATGTTCACTCTACTGATAAGGAAACAAGTCACTAAGAGGTTAAATAATTTAATAAAGGAATGAAAGTAGTAAGTATTGAAAGGCAAGAACATGGTTATCAAAATTTGCAGATGCCATAAATGCCTTCCTTAAAAAGTCGTTGAAAACTACTAGAAAATTCCACTGATAGAAAACACCTTCTCTCCCCACTCTCTCCCTCTTGTCCCAGATGCTGTAAGGCAGATGTTTAATTTAGTCCTGGCAACAGGGTGAGATGTCTGTCTTGCCCTCTCCCTCAGCTTAATCTGTAATTGCCACCTGTCCTCCCCAAGCAGCCTGGCTCACTCTTACTTTGCTCCCACCAGCAATCAAGGGTTGAGCCCCAAAGACATCTGGAGTCTTCAAGCCCAGTACTCATAAGCAGAAACAAGCCCAAAGCAATGAAATCCTTTAGAAAAATCTTTGGCCATAGATGGTGGCATCTGTGAGGCTCTGACAGCTTCATGCCCAGGCTGAGTGACAGAGGAGGGGAGGCGGGGCCGGCAGAAGTGTGTCCCTGTTTTAGACCCAGACTTCAGTATTGACGGGGGCTGCAGGGGGGTCAGGCCCTGGTCGCAGCTCCAGCATCTGCGAGTTCTGCGAGCCCGGCCCAGGGCCCAGTGGCCTGCCCGAGAGGGCAGCTTAGACAGGGCTCAAGGCAGTCTGGGCATCACGAGGACCCTGCCTGTCTGTGGAGTTGGTAGCAGCGGGGAAGGGGAGGAGGAAGAAAGGGACCGCACAGGAGCTAAAGCTGGCCCTACAGGACAAAACTCACTATCCTGAGGACATTGGGCCCTGTACATATAGTGGCCGTGACTGGCCAGGAAACAGCATGGCCAAGTGCAAACAGCATCACACCAAGATCCAGAAGACCCACAGGCACGTCCTCGCCGGCCACTGCTGGCTGTGCTTCCTGTGCGACGGCCTCGCCTTTCGCAGTGTGGGTGCTACACAGGCGGCCGTGGGAAGCATCACAGAGGCTAGAGTTGAGGCTGCGCAGAGAAATGTCAGCGGCCTATTTCTGTGCCTTGATTTTAATACATAAGCTCCAATTTTCCTACTTCTCTTGGGGATATGAGGCCCCGAAAGTGGTCTGGGCTTCTGGACTCTTGTGTCTATGAATCTTTGTTGTAGGATTGACCCTGCCTGCTCTCTGGAGAGCATCACCTAAGTCCCACACTCCTGGGCGAGGAAGCACCCTTCTGCATTCGATACAGTGGGCATTCCCGAAATGCACGGTGAAATCTGGAAACCGGGCACAGCCAGGCCTTCCCGGACCATTTCACAGGGCTATCATGAGTATGAAAAAAAAAAGACATGAAAGTGCTTTGTAAACTGCAACATGTGTACAAAGGCGGAGGACCTGTTACCGGTATACTGATGTTTCTTAAAATCACCTCTCATTCCTCCCCACTGAGCCATCAGCAAGTGGGCGTAATGATGCCTCTCTCAATGGCCCTTGTGAGGATTGGGGGAGGCAACGGTGCAGAGCGTGTGTAAAGAAAGCACTTGGCCAGTCAATGTCAGGCAAGACCACTAATCCATTCTGGGGGCTCAGGTCCCTGCTGCTCCCCATCCTGAACGTTCCCTTTCTACTCCTATGACCTGAAGGCGGTTATAGACAGACCGTGGGATCCTGGAAGCCGGTTTATCACCCAGACCGTCGGATCTGGAAACAATGGGTCTTTGGATTGTGTGGACCCTGTTCTGCCTACAGGCAGGGTAGGAGGGGCTTTTCAAAAGAAACCAGGGTCCACCTGGGACAGGTTTGATCATGTGGAGCCATGACTGCACCTTCCGCCACCTCTCCCCGCTTCCAAGATGATAATGAGTGCATTTCACACTGAACCTATAAGCTGAAGAATCTAGTCCCGTGAGAGGATGTCGGCCACACTTATCAGGGAAACTGAGGCAGAGTGAAGCTGTAACAAGTAAATAGTTGGGGAGAGGGTATAAATAAACTCAAACAAGATGGAAGATTCTCTTTTTAATCCTAAAAACACACTGCTTCCTGGACCTCGTGGGCCATGTCAAAGACAGGACTTGGAGGGGAGGGCAAGGAAATTCCAGCCCTGTGCCTAAGGTGAGCAGGGGATATGCTGGAATCACTCACCTCCCCACCCACCTCCCCGGAAGTGGCTGCATTTCCTAGGAGGCTGGATGGGCGTGGAGCTCTCTGAGGTCCTGACCAGGAAGCCCCCATCCATTTCCAGGGTTTTGCAGGGGGGGAGTGGGAAAGGAAGGGGCAACAGTAAGGCTGCCGTGAGGGGCTGAGCTGAAATAGGAGGGAACAGGGGTAGGAGGGACAGTCTGATGACCAACAGAGAGGGTGGGGAACAAGTCTGAAGACTGAATAGGAGGGGTTGTAAGCCACCAGAAATGTCTCCTGCTGAAAGGAATTCAGTGTAAACATGTGGAGATTAGCACATGAAGGTGACACTTCTCAGGACAATAGGGAATGGGCAACCGTGGCCTGGGAGGTGGAGACTAGGGGGAAGCTATTCTTCAACAACCTGTCTTCATCTTATAGCCAGTCCTGGAGGTGCCTTCGCCAGCCCGAAGACACAGGGTAATGTCCCATAGAATTCCCTCAGTTTTGAATGATGGCTACAGGCTCCGTCCGTGCTTTTCCCCCTCACTCACTCTGCAGACTCCAGTTCTGCCTGGCACCCTCCAAACAGGGCTGAGCATTTGAGCTCTGGGTCATGAGAGCAGGAGCTGGAACTCTGCTCCCCGGAGGAAGGTGATGACCAGCTGCCCAGGGGACATTGGAAGCAGGGACCAAACAGGACCAAAGCCGTCTCCAGGGACAAAGCTGGAAGCAGCCTCAGACCATCATCTAAAGCTCAGCCTGGGAAAGAGCCTGAGCTCAAAGTCTGCCTTAAAGATCCAAGGGCCCACCTCAAACATATTTTGTCTGCTTGAGATTTCTGGCATCCCGTTCTACAGGGGGGCAGTTTATTTATGCTCAGTGCCCTTAGGAGACCTGTGGCACAGCCTAGATGAAACAGGTGTGCGCTTTCGTCTGCAGCCCATCTTTGCTGCAAACGTGTGGGAGAGATGAGTGTAACTGACTTCTGCTCTCAAAGGCCATGTACCAGGGTCTTCTCTCTCTTCCCCGGTCCTTCCTTCCCTTATCTCCTTGTCAGTCTTCCAACATGTTCTCCAACTTTAAACCTAGCATGTGGCCAGTCCTCAGGACTACCTAGAATTTCTCTCAGGCCGAACTCACCCTCCACGTAGCTGGAGAAGACAGGTACCTATGCTGTGTGATTTCACAGACATTAAGATTGATTTCTCAGTGGCAAATCTTACCAGTAAAGATGCATTCCCATAAGATAAGGCGGAGTTTCTCCAGGAATACTCCATTAGGGTAAAAGCACCCCTGCCAGAGAGGAACTCAGTGACGGGTCATTTGTATCCCAGTATAAATTCACCTCCTCTCTTCAAAATAGTGCCTGAGTATTTCCCAGGGGAGCCAGGGCCATAAGTGCATGCAGTGCTGGGTGTTACAGAAACAGGAAGGCAGTGCTATTAATGAAAATGTTGGGCTAGATAGTAAAGTTAGACTCATCCCAGCTGAGATCTTAGGCAAGTCACTCTCCCCCTCTCAAGCCCCAGTTTCCACCTAAAAATCCTCTCTATTCTAATTCTCAAGGAAATCATTAAAACTTGGTATAAATACTCTGAGAACACACACACACTTCAACAATCACTTATTGCACACTGACCTTGTACCAGGTCTGAAGATAGTGCAGTACATTCTCAGATAACAAACAGGACAAATGATAGCATCAATGTACTAAGTACATCAATAATCACTTATGCTCAGGGGCCTAGGAGATCCCAGAAGGGCCACCAAATCCAGTCCCAGATGCAGGCAAAGGCTTGTCCCCTGATCTGGAAGACTGAATAGACAAGGCAAAGGAGACGGGCCAAAGGTAAGGCACTCATACAGAAGAATGGCATGAGCAAAAGTACGGGAGTGAACCATGGAGACAGGCATGGGCAAGTGTGGCCAGAGGATTTCTAGAACTTCAGTTATGAAGACTGGCATGTCAGGAAACATGGCTGGAATTATGCAGGAGCTAAACTATGGAGAGCCTTTTGTGCTATTTACGAAGCTCGGAGTTCATATTTCAGGCAAGTCATCCCAGAAGGGTTTTAAGCAGGTAAGTGACATAGTCACTTTAATTATGGATCCTCTAGCAGCAGTGAGGCCGATGGATCAGGAAAGACAGAAAGTGCCAAGTTCTCTGCTAGCTGACATGATGGGAGGCTGCCTGTCCAGCCCTGTAGATGTGTGGCTTACCCAGGATGCTGACAGAGCTGTCACTGCTTAGACTTTATGGCTGCTTGGCCACACGCCGAGCTGGACGCCTGAGAGGACGTCTGGCCGCACCTGCAGTGTTTTGCAGGTAGCTTTTTAAATGCCCGGATATCCTAAGCATAGAGGAACATCGGGGAGGGAAGTGTGCAGTGGGCTGCCACGGGGCCTCTCTCCTGTGCCGTCTTGGTCAACACGTTTGCCAATAAATTGGATGAGACATTAGGCCTTCAGGTGACACAAAGCCAGAATACAATAGCTAATGTATTACATGCTAGAATAAAGACCCTACAAATATTCTGACAAGCTAGAACAGTGGTCAAAACCAACTAGGTCCATTTAACCAGACAAATGTTAATAACCAGATACATGTTAAGCCCGGCTTTCAGATTTCTCCAAAACTAATTGCACGAGCACAAGATCTGGGATACCTGGCTTGACGGCAGAAATATTTGTTCATTCATCCAATGCTTACTGAGAACCTGCTATATGTCTAGCCCACAGCTCCCCTGCTCACTGCTCTCACTGTGCATAGCACATTTTACTAAAATCAGGTCTGCCTCCTCTTTATGCCCCAGAGCCTAGGGCAAAGGACAGAGAATGCCAAACTGCTTGAATGCTGACAGAAGCCAGAACTTTTCCATCACAGCCTGCTTAATCCTCATAATAGTCCTACCCTGTTTACCTTACAAATGGCAAAGTTAAGGCTCAAAGATGTTTACTACATTGCTTATGGCTTTGTTGCCTGCATTTCAAAGTTGACATCTGAACCCAGATCCAACTAGCTCGATGGTTGATTCTCGGCCCATTACACTACACCGACCCCATATCATATACGGTCCCAACACTGTGTGCTGTGAGCTGTAACTGGCCATGAGCAAGACTGAGCCTGTCCAGGAAACGTGGCTGCCTAGTAGGTCAAATGAGCAGGACCTGGGACGGAGGAGGGGAGGTGGAGGAGAAGGTGAGAGTTGGCCACAGACTCCATGAGTGCCTCCAATGGATAGCTGCTCAGGTAATGGTAGCCGAGGCTGCTCTGAGAGCATGAATGAACCCAGCACAGGGGCTGTGAGGGCCCAGTGGTGCTCCGGGCTGCACAGACTATACAACCAAATCCTGGTCCAGTTCCAGCCAAGACACTTAGGCAGGGAACAACCACCAACTAGAAATTGTCTAGAAGACATTCAGCATGTCAGGGTCTAGAAAGCATTTCATATGAGAATGATTAAGAGGAAAGGTAATATTTAGCCTGGAGAAGAGAAGGCTTAATATGCAAACAGCTGTTATCTTCAAATATTTGAAGAAGCAATTGTGTAGCTTTCCTTTCGGGTATGCAGCCAATTATGGGTGCTTATGAACTGTGACTTCTCAATGTTGCGGGGGGGGGGGGGGGGGGGGCGGGGGAGGAGTGTGTGGAGAAGACAGCTAACACCTCCTGGATTCACTGCCATGGGCCAGGCACTTATAACATCGGATTTAATCCTCATAATAGCTCTGCCCAGTCTTCTATTTTACAAACAAGGAAGAACTTAAGGAATCTGCCCACTATCAGTTTGTAAACAGCCAAGGCTTGCACGGAACTGTGTTGTTGCTCTTCATGGCACGCCCTGTCTTCTGCACCTTCCCTAGGAGTACGTTTGCTCACAGGGCACCTGCACTGGATGGCACCCGATGACCATTTCCCTATGTGAAGAAAAGCGCTCACAAATTCAGGAAGCATTCCTCGACTCATTGTGGCGACTTCCATGTCCTGCCAACCAACCACATCTCTCGGTCCGGATCAAGAGCAGAGACAGCAACCCTTCCAAGACCTTCGAGGCCCTTTATAATCTATTCCCTGCTCACCTTCACAGCCTCCCCTGCCACGGTCCAACCCTTCCTCTCTCTCCACGCTCTCAACCAGCCCACCTGCTCCTTTCCCATCCAGGCTCTGGCACAAGCTGGCCCTTGTCTAAACCATGCCGGCCACACTCCCCCGGTCTGCTTGATGCTTTCTCATTCTTCAGAACAGAACTTGTGTGGCATCTCCCCTGGCCTCAGTGTCCTTCCCATGTTCACATAGGGACCCTTGTCTACCTCTATCCTGGCATGTTTCTCACGGTCAGGGCTACTCAGTAGCCCTTGAAGGTGGAGACAATGTCGTGCTCTTTTGTGTCTCTAGGGCAGCGGTTCTCAACCTGTGGGTCACGACCCCTTTGGGAGTCAAACAACCTTTTCACAGGGGTTGCCTAAGACCATCAGAAAACACATATATAATTACATATTGTTTTCATGATTAATCACTATGCTTTAATTATGTTCAATTTGTAACAATGAAATTGGGGGTCACCACAACATGAGGAACTGTATTAAAGGGTCGCAGCATTAGGAAGGTTGAGAACCACTGCTCTAGGGCATGGTACAGTGCCTATTACATAGTTCTGTTGAGTGGATGAATGAATGAACAAATGCATGAATGAATGTGGGCTTTGAGGTCAATCAAATCTGGATTTGAAGACAGGCTCTCCCACACACAGATTGGGTTAAAACCTTAGGCAACTGACTCAGTCTCAGAATCACGGTGTCCTTATCTGTTAATTTGGAATAAAAATACTACATCCTAAGCACTGCTGTGAAAATTTAACACATTCGAAAAGATACTGGCCACCACAACTTATGCAGAGCTAAGAATAATGAGACCAAAAGAGTCTCAGTGGACAAGCCCACTTATTTGCACACGTCCAAAGTGATCCATTCACTGAAAAATTTTCTTATTCTGGACAGCATTTCTTTCAATGCCAAGAATTACAAAAACATATGAACTAGAGCACTGGACTCTTCCATAGACCAAATGGACACCCTTACCCAGCGTGGCCTGCCATGCTCTCATGCTCTCACGTGTCTCTTGGGTGGAGGAGGCAGCCCCATCAGGCAGCCTGCCCTGCACAGCCCCCGAGGACCAGGCTCTCACCGGATTACTTCTGTCCCATCCCTCCCCCCTATAATACTCAGCCTCCTGTGCTTGGAGAGCTTCCTCTGGTTTCTTCTGTGGACATATACGCCCCTGCCCTGTTGCTCCCTGGTTATCTGCTCTCTCCCCCACCCTAGGCTGTGAGCAGAGGGAGAACAGCCAGCTCATCTTGGCGGCTCCAGCTGCATGGCCCGGGGGTGTCACAGACGTCACTGCGGTGGCCTGACCAGCACCTGCTGCTTTTCTCCAGGGGCCCAGCCACGGTACTGCTGGTGCCTCCCACTGGTGAAGGTGTGGGCCCCTGACCATGCAAGGCCTGAGTCACCCCCCTAGGCTTTCAGACTCAGAAAAAAGAGCACTTCCGAGCCATTTTGCCCTGGTGGATTGGAGCGCAAAGATGTGAAGCTGGGAGCTCGTGGCCGGGTTTCTGACATGTGCAGAAAGCCAGTCTGGGGTGAAGGAGAATGAAAGAACAGGGGGAAGAGTCCTGGTGGTGTGAGGGGCCTGGTTCAACATCCCTGAAGCTGGAACTCTGTTGGCCTCCCGGCAGCTCGGGCTTTAAACATTTAAATGACTGAATAAATGGGTGCCCTCAAAGGGAATGTATATTGAACTTAGAAGGCACAAAAGCAGTCAGGTCCGACAGACAGACCATCAGACAGAAGCAAATGGACAGTCCGCCTCCTGAGATGGGAGTGTTGTAACAAACAGCTTTCTTGTTCCCAGAGAGACAACACTCCTTTCATTTCCCTGATCTCTCAGAGGGTCCCCAGAAGACCGAGCTTTGGCTGCCCCAGCAGGTACCTGCCCATTGCGGCATTTTTATAGGTTCCGGCCCTTCTCTGGCTCACTCTCCATTCCCTCACCGCACTCCCTGGGATCACCTCCCAAAACACTCTTTGCGCACACTCTTCCCTCTAAAAAAAAGTCTCCCAGAGGAATACGGTCAAAGGGACGCTGAGGAGAGGCGCCAAATAAAACACTAATCAACCTCCCCAGTCCCTTTCCCCGAACCTCCACACAGACAACCACTCCTCTGGCTGGCGGTCTGGTGACTTTAAGAATCTCTAAGTATGTAAACACATTTTTGTTAAGTCATTAAGCTTGTAGAAATAAGAAATTAATTAGCATTAGCATGTTGAATCACTTAGGTGTCAGTAGCTAATATGGCTAATTGACATTTAATAAGCCTTGCTATCTAATTGACTATGAATTGCATTAAATGTTAATTCATTGCTTAGTTATTCTTTACACAATTATTATATGTTAATGTGCATTTAATGGCTTATTATTTGGGTGACTGTCCCAGGGCAAACAAGTTACCTGTTAATTCTGGTTTCAGCATGAACAGATTCAGCACACTCCTAAAATTGTGCTCTTAAAACATAATCAATTGATGGATTAATTAGTGTAATTTAGAACCACTGGAAAAGAATCATCAGTGGCCTGGGCCACAGTCCCCTGGTTAAACGGACTGAGTTTGTTCATCTCCTATCAGCTTCTGTAACATACAATACTGTCCCTACCAATGGCATTCAGCTAGTTCCTGTGTCTGATAAGCAGGAAATAGCCCCTCTTATCAGGTATTAGTTTTGGCCCACGAGTACGTGTTAGAAGGCTCATGAACAGAGGAATGCTGCTGACCCAGGCGCCCATATGCCCTATTAGAAGCATCAGGTCTAGAACAAGGGAGGCGCTGGTCCTGCTCCGCCTGGTGCTGGCCCAGCCACACGCGGAGGGTTCTGTCCATTCTAGGAGTGACATATTAAAGAGCTATCACTTGCATCATATAAAGATTGGTGAAGAAGTTGAAGACTCAAGTGAAGAGAATCCCTCTTCAAATCCATGATGAGGTGTGTGGAAGATATATTTGTTCTCTTTTTTAACTTATTGACTCAATCGAGAGTCCTAGGACCATGTTTGAAGTTAGAGGGAACCAGTTTTGGACTCAGTCGGAACTGTCTGAGACTGGAATGAGCTGCCTCAGGAGGAATGAGCTCCCCGTCATTGCAGGAGTTCAAGCGTAGTCTCAGCAATTTTTTGTGCAAAAGGGACTTGAGCTTTGGACGGGCAGCTTCAGGAGGTGACCTTTCTCATCCCTCCCAAGACAGAGAGTCCAGGGTTGTCATGAGAGATTGCTCGCCCAACCATCTCTCTGGCCTGGATGCAGTCTTGAGCCCACAGGAGCTGGCTCACTTTCAACATGAGAAAAACCTCGTGGGTATAACATAGGCTCTTGGGATGCGATTCTCATTGGTTGCTCGGCTTTGAATGCAATCTTGTCATGTTGGTGGGAAAAGGCAGACTTGGGGAGGGTCATCTGCCTGGTTGATTTCCCCGGTTCCACCCACCACGCTTCCCTTCAGGTGTCCTTCGCCAGCTCAGGGTTGCAGGCAATGCTCAGAAGGGATGGGCTGAGGCACTGGAGTCATTTATCTTTGACAGGATGGGACGGGAGAAAGGGCAGGTGCCTGGCAGGCAAATAAACTTAATGAAGTTTGTAATAGACCATGGAAATATCAGCCTCATGATCAAAGCAGAAATAAACCACAAGAAACTATTAATTAAGACTCTCGCTATCTCCCTTTTTCCATTTCCTTCTTTTCTGTGGTGGTGGGGGAACCACTCTAATTGTTCCCAGCCTTTCAAGGATTCAAAGGCGGATTTTGTGTCTCGGATTTCAAAGGGCTGGCGCAGTTACTGGCGGGCTCCAAGGGTCCTGATGTTCCCAGCTTTGCCCTTTGAGGTTGGGGGGATAGGGCGGAGGGGCATGTCCTGTGCCAAGTGTCTGCTCCTGTGGATGAAAAGGGGCCACATGCTAACCTAACTCAGGGAAGGCCTGCGTGGCGGCCTTGCAACTCAGAGACCTAAAGTAACCACAAAGGACGGTCTGAGATTAAAACCTTTCAATTAAAAAGCAATTTATAGTGGGTAGTCATGACCTAGGTCAGTATCTTCCCTGACAAAGATCAATGTTGACCTTTACTGAGCCTATTGTAACTTCCCTTTTCCAGACCCCTCAGGGCACAACAGATGGCGCCAGGGGCACAGACCACAGACTCTCTTATTACCTGTTAATTGTTGACTGTCAACTATTCTGCACCCACCTAAGAAAAAAGAAGTATGTGTCTATCATTTTACTTTTTATCCAATCCCAGAGGTTTCCCCATTTTGCTTTCTCCCGCCTCCCTAATCTGTCACCAATGGAGTTCATGTAACCCACTTACTTGGCCTCTTTTGATTGTAACGTATAAAACAAGGTGAAAAACCACCATTTTCCGGAGCATTGCCTCCATACGTTGAGATTCTGCTTCCCGGCAATTGTTGGCAGTTTAGCTCAAATAAACTCGCAAAAATGTCTTTACAGGTTTGAATGTTTCTTACATGAACACTCCCTCAACGTTCTACCCCGGAATGTTCTTGCTTGCCTGACTCAACACTCCTCTCTCCCAGGAAGCCTTTTCTGTCTGGGCAAGTTGCTTCCCCACTCACTTTCCCTCTGAAAGTGGCCATGAGGACCCAGGTGTGTGGGTGTGAAATGAAAGAGATGATGCGCGGGAGGATCGCAGAGCAGCACCCTGCACCTGGGGCCTTCGAGGAGCCCGAGCTGCGGGCCGCCGCAGTTTGCTCTCTTTTCTCTCGTCCCCTTCGGTCTGCGCCTCGGTCCCCACGTGTCCATCACTAGACCTTTTTCTTCTCCCATCTCAGTCTGCCTCTGCTCTTAGCGCGCGCGCTACCCCCCCCCCCCCCCCGCCCCCCCCCCCCCCGGGATCTCTGGGTCTCCACTTCTTCATCTGACTCTCTTTTCTCAAGTCTGGACTCTGTGTTCATTCTTCAGACTCAGAGCACGATGGTATGGGAGGGTTTCAAATCCCATGAGGGGGGAAATGAACTCCCCTGAATGGTGATCGCCACTGCCTGGGTGAAGCCTGTGAAATCCAGAATTTACTGCTGCAATTGTTCCACCTGAAGCTGAGCCAACTTGGCTGGGCTGTCAGAGTGGCATGCGGGTCAGGAGCCAACTGCCACCTCCCATTGAGCACGGCCAAGCTTTCCAGGCCTCTGCTAGGTGCAAAAAATAGGCACAGGGGCTCAGGCAGCTAAAAATACACTGGTTACTACGTGGCCTTCCTGTGCCCCGCAGACTGCAGGCGGGCGGCTGGGCTTCAGGAACCCTGGGCTCCGCAGCTGCAAGGCCACAGCTGGCCAAGGGGAGGAGGGGGCAGGAAGGCCCATCTTAATCTTGGGAGCGCACAGCAGGCCACAGAGTCTGTCAGAGAAGCCCTGGGGCCACAGAGCCCACGTGGCAGTGAGATGGTCATGGCCACCACCCTCAGCCGACAGGGCAGAGGTCAGGGTCAGCGCTGGGCACACCCACAGTCTCTTGAGCATGTGTCTCCCCACTTGATCTCCGCTGTTGCCCGCTAAGACAGCAGCTGCTACCCGTCCGCTTTAACTCTTCTGGTCCACAAACCGAGGCCTCTTGTCCCGGAAGGAAAATGCTTCCTGACCTCAAGCAGCCCCCAAACATCCAGCCCTCCAGAGCTGCTGGTCCCCAGGAGGGAGGAGAGGGTGCTACCTTTGCCGAGCACCACTGCTGAGCAATGCAGAGGCCTGTGTCACTCGTTTCCTCCTTTACCCATGAACCCGAGGCTTGGAACAAAGAAACTTGTGCAGAGCTTCTCAGCTCGTCAGTGGCAGAGCCCAGGTGCCTGTCTTTCTCCACCCAAAGCTTGGCTCGTCTGCTCCATCCTCCCCATCACTGATTCTCAACTGGGGGCGGCTCTGCCCAGCAGGGGACACCTGGCAATGTCTAGGAACAATCCTGGTGGTCACAGCCGTGCGAGGGGTGCCGATGGTGCCTAGGTCCCTGCCATGCACGGCACAGCCTCCCACAACCAGGAGTAACCAGCACACAGCACCAAGAGTGCCGAGGCCCCACCCCTGTTGTACTCATGCCACAGCCGCGCCTCCATCCAAGTGGTGGTCAAACCTGGCTGTCCCAGAATTCCCCGGGGGCTTGTTAAATCAGAATCTGTGGGGGCCTGGAAATCTGAATTTTAGCAAGTGGGCCACCACCACCCTCTCCCGGAAGGTTCCAATTTAGGTAACTGGGCACCACACTGAGAACACTTTCCAAGAGAAGAGTTGCAAAGGGCAGGTGCCAGGTCCCTGTCAGCTCTGAACTGCCACCTGACACAGGGTAAGCAGTTGAAAAATATTCCCAAATAAGAACACACACTTGCACATATACACCTTAGAGCAGCGGTTCTCAACCTGTGGGTCGCGACCCCTTTGGCGGTCAAACGACCCTTTCACAGGGGTCGCCTAAGACCATCCTGCATATCAGATATTTACATTACAATTCATAACAGTAGCAACATTACAGTTATGAAGTAGCAATGAAAATAATTTTATGATTGGGTCACTACATGAGGAACTGTATTTAAAGGGCCAGAAGGTTGAAAACCACTGCCTTAGAGGAACCAAGGAACCATAGAGCCACAAAACATAAAACTCCCATGGCCCATAGCCAATTCTGTGGCCTCCCTCACCTGTGTGTCAATTACCTAACAAATCACTCACCTTGGCCAGTGGTCACTGCAAGTGTGAATTAGTGTACCTTGCTCCCAACTCTCCTTTTTATGTAAATGAGCCAATACACGGGATCAGTAGCTGAAGTGAGAATGAGTGAGACCACAGGTGTGTGATCCCGATGAACAGGCCAGCAGGTTTGGACCTGGAAAGGTACCAGGGAATATCATGCCTCGAAAGGGAGGCAGAGTCACGGGAATTGACTAAAGACAAAGGGGAAACAAATGGAAAGTGACCAGCACAAAGGGGAGGCAAGAGCCCATGGGCGCTCAGATTTCGGCCATGCCTGCCGCTGGGCTCTTTCTTCCCCACCATCTGGGAAGCATCCCGGGATGCAGCTCCTAAGCATCTGCATGGATGGGGCACCCTGCACCACGTCAATAACATCCCCCCTATGGCTATCCAGTTGGCTCAACAGATGTTCACTCAGACAGGGAGACAAACGAGACACCATGTGGAGAAGAAAAGCCACGCGTCTCAGCATCCTCACTCCTCAGGAAGGGCTCTCAGGAGTCATACCTGAGAGTGAGCAGAGGTCTGGGGACAGCCCGGCCTGGGTCAAGAATAAGGAAGCCTTCCTCCCTCCCTTCTTCCTCCCTTCCTCCCTTTCTTCCTTCCAGGAGCCTGCAAATGTGGTGGCCCTGGTGGAAGGCACTGTCCAGCCAAGAACCCCTGAGCAAGGACTTAGGGGATGTGTTTTCAGTCTGAGGTTTAAGTTGGTGCAGCTTTGCTTCTGTCTCTGCCACTCAGAATGCTGGCCTTGGAGGGGCAGCAGGGTTCCCTTCGTGCGATTGAAGGTGTCACTGAGTTGAGATGGGTGATACTCAGAATTGGGAAGAAAATGAGTTTATACCCACAGGAAGGAGATATTCTTAGCTAGCTGTCAGGCTGACAAATTGAGAAATCTTGACAGACTCGGAATTGTGAGAACAGAATTACATCAAATAGCTCCTATATGCATCTTGCACACTGCAGATTTTAACTATATGCCAGGCTACAGTAGGTGCTCAATAAATATCTGTTGAACTGGTGAATAAACCCTCATTGTAGCAATGAACATAAAGAATGATGGGTCCTTTTTTGCATACTAACTTCTCTCATGTTCTCTGCACTCTTATACTAACTATTTTATGCATCTTGAGGGAGACCCAGACTCCAATGACTCTAAAGTCTCCAACATGCATGGTGGCCAACAGTGTGTAGGGTAAGCTCCCAGCCTTCGTCTGCGCCTGTTGCCATGGTAAACTGGTGGACTTGCTCTACCTTCCCTTAGATTCCAACTTACGTGGCTTCTGGCGGGGCCAGGCATGGACCCAAGCTGGGACACCCATGCATGCAAAAAAATGTAATTGAATTCCTAGTAATGAAGCCACAGGACTAGACAGTGGGGATTCAATGGTTAGCAAATAATAGACATGACCTTTCCTTATCTAAGCCATATTGTAGGAGAGAATGATATTAATCCAATGATGATAACATGATGAAATTCAACTGTGATAATTGAATGCTCCGATGACAGACACAGGGCAGGAAGCTGCGAGTACTTGGCAGTGATGGCCCAACAAAGTGAGGGGCAATCGCGAAAGCCTCCCTTGAAGAAGTGGTTATTTTAACTGAGAGCAGAATGATGAGTGGGGTTTCAAGATAATGGGGAGGAAGGGTGTAGTTTTCTGGGCAGAGGCTCAAGAAATGGAAAACAAGGCCAAGGAAAGGCGAAGGAAGAGAGGAAGCCAGCATGAGGCGGTTTAACAATACACCTTCATGGGTGGCTGCCCAGGAAGTGTTTCTCCCTCTGAGTTTGCTCTCAATGGCCTTGACTACAAGAAAGCCCACGTGGCAGAAATGGAGTGAGTAGAGAGAGTGACCAAAGTCGAGGTTGGAGGGACAGGCAGGCCAGAGAAGGCAGGATGTCAATGATTTGGGATTTTATTCTAAAGCCAAGGGAAGTCCTTTAAGGGGCTATAAGCAAAGGCCTGATCATATCTGTGCCTTTTTTTTTTTTTTTCAATTTCTTCTGGCCCAATATAGAGAAAGCTCGATGTTACAGAGCGGGCAGAAATGGCTCGGCGAGACCACGGAAGAGGCTATAGCAGGAATCAGCGGCCTGAACTAGGTAGCATGAACTAGGGTGTAGGAAAGATGGAGAGAAGAGGTCTGGTGTAAGAAATATTTGGGAAGTAAAATACATAAAATGGATGATGGACTAGATGTAGGGAATGAAGAAGGGCGGACGCCAAGGTTGACAGAGAGCTCACCAGGATGGACAATGACGTGTGGAACCCTGGACAAGTATCTGACTGGGTGGAGTGGGGTGGGGTCCCCTCTTTCCAAAAAGATGTCCTAACTCTGTGTGTGAGAAAAGCCTGGCGGAGAGGAATGGATGCCCCTGCCAAGGCGGGTGAGGAACGGGTGGTGATCAGACCAGTGGCTTTCAAACATCTCCGTCAGAAAGTCAGAAAGAAAACGCCGTCACCTCATTCCCGCTTTTATATCACTCCGTTTCACCTCATATTTCATGTAACGGGAGCTGCCAAGGAGAGCTTTTGATTTCCTCCCTCCTCCAGCAGCGCACGTGGTCTGACAGCCTGAGAGGCCGGGTTTGCGGGAGACCCACGGGAAATAAACTGTCCCAGCCTCCAGCTGTATGTGCATGGCTGTGTGCACTGCGCAGGTGCAGGCGTGCGTGCTCACCTGAGCATCGCCGAGTGTGTGGGGGTCAGACATGGGCCTGAACAAGCAGCTGGGGCACAAGTCCAGACTGTGATGGTTAGTAGCCCTGTGTGGCCTTGGTCTCCACGGACTCACCTGTAAATGGTGTAATAACACAGTTCCTCCCTGAATCAGGTTGTCAAGAGGTTCAGGACACGAGGAACAAAAACACTCCCTTGTGATCAATAAACTCTACTGATAATTACACTATCTTCCATCCATGGGGGGCACCTCCCAATGGAGCTGAGCTCCATGAGTCTGTTCTGACACTGCCCCTTGTACCCCCTACACCCCTGAGGCCTGATCTTCTCAGAACCAGGCCAGCTCCCGACCTTGGCCTAACCCCTCCGACGGCCTCCTGTGCTCCTGCTCTCGGGCTGCTGGGCACTGCCAGGGAGGGCCAGCAACTCATTTGAATAGGGTGCCCCTAGACTTAGTCACTCATCAATTCGACAAACACCGATTGAGCACTTACTGTGGGCAACACTGTGTCACTCTCTGGGGACCATAGTTGAGGAAAGCGGAGGATTTGGGCACAGGAGCTTTCAGACAAGTTCAACACTCGCCTCATGAGAAGTGTTATGGTGGGTCCCAGCCCAGGGACAGTGCAGAGGAGGAAGGGATGGCAGCGAAGGGTTCCTGGAGGAGGTGACCCCTGCAATGATT
The DNA here is from genome assembly GCF_028538775.1 of Myotis yumanensis. Lineage (NCBI taxonomy): Eukaryota > Metazoa > Chordata > Mammalia > Chiroptera > Vespertilionidae > Myotis > Myotis yumanensis. The sequence goes on from NW_027223768.1 coordinate 6,979,673, forward strand.
CTCGAAGGATGGCAGATAGCTGTCCCTGTGAAGGGAGTCTGTGCAAACTGAGCCTCGGGCCTCCGCACTGCTCAGCAAACCTTTAGGTCCTCTTGTGGCATCTCCCAGGTCCGCCCCCTACCCCTCCCCCTGCTGCTTCCCCTCCCCTCTCTACTGCATTGCTCTAGGCATTCGCAGCCTCTGGATCTTCCTCCTCTCCCGTCCTAGCCCATGGCTACCGGGTTGGTCCTACCACAGCACTGGTAGCATTGGATCGCTCACTGCTCAAACACTCATGCATTCAGAACAAAGTCCCAACTAAGCCGGCACTCAGGGCCCTGCACAAGCAACCTCTCCAATAACATCCTATAACACTCCACCTTCCACTTTCCTCTGTGGAAATCATATGGCCCCGAGTCCCCGCTGTCTCCCCATCCCACACCTGAAAGCCAGCCTCCCTCTCCAGTGGAGTACGTGACCAACAACGCTCAACGATGGGTCCCATCACACACAGACCAGAGGGACTACTTTCATTCCAGGGACAAAAGGAAATAATTATGGAGCTTTAAGTATCAGAATGAGGGTGGGGTGCGGGGAGTAGGCAGAGGAGACCGAGGGGCTCATAGAAATCATTCCACACTGGTGGCTATGGACACAGCTCCATGACAAACACACGGGTTTATACCTAGTTCTTCTCAAAACTCAACAATTCTGAAAGGACTGGAAATTATTTTTTAAATGTAAATCCACATGGATAAAAACATGGAAGTAGAGATCACAGCAAGTGAAAAATATGAACATGATTTTTGTAACTGGGAAGCCCATGGGAAAGAGATAACGGATTTAGCAGAGCAGCGCAGCACCGAAGCTAATGAGAGGCAAGCTGATTCCCACCTATATCGAGTGCCACCCAGGCACCCAGGTCTTGCCTTTTCGCCCCTTGCTCCTCCCCATCCGATGCACATGACCAGCTATGTACGGGACCCAAGCAAGTTCACACGGCACGATCCAGCCGGGCCTCATCTCACGTCTATCTGCCGCCCATGCACGCTGCGCCCGGAGCTCAGCTCCATCATATGCAACTCAGAACCTTTGGCCCAAGGGAGCAGGGACGGTGGATGAACTCTGCTCCCTCCCTCCCTTGGACAGACTGCTCTGAGGTGCTCTCCCTCACATTGGGAAGTCAGTCCTGTAAGGCTGAGGAATCAGTTGCTCTTGAGCCAGGGGGTGCCGAGCACAGGAACATTTTTGCATTGCCCCCCCCTTCCCTGCCTGCCTCCCATTTTCCTTGCTTCTGTACCCCTGGAATTGTACTGCCTAATAACATTCAGGACACTGGCTATGGCTCTGAGGACATACCAGGGAGCTTAACGAAATGAATGACCACTCCCACCCCACCGCTGGTTACCAAGCATGAGAAGGGCTGAGTTGGGAAGAAAGAGAAAAGTTGAAATTGGATGTGAAATGAAAGCATTGATTTAGATCCACCTGGTCCTTTTAATACCTGAAAATAAAACTTCTAACATCTGAAAGCGCCTGGCAAACTATGAAACCTGGCCAAGGGCAGGGAAGGGACACCCAACAGGGCAGGTTCCAAGGACAAGTGCTGATCTGCTGGTCCATTTTTTAAGTTGTCTTATTTTTAAAAAGAAGAGAACTAAGAGGCATCGACACCTACTATGTGACCTGCATGTATATACACTTACCTCATTCCATTCTTACTGATCTCATGCAATCTTTCCAGGTGGCGGTTAGCATCCCTGTCTTACAAACCAGGGAACTGAAGCTCAAGAGCATGAGGTTCCAAAGGTCACGTACTAGAAAGCGATGGGCCAGGACTCAGTTGTAGCCATGGCCGCGGGCCCATATGCATCCCAGCAAAAGTGATTAAAAGTCTGGCTATTGATGTCAAACAGATGGGGGTGCAAACCCAAAGGCGGCCAGTATCTAAGACTGTGTCTCTTGGACATGTGGTTTGCTCTCCCTTGGCCTGTTTCTTCATTGATTAAAATAGAGAAATAATTCCCTAGTTACAGGCTTGTTGTGGGGATTAAATGAGACCATTTATACACAGAGTTTAGCATAATGCCCGGCACAGAGTAACTCAGTCAGCAATGTCTACTATCAACATTAAGCTATACTGCACTCTGAATAAGAAAATTATTGTCCCATTGAAATGCAGCAATAATTCAGAATCCTAGAACACAACTGGACGCCTAGCAGATACTTAATAATTGGTTGAATCTAAAGCTGAGTTTCTTCTCTCCTGTGATAATGTACATACTCATATGAAATGTGTTACATTCTGCCCTATATTGGAGATATTTCATCAGAACAAACACATTAGAGCCACAACATTGGAAGTATTTTCTCCCTTGAAAGACTGTAAACTCCTTAAAGATAAAGGTCTTATCTTGCACTTCCTTTGTTAATTTCCTTGTTTATTTGTTCAACAAACATGTATGTAAGACTTATGGGCAAAATATTGCATGTGATATTTAGAGAGAGACAGAGATTATTAGAACCTACATCCTGCCCCCGGGAGCTTATAACCTGAGCAAAGCTGAGATGGCGTCAGGAAGGGAGGTGCAGAGGAGGTCTGGGGGTGGGGGGCTCAGCATGTAGCCCATGCAGCATCCCCCAAGGAACCTGGCTGGGGACCAAACAGTTGTGGAACCAATAACCAACAGGAGTGCCTGTGATTAAGGAGCGTGCACCCAGGGCAGGAGGTGGAGTGACCTAAGCACAGTTTCATGGTGTTTTGGAGAGTGAACTAATGGTGTGATGTGCTCTCTGCCCTTGTTGTTTGTTCAGTCTTCCCCTCCAGCTGCTCGGGGCCGTGTTGCCCTCTAGGTAGAAGTGTTTTGGATCCGTCCAGGAGCCTGATGCTGACCTGGTTTAGCATTCCCGAATTCCAGACGGGCATGAGTGTGGCCAGAGCCTTCCCAGATGTGTCAGAAGGGAGAAGGGACAGAGGACAGGAAAGTGGAAAGAAGGTGACCTGCTCCAACTATATTAGGCTTCTTCCCTTGGGCGCCGGGGGGGGGGGGGGGGGGGGGGTTCCTCTGAAAACTTTGTCTCGGGAGGAGAAATAAGTTTATGTGGTTCATCCTCTCTCTTTTTCCTCTTTGTCCTAGGAGCTCAAGGGTGCATGGGTGTGTGCACACACACACATCACATTCTGATGAGCACTCACCCATGGCCCTAGAGACAGGCCCCTCCGCCTTCACCCTGCCATTTTGCATTGTTACATCAGGGGGACAGAAGCCTTCTCTCAACAACAGCCCCCTATGACCCTCCCCACCAAACAATGCCTAAGGACCCAGGGCTGGAAACCCTCCAATGGCAGTCTCAATCAACTGTTCAACCCAGGCTGAGAGGTCAATGTCAAGAAGACATACAAATGCCCAGCAGGTATATAGAAAGGTGTTCAACATCACTAATCATCAGGGAAATGCAAATCAAAACCACGATGACCTAGCAGATATTACCTCATACCTGTCAGGATACTCTTATCTATACTAATAAAAAGGTAATATGCTAATTAGACTGGGTAAACTGGACATCTTCCAGACAAAGCCACAGTGGCAGGGGCTGAGGCAGAGGCAGTTAGAGGTGATCAAGCCAGCAGGCAAGAGCAGTTAGGGGCATCAGGCTGAGGCAGTTAGGGGTGATCAGGCAGGCAGGCAGGTGAAGTAGTTAGGAGCCAGCGGTCCCGGATTGTGAGACGGGTGTCCGACTCCCTGCAGGATCGGGCCTAAACTGGCAGTTGGACATCCCCTGAGGGGTCCTGGATTGGAGAGGGTGCAGGCCAGGCTGAGGGGACACCCCCCGCCCCGTGCATGAATTTCATGCACCAGGCCTCGAGTAAAATAAAAAGATAAGAAGTACTGGCAAGAATGTACAGAATGGGCACCCTTGTACACTGTTGGTGGGAGTGCAAATGGGTGCAGCCACCATGAATGCCCTGTGATTTCTTGCCTCCAAGCCTCTGTTTATGCTGTTCCATCTGCCTGGAATGCCCATCCTCTCATCTCTGCAGACCCAAATTTGACCCGTTCTTTAAGACTAAGCTCAAAGTCCCGCACAAAACAGTCTCTGATTCCCCAGTATGGAGATGGTCTCTTCTTCCTCCCACCGCACCTCTCCTACGACTTCCACTTTCTATTCTGTGTGGTGGTTATTCCTATATTGTCTTAGCTCAAAAAGGAACCCCAGCCTGAAATATATCCCCCACTGATATCTAAGTTTTCACCCCCAGGCTCTCAGCTAATCAGCACGTCAGTGAGTTCCCACTTGATACAAGACAAAGTAGAAGTGGGGGGAGGAGGAGGTTCAGAATTATCAGACCCTGAAGGAGCCTGCAATTACACTGAGGATATTCCAAGTGCCTAGTAAAGGATACACACAAGGAGTGCTCTAGAGTTAAGAGAAGGGAAAGAGATGGTCAAGGTTGAAATGGACGCTTCTTTGGGTCAAATATTGCCTTTCCAGAAATTCTCTTTGAACATACATATATTCCTGACAGTGAATAACTCAGTATGCTACCAACACCCTGGCATGAATTTGTTTATCAGATGGTTTTTCTGGTGACTAGGGAAGAAATGCTAGTGTGTAAACAGTAGGTGTTTAGGGTGAGTGGGGTGGGACCTGGCGAGGGTGAGGCAAGCATGGTGCCCAGGGTTCCAAACAGAAGGAGGCCACCACGCTGAGGTTCATGCAAGGCTAGGGTTGTCACTTAAGCAGACCTGAGAGGGACTGCTCATCCTAGGCAGCATGCTTGCCCTCCCTTAGTCCCAGCCCCGGGATAAGGACCAGGATGGCAGGGACAGAATTCTTTTTCACAATGATGCCAAGAACCACCTTGGATACGAGCTCCATGCTTTCTATCACCTTCTCCCTCCACCGCAGTCTGTAGTAGGACAGAGCAGATGGCACTGCCAAACTAGCCTCTCACCTCTGCTGGAGTGATCCAAAGCCCATGAGATTAAATGATCTGAAATCCCTTCTAATTTGCATGATGCTCAAAGAAGCTGAACTTTCCTGTTTGGCTCAGGCATAGCTTCCGTGATGGGCTGGGTAATCACCTTCCCAACCCCAGCTCCCGCCCCATGGCCTATATTTGCCAGGGTAATGCTATTTTTGGTGCTAATCATGGTAAATAATGCAGGGAAAAGGCACGAAGGCTCTAAAGAAACTTTAGAAGGGAGCCATTTTCAATGTCTCTCAAATAGCTTTTCAAAGTGAAATGCAAGGAACTTATGAACCAATTTTTCCAACACCACCCCTGCATTGATTGAAATCTCAGCTCCTTTAAATGACATCCAGTTTCTAAAACATTTATTAAAAGTGTCTCTGAGACTTAAAGGGAAAACAAATGAGACAGATAAAAGGCATGGTAGCTGTATTGCTCTCCCCAAATGGCCCCAACCTGTCCTAATTCCTTCTAAAATACCATTTTATGATACCCTTAAAACAGATGTAATCTGGTGGGATCTTGAAAGACCTCAGATCTGGGTCATTTTATGAAACCCAGAGAAAAAGCCAGGCAATGAAGCCCTGGATGTCCTCAAATATTAAACTTTCAACTGGGTGCACAGCTCCCAGGGACTCTAATTTAGCGAAATGCTGCTAAGAGGTGTCATTCAACCTGTGGCATTCATATTCCTCTGGAATCAGACCACACGAGAGAGTGCCCACCTGCACCATTAACTTAAGAAGAAAAAAGTTGCAATGCTGCTTTCAATTTCTATGACGCTTTACAGTTTACAAAGCGCAGGTGTAGGTATCATCTTTTTTCCTTCTAGCCCATTCCACTGCAGATCCAACCAGACACCATCAGAGATGTGGAGAGGTGATGTGCTGGGAGCTCCCCATTCTCATTCCTCAACATGGCTTAGAAAAGTTTCTATGTCTTGCTTTTATGATTTCTATTTCCCATGGCTGTGTCTACCTGTCTGTCCAGAATCAGAATCAAGGGGGGGGGGGGGAGAACTGGAGACACATCAAACTGCGATGCCCCCATTGGAGTGCAGTGATATGATGGTGTTGATCTACACAATGCCACAAAGTAGGCCTTATAATCCATGCAAATATCCTCAGTAACTCCTACTTCATATCAGGGAATGTCCTTGTACAGCTCTGATGGGTCTTCAATGAATCCCAGGAGGGCTTCAGGGTCCAGAAGCCCAAAGCTGATAACTGAGGTTATACTGTTGGGAGTTGTAGCTCCCCATTACTCAGCAGATATTTCTATATGTTCTCTATAGGCTGCAATTCAATATTGGCCATACATTAGAATCACCTATAGAAGTTTTAAAACACACTAAAGCTCGAACATCATTCCCACAAACTCGGATTCAGTTTTTGGGGGTGGGACCTGACCTCAATATTGTACAAAGCTCCAGGGGGTTCAAGTATGCAGCCAGCATTGAGAACCACTGTTCGAGATTAAAAGGTTCTTAAATGTTAGAAACCAGAATCCCCGGTAGGGTTTATTAAAACCCAGATTTGAGGAACCCCCTTCTAGGGTTTCTGACTCAACTCGGTGGGGTCTAGGGTGGGAGATGAGAACTTGCATTTGTAATCGGTCCCCAGGAGTTGCTGCTGCTGCTAATCCAAGGACCACACTTTAAGAATCACAGCTCTGAAGTGTCACAAAGCATTTCACTTACATATCAAAATCAATTCAGCTAAACCCTTTAAATTTACAGGGAATGCCACTCAGTGACTCAGATAATCCTACTTACTTAGGTCGAGTTGTTTGCCTGCCTCAGTGTGAGGCAACAATGTAGCACAATGATGCTCGCTTTGTGGCTCTCGCTCTCTAGTTCCCTCTCTCTCCTTTTCCTTCTTTGTAGGGATGGAATCTAGAGAGCATTGTATTTTTTGAAAAGCCAAGAAGGTCATTTCTAACATTCTGCCTGGGGGCCTCAAATGCCTACCCAACAGTTAGGGTAGCTTCGTGCTGGGTCAGCCTTGGCAGAGACTGATAGGTTCTGGTTTCAGCACCATGGAGAGCAGCCTTCGTGCTATACATAGTGAGAGAACAAGGACAATGCAACCGCAGTCCTCATTCCCAGTGAAAAGGAAGAGGAATGAAAGACACTCAGCAGTTCCTAGTCTGTAACAAATTCCTAAATCCCACTGGGCAAATATCACCAAATCTCTTAATAGTACCATTCCCTCAAAAACCGAATGGGCCTTTGTTCTATTTGCTTCTAGGCAGCGCTAGGCAGTTGCATGTGCCAACAGTCGAATGAAAAGTTTTCAACTCTCTTGCCTTCCTACTGGCATGCCTCTCCCTTTCTCCCTCCCTCTACCTCCCTCCACTTAATGACAGCTATCTTGAGTCTGTCAGGCTGTGAAAGACTGTGTCCCTAGCATTCAGAATAGTGCCTTGCCCCCGGTAAGTGCACAATAAGTATTTGTTGAATGAAATATTTAGGGGAAGTATACCAATGTCTTCAATTTATCATGAAATGAATCCAGAAGTTTGAGTGGTTCTTGAATTTGAGCAAGCACTGGAATCACTCAGAGTTTCTGATTCACTTGGTCTGTGGTCTGGGGTGGTTTGGTAGATGGCTGGAAGAATGGACAAATCAATGATTATGTGATAGGACAAGTATAGCGTAGTGTTCATAAGAGCCTTGGGGTAGTGGGTATACAGGTGTTCAATGTAAAATTCTTTGAACTTTATGTTTAAATTTTTCCATAATAAAATGTTGGGGGGGAATTACAGTGGGAAAGCTGAGGGTGTTGAGCCTCCCCAGACAATAACTAATTAACTGGTTGTGTTGGGAGCAGCTCGGCACCTGCAGCCTGGCTAGCAGGGGGCCTCCAGCAATGCCTCCCTCGGGCCAGATATGGGATAGTCGGTGCTCTAAAGGCAAGTAGGAGAGAAAGACTGGAAACCAGAGAGCAGTCATTCTCTCCTCGATCCTTCGCTGCTGAGAAAGAAAATATGCGGCTGTCCTCAGCCACCCAGAGGTAGGATGCAGTCCCCATGGCAGCCCTGAGCCCACACTCCCTGCCTCCCGCTGTTCCAGGGCGAGGACTGCACCTCCCTCTGCACACCCACAGCATCCAGGATGGGGCTCTGCATTTAGATGGGGTTACATCGCAAACCATGCGCCTCCACTGCACAAAGTCTATGTCACATCAGGAATGGAGCAAAGTCTCTGGCTGGAGAAGCCCTTCTGAGCTATTCCCAGGCAAGGCCCATGACTGTGATGCCAGATAGACATTCCACTTTTTCTCTCCAGAGATCTGTGGCTCCAGACAACAAGAACAAGGGTTTTTCTAGAAAGGAGAAAGACCTGCCGGTGTGCACGCGATCACTGGTCAAGGAGTCCGTGACATCCCCTTTTGCAAAGGTCCTGACCCAACAGCTCTGTACAGGCACACTTGTGCCAAAGCGTACCAGCAGGTTTCAGACCACAATCTCTGCAGTGCATTAGAAGACGTGAGTAGAAGAATGGGAAGGAGGGCAAGCAGGGCTGTGGAGACTGCGCTTTAGCTCAGCTACCTGAGAAAGGTCTTTGTCTTTCCCCTCCATCTTTCCTCCCACCCCACCCCTTCCTGCTCCCACAGCCTCAGAACCAGGGCAGCTCGGACTGTGGGAAAGGAAAGGAGAGCTGATGCTCCCATGTCATGTTTTCTACCATGCTTTTTCCCTGGTGCCTTTTCAATGAGCTCAATAAAGCCCTCCCGCTTGTGGGTGCAAAAAAAAAAAAGGGAGATGAGGAACAGGGAGATGGGGGAAAATGTGAAACTAAAGAACCCAGATGAGGGCCTTCAGGCTTGGGTGTTGTGACTCAGGGATAAAGGGGAGCTGGTGTAGGAGAAACACCAACGGCAGTCATCATCCCATACAGCATCACCGCAGCAGCTGGCGAAGGCGTTGGTACCACACCCCTCTCTGCCGGGGCCCCTCTGAGCCCACCCCATAGGCCAAGCCAACCCAGAGCTTGTCCCTCAGGACAGGCCTGGTGTCCCATGAGCCTGGAAACTCTAGTGTCCACCATGCAGCCTGTCACACCACAGGAGCTCAATAAATGCTGCTCCCGCTGTGCGAGAGTGCACGGCAGCTTCCCACCTGTTTGTGTTCCCACACATCACTTGGCCCACCTCGCGGGCAGAGGCCCAGCTCGCGGGCAGAGGCAGGCTCCAGCCAGTGATGGCACAGACATCAGGTCGTGAGTGCTTAACACTCTCCTCACGGAGCTGTCACCGGCACCAACGTGCTCTCCCTGCAGAGCGCGCCCCACATAGATTTTCTTTGAATTCTCCAGGAAGATATATTGATCCAGCCTGAGTGACATCAATAGACCCAGGTAACTAAATAACACCTCTAGAGTTTGCCTTAAAATATGTATGACTTAGCCTCAAGACACCCCCTGATAGCTTCGGCACCTCCCCTTCCTTGCTCTCAACCCACTGTGACTATTCAACACCACCACTGTCTCCAACCCTCCCCCCACTCCCCAGCCCAGGCACTTCCTGTCCAGTCCCAGGGTGACACAGAGAGGCTGTGAGTAGAAATTAAAGTGGAGGCTGACAGGAAACGGAAAAATCGTGCACTTTCACCCCAGGTCCCCAAGCAGACCTTGTCAATTCTCAACACAGGGTTCTCAGGCTCTGGGGCTCTATTTCTCCACATGAAATTACCTGGAGGCCATTCCCTGCTCCCTCCCAAGGCGGGTGTGTGCACTCTGCCCCACCCTGAGGAGCCCCCTCCTCTGGGCACACTCAGGATATGGCACGTCCTCCCCCAGTGGGGCTGGTGCTGGCGTCTCTGAGGACTGGCTTGGCTCCCTCGCCCCCTCCCTGGCCCCCACTGTGATTCCTGCTGCTGCTCAACCATTGCCGTGGGACCCACAGAACTAGGCTCACACTGACACTTTGTTGCCCACGAGTCCTGTGACCTAAAGCCACCTTCTGTGCTGCAGATCTGTCCCTGCAAACTGGAGATGATAATGCCCGTCTCCCAGGGGCAGAGCAAGGGTTAACTGAGCGGATGCACACGCATTTTTGGCCTAGTGCCTGGGCCATGGGATTAGTAATAAAAATAACAACCCCCTCTGCAGAGCATTGCCCAGGCACTAGGCAGTGTCTACACAAGTGAGCCTAGTCCTCGTGACCACCCCATGAGAGAAGTGCTGTTGTTGGAGCCGCTTCATAGACGCAGAGTGAGCTACAGTGGCTCAGGGACTTACCAGAACACACAGCCAGGAAGAGACAAAGCCGGGATTTGAACCCAGGCCTGTTTGATGTCAGGGCGTGGGTGCTGAACCGCTGCACCCACATACCATCCAACACACACTATTGCCCTTCTTCCCTCCTACCTACTCTCCCAGCTGCCCCCTCACAGTGACACTCTTTGTCAGCATGTCAGACTTGAGAGCAGAGGGGGCAACCTTTCTCTAAGTATTTTCATCAATGGGAGCCATGCAGTCTCTGTCACCTACGCAACTCTGCAATGTGGTGTGAAAGCAGGCATAAAACATAATGAAAGGGATGGGCATGGCTGTGTTCCAATAAAACTTTATCGACAAACATGGTGGCTGATCTGGCCCAGGGGCCATGGTTTGCTGACCCTGCTCTGGAGGAACAGCCCAGCTCCAGGGAGAAGAGGCATAGGATGCAGAGTACTTGGCAAACACTAGGTGCACCATAAGTACGTGTGGGCTGATGTAGAGGTCATTTTGTCCACCACCTTGAATCCAGGCAGTAGCACCAATAAATGAGCAGTTCTTTGATTACAGTTTCACACGAAAGCTGAATCTGCTCTTACCCGAATTGTCTGTTTTTATGTCTAATTTGGGTCAGAAAGGTTCCCTCCTACCTTGGTTCATGTGTGAACTGAGTTTTTCTCCACTGAGAACAGTCTGTGGGTCAAACCCAAACCTGCCCCTCCCCCCACCCTGGACAGTTTCACTCACCAAGAGGCAGGCCACGATCCTCACGAAGCCACTCTGTCTACAACGGAGGTTCAGTTCTGCTGAAACTGGGAAGGGGGCCTGCTGCTTCCTCCCCAGGCGACTGGGCCACAGGCTGCTGGAGGGGACATGACTGAGCTTTCTGGCCTCCTCCCTTTAAAGAAGTGCCAGGGCGATTGAAAGGTTGCCACTGCAGGAGGAGCTGGGGGACAGCCAATTGGGTGGGCTGCAGCATGGGGGCCCCTCACCCCCTCGGCAGCTGCCCCGGCCTGCAAGAGACAAGAGAGAATGTATTTTGAGTTGATTTGTTTTCATTTGTATTTATTGGTTTGTGGGCATAGGATGTTTGAAATGCCCATATGGTCCCCAACACAGGTTACGGCGAAAATCCAATCTCAGAGTTGAAACGAAGCCAGAATTAAACAGCCATTTCCACGAAACGTGTTGTGTCTAGTGCTAAGCGCTTGGGGGAGGGCAAGGGGCGGGGAGAGCTTGGGCTCTGACACTGAGGGCCTAACCCATTGAGCCAACTCCTGTCTATTTGGGGCTGCTTTTTTGGCCCCCTTGATTCTTCTTTCTCCTTCCACCCCTCTCTGGAGCCAGCCTCTGCTTCCCCACACCTCACAGAGCCCTTCCCAAGGCCAGTGGCTCCACAGGGAGCCCAAACCCTGGGAGCTTTTCACTCCTGGGGCAGGTTTAGCAACAGGGGAAAGTGGAGCTGCAGGTTGGGGTGCAGTATTTGTGGGTGCAGACCACAGTCGCCATTTGGTGTGTCTAACCCCCAGGATAAAGAGGGTGTGCCTGTTCCTTCCCACAGGGAACTCCCTGCCCTGCCACTCAGCCTCTCACAGCACACTCTCTCACAGTCTCACCACTTGGCACTTGGCTACCCATCATCTTGTATTCTTCTCTAAAGAGCCTAGATGTTCACTCCCTAATTATAAAGGAAGTGCCTTGAAAGCAGGGTTTGAGATGCAGAATAATGGCCATATCTAAAAATGCTGAGGACAAACAATAGCACGCACAGCAGTCTCTCTGAGGGCTGTGGAGGGCAGAGCGGAGCTCATGCCCATCTCGCAGCCTTTGTAGGCACATCCTTTCTTCTGGAATAGCCGCCCCACCGCCAGCCTCCACGTGACCAGGCCTTCACATCAGTCATCCCAGCTCAAACACCATCTCCAGAGAAGCCTTCTCTTGTCACTCAAGCTACAACCATCCTGGAGCATGGATGAACGGGCTCCATTGTGCAGATGAGGAAACCAAGGCTCCCTGTGATTAAAAATGACTTTCCCATGGTCACAGAGCTCCGTAAAGGTGCAAACTGAGGTCTTCTGCAGCCAGAATGTCAGAGCGGCACCATTTCTCCTGCACCGCACCTTGGCAGTTGTCATTTCTTCCTCAATATCTGTCTACCCTGGTTCTCTGCCACCTTCGCGAGAACAGGGTTTGTGTCTATCTGTCGGGTTCATTGTGTGTGGCTCTGCTGTCTGTGACAGGGTGTGGCACCTCACTATCGAGTGTACTAATGATCACACAACAGACTAATCAATGAATTACCACCTAGTCGGTTCAAAATAAGTGTTTTTTAATAAACTGAGAGCAGTGAGCCCAGAACAGAGATGCAGATATGGGAGCCTGTACTTATTCTAGTCCTCTTCCTTCAAGGAGTAAAGTGGCTCTCCTGGAGGGGCCCCGGGATTGGGGGACCCTGGGGGAGGGAGAGGACTAGGGGAATTTTGTTGGAAATGTGGAGCAAGCACTAGGAAGTTGGTATCTAACATAAGCCGTGTTTGTGCCACGTTATAAATCTCAGCTAATGACGGCGCAGCTCTGTTCCTTCGGGGTCATCCCTCTGGCGTGAGTTTTCTTCACGCAGGAATCAAGGTTCACGCCACTCCCTCCCCCGCCCCTGCTCTCCCAGCGTGGGTCTGAGTCTGGGTCAGAGGAGTCAGAGGCTGTTGGCTCGTCTCAGATGGTTCCATGGCTGGGAGAAGGAAGAGCAATAAAGACAGAAGTTATGAGCCTACAGCCAGCAGGGAGATAGAGGGGGAGGCTGCGAACACACTGTATCCATCTCTAGAAATTTCATAAGATTTGATCCACTCTCATGTCGTATACTAATCTCTTTTTTTCCCTTCAGGTTAGATTCTCCTTCATTTCAGTCAACCATTTTTTTTTACAAGATCAAGTACATTTATTCTCTTGGGCTCCTTCTCCCTGTCTCCACCTGCCCTCTCTTCTGCCTTCCATGTAGTGCTCAGTTTGAAGCAAGCAATGTAGTCGAGTTAAGTGCACAAATCTGGGTTTAGATCCTTACTTTGTCAGTTATTAGCTATTTGTCCATTTTTAACACTTGGAGTGGGGGAAACGAGTTAAGTCGGCTCGCGTGAATTGCGCGTACTCCGCGGGAGCCGTCTTAACTCGGTTCATATAGATTTGCGGTGGAGTGCGGGAAACGTGTAAACTCGGGCCGATTGTAACTGCGTATTACCAAATATTTGTTTGTTTGCCGTTCACAAAGATACCTACCTGCGTATGCGAACCGTTTCATACCCATTGGGGTAATAGGTATCATAAAAATCCCTTGTAAGTAGAGAACACTTTATGGCGCTGGTCGAGTACAATACCGTTAGGGTACCAATGTATTGTTTTCTCATTTTATAACCGATATCCCTGGATATCTCACCATGCAAAGAGAATAGTTATTGAGAAATACTTCTTGTGTCCGGACGTCTTTAGTTTTGAGTTTTGTGAATATTATTACGTGTTTAAACTAACTCTGATTTTGCGCGGGAAACCTAAATAATTGCCCGTGCCATCTTTTATTTTGGCGGGAAATTCACCCAACACCGTAGTGTTAAAGTCTCAGTTTTCTCATCAGTAAAATGGAGATAATCCTCACAGAGGCTTTGTAAGAATTAAATAGTATATATTGCCTGAAGGGTTTGACATGAGCCAGGACATAGAGTAAGAATTCAGTAAATGGTGGCAGCTGTTATTCTCATGGCTAATCTCATGTGTCCCCACACAGCTCCCTCTCTCTCCCTTCCCTTTGGCTCTGTGTCTCCACACAGATACAATCTGGCTTAATAAAACCCGATCCTCTCATCCAGCCCAGTATCTCAAGCTGGTCGTGATGCTTGATTAGCAATTCATGGTGATTCAGACTTTGTCTTTCTCTCCCTCCTTCGTTTCCCCATATCCTTCTCCCCATGATACATTTTACTTTCTCCATCTTTCCTGAAAACACGCACTGAGACAGCGGCCGTCAGCATTACCTGGCAGTCATATCCCAACCTCAGTTCTGCTCAGAACACTTGGCTGAGAAAGTGGGGATGTCTTTCACCTTGCCCCCCATGTTTAATTCATGTGTGTTGCAGACCATTTAAAAAGGCCCGACGAGCTGTGAAGACCGAGCTATGAGCCGTATAGACTGTACATTATTGAATTAAGATGCTAAATGTGGGACCTAAGTGATGCCAGGGAAGGAGCAGTGAGCCTTAATGGTTTAGAATGATGGAGAGCAGGGTGGGTCAAGTCAGTAGCAAATTGAAAAGATGCATGACTTCAAGGAAAGGGCCATTTGTCACACTAGAGTCATCCTCAATTTCTCCCTCTCCCTCACTCTCCACATTCAATCCATCACTGAGACCCGTCAGTTCTGTCTCCAAATAAATCTCAAGTGCCCACGTCTCTTCATTCCCACTGCCACCACCCAAGGTCACGCCCCTAACTCTTCTTTGACGATTGCAATAGACACGCTTGTCTCTTTGCTTCTATATTGTCCTCCTCTAATCCAATCTCCACCTGCAACCTTTCTAAAACATAAACCATATCATGTCACTCTTCTGCTTAAAATCTTCCACTGTCTTGCAATGGGTCTTATAATAAAACCCAAACTGGTTATCATGGTTTGGGGTCTCCCTGTGGCCATTCTCATCTCCAGCCAAGCTCCCCCCTGATTCCTCTACTCTGGCTACTCTCATGTCCTTTCTGTCCCTCCACCAGGCCAAGCTCATTCCCACCTTCAGACTCTTGTCTCCTCTGTTCCTTCTACCTGTGCAGTGCACATTCTCACTCAGGGTCCCGGTATAGGGCAGTCATTTGGATGCCTTTTCAGTGTGACCTACATCACTTATACTCCATGTATATGTTTGGAACATCCTACTCATGTTCTCAGCAACCTTGCTGATTTCTGTTAACTTTTTTCTATCTGCTCCAAGAGGGCCGAGACCAGGTCTATCTGGTTCGTGCTGTATCCCTTGCACTTTTGCAGCACAAGTAACACAGCACTTGACCCATCAACATGTGCTGAAAGATTAAATGAATGAATCTGTCATAGGAGGCCCCAATCCAAGATCTGATCTTTCATTGGCCAACTACAGACAACAATAATTTCTCAAACCCCTTCACTTTCTTGGCTCTGGGCTGGAAATCCACAGCTACCAAGATTATTGAATGCAGAGAGTTGATCCTCAATAAAACAAGGGAAAACAATAAAACTCCCATAATTAGTGGAAACAAACCAGTCCTTCACTCAGCATAGTCACCGAGTGCCTATAATGTGCCAGCTGCTGATCCGGTACCGGTAACACATGGATGTTTATCACAGCCCTTGAGTGGCGCTTAGGATCTGGGAGAGGCAACCTTCAAACATATAAATATGTAATTATATGGGGTTAAGTGCTCTGGAGGAAAAGAAAGGTGCCACGTTGAGAATAATAACGGGGGAGGCAGGGTGGTCAGGAAATGCCTCTCTAAGAGAAGCTAAAACACTTAAGCTGCGACCTGAAGGATAATGAGTGAATGATGAAAGGGAGATGGATCAAGGGGAACATGTGGCCACTGAGATGGCCTGTATCTGAGAGCAGCAGAGAGAAACCATGGCGCATACGTCTCCACAGACTCGGGAAGTGAAGGAGCCCTTCCTCCAGGACCAGGGGGACCGCGCAGGGGCTCTCTGCCGCTCTCGCACTCCCCTTTAGCCATAAGGGAAATAGGATTTTTAAAAGCCAATTCTTTTTCCACAAAAAATAACTTTGAGGACCCAATGCTGGGCATTCTGAACCCAGAAGGAACCCCAGAAGGCTCCTCCTCGATCCCAACACCTTGGCTCTGTCTTCTGTGTGTGTCTTCGGCTCCTTGGAGGAGTAGAGTTGATCTGAAAAACCTCAGCCCATGAGCCACTCCCTACATTGCCAGGACCCCTCTCTCCCCTCTTCCCAGGGAAACCATGTACCTCCTCGACTCCTCTGGGGGCTGATGGACAGGACCTTAGGGCGTCACACAGTAGCTCTGGCATCAATTTCTGGGCATACTATATGGGAAAAAGTTATTATGCAAGTCTAGGTGTGCAGACCAAGTGGGGGAGGGAGAGGAGATAAGAGGCCAGTGCCCTGCGGAGTCCAGGGAGCTGGGTCCCCTTCCAGATGTATCTTCAGGAAGCAGCCACTCCATTAGTCATGCGGGACAGCCCCCCATTAATCCTGCCCACAATGGGGATGTCTGTGGCCTCTCCTCTGGACTTGCAGGAATCTAAGAGGAATGCTGGAGGAGGAACGCTGGAGGAACACTGTGAGCAGGATTCAGTTCTGCTCATTGACTCCTGGGATTTGTCCCTCCCTTGCTGTGTGATTGTGAGCAAGTCTCTTCATCTTTCTCCATCTCAGCACCTCTTCTTTCCCTGGAAAAATGAAGTCATCTAACTAGGTCAGGGGGTTCCTAATTTATTTAGGGACCCTTAGCATAGCCCTTTGGAGGAAATCCTAAGTGGAAGCCTAATGTAGAAAAGAGGTAAAATAAAGTATTTTGTCCCTTGAGCAGAGTCCCCGGAAGGTGCTACTGAGAAGGCCTAATGCTCCTCGAAACACAATTTGAAAACCACTGGAGGAGAAGTCTCATGGTCTTTGATTCTAAAGGATCCAGAGGCTGATTTGCACCCCCCTAGCTCTCCCCCATGGGCTGAATTATGGACCCCCAACATTCATATGTTGAAGCCCTAATCTCCAATGTGACTGCATTTGGAGTCAGGGCTTTTAGGAGGTATTTAAAGTTAGATGAGGTCATAGAGTGGGGTCCTAATCTGATAGGGTTGGTGGTCTTATCAGAAAAGGAAGAGAGAGAGATCTCTTCATAGGCACGCACCAAGGGAAGGCCATGTGAGGACACAGCAAGAAGGTGTACCAGGATGATAACAAGGAACAAAATCAGCTGGCACCTTGACCTTGAACTTCCCAGCCTCCAGAACCATGAGAAATAAATTTCAGTTGTTTAACCACGCAGTGTGTGGCATTCTGTCAGCCCGAGCAGACTAATCCAGCCCAGGTGTGGAGTCGGTGGCCTCAGTCCAGGGGTGAGAGTGGCTGTCGTAACTTTGATTCCTTTCTTGTCCATAAGTCAGTGTCCCAGTTTGAAGGCAAAGAGACATCCCCCTTCCTCCACAGTAGCTTCCTCATCCACTCCAACCACACAGATATCTCCCTTCCCTGAATCCTTCCTGTCCCCGTGTTTGTTTATCTCTTAGTTGAATACGGAAAACCATCCTAATTGTAGGTATACAAGCAGCAAGGTCATTCCAATACTCCCTCCTAACTCCTATTTTATTCCCCTGTCCAACAATCTCACTGACCTGCAGGAGGGAGCAAATAAAGAACAAAATGTCACAGATCCCATCCTTGCCTTTCACGGTGCCCCTACAGGCAGCCCAGGCTGTGGGCCACTCAGGGACCCACACACTCCTACTTAGACACATTATTTACTGTGTTTCTGCATCCCAGATGCCTCCTCTGCCACCTCTGCTATCTAACTCCCCCCCCCTTTTAGATCCAGCTGAGATGCCCGCTTTTTGGTAAAAGTTTTCCTGAAATCTCTGGTTGGAAATACCCCTTTTGCATCTCCGTCAGGGCTGACTCTGCCAATCATGGCACCCAGCACCCATTTTCCCACTACAACAATTGGATAACTTGTTAAATCTTCTTCTAGGTTGTAAATGTCTTGAGGACAGGGACCACATCTTATTCATCTTTTAATCTTATATGCTGCCTGGCACGGTGCCTTGTAATTAGAAGGTGCTCAATAAATAATGGTTAAGTGAATGGATGGATGAATGAATTTGAGAATAGCGGTGTCTGATTAGGTCTGGAATAATTTAAGTACAGTGAGAGGTTTTAATATGCCTGTGCATAAAAGAGGAAGTGTGAACCTGGAATGCGTGATGAGTTTGGGGACAAATGTCAGAGATGAAGGCGCAGTCGCTCATAACTCATTCAACAGCTCCACCTTTGTTACACACTAACAACATGCTGGAAGCTATGCCTTCTTGGATCTTGCAGCATAGGGGAAAAAACAGATATTAAATAGACACTTGAATAATATATAAAATAAGAATTATAATTAGTAGCTCTCTATAAAAAGAAAAAGAAGTTGCTGTAAGGGAGGATGAGAGAGGGACATAATTTAGAATGAGAGGTGAGGAGAAGACTCTCCAAAGAGGTGGCATTTTGGATAAAGATGAACCAAGTGAAGATGTGAAGGATGATTAGGAGTCAGATAGGCTTAGAGGCAGACAAAAGTCCTGAGGCAGGGAACTGAGGCCGTCAATGAACCTCAAGGCCAGCAGGGTCCAAAAGAAGAGGCTGGGGACTGATGGGTAAGGAAGGCAGTAGGTGGACAAGGGCCTGGTCACACAAGACCCTCCAGGTAAGAAGTCTGGGTTTATTCTAAGTATGGTGGGAAGTCACTGACAGGTTTCAACAGTGGAGGGACATGATCCTCCCTCTCGTTGGCTGTTGTATGGAGGAAAGATTGAAGAACAAGTTGGGCTACAGAGTCTACAGTTCGAAGACTATTGCAAGCAGGAGTCTAAAGTGGTTTAGACGGAAGGAGTGGCAGTGGGTATAGAAAGCAGCAGCAAGACTGGGGAAATATTTTGGAGGTATATTTTAGAGGCATTTACTGGTATCTAACATCACATATTTTCTTACTTATTGTCAATGTATCATAACAATGTCTCATGCGTCCACAAGAGCAAGGACTGGTCTTAACACATTGCTGAAATCCCAATGCCTATAACAGTGGTTGGCTTATAGTATATTCTGAGTAAATGTTTGATGAATAAACTCATGACAAAATAATTTCTAAATTTGAGGTAAAGGTGGAAAAGAAGGAAGTGTAGAGAACGAATTCCATGGTTTTGGCTCCATCACTAAGGAGGGTTAGAGGGACATTTATTGAGATGAGAAAAATCAGGAGAAACTGTTTTGGGGAATAATTTCAAAAATTCATTTTTTGACATGTGTTGTTTTATAGCTATCTATCAGATACCCAAGTGGACATTCTGGTCTGGATTATAAATGTAGGTACTAGCTATACAGATAAAGCATTCCAAGCCATGGGGTCATCTAGGGCAAAATTTCTTGACCTGAAATCTACAATGGCCAAGGGGTTCATGCATAATACTCGGGGAGTTCGTGAACTTGCATGGGAAAATATTCTATTTCATTTTTATTAAATTTTAACTGAATTTAGCATTTTCTTTTATTATAAATGTAGACAACACACCACAGCAGTCTATGCAGTGCATCTGACTCTTGTCAGTAATAAAAATTGCAGGTATTATCTCAGAGAGTCATTTGTACTCATCACAACTTCAACTTGATAGAAGACATCAGACTCACCACTAGATCCTATAATTTAACACACTGACTAAAAAGCACATATATTACTCTATCAAAATTTGTTTGTATGATTTGATACCTGTTTTTCAAAATAATGTATTTCATTTGTGGTTATATATGTTTTGCTTAATATAGTTTAAGGCATTATTGTGAGAGAGAGAGAACATAGGGTTGATCAGAGAGCTGGAGGCTCCACAGCACAGAATGAGTTCAGAGCCCTGGGAGGCACTAGAGACCACGTCTGGGGAAGAGGAAGTACTGGCTACCACATCTGGGGAAGAGGAAGTACTGGGAACCAGAAACTATCTGAGGAATATGGGGGGCGTGGGGTGGAGGAGAAACCAGTCATGGGGTGAGGAGAGTTGATTAGAGAAACTAGGTCAACCAAGGATGAACCAGTCAAGGTCAAGAGAAGCAGGATGCTAGGACAAGTTTACTGGCAAGACAAGATGTGGGTATTCTAGGTCCCCTTGGTCTGTACCAGAGAAATCCCCATCTCCTTGGATGCTTGAGGAAAAAGCATGAGTCAGAGTATACAGAGTAGGGGGTTAGAGAGGTGACCTGAGGAGATGAGAATGCCTTCGAAATTGTTTAGTTACAAGAAACTGAAAGTCAGTTCAACTAACTGAAAAAGAGATGGTTTTCTTCTAAAGATACAGAGAAATTCAGAGAACCAAACTGTATCATGGGGAAAGCAGAAAATAGATGGCACAGAGGTAAGGAGCTAGTGAAAGGTTAAGGAAGAAGAGAGCGCAACTGCGGATGGCTCTTTGAGAAGGTTCAGCAATAAAACAGCCCAAGGAGTCAGAAACCCAAGGGAATATTGGAGAAGGAAGGTTCTCGGGATGTAAATTAAGGAATAAGAGTCAGGAGAGGAGCCACTAAGGAGAGGAAAGGTGAGATGATTGATGCACAGTAGATGCTCAATAAGTACATGCAAATTAACTGAAACCACCTGGGTTGAAGAGCATTAACGGGAAATCTGGCTCCAGGGACACTGAGCATATATTCTGTGTTTCTGTCCTCCTGTTAGGTGACTCCTCAAGCATTGCCGTGAGATTCAGGCAATTCCCTGGGAGGAAATCAATAGCCCTCACAGAGCTATAGCCAGGGGAACAGGGAGGCACGCTGCAGTTCTCAAAGACACGGGCAATTCCCCACGCCAGCTGCCTTTGGTTCCTGCAGACTGGGAGACTAAACGGATGTGGAGAAAGCAGGAAATAGGCAGGAAGAGCCAAGATCACGTTTCCAAATAGAAGCCATGAATCACTATTAGCCAAATACTCAGTTCTCTCTGAGGGCATTCTTGCTTTGTGGACAAGTCTGAAGAAGGGACCAGTAGTTCAAGCTAATGATTCAGCCATCGAACAGGAATTCAAGAGGAAATTAGAGTAAATAAAATCATAAAAACATGCCACTAATAAAAAAAAAAGGTAGTAAAGATAAAAATAATGACAGGGAGGGACAAGAACAAATGGGTCAAATAGACAACAATTTAGTTTGAGGGCGAACTTAATTCCAATGATACCAATAATCTCATAAATGTAAATAGTGTAAAGATACCAATTAAAAGGCAGGGCTGTCAGAGTGGACTAAAATATTTAAGTTGTTAAGAGAGGACAACAACAATATAAATAAAACACTAAACTAGAGTTCTGTGTCCCGCAAACAAAAACATTTAAAAATAAGCAAATATTATGAAATAAAACTTAAAATGGACAAATCCCTTTAAAGATACAAACTGTCCAAACTCAAGAAGAAGGAGCTTGAATGGCCCTGCATATATTAAAGAACTTTTTGTAAAATCCTTCCTATGAAGAAAACTCAAGCCTAAACAGCTTTGCTGATGAATTCTACCACCTGAATTAAGGAATTAATAATGTCTATTTCACATTAACTCTTCCACAAAATAAAAGTTGAGGGGTACTCCCAACTCAGTCTAACTCCAGCATTACCGCAACCCCCAAGCCAAAGAGTTAAAGAAAACTAAACTATGAACTAATTTCCAACAATAGCATAGACACAAAAATTCTTAATAAAATTCAAACAAATTGAATTCAGCAATATCTAAAACAGCTAATACATTATGACCAAGTAGAGTTTATCCCCAGAATACAAAATCAGTTTAACATTCAAAGTCAATCAGCATAATCACTATATTAGCAGTCTAAAAAGGAAAAATCATATAGTTAGCTCAATAGTTATACAAAAATCACTTGCTAAAATTCAAAATACCCACTCATGAGCAAAACTCTCAGCAAATTTAGAATAGAAAGGAACATTGTCATCTGGATAAAGAGCATCCATGGGAAACCTATAGCTAACATAACACTAAATGGTGAAAAAGCAGTGTCTTCTGGTAAGATGAGGAACAAGGCAAAGATGTCTGAGGTCCCCACTTCTATTCAACATTGGAGATACTATCCAGGTGCAATTAGGAAAAACAAGAAATGAAATAAAAGGCAACCAGACTAGAAAGAAAGAAAATTACGTATTTATCTTAAATTTTACTTTCTCTAATTTCATTAGCTCATCATCCTAGAATGGCGGAATTCAGAAAAGTCCCCCTTATTTGCTGGGCACTGGGTAATGCCTCCTGCCCTTAGTCCTGCATCCGTCTTTTCAACCCCAGAAGGAGGCCTGCTTGGGATTGGACAGTCAGGGACTTCCACTCTGATGTCACAGTGCAGTACTAGGGTTCTGGTCAACTTTCCCCCTCCTCCCCTCTTTGCTATCATCTTCTCTCCCTCCTCCCTTTTCCTCCTTCTCTCAAGCCATTCTCTCTCTCTCTCTCTCTCTCTCTCTCTCTCCCTCCCTCCCTCCCTCCCTCCCTCCTTCCCTCCCTCCCTCCCTCCTTCCCTCCCTCCCTCCCTCCCCCGCCTCAGGAGACTAGACAGTTTTGAACAGTCAGTACTGAGCTCCTGCTTAAGGACGCTCATTCATTTCTCTCACTTTTTAACACCCTTTCATTTCCAAGAGTCCAGATAGGTAACGTGGTCTCAGAAGATGCTCCTGTCTGAGTTTCGTCATCCCAAAAATCCAGGGGATAAATATCACATGAAGCTACTTCTTGCTGGATAACATGCTCAATGTCCTGATGGCGACAGATTATCTCCGAGTACGGACTTAATAGCCACATTAAGGGAGGAAGAGGTTTAGGAGCTCACACTGCCTCTAGCCCCGGCACAGGAGCTGTCCATGGTGGCACACACATATGGCCCAAGCAACACATGGGGGTTTGGCACCAAAGCCTTGTAGATAAAACAGGGGCATTTGCCTGGCCTTGCCCTCTGCATGCTCTGCTCAGTGGCTGGCATAAACAGCCAGCAACCCAGAAGCCTAGGTCATCTCCTGCTCAATCTTCCCCTTGTTAACCGCTGTGACCACCCCACAGAGGTAGAATCGACCACCGCTACCCAAAATTTGACTCCAAGTGTCAAGACTGAGGATGCCACACAGACACATGCCGAGAGGGTGTGGAAAGTTCTACTGTTCACAGAATGATACTTTCTGGGAAGAGGAAGATGGACTCCCAAGAGGCCGGAAATGGCTTGAAAGGGAGCAACGAAGGACGGCTGGGTAGGATTTCGCGGTGATTGCACAGTGGGTTGGGTGATGGCCTGGGCTTGAGTGGGGAGTGCCCAGACTTTCTCAGCACCTGCCCAG
Source organism: Myotis yumanensis (assembly GCF_028538775.1). Taxonomy (NCBI): domain Eukaryota; kingdom Metazoa; phylum Chordata; class Mammalia; order Chiroptera; family Vespertilionidae; genus Myotis; species Myotis yumanensis. Next base: position 7,002,933 of record NW_027223768.1, read on the forward strand.
AAGGAACAGAAGATGTGAAGTGGATTTTAAAAGGCAGCCAGCAGCCAAGCATCAAAAGTAGAGCCAGACTCTTTGCTACAGCAACGCTCTCAGCGGTCCCTTCACAGAGCCGCCTCTCCAGCTCTGCCCTCTGTGCGAGGAGCTCCCACGGCCCCAGCCAGCACAGCTGCCATCAGGAGGAGCAGGTTGTTTCGGGGAGAGCATCACCCCCCACACACAGGAGCAGCATTTGTGTGGAGGTGGCAGGACCTAATGAGCTTGCGGAGAATATTTAAATTGGTAAACAGAATAGCATATTTACGGCTGTGTTTATCCCTAAGCATTTGCAATAAAAATCAAAGTGATGGCATTAAGTGATCCCCCAGTGGCATGTACTTGGAAGCTCTTCCTTTTCAGCCAAAATTGATTTGGAGTTGAGCATACTTCTCCCTTTCAAATGGCAATTGAAACTATAAATGGTGGGGCCTTGGGTGGAGGGAGATGGAGGCACATGAAGCAAGAGCAGGAGAGAAGCTGCTTGCTCCCTTGGGAGATAGTGATGACAGCCTCACCCTCTACTGCCTGCTGCCAGGACCCTCAGCACATGGGCAGGGGGCAGGGAGCACTGTGGCTCTGAAGCCAACTGACTTAGAACTTAACTCTGGCTCAGTCACCTTAGAAAATTAACTTTCTCATAACCTCACTTTTCCCATCTGTACATTAGGGATAATAATACCTACCACAGCTTGGCTGGTGTGGCTCAGTGGTTGAGCCTATGAACCAGGAAGTCACGGTTTGATTCCAGGTCAGGGCACATGCCTGGGTTACAGGCTTGATCCCCAGTAGAGGGCATGCAGGAGGCAGCTGATCAATGATTCTCTCTCATCATTGATGTTTCCATCTCTTTTTCCCTCTCCCTTCCTCTCTGAAATCAATAAAAATATATTTTTCAAAAATACTGTAATACCTACCACAAAGACTATTATGAGGAAAAGTGAGAAAATGTGTGTAATGTTTGCCACATATACAGTAGGTACTCAGCTGACATTAGCGCATTTCTACCACTCTACTTGCCAGTGACAACTACCAACACCTAGGAATTGTGAGTTTTAACACATGTCCGTGTTTCTATCTCTCCATTCTTCTGTCCATGGTGCATAAATTGCTCTCTAAAATTACCAATTAAAAAAAATCACATCTGCACTTTAAAACCTCCAGAGAACCAACTGACCTCCTCATCAACACACCCCATCTTCCGGACACTCTAACAAAAAGTCCTTCCATAGATGGAACTGAAATCCAGCTGTTATAAGGTGAACAGCGGTGGTGGGAGTGTGAACTGGTACAGCCACTTGGGAGACAGTTTCTGGGAAAGTCAGGGAGTGCAGCCTTGCTAGGACCCAGTGGCACCCACATTGAGGGGCACATTGCAGAGAAACCTGTCCATGAGCACAGGGGCAAGTGTGAGAATGTCCAAAGCGGCTGAAGCAGTCACCTCTGGTGATGGGACTCACAGAAGCAATCGTTTCTACCTGGAATAGTCATTTCCTAGACTTTCTACAGTAGGCATCGGCGGCTTTTATCATCAGAAGAGAGTCAAAGAAACAAGCTCCAGTGGAAGCTGTCTCTTTCTTCCCTCGTCTTTCGAGAATAAATCATCTTAGATTAACAATTATGAACTGAATTGCAAGAGGGAACTGGTGTCTGGTGTGTATGTAACACACAAAAATTTAGCACATTGTGAATCTGTAAGAAACCAGAACTTGGTCCTCATGGTCTGGTTTGGAGTGGGTTGGATTGGTTGTCAATTTAATTGCTCCTAACTGGGCTATCACTTTGCAACAAAACAAAACAAAACCAAAAATTACTTCATATTTAATTTGGCAGGGATCTCTCTCAAGTTCTACCTCCCTTCTCCAGCCTCCTGGCCTCACCAAACTCCCATCTTTCTGGGAGACCCCTGTGTCCTCTCCAGAGCCACCCACCCAGCCCCCCTAGAATGGGCACTTGGAAGGTATCACACAGGATACGGAAGTCCCCAAGAGAGTGGCAAAGTCCCTTCTTATTCCAGACACCAGGGTGCGGGTGTGGTGGGGGGTGGAAATCTAATCCAAAGAAGGACAGTGGGAGGTGTGACGAGTACAGAGCAAGCCATTTCTTTTTTAAGCATATTTTATTGATTTCAGAGAGTAAGAAAGAGGGAGACAGATAGAAACATCAATGATGAGAGAGAATCACTGACTGGCTCCCTCCTGCAGGCCTCCTACTGGGGCTCGAGCCCGCAACCCAGGCATGTGCCCTGACCAGGAATCAAACTGTGACCTCCTGGTTCATGGGTCCATTCTTAACCACTGAGCCACGCTGGCTGGGCATTTCATGTTTATTCTGCTGCCCTCAGCAGGAAGGGAGTTTCTCTCCCCTGTGATACTGAGCCTGGCACAATGGCCATGGGTGCTCTCAGGTGCAAGCAGATTTAACATGGGCCAGAAGAGAGTCTAGAATGAATGAAGCAAGTGAACTGCCAGCCCTGCCCCCTTCCCCCATCAGCAATCATGACCTGGTGCACCCCACCGTCTGCTATTTTCAGACTATCCGTGCTATTCTTCTTATTAGCCCAAGTCATTGAGAGTTCACAGTTGGTGCGGCTGAATCATTGCCCAAGTGACTCAGCCTCTTGATTAAAAACAGAATAAAAGAGCTTGTTAGTTCGCCGTTGCTTATAGCCTAAAGTCTCAATGCCCTAGTTGGACGTGCAAGGCTCTTCATGAACTGACCCCAATCAACTCTCCAGTAATATAATCCACCATCGCCATAAAACCCTGTCTTTCTTCCTCACATCTCCACTCTCATGCATAAGGCCTACTCATCCTCCAGGACTCAGCTTAAGTCACCTTCTCCACAAAGTCTGCCTTGATTGCATCTAGGCCCTCGTCTGAGCTCCCTCTCCTCCACTTTTGTCTGATCACCCTGCTCTGTCATCATCTGTCTCTTCATTTCCTCCTCTGGACGGTAAGCTCTATCGAATGAGAAGTGTCTGTGGACAAATCCTTGCACCTCTATGTTTCAATTTTATCATTTGTACATGGAAGCAAAGTGGCACCTGCTCATATGACTGCTGGGAGGAACATATGAGCTAATGCATTTTAAGCACTCAATAAATATCTGCTATTAGTATGGTCAGTATGTGCGGCATAGACAAGGTTGATCATTTTTGGTCCCCCCAGTATCTAGCCCAATGCCTGAGATACAATTGACAATTATTGAGTAAATTAATATATGGCTATATTCCGTCCGAACCTAACTTTCTGCCATGTCCTAAATGCTCCGTGCCTTTTAGAACACTCTGTCCTTACACAGACTGTTTGGAACACCCGTTCCTTCCCACCCACCCCACCCCACCTTATACCCGGTGAACTCCCACCTGTTCTTCAGGACCAAGATGACAGGTGACCTCCTCCTTTCTACCTTCCTGGATTCCCTTAGAGCCCATTCATCTGAGCTCACACCCAACTTTGCTCATTATCCCTATTCTCATGCTCACAAGATTGCCTTACAATATGTAATGTTTGCTTATATGTCAATCTCCCCTTCTCGACAGTGAGCTCCTGAAGAGCAATAATTGATTGGTCCTCCTGCCCCAGTAGCTTGCATTGTGCTGACAAACATGAGGCACTTAATAGGCAAAGATGGGATTCCCCAACGAGTCCAGAGGCTGAGCCTGTGTCACAGAGATAGTAAAAGGGGAAAAGCCAAGACCTGTCCTGGGAAGCAGGGAAGCGGGCTGTGTGTGGGAAATAACACTGTCATTTCCTTATTTCTGCTACTTCCTGCAACAATAGAGGAACAATTCAAAAGAGAAGAAACTTCATCCACCATCCTATTAAACTAACACATCAACTGCTTTCATTTTGCCTGTTTCCCTACAGTGCTGTATTCATGTGCATGCATAATTTTACATAGCGGCACTCATAATATAAACACAATTTGGCATTCTGTTTTTTCTCACTTAACTGTCGCTCATTTTTCCAAGTTACTGCACCGTCTACAAAATCATCTATTCTGGCTGCATGCTACTCCATTTGATTGCTTCTAAATCACAACTATTTAATATAATACTATGCTAAATGTCTTTTTACATAATGCTTTTCTTCTTCTAAGTTGGTGGTATTTTTCAACCATTTCTGCCTAAGACTTCAGCATTTTCCTGGGGGCTTGGCAAAAGAGCTGACACTTTTTTTACAAGTCCCAGCAAACCAAGAGTTACATCCGGGCATCGTTTGAGGCAGGAGCACAGAATGATAGTTCTCAACCTCCCGTGTGCCTCGGAATCATCTGAGGATCTTTTAAAATTACTGCTGGACAGGCCCATCCCAGACCCCGTGAATCAGAATCGGGAGCAGAGAAATACCATCTTTTAAAGGGTCTCCAGGTGACTGCAAGGCCAATGAGAATCACTGCTCCAGATTCTACAGGTCAGAGAATTAGCAAGAGCATCATGGCAAACAGCCTGCCAGGTCCTTATTCTAGAACAAAGACTGCGTGTGATGTCACTTGCTGGGGGTGGTCTCTCAAGACCACAGGAATGAGTGATATACAGAAGGCTGTAGGAGGCTCATGGGAGAAACCTGACCAGTCCTATAGTCATCATTCAGCATGTGTTTATTGAGCACCTAACTGGAAAAAACTTCACCCCTGATAAAGTTATTCTAGGCGAATATATCCACTGGCTTGCTCTATATTTCTGCTTAGATTTGAACAGACATCTGGAACTTGGCATGCACAAAACCGAGCAGCTGTTCAAAACAGATGTTCCAGCAGTCTTTATTATCTCAATTAATGAAAATTCCTACCTTCCAATTTCCCAGGCACAAAACCTTGTCTTATCCTGATGATCCTTCTGTCTCATCCTACAATCCAACCTATCAATGAATCCTGTGGGCGTTCCCTTCAAAATATGTCCAGAATCTCACACTTCTCACCACTTTCACACCACCCTGGTCCAAGCCACCGCCATCTCTTGCCTGGATGACAGCAGTAGCCTCCAAAATATCTCCCTTCTCCACTTTTTCCCCGTGCAGACTTTTTGCCACATCACAGCTAGAATGATTTTTAAAAACATAAGTCAGATCACATTACTCCCCGATTCTGACTCAGACATTTGGTCAAACATTATCCTGGTGTGTCTGTGGGGGTGTTTCTGGGTGAGATTGACATTTGAATCCATAGATAGTGAAGCAGATTGCCACCCCTATATGGGTGAGCCTCATCCAATCAGTTGAAGGCCTGAATAGGACAAAAAAGCAGGGTAAGCAGAACTATCTCCTGTCTGACTCCTGAGTTGGGACATCAGCCTTTTCCTGCTTTTGGACTCAAATTGAAACATTGGCTCTTCCTGGGTCTCAAGCCCATGGGCTCACAGATTAGAACTTAAACTGGGGTCTCCAAGTTGTTGATGGCAGATCTTGGGAGATCTCAGCCTTTATAATTGCATGAGCTAATTATATATATCCTAGAGGCCCAGTGCACGAAATTCATGCACAGGGTGTGAGGGGGTCCCCTCAGCCCAGCCTACACCCTCTCCAATCTGGGACCCCTCGAGGGACATCCTTCTCACAATCTGGAACCAATGGCTCCTAACTGCTCACCTGGCTGCCTGACTGATTGCCCCTAACTGTCCCCCTGCTGGCCCTGTCACCCCCAACTGCCCCCCCTGCTGGGCTAGTCACCCCCAACTGCCACCCCCCACTGGCCTGGTCACCCCTAACTGCCCCCCCGACCCCGCCAGCCTGGTTGCCCCACGCAGTCTGCTGCTCAATGGTTGGTCGCCCCTCACTAACCCCCCTACCAACCTGGTCACCTCACGCAGCCTGTTCGGTCATCCTTTCGATTGCGATGGTTGCATAGGCTTTTATATATATAGATATCAACAGCTCTAGGAGAGTCCTCTCAGCCCCTTCTCTCCAGCCTCTCCTTGCCCTTGGCTGTGGTGGCTCTATCATGTCAATTTAAAGGAGAGTAGGACCATTAATCTGAATGTAAAGGGGGGCCAGGCACCTGGCCTTAATCTATAATTAAATAGCAAAGTTTTATTAGATGTAGGTTATTTCACCTTCTATTAGGTATAGCTTATTATTATAGATATGTATGAGCTGTATATATGGAGAACCCTGACTAGTACATACAGTAAAATCCCAAGTCCTTACCAAAATGTACAGGGTCTTACATGTCAAACCTCCCCATTTTCTCTCTCCCCTCCAGGCACCTTGCTTCCACAATGTTGGTCTCAAATAAGTCAAACATGCTTCTACCTCAGGACCTTTGTACTTGCTGTTCCCTTGGCCAGGAATGCTCTCCCATGTGGCTCATTCCTTCACTTCCTAAGTGTCTCTCTGAGCCCAATGACATCTTATTAGAGAGGCTCGCCTTCACACACACACATACACACTGGTAACACATCCCCATATGATATTCCTCAGTCTTCTCCCCCTGCTTCAAGTCTCTCTTTCATACTCCTGACTGCCCAGTGCATTCAATATTTGTTTGTTCACTGTCTTTTCCTGCACTAATATGAGTCAGACAAGAGAAGACACAGATATATAACATATTAGGCAGTGATAAGTTCTATAAAGAAAAATAAACAGGGGAGGGGAATAGAGCATGTGATGCTGCTATTTCTCAGAGGGAGGGTGGGAAAGGCCTCCCTGAGGAAGGAAGTGGAGGTGACTTGGGTGAAGTGAGCGAGAACCAGGACTGAAGCAGGAAAGAGGCTATGAACGATGTCTCAAACACAACCCTTGTCATTCTTCACGCAGGCAAAAGCCAGTGGTGTCCTTCTGCCAGTGCCTACCGCTCTCACCTGAAGGCTTCTTTTGGCTGCACACCGGGCCTGCACCACTGGGAGCAGCCCTCAGCCAACGCCAGCAGCGAGGTAGGGGATCAGTGCCTCAGCTCCCGCCACCTCCAGTGAGTCAAGGCTGAGGCACATTCAAAACCTCCTCCCAGAGGCCCCGTGGACTGAGCCTGCGAACCTGCTCACTGACAGCCGACATCGGCTCCCTACCCTCCTGTACCTGCTGGTGCTTCCCAGGTTCACAGCCCCCTGGGCTCCCTTGTGCCAAAATCCTCATCTCCGGATGCGGCTTAAAACAGAAAGAGCTCGCTTGGTCCCCACGACTTCTCCACCCTCCACTGGAGGGTCTGACCCACAGAGAAGGCCCCTGCTGGGCGGGGCTATGTGCTGTGGGCGCCACGGGCACAGGCTGGAGGGTGCTCAGCTGCCTAGGGGTGGTGTGACCTCAGCATCCACAGCACCCCCCACACAATAGAGTGCGATATTCAAATCAGGCTGAGGTCCTGGAGCTAGAGGGCGCTGCACAGGCCTGGTAGTGAATTTACAGAAGCATGTTAACCCAATCTGCATACTAAATAGCATGTAAATTATGTTCTTTCAACCCATAAGTTTAGACATGTCCATGGGAATAAAAATTTATGACAATGATAAGATGTATGGCTGGCATAAATAAGCTAGCCCAAGCAAAATATGCTAAAAGTGCGATGGAAATTCTCCAAGTTAAATGAGGGATGCCAGCCCCAGCCCTCAGCCAGGAGAAGGCGGGGCTGACTCCCCGCCCTGGGCCCTTGTGCTGCTCCAGTCACTACAGGGAGGGGAGAGAATGGGCACTGCTCCTGGGCAGACAGGGTGGTGGTGCTGCGAACTGGCTGGAGAGGCCTGAATCGAAACTGGGAGACTATTGCAATAACCCAGGGAGAGGTGGTGTGGCTTCAACTAGAGTGGATGCAGTGACAAGATTCGGGATATAGTTTCAAACGGAGCCACGTGACTTCCTGATGGATTTTCTGTGAACTGACAGAAAAGTGTCAAAAATGACTCCAAGATTTCTTGCCTGAGCAATGGGAGTGAAGGAACTGTCATCAACCAAGATGGGGAAGATGAAGAAAGGCAGGTTTGGGGATGGGAGGAGAACAAGCGGGAAAACCCACTGACGAGGTATAGGGTCCCACACCCACACCTGGATGGACTGCCGCACAAGACTCTGACTGGCCAGCCTGCATCACGTGCCAATGGTGGGAGGCAGGGCAGCATAGGACCCAACAGGGTGGGCAGGATTGCTGGGTATGTCTTACAGCCAGAGGAACCAGAGAGAGGAGCTAAGTGACTCCAGGACATAGGCTCCATCCCCTGTTGCTCACATGCACAAAATCTGGTTGACTATAAACCGAGTCCCATCACCTGATATCAGAAGAGTCTGAATGGTGCATACTAGAACGAGGTCAGGTGGGCAAATGCACCCCAGGCACTAGATGGGGGCACCACTGGTCACAAGCAATAGCCATTGAAGCCATAGGGCCTGGCACGAGGCCAGGCACACAGTAGGTAGCTCCAGAGTGCTTACTGAATGGATGACCAAGGACTTGAACCCCTGCCGAGCTAGCCTGGAAAACAGGGTCTTCTTCTCAGGCTGCAATGAGATCTAGGCCATGGCCCTTACTGACCCCATCCTGACCCACAAAAACTCTTTGAGCAAACCCTAGGACTGCCTGTTTGCCTCCTCCTCACAGGGGAAGGGATGGGTCAGGAGCCGTGGTGCTGGGCGGCACTGGTGCCCACTTGCTGCCCAAAGAAGGTGTGTGGCCTGTTTCGGGAAGGAGGGAAGCTGAGCAGCAGAGCCTGACCAGCCAGATCACACAGCAGCCCCCAGACACGTCCTTGTCTCCCAGCAGATTCCCACTGGGCTCAGCAGCTACCACTGCCTGGGCTGGCCCAGCTGCTGAGGCGCTGCCAGGGGTTTGGAGGGAGGGGAGGGCAAGGAAGGCTGGGGAGGTAAAGGGAGATGGAGAGCCAGATGTCTAGAACCTGGCAGGACAACTGGGGCCTCTAAAACGTGTAGTCTAAATGGAGAAAGAAAGAGAGAGGAGGGTGTGGGGATAGGGAGACAGACAGAGACTCCCCACATCAGACCACGCCCAGGCTCTGCTGCTCCCGTCTGCACTGGAATGGTGCTCCTGCAGGGGGTGGCAGGAGGGCCAGGAAGCGCCGTGACCTGTTCATGGCACATGTGCATATGTTTCCCATCCGCTCTGAACCTGCGGGTCCCAGAAGGCTGACCCCGGGGACCCGTCTGCATGTCCTCTTTGGAGAAGTGTCTGTTCAGGTCCTTTGCCCATTGTTTAATTGGGTTGTTTGTTTTCTTGGTGTTGGGTTATATAAATTCTTTATATATTTTGGATATTAACCCTTTATCAGATGCATTACTGAGTATCAAAAGTTATCAGCCAAGGGCCTTCATAGCATTCTTTCTTCTTGGGTGTTTTCCAACTTGATAAAAATGTGACCTTTTTATTCCAGAGCAAAACAAACAGAACCACAAGTTCATGCTTCAAAGCCACACAACCCATTTCATATCCTTTTGAAGCTGGTTCTCTAACGTTTCTGATACGATTTCCTTCCCTTCTAGGACCTTGAGGGCCACCTGCCACCTCTGACGTGGCACTTCCTGTGGGAGTCCAGGCAGAAAAGGGGGAATTGAGATGTTGCCTGGAGCTCGCTCTAAAGAAAGCCATCCGTCTGAGATGGAGCCCACATGGCAGCTGCAGACAAGCAGCAGGTCCAACAGTGAAAGAACAGAGATTCTCACATAGGGTCAGACTTCAAACCTGAAGACCACACATGAGCTGGCAATCACGGGAAGGTGGCAACCTCCCCAAGCCTCACCCATAAGACAGAGAATGTTCCCTCTTCCAGGGGTTGAAGCGAATGAAATGCACAAGGTCTACGAGCACTAACACTGAGCCTGCTTTGCCATCACTGCCCTGGCACCTTCCCCTCTCTCTTCCCTGGAGACAGGTTCTTGATCTTCACAGGCTGCCCGGGCACAGGGCAATGACAGCAGGGAGCACCCTGGTGTGGCCTCAGGCCTGGCAGCTCTGCCCGGAGGAGAAGCTGCCGGTGCACCCCAGCTGCTTGGAGGCCCCTCTGAGCTGGCCCCATTTCCAGAATTGGCTGAGGGCTCCTCTAGGGAGGAAGGGCCTCCAGGAGGATGAAAAGAAAGCCTGCGCAGAGCTTTGAAGCGCCCCGATGCTGGACCGGCTCCTCCTCGTCCGCGGAAGGGGAGATACAAAGAGAATCTGTGATGAGCCAGCGCGGGACAGCCGAGAGCCAGGATTTGCATCAACAGCTTAATTCTCTGCTTTCTTGTCAGCCTGGCCTGCAGCGAGGATAATTTGAAACGAAGAATGTTTTTCAAGGAGGAGCAAGAGTCTCTCGTCTGAAACTAATTTGTTGTCCAAAATTGTGCTGCAGAAGTTGTTTAGAAGCTGAGGATTAAGTTGTGCATAAAAACACAGCCAACTCTTGCTATCCATACCCCGGATAATCCAAGAACAGCAGATACCTCAAATCATTTCTGTTTGGTTTCATGAGGCAGGATTCTTTTGCCGCAACGTTTTTCCATTGCATTTCATTGTCTTGGTGTCAGCCAGAGAGCGAGGGATCTATAACCCTCTGTTAACTGCAAACCAACCAAGGTTTGGACGCTGTGCCCTGCAATGCGGGCGCTGCCTGGCTGGTGGTTAAGAATGAAGACACAATGCAGGGGAATGAAGAAGGAAGTGAGAAGGAAAACGGTTGGATTTTTGTATTTTTCACACTCAGGCCAGAGAGAGGTGATTAAGAGCGTAACTCTGGATTCAAGCCCAGGCTGTCTCCTGCTAGGAGTGACTTGGAGCACCTGAACCATCCCAGCCTCAGTTTTCCCATCTGTAAACTGGGGTTTGTAACAGCAGCAATGTTAAAAGGTTGTCACCTCTATGTGATGTGTTTAGCACGGGGCCTGGCACACAGGAAGCGTTCAGTGGATAGAAATTAATACCAGTAAGTCTTAGTCACAACCAGCTCTCAGCAAGCTGGGAGCTGACCTCCTGCAACTGGTGCTCGGTAACTTCTTTTGGATTCAGCTAAGGACCCCGGGAACTGTGGACAGTGTGCAGCCCATCCAAGCCCCAGAGTGGGGATGACCCAGGTTTCCAGGAAGAGGCAGCAGAGCTGCACATGGGCACTGGGGAAAGCCCAGGACAGCTGTCAGCCCTCCATGTGCTCAGCAAAAAGGTCCACCATCCAGTCTCAATTATCCTGCCTAATGGGGTAAAGCGATGATGATTCATGGAAAATTGGCCATTAGCAGCTGGGAAAGCGAACAGCCCTCAATGGTGAAGCACACACACCAGGTTGGGAGAGAGGCCCAGGTGTGCGGGAGGGAAGTGCGGGGGCAGGGACTCCAAAGACCTTCAGCCTGCTCGGATATGAGTCTGAGAAGAGGGGAAATGGATGGAGGGAGGACAGAACTACCAACGTGGATAGTTGAGAGCGCAGACACCGGGAGGACTATTACAGAGCCCAAAGTCCCAGCCACCTCCCTGCCTCTGAGGAAGTAAAGCAATTCGGCCAGGACATGGCGAAGTTCAGATAACACCATAATGTAAGGTGACCGATTCCATGTCTGCCACACAACAACAATAATGTCACAGCCTCTTATGAACCGGGTACTGTGCTGAGCTCTTTACATGGATGATTCCATTTGATCATGAGGCAGGTATGATTTTTGTTCCCATTTTATAGATGAGGAAATGAGTCTCTAACTGTAAAGAAATTGCCTTAAATCACTCAGCTATTACGTGGGAAATTTGGGGTTCGAACTGAAGTCCCTGTGAGGCCACAGTCCCTGTTTTAACCACTCTGCTGGCCCATCTGCTTAGGTAGGACACGCTCAGATGCTTAATCTGGGCAGGGAGGGATTTCCAGACCAGGCTTTTATGGGAAACTCAGAAAGAAACTGCTAGAGGTGGGACCTGCCGCCTTCCGCATCCCACTTAGCGGACCAACCAGCTCAGGAGAGAGACAGGGGCTCGGAGGTCAGGCTGGAAGATGACCTCCAGGAAGATAACAGTAATGATTTTCTTTTTACTTTTTTACAGCAGGTGCCATATCCAGTGGGGATCAGCTGGGGAGGGGGCAGAGAGAGCTGAGACAAGTTGGGCCTGGTTGTCTGTGAGACAAACCGCTGGGCTGGACATGCCCCTCCCCATCTGTTCGCGCAGCCGCAGAGCCAGCACCGCTTGGTCCCCATCTGTTCGCGCAGCCGCAGAGCCAGCACCGCTTGGTCAGCAGACTGTTTTCTGAGTTTGTCCTCAACCCTCCATCTATCATCCTTACCTCATATGACCCTTCTCCTTGCACTCTGTCTCCTCCATTTCTCTCTGTATTCACACCGACTGCCAACCACCAGTCTGGCCGCCCTTCCCCTCCCCCGTACAGCAAGAATCAGAAAGAAGGGTGTCTGAGCTGGGAGGGGCCTTTGGTTCTGCAGGTGAGGCACTGAGGCCAGAGGGTGGCTGTTTCAGGCACATGGCTGGTTAGAGGCTGACTTCCTGTCCAATGGAAGGAGGGAAGCTGGAGCCAGGAGGGCCGGCATCAGGGCAGGCTGGGTCCCCAGGAGCCTCCCAGCGGGGCTGTCCAACTGGCAGGCTGCTGGCTCCCCACCTGCCCTCACTCTGGCTGGCGGTGGGGAAATGAACTAGACAATGACCAAGGGCCTCACCGGGATCCAGGAATCGTTTCTATCAGTTTCCTCCAATATGAGAGAAGCTCCTGAGACTCGAGGATAAATCAGGAGACGGACTTTGGGCCCAACAGAGAACTTCAGTCCAAAGAAACAGGCTGCATGTACTTAGCCGCCGCACCACCCCACCCTCCGTCCCGGCCCCCTGGCCCTGGATCTCTGAGCGCTTGCATCTCCAAGCAAAGAATTCCCCTCATCAGAGAGCAATTGCCCCGGCTCCCTTCACTGCTAATCAAAACGCCAAGGTATTAGATCCTGGGCGTGATTGATTTCCAGGGACTTGGAACTTAATTACATTTTTGCACAATCTGTTTGGAATCCTCAGAGAAGCGAGACACTTTCTGTTCTTTGAACTCACATGTGGGAGGGCTTCCAGCATCTCAGATATTCCATTCATCCTTCCTCAGGCGAAGGGAGGGCCAGGCTACGGCTGTCAGTTTTCATCTTTCCTCACCCAGGGTCCCCAATCCCTGAGTTTGGCCAGAGGAACTTGGCTCCTCATGTGGAAGAATTCCTCACGTGGTCCCCAGACACCAGCAGTACCCCACGATGCCCAGGGGAGCGTGAGTCCGGCCTCAAATGCAGGTCCGCGTGCCCCTCCCAACCACTGCAGCCCATCCTGCCAGCCTCACCTGCCCGGTCCAGAGGGCCAGGCCTCTGGTTCCAATCTCAGCCTCAGGAGGCATTCTTTCCATTGTTCTTATCATCATCATCATCATGTATGGAGCATGAACGGAGCAACCCCTGTACACACTTCACACACATCAGCTCATTCACCCGCATAGGAAAACTGCCGGAGGTGACATCACTCTCCCCACTGACCAAGGAGGGAGTGGTGCTCAGAGTTGAGCCAAGATGACGGGACCAGAGGTGGTCGACTGGGCTTTCTGTGCCCATCCTTCTGGAAAAAACACCTCCATGGCCAGGTTAGCACCTTCTCTGATGCTCTGACACCCAGCCCTGTCCCCGTCTCTCCAGGACCACCTGGCCAGTGACTGCAGGTCCCCTTAAGGCCGGCACCTTCTCCCCAAGCCTGATGGCTACAGCACTGCTGCTCCCTGCTTTCTAAAGCACCTGACAGCATGACAAGCAAATGGGACAAAAAGATAATGTTTCTGTACGTGTGAAATGATATCAAAATTAAAAGCTTAAACACGTAGCCAGAGTTCTGGTTCAACGTGTCTATTTCTAGTTTTGCCATCCTAATCTGTATTGTTCCTTTTACATAGTGCGCATTAATGATTGAAAGCTCAAGAATAATTTTAGTAACATCCATACAATAAAGCCACAGGAGACTGCTTTAGAGATAACAGTGTTATAAATAAATAAATGCCGTCAGAAGCGAGGTGGGGAGAATGTACTTGATGACAACCACGTGCTTGTCTGGCAGCCAAGAAGCACGCGAGCTGGGTTCCTTATCTGTCCGCTGAGCCCACCTGTCAGAACGCCTCTCATCACACCTGCCAGCTCCCTGGCCCACACCGTCCCCCATGCTGACTGCTTACCTGGGCCATGGCTCCCTACCACGCAGGAGCTTGCACACAGCTGTTTCCCCCAGACCTGGGTCCAGTCCGTGCTCTGCCCAAGCCTGCAGAGTCACACTACGTCCTGAGGTGTGTCCCGAGCACTGGATTGTTGGGAGAAGCCCAGAGCACAGAGAGTCTGAGCCCAGGGATTCATCGCCCCTTGGCCATCTGCCCTCTTTCCTGGGCGAAACGAGATGCAAGTTCATTGCAGGGTCTCGCTCACAGGCTCAGAGGTTTAATCCTGGGTGGCCTTGGATGGAATTTCAAATCTGGAAGCTTCTATGGGTTGTGGATCTGGTTAGATCAGCACACATTTTGAGGGCATTATAGGGAAAGGGGGTTCAATATTTTTAGAAGCAGATTTACAACCTCAGATCTCTCTAGAGCAGTGCAGACCCACAGGCGAGTTCCAAGCTACCTGCTGAATGTCTAGGTCAGTGAGGGATGCTGCCTGCGTTATAAAGAGACAGAGGTGAAAGTAAATCTGAGCAGTGCAATCAAGGACTGGTGGACACCACCATGTAACCAGGCGGGCCCGTGACACCCCCACCCATTTCCACTGCCAGTCTAGATGCGGCGCCAACCCTGAAACCTCGGTCCTCAGACCTGCCCAGAGGACCAGTAAGCCTGCTCCCTGGAAACATGTGATTCCACCCCAGCCCTCCCTGGGCAACACTGCCATTCCCCGGACCCTGGCTGGCATCCAGGCCAAAGGGCCAGGTCAGGGGTACCCTGGCTCACCAACATCTGGGTCCCCTGCAAGGGCCACCCTAGAGCTCATGAGATGCAGGTCTCCTCCAGCCACAGGCATCCCTGAAGACCCTGTTACTTTGAGAGCTACCCAGTCACTGCTGGAAAGAGGAGTGACCGTGAGGCAGGGAGGTTAAGGAATGGGGAGGAATAAGGAGGAGAATCTGCATCTTCAGAAATTTCCAAACGTTTCATGAGGGCAAGAAGAGCTGCCCGCCTCCTCCCCGCCAGCCACTCGGGCATGGAGCTATGGAGCAGCCGGAGAGGCAAGAGCTCCAGGACTTGGAAAGGGGGTTGATGCCCTGAAAAAAGCAACTTGATGGAGCTTTTCCCTAGACCAGGCCAAGACCCCGAAAGTCTGGGCACGGCTGGGTGCAGGGCAGGGCAGGCCTCGCCCTTGGCAGAAGAAAGGGAAGAGGGGGAATTAGAAATTCACCAGAACGATCAGCTGCAGAAACTGCCTGAGCTGTCCAAAACAGACGCAGGTTCTGTCCAGTTGTGTCGGGCTGGGCTGGGCTGAGAAGACACATTTATAAAACATCAAAAGGAAAGTTCCAGTAGCTGCTCACAGCCCTTAGACCCGACTCTAGTCTGGATTTCTTTCCAAAGGGATATTTCTAGGGTCTCATGCATGGGGAAGCCAGGGCTGGGGACACCATTGGCCGAGCAGCCCGACGACCTCAGTAATGATGACCGCTGCCCCTGGGGGAGGCAGGGAGGCTGAGGCTCTGAGAACAGACGTCTTATTTATCTATCTGTTTGCTTGGGGCATATACAGAACTAACACATTCAACCCCTCAACTAACATTGATAGATTCCTTTGGGCCAGACGTGAACGTGAGTGTGGATGTGTAGTGATTAGGATGTGGCCCCTGAGCCCCAGAAAATGATGGAGAGACAGGCCTGTGAACAACCAACCACCGACAGCTGCACAGTGTGCTGGGTGCAACCGCACAGGCCGAAGGAAGTGCCGGCCCAGAGGCAGGGAGAGGGGGTCTTGGCAGATGTGACATTGCTCCTGAGGTAATCTCCTGGCTATCCGAGGGGAGGAGAGAATTCTCTAAACGGGAAAGAGAAAAGAGGACCCTTCAGCAGAGGGAGCAGCTCAGGCAAGGTGAGATGACGGGGAAGAGTCTGACTGGTCTGGTTGGATTGGACTGTGGAGTGCACAGGGCCTGGAGGGGTAACTAGTGATCGGGCATCAGGAACAGCCATTGACTGGGCACAGAGGCCCCATGATAATACCTTCACACTCGGCCCAGATGTCCCTCTTCAGTGAGCCCTTCCCCTGGGCGGTCACATTGGAAAGAGCATCTGGTCTTTCACTGCGTTCCTGAGAGGATCGTTAGGATAGTTTACCAAAGACCCGATGTCTCTCCTGAAGCCGTGCTAACATCAGAGATCTCACACAGGGTCTGGGTGAACCAGACCCTGGACTCTCTTTGCCACCCCCAGTCCCGGGGCTGTGCTCTTACTAGACCCTCAGGCCACCGCTCACCCTTCCTTTGCTCAGTTCTGCTCTGTGGTGGGCACAGGGAAATCGGCCCCTGCAGGTTGCACCTCGCAGGCTTCCTGCTGGGTTCAGAAGTGGGAGTAATGGCAAGAGAGCAGTGGGCAGGAGGAAGGGAGGAGCCAGGAATCTCTCTCTCTATCTTTGCCTCAGGAGGTATCTCCACAGCAGCTCTGACTCCTCCACGCCTCCAGCTCCCACCAGACAAATGCATTTTGGCTGAAGGTCCCATTGAACACATCCTCCATGGTTCCAGCTTCACCTCATGACCCCAACCCTTAGGCTCAGACAACGTCTCACCATCCCTGGTCTCCCGGTCTCTCTAAGTCTTGCTGTATTGCCACACGGTCTCTTGTTTGGCTCCCTGATTCTTCTACCAAGTTTCTTAGACTAAATCCCTCCGTTGTGAGCTCTTAAAGTAGTCTCTCTGCTTTTCAGCTCGGACCCTGACTCATACAGAGACAGTATTTTACTCATCCTGGAGCCTCCTGTCACACCCAGTACGGTGACTTTCTGAGCAGAATTTAGTGGATGGAAAGATGAATGATTGATTAGCTAGATAAATGATGGCATGATCAGGTAGACAAAAGGATTGATGGCTCTTCATGATTTCAAGAGGATGTTTTAATCTTGTAAAAATAAAGAAGTAAATTCCAAGAGAACTACTAAGAAGGTGATGCCCAGAGACCCCTAAGAATGGCCAGGGGTTTAGACAGGTGTGCTGCCCCAGTAAAGCCACAGGAGAATCCAGCAGCTGGAAAAGCACAAAGACAGAGGGCACTTTGGCAAGTTTAGTCCTTGTTGTGTCAGAACTGAGTCACTCATTCCTTCACCCTCTTCCTAGATCTCTTCCTACATTGACAGAGGCCAAGGGGGGAGGTGCATTAGTGGCAAATGGTCCTAATTTCTATCTGGCAGGCATTTCCATCCCATTTATTATGCCTGAGTCTCGGCAGAGTGAAGGAGAGATAATGGAAGGAACTTCCTCACCATCGATTCTGACTTGAAGAAGTTGCCAAATGGCTACAGCTCTAGGCTGGAAAGAACCTAATTGGCCAGACGACCGTCGTCTTTGGGGTTCTTGGGGATTTTCAATAATTACATTCTCAGAAGCCTGCTTCCTCCTTCTGAGGACACTGCCTTGAATAATTAACAACTCAGAGGCCAAGCCTTTCCAACGCCACTTTGTTTGTCCCCTGATAATCAGGGTTATACTGAAAGATGCTCAATCAAAGATCCTTCCATCTCAGCAATGGGCAGTGTGGGTAGGAGAGCACCGAGCATCCCATCCCTGGCTCTGCCGCATAGCTGCTGAGTGTCCACAGAAAAGGCAGCGCCCTCCCCCAAGTTGAAGACTTGTCCTCTCCTGACCGCCTCACAGACTTTTGTGAAGACCAGATGAGAAGATTGTAAAAGAAAAATGAAAGTTATAATGCTCAACACCACAATGTCACTTGTTTTGTAGCCAGCCAGCTATCCACGTGGATGTAACCTAAAGCCCTCTAGCTGCACTGTAGCCCCCAGCCATTCTACTGTATCATGGATCTGCTGCTGAAAAACCAGAAAGCAACGGGTCCCGTGAGAGTGACAGGGCAACCAGATTCACTTAAGACAAGGGGCTGCCACTGATCAGATCTGGATTAATTAAAAAGACCAAAGGAGATGAAGCATCTCTTTGGTCCCTCATCCCTGGCACCCCTTTCCTTATCCTCAAGAATAATATTTCTCATCTACGGCTTCCTCCCAAGACCAGTGCTCTGAAACTACCAAATTCTGTTCATCCTTTCCATTTCCCACACCAACTTCTTCCTCTTCCAATGCTGCTAATCTCACCTCAGTGTAAAGTGCTGCTGTGGTCAATTCACACCAAGAAATAGTATAGCCTGGTGGTTCCCCTAATCAGAGTACCGACTTTCTAAAGGCTGCATGTCTTCTGATTGGTCTGAATGTTTTCAGATAATATTTCATGTGGAGAGTGGAAAGTGGGGAAAGGGCCTTCCTAAAGACTCTTGTAAGGCCAAAAGGGTCATGCTGAGACTCTTTCCTTTCTCCTACATTTCTTCCTAACAATCCGATTCAAAATTGGAGGCCAGAGGCAAATGCACCCAAAAGACTATCATCACCTCATATCCAGGGGGAGCACAGAAGTGGGTTCGTTGTGCTCATAGCTCTTGGAATGGAAGCAATTCCCTATTGAAGACCAGTTTGCAGCCAATTCCAAGGCATTCTCATGAGGACAAACCATTTTATAAAGCTCCTCTAGTAGATGTTTCGTGCCAGGCCAGCCTCCCCTGCCACACTGGCTGTTCCCCTGATTCCACTCTGCACCACAGGCTGGTGAGTGTTCAGAACATAAAACCTACTTTTCAGATTCAATTCAACAAAGGAGAGAAGAATGAGGTAGTCTGCAGGCACTGACTCACTGCAAAACCAATTAAATGACCAAGTCAATCAATAGTTATTCATTGAACATCAACCAGCTCTGGTTACGCTCTACTCAGAATACCCACCCCTCACCTCCTCTTCACAGCCTCTTTGGTGACTCCCTTCCTTACTGACTCCCCCTATCCCCCCCCACCACCACCACCACCACCACCATCAGTATCACCAGTAATCAAGTTGACAGCCCCGGGAGCTGTCCAGGATTTCAGCACTGCACATCAAACCAGGGAGGCAGTTAACTGACTTCCTTTCCCTCTCTTTGCCAGAAGCAGATGGGAAGGGGGAGAGGAGGGGAATTATTTATTTGCTAGTCTTGCCCAAAGCGGTCTTTATTTTGAGGGTCAGTTCCCTCCACCCCCATCCCAAGCCCAGCATGAGCTTGACCGATAGTGGTCTCAGCCCGGCTCCAGGAGGCCCTGACTGATCCTGTTCACATTGCATGGGAGAGAGCCTCCGCACTGCACAACTTTCAGCGTCAGGATTTTGCAAATTTTATGAGGATTTTCAGTCGAGCTGGGTTTTAGCTCCCCCTTTCCCCTCCAGCTAAAATCAGGATCTTTCATCCAGCTCTGATCTCAAAGGGACTTTTTTTACGCCGCACTCTGGGACATAATTAAATAACAGGCACACGTGTGCAGCCCCAAACCCTTCTATTTCCCAGATCTTTCCTCAGTAATGAAGCCTGGAATGGAAACTGCTGTGCAGAGAAACTGTAGCAACAAAAGGGGAACAAGGAGCCGGCCCAGTTGTTCTGGAGACAGAAGTGAGGGGGTCTGCTCATGAAATAGACAAATTAAATGTTATGTATCAACTGGAAGCCTTTTCCAAGGATAACTTTGGGAGGTTCAGCAATGAGCAGATGGGGGTGTCCATCAGCTGTAGGTTTCAGGAAACCTCTATCTTTCATTGCTCAGAGGGGATGAGAAGGGACTCAAATGCAAGGAGCATCATTTTCTTTGTCTGGTTGATGTGATCATTAAGTCTACCAATTACGGCAATTTAAAGAAGTCATTAAAATGCAATTATTACAGCTGTATACCTTTATAACTGCATAACTACGTCAAAAAGCCACCTCTGTAGGTCTTTATGTGCTCCATAAACCTGAATACACTGCAGCAAAGAAAAAAGATTACTTCAATCTGAATCAAGAGCAGATCTGAAATTTCTCTCCTACTCTGTGGATAGCAACAGTGAGAAGCTGGGTCCTCCCGGGACTCCTGGTCTGCTGGGTATGCCTGCTGGAGTCTTCTCTTTGCTGTAAGCCTGCATCTCCCAACTAAGCAAGTACAAAAAATTATCATTACCCCACACATTTCTATAATACCTTACAGTTCTCACATTCAACAACCCTACTGCTACATAACTATCTTCATTTTACAAATTAAAAACTGAAAATCAAATAACTTCTCGGGAACTTGTCTAGATTGCAAGGTGGGCTGGTCAGTGTCTGTTTGTCCCTGCACCCATCCTCGGGTCCCCTCCCCACCCTTCTCCACCATGCTCTGTGCCCCGGAGCCTGGCTTCTCGGAACTGCATCAGTAGGCTCCCTCACCCTCTGACTTTCTATTAGGTTGGACCGATGGGAAGCACTGGCAGGAAAACAGAGGTGGGGAAGAAGAGAAAAATGGGTTTTTATGCCTCTGGCTCCCTCCCTCTCTGCTCATCGTTTGGCAGCATTGATCTTTCTCTGTGGCTGCCCCAGGCCCCGCCAGGTGGCCCTCTGCTCAGTGACAACTATGGGCCTCTCGGTTTCTGGCAACCAGTGCCTCCCTTTGCTAGCCCCAGGGTGAATCATCATTTCCAGTTTGTTTCCCTTAAACGCCCCCTACACACCCTGTTTACACCCTCTTCATGACTCTTGAATGTGCCACTGTTTCCTGCCAGGACCTGACTGAAACACACAACTAATGAGGACTGGGATCTGAACTACAACCCAGATCATCAAAACCCTAGGACTCCAGGTCTGAATCATTTAGAAAATTTAATTTGCTCCAGACACAGACATGCTAATTGTCCCATACTCCACTTGGTACTGTGCTGGGCCACTTACAGAAGGAACTGCAAGAATACAAGCTCTGCCTTCCAGGAACTCCCACGCTGCACCAAGCAGACTGGTAAGTTACCACGTGGAGGAAGATCGATGTGCCAGGAAAAGGGGGCAATGCCAGAAAAGGGGTGCAGATAAATGCTCTCAGAGTAGATGTGGAGGAGATTGCTTCTGGTTGGGGTAACCAGAGAGGGCTCCATGGAAGAGGCCATTTTTGAGCTGGACCTAGAAATGAGGTGGAAAAGGGACAGAACAAATAAAGGCATGGAGATGGCAACAGCAAGTAGCCCCATTTGGAGTCATAGAAAGGTTTATGGGAGACAAGAGTCAGAGCTCTGAAGATGGGTTAAAGTGAGGTACCCCAACATGTTAGGCCAAGCTCTGTGGATTTTTTTTCCTGGAGGACATGGGGAGCCACCAAGAGTGTTTAAGCAAGAGTTCAACAGGATCAGAACTGTGCCTAAGAAAGAGTTGATGTGACAGTTGCATGTAGGATGGTGTGAGGGGAGGAATTGCAGGCAGGGAGACCACGTGTTCCAAGCATCTAACAGACAGCTCTGCACCCACTGAGATAAATAAAGACTTGTTGACTGACGGACAGAATGGCTGATTGACACTCTGCCTCCAAACCACAAACCATCTCCATCAGAAGTCTCCCCCTTTAAAATGAACCACATGGCAGCTGTGCCTGAGAGTAGGGACAGAGATCTGAGGCTAAAATGATTGGAAAGAGACACAACCTTACATTTATAAATAGAGAAAGGCTGAAAACTAGATCCCCCCCCCCAAAAAAAAACCTCCTGGGAGAGATGCCAATGAAGAGAGAAACACCCCCAGTGAACTGAATACATCCCTATCCTTTTTCCTTTTTTTCTTATATTCCTCAATCGTGAAGGGAAAATGCATGGCCGCTGAACAAAAATGATAGTTTTATTTCTACATGTGAGGTTGTCAGGGAATTTGGCTATAACCTTTTATTAGACGTTAATAATTTAGAAAAGGGAGAAGTATTCCCCAGTCAAATCTAATCTCCTACAAATAAATACTTTGTGGGGGAACAAGAGCATCACATTCATCCTGGGATGAGCAGACGATTATCAAGCCTTCACACATTGCTGGCATCCATCAGCAGGGCCATTCAGTCTGGTTAATGGCGATTACATTACTTTCCTTGGGTCTGTTTTCAGCAGTTGAATGCATAGCTCTGGGTGTCTCTCCCCTACACTGACTCTCCAAGGCTTCCCTCTATGTGTCTGCGAGGATCTATGTTCTCTCAGTGTGTTTGGTAAGCGCTGTAACAGCTATACATAGGAAATAGTCTGGAGCATTTGATGTTCGCCAATAGGCTAATGCCCAGTGTTAACCCAAGAGGCCCCTATGACTTCATGTTCAATTAAAGCCAAAACATTCACGTAAGGGCACAGAGGTGACTTCATGCTCACGAGCAGGGGCCTCGGCATTTGAGAGGCCCTGGTTGACCCGATGCACTAGGGCAGTGGCTTTACCAGTGAGATATTTTCTTGTTTCGCAGGTCACACTGATTACTGGACACGAGTCAGCCCTTTGCAGCACGGCCCCCATTGGCAGTCATGACACAGCGGTCAGCCTGCTGGGAAATGTTAGTCTGGGCGTTTAGACATCTGTGCATTGGGGTTTGTGATTGCAAAAGAAAATGAGCCTTAAGGAAGCAAGGATGTGGTCGATAAGAGAACCAAGAGAGGAATATGTTGACTAAAGAGTATATCTGAGCTAATGTTTTCACTGTAAAGAAACAGTCATTGTGAGGCATGTGTCTGCTGTCCGCGGTCCTGAACCAGATAAGAAGCTCGGCTGCAGTTCTGCCTTTCTCTGCAGAATGAAATTGACCTTCGTTTACTTATCTGCTTCTCTCCTAACGATCAGCCTCCCACCCCTAGGTGAAGCAATTCTCCCCATCTGGCCAGGAACCTCT
This sequence comes from Myotis yumanensis, assembly GCF_028538775.1. Taxonomy (NCBI): domain Eukaryota; kingdom Metazoa; phylum Chordata; class Mammalia; order Chiroptera; family Vespertilionidae; genus Myotis; species Myotis yumanensis. The sequence goes on from NW_027223768.1 coordinate 7,025,773, forward strand.
CCAATCTGGCCAGATCTCTGGACAAAGCTTCAAGAATCTCAGAGAGCTGCCACTCTCCCCACAAAGTGCTGTTAAACTACTTCTCCAGGGGAGAAAAACAACCCTGATTCACAGTGCCTGCCCATCTTCATGGTGTAAATAGTCCCACGATGGCCAATTTCAAGCTACCAACAGTTTAACAGTCAGTGTGGGATATTCCTAACATTGAACAATGTGGCCGTGGGAGTTAACTCAGCACAGCGCTGTCAGGCCCTCCACCCCCACTACTCCAAGGGCTTGCAGCCTGGGCAGGAGGTGGGTGCCCCAACCCACGCATGGTCTTCACACTCATTGCTCAGCCTCTGGAGCTCGTGGAACAGTAAGAACCCAACATGCTCCTTAATCAACACCTTGTTCAGAAACTGTCACTTGCCATAAATATAGGCTTTTAACCTGTCTCGTTGGCAGCCACCTCTAGGAGTGGGGACAAGGAATTTGTCATAAATTTCAGAGCTGGTAGATTTCAAGGGAGCCGGGGAGGCTCTGAGTCCACAGGAATCGTGGAGTGAGCATGTCTCCCAAGCCCCATCTCAGACAAGGGGGCAGCACTCTCTGTGTCTGTCACTGTCCTGAGGGCCCAGGCCAGGCAAAAAAAAAAAAGCTTGGACTCTGTTTTCAAGTATAGAAGGAAGGCTAAGGCAGCACCCACCTCACACATACAGGGGTTGGAGATCTGTTCAGGTTCAGCGTCGGAAACTCGTCCACAGTTATTAAGGGAATTACAGGAAACACTTTGTAAGCATAAAAACTGCTGCCAGAGAACAGAGAGAGGAAACAAACAAGACAGAGACAGGGAGATGGAAACTGAGACAGGGTCAGAGACAGAAATGGAAAGGAGAGGCAGAGACAGATGGCTAGAGATGGGGCTGAACCAGATGCTGGTAAACCTGAAAAGCCTGAAATGGCTCTGTTTCTTAATTGATTCCAAGTTCTTGGGGACAGTTCAAAGCCCATTCAACTCCTACCCCCCACCTCAACTCCCTGTTTAATTTTTCATCATAGCTGACAACGTGCCCTCTACTTTGTGCAACCTCATAGGCCCTAACGAAATATTCTAACTTTTCTCTGCTCTATCTAGGCCAGCCCCCCCCCCACCCCCCTCGCCATAAGCATCCTCTTCCCTTCTGCAGGACTTCCTTCTTCCCCAAACTCATCCCAGTTCTCGCCTCACCCAGGAGACATCCCTGGGCAACTAACCTGGCTCTTTATTTCCCTCTTGCTCCCTCAGCTCTCAGGTGCTCAGTGCGGGCAAATCTTTATCCTGGTGATCTCATGACGACTCTGCAACTATTCAGCAGGGTGACTGACCTTAGACAAGTCACGTTTCTCCTCATATTTCATTCTTCTCTGGAAAAGACTGGACTGAATAGCTTTTCGTTTCCTCACAGCTCTAAGTAATGATGGCCACACAGAAAAGGATAAACTGATGGAGGAACATACCAATGAGAGCAGGACACATGGATGGGGTGGCCAGATGTGGGCTGAGACTGACGATGGTGACAGTGTAGCCATGATCTCTAGTTATCTCAGTATCCCCACTTCTACAGTAACAACTGGCGACCCAGAATGAAGGCTATAGATCCCAATGCACTTTGTACTTGACTGAGATCTGGCCCATCAGACAGAAACAAGACAGCTAGTGAGCATCCTTTTCTTTATTGTCTCCTCCATACTGCGGCCTGGAATGTGGATGGGATGGCTGGAGCACTAACCTCCACATTGGTCCATTAGGAGGAGAACCAGTAGGCTGGAAAGAACCTGTATCACTGAGGACTTCATAGAATAGAACCTTCCTACCAATCACAAACTATATTCCTCTGGACTTTTTGCTGAGAGAAATAACTCTTGTGTTGAAGCCACAGTTATTTTGAGTCTGTTGCTTATAGCAGAACCTCATCTGAATAATATAGACAAAGTTTTAAGGTTACGGAGAAACAACCATGAGGTCCCTTACCGTCAGAAGGTAGAAGGTGACAGGTGAAAGGTAGTACATAAAGAACTGACAGGATGTGCTTTCCCCATGCCACCTCCCAACTTCACAGAACCAACTGCATATCGATAGGACATTTTCCAAGCCCATCCTTAAAACCTGTCTCCAGGAAGCCTTCCTTTTTTAATGTCTTTATTGATTTCAGAAAGAGGAAGAGAGAGGGAGATAGGGATAGAAACATCAATGATGAGAGAGAATCATTGATCGGCTACCCCCTGCACACCCTCTACTGGGGACCAAGCCCGCAACCTGGGTGCTCTGAGAACTGAACCACGACCTCCCAGTTCATAGGTCAACACTCAACCACTGAGCCACACCAGCCAGTCCCCCCCACCACTTTTTTTTAACCAGCCCAGCACCTCCAAGATCTCCCCCCCCCTCAAAGTTCTTGGGAATTTCCTATTACTTATCTGGCACTATCCAGATGCCTTGTATAGTTTGGAGAGTGCTTTCATTTTCCCAGCCCAGCTAGACCATTTGCTCCTGCAGAAAAAGGGTTTTCTCACTTTTCTCCCAGATACAATGGCAATATCCAGGATTCTCAGAAGAAGGTCAGATTTCAAGTATTCTGCCCTGGTGCTCCCTGAATTCTGAACGTTTTAGTGACTAAATGACATCAGCTAAACAATCTTTTTACTATAAGACTCTAACAAAAATTCTAGCTTGGGACTTAGAAAACCTGATTTCCATACCCATACAGTCGATCTAGGTACTCTGTTATGTGTGTGTGTGTGTGTGTGTGATTATTCATTGATTTTTTTTCTTTATGGATTGAAAGAAAGTAAGGACCCAAGGGCATCTAAGTGGAAAGAGTGGTGTACAGGGATAAGGAAATGATGAAATGGGACAAGTGGAAGGAGCTTGATTGGCAGGGGCATCACCAGGACCGGGAGAAGATGCTGGGCCTAGAACTGTGGCCTGTGGACCCTTAAGACAGAGATAATGGCAGCTTTCTCTGCAAACACACATGGCCTAGGCGAGACATCTGAGGCCCTGCCACACCCAGAAACTAGAATGGTCTTTCTTCAAATGATAAAAGTAAATGGCCAGGTTTCCTGGTAAAGGTGGTAAACTGAACACACACATCTAATCTCGCTCCCTCCCCAAACCTCACTAAAACTACAGCAAAGGGATTGTTTACAAAGGCATAAAGCCACAAGGACAAGGCAAAATGGGAAAGGAGAAAATAGCAATAAAATTGGGGAAGCTGCAAAGTTGTGGGCAAAGGATAATGAACTTGACAGAGTCAAGAAATCCAAGTCGCTGCTGGCGGTGAGGAAAGCTGAATGCCAACCTCATTTATACCAAGAATCCCAAATATGCCCTGGAGTTGGCTGCACCAGTGGTTTCTGGGAGTGGAGGTGGTGGAGATTGAGGGGTGGCTAAAACAAGGAGAAGAGGGGAAAAGCTGTTTAAGAGGCAGCAGCTACTAGCCTTTCGATCAAGATGAAGGTGTAGGTAAACATGGTAATCACATCCTCCCACACTACATCAAAATTACAACTAATCTACAGAACAACCATTATTTAGAACTGCCTGAAATCTAACTGGACACAAGTCCTACAACTAAGGATATAAAGAAAAATCCACATCGAGACTGGTAGGAGGGGCAGAGACACAGAACAGGCTGGTCCCACACCCACATGTGGTGGATAAAAAATCAGGAGGGATATGTCCCTGAGGAGTGAGGTGTCCCAGTCCCACACCACGCCCCCCAGCCCAGGGCTTCAAGTGAGGAAGAAAAGTCCCCATAACTTCTGGCTGTGAAAATCAATAGGGATTGTAACTGAGTGGGATAAACCACCTACTCTAGTTCATACTGTGGACTTACCTAAAATCTCTCAAACAGGCAGCATCTGGCCTTGGTGTGCCCAATACCTCTCGCTAAATGGCCCCATGCCTGGCAGTCCAAGCCCAGCACAAGTAGCAGCCATCTGCAGATCACTTTATAGCTCATGCCAGGAGGTCCTGGACAGAACATAGGTGGAGGCTAACCTTGGCCTGCACCTCCAGGGAGGTCCCAAGGCCACACACATGGTGGACAGCTTCAGACCATGTCGAAGTACCACCCAACCACTCCCACATGTGACACACTCAAGAGGCAGTCTCAGCAGGTTCCAGAGCCCTGCTAAAGTTAAGTCCTGCTCCGTGGAGTGGGCCCCTGCACAGCTGATCCTCCATGGTGGTCACAGCCAGTCCTTGCAGCTGATCAGCCTAGGGGTAAATCCCTCCTATTGACGTGCCAACAGTAATCAAGGCTCAACTACAACAAGCAGAACAGAAACAGACTCATAGATGCAAAGAACATTTTGACAATTGCCAGATGGAAGGGAGTTGGGGGGATGGGTGAAAAAGGTGAAAGACTTAAGAAGTACAAATTGGTAGTTACAGAATAGTGATGGGAATGTAAAGTACAGCATAGGAAATACAGTCAATAATATTGTAATAACTATGTATGGTGCCAGGTGGGTACAAGATTTATTACAATGATCACTTAGTAAGTTATAGTAATGGCTAATCACTGGGGTATACACCTGAAACTAATATAATATGTTATGTTAACTGTCACTGAAAAAATTGATTAAAAATATATGAAATAAAGGAATGGGGGGAAAAAAGAGGAAGAAGAAGAGCTCCTGGATCCCCTCCCAGAGACAGTGACCCTCTGGCCTGGACTCCGGCTGCCCTCTCCCTGTTGTGGTCACTCCAGGGCAGTCCCTCTTACCCTGGGCCTGATGGCTCTGCTGTGCTGTCCACTCTACCTGTGACTCCTCCATACACCTGAGGAGACCTGGTGTAAGAGACTGGATGTAAGAAACAAGACACGTTGGCTGCCTTACAAAGGCAGGTAAGGGAGAACCGAGGTCTGCAAGGTCGCTCAGAAATGTCTCCTCTAAGGAGGAAGTCATGACTACTTCCTAGGAAGCCCTGAAGCCAGCAGCCTTGCAGGGGTCAGCTTAAGTGCGAACAAAGTGAGATGACTGAAGGGAAAATGTGCAAGAGATGCAGAAATGTCAAAGAATAAATTCAGGATTTGGTGAGTAAAAAAAAAAGAAAAGAAAAAAGAAATGTCTCCTCTAGTTGGTCTGAGTCCCTGACTCTGTCTGTGGCTCCACTGGACTCCTTGTACCCCAGGGTGTGTGGGCTCCCCCACCCCCAGCTCCACCGTCTTAATCTTGCTTCTCCCCCAATTTCCTGGCAGTTCCCTCGGACATCCCCCCAGAGGCTGGTGTTCTTGGCTGTCTCTAAGGGAAAAGGTAAATAGTCACGCTGATGAGACATCTTAGAGCTCTCTCGGGAGAGGGCACTGCCTCTCTAACCCAACCAGAACCTCCCACGTGGAGCAGGAGGCTCAGGCCTCAGAAAACAAGTGCTGAAATACAAGGCTTCACATTGCTCAGCATGCTCTGTCCCTGTCACACGGAGCAAACACACACACACACACACACACACACACACACACACACACGGACTTCCCGGCCCTGGGGCCCCTCCTAGGGGGGCAGGTGGCTTCTTCCCCCATGACCTACCCGCAGAGGCTGGGTAATTGGCCATGCCACCCTCCTGCCTCTTCTCCCCCAGCTGACTTTGAGGAAAAAGCAACATCTTTGGTAAACTGACAGCTGTTCAGCAGCCCCCAAGCCCCAGGCCACCCTCTAAGAAATGGGGCATCTGATGGTGAAGACCCCCTCGTGCAGATCTGCCGTGTGTCCCTGGGCCCCCTTGCTGCCTCAGTTCAGCACGGAAATCTTTCTTCCCCTACCTTCCTTCTACCTTCTCAAAAAGATAAAAAAGAAAGCACCAGCACAGCCATTGTTTACATCTGCCTAGAGCTAGAATGTCAGCTATTTAGGGTATATTTATGTGTGTGTTTGTGGCTAGATCCTAAGATAGAACCCAGCACATGTAGGTTCTCAACACAGAATGAATGAATGAATGAATGAATGAATGAATGAATACGTGAATGAATGATCCAGACAGTCTTTCTTGTTCTCTCTCCTGAAAGCCTTCCCCACACAAGCCCCAGCCCATGGTCAGACTGAAATCCAAGCCGTGGGAAGAGGACACTTACAGGACACTGAACCTGCCCTCCAGGTGGAGCAGGGAGGGAAGAGAGCACCCAGACCTCGCCTGGCTCTGTGATTAATGGCTTCACCACAGCGTCTCCCTTTAATCCCAGGACTGTGGCTCAGGGTGAAGGACAACCTGGTGACTTAGAAATAAAATAAAATGACCAGGACCTTCCAGAGAGTCCCGAGGGAGCTTCAGGAAGAGAATCGAGCCTGCCTCATAAATCACTCTCAGCCTCAGAGCGTGTCCCCAGGACTGGAATCCACGTGGTCCTGGCACCACTACACTAGGCCGCCTCCCCAGGCAGCTGAGCGTGGCCAGGGTCCCCCCGAGCTCTGCTGGAGAGAACCCCACGAGCCTGTAGAAGACTCTGCAAGGACACAGAGGCATGGTCTCAGTCACTGGGGAGGGACACTGGCTTTCTGAGCTGTCTTCTCCCAGGCCCCACCGTGTGCCCAGCCACACCTGTCAGGGGGGTGAGTGCCCAAGGCCTCAGCAGGGAAGGCACACCGCGCCAGAGGGCACCGGGGGTCAGTGCAGTGCACAAGGCGGTGGGGCCCACCACACTCAGCACCTCACTCTGCTGTGTGCCCAGGATGCGGTTGGAACACAACCTCCCATTTCCTTTCTCGCTTGTGTTTAAAAATGTAAAGAAGATAAAATAGTTTAATTCTGTGAAGTTCCTGGGGGTATTGTCTTGCAGTAACAGCAACAACAAAATAAAAGGCAGCCCAAGGAGGACAAAGAATCTTCCTTATACCCAACGATCCAGATCATTCGGTGGTTGGGGGTGGGGGCAGTGGTGAGGGGAGGGCTCCACCCCACCCCCACCCTCGGGTGAAGGTGAGGACAGGATCAGAGCTGCAGGCAAGCCAGCCACTGAAACTCCTCCCAAGTCCGCAGGCTTCTGTGCATTCAAAGCCCCCACTTCAGTGCCCACGTTGCTCAGAGTTTGCTAAGAAAACAAGAGATGCACCCTCGAGTCCCTGGGCCCCTCCTCTCTCCTCACAACGGGTACAGCATGTTCGGAAAAGAGAGGAGGCTGCAGTGAGGTATGAAATGAAACAAATCCACCAGCAAATAGCAGAGGAAGCTGGCGTATGTTTAATATGCAGGCTCCATTTCGGATGGCGGTGGAGAAAGTTTTGCCTCTTCCCATTGAGAAAGCAGTGTGCCGGAAAGGCAGCCAGAGGGAGAGGGAGAAACACACACCTCTCCCCCATCGCCCAGCCGCTGCCTAAAGAAGCAACCAGTGGAAGAGAGACTGGGGGGAACCAGCTGCTCATGCTTGCCGCATGTTCCTAAAGGCTTCAAAAGCACTCAAGGAATCACCCATAACCCCATAGCCAGTCTACAGAATCCGTCGCCTCAACATCTAGTGTTGAAGCAGGGCTAGGTCTTGAAGAATGACTAGTTCCCTGGCTCCCGTGTACTGGCCTGACAGGGCCTCTCTGCTCCATGTCAGTGTGAAAGCTGCTACAGAAACAGCTGCACAGGGCTCAGGACACCTGCCAGGAGCCAGGGAGAGCGACCTCCACCCCCTCAGGTGGCCAGTCTCAGGCTAACTCCCCTCTGTCCCCTACCCCATCTACTTGTGAGGAGGAGCAGGACAAGGACGTGTGAGCTGGAACCTCACAGAGGCTAAAGGGAAAGCTTCTGAATGACCCATCTGGGAGCAGCCTTAGTGACCGGCTAGTCCAAACCCTTCTTTCTACAGATAAGGAAATGGAAACAGAGAAAGGAGCAACTTGCTCAAGGGCCAGTGGATATCTACCCTTCACTTTGGCTGCTCAGCCATTCAACCCCTTCCTCTGTTGGGTGGAAGTTGGCCATGGGAGTCTTGGGAGGGATCAGAGACCATCCCCCACTGTAGAAGCTGAAAATGCCCATCATTACTTCCCATGTTTCTTTTGTAGCCAGAGCATAGACAGTGACCTAACCCCTTGCCTCCAGACACTCCTGTCCCTATCATGATATCACAATTGGGGAATAGAGACTCACTGGCATGGGATAGAGGAAGACTCTACCTCCAAGGTCATGGTTTTGGATGTTGTTCCTGGCTGCAAAACTCCTAAGTCAGTGAACTACCCAATATCCTTTTTATCTTTTCTTCCTCCTAACTTAACCATAGTCTCTTTCTGTTGCTTGCAAATAAAAACCTTGGCTGATAACAACAACAACAAAAAATGATACCAAGAGGAGAAACAGACCCTCCAGAAATTGGCAGGAAGCTGGGATGGTGTACTTGGCATGGTCAGGGCTGAATGCAGTGAAATTCAGCTAGGTTTAAGAGAAGTGACTTTGCCTAAATGTGGTCCACAGTAGCCAAATAGTCGCCTATCTGTGGAAGTTAAGGTTTAGAGTAAAAAAACAATATAAAGGGGTTGGGAAAGTCAGGATCTATAGGATGAAATGCTTGTTTCTAATAGCGTTAGATGGATTTTTTTTTTTTTAAGTAAAACTGAAAAACACAAATTCTTAAGTTCTCAACTCAAGGCACAAAATGAACACCAAGGATTTTCTGAGGGTGCTAGAAGAATCTCTTTGTCTTGCAGTCACATTGCTGAGAGAGACAAAAACCAAGCACACAGTTTTATCCTCCAGGTTGCTGAATTACAGAATGAGTTGAATCTGCAGCCTTCCTCTGTTCTTAGGTGAAAATTAGAGCATTGATCAGGGAAGAGGTAGGCCTGGGATTTGAAACAGAGATTTATGGGAGGATGCAGATAACTCAGAAAGCATTGAATTTCTAAACTTCATTGATTCCTATCTTTCTTGTCAGCCAAATCGGCCCCTCCTTTCCTCCTCCTGGGACTATTACAACCCTGCTTTAAAACCCCAATGATCTAACCCGAGGGTGCTTCTTTGCAAGGGGAACCAATTCTCTACCCCCTCTACCCCTCATTGTCTCCACACCTACAACTAGAATAAGATCTCAACATGTCCCTGGGACAGGGTGGGGAGGGGTGAAGTTCATATCTGGAGTCCATACAGAATTTCTGAAGAGTAAATCTTACACACAAAAGTGCATGAATTTAAGAATGGATACAGCAGAGATGTGGGGAGTATATTCTGAAGGTGCCACCAAGGGTAGGGAACATCCAGACCAGGGGCCATATAAGGCCCGAGAAATCATTTGGTCTGGCCCTGCCAAGGCATTAAGGGTGAGATAATTAAATGTTTGACCAAATATAGCAGGCTAATCTTAAGGTTGATAATTTTGCATGGCCCACAAATGATGTTATAAATATCCAAATGGCCCCTGGCAGAAAAAAAGGTTCCCCACCCCTGTTAGCTAGGCCAACAAAGGAAAACCATCATTGTAGGCCATCATTGTAGGCGTACTAGCTTGAGCATCTAGGAATCATTTCCACCGTTTGCTGGGTGGGTTGACAGAAACCTGGACTCATTTGTGCTAAATACTAAATGTAGCTGAGATGCCAGAAATTATAAATCATTTAGAGGAAGTAAATTCAAAGACCAAGGGAGGTAGGAATGTGCGGGTGGATTTAGCATGACTGATTCCCCATCTCCTAACTATGTCTCCCAAGAGGACCCAAAGGCACTTCCTTTGTCAGGGCAATGGTACATACATTAGTGAGGGCTGTGCCAACATATGTTTGAAAAGCTAAAGGGGCTGTTATTTGTCAGTCAAGGTTGCTAGTGGAGAAAAGAATAAACTGTAGTTGGAAATGAGATGCACTGTTTCAAATGGACTGAGAATATCACAAGGTAACCCAGGCCTGGGAACAGCATTAACTGCCAGAGGCACAGTGAGCTTGGCCATCACAGTAGGCAGCGGGCCAGCCTAAAAATCAGAGTGGTCTGACACATAGGGACCTGTGGTATGGCAGCTCATGGGGTCCAAAAAGGAAAGGAGATGGGCACACCAGTAGGGTCCTCATTATGACTGACAGACCTACCACCATCACAACAGAGCGCTATAGTCCATAGCAGACCTTGGTCTTTTCCCATTTAACCGCCATTCCAAAACCCCTTTCCTCCTTTCTGACAAAAGTCTAAGGAGACCTCGGGGAGATGAGTCCTTACTCCAAAAAACAAACTCTAAGGAAGGAAGAATCCCTCCTCCATTGGACATTGTCTGACTGCAGGTGGCTCGGCAGCAAGTGGCAGTCAACTGTGACCAGGGAGGGCAGTGACCAACACACTGAGGAGGGCAGAGCCAGGAAATGTAAGGAGCCCGGTCCTTACTGATATTTCCGAGCTGCTGAATTAACCCATCTGGTACTCCCTGCCTTCAGACTGTTCATTATGAGATACTTTTTCTTATTCTTTAAGCCAGCTGCTGTTACTGAAGCCTAACATACCCTAATGATACGCAGTCCCTCACCCAATCCTCGTACCTGAGTTAGGGCACAGACTCAGTCCTCCACATATGGAGGGGAAGCTGAGTACCCCTGAGTAAGCACCCTGTAATTACATGCCAACTACACCCCGAAGGATATTGCTACTCCTCACTGAACTCGCTTCCCTGGCTGAGGCGCCATGAAGCGTACAGGATGGAGTATATTCTTTGAACCATGTATAATGCTGTTTCTTACATAACTAGAAACCAAGGGGTGGGAGTAGGGATGGCAAGTCTCACTATTACACTAACTATGTTAGCAGACTCTGTGCTTCCAATCTTTATGACTGGGTATTGCAGACTTAGAAATTTTAGTGTCCAAGGAAGACTGTGTCTACCAGGAAACATAGCAATTAGCTCAATGGATTGAAAATTGAGGCTCTAACTTAGCCATTTTTGTTCCTAGTCCCTCCGAATGAGCAGGCAATAAAACGGGATTACTATGTTGCTTAGAGGACTTGCTCTAGATCACCAAAGGGAAATAACATTGCTGCAGCGCACCGAGTCTGGAAAGAGTATGACTACCACCAGGTTCCATGAGGTGACTTATGGCACTTCTCTCTCCAGTGGTCATAGATTGATGGAAAACCATTATAACCCTATGCAGATAAAACGACTAAAGGATAAAGTCCCTCAAAAGTGAATGTTTGCATCGCCTGCAGTTTTAAAAAACCTGGACTGACTGAACACCAAACAAAACAAAAGAAATATGGGTAAGTTAATGGAGGAGGAAAATTTAATACCAACGTAAAGAAACTGTATTTCAACTACAGTGTAAACAAGGATAGAAGTACCTACATGAATTATCTTCCATGTTGTATTATGCAGATATTTATATATTTTAACAAATGTTCACTACATTCTTCTCCCTTTCCCTCACTTTCTCATGTACAGTATATTTGTTATGCTTCACAACCACTAGGTTCACAATTTACTCTATAAATTATGTAATAGTAATACAAATTCATGCCAGATTTGGAAAAGCAATAGATATCAACCACAGATCCTTAACTTGAAGCTACACACAATGTCTGTTGAGAATCTGGAGTGGAGATGGCTGGATTATACGCAGCAGGGTCTTTTCCTTGTAGAAACACAAATGTGGAAAGAAGAGTGCACACTGATGCCGATCTGGAAGAGCGGTGGGCTGTACACACTGGTCATTCTTCTCTGGACCATTTCCTACATTTGGAAAAATCCACCGTCTCCCATTATAACTCATCTGTGAAGTAGGGTAGAGGACAGTTACCTTAGAGGACAGTTGTGAGGATTAAATGAGATAATGTCCACAAGATCAGCTTCCCTCCCTGTTACCTAGGGAAAGCCTTGAACCTTCCATCTTACCTCTCTCACATACATTTAAATCCTCTCTATCCATGCACGTCCCTCCCTTCCTTTGTTATATTTCCACAACACTCGCTTCAGAAAGCTGCTCCTTAATGGATTCTTTCAACTCCACAACTCCTGTACCCAGTCCCCCATCACACTCATGCTCTCAGTTTACATTCTCTCCTCTTGTATTCAGTGTCGTTCCTCATGCCCTCATTATGGGTTCTGTGTTGACTCTCCCCCACCTTGGCTCCCACACAGCACAGCAAGGAAGGTGGCAGGGAGGGAGAGGAGGAGCAGCTCAGGTCTCCATGGAGGCAGCCCCCTGGATGCAGGGAGAGCACCGGGATCTCTGACACAGCTGCAGCCTCCCAGAGCTCAGTTGTCTCAAATGCCTCACAAAAACTCCAGCCCATGGAACAGACTGTCCAGCCTCCAAGGGAAGGCGGGGGAGGTCGGTGGGTGGGAAGAGATCAACAAAGAACTTGTACACATACATGCATAACCCACGGACACAGACCATTGGATGGTGGAGGCCTGGGGTGGGGGGGCGGGGCTGGACTAGAAGAGATCAATGGGGGGAAAAGGGTACATATGTCATACTCTCAACAATAAAGATTTTTTTTTAAAAAACTCCACCTGCTTCTCTGTAAGGCCAATTCCCTGCCTCAGAGGCTTCCTTTGATCTGAGCTGACCCTTTCCCCAGGCTGTGAGCAATGCCCACCCAACCAGCCAAGAGCACCCAGGGGCATGAGGAAAGGGCTGGAGCTGCCCTGCCCCAGCAGAGTGGGCAGAGATGTTTATTCAGAGCCAAACTCCTTCTCACTGTCCAGGTCAGGGAACATCAAACCATTTGCCTGGTAAGCAAGTGAAGAGGGGTAAGGGGCCAAAGACTCATCTGTCCCTTTCCTGTATCAGCAAAGACAGGGCAAAGCAGCCTCCCCGGCCTCTGGGGGTTCCACCTGAAGCCTGGAGGACACAGTGAGGGACCCCACGGGCTCCAAGGCTGAGCTTGATTCCAATTTGAAGCTGTCAGAACTGCAGCCTGAATTGCAAGCAGCCCTGGTCTCCAGGGCTTACGGCTCCTCCTGGCTGCCTGAGAAATTATTCACTTGGATAAACCCAAATTAGAGTTAGGAAAGTAGCCCATTTCTCTTTACCCCCACATGTCTAGAGAGTCTCTCCACCGCCCCCGCCCCCTACACACACACACACACACACACACACACACACACACACACACACAATTCTACACCGACATTCCTCCCTCCCCCCAAGCCTTCAAGTCACAGCCTTGGAAAATTCTCAGGACTGACATTTCCGGAGTTTGTCAGAGACATTGGAGGACATACCGAAGTCTAGCAGTCTAGAGCTGGTTGTGAGAGATGCGTTCATGGGGAGGGGTGGCTGGCATGGAAAAACAAACAGCAATAACCAAACCCATAAGTGGGGTCTTGCACCTAAATGCAGAATGTCCGCAGCCTATAAAGACGCCGTGGAGACATTAGGAAGCCTCCCTCACTTCCTACCTCCCCGCTGCACCTGCTCTTAGTGAAGTGCCCTTCCTGTGTGCAGCTTTAACAAACAAAGCATGAAACGAATGGTAGAATTCACAGGGATCCCTCCTTGGCCATGTCACCCATACTTTTGTTTCCTGCCTATGCCTGATTGGTCCAAGGGTAGAGACACCTGACCCAATCTGGGCCAATCAGATTCTTCTTCTGAGGAAGCTGAAGACCTGAGCACACAGAGACCAGGCAGTTGGAGCTCATGGCATGCACTGTCCTGGAGACAAGATCTAGGAGGACCTACGGTGAGGACCCTGGATGCCCTGGTTGTTCAGGTTTCCCTTTGATTCTGTGGACAACCACGATGGCCTTCACCTTGAGCTGCCTGGAGTCAGCTCAGTTGTCTGTCTCTAAAGACACTTAATTGGTAAAAGCTCCTGTAAGCATCATTCTTCCCCCCACCACAGCACTTGCACATTATTGCCGTCACCTTTTTCTCTGCCAAATTCTTTCCCAAGACCAGAAGCTCCTGGTGTCCTGGATCATGGATGGTCTCACCTTCACACACACACACCCTTCAGCTGGCTGACTCACACGCTTCCCTCTGGCCCCAGATGAGACAGCAACACCTCTGATAAGCCTTCTCTGACCACCACCCCTGCACACTTGTCTGGGTCAAGCGCCCTAGAATGTGTTCCCACGGCACCAGGTACTTCCTCTCAGGTAAGACTGTAGCTCCTTGAGGCCTGTTTGCTGTTCTATTTCCAGGCACATAGTACAGGACCCAGTAAGCACTCAGTAAGTATATGTGGACTGAATAAATGACTATTATAATGAAGACATATACTAGTCTACTCTCCTCATTCTCACAGTAAATTAATAGAATTAATTACCTGACTCAAATTATTATTCATCTCAGAATGCAATCAGTCAGTCAACAAATTAGTACTAATTGACATGCCAAAAAGTGTATTAGTCACTATGCAACTAGGGTAAAGGTGCCAAGATAGGCAAATGAGAGGGGGTAGGTTTCTTTTGCAATTGGTAACGGGGGACTCTGAGTTCCATCCTGCCTGGTCTGAAGCATTCTGCCTCCATTTTCTGTATCTTGAACATGGACAGGTAAGAATTACCATTAGTGATATATTGGGTTTTCAACAGTGTCCTGAATCAGCAGGCAGAAACTTCCAGAACAGAGCTAGACCCAAGTGAGGTAGAAACCTTTGGGCAAAATGCCTCATCCAGGCTGGCTAATTCCTGGGGCCTCTAAACACATCATTTCATTTCATTTTCAAAGCCTACTGCTGCCACCCTTGCTACTCTGGCAGGTATTGGGGGGAGGGGGAGGGCTTTCTCCCTGCCCCCAGGCTAGCAATTACAAAACCCATTGTCTCCTGCAAGAGGCATTGTCTTCGTTTCATTTCAGCATAAAACAAATTGCCCTGCTCATCAGCCTGCTGGAGGCCAGCTCTACTGTGGCTCCCACCAGCCCCCAGAAAGAGCAGCTCAGGTGTGAAGACAAGTCAGCCAGCTGCAGCCAGCGCTGGGGGCGACCCTTCCGGCCTGGGGAGCAGGATTCTGTCACGCAGAGACCCAGTGCACGCCTGTGAGGGCACAGCTTCATCCTGGCACCAGCGACAGCTCTGCCACACTCGTCTCCCAATTTGTCAAGTCCTAGCAGAGAGCAGGATAAACAATTCATAGAGAAGCAGGATAACATGCCATCCATGTGGCATCTGTTATTCTAGATCGTGGGTCCACGTGCATGTGTGTCTGCATGTGGGAACCTCTGACGCTGCCCAGTTCAGGCCTCGTCACCTCCTGCCGGGGCTGTCCCAATAACCTCCAACGAGTCTCTGTCACATCTGTCTGCAGCCATCCTCTCCTGCCACAAGCCTTGTGCTTCAAAATCATAGCCCTGATAGTGTCAAATCACGAGAAATACAGGCTAGTATTCATGGTCTCCTCGGGCCCCAAACCACCTTGTTTAACCTGTTCCAAACTTCCCTTCCGGCACCTGCACCCACCAAACTGGAAGTGCTTCCCCATTTCAAATGTTTAGACACCAGAACTTGAAGGCCCAGATCAAATGTCCCCTCCTTCATGACACTCTCCCCTCCTCCCTCATGCTGCCACCCAGAAGCTGGAAGATCCTCCTCCTCTGAGAAATAAAAAGCAGCCACCAATAAAAAATAAACCAAAAAAAAAACCAGCATTTATTGATTGCCTCATATGTGCTTTACCTGCATTATCACATATCAGTAATACCAGTTTGACTATTATTGTTAGGGGTAGAAATAGGATATTGGGGACCAGCTATGATTGTAAGAAATATTAATCATGCTCTGTTAACTCTGATTGTTTTGTTCTTTTTTAAAAATATATATATATTTTATCGATTTTTTTACAGAGAGGAAGGGAGAGGGATAGAGAGTTAGAAACATCAATGAGAGAGAAACATCGATCAGCTGCCTCCTGCACACCCCCTACTGGGGATGTGCCCGCAACCAAGGTACGTGCCCTTGACCGGAATCGAACCGGGACCTTTCAGTCCGCAGGCTGATGCTCTATCCACTAAGCCAAACCGGTTAGGGCTGATTGTTTTGTTCTGATTAAAGAAAGCACATTCTAACCTGGCTGGGAGTTGCACGCAGGCACCTGGGAGCTCACGTGGAAATGTGTGTGGCCCATCCTCCCCATCCAGGAGCTGCCTATGATCATGGAAAGGTTAACAACCTATGCAGAAAGCAGAGGCTTCAGCCCTTTGAGAACCCCCAGCCCTGTGCATACCCACAGGCCTTTGTATATCCACAGGCCTTTGCAAACCCTAAGCCAGTGATGGCGAACTTATGACACGCGTGTCAGAGGTGACAAGCAAACTCATTTTTTTGGTTGATTTTTCTTTGTTAAATGGCATTTACATATATAAAATAAATATCAAAAATATAAATCTTTGTTTTACTATGGTTGCAAATATCAAAAAATTTCTATATGTGACACGGCACCAGAGTTAAGTTAGGGTTTTTCAAAATGCTGACACGCCGAGCTCAAAAGGTTCGCCATCACTGCCCTAAGCCCTCATTATCCGCAAACTGCCCATTTTGCATACCCATTCTTTTTGTTTGTTTGTTTAAAGTATTACAAATAGTACATATGTCTCCTTTATCCCCCATTGACCTGCCCCCCACTCACCACCCCCACCCCGTGTCTGTCCATTGGTTATGCTTATATGCATGCATACAAGTCCTTTGGTTGATCTCTTACCCCTCCCTCCATCCTCCCCTGCCTTCCTGCTGAAGTTTGACAGTCTGTTCCATGCTTCTTTATCTCTGTATCTATTGTTGTTCATCAGTTTATGATGTTCTTTATATTCCACAAATGAGTGAGATCATGTGATATTTATCTTTCTCTGACTGGCTTATTTCGCTTAGCATAATGCTCTCCAGTTCCATCCATGCTGTTGCAAATGGTAAGAATTCCTTCTTTTTTACTGCATACCCATTCTTATCACCTTTGCCTACTTTCCCAAGAAATCTTTGTCCTTCTACCCAATATAATCAGCTGGCTTATGGTGGGGGAAGAGCAGATTTTTGTGGATGACCTGATGCCCTCCCATACCGCCAGCAGTAATGGAATAGACCTCATATATGATTCAACGCTGTCTCTGCTGAATTGGCTCAAGTAGTGACAGGCACCCTGGACCCATTGATTGTCCAGTTACATTATTTCCCTTTTACAGATGAGAAGGCTGAGGTTTCAGGGGTTTGCCTAAGATCCCAGAGCCAGAACCGGAACCCAGACCTGCCGACTCCACTGTGTATGTCCTTAACTACTGTGCCACCCTCTCTTCAGTTCCCAGGAGTGAGCAGGAGGTGCCCATCACTCCTGAAGCTTCCATCCCCCCACCCAGGTCACCTCAGTGATGGATTATTCTGAGCCCAGGGAAGCCCATGCACCAGGCCCCTCACTCTCAGACACCTGCAGGCTGTGGAGAGGCCCCCGCAGGGTGTTCACATGACCTTATGTTCTTGTAAAACTTTCCGAAGTAATGCATTTTAACAAAGTGGGTTAAGGCTATCTCCTTCCACCTGAGCCTCCCCATCACACGTGTCCTCGCCAGTGCTGTCAGGGTGGCCACGGGCACGTAGGAAGCCAGCAAAGGGAGAATTAAATTGGGAAAGCTTTTAATACATTTTATTGATTTTTTTACAGAGAGGAAGGGAGAGGGATAGAGAGTTAGAAACATCGATGAGAGAGAAACATCGATCAGCTACCTCCTGCACACCTCCCCATCGGGAATGTGCCCGCAACCAAGGTACATGCCCTTGACTGGAATCAAACACGGGACCCTTCAGTCCGCAGGCCGATGCTCTATCCACTGAGCCAAACCGGTCAGGGCAAATTGGGAAAGCTTTTAATTGGGTGAGTTATCATTGTGCAGTTCACAGTTTTGCACAGAGGTAAGTTCTTGCTTAGAAATGGCCCTGGGTGTCCACTTTCCAGCCACTGTGCAAATCACCTGCCACCGTGACGTGAAGGTGCGGGGCCAGAGGTCAACCTGCCTCGGCTTCGCTCACTGAATTCATCCCCATTGCACAAACCTGTGGCGTTCTCACAAAAGCAAGTACATCTGTGTGAAGAACCACGTGTTCTATGAATCCCAACTATCAATACAAAAAAACACATTCTGATGGACCGTGCCAGCGGAAAGACAGGATTACCCATTCTCTCTTTAGAAAATGACATTTCAACAGCCATCATGTGCAGAAGCATCAAAGAGCATGAAACCAAACAATGTAGGGAGACAGGGCGACAGAGGTGTGCCCATCAGCTAATTCCTCTTTCATTCTATTATCTGTGTGGATTTTGCGATGTGTGTGGTATTGTCAGCTTTTATAATACATAATTTATTGTGATCTGTTTTCTCATTTGAAATAAGTATTTACCTTGACACCTGATTCTATATTCACAATTCTGTTTTCTTTTTCTTAAATAACCCTCCTCTCAATGAGCTTCCACCTCCCTTCTGCCCCCAAAACCTGGATCTGCCCCTGAATCTCAGGAAGAAGAGCCCTCCCACTGGGCAGACACCACCTCAAGTGTCCTTGACCCTCCTTCTGCCCAGCGATAGCCCCCGATGCGGCTCCACGCGGGCATGCAGGAGCAGGCTGCCGTTTCTCACACAGACACCTGTGGCAGCCGTCACTGTTTACTTGTGTTGTACTTATTGATGTTCCTGTTTTATCTTTCCAGGCACCACCTCGGGGCCTTACATGGAGTAGAGATTCAATAAATGATTCAAGACGGGAGGCCAGGCAGAGGGGCAGGCGGGAGCCCTTAGATCCTGGACCTGCTCGCTGGTGATGGCAGAATGTCCCTGGCGTTTATCTTTTCTATACTCAAATTGAATGGGCAAAAGATGTCCACCTCTTGCCCTGGATCTCAGCCCCTGAGGCTCTTTTTGCCTCTTTGATTCTCTCCCTCTGGTCCTGATGGGAACAGGGCTCCTCAGGCAGTCTTTGGAAGGAGCAGGAAGGAGAGACTATCACAGCCATACATTTTCATCCTGGGCAGACATTCAGGGCGAGGCACCACAGTTGGGTAGTCTTCCAGGGAGGGATAACCCTAACTCGGGCTTTCTCCCTCTGGCTTGAGCCAGGAGAATCCCACAGCTGATGCTTCCTGAAATCAGGGACCAGTCTCCTCAGTGACAGGTGAAGAGAGAGGTCTTTGGGGGAGGGATGCTGAGCAGGAAAACCTATTCCAAAGACCACAAGGTTCGGACCCCACTCAGGAAATGAGTCTTCCAACAACTCGATGGGAATGAAAAGGAAGAGTATTCAAATTACGCAATTACTGTCTGGCCAAATTAATTGCTGAATTCATTTAAATGGATTAGGCATTTTAATTAGCCAGGTCTGGTTGTTTACCGAAATTGAGTTTTTGGCATGTGGGTGTTATGTGCACATGTGTGTTTGTTCCAGCGGAGCCCGGGCTGGAGCAGATCCACAGAGATTGCTTTCTCAGTAGATGGAAGGACCCGCCCTCTCTCCTCAGGTGCCCATGTCCATCTGGGAGACCCTGGCATTCTCACCTGGCCTCCTCAGGGGCCTGTGCAAATGGAGAAAACATCTGTGGGCTCAGAGGCAGCTGGATGGGAGGGGTGTGGAGAGAAGGAGGGAACGTGCATAATGGAAGAACGTGACTTTAGGGTTTTTCTTGGGTTTGTACTATATGTGGAAACTATGTCTCCCAAATTGTCCTGTAGGACCCGCCTCCAGGGGGCAGCAGAGCACCAACCCTTGGGAAGCCAGCCGGCCAGAGAGATGCTCTGGGTCAACAGGTCCTTCGTGGCAGGCAGAAGGGCAAGCTGAATAGAACAAAGATTTGAACCACCCTGGGGCCTTGGAGGCCAGTCCAGGTGGGTGAAAAGAAGAGCCAAGTGGGCCTAGGAAGGAGAGCTGGAACAAATCGGGGCCAGACACAGGTTGGCATCAGTCTCAGGAGAAGAAATGGGAGTCAGGGCCCAGCAAGCCAGAATGACACCCCCCAGCAGATGCCGCAAAGAGCAGAGCTGTGGTCTGAACAGAACCGAGGGTGCACCAGCTGGCCAAAACCCAGATGCCATCTATACAGGAACTAAAATACCCCTGGAGACGTAAGAAGATACAGAGAATGTGTCTGCCAGCCCCCACCCCGGGAGGGGCTGTAGGGGTTGGTGGAGTACTTGCTGAGCCTCACTGGGACTGGGGGTGGGGATAAGGAGAGAACTCAAAGGTAAAGGCAGCCAAAAGCAGGGCATGTCCTGGTTACAGATCGTTGCTAGACCGTCCTCCTCAACTGTAGGGCTTTTTTTTCACGAGGTGGGGTGGGCGCATTTGAACCAGCCCTGAACTGATGGGGACAACAGGGAGAGGCGAGACCTGGCACCAGCTGTCCCCACCAAGCTCTCAGCCTTGCCTATAAGTAATAGCCCACTGGACAGAAGTGCAATGAAGACCCTGCCAGATGCCTCCCATCTGGGTCGGGCCCTGCTCACAGTGACCGTCCGTCCAGCCCTGTGGAGCCAGGTCCTCCTGTGGCCTTGCCCACTGGCCTGCTCAGGGCTGCAGTAGTAGAGGCCATAGCAGGACCTGAGCCTCTTTTCAAAAAGCTGAAGCAGGCTTTTCCTGTCTTCCTCGCACTGGGCTGGGGAAAGAGCCTCCAACCTGGGGCAGGGAGAAGACTGGATGCTGTGCTTCATTCCACGGTGAAATCTGCAACGACTCTTCACTCCGCTCATAAGGTTCGTTCCACATCGGCTACGAGAGACGGCAATAACGCCACGCAGTAACATCTCTCGTGCCTATGTGGTCGATGGAGCAGAGGCAATGAGATTGCCTCTGGCCAGGGAGGAGATAACCTCGTTTGCTTTGTCTTTTTGATCATTGTAGCAGGCAGGAAAATGAAATTTCATGCGGTTTACTCCTTTATGCTACAATTGATGATAATGGTTATTTAACATTTCCTAAGTGCCCCAAAGCTGCTAGGCACCTGGGAAGCTCTCCTCAGCTTAAAAGCTGGATTCAGCAGACAGGCACAAAACAGTTTCTAGGGAAGGCAAAGTCCCAAGACCATTTTATCCAGGCCTCATGCCTCTGAATAGGAGTATGCATAGAATATTCCAGAAAGGGAGGAGTGTGGCCAAATCTTACATTCCTCCAGGACCCTGGTCATCTGGGAACACACTTGTACTCAGTGAATTTTCTCTTTAGCATCAGTCCCCAGTTCCTCTCCCCGCCAACACACACACATACACACACACACACACACATACACTCACACACACACAGACACACACACTCACAGGCACTCCTCTGCTCATTTGTAGGCCACTTCTTGATAGTTGGAGAGGCACTAGGTGGCTACAGCCGTCAGATCTGGCCTGTCCAATGGGAAAACACTAAAACCCTACCCTCTGCCACCACCTCCTCTCTACCTCTTACCCCCACAGCCCACCAAGATCCTCCTATAAAAATGAAGGCGGCTAGCAAACTGCGTGAGCATGACTGTCTGCTCTCTGTCCTGGTCCCAGTCTCCTCATCTGTAAATGACAAGCTTGGACAAGATCATGGTCATGACCTCTTACAGTTCTGACGTCAGACAGACTCTCAGAGGGACACAGTCTGATCAGAAGGCTCAGGGGGCTCCAGGCTAAGGCTGCCACACTCAGGGGAGACTAGTGAGGCTGTGCCACAGGGTAAGATGAGGAAGGAGAGAGGGAAGAGAAGGCTGCAGGAAACGATGCTAAACGCGTCTTTAAAGCGTGTGAGGTTATTTCTTCCAAGGCTGCAATCGCAAGTAACTTAAAATGGAAAGTCTGAGTTTCTTGGGTGGGGAAACCTATATGATAGGAACTGCCAGCTGGGAGCTGGGGGTCGTGGGAGACAGTGGCACACCATGAGGTCCCAGAAGAGTCCCGCCGGGGAGGTGTTTGCAGGCTCAGGAAGAGGCAGAGACAGCAAAGATCAACTCAGGATGCCTTGGTGGGCCCATTCCATCAAGCCCTGGGTCCAGTTCAAACACCACAGTCCAGTCCTCTCTGAGAGCCCACAGTGAGGCCCGGGGGCTGGAGGCGGGAGCCAGGAGGCAGGAAGGTAACTTGGCCACTCTAAAAGCACCACATGCGGCAACAGCATCTGGAGGGAGGTGGGAGGTGTGGGAGGTTTAGGAGTGATGGTAATAGCCCTCCCTCCACACTGAGTGTTCCAGCTCATAAAGCGCTCTCACACCCATTCCCTCGCAGGAGCCTCTGCAGCTCTAAGAGGCAGCAGGGCAGCTGTTACCTGCCGTTTCCGGTAAAGAAGATGCAGTGCAGAGGAGTGACCTGCTCGAGGTCACACAGCAAGGTCACAACAGAGCAGGGCAATTCCAGACACTCTGGAAGGAGCACCAGCCTGGCGGGCACACAGGCCCAGGCCCATCCCTGAGCCACCTCCTCTGAGCTTTACCGTTTTTATCTGCAAAACTGGGTGATAACTACTTGGGCAGTTAAGGCAGACAATAGGTGTGCAGGGCGAAGGCTCAAGTAGGCAAATCAACTTCTCTTTCCTTCTGCTAGCATTTAAGAATCTCCCTCCCTTGGGGTAGACAGGGAATGAGGTGGGGTCAGCTCCCCAATCTGGCTGTGTGCTCCCTGCACACAGAGTTCTGCAAGTTACTAGAGTCTCTAGCAGGTTCCTTCCCTGGAAAGGGGGCACTATAACACCCAATTCATAGGGGTGTTTGACTGTTAAGTGAAAAAGACTGTAACGCACCCAGCACCATGTCTGTCTTCATGAATGCAGTTTCCCCTTTTCTCTCTTTCTTTCCATTACAGCCACCTCCGCTGATCCTGCCCACAAACCCCTGAGCACGAAGTGGAGTCTCCAGGCCCCTGCTGTCTCCTCTGCCTTGAAAATAATAATAATAGTTGTTGTTTTATTTACCCAGTGCTTTCTCTGGCTCAAACATTGTATTCAGTACTCTACCTGCATCACCTCATTTAATTCTCACAACAGTGCAGAACACTTACCCCCATTTTGTGGATGAGATAACTGAGTCACAGAAACTTGCCCAGGGATTTACAGTTAATGGCAAAGCTGGACTGAGCTCTAAAGCCAGAGCCCTTCACCTAACTAACCTCCAACTACCCTGCACCACAGCCCCCAGGCCTAAATCCGTACTCTCCCTCAGATCACAGTGCTCACCCGTGAGGAGGGGGTCACCGAGCAAGCTGGGAAGCACCCTGGCCCAATGGAAAAGCCCAGATTTAATCATTTATGCAAATGCCAGGATTCTCTTTGCCAAAGAGGGTCCAGATTGAGTTTCATTTGAGAAGCTGGAGAGTGGGATGATCCCGGAAAGCCACTTAGATCACAAAGGCACATTATCCCTGCCCGAAAGCCAGGCAGGCACTGAAGGCATTAAGAAAATTTACTTGCTGTGCAAACTATTCAAGTAGAGAATCAGCCCATGGGTTTAGGATTAAGAATGAATATGAGGAGCCCCTCCCTTACCCTTGGAGAGAAAAGATTTCAGTGTCAGACCTCCTCCTGGCACCTCGATGGGCAGAACAGACTGTGTTTCACAAAGGCCCAGACACCCAGTGCCCAGCACAGAGCTCCTGCACGCCCCACAGTGGGGATGTGTGGGATGGAGCCCACAACCCAGACATGTGCCCAGGGGAATAGAACCGTGACCTCCTGGTTCACAGGTCGACACTCAACCACTGAGCCACGCCAGCTGGGCCAGACCCACATTTTTAAAAGCCCTTCTAGCCCTGGCTGAGTAGCTCAGTTGGTTGAGCATCATCCCAATGTACTAAGGTTCCGGGTTTGACTCTAGTCAAGACACATACAAGAATCAATCAAGGGATGCATAAATAAGTAGAACAACAAATTGATGCTTCTTTCTCTTTCTCTCTCTAAAAATCAACTAAATTGTTTAAAATTTAAAATAAATAAAAGGCCTTCTCCTCTCAGAATAATAGGCACAGTTGAAACAAATAACAGCTACGATGTAGAAAGTGTTTACTATGTGCCAGGAGCCAGGCTATGGGCTCCCATGGATTATTCCACATTACCCTCAGAATAACCCACTGGGATGGGTATATCATTTGCCCTTGTTACTTATTTGACCTGGGTCACATATTTAATAAGTGAAGTATCCAAAATTTAAAAGCTCGAGGCACTGAAAAGAATATGGCATTCTCTTGAAATATAATGTGAAAGACAAGACAAGCAAGACCATAAAATAAATTTAAAGAAATCCACAGTTATTTTTCTCATGATTTTTTAAAATATAAATTAAAATATAATAATGCATCCTTAACTATTGAGTAATCTACCAGGATGCCACCCCGTTCTGTCTGCTCTGGGCCTGAATGCTAAACCACAATTTTCCATTACGAGGTGGACTGCTTTTTCCCAGCATGCCGTGCTCTCAGAGTCCCCAGACTTTCCAAGAGGCCCAACACATTTGTTTCTTCTTAGGAGAGATCATAGAGTAGATACTGCAAGGTGGGGGGACTGAGGCTGTTTGAGTTCAACTCTTAGGAAAGAGATTATAGGAAATCTGCTGGTTTGCCGGCCACTCGGGCTCCTTATCTGAGGCCAAAGTAATCACCTGCAGAAGGGCAAACCCACCCATCTCGGCCGCCAGTGTGGAAGATGCTTCGCTTTATCTTCACTGGGCCCCTTGTAATCAGCTTCTGGGAAGGCGCTGCCACTCAGGCTTGGCCAGGGTTTCTGAATCTCCCTTCCTCCGGCGGACAAGAAGGGAATGGGTGGGTTAAACAGAGGGGCCTGGACCTGAGGATCCTGCCAGATGGGGAGCCTAGGTGTGCTCTGCTGCCTAGGATGAAGCACGTTCAGCCCCAATTCAGGGGGGCCAGGTTTCATGGAGTGATCCCCAACTGCAGCTATTTTCAACCTTTTCTATCTCGGGGCACACATACACTAATTACTCAAATTCTGCAGCACACCAGAAATATATTATACATTTTGCCAAACTGATAAAGAGAATGGGTAAAAATTTTGATTCAGTCACACTGATGGCTATTGTTGTGTTGGCTATTGTCATTTTTTTTTTTTTGACAGTCTAAGGGGAAAGAGTTCAGTGCCCTTGACTGAATAGTCAGGTAACGCATGTTGTGAAAATTCTTGCAGCACGCTGGTTGAAAATCGCTGCCCAACTGGGATGCTCAAGTCCAAGGTAATCGGACAAGAGAGTTCAAGTGAACTGACATGGGTCTGTCAAGTCGGACAGGCTTCATGCTTTCGACTGTATCTCATATAAGAGGCACATCCTGTTGCGTATGCCCTGTTGCCCACTACCTGTTCACCAACACACACCACCACTTCAGAAATTGCTCCTGCCACTCTGGAGGGACCATTCTCATGTCTGTGTTTGTGGAGCGTGATCCTGAGAGCACTGAACCTCCACTGGGCTGATCACACTTCTCTTCTATAAATATGATGTGAAGGACCAGAACTCCAGTTGGTGGCACAGGAGCTTTGAGAGGTGACAGACGCTGGGGCCAGGGTAGCCACATGTGGCCATGCACACAAAGGGCAGGGAAGCTGTCCACTGAGAAAGAGAAGAAAGAAGCAGGTGCACAGGGAAGGGAGTGAGACCACGTCGCCAGTAGCTGTCCCTGGCCTGACAACATTCTACTTCCTGGTCCTTGATGCTAATGAACCCGAATGGTACGTCCTGCCCCTGAGTCTAGGCCCATCAACAACCCCTAGAGTCTTCTTCTTCCTTAAGCTCCTCTGAGTCAGTTTCCATTATTTGCAATCAAAACAGGAATCTTGAAAGGGAGGTCGCATTATCATTCAGATTAAGAGTCTACTAATGATTATTGAAAACCTATTATGACCAGGCACAGGTCCAGAAACACTACCAGGATTCATCTCACTTATTACCATCTTCATGGGCAACGTGATGAACATCAGTATCAAAAAAAGGTTTATGAAGAGCCTACTGGGCTAGACTGGATGCGAGTGACACCAGTCGGGTCCAGGTCCCTGAGTTTTCTAGACAGGCGCTCTGATGTGGAGACAAATGTGTGGGGCTTTAAATGAAGACACGAGGAGACAGTGAGATATTTGCCTCATTATCAGTTTAGGAGGAAGGAGGGAGGCAAAAGGCAGGCAGGGCTGAGAAGGGGACAGCTGAGGACATTGCAGTCAGGGGAGGGAAAGCTTCAGGTCTGCTCAGGAAATGCATGGAAAGGAATATAACAGAGGCTGAAGGACTGTCAGGTCCGGGCCTGCATCACTAATCAGTAGACAATGGTTTGGTCTCAGAATTCAGGTTGAAAGGAGATCCTGATATTTGAAAAAAGAACGACAAAGCCCTCCTCTATATATGGAGGCTGAGACATAGCGGGGTAGAGGGGCCAAGAGAAGAAGAGCCAAAGAAATCTTCGATGTCAATACTTATCCACCTGGCAGATCTCGATAAGCATCCAGGACGCCAGACATCTGGCAGGAAAGAGAGGCTGGGAGGGATCAGCCTTCAAAAGGGGAGAGTACTAAATAGGGCAGGGGTGGGAACGTCCGGCCCATGGGCTGTATGAGGCCTGTGAAATCATTTGGTCTGGCCCTTCTGACTTACCCAAAGTCTACAACACATTCGGGGTGAGCTAATTAAATGTTTGACCACATATAGCAGGCTAATTTTTACGTTGATAATTCTGTATGGCCCATGAATGATGTTATAAATATCCCAATGGCCCTCAGCAGAAAAAAAGGTTCCCCACCCCTGGAGTAGAGCATGGAACTAAAGACAGGGAGAGACGAGGGCCAAAGGGATGGGAAGGGAGAAGAAAGCGGCAGAGGGGGAAAGTTAGACAAGAATAGACGGTGTTGAGTGGGGTCTGAGGCAGGGAGGGCCAAAGACTAAGAAATGTAAACAGAGACAAAAACACCAAGACAGCCGAAGCCGGTTTGGCTCAGTGGATGGAGCGTCGGCCTGCGGACTGAAGGGTCCTAGGTTCGATTCCAGTCAAGGGCATGTACCTGGGTTGGGGGCACATCCCCAGTGGGAGGTGTGCAGGAGGCAGCTGATCGATGTTTCTCTCTCATCGATGTTTCTAACTCTCTATCTCTCTCCCTTCCTCTCTGTAAGAAATCAATAAGATATATTTAAAAAAGAAAAAAAAAAACACCAAGACAGAGAATTTCAGTGAGCCAGGGGGCACAGAAAGGGGAAGCAGAGAGGAGCAGAGTCAAAGCTTCAGAGAGGGAGGGTGGGCGGCCAGCAGGACTCTCAGGAAAGCGTGCTGGCCCAGCCTCACACTGCCCTTCTCTTCATCTTTCTGGCTGGAAACCTCCCCTTCCTACTATATATGGATAGCCAGGCACAGGGCTTTGTCATCCTTTCTTTCAAATACTAGTATCTGACATTCCCAGCATGTCCACCCGCACGTCACCTGGGTGACTGGCGCAGAGCTGGTCCCTGCCTCCCAACACTCGCCATGGTCTTTATCCAGGTCCCAGTAAGAACCACCTCTCCCATTTACCCTACCATTGCTTCCCGACAGCGTGCAGGCGGCGGCCTCTGGCGCTCCCAGTGGCTCTGTGAGTGAACATTATTACTCTACCTATTCGACAAGTCCATTCTTCATTAAACCAATATTTCTTGAGAACTATTTCCAGTTTCATGCTCAGGGACAGGTGCAGCTCCTGTTCCCCCGGACATTAGAGAACTAATTACACCTGCAAGTGCCACAGGGAGCAGCCGGGGTGCCAGGAAGATGTATGACCTGGCTTAACTGGACACCAGAGAAGTCACGTTTCTGCTGAGCTCTGACGCAGTGGGAAAGCTGAAATTCCTGGGAGGTTATTAGACTTACCCAAGGCCTACAAGCTACAGATCTGGGCTCAGAACTGTCATCTTTTGACTCTCAGGGCACTGCTGTCCTCTACGCCTCTGCCCTTGGGTAGGCCGTCTTGCTAGGCTTGGCATATACAGAGGTAGGCACAACTCTCTCGCCTGCGGGGAGATGTGCCTGTTCTAGAGCCTCAATGCCTCTCTCCTGGCCTCTCATATCAACCCAACATCCTCTGCCTGGGACCCCACGCCGCTAATCTAGCCACACCCACTCTCTCCCCTTCCCCCTCACTGTTCTGCAGAACAGGCCCAGTAGAGTGAAGCTCTCTCTAGCCCTGGGATGGTAGCAATAAATTTCCATTTAGCTGTGACAAATGACTGCTGCTCCTCTCTCTGTCTCTGTCCCAGGACATGGTGCATTCTTGAATTCATTTGTATAGTTATTCATTCATCCAACATCTTGAGCCTCTGCTATGTGCCAAGCATGCATCCTGCTCATCGATTTCTCCTCCTTGAATTTTCATTCCCTTTCCTCTCTATGCATCTAAATCCTGCTTACCTGGAGTTCTGTCTCCCCCTCTTCAAATCCTTGACACATTGTAATGAGCGGAGTAGAGAAGAGCCATGGTGTCTGAATCCATTTACGGCATCGCTTTTCTCAGCCTCCGTTGTCCCATCTTTAAAATGGTGATGTAAAGATCGCCGGCAACAAAAATGTTGGCACAACCTAAGCATCAAGATACCAGAACAGGATAAGTTTTTCTAGGAAGGCACTTTGTAAACTGCTATGCAAATGTGAGGAATGAGTTGATTGACTCCAGCTCACCTGGAGCTCTCTCTCCTCCAAACCCGTCTGTGCACACCCAATACCAAGCCCTCGGCTTTTCTCAACTTCAGTCTTTGCTGGCCTCCTCTCCCCACTGGAGTGCAAGCAGTGTGAGGGGTGGAGACACGTTGTGCTTTTCCCATCCCCCACGGTGCCTAGGGACGTGCTGGGCACTCAGGACACGCTATCCGAGTTTGTTGATGGTGATCCCGAGTGGAAGCTCGGTGTCCAGGGAGTGTTTGCCCAGCCTCGCAGAAGCAGAGGAGGCAGAAGAACTCACACTCTGACCCTGGCCAGCAACTGCCCAGAGCTGATACCTGCAGGGCTGGCAGAGCGATGGGCAGCCCAGCTCTTCATGCCCCGGACCTCGGGCTACCCCGACCCAGAGCTGCCACCACACCTTGGAAATAAGAACCACCAGCCCACGGATTGATTTGGGATGTAGCTTATTTTTCTAGTAATTGCTAGAGTTCCTGCTGCCTTTGCCAGCCTAGCGAAAGCCTTTCTCTAGCCCTGGGATTGTAGCAATAAATTTCCATTTAGCCGTGACAAATGACTGCTGCTTCCCTCTCCGCCTGGTCCCACCTCCTTGTTCTGAAGTGTCCCCCTCAGAGGTAGCTTGAGGGCCTTTCCTGTATGTGATAGGGGCAGGTTCTGGCATTTCCAGTCCTCCAGAGCTGGCATCGCTCCGGGCTGGCTGCCTGTGACCCCAGGGGAAGAGAGGCTGGGTGGGAGAAAGGCCAAGAGAAGAGAAAGGAAGGCCTGGGTAGCAATGCGGGCCCGCCTTCCCCAGGTAAAGTCCTCAGAGGAAAGTTGAATAATAAGAGGCGGATGGAGAGAGGGAGGGCGGAGGGGAAAGGAGGGAGAGGCAAAAGACGTTCATTAGCTGCACTGATTCAAGGGGAAGGAGAAGTGATTAAGCAATTCCCCCCAAGGAAGAGGCTCTGGCTCCGGCCTTCCTTCCTCGGCAGGAAGCAGAAATTATTTCTTAGCCGAGTGGCACCGCCTTGCTCCATCTGCACTAGGGTTCATGAGGGGAGGGGTGCTTAGGAATGGGGCTCCAGTGTCAACGCTCAGCAATTCCTACTAAGGAAGGGGAACCACGTGGCAGCAGGGGCAATGGCCCAGCGTGGATGACCCCCCTCATTGTCTCTCTCGACTTCGGAATTTATACACTCCGCTCAGTTAGGCCTCACAGCAAAATGTGGCCTAACATAACGTGGCCTAACATAAAAGCCTCCGTTTCCTCCATTCTCATGGCACAAGCCATGAGACTTGGGGGGGGGGGGGGGGGGGGCGGGGGCGGCAGAAGAGTGTAGGGGCAGTGAGAAGCCCACCTAGGCTGGACAGATGTACATCCCCACAGTGAGTGACCGTCATCCTCAGAGTCAGAGCCAATTGCAACAATATTCAGAGGGGAGGCAGCTGGCACTGGTGTTGGCCTGCTACGCGTGGTGCTTCCGTTTGACTACCCAACACTGACTGCACCCGAGCCTGCCAGGCACAGACGTCGGGGACAAGGAAGGCGCAGTCCCGCCAGAAACCCCTCAGTCTAGATGGGGAGACAAAGTGTCAACAAATCATTCCCACAGGCCAGGATAAGGGCTAAGGCTGGGGGATGTCCAAGGATGCGGTGGGGAGTGGGGAGGGTCTGGGCGGTCTCCCAGAGATCGGAGCCGAGGTGCTGGAGCCCAGGCTGAGACCCGACTCCATTCGTCTGGTTGGTTGAGAAGGTGCTCCAGGCCTGTGGCTCCAAATCCTCCAGCCCAAGCCTCCTCTGCCAGGTCACGCAGTTCCCAGGCTGCGCTGTCTTCCCTCCCACTTCCTTCTGCAGATCTGGCAGAGGGAAAAGAGGCCTCGGACCCGGGCTGGGCCCCACCTGCTGGAACGAGGCGCACTGCAGGCACTTGTCGGGGCGGGATCCTAATTAGAGCCCTCCTCACAGATCTCCACTTTGGGACCTTGCCCTGCCAACTCGTTACCATGTTTCTGGCAGGTACAAGGCCACCCTTAAAAGCATTCTCTTTCAAAGCACTCTGTACGATATATAGTCTTAGACTAACGAACAAATCCAGGCTGGGGAGACAAGCTGGCCCGGCTGGCCCTGGGCTGCACCTGCTCTTAACACTCCGGTGTGGGGTGAATTTCCCGCCAAAATATAAGATGGCGCGGGCAATTATTTAGGTTTCCCGCGCAAAATCAGGGATTTTTATGATACCTATTACCCCAATGGGTATGAAACGGTTCGCATACGCAGGTAGGTATCTTTGTGAACGGCAAACAAACAAATATTTGGTAATACGCAGTTACAATCGGCCCGAGTTTACACGTTTCCCGCACTCCACCGCAAATCTATATGAACCGAGTTAAGACGGCTCCCGCGGAGTACGCGCAATTCACGCGAGCCGACTTAACTCGTTTCCCCCACTCCAAGTGTTAAGAGAAGTAGGAGGAGGGCTCCTCTAGCCTGTCTCCTCCCACATGCTTCTCTCCTTCTTGGCCAGGGCCCTCCACTTCCCTTTCAACCAAGGCCTCGTAGCAGATAATTCAAAGAGTAAGAGCAGATCTTTTCTCTGTAGGAAGTATATCATAAAGAACTGAAAAGCACTTACTCCCAAAGAGGCTGAAGGAGTTGGGAGGTCACAATTTATTCTGTTTCCAAAAAAGAATGCCTGCTGTCCTTTTTCCTGACACGTGGCTCCAACTCCTGCCTCCCAGATAAGCATGGCACCTGTATGGTCTCACGAAAATTCTAGGAGAGCTTTGCCTTGGCTCTGCTCCCTCTCCATAGCAACGTACCTGAAAGGAAGCCGCGGTTGGCTGGGATGGAGACCCCTTCTCCCCTCTTACCTCAGCAATGTCCCTTTCTGCCCTGATTTCTCCCCGCTCCCTGACTTCCTGACCAAGTCTCCATTTTCTCAGTCGAAGCACCTCGTTCGACTGTTCCCTCCACCATACTCACCCCGCCTACACACACACACCAGAAGGCAGCCCAACAAATCAATCAGATGTAGTCAACTTCAGCAAAGTTTACTAGTAAATAATTAGCCCTGAGCCAACTGGCAGTCTCTTCCCCACCAACAGCTACAGCCAAAGGTGCCAGTGGCTGCGTCCACCAGCTCAGAAACAGGGCTTTCCCACAGCTGGTACCTCACACACCTGCACACACATTCACACACTCTTTCCTTGACTTGAGTGGGGGCTACGTCAGGAAAGGGGGCATGCTGAGTGTGGCCAGCGTGCGCACAGCCCTGGTTAGGAGTAGAGATAGGCTGACCCATACGACTGAGGGCTCCTTAACCCCATTTATTCTACTTCTCAGCTAAAAACAATTTAAGATAGCAGCCAAGCCAGTGTGGCTCAGAGGTTGAGCGTCGTCCTATGAACAGGGAGGTCATGGCTCAATTCTTGGTCAGGGCACATGCCCAGGCTGTGAGCTCGATCCCCAGTTGGGGGTGTGCAGGAGGCAGCCAGTTAATGATTCTCTCTCGTTGATGTTTCTATCTCTCTCTCCTCCCTTCCTCTCTGAAATCAATAAAAATGCATTTTTAAAAAGTTTAAAGTAGCAGCCAAGTTCTAAAGTTGAGATCCAAGTGCTAGGAGCTGGGGAGCATTGCAAGGTCTCCCCTCCCTTAACATTCACTTTCCCTAAGAATTGAAGCATCCAAGGGGCCTGAGACAGCATCTAGGCCAAACCCCTGGGGCCCGAAGGTAGAAGTAACTTAACCGGGTCAAAGTCAGTTTGAACCTAAGGCAGACCCCCCCAGGTCACCTGGCTCCCAGAATCAGGTTTTCACACCATCACATAGCATTGTTTCTGCCAAAATCAGGTGCCCCTGAGAGGAAAAGAAAGGCGAAGACTGACAGATGCAGACATTCACAATGAGAGACAGAAGAGCTCTTTGGGGACCCAGCCCCAAGCTATATTGTAGAAATCGATCACAAAGCATTTATTGATCAGCTACAATGTGCTTAATTAAGTTTCAAGGCACCACGGAGAGTGAGGAGGAAAATAAAATAGGGACACACCTAATGCAGTGTCTGGTCCAGAGTCACAGCATAGTTGCTCATTAAACATTTGTTGCATTGCATTGTCTTGCACTGAGCCATGATAAAAATAACCAATATTTAGTGGGTGTTTACTGTTCTAAGCTCCTTACATGCATTTATTTCATTTGATCCTCAACACAACTTAGAAGTAGGCATCTCTACCTTCTACCTTTCAGATACACGGAAGTGCAGAGAGATTAAGTCCAAGGTCATCTACCTGGTAAATGGCAATAGAATTGTGCCATTCAACCACTAGATTACAGAAGACATGAGACACCCATATTCTACGTCCACCTGTGGCACTTCTCAGCTGCATGACTTAAGGTCCTTCAGCAAGTTACTTAGCCTCTCTGAACTCATTTAAAAAGTGGGTAGAATTCTGCCTACTTCACGCTGCTGCGGAGAATTAATCAGATCTCACCCGGCAGAGCCCCGAGCACTCGCTGTGTAACTAGCACTCACAGGAAACCCATGATGAGCACTGCCTCCTCTCCCTCACTGTCATACCTGCCTTGTGAGGCTGTTGAGAGGACAGACTGAGTTCGGACAAAAGAGCTCTTAGAAGAGAGCGTGGCACAAAGTGGGTGCTTAGCAAACGTTGGCTATTCCCATGACCGCTGCCCCCATCCCATCGCCAGACGAACTGGTTACAGAAAGTCCCTATAACTGGACTTGAGAACAATGGGCTGGCATGTTGAAGGCCTTATGGCGGTGCAGGCAGGGCCGTGAAGGGTGGCTAAGGTTTATAGGGGCACTGAGAAGGGACGGATGCACAGGAGCCAGCGAAGCAGGATGCCAGCCTCCTAAGGCGCTTCCCCCTCGAGCTCTGGGC
This sequence comes from Myotis yumanensis, assembly GCF_028538775.1. Lineage (NCBI taxonomy): Eukaryota > Metazoa > Chordata > Mammalia > Chiroptera > Vespertilionidae > Myotis > Myotis yumanensis. Next base: position 7,059,143 of record NW_027223768.1, read on the forward strand.
AGTGGGATAGGAACAAAGTCTTTCTCGGTGGCCTGGGCTTGGGACCAGCAGCCCTGGCAGGTGACCGGTTCTCCTGAGAAGTCATCAAATCCGCTGAGAACTAAAAGAGATGCTTTCTCTCCCTCTCTCTGCCTCCCTTGAGCCCCAGCCAAGCCAGCCGCTGTTGCTGGCTAGACGAGGGGGTCTGTGTGCTGTTTACAGAGCTGCCTTCTTATTCCTGAACCTGGGAGCTTTCCCAGGTATTAGATTCCAGCATCGAGCCGCTGTGTGTGATCCCAAGCGAAGGAAGGAGAGAGCGCTTTGTACTGCTCTGCAGAAAGCGGGGCCTGAATCATTTATGAGCGCGCATCACAGGCAGCCCAGGGCCAGTGTCAGGACCAGGGCTGCTTCCAGAAGGAAAATGTCTTTGGTGGAAGGTCCAGCTCTGCCCTCTCCCCGGCAATCACAGGATCACACAAACTGTCCCCTTATCGCTAAAGGACATTCTGGAGGCGGCTGCTCGCTGCGGTAGAGCAGAGCCAGGACAGGCAATTATCTGCCGGGATCAGAGAAAAGCGCTGTCCTGGCTGCCGGGCTTATTTGGCTTCAGCTTTGCTCTTGGTGAAATGTTCTGAAAAATGACCTGTGACCCTCGGGGGCTGGCACATGGGCCTGGGGAAGGCTGCTGGCAGGCGGGCTGCTTCAACAGAACAAACCCAGGTGGATTCGGGATTGCAGCCACTTTCCCAGCCTCGACTTCAGCTGGGAGCATGTGGATGCAGTCAGACAGCTCTGGTGGTTCATTTTTTTCTTGGAGCCACTGGCTCAACCCCTTCATTAGAAAGGTTAGAATCAGGAAACAGAATGCTTCGTTTTAGAGTCGTGGGTTACAATGCTGAAAGTGCAGGAGAAGAGAATAGGACCAGTATCATGAGCATCTGGGGGTCAGGCCTTCTCCCTGTTCGACCCACCCCCTCCTCGCATTCCTCCCAAAAAAACTTCAGAGGCGTGCAAAACACTGAAAGGACTTGGTCATCTCCAGGCACCCTGGACTAACTGCCTACTTCTTGTGCACGCCCTTGAGGTCGCCGAGGCCCTGAGGTGCAGATAGGGACAGAGCCACCCCAGTGCTGGTCTGGAACCGGGTCCATGTCTGCCCCATCCCATAGCACCCTCCAAGCAACACTGCAACCCAAGCAGGACTGAGAAGTCTGGAGCCTGGACAGACCTCTCCCACTTCTGGGAAAACAGGCTGAGTTCCCTGTTCCGCTGGCCTCAGAGCTGTTGGGAAGTGCACGGAGGTGATGCTGGTGATGGCTCCTGACACCCGGGAAGGCAAGGCCAGCACTCATGCTGTGGGACCTGGACTCATGTCATCTTGCTATCACTTTCCTCATCCTCATGCCCAAAGACTCCTGGGCCTGGGTGGCCTTTGGCGAAACCTGCAGGGGTGGGGAGAGAGGGAGCAGCAGGGGGGTGGGGGAGTCTGTCCAGCCTGCCCCGGGGGAGCTGTCCCCACCCCCAGGAGGAGCCAGGTGCCATCAGCTGGGCAGGACAGTGACCCACAGATCCTCCCAATTCAGGCCCAGCAGTCTCTCCAGCTGGGAATCGGACATCCCAGCAGCAAGAACTCCCTTGACTTTCCCTCCAGCTCAGAGGTCAGCCTCGGGGACAGGCTTGGGGGACAGTCAGTGCCATCCTCACCTGGTAGCTGCTTTTCCCCTAGAAGAGAAGATGCTCCCCTTCTCTCTACCTTCTTAGGCTTGAATTCCCTCCCAAAAACATCCACACGTATCTGAGTCCTGGTGAGGTCCAGTGAGGTCTCAGGCAGGCAAGGGGAGTGGGAGAGAGGGGTGAGCATTCCAGGGTTGGGAGGGGCAGGAGCACAGAGCCCTGGGTCGGGGTAGAAAGCACAGGTCCCAGGTAAGTCCTGCAGGATGTACTGGGGATGCGGAGATACGAGACCAAGAGGGCTCACAGCAGGCACAGGACGCTGATGCACCGGCAGGTGGGATCCAGCAGGAAGAGGAGGCTTCAACAAGAAGATTTTTTTAGAAGAAAGCTGAGCGATACATGAAAACTCTATCCCAGGAGCTAGAATTGAATGGCCATCAGCCAGCTCACCCCTCTGGGGACCTCAGCTTGTCCTCTGAGCCCAGCAAGGCAGGGGACTGAGTCCTCAGGATGCCTGGCCACGGCCAGCAGGTCCAGGGAGCTTCAGGGCCAAGGAGCCTAGGTCCTCGGCAAATGGAGGAAGGAGAGGGGAAGCTTTGGGGAAAATCTACTCGCTTCCCCTCTCTAGACCTGCGTGTCCTCCTGTCAATAAGGGATTAAACTTGGTGGCGCTTACAGCCCCTTCCAGCTATGACGGGGCAGGATTCTACAGTTTTTTCATTTAAATAATAATTAATTAATATTGAAACAATAAAACAAGTGAGAAGAGAAAAGGAAGGTGAGAGAGAAAGACTGGAGGAAGAAGAGCAGGCCGGTACAGGACAGGAAGCACATTTCATGGCAGCTGAGCTCTGGCGAGAGGACAGAACTTTCGGAGCTGGTGCCCTTTGTTGAGTTAAGAAGAATTAAGCTATCAAGGCCTGGACCTTCTCTACCGCTCCAGCCTGGCCGGCCACAGAGACCCCTGTGAGCTGGAGCCCTCTGCCTTTCAGCGTAGAGACTGCTCTGAAGGCCTCAGCCGACCCAGGCCCTGCCCCAGAGAGTGGACCCTCACCTCATTGTATTGTCCACACACAGAAGGCTGAGAGGTGCCTGGGCCTGGGGCCAAAGCCAGAGTCTGTGGCTCATGGCTGAGTGGGGCAGGGCCAGCCCAGGCGGGAGGATTAATGACAGTGATTGAATATTTTATAAGTGGACTATTGTATATTTTCCAAAACCAAATGGAATGTCATTTTTTTTTCCAAGAGAGATGGGGGACGTCACTGTCTTCGTTTCCCATTCAAACCACATACTCCCTGGCAAGCGAGATTAATGGGACTGGGAGTTTCCAGGGGAGAGAAAGGGAGAAACAAGATCCTTCCTCACTCCCTCCTCTCCCTGCCAGCCTGGCCCACATCGCTGCCTCCCTCATCACCCAGTACTCCAACCCACTGTCCCCTGGACAACTCCAGCAGTCGACTGGGGAGCGCCCCTTTCCTGACCCCTGTGTCTACACGGAGATCGAATCACAAGGTCACCTAATCCATCCCTCTATTGCCAAGAAACGCAGAGCACCAGGCATGGAAACTTCTCCCAGATCCCTTCCTGTTCCTAGTCCAAGCTCTCACTTTCTTTAGGAATGCCTTCCTTCGGTCTAACTGAAGCCCATTTGTAGATGAAAGTCATGTCCTCCAATGTTGACTGTTGTGGAGAGTGAACATAACAGGTGTCCCTCCTCGGGGCAGAAGCTCTGCCTGGTTTTGATAGGAACGTCTTTGGGATTGACGCGCTTCCGAAACTTTGGACCTCGCGCTGCCTCCTAAGCCCCCCTTTCTACGCATTACTGGCCTGTGCAAGTGGAACGATCTGGCGCTGGAACGGCGGAGGCCCCTGCCTTTCTCAATACCCAGTACATGCTCCAAGGCCACCCACATGCTCCGCTACTTTGCATCTGCCCTGCAATCTTTCATGGCAGTTGACTTTTCATCTCCAAATCCCTGTTCAAATTAAACACAAACCCACACACTCTGTCCCATTTTCCTCTGAAATAAATCATAAGCCCATGCCAGAAACGACTCAGGGTGTTCTCTGGAATTTGTAAACAGCATTAAAGTCTTGTGGGAAATGTCACAGAGCGTTGGTCTGAATTTATTAAGTAATTTCTCAGCTTAAAATATATCCTTTCAGCCTGGTGTCGGACAGCGTTTGCCTCTAATGGAATTTTATCCACTCGTGATCGCTGAGCACACTCCCATCCCGCGTGTAGATCCCCATGCCTGTCCTGCCGCCTCTCCAGATGGTGAGATTTCACTCGCGCCAGCCCTGCCCTTGCTTCTCAGAAGAGAAGGTCCAGAACGCTGGGTTCTAGGACCACCTGTCGGTTCTGTATTTCTGAGGGTGCATGTACCCCCATTCCACTGCACACATGGGGAGGTAGCTGGACTTACAAACAAGCTAATAACACCATATCCAGCCACACCAGTGGCAGACCAGGGAATGGCCCAAGGAAGGAACTTTAGGCCCCCCAAATCTCCCTCAGTCCCTAAGATACCCCAAACACACATACTCCTGCAAACCAGGACTGACTGTACAAAACAGCTTCAAGACAAGTCCCCCAGCCTGCTTCCAACGGGCTCTTCTCCCGTATCCCTGCTCTAAGGATGCACGGACACATCTGGCCTCAAGAGGTTGCATTTCTGGAATTGAAGGTAAAGGCTGCTCACCCCACCTTCCCAAGGGACCCAGGAGCCCCTCTTCCATGAGCTCGGCCAGCAGCTCCCACGGGGGGAATGAGGAATCGGACAAAGGGAATTGAAGGTCTTAGGAAAAACTGAAGCCATATCTCCAAGGTGTAAGCTTTAGTGAGGCGTAATTAACAAATAAAGTTGAAATATATTTCAAGTGTCCAACATAACAATTTGCTATACTATATGTTGTAAAAGGATTCCCACCATCAGGTTAATTAACATATCTGCCACCTCCCCTAGTTACCTCTTTTCCTTTTTTGGTGAGAAATCTTAAGATCTACTCTCAGCAAATTTCAAGCATACACTGTAGTATTATTAACTGTGTCACCATGTTGTACATGAGATCCTCCGAACTCGCCCATCTTATAACCAAAGTGTGTGCCCTTTGGCCAACCTCTCCATTTCCCCACCCCTCGGCGCCTGGCAAACACCATCCTACTCTCTGTTCTTTTAAGTTCAACTTTTTAAGTTGAAACTAGTTTTAAAGGCGAATCCCTAAAGAAAAGTTAAAGTAAGGGCTGATCGAAATAATTACAAAAATGTAGAAACACTGGTAAAGAACAAGACATCTGAGACAAAAGAGAAATGAATTCAAACCCGCTGGGCCAGATTAAGAAGCCAAGGACAGAATTGGAAATTTCCTATTGGAAATGCTGTCCTGTCTGGAACACATGTTCTACTTGAGTACGTCCCATCTCTCTTCAAAGAACACACCTACAAAGGAGATGGACTCACAGGCACACGTGCTGAAGAAGGCTTTATCTGGTGTTCCTTCCCATCAGGACTTGCGACAGTGCCCAACCCTCTGACAACATTGCCTTAAACGAGTCACAGTTCATTGCATGGCTTTTTTGCACATCACATTTTAATTTGGGAAGACACGGGAGACATCCTGGTTTCTTCCGGAGACTTGCAAATCAGCCTAAACTCACTGGAAATAGTGACAAACTCGTGGCGGGTTAGTTATGTGTATTCTAAACTCCTTTTCAGCCTCAGAGGACGGCTTCCTCATCTTTTCTTCTGCATCTAAGCGATATTTTTAGTCAGTTGGGAAATGGAATAAGCCATACCTTTATTTGTATTTATGCTTTGAATTTTTAAATAAGTGTAAGAAATTATGAGACTATTTAGATGTTTAATTCTGCCTCATAAAGCCACCAAGTGAGAGGACTGTCCTACATGTCAAGACAAGTGCTCAGGTGGCAGGCGGAAGGCAAGACGGGTCCTAATAGCCAGAGCGAGGAAGCCTGACCCGGAGTCAAAGTGTCTTCCTCTGAGTATGAAATCCCACAGTTAATGAGCAAAACAGAAACACTGCAGGGCTGGGAGACAGGTAGGAAGGTCAGACGCTAACAGGCCAGAGCTGAAAATAAACCTAGGATTAATTATAAATGAGTTAAGCCTACTCGCTCAAATTAAACAGCCAATTTTGCATTTGATATTTATGAGTATTTTTGTTACAGCTTTTGTGTGTGTGTGTGTGTGTGTGTGTGTGTTCTCAGAACACATTCCATTTGTATTTTCTCAACATTTATTAGGAAACTTCTTTTTTAAAACTTATTTTTTTAAACATTTTTCATGTGATATTTTCCATCTGTAGAATTGGTTTGGCAAGTCATGCCCCTGGGAAGTTGTTCTCAAGTCTTGGTCTACATCAGAATCCCTGGGCCCTCCCGGCATGGCTCAGGGGTTGATCTTCAACCTATGAACCAGGAGGTCACGGTTCGATTCCTGGTGAGGGCACATGCCCGGGTTGCAGGTTCAATCCCCGTGAAGAGGCAGCCGATCAGTGATTCTCTCTCATCACTGATGTTTCTCTCTCTCTCTCCCTTCCTCTCTGAAATTATTTATATATATATATATATATATATAGAGAGAGAGAGAGAGAGAGAGAGAGAGAGACCTCTTTTAAAAGAGAGTATTTGGTATTAAAAAAAAAAAAAAAAGAATCCCTGGGAGACACTAGGTAGTGTGGTTGGGCATCTGCACCATCTTCAAGCTGCTCGGTGAGTCTGAGGACCACGGAAGCTGGAGAACCATCACCCCAGAGAATGGCTCCCTTCCTACCACAGAAGTAATGTGAGTAAATGATACTTGGTGCTGTAACTCTCCCACTTCTCTCCTTCCTTCATGATTAAGGACCAATAAAATACAAGGAGATACACATGACGAATAAGAACCTCTTGAGAAGTATTTCCTACCCTCAAGTTACTTATCTGGAGAGCCTAGTGGGAAGACAGAGTCTGTCCATGGAGAGTCCATCACTAACACAAGGCAACCTGGGCTTGGGGTGAGGCTGGGGGATATCATACTTGGACACATAACTAGGAGGTCAGACAAGTATAGGGCTGCAATGGCCAGGCCCGGCTTTATTATAACAATGAGTCTTGAAGGGAACCCTGGAAGATAAGCAGCATATGCATGGACATGTACTTGGAGGCATGTTACTATTTGAGGCTGCCGGGCAATTATTGAGGTTCTTCTCTTTGCAGTAGCAAGACGCTAATTATTGCCGTTGGCTCTCATAGGCACTATCTAGTTAAAGTTCAAAGAAGAGGGTTTGGGTTTTTTTAAGAGTCCATAAAATTTAGGAGCAACTTAATTTTTATTCATTGTGAATCAATGCAGAAACCAGAATAGACTTAACACATTGTTGATGAGTGTAGTTTTTGGACTCACGACACATTCTCAGCTGGAATCAGGAAGGTGATAAAACTAAAGTAAAATAAGGTCTCAGGTCTCCAGTCCCACTTGTGGTTATAGTTCCGCCCTCACCATCTCGTGATGGGAGCATCTCCAGAAATAGGAAGTCAGCAACACCCAGCCTATTGGGTGTGGGGTCAATCAAATATATGGGGTCTGTAGAAGGTATTTGCAGTCCCATCCCTGAACCTGGGCAACCAGGGCCTATGCCCTGGCTCCAAAGTTTAGATACCCCTAATGCCTCCTCCTCCTGGTTCTGCCCTTCCCCATGGGGTAAGGAGTCCACAGCGCTAAGAGTCTGTGCCCTCCCTTCTGGACAGCACTCTGGGAACCTAAGTCACTAGAATTCCCTGCGCTGCACAGACCTCCTCCCCAAGTCCATCTTCCCAAGGGTGGATAGTGCCAGTAATGTGGACGTACCTGGGCCTAAGAGGTGGCCAAGGGCACACTGTTGAGAGAGAACATGGGCAGAGCTTGGGCTAAATGCTTGAGGCCCCTTAAGGGAGAGATGGAGGTGAAGAAAAAGAAGGTGGGTTAGGAGGACCTCAATTTCTACTCTTGCCTGAACCTTGAAAATATTAAGGGGAGACACCAAAGATTCCCAGCCTCTTGGCAATTGTGACATGCCATCACAAACACCTTCTCTGTGGCCCCTTTCTATTTCTTGTCCAACAGGCTACTGTTGGGTGGCTATGTATTGCTCCACATCTCACATTTCCATGGAGAGAGAGGCATTCTACTTTATCCCCTGGGAGAGAACACCAAAGCTCTCTTCATTCTCTCTCTACTTCCTGCTGGCTCTCTAGAAAAACGTGTCTAGTTAATAATGTTTGGAGGGGAAAAACTATTAAGTGTATAGGGCAGCCCTTCCTGAGCTTGTGAGAGACTCCCTTGCCTATAACCATCACTTTGTCCCTGCCGTGTGGCCGTTTGTAAATCCGATCTGGGGAGGAAGGAGGAGAAAGGCTGCATTTGGCCATAGACCTGGCTGCATTCTCCCTCCCAGCAGCAATCACAGACCCCTCTCGTGGCAGACTCGGTTGTCTTATGCACATGGAGACACACAGGCAACTCCAGCAGGGCAGACTCTGCCATGAACCATTGATGGGTACTAGACAACAGGAAGTAACAAAGGAGAAGGAGGAAGGAAACTTCTCACCAGTTTACGAGAGAAGACAACTAGAACAGGGGTAAGGAAGAAACTTCACTGGGCAACCAGGAAGATAGCAGTGAAAGGAAATCGCTTAGTCTGGAAAGAATATAGGAAAGAAAGATCGAAAGGGGTTGGGCATTAGGAAACCTGGCACTCGTGGGATTTAATGTGGGCCACAAGCAACAGGAGAACATGTTCATGAGAACCTGAACGGACTCAGGGGGCAGACAGCCTCCTGAGGAACAAGGGACTGGACTTCAGAAGAAGGGGCCGGTGACTCCAAGGATCAAGGTTGGCCACAGGGTATAAAAGTCTGTCTTGTGAAGCTTGGTCACGCTGCATTTAATGCCTCCGCTGAGTGCCTATAATTTACCTGTTCTTATCTGTGTGTGCCTTGACACCTGACCCCCCTCTCACTGTAAGCAAAACAACTTCTGGACAGGACTGTGCTTTTGAACCAAAGCCCCAGAGTTAACATCTAAACATGAGGACACCTCTCCCAGGGCCTGTAGGTAGAGGCGATGAAAGTGGCCAGAGGGACCGCCCGATACTGCCCGACAACCTGTGTGTGTTTTTTATTTCTCACCAGAGGATATGTTTTTATTGATTTTTGTAGAAAGGAAGGGAGAGAGGGAGAGAGAGAGAGGAGAGTGAGGATAGAGAGAGGGGAAAAAGGGAGGGAGGAAAGGAGGGAAGGAGGGAGGGTGAGAGAGAGAGAGAGAGACATCGATCAGCTGCCTCCCATACATGCCCCGACTGGGGAAGGAAACCGAAACCTAGATATGTGCCCTGACCAGGAATAGAATCCTCAACCTTGAGACCACACTCCAACCAACTAAGCCACTTGGCCAGGGCTGACACCCTGTGCTTTTTTGTATACATTTATTTATCTAAATTAAAAATGATGGTTTGGGAGGGAAGGGTTGATTTGTTTTAGAATCCCGTCCCCATTTGGGGTTAACTGAAGACAGCTTGGATATCATAAAACTAACACTGGAATTCAAACTAACACATTTGGGATGGTATGTACCCAAGGCTGGAGAGATGAATAAATATGCAAAAGCATGGGAGATGTGAAAAATGGGGAACAAAGAGAAACAGTTAAAGACTGTCCTTGGAGAGGAGACATTTTCTATTTCAATGGAAGCAAGATGATTTTTTTCAATGAAAGGGAGGACAGAAGGGCAGAAGGAAGGATGGAAGGAAAGAGGGAGGGAGGGAAATGATTAAGTAGGTAAACACAGGAGCAAGGAAAAGGGGAAATAAATGTAAAAATATCCTCATCCACATAGAAACAAGGATGTCTTCTGCCTTTCATTCCACCCCTTTATTGGCTATTTTGTTTTAAAGAGCAGCAGGGAATGTCAAACAGCTGTTTTCACAGCTCCTGTCACTGTCAAAGCCGCCTGTGCAGGCTGGCGGCCGGGCACACCCAGGCGGCAGTGCGGGTGGCCCCGCGCTCATGAGCAGATGGGCCCAGTCTGCAGGCAGCGGCAGGAGACAGCGCCTGGCCCCCATCACGCTCCTGGGAGCCAGGAACCAGGACCCCTGGATATGCTGCTGGAGAGAGATAAGCAAACACTCAAGGCAGCATTTCTCTTTCCTGATTTAAAATGTGAAAAGAAAAAAAAAAACACCTAGTTCCTGATTTTTTTAAAAAAGAAAAAAATCACCTAGGGATAATCTTCCCTCAGTGGAAACAGCACAAAAGCACGAAACTCAAACTCAGACCGCATGGCCTTGGGCCCCAAGTCTCCCCGTTCTGAGCTGTGTGGCCTTAGGCAGGTTGTTTCACCTCTGAAAGCCTCAGTTTCCCCATTCATAAAATGGGAGAATACGTCACCTGGTTCTGTAAGGATTACGTAAGGGAAAAGCATAGCTCACAGCCTAATATAGTAGGCCCTCAGAAAATATGCTAAAACTTCATATTTTGTTAAAAACAAAAGGAAAAGAGGGAGAAGGGAGGGAGGAAAAAAGGAGAAAGAAAGAAGAGAACGAGAGAGAGATAACAGATAAAGAGAGACACTGAGATGAGGATGAGGATGGAGGAAGCCGTGCAGGTGAAGGTTTGGTTTCTGGCCCATGTAGGAAGGGACTCCCAGGCTCCCTCCTCTCCCCCGACTCCCTGCCAACAGTGAGGCCATTTGCTGGCATGAAGGTGGACCTATCTCCCCTCCCAAACAGCCTCCAGCAGCCGGCTCTAACCCGACCCAGTCCAGCAGGCCCTGCATCCCAGGAGAGCCCCGAGGAAGGTGCCCTCCTCACTGCACCACGTCGTGTGTGTCTGTGTGGGTGGGAGTGAGGACACGATGGGGAGACAACCAGGAAGGGGAAGAGACAAAAGTACCGGGTTATAAAGGGAGACAGCAGAGGTCAAAGGTGTGGTCAAGGTTGTGGTCAAAGGTCTAGGATTAGGGCCCTGTCCTCACAAGACCAGGGCTCCTGCCAACTCATCAGCACCCTGGTCTTTGTCACTCTTATCCCAGAAGACAGATGCGTGTTTTCTGCAGGACTCGGGCGGCACCCAGTTTCGTCCTTTGCGCTGACCCGGTGCTTGGCAGACTGGAAGCAGGGCGCTGGCCCGGCTGCTCTCACCACCACCTTCTCTGGGGCCCGCCCTGAACACTCGCAGGGCCAAGTGCAAGAGCGTTCACCGTCATAAATCAAGCTAACAAACTGTGAGATAAAATATACTCTCCTTGACAAATGTATCCTCACAGGCTGGAAAGTTTAATTTAGATTCCCAGGTTCCTTGGAGTTCTGCCCTGGCACAGGGAGCTAGGGGAGAGAGGACTTCTCGCCCCAGCATGCTCCCCACGTCTTCCCACCCTTGAGGGACCACACACACACACACGTGGACATTCAACCCACGTGTCCAAGCTCTGCCCACACCTCCCCATGACACAGTCCAGTAAAGGATGTGCTGGGGAGATGCTTACAGACACAAGAAACCATCTTGGGGCCACCTGGGCAAGAAATGCAGGTTCCCAGGCACCTGTGTACAAGGGGGGGTCACGGGCCTTGGATGGGCATATCCTCTTGGCCCCATGGGGAAGATTACAGGTCAAAGAGGCAGAGTGGGCCCCTCTAAAGTGCAGGGTCCAGAGCTTCCTGCAGAGCCCCAGGGGCACCCTGACCACTGAACAGCACACCCACGGGCACCCCAGGAGCACAGAGGGCATTTCCCTTGGATCTGCTATACCTGGTCTCTCGCTCACCCTACCCTTCCAGACACCGTCTTAGCTGCTCCAGCCAGAAACTGAGTCGCTCTGGCCCCAGGCCCTCTGGGAAGGACTGCAGGACATAGAGAGGGAATCCAGGTGGGAGACTGAGGCAGGGTTAGCAGAGCCGGGACTGCTGAGGCAGTTCCCACGGTTAAGCAGATTTAATGGAGCGTTTCTGCTGTGCTTTTCAGTGTTGTGGCTCCTAATAGGCTCCCCTGGCAGGCCGCGCAGGGCTCACGCTGCCTCCAAGCAGCTGCCGAGCGAGGGAGTGAGGGAGTGAGCAGCTCGTTTGCAGGCCACGTGCCTGTCGCCTTCTCAGGAGCCATCAAGGCACATCCTGGAACAGGATCCCAAGAAGGCTCACAGTTTAGTGTAATTCATCAACTTCACAGCTGCTGCTTGGGAGGGAGGGGGCCTGAGAAGACAGCGCCTTCCCCAGGCCAGAGAGCGAGTGAGCCCAACAAGAGTGGCAGGCCTGCAGCGGGCCCCTGGCATTGCCTCCAGCTTGTCAAAGGCCTGGCGGCTCCCCAGAGGTGGTCTGCCACTTGCCCAGACCTCTGCTGGCCTTGAGGGTGCTGGGAGGCTGGAAACTTGGGGAGAAAGCCAGGCCTTTGGGGTCCGGTGGACTGGATTCACATCTCCTACATCATCCACTGTGTGATCCACAGCAAGTTACTTCAGCTCTCTAAGCCTCTATTTGTCCATCTGTAAAATGGAGGCAAAAGTAATTCCTACTCCTAGGCCTGATATTCATCTAGGGCTGTGCCAGTTTTGAAAAGATTGAAACATTTGGTAAAGCACAGCGGTTCTCATAATGTGGTGTCTAGACCTGCAGCGGCAGCAGCACTGGGAACTTGTTAGACATGCATGTTCTGGGCTCCACCCCAAACCCACCAAATCAGGGACTCCAGAAGTGGGGCCAGTGATCCATGACTTTCAACTAGCCTTCCAGGCGATGCTAAAGCAGGCTAAAGTTTAAGATCCCCTGGTCAAGGCCCCCCCGCCACCTCACCCCAGTGTGTCCGCCAACCTGTCTTCTAAAGTGACTGAACCCTTCTGCATTCCCACCAGCATGAGTGACAGCTCCTGTTGCTCCACACCCTCGCCAGCACTTGGTGTTGGCAGTGCTTTGAATTTGGCCATTCTAGCAGGTGTAGTGGTATCCTGTAATTTGCATTCCCCTGACAACACATGACGTGGAGCATCTTCTCATATGCGCATTTGCTTCTACACCTTCTTTACTGAGGTGTCTATTCAGGTCTTTTACCAATTTTTTTAAATGAGGTGATTTCCCATTTGTTATGCTTTATGAGTTCTTTGAATAACAGTCCTTTTTCAGATGTGTCTTTTGCAAATATTTTTCTCCCAGTCTGTAGCTTGTCTTCTCATTCTCTTGGGGTTGGCTGGTGATTTCTGTTCAATTTTGTTTTGTTTTAGTAACATAGAGAAATGGGGTAAAAATAGTAACTCTTTAGGAAAAGGTGAGTGTTACAAGAACTCCCACATGCCTCACAGTTTAAGTTCTCCCAAGGTCCACGCAGGCCCGATAGCTCTAACAAGGCCCCTGGCTCCTGTCCCTATCTCCACATGTCTCCAAAGACAAAGCTCTGTCCTCAGATAAGGAATTCTCCAGCCAAACATCCCCAGAACAATTCTCCGCTTCAATGGACAAGTAATCAGTTTCTTAACCCTTTGGGGACCACTGACCTCTGCGAATCTGAACAAAGCTGCAGTTCTCTCCCGAGGAGGATGCACAAACACATCAGCACACACTTTATATGCCAGCTCAGGTGTCCACACACCTCTGAGGCCCCTGCAATGCTCAGTGACCCCCATACTAAGAGACTCCACTGGAGAGGGAGAGAGAAGAAAGACCGGAGATGCTATTGGGGCATCAAGGAACAAAGTACTAGGCATTTTCTTTTCAAAGTAAAACCCAAACTCACACTTCCTGCCTTCAAAGCCCCCTAGGCTCTCCCAGTGCCTTGCTCTGTTGAAATTGTGGGAGGAAATTAAGAAGTACCAGTGGCCAGAGCTTGGAGAGGTCACCCAGCCCTGGTCACACTGACCTCATGCAACCCAGAACCAAAGCAAATGAACTGTCCACCCACTGCCACTCCGGGTGATAGGCACTGTGCTAAGCTTTCTCTCTAAAGGACCATATAGCAAATATGTTAAGTTTTGAGGGCCATAGTTTGTGTGACAGAAATTATGGCCCTCAAAACGTAACATATTTGTTATATGGCTCTTTAGAGAGAAAGCTTGCCAACTCCTGGTCTTTGGAATCATCTTGCCCTTCCCTGGGTCATTAGGAGGACACGTGAGGTAATGGTAGGGACAATACTCTGAACTCTTTGGTATAAGAAGTGACCAACACATCCTTCACAGACAGAAGGATGATACGGGAGCAGCCTGCTCCTAATTGTCCCTCGGTCACTCAACATCCCAGGCCCAGAGGAGGCGGGTGGGGCACTGACTAGCAAGAGCCATCGCTAGTTACAGGTCGAGGGCCCGTGTCAAAAGGGGAAATAGCTGGGCCCAGACACCGCAGGCAGTGGTGATGGTGAGCTCTGCCTTCCCCCGAGCAGTTGCTCGCTGATCCATCTGACCTTTCAGTACTTACTAAGTACCCACTGTGTCAGGCTCTGGGTGGGTGTGTGCTCACAGGGAGTCCAATTCTCATGTGCTGTGCTTTCATGTTCTCTAGGCTTTGCTGCCTCGCACGGCAAGCCACCATAGTCACGTCTTAGGAGGCGCACACGAGGGGATTGAAGAAAGCTGCCCCCCTACTTTTCTCTCTTCCAGCTCTTCGCAATCTGCCCCCACTCTATTACAGAGCAACTTGCTCAGCAAATAGCACCAGATATGGAAATGTATATGTATAAAATAAGCCCCAAGTTCTTTTATTTCACCTGGATTAAATGGCACTTAATGAAAAAAACATGAAGTAAAGAAGCTGTTGACACGAGGGATACAAAAGGTTGGGTTAGCATGAGCCTTTGCATAAACAGAGGAAAAAGGTTAGAAAACATTTACATATCAGATACAAAACTTAGGCGAAATCCATACTTTTTCTGTATATCAGCATCATAAAGTTGAGTTTCCATCTAAGTTTAGACATGAAAGGGGCAGAACTTTCCTCTAACATTGAAGGGTTTAAGAGGTCTAGACCTGTTGACTCGTAACCATGACACCATTAAAGTTTGCTCCAGAAGACAGCGTGTTGAAATGTTTGCTGTAGAAAATTGTTCACTTAAAGAAGCTAACCTGTGTTTATCAAGGGATGTTGAGTTTTCTCACCAGCCTTGCTATAATTAATACACCAATGATGACCTCACTGGTCTTGTTATAATTCAACCATTGAAAAAGACTCAGCGGAGCCTCTTAAAATTAGGAACATGACTAAAAGCATTCCTTCCCTCAAAAAAAAGAAAAAGTAAAATAAACAAGTGGTTCTAACAGATTAACTTCAACACATCATGTAGAATCTCAATTTTCCACAACAGGAGAATCCTCTTGTAAGGAGGTTTAATGAGAGCACGCCTGAAGATTGTTCCCTCTGTACTGCCAACACGTGGGTACAATGGCAGGTCTCTAGGGCATATTCCTAGAGGCTCCGCCACTGATCATTCCTCCTACTTCACCCCAAGTCTGTGGAAAACACAAAAAGTGCATCTTCTCCAGGAGCCACTAGCCTCCCTGGAGCTCAGCCCCATAGAAAGGCTCTGGGAGAGCTGGCGGGAGGCTGCAGGGGGTGGAGCCGAGGGAGGTCTCAGCTGTTCTCTGGCTCAGCCCAGGGCCTCCCCAAGCCAGGATTGCCACTGCAAATGCCCGTTGCTTTTTAATACACATTCTCCTCCCACTCAGGATCAGAGCAATGGTGCTGGCTGCTGCTGAAAGCTTTTTGGGTTAGACACAAATATTAATAGAATGACAACTGGAACATAACAAATATAGCATTACTATGCCAGGCGTCTCTCAGGGGAGCTGGCTAGCTGGCCCCAGCAGAGCTGTCGGAAAAGCATGTGGCAGCATCCATCCCAGCCTCCCAGGCCAGGCACACCAGAGGGGAAGGGACGACTTCCCTCCCGACCCAGCCTGCACAAAAGCCAAGCAGCAGAGTCTGCTGAAGGTGTGGCTGTGTGGCTCCAGGAGGAGACTCGGAGTAGGGCGACATTTTGAAAGATCAATTGCTCAATTGAAAACAGTTGAAACCATCCTCAATTTCTAGGCTAGGCTAAGCTGAGAATCAGCTAGGTACCAAAGATGCTTCGAATCCTCATCGAATCCAGACACCGTGGGGCCAAAGGCCACCCTCCCTCCCCACAATGAGAATACCCAACTCAAGATAAAAAGCTCCAGGGAGGAAACTTCTACCTCCCTCCCCTTTCTTTCCGTATTTGACTTTCTCAGCTTCTTCCCCCTCTTCTTCTTCCTCTCCCCTCCTTTCTTCCCCTTCCGTCTCCCCAGTACTCACGGTGCCCCCTCCCCATTTCCCCATTTCCTTTTCCTGGTGGCCTCTACCTGTTGACCTGAGCCTTCACATCCACACTCACTGAAAAGCATTTCTCCCAAACTCAGAAGAAAGACCTGCAAATCTGGGGGGCTGACACCACGAGCACCAGGACACAGCCAAGGGTCACCTTTCTCAGCCTCCCTGGGGGAGAGGACTCTATCTCTACCCCGCTGAGAAGGCTGCAAGGTACAGTGTGAAGGACACAGGCTCTAAGTCAGAGAGACTCTAGTTTGAATCCCGACTCTCACAGTTACTAGCTGTGTGATCCTGAGCAAGTTACTCCACCTCTCTGGGCCTCAGCTTCCTCATCTGTAAGACCGGGAATAGTGACCCCTATCTCAGAGTGGTTGTAAAGATTCAGAGAGCATCTGGCCCATGACTGGTGACCAATGGAGTGGGTCTATTCCTTTTTCTTCCCTCTCCCCTCCATAAGTCAGGAGTGTGACTCCCTGATTATCTGTGGCTTCCTTGGAGAAATAGCCCAGAATACTGTGTCAGGATCCATCCATATTCCACCTCACTCCCTGCCCAGATCATAGAACATCTTACAGGGTGTTCTGTCTTCAATCAGGCCTCTTCTAGGCCAGGTCAGAAGACCAAAGTTAAGACTCAAATGGGATCAGGCTCCGGGAGTAGCTGCATGAGAAGGGAACAGAATTCTAGGTGGTTCACATGGTAACCAAGGTCTCTCAGGGCCTGTGGACAACTGATTCAATTTCATCTCCCTTTTTTAGCCCTGGAGTACTTGGCCCTTGAGCAGCTGATGCTCGGACAGCTGGCCTCAGTCCCGCAGGCCCACAGAATGACCCTGTGCTGGCTGCTGCTGCCCAGAATCTATCCGGAGATGGGCCTGCTCCTCCAATCATGAGAGTCCATCAGGGCTCCCCTTCCTGAAAGGACTCTCGCCCCTGGCACCAGGCATGCACATCTCCATGCAGTTAGACCACTGGATATTTTCTAAGGGTCTGCCCTGGTCCCTTTTCCATCCTTCAGAAAATGCAGGGACTATAGAGCCTGCGAAAAATCTACAGCTGTGCATTCAGAAGGTTTTTAGAATAAAAGCGATGACAATGATCAGTAACATTAGAATAACACTTTGAAGTTTCTGCAAAACCTTTATCCATTTAAACGTTGTCAAAGTAAGCTAACTGCTATAACAAATGGCCCCAAAATTTCAGCGCCTTAGCACGATGAAAGGATTTCTTGTTCTCGTCACATTTTGATGCAGACAGGCCGAGAGGAGGGGAACTCTATCCCATGTAGACACTGGGAACCCCGGCTATCTTCACCTTCTGGCATTGCCATCCCCTAGGACAGTGATGGCGAACCTGTGACACGCGAACTCATTTTTTTGGTTGATTTTTCTTTATTAAATGGCATTTAAATATATAAAATAAATATCAAAAATATAAGTCTTTGTTTTACTATGGTTGCAAATATCAAAAAATTTCTATATGTGACACGGCACCAGAGTTAAGTTAGGGTTTTTCAAAATGCTGACACGCCGAGCTCAAAAGGTTCGCCATCACTGCCCTAGGACCTCCAGGTCCTTCCCTTCCAGAGCCCAGACAGGGGAAGATTGAGCATGGAAGAGCCTGGGGGAGGTTTCTATGGGCCGGGCCTGGAAGTAAGGAACATCAATTCTACCTACAGTCATTGGGCAGACCTCAGTTGCACAGCCCATCTAATTCCAAGGGGGGACCAGGTGCTCAGGAGGAAAGGAGACAGGAACTGGTAAACAGCACACTATCTTTGCTACAAAACCATCAGACAAGAATTTTTTCCCCCAAAGCATGAAACTAAGGCTCACAATGGCTGACATGCCCAATACCACTGTCAGTAAATAAACAGAAGCAAGACCCGAACCCAAGCCTTCTAGCTCCAGTCCATTCTTTCTCTCATGGAGAATCTCTCCCTCTTGTGGATGCATATCGCTGAGTACATTAGAGTCTTAAGGATGAATTGGGGTTTTCCATTTGTTTTTTGGCTCCCTAAAGCCAAAGCCTGCCCGCTATTTCTCTTTGGATCCCCCGTATACAGTGCAATGCCTCCGAGGAGCCCAATAAATCCTCATTGAACGATTTATTGATGAACTGAGAGACTGGAAGTTGTACCCACCAAAAAGCTGATGCCTCTAAACTTATTAAGGTCAGTGTTCTTAATCTTTTCTTGGTTCCTTCATTTCAAAGTAAAATTTCTTTAAGAAAAAAAATCCCATCTCTCCTGGTGGAACCACAGCGAGAAGGATTTGTCCATCCCTATGTGCAGGGGTAGTGGTAAGAGCAAGATCAAGAGGAGAGATGAAGATGCTGTGTGAAAGACATTGTCAACACTCATGCAAAAACTCTTAAGAGAAACTGAATCAAGAGTGTGGACCTAAGCCTCAGGCTATAGAAAGTCTAAGGGTCATTCAACACACAGGCACCAAGAAACCAGTCTGAGAGTGGAAGCAAGCCAAAAGCCAGGCAGCCGATCCAGGAAGATCTGGCAGCAAGCTGCTAAGTGTCCCTGAAAATTCATCACAGGGAATGAGTGCAGCCATCGACCCTGTGGGTTGACCCCAGGGTGTCCTAAGGGACACAGATAGAGTGGGAGACCAGTTGCGTCTGGGATCACTCACAAACTCTTTTAGCTGGTGCTCCAAAGGAAGCCACTTTTCTTGTCTATCCCCTGCCAAACCAGAGTGAGACCCAGGGGCTTTGAGAGTTTGATGACCTGAGGAAGTTCAGAAGGACATGAGCACTATCTGGGCAAACAGGGGACGCACTAGTCCCACGTTGTTAATTAATACAAATCTGTTCTGTTTGCAGGAATAAACATCTTCCTCACCAGAGGACTCCACAACACGTTTAGCGAGCACTTTCTACACAGTAGACACAGTGGATAGGACAATGTATTAATGAGCGAGGCTACATTTTGGTAACCAACCCCCCAGTGTTCAGTGATTGAAGACACAAGAGGCTGGCTTCTGCCTCGTGTGGCAGCCCAGGGAGGATATGCAGGTCCTCCACCACTGTTCCGGGGCCCAGGCTGCCAGCTTCCAGGGTGGCAACATCATGCCTTTAGGTCTTGTCGGTAGCAAGTGGCAAAGGAGAAAGGAGACACTCTCTGGTCCTGGAGTGGCACCTTCCAGCAAGAGAGATGACCTCTCCTAACTACAGAGGCCGCGAGGAGCAGGGAGCCAGCGCCCTCTCCAGATGTCCTCACCCTCAGTCAGCTCCGCTGATTAGTCACACAGTTGCCACATTCTGGTGGTGAGGTGCAGGCCAGCTCTCCAAGCTGGTCCCTGGGCTCAGCCCTCACCCTCGCCATGGTTCCCACAGCTCCTGCAAAGGTAGATTCATCACCCACCTTCAAATCACCCCTTACTCCTTCAGTCAACATATAATTATTGATTTTGTCTGTATGCCAAGCATGGGGACACGGCGACGTATAAGCCACATGTGGTCAGTGGCTCCCTGGAACTCACATTATATGTGCAGGAAAACAGAGGTCAACCGATTATTAAACACGTGATTTCCTAAAGTAGTAAGAATTTTAAAGGAAATAAAATAGAGTCTTTTTATGAATGAAAGGTAGAGAGCTACTTTGGACAAAGAGGTCAGAGAAACCCTCTGAGACCTAAGAGGAGAGAAGGAGCAGTCACATAGGGTGCAGGGAGGTCTGCACCAGATGGTCAGTCTCAAGGCGTTGGGGCAGGAATGGCCTGAAGACAGGGACACCAGTGTGGCTGGTGCCTCAAGGGATGGGATCAGAGAGGTCTATATGGTAAAAGGTCATTGATCACTCAACACATGTTTATTGAGCACTAACAATGAGCCCAGAGACTGAAGATACCACTGTGAAGACACAAATCCCTGCCCCCATGGAGCTTACATGCACTGGGGGACATACAGCCAACACAATGAGTAAACAGCCTCGCATCAGGTAGAGGTGAGAGGTCTGAAGGAGATGATAGGAGAGCAGGGTGATGGGGCTGCTGTTGCAGAAAGGCAAGGCCACTGCTGAGGAGAGGGGAGACCTGGGGAAGAGAGGGGACAGGCACTCGAGAATCTGAGGGAGCAGCATACAGAGAGCTTGTGGGGTTGCCTGGCAAAGCAAAGGATACCCGGTTACATTGAAATTCAGATAAGCAAATCCTGCCTGGGCATACTTATACGAAAACATATTCATCGTTTACCCAAAATTAAATGGAACTGGGCACCCAGTACTTTTATTTGCTAAATCTGGCAACCGCAAGAGAGAGCGAACAGAAGGTATGAACTCCCTCAGGAGGGTCATGCTTGGCGAGGTCCAAGCACAGCACTGCGGTTCCTGTGGGGCGAGTCATGGGAGGTGGGGCAGGAGGTGGTGACAGAGGTCAGAGCACAGGGGCCACAGGAGCCAAGGCAAGCATTTTGGACTTTATTCTAAGTGGAATGGAAGACCCAGGAGGATTCTGAGCAGTATGTGCAGGACAGAAACAGAAGGCACAGAGCTGCATCCCCTCTCCAGGAGGGTCAAATGGAGGAGGTCGAATATCAAGCTTATTCGGGATCCTGCTATACTACACCTGCCACCGTGGAGCCATAGAGATGGGAAGTAGGGAGTTAGGGGACCACCAGCTCACAGGGGACCATCGTTCCACAGGCAGATACCCTCTCCCACTCCCACATCTCTCATCTGCTCCAGGCCTCCAATCAGAGCGTCCAGAGCTCAGGCTGTCACTACCTCCTCGTCCTCCAGGGAGGCATCTGCATGAGACAAATGCCTCTCCTCCTCTCTGGCCCCAACTGCTCTTCTTTTGAGTTTTGGGTCACGACAGTGGGAGAGAAGGAGTTGGGTTTATTTGGGTCCAGCCCCTACTGTGGATTCTTTCCCCATCACCAGCAGCGCTGTGCCTACAGACTGGGCTCCTGGTGCTCCAGCTGTCGGCTTTTATCAACAGCAAGAGTAAATACAGGCAGATGCTGGCTGTTCCCAGGATGCTTTGCAAAGCTTCTAACACTCAGCTTGAAAAAGAACATTTTCTGGGATTGATTCTGTAAGAATCCAGATTCCAGCTGAGAGGGGACAAGGAAAGAGCTGGGGCAAGGGATCCGGCCCTTAAAGATGAGAGGGAAGGAGGTTTCTTTCTGACTCTTAAGAAGCTCCGGGCCTCAGTTTCCAATAGAGGCATTCAATTCCAGTTTCAGTGGATGAAAGATCTTCTAGAAAGAGTGTTGACTCAGGAATTGGTGTGAGTCATGGATCTGCCTAGAAGACATTCCCCAGTGATCCGTCTCTGTCTTTGACTTTGTCCTATACAGCACCTACTTCAATAGCTTGAATAAAAGCACGCCATTTAAGTTTAAGGATGACTGCAAACAAAGGGGTAGTGTGATATGGAGTAGGGGGGAGGATGCGGAGTCAGTAGGTAACCTTGGGCAACTTGCTTAACCACTCACTCTGAGCTGCAGTTTCTGCATCTGTAAAATAGATAACAAATCCTGCCTCTCTAGATTGTTCTGAAGATTAACTGAGATGCCCTGTGAGAAGCACCTAACCCAATGTCTGGCAAAAGGACACACTCAATAGGGAGTAGTTGTTTCCCCTCAGTTTTGTCATCTGTAAAATGGGGACAATAAATGTATAAATGTGATTAAAACCTGAAACCCAACTGACTCTGGGAAGGAAGATAGTTGTTGGATAACTACCATGAACTAGAATAATAGACCAGAATCAAGAAAGTACACATTAATTATTCACAGTGGCCAAGACATGGAAACAACCAAAGTGACTGTCAATAGATGATTGGATAAAGATGTGTACATATATGTACAATAGAATACTACTCAGTCATAAGATGAAATACTGCTGTGTTCAACAACATGGATAGCTCTTGAGAATATCATCCTAAGTGAAATAAGTCAAGAATCATATTATTTTATTCATATGTAGAATATAAAACTGAAAACAACAAACAAACAAAAACTCACAGACACAGACAATAGTATGGTGATTACAAGAGGGTTGGGGGAAGGTGGTAGAGGGTAAAGGAGGTCAAACATATGGTGACAGGAGACTTGACTTTGGGTAATGAATACACAATGCAATATACAGATGTCATGCCAATAAATTTAATAAAATTTTAAAAAGAAAATGCCCATTAATAAGCCATGCAATTAAAAATTAATAACAGCACAGAGAATACAAGCTTGATACCAATTCCAGTGAAAAAGACCCAAGAGTTTTCATTAGCCACGAGCTCAGCTTGAAGCAAGAGTGGGACACATTCACCACGAGGAACTTATGCAATCATAGATTACATAATAATAATTAGCATATATTAAATATTTGCTATGTCCCAAGTGACACTCTAAGTATTGTACTTTACTCATTTAATGCCCCCAACAACCCTACGAGCTGCTACTTCTTTCACTGGTTTACTGATGACAAAAGTGAAGCAGAAAGACGTAAATTGCCTGGTCACAGAGCTTGTTAACAGCAACAGCAGAGCTGTGAACACTTCAGACCATATCTGGAGCTACCGGGTCAGTTCTGAGTACCACATCTGATACAGCCATGTTGTCCCTACCCTGATGTCACCCAGCCTTCAACTCTTCTATGCCAACAGGTCAGGAGGGGGAGGCTAAGGATTCCATGGCTTAGAATTAAGCCACCCACTCAGGCCCAGGCTCTATAGGCCAAGCCATGACATCACAACATCCACAGTGTCCTTCAGGTCATCTCACTGCCCATAGGACAGACATTCTGCCTCACAGAAGGGCCCTGGGTGCCCTATTTGCCCCTGAACTGTCACACCTCCTCCCTCTCTCCTCTCCCACAGCCCATTCAACTGGTCCCCCTGAGTTAAGGCTACCTGCCATTTAAAATAACCGTACAGCCCTGGCCAGTGTGTTCTCAGTTAGTTGAGTGTCATCCCATACACTGAAAGACTTCGGTTCAATTCCCAGTCAGGGCACATGCCCAAGTTGTGGGCTCAATCCCCAGTTGGGGTGTGTGTAAAGGCAGCTGATCTATGTTTCTCTTTTTTCTTCTCTCTCTCTCTCTCTCTCTCTCTCTCTCTCTCTCTCTCTCTCTACTTTCCTCTCCCTCTCCCTCTCCCGCTCCCTTCTGCTCTCTCTATAATCAATAAAAATGTATTTTTTTAAAATAAAATAAAATAAAATGAGGGTACAGAAGAATGAGGCAGGCTGGACAGTTCTTTGAAATCTCTTGTCTTCTCTTAAAAGTTCTTGCAAGAGGGGAAGGAAGGAAGGGGAAGAGGGTGGAGGGGAAACAATAATAACAAGCAAAAGAACAACTTTTATAGCACTCAGTATGTGCCCGGCGTGGTTTTAAACATTTTAAGAATGCTAACTCATTAAGCCATCACAATAGTCCTATAAAGTATGTGTTATTAGCATCCCCATCTTACATCACGAAAACCAAGGTTCAGAGAGGCTGTGCTACTTGCCAAGTTCCCACAGCGACAGTTGTCAGAGTCAGGTTTGAACCGAGGAAATGTGGTTCCAGGGGTGTGACCTTGACCATGTCACTCTTCTACCTTCCTGGGTAGCAGGAAGGGTGCTAGCCAGGTGCATAGATCATCTAACTTAATTTCACTGTTAAAAGTAGTTACTATTGCTCCTATTTTCAGAGGAGGAAAACAGAGGCTGAAAATAGAGAGGCATCCCCAATGTCAAACTACTGGTAGGGAACTGAGGTAGGACAGTAACACCGTCTGTCAGCTCTCCCAACCACACCTGGCCCTCTGATTAATAGGCACCAGGACTCAGGACCCGCCAGAGGATGCTGGGTACCAGCTTAGAGCAGCAGGACCAATTGATTCCATCTGCCATGTCCAGAGGCTATGAGCCAAAGGTATCCTGGCCTGTCTTGGGTTGAGTGGGCCGAAGAGATGGATGGTTGGTCAGATCTCAGGGTCATGGCAGGGTGTCAGTGCCCTGCCAGGAACAATGTCCCCAAGACAGCAGTTTCCTCTCCAACCTGCCACTTCTCCCCCACAAATGCAACCATGCCTGGGCTCGGAGTCACAGTGATAAATTCCAGTCTGATGGCAAAACTCTCGGGCCCCATCCCTGTCTGCCTATTAAGCTGCAAGACCTTTCCCTGGCTCGCCAGAGAAAAGCTCGGAGGAAAAGGAAAAAGACTGCGTTTCCAGAACATTAACCTTCCATTGCCACTACTGCCCGCCAATCTCCCTGCTAATCACTTGAAGGAGAGAAAGCCAACACTTCGGACAGAGCCTGGGGTGGGGGCTGCTCATTGCAGCTCTGCCTGCTCACACCCCTTGTCCTTTCAGCAGGAAGGGGCCTGGGAAGGTCAACTCATCTTCTCCTGCCCGGGCCCCTACTCACCTCACACAGAGAAAGAAACCTGGCCCCACCAAAGGGACCATTCTCCCTCCATATTTGGTGACTAAAATATCAACCAGAGTTTATTCCAGAGACAGCAAATATTTAGTGAGCACTTTCCACGTGTCAGACACTCCAACCCTCTGTCTCCAAAGTTTATAATCAGGGGCTTAAGCAATAAGGACCAAGGAAGGGAGGGGTCCTCTGATTTAAGGATGTAAACACTGAAAATCTTTCTCCCAGACCCCAACTCCACCGCCTACACCCACAACCTGCAAAGCACATTCTTTGTGCCTCCTTTTCCAGCTGGATGGGACTGGGAACGAGTTTCATGTATGGAGCAGGCTGACCCAACACAAAGGTTCCGTGGAATCCACCCAGCAGTGGAAAGCAGTGAGGTCACACAACTGAACATGCATTTAGGAGACCGGGTCCCAGTGTGAATCTGCACAAGTCACCCAACCACAGTGATTCTGTTTCATTATCTGTAAAATAGGGTTAATAATACCATCAACTTCATAAATTTCTCATCCCATTCAAGTCTCTTTAAATAAGTGCTCACAGTGCATACGACAAGAGCACATTTTAGAAAAGGCTCAACAAAAGGAACGGCCACTTTTACACACTGCTGGTAGAAGTAGAAGTTGGTACACCCTTTTGGGGGTTGGAGAGAGGTTGGCAATATCTTTATTTCTGTTGTATTCTAGGTCATTCTTCAGAGAAACTTCCCGATCACCAATTCTCTCTTCATCTGTGTCTAATTTATTAGCACATCCATTGAGTCATTAATTTCAATGATTATACTTTTTTATTTTCTAAAAGTTGTATTTGTTTCTTTTGTATCTTACTAGGTTGTTTTGATAGTATTTTGTTCTATCATTATACTTCCAATATTCTCTTTTAGTTCATATACAAATTAAATACATTTCTTTTATATTCTATTTGGATATAAATACAGGTCATTACAGTCTTCGAGGAATTTGTTGATTTTGTGTGTGTGTTTTATTGATTTTGAGAAAGAAAGAGAGAGAGAGAGAGAGAGAGAGAGAGAGAAAGAAACATCAATTTGTTGTCCCACTTATTTATGTATTCATTGGTTGATTCTTATATGGGCCCTTACCAAGGCCAGGGATCGAACTCGCAACCTTGGAGTATTAGAACGACACTCCAACCAACTGAGCTATTATTACTGAGTCTCTTTCAGGGTAATTTATTTCCTCATGTGTTTGCTGAATTTTGGTTGTGAGGTCCATGTCCCTTGAATTTCTCTGTGGTAATTCTCTGAAGCCAAGGTTTAAAGTATATTTTATCAAAAAGGATTTGTTTGTTTTCAAGCACTGGGGGTCTCACCAATCCAGGACACTTCAAATTTTCAGAATGAAATTTTAGGTAAATTCAGATTTAAGATTAGGAATTCTCCAACAAAATATTTTCCTTTATATTTTTTTCTTCTAGTCCAGTGATGGCGAACCTTTTGAGCTCAGCGTGCCAGCATTTTGAAAAACCCTAACTTAACTCTGGTGCCATGTCACATATAGAAATTTTTTGATATTTGCAACCATAGTAAAACAAAGATTTATATTTTTTATATTTATTTTATATATTTAAATGCCATTTAACAAAGAAAAATCAACCAAAAAAATGAGTCAGAGGTGACACGCGTGTCATAGGTTCGCCATCACTGTTCTAGTCCATCAAAAGTCAAGGATGACAAACAAGTATCTTCACCAACTTTCTCTTTATGTTGAAATGTTTTCTACTTCTTCTACTGGGAGTTTTTTCCTTCAGGGATCCTGGTTTTGTGTGAAAATTCAGCCTGCTTGGGCCCTGGGCTCTATCTCCCATCTGTCCTGTACACGGCCTGTATTACCTATTAAGCCCAATTAGGCTCCAAGACAAACACTAGCTCCACAGCTCACTAATTCTTTTTAATTGATGTTTCCTTGTTTTGTTTTCTTGTCTCTAAGAAATTCCCTTTATTTTGTGCCAACTCAACCATGCACTCATGCATTTTATAAAGGGGGCAGGAACATATATGTATTCCATCATTTCGAAGCATACTGTCCCTAGAGGAGTTTCATGGAACATCTAGTTCACTATATTTGATGAAACGATAAGTGTGATATTTATTGGCAAGGGAAAATGTCAACATAAGGGGTGGATATAAAAAATTAAGTTATATAACAGTGTTCTCTCCGGATCATGGGTTGTTGGATGATGCTTGTTTTGCCTTTGTGCTTTTTCCATGTTGTTTTAATTTACTTGCAATGGGAATTTATTACTTAAACAAAAACAGTTTTCTGGACTCTACTCACACTATTATGCAGATATAGAAAACAGTTGTGGCTTTTTTATTTCTCTGTAACATGCTTAGTCTCATCTACTTACCTACCCTTTACTGTATCTACTGTGCCATGTTGAGGGGACTATAAGGTTGGAGATGCTAAGCCTCATGTTCTTGGATTCCTTCACATCATGTGAGTATTTCTACAGTGTCCGTGGTTGGGCCCATGGGAGTGGAAAGCAAGGAAACTGCATTCTGACTCTATTGTCCTCCCATCTTCTCGTTCTTCCTCCATTTCCCTCAGGTGAGAAGGGGTGAGCTTCCCAGGCAACTTCCATCATATCATAGTCTGAATTATCTCTACCCTACTGTCTATAAGGAAAGTCTATGATCATAGTATTAGGGAGGTAATAAATTCAGAAATGTTTTTCCTTTCTTCATAAAACCTTCCTCTAAAGCAGCAGTTCTCAACCTGTGGGTCTCGACCCCTTTGCTGGTCGAACGACCCTTTCACAGGGGTCACCTAAGACCATCGGAAAACACATATATAATTACATATTGTTTTTGTGATTAATCACTATGCTTTAATTATGTTTAGTTTGTAACAATGAAATTGGGGGTCACCACAACATGAGGAACTGTATTAAAGGGTTGCGGCATTAGGAAGGTTGAGAACCACTGCTGTAAAGGCTCTTTTGTCCTAATGGACTCAAAAACAAGAGGCTGCCTTTGACATTTAAAGCTAAACAATGACCTCTTTGTTCTACGTGGTCCCTGCCCTTCCTGAACACTGAGCTCTCTGCTCTCCTGGGTGGAGGGCTCCAAGGAAAACCAGATTGACAGGATGTGGATATGCGTTCCAAATATACTCTGAATATGTTATCTATTCCCTTTAGGCAATTAAAGTATTTCCTCAAGAAATACCATCATTGGCCCTGCGGCGTGGCTCAGTGGTTGAGCATCTACCTATAAACCAGGAGGTCAAGGTCGGATTCCCAGTCAGGCACATGCCTGGGTTGTGGGCTTGATCCCCAGTGTGGGGTGTGCAGGAGGCAGCGATCAATGATTCTCTCTCATCACTGATGTTTCTATCTCTCTCTCCCTCTCCTTTCCTCTCTGAAATCAAATGTATGTACTTTAATACCATCATTGGGGGAGAGAGGGGCTGGGTGAAAAAGGTGAAGGGATTGAGAAGTACAGACTGGCAATTACAAAACAGTTATGGGGATGTAAATATGGTACAGGGAATACAATCAATAACATTGTAATAACTATGCATGGTGCCAGGTGGGTACTGGAAATATCAGAGGGAAGACTTTGTCAAGTATATGATTGTCTAACCACTATGCTGTACACCTAAAAATAATGCAAAATAATACTAAATGTAAACTAAAATGTAATTGACATTTTTAAAAATTCTTTTTTAAGTACCATCATTGTCATTGACTCATTGTTGAGTTCACCTCCAGCTTGCCTATTAAGAATACACCTCATTCTTCCTCCAGGTCTCAGTCCCAAATACTCAATCTTCCCTCTTTACAGACAGCTCAGTTTAAACCCATTTTTCTGGTTTTGAACTTGGCAGTACTTCCAGGGCGTGAGTTCCTGCACGTCCCTCATGATAGAGGGAAAGACAGAGTTCTCTGCGACCCGTTCCCTCTCCCCACGTCAGGACAGAGCATCACACAGGGATGCTGTAAGACATGCAAATGTATCTGAAGTCACTTTGCAAACTGTACAAATATCAAGTGCAATCTCAAGAAAGACACCTTCTCAAACAGCTGAGAAGGGTACTTCCTAACGCTGCCTCTCTAGGTACTTGTCCGAGGGGCCAGGAAGGGTAACATCTGTATCAGGAGGTCGGCTTCTTTAAGTCACTGAAGAAAAAGGATGGAGCAAGAGGGGCACCTGTGCATAGTCATTTTTAGGTGCATCTCATCTGCCTAGACTACCACTGGCTTCAGGCGTCGGTGGCTAGAGCAGAATTGGAGGACCCCGTTTAGGAAATGCACCCAGAAATGTCCGAGTCTCAATGTGGAGACAGTGGCAAACCCGAACCCCAGGACCTTCAGGCAGCAGCACACTTCGTGGCCATGGGCAGAGATCCACCAGGCCGCTGTCCAAGTTCATTCTGCTGGGTAGAAGAGGAGTTGATTTATGTCTCCAGCAGGTATGCCAGAGAAAATTCCAATTGATCAAAAATTAAATATTCATAGGACATTATTCATTAAGATTCATCTCACCGAGTGGATGAAATGAGGCAAGGGAAGAAATTAGCTTGCTTGAGAGTGTCAAAGTGATTATGTGATTAAATTGCAATTTATAACTTCTCTTTCAAAAAAAGCATTACTTCTTGATTTCTCCTCCTTACTGTGCCCCCTTGTTGTCTAGGCCTGAGACAAGGGCACTCGGGGTTCATCGGAGTTGGGAAGGCTCCAAACAGTGCCTGGGCTCACTCCCTCCATCCTACCCACACCACCACCACCACCACCACCACCACCACCACCACCACCACAACCGACTTCAGGAGAGGCCCTTCTACCCGCCTCTGGCCTCTGCTCCTAATACTGAAAACAGGGCCTGCAAAAGCAAGGGCAACCTCCTCAGAGGAAACCAGACAGATCACAGTGCTGATCGGCTGGGTGGTTTCTAGCCTCAGTCACTGCCTCGCCTTCCCCTATGAGAAAAGAAGTATACAAAGTGCACTTTCCCGGTAGATCCCTAGTATTCGCTACAGGGCATCCCTGGATGATCGCTGGGTAAGTCCCCTCTGGCCACCATCCAATCTTCAGAGAAGGGAGATGTCCTTCTTGTACTCTTGGTCCCCCTTCTGAGCTTGATGTGAAGTTATACAAGGCACAGTCCAGGTCAACTGAGGACTCACAAAGCTCACCCCCTGAGACTCCGTCACTGAAGGTCATCAAGTCATTTCCAAGGTCCTTCAACAAAGTCCCAGGAAAGGAAAACATCAGGGTGCAAGAGCCCAACAGGTTTGGGAGGAGAGAGCAGGTGAACCCTTCGTCAATGCACCTCCTTCACCAACTACCACACTCCCCCTTCTGGTGACTCCCAACAAAGGCTAAGCCTGAATCCAGCGGGAAGCCAGGGACCCTCCAAAGCCCTGCCACTCCTAGGCCAGGCAGCCTCGCTCTCCAGCCCCGAGGCCCGAGGACACCGCAGCCCTGGAGAGAAGGGAGCTCCAACGGCAGCACCCCACTTTCATCTGTGTTACATGCAATGCTTTTGTGGGCCATTTCCTATCTAGAAAGGGCTTTGCTGCTAAAAATAATTTTACAGCCAGTGAACTAGATGACCTCTTGCCAGCCCCTTTCAGTCCAGAAGCTTCTGATTCTCTGACCTGAGTGGTCTACCAGTAGAAACAAAATGTACTCTGAGCTAGACGTAGGCTCCTCTTACCTCTCACTGCAATAAGACATGCGATCTGTCTGTCTGTCTCTCTAGGACCCAGAGTCTAGCTAAGAGGATGCAGATGGACATGGAGACAGATGGATAACTGTATTTATCTTGCTCTGTCTGTCTCCGTCCATCTTGGCCTCTCGCTGTCTCTATAACTCTGTGTCTCTCCCTTGCTGCTGCCCAGGAAAGATGCAGAGGCCAGCGGCAGCAGCTGAGAAGGGTGGTATTAATTCCAAGCTTGTTTCCAAACACCACGGAGGCCTGCCCAGGTTAATTAGTTGTGCAGGCTTTTCTTCAAGTGAGCGAGACGGCTGGGTTTTACAGCTCTGTCACTGCAGCTGTTCGTTCGTTTTCTGTTTTATTTGGAAATACATTTACCCGACAATAAAAAACATCTACTTGGACAGGCAGTGAGTGGGCCCTCCTGGGGTCTGGGGGTCAGAAGGCTTCAAGGCCCGGTCCCCCTACCCTGAGAGACACTTCCAGGCCTTGGGAGAAGCTGGGAGGATGTGGGAGAGGCCAGCGAGAGGGCCAGAGGAAGAGACAGGACCAAGGGCATGGGCAAGGCTGGAAGTGAAGAACTGCAATACCCACCAGTGAGCAGAGCCCACAGCAAGGGGACAGGAGTCTGAGGGTCTCGGGGGAAGGGCACCAAGGAGGAACATGCAGCATAACAGAGTGGAGGCAGAAAGTGTGGTTCCAGGTCCCAGTCCCCGGGTCTATGAGCTATGTGACCTCAAGGCAAGTCTCCAGCCTGTGTCTAGGAGACAAGGCAGGAGACGTACTAGACAAACCATAAAGATTTTATCTGCAGATAAAATTGCACAGGTGGACCATCCGTGAATATGTGGCCGGGACTCTAGGCCTCCAGGGAAATAACTGAACCTAACCATGATAGAGGAGGGATTTGGTGAGGCACCTCAGCCTTCTGTCCAGAGAGTCTATGCCAGGGGTGGGCAAACTTTTTGACTCGAGGGCCACAATGGGTTCTTAAACTGGACCAGAGGGCCGGAACAAAAGCATGGATGGAGTGTTTGTGTGAACTAATATAAACTCAAAGTAAACATCATTACATAAAAGGGTACGGTCTTTTTTTTTTTTTTTTAGTTTTATTCATTTCAAACAGGCCGGATCCGGCCCGCAGGCCATAGTTTGCCCATGGCTGGTCTATGCTGATGACTTCAACATGGTCACCAAGTTTGGCCCAAACTTGACCACAAGCTCAGCACGGCTAATTCAGCTCTTGCACAAGCCCCACTGGGCAGACTCTGTTCGTGCAAAGAAAAGCTGTTATGGGAAGTAATTCACACTGACCTGCAATTACTTACTTATGGCATAAAGGGTGACAGAGGGGGACAGACGACAGAAAGGGACAACTGTATGAAACCAAGTAGGAAGAACAGAATATTGGTAGAAGCTGTGACCTTAGGATTCAGGCTGCCTGTTTATATCACTTTCTGGCTATAAACTCTGGAAAAGCTATTTAACATTTTCTCCCCATTTAGTTTTCCGATCTGTTCAATGGGCACAATAATGGCACCGAGCTCCTTGGATTGTGGTGTGAGGACTGAATGAGATGAAGCACATGATGTAGTTAGGATGTCAGTAGATGGCATGTGGCAAGAGTTCAATAAACACTAGCCATGCTTCTAGCACATAGAAACTAGTCAAGACACATAAATAAACATTCACACTCACATGAACTTACTACCAACGGAGAGCCAGAGCTCTGAGGAGTGCACAGTAAGGCAGAATTTTGGTCTGATGGGAGTTAATCAAGGAATCCTTCCAGGAGGAAGATCAACTTCAACAGTTTTAATATTTTTATTGATTTCGGGGAGGAAGGGAGAGGGAGAGGGAGATAGAAACATCAATTATGAGAATCATTGATTGGCTGCTTCCTACATGGCCCCCCCGGCCCCCCACTGGGGATAGAGCCTGAAACCTGGGCATGTGCCTTGACTGGTAATCAAACCCGGACTGTGATTCAACACAGTTTCAATGAGAAGAGACAGGATGTTCTTGAATACTGCTGGGTAAATCCTCCTGTGTTTCCCCATTATACTAGAATTAAGGCCTAAAGAGCAGGACAGGAGGTGCCAAGTAACCCCAGAAAGCTCCCAGCAGGCCACCAGCAGATGGAGCCAGCCACCTCCACCCAGAGCCAATGGAGGCACCAGAATCATCTTAGTCAGGATAGGAAAGGGTCTGAGAAAGGACAGGAGACTTGGCAGGCCTGTGGGGAGCGGCTCAGCCTTCCTCCCCCCTGTGGAGAAGAGACCAGTGCTTTCCTGCCCCATGCAAAGAGAAAGAGGATGGTTGGACCCCAAAATGCCTCTCAGGCATGAGCATTGTCAAGAGCCTTTGGGTCCTGGGAGCCTGGGACCACTGTGGGAAAGAAAAGCAGAGCGCTTGATGTTCATGCTCTGAAGTCTAGGATGGCATGAGACTATAGAGACTGATACCCACTTCAGGCCAGGAAATTGCAAAATCAGGAGGCCCACTGCAGGAGCCCACCCAGCGGGGCCTGAACAACCTGGTGCAGTGTGAGAGGGAAGAAGATGGGAAGGTCTGTGTGGCCCTTGAAGGCCACAGTCATCCCAGCAGGCTCCGTGGCTCCATGCGGAAGTGCACAAAAGTCAGCTCACGGCGGGAACCAAAGGCTTGCCCAGCTTGCTGATGAATTAAGAGATAGATACCTAAGCCAGAGAATGGAGTCATTGGGAGCCTGTCCCACTGGTGACGCCACAGGGAGGTGCAGCTGGGGGGTGGGGCTGAGAAGGGCAAAAGGGTGGCACTCAGAGATGAAAAAGGCTGGGGTGGAATCTCTGGCATCTAACAACAGCAGGAAGGGGTCATCTGTCTTTTACAGGTCTCTTACTCCTCCATCCCTCCCCCAGCCTCAAACAGAGATGCTGAGGCCTTGAAGAGAAGGGGAAATAAGGTGCCTTCAAGCCACTGCCCCGCCATTGCCCCAAATGGCCATGGCCAAGCTCCGCTTGTGCTGGAGGGCAGGGAGCAAAGCTCTGAATCAAGCTTGCAATGAAAGTTTAAGAATGTAAAACACTGAGTCCTAATTACTGGAACAAGAGTGTTCTAGGAATCGAAAGGAGCTGAACAGTTATGGAACCAGACCAAGATGTCGTTAAGGGAGCTGCCTGCTCCCCTGCAGGAAAGAGATCTGGCGAGACATAGCCGGGGGCAGTTACTGGAAGAAATAAAACTGTTTCATGTTTCTACTCTGAGTTGAGACTCCCCAGTAAAGTGGGCTCATTTTACATGCGCACGAGAAATAACCGGACCTTGGAGACCTGTGTCCCTCTGGTCGGCGCACCCAGAGGAAGGATAATGACTTGCACAGAGCTCCTCTTTCCCATTCAGAGGCTATCTGACCTCCCAGGGGAGAGAGCGACCCTGAGTGAAGGAGGGGAAATCTCTCCTGAGACTTTTAAGGAGGCACTTAGAAATGAGGAACACGCCACTTTCTTCTTACAGGAATCATCAACGGCAGGCAGCTGAAAGAGAGGGTGCACTGGCAGCTGAAAGAGAGGATGCACTGGCAGCTGAAAGAGAGGGTGCACTGGCAGCTGAAAGAGAGGGTGCACTGGCAGCTGAAAGAGAGGGTGCACTGGCAGCTGAAAGAGAGGGTGCACTGGCAGCTGAAAGAGAGGGTGCACTGGCAGCTGAGAGGCTGCGATTGGCTTCCTTCTGGCCTTTTCCAGGAAGCATTACCCTAGCTCTTCCTCACATCAGCCAGCTGTCACTGCTGGGAGGGCCATCAGCCACGGAGGCCTGTGAGTGTGCCTGAGGTACAGGTCAGGGGACACCACAGGCCAGGACACAGTGGCAGCATCGCCAGGGGCACAGGCAACTGCCATAGGGGCTGATCCCCTAGTGCAGTGGTTCTCAACCTTCCTAATGCCGCGACCCTTTAATACAATTCCTCATGTTGTGGTGACCCCCAACCGTAAAATTATTTTCGTTGCTACTTCATAACTGTAATTTTGCTACTGTTATGAAGCGTAATGTAAATATCTGATATGCAGAATGTATTTTCATTGTTACAAATTGAACATAATTAAAGCATAGTGATTAATCACAAAAACAATATGTAATTATATATGTGTTTTCCGATGGTCTTAGGAGAAACCTGTGAAAGGGTTGTTCGACCCCCAAAGGGGTCGAGACCCACAGGTTGAGAACCGCTCCCTAGTGGAAAACAAGAGGAAACCAAGTTTATAAAGAGCAGGGTGGAACTGGTTCTTGGAACAGGATGTTCCCTTGGCTAATGTCCATGGGGGGGAAATGGAGGACCATTATCGAATGCCTGTACCTGTCAGGCAGCACGTTCATCCTCGTCCTATTTAATCTTCCCACACCCAGTAAGGAGGGCCTTCTCTCCATTTTATAGGTGAGAAACCCGAGTCAGGGCAGTTGGCCTAAGGTACATGCTGCTGGAATTGGCACCTCAGTCTGTCTGAATGGTATACATGGAGGCTTACTGTTTACATTGCCCCTTCCGTAAAGGATTTGCTGCCCTGATGCTGAGAGTGTTGGTGCTAGTTGCCCCAGCAGTTCCCTCCTGCAGGGACCCATCAGCTTTTGAGCCACACTCATGCTTTTCTCAGGGATGGCCTCCAGTCCGTGGCTGAGCAGATGGAGTCCATGTACCTACCCCTTTTCTCCCAGCTTGGAACTCCTCTAACAAGCAAGTTTGTCCCAGAGTGCTCCACTGGACTGGCGGAGACCTTGTCAGGCCTGCGTGGCAGGCTGAGACCTCCTCCAGGCCAGTGCCACTCCCTCCCTTTCCTTTCACAGGTTTCCCTCCCCTTTTGTGCTCTGGCCTCCATCTCCACCTCCATCTCTGCATCTGGTTCCCAGAGAAGCCACCGGGGCTCCCAGCAGTCTGACTCCAAAACTCCTGCTCCTTCTGACACGTTATCCTCACTCTCATTCAACCTGGAGGGAACATTTCTGCAGCTCAGAGAATGGCTTCTCATTGGTAGCCGTGGCTTCACTCCTTCCAGAGGAAAGCTACTACAGGTTTAAGGTTGGAGCATTCCCAAACAACTAATTATTCTTGACTACAGGCGCTCAATCTCAAAGGCAGCAGCTAACATTCAACCACACGTTGAAGTCTAAAATCCAAGTACAGTCACCCTCACTTTCTCCTTTTCTCCATGTCAATTTCAGCCCTTAAATTGACATAATATGGAATTCAGATACTGAGTTTTATTATATATTGTGCTTAATGGAAATGCTTTATGATTCCTGCATTTAATTTAAAAAGCAGACGAGCACAAGCAATAAAATATATAATATATATTTCAATATATAAATCAAAATAAGAAATACGTAATAGCCCTAACCAGTTTGGCTCAGTGGATAGAGCGTCGGCCTGCAGTCTTAAGGGTCCCAGGTTCGATTCCGGCCAAGGGCATGTACCTTGGTTGCGGGCACATACCCAGTGGGGAGTGTGCAGGAGGCAACTGATCGATGTTTCTCTCTCATCGATGTTTCTAACTCTCTATCCCTCTCCGTAAAAAAAAAAGAAGAGAAAAAAGAAATACGTAATATACAAATTGTACTTCATCAAAATTAAAAACTTTAAAACTGAGAGAATACTTCTGAATTCATTCTGTGAGGCCAGCATTACCCTAATACCAAAACTAGACAAAGATATTACAAAAAATAACTACAGAACAATACCTCTATGAACATAGATATAAAAATCCTCGATAAAATATTAGCAAATTGAATCCACCAATATGTAAAAAGAATTATACACCATGAGGATTTATGCCAGGTGTGCAAAGTTGGTTCAACATTTGAACATCAATGTAATCCACCTCATCAACGGCTAAAAGAAAAAAAAAAAACATGATCATATCGGCAGATGCAGCAATCATTAAGAAAATACAAATCAGAGCATCGGCCTGCTGACTCAAGGGTCCCAGGTTCGATTCCGGTCAAGGACATGTACCTTGGTTGCAGGCACATACCCAGTAGGAAGTGTACAGAAGACAGCTGATCGATGTTTCTCTCTCATCAATGTTTCTAACTTTCTATCCCTCTCCCTTCCTCTCTGTAAAAAATCAATAAAATATATTTAAAATAAATAAATAAAAGAAAAAGAAAATACAAATCAAAACCATAATGACGTGCTACTGCGCACACACTAGGATGGCTATACATTTAAAAAAAATAAAAGGACAATAGCAAGTGTTGGCGAGGACGTGGAGAAATTGAAACTTCATGCATTACCAGCAACAGTATAAAATAGTACAGCTACTTCAGAAAAGAGGTTGGCAAAATTAACATATGACCCAGCACTTCCACTCCTAGGCACATATCCAAGAGAATTTAAAACATATGTCCATACAAACACTCATACACAGATGTTCATAACAGCATTCTTCAAAATAGCCAAAAAGTGGAAATGACCCAAATGTCCACCAATTTACGAATGGATTAACCAGACGTAGAATATCCATACAATGGAATAGCATTCAGCCAAAAAAAGGATTGAAGTACTGACATATGCTACCAAATAGATAAACCTTGAAAACATTATGCTAAGTGAAGCTGTCACACACAGAAGGCCACATGTTGTATAATTTCATTTATATTAAATGTCCATAGAAGGCAAATCCATAGAGACAGCAAGTAGAGTAGCAATTGCCAAGGGATGGGAGGGGCAGAAATGGGGAGTGACTGCATCATGGGCACAGGGTTTTTTTTTGAGATGATGAAAACATTCCAGAATTAGTGGTGATTGTTGCATAACTTTGTGATATATTTAAAAACCACTGAAATGTGTACTTTTAAAAGTAAGTTTTATGGTATGTAAATTATATCTCAATGGAAAAAAATAAAATTGCAAAACTTCTAGAAAAAAAACTCTGTGAACTTGGTTAGGCAAAGATTTCTTATGTAAGACATCAAAAGCACAGCCCATAAAAGACAAAAATTGATAAACTGGAGGTCATCAAAATTAAAATTTTGTTCTATGAGAAACACTGTCAAAAGAATGAAATAATAAGTCATACACTTGGAGAAATTCTTGTAAAATACATATATGATGAAGCATTTGTGTCCAGAATATAAAACAAACTCTAAAAACTCAACAATAGGAAAGCAAACAACCAATGTTTTAAATGGGCTAAAGATTTTAACAGATACTTCAAAAGATAATAGACAAATGAAAAATAAGTACATGAAGAAATGCTCAACATAATTAGTCATTAGGGAAATGCAAATTTAAACACATAATGAGGTACCTTTATATATCTACTGGAATGGCTAAAATTAAAAAGATGGCCGTGCAAGTGTTGGCAAGGATATGGAACAACTAAAACTTTCATGGTTCAACCATTTTGGAAAACTGGCAGGTTTTTTTTAAGTTAAACATATTCCTACCATACTCCAAGATATTCACCCAAAAGAAAAGACAGCATGAGTCCATCAAAGACTTGTATAAGAATGTTCATAGCAACTTTATTTGTAATAGCCAAAAAATGAAAACAGTCCACATGGCTGTTATCAGCAGAATAGAGAAACAAAACTGGTATATCCATTCAATGAGTATTACTCAGCAATAATAAGGAATGAACTATTGATACACACATCAAAATGGGTGAATCTCAAAATAAAGATGCTAGGTGAAAGCCAGACAAAAAGGAGTACATATATCATAATTCCATTTATATACAATTTTAGAAAATGCAAACTAACCTACAGCAACAGAAAGGAGGTCAGGGGTTGCCTGGGTCAAGGACAGAAGGAGATAAGCGAGGGAAGAGAAGAGGGAGAACAAAGGGGACACAAGGAAACTTCTTTGAGGGGGATGGATAGGTTCACTATATTGACTGTGGCCATGGTTTCATGGGTATATTTAAAACTTACAAAATTATAAACTTTAAATATGTGCAGTTTATTGCAAGTCAATTAAACTTCAATAAAGCTGGAGAAAGAACACTTATGAGTGAAGACAGACTTAGTATTACAATACCTTACAAAGTAGAACAAGTCCCACTTTGATTCCACCCCAAGATTTTTAGTGTTTTAGGATGGAATGATCCCAGAAGGCCCAGGAGGCTGACCCTTCCCCAGATCCTCGGCTCAAACTTGTCCTTTATTAGAACACCCTTCCCTCACCTTTGCACCTGGTGAATGTCATCGCATCCTTCTAGCTCAGCTCAGATCTAATCTATTCCTTTCGCTCTCCTTGTCTTCTCCAGGCAGAGTTAGTGGCTCAGCCTGAGCTTGCCCAGCACCTGGGACTCCAGTATCTAATCCCTTGGCATTCTAGGGTGTCAGATTTGTGGTTTCAACGGTTCCCGAACGATCCTAAAGGTCCACAACTTGCACTGCCTTGTCATTTTACTGAGGCACAGATTTGATTCTAGCCGGCTGTGAAGTCTGACAGAGGAAGAGTGAGATCATGAGGGAGTCAAGCCCCCACCCACCTCCAGGCTTTCATAGCGCAACCCAGCCTGTCGGCCTCTACTTGATATAAAACTGTCTTTTCCCTTTACGAAGAACAGACTGCCCAAATGGAAGCTATCAGCCTGTGATGGAAACAATGAGTGAGTGAAACAGTCCAAGAAAGGGACGGTTCTTAGCCAGAAAATAGCTTTGTAAATTACTTTAATCTTTTATTAAGAATCTGGAAGTATCACTTAAAAGCCTTAGTTGTGCTTTATAGCACTTTATGGGAATAAGTTATATACTCCGGTGGCATTAACAGGGTTGCCAATTTGAAAAGGCTTTGGGCCTTGCCCCTCAATAATGTCAAAAACTCCCAGTAGCTCTAGTGAGTACCCATCTTGTTGCATTATAATTATGTGTGTAGCTGTCTCTCCTCCAGTCTGAGAGTGCAGTTGTCTAGACTCCAGAGCTAGATTGTCTGGGCGCAAATCTCAACTCACTTCATAGCTATGTGACCTTGAACAGGTTACTTACCCTCTGCGTGCCTCGACTGCCTCATCTTTAAAATGGCAAGTAAGCCCTGCCGGTGTGGCTCAGTGGTTGAGTGTTCACCTATGAACCAGGAGGTCACAGTTTGATTCCCGGTCAGAGCACATGCCTACATTGTGGGCTGGATCTCCAGTAGGGGGAGTGCAGGAGGCAGCCGATCAATGATTCTCTCTCATCATTGATGTTTTTCTATCTCTACCTTCCTCTCTGAAATCAATAAAAAGATATTTTTAAAAATAATAAATAAAAATAAAATGGCAAGTAAAATAGTACTTGCCTAATAGCGTTAATTTAAGTGATTAAATATGGCAATACATAAAAAGCACTTAAATCAGTGTCTAACCCATCAAAGATGCTTGATAAATGTTAGTAATTAGTTTGAGAGATTCCTCTAGGGCAGAGTTCTTGTATTAGGGACTTGATTAAAAATTTTCCAGTTCTCCAGGGCTCACGTGGTTCTTGGCCCATGGTATGTACTCAGCAAGAGTTCAAAGAATGAGTAAGTTGGTGAGTAATGAGTTATGACTCTGCCACTTTGCTCCTAACATTAAAACTGCTTTACTTCCAGTAGCATGAGGGCATTTGGGCTTGGCTGATCTGGTATCCAGACACCACTAATGTGGTCAACACCACTATGACATCCACCACCGCTATCAATTTTACAACAATTGAGAATCACGCTGCCGTGACTGGAAGGGAGCAGGAGACGCAGAGGCGATGATGGAGGGTCATAGCCTGGTCTGTGTTCCCCATCTGGCCATCACGGTGGACACACGAAGGCTAGAATCAGACAGAATTATCCGAGAGATGGAGAGCTGCCTTGGGATTCAGCTAGCACCCTTGACCCTTATAGTTATTCTCAACATAGCACCTATTAAAACCTGAAGTGAATCATGTCACTCCTCTGTATAAACC
The DNA here is from genome assembly GCF_028538775.1 of Myotis yumanensis. Lineage (NCBI taxonomy): Eukaryota > Metazoa > Chordata > Mammalia > Chiroptera > Vespertilionidae > Myotis > Myotis yumanensis. The sequence continues at coordinate 7,099,052 of NW_027223768.1, forward strand.
TTCCAATGGCATCTCATCTTACTTGGAACAAAACCCCAAATTCTCACAGTGCCTGCTCCACCCTGTGCTGCCTCTCCCATCTCACCTCGCTCCTCTCTGCACACCACTCCAGTCTTCTCGCTGGATACTGAGTCTTGCAGTTCCTCAAGCACACCAAAGAGACCCCTGCTTGGAGTCTTTGCACTCGCTGTTCCCTCTGCCTGGTATGCTTTTCCCCAGCAATTCATGGTTCACTCTATCACTTTACTGAGGTCTCTACTCAAATGCCACCTTATCAGCGAGGTCTTCTCCATCCACCTAACTAAAATTCCATGAAAGCAGAGACTTTGTCTGTCTATGCATTGCTCCATCCCCAACACCTCGCCCAGTGCCTGGCACACAGTACTCAGGAATTAATTATTGACTGAGCAGGTGAGTGAAACCCCAAGAATCCACCTGCTTTCTGCTTCTGTTTCCCTCCCAGGGCTGGGTCCTCTCCAGGTGGAGACTTCTTCCCAGTAGTCAATTGTCTGTGTCCAAACATGGCTCCCACAGAAGAAGGTGGACACAACTGTATCGTTGGAGCTGCTATATGAACTCTGTTGGGGGAACTCAGGGGTCTCTGGCTTGACAAAATGAACTTGCATTTGCCAGTGTTTTCAAGAAAAGGTATAAGGTGTTTAGGAGACAGTGTACTGATTACTGTCACACCTTAAACAACTGAAGTAACAGAGGGGGCACGTGGAATGAAAAGAAAGGAAAACCCTACTGACAACATTCTCCCTGGGGGAGGGCTAAGAATGGGCATTTTAACAAGTTCCTTGAGTGATTCTTAAGCAACCAGTGTAAGACGGATCCTTAGAAAGGCTCTGGAGATTGAGTAAAGTACGAAGCCACACATTACAGTGGGAAAGGCATGGGCTATTATAGCCCAATGGGCCTGGGTTCAAATCCTGCCATCACTACTTGTTATCTGTGCAACCTTCCATTACTTGACCTCTCCAATTCTAAGGTTCCAGCTCTACTTAGAGTAGGTAATTACATCTATCCCATTGGGCTATTGTGATGATTAAAGTAAGTGACACTTGTAATACCTGGAATATAGAAGATACTTAATAGATGGCAATTTGCTACTATTATTTTTATGGCCCTGTTTTCTAAGTGCTTACAACCTCCCTCCAATGTTCTATGACAAACTAGCATTCTCACCTTTCTGCCCTATGACCTCACAGAGGTGAAGACAGTCAAAGGGCTGGTCTGCAAATAGGAAAATCCTCAGCCCATTCCTCCCCAGAGCTCCTCTTCCCTCCTCTAGTATAGCTCAAGGAACACATTTTTGCTCTTAACTACCCATTAATCATTAATAATAAGTCCTTGCATTTTTGGCATCTTTACTCTACCAAGGCTTTCACATATATTTCAGGACGAAGCTTGAGAAGGAAGAGGTCAAGCAAGAACCATCATCACTCAGAGAGGTCTGGCAGTGTGACCTGTGCGTGGCTAGAATGTGGGTGCACTGGCACTTAGCACCCACAAACCCTGGGCACTCTCCACCGGGCTACTTTCCCCATCATCCAGACCTCAGGACTCAGAGCTTGAGGGCAAAGAGGAAAAGGAGGCAGGAGGATCCATCTCCTCTTGCTTCCTGCCCCTCCTAACGAGGCAACAGGGCTCTGGAGTGAAGATTGGGAAGTGAGAGGGCAGTAGATCCCTAAGCTTGGCTGTGCTACTCCGAGGACCATCTCATCCCTCAAAGAGCCTTTCCCATCCAAGCCGGAGGGTGGCAGCTGCACAGCGTCTCTGCCTGACTCCTGATGCCAGCCTTCCGCAACTCCACGTCGCCCCCTGCTGGAGGCCGCCTCGTGCAGAGCCTGACTATCCACAGCCCGCACAAGACTACTACTTTCTGTGAGTCCCCCACACCCCACTCTGGGGCTGCTTTGGGGGTCACAGCACAAGCTGGAATAGAGAGCAACACCCTTCTTTCTTTCTTCATCTTATTGTAAATCTTAATCCATATCATATTGGATGATTTTTTTGCTCTCTCTGAACTTCAGTTTCTCCAAGTTGTAACCAGAAGATTCATGCCTGGCTTTCCCTGCCTGCCTCGGGTGAAATGGGATGGAATAACAAGACACCCACTCTGCCACATGGAAAGAACTGGGGCTTTGCAGAGGAAACTGCTATAAATTCCAGAACTAGGGGGATAAAAGCAGCAGCATTCCCAGTAAACAAACGGAGAAACTAAGTCCCAGAGAATCAAAGCAAGCAGCTACAGGAAACAGACTATATTTACTCATTTATGCTCTCAGTTCAGATATATTAGTTAAGCACCTACTATGTGCCTGGTACTGTAGCACGTGTATGAAACTCAGTCCCTTTGCTGGACCACTTGTCATCTTTCTCCCCTCCACCTCCTTCTCACTGTTTTCCTTCTGAATATTTCCCCCGTGCGCTTGCTAACCCTCATTATACTGAAAACAAATTCTACATCCACAACACCCTCTGGGAACTTTCACTCCATCCTCCTCCTCACTGTCACTAAAACCTAGCCTGACCCCAAGGACACTGGCTCCCTGCAGCCCTCTGCATGGAGGAGGTTCCTCCCTCACGAGTTCATTTTCCAGCCAGTCAAGGTGCACCTGGGGGTCAGCAGTCTCCCAGCTTCCTCCACCAGTTTCACACCATGACTGTCCCACCCTCCTTTAAAGTCCTCCTCACACTGCATGGCTCATTGCCCTGTACCTCTTGTTGCTGTCATTGACTTTGGCCCGTACCAGCCAACAATTTGTCCCCACTGACTGCTACACATTAACTCCCTCCATTGTCCTGATACAAATTGCTGAGGCCAACCCATCTGACACTCCAACCTCTCCTTGTCCAGATTCCTTCAAGTCACCTTCACTCCTCTTTCAGCTGCCCTCTGCACGGCCACAACTGGCCCATTACCTGCATGGCTCCGCCTCTCAAAAATTAAACTTCAACATCCCACCTGGGCCACAAGTTTCCCAACTTTATTCTATTCCTCCCACTTCACACTCCTTGACCTGAGCGCCACCATTTAACCCTTTAATTGTCTCACAGTTTATTTTCCTTTCCCCCTCAAGTCCGGACCTCAGTTCTTTGAACCCTTAGCTAGATCTCTGGTCAGGAACTTGAATGATTTCGCACCAGCTCCACGATACCCTTTTCCTTTCACTCACAAGTCCTGGAAACCCTGACCCAGACTCGGTTCTCCAACTGCCTGCCCTGCTCTTAAGCCTGCACCTCTGAGTCCTGGTAAAGAGAACTGTCTACTCTGGTGCAGATTGGTCTTTACCACGGTTCACCAGGGCGAGTACACCTCCGCCTCCCTCTCCCCAAGCCCTGGGCAGGTAGCCTCTCCTCCTACTTCAGGAGGAGATCACTCAGCTTCTCATCATCCTTCTCTCATGACTATATCCAGATTCCACCGCATCGCTTTCCTCACGGTCTCCAGGCTCAAAGGATGTTCCGTCCCTGTGGAGGACCAGCCTGTCCACCTGGGCCAAGATTCTTGTCTTCAAGGTCCTCCCGCATCTCTGAATTTTCTATTCCCTTCTTTCATCGGTATATCAGTCAGAATCAACTCGGGGACAGAAACCACACCCTAACTTGAATGTAAATAAACAATTATTTACAAAACAGGGAATTACTTTCTAAGGGGAAAGAAAGAACTCAATGAAATACACAAATGCCCCATATGAGGAGGAAAGAAATGGGGAAGAGACCCCACTCCCTAAGCCAATATCTAACCCGTGTTGGAAAGGGTGAAGCCTTGACCTACTAGATTGCGGAGAGGCTGACTGAGGTGCTGTGCTAAGCCACCCTCTGGGGTCCCTGAGAAAGCCATCTGCATGGGGGTCTGTGCTGAGCCCACCACACACTTGTCCAGACAGCCATCTGGGGTGTATAGGGGCATCTTGGAGGAGGTCCTGCCCAGCAAAGCTTGCTGGGTAAACACCTGTAAGGATGGTCCATTGGGAAGCCACACTCTGGTATCCTGGGAGAAGGTGCCCACAGGGAGGGTCCTTGTGCTGCTGGCCAATGTGTGTGGCTGTTACCACACGGTGGCTGGCCACCACGTGCTGCTGGTACTGGGCTTTGGGAGCTGGCCAGGAAGAGCGCATGGGAACCAGGGGGTGGAAAGCTCTTTCCTCCCAGTGTCCCCTTAGCACCCTCTACTGACAAAGCTTAACGTTGTTCCAGCTGGCAAAAGCAATGTTTACAGTCCTGCTCCATTACCACCAAGCACGCAACAAAGGGTGTTTTTGGAGAAGAGAGGCAATAAATTGATAACTAGCTTAATTGGTACCTTCAATTTCCCGTTGTTTTTTTTTTAACCAACTCCTTTCGCCCAGCAGATGAATGCAAGTATTACAAACACACACACACACACACACACACACTTCCAAGCCCTATCTATGCTCCCCACTAGTTATAGCAATACTTTTCTCATTTCCTTTTTATCCAAGCCTCTAACAATGTGGGCCTCACTGCTTCCTCTCTTCCATTTCCCATGACCCCTTTTTTTCTACTTTAACTTGGCTCCAACTACCGCTAACCACAGATATTTCTATAACCAAGCTCATCAATGAAATACAAAGGATAATTTTTATCTCTATCCTTTTTGTATCTGACATCGAAGCACTTTATACTGATAACAATTACGCTCTCTTTCCTTGGGTTCTGTTACATTCCTTTTAGTAGACTGTATTATTTGCTCAAAATTTTCTCCTCTTCCAGACCTGCTATGGTCCACTCTGAGCTGAGTATTCGTCCCTGTCCTCACTTACTTTGGGAGTGGCTATGGGACTTGCATTGATCAATGACATGTGAATTGAATTGACAATGTGGTCAGTTCCAAAAGGAGACTTTCACCCTAGCTGGTTTGGCTCAGGAGCTAGATCATCGGCCAGCAGACTGAAGGGTCCCCGGTTCGATTCTGGTCAAGGTCACATACCCGGGTTGGGGGCTCCATCCCCAGTAGGGGGTATGCAGGAGGCAGCCAATCAATGATTCGCTCTTATATTGATGTTTCTATCTCTCTCTCCCTCTTCCTTCTTCTCTGAAATCAATAAGAAAATATATATATATATATTTTTTGACTGATGCAAAATAGTATCATTTTTGACATTTTGATTTGCAATCATTGATTGGCTGATGCAAAAGGGCTCAAATCCAACTTCCAGGGATAAATATGAAAATGTCTGGGATGAGTAACAGAATATTAGACACTGAAAAACAAAAGATTAGTGAGCCTCAATACATAACAACAGAAACTATACAAAATGAAACACAAGAAGAAAATGACCAGAGCATTAGTGAGCTGTGAGACAACTAGGACGCTAAAGGAGAAAGGAGTGAGAGAGCTACAGAAATATTTGAAGAAATAATGACCAAAATTTTTCCAAATTTTAGAAAAATTGTAAGTCCACAGAACAAACCCTAAACACAAGAAATAATAAAAATCAAGACACATTGCATCAAACCATAAAGTGCTTAGGAGTAGATTTGACAACATTTATGTAAAATTCATACATAGAAAACTAGACGACATTGCTGAGAGGAATTAAAGAATACCTAAATAAATGGATGGGGAGACACACTATTGTTAAGCTGTCAACTCTTCCCAAAATGATTGATGGATTCAACATAATTCCAATAAAAACCCCAGCAGGCTTTCTTTTGCAGAAATTGACAAGCTGATTTTAAAATTTATGTGGAAGTTCAAAGGACCTAGAATAGTCAAACAGTTTGGGAAAAGAATAACAAAGTGGGAGGACTTATATAACTTGAAGATTTATTATAAGTATGATAATCAATACAATGTGATATTGCTATAGGATAGGCGCATATACACATGTAACTAAACAGACCAGAAATAGACTCAAAGACTGGCCAATAAGACATGACAGCATATTCTATCATTAGTCATCAGATAAATGCAAATTAAATCCACAATTAGGTCCTACCACACATCTACCAGAATGACTGAAAGTTAAAAATAGTAAAATGCCAAGTAAGGTGAGACTAGAGCATATGGAAATCTCCTGTATGACAATGAGAGTATAAAATGGCATAAGCATTTTGGAAAGAAGTTAAGCAATTTCTCATAAACATGCACTTCACATTTGACCAAGCAATTCCACTGCTAGGTATTTATCAATAAAGATGAAAAAAATACATATACAAAAAGACTTGTACACAAGTTTTTATAGCTGCTTCATCCATTTGGTAACCCAAATGTCCATCAACAAATAAGTGGATAAACAACTGTGTTATATTCATACAGTGAAATTTTACCCCAAAATAAAAAGGAACACGTTCGCCAGGCCAACGTGGATCAGTGGTTGAGCGTCAACCTATGAACCAGGAGGTCACGGTATCGCTTCCCAGTCAGGGCACGTGCCCAGGTTGCAGGCTTGATCCCCAGTGTGAGGCGTGCAGGAAGCAGCCGATCAATGATTCTCTCTCATCATTGATGTTCCTAGCCCTCTTTCCCTCTCCCTCTCCCTCTCTGAAATCAATAAAAATATTTTTAAGAAGGAACACATTACCAACCCATGCAATAACATTGATGAAGCAAGATGCTAGAGTATATACTGTGTGATTCCATTGATATGAAACTCCGGAATAAACGGAACTATTCTATGGTAATAGACATCAGATCAGCAGTTTCCTGGGGCAGGCAGGGCAGGGGAATATAACTCAGGGAAGGGCACAATGGAAGTTTCAATATGATGGAAATGTCCCATTCCTTGACTGGAGTCGGGGTTCCATGAATGTATACACTTGTCAAAACTGCACCAGAACTGCCTGCTGGCAGCATCTGATGGTGGCATCTTTCTGGGGACTGTACACTCAAGATGGGCACACTGGCTGTATGTAAACTATACCTCAATAGGTTGATTTTTAAAAAGGACCTAGAAAAGCAATCTAACTAAATCTATCTCTGTCTCCTGATTCTCCACCTACAACTCTGGACAAGCCTCCTCAATCTTCTTCAGAACTCTCCACTCTGTTTGCCCTCTGAAACATGGGCATTACCTGATGGCCCAGCCTCAGTGCTCTTCTCCCTCATACAACCTAGTGATTATGCCACTCATTGCTAATGGTATAACTACCATCTATCTGAAGAGCATTCTCCAGTCTGTACTTCTTGCACAGACATTTCCCCAGAGCTCCAGACAAGTATGTATATTCAAAGGCCTCATGAAAAAACTGTATCTCAAGCTCAGCATGTCTAATACTGAAATCAGTTGCTACATATAACCTCACACCTACTTTTTCTACTGGATCCTTTTTTTAAAATATGTTTTTATTGATTTCAAAGAGAGGAAGGGAGAGGGGGAGAGAGAGAGAGAGAGAGAGAGAGAGAGAGAGAGAGAAACATCAATGATAAGAGAGAATTGTTGATCAGCTGCCTCCTGCACCCCTCTACTGGGGATCAAGCCCACAACCCAGGCATGTACCCTGACTGGGAATCGAACCATGACCTCCTGGTTCATGGGTCAATGCTCAACCAATGAGCCACACCAGCTGCGCTCTACTGTTTTCCTCATATAAATCAATACACTGTGCCTGACACATAGTAAATACTATACATATATTTGTTGTTGTTGTTGTTGAATAAATGAAAGATGGAATCCCTAACAGCCAAAAGCTTCAAATCTCCATCTCCCTCCTACATCAATTAAGCACATGACTAACATGTTTTGTCTAACCCTGCCAACCCCTCCCTTTGGGAGGCCAGGAAGACATAACCTCCTTCTAGGCTAGCTGTGTGACCAGGAGCAAATTCTCACCCTCTTAGGGCCTCAAAAACAATGGAAAAAGGCATGGGGTTTGGAATCAGGTAGGAGCAGATTCAAGTCCTGCCAGATATATCTTCTAATCTAATAATAGACAAACAGGGTAATTGACCATACCTTCGCTATGCCTCCCATTGGCTAATCAGCGAGATATGCAAATTAACCACCAACAAAGATGGTGGTTAATTTGCATACACGGCTCCTGCCAGAACAGCGAAGGCCTGGGTGCCGGGTGCTGGAGGAAAACCGTGCCGGCAGCCAAGGGAAGGGAAAGCCTATTGCACGAATCTTTTTGTGCAACAGGCCTCTAGTATATATATATATATGGCGTGTGATTCTTACTCTTTGAACTACACTTCCCCTATCTGTGAGGTCAAAAGACTAATATCTATATCGGAAGATTGTTCTGAGTATTGAAGGAAATGTGACACTGCCTGGCCCAGGGGAAGTGTCACTGAATGTTAGTTCATCCTCTTGTTCCTCCCACACCCTTCCCTTTCCTCCCTTTCTCCTCCCACCTGTACTCACAGCCCTAAGGAGAGGGAGTGGGAATGAGTTGGTATGCATGCACCTTCTCAGAGGTCAGTCTTCAGTATTTCCAGATAAGGAAAGATGTCCACCCTTCCCCTGCCCTCGAGCTCAAGGTCCCCGCCAGAGCTGTCTGCGATTGGTATTCCAGGCAGATGCAGCCAGCTGCAGAGGTGCTGTTATCTGCCGGGGCATCTGTCTGGGAAACCAGAAAAACTGTTGACAAAGTATATTTTCCCCTCCCCAGGTAAGCAGGAGAAATAATGGAATTCGAACCGAAATGACCATGAGATAAAACTCCTGCCTATGAGGTGTTTATACCTGACTGTTTTAAGGTAATGAAAAAACACTCCCTGTTGGGGAAGCAAATAGAACCACATGTTTCTGAACCAATCAATAAGCAGGATCAGCACAGGCCACCTAGCTCCCAGCGCCTCCCCACAGGCGAGGCTCCGGGACAGGGGACCCCCCCGAAATCACGCCACCCACAGGAAAGCATGCAGCCTCTCACTGTCAAGCCCCCAGACTTCCAGGGGATGCAGAAGGGCTCCCCTTTTTTTCCTATAACCACAGTCCACGAATTCAACTTGATTTCCATTTCTTTCATACTGCCCTTATGACACTGTCTGCCCAGGTCTTCCTTCTCTGTTGTCCCTAAAATCAGGATGGTGGCGTGAACTGAGTGGCAGGAAATGTGGGAGAGTGGGTGCACTGAGGAGGCAGAACTGGGTGGGGGAGGAAGGTTGGGATGCTGTAGAGATGTTCTATCGGAGTATGGAGCTCAGGAGAGAGGCCTGGGCAGGAGAAATGGATTTATTTGCAAGTCATCCGAGTAGAGGTGGTAACTGAGCCATCTAATTATGTGGTTCACCCAAGAGTGTGTGTAAAGTGGGAAGAGAAAGGAAGGGCCACAAAGAATAATGGGAAGGAGAGGCAGGAGACTGACCATGGTGTCCGCACAGCCACCAAGAGAAGGAGGAGGAAGCGGAGAACCGTGGCTAAGGCTGCAGGAGCACAAGTTAGGGCCCAGACGTATCCACGTGGCTTTCCAACAAGATGGCCATTGGAAATCTTAGGGGAGCTGTTGCACGGAGCAGGCAGCAGGGAGACTACGAGTGGTCTTGCAGAGCTTGGGGAAGAGTGAGGGGGGAAAGGGGGGTCAGCTCCTGGAACAGACCCCCAGCTCCCTGCTTTCTTGCTGTGTCTCCCTTCCTACTCCTCCCCACCTGTTCTACAGGTAAATACTACAGGAGAGCAGATGGCAATAGTAGAAATAGTCAAGGAATCTCACCAAGTCCATGCTGCCATTCCCTGTTTTACATTACTAGGCCGGCAGCCATCAGGGCATGACTAGCACCTTCTCTGTTAGCATCCATGCAGGAGCCCATCTGTCTCAAGGGGATTACTGTGTTTCTGGGAACCACCCAAATGGGTCACTGGGTCCCTTTTGGACATTTCCTTAATTCCAAGATCATTTATTTGAATACCACCAGGCCCAGGCACTGTTGTAGGCATTGAGAATTAAAAAGTGAGTAACAAGACCTTTAGGTGATTCCAATACACCCTCAAATCTGAGAACCGCTCATCTTTAAAACCGTTTAACACTGCCCATACCATCTCCACACACAATAGTTTTTCCTTATAGAGCTTTGGGCAACAAAGGACAAAGACCAGCCACCCTAGAGTTTCTGACAATGACCAGGCCCTGGACTTTCTAGGCCGAGTTGAGGCAAGGTTAGAGAAGCATGTGAGCTGAACACTCAGGTGTGTAATAAACACCAACTATTTGTTTCCCAAACACCCATCCCCACTTTTTCTGCTAATGAATGAATGAATGAATGAAATTTCATTTGAGATTATAGCATTTCTCCACACGTAATCCATAGCTCTAGATAGAACACATGACCAACACCTAGCCAATCAAAGCAACACATCCCCCTGGCTACAGTGATTGGTTCAGGGGTGAGCACACGGTCCAAGCAGAGCCCAGAAGACAGAGGAAGATTTTTCTCGGACTTTGGGGGAAGAGGGAGGTGCTCTTTGCTATTGAATATGATGGATACGAAGCTGGAGCTACTGTGCTCATGGTCAATTGAGGAAGAAAGTGTGTCTACAAACAGAACCAACACAGAAGTAGAGTTGAGAGACACGGAGAGAGAAACCTGATCCCGGTGACATGTCTGAGAAGCCAGGTCCAGCCCCCTCTGAAGGCAGCCAAATCCTGGACTTTTTTGTGGCAGGAGCCGACAAAAACCCTTTTCACTTTGGCCAGTTTGGATGGAGTTTTCTGTCCCTTATACTTGGAGGAGTCCCAATTACGACGTAAGAGAGTGGGTTGAGTTAGTTTCTTTGGAAAGTATGGACAACAAGTTACATAAGGCTACCTCCCCTCAAGAATGAGCTCCCTGAGGTTGGACGGTGTGCTATTTCTGGTGGTCGTGATGATAGGCACTCAGGGATTGTTTCAGAAATAAAGGGAGGACAGGAGGGAGGCAAGAAAGAAAAGGGGATGAGAAATAAGCAGACTCCTCCCAAGGAAGCAGGGAACCTGAGTCGCCTGGTCCCTGCCTGGTCCCTCCGTTCAGGACAGATTAGACCCTGCAGGAGTCCAACCAGAGCCCAGCAGGAGCCAAGGAGCAGGAAATGAGGGCACAGAGTTTCCAGCACCAGCCTACTCCAAAGGGACACTTACCAGAAAATTACCCAGGAATGGAGGTGCAGCCACAACCGGGTCATTACTTCCCCTACAAATATTTCCCCTTTGGTGAGCAACAAGGGCCGGTCCAGCCAACTGTGTGGTGCCTCTGCTGAAATAACAGGCCGGGGGGGGGGGGGGGGGGCGGGGGGGATGTGTAATTGGCTTTCATCACATTGAAACCGGGCAGCACAGTGAGCCCGAGCTCTGTCTCCGGCTGGAGCACAGAAATTGTTTTCTGCTTAATGCCAGGCCACGTGTGGGAAAGAGAGGGGGGTGGAGAAGACAGAGAAAGAGGACCAGCCTTCCGGTCAGCTTCAGTCCTTCTGACGAGGCTGCTGGGCTCAGAGCTTTGCTTGAATAGCCAGCAGGGATAGAAAGGGCGTCTGCTTCCAGACTTTAGGGGAAGAAGGCACCTGGGGCAGAAGAGAAACAGGAAGAGTGATAGAAAGGGGAAGGGTTAGAAGAGAGAGCAAGAGTTCACCTTTAATGAAGTAAGTCAACTTACATATTAAATAAACAGTAGCTGACTAATATCTTTTCCCACCTACTTGCCGATATAAACACTTGGAAAACCAACATAACATCAACCAGTTTATTAACTCATCATCTGGTATAGGTTTTTCCATTGTAATTTAATAATTTCAAAGATTAGAATGAAAAGGAACTTGAGACTCATCCAAAGGAACACAGAGTATTCTTCCATGGACCTATGACTAATGTGAACTGGGGGGCGGGGGGGGGGGGGAGGTAGGAGTTTAAAATGACTCAAATCCTTGGGAACTTTCTGGGTGATTTGGAAACCACCGTTCATCTCATTACTTCCAGGAATTCTCTGTCTGGACTAGACTGCACCCCACCTACCTTTCCTTTTTGCCCCTCTGTGAGCTCTGTGTTCCCCATCCTGGCCCACCAACTTCAGGGGAGCAAGCAAGTTCCACACAGGATGAGGGAGACACAACTCAGGGTCCTCAGGGTGGTCTCCCCAAGGCCTCTAACAGCAATACTGTTGTGCACGCCTCAAGTGCTGCCTGGTTATGCATTTCTCCAAGCAGACTGTCCCCAAGATTCCGTGGACTTTGCCCTTGACTTACGCATTGCATCCTATCTCAGGATCTTATCTTTGGACCTGGAGATCCAAAAACCTCAGGGCCCTAGTTTGCTGGTCCTGGGGAAGTGCTGCCACGCAGCCCCAGTCATGGAAAGAACAGTGAGTCACAGAGCCCTGGGTTCAGTCCCACCTCCCGCCCACCAGTTTCATGAGGCAGTGATGGAATGGAAACAGCGTGGGATCAGAGTTGGGAGAACCTAGCTGTCTCAGCTATCCCTTGATTAAACTACCTCAATCTCAGGGAGCTCATCTTGTTGTAGCCATTTTAAAGGTTTGCTGTGAGGATCACAAGAAATAATGTGCTTAGTGTGAAGTAAGCACTAAAAAATTCGTTGATATTGCTATCACTGTTGTTGTTACTGCGTTAGCTTTGGTAAGGCATTAATCTCTCTGAACTTGTATGGAAAACTGGAAGTAATAAGGATGGTCAACAAGGCTTATATATGTAAAGGACTATAAGGATTATATATGTCAAGATGACAAGGATTACACATGTAATATCCATAAGGCACCTGGCACTGTCCCTGATACATAGCAGGCACTGAATGTTAAATTTCTTTCCCTTTCCTTCCCAGGCGTCCCCCTACACAATCCATGATAAGCATTTCCTGGCTCCCTCATGGCCAAGCTAGGCCCAACACTTAGCTAAAACGCAGAAGTATCTGTCCCTGGAAGTGTTGTTTTCAAACGGCTGCTCCTTGGAGCCAGCGGCTTATGCTGTCTGCCCACACCCATGAAAGAAAACCTGGCAGGTAAGAGGCCTCCGTGGAGATGGCTAGGAGGGAAGCTGACAGATGCAGGACTCATCGATCAGCACTAGGGGGAGCAAGAAGCTTGGGAACACGATGAGGGCCACGCCCAGAAACCTCAACTCCTGGTGCCCTAAAGGCTCAGATTCAGCAGATGGAGCTGGAAGAGAAAGCTTAAGGAATGCTCAGAAAGGCCTTTGTGGAAACAGATGATGGGAGGAGAGCCCACCTTCAGCATGGTCCCTGCCGAGAGACCTCTCAGGCTTCTAGACTGTGATCTCCTGAGGGAGGAGCCCCGTGGGAGCTCTAGGAGCTGGAAGTAGGGAAGACAGGCAGATCACTTTTCCCAGTCACTCTAAGTCTACGTCTAGCTCACCCAGCATCTTACTAAATCTCAGTGAGTCACAGCCACAAGGAGCCTTAAAGAGCCCCAGGTTTTCAACCTCCTGTTTAGCTGGAGGGCTGGGACCCAGGCAGGAAAGGGAGCCTGAGCAAGATCTCCCAAGTAGTTTATAATAATCCCTCACAGAGTTCTCCAAATACTTTCATGTCCATCGTCTCACTTGTATAGTCACAACCACCTGGGGCTGTAAGCAGAGATTATTATTCCATTTCACAAATGAGGAAACTGAAGTTCAGGTAAGTATCCAGACTCTGCTCTTCCCTATTGTTTTCATTTCTACCCACTATTCCCTCCTTTCTTGCTTTCCCTTATTTTAAAATGGGTCCAATCTACATACTTAACCCCAGGAAGATTACTACTCAGCTCCAAGTATTCCATAAATCAAAATTTAAATATTTGTTGCAATCCCTATCTTCCTAACCACATCTAGCCTAGTGGAGAGATGATGGAGCACAGTAATTATGAAGGTGCATTTTGGAATCAGATCTGAGTAAATTTTTTTAATTTTATTTATTTATTTTAGAGAGATTGGTTGGTTGATTTGTTGTTCCAATGCATTCATTGGTTGATTTTTGTATTGCTAAAGGCAGAAATAGAATATTGGGAACCAGCTATAATTGTAAGAAATATTAATCATGCTCTGTTAACCATGAGTTTGTTCTGATTAAAGAAGGCACATTCTAACCTGGCTGGGAGTTGCACATAGGACCTAGGAGCTCACCTGGAAATGTGGCCCATGGCCCATACTCCCCATCTGGGAGCTGCCTATTATCATTGAAAGATTAACAACATTGTTGCAGAAACCAGAGCTGCCAGCCCTTTGAAGACTTCCATCCCTTTGCAAATCTCCAGCCTGCATTACCTGTAAACTGCCCATTTGACATACCCTCTTGCCTACTTCCCCATGTAATCTTTGTCCTGGATTTTTTTCAATAGATGGAGTTACACATATGTTGATATATATGCAATTTGATATGTATGCTACTTTATTGTATTGACAACAAGCTTCAAAACTTTATATGACAAATTTTCTGAAGGTGTTAATATCATAGATATTTTTACACTTAAAAATGTCGAATTTCGTGCCAAAAAAAGAGCATTTGCGGGAAGTTTTAATTCATTACTTTATTTTGAAGAAAAGTGCTGCTGAATACTTCGGGAAGCTTATGGTGAACATGCTCCATCTCAAGATACTTGTGAACACTGGTTTAAATACTTTAAAAGTGATGATTTCGATGGGAAAGACAAAGAACGTCCAGGTCAACCGAAAAAGTTTGAAGACCAACAAATACAAGCATTACTGGATGAAGGTGCGTGTCAAACTCAAAAACAACTTGCAGAAAGATTAAATGTTGCTCAGAAAACAATTTCTGATCATTTACAAGCAATGGGAAAGATTTTAAAGGAAGGAAAATGGTTGCCATATCAACTGAACAAAAGACAAATGGAAAACCTAAAAGTCATCAGTAAAATGTTGCTTCAATGGCACGAAAAGAAAGTCTTTTTTGCATCGAATTGTCACTGGTGATGAAAAGTGGATTTATTTTGAGAATCCCAAACGCACAAAATCATGGGTTGATCCAGGTCAACCATCAACATCGACTGCAAGGCCAAATCGCTTTGGAAAGAAGACATTGCTCTGCGTTTTGTGGGATCAGGAAGGTGTGGTGTATTATGAGCTTCTAAAACCAGGTGAAACCGTTAATACTGATCGCTACTGACAAGTACTCAATTTGAACCACGCTTTGATCGTAAAACCACCAGAATGGGCCAGAAGACACGGCAAAATAATTTTGCTTCATGGTAACGCACCATCACACACTTCAAAACCAGTTAAAGACACGTTAAAAGATCTTGCCTGGGAAGTATTAACCCACTCGCCATATTCACCAGACCTGCTCCTTCAGATTACCACTTGTTCCGATCGATGGCACACGCACTTTCTGAGCAGCACTTTAAAACATACGAAGAAGTGGAAAATTGGGTCTCTAAATGGTTTGCCTCAAAACAAGAAAAGTTCTATTGGGACAGTATCCACAAATTACCTGAAAGATGGGGGGAAATGTGTAACTAGTGATGGACATTTCTTTGAATAAAGCACTTTTGATGTTTCTCTTGAAATTATCGTGTTTTCTTTGACTACAAAATCTGCATTAACCAGTACACCTGGTAAGCAGCTGGCTTATGGTGGGAGGCAGAGCAGATTTGTGTGGATAGCCTGCTGCTCCCCCACACTGCTGACAGTATTGGAATAAACGCTCATATATGATTCAACCCTGTCTCTGCTTAATTGGCTCAAGTAGTGACAGGCAGCGCGGACCCATTGATTGCTTACAGTGTGTGCCCTGACTGGGGATCAAACCCACAACCTTGGCATATTGGGATGATGCTCCAACCAAATGAGCTACTTGGCCAGGGTTTTAGTAAATGTTTTATGTTCATTGCTTAAGGGGACAATGGACCTCTTTGTGCCTCAATTTCCTTATCCGTGTAATGAGAATATTCACACCTATCTCCTGGGATTCAAGAGTTAAACCAGATGTACCATAAAGCGATTTTATGGTGACTGGCATATAGTAAAGGCTTGCTAAATGGCTTCTAGCATATATAATTATCATGTAATCATAGAACTGAAATTATCTTCTGGGATTGGCTCGTTATTTTCATGCTACTTACCAGTAAACTCAAATGGAGTGAAGTGGGGATGCTACTTTGAAAAGGTTTGCGTATGGGTTTGAATGCTTCTCCTCCCAGAACGCAGGTCACCTGCCATCTCAGAATGTGAACTTGTTTGGAACAAGTTGCAGGTGTAATGAGTTAGGATGAGGCCATACTATATTAGTGTGAGCTCTAAATCCAATATGACTGTTGTCCATGTAAGGAGAGAAGGCCATACGGAGACATCAAGACCCAGAGGGAAGGAGGCCGCGTGAAGACAAGCAGAGACTGGGACAACACAGCTAGAAGCCACGGAACGCCACGGGACACCACGGATGCCACGGGACGCCACAGAACGCCGGGAACCACCTGGAGCTGGGAGAGGGACACGGGTGGCTCTTCCCGCAGAGCCCCCGGAAGGAACCAAGCTGTTAACACCTTGATTTCAGATTCTAATCTCCAGTCTGAAAGGGAATAATGTTTCTGCTGTTCTAAGCCACCCTCTTGTGGTAATTTGCTAGGGCAGCCCTCGGAAACTAACAGAACTCCAGGTATTTTTCATGCTTTTCCAGTCACTCCATCATTGCCTCCCCGAGCCAGCAATGAACACTTACGGAACACCTAGGAAGTTGACCTGTCCGGAGAAAAACTGGTACAACCTACATAATCTTCAGCATTTCCTACTAAGTTACTGCCTCACACACAGTAGACGTTTCATAAATCTTTACTGGCAGGTTGACAAAATAACAGATATAAAAACGGTATACTGTTATACAAATTTAAGGTACTGTGAACCGACTTTTGACTTCTGTGTATGCCTTTGTACTCTAAATGTACTTATACATTTCTTGTACTGAAGAATCACAAAACTCGGAACTATCCCGAGGTCTGCTGAGGTCCACGGCCTCCTCATTAGCGACCTGCAGGGGTTTTGAATTAAGAGGAAAGTGTTAACACCGAGAAGGAATGTACCTGTCAAAAAGGACTCCTTGTGGTCAACCGGGTCCAAATTCATAACTGAGAGTCCGGCAGCCATTGTTCGCAGAGGCTCTCCCGCACGAAGCCGCAGGCGGACGCCATGCCTTCCGGCTGCATTCCCGCCGTCTGCACGGCCTCAGGAAGGAGTTCCCGAAATAGCATTTCAACCAATGGGCTGAGACGTCTCCGCCCAGTCAGATGTGCCGCTATGTCCTTATTTGTGTTCTTACCTGCCAGTCAGAGAGGCTCCATAACAACCAATCAAAACGTGCCATCTTGTTGTCAGGTGAAACTTTTTACTCCTTATTTGCATAAAAACGGACCAGTCAGAATCAGGCAGGGACTTTTAAAAAGGCAGCCTCACCTTTGTCTCAGACTGTAAATTGCATGCGGGCAGGGCTTCGTCTCCCTCGCATTTTATGCCCCACCCCGCAGGCTGCTTCTCCCTTAGAGGCTGCATTGCATTCCCCCTGCCTTTGCTGTTTGCAAACTACCTGAATAAAGACTCCCACCCCACCTCACCCACACCCCAAATTGGGGACTCCTGCTGGCATTGGGTTGGTGGCAGAGACCTTTTGTTGAAAAAAGCAATCTGAATACCCTCCGGATTCTGAATCCTACAAGGCAAAAAGGCCCTCTTTCTTGCTGGGTCCTCCCAGCTCAGGAATGGTCAGGAGGGAGTCCTGGGAGTCAGGGGAGCTGTCGATTGCTTTACAGGGAGTAAGCCACAGAGCACTAGGCCTGGGAGTAGGACAGGTGGTGGTGGGTTAATAGCTACAAAGGGAAGGAGGGAAGGAAGGAGGGGCTGATTCACTAGGACAACTGAGAGTGACTCAGAGGCTGTAGAAAATAGCCTGTTCTCCCACATCTACCTCATTGTCAGGCATGAGGCACTTCCTCATTGCACACCCATAGGCAGGGGGAAAGGGAGGAGGAAGAAATGGGATTTTTCTATTTCATGGGCCTATTCCAGTACCTGAACTCTGTGTTTGTAGCCATTTCAGATATTTTGTTTCAAGTCAGGTCACTATTTATTGAGCACCTACTATGTGCCAGCCCTTCATCTTGCTTTTTAAATGTCAGTCTCCTGAACACAGGGAGTGATGCCTTTCTGAAGTTCTGTACTTCCTCCTTCATTACCTAAAAGGCACTTGGGCTGCTGTTGAGCTCCTCACTACAACTGCCACCCTCAAGCCTGCAGTCAATAGGGGGAGGTAGGGATCTTTTTTCCCAGCTCTAATGCTGATCTTACAGTCAGGCAGGCCCATTCTCTGGAGCTGTCCTGGTGACAGCCAGCATGAGCTGAACAGAATGTGGCACAAGTTTAGAGTTGTTGGAAGTTCTTTCTTTCTTACTTACTAGCTCTATTGAAGTATGGTAGCAATCATCTCAGGTAGAAACTGTAGTGTAACTTTAACCCTGCTGTTTTGCTTCTGTACTTATTTGCTTTGTTTAACAATAGAAAAGTTACTTTGATTTTCTGAATTGTATAAATCATCCCATTCGATTAAATGCCTTATTGATTGTAATGTGAATATCCCATGGGTTGTGGTCATACTGGTGTTAGAAAGCACATTTTCCTTTACCTGGGAAGGACAGCACAGTTATCCCAAGGTCAGAGGGCTCCAGTTAACATATCCTTGTTGACTCAGTGTTTCAGAGACCCAAAACTGTAATTTAGATAACATGCCTAAGTTTAACCCAGGTTCCTCAGTCCAGACCTGAGGGCTCTCGATAATGTGTTTCTGTCAATTCAGTGACCCCAAGACCCAAAACTATAATTAACATGCTGCTTCTGCTTCTGTAAACTGCTTTTTTGCAAACCAGGTTCCTTATTCCAAACCTTGAGATGTAATCAATACCTTTGTGACCTTTGCCTATATACGGTGGGGCCTTGACTTACGAGTTTAATTTGTTCCATGACGGAGCTCGTAACTCAAATTACTCATATGTCAAATCATTAAAGTGAACAAGTGAGACACATGATGCTGGGCTGATGTTGTGGCGTTCACTGTGACGTTCGCTGCGCCAACTAGCGGTGGGGTATCTGAAGCTGGCTTGCGTAACCCGAATTTTAGCTTGCAACTCAAAGCAAAAAATCGGTGGAGAGACGGCTCGTATCTCGAAAAACTCATTAGTTGGGACACTCGTAAGTCAAGGCCCCACTGTAAGTCTAGCTTTGCCACCATCTTATCACTATGAGATTTGGGAAAGCAAAATGGCCCCTCACAGTCCCAGATTGCAATAAATGTGACGCTTTCATTCAACTTCTTGAGGCGTCCTTCTGTGATTCGCGGGGTACATTACAACACTATGACTCTACTTGTTTTCTCTAAATCTCCAACTTCTCATCTGTAAAATGGGCACAAAGATGTCTATCTTACAAGTTAGGAAATATGCTATATAGTCGTGAAGATTAAATAAGATGACATTATATAAAAGTACCTGGCACAGTGATAACATAAAAACTGGTTTACTTCCTCCCAACTTCCCCATGATTGAACAGACTGACCACACCCCTCCAGAATGTAAATTGCATAAGGGCAGGGCTTCATATGCCTTGAGGACTGTCTGCCTAGGTGAGCACTAGGCTCTAATACTGTCCTGCTTAGTAATTAAGATTAGGAATAATGTATTAAAATTAGTACATTATTTATGCATTATATTCAATAGTATTATAAGTATCTAATGGGATGCATTTTAAAATAATGTAGTTAATGATTTAACTCGCTGAATGAATCTATGAACTGGAAAAGAAAACTTGACCTCACGTAGGGATGTTTCCTCTCCCCTCTCTGAGCTTTTTGGTCCTGGTAGGACTTGCTGCCACCAGCAAGATCTTCATTTCTGTGTTCACAAGAAGGGACAGACATTCCTTGCATCCTCTACACTGTCCTTTGTTCCAGCTTCACTGCAAACGCCATTGCCCATCGTATAAGGGAGCCAGGGACACACAAAAAGTCCCCGCACTTGGCAACCATAGCGTGAAAAACCTTGACACACAAATCTGTAATTATTCATTCGACTTCTACCTGGAAGGCAAGCTGGGCTGAGTTTATGCTCTCCTGGGTACCACCAGCGTCCCCACGCCAGGGGCTCCAGGGCTAGTATTATCTCTCAAATGTAATGTGAAAAGATAAAGGGGGAAGGTGTCGGGTTTTTTTTTTTTTTTATCTTTGCGCCCTTGCTTCTAGCACCACACCCACAAGCTCGTCCAAGAAAAAAAAAGAGAGAGAGCACCAAAGACACGTTACCAGATTTTCAACAACTAATTCTGAAGCAGACACCAAAGCACACTTCCAACGTTAATGGGCCAATCAGGGCACCCGCCATTCCTGAGCTTGCAGGACCAGGAGGGTAAAGCACGAAGCACTCGCCCGGGTCCTGCCCAGGAAACCGCACCGAAGGTGGAAAGTTGCAGGCGCCGGGCGGGAGAGGAGCGAGCCAGCCCCGAGCTCGGGTAGGAGCAGGGCAACGCTTCCTGCCGGAAGTGACGCGACCTCAATCCCAGTTCGTCTCTTCCCAAACAAAAGGGATCTTGGGGCCCCAGGAGGAGCCTCAATGACATTGGAGAAGCCCCGCCTCCAGCGGGCGCGGATTGGTGCAGGGGCTGGAGAGGCGAGGTGGTGATTGGCCCTGATGAATGCCAGTGCCCGCCTGGCGGCTGAGGGGCGGGGCCTCAGTGGGCTGTGGATGCGAGCGGGTGGCAGAGGCGGCGGCGGCGGCTGGGAGTGGACCCGAAGCGCCGGGAAAGAAAAGGTAGGAGCTGCTAGGGCTGGGGCTTGGCGGAGGTCGGGGAGCCGTGTTCCCGAGAGAAAAGAAAGGGTCGGACCTCCGGGATCCTCCCGCCAGCGTCCCAACTGCCACTCGCGCCCATCCCCGGAGGGGGCGGGGCCGTCTGTCCACCTCCCGGTATTCCCCGAGGAGGCGGCTCCTCATCCTTCGAGGGTCCTCGCAACTATTCATTGTCCCCGTCAATCCCAGCTCCGCAGAAGAGGCTCCCCTCCAGGCACCCCTCATTTAAAGGCCCCCTTCGACCAGCGCCTCAACCCTGGGGGGCGGGCGCACAGGTTCCCATTCTCTAGGCTGCCGCCCCCACTCCCATTTTGTCCTCCCGGGAGGCCAGACAGCCCTCCCTACACCTGCCCCTGCTTGCTAAAGTGGCACCAGAGCTGGTTTCATCCATAAAGGGGGAAAAAATCAGTGTTTTCCAAAAAAAGAGGGATGGGTCGAAGCAAAAATCACAGACCCGACCCCGCAGCGAGCTCCACGGAGGAAGCGGCCTTCCCCTCGGTTCTTCCCATCCCCCGCGCGCTGACCCTCAGCCTCCCTCCGAAGCCCCCCGGACCCACTGTTCTCCAGGGGGGTCCAGAGCTCACCCGCTGCGGGACTTTTTTAGACTCTGGAGGAAGGAGAAATAGTAACTCTCCACCCCCACATCCCCTTTGTACCTTCCCTCTTTCTTGAGGGAGAACCCAACTTCTAAGGGTTTTTTAGGTTTGAGTTGCGTTTCATTTTTGCTTTCCAGCCTGTTTCTTCCCTGAAAACTTGGGGGAAACCACCCTGTATGTTTCACAGTGAGACGGGTGGGCTGGATCTCTGCAGAGTTGGCCTCGCTGGGGAGGAGCCGGCGTGTATTGTCTGACTGTCAGTGAATAAGAGCGTGCTTTCCAAGGAAGCAGTGTTGATGAGGACATCAAGCGCGCTAGGTTAGGGAAGAGTATCTCCCCCAGTCCAGGGCGGGCTGGTGTGCTGCTCAGGGAGACTGCAGTTCACCTTGAAGGTACCGTTCTGTTGAAACAAAAGGCAGGAAGTGTTTGAAGAAATTCAGGTTCAGTCGTCTAGGTTTATGATTAATCTGGTCCCGTGGCCTTTGGTTACTCCTATAGCCCCTCTTTCACGGTGGGTTTTTCCCTCCAGGTGAAAAACTGATAAATGATGTTATTGATTGTTTTTACAAATCCAGTATCACCCACCCAAATTTAGGGGATGAAAAGTAAGAGCACGTTTTAAGTCTCAGAAATGAGGACACATGAAAACATAGTTAACTCCAGCTATTGTCTTGCGTGTGTAACCCCCACACAGTGTCTCTCTATAGTGTGCTCATAAAGGCTTTGTCAAGATGACCTTCATTTCAGCAGGTGCAGAATATTGAAGATTTTGGCCTAATGTGAACGCCATTGAATCCCCAGTAATCATCTATGGCTAGCACTTCCATATATTAAAATTTACCATATTTTTAGGTTGTTCCTTCTGCTTTCAGCCCCCAGTCCATCTTACTACTGCTACCTAGAGCTAAAGCTAACAGCAGTGAGATGCAAGGAGCTGGAATCGCAGAGGGTGATTAGAAAGGCTGTCTTTTACCTTCCTGATTAAACTTTCTAAAAGTAGACTTCCTGAAGGTAATTACTTTTGAATAGTTAGGTTCCAAGTTTTCAGAGCCACTCTCAGTGATTGTTTCCAGATCGCCAATAAAAAGGCACAAAGAAGAAACTGTGGAGGGTCTGTCTCCCCAGCAAACACACAGTGTCTGCTCTAGGAGGGCCCCCAGCAATAGCAGCAGGAAAAAAACTAAAGGCAGAACAGGAAATCCCAAAAAGATATATCTTATTACATGAGCAGAGAACAGAAAATAAACTAAGGTAAGAGACTCAGGAAGCCAAAGTAGTGGTGATTGCCAGGGCCTTAATGAGCAGAGAGGAAAAAGCAAATCATGCAAGACCAGTTTGATACAGGTTTGGGTCTTGGAAATTTTCAACACTTATTTGGTCATAGTAGATGAAGAAAAGCATTGTATGTCTAATCTGTCTCATTAATTTATAAATTCTTGGAGCAGGTAGTAGTGTGTGTGTGTGGTCTCTGTATCTCTCACAGTGCCTGGTATATAGTTTGACTTAATGAGTATTAAACTTAGTTTGAAGCTATCAGCTTAAGGTAGCCTAGAAAGGTCATCTACTGATAAGATATGACACATCTTGTTAATATAAACAATCCACTTTTTGTCTTGATTGAACTTTATTTTCCTTATCTGATGTCTTATGAAACTCCAGTATCTTAACTCTCAAATACTGAATTTCCCATAAGAAACTAGCTGCTGGTTAGATATATAATTTTGCTGTGATGAAATCTGAACCAGAAATATTAATGTCCTCAGTGCTAGTCCTTTTAGGATTGGATTTCCCTAAGAATCTGACCCCAAAGGAATGAAGGGGATGCAGGGGAACACACTAGGAACTGGTGGCTGATTTATATTTAAGAATGGTTTCTGAGTATTTGGTTTCTACAACTTACTGACCTACTTTGGGATTTTTTTTAATGGTTTTTTAGTTGATCTTATGCTTTTCTGAACTGGCACTAAGTAAGGGAACAGGGGCACAAACAATATTGGGGTCCCTGAATGGAGTCATCAGACGGATCATGGTGCCTAAAGCGCTCAGTCCTCAGTGGGTTTGTATTTTGGCAGACTGTTTGCAGAGGTACCAGGGAACTAGCAGAACAGGACTGGAATTCTTGCCTTGTCTGAGTGGAACAGAACGGTGTTCCTAAGGGTTGCCATTGAAATGGTGTTGGTGGCATGTAATGAGAAGCAGAGATTTCTTTCCGTTGGAAATTGGTCCAGTCTGTTGGGTGACCCTAGGAATGGCTTGTTAGCCTATTTCTAAAGGCCTTTTTTTTTTTTTCTTTTCCTGAATGTTTGCTGCCAACAGCTTCTGTGAGATTTAAGGGCTTTTCAATGGTAATTTTGATTAAAAGTGATTTTTGCCTTTTGAAGACAACTCCCCCGGGGCTCCCAAAGTAAGGAGCAATCATTAGAACAACCAAAACGTGTGAGAAGAAACCACATGGAGGAGATAGGAGTGGAGGTGGGGGAGGAAACCAGGACTGCAAGGAGGCATGGATGTCAAGAATGCGGTAGATGGTTCCTCCCTGCCAAGTGTTTCCCAACTGCATTTCAGGTACAAAGCCAATGCTTCCAATGTAAATGTGTCCTTTGCTGCTAAAGGAATCCTCTCTGGCTTCTGGAACCACTAAAAACGTAATCCCTAATTGTTACTAACGTAACCGAGTTTAAAGACTATAATCCTTAATTGTTATGGAGTTCAATAGGAACCAGAAAGACAGAGCACAGGATGAGGGGATTTACGGCAAAAAAGACTCCTGACCCTGAACCTGAGAGCATCTGCTTAGACTGAGCCTTTGTGGAAAGCAGCTGGGGAAGGCTCGGCCAGGTATCTCTGGGCCTGCTCTCCTTAGGAGGTGAGAGCCAGGAGGAGGAGAAGAGGGGACCGGGGAAGAAATGGGGATGAATTTTCTCAACAAGATATAAGAACTATCTATATTAGCGGTCGCCAACGGTGGTGCACGGACCACTGGTGGTCTGTGAAGTCCGAAATATTGGTGACTGCTGATCTATATATATAAAAGACTAATATGCTAAGTGTCCGTCTGACTGGTAGCTATGACATGCACTGACCACCAAGGGGGCAGGCGCTCAACACAGGAGCTGCCGAGCTGCAGTGACTTGTCAGCAGAAACCAGAGACGAGGGAGCCCGATTCCTCATGGAGCTGCGCAATTCCACCTTTGGCCGTGGGTTATGTTGTTGCTGGGGCACTGTCAGCCCGAATCTGGTTTACTTCATGCTTGCATTTGCATTCCACACCCTGGATGACAGCAGTTTTACAGAATGGGACCCCTCGGGGGATGTCAGAGAGCCTGTTTCTGCCCAATGCCCTCAGGCCAGGCTGAGGGACCCCACCTGCTGGTGGGACCCCCACTCACTCCGCAGACACCCTTGGAGCCACGGCGCCACCCCAGGTGCAACCAGCCAGGGAGGGACCAAAGGAGGTTGGCTCCAGGGCGTGTTCGGCCCGTCTTGCCCAGACCCGCCCCACCAGCCACCTTCTAATTAATTTCCTTTCAATGTGCACGAATCCGTGCACCAGGTCACTAGTAAGTTATAAAGGAGAGAGAAAAGACAGTAACTGACAAGTTAAGTTGTAGGGAAAAGAGAAGCACTAAGTGGTTTAGTGGTGGGAAGGGGGCCTTCTTGGTTTCTGCTTAGTCCTTTCTGTTGCAGCAGGTCATAGAGGAGTGAGAACAGAACCAGTCTGGTTCTTAACTGGTTTAATATTTGAGGGCACAAAAATGATCTGGTCTGTTTGGACATTGGCTTCTTCCTGTCCCTTCTGTTCTTAAGTGGAAGGCACAGACCTTTTCTGAAAAGGTTCTACCCCTAAAGACTTCTCCATTTCTAAACCTTACCCTTCACCACACTGACTCTTAACACATTCCTCTTGGGATCTGCCTACTTCTCATTCAGCATGTCTCACACCACAGTCATCATTTCCCCGCTAAAACCAGTTCCTTTTCTAACATCCCTGTTCTTGCTAATGGCATCATCATTTAGTCACCCAGTCTTCAAACCTCAGCTGACCTGGGATCATTTCCCCTCTTGCCTCCTTAAATGGAGCCAGAATCCAGTTCCTGCAAATTCTTTATAAAGTCTCTTGCATCAGTCCTTCTTACTGCCACCGTCTTAATTCTCTCATTTTTGCCTCAGATCTTTCCTGGGAAAGTTTTCTCCCAACTGCCCCTTCTGCTTCCAGTTTGCCTTCAATCCGCTGTGGGCTGCAAGCTTTAACGTTCCTAAAACTGCTTTCGTTATGATAGTCACCTGGTTAAACATGTTGAGTCAAATCTCATTTCATAAAAGATAAATTCCAATTTCAATGACTGTCATCCAAGGTACCTTCCCGTACATTTCTTTCCAGCCTGCGTTTTTTGAGTACCCCCTCGAACCAGAGGCTGCTCGGTGCTAAGTGTAATCAAGTTGAATGCGACAGTGTTTGTCTAGAAGAGCAGTCACGTGAGACAGAAGGCAGATATATAAACAGATGAGTTGATAGAACAGAATGTGATAACTGCTCCTGGGTTATGAATATAGATACATACCTATTATGTGTGTGCATATAGATATGGACCTAAGCATTTGACATAATGTAAAAAAATAGCGGTGATATTTTTAGAAAACCCATTTCTCGGCCATTACAAGTTAAAATTGTGACGATTAAAAGCCATAAAAATTCATTGAAGCAAAGGCGTGCTTTGCACCTATCTGCCAAAGTCACAGAAAGCCAGTCTTTCTCAGCTGTGTGCAGATTCTGCCGGCGGAGCAGTGTCGTGCGTGTTCCCAAGCCTCCTTCCCAGGAACTGGCCAGGCCTTCTCTTTCCTGTAGCTGTTAAATCAGAAGGAGTCCATTTCTTTTTATTTCTAAATTCGACACATGAATGACAGTAAATGAGGACGCATTGGAAAAAGAAAAACCTCATTATCTTTGGAGATGAAGCCCAGTATATGCTCTCCAGGGATGAGAAATGAGAAGACTGACCAGTCACTAACTCATGTAAACCATTTAGTATCCTGTTAGAGTATGAATTGTTATCCCCATTTTATAGACAAAGACCTTAGAGCTCAGAGGTTAAGTGGATCAAGGAACCACAAAGTGGCTGAGCAGGGATGCAAACCTAGGTCTGTCCGATACCAGTCCATGCACTTTCCACCGCGACACTGCCTCCCAGGAGAATTATTGTCCCCAGAGAACCTTGGAGCAGAAACAATCGCTGGGTCTGTTGTGGGTCATTTTCAACTGATACCAAATTGTTAACCTTTTTTTTAAAATCAGTGACCTGGTTTAGAAGACAAAATTTAAAAAGCAAAACAGCATCATCAGTTATGTTTCTGTTAGAGGCTTTTGTGAAGTTTTTTGGCAGTTCAGGGGGAGTCAGGTTAGGGGCACAGCCATAACACAGATACCTTGATTGTCCGTGGTTTGCCCTCCATGCCATATACTCTGCTTCTTCCGATTTGGAATCCTGCTGGAGTCAAAAACTTCATCCTGCAATAACTGTTGAAGGGTTTTTTATATTCCAGGCTGTCTCTTGAATTGTGGCCCATGAATCATTTTACTGGAAATAAAATTAATCTACATGTTATTGTTCTCTCCTTGTGGTACTTTACAAATCATCATGGCATTATATCAGAAAAGCAAAACTTTAGGGGAATGATGGACAAATAGATGACATAGACTGATATATTTCAATGAAATCACATTGTAATTTTATTTAAACTAAATAAAGCCAACTAACAAGTATACTTGAAATGGTTCATATTTCTGGTAATTTTCTGATGTTAAAAAACATATCTTTTTTATTTTAATGAAAAAATGTATTAACATAAAAATTACTATTCACTTTCATTAACATACATTCCAGTAGCTTACCTAATGTAGTTCTTCTGGTTTGGTCTTGTCTCAGGTGAGAATACTTGAAAGGGTGTAAACAGATATCCAGGTAGACAGACCTGTTTTTAATAGCGTCGTGCTAAATGTCCTCATTTTGGGGGAAAGATGCTTGAATGTTCGTTTATGGGCATGAGGCCACTTCCTCCTTTTCTTCAACGTACATATAAATCCTGTTGGCAACATAGGACAGTGAAAGAAACAGATGCACACACATAGCAGGAGAGAGAGACATCACCCCCACACAGGGCTACACCAGAGATGTGCGAGTCTTAAAACAGCTAAACAATCAAAACCCTGATATCCATCATGGTGTCCCAGAAAGTGGGTTAGACTACATCTTAAAAAGATATGAATGTTAACCTAGTTTTACTATTTAACTGTAATCTCCAGAAAAGTAATTTAACTCTGGCCTCGGTTTTCTCCTGTGAATAGACAGTGCTGAATTCGATTCTTTCTGAGGCCCTTCCAGCTTTGTGAATCACATGTGGGCCCAGGTTTTTCCTCCACGCCCTTCCTGAAGGCTGATAAAATGAGCAGATCAGATGTGAACAGTGGTTACCAAGTAGCAGGGGTTAGTAAGGAAGCCTCTGGAGTCAAATTACCGAGGTTCCAATCCCATTTCCATCCTTTACCAGATGTGAAACGCTAAGCAAGTTAGTTAGCCTTCATGCCTTAGGTTTCCCATCTGTAAAATGGGGGTGATGAAGAAGAATTCCTTGGTGAGTTACAGCATCTCTCTCCTAAGGTGGTTGTGAGGATTGAGTTGATACATGTCAAGTACTTAGAACACTGCCTAGAATATGTTAACGTTTATTAGCTCAGTAACTGTTTATATTTTTCATTATTACTGCTTAAATTCTTAGAAAACTGTGCTATAAAACTCTGAGGTGGTGGTGATTAATGTTGATAAGCTCAATTATATCATTAGTAATTCCTATGCTAAGCATAAATCCAGAAAAGCTGGTATCCTAGAATCTGCTTTGAGAGTACAGTACTGTGTATTTGAATAGACTACTGAGAGTATTTTCAATGTTAACCGTACAGAGTATTAGCCTCATCACAGAACTGGTTTCTGGAGGCCTGCTTAACACTATCTGTAGTGTGGGTGCAAAAAGCAGACTGATAAGACAAAGCAAGGCATTCTGAAAAATCTGCTATGGTACTCTCATGGTAGGGGGAAGGGTGAGATCGAGTTGCTCTAAAAGTTGTAAATGATTAGCATGCTGTATTATTAGTTTTCTAGGGCTTCCATAGCCACGTACCACAGATGGGGTGGCTTAAACAAGTGAAATTAATTATCTCACACCTGAGACTGGAAGTCCAGAAGCAACCTGTCAGCATGATTGGGTGCTTCCGAGGTTTCTCTCTTTGGCTTGTGGATAGCTGTGTTCTTTCTGTCTTCACATATTCTTTCCTTGTCTCATGTTTGTATCCAAATTTTCTCATAAAGACACCAGTCATATTAGGGCCACCCAAATGACCTCATTTTAACCCACTAACTCTTTCCAGACCCTGTCTCCCCATGCAGTCGCATCCTGAGGTCCTGGGGATTAGGACTGCAACATAGGAATTTGGGGGAGGGAGGACACAGTTCAGCCCATAACGTATGTTATAACATGTAGACACATAAAGACCCAAATAGTCCAGTAATGTACTTTACTTTCAACTGAAAGAAGATTAATTTGACACTTGTAGTAAAAGCTTGCATTGCTTAGTATTGTAGAATTCAGTAAAACTCGATTCGCTTCTTTACAGTGGTTTTAGAACCTTTGTAAATAATAATAGCAAAAACAGCTCCTTTAGTAAATGTACAGAAGACCTGCTTTCTTGATCAGAGAATTAATTTTTGATAGTACTTTGACTCGTTTTTGTCCCCGGGCTCACCCTAAAATGCCAAAAGTGGAATGAGAGGTACAGTTTGGAATGTTGTCATTCTTTTACCCGCAAATACATAAATAACCCTTCTGAAAAACTGGAAAGCCAGAGGGTGGGGAAACTTACATCTTTTGAGATCGTCAAGAGAACATGTCAACACCTTCTATCTCCAGATGGTATGTTGTTTTGGATTCATTCTCTAAAATAGCAGTGCATTTTTGTCCATATTTAGATTTAATATTTATAAATGTGACAGGTTTTATTTTTTAAAATTTCATATAGCCCTGGCCAGTGTGGCTCAGTTGATGGAGCATCATCCTGTGCACTGAAAGATTGCCAGTTAATTCCTGGTGAGAGCACATGCTCAGGTTTTAGGTTTGATCCTGGTTGGAGTGCGTGCAGGAGGTAATGGATCAATGTTTCTCTTTCTCTCTCTCTCTCCCTCCCTCCCTCCCTCTCACTTCCTCTCTCAAATCAATAAAAAGAAAATTTTTAATTCATATATCCTAGATTTCTAAGGAAGCACAGTATCCAGTGGAAAGCTGTCAGAAACACCTGTTTTGTATGTTAGTGTTGGCTCTTTGAATTTTAAGAATTAACTGGCCTCCGACATTTTGGTTTTGCGTCTATGTGTATGAAAGAGTCCTTACTTTTAGTATCTTATCACTGATACTAAAAACTTATTGAATGGCTTGAATACCAGTCAGTTGTAGCTCAAGTATAAATTTCTTAAATTTGATGTCTGAGCATATTAATAAAGAAGTGATTTTTATCCAGTTTTGCAAGAGTGATCTGGGTAAAACAACTGATTTGTTTTTATACTAGCCAAGTTGATTCTATTTTTTTTCTTAAGGTATTTCTAAGATTTATTGAAAAATATTATTTTTCCTCTTTCATGTTTCATGTTACCCTCCACTTAGAAATAAATAAAGCCTTTAGTAGTTCCACGTGAAAACATACACACACCCAGATACCAGATAGACAAACATCTTACTTGTACTCCACCCTGCCCTGCCCACTGCTTGCATAGCTATAGAAGCTGTTTGGGGTGTTTCTTTTTCTGCCACCCAATCTCTATGTGGTAAAAAGGCAACAAAGCCTGCTGTCCCAGCCAATTAATTCAGAGTTCCAGAGCAAAAGCTGGGACTTCCTCAAGAAAAAGGCACAACCAGAAGCAGAATGAGTGGAGCGTTGGTGTCATCCAGAAAGGTGACAGGGTCAGAACCGAGTGAACAGAGCCCAGGCCACAGCATGCTTCCATGGCAAGGTTCCGAGGGCTTTGGGGGGCTTTCTCCATACCCTTACTCTGTGACTGTGGGCACATGAACGTTGGTATAGAAGAGACATGCTCTCAGTTGTTGGCCCTGACTTGGTGGGAAGTAAGCAACATGTGAATAGACCAAAGGTTTGAAATCACATATTGATAACAAAAATGCTTCATACTTAGCCCATAAATAGGCTAATTTTCCAGAGTATTAAAATAGATATAACTTTGTCTTTTTTATTATATATTTACATATATTTTTAATTGGGAAAACTATGAAGCTTAAAATAGCTACAGCTAGCTGTGTCCCAGTGTATAATAATGTATCCAGACAACTTGTCCACAAGTGGTCTTTATTTCATATTTATCGACTGGAGCATTCCTTAGACAGAAATATCTGTGGCTAAACTCGAAGGAAAGGGAAAGTTTGGTCTCGGATTCTAATGGAAGGAATGAACTGAGTGAGCATCTGGTTGAAATGATCTTGTCTTTCAAAGTTGCTTAATGGATGATGACAGTGACAAGTAACAGCTCATTTAGAAAAACGAGTACGGAATGAGTCTGTACACTGCGACACAGCGTGCCAAAAATCTGGCTCGTATTTCTGATAATGACTGCGGAGTTAGAAATGGCCTTTTTCTGAAAATCCAGGGCCACATAATTTATATATTGGGCAGAAATTTGGGGTGGGGCTTATTTAGTGGTTTGCCTGTATGATGGCTCTATGCTCTTGTTACTGACTGCACAACAAACACACTTCTCTCCTAAATGGAGAGACCCATAATTAGGTTAACGGCCGATTCTCGGTTAAAGACACAAGCATTTATTGCTGCGTTATTCCTCCTCCAACATTGTCCCTATTTGACTGTCACGTTTTGGCAACTCAAATAGGCCTTCAGGCCTGGTTCCTAAAAATACAAGACCGAAATTATGTTTTATCAAGTAAAATTTTAAACCTGTCGTTTTTTAAGTCTGCTGGGTCTCACTCACTGTTAGGACAGTAAAACACATTTTGTATATAATTTGACATTTAATATTTGAAAATAAATGGGGAGAAGTAGAAGCTTGGGATGAGTGATCAGCCTTACAAAGTCCAGATGGTGACAGGTTGGTTTGTTTGTTTTTTGACTGGCAGGAGGTGAGGGGATGAGAATTCTCCTCTCACGGATTTGGCAATTTGAAAAATTCGGTTATATTTATTTTTCTTTGTCCATTGTGCCTGTCATGGTGACTCAAGCAAATAGGCTTTTGTCCGTTCAGGGAAAGAAAGTCACTCTCTTCTAGAGACATGCATAAGTTAGTCCTTGACATGGCGATGGACACCTTAAAGTAGAAAAGGTTCTGAAAGCCCTCCCCTTCCCTAATTATAATTGCGGAAGGGAAGGGGCCCCTGCTGTATTACTCAGCTTCAACTTGAAGAAGTGGCTATTTTCCTCTTTGTTCGAATCAACCTACAGCTGTCAGGCCTCATCATCCTAATGACACAGTTGACATTCATGAGATTTAGACATTGTTTATAGTGTGGTCACATCGGCAATAAATTTCTTATTCTCTTGCAGCATTGGACACTTTTTCACCATGTTGACGGCATTTTAAATATATTTGTCAATTTTCCCAAATTTTAACTGAAGAAAACTTTCAGAGTTTCTACTTGAGGACTGAAGTGTGACTGCCAATTATCAGGTCAGTATCACCCCATCCTACCCCACCCCCACCCCCATCCTCAGCAATATCCCTGCCATCGAAAACATGAGGCAGTTTTACTAGCTTCCATTTATGTCATGCAAAAATGTATTGCAGTATCTTGTGTATTGAGATTATGTTCAAATGAATAGAAAAGCAAAGAACTGCTAATTTTTAATATTTATAAAGAAAGGTTATGCCCTAGCTGGTTTGGCTCAGTGGATAGAGCGTTGGCCTACGGACTGAAGGGTCCCAGGTTGGATTCCAGTCAAGGGCACATGCCCAGGTTGTGGGCTCGATCCCCAGTGGGGGGCATGCAGGAGGCAGCCAATCAATGATTCTCTCTCATCATTGATGTTTCTCTCTCTCTCTCTCTCTCTCTCTCTCTCTCTCTCTCTCTCTTCCTCTCTGAAATCAATAAAAAAAAATATATTTAAAAAATAAAGAAAGGTTATCAGATTATACAAAAACAGATCTGTGGGTTTTTGAATTATTATACAGCTGTGGCCCTTTTTTTCCTTCTGTGTCATATTTGTATTGTGTTCACTTCATGCAGACACTAAGCTAAATGGGTTGGTACACATTAGCAAGATGTTCCAGATATTAACATTTGTGTGCAGGAGTGACTTACACACATAGAGATAACAAGCCAGGTGACTCAGCTGGCAGCTTCGTCCTCGCCATTCTTCACTCAGGATGCTGGCGCCTTTTTACAAAGGGCCGCAGAAGGTATTTCTGAGGTCATTGGTCTTGGCTGCCCCTAACTGTGGTAATACTGTTCTCTGAATTGCTTTGGAAAATGAGAGAGGATAGTAGTTATTAATAATTAAACCGTTCTTCGGTTTGTATCAGGAACTTGGCAATGCATTCTACTTTTATCAACGCAATCTCCACAGTAACGCTATGAATTAGATATCATCACCCCCTTTCACAGATAAGAAAGGTGATCATCTGAAAAATTGCCCAAAGTTACACAACCAGGAAGATGCAGGCTTGGCATCTATCTGATTGCAAAGCCACGTGTTCTTTCCAACATTCCATCTATATTAAGTTTAGCTTTATTAGGTTTATTGCTGTTTTTTAATTCTTATTTTTAAAATAACTGCCGTGAGCCCTGGCCGGTGTGGCTCAATTGGTTGGACACCATCCCATGTACTGAAAGGTTCCCGGTCGATTCCTGGTCAGGGAATATGCCTGGGTTGAGGACTTGATTCTCGATAGGGGGTGTGCAGGAGGCAGCCCATCGATGTTATGCTCTCACATCCATGTTTCTCTTTCTCCCTCTCCCTTCTTCCTATTTCTCTCAAAATCAGTAAACTAGCCTTTAAAAAAATAACTGCTTTGAGATCTCTCTCTAACACTGATGTGAGAATTACTTACTAGTCGCTAAAACTCCCTCATTAGAAAGTTAGCCCTTTAAAGGTGAAGTTACATTGAACATATTTTACCATGTGGTGAAAAGATTTGCACAGCATGTCCCAAAACATAGTCTAACAACACAGTGAAGTAAGAGTTTTCTCCATGTTTTCCTTCACCTGAAGGCATAGCTCTGGAGGGAATCAATGAGTCCTTTGTGTGCCTTCTAAAGTTTAATGTTCTCTTAAGAGCTGGGAATTACTGGAGGGTGTGTGCACCAGTCATGCCATGATTCACTCTACAGAAAACTATAGGAAAGTAGTATTTGCTCTACTCTGGAAGTTATAAAATGTATTTTACCATAAATGCTGGTCAAAAGAACCTAAAACAACCATCTAATTTCTATGTGTGGTTTGTGAGAAATTAATCTCGTGGAAAAGATAGAATTTGTGCCATGAGATTTCCCATTTAACATATTTCAAAAGATACAATTCCTTGTAGAAATGTGAACTTAAGTGAAATATATTCAGTAGTCTGGCCACTGAAGATGTTTAAAACAATATATTTTTAAGAAGCCATTTAAAATTACTTTTGCATATTGGTTGTATTTAAGTCTTATTTTGCTATATGAAATGTAAATATTGTGATATTCTCTCTGAAAGTAGACAGTTGAAAAGAAAAATCTCTCCCATACCCCCAGCGAACATTATCTTTGCTCGAATTTCAGCCAATTTCAGAGGGATGCTAGCATGTTTCATATGTGGGTTTTGAATCTGGTTATCTAAAGGTGGGAAATCTTTTTATTGTTTAACAATTTTTGGTGAAATACTATTAATTGTAACACAATTTTACCTGAATTTCTAGTGAACAAAATTAGTGACTAACTCATTCTGAGACCTTCTAGGATGCTTGCAAATATGCCTAGAGGAAAACGATAAAATGTATTTTTGTAAATAGTGATGAAATCAATAAAGTGAATTTTATTTTCTCAAAGCTTTTTATACTATAATAGTTATACTTCTTGTCTGTCTCAATTTATTTTTCTTTGATCATATCAAGTTAACTCTGTCTTCAGAGATTGTCTGATTGTGTCTCTGTTTTAGGCCTTCAGGATGAATCTGGAAAAACTCAGCAAGCCTGAACTCCTAACACTGTTCAGTATTCTTGAAGGAGAGCTTGAAGCCAGGGACCTTGTTATAGAAGCTTTAAAGGTATGTTAATAAGGGGAAAAGGAGATGTCATCATATGTTTTTTGAAAGTTGTTTCATTGGTTGTAATTTACTTAACCAGGGTATTTCTATAGCCCTGTTGAAGTCAGAGGCTTGGGTATACTTACTGACACTTGGAGTGGCAGCCACCTGTGTGGTGTTGTTTTAGGGACACCAGTGAAGCCTTTCTGTCCCCAAAATAGTTCCTTTAATCTCTCTACCTGATGTCTGGACCTTGAACTTCATTCTTTAGCTCAGTGATCTTAGCTGTGTTTGAATGCCATCCCCTTGATAACCTGCTGAGACTTGCTTCCTTAAAAAAAATGTATATACAGCTGTGGCTGGGTGGTTTCTCTCCTCTCTCTCTCTCTCTCTCTCTCTCTCTCTCTCTCTCTCTTTCCTCACTTTCTAAAATCAATTTTAAAAACATACCCTTGGCCTTAGGTGAGGTTTTTCTTTTTAAAAAGTATATGCACCCCCCCCCCCAAAAAAAATGTATATACACCCATATACCACAATTCAGGATATAATATCTATGAGATCAAGGATCCATGAAGACCATCCATGGATTCTCTAGACCCCAGATTAAAAATTCCTAGTTTTGTTTCAGTGTTTGATATCCATTAAAATGAAAAGGGGGAGGGGTGTTAACTGTACTTTCTATCCAGTTTTGTTGTAAACCTAAAACTGCTCTAAAATATGTAGTCTAATTTTTTAAAATTCTTTTTATTTTTACTGATTTCAGAGAGCAGGGAGAAGGAGAGAGAGATAGAAACATCAATGATGCCTCCTGCATGCCCCCCACTGGGGATCAAGCCTGCAACCTGGCATGTGGCCTTGACCAGAATTGAACCTGGGACCCTTCAGTCCGCAGGCTGATGCTCTATCCACTGACTAAAACCCGCTAAGGCTATAGTCTAATTTTTTTAAAAAATAGAAGGGGTGGGAAATAACTCCTTTTAAGTGTCATAAATTTTTACACCTTAGTAAGGATGTTTTCCAATCTGTCTTTTTAAAATATATATATTTTTATTGATTTCAGAGAGGAAGGGAGAAGAAGAGAGAGAGAGAGAGAAATATCATTGATGATAATCATCAGTCGGCTGCCTCCTGCGCACCCCCCACTGGGGACCAAGCCTGCAATCCGGGCTTGTGCCCTGACTAGGAATCAACGCTGACCCACTGAGCCACACAGGGCAGGCCCCAATCTGTCTTGAGATAATATTTGGGAGGGGGAGACCAGATCTTAGGGTGTCTGTGTGAGTAGTAGGACAATGACACTCCAGAAGGAGGCGAAAACAGCCAAAGAGGAGACTTGAGCGTGAAGAGAGCATAGTCCCTGCCAAGTGTAACTGAGTGTCTAAATATCTAGGAAGATTTTTATAGTTAAAAATTATAGTTAGAGGTTATATTGATGTGCATCCTAAAGTTCATTAGGTTTATGAAGTGCTTTACTACATTTTTTTCAAAATACCCTCGCTCTTTATATGAAATATTTTGTTAATATATCATGTGAGTTCAAATGAAATGCCTTTGTTGAAGATTTCCTTACAGCAACAAAGATCATGTTCTCTTTGCCTTTCTAGGGGACTTAGAGAATCAGTGACTTCCTAAGTAACCCACTCATTAGGGTTCATACCAAAGGCCGCATCTTTTCTGTTCCTGAACTTGTCTCTCCTCCCTCCCTGCACTGAAACAGAGCAAATGTGTGCCTTCACTCGATCTGGGTAGTCTTTTCTGGTATCACTCTGAAATTATAATTGTGATAAAAATGAAATCTAAACCTGTTATTTCTACATGCTGTTAAGTTTCGAGTGACATTAATTTATGTTATTTAAGGCGCCTGAAAAAGACTGACATTTCTATTTAATTAAATACGCTTCAGGGCAGTTTTTCACTGAAAACTGTTGCTTGTGTGTCTTCCCTGGAGCTTTACAATGTGTGATAAGTCACTGTCAGGGTTTCACTTCTCAGAGTGCACGAGGCACTTCCCCTACAATGTGGGGGATGGAGTCTGCCTTACTTCCCTGCTTGCTTCAGTCTTGCATGACTTCCCTGTGATTTCTAAATAGAAATCATATGTTTATGCTTTTGACACATGCCCGGTCACATATGTTAAAGTTCCTTGCATGAGTCTGCCTGTCATGCCAGAGCATAAATGTGTGACCTCGGTCCAGTCATTCCATCTGTCTGGAGCGAAGCTTCCTTGTCTGCAATAAGAGGTCACGGTTCGATTCCCGACTGGGGCACATGCCCGAGTTGCAGGTTCCCATCCCCAGTGGGGGGCATGCAGGAGGTAGCCCATCAATGTTTCTCTCTCTCTCTCTCTCTCTCTCTCTCTCTCTCTCTCTCTCCCTCTCTCCCCCTTCCTCTCTCAAAAATCAATAAAAACATTAAAAATAAAACAAATGATTAATAACTAATATTGATATGTAACACTACAATCTCCATGGCATTGCAAATACTCCAACAGTGAAGGGTTCTTTTTTCCCTTTAGTTATAGTCTGTCGGCACATATCACGTTCCGTATCCAAGAAACAGTCAGTGGTTGCTAATCTTTGGATTGGATGTCTCTGGATGCCCTCAACAATGCCCAATTTTTTAATGATGCCCCTGCCAACATATACTACATGTATCATTATTCACTCATTTCTGTCACATTCACAGACCTTCTCCTTTGACACTGTTGGTGATTCTCTTCCCTTCCCTAAACACTGTATTCTATTTCTCTTAACCCCGTCCCACGAATACCAGCAGTCCTAACCTGCTTAAACCCAGGACACCCTCCCCTTTCTTACCCCATGTTTATCTGATCAATGAGGAGAAAAGGAAAAGGAGGACTGGGGGAAATCTGAGCTGGTTCCTAACCCTCACTCCCAATGCCTGTTATTTCTCCCACTTCCTCCCCCTGGTTCTCAGAGACCTCCTATTCTCCTCACCAGAGGAGTCATCCACTTAGAACTGGCAGAGTGTCCCTCACTGCCTCGGCCGAGCCAAGAAGAACTTTGTTCATGGTGACCCCCTTTAGAACTCAGAAAACATTTCCAGGCGCAGCAATAGTATAAATAGCCATCAGAGTTTATGAAACTGCACAGTGTAGCAGGGCATTAAATAGACTCTCTGGAGGACCTACTGCTATTCATACTGGGCCTCCAGGAAGCAGTTGCCCATAAATATCACAGTTGACCTACACAAAAACTTGTGGGCCTCAGCCCCCTCATAACTGGGGTATGGGTTTGGGGGTGACTGCCTCTAATGCAGTGATTCTCAACCTTCTGGCCCTTTAAATACAGTTCCTCATGTTGTGACCCAACCATAAAATTATTTTCGTTGCTACTTCATAACTGTAATGTTGCTACTGTTATGAATCGTAATGTAAATATCTGATATGCAGGATGGTCTTAGGCCACCCCTGTGAAAGGGTCGTTCGACCACCAAAGGGGTCGCGACCCACAGGTTGAGAAACGCTGCTCTAATGGAAAAACAAAATCAAAGAACTACCTTATTTTCTCTTTGCTTTTCAGCCTTAGAAACCATACAAACCTATGGAGCTTTATATGTCTGTTTTGCTAATCTTTATGTCCTCAGCACCCAGCATAGTGGCTAGTACATAGATGCTCAATGAATGTCTGTTGAACAGAGGAACTGATTGTGCCATTGTGGTATGTTGCTTTAAAAGATTGCCATAATATTTCAAAGTGAATGTTGTGAATTACTAAATTTTACAGCCTGTTCCTATGTATGCTTTAACATACTTGCCGCCTTCTGGTTTTAATGTTAACAGATGCGTAGGTGCTTGGTGCACATGTTTCCCTAAAATATATTTTTTCTGCAGGGATCCAATTTCAGTTAGTTTAGGCAGCTTCTGACTAAGCTGCCTAAAGCTTGAGAAGCTAGAGCTATAATTAAGGGAGCATTTTGATATGAAATACCATTCAGAGTCAGGCACAAGTGTTGTATCTAGTCAGTGCATACAGCTCAGAGTAATAAAGTTATCTTCTGAGGCTTAAGCTGTATGAGTTTAGCCTCCCCAGGAGTCATACATCTTTAACAGTCTATTGTTAGATAAAGTAAGTAGCAGCTGGGCTCCAAATTGTTTCAGTCCTTTGGAAAAAAAAGCAACTGCCATAACAGATTCCTAAAGGTTAAAATGAAACCTCATTTTATTTGTGGGATAGTGTTTGTTTTGTTTGTTTGTTTGTTTTGATTCTGTATTACATCAGGATTTACTGCATTATTTCAGTAGCTCTTGCCTAACAGCACACACTTGTTAAACTTCTTGACTAATATGGCAGCTTACTCATTTGATTCCTTTTAGTACATTTTCACCCGAGGATGTGTTTTTTGTGGGGGTTTTTTTGTTTGGTTTTTTTTTTTTTTTTTTGGTTTTTAATTGATTGAGAGAGAGAAAAACATTGATGTGAGAGAGAAACATCCATCGGTTACCTCTCGTACACCCCCAACCAGGGATCGAACCTGCAACCTATGTATGGACGTTGACTACTAGGAATCAAACCTGCAACCTTTGGTATATGGGACAACACTCCAACCAACTGAGCCACCTGGTCAGGGCTAGTATTTTTTCTAAACTCTTGTGTAGTGAGTTGAAAAGGTTTTGGTCTATGTCTAAATAGCTATTATGGTTTTTCCTTTTTGTTTAAGTAAAATATCTTATCTTTTTTTTCTTCTTATCTTCAAAATAGATTTTTTTCCTGGACATAAAATCTAATGTCTAACCTTGCATCTCTGAACAAAACCTATGGTTCACTGTAGCTGCTAAATAAATAGTAGGCCACATTGACAAAGGTCAGGTTTATACAGGGATATGTTATCAAGTTCCCAGAGTGTGTAAGTAGATCCCACCTATAGAGTTGTAATTATTTTTTAACTTTTTAAAATATCTCTATTTTTTAATTTATATATACTAGAGGCCAGATGCACGAAATTCGTGCAAGGGGCTTGGCCCTTGCAGCCCCGGCTGCCTCAGCGGCCCTTGCAGCCCCAGCCGGCCCTCACAACCTTGGCCTGCCCTCACAGGCCCTCGAAGCCCTGGCTTCATCCGGAAGGTCATTCAGAAGGTCGTCTGGATGGTCCTTCTGCTGTTCAGTCTAATTAGCAGATTAGCTCTTTATTATATAGGATTAATAATATATATATTATTGATTTCAGAGAGGAGGGGAGAGGGAAAGAAGGATAGAAACATCAATGATGACAGAGAATCGTTGATCAGCTGCCTCCTACACACCCTCTACTGGGGATCAAGCCCACAACCTGGGCATGAGCCCTTGACTAGAATCAAACCAGGGACCCTTCAGTCCACAGGCCCATGCTCTATCCATTGAGCCAAACCAGCTAGGGCTACAGTTGTAATTATAAGAGCTTTATTCATTTTCCAAATTTTCTGCAAAGCGCCAGGTTGCAACTATACCCTTCTAGAGCCCCCATAGTTATGTTCCTTTTTCTTCCCCAAATACAAAAGCCTCTTCATTCTTCTGTAGCAGCCAAGACACGTTTGGCATAGAACCAGGGAGGCCAATAGAAAATAATGTAATATTCAGCCTCTTCTGTATTTGAAGTCTAATTGTTATACAGAGACCATTTATACTGTATTTGGACCTAATTGGACTTTATATAAAGTGATTTTCTGTTTTAGAAGTGATTACATCACAGGAAAACATTCTTTATGAAAGTCTTTCCCTCTGACCACTTTCTTTCCATGAATGAAAACACTATAGAAATCCCCTCCACAGTGAAAGCAAACACATTGCTGATGAACTGCCTGTCCCAGGGAGGCTGGGCTGGATCACACAGTTTAGCAAGAGTGCTCAGCTCATTAATGCCAGGCCAATCTAGGAAATGGCTTCCAAGCTGGTCTGACTCCTCCAAAAGACAGGGGAACCTTGATTGATAGCCATTTAGAAACTTAGAAAGTAGATTTGACTGCTAATAAAAGTTAAATCAAGCCCTAGCTGGTTTGGCTCAGTGGATAGAGCGTCGGCCTGCTGACTGAAGGGTCCCAGGTTCGATTCCGGTCAAGGGCATGTACCTTGGTTGCAGGCACATCCCCAGTGGGGAGTGTGCAGGAGGCAGCTGATCGATGTTTCTCTCCCATTGATGTTTCTAACTCTCTATCCCTCTCCCTTCCTCTCTGTAAAAAAATCAATAAAATATATTTTTTTAGAAAAAGTTAAACCAAATAGTTCATTTATGAATCTTCCACATTGGGTATATCTGCACATCTTAGATCTGATGCAAAGCCACACTTAACTACGACCAATTAGAATCTCCCCCAAATTTACTAGTATCATGTTATGTTAAAGCATTATTTAAATTGGTTATACAGTAATAAATGTTTAAGTATTACAACTTCCATGTAGAATTAACTTGAGGAGTCTTGAATTCCTTTCCCCTGATGTCTCCATCATAAAACAGGTATAACTTTTAAAACTTAGGGTAGAGCTTTGTTGTTTTTGGCCAACAGCCATTGCAGAATTCCCGGAGCAAGAAGATTTATAGACAAAAACATGGTAGACAGGACAAAGTTAGAAATATATTTAGAGTGTGAGACTGTAATATGTCACTCTGGTTTAACTGTTTTGAGTTTTTTAAGCAGCCCAGGGTTAAAAATTAAAACTCTAAATGTTATATATATAGGTCTGTGTTGAAACAACAAATGATTTACAGTCATGTCTTGTTTTATTGTGCTTCGCTTTAGTATTGTGCTTTGCAGATACTAGTAATGCATTTTTTACAAATT
The DNA here is from genome assembly GCF_028538775.1 of Myotis yumanensis. Lineage (NCBI taxonomy): Eukaryota > Metazoa > Chordata > Mammalia > Chiroptera > Vespertilionidae > Myotis > Myotis yumanensis. The sequence goes on from NW_027223768.1 coordinate 7,140,431, forward strand.
GAAGGTTGGGGGAAACTGAAGGCTGAGATGATGGTTAGCATTATTAGCAGTAAAGTATTTTTAATTAAGGTATGTACCTTGTTTTGTAGATATAATGCTACTGCACACTTAGAAGACTATAGTACAGTGTAAACATAACTTTTAAAAAAAATTTTAAATACGGTTTCATTGATTTTAGAGAGAAAGGAAGGTTGAGGGAGAGAGAGAGAAACTTGGATCGGCTGCCTCCTGGGAATCGAGCCTGCAACCCGGGCACATGGACTCAAATCAGCAACCTCTCGGGGCATGGGACGATGCTCAGCCACCTGAGAGCTACACCAGCCAGGCTGAGCATAACTTTGATGTGCCCTGGGCAACCAAAAACCGTGTGACTCACTTTATTGCAATACTCACTTTACTGCAGTGGTCAGGAACTGAACCTGCAATAGTTCTGAGGTATGCCTGTACTTTTGCTGAAAATATTCTTAAAATAATAATCTATAATAATAAAAGCATAATATGTTAATTAGACTGGACGTGCTTCCGGACGTCCTTCTTTCCAGACAAAGCCACAGCGGGGGCCGCGGTGGGCAGGGGCCAGGGCCAAGGCCCTTGCATGAATTCGTCAATTGGGCCTCTAGTAATAATTATAAAGTGGCAAAGATATAGAACAAAACAAGAAAGTATTAAGTAAGGTCTATAGCTCAACACCACAAACACAGGTTCACTGTAAGCAGAGCCGACATCTGCTGTTGGTCATGGTTTTGTGCCTGTTATGGAAGCAGATTATTATAAAGGCTGGGCTGAGAGGAGGAAGGTAAAATTGAATTTAGCAAGCAGCATACACTGTCCTATATTAGAACATAGTAAGCCTGTCAAGAGTGTTTGCATTAAAGAAAAAAATCAGAATATACTGTGAATGTACTTGAATGGACTCAAAGTGGATGCATTCTTCAGCATTGATAAGCCTGGATCTAACATTATTCTTTGGCCAAAATGACCTGATTTTGATAGTTGATTTTTCAGAAGAGCTTTTAAGATTGGGGTAGGTAATTTAGACCTTTGATAAAAATCACATGAACGTAAAAGCTGAAACCGAGAGAAGTTCAGTTTCTGCTTGGATAAAAGAATTGGAGAATTAGGAAGCGAACAATTTTATTTAGGAAATTGAATTATAAGATTTTAGATTTATATTCATAACCTTTACAATGAAATATGATTTAGAAGGGAATTAATCAATGGCCATGTTGGGCCATATTTTAATGTTTTTTTATAGTTGGAATGGCTGATATATTTTTTTTAATCCTGTTCTCCCTAAGTCCATACATGAAATCCTAGCTTTTCAAAAAAGAGACATAAACTTAATTACGATGTACTCTCCAAAACCGTCAGCTAGAACATTCATTTAAGTGTAGCTGTTGGGAGCATGAGCTTTCAAATCAGGCAGACCTCAGTTTGAGCTCTGCCAGTAGTGGTTGTGTGTGAGCTTAGACCAGTTTCTTACCCTGTAAGCAGTACCTATACATTTGTATGGTCAGCGTGAGGATGAAGTGAGAGAGCAAATGCTCATCAAGGTGCTCGGAGCTCGTTCACTGTGAGTTATTATTAGAACATAGGTTTTAAAGTCCATCCATTTAGGAACAAGGCACATTCCATAAAGCACACTGTCTTCCCTAATACTGTAATATGCTGTCCTTTCTAAGAAAGATGAAGCTTTCAATCTTTGTTAATCGATGGGGCTTGCATGTTAGCTTGTTTTTCTTACAGGAATTGATGGCTTTGAGTTGATCCATCCCCACCCCCACAACCAAAAGCATGTCTTTAGAGACAGCTGGCAGGGTTAAGGGTGCACTCTGGGGCATGAAACAGATGTTATGTTATATTCCCCTGTTTCTCTCTTTATAATGAAAACAGGAAATACAGGGACAGTGTGGAAGCTTTTTAGAATGGATTTTTCCCATTGATTTCTTTATTTCTCTGTTTGATTTGGCATATTGTTATATTTTGTTTTTTAAACAGCTTTATTGAGGTATAACTGATATACAATAAGCTGCATATATTTAATGTGTACAGATTGATGTTTTGATATATGTATTCCCCATGAATCTGTTACTATAATCAAGATGATGAACAAATCCATCACTCAGCACAATTATTCTGACATCCATCCTTGTTGTTGTATTAATACTGTAGTTCATTCCTTTCATTGCTGAGTAGTAGTCCAGTATATGGATGTATCACAGTGTGTTTTATCTGTTCATCTATCGATGAACATTTTTATTGCTTCAATTTGAGACTATTAAATATACAGCTGCTATGGACATTCATATACCAGGCTCTGTATGGACATGTGCTTTCATTTCTTATGGATAAAGACCTAGGAGTGGAATGGCTTTACTGTATGGTATGTGCATGTTTAACTTTTTAAGAAACTGCAAACTGTTTTCCAAAGTGGCTATATACCCTTTCACATTCCCACTAGCATGTACTAGTACAGTGGTTCTCAAACTTCTGGCCCTTTAAATACAGTTCCTCATGTTGTGACCCAACCATAAAATTATTTTTGTTGCTACTTCATAACTGTAATGTTGCTACTGTTATGAATCGTAATGTAAATATCTGATATGCAGGATGGTCTTAGGCGACCCCTGTGAAAGGGTCGTTCGACCGCCAAAGGGGTCGCAACTCACAGATTGAGAACTGCTGTACTAATAAGAGTTCCAGTTGCTCCACATCTTCACCAACACTGGGTATAGCCAGTCTTTTCATTTTAGCCTCTCTAATCTATATAATAAAAGTCTAAGCAACTGTTACAGCAAAATGACCAGAACGACCAGTCGCAGTGATGTGCACTGACCACTAGGGGGCAGATGCTCAATGCAGGAGCTACCCCCTGGTGGCCAATGTGCTCCCACAGAGGGAACGCCACTCAGCCAGAAGCCGGGTTCATGGCTGGCGAGTGCAGCAGCGGTGGGAGGAGCCTTTCCCGCCTCTGTGGCAGCACTAAGGAGCAGCAAGCCCAGCAGTCAGGAGCAGCGAGCAGGTGGGTGGTAAGGAGCAAGTGGTCCCAGACTATGAGAGGGATGTCCACCTGCTGGCTGAGGGGACACCCCCCTCCCCCCCCGCAGTGCAGGAATTTCATGCACCAGGCCTCTAGTCTATATATATAAAAGCCTAAACAACCATTTGACTGGTAGCTATGATGCACACTGACTACCAGGGGGCAGATGCTCCGACTGGTAGCTTAGCTTGCTGCTGGGGTCCAGCCTATCGGGACTGGGCAAGACGGGCCAGACACGCCCTGGAGCCCTCCTTCGGACCCTCACCGGTCCCAATCATGCACTGGTGCAAGGGACCCCACTGGTGCATGAACTCATGCACCGGGCCTCTAGTAGTTATATAATATTTCATTGCAGTTTTAATTTGCAGTTCCCTACTAATGATGTTGAGTACATCTTTTCATGTACTTCTTTGCCATCTGTGTTGTCCTTTTTGCTGAAGTATTTGTTCAAATCTTTTGCCCATTTTTTACATTGATTCACTTGTTTTCTCATTTTTAAGCATGCCTTCTATATCTGAATGCACGTTCTTCATTAGATATATGCCTTTCCTCCCAGTCTGTGGCTTGTCCTCTCATTCTCAACTGTATCTTTTTGAAAAGCATAAGGTTTTCCCTTTAATGAAGTCCAATTTGTCAATGTTTCTTTTATGGATTTTGCTTTTAGTATCAGGTGTAAGAAATCTTTCCCTAAACCAAGGTCAGAAAGGTCTTCTCCTGTTATCTTCTATAATTTTATAGCTTTTACTTTTATACTTCAGTCTATGATCAACTTCCATGAATTTTGTTACATGGTACATGTGGATTAAAATCCTCTTATTTATTTATTTATTTATTTATTTGCATATGGATCCGATTGTTCTAGCACCATTTGTTGAAAAGACCTGTCTTCCTCTATGGAACAGCCTTGGCACCTTGGCACAATCAGTGTCTCATGTTTGTGGGTTTATTTTTGGAATCACTGTTCTGTCCCATTGATCTATTTGTCTACCGCAATATCCTAATTACTGTGGCCTTATAGTAAGTCTTAATCAGGTAGTGTTAAGCCTCCAACTTGTGTTGTTTTAAATTTATCGATTTGAGAGAAACATTGATTTGTTGTTCTGCTTATTTATGCATTGATTGGTTGGTTCTTGTGTGTGCCATGACTGGGGATCAGGACAACCTGGCCTTGGTGTTTGGGGACAACCCTCTAATAAACTGAGCCGGCCAGGGAAAGTTGTGTTGTTTTTAAAGTTGTTTTGGTTGTTCGTGGTCCTTGGTGTTTCCATATAAATTTTAGAATCAGCTTGCCCATTGCATGTTGTCTCCCTTTTTGTTTTTTTTTTCCTAGGGGCAACTAGAAATAACTTCTGATTAATCCCACATCACAAGGCTAACACATGCAAGAGAGACACAATAGGAGGAAGTCAAAGGAACAGGAATAAGCTGTTTCCCTTTTCTATTTGTTTTAGTTTCGGGCTGAATGAATGCAGTGAAACCCCCCACTGCTGTCATCTTGTGAACCTTCCCCAGCTGCAGAGAGCAGTGTGTGCTCTCAGTAGGTAGCACTTTACAAGCAGAATGCCTCCTTTCTTTCCTCAAAGGCATGTCCGTTACATGAGAAATTTGCTTATTCTTCTGGCACCTTGAACCCCTAAATATCACCATTTGTAATGTGAAAGGTGATGTGATAAAACGGTGTATAGCAAGTAACTGATATCAGACAATTATTGATTTCAGAGAGAAGGAGAGATAGAAGCATCAATGATGAGAGAGAACCATTGATCAGCTGCCTTCTGCACCCCCCACACTGGGGATCAAGTTAGAAACCCAGGCATTTGCCCTGACCAGGAATCAAACCGTGACCTGATTCATGGGTCGATGCTCAACCACTGAGCCACACCAGCTGAGCCACGCGGGTCCTCTTTATTCATTCTACCCCGTCTCCACATAGCCCCGCACCCTCCTCTACCCCACTAACTTCTTCCTCCTGCTTACTTAATAAACTTCTCAATGTGAACTTCTCCTCCCCCGCCAAGCTAGGGACCCCATTCCCAGGATCTTACATTTGAGCATCTGGTTTCCTGCCATGTGTCGTTGTAATAGCAGGCTGTGTTTGTAATGGAAGAATCTTGCTTGAAAGACGTTTGAGAGTTCAGACCCACCCCACAATTACACATCTCCTTCCTAGAATCCCCTGAAAGAGGAAGATGTCCTTTCCCATTTTATCTAGTGAGCTCTTCTTCAATAGTTTAATCTTGGAGTTAGTTTCTGCAGTTACCACACAGTGAGCGGAAGAGCCTGCGCACATCATTCGTGAATGAGGTTTTTCAAGGTCACAGTTACTTCCAGTATCACACACAGTTAGTCTGCAGGCTGGGTCTCTATATATACTTCAGAGCTGGTTTGGGGTTGTGTGCCCTCTCAACCTCATGGTGTTTCCTGTTATTCATTAAATCGCTGATAGTCCCATTTATCTGCCAGAACCCGCCCACTTCCAGGGCTGGCCTTTTCCTTCCCTTTCCTTGTGAGTGTAAGGTCTGAGCCTTAGAAAGTTCTGACCAAACAAACTGTACTTGGTGTTCCTTTAAACATTAATGATATTGTTTAGAAAACATTTAACAAGCAAAGGCAACTTGTTTATTTCTGCCGTTAGGTCTTAAACTTGTCTGGCAAATTGTCAGCTCCTTAAAAGCAAAGGATGAAATCTTACTTTAGTCAGATCTGTGTCCCCAGATCATCGCCTACATCATTTAGCATATTTGGTCCCCAGCAGAGTAAGTGTTCAATGAAAGCATCCAAAGCACGTGCCCTGTGAAGCACCCATAGTCCAGAAAATTCCCCGACTTCAGCAGTGCTAGTTAACCCTAATAACACAGAGAGATGTTTGTTTGTTTGTTGTGTTTTGTATATTTGATATTAGGCCGAACTTCTGGTTGGTAGACTTTTATCACATTAGTTAGTTTAAAATAAAATAATTATACTGATTCCTTGTTACTTTTAGTTTTTACATATTTATTATAGCTTAAACTGTTTAAACTCATAGATTCAGGAGTCAGACTTGTGGGTTCTTCATTCTATTCTAGTGTTTTTCAAACTTATTTGACAGGGACACCATGAAAAATAGACTTTATATTGTAACCCAAGGGACACACACACACGAACACACACACACACACACACACCTGTATTCTTGTGCCAAAAGAAGTCCTTCTCGAAAGGTCTTTTTTCAGTGCTCTGTGATGTTTTCTATTTCATTTTTAACCTACTGATTGAGACGAACTAAATTGAAGTTCATTCCTACAGAGTCCTGGGGGGAATACCTGTCTATGTATTGCTCATTCAGCTAACATATTCAGTACTTACTATATACCATTTACTGTTCTCCACTTAACTAACTGGCTTTGTAACCTTGGGAAAGCCACAAGTTAATGTTCAGTTTCTTCTATGACATGCAGATAGAGTGATGCCTACCTCCAGGGAATACTGTAGGTTAGGTTAGATTAGAGGCGTAACAATCGGGTACTCTGATTGACAGGCAATACGCGCTCCACTGTCAGTGCCTCCTGTGTTGTTTCTGCTGTTCTTATCATGACTAAAATAACTTTGGTTTGAACTTCCCATGTTTCTGGAATATATATATATATATATATATATATATATATATATGGCTTATATTACATATAGCTTAATTTTCCCATTAGTGCTTACTATGTATTTTTGTAGTTTTTAACTAGAGATATAATTTAGATACAGCGTAATGCAGCGGTCGCCAACCAGTGGTCCATGAGGTCCAAAAGATTGGCGACCGCTGGTATAATGTACAGATCTTAAGTGGTCAGTTTAATAAACTTTGACAAATGCATACATCCATTTGACCTACACCCCTATAAAGACAGAAACATTCTCATTCTCATCATACCAAAAAGTAATCCTGTGCCCTTTCCTAGTCAGTTGTCTCCCTAGCCCCAGAGGCAACCACTATTCTGATTTTTTCACCATTGATTAGTTTTGCCTGTTAGGACACAATCACACAGAATGTATTCTTTTATTTATTTATTTATTTTAATTAAATCTTTATTGTTCAGATTATTACATTGGTTCCTCTTTTTTCCCCACCATAACTCCCCTCCACCCAGTTCTCACCCCACCCTCCGCCCTCACTCCCCACCCACTGTCCTCATCCATAGGTGCACGATTATTGTCCAATCTCTTCCCGCACCCCCCACACCCCTTTCCTCCACCCAAGAATAGTCAGTCCATTCCCTTTCTATGTCCCTGATTCTATTACAATCAGCAGTTCATACTGTTCATCAGATTATTTATTCACTTGATTTTTAGAGTCACTTGTTGATAGATGTGTATTTGTTGTTCATAATTTGTATCTTTACCTTTTTCTTCTTCTTCCTCTTCTTAAAGGATACCTTTCAGCATTTCATATAATACTGGTTTGGTGGTGATGAACTCCTTTAGCTTTTTCTTATCTGTGAAGCTCTTTATCTGACCTTCAATTCTGAATGATAGCTTTGCTGGATAAAGTAGTCTTGGTTGTAGGTTCTTGGTATTCATCACTTTGAATATTTCTTGCCACTCCCTTCTGGCCTGCAAAGTTTCTGTTGAGAAATCAGCTGACAGTCGTATGGGTACTCCCTTGTAGGTAACTGATGTCTTTCTCTTGCTGCTTTTAGGATTCTCTCTTTGTCTTTTGCTCTTGGCATTTTAATTATGATGTGTCTTGGTGTGGTCCTCTTTGGATTCCTTTTGTTTGGGGTTCTATGCGCTTCCTGGACTTGGAAGTCTATTTCTTTCACCAGGTAGGGGAAGTTTTCTGTCATTATTTCTTCAAATAGGTTTTCAATATCTTGCTCTCTCTCTTCTTCTGGCACCCCTATACAGAATGTATTCTTTTATATCTGGCTTTTGGTTTTGTCTTGTTCGGTATAATAATTTTAAGGTTCATCATTATTGTTTTCAAGTTCATCAGTAACTCATTCCTTTTCATTGCTGAATAGTATTCTATTGTATGAATGCATCACATTTGTTCTATTGATTGATATTTAATTGTTTCCATTGGAGCTAGTATGAGTAAAGCTGCTATGGATAATTGTGTAAAAGTCTTTTTGTGAATATATGTTTTCATTTCTTTGGGATAAATACTTAGAGGTGGAATTTCAGAAAGGCGTTTTTCTAACTTTATGAGAAACTTCCAGATTAATTTCCAACGTAGTTACACCATTTATACTCCCACCAGCACTGTGTGGGTGTTCTAGTTGTTCCATATGCTCTCCAACATTTGATGTTGTCAACCTTTAGATTTTAGCTTTCCTCGTGTCTTATTATTGTTTTAATTTATACCTCCCTGTCACCAGTGAGGTGAGTACTCTGCCATGTGCTTTTTTGGCCATTCCTATTTTATCCGAAGGTCTGTGATCCATCCCTGTTTTTTGTGTATGTTTCAAGGCAGATGTCAACTCTCATTTTAAGAGATATATGATCTCCTGAACAAGAGGGATTAGGATCTAATGTATCATTTGAAATTATACTTAAAATCCTTGATTTTATGTTCAGAGCATTCATTTATTCAGGACTAGTTGAATCCCTTCACACATTTTTTCCTCACCTGAAGAAGTTGTAGACTCAGGCCAGAAAGTATATATAATTTGCTTTAACCACATGTATAGGAATAGCCCCCCCAAACCTTAACACATTTATTTCCATTTTACCAGAAACTTTCATAGGACTCTGGAATTTGAATGTTGACGCAGCTACATTATACTGTTTACCCATGTTCTTTTTCTATCAACAAGCAGCTCACCAGCTAGAAGTACCCCCCTGAGGCTATTTGTACTAAACTTCCAAAGAATTTAGTGCACTTGAGTCAAATACTAATAAATGATCATCCCTCCTTATGTAAATAATTGCTTTTATAAATATCTGTGGATGCCAACTGACTCCAGAAGTAATATTTGAAGCACATTCTATCCAGGGTCAGTGTGCTGAACGTATGAATTGCTGTTACCTTAAATGATTATACAAGTAAACCATAGATTTTACTAATAGCATAATAAAATATTGACCTCACAAAAAAGATGAGAGTAAGGAGAGGCTGAGACATCAGGAAAAAGACCGAAAAGTAAATATCAACTAAGTGTCTCGGGCTTCAGACATAATACAGGATACAGGAGGAAGAAAGAGGTGTGACAAGTGCTTTTCAGGATGCTTACAATTTAGGCAGGAAGGAAAAAAGATAAATGGGAAATGTTCGATCAATGCAAGAAATAAATACTAATTGACCACATGGACCCAGTTGGTTAGAGTGTCATCCCAATACTCCAAGGTTGCAGATTCGATCCCCGATCAGGGCATATGCAAGAATCAACCAATGAATGCATAAGTGGAACAGCATAAATAAGTGGAACAACAAATCTCACTCTCTTTCTCTCAAAATCAATAAATAATTCTTTGACATTTTTACTTTTAAAAAAAGTAAGAGGTTAATTTCCTATAATAGTATAGATAATATTGGGAAGGAGAGAGGAGGTGACTGCTTCATGTGTCTTTTTGAAGTTGGTCATAAAAGCTGAAAGTTTTGGAGAGCAAGCATGACAGACGCTCTGGGTATTGTGTGGCTTATGTTAAGCTCTCAGTAGTGGTGCTTCATTCAGCCTGGGACAGTAAAAATAAATGAGTATAGATGACTAGTATGCTTTGTCTACTGTAGTAATATCCTGTATAATTGAATCTGTCTAACCAGCCGATTATTTTCCTGTTGTCTGAAATTACAGAGCATTATGTTTTCTGACAATGTAGGAATTTCTGTGCAATTAAAGTGTATGTTATTGTTGAAATGAAAATAATGAAATTACAAGAAATTGATTGGTTTCAGCTGTATTACTGAATTCCTCCCCCCAAAAGGCAAATCAGGATCATTTATATATTTTTTATAAAATAGCTGAAATACCATTAAAGTATTAAACCTCAACCTTGACAGTTTTTCCTAAATTTTCACCTGAGATATAAATAGTGGTAGCATGGCCCAGCCAATGTGGCTCAGTGGAGGTCATGGTTCGATTCCCTGTTGGAGCGCATGCCCAGGTTGCAGGGTCCATCCCCAGTGTGAGGCATGCAGGAGGAAGCCAATCTATGATTCTCTCTCATCATTGATGTTTCTATCTCCCTCTCCCTTCCTCTCTGAAATCGATAAAAATATATTTAGATGATAGATAGATAGATAGATAGAAGCATATTGAGTCACTCACCTTGTGGCAGCCAGCCTCCAAGTTGGCCCCCAGTGACCCCACCTCCTAATAGTCCCACCTTTATATATGGGTCCTCTCACATTTACCAGGGTCGGTCTGTGTGACCAATGAATACATCAGAAGTGATGGGATATCACTTTAAGATTGTTATAAACGACACTGGGACTTCCATCTTGATGTGTCTGTCTGTCTGTCTCTCGCATCACTTGCGCTGTGGGAAGCAGCACATGCGAGGAACCAAGGCCTGTGCCTACAGCCATGTGAGTAAGCTTGGAAATGGACCCACCAGCCCCAGCCCACCTGATGAGGTAGTTCTGGCCAACAGCTTGACTGCAACCTCCTGAGACACAGCCAGAACCACCCAGCCCAGCCCCTCCCAAGTTCCTGACCTTCAGAAACTATGAAATAAAAACAGTGTTTACTGTTTAAGCTGCTAAGTTTTGGGGTCATTGTTATGCAGGAATAGATGACCAATACACACCTCCACTAAAGCTCTTCTTTCATTCTTCAAATCTTAACATCTATTTTTTATTATTGTCATTGTTATTAGTTGTGCTATTACTAGTAAACCTGTCATCCATACAATTCGCCTGATTGAGGCATTAACTTGACTGAAAAATACTATATTCTGTCTCCCATTTTCCAATCCAGTGTTTGGTATAATAAATATAGACCTCAAATTCACTGTTCCCGTATGAGAATATATTTAAATGAAGAGTTTTGTGACAAGGAGCCTTTTTAAAATTATTCCGCAGATTCTTTTCATTTATGTGCAAAGCCACCAATTTTGTACAACTTGTAATTACTATGCACGTGATTATGGAATTACTGTGAAACTTCAAGAGAAAACAGACAGCTTAACAACTGTTCTCAGAAGTCTGAGGCTCACCAAACAGGCTCCTTGTCCATTACTCGTAGCTCGGTGGTGCTTATTAATTATACAGGATAATAACAGTGCGGGCTTTAAAAAGTCATATTTTTAAGGATTAGTTAACTACATACTCAAACCTGAGAGACGGCTTCTCAGCAGATCTAATGTCAAGGTCATGAGCTGTCCCCCAGCTCCTGCTCTCATCCCTCTTCTCCATGGTGTTCTGACAAGGAAAAGGTCACCAAACACACAGGTTTACAGGGTTTCTTTGCGGGGAGGAGTTGCCCTATGAAACCAGTGTCAGTACCAGTAATCATTCCTTTGATTCCTTTGCCATCGCTAATCAGACAGAAATGGTAACCATGAATAAAAAGGGTGACGGCAAAGTGGAATTTCAACCTCTTAGAGAGTTTTTTCTCCTCTTACTTCCTTTGTCCAAGTATTTTTCTAACCATGGATTTGCCTTAGGACACGAATAGCTATAAATCGATACTTTCCTTGAATCCTAGGTTATCAATCTCATCTTTTTATACTTGAAAATAAAGAAACAAGTGTTCTTGGTGGAAGGAAAACGCTGATGAGTCCCATGTTGTTTGACTGAAACCCTGGCCAATGTGGCTCAGTTACTTGGAGTGTCGTCCCCTACACTGAAAGGTCGCAGGGCACACACCCAGGCTGTGGGTTCAATCCCCCGTCAGGGACAGTGCAAGAAGCAACTGATAGATGTTTCTCTCTCTCATCGAAATTTCCCTCTCTCTCTCTCTCTCTCTCTCTCTCTCTCTCCCCCCCCTTCCTAAAATCAATTAAAAAATAAAACATTTTTTAAAAATGTGTGCCCTTAAAATGTTTTTAAACAAAATGTAACTGAAAATTAGCTTTTTTGTTTTACTCTCACCATGATTTTGAAGTATAATAATAAAATATAAATAGGCAGTTCAGGAATTGGTCTTGTCTTTCTCCATTCTGAATGGACTAGAGCTTATTTTACTGAAAATTTCCTTTTTTATTTGGAACTGGAGAAAAATCAGGTCCCTCCCCTGTTTAATTCACATGCGCATACACACACGCACACGCACACACACACACGCACGCACACACACACAGCAGAGCAAAGAAGATGGCTATCAGGAACAAATGGAGTTCCCTTTTCCTACTTCCAGTATACAGATATTATCCAGAGACTCCAATAATGTCATCTTTTTCCCAAGACAGAAGTAAAACCCAGTGCTTCTAACTGCACTGAACACCTGCCACCTGATACCAACACAAATGAGTAGCATAGGCTGTGATTCCTGGGTCTTGAACTTGAACAGTTTAAGGGAAAAGGAAGCATCAGATTTTCAGCACTGAAACATACTTCTGTGTTAAAGAAGCCCCATGCTTTATTTTATTTAGGGTTTGTTTTTTGTTTGTTTGTTGTAAGCATAGCCGTTGAATTGTGAATTCCTCTTTCAAATGGGTTCCTATTTGTGGATGGTGGTTATAAGAAAATATAGCCCCTGATGAAATAATTTTTTAAATTGATACGTGACAGTAATTTTCTTAACTAGATTTCATTTGAAAGCTTACATTATATGGTACTTTGCTGTGGTTTTTGAGAAAGTTTTCTTTTTTTGTAAAATGTCTTGGGAAACTTTTAATGTCTGGAGTAAAGTAATTGCTAATGTCACTCTGTCTGCCGGCACATATTATATGCTGCTCCTACGCAAGACTTCAGTCCTTCCTAGCAGAGAGCAGAGAAGCGGAAGCCTGAGAATATCTCTCTACTCCCTTCCTGACCCTTAGACCCGACTGGACACCAGCCTGCATTCCCTGCTGACCTCTCATCCTCAGAGCTCACCACCCCCGAAGGGGGCGGATAGGGGTGGAAGGTAGCAGCTGAGCAGGGACTAGAAGAGGGGGTGGAATTTGGCAGCAGGTAGAAGGAATTTGTCTACACCTCTGGTTGTAAGTGCCTCTGCCCTCTTGACCCACCAACTGAGTGAAGTTCTGTATGTAAAAATCACAGATAGTCCTAGATTATAATTCAAGAACATTTTTAGCATGCTTTACTTATCTACAGCCACCTTGATAGGTCTCCAAATATGTAAACTCACAAAATTTCATGCTTAGCATATTTTAGAAATGCAAGTGCTATAACTCAGAAAGAAAAGACCAGATACGCCTGTGGGGGATATAAGCCTCACGAGCAGAAGCTGTGAGTGTGGTGGTGAAGGACACAGACTTTAGAGCCAGGTGCGTGGGGTTAAATCCCAGTCTGACTACTCGCTAGATGAGTAACCTGGACCAGGTTACCTGACCTCTCCTAATAGTTTTCTCAGCTGCAAAGTGGAGATGATGTCACTACCTAAGAGGGTTGTAAAACTTCAATAAGTTAATGTTAATATAAATGCTTAGAAAACGTCTAATACGTAGTTAGCTCTGTATAAGTATGTGTTCTCGTTAATATCATACTGTGCCCCCATTCTGATGTCATTTCTACATGTAGATGGCTCCATCGGATCTGTCGCCAACAGGTTCTCTTCATACTAACCCGTCACCTTTCATGTGTAACTACTAGCAAATCCCTTTCCTCAGTAATTTTAAAAAGCAAAATGCAATGTTTTCTCTTCCCAGGCACAACACAGAGATACTTTCATTGAAGAGCGCTATGGAAAATATAACATCAGCGATCCTTTAATGGCTCTACAGAGAGACTTTGAAACCCTGAAGGAGAAAAACGATGGCGAAAAGCAGCCGGTCTGCACAAACCCACTGTCGATTCTCAAGGTGGTGATGAAGCAGTGTAAGAACATGCAGGAACGGATGCTGTCCCAGCTGGCTGCTGCCGAGAGCAGGCACCGCAAGGTGGGCTCGCCTGGGTGACGTGGGCTGCGTAAGCTCTTAGGGAGACTGTATAAATAATGCCTGATACTGTGTGTCAGCTGCCAGTTCTCACAGTAATTCAACCGGAGGTTCCCCAGGTCTCAGAAAGCCCCTTAGCTCACCGTGGAGCCAGGAGGTAGGAAGGAAAACCAGGCTGTTGCACATGTTAAGTTTAGGGAGTGTGCCAGACACGTCCAAGACAGCATTCCTTCTTGCTAGGGCACTCCAAACACTTGGCATGTTTTTTCAGCTCTCGATCATTCAAACTTTGGCAACAAACTGGGGTGTAACCAAGCTTGTAGCTGAACGGAGCATTCTGTTTGCTTACTTATGTGATAAATAGAAAGATTAACAGGTATTTGGGGAATGAGCAAGCGAGAGAGAATTTACCTTACTATAAGCCATTAAATTATTTTCATTTATTTCTAGTGTTGAGTTTCATTGCATTTTATTTCTCATGAAACCATAAACAGTACCTAGGGTTGTTTACCTTAAAACTGTTCTACCCTAGTAAGAAAGTGTGTGTGCGTATACATGTGTGTGTGAGTGGGTGTGTGTAGGCCTTTAGCCCTAGTTCGGAAGGCAAACCTGTGCTTTCCTCATCTCATTGGAATTCGAGTGCTTATGATGTTATTCCCATTCTTGTCATTTACTGCTCAGATGTGGCCTGTAAAACATGCTTGGCTAGAATCTGCATTTTTTTTAACCATTGGTTTAGATTTATACCAACAGGGAGGACATCAGCACAATTAATAGGAAGCAACTTATTCTGAAAAACTGGGTTAGCAGCTGCAGCTTGCTGGACCTTAGCTTACTTTTATGGTTACCTGCATTCAGGAGCCATCTGCTTAAAACACGTGACAAATTGCTTAGACTCAGGTCTCGCCCATGGGTTTTCTGCCCCTTCAGAGTCCAAATGAAAGGCCAGAGTGGGGGTTCTCAACGATGGATGGGCCTCAGATGGTTCATGGTCCCCCTAAAAATACACAGAATGCCAAAAGCTTATGCATTCTCATAGAAAATGAAAACTTCCCCATATCTTTCATTGAATTCTCAGTTGTCCAAGACCCAGGAAAGTTTAACCTCTGGTCTACTGAAATAACCTGAAGACATTTATGCCCCAACTTAAAAGGTGTCGATGGGTTTGAGTTAGTTGCTCTAAAGCAGGGGTGGGGAACATTCGCCCACATATAAGGCCCAAGAAATCATTTGGTCTGGCCCAGCCAAGGCAACCACAGGCAGGACTCGAAATTCAATAAATCTAGGAGCTTTTTTCATAGCAACATAAAGTTGTATTAAGTGAATTATATTAAATCAATGGTATTATAAATATCCAAATGGCCTTAGCAGAAAAAAGTTTCCCTACTTCTGCTTTAAAGTGTGAGAGTGTGTGTGTGTGTGTGTGTGTGTGTGTGTGTGTGTGTGTGTGTGTTGGGGGCGTGTTTAGAGATACATAATCCTCTAAGAAAATCTCACAGCATCCTTGTTTGGGAGGCAGGCCTTTTCCCACTTCAGACAGGAAGTAACTGACACTGAAGGGCTGGCTGGCTTTCGAGCCCACAGAAGGGGTACTTAGTATAGGGGTGACTTGTGGCTCTGGGAGATTAGGGAAAGGAAGAGGTTAGAAATAATTCCAAATTCCTTAAGACTGTATTTCAGTGTAAGAGTCTTTGAATGTTATCTATTTTAAACCAATTGCCTATCTAATCTTATGTGTTTTATCAGAGTAGAACACTGACTTTGTTGGACATCATGTAGTACCTAGAGCAGTGGTTCTCAACCTTCCTAGTGCCGCGACCCTTTAATACAGTTCCTCATGTTGTGGTGACCCCCAACCATAAAATTATTTTCGTTGCTACTTCATAACTGTAATTTTGCTACTGTTATGAATCGCAATGTAAATATCTGATATGCAGAATGTATTTTCATTGTTACAAATTGAACATAATTAAAGCATAGTGATTAATCACAAAAACAATATGTAATTATATATGTGTTTTCTGATGGTCTTAGGCGACCCCTGTGAAAGGGTCGTTCGACTCCCAAAGGGGTCGCGACCCACAGGTTGAGAGCCACTGACCTAGAGGCTTCTAATGAGGGTGCTTATAGTCCCAGTTTGCCCGAGGGAGTCCAGTTTCTGCCCATCACCTTGGCATGCCCCCTTTGACTCTGAGAAGCGCTGTTTGAGCAGTGAATTACATGGTTACTCTGCTTATTATGAAATAGATTCCCTAGTCCACCTCTTCCCAGTCCTGCTCCTCAACATTCAGACTGCCACTTTTTCTAATAACCACTTATTTTGGTAGGTAACTTCCATATTTCTAAATAATATACGGCTCTTCACTTTATCAGTTTTAGACACTTCCTTACTTCCTTTTATTATAGATGTGGAGTTCATTATCTTACACCCCACCTCTGTTTTCTCTTCACCCTTACTTACCACCTTCCCCAAACAAACATAAGCCCCTTTCCTCACCCCATTCTCCGTCACATCTGCTCTTCCCGAGCCCTGAGCCTGTCCATTCTGTGTCTCAGAGGATAAACCCTGCCTCAGGCCTGGCAGCAGATGCCTGGCTGCCAACATTCTATGTCAGAATAAAGGTGAGGCACAAAGAACTGTTCTGGGAAATACAGACTCTGAGGCAGGCCCCTTGTTTTCTGTGGGACATCACCCCTCTCCTCTGCAGTCCCCGCCACCTCCGGGTTCCTCAGGCAAAGCAGCTTCCTCGCCATTCCAAAGTAGTTACCCTCCTCCCGCCTCTCTCTCTTCCAAGTGTCATTTAAATTCCTTGTCTGCTGACGTCACTGTGCTCCTCAGTCGCCCTGACTGGGGCTGTCTGTCTGACTCTGGACTGTCTTAGGTGCTTCACTGGATAGGCACTAGTATTCATTGTATTGTAAGTGTGATCCCTTGATATTTGGAAATGACTTTTTTTAATTCTTTAAAGGTGATCTTAGACCTTGAGGAGGAAAGGCAAAGGCACGCCCAGGACACAGCAGAGGGAGATGACGTCACCTACATGCTGGAGAAGGAGAGAGAGAGGCTAACCCAACAGGTAATTCGGTGGAGGGCTTCGCGCAGCATCTGCTGGAATAGCATTTCTCAGAGACGGTTCGGCCAGGTATAAATTGGTGTTGCTCAAGAAAAAGGGCCTTGCCCTGACTGGTTTGGCTCAGTGGATAGAGTGTCGGCCTGCGGACTGCAAGGTCCCAGGTTCGATTCTGGTCAAGGGCATGTACCTTGGTTGTGGGTATATCCCCAGTAGGAGGTGTGCAGGAGGCAGCTGATCGATGTTTCTCTCTCATCGATGTTTCTAACTCTCTATCTCTCTCCCTTCCTCTCTGTAAAAAATCAATAAAATATATATTAAAAAAGAAAAGAAAAAGGGCCTTGTAGAAAACAAGTCCGGGAATGACTGGATTAAACAAAGTTAAGCAGGTTTCTAACGTCAATTTCTCAGACCCTCTAGTATGCCAATGCACACTGAGTCTGCAGGAAAAAGACAGGGTATTCTGTGTCGAGCAAATCTGTGTTTTCATAAAATCTTTTCTTGATATAGATCACTGACTGTGAGGCTATTGTTCCCTAGAATGCACTTTGGGGAACACTCATGTCAAACACTGATGTTTTCTGAATTAGGACTCCCAGTAGAAACACATTTTATTTGTGATTTTTTTTTAATCCTTACCGGAGGATATTTTTTTTTCCATTGGTCTTTAGAGAGAGAGTGCAAGGAAGGCAGAAGGGGAAGAGAGAGAGAAATATCAATGTTAAAGAGACACATCGACTAGTTCCTCCCGCATGGGCCCCAACTGGGATCAAACCTGCAACCAAAGTACATGCCCTTGGCTGGGAATCAAACCCGAGACCCTTTGGTCCATGGGTTGACACTCTAACCATTGAGCAACTGGCCAGGGCGAAACATTTTACATCACAGCCCAGTTATATACACACAGGCCTGAAACAAAAACATCATGAAATCATACATAATCCTTAAAGTACACATGGATATTTTCTCTTCTATTTTATCTTTTAAAAGTTCTGGTTATGACTTACTCAATTGGTTTCCCCATCCATGAATGGGTCTCAACATTTGACAAATACTGACTAAAAGGGTTCCTAACCCTTCCCTTTAAATGGGGTTGGGATAATGATTAAAACGGACTGCATTTGTATAAAAAGTATGATTTAAATGCAACTACTCATATCTGCGTTTAAGCCCAGAAAGAGTTACTGCTGAAGCGTTAGGTTTCTTCTCCAGCGGCTCTATCACAGCCTCCTTCATGTGCTCTCTGTCCTCTGTCCTGATCTGCTGAACTCTCCATACCTGAAACACGATGGTGGCTCAGATTCCCACCAATAACCCTGAGGCTTTCCAAGAACTAGAGGTGCCTCCTAAGTCATCAAAGAGATTAAATTGTGCCCTGACACTTCAGACATATCTGGTCTAAGCCGGCTGGTGTGGCTAAGTGGTTGAGTATCAACTATGAACCAGGAGGTCATGGTTCGATTCTCAATCAGGGCACATGCCCGGGTTGTGGGTTTGATCCCCAGTGGCAGGGGGAGTGCAGGAGGCAGCCAATCAGTGATTTTCACCATTGATGTTTCTTTTTTTTTTTTTTTTTTTTTTTTTAAATATATTTTATTGATTTTTTACAGAGAGGAAGGGAGAGAGATAGAGAGTTAGAAACATCGATGAGAGAGAAACATCAACCAGCTGCCTCCTGCACATCTCCCACTGGGGATATGCCCGCAACCAAGGTACATGCCCTTTGACCGGAATCGAACCCGGGACCTTTCAGTCCACAGGCCGACGCTCTATCCACCGAGCCAAACCGGTTTCGGCCACCATTGATGTTTCTATCTCTCCTTTTCCCTCTCTGAAATCAATAAAAATATACTATAAAAAAGAATTATCTGACCTAGGCACGTGACATGCGTGTCATCCGTGTGCAAGAAGAGCTAGCCCGGGCACTCTAGTTTACCTGTTCAGTGTATCTCTGTGTGTTTTTACTCTAATCAAGATGTGTGGTGGTCTGTCTTCCTAGTTGGAATTTGAAAAGTCCCAAGTGAAGAAGTTTGAGAAAGAGCAGAAGAAGCTGTCGGGCCAGCTGGAGGAGGAGCGCGCCCGCCACAAGCAGCTCTCGTCCATGCTGGTGCTCGAGTGCAAGAAAGCCAGCAGCAAGGCGGCCGAGGAGGGCCAGCGGGCCGGGGAGCTGAGCCTGCAGCTGGAGAAGGAGAAGGGCCGGGTGGGTGCGCTGGAGGAAGCACTGGCGGCCGAGCGCAGGCGGGGCCTGCAGACGGAGGCCCGGGTGGAGAAGCAGCTGTCGGAGTTCGACATCGAAAGAGAACAACTGAGAGCAAAGCTGAACCGAGAAGAGAACCGGACCAAAACTCTGAAAGAAGAGATGGAAAGTTTGAAGAAGATCGTAAAGGATCTAGAAGCTTCTCACCAGCATAGTAGCTCTAATGAGCAATCAAAGAAGCCAGTGACCACGTCTAAAGGCACAGTGACCGAGCCTCCCAGGCTAGTGTCTGTATTCTGCCAGACGGAGGGTTTTCAGACAGAAAGAACCCATGGGAGCAGCGTAGCCAAGACAGCAACCACTGGGCTGCCCGGTCCCACCACTCCCAGTTACTGTTATGCAAAAGCCAATGGCCATTTTGAGCCAGAGATGCAAATGACCAAGGAGTCCGTTACAGGTAGCGGTGTGGAAAACCAGACGCCTCCACGAGAGAAGTCTGTGGGCTCGGCCCATGAGAAAGCCGTGGAGAATGGTGGGTGTGCCGGGGGAATCGAGAGCCCGGTCCCGGTGCCGAGTCAGCTGCCGTCCAGCAGCAGCTCACTGTCTCCCAGCAGCACCGCGTCCTCCTCCCTCACGTCCTCGCCTTGCTCATCACCAGTGCTAACTAAGCGCCTGTTGGGGTCCTCAGCCAGCAGCCCCGGCTACCAGTCATCCTACCAAGTAGGGATCAACCAGCGGTTCCATGCAGCTCGGCACAAATTCCAGTCCCAGGCAGATCAGGACCAGCAAGCCAGTGGTCTGCAGAGCCCTCCGTCCAGGGATCTGTCCCCCACCCTCATAGACAACTCCGCCGCCAAGCAGCTGGCCCGAAACACGGTCACTCAGGTGCTCTCCAGATTCACCAGCCAACAGGGGCCCATCAAGCCCGTCTCGCCCAACAGCTCTCCCTTTGGCACAGACTACCGAAACCTGGCCAGTGCTGCCAACCCAAGGGGTGACACCAGCCACTCACCTACTCCAGGCAAAGTGTCCAGCCCTCTGAGTCCCCTGTCTCCAGGGATCAAGTCCCCCACCATCCCCAGAGCTGAGAGAGGAAACCCTCCACCTATCCCACCCAAAAAACCTGGCCTCACGCCTTCTCCCTCCGCTAACGCGCCCCTGACCAAAACTCACTCCCAGGGGTCCTCTGGGACCACCGCGGAGGACCTGGCGAGCAGCTGCTCTTCCAGTGCTGCCATGGCCAACGGCAAGGACGTTGAGATACTTCTGCCTCCCAGCAGCTAGTCCCTGAGGGGTCTGCACCGTTGACATTCCATCAGATCTTGTCCAAGAGCTCGGAGTCAGACCATTGAGTCAGATCATGTTATTTATTTTGATAGTAGCTGAAACCATCTGTATAATACATTTAGTGTATTTCACTCTTTTGTATTTTTTTAAGTAGAAACTTAGTAGTTTGGGTTTTTATGACGCACCTCTTTGTACTATAAAGCTAGAAGGGCACCTCAGAGACATCCCAAGCGCAGCAGTCACCGTGGTGGTGTGATGGAGGGAGCTGAGTGAGTAGCAGGTGGTGACTTGCTGTCTATTTTAGGACTAGAATCACTCGACACTCATTTTGAATTATGCAGAAGTGGTTCATGCAGATTTTTATTCCAGATGAACATGTTTTAAAAGTGCCTGAAATAAGACTGCCATATGAATGTGATTCTGCAGCAAAAACACGAAACGGCTCGTTTAATTGCAGAAAATTAGATCCTCTGTGAATCCTGAATGTTAAAAACAAGCACTGCTTTTAATCCTCTTTTACTGTTTTTGATACGACAAGCTGCATAAGTAGAGTGGGGATCCTAAGGTGGGTGTGAACTCACCACCCACCGGAGCTTTTTGGAGCCCCTGAGAAGCCCTCCTGAGCGTTAAGTAGCTGGGGTGCTGATTTTCTTGTGCTCTGGAAAAATTACGTCACTCCCAGTGTCCAACATACATTCTTGAATAGAATGAAATCGCATCTCCATTCAAAAAAATGTCTTCAGGCATCTACTGTTGGTAAGGAACTTCTGATTCCAATTGCTATTACTTGAATAGGAACTGGTCACTCATTCTGTATAAAAGTTTTGCCACAGAATGAGATCTTTATTCTGTAATCAAAAAGCAATAATTTAAAATTCGCTCTTTGTAATATAAATCAAAATCATACAGGTTTTACCAAGCTGTTACTCTTATTCTCCACGCTGCCAGCACTTGGTGTCTGTCTGTGGAACCAATTACCTTTTGCCTAAATGGAAGTATCGCATATCTGTATAGACACACATCCCTTCATGCGTTTGACACATAAATATTGGTGTGATGATATCTTTGGAGTTTGCAATATCGCATAAAGGATGAGTAGAAATGCATGTTAAGATTACCTACCAAAGCAACTAGATGGGTCTGGAACCCAGTCAATCAAAGGAGCAATGGTGTCCACAGGAGGTAGGGAAATTCCACATGAAGTCAGGTCTTCAGATTCATAAAAAGGCAGAGCCAGACCTAGCCGGTTTGGCTCAGTGGATAGAGTGTCCGCCTGCGGACTGAAGGGTCCCAAGTTCGATTCCAATCAAGGGCACATGCCCGGTTGTGGGCTCAATGCCCAGTCAGGGGTGTGTAGGAGACAGCCCATCAATGATTCTCTCCCATCATTGATGTTTCTAACTCTCCTCCCTTCCTCTCTGAAATCAATAAAAATATTTTTTTTTAAAAGACAGAGCCAAACTACCCCTAGTGGCACAAAACTGAACGGGCCGTGTAAATGAGTGATGTGGGTCACTCAGGCCCGTGGTGGAAGGGCGGAGCAGTAGGAACCGCAGCACACTGGATGCCCCAGCCCCGTTTAAAGGTCCCCTCCTGTTCCTCCAGCAGCTTGACGCCATGCAAGATGCTGGCCCAGGGTTACCAGCTCCTCAAATTTTATGAAATCCAAATTTTCATGAGAAACATCCTCATTTTTAAATATCAAGAACTGATTCAAAACTGTTTAAACACTTCTGCAGCTGGGTTTAGCCCACAGCTTCCAAGTTGCAATCCCTTTCGTTCTAGAAACTTAAATTATTTCCATCATGGCAGGTGTGTGAGGACAAAGCCTCCAGACTTTCCAACCTGTAGGCCAGTACAGGAAACAAAGTCCATAGAGTATAATGACCATCTCCCTCTTCCAAACAAGACTGCCCACACCCAGCTGCGACGTGGTTATCTGATTGTGTCCACAGGGATGGGCGTCACAGGACATGGTGTCCTCACATACATTCTCGCCGACATCTACCCAGTAGCCCCTGACTGCGGTCATTTAAGTCTGTTTCCTCTTAATCCAGTATGAGTTGATGGGCAGGTGATGGACATTAATGTGTAACTCGCAGGGGAGCACAGCGGTGTCTCCACAGCTCATGGTTTGATGAGGCCAATACTTAACAATTAAAAACGATTCATGCCCCAGAGAGTCTACCAGTGATGAAGGGAGTATCTTAAACTTCCCAAAGCAGTCATGCACTGAGCTTCATTCCCAGCCTAGCCAAATGATGGTGTTGATGATAAAATAGCTGAACTTTTTAAATTGAGGGGCGATAGTCCCAGAGTATTATTACCTCTCTTGCTTTAAATGGTAATCTTAAAGGTTGCATTGTGCTCTTCCTTTATTTTGGCATAGATATATAGAGAGAGATATTATGGGGAAGTTTATTTCTTAGGAAGTGCACTGAATAATGTATTTCTTTTACAGTGTAATATGGGGGTGGGGGAAATGAAAAAGAAATGTGTATTTTTGCTAGTTGCCTATCTTCTGAGATAAAAAGCACAATACTGCAATGGATCCAATAATCCAGTTAGGTATTATAGATTAGTATTTAAGTTTGCCGTAGATGGTGTGTGCTAAGTAAAAGTTCCATGATTCACAGTTTTGGTATTTAACCCATGTTGCAAAAGCTGTGTTACTGGTCAACAGATTATAATGATGTGCAACCCATAACACAGGCATTAACTAGTCACTAACATTTGTAAAGCAAATGCACCATGCAGAAATCTTCATCCATTTTTATAGCAGACTACATTAAAACAAGTTAAATCATACTGTCTGGGGGAAAATAGTCTTGTTTGTACAAAGTGAAGAATGTTGCCCAACAAGGGCCTGTTTTGTTCCGGGAAGAAGCAAGTGGTGTAGAGAGAGCATTCGTTCACAGCTTTAAAAAGCCAAATGAAGTCAGTGACCCATCCAGTTAGACCCCAAAAGGAGCTAGAACATTGGTTTTCTTTAGAACTAGAGTTGGAGGAAGCCTTCCCAGTATCCAGTCTGTAATTGTTAAACCATTAGGAGACTCTGAACCTTTTGAGAATCTAAGAAAAGCTAGACTCTATCCCCAGAAAAAATGGATATATACAAATTTGGTTGATGATTTCACAGGATCCAGACCCTGAAACCATCCATGATTCGTGCCCTAACTTCAAAACACTGATCTTGTCCTGCCTCTTCTCACTTTACCAATGACTGATGCACCTCTTGTCTCCCAGTCCAGCGCTGCTGCTGCTGCTACTTTGTTAGTAAATGTGAGTTGTAGCCAGACAAAAGCACTTGAAAAGTCCCTTGATGTACAAAAGATGTTCAAACAGTGTGGATGTTTACATATCTTAAGTTTCCAGCATTTAAGCCAATTAATGATCATCTCAACAAACACTGGGCATATCTGGTTTCCCATAACAGCCTGTCAGCAATGCTGCCTGGTCAATGTGTGTGTGTGTGTGTGTGTGTGTGTGTGTGTGTGAGAGAGATTTATAAAGAGCGATTCTGGTGCTTAGTACTTGAAACAAAATTTCAAATATCTTTTGAAACACTGGATGTGGATTCTTACCCATGAGTCAGAGGTAGGCAATGAGTGTTGTCCCACAGGAGTCATTTTAATGTAATTACTATAAAACTACTTGAGAACCTATATCCAGCCATCTGCTCGTCCATCAATGGCCAATTCATTGCTAAAAGCAGAGAGAAAGGGTCGTGGTTCTCAGACTTTCTTGTGCTTCAGTATAACCTGGGAGCTGCTAAATGGGATTCCTGGGGGTGGGCCTAGGGACCAGTTGATGTGGGTCATCTCCTGAGAAATAGTGCGTCATAGCCCTCACCAGTTCACTCGCAAAAGCTGGTTCTTGCCTTTGACCTAAGGAGACGTCTTAAGTTCCTGAGTCTGGTTTGCCAGAAGGCATTTCAGAGTTAAGAGTGTCTAGTTGGGTTCCCAGCCGTGCTGATGATTTCACACGCACGTTGCCTTAGTAACCTTGACAAGGGTGCTGTGAGGTCACTGAGGACCGGAGATTTGTACAAGCTTTAGTAAGGGACAGGGCAGCCTGGACTTAACCCCCAGGGCTTTGCTCTTTCCACTACCTGTGTTTCGCTGATCCCAGGCCCTCTGGTGGGGGGAAGGCGGTTGGGGGTGAGGGAGGGGGGCGAATAGGAGGGGGTGGTTCTGACTGTAGACTAAAGTTGGGCTCTAGATAAGTGTCTGGGCAGATTCTTGGAATGGAGCAGGTTTAAACCCTGCAAGACAACACACTCGCCTCCTACTCACCCTACCCATCCCCACCCCCGAGGATTGGATTATCAGACCTAACCAAGAATTCCTCAAGAAACAGATTTTCCTTTAATATTTAAGACAGAAACCAAGGTAGCTATTACGGAAAACAAGTTTTAAAGTGTTTCCTTTAAACAATCTAGTTGGGAGAAGCAAAACATTAACCCAGAAACTTAACTGAGACCACTGACTAACGGCGGGGTTATTGAAGGTGCCCTGGCAGAGGAATTAAGCACGACGGAGGAATTGAGGTGACACAGAGTACCCCGCGGCTCTGTCCACAGCACTGAAGTGGCTGGTTCTGAGAAAGTACTGGAAGTGTCCCAACAAGATTGGCCATATCCCTGGGGAGTCACCTACTTAATTTGACAAGAGCCCTACTCACTCACACGGTAGACACCAGACCCCCTTGAGGAACGAAGGGCTTGTTTCCCTCGCTGTGGGCATTCTGACAGTGAACTTCCCTCGGCCTGAGCCCCTTGTGGGAACTGCCTTAGCTGCACCATCATTCTGACCAAGGTCACATCTCCTTCCGTGGGCAGTTCATGTCCAAAGACTGGCTGGTGTGGAGACCCGGCCCCTTGTCCCTAATCAAGGGTTCTCTGAAGGGTCATCCCAGCTTCAAACCCCCCAGTAGGACGGCTGAGCCACAACTCAACTTTCTCTTCCCTTTTCCTCCCCTGCCCTCCACATGGATCCCAAGGGTATTTAGTCCTGGTAACCTCCTGCGCCTCAGTCTCCATCTCAACTACTCTGTTCCCTTGGTCATGATCAAGTTTAAAGGAGGGTGCACACACTCTGGATAAGTTATTTGGTACCAAACTCTCAACAGGTATTTTATTTATGTTACTTCACTTAGTCAATACAAGTCCTAAGAGAGGCTAGTATTCCGACTTGGCCCATAGGGTAAGGGAGGCTTCCCGGGCGCAGGAAATGGCCGAGGTCCTACAGCAGAGCAGGGCTGCCTCAGTGGCACCGCTGGAACTCAAACCATCCCACTGACCTTCAAGTCCACTCCGTCCCACTGGCCATACTATAGCCAAAACTATGGAAAAATATGTCTGGCTAGTCTAGAATGTTAGCACCTTGTCAGCCAGACACCTAAGTGAGAATCCACTCGTTAGCTAGCTAGCTTTTGAGACTTTCACCAGAAGCAGGACACTGAGGATGCAGTTCGGTGGGGAGAAGGAGAGGGCTGGTTGGAGCAAGAAGGAAGTTTAGAGATCCTTCATTCTAGCTCCCACATTACAGATGAGAACGAGCCCAGAAAGGCCAGGTGGCTCGGCCAAGCTGACACGTCTGGCTCGTGGCAGAGCTCAGTCTGACTCCCTTGCTTCCGCTGCGGCGGCCTGCACCTCCCTGAGCTGCCCTGGGACCAGGAATTGCGACCTCAGCCCCGGCTGCTGCCTCGGGCTCTCCTCCCTCTCACCTGATTCTCTCCAACGTCTGGGCACTGATCTTGCTCACCTGAGCTGCCCCAGATTCCGACCTCTGTCCACTGGCCTAGGGCTGTATGCCGACTTGTTGCCACAAAAATCCTGTCCTCGTACCTCTGAACTGGTTTGACAGCTGAGGCGAGGCTGGAGGGGGGATGGTGGAGTGTCTACTCCAAGGCTGTGCCTCCTCTGTCTCGCAGCGGCTCTTCGAAGCACTTACTCATAAGGCAACCTTTGCTGCTCAGGTGTGGACGGGAGTCACTAAGCCATGAGCTTCTATCCCGAGTCTGACCGGCCACACCTGCCTGTGTGGGAGAGACACTCCCTGTCCCGGCGCAAACACAACTCTCCCCAAAGGGCCTTTCATTCTCCAAACACTCACCCTTCTCCCTCTGTAGTGCCCACCCTCCCACGCCCCTCCTCCCCAGCCCACCCAGCCCAAACCGAAGCCTCCGGACTGTTTGGCCTCAGAGCAGACAGGGTGTCCTCGGCGTGATAGGGTGGTTTGGGGTGGTGACCACAGCACACAGGCCCCTTCTTCATCTCCAGTGAGTTTCCCCTCCCCTGAGTCCTGGTGAGTCAACACCACCGGCCCACACACAAGGCTCCTATTCAGGGCTCACTTTCCTCCGGCTCTAACTCGGGTCTGGCATCTCTCTCCCTCTCATTTTCTATGTAGGCCTTATTCTCTCCATGGGAAAGCTCTGCTCCCTGCCCCGTGCCTCCTCTCTTTCCCCCGTCCCCCTCCCCTCACACACACCCTCATTCCTCAGCCATACCTTCTGGAGTTTGCAGTCCCAGCTGGATACAACATAAAGGGGGTGGAACAACATCAACTGTGAAACTGTTAAGTCCGCATTCGCGTCGTTTCCGCCAGCGTTTGTTGCTGCTGGCGCTGCAGACCCCTGAGCTATGTTGAGAAGGACACCCCCACACTCCCACTTATGTGCCTGCCCATCATCCAGCCAGCATCGTTACTGACTCAAGCTACGGGCAAACTTTTAGGGGGAACAGGTTTGGCAGCTGTGACAGCTCAGGGCAGTGCTGGGCAGATGCAGCAGGTGCCCCAGATGAGTGATGGGACCCCTGAGCGCCTAGAAGTTCAGCAGAGCAGGGAGATCTGTGGGTCTAGAGATGCCGATTTAAATACACAGAGGGGAGGATACTGACTTGCATGGATAAGGGTATGTGTACTCTCTGTACCCGGGACATGGGGATACAAAAGGGGCCAAGCAAGAAAGTAGGTCAGAACAGGAGCTTTGCCATTCTCTGTGGCCTTGGGCAAGTCCAGCTCTGCTAGCCTCCATTTCAGCCTCAGGAGCAGGAGGATGTGACATGAGTTGCTGCCTTTGGGGAAAGAAAGGCTCAGCGATGAGAGGGCTGCCTGTCTCAGTGAGAAGCTGTGTTCCCTTCTTCCGAAAGCTGAGTTGCTTGCGCCCCCTGGTGTTTCTGTTCCTATAATTCTCTCTACACAGTACGGCCACACCACCGCTGTGTCCCCTCCCCATGGGTCCCCTCCCCATGTGGAGACTCTGCCACTCCCCCAGTGGCGAAGGATGGAGCAAAGCCACAGTCCCTGCCTCACACATGGATGGGGGTCCCAACCACTGAAAGGAAAACCACAGCAACAATGGAACAGGGTTGTGTGAGCCTTAAATGAACAGATAGACTTCAGGCTAGTGAGGGCACAAGCAAGCACTCAGCAAGTGATAGCAATTACGATCATGTCATTGCTGGAACAATGACGGACACATAGTAGGTGCTCATAACTATTTGTTAAACGGGTCAGGAGGAGCCTATCAGCATTTGTTTATTTGTTTATTCATTTGCCCATTTAATTATGCTTTTAAGATGTCTTGCTCCTCCTATACTGTCTTTGCTAGAAAACAAAACCAAAACAAAACAAACATTGATGAGTCAAGTAAGTAAGCAAGAGCCAGCACCCTGTGGGAGGAAAACAGAGATTTCATTCATTCAGACACCCATACAACAGCTCCTACTAGGTGCCACTCACTGACTAAGGCACTGAGGTAGAGAAATAAATACGTTACAGCCCTTTGGAGGCTTTAGGTGCGGGTGGGAGAGACAAACACAAAACATGGTGTGATGTGTCCAGTGTTGACTATAATAAACATAGGAACACGCTGTGGCATTACAGTCGGGAATGGGGGAGTCAGGAAGGGTCTCACAGAGGAAGTGACATTTGTCCTGCTCCTGAAGGGGGTAGATCTCCCAGGTGAAGAAGAGCCGAGGGCGTTCCAGGTAGTAAGAACAATATACGCCATGCACCGAGCTGCCAGTGGGTCAGGTGAGAAGTCTGGGTTGGCATGTGGGTCTGGAGAAGTAGACGGGGACAGAAAGGGTGTGGTCTGCCCAGGGGATGACGTGGACTCTATCAGGTGGACCATTAACAGTGATGGCGAACCTATGACATGCGTGTCAGAGGTGACACGCGAACTCATTTTTTTGGTTGATTTTTCTTTGTTAAATGGCATTTACATATATGAAATAAATACCAAAAATATAAGTCTAGCCGGACCGGTTTGGCTCAGTGGATAGAGCGTCGGCCTGCGGACTCAAGGGTCCCGGGTTCGATTCCGGTCAAGGGCATGTACCTTGGTTTCGGGCACATCCCCAGTGAGGGGTGTGCAGGAGGCAGCTGATCGATCTCTCTCATCGATGTTTCTAACTCTCTGTCCCTCTTCCTTCTTCTCTGTAAAAAATCAATAAAATATATTTAAAAAAAAAAAAAAAAATATAAGTCTTTGTTTTACTATGGTTGCAAATATCAAAAAATTTCTATATGTGACACGGCACCAGAATTAAGTTAGGGTTTTTCAAAATGCTGACACGCAGAGCTCAAAAGGTTCGCCATCACTGAACTAGGAGCTGAATTGAGGAGGCATCATGAGCAGAGGCAGATGAACCATGATGTTTAAGCTTCAAGGACCATTCCTGGCACAGCCTCTCCCAACCCTGAAGGGCCCAGCAATGTGTTCATATTTTTTCTGAAGTTTCCTAAGGTAAGATGTCTTAACGGCAATCAGTTAAGGCTGCTGGCTCTTTTTACTCTGACTTACCCTATGTCACACCATGTTGGGTGGCCTTGGAGTGGCCGCCACAGCATGTAGGGAATTCAGCTATTGATAAGTTGAATAAGAAACTATTTTTGAGTGAAATATATTTATGTAGTTTGCAGTCACTCCATGTATAGGTGAGCTTTTGCCAGTCATCCCAGTGCAGGAATGGCTCCCAGGAA
Organism: Myotis yumanensis; assembly: GCF_028538775.1. Classification (NCBI taxonomy): domain Eukaryota; kingdom Metazoa; phylum Chordata; class Mammalia; order Chiroptera; family Vespertilionidae; genus Myotis; species Myotis yumanensis. The sequence goes on from NW_027223768.1 coordinate 7,169,972, forward strand.
TGCCTTTGCCTGCCATCAGGCTGCCTCACTCTGCACAGTGACATGAAGAAGCAACACTAAGGTTATATTGCTATAAATATATAGGCACTACAAGTCTTTTAATTAAAAGGTTTAAAATATATGGGGCCAGAGCTAGCTGGTCCTAGAAAATTGTTCGATAATATATGTGTAAAATTATAAATGGGCAATTACTTTCTCATCAATGCCCAGTCAAAAGAAAATGTGTCTCTTGTCAGGAAAATATCCAATAATTCAGTATACACAATTATAAATGTACAATAAATAAAGATTTTTCTCAAACATGCACTAGCTGAAAGAACTCATCTCCAGCAGACTTGCAGCACAAGAAATATGAAAGAAGAAACTTCAGCCAAAAGGATAATGATTCCAGAAAACTGGATCTATACAAAAAAATGAACAGCACAAAATATGTAACTATGTGGATAAGTATAAAAGATAATTCTTTTAGTCTTTAAATCTCTTTAAAAGTGCATCCAAATATACTGTGAGATTTATAACATATGAAGAAATAAGATGTTTGACAACAATAACACACAGGCTGAGAAATGGAAGTATACCATAGTAAGACTCTTATTCTATACATGAATCAGTATATTGTATGACCATAGACCACAATAAGTTAAATATGTATACTGCAATCCCTAAAGCAAGCAAACCTCCCCCCACTCAAAAAAAGTCTCATAAGGCATCAAAAGATATAAAAATGGAATCATGAATAATATTCAATCAAAAACAAAGAAAAAGAAGGAAAAGGGGAGCAAAGAACAGAGGATAGAAAAATAGCAAGAATGTTGATTGAAAACTAACCATCTGAATAATGACTTAAAATGCATAAGATCTAAATAACCCAATTAAAGGCAGAGATTGTCATATTGTATAAAAAAGACCCAAATATATGCTGCCTACAATAAATCCATTTTACATACAAAGATATCAATAAGGTACTTTGTTATACAATATTCCAACCAAATGCAGGGGAGTACATAATATTTCTGAGTGCATGCAGAACACTCACCGTGAGACTCACCATTAAAATTTCTAAATATTACATTTGTAATATTTAAATCATACAAAGGATGTCTTCTGACTACAATGGAATTTAATTAGAAGTCAATGAGCTCTGACCGGTTTGGCTCACTGGATGGAGCGTCGACCTGGGGACTGAGGAGTCCCGGGTTCGATTCTGGTCAAGGGCATGTGCCTTGGTTGCGGGCACATCCCCCGTGGGGGGGGGGGGGGCGGTGCAGGAGGCAGCTGATCGATGCTTCTCTCTCATCGATGCTTCTCTCTCATTGATGTTTCTGGCTCTCTGTCCCTCTCCCTTCCTCTCTGTAAAAAATCAATAAAATATATTAAAAAAAAAGAAGTCAATGACAGAAATGTCTTTGAAGAATCTCCAAATATTTGAAAAATAGCACAGTTTTAAATAACCCATGAGTCAATGAAGAAATCAAAGGGGAAATTAGAAAATATTTTCATATGAATGAAAGCAAAAACACAACTTATCAATATTTATGGAACAAAGATAAAGCAATACTTAGGTAAACACAGGATGAAAATAGGCCATTAAATCTGGCAGTTAGGAGACATTTTGTGATGATACTGAGAACAACTCCAAATATAATTTGAGTACTAAAACCAGATTATGGCAAATTAAGAAATAAACAGGAGTTAAGAACTTTCAGATGGCTGCCTGGCTGGTGCAGCTCAGTGGTTGTGTCGACCTATGGACCAGGAGGTCAAGGGTCGTTTCCCAGTCAGGGCACATGCCCGGGTTTTGGGCTTGATCCCCAGTAGGGGGCATGCAGGAGGCAGCTGATTCTCTCTCGTCATTGAAGTTTCTATCTCTCTCTCCCTCTCCCTTCTTCTCTGAAATAAAAATACATTTAAAATATATATTTTTTAAAGAGAGCATTCTTTGTTTCTCAAAGCCAAAAGAATTTTTTAAAAAGAACACTCAGATGGAAAAATTTGGATTTTTCCTTAATGTAAGGACAAGGGAGGGTAACTAGCTTTGAAAAAGTTTTGAGATAAAGTTTGAAAAAACAGAGTTTATCTTTAGACCAGGAGTAACTGGTTAATGGGCTGAGAAATGTAAAAAATTCAGAGACAGGTTGGCTCATTATATGGAAAAAAAGAAAAGCCAGACCTTGATCCATATACAAAATACAATCCTGTTGGAATAAAAACAGAAGTATAAAATATAAAACTATAAAGCTAACAAAAAATGTAAGGGAATATTTTTTGTAATCCTTGCATGAGGAAAAGACTTCTCAAATAAAACCCCAGAAGCACAAAACCATGGGGCAAAAATTGATAAGTCTGACTATTTAAAGATTTATGGTCAATAAAGAACACAATAGATAAAATTAACAGTTTGTTTTTTAAATCCTCATTGGGGCATGTTTTCTATTGATTTTTTTAGAGAGAGAAGAAGGGAGAGGAAGAGAGAGAAACATTGTTCAGTTGTGCCCCTACCAGGGATGGAACCCACAACCTAGGTATGTGCCCTGACCAGGAATTGAATCTGCAACATTTTGGTGCACAGGATAATCTACTGAGCCACCCAGCTCAGTTAACCACTGGGGGTGCTTTCAGTTCACCCCTGTGTTCGTTGTAATTTTTTTAAAATATATTTTATTGACTTTTTACAGAGAGGAAGGGAGAGGGATAGAGAGTTAGAAACATTCATGAGATAAACATCGATCAGCTGCCTCCTGTACACCCCTTACTGGGGATGTGCCCGCAACCAAAGTACATGCCCTTGACAGGAATCGAACCTGGGACCGACCCTTCAGTCCACAGGCCGAAGCTCTATCCACTGAGCCAAACCGGTTAGGGCCGCTGTAATTTTTAATATGGGTAGACGTAACCTACATAAACAAAAGCTCTTTGGGATCCTTGATAATATTTACGTGTAAAGGGGTCCTAAGACCAAAAAGTTTGAGAACCCTACCTGAGCCCAGCGCCAGGTGTGGGCGTGGCTTTGCTGCAGGGAGGGGCTGTAGACAGGACCGAAGCACCCGAGGCCACCTTTCGCGCCCATAGGGACGCACCTCTCTGGGCCACGCTCTGCTAAGGTTTCCTGGGAGTCGGACACGCGCCTCGCCCTGCCATGCCATGCCGTTCCGGAAAACGCCACTGCGGGGCGCACGGCCCACAGCGCGAGTCACCCATCAGCGAGTCGGGACCCGCCGGCATCTGGGCTGCTGCCCAGCGTTTTCCTCCGCGGAGGAGCCTGGGTCCCGGCCAGACCTGAGCCGGCTGGTCCTCACTCCGGGCTCCGTTGGCTCGTCCTCCTGGGCCACGTCCGGCGCAGGTGTGGTGCCCGCGGAAAAGAGCGCTCCCGCAGCCGGGGCGGGGGGAGTTGGGGTGGTGGTGGGGCGCACACCGAAGAGCCAGCCTGTTGCTCAGTCCCCGAAGGGCGCCCCGACGTCCCCCACGTGCCTGTCCCTGCGGAAAGCAGCGGGATCGCTCCCTGTTCCGCGCCCTCCCCTCGCTGGCCCGGCCCTCTGCGCCCGGCAGACCCTTTCTTATGCAAGCGCACGACAGACAGAGATAAATGGCTGCAGCTGGAGACCGGGCTAATTGATACAATAAGTTCTGTAATTGCCTCAAAAATAAGGTAATGATTTGGCAGAGGGAATACTTTGATCTTATCAGCCAGGAAAGACCTCTCTCTCTCCAAATGAAACTTCAGAGAGGGGCTGGAGGCCTCCAACTTGGAGTGTGAAGCGTAGGAACTACCTCACCCTCCCTCCAATCCCGCCCCCCCCCCACCCCCACCCAACCCCCTTTCCCTGCCTGACACTGCAGGCTTTTCAAGAAGGGATGGAAGGACCCTTTTCCTCTAAGGCCTGGAGAATATGCGCCTATGTGCCATGTGCTGTGTGCAGAAGGGGTGGGTTCTGAGCTGTTCAGAAACGGGGATGGCTGGAGTGATTTCTCCAGCCGATGAGAGGCTGTGAAAAAGGAGATGGGGCGGGGGGCAGACTGGAATTATGAAAAACCTGATTTGGCTCAGGTCTGATGGGGTTTCTTAGCCAGTGAGGGCTGCTCATGTGGGCTTTTCAGGCAGGAGGGTGGAACAGAGGGAGGAAAACCTTGGTCCTGCCTTCTCCAAGAAGCTGCACACACACACACACACACACTCACACACTCACTCACACACCCGCGCTCTGCGCTGTGGGTGTCCCTGCCTGGCAGAGGCCCCAGCACAAAGAGGATTAGAGAGATGAGCTAATCTGGTTTGTATCCCAGACACGGCCTCAGAAAGGGACCTTGTCTACCCTGATGTTTAAGGCGTGAAGGAGTGAGGAGTCCTTTGGCGGCGGCTGGCTGACAGTATGAGACGCCTTCCTACTGGGGACCGTAGGATGACAGGTTCCTGACTTCGGGGACAAACTTAGGGAGCAGAGGAGCAGGGTGGATGGGCTGTGCTACCAGAAATGAGAGGGAAAGGGAGGAAGAGGCCCCTACGGAGGGAACTAGACCTCCACCCTACCTGTTTCAACAGCGAGGAAACTGAGGCCAGGAGCTGGGCAGTGACTTAAAGTCGTGCAAACTGTGCATGGCGAGCTGGGGCGGGGGGTGCGCTCAGGTTTTCTGATTCCTTTCAGTCTAGTGCTCTTTGCACTGTGTTGCCGGGACTGCAGGGGAAGGTGTAAGACAGGGGGCAAGAGAAAGAGAGAGACAGAGACAAAAGGAAACAAAGATACACACCAAGAAAAAACAGAGAGGAACATGTGCGCGCACGCGCGCGCACGCACGCACACACACACACACACACACACACACACACACACTGAGAAAGCCACAGTCAGAAGAGGTGAAGAGAGAGAGATGGGGAGAAGAAAGGACAAATGAGAAAGACAGACAGATTCATACAGAGGGAGAGGTGGATCGACAGGTACACACCAAGAGACCGGGAGTGGCAGAGACTGAGAAGGAGACAGATCCAGACAGGAGGGAAGGCAGGCATAGACAGAGACAAATGAAGACAGAGAGAGGAATAGACACAGAATGACAGGAATATGACCCAGAGCGACACAGAGAGGAGACATGGGGAGACTGAGAGGCAGGGTGAACCGAGGAAGGCAGGGTGGGAAGGAGGCAGATAGTGGGACTGCAGATTCTGGTCCACTAGAAGCAAATCTCGCTTCCAGACCATTCTGTTGCCCAGAACAGGTGGTGGGGAGAGAAAGCAAGCTCAATGCTTAGCTTATATGACACAGGCTGATTGGGAGAGGGGTGCTGGAGGCAAAGTGGGAGCCACCACCCCTGGGGGTTAGGCTGGTCAGTGACCACCCAGGATCCCTGCAGCACGCCCACTGGCCTCACACAGAACCGGGCCACCCGCCCAGGATGGCCGTCAGCCCGCCCACCGCCTGGCTCCAGTCTGATTATGGACAAAGTGCTAAAAGGCTCCAGACCCCACAAGCCCCGCCCCATGGTCCCACCCCCCCCTCACCCCCCACGCTTCCCTCCTCCCTCAGCTCCCTCTTTTCCTTTTGCCCAGGCCCCTTGGGGAGCAGTCTACCCCATCTGATCACTGGCTGGGAGGAAAGGGGGTCCCTTCCATGGTTTGGGACTGGATGCTTCTTCCTTCCAAAGCCCTCTTGGCCTGGCCTCTTTGAGACACGTTCCATGCCTCGCCTGGGAGCTCATAAATACAAAGGAGAGGTCGGTCAGCTATGCACAAAACGTAGATCTGCACCCCACCCCTTTAAGAGCCCCTGGGTTCTTTGCAAGCTCCCTTCTCTTTCCTAGACACCTGCATGGAGATGCTGAGGAAGGAGAGACAGGGCAGGGGCTGGGCACGGGAAGGGGGAACCCTGTGTGAAACTGGCCCCATTTCAAATGAGACTTGCCTCAGTTTGCAAAGAAATCTCAGGAAAGGCGGCTCAGGGCCCCTTGTGCAAACAGCAGGCGCAGGAATTCCTTGACTCCCATCCAAACCTCCCCCCAGCCCCTTCTCAGCCTTTCTCTCTGCTCATTACCATCCACACCACCTCCCACCCACGGGGAAAGAGAGAAGGTCATCGCCAAAGGGGCCCAGGGAAGGGGAGGCCTCCTGGGGAGGGCAGGCCCTGTGGAGTAAGAACTGTTTACCCACATCTGAGCTCCTAGAACTCACCTCCACTCCCCTCCAAGGGCCAGTAAAAACTCAAAATTGTCCAGTCCCACCCAATGGAAGATGAATCCTAAGTCTAAGTGGCCCCATGGGGAGCAGGTATGGTGAGAGGGCGGAGGCTGTGATGCCACCTGGAGGAAGAAGGAAGGCCTGACTCTGAGGCTGGGTGGGTGCCATCCTGCTGGAGACCCAGGGAATCCGGGAGCCTGAATTCTCTTCCTGGTCTCTGCTGACAACCACAGCATGAGCGGGAACAGCTAAGCCTAGTGTGCCACCCTCAGATGGCTTTATTGTGCTTGTCAGAAAACGACCTTTCACAACCTCAGTGTCATTTAAATGTCCTGGTCAGTGCTGGGCACACCCCAGGTGCTCCGTAAGTGCCTACACAATTCCATGCAGGCCCCTCCAGACCAGAATGTGGCTCGCAAATCAGTGGCTCTTTCCCGAGGCTCCCATTACAATGGCTGGCGGAGTGGGGGTGGGGATGGGAGGGAGGAGCAGGTCAGGCGCTAGCTAAGCCTCTGGCCTTGGCCCTTGCGTGAGGAGCTGAGCTCTCCAGTAGTGTCTAAGACCTTGAGCCTGGAAGTTTATTTTGAGATTTGAAACTCCAAAGTGGCAGATCCCAGAAAACCTCTTCTCTGGCTCCGTATTTGTTCTCTAGTTAAGTGGCTGAGAGTTGCTCTTGCAGTCAGCTGGCTCCTGCAACTGGGGTTCCTCCTGGGGAGCTGGGGGCTCCAGGGAAGGGGAAGGAGTGAAGCCCCATCCCGGATTGTCCACTCTGGGGTAGAGGTAGCCTGTGAGCCATGGGGAGGAGTCTTGTCCCCTCACCCACTTTCCTCCCTCTTGGAGTTGCTGTTTCGGGGGGCCCCTCAGCTCAGCCACATGCTTTAATAGTTGAGCATCTATGTTGTGCCAAGACACAGTCCCACTTGAGTAGGAAGACAGCTGAGGCCAAGGAAAGGGCCTCCAAAGTGAGCCTGGGGCCCATGTGGGTGAGTCCACCCAAGGTTAGGGCTGATGTGATCATCCGCAGCTCCCCACCCTGCAACCTCAGGCCCATATGTAGAAACAGACACGGGGCCAGAGTCACACCCAGGCCGAAGCACACAGCAGAGTCTGGGAGAGGCTGCTAGAGCGTGCTGACTGCTGCCCAGCATCAAGGTGGCCTTGGCTGGGAGGAGGTGAAAGGGTGGTCCAAGGGAAGGGGTGGGGCCACTCCTCTCACCTACTCCTCTCAGGAGAGCTCAGCATAAAGTCTGCTGCTTTTTCAAGAAATATAAGGGCCAAACAGAGCCTCCCAGACTGAGAAAAAGGACAGAAGGGCAGGGGGAGGGTCAGCTGATTGGTCTCTGTATTCAATCCTCTCCCACTCCCACCCAACTTCCCACCTTCCCCCCAAAGGTGGGCACCTTCTACCCTGCACAGCATGGCTCACCCCTGCTCCCCACCTGAACTCCTCTTCTCCACTCTAGCCTCCTCTGCTCCAGCTGGCTGGCCCCTTCTAGCTCTGCACACCAGCCCATCCCACCTTAGGGTCTGTGCTGGCTGTTTGGGATCCTCCTTCAAGCCTTTGAATGTTACCTAAATGAGACCCACTGGATCACCCTAGTTACAATTCTATTTTTTCCTACTCATGGCTTTCCTACATACTATACTATGTTTTACTTACGATGTTTCCTGTTTATTGTCTATCTTCTCCCAATAAACAGTAAACTCCATGAGGGCAGAAATTGTTTTGCTTTGTTCACTGATGTGTCCTTGGTGCTGAGCAGTCTGGCACGTGGTAGGGAATAAATATTTGTTGAATGGATGATTGCACTCTGCCCCCTGACACAGCAAGTGAGGGAGAGGAGTAAGAAGTGGGGAGAAGGGATAAAGGTCCCTCTGAGCCCTTCTCCCCCAGCTCAGCTTCTGGGATGTCTGTGGCCAGCTGCGCCCTGTCCGCTCACACTCAGGCGTCTCTAACACCCCCAACCAAGAACTGACAGTGAGTTTGGGGTTGGGGGGGGGGGGTGAGCAATTTCCAGCGCGTTGTTTACACCAAGGCTTTATAGTTTAGATAAATCAAGGGGAGAGACACGAAAGACACCTGGAAATGAGGTGGGGGAAACTGAGGCCCGAAAAGATGTTGGGGCCAGATCCCAGATGAACTCCCAAAGTTGGAAGACCCTGGCTTTTTTGTTGTTTTTTTTTTGTTGTTTTTTAAATACATTTTATTGATTTTTCACAGAGAGGAAGGGAGAGGGATAGAGAGCCAGAAACATCAATCAGCTGCCTCCTGCACGCCCCCCACTGGGGATGTGCCCGCAACCAAGGTACATGCCCTTGTCCGGAATCGAACCCCGGGACCCTTGAGTCCGCAGGCCAACGCTCTATCCACTGAGCCAAACCGGTTCTGGCGACCCTGGGTTTTAAAGGCCACTCTACCCGCAGAGGCTCTACCTGACGGCCTGGGAAGTGCAGGGCCCTCGGGGTGGGAGGTGTGGAGGGGTGTGTGTGTGTGTGTGTGTGTGTGTGTGTGTGTGTAGGTGGAGGGGGAAAATGGGGGGCGGAGTGGGAGGTATGGGGGAGCGGGGGATCTGGAGAGGCCCCCTTCAGCTGTCCACACCTCCCACACCTTCCCGATTTGCCACACCCCCAGGCAGGGTGCGAGGGATTGGGGGGAGGGAGCAGTGAGGAGAAGGAAGGGTGGGGAGGAGGAGGGAAACGGCTCCGGCCTCCCACTCTCTAGGCAGGCCCCCACCCGGCGTCTGTGCGGGGAAAGCCGCCCAGCTGTTTCTGATTCTTTCCCACTCGCAGCCCCGCCCGAGGGGGCGGGGGCCGGGGCAGCAGGGAAGCCAGGGGAGAAGAGGCTCTTCTGAGCCCCGCGGTGAAGGGCGTCCGGTCCGCAGGTGTGCCCCCTCCGGTTCGGCCTTCGGTCGCCGGTCCGGTCCACAGGCCGGAGGGAAGCAACCGGGCCGGGCAGGCGGGCGGAAGCCAAGTCTAAACGTTGTTTGGTGGGTGCGCTGGGCAGGGGGTCGCAGGAACCGGGAAAGGAGCCCTAGAGAAGAGAAGCCCCTACCTGAAGCCGTCTGCCCACAGCGCCCTGTTGGCACCGTTGAAAAGGGAGTAAAGATTCTCCCGCAACTTGCCGATTCTGCCCATTTCCCAGAAGCGCCAGAACGGAGAGGGGACCCGAGAAACCGAGTGCGTCCTTTCTGCTCAGCGCCAGTGTCCAGGGGGCTAGCGGACAGCGGAAGGGTCTGCAGGCCCCTGCTCCGCTCCCGGCCGTCGCCTCCGTTACTTGGGGGTTGCCGAATGAAGGGCGCTAGGACCCGGTGGCGCGGTGTCGGCAGGGACGGGGCGCTCAGGGCTCAAAGGGGCGCCGAAGCGCCCACAGCATCCAGCCCGAGCAGGTAGGGGCGCGGAGCGGTGCGCAGCCGGGGCGCCGCAGGCCGCCACACCTAGGGCGCAGCGAAGCGCCCGGGCTACGCGGGCGGAGCCGCCCTGAGAGCCGCGCGTGTCCCCAGCCTCGGCCCCGCCCCGCGCTGTCCAATGAGAGTCCGCGGCCGGAGGGGCTGTCCGCACACTCCACCCGCAGCCCCACTCCACGCCACCGACCCCCTGACATCGCACCCCGCGCCCCGGCTGTGCGCCCCAGTCCCCGAGCTCACTGCGCCCCTCTCCGGAACCCTGCGCCCCGGTCCGGGAATCCAGGTGCCCCTAGGTCCCCAGCCGCCGGCAAGCCTATGGCCCCCCAGGGGGGTGAGTAAGGACAGCCTGAGTAACCCCAGCCGGTGCCGCGTCCACGCCCCTCCGGGCCGCGCGGCGGGAGTCTTGGGGAGCTATGCTGAAGCTGGGTGGTGCGGAGAACGCCGCGCAGCTCCCCCCTCGGCGTGCCCGCGCTCCTGTCCCCGCGCCCGCGCCCAGACCTGCGGCCCCCGACGGCTCCCGGGCTGCGGCCCGCCTAAGCCTTGCCTGCTTGCTGCTGCTGCTGCTGCTGACGCTGCCGGCCCGCGTAGATACGTCCTGGTGGTGAGTGTGACTCTCCGGGTTGGGAGGGTGAAGCTCTGGGTCGGAGAGGCCAGAGGCTGGGAAGAATACACAGCCCCGGCACCCCGCAGCTCAGGAGACCAGGTTGTCGGTTCCACCGAGTGAGACGTCCCGCAGGGCTGTCATTGAAGTTGCGGCGTGGCGGAGGTGGGGCGGCAGCGGGGAGATCGAGGAGCGCCACCGAGGAGGTGGGTGCAGAGTATTTGGAGCAAGGACGCCGGTGGTCGAGGCTTTCCAGAACCCCATATGCCGTGCCCATACTTCAGCTCAACCCTTTTAGGGCAAAAGCTACCTTCCGAATTTCGCTCAGGGTGGATTCAAGAAAGCAACCGCCTCTCTGGGGCCTTCGGTGACTGTCCAGCAGGAACCCCTGATCACCCATGGCCGCTGCCCTGGGAGGTGGAGGAAGGGGCTGCGCGCGGGTGGAGGAGCCTCTCGCTAGGCCACCCCTTCGGTCAGGTCGCGCAGCAAGGCTTCGGTGCGGCGGCGGCACCCAGCGCAAGGGTTAGAAGTGGAGCCCATTAACTCCCACAATTAAAATAAAACACTGGGCTTGCATCATTAGGCACTGCCTTCAGGCTCCATTTTAAGGACGTCAGTTCGAACCTTGCTATCTCCTTCCCGGCTTCCCTCTTTTCTTCCCCACATGTCTCTCCCCTCCGAGAACTAGGCGCCTCTGGCCCCCAAATATTGAGACCCTCCCCTTAGATTTCTTGCAGGCCTTACACTCCAGACACTTCACAAGAGGGCAGATGAGCCAAAAGGCATTACAAACCGACTAGATATCTGTTCTTTCCTGAGTCCCCTGCTCCCAGTCCCTGGATGGCACTCATCTTTCTCCTTCTGGGGGCAGGGCGCGGGGGGGGGGGGGGGGGGGGGGGGAGAGTTGGACTGAGAAAAGACTCAGTTTTCTCTTTCCTCTTCACCGCCCCCCCCCCCAAGTGGTCTCTTGGACTGGGCTCCTGGCCCTCTCTACCCATGCAGTGCCCGCCTTCCTGTCTTCACTCTGCCCCCTCCCTAACCTTTCCTCCCTCCCCGCCCCCCCACCTCAGTGTGGTCTCTTCTCCCCTTCCACCCTGTGGCTTTTCTCCTCAGGACTTGGAATCTTGGCTGGAAGGGTGAGGGGTACTGGCTGAGGGGCCAGCAAGCTTGGGCGGCAGATTCCTATCATTTCAAGATGCGTCTCTCACCACCACCCCCCACCCCGTTTTCCTGTTTCAGAAAAATCTCTTCTGGATTTTTTTTTTTCAAATCTTTGCAGTGTTGTGGAAGGCAAGGAGGGGGGTTCTGGATGGAGAAGGGAGGCCCATATCTTACATCTGGCTTGAAACATTCCTTTAGAAAGGGAAGAAGGGGGATGAGGAGAAAAGCCTTTCAAAGTTCTAAGTGAGCACAAAGCCATCCTTTACCTTCAGGGCTGTTTGGGGACAAGCACCCTCAGTGGCCCAGCAGAGAAAGGATGAAGTGGCCACTGCACATCTTTATCCACCCAGATGGCAGTTTGCTTCTAGGGACTCGCAATGCCTTCCTTCCAGTTTGGGATGCTGTCTTGGGGACCATGTGGTGTTTAGTGAGGAGTGTCAAGTCAGTCTGGTAGTGTCAGCTTGCTGGAGGTGGTTCCCAAAGACCCATCTGGAGTTCTAGTCCCCATTTTGTCCCTGTGGCGACTGTCTCCGCCTCTTCCTTTCTGCCTCTACTACGTGCCCCCCACGTGGTTCATATTAAAGTTTTTGGAAAAAGTCCTGGGTGGGAAGCAGGCGGGTGAAGCAGAGGGATCCAGCAGTCCCTGTGCCGGGAGGGAGGCAGCAGCAGGCCAGGACGGGGAGTGAGTGCAGAGGGTAGTTCCACTCCTGGCCGCACACCTGCAGGGCCCTGGTGCCTGCCTCTGTGGGCATCACTTCTGGGATAAAGTGGAAAGCTGCTTTCTAAAGGCTGGTCAGACCCCCAAGGGGGTTCTCTCTCTTTCCCATAGGGAAACCCCAGCAAGACTGGTACAACCCCCAGAGGAGATGCTGTGGGCTGTGTGCATCCCTGTCCCACTCTGGAGCAGTCATCGCTCTCACTAGCAAACAGGCTGCTATTCCTCACAGCCCTTCCCTTCTTTTCCAACCACTGCTCCCCTCTCCTCCTCTAACTAGAGGAGGAAGAGATGGTCTCTTCAGACTCTATAACAAACAAGGAACAGGCTCCTGGCATGTGCTTCCTGTTCCATTTTGCACAGGTTGGACATGTCTTGGATTCACAAAGGGAGAGAAACAGAGTGGCATCATAACATTAGCAATATTGTTGCCACATAATGAGCTGTTACTAAGCTCCAGACTCTGGCTAAACACTTTATGAACATCATCATCTTCAGTCCCCCCAATAATCCAGGTAGTTATTATCACCATTTCACATAAGAAGAAAGTGAGGAATAGGAGGGAATGGCATGAAACGCAAGTTCAACCCATTCTGAAGTCAGATCAGCCCACTCCTGGCTAAGCCTCCCTTGGAGTGAAGATGACCGTGGACACTGGAGTTCACCTAGTTCTCCCCTGACTAGCTCTGATGGACAGAGCTGGCTGTTATCACTTACTACTCCCAGAACCTCAGTTTCTTCACTTGTTAAATGGAGATCTCGCTCTTTCTCATAGGATTGTTGTATAGAAAAATGTTTCATAAACTGTAAGGTACCATATAAATGATGTATTAAGAGATTAAGGGAAGGTAATAGTTTTATCCCTGTGTTCAAAGCTTTTTATGAGCTGGACTGAACCATGTGCACTAGAGACTATAAAAGAAAGGAAAAGAGGAAATAAAAAGAGGCTCCCTGACCTCATTAACAAGACACAAACAAAACATGTGCAAATATGCTGGCAATGTCCACAAGGAGTAACGCTATAATTGAAATGAGGTTTATGACTAGCTGGGGGGAGAAGAAAGTAGGGGGTATATCAGAGCAGTTAGGTTTAGTCAACAAATAGTTATTGAGTACCTACTATGTGCCACACACTGTTCTAGGCACTGGGGGTATTGAAGTGAACAAAACAGACACAAATCCCTGCCTTCGCAGAGCAGTGCACGCAGGTACTGGGTGTTGGTAAGGTGCAGCCTCTGACTGGGGCCTGAGGCTCTGCTCTTCCAACAGATCCCCAGGCGATGTGAACGCTGCTGTTCTGGGGACCACACCTGGAGTAGCAGGGCCAGCATACAGAGTAGGATAGGAGTCACTCTGTCAAAGGGAGGGATGTAAATGGGTCAAAAGCAGGTGAAGAAAACGTTCTGGGGCAGGAAGCTGGGAAGGAAGGGAAACTTCTGGATGGGTAAACAAAGCCAGAGGGTCAGGGGTATCTCACCACTACCAGCCCATGAGCCGGGGATGCCTTCAACATCTCTTTGACCCTAACAGCAGAGCTGAGTGCTTGGCACACGGTAGGCATTTTGCAGGCATGTGCTGAGAAGGGGATGGGCTGGGGCTCGGGCTCAGTTTTATTGGAGGTCCCCACACCAACTACAAGGGGCTGACCGTGGTCAGCAGGCAAGAGCCTGCTCTGTAGAATCTTGAAGCAGCCACTTGGTGGGGTGAGGCGGGTAGTAGGAGAAACTTATTTATTCTTCCCATCTTAGATACTGAACAGATGTTCCCACGTTCAGTGAGGATGTTAACAAGAAGGACCAGTGTGGGCTACAGCAGAATGGATTTAAGTCAGACCACAGGAAGGACTTTTTGCCAGAGTTTGGCCTGCCTCACTCCAGACTGTCTCATGAGGGCTGGATGACTGGTCTCCCATTCCCATCCAACCCCCCTCCTCCCAAGCCCCAGTAAAAAACAAACAAACACCCATTGCATAGGGCGATACTCCAGGCTGAACTGGGGAAGCAGAATGGTGGTGAGACAGGGACGAGCTCCAACTCCAACCGTCTTGAATCTCCAAACAAAGCACCGCAGCAGTGGGTGTAACTCCGGGCTGTGCGTCAGGCGGCCTTTTCCGGCCTGGCCCAGACCGGGGTGTTTATTTTGTTTGTTCCTGGAAGCTGTTGCCCTGATGGACAGTGCTGGGGACGCTGATTCCATGGGATTTCTCAGTGTCTGGTCAGCCCTCTCACCCCTCCCCCGGGACAGATGGGCCCCATCAGCCCTGCTGAGTTCCAGAAGAGGCATCAGCCCTCCTTGTGTTTGTTTGAGTTGGTATCACCAGTGGTGATCCAGTCTATGGGTGAGGGTGGAGTGTGTGAACTGGGGGGAGGGGGTTCATAGAGCCCAGGGCAGCCCAGCTTTTCCCCTTTACCCACTGGCCACCCGCCCTTCCCCTCACCCACTTCTAGGTCCATTTGGGGGGCTTTCCCAAACCACAGGCTCATTCACAGCCCACACCAAAATCTTTTCTGTTATAGCAGCAGAAAAGCAGGCCTCCCACCTGTTCAGAAAAGGGGAGGGAAGGCGTCCCTTGATGTGTTAGGACAGGAGAATGGTGAATTCCCAGCAAATCAAGGAAGGTGTTGGAGAGATAGGGAGTAAGGAGTAGGTGGGTGGGTCAGATCTCATTTGGTGGCCTTGTGGGGAGAAAAAGTGATGATACACTCTGGTCTTCTCTCTGGGCTGGTGGTGGAGTCCGGGCTAAGAGTGTTTGAATGAAAAGATTGCCGGGAGAAATCTGAGAATGACTCTACCAACCCACCTATCTTTTAGTAGCCAAATGATCTTCTTATAATAGTTCATAAGGGGCAGATTGGGGACTGGAATATGGGGAGTGTCACCCTCTTGCTTTACCTTGGCCTTTGGCTTCCCACAGCAACAGCCCTCTGCCCATGCAGGACACTCTGCCCTATAAGTTGGGGAAGAGGATTTTAAAAGAATCAAGACTCAGAAGCTACAAAAGGCCATTGGCCTGGAAATAAAGAGTAAGGGGAAGAGAGCTGGGAGTGGGGTCTCCTCCCCAGATCTCGGCATTGGGAATGAGGATCTTAGCTGCATGGGTCTGACTAGGGCTATAAACATTACTCAGAGCTGCCCTTGATGTCTCTTCCCACTGGCCCCTCCCTGTCTCCATCCTTCTTCCCCCAAACCATGTCTTCATGGACCAGCCATGCACGATGTGCCTCTTACATGTGGGAGTAAGAGTGTTATCTCAGACTCTCGTTTTGTTAGTTTATTTTTCCATGAGGCTCTTAATGTTTGTTAAATAAACAGGCAATGGGTTTATGTGACATGCCCACAGCTTTCTGTGTACGTGACACATGCCTGGCCTGCATTCTGGGAGTGTGTGTCACTTTGGCCTTTGGCAGGGGAACTGGCGATGCTGGGAGACCACTCAATTACTCTCTCTGCAACTGTAGAGCTATTTCTCCGGAGCTTGTGGGGACCGGTTCTATCCATCAGCCTCAGGGAATGTGGGCTGGGAAAGGGGAAGGCACCACTCCAGGGTCTGAATGCCAAGCCTTCCCTTCCTTAATCCTGTCCTGATGCAGAAAAAGGGCCGAATGCTCTGACAGGGCCATCTCCACCTTGCAGGTACATCGGGGCACTGGGGGCCCGAGTGATCTGTGACAATATCCCTGGTCTGGTGAGCCGGCAGCGGCAGCTGTGCCAGCGTTACCCAGACATCATGCGCTCGGTGGGCGAGGGTGCCCGAGAATGGATCCGAGAGTGTCAGCACCAGTTCCGCCACCACCGCTGGAACTGCACCACCCTGGACCGGGACCACACTGTCTTTGGCCGTGTCATGCTCAGAAGTAGGGGCCTCTTCCACCCTGCCTGGCTCTTCCTTCCCTTCCTGTGCTTGGGGTGGTGAGTGGGTCGGGTAGGCGCAATCCCCTCTCCCTCTCCTGCACACTTCTTCATCATCAGAGAAACAGTTGTGGGCAGAGCGCAGGATACAGTTGGGAACAGACCCTCAGTACTTTAGATATGAAGCCAGGGGTCCTTCCAGGTCCCAGTATTCTGGGATGATGGGACAAAGGAGCGGCATTCCATCTTTCTTCTCCCCTTTCCCGTCCCTCCCCAACCCCCAGCACTGTCAGGCTGAGGACTAGGTTCTTATCACACATTCACTCCCCTCACTCCAATACTCCCAACACTACAGTAATGGGAGCAAAGATAAACAGAAAGGTGATACATAAATATTTGGAGAGTCAGCAGCTTAGCCCCAGCTCAGCAATAAAGCTAAGCAGAGCTAGACAGTAAACTAGGAGAAAGGGAATGAGATGGGAACCCAAAGGTGTCAGAAGGACAAGAGAGATGGGTCACTGATCCAGGAGAGCAGAGAGGGAAGGAAACAGGCGCGGAAAGTAGCCTGTCACTTCAAATGGGCTGACCCCTGGGCCGGGGTGTCCCCTGTTGGGAACTGTCCAGCAGAGTGGGCCTGAACAGGCAAGGACTGTGGACCGAGACAGGCTTAGCTGAGCCAGGACTGCACTCAGTGGGAGGGGTGGACACCCACAACTTGGTCATGGATACATCCAAGGAGTTTGGAAGGAAGCAAGAGCCCAGGTCAGCCCAAGAGGTCAGATGTACAAAGAAGTGGCTGGAAAGTAGTGAAGGCTAGGGGAGGGATCAGGGCCATTTGAGTCAAGAGGGTGCAGGGCTTGCTCTACGAAACGAAGAGATTTCAGTCGCAGTTCTGTGGGCCTCCTTGCTGAGACACACTCTCCGTTCCTCCCTCTAGGCAGCCGGGAGGCAGCGTTTGTATATGCCATCTCGTCAGCAGGGGTAGTTCATGCTATCACCCGCGCCTGTAGCCAGGGGGAACTGAGTGTGTGCAGCTGTGACCCCTATACCCGTGGCCGACACCATGATCAACGTGGGGACTTTGACTGGGGTGGCTGCAGTGACAACATACACTACGGCGTTCGCTTTGCCAAGGCCTTCGTGGATGCCAAGGAGAAGAGGCTCAAGGATGCCCGGGCCCTCATGAACTTACATAACAACCGCTGTGGTCGCACGGTCAGTATTCACGTCAGCATGTGCCTTCCTCTTTGCTGGGGGCGACCCTATGTATGATCACGGGATAAATGTGGAGAAGGATGTGCTGACGGCTCTGGGTCACTTTCAAAAGACCCGACCCCTTGGGACAGGAGCAGTAAACACAGGGAGCTTGCGAATGCTGCTGTGCAGCCAGGTACACAAGGTCCTCACATAGGAGGAAAGCAGGGGGAGACGGAGAAAGGAAGGGAAG
Source organism: Myotis yumanensis (assembly GCF_028538775.1). NCBI lineage: Eukaryota > Metazoa > Chordata > Mammalia > Chiroptera > Vespertilionidae > Myotis > Myotis yumanensis. Next base: position 7,187,312 of record NW_027223768.1, read on the forward strand.
TTAACTCTTTAAGAAGGAAAAAGCTGCCTCCATAACGATTGAGGAGGAGAAGGGCTTGTTCACTGGTCTCTGAGCACCTCCTCTGTGCCTGGTCCTTGCTGGAAAGTGACATGCCACAGAAGGAGAAGGCATGATACCCTGAACTCCAAAACACATGATGTGCCAGTGTCCTGTAATCATAAACAGAGTCCTGTGGCCCTAAAGTTCCAATGGCCTGTCATAAAAAGGAGAGCACTGCTGGTCCAGGAAGTCTTCCTGGAAGGAGAGGTTCTTGCATTTGATCAGGAAGAATGGGTGGGATGGATGGGGAAAGACTGACCAATGGCTGCACTAGCTAGCCGGAACCAGGTCCCGCAGCCTGCAGAGCCCTCATGTTTTCAGTCCTAGGGGTGATTAAGTGCCCTGACTGGCTGCCTCTCCTTTACCTACCTCCCACCTCCCAGGCTGTACGGCGGTTTCTGAAGCTGGAGTGTAAGTGCCATGGCGTGAGTGGCTCCTGTACTCTGCGCACCTGCTGGCGTGCGCTCTCAGACTTCCGCCGCACAGGTGATTACCTGCGGCGGCGCTATGATGGGGCTGTGCAGGTGACAGCAACCCAGGATGGCGCCAACTTCACAGCAGCCCGCCAAGGCTATCGCCGTGCCACTCGGACTGACCTTGTCTACTTTGACAACTCCCCAGACTACTGTGTCTTGGACAAGGCTGCAGGTGGGTAGAGAAAGCAGATGGGGAGGTGAGGGCATGCAGACCCAGTTCTTAGTGCCAGCACCCCTGGGTAGTCACGGTTTGTTCAGCCTCAGGAGTTAGGGAGGGGAGCTGAGGGAGGAGTTACTCTCCTCCTGATATGAAAAACCTCATAATGAGATTGATGATTTATGCCTCGGTCCGCCAGGCCCAGTGCTGCCCCAGCAGAGAGGAGAGGTCGCTCAGCTCCTTCAGGCCTGAGGTCTGTATGGTATACAGATGTGATAGATACTACTCAGTGAATGTTAAATAAGTCACCTGTTCTCAGCATCTCAGTACCGAGCAATGCATGGACCACACCGAAGCATAAGATGCAGCCCCAAGTCATTGGCTCTTTACAATCTAGCTAAGAAATGAGATGTAACAGGTAGACAGATGCAACTGCAAAAGAGAGACAACTGGAGAAAGCAAGAGGAGCTGAGCTGCAAATGTGGAATGTAAGCTGTTTCTTGAGGTGTGGGGATTATCTGGGTGCTAGAGGGGACAGGTGACATCGTCTACACAGAGCAGAATGGTAGGTGGTGCACGATCTGTTCCAGGAACAGAGAGCAGATTAATATCCCGAGTGGAGAGTTGGGGTGAAGGAGGTTAAAGATAGAAGGACAGTTGGGATCAGACCATCAGTGGCCTTGAAAGGCTTATCCCATGGTTGCCATTGAACCGTCTAAAGGGGGGCTAGGAAGGCAAGGAAAGCGGAGGTTCCTGCCAGGCAAACCACTAGCAGGGAGCAGCAAACATCTGTGCCAGATATTGTGGAGTGATTGTTGGGGTGCTGGAAAGTGAAATGGTGTTACCCCAAAAGAATGGAAGTCACCATCTGGGCTCAGGTTTCGGGTTCAGATAGGTTAATCTAGGAACAATGCGCAATGACACAGAACTGCTCTTCCGTGGGAACTGCCTTGGACTCCCAGGCTCTTCCCTGCAGACCCAACCATCAGACTCGGCTGAGGTGGGGTGGACTCAGAAGCCTCGGCTGTCTTTGGTACTGCTTTTCACCCATCACTGTCCTGAGAGTCAAGTGGCTCAGAGCAAAACTGGCATAGACATAGAGCGGGGCTGGGTGTATTTCCTGCCCACGTAGTAACTGAGAGGACTACTTCCCAATGCTGGAAATCATTCCAAAACCTCTGAGGTGTAAGCCTATGCATACACCTAAAATGCACATTTGGGGAAGAATCTTTGGAGTTAGGATGAGTCATATGTATGTTGCTTTTTCTCAGGGGCATAAAATTAAGGCTCATAAAACCCAAAGTGGGTTCTGGAATTCAAAGGGTCCAAGTCATCCCAGAGGGTAGAATTCCCTCCAGGGCAGTGCTGTGCAACTGAACTTCTGTGACGATGGAAATGTTCTAGGGCTAATACTCTAGCCAGTTAGCTACATGTGATGACTATTTTTTTTAAATATATTTTTATTGATTTCAGAGAGGAAGGGAGAAGGAAAGAGAGAGAGAGAAACATCAATGATGAGAGAATCATTGATCGGCTGCCTCCTGCATGCCCTACACCGGGGATTGAGTCCACAACCCAAGCATATGCCCTGACCAGGGATTGAACCGTGACCTCCTGGTTCATAGGTTGACACTCAACCACTGAGCCACACCAACTGGGCCATGTGATGACTATTTTGAAATATAGCTAGTGTGCCCGAGGAACTAAGTTTTAAAATTTATTTAATTTTAATTCTTTTAACTCTAAATGAGCACATTTGGCTAGTGGCTACTACACCAGATAACTCAGCTCCAGAGGGCAGGGGAGACTTCTGATGCCCAGGAAGGACTTAAGACGCAGCCCTTGCAGTTATGAGAGTAACATGCATAGGAGACCTAGCCAGCCCATGCCCCAAGCAGTGGTCTCTTGACATTTGGATTATATATTCCTAGCGTATAAAAAATTTGAGCATACACCTCCAATATATGGATAGTTACTTATAAACTACATATAAAAACTATAGTATACTAATATACATATTATACAAATATAATATGTATATTATAAACAATACAGAATCGATATTTTAAATTGATGAGGTAAAAAACAAAGATAGAGGTTCTTGTATTTTCTTCTCATATCCCAGTGGAATGTCAGACTGCTGCTATAGAAATCAGTTAATTGATTCCCCTTGTTGAACCCCCAGGCTAGTCAGTTTCCCATCTCTGGGAAAGGGCTAGAGGAGATACGCCTAGGGTCCATCCCATCCAGAATTCTTTGGCTTTCTGGTCTGTTGGCAGGGTCTCCTGTGCTAATATCAGTGAGATTGAGGTCCTGAGCATCATCTGTGCAGAGGGAAAGCATCTCCCCTACCCTTCGAGAGTCCCCCCTGTAGGGTCTTTAGGAATTCCTTAGGGGTGTGCTTCCAGCCAGTCATGCCAGTCAGTTCACGTCCTCCGTTGAACAGAGATTGTAGATATGACACAACAATCCACTGAGTTAGATGCTATTATTATGCCTATTGTCGAGAAAAACAAAGCCCAGAGAGATTAACTAACTTGTAAATCACATAGCTAAAAAGTGGCTGAATGGGATTTAAACCTATACACTCTGATACCAGGCCCAGCTTTTAATGGCCGTACTATACTACTTCCCTGTATAGTACAATTTAATAAAATATAAACTAAGGACCAAAATACTAACAAATAGTAGCTGGATCAGAGTTGTGGCAAGACTTCTTGGAAAAGATAAATTATAGGCTGTTATTTCTTTTAACTCCTTATTATGGGAAAATTCAAACATAAAAGAGAGGGCCTTCAGCCAGCTTTAACAGTGATGAGCATTTTAAGGCTAGGCCTTGAAGGGGGTCTGGAGATGTGTGCTGGCAGGGAGGGCACGGCAGGTGAAGTCAGTGGTCTTGAGGTGGCCTTGCTGGTGGGAGGAAACGAGGCTGGTGTAGAGGGCCATGAGGAGATGATCATTTTGGCTAGTGGGTATATTTTCAGGAAAAGAGATTCTTTATGGTTTCCTCAGGAGGATGTGGGTAAGGGAACCCAGAGCAGCTGAAGTAAGAGGTACCTTGATTCATATTCTCTCTCTCTCTCCCTCCCCCCCCCCCCCCCCCCCGCCCCAATCCAGGTTCCCTAGGCACTGCAGGCCGTGTCTGCAGCAAGACATCTAAAGGGACAGATGGCTGTGAAATCATGTGCTGTGGCCGAGGGTATGACACAACTCGAGTCACCCGTGTCACCCAGTGTGAGTGCAAATTCCACTGGTGCTGCGCCGTGCGGTGCAAGGAGTGCAGAAACACTGTGGACGTCCACACCTGCAAGGCCCCCAAGAAGGCAGAGTGGCTGGACCAGACCTGAACATGTCAATACCTCACTCATCCCTCCACTTCAAACCTCCTGACTCGAAAGCACAAGATCTTTGCATGCACACCTTCCACCACCCTCAACCCTGGGCTGCTACAGCTTCTATTTAAGGACTTGGAGAGTGATCCAGAGGGACTCTGGTGTCCTGGCTGGTTCCTTAGCCCTTGGAAGGAGTTGACAGGGGACGTAAGAAACTGAGCAGCTCCGACTCCCTGCTCTGGAGGCTAGAAGGGAGAGTGGAAGAGGTGTAGGTGTGATATGAGTTGCACTAAAGCATGTGGTCGAGGCTTGTGTCTTCTTTCCCCTGCACTGGCCTACGGACACTTCTGTGTGTACAAGAGGAAAGGTACCCGGAAAGCGCTTCCTTTCGCTCCTACCTGGCTGAGGGTAGATAGGACAGAGATAAAACCACTTATCTCTTCCCTAGGTCAGTTTGAGCAGACTGTCTGGTACCCTCCAAAAACCTCTTAGGCTACAACATTCTTTCATTATTGAGAGTTAGATGAGAGTTAGCCACAGTGGACAAGGTTCCATTCATATGCTCACGTGTTTCTAAACTGCTGTGTTTTGTAAGGGGAAATATTACATAACTATACAAACATCCATTCTCTTCCCATCTCTCTCCTTTCAGCCTACATCAGACAGCACTACTCCCTGGGCTCACTTGCTGCCTGTTTAGATGAGTGGCAGGCAGTGATAGCCATGCCTAACAGATCATCAGAATACCCTGGAACATCCTGAGAAAGAGTGATTTAGTAAGCCTTGGGATTGTTTTTAAAATTCCCACGCATTATTCTTATGGTCAGCCACGTTGAAGAAACACCGAGAAAAAGGTATAGGACTTGTGGAGGCGGGAGAGGGCAGCAGTCCTGATCTCGAGGGTCCACAATAGGCCTCCGTGTATCGTAAGCAGATCGAGATCTCCAGCTTTGGCAATTTTTAGGAGAGGCTTCTAGCCTTTGACGCTGGTAGTGGGATCCATGACTACGAGGGAAGGAGAGCTGGGGCTTGGAGCCAAAGTGCTGAGCATCTTAGAAAGCAGCTTCCCCCACTGATTTTCTCCCCCCTCAGCAAGAACTTGTCTTTATGTAGCGATTCTCCACGTCCTGGCGATGATGACTGTTGTGCCTTCCATGTTTGGCTTCCGCAGGGGAGTTCCTTCTATGCTACTACCCGCTCCCTAAATCAGCTTGCGGTAGCTGAGTCTCCAGAGGCAAGCTAGAGGGTACGAAATGAAGTCTCCAAAACTGTGATGTCCTATTTTTATGTGATTTGAACAGTGGTTATCTCTTCCCACTGATATCTTAAAGGAGCAGAATACTGTAGAAATTTGCAGTTATGACAGACATGGGTTGTCACAGCTGTTTTTGATATTTTAAGCAAGAGACTCAAATTCTCTGAGCCTCTACCTTCTCATCTGTAAAATGAGGGTATAAAACTATCTCAGATACTGAGCATAATTACAGCTCCAAACTCTAGACAACAGATACTCTCACCAAAGCCGCTATCTGGTCTCGCCCATCATGACTTACTTCAGAGCCTTCACCTAAGGGCAGTCAAGTACTGACAGCAGGCTGTGGATTCAGGGGCCTACCCGAGGAATTCTCAGTGTAGCCTCCCCCTCTCCCAAGTTCCTCTCCAACATCCCTTGGGGTCCTCACATGTTTGTGGAACAGCTTCACTCTGCACAGGCAGCAGAAGGAGCCATAGCTCTGGGATAGGGGGGCAGATTTATTTGGATGATAGGACTAATATTTGTGTAACCTGTGGAGACCTGTGTGGGAGAGTTTGGGGTGGTTTTTCTTTTGGCAAGGGGGTTTGCTCCGATTTCACATCCATTAACACAAAACATGAGCTAGTCAGGGCCCTTGTGGTCTGCGGTGAGGGGATGCCTGTGGAGAAATGGGACTGAGTGAGTCAGGCCAGGGGAATGTCTTCCTTGAAGAGTGGAGGCAACTGGATAACTGATGAGCCAATGGTGGGATGAGGGAGGGGGCACGGGAGGGAAGAGAAGAGCTTCTGACATCTTGAGCTGGGATTAAGAGGAGGAAAGCCTCAGTGTAGTGAGAAGGTAAGAGGGTTACAGCCAGTCTGAACTCAATAATAGAGTTGCATGAATTTCTAAAAGGGTGCTGTCTTGTATGCTGGGCTGCTGGAAAGAGCCTCCGGGCCCTGTTAACCCCTGCTCTCTCAGAATATCCAGGTGACCACGTAAGTGATAGCATGGGCCTTCCATGGGACATCAACCTGAGTTAAATCAACTTGTCTCTATTATCTATGTTTTCCGTTCTTAGCCCAGGGAGGGAATGGGCCTCTTCTGACATTTAACACTGCTCTATGCTTTTCTCTGGCATCCAAATTCTGATTCATAAAGACCCACATTCTGCATTTTCTTATAATGGCTGGGTGAAGAGTGAGCTGTCCAGAGAGTGAGAGGTTTGAAAAGTGAGGCGGGTAAGGAGAGAAAAGAGGTCCACGTGAGCCCCACCACAGAGGTTATGTGGCTCCAAGAAGGAATGATGGCCAAGCCATTAATTATGCCTCTTATTCCTTAGCTTGCCTGTGCATTCCGATTGGCTTTAGACAACTGGCGTCTATTCTGTGCTATACAAACAGAAACTAATTTATTTGGAACAAGCAGCAAAATGAGAACTTTATTTGGTGTAGTCGGGGCTCCATGTCATTCTGCCACTTACTCCCTCGCTGCCTCCAATCTCCCCTCTCGCAGCCCTCCTATCCAACAGCGGTCTGTCCCTCAGACCAGCAGTCTCACAGCCCCTCTCCACTCTTTCCTATTGGTCCTCATTTCTTTTCACTTTTAATAGTTAGGTAAAAGGTGGGCAGAAAGTGCTATTTGGACACAAGCTAACTTAAAAGAGGTTATCTCTATCCTTTAAGGAGCTTAGAATCTTTCAGGGAAGGCATGTGACTGCAGTGCCCCTGCTGCACGCCTGTAGCCAGTTTCTCTATGGAACAGTAAGGATGCCAGCCTTCACCGTGCCTTGGAGATAAGAGCCAACCTGTATTATTGCCAACCTTGAATGACAGCTCTAATCCATACTCTTCCTCAGAGATGCTGAAAAAATTCAATCAGAGACTTTAGACTATTTAAAAGAATGAAGTACTGCCTGGCCGTGAGGGTCTGTTTGTGAACAGTCCTGTAGGTCTGACTCATGACCGCTCACTGCCTCATTTCTCTTCCTCCCTGTAGCAGAGAGTAATTTCTTCTCCTTTCTCTCACCTCCCTCAGCAAGAACACCAACCGCTAAGTCCCTGCCAAATTCTCAGGCCCACTCCGGACATCGGCTTAATACAAGAGAGATTATTAGGATTTTTCCCCCCTCTGATTTTCTGAGGTTTTATTTAAATGCCCTCAGTGGTCATAGGGAGAAGCCCAAGTGAGGACACCGGGGAGAGTATGTTTCTCATCCCTGAGAGGCTCCTGCAACCCAATTACAGCACCAGAGAACAATGTGATGCATTCCTGGGCAGGTCGGTGGGACCCTGGGCGCCTGGGCCTTGTGGAGAGAGGTGCCAGACACAGAGCTCTCCGAAGCAATCCTGCAGAGCCGCCCCCTGGGTGCAGAGATGAAATACGGGAGAGCTTCACATTACACAGAGACCCCAGCTCACACCTGGTTATTGATGGCCTCGGTGGAGGCCTCTGCCCCCACCCTCCACTTAGGGGCTGCCTGCTACTACGGGGGCTGGGCATCTTTGAAGCAATGTTGGAAAACAAGAGATGCTTCCTTTTCACGCTTTGCCCTCCCAGTGTGCACACGACCAGGAGGATACACATACATATGAGGTGCACATATACGGGCATACATATACAGATATGAACATACACATAGCTTCTCTCATTCTAGTCATCCTCCCCTTTCCCAGAAGCAAAAAATAAAAAAGCAACTAGATTTGAATCAAATTCTCCAAAACTCATACCAACAGCAGAGGTTCAGCTATAACCAAAGAATATTAAAAAGTTACATTATCAACATGCAGGCAGCTGTTTAGTTTGGGGACCAGTTGTCACCTGGGAATGGGAGGAGAAGGAGCCAGAAAGGGATGGACAATGGACAATTGGCACCCAAGCGAGGGGTCTGAGACGTCTCAGGGCTGATTCATGCTCTGTGTGCTGTGGATGGTGAGGCAGTCTCTGACTGCTCATGCCCTATTGTTCTTAACTCTTGTTAGGTTAGAAGCAGGAGAGCTTTGGGATCCAGGGATGATCTCCCCAAGAGAGGTATTGGAGAGGAGCAAGCAGTGGCTCTACTAGGCAAATATGTCACAGTTACTGCACTGAATGTAGCTTTCCCAGAAGATATGATTCTCTTTGGGTGGTTGTCAGGTTTCAGGCAATAGCTAGTGGGGTCTCAGTAATATCCTGCCCCTGCCTCCAAAGGGATAGAAAAGAGGGAGCGTTTATAAGCACATTTTCCCACTTCCCTTTCATGACTTAGAGGATCTCTAAGCATCTTTGTGGCTATTCCTCATTTACTTAAGATGTTTTAGTCATCCTGGATTTGAGAAAGCAAGGTAAGCATTTTCCCCTTGGCCCCCTAACTGAACTATCTTGGCTTCAAATTTGCCTTTGCTCACTTCCATTCTGCCTGAGTCTATGGATGGGGCAGCAGGCCACACAGTTCCCTTTCTTTGACCAAAAGGAACTGAAATCTGGTGACTTTATTTCAATACCACCAGCCCCTATAAGCAGGCCTGACCGAACAGAAAGGCTGAGTGAAGAAAAAAAGAATACAGTTTAATCCACAACTGTTCTATTTGACATCTTTTTCAAGGTAGGGCTTCCCCAAGAATAAATGTGGTACTCGCCCTGGCCATTGTGGTACAGTTGTTTGGGTATCGTCTGGTATACCGAAAGGTTGCTGCTTTGATTCCCAGTCAAGGCACATATCCAGGTTGCGGGCTCAATCCCTGGTGGGAGGCATGCAGGAGGCAACCAATGGCTGTTTTGTGTTCACATAGATGTTTTTCTCTCTCTCCCTCTCCTTTCCTCTCTCTAAGGTAATCAATAAAAAAAATATTTTAGAATGTGATACTCATAAAAAACATTTTTATATACAAAATGCTTTAGCACATACAGAATTCTCACACCAACCTTGTGAGGTAGAAGTTACATTCACTGTACAGGTACCATTTAGAGAGACTCGGTGATTTCTCCAAGGTCACGTGGATACTGAGTGGCTCAGCCAGAACTCAAACCTAGGGCTTTTGACTTCAAATCCTGTGTGCTCCTCAAAGACTGAGGATGCCTCGGGCTGGAGGCACCAGAGTCCCAGCCCCTCCAGAACAAATGGGTACAAAATATTCTAGGAGGGTACATCTGAGCAGAAGTGACAAAAGGAACAGCCTAGGCCTTCTCTAACCTCATCAATGAATCCCCCTTTTGCCATTTCTGCCACATGATCACTAGACTAAGTGCTCCACATTTAATCGTCTCTGGCTCTTAGTTCTTTCAATTCTTTTTTACTTCTCCAGATTAACACTTAAAATTTTGTTTTAGTTTTATCTCGTTCTTTTAAAGTGATACTGAATGTAAAGAAAAGCCACGGGCTTTGGGCTCTTAAAGTATGTGTTAGAATTTCCTTTGAGACTTCACTCTTTTTTAAAATGCTGTCAACCACTGGGCTAGGAAAGTAAAACAGGGAATGACAGTGCTAAAAAGCCATCCTACCCAGGGCTAGATGCCACTCATAAAGGTCCTAGGACAGTGATGGTGAACCTTTTGAGCTCGGCGTGTCAGCATTTTGAAAAACCCTAACTTAACTCTGGTGCCGTGTCACATAGAGACATTTTTTGATATTTGCAACCATAGTAAAACAAAGACTTATATTTTTGATATTTATTTTATATATTTAAATGCCATTTAACAAAGAAAAATCAACCAAAAAAATGAGTTCACGTGTCACCTCTGACACGTGTGTCATAGGTTCGCCATCACTGTCCTAGGACCTTTAGCCGAGACAGGTAATTTATCTACACCAAGGCAAGGAATATCTACCCGCAGAGAAACCCCTGAAGATGAGGCAGACAACTGATTTTCACTTGATCAAAAACTTTTGCAGCTAAACCCTCCCTCCCACCCTCATTTAAAATCTGGACTTCTGTTTAAGTCCAACACCATGACACAAAGCAGCTCCAAGAGACGATGTGTACAAGGGGAACCCTTTCCTGTTCAACCCCAGAATGCATTTTGTTAGAGACAGCATAAGCCCTCACATACCCTGCCTATCCCACTCCTGCACCCCAACTGTGAAGCAGGAGGGAAAGCTTCAGGAACACAGTGCTCATCAATCACAGACCTGGGATGCTACAGCTTCTTGCCCTGGCCCCCCCTGGAGCTAGAGGGAGACCGCATGAAAACAGTCTACCTATAGGCAGGATTTCTCCCAGAGCAAACCTGACTTTTTGGTACATCGATCTTGGCTCTCACTGCTCTCCCTGCTTTCCACCCCCCACTGCCTCCGCATGTGGGCTCAGAAGTCATCATCTAAAGAATTCCATTGCTCACCTCCTGCATAGCAGCACAGCCCCATGAGGCCACACACCAGATGGAAGGGATAAAAGTACGAGGTCATGGCTTCTAGCAAGAGGCTTTTTCTTAAACTAACCCTGACTCCTGGAAGAGAGGCAGAGCAGGAGAGTGTCGGGTGAGCTGCTGCCGACAGCAGCTTCATAGGTCGTGTGTAAAAAGGAAGGAAAGAGCTAACTTGTCTTTCAGTGGAAATTTCCCCACTCCCACCTCAGACCTACTCCTGGCTTCACATCTGCTTCCAGAAGGTGGCTGAGTAGAAGACAGAGAATGTCAAACCAAAGGGTTAAATCCTCCCCAACTGTAGGGACCTCTCCAGCAGGCTGCCACACACATGCTGAGGTGGAGGCCAAGCCTGATTCTCCAGGAATGTAGCTATGAGGGAAAGGGAAGGGGAAAGGGTACGGAAAGTGGACTAAAGCTCAGGGGAACCTGAAAAGGTTGTCAGTAGGACTTCAAAATGCTTGTGTATAATAAACAACGGAAATGGGATGGAGGAGGAGCATCAGTCCCAGAATCATCATGCTGCCAGGTGGCAGTGTATTGAAGCAATAATTACAAAGAAACAGTTTAAGTAACCGACTGAGAAGTCTCAGAATACAGGCATCAGGAGAATGATCCTAATCAGGCTTTCTACAAGAGATGGCTTCTGAGTTGGATTTTTAAAAGATACGGTATGGACAGGTTGAGGGCAGTCAGAGACACATTCTAAATAGAAGGAACTGGTTTATGCTGAAACTTAGAAGCAAGAATGTGCAAGCAATATATAAGGAATTTCAAGCAAGTACATATTATATACACTGGGGAATACAGAGAAATTAGAATGCTGAGATCAGGACTTAAATAATGTGAGGTGACTGCATGTGCCTAGACTGTCAATGGTTCAGTCCCCTACAGAGACACACAGCATCTTGATCTATGTCAGTAAACACCAGGGCACCTGTGGGAAAGCACAGATGAGTCCATTTGTTACACATATAGAGACTAAAGGAGAGCTACCCTGTAAAGCCCACAAAATGTGAAGTATCATTAACTACAGCCCACTAGCATTTGAGATTCTGGGCTAAATAGATATCAAATATCCTATCCAGAATTGTGATGCATTAATGTAGGTTTACAGGCCCAGAACCTGGCATAAATCAAGCCCAACTCTTAAGAAAATGAAATGTAAAAAAGGAATAATTTAATACAGAAAATACACGATTCTTTCCTTTACTCCCAGCCTTACAACATGACAGGTCTCCTATGCCCTGGGCACACTGGACTTTCGTGGCTGACAAACTCATCTGACTTGAGGCCAGTGACCCTGAGGAGGGCTCTGAAAGAACTTCAGGGACTAAAAACCAGTTCCCTAATCAGAGGGAGACAGTTCTCATGCACTATACAGGCCACTAGAGCAGCAGCCAAAGACAAGGCAAATTCCAATTTCATGACTTTCAATTAGGTCCCTGGCTTCCTGCATTTGTTGAAGATAAAGCAGAGCTATTTATTAGGTGTCTGCCACACTTCCTAACTGAACTTCCCTAACCTCTGAGGACAAAAACCACAAGGGCAACCTGTTCTTTCACAGCCCTTTCCTGGTGCCACTTTCAGAAGCAGAATATTGGGATGTATATTTTATTTTATATTTATAAATATTAAATAAGCCAAAAGGTGAGTAATAGCCTAAGTTTCTGCTTTACTAACTAGCACAATTTGGTACTGGAAGGGAGGCAGTCACTTAACAGCAATAGCATTTGTTGGTATCATCTTAGTTTTTTTCCTCCTTTCCTAGGCAGATTATAAAAGGTGATTTCTGAAACCCTTCACAATAGAAAAGCTCAAGGGTTTACATTCAACTGTGACACGACTGAATTCATTAAGAAGCATGTTTCAGGTTGCACTATAATTTCCCTATGTAACATAAACCTATGGAATCTGACATAAGCTGATTGCTCATGCTGGTTATTTTATTTACATTTCTGAATGGAAGGGATTTCAATACTCATAAAATATCTAACTGACTTATTATTTTTCATCTGTTCTCCCCGAGCAGCTATTATAAAATAGGCATAGAGACAGAAGGCTCAACTTGTATGACTGGTTAAGTAAGCAACCAGGGAAAAGTTATTGCTCAAAAGCAATTTTTCAAAAATTCAATAAGGAGCTTGGGGCCAAACAAGAGATATGGTTATTCTCAATGCCATCTGAAAGATAAACGTTAAGTGACTATATTCGTGATCTCTGTCCAACCGAGACCTATGGGAGTAGGTGGTAGCTTCACAGGAACTCAGGCCCAGAGTTACTCAAGTCTTCCTCGAGACCTAGTACTAGAAGACATGGCCTGGTGTACATGGGACACAGGTGAAGGGAGAGTGGGATTCTCCTTACAACCCAGAAATATAAATGTGCTTTTATGACATTCCCCCTATGAAAAGGGAAAAATGTCAGGATGCAGAATTGACCAGCAAAATTCAGCTTGGAAGAGAGGGACAGGAGCCTTATTTTAGTGTCTTAATCCAATAGCCTTTCCTTATTTCTTAAAATTAACATGATTTGTGCCTATTTTCAGAATTGGTGACTACTGGACGAATCTTTGACATTAGCAGTGGGCTCTGGGAAATTCTGAGTGGTTCTTTCCCATTCTCTCTCCTCAAGGCCACGTAATTGTAGTCTTAACTTGTGCTAGCCCATCCTGCTCACAACCTCGTCACACTGCTTCATTTTCTAAATCAGGATTGCCCTTGGCCCTCATTAACCTGTCATTATTAACAATGAGAAGATATAAAAGAGAAAGTTGAAGATGTATGAGTATGGAAGTTTTTGCCTTATGGCAGCTACTGTGTGAATCTGAGGCAAGACCTTTCTTATTTAAATTTTGAATTGTGGAGTGTTTAATTTTTGATAAATTCGAAAATTTAGATAAATATAATGAATACCACAGTTTACAAAAAACATTGTAAAGATGAAAGTCCTCTTAAAAATATATAAAAATAAAGAGACCTCTTTCTATTTCCTCTTATTTGACTGAAAGAATTCTAATTTGACTGAAATAAATTCTTCTAAAAGGAAAAGTCTTCATGAGTCTAAATTGACTTTTTGGGTCAATAAATCTTGTGTGAGGCACGTGGAAATAACTCATTGGTCACTTCTACTCAAATGAATAAATATGCAAAGATGAACTAATCTATTGTTGTGGCAGCAGCCTCTGTCTTATACTGATACACCTCCTGCCTACCTCAGACCGCCTACCACTAGACTATGAGTTACTTGTGAACTAGGATTGTATTATGTATTTTGCAAAGGTGCCCAATAATGATCTGTTCATTGAATGAATAAGTGAACAAACAAATTCATTAGTATTAACATCTAAATATAATGAATTCAAATGTCAGAATAATCGTTACCATATTACAGGATGTTCTAAAACAACAGTTAACATATTTTTCAATGCTGAGGCTCTTGAAAAACTAAATTTTAAAAACAAATTAAAATAAGCTCTATTGGAGTCCTCCATTCAATAAGCCAATACTGAAAGAAGAATTTTTTCAGGGTATCCAGGATGAACTGCATGTTCTAATGCAGTTTTTTATTTTTTTAAAAGGAGGTAGTACAATAGCTAAAGTACACAAAGAGCAAATTAATAAGAGAAGTCTACAAAGTTATGGCTTAGTTGAATTAGATCCCTGGACTTCCCATAAGAGCTAAATCCCAAAAGGATCAGAGTCAAGTAAATAAAAAATCCAGCTGAATTTTATCAGAGGGTGAAGTTTCAATTCTGAGTACCCCAGCAACGCAGGAGGAATTATGTGTGAGATTAGTAAAGTGCCTTCATCCACACCCAGCCAGAGAACATTCTTCTATCTCACTGTGACTGCAGGGAAAACAGCAGTGTATTTGCCTGCCAAGAATAGCTGCAGCTATTCTCTAGATAGGAGCCTACCAACACGGAGAGATTAAAATTTAATTGTAAAGCTGCTGCTACCTGGGAGTAAAAGCTTGAACTCTGGCTTCAGAAATAAACTGGGACTCCAGCGTAATGAGTAGATGAAAACAATAGCTGGAGTGTCACTAATAAAGAGTGTGAGAATATGCTCCCTTCCTAAATTCTTCCCCAAACGCCTCCTTCTCTGTGTATCATATGGTAATGTGCAAGAGTGCTCAATGGGAACACAGCCCTTTGCTACACTTTGAACAGTACATATACATTTTGTTTCCAGAATGCTTGAAATTATAGGATGAGGTCAGAGGGTGGTTATGTGGTCTGAATTTCCCTGACTATCAGTTCTCTTAATTTTGTTGAGCATCATCTGAAGCCCAAATAATTTATTTTCTTGAAGTTGGCTGTCAAGATGGACCTAAGGCAATCTTAATGTTATTACAGAACTAAGAAAGGTAATTTAATTTCCCCTCAAATTCAGATAGAATGCCATTAACACCCAATCTTTTATTTAGGCCTTCTCAGCATTAAGGAACACACCCAAGTTTACCACCTATTGGTATAACTACTAGCTACTGAAAATTCCCAATTTAGCAAAAAAAGCCCAAGTTATGATATTTTATCTTTTTTTAAAAAATATATTTTATTGATTTTTTACAGAGAAGAAGGGAGAGGGATAGAGAGCCAGAAACATCGACAAGAGAGATCGATCAGCTGCCTCCTGCACGCCCCCCAGTGGGGACGCGCTCGAAACCAAGGCACATGCCCCTGGCCGGAATCGAACCTGGGACCCCTGGTTCCGCAGGCCGATGCTCTACAAGTTATGATATTTTAAACCAAAAGGTTTATTCTGCTCAGTTAACATCCCCCATGATCCTTCCCAAACTAACCCTTTGATTTTGAAAGAAGAGTGATATATATTTCTACTTTATATTAAAACTTTTTTGACCATTTCAGAGAGTTAATCAAATTCTCTCTGAATCATTCAAACCGATACCTAGTGCTGCTTTAGCATTACTGTACATTTTTGACAGGAGGGTGGCATTCTCGGTGTATGTGACGTAAATGACCAAACAGTTTTTTAAGTGGCTTGCTAGCAAGAACAAGAATGAGCCGAAACCGGTTTGGCTCAGTGGATAGAGCGTTGGCCTGCGGACTGAAGGGTCCCGGGTTCGATTCCGGTCAAGGGCATGTACCTGGGTTGCGGGCACATCCCCAGTAGGAGATGTGCAGGAGGCAGCTGATCAATGTTTCTCTCTCATCGATGTTTCTGGCTCTCTGTCTCTCTCCCTTCCTCTCTGTAAAAAATCAATAAAATATATTAAAAAAAAAAAAAAAGAACAAGAATGAAATGAGAAGGAATCAGTTTGAAAGACAGAATAGCAAATGTGCATTCTTTAAAGCATCTGAGTTCATCAAATGAGCTTATACTATGAAGAGTTCTGTAGGCAGCTTATTTGTCTACTTATGTCTCTGCCTTTGCAGTGAGCATTTTTGCACCCTGAGTGCCTTTCTACTTTCTGACAACCCAGTTCAGCCTCTTCATTTAAAACTCTTCTCCACATTAATCTCCAATAGGAAGACTTACCTCTCTAGCAAAACCATTTTGCTATCCCCACTCCACCATTCTGTATCCCCATTACTGTATTTGGTTTAAAAGTTATTCTTTTTTACTTGTTAAGTTGTGAAGTGACATATTATTGAAACAAAGCATATATACCATGACTAAAGGGCTATCTATTGTGTGATTTCAAGCAAATCGCTTAACTTTAATGACTCAGACTTCCCTATAACATTGGAAGATCACAATGTGTCCTCCAATGGCTCAGGTAAGAATAAATGAGAATATAAGTATACCTCTTTAAGAAAAAGATAATAGCTAACTGAAGTCCAAATTATTCTTTTTTTTTTTTTTTTTTTTTTTTAGAATAACAGAATTTTATTGTCCCTCTGTTCTGGAGGCTAGAAGTCTAAAATTAGGGTGTCAGCAGGGCCATACTCTCACTGAAAGCTCTATTGGAGAATCTTTTCTTTCCTCTTTCTTGCTTGTGATGGTTATCAGGAAGCCTTAGTGTTTCTTGCCTTGTATATCCAGTCTCTACACCTTTCTTCATGTGACATTCTTCCCCCCATCAGTCCAAATTATTCTTGGTTTGGAATTGAAATACATTAAGTAGTCATACTAATGTAGTTCTTTTGAGCATTAGAAATTTGATTGGTTGGGGAAGGAGCTAAATTCCATTCAAGGAAAAAAGTTAAAAACTGTCCTTCAAGGTTATTTTTTTCTGTATCCCATTATTTTCTCCATTTAGAGGACTATGCCGAGTCTCCAAAAAACAAAGATGTTTTCTAAAACAAAAATCAGTAGGTTTCCTGTGATTCTAATATCACTAATGTCATGGACTTGGAATGAGTGATTTACATCAGAATCTAAGCACAGCTCTTATAAAAATGGCTATGCAGTCCATTTGCCCACCTGCTAATGATTAAGCAATAAATGTATTAGTAGCAGTTACATCAGGATGTCCTACACTTTGGCACTGAGACTTTTACTTCCAGGGGAAAAGATAATTAAATATACTGCCAAATAAATTCAGGGAGAGCTTTTGTGAACATCATACTTAACGGACATATGTTAACAAGGTAAGAGGGTGCTTTCCACAAACTTCAAACCTCAATTAAACCCTGGGGAAGGGATATAGACTTGCATTGAAAAGTTCATTGTCCTATCTTTTATTCTTTTTTTTTTTTCCTTTGAAAAGAAGAGTTCATATTTAGAAAATTTGGATGAAGAAGAACATGAGTGATTTCACTAATTTCTCACTCTGGTTCTTTTTGAAGAACAATGAGAAAGAAGCATGAGAAATAATACCCTTAGAGAAAATAGAGAACATTTTTTCTCTTGCTACAGATATGTCAGTTAATAAATAAAATCAAAAGTGGAATATGCCAGACTGCCCAAATAAAGACTTCAGTGGCACTAACAATAGAATAAAAATTAAGATTCTGATCTGTCACACAGTAGATTCATTTTATTATCAGGATAGTCTTTGGGAAATGCCTCAGATATATTGCTGTGGAAACAGCATGGCTATAGAACAATATTTTACAGGACTATAGGCTTGGTAACAATTCAAAATATTTAAAAAACTATATCCGTTCTTATGACTTAAAAAAATTTCATAGCTTTGAAAAATAATCAATTTTCAAACAAAGTGAAGAAACTTATCTTCACATATTGTCAGTTTAATTTCTGCATGTGGCCCTATGTATTTAATAAAGAAAAATACAACTATCATGTTTTTAATATTAATAAATGAAGGCAGATGGAGAATATAAAAATGTTTTTTTATATTTCATGTCACTTCTTATGACAATGGAAAATTAAGAACCTTTAAAAATAGTATTTTTTTTTCTACTAGTATATATCAACATATAGTTATAATTTTCTATCAACTTCCCTAGTTATGAGGACAATCTTTGTCCTGGAAAAATGATAAGAATAGTGAACAAACCTCAAACATTTTGATCACTATGCAGTAAAAGATATTTTGGCATTTATAACTGCTTATTATCTTTTAAAATGTAATTTTGGGAGAAAAATGTTAATTATTTTTGGGCAGGGGCTGAAGAAATCCCAGTGAGACATTCTGTAGAGAGGTCTTTCGTTAGTGTAACATCTGACCTTCTATATCTTTGGAAATCATGCAACTTGGCTAATGTAGTCCTTAAAGAATTAATCAAGTAGATTGTTAGGCCCGAGTTACAGTGGAGCCAGCCAATTATGAGTTGCTCAGAAATTCATCACTGGCATGTCCAACCACATTTTCCCACATAAAGATTAGTAGAAATATGTGAAGACAGGGTCCATTCCCACCCCAGCACAGTGTTCAGTGAAACAAATTTCAACAATGTTTTCCCTTAGCAGAAACAAACAATTTATTTGGGAATTTTCTTGATTCCTGTCTTTACTCATAACACCGTTTATGTTTTGTTTTGTTTTTGCCAACATTGCAAAGGCTGCCCTATTTAGTTAAAACTAAACCAGGGATTTTTATATGCAAACACACTTCTGAATTAAGAGCACCAAAGTCACATGCCACAAGCCTGAATTCATCACTATTACTGAAATCCCCAAAGACCAACACTATCTTTTCACTGCTGTGATAACGCCCTCCCAAGGCTTACTGAGAAGAAAGCTTGGATGCAATAGAGAAATGAAAGGAGCCAGAGTAGGTGAAGATTGGTTCTCTAAGGAGAGGACAGTGCTGCTCTTGCACAAAGAAGCTCCTTTCAGATAAGCAGAATCAGATTCCAGTCCACTTGTTTGCTGGCTACCCTTACTTTGAACTCTCATATTTAACCCAGCAGGCTTCAAAGCAGGTGAGAAAGTGACCTACCACTTAAAAGCAATTTTTCCTTTTTCAGGAATTCTGGCCTTGGAGAATATCAGCTCTAATATCAGCACATTCCACATCTCCAGGGATTTATGCAATTTTTTCATTGCTGTATGTCTAATGTCAAGTTTTATCTCAGCCAGGAAAAATAAATCAGAAAAAAAAGTCCTAACTCACAGAAAATGAGGTCTTATTCCACATTATTTTATTCTACCATACAAAGGAGAAAGGGAACTAAATTCACGAACCATGCCATTGGTTCCCTTCCATTTATCAAAATCTGATGTGCAGTGTGGATTATTAAAAATCATTGTTCCCTAGTCTTGCTTTGAGAAAAAGCAATCTTTGTTAACAAATACATTTTAACAAATTCAAACTGAATTTACTCTAGCATGTACGCTAATATAAAAAGATATTAGAAGAGGAAGAGACAATGGTGACAACTAAGGAAATTTACTTAAATTGCTTTGCCTTACTAAACAGAAAAGCAGTATGTTTCATAGAAAAGTCTTCATTCATTTCTACTATATCTGACTTAATTGAAAATCCTAACAAAGGCAGTTTGAAAACTTACCAATAGGTTCTATTCTATGAGACGTTTGCCATGGCTAGAAGTTGAAACATTTTTCCACTTTCTGTGGTCCACATATATACTTAAAAGGTACCAGAAGTATAGCACTAACAATATTGTTTACAGATTTACACTGTAGGAAATGCATTTTGAGTTTACTATTAGTACATAGCTCTCCCAAAGAGGTAGGGTAGGGTCTCCTGCTATAGCTGCGCTTTGGTAATGATGACAATGACAGTGGCGACAACAGTTAACACCTAGTTTTTACTATGGGCAGACAAGGTTCTAATCACTTGACATATTTTAAACACATTTAACCCTCACACACAGAAAAGACCCTGTGAGGTAGTACTATTCTCACTTGACAGTGAGGGGGAGAAAAAGTTAAGTAAAGTACTCAACGTTGCATAGCCAATAAGTGTCAGGGTTAGAATCAAAGAAAAGCAGTCTGGTTCCAGAGCCTCTGCTCATAACCACTCAGGAATCCTGCCCCTTCTCTACCTTGAAAAGGTGGTACTAACCAGGTGTTCTAAAATCCTCTTTTGGGGGGTAAAGTCGAGCAGGGCTTCTCGTTTTAATATGCATATAGGATGGCCTGGGAACCTTGTTAAAATGCTGATTCAGGCGGTCTGGAGTGGTGCTTGAGATTCTGCAATTCTAACAAGCTCCTGGGTCATCAATGGTGATGATCCCAGTGCATAGAACAAACTTTATTAAGTGGTGAAGATGTAGGATGTGAGCCTCTTGTTCTCTTTCTGGCTGGCTGGCTATTTAGTCATTTATAGGTTATGTCTATACGCTGGAGACTTTCCATACCACAATCATTTTCCATCCATTCTTAAATGGAACCTGCCCTTAAAACTGCTGCATACTGAATATTGGTTTGCAGGTAATTTCAGTAAATACTTAGCTTTTAGGAACTTAAAACATATATATGAAAACCACAGGGATTGGTTGTAAAAGTCTGCTGTTGGGCACATTTTTAACACTATATATCACCAACTATACAAATACCAGAAGACAGAAAATAAATGCCTATTCGTTGTTCATCAACCAGAATCACTGTGAATTAATATCTTTTGGCCTAAAAAAGGAGCTTCCACTTTAAAATCATAATAATTCATTCTCAGACTCTGCTAGAAGAGTGCTAAGGAGCTTGTACTATGCAATCTTCAAGGTTCTTCTGGTATATCCGTGATCTCAATAAAGGCAGACACTACCTACTAATACCAATGGACAGAACTGATGATGAGTACAATCCACATTAATTTTAGCCAGTGCCTCATGGAAATACACCACTAACATCTGCCACATCTCTACTCCAGACTGTACATCTCCCTCCTCGCTCTAGTTCACCTCCTTCCCACTGCCCCGAGACAAACCCAGTATTGAAGTAGCTCTCCCATTGCTTGCCTATGGTCTCAAATGCGAGCTGCATATTTTTTCCAGTTGCTAAATGGATGGGATTCCCTTTCTAGGCCATTTTTTCCATGCCAGATTACACAGTAAGGTCATTTCAGTTTGAGATGCACTCACTCAATCAGCACCACTGCATACAACAGAGTTATGGTATAATCACTAAGCTTCCTCTTTACACCAAAAGAAAAGAGGATAGTCAGCTTCCAACCCAAATATCTATAATCCCTGAACAACAGAGAAAGTCATTCTTCTTTAAGTTTGACCCAAAATCAAGTGTGGTCTCAGACTCCTAGGCCTACAGCCAGTGGCAACTTAACACACTATACAGTTGACCTTCAGGGAAAAAGGGAAACCAGTGCTCTTACTACTGGTGCCAGAAGAAAACCAACTAATCTTTAAGGCACAGAACAAACTATTCTTAAGACAGGAAAAGAAATTGTGAGAAAACAGGGAGTTCGAATGGAGGTATTTAGAGAAAAATACTGAAATCACATTACCAAGTAAGGGCTAGTGTTTCTATGGTTCTCAGTGCTCTTCTATTTGGGAATAAATGAATCGTCATTTTCTTTTTAGGTTTGAACTCTTATTACCTGGTAAAAATGCAAAGATGTACAAGAAAGACATATTTTTTTTTTAAAAGGCTGAGAGACTTAACAAGAATTCTCTTTGGTAATTTTACTTTGAGCCAGTGATAGTAATTTATCAGTTTATGTAGAAGAGTAAATAACCATGGGAGACCCTCTGTAGAATCAGTCCTCAAGTACTTCCTGGACCTGCATAAGGAAATGGGGAAGTAGTTCAAAACCAAAGGGTAAAAATAAAAATAAAGGTCTACACATGGTTCTACACTCCAGGGCGGGGAAGGTCAATAAGAACATGCAGATACTATAACAGGGAGAACCTCTGAGTAAAGAGGCACATCTGTGCCCAGTGTGAATGTCCTAACTGTCCCATATTACTTACTTATTCTCCATCTTAGTCGCACTCTTGAATTGAAAGTTCAGCAAATACTTAGAACTAATAATTTCATTTAAATGGAAAAATCAAATGGCTTGTTTATAAAATAGGATTTTTTTTTAAATGCCAAGAAAATACATTTAAAAGAACTGGATTATTCTTTAGCTAGTAACAAGTGCTATGTTTACTACCAAATGTGATCTACAAAGACCAATTTTATAATGTTATGCCATTGTTTTCTTCAAACTTTTAAGCAACAAAAATATAGCTCAAATCACCGAAAACTTGTGTTTGACATATTTATGGCAGCAAGTTTACAAATCAATTCCTGTAATTTACTATAACAAGTATCATCCACCATACAACTGGTTTAGCACAAACACATTAGAGATGGTTTTTTTGTGTGTTTTACAAATGCTCTACACAAGTCCTTGAGATCATACTTACAGCTTTAGCAAAAACACCCATGATTTCAGGAAACTGGTGTGTGAGAAGAGCTATCATTGCTGTAGAGGAACACAGTCCTGCTGTGAAATAGATGAAAAAAGGAAGCTCCTTCTTTGGGTAAACAGATACTTGATGAAAGGCTGCAAGGGAGAAAAGGTAGAAGTAGATTTTAGTTAAGACTAGAGTGTAAGCCAGTTTTAATATTTTCAAGCAAAATCTATTTTCTAAAACTAAAAAGAAAATTAATTAAAAAACAAAAAAGAACAAGAAGTCTCTGGCTAAGCAAGGTAGAAAAAGTTATCCATTATTTATTCCAGTATCCACAGGGTATCCCCATAGCCAGAGGACTGTGCTGGCCAATGGGAATAGGATGGCATCGTGGGAAAGAACACTAATTGTAAAGTCATGCTGAGGTGGTTCTGAAAAAGAGCTTTGTCACTTATTAGCTGTGTGATCTTGAATAAGTTGCTAAACCCTCTATTAGTTGCTAAGGAGTTGTTATGATGAACATTGTAAGCCCTTAATAAGTTATTATAATTCTTGCTCTTTGGGAACTCAGAGGGGAGTATAGAGATCAAGAGACAGACATGTGGTTGGAGATTTTCCAAAATCATCAGTTATTTATTTCACCCAGTTATTCTATACTAGAGGCCCGGTGCATGAATTCATGCACGGGTGGGGTCCCTCTGCCTGGCTGGCTTCTGGCCGGTGGCCGGGGAGTGCTCCAGGGCATGTCTAGCCCTATCTCGCTCAGTCCCCATTGGCTGGACCCCAGCAGCAAGCTAACCTGCTGGTCGGAGCATCTGCCCCCTGGTGGTCAGTGCATGTCATAGTTACCGGTCGGTCAACCACTTGGTCGGACACTTAGCATATTAGGCTTTTATATATATAGATGTGGCATCTTATTGAGCAGTATAAAAATTGAACTAGAATACCAAAGCCCAAGGATTCTGGACATAAGTGAAATCCTGTGTCTTATTTTACCACATACAAACATTTACTCAGGTATTACTTTTCTAATAATTGGGTATTTCATTACCAATAGTATTCAAGTACTTATATTTTATTTAAAATTTGAAAATACTTGTATAACAATGCTAAGATGAGCCTATGACAATGCTTGGCACACAGTAGGTGCTAAATAAATGTCTGTTGAACTAAAAGGTATTCTGCGACTTCATTAGTCCAGGAAGTTGACTGCTCAGAGCTGGACACAAACCCGAGGAATTCCTAATGTAATATCCTACATAAGTAAGGGATGACTAATTCAGTGCTGAATCAAGGTCAGCTATAAATTTCACTTTTTTAAACATAATGATTCACAGAGCATATTACACCTAAGTTTCCTTCAGTAGACATGATATTTTTAGGTCCTATACTATATTCAGAAAGTATAGACCCAAAACCAAACTCATTAAAAAATCCAAAAAATGTGCAGGGCCTTGAGTCATGTTTGAAGTGAAAGCACAACAAATCTGACTTTTTAAAAAAATTATAAACATTAGAAGCTGTGGACAACACTATGCTTTCAGCACCCAAAAAATAGCATTCCCTTATGCCCCATCCCTCAGCCATGAGAGGCCAACCTCTTCTAGCAAACCACGAGAACCAAACCATGGTATTCTCAAAGATGGGAAAAAATACTTACCAACTGGTAAGTATACCAATGGCTACTATAATTGCTATCATTTGAGATACAGCAAAATTAATATTAATTAAACTGTACAGCATTTTATGGTTTACAAACTGCCTTTTCATTTATATTACTTTTATATCTTTTAATGTAAAAGTAATATAAATTACTAAGAAACAGACATTTTTCCCACTTTATAAGTTAGGAAACTGTATAGCTTTATTAAGATAACTTCCTAAAATATGAAATTTTTATACTGTAGAAGAGACCTAATTATTTATTTTTTTATTGCTTTCTATAGATTCATTTCAGTCAATGTTTAGCTAATACATCAATATAATGGATGACTAGTACAGAAACACTCCCTTGGAAGTAAGTTCAAATTTCATCACTGGCTTGTAGAGAAAAATTTATCAGAAGGCATAAAAGACAACCAAAGAGCTATGTGAACTAAGGGAATAGTTCAAGTCTGAACTTATGAGACTCATAGCAAATTCCAGAATGCTGTAAGTCATATCAAGGTTGAAGGAGAATTGAAAACAAAAAATATTAAGTACTCCTGAGTATTAGAACTCTACATTATTAAAAATGTGTTCATTCTACCACAGTCAGAGACAGAAAAAAATACTCTAAGAACACACAATATAATATATCCCTGGAATTTGCATATGAGTCGCACCCTAGAAATAATGAAGTGCTGCCAAGAAGCGAACTGTCTGTTCTTATAGCCTATGGCTCTGACAATACATGATAATAACCCTGGTTTTAGTCATATAATTACTATGTAAAGTTGGCCTTATATCAGGCAACCTTTGTGATGATTTGGGGGATATTATTTTAGGCTAAATGTATTAGCTTAATATAATACACTCTTAAATACTGATGCTCCATAATTAAAAATATGTTTCTTTGCCTTAAATATCTTTGTTCCTGTTAAAATGGAAAAACAGTAATAATTACTACCACCACCATCCTAGGAAAGAAAATTTCTCACCCATGACCTGCTAATTGCTAAAGTCAATGGATTCTTCTCAGTAATTACGTACCTTACTTAATCTCTCAGATACTCCTCCTCACTTGGAAATATTTTCCTCCTTTTAGTTTCTAGGATATCTGCTTCTGGCTCTTGTCCTGTCTCTCTGACCACTCCTTCACACTGAGCCTTCCAGACTCCTTATCAGTCACTCATTCCTGAGACATTTTTGTGCCCTCAGGGTTCCACCCTTAGTTTACTTCTCACTCTAGTTTCCCTTAGTGATCTCGTTTATGCCTAGAAAATTATGACTGTGTAATAAAATATTTCATTTTAAATGAACATGTATATGTCTATATAGGTGAGATGTAATACGTGCAACATACTCAAAGTCTGAACTCATTTACTCCCCGACTCCTATTCCCAAACCTGCTCCTCCTGCTATATGATGGATTTACCATTCAAGTCTCAAGTCACCGGAGTCAGATTTAGGAATCATCCCTGACCTTGGAGATCTAGGCATCCCCCATTCCAGCTTCCTAATAATCTATTCCATACATACAGCACTCAACTCACTGTTTATCAGTTTTTCTGTTAACCTGTGAGCATCTTAGGTATTCAGAGCAGGCTAAGGAAGAAAAGGTACTGATAGTTAACATTTCCATTGAGTACTTATAATGATCTTGTCATGTTTATAAGAATAAATTAATAAACATGACTAATTCAAGTAATATTTCTTGAAAATCAATTTTATGGTGATTGTTACAGAGATACATAGAGGGACAATAAAGAGAATCCTGGCTTCCAAGCTTAAAATCTAGAAGGGGGAGATTAAGAAGTACACAAAGTACTTTGATAGTTCAAAGAAAGAAGAGATAACTTATCTATCTCAGAGCATGGAGGAAAATAAAAAACCCTGGAAGAAAAATATCAGCACACCCAACTTCTACAATCTCTCCTAAATTGTCATTTGTCTGTTTGAACTTCTCAGCTCATTAAGTTTGAGGCTTGTGAAACGGCAATTTTTCTCCTTAGACTTCAATTCTAATGGCTCCAGAATTGTAAAAACTGTGGCACAGGTTTAAATCATATAAGGAAACATGATACTAGTGTTTACTAACCTTCAGGTTTAACTGGTTAAATCATAAAAAGAAAAGTTTAATAGAAATTTATCAGTTCACAGAGAAAAACAGTGAGTGGATGATACGGACTGAAACAAAAAAATATAGACTATTCTTTTGAGAGTCCAGCTTCCTGAGAGCAAGAACGAGACAGAAATGCTCTCAGCAATATAACCCTACACAGTTCAGGTTCTTCTCCTAACTTTTCGACTGCTCTTTTTAAAATTGGGAAGTGTAGTCAATCCAACTTCATTTTTCTTTGTAAAGACTGCTTTGCCTATTCTGGGTCCTTTACTTTTCCCTACAAATGCTGGGATCAGCTTGTCAATTTTTGCAAAATCCCTGCTGGGATTTTGATAAGGATCGTATTAAATCTACAGATCAATTTGGAGAGAATTGACATATAAATAATGTTGGGTCTTCCATTCCATAAACATGGAATGTCTCTCCATTTATTCAGGTATTCTTTAATTTCTCTCAGCAATATTTTGTAATTTTTGGTGTACAAATCTTACATATCTTTTGTTAAATTTATTCCTAAATTGTTTATTCTTTTTTATGCTGCTGTGATTAGAATTGATTTGACATTTTATTTTTGGACTGTTCATTACTAGTATATAAATATGTAATTGAATTTTGTATGCAAACTTGCTGAACTTGTTTATTAGTTCTAATAGTATTTCTATGGAGTGCTTAGAATTTCCTACATGGAAAATCATGTCATCTGTGAATAAAGACAGTTTCACTTCTTCCTTTCCAACATGAATGCCTTTTATTTCTTTTTCTTTCTTGAAATAAAGTCTAGGGAGGAAAGTTGCAGATCTCCAAATTGATCTATAGGTTTAATATAATCCTTATCAAAATCCCACCAGGGATTTTGCACTGACCAGACCCTCCAGGACAATGGTGAATAGAATGGTGAGAGCACATAACCTTGCCTTGTTTCCTGATCTTAGAGAAAGCATTCATTCAGTCTCCCACCATCAAGTATGGTGTTAGCTGTGGGTTTTTCGTAGATGCTCTTTAACGGATTAAGAAAGTTCCCTTTTATGCCTACTTTGTTCAGAATTTTATTTTATTTTTTTAAAAAGCTGGATTTGTGTCAAATATTTTTTAAAATCTATTGCTCTTTATTCTATTAATGTGGTGCATTAAATTTTCAGATGCCAATCAACCTTGCATTTGTGAGGACAATCCCACTGTCATGGTCATGGAGTATAATCCTTTTTATATGTTACTGGATTAAATTTGCTAATTTTGGTTGAAGATGTTTATGTCTATATTCATGAAGAATATTGTTCTATAGTTTTCTTTTCTTATAATGTCTTTTTGTGGATTTGGTATCACAAAATGAGTTGGGAAGTGTTCTTTTTTCCTTTATTTTCTGAAAAAAATTTTGTGAAATACTGATATTTCTTTCTTAAATGTTTATAACATGCCCTCTCTTTTTTAATATATTTAATCTTTGTGTCCTTCACTGCCCCTAACACAGGGTTCTATTCCAAAAATATTTGGGAATGAATTGTATTATCCAAGTACATCCAAGAAATGGCTAAAATAGTATTTAAACAGTATCCTGAAGTTCAACCAAAGGTACTTTGAAAATGGGGTAATACTATGAAAAGCAATCTCACAACTACTTTTTAAAAATCTTTTTAAAAAAGCTATTTATTTATTTATTTATTTATTAGAGAGAGAGGAAGGGAGAGGGAGAGAAACATCAATCTTGGTTGTCTCCCATATGCACCCCTACCGGGGATTGAACCCACAACTTGGGTATGTGCCCTGACCAGGAATCGAACCAGTGACCTTTCAGTGCATGGGATGATGCTCAACCAACTGAGTCACACCAGCCAGGCCTCACAACTACTTTTAAGTTTAGGAAAACTAGAATATTTACTTACTAGGTAATAGCTCCTTATCAGCAGTCTCTGTGCAGCTGGGATAAGGGTGAAATAGATGGCCTTTCTCTAATGGATATGGAATCATTCTAAAAGCTGAGGAAAAAACAAAACAAAAACATGTTGACGTTCAATTCAGACTCATTTTCATCTTAATTACCTATCAAAGCTATTTTTAAGACATTTTATAGATGTTTTTCACATAACATTTTCTTTTCTTTTTTAGAGACATATTCTGCTATTCCTAAATGTGGCACCAATATAAGTACATTAAACATCTGTTCTACCAATAAACCAAATTAATATCACTGAGTTCAATCTGAACAACAAATCCTATGGAAACTCAGACAATCTCACTTAAAAAGGCTGCCTGTGAATGCAGTGAATATTCAGCATATGGAAAAGAATACTTACTGCCTTCCCATGTACACTGTAACAGATTAAGAGCACCTTCTATTCGCTTCCAGTGCTGAAGATGAAAGAAAGCATAGGCAACTGCTTCACTATCACCCCGTTTCTGAATGTGTTCTGGAGGTAAAATTAGACTTTTCATCTCTAGTAAGTACTAGAAAAATAACACACACACACACGTAGACACACCACAGAAAAAAGAAAAATTATGTTAAATTCAAACATCCACAAAAATGTAAATTCTAATTTTATAAAGTCAGTTTTACTTAAAAAACAATCCATTATTAAGCTAGTTGAAATGACATTAAGGTCCTACTGATAAATGTGTATAAAATGCTTTGTAAGCAAATTCCAATGACATTATTCCTACAGGTAAAAATAAGGTGATAAATGGCTTATATGTGACCTTGCTAAATATAAAATGGAAACTTCAAGTGAAGAAATATTTACTTCAAGTGAAGAGCAAATATTTACTTTTTTCAAATACTAATTAAGTGTAAAAACTAGAAACTAAGTTTGGGCACAAGACTTTGTGGCAACATTTAATTATTTTTTTCTCATTCTCATTTTACAGGTGAAGGAACTTAATTATGAAGAAGTTCAATTGAATTTATATTCACTGAGAGCAAAGCACTTGCTTGTTAGGGAATAACAAAAAAACACTCTATTTTTTGGAACTTCCTAATGCAATGAGAAAGACAGATTTCTTAAGTTAATTATGACCAGACTGTGCTACATGTTTTATTAGAGGTATAAACAATGTTTACAGGAATATGGATAGGAGGTATTAATTTTTAAATTTAGTTTTTATAACTGCTTTATTGAGATATAATTTACATACTTTATAATTCATCCATTTAAAATACACAATTCAATGGCATTTAGAATATTCACAGATATGTGCAACCATCACCTCAAAAGGAAACCCTTGTACTCTTTAGTTACCACCTTCAACTCCACCATTCCCACTAAGCCCTGAGCAACCATGAATCTCCTTTCTGTCTCTATAGATTGTATAGGCAAATCTATACAAACAAAATCACATAATATATGGTCTTTTTGTAACTGGTTTCTTTCACTTAGCAGAATGTTTTCAAGGTGTATACATGTTACAGCGTGTATCAGTCCCTCATTCCTTTTTGTGATTGAATAAGATTCCATTGTATGCATATAATATGTTAGTTTATCCATTCATCATTTGATGGACATTTGGCAGCTTTCACCTTTAGGCTATTTGAATAATACTCCCCAAAACATCCACGTACCAGTTTTTATGTGAACATCTGTTTTTATCCCTCTTGGGTATACACCTAGGAGTGGAATTGCTGGGTCATATGGTAATTCTAGGTTTAGGAGGTATTGATTCTGCTTAAGGGGCTGAAAATAAACCTCTTGATGGAATTTGGGATTGGAGCTGATAATATATAACGTTGGATGGAATGTGGATGGGCGGATTGGGGGTGGGATGAAGAGAAGAACAGGACATAGTCAAAGTACAGGACCAACTTGAGTAAAGGCACTGAGCCAAGAGAACAAGATGCACTGGAGGGATTAGTGAGTATGCTTGTTAAAGAAGCTAGAGCCTGTGAGTTCTTATTCACAGATGAAATTAAATCCCACCTTAAATTCTTGAAAAAAACGTTTGCCTTAATATTATAATCCATAACAAAAGCAGTATAATCACAGTTATCACACTAATAAACTTATTACACTAATTACATGAAGATACAAAATTAATCACTTGTACATAAAGTGGTTATTTATATAAAGTGGTCAACTGAAAACAAACTCTTTTAGTTAGCTAAATACTTTCTGCAAACACTTCCCCTACTAAAACAGGTTTGAAATCACCTCTTTAGTTTTAAATAACTTGATACTAAGTTATGTGTATAAGGTCCAAACCACATTAACTTCTGTTATAAAATAAAGAGAAACATGCCAGAGGTGTCTCAAAATATATATTCTCACATTCCAAAATCTAAATTCCTCAGACTGTTACACAAACTAATGAGAAAAACAACATAAATTAAATAGTTGAATTTGTGAAACTCACTTTGTAAAACTGCTACAAGCAGGAAGAATCTTAAAAACAAAAAAGTGCAGTTGTTTCAACATTTAAGCCTTAAGTTATTAATCAATATATATGTATACATAATATTAATATATCTAAATAATTTTCTTATATTGTGTTTCTTATAATGTGTTTTCCAACACTTACTGAGCTTAATGCCTATCTTTAATGACTCTTACTCCTATATCTCAATATAGCTGAAACTTTAAAGAAAGAATAATTACTCTTAGTCTTGATGTAGCTGGCCCCCTCCTCAAAGTGTAAGAATGCAATTTGCTCATCAATTTACTTTAGCAGATGTCACAAGCTATGAGATTATTTACTAATCCAGTTTGGGGACTTAACATTTCCCATTCAGTTTCTTAAAGGAATGCAGCAGAGGTTGTGTCCTGGTCAAGCAAAGCCCATTTGCTGCCTGGTTGGGTTTTCTCCCCTTAGAGCCCTGGGCCTATATTCAAGAGGGTACTATTCTTCCTAATCCTCTCTAATCCTTGCCCATTTTTTTAAAACACAGTAAAAGATCACTCGCACCAGGCAGCTGTGGGAAAATGGACTCAAATAGCTGACCTCTGACATGACTGCTTATGCTCTTTGTAAGTGCACAGGGAGCTTCTTCAGTAGGAAGCAAAGAAAATGCGGCAACCACAGTGACGTCTCCATCATAAAAGAGAGTATCTCATTTTCAGAAGAAAATTGCTTAATACTTAAACCAACTTATTTCTATTAAAATTCTGCCTCATTTTACAGATAGAGACAAAATATACCAAATTATTTTCACTGAGTTTTAGAATCCTGAAGTTTTAAACTAACTGTCTTTATAGCCACTTAGCAAGAAAATACTTTTTGAACAGCAACTATAATGTATATTTTCACTGTTTAATGATCTAAGTGACAATTTGGATAGTAATCAAACACACATGGCATGCTTACTAGAAAATGATACTTCAGAAGTTTATATTTTAAAATCTTTGTCATTAAAAAGTCTTCCTTATGCTACCTTATTTTTTTATTATGATGTCTTGCCTACTACCAAATGTCCTTTCCAATTTGACTTTAAAACAAAGCAAACCTTACTTTTCAGTTTCCAATAAGGCACTAAAATTTCACCCTCAAAATATAAGGAAAATTTCTGGTTCAAGGAAAATATATTTAAAGAAGGAAATTATAGGATTATGACTTATTTTATCTTCTTCACAAACTGCTACTCAGGAATTTCTGCTAAGGGGGAGACATACAGACAAAAAGAAAAGGTATGATTATGGTACTAAAAGAACAGAGAGGAGAGAGCCATTATCTCTGCTTGGGAAAAATGAGAAAGATGCTTCTATAAAGGAGGCCACAGATAAGCAGGGTTTTAAAGAATAAGAAACCTGATGATAGAGAAGAGATGGGGTATATGTACAAAGGTAGGGAGATATGATAAGACATGACCAATCCAGGAAGTAGTGATGCTGGAGATAGGGAACAAGGCAGATGTGGCAAGGAGTAAGGCTGGAGATAGACAATGGGCCCAGACTGTGAAGGGCTTCTGTATGCAATATTTAAGGGATTGGTCCTTATCTTATAGGGGGTGATGGGGAACAAGCAGAGCTCTTTAGCAGAGTAAGATTTGCTGTTTAAGTAGATAACTTTGGCAATAACCAGAGTGGAGAGGGGTTGATGGCAGGGAGACCAGTGAGGAATCTGTTTTTTTTTGTTGTTGTTGTTAATCCTCACCCAAGGATATGTTTTCCAATGATTTTTAGAAAGAGTGGAAGGGAGGGAGGAGGAGAGAGAAACATTTTTGTGAGTAGTCAGGGAACAAATCTGCAACCCAGGTTCGTGCTCTTGACTGGGAATCAAACCTGCAACTCTTGGGTGTGCAGGCCAATGCTCTATCATTGAGCAACATTGGCCAGGGTGAAGAATCTGTTTTAAGAGTCCAAGCAAAAGACGGTAAATAGCCCTGACCAGTTTGGCTCAGTGGATAGAGCGTTGGCCTGCAGACTGAAGGGTCCAGGGTTCAATTCTGGTCAAGGGCATGTACCTTGGTTGTGGGCACATCCCCAGTAGGGAGTGTGCAGGAGGCAGCTGATCGATTTTTTCTCTCTCATTGATGTTTCTAACTCTCTATCCCTCTCCTTTCCTCTCTGTAAAAAAATCAATAAAATATATTTTTTAAAAAGACAGTAAATATCTATAATAATAAAAGCATAATACGCTAATTAGACTTGCATGAATTTCGTGCATCGGGCCTCTAGTATCTATGTATTTAGAATGCTTAGAAAATATCTGGCAATAAATAAACCAAACAGAAACTATGGTTACTTAAGAGAAGTAGAATTGGGAGGGAAAAACAGGAGAAATTTTAGTTTACAAACTTTTGATTTTTTTTGTAAAATGTGCTCATTACTTTATAATAATAATAATAATAATTTTTTAAAGAATAGGCAGTGAAGGTGCAAGATGGTGACCATGGGGGTGGAGTAGATGGCTAAATCTGAAAGACATTCCAAAGGTTACAATACAAGTTGGTAATTTGGGAAGGGCAAAAGTAAAGTTTAATGAAGAGAAAAGGATAATGAAGTATTAAATTAGAATATTTAACTAAGAAAAGACAAGTAAGATGAAGAAGAGACTTAAATTTTTAAAAATTCAGTTGCAGACACATTAAAGTATCTGAAATACCTATTAGATATCCAGTTAAAATTTTTCATAACTAGACAGAAATGCAAGTCTATAAATGGGGAAGCCAGAGTTAAAAGATACAGATTTGGAAATTATCAATAAATAAAATAGAGTTGGGGACATAATCCAAGGGCGGTACCTAGTATGTGCTACAGGACCTTACGTATTACCTCCAAATCACCTTATGGTTATATATAGAATAAATCAGAAACTGCTTGGAACAATTTTAACTAGTATTAAACTATGGACAATATAATATACTCAAATAACTACTCATGCCTCTTGCTCTTCACTAGAAATATAAAAAATTAAGGCTAC
Organism: Myotis yumanensis; assembly: GCF_028538775.1. NCBI lineage: Eukaryota > Metazoa > Chordata > Mammalia > Chiroptera > Vespertilionidae > Myotis > Myotis yumanensis. The sequence goes on from NW_027223768.1 coordinate 7,220,713, forward strand.
CTTGGAAGCTATAAAAAACACGTAACGATGTATGGTCTGATGGTTTCTCTTATAACTCTAAAACCATGCCTTTGCTTATACTCAAATTCACTTTAATTTTGAATTGCTTTGATCTTTATAATTTATCTTTAGATTACTTTGTTTCTACTACTTTGTAAATCTTACAACAGCTTTTGACCAAAAGCAATATAATTCTGACCTGAAGTAATGATAATGCTTTATAATCTTCCTCTTAAAAGCAGGTTAAAGAAAAATCTCTCTGAAGGCATCTGAAATTAAGGTACTTTGGCCTTGATCAGTCATGCACACCAAGAACCAATTTATCTCTGCAATTAGTTTTCTCAGTGCACATTCTATGAGATTGGACAGGCAGGCCGAATGCATAAAGTCCACATGGGTGTGTATTAGGGGGGAGACTAGGGACGGTTCCCATATAGAAAGTAAACAAATTCTCTATGAATAAACTGAAAACAGAATACTACATAACAGTCTCAGGAGCAAAGGAAAGTGATCTTTTACTGAAAGGAGATGGAAGGGAGGCTAGAGAGGACATTAGCCGCAGGAAAACTCCTTTCCACATGGTCCTACAGAGCAGCATCTCAGCGGGTGAGCATTTCACTTCTCAACTCTTTCGCCTAAGGCCACAGTATGGCCTCCCTGTTTTCTAACTTTGGGTCCTAGACTTCAACACCACTTCCCCATTCCTCCTTTTACTACTGCTATGCCACTCAGAATCTCAATAAGGTGCCTGATTCCCTCTTATCTTTAAATATGCTGCTATAATATAGGTAGTTTGGCCAATGAAATGTAAGCCTGCTGCTAAAGAGCTAGTATTTTCTATGATGAATGGGACAAGTATCATCCTACAGCAGTGATGGCGAACCTATGACACGCAAACTCATTTTTTTGGTTGATTTTTCTTTGTTAAATGGCATTTAAATATATAAAATAAATATCAAAAATATAAATCTTTGTTTTACTATGGTTGCAAATATCAAAAAATTTCTATATGTGACACAGTACCAGAGTTAAGTTAGGGTTTTTCAAAATGCTGACACGCCGAGCTCAAAAGGTTTGCCATCACTGTCCTACAGGCTTCGATTTCTGATCAACCAGACACATGGAGTGTCATACTAAGAACAATTACATCAAAGAGTAGCTCACTAACATTCATGGATTTAATGTTTTCAATTTCAATCATCTGGCTATCTCTAAACATCCATGACTTATAAAGCCAACATTTTGCTAGGGCACAAATCTGAATCACAAGGCTTGTGTACACATGTGAGTAACTTACCTAATGAATAGCCCTCGCTGGCTCTCCAACATCCACATCTCAGCAAGTTCCTGACCCAGCCTCATGTTTACATTTCATGGGTGAAATTGCATGATGTGATTGTATTTTTAACTATGGAGATTCACAATGGTTTTAGACCATACTAAGCAAGAACCTCGATGGCCTACTGTAATAAAAATGCTAAAGAATACCTTCTATATTAAAAAACAAATTTTAAAAAATGTACAAAGGACCTGAATAGACATTTATCCAAAAAAGATACACAAATGGACAATAAGCACATTAAAAGATGTTCGGGGGGGGGGGGGGGGGGTGCTAAAAAAAAAAAAAAGTAAAAAATAAAAATAAAAGATGTTAAACATCATTAATCATTAAAGAAATGCAAACCAAAACCACAATGAGATACCACTTCACACCTCCTAGGATAACTATAATAAAAGGACAGACAATAACAAGTGTTGACACAAATGCACAGAAATTAGAGGCTCCCTCACACATTGCTGGTCGGAAGGTAAAACAGCACAACCACTTTGGAAAACAGTTTGGCCGTCTCTCAAAAAGTTAAACATATAATTACCATATGATCTGTCAATTCCGCTCCTAGGTATATATACGAGAGAAGTGAAACCATATGTTCGTGTAAAAACTTGCACCTGAATATTCATAGCAGCATTATTCATAATAGCCAAATAGTGGAACCAACCTAATTGTCCATCAATTGATAAATGGAAAAATAAAATGTGGTATATTCATACAATGGAATATTATTCAGACATAAAAAGAAATGAAGTATTGATACATGGCACGCTTTGTTGTGCTAAGTGGAAGTCAGACATGGAAGGCCACATATTGTATGATTCCAAATCCATAGAGACAGAAAGTAGATTAGTGGTTGCCAATGATTGGAGGAGGGAGGAATGGGGAGTAACTGATAATAGGTTCAGGGTTTCTTTTTGGGGTAGTGAAAATGATCTAGAATTAGATAGTGGCGATAATCATACAACCTTGTGAAGATAGTAAAAACCACTGAAATATGTCCTTTAAATAGGTGAGTTTTGTCATATGTGAATTATCTCAATTAAAAGAACACTTTTTATAAAAGTCCTTGATGGTGGGATAATACAGAATATGAGAAATCAGAATGACTGAAATAGAATGCTGTGAAATCATTGAAAGATATGAAAGATTTTCTATTGTAAAATAAAAAATCTGACCATTTCTATAGTTGCTTAAAGATAAACAATCCTTTTTTTGTTTGGTGACTAAAAAAGAAAATGTTTGCTGAACCAAAGCCATAGTTAGGTAATGAAGAACAAGTCAAAAACCATGAAAACATACTGTTCTAATTTTTAACTATTACTATTATAGTTACTGTACACTGAAATTCATTCAGATTAAAAAAATCTGTACAGGCAATCAATATTAATGAAATATCTAAAGCAAATTCATAGCCTGAAGAGATTTATGTGATCTTTCTCTATTGCACATCTAATAGTTTCCAGCTTTAACAAATTGCATAGCTCTAGACCTACAGCCTTTCTGTTGTAGTTATGTGGAAAGTTGCCAAAAAATGTTTCCTGCTAAAATAGCTTTATCCTTTGTCATTTTACTGGTAAGATTCATATAACATTTGACAAATTTGCATAATAAATTTGTAAGATTAAAAGATTTAATATATATATTTAAATGTCACTGTTTGTTAAGTTAAATAAATTATGACCCACAGTTGAAGTTTGAAGATAAAACCCATAAAGCCTTTATGTTTGCTTGGCTGTAGCTGGGAGTTAGGAATAGACACCATAAGGGGGTTTGGGGGTGGGGAGAGAACCTTTACATACTTCATCACTTGTAAAATCCTAACAAACACAGACAGCCACAAATTCCAGAGCTCTCCCAGTTCATATAACACTAGTGTTATTTAAGTGGGATATTATCCTGTTTGATAACAGCCTGCTTAAAATGTCTATCCACAAACAATGATGTAAGGTGATACTTAGCTGGATATTTTAATAGAGGTGAATTGTCAACTGGCTGTGACATAGAGTTGGGGGGGAAATAGGTAAATTTCTACCTATAAATAAAAATGATTTTAAATTACATACACATTATATATTTTTATATATGTGTACATATATATTTAAAAGTTTTATTGAGGTATATTTCACATATAACAAGATCACCATGTAAGTATAGCATATATAGTTCAATGATTTTTAGTAATTTATATAGTTGTGTAACTATCACCACAAAAAGTTCCCTTGTTCCTGTTTGCAATCAATCCCCACTCCCACCGCCAGTCCCAGGGAACCACTGATCTGCTTTTGTTTCTACATTTTCACCTGTTCTAGAAATTGCATATAATAGAATCATACAATATGTTGTGTCTGATTTCCTTTATTTGAGGTTTATCTATTTTTGTATGTATTTATATTTTGTTCCTTTTCAATGCTAAGAAGTATCCCATTTTATGGATATATCACAATTCATTTATTTATTCACCTGTGTGGATTATTTCAAATTTTTGGATCTTGTGAACAATACTGCTATGAACAATTGCATACAAGTCTTTGTATAAAAATATGTGTTCATTGCTCTTGTGTAGATACCTAGGAATGGAATTGATAAGTCATACAGTAAGTACATATGTTTAGCTGCAAAACTGTTTTCCAAAGTAGTCATACTATTTTACATGTACAGCAGAAATGTATGAAGTTTCTCCACATTCCTGCCAACAGCTAGTATTGCCAGTCTTTGATAATATGGGCATTCTAGTGGGTATCAAGTATATCATACTGTGGTTTTAATTTGTATTTCTCAATGGCCAATAATGCCGAGTGTCTTTTAATGTGCCTATTAGCTATTCATGTGTTTTCTTCAGTAAAATGACTATTTATATCATTTGCCAAAAATATTTTTTAAAATATATTTTTATTGATTTTCAGAGAAGAAGGGAAAGAGGGAGAGAGAGAAACATCAGTGATGAGAGAGAATCATTGATCGGCTGCCTCCGCATGCCCCCTACTGGGGATTAAGCCTGCAACCCAGGCATGTGCCCTTGATCAGAATCAAACCCAGGACCCTTCAGTCCACAGGCCAATGCTCTATGCACTGAGCCAAACTGGCTAAGGCCCAGAAAGATTTTTTAATACTGCTTGTATCAGCCAGGGAAATGCTCCAAAACACAATTGAGATCTGTTGCACTGGGGAACTTATTTTCTACCCCCATTATTGACTCCTGGCTTCCATCAGCCAAGCTTACCTTGGCATGGTTTGGATTCAAAGACCTAATTAATTCTGTGCTGGTAGCAAAGAGTTCATATTGAGAAGATTTTTAAAAATACTTTTTTATTGATTTCAGAGAGGAAGGGAGAGGCAGAGAGAAACATCAATGATGAGAGAGAATCACTGATTGGCTGTCTCCTGCATGCCTCACATTGGGGATTGAGCCCGCAACCTGGACCCGGTCGGGGAATCGAACCACTGTGACCTCCTGGTTCATAGGTCAACATTCAACCACTGAGCCACGCCAGCTGGGCTTGAGATGATTTTTAATACCCAGCAGATTATCTTTCTTTATGCTGTATCTCTTATATTGCATGTTACTTTTGGTATCAGCTTTATTCTTTGCCCAGTATACTGGTATGATAGTTCTGCTGATGTTTTATTGTTTATTGGTGAACATAACTTCATTAAGAGTTTTTGGAAAACTTGTCAAACTCAAATGAATAAGTCTTCTTCATAACCCATTTGGAATTATTCTTAATAAAGTGCTAAAATATGTAAAAAATATTTTGAACTAAATTATGCGCAAATATACATAGTAAGCAGTTAAACTGTGCTTTGAAAGAGGATTACAGACTTAAATAAAATATATTAGTAAGAACAAATGCTGAATATTAATGAATTAAATACCTGTGTAAGAAGATACAGGAAATAAAAAATAATAAAATAGGGTCAAAGAAAGTTGAAGGAGGTCATAAAGAGTAGAAATGAATGAACCAGAAACAAATAGTAGAGAGAAACAACAAAGCCAGAGCTCAGTTCTTTGCTCCTAATAAAATGGATAGATCCCTGGAGAATCTGGTTGAGGAAAAAAATAGGTAACTAGTGTTAAGAGTAAAAGTGTATATTATAACTAATCCCACAAATATTAACAAGGTAATAAAAGGATTTTATGAAAATTCATGCCAATGAATTTAAAACTTTTGATGAGGTAAATTTCTAGAAAAATACAACTCACCAAAACCAACACAAAAAAGAAATAAGAAATTTAAATAGTTATAGAATGGTTGAAGAAACTGAATTTGTAATTAAACTATTAAACTAAATAAATAAAATTTATAATAAAAATCCTTCTCAATCAGATGGTTTTATCAGCTAATTCTACCAGTTGTTTAAGGCAGAAATAATTTTAATTTTACACGAATTATTCCACAGAATAAAAAGAAGAGGGACCATTCCTTGTTTTATACAGCCAACAACAACAAAAAGTATAAACCAAAAATATAAGAAAAGAAGGAAATAAACACAATTAAAGTCAGAATAATGGGTAACTTTAGGTAAGAGCGAAGAAGTAATTTGGAAGGGCAGTAAGGTAGGCTTCTGGAGCCTGGCAGTGTTGTTTCTTAACGTAAGAGGTAGTTTCCACTAATTTGCTTTATAATAAATCATTAAGATGCACATTTCTGTGCATAAACTTTGCTGTATGTGTATTATAATTCATAATAAAAATTTTATTTAAATGTATGGAACCAGTGTCACTTAGTAAGAGAATAATATAAATATTTGTTGACTCTCATTCTCAGATTTCAGTAGTTTTCTTGACTCTATCTTTACTCACTCTAACAGATTTACAACTTTCATTTCTTGGAGATAATTTTTTAGAGATTAATCTCTTCAATGTTTATTAGCCTCCAAATTCTATCAACATACATTATACTGAAATAAGTCATTATAATTCACATTTTCTCATAAATACATCTATTGAATATTCTATACTGCCTAACAAGGGACATTGTTTTTAAAACCCAAAATTTAATTATGGGTGATAACACACAGAGATTAACCAATAATCTGTATGTCTGCAAGGTGCATATTATAAAGACAAATGAGATGGGACCAAATAAACATCAACTCAGCAGTTTTTCTGGGGACTTGTACAATCTATTTCCTATCATTGATCACTTTAATCTATCTGTTTTCAGTCTTTGTCTGTTCAGCCATAGTTCAAAACCCAGGCATCTGTTTAGATGTAAAAAGCTCTCACAGTAATAGGAAATTTGATTTAATGATCTAAAAAATGAATGATCTTTAAGACCAAGCCATTTTACTTCTTTAAAACTATACTAGAAGGAACAGCTAAGTGAATTTCAAATTCTATTTTGACAGCAATTACAAAGCCTATAGTGAACTACTGTTCCTACTCGCCTTTCTAAACAACTTTTAACATCTCCTTTAAGGTGAATAATAAGCATCAAAATATAGTGGACTAAAACAATTCCAACTCAAATTATGGAGATGAAAAACCAAAACTTTGGTCTGTACACTGTCCTGAGTTTGATAAACTTAAATAAAAGTAATATTTTTATCATAAAGTTTCTCACTTTTGGAACATGAGGATTAAATTCCACAGCTCTATGAATTGCTTCCACAGCATTAATTTCCGCTGTGCTTAAACCTCGTCTGGAGGCTGTTTCTGGAGAGAATCTGTAAGAAAACCACAAAATTAAGAAATGAATAATAAAAAAAATATGGATTTAGATCATAATCTAATCAGAGTTTCTGGTGATGATCAAAGACAAAACCAAATAACTACTAAACATCAAATTAAAGCCTTGGTCTAACATATAATAAAGACAGCATAAGAAATGGAAACCTTCAAATTTAGGTAACGAAAGACTTCAGAAGAAGATCATTTAAGGCACACTTTGGGAAAGAGAATAAAATATGAAAGGCTACATGGGGATATCCAGAGAATCTCCCAAAACAGAAGTACATTCTTATCAAATTTTCACGAAAAGGAAACAGACTGTGAATACTCCATTTTAATTCATGTAAATAGTAATCTAAAGTAACCAACCTTTTGGTTGGTTTCTGAATATCTTATTTGTGGAATAAAGTGAAATTCGTTAAAGGCAGCCACAAATGCAAGGAATACAGAACAATTCAGAATTATAATATCAGAACAGATAGTAAGAAATTGTTTCCCCTATCACACATCTTATCATTATCATCATAGCTACTGTGTACTATACTAGTATGTACTTTCTGTCTAGCATTGTTTTAGTCATTTAGCACATGTAATCCTCACAAAACCACCCTACAGTACTATTATTCTTTTTTTTTTTTAATATATTTTATTGATTTTTCACAGAGAGGAAGGGAGAGAGACAGAGAGCCAGAAACATCGATGAGAAAGAAACATCGACCAGCTGCCTCCTGCACATCTCCTACTGGGGATGTGCCCGCAACCCAGGTACATGCCCTTGACCGGAATCGAACCCGGGACCCCTCAGTCCGCAGGCCGACGCTCCATCCACTGAGCCAAACCAGTCCCGGCTTATTCTTATTTTACAGATGAGGAAGAGACTCAAACTGATTAACTTGCCCAAAGATCCACACCTGGCATATGGTAGACTTGAATATGAGCCCAGGTTTACTTCAGCTCTAAAAAAGGTTTACTTTGCTCTTTCCACTACACATAGTCAGAAATCTGAGTCTCCTAAGATCAAGGTTATTCAGAAGGAAGTAGAGAGGAAAGTGAGCATTGCTCGAAGTCAGTGGATGGCAAACGTAATACTGAGTTCAGCAGTCTTCCTAAATTATTGCAGTTCCCATAACTACTTACTTATCTGAAACAGTCCTTGTCTTCAACAGTGCTGCTGTATAACAGATTGCTGCTGACTTTGGAAGGCTTATATCTGTAATAATAATTTTCAGTTTAGGTAAGAATTACCAAAAATATCTCAAGACAATTTTTAATAAAAATAATTCATACGACAAATTCAACAGTTATAATATACTAGTAGTACTAGAAGCATGTGGACATGTAATTGGAAGACCTGAGTTCGAATCTTGATTCTACTATTTACTAGCTATGCATCCTTGAACTAGCAATTTTTTTTTAGTGTTGCTGTCACACTTTAATTCAGAAGTCAGTATAAAAGTTTAATACATGTAGTGAATTGCAGTGAGACAGGAGTAGGTTTTGTTTTTCTATAAGCAACTTCTTTAACCTCAGTTTTCTCTTCTCAAAATAGAAAAATGGTACTTTTCTGGAAGAAATCAAATTAACTTATGTCTGTGAAAGCCCTCAGCATAATGGCAAAAAGTACTCAACAAATGTTTATAATAATCTGTTTTCAAAATATACTATTCAGGGGGAAAGGCATAGTATAGCTGAAACTACTATGTAAAAACTCTACCTATTCAGAGAGAAAAACTAAGATTCAAAAAACAATAGAAATATTTAAATCCAGGTAATACAACCATGGGTGATTTTAATTTTTTCTTTTCCCCATGATTTTACATTTTCTACATTTTCTTAAATGATAATTTGCTATAAAATAAAAGATTAATTTGGAACTATAATAAAATTAATTATATAAATATTCCCTAAAGAATGCACAAAATAGAAAATCAATTGTGATACACTTCATAAACAAAACAAAGGATAAAAATTCATTTGATAAACAATAAAATAAAATAAAACAAAAATTCATTTGATGACATCAACAGATGTAGAAAAAGCATTGAAAAGATTCAACATCTATTTATGATAAAAACTCTCAGCAAAGTGGGGATAAAGGGAACACACCTCCAAATATTAAGGCTATATATGAAAACTACAGCTAACATCATAATAACAAAGCGTTGGAAGCTTTTTCTTCCTCTAAGATTGAGAATAAGACAAAGATGTCCACTTTCACTGCACGTATCTATAATAATAAAAGCATAATATGCTAATTAGACCGGACAGCCGAATGACCTTTCAGACATCCTTCTGGACGACCTTCTGGACGAAGCCGGGGCTGCGAGGGCCGAGGCAAGCCGCCGTGGCTGCGAGGGCTGAGCCCCTTGCACGAATTTCGTGCATCAGGCCTCTAGTTCAACATAATTCAACATAATATTGGAAGTTCTAGTCACAGCAATCAGACAGAAAGAGAAATAAAAAGAAAATTGGAAAGGAAAATGTAAAAATGTCACTATTTGCAAATGACATAATACCCTAAAGATTCCACCAAAACTACATTAAAACTAATAAATGAAGTCAGTAAAAACTGAGAATGCAAAATTAATATTCAGAAATCTATTGCATTTTTACACACTAGTAACAAACTATCAGAAAGAGAAATTAAGAACACAACCCTAATTATAATTGCATCAAAAAGAATAAAATACTGCCTGGCCAGTATGGCTCAGTGGTTGAGCATTGACCCATGAACCAGGAGGTCATGATTCGATTCCCGGTCAGAGCACATGCCTGGGTTGTAGGCTTGATCCCCAGTGGGGGCATGTAGAAGGCAGCCGATCGATGATGTTTCTCTCTCATCGATGTTTTTAACTTTCTATTCCTTTCCCTTTCTCTTTCTCTAAAAATCAATAAAAACACATTTTTAAAAAAACAGAATAAAATACATAGTAATAAATTTAACCAAAGAGATAAAAGATCTCTGCTATTAAAACTATAAGACATTGATGAAAGAAATTGAAGAAGACACAAATAAATGGAAGGATATACCATGCTCATGGATTGGAAGAATTAATATTGTCAAAATCCATATCACCCAAAGCAATCTATGGATTTGATGCAATCCCTATCAAAATACCAATGGCATTTTTCATAGAACTAGAACAAATAATCCTAAAATTTATGTGGAACCATACAAAAAACACATAGCCAAAGCAATCTTGAGGAAAAAAAAAAAAAAGTTGGAGGTATTATGCTAACTAAATTCAAATTATATTACAAAGCTATAATAATCAAAACAGTATGGTCTTGGGTGGCACAAAACAGATCAATGGAGCAGAATAGAGAGCCCAGAAGTAAACCCAAGCTTATATGGTCAAATTAATCTATGACAAAGGAGGCAAGAATATACAATGGGGTAAAGACAATAGTATTGGAAAAACTAGGTAGATACATGCAATAAAATGAAACCAGACTACTTTCATATACCATATACAAAAATAAACTCAAAATTGATTAAAGACCTAAAACCATAAAACTCCTAGAAGGAAACATAGCCAATAAACTCTTTGACAATGGACTTACTAATATTTTTTTAAATATATCTCCGAGGGCAAAGATAATAAAAGCAAAAGTAGACAAATGAGACTACATCAAACTAAAAAGCTTTTGTACCACAAAGGAAACCATCTACAAAACAAAAAAGCAAACTAGTGACTGAGAGATCTTTAAAAAAGATATCTCTGATAAAGGGTTAATATCCAAAATATATAAAGAACTCACACAACTCAACATCAAAAAACAATTCGATTAAAAAATGGGCAGGGGGTCTAAGTAGACATTTCTCCAAAGAAGACATACAGATGGCCAACAAACACATGAAAAGATGCTCAACATCACTAATAATCAGCAAAATGCAAATCAAACCACAATGATATATCACTTCACATCCGTCAGAATGGCTATTATCAAAAAGACAACAAAGAATACATGTTGGAGAGAAGGTGGAAAAAAAGAAGCCGAGGGACTGTAAACTGGTATAGCCACTATGGAAAACAGTATGGATGTTCCTCAAAAAATTAAAAATAGAACTACCATATGACCCAGCAATCCAACTTCTGGGTATTTATTCAAAGAAGTCCAAAACACTAATTCAAAAAGATATGCACCCCTATGTTCACTGCAGCATTATTTATAAGAGCCAAGATATGGAAGCAACCTAAGTGTCCACTAATAGACAAATGGATAAAGATGTCATACATAGTATCTACACTAATAAAAGAGAAATATGCAAATTGGTATCACTCTGCTACGCCCACCAGCCAATCAGGATGAGTATGCAAATTAACCCACCAAAGACAGCAATTAATTTGCATATACAGGCGCTGAGCGAAGACTGAAGATGACTGAAGATGGCAGTGGCCATGGAGCTGGAGCGAGCAGGGGGCTTGGGTTGCTCCCGGCGACGGAGGAAGCCACGCTTCCAGCCCGCCCTGGACTCTGCTCAAGGAGTGGCCCCCAGCGACCCAGGCTTCCAGTCAGTCCTGGCCTCCGCTCAAAGAGCTGGGAGCAGCCAGAGCAGAGAAGCCAAGCCTCGCTGCTGCGGCTGGACCAAAGGCCTGGGTCCTGGGTGCTGGAGGAAAACCAGTGCCGGCAGCCAGGGAAAGGATCTTTGTGCAACAGGCCACTAGTATACAATAAAATATTATTTGGCCATAAAAAAAGAAAGAAATTTTGCCATTTGCTACAACATGGATGGACCTAGAGTATTATCCTAAGTGAAATAAGGCATAGTGAGAAAGACAAATACTATACGATTTCACTTATATGTGAAATCTAAAAAACAAAATAAATGAACCAACAAAAACACAGAAATAACCAGATAGATACAGAGAACAAACTAATGGTTGCCAGATGGGAGGGGGTTGGAGGGAAATGAGAGGAAAAGGTGAAGGGGATTAACAAGTATCAACTGCCAGTTATAAAATTAGTCTTGGAGATGTAAAGTACAGCATAGGAAATATCTATATATATATAAAAGCCAAGCGACCGGAACGACAGAATGACAAGTCGCTATGACGTGCACTGTGACGGCCAACTGGCTCAATGGGCCCCAATCAGCAACCCTGCAACCACCTGCAGCCCCTCCCCCTAGCCGGCCCTGCCCCCGATCCCCCCACCCCAATCGGGGGCAGGGCAAGCCGACCTACCTCCTGCATCCCCTCACCCCCAGTGGCCCCCACCCATGCATGAATTCGTACACCGAGCCTCTAGTAGTCAATAATATTATAATAATTATATATGAAGTCAGATGGGTACTAGGCTTATCTGCTGATTGCCTCATAGGTATATAAATGCCTAATCAATATGTTATGTACCTGAACCTAGTTTAATATTGTATGTCAACTAAAATAAAAAATAATGCCTAAAATAATATTATTAGGAGAGTAAGGCCACAGAATTCCTTTCAAGTTTTCGATTTTATAGATGTTCCGGCAAATGAAGAACTAAAGAACTAAATTGCTTTTAACTTCACAAGTCTAGAATGGTAAAAACTGGGGACTCATAAAAATAACTGAAAACACAGAAGCATATCTAAGTTATGAGTTTTATTTTAGATTTAATGAATCAGGTCCTATCTGCTGTTTTATATTTGGTTCCTAAGCTTGTTCATCATAAGCATCATAAGCAGGCCATGCATCTGATCAGTTACATATGGAAAGAATTTCTCATAAATTTCTCCATGAGCCCACAGTATTCTGAAGCACTTCGTAAGAATTCCAGATGTTTAAAAGAAATAAACTTCTCTTTCCAAGTGTAACACATTTCAAACCTGCCAAGTCATAAGGATTCCCAAGCTAATGGGTAGGAACTTACAAATGGACAAGTGTGAATAAAACTAGTATGTCCTCTTATAGTGAAAGATATGATCAGAAGCATTATGCTAGTTAGGATATATGCAGCTTGGGTTTAAAAGCTGATGACTCACTCAGAATGAGGAGAAAGGCTATGCCTTGTAAAATTCTCCCAACTCCATTTGTGTTAAATTTGCACTGTTAATAGTATAACTAAAGGCCTGAAATTCATGCATGGATAGGGTCCTTTGGCCTGGCTGGCGATCAGGGCCGATCTGTAGGGTGAGGGCGATTGGGGGGCCCCTGCTGGCACTTGCCTTGGCTGGCCTGGCGCCACCCACTAGCCGGCCCCGCCCCCCCACCGCCGCCACTGCCAGTCACCTCCCTCTGCAGGGCTACAGGCAGGGTGATGGGGGAGGGGACCCCCTCTGGCACATGTCTTGGCTGGCCTGGGGCCTGAGGGCAGCTCCTGCGTTGAGTGTCTGCCCCCTGGTGGTCAGTGCAGGTCATAGCGACCAGTCGTTCCACCATTTGGTCGATTTGCATATTAGGCTTTTATTATATAGGATAATAAAAATAGGCATTATATTGACTTCTTTTTTTTTTTTTAATATATTTTATTGATTTTTTACAGAGAGGAAGGGAGAGAGATAGAGAGTTAGAAACATCAATCAGCTGCCTCCTGCACATCTCCCACTGGGGATGTGCCCGCAACCCAGGTACATGCCCTTGACCAGAATCGAACCTGGGACCCTTCAGTCCGCAGGCCGACGCTCTATCCACTGAGCCAAACCGGTTCCGGCTTGACTTCTTACTATTAGAAGACTAGTACAAAGAAATGGAATACCTGGACTTAAGTTCAGGCTTGCCACTTCCTGGCTGGGAGACCTTAGACAATTACTTAACCTTCTTCAACTTCAGTTTTCTTTTTACTAACTGGAGATAGTAAAAATTCTTGTTCTACCACATCACAAGATTATTATAAATATCAAATAAGATAAATTATGCTTTGTAACTAAAAAGCATTGTAAAATGTTATTCTGAATTACTCCTATACATACATATTGCTAAGCAACTTCTGTTAGCCTTCCCTGACACTGCCAAACAAATGAGGTACCATCCTTTGTGCACAGCACCTCATACTTTTCCAATTATCTCAGCTAACACATCATGTTTCAATATAACTTCTATTCATTTGTCTGTCTGTTCCACTAAACTGTAAATCGTACGAGAGCTAAGTCCATGTCCTTTTGTTCACTACTGTATGCCAAGTGCCTCACTCCTAGTAGGTACTCAGCAAACAAATATTGACAGAAGAAAAGTTCCTCCTTACAGGCCTTTGCTTCCAAAATTCCTGATAAGGAAGATTCTTTTTTAAAAACTATTTATCAAATTTATTGGAGTGACATTGATTAATAAAATTATATAGGTTTAAAGTGTACAATTCTATAACACATCACCAGTATATTGTACTATGTGTTTACCACCCAAAGTCAAATCTCCTTCCATCACTATATATTTGACATCCTTTTTCCTTGGCTACCTCCCCCAACTCCTTTTTCCCTCTGGTAACCACCACACTACTGTCTGCATCTATGATTTTTTTGTGTGTGTGTTTTTTGTCTTGTTTGTTCATTTGATGCTTTTAATTTTATATCCCACATGAGTGAAATCATATGGTTCTTAAGTTTTTCTGTCTGACTTATTTTACTTAGCATGATATTCCCAAAATCTTTGAAAGACTCTTTTTAAAAAATTTTGTATTAGTTTCAGGTGTATAGCATAATGGTTAGACAATCATATACTTTACAAAGTATTCCCCCAATATTTCCAGTACCCTTTTGGCACCATGCATAGTTATTACAATTGAAATGACATTTCCTATGCTATACTTTGCATCCCCATGACTATTTTGTGAAGTAGTGCCAATTCGTACTTCTTAATCCCTTCACCTTTTTCATTCAGCAACCATCGATCTATTTTCTGCATCTATGAGTCTGTTTCAATTTTGTTTGTTCATTTATTTTGTTCTTTAGATTCCATATATAAGTGAAATCATAATGTATTTGTCTTTACTAATTGACTTCTCTAAACATAACATTCTAGGTCCATCTGTACTGTCGCAAATCGTAAGATTTCATTCTTTTTTATAGTCGAGTAATCGTCTATTGTATATATGTACCACAGCTTTTTTTATCCACTCATCTATTAAACGGCACTTGAGTTGCTTCCAAATCTTGGCTATTGTAAATAACACAGCAATGACCACAGGGATGTATATATTTTTTCAAATTAGTGTAATCGCTGGGTCATAAGGCAGTTCCATTTTTAAAAAATATATATTTTATTGATTTAGAGAGAGAGAAAAGGAGAGGGATAGAGAGATAGAAACACTGATAAGAGAGAAACATCATCGATCACCTGCCTCCTGTAGGCCCCCTGCAGGGGATGAAGCCTGCAACCTGGGCATGTGCCCTGACCAAGAATGGAACCCGTGGTCTCTCGGTTCCTGGCTCCACACTCAACCACTGAGCTACACCAGCCGGGCAAGGCAGTTCCATTTTTAATTTTTTGAATAGTCTCCATACTGTTTTCCATAGTGGCTGCACCAATCTGCATTCCCACCAACAGTGCATAAGGGTTCCCTTTTCTCCACATCTTTTTTTAAAAATATATTTCTTTATTGATTTCAGAGAGGAAGGAAGAGGGAGAGACAGAAACATCAATGATGAGAGAGAATCATTGATTGGCTGCCTCCTGCACAACCCCCACTGGGGATCGAGCCCACAACCCAGGCAAGTGCCCTTGGCTGGAATTGAACCCGGGACCCTTCAGTCCAAAGGCCGATACTCTATCCACTGAGCCAAACCGGCTAGGGCATCCCCATCTTCACTGACAGGTGTGAGATGGTTCTTAGTGGTTTTAATTTGAATCACTTAGAAGATTCTTAATAGCAACTTGCACCCATGGATTCTAAATATTGACTGGTAAGAATGATAAAAGAAAATCACAGAAACACTAGAATAGGATTGTACTTATGATTACATAATTTTAAAAAATTCTTTAACCATGTGATCAACTAAAACAAATATCACTCACCATCATATTTTGCTAGGACTGCCTGAACATCTGCATAGGCCTGTAATTCTAAAAGTGATTCTAGGAGATTTTCATGGATGTTCCACATGGTAAGAGGAGGAAATTCTTTCATCAACTGTATTGTAAAAGGAAAAAAATATTAAAATTACAGCAAAGGAACTCAATGGAGTTGAATCAGATTCCCTGAAATAAAAATTCTTTTGTTTCTTAACAAAACTGTGGGACTCTATCCTTAAGCAATAATATCTTTTCATAAAAACTATCAATTAAAAAACAATGATTCTACAGTAAAATAACTGGCAACTCAAACCACATTTTTAGTTTTTTGAAGAATATGAAGGTCCAGTTATCAAATTCACTTACATCTCTCATTATTTTTACTGCTTCTCTTATTCTTCCTAATTTTCTTGCACACATTGCCAATCTTCTTTTAATATAAGCCAGTACATTGGTATCTCTCCCTATTTAAAAAAAAAAATGACACAGCTATCATTTTTGTATTATGATTTTCTATTTCATTAGCATATCCATTAATTTTATTTGCTTACTCTGGCAGCTTTAATTAAAATTAAATGTGTCAGAATGGAAAAATATTAATGATTGTTGTATTTGGGTGATGAACATTAAATGTGGGTTCATTATACTGCTCTATTTGTGTATATGTTTGAAGTTTTTTATATTAAAAGCATAATATGTATATATTGAATTACTTTTACCTCCACCAAAAGGTAACCTGAGAATATAGAAAGTAATCTGTGTATACTTGACAAATGCATGTTAATATTAATATAAAAGAAACACATACAATAGGGAGAAGTAACATTAACCTATTATTTTACATTTCTGCATAAACAATCTATTATTTTAACATTATTTATTGTTTTAACTGAATAAAGATTTTAAAGACAAAATTCCCATTGGCTAGTGCAAACTTTTGCTCAATAGATACTAACTAATAAACTATAAAACTATTTCTAGAAAGAGCAAACTAATAGTTCTGTAACTATCTCAACCATATTTGAGATGATACAAGGACAAACGGCTAAACTTTTTTTATAAATTCAGTTTCATTAGTTCCAGACTGCAAAATTATATATTCTCACAGTTGTGTTTTATAACAAGCATTAATGAAATATACTGTATACATCAATATTTAGTTAGAGAGAAAACGTAAACCAAATTTTAATTTCCACAAATAAAAGATTTAGAACTTAACTGCTAGCAGATAATGCATTATGTACACATATGTCAATTTATGGCCCACTATCTGCCAAAATCATGAAACTAAAACTCTCTGGCCACACAAAAAAAGCAGGAAGCAGCAGTACTACAGATTCTAACATCTTTGGTAAAAGTGTCTCAATCATAATTGGGAGAGTATCTCTGTAAGGAGAAAGAAAGGACCTCAGTTGCTATGGCTCATAAGATCTCAAACACAACAGAGAAAAATCAACCACAGAAAGAATCCATGCCAAGTATGGCTGGTTTTTGTGCTAAAGGGGCCACTCCCTGGCACTATATAGAGATACATATAGTCTGAAGAGCAAACTAATTGATGTTCCCCTACGATTGCTTGGGGTAAGGTAAGGATAAAGGTAATAGCTGCTTGTCATTACTAGAAGGCTCTCGTGGTCCTAAGTTGTGTTCTCCAATGACCAGCCCAATTCTCACATGAAATAAATTACTATTAAGTCTTAGAGCAGCACATCTTTCAATAACAAGAGCAGATCTGTTCCCTTCCACAAGCATTCTCTAGCCAATATGTACTTTAGTCTTTCTGGCTTGTAGATATTATGAATAGATTATCACTTAGGAAAAGTATTAAGTTTATTATTGTTTATTATTGTTGTTTTGTGTTTTAAACATAAAAGTATTAAGTTTATTATTGTTGTTTTGTGTTTTAAACATAAAAGAGCCAATTGCAGGAAGTAAAAAAACAGGTAAAAATTCGTTCTTATTTGCTTACTCAGTTGGGCTTCATGCTGAGGACTTTGGTGCTGACACTGCTGCGACCGCTTATAAATCGTTTCTCCTGCCTTAAGTGCCTGCTTAAATAACTTTTCAACATCAACAATAGTTGTTGCTTCTTCCTCAGCCAGTAGAATATATGCAGAGGCACAGCTATGGAGAAAGCAAGCAAGACAATTTTAAGTAAAACAGTAAAGCAAGTATATCTCTTGGGTATGTCCCTTTGTTCTTTGTTATATTTCCCTGCCTTTCCCTACATTTTCCAACTCTTGAAGAATAAAAACAACTTCCATCAATATTTTAATTTATTAGGGGCATACTGGTATAGTCTTAATGTCTTATTTGCACATTTTTTCCTTTCCTATCTTTCTTTCCCTCCCTTTACTTTCTTTTACTTCTATATTCATTCTGATGTTATCCTGTATTTTCCTTTTGTGGAAGAGGGGAGAAAAGATATATAAAGAATTATCTAACAGTTATTCAAGGGACTATGTACTCTAGTGGTCATGCCTGCTCTTAGTCACTATGTACTTTGTAATATCCATCAAGTGGATAATGGAGGTATAGGAAAGTGTGATGTTTGACAAGAATATCACATGGCCAATTAGGCACCTTTCCAATTCCAATCAAAAACATATTCCAGGACTAGACTTTTTTCACTACACTGTTATTTCCTCTTTGTGCTGCCCCATCCTCTCTCGGCTTTATCAACAATGGCACTGCAACAAAACATCCCTTGATCTGCAGCCTCGCCTTTCCTCCTCCAGTCCTCCTCTCACCTGTCACACCCATGCTGACTCCAAGTTTCCCTTTTCTTCACCCCACCGAAACACAGATTTCTCTTTATAGCCTTTAAGTCAAAAGCTGGCTAATAAAATAACTTGTTTGAGGACAAAAAGAAAGAGAAACAGAAAGTTTCCTTTCTATTCCCAGAAATAACTAGTTCATTTCTCTTCTAGAGACATCCTAGTTCTGATTATGTAAGCATAGATTGTCCAGTATTATGGTCACTGGCCTCATGTAGTTACTGAGCACTTGAAATGTGCCTAGTCCAAACTGAGATGCACACCAGTCAGTGTATGGTCAGTGTAAAACGCACACTGAATTTTGAAGACTTAAAAGAATATAAAATACTTAATTAACAATTTATTTTTTTTTTTTTTTTTTTTTTTTTTTTTAATATATTTTATTGATTTTTTACAGAGAGGAAGGGAGAGAGATAGAGAGTTAGAAACATCGATGAGAGAGAAACATCGACCAGCTGCCTCCTGCACATCTCCTACTGGGGATGTGCCAGCAACCCAGGTACATGCCCCTGACCGGAATCGAACCTGGGACCCTTGAGTCCACAGGCCGACGCTCTATCCACTGAGCCAAACCGGTTTCGGCTAATTAACAATTTATTTTTAATGTTGAATATATTTTAAAACATATTAATATGTTGAATGTAGCTAAATAAAATATATTATTCAAGTTAACTGAATATATTTTTTTACTTTTTAAATGTGGCTACCAGAAAATTTAATGTTACATATATGATTTGCATTACAATAGGGGAGAAATTATTAATAAAAGTACAAGGTGAGCATGGAACAAAAGTGATGGCAAGATAGCAACAAAAAATTGGGGACAAGCCCTGGCTGGTATGGCTCATTTGGTTGAGCATCATCCCATGCACCAAGAAGTCGTGGGTTTGATTCCAGGTCAGGGCACATGCCCAGGTTGTGGGCTTGATCCCCAGTAAGGCGGCACGCAGAAGGCAACCAATTGATCAATCTATTGGTGTTTCTCTCTCTCTCCCTCTTCCTTCCTCTCTAAAATCAATTAAAACATATTTTTTTAAAAATTTTTTCATTGGGGACAAGACAGATCTTTCATTTGGAAGATGTAAATCATACCATTTCAGCATCCTTCAACTAATACCTTAATTTGAAGCATATAATAACTTCACTAATCAACAGAGACTTCTTCATTACATTGGATTAAATTAATCTGTCTATCCTTATGAATTAATTATTTTAGCTTCATAGTAAGTTTTGAAATCAGGAAGTAAGTCCTCTAACTTTATTCTTCTTTTACAAGACTGTTTTGGCTATTTGAGATCTCTTGCAATTCTAAGTGAATTTTATAATCAGCTTGTCCTTTCTGCAAAAAATAGCAACTGACATTTTGATTGAAATTACATTGAATTTGTAGATCAACTGGAGGAGTACTGCCATCTTAACAATATTAAGTCTTCAATCCATGAACATGGGATGTCTTTCCATTTATTTAGGTCTTCTTTAACTTCTTTCAACAATACTTTTTAGTTTTTAGTGTACAAGTCTTCTACCTCCTTGGTTAAACTTTTTTTTTTTTTAATTGATTTCAGAGAGGAAAGGAGAGGGAGAGAGATAGAAACATCAGTGATGAGAATCACTGATCGGCTGCGCCTCACTGGGGATTGAGGCTGCAACCCTGACATGTGCCCTGACTGGGAATGGAACCATGACCTCCTGGTTTATAGGTCCATTCTCAACCAGAGCCACACCAGCTGAGCTAAACTTCTTAAGTATTTTAATATTTCTTACGCTATTATAAATGGAATTGTTTTCTTATTTTCCTTTTCAGATAGTTCGTTGCTAGTATATAGAAATACAACTTATTTTTATGTGTTGATCTTGTCCCTTGCAACTTTGTTGATGTCATTTATTAGCTCTGATAATTTGTGTGTGTGTGTGTGTGTGTGTGTGTATTCTTTACAATATCCTGCATGTATTATGTCATCTGTGAATAGTGATAGATTGGTATGCTCAATAGTGTACCAAAGGTTTCTTAGGTTCTGTTCATTTTCTTCATTCCTTTATTTTTATTTCTCCTCAGACTAGGTAATCTTAATTGATCTAAATCCAGTTTACTGATTTTTTTCTGCCTGCTCAAATCTGTTGCTGTATTCATATAGAAAAATTTTTATTTTGGTGATATTTTTCAACTCTAGAATTTCTATTTAGTTCCTTTTACTTATTTCTATCTCTTTCTACCTACTTTTTAATGGTGAGGCATAATTCTCCTATTTTCCTTTAATTCTTTGTACATGGCTTCCTTTACCTTTTTGAGCATGTTTAAAATAGTTGATTGAGACCTGGCTGGTGTGGCTCAGTCAGTTGAGCATTCTCCTATGCACTGTAAGGATGCCAGTCTGATTGTCAGGCAGGGCACATATACAAGTTGTGGTTTAATCTCCAGTTAGGATGCATGTGGAAGGCGATCGATTGGTGTTTCTCACATCAATGTTTCTCTCTCTTTCTACGTCTCTCTCTAAAATCAATTAAGAACACATTTTAAAAAATAAAAGTTTATTTAAAGACTCTGTCTAGAAAGTACAAAGTCTGGGCTTCCTCAAGGACAATTTCTATTTATTTCCTTTCTTTTCTGTGTATGGGGCATATTTTGTTTCTTTTGCATGTCTTGTAATTTGTTCTTGAAAACTGGGAATTTTGAATATTATAATCTGGAAACTCTAAAAATCAGATTTCTTCTCCTCCCCAAAGTTTGTTGTTACTGCTTATTGTAGTTGTTTCTTTAGTGACTTCCTGACTTATTTTGTAAAGTTCGTATTCTCTATCATGTGTGACCAATATTGTTAAGATGGCAGTACTCCTTCAGCTTAGTGGGCAGCCAGTAAATTTCATAAAGATTGCCTTAAACACCTGGAACCAAAAACAAGTCTTTGCAGATGGCTTTGTGTGTGTTTGTGTGTGTGTGTGTGTGTGTGTGTGTGTGTGTGTGTGTGTTGGGGCACACCTTCAACATTCAATCAGCCAGTTTATAATTCTGCCTTAGCCTTCACTTTCTGTTTGTACAGAAGCTGAGAATTAGACAAACATGAGAGCTTAGGGTCTTCTTAAGCATGTACCTTGGGCAGGTGTGCAGCCTTTGAGATTTTCAGGAATATGTGGTAGCTTTTCAAAATCTCTATTTCCAAAGTATCTCATTCCCCAGCTTTCCTCCAAAGCTTTAATTTGTCTATTTTTTGCCCCAACTTTTATCCCTTGCCCCAGGCAGCAGGAACTAGTGTATTTGCCTTTAAATGTTTTAACAAATGCCCCTCCCCCCAATGTAGTTGTGTCAGTACAGGGTGAGTTCCAAATTATCCTAAAGAAAGGCAAGTCCCTTGGGCTGGTCCTTCAAATAAACAACCACAATTCTTTGAGAATTAGGTCCATTCTACTTCTTCTGGAAGTAGGAACCTATTACCAGGATTTGGACTGTTGTTTCCAAGGGTGCCACTGAACTAGGGAGTAGGGGATGGGGCCAGTGTAAGTTGAAACATTACAAAGCTCTCTTCCAGAAATTCAACTGTGTTTTTTTTTTCAATTGATTAAGCATTCTCCAAGTTGCTATAAAGTTTTGATTAGTTTCCAGCGTTTCAATAAAGTTGATTTACTGCTTTTGGAATTCCCTATACTACCATTTTTCTTCTGCTTTGGGAAGCTCTTCGTAATAAGGATAATATATCTGGGGAGAGAGGGAAGGAGGAGGAACACAGGGGACAATGCTAATTTCACATTATTCAGGAAGTATACCCTGATTAATCCCAACTGGGGCCATATTTTAGTATTAGATTAACACACATTGATCTGTCTCATTTAAATATTAAGTTGACTTCTGATTTTACATTTTGTCTTTTCAAAATATAAAGTTAATACAAAGAGCTATAAAAAAAATGCTTGTTAACATGAAAAAAAATTAAGTTAGAGCTACATTTTACTTATCTTGAATCCCCATCTCTTGCTTCCCATCCCATTAGTAACTAAAGTTCGCAGGGCTGAATGAATGCTTTAAATGAATGATTTAAACGAAAAACAAAATTGAAACAAGTGGCATAGTATTTTAGTACTCTTTAATATCAAGTATTATCACCAATTAGATCAGCACTCTCCATTTTAAAAGTATTGCTAGCATAATTTCTATTCAATGCATAGATAAGTTTACTTTCGGAAGCAAAATACATATCGATGAACATGGCAAATTTTGTCTCTAGTATGCAAAAAGAGACAGGGGATTGCTAATGACTCCAAGTATCTAAGAAACAGACAAAAGAAAACATTAAATCATTTGCCTGAGTTTCCTTCAAAACAAATTTATTTTCCATATATTTCAAACTTACTCATTGTTTAATTCTAAAGCTTGGTAGGCTGCTTTAATTCGAGATAAAGGATTTCTTTCCCTCCATGCCTTCTGCATAACTGTAGGAAAAATATTTCAAAAAGTAGATGAGATGTAAACATAAATAATCTTATGCAAAACACATGAAGAATGAGCTAGGAGAGTAAACAAAGACTTAAATAACATGTTCTTAAATGTAAGAAACAAGAAATTGAGGTGCTAGCTCACATTAACCTTATGAGAAATTTATATTAAATTTGGAAGTTTCACATATAATAAAAAGAAATATACTATTTTTCTGGTCAATTTTAATAACAACAGATAAGGTACTTAATCAATTTAATCACATTATACATGAACATTTACATACTATATGCATATAAAAATTGAGTTTGAGTGACATATTATAATCAATATGAAATATTCTAGCTCTTTATCATTTTGAAAAGGTTCTTTGGAACTGCTAGAAATATATAAAACAGTTAAAAATAAAGTCTTTGTCTAATCAATGATTCAATCTAGGAAGAATGTCTGAATTTACATTTTGTATTCAAAGGGGGGGATTAATTTAGAATATAGTACATTTAAGGAAAATGTCAGTTTCTACAAAGACTCAACAAAAGCCTGAATTAGAATCTCTCTGAAATAACAATATCAGCTATCATTTACAGTACCAAATGAAAATTTCACACTAAGTAAAGTTTCTTAAAAATTAAACAAATAAAATAGATTCATGAAACTATCTGGCCTATTTCAAAGTTGATAAGAAAAATAGAGAATCTATAAATGTTGTTTTTGGAATAAAACCCACAACTGTCCAGAAAGAATAATGTGGAAAATGTGTGAGTTTTCCTTTGGAAACAAAATATTAGTCTTGGCTTAGAAAATAAGACAGTATATTCTACTTGTGTAACAAAAATACATTTCTAATATCAAACATGTCACCAGCTAGCTGACAGCTAATGCTTCCTCAACTTGACAAACTGATGCACATTAGCACCCATCTGATAATAACCAGGTAAATAGCATTTTACTGAAACATTAAAATACAACATAAAATTAAATATAATATTAGATTTGCCATTTTTGATGGTGGGTTCTCTTCTATAAGTTACATGATACAAGTCAAATTTTGTGAATCTTTACCAATATTTTATTTTTAAATTTAAAAATGTATTTATTTAGAAGCATTCAGAATGTCAACAAAACAGCTGCAACTTTTTTGCAATTACAGAATGGTATTCAGTTAACAGAACAAGAATTATTTCATATAAACTGCATCAGAGACAACTGATGATGAAAAAATTACCATCCCCATATATAATTTGTGCTGTGCACCAACAAGAACCTGCTTTAAATTTCCATGGCAATTACACCTCCATACTGTACCAAGCAAGGTTAGTGGCTACTGAGAATATCACCAGGACAGGACTGTCTAAAAACACATTTGGTAGTGTGTTAACTATACAAAAAAGGGACACAAATCTTACACAGCCTTACATTTCCATTTTTTTCTTCAGAAGGAGTGATTTGTGTATGGGGGGCGGGTTAAATGCTTTAAAGACAAGAAAAGAAAACTACGCTAGAACCAACTTATTTAGCATCATCCTCTTCTTTTTCCTCCTCCTCCTCTTCATCTTCGTTTTCTTGCTTTTTTCTTTTTTAGTCTTAACAACTTCCTTTTTTGCCTCATCAGGCTCTTCTCTAGCTCGATATGCAGTAATACCCTTCTTGTAGTTCTCCTTCAGCTTAGCAGACTTCTTTTCATAAGGCTGCTTGTCATCTGCAGCAGTGTGATTTCATATTCCCCAGCTTCTTTGCAACATCTCCAATAAACAGGCCAGGATGCTCTCCTTTGATTTTGGAGCGATACTCAGGACAAACAAGAAAAAGGCTGAAGGAGGCCTCTTGGGTGCATTGGGGTCCTTGGATTTCCTTTTTGTTTCCCCTTTAGAAAGGATATAAGTTTTCATTTCTCTTTCATAATAGGCCTTGTCCACCTTTGCCATGTCTTCAAATTTTCCTTTCTCTTCAGCCGACATGGTCTTCCACCTCTCTGAGCACTTCTTAGAAAACTCTAAGAAGTTGACTGAAGTACTTGGGCACTTCCTCCTTGTGCTCTTCCTGGCAGGTTTGCACAAAGAAGGCATACGAAGACATTTTGCCTCTTGGCTTCTTAGATCTCCTTTGCCCATTTTCAAAAAAATTTTTTTAAATTGATTTAGAGAGAGGGAGAGAGAGAGAGAAAAAGAGAGAGAGAAGGAGGGGGAGAGAAAGGAGGAAGAGAGAGAGAGATGAGAGAGAAACATCAACTGGCTGCCTCCCACATGCACCCCAACTGGGGATCAAACCCGCAACCAGGCTATGTGTCCTGACTGGGAATTGAACCCCTACCTTTTGGTGTACCGGACGATGCTCCAACCAACTGAGCCACACTGGCCAGGAACTGCCCATGTTTAATTACTTTTCCTCAGGGAGCACACAGTCGCCAAGTGCCTGCACCCGCCCTGACACTGTCTCTATGGAGCTCAATATACTGTGATGGCGCTCTTTACCAACATTTTAAATGGTTTGGTATTCTAGTATATTAAGAATACATCTCAATTTATTTAACCAATTCTCTTTTGATGGACAATTAGATTACATCCAATTTTTTTGCACCGGGCCTCTAGTTTTTTTTACTAAACAGAAATATTGTGAAAACACATTTCAATATCTACCTTTGTATAGCCGACCAAGAAGTGGAATGGTTGGTTAAAATGTATGCATCTTTTAAAAGATTCTGAATTTATACTCCAAAATTCCTCCCAATAAAATTGCATTAGTTTACATTATTTCAGGCAGTGTAGAAGAGTGATTGTTTCCCTACTTCCTTACCAACACTGAATAATATCAGTCTTTATTAATGCATGAAAATGATCTCATTTGCATTTACATGTCTTTTATTTCTAATAAGGTCATCAAATCCAGCTTTAAGCATTTTTTCTTATTCTTTTGTTTTCAACTGCACTATCCAGCCTCTCAATATTATTCTTCACAACCAATGCAGTTCTAAGTCAAAGGGGAAATAAAGTAAAGGAAGAAAAATATGTATTTCCTTCTAAGAAAAGGTTAAGGAATAATTTAAAGCAAAATGCTGATTTAGTATTCACCTGTCCACTTTAAGAGCTCTCAATATGCTTAAAAATAACACAAGCAGTTAGCAATTCAATCAAATTTATTTATTTTCAATTTAAATAATATTCTAACATGCTAATAAACAGAAAAGACACTAGCATTTATCTCAAGATCAGAAATCACAAATATTAATGCCTACAAAGGCTAGGCAAAAACATAAATGAATGAACTAAAAAATATGCACTGTCTAAACAAGAATCACAGCTCAGGTCTAACTGATTAATGCCAAGTAGAAATGTAGGTCCAAGTATGCCATATTTTCCAAATTTCTAAAGTGTAAATCTGAATTTTAATGTTGTCTCCTAGTTTTTAAATGTTGGAAAAAAAATACCATGAAAATGAATTATCCAAAATCACTATTGGCTGGCCTTGAGGATATGTTTGTTCTCTGTTTTAGATAAATCAACAGGATGAGAACAAAATCTACAAATGTAGTAATTTCTGATGACAATATTCAAGAGAAATTTATCATATCACACATATATATACATTTGTCTGAAAAGATCAATATGGAACCAACAGTCCATTTCTGGATTAGCATTCACAGGTAAAGTCTGTCCTTGATTTTGGTCTTTAGCTGGGATTATGTGTACCTCTAGAAGTACATGAGGACCAAAGTGCAAGGACCAAAGCAAGATGCATGGTTTTAAGAGAACCAGTTTCTAAAGCCTTAACTTTATATGACTCTTTCCTATAACTAATCTACCTAAAGAATGTTCCTCTGATTGGTCTATGCATCATGCAGGTTTTCCATTCCTACCCAACATCCGCTTTCTAACTCCCCAAAAGATATATTCCTTTCTCCTACTTTGTAAAAGTAAGTCTTACTTCTCACCTATCCTGAATCTTCCCAAGGTGCATTGCTCTACAGTATAAAAATCTTCAGGTGCCAAAGGGACAATTTAAAGTTCAGGTTTGGGAGTAGCCATTTTTAATCAAGGAACCTATAATAGGGTTTCCACCTTTAACTTATTTTTTTAACAGTGAAGCTCATCATTATTCTGGCCCTTGGATACACTGAATTCAAGTATATAGTAGAGTAGGGAGGGAGTGATAATGTTTACCCAGTTCCATTTATCAGCATCCCACTCCCCTTACTATCAAAGAATGCATTCTCCTACAGGAAGGTCCCCTCACAATAAGGCCAAGAGGGCATTAGTAAGAAATAATAAAGGCAGTAGAATCTTATTTTGGCCGAGATAAGGTCTAGGCAAAGCTACAAGACTCTGAGACTCTATCTTTCTATCTTATAATCTGAATTCAGAAGAGTGGCTATCATGGGATGCATGTTAATATGTTTATCTGAATTGACAAATGAAGTCAGACTTTGTCAGAAAATAAGTCTAATTTAGTTAGTAGGATTGACAATGAGAACTCAGCCAGCCAATTCAATTATACGGAGGGCATTTTCCAAAGTTGAAAGAGCCAAATATGGAGCTCCAAGGATTTGACAAAAATATAATTAAAGTACACAATACCATTTAGAACCTTATGGTCAAAGAAAATTAATTTTTTTATTTATACTAAAAATTTATTGTGGAAAACTCATATATGTGATAAAAGACTCTCAAGCACAAAATTATCCTATTAAAATCATATGAAGCTTGGGATGGATATAAATTCCAGAACAAAAAGGACTTATATAAAATCTACTACTGTTAAAGGGTATTTATTCATGTATTTTTCAACAGATAATGGTATGTATCAAGTCATAACATTCTTGAATTACATTTAAATATAGGATAT
Organism: Myotis yumanensis; assembly: GCF_028538775.1. Classification (NCBI taxonomy): domain Eukaryota; kingdom Metazoa; phylum Chordata; class Mammalia; order Chiroptera; family Vespertilionidae; genus Myotis; species Myotis yumanensis. Next base: position 7,248,692 of record NW_027223768.1, read on the forward strand.
TCTAGTTTTATTTTCAAATTTTTATATTTATAATACGTCAAAAACCATATTCTTTGCAATTATTTAACCTTATGATATGTGAAGGGAGCCCTGGCCAGGCGGCCCAGTTCATTGAAGCATCATCCCATACACCTAAAGGTTTCAGGTTTGATTCCCAGTCAGGGCACATACCTAGGTTTCAGGTTGGAGCCCATGCCCTACAGGAGATAACCGATTGACATGGATGTTTCTCTTTCTCTGCCTGTCTCTGTCTTATTCTTCCTCTCTCTAAAAACACCCTTCGGTGGATTTTTCTTTTTTTAAGTGAAAAGGGATACATCGTTTTTCAAAATTCTCTTAGGAGGTATGTGAACAAAAATGTTTTAGGACAACAGCTTTAGTGGACAGCCATGGTTGCTACACTTTTGCCATTAATGTAAACATTAAGCATATAAACATAAAGCAATTGCTTTTTCAACTATTTACAATTAAACCCTTTAATGTAAGAATACTGAATATCCTAGGGTTTCCTGCTATCACCCATCCTTAGTATATTTAATCCAGCAAAGAGATATCACAATGAACTCACTTCAATGCTGGAAAATTGGCTATTTTTCAGACCCTCGTTATTGGTGATCTTTTTCTGCCTGTCGATGTGATGAGTAATAGTGGCAATGTGGCAGTAGTTTAGTGGTTAAGAGCTAGACTTGAATTTGAAACTTAGCTTTATCATTTAACTAGAGGCCCGATGCACAAAATTCGTGCAAGAGTAGGCCTTCCTTTCCCCAGCTGCCGGCACTGGCTTCCCTCCGGCACCCAGGACTCGGGCTTCCATGGCAGCCTCGGCTTCCTCCGGAAGGACGTCCAGTCTAATTAGCATATTATGCTTTTATTATTATAGATAGCTAGATGACTTAGGCATGTTACTTGATTCCCCTTTACCTCTGGTTCTTTTTTTTTTTTTTTTAATTGATTTCAGAGAGTAAGGGAGAGGGAGAAAGAGATAGAAACATCAATGATGAGAGAGAATTATTGATTGGCTGCCTCTTGCATGACCCCTACTGGGGATCAAGCCTGCAACCGGGCATGTGCCCTTGATTAGAATCGAACCCAAGACCCTTCAGTCCAACACTCTATCCACTGAGCCAAACCAGCTAGGGCTACCACTGGTTCTTTATTTTTAAAATAAGGCTGATAATAGTACCTATCTCATAAGATGATTAGTACATTTATATAAATTTCTTAGAACAATGCTTGGTGCATAATAAGTGCTTTACAAGTGTTAACTATTATTAGTGAAATTGCTGAAGACATCTGTGACACCAACACCACTCATTCATTCATACTTTCATCAGATAATAAATATTAATATTTACAGTATGCCAGGCACTGTGCCAGACGATAGGAATTCAAAGATGATGGAATATAGTACCTGCTTTCCAAAGTTTCATACCCTATTAGGGAGGACAAGCATTAAAGCAACACAAGAACATTAACAAATAATTGTTTGTGGTTAAAATTGTTTCACTGAGGTTTGAACTAAGCACTGTAGAACTGCAGAGAAGAAAGAAGATCCCAGAGAAGACTTTCTAGAGAATGTGACTTTTAATTTGGAGCCTGAAGGATAGAAAGAAGCAGAAGGATAGATAAGGAGGAAAAGGGCATTCAAATTAGAAAGCTAGCCGTACATTTAAGAGTCTCAATATTTTTTCTATAGAGAAGAGCTTAGAGAGAATTAAACAGACATTTCTATGATCTTCCACCACTTTAAATGCATCTCTAACTTATAACTGGAATAAAATTATGTCCCATTTTTCTCTACATGCCATGCCCCAATGTTTATACTTTATCTTACTCTTTTCTCGTATGTATAATTGCAGGTGTTAATTTTCCAGATCAAACTGGGTACATTTTTCTCTGCATAAGCAGTTGCTGCATTTTATCTGAAAGATTTTTTAAAGTAATAGTAGAAGCAATATTTTAATAAAATAAATTCTTTATAAGAAGGAAAAGTAGTGTAACAGCCTAGTTTACAATCATAATTAGTTTCAATTTAATCTGGCTTTCTTATCAATAATGCAAACAACTCCAAGTCAAATAACTTTGTATATTATAATAAATAACTATAAAAAGCTTTAAAAATAATCTTCATGACCACTGCTTATCCCACGAACAGAGACGACACATACCTGTGTCTGAAGGACGTAAAAAGTCTGTGTCACAGGTGAAAAAGGTCTGATGGTCCTGAGCTGACAAATTCATGTCATAGTATGTAAGTGGCTCTTTACCAGTCACCCAAGTGAGTCTTTACCAAAACAAAAGAAAATATGTAAATCAAACATGAGAGAGTATTGATTTGCTATAACAGACACTATTTAAAATTCAAACATATGCTGCTAAAAATTCCATTTCAGGATGTTTTAAAAGCTTATTATAATAAATAAAACAAAAGAGATAACCTATACAAACTACTTAGAGTAGAACAGAACATAAAAAATGAAAAGGGAAAGGCTAGACTATTCAACAAACACTGTTTCAAAATTGGATTTGAAGGGATAAGACAATTTGCCTCAGATATATACCTTTTTAAGTATACTTCAGTACATTTTCAGTAAGTTAGAATGATTAAAAGTAAAAGTACAAAGAAAGAAGAAAACACAGGTTGATTTTTACTAGATATCAAGATGGTAAAGGGCTTTCAAAGCATAAAAGCAAAGAGGAACTTTTCTCAGTTGTGACTAAATTAAAAATTTAAACTTTCATATTCCCCCAAGACTCACAATAGCACGTTAATAAATGCATTTTAAAATGTGCAATCTCATTAGTCATTAACAAATAGCAAATTAAAAGAAATAATTTTTACTTTCACCTATTAAATTGGCAAATATGTATATATTGTAAGGTGGGAATATGGACTCACACATACTGCTGGTATCATGTAAATTGGCATTTATATTTCTGGTTCTAGAAATCAATTAGGCAATTTCTTTCAAGAATCTTAAAAATATTTACACCTACCTAGGGGATGAGTATACTAGTATATTATATTATACTATCCTCTCTACTTTTGTTTATTTTTCAAATTTTCCATAATCAAAATAAGATTAAAGGGAAGGGGAAAAAACTGTTCACACCCTTTGATCCAGTAATCCCAGTGCTACAAATCAACTCTAAGGAACTAATCATATATGTGGTTAAATATTTATATAGAGAGATATCCCTCTAGTGTAAATGTTAACAGTGAAATCTGTGACCCAGACAGGCAAGCAGTAGAGAAGGTATGGTAAATACAAGTACTAAAAATCATGTTTTTGAAGAAATTCTGTGGGAATGTCACACATTGTGATGTTGAAGTTTTGATTCTATACATGCATATAGAAGAGAGACTGGATGGAAATACTAATAATAATTATTACTTAGTGGTAAAAAGAGGTGATCTTTACTTTCTTTTTCATACATCTCTTTGTTTTCTTCCCATTTCCTACAATGAATATACGTACATTTTATAATCTGAAGAAAAAGCACTTTAAAAGCACATTGTAAATATTATTTATATAAGTACTAAAGATGTTAAGTTATTTTATAGTATGAGTTGCCTTGTTATTTAATGTTTTTAGCTACTCTGCAAGAAATTATCATAAAGAGAAAAAGGAAAAGAAAATTCTTATTCACTTAACAGTTTTGCTATCCATTCTAAAACAGTGGTTCCCAAACTTATTTGGCCTACCGCCCCCTTTCCAGAAAAAATATTACTCAGCGCCCCCTGGAAATTGATTTTTTTTTCCATTTTAATAGCAATTAAACAGAAAGATATATGTATTAATGTTTCTACCTTTTTCGTAAAATATAGTGAAGAAAGGTGTAAATTAGAAACACTGAAGTTTGAAATTATGAAACTATTTATTGAACTCAGAATAGAAAGGTAATACAAAGAAAGTTAAAACAAATGCACCTGTGGCCATCACTGCCCCCCTGGATCGCTGCAGCGCCCACCAGGGGGCGGTAGTGCCCACTTTGGGAATCACTGTTCTAAAACCATAAAAAATTATTTATTAACAATCTACATTATTCCCAAAATGATTTAAAGCAGTTAAAAATATAATGTATAATATACTATATAATAAAAGCCTAATATGCTAAGTGTCCGGTCATCTGGTTGGCCATTCAACCAATTAAAGCGTAATATGCTAAGACCGCTCAACCGCTCACTATGACATGCACTGACCACCAGGGGGCAGATGCTCCAACCAGTAGGTTAGCTTGCTGCTGGGGTCTAGCCGATCAGGACTGAGCAAGACAGGCCGGAAATGTCCTGGACCCCTCCCGCAGTCCCTCCCTGGCTGGCCAACCTCCCGCATTCCTCCCCAACCCCCATCATGCACCAGTGGGGTCCCCTGGCCTGACCTACGCCCTCTCACAATCCAGGACCCCTCAGGGGATGTTGGAGAGCCGGTTTTGGCCCAATCCCGCAGGACAGGCCAAGGGACCCCACTGGTGCATGAATTCGTGCACTGGGCCTCTAGTCTAGTGATGGCGAACCTTTTGAGCTCAGTGTGCCAGCATTTTGAAAAACCCTAACTTAACTCTGGTGCCATGTCACATATAGAAATTCTTTGATATTTGCAATCATAGTAAAACAAAGATTTATATTTTTGATATTTATTTTATATATTTAAATGCCATTTAACAAAGAAAAATCAACCAAAAAAATGAGTTCGCATGTCACCTCTGACACGTGTGCCATAGGTTCGCCATCACTGCTCTAGTCAATAAGGTAAACTAGAAGTAAATTAAAAACACTAAGTAAAGTAAAAACTAGGATTGGGCCATAAAATGGAATCTGGAATGAGGCTAACATGAAATATATACACTTGCTAAGGGTTAGCTACAATATGACCACACAATTATTATCATTGCAATTTAGACTTTTACATTAGGATAAACTAATCATTCAAAGAAGCATACATGTTCTTGATACTAAGAAAAGAAACTTCTCTTTAAAACCTTCATGAAGTAGACACTGTAAAATATAACAAAGAATAGCCTAAAACCTTTTTTAATAAACACAGTGAAAAGTTCAAGGATCTGTCTCTTGCAGAATCCCTTAATACAGACTAGTGGCATCTCTCATAAAAGCCTAGCTCTCACTTCCCAGGACTGACTGTCCTACACTATCAAGTCCTTAAGCACAAAGATTATTACTTAATCATTTAGTATCCCCATCATTTTACACAGTGCTCATACATAACAGACACATAATGTTTCTTGTTCAATGAATTAAATAACATGCCCAGTCTATCTCCAGGTAAAACACAGCCCTTCTCAAAATAAAAGTAAACTGTCCTAACCGGTTTGGCTCAGTGGATAGAGCGTCGGCCTGTGGACTCAAGGGTCCCAGGTTCAATTCCGGTCAAGGGCATGTATCTTAGTTGCGGGCACATCCCCAGTAGGGAGTGTGCAGGAGGCAGCTGATGGATGTTTCTAATTCTCTATCCCTCTTCCCTCCTCTCTGTAAAAAGTCAATAAAATGTATTTTTTAAAAATAAATAAATATTTAAAAGTAAACTATCTTTGGTCATAAGTTTCAAAAGATGTTTTCTCATTTAGTGTATAAACCAGGAGAGAAATGGATACAGTAGAGCACGTAGAAAATGGCAATATAGCCGAAGCCGGTTTGGCTCAGTGGATAGAGCGTCGGCCTGCGGACTGAAAGGTCCCGGGTTCGATTCCGGTCAAGGGCATGTACCTGGGTTGCGGGCACATCCCCAGTAGGAGGTGTGCAGGAGGCAGCTGGTCGATGTTTCTCTCTCACTGATGTTTCTAACTCTCTATCTCTCTCCCTTCCTCTCTGTAAAAAATCAATAAAATATATTAAAAAAAAAAAAAAAAAAAAAAGAAAATGGCAATATAAAATACAATATAAAAGTACTACACCCTGGACTGTGGCACAAATGAAATTCATATTCACATTCAGATTGATATTTTCTAGTGAATGCTCTAATAAATTTTGAAATCGAGCACATATGCACAGGAATATACTGACATTTGTAATTTTTTCTTAATCTTATAAATTCTTTGAAAAGGCTTTCAGCCATAAACCAGGGGTCAAATGTATACTTATTATGCATTATGAACACTATTATAATAAGTACTATCAAGATGCTGCCAACTAAACTGTTAATCATTTTATCTTACTAGTATATATCAGTATCTCCAACTAAAAGGGCTATGATATAGTTATAAAAACAAGTGTTTCCATAATACTTTTACTCTAAAACCAATGCTGTAATTATACTGAAAGCAAAATGTATTACCTCCTATATTCTGCTCCTCTGAAAAGGTTTAGAGGGTTTCTCCATACCTTGCATTCTAAAAAACAAAGGAGAAAAGGGAGGAAGTGAGACAATTTAATCAAATGCTGTTAAACCTTAATTCGCCAACATTTATTATATAGTCACTGTATACTAAGTACAGTGCTAGCCACTGATAGCACAAAGATAAGTAAGGCATGGATCACCCTACTGTCACGGAGCATACAATTAAATCTAGTCATTCCCTTATTACTGTCTTCACAGCATTTGGTTCATAATTCAATTATAGCACTTACCATATTATAATGTGATTATCTGTTTGGTTTTAAGTTTCTCCCTTTTATTTCTTTTAAATGATTTATCGATTTTAGAGAGAGAGGAAGAGAGAGGGAGAGAAACATAGACGTGAGAGAAACATCGATCAACTGCCTCCAGCATGCCCCCTACTGGAGATGGAGCCAGCCACCCAGGCATGTGCCTTGACCAGGAATCGAACTAGGAATTGAACTGCCAACCTCTCGGTACATAGGGAGGATGCTCAGCCAACTGAGCCACACCGGCCAGGGCCCTTTTTTTTTGTAATTGATTTTTGTTTGAGAGAGTGAGAGAGAGGAAGGGAGAAAGAGAGAGAAACATTAATTTGCTATTCAACTTATTTATGCATTTATTGGTTGACTCTTGTATGTGCCCTGACTGTGGGGACTGAACTCACAACCTTGATGTATGGGGATGATATTCTAACCAACTGAGCTACCCAGCCATTATTTGCCTTTTTAATTGTGTTGACTTGAACTCAACCCTGAGAGTGGGGACTTAAATTTTGTGCCCAGGCACCTGACATACTTCACCCTAGTCCCAGTACTGCAAAATTGAGCTGATGGTATAAAATCAATGGTGGGTAAAACTGCTAGTACTTTAGCCAGAGTCAAGGCAGCGACAACAAATCATACTGGTTGTCATTGGATTCGTTACTGGCTAGCCCAGTAAAACAAGGCAATACCAAGTATGAGGATTGTCCTCCTGGCCTAATCTCCTTCCTGCTGATTGGACTGTGGATATGATAGGTGGAGCCAGAGTGGCTGTCTTAGACCACAAGGCCAAACTGCATTTGGAGACGGCAGGCTAACAAAATAGGAGTCTGGGTCTCTGATGATCCTCACTCTCTAGATCGATATATACATGGATAGACAAACTTCTCTCTATTGTTGTGAGTTTCTATCTCCCACAGCTAAACACAACCTTAACTATACAGCTCTAAAGACTAACTATATAGCTCTGAAAACATTAGATAAGTAATCACCTGACACATTCTGTCGGCTGTTTTCACTTTCTCTGCTGCTGGAAAGAGAAGCTGGCTCTGACATGCTTCTTTCTGTTCCTCCCATCAATGGTCGCAAATGGTTTACCGACACTTGCTCAATAAAAGATGTACCATGTTTATGGAAGTACCACCATTCAAATATCTATGACAAACAGAAAACATCTTTCATTTAATACAGAACTAATGAGCAGATATGAGCTCAAATTAAAACATTATCTCAAGATGTTCCTTCAATTCAGCATTTTAAATGTACTCTCCTTCCAAAAAAATAAGCCAAATATAAGATTACCCAATAACATATGTGAGCAAAAGTGAAATACTTCTTTCATAGCTTTGTCATGAAATTTAGACAAGCTTAGGCAAAATGAAAAGAAATACATCTGTAAATAAAGCATTAAAAACAATAAAAAGGTTTAATCTATAGATTGTTATATTACATTGTCATTTTATCCTATCTGTAGCATAATTGAAAAAAAATAAGTTTGAAACAACTAGCATGATGGATTGACTAGGTTTAGAATGCCCCCATTTGACTCCCAATTTTGCTATCTACTTATTAGCTTTGTGCTTTGGGCAAGTCACTTAACTGCTAACCTCTCAGAACATCAAATCTACTAAATATGGTTAATAAGAATTATAATTTCAAAGGCAAAAAAAAAAAAGAATTATAAGTGTCCCTTGAGAAATAAAGTACTATTCCAGTATTTTACAGTATTATCAATGTAGGTTAAGGATCAGGTTGATTCCAATTTTGGACCATTTAAAAATCAGAATATTCACTTTTTTCTGTTTCCATGGTTTATCACTATTACAAAAAGAGGAATCAAAAGAAGCTCTTTGTGCTGAATTAGCAGAAAGTTTCACATTTGAACACTCCAACTTTCTCAATTCCCTTTGCCTGACTCTTTTGGGTTACAGCTTAAATGACACATCATTGGGGAACTTTTCCTGATTCACAAACAGAAAGCTGTACTCCCATTGGATCTTGTTATTATCCTTTGATAGTAATCGTTTCACTTGTAATAATTAAACAACTGATTTTGTTGCTATCTTTCAAGCACCCAAAGAACACTACCCCTTTAGGAAGGAGTAACACAATCGCACAGCTAGCTTCCTCATTCCCTTCCTTACTAAAGAATCACTATTTCAGTGAGGCCTTCCCCAACTTCCCTGTATAAAATGTCAGCCTTCTCCTCTGACACTTCATATGCCTTTTTCTGCTTCATTTTCTCCTTTAGCACTTACCACTAATAGTAAGAACACACTATTTGTTTTACTTATCTTTTATTATATATTGCTCTAATATAATATAAGCTCCACAAGGATTTTTTCCCGTTTTGTTCATTGCTATAAGCTCAGAAACACTGTGTGAAACCCTCTAGGTACTAAATTTTAAAAATGTCAAATGAAGCAATGTCCATAATCACCTGTAGATCACATTTCGTGAGGACAGAGCTGTGTTTATCTGCTTACCATGGTATCCCCAATATCTAAAAGAGTGCCTCAGAGATAAAAGGCTATTTATAAATATTTGTTAAATGAATCATCAATCAATCAGGGACTGTATAGATTAAAACTGTTCAAATGACTAGTAACTAGTTTTCTATATTCTGACTGTAAAATAACTTTAATACCTTCCTTCTCTTGTTTGTGGACCACCTTCCCTTACAAAGTCAACTGATAGACTATTCTCTACCCTGTAGCAGACAAATGTGCTGGTATTACTTTACTTAAAGAATAAACAAACATATCCACACTACTTAAGAGACTACAATCTCTTTAAAAACTATTTTGCTATGATCTGTGAGACAGAGAGAGGTATCAGTTTTTAAACCTTTAAGAATGTTATTTTTTGCTTCAGTAAACAACAGAACAAACATGTTAAAAAGATGCCAAAAGTATGATGTCATTTTGTACACTGCAGCCCAATTACTCCATGGACCAAATGCTGTAACATTTATAGGACAGTGCTAGGAAATCAAGGGGCAGAATTTTTTCTATCATGCCACTAATGTCTTATGCTCAGTCTATAATGGCTTTTCCTGCTTTCTTTTACTGAGTTAGCAGGCAGTTAATCACCACCAAATATAGCCCCAGATTGGCTTCTTTTACTAAGAAATGGGATGAAACTTCTTTAAAACAACCAAACGAAATCACAAAGCAGAAGTTACTCATGTGACAGAAAAGACAAGATTTATATTACATCAGTCAGGGACATTAATCATAAAAGCAACAATGACAAAATGTCTGTCCTTCACTATATGAAGTGTTGGCAGTTTTTTAATTAGTTAACATGTTAGTTGTCGTGTGTTTTTTTTTGTTTTGTTTTGTTTGTTTTTTAATATATTTTATTGATCTTTTACAGAGAGGAAGGGAGAGAGATAGAGAGTCAGAAACATCGATGAGAGAGAAACATCGATCAGCCGCCTCCTGCACATCTCCCACCGGGGATGTGCCCGCAACCCAGGCACATGCCCCTGACCCAGGCACATGCCCCTGACCGGAATCGAACCTGGGACCCCTCAGTCCGCAAGCCGACGCTCTATCCACTGAGCCAAACCGGTTTCGGCCATGTTAGTTGTTTTTATTTACCTTTTGAGTCAACTTCTTAACACAAATGAGCAATAATAATTGCTAATACTTACCAAGCACTGTGCCAAGTTCTTTACATGCATTAATTCTCACAACAACTGATTTCAGAAAGAACATCTATTCCAGCTTTAAATAACTAGCTCTGGTTCACACCATCCATACTTGGTAGAGCTAGGATTCTTACTCAGGTTTACCTGACTTCAGAGGTTCTAACCATTACACAGACTACCTCCGAAACATACCACAGTGTATGTATATATGTAAGTGTGTGTGTATACACACAAGTTTGGTAAGTCCAGGTGGTGAAAGAAATTATAAACATAACCTTTGCTAATGAAAACTCATCAATTTTGCAAGAGCGATGACAAAATTTAACCTTTAAGATGTTTCCTAATTTTAAAACTTTGGTTTAGCCCTAGCCAGTTTGGCTCAGTGGATAGAGCATCAGTGTGCGGACTGAACAGTCCCTGGTTCAATTACAGTCAAGGGCATTGTACCTCAGTCGCAAGCTCGCCCCAGCCCTTTTTGGGACACGCAGGAGGCAACCAATCACCGTGTCTCTCTCACAGTGATGTTTCTGTCTCTCCCTCTTCCTTCCACTATCTCTAAAAATCAATGAATAATATCCTCAGGTGAGGAGTAACAAAACAAAACAAAAAAAAACTTTGGTTTAAAAAGATCATATGTATCCCTTCTGGGTAGCTCAATTGGTTAGAGAATGTGCCAAGTTGCGGGCTCAATCCTTAGGGCACATGCAAGAATCAACCAATGAATGCATAAATAAGTGGAACAACAAATCGGTGTTTCTTTCTCTTTTCCTCTCTAAAAATCAATCAATAAATAAGATTTAAAAGATAATATATAACATATATATAAATTTCCCCTTATAAATCAGGAGATTAAGACTCAGAATTTAGCCCTAACCAGTTTGGCTCAGTGGAGAGAGCATTGGCCTGCAGACTGAAAGGCTCCAGGTTCAATTCCAGTCAAGGGCATGTACCTTGGTTGTGGGCACATGCCCACAGTAGGAGGTGTGCAGGAGGCAGCTGATCGATGTTTCTCTCTCATCAATATTTCTAACTCTCTATCTCCCTCCCTTCCTCTCTGTAAAAAATCAGTAAGATTATTTTTTTTAAAAAAGGCTCAGAATTTATGTGATTTGCCCAGTTATAAGCCAGTAAGTGGCAGAGTCAAGACTTAAAACCACATCTTCTAGTTCTAAAACCAATGCTTTTTCTATTACATCAGCTGTTTAAAGATCATTTATTTTCTTTATTTTGACTCATACTGTATTGACTAAATATGCTTAATTATGAATGGACTTTATAAATCAATAACATTTTGAGGCTTACTGGTATATTAACCCATAGTTTTCATCCTGAATTCCTCAATAACTTTTTTTAAGTCAAGAGGAAAATCCCTTTCTTGTCTGGCATTTCACTTTAACAAAATGGTCAAGTGTTAGTCCTTCTAAAAAAAAGACAAAACCAAAACACTCCAATACAAATGCTGTTATTTCTACTATAGCTGGAGAGCACCACCTAGAGATGAGAAAAAAGTACAGAAAAATTCCTTGGCCATGCACACCATAATACTTCCTAAGATTTGTATGTGTAGCAATACTTTTCCAAAGTTTCTTCCATTACTAGGGATGGTAACAAAAAGTATAAACTTGAAAAAAAATTTTGAATTAAAAATGCAAGCTGGATGAAATAAGACAAGAAAAAGCTGAATTAAAGTTAAATTGACTTCTTTATTGTAGGACTTCTCAGAATAACAATAGCCCAAATTCATTAAATGTTCACTCTGTATGAGCTACCAGTTTGTTACTTTTACACACCTTACCTCATTTAGTCATCATAATCCTATGAAGTAGATACTATTATTACCCCCCAGTTTACACTTGAGAAAACTGGGGGATAGAAAAGTTAATTAACGTGCCCTAAGTCACACCACCAAAGTGAGGGTTAACCTGACTGAAATCCTGCTCTTAAACACTCCAGAGAAGATAACTGGCAACCTATAGGCTGAATTCAAGACACAGATAAATTTTTAGTTTGTCCAATGCTGCCAACATTAACATATTGTGAGATTTTATATAAAAACTTGTGTATCCAGGTTCTCTTGGGATTATTTGGAAAATCTGGTAATAATGGTCCACAAGTCTACATGGCAACAATCAGCTTTAGCCCTTCCTAGAAGTAGCATGCATTGTCCAGTCTACCCAGTGTTCAAAGTAAGAATTCAGTTCTTACACTGTGCCCATTTCACTCATTGTTGTTACCAAGATGGGCCCTGCAAGCATTTAAATGCAATTCACCTCTCAATCCCCTACATAATGTAAGTCTTTTATACACAACTGCATACTGTCAATCTCTAAAAGTGGAGAGGAGATGCGGTGGCTTTTTCAAGATACTGAACACATTTTGAGGATGCTGATCTACACGTATTTATAATTATTGTAACTGTATAAAGAGTTGTGCTCTTTAGATAAATACAAAAGCATGAAGGAAATGGAAACTACTTACAAATATTAGTCCTGATATCAAAGAACATGTCCCTGTAAGTGCCACATAGAATTTGGACGTCAGTGAATTTAAAAATACTGTCACTGCCAAAAGGAAAAAAAAAAATCAAAGTTTAAAAAAAAATGCAAATTCAAAGTACTCAAGTTACAAATATGCAGGTGTCTTTACAAGTGGGGGAACATAAGTGGATTAATATCTAGTATGACATTCATTTGAGAAAGCTGTAATTTTTTAAAAGCTACTTTCACGTCCCATCGTATGCTACCCTCAAAAAAAAAACAAAAAAAACTTGCTTTTCCGTGGCCGGGTAGCTGGGCTGGTGGAGTAGCGGGGCTGGTGGAGGAGCTGGGCGGTTAGAGCAGGGAAAACAGCCCAACGAGAGTAGCAACAAACGGAGAGCTCCCTCCCCGCACCTGACTCAAAGTCTGGGCCAGACTCTTCAAATAAACTGTCTCATAAATACTTTGGATTTTAGACATAAAAATGCGTAATACTTCACTAGTCTCATCTAAATGGTGTACCTGGTTAACACGTAGGAAGATAAATGACACACTTTCACTGAGTGGAGTAACCACCAGTGGGCACCTCATTAACCGGTTACAGAGACCGCCGCATTGGCTCCACCAAACCGGGTAGGAAGGCCCAGTTATTTAGCATGTTTTTGTGTTCGCTGTATCTGAATGTATATAATAACTATGTTCAAAAAAAAAAAAAATCAAAACCATTTCGGAGCATTATCCCAGCATTCCGTGCCATCTCATGGGACAGAAAGGGGGGCATTTAAACTGCAGTCGCGACCTAACAGGGCTGCTCCCACCCGGGCCGAGGCCGAGGCCGCCGCCCGGGCCACGTGGCGAGCTGTCCGCCGACGTGGCGAGGGCCCACCGCCGTGTGGGGCTCTCTCTCCCTTCACTACCTGCATTTCTCTAGTTTATTCCCGAAGGTAAAGCCCTAACAACGAACAGACCAAAAAAAAAAAAAGTCTCACGAAAACTTTGTGCTGACAGAACTATTTAAAACACGAGGGCGGTTGGCCAGGATCCGGGGCCTCACACACTCGAGTAGAGGAGCGCTCGTCTTCGTGGGCTCGGCCGGGCACGGCCCGGGGAGCGGCGGGCGGGCGGGCGGGCGGGCGGCTGGCAGGCCCGATTTTCCCGGGATCCTACCAATGGCGGGGGTTGTGTGTCTAAGTCCTGCATCCCGGTCTGCGAGGGCCCCGGTCGGTCCCGTCAGGTGGCGGCTCCGCCCCGGGGAGACGCGGGCAGCAGGGAGGCGGACCTCGGGTCCGGGAGGAGCCGGTGGCCACGGCCCGGCGTTGACAGGCGGCGTCGGCCCCAGAGAAAAGAAACCCACGGAGTCGCCGCGCGCCGCCGCCTCCTCCTTCCCCGGAGCCCTCCAGGGACCACTGAACCTCTGCCCTTTGGCCTTTGACCCCCTAATATCCCCCCCCCCCCCCCGCCCCGGCACACACCCCCCGCCCCAACCCAACCCAACCCCCGGGGAAGTCTGGGCCTCTCACCCGCGGCCACATTCTCACACAGCCTCAGCGGGACCCTCAGAGCGTAAAGCAGCCCCAGCCCCACCACGAACCACAGCGAGGCCCACGTCCCCACCAGCCCGGCCCGCAGCCGCTCCCTCCAGCCAGGCGGCGGGCTTGGGCCAGGAGCGGGTGCCTGAGGAGAGGCCGCGGCCGCCGCCGCAACACCCGGCCCGTCGCCGTCCGCCATCTTGGCGCTCCCTGGGCGCCGACGCTGGGAGGGAAGCCGGGCAGGAAGCCGGGCGCCGGGAATCCTGGGATAGTGGCGGGCCTGAGGCTGGCCGCTGGGAAGGCCGAGCGCCTCGGGGGTCCGGGACCGAGGTTTGCAAGGTGAAGGAGCGTCCCTGGGCGGGGGCTACCTGCTCCTTCCGAGGGCGGCCCGGGGCGGATAGCAGCACCTCCTCCGGAGAAACTGGGCTGGGATGTGACCCCGGAGTGAAGTGATTTCGCTTCCATGCGAGTGAGGGTCACCCTTCGCCCCCATTTCCTGGGCTTTGAGAAGCCACCGGCCCAACAGGGACCGAGCAGCACTTAGCCCCTTGGACGGGGAAAACTTAGAGGAGTAGCAAGTGCTGTTTGGTCGGATGGGGCTCGGGCGCCAAGAACAGTCGAGACCCACTCCCCGCGTCCCGCAGATGAGAGGGGAAGTGAATGTAACTCAGTGAGGACGGCATTAGACTTAAAATCACTTCAAGCAAAGGCGACTGACTTCCCGGCACGGGCGCTCCGAGCCGTTCCCGCCCCGCCCCGGCGCCCGTCACTGACTGGGTGCCCTCCCGGCCCGCGTTTCCGGGTGGGCCCTTCCGCCGGCCCCCGCGGCGATGCCGTCACTCAGCTTCCTTCCCGGCCTGCCTCGCGCCCGGCCGTGCTGGGCCAGAGCAGCCCAAGATGGCCGACTTCGAGGATCGGGTGTCGGATGAGGAGAAGGTAAGGGGCGCGCCTCTCTCTCACCTCCCCCCGCGCCAGCGGTGAGGGGCCCGGCCCGGCCGCCGTGGGAAGCCCCGAAGGGCCCCCCGGGAGGAAGAAGCCGCTCAGCCCTGCAGGCGTCCGCCTCCCGCGCTCGGGACGCTTTCCTCCCGAGGGTCTTCCCCCTGGCGCCCCGTGGCCCCAGTTCCCCATTTCTCAACTCTCTTCCTCCCGGGCCTGCGGCACAGCCCGCTGGCCTTGCTGCCAGAACAGAGACTTTTCCCTTATGGAGTCGTGGCTGCGGACTCGCCTCTGTAATTGAGAG
The DNA here is from genome assembly GCF_028538775.1 of Myotis yumanensis. NCBI lineage: Eukaryota > Metazoa > Chordata > Mammalia > Chiroptera > Vespertilionidae > Myotis > Myotis yumanensis. The sequence continues at coordinate 7,264,191 of NW_027223768.1, forward strand.
AGGGGACGATGGTGATGTCGCGACCTATGAAGCAGCAGTTGGACCGCCTTGAGCTGTTGGGGCTCAGCCCGTCCCCCCACCCCCACCCCACCCCACCCCACCCCACCCCACCCTCCTCGTTAGCCAGGATTGAGGCTTGTTTAGGGCGGGTCACTTCCTGGTCTGGTGGCCCCTTCACTTCCCTTCCGCCCCTCCTTCCCCTGGAAGTGATTCTGCTGTCACGACTCCTGGACAAAGCGGTCCCTCCGTGGTGCCCGCCTCTCCCCGGGTCCCAGGAGCTGGTCTGTCGGCAGTGACCCCCGTGGGAGCCTCCGGGCGCCGGATGTGAGCACCATCTTCCCTGCAGACGCTCCCTGGATCGCCTGGGTCTACCCCGGGCCCCGCCGGGACTCCATCCCTTACGTCTGATAATAGTTGAAAAATGGTTTTCGGTTTCTTGTTAACCGATTAAGATTCGCCAACGGGTTTTTGTGTGGGTGTTGTGTGTTTTTTTGTGGTTTTTTTTTAAACTCCAGAAAGGTTTTATAGAGCACGTAAACCTCAGGGTAACGCGTTCAAGCCTGGGCAACAGCATCGTGCCGCCTCTGATGCTCCCCTGCGATGTCTGATTACAGTGGAGTTTGTCAGTGTGTAATTTGTGTGCTGCTTCCTTCAAAAGTGTCTTAAATGCAAGAGCATATTCTATGTCAGGTGGAATAACTTTTTCTTTTTCTGACAGCTGCGCATCTTTCTTAACAGCTTGTCAGGCTTTTCGGTAACTATGAGATTTTAGGGCCTGCGGAAATTAGAATTATTTCATTAGGTGACGAACTTTATATCTTTTTAACAACTTACTGTGTGTGTGTGTGTGTGTGTGTACATACATACACACCCTACACATACACATGTATATATATATGTATGTGTATATATATATTTCAGAGAGGAAAGGAGAGGGAGAGAGGGAGAGAGAGAGAAACATCAGTGATGAAAGACCATCATTGATCGGTTGCCTCCTGCATGCCCCTTCAGTCTGCAAGCTCTATCCACTGAGCCAAACCCGCTAGGGCAGTTGACTCACTTTAGGACAAGAATTATGTCTTTTGTTTCCTATAGTGGCGTGCAAACACGCTTGAGTGCTTTGTAAATGTATTTCAGTTCTTCCTCTCTCTCTTTTTTTTCAATAAAAAGATTGGGATGGTGGAGGGGACTATTTATGCTCCAGGAGTCCTCTGCACAGAATGATTTGACACAGTATACCTACATATGGCATGCCATTTTGAAATACTGAGGAATGTGCTAAACACTCACAAGCCATTGAACAGCACTTTAGCGTTAAATGTTCTCGTTCTTGGAAATTCCCATAAACATATAAGTTTGGGGAGGGAGGAAGCATTTTATATGAACTTGTGCTGGAGAGAAAACTAATAAATGCTTTTTCTAAGGCAAACAGTTATGATTCAGATGAAGTTAGATTACAGTGAAAAATCATAGGATAACAAAATATTTTTTAGTCCAACTAATGGGTCACTTATTTTAAGCAAAAATATTGTTACAACAAAATATCACTAAGTATTTGAATAACAATAAACAGTAAACTTTGAAGTTTATTGTGCCCAAGTAATAACTACATTTACCAGTGCTGTCAGGTTTTTGTCTTTGACACTGAGTTAGAATGCCTTTTTAATTAAATTTGGAAAATATATGTGTATTTCAAAGTGCAAATAAAAATCTTTGAATATTGTCAGTGTTTAATAACATTCATAGTATTGATTTTATAATAATAGATTTGACCTCAATAGATGAGGTTCCTTTCATCTCCCAGCATACCTGATGTGTTGCTTAATTTTAATGACATAGTAAGGAAATCAAAATTAGTAAGGTAAATCTGCCAAAAAAGCTGATGAATTTCCCGTTCAGTAAACAGTTTTTAAATTAACCACATTGTCTTCATTAGTGTGGATAATTAAGAATAACTGCTATAGTAAGTGTCTCAATAAATCCATATGATTTGAGATTTCTGATATTTTGTTAGATTCTTATTCACAGACAGAGATGAAACTGACAGTATTTCTCTGTTGTGGATCTATAAGTAGAAAGGAAGGGCTTTGGCTTGTAGGATTTCTTCATTTCTCTTCAGCTTCATACCCTACTTGCCCTCTTTTCCAGGCTTCTGCATCCTTTTAACTGAATTCAAGAATTGAGAAAGTATTTTTCTAACAAGACTTGTTGATATGAATATCTTAGCATTCAGAAACATAAGTAACTCTTAAATGAGATTCTTATCCTATAAAATTTTCACAACCACAGAACTATTACAAACAAATATTTTAAAAGATTTTTAGCCTTAATTTGGATTGGTTCTTCCTTGAAGGAACTCTAAAGTTTCCATTTTTTCTGTTTTTATTTTTTATTTATTTATTTTTTTTAATATATTTTATTGATTTTCCACAGAGAGGAAGGGAGAGAGATAGAGAGAGCTAGAAACATCGATGACATCGATCAGCTGCCTCCTGCACACCCCCCACCGGGGATGTGCCCGCAACCCAGGCACATGCCCTTGACCGGAATCGAACCCGGGACCCTTCAGTCCGCAGGCCGACGCTCTATCCACTGAGCCAAACCGGTTTCGGCCATTTTTTCTGTTTTTAACGGAGACCTCAGCTGCATTTGATTTGGGGTTGTTTTTTTTTGTTTTTTAAGGGATATATGTCATGATGCCAGTACAGTTTTTTATTTTTGTTACATTTTCTGAAAGCAGTGAACATAGAGGTAAATTTCATGATGATGGTCTCTGATTTCCTTGCAAGTATTTCTGTAAAAGCTAGTAAGATCAACCATTTTCATAACTAACTGCTGAAGTTTTTATCACTTTATAAAGAGGAAGTTGGGTTTTTTAACTTCTGCATTGTTACCTGAAATGGTCATGATGAGCTGCCTAAATAAAACAGGAAGTAGAAAGTGTAATAACTTGTAGAAATAAGTGCTTTCAGTCTTATCCTCCAGTTCAGTTTCTGAGAATGAGCTCTACACTTCTAGTTACTAAGACCCTTCAGTTACTTAGTTCCAAGAGCTTAACAGGACCAAAATGACAAGATACAGTAATTAGGAAACTTAAAATATGAGATGAGCAACTTGTTTGGGTTCTTTGCATGTCTGTTTCCTTTATTTCATGATTCAGCATTTTTCTTATCCTCAAGATTTTATTGTCACATGATAAAATAAAATATGAAGTTTAGAACTGGATCAGTGGGCTCTTTTTCTTATCTCCTCCCAGTTCAAAATGCTTGCATCTCTTAATAGCCAGCATTCTCTTAGATGCAGTTGGGCTCAACATATTCAGGCCTCAGCACAATCTCCTTTGTATTTTAGCCTTTTTGCGGGAAACCAGCTTAGTCTGCTCACCATAGCCACTCCGCTTCCTGTCACAACGCCACTGTCCCTGCACATTCAGGGGATCATTGCCCTTCTCAGGCTGTGTTACTTTCTGGTGTTGGTGCTTGCCACACTTCTTACAGAAAGTCCTGTGTGTTTTAAGAACATTCACCGTGTTTGCAAGAGCACTAAGGGCACAGAAAGCTGATTCAGCATCTTAAAAAAAATGCAGAGAGAATTTTAAGGCTGAAAAACAGTGTGACTGGCATATTTTTTTCCTTCAGCCTAACTAGTGGAATATTTGTGTACAACCACAAAAATACCATAACTGAAAAGTGGATCTGTATGCTTTAAGTGTAGACAATGATCCCATCTTTAAGGCACTTTTTGAGGAACAGTTTTATCAAAATTATTTAGGAGAGATGTGGAAAATGTTGTATATGAATGCCAAAAGGCCCTATTAGAGCTCATGAAACTACTTACACTTTTTTTAAAAATATATTTTATTGATTTTTTACAGAGGGGAGAGGGATAGAAACATCGATTAGCTGCCTCTTGCACGCCCCCTACTGGGGATGTGCCCGCAACCAAGGTACATGCCCTTGACCGGAATCGAACCTGGGACCCTTGCGTCCACAGGCTGGCGCTCTATCCGTTGAGCCAAACCGGTTAGGGCTACTACTTACACTTTTAAACTGGATTTCCTTGATTTTGATTACCTCCTTGATTGACTAGAGGAGTTATTACCCTTATCAAGTAAACCCTGAAGCTTATTTGCCGTGGTCTTTTCTAACAAGTCATCAATTAGTATTAACACTACTATTCTTTTATCTTCCGTTTTTCCAGTTCGCTTTGCTGATGAATACTCATATAATCTGTTATAAAATCCTTGTACAGGAGCATAAATTTTCAGCAAGTACAAAATCAGATGCCCAATCTTTGGTTAAGTATAGGTTTATTATAATTTATTTTAGAACATCTAGCAATTTTATTAAGACCAGCCTTAATGCCAAGCGAAGTAGTGTAATATGTCAGAAAATTCAAACCCCAGGTTTGTCTGTTTCAGAAGCCATGCTTTTTTTACTACACTTTATTCCATGTAACAGTGATTGAAAAGAAAGACAGAATAGGAGGCCTTCATTTACTGAATTATAAATGAGATACTGTGATGTAGTGGGAAAGAATGATTCTGAGAGTCAGGAGATTTGGCCTCTCCCTGCTGTGCTTTTAGCCACCAGTGTGATTTTGGAAAAAATCACTAACCTGTATAGGCCTCAGTTTTCCTATAAAATTGGGAGATAAGAGGAATTGGATGAAACCAGCCGAACAGAATTTAATGAACTTTTTCAAACTCTGATTTTAAAAATATATGTTTTAAAATTGAAACATTAAAATGTTTGAGGAGTTTCTGTCATTATCTGCATTTGCACATTTGCCCTAATAACAAAACGGAATTCCTTGGTAACTGAAACCATGTTTTTATCCAATGCCTAGCATAGGACCAGGTAGATAGTGTAGGCACAACCTATCGGTATGAATGAGACCAATTAGTTACACCTTCATTTTAATATTTCCCCAACTCATGCTCCTTCATCTCTCTCTTCTCTCCACCCCCAACTGTTTCTGATAATCTCTAGATATTTCTTATGTTCAGGTTGTGTCCACACTCTGGGTGCCTCTTTCGGTATTCATTGTCCTTGAGCATCTGCTGCTATTATTGATGCCCTGCCTTGTCACTACTGGGAACATTTGACACCCCTCCACCTCTCACCCCCCGGGAGCATTTTTCCTAGTAAATCCTATAAAGCTGCAAAGCATTATGCATACCAAAATGACTATGTGTATATACTTCTAGCCTTGCAAAACCCCAAATAAAAGTATTTCCTTCATCTGCTATAAATCCCCTCCTTTAGAACCCAGAAAAACACTAGGATCAGATATCATTTGCTCTTTCCTCTCTCCAGTGCACAAATCTAAGAATATAGGTTCTCTCATCTTCTTGAAATAAATAAATAAATATCCTTATATGGATCATCTTCTGAAAATAAGCCTGGATAGGGAAAAGTAGTTGTGATACTGAAGACAATGTGACTGCTTTGGGATTTCTGAACTAGGTGATACTTTTAATATGCACTTACTGTTATTTTCCTTTCTACCTGCATCAGAACCTCCTGTTAATCTCAGCATTTCTGTTCATCCCATTATTCTCTTTTAATCACACAACCTCAGAACATTGGCATTATCTTTTTCACTTAGTCTTTCCTCTCATGTTCAATTAGTATTCCAATCCCGTTGATTCTTCCTTTTATTAGATTCTGTTCCTTCATTTAAAAAAAAGTATTTAGGTATATAGGAACTATAACCACATGCTTCAAATTAAAATGGTAGAAAAGGGCTTAAGTAAAAAGTCCCCTCCCACCCGTTTTCCAACCACCCAGTTCCCCTGAGAGGCTACCAATATACCAGTTTCCTTTGTATGTTTTCAGTTAGCAATATATCTAACCTGTCCACATTCCTACTACTATTATCTGTATTCACGTCATCTATACAATGTATGGTGTGTTCACCACCCCAAGTCAAGTCTCCTTCCATCATCATTTATTCCCTCTACGCCCTCCTCTACCTCCCTTCCTCCCCCACCAATTACCACACTGTTGTCAGTGTCCATGAGTTTTTTCTCTGTTATGGAACACTTTTTTTTTTGATCAGTAAAAAAGTTGCCATTGTTTATAATTATTGATGAAGATTGTAATAATGGAGAATATAAGGTGACTAGAACCTAACCCAGGGGTGGGCAAACTTTTTGACTCGAGGGCCACAATGGGTTCTTAAACTGGACCGGAGGGCCGGAACAAAAGCATGGATGGAGTGTTTGTGTGAACTAATATAAATTCAAAGTAAACATCATTACATAAAAGGGTACGGTCTTTTTTTTTTTAGTTTTATTCATTTCAAACGGGCCGGATCGGGCCCGCGGGCCGTAGTTTACCCACGGCTGACCTAAAGGTTTAAACAAGGGATATATTTGCCCGGGCTGTGTGCTCAGTGGTTGAGTGTTCAATTCTTGGTCGGGGCATATGCCCGAGTTGCAGGCTCGATCCCCAGTGTGGGGTGTACAGGAGGCAGCTGATCAATAATTCTCTCTTATCATTGATGTTTCTATCTCTCTCCCTCTCCCATCAATCGAAAAAGTGTATTAAAAAAAAGTAAACAAGGGATATCTATCTATCTATATCAAAGGCTAAAGTAACCGACCGTGCGTATTCTGACTGGCTGGCCAGCCGGCACATATGCCATGCACTGGCAATTTCAGAATAAACGTTGACTCGTGCATGCGCGATACATATAAAGCTCTTGCTGGCGCCAATCACACGTGTGTTTTAATTTTATAATACTATATTATATATACTATTTCGACATGTAATTTTTTGCAGTAATGTAATTACTGCACGAATCTTTCTTCTAATTAATTTCCTTTCAATGTGCACAAATCCATGTACCGGGCCACTAGTATTGAAAATGTTATACTCTGCTAATTCCTTTCCTTTTTATTTGTTACTTTTCATAACTCTCTTTCTGTAAATTTTATTTCTCTAGGTACGCATAGCTGCTAAATTCATCACTCATGCACCCCCAGGGGAATTTAATGAAGTATTCAATGGTAAGTAAAGATTGGTATTTAGTTATTTAAGCCCTCCTTAGTAACGTAAGCATTCATTGAGTACTTGTTAACTCTTTTAATCCTTACAACATACTATAGTTATAGCTAAAGAAATCAGTATTCAAAGAGGTTAAAATAATATACTCAGTGTCACCCAGCTAATACTAGTGTCAAAGCATACTGAGGTCTGAGTCAAAAACATGGTATTAACACGTAAATTGGGATACCTATTTTTATAAGTATTTCTGTCTCGGACCGCGGCCAGCACAGCTAGAGAGCGGACGACGAGTCCTGAGTAGGGGCGACAGGGGATTGAGAAAAAGAACGAGACAGACACAGAGACAGTAGGGAAAGCTGGGCCCGGTGGGACAGCTGCCCTCTGATGAAAGGACAGTGACCCAGAGCTGGTGCAGCACGTTTATTATATACAGCATGAGTCTAGGACAGTGGTTCACAACCTTCCTAATGCCGAGACCCTTTAATACAGTTCCTCATGTTGTGGTGACCCCCAACCATAAAATTATTTTCGTTGCTACTTCATAACTGTAATTTTGCTACTGTTATGAATCGTAACGTAAATATCTAATATGCAGGATGTATTTTCATTGTTACAAATTGAACATAATTAAAGCATAGTGATTAATCACAAAAACAATATGTAATTATATATGTGTTTTCCGATGGTCTTAGGCGATCCCTGTGAAAGGGTCGTTCGACCCCCAAAGGGGTTGTGACCCACAGGTTGAGAACCGCTGTTCTAGAATGTTTTACTAGAGTTTAAGACAAAGGAAATTATGTGAAATCATGGTTAAAGATCAAGCTGCAATTCTTCATTCTTGTGGCTTCTTTGTAATTGACACTCCTGGCTGAGCCCAGATAATTGTGTCCGTTCCTTGGGCCTGGCTGAACTTAGATAATGAAACCCACTCCCTGGCACCTGACCTAAGGGTCAGGCTGACAACATACCTGCCTCTGGCACGGAATGTTTCCAGGACGTGGCTCTGCTGACGCCACTGGATTCATCCGACAATTAGCTCATGTGCCTTCCCAGGCACTCTCTACATATTTTATGTGAGTGTAAGAAAGAATATTAAGTTGTTTTCATGGTTTTTTATCTGTCATTATAAATCATAGCTTAAATTTCTTCAGTGCTTTCATTCAGAAAGTGCCATAGTATAAGAGATTTTCTAGAGCCATTGGGACTAAACTGGCTGCATCTGGGAAGTTTGTTATATTTACACATGTCAGCTTGTTACCCTCTCAAGATTCTCATTCATTAGATCTGGGGTGGAATCTGTTATATCAAGTTCTCTCAGGTGATTCTGAGTCACAGCCAGTTTGGGGATCACAATTCTAATACATTTACAACCTTCCATATTATTCAGTCTTTTTTTTAAAATATGTTTTTATTGATTTTAGAGAGAGAGAACAGAGAGAAAAACATTGAATGGTTGCCTCCAGTAAGCACCCCTACCAGGAGTCAAACCAGAACCTGTGTATGTTCCCTCACCAGAAATGGAATCAGTGATCCTTTGGTGCAAGGAATGATGCTCAAACAACTGAACCACACCAGCCAGGGCCTATTCACTGTCTTAACACAGCTTACAGCATGAAAAATGTAGATGAGGCATCTTGAACTTCACAATAAAAGCAGTCATCATAATCTCAATTTATCTTAAGGGGACCCTTAAGTAAAATCATAATCTTTGTGCATCTTGGTTCAGTTTAGCAAACATTTATTTTGAAATTCTAGTTTTACATGAGAAAGTTACCTATTTGAGAGGGATTGTGTGATATTCATCTGTATCTGACCCAGCATTATAGAACAAGCATAATCTCCACTAATAAAATTAATGATGTAGAGAAAGAGTAAGTAGGAGAACATATAAACATTTATTATAAGGAGTAAATAATGCAACAGGAAAATGAAGACATTCTGTTATAGACTTGTTTGTAGATTTTGAGCACTAACAGCAAAGAGAAACAAATGCAACCTTTCTAGTCTTCCACATTGACTGAATGTAAATTTTCAACAACTGAGCTTTTAGAAAATACTCCTTTGACTTGACTTTATCTGACTGATTAGTTCAGATAAATTCTTAATAATATTAATGGTCTTCATAATTAGACGTCCCTTGTTTTATTTTTGAGAACTGAATGTACAGTACCATGAAAATAATTGATACCAAATTGGTGTGACTCGGTTGGGCGCCCTCCAGTGCACCAAGAGGTTGCTGGTTCAATTCCCTGTCAGGGCACATGCCTGGGTAGCTGATCCATGTTTCTATCTCTCTCCCTCTCCTTTTCCCCTCTCTAAAATCAATAAAAACATATTTTACAAAAAAAAAAGAATTGGCAAGCTACCTGTGACCTCAGGGCTGGTTTTTATTGGCCTGCTACACATCTGGCCTCTGCCAGTCCTTTCTTTCAGAAGCCCCAAGAGTCAATGGCCTTCAGTTTGTAATTAGTGTTCCCCCTTGGAATTAATTCTTGGTAGTTTCTAGTAACAAAAGAAAAGTGACTACACTCTTAACACAGCTTTTTTAAAAGATTGTAGGCTCCCACGTGAGATTATTCAAAGAAAGATATGTTCAGCAACTTCACTGCCACTGACTAAATTGTGCCCAGCTTTCTAAGCCTGATGTTACAGATAAACTTGCATTTCTTTTTTTTTTTTTTAATATGTTTTTATTGATTTTAGAAAAGAAGGAAGAGGGACAGAGAGAGACATCAATGATGAGAGAATCACTGGTTGGCTGCCTCTTGCACACCCCTTACTGGGGATCAAGCCCGCAACCCGGGCATGTGCCCTTGACCAGAATCGAACTCGGGACCCTTCAGTTCCCAGGCTGACGCTCTATCCATTGAGCCAAACCAGCTAGGGCAAATTTGGAATTCTTAATCTGATTTTAAAGGATTCTTTAGATAGAAAATTAACAGTCCTTACTTTAACCTTCTGTAAACCATGTTTTTCATTTGTTAAGAAATTCTTTGAGAATTGTGTGCAAATCTATAAACATTAGCAGCTATTTGTTTGCATTTTTAGAAACAATATATCCAAAGACTAATCTTTCAAAATCTGATTTTTAAAAAGTCAAATTTAGATCCCTGGCCAGGTAGCTCAGTTGGTTAGAGTGTCGTCCCACCAAGGTTGCAGGTTATCTCTGGTCAGGGCACATAGAAGAAGCAACCAATGAATATATAAATAAGTGGAACAACAAATCAATGTTTCTCTCTCCTTCCCTCTCTCTCTCAAATCATAAATTAAAAAAATTTTAATCTAATTTAGAAATCTGCTTAACTCTCAAGTTTGTCCTATTGAACATTGTAATTTTAACATCTTTTAACAATTTTTTTCTTACTCAGATGTTCGGCTGCTACTTAGTAATGACAATCTCCTCAGGGAAGGGGCAGCACAGTAAGTATCTTTAAAAATCTGTTTACAGTGTTATTCTAATATTGCATAAACTATGTTAATAGTAAACTGACACCCTGAAAACTTAGCTTAAAGTACTTCAAAATGAAGCAGTTTATTTTAGCAGTTTTAGTTGTTTTATTCTTAGAGAAAACATGTTCCACCAAAATGTTTACTTTCTTAAAGCTCATTATATTATTTTGCTTATTATATTATTTTACTTATTAGTTATTTATTTTGGTGTGAATTTCCCCCATTACAGCAGAGTTAAATGTTGGCTCTTGGGTTTTCTTCTATAGTTCTTTTAGCTCCTGTTGAATTTTTAAAAAACAGTTATAGAAAGATTAGGCTGCAGTTGAAGAATAAAAATGTTTCTCAAATTGCCAAAGAATAGCAGATATTCATAAAGTGAATTTATGGTAAGAATTAACAGTGGATCCCAGACGATGTAGCTCAGCGGTTGAGTGTCAACCCATGAACCATAGGGTTGCGATTCGATGCCCAGTCAGGGCACGTGCCCTCGTTGCGGGCTCATTCCCCAGTAGGGGGCATGCAGGAGGCGGCCGATCGGTGATTCTCTCTCATCATTGATGTTTCTGTCTCTCTCTTCTCTCTGAAATCAATAAAAAATAAATAAAAGAATTAATCATAGAATAATAGCACTGTTATTCTACCCAGTCATTGACTTATCACTTGTCAGGCTAATCTTTATAAAGAAGCATTTTCATTTTGTCTTTGTGTTAAAAAAGTTACAGTGGTAGCCTTAGCTGGTTTGGCTCAGTGGATAGAGCATCAGCCTACGGACTGAAGGGTCCCAGGTTCAGGTCCAGTCAAGGGCGCATGCCCTGGTTTCGGGCTGGACCCCCAGAAGGGAGCGTGCAGGAAGCATCCGGTCAATGAGTTTCTCTCATCATTGATGTTTCTATCTCTCTTTCCCTCTCCCTTCCTCTCTGAAATCGATAAAAATATATGTTTTTTAAAAATGTTATAGTGGTATAGGTTTGCTTGTTTTGTTTTCGTTGCGTCTTCAGTTCTAAATACTGTCTAGCTTTCAAGGCCCCTGGTTATCTGGCTTTATCACTACTCTCCTTTACTCTTCAGTATATTTTATTTAATTTACTCTCTATCCAACAGGTCCAGAGTTTCTTTGTAAAGAGGAAAACATAATTGGATATGTCTGGGAAAGGGTGAGGTGGGGAGATGGGATAAGGACTTTGATGCAGAACATCAAATAATTATGAATGCATTTGGTATGAAATATAATTGGTTTAGATGTTAACTATAGAAAGCTGTTAAGCTGCTGCCTGGGAAACAGTCATCTTCTGCCCTGTCCATACTGCTTTTTGGAACTCATTTTGGGACCAGATTCTACAAACCTAAAATTTGCACGCCATCACTATAATTATCATTATGAAAAATATCCTAATTATACATTGATTTAGACACACACTAAAGAGACATTCTAATTTCCCTTAGGTGCATAGATTCTGCCATAGAAAAAAAAAACATTAATGGCTGGCTAGTTCAACCCATTTACCCTGTGCCCTTTCATTGAAAAAATCTTATCTATGTTTTGTCAACATTTGGTTATTCCATCTGAATGCTTCTAATAATGAATTCACTATTTCACAAGGCAAGTTCTTCAATCTTCCTGCCTTATTGGTCTTAGTTTTATCCTTGAGAGCTACCCAAACTTAACTCTTCTCTGTGCTTGGTAAGGGGGTTTGGGAGTGGGATGTCAAGATCCAAGGATGAGTACATCCTAAGCCTGTTGTCCATTTCCAGTTAGGAGTGACAGTAGAATTTGGTGTGAGTTCAAATGCTTCAATAGTTTTAATTACACTGACAATAAAGCTTTGTATTTATTAATATTCTGGTTCTTATGGACTCTAGATTCTTGGAAAACCTCTTCCTAAAGGAGAATGTCTTATGCTCAAATATTTGATTTTCCATACAAATGAAGAGTTCAGTTTTATTTCCAATAATGAGGTACTTTGGTCCCTTGGTCCTAATCCTCATAGGTAGCACTCAGTAAGTGTTGTCCCAGTAATTATCATCCTTATCATTGCCTTCTATGTAAAATGAAGAAGGCTTAAACAACCTGGGAGTTACCCTCTTTCCTGGATTTCCACCAGAATCATTCTCTGATAATTCCGAACACTTCTGCACTAAATAGGGTTTTGTAGACCATGTTAAAGAGAGGGTTTTATTCTGAGAGAGATAGGAAATTATTAGTGTTTTAAGCAGAGAATAACATGATGACTCTTACATTTTAGGGTAATCACTGGCTGCTATGTAGGGGTGGGCAAAGATTGAAGTAAAATGAGTGCTTAGAAGACCGAGTGGTTCAGAGATAAATGGTGGTGGTTTGGACTAAAGCAATTTTTAACCAGTGTGCTACAAGAATTTTTAAAACATTCAACACGTGACCATTTATTAGGGAGCACTGACTTCTTTTCCCTTAGATTGTCAAATTTTAATAAATGACAGTAACCTACACAACAATAGCTATTTGGTGTGAATACCCTGTCTTGAACCATAAATATATAGGTCATATAATGGAGTTGCATCTTATTGGTCACCTTGCATAATAAGGTTGTAACTGATTAGTTAATTCTTGGTACCAGAAATTCTTATATACAAATACAGGCACCTAATTTTTTAAAAGTCACTTTGGAGCAAAAAAGATAGGTAATTAGTGTGTGTGTGTGTAAATCAAAATTATACTTAGAGTGACAGTGGTAGAATTGGTGGGAAGGAGTAAGACTCTTAATATGTACTCAAGGTAGAACTACAAGATTTACTGATGGATTAGATGTGAAGTATGAGAGAAAGAAGAATCAAGGATGATCTGATGGTAACAGATTTTAGTGTTGATATTTGTAATCTACAGTCTAGGACATACCCTAGAATGAAGTACTTATTTATTCCTTATTCTTAAGCTTTTTTAAAAAAATAATAAATATGAACACTTAATTTATATTTTATTCTAAAGAGCCAGTGTATTTAGGACTTATTTTGCTACATGGAGATATGGTATTATAAGGAAATGATTCATTAAAAGACACAACAATAACTTAGGATGAGAAGATTGATGATTAGCCTTAAATATTTGATGTTCAAATATTTGTTACTTTGGTTTCTCTTGAAAAGTCTAGGAAAGATTCTATGCTTTGCTTAAAAGGAGTGATCTGGCAGATGTTTTAGTGGGTTAAAATTGGGCTGGAGAGATGTTTAATTCTTCTCTTGGCAAGTGAATTGTGTGAGAGGACTGATACTGCATAAGCATATAAGTGTATTATGGGTTTTTTTTCTGTTTGTTTGTTTTTTAAATAGATTTTATTGATTTTTCATAGAGAGGAAGAGAGAGGGATAGAGAGTTAGAAACATCGATGAGAGAGAAACATCGATCAGCTGCCTCTTGCACACCTCCTTCTGGGGATGTGCCCACAACCAAGGTACATGCCCTTGGCCGGAATCGAACCTGGGACCTTTCGGTCCACAGGCCGACGCTCTATCCACTGAGCCAAACTGGTCAGGGCTATTACGTTTTTTTATACTGAAGCTTATTTTCATCTTTCTTTTGCCTTATCTTTTACTTTAGCTTACTTTGTAAGATGTACTAGGAAGCAATTGAAAATGCAGATTTAAGCAAAAGATGAAAACATGAATAATAAAAAATATGAAAAATAAAAAAAGAAAATGCAGTTTCATAAATCTAGCACCGAAGAAATAAACAATATGAGGCATGTACTTTGAATCTTTATTCTATCCCTTTCTTTTTCTTTTTACTTTTTTTTTTATAACCTCTACTCAGCCTTAGGTTCTCCTGTGAGACTTGACTGATGCTCAACTCTCACCTCACTCTCCCCATGTCAGATACATTCCAGTACATTTAATTTTTTGGTATTTTTAAAAAATATTTTTATTGATTGTTAGAGGAAGAGGAAGGGAGAGAGAGATAAACATCCATGTAAGAGCGGAGCATCAATCGTCTGCCTCCTGCACACCCTCTGATGGGGATTGAGCCTGAAACCTGGGCATGTACCCTGACGGAATGAAACCAGCCACCTTTCGATGCACAGGAGGATGCCCAACCAACTGAGCCACACTGGCCAGGGTGCCTTCCAGAACATTTAATTATGGTCTCTCCTACCTCAGAGCCCAGAAACAAAGAAAACAAGATTTCCAAAATAGTGCCTCAATTGAAGATACTTTTTGAATTACTGAAAGCTCCTATCTAAATGATTAAACTGTTGGTAATTCACTATAATCAGATAGCTTAAAATTTAGGAACCATCCAAATGTGAGCTGTGTTGGAGTTTAGGAGTGGAGAGGAAAAGGGAATTTCAGAGCTTAGTGCACTTCTGAGATGCTGTGGAGAGGAGTTCCTGCGGAAAGCTGGAAGACATTACAATATCACCAGTTGCCTAGAGATAAAGGGGAAAAGACCAGGGAGTGTTTCACCTTCTCTTTTGCTATTATGTGAAGTACGTTTTGTGTTTATATATAATTCTTTCTTTTTTATTTTATTTTTTCACTTTTGAAAAACAGTGCATTTGCCCAGTATAACATGGATCAGTTCACACCTGTGAAGATAGAAGGATATGAAGATCAGGTAAAAATTATTTCTATTTCATAGGCTATGTCTGAAAGATAATAGAAATCCTATGAACCAAAGTAGATATAAAAATGGCTAATTTTGTCAACATTTCCATATAAGTAATAACCAACTTAAAAATGTAGTCAAAAGGAGATCAGATTCTTAGCCATAACAGCAAAAAAAAAAAAGATATTACTTGGACAATTAAAGATGTATGGTTTATTAGATATCACAGCATATAACAAAGAATCAACCACAGTGGGTCAACTAAATGGAGATCTTATTTTTGTTACGTAGGAGTTTGGAGGTAATAGGGCTGATATGGCAGCCCTGTGGTGTCATCAGAAACCCAGGTTGCTTCTAGCTCTATTCTGCCATTCTTAGGTATGGTTTTCATTATGCCCTCAAAATAGCTGCTCCATTTCTGGGCAGTGAATCTGTGTTCCAGGAAGGAAAGAGGAGGTAGGTTTGAAACGTACTATTGGTCATTCCAGAAGCCCCTTCCAATCGTATGTTTTTGCCAGAATGCATATCATTCCTAGCTGGGAATTGTCATTTTTTAATTGAATACATTACCTTCTTGAAAACCTTTGAGGCTCTGTTAAGGAAAAAGGAGAAAGTGGATATTAGATAGGAAACTAATGAGAGTCTTCTGCCACACAGTTCATATAAACTCACAGAAAAACTGATCAGAAAAATAAATGGAAAACAATAGATTTAAGTGTCATGTTTCTGGATAAGAAATATAAATAATATGGAAAGCTTATCTGAGTAGAAATATCCTATATAATAAAAGGCTAATATGCAAATCAACCGAACGGTGGAACGACCAGTCGCTATGAGACACACTGACCACCAAGGGGCAGACACTCAATGCAGGAGCTGCCCCCCTGGTGGTCAGTGCACCAGAAGCCAGGCTCACAGCTGGCAAGTGCAATGGCAGTGGCGGGAGCCTCTCCCGCCTCCATGGCAGCATTAAGATTGTCCGACTGATGGCTTAGGGCTGCTCCCCCCTAAGCCGTCAGTCAGACATCTCCCAAGGGCTCCCAGACTGCGAGAGGGTGCAGGCTGGGCTGAGGGAACCCCCCAAGTGCATGAATGTCGTGCACCAGGCCTGTAGAAAATGATATGAGAACATTTGTTTTTCAAATAAATTTTATACAATTCTTGTGAAAATTATTATAGACCATACAGCAGTATTCTGATCAAGAACAACAGTGAAGGGAGACTGCTAGCAAACATAAAGACAAGCAGTGGGTGGAGAAACCTTAAACCTAAGTATCATAAACAGAAGGAAAAGGAAACAGTTCCTAAAATATATAAGATTAATCTAACTGATTTTCAGTGCCAACTATATATCTAGATTATTTCTTGGGTTTAAAGTTTATCTGTTTTTTTGAAAGAAAAAAAAAAAATAATGTAACAGCAAGCCCGTCCCTCTGGGTGTCTCTTAGTGTTTCATGCCAGAGCAAACTGACCTTGAACCATTGCCTGGCCCCTACTCCTGGGCTGTAGTAGGAAATGGAAAGTGAATCATAACTTGAGTAATAACGAAACATTAGAAAAATTTGTAAAAGAAAGTGGCTTCTGCATAATAAGTTTTACAAATAAGATTTTAAAAGGAGGTAATATGCACTTCAAACATCTGTAATAATAAAAGCATAATATGTTAATTAGACCAGACAGCCGAACGACCTTCCAGACAACCTTCCAGACGAAGCCGGGGCTGCGAGGGCCGAGCTCCTTGCACAAATTTTGTGCATCGGGCCTCTAGTAATAGATAAAAAGATTATTCAGATACCTAAGGATGATGTCAAGAGTTCATTGAATAAATAAGGAACAGGCATGAACCAACTGCACCCAGTAGGGGAATATAAAGCAAACTTGGAAAAGTGTTAGATTGCCTAGTAATAGTAATTAAAGAAGTGCAGATTAAAATTTTAATGTGATATATTTACCTTTTAGTTACAAAAGTTGCAACATTAAGAAGAAGCTTTATGAGGGTTAGACTAAAGAATAAAATTACTTGATGGAAATACTGGTAAGGAAGAAATCTGACTAAATGAAGTTAACTGTCTTCAGAAATTTTATTTGCTTTGTAAAATGTGTCAACAACTTTCTTTTTTACAAATTACTCATGATTGTAATTATTCTTTGGAAGGTCTTAATTACAGAACACGGTGACTTGGGTAATAGCAGATTTTTAGATCCCAGAAACAAAATTTCCTTTAAGTTTGATCACTTACGGAAAGAAGCAAGTGACCCCCAGCCAGAGGAAGTAGATGGAGGTCTGAAGTCTTGGAGAGAATCCTGTGACAGCGCTTTAAGGGCCTATGTGAAAGACCATTATTCCAGTGGCTTCTGTACTGTTAAGTATCTGCCTGTTTCATTATGAGAGTATTTAATTGCTTTCCTTTACCCATTCTTTGAGGGCGTTGGCCAGCCAAACATCACTTTTTTCTTCTTAGGTACAGTCTCCTGCATTTTATTCCCTGAATAATGTTTGAAAGGAGTATGAATGGAAAATGTTATATGGAAAATTATTTTCTTAAATCCCAGTTGCATAAAAATTTTAAATCTCAGTCAATGTATCCTATTTCACATTTCGTTAGAAATTACCTCACTCCCACCAAGAAAAAAAAAAAGGCCCTAGGTGGTTTGGCTCAGTGGATAGAGCCTGCAAACTGAAGGGTCCCAGGTTGCAGGCTTGATCCCTAGTAGGGGACATGCAGGAGGCAGCCAATCAGTGATTCTCTCTCATCGATGTTTCTCTCTCTCTCTCCCTCCCTCTTCCCCTCTCCCTTCCTATCTGAAATCAATTTAAAAAAAATTTTTTTTTAAGTCATCAGAGGTCTTTAGCTTAGACGTGTTTCTAACTATGAGCTAGACATCTTCTATCTAAATTTCCCAATTTGTTAATGGTACCACCCACCATCTTTCTAGTTACCCAAGCATGCAAGTACTTACTTGCTTTTGCCCTTCACTTGCAGTATATTGCTAGATCTTTGTGCTTCTGCATCTTGCTGTCCATTGATACTACCCTAACTTACTGCCTAGATTAATTCCGTGGCCTCCTGATTAATATTGGTTAATTAGTTCTGGAAGCGATATAACAAAGATATAACAAACCCTAGTTTCTTACCTGAACATTACTCATCTTTTATTCCCAGTCTCTACTTATGAGACCATCATCTGTCTTACAAGGTCCAGCCTAACTGGCACCCCCTGTATCTGAAACCAGTATTTCTCTCTGTATTCCTGTACCTCTGTCTCATCTAGAACTTAATATGTTCTGCTTAGTGTTCATATCCCATGAATTCTTTTGAATTTTCAGCTCATCCTCTCTGATTCTTTATTTCCCCAAAAGATTTACCGATTTAGCACACTGCTTTTATACAGCATTTGTTGTTTAGATCAAATGTGTTTTCAGAGTCTAACTTTTTTTTTTTTTAACAATAGGTTTATGCTAAAACTATAGATGGGCAACAGACCATTATTGCGTGTATTGAAAGCCACCAGTTTCAGCCTAAAAATTTCTGGTAAGAAAGTAGATGTTCTATTTGTATCTCATTTATATTAGAAAGGAACCAAACCAGATTCATAAAGTGCCCAGTTAAAAGTCTGAGTTTGGCTTTAGCCGGTTTGGCTCAGTGGACAGAGCATCAGTCTGCAGACTGAAGGGTTCCTGGTTCGATTCTGGTCGGGGGCATGTACCTTGGTTGCGGGCATATCCCCAGTGGGGGGTGTGCAGGAGCAGCTGATTGATGTTTCTCTCTCATCGATGTTTCTAGCTCTCTATCCCTCTCCCTTCCTCTCTGTAAAAAATCAATAAAATGAATATTTTTTTTAAAAAAGTCTGAGTTTTCCCTCGCTGGGTAGATCAGTTGATTGAGCGTTGTCCCAACATGCTAAGGTTTCAGGTTCGATCCTTGGTCAGGGCACATATAAGAATCAACCAGTGAATGCATAAGTTAAATAACAAATTGATGTTTCCCTTTCTCTCTCTCTCTAAAAAAAAAAAAACAATAAAGAAAAAAATTAAAAAGTCTGAGTTTTACTTGGATTTGGTTAACAATACTTTGGTTAATTGCATAACACAGCAGCTCATCCATCTGTTTGTGGAAGAGGCACTCATGAACAGATTAACATGGTTTTTTACTCCAATATAAAAAATGAAAGTAAAAATAACTTGGAAAAGGCTTATGATTAGGCCACTTGTATGCAAACATATTTGATTTGTTAAACTAGAAATGATTTGTTTCCTTTTTTCTCTTTCCCAAATTATCTGCCTCAGTGAGAAATCACCTTTTACTTACGCTTATTGCTAATTCTATAGTGATGTGTGTGTGTGTCTTTTAATAGGAATGGTCGTTGGAGATCAGAATGGAAGTTCACCATCACACCACCTACAGCCCAGGTGGTTGGAGTACTTAAGATTCAGGTGAGATTCCCAACATGTTAATAGGCTGCATATTAAAATGTCACATCTTCCACAGAAACATTCAAATTGGAAGTTCTGTTATGAAAAATAAGAAACAACTATATGTAGATGCAAAGGGAGACCAATGGTAGTGAATAGAAATAGAAGCTTCCTTCCTGGGGAAGTAAACAGAGGGAGCTATTCTAGCTTGATAAAGGATAGTCATGTGGAGTGTACTGCTTGCTTGTTATTTTCTTCTCTCAAAGATAACCTAAGACCTTCCCAGAAATTATCAAAAAATAGTTCTAGGAAATAGAAAAATAAGTAATAATTAAGAAATGACTATATAGCAGCTACTGTAACTTATGGTCTTTCATGTATATTGTCTCATTTAAGTATTTACATATACATAAAACTTAGCTCTTTGGTTTGAAGAAAGCTACATGAATGGGTTATTTTGTTTTGTTTATTTTACAATAGTGACAAGATTTTAAAATCAAGTAAATAAAACAGGAATTTTTATAAAGATTGCATGAGAAAATATAAGGAATAAGTAAAATGTGTTACATAATGCCTAACACATAGTAATGACTTAATAAATAATGCTAAGGTACTGCAGATTATTGCTCCTTTCTTTTCCTTTTCTGCTTTATCTCTGAAAACATTTCCTTTTATTCAATTATCTCCTGATAGTGTGGACTAGATAAAGGAAACAGGCCTTACCTGGACTATTATTCTGGAATTATGCCCCCAATTTTAGTTCCCCTCCCTTTATTTTGTTCATAACACAAGTATAATCTTTCTAAAACAATCCCTTTCCCTGGGTCCCCATCACTCATAATAGGAGAAAGTCTGAATTCTTAACATGGTTTCTAAGGCTGTTTGCTCTTCACAGTCTATCTCCAGCTTACTTCGTAGCAATGTCTCACAATGCAACACTCCCCTCCTCCACACATCCTTATCTGCAGTCAGTTCTTTGTTCTTCCCTCAAGGAAACCAGTTGTGCTCCATTCTCTTGTCCTTTTTTATCCCCTTGCTAGATACCCTTCTCTACCTTGTCCACTTAGATGACAACTCCTGTTTCCAAGACCCTGTGCAAATGCACTTAACAAAGGAAATTCTCATCTTATTCTGTATGACCAGTTTATAGCCATGTTAAGATGACTGAACCTATCTTGTAAGTTGCCAAGATTTCCTGAGCCTTATGTCATTGATTGATTAGTCTGTCTCTTGTGTATTCCTCTTTTTTTGCTAATTGTTTTCATAATTACAGCACCCACTTTACCTTATATCCTTACAACTGCTTTTGTCTTTCTTATTTTTGTAGCCTAATTTACCAATATTTGTTTTTCAATCCTGTCTTTACCCCTCAAACTTTTCCTGCACTTGGTCAAATCTGCTTGTCAATATTGATGATACTGCATATGGAAAGATGCGTAAGGAATTAGAATCCATTAAAATTCCTTGGTTTTCACAGGTTAAAACTAATGTTTAATGATTTTATTTTAATACTGTTAAGCGTGAAATCATTCAAGTTCTTTGCATCACAATGCCTAGTGTGGTGCCTGAAATGCATTAAGACATAATAAATGTTTGTTGAACTTAATAATCAGTTTTCCCTGCAAAGGAAAGAGAGAATTCTTAAATTTGAGTGTTCTGTGCATTTTAACTGCCATAGTAAATTACCATTGGTAATAATAATTATTCATTCAGAGTTGGTAAAGATTGGGAATGGCTTAAGGCATGGATATGTGCCCTAAGCAACAGGTTTCTATATGAACTTCACATAAACTTGCTCACAACATTGTTTCACACAGGTACACTATTATGAAGATGGCAATGTTCAGTTGGTTAGTCATAAAGATGTACAGGATTCAGTAACTGTTTCGGTGAGTGTGAAGAATTTAATGTCTGTCTCATTTGTGTCTTGTTTCTCTTTTAAAAATTAGAGTTGATCCTGAGGGCTGATTCTGCTGTTAGAAATTCAGTTTGTTTTCAGTGCTTTGATTTTGGCAGCTTATAAGAGTATATAACCAACCAACTATATTAGTTCAAAGTCTTTGACTCAGAATAGTGGCCTTAGAGAATTGAGACTTCCGTCTTTCTCTTTCTCAGTTGTGAGATTTGCTCAAGGACAGCAATATCTTCAGTCAGTAACAACCAGGAGGAAAAAAAGATTGCCAAACTAAATCCTATTGGGCTGCATTCATATCTTTAGAGAAACAACATTTTTAGGAATATTCCATCAAAAAGTATTCTGTGTTCTGTACCTGGAAAGAAGGGATATTCTCACTACTTGTATTCTCACTACTTCTTTATATTCCTAAAAGTTACTGAGCACTCTCATGTAGTTTTTGTTTATGTGTTTTATATCTATCAGTATTTACCTTATTAGAAATAAAAAACTGTATGGTGCCATATGAATACTAGAATTATTGGGATGATTACTTTGTAAGGCATATAAATGTCCAGTCACTATGTTGTGCACCTGAAACTAATAGAATATTGTGTCAACTGTAATTGAAAATATTTTTAAAGAAAAAAATTTCAAATGCAAAAAAATTAAAACTGAGAAATATTAAATTTTTATTAATTAAAAATTGCAGTAACAAGCCCATTAGTTTTTAACCTAAATAACATTTTCATGGAAAACAACTATGTTTTTCAAACCAAAAATAATTAATGAAAAGAATGGCATTGGTTTACATTTTCACAAATTGTTCAATGTCTGGCTTACTAAAAGAACTAAATCCTCATGTGCTTTACACATGCCATTGGCCTCAGAGTGATCAGATCATCACACACATGTAGCGTCTATGAAACTATACTGAATATACATGAGAGTAAGAGTAAAAAAGGCAAGTAGCTTTCTCTTAGTATTATTATAAAACTAGAGGCCCAGTGAACAAAATTTGTGCACTGGTAGGGTCCCTAGCGGCTGCCAGCTGCTGGCCGGGTACTCCCTCCCTTCCCCCAGCCCCCCACTCTCCCCCAACTGCTGGTCACTGGTCGCCCTGCGATCATATTGGCGGGGCATCGGGTCCCCAGTCAGCTCCCTCAGCACCTGGGAGCCCGTGTCAGTGGGATGATCAAATCAGCGGGGTGATGGGCCCAGCCCGGTGACCAGTGGCTTGCACCAGCCTTGGCTTGGCATTGCCCACTCACCCGCTCCACTATCCCACCCCAGTCCTGCTCTCTCGTTGGGGCCCATCAGGACCTGCAGCACTTCCACTGCCACCCGCTGCCAGTGCCACGTCGCCAATGCTCGCTGTGTTCTGCGCCGCTCCCTGGTGGTCAGTGCACTTAGAGCAAGCAGTCAAACTCCCGGCAGAACTCCTGGCTGAGGGGACAGTTTGCATATTATGCTTTTATTATATAGGATTGAAAATAGTTTTGACTATTTGAAAGAATCTGAGGACTGCTGCTCTGCGTTAAATCTTACCCTCCTGCCTTTAATTCTGTTGTACTTAATGGTGAAAGGAAGAGAGATTCAGTTCATTTTATATCTGAATCGTGTAAAGCAAAATGTGATCGGTTGGGTTAGCATCATAAATAATAAATAGAGGAATATATGAGCTTAACTTATATGACCGATATATCTGAGGGCATTGTTAATATCATCTTAAAGCAGAAATATTTTCAAGGCATAAAAATCTACAGATATCACCCTAACTGGTTTGGCTCAGTACATAGAGAGTTGGCCCTTGACTTGAAGGTTCTCAGGTTTGATTCCGGTCAAGGGCACATACCTAGGTTGCAGGCTTGATCCCCAACCCCGGTCGGTGCACATGCAGGAGGCAACCAATTGCTCTCTCTCTCTCTCTCTTTCTCTCTCTCTGTCTCTCTCTCTCTCTCTCCCTCTCCCTCTCTCTCTCTCTCTCTCTCTTTCCCCTCCTTTCTACTCTCTAAAAATCAGTGGAAAAAATATCCTCGGGTGAGGATTAACAAAAATGAAAAAATATGAAGACATCATGATGGTGCCTTATGGGCATACTGTGATAGATTGAAAAGAGCATGGCCTTTTTTGGGCAAAGGCCTGGATTCAGATCCCATCATTATCATTCAAAAGCTGTATGATTTTGGTCAAGTCACTTAAGAGGATTCTGTTTTCTGCAAAAAGGAAGTGATGATGATAACAGATCTTCACAGGGTTGTTGAAGAGAATCAGAGAAGATAATGTGCATGGGAACACTTGATAAACTATAAATTGTGCACATGTTAGTTAAGATAGACTTCTCGCTATCTCTTTATTCACTGCTTTCATATTTTTCTTTTCTCCTCTCTTCACTAGAATGAAGCACAAACTGCCAAGGAGTTTATTAAAATCATAGAACATGCAGAAAATGAGTATCAGGTAAGAAGATTTAGAACTAACTTTTCTAGACTTACTACCTTCTTATTTTGCTGTTAGCATATTTTGTTAGACTTCTCTTTGTCCTTGTAACATAAAAATGTGTTGTTCAGTGTTACTAAGTATGGAGAATTTGCAGACCTTGCAACTTGGCATTGTACTTACAATCAAGGTTTTGATATGGAAAGGGACTATAGCCCTAGTTTAATAAATAATATAGGTGGGCTTCTTAACCCACTTCAGAGATTGGAGAGGAGTTCAGTAGAAATAATATGTCCTGTCTGTTCTTCCTAGGGGACTCAAGAATGTCCTTGACCTCATTTACTTTACTTTCTGTTCAAGTAACTTGGCTTTAATTATCCATTGCAGACAGCAATTAGTGAAAACTATCAAACAATGTCAGACACCACATTCAAGGCCTTGCGCCGGCAGCTTCCAGTTACCCGCACCAAAATCGACTGGAACAAGATACTCAGCTACAAGATTGGCAAAGAAATGCAGAATGCTTAAAGGCTTGATCTAAGATTCTTCAGTACATGAAAAGAAAGGTTTCAATGTATGGTCATATGATAAATAAGTGATTTATAAACAAGAGTGATATTTTGCTAGGGCTTTCAAAGTTAACAGGTTTTCTAGCCTCATGGAATACTGTTGAACCTATAGCATTGTCTTGATACTTTTATGTTCTCTGACTTGTAATTTTCTGTTTTCACTATATCTACTTGTAAAATTTTTTTTTTTAATTCTGCCACATTTAATGATGGAGAGAAAGGTCTATCCTGGAGTCATTTTACTGTTTAGAAAATTTTCCTAGCCATAAAGCCCTGTTTCTGATATAGACAGGTAATATGTTCACTGCTTTTCTACCCCTGTCCTTCAGAGCACACCTGGTACTTCCATGGTTTATACTGATCATCAACAGCTAAAGAGGCTGTGCTACCAACTGTAGCCAAATGGAAGACACATCCATCCTCTCCCTCAACTGCCTTGATCATCTCTTAGAGCATTGCGTAACTGTAGTTTTCAAAAGTTTGGATCGGGGCTTTTCAGGTCCTTTTGTTGGGCACAGGAAGTTTTCTGGAAATTCCATTATAGCCAGCTTCTCCGGGGAAGTTGTTTTTAAATCCAAAGACTTGAACCACATTCCCTGCACATGAACGTGTTTGCTTTTTTCCCTTCCTTATTGTCTCCTTCCCGTCTAGTACCATTGTAGTTGTAGATATCTGCATTTTTAGCAGAGTTTTACCCGTTATTGTTTTTTTAATATTCCAGAACTGCTGACATTACGAGGGCTGTAGTAGAGTATCAGAGTTGAAAAATGAAGATGAAGAAATAATAGGTATCTGTGCTTTAATACATGTGGCAGGATTGTACTATAGGCAAGCAAATCAAACAGCTCTGTAAATCACAAACAAAACCTAAAAATGAACCAAAGTGAAAAGGATAACTTCCCGGCAGTATCTTTCTATTGTAGCCTGTTATTTAAGGGAATACTAGTGATTTGTTCTAAATAGGATGTAAAACTTGTTCTACATGACTTTTCCTCAGTCCTGCCTGCCAAGAACTTAAATGTAACTGTGATATAGCAACCCTTCTAGGTTTATGGGCAGGTATATGTGTGATCTCAGAATACACAGGTGACATAGATATGATATGACAACTGAAATGGTGGATTCATTTACATTGTTTACACTTCTATGACCAGGCCTTAAGGGAAGGTCAGTTTTTTAAAAACCAAGTAGTGTCTTCCTACCTATCTGCATATACATGTCAAAAAAGAAGGGTGTTTGTGCTTCAGCTTTGTTTTTGCTCAGTAATACAGTCAAGCAAGAATTTGTTTCCAAGTGACCTATTGAGCTGTGTAAGCATATTTGTTTATTTCAAATAAAATATATTTGTATTATTTGTCATTCATACTATCCATCCATACCACACCATCCTCTGTATCAGGTAGTCCAATAGAAATATACCTGTTTTGTTCTTAAATGGTCTAAGTCTCCTTTTTGATCCGTCCCTTCAGCCTTAGTTCTCAGGGTAACATGTGGAAGTGTATTTGAAGAAAGCGTTCAAGGGTCTGAAATTGGTTCCGACTATTCTAGTTATAGTGAATAGACAAAGACTTGCAAAGAATAGGTGTGTGTTTGGAGCAATGTCTCTATGGATCATATTGCTCTTCTCTCAGAGACTACCAGTGGTTCAAAGGTTTTGTTTTGGATTTTCAATTTCTGTCAAATAGGAAAATCTAGTGTTCTACCTATCACTCAGGAAGTAGGGCTCCAGTATGGTTGTAGTCACATTAAACAGGACATAGAAATGAAAGAATCCCTGTGCCTCTAACTCAGGTAATATTTTCACTTTGACTTAACTTGAAGTACTGCTTTTCTTCCATACAAGTGTCACTTAGCTACAGGTATGTGGGAAAGGCTTTTATCCTGGTCTCCAACAGAGAACAGAGGAGCTTCGGTACTTCACCCTCCATCCGAGGCCAGTTCAGACCCCCCCCCCCCGCCCCCCCTTTTTGAGGGACATTTAACTGTACTACACTCTGTACTCACAGTGCAAACAGATTCAAACATTCTGGCCTTTGCCTTTAACTTATTAACTTAGCCATGGGTTTCCTTAGCCCCTATAGACTTTTTTAAGAACTTAATCTCTTGCCCTAACCAGTTTGGCTCAGTGGATAGAGCGTCGGCCTGCAGACTGAAGGGTCCCAGGTTCTATTCCGGCCAAGGGCGTGTACCTTGGTTGTGGGCACATCCCCATTAGGGGGTGTGCAGGAGGCAGCTGATAAATGTTTCTGTCTCATCTATGTTTCTAGCTCTCTATCCCTCTCCCTTCCTCTGTGTAAAAAATCAATAAAATATATTTTTTAAAAAAAAGAACTTGACCATTAAAGCTCTTGGTTACTTGTATAATTGGGAGGAAGTCAACCCTCCTTGCCAAGTCCTATGGAGATCTGACTTCCTCAACTTCCTTCAACAGAATATGTGCTTTGAATTATGTCTCTTTTATCACACGCTGTTGAATTCAACCTGTGATATCCAAGCTGCATAAAACAGAGTTTTCTATGAGGCCTCACTCCTATATTTGGATTTGAAATTACACTACTGATGACTTTTATTTGAGCCTGTGTAGCTGTGCTGTAAGTTGCCTGGTTCTAGTATTGTTCTCTATTTTATAATCTAGAACTTTGATGCTGGACTCATCTAGGTTCATGAGGTACTTGGCAAACCTTGACACATTCTCAACAAACTCGCAAAAGACATACATACTTTAATGCCAATTTCTGATTTTATAATTTTATATAAAACTACCAAGCTACCTACTGTGTGAGAAATCAAAAAAAGAAAGGAAGATTGGTAAATACAGAATAAAACTGGGTGGTCCAGCCCTAACTGGTTTGGCTCAATGGATAGAGTGTCAGCCTGCGGACTAAAGGGTCCCGAGTTTGATTCCAGTCAAGGGCACATGCCCTGGTTGTGGGCTAGATCCCCAGTAGGGGGCGTGCAGGAGGCAGCCGATCAATGATTCTCTCTCCTCATTGATGTCCGTTCCTTCCTCTCTGAAATCAATAAAGATATTTTTTTAAAAAAACAAAAAACTAGATGGTCCATTAAAATAAATTGAACTAAAATTGTCCCTTGGACAGGCTATACATAAAAATGACGGGTTCTAAGCCACCTGAAGGAAGAAATCAATCTCACACTTCTCAAATCCAGTGTCTCAAAAAGCATTCTGTTATGCCCAGCCTGGTATGGCTTTGTCCCATGCACCAGGAGGTCACTGGTTCAATTCCCCCGGCAGGGCACATGCTCAGGTTGTAGGCTTGATCCACATGCAGAAGGCAGCCGGTCAATGTTTCTCTCCCTATCCCTTCCTGTCTCTGAAATCAATAAATATACTTTTTTTTTTTTAAAGCATCTGTTTTGTATATGAATGTACAGTTGACTGGTTAATTCATAGTAGTTATGTTCTATAAAGTTACCAGTGAACAATGAATTCGCAAATACTGAAAAATTGCTCTTCAGAGGAATAAAAAGTTAGGTTCCTGTGAGCTTCTGGTCACATTTCTTTAAACTGGTCAGTACATAATCTTATTCTATAAAGTGTTTCTATTTAAATCAGCTTATTTGACGTACATTGTTTATTCATTCATGTTGAACTCAGGGCCAGCAGCACTTATAATTCATGCCTGGAGTGTATATAAAGGAATTTTCTTTGTAAGGCACATCACAGCCTTCCAGTGCTTTGAAATCCTACACAGCAAGCACTTCAGTACTATGCAGGCTTGGGGGCCATTTTAAGCAATGAAATCAACAAAAAGGACAAAAATGTGATCACAAAATTCATCACGAAAAGGACATTTGTTTATAATATGAGCTAAAACAAGAAAGGACAGCTGGTAACAGGCACTCTGGGCAGGCAACTCCGCCCCCTCCCCCATGGACTGGCCCATGAATGACTGCTAAAGTACTTTAGGTATTGATTTCAAGGTTACAAATAAGTTTTAGTGAGTAGGTGAATTTGTGAGTACAGAATTCGCAAGTAATGAGGATCAATTTGTATTTGCCACAGCCTCTCCTTTGATCTATGGTAGACTGACTCATTTCAGCATTTCAGTTTAAGGGCTGTTTCTTGTTGCCTTGGAGAATACAGTCTTGTTTGTATACATAAAGTTAGAAAACATTCATATGCTGAATGGTAACCATGGTCTGTGTCTCAGTGGTTAGAGCAACAGCCCACGCACCAAAGGGTGTCAGGTTCGATTCCCCGTTAAGGGTAGTACCTGGGTTGCAGGTTATCCCCAGACCCTGTCAAGGACCGTGCCAGAGGCAAACAATCGATATGTCTCTTTCACATGATCTCTCTATCCCCTTCCTCCTTTCCACTCTCTTAAAAAAAAAAAAAAAATCCTTGGGTGAGGATTAACAATTGTAGAACCCATGCTAATTCTGGAGTAATGAAAAAATACAAAGCTTTCAATCTTGCAAGTAGTTATCTTGTGAAGTTATATGTCTATTCCAGTAACATCATCAGGCAACGTTAACTTTCAGATGGCCGTCAGTGCTTTTTGGAACCCATACTAAAATCAACCTTACTGCTTTAAAGTCAGCTTCTTACAAGTGCAGAAGAATGTGGGGAAGGCTTCAAGAGAGTGAAGTGAGACCTGAGCTAGATGTGAACGGTGGAAAGGAAGACCATTCTAGACATCTAGCCAACAAGTTTGAAAATAGTTAAGAACTGCGTGTGAAGTGTATTTTTTCCAGATGAAACTGGTTTAGAAAGGTTTCATTATGAGCAAAGCTACATAACGTGACAGTACTGTACTGTCGCTATTTGTGTGTGTTTTGAGGAGATCCAGGAAATAGGCCTAACCAGAGACAGGGAGGAGGTCATGTAACCAAGAATAATGAGGACACCATCCATTTGCTCATCAAAATGCAGTCAGACATTGGATTTGGGTAAGGTGAGTGGCAGGTCTTTGAAATGAGTAACAAGGCATTTCAGAGGAGTCACTCTCTTCATTACTCTCAGGACCGCCAGATAACAGGGAGAAAATGGCAAAAAATCCATGGCTACTTTCCCAGTTTTTTCCTTGACGTTGAATAATCAATTGTTTAAGGCAGCGTTTGCCCCGTCCCTGTAGCTTTGGTTCCCACTGACTTTGCATTTCCTGTTGCTAAAGCCTGTTGTTCTGGCTTTAGTTGGCTGTTGGCCTGGGGAAAGGTACAGGGATAGCCCAGCTGGAGCACCACCTGGGGTCTGGACATTGCTCACACCAGGTTAGACTGAGAGTGTGACCTCCTCTGGGGACTGACTTTGGAGAGCAACAGTACCTTTGAAATGTTTTTGTATGACTTGGATTATCTTGGCTCCATTCTAGTACGTGTTTATGTGATGCCAGAAGATGCAGAGGCTTGTGATATGTTTCTTGTGGTAGCCCCGCACCCTTTAGTTTGTCTTAAGTCGTTTTCTGAAGCATGCTGGTCTTTTACTTCTCTTCCTGGTACTGATGCTGTAGCTATTAACTATTTATTGCCTAACGTAGTCTCTTGCACTCAAAAAGTGATTTTTTTAAAAATATATTTTATTGATTCCTTACAGAGAGGAAGGCAGAGGGATAGAGAGTTAGAAATATCGATGAGAGAGAAACATCGATCAGCTGCCCCCTGCACGCCCCCTCCTGGGATGTGCCCGAAACCAAGGCACATGCCCCTGACCGGAATTGAACCTAGGACCCTTCAGTCCCCAGGCCGATGCTCTATCCACTGAGCCAAACCGGTTAGAGCTCAAAAAGTGATTTTGATGATTGGGGCAACCCTTATATATAACAGTCACAAAGAGCAATACAGACTGGAGTGCAATTAGTTGTCCAAAAATATGGCTCGAGGTGTAGTAGGATCACCGGCCTTCCCACATAGCGAAGCCTGTGTAGCAGAGAAAAGCAGTGACTTGTCCTGGCGGAGCCCCTTGTCCCTCCCTCCCACGCGTCCACACCTTTATCTCTGAGACACTTGGTCCTTTCCCTCCAACTTCTCCGGCTCTGACGCCTTCCTCCCAGAGTCTGAAAGCCCGAGAGGGGAAAGTGGGGGAGGGGGGCGTGCCGCGCGCTTCCGTGCTGGTATGTGTCCCGGGCCGTCTGGGGGAGGTGCTGGGGGAGCTGCCCCAGCCCAGCTGCAGCCGACCCAGGTCACAGCCCCTGCCCTTTGCTCTCGGCTTCCCACTGAATCCGCGGGTTCCCGGGGCTGGGCGTGGGAGTGGCCCCAGCTCGGGCTCTGAAGTCCTCCCGGACCGGTCGGGGCCCCAGGCGGTAGCCGCGTTCCTCGTCTGGCTGGGAGCCAGGGGAGGGAGCTGGGGCAAGGGGAGGGCCCTGAGGGAGGGGCAGGCTCCTTAGGAAAGAGTTAATGGGGCGGGGGGAGGGGAGAGGACGGAGCCTGGAGGGAAGCTCAGGTAGGAGAGGGACCGAGGCGGCTAGCCTGGTGGGGACAGGGGGACCCTGCAGGATCAAGAGTCAGAGTTAGGGTGCTTCCCCCCGCTGCACCCTCTTCTAGGGCAGCCAACTTCCTGCTGCTGCGCCGGCGACTTTCAGTTTCATTTCCCCGGACCCTCTGCTTGAGCAGCCGTCGCCGCCGCCGCCTCCGCCGCGATGCCCAAGTTCAGCTGCCGGAAGCTCCGGGAAACCGGCCAAGCCTTCGAGAATTTCCTGCTCGCGGAGGGGCTGGACAAGGAGATGGATCGCGAGTGCCTGCGGACCATCTATAACCAAAAGTTCAAGCCCAGGTACGGGTCGGCCCGCTCCCTGGCCCCGAATCGCGGGCCCACTTCGCCGCCACGACCCCCGCGCCGGGCAGCCCTGCCCGCCCGAGTGGGGGGATGCAGCTCCCGCGGCGGCTCGGCGGGTCTGGGGCGGCGCGGACATCCCCTCCCGCGCGGTGCCCACGCCCCGCCCGACCCGACCCCTGCGCCCACGTCCCCGCGAAGAGCCTCCCGCGCATCCCGCGCCCCCGGCGGCCCGGCCCGGGGCGGGGTCGTGCGTGCGGGCACCCGCGGCTCCTGGGGGCGAGGGGACAGCGCTGGGCGGGGGAGGGGCGCGTGGGGTGGGGGTCTGGGCGTCGCGCACGCGCGGGGAAGCAGCCTCCCGGTGGCGGCGCCGAGCCCGGGCGCGGGCTGCATGGCACCCCCGCCCCCTGGTTGAGGGGCTGCTTCAGGGTCCACTATGTCTCGCTACACCCTCACCCCCTGCCCCCCAAAGCTGGTGTAGGAGGGAGAACCTCAGGGAGTTCGGAAGGAGAAAAGGCACCAACTACATACGTGCCGAACCTCCGTAAGCACCTGTGGCTTCTCCATGGAGACCCAGGCCAGGCCAGTCCCCAGGGGGCCCCTTCCATCCTGTGGCTGAAGGCTGTTTGGTCGCCTTTCCTGCTGCCATCCAAGTGGAAATCAAAGAGACTTCACTCTGTCCAACCGTAGAATTGTGCTGCAAAAACACCTCTATCAATAGGCTCCAGAAAACCAAGAAACAATTTAACAGGGATAAGTGTAAAGACTTCTACAACTAAATAAGGGGTTAGGCTTAATAACAGACCTGAAAAAGACTGGATTTTAGCCGAGGGAAGGCCAGTGTGGCTGCAGAAAGAGTGAAAGAAGTGTGGGATTGTGTTAATAGAAATATGTATTAAGGGGAGGGGGAGTGACTCTATATTGACCAGATTATATCTGGAATATTGGTTTCAATATCGGGTGATACCTTTTTTATTGATTGAGTTTTGAGAGAGGAAGGGAGAAAGAGAGACATAGAGTTGTTGTTCCACTTATTTATGCATTCATTGGTTGATTCTTGTGTGTGCCCTGGCGGGGATCGAACCCACACCCTTGGCGTATGAGTGTCACATTTTTAAGAGGGACATTTACAGGCTTGAGCAACATCTGAAGGAGCAGCAAAGATGAGACCTGTTTGTGCCCCCTCACTACACTGGGCACCTTGGGTAACATAAGGGTGGAAAATGTATGGTCCCAGGGGAGCCATAGACGCTGTGATGGGCACACGGTGTACAAGAGAATTCAGTGGAGAAGGTGGCATTGACCCTGGCTTGGAAGGATAGAGTTTTAGTATTGGGAGGAGGAGGAAGAGTGAAGTTCTCAGTTGATTCATAGTCAATTGTGAGACCCAGTCAAAAGAAACCCAGAAACGTTTGCCTTGATGGGAGGAACAATTGCCCTTGAATATTTTAAAGACTTTCACGGTGGAAAGAATTGCACTTCTGTCCCTAAGGGGGAATTAGGTTCACTCGACATGCCCCCCTCATGCGCCCTACTCCAGGTGGAGATTTGGATTCTAATTAGTACTGTCAAGCCCAGGCTGGGATGCTGTGACATCAACCCTCATCCTCCCAGTGGGAATTCAGTGCTGCTTCCCAGGGGCTCTCATAGCTCCTCACACCCTGGTTATAGCAGGATTACACTTTGCCTTCTTTAGAGCTGGTAGGGGCGGTCTTCCCCCACCAGAGTGTCAGATCCTCTGAAGACACAGACAGGTTTTCCATCCTATTTGCACCTTCCGGCAGTCCCCCCCCCCCGCCCCCCCACCTTGGAGCCTTGTATGTAGTAGATGCTCATTAAATGCTTGTGGAACCTAACTGAATTAGTATAGTTGATCTACAAGACAATAGACTGTAGGAGAGGTATAGCTCCTGTCACCCCTGTCCCCTCCAACCCTTCACTGTCAGGAATTCTAGGGAGATTCCTACACTGTTAGGAATTGGCCCTTTCCAACAGGGTTATTAGGATGTTACAACATGCTCTGCTCCCAATTCTTTCTTTTTCCCATCTCTTTATTCAGTTAGGAAACCTACTTAAGGAGACTCTGCACTGTGCCTGTGCCTTCGTTCCTGCCTCTAAAGAGTGTATTCCAGCCCCGCCGGTGTGGCTCAGTGGTTGAGCATTGGCCTATGAACCAGGAGGTCACGGTTCGATTCCCAGTCAGGGCACATGCCCAGGTTGTGGGCTTGATCCCCAGTGGGGGGTATGCAGGAGGCAGCTGATCTAAGATTCTCATCATTGGTGTTTCAATCTCTCTCTCCCTTTCCCTTCCTCTCTGAAATCAATAAAAATATATTTTTAAAAATAATAAATAGTGTCTTTGTCATAGTAATAGTGATAATGATAGGAAATAAGTAGAGAGTGTTATAATGTTATAGCAATAGAAAATAATTAAAGAGTGTTATAGGAAATGTAGAAAAGTTATTGTTTGTGAAATATTAAAGAGCAGAGGGAATGACCACTGTGGCCACGCCCTAGCTGCACCGTATAGATAAGACCGTAGCTGAATGCTGCCCTTAGGAATGACGTATGTAAGCCTGACAGACACCTTCTGATTGACACTGTGATAGACAACCAGCTTGTACTCCCATCATGAGATTTTGGTCGTTCTTCTGCCGTCCGGCGTGGAGCAAGGCAGCATGGAGCGTGGGTCAAGAGAGGACGATCGATGTCTGAAATCAGGGACCCGTGTCTAACCCTGTTCTGACCCACAGCAGTCCAGGTGGCTGTCAGTAACATACGTCATCACACAAGTGTTCATCAGAGTACAAGCTGGTTATTTCCTGTCATTATCACTGTTACTATGACAGTATTCTAGTAAGGAGTGGCAAATGTGTAGACCAGGCAATACAGCTGGAGTTCAAAATCTAGTGGCATAGATTTTGAACAACAATCTGTTCAAGAACAAAAATCCCACCAAGTACATTTTAAAGATTTAATTGGCTTTACTGAACAATTCCCGAATCAGGCCGCATCTCTGTAAAGACAAAAGCCCTCCAAGAAGTGGTACAAATTGGAAGGTTTCATGGGCAGGAACTGGGCCGGACAAGAAAGTTATTAGCAAAAGAAAAGAAAGGATGTTTCTGGCTGGAACACCTTTGGGGGGTGGGGCCGGAGGGCTGGCGGCAGGGGTCTTATCAGGCGTATTACCTCACCAGTGTTGATCAGGAAATTCCAGGCTGGTTTGAGGTCACATTCCTGGTATTGGCTGAAACTGCCCTCAGGTCTTGGTGTGTTGTCCTGGGGGCAGGCAGCTCTACTTGGGCCTGTGGTCTCTTCCTCTTTAACATCTCTCCGTTTTCCTACCTGAAGTATGTGAAAAATGCCTTTCTCTCAGGGTTGCGTGAGACCCAAATGAGCGATGGTTGGTAAGGCCTTCATCCTGTGTGGCATATTGCTCGGGCTTTGGGAGTTGTGGCTGTCATTTTAGAACGGAGTAGGGCCTGGTGCCCCGAGAAGTTTCTCACCTCGGGCAGGAGACTCATTATTTTATCAACAAATATTGGCCGGATGCCTCCCGAGAGCAAGGTGCTACTTGCGTGAGTCACCATGAACACACAGAAGGAACCTAACTGTCTAAGGAAGGGGGCGGTGATTAAACATAATTATTTAATGACTGTTGTGACAAGTGCTTGTAAGGAAAAGTCTAGTATGCCTTGAGAGTGTATACCTTGCAGGCCTGACCTAGTCTAGGAATTTGAGGTTTCTGGGATAAAGTGATGTTTGAATGGAATCTTGAGAGATAAGCAGGAG
This sequence comes from Myotis yumanensis, assembly GCF_028538775.1. Classification (NCBI taxonomy): domain Eukaryota; kingdom Metazoa; phylum Chordata; class Mammalia; order Chiroptera; family Vespertilionidae; genus Myotis; species Myotis yumanensis. The sequence continues at coordinate 7,299,068 of NW_027223768.1, forward strand.
TTAGCAGATGCGGGGGCAGGGAAGAGCATTCCAGACAGAGGGAGTAACCCCTTCAAAGTCTTGGGGTGACTTGAGGCCAGAGGGAGGCAGGATCTGGATGGGGTAGGACCTTGTGGACCCGCCGAGAGACATTGTGGGGTTGGTTTGTTTTCTTTTAAATCTTAACAGAAATAGGAAAGTAGGAGACCGACAGAATCAGGGTTTTAGGAAGATCACTGGGGCTCCTGGCGTGGAGAATGGCTTGGTACTTGGATCTCTGTCCACAGTAAAAAAAAATGCATTTTACTTCAGGGCCTGATAAAGCCTGTTTCAGGGAACAATATGTGTCCTTGAAACAATGCCTAGTCTCACTCCCTGCCCTCTGCTGCTTTTAATTCTACTTTGTTTCAATTTTATAAAAACCCTGGTCTTGACCCACCAATGAGAGTTGCAACCCAGAGTTTGAAAAACATGGAATGAGATGTCCCTTTAAGATGGCTTCCAACTCTGATCCGATGTTCTGAAATACTCCTCCTCTCGCTCCTATTCTTTCCTGAACTGAGTCTAAAAAGAATAGTTATTGTTCACTCAACCAACAGCAGGGGCCAAAGTCGGTAGCTGAGAGTGAGGAGGTACCACTCAGGATGGATTGTCCACCCTTAGGGTGAGAACCTGTCCCTTATTTTCTTCTCTAAAATAGAATGACAATAGTTGCTACCTCAAAGGGTTATTGTGAGGGTTAAAGGAGATCATGTGCATAGGCGCTCAGAACAGCGCACAGTGAGTTCTCAGTGTTTTCTATTGTTGATGTTATTGTATTCGCATTATCGTCGTTATGTGGAGGACTTAACTGTGCCATCTGAAAACACGAGACTTAATCCGGTAGACGGTGGCGTTATAAATTGGAGGGCCCGATCTGATTTCTGTTCATGAGGATAGTTCTTGCCTATTTACGAGGTGAACTAGGAGAGGGTTTGAAGGAGGAATCAGCTCCCAGAGCTTGGGAAAACGATACCATCAGGCAGTTCACAGAAGAAACGTAAATGACTGTTCAACAGAAGGCAAGGTCCTCCAACTATATAATCATCAGGGAAAAAATGCACATTTAAACAAGACACCATTTTTTGCTCATCAGTGTCAACGGAGAAAGGCAGTTTTGCACCTAATGTTAGACATTACATCCATTGGTGACAGATTAGGGAGGTGGGAGAAAGCAAAGCAGGGGAGACGTCTGGGATTAGATAAAAAGTAAAATGATAGACACATACATCTCTTACATAGGTGGGGACAGGACAGCCAACAATTACGTGATAACAGGATAGTTAGCAGTCAAGGATTAACGTGATAACCATAACAGTGAGAAGGTTTATGGTCCCTCCCCTGTGTGGTCTGGGAAAAGGGCGTTATCCTGACATTCCAAAGGTCTGTTATCATAGATGGGCCCCCTCAAGGTAAAGATTGACTTTTGTCAGGGAAGAAGCTAGTCTAGGACATGCCATAAACTACTTTTAGTTAAAAGTTTTCATTTCAGATCATCTTTGTGGTTACTTAAGGTCCCTGCGTTTACAAGGCCGCCCCACTGGGGACCGAGCCCACAACCCCGGCATATGCCCTTGACTGGAATCGAGCCCGGGACCCTTCAGTCCACAGGCTGACGCTCTATCCACTGAGCCAAACTGGCCAGGGCTCATTTATCTCTTTATGCATGCAAGCGAGTTCATGATACCATCGAGGGTATTTTTTTGGTGGTTGTTTTATTATTTTTTTTAAAGAGGTCATGTTACACACATTTTCTTACTCAACAGCACGTCCTGGAAATAACGCCTAATTGTCTGGTGGACACCTCTAATGCATCGTTGGGGGTTTGCCCCAACATTTTATTTTTTTATTCATTTCAAAGTAAGTTACAGACATCAATCAGTTCACTTCAGCACGAGCTATAAGTTCCAAAATTGTTTAGGATTTTTTTTTTTTAGTAAAATTTACATGCAATGAAACGGACAGATTTAGGTAAACCATTCTATGAGTTTTAACAAATGCATATACCTGTGTACAACCCCCTGCCAAGATGTAGGACATGACTGTCACTCCAGAAAGTTTCCTTATCTCCTCACCCTTACCCACCCGGAAGCCACCGCTGCTCTGATGAGTTTTGAGGTAATATGCCTGTTCTAGAACTTCACTTAATGGATGCACATACTAGTACTCTTTTACCGATTCAACCACTAGGTGTGTATCCATCGGGTGTTGTTTTTATTTGTTTGTTTGTTTGTTTTTGTATCACAGAGAAATGTTCCTTGTGTGAATACAAATCACAGTTTATCCATTCTCTTGTTCACGGACATTGCTTTCAATTTGGGGCTATTTTGAATAAAACTGCTATGAACATTCTTGTACAGATTGTTTTGTAGACTTATATTTTCACTTCCCTTTTTCTAAGGGGTAGAATTGCTGGGTCAAAGGGTAGGTAATATTTGCCACTTTGGTTTGCTTGAAATCTTGGGCACATTGCTTAACCTCTTTCTTTTAAAAACTTTTTTTATTGGTTTTCAGAGAGAGAGAGAAACATCCATTTGTTGTTCCCCTTCGTTACGCATTCATTGGTTGTTTTTTTTTTTTAATGTGCCCTGAGCAGGATCTGAACCCACAACCTTGGTGCATCAGGACAATGCTCTCACTAGCTGACTACCCGGCCCGGGTGGTTAACGCGTTAAGCGCCCAATCACCCGTGACTGACACTATACTTTCCGTCCGGAAAACGAAACAGGCTGGGCGCTTAACGTGTTAACCTCTTTTTTGGTTATGACAGCGAAGTCTTAAGGGCTGGTCTTTGTTGTTTTGTTGTGACCTTTTCTGAGGGGAAGTTGCTCAGCCTTCCCTAGATCCTGCCCATTTCCTGAACCTGCTGCTCACAACTTCCCAGCAATTTTAATAAAGCTCTTATCACTTAAATCCGCCTTCATTTATGCTGTTGCCTACAACTCCATCGAAAAGTAGTGTGACCATTAAAAATAATAATAATTTTTAAATTTAAAAAGTAAAAGTAATGTGGCCGTGTCTTCATATATTTAATTCCCTTTTGTTGCTTTTTCTTCTTTTATAGAGCTTGTCCGAGTTTAGACGGTCTGTATCGCCTGGCACCTCACATCCCAGGCCCACTGCACGTGGTGCTGTGTGCCAGCCAGCAGTTTAATGTTTGCATTGGCATCTGTTTCATGTATAAAATAACAGTCTGGAATGATTTAAATTTTTTTTTAAACATTTTAAAAATTGGTTTTGAGCCTAACCGGTTTGGCTCAGTGGATAGAGCGTCGGCCTGCAGACTGAAAGGTCCCAGGTTCAATTCCAGTCAAGGGCATGTACCTTAGTTGTGGGCACATCCCCAGTGGGAGGTGTGCAGGAGGCGGCTGATCAATTTTTCTCTCTCATCAATGTTTCTAACTCTATTCCTCTTCCTCTCTGTAAAAAATCAATAAAATATATATATATATTTTTAAATTGATTTTGAGAGAGAGAGAAAAAAACATCGATGTGAGAGTGAAACATCTATCAGCGGCTTCCTGCACACCCCCTACGGGGGATCAAGACTGGAACTGGAACCCGTGCATATGCCCTAACCAGGAATTAAACCAGCAACCTTGTGGTGCCCAACCAACTAAGCCACATCCTCCCAACAAGTACTTGTCGAATAAGTTACCAGTCCTAGGTCCACATTAGGTGTTAGAGTTGTATTGTGTTTTTTTTTTAATGTAGTGCACAGCATAATACAATCATGTATACTTTTCATTAAAATATCAGAAAATTACGGTGTGTGTTTAGTTTTGCATGAAACTTCCAGACCCTTTCCAACACGATTGCATCGTTTATATTCCAACTCACAATGCGTGCGTGTTCTGTTATTCCCGTGTTCTTGTCAACATTTAGTATTGTCAGCCTTTTAAGTTATAGACACTGGAGTGTGTGGTGCATTCTTCTTAATGGCTGCACAATATTGCAGGAAGTGGGTGTTTATAGTTTATTCAGCCATCTCCCTGTTGGTGGGCATGTGTTTTGTTTCCGGTTCTTGGCCACTGTGGATGACTCTGCAGTAAGCATCCTTGTGCATATGTCCTTATCCACTGGTACTTTTCTTTCCAGGGGATACATTCCTAGGAATGGGATTCCTGAGTTACAGGATACTTACATTTCTAGTGTTAGGAGATATTGCCAGATTGTTTTTCCAGAGATGGTAATACTTCACCTCTCTATCAGCTGTGTATGACAGTTCACTTTTCCGTATATACTGACAGCAATACATGTGATGACTAGTTTTCCACTTTTGTCAGTCTAATGGAAATAAAATTGTCTCTCTTTTTTTTATTGATTTCAGAAAGGAAGGGAGAGAGAGAGATAGAAGAGAATGATGAGAGAGAATCATTGATTGCCTCCTGCATGCCCCCTACTGGGGATCGAGCCCAGAGTCAAACTGACCTCCTAATTCAGCGGTTCTCAACCTGCGGGTCGCGACCCCTTTGGGGGTCAAACGACCCTTTCACAGGGGTCACCTAAGACCATCGGAAAACACATATATAATTACATATTGTTTTTGTGATTAAGCGCTATGCTTTAATTATGTTCAGTTTGTAACAATGAAATTGGGGGTCACCACAACATGAGGAACTGTATTAAAGGGTCGAGGCATTAGGAAGGTTGAGAACCACTGTAATTCATAGTTCGACACTCAACCATTGATCCACACCGGCTGAGTAAATGGTATCTCATTTTTACTTTAATTTGCATCTCTGCTTTTGAAGCATATTTTATACTTTTTTGGTCATCTGGATTTATTCTTTAGGTTGAATATTCAACTTTTCTATTGTTTATCTTTTTTTTCCTAGAAATCTAGGTGACTAGATATATAATACAAGAATTGGGGCTTTTTTTCCAACCAGTATGTACTAAGTTTGTGATTAAAAAACAAACAAACATTTTTTTTATGATTGTCACCTTAGACCAGGCAGGGATGGGTGACTTTGGGTAGTAGTATCAGACATGGGGAATAATTTGAGAAGTGTTGTGATGGTAGCACCCACAGTAGAGGTTGTAAAACTTGCAAAGTTGAGTTCCTCCTGCCCCTGTGCCCACACAGAAGTTTCCAGAAATAAGGCGATTTCACATAAAAATTTTGATTTGGGCTTCTCTCAAAAGCCAGATCTGGCCATCTTGGGCCTGCCTCCCCTGCTGGCAACATCTGTCTGGAGATGAGGGGCGTTCCTCCTTACACTAATGATTCAACAATGGCGCTGTGCAGGTGCCAGAGGCTGAGGGCAGCAGAGATAGTTACCTTTGGAGCCTGGCTTCTGTCTGCATTGGAGTTTGTGTTTAGTCCATGGAACTGAATGACTCACTGACCAAGGAGCCCTGGTGAAAGTTTATGGTGACCTCCTGATTTCGGTCCCTTTATGACTCCAGCAGCGTTGGAGGCTGATACCTGATTTTAAGACTTCTTCCTGATACTCCTCCTTCTGGGGGGTGGGGGTAGGGGAAAGGTTCCTTCTCTGTTTCCTCTTCCTCCCTGGGTTGTCCTGGCCCCCACTGTTCTCAGATGACTCACACCACCTGGGGAGATCCTGAACACTGCGATTGTAACTGCAACCTGGGGACACCCTAGTGTTGGGCTCTCCTTTGACTTTGGCCTGAATCTCCGGAGCCACCTGCCACTGGAATCTCAAACCGAGCATGTCCAAATCCATATGTCACGGCCAGTCCCTCCAGCATCCTTCTCCTCCTGTCCTTGCCTTCTATCTCAGGAATACCCCCTAAAGCCACCCCACTGATTTCGGCATTGTCCTTGCCTCCTCTTCCTTCCCGCCTCCATTCCCCTTCCAGACAATCACCAAATCCTCCTCACCTTCCATTCTCCGCATTTTCAGATCTGGCCCCTTTTCTCTCCTTACCACGGCCTTGTTCCTGCCCTGGTCATCTTTCAGTTGGACTGTTGCAATGGCCTTCTTCTAACTGCTCTTCTGCCTACAGTCTTGCCTCCAGCAAATCTACCCTCCAATCCTGATGCCAGAGTGATGTGGAATGCACATCTGGTCTTGCCACTCCCCTGCTTAAAACCCACCCACCCGGGGGTTCTGTAACCACAGTGTAGCCTCTGATTCGGGCTGAAAGTAAGTTGCTGCTGCCCTGCTCCTGCTGCTAACCATTCGTTATCATTATCACTACTAATACGAGTACTAATACGAGTAGCTAGCATTTACTGAGCGTATTTTCTATTGTGTTTTCAAATGATGCCTTTTAACCCAAATCAGAGCTGATTCCAAGTTTTCTGCTCCGTGACATTCTCATTTATTTGGGGTGAAGGAAAAGGGCAGAGTTACAGGCAGGGGGCACCAGGGAAAGTCTGTGACTGTAAATTCTCTCATGATACGCTAGCGAGTGAGCGTGCCGGTTCAGCCTTAATCGTTAAACAGGGATCACCATGGCTCTTATGAACTAGGATGTGCTTTCATTCCCTAGAAGGCATCGAGGGAGGGTGGTGAGCTGTCCAGATCTTGAATATGCCCAGGAAGTATGTCACATGTGGGGTGCCCTCTGGCTCCTGGGTGCCAGTAAAGGAGGAGGACTGCTGGCCTTCGGGGTCAAGGTCAGGCCTGCAGAACTATGTGTGACCTGGTCCCTGCCCACCTCTGCTGCCTCCTGCCACTCCCTCCCTTGCACTTTTCACCCTAGTACAACCAGACTGTGTGTGATACTAATCATAGCGCACCTTATACCTTACCGAGGTCTCCTTATGTGCCAAGCACTGGGTTCAGTGGTTCACTGCCATGTCCGTCTCGAGTAACCCTCACAGCCCTGCCAGGTAAGTCTGCCGTTGTCCCCATTTTATAGAGGAGAGTGAGGCTCTGAGACTCAGGTGAAGTAACCTGAAGGAAGGCGGCTAGTGGCGAGCCCCTCCGCCCTTGCTCTCGCCTGCTCCTCCACCTAGTCCACACTTGGCACGCACCCTTGCACCTGACGCAGGCAGGCTCCTGGGGAGACCTTCGTGAACACCCACCCCTGCCCCCAGGCTGGGCTCAGTGCTGCCCTGAAAGCCCCTCGCTGCCCCCAGGCGGTGGGCTGGGATCGAGGCCAGTCTGGGGCTCTTGCCGCTCTGAGCCCCAGCGGCTAGTGTCTGGCACATAGCAGGTCTCTGTAAGCGTTGGTTGTGTTGACTAAACCGAATTTCAAGCACAGAACGTTGAGTTCTTGCTCCTCTGACCAGTTTTCCCTGTCTTCACCTTCTCCAGGCACAGAGCCAGCTATGTGATCTCTGGACAAGGACCCTTTCTCTTCCTGCTTGGGTTCTACCTGCGCGCTTTGACTTCGGGTGCAAAAGTGCTGTCTGATCAGCCGCCTTGCCTGCCCCCACCGGACACCCGTTCTGTCTCTCTGACCCCTCTCACTCCCGCCTCAGGCTGGACCCCAGGCCCACCCTCGGAATCCACTCCTTCGCTTCCCCTTAGCCTTCGTTCTTCCCGCGGGGCTGGCTGTATCTTTTTTGGTCCCCAGTAGTTTTCCTCCCAGAAAACCTTCGTTTCTTTCTCCCTCCTGGCCCTCAAAATCAACAGCCACAACGGGACTCTCCTCCTCAGGAACGCACGTACACACCTGCTGTTTAAAACTGTCAGAGTTTGTCCTGGAACGCCCCATGGCCTTTCCTTAAAACATGGAGAAGTCCTACGATCCCCAGCCTGAGTCTCTGTCCCTGTCCCGGGCCCTGTCCTGCAGCAGAGCGATCCTCAGACACCCTCCCCAGCACGCTCCCTGCATCCCACTGGCCCTGCCCTCCCTCACCTCCCAGTCTCCTCTGCTTCCGGCAGCTTTGGGAAACCTGCCCCTGGCTTCTCCTCCATGCTGTATGGGATGAAGAGTGCCAATCTGGCCTATGTCACCAAGAAGCGGGTCAGGTTCTTCAAACTGGACTGCTGGACCGACGCGTCCGATATCAGCACATACCACCACAAGTCACTGTTTGCCAAGATCTTCCATGACAGGTGTGTGTGTGTGTGTGAGGGGGTGGGGCTTGGGGGAAGCTGTCTGGCTGAGAAAGTGTGAGTTGCCTCCCTTTGGGGTAAGGCCATCCTTTAAGAAGTGGGGGTAAGGGTAGGAAAGGAGCTAATTGGTCGGGGGGTGGGGGGGTGAGGGGGGGTTGTCCAGGACAGCTGCCACTCCCTGAGGGCAACATCCAACAAGGCCCCTCCCGCCCCAGCCCCTCCTTGACTCCCACTCTCCCCAGGGCTGAGTATCTTCAAGGGAAACATGGGGTGGACGTGGAAGTCCAGGGGCCCCATGAAACCCAGGACGGGCAGCTCCTGATCCGCCTGGATTTGAACCGCCTGGAGATGCTGACCCTGAGGCTTCAGAATGGAGGAACCCAGCCCGTCACCCTCACCCACGTCTTTCCACTCTCCCGGACCCCCCAGTTTAAATTCTACAAAGGGGACCAAAAGCTGCCCTGTTCACTGGGCCCCGGTGAGTGGGTTTCCAAAGGAATGAGCCTCGGGTGGGCAGGGGCTGGCCCGAGGGAGGGCTGGTGCTTGGGAACCACGCTGGTGCTGTCCTATGGCTCCTGCCTGGGGATGGGGCCCTGTGGGGGAGTTTCCAGGGCCCGGGTGCTGGTGGGGGACCCCTCTCCCACCACCCTCCCGCTCACTCAGCCCGCTCCCCCAGGTGAGTGCTATGAGCTCCTCGTCCACTGTCAGACCAGCTTCGTGGGCTACTTCCCGGCCACGGTGATCTGGGAGCTGCTGGGCCCCGAGGAGCCGGGCTCGGAAGGAGCTGGCACTTTCTACATTGCCCGCTTCCTGGCTGCCGTCGCCCACAGTCCCCTGGCCGCACAGCTGAAGCCCACGGCGCCCTTCAAGCGGGCCCGGATCACTGGAAACTCTCTCGTGACCGCCCGGGTTGAGGAAGGACAGAGACCTGACCGGTAACTTCTCCCTCCAACCCAGTCCAGGCTGGGGGTGCCCCGATGCGACAGTGTGGGTCCCCTTTCCTCACTGTGAGTTCTGAACTCCTCCAGGGAGAAAGTTGCCGATATGCGGACAGTGTGAAAAGATGTTAAGGCTTTTCCACTCCGTGGTGGTTATTAGGCAGCCCCCATGCAGACATCTCCCTCCTTTTTTAACAGCTTTATTGAGGCAATTCATATGCCATTCAGTTCGCCCGTTTAAAATGTACGAGTCAGTGGTTCTTCGAATATTCACACACATGTGCAGCCATCACCACAATCTGTTTTAAATATATTTTATTGATTTTTTTACAGAGAGGAAGGGAGAGGGATAGAGAGTTAGAAACATCGATGAGAGAGAAACATCGATCAGCTGCCTCCTGCACACCCCCCACTGGGGATGTGCCCGCAACCAAGGTACATGCCCTTGACCGGAATCGAACCTGGGAGCCTTCAGTCCGCAGGCCGACACTCTATCCACTGAGCCAAACCGGTCAGGGCACCACAATCTATTTTAGAACATTTCCTTATCCCCAAAAGGAACGTGTCCTCTTCTGCTCTCATCCCATTTCTCCCCGTTCCCTCCCGGTCCTGAGGATCCTCTCATCTGCTTCCCGTCTCTATAAATTTCCCTTTTTCTCAACATTCACGGTGAATGGAATAGTAGAATCAGACGTGGCTGGATGTTCACACAATACTGTTCACCAAAAAAGCAAACTATAGACCATTGTGCTCTTTTTGTTAAGAAAATATATGTGTATTATGCAAATTAACAAAGAGAGAAGTGTGGACAGCTGCATACCAAAAAGTTAACATTGCTTATGCCTGGATGGTGAGAATGCTGTTTACTTATTTTTTTTATTACCTATTTTCTGATGAATGTGTATTGTTACGTACATATATATGTATTACGTATATATATTTTAATTTTTTAAATATGTTTTTATTGATTTCAGAGAGGAAGGGAGAGGGAGAGAAAGAATCATCGATTGGCTGCCTCTTACACTCCCCCTACTGGGGATCAAGCCTGCAACCCAGGCATGTGCCCTGACCAGTAAATGAACTGTGGTGACCTCCTGGTTCATGGGTTGACCCTCAACCACTGAGCCACACCGGCCGAGCTTACATGCTTACATGTGTATATATCTGTGTATATGTATATTTTTTTAATTTAATATATTTTATTGATTTTTTACAGAGAGGAAGGGAGAGGGATAGAGAGTTAGAAACATTGATGAGAGAGAAACATCGATCAGCCGCCTCCTGCACACCCCTTTCTGGGGATGTGCCCGCAACCAAGGTACATGCCCTTGACCGGAATCGAACCTGGGACCCTTCAGTCTGCAGGCCGACGCTCTATCCACTGAGCCAAACCGGTCAGGGGTTCATGTATATTTTTAAGTTTTCAAGTATCGTGCACTTTCAAGAACTGAGAATGAATGGGCCAGCCTTGGGGTGAGCAGCCTCGTGACCTAGTGAATTACGCTTCCTTGGGCAAAGGATGCTGACCCCTTTCAGCAGTGGTACTGTGTAGGGCTCCTGCATCCCCAGGGAGGGGTGCTCTCCGCCTCTCTGAAGTGAGGGGCCTGTGTTTGCGACAGCTTCTCTTCCCCCATTCCTCCAGTGCGAAGGGCTATGACCTGGAGCTAAGTTTGGTGCTGGGGACATACCTCCCACCCTCCCGCCTCCGGCATCTGCTCCCCACCCTTCTTCAGGGAAGAAGTATCTTCACTGCCCCAAAGGAGATTGCTGAGATCAAGTAAGCACCAGTCCTCTGCACCCTCACGCTTTCTGAGTCTGTTCCCCCCTGGCTTCTTCCCACCCACGCGCCGCAGCCACCCACCCCCTGCAGCCTCCCCTGCTCCGTTCATGCCTCACCTTAACTCAGCACGCACTGCGCATCGCAGGGCACTGTTCCAGGTGACTTGGTCACATGAGGGCCTTGCCTATATGAGTCGGGGGAGAAATGAGCATTGATCTTAAAATGTCTTCAAAAGACCGTTTATCTTAGAACTTCATGGAGTGATGAATGCTGTGAGGAACTAACGGAAACCTGAGCCAGAGCTCGAGCAGGGCAAGGGGATGGGCTGTGCCTTTGCAGAGGGCGGTCAGTCCCTGCCTTTTGGGGAGGGTGACATTGGAGCAGGGAGTGACACGTGAATGAGGTGAGGGTGGAGGTCATAAGAGGAGTATGTTCCAGGCCCAGGGCTCCAGTGCCCACTCAAGGCAGGGCGGGGGGGCGGGGGAGCGGGACGGGAGTGGGGGGGCCAGGGAATAAGAGCCAGGGTTCCCTTCTTCAAGGTCCTTGTATTTCTCGGATTCCTGATGCTTTCATAGTCCCAGAGCTGCAGATGGGAGCGGGTGGATGCTCCTGGGCATGGGGGTTACCTGACCCATCCTCCTCCTGCCCCCCAACCCCCCACACCGTCACTGCTAGGGCCCAGCTAGAGACATCCCTGAAGTGCAGAAACTACGAGAAGAAATTCCAGCTACTGCTGCACCTGGAAGAGCTGCAGATGGAGCATGACATCCGGCACTATGACCTGGAGTCGGTGCCCATGAACTTGGACTCCAACTCCCAGAACCCCAAGCTGCTCATGTTGGAGGTTGGGGCTTGGATCGAGGGTGGGGATGGGGGCTCAGCCCACTGGCTGTGGGCAGAATACTGCTCCTGCCGGCTGGGCAAGACAAGAGGAAGGATGAAGATGTTTCTGCCTACCCCACCCCCACAGAGGGCTCAGCAGGGGTCAGTGTGGGCATCCTGTGCCCAGAAAGAGGGTCAGAGCAGGGCAGTGGGGAGCTATGATATAGCTGCCATCAGCTATGTGGCCTTCACTCTCTAGGCCTGCATTCCCTTATTTGAAAAACACAGAGCTGGACCAGGTAATTCTTGGCGCTCTTTCCAGTTCTCAGATGTTGAATGTGCCCACAGAAGCCCAGAGTTCTGTGAAAACAGGCTCTTCACACACGTGCTGAGGAAGGGCCCTGGTGAGAAGCGGGGGTTAAAGGTGATCAGCGAGATTCCTGCAGGAACTGAGTTGTAAATGAGATTTTAGAGGCAGAGTAGGAACTGAGCCAGCTAAGGGGGCACTGGACAGGCTGGGGATCTGGCCCCCAAGTCCCGAGACCTGCATGGGAGGCTGTCCAGCATCCCGGTGCTTAGCATCTCTGAGCAGCTTGGACAGACTTGGCTCTTCCCTTTTCCCCTGACTCTGCGCTTGTTGGTTGGAGGGGAAAGAGGCAAAGTTCCCAGAATCCTAGGGTAGAGGGGGGCTCTCCAGTGAGGCTCCCTGAGATAGAATCTTACTTGTTTTCATACCCCATAGGTTCCTGGGGTGGCCGAGAGCCGCCCCTCAGTGCTCCGGGGAGACCACCTGTTTGCCGTTTTGTGCTCCGAGGCTCAGCAGAAGGACCCCATCACCTACAAGGGCTTTGTGCACAGGGTGGAGTTGGACTGTGTCAAGCTGAGCTTTTCCCCGAGGTGGGTGTTGGGGGAACCCTGAGCTGCCTGAAGGGTCTACAGACATCTCAGGCCAGCTTCTCCCTGAGATGAGTGGGATCCCAGGGATCAGAAAGGAGGAATTTTCTTCAGGGGGACCCAGAAGTGCCTCAGCAAACTCCCTCCCCTGCAGGGATTGCATAGAGGTCTTGGGAAGCAGGGGTGGAGTCGGGATAGAGGGAGAGTCTGGCCTTGAATTGCCCACCCTCCTAACTGGCAGTCTTCCCCGCCTCTCTGCCTTCCCAAAGCCTCCTGGACCGCTTTGTGAATGGGCTGTCCTTCAAGGTGAGCTTCACCTTCAACCGCCAGCCCCTGCGGGTGCAGCATCGTGCCTTGGAGCTGACGGGGCGCCACCTGCTGTGGCCCACACTCTTTCCTGAGGCCTCCCGTGGGGTCCCACGGCTGCTCTCAGATGTGACGTTCAAGTGAGACTGTGGGCTGGGTCTCTGGGCCTGGAGGATGGAGTCCAGGGTGCCTCTAGGACACTGGGTAACTTCATGTTCCTGACCCTCTGCCAGGCTGTACGACCGGAGTCTGGAGTCAAACCCAGAGCAGTTCCAGGCCATGAAGCATATTGTTATGGGCACCACCCGTCCAGCCCCCTACATCATCTTTGGGCCTCCAGGCACTGGCAAGACTGTCACCTTGGTGGAAGCCATCAAGCAGGTGGGGCCTGAGCAAAGACCTGGGGCCTACACCTGGACTCCCCCAGGCCCAAGCAGTCGCCCCCGGATTCTGGTTCCTTCCAGCTTCCTGAACGCCCCTAAGCGGGCGGGCATCACGGGTCAGTGTGGCTGTTGAGATGGGGGTGTAGGTTGTGCACTGCACAACTCTCAGAGTCACCATTCCCATGTCCGTCATCACACACTTGTCTGGTTACTGCACGTTTTCCAGCATCTGACGTGCTGTTTGGACTAGCAAGGAGGCTGGGGGTCAGAGCTTGCCTTTTGTGTCACTGCCTCCCTCAGCTTTGGGAGGCAAATGTCACAGTGCGCCGCCTGCATCACTGTCAGGACTGAGTCTTACGCCTACTCCCACCGCCCCCACCTACACACACAAACTCCCCAGACCTGGCAGCTGCTTCCCACACTGCGTATCCCCTTCCCCCCAGGTGGTGAAGCACTTGCCCGACGCCCACGTCCTGGCCTGCGCTCCGTCCAACTCCGGGGCTGACCTCCTCTGTCAGCGGCTCCTGACCCACCTGCCCAGCTCCATCTACCGGCTCCTGGCCCCCAGCAGGGACATCCGCATGGTGCCCGAGGACATCAAGGTACCTGGGGAAGTGCAGGAAGCCACAGGATGAAGCGTGCAGGGAGCCTCTCGGGTTAGACACTGAGGCCAGGACATTAGATGACCTGGATTCCCACCCTCGCTGTGGGGCCTCCCCTGGGCCAGGACCCCGAGCTGGCCTTCCGTTTCCCTGTGTGTGAAATGAGAGGTGAATAAGATTGAGAGCGGGGAGCGCCGTGCAGATGCCCTCTCCCTTCACACCCACAGCCCTGCTGCAACTGGGACGCAACTAAGGGGGAGTTTGTGTTTCCTGCTAAGAAGAAGCTGCAGGAATATCGAGTCTTAATCACCACCCTCATCACTGCCAGCAGGTGGGAAGTGTGTATGTGTATCTCTTTTAAAAAAAAATGTTTTTATTGAGGAAGGGAGAGGGAGAGAAAGATAGAAATATCAATGACGAGAGAGAATCATTGATCGGTTGGCTCCTGCATGCTCCCAACTGGAGATCGAGCCCGCAACCCAGGCATGTGCCCTGACCGGGAATCAAACCGTGACCTCCTGGTTCATGAGTCAACGCTCAATCACTTAGCCACACCAGCCGGGCATATGTGTGTCTCCTAATAGTGTGTATGAGTAAAGAGGTCGCAGGCTAGGGAGTGGAGGGAGGGGCCAGCTTGGTGAGGTTTGGCGGTCGGGTCCCTGGGTCTGACCTTGGCTTGGCCTGACACCTCCCAGATTGGTTTCGGCCCAGTTTCCCATTGATCATTTCACACACATCTTCATCGATGAGGCTGGCCACTGCATGGAGCCCGAGAGTCTGGTGGCCATAGCAGGTAAGGGGCTCAGGGTGGGTTGCGGCTGCGCCACCCTCCGTGGGGCCGGGGAGGTCCCACCACTTACCTTTCTCCCCGCGCTACCTTGCCTCCCAGGGCTGATGGAAGTCAAGGAATCGGGCGATCCAGGGGCACAGCTGGTGCTGGCAGGAGACCCTCGGCAGCTGGGGCCTGTGCTGCGCTCCCCGCTGGCCCAGAAGCATGGGCTGGGGTACTCCCTGCTGGAGCGGCTGCTTACCTACAACGCCTTGTACAAGAAGGGCCCTGACGGCTATAACCCCCAGTTCATCACCAAGCTGCTGCGCAACTACAGGTACCCGCACCCCTCCCTCCTCCCGCGATCCCACGCCTTCACGCCCTCTGCAGCCCCGCTGGAGGCTCCGTCTGCAGGCCTGTTGCTCAGAGGCTGTGTGGCAGAAAGGCTGTAAGCCAGGTCGAGGTCTCTCTGGGCCCGGCAGTGCTAGTCCGTGGCTGTGTAGCCACACAAGCAGCTTTGCTCTAGAACGGTTTGCTTATCTGCATATTAAGGGATGGTCAGTGGTTCCCAGACACTCCGCTGTATCTGGTGCGGGTCCCAGATGAAGTTTCCAGGCAATCCGAGGAGAAATTAGAAAAATAGGGACCATGTAGTTTTTTATTAACCTCGTTGGTATTCAGATTAAAGAGCCACCCTTCCTTTCACCAACAAGTTCATACATTTGAAATGCTCAGAGGAGCTCCCAAGTCCTTAGTGCCTTAGAGGAGCCCACTAAGAATTAAATAAATGTTAGCTATTGTGTATTTCTTATGTTTGGGGATTTAACACATTATCTCATCAGTTACCGGTGATAGTAGATGATACTTGTGTGTGTGTGTGTTGTCCTTCCTCCTCAAAATTGAAACCTGAGAATGGGTTTCTGATGTCTTGTTTTCTTCTTTTAAATTTGGCTGGTCTTTGAAACCCCTGGACTGAATCCTCTCTGGAACCACATGTGGTTCTATTTTCTGTGGTTGACGGGCCTAGCAGCAGCAGTTTTAGGTGAAGGAGCCTGCTATCAGTGGACAGAGGCAGGAGGATAATGTGTGTGGGCCCAGAGCAGGTAGAGTGGGCAAGGCGGAAGTAACCCGTTCCCGGTCTTGCTCTCCCTCCCGCCTCCGGCCTTCCAGGTCTCACCCCACCATCCTGGACATTCCTAACCAACTCTATTATGAGCGGGAGCTCCAGCCGTGTGCGAACCTTGTGGACCGAGAACGCTTCTGCCAGTGGGAGGGCCTGCCTCGCAAGGTGAGGGGCTCCCGCCCCGTTCCCTCCCGTTAAAGGTGCAGGGGAGGACGTGGCTCTGAGTGGAAGCCACGGGTCTGTCCCTTCATCCCCTCGGCCTGGGGGCCTGGGAGCCCACAGTGCCTGGAAGGGTTTGGGGTGAGAGGGAAGGGAAGGGGGGCAGGAAGGCCCGGCTAAGGGTTTCCCCTGACTGTGTCCAGGGCTTTCCCATCATCTTTCACGGTGTGATGGGCAAGGATGAGCGTGAGGGCAACAGCCCCTCCTTCTTCAACCCCGAAGAGGCTGCCACAGTGACTTCATACCTGAAGCAGCTGCTGATCTCCTCCTCCAAGAAGGGCAAAGGCCGCCTGAGCCCCCGAAATGTGGGCGTCATCTCTCCATACCGGAAGCAGGTTAGGCCCTCAATTCCCATTGAGGGTGACACACACACACACACACACACACACACACACACCATGGTACCTCATTCCCAGGCAGACCACTAGGTGGAGGTTCCGGAGCTCAGGCCTCTGCTCGCCCCGTATCTGGGAAGCTCAGAGGTCGGCGGCCCCTCCCAGTGTGCCTTCCAGCTGCCTCTCCCTGTGTGCCTCCCAGCTCCCTGGCCTCCTGCCTGACTCCCTCTTGCACTGGGGTGATGGGGTGAGAGAAAGGCCCTTGTCCCCATCTTCCAGGTGGAAAAAATCCGTAATTGCATCACCAGGCTGGACAAGCAGCTCCGGGGACTGGATGACATCAAGGACTTGAAGGTGACACCACTGTTTCACATTTGCTCTCTGTCTGCCTTCTGCGCCCCTCTCCTCCCCACTCCCAGAGAGCCTCGGGCTCCTGCCCTGCTGCTCCAGGCTGCCCCTGCCCATCCCACCCTGACTAGGATTTAGCCCCAAGCGCTCACTTCTGAATATCCAGACCTGCGGTTCCGTTCGGGGTGCGACCAGGATGCCTGCATGTTTCGCAAACAGTCCACACCATTTTTATGATTAGGCTGGTTGGAGGCCTCTGCTCGAAGAATAAAGTCCAGATTCCCCGGCCTGCCTGACCCGTCATGTGATAGTGTCGCGCTGCCCTCTCCTCCCTCTGGGACAGTAGCTTCACTCTCTCTCAGGCCACGTTTCTCAACACTGGCTGCAGATAAGAATCACCTGGAGAGCTTTGGCACTGCCGGTGCCAGGGCCCCACCCAGCCAATTAGCACAGCGATCTGGGGGCAGAGCCAGGGCACCGGGATGGTTTCCAGCTCCTCAGGTGATCTCGTATGCAGCCAGGGTTGGAACCAGCGCTTTAAGATTTGGAGTCCTTGCCCTGGCCAGTGTGGCTCGGTTGGTTGGGCATCATCCCAGGAGGTCATCAGTTCCATTCTTGGTCAGGGCACAAGCCTGGGTTGCTGGCTCTATCCCCAGTAGGAAGTATGCAGGAGGTAGCCCATCCATGTTTCTATCTTCTCTCCCTCTTCCTTCTTCTCTCCCTCAAATCAATAAAAAACATATTTCAAAAAGTATTTAGAGGCCTCTCTCTTAGAACTTCTGATTCAGGAGGTCTGGGTTGTATTTTTAAAAATATATTTTATTGATTTTTTACAGTGAGGAAGAGAGAGGGATAGAGAATTAGAAACATCGATGAGAGAGAAACATCGATCAGCTGCCTCCTGCACACACACCCCCCCTCCCCGCCCCGGGGATATGCCCGCAACCAAGGTACATGACCTTGACTGGAATCGAACCCAGGACCCTTTGGTCCGCAGGCCGACACTCTATCCACTGAGCCAAACCGGTCAGGGCATGGGTTGTATTTTTTTAACAAGTACTTAGTGATTATCTTCAGGAAAGTTTGAAAAACACTGCTGAGTTACCATGTTTTCTTTTTCTTTGTTTAATCCTCATCCAAGGATCTTTTTTCCATTGATTTTTAGAGAGTGGAAGGGGGCAGGGAGAGAGAAACATCGATGTGAGAGAGACACATCGATTGGTTGTCCCCCACATGCACCCCGAGTGGGGCCAGGGATCGAACCTGCAGTCCTCCGGTGTGAGGACCAACGCTCTAACCACTGAGCCACACGGACCAGGGCCCACGTTTTCTGTACTTAGAACACTCTCCAGCCCCCATCCCTCTAACTGGAGCAGCTTCCAGGGCATCCTCCTGTCCTTCCTCCTGCCCCCGTTAGAACACTCGCTCTCTCCCCTGTGACAGCTGCCGCCTGACTTCTCCACGCCTGCCCTGGAGCTCCAGCTCCCTGAGGCAGGGCTGGGCCCTCGGTGGCCCTGGTCTCAGGCCGCCCTTCCCTCTAGGTGGGCTCCGTGGAGGAGTTCCAAGGCCAAGAGCGCAGCGTCATCATCATCTCCACCGTGCGGAGCAGCCAGAGCTTCGTGCAGCTGGATCTGGACTTCAACCTGGGTTTCCTCAAGAACCCCAAGGTCTGCGGGCCGGCGGGGGGGGGCCCGGAATTCGTCCTTCTTCCGGGCCCTTGCCTCCGGTGACGCCAATACTTCTTCCTTCCAGAGGTTCAACGTGGCTGTGACCCGGGCCAAGGCTCTGCTCATCGTGGTGGGCAACCCGCTGCTCCTGGGCCATGACTCCGACTGGAAGGCGTGAGCATCCCCAAGCCCCCCCACCCCGTAGGGCAGCTGTCTCTTTAAAACTATCTCCGTGTGACTCAGTTCACTGCAGACCTGTCCACCTCACAGCACCCCCATTTCCGTTACCTGCCACTCGGAGGTTAAGCATCTTGTCCAAAGGCCCCGGCTGGTGCCCCGCAGCCAGGCACGCTTGTGTGACTGTCCCTGTCCCCCCCCCCAGATTCCTGGACTTCTGTAGAGACCATGGGGGCTATACCGGGTGCCCCTTCCCTGACAAAGTGGACCCGCAGCACGAACAGGACTTACTCAAAGGTCTGAGCAAGCTCAGCATCTCTACCTCAGGTATGGCTGGGCCGGGGTGGGCCGGGTCCAGGCTAGTGCTGGTTGGGGCAGAGGTAAGGAAGACAGCTCGCCTCCTTTCTCTCCAGGGCCCGACCTCTCCCAGGATCTGGAGGGTGAAGCTGACCTGCCCCTGCAAGTGGAGCCCGAGTGGAGAAATGAGCACTGAAGAGATGCAGCGGCCTTCGGCCTTTGCATACCAACCAGACCTTAACCGCCCCTCAGCCGAACTGCCCCTCCAAGGGACAGGAAGGCTGGGGGAGGGAGTTTACAACCCAAGCCCTTCCCCCGCTCCCCGGCAGGGAAGAATGATACAAGCTGCTAACAATGCGGGGTAAGGGGGGGAAGAAAAACTGAAAATAAAATTTTGTTCTATGCAAACGCGTCCATGTCTTCTTGGCCTGGTCCCTGCTTCCAAGAGCCCCAAGCTGACCCCACAGAAGAGGCGACACTACCCAAGGCCATACCACCTCCCCCTACAGACCAACCCAGCCCCCACGACCAGGGGAGGAAACCCAGTGGGAGGTGGCAGGGAAGCCACCCACAGGCTTCTAAGTTTAGCCTCTGCTCCAGACCACTCCCCTCACCCGCCCCCAAGGCCCAGAGCCAGGCATGACCTCATCCTTTGCTCCTAGACTCCACCCTGCCTGCCAGAGTCCTGCCTTTGCAAACAGGGGCCGGCCTGGTTAGCAACTAGAAAAAGAGGAGGAGAGACGGGACTACAGGCTCAAGGCCAACACAGAGACCAGAAGAGAAAGACAGGAAGCTGCTCATATACATGTTGAAGCCTGTGGCCCTTTTATTCATGCCCCCCAGCAGGTATAGCCAGAAAAGGGCCCCTGCCCAAAGCAGAAATACCAGGGCCCAGGACTCTGGGTTACATCCTCCAAATCCCCTTCCCCAGACATGTGAGCCAGGAGTGTATAAAGTGCTGGTGTGATGATCCTCCGGGGAAGGCCAAAGGGACCCAGAGCCCCGCCCTAGACCAGGGCAGCAGCAGAACTCTGCTCCGGGAGGGCGGGGCACAGCCCTAGGCTCCCAGAGTGCCGGGAGGGAGGGAGGGCCCACGCCACTGCCACCAACACTGGGGCTGGGGCCTTGGGAGACCCGATGCAGTCCTGGGCTGGAGAGAACTGGAAAAGGGAGCCTTCAGCACAGAGCCCTAAGAGGATGGGGCTTGGGGGTGTTCCTGCGCCCCTGAGAAGGGACTCGAGGTGGGGATGGAGGAGAGGCCTCTGTGTGGGGAAGGGGGGGGGGGGGTCTCAGAGAATGGGGCAGCCCCTCCGGCGCTTATTCTTGCGGACCTGGAGGCCAGCCCGAGTGGCCATCTCGAACACCTCCCGCACCCCCTCCTTGGTCTTGGCTGAGCACTCGAGGTAGCCAAAGGCACTGATCCTGTTCGCCATGTCCCGGCCTTCCTCAGATCGCACAGGCTCCTGGAGGATGGAAGGTGAGAAGTCAAGGGGAGCTGGTGGCCAGGTGCATCTCACTACCACACCCTTAAGTGCAGTAACTAGAAGAAACATCTCCAGCCCTAACCAGCAAAGCACCTAAGCCCTGGCACCCTGCAGCGGCAGGACCAGCGACCCAAGACTCAACGTTTATGTCAAAACTCTCTCCATCGCCCTAGACCCACGCTACATCCTTCTGTTACCTGAATAGGCATCAAACCCCTCCGACCGGACCCCCCTGCCTCCACGCTCGCTTTCTTACAACCTTCGCCGTGTGGCTGCTAGAGTAACGTTCCGAACACAGACCTGACCACACCTGTCCCGTTTGAAACCTCAGGGTAGTCCAGCAGTTCTCAACCTGTGGGTCGCGACCCCTTTGGGGGTCGAACAACCCTTTCACAGGGGTCGCCTCAGACCATCGGAAAACACATCTATAATTACATATTGTTTGTGTGATTAATCACTATGCTTTAATTATGTTCAATTTGTAACAATGAAATTGGGGGTCACCACAACATGAGGAACTGTATTAAAGGGTTGCGGCATTAGGAAGGTTGAGAACCACTGGGGTAGTCCATGCACCTTATTCTGGCAGCTTTCTCTGATAAATGAATCCTGGCTAGAGATCCACTTACCAGGTCCCCTGATGAGCCAGCTCCCTCCCTCTGGGCCTTTCTTTCAGCCACTTATAATGGATTTTCTTATTCATCTTAATAGCCCCAACCACAGACGAATAAACCAAAATGCCAAGTGACCTTGGACAAGTCACTTCATTCTCCGATGGCTACCCCTCTGGTTCTCCCTCACCAGGGTGGGAGGCGGGTGCCACCACCCCTCTGACAGGGCGGTCCCCTGGAAAGAAGGCTCCCTTCGGCCCCAGCCTGGCCGCCCACCCACCTGCTTCATCTTGGCCAGCTCCCTCCGGGTGTGCTCGTCTTGCCGCAGGTCCTTCTTGTTGCCCACGAGGATGATGGGCACGTTGGGGCAGAAATGCTTCACCTCCGGAGTCCACTTCTCAGGAATGTTTTCTGCACAGACAAGACCCAACAGGTGTTGGTGCCTCCACTTAGACTAGAAAGCCCCCCTCCCTGAAGCCCCCGGTCTCCCCACAGCAGAGTCTTAGAGGGTGTTCAGCATGACAGTCCCTTTTACAGCTCAAAACCTCTCCCCTGAGCCCTCCTAAGGGCCAGAGTTCCCACGGTGAAGGAAGCCAACAGCCCCCCGCACCCCTCCCCACAGCCTCCGCCGCCTGGGATGGCGGAAATCAGCCAAGGCAAGAGCGACCTCGGGTTGGTTGGTTCCAAAGGGTTCTGGTCCCCTCCCTCCAGGCCCTCACCCAGGCTGTCCGGGCTGTCGATGGAGAAGCACATGAGGATGACATCAGTGTCTGGGTAGGAAAGCGGCCGGAGGCGATCGTAGTCTTCCTGCCCAGCTGTGTCCCAGAGGGCCAGCTCCACCTGACACACAGGGCCGGTGAGTAGCCAGCCCGAGGGCCCTAGCCACGCCCCCACCCTGCCACCGAGGTGACCTCGCGGAAGCCACTGGTCCTGGAGGCTCCATGAACATCCACTGAGCACCTGCTCCGTGCCAGGAACAGTGCCGATCCCTGTCACCCACCACCAATTAGGTGAGTTTTTAAAAAATCCTGAGACATCAGCGCTTCATCTTTGTGCTGCTTATGAATCGCCACTGTGAGCATCAGTTTTATTGAATCCTCACAACCACCCTTTGAAGGAGGCCTTATCATTCCCCCCATTTTGCAGCTGGGGGAGCGTGAAGCTCAGAGGCGAAGGGTCCCCGTGTAGGGAACCGGGAGGTGCGTCTAGATTTCCTGGCTGCACTTGCACTTCCTGACTGTCATTGGCGCCAGCAGGGAGAGTGCAGCGAGGCCCTGGTGGCGAAGAAGGACATGCTGGGTGCAGTGTTGGGCGGGGTCCCTGGTGCCCTGGGAAGGGGCTCTCCTTCACCTGCTTGCCGTCCACCTCGATGTCCGCAATGTAGTTCTCGAAGACGGTGGGGACGTAGACCTCTGGGAACTGGTCCTTGCTGAAGACGATGAGGAGGCAGGTCTTCCCACAGGCCCCGTCGCCCACAATCACCAGCTTCTTTCGGATCGCAGCCATGGCTGGGGCTGGCAGGGGAGAGAGAGGCAGTGGGGATTTGGGGAGAGGCCTCATAAGTCCAAAAGCATTTCTCTGGGCCCCCCAAGACCTCCCCAGAAGCCGAAGCATCCAGCAAAAGGAGAGCAAGGGGCTTGCGCAGGCCTGTTCTTGCTAAGAACCAACTGCTCGGGCAACTGGGCTCGAAATTCCTTATCTCGGAGTCAGGGATAGGTCTCCCCCCGATGGGTGAGAACACAGAAGTGGGAGGTGGAAAACCCAGCCACGTGGGAGCCAGACAACATGAGTTCTGACCGGATCCACTCACCCACTGGGGTCCTGGACACCTAGAGGGGGTGCTCAGGGACATGGCCAAAGAGCCAGACTTCACTTGCTACCGGGACGCTGATACCATCTAGAACACACTGTCCCTCATCCAGCACAAGTCATGCCCACCCGGTCACAGGCTGAGCGGTTCCTCTCCAAGGCCACGGGCCAGAAGAACAGGCAACCAGGTGGTAGGTGGGTAAGGGAAACTGGGGGGGGCACATTTTGACAAAAGTCACCTCCCTCGGTCCCCAGAAGCCTAGAAGGGAAATGGAGAGCTTCCTATTTTGACAAATTAGGAAAGTGAGGCTCAAACACGCATTCAGCGGTCACGACAGGGATGGCACCCTAAGCAGGGTTGTGTGACTCCATCGAGTCTATGTACCATCCCCGAGGTGGGAAAGAGCAGAGGGAGGGAAGCCCAGACAGAGGGCAGTGGCAGCCGCCAGCCGGCTTCCCTGGCCCACCCCATCCCGGTTCCCAAAGCCCGTCACACAAAGGAGGCTCAGTCCCCACGGTGCCCACAGCCCACATTCGGGCAGCCTGCCGTCCTCCCCCCCTCCCTCCTGGGCCTGGCAGCCACACTGGGTCACTCAGCCTCAGGCAGGGGACAATGACCACACTGTAGGGAGCCACACATCCACCGCAGCAGAGCGGCTGAGAATAATCCACCGGGGAGTCACCTCCACCCACTCCGCGGAACAGCCCCTTCCTCCCCTCTGTCCAGCCAGTTCACCCAAGGCCCTGCCCACCCCTCCCTGTGACTCAGGACGAGGAGTCAGCTTCCTGGGGTTTCCATGCTCTCCTCCCCCCCCCCCCCCCCCCGCACCCCACACCCCAGCACACACCAGTGAGCATCTGCACAGTTCATCACACCTTCCCAGCTTCCCTGCCCCTGAGCTGAGCCTCACTTCCTGCCCCCCAGGGGAGAGGAGCTGACCTCCAGGCGGCTGAACTTCCCAGGCGGCAGGCCTAGAGGAAGAGAGAGTCCGACTGTTGGGACTGCTGCTGGGAGGAGCTCCCCCAAACGGAGACAAATGAGGGCCAGTCCCAGCAGCAAACAGGCAGGGAGTCGTCAAGAAAGAAGGAGATGGTAACCTGATCTCTGCCCAAAACCTAGCTTTTTCTCTTTGTCCCACATCCTGTCAAACTGGGCTGAACCCCTTTTCTCCCCACACACCACCACCTCACAGCGCTGCCTTGGTCGGCCTCGTAGGAAGCGAATATTCCAGCCCAAGGCTTATCTCGGACAGCGGGGTCCTGGTGGCCTCCCTCCCCTACACACACAAGCTGGGATGAGGGAAGCAGATATGAGTCAGAGAGAATTTATAGTTGAGGACACAGCCACACTCTCCCCGCCTGGAAGGGGGCTCTCCCTGACACCCCAAAAGACAGGCAAGAGGGCCTTCCCCATGCCAGCAGATCTCCTCCAAAAATGGAAACCATCCTTCAAAAAGGTGACCAGCTCCCAGGTGACCAGCTCCCCCGCCCCCGGCCCCGAGTTCCATGGGTCAGCTGTGTGGGAACAGGCTGGGGTGGTAGCCCGGACATGGAAGGAGGGCGACCACCAGTGGCTCAGGCTTCGGCGTGCCAGGGCCCTCCCCCAGGAGGGCAGTTAGGTGGCACGGGCGGTGGGGCCAGGGCATACGGTAAGTGGCTGGCCCAGGCCAGGACTCTAAGGACTGAGGCCAAGAGGGCAGGGACAACAGCTCCCCAAGAGAAGCAGCCCCAGAGAAACTGCCGCACAGATCCTAGGAGGGGCCACGAAACCGCCAGGAATGGAGCCTGGAACTCCTGGGGCCTCCCCTGAGACAAGGCAGACACCCACCCCGTCCTCATTCTCTCCATTTCCAGATGACCCGGCCCGCTGTTCCCCGCCAGCCACCCTGAGGTCTGGGGCAGGAATCCGGTATCTCCTCCTCAACTTGAAAACCAGAGCTCGGCCTCGGGTCTCCCAGCCCAGGCCAAGTTGGGAAGGGGGAGGGGGAGGGACAGGGTTGGAAGAAAGGAGATCCTTACACACACACACACACACACACACACACACTCACACACACGCACAAAGGAGCTGGGTCCCTCCTGCTCCCCCAGCCTCCCGCCCGGCGGCTCCAGGAGCCGTCTAGGGCGGTGTCCAGACCCCGCAGAGCAGCGGCAGCCCCCGCAGATCACCCCCGCTCCTCTTCCCGCCATGGCCCGGCCCCGCCTGGGGAAAGTCCCACTTCCACCGGCCTCGGCCCGACCCGCACCCGCACCCGCACCCGCACCCCACCCAGGTCCTCCCCGGCCGCCCGGTCTGAGCTGGGCCTCCCTCGCGGAGACCCAAGTGGTCGGCTCGCCCGGTGGGACAGGTTCCGGGAAGCGGGACGGGAAGGGAAAGGACTCGGGCTCGGACCCCAGGAGGGAGGGGCCCGGCGGGGCAGGTCCCGGGGCCCTGGCTGCAGCCCCGGGAGGGCCGAGCCGGCCGGACCCCCGCGCACCCAGACGCCGCGTCCTAAGGGCGGGAAGGCGACGGGCGCTCGGGCCCAGGCCCCCTCCCCAGCCGGCGCCCCGAGCTCCGGCCCAGCGGATGGGGGGACGGTGCTCTCCCCGGACGCCCGCACCCCCAGCCCCCGGCCCCCGGTACCTTCCGCTCGGCCGCCTTCAGCTGCGCGGCCGGTGCCCGAGGCAGAGACTGACCCGCTGGCCCCGCCCCGCCCTCCTCTGCGCCGCGCCGGGGAGGGGCGGGCCGGCCGGGGAGGAGCGGTCCGGGCTCCGCCTGTCCCGGGCCGGGCCGGGGGCCGCCGGGGCCCGGGGCGGAGGAGATGCCGGGGCCGGGAGCAGTGGGCGGCGGGCGGGGCGGCCCCTCTCCCGGGGGCCCTCCGCTCCGCTCCCAGCCCAGCCCCCAGGGGCGGCCCGGCGTCGGGGAAGTTGCGAGGCGCTCGGGGTGGGGTCGGGAGACGGCCGCTGCTGCCCTCCCGTGGCCGCCCAGACACCCGCGCCCGCACCACCTGGGGCCCCGCGGAGGCGGGACTCGGGGGGCGGCCTCCGGGAGGAGGGGATGCGGAGAGGCCCCCCTCTGCTCCTAGGCGCTTGGCGGAGTCGGTACAGCCCAGGGTCACCCCCACCCCCACCCCAGCCTTGAGAACTTTTCGGGATCTTTGTGACCCGGGCCACCGGTCCTCTTCACGAGTTCCTTCCTTCCCCCTCGCCTGGACTTTGCATGAGTCCAATTTCGACCTACCCACCCACCAAAGGGCGCTCCAGGAAACCCAGATCCCCCGCCGGGAGTTCAGATCCCACCCGAAGAGTATGGTCTCTGTGCCGCCAGGGACACAGGAAAGCTTTGGGTATTTATTTACCTCCACAGTGTGTGTCCTTCCCTGTAAGGTGGCACAGGAGGCGGACGGAGGGTGAGGACATTTCATTAGCTTGTGCTGGGTACACTACATAGCTCCGCCCTCCTACTACGCACCATATAGATCTTTGGGTTAAGTATACACACGCCCTTTTGCCTGTAAGAAACCGGGGCTCAGAGAAGCCAAGCGGCTTGCCTCCGTTTTTGCTATTTCTGTGTGATTCAGCAAGAATTCAGACATTGGGTCTGTTCGGCTCCAAAGCAGGTGCTTTCTCCATGCTGGCCCCATGCTCCTCCAACCTGTCCCTTCCCACCGTGTGGGGCACAGTAGGTTTCACCAGATACTTGCTGAGTGAATGAATGAATGTTAGAAGCCACACAGACTTTTAAGATCTGAAGTGCAACCCACACTTAATAAGTGAAGAAGCCGAGGTCCGAGCACTTTGGTCCCCAGGCCTTGAGTGTGGCCTCAGAGATATGTGCTCAGTGTAGATCAATCGCTGCCTTCAGAGAACTTACAGTCTAGCCCGGCCTGCATGGCTTAGTGCAGTGATGGCGAACCCTTTGAGCTCGGCGTGTCAGCATTTTTAAAAACCCTAACTTAACTCTGGTGCTATGTCACATATAGAAATTTTTTGATATTTGCAACCATAGTAAAACAAAGACTTATATTTTTGATATTTTATATATTTAAATGCCATTTAACAAAGAAAAATCAACCAAAAAAATGAGTTCGTGTGTCACCTCTGACACGCGTGTCATAGGTTCCACATCACTGGCTTAGTGGTTGAACGTTGACCTTTGAACCAAGAGGTCATGGTTTGATTCCCGGTTAGGGCACATGCCTGGGTTGCAGGCTCGATCCCTGATATAGGGCATGCAGGGGGCAGCCAATCAATAATGCTCTCTCATCATTGATGTTTCTGGCTCTCTCTCTCTCTCTCCTTCTCCCTTCCTCTCTGAAATCAATAAAAATATTTTTTTTAAAAAAGAACTTACAGTCTAAGTTCAGAATACAGACAACTTAAAGATAACTAACAGCTATTGAACCCTTACTGCATGGGCCTGGCTCTATATACATTAACAGCCTTATGAGGTAGTACTGTTATCTCATTTTACTGAGAAGCAACTTGAGGCTCACTGAGGTTACTGAGCTAGTGTTGGGTTCTGGTGCCAGAACCCAAACAGCAGGGCCCTAGAACTCTGGCTCTTAACTGCTGCTTCAGACCAACTCCCAATACGGACAGTAATCAAAGGAGCAGTCACTGTAGTGGGGCATGCACGGGCTGTGGGACACCCAGCCCTGAAGGACAGGTGAAGTGTTCAAGGTGATGTGTAGATTTTAAATGGTTGGGGCTACCACAGGCCCACAGTCACGGAAAGGAAACCCCAAGAGAGTGGTGGTGGGGAGAGGTGAGGCTAGAGGAGGAAACAGTGGCCAGATCATGAAGGTCCTTGTATGCCACCACACTCAAGAACGGAGTGTTCTTCTAAATGGCAGGAAGGAGCCACTGAAATGTTCTCTCAAGGGACTCGCCAACTCAGATTCACTCCGCAGAAAGGACACTGTCTGTTATGTCCCGGGGATCTTAGGGAAAACAGGGGAGTGGCCTGGAGACGGAGATAGGAGACGCATTAGGAAGCTAATGCAGTAAAGAACTAAGGTAGTGACATCAGGGGTAGAAACAAGTGGAGAAATATGAAATGTTTTTAAACTATATAATCAAAAATAGTGGTAAACTTGATGAGGAAGACACGGGAGCCATGGTGACCAATGCCAAGACCAACTTCCAACTGGAGCAGCTGAGATGATGAACCAGAAGGCACGTGTTTGTGGAGAAAGTGGTGAGTTCAGTCTGAGGCATGTTGAGTGGCAGTGCCTGAGGGATGCCTCGATGTCCCATAGACAACGGGGACATGAGGGTCTAAAGCTCAGGAGAGGTCTGGGCTGGAAATACTGACTTGGATGACACCAGCAGATGGATGAGGCCACAGAAGGGACGAGAGTGCATGGAGTGGGAAGAGCAAAGGGCAGAAGACAGAAACTGGGAACCCTATATTTTAGTGTCAGTAGGGGTAGAAATAAGTGGGCAAACATGAAATATTTGTGCACCAGGACTGTTCTGGTATACTTTCTACCACCCCAAGGAACTTTTTGTTACCTTTCGATCTCTAGTCAAAGAAATAAAGACACATATTTATCCATCTGGTTTATTTGCCAGTAACTGTAATTTTGGATCTAATGGACACCCCTTCTTCAGTTAAATTGCCACTAAAGAAGGTCAGGGGGAGGGACAAGTTCAGAATTTGAGTTGGGAGAGGATTAAGCATGGAGAGGCTGGGATGATGGTGGGAGGGTCAGGGCTGAAGCCCTCAGGAGTAACTGCCTGGCCCTCCCAGAGGGATGATGAAGACAGAGATGTCATCCCCGGAACCCAGCTTGTTGTTGGGGAGACGCCAGCCACGGTCCCGGGGGGTGCCCCGGGCCCCTAGGACCAGAGCTTGGGCCAGAGCTGTGTACCTGCCAGGAGCACACGTGCACAGTCATGTACCACCATGTCCATGGGAAGACCGATACACAGGCCCTCATTGCTTCCCTTTGCCCCTTCCTTCCCCACTGTCACCCCTCACTGCCCAGGCAACCCCTACCTGCTGGGGTCATTGGGCTCATAGGTCGACAGCACCCTGTCCACAGTGGCAGCTACCTCACAGTCACTGGTGACATCCCACAGACCATCCGTCCCCAGCACGAGCACGTCGTCAGGGCAGTGCTCATACTGTGTCAGGTCATACACTCGTACCTGGTGGGGAAAGAGGGTGAAGAAGGAGCCTGGGGGTAAAGGGAACTGGGGCAAAAGCCAGCCAGAGCCCCAGAAGAGGGAAGGTGAGGTGAAGGAGGCGCCCCTAATGACTCACCTCTGGGAAGCAGGAGAGGAAGGGCTTGATGGGCAGGCTGGAACTGCAGACCTTGAGGTTGTGGTCGCCTAAGCCCCGGGTCACCCCAATGGTGGCCATCACTCGAGCCTAAGTAAAAGGAGGCAGGGGTGCTGCCAAAACCGTCTCCCAGACTCTGAAACGGGCCCCTCCCACCCCTGCCCTCAGGGAGAACCTCCACCGCCCTAGACAACTGGTGGTGGGTTCTCCGGCCCTCTCCCACCTCTACCATGGAGTTTACCTTTTTGCCCTCCCCACAGACCAGAGGAAACCTGAGATCCTCCAGCTCGATCTTTTTGTAGGCCCTGGGGAGGGGGGAGTAGAGGAGGCATCACCCAAGCATCAAAGCCCCTCTCCCCTAGGAGCCACAAACCCCTAAGAAGGGCCACATCCCCCCAGCTCCCAGCCTGGCCCAGCCTCCAGCTTCCACCATGCTGTTGGCCAGGGACTGACTGCGTTGCCATGGGAACTGGCCCAGCTCTGAGGGAAGTGTTACCAGCCGGTCATGTTCTGGTCCCGGTACAGCATCCTCTGGCCCAGCTCCTTGGACTGAACTCTGCGGGGAAACTCGAGGTGGGTGAATTCACCACCCAGCAGCTCTGGTTTCAGGAAGCCCTGGGGTCGGGAGTGGCCAGACAGAGCAGAGGGCCAGAGGGATTTAGGCTTACTGCAAGGCCTGGTGTCTACATGATCTTAATTATGGCAGACCCTTAAGTGGCGTTTACTAGAGCCACACACTGTCTAATATGAACAGGTATTAACTCATTTACTGCTCACTGCAACCCTTAAGGCAGGAACTACTGATACAAGTCAAGGGGATTGTCCAAAGTCACTCAATTAGCAAAGCACTGGAACCAGGACTCAATCCCAGCTCCAAGGCCAGGACTTAAAGCTCTAAACCATACTGCCTCTCAGGGCCCTCCCCAGCCCTGCCTCCACTTCCTTCCTCAGCTGGGGCCACTGTGGGAGCACGGATCAGCCCACGCTCCTTCCTGCTACGTCCTCCACCAGCCACCAGCTCAGCTCTGCACTCCTCTGTAAGGGGCTGTCTGTGTGGTGGGGGAGGGGAATCCTCAGGATGTAGGGTACAAACAGGCACAAGACTCAACAAAGAATGGGAGTCAGGAGCTCAGTTCACACTTACCAGCAGCTGAAGACGCTGGCGCTCAGTTTCCGGGGTGAATTCCCGAGACATTGGAATGATTTCACCGTTCCGGACAATGATGGCTCTGCCCAGAGAAAGGAAAGGTTGGGGCTTGGCTCTCTTCGGCCCCCTTGTGGAGAATTCCAGAAAGACCAGGCCTTCTCTATAGTGACCCTTGGGATTTAGCATCCACACCCCTATCTTTCTTCCCCACGTGGCTCTTTCAGGCCCTTCCTTCTGTCTGTGATCCTCCTGATCTCCTCCGGTCTTCGATTTTTAACACTCGCCACCTCACTCTCTTCTGTTCCCCCACCCCAAAGAGTGTGGCCCCCATACCTGCTGTCACCTGCATTGGCCACGTACACCTTGCCCAGCAAGTAGACCACAACCAGAGCACAGCAGCCCCCCTCCACTTGGTGGCCATGCTGCTCCTGAGCCAACTGCTCATCCTGTCATGTGAGGAAGAGTCAAAGTGGGTGGATGAAGAAGAGCTTCCAGCATGCAGCCACCTCCTCCATCCAAAGGAAACCAGCCCAGCCAAGCTGCCCTGGAGGAGAGGAGGGAAGACATGGGTGTCTTCCCCTCTGACCCAAGGATCAGGCTTGCAAAGGTATTGTAGGTTCTCAGGGTCACCCCCCTCAGGCCATCTGACTCCCACACAGAACTGACCAGAGTATCTATCTGCCTAGCAGGCCCTTGGCCCTGGCCACCCACTCACCATGAGCTGGAAGGCATTCTCAATGGCCCCCACTACCAGGCTGTCATGGGTCACTTCCTTCTGTGAAGGCCAGCAGGACTGAGGACCCACCAAGTGAGAGGGATCCGAGGACCCAGGGGTCCCCGGGGTGGATGAGAGGCAGAGGGGAGGTGGCGAGGGGTCCTGGAGTATCTCCACGAGGTCCTTTAGCTGCTCCCGAATGTGGCGATGCAGGAGCCTGGAGGCCATTTCAGCAGCTCCGCCCCCTGCATGCCCATCAAACAGACCCCAGTAGTAGAAGCAGAGTCCCTGCTGGAGGAAAAGTAGAGATGAGTGATGGGTGGGTGGGTTTTATGCAGGGAGACGAGCAAGCCCCTGCTGTGGGCATCCACGCACACATTAGAGAGGAGGTCGGAGCTTGGTAATAAAGGAAAATTAGATTTACTCACCCATTGACCAAGGGCCTAGATTGTATCAGAAAGTCAAGCATCAAAAAAGCCAAACTCAGAGGATGCTCACGTATTTATGGATGTGTTAATTAATTACCAATGCAAAAATAAGCATTGGTGATTAATAAATCACCAATAAGTGCACGTGCATCTACATTTTAAGTGGAAAACTACATTCATACTGACGTGGTAGAATCTATGCCAGATAAAGACTCTGAGCCAGAAGACAGAAAGCTAGGGAGGTAGGAGGTAGGTCTTGGCATGTTTCCGATTTAAAAGCAGATGCCTAGAATCTCTGGGCAGAGGTGTCACCCTGTCTCCAGAGACTAGGAAGGGGGGTTGGGGGCTTACCTGGCTTGGGCTAGGCTCCCTAGGTGCCCCTGAGACACTCCTCCGACCTTCCACATACACCACCTCACAGCAAGCCTGGTCCTCATTGTGCCGGCTCTTGCCAGCGTTGATGACCCTGCCAGGCCAGAGTGACCACATCAGGTTGGACACCAGACCGGGTCCTGGAATAACCCCCACCTTAGACATACACACTCTCTCTGGCCTGCTGGCCAAGCTGAGAAAGGTCAAGGCCACCTGGGATCCAGGCCAGAGTGAGGAGGAGAAGGGAGGCAGGGCATTCTGTCTGTGTACCGGGCCCCACCACCTCACAGAAAGGCCAGGAGCAGCACCTGTCTGCCTCAGGTCCCCATCCCTGGCTAAGCGGGCATCCCTGAGGGTGCTGGGGGTGGGGGGCGCCTGTTGGGAGCATGAGGTTTTACTTCCCTGCCTGTCAAGACCCTACCTCCCACCTGAAACCCAATCAATTCTGCTAGTGCCTGGTCCACAGCACCCCAACCTCATGGGCACACCCACCCTTATTCTAAAACCACCAGTGAAAGTTTCAGCTGCTCTGGCGAGGAGGAAGTGCTCCAGCCCAGATCCGGAAAGAGGAATTGAAATAGGGCAGGGGTGGAAGTCCACCTGGCGTGCGCAGGAGTCCCCTAACCATGAACTCCTCCGAAATAGGAAGCTAAGGAGCTCGCGGGGCGGCCACGGGCCCACCTGCCACTCCCGGGGCGAGATCAGCACCCTCATCGCCCTCAGTGCTCAGCTCGCCCAGCACAGGCATGAAATGGACACATCCCCCGGGAGCCAGCGGGCCGCTCCCACCCGCTCCCACCGGGGGCCACCTCCTCGCCAGGCCAGTGCGATCCACCCGCGGAGGGGCGTTCAAAGGGGACTCTCCGCTTCCCCCGGAGGCCCCCCGCGCCTGCCCCAGGGGAAGCCACGGCCGCCAGGTGTCGCAGGCTATTTCTGGGTGTGGAGGGGGAGGGGAACGAGAAGAGGGACAGGGAACTGGGGCGCGGGGGTCGGGGAGTCCGGGAGCGGGTCTTCGCAGCCGCCATCTCCTCTATTAAAAGAGGCTTCCGCTACTTGAAACCTTTCTTCCCTTAGTCATTAAAGTCCGGGCCGGACTGAGAATGGGCCAATTCATCCTTCGTGGGGTCCTCCACCTTCGGGCTCCAGGAGGGAACCAGGTGCCGGAGGCGGTGGGTGAGGGTAGCCAACGACCCGGGAGGTCCGGAGGAAGGCTGCACCGGCTGGAGAAAGGGCTGGGAGAGGTGCGGCCCGCAGCCCAGGGGACAGCGAGGGATCTGGGGAAAGGGGGCTGCTGGCACCGAGCGTGGCGGGGTGGGGAGGGGCGCACCCCAGCTCCCGGGATGCTGAGAGGAGGAGGGGGCGGGGGTGGGACTCCCATCCTAATTAGGGTGCCCCCAGGGAGGCTCACTCGGCGTAGCCCGTGCTCCAGGGCAGGCGACGGCCGGTGTCCGGGGGACTTTGCACAGCCCGGCCCGCGTGGTCGTCGGCGCGACGCAGCCCCCCCGGGCTCAGCTGCAGAAAGGTCGGTCGGGAGAAGCTCGCTCGAGCCTCCGCTGTCTTTGAGGGCGCCGCGCTCCCGCTCCCCGCCTTCGCCGGGGGGCTCCTGGGCGCTTCTGCAGGGGCGGCGGGCAGCAGCGAGGTCGCCTCGGGCTGGTCCGGAGACTTGGGGCCCGGGGGCGGGGCGCCCCCCGAGCTCACCAGGTGCGCCACGGCTGAGCGCACCCGGCTTAGCATGCTGCCGCCCGGCCCCGCCCTCGGCCGTGGCCCCGCCCCATGGGGCTCGCGGGGGCGGCGCTCGTTCCCGGAACCGCCTCACCCGCTCCTGGCGCTGCCCTCCCCGTGCCGCCTGCGCCCCGCCTCCGTGGCTTTGGGGAAGGACCCGGCCGCAGTGGCGAGGAGGGGACTGGGAGAGGCAGCCCGGTCTCAGCCGCGCTCTGGAGCCGACCTCGGCCGGAACCTCCCCATTGTGACGGGAGCGGGGTGTCTCCCAGCCCACGGCGCCGCGGGCCGGCCTGCCCGGAGGGTGGCGGGCGGGGCTGGTGAACTCGGAGCGCAGCCAGCCGCTCCGGGGACCACGGGGTGTGAAGCACTTGGTGTGACCGCGCCTCTGATCGGGGCTGCGGGCGTGAGGGCGAGCAAGCGGGTGCGGGGTGTGCTGCGGGGGTGGTGAGCACGCAGGCTGGAGCCGACCGTCCTGCACGGAGGAGCTGCAGGTTCTCGGGCTCCGCGAGGACCACCTGGATCTGGGCGCGTCGTGGCCACTCCTACTCCACTGTCTATCTCAGGACCCCTGGCCGCGGCAGTAATGATAGCAACAATAATTACCATATTGAGGACTCACTATTTAGCATGTCCTCTAAGAGTACTTTCCATATACTAGGCCATTGATACCACACACCAGCCCTTCAAAATCGGTTTTATTTTATTTTTTAATTTTACTGATGACGCTCCTGTCATTTTTACATGACTTGCCCCAAGAGGTCACACAGCCAATGAAAGATTCACACTCGTGTCAGCCCCGGGACGCCCAAACGATTCTGTCTTAAGAACCAAGCTGATTTGCGGGGATCAGCGAGGAAGGGTCAAGAGGGAGGTGAATGGTTATTGAGAAGAGTGTGGGGGGCGGGGGTCCTCCTCTTAAGGCAGAGGCTGAGAGCAGTCCGGGGATGTTGAACAAGTTCTGTACCTGCCATCAGGGGGAGACAGAGGCCAGGCTAAGCTTCCTGCCTGGGAAGGGGGACAGTGGTATCCGGGAGTTGATCACGGGGCCTCCAGGGACACATACCACCCCACCCATGGTCCAAATAGAGACAAGGCCCTGGTGGCCCTACTGCAAGTCACGGTAGTCCTCAGGGGCCACTAGCACCCAGTTCACGGTTGGGACTCCACCTCTAGGCTTTGTGGGCAGTGTGCTTCCTGACCACAATCCTCTCTGTTCCGGGGCTGAACTGTGCCCCCCAGAAGAGTAGCTTCCAAATAAAAATCTCATAATGGTCATTCAGGTTTTTAGACTTTCTGTAATCATGCCTGCACTCAGGCCAGAGAGAGAGCCAAAGAAAAAGAAGTCACAAGAAGAAGGAGAAGAAGAAGAAGGAGAAGAAGAAGGAGAAGAAGAAGAAGAAGAAGAAGAAGAAGAAGAAGAAGAAGAAGAAGAAGAAGAAGAAGAAGAAATAATCAGTCCCTAGGCACAGAGAGTGGCACAGGCAGCGATGCGGATAAAGAACATGCTACCGCTATGGGCATTTCCTTCCTGTTTGATGAAAAACTGGAACCAACGCTCAGATCAACGCCATAAGCAGCAAGCCAAAGGCTGAAGAAAAAAATATAACAGCCTGGCTATTTTTATTATTCAGTGTTTCTGGGGCAGTTTGCTTACCACTTCTCTGTGTCACCCAGCTCCCCAATCCCTGTGCTTTGTAGCACCCAGCAGGGTGTGGCTGCAAGTGGGCCACAGAGCCAGGGCCCAGGGAGCCCAAGCTCCAACACCAGTTGGTCAGCAGGGATGTCAACAGCTCTCCTGGGCTCCAGAACAGCCTGTTGTCCACAGCCAAGTCCTCAGGCTCTCTGCTCCCTGAATCTCTCACTTCCTGTTCTTGGCATTATCAGCCTCCTCCTCCTCAGACTGACCTAGAACCTGGTGAGAAGGCCATCACCTCTACTCCTCCCTGAGGCAGCAGAGAGTGAGAAGGAAAAGTAGAGTGTGTGTGTGGGGGGGGGGGGGGGGCGGTGAAGAAGCCGACTCCTGAGATATTCTCTTCTGCTAAGAAATGAGACTCGGTGTCAGGCCTCAGCTAGGGAGGGGGCTGGGCATCCTTAAGGCCCCTTTATCCAGGCTACATGCAGTGGCTCAGAGCTCAGAATTGAGCTTTCCCCCCTTGCCTCTCCCCTCTTTATTTCCCTGACCCCAAAGCCCTCCTAGCCTAAGAGGGTTGTCCCTTCTCCTAAGAGACAAAAACCACAGACTACCAGCTTCTCCCATTTGTCTACCTCCAAAATCTTACCCTGCAAAGATTAGAACATTGCAATGATGTCGCAATTTTTATGATGAAGAAACTGGGTCTCAAGAGTTTGGTTCCCAGGTTGGTGTTCACATCCCACATTCTGTGCAATGGTGAGAATGTTCTCCATCTTTTGTGCCCAGTACAGGAGTCCCTAGCTACAAGTGGCTATTGAGCACTCGAAATGTGGTGAGTGCCAATGAGAATCTCAATTTTAAAATTTTATTTGATTTCTATTTCTATTTAAATAGAGTTTTATTGACTTCAAAGAGGAAGGGAGAGAGAGAAACATCAACGATGAGAATCATAGATTGGCTGTCTCCTGCACACCCCCTACTGGAGATTGAGCCTGCAACCTGGGCAGGTGCTCTGACCAGGAATCCAACCGGTTCATACATGGAGGCTCAATCACTGAGCCACACCAGCTGGGCTGATTTCTATTTACATTTTAAAACTACATAACAGTTAGTGGCTACAGTATTAGACAATGCAGTTACAGAATCTTCAAGGCTCTAAAGCCCCGAGGATCTGCGCAATCACTCCCCACACTCAGCGCCCCCACCCCGGGAAGCCGCAATTCCTGGGAATTTGGAGGAACCTCTCTGAGTGACCCCAGCCTGCAGAGGGATGCTCACCCTGATCCAACCACTGAAATCGGAGGTCCTCGCGTCCCTCGTCCTGCCAGGGCCGCCAGGGGCCGCTGCGCCCCCGGACCCGGCGCTGTGCGCGGCGATCCGCGCTGCCCCGGAGGAGGCGGCGGGGCTGGCGGACGGGGGCGGCCCCCGGCGCGGAGGACGCGGCGCGGCGACTGCACGCTCCCGGGCCTGTGGGCCGGAGCCTCGGAGGGACCCTGGCTGAGCTCCCCCGAGCTGGCCGGGCGGGCCGAACTCCCCCAGTGCGCAGAGAGGGGCCGACATGGCGGTGCTGCCAGTTGGGTCGGAGCCCGGCCGCCTTGGGGACGCAGCAACTTGGTGAGGGTCACAGGGCTCCGGACCAGACAGCACCCGAGGCGGCCGCTGGCACCGCCGTGGGACAGGTAGGCAGGTCCCAGGGACGGGACCCTCGGAATTTGGAGGACTGAGTGGGCGCGGGGACCGGGAGGAGGGGGGAGGTAGGGGAAGGTTAAAGGTTCTGTGATTCCCATCCTCAACCCCCTGCTGCACGCTAGCTGCTAACTCTGCCTCGCCATAGCCTGGCTGGGGGGCAGGAGGCGGGGCGGGACGGGTTGGGAAACTGAGGCAGGAGTGTGGAAGCCCGAGAGCAAATCCCAGAAGCTGCTTTCTCCAGCTCTCTCTGAAGGAGAGAACAGAATGCTGGAAAACCCAGCCTAAATGCCCCCCCCCCATGTCTTTTGGGTCTTGGGGTTCATGGGAGAGAGAGGACAGTTGGGTTGGTGAGTGTGGCAGCTCAGGGAGAAATGGGATGAGGACTCCCTGGGAGAAGAGGAAGCTGCATTTGTAATGATAAAAGGGAAGGTTCTTGATGGGGCCTGGAGAGGAGGTGCCCCCTCAGAGGAGAGGTCTCCCTAGAAGGTGGGGCGCCCTCTGCCCACAGAGCACCCGTTCCCCAGGGTCTCAGCACCACCGCACCCTCTGCCCCCTGGGTCTTCTCTGGGCTCTCACTCGGGGGACCCAGGACGCAGAGGTGTGGGTTCTTCTCGGGCCGCATCCTCCTGCCTGCCTCCGTCCACCTCCCTTTGGAGGCTGAGGGAGGCGAGGCCTTAGGAAGAAACGGAGAAGCTGAGGCTCAGAGAGCTGGAGGACCCCTCTCGCCCCCTGGAGTGGGAATGGAGGTGAGGATGTCAGAGTTGAGCCATCTCGGGTGAGTCCAGGAAGCAGGTGTGAGGGGGTAGGAGGTGGGAGCAAAGAGGATTCGGGACCGTGGGGTCTGTCCCACGTGCCCCTTTGAGCAGCATCCTGTCCGATTCTGCTCCCTCCCAAGGCCAGACAGGTGACAGCATTGGTTCTTAGACGCCTCCTACCATCAGCCCAGCTTTCCCCCTGGACAGAGAAACTCCCTCAGCTACTCTTCTGAGGCTCAGCACCCTACACATTCCCACAGCCTGCAAGGGCCCCTGCAGATTCCCAGGGCTCAGGGGATACTGGCGTCTTGGGCTCTGCTTCAGTGCTCAGCCCACCCCCTTCACGCTCAGAAGGGCCAGTGGCTCCCTTGGTCCCTTGCAGCCCCTGAAGCATCTTTCCTACTCGTCCAGGTAGAGTGAGCCTCAGGCCAGTGGATGAACAGACAGAAGCTGAAAACGCCCAATAAAGGTGAGTTAGGAGGTCATTAAAGGTGGGGGGATGGGGTGTAGGGAGACCCAGCACCCTACCAAGGGAGCAGCCAGGTCCTGGCCTCTGTTGTTGCCAGCTCTGTGCCTCTGCTTCCCTGGATTCTCTCCATTTCTAGCCCATCTTCTGGGGTGGATTTGGGAGGCCCGAACCATTGAGGACGGAGGAGGAGAAGGAAAGGGGAGGGGAGCAGAAACAAGGGGGTGCAGTGGGAATGGGGCAGGCTTCTGGGCTCCCCGGCTGTGCCACCCACACGCTGCCTTGGCCTTGGGCAAGTCATTTGACCTCTATTAGCCTCCGTTTCATTTCTTCCTTTTTAAATTTAAATTTGTTTAAATTGAATTGCTAGGTTCAAAACCCAACATGTAAAAGGGACAGGGACAAAAATCAGTCTCTCTCTACCTTTCTGTCTCCCAGCCAACCAGTTCCCCCTTTTGGTGACAACCAATGTTATCAGGTTGTTTTGAACGTTTTCAGAGCTAGCTTATGCGTATTTGAACCACACATGTACTCCCTCCCTTTTACACATTTTATACACACCGTCCTGCACTTTGCTCCCCCGCCCCCGCTTAATGGTGGATTATCGTTAGAGATCTTTGCATGCCTGGCACATAAAGTGTTTACCCATTCTTTCCCCCAGCTGCCTGGACGGGACTGCATTTGTACAATGCTCCCTGAACCATTTAGCCAGTCCTTGATTGATGACTGTTTAGTGTGTATCTGGGCTTCTTGAGTATCAGTTTGCTCATCTGTAAAATAGGTACAAGTAATTTGACTTTGTAGGACAGCTGTGGAGGATTCAAGACCCTGTTTGGGACGTGCCTGGGTCAAGTGCTCCAAAACTGGGAGTCAGCATTATCGTTCCTCCCATGTCACAGCCCTCCCTGAGACCCTGTCTGGTTCACCCTTCAAGGCCCCTCCTAACTGTCACCCCCACAAAGCGTTCCAGCAGGACAGGCTCCCTTGCTGCTCCCTTTTCCGCTAGGAAAGCACTCCCTGCTTTCTACAGTGAGTTTGTGCCAGGCTGGGTGATGCCTGGGGACGAGGTGTGCACCCTATCCATCTCCTAGTGCACATGTGAGAGGCGCTGGGGGCTGGGGTTGCTTGTGCCTGGAGTCGGAGCAAGGTGTGCGCTTCTCTCTGCAGGATGCGTGACAGGGCCGCGCGGAACCGGAGCACGGGCGGCTGGCTGCTGGCACTCTGCCTGGTCTGGCTGTGGACCCTCCTGGCCTCGGCTTCCTTGCAGCCTCCAACTCCCACAGGTTTGGGGGAGGTGGTGGGACTGGGGAGAGGTTTCCCAGGATACTGGAGAGCTGGACACCACCCCACCCCGTTCTATAGCAGGCAGATCTCCTCTGAGGCTGAGTAAAGCCCACAGATTCTAGGGGTTATGACTCCTCCTCTGCTCTTCACTCAAGAAACCACCCCCCCCCCCCCCTCCCTTCTGCTGTCCTGGCTGGAAAACGTGGGCAGAGCCATTCTCACCTTCCCCTTCAGGCCAGAAGGTGTTCTGCAGGGAGAGAGGCCCCCAGTGGGGGCTTAAGTCTAGCCTCCTGGCCTAATTCTGTGGTTTTCCTTCTGGGACGGTAAAGCCTGTGTCAGCGGATGATCCTTCCCACGCATTGTAAGCCCCGGGCCCTTGCCCTCCTGGAGGAAGCTGGGAGGTGTGGGTTGGCTGGGACTTCATCTTCTGCCCAAGGCCATGAGTGGGATGAGTGTGGCCTCACTAGGGAAGCAGGAAGGACTGGAACACGGAGGCTGCAGGAAGATTTCCTCCATTTCCCCCTCCCCTGAGGTGGGAGGAGCGGGTGGAGGAGTGCCCAGGTGGGGGTTGGGGAGAGCAGGGTCACAGGCCTGATCCTCTGCTGGTCCCTCCAGTCCCCGTGAAGCAGGGCACCTGCGAGGTGACGGCTTCTCACCGCTGCTGCAACCGGAACCGCATCGAGGAGCGCTCCCAGACCGTCAAGTGCTCCTGCTCCTCCGGCCAGGTGGCTGGCACCACGCGGGCTAAGCCCTCCTGCGTGGACGGTGAGCGGGAGGCCGGACTGGCGGGAGGGCCTGATGGGAGAGATAAGAAGGTCTGTCTTTTCGGCCTCGCCATCTGCTGGGGATACAATTTCCTACTCATCTCAGGGTTTCCATGTCAGCTCTCAGATGATGGGGCAACCTCTGGGGGCGGGCAGACGTGACCATCCCATTTCATAGATGAGAAACCTCCCTCCGGCTGGCACCCACTGCCTGGCACCCACTGCCTGGCACACACACAGACGCGCCCCCTCACACGGATCCTCTCACCTCCCGTTAGACTCGTCGCCTCACGCTCATTCCTGCATTCGTGGCCTCCTTCCCAGGCCTCCTCCACATAGATCTCTGCCCCTTCTCACATGGGCACGTGGGAGTCCCTCATCTGCACATTCCTTCACTCCTGGCCTATTCCCTTCCCCAGGCCCCACCCATGCTCATTTTCTCACGCTGGAGTGGCAGCACTATAGACATGCCCACCTGCTTGTGCACGCCTGCTCTGAGGACCCCTCTGAACGGCGCGCACACTTGCTTACATACACCAAGGGGCGTGTTGGGACTGAGCCTCTCTGCTAAGGGCCTGGTGGCGCATCCCCTGCCTTCTCCCCACACTGTCTTTGGTGAGATGCCGGGGTCAGTGGGTTGAGGTTGTCACGGTTGTGTGCCCGGGCCTTTCTGGGCAGCCCGAGTAGGGGAAAGACAGGGAACTGCAGGGCTCAAGCCAGGGGTGTGTGCAGGTGGGCACTTCATCCCACACAGACTGCCCCCCCATCCCGCCCTGACCACACGCTGTACTCCCAGAGAGCTTAGCGCTGCCCCCATTGCTCTGCTCCCACAGCCTCCATCGTCCTGCAGAGGTGGTGGTGCCAGATGGAGCCCTGCCTGCAGGGGGAGGAGTGCAAGGTGCTGCCGGACCTGTCCGGGTGGAGCTGCAGCCGGGGACACAAGGTCAAAACCACCAAGGTACCCACCCATGGATGCTTCACCCCCCTCCCGCTCCCCTTCCAC
This sequence comes from Myotis yumanensis, assembly GCF_028538775.1. Taxonomy (NCBI): domain Eukaryota; kingdom Metazoa; phylum Chordata; class Mammalia; order Chiroptera; family Vespertilionidae; genus Myotis; species Myotis yumanensis. The sequence goes on from NW_027223768.1 coordinate 7,339,878, forward strand.
CTGGGACGGAAAAGGGGGCGCAGGAGCCCTGGGAGATGTCAGTGTCCTAAGGAGGGACCTGCAAACCATGTGGGCACAGCCCCAGACAGTCCCCCAGGTCTCTCTTGACTCTGGGGTCTGGAGCCAGGGCCCCTGTCCTTCTGAGCAAACTTCCTGATGCGTCATCTGCCTTGGTTGCCTCCTCTGCCTGGAGCAAGTTTGCCACCTGGAAAACGGCAGGTCCGTAGGAACAAAGCAGAGAGTTGAGGCAATTATCTAGATAATTCAGAGGGGACGTTGCTGTAGCCACTCTGCCCAGCCAACCCTGCCGCAGACCCCGCTGCACACTCCCAGGATTCCCAGCTCCCCGTGGCTCACACCTGCCTTCCTCTAGCCCAGTGGTTCTCAACCTGTGGGTCGCGACCCCTTTGGCGGTCCAACGACCCTCTCACAGGGGTCGCCTAAGACCATCCTGCATATCAGATCTTTACATGACGATTCATAACAGTAGCAACATGACAGTTATGAAGTAGCAACGAAAATAATTTTATGGTTGCGTCACAACATGAGGAACTGTATTTAAAGGGCCAGACGGTTGAGAACCACTGCTAGCCTAATTGCCTTGCCGGGCTGTGACCCGGGAGAATTCATGGTTCACAGAGCAGGCGGTAATGAAGATGTTATCAGACTCGTGAGCAAGTCCATGAGGGTCACGGCTAACCAGTCCGTAGCTCTGTCATCGCCATTTGTACAAAGGATGGTACCGTGGGGCAAGCCAGAACTCTATCTCTGCCTTCCCCGGTCACTCCCACACACAGCAAACAAACAAACAAACAATCACACAGGAGGGAAGGCTGCCTTCAGGGTTCTGAATGAGCAACATTTTCAGAACAGAGGGAGCTACAGCCTCCATATAAAGAAGAGCTTCCCTATCTCCAGACAGGCAAGGAGACAGCCATTCTGAGAATATTCAAGACCAGAAGAGAAGGAGGCCCTCCCCACAGAGCTATATCTTTTTTTTAATCCTCACCCAAGGATATGTTTTTTTAATTGATTTTAGAGAGGGAAGAAGGAAGAGAGAGAGAGAAAAAACAAAAAACATCAATGTGAGAAAGAAGCCTCAATCGGTTGCCTCCCATCCACATCTTCCCTAGGGATGGAACCCCCATGCTGGGTCTGTGCCCTGACTGGGAATTGACCTCTCGACCTTTTTTGGTGTGTGGGACAATGCTCCACCCAACAAAGCCACCAGGCCCAGCCTGTCACTTCCTAAGGTTGGGTTTGTAGGGCTGCGGATCTCTGTGCCTACAATTTCGGTAACCAATCGGAAGCACCCTGTGTGGTGAGAGGAGCCTGACTTATGTTTGCACGGGCCACCCCGCCACGCTTTCCCGGGCTGGGAAGGGACGGCAGAATGACCCGCATGACCGGCATGATCCTGGGAGCGTTCGTTCCCTTCTCTAACCTTCTCCCCTCACTTGCTCTCTAGGTGACACGGTAGTTCTTGGGGTCATGGCCTCGGCAGAACAGCTTGGCTGAGCCGTGGACGGAAGCATGGTATCCAGTTATCAGCCGGCAAGTCTGGAGGTTCGCTTCCCTGGACACACGCCCCAGGTCAGAGGCAGCATCCCCTTTCCCAGGGGCGTTTCAGTTAAGCTGCTCAGCGGATACGGACAGACGTCCAGCCACAGACCTAGTGTTGAGCTGGGCTCTCCTGGGGGACACAGCAGAAGGTCACGATACAATACCTGCCCTCAAGGAGTGTCCAGTCAAGTCGGAGAATTGACAAAAGATGCTTTAGATCATAAGCGTGTGGTACCAGACGGTGGCTTCTGGGCCGTAGGCTGTGGGCATGTTGGAGGTGGGGGGCTGAGACTCCCACAGCTCTGCAGCCACTCCCTGGTCACCGGGCACAGAGACAAGAGGTCACATCGACCACCCACCGCTTCTCTCCCTCACATGGGTCCAAATCCCCAGTGAACTGCTAACGTGTTGAAGGAAGACATGTGTCCCTCTGCAGACTGGCTGCGCAGCCTTTGCCTGGGACTGGCTTGACTTTCGGAAGGGGCACAGAGATGAAGCCAAACTTTCCAGCGGAGCCTCTGCAGACGTGGGGCCCGGTTTGGGCTGTTGTTGGGCAAGGGATGGACGGGACCTTCAATCACCGCCATCCAAACACCTCGAGTTTTTGCTTGTTTGAACAGGTGAGGAAACAGTCCCAGAGAGGTGAAGTGACTTGCCCAAGGTCTCACAGCTTGGGCCTCCAACTCTCTGACTACTGACCTTTTCACTTGGGCAGGCATGTGGGATTCCCACTGGCCTTCCATGTTGCCTTTTTTTTTTTTTTTTTCAGAGAGTAAGGGAGAGAGAGAGAGAGAAACATCAATGATAGGAGAGAGTCATTGATCGGCTGCCTCCTACACATCTCCTACTGGGGATTGAGCCCACAGCCCAGGCATGTGTCCTTTCCGGGAATTGAACCCGGGACCTTTCAGCCCTCAGGTCGACTCTCTATCCACTGAGCCAAGCCGGCTAAGGCCCATGTTGCTTTTATCTCCAGAAGAGGAACCTTCAAAGACCTGGCTGGACAGCAGCAACATTTCTCTCGGGAGATTCTACAGCAGGAATTTTTTTTACCAAGGTCACCGCTCTCCTACCTGAAATGATCCAGATTGCCGACACACCTGGATGTGGGGCCACTGGATCTCCACTCTGCCCTCGGGCCCCATGACAGCCCAGAGTCACCGAGCCCAGTTACAGCTGCGACACTGAGCTGGCAGCCCTGTTGCCCACTCTGACCCATCTCTTCCAGAATCCTTAGGCTGTACCTCTCGGGCGCTAAGAGAGGGTCTGGGTGGGGTCCAGGCTGGTCAGCCCTTCAAAGGTCCTGCTGGGCTGGGTGGAACCTCTGCCCAGGGTTCCCGGGTAGACACACAGGCTTCAGGGACTGAGAGCCGGGTGACTTGGGTAGCTCATCAGTAAGAGAATTCCAGCCTCAGTGACTGCTGGGCTCAGCTGAGATGGCTGGGATGCAGAGTGTGGGGGGCCTGGAGAGGAGGGGTGTCAGTACCAGCGGGGAGGGGTGGACAGTGCTAAATTCTGACCCTCAGGCGATGGGTTGGGCTTGAGTCTCAGTCCCTGCCTGCCTCTCTCCCTCCCTCCCTCCCACCCTGTGCAGTAGGACTAAGACTGTTCATCTCACTCCAGGGTTTATGTTCTTGTTTTTACTTTGTTTTGTTTGGGGTAATGGGATGAACAGTGATACCAGCTTCTCACTAGACTGTAAATATCAGAATTCTGAGGACTGAAGCGACTGAAGCTCTGCACACAGTCGGTCACGGGGCGAGGTGGTCAAGGGGTAGGTCAAAGGTCATCACCTTCAAGGCTGGGGAGTGGATCGGGTTTAGCAAACTTTCTGGAAAGGCCCAGGTGATAACTATTTTAGGCTTCACAGGCCACAAAAAGTCTCTTTGGTATATTTTCCTTTGGTGTTTCTCTATTTGTTTTGTTTTTTAAAAAAGAACTTTTTAAAATGTAAAAACTATTCTTAGCTTGAGTGCTGTGCAGAACCAGGCCCCAAGCTGTTTTTGGAAGGTTGCCAGCCCCAGTGGACCTGTGAAGGCGGGCCAGCTCTCATCTCTGCAGCCTAGGTCTTCTGCCCAGCCTCCTGGCCTGCCTCCCGTGCAGCCGCAACCTGAGCAGGAGGCCTGGGTCGGGTTTTGTTTTCCTTCTAATGCTCCCTGAGAGGTCGGGGAGTGAATTATTTAGGCTACAAATGAGACAGCTTTCGCAGAGTCAGACAGGAAGAGCCTGACCTCCCGGAGGCCAGGGTGTGGGCTTCTCCACATCCCACCCCTGAGACTGTGCCTGGGAGGGAGGGAGCGGGCTCAGCCCTGTGCCCATCTGCTGTGTCCACAAGCTGCTGGGCTTTGAGCTAACGGGAAGCCCCATCCCAGTCTTTCTGCACCCCCCTTCCCCCCGCAGGCCCCCTGCAAATGACACAGGCTTCACTAATGTGGGGTAGGAACTGGTGGGGGGGGGGGGAGGTGAACTTCACTGGTGACATTTACCAAAGTCATGAACTCAGTGAACATTATAATTTGCTGATTAAAATTTTAATGCTTGTCTTAAGGTCAGAAAACACCAGAGAATGTCAAACGTTGGATGCAGAGAAGTTGACAGAAATAGGAGAGTTGGGGAGTGGCAAGCCAGGGCTGCTGTAGCTGAGGGGGGTGGTCAGGCTGCCTGGGGATGGGACACGTGCTCCTGAGGGAGCTGAGTGGGGTGGACACCCCCAGCCTGTTCCAGGTGTGGGGAGGTAGGAAGAGCTTGGACTTCAGAGGGAGGCTGGCCTGGGCTAGCATCTCGCAGTGTGACCTGGGGCACATGGACCCTGCCTGATACAGAATTAGTGTCATGGATTGAGAGCAAAGTGTGTAACCTCTTCCTGTGCAGCAGGCACGAAGGAAACAGCTATTGCTGTGGCGTATCTGTGATTGGTGGGCTGAGTGGGGGCACAGACCTGTATGTGAGGGTTTGGAGCAGAATCTGTGTCGTGGCTGAGGGGTGGGGAAGCGCCTAGGGTGGGAGGGTGAGTGTGGGGCGCGAGGCTGTGTGTCGCTGGAGCTATGAGCGTCCGGGAGGCCATGACCTCTCTGTAGGTGAGGTTGTCCACAGGCTCCATCCTTCTTGTAGAGGCCTCCAGACAAGCATAGGAGGAAACCAGAGGGGCGTCCTCCAGGGTCGTCTGGGACGGGGCCTGGCACCCCTTCCCCTGCAGCAGCAGCAGCTTGCAGGCCCTGACTCCATATTCCAGACATGGCTTCCGTGCCTTCTGTCCCTGGTGACTCGTTAAAAGACTTCAAAGGAGAAACTTCAGACTGGAGACCTCGCTTGCCATCCACATTTTTTAACATTGAAGCTATAACCGTACAGAACATGTCTGGGAATGGTAATTAGCCCCTTGAGAGGCAGAACAAAGAGGAGAGAAGTGAGAGACAGTGAGGGGGAGAGGGCCATTGAAATGCTGCCTGGATAGCAGGGGGAATTCTGCAAAATAACCTCAAGGATACGCAGGCCTCATGAAGGTGATAAAGTAAAAGGACAGGATCTGATCCCAGGGAGGAGTAAGTAGGGAGAGAGAGGGAGCCGGTGTGGGAATTTTCCTTCCCAGAGGCAAATGAAGTGGCTGGGCTGCCCCCTGCACAGGGTCAGCAGAGACCAAGATGGGGTACAATAGGCACCGGAAGTATGGGGTGTGGCCCGCGGCTGGTGGTGCAGGCTCCCACCCCTAATCTTTCTTCCTGGCAAGCACTAACCCCAGCCACTTACATCTGAATTCCTATTTTAATAAGAAGCACAAAAATGCATCTTTTTTTAGCACCAGGTACATTTGTAAATACTGCCTTATTTCATTCTAACAAGATCCATATGAAGTAAATACTTAGGAAATATCTCCCCTTTATAGATAAGGAGATTGGACATCAAAGGTCACATCCGGGTCTGTCTCCTGACGGTGGATCAAGCTGCTTCTATGCCTTGGGTATTGCAAGTTTAGTTGGTTGTTTTCGAATGATTTCAATTTTCCTTTCCCTCCTGATCACCATGTAAATACATGCTTACTGAAGGGCATTTTAAATATACAGTTACAGAGAAGAATATAAAAATAATGTCTAATTTGTAGTGATCTCTCTTTATATTTTCTTAATGGCTTTGATAATTATTGTAGCCAATGAGATGCCCTCTTAGGAATTCTTTCAACTCTAAGAAACAGACAACGTGGCTACCAACACGGAGAAAAGAGGTGTTTAAAAAATAGGTTTATTTTTCTTCTCTATCAGGATCTCTGGAAGTAGGCCGGTGCCTCTGTTCATTTAGGTTCAGCAATGGATTGACGCCTTGAAATGCTCTCAGCCTTTGCCTCATGGTTACATAATGGCTGCTGCAGCTCTGAAAATCACAGCCAGGTTCCAGGCAGTGAGAAGAGAACACGCTTTCCCAGAGGCTCCTGCCAGACTTTCGTTTGCAACCCCTGGGCCATAACTGAGTCACAAAGCAACTTGTACCTTTAAGGGAGGCTAGGAAAAAAAAGAAATGTGCTTCTCCACACTCTCTAATTGAAGTGGATTCGGGCCCCAGAGAGGAACTAAAACATAAGCCTCTTTTCCAGGGTGGGGCATTAATGCTTCCTTTGGTTTCAGAGGCTTCCTTTGGTGAGGCAGAAAGCTACAGCTTCGGCCCTGTGAAACAGCCCTCTGAAATTTGCACACCAACCCTCTTCCGGGAGGAGAGGCATTAGATTCACGCGGGCCTCGCTATGGACACCCCATCGTCAGGGCCTCCTTAATGGCATGCACACCGGGTGCATCCTGTTCCAGACCTGTGGGTCCCAGGGATGCTCTGCAACTCGAGGCTTTGCCTCACTCTCCCTCCACCTTGCCTGGGTTTGATGCTGCCTCCTGCCTGGTCCTGAAGGGCACCAGGAAGTCACACCTGCCCGTCACATGCGTTGTCTGTCCAGTGCTAGGCTTCCCTTCTCCTGGGATCGCCATTGCTGAGTGCTGCTTCCCCTCCACTCCCAGCCTCGTGCTTTGGGGGAGCTGCCCTGCTCCTGCAGAACCACACGGGCCCAGCCAGATGTGACCGGTCCAGAAGCCAGCATCCCCTGCATGTCATACACTGGAATTGGCTCTTGATGGACAAGTAATAGCTGATGTTTACTGTTCTGAGCATTTTAGTGATATTGACTTCATCCTTCCCCCAATCGGATGGATTATACACTGTTACGAGTCTAAGTTGCAGATGAAGTTGCAGATGAAGTTTCAGCGACATGTTCAAGTTGACTCAGCCAGAAAGCAGCAGAACCAGGATTTGAACCCAGGTAGCCTGGGGTCCCCTCTGCCCCCCACTCCTCTTATCAAGTTTCAAACAGGCACAAAGGCAGGCAGAAGAGCATAATGAATTCTTACACACTCATCACCTAGATTTAATAGCTGTTAACATTTTGCCACAATTGCTGCATCTTTTTTTTTTTTTTGTAAAATCTCGAATAGATAAGGACTTTAAAAAATAACATTGCCAGCCATAGCTGGTTTGGCTCAGTGGATGGAGCTTCAGCCTGTGGACTGAAGGGTCTGGGTTCGATTATGGCTGAGGGCACATGCCCAGGTTGCAGGCTCCATCCCCAGTCGGGGGTGTGCAGGAGGCAGCCGATCAATGGTTCTCTCTCATCATTGATGTTTCTCTCTCCCTCTCCCTCTCCCTCTCCCTTCCTCTCTGAAATCAATAAAGAAATATATTTAAAAAAATAATATTGCCAGTAGCATAATCGCACTCAACTAAATTAACAGTAATTTCTCCATATCATCCACTGCTCAGTCCATGTTCAATTTGTTCTGATTGTATAAAACATGTCTTTTTACAGTTCTTTTATGCAAATGAAGATCCAAAGTTTACACATTGCATTTGGTTGATACATCTCCTAAGTCTCTTTTAATCGGTAACATCCCCCTTCCTTTCCCCCCCCCCCTTAAAAAGCCATTAATTTGTGGAAGCAGCACCGTCATTTCGAGTGCTGGAGTTGACTGTATTCTGCCGGCGTGGCTAATGTGGTTAATGTGTGACTCTACTGTACACTAGCACTTGGATCTGGAGTGGTGATTCCTGTGGAGCGCTGCTGGTGCTTCTCTGTTGCCCTGGGCGTTCATGTCTGCGTGCCAGCGTTGGCATCCCGCTGCCTGAGGACTTTCGTTTCACAGTGAAGCACACGTACCTGGGCCCTGGGCGAGTCGGGAATGCAGGAGAATCAATGTCCACAGAGGCGGCCCTCAACCAGCAGGCCAGGAGCCGGTGGGGAAAGGCCCAGCCTCCTCCTGCTTCCGTTGGGGTGACTGACATTTATCCCCCCCTGCCCACGTTCTCCAGGGAGGGGCAGTTGTGTTGCCACAGTGCACCCGTCTCGCTCTCCCATCCCCTACTGGCATTTTCTGGGGTCACCTCCCAAATAAAGCACCTCCCAAAGGAGTCCTAGTCTCAGGATCTGCTTCTAGGGTTACGCAAACCGAAGCAGATTCTGCTTCACGTTTTTTTGAATGAACACCTCAGATGCACTCGCTGTGTTCCAGGCACAGTGCCAGGTGCTGGCAATACAGAGAATACCTCGCTGGGTGCCTGCCCTCAAGGCGCTCACAGTCAAGTGCAAAAGTATGGTCTAGAGTAGTTAGAATCCAGCGGGTTCGGCGCTCACATTTTCACCTCCATTTTACACTTTTCATCTCCATTTCACAAACTGAAGGGGCAGTTTGCCAAGCCCGGTAAGTGACATGACCAGGACACCCGTTCAGGCCAGTGTGACTCTACATAGCATATTTTTTTCTCCTTTGGGTGGCCAGACGTTCCTGTCCATTTTGGCTCCTGGTGCTGAAGTCTTCTCCATCGCGGATGTTGCCGACTTAGTCATGAGCTCATTCTGTCTCACCTGGACCATTGACATGTCCTCCTAACTGGCCTCCTGGCCTTGCTGCCTCCAGTGCGGCTTCGATGCTGCCCAAGCGATCTTGGAAAGCGAGAAGCAGGCCATGCGTTCCTGCCCGGCGGGATGAGAGCCACGCTGCTCGGCCAAGACGTTGAGGCTTTTCAGGGCCTGACCCTGGCTTACCGTTCTGGCCTCATCATTGAAGGCACATCCCACCTCCAAACTTCAGTGAGTCCAGTGCCACTAAATCACTTCAGGTCCCCAAACTGACATGGGACAAGTTTCTGGACCACACGGGAACTCACTTGTAAGAGGGAGATAACAATAAAACTGCCTCACAGAGCCCTTGTGAGCATTCAGCGAAAGGTTGTGTATGTTGTCAAGCCCTTAGAATCCTGCCTGGCATGTTCGCACACCCAACAAATGTTGACTTTAACGTTGTTAATGTTGAGATGCCTTCCTCCCCCTTTGCTTCCCAAGCTCTACTTCATGACATCGAAAATAGAATAGGCCATGGCCTCGGTGTGTCCCCGCTGTGCAGAGATCGACAACATTCCGTTCACTCATCAGTTAGCCTGTCTGTCTCCCCCCTGAACCCTAAGGCCCTGATTACAAAGGCTGTGTCTCACTCATCTTGTTTCCCAGAACTGAGCACAGTGCCTGGTTCCTGGTGCCTAGTTATCGTCTGGCAGGTGGATGAATGAATGAATGAATGAATGGCCAAGGGAACCACCATCACTCCCCTGACCCTGGCCTGGGATCCTCCCCCTGCACCTGGGTACATGTGCCTCTCACTCCTGGGAAAGAGACTGCTAATCTCTTGTCATCCCTGCTCCCCAACAGGCCCCCCTCCACCAGCCCCAACATCTGGCTCTGCCTGACGAAGGGCAGGATTACTGATGCCTCTCATATAGCGCGGGCAGTGAAAGCCCCACCCACAGCTGTTTGGCTTTTATCAGAGGTTTTGGTGAGCCACGCCTGGAGAGGGTATTTCCAGATGGGATATTCAGACCGGCAGCAGCCTGCCCACGGGCTTGTTTAGCCTCCTCTGCCTCTTTATTTATTTCCAGGCATGAAGGCAGCAGATGGGAGCCAGCGGAGGGAGCCAGCTTGACAAAGGGGTCCAAGGACGCATTCTTTCCTCTCAGAGCAGATTATTCGTGTCTGGGAAAGGCGGAGCCGAGCTGCACTGCAGGGCTGTAGGGGGTGAAGGGCTTCGTGTGAATAATGAATAATCACACTAATAGGACCAGAGCCTTCCAAGCTCAGTTGCCTGTTCTCTCCAACTCCGCTGCTTGGGGGCTACTACTGGGCGCTCAGGGCCACTGCTCCACCCCCGCCCCCACCTTCTGAGGCTCACCTGGCTTCCTTATTCTGACTCTGATCCTAGGGATTGGCCTAAGGTTTGTCTCTGTGGAAAGACAATGGCTTGGAGTCAGGATGGGACCTTAGTGTAGGTCCTGGCACCCCCATGATCTGCTGTGACTTTGAGCAAGTCATCACTCTTTTCTAGGCCTCAATTTCCTAATTTATACATCGGGACCCACAGTCTCAGCCCTGTGCCCCTCCCGTGGCTGCTGTGAGGGCGAGTGTGATTGTGGAAATTACCTGTTTACTGGTCTGATCCTCCCACTCCATGCTCCACGGATCAGCTGCCTCCTGCATGCCCCACCCCGGGGACCAAGCCCGCAACCCGGGCATGTGTCCTGACCGGGAATCGAACCGTGAACTCCTGGTTCATAGGTCGAAGCTCAACCACTGAGCCATGCTGGCCAGGCATCGTTATCTTATTTAATCTTATAGCAATTACTGACGAGAACAGGTGAAGTGGGAAAACCGAGATCCAGTCTGGGGGAGGGACGGTCCCAGGTACACACCATGGGAAACAGCTCCAGCACCCATTTCTCCGGTTCCTCTGCCCTCCTAATTCCTCGTGTGCTGTTCCCCCACGCAGATGCTGTTCCCTTTATTAACTGCTACTTCAACTCGGGTGTGGTGGCAGCTCCTCCAGGCACCCTTTCCTAGCTCTCTAATCCAGGTTAGGAGTCTCTGTGCACTCCTCTCTTTTGCTTCTCTTACAGCACAGATCTGGGGTGATGGTGGCGGGGGGGGGGGGGGGGGGCTGTCCCTCTGGGCTGGAAGCTCCCAGGGCAGGGCCATCTCTATGTCTGTGTACCCAGCACACCGAGTTGGAAGTGTCTGATGAAGGAACGGAGAGTGGTTAAGTGGTTTGTTTGAGGTCACTCAACTAGGATAATAAACCTAAAAGCCAACATTTTCAAAAGGCTGAATAAATGCACTATGAACCCAGGTTTTCGCTAAGTATCTTCCACTGTCTCATACCAGGTCCTGATCAAGTGCTACGCCCTCTCCGTTGCCCTCCCGGGAGTGCCTGTCCCCCATGCAGCCAGTTAACGCTGTGGGCAGTGGAGCCCTGCCTGCTGCGGAAGACGAGGTGTATGTCAGGGAGGGGGTCTCAGTGCTGCCCTACCCTGTGGTCATTTGCCCAGGGCTGCTCCTGGGGCCTCCCACTCTCTGGTGCTTCCTGTTTGCCAGGCACGCAGGTGTTCCAAGTGGCAGCCTTGGGTATGTGGAGGTGAATGGCCTGGGCTTGTGGGCCGGGCCTGGGGAGGGTCCATCAGGCTGGGGTTCAGCCCAGCTCAGTGTCATTTGAGCTTCATCCTCACCTTCTGTGAAAGAGAGGTGATGGCCCACCTCCCCAGCTGGGCTGTGGGGAGGGTGGAGGAGAGGAAGGCCTGCGGCACCACCGGAGGGGATGGTGAAGATTGATGGTCATGGCTAGTGACAAGTCCTGCTCTGCTGTATGTTAAGGAGAGATTTAGAAATTTGGTGCCAAAGGAAACGTTGGGCAGGTGACTCCTAGGGAGGATGGCTTTAGACTTGTATCTTTTTTTTTTTAAGAGAGAGTTTTAGTGTTTTGTTTTTTAATATATTTTATTGATTTTTTACAGAGAGGAAGGGAGAGGGATAGAGAGTTAGAAACATCGATGAGAGAGAAACATCGATCAGCTGCCTGCTGCACACTCCCCATTGGGGATGTGCCTGCAACCAAGGTACATGCCCTTGACCGGAATCAAACCTGGGACCCTTGTGTCCGCAGGCCGGCGCTCCATCCACTGAGCCAAACCGGCTGGGGCTAGACTTGTATCTTGAGTACATTTCTGAGTCACCCCATTACTGTCCAGTTCACACCCAACCCACGCCCTGACCTCTGGGAGGAAAAATCACTTTCAAAATCACTTTGGTTCAATTATGACTCCCCTGTGGGCAGGAACTGCGGGGAAGAGAGGAGAGAATGAAGGCTGCTTACGCTTTGGTAGGAGGGAAGGGCAGGGCAGGATGTGGTAGGGACCAGACGAAACTCTGCCCCAGTGGATGCCCATCATTGAATGAATGGCCTGTGTGATTCCCAAGCCTCCACCTTTGAAGATCAAAAGTTTCAGAGAGTGGGAAGGGGAAAGGAGAATGAAGGCAAGGGCTCAGAAAGGCACACAGGCCTGTGTTTATTCTGCTCCTTCTCCGTCACTGGCCAAGGCTGCTGGCAGTACATTCAGCAAATCTATTTGACGTTAATCTTGTTGGAAGAACGTACTGTAATTGTTCACTGCGGGAGATCATCAGATTTGTGTAAATTCCATAATGGTCTGCAAAGGCTTCATATATCTTGACAGATACGGTCTTTAAACTGCTTGTGCTCTGGTCTTGAGAGAGAAGAGGAGAGTGCGGGCTGGAGGGGACCAGTGGTTTTAAGGCCCCAAGAGGTGCACAGACCTGCTTTCTTCGCTGGACTCCCACTCACAGACCCTCGTTCCCCTTCTCCTGGTGGCCTGGCTCCAAAGCTGCTAGGGATCCCCTGGGTTGGGAGGTAGGAATCTCTTAAGGATGAGGGGGTAGCTACTCCCTACTTCCCCAAATCTAATTGTCCAAGAATTCCTGACCCAATAAGGTAGAGGTTCTCAACCTGTGGGTCGCGACCCCTTTGGGGGTCAAACGACCTTTTCACAGGGGTCGCCTAAGACCATCAGAAAACACACCTATAATTACATATTGTTTGTGTGATTAATCACTATGCTTTAATTATGTTCAATTTGTAACAATGAAATTGGGGGTCACCACAACATGAGGAACTGTATTAAAGGGTCGCGGCATTAGGACGGTTGAGAACCACTGCAATAAGCCAATAGTATTACCTTCCAAAATCTTTGTAGTCCCTGTAGCAACAAACTTGGTTCTTACCAGTATGTTTCTAATTTTCAATTACTAATAGAATTATTTCCTGCTTACATTTTAAAGTCACAGAAATACTTATTCTATGCAATTTCCTGTGCTTAGAAAACGTGCCATGAATAACAACCATGATAAGTAAGCATAATACACAGAAACAGCAGGGCTTTTTTATTTATTTATTTGTTTGTTTATAATAATAGGAACTGGATTCTTGGAGCAAATGGTGGGAGGTCAGAGGTAAAAGGCAGAACGCTATGATCTGGGAGGGCAACAGGGCAGTTTGTAGCATGATGAGTTCTGGAGGGCATGCCTGTATATTTTATTTATGCTGACATGCAACCACCAATCTCCTTTCCCTAAACAAACAAGAGACAGATCCAACTCCAATCTAACCCAAGCCTAAACAAGCATATCATTTCATCATAAAATACAATCTATGTGGCCCACCATCAGACTCTATGAATTTGGGCATGTGTGTGGTGAAGGATCTAAGAAGACAGGGGAAGGAGACGGGTCCTCAAGGGGATGGGCTCTGAGACTGGAGGCTGGTCATGAGCTCAGGGGAGGACAGCTAAGGTCAGAGCGGTTGCCGAGAGGTGGGGCAGATGGAAACCTAAGAGCCACTTCAAAGAGAAAAGCCATCAAACTCGATGTCAGATCACGTATGGGGTGGGGGAGGGGAGGGCTGAGGAATGATACGTACAAACTGTAGGAGTGTTAGCTTGGGGACTAGAAAATGGTGGTATTATGAGGAGAAATGGAACCGTTGAGGAAGAGGGACATTTAGTTGCATGAGAAGATACATTCAGTGGCAGTGACCTTGGGGCAACTAACTGGAATGTCCTGCATTAGTGAGAGGCATCGGACTGGACTGAGCAGTCATGGCAGAAGACAGAGACTTAAGAATTATTCACATCAGGAACATTTAGGGAGCCCCTGTGCGTGCCAGGAATTCAGGTAACTGCCAGGTGTAGGGGTGCCTGGGACCACAGTCAGAAGGATTGCACTAATCTGTGGTTCAGTCCCACTTTGTGCGTGACCTTGGGCAAGTCATTTCATGTTTTCCCATCTTAAGAAAGGGAGTGAATGTATCTGGCACATAATTATCAGTAATAAAGGGCCCTGGCTGGTATGGCTTGGTTGGTTGGAGCGTAGTCCCATACAACAAAAGGTGGCCAGTTCGATTCCTGGTCAGGGTACATGCCGGGTTGTGGGCTCGATCCCCAGCAACACATCAATGATTCTCTCATCATTGATGTTCCTATCTCTCTCTCCCTCTCTGAAATCAATAACAATATTTTTTTAAAAAAGAGAAGTTTTGACAAACCAGAGGGAGGTTGGATGACACCACTAGGCAACACCTTCCATCCACGCAAGATTTATTTCCTGAGGCAGAAGTACCCAAAGCCTCCTACCTTGTTCCTTGAAGCTAATGTCCCTTGGGCTGACACCGAAGCAAGATGTATTAATACCCATGATGGGTGATCAGCCTTCAATAAGTAATGCTGGTTGTTCTAATGTACCTGGCATGAAATATTCAGAGCTATCAATGTGTTTCAATTTAAATAGTTACCAGGGCTTCCGTCCAAATCAGTGGTGAGCTTACGCTCTATCATCTTTTCTTGCACAGATCAGATGTGGAGTGAAGGCGAAGAGTTCCAGGAAAAGGCATCAGTGGCTGACCCTGGGCAGAAGGCGGGGAGCCAGGCCCAGGAGGTGCAGGAGGATAAGATCGGGAAGTGGCCAAGGTCCGCACTTGGGCCAGGACTCCTGCCCTGGCCTGGCACTGGCTACACTGAAGGACTCAACTGGTCATGGGAAGCCAGGTTGGAGCATTATAGGATGTCTTCCCCGGCCCCTGGCTGTAAGCATTTAAAATGCATCCACTCTCTCTCGAGGCTTTATAGGAACCTGGGAGAGCGGGGGACTCGGAATGGCCAGGTAGATTGGGGGTGGGAGTCAAATTCCCAGGCAGTGGGACCTCCACAGGAAACATCGGCTGGCTGGAGATTTGAGAAGGCCACACTCAGATAGCCTGTGGACAGAGAGATGGTTGACAGGTCTGTAAATCACGTCTGCTCAGGAGCTGTGGTCCTGACTGGCAGGTGGTGAAGTGGGAAGAATCTGAAGGGTGAGCTGACAGTAGGGAGCCATTCTGGAGCTAGTGGGGCGGCCTGATTCCCACGTCTTGTTTTTCTGACGCTGTCTCCCTAAGAAAAGGCTGGAGGACCACTGCCACGCTGTGATATGGGTGACTGGTGAGCACTCTGCCTTCTGGAGTTAAACATTCACTTGCATCTGAATGACGACCTGGAGGGGAGCCGCAGGAGTGCTGTCCCCAGGAGGCTTCCCTCCAGGAAGGGGGGGGGGGGGGCTGGCAGGACTCCACATGCCGAAGCTCTGTCCAGTCCCAGCAAAATCTCGACTTGAGGCCACTCGTGCTCTGCTCTTCCAGGTCACACTCACCAGCCTTTCACCAGAATGCGGCTCTCAAAGAAACAAAAATAAATACTTATGCCCGGCCAGCATGGCTCAGTGGTTGAGCATGGACCTATGAACCAGGAGGTCATGGTTAGATTCCCAGTCAAGGGCACATGCCCAGGTTGCAGGCTCCATCCCCAGTGTGGCGCCTGCAGGAGGCAGCCGATCCATGATTCTCTCTTATATTGACATTTCTCTCTCTCTCTTGCTCCCCCTTCCTCTCTGAAATCAATAAAAACATATATACACATATATTAAATAATAATAATAAATAATAGATAAATAAATGAGCCCTGGCCAGGTGGCTCAGGCAGTTGCAGCGTCATGGGTGTGCAGGGGTCTCAGCCCAGCCTCTGCCCGCGGGTGGGAGCATGCGCACAGCCGGTGGGCCCCCGGCCTCCGCGCGCGCGCACCTCCGACCCGTCCCGCCTCCGGGCCCACTACCCGCCGCTGGGCCGCCTCCCTCCCCGCAGCCCAGGCGTCCGCTCACCCGGAGGCCAGCGGTCCGCTCGTGCCACCGCCCACCTGACCTGTTCGCGCGACTCTGGCGTCGAGCGTGTGCGTGACGCGGCGGAGCTCCCGCCCGCGCCCACGCCGCGCAGCTCTCCCGCCTCTGCCCCACCCCCGGGTCGGAGCGTGCGCGCGGCGCGTGGGGTCGCCCTGCACCGCGGCCCCTGCCCCTGGAAGAGCGCCCCCTCGCGGGCAGCTCCCGCCCGGCCGCGCGCCCTGCCACGTGCGCCCCGCAGCCTATGAGGACCGGCACGCGGCGGGACGCGGCCGTCGGCCTCAGCCCGGGCTTCTGCCGGAGCAGAGGGAACAGCCGCCGAGGACGAGGACGAGGACGAGGACGAGGACGGAGGCGGCACCCGGGGGCCTGACTCAGGTGCGGGGCGCGGGGAGGCGCGGGGAGGCGCGGGGCGGCGGCTGGACGTGGAGGGCGGGGCCGGGTTTGAATGGACGCGGGCGCACCTGGGCGGGACGAGGTGCTGTGGCCTCGCTCTGGGGTCCAGTGACCTCGGGGAAGCGCTCAGACCCTCAGGGCCCCTGTCCTGTTGCAGAGCCGGCCTCCTAGGCGCTGTGGGGAGCGGGGCCTGGTCCTCGCGAACCGGGAGGGTGCAGACAAGTCGGGGAAGGAGCCAGTCAGAGGTGGCAAGGCTGGTCTGCAGGGCTGGTAGGGGGGTGGGTGTTGGAAACACGGAGAAAGGAGACTACAGAGGGGCCACATGTTTGTGGGCACTGAATGTGCGACAGGGTATCTGGTAGCTAGCAGGGTGTTTTTTGGGGGGGGGGGGGCGCTGGGGAGACTGATTTTATGCTAAGCACTTCACCTGCATCCTCAGGACCCACCCTGTGAAGTAGATTTTATTAACAAATAAGGAACCTGAGCCCTAGCCGGTTTGGCTCAGTGGATAGAGCGTCGGCCTGGGGACTGGAGCAGGGGTCCTCAAACTACGGCCCGTGGGCCACATGCAAATACAAATATTGTTTTTGTTCCCGTTTTGTTTTTTTACTTCAAAATAAGATATGTGCAGTGTGCATAGGAATTTGTTCATCGTTTTTTTTTTTTTAAAAAACTATAGTCCGGCCCTCCAACGGTCTGAGGGACAGTGGACTGGCCCCCTGTTTAAAAAGTTTGAGGACCCCTGGGAGGGTCCTGGGTTCGATTCTGGTCAAGGGCACATGCCCGGGTTGTGGGCTCCATCCCCAGTGCTTAAGAAAGGCCAAAATTGCCTCCAAGCAGGTTAGCTGGAAAAACAGCAATAGGGAAGGTGCGAAGAGGAACCGGGTTGAGGGAGCTGGAGAAAGTGGTAGGAAAAACAGGTGTGACTTTTAATGTTTTCCCACATGTCGTCCTGGCTTTAGAGTTGACAGGAGCTCGGAAATTACATAGCCAGCCTCCCACATTCTGCAGGCGTGGACGCTGGAACCCAGGGGCTGGAAAGACTGGCCTGAAGCCACGCCGCTAAGGCATGGTTTGAAACGGCTCTCTGGGCTTCGCTGTATCAACCACAGTCTTTCAGAGAAAAGGTGATTTCCGCACAGAAATCTTTACAGCAAACCAAAGGGGATACAGTGCCCTCTAGTGTTTTCCATTCAATCTTACAACCCCCCCTCACATTTCTGTTTTAAAGGTTGAGAACAACTGGACATGGTGCAGGTGGTCTCCTTAGGTAACCTTAGAGTTATCTGCAAACTCAGGAAGATTTCAAGCAAGTGTTCACTTCAGAAATTAGGGACATGGATGAGAAACACCATGTTTGGTATCTTTTCATGTGCTTATTTGACATTCATATATACTCTTTAAATTTTTTTAATTAATTGTTTGTAGGGAGAGAGAGAGAAACATTGATTTGTTGTTCCACTTACTTATGCATTCTTTGGTTGAGTCTTGTATGTGCCCTGACCGAGGATAGAACCTGCAACCTTGTGTATCAGGACAATGCTCTAACTAACCAACTAAGCTGATGGGCTGATATTCATTTATATTTGCATATTAGGCTTTTATTATACAGGAGGATTAGAGTCCTATACTAGTGGATGACATAAAAAGAAAGGACCTGCCCTCACCGGTTTGGCTCAGTGGATAGAGCGTCGGCCTGCGGACTCAAGGGTCCCAGGTTCGATTCTGGTCAAGGGCGTGTACCTTGGTTGCGGGCACATACCCAGTGGGGAGTGTGCAGGAGGCAGCTGATCGATGCTTCTCTCTCATCGATGTTTCTAACTCTCTATCCCTCTCCCTTCCTCTCTGTAAAAAATCAATAAAATATATTTTTTTTTAAAAAAGAAAGGACCTGTTTGGAAAAACATATGAAATAATACTTGTATTATTAAGAGATCCCAAAGGGTTAAAATCTACACCTCGTAATACCTCATTTGTAGTTATGATTAAAACAGGCCCTGAGTAGATGGGCAATGAACGTGAAGAGACAACTCACACGAGAAGAGCAGACGACTACACAAGTGGAAGGAAAATGTTAATCTTTAAGAATTTTCTTCCTAGTGTGATGGCATTTAATTAAAAAAAATACATTTACTGTTTTTCCTTGGGCAGGGTGTCTTCTATGATGATTTAAAAAATATTTTTTTACAATAAAAATGTCTCTTTTAGGAATGTCTCTTAATTATAAAAAATTTAGAAAAATGTTCAATGAAAATACCCAATCCTGATGAAGTTGGGGGTGAAAAAGGCTATAGCAGCACACATTGGTACAAAATATGTTTGAAAAGCCAGGATTCCATGGAAAAACAACGGGATAGGTTTTATACTATTCTTAGGATATATGTGTGCTACTTCCCTAAGTTCCTTGATAGTGAGGTAGTGTGTGCATGACAGCAGACTGGGAAGGTCCGCCTCGGAGGGCATCCGTCCTGTGGCGTCCGGGGAGGTATCAGGTATCCCTCTGCTGCAGCCCGCCCAGCAGTTTTCAATGTCCTGCGTCAGATCCCTTTCGGCTTAGGGTCCCCAGGACACCTAGAGGGGCGTTGGTTCCTTGGACAGAATCCTCACCGCTGAATGGGGTGGACAGCATAGCCCGAGGGAGCAGTGTGAGGGATTCACTGGACGAAAACAGCATCCCAGTGGGAGAGACCGAAGCCGTCCATTACTGCAAGCTTCTCTCATGGCAGCCTAAATCCCCCCTAATGCAACTAAGCACACAGCTAAGCCTGTTGACTTATTTCCAAGCCCTTGTGGGACAGCTACATGTGTTGAGCTCCAATTCAGACGTCAGAGATTAACGTATCTGCTAAAGAAAGCTGCATCTTAGACCAGCCTGCTTGTGCCTGGGACGTGACTGTGGACCCCCCCCCCGGCCCCCCTCCCCCGCTCCCCCCCCCCCCCAATGGGGGCTGGTTGAAAGGCTCCGAGTCCCCGGAAGAAGTTTTGGCGGAAGTTTAAGTGAGGTTGGGCAGAACCACTTGCCCACATGCGATTTTGTCCCTTGAAGCTCTGCAGCAAAAAAAGATGACTGCCTATGGTGGGGGATCAGCCTTTCATAAACCACGCTGGCTGTTCTACTCTGGTCAGCTGTCGTGAACTAGTTAGAGCTAAAAGGGCATTTCCGAGTCAGTGGCCACCAGGCTGAAACAATGGCTTCACTCCAGTTCAGTGGTGGGCTCAGGTGTCACTGTATTTCTGCACAGGTTAGGTGTGGAGCACAGACGGAGAGTCAGGAAGAGCACCAAGGGGCCCCTCCCATGCCCAGGGTGGGGACTGTGTGGTCCAGGAATACGATGGGAGGAGTGGCCAGGGCCCTCATTTCGGGTCGAGGACTGGTGTGTCCTGTCCCTAGTGTGACCCTGGCCTGCCGAGGGACTCGTGGGGTCATGGGAAGGCAGATCAGGGCATATTAGGATGTATTCCCCCAGTCCTTGATTTTAAGTATTAAAAATGCTACCAGGCTTTTGAGATCATCTAAGGGGACACGAGAGAGTGGAGGGGTCAGTATGAACACAGCTGGGAGTGGGGCTCCAATGACCGGGCGTTCAGTTTTGCACAGGAAACTCTAGATAACGAGGTTTGGGAAGGCTCAGCTCAGAGGCCCTGTCCGTGCAGAGCTGGTTGCGTGCCTGTAAGTCTTGTCTGCGGAGCTGGAGTGCTGATTGGCAGGTGTGAGTGGAGGAGTCTGAAGGGTGAGTGGACAGAAGTGAGGGCATGGTGGTCTTAGGTCTATGTGACGCCCGCCATGTGCTTTTATCATTAACCCCCTTCCCCAGGGTCTCTGTGAAAAAGAGACCCTGTCCTGGGAGGGGCTGGACTTCTTCCCCACCAGCCACGAGGGGGAGCAGCTGCTTTGCCGGTGACTAATCAGCGGTTCTCAACCTTCTGGCCCTTTAAATACAGTTCCTCATGTTGTGACCCAACCATAAGATTATTTTCGTTGCTACTTCATAACAGTAATGTTGCTACTGTTATGAATCGTCATGTAAATATCTGATATGCAGGATGGTCTTAGGCGACCCCTGTGAAAGGGTCATTCGACCGCCAAAGGGGTCGCGACCCACAGGTTGAGAACCGCTGCGTGTAAGTTCTCCTGTTCAAGCGCGCATGCACTCGAGTAAGGCTGCGTGTCAGTTCTTTGGAATCGATCCTGAATTTTGCCGTTTGTGGCTTTCCCTCCACGGATTGGAAGGCTGTTATCGACACGCGTGCCTTTGCTAAGGCGGTTGGTTTTGACGTGTGTGCTGTTCGTTGCACACGTCAGGTGGTAAGGGAGGAAAGGACTTTCTTCCACCTTCGTGGTTCTAATAAAAGACACGAGGCAGATTAACAAGAGACAATGACCCAGTTTAAATCCATGCATATGTGTGGGAACCCCGCATCCATGAGAGGGTCAGAGACAGAGAGGGGGGCTTGTGTATAAACATCCCAGGCAGGGATGAGGTCATGCACCTTGGGGCTTCAGAAGGCCATTGCAGAGAGAGAGCGGGTTCAGAATGAACAGTTCACCCTGACGTATAGCCAGGTAAAAAGTCCTTTCTGGTCAGCTCTTCTGCTGGGCCAGTCTCCTAATTTAAATTCTTCTACGTAGTTAAGGGGGGAAAGGGCAGAGGTTTCTCTTGAGCCTGCAGGGGCTCCATTGCCTTTATTTTTTATTTTTGTTATTTTTAAAAAATATATTTCTTTATTGATTTCAGAGAAGAAGAGAGAAGGAGAGAGAGATAGAAACATCAATGATGAGAGAGAATCATTGATTGGCTGCTTCCTGCATACCCCATACTGGGGATCGAGCCCGCAACCCAGGCATGTGCCCTCAGCCAGAATCAAACCTGGGACCCTTGAGTCCGCAGGCTGACGCTCTATCCACTGAGCCAAACCAGTTAGGGCCTCCATTGCCTTTAGTTCAAAATAATCCGCACACCATTGAAGCACATCCTAGGACTCGCTCTGAACTCCCACCAAGTCCATGTAATAGGGTCCTACCTCTGGGCCAGGACAAGAGGAGGAGTCAGAAAACTCAATTCTTAAAAAAAAAAGTCTCTGGTGTTTTTATCTTCCCGGGTGGAGCTGAGGGAAGGGGAGACGCAGGAGGCAGACCCTGGTGGGGGCCCTGGATGGAGACACCTCCCATTTTGCCACCACAGCTGGGCCTTGGGTTTCTCACCTGCTGACCGAGGCTTAGGACCAGAGGATTTCAGAGCCGGAAGGAATCAGGGCTCTACGCCCATGTTTTTATCCCAACAAAGGGAAACCGCGAGGCTTTGAGATTAAGTGAGAGTCCTGGCCTGGTTAGCTCATCCATCAGGTTATCTCTGCCGGCTTTGGCTATTTCACAACTCCGTAGAGGTGGAAGTTAACTTGTAAAAAAGCTGATAGTAAAGCAATGTGTTCCTTTCTAAGAAATGCTCATTGTGACCATTCCACAATCGCCTTGCAACCGGTTTCTATGGCTACTGACTGATTTTTGGCAGTGCTTCCAGTTTTGCAACTATTTAGACGTGTATTTCAGCATCTTTATCTGGCTGTGAAGAGTGTGGTTCTGTGTGTTTTCCTCAGAACTGGATGTCCTCGTTGATGGATGAGGTAAAGCCTTCGACACAGGCTTCGTTCCCGTGTCTTTGGTGCTCCTGTCTTCAAGAGGTGGAGTCTTAGTGCATTTTATACCAGGGTGAGAGTTGCCGTTGTATCCTCTTTGAATATGGTTGAGCGTAAATGAGTCAGTCAGCTATTTCTCCAGCAAAATGGGTTTATTCGGGCACAACAACAATTGCAATCCAGAGCATGCGACCCTGGCGGGCCCACAGAAGTCCACGAAACAAAGGAGGGGGAGGCTCTTTTGTGGGCAGGGGGGGTTTCAGGGGGGGCAGAGGAAGGTGGGAAGAGCTGTTACAAGGGTGTCCCCTGCTGTGCGTTGTGATTGACACAGGGTGTCAGAGCTCTGCATTCTGGCCTCCCTACTTCATTTCAAACGAGGTTTCTGTTTATTGATTTTTACACTATGAATCCTTTAACATCCTTCAGAGAAGAATAAGGAGGCCCAGAGAGGGGAGAGGATGTTCCCAAGATCACACAGTTCAGCTGTGCCAAAGCCATGACCAGAACCCAGCTTTCTCTGGGCAATCGCTGATACACTTCGCAGGATCGTCCTGGGGACCAGAGGTGGAAGAGAGAAGAGAAAGTGGTACAAAAAGTGGGGCGTGCCATGCCTAGAGGGAGTCCTGTCTGGGGTGGGGGTAGGGAGAGGAGGTTCATGGGTTCCAGCCTCACATACCAGCCGTGAGGATACAGCCAAGACATTCATTCTCCCTGGGCCTCAGTACCTGCCCTGCATACCTCGCACCTCACCTCGCGAGGCTCGGGGGAAGCGGGGTGCTGTGAGAGGGGAGACTGTGAGAGAGCCGCAGCAACTTAAAAACATGTTCCCATGTCTTTGGTTCTCCTGTCTTCAAGAGGTGGAGTCTTAGTCCCTCCCTCGAGGGTGGGCTGATTTAGTGACTCATGTCTAACAAACAGAATAAAGGAGAAGAGATGGTGTGTTTTGTGTGTGCGTGTGTGTGTGAGAGAGAGAGAGAGAGAGAGAGAGAGAGAGAGACAAGGCCATAAAACAGCGCTGTGGCTTCCATCGTGGTTACACTCAGTTTTTGGGGAACGTTGGCTGCCCTGTTTTGAGGAACTGGTGAGGAACTGAGGTCAAATGAAAGCAATTCAGTCAAATGACAGAAATCCCTTTTTATCAGAAATTACTTGAAATGCAAAGGGATTAAACTCTTCCATTAAAGACATAGATGGGCAGAATGGATAAAAACACATGACCCAACTCTACGTTGTCTACAAGAGACTCACTTTAAAGCCAAAGACAGAAATAGATTGAAAGTGAAAGAATGGAAAAAGATATCCCATCCAAACAGTAATCAGGGGTGGCTGTCCTAATATCATACAAAATAGACTCTAAACCAGACAAGGTAACAAGAGGCAAAGAAGGATATTACGTATTCCTAAAAGGTTCACCCCGGCCGGTGTGGCTGCGTTGGTTGGAGCGTCGTCCCGTGCATCAAAAGGTTACAGGGCACATACCTAGGTTGCGGGTCCGATTCCTGGTTGGGGCTAGTACGGGAGGCAACCGATCAATGTTTCTCTCTCACATCAATTTTTCTCTTCCTCTCTCACTCTTTCTCTCTCTCTCTCTCCCTTCTTCTCTCTAAAATCAATAAAAACATATCCTCAGGTGAGGATAAAAGAAAAAAATAAAAGGTTCAATAGAGCAAGAAGATAGCACTGTTATAAACCTTCACATACCTAATAACAGGGAAATATATGAAGCAAAAACTGACAGAATCGAAGGGAGAAATAGTGGTGAAGAGGAAGACATGTTATTAGTGATGTCTCAGCTCTCTTGTTGGGTGGCAGGGTCAGGGTTGTTAACTACACTATGTTTTATAACTAACAGTTTGTGAAAAGCGTCTTTTATATGCACAGAATACTGTATCTTAAATTATAAGTTGGAATATATTCAGGATCGCCCTGGCTGGTGCGGCTCTGTCTTCCTGTGCCCTGGAAGGTCGCTGGCTGGATTCCTGGTCCAGGCGCATGCTGGGTTGCGGGCTCGTTCCCCAGTAGGGGGCGTGCAGGAGGCAGCTGATTGATGTTTCCCTTTCATCGATGCTGCTATCTCTCCCTCTCCCTTTCTCTCTGAAAACCAATAAAAAATATTCTTAACAAGATAGATAAGAGCCCTATCCCATGTGGCTCAGTGGATAGAGCTTTGGCCTGCGGACGGAAGGGTCCCAGGTTGGATTCCGGTCAAGGGCACATGCTGGGTTGTGGGCTGGATCCCCAGTAGGGGGCGTGCAGGTGGCAGCCAATCAATGATTCTCTCTCATCATTGACGTTTCTATCTCCCTCTCTTCCCTTCCTCTCTGAAATCAATAAAAATATATTTTTAAAAAGAGAGAGATAAGAGGATGGAGTCTAGGTTGGAGGCAGGCCAGTTGGTAGTAGTGAGCGTGGGCTGTGGCACAGCCATGACACCCGTGGGACAGCGGAGCCCAGGGCTCTGGGAAGAGGGCCCCCCAGGAGGAGGGCAGCCTGGGATCCTGGCGGCGAGGCTGCAGGGCCAGCCTCGGCCACACGAGGGCGCTCCACACTCACATCGGGTGGGGGAGGCTGGATTGTAAGGAAGATGGGGAGGAGGCCTTCTGGGGGGAGAAGAGGGAACAGAACGCCCTCTCTGCTCCCAGGCTAGTCCTCTCTCCAGGTTTCCTGTGTGGTCCAGCCTTGAAGGTCCGTGTGAAGTCCCTCTGGCAACTGGGAACACAGCCCTGAGAAGTTCATGCATATGTATGTCGGTGCTTGTTTGTTGAGGTGTCAGCGGTATGCCTGTGTCCTGTGTTGGGAGTGACTGTGTGTAGGAGTGTGGGTGTGTGGGAGGGTGGAAGGGGGCGTGGGGAGGAGCAGTTCCGGCTTCCCAGGTCTGGGCTGGAACTCCCAAGGAGGAAGCCCTGAAGCAAGCAGCCCAGTGCTTCAGCTGCCTTTCCCCATCGGAGGAGTCCCCAGTCTGAAAGAGGAGGCACACGCCCTGGCCTTCAGCCTGGCCCAGCGGGACTGTGTATTGGGGATTTCCTGTGGGTCTGTGGATCCCCGGCCTTCTGGTGGTAGTTAAGCGCCTTGCTGAGGCTGGGCTCATGGCCGGCCGCCGCCAGGCCCTGGCGCTGCCCACTCCTGCTGCTCGGGAATCTGGTGTCACGAAGATGTGCCCAGGGGCAGAGCCCAGCAGAAATCTTGTGACCCAAGGAACACCATCGGTCTCATTTTAGACCAGAACATTTTTTTTTTTCTCCTGAAAGCTGCCTGGGCGGTGGCAGGAAGCCCAGGTTCGGGGTAGCAGAACATGCCACTCCAAAATACGTCTCTTGGGCACCATGATTATTTTGAGCTGATTATTTTGAGAAAGGACAGGCACAGGAGGAGCTCTGAAAACGGAGCGGAGATTCCTCTTTTGACAGGGAAACGTACTTTTATAAGGAAAATCTTATTTTGTACGGGGACTCCCTTTCTATACCAGGAAGGTGGCTCTAAGTCACCAGAGAATCTTATTGCTGGGGAAGGCAGGGACTTGGTCTCTCTAAACAGACCTTACCCGTTTACCGCTTTTCCTGGTGACCTTCCCTAACAGGCCTCCCCTCCCCTTCCCCGTTCCTTTCTCTGGTCTTTAGCTGAAGATGGTGTTTAAAAGCTGCTGCCTTAGGCCACCTGGGAGAGTTACCTCATTTTTCCTGGGTACCTCCCGTGTATGCTGAAGTCTGTATCTATACTCTCAGCTTGGTTTTTCTCGAATTATTCTGTCTTTTATTCCAGGGGTCTCAGCCAAGAACTCAGAAAGGAAAATTGCTTTTCCTCCCCCCTAGGGGGGACCGCAACCAGGGGCTTGGAGTCTTGTCCCCTCCTGCTGCCCTAGTCACTGGACAGCTGCTGCACATGAATGAGCTCTGCGGGTGGGCAGTACCCTGGCCTGGCTTCTCAGCCGGAGATTTGAGAGCATTAGGGCTAGTAGGATGTACCCCCGCTGGGAGCCTCGGGTGGGGAGAGGGGCGGGGGGAGCAGGCTGAGGCCTGGGGCAGTGTCCCAGGGCAGGGGAAGACCAGGAGGAGGAACAGCAAGCCCAGGGGGTGCTGGGGTCTTGAAACATAAAACAAGACCAGGATGCTGCCGAGCCTAGGAGACCCCGCTGGGGAGAGGAGACCAAGGACGAAGCCTCACAGAGCTCTGGCGGAGCCCTCGGCCTTTGTCCGGACTTCCCCCAGCAGACCTTCCTCTCCCTCAGCAGCCTGGCCTCGGCCGGTACCTCTGCCATTTCTGGGGCTTCGATTCCTAGGCCCAGCCCAGCGACCCTGAGAGACGTAGGAGAATAACACCTGGGTGAGACTACTCTAGGGAGTTTTGGGGTCCAGGGAGCAATGCTTAATGACCATGTAGTTAAAGGGAAGCAGTTTGTCACCCCCAAATATGCCTTTTGGGCTATTATTTTAAGCTGGTTATTTTTATGAAACAAAAGACTCAGAAAAAACCCTCTGACCTTCCCCTCGTTGCCTAAGGAATTGAGAGAGGACCAGCTCTGGGAAGGCAGCCATCACCCTAGAGAACTGGAGTTTAGCTCCAACTAAGTGTCTTAGAGGAGGGGCCTCCGGGGCCCTTCGACCACAGTCTTCCTGTGTCCCATTGTTCGTTTGTTTGTCTTTTGTCCTGTGTCCCGTTGTTAAAGATGGCCCAGCGAACACTTATTTACCAGTATTTGCCTTTCGGCCTCCATGACATACAAGCTGCTTTAACCGGTTACCAGTTCTCAGCCCCCATGTCCTTCTGGAACCCCCACATGTGCTTCAGGAACCCCCACAGGGGCCTATGTCATCAGTGTGGTTATTTTCTCTCGTTGATCTGTCTCGTGTTTACGTGCCTGTGGGACCAGCCAAAATAACTTAGAAGAGCGGAAGGGCAGTTACTGTTGGTTCCTCACATGGCCATTAGGCAGAAGGCACTGGTGTCAGGCCTGGGTTGGATAAACTTCCAGCTCAGCCACCTAGTAGCCATGCGACCTTAAATGAGCAAATTGCTGAACCTGACTGGACCTCAGTTTCATCATCTGCAACATGGGAACGGTAATGACATTGCAGGATTATGAAGATTTGGACGTTAGGAATGCAGAGTGCTCAGTCCGTAGGAAAGGCTGTTTCTATCATCATTGTCCCATGCCCGGACCCCCTTCGACGGACTCCAGGCCTCTCTTCTCAGCTCAGACGAGAGCAGTCCTGTAATGTGCCTGCACCACTGTGACAGGGAAGGGGTAGGAAGCTCATGTCACCCAGGATGGCAGTGTCCCTGCTGACAAGAGCCTCTGGGAAGATGCCTTGGTTCCAAGAACTAAATCTCCTAGTTGGCAGGTGGGGGACTCCCTTCACCTGCATCTCACAGCAGGAGGAATACAGAACTTTCACAGCAGGAGGAGGCAGGTGGCTGTCTGTTGCAACAGAGGAAGGGGCCAGGGGCTTGGTCTAAGGCTCTGCTCATGTCCCTAGACCTTTCCTAGCATGGGGGGAGGGGGGAGGGGGTCAGTCTTCCAGGCGGGGGGGGGGGGGGGGAGGGGAGGAGAGAGGCCCTGAATGCAGGCTGTGCACCCACAGCTTTTTCCTTCTCCTTGCCCCCCCTGCACCCCACCCCCGTTGGAGCCTGCCCATCCAGTTAAAGCTCATTTAGGTGAGAAGCCTTCCTGGCTCTTGCACGCAGGCCGTAAAGGGGCTTTTTGTGAACTCAGTCCAGAGGCGGGGAGCCTGTGGGTGGGTGCCACCCGGGATCCAGTGCCAGGAGTAGATAGGGACCCCACCCTTCTGGGCGTGCCTGCTGTTGAAACCTGGCAGCTACCCCGGGTTCCTCCCTGCACCCCTCCCACTCCTCTGGGTTCGCTCTGCCTCCCCCTCAACTCCCTGGGAGGGGCTCTGCCTTCTCCCGTCCTCCTCCAGGCATCGTAGCCGAAGCCCTGGCCTGCAGTTCCGCCCTCCTCCAGCCTGTCACACCACCCGCCTCCAAGTGGTATTTCTGAGACCAGGGTGGCGGTCCTTCTCTCTGCCCAGTACCCACTCCAGCTCCCGCTGCCCACAGGGTAGAGCTCGGATTCTTCAGGGACCTGTCAAGTCCCACGCGTCTCCGTGGCCCTCATTTCCTCTCCCGCTTCCTTTCTTGCCCACCACTCTGTGTACCCGCCTGGCTGAACTGGCCACTTGAGGGAAGTGCCAAGCACCCCTCAGCTTTCGGGGGTCTGTATAAGTGTGTGCGCCCTCACGGTGGTACTTAGCATGGTCACACACGCGCACCCGTCCCCCTGCTTAATTCGGTTAATTTCTAGTTCTTCCTTCAAGCCTCTGGTGCCACTGCTACGGGAAAGCCACCGCTGACCTCCGCAAGACTGGCCCGGGCCCCCCTGTCCTCACAGCCCTCTGAGCTCCCCTGGAGTGTATGACACACTTTGACATTGACCTCCTTCCCTTTTTTTTTTTAAAAGGATATTTGGGGGAGACATACACAGGGAGTCTATAGGAGATGCTGTTGTTGAGTTAGTGTTTATTTTTAAAAAAAACATATTTTATTGATTTTTTACAGAGAGGAAGGGAGAGGGACAGAGAGTTAGAAACATCAATGAGAGAGAAACATCGATCAGCTGCCTCCTGCACACCCCCTACTGGGGATGTGCCTGCAACCAAGGTACATGCCCTTGACCAGAATCGAACCTGGGACCCTTGAGTCTGCAGGCCGACGCTCTACCACTGAGCCAAACCGGTTAGGGCGACCCCCTTCCTTTATGATTCCACTCTCTGTTCCCAAGTCTCATCACTTCGCCAGGGGAGGGCCCTGTCTTGCTCACTGGCGTCTGTCCTAGGGCCTCGCCCGGAGCTGGCCCGTGGCAGGCATGGAGCCATAGCCACCGAAACGCTCACGGGAGCCCACCTTCACTGAGCACGTACCGGAAGCCAGGGACTGGGAGGTGCTCTCCAGGCACAAACGGGACTGACTCACCCTCAGGGCTGAGTGGCACCCAGCCTCCATTCCTGCTTCCTTTGGAGGCAGAAGCTACAGCTGTGTGTACCAGCCCACTCCTAGAGCTGGTGTGTGTTGTGATCCCAGGCTGAGACCCCTGGGATTTGGAAGGTGGAAGGGAGCCACGACCCCTTCCTCCTGCTGTGGCTGCTCCCTCTGGCCAGCAGGGCCACTCAGATGGGCCTGGTCTCCTGCAGCCACGTCCAGTGTGCACCCCCACCCCAGCCGCTCCCCAGATCACAGCCACGTCAGCGCATCCCGGAACACAGTGCCAGAGGCAGCCTCCGGATGCCACCTTCCTTCCCTGCCCAGGCCCACGGAGTAGGTCTTCTAGAGACCCAGCCTCCCCCGCCTCCCCGTCCTGTTACCCTGACCACCCCATGGGCGCCTAACCCTCTGCATCACTTTTTCCTGCACTGAGCTCTGGCTGATACAACGAATATTATCCGTATTTTACAGACGAGGAAACTGAGTCACAGAGCCACACAGCCAGGGCGTGGTAGAGCGGACTCTGAACCCAGCTGAGCCCAGAGCCGCCAGCCCCTCACCCTTCGGGGAATGTGCGTTGTGTGTGCCAGCAGTCGCCCACCTTTCGGACCTTACGGGCCACCAGTGTCCGCGGACCACCCGTTGGCGACCGCTGGTGAGCGCCAGGTGTGGGAGGAGGCCCAGCGGCTTCCAGGCAGTGGGCTGGGCTGGTCCCAGGGCAGGTCCTGAGCCGGTTCCCAAGGCGTCTGCCCCTTCAGAGAGGCACAAGCAGCTCAGGTTGCTGGCGCTGTCCCGGGGCTGGGCTGACCCAGATGGGATGTGTGGGGCAGGGAGGCAGCTGAGACTGCCCAGGCATCTGAGCACCAGGTCGGGACCTCCCGTGGTTGGGCCTGGGTCTGCCAGCCCCGATGTGTGGTGTTTGGAGAAACACTTCAGTGATCAGAGTGGAATCAAAGCTTGGCAGGTGGTCAGGTGGTGGTCACCAGGCCCGTGGGTCAGGAGGACCCTGGGGTGGCACCACCTTGGTGAACTTGGTGTGATCTCGCCCGTTCCCGGGAGCCTGACTGACGTCTCGGCTGAGTGTGTACAGCAGAGCAGGTGGCGTGTGGCCGGCTCTTCGGTTGGACGTTCCTGCCAGTCCGCTGAACATATGCTTTCCCATTGGGAGCCGCACGCATAGGAGAGGCCAAGGGCTTGCCTGGTAGGAGCCAAAGGAACCGAAGGAATTGGCTGGTGCCTCAGTATTCAAAGGGCACCAGTCTCTGTGTGATTGCACCTGAGGCCACTGAGCAGGGCCAGCAGTGCGTCCGTCCCCCTCCCTCCCTCCCTCCCTTCCTTCCTTCTTCCTTTTATATATTCCACAAATGAGTGCTGTCACATAACAAGCATATTCAGGTATACTCCCTGCCTCACAGAATTTATGTTCTAAGGGAAAACACATTTTCCCGAGTTTCCTTGGTGGTTAGTCCCCCTTTCAAAATAAGTTGCAATAACTTTAAGTGTGCTGGTTCCCCAAGAGACACTTTGCGAATGCTGTGGGGTCCCCTCTGCCTACCGTGAGGGCCGCTACGGCCAGAGGTTTGAGGGAATCAGACATTAATCCTCACTGCCAGCTGTCTGCCAGGAAAGGCCCAGCCAGAAGGGGGGCACCTCCCCTGTCTTCATCAAACCCGGGCCTGGGAAAGTCCTTGAAGTTTGTCTTCCGGATTTCTAGGGCCCTCATCACACTGTGTTGTAAGCATCGTTAGCCTTTTACTGGCCCAGATGAGAGCTTCCAGGAAACAGAACAGAGTCCAGACATCTTCCTTCTTTTCCTCGCCCCGCCCAGGGCCCCGCACACCGTCTGGCACATGCCCGCCGGTCGTGCCACTCAGCCCGTTGGTTCTCGGCAGAGGCGAAGCGTCAGCTCCCCAGTCCCGGGAATCAAACGGGACCTCTCACTGTGCGTGTTGTTTCTGCTCATCCCCGGGAGCTCACAGTCCGGCAGGGGTTACAGAAGCAAACAAATGAGGACAGTCCACCGTGGCGCTGGATTCTAGAACGAAGCGGGAAAGACGTTAAGACGACGGGCGGAGGATGACTGGGCGTCCTTTCAGGGGCGTGCTGTGTCCGTCCAGGGCTCGGGACCCGGTTCTGTATGGTCTGCACAGTGGGTGGCCTTTGGCTGGGTTATCTGATAACTGCAGAGATGGATGGTAACTTGTGCGGGGCTGATGTGTGATGTGCATTGTTCCTGTTCGTGGCAGGGCGAATGCAGCAGAGAATAAATCTCCGTAAGTCCAATTCTCATTTGAAACAGTTGTAAATCTCCCCGATCCCCTCCTTAATGAATGAGTTATGTACACACGTTAACCTTATCTATTTGAGAGTTACGATTTTACCATTTTGAAAGTTACCCTTTAATAGTGTAGGAGCCATCCACGGCAGAGGTAGTGATCATACCGAGCATTTTATTCTGTGTCAGTACTATGCTAGGGGTTTTAGACTTTGCTTAATTTAATTCTCATGGCAATGCTACAAGATGTCCTTTTTCAAAAGTTTTTTTTAAAGTATGTTTTTATTGATTTTAGAGAGAGAGAAAGGGAGAGAAAAACATCCGTGTGAGAGAGAAACATCAATCAGCTGCATGCCCCCTCCTGGGGATCAAACCTGAAGCCTGGGCATGTGCCCCGACCAGGAATCAAACCAGAGACCTTCTGGTGCATGGGACGATGCTCAACCAACTGAGCCACACCGGCCAGGGCAAGGTGCTCTGTTTCTAATTCCCATTTTACATGTGTAGAAACTGATGCCTAGAGGTGAAGGAACTTGCCTGACTCAGAGTTAGTAATGGATATGGAGTTTGTACCCAGCGACCTGGGATTTAAGATTCAATTGGGCTGGAGAGCAGGGTGTGGGCTGAGGACCGGCCCAGATAAAACCCAAGGGGTGTACTTGAGCTGATCAGGAGGGTACTGTGGGTCAAGCTAAGGAGTTTGGACTTTATCCTCAAACAGTAGGATTTTAAGGAGAGGAGTGACGTGACTAGGTGAGCTTTATTGTTTTTATTGCTTCCATTAAAGTGATAAAAGCAGCCGAGAGATTGGGCCTTTTTAGAGAAATCATTTTGGCAGCACCGTTGAGGTGAGATGGGAGGTGTGAGAACCGAGGTGGGGAGGCTGTTACAAACAAAGCCCGTGGCAGGGAAAAGAACAGGAGGGGATGGAAAGGAGAAGCAGTCAAGCTGTCTCATCCACACATTTGGACAACTGATGAAGTTTACGGGGAAGGGCGGGGCCAGGTGGAAGCTCAGGAGCCCTCCAAAGTGCCTAGCTCAGGCCTGTTCTTGCTCATTCTTAGCATTTGAGAAACAAGACAGTACTTGGGATTTAAAAGGAAAAAAGTTATCAAAAAGCCTCTACGGCTCCCATTCTGAAGAGCATCTATCCTATATAATAAAAGGGTAATATGCAAATAGACCGAATGGGGAACGACTAGTTGCTATGACGTGCATTGACCACCAGGGGGCAGACGCTCCACACAGGAGCTGCCCCCTGGTGGTCAGTGCGCTCCCACAGGGGGAGCACTGCTCAATCTGAAGTCCGGCTCACGGCTGGCGAGTGCAGCAGCATTGGCGGGAGCCTCTCCTGACTCCATGGCAGCGCTACCCAGTGGGAGCAGCAGGTGCAGTGGGCCACGATGAGCCAGTGGCGTGGCACCTGGCCCGACTCGGGCTCCTCCCTGGCCACCTGCCACTTGGTACACTGCCGCATCCCCCGAGGGGTCCTGTACTGAGAGGGCGCAGGCCAGGCTGAGGGTTCCCCCTGCTCCCAGTGCATGAATGTTGTGCACTGGGCCTCTAATATATAAATAGGGCCTGACACAGAAGCACCCAGACCCTTTTCTTTTGGCCTCAAGGGGAAAAAAAGCAACTCGGAGGAAGGAAAAAATAACCCAAAATGACAACCACCATTAAACCTTCTCTTGATCCTTGTGCACGTACAGATTGCTAGCACACCAGGTGATTTTTAAATCCCAGCCCAGTTCTCCTCCTGGCTTCTTAATGGCTGCTGGCCACTTCCTCTTGGGACCTGGCCAGAGTAAGCTCAGGGAATGCAAATTTTAATTCTGGAATCAGCAAAGCATATTAGGAGAGGAAACCCACAAGTGAGGCGAGCACTTGTGAATTCCAGAGCCAAGGAAAAGGATTGTAAGGCTGTGCGTTTGTCGGAGAGACAAGACCATTTTACTCATTTTGGTGTGGGACCCTAGGGATTGGTCATTGTTCACCCTTCAAGATTACCCAGGATTCCGTCTCTGCCATTCTTGTGTTTCCACTTTCCAGCCACTACACCTTCAGCGCTCCCCACTGAGCTGCCTGCAGTCTTGCTTTGCGTTCTTCTGACAGCAGGGGAGATGGCCTGCTAGGATGAAGGACCAGCTAAAGGGTCAGTATTTCTTATTGTACCCACCCACCTGGGATCTTGCATGAATGCTTGAAAGGCTTTTGTAAACTGATGAGCTATCCAAATATTGCCATCTCTTCTTCTTTGTTGTTCTGGTTGATGATTTAACTGACACTTGCTTGACTGCATTGCAGAATATTTAAGCAGATTCAGATTTTATTTTTAAAACTACTGTGTGCTCAGTATAATACTACTATGCAGTGTATAGCATGCTGCGTGCTTTCATGCTTAGTCCTCACAATAATTTTATTATGTTTATTTTACCAAAGAGGCTCACAGAAATTAACTTGCTCAAGAATATCTTTTTTGTTCTTTTTAGGCCCTCCTGAAATTGGGTTAGAGCCCTAGCCAGTTTTGCTCAGTGGTTAGAGTGTCGGCCCGTGGACCGAAAGGTCGCAGGTTCGATTCCCGGTCTAGGGCACATGCCTTGGTTGCAGACTCCATCCCTGGTCTGGGTCAAGGTGCTTGTCCAATTGATGTCTCTCACATTGATGTTTCTCTTTCTCCCCCCTCTTTCCCTCCCTCTCTCTCTCTCTTACCAGCTAAAAAAAAAAATTAATGGAAAAATGTCCTCAGATGAGGATTAAAAGTATCTATTATAAAGAAAAAAAGAAATTGTGTTAGCGACTTCCTCACGTACTGCCCATCACGGCACCTCCTTCGTATATACTGTTCCCCACCAGACTGGAAGCCTTGGGTGCTAGGAACTGGATTTTGTTCGCTGCTATGTCCTCTGTCCAGCAAGTAGTCCAGCACATCAAAGATGCTCCATGAAATACTGTTTAGATGAATGAATGGAGGCTGCTCTTATAGCCAGTGCTCTAGCCTGAAAACTGTTTTCCTCGTAGCTGACCGTTCACTGCCTTCCCCTACCAGAGTGTGAGACGCATGGGGTTAAAAAACAGAATTCAGTGAAGTAGATTTAAAGGTCTAATTGGCTTTACTGAGCTATTTTGATCCTACCTAACAACTGGAAGGGTGCTCAGATGAGTGGTACAAAATGGAAGGTTTTATTTGCAGAAAGAGGATGGGACTGAGAAGTTAAAAGACTGGATTTCAGGCAAGGACACCTCTCAGGGTAGGAGTGGGGAACCTTTTTTCTGCCAAGGGCCATTTGAATATTTATTACATCATTCTCGGGCCATACAGAATTATCAACTTCAAAATTAGCCTGCTAAATTTGGTGAAACATTTAATTAACTCACCCCTAATGCCTTGGTAAAGCCAGACCAAATGACTTCCCAGGCCTCACAGGGCCTGGCCCAGATGCCCCCACCCCCGGTTAGGGAAGGCCATAGGTCTTATCAGGCAGATCACCTCGAAAGCATTGATCAGGAAATTCCAGACGGATTTGGTTAAAATTCTACTCCTGGGAGAGGCTGAAACTGTAATCAGGTTCGTTATTGAGTTTTGTTCGGTGACTTAACAAAAGTGACCACAATTTGGCCTTTTTGGTTTAACAATGGGGAGACATACTGTGTTTCTTTCATGGCTGGATTCTCAAAGCCAAGAATAGTGCTTAGGACATAGTAAGGGTCCAATAAATGCTGGTTGGTAAATAAAGAGGTGATAGCTGGGGAGAGAGGAAATTCGTCTCCTGCTTTGTGTGTGTGTGACATCAGTGTATATTGTTCTGATGCTGATTTCAGTAAGATAATGTTTCAGACTGTAACACTGTGACTCGGTTAACTGCTGAATACTCTGGTTTCCTGAGTTAAACATTCACTTGCGGCTGAAGGATGAAATCCTAACTTGAGACCACTGTGCTTTTTAGTTCATGTCACAATCACTTCCCTTTCATCAGAGGCAACTCTGGAAGCAGCAGGAAAAAGTAACCTGCTTGTACAATCCTCAGCTTCATTTTCTAGACCAAGTGTAGTGTCTCTTCCCTCTGTAAACCAGTAGTATGTGCTACATGAAATGTTGTCTTTTAGTATAAAAATAACCATCATATTAATACAAGTTAGAATACGGAGAAAATATAGGAAAAACTATGCTCAAAAAATGATTACCATATTTTTCTGTCTTTTTCACTCCATGCATTTGTTCTACTATGTATAGACATAGATCATGGTAATTTGTTTCTCCATTTTTCTTTTGTTAACCCTCACCTAAGGATATATATTTTTTCTATTGATTTTTTTACAGAGAATGGAAGGGAGGTGGGGGGAGAGAGAGAAACATCGATGTGAGACACATCCATTGATTGGCTTCTGCATGCGCCCTAACCAGGGCTGGGGATTGAGCCTGCAACCCTATCAGCGGGTCTCAACCCTTTCACAGAGGTCGCCTAAGACCATCGGAAAACACATATATAATTACATATTGTTTTTGTGATTAATCACTATGCTTTAATTATGTTCAATTTGTTACAATGAAATTGGGGGTCACCACAACATGAGGAACTGTATTAAAGGGTTGCGGCATTAGGAAGGTTGAGAACCACTGCCTAGTGCAGTGATGGCGAACCTTTTGAGCTCGGCGTGTCAGCATTTTGAAAAACCCTAACTTAACTCTGGTGCCGTGTCACATATAGAAATTTTTTGATATTTGAAACTATAGTAAAACAAAGACTTATATTTTTGATATTTATTTTATATATTTAAATGCCACTTAACAAAGAAAAATCAACCAAAAAAATGAGTTCGCGTGTCACCTCTGACACGCGTGTCATAGGTTCGCCATCACTGGCCTAGTGAATGGTCTGACACTCTAATCACTGAACACACTGGCCAGAGATCATTTTTCATTTAACATTGTTCCATGTTTACCTCATAGGGATCCATTTATGTAATCTATATATATCTATATATATAAGCCTAAGCAACCGTCCAACCATTCGCTATGACGCACAATGACCACCAGGGGGCAGACACTTCTACTGATAGCTATGATATGCACTGTCTACCGGGGGCAGACGCTCCATGCAGGAGCTGCCGAGCTGTGGTGACTTGGCAGCTGCAGCTGCGGTTCTTGGGTGATGCATCCAGAACCAGAGAAGAGGGAGCCCGATTCCAGGGTGCATCACCTGAGAACTGCCCTCTTGCAATCCGGGACCCCTTGGGGGATGTTGGAGAGCTGATTTTGGCCTGATCCCCGCAGGCCAGGCTAAGGGACCCCACCAGTGCATGAGTCCGTGCACCAGGCCTCTAGTTTTATTATAAGGATCCATTTAAATAGTTATTGATACACATTTGAGGATTTTTCAAATAAGTTGATAATTTCAAAGACATAATTTTCTTCTTTTTTTTTTTTTTATCCTCACCCAAGGATTTTTTCCCAATGGTTTCTAGAGAGAGTGGAAGGGAGGGAGAAGGGGGGAGAGAGAGAAACATCAACATGAGATAGGCACATCAACTGTTTGCCTCCTGCATGTGCCCCTACATGCTGGGGAACCTGCAATCGAGGTACGTGCCCTTGACTAGGAATTGAACCCTTCAGTCCCCAGGCTGATGCTCTAACCACTTTGCAAAACCAGCCAGGGTGACATAATTTGCTTATATAAGTTCCAAATCTGGAGTTCTTTTTGTTTTAATTTATTGATTTGAGAAAGAAAGAAACATCAGTCAAACCTGAAACATAGATATGTGCCCCGATCAGGAACTGAACCAGCAACCTTTTTGGTGTACAGGACAATGCTTCAACCAACTGAGCTGCAGGCTAGGCCCAAATCTGGAATTCTAAGTAAAAGATATGAATTCGTGGTACTTGACAGATTATGAAACTGCTTTGCCAATATATTATACTAACTTATTCAACCACCAAACGATGACAATTTATCATTTAAATCATATTATCAATGTAGTAGGGAGAAGAAAAACCTCATAAGTCTTTCAATTTGCATTTAAGAACACTGCTAGGGGAAAAGAACTTGAATCAAGACCCGTTACTAGTTAAATGTCTTCTCTTTTAGAATCATCACACATATTGAGGGAGGAAGTTTGCCTGCTAGTCGGGCACCTATCTCTTCCCTGTGGAGGCAGCGTACCGTAAGGCCTGTGGCCCTAATGCTGTAACGACCAAAGACCGGCGTGGGTGGGCAGGGCTGTGAGCGTGGTGAGGCGTGTGGGGCTGCGTGATTTCGCGCGCTGGGCTTCTAGTTAAGAGTAGAAAGAACAAGACCTTTGGGATGAGAATCCACCTTCCTAAAGAACTGGACATACATGCACCAACCTTGTGAGTTGTTAGTTTCATCCATTCATTTAGCCAGTGGTTCTCAACCTTCCTAATGCCTCGACCCTTTAATACAGTTCCTCATGTTGTGGTGACCCCCAACCATAAAATTATTTTCGTTGCTATTTCATAACTGTAATTTTGCTACTGTTATGAATCGTAATGTAAATATCTGATATGCAGGATGTATTTTCAGGGCTCACGATCCCCTTTTAGACTAAAGGGAGAAACTGATCAAAAGGGAGAATTTGACCATTTAGCTATTTTTTTTTAAAGAATTGTTTATTGATTTTTAGAGAGAGAGGGAGAGGGAGAAACATCAATGTGAGAGTGAAAGATCAATCAGCTGCCCCCTGTACACCCTCCACCAGGGATCGTGCCTCCAACCGGGCATGTGCCTGACTGGGAAACGGTAACCTTTCTGTGCCCAGGCTGACGCCTGACCAGCTGAGCCACACCAGGGCTATTCTTATCTTTAAGAGTCACTTGCACACTATCTTCTGCAAGTAAGGATCCATTTTGGGAATTAGAAGAGCTCATTTTTTCTCAAGTATCAATTTTCCTTGATTTTTAAAATAGTAAGATGCTTACACTTATTATTAAGCCTTTGCTTAACATGAGATGTCACATATCCACTAACCTTCATGGCAACCCGAGGGAGGTTAATACTCATTCCTCTCAACACCTAACAGAAGAAAAAACCTGATGTGTAGGGAGACTAAATAACTTGTTTGAACCTTGGTAGCCTATATTGTTAAGCAGCCAATAGAGTATCCCAACCTCCTCTAGTAAGTCAGCAAAAAGTAAGCAAATCACTGCTGTTGCATAAGGAGAAAGATACTCTGCCAGTCACTCTCATATGAATGCGTTTGTCACTATAGCCCAGACTGAATGGAGGAAAGGGCGGCCGAATCTAAAACTCTGAAGCTCAAACACATTTCAGGACTGTGTACTTGCAACCCCTTTAGATGCTTCTAAACTCTGCAGCAGCTTGGCTCAACTGCTCACATTTGGGCAAGTGAGGCAAGCGTGGGCTGTGCCTTCCTGCCCGGTATTGAAGGAATCTTCATAGTGACACAGCCGATCATGAACCTCCTTCTCCACATCTTCTAGGCAGGTGCATGGCCTGATTACTAAAACAAGCCATGTTGCAAAGGTGGAAATTTGTTAACTTTTCCTCATCTTTCTAACTCAAAAGTGTGTGTGTGTGTGTGTGTGTGTGTGTGTGGTGGGGGGGTGTACAGGGAAGGGGACACAACTGACTGTGAAGTTTATTATACTGGGAACCATTTGTTAGGGAAGGTAAAACCCAGACATTTATATTTTTCAGCTTTGACTTGGGAGCCTGCTTCAGCGCGACTCTTGCGGCTTTCTGGGCACTGCCACTATGGAAGAGCTGCACGAGGTCCCTCTGTGACTTTCGGAGGGTGTGGGCAGAGAAAAGAAAGATAGGCAGGTACTCTATGTGCACATCTCTTTTCCAAAAGCAGCCGCTGAAACTGTGTGCACTGAAATAAACTTAGTTCCCACATAGGGCAGTTGGCAACAGACTGGGTCAGAAAGCCTAGCTGCCTCGTTGTTTAAGGCAACACTGTAACAGAGGGCTAGCTGCTTGTGAACAACAGATGGCACAGAGTAGGCCCAGTGGGTTTTAGTGTTGGCTGTTACCAAAGCTGATCTTAATGCAATCCCTTAAGTCTGTGTCTTCAGTGGGAGAAAGTCAGCGTTGGACTGGGTTGATAAAGCTTTGGGTCCGGTTGTGAGCCCGTGTTTAGCCCTTGCTTCTGAATACAGCAGCTTCAGAACCCGTCCTGCTAATAAGTGCTGGTTAATCTGCATGGTAACCCTTCCCTTCACTAACAAGATTCAGTTAATGACCAAAGACCAACAAGCAGAGGCTTATGTGTGGGTGTAGCTCAGCAGCTGGGATGGGGAAAAGAATCCCATACACCTGCTTCAGCTACCTTCCCCCCCCCCCTTCCTGACGTTTCCTTACTGTTCCCCCACTGACAGTGATCCTCGTTATTATAGAAGGGAGAGAGGCACATAGAAGTTACGGACTCAGGTCCATGGAAAATGGCAGAGTCCAAACTAGAGCCAAGCCTGTCTGCAGTCACAAGCTTCTCCCGTAAACGCCACCTCCATCTGTCATGACACTCAGGAGGAGGATTGGGCTTTTCAGTACGTCTTTAAGGTTGACTCCTCTGGATGCTTCAGAGAGGTTGTTTCAAAATTCCTCTCTTGCTAGCCTTTAAGTAAAGATGAGGAAAGGAGAAAAATTAAAATAAGCCACATACACAAAGCTCAAAGCACATAAGCCAAATGATTTAATTTAATATTAGCAAGGGTCAAATGGTATCTTAATAATGAAAATAAAGACAGTAATGTCTTCCTCAAATAAAACATTTGGAGGAAGAAACATTTCTAAAAAAAAAAAAAAAGGAAAAAAAAGTTTATTTGGAAAAGCCAGCCTCTTATGCAAGGCTTTTATCTATACTTTCACTCTGTCAATTACAACAATATTTTAAAATACATTTAATACAATATATAAGTCACTGAATGTCATTGTTCTACCTCAATTTAAAAGATATTAGGTTAAAAAATATTTCATTTTCATTCTGGTCCATCTTCCCTTCTATCCTTACACTAAATCCATTTCTTTATTTTTCAAATAAGTGAAATGAGTCACAAAATTTTTAGGTTTATGTGGAGAAAATGTGTCTTACGAATGTGTCCAATAATTCTAACGAAAACATAATTTTCTTTAAGAAACTTCTCAGAGAAAAAGGAGTTATTTATTGAACTAAAAACACTCAGCAACTTCCCTTCCAATCTTATCCTTATATGTTTGCTTGAGGCCAAATCTCTTTGGCTCTTTTTAACCAGCAAACATGAAAAAAAGAAGAAAAGGAAAAGAAAACCAACAACAAAAAACAACGGAGCACACAAAGAACGAGAATCTCACACACAGCTCTAAGCTAGACATAGATATGAATGGAACCACTATGAATCAAAGGGGGAAAATTCCAGGAAAAACAATAACAAAAAGATTCTAAGTCTCATGGTTTAACTGAGTTTTAGAAAAACCTAAGCCGAGTTCAGCTGCTGTTTGAAATATCTGTCTACATTTAATTAGAGATGTTGGATTTACTAAGGAGGCACAAACATATAGTTTTGCATATTTTAATACTAACTTTTACAGTGGAAAAAAAATACTAAGTGATCTCAAAAGGGACAATGATCTATAAGCACTCAAAATATGTCTTTGAAAAGGGGTGCAGAAATAGTTATTTAATAAAATCAAGAACTTGACTTCTAATAAACATCCTATGGAAAGAAACCAGATGGGGTGTTGATGAGTACAATGTGTCTAGAAAGACAAGATATTTCCAAAATTTTATGCCTTAAGTTTCCTATATATATAGCAGGCAGGTACACATGCCAGGCAAATATTGATGCTAGGAAAATATTTCAGCTAGGATTCTAGAAAACCCCCAACTTTCAGCCAAGATTTCTATTCAGTCTTTTCAGTGATAATGTATGACAATATGTTACAAATAACACTGAAGCAAGATTAGTTTTAAATTTTAGATTTGCTTCGATCAAGTTATTTTTCTTTGTAATGGAACACTTAAAATAGATGAATTCAGCAGAGTGGTTTGAAAAGTTAAGGCTCCTTGAAGATTCTAAAGACTAAAACTTAAGGCACATATTATAATCTTCATGACACTGTTAAAAGCTAAGATTAAAAAAAAAAATACCCGACTTCTCCCTTCATTCTTTGCCAACCACTCCCTCCCCAAAGGATATGGCATGTTAAATTTGGGCTAATGGTAAGGAGTGAAACAAAAATTCCATCAAGGAACACCTGGTAGGATTTCCACACAAATGTCCACTATTTGCATTGAGCACCACTGGGAGATTACAGCCAGCAGAACATTTCAGATATCTTGGGTCACAAGCTGCTCCATTTACCCTTCAGCCCCACAGGCTCAGACTGGACTCTCCTCCTCTTTGGGGCTTCCTTCGGTGCCTTTCTGCTCTGGTGATTCCGCTGTGTTGGTAATTGCTTTTGGTGTCTCAACCTGTACACCGGCCTCTTCCTCTTTACTCTCCTTTTCCTGCTGCCTCGATTTTTCTCTTTCAGTCATTCGGTAATTGATGCCCATGCCAATGAAGAGATAGATGCCTGCGAAAATGAGAACTATGCCACAGGCCCAGTACGTATATTTGTAGTCTCCGTAAATGTCATGGAAACGACCTAAAGGTGTCACAAAAGAAAAAAACACACTGAAAACACCAACCAGTAAACAGTTATGTGGATAAAAGTAATATCCTTTTCTAAATAAAACTCAAGGACCTACTCAGAAAGATGTCAACCCAATTCTCAAATAGCCCACAGGTGACAAATTAGTTTAAAAAGAAACTGCTAAAAGTGGTCTGACCTTTTGTTTATGATGTCATGCTTGATTTTGGCTGGCCTTGCATACTGTCATTTTTAACAACTTGAAAATAACTAAATCTTGGCATATTTGAATTGGGAAAGAACTAGAGATCACCTAGAATCAGTTTTCTTAATACAATTGGGGGGAAAAATTGTTGCAATGGAGGTTTAAGAGCCCTGGCCAGGTAACTCAGTTGGTTTGAGTGTTGTACCAATACGCCAAGGTTGCTGGTTTGATCCCTGGTCAGGGCACATACAAGAGTCAACCAATGAACGCACAAATAAGTGGGACAACAAATTGATGTCTTTCACTCTCTAAAATCAATAAATAAACCTAAAAAAAGAGAAAACGTTTAGGACTCTTGCCCAAGGTCACAGAGTTAATTTCAGTCTCCCAGGCAGACTCCTGCTCTTTCTCTGACATCAGCACTTCCCAAAAAGCATTCCTATGAAGACTTGTCCTAAAAAAATGACCAAATGTTAATAATACCTTTGCATCATTCTCAGTGCTTATTCCTCGCAGCAGGCAGATTCTACCATCATTCTCATTGTATAATGTAAAAACCGAAGCACAGAAACCTTAAGTAACTTGTCCGAGGTCACAGAGTTAGTTAACGGTTAGCTTTAAACCCAGGACGTGTGACTGAAGCTACAACTGTAACCTCTGTGCTGCAGGATACCTCCTGGTGTTTCCAAAGCCAAATAGTTTTGGGAAATGGCATATCTTATTCTATCTTATTAAAGCTGCACAATGCAAGTTAGCATGTCAAAGGCTCTGCAAGGTCCTGCAGTAAAGAAATCTTTCCATCTTGGTGTTTCCAAACTTTTTTTTGGCCATGAAATCCTTGTTATAGTAAAATTCATTAGCATCTCATCTAATTGGCATCTCAAGGAATAAACTCTGGAAAACCCTACTCCACGCCTATGAGGGACTTCATGTAACCAGTTCAAATATAGGATTCCATATGGCAGGGGTGGGGAACGTCCAGCTGCAAGCGGGCTGTATAAGGCTGGTGAAATCATTAGGTCTGGCCCTGCCACTAGGGGTGAGTTCGTTAAATGTCTGACTAAATATAGCAGGCTAATTTTTAAGTTGATAATTCTGTATGGCCCACAGATGATGCCATAAATATCCAATGGGTCTTGGCAGAAAGAATGTTCCCCACCCCTGCTACATGGTTTCCTAACTCAGGGCATTATTCACTCAGAGTATTTACTGAGCCTTTCCATACACCAGTCACTGGGTCTCTTAGGCCCCGAGGAGAAAGGTGGGCAAAGGAAATAATATCTACAGTTTAGTGGAGGAGAGAGATGTTAATCAAGTAATCATATAAACTGTGACCAGTGCTACTAGGAGGGTTGAAAGCAGAAAATAGGGGGTAGGACCAGTAGGTAGGGTCAGGAAGGCTTCTCTTACAGAGTAAACTAGTAAGCCTAGACTGACAGGAGGAAGGGGTTATCTGGCAGAGAGGGGGTGGGGTAGGGGTCCAGGCAGAGAACAGTGAGTGCAAAAGCAGTGGTGGGAGAAAGTACAGGGGGCAAGAAGGGAAGGGAGAAGGGCCAGGCTGCTGGAGGAGAGCACAGGCCAGTAGGTAGGAAATGAGGCTGAAGAGAAAGGTGGGCGGGCCCATATGAGGGGCCCTGTGGGCCACATAAGGGAATTTGATCTTCACCCTAAGAAGATGGGAAGCAACTGCAGAGTTCCAATTAGCTGAAATATCAGATTTGCATTTGTCTGTCGAGTAGAAAACAGATTGAAGGCTAGCTAGAGTGGATATAGGTAGACCAGTTAGGAGGCTACTGGAGCAGCTCAGATAGGAACTATGGATAAGAGATATATAGATACGGAGAAAGTGTATAGATTAGAAATTTAGGAAGTGAAAACTGACAAGATTGGTCAACTGACTGGGTATCGTGGAAGGAAGTAGGAGTTACATCTTTTCAGAAAGAGCCAAATTTTTTTTTATTATGTGTTATGTATTGATTTAAAAGATGAAACATTTAATAACTTTAGGAAATAGTTTCCCAATTACATACTCAATTACTAGCTGTGTAACACAGGCAAATTGTTTCACTTTTAAAAGCCTCTTTCTTCACTGACAAAGTGGGAACTCTAACAGTCCCTACCTCATAGACTGGTGAGATATAAGATATAGGACAGTGCACTGTGAGCTTACATGGTAGCTATTATTATTATTACTACTACTACTATTACTTTAGTTATTACCAAAATAAAACTCCATTATTAAAATGAAATAACCACCAGTGCTTTAGAGGTGGCGTTGTATTTTACATGTTTTCTTACAATAAGCATGGAAGCTTTACAAAGAGAAAACATTTTAAGAAACAGCATAATTTAAAAAATATTTTACTCCCCTTTCAGCTTGATGGTTCATTTTAACTCAAGTCTGTATTTGAGCAATGATGCTACTCGAAGAATTGTGCCAGTACCAAGGGCACAGAAATGAGAAAGACCTGCTCTCCCCCCAGCAAAAGGC
This sequence comes from Myotis yumanensis, assembly GCF_028538775.1. Taxonomy (NCBI): domain Eukaryota; kingdom Metazoa; phylum Chordata; class Mammalia; order Chiroptera; family Vespertilionidae; genus Myotis; species Myotis yumanensis. Next base: position 7,384,129 of record NW_027223768.1, read on the forward strand.
TCAGTGATCTCTGCTTTCTAACCCCTTCTCAATCTTCGTGCCTGTTTTATATTAACAGAACCGTGGAGATAGGGAGACATACTATACCTAGAAGTGGTGGCCCTAGGAGGACAGGACAGCATTCCACAATGGTCACCAATCCCACAGCACTGGAGAACTTCTGGGGTCCAACGAGGTCCATCAGTGTTTCAAACAATACCGAGCTGAGCCACCCAAATGCAAACCCAAAAACTCCAGCATAAATACAGAGCCCAATATAGCTGGTAGTCAAAGGTGCTACCATGTGACACAGTCCATTTGCAATAACAGAAGCAGCAAAAAAATATTGAACTCGAGGTCTTATCCACCTTGTGTTGGCTAAAAGTCCCATAGATGGTCTGGCAAACATGTCAACAAAAGCCAGAATGGAAAGAAGGAAGGCAGACTTCTCACTAGAGTAATGCCGACTCTTGCCATAATTACTAAGAAAGACCAAAGGAGCAAACAGTCCGAAAAACATGACCACGTTTCCGGAGAGGTATATCAAGAAGCCTCTGTGAGTGAACAAGGAAAAGTCCAGGAATTGATTAATTGTTTGCAATACTGACTTTTTCTCCTTTTTGGGTTTTTCTCCAATGAGATCTGTATTTGCATCACCTGCCACTTTTGAACCAGACTTTCCAGCTTCCTCAGTGGTTTCTGTAGGCTGATATTTCTCTGCACTGGCTGGGGGGGGCCCTATTGGTCGCATCAGGGATCCAGCCACACAGCAGTTTAGTAGTAAACCTCCAAGAATTAGGAAACTTCCTCTCCAGCCAAAGATACCGAAGAAAGCCTGATTGAGGGGGGCCAGGGTAGAGAGGAACACAGGACTGCCTGCCATGGCCAGTCCATTTGCCAATGGTCGTCTCTTGTAGAAATACTTGCCAATCATGGTCAGAGCTGGATTCAAATTGAAGGCAAGCCCAAGACCTAAGAAAGAGGGGAAAAAGAATCACATACTGTAACAAATGTCAGAGAGATATTTGGAATTACTTAACCAGACAAATAAAATAAATGTATAAGTAATGAAGGAGACAAAGATCCTCGTTATTGGAGGACATTCTGTATTGTGGTTTAAAGTGTGAGCTCTAAAACCAGACTGTGCGCTTTCAGACCTCAGCATCATTACTTAACTGTCTGTGTAAGAGAGAGAAATATTGACGTGAGAAAGACACATTGATTGGTTACCTCCCACATGCACCCCTATCGGGGCCAGATAACTTGCAACCAAGGTACCTGCCATTGACTGGGAATTGAACACTTCACCCTTTGGTCTGAGGGGCCGATGCCCTAGCCACTTAGCAAACCAGCCAGGGCTCATGCATTATTTTTAAGTCAAAAGTGGTCAATACAAGAGTGGTCAATAAGCATTTTCTTTAAAACAAAAACAAAACACAAAGATATAAAAATACTTTTCTAATAAAGAGATGAAAATTAAAGACACATTTACTACTACGGACTATTCTTAGGACAAGGGATGCAATAATCTCAACTCATTTATTCATTCAACAGTGAACACCTGTTATCACAGGAATTTAAAAATGAATCAACAGCAACTCACCTCCAATGACTCCAATACAAAAGTAAAGCCCCTGTACACTGTTAGAGAACGAAGCCGCAATCAATCCACTGCCTGACAAGCAGCCACCAACAATCATGACTGGACGACTGCCATATTTATTCACGAGGATACTGCTGACAGGACCTAAGAAAGGACCAAACATTTAGTGGCACAGAGGAAAGGAACCTACCCCCCTCACATCTACACAAGGCATTAACCCAGCGGTTCTCAACCTGTGGGTCGCGACTCCTTTGGGAGTCGAACAACCCTTTCACAGGGGTCGCCTAAGACCATCGGAAAACACATATATAATAACATATTGTTTTTGTGACTAATCACTATGCTTTAATTATGTTCAATTTGTAACAATGAAAATACATCTTGCATATCAGATATTTACATTACGATTCATAACTAGAAAAATTACAGTTATGAAGTAGCAACGAAAATAATTTTATGGTTGGGGGTCATCACAACATGAGGAACTGTATTAAAGGGTCATGGCATTAGGAAGGTTGAGAACCACTGCATTAATGACACCAAGTGACAAGTCCTCCAAAATAAACATACAACAAAAGGTAATGGTAAGAATATTGCTTTCTTTTGTATCTGGATATTCTGGATGGAATTTTACTAGAATATAAACGACTAGATCCTTAATCTTTCTCTTATAAGGCAGAACAGGCTGGAAATACCTTGGTAATGGATGTTCATAAGTTTCTTGATGTATCTAGGATACGACCAAAATATATTTTGTAAGTTTACTTTGTTTTAAATTTTGGACAGACACATGGATATGATATGATTTCAGAGCATTATTTACATATTATAAACTAGAGGCCCAGTGCACAAAAATTTGTGCACTTGGGGGGGGTGGTCCCTCAGCCCGGCCTGTGCCCTCTCGCAGTCTGGGACCCCTCGGGGGATGACCACCTGCTGGCTTAGGCCCGCTCCCTGGGGGATTGGGCCTAAGCTGGCAGTCAGACATTCCTCTGGCAGCCTGGGAGCCCTCGGGGGATGTCCACTTGCCAACGGGGAGCAGGCCTAAGCTGCAGTTGGACATCCTTAGTGCTGCTGAGGAGGCGGGAAAGGCTCCCACTACCACCGCTGTACTGGCAGTCGTCAGCCTGGCTTGTGGCTGAGCAGAGCTCCCCCTGTGGGAGTGCATTGAGCATCTGCCCACTGGTGGTCAGTGTGTGTCATAGTTGACCAGTCATTCCCAGTCGTTCTGCTGTTAGGATCAATTTGCATATTATCCTTTTATTATATAGGAGTGCCTGGCCAGCCTGGGTGAGGGGCTGATGGCTGTTTGCAGGCTGGCCACGGCCCCCCGCCACCCAAGCTCCCAGTGGAGGCTGGCTGGAAGCAGGTATCTGGGATTTATTTAGCTTCTATAATTGAAACTTTGTTGCCTTTTGTGGAGGCCACAGCCAGCCAGAGCAGGCGGGAAGCTTGGCTTCCTCCAGCTCCATGGCTGCTGGCCACCATCTTGGTTGGGTTAATTTGCATATAGTCGCTCTGATTGGCTGGTGGGCATGGCTTGGGGGCGTAGCAAAGGTACGGTCAATTAGCATCTTTGTCTTTTATTAGTGTAGATGTGGTTTATATTTTTTAAAAAGAAAAAAACAGACAAAATACATAATTTTTTTTTCAAGTTTCAAGTTTTGTAATTAGGACATCTAAATATAAAACAGAACTGTTCCCAATGACATCTAGATGTTTCAGGTATTGAACTGATTATGACTTTTAGAGAGTTAACCTGGTTCCTTGCCTATATTATTGTTTTGTGTTGTTAGCCAATACTGTGAGTAAAAAAGCTTGTAGGAGAAAATTAACTCAGATAATGGTCAAAATATCCCTTGGTGTAATGCCTCAAGAAGATAGGAAATGGAGTGTCATCTAAGAAAACCAGATTAAATTTCTTCAGCTGAATAGATACATACCAAAAAAAAAAAAAAAAAAAATCAGGGTTTTGTTTTTAATGTGAGTGAAGGAACCAAATAAAAAGTGAAGTATTAAGCATCAAGAAAAAAAAGATTTTATGGATTTTATGTATCAGGTTTTTTTAAAATATATTTTATTGACTTTTTACAGAGAGGAAGGAAGAGGGACAGAGAGTTAGAAACATCAATGAGAGAGTAACATCGATCAGTTGCCTCCTGCATACCCCCTTCTGGGGATGTGCCCGCAACCAAGGTACATGCCCCTGACCGGAATCGAACCTGGGACCCTTGAGTCCGCAGGCCGATGCTCTATCCACTGAGCCAAACTGGTTACGGCTATGTATCAGTTTTTTAATACAAAAATCAAATGGCCTCTTCTTATTTGCTACACATAGGTATAATCTGTAATTCATTTCCAAATTTGTCTTAATTATAAGGAAGTCTTATCCAAAGTAAACAATGGTTTAAAAGCTATAACAAACTCACATAGACTAACAGTATTTTCTGATTACACACTGAGTGACACTCATTGAATTTCATTTATTTATATTTATAAGAATACTTATGTCTCTACTTCATGGACATGAACTTGTGGAAATGACAGCTTTGTTTACATAACACCATAACCTGTCTGGCTGGTGAAGGTAGATGACTGTAAGTAGGAAAGAGTCACTGCAATGCAGCTGTAGGGAAGGGGATAATGTAACATGCAAGTCACAAAGCTGGTGTGTCCCAAGTTTCAAATCCGGCTCATTTTCTTCTCATTACATGATTCTATATTTATAAAGCAGAAGACATACAAATCATATTTCTATTCTATCTGCACAGTAAATTATGACCTTATTCCGTTTACTGTATAGTTCTCTCCCTAGAAGATAGTAAGTCTATTTTTAAAAACATACTATATATAGAATGTATATATTCAGAAAATACTATTGATCATGTTAAAATATTCTATTTCCATAAATACTATGGAAGATTCGGCAGTTACTTTATTCTAGTAGTACTATTCTTTTTTTTTTTTTAAATATATTTTTTATTGATTTTTTTACAGAGAGGAAGGGAGAGGGATAGAGAGTTAGAAACATCGATGAGAGAGAAACATCAATCAGCTGCCTCCTGCACACTCCCCACTGGGTATGTGCCCGCAACCAAGGTACATGCCCTTGACCGGAATCGAACCCAGGACCCTTGAGTCCGCAGGCCGATGCTCTATCCATTGAGCCAAACCAGCCAGGGCTAGTAGTACTATTCTTAATCGCAGCATGGTGCTATAAGATTAAAAAAAACAGGCCTTTTGGCTAAGATCAATAGTAGTATGTTCTTATCAGTTTAATATCTGATACGTCCTCTATCTGAGGACCTTATAGTAAACGAATTTTTGGAGCAGGAGATGGAATAGGAGCTTGCTCCGTCCACTCCACGCATTGACCTGGTATTGCAGTACCTCCGGGAATGGTGCAAAAACAAAAGAACAGGCTCTGGCTGCAGGGAACCCAAATTCAAATTATGGTAAGTATGCATGTACATACCTACATACATATGAATACATGTATATATACACATAGTAAACATGCATGAAGAAATAAAAGCTTTTAATATCCCAGTCTTTCAGAGGATCAAGTCTCTCTAAGGTACTGGGTCAGTAACTGACTGCTAGGACAGACTTCAGGCTCAACCAAGAATCCTATATAATAAAGAGGTAATATACAAATTGACCATCACTCCAACACACAAGATGGCCGCCCCCATGTGGACACAAGATGGCCAGCAGGGGAGGGCAGTTGAGGGGGACCCAGACGTGTAGGGGACGGCAGTTGGGGGGGACCAGGCCTGCAAGGGAGGGCAGTTAGGGGTAACCGGGCCAGCAGGGGTTACCAGGCCAGCAGGGGAGGGCAATTAGTGGCAATATGGCCGGCAGGGGAGCAGTTAGGCATTGAACAGGCTGGCAGGGGTGTGGTTAGGGGGTGATCAGGCTGGCAGGCAGAAGTTATTAGGGGCAATCAGGCAGGCAGGCAGGCGAGCGGTTGGGAGCCAGCAGTCCTAGATTGTGAGAGGGATGTCCGACTGCTTGGTGGGATGGGGCCTAAACGGGCAGTCGGACATCCCTTGGGGTCCCAGATTGGAGAGGGTGCAGGCTGGGCTGAGGGACACCCCCCCGTGCATGAATTTTGTGCACTGGGCCTCTAGTATGTATATAAAGTTTTCATTGCCCTAGCTGGTTGACTCAGTGGCTAAAGTGGCAGCCTGGGGACTGACGAGTCCAGGTTTGATTTCCGTCAAGGAAATGTACCTCGGTTGCAGGCTTGATTCCTGGCTCCAGTTGGGACTTGCACAGGAGAGAACCAATCGATGTGTCTCTCACAAATCGATGTTTCTCTCTCTCTGTCTCTCCCCTCCCTTCCACTCTCTCTAAAATTCAATGGAAAAATATCCTTGGATGAGGATTAACAAAACAAAACAAAAATTTTCATTGACCTAAGTCACTTCATGCAAATATTAGGCCACAGCTGGTTTGGAAATAATTTTTACTTACAGCTTGAGTAAGATGAAAGAATAAAATATTGCCACGCTGTTGACTCTGAGAAGTATAAGTTAATGCTGTAAAGTTTCCAGTATTTTATTTTTAAAAAAATATATTTTTATTGATTTCAGAGAGGAAGGGAGAAGGGGAGACAGAAATATCAATGATGAGAGTATCAGTGATCGGCTGCTTCCTGCATGCCCCCCCACTGGGGATCGAGCCTGCAACCTGGGCATGTGCCCTTGACCGGACTTGAACCTGGGACCCTTCAGTCCGCAGGCCAACGCTCTATCCACTGAGCCAAACCGGCCAAGGCAGTTTCCAGTATTTTAGATGGGAAATGTTAAGATGACATCACCATAAAACTGAAAACATGTAAAGTTACACTTTTCATTTTAGAAAAAAAGAGGAACAATTCAAGGAAATAAAACAACAGTAGGCAACTGAGATCTCCTCTCCTATAAAACATACTCTAACAAGCATCAGGATGTATCTATGAACCAAAGCATTAAAGAAAAGGAAGAAAAGCAAACTAAACCACTCACAGCTCAAAACATAGGGTGGGTGTGGCCCAAATGCACAAATTAAAGGATTATGGCCCTTGTAAAAGTTATGATAATTATTAGGAGACATACTACTTAGGAGCCCATCTAAACAAAATAACCCATTTAGTAAAAATTCTACCACAACACTCATGATAGGCAATTTGTCTTTTGAGTTATTTCAGGAAGGATGGCCCCAATTAGCTATAATTAGAAAAAGAGAGGGATACAGTTCATAGTCCTATTATAACAAAATTCAGGGAAATGTGCTAGTTATCTCTGGGTGAGGACAAAGGAGGAACTGTTTTCCCAAAAGAAAGTGTCATGTGCAATTAGTAGAACTGACATCACTTACTTTTGATGCAAAATACAAGTGGCTTTCAAGCTCTTTGGCAGCTCGGAATTGCAACAGCAAACCTCTGGTTTGTAGTCAGCTTAAAGATACACTAAGCAACGGGAGTACCTCAGGAGAATATTTTTACCAATTTTTCAAGCCATCATAATCAAAACCTGATTAGAAATCCTGGCAGATGGAGTTCAAGGCCTCCAAAATTATTGGCCCTCAGAAAACTAGACAATGTCCAAGGTTCCTTTTCATTTCTCTAAACTTATATTTTCAAAAAGTACTATAATTGCCTGGTCGGTATGGCTCAGTCGTTGAGCACTGACCTATGAACCAGGAGGTCACGGTTCAATTCCCGGAGTGGACACATGCCCGGGTTGTGGCTTGATCCCCAGGGGGCAGCGGATCAATGATTCTCTCTCATTATTAATGTTTCTATCTCTCTCTTCTTCTCCCTTCCTCTCTGAAATCAATAAAAACATATTACAAAAAAAAGTACTTTAATAGACAAAACAGGCTTATGTTCAAAATTCAAAAGATTCAAAAGATATACAGCAGAAAAAAATGTATTCCCAGACCTGTTCCCTGTCACCCAATTTATCTTTCTCTAAGGCAATCAGGTTACCTGTTTTATCTGTGCAATGAAATTAGGCACTTAATCCAATTATGACTCCAACTTATTTCTGTTTCGTGAGTTTATGTTATTGTCTCAACAGGATTATAAACAGGATCACAACACCTAACCTAGTGTGTAATAGGTAATACTCAACCTACTATATATAATATAATGTGTAATACCAAGCATAGTGCTTAATAAAAATGGGGTAAAGCTGACACCAGGTTAGAAGCGTAAGGCTCAGGTTTAACAGTTAAAATGTAGAATATTCATATTGGATATTAAAGAGCTACAGATTCAAATGATAAAGAGAGAGAACCAAAATGGTGGCATAGGTAAACACCAGTACTCGCAGCCTCCCACAACCACATAAAAAAATACAACTGAAATACACAATGGGCATCATTCAGAATCGCCTGAAATCTGGCTGAGTAAAAGTCCTATAACTAGAGAAGTAAAGAAGGCCTGGGGTGGGGCAGGAACCGGGTAGAGGGGGAATGAAGGGGAACATCTGTAATCTTATATAATAGAAGGCTAATATGCAAATCGACTGAACGGCAGAACAACCAGTTGCTATGACGCGCACTGACCTCCAGGGGGCAGATGGTCAACGGAGGAGCTGCCCCCTGGTGGTCAGTGTGCTCCCACAGGGGGAGTGCCTCTCAACCAGAAGCCAGGCTCATGGCTGGTGAGCGCAGCGGTGGTGGCGGGAGCCTCTCTCTCCTCTGCAGCAGCACTAAAGATATTTGCCTGCCGCTTATGCCTGTGGGCCTAAGCCAGTGATGACGAATCTTTTGAGCTCGGCATGTCAGCATTTTGAAAAACCCTAATTTTACTCTGGTGCCGTGTCATATATAGAAATTTTTTGATATTTGCAACCATAGTAAAACAAAGACTTATATTTTTGATATTTATTTTATATATTTAAATGCCACTTAACAAAGAAAAATCAACCAAAAAAATGAGTTCGCGTGTCAGAGGTTCACCATCACTGGCCTAAACCCTCAGTTGGGCATCCCCCAAGGGGGTGCAGGCTGGGCTGAGGTAACCCCCACCCCAGGGCACGAATTTCGTGCACCAGGCCTCTAGTACTCTCAATAATAAAGATTAAAAAAAAAAAAAAGAGCTACATATGAAAATAATCTGAGGTACTAAACAGCCACCGAAAATAAGATTATCAAAAGTGAAAGCTTGCCTAAATTAGCAACTTGAGACACTGTCAATCCCAGTAAATAAGTACATTTGGCTTTAGAATCTCTGCTTACTAAGTACCTATATATTTTCAGTACTATGGTAGGTTTTGACTTGTACATGTTAAATTGTGATTTGGTGTTCCAAAGTGAAACAAACAATATTTTAAATGATGTTATTAAGTAAGCAGTAACTTACTCTTCACATTTCCTTCACATGTCAAAGACAGAAAGGGAGGGGGGTGACAAAACTTAAGCTTAAGGTGCAGCTGAACTGCTTTTAGGACTATATTATCACAAGGAACGAGAGGGAGATTTTATTCATTTCTTTAATTCTAACACCATGAAAAGTGTTTTTTCTGAGACTTTGAATTAGCTATTCAAGTTAACTCGATTTATTTTAATTCTCCCGACATCAATTAAAAAAAATCTGTGTTTATATTTTAAGAGTCTAGAGGAGAACAATAAAAAAAATCAGTTGTGCATGTGTTATTTTTCTGAGAGCTTTTTAAAGCTCAATGATACTGTGTAGGAGCAAATCACAATTTCTCTTTTGTTTCAGACTACTATGGAACTAACAGCAAAAGTTGTCATTGCTAATAGGAATGAAAATGTGACTCTAAACAAAGCTTCAAGCAATGACATTTCAAAACACCTCACTGAATGAGACATAAAAAAGTGACCTAATACAGAGCCTCTGGCTGCTTTATGAATATTAAAACAGCAGGCCTTTGTGGGTACTTACCTCCACCATACATGACAGCCAGCATGATGGAGGATATCCATGACACTTCACTGCTGGTGGCATGGAATATTTCTTCAATTTCTTTGAAGAACACAGTAATAGACTTGGGAAATGCATAAGAGTAGCCGATGGAAATGAAAGCTCCAAATACCACTGCCCACCCCCAGCCTCCATCTGGGGGGGTGTATCCAACTGGACCTCCAACTGCTGGTGGCATTTTAAGGGTAGATGAATTCCAAAATGCAGTTCAAATCCGAGTATCTGAAGGATATAAAATTAAAACAGTATGTCAGCTATGTCAGCAATAAAGCACTCCCACCCACCACTGCCAACAACAAACACTTCCACCCTTTGCACCAAGCTTTCAAATAACGGAATTGTTTTTCAATGTTACTTGTCCAATGGACATTATCTTCTCAGGACATCATCACAAAAAGTCTTAGTGCCATGGTATTACAGGCCTGTGTGAGCTTATGCTTGGCAGGGCAATGTCTGTGGGAAACCTCTGTTCCTCCAAAGATATATTATGTTTGATCTTTTTTTTTTTTTTTTTTTTAATATATTTTATTGATTTTTTACAGAGAGGAAGGGAGAGAGATAGAGAGTTAGAAACATCGATGAGAGAGAAACATCGACCAGCCGCCTCCTGCACATCTCCCACTGGGGATGTGCCCGCAACCCAGGTACATGCCCTTGACCGGAATCGAACCTGGGACCCTTGAGTCCGCAGGCTGACGCTCTATCCACTGAGCCAAACTGGTTTCGGCTATTATGTTTGATCTTGCTAGCAAAGATTTCCCACAGGCAAAGTCCTGCCAAATATAAACTGACAATCTAAAATTTCAAAACACATCAAGAATCAATTAACCATAAGTGAAGCTAAGCCAATCCAACATAGCTGGATTAGATACTCAAGAACTACAGATATTGGATATGGATATTTAAATGGCTAAAAGCAGTAAGGCATTAAAAGCACTTTAAACATTAATTAGACTAATTGATTTGAAACAGAACTTCTAGAAATTAAAAGTATACTCAATGAAATTAATAATAGGTTAACCAGCATACTGAACACAGCTGGAAAGAGACAGTAAACCTGCAGGATCTGAAAAAGTCAGAATTCAGCAGAGAGCTTTATTCTGAAGCTATGAGAGAAAGGTTTAGAAACATGGAGTTTAGAATGGGAGGATCAAGCATACATCTAATGGGACTTTGGAAAAAGATAAGAGTGGGAAAGAGACAACTTTCAATGGTTAATAGCTAAGGGTATAGACTTGATGAATAATATGAACCTACATTTGATGAAACCCAACAAGATAGAGGAAAATCTTAAAAAAAAAAAACTATTAAGAAAATACAGATTACATAATCACAGTGACAAAACAGAATTTTCATCAATTTTGAAAAACTAAGCCACTGTGTCTTAAATATTGGTTTTCCCTATTCTCTCTTTCCTTTCTTTTGAGACTCTAACTGAATGTGGGCAGGGCCTTCCCATGGTATCTACACCTTTTCTTCTGTGTTTTCCATCCTTTTGTTTCTCTGTACTAAGAATTTGAGGCCTAGGATATTATCTTTCTCCAGAGATATATTTCTAGGATCAAGATGTTTTAGGTTGCAGTTCATTTGAGGACTGCTTTGCCTCCAGTTCATCCTTCGTCCTACAGCACAGCCCTTTAGCACCCCAACCCAAAAGAACAGTATTTTGTTACCAGAGCTCTCACTCTTTATTTTATTTTTTTAAAATCGATTTTATTGATTTTTCACAGAGAGGAAGGGAGAGAGACAGAGAGTCAGAAACATCGATGAGAGAGAAACACCGATCAGCTGCCTCCTGCACATCTCCCACTGGGGACGTGCAACCCAGGTACATGCCCTTGGCCGGAATCGAACCGGGGACCTTTCAGTCCGCAGGCCGACGCTCTATCCACTGAGCCAAACCGGTTTCGGCCAGAGCTCTCACTCTTGATGGGCTCTTGACTCCAACATTTTTTCCGTTGGGCCCATGAAGCTTTCCAAAGCACTACTCAAACTGATCCTCTTTCTATAACTGATCCTCTTTCTATAACTTGAAAGCCTTTAACTCCATAATCATATCACTATTGCCACAAGTAGAAAGCTAGTAAGATAAGTTGCCAAAATCAGATAATCATCAAAATTAGGAAGTCACCAATCAGAGGCTGCCAACATCTGCTGTTACCTCTAAATCCACATGACAGCACCATAAAAATGGATCCTACATATCCTGCCTCTCAAAATCTCAAAGCCAGTATCTAGACCTGGAGACATCTGTTCTGATTCTGCCTCGCAAATGTCACAAGAATGCATTTGACTGGCAGAATTCAAATCAAATCCAGAAACATAGTTGCAAGGGAACCTGGGAAATGTAGTTTTTAGCTTTAAAGCCAGGGCAATATAGCAAAGTACACTAGGAAAAAGGATGTAATGGATGCCAAACACTATTTTCAAAATCCACAGACACATGTAGTATGATACCATTTAATAAAATTTTAATCATGCAAAACAATAATATATTGTTTACAGACATACATAGGTAATAACAGTCATGATTGCTTCGCTTAATGATGGGAATACATTCTGAGAAATGCAACCTTAGGTGATATCGTTGTATAAACATCATAGAATGCACCAACACAAACATACATGGTACAGCCTACTACACTCCTAGGCTATATTGTATAGACTATTGCCTCTAGGCTATAAACCTGTATGGCATGTTACTGTACTCAATACTGTAGGCAACTGTTTAACACAATGGTATTTGTCTATTAAAGCATATCTAAATAGAAAAGGTATAGTAAAAATGTTATGAAGATAGTGGTACATCTGTATGGGGCACTTGAAGTTGCTCTTGGGTGAGTCAGTGAGTGAAAGGTGAGTAAATGCGAAGGCCCAGGAATTCCACAAGGCTGTGGTTGGGATGGCAAACCACTTTAACCCTACACGACTGTAGACTATATTTATAAACACTGTATACTTAGGTTACACTAAATTTATTAAAAATTTTTCTTTTCTCAAATTAACCTTAGCTTACTGTAACTTTTTTACTTTATAAACTTTCAAATTTTTTGATTATTTTGTAACACTTTGTTTAAAACAAACACATTGTACAGCTATACAAAAATATTTTTGTTTATATCCTTATTTTATGAGATTTTTTCTATTTTTAAATTTTTTTTTTTTTTTTTTTTTTTTTGCTTTTTAAACTTTTTTTTGTAAAAAAAGAAGACACAAATACACACAGTAGCCTAGATCTACACAGGTCATGATCCACATCATGTCCCACTGGAAGGTATAACATGCATGGGATTGTCATCTCCTATGATAACGCTTTCTTTTGAAATAGCTCCTGAAAGACGTGCCTGAGGCTCTTCTTAAGCAGGTGTCACTCTTTTCAGAAATATGTCCATGGTGGTTTGCTTGTTTCTTTTTTTTAAATCACAGATTTGCTTGTAAGCAGATAATGTACCCTTAATACAGAACATTCCTCTGTATTAATGAAAGCCTTTCAGTGTGGGTTTATGTCTTTAAACTTTTTAAAGAGTTTGCTGAGGTCTGCAAAAGTTTCTGCTAAAACCCTTCACTGTGAATTTTCTTAAGTATTTTCTTTCTTCTTTTTCTTCTGCAGCTTTCTTTTCTCTTGCTTCTTTAGCTATACATTCATGTCCCAGTTCTAATAATCCCTCAGTCAACTCCCAGAACCACCGCTAGGTCATCCTCATTCACACCAGGGTTAAAGGTGTTTGTCATCTCAACCACAGCCTTGTGGAATTTTTGCAACCTCTTCATCCTTGGCAATTCCTTTAAGTTATGAATGAACCTCGTCTTCTTACATATGCCATTCATACATTCCTTGGTGACATCACCCCCAACCCCGAAGCAAGGTTCTTGATGTAGTTATAGATGTAATCCTTCCAGCATTGCTGTCTTCCTCAGTTGCAGCAATAGCCTGAGCAAATAGTCTTCAGGTAGACTTTAAACAGCACTATAACTCCGTGGTCCACTGGTTGGATCAGAAAGATGGTGTTCAGAGGAGGAAACACCACTTGATATTGGGATGAAGATTACCAATAGAAGGAGGATGCCCAGGAGCATTCTCAATAATAAGCAAAATCTTGAAAAGTATTTTATTCTCCAAACAGTACTTCTCCATTTCCCTGGTATAGCAATTCAAAAGGGCATCTTGGAAGAGAAGCTGGGTCTCCCATGATTTCTTATTGCTCCTGTAGCATGCTGGCAGTGTGCACTTATTGATATGCTTGAAGGCTCTGGGGTTCTCAATGTGCCAGATGACAAAGGGTTTCAATGTGTAACCTGCAACATTGCCCCCAAGCAAGACTGCTATCTTATTCTTAAAAGCCTTCAAATCTGGCACTGACTTGGGTTCCTTATGGATGAAAGCCCTTTTAGGCATTCGTTTCCAGAAGAGGGAGGTTTCAGCAATATTCAACATTTGTTCTGGCAAGTAATTTTCCTCCACAATCAGCTTATCTCAAGTTTCCAAAAATTCCTCACATCAACAGTCACTTTCACATTATGGAAGGAATAACGATTCTTGAATTGTTTAAACCACCCAGAGCTAGCAGTAAATTCAACACTGTAGTCCAGCCTTTTTTTCAACATCACAAACAAAATTTTTGCTTTGGCCAGAATTGTCATGGTACTGAGAGGGACACACTTCTGTGTCTGGTCTTCAATCCAGGTTATTAGAAGTTTCTCCTTGTCTGATATAGGTTCTTCTCGAATTTTCTCTTAGTTTGATTGCCTTTGATGAAGCAGATCCTTCAACCGTTTCCATCACTTTGTTGTCTTTCTTCAGCTATGCTGAAATGGGACATGCCTGACTGGTGAACAATAACCATCACTGATTTCCCACCTTCTAGTCCTTAATTACTTGGCCTCTTACTGGCAACATTAGCAGTGGATTCCACACACTTAGGGGCCATGATGAACAAAATAACATGAAATTAAATAGCATAAGATAAAATGATACAATTAAGAAATGCAGCAAACTAGATGTATCATGCTGCTGCAGGCTTAACATGCATACTGGTTTACAACAAACTAATCTAATAATAGACAAACATGGTAATTGACCGTACCTTTGCTATGCTTCCTATTGGCTAATCAGGGTGATATGCAAATTAACTGCCAACTAAGATGGTGGTTAACTGCCAACAAAGATGGCGGCTAATTTGCATACTGCAGGCAGGGTAGGACAGTGCAAGCCGCCATCCAGGCCCCTGTGTGCGATCCGGGGGTGGGCGGGGGCTGGGGCGAAGGCAAGCGGTGCCGATCGCCTCGCCCGAGCCCTCACCTGCCCACTGGAGACACGCGGGGCCCTCTCAGAGAGAAAGAGAGAGAGAAAAAGAGAGAGAGAGAGAGAGAGAGGCAGAATTTGGCATCCCGCATCCCTCCCTGATCGACCACTGTGATTCCAAGCCAGCAAGGGCTGCCTTCAGGCCGCAGCTCCAGGTCCCTCATCCCCAACCCAGGCCCGAGAGCACAGTGCTGGGCAGGGGCACCCAGGGGTTCAGGAATGCAGCGCGAGGGGCCGGCACGATGTGGGGGAGGGGCTGTGTTTAAACCGCCAAGTTCCCCACTTCTGCCCTGGCCCGCACATGCCTCCTCCTTCCCCTAAGAGGCCCAGCTCCTGCCTACATGCTTGCTGGGCAGACCCAACTGCACCGGGGAGTGAGCCATGGTGATCAGGATGGCCACTTCCTGGGATGGGACGGCCAGACCATGGAGATTCATGAGGGCAATGAGGCCTGTGGGGCAAGCGCAGCCCTTGGGTAGCAGGGGTGGCCGGCCAAGCCGAGTCTGGCTTCAGTGGGGCCAGTGGGAGCCCGAGGCCACCCCAACCCCCACAGGTCCCGGGCGGATGGTGGCTCAGTGGAGAGCAGTGTCTCCATGCATGGTACCCAGGGGCGGCTGTGAGCTGCTGCAACCCCGCCCCACGCTTCAGGGAGCGGGAGAAGGCTCGCAACCACCAGCACCCTAGGCTGCACCACCTGTGCCTCAGCCTGCCAGGTTCATAGTTTACCTTAGGCTTTCACTATTGGTATTGTACATTATAGGTTTGGATAAATTTATAATGATATGGATCCACCTGTATAGTATCATAATGAGTAGTTTAGAGAGAAAGGAAGGGAGGGGGAGAAAGAGAATCATCAATGTGAGAGTAGAACATGGATCGGCTGCCTCTTGCAGGATGGAGCATGCAACCCCAGCATGTGGCCTGACCGGAATTGAACCAATGACCTTTTGGTGCACAGGCGAACGTTCAACCAACTTATCCATATCAGCCAGGGCTGGACAGTCCATTTTTAAACCAATCAAACAAAATTTATTTCTGTCAAAGCCATACCCCTTTTTCACTGAAATAAATGTGTTGATAAACATTCCTGTGATAACTATCTCACTTTCTAAACCTAATTCTAACTTAGAAAATAGAGAAGGAAGGAGATTGTTGTTCATATGGAATAAGGTCCTGCCTAACCCCTTTTTTTTTTTATTTCTATCATGGGACTTTTTTCCTTTGGGACTATGCACTCTGAAATGTTCCCTTCTTTTTGGGATGGGGGAGAATAGAGATTTTTATGGCCTGGGGCAGTGAACCACAGTAAGAATTAGGATAAATGAAAGCTATAACTTTATTTTGTAGTGGAGGTAAGGGCTTTTGGATAAAGCAAAGTGGAAAAGGAGAAGCAGCCTAGCCAATGTGGCTCAGTGGCTGAGCATCAACCCCTGAACCAGATCACAGTTTGATTCCTGTAAAGGGCACATGCCTGGGTTGCGGGCTTATTCCCCAGTGGGGGTCATGCAGGAAGTAGTTGAATAATAATTCTCTCTCTCTCTCTCAAATCAATAATAAAAATGTATATATAATAAAAAAAGAGAAAAGGATAAGCAGAAGACCTCAGGCATTTATTTTTAGGAGAGATGATTTTTAGGTATGGGTACATCTGAATATGAAAATCTGGAGAATAATTCCCTTAAAAATATAACCCAGTTTAAAGATTAAAGATCTCTGTCCTTGGATTCAGGTGGGATAAAAATATTTATATGTTGAAACTTCCTAAAATTCCTCTTACAATAAAAAAAGCTAACAGCTGAGCTCTGCTAAGGGAGACAGTCTGGATTCTAGATTTATATTAAATAGAACTATTCCAAGCATTAATTTTATGAGTTTTCCCTTCGTCTAAGTATGAATAAAGAGAAAAGCACTTGAAATCTTCCAATCAAAGAGCCACTAAAAAGATTAATTCACCTCAGAATGTTTACACATAGAGGGAGACACACAGACGGCAGAGCTATTTAACACGTCAAACTGACTCAATCAGCTAACACATGCTGGACGTGATTAAACCTTGAGCTTAACTGCCAGCTATGATTTGTCCCAGGTAGTTAAAGCAGTAACAGTTTTTAGTCACTAAGACTTGCCTCATCAAGTTCATAATACCTTATTCCATAGTGTCAAAATTAGATTTAAAACTTCAAAAAGCTTTAAAGATTCAGAAGCAAACAAGAAGAAATAAGAGCATCGAATTTTGAAAAAACACACACACACTTCAAAAAACCAGACAGGGATTCAACACAATCTGTCACCATCTGACAAATGGCTGTCCTTATTAACTTCAAAATTCTGAGGGTATGTAATAGAAAAAAAAAAGTGTAATATCATTATCTAAACATATTATTTTCTTTTAAGTTGACCAAATCTCAGCTATAAACAAAAGGGTTCATTCAAGAAGTAAATTATGACAGCAGGTCCTTTTGTACAGTATTCAAAGTCCATTGAGAAGAGGCAGTCCTCAAGTCCAGAGGCTAGGAGATTAAACTTTAAGATTTTAATCCTCACAATGAGCATAGCAGCCTTTCTATTAGATTAGCTATGTATTTTATGGGGAGATTAAAAAAAACTGATGACAAAGTGTATCAATCTGCCTCATAAAAGTACAATGGGAAACAATAACCCTAACTTTCCTTGGCAATGATGGTGGTGATAAGAACCATTTTTAGAGAACCTAATTTCTCTCTTTTTCTCATAACTCAGGAATTGCCCAAATAAACTAATCCGGAAAGTCAAAGTTGTGCTCCATACCCCCCATGCTCTGCCCATTCAGGGAGAAGGCCCTGTGAACATGAGGACAGATCTGGGCGATGCTTCTACAAGCCAAGGAATGCCAAGACGGCCAGCAAACGACCAGAAGCTAGGAAAGAAGCATGGGGCAGATCTTTATCCAGCCCTCAGAAGGAACAAACCCTGCTCAAACCTTTATCTCAGATTTCTAGCCTCCAGAACTGTGAGATAATAAATATCTGTGGTTTAGGCAGTGTAGAGGGGGAGGCAGAAAGTATCTAAAATCAATAATCTTAGAAGAATTTGTTACTAAGTACATACCAGTTTTTGATTGAAATTCACTTGGAAACATTTAAATCCAGAAAGACCCATTTACTGAAGCTATTTCTGCTAAAGTAGCAAGTCTACTGTGCTTTATAACTGGCAGTTTCATGGCTTACAGAACCACCTCCCCAAGGTAGATTCCTAGATTCAAGGTCCAAGGAACCTTACTTTCTTTTGTAGTCTTTTTCATTTTGAAATTGATTAGAGTGAAGAAAATTTTTTTTAAAAAAACCAAACAAACCAGAAAACTACTGTAGCTGGCTAGCCAATCGGCAGTTATGAAATGTATAGTTTTGATCAAACTGTATATAAACAACCTAAAAATATGTAAACCTGGCTCTACAAACTTCCAATTGTTTGTATCTCCCTTATCATTCCAATCAAATCCAACACCATAACAAGAATTCAAATATACTATATTATCCTTGAACTTAACAGTTTGCTAACCAGAATGCTTAAAGCAGGATTTTGGGTCTATCTTTCAGACTATATGAAAATTGATTCTGGATCTTATTTTTATTTAGCTGATATTTATAATCCTTAAAGACATCATTATTTTGGTTATCAATAATTTGCAGATTTTTTATTATTTACATGGGCAGACCATCCTACCAGTAAATAATATAGTATATTTCTTTTTAAGACAACAGATCTCAAAATTTTTGGTCTACAATTAATTACCTTAAGCAGATATGTAGTTGGAAAAGGAAGTATTTTAATAGTTTTTTCAGAAAATTGTGGATATTCTTTGATACTGCACTAAAACTTGGTAAGTGATTGTTTCTTAATGATTAGTTACAAGGACTCCAGTCCTGGAGTGGTCCATAACCACACTTTGAAAATGGCTGCTGTGCCCAGCCAGTGTGGCTCAGTGGTTGAGCATTGACCTGTGAACCAGGAGAACACGGTTCAATTCCCCGAACATGCCTGGGTTGCAAGCTTGACCCCACTAGGGGTTGTGCAGGAGGCAGGTGATCGATAATTCTCTCTCATCACTGATGTTTGTTTCTTTCTTTCTCTCTCTCCCTCTCTTCCCCTTACTCTCTGAAATCAATAGAAATATATTTAAAAAAAAGGAAAATGGCTGTTGTTTTAAACCATTAACTCTATGTGATCACAAAAGTGACTAAAAAGCGACTAGGATGTATTACCGAAAAGGCTGATGCATATGAATATGGGAAAGGGTGGTAAGAGATGGTACAGAATGGACTAAGCCTTAAGTCTATTAAAACTACATACATATGTATTTTAATAGTTTGATAAAAATCGTAAAGATTTGTATAACTGCTATTATAAAACAAAATAACTAATATTTCCTTTCCTTTAAGAATTCCCTGTAGTCCTCCTCACATTTTCTGATCGTCATTAATACCATATGTATTCTTAAAGAGTATTTTCTATCCAAGCCACGAATTTGTTCCAAGTTTTTCCCAACCATAAAGCTCATAATACGTACTTGTCAGGAGCTCTAAGCACCATGAAACAGATGAAAACTAACATTTGTAACTGTCCTCATTTCTGCTGTGATCTAGAAAAGGACACTCTGTTTCAAGTAAATATATCATGTGCCAAAGGACAGGTGATGAAATGAAGGGTGTTTGTTAGAGCTCAGAGCCCTTTCACCACCTAAAACAAGACAGACAGGTTTCAGAGGTGGAGGTGGAGGGTTTCTCCAACATAAGCTACTAATACCCCCCAATTCCTAGCCTTTCTACCACCTCTGTCCACTGCAGTCTTCTGTACAGATTGTTAAAGTATGACACTTTTCTTTTTTTCTACCTTGTCAACAGCTTTCTATGCAGGACCTTTGCTAAATATTAGCTACTTTTGCTTAGATGAGCAAAGCCAATTTGCCAATAAATTGGAGATATGTGGGCATAAAGACCCAACACTGAGAAAGATTACTAAAGGATGAAATTTAGTGCCACCGTCAAATGACATGTATCAGAAATACTCCTGGCTTGTTTAATGAAATGGTTAAGTTTTCCTATAGGGCATCAGTTTTATAACAATACTAGAGGCCCGGTGCACAAAATTCATGCACGGGGGAGGGAGGGTCCCCTCAGCCCAGCCTGCACTCTCCAATCCGGGAAGCCTCGGACATCCCTCTCACAATCCGGGACCACTGGCTCCTAACTGCTCACCTACCTGCCCCCCTGATCACCCCTAACCGCCTCTGCCTACCGGCCTGATTACCCCTGATCACCCCACGCAGCCTGCTGTTCAGTCGTTTGGTCATACCTCACTAACCCCCCTGCCGGCCTTGTTGCCCCAGGCAGCCTGCTGGTCGTTACTGTTACTGTGATGGCGTCCTGGACAATTTGCATATTCCTCTATTATTAGTATAGACTAGTGGCCCAGTGCATGGATTTGTGCACATTGAAAGGAAATTAATTAGAAGAAATATTTTAATATCAACAACATAACCCACAGCCGAAGGTGGAATAGCGTGGCCCTGCAAGTAATTGGGTTCCCTCCTCTCTGGTTCTGGGGTGCATCATCTGAGAACCGAGGCTGCCAAGTTACCATAGCTCGGCAACTCCTACGTTGACTGTCTGCCCCTGGTGATCAGTGTGTGTCATATGTACTGGCTGGTTGGACGGTCACTTAGCTTTTTGTATATATATCAATATATCCGTAGTTAGAGCTGCTTCTGCTATTCATGAACAAAGCCAGGCAAGCTATTTCAATGAATGACAAACATGGGAGACTTTGGCTATTTACAACTAAATTCCATAAAAAAATAAAGAATGCCCAAGACTTAAATAGGTAAGTAAGAATTACGTTTATATTTCTGTTTGATGCACAATTCCAATGAATTTATATTAACTTTAATACTCTACAATAGCACTATATGTTGCTATTGTGACCCACATTTTACATATGTCAATCCTAATTTTCTTGTTTTAGAAATGAAGATTAAAGTTTTATACGTAGTATAGAGAAATGATGAAACTGATCATATTTACAAATAGTCAAACTAATATGCAAACTTAAGGTAGTGAAAATATATATGCACGTATGTGTGTGTGGGGGGGGTATGGACATATATTTATTTAATCATCTTTTGTCAATCTCAGCCAGTCATGTTTAATAATAAGAATCCGTAACAAACATTTAAAAATAATATATATATATATATGTATTGATTAATTTAGGAGAGGAAAGGAGAGGAAGAGAGAGAGAGAGAAAGATTGAGAAAGAGAGAGACATCAATGATGACAGAGAATCATTGATCAGCTGCCTCCTGCATGCCCCACAATGGGGATCCAGCCAACGTGTGGACATATGCCCTAACCAGGAATTGAACCATGACCTCCTGGTTCATAGGTTGATGCTCAACCACTAAGCCATGCCAGCCGGATTGTAACAAACACTCTTAATTCTTGTAAAACAATGATTTTTGGCATCTATTCATTCAAATATGATTTTATACAGAGGCACAGAAGGGAGAAGTATGGTCCCAATAATATGCAGAAACTCTCAATTCAGGTTCTGGTTTTCCTGATGAGGGTTAGTTTTAATATTTCATTAATGTCTCAAATTCCAACAAAAATATTTCTCCTGCCCTGGCTGGTGTGGCTCAATGGTAGAGCATTGGCCTATGCACTGAAGGGTTGTGGGTTTGATTCCTGATCAAGGGCACGTACCTGGGTTGTGTTCCCTAACCTTGGTCAGGATGTCTGTGGGAGGCAGCCAATTAATCTCTCTCACATAGATTTTTCTCTTTCTCACTTTCCCCCCCTTCCATTCTCTCTAAAAATCAACAGAAAAAGTATTCTCAGGTGAGGATTAACAATATATATATATTTCTCCCTTTAGTAATTCAACTTGAAGATCATGATTTCATGAAAAATTATGAAATACCTGTTAAAATGTTTATTATAAAGAAATTTGAAGAAACTAGCAAGTATTTTTTCTTCAGCTGACAATCGTCAAAACTCTGAGAACAGAGTTTAGTGATGAAACCCAAGTTAGCATCTTTTATTACTAGGGTTACAGCCCCTTATCTCAGAGTAAGTAGACTTAAGGGAAAATAGCATGAAAAACATAAATCTCCAGTTTAACGTTGCTCCTAGTGAATTAGGACTGAGAGAGAGAGAAAGAGAGAGAGAGAGAGAGAGAGAGAGAGAGAGAAGGAAGTCCAAGAGCTATTAAACACAACACCCAAGATGAAAAGTAATATTCTTACAGTAGCAGATTAATTATCTATTTTTGTCTAGAAGTTGGAAGGTATGCACGGCAATTCCAGGTTATATTCTGGAATACCTGTATCGTATTTGTTTTCGACAAAAATATATTGCACAAATCAAGACCTAAGTGGGCCATTTCAAATTATGAATACATGACCTACCTTGTTCCAGAATCTGAAGAAACAGAGTGGCTGGATTAAATTGACAAATAGATGTGTTGTTAGGACTGAGCTCTTTATATTACTTCGAGTATAAATGAGTATTTGAATATAACAGGTGGTATTTCTGCTAGGATCTACTTCTCTTCCAGTATTCTGAAGCCTAATGGGGAAAATAAGAAGATTACAATTCATTAAAAGATGAAACAACAAAGAAAGCCTTTTATTTTCTTGCAAAAATCTGAGTTAAACTATTCACTCAGAAAAAATTAACTCTATACTTAGTTTAACATAAAAAAATCTTAAGTTTTGAGGACTAGAGACAACATATAATATACATTTTATAAATACACTAGAGGCCCAATGCACGCACTGGTGGGGTCCTGCTGGGGTCCGGCTGGCCTGGCCCCCCCAATCAGCGGGTTGGGGCTGGGCCTGTTGGGAGGAGGAGACAGGGTGATCAGGGCCCGGATGGCTGGGGGGAGGGGGTGCGGGTGGGTAGGCCGGCCCCACCCCTAAATGGGGGGTCAGTCAGGGGTCAGTGGCTTGGGGAGGGACTGTGGGAGGTTGGCCGGCTAGCCCCACCCCCAATTGGTGTGGGGGGCCAATCGGGGTGGAGCTGGCTGGGGGGAGGGGCTGCAGGCCCATCAGGGTGGTAGGGGCTGATCAGGGGTGGGGATGGCCATGGGGAATTCCGGGCTGTGGGCTGGCTGGTCCTGCCCCCAAATGGGGTTGGGGGGTTGATCAAGAGCCAGTGGCTGGGGAGGGGCCATGGGTGGTTGGCTGGCCCGCCCTGCCTGATTGGAGTGGGGGTGGGGGTGACTGGGAGCGGAGCTGGCTAGGGGGAGGGGCTGCAGGAGGTTAGCCACCAGCCCTGCCCCCTATTGGGGTAGGGCAATGGTCAGCAAACTCATTAGTCAACAGAGCCAAATATCAACAGTACTTCTTCAAAATAGACTCGCCCAGGCCGAAAACCGACTTCTTATCACGGGCCACAAAGTTTCAATCACACTGTATGCGCGCCCGCATGTGGTATTTTGTAGAAGAGCCACACTCAAGGGGCCAAAGAGCCGCATGTGGCTCGCAAGCCCCAGCTGGCCAACCATGGGGGTAGGGGAAGGCAATTAGGGGTGGGGCCAGCCAGGGGGAGGAGCTGCAGGCCGATGGGGTGGGTTAGGGTCAATCAGGGTGGGGTCAGGTGGGGGGAAGAGCTACAGAGGGGCGGGGGGTTGGCCAGCTGCCCCGCCCTCCATCGGGGTGGGAGAGGCTGACCAGGGGCGGGGCTGGCGGGGTGGGGGGGGGTGGGGAGGGACCACACAGGAGGTTGGCTGGCTGGCCCCTGATCCTGTTGGCCCCAGTGGGCATCATAACAACTGGTTGTTCTGGTCGTTGGCTTTTTATATATATAGATAGATAATTACAAGTACTCTTTACAAACAATTATTGACTGTTATGACAGAGGAAGTACAGGTTTCTATGGGAAAAAATATTGTGTTGTGTAGGTGTGAGAAGACACCCAACTTTAGAAGCGATTTGAGTAGACCTTTTGGAGCAGATGCTATTTAGCCTGAGACTTGAAGGATAAACAAGAGCTAGGTAGGCCAGAGTGATGGTGGAAAGAGCATTCCCAAACAAGTACTGAGCTACAGAGTACAGGGTGCACTGGAAAACTTGAAAGAATTTTACCAAACCTAAAGAGGGAGCAGAGAGAATGGGGTGAGATGGGAAGTTGGATAAGTAGACACTAACAGATAGTGGAAAGCCTTATAAGTATTTTAAGAAGCCACTCTGGTCTTAAATCCAATCGAAAGCAGTTTATGGGGTTCTGAGTGGGGCTGGAGTCAGCATGCTCAGACTTTGCATTTTTGGAACATCACTCTATACAATGTGGAGAATGGGTTGGAGGGAGGCTGTTGGAGTGTTGTAAGACCATAGTGATAGGTAAGTTGGATGGTAGCTAGATTGAAGACTTTGAGCATGCTTAGATCAGTTCAGCTTTGATTTCTTGAGAGAAGGGATGGCGGGGGAGAGGGCAAAGATAATTCATAGGTGGTGGTGTGTATTTCTATCACACGGTGTGGCATATGATGTTTGGTTATCCCCTTCATTCTGTTGTATTAACAGAATGCCCTAGCTCCATTATTTTATTAGTGGTTTGCAAATGGCAATAATTTAACTGTGCCTTTAATTCTAACATTTCTTCTTAATTGATCAACTAGAATGACTTAATAAAGAGGAAGGGCAAGTTAAAGTTTGTGTGCTTTAATGCAAATGATTGAGACACTATTTTGGGGGCGGGGAGGGGGGAAATCTCCAGCTGTAACCAGATTACAGATTTTAAATTCCTTGAAGATAGGGATTGACTCCTCTTATAAATGATCTTTTCCAATTACCTTAGGCATTTCAAACTTATGGGGTCCCTGCCCTACCAAATGCAATTAACCTCCAAACCATCTCCCCTTTGTTATCTCTTATGTCCATTCCTGCCCCCTTTTTCATTCCTATTACTGTTACCCAGTTTAGGTTGCTGCCACGATTGGTGCAGTGGCCTTTTACCTTCTTCTATCACTGCCATTCCCCTTCTCCAGTCTGTATTGTAATATGCTGCCAGCTCTGATTCTGTCATTTATCAAAAACTCAGGACTTTCTAGTGCCTACCACATTTAGTATTTGTCTGGATTGATTTAAGTCTGCTATAATTATGTGTGGCATGCAATGAAAAGGGTTGAAAATCACTGACCTAGTATGAAAGCATTATCCATCAATCACAACTGTTTTTATTTTTAAAGATTTTTTAGAATATATTCATAGACATTAAAGATGTATCAAAAAGAAGTCAGGATTATTACCTCAAAATACACCACAGTTAAACTTAGTCTTTTTTTATTTCTGACAATACATATAAATATTAAGACTATGTTGTCATTGAGATAATTATCAGTTCCTTTATTAGAAATGAGTTTTCAAATGAGTGCTTTATTTTCTTGGAAACTACAGTCATTGTTAAACCACTTCTCTTCCATCTTCTCCATTAAGTAGTTTTCTAGGTGACAGAGTAAATACACACAATCATTACACACAATCATGGTAGACTGATAATAAGGATGTTTATTTCTAATCTGCAGAGCAAGTATTTCAAACCTGAAGTACATCGACCTCTTTAGGGTTCCCCTTTTTGAGCAAAACAAAGGCCTGCATCTAATGTAGCAAACTGTTGAAAACACGATTTGAGGCAATTTCAAACACATTTGCTGATGTACCCAAAAGAGGGCAAGAAGATCCCCAAGTCAGTGAAGATGCCATTGTTTTTGTTTAAGTTATATGAACATATAGTTCCTTAATACAAAGGAAAATCATTCTGCCTGAACTTGTGAAAATTATATGCTCCTTTGCATTTTGTTCCCTCTCATTTTTGAGATAAAAGTCAATGGCCAAAGATTTACATAACCTGTGACATCATGATTACATAAGGCTGTGACACAATTCTGTGTGTGTTGCATCACAGGTTCTAGTTAACTTCACTCACATCAGTACAAGAGTTAGGAGCAGGAGTCCTTCTGTGGCTCTTTGCCACAGATTCCTTTGCAGTTTGTTCAAACGTATGGGCTCCTTGTCAGAATAATGTTTTTAAATTCATAAAATAAAATACAAAGGTATAATTGTCTAATTATTTTAATTGGATATTAAGTGCTTTTAAAAATAACAAATTAGATACGATCTTGTAGGTCTACAGTAATTTTGAACTAGTGATCATATTAAACAATTTCAAGATAGCTGTAGCCACTGTATCAGGATATAAAAATGTGTTTTCTGTAGGTGACAAAGGCACAGATACTGCTAATGCTGCTATGGTTTGTTGCCTACATTCACAGTTAAATTAATTCTAAACTTTACTTAGAGGCTAATTGAAAGATCTTTTAATATAATTTTTTACCCCAGCCAAGTTCACAGACTCCTTTAATTCCACCCACAATAGAGTATCAATCAATGATCAAATATATAACTTAAAATGCCTATATATTTTGAGGAATTTCTTCTTTTTATAAAGGCTAAGTCATTGTAATCAAATCAGATTCAACAAAATTATGAGTTGTTGTGATTAGCAATAGGGTAATGGTGGCAACTAATAGAGCTGTATCCTACTTCTGCATAAATGATCAGTGGCACTCTTCAATAGATGTGAACTCCTGCTGTCATGGTATATACTCTGACCCTCAAAGAGAAACACCATTTCCATAAGATCATTATTGTTCTTTTGATCACTGCTCTGCATGATACTGTCAAGTAAGAAATGTCTAAACCTGTCGAGAATTTTTATGAGTTTGAGCACAAAACAATGGACAGGGTTTGTTTAAGGCAAAGATAAAATCTTTTACTAAAAATGTTATATACTTGGGGCATGACCATAACCTGCCCAGTTAGGAATTTATGATCAGATTACCCTACGAGGTTACTTTCCATAGAAATCTTTTTTCATCCACAGTACCAGGGCTCAAACTTGTGGCCTATGCTAGTCTTCCTGCCATACAGATCCATTATAAAATGATTCTACTATCAAAAAGGAAAAGGGGAGGGGGGAAATTGCAGGGAAAGAGCATGGAAAAAAAAACTCATTTGCCAGGGCAAATTAAAGGAAAAATAAAGGTATACAACTTAAAAAGGTAACACACACAGAATTGTGTCACAGCCTTATGTAATCATGATGTCACAGGTTATGTAAATCTTTGGCCATTGACTTTTATCTCAAAAATGAGAGGGAACAAAATGCAAAGGAGCATATAATTTTCACAAGTTCAGGCAGAATGATTTTCCTTTGTATTAAGGAACTATATGTTCATATAACTTAAACAAAAACAATGGCATCTTCACTGACTTGGGGATCTTCTTGCCCTCTTTTGGGTACATCAGCAAATGTGTTTGAAATTGCCTCAAATCGTGTTTTCAACAGTTTGCTACATTAGATGCAGGCCTTTGTTTTGCTCAAAAAGGGGAACCCTAAAGAGGTCGATGTACTTCAGGTTTGAAATACTTGCTCTGCAGATTAGAAATAAACATCCTTATTATCAGTCTACCATGATTGTGTGTAATGATTGTGTGTATTTACTCTGTCACCTAGAAAACTACTTAATGGAGAAGATGGAAGAGAAGTGGTTTAACAATGACTGTAGTTTCCAAGAAAATAAAGCACTCATTTGAAAACTCATTTCTAATAAAGGAACTGATAATTATCTCAATGACAACATAGTCTTAATATTTATATGTATTGTCAGAAATAAAAAAAGACTAAGTTTAACTGTGGTGTATTTTGAGGTAATAATCCTGACTTCTTTTTGATACATCTTTAATGTCTATGAATATATTCTAAAAAATCTTTAAAAATAAAAACAGTTGTGAATGATGGATAATGCTTTCATACTAGGTCAGTGATTTTCAACCCTTTTCATCACATGCCACACATAAACTGATCACTAGAATTCTGTGGCACATCAAAAAAAAAACAACAAAAACCATTTTTGCTGACCTGACAAAAAATAGGTATAATTTTGATTTGTTCACACTAGATCAGCGGTTCTCAACCTGTGGGTCGCGACTCCTTTGGGGGTCAAACAACCCTTTCACAGGGGTAGCCTAAGACTATCGGAAAACACATATATAATAACATATTGTTTTTGTGATTAATCACTATGCTTTAATTATGTCCAATTTGTAACAATGAAAATACATCTTGCATATCAGATATTTACATTACGATTCATAACAGTAGCAAAATTACAGTTATGAAGTAGCAACGAAAATAATTTTATGGTTGGGGTCACCACAACATGAGGAACTGTATTAAAGGGTCTCGGCATTAGGAAGGTTGAGAACCACTGCACTAGATGGTTATTGTTGTGTTAGCTGTTGCCCTTTTTTTATTTGACAATCTAAGGGAAAAGAGGTCAGTGTGCCTAACTAAATAGTCAGGTATTGCATGTTTTTAAAAATTCTTGCGGCACACCAGTGTGCCTCTTGTGACACACTGGTTGAAAATTGCTGTACTAGACAAACAATACTCAATTTTAATACACTTTTGTGGTTTGTTACTAATCAAACAACTTAGTTCTTTGAGATAATGAGGATCAAAGGTAGCATAATAACTTTCAGACTCCTTCAAGGGATATTAATTAATAAACAATTACTATGCATACAAGAATTTACTAGAAAGGGATAGAAGAAATACATATTTCAAAACATGGTTTGAAAACTTTTAGAATGGGAATAAAGCTCTGAAAGGAAATCTTATATCCTAAGTCTCTCATAGTGCCTGGTAGCCAATAACAAATTGCTGAATACATAAAAATTCACAACTTTTTCATCTGATTTTCTCAAACTCTTCATCTGCAACAAAACCAGAATGGCCATGTAGGCATTTACAGGGACCTAAATCTTGCATGGGAATGCAAATTATGAAGTGGATTGAAAACACAATGGAAAAGGAGGACATAAGCTGGGAAAAGTTATTACCCAAAATATCAATTTTCAGTGTGAAATAATTTATATCCATATTTGTAATTTTAGAGAAAGCTCAGGAATGCCAATCTGATTCAATGGGAGTCAAAACACGTAATTCCCACCAAACCATCAACGAGATTTCAGAACTAAGATTACACATCACAAACCCTCCAACCTCAGTTTCCTAATCCTATCCTGTATAATAAAAGGCTAATATGCAAATTGACCGAATGGGGAAACGACTGGTTGCTATGATACCCACTGACCACCAGGGGGCAGACGCTCAACACAGGAGAGCCCCCTGGTGGTCAATGTGCTCCCACAGGGGGAGCGCCACTCAGCCAGAAGCCCTGAGCCAGTGAGGGCAGCTCGGGTCTGTGTCAGTGCTAAGGATGTCCAACTGCAGGCTTAGGCCCTGGGGGAGCAGGCCTAAGCTGTCAATCACACATCCCCCCAAGAGCTCCAGGACTGCTAGAGGCCCCCTCCCCCCAACTCCAGTGCAGGAATTTAATGCCCCGGGGCCTCTAGTCTGCAATATAAGGGAACCTCAGTGTTCATTAAGATTTTTTCCAGAGTTTAAATTATATGAGTTAATATTTACACAGCCAAAAGATATGTAAATAATTGAAACACTACTCTGTTGGTTTCATCCCCTCCACCCTTTTTAATCTGTTTAGGTATGTTATAGCCTATTGTGTTAAGCTTTAAAACTATTCAGCTACTAAAATCTCACAAAATGCTCTCCAGACCATACACTTGCATATTTAACAAAAGTCACTGCAATCCGATGAAAGAACAGCATCTTTACAGTTAATTACTTAAGTATGTTCAACTTCTAAGTAATACCCATTACCTGTTTAAAGGGCTAGATGTCTTCAATTCTTTACCTAATGTATGGCAATTTGAAAGCAAATTGTTCCCCAGGGTGTGAGAGTTGGATTTATAGGTACCGTTTAATGCTCAACTAAAAAGGTGAAGATACATAAACTCTCTCCTTCACCTCACCGGGCGGGCTGTGAGTGGACATCACAATTATTAATGCCTAATTCCCGCTCACAGGCTTTCCAAACTCACACAATTCAGAGTTCGCCCTATCACAACAGTCCAGTAGTTACCGACCCCACGTTTATTTTATCAGGGCATTGGCGCTGTACACACTTTTAAAAAAACAACAACCAGAAAATCTGAAAAAAAAAAAAAAATTTCAAAACCGGTTGTGATTTAGTAGCCTGTATACATTTTACTGTTATCAGCAGACGCCTACTTATAAGCAGACGCTGGAAACTCGGCCCAAGTAGTGAAGACGTTTGTGAAGATGAATTAATTAATTGCAAACTAGTTTTAGCAACTGCTGGTCGCACCGAGTCAGTCGTGACAAAGCAGCGAAACGCTCACAGGCACGTGGAAGGAGAGGATGCACTGGCACAAAAAGCGTGCAACGGGCCCCGTGCACCGCCATCCTTCAGGCTCCTCTCCACGGGCCGCCGCGGGGACCCCGCGCGCCAGGGCGCCGGGCGGCCGTCCTGCAGCCACAGGTTGAATGAGCAAGAGCCCCGTCAGCACCGTCCCCTCGGCAAAGTCCACGCGATCCCGCAGTCACGCCCTGGCGGCGGGCACCGCAGAGCCCCAAAGCTCCCCCGCAGGCCACCAGGTGGGACCGGGACCGGCGGGCCGCAGCGCTGGGGCGGGCACGCCACGAGCCCGAAGGAACTCCCGCCCGCGCCCCTTTCCCGGGAGCGGCATGGGGTCGAGAGAGTCTGGAGGCGCCACGCGAACCGGCCCCACGTCGTCCCTTTTTTTTTTTCAGTTCAAAAGCATCTCTTACGGAGCCTCCTGAAGGCGAGCGGGGCAGCCACTTCCCCAAGGTCACCGGTTCCACGACCCAACTTCTCGGCCAGGCCGGTGACCGGCACCTGACCGCAGAGCCGCACTCGGCGGGGAGGCGCTGTCCCCAGCGCCTCAAGGTCTCCTTTCCCAACCGCTCTGGGGCCACGCGGCTGCCCGCCGCCACGATGCCCCGCCGGGCCGCCTCCCTCCAACCGGAGACCAGATTCTCCGCTCCCCCGAGGCTGCCGCCGCTCCCCCGGGGCTGCCTCCGATCCGCAGAGGCAGCCAGGGCACCCCGGGGTCCGCGCCCAGCGCCGCCGGCGATGACCCAACTAACCGTTATGCGCGGCTCCGGCGGCGAGCGTGTGCGTGACGCGGCGGCGAGGCTGGAGTTTCGCGAGGCCCAGGGCCCGGTCGCGTCCTTCGCCCGCTCCCTCGTTGGCTCCCGCGGGCACCCACGCGGCCGGCCGGTCACGTCGCCGCACGCCAGCACTTTGTGGGCTCGGCTGGCGAGGCGGCTTTATAACCTGCGGGGGGGGCGCGGGGGGGCCGGAGCATGCGCACAGGGGGCGGAGCCGGTCTTCCCGGCCGCCGCCCCCTCCCCCCGGTACATCCACTCCAACAGCCGCGGGCGCCTCCACACGCTGCCCAGCGCCGGCGCGCGCTCCCGCCCGCTCGCTACCCCCCCCGCGCGCCGGCGCCCCCTCCTCGGCACGTGACCCGCAGCCCCGCGAGACCCGCGCGCCGCGGCGCCGGCACAGCCGCGCTGCCCGGCGGACCCAGTCGCCCCTCCACCGTCGGCGGGGTTCGTGGCGACCCGCACGCGGGCTGGACACGGATGTCGGCCTCACCCGCGGCTTCTGACGAAGAAAAGGGAAAAGGCGCCCAGGACGGAGGCGGCGCGCCCCCGGGGCCTGACTCAGGTGGGGGGGGGGGGGAGAGGCGCGGGGAGGCGGCTGGACGTGGAGGGCCGGGCCGGGCCGGGCCGGGTTTGAATGGACGCGGGCGCACCTGGGTCCGGGCAGAGCCGAGGGCGGTTACCTGGCTGCGGTCTGGCCGGAGCCGAGTGACTCCGGGAAGCCATTCAAGCCCGCAGGGCCTGTTTCCTGTTCTCTGCCGCGGCGGCCGTCACGGAGCCGACCTCATGGGGCTGTGGTGGCTTTGGCGAGAGGATCCGTGGCGCTTTCTTACGACAGAGCCTGGCCCGTGGCATCGGATGCATGGTGGGCGTTACACGCAGAAGTCGGGAGAGCTGGGCGGCTCTGAGGGCCACCACGCCGGTCCCGGAGGGAGGGAGTGTGCGCCCGGAACATGGACGTCGGGGAATGCGGAGGGGCCGAGTGTTCGTGGGCGCCGGACGCCTGGGACAGAGTGTCGTGCTAGCTGGCAGCTCCGCAGGGCGGGTGACAGCCTTAGCAGCTCACCTGACTCGTCCTCACCACCCTGGGCGGCAGGCAGGCCGGCATTGCTGTGCTCGGATGGGGGCCTGGCCCGGGGCAGGCCGCCCCTCCAGCCTGCAGTGGTGCAGGGAACATGGCACCACGTGAGTCCAAGTGATCCCGAGGGTCCCCTTACCAAGGCGGGGGACAGCGAAGCAAGGAGGGGCCCGGGATGGAGGAAGCCGCAGGGGGTGCTCACTGTGCAGTGGAAGAAGGGGGGGCCTTGGAGAAAGGCTCAGGGGTTTAGCCCAGGGCTCCCCTGCTGGCAAGTCTCCGGGGGACCCTTAGCGCTTACTAGCAGTGGTTCTCAACCTTCTGGCCCTTTAAATGCAGTTCCTCACGTCGTGACCCCGAACCATAAAATTATTTTCGTTGCTACTTCATAACTGTAATGTTGCTACTGTTATGAATCGTCATGTAAATATCTGATATGCAGGATGGTCTTAGGCGACCCCTGTGAAAGGGTGGTTCGACCGCCAAAGGGGTCGGGACCCACAGGTTGAGAACCGCTGGAGAGAGATGCCCGCCTGTGAGGAAGGGGAGGGGGCAGGGAAAGGCCACCATGCGCCCGGTCCTTTGTTTCCAGGGCTTTCTCTCTCTTGCTGGCGGGAATTCTAGGGGAGGTCTCGGGAGGGTTTCAGAATATTCACCAGTTTTCTAGGGGTGCTCTTTCAGGGTCCTGGTCCCTACGGACTGGTCAGCACCAGGGTCATGAATCATTGCAGCTGGTCCTGGTGTCCTGGGTTTTGCTGCTCTTCTGTGCCCTCCAGTGAGATGACCTTGTGTATCTGGCTGCACATTGCTCGGTCAGTTTGTTCAGCTGTCTGTCTCAGTTTCCCCATTCTACTTGCCGAGGGATTTTTCCTAGCTTCTTATTGTCCTGTCTCACTACCACTATTTTGCAAATAAGGGGCCTGAGGCTGAGAGAGGTTAAGTAACTTTCCAGAGGTCACACAGCTAGGAAGTGGCCAACTCCAGTTCAGGGTCTGCCTTTGTCATAAGAACCACTGTAGGTTCTTGAGCAAGACCAGATACCAAAGTGTATAATTACGGAGCGTCTGTGATGTCCAGGATTTTAAAGAAATGTCAAAAATGTATGAGCCTAGGCCCCTGCCTTTCAAGAGCTTCCAAGTTGTTGTTTGGGGAGATTGGGTCAGGCAGAAATCAACCAGCATCTGATGAGCAGTTGCTGTGTTTCCCAACCTTCCCTTCCCTATACACACACCCCTTCCATTTAATTCTTACAACAACCCTCTGGGGTTGGCCTTAAGTGTTTTGCAAATGAAGAACCTGAGATTGTGGTGGAGTGGGGTTGAAGGATCCAGTTCTGAGAGCTGCCATGTGTGTTCTTCCCACCCACTGTGTTGTGTCTCTTACACACAACAGACAGTTCAACTTTGTAGTAGAAGATAGCTTAACAATTTTTAAAATATTTTTTAAATTGATTTCAGAGAGAGGAAGAGGGAGAGAGAGATAGAAACATCAGTGATGAGAGAGAATCATTGATTGGCTGTCTCCTGCACACCCCCTACTGAGAATTGAGCCCTGAAACCCCGGCATGTGCCCTGACCAGGAATCGAACAGTGACCTCCTGGTTCATGGAGTGATGCTCAACCACTGAGCCACACTGGCCGGGCTAATAGAAGACAGTTTAGACTATATGGTCAGGTACTGCTTATGAGCAATAATTGCTTTTTACCCTTGATAAATGCTGAGAAGGGGAAGGCACTCAGGGCATTGTGGTGACTGGGACTTAGAATAGCAGTGCTTTAAGATTGTTAGGGTGGCAGCAGCATTCAGGATAGATAATATGAGAGTTGAGTTAAGGAGACAAACTAGGACTGGTTCAGACCTGAACCTATCAGGGCCTGAACTGTGGTTGTGTAATGGAAATGAGATGATTCCCAGGAAACTTCAAAAGAAGACAGAGGGGAACATAGTGTGGTAGGTTCGCAATATGGACCTGGAGCCAGATCTCCTGAGTAGTTTCAACTTGGCACTTACTAGCTCTGTGTCCTTAGGCAACTCATTTTATCTCTCTGAGCCTCATTCTCTGCTGTCAAACAAGCATAGTACCTACCTCATAGGGTTGTTATGATAAAATTAGTATCTACTTTAGTGTTTGGCATACAGTAAGCACTAAATAAATGTATAACCATGGAAAACCATAAAACTAAATTCTAAAGATTAACCTAAAAGGCCCCTCACTTGAGACAGGGTCCTAACAATCTGTTCACAGGATTTTACTAGTGTACACTGTATTTTTGTATTTTCTTGAAGGTGTCTAAAATTATATATGCCCGAGGCCTCACAAAATCCGGATCTGCCCCTAGTAGGAACTGTACTGTTGTGAAAAGAGTATAGGCTTTGGAATCAGAAGGCTTGTTCCCATAGCTTACTGTCTGTGCTACTCTAGACAATTAATTCAGTGAATTATTCTGGGCCTCAGTTTCCTTCCCAGGTAAATTGAAGGTAATATCTACCAGCCTGAGCTGTTGTGATAATCAAATAACACTTGCAAAAACGATTGGTAATACTTGGAAAGCACTCTATAAGTGTTTACAAATTAATATTATTACAATTTTCCATAAAGTGTATAAGAAGCAAAGATCAAGAGCAACACTAGGGTTTTTAGCTTAAAAAGTAGAAACAGGGCGGGTGAGCTGGCAGAAAGGATGTAATGATACTGGTAACATTCTTGCTTTTCTGCCAGGTTTTCTTTCTGATTAATCCATGAGACATTGAAGAAATAAACTAGTAAGCATAGGATCAGAAATTTAGAGCTGAGAGGAAATTTAAAATCATTTAGCATACTCCCCACATATTACAGAAATGGAAATTAAGGCCAAGAGAGGCTACCATACTTTCTAAGGCCACTCTTCTAATAAGTGGTATGATCAGAAGAACCGGATCTCCAGGTTCTTACTGTAACAAGTGAAATCTTTAAATAAAAGTATTTCATTATGGGGTCTTTCAAAATCAAGCATGGTGCTTGCTCTCTAGTGGCTTTTGGCTTTGTCACAAAATTCCCAAGATTCATTTTTTTTCTCTTAAAGGTTGATAGACTGGATGAGGTGTGGGTAATCTGCTGTTCAGAAGCTGGCTCAGTGAGCAAAACTTCTGAAGATTTCAAGGTAAGAGTTATAGCTTCAGAAATTAGTAATGGGATAAGCAGGGAAAATGTAAAATTTGAAAATTCATAGCAGCTAGTTGTGATTCAAGCTGTGAAAGATAATCACTTTATGTGGAAAGGAGAATAATAAATTACAAAGTTTTTCTCTGGAGCTCAACTACTTCACTTACATTCTCTCAATTATTCCATTATTTCTGTGAGATAGGAAATAGGAAGGTGCTGTTGTCCCCATTTCACCAAGCAGAGTAGAAAAGGATTCTTTTAAAACACAATCATACTTAATCAAGACCATTCCGCCATTTATAATTCATAATAATTTAATAAGGAAAATGAAATTTGATTTTGTACCATGTATGAAAAAAGTCGGTAGGCAGATGCCTAGGATAAAAGAGATAATGCCGATTCTAAAAACATTGTTTCTTTAAAGTAGAGAATTCTCCTTCAGAATGTCTGCCTCTGGTTTCATGTTGTGTCAAGTGTAGTCCTGCTGCTTCCCAAGGGCTGGATCTAAGATGAACTTGCCATTCTTTAGAGCAGCGGTTCTCAACCTGTGGGTCGCGACCCCTCCGGGGTCGAACGACCCTTTCACAGGCGTTGCCTAAGACCATCAGAAAACACATATATAATTACATGTTTTTGTGATTAATCACTATGCTTTAATTATGTTCAATTTGTAACAATGAAATTGGGGGTCACCACAACATGAGGAACTCTATTAAAGGGTCGTGGCCTTAGGAAGGTTGAGAACCACTGCTTTAGAGGAAGACTGATCCAAGTTGGTGAGATGCAATGCACTCCGGGCCCCTCCCTGGCCCCTCCCTGTTTCTCCCAGGCTCTTTTTGCCCTGTTTTGACCTTTCACTTAATCTCACCAGCCTGCAGTTTGGCATCCTAATCAGTTGGCTTCCCTGGTTTTCTGTTAGCAGGAGATAATTTGGTCAACAGAATTTGGTAGAAAAACAAGTTGGTTGTAATAAAAATTTCCTCAGTATGACAAATTAGTCAAATATGATTTTTTCCACTTACTGGTTTTTTGTGAGTTTGATACATTTTGGTGGTCAAGGATTTTTTTTTTACTACTTCTTTGGTTTTTGGGGTTTTTTTTGAAAATTTTTAATGTACAAGTGTATATTTTTCAAGGAAGCATACTGTATGTACTGTTTATCACATTTTTTAGTATTTGCCATGACTTTGATAATAAGGCACATTTACATGGTTTTTAAATAATTATCTAAAGTGAATTTAGTTTAAAAAGCACAAAATTTGGGGGGTGGACTAAAAATTTAGGATAAACTGACAGTAATGCTGAAAGACTTTAAAGTTTACAAAACAATCCATATGGGCAACAAGTAACTTGTTTTTAACACATTGCCTCAGGCTCTCTTTACTTGTGGCTGTCCAGTGCCCATGCCCCCAATCCATTCCTCAATGTGATGTGATTTGGTTCCTGGTCCTTGTATGTTGGCACAGGAGGAGTTTTGGCCTATGCTCTTTGTAACCTACATCACTGTGCAGGATCTTTCCTAGCGAACATTTTTTCTAGGCATGGTCTTACGTATTTGCCAGACTCATCTACCTCCTTGACCTTGGCTAACCCTGAGTGCCTTCCTCCTTTTTATTTCTCCCTGCTTTCCTTCTTCCCTCCCCTCCTTTCCTCCATCCTTCTTTCTTTCCCTCCCTTCCTGTCTTTAGTATTCTGGGCAAATGAGGGTAGGTGAGTACTACTAATTATAATAATGATAAATTGATGATAGCTAGGATTTAGGAAGTAGTTATATGGCAGGCATTGATTTAGGCACTTTATACATATTAACTCATTTACTCATAAAATTCTATAAACCTCATTTTACAGACAGATAAAGATAAAGTGGTTACAGATACAGAGTTTAAGTAGCTTGCCCAAGGTCAAATCAGTATTGTCTGGAATCATAAGAAAGTAGTCATCATTTAGTTCTCACCAAATATGCATGAAATTATCATTTATAACTTAATACTGTAGGCGACTAATCCATAGACTTAGAAGGCCATCTTGATTTAGGTAGACCCTCTTTGGGTTCCTTCTACCCCTGGTAGAGCTAAATATTCATTATGAAAACTTGGCCATGAAAGTTGCCTCTGAAACCAGAAGGTTTAAGATCGCCTATATCCCAGACGTTCTGGGTGATCTGGAGTCTATATTCCATGTTGTGAGGTCTTTCAGTGCGATAAT
The DNA here is from genome assembly GCF_028538775.1 of Myotis yumanensis. Lineage (NCBI taxonomy): Eukaryota > Metazoa > Chordata > Mammalia > Chiroptera > Vespertilionidae > Myotis > Myotis yumanensis. Next base: position 7,421,495 of record NW_027223768.1, read on the forward strand.
GTGGACCTTATGGCCTTCGCCCAACAGCAGCAGCAGGTAGTTGGAACTCCTGAACAGTTACACCTCAAGCCTGGTGTGGCTCAGGAACAGTGAAGATGCTGCATACTGACTTGAAAGACACCCCTGGAACGAGTGATTTGCTGAAAGTGATTTGTTTAAGGTCAGTAGGGGTGGTTGGATAACTCTAAGAAAAGTGGCATTCATAGTGTAGGGAGCCATGGGGAGACTGCCAGTTCTAACAAAGTAGCTGCTGATAATTTCGTGACAGAATTTCAAGAATATGTAGAGGCCAAGGGATTTGTTTCCCAACAAGTGTTCAATTGTGACAAGACAGGCCTCTTCTGGAAGAAAATGCCAAAGAGGACCTACATCACCCAGGAGGAGAAGTCATTGCCAGGACACAGCCAAGAAGGACAGTTTGATGTTATTGTGCGGGAATGCAAGTGGGGACTTTAAATTGAAGCCTCTACTTATCTGCCATTCTGAAAACACACCAGTTTTCAAGAAAAAAATAATGTCATGAAAAATAAGTTGAATGTGATGAAGAGGGCTAATAGCAAAGCTTGGACAACCAGCCAGTTTTTTATAGAGTGGATTCAAGTGTTTGCTCCAAGTGTGAAGAAATACCTCCTCGCCAAAACCTGTTTGGCTCAGTGGATAGAGCCTCGGCCTGCGGACTGAAGGGTCCCAGGTTCGATTCCGGTCAAGGGCATGTACCTGGGTTGCGGGCACATCCCCAGTAGGAGATGTGCAGGAGGCAGCTGATCGATGTTTCTCTCTCATCGATGTTTCTAACTCTCTATCTCTCTCCCTTCCTCTCTGTAAAAAATCAATAAAAGAAAAAAAATACCTCCAGGAAAAACAGTTGCCACTCGGGTTACTTGTAATAGATAATGCTCCTGCCCACCTTCCATGCTTTTGGAGGCCGAGGTGGTAGAGGAGTACAGCTTCATCACACCTAGGTTCTAGCCACCTGACACAACTCTTATCCAGCTATGGACCAGCAGGTCATTTCTAATTTTAAGAAACTCTACACAGCCCTGGCTGGTTTGGCTCAGTGGATAGAGCATCAGCCCAAGAACTGAAGGGTCCTGGGTTCGATTCCAGTCTGGGTTGCAGGCTCGTTCCCCAACCCTGGTCGGGATGCGCCAATCAATGTGTCTACATCAATGTTTCTTTCTCTCTGTTTCTTTCTCTGTTTCTCCTCTTCCCTTCCACTCTCTAAAAATCAATGGAAAAATACCCTCGGGTGAGGATTAAGAAAAAAGAAACTCTGCACAAAGGCACTGTTACAGAGATGTTTTGAGGTGACCTCTGAAACTAATCTAACCCTCAGGGAGTTCCGGAAGGAGCATTTTAATATCCTCACTTGCTTAAGGCTCAGAGACAAAGCATGGGGGGAAGTGTGTTCCAGGACCATGCAATCAACCTGGAAGAAATTGTGGGCTGAGTCTGTTGCTGAAAGAGACTTTGAGGGCTTTGGGGATGAGTCTGTGTGTGTTGTGGAGGATATTGTGTCTGGGCAGGTCCATGGCTTGGAGTTGGATGATGATGATGGGGAGGAGTTGGTGGAGGACCACAACACTGAGCTGACCACCGAGGAACTCCAGGACCTTCAGAGGAAGCAGCAACAAAGAGCAGCTGAGGAACTCTTCAGAGGAGGGAAGGGAGGATTTTCCTACTTCACTAATCAAGGAAATGCTTGGAAAATGGTGAGAAATGCGAAGTTTTATTGAGAAATATCACCCTGACAAAGAAGTAGCAAACCGTTCAATAAACTTGTTCAATGACAATGCAGTGTTTTACTTCAGGCCACGTGTTAAAACACAGGCATAAACAAACATCATTGGATACATTTTTTAGTGAGACAGGCTCAATGAGCCTGAAGCAAGTTCTAGTGGAGCAAAGAGACAAAAAACAACCCCAGAAGAACAGCTACCTGACATTTTTATGGAAGGGGACTCCCCTTCCAAACAATAACATCCCTCCTTTTCATATTCAGTCATCAATAGCTGTCAACATTAAAGTTCTAGTGTGTATGTAAATTTTCATTTTTTTGTTATTCATATCATTTCCTTTTTGTTAGATTTACATTACATGTCCTTTTTGTTTTTAAAGTGTTTATAGATTAAACAGTACATTAGACATGTTCTGCGTATAAGAAAAGTTAAGCCTTAGCCGGGTTTGGATAGAGCGTCGGCCTGCAGACTGAAGGGTCCTGGGTTAGATTCTGGTCAAGGGCACAAACCCAGGTTGCAGGCTCAATCCCCAGTAGGGGGCAGCCAATAAATGATGCTCATCGTTGATATTGCTATCTCTCCCTCTCACTTCCTCTCTGAAATCAATAAAAATGTATTTTTTAAAAAGTTAAAACGCAATCACGTGGGGATCTGGAACAGTAATTTACATTACTTCTAATGGGAAAAAATGATTTCGGTTTTCAAACAAATTGTTTCTTCTCTTGGTATACATATTGCTTGGTAGGTCTACGTATATGGCTAATAAAAATGTGTTGATTATTTCAAAGTGGTGGGTGTCAATGTAAAATGATGATAAATAGCAGCTAACATTTACACAGCACAGCCTCTGTGCCAGGCACTGTCATAAGCATTTTGCATAGAGTTGCTCAATGTAAAACCACTTTATCTGGTTGTCTTTATTTTTCTGGCAAAACTCTTTAAGAATCTGTGCTGCAGTAAATTCCACAGTTCAGCTTTCACCTCCTCAACAAGAATAATTAGAATTCCAATATCTTCCCTTTATCATTTTGACTCCAAGAAACCATTACTGTTTAGATCCATGTTTGTCTCTAAGGCTTGACTGGTGTGACTCAGTGACCTAGAGGTCACTGGTTCCATTCCTGGTCAGGGCATATGCCTGGGTTGTGTACTTGATCCCCAGCAGGGGCCTGCAGGAGGCAGCTGAGTGATAATGTTTCTCTCTTACTGATGTTTCTATTTCTCCCTCCCCCTCTGTTCTTAAATAACCAACCAAACAAATCTCCGGAAACATGCAGGGTACCTTGTAAAATCTACTCCCATAAAAAATAATGAGGCATTTGAGGTATCTCAAAAAAAACAGGGGCCGAAACCAGTTTGGCTCAGTGGATAGAGCGTTGGCCTGCGGACTGAAGGGTCTCGGGTTCGATTCCGGTCAAGGGCATGTACCTGGGTTGTGGGCACATCCCCAGTAGGAGATGTGCAGGAGGCAGCTGATCGATGTTTCTCTCTCATCGATGTTTCTAACTCTCTATCTCTCTCCCTTCCTCTCTGTAAAAAATCAATAAAATATATTTAAAAAAAAAACCCAGGGGTGAACAGGTGGGAAAATGGGCACAAGAATGGAATCAGCCAGCACTGGTTTGGCTCAGTGGATGGAGCATCAGCCTGCGGACTGAAAGGTCCCAGGTTCGATTCCAGTCAAGGGCATGTGCCTTGGTTGCAGGCACATCCCCAGTGGGACATGTGCAGGAGGCAGCTGATTGATGTTTCTCTCTCATCGATGTTTCTCACTCGCTATCCCTCTCCCTTCCTCTATGTAAAAAGTCAATAAAATATATGAAAAAAAGAATGGAATCATTATTTAACCAAAAAAGAAGTGCAAGTGACCAAAACAAAATACAGGAAAATGTGCAATAATCAAGTATGGATATTGATAAGGGTTTCTCTAAATTATAAAGCCCAGAACCTCAAGAGTTCTTCATGTGGCACATTGGCAAAAATTTCTTTAAGTTATAAAACCAGTTTTATTACCCTCAAGGTGTCTGGAAACCATCAGTCATATATTGCTGGTAGAAATAATTCTGCTTATGAGAACTTATCCTTAGGAAATAATCAGCTATTCTTGTACAAGCTTGTTCACTAAAGTATTATTTAAAATAAAGACTATAAAAAACTTAGATCTCTAACAATAATAGGTGAGTTTTTGTGGTGTTTCTAGGTGGTTACAAATGCAGTCATGAAAAAAAACATACTTTAGAAAAATGTCAGGAAATGATGTATTATTAAAGAATGCATGTTTTGCCCTGACCTGTGTGGCTTAGTTGTTTGGGCGTCATCCTGTGCACTGAAAGGTTGCAAAATCTGAGTTATTGATGGCTGATGTTGAAATGTCTGATGCAGTTTTAATCTACAATTAAAATATGGTTGTCAAAGAATGTAGTACACACTTGTATTGGAAAGGTAACATCAGGTACATATTTCTTCATACAATTATATGCTCAATTGTATGAAGCGTACAATTGAGGCAGACACCCTGGACATAAAGTAGTAATCGAGAGTCTCAAACCCTGACTTTGGAGCTCATAGTCTAGTGCAGCCGTGGACAAACTACGGCCCACGGGCCGGATCCGGCCCGTTTGAAATGAATAAAACTAAAAAAAAAAAAAAAAGACCGTACCCTTTTATGTAATGATGTTTACTTTGAATTTATATTAGTTCACACAAACACTCCATCCATGCTTTTGTTCCGGCCCTCCGGTCCAGTTTAAGAACCCATTGTGGCCCTCAAGTCAAAAAGTTTGCCCACCCCTGGTCTAGTGTATAACAATCTCTACTAAATTACATATTACAAGGCAGGAATCTTGTCTTATTCGTGAATAAAATGAATATAGTAGTTTTTCTTTTAATACTGTAGGCTAAATGAATGAATTTACCAGGGGGCTACTTTGCCCTAAACATAACTAAACATTTCCTAAGTGTAACACATAAACTTGTGGGAGTTGAGAAATAATGTGGACTAAGAGGCCCTGAAATAACCTCACTACTAATTTTAGCATGCTCCTTCCAAAGCCAGCCAATCAGTCAAACCACCCAGAATTGGGTCTAATACCTGGTTATGAAAAGATTTCCAACAAAACTCATTTAAATGTGGGCACCCAATGATAAAGCAAGTAGCCTTGGTGGTCAGAGACTGCTGTCATTTTGATTATAACAGATTTTTGTCATCGTAATTTTCTTTAAAAAGAAAACCCTTTGACATTTATTTTATAATGGTTTCCATAGTAACATGAGATAACTTGGGGAAGTAATCTAAGAAGTTACATGACCCAGCATTTTTTAAGAAGCAAGTAACAGATTTTAGCACCAATACTTAGCGGAAATCTCTAAAGTAATATATTTTTAAATGATTAGAACTATAGGAGTTTTTAATTTTTTGGAGATTGTTAATGGTTATGCAATGGTATCTTTTCATTTGCTGATATCTCAATCAAATCAGGATCTGTACTCATGGATCAAAGAAGCAAAAAGCTTATCGTGGCTTTCTTCTGTTATCTCCCCTGTAAATAATAGGTTTTTCTACCTTAACTACCTGGGGAAGTAAACACAATATGAACAGGCAAAGACTTGGCCCTCCCTAGGTCTGGACCACCTAACAGATAAAGTGGTGCGTACCTGGGACCTCTATGAGTTACGCTCCACTGTTCTTCCAAAGGAAAGAGGGTAGATTGTCCTCTGGGCTGATCCAGATGGGGGAAGACAGCAGCAGTATGTGACCTTGTATTCTGACATGGTTCTGGCATCTGGACAGAAGTTGGTAGCCTGTGCTTTGTCTCTTTCTAGCAAGTAGAGACTAGGTACCTGGGCCCAAAACAACCAATTCACCAGAGTCCATGCTTCCTTGAGGGTACGAGAAAGGGGTCCCTGTTTTCTTGGCATTTGGTTATCACTCTCAGCTGAGCTTTAAAGCTCTGCTAATGAGCAGGCAGCACGCCAGGAAGAGATACATGAGCTTGGATCTCAAAGGGTGTGTACTCTGAAGCTGAAATCATAAACCAGAACATCTGATGTGTGTCATACACAGTGAGGGAGCAAGGACTACTGACAGAAATGTCACACGCAGCTGCTTTTAGCACTTGGCTTTCAGCGATGAGCCTCCTCCTCTACCACTACACCCCACCCTCCTGCGTGAACGGCATTTAGGGCTCTGCACGTTTCCTGCACGCCGAAAGAGGCTGTGTGTATCTGTTACGTCAGTCTAGCACCTGGCTATTTGATGTGCCTGATGGGCTATGGGAGTGATGGCCTCAGTTACTGTTTGGGTCAGGAAAGAGTCTACCTTAGACAATTGTGTGTCCTGCCCTAAAAGGTAAGGAATATGGCCTATGGTCCTAATTAAACTACTTGTTAATGTCCTTTGAACACTTTCTTGTACCACTTATCCAGCTATATAATTATGTAATCCTGTGTGACTCCATAGTAGGGGTTGTGAGGACAAACTATTCCTTCCATTTGGAATTCTCTTCCACTCACTTTTCCACTGACAAATCCTCCTTATCCTTTGGATTTAAGTTGAAACATCAATTTCTTCCTGGTTACTAGTATCCTGTATGGTTCCCCATGCCTGATTACTGCTTGCCTTTGCACATCACTGCAATCTAAATTCTTATCATCTTGGAAAATTGTTCTCAACTCCCTAAGCAACTATTTCTATGAAGATTACAGTCTGTTTTCATTTTTAAATGAAACCAAGAATCAAAACTCAGCCTGGCCGGTGTGGCTCAGTTGTTGAGCATCAACCCATGAGCCAGCAGGTCCCTGGTTTGATTCCTGGTCAGTGCACATGCCCAGGTTGTAGGGGGTATGCAGCAGGCAACTGGTCTTTCTTATCAATGTTTCTCTCCCTCTCTGGAATCAATAAAAAAAATATTTTTTTTAATCAAAACTGGCTTTTGAGTTGAGTGTTTTGTGTTCCCGTATTTTAGTCAATTAAAAAAATCAATAAGCCCTGGCCTGTGTAGCTCAGTTGGTTGCGTGCCATTTTGTGCACGGAGAAGTCACTGGTTCGGTTTCTGGTCAAGGCACATGCCTGGGTTGTGGGCTTGATCCCCAGTAAGGGGTATACAGGAGTCAACCCATGAATGTTTCAACCATCAATGTTTCCTCAACCAAAACATTAAAAAAAAAAATTAAGCTCTGGCTGGTATGGCTCACTTGGAGCATTGTCCATACACCAGAAGGTTGTGGGTTCAATTCCCGGTCAGGGCATGTAAGAGGCAACCGATCAGTGTTCTCTCTCATTGATATCTCTGTCTCTGTCTGTCTATTTCCCCCCTCTTTCCTCTCTCTAAACTCAATTTAAAAAATAAAAAATCATTAAGATCCTAAGGAAAATAGTTCATGTAATCAAGTTACTTTCGAGAACAAGTTTGCCAACTCCAAATAAATTCTTACAAAATACCTTCTTGTAAACTCTAGATGTTTCTGAAATACTAACCTGACCTTGAGTAATCTGATCTAGAAACTTTTCAGGGTAAGTTCATAGTTGAAATGAGGAACATCAGCTTCACATGCCATTTATTCATTGATTTATTGATTCAATAATTATTCATGAACACTAAAGGCCAGACACAATTCTAGGTAATTGGGAATATCAGTAAATTCTTGCCCTCAAGGGTATAATTACAGGACTGCTTTGGTATAGAGAGTACTCATCAAACCTTCCACTGCTCCTCTGCTTTTCCCAGCCTCCCTTCAGTTAGGCTGAGGTCATGTGATTACTTCTGGCTGATGGCCTGTGAAGGAAGTGACTTGCATCACTTCCAAGCTGAGGAAGTTAAAAGCTGATGTAACTCCCTTTTTTCACCCTCACAGCAACCTCAAAGGTGACATGTTCCACAGGGTACCTCTGTGAGATGGTGGATCCTGCGTCTTGGCTACTGAGTGAAGGTGTGTAGTAGAGCATTACAGTCTTCACCACCTGCCAACCTGTGCTAGATTTATGGCATGTTGAGACATACATTTTGTTGGGTAAGCCACTAAAATTCAGGGTTTGACTGCTGGGGCAGCCAGTATTAACTAACCTGAGTAATATAACCCCGATTATTTAGTACCTTTTATGTGCTAGGGTACAGCACTAGGCTGTTTGCGATAGTGAGTTGTTGTTAAAGCCCTGACCATTCTCCTTGCCAAAAGGAAGGCGTTTTCAGTATTCATCCTGAACTACTATATTCATTTTCTCCAGATCTCTCTCTCTCTCTCTTTCTCTCAGCAGTAGCACTAGGATTGATAAAAACCTTGAAATCTTAGCGAGAAAGGGAGATTTTAGGCTTATTTTGGAGGTGTGAGTCTTTATCCTGATTCTTTGGCTGTTTGAGTGGACTATTTAATCTGTTATACTGTTCCCATCGATAACATTTGGGCTAATATTTTGGTCCTAATATTACAAGGTTATTATGATGACCAAAATGAGTTAACTATATGAGCTGTGAAGCATTTATACAAATACAATATTACCGTTCTTACTGAATCTAAGATACCAACCATTGTAGGGCACACCCTTATTTTGTATGCCACTAAGAAAGAAAATAATGCTGCAAGCTAATCTATGGCACAGTGCATTCTTATTGCTCAGCCCTTCTTAAAGTGCTTATTTGGGTCTATTTAAACATTGATTTTTTATCATATATCACACTGGTACATCAATACAAGGGAAATAATTTAGTGAAGGTAGTCCAAAATGTCTTCACAGTCAGAGTCTTTTTTGAGTAACTTCAACTCTGAGTCATACATGCCTATTTTCAATACAGTATCACCCTCTGTGCCCTCAAGCGTGCCCTGGTGATGTTCCATTCCTTAAGGAAGGTGCCACCATTTTTTTTCTGGGATTTTTCCCCAAGCTTGTGGCATTTATTCTGCAAGTTTTGAGGCTGGTATTTTCTTGATCTTCCAGGTGTCAACTGAAGGTTTTCAGACATCAACCAAGATTCCTATTTCTTGCATAAATGGTGCTTAAGTAATTTTTTAAAAATGTTTTATTGATTTTTTTTTTTTTTAGAGAGAGAGGAAGGGAGAGGGAGGGAGAGATAAAACATTGGTGAGAGAAAAATTGGGGACCGGGCCTGCAACCTGGGCATGTACCCTGACTGGGAATTAAACTGTGACCTCCTGGTTCACGGTGACGCTCGACCAAGTGAGCCACACCAGCTGGACTTAAGGGATTTTTTTGACTGAAATGTCTGTGGGTTTTAGTTGTTCAATGATGCCACCAGGAATAACAACCAAACTTGCAGATGAGCAGACAGTAGCAACTGTGTCAATAGCTGAGCAGTGTAAACAACTGAAAACACTGCCCTAACCGGTTTGGCTCAATGGATAGAGCGTCGGCCTGTGGACTCAAGGGTCCCAGGTTCGATTCCAGTCAAGGGCATGTACCTGGGTTGCAGGCACATACTCAGTGGGGAGTGTGCAGGAGGCAGCTGATCGATGTTTCTAAAAAAATCAATAAAATATGTATTTTAAAAAAAATAACCCAAAAAAACAAACAACTGAAAACACAATTGTCTCAATTTCTGATGTTAAAATGCGAAAATATATGTATCTTGAAATATAGTATTGGTGTTTTGTGTTTTTTTGTTTGTTTGTTTGTTTAGATTTTTGTTTTTACAAATAGGCATATATGATGCGGCCCTAAGAAGCTCAGTCACCCAGGATCTCACTCACCGTTTCTTCCTTGATCTCCATCCCATTGTTAGCACTCTAATCCAAGCCATCGCAGCCTTAAATCTAAGACAGCCCAATAAGAAGGGCTTGCGGTTTAGGGGAAAGGGAACTGGGTGTGGTTTCTGAAGACTTGAGTCTGACTCTCAGCCCTGCAACTTTTCAGATGTGCTGCTTTACAGGGCAAGTCACCGCTCTGGGGGAAATATGCAATTCAGCAAGTTTTAGGCAGAGTTTCAAGTTCACTTTGTGCACTGTACAATCTATAGGTAAAAGGAAGAGAACTAATATGTGTTGATGGCTTGGTATTTTGCATGCATTGCCCCTTCTTATCTGGTATAAATTCTAAGACACACAGTGACTTGATGGTTGTCACATTGCTGTACACATTGACTTCCTGTTTATACACATTGACTTCCTATGAATCCATTTTACGCTGTATTAAACCTTTCTCACAAAATACCTCTTTCATTGGATCACAGACAAGTTGGTGAGTTCCTAACAGAGCTGCCCCCTTAATTGCTCTTGCCTTGTAGCCAGAAACATTTGAAATAAGAAACCCTCAGGTTACCAATGTCCTGCCCTCTCTGACTCTGGTGGCAAACTCTCCCCTGAGGCTCATGCAGAAAGTTTTAAGTCCAAAATGAACCCAAGATTCAGGGTGTGGATCTAGAACAGGGGTGGGCAAACTTTTTGACTCGAGGGCCACAATGGGTTCTTAAACTGGACCGGAGGGCCGGAACAAAAGCATGGATGGAGTGTTTGTGTGAACTAATATAAATTCAAAGTAAACATCATTACATAAAAGGGTACGGTCTTTTTTTTTTTTTTAGTTTTATTCATTTCAAACGGGCCGAATCGGGCCCGCGGGCCGTAGTTTGCCCATGGCTGATCTAGACAGATACCAGACAATTTAAACAGATGGAAGTTCACAGAACGTTGGCATCCAAACAGCTGGCCATAGAAACCAGAGGCCCCAGTGACAAGTTATAGTGGTGGGACCTATAACTCTATTCATGGCAGGACAAGTTACCAGCAAGAAATCTAGCTCTGGGGGAATAGAAGTATAAGGCAGGAACCCCCCAAAGCTAGATTGCTTTTGAGACTTGATGCTTTGAAATAATGACCTAATCTCATCTTTTTCTAGCAGGAAGAATTTGAATTTTTGAATAGGAGTGAAGCTTAAGCTACAAGTTAGGGTTATTGATTCAACTCAAAGGCTAGAGCAGCGGTTTTCAACCTGTGGGTCGCGACCCCTTTGGGGGTCGAACGACCCTTTCACAGGTGTCGCCTAAGACCATCGGAAAACACATATATAATTACATATTGTTTTTGTGATTAATCACTGTGCTTTAATTGTGTTCAATTTGTAACAATGAAAATACATCCTGCATATCAGATATTTACATTTCGATTCATAACAGTAGCAAAATTACAGTTATAAAGTAGCAACAAAAATAATTTTATGGTTGGGGGTCATCACAACATGAGGAACTGTATTAAAGGGTCACAGCATTAGGAAGGTTGAGAACCACTGGGCTAGAGGAATATAAGGTTAAGAGCTAAGCACATTATTACACTAGGTATATGAAATGCTATCTTGAAATACTAATAGGTGGAAGGAGGTGCTATTAAAGCAGTAAACTGTATTATATTTCAGATGTCCACAGGAGAGAGGACTTGTGAAGCTTTAGAGGAGCAAAGACCTACAAAAATTGGGAGACTCCCAAGACCTATCTGAAGGCCACCATCTTTAGGACACCTTTCCTAGCACCATTGTTGTAGTATTTAATTTGTAAATGTGACACTCATCTTTCTCTGGTTAATTTTATGTATATACACATTGACTTCCTGTTAAGATTTTAAGCTTAAGGGTACTAATAGTATCTTACCTTTAAAAATATTCTGTATGTCCCTAACCGGTTTGGCTCAGTGGATAGAGCGTCAGCCTGCAGACTGAAGGGTCCCAGGTTCAGTTCCAGTCAAGGGCATGTACCTTGGTTGCGGGCACCTCCCCAGTGGGGAGTTTGCAGGAGGCAGCTGATCGATGTTTCTCTCTCATTGATGTTTCTAACTCTCTATCCCTCTCCCTTCTTCTCTGTAAAAAGTCAATAAAATATATTTTTAAAAAATATTCTGTATGTACAATACCTAGCATAATGCTAATGTAATGCTAAGAAAACTTAGTACTGTCAGTCCTTCCTGTTTAAATCTGGCAGGGATTATATCCTGCATGATTTGTAAAGGTGAGAACACAGATAACTTTTTACCACTCAAAACATGTTTTTCTGCTAACCCAGCCACTCCCGAAAATCTATCTTATTTGCAGAACTATTGCAACATCTGACACTCTTTACTTCACCGGAATGCCCTTGTGATTGCCAAATGTTGCCTTGCCTCATGGAAATTCTTGACCAGACCTATGGATTTGCCAGCCCTTGTAGCTGTTGACTTTGAAGTCCAATGCAGCTAAAACATCAAGACAAGCAATATTTCTTAGGCACTGGACTACTTGCCAACAAAGGTACAGACATGCCTCGTTTTATTGTGCTGTGCTTCATTGAGCTTCACAGACATTGTAGTTTTTACAAACTGTAGGCAACACCCTCCACCAGCAAAAAGAGAAAAAACTCAACTTAATTGTGGTACTTGCTTTATTGTGGTGGTTGGGAACTGAACCTGCAGTATCTCTGAGGTATGCCTGTATAAGGATATGATCTTTGCCCTCCAGTAGTTTATTGTTTATATAAAAACAAGCATGAATATTTCATTAGTAGGTAAAGGCAAGTCACAGTTATAAGTAGTGGAAGGGCAATGATAGGAAAAATGGTTCTAAGAATTCACTGGAGGATGAATGACATTTTTACCTAGAAAGCCGAGAGAGCCCAGCGTAGGCACTTCTCGTGTCCTATTTTCCTTCGCGTCATTATTTTGATAATGCACGTATGGAAAATACATGATGTCCTTGTCCCATCAGATCTTTCGCGTACCTTGGTCCATTTTCTGGGTTTTAGGTTCTCACCTCTTGACCTGAGATTACTCTGTGGCACCCAATGAGATTCCTGCCTTGGGAAGGTCATCTTCCTCTCGTTACTGCTAATTCTATACATTAGAGCCTGTACTCTTACTGATTTATTTTGAAGTTTTCTAGTCCTGTGGTCCTTGGACTGGTACCAGACCACAAATAAGTATTTCTTCATGTTGTCACAGGACTTAATCTCATCCCCCAGGACATAATGTGACTTCTGTGCATCCCCATCATTCTGGATGGAAAATCTTTCTTGAACAGCCTTTTCTTCTGAGATTAAGGGCTTTGTCAAAGGCAGCGCAATAGCCACTGCCTCCTATTCCTTCACCTCATTTTCCCTGCTCCCTCCCTACCTTCTCTCCCTTGGCAACTTCATCTGTTTCCCTCTGAGAATGAATGTTATCCATTCCAACTCTTCAGTGTGTTCTAAAAGGAGAGAGAGTCTGAGTATGAGTCAACTTTATTTCTGGTACTGAACCCTGTCTGTTCTCTGATTAGTTGGCCTAAGGAGCAGGGAAGGTATGTGTAATTTCTGATTCTCTTGCTATGAAAGACAAATGAATGACAGTTAACCCATTTTATTATTTTAAAAGAGATCCATTTAAAAGAGAGTTATAACATACTAAACTCCTGTTACTTGCAAATAGGGCATTACAAAGTATCTATGGTGCTTAATATGTTACCGTTGTTTTTTATGTGTGTGTGTGGTTTTTTAATCTTTATTGTTGAAAGTATTACATATGCCCCGTGCTTGTGTTTTTAAAAAAATATATTTTATTGATTTTTTACAGATAGGAAAGTAGAGGGATAGAGAGTTAGAAACATCGATGAGAGAGAGAGAAGAAGCACCAATCAGCTGCCTCCTGCACACCCCCCACTGGGGATGTGCCCACAACCAAGGTACATGCCCTTGACTGGAATCGAACTCGGGACCCTTCAGTCCGCAGGCCAACGCTCTATTCACTGAGCCAAACCGGTTAGGGCCCCGTGCATGTTTTTTAATTGATTTTGGAGGGGGCAGGGGAGAGAAAAAGATCGATGTGTGAGAGAAACATCAATCAGTTGCCTTCTGCACAAGGATCGAACCCGTCACCTTTTGGTGTATGGGACAACACTCCAACTAACTGAACCACACTGGACAGGGCGTTTATAAGTGTTGTTTGTTTGTTTAATATATTTTCATTGATTTCAGAGAGGAAGGGAGAGGGAGAGAGAGAGAGAGAAGCATCAATGATAGAATCATTGATTGGCTGCCTCCTGCATGATTGAGCCCACAACCCGGGCATGTGCCCTTGACCAGAATTGAACCCAGGACCTTTCAGCCCGCAGGTGATGCTCTATCCACTGAGCCAAACCAACTAGGGCAGTGGTGGTTTTTTTTTTTAACCTTGGTGTTGACTTCTTAGGCAAACACAGAATCAGACTACCCTTGGAGATAGATCAGCAGGCGTCTGCCTGGAGGCCGGGTAGGTGAAAATGCTCTCCTTCAACTTTTCTAGGTTTAGAGAGTGTAACTGCCACCTGCCCTTCTGTCCTCACCTTTAATTCCAGTGATTTGTGTTTGCCCCTGTGTCTCCATTAGAAGGTAGCTTCCTCCAGGAGAGAACCTGTTTTCTTATTCATCTTCATTTCCCTTCACATCGTCAAATGGTACACAGCATATGCCAGAGCTCAACCAACGTTTGGAATCAGTCAAGCAGGCCTGGCCAGAGTGGTAGCTGGCTTTGTGGAAGTCTTTCAACTCTGTGTGCCAGCTCTCACAACAACAGCAACAACAACAACAGGAGTTCCCTGTGGCAACCATGAAAGGCAACTCCCCTGAGAGCCAGTGACAACAAGAGAAAGGGCAAGATGTCCAACGGTGCCAGGGAACAGCTCCGAGGAACTGTATCCAGAACAGACTATTGGAGAACACCCACATTCAACAGCAGTGTCTCCGACTGTCAGCACTCAGCAGATGGCCTCCGAGAGACCTTGCCCCACCCCGTGTCTCCCAGTGAGTGAGCAAGGGGAGCCTCTGTCCCGGGCCCAAGCCTGTAAACTTGAGAGGTTCGCTGACATCAGGATTGCTGGGAGACTGAGCAGACGTACTAGGAATGCCTGCGCTCTTCCCTACTGCCTATTTTGGCCATCTCCCTGCTTTTAGACTCTTCAGTGGAGAGGTCAGAGGCTTGAACCAAGCCAAAGATACAGGAGAAAGATCTGGAATCTACTTCAATGGGTAGGGCCAATCAAAAGGGGAGTACACAGAAAGGAATGTTCAGAACACAAGCTTTTTGCAAGAATCTGGAGTCATAAAGGGGCCAAGGCTGCCTACTTGGTTAACCCCTGAACACTGGTAGGAGCATCATTTAATGTATGCATGTTGGAGAGAGGAAGGATATGGTAAAAGTGATATTTTGAGTGAGTGGACTTGACAGTCTAGTTCTCTGGTTGGCCTTCAGTGAAGAGAATCAGTAACTAAAGCTTGACTTCCCTGATCAGCTCTACCTTTCTCCCCCAGCGTCATCCAGAGATCTTCCAGGGAGAGGCTGCGGGCATAATCAGCTCCATCCAGTGATCCTGAGATTCCTTCCATCCTGCATAAAGGAACTAGGGAAGGTAAGCCTGGAAAGGGAGGGCTTAGTTCTTGTCCCTTCTCAGTGTGGCAGCTGGAAAAATTCTGCTCCCCGGGACCCTCTTCCTTCTGCTTGTCCCCTGAAGGTGTGTAAAGCCCTCCCCTGCAGGAGAGGAGAGGAATTTTTCACACTTTTCTTTCCCTGTGGTTTGCTGTGCGCAGCTGTCAGGTAGCACCCACAGGCAGTGAGGCATCCATTCCTGGGCTTTGAGCTCTGCAGTGACCCTTGCCCCAAAGGTTCTGCGGGTAACTGCCCTCCTCTAAGTCTTGGCTGCTCTCACTGGTAGGGCTTCCAATCTTCTCTTTTACTAGTTCCAAGCACACCATGCTGTTATCAGCAGGGGACTCCCAGGCATCTGGAAGCTCTGCATGAGAGAGGAACCACTGTTGTTGCTGCGGCTGCCTGGACCCACAGCAGAGAGCCAAGAAAAATCCTCTCACACCGTGTGCACTGATTTCCCCCAGACTGACACTGCATGGAGTCTGCAGAGCCACACAAATCCTCCAAGCAGTGTGTCTCCAGTAGCTACGGAAGCAGTGTTACCGTTCATTTTCTGTAGACGGGCGAAAACCGATGGCAACAGTCTGTTTCTGAAGGTGGAGAGCCAGTCAGCAACACCTTCAGAAAGGAGGAGGCAGTTCCACCAGAGGGGTCCTGTCTCCTGCCACTGTCATTACTGTGGGGCCTCAGTGAGAGGGCTCCCCTCCCAGAACCTGAGATTAAAGTGCCCTTTTATACCTCAACCTTAAAGCCAATACATAATGGATCAAAGTATATTGTCAGAATCTTCATGAAAAGGAAATATGCTGTCACCTAAAAAAAAGTTATCCTAAGCGCAAGAAAGAACATATCTGAGTCACAGCTGGTCAGCCCTGAAAATTTGGGGAGAAAGAGCAGCTGAGATACAAATCTGGTGTTTAACCAAGAGTTTTAGGTCAGAGGTTGCACTGGCCTGTTCAGCGCTGGAGACAGGTAACGTGCTGCTTTGGAGGTGGTTGAGTTTGCCTCTCTCAAGCGTTCAAAGCATAAAACAGACTCCCTTGTTTCTCATCCCACGCTCTGCAAGCAACCTACTCTTACCATCTGATGAACAAGTGCTGGTCACAGGCCATGAATGTGTTGGCCCTTGGCCATTATATTTCTTTCTATTTCTATTCATAAATTTTATTATGAGTCATAACTGGTAGCCTAGTTTTGAATACCAGTCTGTGGGAGCTTGAGTTCGCTGTGGGAGCTGAATCCACCGTCTGTGTGTTTACAGATTGGATTTCTGAGCCTATAGGACTGAGGACCAGAACCTCACCTGATGAATCACCAAGGGAAGACCATACCATGGAGGACCTCCTGGGGTCTCTGGAAATTCCCTGACTGGCTGGTGGTCAGTCTCCTTCCTACTCAGACTTGTAAAGTTATCAGACTTAGTGAGGGTTCTGTCTATATTCAGGGACTGACAGGATAGAATTGTGTTTTGCTGGAAGCCGATCCACCCTTGCTGCTTGATGCAGTCGTTGCAGGGAAGAAACATCTGCACAGCTTATGTTTCAAGGGCCTGGCATATATGACATATGTTTGCTCCCCCTCTTAAGCGCTATGTGTTTTAACCAGGACCACCTTCCCTGAGAAAGGTTGTTTTCCCAGGTTAGGGGTTAACAGGACTAAGGAAGAGAATAAATCAGTAAATCCTCCTAGTGTTACAGAAATACCATGTACTACTTATGAAGAACTTGGACTAAGACTGTTGGAAATAAATTTGGGACTTGTTGGGCCTGCATCCCCAGGGGTCTGCCCACCAGGGAAAGCACCAAAGCCTATACCCCTGGAGACCCACTGACACAGGGCAGCCCAGGGAAGGCAAGCAGTGAGGCTGGGAGGACATAATCTTTACTGGGTAGGATAAACACCTTCAGTCACTTCCTTGTAGCCTATCAGTAGAGCAGTGACCTTGGAATAGCCCTTGTAATGAAACACAGAGATTAACCTAGACAAGATTAAAATCAACAGAACTAGATAGAGACAGGATTTTTGGCAAAGGTCAGATAAGAAACAAGGAACTGTAGAACGTTACCTAAAACATACCATGATGTGATTATAGAGGCATGCTTATAGGATCAAATGGTATAAATATAGATGTAATAGGACAATAAAGAGAACCATGATGATCACCTGAACACTGCCCTCATGTCCTTCCTTCTTCGCTGACTCCATCCACACCTTTGGGAACCCCTGGACCTGCTGGGGCTGGACCCCAACAGTGTTTGAGATCCTGGGTTGGAGTCAGATTTGTGTACTAGTATATCTTTCTTTAGTTGTTAACTTAAGCCAATTGCCTAATCTTTCTGTGATTTTCTCATCTGTGATTTGGGGAAAATAAAAGTGTCTCCTTCATAGCATTGTTAGAAGAAATGAGGCAGCATGTTAAGTCTTCATGTGGTGGGTAACATAAAATGATGCTTAATACACAGTAGTTGCTCTTATTTTTAGAGCTCTTACTAGATGCTAGGCACTGTGCATTGATATATTTGCACCAAGTCAAATAGCTGGCAAGTGGTAGAACCTGGAGTTGAGCCAGGCCGAAGTTAATGTATTTGACTACTAGGTTAAACTGTCTCTGATGGTTTAACAAACATGGCAAAACCTGCACTTCCCAAATGTCTCTTCCCCTTTAAAGGAATACGTTTGGAAGACTGTATACTTATTCCTAAGTCTGTTTGGAATTCCACTTTTGGGCTTACCTGAGGAAGTGATATATTTTTTAAACATTCTTAACAAGGACAAATCTTTGCATAAAGAGAAGATTTAATCTTTCTTAATAACCAAAACTTATTCTGTGCTAAGCTCAATAAATAAAGTGGAGAATTGTGTGGTATAGAAAGCAATTTCAGGTTTTTGTTGTTGTTTTTTTAAAATGTATTTTTATTGATTTCAGAGAGGAAGGGAGAGGGAGAGAGAGATTGAAACATCAAAGATAAGAATCATTCATCAGCTGCTTCCTGCATGTCCTCCACAGGGGAGTGAGCCCGCAACTTGGGCATGTGCCCTGACCTGGAATGGAACTGTGACCTCCTGGTTCATAGGTCAACGCTCAACCACTGAGCCATGCCGGTTGGGTGTACAATTTCAGTTTGACAGAATTAGCAAATACTTTATTGTCACAAAGCATTTTCTGTTGTTTCTGATGTTCCTATCATGTTGGTCTTGTATGGGATAAAGTAAGGAAATATGTATTGTTATTAGTAAATTAGGTTAAATATAAATAGGTTAAATTATTGTAACTTAACAACTAATTAGTGGACTAAAATAAACATAAAGATTACCAATGAAAGCCTTGTCCTTTGAACAGTTCTTTCATTGACATGAAAGTATGCTTATCAAACCTTTGAATCAAAGTGGGAAATGGGTGATTTCTAAAAAAGGGGGGGACATTAAGTTTAATAGAATTAAATGTAAGATCCTTCTCTTCAAGCTAGAAAATAACTGAATAACTATATGTTCAGGATAAGCAATAAAGCCTAAGAGAAGCAAAGAGAAAAATGCTTGGATGTTTTAGTAGATAGAAACTTAATTTGAGTTAATGACTGCCAAGAAAATTACTAAGATATCAAGCTGAATTAAAGGAAGCACAGATTCTAGAACAAAGGTGACACATCCACTCTACTCTGGTGATTATAATTCTAGAAACTGATTTAAGAGGGATATGGTCAAACAACTGTATTCAGAAGAGAGTAGCCCGGCCAGCGTGGCTCAGTGGTTGAGTGTCTACCTATGAACCAGGAGGTCATGGTTCAATTCCTGTCAGGGCACATGACCAAGTTGTGGGCTCGATCCCTAGTGTGGGGCGTGCAGGAGGCAGCAGATTAATGATTCTCTCTCATCATTGATGTTTCTCTCTCTCCTCTCTGAAATCAATATATATAGAGGAAGAAGAGAGTAATCATGATGGTAAAAGAATATGAGAAATGTTGAAGAATTAGGTATGTTGTTTGAAGATGAAAGTTGGGGCACATGATTAATTTCTTTAAATAATGTGCAGTAGCATGGGGAAAGGATTCAATTCATTCCATATAGCACCAAGGGATAACATAAGAAGCTTCATTGAGCCAAACTGGCTAGGGCTTTTGAAAAAGATTTTTAGTTCAGAGTGCAAAAGAGTTGGACAATAGTGACAAAACTAAAAATGAAATGAGGTTTTAGGATAAAGAGTTTCCCCATCACTTGAGGTGCTCCTGCAGAAACAGAAACTGAACAACTCTGTCTTTCTCCCCAAGAGAGGACTTATGCTTCTGCCCCGATTTTCCCAGGACTGAGGGGTACCTTGGGGGACTTACAGTTAAACCTGAGAAAAGTCCCAAGCAAACTGTGATGAGTTGATCAGCCCAAAGGAGAGGAAGTTTGCAATAAAGTGGGTCCTGAGAGGCTTGGTTGAGGGAAACAAAAGATATACAGGCAATCCAACCTTCACTGAACCAATATGTGAATAATCGAAGGTGTTGTCTTATATATAGGGTGGGGCAAAAGTAGGTTTACAGTTGTTTGTATGGAGAATAACACAATAATTAATAAATAATAATACAAGAATAAACTCTACTTCGTGTACTCACAATTATAAACTTACTTCCCCTTCACGGTATAAATAAAATTTCTAAATATTTGAAATTTACTCTTTTTAAAAAAAATTATTGATTGATTTTTCAAGAGAGAGGAAGGGGCGGGGAGAGAGAGAGAGAGATACATTGATTTGTTGTTCTACTTATGTATGCATTCATCGATTGATTCTTGTATGTGCCAAGAATCAACCAGGGATCAAACCCACAACCTTGGTATTTGGTGACAATGCTCTAACCAACTAAGCTACCTGGCCAGGATTTGAAGCTTACTCTCTAAATGTATACATAGTAGATTTAAATAGTAGATCTAAAACATATTACATAGTTCCCTGTGCTCTTTATCAGGCAATGAGAAGTACAGATTTGTCTTTTTTTAAAAATCAGCAAAACATTAGAATTGGAATATAGGGTAATAAAGCAAAATAGTTAAGACTTAAGTATTGATAGAGGTGGGTTTGAACTTGCTTCTGTCAATCAGAGCATGTAAGGTTACTTAATCTATATCTTTGTTTTCTCAACTGTAAATTTGGGATAATATTCATACCTGCTACATAGAATAGAGCCCAGTAGACCATAATAAGTTCTCAATAAGTGGTATTTTATCATTGTTAATATCCAACGAAGTTACTGTTGGAGCTAAGTAGCTCCAGCCAAGTTGCATGGTTTTCTAGATCATCTGAATCAGCTGTGGGCAAACTACGGCCCAAGGGCCGGATCCGGCCCGTTTGAAATGAATAAAACTAAAAAAAAAAAAAAAAGACCGTACCCTTTTATGTAATGATGTTTACTTTGAATTTATATTAGTTCACACAAACACTCCATGCATGCTTTTGTTCCGGCCCTCCGGTCCAGTTTAAGAACCCATTGTGGCCCTCGAGTCAAAAAGTTTGCCCACCCCTGGAATAGACTCTGCAGTCTGCTATCAGTATCTCTGCTCAGGACACAATCTCTTTATTTTAAACACAATTGAATGTCTGTGTGAGGGCACTTCAGCCTCCTAAGGAGCAAAGTGCATGTACTTTTTGATGGCTATTGATTCATTTATATCTAGTCCCTGAACTGTTTTCCAAATACTCAGGAGTTCTGGAAACATTACTGAACTATAAGTGTGGCATTACAAAAATCAATCTGCCAATTTTACCAACAGTTTGAAGTTAAAATAACCATTTTCAAACATAATTTTACAAAAGGCTCTTCTCTTTGTTCTACCACCCATTTTCTCTCCCTAAAAAGTCCTTATTCTTTCTTAAGGGTCCTCAAATACTAAAGAAGTACTTGAACAAACTGTGCGTCTGAACTGGATTAGTTTTCTCGAGGAAGCCCAGGAAAGGAACATTCCTAAATGTAAGAATGAGACTTTTTTTTTTCTGCAAAAAACTTTTATTGTTTCATTTGGTCCAATGCATGGGAGAGGGCTTCAGGATGGTTAAAAGAATGGCTAGTAGTTTCGGGGGAGAGACTCAGGTAAAAACCAGACACCAGGGGAATGCAGAGGGGCCTCTCAAAGGCTCCTGGGCTCCAAAGGCTCCTAGTCCTGCTTGAGGGTGAGCCTTTGAAGAGATTCACCCAGGCCAGCCGGGGCCAGCCTGCCTGTGGATGTTAGTCAGGTGGTTGCCCATCTTCTTGATGAGTTTCACCTCATCAGGAAGTGGTTCTCCAGGAAGTCACAGAGATGAGGGTCTACTTGGGTAGAGCCCAGGGCATGCAGCTCTAGAAGGGCCTGGTTCAGGTTCTTCTCCAAGTACGAGACTTTTAAGCTAGTAATTATTTTTCCTTTATAACTCCACCCTTGACCCTATATTGAAAAAGCAGTAGATAAATGTGAGCAAGAATCACAAGAATGCTCCAAGTTAATATAGGAATGTGGAGGCACGCTTAACATGGCACTATTTACTTTCCCTATCCTTTTCTACCTGCAGCTCTAACCATTGCAACCCAAATCTGTAGGTCACTACTCAACCAGCTGCATTCCTCACTTCAGGTCTGGGCGAAGATTAGTCATTGTTCTCTTAAGTACAGCCCTGAGGTGTCCTCTGGGAGATAGGAAGTACTTCAGAAGAGCAGATAAAGCCATGCTTACTGGCATCGTTCAGGTGTCTGTTTGAAAGATGCGGAGTTTCAAAAAAAATCTCTTCAGTCCAAAGTTAACCTATTTGAAGCCACTGGGAGTTGGCCTTCTGTCTAAAGGTTTAACTGTAAGCAAACAATCTAAAAAAAATTTAAAGACCTTGTTTTTGATCAGACTGTTCAAAGAAAGACTTTTGTGGGTAAAAGTTCACTAGGCTGAAACAATAGAAACATTTGTGAATGGAATACGGCCTTCACTCTTTCTTTTAGGTTTAATTTTATTTAATATGGAAAATTGAAGATCCCATACAAACCAAATTTATGTAATATTTTCTTTAGTGTTTTCAGATTTTCTAAGTAACCATAGCATTTTAAAAACAATTAAAGTATAGTTGACATACAATGGTCTTCACTCTTAAAGTAGAGGTCTCAGTTCCCCTTTGCTAGCCTCCTTCATGGGAGAACATGGACACAGTTTGGTTCACCTCTCAGAATGTTTTCCAAGTTGATCAGTGATATTAGGAGAGTCATAGAAGATATTGTGCCGTTGGGCATTTACCTAGGTCTAGGAAAAGCTGGGGACAAATTTCAGAAGGGTTGATCTTTACTTGACAAACAACCTCTTGAATCATTTGGCCAAAGCTCACTTAATGATTAAAAGGCAAAAGGAAAAAAGTAGCAGGAATTTTTTCACTCCCATGGCTCTGTATCAATCCCATTGTAGATTACTATAAAAACCACCCAGAACTTAAAAAGAAAAGATAAACCAGTCTGACCCTAATTCAAACCTTACTTTTTAATATTTAAGTGATAGATCTGAATCCTTTAATGAGCTTAATGAATTACTATTTCAAGAATGTGAAAGTAATTGCATGTCCATGAGTTTGCCTATGTGAAGTGCAGAAATTTTTCACTTTGTGAAATATATGATTATTTTAGCTATAGCCCCGTAAGCTCTGTTAACAGTAATGTACAAAGCTGTTTTAGGCTGAGGGAAGTTGAAGAACAGTCTTCTTCCACCCCTCTTATGACATCTTACCAATGTAATAAGTTATATCCTCTGTATGATTTTAATGCACATCAAAAGAACAGGGCTTATCACAATTAATGCTAGAATTATCCTGACCTCCTTACTGTCGTGTAAGTGGAGAAAACAGGTGAGGCATAATGGTTTATGTCCCTTGTGAGTTGTCCCCTTCCTACTTGGAAATTATATGCTTTTCCTAGGTGCCTGCTGCATCATCTGCTCTTCACTGACCATTTGCTCCATCAGGGATCATATGCTCTTTACAGCTATGTAAGCTGTCTTTCTAGAAGTCCCATCAATACTCCATTTAATTTCATTAAATAGAAACGTAGATTCATGACCAATAGAATTGCTGCTTCAAGAGCAAAGTCCATATTTCCACTCTAAAATTTCTCATGTCAGTGTGATTTCAGCCTGCTGAACCCACAAAAGTCTATAGAAAGGAGGCCAGCAAAATTAAATGCCCTACACACACCCTCAACCATAAGAGGAAGACAGGGGTTAGAGAACAAAATGAGATTGGTAATACTGATTGACCAAGTTATATATTTTTCCACATCCTAGTTTTAGTATTTCAATGATAATCGTGCTAAATGACCTTTCTGATAGTCCCAGGAAAGCTAACAAGATGTTATACCCTTCCAAGGAAATGGCCTTGTAGATAACCCAATGTATAGTCTTTCTACCCTACTCTCAGGTCTAAGAGCTCTGCCATGGGGCTGTCCATCTCCCTTTGGGAAGTTCTAGTTGGTTTCATTTTAGGAACTGTCTCTTGGTGCTTCCAGCAGGTCATTCTCTCAGTGTGACTTATCCAGTCAAGAAAACTCAAATGGGCCCTGGCCAGGTGGCTTAGTTGGTTAGACTGTTGTCCCGATATACAAGGTTGCAGGTTCAATCCCCAGTCAGGTCACATTCAAGAATCTACCAAGAACAAGTGGCACAGGTTACAGAAAAGGTATTCTAGTACAGCAATTATTTCTCAATTACTCAAGATTGATTTATTTGGTTGTGAGACTCTGCCTATAACTTTTTCTCTCTTTGTCCTTCCTTAATACTCTTAATATGAAGCATTAGTATTGGGACACCCAACCTATGAAGACAATGGAAACAGAGGAGTTATCAGTTACAACCGAGCAGATCAATAGAACTGATCAAACTCTTAGCCTGGCCAGCTTGGCTCAGTGGTTGAGTGTCAGCCTATGAACCAGGAGGTCACGGTTTGATTACTGGTCAGGGCACATGCCCAGGTTGCAGACTTGATCCCCAGTGCGGGATGTGCAGGAGGCAGCTGATCAGTGATTCTCTGTCATCATAGATGTTTCTTTCTCTCTCCCCCTCTCCCTTCCTCTCTGAAATCAATAAAAATATATTTTAAAACAAACACAACTAAACAAAAAAGCCTCTTAAGTCTCCTATACTCTCTACCAAAGTAGAGCTTTGCCTCAAATCTCTCTAATTAAACTTGACCACCATAAACATGTTCAAAAATCTGTGACCAACATTAACTCTGATTCCATCAGAACTATACTATCGAATATTTATCTCTTATATCCTCTCTCAGACCTTGCTGTCACTGCTATTGAGAAAATCAGCTTCGCCCATACAAAAAACTTCACTGGATTGCGGCTTTGGGGAGTTTGAACTAAGTTTCATCCAGTCTTTAGTTGTGTTAAAATCTCATTATACAAACCAAGAATGTTTAATGACTTATAGCCATTTCCTTGCATTTGCTGATACTGTCAAATCGCAGATGAACTTTGTGATTTCCAGTTCCATCAGTGACTCGTTCACAGGACCATGATATCTACTTATCTGACAGGACTAAAAACCTCAGAATGGACTGATAGTGCGACTGTGGTCCTTACAACAGATCCCTACTTTGAAGGGCTAAAATCAATTTTACCTTTCTGTCAAGGATGTGTTATGGAAGTACATAATAGTGCATCACTTTCCTCGAACTTTAAAGAAGTACCAAGCAGTGCCATAAACAAATTATCCCAGCAGTGTAAGCAGACTATAGAGACTCTCTCAACAACTATGCCAACTGTGGCTGTGGAAATAAGCTCAGTAAATAAAGTATACGTCTTTCCTGAGATTGACTTGACTTAGAATCTGGTGTTACTGAGCAGTTGATCAAGATGAGAGCTGAGAAAGGAGACATTCACTCCTTTCATATTGATCTCAGCTGCACATTGTGTTTGTTGCTGAATATATTTGGGGGCATCTACATAAGCACGGGGAACTCATGGCTTCTGTGCAAGATCTCATCACCAAGACTTGCCAGCTACTGCTCTATTGTGACTTGGCCAATGGAGTTCAAGTAGTGTGACTTCCAAGATATTTCCTTAGATGCATCATATATTCCCTTAGATCTAAATCCAGATATCAACAATCTAGTATCCCCCAAGTCCATAACAGAGTCAAGGACCCACTGGATATTTGACTTTAACATTGTGGCATACAGAGAAAAGCACAAGCAACCCAAACAACATCTAGCAAAACATGGCCTCAAATGTCTTTTTTTTTCTTTTTTTTATTTATTTTATTGATATTTTACAGAGAGGAAGGGAGAGAGAGAGCTAGAAACATCGATGAGAGAGAAACATCCATCAGCTGCCTCCTGCACACCTCCCACTGGGGATGTGCCCGCAACCCAGGTACATGCCCTTGACCGGAATCGAACTTGGGACCCTTCAGTCCGCAGGCCGACGCTCTATCCACTGAGCCAAACCGGTTTCGGCTGGCCTCAAATGTCTTGTCAAAGCTTTGGTTGATGGTCATTTGGATAATGTTCCCGCAGTGTTGGTTCCATTTGCGCAGGGAAATTGGACTCTGAAATGCATATCACAGTCTGTTTCCTAAGGAGAAAGAACTCAAAAGGGAAATACTTTAGTGTTCAGTCATTACACCAGTAAGTATATCGAGGTAGTGGAGATGAATATCAAAAAACATATCATGCCACTAATCATTGTTTAATGACAATGACTTCTACCCAGTTAAATCATGCTCTTGAAAAACTACCTCATGTTGCCAGAAGACAGGATAAGTTTGTTATTAGTCTAGATTACTCATCATGGTGTAATTACTTTAGACCAGAGGTCTAGTATGCTTTGGGTGCAGAAATGGATGTTCTTGGATGTGGTGAATTCTTTAAGACAGGGAACCTTACGCTGAGGTATACCACATCCTGTATAATCAAAGCCTAATATGCTAAGTGTCCGGTTGTCCATTCAACCAATCAAAGCATAATATACTAATGATATGCTAAGGCTGCTCAACTGCTTGCTAGGATGTGCACTGACCTTCAGGGGGCAGATGCTCCGACCAGTAGGTTAGCTTGCTGCTGGGGTCCGGCCAATTGAGACTGAGTGAGATGGGCTGGACATCCTCTGGAGCCCTTCTGCAGTCCCTCCCTGGCTAGGCAACCTCCCGCGTCCCTCCCCAGCCCCAGTCTTGCACTGGTGGGAGTCTCTCGGCCTGGCCTGAGCCCTCTCTCAATCTGGGACACCTTCAGTGATGTTGGAGAGCCAGTTTCAGCCCAATCCCACAGGCCAGGCTGAGGGACCCCATTGGTGCACGAATTCGTGCACCTTTAGTTTATTATACAAGACAAGTTCAACCCTCTCTGTCAGTTACCTGATAGGTTGCCCATGGAGCACATGAGAACCTGTGTACATGGCTTTGCTGGAGAAGGGATGAGGCAAAAATTATGGACTACAATGGCCTCTTGCTCAGAACTATAGCTCTTGAAGATGTTGGGGTCAAGGGTGTTATTCTTGACCAGGGTGACAACTGAACAACAGTTGTTACCTGTGCATGGAGTCCAAGCACTTGATACTTGAATTTGTTTCCGTAACTATGCCTTTTCTTTTTCAACATTTTTTATTTTTTAATTTAGAGAGAGAGAAACATTGGTTTGCTGCTCCACCCATGCATGCGTTCATTGGTTACTTCCTATATGTGCCCTGACCAGGGATCAAACCCGCAACCTTGGCATATTGGAATGATGCTCCAACCAGCTGAGCTACCCAACCAGGGCAGTAAGCTGTGCCTTTTCAGTATTTGTAGGATGGAGCTGTCTGTCAAATACTTTCTTCACAATATTAAGAAATAGGCATGTAACAACCATGAGGATATAGCAAACCAAACAACCACTTGATAGCTGAAAAAATACAAAGTACATATTCTGGGAGCCCCCAAATGGCCAGAGAATCCCTCCATAAAACAAAGAAAATACAAAATGGAATGTAATAGACCTCCAAGTACAAGATGGTTGATCCAGGTCCCAAAATGAATTTCTAAAAGCCATCTTTACAGTGACTATAATAACCATGACTATAGGATATAGGATCCATAGATATAGGATATAGAAAATAGGATCCATGAAACCCAGAAGCGTCCAATAAGGAAAAGTTTTAATTCTTAGTTGATGGTTTTTACTAATGTCTCAATAGAGAGTGGGCTTGTTCTGTAATCTGTAATACATGTGGATCTATACGCTGTTCCAGACTATATACAGAATAGGTAGGGAAGTAAAACAAATATTGTATAAAGTCATACAGTGTTTGTTGAGAAAGTAAACAGTAGAACTGATATAAAAATTGGGGTGTGATAAAGCACACATCCTTATCTTAAACAATACTGTACAAGGGTAGCTAGTCTAATACAATAAAAATGACCAGGAACAAAAAGCAACGTGGAGAGAAATTTAAATCGAGTTATTGCATAGTCATTATTTCTTGAAGCTTGTCTTCCTTCTTAACCCATGATTCCTATCCAACATGTGTATCATGCTTACATCATTAGCACCGTCACCAACAGCCAATGTTATAGGTTTCTCAGGTGAGATTTTTATCAGCTTTATTTCCCTGGCTTTCTGCAGTGGTGCCATATGACAGTGCAATACAGCTAAACAGATTCTGCAAATATCCATAGTTTTTTATGCTTCCTGAGTGCAAGAGATAGGTTGGTCCCATCTACCACCAGTCCATGCTGAATCACAGGACCCTCTAATTCTTCTGACAAGCTGCCCTCAGCTATTCAGCACACCCACTGTCTAATTTCTGATTTATAAGTTCAACCATATTCATGGTTTTGTGAAAATGCCCACATGATAAACTCACACTAACAGCTGTTTCATGTTTATCTCCAGTAAGAACCCTATACTTTGATACCAGCCGTTCTCAATGCTTCACTAGTTTCTTGAACTTTATCTTGTAGTCTGTCTTCTATTGCTGGAGCTCCAAGTAATATCATGGCTTTCTCTATTAACTGGAAGACATTTGCCATTTTCTCTTCCCATTCCTACAAGGCAGTCCTGGCTTCAAATAGACATCTATCTATTACCTCATACTCTTTAGATGTCAACTATAGGAGGTCATGCACAGGGTTCTTAGCCCTTTCAAAGCAAATTCATTTACATGAATTCTGTTTTTTTTAAATTTGTTCTCCTATACATTTAGGGAGAATTCATGATTCAGCTCCTTTAGCAAATAAAAACTTCCACCTAAAGGTGCCTGAACAATTACATGCATTCTCCTATGATCTGAATCAAATTCCAGTCTTCCAAGTGTTTTTGCAGTGTTCCAGTTTTCCAGTTGTTTTAACTTTTTTTTTCCCTTTGGAACAAAATCCCACACAGTGTACTTAAATGATCCAGTTATCTATAAATTTCTGAGGTGTGTAAAGGCCATTCTGAGGAAACCTGTTGGCTCTGTAAATAGTTCTTGTCTCACTTTGATGTGGGATCGAACCTGCAACCTTGGTGTCTCCTGAAGATGCTCTAACCAATTGAGCTGCCTGGCCAGGGCTCATTTAATAATTTCTAATTTCCTTATGTTATGCCACCAAACATTTTGATACGTTTAACATTTTTTTTTCAGAGGAGAGCATAAACACAGCCCCCCACTACCACAAATGATGCAGTTGAGTTTCCCAACTTGGGGAAATTGTGGGGATCAGCACAACTGGAGTGCAATGGATAAACCTCGCTCTGGGGAGACCACCTTTGTGACCATGGCATCTCCCTTGCTAGGTAAGTATTCAACTGATATTTTTTGAACACCTACTATGAGGCAGGCAGAGTCAAACAGGAAATGAAGCGATAAACAAAACAAAGCTCCAGCTCTCATGAAGCCTGTGTTCTAGTAAAGGAAACTATTTCAGTAACCACAGTAGACAGCCTGTTGTCACTGTCTATAGTCTGAAGATTTAATATACTCTGGCTTTAATTCGGAATTACCTGTCTTGCAATGTACACTTTCATGTAATCAGGAGATTTTATCTCAACTGCATGTTATTAAAGCACCAACTTAGTAATAAGATGTTCAAATGTAACAAGTCTGTGACTAGTTTGCTCAATAGGCAAGGAAGGGCATAATGACATCAAAGTCATTAACTCTTGGGCTTATTCTATGGACAAATTAGTTAATACCCTTCAGGCTCATACCCACAGACTAATTTACTAACCTGGCCAGTCTTCCTTCAGATGCATGCAGTTGGAAACAAGAGAAGTCAGGCAATGATAGGTTACCTGTCTACTAGCACTATTGGAAAAACAGTTTAGCATCCACACCCAGATGCTGGTATTCTAAGAAGCTTGTGAGACAATAGTGTCATTGTGATCAAGTGTGGCCAGGGCAGTCTTCACACTGAAAGCTCTCCAGGCTTCCTGTGTCTCCACCAGCCAGGAAAATCATGAGGGAGTTCTTTACCTTGGATGATTTCCTTGGGATGGGATTGTAGTCCTTTCATTTCTGTGCTGCTTCTGCGGTATAGTATTCAAGAGTTCCCTGAATTCAACAGTTAATTCAGATCATTTAAGAGAATAACAAGCCCTAGTCAGTGTGGCTCAGTTGATTGAAGCATTGCCTTGTGCATGGAAAGGTTGCACGTTCAATTCCTGATTGGGGTACATACCCAGGTTGCAGTTTCAGTCCCTTGTCTGGATGCATAAGGGAGGCAACCGATTGATGTTTCTCTCTCACATCGATGTTTCTGACTCTCTCCCTCTTCCCTCCCCTGTCTCTAAAGTTGATAAAAATGTATCCTCTGGTGAGAATTAAAAAAATAATGATAAT
Organism: Myotis yumanensis; assembly: GCF_028538775.1. Classification (NCBI taxonomy): domain Eukaryota; kingdom Metazoa; phylum Chordata; class Mammalia; order Chiroptera; family Vespertilionidae; genus Myotis; species Myotis yumanensis. The sequence goes on from NW_027223768.1 coordinate 7,451,355, forward strand.
AAGAGAATGACAAATGTGTTGGGACAACTTGAGCATCATAATAAATAGTGTCAACGACAAATTATGACCCATTGAATAAAATAGGAATCTATGAGTCCATACTGGTATAAATAAGTAGCCAAACAAATTCATGGAGAAGAGAAACATTTTCCTTACAGTAGAATGCCAACTAAAAAATATAGAAGGGATTATAGAATTATAGTTGGATTATAGGATTATAGAATTATAAAATCACCATTTTCAATCATCACAGTAATAATTGACTCAGGCAAGAATCATTAATAGGTACTAAAGCTAGTGGATGAAGTTTGATGAGGAACAAAATGTTTACAGAGTCTCCCCACAAGCTACTTTTTAACAATAAAATGAAAAAAAATGATAATTTTATTTTTTTAAGAGTTTATTTGAGCTAAATGGATTAGATATTCTGGGAAGCGAGATCTCAAATGCTCCTCCCCTCCCCCCAAATTGTAATTTTAAAGTGCAGAAACCTGATGGGCACTATCTTACCCAAGTCATGAAAGCTAATTTTAACAGTAATGGGACAAATCAACTCCTGATACTGTGTGCGACACCACAGCGTCACTTCTGTGGTTTTCCTGCTACGAATGCATAACCTGAAGCCAATCATGAGGAAATAACAGACAGCCCAAGTTGAGAAACACTACAAAACACTGGCCTGTAACTCTTCAAATACACCAAGGTCATGAGAGGTGACAAAGTGTGGAAAAATCTATTCCAGGTTAATGGAGACTGAAACAATGTTACTCGACAACTGAATGCATGACATGATCTGTAATTTTCTTTTATTATTTTGGACATTATTGGGGAAATTGCAAAATTTGAATGAGGTCTGTAGTTTAGGTAATATTATTGAATCAGTATTGACGTAATTTTTATAATTATACTGTGGTTACGAAAGAGAATTGTCCTTGTTTTTAGGAAATACACACTGAAGCAGGGGGAGAGGGCATCATGTCTGCAGCTTATTCTCAAAGACAGAACATTTCAGAAAAATATATAAATAAATAGATACATACACTGAGAGAGTCTTTAAAGAGAGAGAGTGTACAAGCACACACTAGACATTGGCCTAAGTTGCTAGAAAAAAGAATTGAAAGTAACAAGCAGCTTATTCATGACTAATGTCAGAAGTTCTGAGAACATGCCTCCAAATGCTATTATTGGATACCCAGGGAAAATGTATGGTGTGAGTTAAGATAAGCAGCCCACATGGCAGGAAGTCTTAAATACCAGTGAGTCATTCCCTGTGTTTGAGAACACTCCTCTAACCCTAAGTCAGTTCAGCCCATACCAACTTCAATTCCACAGACTCCTCTACCAAAAATTGTTCCTTCCACTCTCCCTCACTCCCTCCTTCCCTCCCTCCCTCCCTCCCTTCCTCCCTTCCTTCCTTCCTTCCTTCCTTCCTTCCTTCCTTCCTTCCTTCCTTCCTTCCTTTCCTTTCTTCCTTCTTTCCTTCCTTCCTTTTGAGTATATTTATTAAAGCTGGAGACAGTGAAGCAAGAAAGGGTTTAGGATAGAAGAAATAACAGGAGAGAGCCTAGGCGGGGCTGCTTTCTCTCTCTAGAAATGCTCTAGGAAAGAAATGAGTCTAGGTGAGGCTGCTTTGGCTCACTGAGAAGTCAGAGAAAAGAGTACCTTGGAGACAGGTTCAGGGGGTTAGCCCAGGATGAGCTGTTGCTGCCCACTGCTCCCCTGGTTGTCAGTCCCTTAGAGTTTAGGAGGCATGCGCCTGTGGGGGAAGAGGAGGGGAACGGGAATGGCTGGAGCTTGCTCCCCGGAGGGAGAGGGCACCCAAAATTGTTTGTTTCTTTAACTTCACATTGAGTCATTGAGCTCACAAATTCCACCCAACTCTCCAAAATAGAATAATCCATTTTCTGATGAACAAGTTTAATCTAAATAAATCCAAACATTTTTCTAATGTAGGGATAAGATATTATCTAATATAGGGACATAAGTCAAAGCTGATGAAAAACCAGCATGATTGAACCACCGCCACCCTCTCTTTGCTTTGTTATTTCTATATCACTGTGGGCAGGAAGCAGCCATATTGAAATACAAATTTTACTTGTTTCTTCAAAAAACAAAAAACAGAAAAACAAATAAATGGTTTATTTTAAGAATGTACAGGAACTTATACTCTAAACGTCCAAAAATACATATTCTAGGGACTCTTATCACCGCAGGACCCCACTACAGCTTCTCTTTAATCTTTTAAACATCCTGTTACAGAGATTGTAGCTACATCTGTAGCAGGAAGCATAGTATAATAATAATTGATCAGACATCAAAAGCACCTGGGTGGTTCGTGCATGGACCTTTAGCCTCGTCTCCCACCAACACCATGTTCTTAGGGTTTTTTCCAACCACATGAATGTATTTTTTGTTTGTTTGTTTGTGCTTTTCCCTTGCCCCTGAGGAATTACTATGAATTTTTGCCAGATCAGGACTTTTTTCCAGGGAGAGACCATGAATATTAAGAAAGCAGACAAACAGCACCTGAAGGTAAAATGTAAACCTTTTTCAGGCCCACCCCTCTCTTTGATTTCGTTCTCCACATTGAATTAGATTAATTGGTGGAATTGCACGTCCTCAGTTTTGTATGAGGGAGAGACCCTTTACCTGACCTATGCCAGGAATTTCCTCTTGACTTTCACGGGATGAATTTAGAACTATCCTTCCCACCCAGTATTATAGCAAGAACCACACTGGTTGTCTTAAGAGGGCGGTGAATCTAATATATGTGTACCTTCAGCAAGTGTTTCTTGATCATAAAATGTTAGCTTTAGGGAGAGGTTTAAATAGCTTAACCTCTCGTCCAATACTGGCAGTTCTGACAAATGGTCACCAGCCAAGACTGTTATTTGTTATAAGAAGGAGCTCCCCATGGAGTCGGGCAGCCCATCTCAGTGCTGGACAGCTCTCATTGTAACATTTGCTTCTTGAGGTTCTTTGGCGCCTCAGAGAATGTCTACGCCTCTCCATGTCACAACGCTTCACACATTTGGTGGCTGGTAATGCATCCCAATAAGCTGTCACCAGGTCTTGCAATGATTTTTCAAATCACATCGAGTAATTAAATGCAGGAACACTTGAAAATTAACCACAGTTAACTCTGGAAGGTAAGATTATGGTTCTGTTTTTATTTTCCTCCTTCTATGTAAATTCTAATCTTACAATGAATATTTAGTAACAAGGACAACAGGAATTCTTTTTATTGAGTTTACTCTAGATGCCAGTCCTGGCCTGCGTATATAACTTTCCTACGGTAACCCCGAGAGATAGGAACTATAATTATTTCCTTTGTACACATGAAGAGACAAGAGGGATTAAGTAGTTGCCAAGGGTACCCAGCTAAGTCAGTGGCTGAAAAGAAATTGGAACCCAGCTTTCCTGATTCTTAACCATCCCTCTTATAACAAGAAAAACAATTATTTCTTTTTGTTTGTTTTAGTGTGGTGTCCCAAAATTGATACAGTATGTCCATTTGATGTGAACAGCGTAAAGTACACTGTAATGATTACAGTCTTTGATCTGGACACAGTACAATCTAATAATGCTCCTTGGACTGTGTTTGATTTTTCATCTGTGATAGATTACTGTCTCAGAGAGCTTTCAGAAAATCCTTTGGTTCTTGTTTTCTTTTTCCCCTTGACTCACTCCCTCTTCTCCCCTCCTCCTCTGTCACCCCACCAGCTCTTACACCTCTAGCAATCATTTTAGCGTCCTAGCTGTTAACACTTTTCTCCATGCTCATGTAATCATATGTAGACAAATCACAAATACATGCATATTCAATATAGATATTTTTGTCATTTGAAAAGTGACTACATTTTGCCTCTTTTAATTAAAACAATTTCTTGTGTAAAATCTCTCTAAATCAGCTGGTGGAGTAACAATTCATTCCTTAGTTTAATGGATCTTCTAAAATGTGGATGTACTATAATTTTTGCAGCTATTCCCCTATTGATGGGCATGCATAGTACTTACAGTTTGCGTGTTGTCACTTACAACGCTGCACTAATAAATATCCTTGTACATGTGTTTCACCATGTTTATACTTCAATAGTTTTATTGAAACTCATGGTTTTACTTCAATAGGATAGATTCTTAGAACTGAGATTGTTGGATCAAAGGGTATAAATGTTTTTAAAATAATAGATGTTGCCTGATTGCTTTCCATTATATATTACAATCGCAGTACATGAAAATACCCTTTCCCCCACATCCCTACAGTGTATTTAGCACCCCTTCTAGTTAAATCCCCATGTAACAAGAACTCCAGGAAAATACTTAAATATAATAAAGATTATTTACTATGAATCAACAGTAATTCTCATCCTAAATGACAAAATGGTAAAACTTTAATTCAAAATCAGAAACTACACATTGAGTTGTTAATTAAATACATCTCCCATGTCTTTTTTACTTTTAATTTTAAATTTATGTATAACACATATGTAAAAGTGTGTCCAAATCATAAGTACACAGATCAGTGAAATGCTGAAAATAAACACATCATATCACCACCACCCAGGTAAAAAAATAGACATTACCAGTACCCCAAAAGCCTTCATGCCCCCTCCCAATCATTGCTCCCTTTTTCCTTCCTCAAGAGGATAGTTTTGCAATACACAGAAATAGAATCATGGAGTATGTACTGTTTTGTATGTGTGTCTGGTTTATTTCCCTTGATGTTATTTTTGTGAAGTTTCTCCACATTGCACATAGCAATAGTTCCCTCATTTTTATTGCTGTACAATAGTTCATTTTATGAATAATATAAAATGAAATTAATTATCCATTCTATTTTAAAAAAATTTTTATTGACTTTAGAGAGGAAGGGAGAGGGAGAGAGAGATAGAAACATCAATGATGAGAGAGAATAATTGGCTGCTTTCTGCACTCCCCGTCCCCCCCCCCCCCCCCCCTGCCCCATTGGGGATCGAGCCTGCAACTGGGCATGTGCCCTGACCGGGAATTGAACTGTGACCTCCTGATTCATAGGTTGACGCTCAACAATTGAGCCACACTGGCTAGGACATTATATTTTTGATAGACTTTCATAAGTACACAAATCCATAAGTACACAGATTTCAACATGCTATTCACTTTGTAATTACTATGGGTTTTTTTTCATGCCTATAGATTTATCTCATTGTTTTCAAATGTTGCATAACATTTTACAAGATGAACTATATGAATATGTATCTTTGGGGGGGTAGTGGGCATTATGGGTGACTTTTCCTGCCTTTTATTTAGAACTGTATTAATGTTGCTGTGCTGTTGTGTAATTAATCTTTATTTAATTAAAAAAAGAAAGAAAGAAAAAGAACCATCCCTTAGGGTGTGGTTTGTAGTAATAAATTCAATAGGGTCCTCTGGGAGTCAGGAATGACTGAGAAGGGGCATTTGAATGTGCCTATTCAGGAGCAGATAATGGCCCCTAATTACAATTTCAACAGAGACCAAAGGCAAGTGAAGAAGTGAAGGCAACTGCCCGGGCAGATGTTGTTGGAGGAGTTTGCCAAAGACAAGTACGGACAGGGCAGAATCTTTAAAAGAGCAATCAAGTTGGACAAAGCCTTCCTTCGGTCTTGGAAAGGCACAGACAAAACAGGTGTAAACTCTACCCCCTCGGCTATTTCAATTGTAAATCTAAAGAGGACCAGATTAACAGTGGAGAGTTGGTAGCATCCTAAGAGAGCTTCTCCACTTTTTTCTTTACATTTCTTTCCAAAGGGAGTGAAGGCTGAGTCTTCATAAATTATGCTCTTGAGAGGTGAGAAACAGGGTAATTGGGGAAAGGAGAAAGCCATTCGATTGTAAATTCCTCACATTTCACCCATTAGCAAAACTTGTTTGTGTCAAGCTGGCTCTGTGAGAAAATGTGGGGCCATGGGAAAAATGAGGTCCTCTTCAAATCCTGAAGTCAGATTTGAGCAAACATGTCAAACTCGCAGCTTGAGGTCCAGTGGCCCTGAGTTTGACATGCTTGCCTTAGAGCTTCCCCAGAAGGCTGTTCGTTTTGAGGAATAGAGTGGAGAGAACACATCTCAGGAAAAGATGGCAGTTAGGCTGTTGAACAGAAATGCCTCTAGGTAAAACTGTTGAGTTTGACAGTTACCCTTTTCCTGTGTAGACCTGGAAGTAACGTTCCCATCTTTGCTTACTGTAAGGATTATCCCTCGCTGGGAGGAATTTCCTGTTAGGTCCAAGGGGAAGGTGGTGCCAGACCTGTGCAGATCTATTTTAGACAAAGCTTTGCATCTTTCCACACCTCTCAAATCAGACCATGTAAAGAGCACCTAGAAGCCTCACTGTTCAGGCTGAATCAAGGTCTTCTGGATCCTTCATGGGGGGTCAGGCTTGCTCGGGGTCAGAGGAGGGAGAGAAAGTGACTTTTCATATTATATCTTTTGAATTTTGTATTATGAACATTATTAAAAAAATTAGGTTGTTTTAAAGACTTGATTAAGGTCACGAAGAGAAATATTGGGTTTGTTCGCTGATCAGCATAGCCTCCTGGATTTACTTCATTTCAGACCCTATTTGTTCATTTGATTTGTGATTTCATAGTGTGTTTGAAGTTTTAGTTTAGGGACCTCTTCCGGCAAACCACACCCCCAATCCAAGTTAACAAATATCATCTAAATAAGTAAATTTATGTGTGTCATCTCTTTTTCTTCCACTGCACTTTTGTTTATCATCAGCAAACAAAACACCTTGTTAAACACACAAGCTTGAGATCTGAATCACAGGCAGATGTCAGCCCTGCTGTTTAGCAGCTCTGCAACCTTGCTGATCATGTAAAACATTTTTGGGGGTGGGGGTAGAAAAGGGGTCAGAAGATTTGACTTTGGGTGGTGGGCACATAATGCAATATATAGATGATGTATCATAGAATTGTATACTTGAAACCGATATAATCTTATTAATCAATGTTACTCAATTCATTTAATTTAGGAAAAATACTCTGGGATTCAGTTTCCCCATGTGGGGCTGTGGAAGGTGCACTCACAAGGTAAGGAATCAAAGGGTGTGGGTTCAGTTGGTTCTGCCACTTTGTTGCTGTCCGATCCTGGACATGCCTGGCCTGTAAGTGTCTGTTTCTAGAAAATGGAGATAAATCTTATTATCGGGGAGACTGGAAAAGAGAGATGAGAGATATGAGATGTTTCCAGGGCATATCAGCTGTCAAGTTGTGCTAGCGTCTGTCTTTTCTTTCCTCTCCACCTTCTCCTTTCTGTTTTGTTTTGTTTCCTTTTAACTTTGTAAAACCTGCCTGTTCCTGCGACCCCCTGCCTCTCAGAGTGCTTTGTAAACTGGTTGGTTCAGCACCAGGCAGACTTTGGACCCCAGGCTGTGAATTTCTCTGGCCTCTCTAAATTGCGCTTGAATGCCACCGGGGAGCTCTGTTTTTCTAGAAGGAATTTAATTAAGCTTTTCCAGCAGCTCCACCCAGCAGCATGCTGGGGCGGGGGCTTCCCTCCAAAAGTCCTCCCCGACTGTCACAAAGGGTTCAGCCTCAGGAGCCACCTGGGTGTTGCTTTGAGGAGCCACCGGGGTGCTGCCTTCCTCCCTCAGGACAAGAGCAGCAGCTCAGGCTTTTAAGACACACTGTTAAGACCCAATTCACACATGGAAGCCAAATTGGTGATGATGTTAATAATAGTAATAATGCTAATCATCATCATCATAATAAACCATACCTGCTGTTCACTCTGTGTGCTGTGATTTGGAAGAATCAGAATGCATTCAGCCCAGTACTTAATTGAATTATTAAAGACTAGAGGCCCAGTGCACAAAAACTCATGCACTAGGGGGCAGGGTCCCTCAGCTAGCCCTGACACCTAATCGCCCCTCTGCTGCTGGTTGCCGCTGCCCCCCGATCGATGTCCTCTCCCTCTGCCCGCTGGCACACACCTTGGCTGGCCTGGCGCCACCTGCTCGCCGACCAGTCGTTCCGCCGTTCGGTCGATTTGCATATTATGCTTTTATTATATAGGATTTTATTGCATGTCTATCTCCTCTCAAGTTTTACTTCTACAGGCACATTTGGTGTAAAATTAAAGTTCTGAAGGAAACACACTAAGAGATGGATAAAGAGAAGACAGTTAACCTAAAGACCAGGCATTTTAATTAGTTTAGAGATGAATCAGGAGGGGTTAAAAAAATGAGTCAGAGGTATAAGTGGAAGTTTAGAAGAATTCATTAGGATACTTACTTTAGCCACTCAGTCGATTTGTAACCTTTATTAAACAACCTACTCTCCCTGGGCCTCAGTTTTCCTGTCTTAAGATGAGAATTGGTGAAATAATAATCTAACACTTCTTAGCTCCAACTTTCCTAAGCCAGATGCTTACAAATTGAAACTCTTCTGGGTCAGCCCTGTCCTCTTCTGTGGACAAGGGGGAGGAGATTAAGGGTCCTAGTTTTGATAGAGCAACTAGCATATGCCAGGCACTGTGTGAGAGATTTTATGTACATTGATGCATATATTAACTCCTAGCACAGAATTGCTCTGTTAATTTGGCTAGTTGTCTTCAAACAGGTAGGCACACAAGCCAGGAGTACTGTCACAAGAAAACAAAGCAATAGACAAAGAAGTGTGTGTATAAATTTATATATATACATATATATTAATATCTTTATTGATTTCAGAGAGGAAGAGAGAGGGAGAGAGAGAAACATCAATGATGAGAGAGAATCATTGATCATCTGCCTCCTGCACACCCCCTACTGGGGGTTGAGCCCACAACCTAGGCATGTGCCCTTGACTGGAATCGAATCCAGAACCCTTCAGTCCGCAGGCTGATGCTCGATCCACTGAGCAAAATCAGCTAGGGCTATAAATTATACTTATAAATATGATTACTATAAATAATTTATACATATATAAATTATATATTTATGTGTGGTGCCTAATTTAAATTTTACATTAGGGGTGTAAATTTTTTATTTTTTATTATTTTTTAAAATACATTTTTATTGATTTTTAGAAAGAGAGGAAGGGAGAGGGAGAGAAACATTGATGTGAGAGAGAAACTTTGATCTGTTGCCTCCTGCACGTACCCTGACCTGCAGCCTGGGTATGTGCCCTGACCGGGAATTGAACCAGCAACCTTTTGGTACATGGAACAATGCTCAACAAACTGAGCTACATTGGCCAGGAAGTGTAAAATTTTTAAAAGAGAGTTGAGACATTATCTTAGACACTGGAAATAAAATAATCACAGTTAACCTGCCAAACATATTTTACTTGGGGGTAATTTAGAGTTCATAATATATCTAAATCAAGTTTCATGTATAAATTACAAGTGAGCAAAAAAGAAAAGAAAAGAAAAAAATATTACAGGTGAGCTGTTTCTCAATTCCTTCTGCCACCCCCCTTCCTTTCTTCATTCCTTCCTACTTAAAACATTTACACATGTAATTCATGCTCATGGTGAAATAGTCCAAGGATATAGAGCAAAGATTTCTGGGCCATTCTCCACCCTGCCCTTGTCCCAGCCCCCAACTCCTCACCTATTCTCTCACCCACCCAAGTCCTCTCACCAGAGAGAACCACAACTATCATCATTTTGATGTGTTCTGAGCCATTTTCAAAAGTTTCATTCTTGCTAACCTTAAGTTGTTACTTTAAGAAAAAAGAGACTGGGCCCAGATGGCATGGCTCAGTGGTTGAGTGTTGACCTATGAACCAGGAGGTTACAGTTCAATTTCCAGTCAGAGCACATGCCTGGGTTGCAGGCTCGATCCCCAGGGGTGAGGGTGGGGGACAGGGGGGAGAGATGTGCAGTATGCAGCTGATCAATGATTTTCTCACATCATTGATGTTTCTCTCTCTTCCTCTCTGAAATCAATAAAAAATATCCTATATAATAAAACCCTAATATGCAAGTTGACCAAACGTTGGAACAACCGGTCGCTATGACACGCACTGACCACTAGGGGGAGCCGCCGCTCACCCAGAAGTTGGGCTCATGGCTGGCAAGCGTAGCAGTGGTGGCAGGAGCCTCTCCTGCCTTCGCTGCAGGCGGGTGATAAGGAGTGAGCGGTCCGGGACTGCCCCAGACTGTGAGAGGGATGTCCAGCAGGCGGACAGCCCCCAAGGGTCCCAGACTGCGAGGGGGTGCAGGCTGGGCTGAGGCACCCCCCTACCCCCATCCCGAGTGCACGAATTTCATGCATTAGGCCTCTAGTGTGTGTGTGTGTGTGTGTGTGTGTGTGTGTGTGTGTGTAGAAAAAAGAGACTAGAAAGAGTGAGGAGAAAGTTGCATTCAGTACCTACAAAGCATTTTAGGCAGGACACTTTTCGAAATGCAACAGGCAGAACTGGAAGTTGAACCACGTGTGGATTCCAGTGCAGGGCAGCAGGCCACCTCCACCTCAGTAAATACTGCTGACTGACTGGGTCTGGCTCTGGCCCGCCTGCCAGGGACAGCCAGACACAGGAAACCTGACAAATTATTAGCAACTTTCACTTCTTTATTTTTATTCTTTATTACTCACCAATTCCCCCTGTACCCTCGTAATGGCTGGGAACAGGAGTTTCTCTTTATATACAGTAGCAAGGACATACTTTCTCGCCTCTTTCCTTTTGAAGGGACAGTGTCAAGGACATGTTCAGACCTGGTCAGAGAATGTAACATCAGAGAGACTGCTGCTATATTTACCCCTACTTGCCTTTCAGGCAAAGCAATTAGTATGATGAGAAACAGCAGAGACAGACTGGCCAGGGTATCGCCAGAGAATAAAAACACTGAAGTTTAAAGGTCTGTATGATTTTTACATTGCAGTAAATTTCTCTGAGGCTAAATTTCGCTTTCCTCTTTTCATTTCTAAAAATTCTTGGTGGAAAAAGAAAAAACAAATTCTTGGTGGAGAATCAAAGTTCCAGCCATGTTTGTGATTTTGTTTGCTTATTTGTTTAAGAATATAAATTGAAATCCACATTTATTTAAAAATATTCTCTCTTACGAGAGAGTTAAAGAGACTTATTACTTCATCCCAGGCCTAGAGACCTGCATTTGCTAACCCGTTCCAAGCTGTCACCACAGCCTTGAGGAGAGACGAAAGGAGAATGACAAGCAGAGGGTCACTGAGATCCTTGGATCTGGACGTTTCTATATTGGCCTCTGCTGCACTCACACCCCTAACCCCTCTGGACCAATTATTTTTATTTTCCAGGCTTCAGTTTCCTGCTCAGTAAAATAGGAAGAGGCAATTCCGTTTCACTTGGAGAGGTATTGGTAGGAGAAGAACTATGAATAAGGTCTTGAGGGGGGAAGGAAGGGTTATTCAACTATGGTGCAATTCAATTGTCACTTTCGAAGTATACTTTTTAAAAAAAATCCTCACCTGAGGATATTTTTTCCATTGATTTTTAGAGAGAGGGAGAGAGAAAAACATCCACATGAGAGAGACACGTCAATTGGTTGCCTCCTGTATGAACCTTGACCCGGTGCCGGGGATTTAACCTGAAACCGAGGTACATGCCCTGGACTGGGAATTGAACCTGAGACACTTTGGTCTGAGGGTCAACGCTCTAACCACTGGGCAAAGTTGGCCAGGGCTTGGAGTATATTTAATTTATTTTATTTTATTCTATTCTATTCTATTATTTTATTTTGTTTTATTTTATTTTTGCAATATATTTTAAGTGCTGGTAGACAACAGAGTAAGACATCTACCCTTAAGGAGTTAACAATCTGGTAACTAGTTAACAAAAAAAACAAAACAAAACAAAAATTTACAAAGAACCTTAACCCCCAGGCAGCAAATGATAAGAGCCCAGGTTTCAGCTGAAAGAATGTTGAAGTTAGAGGACTGGGGGAAGATCCAAAGGAAGGAGCAGCATTTGAGGTAGAGAATAAAGAATAAAGAAAGGTGTGGAGGAACCCAAGCTCAAGATGAGTTCAGGGGACTAGTGAGCAATCTGGTGTAGGCAGAGAGGAATGGGTGGTAAGTTGGGTTCACATTGGAGAGGTTACGTGAGGTCTGTGCTTAGTTCCATCGGTATCACAGATGTTCAGTTAGGAGCAAGCACTTGATGAAAGTAGTGCTTCACGGCAGTTTCTGTGGCAGTTGCAGTGGTGGAGGGCACACACTGGAGAGATAAAAGGAGCAGGTGCGTGAGTGAGGGTGATGGCGTTGCCGGTGGAAGTGGGGCCCTTGCAGTGTTGTGAGAAAGGCATTTTCGGGGACCCACAAGGGAGAATGCGGTCTGGTGAGAAGATATACTTGTGGCACCAGATGCAAAATCAAAGGAGTGCCCCTGCGGTTCCAGTGTCCCATCTCCGTCCACCCCGCATGGAAAAAGTCCAATCTTGCCTTCGTCAGGCCCAGAAATAGGACCAGTATCCAGAGTTCTGTGCCATGTCAAGGCTAATTCAGTTCAACCTTTCCCCCATCAGCTAGCTTAGTCTGTGTTCCCTGCCCAGCTGCACTTGGGCTGGCGCTGTGTCCAGGCCTGCACTTGGAGCCTGAGCAGTCTGCCCCACGCCCCAGGGGACTGCCAGAGCCACATGGCCACTTCAGAGAAAACATGCAAACAAACAGGATGAGCCAGTGTTGGGGACGGGGTGGGGGTGGGGGCGGGGGTTGGGAAGGAGAGCTCTTTGTTAGCTGGGATTATATTATCTTGGGCTTGGGAAGGACCAGGAGGTTTTTCAAAATGATAAATCAGCTTCCCAAGCTTTCGTGGCCTTCCGATGGATCCACCTCCTAACCAGCCTGTTCTTTTCCCAGGCGAGACTGACAGGCCTCTGTGGTGGCCACTGTGGCTCCTACTGTGCATGTGCTCACCTCCCCTTTATTGTTCTATCCCTCCCCCAGTGATCTGCAGGGAAGGAAGGTAGTTCTGGGGGAGTGTGTGAAGCTCTGACTTCCTAGGGAAGCAAGCCTATGTCCCCTAGTAGATTATGCTGAATAATGTCTTATTTCCTTTGCTCCCTCCCTTTACTAATATCTAGCTGCCTAATACCTGCTAACAATGGCAGAGCATCACAAAGTCTTCCTTGATTAGTCACCCACAGTGAACCTCGTGTCAAGTTCTGTGAAAGGGAGAACTTTCCTCCTAGCACTTACATATTCACTATTTATACTTACCCAAGTCTGATTTGGGTGGGTCTTTCCCAAGCATGATTCCTGACTCCCCATTAGAGGTTGAGCTTCCTGAAAACAGGGCCTTTATTTCACCTTCCTCCTCTGTGCCAGCAGCCCAAATGCCTTCTAAACTGTGATTCAGAGTGAAGAGATTGGCACATGCCCTCCAGACCCAGCCCACACTTTCCTTCTGCTTTTGTTTCAGGCATTTGCAACCTCATCCAAAACATTCATAATTCTGAGGGTGAAAAAAAAGAAAATAATCAGTAGGCAGATGGGGGAGGAAGAGATGTGCCTGTGTCATAGTCAAACACCAACTTTGGGTTATGGTCCTTTAAAAAAAAAAGTTAAGAGCATTGATTAAGCAGATATTAGGTCAGGCATCTTGCACTTCAAATGCATTATTTCATTGCATCCAGTTAGCAATCCTATGAGATAGCAACTATTATTTCATAGATGAGAAAGCTGATGCACAGAAAAGTTCTGTAATTTGGTCAATAACTGATGACAAGTGACAGACTCAGGATTTGAATCAGTTCTTCAATCCATTCCTTTCTCCTCCAACATAGTAGCAGTTTACTGAAGGAGTTGATGCTTCAGATTAAGATTTTGTTACTGGTGATTAAGTTGCAAAGTCCTAACCTTTCACTGTTAAGTAGCTCTCAAGGGTGGATCTTATTTAAAAAAAATTTTTTTTTATTTCAGAGAGGAAGGAAGGAGAGAGAGATAGAAACATCAATGACGAGAGAGAATCATTGATCGGCTGCCTCCTGCATGCCCCACACAGGGGATCAAGCCCGCAACCCTGGCCTGTGCCCTGACCAGGAATTGAACCATAACCTCCTGGTTCAAAGGTCCCATGCTCATGCCGGCTGAGCTCAAGGGTGGATCTTAATGTTTCAGAAGACTTTAGCCTACCAGACAAATATCATTTATTAATTACTTCCATTTCCCATAAGACAACCAGGCCTACTGCACTGAGTTGATGGGACTCCAGACAAAAACAAAGGAATGGTAGTAGCCCAAAAAGACAGTTTTTATGCGGCTTCTTTGAGATGGAGAGAACAGCTCTCAGTCCTTTTTGGAGGTTAGCAGAAGTCCTGGACCACCACTGGAAATCCCTTCTCCAACCTTGTATGTTAGAATGCTTGAGTGTCTGGTATTTAGAGAGCGCCATGTGATGGCTGAGGGAGCTGCAACAGAAGAGAGGGGTACCTGAGGAGACGAGAGAGGAAGGGATGGCAGGAGAGAGACAGCGAGGGAGAGAGAGAGCCGTTCTGGGTGTTCTCTGCCTTGAGGATGATGCCTGTAGCTTTTAGCCAGTTGATGGAATTAGAGCCTGTTTCAGTTCAGTCCTGAAGGCAGTGTGGGAAGGAGGATTCAGAAGAGGGTCACATTCAGATTTCAATTCCTGTCTTTCCTCACTACCTGCATAATTTCTGCATCTCATGGAATTAAATAGTTATTTTGCAGGATTGTCCCAATTGAGATAGAATATGTTAAAAAGAATTTCTGGCTTAGCAGGTGTTGAATAAAGGCCATTTATTAAAAGTCTTGAGAACTACCATTTTGTATTGGTTTAAGAACCTCAGAATTAGACAACTTGCATAATTCACACTTTCTTATGAATTTCAAGTCTGTTATCTCTGAGAAGTCATCACTGAAATAAACTAGAAAGACCTCAGATATTTTTAGTATATGATAGTGGTCAGCCAAACAAGGGGAAAGATGGACTGGCAAGAAATAAAGAGAGATCAATTTTAATAGCACAAAACAGTAAGCTAACTACAGAAAAGAGGCGGGGGGAGGAACAGAAGAACACCAGAAAGGTACAAAATAGAAATCCTTGAAAGAATCCTTCCCCACCTTCCCGGCCTTAAATCTCTGATCTGTCTGTTGCCTCTATTTCTCCAAGTTGGGAAGAACACTGCCATTTTTGGAGCTGTTCCCTCTAGCCCCACCCCTGCTCTTCTCCTTTGGTTATATATCTCTCTGCTTCCTGCCCCTTTACAGCTCCTCCCTACCCCCATCCTGGTGCACCTACATATCTCTGCAGGCACTGGGCCTAAATACTGCTGGGTGTCTGGCTCACACCTCTTTCTACCCATCTTTGGTGGTGTGCACATGTGCCCCTCTCACGCGTGGAGCCAAGAAGTGTGTGTTGGAATGGGGTCTGGGGCAGGTTGAATAACAGGGTGGAATGATTATCTGCAGGAGCCCAAATCTTCCCACAGAGGCAAATCAGTATAAATCGCAAACATATATTTTAATCCGAAACATTGTTTCAGCTCATGTTAAAGGAAGGTATACGAGTTTATTATTATTTTCTTTTGCTTGCTTTCTTTCTTTCTTTCTCCCTTTCTTTTATATATTTTTATTGATTTCAGAGAGGAAGGGAGAGGGAGACAGAGATAGAAACATCAGTGATGAGAGTGAATCATCAATCGGCTGCCTCCTGCACTCCTGCACATCCCTACTAGGGATCAAGCCTGCAACCTGGGCATGTGTCTTTACTGGGAATTGAACCATGACGTCCTGGTTCATAGGTCGACGCTCAACCACTGAGCCACGCTGGCTGGGCAAGAGTTTATATTATTTAGAGTCAAAGGGGATCATGAGCTTTAAGGTTTGAGAATCACTGGTCAATAGAGTCAGAAGTGTCTCCCATTACCCACTAATTTCAATCACCACCGGTACCCACGTATATGTGTACAGAAGTGAGTCAGCAGCCACCCGAGGCTGTGTGACTCCAACGTGAGTAAGTGGTGTTCCTCGCTGGGAGCAGGGGTGGAAGTGGGAGAAGAGGAAGCTGAAGACTGGTCTGGCCCTTTCCTGGAAGAGTCTGGTTCTGAGTCACAGCCCCTGTAGATTTCCGCCTCTGCTGCTGACAGAAATGATGTTAGCCAGAACTGTTTTTCTCCTGCTTCTTTCTAAAAGAGTTTTAAAAACCATGTACTCACTTACACATTTTAAAGTTGACATCTAACATTTTTCATTGCATTTCAGCATTACCCCAAATGTCTTCAGACCCCCAGACTTCTCTTGGCCTTGCCCTTTGTCTCCTGGTGAACTCATATTTCCCCCCTTCAAATCTCAGTGCAACCCCCTCTTTCAGGATGCCTTCCCCACCCTCTGATGGCCTTGCGGGCTTTCTGCTATCTCCATGCTGTGCTCTTACTGCATTTCTGTACGTTTGCTCTTACATATTTGTTTGTCTCTCCAATTAACCAGGGCTCCTTGAGGGCTAGGACTAGGTGTATCAGAGAATGTACATGCCCAGTGTCTAATTCGAGGTGTGGATGGAGTAGGTGCTCAGGCGAAGATTGTTGAATTGAATGTCATGCCATTTGGAGAAACTTAGAGTGAAAAAAGATGATAAGCATACCCCCGGTTTTGGACTATGCCATAAATGGGGTTGGGAGGTGGTAAGAAGTGTCCATGGATACTTTTCTCTGTCTTGTTATCTTCTGGTGCATGAACTGAAGTGAGTGGCTGTCCTTGAATTGCTCTATGTGCCTCTGGGTGCGTGACCCTCTTGAGCAGCGGTTCTCAACCTGTGGGTCGCGACCCCTTTGGGGGTCGAACAACCCTTTCACAGGGGTCGCCTAAGACCATCAGAAAACACATATATAATTACATATTGTTTTTGTGATTAATCACTATGCTTTAATTATGTTCAATTTGTAACAATGAAATTGGGGGTTACCACAACATGAGGAACTGTATTTGTGACATTAGGAAGGTTGAGAACCACTGCTCTTGAGGATAATCAGCTCATTTCACAAGTCTGTGACTAGAGGCTCTGAGTGTTCAGGGTGCTGAAGAGGGGACAGAGGCTCTGGGCACAAGCTGTCGAACATAGCTGGGGTCACATAGGTAGAATCTACATCTGCCCAGGGGTGTAGGGGGCACCTTCTGCGATTACCCTGACAGCTGAGATGAAAGAATCAGTCAGTGGACAGCCATCCTCCTCCAAACAATGCTGGGCTGATACATTCTCTGCTCTGTTGCCAAGGGGAGGGAGCAGCAATAGGCTGACCTATGAAACCTTCTGGCTTGGACTTAGGAGGATCTGGACTAACTCTTCTGGGTGAGTTCATCTTATCAGGATTTTATCCAAGCAAGCCCCTAACCAGGTCCTCACAGTCTGCTCAGTGCATTTGATGTGTAACAGTGCTGCTGAAACGGGGTCCACGCTGACCACATGAGAATGCCTTGGGTGTGTTAAGAATGCAAATCAGAATTCCTGGGTGAGGCCCAGGAAGCTGTATTTTAACAAGTGTCCAGGCGATTATTTTCTCTAGGAAAGTTTGGAGAACACTGCTATACTGGATACACCTCTCTCTCTCTCTCTCTCTCTCTCTCTCTCTCTCTCTCTCTCTCTCACACACACACACACACACCTGCCTTCAGCTCCCTCGGCTGCTAATGCCACTTGGTCCTTTCCCTGCAGTTTCCCTCAGCAGGGCCGTGAGGTTTGTTTTCTCCACTGTGGACCTTGTTCATTTCCTGCTGCTTCCAAGAGGCTGGGAGAGGGTAGAGAGCAAGAATGAAGGCAGGAGGGAGGGGGAAGGGCTAGCTAAGGCAGTGGAGATTTCAAGAATGAAAAGGAACATGCTTAGTGACAATGCTCCTTTGTGAAGAGTAAGCTTTATGTTGATGGAGCTGCAAGTCATTAGCAACCCAGCCACAGGGTGGTGAGCTGACCTGGTGTTTCTCTAGGGCCAGATCGCCCTCTGCTGCCGACAGATAAATAACACTAGGGACTTGGGAACTGTCCAGGAAAGAGGAAGAGTCCCTGGGGCTGGGGTGGAGAGAAGACGTGACCAAGGCCAAGAGGTCACAGAGTCACCACTTCAGGCAATAGAAGACTCTTCTTAGGATCTGGTTTGCAGGGAAGGAAGAAGTAGCCAGTTGAGTGGGTGTTTCCAGAACCCAGCCCAATAGTGGGTTCAGCCAACATCTCCACCAGCTCCCATGAGTCCAAGCTCCCATTTGATTTGGCTCTGCAGCCATGATTTCCCCCTTCTTACTCTTACCACACCTTGAAAAGAAGGGGTGTTTAAAATAGGAAGAGGGATTAAAAAAGGGGGGGGGGCAAATTTTTGGTGTGGAGGCATCCAGGGGCAATTGGTCAAGTCTCAGACTTTTTAAAAATCTCATTTTCAGCCCTGACCGGTTTGGCTCAGTGGATAGAGCGTCGGCCTGCGGACTGAAGGGTCCCGGGTTCAATTCCGATCAAGGGCATGTACCTTGGTTGCGGGCACACCCCCAGTGGGAGGTGTGCAGGAGGCAGCTGATTGATGTTTCTCTCTCATAGATGTTTTTAACTCTCTATCCCTCTCCCTTCCTCTCTGTAAAAAATCAATAAAATATATTTTTAAAAAATCTAATTTTCAGCGTGTTTCTTTTGTCCCCATGAAAGCACTGGGTCTTTCCTCTTTCTTCTCTTGCCAGGGAATTCTTACCCCACAGATGTGAGTCAGCGCTTCTTTATTGCCCCATTTTATTGCTCTTGGGAGCGCTGGTTCATGTGGGTCAGGAAGAGAGCAAAGATTTGAGAAGAAAAGCTCAAGCACAGCAGTTGCTGCTGCCAGCCTGGGGCAGTGACCCATTTCCTTGTAGTCCTTGCTTCTGCCCCTTCCCAGCTCTGATTGGAGCTGGCCACCAATGGGCCACACCCCGCACTCTCACCCTTTGAATTCTTGCAGAGCATAGGACTCCTGGGAGATACCCTCAGGGTCAGACCTGGAAAATTGCTGAACCTGCCCCAAAGGAGCTAGGCTGGAGTGGAGGAACGAAGGAGGAGAGGGTGGGAGAAGGGGAGATGAGGAGTGGGGTGAAGATGGGAGTGCAGTGAGACCCTCTGGCTCTTCCCAAACATCCTCATGTACAGAGTAAGTCAATCTATGTGATGCCAAGCCCCACAACCGAAAGAGATACTTTGGATAAAAATTGGGTTGTTTGGTTGGTTTTGGGTCTACATGAGACCTGATATCTGTATCTTCAGATAACCACATTTGGATAATTTTATCTGTAAGCCCCCAGATATATGCTGGTTATCTATTTCTATTAAAATCAAAGTACTTTAACTCAGCCAGCGTGGCTCAGTATTTGAGCATTGACCTATAAACCAGGAGGTCATGGTTCGATTCCTATTCAGGGCACATGCCCAGGTTGCAAGCTCTATCCCCAGTAAAAGAGGGTATAGCAGGCAGCCGATCAATGATTCTCTCTCATCACTGATAATTCCATTTTTTTTCTCCCTTCCTCTCTGAAATCAATAAAAATATATTTAAAAATTTCTTGAGAAGTTGTGGTAAAAATATAAGGGTGTCAGACGGAAACATTAAAACATTATAAATGTCATAAATGGGAAAATGACAGATTCTAGAACCTCATACCAGGAAGTAGGATATTGATCACGGGGGGGGGGGGGGGGGGGGGCGGAATTCCAGTGATTTAAATAGTTGTTTTGTGGACCCTTCAAAAAGAAAGATGTTGACACTTGAAATGAGTATGAGTTTTCTGGAACTATTTCATGTCAAGTTATCTATATTTTATTTTATGATAAAGTTGCTAGGAGTGTGAATTAGAGCAATGCCGTAGTTACATTCTGTCTTGATTTTAGCAAGACATTTACAGAGTAAGTTGACATCATTGAGGAAATGATAAAAGATGTGACGAGGTTCTAATATTGTTTGCTGGGCTTATGGGTTGAATAGCTTGTGTCAATGTGAACTGATTCAGGGCCTTTGGCCCTATTCTACTTGGTGTTTTTATCAAGGACTTAAGAAAGCATTTTAATTAAATTTGTAGATGACAAACTTGGGAGCAAAATTTAATGAATTACATAGTAGGGTTAAGATTTTAAAAAGTCTTGTTATTTTGGAATAATTACTCCGAACCAATAAGAATATTATTGTATCCTGGAATTAAATCTAGAAACAAACTGAACAAGTAGGAGCTTTTGGATGATGGTTCAAAAGAAAAACCTATGGCAATCTCTGAGGTGGGGCTTCATTATTTCCAGTGTAACTGCTAAAAACAAGCAAGCAAACAAACAAACAAACAAACAAAAAAAAGGAAAGAACTCTCCCCTGGGTGGCCACTCTGGAGCCCTGTATATGGATTGATGTGCCATTCTTTAGGAAGATCCTTAAAAATTGTGGGATATTCAATGATGATAACACTGTGCAAGGGGCTTTAGAATACATTTTCTCATATAATTTCTTTTTTAAAAAAAGTTTTTATTTATTTCTAGAGAGAGGAAAGGAGAGGGGATAGAGAGATAGAAACATCATCGATTGGCTGCCTCCCATACACCCCCATACTGGGGATTGAGCCCACAAGCCTGGCATGTGCCCTGACCAAGAATCGAACCTGTAACTTCTTGGTTCATGGATTGACACTCAACCACTTAGCCACACTGGCCTGGCTCTCATATAAGTCTTACAATAATTTTGTGTGATAGCTCTCCCTATCATTTCACAAGCAAAGAAACTGGGGCATAAGATTAAGCCTTTGTCCTAAATCATACAATTACAATTAAGATTTGTACACAGATCTGGCAGATGTTCCCACCCATATGCTTAGAAGAATGACTATGGCTCTGTATGGTCCTGGAACAGGTCCTCTATCTAAATTCTTTTAGGCATTTAGGGGAGAGGTCAAAGGCTTTTCTGAGTCTTTTGTTTCTTAAAAATAGCCAGTTTAAAATAATCGCTATCCCAAAGAGGCTTCTTTTGGGGTGGCAAACTCTCTTCCTCCTTAGTCCTAAATTAAACTGTGCCTTAACACAAATGGTTAAGAGTCAGGATATGCATTTAAAAATATTTTTAGTGTCATGTGGAAAATATGGCTCTAGGCTAGAGGGTATAATTAGGACAAAAATGTTGATCAGTATCAGCAAAGACTTGATACATAGAACTGTCCCAGAATGGACTGAGCTGCTTAGGAAAAAAGTGTGTGTGCATGTGTCCAGGCTCTGTGTGCTGGGATGTGGCGGTGACCAAAGTCCCCGCCCTCAGGGAGTTTCT
This sequence comes from Myotis yumanensis, assembly GCF_028538775.1. Lineage (NCBI taxonomy): Eukaryota > Metazoa > Chordata > Mammalia > Chiroptera > Vespertilionidae > Myotis > Myotis yumanensis. The sequence goes on from NW_027223768.1 coordinate 7,472,531, forward strand.
TGACAGTGTTTCAGAGTTTCTTACAAAGCGTATTTAAGGTAGCTGGTGACTCACTCTGGATTCCTCCCAGGAGTGATGACATTTGAGTTGGGTCTGTACTAGGTGGAAACTTGGACTGGTGAATTCTATGATTCTTCTTTGTAAATAGTTAGATAATTTGATATTTTAAGGTTTTATGCAAATGTTAGCTCACATGTTACCACTATCACTCTAGCCACATTCGCTCTTTAGTCATTCACAGTTGTTGCTGTTTTTGTTTAACAGTTATTCAAATAAGATTGGCCTATATGTCTACATGATCTTTTTTAAAGATTATTTATTTATGTATTTGTTATCGTTTTTATTGAATTTATTGGAGTGACGCTGGTCAACAAAATTATAAAGGTTTAGGTGCATAATTCCACAACACATCATCTGTACACTGTGTCGTGTGTTCACCTCCCTAAGTCAAATCTTCTTCCATCACCTTTATCCCCCCTATGCAGACCTCCCCCACCTCCCCCACCTCCCCTACATAGTCTTGTACACAAACATTCAGAGCAGTTTTATTTGTAATAGACAAAAACTGGAAATGCTCAAATGTCCATCAATGATAAATAAACATATTGAGGTACATCCCATACCATGGAATATTACTCAGCAATAAAAAGGAATGAAATATTGATGCACACAATAGCATGATGGACCGCAAAATAATTATATCACATGAGAGAAGGCAGGCAAAAAAAAAAGTACATGTTGTGCTATTTAATTTACATAAAACTCTAGACTATGTAAACTAATCTATAGTGACAGAAGGCAGATCAGAGGTTGCCTGTGGACAGAGTTGGTGGGTGTTGGGAATGGATTACAAGGAGCACAAGGACACTTTGGGGAGTAAGGAAAGGTACATTATCTTTTTAATGTATATTTTTATTGATTTTAGAGAGAGGAAGGGAGATGAAACATCGACGAGTGAAACATCAATCAGCTGCCTCCTGCACGCGTCCTACTGGGGATTGAGTCCTGACCTTCTGGTTCATGGGCCAGTGCTCAACCACGGAGCCACACTGGCTGGGCGGAACATTATCTTGATCATGGTTATGGTTTCACAGGTGTATATGCATGTGTCAAAACTCACCAAGTTGTAAACTTTAAATATGTAGGCAGTTAATGATATGTCAATTACAGCTCAATAAAGCTGAAATTTAAAAAGGAAAATGTGGAAAGGGACAATATAGGACACTGTAAGCAACAATGACCTCTGAAGTTAGGACTGGGGAAAGAATTACTTAATTTTCCCTTTTTATGCTGTTTAAATTTTTATGGGAAAAATAAGTAAAAAATGAAAAGTTTAAAAATAAAACTATTTACACAAGCAAAAATAAATAAATAAAAATCAGGCTGTTTGGAGCCCAGAAGTTAATGGATTTGGAAAAACTTCAAAATGGTTGCATGTAGAACAGAAAAGCTGCTATAAGATCTGTTCAGAGATGACCTAGTTACCGAGACTGCAAAGGCTGAGCTGGAAGCTCTTTCAAAGGTCTCCTCTCGGTCCTCTTCCCTTGGAGCAAAGTCTTTGGGACTCGGCTGCAATGAGAGAATAGCCTCCTGCCTCTCTGGGATTGCTTAGAGGTTTGGGGGTTAAGAAACCTGGTCATTGTTCAAGTTCAACAATGAGTAATTAGCACTTAGAACTTAGAGAATCATTCATCGGCTGCAGGAGATGAGAAAGAATCATTGATTGGCTGCCTCCTGCACACCCCACACTGGGGATAGAGCCTGAAACCTGGGTATGTGCCCTTAACTGGAATCAAACCCAGGACCCTTCAGTCCACTCTAGCCACTGAGCCAAACCAGCTAGGGCTTCATATATTTGTATTGATTTCAGAGGGAAGGGAAGAGAAGGGAGAGAGAGGGAGAGAGAGAAAGATCAATGATGAGAGAGAGCCATTGATCGGCTGCCTCCTGCACACCCCACACTAGGGAACAAGCCTGCAACATGGGCATGTGCCCTGACTGGGAATCGAAATGTGACCTCCTGGTTCATAGGTCGATGCTCAATCACTGAGCCACATCAGCCAGGCTCATTGGTTCTTAGTAGCCCCCAAACTTCACACTCATGGCAGCCTCTATTTAATCCTGTGATTCTCAGCTCCTCAGAGATTGTGATTTCAGTGGCCTAGACTTCAGTGTTCTGATTTCAGCTCACCCAGTGATTCCTTGGGCAGCCGGGCTGAGGACCGTTGCTTTACTCTCATTATTGCCACTTCTTCAGTCATGGTTACGAGTTTATGTAGCTGAAGTATGTTGAATGGAAACAAATAGGAAGAATTTGGCCAACATATCGAAGGGACCAAAGTTCTGCCACCTAAGGCTGCTTTGGGGGACATTGATTTAAGCTGTTTATTAAGAAATGAGACTCAGAAAGAACCTTTGACCCTCTCCCCTTTCCTGCCCAAGAGATTTGGAAAGAGAAACTGCTTCAGGAAGGAGATCTTAGGATGTCAACTCAGCTTAATTTGAACTGAGTTTGGTAAATAGAGGGCTTCAGAAGGGGGCCCATTAGCTAGACACCCCTTGTGTCCCATTGTTCCTGAGTCACCCAGCAGGGATTTTCCTGCCCTGTGTGCTCTTCCTCTACTTCCTGTGAATCGCACATTCTCACTTCTGAAATCTAATACCCTCATTCCCTTCCTCTTCCTCCTTTGTCCCAAACTGTCTTATATACCCAGTGTTATCTCACTGTCTTTGGAATTTTCATTCCCATGTGAATTCCCCATGCACATGCATTAAAACGTTGATTTTCTCCTGTTAATCTGTTATTTTGATTATCAGTCCAGCCAGAATTTAGAAGGTGGGAGGGAAAATATTAATATTTTTTTTATCCCCCACAATATACTTAAAATTAACAGTAACTAACACTATGGAGACATATATATTCCAGGCACATTGCAAGGTGTTTTACATACATTATCTCATTTCATCCATTCAGCAATCTTATGACGTAGAGAATATTATCTTTTTCACAGGTAAGAAAACTGAGACCCAAAGAACTTAATTTAATTGTCCAAGGTCGTGGATCTAGTGTGTGCCTAAGATAGGACTCGAACCCAGGTGTTTCTGACTCCCAAATCCCTTGCACTTAACTCATTTTACACAGTGTTTGTCCCAGAATCGTAACTATAAGAGATTAATTTATAGTTCATTTCCCAATCCTTTCTGGTCTCTGACACTTTTGTAAGGGATCTGTCAGGGCCTGCAAGATGATATTCACTGAGGTTTTGTTTTTAAACGACCTCTTAGAGTCTCCTGCACCATCTACCACCTTTTATACACATTGTATTGTACTCAAGGTAATCACGCCTAGTATTTATCTATAGGTAGAAAATGGGGTGTGATCCAAGTATGCGTTCACAAATTACACTTAGCGTTTATATCTATACTCACCCCCTGTATTTAAACACATATAAAAGTTATGGATGTAGTACAAGGGACAGAACGTTGATTTAGAGTTCCGCTTTTGACTAGCACTGTGACCTTAGACAAACACCCATATTTGTTAGTCTGCTTTTTATAATCTCTAAAATGGGGAGACAATGCTTGCTTTTTCTAACTGTGACTATCTGAGGTTTGAATGAGATCCCAAACCCAGCAAGGAGTCTCGACCATACATTTTTTTTTTGCCGGCTAATGAGCTGTCCATGTGAACTCTAGTAAATGTGGATGACGTGTCTTCCTCACCTTTTAGAGATAACGTTGCATCTCTGTGCATCCCAGTTGATGAGCCATAAATTTCCCTCCCCTTGTTTACGGACAAACCCCTGGAGTTCTGTGTAACGTGCGTGGGTCAGGCGTTGCGAATTTAAATAGAAAGCAGGGGAAAGAACAGAAGGAAAGAGTGGGAGAGGCATTTTACAACTTACAGACTAGCATTTTTACTTTTAATTTTTTACTACAAAACAAGTCACTGTTGGCTGGGATGGGAGAACTGGGCCCTTTTATGCACTGTTGGTGGGAGTGTTCATTGGTCTACACTTTTGGAGAGCTAGTTATCAAATTTAAAGACCAACATATCAATCCCATTTGTACTAGATAATAAAAAATTAAAAAGTGTAAACTCATATTTCTACCAAGATTTAGTAGAGAAAAAGGTATGAGAAGATAGACAACAGATAGTTAATGGTGGCTAACCCTGGGAGAAGTTCCACTTTTTACTTTATATTCTTCTGCACAGTTTGAACTTGCAGACAAGCATTTATTATTATTATTATTTTTTGCAAAAAGACAAAAGAAGCCCAGAGCAGAGCCCAGTGGATGTGCGCGGATCAGCTGTGCTCCGGTGTCCTTACTCCCTGGCCCACAGTCCCAGGAGGGCGCTGACCCCTGCCGGGCAGGCCCTCCGCGTGCTGTTTTGCAGTCCATTACCAGCTGCTTAAGCAGCAGGTTCCCGGTGGCTGGTCAGCTGGAACCTGCTCCTGGAAGACAAACAGGAAGGACGCAGCTGTCAGTGGCCTCACTGACAGGAAAATAATTTAAATCTTAAAACATTAAGGAAAACTTCCTGCCTCTGCCTGGAGAGGGGCGTGAGCCAGACAGAGGTGGCCCTGAAGGAAGCCTTGCATTTGCGGGTATGACCAGCTTCCAGCCTCAGGTCCTCCGCACTTAGTGAGGCTGCGGGTCCACAGGCGAAGTCTCACTGGGTCCTGATCCCTGAGGTTTAACTGGAGCTCTCTCCTCTTATGCAAGACCAGAGGTCTGGTGCAGCTCTCTCCTCTTATGCAAGAGGCCTGCAGGACCTCAGGGCAAAGAGAGATTAGGGGAGGCAATACAATAGGGTAAGACTCAGGTAGGTGGACTGCAGATCCTTGCTCTGACACTTTCTAATTGGGTGGCCTCAGGCAAATTATTTCACCTCTCTGAACCTACATTTCCTTACCTGTAGGATAGGGAAAACCAGCGGACTTGTATTATAGGGTTGGAGGTGCTGCTACCTCTAAAGGGCTTAGCTCTCTCCGCCTGATATAGAAGATGCTCAATTAATGCCACAGTTATGTTTGCTTGGAGCCTCATTTCCTACCACTCCCCGCAGTGGCTGTGGTTGAGAATTTGGGCTCTGTTATTTATCACAAGTGTGATTTTGGACGGACCCCTTTGGGCCTCAGTTTTCTCATGGGCAATATGAGCGTAAGGATTCCCATCTCATGACCCTTGTGAAGATTAACGGAGATAGGTACATATAACAGTGAAATGCCTGGAATGTAGGCATGCAGGAATTAGACTGTTAGAATTTGCTGATGAAATATTAGCATGTTTCCTATAAAAAATACAAGTTTCATAAAACCATCTTCCAAATCCCTGCCTGCCCTGGCCCCAGACTCTCAGAAAATGAGCTGCTGATTCCAGTCTGAAGGTGTCTTAAGCTCCTGTGTTTCAGGATGTTCCTGTCTCAATCGCTTCCTTCTCACTCCTCCGGCTTCTCTTTCCCTCCCTGCCAGGAGGCCTCTCATTAGTCCAATTAATAAACCGCTACTGTCATCTCAGTTTAGTCCCAAGAGCAGGGTCCCTTGGGGATGTGCATTATGCTGGGGAAGTGAGGTGGGGGAGCTGCAGCAGGGACACCCTCATTTCCACTGGGGAGTGGAATAAGGAACCAGGATTGGCAGCAGATGGGCCTCCCTGGGCAGGGTCTCCTGGGACATCATCAGGATAATCAGAGAGAGCTTCATCATTCAGAATGAGAGTCTGGCAGTTTGGCAGAGCACCAGGGTCCCTTTCAGGGACTGGAAGATTCTGCCCTGGAGATAATGACAACCCTGAGGCCTCTGGCCTTCAGCTCTGTCTTGGGCATGCGCATACACACACGTGCATGTGCCGGCATGCGCGCCAGTTCCCTGGGCTTTCACTCAGCTAAAGAGTTTGTGGGTACATTCCAGGCCTGGAAGGTGGCAAACAGGATGAGCTTGGAGGGCCCAGAAACGCACGACTGCTTCTGCTGATTGCTGAGAATAATCAAACCCCGAGGTTCCCAAGAGCTTATTAAACCGTCACAATGCCTCATCCAGAGTGACAGCTCGTTCTCTCCCAGTCTTAGAAGGATAAAGGATAATGGGACTAACAAGTTAGCTCAGAAGCTCAGGCCGCCCAGGGACAGGCTGGTTTGTTGGGTGCACAATGGAGTCAGCATTTTCAACCCCAAAACGAGATTATGCTGAGGCTGGGGAGGGAGCCAGGTGTGTGTGTGTGTGTGTGTGTGTGTGTGTGTGTGTGTGAGAGAGAGAGAGAGAGAGAGAGAGGTGTGTCATGCGATCATGGTTTGTTGGGAAATCAGCCCAGTTATTCCCGCAATCAGTTACATTGTACATACCTGTTCAGGCTTATATTTAGGCAAAAGGGGGTTCATATCAAACTCGTTCTGCTCACACCTGGCGGCTCCTTGCTGCACTGTCAGCACTCCTGTTCACCACCTAGAATTATGAGCTCCAATGCTGGCCTCATTCCCAGGTGAATGTGGGTTGTGTGCCTTTATCTCATTGATTTGTAGGCCTTTTTTTTTTTTTTTTCCCCAAATTCTGGGTAATTTGTTGGTTATGTACATTGCAAATATCTTTTTGTGGTGTCTTTTGTGAGTGAAATTTTATTTTAATCTGTTCAAATTTATCCTTTTCTTTTATGGTTAATGATTTTTTTTTCTCTTTTCAGATATCCTTTGCTACTCCAAAGTGAAAAAGATAGTCTTTACTATTCTCCTCTAAAAGCTGCATGGTTTTGCCTCTCATGTTTAGGTCTTGAATTGATTTTTGAATGTGATGTGAGAAAGGATCCAGTTTCATTTCTTTCCATATGATTATCTAATGATCTCAGCCCCATTTATTGAAAAGCCTGTCCTTTCTCCCCTGCTCTGAAGTTCCACCTGCGCCATAAATCAGATGTCCCATGAAGTCTCTGATATGCACCCAAAGTCTATTAAACTTATGCTCTGGCGACACTACACTTTTTAATTACTATAGCTTTCAAAACCTACCTCGATATTTGGTGAAGCAAGTTCTTCTACATTCCCCGCCCCCTCGCCCCCCCCCCCCCCTGCACCGCCCTCCCCCGCAACAACCCAAGAGTATCTTGGTTACTATTTTGTCCTTGCACTGCCATGTGCATTGGAAATTTTTATTGGAATTGTATAAATCTACAAAGCAACCTGAAAGAATTGATACCTTTATAATAACAATTCTTTCAGCCTAAAAGCATAGTATAGCTCTCCATCTACTTAGGTCTTTTAAAAATACTTTCTAAAAAATATGTTTTTATTTTTTAAAATAGATTTTTATTGATTTCAGAGAGGAAGGGAGAGGGAGAGAGAGAGATAGAAACATCAATGATGAGAGAATCATTAATTGGCTGCATTCTGCACACCCCACACTGGGGATCGAGCCTGCAATTGAAGCATGTGGCCTGAAAGGGAATCGAAACGTGACCTTTTGGTTCATAGGTGGATGCTCAACCACTGAGCCACACCGGTTGGGCTAAAATACTTTTAAATAACATTTTGTAGTGTTCTCCATATACTTTTTCTCTTGCTCTTCTTGTTTGATCTAGGTATCTTAGATTTTATTGCTATTGCATATGCTAGCTTTGAAAAAATATATATTATAGTTGATGATTTATTAGAATAATATTGATGTATGTTGATCTTGTAGTCATAACCTTGGTGAACCTTTTTACTGGTTCCAATCATTTACCTGAAGATTCTTTTGGCTTTTTTTCAGAAAAAGAGTTTTAAAAGTATAATTGTGACTCCAAACCTACCATGGAAAGATTGATTTCAGTTACTTTCTAGGACAATCCTGTGACCTAGGCATTGCCAGTCTCTTTAACCTGCAGGTTTTTAATTCGAAGAGTCAGGAAACCCATAGTCATGTCAGCCAGCCTGTCTTGGGTGAATTTGTTTCCTCATCAGCAATAACTATCTTGCCAATTTCACAGTCATTGAGGGAATAAACAAAGTAACAGATGCAAAGGCTCATTGAAAAGTATAAAAGCTAAAGTCTTATTCATAATCTTGGATATAATACATAGCTGAGTGAGCATAAGGTGGTTGATCATCACTGTTCCTAGTAGGTTTTCCATAGCCTCTGCTTCAGGATAAAGAAAAAATGTCCTCATACCCAGCCTTCACTTTGTTGACTGTTCAACACTCTCTTTATCTACATGTTCTGTTTGCTTTTCTGTGAGTGTGTATATAAGACAGCATTCTCCAAAACAGAGGAAAGAAGAGTATTTTCCTTAGAGACGTGTCTTTCAGGTGCTGTCCCATCATTTATTGAACTTGAAGCTAGAATAGAAACTGGAGGTACACAGATGAATGAATGAACAGGGCCTCTGCCTTCAGGATGGTCCGTGGTCCATCTACCCATAGTGACGACATGATTCCTGTTAGAGTGGAGTCATCACGCACCTGCAGGACTATAGCAGCTGAAGACAAGTAGGAGCATGCAGAGGAGGCCCCAGCTGGGCTCTGGAGGCTTAGGGGCCAGATGGAGGCCCCAGAATCCTTTTTGTGTCTGTGACTTGGAAGGTAGTCCCTCTGCCATTTCCCTTTCTTAGAACCCAGAGAAGATAAAAGACTATTTTCTATAACTATATAGTATAGCAATTTTCTTTCTTTTTTAAGAAAATATTTTTATTGATTTCTGAGAGGAAGGGAGAGGGAGAAAGAAACATCAATGATGAGAGAGAATAATTGATTGGCTACCTCCTGCACACCCGCTACTGGTGATAAGCCCGCAACTCAGGCATATGCCCTTGACCAGAAATGAACCCGGGACCCTTTAGTCCCCAGGCCGAGGCTCTATCCACTGAGCAAAATTGGCTAGGGCTAGTATAGCAATTTTCAACCTTTTACAGCTCATGGCACACATCAACTAATTGCTAAAATTCTGCGGCATACCAATATATATATATATATATATATATACACACACACACACACACACACACATATATATATGACAATCTGACAAAAAATAGGTATAATTTTGATTGGTATACAACAAATAGTTATAATTGTAATTACCTACCCATTTTGCTCCAAAATGACTTAAAAAGAAAATCAAGTGCCTATACTTGTCTACAAGGATTTCTGGTACCAAAGAATTAACCAATCAGACGCAAGCTTATGCGGGGTGACCAATAAGATGCGACTCTCTTATATGACCTATATATTTAAGGTTCAAGACTGGGCAGTCACACTGGAGCGCTGTTGTGTTGGTTGCTGTCATTTGGCAATCTAAGGGAAAAGAGGTCAATGCCCCTGGCTAAATAGGTATTCCACGTTTTAAAAATTCTTGTGGCACACGGGTTGAAACCGCTGCTGTAGCAGATAAACTCCAAGTCGGGACTTCCAACTCCCAGCGCTCGGGCGCTCCTTGCTCCCTCTTAAGGAGCAACTGCGCCCTCCTGCGGAGGAACGGTGCGGGAACCACGGAAGGGCGCCCCACAGTGCCAGACACCTGAAGTCCTCCTTAAGGACCTCCTTGCTTCCGGCCCCGCCCCTTCCACGGAGTCCCGCCCCCTCCACGGAGTCCCGCCTCCGACGCGATCCCTTCCTCTGGCACCGATTGGTCGGCTCCTGTGCGTGAAGACGTTGCGTCGCGGGGCGGGGGGGGGAGCGTTGTCTGTAAGGCTGCTGCCGTGTGTCCTGGGTCGCCGCCCCCGTTGCCTCGCTGTGTCCGCCCCTCGCCTGCCTAGAGGATACGGGCGACAGCAGGGCTCGGGGTGGTCGTGCAGCCGACAAACGTCTCCGCGAAGCCGTCCTTTCCAGCTGGCGGCTCTTCTCGGCCGAGTCCAGGTCGGGGAGGAAAATGGCGCCGGCGCCCCGAGGCGTCCGGGAGGCGCCGCTGCTGCAGTGTCGGTGCGGACCCCTTTGCCGGCTCCTTCTCCTCGCCCAGGCCTTCCTCCTGCTGCCGGCCGCCCGGGCGGGCCTCTGCCCCGCGCCCTGCTCCTGCCGCAGCCCTCTGCTGGACTGCAGTCGCAGGAAACTGCCGGCGCCGAGCTGGAGGGCGCTGTCGAGCCCCCTGCCCCCCGACGCCGCCAGCCTGTGAGTAGAGTGGCCGAACCGGGGTGGGGGCGTCTCAGGAGAGGGGCGCTCCCCTTCCAAGGTGGGGACAGGCCTGGTCGGAGGGCGCGGTCGGGAGCCCAGGTTCTGAAGAGAAACGCCATTAGGATGCTGTGAACTTTGGCGACGGGGCTCAGAAACCTGCAGCTGGGGTTCTGGAGACTCATGGAGACCGGCGTTAAGGTTCCCGGGGCCCCGGGAGGCTGTGGGCCCGGGTGGGTGGAGCTGGGGCGGGGGTGTTAGGGCTCCACGGGCCTGGGCACCGGCATTGACTGTGGACGCGGGGGCGGGGGGCCCTCGCACACTTTGGGCTGCCTCATCCAGTGTGTGCTCAGCTCGGATGGTCCCGGGCGTGTGGGTTTTATAAACACGGCCGCCGAAGACCCCAGCTGCCTTTTGTCCCTAGTTCGCGTTTTGGCTCCTTCTGTGCTGCAGTTTTGATACGTTACAAGGTTAAAACTAAATGTGTTCGGAGAGCCAGTCCTACCCCGAACAAATACCTTTATTAGTAGCATTCTTGGTCTCATTTAGGAAAGGAGTATTCTTTCCAAAATCATGTGTTTTAATTGTTTTCAGGTGCATTTCTCGTGGCAGAGAATCTAAAAAGCAGCCCTTGTTGTTTATGTATGAGAAGCAAGTGCAGTGATTGGTTGAATTCTTGCGGAGACTCCCTGCCTGCGCTGCTTTTGACAGGCCTGTGTAGTGGCACTGACTGGGGAGCTCATGGGTCCGAGTCAGCCTGGGGCATTAGGAGCCACAGCCGCTACTAAATGCTGAAACAGATGGGCCTTCTTAACCTCCAGCGTACAGTTATTTCTCTGCCACTAACTGAGTCATTCATTTATTAATTGGCGGGCTTCCGGTACAGCTGTCTCCAAAAAAGAGTCACAAGAAAGAATAGCTTGAGTTGCAATTAAAATGTGAGGGTCTGTTTGGATTTTCAGTGGAAAGTAGTGTGCAAATTGAAGGTCTCTCTCTGCCACGGAGGTTATTTACACATTTGCAAATAGGTTAGGATAGATGGAAAAGACAGCTTCCTCATAAATTCCTTGAGAAAATGAAGTAATTTAAAAAACCAAATGCTGTAATAGCATAGGTGTGCAATATAATAAAATGCTTTTTGTTGCTTTAAGATGTGACACCGGTAGCTAGTTTGGTTCTCTTGATGCAAATAAAATTTAAACATTTATATCAATGTTCAGCATAGTCTTTTTAAACCTAGCACAGCATCGTTGTAATGCAGCAAGTGCCTTTTTCTAAAAAATTCTTGGAACAGCTAACTGATTATGATAGAATAACTTTGGTGCAGGTTTCAAAACAACACAACTTCATTTAGCTGTAATTGAAATAAATATGGCCGAAACCGGTTTGGCTCAGTGGATAGAGCGTCGGCCTGCGGACTCAAGGGTCCCAGGTTCGATTCCGGTCAAGGGCATGTACCTGGGTTGCCGGCACATCCCCAGTGGGAGATGTGCAGGAGGCAGTTGATTGATGTTTCTCTCTCATCGATGTTTCTAACTCTCTATCTCTCTCCCTTCCTCTCTGTAAAAATTCAATAAAATATATTTAAAAAAAAAAGAAATAAATATGCCCCACTTTTTAAGATGAGCCATTGGTAGATAAACAATAATTAGAAATAGTTTTATGTAAGAAACATGTGTTTTGTGTCTAGGTATGATTTTTGTTTAATTGAGATAAATTTCCTAAAGCCAGATGACATTCAAAATTTTTAAATGTTCTAGAATGAAATTGACATTTTTCAGTTGAAGTGAAATGCCTTGGAGAGCAATTCTGTTGTAGAAATGTAATTGGAGGGAAGTCTTACAAAAGCAGAACAACTCTTAACATTTTAAAAGGTGGGCTTGTGCTGGTTTAAACTGAGAAACGTAACAGTCTTCATAAGTTACCTTCAGCTATAAAACCACCCGATACACATGGGTTTCTTGATGTAATTTTCAAACACATGCAGTGCTTAAATATATTAGTGATTCAAACTCCAGTGCTCAAATTTGTGGCCATTATCAAAAAGATCGTGGACAAAATTTATTAATCCTGGTTTTTGAAATATGTCTGCCCCTGGTTCCTGGCACAGAGCTCCTGAAACCCTTGTAATTTCCTGAGAGACAAGAGTACCAGAAGCTTCTTTCTTTTTAATATTTGGTCTTTGAACTTGTTTTCTGACACAAGGCTCTTAAATCCTTTGAAATTTCCTGGGTGATAGGAGTGTCTTTTGATCTAAAGAGACACCTCTTGGTTGGCTCCTGGATAGATAGCTTCAGGATGGGGTCTGGTCACCAGAAAGACCGATCTGTCATAAGCAGCTTGGGACTTTCAGCCCCTCTCCCCTTCATCCTGGAAGGGGAAAAGGGTTAGAGATTGAGTTAATAGTTGAATGTGCCTATGTGATGAAGTCGCCATAAAAATCCCCAAATCTCGCCCTAGCCGGCTTGGCTCAGTGGATGGAGCGTCAGCCTGCGGGCTGAAGGGTACCAGGTTCGATTCCAGCCAAGGGCACATGCCTGGGTTGCAGGCTCGATCCCCAGTAGGGGGCTTGCAAGAGGCAGCCAATCAATGATTCTCTCTCATCATTGATGTTTGTATCTCTCCTCCCTTGCTCTCGGAAATCAATAAAGAAATATATTTTTTTTAAAAATCCCCAAATCTCTGGGGTTGGTGAACAGATCAATGTGCCAGGAGGGTGGTGCACCCCACCTCCACAGGGACAGGAGCGCCTTTACTGGACCCTTATAGGTCTCACCCTATGTATCTCTTCACCTGCCGTTTGTGTCCTTTGTCGTATCTTTTATTATATAATAAACCAGTAAATGTAAGTGTTTCTCTGAGTTCTGTGAGCTGTGCAGGTGATGGAATCTAATGATGGGGTCATGGGAATTCTGGGTAATGGGGTCTTACTACCTGTGATTAGTGCCTGAGCTGGGGGTGCAGTCTTGTGGGACTGACTCTTTACTCAGTGAGGTCTGCACTAACTGTAGTTAGTGTTGGAATTGCATTGACTTGCAGGACACCTGGCTGGTGTTGGAGAAATGATTGGTGTGGGGAAGAGAAAAAACTCACACATCTGGCATCAGAAGTATTATGTGTGTGAGTAAAGGAAGAAACAGGTGATAAACATTTTTTGCTTGATCAGAGTTTAGCCAGGTTCCCGAACCTTCTCCTTGGCCATCTATGCACGCCCTTGTAAAATGCAATTTTAGCAAGAACCCTGCCATGTCAGGTTAGCAAGAAGCCCCTATCGATATTGGATTGGGTTCCTTCCCTATACCATGTCCCAGGTGATGTCTGATCACTCTGACCTTTTTTTTTTTTTTTTTTTTTTTTTTTTTTTTTTTAGCAAGAATCCTGTTAGGTCTGTTTAGTTAAAGCCTTCTTACTTCTGATGTTTTCTCTTAGTATTTTTTATCCACTGACACAACTCTGCCCCTTACCTTTAAATTCTCATATACACAGGCAGCATTCGGCATTGAGCCCAGTCTCTTACCTACATTAAAAAATTACATTGCAGTGGTCCCTATGCCTAGCTCCCCATCCCCCAAGGTCTTTCTTACCATGCATTAACAAGTATCATTGAATATTATTTTCCTTTTAACAGTTATGTGCCACAACACCCATAGGATCAGATTCATCATTGGACCCCCGGACCTCTCACCCAGGACCCTAAAAGTGCATACCTTTGAAGCCTTTATCCTCCTCCTGACTGATGGATCGGGGATCCATTGGTGAGTCCGACTCCTGAACCATTGCTCCGGACAAACGTCCGTGGAAGCTGGTAAGGACAGATTGGATTCTTAGATTCTGTGTGTACTCCAGAACAGCAGCCGCCAACCGGTGGTCTGCGGACCACTGTGGTCCGTGAGGTCCGAAAGGTTGGCAACCGCTGCTCCAGATGATGGGATGGAGTCCTAGATAAACACAGGCTGGGTTAGAGTCCCAAGCAAGCAGCTGTTTGGAAAAAGATGGCTTAGAGTCCTAGGCTTCTTTGCTTGAAAAGTAACAACTGGGCTGGGAGACTCTTCTTCCTGGCTCTCTCTCTGGTTGAACCCCTGTTCCACCAACTCTGTCTACCTCCATTTTTGTTGGCATGCTTTTGCTGAGAATAATATGAAACTTCATTGGCCTCTTGGGGAAACTTGCCATCTCAAGCTGGCTCCTCTAAGACCTCTCCCTTCCCATTGTAGAAGCTGTTCCTTTCTCCTCATACCACCTTCAGTCTTCCCTCCAGTTCTCTTGAGTCCTTTGATATGTCTCCCTCCAAACCCTTTCTCCTCCATCCCTCTGTCCACCAGACCAGACCTTTTTCCCTGCCCATCTCTATTGTCACTTAAACTTTGGGCTCCTTGCCCTCACTGGGGGCTGTCTAGGGACTTAGGGACCCTCAGAAGGCTGAAAAACCTGGAACAGACTGGATGTTTTGGTTAGATGGGCTTTGGAGACATCCAGATAGCTGCTAGATATCTCCTTGGTCACTCACCTAAAATGTGGCCCACAGCTTTCATTAGATTACATAACAGGGCACCACTTTGAATAAGGTCTCCCTTACTGGGTTTTAACAAATGATATTTTTTTCTTTTAACATGGAATTTTTTCTGGACATTTGGTGTCACATAAGTGAGATTTGCTAGAATGACCCTGGCTCATGGAAACGTAGTTTGGGGGGAAAAAAAAGGATATAAGAGTGGGGAATGTGGGACCTTTGATTCCTCGGTGGCCATTTGGTTGCCCATGGTATGGAGCAGTAGCTGTGCTGCTCTTAGGTACTAAAGATAAAAGTCACCAATGGAGATTAGAGATGGATCCAATTACCAGGACATTGGTTCAGTCCCTTGGCTATTATCTGCAATAGCTAAAATGAAACTAAAAGAGTGTGCTGAGTCAGACCTTGATCCTAGACCAAACTCACATTTCAGTGAGTCTGAGCTTTGGCCACTAACCCCAAGGGAAAAATCAGGTAAGGACAACAGAAAGTACCTCTAGACTTCTGGTCACTAAGAAGGCACTTGGTGTGAGGTAAGGGCAAAACCAAGAAACTGTTTGAAACCAGGGAGTATAGTGTGAAGAAGTTGTTTCATATTGTGGATCAATAATAGCTTTCTGAAGAACATCCTTTAGTAAGATGTTCTGTGAGAGTAATTAATTTAGGAGCAGTATCTGGTTTTAAATGCCACAACAGGGGAAGAGCATGTTTGGGTTGATGCAGGATTTATAGCTCGTTATGGAACAATCACAGATGGCTATATGTGATCCAGACACAGAGCAGGTCATTCCCAAGGGAACAGCCAGCCTGGTGGACTGCATAAAAGCCACTGTAAGATCTGTTTACCCTGAGAAAGGGGACTAACTGCCCATTTCCCCCATAAATGTCAAGTGGAACACCCCAGATGAAGTAGATAATATGTTTTCTGTATAAACCTTGTTGGATTTTTATGATAATCCCATAGGCACTTGCTGAATGTGCCTGTTACTGAGTTCATGGTAAATGCTGTGGTTAAGGGGAACTCTTTTACATGGACACCCCGTGAAAAAGAGTCCCAACCAAGGGATAGTTGGGGAAGCCTTGTGAATTTGCTCTCTCAGCTTTGCTTCTTGGTTTCATAGATGCTAATAAAAATATTAGGTTAATTAATAGGAGAATGAAGGAAAGCAAAGGACAGAGTCAGTAGACTGGTCTTAGCAAGGCAGAAAAGTTTAAATGGTTATTAAGAAAGAAGGTGAGCCCATCCAGTGTGGATCAGTGGTGGAGCGTCCACCCATGAACCAGGAGGTCAGGGTTCAATTCGCAGTCAGGGCATATGCCTGGATTTTAGGCTCTATCTCTAGTAGTAGCAGCTGATTGATGATTCTCTCTCATCATTGATGTTTCTCACTTTCCCTCTCTCTCTTCCTTAAAAGCCATGGTAGGCACTAGCCGGTGTGGCTTGCTTGGTTGGGCGTCATCCTATGCACCAAAAGGTGGCCAGTTCAATTCCCAGTCAGGGCACATGTCCGGGTTGCTTGCAGGTTTGATCCCCTGGAGGGGCATGTAGGAGGCAACTGATTGATGTTCACTCTCACATCGATGTTTCCTCTTCTCCCTTCCTCTCTGTCCAAAAATCAATAAAAATCATTTTTTAAAATGCGGCGGTCTTTTTGTGCTACCCAGGGAAGGGCCCATTTGGCTTTGGTCTTGGTTCCCAGGTAACTTAAAGGGAAACTTTCACAATGCTCAGACCCCTTGATGTCCTGCAAATTGCTTGCAGCAGGAACCCACTTTGGTGGCATCAACCTTGAGTTCTAGATGGAACAGTACATCCACAAAGGAAGAGTGATGGCATCTGCATCATCAATCTGAAGGGAACCTGGGAGAAGCTTCTGCTGTCAGCTGCTGGTGCCACTGTTGCCATTGAAAACTTCGCTGATGTCAGTGTCATATGGTCCAGGAATACTGGTCCGTGAGCTGCGCTGAAGTTTGCTGCTGCCACTGGAGCTGCTCCTCTTGCTGGCCACTTCACTCCTGGAACCTTCACCAACCAGATCCAGGCAGCCTTTGGAAGCTGAGACTTCTGGTTGTTACTGATCCCAGGGCTGACCACCAGCCTCTCACAGAGGCGTCTTATGTTAACTTGCCTACCATTGGTCTGTGTAACCGACTCTCCTCTCCACTGAAGGACATTGCAACACACGGGGGCTCCCTCAGTGGGTCTGATGTGGTGGATGCTGCCCTAGGAAGTACTGCACATGCATGGCACCATCTGTGAACACCCATGGGAGGTCATGCCTGATCTTGACCTTTACAGAGATCGTGAAGAGATTGAAAGGCTGTGACCAAGGAGGAATTTCAGGGTGAACGGATGGCTCCAGCTCCCGAGTTCACTGCTGCTCAGCCTGAGGTTGCAGACTGAGGTCACAGATTGGTCTGAAGGTGCGCAGTTTCCTACTGAAGAAGCGTGTTTAGCCTGCCACTGAAGACTTGTCGGCAGCCCCCATGCTCAGGCCACCCAATGGGTAGGAATAACCACTGAGTGGTCTTAAGCTGTTCTTCCATGGACTCGTAACAGAATGGAAATAAAATTGATAGCAAATAAACAGTTTCTAAAAAAAGAAAAATGGGGTGAATAAAGCGGACATTGAGAGGGTAAAAACAGGTTTTCATATAAGACTACCTAAGTTTGAGCAGGCCAAGAGGCTCTCCAACATTACAGAGCCCTGGATAAATCTGCTGTATTTACTTCAGTTTGGAGAAATTTAAAAATCCAAAGGCAGAGGTTACCATGAGAAACCTGACCAGCAATTTCTTGAGGCATTGGTAAGGCACATTAAATTAGATAAAAATTGACTAAAGGGCCAGGGTCCCTTGGTTCAGCTCATGAGAGTGGTGGTGGTGGTGGTGGTGATCCAAAGCTTCTTGCACAAGAGTGGGTACAATGGTCAGGAATTGGAGAAGTTTTCAGGATTCCTTTATATGGGAACCTCTTATACCGTGGTACCAAACCCATTGGTGAAACCATGATATAATTGAGAGAACATTATGAAAGTTGGAATGTTTATATGTATGTATATATACATATAAATTAAACATTCAAATTTTCATAATATATTATTGATATCAGAGAGGAAGGGAGAGGGAGAGAGACAGAAACATCAATGATGAGAAAGAATCATTGATTGGCTGCCTCTCATGTGCCCCACACTGGGGATTGAGCCTGCTACCTGGGCATGTGCACTAATTGGGAATCAAACCGTGACTTCCTGGTTCATAGGTCAATTCTCAACCACTGAGCCATGCCAGCTGGGCAAAAGTTGGAATGTAAATAGACTTTATTTAAAGAAGTTATGTCTCCTTTATCTGAATATATTGTGGGAATGGACATTAAGTCTGGCTGGGGAACATTACCCTTACCTGGTATTGTAAAACTAAAGCCTGTTAATAATGTCCTAAAGGAGGTTGCAGTGAGGAATGTAAGGTACAAGTTTGTGGAAGTGGTTATGGAGATGGACACTGTATCTGACTGGGGAATGTTTTCTCTACTCAATATTGTAAAACAGAAGGTATGTAAATCTACTCTTCAGGCAATATTGGTTGGACATTCTAAATGGGAACCAGTAAGATTGCTCCAGCCTACACAGTGTAGAGTAGAAACTGGAGTGCTGGTATAGACAAATTCTCTGTGGGATAACTCTATGCATACGGTAGGCTGGGCTTAGGGCAAAAGCCTGTGAGTGCCTATTGGCAACGACTCCTAGGACTTTGAACTAGAGCATTTCCATTTGAAGGGCAGTTATTGGCTTGCTATTGGACATTAATTGAAACCACCATCGTGACTAAAAGTCATAAAATAATCTTGAGACCTGAAATACTCATGACGTCTTGCATAATAATGTCAGATAACACTCCAGTAGGGAGGACAGTGCCAGGAATTTCCATATTAAAACGGAAATGGTTTATGCAGGATCATGCCACCTGGGGAACACAAGGAGGAGATGCTCACGAGCAGAGAGCCTTTTCCCCTCGACTGACTTTGGAACTGTGTGAGGAGCTGCTAAATTCTATCTTCCCTTGGGCATTGTCCTACAAACAGCTCCTAAGTGACCAACAAGGAGCTGCTTGGTTTGTGGATGGCAGTTCCAAGATGACTAGACAACATCCTGTTTGAGAGAGAGGGAGAGAGAAACATCCATATGAAAGAGAAACATCCCTTGGCTGCCTCCTGCACACCACCTTTTGGGGATCGAGCCTCATCCTGGGCATGTGTCCTGACTGGGAATTGAACCAGTGACCCTTTGGTGCATGGAACAAGGCTCAGCCAACTGAGCCACACCCACCAGGGCAATGTTTGGGTTTTTACTGACTCATGGGCATTGGCCAATGGCCTGACTGTGTGGTCAGGCAGAAAAGCAATGAAAACCTGGCTTATTAAAGGGCTGCCCATATGGGGCACAGATAGTCCTGTGGAAATCACTGTGAGACTTTGAGGGGTGCATTAAAGTAGGACATGTTGGTTACCATCAGACCCTTTCCAGGTTCAGAAGATGATTGGATTCAACAAGTAAATATCCCTGTGTACTTGCTTGAGATGGCCACCTGGGTCTGTGAAATGGGTGGATATGGAGGCACTGCAGCAGTGCAAGATGGGCCGCATCTACACGTGCTCCTCTTGCACCCTTTGAGCTCAAAATGCCAGTAAGCTCTCTTCTGTCTGCTGGGGAAAGATACACTGCAGATGGCTATGTGTCACATTCCCAGGTGTGAAGGCCCTGAACATAACTGGCATGTGATACTGATGTAGCCCTAGGCGGCTACAAATGGGTCCTGGCAGGAATAGTTACTGACTGTGGACTGTCTTTGCTTGTCTGATGGTAGATGCAAATGCTCAGAGTGCTATAAAAGAACCAGAACAGAAGATAATTGTACCAATTTGGATGGCTGACCATCATTTATGCAGACCAGGGAATACACTTTACAGCCCATAATGCTCAATAGTGGGCAGACAGGTATCCTCCTTAGAGTATATTAAGTCCTCAGTTAATGTCATCGATAGGTTCTTGGAACATGGTGAAGTAACGCATGATAAAACCAATTTTACTGTAGGTTAGTTGATATAAATGGCACTTCATCAATGCTATAAAGAAATGATGTTTTTTGAGGACCTGCTCTACTAGTTGTTTTTTTTTTTAATTTAAATACATGTTTTTATTAATTTTTGGAGAGGGAGAAAATGAGAGGGATAGAGAGAGAGAGAAACATCAATGAGAGAGAAACATCATCAGTTGGCTGCCTCTGCACACCCTCTACTGGGGATCAGGCAGCAACACAGGCATATGCTTTGACCGGGAATCTAACAGGCGACGCTCAACCACTGAGCCACACTGGCCAAGCTGCAAAAGTGTATTCCCTGGTCTGCATAAATGATGGTCAGTTTGATAGAGAATTGGACTGGGCAGTTAAAACATTGGTTGTCTTAAAGGGAAGAGATAGATATGGGAAGGACTGGCTTACATACCTTCCTGTTAGTGTGCTCACATTCATTGTCAGGTGGTGCTAAAGAAGTGACCCCACTAGATAGAGGCCTCTTTTTCTGGTGGATATGGGGAAGAGGAAGTGGGGAAGGATGCTGGAATGACAATGCAGTTCTTACCAAGGGAGGAGTATGCTGGCATAATGA
The DNA here is from genome assembly GCF_028538775.1 of Myotis yumanensis. Classification (NCBI taxonomy): domain Eukaryota; kingdom Metazoa; phylum Chordata; class Mammalia; order Chiroptera; family Vespertilionidae; genus Myotis; species Myotis yumanensis. The sequence goes on from NW_027223768.1 coordinate 7,492,778, forward strand.
CTACTTTGTTCTTCTCTGTACACCTCAACTGTTTTTCCCCTACTTGTTGAAGTGGTTATAGCATTATGGCTGCAAATACAGGTGCCGGAAACAGTAATGATTCCTAAGCAAGAAACTATATATATATATATATATTTTTTTTTTTAAATATATTTTTTTATTGATTTCAGAGAGGAAAGGAGAGAGAGAGAGAGAGAAACATTAATGATGAGAGAGAATCATTGGCTGCCTCCTGCATGCCCCACACTGGGGATCGAGCCCGCAACCCAGGCATGTGCCCTTGACCGGAATCGAACCTGGGACCCTTCAGTCCGTAGGCAGACGCTCTAGCCATCGAGCCAAACCAGCTAGGGCAAGAAACTATATTTTTAAACTTTGGGTCAGAATTCCTAAATGCCTAATGGGGTAGATTGTGCCTGCACCCCATCTACCAAAATTGAGGTTAATAATGAATACCAATATATTGCCTGGTGGTAAAAATAGCTCAGTAGTTCTGAACCTCTGTAACCTTACACTAACTGAATAGAGTGAATTGAGGGGGAGATACTTGCTATTGGTATTGCTGTTTGTAATCTAGACCAGCACCTATACCTGAGGTCCTATCCAAAGGTGGAAGAGTTTGGGTGTAAATGGAGAGAAGGAGCAATAGCAGCTGAGGGTAAAGGAATGGGTAAATGGTTTTGTAATGAGGGAAATTCAATACTAATCCCTCGAGAGAGGCTCAGAGTAAGAGATGGTATTGTCTGTTAATTCACTTATACCAGTTGACTGAAAGGGTGAAACCATGTGTTTGCTTAGACCACTACTGCTTTGGAACTTGACAAGATTGAGTAGAAGGAAGCCTGCAAACCTGAGTGGCCTTGCCTGTATATTGTTTTGCTGTAAGGGAGCATATGGCCACACACCAAGAGAGGGTACACTGTGGTCTCTGCCCCGGGTTCCTGGCACAGAGCTCCTGAAAGCCTTGTAATTTCCTAAGTGATAAGAGCACTATAGGAGCATCTTTTGTTCTAATATTTGGTCTTTGAAATTTTTCTTTAATTGCTTCAAACCACAAGGTGGTGAACTGAAAATGAGTCCTTTTAAAAAAGGTACAGATTAAATTTTCCTTCCACTTAAGGTCCCTCATGTTTACCTCAATTGTTAGTACCTACCTTTATTTTCCATTTCCTCCTTTCAAAATGTCATATTTTCACCATACTTCTCACAGAGAGGTGAGATTGGCCATGGGGCTGAGCATACTAGTACAGGGGTTAGAAGCCGGTTCACTCTGCTCAGCATGGGGTAGGCCTCTTCTCTCTTGGCCTCTAGGCCTCCATAAGCAGAAATCAAGAGAAACTTCTTGCTTTGGATAATGCTACCCTGTTCCAAGTCTGTACTCCAGAGTAAAGAACCGTGCTTATTCCTGGAAAGATTCCTCACCCCCTCTTTCCTCTTAACCCTCAGATGCTCAGTACCAACCAGTATCTGCCATGAGACTATGAGCACCGGTCTCATTATGCCCTCTATTCTTCTCTAACAGGCTCCCCAAGAATCTCAGGACTTGCCGCTTATCTGTCTCTCCCAGAGAAATCCCCGACCCTCTTTGTGGCTTTATTTTTGTCATTAGTAGGCATCATCTTTTGATATGCTACATATTTTACTTTGTCTTCTTTTCAGTAGGTTATAATATAGCTTAAAAGCATGGATTTTTTTTTATGTTTATTCATTGCTGTAGATCAGCTATTCTCAACCAGTGTGCCCCAAGAATTTCTAAAACATGAAATACCTGACTGTTTAGCCAGGGGCACTGACCTCTTTTCCCTTAGATTGTCAAATAAAAAAATGACAACAGTCAACACAATAGCTGTCCGGTGTGAATGAATCAAAATTACACTTTTTTTTGTCAGATCGGCAAAAAATACAACATGTTATTTGGTGTGCTGCAGAATTTTAGTAATTAGTTAATGTGTGCCATGAGATGAAAAAGGTTGAAAATTGCTGCTGTATATGAATGGTGACCAGCAGTAGATACTAAAAAATATTAGTTGAATGAATGCAGTAAATTAATTACAGAAAGTATGTGGCTATGTCTTTTGAGGGAAATGAGGAGAAACTCTCAAAGCAATTAAAGCAGTTCTTTCTCATTTGCTTCTCTAATATATATTTTAAACTCAAAAAAATGTTTTATTGATTTTTAGAGAGAGGAAGGAAGAGGGATAGATTCAAACATCAATGAGAGAGGAACATCATCGATCGGCTGCCTCCTGCACAGCCCCTATTGAGGATTGAGCTGACAATCCTGGCATGTGCCCTGACCGGGAACTGACAACTTCTTGGTTGCTGGGTCGATGCTCAACCCGGATGGGCTCTCATATCTTATTAAGTGATTTTTTTTTTTTAGGTTACCTCATTCTCCGTAGTAACATTGTGAATGAATCTGAGCATTATCTTAGGTAATTATTTGTATTTTAAGATCATCTTTTTTTTTTTTCTTTATTGATTAAGGTATTACATATGTGTCCTTATCCTCCCCATTGCCCCCTCCCCCCCCCCCACTCATGCCCTCACACCCCCCCCCCCCCCCCCCCGTGTCTGTGTTCATTGGTTAGGCTTATATGCATGCATACAAGTCCTTTGGTTGATTTCTCCCCCCCATCTTTCTTTTTAAAATATATTCTTATTGATATCAGAGAGGAAGGGAGAGGGAGAGATAGAAACATGATGAGGATCATTGATCAGCTGCCTCCCACACGCCCCCTACTGGGGATCGAGCCCACAACCCGGGCATGTACCCTTGACCGGAATCAAACCTGGGACCCTTCAGTCTGGAGGCTCTATCCACTGAGCCAAACTAGCTAGGCTATTTTAAAATCATCTTTAAAAATTTCTCGAAATATGGGCACATTAAGTTACTTACTCTAGTTCCCATCTCACACTATCTGGAATGTTTTGTCTAATTGCACCAAAATTCACAAAAACTTTTGCATGCACAAATAATTTTTCATTATTCTGATCATCTTTGTTTTTTTGTTTTTGTTTTTTAAAATATACTTCTATTGATTTCAGAGAGGAAGGGAGAGCGAGATAGAAATATCGATGATGAGATAGAATCATTAATCACTGCCTCCTACATGCCCCCAGGGCATGTGCCCTTGACTGGAATCAAATCCGGGACCCTCCAGTCCACAGGCCAGTGCTCTATCCACTGAGCCAAACCAGCTAGGGCTGATCATCTTTGTTTTTAACAGGGCTTTGCAGCATCTATTAGGTATTTACTAAGTATTATTGAATAATCAGTTGACTTCAGTGTCATTATGGCTTAGAGCTGTAGTTTGAGGAGTTTTTAATAGTCTACGACTTCGTTCCAGCCTGTATACCAGACATGCATTTCTAAAGTTGGGATACTTCAAAGGCATTGTGGATGGCTTTCACATACCCATCTTTCTAAGCACTAGCAGAAACACCAGTTTTCTTTAAAATAGACAGACCTACTGGTAAATGTCTAAAGCACATTTGGGGGGAAGGGAGATGCACTACCGTGTTTGCAGGATCTAATGTCTGTTGTGCTGGACTTGCGTACTGTTCTAATAAACTGTTTCACTTCCAATAATCATCTCAAAGCATGTACAATGTGCTTTTCTTTCATTGCATTAAAGATGTTAACATATTTCTTCTTTATCCTGGTCTGTCTGGGGAAATGGTAAACAGAAGAAGTAAGCTCATGAAATTGGAATCCAGAAGCAATATTTAGCTTACTACTTTAATATATTGTAGAGGAGTAGTTCCAATCAATTAAGATTTTACCTTTGGAAGTGGATTATGGCTGCATGTACAATAGATAAATACTCAGAAATGGTGATTGTACTGGGCCATCATCCTATTTGAAATCTAGTATTATACAATAACTTACTATTTACACACTGACCTGTATGCTAAGCATTTTGCTTATACCTTTTAATTTTCTAAGCTATCCAGTGAGGTTTGCTATTCTCTTTTAACAGTAGAGGAGACTGAAGTTTAGAGAGGTTAAGTGACTTGCCCAAGGTCCCAGAATTGGGCATGCAAAACTCTATTCTTAAATGTAATTGTAGAATTTATATTTCCTGTTTTGTGGTTGTATATTTTCAATCATTAAGAACTCAGGAAAGATAATGGAAGAAAATAAAACATGCCTCTTATTCTTGAAATGAATGCTCTCATCTTCCTACCACCTTCAACTTTTTGGATTCATAGAAGTGTTATACAGTGTATTACAAATAAGTAGTACAGATGAAGGGTAGAAAGTTTAATTTGGAATAGCATTATGCTTTAATAAAATCTTATTTATCCTAAATATATTTACTTAATGTTTCCAGCCATCTCTAGTTCACCCAAAAAACAAGTATGTTTCCAGGAAGCATTTATTCATAAAGGAGCCTCTCAGACTCAGATTTCATTTACTCCTATTTCAACAGGCACTGGGGGTTCCTAGCTATGACAATTGATTAGAAGCAACAAATCTAGGACAGTACCAAGCAGTGCTGTTACAGATAGAAGGGCTGACTTTTGGTATAAAGCTCTTAGTGGTAAAGAAAAAGCAAACCTAAAAGCAGACAATTTTAAGAGTTGTTTTGCAATCCTTACCTTTAGTGCACTCCAGGAGTAGTACTCATGATCATCAGCTGATTAAATCACAGTACTGTAATTGATCAGAATGATAATCCTGAGTATTTCTTTTGAAAGTAAATTATGCTAGATAGACTCTAATGAGATGGGTTTTCATTTACAAAAGAAGGCAGATTATCCTGGATAAATGCATGAAGCATTATCATACTCAGTTGGGTACAATATGTCCTTATCTTTTAACTTTACAAAGGGCTCCTTTAAAGAAGTTTTGCTATTGTTGAAGTTCACAGTTTGGCCTATCAGTGCTGCAGATGACTCAAAAGTGTATCTATGTGACTGGGGAGAAGAAAACCCTTACATCTCCTTGCTGCTGGATTTTGCAATTAGCTTGCAGAACCGATTCTCCTCAGACTGTGGGGATTGCTCTGTACATCCTATAAATTATTTACGCCCTGATGGTTCTAAATGACTACATTAATGGCACCTCTGGCTCCACATGATATCAAGAACCTTAATAATTCATCATTTATTACAGATACATCCCTGTAGGTTAACATGAGTGGGAGCTGAGTTTACAACACTGAGATAAGGCCTTCTCTGAAACTTTTACTTTCCAAACATTATATCCGTAAATATTTAGTCGTATTTAAAAAATAAGGGAAAGACTATTGACTCTTACACAGCTTTAGACTCTTTAGGTGATTTTATATATATATATATATATATATATATATATATATATATATATTATTGATTTCAGAGAGGAAGGGAGAAGGGGGGGGGAGAGAGAGAGAGAAACATCAATGATGAGAGAGAATCATTGATTGGCTGCCTTCTGCACGCCCCCTACCAGAGATCGAGCCTATAGTCCGCGTATGTGCCCTTGACCAGAATCGAACCTGGGACCCGTCAGTCTGCAGGCTGACGCTCTATTCACTGAGCAAAACCAGCTAGGGCTCTTTAGGTGATGTTTATCAAGCATAGATTACTTCAAGTTTTTTAGTATATTTTAGGGATATGTCAAAGGGGAAAAAATCTTTGAAAGACAGTTTTCCATTTCAGAACTCTTGCTTTAAAAACAAACAGGCAAACTAGCATTAAATTATCCAAAGTAAATGGAATTAATGATTGGCCACTGGGAAGAATAGTGAGAGACTTTAAAAAAATTACCTAAATTCTTTTCTCTCTTTATTTTTTTCCAAAATTATCCAAATTCTTAATCTAAGAGTTTTATATCTGATATTTGAAGTCTTTGAATCAGTCTTCTTCAGCCTTTTGGGAGTACTTTTAAAAAAAGAAATAGGACCCAGTGCACCAAGGTTGCAGGTTTGATCTCTTTCTGGTCAGGGCATATTCAAGAAGCAACCAATGAATGCATAAATAAGTGGAACAACAGATTGATGTTTCTCTCTTTCTCTCTCTCCCCCTACTCCCCCCCTCTCTTCATCTCCCCACTCCTCTCCTTCCCTCTCTCACCCACTTCTCCCTCTCACTTCTCTCAAATCAATCAGTAAATAAAATTTATTTAAAAAATAGAAAGAAAAAGAAATAGGAAAGGCATGCCATAGAGAGCAGGAGTGTGTTTGTACACTCATATATGCACATGTCATATAATTAAATTCCAGGGTGAAATTTAGCTATAAAAGAAAGTTAATCACGTTTCCAGTGAAGGGTAATAGTGGAGTTGATGTTGAATTTATGTTTACAGTTTTGGAGTGACAACACTTCTTAGTACTATAAATACTGCTTTCAAAAAAGTCATAAAGGTTAGAAACATTGACAGTGTTTGTAATCCTAGCACTTAGCACAGTGCCTGGCACATGGGTCAGTACAAGTTTGCATAAATACATGATGCTGAAATCACCCCATATAATTCTAGTTAGAAATCTGGTGTTTTGATAAGTTAAATAGCTACACCGATTTATACTAGTTGCTTTCTACGATAATACTACTTTGGGAGTATATTCCTGTTCACTTTTAGTGTTTTTTTAATTTATGTAATGTGGATTCGTTGCAGAAGGGTCCAGAGAACCTCATTACATGGGGTTCTGACCTATGAAGCATATATTTTTAAGACAATATTGTTCTGTAGAGAGGCTCCAAAGTGTTTCAGGTATCCTTTGGGTTCCATTGAAATGCCTTAGGAGTTCATTAAAGATACTGAGAAAATTGCTCTTCCCCCAGTAGAGACACTGGATGGTTTTTGCTGGTACTAAATTCAAAGTGGTTTATACCATGTTGAGTTTACCAACTTATACCAAGTTGAGTTTTAATTTGATTGCTTTCTATTTCTGTAATAATGGTTTTCTTTAAAACTGATTATTTAGTCATCCTTGACGTCCAGATGTCAGTGATGGGTACAGTCAAGAGTTACACTGCCAGGGAGATTAGAGTTTAGAAAGGCATTAGAAGCACTGTCATTAAAATGACAGCCCTTAATCTGTAAAAGGAAAAAAATTAAATTTCAGCAAGCATGTGATGTAAAATTAAGTCATAGTATGCTAGTCTTCTATACAGATAATATTAGTTCTGTTTACCAGACCAGCCACCTTGTAGCAGAATATGGAATATCTAACTTAAATTAGAACAGTTGTATTTCTCCTTCAGTTGAAACATTGTAATAAGTAAACATCTTTCAGTTGTATGAAATTGTGTGTTTGCTGTTTAGTAGCAAATATGATTTGGATCAAGTTTCTGAATATAAGATTTTTATGTGGGACGAATTCATATATTTTTCCCTTATATTTCTCAACACTCTTTTCCATTCATGAGTGTTTTTCAGCTGATACCTGGTGCCAGATATCTTGGGATAAAGGTTTTAGAACAGTTGTGGAAAAGTGATGGTTTGGTCTAGTCTTAGTTATGTTATGGTGTAAGTTAAGCTCTTAAATGAAGGTGACTGGTTTTATAGATGGGCAGACATGAATCTAGCGGAGAACAAATTATTCCATGATAAAGACATTGTTCAAACCTGCATGCATCTGTCAACTGCCTGGGTGGCAGAGTGAGATAAAGTGATCTGTAATGTTTCTCTGGTGTGCCGCTATTACTAGCCATATTGTAATATGTAATGAATCTCTTGGGCAGACAGCTTGTGTGGGCTGGATTCCACCTCAGTCTTGTAAAGATGCCTGGAAGCATCAAGGCGAATTTTTTAAAGCCTATTTAAATATTTAGACTAATGGCTAATTTTAGTGAAATCTCTGCTATATTTAATAAACTATTTGCTAGAAGTGAGATTTCAAGTTTATGGCTTCCTCACTTATCTGCTATGTGACCTTGGATTGACAAATTATTAATCTCTGCCCATTCTGTACCAGGAAGGGAAGATTATAAGAGTATTTGCCTCATAAAGTTGTGTGGAATTAGGCAGTTCATATGTATAAAGTGTATAGAAGAGTGAGTTTCTGGCACTTAAACATTAGCTGCCGCCACTGCCATCATCATCTACATAATTGGGAGTGAGATAAATTTACCTTCCCTGAAGCTAGATTGTTTATTTATTTATTTATTTATTTAATTATTATTTTTTTAAAAAAATATATTTTATTGATTTCTTACAGAGAGGAAGGGAGAGGGATAGAGAGTTAGAACCATCGATGAGAGAGAAACATCGATCAGCTGCCTCCTGCACATCTCCCACTGGGGATGTGTCCGCAACCCAGGTACATGCCCTTGACCGGAGTCGAACCTGGGACCTTTCAGTCCACAGGCCGACGCTCTATCCACTGAGCCAAACCGGTTTCGGCTGTCTTTTTTTTTAAAGGAAGACCACTTCTCTATCAAGGATGTGGTCAACCCCAATTCTAATATAGAAGCTCACTGTCTTGACTTGTGAAATCTACAAGTTTATCTTCAGCTAAAGTGTGATATAATATAGTACAGTGTTATATATTATACTATATATTATGTAAATATTACTTTAAAAAGTACATATTACTTTATATTATATTACTTTAAAAAGTACATAAAGTATAGTATATTATAATAAAGTATACTATCACTAAAATGGATGAAGAAATTTATAACATTCTGTGAAGTGATCTACAAAATGTATTGTTAAGAGAAAAGAGCAAGGGCAAAGTAGGGTACAAATTATTCTACCACTTACGTAAAAATTTTCTGGTACATACATAAATGTCCGTCAGGTTACACAGAAATGTGATGTTTTCATTTGTTGGTGTGGGGGAGGGAAATTGGATGGCTGGAGACAAGGTAAATTTTTATTCATCCTTTATAAACATTCTTTTTGTCTTTCCTACTCAAATTTACATTTGAAGGGCTTTCAGATTCCTATTTTAGTTTTTTTCTTTAAGTCTGCTTTCCAACACTAACTTAAGAATTTTTTTTGTCCTCTATTAGGGATTTGAGTCATAATCGGTTGTCTAACTGGAACATCAGCTTGGAATCTCAGACATTACAAGAAGTGTAAGTTATTTTACTTAAATTTACATTAAATTCGAGGTGATTTAGAAATACTGTCAAAAACTTGAAGGAAAAACATTTACATTAAAAGACATTGTTTAGAAATATAAACTGACATCTTTAGCTTTATTGTCACAAACTCTCGGCATTGTGCCGTTGGGTTGGGTAGGGATCACCAACCCTAAATTGCAAACTGTAGAAACAGTCTTCCTTGGGGCCAAAAGTAAGATTTTTCCTCTTTTGAGAGTAAATATGCTGGGTTTGTATTTTGCCATTAAAACTCTGTTGTATAAACTCTTTTTTATGTCTTTTTTTGTTTTAATAGTTTATTGATTTTTAGAGAGAGAGGAAGGGAGAGAGAGAAACATCAATGTGAGAGCGGAACATTGATCGGCTGCCTCCTGCACGCCCCCTACTGAGGATTGAGCCCTGACTTGGAATCGAACCAGCAACCTTTCGGTGCATGGGATCACGCGCTATCAATTGAGCCACACCGACCAGGGCTTTTTTTTTTTTTATGTCTTGACTCATCTAAAATGGGAGCATCATGTCGAAAGTAGATTTACATGAAATATAATACTGTTGGTATCATTTGGAATGTGATGGTTAATAATTCAACTTTCCACTTTACTGAAGTGCTTCCTTTAATACTGAGATGTATTACTATGTATTCTTTGGAGGAAATTTTCTAAAATAGGTATTATTAATATCAGTTATTGCATTGTAATGTTCCCAGAGGCACAAGTATCGAGCCTATTGTACCTTTACCTTAAACACCCCTGGAACCCTCAGATTTATTTTCTTTTTAGTTTCCTGCTGACAGGGTAAGTCGTGCACTCATTGTTCCTGCGTTCTCTCCTTGCCTGTCTCGAGGTGACTGCTTCTGTTCTGCTGCAGAGTGAATAGACAATTAATAGACTTATTAGCTGAGAGCAGCACTGAGGAAAGATGTGAAAATGCTTCAGTAGGAAGTGCATGAGCTTTCATTACATGGGCTTTGTAACTTCAGTGGGTTCTTTGGAGGCCTTTTACTTCAGGTTTTTTCCTGTATTTTTTATTGTTGAGGTTGTTCATTGATTGAAAACTAGGTTAATGGAGTGTGATTATATTAGATTTGCTACAAAAACATTTGAGACGATCTGGTCTAAAGAGCTGCTGGGATCAGATGGTGACATGTAAAATTTAATCACAGTCTCTCTCGGGGTTGGTTAATTTCATCTTTCTCAAGCAATTCTCCCTACTTAGAATAACTTTAAAATATATATGTATTTTTTCATATATGTGCATGTGTTTGTATTTTTAAAATTTATAATTCCATTATAAATATATAAAATGGATATGGCTGTGTTAATTATTCTTTCTTTGTTTAAGAAGGACCCAGATCAACTGTCATAAACATAACTATTCAAAGACTCTTGGTGGGATTAAAAATATTTAATGTGCAGAATATTTCCTAACCTTTTAAATACTGAGATCAATCATAGATCTATACCATGAAAAAGCATTTCTTATTAAAACCTCTAATTTCTCAGTATAAGACATTTAGTCTAACTCATTCTGAGTCATACAGGCTTCTTTCAGATGTGGCACCCGTCCTAAAGAATATGTATCAGGGCAGCGGTTCTCAACCTGTGGGTTGCGACCCCTTTGGGGTCAAACGACCATTTCACAGGGATTGCCTAAGACCATCGGAAAACACATATATAATTACATATTGTTTTTGTGATTAATCACTATGCTTTAATTATGTTCAGTTTGTAACAATGAAATTTGGGGGTCACCACAACATGAGGAACTGTATTTTGTGACATTAGGAAGGTTGAGAACCTCTGTATTAGGCAATAAACCAGAACTGAAGACATTTCTCTCACTAAACTTTGAAATCTTATTTTCCTTCTGACTAGGAAAATGAATTATAATGAACTAACAGAAATCCCATATTTTGGAGAACCAACCTCCAATATTACTGCATTGTCATTGTAAGTAAATAAGATTTCAGATCTTTTACTTAAATTATAAATAGTACACAGATTTTTTTGTTTGTTGGGTTTTGTTGTTGTAAGTACCCTTATTGTTGATCCCAATTATTTAACATTCTTGTGGCCTTGGGTGGATCACTGGCAGTAGCTTCAATATAATCTTTGTTTTGTAGAGTCCATAATATAATCGCAGAAATAAATGCAGAGGACTTCCAGTTTTACCCTGCTCTCGAGAGTTTAGATCTCAGTTCAAACATAATATCAGAAATCAAGACAGCTTCATTTCCTCGAATGCAGCTTAAATACCTGTAAGTGAAATAGAGTTTAAACTGGATTTACTTTAAAGTGCATTTCTGTTACTGTGATTATGATATGCTTACGTGAATCAAACCTACGGTCAGTTTTTTGGGGTTAGGGAGAATGTTTTTTTTCCCTCTCTCCCCTTAAAGAAAGAGTGCATTATTTTCAGAAAATATTGGTAAGTATCCAGGATAATTTTAAATTCTGGATTGTGTTTATTAACAGCTTTGTAAAAGATAGCTAGGAGTAGCTTGTTAAACGGCAGCTTAACCTATATAATGATGATGATAATTTGCATGTGCATTAGTGTTTTACAGTTTACAAGCATATTCACACATACTGTTTTAATCCAAATGAAGTAGTTATTATCCTTATTTTGCAGTCGAAGAAACAAAGCAGTTAAATGATTTGTAAAGTTGTGCTCAGCTGCCTAGTGGTAGAGCTGGGGCTCAGTCATAGACTTTGGGCAGCTTTCCTCTGTTAGAATTTTTGTTCCACTAATTTTTTGTTAATCATTTTTCATTTTAGGAATTTGAGTAATAATAGGATAACCATTTTGGAGGCTGGTTGCTTTGATAATTTATCGAGTTCCTTATTAGTGGTAAAGTTAAACCGTAACAGAATTAGCATGATTCCACCCAAGATCTTCAAGCTACCTCACCTCCAATTCTTGTGAGTAACTAAATAGATTATGAGATCATTTTTTCTTACAGTGTCTTTTCCTTTTTAATTATTATTGGAACAAATCAGCAAACAAGTTTTGTAATTGTAAAACTGTTTTTGTTAAAGGGAGCTTAAAAGAAACCGGATTAAAGTTGTGGAAGGTCTAACATTCCAAGGTCTGGATTCCTTAAAGTCTTTAAAAATGCAGCGGAATGGAATTAGCAAACTTAAGGATGGCGCTTTTTTTGGCTTGGATAACATGGAAGAATTGTAAGTACTATGAACTAGCATAGGAGATTGTTAGGAATGGGGTCTGACTGGGACTTTTTAGTGTCAAACAGCTAGGATAGCTGCGATAGTTGTACTTAGGTACATTAGTTCTTTTTCCCTTCTCTGATGTGAAATAAGTATACACAAAGCTCTGTAAGTTTTATTAAATAACTGGCATTTTTGCCGTCATTCTCATAAACATTTTCTCTAAATAGTTCATGTTCCTTTACTGTTTTGGCTGATGAAATTCATTAGAATTTACCCAGAATAGGTATACTATACCTCTTGGTGTCTTGATTTTATAGATCTGATATTTTAGACAGTCTTATTACCTTCTAGCACTAAATCTTAAGTAAGATCTAAATATTAATTGAATAGAACTCGTTGGCTCACTTGGGTTGAAGAAAGGTATATGTTTCTTTGAGTAAGACTTAATGAGTTTTGGAATCTTCCTATTGCACTGCTTGTTATGAAACGTACTTTCTCCTTTATTTCTCTAATTCTGCAGAGAACTGGAGCATAATAACCTTACAGAAGTGAACAAGGGGTGGTTGTATGGCTTGCGAATGTTACAACAGCTCTATGTGAATCAGAATGCTGTTGAAAGGATCAGCCCTGATGCATGGGAGTTCTGCCAAAGACTGTCTGAACTGTAAGTGTTGGTTGGCATTTCAGCGGAGTCTCTGAGGCTAGAGCAGGTTGGAATAAATCATTCCCACGGCCAGTAATAAAATCTGACATCCCTCTTTATTAGAAGTTTGTTGAAAGCTCTAAATTTATCATGTAAATAGAATTAGCCTATGAAAGTTGAATTAAAATAGAGTGAATTCCTTACCTTTCATGTATCCTGTTTTCAGTGATTTGTCCTATAACCAGTTGACCCGCCTGGATGAATCTGCCTTTGTGGGTCTGAGCTTACTGGAGAGATTAAATTTAGGGGACAACAGAGTCACTCACATTGCCGACGGTGTATTTAGGTTTCTCTCCAATCTTCAGACACTGTAAGTACACCTGTCCTCTTTTTTTCTTTTTTGCTAATTTTTTTTAAAGTAGTAAAGCAAATAAAACAATGAATCAGTTGCAAATTTATACATGGTAATATTTTGTGGTTCTTCTGTTCTATGCCTCAGTGGAAGATAGTCTTACTTGTCTCTATCTCCACGCCTAAATCTTACTTATCTCTAGTCAGTTCTGTCTGTACTTTAATTCTGAATTAACCAACTAAACAACAAAGCATCTCTTGTGCCCGTTACTGTGGAACAAAACACAGTTGCTAGTGTCAGGAATGCACATTTTCTTCTTCCTCTGACCTTGAGCCGTGTTATTTCTTAGAAAATTAAAATGAGCTTTGTTAGCTTTCACCTCAAGTAAAGATATAGCTAAATGGGAAGAGTGATTTCCTATCTCCTTAGTGATATTATGTATGTCTTGTAAAGAGAAAAGCTTTATGCTTTAATATGAGACGACTTAAGGAAGCAAGTAATCACCTTTAACTGGTATTTCTTCCATCAGGACATGGTGTGGTGCAGTTGCATTTCCTCTGAGAATTGAGCAGGGGATTTTAAAAGATCCATACTTTTCCTTTTAAAGAAAACAGTGATTCCCCCTAAGCACATGGGTATATCATACTTGCTTCCCAGGGGACATGTTTAATTGCCGAGGAGAGGTGAAACTATATGGACATGACTCTTTGTCAGCCATTTTAGGTTAAGGGCCCAGGGGAAGGCTTGAATCGCCCAGAAATCCCATTAGTCTGTATCAGATTTGTAGGCTATATCTCCTGTATCTTGAAATCCTCCTGCTTTTTGCAGGATCCTGACTATAACTTTTAATATGCTAACACATTTAGTGGCTATTAGCTAGTGTGATTGATACTCTTAGCAGGTTGCTTAATTTATTAAGGCCAGCTTAATTCTTATTAGCTTATGAGAATCAGTTTTTATATGCTTATCAGAGATATTCTTTTTTAAAAAAAGAGTTATTCATCATAACTTAACTGGTAAAATAAAGATAAAAATTATCATTGCCATGCCAGAATGGTGCTTGGTGTTATAATGGTCACGTTGACTAATATAGCCTGTTTTTCCCTGACATTTTTTTAGAAACTTAAGAAACAATGAAATTTCATGGGCCATAGAAGATGCTAGTGAAGCCTTTGCTGGACTCACAAGTCTCACTAAATTGTATGTATTTAAAATATTTATGTATATCGATAAGGGTATATTGTCAGGAACCCATTGTAAATGTGATTGGACTATATCTGTTTGCTGTGGCTGGGAGGTCTGAGCCTTTTGATTTATTCACTAAAGGAAGAAGCTTTTTTAAAAAAATCCAATATGATTTTATTGATTTTTAAAGAGAAAAACATTGGTGTGAGAGAGAAATATCAATCAGTTGGCTCCAATATGCACCCCAACCGGGGATCAAACCTGCAACCTTTTCTATGTACGGGACGATGCTCCAACCAACTGAGCCACCTGGCAAGGGCTAAAGGAAGAAACTTGGTTGATTATTAAGTTTCTTTGTTTTGAGGTGTTTTTTTTTTTTTTTTTTTTTAATTTTGTTTTTTGTGGTGGGGCACTTTCTAACAAAAGAGCATTCCTATGGGCACATAAAGAAAAGTTGTTTATGGAACTAGAATTTCTGTTTAAGTGAAAAAATGCACTGAGAAACAAGAGCTGAACCAGTAATCTACTTAATCATGTGAGATTGATGGGTAATTTAACAAGAGAGGATTCTCTCAAGTAAGATTTTAGCTATTCTCCCATGAGAATTTTTTCAAGGCTTCACACCTGTCTGAATTTCTTTGACCTGGTGACCTTTCCCTAAGAAGGCAGAAACGGGGACTGTCATTCAGTTTCTTACATGAAAACTGCCTGTGTGTCAGTGGTCAGGAGGGTCGTTCACAGGTACCTCATTGAGTTCTCACATCTTAATAGAGACCTTCATTCTCTGCTTTGCATTGGTTAGTCATAAATGTTTGCAGCTTTCATAAAAATGCATGTTTAGCTTATTTTCACCTTTTATAGGTAAATGTTTGATTTAATGAATTTAATTTTGTTTAGTGGAGCACTTTATTAGAAAGGTCTGTTTGTATTTCAGAATCTTACAAGGAAATCAGATTAAGTCAATTACAAAGAAAGCATTCATTGGTCTTGAATCCCTTGAGCATCTGTAAGTATTTTGCATATGTTTTTCTACTGTATAAATAATTTTTGCTATTAGCAGAGGTTTTCATGACTATTTAAAGTCTTTATAGAACTTAATTATAGAAATGGTGACTAATAATGTTTTGTTTCTCTTCATTTCAGAGATTTGAACAACAATGCTATAATGTCTATCCAAGAAAATGCTTTTTCTCAGACTCGCTTGAAAGAACTGTATGTAACTGAAGTATTTTTTTTATCAATTAGATCATTATCCATGCTTGTACTTAAAGTGAGATGAATGTGACCCAGATGTTTTCAAAAGCACACAATTCAGGCAGGAAAAAAAAGTGTCAATATGCAATTATTTTAGTGGCTGGATATAATTTAAAAATAACCCAACATTGAAAAGCGCAGTGTGGCACCAGGACCTCTATTTGCCTGTGCTTATAGTTGGCACTGATTCTTGTGCTTTATGTATACCTGACTGTTCCTTTCCTCCCTTTCCCCCTTTCTTTTTGGATTATTAGAAACATGTATTCAATTCTTACACCTTGGGGTGGGTTACACTTAGGGATTATGTCATTTTTTGGAGATGATCTAGCACTTTCAATATAATGGTCAGAAAGGATGTCTCTGATCTGTTCAAGCTACTGAAATGTTCAAAACTGCATATAGTTGTTATAGAAAAATACATATTATACCTTTTTTTCATTCATGATTTTAAAAAAAATTGCTTTTAATGGTTTCGAGATTTCATTGGGATGGGGTGGAGTGGAGTGGTAACAAATTCGACTATTCGGCCAGTGGTTAGAATCAAGGGCCAATAACATTTATCTTGCCCTACCTGAAAGCTGTTTAAAGGAATGTCTGTAGACCAGAACTGGTTCATGATGGGATATGGATAGAAATGTGTTGTAAAACCTTTAAAAGAGTTTGACATTACTGTGACACTTGTTCAACTTTATAAAAATGTTGATCTATAACAGACAGGAAATTTTATGAACCCGTTCTTCACCAGGTAGTTTGAGATGCACTGGAAGTGTGCTAGTTCAAACTGCCTGCGTTCAAATTCTTGCTCCATTACTCACAACTATGTGACATCAGGTAAACTGATTAGCCTAAGACTGTTTTCCTACTTAAAATGACAATAGCACCCTCCTCAGGGCTGGTGAGTTTAATATGAGATTAATTTAGTCACTCAAGGAGTTTATTGTCATCTTCTATGTAAAGCATTGTTCAAGACAAAGTCTCTGTTTCATAGTATATTACAATAAATTTTAGTAAGGAAGATAGGTAATGAATCAATGGATATCTACACTAATAAAAGAGACATGCAAATTGACCATACCTTCATGACACCCACTAGCCAAAAGAGGAGTGAGTATGTAAATTAACCCAACAATGATGGCAGGTTAATTTGCATACACAAGCACTCAGTGGCCAGGGGCGGGACAGGACAGGATGCTTGCGTCGTCACCATGGCGACGACACAGGCGTTCCGCGCTGCCCTGGGCCTCTGGGCAGCGTGGGAAGGCTAAAAGGTGGCTCCGGCTGGTGCAAAGGCAGTGCCAGCAGCCAGGGGAAGGAAGGCCCATTCTTGCACGAATCTTGGTGCATCCGGCCTCTAGTATTCATATAAGGTCATAAGTGGCTTTTGCCAACTATAGTGCATTATATTATCCTACAGGAATACACATTCAGAATTTTGAATAAACAGTATCCTGTCTAATAAAGAGGTAATAAGCAAATTGACCATCACTCCAACACACAAGATGGCCGCCCCCATGTGGTCAAAGATTGCCGCTCCCATGTTGACACAAGATGGCCGGCAGGGGAGGGCAGTTGTGGGCGATCAGGCTGGCAGGGGAGGGCATTTGGGTGGACCAGGCTGGCAGGGGAGGGCAGTTGGGGGGGAACCAGGCTGGCAGGGGAGGGCACTTAGGGGCAGTTGGGTCAGCAGGGGAGCAGTTAGGTGTCGATCAGGCTGGCAGGAGAGTGGTTAGGGGGTGATTAGGCAGGCAGGCAAGCGGTTGGGAGCTAGCAGTCCTGGATTGTGAGAGGGATGTCCGACTGCCCGTTTAGGCCCGATCCCACTGGTATCGGGCCTAAACGGGCAGTCGGACATCCCTCGAGGGGTCCCAGATGGGAGAGGGTGCAGGCTGGGCTGAGGGGGACACACACACACACACACACACACACACACACTGTGCATGAATTTTGTGCACCGGGCCTCTAGTCCTATCTAATAAAAGCCTAATATGCAAATCAACTGAATGGGGGAAGACTAGTTGCTATGACACGCACTGACCACCAGGGGGCAGACGCTCAATACAGGAGCTGCTCCCTGGTGGTCAGTGTGCTCCCACTGGGGGAGCGCCACTCAGCCATAAGCCAGGCTCATGGCTGGCACGCATAGTGTCAGTGGCGGGAGCCTCTCACGCTTCTGCTGCAGGCAGGCAGGCAGTAAGGAGCGATGGGTCCTGGACTGTGAGAGCCCTGGACTGCAAGAGGGATTTCTGACTGTCAGCTTAGCCCCAGGGGGACCGGGCCTAAGCCAGCAGGTGGACATCCCTCGGGCTGGACTATGAGAGAGGGCTCAGGCCAGGCTGAGGGACCTCCCCACCCCCAGTGCATGAATCTCGTACACCAGGCCTCTAGTGTATTATATTATCAGGTAATAAATGTTCTGATGAAAAGCAAAGCTGGGTCAAAGGTATGTAGAGTGGCAGGGATTGCTATTTTATATGAAGCAGAGAGAAAAGGCTTTCTGAAGATAACAGCATTTGAGCCAGGGATGAAATGGCAAACCATTGAATACTGGCCAGAGGGCATCCAGGCACAGGGAAGAGCAATTGAAATGGCCCTAAGTTAGGAGCATGCTTCTTGTGCTTGACACTGGTGTGGCTGGACAACAAGAGCAGGGGAGGAGTGGGAGGAGTTGAGGACAGGGAGTTAATAAGCAAGAGCCAGGGCATGTAGGATGTAGCACCTTATAGGTCATGAGGAATTAGGACCCCTCTCCTCTCGCCCCCCAAAACATTAGTAAACTTGGGAGAGTTTTGAGATGCTCAGCACAGAGCCTGGCACATTGAAAAGATTGAATAAATAATATTAAAAATAAAATGTTACGGTAATTATCATTAGTTATTTTCTGCCAGAATTTTTAAGTGGCCTTTTTTTTTTTTTTTTAAATTCTTGTATATGACCTCAGTTCAAAATGTAATTTAGGTAGTAGATGAAAGCACATATTATAGTTCATTCTTCAGAGAGTCATTTTAGTAATACGGGAATTGATTTGAACAAATTGCTAATGCAGGAACTATAATACAGCCTTTTTTACTGAGAAGTTTTGGTTACTTTATTTAATTTTTTAAAATTGATTTTAGAGCCGAAACCGGTTTGGCTCAGTGGATAGAGCGTCGGCTTGCGGACTGAAAGGTCCCAGGTTCGATTCCGGTCAAGGGCATGTACCTGGGTTGCGAGCACATCCCCAGTGGGAGATGTGCAGGAGGCAGCTGATCGGTGTTTCTCTCTCATCGATGTTTCTAACTATCTATCTCTCTCCCTTCCTCTCTGTAAAAAATCAATAAAATATATTAAAAAAAAAAATTGATTTTAGAGAGAGGAAGGGGTGGGGGATGGGGAAGAAGGGAAGCGGGGAGAAAGAGAGAGAAATCGCTCTATTGCCTCCTGTACATGCCCAGACCAGGGATGGAACCTGCAACCTGGGTATGTGCCTTGACCGGGAATTGAACCTGCCACCTTTTGGTGTATGGTTACTTTAAATCTAAGTCATATTTATAATACTTTTTACATCAACACTTATTTAAAATGCTACATTTTTTTTGGTATTGTTTACAATACTTTGTGAAAATTTGAGGGGAGAGTTGCATATAAATTGAAAATATTTTGCATTGAAATTATCATGGTAGAAAAATTAGAAAGTACCGTTAAATCAAAAGGGAGAGAAAGATCCCAAATCCCTACTACTTAAAGACAAGGACTGTTAATGTTTTGGTATCTATCTATCCACATACTGAGAGAATGCCGGGTACTCTCTTAGGCACTTGTGGGCAGGGTCCGTTAGCATGCAAAGGATAGAAAGATGCAGAGAAAGAGAAGTGAAGGGAACTAAAGTGAATTCAGTGGTTTCTGTGGCCAGGCACTGTGCTAAATACTTTATTTAAAATTGTTTTTGAGGTAGGCACTTTCAGTCCCGTTTTCCAGAGATAGAAACAGATTTTGGAGACATTCAGTATCTTGCCTAATGTAAGTAGCGGAATTAGTCCAGGCCTCATGGGTCCAGTTTATACCTAAGAAACCGTAAATCAGACATCGTTCCTCTGTTCTTAACCGTCCAGTGGCTTCCCATCACACATAAGGAAAACAACAACTCAGTTCTTAGTTTATAAAGCACTTGCGTGGACTGGCTCTCCCTGCCCAGCTCTCTGACCTCATTCTGTCACCATCCCTCAGTTTCCTCTGTCTGCCACACACTTAACCACAAGTCTTTTTGCTATTTGCTGTCACTTTTCTTGGGTCGTCGTCCAAATGTCATCTCTTCAAAGAACCTTTCCCTGACCACTCTACCTAAACTGGTAGCTGCTATCTCAGGGTCATTGCCTAGCTTTGTTTTTCTTGATAGCACTTACTATCTGACATTATACTTGCATTTATTTGTTTTTTGCTTAAATACAAAAGCTCTGTGAAGGATATATTCCCACAGCCTACAATATCTGGCATGTTGTAGACTTCAGTATTTCTCTATGATTGAATGAATGAATGAATGTAACATAAGAATTCTTTAATGCATAAGGTAACTTTTGGCCTGCTTAATTAAAATTATCCTTGATAAAACATGGCTTTTGTTATATCCTTAAAGACTGAAACTTCTTTGGAATCAGATCTTTGGTACTTTACACCAAACTTTAAAAGTAAATGAGGGACCATTAAAAGAAAACACTGATTTTTTTAATATACAGGGTGGGGCAAAAGTAGGTTAACAGTTATAGTACAAATAAATAATAATTAATAAATAATATAAGAATAAATTTTGTTTCATACACTCAAAACTTTAGCTACTTTTGCCCCACTCTGTATGTTTTATAGGCCTATTACAGACCAAAAATGATTTTTCTTTTTTTTTTTTTTTTTTAAATATATTTTATTGATTTTTTACAGAGAGGAAGGGAGAGAGATAGAGAGTTAGAAACATCGATGAGAGAGAAATATTGATCAGCTGCCTCCTGCACGCCCCCCACTGGGGATATGCCCGCAACCCAGGTACATGCCCTTGACTGGAATCGAACCTGAGACCTTTCAGTCCGCAGGCCGACACTCCATCCACTGAGCCAAACCGGTTTCGGCCAAAAATGATTTTTCAAGGGTTCTTAGTTTAAGTTATAGCACACATTGCCACAGGCTGAAGTGTGTTCAGTCTCGAAGTAATTTGAAAAAATTATATCCTCCACAACAAAGATGTGTTTATGCTCCAGCATATAAAGCTTTTTTCCCTAAACTTTTCTGGGGGAATTTTAAACCTTAAACATTTAAAGAAAGGTAAAGGAACATTCAAATACCCTTTACCTAGATTCACCAATTATTAACTTTTTGCTAAATTTGTTATCTATTTCTCTCTCTCACCCCCTCCTTCTCTCTTTCTCTCCCATTACATCTTTGTCTGTCTATCTCTCTACACACACAGAGATAGATACATATACATACACACTGCAATTTTGCTAAACCATTTGAAAGTAAGTTGGAAACATGACAGTTCACTTCTAAATATCATTCAGCATGTATTTCCTAAAAACAAGGATCTTTTCCCACATTACCACAGCACTGTTGTCACACCCAGTGAAATTAACATCGATAAAATAATCTTATCTAATATGCAGTTCATACTCAAATTTCCCCAGTGTCAAAAAATGTTCTTTGTAGATTTATTTTTCCACTCAAGGATCACTCGTTTTATTTTGTTGTGATGGTTCTGTAGTCTCCTTTAGTCTAAAACGGCCCCTGTCCATTCCCCCCTCCTCCCCATTAGTATCTTTCATGACACTGACAGTATTTGAGGAATTCAGGCTGACAGTCTCAATTTGTTTTCTCATGGTTAGACTCAGGTTAAACATTATTTTGGCAAGAAAAATGCATAGGTACGTAGTCAGCTTTTAATGGTTGAAGAAACTTAGAATGAAAAGTAAAAAGCACTTTTTTCCCTCTTTGTTCCTACAGGATTCTGAACACAAACAGTTTGCTCTGTGACTGCCATTTGAAGTGGCTGCTTCAATGGCTCGTTGATAATAACTTTCAACATTCCGTGAATGCAACTTGTGCACACCCGGAGTGGCTAGCAGGGCAGAGCATCCTGAATGTGGATCTGAAGGATTTTGTCTGTGGTTCGTATTTTTGTCTTTTAAATTTTCTATATTACACACTTATATCTTAACAATAGAATTTTTTATAAAGATGGTTATAGGATTAAGAACTTGTCTTGAAATTTTAATATATGTTTTTCTTTTATTCCCGTTAACTGCTAATGCTTAGGAAGTACATTCTAGGCATAAGTGTCAGTAAGGGATAGTGGGAAGAGTGCTAAACCCTGAAGTTTGAAAACCTGGGTTCTGGTCCAGGCTCTGTTACTGACTTACATGTCTCTGAGCAAGTCATTTGACTTCTTGGGCCTCATTCTTCCATCTTTAACGAGGCATTGGATTCTAGCTCTGTAGTCTCTTTCAATCTTAATACGCCATCTTGTAAACAGAACACACAATTTTACATTATTTGTTTTAAAATTGAATTTGTAGAAGCAGAAATAAACAGCTGACTTGTCTCCTGCCCTATTATTTTCCCTTAGATGATTTTCTCAAGCCACAGATAAGAAGACATCCTGAAACCACAGTTGCTCTCAGAGGTGTGAACGTGACTCTGACGTGCGCTGCAGTGAGCAGCAGTGATTCACCCATGTCTACTGTGTGGCGCAAAGACAGTGAAATCCTGTATGATGCTGACATTGAGAATTTTGTTCGTTTTCAACAGCAAGCTGGAGAAGCTCTGGAATATACTAGTGTCTTACATCTTTTCAATGTGAATTTCACAGATGAAGGAAAATACCAGTGCATCGTTACTAATCACTTTGGTTCTAATTATTCTTATAAAGCCAAACTGACTGTGAATGGTAAGGAATTATGTACCCTAATAGTTTTCTGTAGTTGGGAGGATTTTCCACATTCCATTTTGAACCATTTGACTCAAGAAAATTAGGCGAAACCTGACATTTGAGGAGGATCTTACTGTTTCTATCTTTAGGGTTGTGATCATGTATAGACTGGATTGTCAGTTTGTCCACTTCCTATCCCTAATTGGTCATTGGTTGAGGGGTAAATGTGAATTCCATGTCCCCAGGAGAGAAGCTGCTTTCACTGTTATTTATGCTTTTGAAAAAATCCTTTTGAAATTCTCCATTTTCTTTCCAGACCATAATTCTTTTCTGAGAACTATGAAATTTATTCCTGGCATTGTTCACAGGGCCTTTCAATAGCGGAGTATTCAGCACATTTCTAGGTCCAATGATCATCTTCATTGTCTTAATATTAGTCACACAACAACCATTGTTGAAATTAATGCTGTCTTCACTGTGGCTATAAAAAACTTCTTCAAAATAGCTTGATCTATTTATTGCCCATTAGATTGAATAACTACAACATTTTAGACTGTGCACTCAAAAGATATACTTACGTTTTGCTTGTGTGTTGTTTTATGAGACTTTCGAAGGCATAATTTTTTTTATCATACAGTTCCTTTGACAGCACTGTAGAGGTTAGTGTGAGAAGCACCATTTAGTCTCTTAAGTAAGGACGTCAGTAAATACCAGGTTCTAAAATACGGAGTTCAGAAAGGTTTGTGGCCATCTGTCCCCTGATGGGGTCAGGGAGGTGTGTCATGTACTCTAGAAGGGTGAGTCATCACTGTGCTGCAGATATTCAGGTTGAGAGAAAAGATGGCCTCTGAAGTTGCATTTACTGTCAGTCCAGAGAGCATGTCTCTCTGAGAAATGCAGCCTGATGACAGTTGTCATTTGGCCTAACAGGTTCTCCCTGTTTGTGTGTGTTTTCCCTCACCCACTTTTTCTTGGTGATCTTTCTTGGAACAGAGATGCCTTCATTTCTGAAAACCCCAATGGATCTAACTATTCGCACCGGTGCCATGGCCAGATTAGAATGTGCTGCAGAAGGGCACCCTGCACCTCAGATTTCCTGGCAGAAAGATGGCGGGACTGACTTTCCTGCAGCCCGAGAAAGACGAATGCATGTCATGCCCGAGGACGATGTCTTCTTCATCGCAAACGTGAAGATAGAAGACATGGGGATCTACAGCTGCATGGCACAAAACATAGCAGGAGGCCTCTCAGCAAATGCCTCACTCACAGTGTTAGGTATGTTTATTGCCGTGGGTCCCAGCTTTTGTAGGAGCCTTTTTATTAGGGACCTAATCTCGGTCTTAATGACAAGAAAAGTCTGATATTTCAGCTGTGCTCCTTACATCTCATCACCTTGTTTTGTCAGTTTATGCAGGGTTATGTCAGCCTAGGGCTGTGGTCGGCAAACCGCAGCTCGTGAGGCCCGTGTGCGGGTGCGCACGTACAGTGCGATTGAAACTTCATGGCCCATGTGCAGAAGTCGGTATTTTGTGGAAGAGCCGGTATTTTGTGGAAAAGCCACACTCAAGGGGCCAAAGAGCCACATGTGGCTCGCGAGCCGCGGTTTGCCGACCACTGGCCTAGGGCATTAGTGGATCAGGTAGCTGAAATCTGGGGGAATGCTGAGGGCGGATTTAGAGAGGTTTATCACATGAGATGAAAATTCAAGGCCCTAAGTGTATCCTATTATATCTCCCTCTGTACGGTGCCTGCTTCATACACATGAGTTTCAGTTATTTTATAGGGAACTTGAGACAGTTTAACTGTTTTCCCTCCCTGTCATTTAAATTTTTTTAAATACAGACAGAATGACCTGTCCTCTAGTTAGATTTCCCGTTTTCCATCCAGTGTGCTCCTTTTAATTTTATGCTCTTGTAAAATGTCTCTCGCCTAAAGATTTCTCCTGACAGGCCTGTTTCTTCTTATGACAATGCTTTTCTTCATGGACTTTACTCCCCGGGAATTCTATTTTAGTTCTCGATTCCCCTAGATGTTAAGGTTTTTAAAAGTTTATTGGTTTGTGTTATTTACTTGTATAATAAAAAAATAAGTTTATTGTGTTTAAAAACATTAGCTACACAGAAAATTAGAATAAAGGAGGGAAAGTCACTCAAACAGTTGTTAAAGGTTTTGTCATATTCTGGACTTTTTTTTAAACTCATTTTTATGTAGTTATATATACCTGCTTTTTTCTACTTAATATTTATCACAGGGTTACCCTGTTATTGGTCTTCATAGAATATCACGTTGCTGTGTACTGTAATTTAATTAATCATTTTCCTGCTAGGTTTTTAGATTTTTCCCTTTATTTTTAAAATTACAACTAATTTTATAATAAATATCTTTGTGTAGAAATTTTTGAATTCCTTAGCTTAGGATAGCTTGCCCAAGGTGGAATTACTGAGATAAGATTTAGATTTTTTTGAGACTTTTGCTTTTCTGAAATACTAACTTGTAATCCTTCCATGAGTATATGAAATTGCCTATTTCATTTTCACCTCATTAATCCAATAGGATTTAAGGAATAAAATTGCTTAATATGATTTTAATGTAATCTCTCTGTTAGAGACGCCCTCATTTATTAGACCCCTGGAGGACAAGACAGTAACCCGAGGTGAAACTGCAGTATTACAGTGCATAGCTGGAGGGAGCCCTGCCCCTCGCCTCAATTGGACCAAAGATGATGGACCACTGCTGGTGACAGAACGGCACTTCTTTGCTGCAGCCAACCAGCTTCTCATCATTGTAGATGCTGGGCTAGAAGATGCTGGGAAATATACCTGCATTATGTCTAACACTCTTGGAACAGAACGTGGTCACATTTACCTAAATGTCATCTCATCCCCCAATTGTGACTCTTCCCAGAGTAGCATTGGGCATGAAGACGATGGCTGGACCACAGTTGGCATTGTCATCATCGTTGTGGTCTGCTGTGTTGTGGGCACCTCTTTGATCTGGGTCATTGTTATTTACCACATGAGAAGGAAAAATGAAGACTACAGTATTACGAACACAGGTGAGTGGCACCAGTTGACACCTTTGGCTTGTACTTGAATCGGGAATGTAGTATAGTATTTACTGTAAAATATAAAAATTGGGGAACTTTGTTACTTTATACTAGTATGTGGTAGAAGGAAGAGTTTTTCTGTTAAAATATCCAATTTCCTTGATATAACAGAACCTCTCTAATAAATAGTTTTAAGAATTTGTGGACACTCCCTTAAAAGTTTACTCTCCTTTTTCTAATGCCTACAGCTCATTTCCATTGTAGTTCCTCTGTGGGGAAGAGGAGCCCTTATGACTGATCAGTCTTTCATACTCCTCACTCTGAAATTCTGTGAGAGGAGTTGCAGCCATAGACTGTGAAAGTACCCACAGATAAGATTTCCGACTTTAGGTTTTGTTTCTCTTGGTAATACTGTTACAATGAAGCTTTGAGAAGAAGTCTAGTGAGATGATTTTAGGGGAAATTCTAGTGAGAAATGATTTTAGGGGAAATTTTAAGTTCCTAGGTATACATAAAACATTTTCCTGGCCAATAGAGTCCAAGTGGAACACATTTATAAAGTGGTCTTCTGAGCGTTGGCTTAAATTGCCTAACTTTATTTGTGAGTTACATACAGATTTCTCTTTTGCAGAGGAGCTTAACCTGCCTGCAGACATTCCCAGCTACTTGTCTTCCCAAGGAACTCTGTCTGAGCCACAGGAAGGCTACAGCAACTCTGAGGCAGGCAGTCATCAGCAGCTCATGCCTCCTGCCAATGGATATTTACACAAAGGCACTGATGGTAATGACTCTTCGTTATGCTTACATTGCAGCCCTACCCGCTTGAGTTTATTTTTTAGTATCTAGTTTTGCCCTTTAACCTGAAGCAGTATTTTAAAAGAGATACTCAAAACATTTGGCCCCATGCAAAATAGGATAAAAATTGACTAAAGTCTTAAACAGAGAAGAAAGTCACCTGACAGATAGGAGAAACACATCCTAACGGGATTGAGAGTACTACCCAGCACAGTCTCCCACACCAGTGTTACTATGGGAAGGAGAAGCTCTGGAAATGTTTTTTCGGTGTCTTTTATCTGATCTCAGGCATGAACATCCTTCAGACCATGTTCAGGGGAGGTTTGTTTCTCCTGCTGACAGGTATATAGTCACTGAAGTTTAAACTGTGATGATGTTTTTCAGCATATATCAGAGAGAGATGAAATGTTCCCTAATTGAACCCACCTTCTCAACATAGCTATTCTTCCCATTCCGTCCTTCCCACAGGAAGATCAATGAAGGGATAGAATCGGGTTTGATTCCTAGTCCCTCTTTCCAGCTCTGTGGCCATGAACAAGTTAACATCTGAGCTTTAATTTCCTCGTAGCTAAAATAAACTATTTTATAAAGCACTTTCCTCGAGTTTTAGCAGATTCTTTCAACAAATCTGTGTAGTACTTCAAGTCCTATACAAATGAAAGGTCTATTTCATTTCTAGAGATTTTTTATGCTGGGTGTTGACAGAACTTCTCTATGTAATTGACAAGTTGGATTTTTTGGTTCTCCATGAAAAAGGGGGTATTTTTAGCTTTTAAAAAAATACGTAAAGCCTTCACTCTGAAATTTGTGGGAAATAACACTGCTTTCTGGGTTAAACAAAATTACATTTCGATTTCTTCCAGTTCTAAAATTTTGTTGCTTGATCGTGAATTAAGTGCCTTGCGCTTTATTCCTCACTCTCTTTCATCATTCAGTTTTCAAAGCACATAACAGCCCAGGGAGCTCACTGTTACTTTTACTTCTGCCAAACACATATTTGTTGGGCAGGACTCTTGGCTTTCTCAGGGGTACTTTCCGCAGCTAGTGTTGCTTAACCTCTTGACTCATGAAAGTAATATGGGCTTTTGTGAAGTGAAGCGATCATAACTCCTTGTTCTCTGCTTCAGTTTGCTTAAGCCAAACATGTCTTGTAGCACAGTGCCAGCCTTATTTTGGCTCCCTTGATTTGAGCATGACCTTATCCAGGTTGGACAAAGATGGCTTAGTCAAGAGCACGAGCTGGAGCCAGAGTGCCGAGTCCAGATTTCAACTCCTCACTCTGGCAGTATGCTTGGGCCAATTACTTAACTTCCCTGTGTTGTAGTTACTCCATCTGGAAGATGGGGGAAATAATAGTACCTACCTTACAGGGATGTTGTGAGGATTACACAGTTAATTTACAGAAGACCTTCGAACTTCACCTGGTCTATAGAGTAAGTGTGGAATAATTGCCAGCTCTGATGATAATGACGGCAACTGTTGGAGAAAACTGATGATGGTAAAGCTGGTTCCTTAACTGGAGGCTGTTCGGCTTCTATCCCCTGTTGACCTAGGTGGCTCTGGAACCCGGGTTATCTGCTCAGATTGTTACGACAATGCCAACATCTACTCCAGGACGCGAGAATACTGTCCGTACACCTACATTGCTGAGGAGGATGTTCTAGATCAGACACTGTCCAGCCTCATGGTCCAGATGCCCAGAGAGACTTATCTGGCACACCCTTCCCAAGATGCCACAACGCTGGAGAGCCTGGTATTACCAGCAGATAGAGAGACGTCTGCCTTTCCCACCAACCACGAGAGGGTGAATGAGAAGACACCCGCCTCCACACAGATGAGCAGTGGTAAAGGGCACAGTGTTTTTTTGTTCATTTTGTTTTCACTTTCACCTACTTGATTTTTCTCTGTCATGTAGTTCGCACTCTTATTTGACAGGAAGCAGCAGTCCAGTTGGTGTAATGGAGTCCTTAGCTGCTATTACATGGTATGAACTAGAGCAAGAGATTTTGAGAGACTAGAGTTACAGAGAAGTCTGTATCTTTTGGATGAAAATAGCTTTTGTGGAAATAGCAAGATCACGCCTCTAAAAATTCAGAAGCCATATAGCAACAGTTTTTAAAAAGTTTCACATAGGTGTTACTTTTCTCCTTTCATCTTACTTAAATGATGGAGATCTGAAGTGCTAAGGATATAATTTGATGAAAGTTTTTACTGAGAAAACTTTTAAATGCTTTATTTGGTTGCTGTACTATCAGGTAAGCATTGAATGCCAGCATCACTTGGCAGGTGTTTGCTTTTGTCTGTGAGGTATGATGGTCAGGGCCATCAGTGGGAAAGCAGTGAATCAGAGTCTAGTTTAACTGGACCCCAGCATATTTGTATGCATATAAAGCTTGAGAAACCCTGCTGGCGTTTACTCTTCACGTGGGTTTTTTAAAAATTTTATTTCTGAGCATTTGTTTCCAGAATATTTGAAAAAGCTTTTTCCAAAATGCATCCCCATGAAGTTAACTTAACTTTCAGTAAATGATCTTTGGGGAGAGAGCTTACCTTGCAGTAAATAAGGAGAATGAGAAATGCACACTTTTGAACTCAGAGTACGAACAATCTGATTTAAAATCGCTGCTTTTGGTTATCTTATTGTTGGAATTATTAGAATGCTAGAAGCTAGAGGGAAATCGTTTATTTTTAAGATAGTTTTTTAAAACATAGGCATTTAATTGTTATTTAAAAACATACAGGGTGGGGCAAAAGTAGGCTTACAGTTGTTCCTAATGAAAGTAATACAATAATTAATAAATAATAAAACAAGAATAAATTCTGGGTTTTGTGTACTCACAACTGTAAGCCTACTTTTGCCCCACCCTGTATGGCTTCTCTGAATTTTTATTACACATTCCATTACAGTGTGAATACTATTAATCCCTTAGTCTGTTTCCATGTGTCTAAAGAGTTTTATTCTCAAATTTTGTAGCAGCAGAATCATTAACAAGAGGCAAAAGTAGGAGACATATCGCATGGATTCAGCAAATAATTGATTAAGTTTGAATAGAAGGGTTTGCATGACCATAGTTCCAGTTTTCGTCTTGTTTCTTTTTTTAGTGTTGCTAAGAAGATAGCAAGTATATATTTGATCTCAGCGTCCTTATACAGGAATATTGGGTATCTTTATTTCTTTGAGGATTTGGGTAAAAGAAAATTAAGTTTTAGGAAATTAATTTTGAACTTGTATTTGCCACTGACAATTCTTGTCTTTGATTCTCAGAAACATTGCAGCGGCCTCTGTGGAACGTGAGCGGAGAACTGGGCCTGCCTCCCGCTCCCTTTTCCCAGCAGCCCGGCCCTGCAGCACCACAGCCCCATCAGCACCAGGGCCTGGCGGAGAGTGGTGCCGCTTGCTCCGCTTCCCCCACGCCCTGTCACAGGTTGCACGACCACGCTTTTGATTTTAGTAGGACTCGGAACATTCAAGAGGGAAGCGAGGGCACATGAAATATTCTAGGATGCAATCTGGGCAAAGACCCAAATTCATTAATTTTGTATTTACTACCTCAGAGTTCAGAAGAAACCCCAAAGTCAGCATTTGCTTCACGCTTTGTCTACAATTACATTTGACCACCCCAAAGTGGGCTAGGCATTTGTTTGGGCTTACACCTGACAAAGAAAAAGATAATGGCTGACAGACCTGGGTACATGTACTAAACAGTGTGCCGCAGGGGCAGAGGACGGTACAGGACAGATGTGCTTCCTGAGGGTCCGGGGCAGTGTGCCCGGGTCCATTGCATATTGGGAAGAGTCTCATTGCTGCTTACCATGCTGATTGTTTCAACCCGCAGGATGATTCTGAGAAAACAGAATCTATTTTGCCTTCCAAAGAACAAAAAATAACTCTGGTCCTTGCTTGGACGTGTTCGGGGATTTGTCAGTGGTTTTAGCAGGTTTTAGCGAGCCAGTCGTTGAGGCTTTGATATTCAAAGTCTTTGGCAAGTATCCCAGGCTTGACCAGCTGTTACCAGGTCAAGGAGTTTTGTATTCATGTGAATCATTTTTTTTTTCCCTTGGGGGGCGGGGGAGAAGGGGATCCCTATCACCCTGGAATCTCATTGTAAATATATGTGCATTTATAAATAATTTTTTGTATTCATTGACCATAAGTGTTGGCTGCAATGTAAATATTTTTGATATGCCAAAATTATATATGACATCTAGTTATAATGTTGACAGCAGCTTCTCAGACCACAGACAGATTTTGTATATCTTGGTTTAGTGATTTTAAAGGCTGTTTAAAGTTTTAAAAATGTATTTGTTAAGAAGTCTATGTATAGAGGCAGGGTACCCAGTGATTGGGTGCTCACAAACACAGTCTTGGTGTAATTAACCACTTACTTCGTACCTAAAGGTTCATACATCTACTCATTTGCCACCTGTTTACAAGTGCCAGACACTATTACCTTTCTAGGGTAGAAAGGCTCTTTGAAAACACTAGCAGTCCTGTCATCGCCATATGTACGTAAATAAAGGAAAACTCGTTTGGGGAATATCTTCTTTCAACAAAGGATTTAGTTGACGAGGAAACCAAAGATTGTTTCTTTTCTGTTTGTTTTTTATAGTGTCTCTTCTACCAATGCACAGTGCATCTTAAGAAGGGAAAAGGGCTTTTGGAAGTTGAAGGACATGCAGAAATGTTTACACTATAAAGCTTTGGAGTGGTCCTTGTTTAGTACAAGTGATTATTTAAGCCAAAAAGTTTTCCTGAATTTCTGATAGCGTTACGTAAACAAAGGACTTAACACTAATGGAATGGAATGGGCTGAAGTTGTTTGTGCTTTCAGATTTCCTTACATAGGCAGGCAGGCGGTCAGACTCTGTCCTCTACATATTGTAAGTGCTAGCTAGCTGTGTACTACACAACCTGTCACTTCAGTGAAAATAAGTCGTGCATTTCAGGGGTTCTAAACTCACATAATTTCTTAGCTTTTTGCTAGAATTTCATGCTTGTTTTCAATCCTAAATCTCCCAAAGGCAGCAGCACCTCTTGAGCTGTTTCGTACCATCATGCCTTTCTCTTTTTCCTTTTTAAACTATCAGCCTTTCTTCATTTTCACTTTGAACTTCTTAAATATCTCCCCCCCGCCCCACCCTTCAATTTGTGATCCCTCTTCCTGCTTACTAGGTTGTAGTATAATTTGTACTGACTTAGAATCAAGAGACCTGATTGCATTCCCTGCCCTGTACTTACTAGTTGTGTAATCAGGGCCCAGTCCCTTTACATCTCAGCCTGTTTATGAAATGAGGGCGCTTTATGGATGCTCTGAAGCCCTTTCCAGCTGTAACATTCTATGAACCTGTGATCCCTCCAGGAACCAAGGAGGGTTATGCTACTCTAATAAAAAGCTGCTTTCATGAGATGTTTGTTAAGTAGAACAAGAGCGATGCTGCTTACTCTGACTTGAGCCAGACTTACTTCCTCTATAGCAGGAGAAATGGTATAAGCTACACTCCTGGGAAGAAATATTCTGCTTCTAAACAGTGTCAGGAAACAAGGACACTGGACTGCATTGACAAGCACCAGTGCACTCTAGCACAGCAGGTCTGAGCGCTGGTGTTGGAATACTCCACAGAATCTGAATCAGTTGGAGGGTGTGCCACCGCTAATTTGTAACTAGTTTGTGACCTTTCTGCTGTGTTCAAGGTTATCCCAATAATGATAGTACTCTTTCTCATATTCTGATAGACTTTCTTGAGTGAAAAAGGTGGAGATAGAGCTAGACTGCAAGTGAGCATTCGCTGTCATGTGTGAGAGGACAAAACAGGCTAGACCAGTGCCCTAGGAAACATGGCTACATGGTGCTGCCGTGGTGTTGGCAGTGGCCGTTCATGCAGTATCAGTCTGTCTCCTGATGGCCAGGGATTCCGTTTTGTCAACTCTCAGATATCCCTAGCTTGTCTACTGGTACATAACTAAAAAACTTACCTAAATACTAGTCAGGAATTTGTTTAAATATGAATAGCCTACCCCTGGTCTTTAAAGAAGATAATGAATTTAATAAATTCTAATCTTAGGAGGAATACCCGAAACTTTTCATTATTGCATCTGTTCTTGACCAAGCAGCATTTAACTCTCTACTATAACCCGGATTAGTGGCTCAGCAGTGTTTCTTTCCAGCATCATAATGGCTGCCTGTTGCCAATTTAACAAGGGATGTGGCTGACGCAGGCAAACGAAAATGCTGGGACCCAATTACCACTTCCTCTCAGGAGCGATGCATAAATCCTCTCATGTGTTGGTACCCCTCAGACCGATTCTTCAGGCCTGCCTGGAAGAACTAGCCTTGTCCTTGAACTCCAGCCTCACTGGCACAGGCTCCACACCTAAGCCATTGGCTTTCTGTCCTTGGCAGCTTCTGAAGTGCTTTCCCTAGAAGGCACAGTACTCCGAGGACTCAGCCACGTGCACTTCCCTCCAGGTGCCATCTCAGAATGCTTAGGATGCATGTTTCTCTGTAAGGTAACTTTCATGTTTAAAAACAGTTGCCTTCACATTACCCATTTGGAGGTTGTAAAAGAAACACTAAGTGTTAAGCAACTTAGACTGAGCCATTTTCCTAAGAAAAGGGAGATATGATAAAAGTCTTTAATTACTTTAAATGGTTGTCCTATGAGATTCTCTGTTTTGATTCCAGAGGACCTGGGTCATATCAGTGGGGCAACAGCTACAGGAGGTGCAGAATACACTGGCCAGTAATCTATAATAATAAAAGTGTAATATGCTAATTAGACCTGACAGCCGAAGGACCTTCTGGATGAAGCCAGGGCTGCGAGGGCCAAGCCCCTTGCACGAATTTCGTGCATCAGGCCTCTAGTTCTATATAAGCTCACTTGCTAACCTAACTGTTAGATTTATCTGACAATTGGAATAATCAGCCTTTGGGGGAAAAGTACACACGGAAGCTGAATAATCATTTGCTAATAACTTTGAGGAAATTTCTGCCTTGAGATGGAATATGGGCAAGATGACTTTCATTTTATCATTGGAAATCTCCAGAAAAACCGTGCCCTTCAGAATCCTTTATATAAAGTATAGAGCACTTAAGAATTTTTTTTAAACTAAAGAATTTTGTGTTTTGGCCTATTCTGTGTTAATGGCTGAAAACATGAAAGTCTGGGCTTATTCTGAGGAAATCTGTAACTAGTAATTAACACAGACAGCACTACCATAATAAAAAGTTTAAAGCCTATCATGTATTATATCCCTCCCTTTTACTCTTTATTTAATTTTGATCCCTATTCTTATCAGTAGGCTCCATATAGAATGGGGTTGGAATTGTAGTGTTTAATTTTATACCGAGTATTTCACTCAAGTGTGTGGTGGCCTGTTCTAATCACTTGACTATCCACAGAAATGCCAAGAGGGTAATGGAGCTACAGAGGTAAATTTGCTGTCATTTTATGCTACGTCTTCCATTTCATATTTTACTTCTTGATGCAGATGACAGGTAATTGTGAAACAGTCGAGCTAAGGTTTTTGGCAATCTGCAAGGAATGTTTCATTTTTCTATTACATGGTCTCTTTCCAGTTCAGTTTGGCAGATGTTTCCCCCTCCTGCTCTTCTAACCTTTTTTTGGGAGTACAAGCTACACCAATATCAGTCAGCTTTCATTTTCTTTCTGTTTTGGACACTGCCTTGTTTGTTGCAAAAATAACAAGTTCTGAATTGAGAGATCTATTATAAGCTGCTCTTATCAAAACACCTGAAAGCCCATGAGTCATCTGAAGGTTTTATGGGTACTAAAGGGTGTGTGTGTGTGTGTGAGTGTATGTGTGTGTGTGTTAAGAGTAATATTTGGACCTGTTCCCTCAAGTTTGTATTGTTTATCAGTCCTAATAATCTTCACCAACGGGCGGGGTGAAGCTGAAAAACGTGTAAGGAGTATAGTTATCAGCTGTAACTGTCTTGAAAGAGAAATTGGTCATCATGTGGTCAACTGCTCTTAGAATTTTCCTTAGCTACTGGAAGTGGCCTCTTGATCCGTAGACTATTTCTATGTTCCCACTATGCTCCCCCTGTGATTCCCCCACCCCCATCAGAGGATGTCAGTCTGAGCAGCCCTGGTACTAGATGTCCCTGAAGAGAGTTGTAAGCCAAGTTGTTCAGTGTGGCCCTTTCCTCGTATCTATTTATATTTTCTCACACATGAGAATGTATATTTTATAAAGCATGTGTTTGTCTACTTGTTTGTCTACTGTGATATGTCTTCAATAAAGCTAAACTACATTATCATTTTCTGGTCTTTTCTTGCCTCAAGTACAGGACGAAATGGTGCATTACGCTTTATGATTCCAAAGCACAGCTTCTTGCCCCTTCCTTTGTCACGTAGTCTTTGTTACGGCCTGACTTGTGTGCCCCCAGTAAGAAGGGAGAGCTTAGACCCCAGACCTGCATTTGCACAGAGGACAGTGAGTAGACAGCCATCTGCAGGCCAGCAAGAGAGGCCTCGGAAAAACCTGCCGACATTGCCGTGGACTTGAGCATCCGGAAATGTGAAAAAGTAACCCCCTGTTGTCTACGCCCCCGTCTGTGAGGTTTTGTTATGGCAGCCTGAGCAAGTAATACAGTCTTCTGATAACCGAGCCACGTTGGTAGTTTTCTTATACCCCAGACTGTGGGATTTGCCTAAGGTCAGAGGCTCCAAAGCCCATGCTCTTTGGACGGAGTCATACTGTCTTCTGGCCCCAGCCGGAGCCTTTTATACTGAAAAGCACTGCAGAGATGAACACATTGGCTGGTGTGCTTGCAGTTCTGACACTGCACAGCCCCAGCTGCACAGAAGTTTAAACGAAAGGCGGCCGCAGCACTGAAGGATGCTGCCCAGAAAGCAAGAAGCTAATGTGCGCCTGCAACATAAGTGCCCGGAGGTTGAGTGCATCTGGGAACAGAGGGGCAAGGTGTTTGGAGCAAGTGCTTTTAAGCTCCTGTTTTGTTCTCTTCCAAGGAGAAAACAGGTTTTTAAATCAATAAGTAGAATCCCATATGTGGAATCACTGGCTATTCTGAGTTCTTTGGATCAAGTCGTTTAATTTTGTGTCCTTTTAAAATCCTCCATCAAGGCCAATGTGAATTCCTCCGTCTCAGATACAATGGGCGTGTGGTTGAGGTCGGCCGTGATGGAGCCTAGCTTGAATTATTTATTCTGGTCAAGCTCCAGAGACAAGTGCTCGGGTCTGTTCCAGCCCAGAAACAGTGCAGAGCACTAGGATCGTCGTCCAGGCCCTGCTCATGCATGTAACCCCCCTGCTCATGCATGTAACCCCCCTGCTCATGCATGTAACCTGGGGTGAGTGCTTCAGGGACCATCCAGACACACTCTTACTGAGATGGAGCTCACAGCTAAGATTCGAGTGCAGGGTGGAGAACTTGACGTGGAGAAGTACAGACTCACCGTAAATTGCGGATTTGGGGGGAAGGCAGCAGCCTGCTGGCACGAGTTTTGCCTCCAGGGCACCACTCCTCCAGAGGCACCAGCTTTTTCTCTTTCCTTTTCTAGTCGCCTGCCCCACCTGCCAAGTGTGTGCCAGTCCCTGAGGGTCCTTGAGAACAAAAGCCTTTGGTTCCTAGGGAGGTAAGAAGTGTGAAGACTCCCTCCTGTCTCCCCATTGAAGGTCTCTGGCCCATGTTCCTTCCTCTGCACAGCTTTCATGTAGAGGAGGCCCAAGAGCTGGCTGGCTCATTTTTCTCCCTCCTTTTCCTCCTTTCCTTTACAAAAGGGCTCCCATTTTACAGAGATGACTGGTTCATTTTGCCCAGAAGTCCTTTCTTGCATCTAATTTAAGTCCTAGCAGATGCAAGACTTGTTAGTGAAATGGTTACCGAGGGAGGTGGAAGAATGTGAGAATGTGTAGAATTTTCCCAGTAGCTCTGGAAGGCAGGGTGTGCCTTTTAGAATACCTTTGGTTTAGAAAACAAACCTGTTTTGTCCCCACTAAACAGTCCTGTTTACTTCCTTATTGCTGTCCTTCCTCCTTTCATACCCTTCCCCCTTACTGCCCCCCCCCCCCCGCCCCCGCCCCCGCCTAAGAGTTTTGGCAGGAGAATCAAGAAACTAAACTCCCAGGTCCCCAACCTGTCCTCCGTGGTGGACCTCCCCTTTTGGTAGCCTGGCTGCAGTTTTGTGCTGGGACAGCTGGCTGGTGTCTGAGGGTTCCCTATGCTCAGCCAGAATTGAATTTGAGTTTCCTTGGGCCCTGCACACACCGCACGGTGATTAAAAGTCAGTGGGCCAGAGCACTGCCTTAGAGCACCGCTGGGCTCCACTCCTACCTGGACCTCTTACCAGTTGTGGGGCACTTAGGCCAGCTCCGTAGGAGCTTTGTGCCTCAGTCTCCTCATCTGTAAAGTGGAAACACTCATGTCCACCGTACACGGTTGGTGAAAGGATTAGATGCGCTAATGCCTGCAGAGTAAGTGCTAAGCACAGTGCCCAGTTCAGCACTAGGTGACTTTTGGCTGCTACTGGCTGCTGTTATGGGCACTTGGAATAGAGCCTTGCACCTTCCTCCCCTGCTGTCCCCTGCCCTCCCCTGCCCCCCTCCCCTCCCCAGCACATCTCAAGACAGGAATGTCAGCAGTTTTCCCAAAGTCACTTTAGGAGTGGCCCTGGAGATTTTGTTCCCAGCTGGGCTTTATTTAGAACCAAGATACAATCTCCTGAAACTATGATTAAGTGAAAAGTGCCTTCAGTTCAGCTCTGAATCAGGGACAGGGATTCTGACCAGCTGCACTCACTGACCATGTGCTCTTGGCTGCTGGGTCTTGGTGTCCTCTCCTAAGAGAGCGTTTGTACTGTCATCAGAGGCTCGAGGAGGCCCTTCCAGCTCTGAGGTGCCGTGGCTTTTCCAGACAGGGAGCCATCCTCACCCCCGCCCCCCCCGCCCCCCACCCCCAAACACTGGCGTGGGGTTTTACAGGGACCTGAAGGAAAGGAGTGAAGCTAAGAAGCAAAGTCAGGGGAAATCTCCAAATGTGTATTGTGTGAACTGACTTCCAATGAGCATTGTTCCTGATTGAGGGTCCACCTTGGCCCACAGATTCCACCATTACAGTGTAGTCCTAATGATTGTGTAAGAATTCATGCAGAAGGTTGTAGCAAACTGAATGGCTTTTCAGAATACTCTTTCCGTACTTCCCATGTTGGCTTCATGCCGAGAGAGATGGTGGCATTGGAAAACTGGAACTGGAACATGAGATCAAATCCTGGCTATTCTGCGCACAGAACAATTACTCAATCTCTCCAGTGGTTCTCAACCTGTGGGTCGCGACCCCTTTGGGGGTCGAACAACCCTTACACAGGGGTTGCCTAAGACCACTGGAAAACACATATATAATTACATATTGTTTTTGTGATTAATCACTATGCTTTAATAATGTTCAATTTGTAACAATGAAAATACATCCTGCATATCAGATATTTACGATTCATAACAGTAGCAAAATTACAGTTATGAAGTAGCAACGAAAATAATTTTATGGTTGGGGGTCACCACAACATGAGGAACTGTATTAAAGGGTCGCGGCGTTAGGAAGGTTGAGAACCGCTGCTTTAGACTCTGTCTCCTCTGCAAGACCACAGTGATGCTAATGCCCACGTACAGATCTCCTGGGAAGACTGCTGTGAGCATCAGCGGAGTTGTTCCTACTGGAGGAGCAAACACTTCCGTTTCAGTAAACCTAACTTATCTGGGAGTATGGGCAAAGGAAACGGCAACTCACTGTCTGGGCCCTCTGGCCAGTCAGCGGACTGCACTTCATGCGTAAGGAACGGCTGTAGCTTCTTAATAGATCCAACCAGCACTCTACTTTCCCCGAGGCTCCTCAGGGTCCCCGTAAAGGGAGCCCTTGTCTGAATTGTCGTTGGTCTGAGGAGGAGCCAGCAGCTGCTTGCAGGCAAAGACTTGTCACCTCTGGTCACTCCCTGGGTACTGCACACAGCTGCCGCCCCCCAGCAGTGTGAACGAGGGTGCTGGGTGGGCAGTGAGAGCTTGGATATTTTATGGACCTTGTTTTCCAGTTACACATAACAATTCACTAAGCCTCGGAGGAGGAAGCTAAATTGCCGGCCTGGCAAAGGGTTGCACAGAAAAACCTAAAGTAAGAGGATGTATAAAAAACCCTCCTTGCTCAGTTTGGGAGCTTGGCGTATTCTTCTTGATGCGCTGCTACCATCTGGCTTGGATTTTCTTCAGGCAAAAATAACTCCATGCTGATTTGAACCATTGGCGTATCTTTGATGCCGTTGTAGAACCATTCCAGCTACTTCTAAATAAATGGCGCATGAAAATGTGTGTTCATGCCCAGCATAGGGCAGCCAGTTCCAGAACTGTAAGCAGAATCTGCAAACTCTCCCCCAAAGGAGGCCTTATCCACAGAAAACCCCTTTTTCCCAAGCTGGCCAGGGCGGCTGAACTCTGGGGTAAAGAGCAGATGGGTTGGGGTCTGAGCGGCAGGGCAAGCGAGGGTTTTCTTGGCATGTTTGCTCTTCAGGTCTAGATTTTCAGTTTGTGAGAAGGTGCCATTCTCACTCTGGTCCCTGGACGTGGAGGAAATCCTGCCCCCAAGAAGCTGAGACATTTCAGCTCTTACTGTCTGGTCAGCGAGCATCAGGGGAGTTGGTGAAAGGACTGCTGGGGTCCTCTTAAGGCTCCTCTGCCATTTTC
Organism: Myotis yumanensis; assembly: GCF_028538775.1. Classification (NCBI taxonomy): domain Eukaryota; kingdom Metazoa; phylum Chordata; class Mammalia; order Chiroptera; family Vespertilionidae; genus Myotis; species Myotis yumanensis. Next base: position 7,531,863 of record NW_027223768.1, read on the forward strand.
TTGTCGTTTAGTTCTTTGAACATCTTTTCCTCTTTGTTTCCACCTGCCAGGCAAATTGTGAAATATCCCTACACCTTCGTTTGAGCTAGAACTGGCCTCAAGGTGGCGCCTCAGCACAGAGAATGGCAGTGGTCGGCGTCACCGGGCCACCATGTCTTGGGGATCTCATTATATAAGGGAATTCACGGGATTCGGGCTTCTCAATAGGGGGAAGACTGGCCTTTGTCACTTCAGTGGGACAATGGGAAGAGGTCAGGGGTCGGTGCAGGGCTGCACAAGCACTTAGTTCCAAGCAACTTAACACAGGCTCAGGCTCCTGCCACCACCAAGCCCAGAGCAGTGTGGCCAGGGCAGCGAGGTGTGGGCCTGGCCTGCTGGGAGGGTGAGCCCAGAGCTTCGGGCTTTGTCCTGCCCAGGAGGCCTCGCCCAGGCTCACGGCCGGACTGGGCACTCAGCTTGGCCCTCTGCCTGCACAGGTCTCCAGACCTGGAGGACAGCTCCTGGGTGTAAATCCCCCCCCTCCTCCCTACACACCCCATTCTCACCCTCAGCTGTTTACAAAGCACTTTCCCAGTGTGATCTCATTTGCTGCTCATCAACCCCCAGGGGAAGGAAGGGCAGGGTGGGAGGAGGGACAGGGCGGGCTGCCCTCCCTGGCTTGCTCCTGGGGCACTGCATCCTAAAACCCACTCTCCCCATCTGTCTGTCTTTACCCGCAAACAGCCAGTTCCTTGGGGGCAGCTCTTGAATTCAAATTAGTGTGTTCAGGGCTTTTACTTGGCACTTGGCCAGGAAGGGTGCTCACAATTGTTTGGTGAATGAGTAAATATTTACTGATGCAAAAACAATGAAGGGACAGAAGGGTCAGTCTAAGAGTTGGGCTTCAGGCTTCTAGGACCAGCAGCAATGCTGCAATAGGTACTAAGTACATCATGTGGTTTCCCCGTCAAAGGCACAGCTTGCTAGTGACGGAGGGACCCCTGCCGATGCATCTCCACATCTGGCACTCATGCCTTGAAAACTGTCGGTCAGGCCCTGAGGCTCTGGTCTGCTGTGTCAGGGGCACGAGAGAGGTGTGTCTGGAGGAGTGGCTGGCCTGTAAGGGGGAAGGGGGGAGGGTTGGCACTCTGAGCTTCCCATTTATAACCTTTCTATTTTATCTGATAGAAGTCTGGGGGTAAAAAAAGAAAAACAAAAAACTCCATCCAGGTATTACTCAACTCACCCCACTCCAATCCATGATCTGTATATATTGGTTTGTTGTATGTATTTCAGGTAGCTTAGGACTCTGCTGGGAGATTACATAGGTTCAAATCCCACCTCCACCACTTTTAGCTGCTGGCCTTGGGCAAGTCATTTTACTTCTCTTTTTTAAAAATTTAGAGAGAGGGACCGATTTGTTGTTCCACTTATTTATGCATTTACTGGTTGCTTCTTGTATGTGCCCTGACCAGGGATGGAGTCCACCACCTTGGCGTGTCAGGATGATGCTCTAACCAACTGAGCTACCTGGTCAGGTCTCATTTAACCTCTTTGTGCCTCTGTTTCTCATCTTTTGAATGATGATAATAAGAGCGTTTAACTCATAGCGTTATTGTGGGGACTTAGGGAGTTAATGTATATAAAACTAAACAGTCCTTGGCGATCAGCGGAGGCTAGGAAGTATTCTGCTGCACCCTCTTTATAGTGTCCTGGATGGAGAACTGGTTTATGTTCACCCTATGGGGGCTTTTCATTATTTTGCAGAATTCCCTGGAATCCCTGCATTTTAGCTGCCTGGCTCTCCATTTTCTCCAAACTCAGTTTCAGCTCTTTTAAGACCCAAGGAAGAGAGGAAGCAACCGGAAATACAGTTTTCTGCTGGTCAGAAATACAGTTTTCTGTCTATAATCTTTGTTTAATAGACAACCTTCCCCCGTGGCTCCAGAGTTCAAGGGCTTTCTTCTCCACAGTAGGACTCACCACATAGCACATCGTAGGTGTTTAATAAGTGCTTATGGCAGGCAGGCAGGAAGATACTGTACAGAGTACAGTACATTAGCACAGAGCAGTGTATGCGGACAAGGTCCCTCTGGAATACGCACTTGTCCCCTAAGACCTACTGACTAAGCATGAAAATCACCAAGGAAATGTGATCAGCGTGGAGGGGACGGAGGGGGAGGAGAGGGAAGAAACTGGAGCAGCCTGTTATCTGACTGAAGGTATCAGTCTGTCCACGGCCCATGGTTCCATTGCACATGGTTCCATTGGCTCAGGCCAAGTTGAAAACCCTGCCGCTGCTGGGGACATCATGGGCATCTCCAATTGCTGTCTGCCTGGAGATGCATCTTCCTGGGGGTAGTTTGCCATTTATTTGGTAGCCTCAGATGCTCTTCTCTATGGCCGAGTCAGCTCACCAGATACCTCTGTGGGTTTGGGTCAGAGAAAAATGGGAAGTGGGCAATGCTCTAGAACAATTCTTGGTAGAAGCTTTGCTGACCTTGGCAGTCTTATTCCAGTTCTTATGCCAAAGTAGACTTCTAATAGATCCTTCCCCACAACCCAGATTCTCCCCCCTGAAAGGCCTGAGGTAGATAGGATGTAACTAGAGACTACTCTAGTTTAAGGTTCCATAAGGGAGCTGAAATTGAAACCTAACAGAGCTTTTCTAGTAAACACATTAGCTATTTAATCAACTAGGTCATTGATGGTAAGTAGGACTGTCTCACCTGGCACGCCAGCTCTGATTGATGGATAATAGCTGCCCGGGGAATTGTGTTGAGAAGGATCCCGAGTCTACAGGATCACATCTGGGGCGAGCAGGGTCTGTCACAGGTGCAGGGAAGGGAAATAGCCCCGGGACGGGTAGGCATTTTCCTGCTTGAGTTGCTAATGAAAAGAGGAAGCTGTTTATTCGGAAGTTGAGGAAAGAGATGGTGGAATGCTTAACTATGCTCATTTAAGCAAACCAAGATGGTCCATGAGTCTCCTCTTGGGGGAATGTACCAGCTCAGGAAGGAAGGTGAAGAGGAGAAAGGGTGGGGACAGAGTTCTGTTCTGGTTCCATGTCTCTGTAGAACCTGACAGTTGTCCAGTCAGATGGAGAGAGAGCTGGCGCCAGAACCTCAGATGGTGGTTCTGAGTTGGAGCTCAAGACCTGGCCAGATCCCCAAACAGAAAGTCAAGCCATTGGCAAGTAGACAGAAGAGCATAGAAAGTGTTTTTCCCAAACCGAGTCCCATGAATGAAGGGCGGGGGGGTTCGTGGTATTCAAGTTTGGGAAACCCCCTGTCAAAAAAATTTAAGAAAGTTAACGGTAGCCCAAGGTGGCTCTTTGCCAGCAGGGTTATAGGAGAGAGACAACTTGGCTAGGCCGAGGCTGCGGGATTCATGTCCGTCCATGTCAGGTCCACGGCTGAAGGCTCACAGCCTCCTCCTGCCAGCCGCAGGGTGCCTGCGCCCAGCGGTGAACCCTGTCCCTTGCCTGCGGGCTTGTCTAAGTGTTATTTAGGTTTCCCACAGGTTCCCCTATGCTTTCTGGGAAGCCGACCTCCCCCTGATCTTCAGAGCTGGTCTTGATTGGTGTAACCCCAACTCTCTTGCCACCCATTGGCTGGGAGCTCAGGTGTGCACAGGTCAGCAGAGGGCACGGGTCCAGCCTTGTGCTCAGGGAGGGTGTGTCCATCAGTCAGGTTCTCAGCTGCAAAAACAGGCCACCTCTGGGTGATTCAGCCCTTCAGAGGTTTATTGAAAGGACATGGGGATTGCCGGGAGCCGGGCTGGCCCAAACCATTCCACAGGTCAGAGGTGACAGGAAAACCACCCCGCCACCAAGTTCTGGTGCTGTGGGCTGTCTTCCCGCTGCTCCTGTGCCGGGAGGCTGACCACCACAACCACGGAGAACTGGGCTGTGTGAGCGGGAGAGGAGGGGCCGCCTCGCTGTACTTTTGTCCTTGCGTCACCAACTCCGGAGTAGAAGCCCCATTTCTGTGCCAGGAGAGCAAAGTCTCTCTTCCACTTTGGGGAGGTGGGGCTTATGACCAGACTTGTCCTAACAGAGGGAGAGCCAAATCTGGCTTCCACCTTGGAAAGGTGGAACTTATAATTTCAAACTTGTCCCAACAAAGGATGAGCGTTCAAAAGAGCCAGAGTGACCACAAATATGACAGATGCCGACCACAAGTTTGCTCCCGTTCGAGCGAGTGAGGCACACGGGGGTGTTCATTGGGGCTGCGTATAGAGACTCTTCCTAATTCGTAAAAGAGGTGCAGAACGAGACCCTGCCTCTGCTCCCTGGATGTGTTGATGCTGAGTTGGAAGTGCAGTGAATCATTTTGGCACGAGCCAAGCCAGGCTGACAGTGAAGTCACCGCACGGAGGAGAACAGCCAGGGAGGGGCAGCGAAAGCCCAGAGCGGGGGCTCACGCTGGGCACTTGGGCTTCCTGTTGCTTGCAGCCAAATGCATCCTAACCGAGGCCATAGTGGTTCCACATATAAACTACCAGAGACAGCGAAAGGCAAGGAAATTGCTGAGAAGACCTGGGTTCTAGCCCCATTTCTGCCATGTGCCTCTTGGCCAGAGCACTTTGTCTCTGGAACACAGTTTTGCTTTTTTCAGCGTTGTTGCGGCATGAAACGAGGGTGCCAGAGCCGTGGGTAGACGATTAGAAAAAGTGCAAACATTCTTCTTCTTCCCCACAGGCTCTTGTCATCCAAAGAGACAGGGGCAGAAACATGGTACAGGAACAAACAAACAGCTGTTTTCTCAAAGGCTTTAACGTTCCTGGCACCCATCGGGCCCAAGTTTTCATGTCGTCTCTGTGCTTGGCAGCCTGGTGGGAGGTGGTGGGAGGTAGGAAGGAAACGCTTTGAAGTGGAATTAGGTCAAAGCTGATCATTAAACAGCGTGTGGATTTGGGAGTTTGCTCTTCCTTTTTCTTGTCTTCTTAAAAAAGCACAGTAGGCTCTCGTTCAACAGGGGAAGGAAGGAGGAGGCCAGATGTGCCAGATGTCTTACCTGTATCCTCTTCTAAGATCCACCCAGCAGGCCTGGGAGGTTGGGATGTTTGCCTCCATTGCTCAGAGGGGGAGATGGGGAAGAAGACACAGACCGCACTCCCCACAATAGAAACCAAATCCCATCCTGCACAGGACTCCTGTCTTCGCCACCACCTCCCCTTCCCAGTGCCTCTTCCTGGCCAATCATCAACTTGTTCCTCCTCCTCTTTAACTTGCACAACATCCCGAAACTCCCTGGGCTACCCTGAGCTGTTCATCTCTACCCTCGGCTGCTGTGCTCCACTCAGCAAAACAAAGGCCAAGCATAAACCATCTTTTTTTGTTCCCTGAATGGGTCTCTTTGGAGGTGGCACAGGAGATGGCTAATTATACAGGGGGGTTAATTATACCCACCTTCCAAGCCTGTAGTGAGGATGAGCAGAGTTGGAATTCAGGCCCAGGCTTCCCGACCTGGAGTTCAGTATCTCTTCCCATAGCTATCTCAAGACAACAGAATGGTGTAGCATCTCAATGAATAGAAACTCACCTAGCTGGAACCCTCAAGTTAACTTCATTATTATTTATTGATTACATTCAACTTTTAGAAGTGACAAAAGGTTAGGAATATGAAAATAAAAATTCAATTTCCCGGGTATGTGCTGGGGTCAGTACAAACTCATGCCAACATCGTGTCCTCTCTGCCTCGGTGGAGCCAGCCAGGGACACTTGAATTCCCAGTGATGACCCTGGAGGCAGAGTGACATCTCCATCATTGAAGAGCCATCTTACCATGTTCACTGACCTCTGCTAAGGAAGAACGGGGACTGAGATGTTTCGAAAATCATATGCAAGGTTTGACATACGATAAGGTTTGTTTCCCAGCCTGACTCCCCACTTTTTAAGCCTTCTAGCAAGTTGGGGTTTCACTGTATGTGACCTCCCCCAAAAGGAAAGGAATCAGGGTGACGGAACCCGCGAGGAGGGTCAGCAGAAGGGCCAGGAGTAGAGTGTGCATCCGTTTCCCAGGGCGCCCATAGCAAAGTACCACCCATGGGTGCCTCACAACAATAGACGTGTCCTCCCGGTTCGGGAGGCTGAAATCCACATGAAAGTGTCATCAGGCCTCTCTGACAGGTCCAGGGGAGGGTCCCTTCTGGCCTCCTAGCTCGGGGTTGCCGGCAATCCTTGACTTCCTTGGCTGGTAGACACATTACTCCAACCTCCGCCTCCCACATCCCAGGGAGCACCCGTGTGTCTTCATGTCTCTCACCGCTTCTCCCAAGAACACCAGTCCTTGGTGCAGGGCCACCCAATCAGTATGGCCTCACCTTAGCTAATCACATCTGCAAGACCCTCTTTGCAAGTAAGGTCACAGTCACAGGTCGCAGGGGTTAGGGCTTCAACTGATTTGGGGGTACACATTTCAACACACAGCAGAGTGCTCCCCCTAGCTTCAAAGTCTGCCAAGCAAGGCCATCTGCTAAAACGACTTAGTTATCAAGACACAGCTAACAGTGACAGAAGCGGGCAGGGTGTGGGAAGGTGAGTATGTGGGCAGCAGCTTCCACATTCCCCCCAAAATGGAGGCATGGAGCCTTGCGCGCCAACTCAGTCCTCATCCCCATCCCTGGTGGAGGCAGATTTTCAAAACATCAGAAGTGCAGGATGCTGTGCTTGTGTTAACCTGGCCCATAGCTTTGAAATAAATGCTGGCAGCCTGGCCCTGGCCCATTCATCATTTATAAGACTCCGTTTCACATGGTGGGTAGCACCCCGTCCTATGGTAGATGTGCGGGTAATTCATCCCAGGTTTTAAGGGCGATCTCCCACAATTCTGCTCAGATTTACTGACAAATAACAGTTCTGAAAGATTGCGCCTGATGCTGACTGCGGCCCGGCAGGGAGAGTTGCTCTGGCATTGATTTGTGACCTCCCAGCGGGGCCTCGGGGGTGGAAGCCCACAGGCCTGATGCCCTCTTAGATTAATATTTAATAGGGTGACCGCCCCCACTCCGCCTGCCAGCCCGGATCAGTGCCACAGGCCACGGCTCCGCCTTGCTGTGCACGAGGGCCGCACGGAAGACTTGGCAACGTTTTAATTAACTGAAGACAAACATACATGGGGAGCGCGAGTCCATTAGCTGACACCACCACCCAGAGAGAAAGGCCTCGCTCATCACACGCCACAGCAGGTGAAATGACCGGCAGGCTGGCAGCGTCCATTTGCTCCCAGATGAAAAAACATATTTTCAAAATAAATACGCGTGCGGCCTCTGTTTGTCGTGCTGTTTCTCCTGAAAAGCAGGAAAGCCGGGGTGTTAATAAAAAACTGTTTTCCATATTTCAGGCCAGGAAAGCTGAAAAAGCAAGTGCAGCAAAACAGGCCGGAAGGGCCCCTCCCTCGGCGGCGGGAGAAGCCGGGGAGCCAAGCCGAGGCGGTGGGGAGCCGAGGCCCGTCCAGGGAACAGATACAAGTCACATAGTCAGCCTGGGCGGGATCACGAATGTGGACCATCCTGGGAGGCAGACATGTGCTCGTCGCTCGGCATCCAGGAGTCAGCTCGGCTCGATCTCACACTGCGTCTGCGATGCACCAGCCGAGGTTCGGACTGCAAGGCGGCGAAGCCACAGGCCTGGAGCTCCCGTTGACCACATTCCAGAAGGGAGACCTTATACAGTTTACAGCCTGGTCAGAGAGCGGGCACTTCATCCTCCCGTTCACTCATCACTCACCTTGCAGGTCGGGAGACGCAGTGAGGGCATCCCCCGTCTCTGTTCTCACGCAGCTTTTGCATTCGAGTTGGGGGAGGAGAAGGAGAAACGCTCAGGAAAGACCAGGTGGCAGCCAAGTGCAGGGACCTGAATGGTGAGGAAGAGCTGGCGCTGGGAAGACCTGGAGAACATTCCAGGGAACGGCCAGGGCAAAGGCCCCAAGGGAGGCGGGAGCGTGGTCTGCTGGCGGGATGGAGACAGGCCAGAGTGGTTGGAGCCCAGGGAGAAAGGTGGTGAGCAGCAGCAGAAAAGAATGGCAAGGGTAAGGAGATGGGCTTTTATTCCAAGTGCAATTATGCATATGAAACCTGTCCTTCTCACTAGATGACAAGCTTCAAAAGGGCAGAGCCTCTATCTGTCTTGTTCTTTCAATACCTAGTTTGCACCCCGGGGCATGTGCTGTCTTGTCATCATCATTATTGTTATTATTCAGCCTCTTTGTATTATACGTACAGGTATGCAAGATTTCTGCCCCCCCCCAACCCCCCCCCACTCAGTTAAGTTGTAAGCGACTTCATGCTTGAGCCTGGTCCTTTTCTTCTAAGCCTTTAGAGCAGTGGTTCTCAACCTTCTGGCCCTTTAAATACAGTTCCTCATGTTGTGACCCAACCATAAAAGTATTTTCGTTGCTACTTCATAACTGTAATGTTGCTACTGTTATGAATCGTCATGTAAATATCTGATATGCAGGGCGGTCTTGGGCGACCCCTGTGAAAGGGTCGTTGGACTGCCAAAGGGGTCGTGACCCACAGGTTGAGAACCACTGCTTTAGAGTGTGGTGGGCCAGTTGCCAAGGCGACCTCCAGCCATCTTTGCTTCCTTGGGTGGCCCCTTGCCCACTAAATCAGGGCTGGCCGTGTGACCAGGACGATAAGGGAGGAGGCACAGTGTAGGACATTCAAGGCTAAGCCCCGAAGTCGTCACGGCGTCTGGCTTGGTCTCTGGGTTTCTTGCTCTGGGGGAGGGCACCTGCCAGGATGGCACTGAGCAGCAACGTGGAGAGGACCCCACGGAGAGGAACTGAGTGCACGGTCAAGAGCCGGCCATGTGAGTGGCCGCCTGGAAGTGGGTCCGCAGCCGAGCCTTCCGATGAGTCTAGTCCCAGCTGACATGTGACTGCAACCCCAGGAGAGACGCTGGGCCAGAACCACCCAGCCCAGTCCTTCCCAAATCCCCAACCACAGGAACCAGAGGCAGTGAGTGATGGTTTATTTCAGCCTTTAGGTTTTGGGTGGTTTGTTAGGCAGGGCTAGGTGACCAGAAGGCACAGTGTGAGGTCACGCCCGCAGCCGTGGGTGAAGCACAGCTATGAGGAAGTCCCAAAGGGAGCCCTGGTCAGGTGGGACAGAGGTCAGGGGACACCTGAGACGAGGGCTGGGCTAGAGCTGTGCCTCTAGGGCAGGGATGGGGAACCGTTTCTCTGCCAAGCGCCATTTGGATATTTATAACATCATTTGCAGGCCATACACAATTATCAGCTTACAAATGAGCCTACTATGTTTATTCAAACATTTAATTAACTCACCCCTAACGCCGTGGCAGGGCCAGACCAATGATTTCTCGGGCTTTATACAGGCCGTTGTTCCCTACCCCTGCTCAAGGGCATCTAGGATCAGGTGGGGATGAAGAGAACATTAATGCGACCATTTAGGATTAAATGTGGAGGGCAGGATTTATTATCGATCTCCCATGAAGGAGACCAAAGCCAGGGGATCCAACCAAAACCCAGTGTCTGCAAGAATCCCCATCATCTGTGTGACTTCCCCAAGTTTGTGGTTTTGTGATCCTGGTCCAGTTTTAGGGAGAAGAGTCCTTGAGTGTTTAGGGTACCCGGTCACAAAAGTGGGGAGGGATGCTGTCCCACTCCATGCTCCCTGGAGGCAGCCACCAGGATGGGGGCAAGCAGGTGGGGCCTGGGACCCGCCGAGGGAAGCAGGTCTGGACCGAGAGCCCCACTGGGCCGGACTCAGGCCCGGGGCCTAAGAGCACCAAGTGCATTGCGCACGCGTGTTGCACCAAGTGAGACCATTTCGGTGATTTCCTGGGGCTGAGGCACAGCCGTCCCCAAAATCTGCCCTCTTCCCGAGACTCTGGGCTTTTGTCCGAGCTGGCACCTCACCGGTGAGTGTGCAGCATCTCACTGAGCTGCGGGAGGCGTGTGCCGCACATTATTTATCCTCCAACACCCGCCCCTGACGCCCTTTGCCTGGCTGCTCATTTCTGTGATTAATTGATGTCATTCAATTGAGGTCTAAGTTCTCATTTCAAGATAAATCTGAAACTCTCAGGTATGAGAGGGAGCGGAGCCCTGCTCCCCTCAGTTCCCCTTGCCCCCCGAGTGTCCCGAGGCCCTTCCCAGGACCCTCATATTCTCAGTACGCTGCCTGAAACCGCAGACGCAGGGAACCCTGGAGTCCGCCACAGTTTTATAGCAGCGTGTCGCCGTCAGTGGTTATTTGTGCTGCTGTTTTCTTCCACGACTGCAAATACGTGGATGAACCTTCCTTCGGTAGCGTCTCGTCACACGCTGCCCCTGCGTAGCACCCCCGCTTCCCAGGAGCTAAAGTCACACTGTTTTCTCGGTGTTGTCTCTGCTCCTGGACACTAACCCCCTCCGCAGGCCCTCTCCTTCCTCGCTGTCCCCTTGTGTCCCCCCTCCAGGCCCCGAGTTTGCACCTCCCCACCCCCAGATCAGCCCAGGCACTGCGGAGACCCCACTCTCTGTGAGACAACACCCCCAGTTCCAGCCCAAGGTGTGACACCATCCAGACCAGCTGCTGACCTGCAGAGTCACTGTGGGTCTCGAGTCACAGGGACAGGAGGGTTGCCGGGGACCTGAGGGGTGGCCTAGTTCAGGCCCTTATTTCATAGACGAAGCCTGAGGACTGAGTCACTTGCCCAAGGTTAGCGCCCAAGTCACACAGAGCGTCCAGTCCCCCAGGCTGGGTTGGATACTCTGGTTGCTGCTTTAAAAAAAAAATTTTTTTTTTTTTTTATGAGTTTGAGCGGAACTGACAACATTGTTGGGAAGCAAGATCTCAAACGCCCCCTGGTTGCTTCTGGAGGCAGAGACTGTGTGTATATGTCTTTGAATCCCCTGGACATAGTAGGTGTTCAGTTAATCTCTGTGGTGGTGGTGATGAACCGGTGGTTGAAGACTTTTCTTCATTGTTGAGGTTAAGCGGAAGCCAGCGCGGAAAATGAAGGCTGAGAAGGGCAGCTTCGGAAGAATACTTTCGTTACCCAAAATACAAGCGCCGGGGCCTGCCCGCCCCAGACCCAGCCTCCAGAGGGTGCTCGAGAAGAAGGGCCAAGGAGCACTTCTCCACCCTGGGCCCGGTTTCCTGCGTGTTAACCTCCTGGTCAGTAAAATCAGGATAATATGAGAGTTAGGAAAACATGTAAAACACCGACTACAGCTAGGCACCCAATAAATGGTTGCATTTTTTTGGGGGGGAAGGTTTCACATCACTCTTATTTCTTCCATTTTAGAGTGAAAAATTTCCAACGCACAGCAAATTAGAAAGATTTTTACAACGAACACCTGTCTACTAGCCACCTAGGTCCTCCCATTAAGGCCTTACCTACTAAAACCGCTTTTCCACGTACCTCTCCATCTCTCTATCCCTTTATCCATCCTCGAATCTGTTTTGTTTTAGCGACGCACTTCAGAGTAAATTGTAGACATCAGCACACTTTCTCCTAAAGACTTCAGCACGCACATCGTTAGCTGGAGTTCAATATTTGTTTAGTTTTTCCATCTGATTAAGATTTAGATACAATAACATGCACGCGTCTTACGCGTAGGTTTGCTGAGTTTGGACAAGTGCAAACACCTGTGTAATCCAAACCCCCACCCAGATACACAGACCGTTCCCCTCACTCCAGAAAGTTCCCTCCCGCTCCCCGACCACAGAGGTAACCCCCGTGGAGCGTCCCCCCACTCCAGCTTCCCTAGTGCAGAACGTCATAGGAAAGGAACCATATACCGGCGGACGTGTTCTCTTACGTAAGGCTCCTCCCACTCAGCGGGATGTTTTGGAAACTCATCCACGATGTTATGTGATCAGTGGTCCATCTTTTTTTTTTTATTGCTGAATAGTATCCCACTGTACGAATATACCACCGTTTGTGCATGGTTATCCTGCTACCGACCTTTTTCCCATAGAGGCGCGCTCTTCATATTGCCCCATACAAGGTCTCCTTGTGTGGCACGGTGCGTGCAGCTAGGAATCTGCACGTGGCCAACCACGTGCCCAGTAGTGCTGCAAAGACACGCACAGGGTTTTACTGAGTATTCAGTAAAGCTTGTGTTTTTATTGAGGTATCGCTGACACGAAGCATCATCCTAGTTTCCGTTGTACAACGTAATGATTCAGTAGCTGTATATGTTGGGAAATGATGGCCATGGTCACAGAAATTTTTTTCTTCTCATAATGAGGTCATTTAAGATGTACTCTCTCAGCGGTTTTCAGATCTGCACTATACAGTATTATTAACTGTAGTCCCCATGCTGTACACTGTAACCTCATAACTTACTTATTTTATAACTGGAAGTTTGTAACTTTCAACTCCCTTCATCCTCTTGCCCACCCTCCACCCCCGCCCCTGGCAACCACCAATCTGCTGTCGACCTTAAAAATGAAATAACAGTCTTTAGCTTAGCCAACCTGAGTTTATTCAGGTAGAGCAGAGGAACTGCAATACGGGACCAGCCCACTATGGCAAACCCGAGACAAGTCCGGGAGACAGAGGCGAGGTCGGTTTTTATTAGGCGTTAGGAGAAAATTGGGGAAAGCTGTGGCGGGTTTTATTGGCTGGGAGCAGGCGGCTGCTGGGTGCAGGGGGGGAAGCAGAGCCTCATTCTTGCTGCTGGGGTCCGCGCGCTTCGTTCGGTGAGTGATCCTCCGCGTCGCTCCTCTGATTGGGGTGTCCCTTGTTCAGTTCCCACCGTTGTCTGGATCTGTGAGCTTGCCTGTGTCTTGTTGCTGTTATTTTTAGATTTCACATATACGGGAGACCATATGGTATTTGTCTTTCTCTGATTTATTTCACGTAGCATGATGCCTTCGGGGTCTGTCTGCGTTGTGGTAAATGGCAAGATCTCATTTGTTGTTATGGCTCGATAATATTTCACTGCGCATTTGTATCCCAATTTCTTTTCGCCGCCATCCGTCGATGGACACTTAGGTTGTTTCCACGCCTTGGCTACTGTAAATAGTGCAGCAGTGAACACGGGGGTGCGTGTGGGTTTTCGAGATAGTGTTCTTGTTTTCTTTGGAGAAGTACCCAGACGTGGAATTGCGGGGTCCTGGGGCGGTTTTATTTTTAATGCCTCGAGAGACCTCCATCCCGCTTTCTAGAACGGCTGCACCGATTTCCATTCCCACCAGCCGTGCTCGAGGGCTTGCTTCTCCCCACGGCCTCTCCAACACCTGCTATCCCTTGTCTTCTGATTTGCATCCCCTGGTGATTAATGATGTACACCTGTTGGCCATGTGCATGTCTGTGGAGAAATGTTCATTCCGATCTCCTCCCGCTTTTAAACTAATCGGGTTGTTTGCTGTGGCGTCGTTTGGGTTCTTTCTATGTTTTGGACGTTAAGCCCGTATCAGAGAGAGAAATGGTTTGCACAGACCGTCTCCCAGTCAGGAGGCTGCTTTCTATTTTGTGGATGCTTCCCCTCGGAGAAGCTTCTTGGTTTGATGTAGTTCCACTTGTTTCGTTTTGCATTTTTGGTGTCAAATCCCAAACTCATTGCCAAGACAGATGTTAAGGAGCTTATCACTTGCGCCTCCTTCCAGGAGCCATATGCTTTCAGGTCTTACGTTTAAGTCTTTAATCCACCTCGAGTTGATTCCCATGCTTGGTGGAACGTAGGGCCCGGTTTCATTGTGTTGCGTGGGGCGGTCCAGTTTTCCCAGCACCATTTATTGTAGGGACGGTCCTTTCACATCGTGTATCCCTGGCTCTTTTGTTGTAAATTAATTGACCATATATGCGTGGGTTTCTGCAATTAATTGTCGTTGTTGTTAATCCTCACCCGGGAATTTTTCCATTGAGTTTTAGAGAGACTGGGAGGGAAGGGGAGAGTAGAGAGAGAGAGAGACATCAATGTGAGAGAGACGCATCGATTGGTTGCCTCCCACATGCTCCCTGCTTGAGAGGGAATTAAGGTACATGCCCTCGACCGGAATTGAACCTGGGACCCTTTAGTCCAGTGGTCGGCAAACTCATTAGTCAACAGAGCCAAATATCAACAGTACAACGATTGAAATTTCTTTTGAGAGCCAAATTTTTTAAACTTAAACTATAAAGGTAGGTACATTGTTATGAACTTAATTAGGGTACTCCTAAGGCTTAGGAAGAGCCACACTCAAGGGGCCAAAGAGCCGCATGTGGCTCGCGAGCCGCAGTTTGCTGACCACGGCTTTACTCCATGGGCCGACGCTCTATCTACTGAGCCAAACCGGTTAGCACTGCAACTAATTTTTAATAAATGCCAGTCGTCTCCCTTATCTCCTTATGGTAGTGTTTCCTCAACAATATCAACCACCACAAAACTCCACTGCAAGGGGTTGTCACCTCTGAGCTAGGACAGGCCCTGGGCCGGTGGGAGACCATGCTCACAGTGGCCTTTGGCCAGCGCTTTCCCGGCTCAGGTCAGCACGGACATGGAGCATCATTTTGATAGAAGACTCGATGTTAATCCCCTCCTGGGAGATCCCTCACCCTCTTATTCTTATTCAGGGCATTTCCTCCGGCTTCCTCCACCATGAAATGAGTCGGAACCAATTAAGAGCCTTCTGCTTGCTCATCAGGGATATTTATGACGATGGGAATCTTCTCGATGCATGGCGAGGACTCGGGTCAGCGAGGAGACGAGCTTTCGCCGTCCTTGTAAATGGGCTCTGTCTCCTGCTTGTTGTTGCCAAGGTTGTAAAAAGGAAGAGTGCTCGCCGCGGAGTTTAAGGCCCCCCCCCCAACATCTCACCTCTGCTGTAGATTAATCGGCGATAAACGCTTTTTTATTACTGACCTCCGTGCTTAGAATGAAGGAGACTTTGTTTTGGTTTTCTGGACACTTCGGTGCTGTTGCCTCCTTCTCCTGAGCCTGCCCTCAGATGCCCGTGAGGCTGGAGCTGTGGCTCTAGGGCAGTGATGGCGAACCTATGACACGCGTGTCAGAGGTGACACTCGAACTCATTTTTTGGGTTGATTGTTCTTTGTTAAATGGCATTTAAATATATAAAATAAATATCAAAAATATAAGTCTTTGTTTTACTATGGTTTCAAATATAAAAAAATTTCTATATGTGACACGGCACCAGAGTTAAGTTAGGGTTTTTCAAAATGCTGACACGCCGGGCTCAAAAGGTTCACCATCACTGGAGGGGAAGGCGTGGGAAGCAATGGAGACGGTCTGCCTTCTGCAAGAGGCTCAGGAGGGGCTGGGACCCACCGCCTGCCTCTCTGTGGATGCGAAAGGGTCAGAGCTAGTTCACATTTTGGGTGAAATTGCCAGGAGAGCAGTCTCTCCCCTCCCCCCTCCCCGCTCCCTGTGTACCAGTCTAAGGCCTCCCCTGGGTCCCGTGCTCTGCCACCCAGACCGGGCTTGGTTCTGCCTTCAAACACTCCATCACCAATGGCTCTTCTAGGGCCACCCCAGCACGGTTTCTGCCTCTCCTGTAACATGCAGACATAGTCAGAAAAAAACCAAATGGACTGATGACACACGTATGTGAGTAGATAGGTTTACGGAATGCTTCCTGTGCCACGCCGTCCCTTCTTGTCACCACCCCTCTCCTCTCCCCTTCCCTTCCCTTCCCTTCCCTCCCCTTCCCCTTCCCCTTCCCCTTCCCCTCCCTTCCCTTCTGAAATTCCCTTTTTTTTTTGATGATGCAATTTTATTTCCATTCAAGCTCTGAGGCCTGCTGAATTATTTACATATTCTTGACTTTGATTTTTTCTTTTTAAAAAAGAATTACAGTGTGCATGCAGCATGATTCTGTATTAGTTTCATGTGTACAGGATGTGGTGAGACCACCATACCTGCCAGAGTGAGACTGTAGTGAGCTGTGCTCTCGCCTTGGCTCCCTGGCTCCCTGGGCCCTGCAGTGTGGCCGCCTCGCCGTCCTGGAGGGTGCAGGTCCCCGCAGGCTTCCCAGCAGGCACGGGAGCCTCCGCTCAGCCCTGCCTCCTGGGCCCAGTGGCCGTTCCCTCCCTGTGGGTGCCATGACTCGGCATCATCGCCATCGCCTCCTACAGCCCTGACACGGCGCCTTTCCCTTCATCGGGCTTTATTTTTCCTCCCACGCCTCAGGGGCGTTCATTCCTCTGAGCGGTGTCTTGGGACCCACGGCACCTTCTCCCACCTGTCAGCTCTGCCCGTGGGCAGCTGCCCCCTCCGCCCGGGTCTGGCTCTCACTGCCTCTCATCCTCAGCCCACATTCCAACACGGTCTCTGACCTTACACCCACACCCACCTTATCTTCTCCCCCAAGGAAAGGGGTCCCCCACACGGCTCTGCCCTCTAGGAGTCTGTAATACCAGCAGAGACACACACGCAGATTTGAAATGTCCTGTAACAGCTCTGAGAGTCAATCATATTAAAGGTGGTGCTATGATGAGACGTAACACATGGCAAAGTGTTCAGTGAATGGTGCTGCTGAGACCCTCTGCCTGCTTGTCAGTGGTATTTTTGACTGAGGACGTATTTATGATGCATGGAGAGGCTGTTGTCTGTATTGCCCAGGGAAGGTCTTGTTGGATGTGGCTCAGCAAGAATGAGGGACAGAAAGGGGCGTTTACCCCAGACGGAAAGAACAGGGGTCCTGACTGGCAGGGCTCAGTGGTTGAGCGTCAACCTGTGAACCAGGAGGTCACGGTTCGATTCCCGGTCAGGGCACAGGCCTGGATTGTGGGCTCGATCCCCAGTGTGGGTCCTGCAGGAGGCAGCTGCTCAATGATTCTCTCTCATCATTGATATCTCTCTCTCTCTCTCTCTCTCTCTCTCCCTCCCTTCCTCTCTGAAATCAATAAAAATATATATGCAAAACAAAAGTAAAAAAAAAAAAAAGAAGAACAGGGGAAGCAGGACCATTCAGGGACTTTTCCCAACCTGCCTTCAACCACACAGGTCTCGGAGCTTCTTGACCTGAGGTGGCGTTGCTTCCTGGGGAGATTTTGGAGGCTTTTTCTTTTTTATTGTCACAATGACGGAGGGGTGCTATTAGCACTCAGCACCTGGAAATGGGGATGATGAATGTCTTGCAGTGAGTGGGTCCGGCTGGTGCAAAGCACTGTCCCGACAGTAGCACCAGGGATGAGAAGCGCCTGGGGGACAATGGCTCGCTGATTCCCTCTTGCCACCTTCACCCTCCCGACAGGAAACTGAGGGGGAAAAAAAAGGATTCTACTTCCCCACCCGCCCTGGGCTCGCCTTTGCCAAGTTGACCAGTGAAGTCCGCAAGCGGTGAACGGACTGCCCTGGTGCTGTGCCTCCGGGCCCAGCAGACACTCAGCACTGCCCGGGGGCGGCCAGCAGGGAGGGAGAAGGGTATGCTCAGCTGGGATGAGCTTGCTCACAATTTTGCAGGCGGAAAACCCAGACAGCAGCTTTTTTTGAATTTTAGCATAAACTAATGTTTATCCTTAGATAAAACAAGTAAATGTTTACTTTGAATTTCATGTGACGTCAGCCCCTGCAGACTTGTCAAGGCTCAGGGCGGCTGCAGGCATTAGCGGGGCCTGGTGGGTGTCCCTAAAGCATACACCCCAGATGTGGGACTGAGGAGTCGCTGGCAATTAATATTCATGCTGCATGAGGCTGGCGCCAGGGAGGCAAGACGGGAAAGGATTGTGATCAGAAAACCGGAAGCCTCACCCTGGTGCTGTCTGAGGGGGAGCCTAGAAACAGATGGTGGGAGGTCAGTCAGTCAGTCGGTTGGTCCACAAATAGTTACCCGGTAACTGCTACGTCCCAGGCACTGGGCTGGGCACTGGGGTTCAGCAGGGACAGATGGATGTCCCTGCCCCTGGGGTGGGGGTGGAGACACATAACATGCCACACACATACTACCCACATGGGACACACACGCGTGGACCCAGACAGACACAAGGAAGATGATTACGGGGCAGCAGGGAGCCTAGAGGATGGTGAGTCTGAGAACAGCAATTTGGCAAGATTGTCCCGCCCTCCCAGGAGAGGCCGGCGGGGAGCTGGGTCACTGGTCATTTGACGGGCTCTCCAGGTCTCACAGGGCAGAGGAAAGCCCCAGGGGCAGAGCTGGGAAGGGACTGGACCCGGGAGAAGGGGTGCAGAAAGATCCTGATTGGTTACGAGGCTGAAGGGCCAAACCCTATGAGAAGTCAGGAGAGAGGCAGGGTCTGCGGGGTCAGCAGACAGGCAGCCAAGGGTGACCAACAGCCAAGGCCACAGGCAGTCCCGTTCCTGGGAAGAAACCCTCTTGTACACAAGAACTCTCTGGATTGGTCCACCTCTCCCCACCCCCACTGCCACTACCTCTGGCCACTGCCTTCTCTTGCCCACATTTCTCTTAACAGCTCCCTGCCTGGTCTTCCTGCTTTGCCCCCTCATCCAGTCCTCTCTTGACTTCAACCAGGTCTTTCAAAAAGATAAGATCAGAGCATGTTATTTCCTTACCTAAAACCACCCCACCATAGTATCCAACATAAGGCCCAAGATCTTGCCATGGCTTATAAGGCTTCTCATGTTCTGGCCGTGGTTTTACTATCCAGCCTTATCAATGATCAATTCTGTACCCCAGCTCTTTTCTCTTCCTACTCTCAACCTCCCCTCAGCCACACCTTTCTCCCCCAACCCAGCCCCCGAGGGTCCAGCCCTGCAGCACTGCTTTCCAGTCTCCCTCTGACCCCAGGGCCTTTGCACATGCTCTTCCTCCTCCTGAAATTCAGGGAGTCAATTCTAACCTGACCAGCTTGTTCTTATTCCTCATTCCTTCATTCCTGACTGCCTCCGGCCAGGGTTCAGTGCCTCTCCTGTATGCACCGTGGCCCAGCCCAAATCCTAATATTTACCTTTTAAATTAATTCAATAGATATTTACTGAATACCTGTAATGCACCAAGCCTTTCCCACCTCGGGGCCTTCACTCATGCTGCTCTTTCTGCATAGCCTGTTCTTCCTCTTCTTCTTATTCTGTGTGTCTCAGCTGAAATATTATTTCCTATAAGAAAGTCCCTCTCCTGTTCTCTCCCCAGAGCAACCTCTATGATTTGGTTTATTTGATGTCTGTGTTCCCATGGGAAGGTCTCAGATCTGCTTCATCCACTGCTGTGTGCCCACCCCTGGCTCGGGGCCTGGTATGCAGTGGGCACTGGCCACGGATGTGGTAAAGGGAGGGAGGCAGCAGAGTTCTCCCATTAGACCACAACAAGGAATAAAGGACTGTGGGTGTGCGCCAGGGCTGAGCCAGGTTTTGTGGGAACAGAACCGCAGCCATTTTGAAGGGCCCTCTTTGAGGGAAATACGACATGACAAAAACAAGCGTAGGTATTGAAAGCGGACCTTTATTTAGATTGAGAAAAGAAATGGCAACAAACTATACAAATTTTTAAAGCGGAAAAATACCACAAATGTCACAAAATATAGAAAAATAATAGTAGAATTAATTGATGACCTCGCACACTGCGATAATACTTTCCTCCTCTGCATCTTTTTGGGGCTGAATATCCCTTCACTACCTTCATATGACAGCTTTGTAATATTTTTTTATATCGAGAAAGGAAAGAGAACGAAGCCTTTCCTCCGCATCATAAAAAATTATATTCATTATTGATGGTTGGGATGGATGCACAAGACATGTGACTTCGCCACCAGACACGCTTGCTGTGCTGGGACTGCGGCCGTTTGTACCCTCAAACCTACGCGTTCTGTCGGACAAGCCCCGTGGCGTGGTTGGCACCATTCCCACCAGAAAAGGAAAGAGAAGCACAGCGTGAGAGGTGTCACTGTATGATTGGGTATCCCCCGTATACAGCCCGTCTGCGCGAACGGAGTCCTGCCCTTAGCGTCCGACACGCGTGCCGATGGGAGGAATCCCCCACAGGCCAGCTCTTGGCTCTGGACAATCCAAACCTTGTTTCTCCTCCGCTCCCCACCCGCTTCCAGGGCCGGGTTCCCCGGGGCACTCTCCCATCTGGTAGGATCCTTGGCCCTGCTCCTTGGCACAAGGCCGGGTGAGTCGAACCAGGGGCGGTGGGAGGATTCCTGGAAGTCGTTTCCACACCGAGGTGGCTAGCAAGCGCTTACTCTACACAGAGGGGCTGCCAGACACAAACCCAGTTGTAACCCAACTGAACTTCCCCTCAGCCAGATTCCACACATGCCTGTGGTCTCTTCAGAGCCGCCTACCCTAGGGAAAGTGGGACCCAGTCTGAGAGGCAAGAGACTTGACCGAAATGTTTACAAAAACATGGGACCCGGTGAGCGTGTGGCTAGGGCGCCTTCCAGAACTTGTGCGAAGGGTGGGGGGTGGGGTGGGGTTGGGGGGGCGGCTGCAACTTAAGCTTCATTCACTTCATGGTAAACTCGCCTCCCTCCGTGTCTCGTCCATTATTACGTGCTGCTCCTGGCACCACATCTGGCGCATAGTAGTTGCTTCATAAACACATGCTGAGTGTGGGGAAGTGCTGCTTGGCCTCATTATCAGGAGATATTCTCTTCCCCAGCAGATTCCTTGCCTTGGTCTAAAGCGGAGTAGAGCTATTGGAGGCAGTGGGAGGGGTGGGGGAGCGCTTGGGGGGATAGACTGTCCCAGCCCCTCCACCGAGGGGTGAGTAAGCCAGCGCCAACATGCCAGCTGCCCTCATTAGCGGCGCGGCTGCCCCGGCTGCCATCTCCGGTGATTCTAATTGTCTCCAATCAGAGAGAGCGGGTCCGGGCGTTATTAACAGTGACAGCAGCCTCACCGTGAGAACTGCAGGTAAAAAGGTCACATTGGAGACACCACTTCCAAGTGCAGAGTAATTATGGACGAAACTCATTCTGGCTTCCACAGCCCTGCTGAGAGTCTTTATTTATCCAGCCCTGTCGCTGGGAGGGGGGTGGGTCTTGGTCCCACATGGGCTGGGGCCCAGGAAGCAGAAACAGTCTAGACCAGGGGTCGTGAGGTCCGAAAGGTTGGCGACCGCTGGTCTAGACTCCCAAAGGGGTTAGGGAGGCCTCAGTGCTGCAGATTCGAGTCTGAAGTTCAGAATGACGTCTGTGGGTTGATTTTCCAGGCAAGAGGTGGTCACTGGAGCCCAGCCAGCGTGGCTCAGTGGTTGAGCATTGACCTATGAACCAGAAGGTCACGGTTCAATTCCCAGTCAGGGCACATGCCTGGGTTGCAGGCTTGATCCCCAGTGTGGGGCGTGCAAGAGGCAGCCGATCAATGATTCTCTCTCATCGTTGATGTTTCTTTCTCTCTCGCCCTCTCCCTTCCTCTCTGAAATACAAAAGGTGGTCACTGGAGGCCAGCGGGTTAAATGGCCAGTACCTGAGCACCAAGCACACTTCACACTTTCTCGCAGCCATTGGGCACGTCCAGATCAGCTGCTGCACTTCCTGAAGCCTTCCCTGAGCCCCGGGCAGTGAGTCACGCCCCTTCAGTGCTCCCACAGCATCTGGCTCCTGTCTCTCTCACAGGGCTCGCTGCGCTGTATTTTATTTATTAGCTTAGCCATCTGTCTTCCAAGACGGACTGCCAACTCCCGGAGGGCACTGGCCGACTTTTATTCATATTTATATTCTCGGTTTGTGCCCCAGCACCGAGCCTGGCACTTGAAAGGTACTTACTGAATGACTCTCCCCAAGTAGGGAGGGAAATGACTGAGATGAACCAATGTGGGCAGAGGGTTTTTACAGTAGAACCACACGTCACCTCACGGGGGTTAAGTGTGGCCTTTGGAGTCGAACTGGTTTAAATTCCAGCTCCACCACTATGTTAATGAGGATTAGGTTTGGCTGTAAATGCCAGAGAACCCAAACAACAATGGATTAAGTGAGCTAGGCGTTCATGTCTCTTTCCTGTAAAAGTGCAGAGGAGGTCACTCTGAGTGCTGAGTTGACTTGGTTCCGTGGCCTCCTTGGGGACCCAGGCTCCTTCTACCTTGTGGCTCTGCCGTTTGTGGCCTTGGCCATGCCAGAGCTCAGGCTGGCCCTCCTGCAGCTCCAGTTGTCACGTAGCATTCTACCAGCAGGAAGGAGGAAAGGAGAGAAGGAAGTTGCGTGTACTATTTCTGCTTACATCTTACTACCCACAATCTAGTCCCGTTGACACACCTCGCTTCCACAAATCCTGCAGAATGTAGTCTTAATTCTAGAAAGCCCCATGTTTGGTTAATAAGGAGAGTCTTTTATTCTATAAGAAGGAGAAACTGATGCATATAAGCATAACCAATGGACATAAGACACTGGGGGGTAGGGGAGGCCAGGGGATTGTCAAGGGTGGGGGGAAAAAGGAGACATATGTAATATTCTTTGTAATACTTTAAACAATAAATAATTTTTTTAAAAAAGGAGAAACTGGGCTCTAGAGGAAAACAGTCTCCGTCATATTTACTTACTGTGTGACTTTGGAGAAGTGAATTAACCTCTCTGATCCTCAGTTCCCTCACTCAAGACGTAAAGGAATGTAATTAAATGCCTTAGCAAACTGCCTGGCACGTACTAAGGGATCGGTTATTACTATCATTACTTTGGTGTGGCGAGGCTGCCAGGAGGAGGTGTCCCTAGCCGGACGCCCATGTGCTTAAGTCGACCGGCCTGAATCTGAGTCTTAGCTAGTGCCACTCACCTGCTGTGACTTGGGGTTAGTTCAGCCGTGGGCAAACTACGGCCTGTTTGAAATGAATAAAACTAAAAAAAAAAAAGACGGTACCCTTTTATGTAATGATGTTTACTTTGAATTTATATTAGTTCACACAAACACTCCATCCATGCTTTTGTTCCGGCCCTCCGGTCCAGTTTAAGAACCCATTGTGGCCCTCGAGTCAGAAAGTTTGCCCACCCCTGGGTTAGTTACTTGACCTTTCTGAGCCTTAATTTTCTCATCTACAGAGCAGGGTTAATAATCCCTTCTACATAGGGTTGTGGTATTATTGAGATATTTTATGTAAAGCATTTAGCTTAGTATCCAACAATAAATACTCTGTCAGTGTTGGATTCTTCCATTATTACCAGTCAAGGCCAGCCCCGAGTGACCTTGGCACTGACCATGAAGAGAAGGGGGGAAAAGGTGGATTCTTCGCAGCCACTAGGCTCCAAAACCCAAGTCATCCTAAGAGGGCGGGGCCGATGCAGCAACCAGCAGGCAGTGAAGGAACTTGGCCTTCAGTGACTGCATTAGCACGCTTGTGTTTTGAATGGCGTCCAAATGGAGCTGACTTTCGATGCAGCGGGAACATCCTCTGCCTTCCTGCTTGTCTCCATTTCCCAAAGCTGTCAGCAGTTCTCCACGGGGTGCCTTTCCCAAAGGGTCAGGCGAGAAGGTCCAGGGTGAGGAGTCCCCAGAGCCACAAGGAATCTCTGGCCTCAGCAGGGCCTGGGGGGCGGTACCTGGGCTGTGTTTGTGTTGGGACTTCTGTCCCCTCGGGCAGAATTGCAGAGAAGCAGAGACTATGCCAGGAGAGACGGGAGCTTGACGAAATGAGCACAACACACCGTTTTTCTTCTGCTCGGGATCCTGGGATTAGCTGGTAGGTCCCCCACTATCCTGGGTGTTTATTCTCAGGAGCCCAGTGCCAGGGGGAGGGAGGAGTTGAGGACATGGAGCCTCCTCCAGGTAGCTTGCTGCTGGTTCTGCTTCTTGCAGGAGGTGATTCTGGACCCTCTGTCACCCTCCGTGTTCATAGGCTGCTCCCCACCTCAGTGCCTCTGAGCAGCTGCCCGAGGTCCCCGAGAGGCAGCACAGATGGTGAGGAAATGGATGGCCACGCCCGGCTCTGCTCGCTGGCTCCCTTCCACTCACCTTTCCTCCAGGCTGACCGCTCCATCAGTCATCGAGGCCGGGGGGCGACCCCTGGGTGCTCACCTGTAAATGGAGACACTGCTTGAGACCAGAGAGTCCCAGCGGAGTCAGGCATCTGCCACCACCCTGCAGACTACATGGGATGTTTCACTGGAAGCGAAACGTTAGAACAGCCTAAATGACTGCGGAAAGGATGTCGTGCAAAGGATGGTTCTCTCACTCCAAGGGATGTTACGAGGCCACTCAAAGGATTAGCATGAAGGTGGTGCGGCGACTCGGAAACATGCTTATATTCTGATGCTAAATGATAATACAATATGTGCGTATGGGCAAGGAAGGAACGCCAAAGGAGAGAAATGGGTAATAGGATTGTTGAGCGCTAGAGGTTGAGCGTTGACCTGTGAGCTAGGAGGCCACAGTTCAATTCCCGGTTGGAGTACATGACTGGGTTTTGTGTTCCGTTTCAATAGGGGGCGTGCAGGAGGCAGCCAGTCAAGGATTCTCATCACTGATGTTTCTGTCTCTCGCTCTTTGACTTCCTCTCTGAAATCAATAATATATATATAAAGAAAAAATCTCACTCACTACTGTATCATACACACCCACCCTGCTCCCAAAAAGGACAAAGAGCCCGAACCACTGGAATTTGCTGGTCTGGCTCCTTCGCTTGCTTTGATTGCAACTTTTCAATCAATATTTTCAGGAAACGATGTGACTAATTTAAGTCGAAAGCAAACCCCAGATGAAGCGGGTTCCCTGTTTCATTCTCCTCCCAGGAGGGGTGACTGATGAAAGCAGCCCCTTCAGGGACCAAGCACCCCACCCCCACCCCCCTCTGCACTGAGGCCTGTCACACACGGGGACCCTTCAGGTGCGCGGCTGCCTTAGAGGTGTGGCCGGTGGCTGCTCGGAGCAGGGAACAAAGCCGCCCCATGGAAGCTCTTGACCCGATGGATTTGGCTGAGTGAGCAGGAGATATAAGACATCATCGCTTAGCCATGACCCAGAATTCCAGGAGTCCCTGTGATACCATTCCTGCCACCAACTCATTGTGTGAGCCAGAGCCGGTCACAGCCGCTCTCCAGATGAGCGGTCCCACTGCAACCCGCCCCTGCATGGCCGATGGGCAGGAAAACAAACGGCAACAACGGCACCGAGCACTTTGCAGACAGGAAGTCCGTTGGAGTGAAGGTGGGGCCGGAAGCCAGAAAGGCTGGACTCAGCCCGGGCTCTGCGGCGCAGGAGCAGTGTGACTTCAGCCAATAGCTTCTCAGTTTCCTCCTCAGTAAAATGAACAGTCTCCACTCAACTGGATCGTTGTGAACGTTAAGTGAAAAAAGGCTTTGTTGGTGGTAAAGCACATGTCTTAGTTTGCGAGGGCTGCCATAACAAGCTACCCTAGGCGGGTGGCCTAATCAGCAGACATGTATTTTCTCTAAGTCTGCAGGCTACGGGTCTGAGATGAAGGTGTCAGATCAAGCATTGGCTTCTTCTCTCCTCGGCTTATGTAGCGCGCCACCTTCTCTCTGTGTGGTCACAGGTCTTCCCTCTGTCTGTGTTGTCTGTGTCCAATCTCTTCTTATAAGGACACCCTGGTGACCCCAGTTCATCTTTTTTTTAAAAAAATATATTTTATTGATTTTTTACAGAGAGGAAGGGAGAGAGATAGTTAGAAACATCGATGAGAGAGAAACATCGATCAGCTGCCTTCTGCACACCTCCTACTGGGGATATGCCCGCAACCCAGGTACATGCCCTTGACTGGAATCGAACCTGGGACCTTTCAGTCCGCAGGCCGACGCTCTATCCACTGAGCCAAACCGGCTTCGCCCCCAGTTCATCTTAATTGCCTCTTTAGAGACCCCATCTCCAAGCACAGCCGCATTCTGAGTTACCGGGGTTAGGACTTCAACATATGAGCTGGGTGTGGCCGTGACTCGGCGGTAACAGCACACTCTATTTTTCTGGAATTCCCCAGGGCTGCCCACCCTGGGCATCTAGGACACAATAGGGAATACCTTGCTGAATGTTTGCCATCGTAGCATCACGGTAGGAGAGGGTAGGCGACCAACTGAGCTCATTCCTTGCTACTGTGGGGCCGGAATCTCCGAGGCCTGCTGTCTCCAGTCTTGTTCAGCAAATAAGTGAGCTGGCTTCCTTTGGCTTTGGAATTTTCCTATTTTGTTTTTTTATTTTTTTGTAGAAGAGGAAGTGTCAATACTTAACAGCTCAGGGGGAAACAGGTGTGCATGGGCTGTGGGTGTGTGTTTACACGGAAGTGTCTCTGGAACACCCCATCCAGGTCCCATCAGAAGCTCTCCTTGGCTGAAGGACAGACCACCAAGAGGGAGGCACCTTTCCTTCAGATTCTTCCCAAAGTACTGACTTCTGCCTGCTGGGGAAGGCCTCACCAACATCTTTCCAGGACCTCCTCGAGCTGCGCTGTCTGGGAGTGGAAGGAACGTCTAGTCTGTTTAGTAAACAGACATTTTTTGACCCTTAAGGAGGAGAGAGGGCCCAGGGCAGCCTGGGGAGCTGGGAATTTGCTTGCGGGTGTGGGTGGGGGCGCAGAAAGCCCTGTCAGGAAGTCAGGCTCTCTGGGCCTGCTACCTTATTTAGGTTCTGTATGAACGTAAGGCGGAGGCGGCCCAGATTACCCACAAGCTGTCCCTGAGGGGCACGGGGCCTGTTCCCTGCACACAGCCTCACGCTAGGTCCCAGGTCCTACAGGCAGTGGGTGGGGAGAGGGTTCTGCAGTCTTCATGGAAGCCTGGATTCCAGTTCAAGGCCAACAGCTTGGCCCTCTGCTGAATACCTAGGACTTACTCCAGCAGAGAGAGGATCTATTGTATCAATCTGTCCCCCTCCGAAATGGAACTTGCCAGTTGACCGGAAGTAGAGGACTTTGGTTGTTTTTGCCTGCTCAGCTTACCTCCTGCTTCTCCTGGAAATAAAACCGCACTTTCCTTTGGGGAACCCATTCCACGTGGTTCAGGCGGGGAGGGTACCTGTCCTCAGACTGGCCAGTGAGAGCAGCCCTCTTGCCCTTGACATAGTGATTGGCATAGAGTTGGGCACATGACTCAAGCCCAGCCAGTCCGAATCTGCTTCAGGCATTGATGTGGGAGCCGGGTAGAGCGGCTCTGCCCTGTGTTGGCTAAGGAGGCCCTGGAGAATCTTGGAGCTGCGAGCAGCCGTCTTCTCCCGTGTAGAGGCGCCGGGCACATCTCACTGGAGAGCTTGAAGCCAGTGTGCAAAGGGAAGCAGCGCTGAGCGGTGGGAAGCTCCAGGGAACCTGAAAGACGGTGTTTGCGCCCAAGTCCATCTCTTCTCAGGAGCCCGTTCATCTCCCAGTCTGTTCACGCTCCTCTGAGCTGGGTTTCCATCCGGATGGGAGCAATCTTGACGTTTGCAGCAGGGTTTGCACCAAGGCTCCTCGACCTCCTCCTGCCAGCCTGTCGCGTGTCCTCCTGGCTGGATCCCTGGCCCTTATAAAGCTAATGATGGGCAGAGTCTGGGGACCGGACTCACTCAGGGATTCTCTCACCAGTGACAAGGGAGGTATAGATGGGGGTTCGACTTTGGGGTGTGGGCTTCCCATCCGCTGAGGGGCGTGGCTCCTCTTCCGACTTTCACGTTTGTCTCGACTTGCACATGGAGGGCCCGTCTGACTCCAAGGCCTTCACGCAGCCTTTCTGACTCAGTTTCCAGAGGTGGTGCCGGGAGTCACCCCAGAACATTCGGGCCCAGCATCCTCCTTCCTTTTGCACAGACTCTCCTCCTCTAGGCCCGGCCCCGTGGGAGTCTGTCCCTGCGATGGGCCCGGCAGGGGCCTGCTCTTCTTCCCTTCCTGTGTTTGCTGTGTTGTCACTGAGTTGCTCTCTGTGAGGTTACTTCCTTTCTTTGGCGCGGATGGAAAAAAACGTGGTGGTGTGTCTTCTGCCCCATCTGCATAAAAAGCCTTTTATTACCGAGGAAGATCACTCTTCCCGGAGCCTCGCCTGCTCATGCAGGTCAGAGCCGGACACCTTTCTCCAGGCGTGTTCAACCTCTAGCCCAGTGATGGCGAACCTCTTGAGCTCGGCGTGTCAGCATTTTGAAAAACCCTAACTTAACTCTGGTGCCGTGTCACATATAGAAATTTTTTGATATTTGTAACCATAGTAAAAAAAGGCTTATATTTTTGATATTTATTTTATATATTTAAATGCCATTTAACAAAGAAAAATCAACCCAAAAAATGAGTTCGAGTGTCACCTCTGACACGTGTGTCATAGGTTCACCATCACTGTTCTAGCCCCTCGGCAACATGAATACACGCAGCCTGCCCTGCCCGAGTCCCGCACACAGGTCTTCACTGCGTGCAGCGCACAGCGTGCAGCAGGCAGATGCCGCTTTCTGCTGTAGCTTCTGAGTGCCAGCCAACCCAGGGAAGGAGCTCAGGAGAGGACCAGATCCTAACCCCTGCCCTCTACCCTTGTGTTTCTGCTGAGATTGATAACGGTTATAATTTCTTGAGGATCCGTTCATATGCCAGGTACCGTAAGTGCTCGGCATATGTGAACTCAAAACCCAAACCAAAAAGCCCTCAAAAGAATTTGTATCGGGGAGGGAGTATTAGCCTCACCGTGTAAGCGAACAGACTCAGAGATGTTGCGAAAATACCTGAAGGAAATGGTGAAGCTGCTGTAGAAGCAGAGGTGGCCCCGGGCTTCTGAGGGCTGGCAGGCGGCCAGCACGCAGGTGGGGGTGCTGGGTGGGGACCCCCCAGAAGTTAGAGATCCTGGCATCGGCTCCAGGAAGGTGGCCGTGTGGGAACCTCCCTCATCCCAGCTCTCTGTGGGGGTAGGCAGCTCACCCACAAAGCCAGCCACGTTCGCCGGTGGGGAGGCAGGGGAGGGGCTGTGTCGCCTTCCAGAAACACCTGCTGAGTTCATGGCAGACTGTCATTGTTGTGGATTACATTTGTTCATACATTCTTGTGCCCATCGGTCTTTCAAGATGCGGGCTTAGGTCAAAAGCATCGTTTGGTTTATCGTAATAGCTACCCCCAGGCATTACACACACTGAACAAAGCGAGATATTTATACAATTCTTAATCTGAGCTGCTTGTGCCAGTAAGACGGTTCCAATCCTTTCTGAGACCCATCGGTGAGTTAAATCTCGACCGGCTCTGAGTTATCATCATGTCAATAAAACGAGGTCAGCTGGGATGAGATGCACGCCGCGGTATCGACTCTTAGATCCTCAAGCAAAAGCTCTTTGGAATTGTTCGGCCGAGTGCGGGGCAGCCAGTCGGGAGGGATCGGGCCTGGGCGGGCGGGGACCTGCCACGGACCTCGCTCTTTCAGCCTTGAGAGCCTTGTAGCTTATGGGATCGGTCCAGTTCCTGCTCTCCCCTCCCACAGACCACACCAGAGCCAGAAACAGGAACGGGCAAGGGAAGTCGCCAGCAAGCACCGCAGTCCCACGCCCGCCTGGGAGCCAGGCTGGCAGGACGGGGCCAGCGCCCAGGCCCAAGCACTGGCCAGTGTCAATCTAGTCACGTGAACCGGGGATGCTGACGTTTCAACACGCGAGGAGGAGAGGGCGCCGCCTCTACCTTCCTGAGCGTTTGCCGCACCTGATTGTCCTCTCCAGTCCCAGTGTCGCGGGAAACGAGGCCAAGGCGGCCAGAGAGCGAGGCAGTGCGGCAGGCGCTCTCGGAAATCCTCCTCTCTCCCCACAGAGCAGCCATGCTCGCCCTTTCCCGTTGTTCTTCGCTCACGGATGTGTCTCGGAAGTCACCGATGGCTCTCTTTTCCCTGGGGACACACTCGGGCAGGGATTGGGACACATGTCCAACGGGGGGAGGGGGGCGGATAGGGAGGGAGGGGGGCTTTTACATCTTAATGACCCGGCTGCCCTTTCACCCTGGCTATGGAAGACTCTGTGCAAACTGGAAAGAGCAGCCCCTCCAGGCAGGTGTCGGTGAGCAGACGGCAGGCTGGCCTCAGCCCCGTTTCCCCCTCGGCGTGTGCTCGCGTGCAGTGAGCACCTTACACAACTGAGAGTGGTGGCTCCGTCAGCTTGTCATTTCTGTGGAAACGCGTTCCAGAGCGAGGCGAGGAGTAGAATGGATGGATGGGTGAATGAGGGAAGGAATGAATGATGTCGGAGGAGGCGTCCCACTGCTAAGTTGAGAGGAGCTGGCGGTTCTGGTGAGAGCGTCCTGCACCCCTGCTGGAGGGAGGGGGAGTGTCATGGCGGGGGGGGCGGCTGCTTGAGAAACTCCTTTATGCTGAGCAGGTGCCCCCAGAGTGAGGGGGAGCCGGGCCAAGGCAGCCAAGGTGGGGTGCAGCGTGGGTTCGAGAGGCTGGATGGGACCTTTAGGGGCAGGGACAGTGATGTGGTTGATGCTGCCAAATGGCAGGTGTAACGGACGCAAACTGACCAGAGCCAGGACCTTAGGAAAGGCAGGAGGGAGGAGGGGGGAGGGAGGAGGGAGGAGGCAGGCGGGAGGAGGGAGGAGGAAGAGGGATGGAAGGAAAGGAGGAGGGAGGAGGGAGGATGGAGGAGGGAGGAGGGAGAGGGATGGAAGGAAAGGAGGAGGGAGGAGGGAGAATGGAGGATGGAGGAGGGAGAGGGATGGAAGGAAAGGAGGAGGGAGGAGGGAGGAGGGAGGAGGGAGAGGGATGGAAGGAAAGGAAGAGGGAGGAGGGGTGGAGAGGGATGAAAGGAGGAGGATAATGACAGCACGGTCCCCAAGGTCTGGGGCATCCGTTGCATCCAGGCCGACTTCACTGCCATCCCTTCCCTCCTCCACTGGGTAAACATTTACCGAGCGTCTCCTCTGTGCCAGGCAGCAGTTACTGCTGCTCTGATGGATGACGCCGCGGCAGCTCGAGTCCTTCGGAGTTAATGAGGAAAAGCGGGTGATGCGCAGAGCGCTCTTTGCTAAGACTTGGGGCACAGGTGCCACAAACAGAGACGAAAAACACAAACGCAGCATGTTGGGTGATGCAGGTATGCGAGGTCAGCATGGGGTGCCTTGCCTTTGGGCAGGGACCCCCAGAGATGGCCAGTAGACGGACAGGCCAGGAGGGCAGGGCTTTCTGCCTCCTCGGCCCAACCAGCAGCCCCGGTACCCACAGGAGCACCAGCACAGGGCAGTGCTCAATGCGTATCTGTGGAATGAGTGGGGGTACCCTCTGATGGGGGGTTCCCCATGGAAGGCCTCGGCCGTTGCCCACATCCACCCTGATGCTGTACGTAGCCCTGCATTGCACACTCTGCCACCCCCACCATTGTGCCGGTCACATAGGATATTCTATTATAACTAGATAGTATATTAATGTATTATCACTAGTATCAATGAATATATGCATTCCCTCATTCATTATTAATAATCTACTCATTAATCATTAATAATACATGAATAGATTAGATAGTACGGTCATGATAAATAGGTATTATATATAGATTAACAGATAGTATGCCAAAGATTTCAAGGGGAGCCAGGGAATCATAATGACACTGCCCACCAGCTAGTGGAAACATAAATATTTTCCCCTCCGCCTCCCCGTTCTCTTTCCCCAGGAGGCCCCTCCGCCCTCCCATGAATGGAGCTATTCATCAGGCCGCACACCCAGCGAGTGTAACAAGCCACCCAGCAGGCTCAGGTCTTGTCTGTGTGGGACCAGCTCTCAGGCAGGGTTGGGCCGGAAATACAGATTTGGGGGCCATGGCACGGATGAGGAGGTAGAGTCAGAGAGCTTGGAGCGACACCCTGCGAAACACTGAAGAGTGAGGAGGGGAGCTGGGGGATCCCTGAGGAAGGCAGCGCTTCTGTGCCGGGTCCTGTCAGCTACCCGCCCAGCCTCAGTGACTGGTCCGGGCCCCTGCCCACAGCCTCCGCTGGCAGCGTCGAATCAGGAGCCAACAGCCCATAAATACTCTTGAGTGAAGGGAGTTCCTGCAAGCCCATCCACACGGACCCTGTGCTGCAGCAATTCCAGCATCATGTCAGCTCCCAGGACGTGCCACGCTCTTTCTAAAATCAGTGTTCATGCACCAGCCATCTATCTGTTCATGCAGTCACTCCAGAGGCCCAGCTCCAAAGCCAGGCTCACATTTCAGGGTTTGTTATGGCAGAACCCCGCTTCCAGGGACCAAACATGTGGACGTGTTTGAGAGTCGCCAGGCACGTGCCCTGGGACGGGAAGCCCCCAGGACGGGACTAGGCGTGGCCTCTGTTCCCTGAAGACCCAGCCTGACTCCCAGGTGGTCCCGGCCGGGACGGGACACAGGCACATCCTGCACCAGCTCAGCACGCACCCCCGCTGCCTGGTACCATGTCCCTTTGCAGGTCACAGCCAGATCGGCAGCTGCCGCAGAGGCAAAGCTCAGCACCGAGGGGACACATGGCTGCGTGCGCACCCTGCGGGGATTTGAAGGACACGGGGCAGAGTTCAGGGGAGCCTGGGCCAGTGGTTAGAACAAGCCCAGGGTGCCCGTCTGGGGACTAGTTTTCCTGTTGGCACCTGCAGGGCTTCCCAGGGAAGACGTTCTCTCTGATTCCCTACCCTATCGTCTCCAGACTCCTCAGTTATAAGTTCATTTCTGTGCGGAAGCCCTTTTTGTTTCCTGGGAAACAGAAGTGTCTTGGAGGAGGGGGTAACTCTAGGGCTTAGCAGAGTTGGGGAGAGTTCGTCTAGCAAGTCCTCTGCTGGGGCAGAGGGAAAAGAAACTGTGTGGCTCAGTTTGTTGAGCGTTGACCTGTGCACCGAGAGGTCACGGGTTCAATTCCCGGTCAGGGCACATGCCCGGGTTGCGGGTTCAATTTCTGGTAGTGGGCGTGCAGGAGGCAGCTGATCAATGTTTCTCTCTTTTTCCCTCCCTGCCGCTCTCTCAAATCAATAAAAATACATTTAAAGCATATTAATAACATATTAATAAAAATAGATTAAAAAAAAAGAAAATAGGAAAGGAGGCGGCCACTGTGAAAATGTTGAAAGGAAAGAGTAGAAAAGGCGGTGGCTGGAGGGACAGCAGCACCGAGGAGCAAAGACGAGCCAGGAGTCGGGGGGTTTCAGGAAAGCCACGCTCTGTCTTCATGATTCAGGGGGAGACGGGCTGGGCGCGGCCGCCGGCTTGGGCGTCTGTGCATTTGCTTTGCCTGCTGCTCGGCTGACTGTCAGCAGGAGTGGGTGTTTCCTTCGCCCATTCCGCAAGGACTGTGGCTGGGTCAGCCAGCGCCAGGGGCCACGGGCAGGCAGACAGACCCAAACATCTGTCACTCGGATCCAGGTCAAGCTCAGAGCTGCCCTCGCCCTGGGCTGCCTGACAGATTGGGAAGCGCCCAGGCTTGGTCGTTCGGGGACAAAGCCGAGCGGAACGCGGCCCTGCTCCTCTCTAGCTGTGCGGCCTGGACACGTTGGTTACCCTCTCTGAACCGCAGCTTCCTGCCTTGTGAGTGAGGAGCATCCTGCTTGGCCCGAGGGCTGGGAGCTATGAGAACGAGTGAGAACTGCAGGGTCGGGGATGCCGTGGACTCGGACAGCTGGTCCCTCCCCGCCCCTCCGTCTCCTTGCCTTTCGTCAGCCATGTCTCTGCGGTTCTCCTCTCCATCCCTGGCGATGAACCGCTCGCTGCTGACCATCCCCAGGGAGGGGTAAAGCGCGGAACGAGGCCTTTCGAGGGCCATGAAGTGCTATGGTTTCCGTTTGCTCGAGCAGCCACCCATCAGGTCCCGTGAGAAGCAGGCAGAGAGCTGGGCAGACAGGGCCGCTGCTTCTGCTTCTCCAGATTGAATTTTATGTTTATTAAGGGCTGAGCAACGAGGCCGGTTTTCCTCCTTGGAGTCTAAGGAAGACAAATTAGCCCAAAGGCGATCCTGCTGACTCTGTGTTTCAGTACTTCAGCTGCTGAGCCCCAGGTTGGAACTTCTGTGGGGCCCGAGGCGCTGCGATGTGATGCGATGCGTTCAGGCTCACAGCTGGACCCCAGCCTGGCGTGGTCTCGGCCGGGTCAGCGGCCCTGGAGTCCCAGGGCCATGGGGACAGTCGCCCACACCAGCCCAGCTCAGATCCCCAGTCAGGCCGAAGGCCTGCTGTGCTGGGCAGTGTCGGACGTGGCTCCCCCCCACCCCTGACACGCTTCACCTGAACTGGGAAACGCGGGCCTTTTCTCAGAACAATCTTTTCAACTGTGTGAAATGAAAAAAAGATAAAGGAAGGCACGGAGGCTGAGCATACGGGGTCTCACGCACACGCAGGGGTGCATTGTTGCTGATACGGCAGGGCGAGCAGCTCGCAGGGGTGGGGGTGTGGAGACTGTGGATGGGGCACTAGGGCTTCCAAGGACACAGGTGGGAACAGCATTGGGCGCAGAGGGAACAGCACACGCAAGCCTTTGGAAACCAAGGGGTGTGGGCGTGTGAAGGAAAGAAATTGATGAAGCACGTGGGTGGGAAACACAGCCCTCGGACTGGACCGGGTCCTCTCTGTGCCTTAGCGTCCTGGTCAGTCACAGCTGGGGACCGAATTCGTAGTGAATTACCCGTCCGTCTCTCAGGCTGGTAATGGGAGGGAGCCCTGAGCACCCACCGCTTAGCAGCGACCACTAAGGAAGTTCAGAAGAGCCAGCGGGCGTGAGGGAGGCGGGAGAGACCTGGGAAGAGGGTGCCTGGCAGCACCCCTGTTCCTCCCCCGGGGGACAGCTGGGTGCAGAGGTAGAAGGAGCCCCATCGGCAGCTGGCCCGCCCTTGGTTGGCGATGCTCACCAACTAGCCACCGTCCTTCCGCTGGAGCACGTCGGAGGGAAAGATGTCACTCAACATCGAGTCCGTGAGCACATCAGCCCGGGTGACTGTAGGCCCCAGGGCAGCCCGGGGTCTTCCTGCAGGTGAGGCTTGTTCCTAGCACCCAGGCGAGCCCGGAAGGACCCAGGCTCACAAGTTTGGTTCAGACATAATGGCCTGATCAGTGGGAAAGGGCGATTCTGAGGTCTGACATCAAGCCGGTCTCAGAGACCAGGCCGAGGGGCTGTCACCCAGGGTGTGGGAGCAACAGCTCACGTTTACGACGCGCGTAGGTAGCAGCGGGCACCGTGGGGGGCACTTTCACGCATCTCGGCCGGGTAATATACAAGGCACATTTCTCCTTAAGAGGTTGTCGCTTGCACGGGGCACACAGCTAGGAACCAGCAGGCCAGGCCAGTGCCTGGGCCTTTCTGCCAGGCCCTGGGTGTCAGGCCTAAGTCCTGGCAAATACAACATAAAGGACTAAAGCACAGAACCCGAGTGTCCCTGAAGCCAGCAGCTGCTAGTGGTGAGATTTTGCCCTGAGGGGAGCCCGGACCCCCGGGGCCTTGGCCGAGGCCAGAGATGCCCACCCTGGACTCTGGCTGTGGGCCCAGTAACTGGACAGGGAGCCTGGACATGGGAGGCAGCGTGTGTGGTCTGCAGACCATTCGAGACACCAGCCCAGGACCCCTCGGACCATGTGGGGCCTTATCTGTGCCAGTTGTTTTAGATCATAGAAGAGACAGCCTGGAGAACGCTCCTGGGTGCAGGGAAGAGGTCCTGCCTGGGTGCTCGGACCAGGTGGGTGTGATTTCCATCCAGCCAATCACTGCGTGTCTCAGAGCCTGGCCCACCTCTGTGACAGGAGCAGGAGGATGAGGGCCGATGGGATGGGCACGGAGCAGTGTGACGGGGGCTGGGCCGAGCTGTCAGCGCTCAGTGAACACACACTTTTCTCCCTCGGAGGCATTTTTAGAGGCTGGGCAGATTTTTGCAGCTTTACATAACTTTATGTAAAGTGACATTCAATGAAATCGTTCATCTGTGTGATCCCTTTAATTCTACCTACAGCCTCAGTAAAATTGAAATTTAAATCATGCATTTTATTTGATGGTACAACTTAGATTGCAGGGAGAAAAAAGCAGAGAGGAGAGAACTACCCCATATTAAGAGGAAAAATACTGCCTTGGCTGGTGTGGTCCACTTGGTTGGAGTGTCGACCTGTGCACCGAAGGGTCGAGGTTCGATTCCCAGTCAGGGCACATAGCCAGGTTGTGGGTTCGATCCCTGGTCTGGGGCGTACAGGGAGGCAACTGATCGATGTTTCTCTCTCACGTCGATGTTTCTTTCTTTCTCTCTCCCTTCTTCTCTCTCTAAAATAAAGAAGAAAAGTAGCTATTTGAGGGGTGAAAGAGCTTTTGTTCAATGGACTCTTTTCTAAACAAACAAACAAAAAGCCAAATTTTAATACAAAGATTTAGATTCAAATCAGGTTTTGAAAGAACAAATGTTCTCAATGTGGAGTCTGCTGTTTCATATTAAAATTATTTTGTCTTATGAGTTTTTCCTCTACTTCTTATGTATCTTATTTTTTTTCAGTTGTTCTTAGCTTGCACATTGAAGGTTAAGTGTAATTATTAAGGTTACAAAGCAGAACCAGTGGAAAATGTTGGAAAAATTAATTGGGGCTTTAGATTGAAGTACTTTTTAAAGAGATGCCCATCTACATTTTTTTAAAAGTGCTTTTTCAAACTGATAATGGATTTAATGTTTTGAAAATAGTACAGAAACTCAAAAGTACAGAAAACTGTAAAGAAGAAAATAAAAATTGTCCCAAATCTTACTACGCAGATAGCAGGATTGATAACCAAATTTTATTGATTTAAACAAGCATTTTGTATATTGAAGACATTAACCTTATGTAGATCGCATATATTTTTCATAATTTGTCCTTTATCCTTCATTCCTTTACATGCGCATTTCTTTTGGTGAGATTTAATTTGTATACTGCAAAAATCTACCAATTATTTCTCTTCTGAAGTTTTCAATGTTATAGAGTTCTCTCCTCCCCACATGATGACAATGCTCAATCATTTTCTACTATTTTTATGATTTCATTTTTTTACATGAGTTTTTGATGATAATTCTGGATTTTATTTTGATGTAAAAAATGAGGTTTGGACTTAGGCTTGCTTTTCCCAAATGGCTAGCCAGTGTTTTTCACCACCATTTTCTGAATAGTCCATCTTTTCTCTATTGATTTGAAAAATGTTATTTTCATACTGTACTTAATTCCCATGTATACTTGGAATTACATATGAGTTTTACAGTCTTGATCTGTCCATGATTGAAACCATCTAATCCCATTGCTTTAATGACTGGGATTTAAAAATATCTGATTAAGTCAGTTGTGCATAGTAATTTTGAAGGAAAAAAAAAAGCTTAATGTCTTGTATGAAGAAAACATTTTACAAAACAGTATTTTAAAAATACCTTCTGTTGGAGGGAAGAAAGGAAGAGCCGGAGGGAGGAAGGAAGTGGGGAGGGAAGAGGCTGTCTTTCCCTGTGATGAAAGCAGGAGTGTTGAAAAGACTGCCTTTAGCTATTCTAGATCAGAATCGCTAACTGAAACTGGCTTAAAGCAAAATCAAAACAGGGGAAGCAAGACAAATGTCCTCCAAGTTGCAGTTTAATGTTGAAGAGTTGGCACAATTCCTCCCAAAGAAAATTGTTCCCTCTGAAAAGAAAGGAGCTAAGTTCTGTGTAAAATTGGCACACACACACACACACACACGCGCGCACACACACACACGCACACACATGCACACACCCGCGCACACCCCCGCGCGCGCGCACATATGCACACGCACATGCACACACACCCGCACATGCACACCTCACGCGCACACACACATGCATGCACACACATGCACACCCCCGAGCGCACGCATACGCACACGCACATGCACACACATGCACACATATGCATGCACACGCGTGCACACGCTCGCGCGCACACACACAATTGCACCACAAAAGGGAGTCGCTGGGACGATTGCAGCTCCATGGCGTTGGGATGAAATGTCCTCCGCCGCCCACTGGCTGTGGAGAGCCCCTGTGCCGCAGGGACGCCTGCAGGTCCTCGCCTGGCGGACACCTGGAGACCCACCCTTGCCTGGGTGCCTGTGTGCAGCCAGGGCTGTGCTGGGGGCCAGCCAGGAGTTAAGAGAGCCCCCCAGTTCTGGCCAAACCGACCTGCGCTCTGTGTTTGTGTCATTTGCTCAGCAAGCAGCCGTACAAGGCGCTCCCTGAACACGGCTTTACCTTCTGAAGTAATGATGGGTGATCTTCGCTCTGGGACGCATTTACTTCTAACTCCAAAGTCTCAAAACTGGGTGCATTTCCCTCTGTGTGAGATGGAGACTTGGGAGTGGGGGCTGGGGCGGGGGCACAGCCGAGCCCTGGTTTTCTGGCAGTTGTTCCCGGAAGGTGTACTTGAGGGAAAGAGCTCTCGCTCAGGCACCTGAGAGCTGGGCTTGAGAGTCACTTAATGGCTGCGACCGGCGACAAGTCACGAAGCCTTTCTGAGTCTGTGTCCTTATGGGCGGAAGGCACCAGGGGGCCTGTTCTGTCTGCTTCGCGTGGCCAGAGGGAGGGCCGTTCCTTCTGTGGCTTATACTGAGTGCCCACTGTGCGCAGGCACGGCGGTGGGCACGGGGCACCATAGCCAAGCAAGGCACAGGCTCCCGGTGCTCATGGAGACCGCGGTCTGGCAGGAAAGACGTGTCGAAGGAGTGCCCAGAGGTGAACCGGGAGAAGAACAGAGTGCCACAAAGCATAGCCCTCACCTAAGGGAAACTGTGCCAGTGTGGGGAAGGCTGGAAGAATAGACACCCATTTCCTTTGAGGCGGGATAACACAGGTCTTTAACTTTCTAAGTTAAAAAACAAAAAACATATGTGCTTTCTACTTTCTAGATTAAATCATATATGTTTATAAATTATTTAAATGTGTTACAACCAGCCCGTATTACTTTTGTATTTATAAAAGACAAAGACATTACAAATTAAATTGGAAAAAGTAGAATAGCATTTCGAGAATATGCGAATATTTGATTTGGGATCTGGGCTCCCGCGCTGCCATTTATTTTTTTGCTGAAGGGACTCAAGGGAGAGAAAGGGAAGTCCTTCAGCCGAAACCAGGAGTGGGCAGCCCTCAGCTTAGGACCTGCTGGTCTCCGAGCACAGGTGAGCGGCCCCTGGCCGCTGTGCAGTCCCATGTCCTCTCAGCATCTCTCCATGATGGTCCCCGGCCAGGCCTGGCAAGGCCTGAGCTAGCAGGAACAACAATGAGTTCATACAGCCCTTGGGGGGTGGGGGTGGCCATGACCAGAGGGGCAGCGGGCCCCAAACCTGTGGCCCTTTTCCGTGGAGAAGTGGCACAGACCCGGAGGGCCAGGCCCGGGGCCTTCGTCCCTGGTCATGACCGTCTTTTCTCCAGGGGCAGCCAAGTCCGGCAAGGTCACCCCGGGCGGCGCAGCACTCAGTCCGTGCGCACTGTCCCGTGGTCAGCCTTTGTCAAGGGCATCGAGTTCGCAAGCCACAGCTCTTTGTTTTAGGAAAGAGCGAGCCAGGGCTTTCCTCCTCCTCCCTCGTGTGCTTTTCCTGGCTCTGAATAGGGCTGCGCGCACACAGCAGATGGCTTTCTGACGAGGCTCAAATTCATCCCGTCTTTGGGGAAAATACACTGCAGCACGAAGGACTGTTATTCCAATCTGATAAGGCTTTCTATTTTCGGCGAGAAAAATGAGTGTCTGTAAGGAGGAAAGGAAAAAAAATAACAGGAGAGCGGGAGGAACAAAAGCAGTCGATACTTGACTTGAGAGATGGACTCGGGAGTTTTCAATTATGTAGATGGATCCTCGCTGCCTCGGCGCTGTTCTCGCCCAGGCTCCCAAGTGAAACGGACACTCCGGCCGCGTGCCCGCTGCGGCCAGCGTTACCTGCCGAGGGCTGGGGGGCAGCACTGGGAGGGGGTGAGAGGGGCCTTCAATGGTTTCTATAATGTATTTTTCCTTAATTTTTTTCTTAAAAAATACATATATATATAAACATACATATAAACATATATATAAACATATATATATGATTAGTGGGGATTAGTGGGTACCTGACTACTGTTGGTTGCTAACAAGGACTGTAGAACTAGGCTTCTCGGGTCAGAATAGCAGCTTTTCCGTGAGAAGTTACCAGCCATAGCCAGTTGCCTAACTGGTCCGTGCCTGCGTTTTCTCACCTTTGTAATCGGATAGTCACAGCAGACAGACTATGGGACGAAGACCGAATGAGTTCATCTCTTCATTCAATAAGTACTTCCTGAGGGCCTACTGTGTGCCAGCCTGTCCCAGGGGACCCAGCGATGGTCAAAGCACATTCTCGGGAGAGGGAGAAACAAGAAGCTGAATGTGGAAAGTGCAGCGTGTGAGACAGAGGTGATCATGGAGGAAAATAGAGCAAAGGAGAGAGGCGAGGCCGAGGGCTCGCTGAAAGGGGACTTGGGAGCCAAGCTCAGAGGACGGGATCCGAGTCCTGGGGAATGGTAGCGGCTATTTCTCTTATCTGCAGCTGAAATGTATCTGACTTTTATGTTAATAATAAAACTTTCCAAATGACCACGAACAAGGCTATATGGACACATAGAAAAGACCGGAGCAAACGGTGGAATCCTCGCAGCGTTCTGGAAACATTTGTCAAGGAGGCTTGGTTGTGGCAAGAAACCCGGCCTCCAGAAGCTTCTGGCCCAGAGAGGGGAAAAATTCAGCCAGAAAACAACGGACTCAAAGTCATTTATAGTTTAAAGAGAAAAACATAAAAAGATCTCAGCGATCGCCTTTTAAAATTGGGAACAGCAAATTGAAGCTATAGAATTGGAAACAGACAGCTCTCCCATGTCCAGAACAGAAATGTAAAAGGCGAAAGAATCCTATATGACAGCGTGTTAAGAAGAGGGAGAGGGGGTGGGAACACGAATGAGTGGGAAGAATGAAATATAGAGAATGAACAATAGAGAGGGACAAGCTGACCCACATCCAAAAATAGGCCGAGAAAGAAAACACGAAATGACGAAAAGAGGGAGAAAAAGGCATAGAGAGAATTTTATGGAGCCCAAGCCCATCCTTTGGCTTTTCTGATGTTATCATTAAAAACTAAAATTTTGTGCCCGGCCAGCGTGGCTCAGTGGTTGAGTGTCAAACCTCTGAACCAGGAGGTCACGGTTCAATTCCCAGTCAGGGCACATGCTCGGGTTGTGGGTTCAATCCCCAGTAGGGGGCGTGCAAGAGGCAGCCGATAGATGATTATCTCTCATCATTGATGTTTCTCTCTCTCTCCCCCTCTCCCTTCCTCTCTGAAATCAGTAAAATAAATACAATTTTGTGTTTCTGTGACTTCAGGTATGAATGGGTGCAGTATTGGTGGTGATTCCTGTGCTGGAAAAATAAATGGAATTGAGGGCAAAGGGGCCCCTACCCCTGAGGAAGACTCAGGCTTACTTGGAGTCAGGCTTTAGAATGTGCTAGAATGTTCTCAGGGATTCCACACGCTGCCTGGAGCCCGGAGAGGGTGAGCCCAACGGGGGCTGGGCCGCCCGCCTGCCAGGACCTCCTCCTCCAGCCCCGAGATCCACTCGAGCCCACCCGTTCGCTCCAGCAGACAGTGAGAAACGCGGCGCGTGAGCGTCTCACCCTGCATGCTTCCGGGCGCTGTGTCCACACACAGTTCTCGTCCCGTTTTCAAGCAAGCTGTCGGCTTCCTGAGAGTAGACCAGTGAAATCACAGGCAGATTTAGTCTCGCCGTTGCCAATGAGACCCCGAGACACAGCCTAACAAGACGAAGACACAGATACTCCTTCCCCCGCCCGGGAGGTGACCGGAGAGGACACCACAGCGCAAGCTGCAGGGCTCACAGGGCTGAAAGGCAAAGGCCCAGCATCCCAATGCAGCTTCCTATACAGAGGAGCCAAAATGGAAATTCGGGCTAAATGCTATTGGGAGGGGGACTCAGGAGCACATTCTGATCCTGGTTAGGTGAGCTCAGCGCAAGGAGCCGACTCCCCGAGGCCCAGAGGCGTAGTGTGGAGGGGACAGCAGCCAAACAGATGTGAATCAAGCAGAATCGAAGCCCACTCTTCAAGGAGAAGCAACATAGGAGGAAGTGGAGGGAGCATCGGGGAGAGGGCCAGCTCCTGGGAACGGAACAGAGAGGGGCCGTCCGTCACCCCCGGAGGAATACAAAACCTTCCAGTGCGAGGGAGGACAGTCCCTTAGTAGCCATCTCCCTCAGCAGGTCCATCCTCATAGTGTTGTGGTGCTTGTGTTCAAGGGACCCTATTTTATACAATAACGGCCCAATGTGCAAGGGCAGTGATGCTGGCGATTGGGATGTGCCCAAGAGAAGCTGGAAAGGGCTTCCTTTAAGTGAACAGGCGTGTGTGCATAGGGAGAAAATGAGCACATACAGAGATGAGCCCTTATCTGGAGACTTTAAGAGGCTCCGGAGCTTGAAGGAAGGAGAGGAGGGACGGAGAGAGGAAATGGAATTCTGTCTTGTTTTCAAGGATGTTGGACAAGGTAAGGGGGCCTTGATTTAGCCA
Organism: Myotis yumanensis; assembly: GCF_028538775.1. Lineage (NCBI taxonomy): Eukaryota > Metazoa > Chordata > Mammalia > Chiroptera > Vespertilionidae > Myotis > Myotis yumanensis. Next base: position 7,574,041 of record NW_027223768.1, read on the forward strand.
TATTATTCCATCATTAAAGAAACAACCGTAGGCACAAAAATAAAATTAATGAATAGCTCATCTCTTTTTAAAAAATTACTTTTTGGTCTTGTTTGTTTCTTTTCCAAATATGTTTTTATTGATTTCAGAGAGGGAAAGGGAGAGAAAGAGAGAGACAGAGAGAGAGAGAGAGAGAGAGAGAAAGAGAAACATCAATGATGAGAATCATGGATCGACTTCCTCCTGCACGCCCCCTACTGGGGACCGAGCCCACAACCCCGGCATGTGCCCTTGACCGGGAATTGAACTGTGAGCTCCTGGTTCGTGAGTCCACAGGCAACCACTGAGCCACACCCACTGGGCAGCTCATCTCTTCCCTGTGATTCATGCCTTTGCCCATAAGGCTCTGACTTTCTGGGATTTTGAATAAAAACTCTAAAAGTTTCAGCAGAATCATTGTTGTTATTAAAAGTGTGTTTATACAAATGGCTCAATGCCAAGGGTGGGGGTTTAGGAGAGGAAGAGAGAGAGAGAGAAGAAGAAGAAGAGAGAGAAAGCTACTAATCTAATACACTAATAGAAACTCTACACCGTTTCAATCTATGGCAGAGATCTGCTCTCTGTCTCCACTTTGAGTACTGGGATGCGGGCTGGTACCAGCCCTTGTCCTGCCTCCCCGTAGAACCGCAGCTCTAGTTGCTTAAGCAGAGGCGCAGGTTGTCTTCCCGCCGTCACTGCTGGCGACCTGCGCAGGGGACCCTGGCCGAGGGGAACATTCCTGATTAAATGAAGGTTCCAAGATCTTCCATGTACTTAAGGAAACATGACCTAGTGAGTGGATATGTCTCCCGCAGAGGTTACCCGGCCGGCTTCTTAAATCAAATGAGCAAATTCAAAACGCTCTGACACGTGGAGGGGGCCCAGGGACGCCGCACTGGAGTCGTGACATTTTGTTAGAAGGAACCGTGGGACGGACAGAAAACAATCCTGTTATACGGAGAGCTGGTCTTTGGAAGATCATTTTTTTATAATGTCCCTGGGAAGGGGTTTAATACACTCAGGAACCTTGAGAGATGAGAGGAGGTGGAGAATGGGGGGCTTATCCTGAAACCCTTAATGACTCGGCTCATGAACGCAGCACAAATCCGGCGGGGCCTTTGAGGCCGGCTCCCCGTGTGTTGGTGTCAGAGGCGGCAGATCTGCCCCCAGACAGCCCCTGAGATTTCTCTCTGGTTTTGCTTCCGGAATTTGGAGGCGACGAGGCTCATTTCCACCTGAGCCCTGAATGTTACAGCTCTTTTTCTTGAGGATTCCCAGCGCACACACATGCTTCGGACTCCGCACCCACCCACCTGAGCTTGTAGGGAGCGAGCGAGCATCTTTGAGGTGAAACTTCTGGGGTCTGATAGGGTGTGAGAGTCACAGGAGGTTAAGTTTAGCAATGGAGTAGGTCTGCGCGTATGAAACCCTCCATTCTGAGGCCAGACCTCTGCGTGCCCAGGCCCCCCCCCCCCCCCCGCCCCGCGCCCCGCCCCTCTTCTTCCAGCTGCAGGGTCTGCAGCTCCTTTGTGTTCCCCCTCCCGTCCAGCTGCAGGATTAGAAAAAGCGGAAAAAGACCTAGAGCTGGGGTAGAGCCTGGGCAGGGTGGGAAGCAAAGGGCCTGACAGTGTTAAGGGATTTGGAGGAGGGAAATGAGAGGGTAGGAATGCAAGCGTGTTGTCGGGGGGGGGGGGGGGGGGGGGGTTTGCTATGAACGGGGTGATCTCGCGGCACCTGCCCGGAGACCGGGACTGGAGCCTTGTCCTCACCCGCAAGGGAGGGTCAAGATTAAGACGCAGATGAGCACCTTCCTAGGCCCCCCTCGCCGCATGGGTTGGAATCGGTTGGAGGGGGTGCAGGCCTGGGTGACTATGTCCCTGCATCCAGGTATGTGCTCACTCCGCTAAACTAGACCTTTTGCTTTTTTAATTTTTGGACTGTATGCCCCTCTCCCTTGTTCTGTGGTAAGGGATAGAATGATGGCAGAGCGAGAGGTATTGGAGCAAAGTCAGAAAATACAGGTAATTCCCCCCCTCCCCCCACCGCCCCCAAAAGATGACATGATCTGAAATCTCAGCACCTTGTAAAAACCACAGTATGAGACCTAATCTGGAGGCCACCCGGTGTTTTCTGTGCAGACAGGCCCGGAGTCAGCCTGGAGCGCAGCAGGCCATTGGGGAGCTGGATTGGAGCAGGTAGAGCGTTCCCAGAGGATGTCCCCAAGAGAAACGCGGAACCGTTGTGTCTCCTAATGTATTTGACCACACCGACGGGGGTCTCACAGTTCCGACAGAGTTTGGGAGGAATTGGTACAAGGTCAATGGCAATCAAAAGCAAATGAAATAGGCACTTTTTACATCTAGAGGGAAAAGATCACACAAGGAAAGAGAAGCCATCGGAGTATACTGTGTGGCTCAGCCACGAGCTCTATTTAGACTCTACAGTGTAGATACTAAAGATCCTTTGCTAAAGCTGTACATCTTAAAATAATTACACTGCACGAGAAGTTGCTAAGATAAGGAGGGCAGAGGTCCCGCATAGCCTTCCCCTTGTCTTCCCCAGGAGTTGTATCTTGCGCAGCTGTACACCGGTATCCGTTAGGAAGTGGCGTTGGAGCATGGGGTCTGCAGAGCGCCACGCCATTTGATCACGCGTGTAGATTCACGTGACCACTGCTGCCGCCAAGATACAGTACTCGTCCATCACCACAAAGATGTCCCTTTACGGTCACCCCACCCCCCATCATCCCGAACGTTCCCCTGGCAACCACCCATCTGGTCTCCGTCTTTATAGTTTTACCATGTCAAGGTTGTTATATAAACAGAATCAAAAGCAACTTTGAGCTTGGCTTTTTTCACTCCCAGCATAATGCCCTGGGGACCCCTCCACGTTGCATGCAGCAAGGGTTTGTTCCTCTGGGCTGTTGAGTAATATTCCAACTAAATATGGTTTTAAACACAAATTGTGACATGCCGGGCCAGCCAGGGCCACAGCCTTAATAACTGTGATAGCAATAATAGTAATGGCATCTAACAGTTATTGATTTATTAAAATTTTCCCGACCCTGTGCTCAGCGCCTCATCTCCTGAGCGCATTTCAGCCTCCCAGCAAATCTCTCCTCTTGCCTTACAGACAAGGACACCGAGGCTCAGAGAGGGCAAGCAGCTGGCGAGGTCAGTCTGATGCAAAGTCCAGCTCGTAACAGAGGAGAGAGGACAGCATTCCCTCCCTCGGCCTCAGGAGGGGGGACCCCAGGCTGTGTCCTCAGGGACGTTACCTCCCTCAGCCCACACAGTCCGCCCTCTTCCAGCCCAAGGCTGGAGAGTGGCCTCTGCTTAGAGACTCAGGAACTCGGCTCCTGGGGTTCAGCCGCTAGAATTAGATTTACCTTCACAACAGACGCTGCCGATCGACTTCCCAACGGCTTCTTATTTTTATAGCTCCTCCCAAAGACGCCAGGATCCTCCACTAAGTGCAGACCATTAAGAGGAAGCCAGTGGCCACGTAAAGAGTCAATATGCACAGAAATGCAGGAGTCAGACCCTGAGTCAATGCTGAGACGAGTGCCTTTAGGCCCTGCCTATGCCCGAGTGACTTTCCCAAAGGCTTTTAGCATCATCCTTAACATCATCATCCTTATACAGGAGCAGCCGGCTGCTCTGGAAAATAAAAACAAAGGGTGACATGAATTTACAGACTTGCCCACACCAGAGGCAGAGTAAATAGTTCCTCACACGAGTTTCCAAAGACAGCGTGTCTGTCTCAGGCTAGAGAGCTCGCTGAGGACCAGGGCACCCTTCCTGCCTCCTGGAGCGCTCCCCGGGGAGGGGCAGGACTGCCCGGCCCCCCAGGACCTGCTGACCCGTTGGCCCGCTGGCCTTGCTCCCGCCTGGGTGGAGGCTGGGCTCCTGGCGGCCCTCTCTGCAGAGCAGGCTGCTCATACCGTCACCAGCACCAGGAAGCAGCGCCAGGCGAAGGGATGGCTCTCCTCCTTGCGAACAAGTCTACCGATGGCTGCAAGGGATGAAACCCAACCTGCTCGGCACCCGTGTGCTCTGGCTGCGGGTCAGGACGTCCTCGTTCAAACAATGACATCAAGACAGCAGTTCCCGGCCGTGAAATGCTCGCATGTCAGACCCTGTGCATGTACGGTTTCCTTTAGCCTTGACAGCAGTTCTAGAGTCAGGCAGCGGCGCATGTTCACGTTGTGAGCGGAACAGAGTTCCCGGAGACGCGATGACAGGGGTCACTGAGCCAGGGGCAGGGGCGCTGGGCGAGCCAGGCAGGGGATATACCTCCAAGTCGCCAAAGAGCTGACGGGGAGTTTCCTTTATTGAAGCATTTCAGCCAGTCAGTGGGCGAGGGAGGGCGCCACCATGTGCAAGTCCCTGTTGAATTAATGGACGGGACCACTGAGTGATTGTCCATGGGTCCTGACGTTTTAAAAAGACTCGACCGCATATTACCTTCTCCCGACGCTGCCTATGACGTGTTGCCAACAAGGAGAAATTGAGTCTAATTAAACCTCTAGATCTAATGACCAATTTGCAGGACATAAAAGGGGCAGCGTCACAGGTTAAAGAAACCACAGGATGTAACCAGCCAGCTCCAGATAGTGGGACACTCTATAGCAGCGGTTCTCAGCCTGTGGGTCGCGAGCCCTTTGGCGGTCGAACGGCCCTTTCACAGGGGTCGCCTCAGACCATCCTGCATATCAGATATTTACATGACGATTCATAACAGTAGCAACATTACAGTTATGACGTAGCAACGAAAATAATTTTATGCTTGGGTCACAACATGAGGAACTGTATTGAAAGGGCCAGAAGGTTGAGAACCACTGTTCTATAGGATAAACAACCTAGTTTCTTCAACAGGAAAATGGTAAGAAAAGGAGAAAAAGACGCGGTGGCAGACTCCACGTTGAAAGACACTTAAAAGCCATATCAAGCAGCCGCGGTGTGCGGCTCTCACTTGTATCTCCATTCAAACCGTAAAAGAAAGGACCGCTCATTGGGCAACGGGGGAGATGTGAGTGCCTGGCTACCTGACGCTGTGGAGGAGGAGTTGTTGATGCCTGGGGAGCATGATGGGTGGAAGCGAGGTTATGATTTCCCAGGGGGTCTTCGGAGGTGCATGTTCCAATGTGATGACGAGGGTTTATTTCAAAGGAACCCTCGGAGCAGGGGAGCGGGCGGGTCCAGGGCAAAGCCTCACTGATGGAGCTCAGACCCGTGGGCGCATGAGGGACCCAGGGGCCTTCTTCGCACTCTTCTCTGCACTTTTATAAATATCTGCAGTTTTCCAATAAAAGTCAAAAGAAAAGGACTTTGAGGAAGTATAGCCATGAACAAAGGAAGAAGAGAGAAAACAGAGGAGGTGTAATACCCAAGCATCTAGGAAGGGAAATGGAGGGAGGGCAGGTGGGCAGGCGGGCAGGTGTCATCGATGGGTCAGTAGCTGAGCCCCAAGGGTGATGCCCGGTGTCTCTGGGGAAAGAGCCCACCCACCTCTGTCCACTCTCATGTCAGGGGGTCCAGGGGCAGCGTTCCCCTTAGTGTCCCCCTCCCGGGCCTCGTCCTTCTTTACCCGAGAGCACTTAGCTGTCCTGTGTGTAGGACTCGCGTCCCCGGGGCAGGTATGCAGGTTACACGGCCCCCTCTCTGATTGAAGCCCCGTAGGTTTCACTTCTAACGGCTCTGTTGACACTGGGCTCAAGGGGGGATTAGTGAAGCCACCACGGCCAAGCAAATTTCCCTCCCAGAATCGAGACCAAAGGTCGCTGACTGGTTAATTAGGATCCCATCAAACCCTCTTATTTGCTTCATTTTATTTGAGGATTAGCTCAGGCAGTTTTAGGTTTTGGTGGTGATGTTGTCTTGTTGTCAGAAGGAAGGGAATTTTGTCGGGGAGATAGTAACAGCCTGGGCCATGTTGTCAGCTCTGGTTGTCCTCTCTTCAATGGTTTCTCTCTCTTTCACTCCCCCTCTCTCCCCCCATCTCTGTACCCCCCACCCCACTTCTTCTCTCTTTCTCCTCCCCTTAATCCTCTCCTTTAACTACCTGCTGTGGGCAGAGAAAATGTGTCTGGAAGTTATGGTTTTCTGCCCATCCCCACCCTGGCTCCTTTAGGTGACAGCCTCCCAGCCTCCCAGCCTCCCAGCCTCCCAGCCTCACAGCCTCACAGCCTCTCTGCCGCCCTTCCTGTTTTTCAGATACAGACCTGAGGAACTGGGCCCTGGATGCCTCACCTCCCCATCGCTGTCTTGCTCATTTTTGCTTCTCGTCTCCCCCAGCCCCCTGACTTGATCCATTCTCTAGCGTTCCCAGGGAGCAACCCTGGCTCCCTTTCAGCCTGGCCTCTATCTCTCTGCTCCAGCCAGACCTCCCCCCCATACCCTCCGGAACTGGCCATCCCCTGGATGGACGGCAGCCACCTGCCTCTCCTCAGCCTTGTGCGTGGGGCCAGAGGGCTTGAGTGCCGTGTGCTGTCTGGGAATGATGAGTGCCCACCGTTTTCTGATCTTAGGTCGACTGCCTCAGGGTGTAGGGCCGGAGTTCAGAGCACCTCCAGGCGCCTCACTGACCTCGGCCGAGGTTCTAAAGCTGCACCGAGCCACATTCTCCAGACCCACCAAGAGTGAGTGAGCGGCGGGTCTTGGCCTCTTGCTTGGCTCATTTCTGCAGCTGTCTGCCTCTGGCTGCCTCCTTCCCCATGGATTTCCCACGGGAGTCCCTGTCTAGCCGTGCCTCTCTGCACAGCTGTTGTAGGGCCTCATGGGGACGTCTCATCCCTGCTTCCCCCCAATACGATGCTCTCCTTACACACGGGCGCGCACACACGCACACCCACACACACATGCACACACAGAGGTAACCGAGAGTCGCACGCGGGTTGTAATTGCTTTATTAATTAAGAAGGAACCTTAGCAGGACTCGAGGGCTTTCTTTTGATTGCTTCACTTTTCAGCCTGGCCTCTGTGTTGGAGGGGCCACAGGGTGCTGGGCCTGTATTTTGGCATCATTATTAGCTATCATCTCTTTCTTCACACACACTTCTGTGCGAATTCTGACTTTGTGTCCCCATTTCAAATTCTGTTACTTTTCCTGTAGAGTTAAAAGGTTTGTGTTTTTCTGCATCCACAGGGTCCAGAAAACATAGGAAGTTACACACACAGCTCAGTTCCCGAGACATTGATTTTTATAATTAGCTTCTTTGGGGGTGGGAGATACAGACACTCACATGAGTTGCCTCAAGAACTGGTGTTTGAAGTGACACACAGGGACAGAAGCTCCTCTGTCTGTCTGTCTGTCTCTCCATCATCTCCATCTCCATCTCCATCTCCATTTCTCTCTCTCTCTCTCTGCTACCTTTCCTCTTTCTTTCAACTGATTCTCTTAGACATCCCGCTGCTGTATCCCTTCTGATGGCTCTGGATATGTCGTGGCCTCACAGGCCACAACTCTACCTCATGACCTTGGTTTCAAACACCACCCTAAGCAACCTGCCTCCGTGTGCTTCCCGGCTCGAACGCCCCAGAGCTGTGATGGCTCAGCTCAGCGCAGCGCAGCGCAGCTGTCTTTTCCTCATGGATGGCAGCTTGTGGTCTGGTTGCCCTCGGGCCCCGGATTGCATTCATCCAGTCTCACGCGGAGTGTGATGAAGCAGGGGCTGTGGTAGGTCAACACTTTCGCCTCAAAGAGGGTTGTGGGCAGGCAAGTAGCTGTGGGTATGTCTAGTACATTGGTTAACTAACAAGCTCATCCACTATTGACTCAGAGAATCAGGAATTTCCAATAGATGTTACAAATTCCATTCATGAAAATTCATGGTTCCTACTCACGAGAAATCCCTTTGACCATTCAATGAGTATTTGCTCGTTGTTTTTTTTTCTAACAAAATATGCCTAAATACCTTGCTTTCACATCCGCCACAGATTATAAATAGCAAATCTACGAGGGCAAAGAAGGACTAATGCAGACAGATAATAGCTCCCAGAGTCAACCAAGAGGCCGACGCATGGCAGGAAATCTATGAAAAGCAGACACAGAACTCAAATAGCACAGTAGCCTGGGACCACTTAAAATGTAGGTTAAAATAGCCCGGTGCGCTTCGCTTGTCCCCGGAGCATTGCTGTCTTAGAGCCTTGTTAACTGTAGCTAATGTTCACATTGGAGCACGTGGAGTGCAGAAGGAAAGGCTAAAGGCAACATCACGTTTAGGATATTCAGCCTAAGAAGGCAAGAAATTACACTTAATATACTTAAGAAAAATTTCCATGCACATTTAACAGCTGGTGTTTAAGTTAGGAAACCCTCAGCTGCCCAAAGCAAGCCCCTTGCTAAGGCTCCCAGCATAGCCACAGGCATACACTTGTGTGGTTTTTAACATCCGCTGTGAGGAACGGGGATGCTGAAATGCCCTTGCTCCTCCAAGTTGCCCAGGGAAGGTTATCCCGTTCACGCTCTCAAAGCCAAGATGGATGACGGGAGGCAGGAGGCTGGGAGGCACAGGAGGTAAGAGCATGTGCTTTGCAGTCTAGTCCATCTGGGTTTGAATCCTGGGACCTGGAGCCATCTCTTGAGATGCCCAAGCCTCCATTTCCACATCAGGAAAATGGGCCCAATCAGATATAGCTTAAAGAATTGTGAGAATGTAAAGTGTAATGTCCATAGACATTTTTACCTGGTTTGGAATTTCTAGTCTTTAAGTAAAACAAGGAAATCAATATGCTTTTAATGTTTATGGCTCTCAATTTTTAAAAAAGATTCTTTTTTTTTTCCTGTAGGGCAGTGGCTCTTGACAGAAAAAGATCACAATGACACCTCAGCTTGGCTCAGTTTATCACATTCGCCAAGGACTCACGCAGTTTTCGGGAGGGGGTGGGACAGACATGGGACCCCCAAAAGGAACGGGGGAGGAGAAGGACAGACCGGGTGTCCAAGTGGCATGAAGACAGGGGTTCGCTTGTTTGTTTGGAACGGGGATGGGGGGAGAGTGGGGTGTTTGAAAGTGAGAGGGGACACGGCAAGCAGGCAGACAGGTGCGGGAGATAAGTTTTAATCGTTTCTAAAATATTCCCAGGGTTATCGCCTTGGTTACATTATGACTTTAAAACATGTTGTTTTTATTCCCGGCCGGTGTGGCTCAGTGGTTGAGTGTCGACCTATGAACCAGGAGGTCAGGAGTCAATTCCCGGTCAAGGGCACATGCCCAGGTTGTGAGCTCGATTCCCAGTAGGGGGTGTGCAGGAGCCAGCAGCCTATCAATGATTCTCTCTCATCATTAATGTTTCTCTCTCTCTCTCTCCATTCCTCTCTGAAATCAATAAAAAAACAAACGAAAAAAGCAAACATGTTCTCCAGAGGACAATTAGAGAATTTCCATCGATGTGACCTCCTTTCTGCCCCTGCTCCCACCGACTTTTACAGGGGACTTGATTCCGAGTTCAGAAAGCCAGCAGCAGAGATAAAGAGTGCCCTGGCGCCTCCAGAATCCTTGAAATCTTGGGTTAAAAAGTAGCCCAGACACTCGGCTTGACTGCCTGCCCAGGAACCCAATCACCTTGGTCATTTTCTTCAAATAACGGTTATGACATTTCTTTGAAAAAAATAAACAACTTTAGGCTTCCCAGAATCCCTGATAGAAGAGAGAGAGCAATTCAGCTGTCAGTGGTAAGGTGAAGACATCAAATTCACGAAAAGAAAATTGAAAAAGAGAGGGCATACTCACTTCGTGCTCTTCCCCGGACCTGGTCTAATAATGTGTACTGAGCAAACATCAAAATAATACATGTACCGATGCCCCTTCACCACGGGCTCGGCTCATCAAACTGAAATGAAAGCTTTTACCTCTGAATTATCCTATAGAGTTGACAATCTGCAATCACAGACCAGACAGACGGGTCCTTCTTATTACATTAGTCTTTTTTTTTTTTTTTTTTTTTTAAAGGGATTCTTCTACTTTTTTTTTAAGCAGTAAAATATTTTTCTGCTGAACTAGGGATTTGGGCTTGTTGTTTTTAATAAAAGTGGCTCTTGGCATCGGTAGATTGCTATTGTTGGATTCTGGCCAAATTCTCAAAAATCATGATAAGAAGATCCCCCCATATTCTTGTCCTCAGCGAATATAACAGAATTTTTGCAAACAGGTGCTGCACAGCCTTCCAGCCTTAGTCAAACAAGAGTAAATCCTTCTGCCTGGGAATCAGCCAGTGGGAACCGGCCTCAGCTCCGACAGGAACATTGATGGCAGGGAGGGTCCCATGGTGTGCCAGCCCCAGTCACGTGATTGCCGATGTGCTTTGTGGAGAAGGGATTTCAGGCTGGATCCCTGCTCATCATGAAAATGTTCTATGATTGATTAGTGATGCCTGCCAGAGATACGCATAGGAGAGTGTTAGTATGCGTGCCAATTATTTACCTTTTTGGCTGAACCTCTCTGACACTGAAAATTTAGAATTTGTCGTTTTGGCCACTAATCAGCTTTCCTGAAAGTTCATGATTTGAAACACCACTTTACTATACTTGTGGATGCTGTGGGTTGGGAAGTTGGAAAGGGCATGATGGGGATAGCTTGTCTCTGTCCCCACAAAGCCTGGGGCTTTCGTTGAGAAGACTCGAAGACTGAGGTGACTCAGTGGCTGAGGGCAGAGGTCATCTAATGGCCTGCTTGCTCAGTCACATGTCTGGTGGTTAACGCTGGCCGTCAGCTGGGATCTCAACTCCTCAGCAGGGGCTGTCGGCCAGGACACGTCGATATGTGGCTGCTTGAGCTTCCTCACAGCATGGTGGCTAGGTTCCTAGAGAACCCGAGGAAGCTGTATTCTCTGCATGAGCCGGCCTCAGAAGTCCTATAGTGGAACTTGTACCATGGTCATAAACCCTCCCAGATTCTAGGCCCCACCCATCGATAGGAAGAATACTAATGCCATGTTATAGAAGAGTTTGTAGAATGGGAGACACTGATGCAGTCATTTTCAAAAATGTAATCTTAGTTGGTGAATGAGCAAGTCACTTTATCTCAATACTTTATAGTTTCTTCTGTTCCCTCAATAATTTCTTGCATAGAGTAATACAAACTTATTTGGGAAAAATAGTTCACAATGAAAAATAAAATTTTAAGAAAACTTAAAAATTCTTAAATCATGGTTTAGAAACATGTACAGTCAACTAATGCTAAGGAAATAAAATTCAGAACAAAGTCATTGTATAGTCAATAAAACTGTGATAAGTATATGGTGCCAGATGGGTACTAGAAATATCAAGGGGAACACTAGATAAAGTATCTGATGGTCTAACCACTAAGCTGTACGCCCAAAACCAATACATAGTAAAAGAAAAAAGTGACTGGTCTTTCTATACATTTTAATCTTCATAAATATGCAGTTTGCTAATGGTCTCTGGATGTTTCCCTAAATAATGGCATCATATTGACAGAACACATATATCCGTCTAACTTAGGGTTTGTGAATCTCGCCACCACTGACATCTGGGCCAGATAATTCTTTGTGGTGGGGGGTCCTGTGCATAGTAGGGTATTTAACAGCATTTCTGGCCCCTTCCCGCCAGTCATAAAATCCCAGCATGTCTCCAAACATTGACAGATGTCCCCTGGGGGGCAGAATTGTCCCCAGCTGAGAACCACGGTCGAATTCTAATATATGGAGCCGCAGAAGTATTTTCCAGAACCTCCCAGGCTATTCTTAGAAGGTTTGCATAGCGTATGCTGTCGGAACCGCTGTAGTTCACAATCGTGGAGCATGTTCTGGTCATTCAAGACGTTTAGACTCTAGTAAACGGGCTCTTTTCCCTGTTACAACATTCCTTCTGAAGGGCAGAAAGCCCTCCTCTACCGTGAAGACGAGAGAACGAAGCCAGGCAGGATAATGTCAGTGAAAGGAGCAGGAGGATAATTACGTCCTGGCTCGCCCTCCGTGAGGGTGAGTGGGGTACCGTGGGCGGGTGGCTGTGTGCACAGCCGCCCACACTCTTCCCCAGCACCCACCCTCCACAACCGCCCCTCCCCCGCTCCAGGGAGAAGGTGTGAGTGGGAAGTGAGAGGTGATTATGCTGTTTCTCGCACTCCCAGCTTACTGGGTGTCGCAAGGGTACATGGAGAAGAAGGCGTGAAGACGAGGCGTCGATTCTGCCCCGGGGACTCGCGGCATCTCAGCTACTAGGTGCCACCTCGCCGCGTGCACCTTGTGTGGAGGGGGCGGGCAGGTTAGGAGGCAGCGGGGCCCTTTCCACACACACGGAGTGTATGGACGCGTGTGAATTCCGGGGCCGTGGCGGTGCAGGTGAGGATGAGACTGAGAGCAGATTAGTTCAGATTCGTCGTGCATGTCCCGCAGGAAAGCCGTGTTATATGTGCTAGTTCTGCCCCCACACGAGCTGACAAAAGCCTCCTGAGCTCCTTCAGAGCCGCGCCCACAGAGAGTAAGAAGGAATGTGTCGCCCTAACCGGTTTGGCTCAGTGGATAGAGCGTCGGCCTGCGGACTCAAGGGTCCCAGGTTCGATTCCGGTCAAGGGCATGTACCTTGGTTGCGGGCACATCCCCAGTAAGGAGTGTGCAGGAGGCAGCTGATCAATGTTTCTCTCTCATCGATGTTCCTAACTCTCTATCCCTCTCCCTTCCTCTCTGTAAAAAATCAATAAAATATATTTTAAAAAAAGAAAAAAAAAAAAGAAGGAATGTGTCGTCAGGTGCCAGGCAGTGTCTTTGCAAAGCTGAGGCCAGGCCATGGGGCATTCAGTACAGGAAGTGACCTTACGCAATGGTACCCTCCAGGTTCGCTATCAGGTGAGCTATCCCAGAGGTCACGGGCGAGAAGGGTCTGTAGGAGGCGTTCTCTGTATCTGAATGATGGGTACCAGTGGGCCAACAGGTCTGAACCAGCCACGGGACAGGAGCTCGCAGACGCAGACGCAGACGCTGTCCGCTGAGGCCCACACCCATCCGGCTTTGGTCTGAGTGTATCAGGGTCAAGTCCACTGCTGGGAATCACCCGAGAGAGGAGGAGGATGTATTCTAGGGTGAAACCAGCGCTGTGTGTAGAGAAAGGGACTCCCTAGAGGGGAGGGGGGGTATCTGTGCTGTGGGCCTGGAGGAGGGGGACCGAGGACCAGAGAATAAGATGAGAAATGTGAGATCTCGGGCTGCCTTAGGAGCGTGGGACGCTCTGTGCCTTCCTCTCGGAGCCAGGAAATCACATGATGCGGACAGTTTACGGTTTCCCCCTGATGTCACAATCCCCCCGCTACCCCCGAGCACAGGGATGAGTCTGACACATCAAGGCCGTGGGTGCCATCGTGTCGGGTGGAGCATCAGGACGGGGTGGGGGGTGGGGGGGCAGCTGCCTCACCATGGCCCCGGGTGACCAGGGCACAGATGTCAGCAGCGGTGCAGGTGCGAGCAGAGGCCGCTGGACGATCCTGGGAGGGAGGGAGGGAGGCGCAGGCCTTCATTCTCCAAAGCAGTGAACCCGATGGCACGGCAGCACAGCAGGTCAGCTTCTTTCTCTCGCTACCTCCCAGCACCTCTCAGGAAAAGGAAAGGAAAACCCAAGACGTGCAGACGCCAGCAGTGGCTGGTCTTAGACCACGCAGGGGGCTGCCATGGGATCCAATTCATGTTCGAGGAGAGTCAAACTCAGGGGCCCACTGGGCACCTTGGCACAGAGAGGGCCAGGCTCACCGGGGTGGCATCCCCTCCCCCTCACTGGCGTGGGTCCTGCCTCGGAGGCCCAGGCGGCTAGAGCTGGAGTGGACCCTGCACTCCCCCCTCACCCCACACTGTAATTCCCCGCCTCCCCACCCACCTCCCTCGCTGCTTTGCGGGTCCCTCGAGGTCAAGGAGCAGGACTTATCACCTAGCACCGCGCTTAGCACCTAATCAGCGCCCAAAAGAAAAAAAAATATTTGTTGGACAAACAAATAAGTGACTTAGCTGGGACCAGCCTGGAGGGAGATGAGCAGCAGGGTCGGCTGGGAGCCCCAGGCAGCGTCCAAGTCCGAGGGGGTGAGGGACAGAGGGAAGGGTGTCCCTGTCCGAGACAGCTGGGCGGCTAGGTCCCCGGGAACAGAACAGGCGTGTGTGTTACGTCGGGGGCTGCTTCTAGGAGAAAATAAAAATTGCAGCTCGAATGTGGAGCGGCAGGCAAGCTTATGAAACAAGCAAATGTCAGACCTCAAATATTTGCTCAGTGTCCTGCCATGGAGCCTGGTTCCACCCCGGAACCAGCAGGACTCCATTCCACCGCGCACACGCTGCCAGGCTGTGCTCCCCAAAGCCTCCGACAGTGTTTGCTCACCGGCCGTGGGCACAGCATTCTTGAGAATCTGATAAAAGCTATGGTCTTCCTTCTAGAAAAACATACCAGAATGTGCACACTCCCATGGGGCCATGGCTGCAGCCACCCTCCCCGGTGGGTTCGATCTCCCACGGCCTCAGATAAAACCTGCCTCCCAGCTGGCCTTCCTGCCCCCTGCCCCCTGCCCCCACCTGCCCCTCGGGCCCCTTCTCTATTCACTCTCAGGCAACACTGTAGTCACAGTTCTTTCCCACGCCCCAAACACACCTTGTACTTTCCCACCTTTGAACCTGGACTCAGAGTTCCTGAGGTTCCTTTCAGGTGCCCCGGGGGCAGGAGCTGGGGCCCGGCCCCCGCACAGCCAGGCTGTAAAGGCAAGGAGAGGCCAGACCCGTTCTCCCGGCCCCACCCACCTGCTTGCTCCTCAGTGGACTCGGGGCCTCTCTGACTCACCCCTGTCCTTGCACTTGCATTTCCTGCTGCTCTCGACCCCCTGGCAGCTCAGATTCTTGGAAATTCCCCACACAGGAGTCTGCGGGAGCAAACAGGATCTGACCTCAGCGGAGCCTCAGCCTTTTCCTTCCCACCTACCTGCCCATTTAATACAAAATAAACCGGGGTGACTGGCGTCCCGGGGTGGGGGGGAGGGAGGGGTCAGTAGGCAGTGGGACCGAGGCTGTGAATCAGACCCAATTCCTGCCAGGGAGCTCCGCGGTAGAGGCAACCACACACCGAAATGTGGGCCAGGGGAGCCAGTGGCAGAGCGGTGACAGGCCGGTGTCCACAGCAGGGGGTGACTTTTAAGAGGAGGCCTGGAGGACAAGGCCCCATGATGTTCCAAGGAGAGGAAAATGTATAAAACATTGGGGGCCCGAAGAAAGAGGCTGCAAGGGTCTGGGCCTGCAGGTAGCTCAAGGTGTCTGGGCTAGAGAGGGCTCCCTGGGGTCCTTTTAGAAGGGCACTAATCCCATTCACCAGGGCCTCACCCTCCTGACCTAATTAGCTCCCAAAGGCCCCTCCTAATACCATCACATGGGGGGCTAGGATTCCCACAGATGCATTTGGGGGCATAAAATATTCAGTCCATGGTGAGTGTGTATATGCCACGCATTGTCCCCGCCCAGGAATTCCTCACTGGGGTCCATGTCTTATTCTCACAAAGCTCATGGGCTCTTGAAATGATAAACCCACCCATGTCCAGTTGCCAAGCTCGCTAGGACTGCCATCACCAAATGCCATTGCCTTGGTGGCTTGAACAACACATGTCTATTTTCTCGCAATTCCGGAGGCTGAGCCATCCAAGGACTAGGTGTGGGCAGGCCTGGCTTCTCCTGAGGTCTCCCGCCATGGCCTGTAGGTAGTGCCTCTCTCTGTCCTCACGTGGTCTTTCCTCTGCACACATCCCTGGGGTCTCCTGTGTGCCCCAATTTCCCCTTCTGATAAGGACCCCAGTCAGATTTTATTAGGACCCATCCTAATGGTCTCATTTTCACTTAATTGTCTCTTTAATCTCTTTAAAGACCTTGTCACCAAGTCATATTCTAAAGTTCTGGGGGAGAAATTAAAGTGGAGGGAGCGCAGCTTAGGCCGCGGCAATATCTGTTGTTGTTTTCTGCCTCCCTCCACTGCCGCGTGCTTGGTGTTGTTCTTGTCTGTTTCAGCCACTGGTGAATCTTCAGCGCCTCGCACTGCTTTGCCCATAGTAAGCACTTGATAAATATTTGTTGAATTGAAAAAAGAAGTATTTGTTGAATCGTTTAACCTTGACCAGGACCTCCAAGACAGTGCCTACTGGAAGCCGTGGTAGAAGTTACGTTTCTTTTCTTTCTGACTCCAGGGGACGTGGTTCTCAAGCCTGACCATTAAATAGGATTGTTTGTCTCAGCATTTCAATAGGCGTACCCTCTACCAGACAAAGGGAGTTCTCTTCTATTTCTGGGTTGCCAAGAGTTTTAGCCACGAGAAAACCTGAGTGTTTTGTGATTTCTTTTAAAAATAAATCTTTATTGTTGAAAGTATTATGTATGCCCCGCTTGTCCCCCCATTGCCCTCCCCCCGACCCAAGCCTTCACCACCCTATTGTCTGTGCCTGTGGGCTATGCATATACGCGTATGAGTTCATGCGTGATGGTGCAGTGTGGGTCCTTTAACCCCGTCCTTGGCGTTTTACAGAACCAGAGAGCCTGGCATTCCCGGGGTAGCATCGCAGGGCTCTGATGGCGTCAAGAACACGATCTGATTTTTGTTTTGAGAAGTTCGGCCGGGCTGGTCTGTGGAGAATGCCTCGCAGAGGAGTGAGAGTGAGGCCGGCAGGTCAGCCGGGGGGGAGGCTGTTACGGTAATCCGGGGCGAGAGATGATGGGAGTGTGGAAATGGCCATGAGCGGGAGGATTAGGGATACTATATTTTGCAGAGAAAACCGGCAGAACTGGCTGATGGATTAAATGTGGGGAGGAGGGAAAGGGGAGAAGTGAGGGTGACTATGAGGTTTGGTGGGAGCTGCCAGCTGGTCCCACTTCACTTAATGGAGAGCACGGGGTGGGGGGGGGGGGGGCAGGAGTCAGGGAAGAGATGCCTGTTAGGCCCCCAAGCAGACACAGGGAACAGGCAGTGATGTGTGAGTGCAGCTGAGGGCCAGGTCCGAGCAGAAGATGCGGATGGGGGAGGTGTCAGCATGGAGCTGGCATTGAAAGCCAGGCCAGGGGTGCGGTGCCCAAGGGGAGAGTGACAGGGAGGAGGAGGACCAACTTTCCAGCAGAGAGGAGTCTGGGAAGAAGGCCGGCCCTGAGGTTGGAGCCGGGAGAGGGGGCCGGTGAAGGCAGGGCTGCAGGCTGTGCCGATGCTGTGAGAGGTGGAGGGCGACTAGGGCAGGCCGATGTCCGGGGGTCACCCGGGGATGGTGTTAGATAAATATTTCCCAGTTTTGCTATGCTGTGTGAGGGTAAAACCGAGGGCCATTTGCACACAGTCCCGGATAAACCAAACGCGTGCTCAGCCGCCGTAAGATTCCCGGGGGCAGGACGGCTGATTTCTCTAAATGCCTCCTGCTCGAAAGAGCATGGCTGGCTGCGCCCCGAGGTCAGGGCTCCCCACGTTTTTGTGGCTGTGACACACCATGTTCAGCTGCTCCAGAGCCATAGATGGGCGGTCTCTACACACATGGGGCTCATCCTGAGCCTCACGCACCCTGAAGGGCCACGCAGGTCCCAGAGGGGGCACCCCTGGCCTCTGCCCTGAAGGTTCACTTAAAAATGAAACTGAACTTGAACTGCCTTCGTTGGGACAGTTTCACGAGACGCCCTCCGAGAGAACCTTGGCTAACAGCATCGGGGTTCCCGCTGTAAGCTGGCAAAGGGTGGCTGCACGGGTTGAAGGCGAGCCCGCAGGTCACCGGGTCTGGGAGACAGCCTGGCCTGCGCTGGGTGGCCTTGGAGCTTGCCGCCTCTGCCTGTGGGATTTCTGTTTGGAGGAGAAAGTGGTGAGGGGCTCCTGTCAGCCGCGTCTGTTAGTCCTAATTTCACAAGCGCTCCCTTGCTCAAACAGCCAAGCAGTTTTCTGCTTCTCTTCTCACTTACCTTTTTCAATCTCACCTTTTCAAAGGCAATTACAGTCATCCCCCCTACTCCGCGGGTGATATGTT
This sequence comes from Myotis yumanensis, assembly GCF_028538775.1. Classification (NCBI taxonomy): domain Eukaryota; kingdom Metazoa; phylum Chordata; class Mammalia; order Chiroptera; family Vespertilionidae; genus Myotis; species Myotis yumanensis. The sequence goes on from NW_027223768.1 coordinate 7,592,015, forward strand.
TCAAGACCCCCAGTGAATGCCGGAGACCCCAGAGAGTATGGGACCCTGTCTATACTATGCTTTCCCCTGTACGTACACTTTATGGCTTCCCTTTGGCACGTCCGGGCTGCCAGTGCTCTTGCTGTAAGTAATAAGGTTTCCTTGACCACAAGGGTTGTGATACCTTGACAGTCGATTGGATAACCAAGGCGGCTACGGAGTGATTGACGGGGGGGCCGGGTATATACAGGCATATCATTTCCTTGAGCTTCATGGATGTTTCATTTTTCACACATTGGAGGCCAGACCCGCCACCAGCCAAAGGATCACAGCTGGCTTCCCTGGGCCACCTGCTGTCTTGTGCTGGTCTGGAACCCACCTCGTGTGTCTCCGAGGTCGGCCTGTACACCGCGGGCGAGCTGGACAGGGGGATGATCCCGACCCGGGTGGGATGGAGCGGGACAGCGCGAGAGTTCTTCACGCTACTCTGGATGGTACGCAATTTAAAATGTATGACTCCTGTATTTCTGGAATGTTCCATTTAATATTTTAGGCCTTTGTTGACTGAGGGTAATGGAAACGGTGAAAAGCAACATTGTGGACAACTGTAGTGTCCCTTTACAGTTCCTTCGGGCCCTACTAGCTGCCTTAGCTCAAGAGTTAGAGCTTCTCTCTACCCATTGCGGCACCTAGAGGAATATCTAATTAAAATCCAGGCCAGACAAAAATGCATATTTTGGGTAACATAGTCTCTTTAGCTTTCTCAGTATTTAAATTTCTACCGGCAGGGGAAAGTAGGGGGTCCATTTTTATTTCAGGCATTCTCGAGAAGGGTGTATTTCCTGTTAACTGACTATCAGAGGGAGGAACTGGAAACTAGCAGGGTGAGAGGACTCAAATATGCATGAAGAAAAATTTCCACGACGCACCTGAAACGGGTCGGTAGGCCCATAGGTATCAGAAACACTATGGCACCTGTGTTTTTCCTGTGTAAACCACACCGCTGATTTACTTAAGCCTGTAAGGCAACCCGAATGCACCAACACTCTGACCCAATTAGGCAGATCTTTTACCCTGTGGACAGCTTTACAGAAGGTCCAGGTGTTACAGGAAGAGAGCTGGCCTGGGTGTGCTCTTTGTTTCTAGGAGAGAGACCCTTTGAAATAGAATCATACAAATATAAACATATATATATATATATATATATATATACACACACACACACACACACACACACACACACATACACATACTCACACACTAGAGGCCCAATGCACAAAGATTTGTGCAAGAATGGGCTTTCCTTCCCCTGGCTGCCAGCACCGCCTTCGCTCCGGCCGGAGCCTCCTTTCCGCCTTCCCACGCTGCCCAGAGGCCCAGAGCAGATGGGGTTGTGCGGAATGCCCCACCCCCAGCCGCTTGGCACTTGCATATGCAAATTAACCCACCATCTTTGTTGGGTCAATTTGCATACTCATGCCTGATTGGCTGGTGGGTGTCACGAAGTTATGGTCAATTTGCATCTTTCTCTTTTATTAGTATAGATAACTGAATTTTTTTACTTGATTTTTTTTTTTTTTTTTTGAGAGAAACATTGGTCAGTTGCCTCCCACATATGCCCCAATGGGGGAACAAACCCGAAACCTGGGTATGTGCCCTGACCGGGAATTAAACCTACCACCTTTTGGTGCAGAGGACGATGCTCCAACCCACTGAGCCACACCAGCTGGGCAAGAATCATACAATGTTAGAGCTCAAATCATCTTATAAGAGAGTCCCCATAATTTTATGGGCCAATACACTCATTAATGACAAAGGCAGGATTTGAATGTTGATCATTTATTCCCAGCCCATTGGTCTTTCTTCCAGAGCACACTGGAATCATCTGGGGAGTTAAAGCAAAAAAAAAACAAACAGAAAAACCCAACAACAACAAAAGCTTCCCCAGAGGTAGAGCTTTAATTGGCCGGGCAGCAATCTGGGCGCTGGAGTTTCTCTCCCTTTTCCCACTCTGGTAGTGGAAGGAAGGAAAAGGTAAGGATCATCCTATACAATAAAGAGCTAATATGCTAATTAGACCAAACAGCAGAACGGACGATCCTCTGGACGAAGCTGGGGCTGTGAGGGCTGGCCGAGGCTGGGAGGGGCTGGGAGGGCCGAGCCCCTTTGCACAAATTTCGTGCATAGGGCGTCTAGTACTATATTTGCAAGATATTTACTTCATTTGACCTCACCTGTCACTGAGACATACTCCTGAGTTAAAAGAGGCTCTTACTGAAACCCAACCCTCAGTCTTCCTTTTCGATTTACAACGTGTACCTTTTCTTCTTTAAGTGGAGAGCGCCGAGAACTGACTGACACTTGGCTGCGGGACTGGGGTATTCATTTGGTAAACAGAGAATGGTTCGCAGAAATGCAGAAGTTGCGGAAGCCAAAAGGACCATCTCATCTCCTAGGGACCAATTCGGATTCCCGAATGGCAAGACTCCTGTTAAAAAACAAAAATGGCAAAGCACTCCAAAGAGGCACCCTTAGAATTACTCTGGAACTTTCCATCGGAGAAGTTAGGGAGCGAGGTGCTGGGTCCATTTGGCAAAAAGTTGGGCAGCAGTTGAGTGCTAAGCAATAAGAAGAGGAGATGGGGTGACCACCAAAACCCAATACCACGATGCAAACCTTGGCCGGCAGACACACAGACAAACATGATGGATTGATTCTGGCGATGGTTCCCCCCACTTTTTTTCTTTTTTTTTAGATATATATCAGAGACCAGCCAAGTGGGAAAACCATGGGCAGTCTAGGTGTAAAGTGGAACTGATTGCTGGTGGGCCCAGAGACCTCTTGCTCAGTTCTGCTGCCTTGCCTCTGCTTTGGGGAGCCTGGATCTCGCCGAAAGGATGAGAGTGCCATGAAACCTAAGCGCCGGCGTGCTCACCTTTCCCAACAATTCCAAGTAAACCATTCGCCTGATGAAGTTGAAAGTTGCCTCTGTTCACCTGAGCGGGGAGAAATAAAAAGAAACTCCCTCAACCTGCCCAACAGGTTCTGGGATTTGAAACGTGTCCAGCTCCTTTATATAATGTATAACCCGGGATGCCAGTCCCGGTCCAATCCACTCTTTGTTTGCAGCAACACCCAAATCCCATGACACGCACCATCTCCCAGATAGGCCCGCCTCTCTCTAACAAATCCGAAAGATCTTCGCGTTGTACATTTCCCTCCAGGATCCACAGGAGAGCAAAGGGTTTTGAAAGAAGCATTTTGTAGCAACAAGGAACAGGGAAGAGTGCCTAAGTGAATGACAATCATAGGAACAGCCCATTAACCGGCAAATCCCTGTTGTGTGCAGGCTGCACCCGGGATGCGTGCGGGAGGAGAGGAAGCAGCTGCGGCTCAATTAAACTCAGTAGCTCAGGTGCCTCGGGAGGATTCTCGCCCTGGTTTATCGAAACAGATCTGCCTTCGCGGGGGTCTCAGGGCACCGCCGTACAGACGCACCTTCTTTATTGCTGTCGGTAACTGAGCTAATATATGCCTCTAAGCAAATGGAGGGGATGGAAGGGCCACAGACCTCAGAAAACACGCTTTTCTTGGCATCTGGGTAGAAGGGAATGGGAGACCGCTGGGCCATGACACAGACCAGACTGCAGACACTGTCCACAGGCCCAGCCCAGTAGCTGCAGGAAAGGGAATTATGGAGTTGGCATGCACTGCGGAATTCTTTGGGAACCCAACCGATCCTTTCAATTAATGAGTTTGCAGAAGCCAGATGCCCTGTTGTGAAATGGGCTCCGACAGCGACGGCGGCATTATGCAACCCCCGGGAGCTGGGCATTCCAGCCAGGCCCCGAGATGCCTCTCTTCGCCAGTTCTTAGCACATTTGATCTTCCCCAGGTGTCTCCACTGGGAAAGAATTTTCCAGCGTCAATTCCTGATCGCAACGCCGTCTCCATCTTCCATCAGTCAGCACCCGTTGAGGTTTGCTCACCACCCAGAGCAGATTCTCTCCACCTCGTCTTGGACGGTCGGGGTCAGAATGACCTGGGCTGCTTGTTTGAAAGACCCCCAATCTAGAATAAAAATCTCATTGGTGCTCAAACCTGCACAATTTTTAAGTTTAAAAAAATTTAAAAACTATCAGGAACATGTTTAAACATATGCAACATAGAATAATATATTAGACCCCAGGTACTCATTATTCAGCTTCAATAACTATCAACATTCCATTGTTCTTATTTCTCCTATACCATTTTTTTTGTTGGGGGGGAGAGGGCTGGAATATTTTAAAGTGAATCTCAGACATCTTATCCTTTCACCCATCAGTTCTTTAGTATGTTTTTCTAACAGAAAAGGTCTTGAAAATTTTTTTTAAAACATAACCACAATGCCATCATCACACTCAACATTAACTATAATGTTTTAATATTATCAAATTCTGTGTCCATTTTCAGTTTTCTATAGAAGGATCCAAAAAGATCCATACATTGTGTTTTGTTGGTATGTCTTTTATTTTTATTTTTTTTAGGCACAAGTAAACTTGAGTGCATCTTGTATTCATTGAAAGCAGTGGGGCCTTACTACTGAATCTCAGGGCATTGAAAACTCCAATTATGTTCCAATTGATGATAGCATGTTTATAAAAAGGCATTGTCAGCACATGGGAAATGAATGATCATCAAATACTCAGAACAATGAACAATTATAGTAAGTTGAATGCTAGCTTTTAAAATTCGCTATATCTATAAAAAAGACAAACGAGAGGGAAAATTAAAAATAAATATCTTCAGTGAGATCCGTAGGCATTTCCCATGCATCTGAGTTGTCATTTCAGTTACTGAGTTTTTTTGGTGTGTGTGTTTTTGTAGAACAGTAAATCTGTTGAATTTTGCTCCGGAAATTGAACCAAGAGAAGGCAGGCTTGGTTTCTTTTTTCTGCTGAGAAATGTTGTGGATGATCGTGTCCCGTGACTAAGGCAGCTCCTTCCACAATAACCGAAGACCGAGCAGCCACGCGTGCTGGGTTTTGCATTGCACACTGAGGATGAAACGGCTGTGAGAAGCTTCGTTCTCAGTCTCACCAACAGGCCTCACGGTAGGCTCCCCGTGGCTGGAGTGCGTTCAGAGGATGAGACTTCCCAAACCTCAGGGAACAGCCTCTCTGGGAGGCTAGCCATTTTAGAATCTAACTTCATCCCGCGTGATCTCCCTCATCCACAGCCCCTGCCAGAGCAGCAGGGGCCCAGACGGCAGGATCCTCCTCAACATGCACAGCCAGGGCTGAGCCGTCACTGTCACATGTCGCTCCGAACACACACTTTAAAGGCTTCCTGCGGCCGTGCTGAGAGGAGATTGACTCCCACTGGATCTCTCTGTGTCCTCTCTCTTTCTCCCGCTCACCTGTGGGACATCACGTCCCCTTTGCTGTGTGGAATCAAGCCTGGCTCCAGGAGTTTTGACCCAACCAAGCGAAGGATGCAGCTGTCGCTGACTTAGGTGGGGAGACTGCCCACGAAGGGAGTGAGCGCAGCCAAGCAGGAGTCCAGTTTTGGTCATAGTGGGTTCGAAACATCTACGATGTAGCCACGTGGGGACATCAAGTAAATAGTTGAATAGGAGAGCGCCTGAGTTCTTGCGAAGGGTCAGGGGTGGAGATTTATATGTTCTCAGCCTATTGATGGTATTTAAAGCCATGAGACCAGGTTCAATGACCGAGGGAATTAGGATACACGGAAAAGAGAGAAGGACAAAGAATGAATTCTGGGAACATTCAAATATAGTAGTAAGATGTAGGGGAGATGGGAAGAAATAAGCATGTTTTTAGTATAGTTCATTTGCTTCTCTGGGTTAAATATTTCCAAGTTCTCTAGATAATTCTTTTTTTTTTTTCCCCCCAGAGAATGATTCACTTATTGATTGATTGGTAAAAATAATAGCAAATATATTTCTTGAAAAAAATTAATTTATTATGCTTTCTACATTTCTCTTCTCCAACACTACAGTGACGCTTTAAGAAACATCTATGTCATATGACTTAATATTTTTAAGAAAGAAAAGTATATAAAACTATATTTTAATTTTTTGTTTCTTAAGAATTTAGTTTATTTAACATAAACAAACAAACAAAACAAAAACACCCATTTCTCCTATTTCCACCCACCTCTGGCAACCACCAACTAACTCTTTGTATCTGTGAGTTTTAAGGTGTTTTTTTTTTAATGTATGTTTTTAGATTCCACATCTGAGGAAGATCATGTGGTAGCTGTCTTTCTCCGTCTCACTTATTTCACTGAGCACATGCTCGCTAGGTCCATCGTGTGGTTGCCAATGGCAAGATTTTCTTCCTTTTATGGATGAACTAGAGGCCCGATGTACGAAATTCGTGCGAGGGGCTCGGCCCCCACCACTGCGGTGGCTGCCTCAGCCCCTACTCGCCGCGGCAGCTGCCTCTGCTTCACCCCCCCTGCCACCACCGTGGCTTTGTCCAGAAGGTCGCCCGGAAGGACATCCGGAAGGACATTCAGTCTAATTAGCATATTACGCTTTTATTATTATAGGTAATATTCAATTGTGCATCTCTATACCACAATTTCTTTATCCACTCATCCACTGATGCATACTTAGATTGTTTCCATACCCTGGTTATTGTAAGCAATGCTGCAGTGAACATGGGGGTGTGTACATCTTTTGAATTCTTGCTTTCATCACTGATGGAATTGCTAGGTCACAGTGTAGTTCTACTTTTATTTTTTGAGGAACTTTCATACTGTATTCCATAGTGGCTGCACCAGTTTACAATCGCACCAACAGTGCACAACGGTTCCTTTTCTCCACGTATTTGTGGGGACCACATGGGACTACATCAAACTAAGAAGCTCTGCACGATAAAGGAACATCAACAAAATGAATGGGGGAAAACATTTGCGGATCATATATCTGAGAAGGAACTAATATCCAAAATATATAAAGAATCCATACAACTCAATAGGAAAAACAACAACAACAACACACACCACAATCCTAACGAAAAATGGGCAGAAGATCTGAATAGATATTTTCCCCAATAAGACATACAAATGGCCGACAGGTGCATGAAAAGACGTTCAACATAAGTAATCATTGGAGACATGCAAATCAAAACCACAATGAGCCATCACCTCACACCTGTTAGGAGGACTAACAGTTATCACAAGGACAAGAAATAACATGTTGGTAAGGATTAGGGTAAAGGAATCCTTGCGGACTGTGGTGAAATATGAATTGGTGCAGCCACTATGGGAAACCTATACAGTAACCAGCACTAATAACATTGAAGGCAAGCTAATATTTTCTTGTATGTAAGTTTGTACTCTGATATTGTGTTTTAAAGTTACTTAAAATAATTCTTTTCTTTATGTTTGTATAATCAACTTGATATACAGCTAAGTTTATTTATTATTTTTTTCAAGAAAAAAATATTTAAAAAAATATATATTTTATTGATTTTTTACAGAGAGGAAGGGAGAGAGATAGAGAGTTAGAAACATCTATGAGAGAGAAGACATCGACCAGCTGCCTCCTGCACACCCCCTACTGGGGATGTGCCCGCAACCAAGGTACATGCCCCTGACCGGAATCGAACCTGGGACCTTTCAGTCCGCAGGCCGACGCTCTATCCACTGAGCCAAACCGGTTTCAGCAGGGTTCCTTCTTTTTTTTATGGCAGTATAGTATTCCCTTGTGTAGATGTACCACAGTTTTCTAATCCACTCATCTGCTGATGGGCACTTAGGCTGTTTCCAAATCTTATACAGCTAGGTTTATTTGTCTTAGATTTTTTTCAATCAACTTTTAACTTTAGTACAGTCTTAGATTTACAAGAAAATTCTAAAGATAGTACAAAGAGTTCCCATCTATCCCACATCCCGTTTCCACTATAATTAAATCATATATTGATGTGGTGCATTTGTCACAATTAATGAACCCATATCGATACATTTCTGAAGTCCACACTTGATTCAAACTTCTTTGCTTTTTACCTAACATCCTGTTTCTGTTCTGGAACCCTCTGTAGGACAGCACAGTATGTTCAGTCACCATAGTTTCTCAGACTCCCCCTGGCTTTGATAACCTTGATAATTTTGAAAAGTACTGGTCAGCTATTTTGTAGAACATCCCTCAATTGCGATTTGTCTGACAGTCTTCTCATGCTGAGGGTGGGATTATGTGTTTTGGGGAGGAAGACTACAGAAGTGCCATTCTCATCACGTCGTATCAAGGACACATACTATCATCCTGACTTGTCACTGCTGACATTAACCTTGGTCGCCTGGCCAAGGTCAGGTGTGTCAGGTTTCTCTACAGTATACGTACTCCTTTCCCCTCCTTTCCGTACTGTACTCCTTGGAAGGAGTCACCGTGCAGCCCACCCTGAAGGAGTGGGGAGTTATGCTCCATCTCCTTGAGGGTGGACATCTACATAAATCACTTGGAATTCTTTTACATGAGTGATTTGTCTCTCCTCCGTTGATTGGTCAGTTGATTAAGTCAATTGTTTTGTGACACTATGAATGCGTAGATATTTATACTTTGGGTTGTAATCCAATTCTACTTTATTTTGTTGCTCAAATTGGTCCAGTTTTGGCCATTGGGGGTTCTTGAGTTGGCTTTTGTGTCCCTTTGATACAACCGCACGATTTTTTTGGAGCACTTGCTTGCTTTCTGGCACCACAAGATTCTCCAGGCTTAGCTTGTATATTCTCTGCCTCAGGTCTAGAACCCAACATCTCTGCAAGGGGCCTGGCTCCTTTCGTTGGACAATGGGTCTCAGTGTTGGGTATGCTGGTTGCTCTTGGGGTGTCATTCTTTCAGGCCCTCTCAGCTGACAGACCAAGGAAATAATGCTGACCTGTGAATGTGTACTAATTGTGTATGTATACTAACCTGTGTGTGTGAACTAACCTGTATGTGTACTAACCTGTGAATCTATACTAATCTGTGTGTGTACTAACCTGTGTATATTTACTAACCTGTGTGTGTGTGTACTAACCTGTGAATCTATATTAATCTGTGTGTGTGTACTAACCTGTGTATATGTACTAACCTGTGTGTGTGTACTAACTTGTGTGTGTGTACTAACCTGTGAATCTATATTAATCTGTGTGTGTGTACTAACCTGTGTATATGTACTAACCTGTGTGTGTGTATTAACCTGTGTGTGTGTACTAACCTGTGAATCTATACTTATCTGTGTGTGTGTACTAACCTGTGAATCTATGCTTATCTGTGTGTGTGTACTAACCTGTGTATATGTACTAACCTGTGTGTGTGTACTAACTTGTGTGTGTGTACTAACCTGTGTGTGTGTACTAACCTGTGTATGTATACTAACCTGTGTGTAGACTAATCTGTGTATGTGTACTAACCTGTGTTTGTGTATGAACCTGGGCATGCATACTAACTGTGTATGCGTACATATCTATAAATATTTTATGTATAATCAGCTGTGTCTATGTTGACCAACAGAATAGCTAATATTAAGCTAAATATGAGTTCATACTAATGTCGCCAACTTTAGTTCATTACCACACGGATCATGCTGGCTTCCTCCTCTTGCTCTTCTGTAACCTCCCATTCCAGCAGCCAGACACCCGGCTCCCAGCTATTTCCTTCATGGTTTCATTTCAGTAGCTACGTAGAGCTGTTGTAGTTTGTTTCCAACGTTTTGTTTTGGTTGACTTGTTTTGGAATTATATACAATACTGAGTCCCAAAAGTCAAAACCATAAAGCAAGGCACCTTCAGGGAGAGCGGCCTTATCCCAGTTGCCTCCCACTGATTTCTTCCCATCGGAGGTAACGATTTTCATCAGCGACTACTTTCTTTGTCCATTGTTTCCTTGAGAAAAGTCAGTGAATATATCGATAGCCACTTTCCTGCCTTTCTTACGCGAGTGATGGAATACGGCACACCTTCCTCTTCACTCCGCTTTGTGCACTGAACAATAGATCCTGGCGAGATGCAGGGAGCCTGTGGCACGCCTTCCTCAGTCCTGCACACGCTCTTCCACACGGAAGTACCCCCTTGCTCAGCTGGGCCTCAGTGATCGGCACTGGGGCTTTCCTCCAGCCGTTGCTGTTATGAATTATATTGCCAAGAATAGCTTTGAACATCCAGCACTGCAGACTTCTTTGCCAGTGTATCTTTAGGACGGAGTCCCAAAAGTGGGATTACTGGGTCAAAAGGAATGCACACGTAACATTGGGAGGCGCTGCCAAATTCCTTGCTACGAGAGGGAAAACATTTTGCATTCCCACCAGCAATGCAGGAGAGAGATCTCATTTCCCCAGTCTTGTCACCGGAATATGTTGTCATACTCTAAAATTTTTGTCTGACAGATGATAAAGAGTAACCCAGTGGGACTTTGCCTGTCTCTTATGATAATGAGGCCCGGCATCTTTCCATACATTTAAATGTCATTTACATTTCTTATTCTGCCGGCTGTCTGTGGATAGCTTTCTGTACTGAGGTTGGAGGGCCACCGCTCTGGTGCGTACAAGAGCAGCACGGAGCCCAGGCAGGCCTCATCCTGGAAGGGGCTGACGCAGGTGACTTGCCCGAAACAACAAATAGAGAAACACACGGCGCAAGTTCAAGTTTTAAAGTCCTTGCACAGGGATGACATGTCTGGGGAGTCCAGAGGGGCCGGATAACTGTGCAGGAGTCAGGGAAGGCCTCACAGGGGAGGAGTTAGAGCGGAGATTTGCAAGATGCCTGGGATGGCATAAGCAGAGAGGCGGGGGGCGGGGGGGGGGGCGGGGGCGGACGGACAGGGAGACAGGACCAAAGCAGGTTGGGAGCGAAGGAAACACGCATGTAGACAGAGGACGCAATGTCTTAGCCATTAGGTGACTCAGGAGTCAGACTGCTGGGTTCCAATCCCGGACACACCCTTGATGAGCGACTTCAGATTCTTCATCCGTAAAAGGTGGTAAGAATGATAATACCTACCTCAAGAGTTGTTGTGAGGATGAAATGATATAAACTTCCCCCCAACAGTACCTGGGTCACAAAACACTGAGGGCCACTGGACCGAAGGCGAATGTTCTATGTGGAACCGTGGGAGGTTTCGTTGGGAAATAGGCATGAGAGCGGGTCGTGGAGGGCATCAGGCTCTTGCTCAGGAGCTGAGATTTAGTCTAGAAGGCATCCCCAGCCCCACGTGGTGCACGTGAGTTCCACGAGAAACATCCTCACGGTCTGTGCCCCACACACTCTGCAGGGCAGGCGGCCCGGGCAACATCTACGCCTTCACCTTGGCCTTCAGAGCGGCTAGACAGCCAGCCCACCTGTACTCTTAGACTTTCCAGGCAGGAGTCAGACACCGGTCTGTGGGGCCCCCTAACCCTGGGGTCTCACGTCAAGCTCGCCAATGATCGCCCGAGGCCCCCTTCTCTTGACCTGAGGGGAAGGGGCAGCAGCGCTCCCCCCACCCTTGGGAGAAATGGGATTCCCAGCCAGGCCACACGTTGTCCTTCACACAGATCTCTCCATCCCCATTCTCAACTCCTACCTTAAAGATGTGGGCAGCGCTTCAGCGTCTGCCTGGCCGCTAACTGAAATGCTTGCATGGTGGTGTTTTGAAGAGATGGCCCTGTTGTCTTCCTGCCCTGGCAACACGGAGGCAGGAGAATCCAGTTTCAGCACCGACTGCCGTCTCTCCCCAGGACAGGGCCTGGCCCTCGGGATGAATGACTGGTGCTGGGGGAAGGTGGACTTAGCTGGAGTCGGCAGGATGGACTGGGATGAGGGAGAAGGAAGACTAGTTGGAGTCTGTAGAAGAAAAGAATTGGAGTAAGTTGGGGATATTGAGCTCGGAGGAGAGAAGACTTAGAAGGCGATAGCATTTCTCCCTAACATGGGTAAAGACAAGGACTGTCATGTAGGAAAGACGATTCATTTTACGGAAGAAGAATTAGGATGAATGAGTAAATTTTCAGGGAAACAGATTTGGGCTCCATATATGGCTATTCTAATATCTGAGCAATGAGTGTCCCACTGTTAGGAGTATGCAATTAGATATTGGATTACCCAGACTTCCCCATCTCGGGAAATGACATCCCTCTCCACCCATTACTTAAGCCAAAACCCAGGAGTCACCCTTGATTCCTCCCTTTCCTTTATCCCCATATCTGATTTTTTCAGCAAATCCTGTCATTTCTACCTCCAGATTATTTTCAAGATATATTTGTCTACTTGCCCTCACCCCACTGCCCTCACCCCGGCCAGGCCACCTCGTCTGTCAGCTGGACTCCTGCCACTGCCTCCTAATTGCTTTTTCTTTCATGAGCCTCACAATCCATTCTCCGTTCAGGAAGTAGCCAGAGTGATCTTACAGGAAAAAGCCAAACAAATCACATCCCTGCCTTGCTTAAAACCCTCCTAGGGCTTTACCTTGAACTTAGAGTCAAGCTCCAACCCCTCAGGCTAGCCTAGGAAGCCCCATATGGCTTGGCCATGGCTGCCTCTTCAGACCCATCTTTTAAAAAATGTTTTTATTGAGTTTTTAGGGAGAGAGGGAAGAAGGGAGGAGGAAAGGAAAAGAGGGGGGGGGGGGGAGAGAGAGAGAGAGAGAGAACCATCCATTGGCTGCCTCCTAAACACCCCCTACCAGGGATCGAGCCTACAACCCGGGCATGTACCCTGACCAGGAATTGAACCAGCGATCTCTTGGTGCATGAGATGATGTTCAACCAACTGAGCCATCCCAGCTGAGTCAGACTCATCTTTTATGGTTCCCCACTTAGCTCACTGCACTCACACCACACCAGCCTTGATTGGTTTCCCAAACGAGCCAGGTTCATTGCCAAGGGCCTTCACGCCAGATGTCTTCTGCCCGGCTCCCCTGGAGCTCACATGATTCTCTCCTTCAGTTCATCTGGGAGAACGGAAATGTCACTTTCTCAGAAGGGACTTCCCTGACCACTCGATTGGAAGAATTCCATCCCACCTCCTCCACCATCGCTTCCTACATTACAGTTTTGTTTTCTCTACCAGTTATCGCTGTCTAAAATGATGATACGTATTTACTTATTTATTGTCGACCTGCTTAACTATAACCACACTTTATGATGGCCCGAATCTTGCCTTCTTTGTCCAGCACTGTAGTCCCAATATATCTAATAGGGACTCAAATATTTGTTGAATGACTAAGTGACTGGATCATCTTGGGCAGGGACATTAAAGAGGCTTCCAGTCTAAGGAGGAAGGGGAGGCTAGACCTCTGAGGTCACTGCAAAGACTGCACCTTAGGTGGATGAGTTGATAGGAATGAAGAAGGAAATATCTGTGATGGCTACGAGGACAAAATGGGTGAGACACATGCATGAGAGGATAAGGGTGGGGCCCCGTAAAAATTAGCTCCACAGTTGAGAGCATGGTGGAGTCCAGCTAGAAACAAATAAATAAATATAATCGTTTCAGGGAGTGATGACTGGTAGAAGTTTAGAAACTGAAAAGTGATTTTTAAAAATTATGGTAAAATGAATGTTTTACCATCTTGACCATCATACAGTGTACAGCTCAGTGGATTCAGTACATTCACATTGTTGGGCAAACATCACCACATCCATTCACAGAGCTCTTTCCACCTCGCGAACTGAATCTCTGTACCCATCAACTGCTGACCCCCCATCCTCCCCTTCCCAGAGCCCCTGGCAACCGCCGTTATACTTTCTGTCTCTATGAATTTGACTATTCTAGATATCTAACATAGATGAAGTCATACAGTATTTGTCATTTTGTGGCTGGCTGATTTTATTCGGCACACTGTCCCCAAGGTTCATCCATGTTATAGCATGTGTCAGAACCTCCTGCCTGTTTAAGGCCCAATACTATTCCATTCTATGGATACATCACCTTTTAGTTATCCATTCATCCCTCAACGGGAAGCAGCTTGGGCTGCTGTGAATAATGCTGCTATGGACAAGGGTGTACAAATATTTCTTCGAGTCCCTGCTTTCAACTCTTTGGGGGGTCTATACTCAGAAGTGGGAATTGCTGGATCCTGTGGTAATTCTAGTTTTAATTTTTTTGAGAAACATGAAAAGATATCTTTATAAAAAGTTTCTGAGCTCTTCTTAGACATGGTGATTTAAGGTTGGAATGGGAGAGAAAGCTTGGGCTAAAGGTGTGTTTGGAAGTCATCTACCTCCACTCAGCCGGGAGGCCATGTTAGTTGGAACAGTTGATGGCAGGACAGTAGATGAGCTCCCTGACGAGGTGACTGGGCTGGGCAATGAGCCAGAGTGCGTGTCAGTCAGTGCCCATGGTGAGGGACTGAGGGAAGGAGAAAGCTGCAAAGATAAAGACTGTGGTGGTCAGAGAGGTAGGGAGAGAGGCATGGGCCGGCAGGGGCTAGCAAATTAAGAACACCGCACTGTCATGCTTGGCCCAGGCCGAGGGCCTTAGCACTTAAGGTCTCCTCGGCTTGGGGTGCTGACACCCACATCGCCCCTCGCTTCAGGTCTCTGCTCAGATGACCCCTCCCCGAGAGGCAGCAATAGCCATGTAATGTGCAGGCTGTGGACACGTGAAAATGCAGGGCAGGGCCCTGTTCCAAAAGCAGAGAGCAAAACTTTCCTTCCTTCCACGGTCTTTCTTGTCCACCATGGGGTATTTGATTGGCCACTGAATGTCATGCTCCTCTGGGCACAGGGACACTCCTGGGCTAACATTCATAGATGCCGCACCCTGACTCCCTGTGCCTGCGCCCAGCTCCCACTGGGCAGAGGGTGGCCGGAGTGGCATGGGTCCTGGGGGTGTGGGCAGCCGAGAACCCAATGGGGGTGGCAGGGGGTGGGGTCACATGAGAGCTCAGGCTTCAAGGCCACAACACATTGTCCCATCACTTAGGAATCACAACTCAAAAAATAGTATTAAAAAATTTTAAGATGGCGCCCAGCTGGCATGGCTCAGTGGTTGAACATCGATCTATAAACCAGGCAGTCACGGTTTGATTCCTGGTCAGGGCACCTGCCAGATTGTGGGCTCGATCCCCAGTGTGGGGCGTGCAGGAGGCAGCTGATCAATGATTCTCTCTCATCATTGATGTTTCTCTTTCTCTCTCCCTCTCCCTTCCTTTCTGAAATCAATAAAATAAAATAAAAAAAGAAAAGCTCACAGAATCAACCCACACATTTGGCCTTTCAGTCACACATTCCATTACCTCATAAAACCATCCTGCTTAAAAAAATAATAACAGTCACCGTGGCATATTTTGTTACAGTTGAGCTAAAGGAGGAGAATTTTTAAATGTTTCAGATCTAAAATATGTGGCATCTTTGCCAAGTCCTCATTTTCATCTTTCAAAAGGAGATTAAAAGCTGAAGTGCTTATCCAAGTGAGGAAATGGTAACAAGGGTGATCATATTATTTTCCATTTACTGAGCATCGACAGCACTTCAGCCGATAAGACAAGGGGAATATATCTCTGTCTGGTTTTTGTTGGATGGTGTCACCTTGGCCCATGGATCCCCTCATTCATTTCCCCGCTCCCACACTGCAGCCAGGGGTTCGGGTGAGACTCAAGCAGGCTCACCCTGCAGCAGTCCATTCACAGACCACCCCACCCACTGCATCTCCAGGATGGCACTCAGTCTAGATGGGACCAGAACTACTCACTCATGCTTCTGGCTCGCCGCTCACTCTATTGGGAGCTTTGGGAGAGAGAATCCATGCAACCTCCCACCTCCCAAGGTGCCCCTCCCTCACCGAGCTGACTCCTTTAGTTCTCAGCTTAATCATCACCTCCTCTGGGAAACCTTCCTCAGCACTCAGACCGGACCCTCCTCATGCTTTTCCATACCACCTGGACATCTCCATCGATTTCCACAATGTCATTGAATTACTTCACTGTCTTCCGTGCCAGGCTATAACCTCCATAAGGAAGGTGCTATCGATGGAATGGTTGTGTCGAAACCCTGCCCTCCCCCCCAATGGAATGGGAAAGGAGGCGGGACCTTTGGGAGGTCATGAGGTCGTAAGGGTGGAGCCCTCATGAATGGGATTAGTGCCCTTATAACAGAGACTCTGGAGAGCTCCCTTCAGCCATGCCAAGATACAAGGAGAAGATGGACAGCTATGAACCAGGAAGCTGCCCCATCCCCCTTCCCCAGGCACCAAATCAGCCAGCACCTTGATCTTAGACTTTTATCTCCAGAACCATGAGAAATGCACTTCTGCTGTTTATAAGCCGCCCAATCGATGGTGTTTTTCTTATAGCAGCCCGACTGGACTAAGACAGGAAGGTTGCCTCACTCATCATTACGTCGCCAGCACCTAGCCCACTGCCTCGCAAAGAGCAGGCGCTCAGTAAACATTTGACGGATGAACTTGGACCCTCCAGTGTCTGGTGGTGGCGCTTGATCTCTCTACAGATGCTTGTTGAATTACACTAGAAAAACGGTCTTTATCCCACCCACAATGACCTCCTTTATCAAATGAAAAGCGGCTGGAGATGAAGCCATATCCCAAAGAATGGTCCTTCCTCATGGAAGACGGGCCAGTAAGCCAGGAGGGAGAATAAAGAGCCAGACTGGGAGGCACGCCCAGCAGAGGCTGATCGGGCCAGGCCGCCTTCCTTTCTCTTCCTTGTATCCCGGGCCCTCCTTTCTCCGCCTCCAAGCACGGCCGGTTGTGCTCTGTATTCAAACCTATTATCCGAGGTTTTTATCCCGCCACATCATTATGTTCTGGCTTTTGGAACCATTTGACACGAAAAGTAATTAGAGGCAGACTTCTGAGAGCAAAGCCCAATTCCTTCATGGCTTCTCCGATCAGAATAAAGACTCCAGAGGTAAGGGTTCGAATGAGGCAGATGGTTGCAAATTGCGTTGTGAGGGAGGCGAGCCTCTCTCTCCCGGGCGGAATCAATAGGGGCGAGCGGGAAGCCAGACACAGATCCAGGCCTCGTGGGCAGTTCCAGGAGAAGCTGTCCCTTGGCTTGGCATGGTCATTCCCGCAGGTCTTTTCTGTTTTCATCTATCGATTCTCTATTTAGTGAGATGGCGCTGATCCATAATGAATGTCAGCGAGGCGCAGGGCGGAGGGCAAGGCTTTTCTGAAGCGCTGGGTAATGGCTCTAGTTTAGTTTCGTGTGTGTGCTGTTTTTTTGCTAAGTGGGTGTTGTCATGAGATCGAGGGTAGGGGCCCCTCAGGCCAAGTGCTACAGAGGTTGTTGTCACCCTTGTCCCTGGGTCTTATCTGCTGCCACCCCACCTTCCCTCACCTCGTCTTCCCCTTCGTCACCCCTTCCCTCGTGTGACGTGAATCCCAGAGTACCTTGTCAAGTGGCTTTGTGGAGAAACCACACTCTATGAAATGTGCTTTATGGCCTTAATACTGTTAACCGAACGGCATCCTTTACGCCGGTGTGTGTGTGTGTGGATTGTGTATGGATGAAATAATTTATTTCCATTGTTTCCATTTTATCCGGGTGCAATGAATTACTCTCCTCATTAAATGCAATTATGCCCTGTTTTTTTCCCTAAGACACATACCCAAATTTCCTGCCCTCGAAAAGGCTCATTTAACCGTTTCCCTCTGATGCAATATCCGGTGAGTGGAGCCCCCAGGAGGGGTCGAGGGCCTTGGAGGTGGTGGCTGGTGACGCGAGAGTGAACCCGAGCTCACAGCATCCCGTTACCAGCACGAGAGACTTCAGGAAACGTCCTTGGCCTTGTGTAGGCTACTCCTGAGGTGGGATGACAGGTGACAGCAGGGTCAGATGACAATAAGAAATAATATAACTCGGGTTGGAACAGATCCGAAGTGAAGAGCATTATGTAAAAAACATGGGATGCCGCCAAAACCGGTTTGGCTCAGTGGATAGAGCGTCGGCCTGCGGACTGAAAGGTCCCAGGTTCGATTCCGGTCAAGAGCATATACCTTGGTTGTGGGCACATCCCCAGTAGGAGGTGTGCAGGAGGCAGCTGGTCGATGTTTCTCTCTCATCGATGTTTCTAACTCTCTATCCCTCTCCCTTCCTCTCTGTAAAAAATCAATAAAAATATATATTTTTAAGAAGGTTGTTTTCTAAAAAAACAAAACAAAACAAAAAAAAAACATGTGATGCCGAGCCATGCAGAGGAATCAAGGCCAGGTCTCCTGCCCCCGTGACGGCTCGGGCTGCAGCACGTCCTTGATGACAGCCCAGACCCCATCTCACTGGTGAATGAACGGCAGGGATGCTCTTTACTCGCTGACAGCCCAAGGCTTAGGAGCGGAGCTGTCTCAGTCCACCCACGGTGACGCATCCTGGAGACAGGCAGGACATCTGGGGTGTGTGGCGTGGTACAAGCTTCCTTGCTTGTTCTCTCCCTCCTGCCCATCCCTGTAACTCAAACTGGGAGCCTGGTACCAAGGACGCCAGCAAACCTCTTCCCTCTACAACGAATTCCTTTATGAACCAGGCTGCAGCAGGTGCGCCACCGGCAGAGCTGGTGTGTGGGCAGACACCGACGGCATAGCCAACGCACAAAATGTGTCCAGTTCTATCTCTGCATGGCGTTCCCTCTTTGTCCTCTGCGCTCAGAGATGCCAGTGCTGCCAGCATTCATAGTATAAACGAGGAGCCAGGAGAGGAGCGGGGAGAGCAGCCATTCCATGCTCATCTCTCAACTGTCCAGGTATCACACTCACGGTCCCTCCCTGACACCTGTCCCATCCATTCCGGAAGGTGTTGGTTCATGCATGCTTTTCAGACATCAGTAGCTCTACCCGTCTATCCTGGTGACATTTTCCTACAGCCGTGGTCCCACATTGACAAACTGGCTCGTGGGTGGGTAGGGCCGAGTGATATTTATCTGCCGGTGAATGACCCTGATGTATGGTGTATGTACATCTCTGGGGAGCCTGGAACTCTGTCTCTCCATCAGTGATGGGGGCAGGGGGGCCACTTCACCATCTCTAAACTCCCCCAACGCTAACCATCCTGGGTCCCTGTGAATCTCTGCGAGGGCTGTGGCTGGGATTCGTTGGGAACAGAATGCTGCCTCCCGAAAGCTCCCCGGGAAAGAGGCCCTCGGTCACCTTGACAACAGACACAGACTAAACCGCACGCACGTCGCCGTCCCAGGCCTCCCCCCTCGGTGAGCTATGCGTGTTCGGAGGGCTTTCACGCTCAGGAATGTCACACCAGGATGGCAGTTGCAAGACAGTGGGATGGAAAGGCAGCTGCGTGGAGATCTGGGACTTACGGAATGACCGAGGTACAGATGTCTGTTGTAAACTTGAGCTCCCCCCTGAGACGACCGTGGCAGGAAGCAGCCTCCTTCCCTGGAATGGGCTTCCTGGTGGAACTGAGCCTTTGGGATCCTCCCGTGAAAGCGAGGGAAGTACACAGAGCGCCCCGCAGCTCCGAAGCGAAGACGATCATCCAACGCGATGGCATCTGAGAAGCTTCTGAGAAGGACGACCTGCGCTGAAGGAGGAGAAATAGGAGGAACATAATCATAGAAAGAGAGAAACCCTAGGCCAGGCACTTCCTACCAGCTCTCCCAGGCTCTCCTCCCTGGGAGGAAGGAATGGTCCTCATTTGGCTGAGGAAGAGACCAAGGTCACGGGAAGTGCAGTACCTCGCTCAGCCTCCCACAGCTACAAGGTGCCGCGGTGAACCCGGGACCCACCGTCTCTCTCCACTGCTCTCCGCTGTCTGTTTGATGACACCACGCACAGCCCTTTGGTCCGAGGGTCTGGGAAAACCCAGCTGCAGGTCAGGGCGTGTGGAGACTCATTGGAAGATTTGTATCCACTTTTGCTGTTCTTTAGAGTCCCTGATTCCTTATCCTGCTGGAGACAAACTAGTTCCTCTCAATGTAATTCTGAGAAGCCCTAGAAGAGGGCCCCACCCCCCCGCCCCCGGGGTTCAGTATCTGAGTAATGAAATGTCAGGGAAGGTCACCCACCAGAACTAAAGCACCTCCGTTTGCCCCACACGATTTTGGGACAAAGATTTGTTAAGCCTTGACTTCCACCCACAGTTCTTAAAAGAGGGCTTTCCCGTGGATATGTAATAATCTTCCTCTTCAAAGCACTTTACAAGTATGACCTAATGAAACCCCAGCAACACCCTTGATTACCTCCTCTTTATGGAGGTGGGAAAAGAGACGTGGAGAT
Source organism: Myotis yumanensis (assembly GCF_028538775.1). Classification (NCBI taxonomy): domain Eukaryota; kingdom Metazoa; phylum Chordata; class Mammalia; order Chiroptera; family Vespertilionidae; genus Myotis; species Myotis yumanensis. Next base: position 7,612,145 of record NW_027223768.1, read on the forward strand.
GAAGTGGAAAATGCCCTTGGCCATGATGGGATCAGCATTCCAAGAGAGGATTTGAATTTGACATTTCCCTGTCTCCATCTTCCATAAGAGCAGCTGACCGGCCTCCCACCCTGATGCCTTGGTGGAGGAATGAGATTTGGCCATCTCGTTCCTCACATTCCTTTAATAGCAGAGCTTTCTCAGAAGTGCCTGTCATTCCTCCAGCACTCTTTACTCTCCGTCCTGTATGGCCTCACGCCAGAACTTGATTCACTTCTTAAATCAGAGGAGTTTATTGGAGAAAGTGAGCAAAATGCCCACTTAGAGTTCCACTCCGCTCTCTAGCATCCCCCCCTTGGAGTCTATTCTTGGGCAAAGCATCGGTCAGGAATCCGGGGTGAGCCAGCGCTCTCTGGCCGTGTCCCCAAAGGCTGCTCCTTTCCAGGTGTCCAGGCAGAAAGCGAAGCAGTAATTCAGAGACAGAAGGGCCAGCAAGAACCCTCTGCACCACCGCCAGGGAGAACCTCACAGTCAATTTCCTCTTCAACACCATTTCCCATCTTCTTAATGTTGGAGGAATCACATGAAAGGGGAGATTTATGGGCAGCTGTTCCGGCCAGGTGAGATTCTTGCTGACAGGCAGTGGGCTGTTGTTAGTAGTCTGTGTTCTAAATTAGTGGAGAGAACCCGTCTCTGAGTTTATACCGGAGCCTGAGAAGGCTGGTGGGGTGAAGTGGGCACTGAAGGACCTACATTAGACAAACACTTGGCAGAGACTAAATAGCCTGAGCCCAACCGGCCTGGCTCAGTGGTTGAACGTTGACCTATGAACCAGAAGGTCAAGGTTCGATTCCCAGTCAGGGCACATGCTCAGGTTGCGGTCTTGATCCCCAGGGAGGGATGTGCAGGAGGCAGCCGGTTGATGATTCTCTCTCATTATTGATGTTTCTATCTCTCTCCATCTCTCCCTTCCTCTTTGAAATCAATAAAAATATATTTAAAAAAAATAACCTTAAAGGACCCCCTCCTTTAAGAATTTATTGTTCTTCCCTGGACTTGATAGCTTTGGTGTATTTCAAGTAGGATTATCATTGTGGCAATAAGAACCTTACATCAAAACCTAGTCCTGAAATGTGGTGGTGCTTGAAGGTTATGTGACTGACCCCTCCCCTGCCACCCCTTCCCCCGCCCCATCTAAATCAGAGTTTGCAGGCTCTGTAGACTAGCATAGGACTTGGTATAGAAGCCTGCATTTGAGTTTTGGCCCTGCTACCTACTAGTTAGGTGGCCAATTAACCTTGCTGAGCTATGGTTCCCTTATTCTCAAATGGGATAATAATAATAGTAATAATACTCACCTTACATTGTCATTGGGGAAAAATGCAAAATTTTCTCTGCAGTCTAAAATATTTATATAGATTTTCGTTATTAACAATAATAGCCAATGTTTACTGAGCTCTTACCATGTGCCAGACACCGTGTGTGAGGAGTGCTTTTATGTACATCCTCTCACGTATCCTCCCAATAACCCTATGAGAGAAGGACTGTAATTATATTTATCTTAGAGATGAGGAAACTGAGACCTAAAATTACCCAGGATTCAAGGCCAGGCTTGTTAGATCTACGGGCTGGACCACCACACGATATGATCTTTAATCTCCAATCGCCGGCTGGACATTTCTCTTCGGATAGCCTGCCGTTCTCTTCAATGTAACCAGTCTCAAATGACATTCGCTTTCCTCTCTCAAATCATAGTCTTCCCACTGACCTTCCTACTTGTCAAACTTATCATGTTTAGCCACACTATTTCTCTTGTCCCAAATCTGTAAGACTAGACCCCTCCTTGGCCTGTGTTTATTAGCGCACATTACTAGTTAATTTTTCATAGATAATGTGTATATCTTATCGCGTCTTTTTGATGGGAGGGGGTGGATAGAAAACATGCTTTGTGTTTCTCTACCTCCCACACAGCACCGAGTGAGTAGCTACTGTGAGCTAAGTGCTGCAAGGCATACTGGGAACACAGAGAGGAGCCAGATACGTTAAGGAGCTCACAGGCTCATAGTGTAGATCGATATATAAACAAACCATCATGACTGGGTAGGAAACGATCTAGAAGCAGCGGTTCTCAATCTGTGGGTTGCGACCCCTTTGGCGGTCGAACGACCCTTTCACAGGGGTCGCCTAAAACCATCCTGCATATCAGATATTTACATTCCGATTCATAACAGTAGCAACATTACAGTTATGAAGTAGCAACGAAAATAATTTTATGGCTGGGTCACAACATGAAGAGCTGTATTTAAAAGGCCAGAAGGTTGAGAACCACTGATCTAGAGTAAAGCTATGCCACAAGGATTCTGGGATTCACAGAAGAGCGCTGACAACTACCTGGAGGAATCAGGGGAGGCCTCCAAGTGACCCTTGAGCTGACTCTTGAAGGATGGGTAGAAAATGGAAGCTCCATTAGCTGAGGGGGGCTTTTGAGGAACCGAGAGCAGAGAACATCACGTTCAGGGGCCCAGAGGCATATGCGGGATGTGGGAGGCCAAGTGAGGGGAGAGAGCAGCATATGTGGGAAAGAACCCCAGGGGAGGAGGCTGGAGAGGTAGGACCTTGTCATGCAAAGAAGATGAGAATGGATCCTACAAGACAGGTAGGAGCATGGGAGGTGTGTGAGCAAGCAAGTGACACGGTGAAATCTGTATTTTAGAAGATTAACTCTGGCAGCAGCACATGAATAAATCGCAGTTGGAGACACCCCAGGGAGAAGCACCGAGAGGTTCTGAGGGCCCGAACAAAGGCCAGGATAAGGACCAGGAGAAAGGCCAGGACGAGCGGTGGCCTGTTGATTGGAGGTGTGGTAACGGACTCGGTAGACCATTGGATGTGGTGAGTGAGGGAGAGAATGAGCCATCACTTTGAGAGACGAGAGCAAGGAGGAGGATGCAGAGCTCAGAAGTAAGTCATTGGCTGTTGTTGCTCTTGTAGCCATTCCTGTTGTTTGGGTGGGGCAGGTAATGAGATTCAAGGGAGATGGTTTAAGTTAAAGGCACTTGCAGGGCACCCTCAAGAAGTGGAGCAGCAGGTAGATAGTTCTATTGCTACCTCCGTGCCTGGCATAACGTTTGTGGAGAAAAGAAATGAGGGTCATACAGTAGGCATGAAGCCAGCGCGAATGGATTAAATGCCCATGTAAGACCATGGCCTTATTTTCAAAGGCAAACAATGCAATATGGACGGGTGCTTCTGGCGATGTGAGATGGCAGCAGACACACGGAGGGTCCCCGGGCAGGTCGGTGCGTGGCCTGGTTGGCACCGACACTGCCTTCTCTGACAGATGTCACGGGAGGGACAGCATGAACGGGAGCCTCAGACTGCCGTTCCCGGAGGTGACATTGATGTATGGCCACATGAACACTGCACATGGCCTGTGAGATTTCCTTGGAAGGCACTGAAAACGATGGATTTCACGGCTAAGAAGCATACACGTCACAGGAATATTTAAAACGAGGCATGGATGGTTAGTACATGTGGGGGTTTTCCTACCTAAGAAATATGAAATATATCCTGACAAATTGTAACCTGTTCCATCTGTATAATCCTATTCCAATCCCTCATGAATAACATTCTCAATTAATCCCAGGAAACTGGGGATGAGCAGGGGGAAAGGATGGAGGGAGAAAAAAAGAGAGATACCCTGACCGGTGTGGCTCAGTGGTTGAGCGTTGACCTATGAACCAGGAGGTCATGGCTCAATTCCCGGTCAGGACACATGTCCAGGTTGAGGGCTCAATCCCCAGTGGGGGGTGGGGGGGGGGGGGTGGGGGCTGTGTGCAGGAAGCCCCCGATCAATGATTCTCATCATTGATGCTTCTATCTATCTTTCTCTCTCTTCTTTCCTCTCTGAAATCTAAAAAAATAAATAAATAGTAATAATAAAGAAGAGAGAGAGAAACAAAAGCCCAATAAACAGAGACTTGAGAAACGGCCTGATCCACCTCGCAGATTCAGGCCTTTCAGCTTAAGCCAGGAGCTATGAGTGATGCCTGGGGACACACTGTGGAGTTTTGAATATTAGTGGACATGTTTCAGCAACGCAGCACAAAGCCATTCATTTCCTTGGCATTTTCGGGACTTCCCTGAGGTTAAGCATTCCCAGTATGTCCAAGTTAATAGAAAAATTGCAAGACAAGAATATCGCACGCCTGCATAACTCTAGTTAAAGACTCGGTATTTGGCGATATTGATAAAAGGTAGAGACTCCATTCCCACAGGTCCGACAAATGCTATTTAAAAGATGATAATGGGTCTTTTTCACTTGAATTGCTTTTTCTATAACTGGCTTCTAATCGCGGTAGCAGTATCAGGGTCCGGGGCACATTTGGACTCGTGCTATGAATGGCATTCAGTGTGGCTGTGTGCGTTTACCGTCCCTGGGGGTTCAGAAAGGGAGAAGCAACACGCACTTAACGTGCAGTGGGCACTCAGTGGATGATTTGAATTGATTGCAAGCGTGGGATTCAGTTTCTCGGGAAATGCTTGTTTTGCTTCCGATTATTGTAAGGCTTCTCCTCCCCCATTCTTCTCCTAAGACCAGAATTATAGGCTCCAGATCGATGGTCTCGCCTAGCAGGATTACCCATTCTATAGATGACAAATCTATAGATAAGGGATGTGTTCTTCGTACTCACTTTATTGCAAGTGACGGGACACCTAATACAAATTGACTGAAGCAAAAAGGGGATTTATTGGCGTCTGCAAATGAAATGTCCCGGGGGTAAGCAGCATTGCAGATGTGGCTGGATTCAGATCGCGCCATGGCCCGCTTTAGACGGCCACCATTGCACAGGCAGAAATGATCTCAGCGGCCCTCGGCGTCCAGCAGAGCTGAAGCGCCTGCCTCAGTCCCAGGAGCTGGCGGCATATGCTTGGCCCCAATGGGGTCACGTGCCAATCTCTGTGGCTGGAACAGCGCAGCGTGGTTGGCTTAACTAGGTCACATGCCTGACCCAGGGGGCCAGCGTGGGAGCCAGCATCTCACTCCAAGCACAGCGGCTGTGAGCAGGAGGGGAGCTGCCTCGATGCAGACCTGGGGTGCAATGCCATAAGAGGGATGGGGTTGGGGGGGGGGTGGACAGTAGTGGCCTTGCTACCATTTGTAGTACTTAAATTAAAATTTAACAAACGACCTTTGAATCCCGCTAGGGGGAGTCCCCCCCCCCCCCCTTCAAGGGGAGTCCCCAATGGAAAAAAGGATAGTTTGTGACTGTTTGAGGAAAGCTAAATGAAGCCCAAGCGTTTACCCCATTTGCGTCTGTTCTCTGCCCTTCCTTCTCCTCTGTTACCACCAGCGTCAACTCCCTGCAGTGGCTCCTTCAGGACAAAGGAGTGCCCGTGAGGACGGTGTTGGACGCTCAGCCCTGGCCCTGAATGGGAAACATTGTTACTTGTGTCTCCAGCTCCCCACCCACAATCCTGACCATTCGGGTGTTGCCTTAACCTAAGAACACAGCCCCTTTCCGACGCTGCTTGCGTGTTCGGTTTGGGGAAGTTGCCAAGTATTGACAGTTGTTTATTGTGGCCCTGGATGTTGGGCCCGAACCGCCTGGAAGTCAGAGGCCTTGGTTTCATCTCTCTGCGCTGAACGCATCCGTTTCTCTTGTGTCTCATCATTCATTCTCCACGCACTTCTGGCCGCACACACGGATTACGCAGCCACGTTCCTCCACCGTGTCCCCCAGATTTTGCTTGGCCACTTGGTTACAGCCATTTGCCAGGTGAAAACCTGTGTTCTTCCCAAACTCCTGGAGATGCCGATGTAATCGTGCAAGTTGCCTGTGGGGAGGAAGAGCTGGAGCGCAGCACACGGCGTGGGTCCGGAGTTCTGCCCGGGGCGGGCCGTGACCTTGCTGAGCCGGCCTCCCTCCTGCACGCAGAGAGTCTCGCTCGGTTCAGGTGAAGGTTGTGTGACAAACGGATGGAGGTCTATGGCACACACGTGTCTCTCCCGGGCCCCACAGTCCACACGCCAAGTCCCGTGGCGTGCCGTTCCTCCTTGGGACTTGCCTTCCCCTGGACTTCAAAGCCATAAACGGAATCGGGGAGGGGCCGTGGGAGGGCGATGGCTCCCTCAGTCCTCACAGAATACGCGTTGTGGCTAATGGGCTTGGCTGCTTCCTAATTGAGCTCTGGGACCCCGTCCCAGTTAAATGACTCCCGCAGCGAGCGCTTTCAGATCGCTGCAACTACTGCTCGAGAGGCGTCAAACCTAGTTCTCGCTTCCCCCGGCTCTCAGGAGATATGCCTTGTTTCTCAGCAAAATAGCTGCTGAGCCCAGCATATCTGGCCGGAAGGGTATAAATAATCTTCTCTCTATGCCAGCGCCGTCCCATCAAACAGCGTAATTGAAGCGCAGAGATTTAGAGTGATTGCCCTCCAACACGTCTTGATAATGGAATTAGTCCAATAGCACCAATAGGTACAGATGATGATTAGAATGTAATGAGGGATGAGAAATGCTCTTCTGGAATTAAGTCAATTTCTCCCATAAACATTAAGGAAAAGTCACAGCAATATCAAGTCAATTGAGTCTTTGTCCTTCTGTGCTCTGTTCCCGTGGCCCCACCTCCACCTCCGGGAACCTTGGCTTCCATTCTTCCAGCTTTCCTCCAACACATCTGGAGCATCACCCAGATGTTCAATTAGGATTTTAAAAAACGAGGCCCCACAGATATTGGGTGTGTGTGTGTGTGTGTGTGTGTGCTGTTGCCCAGCCATATATATATATACATACACACACACACACACATATATGTGTATATATATATATATATATATATTTTTTTTTTTTTGGCAAAGAGCAGCAAAGAAGTGACAGCATGTGTCCGACAGGTGTTCCCACATCTGCCTTTTCAGAGGGGTTGATGTAGTGGAAGGGAAGGCTGTGCTTGGCTGATGTTGAAGAAGAGCACATGTATTTGATGGTGTTCAGTGGAGCATGATTTGCATAGCCTGTAATTTGTATAGAACCATCACACCGAAAACCCAGGGCTTTCTGATGGTGAATGAGTCTGACTTCTATCTATTTCTAGAAACTAAAACATTCTGTAACAACTGGAAGGCTTACTTGATCATTTGTAGGAAGTACAATATAGGTAGGTGAGGGTCTTTTTTTTTTTTTTAAGAGAGAGGAAGGGAGAGGGATAGAGAGATAGAAACATGGATGAGAAACATCATCCATTGGCTGCCTCCTGCAAGCCCCCTACTGGAGATGGAGCCTGCAACCTGGGGATGTGCCCTGACTGGGGATCATAACAGTGACCTCTTGGTTCATGGGTCAACGCTCAACCAATGAGCCACACCTGCTGGGCTTTCCTTTTTAAACTAAACCTCTGGACAAATAAATGATGATTTTAAAAGCATAATGCACTAATTTTTTTTTTCTAATTCTGCCCTAAAGATATACACTTATCATCTGCCTCGATTTCCAAGATCTCAGTTCATATTTATGTGTGTAATATTTGCTGTTCGTCAAAGTGGGAGACATCCTGGAAAAATCGATTACTTAATGAGGTTCGATGTTCAGATTTGTGGTGGTTTGCTTCGAAGCAGAATGTCAATTCGGAGGCACGTTTAAAATGGAACCGTAGGCTGATGTAAGTCAACAGCCACGTGGGTGAGACAAAGGGATGGGAAGAATGTCTCCAAAGAAGACAGGACAGAGAGTCTGTTTCACGATGAAGCTTCTTGCTTTGACTCAAGGACACAGTGAAGGTCCACGGTGGGAAGAAGGCTTTGATTTTGTTTTTGATGTCATATCCAGCCTTTGAAGTGCTTCTCAGAAGCAGAAATAGGGAGGAAGGTATCTGGAATTCCATTCCACTAGGCTTTGGAAGGCATGGAATGTTTATAAGATGATCCAAGAATTTGTAGATGAAACAGACACAATCTTTGGCCTCAAGAAATGAACTGCCCCATGTGGTAGATCAGCATCTCCCAAATATGAGGGAAATGTGCTGTAAGTTTGGAACTTGATCCAGGGGGTGGTTGTGCAACACTGTAAATGTACTGAATGCCCGGGAATTGTACACTCCGCAATGGTTAATTTTATGTTATGTGAATTTTGCCTTATTTTTTAAAAAAGCACAGCGAAGAGTTCAGCCGGCATCATGGCTCAGTGGTTGAGCGTCAACCTATGAACCAGGAGGTCACAGTTCGATTCCCGGTCAGGGCACATGCCCAGGTTGCAGGCTCGATCCCCAATAGGGGGCTTGCAGGAGGCAGCCGATCAATGATTCTCTCTCATCATTGATGTTTCTCTGTCTCTCTCTCCCTCTCCTGTCCTCCCTCATGGTGAAGAGGCACACAAGGAGGAACCCCGTGTCCTTGGGAATGTTTGCCCACCATCGGGAGAAAAGGAGGCTAATGCTTGGCAAAGAAGGGGCACTTGGGGGCCTGCAATACCCGTGTGTCTGAGCTCTTTCGTTTTACTAGTGGGCACCTGGTATTTTGGAGATGTTGCCGTTCTCTGGCCATTCTGGGTTAGGTCACAGTCCTGGGAAGAGTGTTATACTGGAAGGGATTTGCCTACCTGGTGAGAGCTGGGCTCATCTGACAGGCCGTGCCCTGGAGGAAAGAGCATTAGATTAGAAAACCAGCTCTCCGCCTACTCACGGTGAGGCCCTGGGCCACTCAAGTTCATTACTTCTGTGACATTCTGCTTCCTCCCTAGCAAATTTGGCATCAGAAAACAGCCTCCTCAGGCTTTAGATGAGATGACTGCCACATATGCAGAGTGTCTTGCCCAGAGGAGACACGAATCCATGTTAAAAGCCTCCCTTCCTTTCCCATCTCCCAGCCCCTCACCGCACCCCTCGGCCTTGACTTGACCTTCTCATCATAGAAGTCGTTTCCTATGATGAAGCAACAACACTGGCCTGAGAGATGACCTTCATTTGGTTCCAAGCACACGGTGCTGGCGTGAGGCCTTAGAAGGAAATGGAGGTCTGTGGGTCTGGGGTCCAAGGAAGAAAGACCCTCCTTTTCTTAATTTAGCAGCAAGGAATGTGGGGGGCATAGTCATAGAACTCAAGAACGTTCGGATTGGCTCCTAAAGATCATTTTCTCCCACCCTCTCTTCTTATAGCTGAGGAGGAGGGGGGATCCTGTCAGCCATGCCTCCTCAGCAGCCCTCCAGTTGGTTTCAGTGAGGGAACGTGCTGATGCTCTTCATTTGCCCCTTCAGATCCACTCTCCCTCCTGCCCACTCTCCTCCCTGGTCGGGGGGTGGGGGATGGGAGGGGCTCACCTGGAAGGAGCACATCCGTGGGCTCCCTTGCCCTCTGGTTTCTAGTTGCGTTTGACTAATGGGAAGCATCAGAAGTGGATCAAAGGGCAGGAGGGTGTGAGGTCAGGATATTTCTATCCTGGGGTCCCTCCTTGCCAGGCCACCACAGGTTACACATGACCCTAGCCAATGGTCAGAGCTTCTGCGGGGCAGCCCTGTCCAGCACAGCCCTTCCCTGTGGGTCTGATCCATGCTCCCTCCCTTGCCAGTTCATGCCTCGGTTAGAATACAGAAGCAGCTCCCAATGTGGCCCCTCCTGGTTCCTTGTTAGTTTCCCTAAGCCCTGCCCACCTTTGTCAGTCAGCCCACGTTCCTCAGGCACACGGCTTGAATATGTCACCTGCAGAGACCCTGCCTCATAGAAGGAGGGACTCTGTTTCCCTAACTTGGCATTTTCTTGAGGGAGGACTTCCACTGGATGGTGCAAACAAAATCCCGCCCACTGTCTGTCTGTCTTAGCTGCCCAAGAGCTAAGAATATTTTTATTGATTTCAGAGAGGAAGGGAGAAGGGGGAGAGACATAGAAACATCAATGATGAGAAAGAATCGTTAATCGGCTGCCTCCTGCACGTTCCACGTTGGGGATCAAGCCTGCAACCCGGGCATGTGCCCTGACTGGGAATCGAAGCATGACCTCCTGGTTCATAGGTCGACTGCTCAACCACTGAGCCACGCCAGCCAGGCAAGCTAAGAATATTTTTTAGGATTTTAAAAAATGCTTGAAAATAAATCAGAAGAAGAATATTTTGTGACACATGAAAATTCAAATTTCAGACTCCACAAATGAACTTTTATTGGGACACAGCCATGCCCATTATGTATGGAGCTGCTTTCACACGGTCGTGGCAGAATCGAGTAGTTGCAGCAGAGACCCAATGTCCTGCAAAGTGTGACATGTTTACTCTCTGATCCTTTACAGAAAAAGGTCATGACCCCTGACCTAGATATCGCTCCTGGCCTTTTCCTTCACCCTTGGTCAATTTTGACCAAGAACTGTAAGGCACACAATGCTTTGTTTTGGGGTTCTTTAGGAACTGCAATTTGGGAACACAGATCTAGGTAGAAATTCCAACCTCAATCCAAGCGGGGGAAGAAAGGGACAAAGCTTATTAAGACAGAAAAAAGGGGAGCTTCCAAGTGGAATACACAAGATGTTTTGAAAGCGCTGTGATTAGTGCTGGCCAGCTGACGGATACTGTGCTATGCATGATTAATTGCGTATGTCTGTTGCTAGGTGAAAGTTTTATTTTTTAATAGAAAGTTCAGCAATGCAGAGCTAGTTCCAGGAACTGTATCAGGACGGAGCCATTGTGGTTTAGTCCTGTTCCCGAGTTCAGTTTCATATGGACGGGGCGTATTAGCTCAGCTTCCTAGAGGCATCCTGGCTCCATTTTTTATTTCTCTCGTGACAATGCCAACTCCATTTTGCTGTTTTGCCTTTACACTCCTCCTTTCCTCTCTGTCCTAGACCAAAGGGATGGCACCCACTCTTTTGATCCAGACTTGCTCTTGGCAGGCATGTTCCAAGGCCTTGGCTGAGAGAGAGAGAGAATAGCAGGTTTCAGAGAGTTTGAGAAGGCAGATTTAAAGCACTTTCTCTAATGGGCTATCTCTGTTTGACCCATGTGTCCATCTCTCAGTTGATTCTGAGCTCAGGAGGAAAGAGAGTATGATTTATTGACTCCCCGGAACCCGTAGCAATTTCTTTCTCCTCAGTCTCCCCATCTTAGTGTCTTCATTAGAAACCTTGTCATCTCTCATCTGAGTCACTAAAACATCCTCCTATCTTGCCTCCCTGCCTCCAGCATCACCTCGGTCCTAGCCAATGTCATCTTTCCAAAATACAAATCCGACCTTATTTCTCCTCTCCTGTGATGATTGATGTTATACCTGTCTCCGCCTACACCCTGGACAGTGCCTTTCTACACAGATTCTAGACTTGGGCATGTGACTTGCTTTGGCCAAGGGGATAATAACAAACTTGACACAAAGACTAAAAACCATCACTTGCCTGTTGCCTCCTTTCTTGGACTCCTCCTGGTGCCACAGAACATGCCCAGAGTAGCTGGCTGTGGAGAAAAGCCAAGTTGTCCCAGACAAAGCCATCCTAGATGAGCCAGGCCCCAGCCAACCTGCTAACTGACCACAAATGCATAGCAAGACCAGCCCAGAGCAGCAGAACTGCCTAGCCAACCAGTAGACTTGTGAGGAAATAATTAAAAGTTGTTTTATGTCTCTAAGCTTTGGGGTACTTTGTTATTCAGCAATAGCTAACTAATACACCCTCTTAAAGCTCTTCAGTGCCTCTAACTGCCTCTTCAACAAAGCCCTAACTCCTTCACTTAGTAACACATAAGGCTTTTCATCGTCTTCCTGAGCCCCGTACGTTTCGGCTAACCAGCCCACTCTTGTGATGTGCAACTAGCACTGTAGAAGCTGGCTCCCTACACCCTTGCTGCGTCACCAGCGAGTTCCGCAGCGTGGCGCCTGGTTTTCTCTCTCCTGGCAAGTTGCTGGTCTCCTCTGCTCTGGCTGCCCCTGAGTTGCCCTTGGCTTCCCTCTTTGATTATAACTTTAAGTCAGCATTTTCCAAACGTTGAGTTGCGACCCATTGGGTCACGACTAGCTTTTTTAGATGAAATTAAAAAAAAAAAATTAGTACAGCATAAAATAGAAAATATCAGAGTGAATCATATAATAAGAGTAAAATTTCAATGTATATGTGCTGGTTTGCCATGTAAAATATTTTGTTTTCCGGTGAGATGTAGTCGAAACGTGTGAAAACACACTGTTTTAGACCCTCTCTCCTTCTGGCTACTCTGAGTCAGTAACACCCCAAGTCTCCCTGGTCCTCACGCCCCACCCCAGAGGGGCCCTCACAGGCGTCTTTCCCCAATTCTCATTCGACCTCATCCACCTCTCCACCCGCAGTGCTCCCACCCCCAAGAAGCTCCCATCACCCCGAAGCCCCAGCTGCACCTTTGAAATTTGTTTTTCCCTCCACCAATAACAACCTCTCCTTCCTCATTCATCTGGAAAATTCCCATGTGTTCGGGGGGCCGTGTGTCCTGCATTGTTGCACCTTTAATATCCTCAAATGGCACATTCTCAGGGCGGCCTCTCTATCCCCTCCCCTGCCCCCAATTCCATTCCCACTTGCGATTTGTCAAAGCTTCTAAGTGTGTTGTTTTTAACACTTAACTTCTGCTTCCCTGGAGAGTCCCTTGTGTTCCTACCTGCTCCCACTGCCCCGTGCATGCAGCTGTCGTAGCCCCGAACAGTCACTGGATTATAATCGTTGGATCTGTGTGTATATTTTCCGCACAAAATGGAGCCCCTGAGGTCCAGGCCTGAGTCTTGCTTATCTTCCTACCACCGGCACCCGGAGAGGGCCTGGCAGCGATAGGAGTTGGCACTCAACTTGAGTTGAAAGTGTCCCCTGGGTATATTTTGGGGGCGCACAGGAGACCCATGGGGATGAGCTACAGGTGGGCTCAGTGGGAAGGTGATGGCCCAAGGCAGCCATTTTCAGAGGGCACGTAGACGAAAAGGGGGAGCCGGCAGCCGGGTCCCCTGAGGACTCCAGCCGCCATGGTCCCTGGAACTTGGAAAACGAAGTGAAATGAAAAAGCCCAAACCCACACAGTGTGAAGAAGCAGGGAGACACACGCAGCCTCTTCTGGAAAGTTCAGACGGAGGAGGTGAATGAAGGAGCACAGCAGCCATCAGAGATGAGAAACCCCATGAAAGGCATAGAAATGCCAGGGCTGCGAGGCACAGGCCGATTCCAGGCCTGGGGAGGGAGGGAGATCAGAGCGGAAGCCCAGACGGATGCGAAGAGGGGCGTGCGAGGAGCCTGGCCGTCAGAAGAGACCCATTTCTCACGCATCATAAAGGAGCAGAGTGAACAGGAAGTAAGGGGAGCGCCGAGAGGCCCGGGAACACTTTAGTCCCCAGCAAGTACACTCTGTAGGAAATGCAAATGAATTCCTTGTTGCGCTGCGTCGGCACAGGTACTGTTGTGGGATTTTCCCTGCGTACCTCTTGTCCCAGATACCAGGTTTCCAATAGAGGCCTCTTGTGTGGCCACCAGCAGTTAGTTACAGGTGCAAGGAAAGGTTGCCCAGCACCGAAGGGGGAAGCCAGCACAGGAGGCTGGGAAAATGCCCCCCTAAGTTATGCAAGTCATAGAAGGGGAATTACTAGTAATTTCTGCAGGCGGGGGTGTTTATAAACAATTCCAGGGCCTAGCACAGTGCCTGGCACACGCGTAGGAGGGGACAGCTGACGAGGAATCAATAAATCATCTTGTAGTGCTTTCACCCTTTATAAAAAATACATATGTTTATTGATTTCAGAGAGGAATGGTTAGGGAGAGAGAGATAGAAGCATCAATGATGAGAGAGATTAATTGGCTGCCTCCTGCGTGACCCCCACTGGGGATCGAGCCTGCAACCTGGGTGTATGCCCTTGACCTGGAATTGACCTGTGACCTCCTGGTTCATAGGTCGACGTTCAACCACTGAGCCCCACCGATCAGGCCGCTTTCTCCCTTTCTAAAGCAACCAAACCCTGTTCGTTTGTAAGAATAGCACGTACCTGGAAAGGCCAGGGTGTCTTTCGAAGGCTGTACTAACCTGGCAAGGAGGGGCAGGGAGCGGGAAGTGAGGAGGGGGAGGCGTTGAGAAGTTTCGAGAAGGAGAAAAAGGCCATCTCAGGTCAGTTTCAAGGAGACAATTTCCCGGATGAGTGAATCTCCCAACGACTCCCTCCATCAGATTCGGAGGAAGAGGAAGCAGGCGGGCGGCTTGGACTCGGAATTCGCAATGAGGTGTCTCAGAGAACATGAGCTCGCTGTCAGCTTCCTGCAGCCGAGCCGCTTCCCGCTTTGCTAATGGCTCGTAGCATTAGCTCGGGAAACGTGGGGATCGGAACCAGATGATGACTCAATTACCTCCTCGAGATAAAGTGCCCCCGCTCCAGGCAGGCGTCCGGAAACGCCGGCGACAGAAAGACGCTGTCAAGTGACTTCTGAAAGGCGGGTGGAGCCAACCTCCTGATGTCAGCTAGAGCGCTGGGGTCACAAGGGATTCCCGCCCACCGCCACCCCCACTCTGCTGTGGATGAAGAGAGAGACGAATGCTTCAGGTTTAGTGAAGCTGTGAGTGGCCAGTGTATCTTTTCACCCTCATTTGTCTGCCAGTGTCTACTCATTTACTCCACACCTGTTTGCTGGGCACTTACTATGTGCCAGGCCCTGTACGGGACGGAGAGGACACAGTGGCGAAGAAGACATAAGTGGTGCTGCCTTCAGGCAATCACAAGGGGATGAAAAATGCAGGAAGAGGGAGACTACAGCGTGTTCCAGACACACAAGCAAGGGGCGTCTACCCTGACTTTGGGATCCTCTAGGTCTCACCAGCCGCTCTCCAGCCAGATTGGCTGCCTCCCGGTTCCCTGCATGTGTCCTACATATTCTTGACGCCACCCAGCCTACTCGGGCCTTATTAATCTCTAAGGCCCATCTTCCGTGTCAAATTCCTCCTGAAGAGATTTCCAGCGAAGAGGGCTGTGAATGAGCACTTTTGGGTCCGCACCCTGTTCCGGGGCTCCAAGCACACACTATGGTAGACAAAAATAATTGTTACAGAAACCCACACACAAATGGGCATGCTCAGAGACAAAACAGATCTCTGTATGGACCCCAAACGAAAGGAAATGCCGTGAGCGAGGCTGACGCCATGGGCGGCGGGTGTGGAGGCAGCACGGCTGTGCATGTTCGTGTTCGGGGTGGTAACAGGGACCCGGCGTGTCCCGTGAGAGGCAGGGGGAGGGGCAGTGTCAGGGAGTGAGAGCCGTCCTTCGGTGGGCGCCTGCCCCCGTGAAAGAAGGAAGACAACAGGATGCACGAGGCCCCTGCCTGGGGCAGTGGGGCCTACAAGCTGAGTACCTGGAGAGGTGGGAACTAAGGAATTTCTCCCTGAAGCAGGAGCATGGGCCAGCAGCCCACTGGGCTGATAACTGGCTCTTCTCAAGGTCAGTGGAACAGGAAGCTCTGAACTGGAAAGAGAGAGAGAGAGAGAGAGAGAGAAGGGAAGGGAAGGGAAGGGAAGGGAAGGGAAGGGAAGGGAAGGGAAGGGAAGGGAAGGGAAACGAGAAGAGAGAGAAAAGGAGGAGGGGGAGAAAATGAAGAAGAAAAAAGACTGGGTCAGAATAAAGCAACCACAGCCTTGCCAGAGCTGGGGGAACAAAGGGAGGGAAACAATGAAACCGCCTCCCATCCTGTGCCTTCAACCCCACATTCTACAGCACATGGAGGAACGGGAGATGAAAGAGATCAATAGCTGGGCGATATATTTGCTCCAGATGAAATAACAATATGAAGATGTCTTTAAAGTAGTCACGGTCAAGATCCTCAAAGAGATAAAGGAAGGAATAGCATGCATAAAAAACCAGGACAAGAAATTCTAAAACAAAATCAGTGAAACAGAAACAGGTGGATATAAAAATAACTAATTGGAAATCCTGGGTGGAAGGGAAATAAAATCATTGAAATGAAAAGCACAATGAATAGGCTGTAACCTAGACTGGACCTGTGTGAGCAGCTCAGTCAAGAACTGGGAAATGGTCCTGAGAACCTGAGCCCGAAGGCAGCATAGAATGAGGAAGAGAGTATTAAACTATAACGCAGCAACTAGAAAACGTGGAGAAAAGATGGGGTGGCTCTAACAGGAACTCCCGAAAAAGGGAATGAGAAGGCAGCAGAGAAGATGCATTGGCGGAGACCATGGCTGGTCATTTTCGGGACTCCAAGGTAGATAAATGTGTTCAACTAGTGCCGAATGGAGACTTGCTTTTATTGCCTTTTGTGAGCTAGCTCCTTCCTACCTCCCTGACTTCATCAACCACAGCTCTCTTCCTCGCTTGCATTGCATTGGCCATGCTGACCTCCTTGCTCAGACAACAAAACAAGCCCACACCTACCTTACAGCTTCTCTCTGTTTGCTCTTTCCCCGAAATGCTTTCCCCCAAGATAATCTGCGTGGCTCCCTCTCTTTAGATGTGTCTTATCAGCGAGACCTTCCCTGATGGAAGCACATAAATATTTGTGTAGGAAATGAATGACAGAACCGGCAGACGAGCCAACATTCTCCTTCTTCTACCTCGCCACCTCCCCACCCACAGGTCCGTGGTACCCGGCACAGTCTTGGACACATGGGTCCATGGTCAACTTAGTTTCGGTAAATTTTATGCAAAGCCCTGTCTGTGTCCTAAAAGCCAGCACCGTTGTGTGCATGTGAATTAGTATTTAGCGACAGATATGCTCAATCTACTTCCCCTGAAGTTTATCACTCTTGAGAGTGGAATAATTAAATTAAGGAACATTAAAAGGGGGCTGAGCCCTGGCCAGTGGCTCAGTTGGTTGGAGCATCGTCCCGTACACCAAAAGGTTGCAGGTTCAATTCCTGGGCAGGCACATACCTAGGTTGTGGGTGCCATTCTCGGTCAGGGTGCAAATGGAAGGCAGTCAATGGATGTGTCTCCCTGACATCAATGTTTCTCTCTCCTTTCCTTTCTCTCTAAAAACCAGTAAAAACATACTCTTGGATGAAGATTTAAAAGAGGGGAGGGTGTTCAGTGATCATTAGCTTCCACTTCCACATTTTACGTGAGACATTGAGGCAGAGGGAAGGGAAGAGTGGACACCGCCCGGCAGCTGAACAGCCGGGACCAGAACGCAGACTCTGATTCCAGGTCCTGGGCCTTGTGGGTCAGGAATAACCCTATTCCTCCAACGAGCATCTCCTTACCCCGTGTCCACACGCGCCATTTCGGGGTAACCACAGGGCACCCCTACCAGCTTCGGGGAAAGATGGGGCTCCCACTTCATTTCAAATGTGATTCCGACGTGTTTTTATTTCTACAGCTTCTTGTCATTAAGAGCCTATAATTAAAATAATTAGATGGAGGCTCTTGCCTGTTCATCAGTCTACATTTCAATAAAACATTTTTAAAATTCACAGTCCAAAGCTGCTACCTCGTTATTTAAGCATGAGTTCCCTTATATAAATTGTCACCACAGCTCTGCCAACCAGTTATTTATAGAGAAAAATCTGTGCGCTTTTCCACGTACACCGACACTGAAGTTACCGGAGGGGTCCAGGAGACGGAGGCGGGGGGGGGGGGCGGGGTGCTCGCGTCCCCGAGTCGCTGGCTCCGGACCACCCCCAGCCCCTCTTTTGGGGGCGAGGCTCAAGAGGGGGAGAAGGAACAGTTTTGCAGCAGTGGTGGGACTCCCGGTGCTAGATTTTGGGTGTCGTGCGTACATATATATACACACAGACGCACAGATGGTGACAGGGACGAGAAGAGATTGTTAAGCTGCTATAATCCAGGCAGGCTACACGCCACTGATACCGACAGGCCTGGGGCGCTAAAAGCACTATAAATTGTAACCTCTGTGACGTCTCATCGTCTCATCGCAGGACTCTGTTCTGTTTACTATACGCCGCTGGCCTCTGGGAGCCTTGGGCTGGAGCGTTTCTGTGAACTGTCCCCTGTGCCTTCCCCACGGAGGTGACCGAGGAGGCTCCGGGCTGGAAGGCCATGGAGGCGGGGTTTGGAACTGATGCCGGGGATTTTGTTGTTTTGTTATTATTGTTATTTTTTTGTTAATCCTCACCTGAGGATATTTTTTTCCTTTTATTTTTAGAGGGAGTGGAAGGGAGGATGAGAGGGAGGGAGAGAGGGAAGAAGGGAGAGAAGAACGGAGGGAGAGAGAGAGAGAGAGGAACATCGATGTGAGAGAGACTAAGTAAGGTAACACAGAGCCGTGGCTTTGAGTCCCTGCTACGCCGTTTAGTGTGGGTGAGACCTGGGTTAGTTCCATTTCTTCCTCAAACCCCAGTTTTCACATCTCTAACGTGAAGGTCAGATTTCCTGCCTGGTGGTGCTGTTGGCAGGAGTGAACCAGGTGCAGTATTTCGTCACTCGGCTGGAGGATAGGAAACGTTTCAGAAATGCCATTCATCGCCACCGACTTCACCCGGGGGACGGGCTGCCGCTTTCCCGCAGGGGCCTTTAGGTGATGGAGTCGCTGGCCAGGCTGGTTTTGCCAGCTTACTTGTTCCCTCCAGCCCGGACTTTATATTTTAGGGAGACAGGGTGCCCTTCCTGAAAAGGTTTTCCTTTCATGGGTCTTCTCAATATTCTCTTCTCGGGGTGCAACCCAGTTCCTTTCGTCTGGAGCAAAACCAGGGAGGCACGGGCGTGATGAGGTATTAAGGATCCCTTTGCAAACGAGGCAACAGTTGACATTCCCTCAGCGACGCGGGGATCTGACCTCAGCCGCGGTCCAGGGGGCCTCTCTGCTGGCGGGGGAGACTCCATTAGCTGCCCCAGAGCGCCGAGCTGTCAGTCACAAGCGCCCAGCAGGCTCCTGCCTTCTTTGTTGGCGTTAGCATATTAGAAATGGTGACATTTCCATCCTGCCCGTACGCGGTGTGAGTCAGTGCAATAGGCAGACACTGCAGCCCATTGTGCAAAGGCTTCTTACACTCTGTGCAGGCCACACCGACCCGTGAAACAGAAACTGTAATTTCGCTCCCCTGCTCTGTCTTTGTGACTCACAATCAGTGGAGCTTTATATTTAAAAGTCGTCAAGTGGGGAAAGCCAGGGAAAAGGAGGTCTCTTTTGCAAAATATGCGACGGTTGTCTGCTGTTACCTGCTCGACAGGAAGGCTGGGGACCTTTCTCAAGGAGGACCCGCCCCTTCCCTTCACTGAGAAACATACAAGGTGCTCTTTCCCATTGCTCCTCTCCCCTTCCCCAAACTTGCCTTTCCATTTCTTTTTTCTTTCTTTCTTAATCCTCACCCGAGGCTATTTTTTCCCCATTGATTTTTAGAGAGTGGAAGGGAGGGAGGAGAGAGAAACATCCATGTGAGAGAGACACAGCCATTGTTTGCCTCCCACACGGGCCCAACTGGGGCCAGGGAATGAACCTGCAACCCAGGTATGTGCTCTTGACTGGAAGTCAAACCCATGATCCTTCCGTGCGTGCATGAGCGGACGCTCTACCGCTGGGCCACGCCGGCCAGGGCTGTCTTTCCATTTCTTACAGCAGCAAAACAGAACACGGGTGTTCCAGCCATCACTTTCTGTGCATCCTGATCGACCGGAGGCCCTGGGTTCAAATCTTGCATCTGCAGCTCAGTCGCTAGTGTTGTGCTCTTGGGCAAATCATTTCGTCTTCCAACGTATACTAAGCAGCACCCTCAGAGGATGCCACAAGACAAGATACGAGCAACAACCGAACGCCATCACTTGTTCTCGCTATGTATGTTAGGGTCCAGAATTCGTTTCAGGAAAACAATGTTTTAATGCTTCTCTTTTTCTGCATGTGCTAAATTCTCCTCATGTGTGAGCAATAAGCTGTCTGGTACAATGTTTAGAGATGTCTACCCTCTTAAGGAATATTGTGAAAAGATTTGCTCACGATTCCTTTTAAAGGCGATAAGGTCTAGCTTTTAATTGAGCACTCGCTATTGATTGGCAAGTGCCTCCGTGTATCAGTTCTTTCAGTCCTCACAGTAACTTCGTGAGGAAACTGAAGGGCAGAGAGGTGAGATGACAGGGGGCTGGATGGAGTGAGGGATCAACCCAGTTACCTATGCTCAGGGTCCACACGGCAGCTGCCCACACAGCACGGCCGTGCACCTCACACAGGTGTTCATTCCGTGGGTACTAATCCTCTAGGCCAGGAGCACCAAGGCAACGGGGAGCAGAAAGTCTTGCCAGGAGGTCACTAGATGTATGTGGGGTTGGTGATGCAGCTGTTTCACACCTGGGTTCCCAGAGACCTGTATCCTGGCTTCGGGGGGGGGGGGGGGGGGGGGGAAGATCCGCAGGCGTTGGTCCCTGGTTGGCACAAGAAAGTACTTTGCAGGGCCCTAGCTGGTTTGGCTCCATGGATAGGGCGTCAGCCTGTGGATTGAAGGGTCCCAGGTTCGATTCTGGTCAAAGGCATGTACCTTGGTAGCAGGTTCACCGGCCCTGTCTCACATCACTGTTTCTCTCTGTCTCTCCCTCTCCCTTCCACTCTTCCTAAAAATCAACGGAAAAATATGCTCCGGTGAGGATCAACAACAGCAACAAAAAGTACGTAGTTGGCAGGAAACCTCACGTTGACCCCTTTGATCTTGCAGCCTCCCTGAAACCTTCAAAAGTGAGGGAGTCCTTAGTAGCAAGGCATAACTTCAACTCCTGTTTATTATAAATGTATTCTTACATGAAATCTATGGTATTGCTACCAAACACCTTTAACCTCCGCCAGCTTCTGAAAAGTTGCATAACCCATTTGAGCCGCATCATAAATAAGCAGCGTTCTATAGTTTTATTTTCTTATTTTCCGTTGGAATCAGTGTGATCCATGAGCCTTCCAAAGCCGATGCTATCCAAAACATCAGTCATAAATCATACATATTTATAGCTCTTCATCACGAGGCCGCCAAAGAACGAAAGAAGTGTTAGGTTATCAGCATCTCATTAAGCGCCCAGCATGCTGATAATCCAGAGGCGAGGCCCGCAAAGGGGTTCCTTGTCACCACTTGCCTTGCCTTCCGGCTCGTCTGTAGGAAAAAGAGATTGTTAATCTCATATCCGCGGGCTTCGGCTGTAGCCGGTGTGGACCGAAGTCAATTAGACAACAGCATCCTCGAAGCCCTGGAAACGTGTCACCTAATTGAACAACACACCGCGTCCTCCTCGGCCTCCCATCACAGGAGGAGGAAGGGAGAGATGGGTGGGGGGTGGGCTGCAAGGTGGGAGGGAAGAAGACAGGCAATTACCGAACCCTCCTGTGAGCAAGGCCGTCATGGCTGGAACATCGCATCTACATTATTAATGACTCTGTTTCATTTTCATTCCCGGTCCTCTTTGTTTTATTATTTCTGAAGGCAAATTAAATGATCGGATGTGTCACCCAGCACACGGGAAGAGCTAACAATAAGATCCATTCAAATGTGGTGTGTGGGCTCCCTTAAGAGGTAAGGTTCTCATCGCTGGCCGTGTTCACGCAGAGTGGGTTGCCCCTCTGTCAGGGATTTTGAAGAGGGGATTTCCTATCAGAAAAGACGTCCAGGGACCTGGCAGTTTTGGCTCAGTGGATAGAGTGTCAGCCTGTGGACTCATTGTCCCAGGTTCGATTCCAGCAAAGGCCACATGCCCAGATTTTGGGCTCAATCCCCAGTGGGGGGCATGCAGGAGGCAGCCAATCAATGATTCTCTCTCATCATTGATGTTTCTATCTCTCTCTCCCTCTCCCTTCCTCTCCGAAATCAATAAAAATATATTTTTAAAAAAGAAAAAGAAAAGGAAAGATGTCTAGGGTCACTTCTTCAGCAGACAGAGATGCAAACCTCCTTGTCCTTCTCTGCAATAGGGGTGTACAGTCTAGCATGCCCACTTCCCAGATAGGGAACGGTAGGAGCGGCCACGTGACGAGCTCTGACCAATGGGACGTTAGCAGACGTCTCAGTGGAAGAGGTGGGGGAGGATTTTGAGACAAGGTTTTAAAAGAGACTCATTGGGACCCTCACACACCTGGAGGGATTGTACCACCGGGCAGCCACTTTGTTAAATAACATGGCAGTTATAAAAAATAAACAAAAACATGGAGTCGCTATATAACTCTGTTGCCAAGCAATTCCACTCCTAGATCTGTACTCCCGAGAATAGAAGGCACGTTCACATAAGAACTCAGACACAGTATTCATAGCAGCATTATTCATCACAGCCAAGAAGTGGGGCTAACTCCACTGTCCTCATCCAGTGTGTTACATGCACACGGCTGGTGGAGATCGCACAACAGTGCAGCCGGTCGGGAAAAGACGAGAAGGAGTGAATGCTGATATTTCCATTCAGTGGGCAAACCTTGAGAGCCTTATGCTGAGTGAAAGCAGCCAGACACAAAACGGGTTCCATTTGTGTTGAATGTACAGACGAGGCACAGAGACAGACGGTGGATAGTGATTGCCTGGGGTGGGAGTGGGAGGGGGACGGGAGCGGGGAAGTAGGGAGAGGGAGGGGCCAGGGGCACTGGCTGCAATAGGTTTCTCTTTGGAATGACGGAAATGTTTGGGAATTGCATAGTGGTGATGATTGCTCAACCTTGTGGATATGCTAAAAACCACCGAAACCACCGAATGATACACGTCAAAGGGGTGAATTGTACGGTATGTGGATTATATCTCAATGAGAAAAGAACAAAGAGACAGTCCTGGCCAGGTGGCTCAGTTGGATGAGTGCCATCCTGTACAGCAAAAAGGTTGTGGGTTCAACTCCCAGTCAGGGCACATATGTAGGATGTGGGTTCCATCCCTGGCTGGGGTGTGTACATGAGGCAACTGACCAATGTCTCTCTCTCTCTCTCTCTCTCTCTCCCTTCTTCTCCCTCTCAAGTCAATAAATACATATCCTCGGCTGAGAATTAAAAAAAAAAGAAAAAAGAGACAGAGTCAGTGGGCCTCCCAGGAAGGCCTTTGCCTGTGGCCCTCGCCACCCGTCTCTTCCTCCCTGACGGCGAATGCGAGGCCTGCAGGTCAGTTGCTGTGTCGTACTCGTTTAGGCTGTTGCTTGTCGGGTTTCTGGGGCTGGTGGCGGAACGCAGTCCTCAGTAATGTTCCTCCCCAACGCAGTTACTGTTGAGATGGGAAAGAACCGAGTTATGAAACTTGGTGCCTGGAGAGACGTAGAAAAATGGCTCTTTCGAAGGTGCGGTTGAAAGAGGATTTCCCATTTTATAGAGATGTGTAGTGCCTGTGCTGTTAAAGGAGTGGTTTCAAGTTCAAGCTTATGAAGCTGCATTGTGACACAAAATAATGAAATATGTGTTTAAGGCGTCTTTAAGGAAAATACAATAACTATGAATAATTACCACTGTAACTGTCCCATTAAGACATGCTCTGCCGTCAAAGATGAAGAGTCTATTTTTGGATAGTTTCCAAGATGCCTGGAAGGGAAACTCATAATGGTGGATCCCAGATAAGACTGGAGACATTTAAAAACAATTTGTTACGTAATAAATAGCCATAATTTGAGTATAAGAGGAGCCATTATGAGTGAAGACAGGAAAAAATACGCTGACATTTATGGTCTTCGCTGTGAGATGAGCATGCTCCGGTGCCATTTTAAGCCAAACTTTCTGAAATCTGGGCTCATTAGTTCACCATCTAGTTCACATACTTTGATCGAATAGACAGGCATCTTCGCACCCCTGCTCCTGATTTTCCACCCTGTCCCCAGGTTATAAAATTCTGGGGTTCTGAATTTTAAAGCCATTGACAAAAAGAACACACTGTGCTTCCAGTTGCTTAAATTGGCTTCAGCAAACTGAAGTGAAGTTTGATTCCCATGCACGATCGTCCTCAGAAATAAGTCGTGCGAAAAAAAGAGGGATCCTCATATTTCGCACCCATCGGGCATTTTAAACGACCAACGATTTTGTTCAAAGACTGAAAAATCAAATTAACCACAGAGATGCCCGAGAAAACAATTGACAATTAAACCAGAAATTAAAACACCGCAGATGAATTCAACAACGCCAGGAATTCAAACACCACGGACAGACCAAGGCAACTTTTTAATTCCCTTTATAAACATTTGGGGAAGACACAGAAGAGGTCAGAATATGATAATTTGGCTAGCACCCCCAAATCTCTTTTTGGTTTAGACCTGATCTTAGCATTGTGTGTGTGTGTGTGTGTGTGTGTGTGTGTGCCTGTGTCTTAAATTTATTGGGGTGACATTGGTCAACATGAACATATAGGTTTCAGGTGTGGGTTTCTGTGTTAGAAGATCTGTATATTGCACCGTGTGCCCACCACCCAAAGTCTAACTTAGTGCTTCTTTACCTGGTTGTGTAGTCAGCTCACAGTTTGGAAATCTGGCCTGTTCTTCGCAGGTCACGACTTGAGCCGTATGCGTCCCGGCTACGCTCATTTGGTTTCAAATTAATAGGTGTGTCACCTCCTGGTCCGCAGAGCCAACAAGAATGTGTGTGAAAGCCCTTGGAAAAGTCCAAGAAATTATAGCAATTTCGGGAGTTGTGATGGCGATGGCGTTAATAACCATACTTCGTATCTAATTATTATTCTGTTCTTTTATTCTTCCTACCGCTGTGGGCGTGTCAGCTCCAAAACCTCTTCAACTCCTGTGGATAAATGCTCAGCAAAGAGGCCATCTTTGATATAAAACTATAAAACTGTGGATAATCATTTTTCAGGGACTAAAAAGTAGTTTTTAAAAACCCATAGCTTCTACCATTATCACTATGTGTCCACTCGTTATATTGAACTGTAGCTTTTTGGTTACCGGCTGTGTGCACAGCTCTCCGACAGAGGTCCTCAAAGGTTGGGGGCGGGGGGGGGGCTATTATGCACTTGGGGGCTGCCATTGGCACTGGGTGGCTTCCTAGAGCAGGTACCAAGCCGGGGAGAGCAGGGCTCATGGTTTCTGGAAGTATCCGAGAGCCCATTTCCTCAGTATAGGTAGACGACAGATGGAATTCCTCCAAGGCCTGAAATACTTTTGAGGGCGGGAAGGAGAAAATAGATATGTTTCGCCCTACAGGAGCCTTTGCTGAAGAAACGGATCACAATAATTAGTCCTTGCAGCAGACATGCATTGTGGAGAGCCGCTGGGCCGGAACAAGGACTGTTCCCCATCCCACCGGCCGCTCGAGCGGCATCATCTTGCAGTTACATTTCACATTCAGCCCCCACGTGGCAGCCCCCACGTGGCAGCGCCCACGGCCTGGGAGGGACCCATTGTGACGCGTGTGTCTGCGCTGAGATGGGTTTATAAATAGACGCAGATGTGATAACAGGGAAGTCCTTAGACGTACACCCAACGGCTGCGGCTTCCTTCCAGCAGTGCCTTTCCCTTATGTCAGTGGTTCTCAACCTTCCTAATGCCGTGACCCTTTAACACAGTTCCTCACATTGTGATGACCCCCAATTTCATTGTTACAAATTGAACATAATTAAAGCATAGTGATTAATCACAAAAACAATACGTAATTATATATGTGTTTTCTGATGGTCTTAGGCGACCCCTGTGAAAGGGTCGTTCGACCCCCAAAGGGGTCGCGACCCACAGGTTGAGAACCACTGCCTTACGTGCTCTTGAATGAGTGTGGTGTGTTTGTGTTTTTTAACAAATGTTTTACGTGACTTGCTTTTAGCTTTTCTAAGGAGCACCGGCGTTGTCAAGAGGGGCTCTCTGGGAGCTAGCTGTGCGCCTGGAAAGCCGGTGACTTCCAGGTTGTGGCAGGAGTGGGATCTGAGCCCTGGGACAGAGGGAGTGAGCATTGTCCCTCCCCTTTGTGTCCTCGGGCCTCACACGGCCTAACCCTCTAACCCAGCTGAGGATGGACGCCAAGAGGAAGCAGGTGAGTCCTCCTCCCGAGGACGTCCTGTGGCTCAGGCGGAAGGTCCCTGAAGTCATATGAGCTCCAGGGTGATCACGGCTACTTTAAGGATAAGTTGAATTGTGATATTTTAAAGAAATTAGCCTAATATTAAGGTTCTTAAGATGTAGGGCCAGTGTCTGTGTCCATTGGTTATGCTAAGATGCATGCATACAAGTCCTTTGGTTGCCTGGGGTGGGAATGGCTGGGGGTGGGGGGCTCAATTGGGGGGAAAAGGAGACATATGTAAAACGTTAGACAAAAATGAAATAAAACTTCCCACTTGATTCTGATGGACAGACAGAATCATTGCTATAATGCATTTTCTAGTTCTCAAGCTCACTTTTATTTTTAATTTCCATTTCAATTGTTCTAGAGTCAAATAAATAATTTTCAAAAAAAAAAAAGATGTAGGGCCAGCCCAGTCAGTGTGGCTCAGTGGTTGAGTGTCCATCTATGAACCAGAAGGTCACGGTTCGATTCCTGGTCAGGGCACATGCTCCATTCCCAGTGGGGGGAGAGGGGGACGTGCAGGGGGCAGCTGATCAATGATTCTCTCTCATCGTTGATGTTCCTATCTCTCTCCCCTCTCTGAAATCAATTTAAAATTTTTTTTATTTTTAGAAGTTGTAGGGCCACATTAAGGGAACAACTATTATGAACTTCCGAAAGGAACCGAATCTTTATAAGAAAAGATCACCATTGGCCGATGCCACGTGACTTCCACGTTCTTATTCTGCATTAGTTATGAGATGTTGTATTCTGGTGTTTGTTACCACCCTCCCCCCGACCCCGCCTTGTTAAGTCCTGAAGAATCAGTCAGCTCTTCCCCCTTCACCAGCTATTGGGAACCATCGAAAGCTCACGGGGGTGTGACACAGAAAGTGACTTTTCTAAGATGCTCCGTTCAAAGGAACTCCTCGATCTCAGAACGTGAGAGGCAGCCCCAGGCTCACCGGCCGAAGCAGCGCTTAGCGGCCTGCTCGCTGTGTTGTGATGGGCCTTTAATGAGCAGCCAGGCAGCATTCTGCGCAACACGCTCCTCTGTGCTCTTGCTCTGATCTCCCTGCGAAGGTGTCATGCTTCCTAGCACCGCGAGCCCAGCGAACCTTCCACTCTCACTCCTCCCTGCCAGCAGCGTCCTCTCCCGCTCACTGTCTCGCTCCCCTGGGACCCGCGCACGGGGAGTCCGCTTATTCCTTCCTGCCACATCCTTGCTGGGTGACTCGGGGACGTGACCACCTTTCTCCCCCACCTTGTATTCTTGCTCCTTGAAAGAGGAGAGAGCGGTAGAGGAGGCAGCAAAAATGAAACAGCTGCTACAAATGACAAATCCCACTTTCAATATGTATAGGCTGCTGGGGGGTGGGGAGGGGGAGAATAGTTACCCCAACTTCAAGGGGATGAGGACACCTCTTCACACCTCCCTAAAGAGCACGAGCCATGACGCAAGCATCACTTCTCCGTGGGGCACCCATGTGCCCCGTAAGGCCCGTGTGCATGGACCAGGCTGGGGTGTTTGGGGGGGGGGGAGTGTGGGACAGAGGTTCCCCTTTCCTACTCTGTGTGGGGGAGCATCTCCCGGGCAGCTCAGCTCTCATACACGCGTGCAGTCTCCTGGCTGGAAAATGTCCTCCCTTCCCTGGTTCAAGGTCATTTACACAAAACCTCCCTGACACATTCTTTCCAGAGCTCGGTGTCAAAACAGGCTTGTCTCCCCTCAACCACCGGCCTGTTTGCCTCTATTAGAAAAAAGGAAGTGACATAACTCAACGTATTTCCCTCTTTGCGTTGGTTACCGGGAAGCTAAAATTTGCGTGCAGACATGATGGCTTTCCTCCCCCAGGGTTTGGCTGAAAGATGATTTCCCCTCTCTTTCCCCCCCCTCGCCTTTACTCCTATGAAATCTGATGGGCCCGAATGCTATTTGAAACCCAAATTTGCAAAGTGTATAATACAGAAACTAAGAATAACAGTAGCCATTCATAGGAAATGGTCCGTAATATCGGACCTGGGACATTTCCCATGCAGACTCTTGCCTTTTCCATAGTTTCTGCCCTATGTCCTCCCAACCCTCCCTCTTTTTTTCATCCCAGACTTCTTTTTAAAAATTATTTAAATTAAACTTCAACGAATCAGCAGGGGAATCAATGCGTTCTTTGGGTCACAGGATTCAGAAGGATTGCTTGGTGGGAAATTCTGAGAGAACCACTTGATCATAAAGGGGTGTTTGCTTTCCTACCTTCTTTTTAAAAAATGTTTTTATTGATTTCAGAGAGAGGAAGGGAGAGGGAGATAGAGATAGAAACATCAACGATGAGAGAGAATCATCGATCGACTGCCTCCTGCACGACCCCTAATGGGGATCGAGTCCGGAACCTGGGCATGTGTCCTGACTAGGAATCGAACCATGACCTCCTGGTTCATAGGTCCAGTATTCAACCACTGAGCCACACCGACTGGGCTCTACCGTCTTTTTCTCGTTTTAATTTACTAGGTAAAATCACACTTGCCTCATTAAAACTGGACTAACCATGGTACAGATGATTTTCTGCATTCAAATTTGAACTCTACTTCTTAAAATTGGGCATTTGTGGGCACTCTGCCATTAATATCATGTCTTATATCTCTGATTATCAGGGACTTTCCAGATATCAAATATTTTGATTCTTTCCTATGAAAAAAAGTCCCAGAAATTCCTGTTAACTCGATGCCCTCAAGATGTCTCACAAAATATCTCATATACTTGGTCACAGGATGAAAATCCCAGGTCACACTAGATATCCCCACTTGGCGTTTAGAGACTGTGGCCACCAGAACCCTGAGTTTTAAGAGTCACACTTGGGAGTCAGGAGACTGCAAATTACTGTAAGAAAATGGCTATGACCGGCTGCAAGGCCTCCCATATTCATAATGAAATCCTGGTATTCGTAATTATCGACTCGTCATGTTTCTTACCAAGACCATTACTGGATAATGATCACATTCTTCCCCAGGCATAGAATCATTCCAAGGAAGCCTGGGATCCAATATAAGACAGGTATTTTCTAACAATAATAATCCTCTCTCTGCTACTCATTCATAATTAGTCCATTCCCAATGACGATCTTAGAACAATGTGTTTTTGCAAATCTATCTATCTATCGATTGGTAGATATAGATATATTACTATTTCTACTCTATAGATGGACAAAACAGCTCGGAGGTGTCCCGTGGCCTGTCCCAGTGCTCTGCCCCTCCTATGTAAAAAAGAATAAAATGGCATTTGTATCATCTCTCACTCCGAATTTGTAAAGGTTAGCTGGATTAATCTGCCTTAAGCAACACGCAAGCACTGAGTAAGCATGGGCGTGTGTACATAAATGAACCGTCATACCAAATAGCTATTAGCCTAGATATATTTGAAGAAGGCTGCCCTAGGAAGAATTCTTAAAGCTAAGCTCCAGAACTAAAGGCTTTTATGCAACAGTCCTATTCATATTCTACAAAACTATTTAGAATTGATTAGGTCACTATAACATACCACCGCAGAGACAGAGGAAACAAATAATTTTGCAGTGTTTATGACGGCCCAGGTGAAGGGCCCGGGCAGTAGCTGAGGCAAACAGTGAACATTCTTTTAGGATTTCTATATCGTCATTAACATAGCTACACAAAGAAACACAAAATGACAGGAATTTTTTTGTCTGAATAATAATCTCTAAGTTAATTTTGTGTGTGTGTCTAGAAGATAGATGCAGATGCCCCGGTTGTGGGCTCGATCCCCAGTTGGGGAAGTGCAGGAGGCAGCTGATCAATGATTCTCTCTCATCTTTGCTGTTTCTATCTCTCTCCTTCTCCCTTCCTCTCTGAAGTCAATAAAAAACTATTTAAAAAAAAGATAGATGTACAGTTGAAAATGATTGGAAGAATAGAAGTGTCTCTGATGTTTCTGCTAGTGGAGGCCAAGGGGAGAGGAAAAACCTACTTTCTGGGAAGTCGGCAGTGGTGGCCTTGGCTCACTGTGAGCGTCAATAAGAATCAATGAAACATGCTGCCCTCTCCTTGCCCCTGTTCTCGCTCCTCATCTTTAAGGTCTCGTTGAGTAAGAAACCCTTCCCTTTCTTCAAAGCTTTCAAGAAGGTCTCAGCACAGCTCTTCCAACACCTGTTCCTCATGCACGAAAATCAGGACTGTTTGCATTTCAAATTCCAGGGCTGGCATGGTGGTGAGGAAGCTCTTGATGCATTTTTCGGTTTGTCGGTTTGTTTGTTTGTCTTATAATTAAGATTAGTTCGTATCGTGTGCAAACATTCTTCTCATTCATTAAGAGAGATGTAATTGGCGGTGCAGGCATGGAATGAATGTCCTCACGTCTCCCAATGTAGGACCTGTTGGCATCTTCAGAGGCCAGGGAGCCGAGGCAGCCTCCCCTGGCTGGTGAGGTACCTGTTGCCATTACTCTTGGCCGAGGTCTGTTCCCAGGAGCCAGGTCATCTTCACACTTCAAACGTTCCGGCCTCCCTCCCCCATGGCGTCGGTGAAAATGGTCAAGGTGACTTCGTATGAAGCAGCTACTACGCTACCTCATGGATACTGCCAATGGCATAGACTTTTTCTCTAAGGGGAGATGTTAGTATTACCCTTGGGATCACAGAATAATTTTTTTTCCCTTCATGAAGTAGGGATGGCCTCTAGTCTTGATCTCCTAAACAAGAGTATAGTTAAGGAAACTGCTGAGTGTTTAGACTTAGGTACCAGGAAGATATTTGAGAGGTAGAAAACAAGCGTCACACCCATGAGGAAATGATGAACCAGGTGGGACCAAGACAACGTATGAGTGTCAAGTGAACATTGCGCCTGGCATTCTAGACGCTCCGGGCGGGAGCGAGCACCTGAAGAGCCCTCTGGGCCAGGGGTCAGCAAATTTTTTCTGTAAAAGGTTAGGCAATACGTATTTCCAGTTTTGCAGGCCGCAAGGTCTTTGCTGCAACTAGTCAACTCGCTATTTCGGTGCAAAAACAACTATGGACAATAATGCGCTTGATTGTGTTCCAATAAAACTTTATTTATAAAAACAGGTGGTGGGCCAGATTTGGCCCGTGGGAACATAGATTGTTGACGCCTGTTCTAGACCAAACTTCACCCAATGCAGAAACCTCTTTTGCAGCACCCAGACCATTCTCTATTTGCACAGCTCGGACATCTGGAGGTTTTCCTCAGACAGAGCTATACACTGGTCTCTCTGAAACTCCCACCGCCATCTCTGACCTGGACCATGGCAGTAGCCTTCTGACTAGTCCTGGGTTTACCTTTTGCCCTTTCTACAATCTATTCTCTCTGCCCGGCAGCCACTTAAAAAATCCTTATAAAATATAAGTCAAATGATGTAATTTTTCAGCTGAGGGACCTTTGACGGGAGCCCATAACCTTTAGAATAAGTCAAGATGCCTTACCTTGGCCCATAAGGCCCTTTTAAACCTGGTTCATGATTGTGTCTCCAAATGTAGGTCCTGGTACTCACTGATCTGTGGCCACACTAGCCTCTTGATGCTCTCAAATATGTGCATGCATATCTACCCCAGGGCCTTTGCACATGGCTTCTGCCTGGAACTTCTTCCCCCACCTGCAGAGCTTGCTCCCTCCTTCATTCAGATCTCTGCTCAATTGTCACCATCATCAGAGCAGCCTTCTCCCACTGCTGTATTGGTCATGTTTATGCTTTATTTTTTTTAACCCCTGTTCTATTTTATTTCAGAGCACCTAGCACTATCTAACATTTTATTATAAATATGTGTGAGCCCTTTTATATTTGCTCCCTCACTGCATGCCAGGTTTACATTAGTAGGAATTTATGTGCCTTGCTCATTATTACATCCCCAATGCTTGCACCAGTGACTGGTATATAGCAGGTACTCACCAAATATTTGTCAAATACATGATTAATGTAGCTGTGCCCTCTGCAGTTTCTAAAAATACATATGACCCACATTTACACACGAAGGCAAGCTCTACATCCCCCTAAGCCTCCTGGTGTCCGGGGAGATGTGGCTCTCACATCTGTGACACTTGGCATTATTCCCTGAGGCCCAGCGGCCGATCTTGCTTCCAAGTATTGACCATGGCTCTTGCCTGCCCTTGCCCGTCAGATGACACACACACTTGCCCCTGGCCACAACTGGGGGTCCACCCTCCCAGGTCCAGTTTGACTTTGGGGGACCTTTGTTCCCTGACATTGACCCAGGCGCTTGTGAAAGGGAATCAAACCTGGTGTGTGGATGTTTGAAAACCCTCCTGGCTGCTCAGCATCTGAACCCCGTCTTGTGCTTGAGGAACCCCCCACCTTGTGAGACAGAGCCCTCTATCCGTCCCAGAACCTGAGCTGTCCATGCATTCACTTTCCCACCCTCCTTAGGGCGAGAGAGAGGTGACAGGATCTGCCTTTCCCAGTCGGATAGGCTACTGCCAGCCTTCGCAGCAGAACCCAGCGAGGCTCAGGAGCACCGACGGCCCCAAATCCACTCAGGTGACACGGTGACAAGGCAGCCATGACAACCTGCCTCAGAGGCAGCAAAGGCAGAGATCCTGGCTGCGCACAGCTCTTCACTTGACTCATGGCACGATTAACCTGGGTGTTACGTTTATTGTTTATTGTTCTAGACCAGTGGTTCTCAACCTTCCTAATGCCACGACCCTTGAATACAGTTCCCCGTGTTGTGGTGACCCCCAACCATAAAATTATTTTCGTGGCTACTTCATAACTGTAATGCTGCTACTGTTATGAATCGTGATGTAAATATCTGATATGCAGGATGCATTTTCATTGTTACAAATTGAACATAATTAAAGCATAGTGATTAATCACAAAAACAATATGTAATTATATATGTGTTTTCCGATGGTCTTAGGCGACCTCTGTGAAAGGGTCATTCAACTCCCAAAGGGGTCTCGACCCACAGGTTGAGAACCGCTGCTCGCGCCTTTGGGGCGGGGATCCTTTCTTTTGTTCCCTGTGTGTCCGAAGCATCTAGAGCAGAGCCTGGCACAGGCAGGAACTCAGTGAATATTCATGAATGAGTGCATGCTGAGGTGGCATTCTTTAATCTATCAGATTGACAAAAACCGATCAGTCTGATAACTCACGGTTTATCACTGAAGGCCAGGAAATAAACATTTACATACTGTTGGTGAGATTGTAAATGGCCTCAGACATCTTTTAGATCTCAAATTTAATACCCTTCCACCTCCAGGAGTTTATCCTACATACGTTCACCAAGATCTTACTTCAAAGAAGTTCACTGCAGCATCATTTGCAACAGCAAGACATGGAAAATAACCTAAATGCCAATCAATAGGGTGCTGGTTCAATACGTTATTATACATTCAAAGAGGAGAGCTATGTGCATTGACATGGAAAGGCTTTCAAGACTCAGAAAAGTCTGATATAAATAGGACCTCGTACTAGTTTGCAAAGACTTTAATTTAAAAAATTCAGAAGGGTATGAGCCAGGAACTTTTACAGTGGCTGCTCTGGGGAGCAGGGGAGGTTGAGATGGGCAGGAAGAGGGAGATTGTTGTTTTTTTTACTTTATGCCCTGCTACGCTACTTGACTTTTTCTTGTATGCATGTACTACTCGTATTTTTAAAAACAAAGAAAATTGAGACGCTGTTTTTGCTAATCAAGTAGGCATAGTGTTTTGGTTATTTATTCTTTTTTAAAAAATATATATATATATTTTGATTTCAGAGAGGAAAGGGAAGGGAGAGAGAGACAAAAACATCAATGATGAGAGAGAATCATTGATTGGCTGCCTCCTGCAGGCCCCACACTGGGGACTGAGCCCACAACCTGGGCATGTGCCCTGACAGAAATCCAACCCTGACCTCTTAGTTCATAGGTCAATGCTCAACCACTGAGCCACGCCGACTGGCTGTTTATTCTTTTTTTAATGATAATACTCTATTTAGGAAAACATATTGTGAAATGGACACCCCTACATGACTAAAGGTGTTGTAAAGGTGTTACAGTTCTTGTGGGCAGTGTTTGGTTATATATAACAAAAGCCTTAAAATATTTACATCTTTTAACATTTTTTTTCTTGTAACATTTATATCTTGTAATATTTTTTAGATATCTAACTTGAGGAAATCTGTCCCACCTATCCAAAGAGCTTTATACATAAAGGTTTCAATCAAATTATTATTTTAAATGTCCCCAAATTGGAAAGAACTTAAATATTCAATACTATATTAAAATGCATCCGTAAGAAGTCAACATCTAACTAAAGTGATATTTATAGATTTTGTTACACAACAAATATGTTTAAGGTATAATGCTAAGAGAAAAAAATAGATCCACTATCAGACACAATGCACAGAATGATTACAGTCATATTAACAGCTATTCCTAAAAAAATTCTTATGACATAAATGTTATTAGTGGGTGGCAGAACTTTTTCCTACCCTAGTTTTCTATATTTTCCCAGTT
Source organism: Myotis yumanensis (assembly GCF_028538775.1). NCBI lineage: Eukaryota > Metazoa > Chordata > Mammalia > Chiroptera > Vespertilionidae > Myotis > Myotis yumanensis. The sequence goes on from NW_027223768.1 coordinate 7,646,409, forward strand.
TCCCATAACAAGTGTTTATTATTTATAGTGGAAAACATAACTATTTTATAGAGCGAGAAGTGAGCCACATCTGGTATGATTTGTTCCTAGTCTACCTATTCTGACATTAAATTAATCTACCAGTTTAATTTCTAAGTTCCGGGCTTGCTTACCATTTCTGAAAACTGCCTACAGCATTTTGCCAGAATCAGTCATCAAACCTGTCCATTTTTATTATTCAAAGACACTGATACCCAGGGCTGACCCTAATGAGATGCCTTCTTCTTCCAGCCTTGCTTCCTGCTAAGCTGAGAGAGCTGCGCCTGGGGAGGCTGAGGCGTTAGTAGGGAGAAGAAGGATCTAGGAGTCTGGGAACTAGTCTAAGGTGTGGTGTTGGCTAGTCAAGCATCATTTATTGAGTACCTGGTCTCTTCCAGACTTAGTGCTGAGCGCTTAATGCACAGTGCCTTGCAGAGTGATGAAGAGCCAGACTGCAGGGCTCATGCCTGGCTTGAATCCCAGCTCTGCTCCATCGTCGAATCCTCACAACATTCACAATTTACATATGAAGAAAGCTGACACCCTTAGAGGTCACGTTTCCCAAGGCCCCTACCTAATGAATGGTAGAGAGAGTTCGAGCCCACGCCTGCCCGATGCAGAAGCTCATGTTCTTCCCACGGCTCAGAAGGGCCTCGAGGGTAAGAGAGGAGGTTGGACGTTGAGGCCATGAAGTCATTGGTCCACGCTTTCTGGTGATGAGATCTTGAGCAAGTTGCTTAACCTTCTCAGGAGTCGTTTCCAAATCTCAAAATGGTAGAACCCAGCTCCTAGCACTATTGTGCGTATCCAGTAGCACCTATACCTGGCGTACAGGAAGCGGCTGCATAGGTTAGTTATGTTGATTATGCCCCTGAGTTGCAGAGGCCTGGAAGGACGTAATGGAAAGGATGTTTGTGGACACTCCCTGGCAGCTGGGTAGAAGCGCTTGGGTAAAGGCGGGGAAGGGCTGTTGTAATAACCGCGATGTGAAGGAGTGAGAACTTGACCCTGGCGGCTGGCTTTGGCAGGCGTGCGGGAGACAAGAGAAAACAGTGGGCTCGCGGGAGCGCGAGGAGGCATTGCGAAGGGGGCTGCTGGAAGCTTCGAGCGATACATCTTCTATGTCTTCCATCTTTATCCTACTCTATTCCATACATTACACGTCTCTTTAGAGCAACATCTATTTCACCAAACATCTTAACTTGGCACTTGGAAGCTCTACTCAGTACGTGTCGGTAACGACCATGATTTCTCTGTCAACTTTATTTCATGACCCGGGCCTTGAATTTTTCATCAGTGTTACTGCTGAAATGAATCGGAATTGAAGATATTTTCTAATCTGACTGGAGAAGGGGGAGATCTCTGTTAATTCAGTCAAGGCTTTAACATGCGCCAAATATCGTTCTAACCACCACCAACCAGAAAGCCGTGTCTGTCGAATGGAATCTTGGCATAACAAAAACTCTGTTAGACACACTCTTCTTAGTAAGTGTTTTGGGTTTTTCCCCCCTCCCAAGCCAGGGAAAATACTGCCAGCGACTTGTTAAAAATTGATGGCTAAAGCCTTTTATCCCAAACGTATGCTTGGCCTCGACCCCACTTCCTCCTCGAAGGGCAGGAATCATTCCATGGAAGTTTAGAGGCGACAGCAGTTTAGGTATCTGAGGGAAAAGTGAGGGGCACAGATTGTTTTCACCGAAGCAACACGAAAGAATTGTGAAAGGCTTGGCTTAAAGCAGGTTGTTTCCGTCTAACATGTAAACTCTCAAAATGAATCGGCTAATAAGGCCTCCTCAGTAAGTTGACCTACGCAATACATGATCTGGTGCCTTTAGTGTGAAAAATGATTGTTACCTAGCCTGGGGAGGTGGGGGGTGAAGGGGAGAGATAGAAAACATGCGAGGAAACGCGTGAAATAGCGAATCAGTTGTAACCACACCGACACAGCCCGGTTATTAAGGGGCGTCTTGTGAGAGACTGACTATACAAAAGCACAGCGGCCGCCCCATATATAAAAATAGCACTCGGACCCACAGCCAGCCCTGGCCGATTGCCCCGTCCCTGCAATAAACAAGCCGGGGAGCCAGCCAGCTATAGATCAGCCTTGCAGGGAGCCGGGTGACTATCTCTGCTAACAACCCAGGAAGGTGAATAATGACTTCAGTAACCATCGGCCCCAAGGGGCCAGGACTTGATAATAACTGACAGCTCCCCGACATTTTTCTCCTGCCTCCGACTTGGGGCCAGCCAGAGAAAGGCCAATATGCTCCCCTAACCAAGCGCACCGGAGGCGCCCTGTAGTCAGCCCGCCTGCAGCTCCCCAGGACAACAGCCTCCAGCCAGGCCCTGAAGCCTCCTTTTCTCCCAAAATAGAGCTTCCCCACCGCTCCGCCCCCTCTAGTCTCTGCCAAGATGCTCGGTGGTGGCTGACTCCCTTGTTACCGTAGGCTCAGAAGAAATGGCCTTTGCTTTTCTCATCTGGTTGGTCTTCATTTAATCCCACCCCTGAGAACAGAGACATAATGGGAAGGCTCTGGTTTTAATAGTATCAACAACAGAAGCGATGTTGCCTTTGATATCAGTAGCAGTTGTGGATGCTATAGACAAAGCTACAGGCTTCTATGTCCAAATGACTGCCAGCACAGAGCAGGGTAGGTGCAGGGGGGTGGAGATTGTAAGCAAGGAGTGGGGGATTTGGATAAAACGTAGCCATGTGGGGCCTGGCCAGTGTGGCTCAGTGGTTGAGCATTGACCTATGAACCACGCAGGAGGTCACGGTTCGATTCCCGGTCAAGGGCACATGCTGGGGTTGTAGGCTCGACCCCCAGTTGCTGGGCCTGCAGGAGTCAGCCGATCAATGATCCTCCCTCATCATTGATGATTCTATCTCTCTCTCCCTCTCCCTTTCTCTCTGAAATCAATACAAATATTAAAAAAGTAGCCACGTGGGAAGAGGTATCGAACACACCATTTCCCTTCGCAACCACATTTCTCTTTCTCCCCCGAGGACCAGTTGCAGGTGCATCACTCTGAGCGACAAAAGGGCCATGACCCTGGACCGTTCCCTTCGCTCTCCCCTCCCTCTCTTGCTTGCAGTTCCCGTGTTGCTTCTCTTCTTCCGCCAGCTTGATAGGAGCCGTTTCCTTAGAACAAAAAGGCATCCGTATGATCACAGAAGTTCCCTGGGCCGCGTGCAAAATGAAAACGCAAGCCCTCGGGTTCAAATTTATTAAGAATTTCTAGACAGCAACGGCAGAGAGCTACACCCTCCTGAATGCAGGGCCTGTGTGGCCACGGGGGTCGCCGCCCCTGAGGCCAGCCCCACCGGGCCCAGCGGTAAACACATTCTAGGAAACACTTGCCCCTCCCTCTCCTTCATTTTCTCTCTGCTCTACTAAGGGGACAACGGCAGGAAAATGAGCAGGACTTTTGTCCTGAGCTTCCTCTACCCACAGTGAACCCAGGTTGCGTTTGGGGGGCTCCCAGGAAGGAAGGAGTGTGTCCCTCCCCCCACCCCCCACCCCCCAGGCATCATCACTGCACTTTGTCAGCTCTCAGATCCCCAAACCCCTGGGACCGCCCAGGGGAGGCCAATGTGTTCTTTTTCAGAAAAAGCAGAAATCTGTCCGTGACAGATAAAAGTTAGATACTGGAAGTTTGTAAACTGGGTTAAATGAATCATTAGATGGCCTGTTATTTGCTTAAAGTAATAAGAACACACACTGAATAGCAAGTGGCCATGACTGTTTAACCATCACATCCGTTCTTTTGCGAACAGTGCATTGCAGCTGCTATAGTGTTCCACAGAGAAGGGACCGTGGGAAAGCATTGCAGACAAAAAGGACATTCTTTTCCTGTTTTTACTCTAAAGGGGAAGCTTCTTTTTTTTTTTTAAATTCTCACCTAAGGATATGTTTTTATTTTATTGGTTTAGAGAGAGAGAGAGAGAGACATTGATGTGAGAGAAACACCTACCAGTTGCTTCCTGCATCCCCCCAACAGGGGATCAATCCTTCAACCTTTTGATGTACTGGATGGCGCCCGAGCCACCCAGCTAAGGCGGCCATTTTTTTTTTTAAATTAAAAACACACACACACACACACCTGTGGTCCCATGGTTTCAAAATACTAGTCTTCAGCAACCGAGACCAGATGATTCTTTTATCAGACAAAAAAATGCATTATTCATCGTCCTCTGGAAAACGTATTGGCATCAAGCTTAGGGTGGAGAATTTCACAGAAGACCCGCAAGCTTTCAGAACAGGGTTTGACAGGACTGCATTCTATAAAACGGAACTAAAAGGTGATGTCCAATTACCCAACCGAACGCAAGCACCCTTGAACTCCAGCCCGGCCGGCGTGGCTCGGTGGTTGACCATCGACCTATGAACCAGGAGGTTCCAACTTGACTTTTCTACCATCGCAGACCTTGGGATTCATGAGGTTTGTGATCGAAGGAAGTAGGGGGCCTCTTTGCACTTATTTTATTTTTGTGTAGGACCTCAGGCCTGCAGAGGCCAAACACTCATAGGACAAGTCGCCGAGTCTGGTTATGCTTTCCTTCAGGCACCTGCTCACACATTCCTTCAGAACCAAGTTCAAGTCTCCTGCAAGACACTTCTATACACCGGTATAGTGAAAGGGGCAAGGATGTGCCGACAGCCTTATGACCTGGAGTAAAACCACAGTCTGTCTGAGCCTCAATTTTCTCATCTAGGAAGCAGGGAAGCAATAGGGCTGTTGGAAGGATTCAACCAGATACATCAAGGCCTGGCGTATGCTGGGTAGTCATAGGAGTCAGTTGCCTTTCTGGTCTCTCCCTGCCCCTAAATGTAGGTCTGAGATCATCATAATACGGCCCTTCACGTCAGCCAGGCTCTGACTTAGCACCCACTGGACACTGTTACACAATCCCACCTTTTCTTAGATGTTCTTCTCTGTCTACAATCCCCTCCCTGGCTCTCCTCACCTACCTAAATCCCACTCTTCCTTGAGGATTCATCTCAGGTCTCCCTAATTCTCTGCAGCCTCCTAAGACCATCGCCTCAGGCATACCTGAAGCACTGCAGGGTCCCTGTCATCCACTCTGCCACTGTCATTAAACTTCTCACGCTCGCCTTCCCTCCCCAAAGGTGCTGCGAACTGCTTGGGAGCCAGGACGGGCCCTTCTTCCCCTTGGGTCCCCTGCAGAGATGATTACAGTGTGACACCCACGACAAGTGCTCGATAATTACACGCTGAGTGTATGAATGAGGGCTGCCTCCTATTGCATTTTGTTAAATTATACGTGTAAGCCTGGAGCTTGAAATGCAAGAAAATGACACCATTTCTCCTCCTGATGCAGATTGCTTTTTAAAATATGATCTGTCTAACTTTTTTGTTGTTATTTACATATGGCATTTCTCCTCCAATATTTCAATACACCACTTAAAATGTGACCGGAAGAGAAGTTTCAAAGTGTGTGTGTGCTTGAAATGGAAGGGAAAAAAGCACCGGCGATGACTAATGTCTTCAATTTATAGGAGACCCAGTTGGGAGCGGACCGTGCTTCTTCATAAGGTTGCATAACCGCTAACAAAAACCTTTCCTGTTTGGGAGGCATGTGGCCCTTCATTCAATGAGGGAAGATGTAAAAACCCAAGGCACAGCTTTCCTTGACACACCTCTTACCCTACCTGCAGAAGGCACTCAAGTATTTGTCGAATTGCATGGTCTCTCCTCGTAGAATGTTTGACGGTGGACAGAAAGCAGATTGGAACAGTCTCCATGAAAATGCTTCGTTTTAGTTCTCGACATCGAGTCCTTGTAACTATGGTAGGAATTGCCAACTGCTGAGTATTAGTATCACGAGTGATTAAAGGAGGCCCTGGCCGGGGAGATCAGTTGGTTAGAGCATCATCCCGATAGGTCAAGGTTGCAGGTTGGATCCCCAGTCAGGGCACATACAAGAATTAGCAAATGAATTCATAAATAAGTGGAGCAATAAGTCAATGTTTCTCTCTCTCTCTCTCTCAACTCAATTTTTTAAAAATGGTGATCAAAGGAAATGAGTGAACCATGACATGCATTTCTACTGCCACTATTCTGGATTAAATACTCAGAATATGAAATAAATGTTGCCCACTTCCTAACACTTGTCACAGCCCTTCCAAGGTAGAATAATGAGGAATAGTCCTCTAAAGCCGTGGTCGGCAAACTGCGGCTCGCGAGCCACATGTGGCTCTTTGGCCCCTTGAGTGTGGCTCTTCCTAAGCCTTAAGAGTACCCTAATTAAGTTAATAACGAGGTACCTACCTATATAGTTTAAGTTTAAAAAATTTGGCTCTCAAAAGAAATTTTGATATTTGGCTCTGTTGACTAATGAGTTTGCTGACCCCTGCTCTAAAGGAATCATGACTCCTGGAACTCCATTTAACTGGCTGACTACAGTTCATGTGCCAGGACGTACTACCCAAAGGTGGATCGTAGGTGACACTGGCGAATATCTCAAGTTTATACTGTACGTTGGCTGTCTTTCCTGCTCTTATACATGAGGATGTAAAAATCTGGGCCAGACCAAGCTGCTGTATGAGTCTAACTTAAGAAGGAACTGAACACATTCTCCTTAAAATACACAAAAATAGCACTCTTTAAAATTTAATAACTATAACGTCATCAGTCCAATGGAAAAGTTAAAATCCTGGTTGTGCAACAATTCAAATTTTTTATTTTTAAGTTTGCAAAAACAAAAAAAGTTAAAGAGCAAGAACATCTAACTGTGTTATCTAAGTCAGCCTAATAAGAAGAGATTTTAAATTCTAAACTCTTCCTCTGCTTCTGATCTCAAGGATTTGTGTTGCTCTGATGTAGATGTGAGAATTAAGATCTATAAAACAGCATTTTGAATCAATCATCAGAAGCACAAAATGGTTTTCAAGGACAGGAATGCGTCCTGACATTTTAATTACAGGCTCAGCGGAAAGTTCAGTAGTCGAATGGGAGCCTCGAAAATTATTATTGTGTTGTCCTTATAAATTAATGACTGTAAAAGAAATCAGTTTGAGTGGTAGTGGTGAATGAATCACAGAGAAAAACTTATGGAACTGCTTTCCATTTCCTGATGTACTGAGCATATTCATCATAATTTGCTTGATTAAAAACACTCCAACAGTGGGAAAATGCAGATGTACATTTTTTAATGGATTATATAAATATAAAGCAGCTTTTGCTTAGCAATTTGGAAGATTCTTATCCTAACGCTATTTGTAATATCAAAAAACTGAAGCAATCTAAGTGTTTAACAAAATGGGAATGAGGAAGTAAATTATAGAATATTCAATGAGTGGCTGATGCAATTATTAACAATTATAAATATAATCTCACAAATTCAAAATATAAATGATGCAAGGTTTTAGACATTTTATAGATGCAAACATTTATGAATGGTATGACTACAAGCATGTAAAAATATGCACAAGAGAAAATAATGAGCGAGAATGTGCAGAAATGATTGTGGAATTTATGTTGTTGTGATGAAGTTACGGATTTTTCTCTTTTTTTCAAATCTCATGGAGTTTCAAATTCTATTTTTAAAGAACTATTATACGCTGGGTTAAGTTCATTAGATTGAACTGTATGAAATTGCCAATTTTTAATCATTATTGAAAACTTATAAAAATTGCAATACATGGTTGAACCTATCATTGCCCAACTAAAAAGGAATCCTCTTTGGAATTAAAGTTACTAATTCCCATTCTAAAATGTTATTTAAGCTTGAGAATAGAGTCTTTTTGAAAAATTTTAATGAAATAAATTATTTGAAAATCACATTTGAAACTGTGCCTCCAACATCCAGAGGTTTTTTTTATTTTTAAGAAAAAGAACTCAGTTCTGACTGTTCTGAGTTGATGCAAAGCTACTGCCATCACATCTGTTTTTCCTTTAAATTTTTTAAATTTATTGATTTTTAGAGAAAGAGAGAGAGAGAGAGAAAGAGAGAGACATTGATTTGTTCCACTTATTTATGCATTCATTGATTGCTTCTTGGATGTGCCCTGACCAGAGATCGAACCTGCAACCTTGATGTATTGAGATGATGCTCTAACCAGCTGAGCTACCCAGCTGGTTTTTTCATCTTTGAAATTGTGTTCAATTTCATTGTGTTCTTTTTTAAGTTACTCAATGGCCAGTATAAAGGAAAACATTCATAATTTAATAAGGAAATGTGCTTCTAACCTGTGCTGGGAATGACATTTAAATTGCTTCATACTCTGTGATTACTGAGAGATAATTAGTCCTCTAAATATTACTATAATGAAAACCATGGGTTTAATGAACCGTACAAATTAAAACCAAGCACAATCTTTATTTTTTTTTACTGAATGTTTAAGTTCAACATAGAAATTGTTTAACAATTGGCTAGAATTTAAGAAAATAGTTTAGGGCAAGCCGGCCATAAAAATGTGGAGGGAAATTAAATGGATTAAAAGGAACTTTTAATAGCAGTCATAGAAAGAAGTTGATCAGCCCAGATCTGAGGGGAAGACAGACGTCACCTTTGCTGTCCAGTTGCTATTTTAAGGATTTAATGTAAGGATCACTTGCAGTCTTTGATGATGTGTTTGTTAATAAAGTACAGAACTATGGACTCTACTCTTACCAGGTAGTAGAGTGTGTGTGTGTGTGTGTGTGTGTGTGTGTGTGTGTGTGTGCCGTTCGTCTGTGTACCACCAGCCCCAAGCACAGTAGCTGGCACCTGGTAGATAGCCAATAAAAGTTTGATGAACAAATACCTGGGTTCATTGAACAGGTATATTAAAAGCAATAGTACAGATTAAGGGCTTGAAGAGAGGTCATTTGTGGACTTAACCTTGGCTGTTCCATCCTGTTTTCAGTGACTTGGATAGAGACATGTGAGACATACTAAACAAATACTTCAGATAATACAAAGTCAATGACATTGAGATGCTAATCCTTCTTAGGCGTGGAAGGATGAGTTAAAGCCTGAATGATGAAATTTTAAAGCAAAAATGTCAAGTCCTCCATTTAAGTTTTTTGGGGAAAAATTCATTTCATAGGTACAGGATGACCAAGAGTGAACTTGGTGGTAACTTGTGTATTAAGAACGAGGGAACTCATGTGACTACAAACTTAACCAGAGCCAACAGTGCTTTTGTAAATATTGTAGCACAGACCACATAACAAGATTTACCGTGTTAACCAGTGCAGTATTGGTAACTATATGTACATTGTTGTGCAACAAATCCCTAGAATTTTTCACTTTGTAAAATGGAAACTCTATGCCTATTGAACAACTCCCCACTCCCTCTCCAGCACCTGGCAACCACATGATGCTTTCTGTTTCTATGAACTCGACTACTCTAGATACCTCTTAAAACTGGAATCCTACGGTATTTGTCTCTCTGTAACTGCTTATTTCATTTAGCAAATGTCCTCAAGATTCATCCATGTTGTAGCATGTGACAGGATTTCCTTCTTAACAGCTGAATAATATTCCATTGTAAGTATGTGTTCATATATCAGTGGATGCTGGGGTTGCTTCCAACTCACACTAATTATTGGGAATAATTCTTCGGTGAACATGGGTGTGCAAGTATCTCTTCGAGTTCCTATTTTTAATCCTTTTGGATAGATACCCAGAAGTGAAGTTGCTATATAATATGGCAATTCTATGTTTAATTTTTTTAGGAACTTCTATATTTTTTTCCAGAGTTGCTACATCATTTGACATTTCCACCAACAGTCCACAAGAGTTCCAAGTCCTCCACATCCTTGCTAACACTCATTTTCCTTTTTTTTTTTTATAGTGGTCATCCTAAGAGATGTGAGCTGGCATCTTATTATGGTTTTGCCTTGCATTTCTCTGATGATTAGTGATATCGGCATCTTTTCCTATGTTTGTTGGGCACTCGTATATGTTCTTTGGGGAAATGTCTATTCCAGGCCTTTGCCCATTTTTAATCAGGTTATTTGCTTCCTTGTTGAGTGTAGTTCTTTATACATTCTGGATATTAATCCCTTGTCAGCTATATGGTTTACAAATATTTTCTCCCATTGCCTTTTGACTCTGTTGATTGTTTCCTTTAATATGAAAAAGTTTGATTTAGTTCCATTTGTCTTTTTTTGTCTGTACTTTTGGTGTCATATCCAAGAAATCATTGCTAAATCCAATGTCATGAAGCTTCCCCCACCCCGCCCCATATTTTCCTCTAGAAGTATTATGTTCTTACTTTAAATCTTTATCCATTTTGATTTAATATTTGTAGATGGTGTAAGATAAGGGCCTGAAGGTTAATTAAGTTTGGAATTTTTATTTTAGATATTTTTATAGCCTTAACACTATTACCGTTCACGTAGAAATAAGCCAACAAACAAATTTGAACTTGAGAATAACACCAGAACGAACAAAAGAACATATCATTGATTTTGATAGTAAAATGGGGGGAGTGTTTAGTGCATATTTGTTAGAAACATGGGCTTTGGAGTCAGCCCAGCCTGAGCGTTGATCCAGTGGCACTACCCACAGTGGGCATTCTGGGCAAATTTCCTGACCCCGCCAAGCCCACACCTTCCCTTTTGGAAGAGAGAAACTGGTTTCTGTCTTGTAGGAAATTCATCAGTTCTTGACAGGTTTAAATGAAATAATGTAATTACAGTGTATGAAACATAATAAGCCTGGCTGTTATTATTATCAAATATTGATTTATTGAAGAATTCCTGTTCCTTCTAGCTACCCCGAGACTTAGAATTAATTGAAGAGACAAAAGTTGGACTTTGAGAGCTGATAGGTCTAGTTTTCCTTGTTTCTAGACGTGATGGGAAGGATTTTGCAGCCGCCTCTCCCAGAAAGTCTGTTGAAATGTTACTCGCTCTGGAAACTTAACTGAAGCGCCCCACAACTTGGTTAGGGCTACGAACTCATAATGCCTCGGCCTGATGGACCCTCTGTTTATCTCTCTCTGGGGCATGTCTGGAGCTGGTCTCTGCCTTATTCTGGAAGGCAACTCTGCTCACCACTATACCACCAACGCGCTGCCTTATTCTGGAAATAACAATTCCTTTTTCCTCTGGGACGCTGTCCCTCCCTGCCACACGCAGTCTTTGTGAGACTTTTAGTGAAGCTGCCTGGTGCTCTCTGGCCAAGAGATGGGCATGTGACCCACCTTGACCAATCAGACTTCTGGAATTTGCATTGAGTGAGAATGATTGACAAGATGCTGGGAAAGAAGGGAGCTGAGTTATTCCAACCGTGGAGCCTTGAAGAGGTTCTCTATTCTTTCCTGTCCTCCAGGTCTTGGAGCTCCTTAAGTTTCTGTTGTTTGGAGGACCTGGTTCTCCATCTTTTCCTTGAATTTTAAGAGCTCATATCCATCTACAAATATATATATATTATGCCAGAGACAGCAGGTTAGCATGTCTTGCTTGCCCCTGAGGCCTGGATGGATTCGGCACTCATGGCTCTGTGTGGTTGACTTGTCTGTCTTCCCAGCACCATGTGCTCCTTGGGAATAGGAACTGTGACACTGCAATGTTGCATTGCCACTGCAGTGACCAAAAAGTTGTTTAGTCAGGAGCCGGAATCATTCCTGATCTTGTATTTGTAACAGGAAGTTCTATGTCCAGCTTTTTTTTTTAGGTCATCTTCATGACGCTTAAAATTGTTGGGGCAATTAAAAAAGAGTACGTGACTCTTGCCCAACCCCAGATTCTCTCCTCCCTTCCTGTACATGATTCCTCCCCTAGACATGTTCAAGAAGATGGCAAAGGGAACCAGCTGATCAAAGCCTATGAAGTCCTCCCATTAGCTGTCCATGGTCTATGGCTTTTTACAGGCTTGTGTGTGTGTGTGTGTGTGTGTGTGTGTGTGTTTAGGGGAGGGTCTCTCTTCCTCCTTCCTGACAGTTAGTGGGAGCCGAGTGAATCTTTCTTCTCTGATGGCCACTCTTCCCAATCTGAAGACCCTATTTGTTCTCATTATGAAATCCAATAAGCTATTCAGCTTTGCCTTGCTACAGTGGGTAATGGCCATCCCTGAAGACCTCTGGGTGGGGTGTCACCAGTCTTTGGAAGAGTCCACTGGAGGTATTACTTTACAATGAGTATTGGGCTTAAGGTCCATCTGTTCATTCATTCATTCATTCATTCATATTTATTGGGAGTCCACATTGTTCCTACACTCTGTGCCAGGTACAAGGGATGAAATGTTGAACAAAAATGGACAAGGGGAGTAGCTCTCATGGAGTTAGCTGTCCCATCAGAGACAAGGGACAATGAGAAGCTGTATCCAAGGCCATAAAGGAGATGTACCCAGAGCATTTGAAAAGGTGACCCCTCCTAGTTTGGGTAGTCAAGGAATGTACATCCAAGAAAGAGACCTTTGAACATGCTAACCTCCAAATGCTTGGGTTCGAGGGCCTATAGGGTAATAGCTGCCTCCATGACCCTAAACACATCACTGAACCCATCTTGACCTCACTGACTTCCTCTGTAAAATGAGAATGCTAGACAAGGTGATCTCTAGGTCATTTTCATTTCTAATATAGCTCTTCAGAATGATTCTTATTAGCGATTTATTGATGTATACTTTACATACTCTAAAATTCATTCATTTTCAGTGCTCTGATGAAGTGACTTTGGGCATTTTTTTTTTTTTTTTTTGGTAAAAATGGCTTTCTAGGTAGTAGGGTTCACTTATTTTTAAAAGACATTTAAAGCTTCACAGAGCTTAAAAGAGGAACACCTTCAATATTTGGAAACTACACTTCAGCATTTGAATCATTTGCAGCTTTCTTTACCTCCTCAATTTAATTGCAAACACCTTCAACAGAGTGATAGCAAACTAATTAGCAATTCCTTTTTCCAAAAAAAAAAATACTCCTAATCAAGGAAGATAATCATTTTTGATTAAGCAACAACCAGAGTTATCAAATGTAAATTTGCCATTGATTACAGGAAAAAATATAGAGTGTGCTCTTCCTCTTAATAACAGTAAGCATTATATCTTTTCCACTTGGTTATATTTAGTTTCTCAAATTAGTTTAGGCTGAGCCTTCTCTTTTGATGGTGTATTCACTTGGAATGCCTATATTATATCCCAGAAGAACTCTACCTGTGCAAATAAAATATCCAGATGTAAAAGTATGCATATGAGAAAGAGACATCTGGCAGTTGCCCCAATTTTTAAATAATTTGGATTCTACTAAACTACTATCATTCCCCTTCCCAATCCTTCAGGGAATATTCAGGTCATGAGGATTGAACGCTAAAACTAAGATACAAACCTGACTGTCTCATCTTAGAAAACAATTCATTCTTTCATCCACTTATTCATTCATCTAGTAAAACACACACACACCACACACACACACACACACACCCATAAGTAAAACCTACTATGTTCCCCAAACCATCCAAGGTCATGGGACTCGAACAGTGGACAAGACACAGTTCCTGACTTTGGGGGTTACAGGCTGATTGGAAAACAGGCACGCTCACAGGCAGTTGCAAATCAGTAGGACGTGAGCTACCAGTGGGGAATGGTAGACTACTTGTTGTGACATTGTTGGGGGTGGGAGTTAGGGAGCCCAGGACATGCGGCTGAAGGACCTCTTAGGGGTTAGGTAGGTAAGGTGGAGGAAGCAAAGATCAATAGGTGCAGAGCTTCTGAGGTGAGAAAAATCATGTCTTTGGGGAAGACCTATAAGAAGTCCAGCGTGTCTAGAGTAGAAGGGAGAGGAGAAAATGGTGAGAAAAAAGGCTGGAATGGTAAAGAAAGGAAATTTTATAAAGAACAGTATGCACCCTCTGAAATAAATTGCATATCCTTCTGAAAGCTATGAAGACCTACTGTAGAGTCCATTTTAATAGACTTTTTATGATACATAGAGATTAAATTTGCCTTTTCCCTCCCACATGCATTATACCGATTGCAAACTGGATCCGTTTCTGGTTCGGCAAATGCTGGGCAAAGACAGAACATGCAGGCAGTTAAATGTTCTTTATTCTTGCCCGGCTGGCGTGGCTCTGTGGTTGAGCATCGAACTATGAACCAGGTGGTTGCAGTTTGATTCCCAATCAGGGCACATGTCCGGGTTGCGGGCTCGAACCCCCGTGTGGGGTGTGCAGGAGGCAGCCAATCAGTGATTCTCTCCCATCATTGATATTTCTATCTCTCTCCCTCTCCTTTCCTCTCTGAAATAAATAAAAAAAAATATATTTTTAAAATTCTCCATTCTCAAAGTTACACTTAACCTTGGTTTAGGTAAACAGAAGATACAAGAGTGATGACAGCAAGTGACCCCCAAATTTGAAATTGCTTTCTGAAATGTGATAGGAAAATATGACACATAATCAGATCAACGTGTCTTAATCCTGAAGAGGAGTCAAACTTAAAGCCCAGGTGAGCAATTCCTGTTGGACAACCAGTAGGGCATTGCCTATATGCCAAAAACAAAACAAGAAAAAGAACCAAGAGCCCCCATCTTCAATCACCAATGGGCAGCAGAATTGTTTGGGGAAAACACAGATTCTAATCCCAGCGGCCAGACGTGTTGTCAAAATATCATGACTGCCGGCTGGCGTGGGTCAGCGGCTGAGCATCGACCTATGAACCAGAAGATCACCGTTTGATTCCCAGTCAGGGCAGTGCCCGGGTTGTGGGCTGGATCCCCAGTGCGGGCGTGCAGGAGGCAGCCGATCAATGATTCTCTCTAATCATTGATGTTTCTAACTCTCTCTCCCTCTCCCTTCCTCTCTGAAATCAATTAAAAGATGACTAGTTGGAATGTCATAAAATAGTCTGGGCAGAGAAAGAGCTTCTGAGTGTCTGTGGTTGCAGTGGGAGAGGATATGAGACGTCGCGGTAACCCCCATGGACGGACATGGAGAAGGAGTTGCTTTGGAGCACCATGGGGTCATTAATGGAAATTTGGAGGCACTGGTTGGAGGAACCATGGTCCAGAAAAGGAAATAGGGAACCGAGTGTGCAGATCTCCCCGCCAGTTCAGGGAGTTAGAGAAAGGAGCGGTGACCAGGCAGAATTGCCAAAGAGGCCCTGGAACAGAAGAGTACATTTCCCACAAAATATTGTCAGTTGCAATCAAAACAAAAGAGAAAATGGTGTTGGGGGTGAGAGAGAAGGGGACAAGGAAGGGAACGTGGACTGTGATAGCACAGACTATGGATGGAGATTTAGCAGGAGGAGGTAAAAGTGGGGAGGGGTGAGACATAAACATCAACGCAGAGAAGATCGTTGGAGGGGTATCTGGACTCGGGGAAGGGTCCTGTTAATATAGTGAGATTTAGTTTGCAGAGAAGTTTGTGACGAACCCACCAGAAGGTTCCAATTAGCCTGTTTGTATCCACACAATTCCTCCCTGGACGTAGATGGTGGACACGCTCGGATGGTTGATTCACAATTTTGTCCCGTTTGGGTCCTACTTCACTAGGCTTATAATTCTATCCACCAGGCTACTCTTTTCAACTCTCCAAGACTGTGGTAGGCTTTCTAGGTTGTTCTACTTCTCCTGCGAATGAGGCCAGAAATAGAAGCAACTAAACACCCCAACAACATGAGAAGGTAGAAAAGAAGTGGCCCCCAGGAAAATAGGTCAGCGGACAGCAGACACCCAGCGGTAATAGATCTTGGCTGCAGAGTCGGGTCATTTGTGAGAACCCAGGTCGAGCCAACAGGAAAGAAACTTGGTAAGTTTACTCACAACTCCCCGGGACCCATTAATAATGCAGGACCCTTGACTTCACAGAACCGTCCAAGCGTGAACCCTGAATTTGGTGCATACTGTAGTGACACGCATCAGGATGAGGGAAGGGGTAAGAGAATGGTGTTCTGTATATTTTAATTAGCAGGAATGAAACACGCTTTATGTGGCAAGCACTGACATAAATATTGCCAAGTAAGAAGTCCCCATTCTTGTCCTAGCTGGTTTGGCTCAGGGGATAGAGTGTCGGCCTGCGGACTGAAGAGTCCTGGGTTTGATTCCGGTCAAGGGCATGTGCCTGGGTTGTGGGCTTGATCCCCAGGAGGGGGCGTGCAGGAAGCAGCCGATCAATGATTCCATTGATGTTTCTATCTCTCTCTCCCTCTCTGAAATCAAATATATATATATATATATATATTTCCCCATTCTTAGTGGCTCCCATTCTGGAGGTCTTCCTTGACAAATACATCGCCAGGACAGGAAAAAAACCAGCACAAACGTGTGCCAAGTTGCCAAAAGAGCAGCAGAAAGAAGACTATTAAAAGCATGGCGCCCATGAAGACCCAGGCTCTGCATCAAAACGGCTCGCTTAGAAGCACACACGTCTTTAACGTAGGGAAATTATCTGCATGGAAAGCTGCCTGTTAAGTGACACAAATGTGCCTTAATGTGAAGAGAGCCAGGCTCATCTTGTTGGAGGCAGCAGCTATTTGGCGTTGCAATAGCGGAACGTTACAATATAGAAAGTTCTCTCCATAACAACGTAACAATGACCATTCCCTGTGCTGAGAGCACAGCTGGTGTAGAGCCCACCCCAAAGTGCAGAGCCAGCAGCGGCAACAGGTTCAAGTGTCTGAGGTCAGCCCTCAGCGGCAGCCTTGCCCTGAAGTCCCAGGACAGGTGTGTGTGTGGAGCGGGGGAGGGGGTGAAGGAGGGATGTCGAGCCTTTGCAGCTCCTCCTGTTCCCTCCCACCAAGGTCCCACTACGCTGAGGACCCAGGACGACAGGCAGGGGAAAGCCTTAGGGAATCAAACAGCTGGTCTTTCTGCCCACCCCTCCCCGGGGCCAGGCTCCATGGAATCCTGGCGTTCTGCCGGGCCGGTCCGCACTTCTTCCTCATGGTCATTGCTCTTTCAATCCCAAGGGGACCGCTCCTCATTCTACATCCACGCTGCAAATCGTGCAACATCTGTTCCCGGGCCCACAGGAACATTAGGCTTGAGATGCGACATTCTACCTAATGGCAAACTCTATGAGGACATGGAGTGCTCGCATTTCAGGGGCTACCAGGGGTGGATGGATCTCTCAATCACGAACTGGAGACAAAGGCGCTCGTCTAGACGCACAAAATGCAGCAGTTCTTGAAAATGTTTCCTTTGGGAGCAGAACAGAAGTTAACCAGCGCTATCCGTGTTTGCACATCTATGACAAGGGTTAAAATCTATTCAGAGTCGCGGCAAAGGGTAAACTGGTAATAGTGAGCAAAACTTCCTTGAAGAATTCTTGAAATTCATCAAGAAGACATTTCACAGTGAGAATCTGAACTAACCTCCCCAGGGGCAGAGAAACAATTAAATTCTTGTAAATATTTAAGAACAGCTAGTCGCGGTCCGCACCACTGACTATTCAGCAAGGACGTCTGCCACGAAGAAAACAAAGACGGGGCCGGGAACCGGGGGGCCTGGTTCGCTGCTCTTCCGGGTGAGGATCGCATCCATTTTTTAAGTGGCATCTCCCTTTGTGCACATTCAAAAGAAGTCAGCAGCCAAATTCTACTTTAAAAAGAGGCGAAAGCCCTCGAACTGCTCAGGTCCTCTCTCAAAGGGTGCCTGCAGGCTGCAGCTTCCTCCTACACGGTCCAGCAGAACCCAGGGCTCCCGGGAGGGGGAGGGCAGCTTAGAACTCTCGCCCAGATAAGGGGGCAGAGCCTTTCCTGAGATGAGCATAAACAGAGAGATAGCTCGCATTTTAATGGAATCACAACGCAGTGAAAGTGGATTTCTATCATCACCTCAGCTCCTTTGCAGCCATCTATAAAAAGTATATTTAAAAAAAAATTAAATCATACATTGTTGCCAAAGCTTTTGATTTTCTTGACTTCCTCATGTCCTGTATTTATTTTTTTTAATTTATCTTTATTGTTGAAAGTATTACAGATGTCCCCCCGCCGCCCCTTGGCCCCCATACATTTATTTCTTTGTCCATTTCACCGATCAGACCGTGTTAGGCAGCAAAGGCATGCCGTGGCGATATCCGCTATGGGTCAGAAGCAGAAAAACCAAGATTATTTCAATGAGCTTTTATTTTGCAAAAAATATTCAATTTATAGTAAAGTTGCAAGGGTTCCCCTTCACCCAGTACCCCCTTCCATGTCCATGATATATTTGTTAAAACTCAGAAACCAAACCTGTTTTCATTAATGAACTCTTTCCCATTCAGGATCCAACCCAGAATTCAGTTTGTTAGGTCTCCACAGTCTCTCGTTGTGACAGTTTCTCATCCTTTTCTTGTTTGTCACGACCTTGACAGTTTTGAGGAGTGTTGGCCAAGGGTTTTGTAGAGTGTCTCTTGGTTTGGGTTTGGCTGGTGGTTTTCTTATGATGACACTGGTATTGTGGGGTTGTGTGTGTTTTTTTTTTTTGGAAAGAATCCCACCAAGATGAGGTGTTCTTCTCATCACACACATTAGGATGAACATGACTCCACATGACACCATTGGAGACATCATTAGCCTTCATCCCTTGGTTAAGGTGCTGTTGGCCGAGCTCTCTGCTGTAAAGTAACTATTTCCCCTTCCCGTACTCTATTCCTTGGAAGCAAGTCATTAAGTCTTGCCCACACTCCCAGGGAATCGGGGGAGAGAAGGGGGTTTGCTTTTAAAATATCTTACCTGCAATAATCTGAATGTACAGTAAAGCTCCCGTCTTTCATTCGAATTCAATTCAATACACTTTTAGGATCCCGTGAAGAGAAATATTTTGGAGATTTATGCAGCAACAATTGTAATCCCTAGAAGAAGCTCTGGGTATTACCATCGTATGGAAAGACACAAACCTTAATCCTGGTAATGATGATGGATACTAGGAGATGCCTATCTTTGTCTTAGCCGAGTTGTTATCAAAACGACTGCTTGCTTTTCTGAGCTCTTTTTGAACATCTGATGAAATCCCTGGGTGACTTTTCTTCCGAGGCTGAACATGCTCCAATGCAAATTGTACACAAGCTGGAAATCTATCTTCATATAATTGTACTCTGGGGTCGCACAACATTCAAGTGCGTGTTGCCAAGATGCCGTTTGTCTGCAGGATCATAAAAGCACAAATGAATTACTCTCTTTCAATGGTCGTGCATTTATACATTTTCTCAAAGGCAGCCAACCTACTAAACAGCTTGCAAGCTACCTTACATGGAAGGGCATTCGAGTTCACCATTTTCATTATCATCTCTTGTGTCAGGCTCCCTTTTAAAATGTTTTTACTTTCAGTTACTGGTTTTTTCTGTTTGTTTTTTTTTTTTTTTTTTTTTTACATTCTCCTGGCTTTCCTTAACCTTTGAGCAATATTTTAGTTGGCACCATGAACATAGCAGACGACAAGATGAAAATGTGTCCCTCTCAATTTAAAGGAATTATGCGACCATCTTGCCAATCTGTAAGTAAGGTCTTGAGTGAGTTACATTTTTCTAATTTGCTGACTTTGTCCCGAGCAAATTATGTCACCATAAAGATAGAGCTGCGGTAGTTAAAAAGGCATATCAACATGATCACATTTTCTCCTCAGGTTTTCATTACTAATTTTTTTCAACATCCATTAATATCTTAAGACAATATGCTGGACGCTGTTGGGGAAAACAGACAAGGCGCTTTCTTTCCAGTATAGAAGCTCAAATGTATACAAAATTTCTCAGAATATAAGGTAGAAAACAAGAAGTGACACAGAAGCGGTACAAATAAAATGTAAAGCAAGGAGGAGCACAGAAGGTTTTTGAGCAGGATAATGACAAGACCAGAGATGTACCGTAGAAAAATTAGTTCTGTAGTGTTGTGTTGGGTGAATTATAGTGATAGCTGGGAAGGGAAGGAGGATGGAGAGGAGAGAGACAGGGGCCAAGAGATGAACAGGAAACTTTTAGTATTAAAGAGCTAATGTGAGCTAGAGTATCGCCAATAGAATCAGGGAAAGATGCAGATCCAAGAAATACTGCAGAGGCAAAGCGAATAGGTCCTGGCGACTGATTGCGTATGGGGAACGAGGGATGGGAAAAAAATCAAATACAACGTTGATTCTTCAAGATAGGAAATGTGGTGCCAGCAATAAAAATGTAGAAGGAGCATTTTCTATTTTTACTTATTTATACCTTTTCCCACAGTGAATTCTGTGTGCGTTGAAAGCTGGCCTACCAACATTAGAAGATTTCCTTATCTTTATGTTTCTCTTGAGAGTCACTCATTAGAGCAGCCTCTATTCCTTTCTGGGATAAGTTGCAGCATAAGTAAATGAATATGCATTCATTATGTGATTATATAATTGTCTTCTTTCTCAGCCACTGTCTCAAGGTGATAATGTAACGGCTGCCGCTGCTAACTAAAATCCAGGGTATCCAGGAAGGGGTATGGGTGAGCCCTTTTGTCATACTTTATAACAGCTCACCTTAGCAATCAGGAGCAGCTGTCTACGGAAAAGAGCTTTCTCATTTCATTTGGAATCAAGTAAACTAATAACTATCCTGTTTTCCCTGAATTAGGCATTGGCATTTTTCAGTTACCAACACCATTGTTCACACTTGTCCCTTTAGAATCAAATGGCTTCTCATTTTCTGTGTCAACATTAGGCGAACCTTTCAATAATCATAACAACACAAGCACCACGAACTTATTATTTATGTCCAAGGCATTGTCCCAAGTGCCTTTTACATGGAGTCCCCAGAATAGGGACTCTATTAGAAACCCATGGTACAGATGAGCAACCTGCACAGGTTACCACAGGATGAGGAACTGTAGGAGCCGAATTTGAACTCACAGTCTGGGTTCGGACACCAGGTGCATGTCTACTCTGCCCCCACTACAGCCTGCGGGGGGAAGACTCTCAGTCCAGCTTCACCCTTGGTGGGGGGCTGCCATCTACCTCAAATTTTCCTGACGTTGGTTCTGTTTTGTTTTTTAAATATATTTTATTGATTTTTTTTTTTACCGAGAGGAAAGGAGAGGGATAGAGAGTTAGAAACATCAATGAGAGAGAAACATTGATCAGCTGCCTCCTGCACACTCCCCAGTGGGGATGTGCCCGCAACCAAGGTACATGCCCTTGACTGGAATCGAATCCGGGACCCTTCAGTCTGCAGGCCGACGCTCTATCCACTGAGCCAAACCGGTCAGGCCATTGGGTCTGTTTTAATAGAAAAAAAAAAAATCTGCGATGCCCATTGGCATTCTCAGGAGCCTTAATCATCAAGAGTCTGCAGAAACGTAATTCCTTACCCACCAAGACATTCGATTTGCTGATTTTAACATATTCACTTCCCGTGGATAGCTGCAGGAAAGAAGCATTTATACTGAAGCTGAAGGTAGTTAAAGGAGAAGGGGAGATAAATGGAGTCGCGTTGATTTTCCAGTCGATAAAGCACGTGCAAGAGCTGGAAAGGTACATCCGGAGTTGCATGACGACAGGGATGCGGGATGGCGGGTGTGGGCCCAGGGCTTCGGAACCAGCCACCGACCGGAGGGTCAGCAGAGGCGGCGCTGTGCAGACTTTGATCTTCGTAAAGGTTTTTCAGGTGCGGTATTGACAGCTCTCCTCATGGGTGCCTCGGAGAGACATAAATCTTCTACTTAATTCAAATATATGAAAGGGCCGAGTTATTTCTGAAGATCCCGAAGCCTGGAAGTCTATTCCATCAGGCACTCATTCCCCAAATGCCTTTATGGAGAGCGTCTCCATAAATCACACGTGCCTGAAAGATCGCCCATCAGAGCGGCGAACGTGTCAGGCGGAGGGGCCTTCAATCATGGGATCGCCAGCCTGTACGCTTTTTTGCTTACTTTGTGCGCTTTGCTGGGTTTGGGCCGTGAAATCAAGCAAGGCGCTCTCTTCCCCCCAGACCCTCTCCACACACACACTCTTTCTGCAACTTGGGCAATATTAGGTAACCTAAGAGAAGATGATTTTCCCGGAGGAACGGGAGAAGATAAAAAATTTTAACCCTACTTGTTTTTATGTTTTTATCCTCACCTGAGGATGTTTTTACTGATTTTAGAAAGGATGGTAGGGAGAGAGGGGGTTGGGGTGGGGGAGAGAGAGAAGTATCGATGTGAGAAGCATTGATCAGTTACCTCCTGTATGCGCCCTGACCAGGGATCAGACCCGAAACCTAGATATATGCCCTGACTGGGAATCCAACCCACAACTTTTTGATGTACTGGAGGACACCCCAACCAACTGAGCCACCCGGCCAGGGCAAACCCTACTTTTAACTTGATTGAAATTATCCATCCTATTAAATTGGATATCCTAGCCGAAACCAGTTTGGCTCAGTGGATAGAGCGTCGGCCTGCAGACTGAAGGGTCCCAGGTTCGATTCTGGTCAAGGGCATGTACCTGGGTTGTGGGCACATCCCCAGTGGGAGATGTGCAGGAGGCAGCTGATCGATGTTTCTCTCTCATCGATGTTTCTAACTCTCTATCTCTCTCCCTTCCTCTCTGTAAAAAATCAACAAAATATATTTAAAAAAATTGGATATCCTGCAAGTTTCCTAAAAGCTAAAGAACTTCAAAAGCAAATTATACTTTATTGGATATACTCACAAATATATGCACACACACACACACACACACACACACAGTTAAACAGAAATGACTTTCCTTGCCTTTTAAATCTTAAGCAGGACAGGTGAGACATCACCGGCTGCTGCTCTATTTTGAATCTGGGATCAGTCCTACTTAGAGACATCTAATATTCCGGAGTTTTGTTTAAAGGCCACATTATTTTGAAAGTAGGAGATCCTTTCTCGTCTCAAGCTGCGGAAAGATTTCACCCCAAATGCATTTCCCCCCAAGTTCCCAAATCTGCTTTTCTCTGCAGTTCTCTAAGAGGAGGTTATGGAGGAATGGCAGCGTGGGGGCACCTGTATTTGGGAAATTGCTTCCAAAGTGGTGGAATCGAGAAGAACGAGATGAAATAACCAATGAAGTGTGTCTCAGAGTCTTGTCCCAGGGGAGTTCGTGGGCCTGAAACGCTGGTCCCCGCGTCACCCAGGAACCTCCTCGAAATGATCGTTCTCCAGCCGCCCCAGTTCTTCCGAGTCAGAAAGTCTAGGTGTGGGGCCCAGCGATCTGCCCTTGCCCAGCCCGCCCAGGTGATTCTGGGTCCTGCTAACATTCTGGAAGCACGAGATTAGAACCACCTGTAGCAGAACTGCCTGGGGTGCTTGATTTGAAACTGCAGGTTAAAGGGCCCTCCCGCACCGACATCTCTAATGGGGAAACCCAGGGAGCCGTGATGCCAGCAAGCTCTCCAGGTGATACCTATGCTCAGTCCCAGGTGTGGGTCATGGAACCTAGAACCGGTTTGTGGTGAAAAGGGAGCGATCTCAGGCAGCTTGCTCCGAGAGATTTCACTCGGAGGCAAGATCGCTGGCTGGAGAGTCGCCCTGACCTGCGGTTGGGTTCCAGGTAGGCCTTCTACTGCGTATGCGACCCTTTCTGCGCCTCAACTTTCCCATCTGTAAAATGGGCGTGAGGAATCCCCAGCTTCATCCGTCAGAGGGGATTAAATGAAACGGGGCATGTACTCTGCAGTGTCACTTCCACAGGCAGTAATCCCTTTCGTTTGGACACTTGCCTCTTTTAAAGGTGTTCTAGCCCATCTCAGTCACGGTGCCTTTCGCTGGGTAACAGTTGCCGAACAAACAGGAGGTTCAGTGCAAACAAAATTGGATTCGAGTCGCAGCTCCACTGCTCATTAGCGGCGAGCCCGTGAGCAAGTTGTTGAACTCTGTCAGTATCTAGAAAATTCGGATAAAAATAGCCTTTCCCTCCCAGGCCCATCCCAGGGATGAACCGAGTTAACACGTGTAAAACGCTCTTCAACAGCGCCTGGAACACTAATTCTCAAACATTAGGGAGAGAGAAACATTTCTCACAAATAGACTTGGAAACTTCAGACGGGCTCAGCTCACAGAGAAAGAATGCAATCCAGTCACTCATTTGCCCACCAACATCGGCAAAGAGTGTTAGGGGCTCCGTTTGAGGCCTTGGGGGGTCACCCAGTGCAGAGGGCGAGGCAGGCATTAGTCACATAATCATGCAAATGAGCATGCAGACAAAAAGGAGAGCTGGGTGCTTGGGGGAGAACAGCTGAGTGGCTGGCGTTCAAGGAGCAACGCTGGGTAGGGGGTGGTGGGACAAGGGAAGCTAAGGGGTGAGGAAGGAGGAGGAGGCAGACCTAACAGGATTATCCCGCCTGTGGGTGGATTTCCAGAAGCAATGGAAAGCCTTTGTAGAGTTTGAGCCAGAAGGTACCACCTTCAGATTTGTGTTCGGAAAGGACGTTCCTCTGACAACTTGGGGAGGAGGTTGGAGGAGGCTCAGATGGGGAGCAGGGAAGACCCATTAGGTTTTTACGGTAGTCTAGTCCAGAGACCGTGGTGGCCCAGAGTGGAGGCAGTGGGCATGGAGCGAGGCAGAATCTGAGAACCAGGCAGGAGACGCAGTGGACGGGACTCAGGATGAACTGGGAGTGGAGGCTTCTAGAGTGATTACTCGGCGTGCGACTGCACTGGGAAGGGACTGGGCATATTTACTTTGATGTCACTGAGAACTGTCCAAATGGAGCCGTTGAGCAATTGGACATACCCGTCCAGGGCTAGGTATCAAGGTCTGGGCCAGAGAAACAAATCAATCGGGCTGTCACCGGCTCAGGGATGGAGACTGCAGCCAGGGAAGGGAATGAGGTTCCCTGGGGAGAATACGGATGAGGCCCAGCCCTGTGGATCTCCTACCCTGGGTGACCAGGGGGAGGAAGATGGACCCGCAAAAGAGGCTGATGTGGCAGGAGAGTCTGTGGAAATAATAATTTTCGTTTTCTCTCTTATTTTCCCCTTTCATCCCATTCTAAGCTAATACCTTGCTTTCATTATTCCTGGCTTCAGGGATCTTGGCAGGGCCTAAAGTAGAAGGATTCTGAAATGAAAGCCTCTTGCTGTTTTTGGTAAAATTTCAAGAAGACAAAGAAAAGCTATGGGGCCAAGGGAGACAGGCCCAAAGGGTCCTGAATTGTAAAGACCCCCCTACTCAGCTCAAGGTCCCAACTTCAGCCAAGATGCCCGAGCCTTTCAGAGACCTTAGATCAGGAGTGGGGAACCTTTTTTCTGCCTTAAAGGGCCATGCGGATATTTATAACATCATTCGAGGGCCATACAGAATGATCAGCTTAAAAATTAGTCTGCTATGTTTGGTCAAGCATTTAATTAACTCACCCCTAATGGCAGGGCCAGACCAAATGATTCCTTGGCCCTTTTATGGCCCGTGGGCGGGATGTTCCCCACCTCTGCCTTAGATACAGCAAAACCGCGGGGCCTGGAGGCCGCAGGTGCGCCTGGGCAAGCATATTGTAGAGCTAATGAGAATGGATGACCAATGAGTGGAAAGCTCCCCCCAGTGCCTGGGGTCGGGGGGGGGTGGGGTAATGGCTTCCAGATCTTTGCCCAGTTCTATGATGGGAAACTCCAAAGAACCACTGAGGCTAAATTTCTCACCAGGCTGGTGGGACAGTAGGAAAAAGCCTGAACTTTGGTTTAAACACATAGAACAAAATGTGATGTTTCCTGACAGTTCCATTTATATGCCATAATGGAGTCTGGGGAAGTGGGAAGTGTAGCCCTGGCTTTCACAGAAGCCAGCTCGTCAATAACATTTTCCAAATCTGCTTCTTTGTTTGCCTCATTTCCCATTAAGACAACAGAATTGCCATATTCTAAAATTTGTCTTGATCAGGTGACAATCTTAATTAATTAACTTGAAGTAAAATCATAATCTAATTGTGGTGTAAATAAGACATATTAAACTTAAAACAATGTATTAATTACATCTACTTTTCAATTTTCCAATATTTTTTCCCAACTGGGTCAATGTTCAGGGAACAAATTAAGCATTACAAAATCCATAAAGACATGTGTCTAGAAGTATGGAGTTTTTTTTTTTTCTTTTGCCTGAGGCTCCAAGCTGAATATGCACAGCCCTGGTCTTCATTTAAAATTTTTGATATTTTGTTCAATGTGGATTTTTTTGACATTAATGGAACTTTAAAAAAATACTGTATTAAAATGTGATTTCTGTTGTTTAGTAAGTTACTTAGCACCCCCTTAAATTTTGCACCTGAGTGCAAAGGCCTCACCCACCTCACCCTACTTCTTCGGCCCCATTTCTTGGACACCTAACTATGGACTAAGAATCATTCCTGGTCTATGGGAAAGAAGTAGCAGAGATTAGGGAAATCCAGGAGAGTGAGTGTCATCATAGGAGTATTTCTGAAAGGGAGAGGGCCGGCGTGTCAAATGCTGCGGAGAAGTCAAGTAAGACTGAAGGGTACATGTGTTGAATGGCCTGAGCGTCACTGGCGGCTTAGAGTGAAAAGCCTGGAGGGGTTGCTGGGGTGGAACGGGGCTGAGATAGATGGGGGAGTGAGTAGCCAGCAGGAAAATTGGAACTGTGACTGTGGAGGACTCTCCCGAGAAGTTTGGCTCCGATGAAGAGGGAGGGAGAGAGGGCAGGAGCTGGAGAGAGAATGGAGTCTAGCGGGGTTGCTGTATTATTATATGGTCCAGTTGAGAGGGAGAAGCTTCATCCACAGGAGAGAAACTGGGGTTGACTATAGTGTAAGGTCCTGAGAAGAGGACTGGAGATGCATCTGAACCAGTGATAAGAGGATTTGCATGAACAGGGCAGGTGAGAGCAGCCTCCTGTATAGCCGCGGAGGGAAGACACAGATGGAGGTGGGGTTTATCGATGACACAGGAATGTGAGAAAGCTCCTTGTGAAGCCCTCAATCTTCTCTACTGAGAGGGAGACAAAGCCCCAAAGAGAAGCAGGGGGGTGACGGTGCTTGCAGGGAGAAGCAAAGGTGTGGGACCTGCAGTTAGGATCCTGAGGTTGGTAGGCAGCACTCGCCGAAGCTCCTCTACCTCAGGGTAAAGAAACAGTGGTATCTCCACTCCATGGACTTCTGTGTAATTATTTAAAAAACCCTGAGGCCCTGTCCGGTGTGGTGCAGTGGTTAGAGCGTCAGCCCAGGCACCAAAGGGTCTTGGTTGGATTCCTGGTCAAGGATACCTACCTGGGTTGCAGGTTCTATCCCTGGCCCCAGTTGGGGCATGTGTGGAAGGCAACCAATCAATGTGTCTCTTTCACATGGATGTTTCTCTCTCTCTGTCTCTCCCCCGCCATTTTTTCTTCCCTCCTCCCCCTCCCTCCCTCCATTCTACTCTCTTTAAAAATTAATGTGAAAAATACCCTCTGGTGAGGATTAACAAAAACAAAACAACAACCCCCCAGAAAACAAACCCATAAGTAAGCAGTCTAGAAGATGATGAAACATTCTCTAAGATACCCTGTTAAGTGAAAACAACAACAACAAGGTATAGTACATTTAGTATAATACCTTTTGGTTAAGAAAGAGGGAAAATAAGAACATAAAGTTATATTAGCTTGTACTTACATTAAAAAACATGGGAAGGATACAGGGTTGGGTAAAAACAGGTTTACAGGTGCTCATTTGGGAAAATAACACAATAATTAATAAATAATAAGAATAAATTGCTTTGCATACTCACAACTGTAAACCTACTTTTGCACCACCCCGTATACAAGCAACTAATAAAAAATGGTACTGGAGAAATTGGGACAAGAAACGAGGTGAATGGGGACAGAAATGGGAAAGAAACTCACTGTCTACCTTTTTGTTTTCACCGTTTGGTTTTTGAATCATGTGAGTGCATTGCCTATTAAAAAAATAAATTGAACAATTTGAAAGGTGACGTTCCTCTGCAGAGAGAGGTGCAGAATGCACCCGGAGTCTGTTTCCAAGCCAAGTCCCAGCTGTCAGGCGCCCTCATGACGCTCGACAATGACTGTCCTGTCAACGGGATTATTACATTTTTACATCTTTCTGGGAAGATGTTAGGAGCATCAGGGTCATAAGTAAAGAGAGTTGTTATTACTTT
Source organism: Myotis yumanensis (assembly GCF_028538775.1). NCBI lineage: Eukaryota > Metazoa > Chordata > Mammalia > Chiroptera > Vespertilionidae > Myotis > Myotis yumanensis. The sequence continues at coordinate 7,674,358 of NW_027223768.1, forward strand.
CCCACTCGACGCTGCTGTGTTCTATCTCTCACTGCCTGAAGCAGATGGAGGTCACCCGGGGTCAGCCTCGGATGCTCTTTTCCTCATCTAGTCCCCGTCAGGCAGCAATCTCACTCATTCTTCCTGATCGCACTGGCTTTCAACATCTGCATCTCCAACCCTAATCTCGCTTCCAAATTCTAGACCAGAATCCTAATGGCCAGGTCAACGTGGTGTATCACTTAAGGTGTCCATAGGAAACAGATTTAAATTGGGCTAATTCCAGGAGGGTTTATTTACCAAGGGATGATTCACCAAGGTTTGGGGATCGGGGAACCCCAAGGGACTAGTCCACAGGGATGAGGTGAGGGAGTTGTGGAGGGCAGGCTGCCTGGGGAGCACAGTGAGCAACCAGGGACACCGCCAGCCTGGGATGGCCTCAGTGGGAAGAAACCAGAGAAATAAGTACCCAGACCTCACTCGCCTCCTTTCTTCTGATTTCTTGCTGAGTCCCCCACTGGCCACACTGGAACAGAAGCCAGAAAGCCATGGTGAGAGGGAGCGGGAGGGGGCTATGGAGGTTGTCCCTCAGATGAGCCCCTGGGTGCCCAGGGCAGAGTGAGGGAGGATGGAAGCAGATATGCTGGGGCAAACGGAGTGTATGTGACAAGCATGTCTCAGTTATGACCTGCTGGCACCTACAATGTTTCCCAGCCCAACCATATAATCTTCCCTTCCTTTCCCTGAACTTTCTCCTGGGTTCTTTAGTTACCTTGGCAATGATACCTCTAACCCTCAGTGTCATCCTGACTCTGCCTCTCCTGCCCTGCGTGTGTGCACGTGTACACACACACACACACACACACACACACACACACACGGAGTCTCTCTTCCTCTGGATTGAGGACGCCTGGAGGCTGGGCTCTCGAGCCTGGACTCAGCAGATGCCTCAGGAATAATAACATCTAATGTTTATGGGGCACTTTCCCATCAGGCACAGTGCTGGGCACTTCATTTGAATTGTCTCAGTCAATCCCTCAACACCACCGTGAGGTAGGCCTATTCTTATCCCCATTGTATTGATTAATACACGGAGACTGGCAGAGGTTAAGCAGCGAACCCAAGGTCACGTTCTAAAAAGGGGGCATCTGACCTGGGAGCTTACCCTCCAGCACTCTGCCGCCCCCTCTGAGTGAACCACCCACATGCTAGCACGGGGTTCTGCTTGTTGAAAAAAGGAGTCAGGTGTTGGTCAGGCAGTATCATTCAGAGACGGCAAGGGTTGGAGCGAGGGCTTGAACTTGTCCCTGAACTTTAATGGACAAAGGAGAAAAGACATGCCATGGAGAAGGCCCAGGAGCAGCGGGCAGGGCCTGTCGTTTGTGCCGAGAAGGACTTGACCAGATGAGAGAATACAGATTCAGAACCAATGAGATAAGATTGAGGAGGACGAAAGGGATCTAGATAATGAGGGCCTTGCAGTTGAGGGAGCTGCCGAGCCTCCCTCTAGAAGAAAATGAGAGTGGTCTTTAGGTAGATTAACTTGCCACTTACAACGTGTGAGGGCGGATGGGAAGGGGAAGATCGTGTGCGAGAGGGACCAGCTGGAAAGCTGTTCTCATGGCCCAAGAATGAATCCGCGAAGGCCTGGACGACAGTGAAGCAATGGAAGTGAGAACTGAACATGGGATCCAAGGAACACTGGCCGACTGATTGCTCGGCAGGTGGAAGAGACGGGCTTCGGTTCAAAGGATTTCAGTTTGCAGCCTTTGCCCGTGATCTTGCCATTGACCTCGAGCTGGAGTTGGATGGTAGGAGGAGAAAATAAGTCCTGTTTTAGACGTGCTGAGTTTGATGTGAGGGCTTTTGCCAATTGAGAGGTTTAGTCTTACTGGGCCCCAAAGGAGCAAGAGCTGTGGTCATCTATCTCTCTTTTCTTCCTCTTGTGGATTTTCAGACTTCACCTTGGGAGAAACTTTCGTTTCTTAACTTTGAGCCTTTCTAGTGTTGTTCTCTGTTGAGTTTCGGTATATCTAGACTCTCAACACATCCAGGCCTACTGGGATGTGTGTGTGCTGGGGCGGGAAGCAAGGTATAGCCTTGGGTACCGTAACACACCAGGGTACCGAAGCCCTGTGATTCAGGACTAACACACTGCGGCTCTAATTGATAATATTTTCTGCTTCACAGTAACTGAGCCGAATTGCACAGACTTGGAGGAGTAAATGAAACAAGTGTTTTATGGAACAACAGGCAAACCATTTAAATCGGTAACTACTACGCTTATGTTCCCTGCTTTCTTGTCTACAATGGAACGCAAGTGGTGTCTGTGAGCCACGCAGCCATTTCCTTTTATGTTGGCAAATAACACTGCAAATGATATTATATCCTTGCTGTAGCTCATCGGAGACTTAAACGGCTGAGCTGGCAAAACGGGAAAGCTAAATCCTTTTTAAGGGTGTCAACAACTAGACGGCCAACACCACTATCCCCTAAATGCCAGACTACGAAAGGAGTTCGTAGGAAATCATAAATACTGATTTTCTAGCCACAGAAACTAAGATGGAAAGATTCATTTTTTTTTTTTTTTTTTTTAGCTAAAAAGAATAAATACTTCTCTGAATTGCTGATCAAGTGTCACCACCCCTAAAGTAGGTGGGTAATCACAAAGTTTAAAGATCACAATTACATAGAAAAGTACTCCCAGAATTTGACTGTGAAGATATTGCTTAGTATCTATAGTTTAATAGAAAGCTTCAACTTAGAACAGAGACTAAAGGTCTAGGCAGATACTGCAGACACTTGTTTAGAACAGAACAGCAGCATAAATGAAGGACTTCAAAGATAGCAGGAGCCCTGGCTTGTGCCGCTCAGTGGTTAGAACACTGGCCCACACACCAGTTTGATCCCCAGTCAAGGGCTCCATTCCTGGCCAAGGGCACGAACCTGGTTAGATCTCTGGCCGTGCTCTCACATCAATCCCGCCCCCCCCCCCTCCGCCCACCCCACTCTCTCTTAAAAAATCGATGGAAAAAAATATCCTCTGGTGAGAATTAACAACAACAACAAAAAGATAGCAGGCAATGTTTTCACTAATGGGTCATAAAAACAGTTAGGAAGGAGCTTGTAGGGCTGTCTGACAAATTTATGCTACGAAACAGCCTTCATTCTTCTAAAATATAGGACACTAACATGTTCGTAAATTACCTCGCCGTGGGACTCAGCTGATGTGTGCTGCTTTCTAAGCAAAACTGCTCCAATAAGACTGTTGTCCTGGTGTCATTCGTACTGGTTTCCTCTTCTGCTTTAGAAAGTGTCCTGATTTGGATAAAATATGGTCAACTAGACTTAGGTGTGGTGCACTATGCACTTTTTAAAAACCCAGAGCCCTTTATCAACCTTAATTCATTTAACATTATTTTATGTGTTACTTACCTCCAGTAAAGATGAAGCTATGGTTCCTGCCCGCATGGAGCTTGCATAATCTCAATGCTAGGAATAACGAGACAATTACCAACTGGGCGTGTTGTTGTTGTTGACTCAGCCAGAACAATCTAAATGGTGATAGTGGCGTCTCGTTTTCTTGCTTTTAAAGTGAAGGGTTCTAGTCTTTATTCAAATAAGTAATTTCTCTCCAGGGGTGGTTTTGAGATTTGAGATGGTTCTGTTTGTTTAGGGAGGGGAAAAAATCCTGAGTGAGTTTGTTGCCAGGTTCCTGGATTCAAATTTCGGCTTCATCACCTCATAGCCCAGTGGTGTTGGGCTCCTCACTTATTCTTCTTTATGGCTCAGTGCCTTTGCTATAAAAATGAAGGTAACTAGTGCCTACTTCATAGGGTGTTGTCAGGGTTCAAAGCGAATACAGCCCAGCCGCTGTGGCTCAGTGGTTGAGCGTCAGCTGATGATCCAGGAGGTCACGGTTCGGTTCCCAGTCAGGGGGCATGCCCGGGTTGCAGGCTCGATCCCCAGCGTGGGGACTGCAGGAGGCAGCGATCGATGATTCTCTTTTATCATGGATGTTTCTAGCTCTCTCTCCCTCTCCCTTCCTCTCTGAAATCAATACAAATCTATTTTTTTAAAAAGAGCTAATGTGTGTGACAATTGAGAGTGTTGTTGGCAAATCAACAGTCCTTTATACTTTAGCTATTATTACTTAAACACTGAACTCAGTTCAGTATTCCTCACTTGTGATGGGGAGGAAAAAATTAAGAATCGCTGCTTTCTTATTTGTTTTTAATTTATCTTTATTGTTGAAAGTGTTGCCATTGATCCCCTCCACCCTACACCTGCCCCCACCCCCCCACCAAGAAGCACGACTTTAAAGGTTAACCCATTGTACGCCTTAAGCGCCTGTAGACATATGCATCTATAAAAAAAAAAAAAAAAATTTCCCTAAGTGGCAGCCCTGATCCACTTTAAAATCATTTTTCGTGAAAATTTTCAGTTGAAAATATTCAAGAACACCCGAATTGTTATATATTTATGATATTCATTGCAAACTGGTTTTTAAAATTAAATTCCAAATACCGTGGCGTGTGGGGATGGTTTCCATTTTGGACACGTGGCAGTTAACTGGTTAAAGAAAGTTTTTGCTCCCCCGACCTGAATGGAACAACGGGACCAGAGAAGGAAAGCGGCCCTAAGCGGACGCAGAAGGCATCAGGCACTAGTCAGCCTGTTGCTAAGGTTCATGGCAAATGACACGAGGGACGGACTAGTTAGTGTCAAAGACGCTGAATTCTATCCAGCAAGAGCGGGCTTGCAGCTTTTCCTTCAAAGATCACAAAGAGGCTATTTCCTTAATTGAAGGAGGTGACTCAGGAGAAGGGTTACCAACTGGGGCAAGTGTTTCATGCTGACGAGTCTGTTTTGTTCCCAAAGCAGATTCACCGTAGAATGTAACATGGCCTCACTAAGTCTGTGCTGTTTCTCATATTTTCTCCACAACGCTCAGCGTGGTAACACCCACAGTTGTCCAGGAATCACTTCTGTAAAAAAAGGGGGGGTGGGGCAGAGGGGGGCACGAATAGCTTGTACCTTTGTTTCTTAAAACAATTTTGAACCCGCTGAAAGGAAACGGGGGGCGGGGGAGGGGGGGGGCGCGCCTTGAAAGATTGGCAGGTCCCAAGCCCGCGGCAGGAAGTGAAATGGAGTGGGCACCGCGTGCTGTGCTGAGAAGCAGGGGAGCTATTGGGGCTAATGGGTCAGGTCAGAAAGACACAGGAACTAGAGCTATTGGGGACTAATGGGTTAGGTCAGAAAGACAGGAACTAGCAAGGGCAAGATACTGGGAAAGGAATGGAAAGAAATTAAAAAGAGGGGGAGATAGAGCCAATCTGGCAAAATCTTGGTAGTTGTTAATTTGGGGGGCAGGTGTGGGGGGTTCATTTAACGATTCTTTCTCCTATTTAAATTTTTTTTTATTATAAAATAATTTACATAATTTAGGTCTTGAATGCAAAGCAACACATATGCGTTCTCAATCGCAGTAGACAATAGAGATGAATAAGATAAAAAGCATTGGTGACTGGCCAGTGTGGCTCAGTGGTTGAGCGTCAATCTATGAACCAAGAGGTCATGGTTCGATTCCCCGGTCAGGGCACATGCCCAGGGTGTGGGCTTGATCCCCAGTAGGGGGTGTGCAGGAGGCAGCCGATCAATGATTCCCTCTCATCATTGATGTTTCCGTCTCTCTCCCTCTCTCTCTTCTCTGAAATCAATAAAAATATTTTGAAAAGATAAAAAGTATTAGTAATTCTATCACTCAGAGATGATTACTGAACTACTATGAATATCTTGTAATGCTTTCCTGACATTTTTCACTGTATACACAAATTTAAAAAAAACCTACGAATTTTTTCTCCTTCAATTTCTTATGTCTTCCATGGCCTAAAAGCAGCACTTGTGCTATTACCCTGTTTTCTGATCTGCTAAAGCTTCCCTCGCGAGCTTACTAAATATAGCCTGGTCTCCTTGACATTCAAGGCCTTCCAACATTCTTTCCAGAATCTTCCTACTACCTCGTCTCCATAGACCTCTATGCTCCAGCCACACTGGCTGGCCTACGATTCAATCCAGGTTGGTTTCTGTATAAATGTCATCATTTATCATCTGAATGAACTCACCCGAGACCTTTTAAAATAATGTATCTTGGGATTTCTAAGTTTAGGACTCTGGATACAACTGGTGACTTGCCCCAGCAGAGAGTCTAATTGTTGTGAAAAGGCCAAGGTCTTACATAAGCCTTTTGCTGAGATTCACAAAAAGGAATCAAGAGAATGCCTATCAGCCTGTAAGCAATAACTTGAAAATGAAGGGGGGAAAAAAGTGGGAGAATCTGCTTCCACAGCTCACGGTGTTTCTGCAATATTTGTTTCTGCCCCGGGGAGTGACGGAAGGAGAAACATCACACTTTTTGTGCAGCTGAGTCTGGGGAACATGAGTCCCCAGGGGGGTCTAGGCTTCACACTCTTCCGGAAGCGGGCATTTGGGTTCCACCGCACTGCATTCCCTACACTGTACTTCTGCAGCTATGAAAGGGTATATTCTTGGTTCTAGAAAGGATGCCTTCATTGTTGTTTCTGAACTTCAACATTCTGTATGTCAATTCTTTGGGGTAGACATTTTTATAATTGGAAGAACTCTTACTCATGATAGATGAACATTGTCCTTTTGTTTATATATTTTTTTTTAACCAAATCAGCCAATTTGACATGAATACATTCAAAACTGAGTTCCTAAGAATTTCCCAAGTTTTACTGCCCGCTTATATTTTGGCTATGGCGTTATTAACATTCTATAAAACTATTACATCACTTTCTTTGGGTACAAATTAACGCTTGGATCACGATAAACATGGACTAGAGCACTCTCCGCAAACCACCCCAAGAAATAAGCTGAACCCCAGATCTCTCCAAAAACTAACATTGCTGTTTCTGCCAAGAGGGTCTTGTCCTAATAACTTCTTTTTCAGCTTTTCATCACAACATATTCAGCTTTTCATGACAGCATAATTAATCAGAAAGCACAGCTTTTCATTTTCGATCTAAAACCATTAGAAGCACAGAATTGGCACCCGAACGGAAATCTTGAACTGTCCTTGACTTCTCGCTTGTCCACCTTTAGCTTCAGTTGGGCTGCTTTGGTGCGAGAGTGCTTCTCGCCAGCATTGATCTACCCTGCATCTCATGTAAAGATAGTAAGCCCTGGGTAAAGTTTAATTTCTTATCAGCACAGACTACCTTCCAGGACCAGAAAATTCCCGACCTTAGTATCTCCTGCCCAAGCAGTCTGCTTTTATAAGGTTAATCAGAGTCGAAAATATCAAATTGGGACTTGGATGAGGTTCAGGACTGGTAGAGCTGCTGCTTTGGGAGCTTGATTTATTCGCCCTACTCTGTGTGAGACACTGGGCGAGGCCACATGTGACACACAGAAGTGGAGGTCTTGATGAGTTTTGTTTCTCTTCAATGTCTTCCTCTTCCTTCTTCCCCTTCCCCCAGTCCCTCTCCTGTCCACTTCACCTCCTCCTCTTCCTGGAACATGGTATTGTCATAGTTTGCTTTTTTTTCAAGCAACCTATGAAAATCTGCTTAACATCCACACAGTGACCATTTTTTTCTTGTGATGAGAACTTTTCAGATGGACTCTCTTAGCAGACAGTTGTTGTATTAAATGTGTCTTCCCAAACATGCCAAGGTGAATGATAGCTTCTAAGCTCAGAAGCACCTCATCAGAACCCATAGCATCTAGATTCTAGAAGGTTACTCTGCTTCCGAACTGAAATTCAGCTCCTTCCCTCCCTGACCCCAAATCCAACAAGATCACTCTACATTTTTTGAATGAAGGAAAAACACAGACTTCGTTTGGATACTTTTGTTAAGTATAAGATAGGCCCTGGTACCCTGTGTTTGAATGGGGTGTGTTTATTTTAAGCTCATGGGGTGTGTTTCCAATCCTTTTTACTGTGAAATTTGAAAGTGTGCATTTGGAAAGACTTCATCTAAGCTTAGCCAAGTAAGTCAGAATTTTCCTTCTATTGAAGAAAGGGACCTTCACATCATGCTTTGCATTGGAATCTGCTAAAGACACTGGTTATTTGCTTTCTGTCTGCAATGAGCAACTAAGATTCCAGGGCCTGAAGTTTTCCAACTTGTAAAGGACCTAAAAGATTTTCTATGGTGGTAGAGTTCTTTTAAAACAAAGCTTGTGAGTGCCTTCATAAGTCAAGAAGCAAATCTCACTTCTTATAACAACATAACCCGTAGGTTAAAAGAATGATCTATGTTATTTCACCAACTTTAAAGTCCTTGGATGTTTGGGTTGGATGTGACTTTCCTAAAGAGGTTAAACCAAACCCTTGAAATTAACATTCCATCTCTCTGGATGCTCGTCTCATAAACACAACAAAAGAAAGAACTGTATAAATTTAAACTTAATTAAGAATTTTCCCCACTTTTTATTTTCTAACTTCTTCCTTCATATCTTACTGTGAAGGGACATTTCTACAAAGCAATTACATTCCACAAAGCTTCTTATTAAGTGCAATTGTATCATATTTCTTTAACCGTGATCAGCCTAGGAAATTAAAACTATAATTTCTGATTTCCAGAGTGTCTTTGACAAAGTTTCAGCTTCGCTTTTCCTGTTCTGGTCCCTGCCACCGTCATCAGTCACTGGCTCCTCTTGTGAGAGGTGCCCTCCCTTTGCCAGGTTACCATCGAGGATAACCGCTTCGACTGTCACCCCCTTCCTTCTCCATCTGTCAATCAGAACCGTCAGTCTAAAATGTACAGCAGATTCTGCCACTCCTCCCCTGAAACTTCTCATTATGCACCGGATAAAATTCAAATTCCTTTCCTTTGGCCTGACAAAGGCTGTGTGTGATCTGGCCTGCAGCCCAGCTCTCTGACTTTTTTCCTCCCTTTCTCTCCTGCATAGCCACACTCCAGCCATTAGCACTCTTCCGCTCCTCAGACTCAGACACAGGGCTGCCTCAGGTCTCGGGTGTTCACTTAAGGTCTCAGCAAAAACTGTCCCTTTCTTAGCCAGACCTTCTCTGTGACCTCTGCCTCAGGTAGGCCGCGGCCTCTCCTAACTCCCCATCACTTCGTTCTGTTTCATCTTCTCTTTTAATTATAATACTATTACTCCTGGAAATTATCTTGACCACGTACCTGTTTCGTGTTTATTGTTGATGGGCTTCGGGACACAAGACCCCAATAGGGCACCACGGTGTGTTGAATATTTTAAGCTGAAGGAGTTTGGGCAAATGGCAGATGTAGGAAGGTCTCTCTGACCTTCCTCCTGCCCTTCTGCTCTGAGCAGGTCATCAGACGCTCGCTCATGGGATAGGTGCCTCCCTCTCCCCAAAGGAAAGGAGCATCCGTATCTCCAACATGAAAGAATATCGAGAATAATCCTGCAAACAGGCCCCGCGGAGTCCCCCCAGGTCACCACACTTAGCTCAAACTCTTTGCCTTCATATCTTTCCACGACTCTCAGCTCTTGACCAATAGCATAAAAACACTCAGGTCTAACCATTTCTTCAGATCTCCATTTCCTGATAAAGGCTCCAGTGTCACATTAAAACTATATTAAAGAAGTCAGTATGTTTTACTCCTGTGAATCTGTGTCAATTATTTTTCAGACCCAGCCAGGGACCCTGAGATTAGGGTTGAGGAAAAAACCTTTTTCTCCTCTACACTTTCTTTTTCCCCACGAAAGGTGGGATCTTGTTCCTTGCTGTAAACCAGCACCTAAAACAATGCTTGCTGGTAACTGGGTCTCTCTCTCTCTCTCTCTCTCTCTCTCTCTCTCTCTCTCTCGTCAGTATGAATGAATGAACAAATGTGTGCAAATGATACAGAAGACAAAGTGCCCAGCCAGTGCAGGGGGGAGGGGTGGAGGGGGAGGTGAGGGATGACACAAATGTTCTCAAGGATCTTGAGGCCCACTGAAAAGGAAAACACGTAGATGATAGTAGGCTGTTGGTTCCGAAGAAGGAAGAGATGGCCCCCAGCAGTAGGAAATCAAGGCTGGTCTGGAGCAGGAGGCTGCATTTAGGCTGAAAGATGAAAAGACGGGCATTTTGGTACGTTCTATTTCATTCAGTATTCTCTCTGCCCTGCTTTGTTAGCCAGACTTGGCATCTGACTGCTGAACCCTCTTCTCTAATGTCGGTGCTGTAGTTGATATTGAATGTTTCTATTGATCTGTGATGATTTGGGGTTGGAGTCACTTGATCATTTGCAGGTAAGGGCACTTCTGGGCAAAAAATGCACGTTTAATGCATGAAACAAAGTAAACCAGATTTTAGACAATGAATTAGTTTAACTGAAATAAAATGTTCCATGTTATTGCTTTGGTAATTGAGACTATCTTAGCATTAGCATACAAATTAGCCCGTAGACCTAGGCAAATAAAGATGCTAATAAAATGTAAGGAAACCCGAGATCATTAATACGTTGTTAGATGACATTACATCTATCATTTCCACCACGGTCCAGGTAAATCTGAGCATTTCCTAAGCCAGTGAAAGATTTTTGTGAATTTTTTAAAAAATCCAAGAGGATTTTATAATAATCCGTGGGAATAAAAACCGGAGACCTGTTCTGTATAGGAGGCAAATATTTGTTTTATCTGTCCACTCCGCTTCTCCCCCATCCCCTGCCACCTTAATACTTGAGAATGACGTCATCGAAATAATGCAGGTTTGATTTGCAGTTACAAGAGATCCAGGTTTCCATGAAAAGAAGCTTGTGGGCATGGAACACTTCAGTGAAATGTAACATGCCTCCCGGTGCCTGCCTCGCTCTGACAGAGCCGTGCACCGTTACAGGGCGTTACCCACATAGACTCCGATGTGATGAGGGCCCCAACCTTGCCGGCTGCACAAGCTGCATCACCATCCCAGGCCACGCTGCTTGTCCAGAGGAGCCACTGAGCATGGGCCATTTGAGAAAAATTGGAAATCTATACTTGCATCGATTTAACTCTCATTAGGAACACTTGGCACAATATTATAAAACAAACCAAACTTCCCACCTGGCGCCTCCCTCCCCGACCCCCCAGTAGAAGCCAATCCATGCTGAGTACGTGTATTTGTGGAGGACACTGTGGATGATCGCTCGCCTGAAAGCCAATCTCCCCTCCCCGTGTTTGCTTCGAGCCCGCCTCGTTTCCTTCACGTCTTGTGTCGCCATGTGCTGTATGAGATGCTGGGTCCTCTTCCGCTCAGAGGGTGGAATTGGATAAGGGTCTTCATTACCGTTTGCTCCTTTGGTTTAGGAAAGGACATTTGGGCAAGTCTGGCTGAGGCGCTGGAGGGGAGTTCTTGCTGGAGGCCTTGATGGAAAAGTTTCCTCGATTTATGGGAAGAAAATGAGGCAAGGAGACACTCCCTTCCCCTCTTTCAGTTCGGACACTTCTGTGATACTTTACGTTACTGGGAGCCTTGCAGCCATCTTGGGACCGAGCTCGTGGGAATGCACATCGAAACATGTCTGTGTATCTGTGTAGATTAGGTGGCTAGAGGGAGCCCCAAGAAACCTTGGAGATCATCAGCCATAACTTATTAGGTTATGTTATTAGGTTACATGCCATAGCAGAGATAGTCGCTTATAATGTGATTTTTTAAAATTATGTAGTTCTTTCCGGAACAGTATCCTACCAGAATCAATTCGCTGGGGCGGACAGCTTATTCCTAGGGTATTTAAAAAACTGAGCCCAAGCTTACAAAGATGGGTGCATTTAATAGGTACAGAATTCTAGAGGTGATTAGCAATGCTGAGATCTTACTAGAGGCCCGATGCACGAAATTCGTGCAAGAGTAGGCCTTCCTTCCCCCAGCTGCTGGCACCGGCTTCCCTCTGGCACCTGGGATCCGGGCTTCCCTCACAGCCTGGCTTCGTCCAGAAGGTCGTCCGGAAGGATGTCCGATCTAATTAGCATATTACACTTTTATTATTATAGAAGATATCTGAATAGCATGTTAAAGGTGTAGTAAATAACCTCATACTCTAAGCTTTTGTTAGTCGAATATTCTATTCCTTGTGGCCAAAGGTATCCTAATGGATACAATCTGGGCAGGAAAAGGTGTTTTCTCAGAGTTGCTGCAAAAATAGATGATGGGGAGATCATCAAGATTTCATCCCGGAATCCGTCAGTGTAGGCAGTAGTTCAGAAAGAAATACTCCAGCTTTGTCTCAGATCTGGGTAAATCTGAGCAGCCCACGTAACTGTGCTAAGCATCCCCCCCCCCCTTTTTTTTTTTATCTCCAGATGCAGTTTCCTCTTCTGTGTGTGTCTGACTGATGTGAACTGCATCAAAAGGCTGTCTTGCCCTTTGGCTTCCGGTTGGATTTGGCCATCAGGATGTTCCAGCAAGAGCCTGGTGGAGGGCGGTGAGTGAGGTATAAATCTCCCAGCTTCCTCCCTGGGTGATTCCATTGCCGGACAAAAGGTCACAGGCGTCGTGTCAGGCTGCCCTCTCTGTGCCGAGTTTTCCTAACTTCCTTTCACCTTGTTTCTGCAGATCTGGGAGCTTGTGGCCCCAGGGTTCCACATTCCCTTGTGGGTTCCTACCCTGCCCACATCTTTGTCAAGTACCATTTGCTTCCTGCTAGGCCCCGACTGATACAAAGGTGTGAACAAAATCACTGCAGCTGTGGAAGCTGGACCCAGTCTGCCCAAGATGAGGGCAGATTCTGTGGAATTAACTCAGGGCTTTCCCCAACCTCTAAAGCAGTAGTTCTCAACCTTGGCTGCACATTAGAACTACCTGGGAATCTTTTTAAAATCCTGATTTCTGAGCCTCATCCTCCAGAAATTGTTTCTTTGTTATGGGGTGGGGCCACAACATTAGTAACAAACAGAATTTCCGGAGGATGAGGCCCAGAAATCAGGATTTTAACAAGATTCCCAGGTGATTCTAATGTGCAGCCAAGGTTGAGAACCACTGATCTAAAGGGAGGCAGGAGAGTACCTCCATGTCATGTGCAAAGGTGAAACCAGCTATCATAGGTCAGAGAAGACACTTTCCACCTGAGGACAAGAAATCAGAGAAGGCTTCCTGGAAGAGGTGGCATTGGGGCTGAGGAGGATGGGATTTTTAAAAGCCAGAGATGAGTGTGAGTCGAACCAGGGAAGAGATGAGAGCTCCAGAAGAGTTTCTGGAAAGTAGTGGAAGGGACTTAAGATGCCCTTTATTCGATGTTAGTTCTCCCTCCACCTCCGTTACAGACGTGCAAGCTTGAAGCTGAGATCCGGCCAAGGTCAAACAGCAAGGCAGTAGCATGCCAGGACTCCAACCCAGGTCTGCTAGTTGCTAGGCTAGTTGTACTCCACCTTCTATCTCCACTCTCCCCCAGCTCACCTCAGGCAGGTGGCTAACTTGTCAGTCTCTCCTAGACTGTGACCTTGAGAGCAGGGCTTCTGTTTTCCTTATCCTTGAGCCCCAGTACCTGGCACACTTTCTGCCATAAAGTAATCCTTATCCTCAGCAGCAGCAACCAAATGGTTAAGAAGCATCCATGCCCCTCCCAGGCACTATGCCAAGCGGTTCTCAACCTGTGGGTCTCGACCCCTTTGGGGGTCCAACGACCCTTTCACAGGGGTCGCCTAAGACCATCCGAAAACACATATATAACTACATATTGTTTACAGTAGCAAAATTACAGTTATGAAGTAGCAACGGACATAATTTTATGGTTGGGGGTCACCACAACACGAGGAACTGTGTTCAAGGGTCGTGGCATTAGGAAGGCTGAGAACCACTGCTATGCAGATATTTTATATGCACCTCGTGTCATTTCTCCAACAACTTGGAGGGGTAGAATTATCTCCATTTTTCAGCTAAGGATGCTGCGGCTCAGAGAGGTGGTCTAATTGCCCGAGGGCACACAGCAGTGTGGCCCGGACTCTACCTTTTATCAAAGGGACTCTCTGCCTCAGTGGACTTTCAATAACAGTCCTTGAAAGAATGAACTAGCAAGAAACATTGCCTCAGTGTAAGGGATCGGCTGTAACAGGCCACCCTGGAGGCCCAGCCACCTCTGGCCGTGGACTCAGCCAGGAGTCTCAGGTCCAAAGTGCAGCCTCGGGGCTCAGTGTCCCTCCTGCAGGCTCCGCCCCGACTCCGCCCGGCTCGCCAGCCACGCCTCCACCGCGGGGAGTGGGATCTCTCTTCCGATCCGAGTTTACCCCGGGCTCCAGCTGCTGCCCGAGGGCCTCTGGGCCCTGCAATCTGGAGCCGGTTCCCCTCCCCTACCCCTCCCTCTCGCCCTCCCTCACTCTTCAAACTTCTTTTTTCCACCCTCTTTAAACTTCAGTCATCCCAGTGCCCGCCTCCTTCACGCCAACCACCCAATCGGTGGCCCTCACTCGCGGCGAGGGCCCGCCCCCTGCCCGCCGGGGGCCAATCCTCCGCGCGCGTGTCGAGCGCTGGGGCGCAGTCCCGAGCGCCCGGCCAGTGACGGCAGCGCGCCGGGCGCCGCGGGCGGGGCGGGCAGGGCGGGCGGCGAGGGCGGGGGCAGGGACCGGGCGGCGGAGGAGCTTGCGGCGGGTTTGAAAGCGGCAGTTTCCTGGCAGCTGGGGCCGGCGTCGGTCTCCGCGCTCCGGCTCCGCAGCGGCCACCTTCGATCCAGGCGCCGGTCTATGGGGATCCTGCGCGTCCCCGACGGATTGTTCCCGCCCCGGCGCTTCCCCGCTGACCTCCCCGCCCCTCAGCCTCCGCCTTTCCCGCCGCTGGGGCGCAGAACCCCCGGGGCCGGCGGTCGCCTGTGACCCCGCCCGACACCCCTCCGGAGCCGCCTGGGGACCGTGCCCTCCTCTTCGCCGCGGTCTCGCCCGCGGGAGAGCCCGGCCAGCCCCGAGGAGCGCTGCCGGGAGGGGCGTCCGAGGGGGGCGTCTCGGGGCTTGGAGCGGCCGGGCCCCCAGCGGGCTGTGGTCCTCGGGGCGCCGGAGCGGCGAGGCCCCCCTCGCCGGGCTGCGCGGGCCGCCCGGGGCCCCCGCCGCCCGCGCGGGGTCTCCCCCATGGTGCAGCGGGGGTCGGGATGTCGAAGACGCTGAAGAAGAAGAAGCACTGGCTGAGCAAGGTGCAGGAGTGCGTGGTGTCCTGGGCCGGGCCCCCGGGCGACCTGGGCGTGGAGATCCGCGGCGGCGCCGAGCGCGGCGAGTTCCCCTACCTGGGGCGGCTCCGCGACGAGCCCGGCGGGGGCACCTGCTGCGTCCTCTCGGGCAAGGCGCCCGGCCCCGGGGATGTGCTGCTGGAGGTGAACGGGACGCCCGTCAGCGGGCTCACCAACCGGGACACCCTGGCTGTCATCCGCCACTTCCGCGAGCCCATCCGTCTCAAGACCGTGAAGCCAGGTAGGCTGTCTGCTGTCTCGGTGGAGGGGAGGTGGGGGCGGGGGGCGTCCTGGGAGCGGCGGCCCCTCCCCACCACGCGATCCCTGGGAGTCTCAGACCTCCGCGGGGTGCGGGACTCCCTGGCGCAGGGGAGGGTGGCCGTGGGCATCCCATTTTGCCGCCGGGAAAACTGAGCTCTCGCCCGGCCGGCCGGGCTGCTCCGGGAGCTGTCACGGGGCTGCGACCCGAAGCCGGGTTGCCTGCGTGGGGAGCAGAGTTTGGGACTCGGGAGGACACCAGCCCTTTTCTGTCCTCCTTTGTGGCCGAGGTCCCCGGGATCGGAGCAGTGCCTTTGGCACAGTCTGACGCATTTTCCAGCAGGGAAGCGGGTCTGGACTGTGGAGGGACTTGGCGCCAAGGTTACCACCACCCAGGGTCCCCGGGGGAGCTGAGCCGCTTGGGTGTCGCCTGCACCCCAGCAGCGCCCGGGGGCTGCCCACCCGACTCTGCCCGCCCAGGTGGTTCAGGCGTGTGGGCACCGATGGGGTCCAGCACATGACAGGCGGCCGAGCACGGTGTGTGCCTGCAGCGAGCCGTTGCCTAGTCTGGGTTTCGAAGGAAGAAGACCTGGCTAGGTGCCTCGCTGAGTGAAATCCTGTGTCAGTCTTGGATTTTTACAGAATTTTATTGGAGGGGGTGGGTGAAACCCCCCACCCCCCCACCCCCCACCCCTACTCCCCGTCGCTCTGGTGTCTCTTGTGCTAGTAAAATCGGCTGCGAAACGTTACGTTGTATGACATTTCTGGTCAGTTTCAAAGCCTGGCTCTGCCGGTGAGCAGTCAGACCCGAACGTCTGCAACAGTCCTTACGCATTTGTAATTGACAAGAGTTGGTCGGTGTCAGCATTGTCAGCATCGGTAGGATGTAGTTCGGTTTTCCGAGATGTTTGTAGGAGAGAGAATGAAGGCTACAACGTTATTAAAAAGCAGACTGTTTTTGCTGAATGTGCCCGACTGCATACACAATGCATCACAATATAATGGGCCGTTTAATTGTGACTTGGGCTAGGAAAGGCAGTCCATCCCTTACCGCAAAATGCTAGAAAATTCCGGAGGAAAATTTAACATGTTGTTTTCCTTATGTGCCCACCTTTCCCCCCCACTCCACCCCACCCTCCTTCTTAGCAGCTCGGGAAATACTTCTTTAATAGTCCTTGAGCTTCATTGCAACTGATGGTTCGTGGTGCATTATACATATGTGCATATATATTGTGGGTGTATACAGAGACACACTCGCATGTGCCTGCAACCTCAAACTAAGATTTTCTTCATATGGTCTGTTCCAGCATATTCATTTTAAGCTGGTCAGTTTGTATGAGGTTTTCTTTTTATTGCTGTTCATTTTCAAAACTTTGGAAGACTTAAAACATCTTTTTCTGGATAGTTTTGTGGATTCAGAAATTCTTTCTTAACTCAAACTTTCGGAGCCATTATGTGGCGAGTAGAGGAAAGGCTTTGGGGCCATAATACAGCCGGTCGGGTTCTGTCTGGAATGTGCCAGATACTATATACCAGCACTTCCTGGTCTAAGTGCCATGTAGTTCAAGCCCTGTGAGTCAGGGACTAATGAGAACATGGCCATCATCGCTTTGTGTTTTGCTCTGATTAGTTAGGGCGTAGGTGAGAGTATAAGTTATTTTCAAAAATACTGTGAGAGTTGATTGGTTGAGGAAGAAGTTTATAGACTGGGGAGCGTATCTTTAATATTAGTCTGGTCTGCATATTATACATTTTCCCAACCTTTATACCAAATTTAAGAAAATAATTCAAATTTAGAGTGTATTTAGTAGTAGTATTTGTGATGAGTAAACATCCTATACCCCAGAATGTAGTTGACAATTTGTAGAGCAATAAAATTTTACTCTAGGCCTGGCCGGGTAGCTCAGTTGGTTAGAGCGTCCTTCTGAGGCACCAAGGTTGTGGGTTCGATTCCTGGTCAGGAATTCCTAAAGGGTATCACAGTGTGTCATCTAAGATTAATATTCTTGTTTCTAGGCAAGTTGTAATTACAAATTTTTTATCTCTTAAAAATAGTATTCTTAATTTCTTAATAGCCTCATGTTAAGCATTATGTTAAATGGCTTTCTTAAATGGCTTTGCTTAAACATTTATAATAAAATAGAAAGGTTTTTGCAGGTGAAGCACACGACTTTATATATTAGAAGTTAAGGACTTGAAGAGGTTATTCATAAAACTTTGAGGGTGATTAAAAACCGCATAAATATTACCTCCAGAGAAGATGAAGATTCTGTACGGTTGGGTTTAAATGAGAAAAGCAGGAAAATACAGAGGAAGGGTATTGAGGAAGGAACCTGGCCTGCACATTGTTTGTTTTTCTTCATTTCATCCAAGTTTGGGAGAGAAATGGATTTTTCAGTTTAATAAGTATTGAAAAGTATATTTAGCACTCTGTCTCTCGTCTCTGTTAGTAACTCTCCGTTAAACTATATTCATAACGTGTCATTTAGAAACCAGCACAATGCCAGAGTAAATGTAACCATGCTGTAAGATGTAGTAATAGCGGGGCATGACCTCATATTGTCTTCTGACAAAGTCCATGGTGGAGGGATGAGCTGGGTGGTGGGGGTGAGCTGGGTGGTGGGGGTGAGCTGGGCTGTGGGGGTGAGCTGGGCGGTGCGGGTGAGCTGGGCCATGGGGGTGAGCTGGCTGGTAGGGGTGAGCTGGCTAGTGGGGGTGAGCTGGGCGGTGGGGGTGAGCTGGGCCATGGGGGTGAGCTGGCTAGTGGGGGTGAGCTGGGTCATGGGGGTGAGCTGGGCCATGGGGGTGAGCTGGGCCATGGGGCTGAGCTGGGCCGTGGGGTAGGCTGCTGAGCACTGATTCTTCCAGCTTGCTCCTTTTCATCTATTAAGAGGAGCCCAGCCAAAGCCACACCATCACCCAGATGACTTAGTGAAGGTTCTTTCCAGCAGTGACTGTCTAGCTTTGATTTGGGGTTTTGATTTTTTTACTTTCCTTTGTTATAATCTTTAATGGAGCTTTGAAAGTAACTCTTTAAAATCTGGTTCCTAATTTGAGGCTTTTCCTGCGAGAGTTGGGGAATTTCTTACTGCATTGTTATTTAGTATTATTATTATAACTACCTAGCACTGGTACTTTCCTGCTTCTAAGAGAATCCTTAGTTCCACCTATTCTTGAACCAACTGGTCACCTGTTTCATAATTACAACCCTGTTGTTTATTTTTCTGCAAAGAAAAAAGTTTTCACTTGCACTTTGTGTTTTCCTGTAGTAAAGGAAGTTGAACTTTGGCCTTCTGAAACTGTTTCATGATATAGTCCTGTGACACCCATTAGTGTCTTTGATTTCACTTCAGAGTATACTTTTAAACAATCCCTACCCCTTTCTTAACTTTTGGATCTTTCCGTGGTTGTTTTTGTTGAGTGGGTAATTTGGGACTTGTGGTGAGTTTTGTGTAGATGGTTGTAATATCTGAAGAAGGGAAGGGTGAGAGAAATTAGAGTTAATTGCTAGCCTCCTAGATTTGCAATCCAAACTTTTCTCCTTACCCCTTTTTAAGGAAAAGAAACTAGAGAGTGGGTGAGGCGGCCCTTGTGAGGAAAAAAAGTATCAAACGTTGATTAACTTTGAAACTTTCCTGCTGTCTCAAAATTTGGTAGCATTTTTTTGTGGGGGGCGGGGGGGGGGGCGGCAGGGGTCTAAAGTTAGTCTTAATAACCCAAGGTTCAGGCTCTGGGCTCCATTCATGGACACATGCAGTTCATGAGTACTGGGCTTATTCCGTAGTGGCAGAACAAACACTTAACACTTGGCCCTTTCCATTTTCAGATCGTTTTTACTTCATTCAGTTTAATGCTAACACTGATTTTCTTGGCACACTACTCAGTGTTCCCTGGGAAGTATAGGGTGTCCCCCCCCCCCCCCCCCCCGAAAGGTATACACACACTTTGAATAGTCATAGAGGCAGTGTTTGTTAAAATACATTTCATTTTCCAAGTTGAGCTTTCAGCTGTTAAACGTGTGTATACCTGTACTTTTTTTTTGGGGGGGGGGCGGGGGGAGACACCCTGTATAAACTGTTTTTCCTCTAAGACCCTGAGATGCCCTTTATGAAACCTCTTGCCCTGCCTGGTTTGGTGCCTTGGTTAGGGTGCTGGTCCTTGGACTCAAGGGTTGCGGCACCCATTTGATTCTGATCGAGGGCGCGTACCTCGGTTGCAGGCTCGATCCCAACCCTGGTTAGGGCCAGTGTGTGCAGGAGGCAACCAACCTAGGTGTCTCTCGTACATCGATGTTTCTCTTTCTCTCCCCTTCCCTCCCACTCTCTCTAAAAAATCAATGGAAAAAATATCCGCGGGTGAGAATTAACCAAAAACAAACAAACAAACAAACAAACAAATAACAAAACAATAAAAAACCACCCCTCTTATTACAGTAGACAAATTTCAGTGACTTCCCCTCCCCCTGGCCTCTAATTTATATAAACTGACGGTAAATCAAATCTCCTGCATTTGTTCAGGTACCTGACTGACGAAGTCAGTGCGTCATCTCAGGTGAATAGCTTCAGAGTATGGCTTTCCTCTCTAACCCTCGGGGCTTTGTAAGGTTTGTGGGCCCTCAGTGTCTGGGGAGTGTGTCGTAGAATTCCATGCTTGTGAACCATGTCAGTCTCACCTGCCAGTTTCAAGCTTCCAATTTCCAAGTCAATTCCAAGTGGTTTGAGAACGGATACATGTTTTGGTATCGAAGACTAGAACTGTGTCTCCTTTGCTTAATTGATCGCTTTTGTTTCCCGTCTAACATCCTGGGAGACAATGGCCTTGCAATACTCCATTTTGGTAGAGAGAACGAGCATCCTCCCTTACAACTGTTGCCAAGGGTAAGATCCTCAGGAGCTGGGGGGCTGGTGCTGTGAGGGACTTGGAGGAAGGGAGGCACATCCATCGCTCTCCTTGTCCTTGAACAACAAATATTCTTCAGAATGTTTTTTTTTTTTAAATGCTTATTTTGCTTTATAAAGAGGACATAAAAAGCTATATTGTCACTGGCTCACATTCATTCCCTCCTCATTTAGTGGTGCGCCCACCATGTGAGCTAGCACTGGCGATAGAAAAAAATAAGATATAAATATGAGTCAGAAGTAGTCTCTGTCTTCAAGAGGCTTACAGTTTGGTGGGAGCTTAATGATTCATTGGAAAGGAGTACCTGGATAAAAGGAGCACCATTTTATCTTTTGCACTTTATCCCAGTTCTTAAATAAAACTTCAGCCAAGCTTCATGTGCCTGGCCCTTGTGGCTCAGCGGTTGAGCACAGACCCATGGAGGTCACGGTTCGAATCCTATCAGGGCACATGCCTGGGTCATGGGCTCTGTCCCCAGTAGGGGGCATGCAGGAGGCAGCTGATTGATGATTCCCTCTCATCATTAATGTTTTTTTCTCTCTCTCTCCCTCTTTCTCTCTCTCTCTCTCCCTTCCTCTCTGAAATCAGTTAAAGAAAAAGTTTCATATGAATTTTGGTGGAAGCTACATTAATGAGTTTGTTGTCTAGTATTCTGTTCTGAAAATGGTGTGTAGTTGCATCTTAAGATTTGGTGTTCTCAAGTCCTTACAAAAAGAGGGCAGTCAAATATAAACAAAATTACCTTTTGAAAAGCCCTTAAGTTTAAATTACCTTTAAAATATACTGTGTTTTATTTACAATGTTTTTAATGATATAACCTGTATTTTATACATTGGATTTATATTGTACCATTTTTGTTGAAAACCAGATGAAATCGTTTGCTTACTTTAAAGAGATCTGTTGTTTGTTTGTTTGTTTTAAAGCCATCTGTTAATTCTGAGAAATGATTCTCATCTGGGCGTGCGTAGTACATTTGTGGAAGTTACTTTTATGTTTTACTGTGGTCCTTGCCACCTGCCCTTGTTTTCTGACTTGGCTGGTTGGGGATGAAATGGTGAATAATTTTGAACTCAGCCTGGCTTTGAAAGATGGATACATTTTGGTTGAATGGAATTAAGATCAGCTCAGTGCTAAGTAAGAAGTGAAGGAGAGAAAAACGCCGGCAAAGAACCTGTAATATGGAAGGGTTTGTAGTCTGGCTCATCTCAGCAGTTTTGTGTGCGCATATAATTTTATTTCGTATAAAAGCACAAAATCCACTTTATAGAATAATTGGAAAGTAGAGGGAAAGCCATATTAATCGACCATATTAATAATTTACATGTGTAAGTAGTTCTATAAGTGTCTCCTATCGGCTTTTTTTTTTTTTTAAAGCTGGAACTGGAAATGTTTTTTCTTCTGTAAATAATATTGGTAAGGTGCTTAATGCAGTTTCTACCTTCCACCTTATTCAACTTGTAATGCTTTCAGTATTTTAATTTAACCCATAATGTAGATGCAATACTACCATTAGCACTGTACCTTAAGGTTAACAGGCTTTCTTGGGTTGCTTCGGAAATCTAGCCAATTTTATGGGAAAACACCATTTGCTAGTCTAGTAAAAAGGGAGCCGAAAATGTGTTTCCACATTGACCCTGCCTTCTCTTTTGTTATAGTCACAGTTGACTGACTTGTTATAGTCACAGTTGACTGACTTGCAGTGCAAAGGGTAGCGCATATATCGCCACTCCCCTAATCGCAGCCATTTTATCCTTAGGCAGCTGATACAGTGGTTCCCAGGGGACACCCCCCACCCCCATGTCAGTTATACCAACATGGCCAGGGGGCATGGACTACATTTTGGGGACCATAATTTGACTTGTGACATATTGAAATACCTGAAAAAAAAGACAGACTGTAGGCACAGATCATAAGATACTTCGTTTCATGAACACTTTACACTAGAGATACTGTTTTAGAGCCTCAATAAGAAATATGGAGGGTCCAACTTTTCTGCTATAATTTATATGGAGATTAGGGCTTCTAAACCTATTATAGAATGGGAAATGTGAAGAAATTTTGCTTCAGATTTAGTCATTACTATAAATTCTTTAAAAAATTTTTTAATTGATTTTAGACAGCAAAGGAGGGAGAGGGAGGAAGAGAGAGAAACATCGATTTGTTGTTCCATTTACTTACATATTTTATTCATTGGTCGATTCTTATATATTTCCTGGCTGGGATGGGGGGCTGTTTGAGCCCAAAATCTGGGCATATCAGGACTATGCTCTAACGGTTAGTAACCAGTTGAGCTACCTGGCCAGGGCTTAATTATGATCTATTCTATGTAGAGACTTCCCTTCTCATCTTGGGCTTACAGTATGAACAGTGACTGATCTACAAATTAAAACTCGCAGGCCTCTTAGGCTCTGGGCTATTTTTTTTTTTTTTTTTTTGCAGAGAATTTTAAACACAACTATTTTTCTTGCTTGAGGAAGCTTGTGCGAGGCTAACCTGTATCTCGTTGCTCTGATGGGAATTACATGTGACTGGGGAATATGGGATTTTACTCTATGTGAGGACATTTAACAGAAATAGCCTTACTAAGGGAAAATACTCCAAAAGGAAGGCAGAAAGAAGTCTTTATTCATAAACGCTTTGTTTTTAACCTAATCAAATAGAATGAAGCGAAATTGGCTTTTTCCCCTCTAATAAAATGACTTTAAAAAGCCACTTTAATGGAGGAGTCCAGACGATCTATTACTGTTTGGATGTGGTTATCCTGTTTACAGCAGGCGCCTTGTGATACGTAGCTTACATCTCAGCAGGAAGGGCAAACAATTCCTAACTCGCGATCCAGTTTATGTACTTGGGAGGATTCTGTAGCGAGTGACAGAAACTCTAGAGAGAGTAATGTAGGCGGAGAGGCATTCATTGGCTCACATACATGACAACGCAGGCACAGGGCATGCGCAGCTCAGTGCACACCCTCCAGTCACCTGACTCCCTTTCCCTCTGGGTTGGCTTCTTTTCTCGGTTGGTTCTCAGAGTAGCGGGGAAGGTGACTGAATCCAAGTCAGACTTCTTATCTTTTTTTCTGGAATCCAATGACAGACCTCATGCAGGGACTTGCATTGGCCCAGTGCCCATCTCTGGGACCAATTGTGGAGAGAGGGCAGTGGGGCTTCATGATGGGCCAGGCCTGGTCCCGTGTCCACGCCTGCAGCTGGTATGAAAAGCGCAATGATGAATAACCGGACCAGAACCCCAGGAGAGGAGGGAGGGGTAGGCCCTTAAAAGATGGGATGCTGGGAGACAGTGCTGGAGGAATTGGCCTCTTGTAAAACATTTAATCTCTCTTATTTTGAAACCAACAGCAATACACAGTTTCCATAAAACTATCATTTTTTTTAAAAAACAGTTATTGGCCATAGACCGAAACCGAGACACCGATTTTCCTAAAATATTATCTTTTTTGTTGTTACAGTTGTTGTTAAATCCTCATCCGAGAATATTTTCCCATTGATTTTTAAAAAAAGAGAGTGAAGGGAGCGGGAGAGACAGAGAGAGAAACATCGATGTGAGAGAGAGACATCATTTGGCTGCCTCACACACCTGCCCTGACCAGGGCCAGGGATTAAGCCTGCAACCGAGGTACGTGCCCCTGATCGTAATCAAACCCGGGGCCCTTCAGTGTACTGGTCTACCCTCTATTCACGGAGCCAAACCAGCTGGAGCAGTGGTTCTCAACCTTCTGGCCCTTTAAATACATGTTGTGACCTCATGTTGTGACCCAACCATAAAATTATTTTCATTGCTACTTCATAACTGTAATGTTGCTACTGTTATAAATCGTAATGTAAATATCTGATGTGCAGGATGGTCTCAGGTGACCCCTGTGAAAGGGTCGTTCAACCGCCAAAGGGGTCGCGACCCACAGGTTGAGAACTGCTGAGCTAGAGCAATATTAACATTTTTGAAAACCTTAACTCTAAAAAATGGCTCTTATCTAAATGCTGTTTCTTAAAAAGAAATTGAGATGTTAATGATACCTTAACGTGCACAATTTAAAAGGACTGCTTGTAGTTTTTCTTTGAATTTTTTTTTATGTCAGATATGATTCTCTAAATCAATACTGCTTGTTCTTAGGTAGATGGGCTACTTGGGAGGACCATTTCATTATCTTTGGCATTGAGAAAATGATTATTAGTCTAGTTAGTGCAGTTTTTAAAAAATATATATTTTATTGATTTTTTACAGAGAGGAAGGGAGAGGGATAGAGAGTTAGAAACATCGATGAGAGAGAAGCATCGATCAGCTGCCTCCTGCACACTCCCCACTGAGAATGTGCCTGCAACCAAGGTACATGACCTTGACTGGAATCGAACCTGGGACCCTTCAGTCCGCAGTCCGACTCTCTATCCAGTGAGCCAAACCAGCTAGGGCAGTTAGCACAGTTTTTTAAACGTAATACAGGGGTGGGCAAAAGTAGATTTACAGTTGCATTGTGACACTCTTTTGAGTTAATGACACTATTGCAATAACCATAACCTCCATGTCTTTTTCCATATGAGCAACTGTAAACCTACTTTTGCCCACCCCTGAGTGGTACCATTTTGAAAGTGAAATTCTCAAGTCATTGCTTTCCGAGCTGTTTTGCTGTTAAAACAATGGCCTTTTAAAAACGTAACTGGAGACTGCATTATTATTGTATTATTTCTAAGGGTTGGTTCCCTAATGATAGCTTTTTACCCATGATCTCATACAAGTTACACATAAAGGAAGTACTTCACTGACTCTTAACGTTGAAACACTGCTTAAGTGTGTAATGTGGTGTCTGTGTAATCATCAAAACAGTTGTCTGGCAAGCATTGCAGGGTAACGTCTGACCACCTTGGTTAAGTTTTTGTCCTGCCTGCCCTGCACGGGGGCACAGAGGTACTTGGAGTGGAGGTGGAGGGCTGAAGGGGAGGGGTGGGCACCCTGAATATCTTATCACACTACTAGAGGCTCAGTGCATGAATTCGTGCATGGGTGGGGCTGGCCACCTGCCCCGATGGGGGCCAATTGGGTCTGGGCCGGTGGGGGGTAGGGGACGTGGGAGGTTGGCTGGCCAGCCCCACCCCTGATTGGGGGGAGGGGCTGCAGTAGGTTGAGGAGGGCTTATGGGGGGGACCCCCTGATCAGGCCGGTTGTCCACTGTAATGCGTGTCATAGCGAACTGGTTGTTCTGGTTGTTCTGTCGTTCCGGTTGCTTGGCTTTTATATAAGTAGATTTTTATATTCTACTTAATGTCTTCAACTTTGGTGCCATAAAAACAATTGTCATGTCAGCCTTCCGTCTGGGAATGACGTGCACAGTAGCAGCTTTGCAGTTGTGCCTGGTAGTTGGGCCTTCAGAGAGTGTGAAATGTGGTTAGGTTATTGGTAAATGCACGTGTTGCACATAAAAATGAGCATCCATGGAACTGGGTGTGAGGTATCAATAAGAATCACAGGAGGGCCTGTGTATGTTCACACTGGGTCATGTTCCCTTGGGATTTCTTTAGCCCGTCTGTGGAAAATCACCGTGTCTACTGCAGAAGCCTGCTAGCATCCGACTTCTCCAACATTAATTCCATAGATTGCCTAATTAAGCCCTGAAATCTGTTACAATAATTCGAACTTCCTTACCTCTGCTCACAGAACTGTGCTTTTACCCACCTCGCTGTCTTTCGACAGAACACTGTGTCAAAACATTATTCATGTTAGCTAAGGATACTATTCACTGATTTCGGTGTTTGATTTTTGTTGGAATGTACACGCTAATGAAAAAATTGGATTCCCTTTGAATAGGATTAGATTTGCTAACTAAAGCGCTCTCTCACATCGTGCTGTTGATGAGTGAAATGACACCTGCAACTCCCTTTGGTGGCAACTGTCAGTTGACAGCCTTGCTCTCAGTCTCATCGGGCTCTTCCGACTTGGGGACTTGTCATGGTAACACTGGCTGCCACCAAAGCAGCAGCCATGTTCCGGGGTGTCATCCACCCACCGCGTTTGGTTTACAAGGACCTGCGTGTTGGCGCACACGTGTTGCCTGTAAAGAAATGTTACTCGCCATGGGCTGGGTCTCATCGCCTCCCTTGTACGCACGACAGAACGGAGGCGTGCTTGGAAAGATGACACAGCGCGGGTCACACAGGCTCCCAGGGAGGACCGTGAGCTGCAGCAGTCCTCCCTCACTTCCCAGAGAGCATGATTTCACCACGTCTGACAAATCCGTCTGACTTCCTCTTTCTCTATTAAAGTGAAAACCCCCCACACTCCTGAATTGTTTGAGTGGGTGTCAAACCCGGGGACACACTGGGCAAGTGCCGAGAATAAAAGCTCCGTTGCTTGATTCTCTTTCTAAACAAAGTTTGTGGCAGTGCAGTGTCATCTGTACAGCTCAACTGCACAGTCGATCGGTTATTCCCAAGAATCGCCAAGCATCACCGTTAGCATTAATTCTGGCTGCCTTAGCGAGGCAGAATTTTCAGCGGTTTGGGTAGAATAGGCACTCTTAGGAGACGCCTCCTTGTGAGATTGTGTCCTTGATGCTGGAGATGGCACCTTGTTCTCCTGTTCCCTGTCCGCTTGCTCTGCAATTCCCTCCCAGAAGGTGTCGGTCAGCCCACTTACCTGGAGGCAGGAAGCCTTGAAAAAAGGCTCTGATGAACGGAGAGGCATGAATATGCGTTGGAGTTAAGACGTTTTTTCGTTAAGTATGCAGACCCTTGTCAAAGTACACGTCGCTGAAGCAAAACTTTGCCAAGCTGGGCAGGGAGGAACTCCTTGTGCTCGAGTGGATGTCTCCCGTTCCAGGCCTGAAGGGCCGCGCAGGACGGCGGTTCTTTTGAAGAGGCGGCTGGAGCAGGTGCGGAGGACCGCCAGCTCTCATTCTTGAAGTGTTTGTGCTGTTGTGTTTTCCACTTGGGCTCAAAGTCAGTCAGCCGGTCACCTGGGAGGAACCATAGCCATCCGTCCAATACCCCCAGTCTACAGATGGGTAACTGCTCGGGACTCCCGGCAGGAAGCTGGCGGAGGGGGGGACCAGGACGCAGGTTCCTTTCATTGTTCTGGTTTCGGGCCTAAGAATTTTTGTAGGAAGTTGTGGGGGTGGTGGTGGGGGTGGGGAGAGAGAGAATCTGTTCAACATGACTGTCTCTTTATGAAATCTGTGTTCTTTTGGGATTACGTGGGGCGTGCTGACTCGGTGGGTGAGGCCATCACCGCATGGGCGTGGCTAGAGGCAGGGAGGAGGGGTGACCCAGGAGCTGGAGCACGGGACAGGCGTTGGCATCACTACATGCCACAGGCTTCCAGGGCATCTGTAGCCTCCGTAATGCTGCAGCGTACGGTGAGCCGGCCCGATAGCCGAATGTTCTTGTTCGTTGGATTAGCTTTGCAAACGAAGCTTTCCATCAGAAATGGTCTTCACGGCGCTCGCGTGGGATCCTCGTAAATGGATGCTGCCATGTGGAGATCGCGTGGGGGGATGTCATCCCAACCAGGGGATGACAGAGGGGGAAGGTGATAAAGAGAGAGGATGAGTTTTAGGTCTAGGGCCTGCTCAAGGACCTGGTAGATGAACCATCGAGGGCACTTTTGGCTCCCTGAGCTTGTCTGGCTGTGAGGATGGTTGACGTGACTGAAAGGGGCCAGGACAGGTCGATGTCTCAGGGCACCGAGAGCTGGCAGCGCAGAGGAGAAGGAGCGCACCTGTGAGAGGCCAGCTGAAGAAAGGGGATAAGGAGGCGACTGTGGGGAGACGGCATTCACTGGGTGAAACGGATGGGAAGGGTGATCTGTTGCATGTCTGGGAAAGAACAGCATGACTGTAGACAGGAAACAAATCTTGCTACGAGCAGCCTTTGCAGCATCAGCCAGGGTTCCGTGCAGGAAGAGAAAGGGATATCACGTAGGGAGCCAGTTGCATAGAGCACCTCTGTGGGGCTTGGAGGGCTGGGCTCCAGGCCAGGCCTCTGAGAACGACTTCCAGGACACCTTGCAGCCACTCGCCACGGGAGCTGTCACCTCTGCCGTGGTCAGGGAAGTGGCAGGGAGGAGGGTGTCACTGAAATCACGGCGGGAAGATGCCACTGTAGCTGTGATCACAGCGATGACAATAGTCATTGCTGTAGCCATCATAGCTGTTGGAGTTTGGAATGTAGCGTCTGGCCACGGCTGTGACAGCTTCTTGAGGCCCGTGAACGGGTGGCTCGATGCTGGAATGCTGCATCTGGCACTGCTGCCACTGTCCTCAACACCCTCAGTGCTGGAGACTGGGCGGGGGCATGGCCATGACCTTCTTTGCTAAGTTGAAAGCAGCTAAAACCACAGGCCGATGGGCTCCGCTTCCCTCCTGCCTTCCTGACTGTGTCCTGCACCCTAACGGTGGCGTCAGGTTTGCAGCCTGAATGCTAGCTGTAAAGGAGTCTGGACAAATACAGTTTTCAGTTTCCCAACCTCTGCATTTCTGGAAGGCCTGCTAGAAGGAGGTGGATGCTGAGTGCCAGCTGAACCTTCCGGACACTCACCTTATTAAAGACAGGATTTTAAGTGCAAGGTAGCCCTTTCTTGACAACTGTGATGCCCGTGAGCTGCTCCTTTTGAAGGGACCTGTCATTGGCATGATCATGGCCGATGGACTGTTAACATCTGTAGTGACCTTTTGTACGCGGTTGGCTTGTGTCTGTCCGACCTGCTGTCTCTGCTGCTGAGACATCTACGTTTTATGTCACTTGATCTCAGGCTCCCCTGCAACCTGCAGGCATCTCAACTGAAGCAACCACTTCGTAGGCTGGTCAGCAACCTGCGACTTCTGGGGCTTAAAAAGATGAATGGAGCCAGTCAGACTCTTTCCTGGGGATTTGAACGAAGACAGAATGGAAGGAATTTCCAATTAGGAGTCGGAGCTCGAGATGAGAGGTTTTGCCGTGATGTGCCGGGATTGGCTGTACTCTTTCCTGAGACTGTTCAGTTTTCGGGAATTTGGCGAGTTAGTTGTCCAACACAGACATTTAAAAAATGATAATTAAAGAAAGGAGCAACAGGGCATTGTCATGGCAATGTGGTTTTGGCTATTGCGTGTTGGAGCAGTGGTCAGATTAAGGAACTTGAGGGTATGCATAAAAAAGAGGCTGTTCAGCATGGGGAGGGTGTAGAGCTGAGTTTTTGGTTCCGTTGACCTTATCTGACACAAAGGACTCTCTCTGGCATTGAACTGATGGAAGAGTAAAACTTAACCTAGGCTTGACATCGTTACAACCTGAGAATATTTCCAAAGTTCAGGGACAGGCTGGCTCCACACCCGAGAAAGCTTTTGCTCAAGGGACAGTGGCACTTCATGCTTGTTAGGGTCGCTCCTGTGGGCCTGTGGCCTTGTACAGGGTCTTAGGTTCTCAACAAGGAATTCACAGCAGCGTTCTCTGAAGACCATCCCATGAGATCTGAGGGCTGTAGTGCCCTCTGAATGTGTGGCCCTGGGGGCGGGGGGTGGGGGGTGGTGTGGGGGAGGGCAGGCTCCTCTGTGTTGACACAGGCCACTCACTGGCTGACCGATTGGGATATAATGTGTGCACTCAAAATTTCTGTCCAACATTGGTTTGCAACATTATCATTCAGCATCTGAATAGACTATATCGTGCTCACCACCAAAAGCCTAGTTTCCATCTGTCCCCAGACAGTTGACCCCGTGTACCCATTTCACCCTCCCTTTCACCCCCATCCCCTCTGGTAACCACCAATTTGCTACTCATCTCTCTGAGTATTTTGGTGGTGGTTCATTTTTAAAAATATTCCACAGGAGTAAAAGAAATCATGAAGTATTTGCCTTTTTCTGTCTGGCTTATTTCATTTAGCATAATACTCCCAAGGTTCATCCCTGTTGTCACAAGTAGCAGGATTTCACCTTCTTATGGGTGAGTTGTACTCCATTTACACATGTACTGCATCTTCTTTATCCAATTTTCTGTCGTTGAACACTTAGATTGTTTCCATATTTTAGCTGTTATAAACAATGCTACAGTGAGCATAGAGATGTATATGTCTATTTGAATTAGTATTTTCTTGTTCTTCAGGTACATACCCAGAAGTGGAACCTGGATCATATAGTAGTTCTATTCTTAATTTTAAATTATTGATTTCAGAGAGGAAGGGAGAGGAAGAGAGAGATAGAAACATCCATGATGAGAGAGAATCATTGATCAGCTGCCTCCTGCACGTCCCCTACTGAGGATCGAGCCCTCAACCCGGGCATGTGTCCTTGACCAGAATCAAAGCTGGGACCCTTCAGTCCGCAGGCCAACACTGTATCCACTGAGCCAAACCGGCTAGGGCTATTCCTAATTTTTGAGTCCTACTGTTTCCCATAGTGGCTGTACTAATTTACATTCCCACCAATGGTGTACAAGGAGGGTTCACTTTCTCTGCATCCTTGCCAGCATTCTTGTCTTTTTGATAACAGCCATTCTAACAGATGTGAGGCGATATCTCGCTGTGGTTTTGATTTGCATTCCCCGAATAATTAGTGCTGTGGAACATCTTCTCATGTGCCTGTTGGACATCTGTGTGTCCTCTAGGAAAAAGGTCTCTTCAGATCCTCTGCCCACTTTTTAGTCGGGTGGTTGTTTTTGCTGAGATGTACGAGTTCTGTATATGTTTTGGAGATGAACCCTTTATCGGACGTATGATCTGCAGATCGTCTTTTTCTAGTCAGTAGGTTGCCTTTGTGTTTGTTGGTTTCCTCTGCTGTCTGCACTCAAAATTGAGGTGCTGTGAGAGGGGATCTACTGACAAGCCCAGGTATTAAAATGCCTCCTGAACCACCTCTCCTTCCATATCTTGCAGGAAATTCAGCTCCTTTATAACCTCATGGGGCCACCATCCTATGTGTTGACTTGGACCATTGTTCGGTGCACATGACTAGTTCTCATCAGCTATAGACCCATGTTCCACAGTTAGAGCGCCGGCCTTATTCTTCTTATAACTGAAAGTCTGTACCCTTTTACCACCCCCCCCCATTTGCCCCACCCCCAGCCCCTGACAATCAGTCACCATTCTACTGTTTCTGCGAGTTTGCCCTTACGTCACAGTGGCTTGCTCCTGCACTTGTCTCCCCAGCACCGTTTTCTCTGTCCTCACGGCTGTGGCAGGAATTGGTAGCATTTACCAAATGCACCACCGATTGTGGGGGTGGGGAGCAAGGGTCAAGGTTGCAGGGGCCACGCAGAACTGCGCACAAACTACTGTCATGGGAGAAGGAACTGTGAGTAAGCAGGAAAACTGACGCGTCATGTTAGGCTGAGCGGGGATGACAGCAGAGCCCTGGGAAGGGGCTGCACGTCCTCCTCCCCAGGCCCAGAGTCGTTCTGGAGTCTTCCTCCAGCTCCAGGCCCCCGGGGGTCAGCCCCGTTTTACTCCCTGCTCCTGGTGTTATGTGAAACTTCGAGTTCCTCTGTGTTATCTACCTTAACATCACTCTGGAATTTTATTTTGCTTACTATGTTGATGGGCGCTTTTCTCACGGAGAGGAGGCGGTATGTTAAAAGTTTGGGTTCAGCTGAAACCGGTTTGGCTCAGTGGATAGAGCGTCAGTCTGCGGACTGGGAGGTCCCAGGTTTGATTCCGGTCAGGGGCATGTACCTTGGTTTCGAGCACATCCCCAGTGGGAGATGTGCAGGAGGCAGCTGATCGATGTTTCTCTCTCATCGATGTTTCTGACTCTCTATCTTTCTCCCTTCCTCTCTGTAAAAAAATCAATAAAATATATTAAAAAAAATAAATAAATACAAGTTTGGGTTCAGGTTTTCTGGGCTCGACGTGGAGGTACATTAGGGAGAAAGAAGTGAGATAGAGAATTTCCAGAGGGGACAGCTGCGGCTTACAGTTCAAGGTCCCCACCCCTCCCCCAATACATGCTATGTTAGAATAAGATTGAAATCTCTATAAGGGATGATTATCATGAGTACATGTTTGTCTTTTGATTTACATAAATATACATATCTCTTAGCCTGAGGCATTTTTCATCTGTAAACATTGCCCAGAGGATGGGTGGGAGCTGCTGGTCCGCAGAGCGGCTTGTTACTGTGTAAGTGCCCCTGCCTCAGGGCCGGAACCCCGGGGGGGGGGGGGGGCAGCTGGCAGCTCTCTCTTTGCTCCCGTGGCTTCTGCCTGTGCCCGTAGGAGCCGCTGAGGTGCAGACCGCAGATGTGCACCGTCTGTGTCGGTGGCTCCCAGCCTCGGCCTCCTCCCTGCCTTTGATCCGCTGCTCGCTCTCTGCCCATCTCTCCAGCTTTGTTTTCTCTCTGTGCCCATCGCCTCTCCCACGCGTCTCCGCTTTCCCAAGGAAAACCCGGCCTGTGCGGATCCCGCCGGCCAGGGCGGCTGCTGAACCTCGTTCGCGTGGGGTGTCTGGGGCCGGGGGTCCGTGAAAACCTAGGGTGGGTCCTTCTGTTTGTTATGTGTGTCCTTCCTTAGACACCCTCGAGCGGCTCTTTACCCCCGGCACATGCGTGTGTATGTGATCTTTTGTTCTATTTCTGGACTTGGAACTATTCCAGAAGCTTGGTCCCTAGATGGATAATATTTTACTGTTTATTTGATAGCCTTGTTCCAGAGGTTCTTGTTGGACTACATGTAGCAAACCACACACTCTCTTTTAAAAAGTCATTGAAAAGAAGAGCGATTGGAAATGGGCCTTTGGAGGGCCAATAGATAATCTCTTAGGGTACTTTCTTACTAAATGAAAGAATAAAAACGGTCTAATTGTATGTAGCATACGAATCCACTGTCCAAGCATTATAATGCACATGAGAATTTAACCAGCATTTTTAATGTATTCGGTAACCTCTTATGATGAAGAACAGTATAGAAATACCATTACAAACACACTGAGTGGAAATGTGTGTAGTTTTTCTCATTACCCGAGTTTGCAAACTTTTCACCTTCTGAGGTACTATTTTTCTCCATCGCTGGTACTGGTGGCGATTGAAGAAGCATCTGAACAGATGTTACTAAAAGCTCACAGCTCTCCTGTGGTCATTTTCTAATTTCTGGGGCCTGACTAGACGAGTGGATACGGTCAGAATTTCTTTTGTGCCTATGCGGAGCCCCGTCTTTAAGTAGTGCTACAGCCTCACTGAGCTGTTCCTAAGTTTACTGAAATGCCTGGAGTGCGGTCCTCCCAAACCACTTGGCCAAGCCCCTTTCTCTCCCAGAAGTTGTTTTTTAAAATATATTTTTATTGATATCAGAGAGGAAGGGAGGAGGAGAGAGAGAGACAGAAACATCAATGATGAGAGAGAATCATTGACCGGCTGCCTCCTGCACGCCCCCTACTGGGGATAGAACCCAAACCCTGGCATGTGTCCTGACCAGGAATTCAACCATGACCTCCTGGTTCACAGGTCAATGCTCAACCACTGAGCCCAGAGTTTTCAACATCCCAGCCAAAGGGAAGCGCAAGTTCAAAGGCCTCACCGTAAGAAGTGGGTGTGTAACAGGACCAGAAAGGCCAGTGTGGCTGGCACCTAGTGAACGGGTGGAGAGGGACAGGGATGAGATCAAAGTAGACAGGGCCAGGGGGGGTCTGTGAGCCTGGGTCAGGGGGCCTGGGTTTCCTTTGTTCTTAGTGCCCCTGGGAATTGCAAGCTTGGAGGCTGATTGTCTCGTGTCCATTTCACAAAGCCATTGTGATTTGGGAGCGGGGGTGGGGGGCGGAGGGTGAGGGGAGAGGGATACCTTTTAGTTTAGGTGAAAGATGATGGATCGGGCAGGTACAGAGTCGTGGCAGCGAAGTGAAGTGGACGGATTTGAGATGTGTTTTGAAAGAGGATCTAGCAGACGTGCGGATAGATGGCAGATGAGGGAAGAAGAGGAATTCAGGGTAACTTCTAGTTTTTTGCTTTGCGCAACTTGGTGAGTGGTGCCATTTCCAGGGATAGGAAAGATGGCAGCCTGGGAGGGCCACTCAGGCTTTCTTTCTGTGGAGGAGGCATATTTAGCACCTAGTCAGGGGTGGGCAAACTTTTTGACTCGAGGGCCACAATGGGTTCTTAAACTGGACCGGAGGGCCGGAACAAAAGCATGGATGGAGTGTTTGTGTGAACTAATATAAATTCAAAGTAAACATCATTACATAAAAGGGTACGGTCTTTTTTTTTATTTTTAGTTTTATTCATTTCAAACGGGCCGGATCCGGCCCGCGGGCCGTAGTTTGCCCACGGCTGACCTAGATCATTTTCTCAACTTTTTACTCTACTTGCTTGATTACATAGTACTCCCTCTCTATCCACCCCTTAGTCTTTCCTACTTTAAAAAAAAAAAAATTATATATATATATATATATATTATTGATTTTTTACAGAGAGGAAGGGGGAGGGATGGAGAATTAGAAACATCGATGAGAGAGAGAGAGACATCGATCAGCTGCCTCCTGCACACTCCCTACTGGGGATGTGCCCGCAACCAAGGTACGTGCCCTTGACCGGAATCGAATCCGGTACCCTTGAGTCCGCAGGCTGACGCTCTATCCACTGAGCCAAACCGGTTAGGGCCTTTCCTACTTTTTTAAGCATTTCAAAGTAAATTGAATACATTTCCCCAGGGAAGGCTTTCAGATGTCCATTTTTCCTCCTTTTACAGATGAGAACACTGAGGCTGGGAGAAAGTGGCAGGCTCAAGGTCATGTGGCTAATTATTGGTGGACCAGGGATTAGCATACAGGTGATCATTTGTCTGGGGCTCTAACTTGGTTCTTTTTTTTTTTTTTTACGTAAATAAGAATAAAAATGAATTTTGGAAACCGCACAAGTTTTGCTGCCAACTGGTTTATGTGCTAAAAATCTTTTGGACTCACATTTTGGAGGCAAAATGCAAAGGCTGCAGAACTACTGTTGCGTTGGATTGGATTACAGAGTTAGCTCAGCACTTAGGACTTGTTGGAACTCACAGTCTGATGGTGTAGAATTGAGGACATTTTCAGATGTTGTTTGGTCCAGGAATGTAGCCTGGGATTGGTCCAAGCGTTAATCCTCTTGTTGGCAAGGCCCCGTGCAATTAATTAGCCAATGTTCCTTGCATGCCTACTATGCACTGAGCCTGCGCCAGGCCGCAATACAAAAGGGAATGATTCATTTCCTTTCTTTCAAGGAATTTAGCCTTTGACTTTTGTTCCAGTTTTCTGAAATCGCTCTCCATCTTTCGCTGTATGTTTGTTTTAAAAATATGTAATAAAAGGTGAAGTTCAAAAAGATAGAGAAGCTTATTCAATCGAGGTAAACACACACACACACCACAGAACCACCTCAGCCTCAGGGAAAAATTAAATGCACACAGACTTGGGCTGGAGAGTTTTCCTTTGCTTCGTGTGAGGACCTTATTTTCTAAGGCGTGAAACGATGTGATGTCTTTTTCGTTTCTACCTGATGGAGTTAACCAGCCAGGTTAACAGGTGAGTCAGCGGCAGACTTGGAAGTGAATGATTTAAGGGGGTCCAAAAAGATGAGACATGTTTGTCTTTTAAAAAGCGACACTGTCTTATGTTAATGTCATTTTTTATGCTTTCTTCAACAACAAACATTTTCACGATTTATTGACTTCTGATCATTAGGGTTTTAAGGAAATGAACCAATAGGGCGTGTGTTCTTTCCTGGGCTGTGATTTTCCTCCGTTCTAACATTTACTGTCCTCCAAACTCTCTCAACAGTTTGCAGACTAATTTCTCATGAGTACCCAATGTGGATCCTCCATTTTAGCCAAACCAAAGGATTTTCCAGGCTTCTTCAAATCCAGTGCTAAACTTATTTCCTTCAGGAGTTTTTCTAGTATTACTCTATTACCATTTGTATTTCTGTACTTAAGTAGTTCCGGACTTTGCCATTATACATTAGTAATATTATAGCTCTTAGTCCAGTAATTCAGACTCCACCATGGTGATGGAATTGTTCTATTACCAACGCTGAGAAAAACGCTCAAATTTACATTAATCAATAAAACACTGTCTAGACTGGAGGGCACGTCTATACTTTCGACTGAAGGCCTTCACCTTGGTGGAAAGGTTCAAGGGGAACGCAGTTTACTCCCCGAGGTTTGACAAGGAACAAGAGAAACGAGTGGAATGTAGTTCCTTGTCAGTGAGAATTAGAAAAAAAAAACACAGAAGGAGAAGCAGCCCAAATTAATGACCATTTGAACTTATTTGGAATATGTTTCGCCCCGGAGTTGACTTTTTAAAACCTCCCCTTTTTACAGACACAACACAAACACAAAATGACTTTACGCAGTTGCATTAAGCAGGTCGTGTGTCCTTTTTTTCCTTTTTGAACCTCACCTTTGGGAACAAAGTTCAGTAAGGGAGAGAGGTGGCATTGTTCCCCATACACCGAATATGCACATGGTTTTATAAAGTATAAGATTATCATATGGGAGTTTTTTCTTTAACTTCTTCGATTTATTCTTGTGAAATATTCCTGAAGTTTTCCCACTTAGCACAGGAAGCCTGGCTAGTTTGGTCATACTCAGCACCAGTTTGGTAGTAGACTTAAAGGACGTCGTCATTGGCATTAGGGAGGGATCTGGCTGAGGCCTAGACATAGGTAAGACTAGAAAGGGGAATTAGCACTTGGTAACTCCTCCCTCTTACTCCCCCCATCCCATCCTCATTTTCACTTCTTGCTATTATTTTCCTGTGTCTGGACACTGTCCCCTGCCTGTCCAGTCCCACCCCCCTCTCCTTGATTGGCACACCCCACCACTTGGCATTTCCCATACATGGGTGTCAGGAAAGCTATCTCGTTAACCTACCGAACTAAGTTATACCAAACTGATGGGACGAATTGCCGCGGCTGAACGCACTCAGGGATATCTCCCCCTTCACCTCCTATATGACGCAAAAGAACAGAATTTTAAGCAAAGTTGTAAGAACTTTTCCTGCAGTCACCCCTTTCAACTTATTCTGCCTAATTGAACTGACTCTGGACAGTACAAGGGAGGAGGTATCTGGGGTTCCTCACCCACCCACTCCTTGGTCGGCACATTCTTCAGGCCTGAGGGCTACGTCCCCCCATCTGTCTTCTTACCAGATTGCTTTCTGGAACAGTGTTTGTTGTCCAAAATAAATTAATTGAGGGAGTGCCCTGTCTTCAGAGATTCTTTGTAAGTTGGGCTGAAATGTAAGTCGGCTTCATTTTTCCCCGAGTGACACGCCTTTTGTGGGGTTGGCAAACCTCTCCTTCTATTACAAAGAGGTCTAGAGCCTGGATTTTGGTTATGAGTCCTAAGTTTGCTGCAATTCTGTATCCAAAAGTTCCATAGAGTACAGAGAATCAGGACAAAAAATTACTCACCATTTACCACCCAGAGGTAATCATAATAATTACTTTCCTTTTTCTTTCGCTATTTTAAATTATTTTGGCTATGACATTCCTAGACAAGATTACTTAATAAAAAACTGTGAACATTTTGGGGAATCTTGATAACTGTTACATTCTATCTTTCTGGTTCTGGGGCTAATAATACTTTTCCATTATACTAGATCAGCGGTTCTCAACCTGTGACCCCTTTCACAGGGGTCGCTTAAGACCATCGGAAAACACATATATAATTACATATTGTTTTTGTGATTAATCACTATGCTTTAATTATGTTCAATTTGTAACAATGAAATTGGGGGTCACCACAACATGAGGAACTGTATTAAAGGGTCCCGGCATTAGGAAGGTTGAGAACCATTGTACTAGATGGTCTCAACATCTTCAGAGTTTTCTTGTATTTTTTTTAGACAGCTGTCAGCTCTTTTACCCAAAAAGAGGTTCTAAAAGTCACCCATTATTTTGGATCATTTGCTAAGCTGCCATATCTGCCAGGCTGATAAATGATCATGATACATGCAAGGTTGTTAACTGGCCCAGTAGGGATGCCCAGTACCTATTGGTGATGGGTGGTGTGTTCTGTCTTCTACACCTAAAATTTTGCCTGGGTAACTGCTTTGGTCAACACAAACTGTCCTATGTAAGCATCTCCGACTCGTGTCTCTGGAACTTAGCTCCTCACGTCCCAGTTTCCGCCCTCCTTCAGATAGCCAGATGGTCCTTGTGTAAAAGCAGAAGTAATCTTGGCTACACCACCAAGCTGTTAATATTTCCATTTTTAAAAATCGAGTGTCTTAAATTTCAACTCAGTAAGCAAATCA
The DNA here is from genome assembly GCF_028538775.1 of Myotis yumanensis. Lineage (NCBI taxonomy): Eukaryota > Metazoa > Chordata > Mammalia > Chiroptera > Vespertilionidae > Myotis > Myotis yumanensis. Next base: position 7,712,815 of record NW_027223768.1, read on the forward strand.
GAAACCCAAGCCAAACCTGGCTAAGCTACCAAGTGTTTAAAGACGTGAACTTGGCAAATAGGAAACCCTAATAAAGGAAGCCATGGTTCCCAGGAGGCAGAACTGGAACTAGGAGGAGGTGCCAGGAGGATACCAGGTATCAAAGGTAACGAACCTTGAGGTTCAGAAGAAGCGAGAGTATGAAGGAGAACTGGTTAAAAGAGGAGTATGATTTAGATTTTTAAACTTGTTAAAATGATGATAGGATATGAACTGAGACCTCAGGTTAGATTCTGAGCTTGAGCATTTAGACTTGTGTCCCGAATTCAGGGTGAAATGCAGAGTTCCATTCAAGTTAAAATTACATTTATTAAGAAAGTACATGTTTACAGCATATGTATGGAGTACTGTAAATAGTAAAGGTGATATTGGCATGTACTTTGTCTCTAATATGACATTCATAACTATTGAATCACCTTGGAACAATGGCCATTGAATTTAGCAGTTAAGTCTGGTGATTTTTTTAAATGTCAGCTTTATTGAGATAATTTACATGCATTAAAAGTCACCCTTTTTAGGTGTATAGTCCTGTTGGTTTTGATGAATGTATAGTCACATGATCGTTATCACAATCAAAATTGAGAATATTTCCATCTCCCATCCAATTCTCTAGTGCCCCTTTATAGATTGTTGAATTTTTGACAATGCAATTTTATTTTTTAATATAAAAATTTTGAGTTTCAACCAATCAAATTATCACAGAAGTAAATTTTGGGGGTTCTTAAATTAGGGATCACATTTATTGGTCTCTGAAAGCTTAATTTGAATCCCTTACATTTTAACTGAGTACTTTAAGAGAGAGACTTAATGAATATGTATACTTATACTTTCCTACTTTTTGTTGTCGTCAATCCTCACCCGAGGATATTTTTCTATTGATTTTTAGAGAGAGTGGGAGGAAAGGAGAGCAGGGAGACAGAGACATAGAGAGAGAGAGAGAGACAGACAGACAGACAGACAGACATGCAAGAGAGACACATCACTTGGTTGCCTCCTGCATGCACCCCAACAGGCCAGGCATAGAATCTGCAGCCTTCCTTGCTCGTGCTGACACTCTAACCACTGAGCGACAGAGGCCAGGGCATTAGTTTTCTACTTTTGATTTCTTTCCCCATTTGATTTCCTTCCTAAAACCACCTGCCTGTCCTGACCTCAGTCTGTGTACTTTCCCGTGAGCTTTACTTTGCTCATCCATAGCGTAGATCACGCTGTTATGACTGATATTTGCTTTTCTGTGTCCTATTAGTCTCAAAGCCTCACTGATGTAGTTCATTGTCACGACCATGACTGTACCCCTGTCACCCAGCTCAGTGACTGGTATAGTAGGTATTCAGTGAATGGTTTCTAAATGAGTTTGCATCGGCACCCAGACTTAAATACTTTAGAATAATTTTAGACTCTTTAATCTATGTCATGAAAAAGAGAAAACCAATTACCCAGTTTTGCCGGTCCTTTCTTTGTAATACTTTTTGACATGCCCATCCCTTCATTTTCATTTTCGTATCTAGTTTCTTGTCTGGGCTTTTCCCACCTCAACTCGGGGGTCGTTTAATTTCAGTTTTTTGCTTTTCTCTTTTCTGTGTAGACGGCTGCCCGTCCTGTTTTATGGAAGTCATTCTCTCATCCAGAGACCTCAGCGGGTCCCTGTTGTTTACCAGAGAAAAATATGAACTTATTTGTCTGCCATTGAAGGCCTTTATTTACACTGTATTTGAGACGTTTCAGGGTCTCATATGTGTCGTGCGCCGTGATGGGTGATTTGTTAGGCTCCGTCACTTGTCCCCAACTCACCTTTCCTGCCAACTTTTTCCGTTTCCTCCATAAAATTCTCCACAGTGTCTAATTCGTTCGCTTACTGTTTCTTGAACATGTCTTTCGCCTTCTTGCCTTTACTGAAGCTATTTCACTGGTTGGGTATGATCTTTTTTCTCATTTCTTTCTGAGCTCTACTCCCGCCAACTTCTTTGACCATTCTAGTCTCTAGAGCACTCTATTTATGTATGTATTTTTTAAATTTTATTTTTAAATTACAGTTTATAGCCAGTATTATTTTGTGTTGGTTTTAGGTGTACAGCATAGTGGCTAGACAGTCGTCTCATTACGAGGTGATCCCCCAATATTTCCCGTACCCACCTGGTACCACACATAGGTATTACAGTATTGTCAACTATATTTCTTATTCTGCGCTTTACATTCCCTATGACAGTTTTGTAGCTACAAATTTGTTCTTCTCAATCCCTTCACCATTTTCACCCAGTTCCCTACCTCCCTTCCTGTCTAGAGAGCTCTCTTTGGAACTCTTTCTGGCACATAACTATCTGGGCTGCTCATTTGTTACATTGCCTTGTGTTACTCCCTTTTCCCTCCTTTTGCTTGTAAATATGCCAGCTTCTTGTACAAGATTAAAAGCAAGTTGAAGTTGGGGAGCATGTCTTATACACACTTGAATTTGCCACTGTTTTTAATGTCGGGCTCGGGCTCAATGGTCTTCAGCAAATACATATTTGATTAGAATAAGTGGAGTCCTGTTTGCCCTAATGCATAGAAGCTCAGTGAGAAAGTATGATCGTGAATCATTTACTATCTAACACAGTTCTGAAATGTGATCAGTGCGCTAAATTTTAGCATCCACAAATAGTGTTGGAAAACCTTTAAGATTGTGAAGTGAATTATACCAGAAGCACAGTGTTTATTATAGTACATGTGTACTTCTTTTTTCTATATCATTTTGCTGATACAAATGAATGTTGTCAGACAAAGCTATTATATAACCATTTCACTACAGTGAAAAAAAATTGGCTTAACTAATGCTGTACTTTCATTTAATTGATTTTTGTAATAAATTCTGCAATTTGCATGTTGATTAAAAATAAATATAGAGTTTAGGGGACCCAGGATTAGGACACATTAATGGGATGCATAATGTAGGGAACTCTTTATCGTCAACTTCCTCAGTCATCCTATTAGTCAAGGAGTCATATAACTGAGTCTCAGCTGAGAAGGCATCTCTCTAATCTACATTCTGTTCTCTTACATCCTTATAGACGGGCGAGGAGGGAACTTGAGAATTCTAAAGGTTAAATTATATTTTTACAACTCAGTTCGGGAGAAGAGAAAGGAGGCCTCTTAACCTTTTAGAAGATCAGAACTATTGGGAGTTCTGAACAGTTGTTTCATGGCAACTTCATATTTACTGAGAATGTGCCTGGTAAGGGCAAGGGGACCAAAGGGAGAGGGCTTTCGGCATCATTGCTGGAGAGAAAATCTAGCGCTTTGGGCCAGGAGAGGAGGTGCAGGGCAGGAGGAGGGAAACACGTGGGATTTCAGACAAAAGGAAGATTGGAAATATCCCAAGGATGAGATTTGAAACTGTCATTCGGAGAGTGGTTGAAGCAGTCTTTCCGTTTGGATAGAGAATGAGTGTATTAGTTTCCTGTTGCTGCTGTAACAAATGACCACACATTGGGTGGCATAGGAGAACCCACTTACTACCTTCTGGAAGCCCGATGTCTAAATAGGTGTGCAAGGCTGTGTTTCTCTTCGAGGCTCTCGGGGAGGACCTGTTTTCTTGCTTTTTTCAACTTCTAGAGCAAGCATGTCAAACTCAAAGGCTAGCACCAGCCAAATAAACAAGGTTTAAGTTTCTGTGGGCCGCAAAAAGCAAAAGCTTCAATTTTCATAGAAAGGTAGGTTTGTTTTGGTAGAGACTTGCTGAATACAAAGGGCTGAAATAAACGAGTCATCGTTAACATAAAGTAATAGAACATTTTAATAAATATTTTTTCTTGAACATTAACTTACCAGACACTGAATAACTGCACAAATTAATAAGCGCAACGCAAACAAACTTATTTTTCTTGTTCTCCAAAAGCGAAATATTTCCTGTTGCGCACACCAAACAAGTCAGTCCAAGACCAATGACGTGGCCATCGGCTGCTAAAATATTCGCTGCTAGTATTAGTGGAGAGAAATGGTGCGTCTGCGTGCAAGGCGTGTAAGGGAAATGAATGCAACACGATTCTAGTAATCAGTCATTAGCGAACGTTGTAGTTCATTATTAATAATTAAGTATAACAGGATATTGTAAAAATTAAGTTACAAAATTTTTATTAAAACATTTCCTACGTACTGTTATATTGGCTGGGCCACGAGTTTGACATGCTTGTTCTACAGCAGTGATGGTGAACCTATGACACGCGTGTCAGAGGTGCCACGCGAACTCATGTTTTTGGTTGATTTTTCTTTGTTAAATGGCATTTAAATATATAAAATAAATATCAAAAATATAAGTGTTTTACTATGGTTGCAGATATCAAAAAATTTCTATATGTGACACGGCACCAGAGTTAAGTTAGGGTTTTTCAAAATGCTGACACGCCGAGCTCAAAAGGTTCGCCATCCCTGTACTACAGACTGCCTGCATTCCTAGGCTCATGGCCCCTCCTTCATCCTCAAAGTGCATCTCTCCAGCCTCTGCTTCCATTGTCACATCTCCTCTCTCTCTGACCCCCCTACTTCCCTCTTATGAGGACTCTGGTGATTACAATGGGCCAACCAGGATAATCCCGGCTAATCTCTCCATCTGAAGATCTTACTCACACCCGCCAAGTCCCATTTGCCATGCTAGATCATACTCCCATCGGTTCTGAAGATAAGAATTTAGATAGTATTTTTGTGGGGGTGGGAGCATTATTCAACCTACCACAATGATCATGGGCGATATGGTGACTATCTGTCCTCCTGTTTGACACGTGGAAGGTCGAAGAAGGCTGAGGCTTTTTCTGTGTGGTCACAAGGGATGGAATTAGAACCTGTGGGTGGAAATGACAGAGAGACAGATTTGTACCCACTGTAAGAGAGAACCTTCTAGCAGAGCTGCGGGGATGGAGTGGGCAGCCTCAGAAAGCAGCAGCCTGTCCCAGAGACTGGCGTGTTAAACGGGGGACCAAAGGCCTGTTCCTGGAATTGCTGCAGACGGAAGCTGAGCCTCGGCTGGGTGTACACCACCCTTGGACCCTCGAGAGCGTTGACATCGAAGAACTCGAGAGGCACAGCCCGGTGCTGTTAGCATTTGTCTGTGAACATGGCCCCTGCCTTAAGGAATTCAACTTTTACTCCATTTGTTGTCTGACCGCGTTATTGTCAACACTGCAGCGAACACAAGGTCTAAAAAGAGAAACTGAAAACAAGGGCTGTGGATTTGGAAACTCACTGCGAATTTTATTTGGTAAAAATTCTTATAGATTAAATAGGTTTTCACTTATTTTAATAACTCCAATTTTTTCAGGGGGAAAAAATCAGACTTAAAAAAATAGCATAGATGGCATTCCTAAAAAGTTACATAGAAAGGAGTTAGGATATTTCATCCTGCAGTTTTCCAAATAGGGTATACATTTTTCTTCTTTTGGAATTCAGTTGGTGGATGTGAAGATTTGTTTTTTTAAATATTTTTTTAATTGATTTCAGAGAGAAAGGAAGATGGAGAGAGATAGAAACATCAATGAGAGAGAGAATCATTGATTGGTTGCCTCCTGCACACCCCACATTGGGGATCAAGCCTGCAACCCAGGGATCTACCCTGACCAGGAATCGAACCGTGACCTCCTGGTTCATAGGTCAACCACTGAGCCATGCTGGCTGGGCTCTTCTTTGATAATTTCTCTCCACCCGCCTTCATTCCTGAAGGATAATTCCTCTGGATATAGAATTTGTGGTTGATGATTCTGTTCTTTCAGTGCTTGAAAAATGATGTTACTTCCTTCTGACCTCCATGGTTTAGATGAGAAGTCAATGTTGTTCAAACTTGTGTTCCTGTATAGATAATGCATAGTTTTTCTCTGGCTGCTTTCTTGATTTTTCCTGTGTTTTTAGTTTGCAGAAGTTTAATTATGCTGTGTCTTGCCATGGATTTCCTTGGATTTATCCTGTTTGATGTTTGCTCAGCTTCTTGAATATGTACATTTGTGTGTTTTGCCAGTTGGGGAGTTTTTAGACATTATTTCTTTGAGTACTCTCTCAGTCCTATTTTCTTGTCTCCTTTCTTCCTGGGATCCTGATACAAATGTTGGTTCTTTCATTGGAATCTCACAGGTTCCTTCCTGAGGCTTTGTTCATCTGTGGTCAGTCTGTTATCTCTGCTGCTCAGATTGGTTAAGTTCTGTCATTTTTCCCCTCAAGTTTACTGATTCTGCCCACTGCACCACTGAGTCCATCCAGAGATTATTTTTTATTCTTGTCAAAGTATTTTTCAGTTCTGGAATTTCCATTTGGTTCCTTTTTATAACTCCTAATTTTTTAACATTATAATTTTTTAACATTATAATTTTTTAAAAATTGAGATGTAATCGATGTATCACATTATATTAGTTTCAGGTGTACAACATAACGATTCAATATTTGTATACTTGTGAAATGATCACCACAATATAAGTCTAGTTAATATTTGTCACCTTACATAGTTACAAAAGTTTTCTTATGATGAGAACTTTTAAGATCTACTCTCTCTTTTTAAAAAAAATATATTTTATTGATTTTTTTACAGTGGGAAGGGAGAGGGATAGTTAGAAACATCGATGAGAGAGCAGCATCGATCAGCTGCCTCCTGCACATCCCCTACTGGGGATGTGCCCACAACCAAGGTACATGCCCTCTGACCGGAATCGAACCCGGGACCCTTCAGTCCTCAGGCCGATGCTCTATCCACTGAGCCAAACCGGCTAGGGCAAGATCTACTCTCTTAACAGCTTTCAAATATTATTTGAATAACAATACCGTTAACTGTAGTCACCATATATTGCATCTTCATGACCCATTTATTTTATAATGGGAAACTTGCCCTTTGACCTACATCCATTTCTCCCAAGCCTGCCACTCCTAGCCTGTGGCAACCACCAGTCTGTTCTTTGTATATATAAGTTTGGTGTTTTTGTTATTTTTTCTTAGATTCCACATATAAGTAAGATGATACAGTATTTGTCTTTCTCTGACTTATTTTACTTAGCGCAATGCTCTTGGAGTCCATCCATGTTGTTGCAGATGGTAAGTTTTCCTTCTCTTTTTTTGGCTGAATAGTATTCCATTGTATATACGCCGCATTTTCTCTGTCCATTCATTCACTGATGGACACTTAGGTTGTTTCCATATCTTGGCTATTGCAAATAACACCACAGTGAAAATGGGGGTGAAATATCTTTTGTTTTCTTAGGATAAATGCCCAGAAGTGGAATTCCTGGATCATATGGTAGCTTTATTTTTATAACATGTACAGGACCAGGGAAGAGGTTGGAGTCCTTGATGGTTTTGGAAATTATATACTTCTCTATGCTACTTGTAGTACTTAGTACAGGGCCTGACACATAGTAGGCATTGAAATATTTGAATAAATGGAGGCACTATACTTAACAGAAATCTTTGATATGAAGTCATTGTACTTGTGGTTCACAGGCTAGGCCCTCTGTTACTGTAAACTGAGACTTTTTGGTGAAAGTGGCTGAGTAATATAATACAAAGTAATGTATGGCATTTTGGGTTTGTGACATTTCTTTAAAATATGAAAAGAGGTATTTGGGGATATAATTACAATTGAGTTAGTATATAATTTGGTATAACTCATGATGCATGATGTATGACGAGAAAGTGAATTGCTCTGATTTGAATAGAACATTATTAAAGTAAATCATCTCATGTTTTTTAAATAGCTCCCAAATCGTATTCACACAAGACCAGTTATCTGGCTAATTGTTCTGACATAAACACTGCCACATTGAAATCTTTGGTTTCATCACCACTCCAGTGAGCTGACTTATTAAGTTCTTATTCCAAAGGCATTTTCCTAGTGGAATAGACTTTCCTAAAGTAACTTCTGCACGGTTCTTTTAAGTTAGGAAATGTTTAAAAAGTCAGCGTGGCTGTGGTGTTAGGTTGAGCAGTCAAAAGAGCACTCATTGGGTTTCTTTTTCTGACCATGTGACTGCTTGACTTTTCCAGTTATAACAGAAAGTCATTTATTTTATTTTATTTTATTTTTTAATTTCTTTATTGATTAAGGTCTTACATATATGTCCTTATCCCCCCATTATCTCCCCCCCCCCCCCCCGCTCATGCCCTCACCCCCCTGTTGTCTGTGTCCATTGGTTAGGCTTATATGCATGTATACAAGTCCTTTGGTTGATCTCTTACCCCCTCGCCAACCCTCGCCTTCCCTCATAGGTTGGACAGTCTGTTCGATGCTTCTATGACTCTGGATCTGTTTTTGTTCATCAGTTTATGTTGTTCATTATATTCCATAAATGAGTCAGGTCATGTGATATTATCTTTCTCTGACTGGCTTATTTCGCTTAGCATAATGCTCTCCAGCTCCGTGCATGCTGTTGCAAATGGTAAGAACTCCTTTTTGACAGTAGCATAGTATTCCGTTGTGCAGATGTACCACAGTTTTTTAATCCACTCATCTGCTGATGGGCACTTAGGCTGTTTCCAAATCTTAGCTATGGTGAATTATGCTGCTATGAACATAGGGATGCATATATCCTTTCTGATTGGTGTTTCTAGTTTCTTGGGATATATTCCTAGAAGTGGGATCACTGGGTCAAATGGGAGTTCCATTTTTAGTTTTTTGAGGAAACTCCATACTGTTCTCCGCAGTGGCTGCACCAGTCTGCATTCCCACCAGCAGTGCACGAGGGTTCCTTTTTCTCCGCATCCTCGCCAGCACTTGTCGTTTGTTGATTTGTTGATGATAGCCATGCTGACAGGTGTGAGATGGTACCGCATTGTTGTTTTGATTTGCATCTCTTGGATGATTAGTGACTTTGAGCATGTTTTCATATGTCTCTTGGCCTTTCTTCTGTCTTCTTTCGAAAAGTATCTGTTTAGTCATTTTAAGTGAATGGATGAGTCTGCAGAAGGGAAGGAGCGGGATATGGGGAAGTGAGAGGGCTTTGAAGGCACCGGAGACCCTGGGGACATACACAGACCTGGCTGACCTCTAACCAGAGCACAGAGAAGCTGGGGAGTGAGATAAGGGCTTCCCGGCCAGGTTGGAGACGCCTTGAGGGAAAGCACAAGCCAGTGTGCGGGGATTTTTAAAAAGTACTCGCCCTGCAGAAGTAGACACAAGAAATGTTCTCTCTGGCCTTAGCTCTTAAAAAAAAAAGTCTCCCCTGAGAATGTATGGCCACCCCCTCACCCTCATGTGTACATTTGGGATTTAAATTAACATTGTTTGCATGATCTGAAAGAGTCTAAATCCAGAATTATAACTTAACTCTAGCAAAAAATTGCTAGAGTTTCGTAAAACAGGCACATGCAAGTCAGAAAGGACTGTCCTAGCCAGCCAGCAGCAGTGAGAGTCGGTAGGAACAGCACACCGAACCACCGACTCAGCCGTCTTCAGTTCCTGGAATATAGATGCAGTTCACGAAATGAGCATTTTCATGTTAAAGCAGCGGTTCTCAACCTTCTGGCCCTTTCAATACAGTTCGTTCCTCATGTTGTGACCCAACCATAAAATTATTTTCGTTGCTACTTCATAACTGTAATGTTGCTACTGTTATGAATCGTCATGTAAAGATCTGATATGCAGATGGTCTGAGGCGACCCCTGTGAAAGGGTCGTTCGACCGCCAAAGGGGTCGCGACCCACAGGTTGGGAACTGCTGTGTTAAAGGAACCGAAGAAGAAATGGAAACGTAAGGAGCAAGTGGCTATGACTGACCAGGCAGCTTTTTAAACGAACCAAACAGAAATTGTAGAAATGCAAAATAATGAAACACATTTTTTCAAAAATCAACGAAAAGATCAAAATGGCAGATTAGAGAGAAGAGAAAAATTGCCAGCGGGTAGATCTGGAGCTAGTACAGAGAAGACAGCACAGGCAAGGGGGGTGGAAACTGTGATAAAAAGGATAAAAGACACACGGAGTACGTTTCAGAAGATGTTAAGGGAGGATGGTGAAGAGAAAACATTTGAAGTGCTTAATGGCTGAAATTTTTCTAGGGAAAAAAGAAAAATTCCAATCAACACATTTTGAAAGCCCAAGAAATACAAAGAAATGCAGACCTGGGACCATGGACTCGAGTGAAATCAGAACAAAGACAAAGATCTTAAAACCTGAAGACAGTGGAATAATCAAAGCGCTGAATGAAAATAAGGGCCAGTTTAGGGCTGAATTTCTAGTCAGACAGTCTTTTAAACATGAGGGCAAAAGACAGCTATTTTCAGATAAACAAAAAGAGTTGACCTGCTTCCCTAAGACCCTCCCCTCTTCCTCCACATAACTTTAAATGATTTACTTCTGATCTCAGAAGGAGGGTTTGGGATGTCAGAAAGAGAATAATAATATAGAATGATAAGTATGGGGATAAAGCTAAACATATATTAATTATATAAAAACACAAACATCTAATTTGTGGAGTTTAAAACAGCTTGATAATATCAGGGCGGTGTAAAATACTGGACTACAATTTGCTATAGGTGGGAAGGGAATAGTTAGATTTAAAACCTGCCTAAAAGCCTTGCATTATGGGAAAAGAGTTAAAAAACAGGATTTCAGTAACTAGGAATGTTAAAAATTAAATCAAAAGAGTGGAGATCTTCTAAATGAGGAAAGAAAAAGATATGAATTGAGAAAAAAACTAGTCAATTCAACCAAAGGGCAAACAAGAGGGGAAAAAATGAATAGGAAATGTGGGGAAAATGAAATGGTAAAAATAAATCCAGATATCAATAATCAAACTAAGTATTAATGGACTGTATTCTTAAGTTAGAAGACACAGGTCAGACTGCAAAGGCAAACAAAACCCAGCTCTGTCCTGCTTGTAAGAGAACAGCACCTAAAGGAAAAGGACAGAAGAAGCTCGGAAGTAAACCAGGGAAAACACTGGCAAATACAAACCAAAATATTTCCTATGTGGAAAGCATATTTCAGACCCAATATATCTTACGGCAAAATACTAGCATCTGAGAAGGTCAGTATATAACGATAAAGTGTTGATTCTACTAGGAAGCTATAATACTTCTACGATTGTATGAACCTAATAGCCTAACTCCAAACGATAAAGAAAATTTTGACGAGTCCATCATTTTCGTGGAAAATTTTCACGCATCTCTCGCAGTAATTCCTAGATTCACCAGACAAAAATGAGTTCAAGGTCCAGGAGATGGAACCTTTATAACAGATTTCATTTGGTGAATGTATATAGAACTCTGTTCCCAACAATTGGAAAATAAACTTTTCTCCCCCCCCCCCCCAGCACATATTGGACATTTGTGAAAACTGATCGTGCTTTAGGCCAGGGATTCGCAAGTTTTTGATAAAGAGCCAAATAGTAAGTGTTTCCTGCTTGGTGGGTCATATGGTCTTTCCTGCAGCTACTCAGCTCTGCTGTGGTGAGCGCAGCCGTAGACCATATGCAGACACATGCTCCTGGCTGCGAGCCAGCACAGTTCTATTTACAAATACAGGTGACTGGCTGGGTTTGACCTGTTAGGCCTCAGCTTGCCAGCTCCCGCTTCAGGCCATAAAAGCCTCCAACAGCCTGAAGAACAAGTCGGGGGTGGAAGTCGACACTGTCCAGTATAATTACTGTCCGTAATGTGCAGTGTGACAGTGTGGCAGCAGCACGGAGACAGAGGAATAGACTAATGAGGCGGAAGAGAGGCAAGAAACAGACCTTTATGGGAACCCAACACATGTCAGAGGGACACGGCGCATTCGTGGGGAAAGATAAACTATGCGCTGTGCAGCGTGTTGCCGGAATAATCGGTTAGCTATATGGGAAGAAATGGATCCTCTCTCTCCCCCCTCCCCCTTTCCAGATCAAGTTCAGGCAGATTAAAGCCTTAATGAAACAGCCAGACTGAGGCTGCACTTGTGATGCGCTTGACCTCGTTCTGGCACTTGGCATAAGTTTACTCCTTTGATCATCGCATTTATCTTTAATGATAGCTGCTATTCTCATCTCCATTTTTTTATATGAGGAAACTGAGGCAAGCACAGAGAAAGCAAGTGATTTGTCCAGGGCCACAGTAGCAGAGCCATATGTGAACCCAGGTCGTCTGGCTCCAGCGTCTGGGCTCTTTAACCACCGTTCTGTACTGCCCCTTCCCCTTAAAGGTGCAGGACAAAATTCTAATGTTTTCAATGTAGAGGCATGTCATTATGGACCTGTGTGTAGGGAAGGACTTTTTCTAGGAAGGATTTTATGTTTCTCATAAAGGAACAACAACAATCGGTAAGTGTGGCTACCTCGACATTGAGAACTTGTGTTTGTCAGGAGATACCATAAAGAAAGGGACAAGTCGGAAACTGGGAGAAGAGACTTGTAATACTTATTAGAAGAAAGGATCGTAACCATGACTGGAAAGAATTCCTCCCGTACCAACACGCTCCACACCTTCTTCCAGGATGGGCATTGTTAGACTTTTAAATTTCTTCTGACGCTCGTGGCCATTAAAACGGCACACTTATGGTTTTAGTTTGCAGTTCTTGATTTTTAGTGAGGCTGACCATCACTCTTTATATGAATGGCCATGTGTGTGTTTTCTTCCACGAAGAGCCTGTAGGAGATAGGGCATGGGTGGCCAGTTGGCACTTTGGGGAGTGGCTTCTGATTCCAGCTGTTCCTGGGTCTTTAATTTTGTCAGAGAGCACGCATGATCAGATCGGCTTCTCCGGCTGATTTTTTATTTCGAGGGGATTTTTTTATTTATTTTCATTTTGGACTGTACTCTTAAATCATTTAAATAGAACACTCTGACTTTGCTGGTACAGTTCATAACATTTGAAAGGATTAACATCTGATTTATTCTCTCTAAGTCCACAGCTATTAGGAAATAGCCTAAAACTTCAGGATTTACTTTGCAGAAGTGACTCCCTCCTAATGCACGCTCTTTTGAAGGAATTCAGAATCGCATTACATAAGAGGCTGTAATCCCATGCACTGATATTTAGTGACCAGTTACACTTCAAAAGGAAGTTCTAGGTTTTTCTAATTCTCAAAGTCATACACACTCATGTAAGAACATTTTAATATCCAAATCTTCAGTTACTTTTCTATTTGGTCTTCACCCAGAGTGCTTAGCGATGTGTATGTTAAGACTGACATCTGATTATTGCATGACTCTGAGTTTCATTCTTGGGCTCAACAACATTGTTTTGCAAATCGATGTTAATGCCAGATTTTCGAGAACTTAGATCCACTGGATGGTTTTCAGTTACTCAGAAGCCCCTGATAATTTAGTGCTACAACAAGAAACACAACAATGATGACAAAGTTCAGCTTCCATATATTGACAGGCAGCATAGAAGCTTTACTGTGACAGTTTTTAGAAACTGTTTGGAGGTACATGAAGGAAAGACAGAAGACATGTTAGAAGCAGATGCGGTATGACTAAAGCACCCAGCTGTGTACTAACAAAATGAATCTCATGCCGATTAGTTAACAATTCTTTGGCAGTCAGAGACATATGTAAAGCTGTAAGCACAGCATGGGGAAATGAAAAAAAAAAATTAAAAGCATTTTCTAAGCTTAAAACATTGGCAGTGTCTAGTCTACCATCTGTGTTACTGAAAAGTTGAATTTGTTGTGGGTGAGTCAGACTAAGGTCACTCCCCCCCCCCGCCCCCCCCAAAAAATTGCTTAACCCATTAGAGTCTTTATTCTTACATATTGCCATCACATGTCTTGGCACTTTGATTTAGTGAAAAATGTTATTTCAGTAAAATAAATTCCACTTGGTATATATAAATCTAAATAACTGTACATTAGCACTTCTGTTATGAAACAGATTTTTTTGTTTCAGTTTTGTTCAGTCCTTTGAATTCTTTCAGGTCAAATATGTTCATTATTTTTAAGTTTTCCACTGACATGCTCCTTTGCCTAATTTTTAGAGGTATGACCATCTACCTACAAAGTATAAAGTTATTGACCCGTATTGTCATGGTCTTCAATGGGAAGGGGCAGGGTTTCTCATCCTAAAAGTCTTCCCTCTTTGGTTGATGGTAAAATCTTTAGGATGGCCTACTGGGGCTGAAATTCACTCTCCCATACTTAAAATAATCTTCCATTTCATTTTCTCGTGTAGGACCAAAAATTGAAAAATTTATACCCGTAGATTATTTCTGTGTGCTACATTGGCTCTTTACAATTAGTTTCTTTTGGTTCAGGCATTTACTTCCCCAGTTCTTAGAGAGCTTGCAAACCACAAAATGGGATTTTCTTAGAGAGATAATGAAATATCTTAAAACCTTATAGAAATCAAGGCTAATATAATTTACCTGAAAATGAAAGAAAAGTATAATTAAGCATTTCCTAATGTGTGGTTGTGATTATATTAAGCTGCACGAAAGATAAGCTTTGGTGTTCATTACTCCTGTATTAATAACCTGCATTAAATTGAAAAAACTTTTAGTTTGATTCAAGAACTAAAGATGGAAGTTCTTATAATACTTTGGATCCGAAAAGATTCTTTCATTAGAGTAGTCAAGTTTCTTTATATATAACTTATTTTTTAACTAAAACCTAGAATTCTGAGGTTCTTGCCATCTCACATAATCTATAATAATAGAAGCATAATATGCTAATTAGACCAGACATCCTTCCGGACGACCTCCCAGACGACCTTCCAGACAAAGCCGGGTCTGCGAGGGAATCCCAGGTCCCCGGTGCCTGCTGGCAGCTGGAGGGAAGCCCGGGTCCCAGATGCCAGAGGGAAGCCGGGGCCGGCAGAAGGGGGGAAAGAAGGCCTACCCTTGCACGAATTTCGTGCATCGGGCCTCTAGTCTATAGTATTGTTCTGGTTATGATGTCTACAAAAATTTTGGCTCATTGGCTGGTCTTAGTTTTGCCTCTGTACCTTTGATTAGAGTTGAAATGCTTTATGCACAGAATGCAGTGTTGTCTGCCTTGTGGAGCGCGTAGCGAGAAGCTCTAGCTAAGTGCCCATCTGGCAGCACCGTATGGAGCTTAGGTGGGAAATGGACCCTGAGAGAGGGCCGCCTGCAGGGAATGGAGTGAGTTATAGAAAGAAAGAGGAGAGAGGGAGAGGAAAAGTGTAGTAGCTATTTTGTCATCGAGAGACTTGCTCAAGGGCCTGCTAGATTCTCCATTAACTCATCCAGTGTCTCTGTGGACTGGGGGCGTCTTAACCGAGGAGTACAGAAAGGAAGCTTCTCGTAGCTGTTGTTCCTGTCCTTACAGTCACTCCTCAACATGAAGGAAATAAGGTTAATTGAATTTCTGTGTGAACATATTTCAGGAAATGTATTTAGTTGACTAAAAGCATAAAGTAAAAAGGATCATTAAAGATAAGTTTTTCCTATTTAAGGTCTATCACATGATCAGTTAAAAAAAAAAAAAGCAGCGCCTGGGAAGCACTTGGGGTTTCATAAAATTCTGTAGTTTATTATTATTTTTTTTAAGGAATGGTTTCAATCATATTTACTGAAAACCTTTATTATAACTACGAGATTATATTAAATCCTCTCAGCTTTTTTTTTTTTAAATATATTTTATTGATTTCTTACAGAGAGGAAGGGAGAGAGATAGAGAGTTAGAAACATCGATGAGAGAGAAACATCGATCAGCTGCCTCCCGCACACGTCCCACCGGGGATGTGCCCGCAACCCAGGTACATGCCCTTGACCGGAATCGAACCCGGAACCCTTCAGTCCGCAGGCCGACGCTCTATCCACTGAGCCAAACCAGTTTTGGCTCCTCTCAGCTTTTATGCCAGTACTTTCAAGGGGGCAGGGACGGCTGGACTCGGTTTTGTGAAGTAAACGATGAATACTGACAGCATGTAACTTCTTAATGAGCTCACGCTGTGTCTGTCAGTGGGCGGGGTGGCTTTGAGATGCTTCTTCATTCTGTGGGTCTCAGTTTCCGAGTCTAGTAAGTAAAGGGCATGAAATAATCCTGGAGCTCTACACTCTGTATTTTGGGCAGAATCGATTCATTATTCAGTCCAAATCCCGTAGCATGGTATTCAAGCCCTTTCACAGCTAGAAACCTCTAGAATTCCGTCTTATTTCATTTACTTGCACAAATCCTATTGTACTAGTCATCGCTCTCTAGGAGGACCCCAGTTGAAGTAGTTAACTGATCTCCACCTTTGCCTCCACGTACAGGTCTCCCTGTACTTCCTATCATTGTCAGCTGGACCACTGTTGACCTTGTCATCATCCCCTGTAACAGGCACAATGCTAAGTGCTTTTGCATGCAGTCCTTTCTAACCGAGTCCTCCTGACAACCCTACGTAGGCACTGCAACTATCTCCATTTTATAGAGGAAATGGAAACCTGTAGCGATGAGATCATTGTCCAACATACACATCTGGAATGAGTCAGAGCTAAACCTCTAACCCAAGCATGTCGGGCCGAGAGTTTGACATGCTTGCTAAGCCATGCGTGTGTTTTCAGAGCCTGTGCACGCCTTAACCTCTAGGTGATGTTGCTTCCTCTGTCCGCATTCACCCAATTCCTGTCCATGCTGCCTCCTCATCTGACCTTCCCATGCCATGCCCTTAATTTAGATTCTTCATCATCCTCATCAAGACTGTTGTGTTAGCCTCCCAACCGGTCTCCCCCAGTGTCTAATGGTGTGTAACACGGTAGATGGTTCAGATCGTGTAATGGTTTCCTCATTACTTACAGGGTAAAGTAGAAGATCCTCAACATTTATGGCCTGTCCCCAGTTTATATTGCCTGCTCACTTCCATCTTGTATTATATCATAAATTTCTTAATATCTTTGTAGTCCTCACAATGCTGTGGACATAACTGCTTAGTGAATAGTTGTTGACTTAATGAGGTAGACGTAGGCAGGTTCTTGGCTTGGCAGCTCAGTATATTTTGCTAGAATTAAAATGAATTATTGTGCAGTAGGAGTAATACAATTATTTTAGTGTGTTAATAATTTACACATTGTTATTTTAATGTAGTAATAATTCATACAGTCCTCCAGTAATATTAATTTGAATTAATAAGATTTTAAGCTATTATATGCCATTGTTCTGAGTTTATGGAGAATTGTCTTTTTTTTTTTTTTTTCCCCAGAAGGGCATTAATAGAATTGAGACGTAGCAAGAGCATAAACACTAGGCTTTGGACATTTATTGTGGTGCAGAGTAAAAAATAGCAGTCATTGACTCCTTGTTAGAAATTTGGCTCTGCGTCAAAATTTTATCATCTCTACCTTGTGTAAATAAGTCTGTAATCAGGATCACTTATGATGCTCAAGATGTACCAGTGACCATGAACCACCCTAGGGAATAGTGGAAAGGCTATAATCTTATACTTGGCTTTGTTTTAATTGGCAATTTTTAAGTCTTTTTTTTTTTAAATCTAAAGTGTTAATGGATATATTGAAAATATAGTAAAAGTTTTTACCCTTTGAAACATTATTTTTAATTAAAATGTTCATATCATAAAAGCCAGTTTCTTAGATGTATCGAAGCATAACTTTTCATGATTGATGAAATATTTAAAACAGGCTTCATTTAATATCTCATTAAGTTTCACTAACTGAACTTTCCGTGTGTTCATTTATTCTTTTTTTAAAAAATGTAAGCTATAATTCACATACAGTAAAATTTACCATTTCACAGTGTATCATTTAGTGGCTTTTGCTATATTCAGAGTTGTGTAACTATCACCAGTCTATAATTCCTGTACATTGTTATCACCCCAAAGTAAATCCATGTCCATTCTCAGTCACCTCCCTTTCTTCTCTCTGCCCAGCCCCTGGCAACTACTAATTTCTATCTTCTAAGGATTTGCCTATTCTGGATATTTCATATGAATTTATACAATAAGTGGCATTTTGTGTCTGGGCTTCTTTCACTTAGCTTGTTTTCAGTGTTCATGTTGTAGCATGTATCAGTTCTTCATTTGTTAGAGGGAGAAAAAGAGAGAAAGACATTGATGTGATCAGTGTGAGAGAGATCCATCGATCGGTTGCCTCCTGTACTTACCCCAACTGGGGATCGAACCTGCAACCTAGGTATGTGCCCTGACTGGGAATCAAACCCTCAACCTTCTGGTGCACGAGAAAATGCTCCAACCAACTGAGCCACACTGGGCAGAGCTGTTTTCCACTTTTTGACTATATATATATACACACACACACACACACACACACACACACACACACACATATATGCTTAAGCAACCGGCTGACCGGCCAACCGGCCGGTAGCTATGACGCGCAGTGACCACCAGGGGCAGATGCTCAATGCACAGGCATGGAAACATGGTACAGACTGATGAATCTCAGAGGGAAGGGGAAGAGATTGCCCAAAGATCTTACATGCATACTAGAGGCCTGGTACATGAGCACCAGTGGGGTCCCTTGGCCTGGCTTGCACCCTCTTGCAATCCAGGACACCTCAGGGGATTGTTGGAGAGCCAGTTTCAGCCCGATCCCTGCAGGCCAGGCCGAGGGATCCCACCAGTACACAAATCCGTGCACCGGGCCTCTAGTAATAAATAATGCTGTTGTGAACATTTGTATACAAGTCTTTATGTGACTGTTTTCTGTTCTCTTGGGTGTTTACATAGCAGCCGAATTTCTGGGTAACATGGTAACTGTACGTTGAACCATTTGAGGAACTGCTGGACAATTTTCCACAGTGGCTGCACCGTTTTGCATTGCCACTAGCAATGAATGAGGAGTCCAGTTTCTCACCAACACTTGGTATCTGACTTTTTGATTAGAAAAATTCTAGTGGATGAGAAATGACCTCTAAGACAATTGAGTTTCCTTGTAACATGGTATTAAATTAGAGGAAGGTAGTAATTATTTTCCAGTTTATAGAAAAGTAACTGATCTTTTTTAAAAAATTCTTTGTTGAAGAGTAACTGATTTTTAATTTTTCTTCTATAACTATTCAATAATTGAAACCTACTATTACTTATAGTAGCTCTGGATACACAGGTATATATTTAATTATTTTTTTAAAAAATTACACATATATAGGTTTCATAATTGTTTCTGGTGCTCTATCACCTAAATAAATTTGAGAACTATTTTTATATATTTAAGGCAGATTACCTAAGCTCATAGAACACTGCTTTTTCTTTTATTGTTTCTGTTAATTATGAAACAACAATTCTCTAGTCAGTAGATTCACATTGGTTTTAAATGGTTTAATAGTGGAATTTAAATAGCATTTTAAGCCTTTCCTTTTAAAAATGTGCAAATGTTGCATTTTAGTAGGAACACTAAATGGATAGTGGAAGTTTAAATGACTAAAAATGAAAAAAATGGAAACAAGCTATAACAGGACTACGCTTTGCGCTAGTGTGGGTGGTATTCGCTGTAATTTAAGTAGACAGATACTTACAAAGGGTGAGAACTCATGCTTTCCACAGTTTTCTTCGGTTGGGCTGCCAAGAAGCGTCTTCAAGGCAGTCGTGCCCTGAGAAGGCTAGAGTTCCTTGGTCGCTTGATTTCTGGTACTGAGAGTCTTCCTGGAGTTTTTGTTGATTTTCTCTGTGAGCATATATAGCTATTTGATGAATTTTCTCAAATGTTTCTTGAGGGTATAGCTAAGGATAAGGATTAAGTTTGAATAGTAGAATGAGCCTCCCCTGTGCATTGGGTAACATTAATCTAGTAAGGACCCTTTCTTGCCCTGGCTGGGGTGGCTCAGTTGGGTATCGTCCTGTGTACCGAGAGGTTGCCAGTTGCATTCCCAGTTAGGGCACATGCCCGGGTTGCAGGCTTGACATGCAGGAGACAGCCAATCGATGTTTCTCTCTCACATCGATGTTTCTCTCTTTCTCCCCCTCTCCCTAAAATCAGTAAAAATATTTTCTTTTATTTTTTAAAAAAAGATCCTTTCTTTCCCCAAGTTCTGCTGGGGGTTGAAGTAGCTGGGAGATCTCAGCCTGTTCTGCTACAACATCCCTTCATCACCAGCGCCCCTGCAGCTATAAGAGCAGAACTGTCAGGTATTCTTTTACATAACGGGTAGGAAAATTTATTTTACTTGATAAATAACCTACATAGGGTTGTACTTCCATATTCTCCCCTAATCTATTAGCCTGTCCTTCCTGAAAACTAATATCACAGCCCTTGGGCAGCTAGGACTTGCCTGCTCAGAATAATAGCAATACTTTTTCATATAGGTGACCCTAATTTCCTTTAATGTGACGATGTATCATATTATGATCTAACTCAGCGGTTCTCAACCTGTGGGTCGCGACCCCTTTGGCGACTGAACGACCCTTTCACAGGGGTCGCCTAAGACCATCCTGCATATCAGATATTTACATTACGATTCATAACAGTAGCAACATTATAGTTATGAAGTAGCAACGAAAATAATTTTATGGTTGGGTCACAACATGAGGAACTGTATTTAAAGGGCCAGAAGGTTGAGAACCACTGATCTAACTGAATGTTTTAATTGTTACATGAGTTGCTTCAAAGCAAAAGCACATTTTGCAGTATCAGGTGGCAATAGTGTGATCTACTGGATGGTAGAATGTCAGCAATGACATAGATGCTTAGGCCAAACAAAATGGATAAAAAAGGGCTGATCATAATTGATGATGAAGGTGACTTCACAGTGGCACGGCCGGTGATGTGTGTGTCATGAGGTCCCTTGTTCAGTCTTATGTTGGGGCAGGAAATAAACGCCTTGAAAGTGTGGTATTATATTTGGTGTCTGTGTGTGTGGCTTCAATCCTTAAGTTCTATAATGTTAGGAAAAAACCCCCACAAGATAATTCTTGGGGTTCAGAGCATCCTGGAAATTCTGGGTAAATTATATGCAAATATATAATATATTAATTGAAATTCTGGGTAAATTGTATGCAAATATATAGTATAGTAATTGAAATTCTGGGTAAATTATATGCAAATATATAGTATAGTAATTGAAATTCTGGGTAAATTATATGCAAATATATGTATGTTAATATCAGCATTCAATTTGCTAATTTTTTAAAAAAGAAAAATGAAGTGCATCTGCGTAAGTAAAATTGGCCTCGCATTTGCATCAGGGGAGGCTGTTTTCATTAAATTTTGTTGTCAGAATTATGTCAACCGATAGAACAAGCTGACCAACTTTCTCTAAGGATCATGCCTTATTTGGGGCCTTAACCTCTGAAAATGATCTCACTCTAAGTGGCTCCGAGGGTCTATAGATAACTGACTATTTTCCTGATGTCTGGCTTTGGGTCTCTTCAGATTTTCATGTTCTGGAATTATTTTTGGCAATTTACATTTTTCTAAAAAACAGTCAAATGACAGTAGATTTTTCCATCTTTAAAAGTGTACACAGCATTAAGTATCTTTTTAACAAATCTGCACATGTGCAGTTACGTCACTCTTCATCGATGATGCTTCAGAAGGCTTACTTTTGGATGCCAAGGGTTCTTGAAAGGGCCCTAGTAAAGATCGCCACGGGAACCATGTTATACTTGAGATTTGTTGTTCCTCTTAAAGAAATAGGCACCCGTTTGGGAGGTGTTCTTTTTTTGTTTGTTTTTCTGAGGTGGACTTGGGCAGTGCAAGTCTGTTCTCCTGGGGAATGTAGCATGGACGGAAGAAAATGATCCCAGACGGTAATAGTTTTCTTTGTATGATGGGATGGTGGAAGGGTTTTTTCTCTCTAGCATTTTCTTCCCTATTTTCGTACATTTTATAGAGAGAAAATCAACAGATAGCAGAAGTAATTGTGATCTTCATCGCCATGGCAGTGTGTCTACCCATTCGTTTTTTTCTCTCTGCCCACCTGCCTCCCATTGCCAGTCCCCCAGCTGGTTAAGCAGAATGGGGATGGATGGATAATGGTTTTCCATGATTACTTCCTTGGCTCCCAACAGGGATCCTGAGGAATCCCATTTCACAGGAACAGCCAGTTACAGACACACTGAAGTGGCCTCTCTCTGCTCCAGAAGGGTGTTCTTTGCTCACGGACGGGAGAGAGATCGGTGTTTTTCCTCCCTGAGCTGTACAAGTGTCAACTGTGGATTCTTCTTTTTGCTGCAAAGACAGATGTGGCAGGCTGCTCCCAACTTCCCCTTTCTGGAGGGAAGGAGTGAGAGTCCGGGAGGTGAAGGGAGCGTAGTCAGCAGTTCCCTTCCCTTCCGAGGCCTGGAGTGCAGTTGTTAGGAAGGCGAGGTGTGTAGCCGCAGGGCATTCTGTTTGGGAATTGAGATGCAGTGAAGCCCTTTGGCATTAATTCAGTTCGGGCTTTTGAAACAAACGCCGGCCTCACTGCAGAGTTTTATTCTGCAATCTGTTCTGAAGATTGATGACTTTTCTGAAAGACCTCCCTGTGACCAGGCCATTAGGACATCAGTGTTAGCCGAGGACGGATGCGTTCATCCTGCGGGATGAGTTTCTGTGCGCGTGCACACACAGAAATTTCACTGTTCCCTGAAAATGTGATTTTTTAACAAGTTGACCTCTTTTTGTATACTGTTCAGGAAAGCTGTGGTGGAACTGCAACACTGAGATTGTGCGGACAATAGATGTGTTTTCTCTTTTTAATGTCAAAGACGACGCTAAAGCCCTTTTACAGAGCCTTAGGAATCGGGACAGTCTCTTAGAAGCAACTGCTTTTATAATATTTTTATAGCAACAAAAGGAGAGTCACAAACACGGTAGTTGGTTTGTATACTTTCTTCTCTTGACGATTTGAGGAGGATTAAACAACCTCTAGGGTGGTCTGCTTGTTGAGCAGAATGGCACGGACCAAACAGTAAGGAGGTTGAAGTAAGATGAGGGAGAAACGAGAAAAACGGGACAAAAGAAAATGCAAGATTAGAAAGATTCAGTGAAGAAGCTGTACTTAAGGACACGAAGGGTAATACGGCAGGAATTCTCACTTTGATTATTTATTATCAAGCAAGTGAAAGTGGAATCAATAGATGGTAGGCAGACAGATACATTCTGCCTTGCATGCAACAGTCCACGCCTTGGAAATAGGCTACTGTATGTTATTTTATAAATGATCTATATATATAAAAGGCTAATATGAAAAGTGTCCCCTTGGGAGTTCGACCGGGAGACCAGGAGTTCGGTCACTCACTCTGATGTGTGCTGACCACCAGCGGGCGGCACAGAATGAAGGAAGGCCCCGGTCGGCAGCCAGAAGGCCCCGATCGGCCCTGATTGCCGGCCAGGCCTAGGGACCCTACCCATGCACTGCATGTTATGTTATAAATGATAAGTATATGAGCATAAATACAGGTGTTAGTCCCACTTTCCTTGTGGGAAGGCAACCCAGCGCGGCCTTGCCTGAGTATTGCCTGGTGCTGTCCTCTACATGTGGGACATGATTGGAGCCAACAGTTGACTGATTGAAAATCCTAGTTACGAAAGAGAATGACAAAGGTTGACATATACATTCTATAAACAGTTTGTTTTTCATTAAGAGCACATATTATACGGGAGTTGGCAAAAATAGGTTAATAATAAATAATACAAGAGTAAACTGTCTTGCATACTCACAACTGTAAACCTGCTTTGCCCATCCCTGTACATGAATATCTTTGGATGTGAAGTCCAGTTCTTTTCATTGATTGGGTCCCCTGATTGGGGACTGCTGCCGTCTGTCTTGCATAAATGGCCCACAATGCTTAGCTCCTGTTTTCAATCCCAATTTCCATAAAATAGGCCAAGAAGTGAGCCATCGGCAAAGCAGACTGAGTATGGAACCCTACTTGATTTTTACATTTTTGTTTGTTTTCTTTTGTTTACATTTTTTAAAATGACAATTTCGCTTTTTGAAATTTCTAACTTAACTCTCCAAAGACTTTTATGTTTCCCCAAATCATTCCTTGTTTTCATAGAAACACCTTTTTGGAACTCACGTTTCACAATGCTTCATTTTGCCATCACAAACTGCTATAACAGCGTGAACACAAAGCATATATTTTGACTCGGGAAAACAGACTGTGACAGCAGACTGCTGGTGGAGTAGGCTGTGGATCCAAGCATTTAAGCTGCTTCGGATAACTGGGCGTTTTTTAAAAGAGGAAATGGAGAGCTAGCCCATAAGTACAGTGAAGGCCGGCCCACGTGGGGAGCTTTTATTGTGTTTGATTTAGCTAATGCCTATATTCTTCTTTAGGGACTTGGCTGTGAGCTGCCCTTACGGTTAAGACTTTTAACAGTAATCTTTGGTAAGGCAAGTTGTTCAGGAGCTAAATATACACACGCTAGTATGAGAGGAGCTTGTGTCCTTGACCACTGTGTTCTCTACAGCTTCGCCGGTGGGAAGGATTAGCCCCCAGCTCTGCGTCCATGACACAGCACTGAGATTAAGACGGAAACGATGCAGAGTAAATAATGGAATAGTTGTGACTTACTCTCTCTGTTAAACAGAGTAGACTTTCTCTGTGGCTGTCTCTGGAGGAATTACCCAAGCCGATCTCCTATTAGGATAGCAGCGTAGCAGTGAGTAAGGACAGAAATTATGCAAACCATTTACACAGATAAAATCCAAACAGAATTATGAGTTCATAACAACACGAAAAACCAAGTTGGCTGTTCATGGTTATTTGGGAGGAGTATTTTGCCTGCTGTGGATCAGTGTCAGTCTCCTACCTGCCGGGGAGGCTCAGCCCAGTCCTCACCCCGATTCAGATCCTGAAGATAAGGGAGGATTACCTTTGACCCAGGGGCCACATAGTTTAGGCCGGAGGCCAGACTAACAGGGATGCCCAGCCCACACATTTTTATTTCACTGGGTAGCCACGTGACTCTGGGCAAGTTACCTAACCTTTCTCCTCCCAGTTGCCTCGTTATAAAACAGGGATTAGTGTCTCTCATACAGAATTTCTATGAGGATTAAATAGATTCACGTCAGGTTCTTCGAACAGCCTGGTGTGGGGCAGGAGGAAAGTTGACCTTCCTAGGTTCTTTGGGCTGGTCTGTTAACAAAATCAACACGAGACAGGTGAACAGGAGAAAACAACTGAATTTAACGACATACATACGCATGGGAACCCCATGTACGTGAGGAGGTCAGGGGTGGAAACGTACAATGAGGAATACATGGCGTTCTGAGTAAGGTGCCTCGGGGTTTCGGGCGGGGGGAGGGAGGGAAGGTCATTGCAGGGCCATAAGAAGAGCAGATGTTCAGTGATGAGTAGTTTGCCCTGCCCTGTAGATAGGTCATAAAAAGTTATTTCTAGTGATTAACTCTTATTATGGGCAAGACCCCTAATTTAAATTCTTTAAGGGAGAGGTAACGTTTCTCATGGGCCCGCAGAGTCTCAGTTGCCTTCAGCTCAAAATAACCCACATGCCAAAGTGGCCCATCATGGGGAGGCCTGCTCTGAGCTCCGACACTGGTATGTGGCAGATGCTCAGCTGATGGTAGCCACCAGCATCCTCGTCATCGATGGGAAAGGGGACACTGAGGGTGTGGTTGAAACGTGCCCTGAGAGATGACCCCGAGAGGCGCGGTACTGGCGATGAGGCACAGAAGTGAGTCAGTAGGAGAACCAGGGAAGGCGTAGGGGAGAATTGGTGTGTGGTCTGGGATAGTTGTCATAGTCCTGGGCTCTACCTCTGGTTCATGAAAAGCTAAACACTGTGTCAAAGTAGAAATAAAAAACCAGCTAAAAAAAGGAAGTAATAAAAATGACACAAGTTGATAAGAGAGAATAGAAAGATAGTGTGGTAAATATAAGCATGGATATTAACCCTTTTCTTCCCGCTTTAACGAGGTATAATCGACAAGTAAAAATTACATTTATTTCTGATATACAATGTGATGTTTTGATGCATGTATACATTATGAGATGATTACCATAATCAAGCTAATTAGCATATCTATCACGGCACAGGTTATCATTTTGTGTGTGTGTGTGTGTGTGTGTTGAGAACATTTAAGATTTATTCTCTTAGCACATTTCATGTTTACAGTATAGTATTAACTGTAGTCACCATGCTGTACATGAAGAACTCATTCATCCTGCATAACGGAAACATTAGACCCTCTTACCAACGTCTCACAATTCCCCCCTCCTCCAGGCAGAACGGACTTTTTGAAAAGTCCCAATAAAATTCAGAAACCTCTAGCTAATCTAATTAAGGAAGAAAGAAAGAGGGAAATGGTTTTTAAAAACAAATAAAGACTATGATAAAGTTGGAAAGAGGTCTTAAAACTTATGAGACTGCAGAGTTTTGTGGTAATAAATTTGGAAATCTTGATGAAATCTAAAATATCCTAGCAAATAGAGATGATGAAAATCTAGAGAGGTGGAAGCATCTGATATGCCATGCGTCTGCTTGAAATTCCCTTAAACAGCTCCCCATGGTCCTCCAGACAGAGATGCCAGCATTGAACTTGCCCGCCATCCCGCCCTCTGACCTGCGCCGGCCTCTCCTGCCAGGGGCCCTTCCCCATTGGCCCCCGCACTCCAGCCACCTGATCTTTCCGTTCGTCTAACAGCCACCATCCTTTTTCACACCAGGGTCTTGGCTCGTCCTGTTTATTTTGCCTGGGATGCTGTCACCCTTGTTTTGAAGGTTAATTATCCATTTATCTTTAGGGTTTCAACTCAGAAATTTCACATCCATGGGGAAACTGCTCCTTGATCTCCACAGGCCAGGTTTGGGTCCCTGTGCCACGTGTTCTCATGATTTCCTGTACTCGCGCTTCCTGCTTAACCCTGTTAGCAGTCATTTCTGATGATTTGTGTTCCTTTTCCCCCAACTAGACTGGACTCTCTGTGAGGACGGCATGATGGTTTTGAACACCAGTGCCTAGCGAAGAGAGGGGTATTCCATAAATCCTTGCTGAAGGAATCAACATCTGCATAGTCATACAACTTTTTCCTTTTCTTCTTTAACGATGAGAATTACAAACCCATTCTCTCAAACCAAAAGAAAACCCAAATCAAATGGTTTTATGAACAGATTCTTCCAAACTTTCTAAGAGATAATTTTCTATATTAAACTCACAGTATACCTGTATGTATGTATATATGTGTGTGTATGTGTATATATATATATATATATATATATATATATATATATATATATATATATAGAACGTTATGCAGTTCATTTTGTCCCAGTATCGAATTTGACCAAGTAACAAAAAGTATTACAGACCTGGTTCAGTCATGGGAAAAGCCAATATAAAATTCAAGCAAATCAGCTTCAACCGGATATTAAAAGAACAAAATGTTATATAACCAGATGGAATTTATTCACCGAATAAAAAAATGTGAGTGGATGTGAAGTCAAATATGAAAAACTATATGATTATCTTAACTGATGCCAGAAAAGTTTGATAAAACTCAATATTCGTTTTTATTCTTTAATAGGATGAGGACTACTTTAGTTAAAAAAAAAACTGCTATCCAAACCAATATTATGCTCTGTGATGAAGCATTATCATAGCATAGAACAAAACAAGGCTCACCAATACCACCGTTAGTGAACCTTTCTGGTTGTTGTTGCCCAGTTCTGGACAAGGCAGTAGGACTCAGGAAGACATCTTACTTTCTACTCATTAGTCTATTATAAAAGATAGAAAGACACAAATGGACAGCCAGATGAAGAGGTGCGTATGGTGAGATCTGGAAGGGTCCAGTACAGGAACTCCTTCCCCCCGTAGAGTTGGGGGTGCACCACTCTACTGGCACATGGATGTCTAAACGCTGCCATTTAGGGTGTTTGGTTTTTTGGGTTTTTTTGGTGAAAGTTTCATTATGTGAGCATGATTAATTACATCCTTGGCCATTGGTCATGGACTCGATCTTCAGGCCTTAGAGGTCTGTGTGGAGTTGAAAGTGCCAACCCTCACCCTCGCTGGTTTGGCTCAATGGATAGAGCATTGGCCTGTGGACTGAAGGGCACATGCCCGGGTTGCAGGCTCGATCCCCAGTAGGGGGTGTGCAGGAGGCAGCCAATCTATGATTCTCTCTCATCATTGATGTTTGTCTCTCTCTCCCTCTCCCTTCCTCTCTGAAATCAATAAAAATACATATTTTTTTTAAAAAATGCCAACCCTCTAGTCACATGGTTGCTAGCCCCCACCCTGTAGTTATTGAGGGGCTCAGGATACTCACCTCATTATCCTACACACAGGTGTGTTTGAAAGGTCCCCATGTGAATAACAAAAATAACCTTCTCATCCAGGAAATTCCAAAGGTTTAGGACAGTGGTTCTCAACCTGTGGGTCACGACCCCTTTGGCGGTTGAACGACCCTTTCACAGGGGTCGCCTAAGACCATCCTGCATATCAGATATTTACATTACGATTCATAACAGTAGCAACATTACAGTTATGAAGTAGCAACGAAAATAATTTTATGGTTGGGTCACAACATGAGGAACTGTATTTAAAAGGCCAGAAGGTTGAGAACCACTGTTTTAGGAGCTCTGTACACACACACACACACACACACTCACACACAAAGCAGGGCTCTTTGGAAAAGACAGTCACGCTCGGAAAATAGAAGGCAGCAGGAAGAGAGGAAGACGAAATATGAGGTGGATTGACTCCATAAAAGAAGCCATAGGCCTGAGTCCGCAGGAGCTGAGCAGGGCCGATGGGATGGGACTCTGTGGCCATCACTCAGTCATAGGCTCCCACGGGAGAAGGGCCCACGCATGGCGCCTAACACGCACGCCTTTTGCTTTTGTGTCTGTAAAGGAGGAAGGTAGGCTGAGTGACCCCTAAAGTTCCCTTTGCTTTTCAGAGGCCGTGACCCTTTTAACCCGAACCCTGTGGTACTGGGCTGCTGGGAAACTCCCCTTTTGTTTCTCTCTGTGTGGACAGGTATCCGTGCTTTTATTCCCTGCAGTCCTCACTCCTTTTTCAAAATCTCCATAGCTCTGGAGCCCAGACTTTGGCAAGGAAGAGGTTAATACCAGGAAAAGGGTGGCAGTTCAGGGGACCAGAGTTCACCCCAATGGCCTGCTGGTTTGGGAAGGCTAAAAACAGTTTCAAATGACTAAGAATGACCAGAATGTAATCTGAGTAGGAATCTGGACATACTTTTCTTTTGTCCTCTAATTGAGGAATTTAATGGGGGTTGTGCCCCAGAAATTGGTTTCGAATTATCAGTGTAAGTCAGGAGAGAAAGTAGAATTTGATAATGCTACGGTTAATAGATGGCAGTGGCTTTGTCCTATAGATGGATGGATTTAAAATGTTAAAAAGGCATTAATAAAAAAAGATGCTCTTCCTTTGGGCCCTACCTTAAAAAGAAAAAAATATGCTTAAAAGAAAGTGCTTTTACTGAAAGCACTGTTTTCATTATCTAAAAAGCAGTTCTTTTTATGGTTGAAATTTCAAGCGAGTATTTGCTGGGTGGTTTACAGATGTTGCAAGTTTCACCTGTGCTTGCTTTTAAGGGCGGTAACTAGTTTTATATGCCTATACTTACATCAACATGATATTAATGTGGGAGAGCATAAAATGCTGGTATCCTTCATGGGTTTTGATTAACGCATCACTTTTTGTGAATATGCCTCTTGGATATTTTCATTACGCTAATAGAGTTTTGTGGAAATACCTATTTGACCCGTACGGAGTAAGCATGTTAATACTGATCGTCTATTTGAGTCTGAGACTGTGTGACATTAATGGATCAACACAGACATTCCGTTCCTACCCAGTAAGGATGCTGCGTAAGTGTGTGGAAGTGGAGGTCATGTGCTGACCTCTGTCCTTCGTGTCCTGTCCGCAGCCAGGACTACATGGCAACGTTCATGGATTCCTCTCTGTTGTCTAAATGGCTCCTATTTACTGACTACCTCATTAGGGCCTGTTCTTGGTGTGGGAAGGCGGCGGTGATCAAGATAGTTTCTACCCTTAAGGGGATTGCGGAGGGGGGTGGTTAGATAATAAACAGGTACAAAAATAAGATCATTTAAATCATCAGTAAGATAATATTGATTAACATGGAGAAGGTGAAATGGGTATTGATTGATTGTGAAGGCACAGGGTGCGGCACCGGCTGTTCAGCCGGAGTCAGAGAAGCCTCCCCTGAGGAGGTGGCATTTGGACTGAGGCCTGAGGCAGCCATGCACGGACTTCCTGTGAAAGCACTCCAGCAGGAAGAACTGCCAGGTGACAGCATGCGCAAGGACAGAAAGGAGGCCAGTGTGGCTGAAGAGCAGTGAGCCCAGGGGAAGAGTAACAGAGAAGAGGTTGGAGGAGTAGCCGGAGGCCCGGTCACATAGAGCTTTGTAGGCGTAGGAAGGAGCTTGGATTTTGGACAGTGTGATGGAAAGCTTTTAAGAGTTTTCCAGCCTGGGATGTCTGTGATCTGTGTGCAGGACAGACAGGAGGGAAGCACAATGCTAGAGTACGTGGAATTGGAGGTGCGAGCCAGGGGGATACTGTACCTTAAATTAACATATTAAGGCTCTATATTCATGTCCTCATGTTAATACTCTCTAGAAAGTTGCATACCAGCCCCTGGTCAGTTTCTCCTTTTCTCTCTCTTTTTTGATGATAAAAAAAATTCTGCTAGGACTTTTAGTTGCATTTTGTCTATTAGAGACAAAAAAATACGGAATACTGGCCTGCATGTCTAATTTTATGATACAAATCAATAGGGAAAAATTGAAATCTTTGTTAACCAGATCTCAGTTCTCTGGGATACATTTAATACTTTAAGCGATCTATACCTGCAGCTAGCTAGATTTCCTTATCTTTTGGGGATTGTACAAACTAATAATTGCTCTCTGAATGATACTATGAATTGAGAAGCATTTAATTTAGAATAGTCTAAAATTTAAATTTAGTTATTGTTTTCTTATATGAATGTTGCTTAGGATTATGAAGAACAAAGGTTCTGAAAGATATCTTGCTTTTTTTAAATTTTATGTTTTGAGTTATAAATAATTAAAATTGAGGACAATGTCTTGAAAATCTTTACTGTAAGAATTGTTTGCTAAAATATCCATTGAATGGGCCAGTTTGGAAGAGTTGTGACTTGTAGTTAAAATACTATGTTTCCTTAAAAAATAATGTTTCTCCAGAGAGTATAAGGGTTATATTTCCATTGAAGTTGACTCTGATCACTTCAGAAATTTTCTTATTTATCTGCTTTGGATTTAGAATATGATTTTCAAAAAATTTAATTGTTTGGGATATCTAGTTATGTGCCAACTTCATAATTTTATGATTTAAGAGAATCAAAGGAACTACTTTACAACTTTTCATCTTTAGTCTTCATTTTAGTTATTTTGTGTTAAAATCTTAGTCCTCTGGGTTATATGTCATAGCTCAATATTGTCAGCCTGCTTAGACCATAAGACTTCCTGGAAGAATTCTACATGATATTCTGGGAACTCAATGGCAGTTAAAGAATACAGATGTCTTTTGGCTCCTGAAATGTTCCTGGTTGGCTTCCATTAGATGAAGTTGTTGGATGCAGAAAATATTTAGCATCATTGTCAGAAGTCCCTTCAGACTAATTTCCAAACCTAGTCTCTCAAACTTTCCAAAGAAGCAACATCTCAAAATTCCTTAAAGTCGACTGTTTTAAAGTTCTTTGGTGTTAGTGATAACATAGTCAGATACTTGGCCTTATTTGAGATAACATCTGCCAAACTATTATTTCACATCTTTCTGTCCCAAAATTTGTATTTTAACATTTATTTGGCCTCTTGGACTGAAGACAGAGCTTACTCGATCCTCCCCTCCTTCCTCTCACTTCAGCGCCGACTTGTTTCTTCCTCACTGTGGCCACCAGTTGAGGGAGAAAAGGTCTCCTCCAAGGACTCTCTAGTATAGCAGTTCTCAACCTGTGGGTCACGACCCCTTTGGGGGTCCAACGACCCTTTCACAGGGGTCGCCTAAGACCATCAGAAAACACATATATAATTACAGATTGTTTTTGTGATTAATCACTATGCTTTAATTATGTCCAATTTGTAACAATGAAAAGACATCCTGCATATCAGATATTTACATGACGATTCATAACAGTAGCAACATTACAGTTATGAAGTAGCAACGAAAATAGTTTTATGGTTGGGGGTCACCACAACATGAGGAACTGTATTAAAGGGTCATGGCATTAGGAAGGCTGAGAACCACTGCTCTAGTAGAATCCTCCAGTATTACACCCCGGGCTGTGAAACTCTGTAGGATTGGGTCCCTGTTCAAGGGCTGGCCAGTTCACGTCTTTCGTAATATTGAGCTATTCTTCGTGTTCCTGGTAAACCCTCCGCAGGTCCCGGGCCTCTTCTCCGGATTTTGTCCCCTGACCTGTCTTCTCTCTGGCCCTGCAGTGTCCAGAAGAGGGGCTGCTACCCAACATGGCTGTTGAACACTTTGACACATGTCTTGATCTGTCCAGCCTGCTGTGAACCCAATCCATGACGTTCTAATTTTTAGTTATTATCTTTTCCAGTTCTAGAACGTTCAATTATTTTCCCTTCAACTTTTTAGTAAGAAAAATTTTGAAAATGTTAAAGATGAGAACTACCAGTACTCATGTACTCTCTATCTGAATGTATCCGTTGAATACATTTAGCCACATTCGCTTTATCTCTGTATGTGACTCCATTTTTTTTCTCCCTGACCATTTGAGAATAAATTGCAGACATGTATCTTCTTCCCTAAATATTTCATGATACCCTTCCCCCAAGTACTTGATCGTGTATTTTCCAAGAATAAGGATTTCTACTACATAATATAATTAACACACTTTAAAATTTAATATGGATATAACCCTTTATGTAATAGAGAGTCCATATTTAAATTTTCCCAAGGGTCCTAATAAAATTCTTTATAGCTGACCCACCCTGATCAAAGATCACATATTGCATTCAGTTGTCATTTATCTTTGGTCTCCTTTAAATTAGAATAGTTTGGGGGTGGGGGTGAAAAAGGTCTTCCTTGGCATTGACATGTTTAAGTTCTAGGCCGATTTTGCAGAATGTTCCTCAATTTGGATTCGTCTGTTTTCTCATTATTAGTTTTGGATTAAATATTTTGGGAAGAATATACTAGGACGTCGTGAACTTGGTTGGTCTCATTGGTGATGTTTGATTATTTCATTAAGGTGAAAATGCTTGTAAAAGTCACAATCTCTAAACTAGTAATAGTCCATACATAGTAAATGATATATCAGGGTATCTTTCCTTAAAATATAAAACTTGGCAGAAACGCAAATCATTTTCTAATATTAGAGCAGTTTCAAGGGGAAGGACTCATAAGTACCGTTCACATTTTATGCCTCTCACTGACAACTCAATTAGCATGTCCACAAACAACTCTGTTTTAGTTCATTTTGAATTTTGATGGCTCAGCCCAAGGCTCTTGAGTGAGAGCTGATAGAGTACTTTAATATACTCAAAACAAATGCATGGGTTTTCTTAATAATGGTTTAAACTAGCAAGATTTTGTGTGTATACTTGTTTTCGTTATTTTAAAGAATGATGGATTCCAGATCTGCTGTGCTAGTTTAAGTATGTTCTCAAAATAAGGCTGAACATTAACACAAAAACAACAATAACAAAAACACAGAAACAATATAGACATTTATATTGGAAAGAATCTTCATAGTTTTTTGTTAGTACTTTAATTTTTCTAGTTTTTCTTAGGCATTAATTCTTGTAAAGTACCTCTTAGAGTATATTGTCTGCAGGCAGATGCTCCATTTACTTCAAGATGCAAATCAATTGGAGCATGTGTAACTGCTTAAGTGATTGGAAACAATACTAAATACATGTTCTAAGAAATCATAAAAGTCTAAATCTCTTTAAAACCCATTTGCCAGGCTCTCATAAAAATGCAGTAGTTAATAGAGCAAGCTCCTCGTGCTGCTTTAGAATCCAAGAAGGTTATTTAGCTTGTACATTTCCAGAGAATGGGGTTTTGTTTTGATTTAGCTTTTGAAGATACTGTACCTTTCTTTTTTATTTTCATTTTATTTTTTTAATGATTTCAGAGAAGAAGAGAGAGTTAGAAACATCAATGATGAGAGGGAATCATTGATTGGCTGCCTCCTGCATGTTCCACACTGGGGATTAAGCCTGCAACCCAGGCATGTGCTCTGACCGGGAATCCAACTATGACCTCCTGGTCCGTAGGTGGGCACTCAGCCAGTGGGCCACACCCCTCGATCTCTCTTTTAATGCTATCTTATGATGTATGTTAGGAATCCTAACTTTGTAAGTCTGTGAAGGCAAGATATGCTGAGTAGGAACTAACCCTGATTAAGATCATCCTGTTTATGCAACATCATTAATTTTAACAGGCAGATAAACTGAATAACCATTTAGGGCTAAAGTGTGTGCTTGTCATTAGGGATACGAAGTCTGTTATCTCTAGGAGCTTACAGACCAACAGAAGAGACAGAAGGAATAAGCAAACGCTTGTAATAAATTATCCATAATAATGCATCATAGAAAATACAGAAACACAACAGAGGGCTCAGCTAACTGTCATATTAAAGCAGAGCTGCATTATGATTCCATAAATCAAAACAGCTGACATCATTAGGCCTGTTGTGATTCATAGAGGTCTTTGTCTTTGACGAATGGTTGTGCTGTACCATGACAATCCTAGGTTTTCTTTAATATTCCAGCGGACTGGTGGTTTAGAGGCTCTCAGCAGTTAAAATTACTTGTCAACTTTTAAATTTATTTGTTTACTTTTACCTAATACTTATTTTAGCCTCCTTGTCCGATGAGGGAATTATGCTTTAATTTGCTGCTGCTTGGCCCGTTCATGCTTTTTGAGATTTAAAAATATTGCAACTTTAATATTGAACAATAAACCTTTTCAGATAGATAATATACTTTAACTAGTGGCCCGGTGCATGGATTCATGCACATTGAAAGGAAATTAATTACCACAGCTCAGCAGTAAACCGGATTCGGGCCGACAGTGCCCCAGTAACAACATAACCCATGGCCAAAGGTGGAATTGCGCAGCCCACGAGGAATCAGGTTCCCCCTCTCTGGTTCTGGGGTGTGTCACCCGAGAACCGCCGCTGCCGAGTCACCGCAGCTTGGCAGCTCCTGTGTTGAGCGTCTGCCCCCTGGTGGTTAGTGCACATCATATGTACCGGCCAGTCGGACAGTCACCTAGCCTTTTATATATATAGATTATTACTTCAGTTTAAAGTTTGCTGAAATTTGTCTTTGCCAAGGTTAAGGTTTGTGATCAATATAAAGAGAAATATTCTGTGTCTTTGTTCCAGAAAATGTTGCACGCTTTTGAGTTTGAGGTTTGAATTAGGAGTGGCAATGGGTGGATGGATAAATGCTTGCCGTAGCTCACTGCCTAAGAAATCTTTACATGTGTTAAGTGTGACTGTCAGCACTATAAATAAATCAAAAAGGAAATTACTCTCCACCCAGGTAAGGGTCTGCAAAGTCTTAGAATTTCACAGAAGGAGCGAACCTCTACCTTGAGCGAATAAGCATTGATAATTCGTTTCTTGTATATTATGTTTTGTTTATTTTATGTTTATTAGTCTGTTACTTTCTTACTGTTATCATGACTGCATTTTACTGGGGACGTATTTCCTTATTTTTAAAATCACTTTGACCCAATTTTCAATATGTTTAAATGTTTAGTGTTTATAGTTTTCTACATTTTTGCTCAGTCTTAGAATAGTACTGATTACCAAAGAAAAGTTGACCCTTACTTAATAAGCAAGTAAATTTGCTGGCTGGACACACTCTTTAAAAAATTCATGTTTATCTAGGCCAGATTGCCGTTCAAGATAAGCGGATCGATGGCCTCAGGCTTGTTAGCTCTCTTATAAAATGCATTATATATTGCCTGACCCGAATATTATATTAGCTAGGTAAAACAATGTGATTAGAGCTTAATTGATTGAACTAGATTAAAGAAAACAGTGCTAAATTTTAATTTTCTTAATACTGTAACTATCTTTTTCAATCTTCAGCTTGATTAGCTTCTATAATTTGCAGTGATCCCAGTTACTAATTTCTATGCCCTAGAATTCCTTAAATTGATCTTGAGTGGCATTTTCACTGAATAGTAATTTTCTGTCTGTATACAATGTATTTATATATTAAAATATATCCACGTGTACATTACATACCCATTACTTTACTATGGCTTTAAGGTCAGAAGCTGTGTTTTCCTTGTCTTTGCATTTTTGTTACGTGGCATAAAGTAGATAGTCATTGGAGGGGAATGAGGAAAGAGATGAATAATCTTTTGATACTAAGAACATTAAAATTTAATTACTAAGTCTGGTGACTATTCTTTTATATATTTACTTAGTGTGGTTATTTCAGCAGGAATATGAGAAATATACGTGACTCAGCATGAAATGAATAGAGACTCTGGAAAATGGGATGGAAAAGTCTAGAGAAGTAATAAGTCTCTCATCACTGGAAATGAGCAAGCGGAGGTTCGGTTATTCTTGGACAGTGATGTTGAGGGTCCCTATGACGGATAAAAAGTTGAAGGTGACAGCTAGTATCTTTTTTATCTTCAAATTTCTGTGAAAAGTCTATTACTTTAAAAATTAGAATATCAATATTTTGCAGCGTAGTCAAAATATGAGAGTCAAAAGAGCCAGGTATAAAAAAAGTGGGTTGGTTCTTAGCAAAGTACAATTTAAAGAAGATTTCTCATATTTTTGTGGAAGGGAGGAAGAGACTTTTGTATTTAAGTAGAAATCATCCTTTAGAGAATGTTCTTAATTAAACAGGAATTCTAGAAGCAGGACAAGGAAAAAAAAAACTTTTGGCTATATCAAAGTTAAAATGTATATGGTAAAATAGAACATAAACTAAATAATAGTTCACAGCAAATTTGGAAAATAAAATATTTGCGATAGAGATATCGGATAAAAGTGTTTGTATCTATAATATGCAAAGACCTCTTACAATCTGATAAGAAGACAAACAACCAAATAGGAAAATGGGCCAAGGACGTGAATAGGCAATTTTAGAAGAAGAACAAATTCTGATGGGCAATCATATTTCAAAAGATGGTCAGACTTATCTGTAGTCAATACAGTGCAATTTAAAATAGCACCAAGCTAACACATCCATGCCACTGGCAGAAATTAAAATGACCAGGAACACCTGGGCCCGAGTTGGTTTGGTATGTTCTAGAGACCAGGAGACCAGAGGAGCCCAAGGCAGAGAGGGTGAGAGGGAAAGTGTGGCCAGATGAGTTTGTCCACATTTACTCACGTAACGGAATTGGATGTTAATCTGGTTGTGAAGGGAAGTGATTGGAGGGTTAGGAGCGTCGGGAGCGAGCTCATTGGCGCTCGGGGCAGCTGACTCTGGCTGCTGTGTGGAACCTTTTCGGGGGCACCCGGGGAGAGCCATGAAGACCGCGGCCCCGAGTGGGCCGGAGGTGACATGTCTCTCTAAGCAAGATAGTAGCGGAGGCAGTGAGAAAGGGCTCAGGTTCCCGGTGGGTTTGTGAGAGTTATGAGAGCTCTAATATAGTTTTCATTGAGCCTACTTTGGAATCACATTAAAAATACTTTAGAATTGGCATATACTTAGTACGCTCGGCCATAATAGAGTAAGAGAACCCTTTAGTTTAGGCATTAAAAAGCAAAGCAGATAAATTAAAGGGGGGTAGTAATGAAAACTTCTCTTTTTTGTGAATCTCACAGCAGTCACAAGTCTTCTCCAAACTTCAGTCTTTTTTTTTTTTTTAATATAATGGTTCTAGATCACCCAGTGTTTTGCTTTTCCTATTCTTTCAGATTTGCTTTGACCCTCCATGTTGTTGTTGTGTTCGAATGCTAGTGAGAGTTGAGGGAACAAAACCATTTATAATTTATCACATGCAAGGTGTTGCTTTAAGAGCTGTGGGATCCAGAAAAGTCCACCCCAAGATGTGCCCAGTGGCACGCAGATTACTTGGAGCTAAAGGCAATTTTAGCTTCAGGCTCAAGAGAAACTTTTGCCCTCCCCAACCCTTAACTGCCCAGAAGAATTTGAATCGGAGGTTTAGCCATGAGAGATCATCAGAGATAATTTCTTTTGAGCTGTCCTTGGGGGAGAGCAAGCTTCTGTTTTCTGAAGGTCTTATCATCATCTCTTCTTATCGTCCTGTAATGACCCTTTGAAGACTCCAAAGCACCTGGCCTCATCCCTCATTGGAATGTCTTGCCTACCTCAGTCCCCCATCCATCTCTGACCCTCTCCTGTCTGCGAGGTCTCTGACTCTCTCACATATGTGGAGCATTAAATTCTATTTTCTCTTGTCAATCTGCTTCCTGTTGAGTATTTGGCCAGAGGAGGCAAAAGGATTGTTTTACTTTTCCCTGCAGTGCTTTTCGCATATGAAATGCTTCCATTCCCTAACAGTCCTGAGAGGTAGCCGCTGCTATTGCTCCGGTTTAGTGAAGAAGCCTCTAGCAAAGTGGTTCTCAACCTGTGGGTCTCGACCCCCTTTGGCGGTCGAACGACCCTTTCACAGGGGTCGCCTAAGACCGTCCTGCATATCAGATATTTACATTACGATTCATAACAGTAGCAACATGACAGTTATGAAGTAGCAACGAAAATAATTTTATGGTTGGGTCACAACATGAGGAACTGTATTTAAAGGGCCAGAAGGTTGAGAACCGCTGCTCTAGCATGTGTGCACTTCGAGTGGCATCAGATAAGCCTTTTCATCAACCGCATCCTAGTTTTTGCTGTCCCCAACCCTACCTGTGAAGGGGTAGCATCTATGTTTTCTCATTTCACGAATCTTTTTAGTCTTCTATTTTACATGGTGTTGAAACTTGTAATGTTTGAGGAGCTAGATGATGTCTTATAATCATGGCAACTGTAAAATTTGCCTTTTTCCTATTATTCTTCAACATCCTGTTGACTACTTTTCCTCAGACTACCCAGATGTCTTCAAAGTTAGCTTAAAAAACAAACAAACAAAAAAAACCCCACAGTGTCTCTCAGGTAATATTTCTTATGCAGAAGTTACATAAAAATCTTCCAGCAGATAATGCCTGGATTTCTGTGTCACAAAATACAGTCCCCATTCTGCTTGCTTTTATATCCCGGTACCCAACACAATACTTAGCGCTCAGCAGGCGTTTAGTCATGGTTAACTGAGCGATTGAATGGAGGGACCCGTTTCTCTTTGGAAAATGGGATCATGTTTATGTCCTAAAGAAAGGCAGGTTTACTCTATAAGTCAGGAAGACGTAACTGCTGGCCTCCCCAGTTTAGCCACCCCAGTGGAGGGAAAGATCCTGCCACCCAGTATTCCCCTGCCACTCTTTTTTTTTTTTTTTTAAATATATTTTATTGATTTTTTTACAGAGAGGAAGGGAGAGAGATAGAGAGTTAGAAACATCAATGAGAGAGACATCGATCAGCTGCCTCCTGCACATCCCCCACTGGGGATGTGCCCGCAACCCAGGTACATGCCCTTGACCGGAATTGAACCCGGGACCTTTCAGTCCGCAGGCAGACGCTCTATCCACTGAGCCAAACCGGTTTTGGCCCCTGCCACTCTTACTTAAGAACCCTGGCCCTTTGGGAGCAATCAGTCCTCCCCCGCCCCAAAAATGAGACATTGGCCAGGCCACGCTATATTTCCTTCTCATGGCCGTGCAGGCAGGTTCTGGAAGGAAGCGTACAGGAAGCCGGAGCAAACCACCATGGTGACCGTCATTGTCCCCCGCACAGATTAATTAGAATTCAAATTCCCAAGCAAGTCTCCTCTTAACCCTGCTAATTTATGAAAAAAAGTGCAAATTCTAAAGAGAGGAAAGAAACGAGGCATGTGGACATGGGACATGTGCAGTCCTCGTGTTTTGTCAAGGGGAAAAGAGAGACGGAGCCTGAAGTGATTGAAGGATGGGAGTCTCCGTTTTTCCTCGCTGGTCGCAGGGCTGGGGCCCCGGCTGCTGGCAGGCTTTGCTGTAGGCCCCACAGTGCCACCTTCCCCACTGTTTTCCTCACAGACGAAGGCCATTGCAGAAGTAAATACACGTGAAGCGATCGCAACTCCCGCCTCGTTGGCCGAAGTTGCTGAGAGCAAGTTATCACAGTTCCCAGCAGCCAAGCTTGTTCCTGACAACAGGGCTGGGGGTGTGAGAAGGAAGAGAATTCGCTGGAGAACCATTGGATCGGCTCTCCTCCGCCTTTATCACCGCTGAGCATCTGAGTGTCGCCCCTTGTTCCTTCCAGTGGGCCCATGTCACCTTCTGTCCAGTGCAGCGAGGATTCCCGAATGGGAGGATGGAGCCGGAGCCAGAGGAAACCGGAGGCGTTATTGATCTGTTCCCACAACACTCCTCCCCACTGTGAAAACCATTGATGTTTTTTAAAAAAACAAAAACAGCCAGGAGCCTTTGTTGGATGTTGCCACTGCTGTTTCAGAACAGGCAAACAATGATGCATAAATGGTGTGGAGGAAATATTTTTCTTGATTTCTTTTTTCCCCCTCCTAAAACAGAGTGGAAGGAAATGACACAAAATGAGTAAATGACGGTATTATTTATCAACAATCCCTTTTTCACTTGGGCAGCCCTCACAGTCGGCCGGAGGGTCTTTGTGAGGACTCTGCTGTTGTGTTTGCATATTTACCATAACCCGTTGATGAAAGTGTTTGTTTCTTCTTAAATTACTATTTTGAGATCTAGAAAATTTTCCAAAACAAAAAAAAAAAACCCATATTCACACAGGCATTAAAAAAACAAACAAACCCCAAACCTGTTATTTACTAATCCCACTACTTGTCAACCTTAAAACGAGCGGCTTCATGGTTATTTTTGCCCCCGCCTTATGAATGCTCTCAGCTGAATCGGGATAAAGTTTCAGTTTGTCATCGCTCGCCTGTGAATTGTGCGGTTGTGGCCGGTGTCTGTGGTGTGAGAATGAGCATGCCACTATGAAAATAATTCTTAAAGGCCGCCTCCCAATGGCATCTTCTGTCTCACTGTTTCTGTGTCTCTGGGTCTAGTCACGGTCCCTGTTTTTGCTCAGGAGATAAAAAGTGCAAGGATTAAGCTTTATTTCTAAACCAAGTATCTGTAATCCATACTCGCCTGCAGATTGCTGGTATTGTAACTGCTTCTTAGGTAACAGAAACTTAATGAGTCTTAGATAAGATGTTTCTAAACATGATACAGAAGAACAATGAGCTGGGGAGATAAACAGATGTAAAAGAAACTGCGTCCTAGGCCTGGAGGAACCTGTTTCCTTTGACATGTGGGACAGCATTCTTCACCCCCAGGACATTCCACGTATGTGAATATGCACGCGATTCAGGTCACCAAATATCCGTGTGGCCTTCTCAGCCTGATTCTTGAATCCACCCTTTCTGCTGACAACTTCCGCTTTCACTCGGACCAGACGTGCGCTTGGACGGGGCTCTCTTCTGGAAGCGTCTCGGTGCTTGGACGGTTTCTCTTTCGCACCGTTGTCAGACCCTCTGGACCGGAGGCCAGGTCTTGCTCACATCACAGTCCCGCGTCAGTGTCTCCCACATGCTGAATTGTGCAGTGGAACCTTCTGAGTCCCTCAGCATCCCGGCCTCAGCCCGGCCTCATCATCTGCCCAGTGGTCCTCCCCCAAGCACCACACGGTGAGGCCTTGTTGCATGGCTCGCTCGTGGCTTCCAGCCTGGCCTTCGCGATTCTGACCTCACACACTGTGTGCCCTGAGAGTCATTCTCTTATTTTTTTGCGGCTCAGATGTCCTTTGATTCCTCTAGGACTCTGCATCCTTGTAACACGGGTCCGGGCCTCTGTTATATCTCTAATACATTACATTACGATGAATTATTTGTGTCTTTCCCAGTAGATTGGGGACTCTTTAGAAGTGTGGACCAGTCATTATTTTTGTAAATTCACCCTTCTGTACCTATTGAGGTGCCTGGCATGTGGTAGGTGTTTCATAGACCTTCGGATGTTGAACTGGGGACAGATAAAGAGGTAAAACACTTTTTCCCCAAAAAGAATTGGTTTCAACTGTAAAAACGTGTAAGGAATATAGTATCCTCTGTTCATCACATTCTTCCAAAGTACGGACTGTTCAGAATATTCTGATAATTTAGTTGTAGGTATGGGGAAGTATCCTTGAAGCATGATTTACAAAACCTTATTAAAATTTACCTGGTGATATTTAAAATGAATTAGATAGATATTGCAGGAGATTGATCCTATGCAAACACAAGCTGAGAAAGATGGATGATAGTCACTTTTTAATTATGCAAACGTAAAAAGCAAGTTTTTTTTTTTCAGTATTTTATTAGTTTCAGATGTGCAGCATAGTGGTTAGACAATCATACACTTTGCAGAGTGTCCTCCCCAATGTTTCCTGTACCCACTTGGCACCATACATACTCATTACAATACGATTGGTTCCATTTCCTATGCTGTACTTCACATCCCTGTGACTTTTTTATAACTACCAATCTGTACTTCTCAATCGCTTCACCCATTTACCCGGTCCCCCAGTTCCCCTCCCCTCTGG
This sequence comes from Myotis yumanensis, assembly GCF_028538775.1. Lineage (NCBI taxonomy): Eukaryota > Metazoa > Chordata > Mammalia > Chiroptera > Vespertilionidae > Myotis > Myotis yumanensis. The sequence continues at coordinate 7,755,244 of NW_027223768.1, forward strand.
CAACCATCCGTTTGTTCTCTGTATCAGTGAGTCTGTTTCTGTTTTGTTCGTTCGTTTATATTGTTTTTCAGATTCCATAAAAAAAAGTGAAATCATGTGGTATTTGTTTTTGTCTTTGACTTACTTCACTGAGCATAATACCCTCTAGGGCAGTGATGGCGAGCCTATGATGTCGAGTAACACTCCCTCCACGTTCTGCATGGAGTAGGGTTCAGTATCTGAAAGAGGAGCCACACAGCAAATGAGAGAACAAGACACGAGATAATTTTGCAATATTGGGGGACCAGGCGGGCAAGTCCCGAAGGACTTCCACCGATCTCAGGCCGCTCCAAGCTTTTATTTGATCTGGGGTAGCCCTAGGGTAAGGAGGTTTGTCTGGGGTAGCCCTAGGGTAAGGTGGTTTGAATGACACATGGATTAGCTCATTGGTAGACAAATTCCAGAAATAGGCAGAATATCTGATCAACAATAATCAACAAGGATCTACACAAGTACCTAAGGAATTAAGGGAACTAAGGTGGGAATGCTTCAGCTATTATTACCTAAATTAACTGGGTGGTTCCTAGATTAACTGGGTGGTGCAGTTCTGACCTTTGCTAGGACTTCAAAGGTTACTAGCTTTTGGGGGTCTCTGTCTAAACTCAGCTAGTGAAGACAATGAATGGACTCCGGCACTATGGCACTATGACTCGTGTCACCTCTGACACGCGAACTCATTTTTTTGGTTGATTTTTCTTTGTTAAATGGCATTTAAATATGTAAAATAAATATAAAAAATATAAGTCTTTGTTTTACTATGGTTGCAAATATCAAAAAATTTCTATATGTGACACAGCACCAGAGTTAAGTTAGGGTTTTTCAAAATGCTGGCACGCCGAGCTCAAAAGGTTCACCATCACTGCTCTAGGGCCATCCATGCTGTCACAAATGGTAAGATTTCATTCTTTTCTATGGCCGAATATTCCCTTGTTTGTACCCCTCTTTTTCCCCCACTGGTCTACTGATGACCGCTTGGGTTGCTTCTGTATCTTGGCTATCGTAAGTAATGCTTCAGTGAACACAGGGGTGCATATATTCTTTTGAATTACTGTTTGGGTTTCTTATACCCAGAAGTGGGATCGCTGGGTCAAATGGCAGTTCATGTTTCATTTTTTGAGGAACCGCCATATACTATTTTTCACAGTGGCTGTGCCAATCTTCATTCCCACCAACAGTGCACGAGGGTTCCCTTTTCTCCACATCCTCGCCAACACTTATTGTCCGTTGATTTATTGATGATAGCCATTCTGACAGGTGTGAGGTGATGTTGCATTGTGCTTTTAATTTGCATCTCTGATGGTTAGTGATGTTGAGCATCTTTTCTTATGTCTGTTGGCTATTTGTATGTCCTCTTTGGAGAAGTGTCTATTCTGGCCCTCAGCCCATTTTGTAATTGGATTCTTGTTTTTGTGGTATTGCATTGTATGAGTTCTTTATAAATTTTGGATATTAGTCCCTTATCAGCTATTTCATTGGCAAATACGTTGTGCCGTTCAGTGAGTTGTCTTTTCGTTTTGTTGATGGTTTCCTTTGCTGTGCAAAAACTTTTTAGTTGGATGTCATCCCATTTGTTTATTTTTTTTTCTTTTGTTTCCCTGGCCTGAGGAGATATATTGAAAAAAATATTACTAAGAGAAATGTTTGAGATTTTACTGCCAATGTTTTCTTCTAGGAGTTTTATGTTTTCTAATCTTACATTTAAATCTTTAATCCGTTTAGAATTTATTCTTTTTTATGGTGTAAAAAGGTAGGCTAGTTTCATTTCTTTTGCATGTATTTGTCCAATTTTCCCAACACCATTTATTGAAGAGACTGTCTTTTCCCCGTTGTTCTTGCCTCCTTTGTCAAATATTAATTGCCCACATAGGCGTGAGTTTATTTCTGGGCTCTCTGTTCTGTTCCATTGGTCTATATGTCTGTTTTTATGCCAGTACCCTGCTCAAACTCATAAATTACATCTAAATTTGAGCTTGTTTTTTTGCATGTTCTGTTTTCTGCTTGAATAGAAGAGTGGTCAGCGCAGAGTACTAAATGTTGATTACTTGGAAGCTTGTCAGTTGAAGCAGCTGGACCAAGTGTGCCCATGCTCAGAGGGGGAAAAATCAGTTTTGCTTTATATCATCTGGTTTGTTGTTTCCTCTGTTTCAGACAGCAACAGATCTGTTTCAAATTTAAACATAGGTCTGATGGGGCTTTAGTATTTACTGTGCAAATGTGATAGCCGTGTGTGTGATACTTTTGATTTTTATGTCACCAGGTGATTAGCTAGATGATTTTGATTCATGAAATGGCAAGTGTCTTTTCTGCCTCCACAAGGTAATTGCAGGTTGATTATGTTTTTGTATCCTACTATCTGCATAAAAATAGAGCTATCACCGCATAGACATGTGGCATACCACTACATGGAATGATTGCATTCATCAGGCAAATATTTATATTCATATTTACCCCCACACACACCCACAAAGAAAAGACCAAAATATGTTTATTTAAGTAAAATCAAGTTAAATTGAAGGATAAGGGAAGCCACCCTCCAGCATACCGCCAGCTGGGCGTACATGGCTGAGCTCGGAGGCACAGCTTCATCCCGTTGCCATGGACATGAGAGCTTGTCTTCCGCATCTATCACGGGACCTACCTGGCGCAGACCGGGTAGTCAGAAGTGTTTCAGTGAATGCACACACGGCTGGGAATTGAGGTTATGTTAATAGCCAGAGTGGTACTGCCTTTCCCACTTACTGTCCTCCTTAGTTTTTACTAAAATATAAAGAAGTTCTCTTATTTGAAGTCGAATTAGGGTAGTTTTGTTTGTTGTTGTTTCGCTATCAGTGTTTCTTTTAGTTTTAGGCCTTTAAACCTCAGTAGGAGACTTGATCATTGTATTAGGTAGTAATACAAAGTAGAGTGAAAATAAATCCGTAAAAAAATGTCATGTGTTAACTTTCTAGGCATCCTTCGGCAGGTCCTGCATCTGTGTGTGTGTGTGTGTGTGTGTGTGTGTGTATGTGTGTATGTGCGCACGCGCACACACACCTCAGTTTTTTCCCACAGTACAATTAAAGGATTGAATCAGAAATCTGAAAGATTTCTTACTTGCTAGTAGTAAGTGCCTCATTAATAATTTTATGAAAACTAATAAGGAAGGATGGCTAATGAAGCTGATATTGAGCTATAACTTAAGTGGTTTTGACCCAATGGAAGTTGAATTAATTGAGGAAAAAGTCACCTTTTAGGAGCATTGCTCTCAGGGGGGCAGCAAATTGGAGCTGACTTTTAAAATTACAGTAACATCATTGCAAATTATTATCTTCATTACACTCTCCCCAAACCCCCTCCTGACCTTGTGTTGATGGGAGGTAAATTGAAAAAAAGAAATTCCTCTTTAATCTTCTTTATTTCCCTTTAAATTTGGAGGTCATTTAATACTTTAAGGGGGGAAAGACAGTAACTTTAATATAAAAATACTTAATGGCAAAAAAAATCCCACATTTAAAATCAATAAAGTAGTTATTCTTAGGGTAAAAAATGATTCACATGTATTTGTGAGTCTAAGGCAGTGGTCGGCAAACTCATTAGTCAACAGAACCATATATCAACAGTACAACGATTGAAATTTCTTTTGAGAGCCAAATTTTTTAAACTTAAACTATATAGGTAGGTACATTGTTATTAACATAATTAGGGTACTCCTAAGGCTTAGGAAGAGCCACACTCAAGGGGCCAAAGAGCCGCATGTGGCTCGTGAGCCGCAGTTTGCCGACCACGGGTCTAAGGGATCATCATAAAGAAAGAAACATTTTCCTCTATGTCAAGCGTTAGATCCCTAAATCAAAGTCATACTTGGCAGAGGTTTAAGCACATGAATCTCCTATTCGGAGAACTAATAGACTTAAAAATGAAATGGTAAGATCTCTCTTTATTTGGTTTTAATTGTAAATTGCAGGCCTTGAAGAGAGCATAATTAACTCCATTACTGCAGCAGACACTTAACTATCTAAACATGTTTGCGTGTTCGATTTGGAAATTAGGGCGAGAACTTCTTTCTACAAAGCCATCCATCCGCCGCGCTATGTGCTTCTTATTCTGTCTCAAAATATTGTTTGTTACATTTGTAAGGAAGAGGAATAAAAGGCTGCTTCGGGGTCACGATGGTTAAGATTTTTAAAGCCAGTTCTTTTCCTTCTGTCCTCTCTGGAGTGGTCTCCTTAATGGTGAGGCAAAGCCCTTGTGCCCCTGTAGCTTCCTAAAACCACCGAGCCAAGACCCAAACAGAGAACTTAACTCCACTGGCAAGAACCACGACCCCGTGTAAAACCTGAAGAGCAAGTAAGAGGCGTTTTCCTGCCGTAAGAAGCCTAGCGTCCTGGGTCAGTGCCCTAATGGCCAGCCCCTGCCTGGAGTTTTTAAGCACACAGTATGCATCTTTACAAGTAAATCTGATGTGGGTACAGTATGGCTTTTGAGATGTTGGTTTTAGCCACTGTATCAAAGTGTCTCTTCCGTAGAATGTCACAGTGACAGAACAAAAGCAGGGGGAGAAACCATTTCTTCAATAAAAAGGGCAAAAAATAATAATAATACTGTGATCTCATTGCAACAAACTCCCAAAGGCCGCTGTTTATCACCGTGTTGTGATACCTGGCTGATGAGACATGCTTGAGACTGTTCAGTTTTGTGACATGATGTTGGTTGGAATGGAATCTAACCTGTCAGGTGGTGGGAGTGTGGCCTGATGTGTACAGTTTTGACTAAAAGGAATGAGAAAGTGAAGACTAGGAAATAAATTCTACTCTCTTTTCTTAAATGTTTGTCTAAAATTAGTTAAGAACTGTGTTACATTAAAAAGCAGTTATAAAACCCTGGCCTCGTAGCTCAGTTGGTTAGAGTCTTGTCCTCATACGCCAAGGTTGCAGGTTCGATCCCCGGTCAAGGCACATACACGAATCAACCAATGAATGCATAAATAAGTGGAACAAATTGATGCTTCTCTGTCTCTTTCTCTTCGTTGTTCTGTCTCTAGAATCAGTAAATTTAATAATAATTTAAAAAGTTACGTTGCGCAACTTAACCCAAGTTGCTTTTATTTATCTGTGACCTCCAAAAGTGAGCTGGCATCTTTTAATGCATTCTCTGCGACTAAACCTTTAACATGATTACCTCCCTATCTCATTTAATCCTTAAGACAACCCCATAGAATAGGCATTATCTTAATTTACAGATAAGGAAAGTGAGGGACCAGCGATAAGTAACCCACTTACCCAGCTAGTGAGTAAACGACAGAGGCAGGACTCAAAATCAGGTCTGTCTGCGTCCTCCCAGTGCGTCTCTGCTGAAAGTGCTGGATCTGAACCGGAATGTGGATCCTGCTAATACCCTTCATCTTCACCCTTTAATGTTCCTCCTCACCTACAAGGACTCTGCTGGCACATCCTCGGGATCTCTAAAGTCGAAGGCTTCCTCTTCGGTGTCTCCAACTCACCTTACTAGGTTCTGTCGTAACCAACGCCATCCACTGACATTGCTCCCAGAGCGCAGAGACCTGGCGACGGTTTAATTCATATTGACGAAGTGGATGAATGAGGTTTAGACTTGGGGCTATAGTTCTTATTCACTAAGTTCAACCTGACTGGTTTCCGGTGTTTGGTATCTCTTCGTGTACAGCTTCATAAACTAGCAAGCAGACTTTTTTATTTATATGATCAGTGGCTTTACATGGGAAAGCAGAGCAGTTAAAATTAGGAAGAAACCTTGCTGTGGTGTTTTGTTCTAACGTGTCCGCATGAAGTACAACAGAAGCATAATCATTTGTATATTACACTTGGCTCTTTGGTTAGATATTGAAGCATTTCACCCATAATCAGAATAGCAAATCGCCTACCCCCATCCCTATTCCCATTTATCAGTTGCCTCTGTTCAGACTTCGATGTAAAGTTTCGGCAAAGCACCTTATCTCTCTGTAGCCAGAAGAAGAATCTCAAAGTGAAATTGCTATGAAGCTTGTTAGGCCAAATATATTTTCCTGTGAGAGTTAAACATGAGGATTGTGGATTGCCTGTAGAGAGACTGTAAGTCTAACCATTGTTACTTAAAAAGTAATTATATTTATTTAGAATGTTATTTAATACTAGAGGCCCAGTGCATGAACTCGTGCACGGGTGGGGATCGGGCCTAAGCCGGTAGTCAGACATCCCTCTCACAGTCCGGGGCTCTTGCAGTCCGGGACCCCTCGCTCCTTACCCCCCGCCTGCAGCAGAGGCAGCCGTGAGCCCGGCTTCTGGCTGAGCAGCGCTTCCCCTTTGGGAGCGCACTGACCACCAGGGGGCAGCTCCTGCATTGAGCGTCTGTCCCCTGGCGGTCAGTGTGCGTAATAGCGACCAGTCATTCTGCCATTCGGTGGATTTGCATATTAGGGTTTTGTTATATAGGATTTTGCATAAAATAAGCCTTTTCTAAAATATGAATGTAAGAGTTCTTGTCAGTGCGTATTTATGAATGGAACTATATATATGATGTAGAGAGCAGCTAATCAATTTTTTAATATATACTGTCCCCAAATTTTATTTCTTCTGAGGAGTGAATAACAGTGTGTTTCCCCCATTATTAGGAGCTACTCATCATTGTAGACGTGAAGGGGGACATTGATGCTTTCTGCCATCACCCTAATCCTGTCTATGAAACAGAAGCAAAAGCCTCAGGAAACTTTCCTTTAAAACGTCATCTCTGGGCTCCAGACACCTGTCCCAGAGGTGTGTCTATGGGGGTGCCTGTGGACTTTTTGATGGTGGAGTGGGATAGAAATGAGATTTCTTAAGAACAATTCCATTGCTTTGGAGGCTTGAGACATGATTCGTAGCTTACAATGTAATTGAATTTCTCATCATTAATTATCTTTTTTCTTCCTTATCCCATGAGGGAGGCCTAGATAGATTAACCATCGGAAAGAAGTAAGTGTTATAAAACACAGTCCACAGTAAAAATCCTAGTGGCTTTTACTAAACTTCCTTTTGTTATGACTTTGCATGGAAATGTGCTCCATGTCTGATGATGTTCCTTATCCCTAATGATGAGCTTGGTGCGGCACATCTGTGTCTCCAGATGGTCTCCAAGTCCACTGGCAGGTGCTGACCGCCTCGGAGGACCCAGACTCCGCACGCCGTCCTGCTCCTGGCTCTGGTTAATTCCTGCGACTGGGAAAGGCGCAGGGCACCGAGTCTGAGGGAGCCAGGCCCTCATTTCCTCCAGCACTGAGTTAGGAGGGCACGCGTGCAGCATCGTCCACCAGGGAAGCTCGTTAGAGACCAGGGCCCAGTGTCTACTTGGCTGGTCACGCTGGCACCCTCTGCCTGCAGGTGCCAGAGTTCCAGGCTCCTGGGGGAATCGGATACTCAGCATGGACCGCATTGTTTTCACAGAGGGTTTAGGCCCCTGAGCCACTCTCATTGGAATGGTGGGAACCCTCCCGCAGTCCAGGTTCCCGGAGGCGAGCTGTGGGCCAGTCTTGCCAGCAGGCCCCTCTCAGCATAGTCTCGGGTCTGCTGTGTGAAATTCTTTTCTGCGCACGTGCGATGCAACTTAAGTGACAGATCTGCCTGTCATAATTATTATAGCTTCGGAAGATGATAAATTCATGCCTGTTTCATGATATGATAGCTGATTTCTACGGTTTAAAATATAGACACGGTCAATTCAGACTTGAATGCTTCAGGCATATTAACTTTTGGATCTGATGTTATTTGTTAAATAGAAATGAAAAATGACATGGTACAAAATGATCACAATATGAATGAATACCTTGAGACTATTTTTCTCAATTCTGTATAAAAAAGATTCATAAGCATGTAGAAGTTGAGCAAACATTTGTGTGCCTACTGTGTACCTATCTTTGTTTTAGATGCCAGGGGTGTAGAACTGAACCAACAAGTAAATGTTGACAAATTAACATAGGGATGTGATTTTGTTGATTAGATTGTGTTTCATAAGAGGTTTTAAAATACATTTCTTCCGGTCACTGTGACCCACAGGGGTATTGTGAGGGTAAACACACAGAAATATCATAGAACATGGTCCGGCCTGGAATAATCACTCAGTGAATATTAGCTATTTCTCCCCAACTTTTTTTTTTTTTTTTAGTTCAAACCTACCAAAATGGGAAGAGAAGAGTCAATAAGCATTAATATACTTTTTGTTTAGACAAATTTTAACTTAGGCCAAATTTGCTTCATGTGTCGTGTGTGTGTGTGTGTGTGTGTGTGTGTGTGTGTGTGATTTTTTTTAAGTCAACCACTTGGAAGTAAGTTGCACATATTACGTACTCATGACACTTCGTGTTGTATCTCCTGAGAACAAAGACATTTTCCCGCATAGCCACACTATCTTTATTTTCACACTCAATGAATATAAGGATGAGACAGAAGTATTTGCTATACAGGCTACGTTCAGATTTCCCCAGTTGTTCCAAAAATGTCCTTTAGAGTAACATTATTCATGGATTTTTCTTTGTTTTATGTCTTTCTATCTTTTTAAAAGTCTAAGATCCAAACCGGAGTCACGTTTACTTTACTTGTCCTGACTCTTCAATCTGTTAATTTAGTCCAATCTTCCTGCTTTTTAGTGTCTTCCCTTTTTCTTTCTTTTTCGTGACATTGACATTTTGAAGAGTCTAGGACAATTGCTTTGTAGAATGTCCTTTTGAAAACAGCGTGTGAAGATTAAAAGACAGCAGACTTTCTTAAAACTATATTTTCTCACTATAGTCTTCACTTAACTCTACCAGTTCAAAGTTTGCAGGAGATGAATGAGTAATGTAGATAATGTGAGTAATGTGGAAGGTCATTAAAAGTAAAATACATGTTTGGAGTAGAATATTCTAGAAGATAAGATTTATAAAGAAAAAAATACGATTGGACCCAGAAGGTTGTGCTCTTTAGCTAAGACTTCCAGTTGTTCCGTTGCGTTTTATTACTTCTTCAGTCTCTCTTGCGTTCTTGCTGCCTTGTTCCTGTTCTCCTGATACTGGTAATCCAGGGAGTGAAACAGACAAGTAATTAGGCAGTTAAAGTACCGTGGGATGAGGTCTGTATATTAGATGAGGGGATTACAGGGTCCCAAGGATTTAACCAAGAGCGGCAGCTGACTTAGAACTGGGGGATCAGGAGGCTTCAGAGAGATGGCATCCACGTGCAGACATGAATGCAGGAGTAAAGAGTGTGTAAGAAACGGCCAGGCCAGGGGTTGGTGAAAGAGTGTCCCGGAGAGACAAAAGCATCGCGAACAACGCCCAGGGAGAGCACCGAACTTTGAGGAGTGTAAGGATGGCAGTGGGCATGGGGTATGGACAGGGAGCTGCAGAGGAGCCTTGTGACCCTAACGAACCGACTTGAATGCTATTCTGAGTTCAGCTGGAAGCCACTGGAAGGTTATGTGGAAAGCAGAGGTGTGATGTACTCAGATTTACCCTTTAGGAACATCACCCTGGCCAAATGGAGTATTTCACTGGGGGTTGCTAATTCTGTCATTCCGTCCACATCTGTGAGTTGGCATTCTTAGGTAAAGAATTTTCTGCCCTGGCTGGTGTGGCTCAGTTGGTTGGGCATCAGCCCTTGCCCCGAAAGGTTGCCAGTTCCATTCCTGGTCAGGGCACCTACCCACATTGTGGGTTCGATCCCCGATGAGAGGCAGCCTATTGGATCCACCAGCTATCACCAGGCATTCTAATACACATTGCCCTTTTGGTTTCTTCTAGAAAAGTATGAGCAGCATGTTCTGTCGTCTGTCCTGACGTTCTTCAGAATTTGGTTGCCTTTTCCCGATGTAAATGCCCACTTCCTTATGTTTAATTGTTGTATAGTTAATGACCTGGACCACCGTTTCCGCACTCTGTTCTCTAAATAACTGTTTTTAAAACGTTGTGTTGTACGATCACTCATTGTTCAAGGCTGATTCCGGCTGTCTTGTAAATATTTGTGTGTCTGATTAGCTCATCTGAAACTTCCTACCAGAAGAAAAGGTAACCCAGAAAAGAGAAATAGCATAGGGCTCTCCTTGTTTGTTTGGAATCTATTGTTTGAACGTTGTATATCACAAGGGCTGGAGACAAACTGTGCTCAGATGGAGCTTGGCTCATTTCATAGCCCCGCAAACTTCTGAAGTGAATGGGTACAACTGAGCGTGTCCATCAGGGGCCAAACTGGGAGTCCTCCACGTTACGTTCCACATCTAATTTAAGGTTTAAGAAATAAGTAATAAAGCGTCTAACTTGAAGCTTACGTATGATTAAAACTCCCCAGCAATCGGGAAGTTATTTAGCATTTGTGACAAAGGAGTTTTTTCAGGGAGTGTTTTATTGCTGACAGTTCTTAGAAATTGCTGCCACGTGACCATAGGAAGCAGGACAACTTTTAGTTTTACTTCGTAAATTCTCTGTGGAGAATGCACCCCCTTGCTGGGAGCCCGTGGCCGGTCTCTTTCCAGCCCCCGACCCTGGCCGGGTGCACCAGGGCGCCAGGAGCAGGGTATGGAAACAGCCTCCCCAATGCTGGTGCGTGTGCCATCAGTCTGATAGCGAGAAATGGCATCTCAGCGCTGTTTGAACTAGCATTTATCTGTGAGTGAAGTTGAATGCTTCTCATGCATTTCTTTTGCTGTGAACTGTCTATAGTCATTTATTTTGCCATTTTTTTTCTTAATGGCTTTACCCCCTCCCTTTTCTCTCCCTTCTTTCCTTCTTTCTTTCCTTCCTTCCTTCCTTCCTTTTTTTCTTTTTGTCTTATATATATTTTTCTCCCTCCCTCTCTTTTCAACTAATAAAAGAAGAGTTCTGTATTTAAAAAGAAGTTGTATTGGGGAAAAAAAAAAAAACACCCACAGGGCACCATCTTTGACTAAATTGATCTTGCTATGGGAGCCTTGATACATAACACGATATTAACAGAAGGTGGCTGGTGCAATGCTGCTCAAACGATCTATTTTTGTACATTCAGAATACCTCATAAAATCTCTTTGAAGGTAGGATTCTGTTCTTGCGAAATTTTTTAAACTACTGCTATAAAGTAGGACTCTTTATTTAAAATTTTATAATGTATCATTTTTCAATGACAGATACATAATTATGAGCCAATTAGAAATCATTACTTTAACAAATAAAGTCAGTTAAAGTGGTTTCTTCACTGAATTAACTAGGTAATTTAATTAAAATAGTTATTATATACATATAGCCTTACTGTTAATGATTATTCATATTTGGGAAGAAAAATGGTACAAATGGTAAAAAATAATGTCATCATTGACTCTAAAAGCTCTTGATAACTAGGAAGTCTTTTCTGTGGTAGGTTTTGTTATGTTAGTCCTTCTTAAATAGGAGAGATCGTATTCTTCAAGAGCAGCAAAAGTGGACTTGATTTTAATTTTAGATTTAAAATTTAACCAAGTATGTGAAGTTTACTGAGCTTAACACACAAATGGATCATTATCTTTTGAGAGTTTAGAAACATGAATTCCAACAGGGTGTTATCAAAGGGCCTCATAATGTCATTGCAAGGTGATATAATTTTATGATAATGAAGGTATATGTTTTTGAGGAGCCACAGAGAGGATCTGATGTTAGTCTTTTTTTTTTTTTTCTTAAAAACATATTTTTATTGATTTCAGAGAGGAAGGGAGAGGGAGAGAGACAGAAACATTAATGATGAGAGGGAATCATTGATCGGCTGCCTTAGGCACACCCCCAACTAGGGATCGAGCCCGCAACCCAGGCACGTGCCCCTGACTGGAATTGAACCCGGGACCCTTGGGTCCACAGGCCGATGCTCTATCCACTGAGCCAAACCAGCCAGGGCCTGATGTTAGTCTTGAACTTACCACAAAGTCTTTCCCACTGAATTGTGGTCAATTTCTATTTCTCTCTGGAGCAGTAATTTGGGACGTTCCCCCATGAAAAATAAGATAGTCTGTGTGTTGTGTCCACTTCCTATTGGTCTCGTTACCTTGCCTCTGTCTCACATTTCTTTCTCATGTGTCACCTGTTTATTTCTTATCGCCGTAATAATAGTATAGTATTTGCCTACAGCAGCTCTAAATGATAAGGTTTTCTTTTAGCTTCAGTCACAGAGTTCTAGATTATTCCTGTCATTGTTCTCTGAAGAAAAGGTAGTCAGATGAAAAAATATTTTTTTTTAACCCACCACTACCACCAAAGATCTGACTTTTTATTGCCAAGCAAATGGGGTACAGACATCACATGTCTTTCACCGTGGAGTTATCTGAATCTCTCTTAATTTTGACTCTAATTTTTTTTTTCTTTTGGGAAGCTTAGAGACTCAAAAAGAGAAGAGTTTAAATTTGGGTCCTTGTGATGCTGTTTTCCTTTTTCTTGACGCACGCTGAGCCTTTCAATTTCCAGTCCCATTTCTCTCAAATGTTTTCCGTTTTCTTCAGCCTCACGCCTTGTTTATTGATTGTTTAGTTCATTCTCTTTTCTCCTCCAGGGACTCCTATAATTTGAAGTTGGAATTAGAGCGCTCTGCAAATCTGTGAACCTTCGCTTCGTGTCTCGATTAATGTCTTATGTTCTGCGCATGTTCCTTGAGTCGCCTTCGCCAACCCAATTTTTTGCTGCCTTGATTCTTCTGTTACTGCTCCTGCCAGCATTAATTGGTTTGTGGCTAAACCCATTCTCTGCTGGTCTTACTGCCCTCCGACTGGTGTCTAGAGTCCACATTGTCACCAGAATGATCTACCTGAATAGGTGGATGAAGTCTTGGCTGTGCTATTTCAAATTTTTAGTGACTTTTTCACTACAGAGTAATGTTCTAACCTTTTAGTGTCATAGGTAAAGCCTGCTCTTCTGAGCTTCCTGCCTCTATCGTACAACCCTCCGCCTCTGCTTTTCACTCCCCATGTCTGCTCTTCCCTGCCCAGAGTGCACTGTGCCCCCATCCCATCCTCACTCCCAGCCTTGATTAACTGGCTTTCCCCATGAGACACAAGTAGCTCCTATGAACCAGCGGGTCACGGTTCGATTCCCGGTCAGGGCACATAACTGGGTTGTGGGCTTGATCCCCAGTGGGGGACGTGCAGGATGCAGCCAATCAATGATTCTCTCTCATTGATGTTTCTGTCTGTCTCTCCCTCTCCCTTCCTCTCTGAAATCAATACAAATATATATTTTTAAGTCAAAATAAAAGTTTTTTCTCATTATAGTAATAGATTTTTCAATGTAGAAAATCTGAAAACATAAAAACCGTGAAGAGAAAGGCTTTTAAAGAAAAAAATTTTTTAAAAAATCACTCAATTATACCCTGCAATAATATTTTAGGCATTATTAAGTATTTAGAATGAGTTTGCTTTATATACGTCCCTTACATATTTTTAGTTGCATAGCCTCAGACGTGCTTTAATTTGGGGCCACACTGCATATTCTGTTTTGTGACCTTTTTCCATTTAAAATATGCCATAAGCATTTGTCCACGTTGTTATAGTCAAAACATTACTTGTAATGGTCTGCTGACTGAAAGAATGTTTGTGTCTTTGAGGATTGAAGTGCAGGTATTTTTCTAAGCTGAATTCTGTGAAAGCCCCACCATTACAGCAATCCCATTACTTAAAGTGCCAGCCTGGTGTGTTTTAAGAGAAGTGTTTATTCAGCCTTGTGCTAGGAAGGTTGAGCAACACAGAGGTGAACAACACACAGTTCCTGGTTGTACCCAGGCCTGAGATGCAGTGAGGGAGGCCGACAGGTATCCCATGGGGGTGGTCCAGGTCCAGGCCTTCTTCTCTAACAGTATTTACATGCACACAGCACGGGGGAGGGTCAGGGGTTAGACACAAAGCCGAAACCACAGGGAGAGAGTTGGGGATGGAGCCTGGAGGGGTAGGACAGAGTGTTCACAGGAGTGGGGTGGGGTTTGCTCAGAAGTAGAACATACATACATACATACAGCAGCATTTTCCTCTGGAGCACTTACTCTTTTTCTTTATAACTCAGATCCCTGACCACACATCAGAGTTTTTTTTAGAGAAATTATTGTTACTTGCAAATATTACCCTACACGGAAATACTAGTACTTGTTTTATTTACCCAAATAAAAACCATGAAACGTTTTTTGTAAAGTATACAACATGATCATGGGTTTTATTTTATTTTTAATTTGAATATAACGAAACAATTTCAATGCTGCATTAATATTGAATTCTACATGTAATAAACACACAGTCCTAGGCTTTTAGTAATGGGTATGTTTAGTTGGGTGCAGTTCAGGGATTTTTCCGGTGTATAGGCTACCCAAACCACAGAGTGCTTTCTTCGGCTATACTCCAAGTCTTTTGATTGCAAATTCATTGAAATAATGATAATAAGGAAGGGAGGGAAGGAAGACTTGACCTCACACTGCCAGAGGTGTAGGACCCAGGGCGGTAGGCGAATCCGACCGATGTGTTTATGATGGCTGCTTCTAGGAACCAATGGAGAATGGACACTTCCATTTACCATGTACTATTATCATAATTGACAATATGGACAAAGAATGTGACCTGAGACAGAGAAAGACTAATACTGTATGCCTTCATTCAAATGTGGAATTAAAAACAACAAGAACGCAGAACTCTTACAAATGGAGACTAGATTGGTGGTTGCCAGAGATTGGGGGTGCGGGGAATGGGGAAATGTTAGTCAAAGGGTACAGACTTCCAGCTATAAGATGAATAAGTTCTGAAATCTAACGTGCAGCATGGTGACTATAGTAACAGTACTGCATTATTGACTTGAAAATAGTTAAGAAACTAGATCTTAAATGTTATCACTGTACGCACAAAAGATGGTATTATGTCAGGGGATGGAGGTGCAAACCTCCATAGAAAATCATCACCTCGTACACCTTCAACTTACATATGTCAGTGAAGCTGGGGAGGGCAAAAGAACGAGTGTGAACTCCATCAGCAGGAGACCGTCTCCTGTCTGGTGAGGTGGCAGCAGTATTTTGCAGAAGATATGCTTGAATGCTTTAGTTTGTGTTAATTCTTCAAATTAACTCCGAAGACTACTAAAAGATGACCAGTTTTCAAGACTGAAATGGCTCACAGGATTCCTGAGTATTTAATGTTTTTCCAATTTGAGACTGAGGAAGCATTATACAAATTAGTGTTAAATTCATTAAGTGCCTACTTGCCTGCAATGACAGTGGCATACTTAAAGAATGTTGTAGACGTGGGTCTTCTCAGCTTACAGCATTAAATATGCTCTTCTAGATAGAATAGAAATACCAAGATGGCATTTGAATACAAATATGGAAAATTCCAACCATGGAATGTGGCCATAGTTGTTCGTGTATAGCAATTATGAAGGGCCTTGGTGTCAGACCTGAGCTAGTTGATGTTCTTTTAAATTACTGTTACAAGGTTCTACTCAACCGACTGGTCCCTGGGTCTTGTCCCAGCTTGTGTGAGCTCTTCCTCACTCTCCAAGAACCAGCTCTACTGGACTCCTCTCAGGTCCTGTGAGCACCGTGTTCTTTCCCACCTCAAGTTAGTACCTTTGTGTGTCCTTCTACGTCCCCCCTTTTTTCCTACCTGTCTCCTCTTTATCCTTTAGGTTACAGCTCCATTGTAACTCAGTGAAGTCTTCCCAGACTCCTCAGACTGAGGATCTAGATGATAGATGCCCACAGTGCTCTAGACTTCTCTTTCATAATGCTCCCGGCTTTGGAATTTCTATTTTAATGTTCGTCTTTCCTTCAGGCTTTGAGTTCCAAATTGGGGCACTCTCGTTCACTGCTTTACCCCCAAGTGCCTACTACCAAACACTGGGTAAATATTTGTTGACACAGTAGATGTGACTGCTTCGTGGAAGGGTAGGTTCTTAGGAAGGAGCTCTTAAAAGCTGTGCTCTTATAAACTTATGCTTGAGAAGAAACTCAAAAGATGGAGGTGCGTGGGTGGATGGATGGGACCCCCTGCCTTAAGCCAAGGAGCCAGTTTGGAGTTCGGGTTAGGCGTATCACTTTCACCATTTCATGGAACTTTCTCTTATTGCTGAGACGCCCAGGGGGTGGAGGAAGTAATAAAACACACTGCGCTTCGGAGTCCAGGTCTACTGGGAGAGGGCTGGTTAGTAACCTTGGCTGTGTTGAGCTAGTTAAATGGACAGTTTATTTGGGGAAAAACGCTCAGCCATCTTCTAGTCGGGGTAAGGAAGAGAACCGAGGCATGGTTTTAGCCATACTTTGCCTTTGAGGAAAACTGATTTTTCTTTACAGATTCCATAGGTGTGGTTCCAAGATGAGCTTTCTGAAAGAAAATTTACATGAAGAAATCCTTAAGGGTGCACAAAATGCTCTCAGCAGCTTAGATTTTTAAAAAGATGTATATGATTGGCAGGTGGAAGGAGACTGAATCACATTTCTACAGCGTCAAGTAGACTA
Organism: Myotis yumanensis; assembly: GCF_028538775.1. NCBI lineage: Eukaryota > Metazoa > Chordata > Mammalia > Chiroptera > Vespertilionidae > Myotis > Myotis yumanensis. The sequence continues at coordinate 7,771,695 of NW_027223768.1, forward strand.
AGAAATAAACATTTAAGGGTTGTTTTTTTTTTTTAAAGGAAGCTCACAAGGAGCTGTGATACTTCAGAGAGCACGAAGAGCTTTCAAGGTTGTGTTTGGAGTGAGAGCAACAAGAAGGAAAAGTAGGCTTACTGTCAGATGTTAGTGTTAGCTGATTGTAGGCCGATTTCAGATAGCATAGATGAAATTAGCAATAAGCAATGTGACTAGCAATCAGCATTGGTTAGATCACTGGCTTCCATGATCTCGAACTAGCAGAATTACTTTTCCAGCAGTAAAAGATAAAACAACCCCAAACAGGTGAAATTACATTTTTTTGAAGATTAGGAGATAGCAAGAGGATCATTCACTTTAAATGAATGTAAGTTTTTAGGACTCAACTGAATGGCCTCACAGGAGTCGAAGGGAATCTCAGATACGATCCCAGGGTTATTGTCAATATTCTTTGTGGAACTATGGAGGATGTGGGAAGTACCAGGAGAATGAAGAGAAACCAATGTCCCAGTTTCCAAAAAGACATAAAGTAGATGGTGAAAACTCAAGCCCACTTCCCTAACTTTATTTATTTTTCAATTACAGTTTACTTTCAACATTGTTTTGCATTAGTGTTAGGTGTATAGCACAGTGGGTAGACAATCACATACTTTACAAGGTGTTCCTTCCCCTTGATATATTTATATATAGTTATTATATATAGTTATAGCACCATATAGAGTTATTACAATACTAGAGGCCTGGTGCATGAAAATTTATGCACTGGAGTGGGGGAGGGGGGTCCCTCAGCTGGCCTGCTCACAGTCCAGGAGCCCTCAGGGGCAGGAGGCGACACCCCCATCATACTTCTGCTGCTGCCACTGCCAGCAGCACAAGCCTCGGCTGGCCCTAGTTACCTGAGCCTCGGGCATCACTGGGCAGCTGGGAAGCTGCCATCCGAGGCTTGCCTGCACCTTGGGCCTGCCCTGGGTGGCTGGGCAGCCAACATCTGAGGCTTGCCTGTGCCTCGGGCCAGCCCTGGGCACCTGGGGGGCTGAGGGCGGATCCGGCCACACTGTGTGCCTGCCGCCCCCCCCCGGCAGGGCTGAAAGGACTGGGGAACTCTGGCGGGGTTGAGGGGACTGGGTGCTACCATCTTGTGGCTATGGGTGCCGCCATCTTTGTGATGGTGTGATGGTCAATTTGCATATTCCATCTTTATTAGATAGGATTGTTAACTCTATTCCCTGTGCTGTACTTTACATACCTTTGAATATTCTGTAACTGCCAATTTGTACTTTTTAATCCCTTCACCTTTTTCATCCAGGCCCCCAACCTCCTTCCCCTCTGGCAGCCACCAGCTAGCTCTCTGAGTCTATGAGTCTGTTTCAGTTTTGTTCATTTATTTTGTTCTTTAGATCCAACATATAAGTGAAATCATATGTTTTTTGTCAATTTCTCTGCAATCAAAATTTGAAGAGATTATTTTTTAAAAATACAGTGTTGTAAGTGCTTAGAAAAGAATGGGATGATCACCACGAATCGATGTGAATTTATAAGAATAAGACATGTCAAACAGACCTCATTTTTCTATTTTTTTTTTTTTTTTGTAATGACTGGATTAGAGAATGCTAAAGACGTGTTGTATCTTGACTTTAGGAGACTTTGCCAACCACTTGCTAGACTATCCTCATGGAAAGACAACGACATGTTGGCATTTAGGCTGATGTACAGCTGCTCCTGTGGCCGCACCTAAGCCAGCATGCCACAGGGTTGATCTAAGTAGTAATCAGTGACCCTACACACCGATGCCTCAGAGAGACCCAGGAGTGGGTATTAATTTGCATATATTCAGAAAGTGTGGATTTCTACTTCAGAGTTCTTTCGACTAAGGATTTATATATCAAAACTAGCGTGCCTGAATTTATATGATTGAAATTTCAGTTGTAGGCCTTTCCCCACCTGAGCTGTATTTTAGATATATAGATCTGTTTGTAACTTTCATAAATCAACCTGACTTATAAATCACTTAGAAGTCAATGAACGAGCTCAGCGCCCAGAGCAAAGGCTGGCTGGGTGAAAATGCTACTGTGAGGAGCCTTTTTTCTTATTTGTTTAACAACAACTACATTAACCCCGGGTAGATGTGTTTCATGCCCTTGACATGTCAAGTTTCTGTGAAGTGCTGCCTACACAAAAGGCAGAAGTTCATGTACATTTGATAGTATAGGTTCTTCTGCAGTGACTGTTGGCTGGCCCTCGCCTGACCAGGTTATTTATACTTAAAAATTTTTCCTAGAATCGTATCAAAGAGGCAACAGTAACATTTTGTCCCCTTCTGAAAATTCTTTTGGTTTCCTGAAGCAAGGAAGTCTATGATGACTGCTGTAGCTAGTGTAGTTCATTATTAATTATTAATCTTAAGGAACACCAACCCATATAATTGGTTAACCTTTATAATTGACTTGTTGAACCCATTATTGGATATGTTTTTATTCCGTAAGCAATGAGATTGTGCGGTATTGATTTTGAATTAGGGGTTCCTTCTACACGACGACAAACAAGTACTATAATATAAATAACAAATGAAATAATATGCTCCCATCTGGATTGGACTCCAGTTGATGGGGCCCCTAAGTGCCTGGTGGAAGCAATCTGTGGGATTAGGGATTCTTCTGTGTTCTCCCTGTGAATATCTTTCAGTTTTTCTTTTTTTTTTTTCTTTTCCTTTTTTTAAAAAAATATTTTTATTGATTTCAGTGAGGAAGAGAAGGAGAGATAGAAACATCAATGATGAGAGAGAATCACTGATTGGCTGCCTCCCACACGCCCCCTACTGGAGATCAAGCCCACAGCCCAGACATGTGCCCTTGACCAGAATCGAACCCTGGACCCTTCAATCCACAGGCCTACGCTCTATCCACTGAGCCAAACCGGCTAGGGCTTTCAGGCTTCCTTAGCATCTATTTTTGGCAAAACAGGGACATTTGGGCTTGTGTGTATTCAGTTAAGGATCTGAGTATTATCTCTAACTTCAGAAGGACTCTGATTTCCTGCTTATATTAGTACTCTCTCATGTGGGTGAAAAGAATGAACTGATCTGTAGTAACCTTTTGATTTATCTAACGCTGTCATAACTATGCTGTTCAAATAAAACAGAGTAGCCCGGCCAGTGTGACTCAGTTGTTGAATGTCTACCTATGAACCAGGAGGTCACAGTTCCATTCCCTGTCGGGGCACATGCCCAGATTGCGGGCTCGATTTCCCAGTGGGGGCATGCTGGAGGCAGCCCATCAATGATTCTCTCTCATCATTGATGTTTCTATCTCTTTCTCCCTCTCCCTTCCTCACCGAAATCAATAAAAATATATTTTAAAAATAAAACAAAGAGTACATTTTGATTAAGCAGTTATTTCTTATTCAGTAAGATAATCTATTTTGTCTTAGCATTGCTCTTTCCTGATTATCTTTCCACTGAACAGTATTGCTTTGGGTTTCATTTTAAGTTCAGCTCTCACTAAAAATTCGTTGCTATCAGATGTCTTCAGTCCTCCATTTTTCTACTTACTATTTCCTGGAGACTCCCCTCATATTCCTCTTTTTATTTCCCATTTCCCCCACAAATAAGAAAAGAATCTTCCGCTCTGGTTTTATTCACATTGTATCGCGGAGTCAAGTAAGTGGAAAGAAAATGCCTGTTCAATTTAGTGAGAGAAGGCACTGAGGTAGGACCCGTTTGGCCTTTTCAAAGGTCAGAAAGATGGTCAGTGTGGCAAGAACATATTTGAATAGAGAGGTGATAAGAATTTGGAAGTTGTCAGCATATAGATGGTATTTAAAGCCATGGGACCGAGTGAACTTACCTTGTTGTCTTCTCTGACCGATGTCATCTCCCTCCCCTACCTTGTAAAATCATGTGTATATTTTAATTATAGTGCCTTTAATAATTGGGTGTTGGTTATCTTGCTTTTAGTAAAATATGCTGATTTCTCTTTATTGTTCATTTTCTGTTTATTGTTTAAGGGTATTTAGTCAATATTTAACTGGAAAGCTAACAGTTAACAAGTTTTGTCTTCTTTTGTTTTCTTTTGTAGGCAAAGTCATTAACAAAGATTTGCGACATTACCTGAGTCTTCAGTTTCAGAAAGGATCAATTGACCACAAACTGCAGCAAGTGATCAGAGATAATCTCTACTTGAGAACCATTCCATGTAAGTAGGAAACGGAATAAAAGAAACAGATCCTTATGTAACTGGCCGAACATCTAGAAAGAATTAGAGTAGAGCATCTCATATGAAATTGTGAAGACTAAGGTGGGGCCCTGGAATGCAACAGAAGTTGGAGAAAGAGAAACATTTTTCGGAGAACTTTCAGGGGTTTTGTTTTTCAAAGTAGAAAAACCCGAAGATTCTATATTGGGACTTTTGGAAAAGTCAATCTGTGTACATGTGGCTAACTAGATTTTATTCTTATAAATCAATTTCTACAGCCTGAGCAGGAAAAAGACTTCTGTGCTCTCAATGCCTTGTACACGGAGACATTTTTGTATTGACTACGAGGACTTTGCTAATTTTAAAGTCTGCCCCATCCCCAAAGGAAAAAAAAGGGGGAGAAAAACGCAGTGCCTTCCTTTTGGCAACTATTTTGAATGTTGACATTGATGTTGGTGTTTCTACTCCAGTCTTAATGGTTTTCATAGGACCTCGTTGTTGTTGTAACGGTGTTTTGGGTTTTTTATAAAACGTAACAAGAAATCACGTATGCCTAAGTGTTAGCTGTAGTTAGCGCGGGTCTGGTGAAGAGTAAAAAGCAGTAAACAATGCGGAGGCATAAAAGGACAGTCGGCTCTCTTTTCCTTTTCACTATCGTTAACTCCTTGTGGATGCCAGCTTTTGTAATGGCTCTGAAATTCTCAATTTCTTTTCCTTGTTATTAATCTCACACAATGCCCAGTCCATTACCAGGCTTTTCCAATGATGCTTCTTAAACATCTATCCTTCTGCACTGCCTTAGACCTCAGTCTTTCTTGCTTGGACTTAAAAACAAAAAGCATTATGTAGTGGCAAAGAGCTAGGCAAGACGGAGTTCAAAATCCTGATTCTAACATCTTCCTAGTTGCTTCACTTAATGCTCCTGAGCCTCAGAGAGAGAAACATCCATGTGAGAGAGACATCGATGTGAGAGTGAAACACCCATGGGCTGCCTCATGTACACCCCCTACCGGGGATCGAGCCCACCACCCGGGTATGTGCCATGACTGTGAATCGAACCGGCAACCTTTCGGTGCACACGACAGTGCTCAACCAACTGAGCCACACTCGCCAGGCCTATTGCTGTTCCTTCAGTGATCATGGTTGTCTAAAGCTTGTTCTCTGCTAGACTTGCTAGGAAGGGCCCACTAGACCACCGCAGCTATTTGCTTGTGGTTTTTATACTTCAAGTTTGTTTGGATGGATATGCAATGTTGGGCTCATATTTTCTTTCCTGGTCTGTCTTAATTATGTTAGTCAATTGTCTTCTGCTGTGAAGCATTGTTCTGAAAAATTCTGAAATAATCTGATTGTCATTCCCTTGTAAGGAACTTGGTGCTTTGCCTACACCGGGTGTCTCGGGGTAGCATTTTTAGGTTCCTAGCTCCAGAGCTCCATCGTCCTTGTTAAAACAAGTTAATAAAATAAGTGCTTGTACCTTCTGCTGCCCTCTGCCACTTTTCCTTGGATCTTCCTTCTAATTTACTTCTGTCCTAGTTTTGCACTTTCTCCTCAGTGTGAGGTGTTGCCCTAGAAAGGAGCTACCATTTATGTAGTTTTAATCCGTAGGGTCCACACAGCTGCAGCCTTTCAGGTCCTCACAGGACCGCTTTGCTTGCTCATGGAGGTGGCCACAACCCCATCGGTCTCTGAATATTATTCCTTCACTAAACGATACCAGATCTTCGTGGAGAAAATTCTGGTTCCAGTGTGAGGCAAGGGAAATACAAGATGAGCTTGGAATATCTCATTGTACCAGAAAGTACATAAATGCTTAAAAAACGATGGGGACATATCAGAAGGACTTTTAAAAAAAGGCCACCTGGGGGTTCCCCACTGACAAAATCTGAGGCAATCAAGCAGCAAAACTAATGACAAAGGGAATGGGCGCTGCAATTGTCTGTCACCGCAGTAGAGACAGAGCGTGACACACGAAGGGGTCCGCTGATTTCCTCACCCTCTGCCTGGGTGCACGCTGGGCCTCGCTCAGGGGGAGAGCCGGCAGAGCCCAGCAGTCTGCCCAAGAGCCCCTGGTCTGCTGCTGAGCCCTGAGCCAGCATTTCTGCATGAGACCCCCCAAGGCCAGGCCAGGGGCTCCGGGAGCTGCTTGCTTACCCAGTCCCCGCGCTTGCCCCGGGCGGGAGAGTTCTCACCAGCCTGCCCCAGAGACCTGTCAGGCTCCCGCCTTGCACCAGCTCCTGCAGGCCGGTGTTCGCAAAGGCAATTAAGCCAGCCCCAAAGGGTCCAGCGAACATGCTTGTGACTGAACTATTCGCAACAAGAAAGGAAGGAAGTTGCCAGTGTCTTTCCCCCTCATCCTGCCTGCAAAAAGACACTCTGAAATGTCAGCCCCGCACCAGCAGGCAGCTTCCCAGAGGCGGGTGGGGGTGGGGTTGGGGGTGGGGGTGTATCTGTGGGGCTTCCCAGCAGCGAATCAGCAACACCTTCCCAGGAGGCTTTGTGAGCTGCACGGTGCACCAGTGACTCCTCCGCTTCCTGACGCGTCCCGTGGGCACCCCAGCTGCTCCCCACATTTCAGTAATCGCCCCGCACATGGTTTTCCAGTGGGATCTGGCAAGTCCAGCCAGCATCCCAGCTGGTTCTCTAGTAATTTACTGGCACCTTCCACACACCCCTCCCTGCTGCCTCCTTAGGGAGCTGGCTTGTCAGTTTCATCCAGGGCCCAGCAGACATTTCCCTGCCGCCGCCTCCCGAGGACGAGGACGGGGAGCCACTCCTTCTCCAATGAGGTCTGGTTCCCAGGCTGGGAGTGTCCCTCTCTTCCAAGTTATTTTTTTTTTTTCCTCCTTAAATATATTTGTATTAATTTCAAAGAGAGGGAGAGAGAGAAACATCAATGATGAGAGAGAATCATTGATCGGCTTGCTTCCTGCATGCCTCCTCCTGGGGATCAAGCCCACAAGCCGGGCATGTGCCCTTGACCGGGAATGGAACTGTGACCTCCTGGTTCATGGGTCAAAGCTCAACCACTGAGCCAGGCCGGAGGGCTCTTCCAGGTTTGTTCCTCACTTGGGTGTTCTCCCTCAGCTCTAGGGCGGTGTGCTTTAGAGTTCCCTTTTACTCCCTCTTAGTTAGTTCCTCGGGAATCTATAATAATAAAAGCGTTATATGCTAATTAGACTGGAGCCGGGGCTAGGAGGGAAGCCTGGGTCCTGGGTGCCTGGGGGAAGGAAGGCCTATTCTTGCATGACTTTCGTGCATCGGGCCTCTAGCAGTTAATAATTCTTTATATTAAGCTGTCCTTGTTCGGGTTACCATGGGGTTTCTCTCTCCTGCTTGGACCCTGGCTGATACGGCATTGGCACTGGCCGTGGCCCCCGGGGACAGGCCCCGCAGGAAGGAATTTTAGACTTGGTTTTGGTTGTGTTCTTGGGCTCAGTACAGTGCCAGGTGCCAGTCAGTGGGAAGTCGGGTGTTTGTAATTCAGGACAAGAAGTGGCATCACAGTTTAATCACAGGGTAATTTTTGGTTGATTGCGATAGAAGTGCCAGCTGAACCAAGTACCTTGGGACCCAAAATGACTGCGGCAGGTGACCGTTACGGCAATAATGACGGCTCTAAGCACCGTGGGGCGGGGTGGCTTCTTAAAGAGAGAAAAGGACACTGAGTCTGCTGGTTTGTTACCATTATGGACTCGTATAGCACGATTATTAGTAACACTTTTAAATTGCCTGATAGTGCCATTTGCAAATAGATCAACTTAAAAAGGGGGAGCATTAACACAAAATAAAAATAATTATAAAATTTGAAAGGAACCATCACACATATTTACTACGTGAATTTTCCACTCTTACAATGAAATTTTAAAGCACACAAAGTATCAGTTACATTATCTGCCCGCCTCCCCTTTGCTGGGTAACAAATATCCTAGACATAAATTTCTCTGTCTCGCGTTGATATTCACCAGATTGGAAGCATGTATCCAAGAGCGTCTTTAAATTGGGCGTCAGTCATTGGCCGTTCGTCTGAGCTTGCTTTCTGTTTTAATGATGAAAATATTTTGTCTCCTGGCCCTGATTTTGGTGTTGCCTTTGATCTCCATGTTGCTTCTACTTTAGATTTTAGACCAGTTTCTGAATCGGGTTGGCGTGTTCCACGTCGATTTCCACATCTTCTCTTTGCACCTCTCCTGTTAGAGTATTTGCAAAGCATGGGAACTTGTAGCTAATACTCAGACCGTGGAAAGTGCCAGGAACGCTGTGAGACAGTATTATACCATTCAGAACGCCTAATCTGGCTAACGTCATTACCAGATTCACACCCAAAACTGTCCGTTTAAGGACTCCTTTAGCCTTCAAAGATTGTAGTATTTTGGGAATACTGCTCACAGAATTACATAGTGTACAAATGCACCTGATCTTAATAATACTGTATTTGCAAGGAAGACCAGCGTTAGCCGGCGGGGCTTGACCACACACTGAATTGTGGGAACAGCTGCAGGGAAGACTGAGCAGGCGGTAACCACCGCCCCCCACACGCCTCTGTCCCGGTCCCTGGAAATGCCAACTTTAACCTTTGATTCTGCTTTGCGGTGTTTCCTGCTCCTGTTTTCCATTGCTATCAGTAGATTCCTTCAAATCTGTAGCATCTCTGTGTCAAATTGTTAACCTTTAATTCTCACTGGAGAAATATGATACGTTTTTCTCATTTCCCCTATCAATTGTGATGGTTCCCCAAACTCACAGAATTGTACTGTTAGAATTAGTGAATTTTGTTGTAGGTAAATGATATCGGAATACAGCGACCAAAGGAGTTCCCATAATTACATTCTTTTATACCATCAACAAGATGGGAGTTTATAAAAAGATACCCTTTATAATATTATAAAAATTTGAAATACTTAGAAATTAATCCTTAAAGAACTATAAAGATCTCTGTAAGGTAAAATTAAGGGACAGTGAAGATCTAAATATATTGGCAGAGATTTCTTGCTTGTAGATGCAGTATGGCAAAGATATCAGTCCTTCTCAAATTGATTAATAGATTCAATCTAACTCCACAAAAATCCCAACATTTTTAGCTTGTTTATTTGGTTCTAGAATTTAGATGGAAAAGGCTACGCATAGAAAAAAAACAAGATTGGCCTTGGCCAGGTAGCTCAGTTGGTTAGAGCATCGTCCCAATATGCCAAGATTGTGGGTTCGATCTGTGGTCAGGGCACATAAGAAGCAACCAATGAACGCATAGATAAGTGGAACAACAAAAACAAACGGATGTTTCTCTCCCCCCCCCCCCCCCCCCCTTTCTTAAAGAAGAAAATCAATAGACTTGCTCTACTACATCCCAAGATTTATCATGAAACGTAATTACCCCATCCATGGTGCAGGAGTGGTCAGGAGGTAGGTGGGATGTGCAGGAGAGCCCGGTGTTGGGTACCCAGTCTTGCACAGACAATTCTATGTAAGTTTCTGTGACAGAAGCCCTGTGGTGAATCGGAGGGGAAGTAATGGTCGTTTCAGTAAATCATGCTGAGTAGCCATTTGGTAAAAAAGGCAAGTAGACCACTACCTCTCGCCAGGTCCCCTAATTAAACCATCTTAGCGCATTGAAGTATTGGGCATGAAAGGCAAAGCTGTGATGCTTTTTTAAAAGCATACAGCCTCTCCCCAGGGACTTGGAAAAAAATTTCTTCAAGACACCAAAAGCATTAGCTATAAAGGAAAGGATTGATAAGTTTAACGACATTAACATGAAAAAAACATCAGTCTTCAAAAGGTTATTTTTTCAAAGGTGGAAAAAAAAAAATAGAGTGGGGAAAGATACTCTGTTCTGCTACCACATTTGTGTCCGTGATGCAAATAAGTTCCTATGTGATTGGTGAGTCGGTAGGAGAACGATGTCAATTCAATTGAGGTCATACTGGTTTGTATTCCATTTTCCTGAACAAGTTCATGTTTTGCGTCATCAAGTAGCAGCACATAAACACTGAATATACAAACACTGCTGAATGACGTGGGCTGTGCAGGATGCTCATTCATCTCAGTTTGGCCTGTTTTCTCAATTGGAACATGTGCTTTATGTTAAAATTGCTTATTGCACATTTTGCCTTATCTTCATCGTTCAGTAGCCTCACCCCTCCCTTGTACCCCTTTCTGTCAAGCTACCTTTTCTTTAAAAGCGACACCACCACATGAAGGCCCAGCTGGTGTGGCTCAGTGGCTGAGCATCGATCTATGACTCAGGAGGTCACGATTCAATTCCCAGTCAGGTCACATGTCTGAGTTGTGGGTTCGATTCCCAGTGGGGGGCGTGCAGGAGGCAGCTGATGAATGATTTCTCTCTCATCATTGATGTTTCTATCTCCCCTCCCTCCCTCTCTGAAATCAATAAAAATACATTTTTTTAAAAACAAAATATTTTATTGATTCTAGTATTTATAATTAGGAATGTAACATGGCTCTTTAACTGTATTAATATTTTTAATTAGGATTGTTATCGATTTGGGGGTGCTAGAATGTTGACATAGGTTTTGAGAGTTCAACCAGGACCCTATTTTCTCCATTCCCCATGGATAACAAAGAACGACAGTATTTGTGTTTTGGGGGAGTCACAAGTTCTATGCAGATTTTCACCTGTGTGTTAGGGGGTTGGTGCTCCCAACCCCCTCATCGTTCAAGGATCAACTGTACTTTAGCACGAATTCCTTAGCAGATAAAATTCAGTGCTCTGTTGCTGAATTTCATTGAACAGCTTACTTACTGCTTAATTTTTAAGAATTACTTGAGAATAATGGCTAAGAAGCAATGTGTAAATACCTACCTTTATTAAGCCTTAAACCTTTTTATTCACCTAAAGTAATTTCATAATTAATATTTGCCCAAGTTTTTAAAATAGAGTTCATTAAAAGACCTTAAATTTTTTTCTTTTAATTGTCCTTTATGCGTCTAGTAAGTAGAATGTTCGTTTCTTTTCTCTAAGGAAGAAAAAAAATACACCTTAGCTACCTAAAAATGAAGTCTATCATTGGTGGATTGTTATATGTTAAGGAATGATAACTGAAGTTTAAAAGAAGAATTAACTGTTGTGTCTTAGAAAGTTAAGCTTTCTCTGACACTAAAATTTTATAGTCTTTATAGTTTTGAATTTTATGGCTACCTGTAGGTTTATTCAAGTTTATTGACTCATCCTACGTTATTTATTTTCCTGCGTTCACTTAGGAATCTTAACTTGCCTCAGATTTCCTGATCCTCATTCTAGTAGGTACAATATATTCAATGTTCTGTTTCTCCATGTGTTCTCTATAGGTTATATATTCTATTATTTACAATATTTTGTAAGTTTAAAAGCACTTCCAACCTATTTTTTTCTTGTTGTTTTTGTTTTTTTCCTTAGGCACCACAAGGGCCCCCAGAGATGGGGAAGTACCAGGGGTGGACTATAATTTCATTTCTGTTGAACAGTTCAAAGCACTGGAAGAGAGTGGAGCATTATTAGAAAGTGGAACGTATGATGGTATGTCTCCAAATATTGATAACAGTAACCCAAAAAACTATCTGAATGACTGGAATTATTTCAGAGGGAATTTGATCAGTAAAATACCATTTTACAAAGAAGTTTTATCTGTCGGTTTGGGGGAAATTTCTCTCTTAATTAGGGTAATTGCAATTTGCTAGTTAAAATGAGATTAAACAATAAACCAAAAGCATTTCATCACATTATGAATAATATACTAAAATTATTCAAATTAGCTAGTTTGTATATTTCATAGTAATTGATATTCATCATATGAACTCAGCAAGTGTTGGTAGATTGCTTTCTATTTGTGATTGAGAATTCAAATACTGTAGACTTTAAAAAATCTATTTATACTTTGGATCGCTTGGAGAAAAGAGAGTGTAGAATGGGGGGAGAAAAACAAAAACAGAGTATTTGGTTTTCTTTTCATATATCTCTCCTCTACCCACTTGATTCCAGGATGTACAGATTTAAGATCAAGTTCAAATTTTATTGTATATCCTCACCTGAGGATATTTTCCCATTGGTTTTTAGAGAGAGTGGAAGGGAGGGGAGAGACAGTGGAGAGACACATCGATTGGTTGCCTTCAGTACACGCCCCGACCAGGGCCAGGGATCTAGCTTGCAACCTGGTATGTGCCCTTGAACAGAACCGAACCTGGGACCTTTTAGTCTGTGGCCCGACGCTCTGTCCACTGAGCCAGACCACTAGGGCAATCAAGTTCACATTTTAAATGATTCTGGGTTAGGTCCTTTTTTTTTCCTTATGGAACACTCAAGCTTGTCCAGTCCCATAGCACCCTGTGCTGTTCCCCACTGCTCCGTCGTGCTGCCGCCCTCGCCTTTTTCACCAGCTCAGGGAAGGCAGACATCAGGTCTTTCTTACGCGATGTTACTTCAGTGCCCAGAGGTGATGCTCAGTAAACATCTCACCTTGGTTTCAACATATCCACGTGTCTGTGTTCTGTCCAAAAGAGGAATTCTTCACAATCTCTCCCTGTAGCTGCACCGTGAGTTCAAGACCCTGGAGTCATCATTTACTTCCTTTTTCTCACGGTCCCCATCTCGTCTGTCACCAAATGTAGTCATTTCTGCCCTTGCAGCAGCTTTCTCACTGCCTTTCGTCTCACTCCTTCACCTCATGGTCGGCCCACTGGACTAGCTCCAGTCTGGGCTACTGAGTGGATATCATTTGTTTCCATCTCTTCCCTCCATCCACGCCACCCTGCCTGCTGCTGACATGCCTCAAACACAGCACTGTCACGTCTCTGTCCCCTTCAGAATCTCCGGGGATTTCTTGGGCCTGCTGACTTTGGCCCAACTACCCTTTCTGGAACTCAGCTCCAACGAATGCATTGCACTCATTCATTTGGTCCTTTCTTTTATTCATTTAACCCATTTTTTAACTACCTTCTGTGTGCCAAGCATCATCAGAGGGACTGGTGACACTGTGATGAGCAGTACTAGTGGTACTGCCTTAATAAATCCCTATCTTACTGGGGAAGGCAGTCACAACAAACAAAATAACTGTACATTAAGATGTTATGAAGGAAACAAGAGCATGGATTTAAATAAAATCATAGGAATGTCTTCTTTGGTTAAGGTGGCCAGTGAAGACTTCTCAGAGGAAATGGCAGCTACTAATTTTTTATTTTCTACAAATGGCCTGTTCTCCTTCACCTCCTCTTATAGGCAGCCATCCAATGCATTATATATATATATTTTTTTGTTTGTTTGTTTGTTTCTATTTGTCCTTATTTTGTGTGCATGTATTTATTATTTACATCTGGACTATGTTCCAGATCTCACTCAGTTTTAACTGTTTTCACTTATCGCTATGTTTTTAGATTCATCCATGTTGCTATCTCTATTTGCATGTAACCCATTGCTTTCTAAGTGCTACACAGTGCTTTATCGTGAATCCACTGCCTCTCACTTAACCACCCTCCTGGTGACGGACTTCCAGATTGTCTCCATCGCCCCATCACCACCGCTAAAGTTGCAGCAAACATCCTCGCACACGTCTTCTCATAGGCCTGTGTGAGAATGTCTGTGGAATGTATACCCAGGGACAGAATTGCTGGGTTTGGTACCCATCTGACGAAGTAGTTTTAGAAAGGATAGCTCTGCAGCCTGCATTCCCGCCAGGACTGCATGAGGTTTGGTTGCTGTAGCAGCTGTAGTAATGCCTCCACCTCCTCAGCAGCACTTGGCGTTGTCCAGCTTTATAATTTTGCCAATCCGATGGCTGTAGAAGTGGTATCTCATTTAAACTTGAGTTTCTCTGGAAGTCAGAGAGTTTGAGGATGTTTTCATATGCTTGTTAGTTTTTTGGACTTCTGCAAATTATCTATTCATTTGTTCGCCTATTTTTTTAACAATATTTTTATTGACTTCAGAGAGGAAGGGAGAGGGGGGAGAGAGATACATCAATGATGAGAGAGAATCATTGACTGGCTGCCTCCTGCATGCCCCCTACTGGGGATCAAGCCCCCAACCCTGGCATGTGCCCTTGATCGGAATCGAACCCAGGGCCCTTCAGTTCGAAGGCTGATGCTCTATCCACTGAGCCAAACCATCTAGGGCGTGTCTATTTTTTTTTTTTTTTAATGGGATCTCAATCACATTCCAGTGGCAGACATTCCTTAGATATTTACATATTTATTTCGATATTCATCCCCTATTGGATACAGATATTTTCTCCTATTCTTCCACCCAATAACCTTTTCCTGTGTTGCTTCATAAACAGAAATCCTTAATTTTCGTCCACCGGGTTTATCACTGTTTTCCTTACGATTTGTACTTTCGAAGTTTTGTTTAAGAAGTCCTTCTCTGCCCTTAGATCACAAAGATATTTTCTTCTGTTAAGTGTAAGCGCCTGTTAGAAATATGACAAAGTGGCAAATTGTGCCCAATTAAAGGAAATGCAAATTGAAATAACAATCATACACCATTTCACACCCATCATGTTGACAACAGTTTTACAGGCTGATAATGGAGGGAATGGAAACTCCCATAGGCAGCTGGCGAGAGTATAAAATGATGCATTCCTTTGGAGAGCGCCTTGGCCACAGCTAGTAACTTCCAAGATTCGCGGATGCCCATAGGGAAACCCTGTCTGTGCGCATGTGTGGACAGTTCCAGAATAGTCCCTGTAGCACTGTTTGTGAGAGGATAGAAACAACTCTCTTCTAATAGGGGAATCAACCAAGTACATTTTAATTTGTTCATAAAAATGGACTATCCTACAGCAGTTAAAGTGAACTAGAATCTACGCATCAACAGGAATACGTCTTAGGAATATAATTGTATAAAAAGAAAGTTGCAGAAGGATGCATGCAGTATGCTCTTTAGAAAAAAGGATATGAAATGTCAAAGGATGCTTGTGAAGCTTTTGTGAACAATAATATTTATACGTTATGTGTGCTTATACGTATGTCCTCACATACACACATGCAGGGAAATGACATGCTAACTTCAGGATGACTCGGAGAGTGTGGGAGGGCAGAGACAGGAAGTTAGGGCTTTAATAGTGTATGTGACCATACATGTATGTGCTCCAGGGGAAAGGGGGAGACCTGGAAGAATCCGGCAAACTAGTCCCGGCGGATGTGTAACTAAGTAAGGAGGTTTCCAATACTCCTGTAAGACTGTTGTCCGTGGTTGTATATATGTTTAAAATAGCTCATAGTTCCTTTGTAAAAATGAAAACAACTTCAGAAAAGAGAGAAAAAGGAAATGCCTCAATACAGCTTCAAAGATAAAAAAAATTTCTGTGAATAACTATAGTCAGGGTTCACAAAATTTGTAATTATATACCTTGCTGTAATCTGCAATCTTCATATTTAACAATAACTTAAGAAAAATAGATCGAATTTACTTATAAGCATGCTTAGTACTAATACCAATAATTTTTTTAAATATATTTTATTGATTTTTTACAGAGAGGAAGGGAGAGGGATAGAGAGCTAGAAACATCGATGAGAGAGAAACATCGATCAGCTGCATCCTGCACACCCCACCCCGCCGGGGATGTGCCCGCAACCAAGGTACATGCCCTTGACCGGAATCGAACCTGGGATCCTTGAGTCCGCAGGCCGACGCTCTATCCACTGAGCCAAACCGGTCAGGGCGATACCAATAATTTTTTTAAAAATAAGGGAACTGCCAGAATTTATGATCCAGTCCTAAAATCTTATCAATGTCTATGGATAACAATCACAATATCCTGAATTTTTCTCATTTTCACCCTAGAAAAAAATTAAACTTTCTAGAGCTTAAAAAAAAAAAAAAAAAAAATTACCAAGGATACACACTACAATGTGTTTCTAGTAAAACTCCCATCCTCAGGAAAAGTGGACTTCCCATTGTCATGGTGCGTCCACAGCCTGTCCCGTGGTAATGGTATTGCTGCACACGACGCAGGGACTCCTAGCGCATCCTCTTCCCCAACCAAACCTCCTTTTGGACCATTTCGCTGCCCTTTGCCCCAGAGAAGCGTGAACCGACTTTCCCACCAGTTCCTTGCTCTGCTTCAGCGACAGAGATGTATTTTGATGCCAGCCTTTGCGTCATCTGCGTGGCGGGAGTGACTCCATCTCAAACGTGGATTTGAAAGCAAGGGAGTAGTGGGGTCAGGCAGGCGAAATGTTGTTGCGAAGCTTTATAGTTTGATGCCACTGTTTTGTCTTGAGCATTTGAATAACAATCCCGCTCAAGTCACATTTCCAAAGAATTCACCTTCCTGCTTTCCCCTTCGAAGCATGTCTGATGATAAACTGTGTTGTTTGTAGACTTGCCTCAGTGTTAGGATCCACAACCCATGCTTTCTTCCTCCAGGAAAAGGAAGCCATTATATCCCCAGTGATTTATGTTGTGGGAATGAGCATCTTAATTGCCTCCTTAGGAGCCAAGGAATTCGATGAGACAAAAAGTGATTTAAAAAATAAAAGAAGGCCATGAATATTTTACTCCACAATCATATTTATCTTCCTATAACATTAGCATAGTGATTGATACAAGGTCAAAACTAGCAGGAGCCACAAACTGTTAACGTAGGTAGATCTATTGAGCATTTTCCCGTTATATGGGGCTGCCTAATGAGAGCTACATGACAAATTGAGAAGATATTCCATTGTTCTCATTCTATTCTGGAACATTTATTTTTACTGCAAAAATGACTGATCCTGAAGACTTAACATATTAAAGCATTTCTTGCTTCCCTGAGAGTAAGCCAATATTGAAATATGCTAATAATGTCTCTATTTGTTCAACAAATTGTCAGATAAAATGATATAATTAGAATCTCAGGAAAACTTTCAAAAATTACTTTTACAGAAACAGCCTACATTTCAACACAGACTGGGTTGTTCTTAGCTTCATCCTTTGCCCACATATTTCCTCCTCTTACCAAAATAGTTCATCATGTTGCACATCAGCACACAATTATTTACGTTAGTTTCCTTCTTCTTTACTCCCACTTTCGTGCCAGGGAATCTTACACGGGAGCGTTAATGCATCTAAATTCACAAATTAGGCCCTACTTCAGAAGCCCTGCAAAACAGCCCTGCTGGGATAAATGAGCCACACACACAAAGTCAGCTTCCTGGCTTCATATCAGCGGTTCTCAACCTGTGGGTCGCGACCCCTTTGGGGGTCGCCTAAGACCATCGGAAAACACATCTATAATTATATATTGTTTTTGTGATTAATCACTATGCTTTAATTATGTTCAATTTGTAACAATGAAATTGGGGGTCACCACAACATGAGGAACTCTATTAAAAGGTCGCGGCATTAGGAAGGCTGAGAACCACTGCTTTCTATGGTGAAGGGCACTTAGGAAATCAGTTATTTTTTATCTTTCTACCTCCTCCTCTTCCAGGAAGTGTCTTGGCCTCCTTTTGGCCAGTGGTGGTTGGCTATTCAGCGTAAGATAACAGGGCAGAGACGTCCACGGGGTCAGATTGTTCTGACTCTGGGTTCAATGTCAGTGTTCCCAGCTGCTGTTCCTCTGTTCACTTAGGAAATTTCTATGGGACTCCCAAGCCTCCAGCAGAGCCCAGCCCTTTCCAGCCCGATCCTGTGGACCAGGTCCTCTTTGATAATGAGTTTGACACCGAATCCCAAAGGAAACGAACCACCTCTGTCAGCAAGATGGAGAGGATGGACAGCTCTCTCCCCGAAGAGGAGGACGATGAGGACAAGGAAGCCATTAATGGCACTGGACATGCAGGTTCGTAAAGGGATGAAGGACTTCTAAGGGACCCTCCATTGGAGGTAGTAAGATTTCCCACAAAGCCCATGCAGAGTGAGTGGTGGGGTTCTCAGATGTTTTTGTAAAGGTTTTTGTGTGGAACAAAGTGTATCTCTGTCCATCATCTTGTAAAGCTGCTCCAAGTGGCCATTTCGATACGTCAGTGATAAGCTATCCATAGTGATAATGTAAGATGGCATTGCCCTACTGCTTAAACGATGTGGGATTCACTTCCGAAGTTGGAATATGGGAATCTTGTTGGCCTACATCCTACTTTGCAGGATATGAACAAAAGTAGATGCCTTAAGATACAGCCTTCAACCAAAACAAAGCACAGAGTTTTGGAGACGTGCTAGTCAACGTTATCCGTGAGGTTTGCTAGCAGTACTTTGACTTCACATTCAGAACGGCTCAAAGAAAATTTCCGAACTTGACTCTCCTATTTTTTTCATTAAATGCAAAACTAACAGGAACTTATTGGTGGAGAATCTTACTCGTTCAAATTCCCCCCAACATGTGGCGATTGCTTAGGAGACTTCTAATTGAGAGTGTGGGTAGGAAGCCACAGAATCACAGTAGACCTGGTTTCAGTGCTATCCTTTATAACACTTTCATTCAAAACATGACAATAAAAGCTGCGTGAGGGGTGGAATTTTTGCTTGTTTTGTTCATTGTTGTATCCCTTGTAGCATAGACAGTGCCCAGCATGTAGCAGGAACTAAAAGACATATTTCACTGGTACCCAATTTGATCATTTCCCCAAAGCATCCCGGTGTTTTCTTTATCAGTGATTAACATTTGCTGTCTATACTGTATTTGTTGTTTCAGTGCATTCATTGTTTGCGTTTCCCTCCAGAATGTGAGTCCTGTTTTATATTCCAAGCATCCCATATAATTATGCCTCTTCATACGTTTGATGTTTAATGTATTACCCCAATATATTTGGGTGAAAAAAGGTCTAAAAATGCTTAGGTGAATTCACATCTTATTTTTTAGGGGTTGTTAAGGGAACTCATCATATCGTAGAGCCTTCTGATGTTGGTGTCAGCTCTGCTCACCCACAGAACTAAGTTTGTTAACATCTTTAAATGTTTAAGACTGGCATTAGAGACCGGGAATTTGTCCCAGTGTGGGAATGAACGTGTTCTTGGGTAGGTAGGGCAAGGAGGACATGGCTAGGGCATGAATGGGGGTGAGGGGCAGTGAGAGGTGGTAAGTAGTAGGATTAAAGGATGATGGCGCTTGGTTAGGTAAAGGATGGGTGGAGTGCAAATACTGTAAGGACAAGGAAGGCTGTAGAAGGATGTCGAAGGCCGCCTCTCAGAGTCTCTGATGCGGAGGCCTTGACTGCAGTCCGGGCTTATTACAGTTGGGTTATCTTGTAAGTTCTAGAAACAAGTTTCAAGTTCATAAAATGTGCACTCCCTACAGTAACCCACGTTTAGTGTTACTACCTACCTTACGGACTCTGGGACTCCAAAAGGATTCCACTGTCAACAGCAGAAAATTATGTTTAACAACAGGAAGTCTACTGCGTGTCATTCTGAAAGGCCTGTGTTACATGGGTACGAGGCAGCTTGTTGTTGCAGTTAAGAGCAGAGGCCACTGGGGTTGGAATCCTGGCTTTGCTGTCGACTAGCTGCGTAACCTTGACTACATTAACTTAACCTCCTGTGCCTCGGTTTCCTCATCTATAAAATGGGAATAGTAAGACGTACTCACAGGCTGGAGTGAGGGTTGTGAGTTAATACATGTGAAGCGCTTAAAATAGCGCCTGACACGTGAAGGGATTGTACACGCGCCGCTGGGCTGCTGTTAGTGTCCTGTTGATTGCTCTGTGTTCAGTATGAACTGACTTGATTCTAGAGTTGTTTTTTGCTTCTTTCCCAGACTAGCCCCCAAGGTGCTGTACGGGGTTAATGTCACTTAGCAAATGGAAAAAAAAATAAAATAAAACAGTATGTTTCTGTTTGTTTTTTTCTAAAGTTAAAGCAGAATGTGGACCCAAAAGACAAGGAAACGTGTAATAAATATTTGGCATTTTGTTAGAAATGCAGAGTGCCGTTTGAAGACAGTATACGCTCACCTGCTTTGCATACTGTCCTGTTTTGAATAGAAAGCAGAGAGAGGCATTCCGAGTCCTCGGATTGGATGAAGACCGTCCCGAGTTACAACCAGACCAACAGCTCCATGGACTTCAGAAATTACATGATGAGAGATGAGAATCTGGAACCACTGCCCAAAAACTGGGAGATGGCCTACACGGACACGGGGATGATCTACTTCATTGAGTAAGCCAATGTCTGTATCTCCTCTCACCAGCCCTGCCACGGGGAGGCTTGTCTAAGAACATGCTTAACCTCCTTTCTCGAGGCCTCCATGTCTTTCTTCTTTCTTTAAAAATATTTTCCACCCATGTTATAGTTGATTCTTAATCTGACTTTTCTCCTGGACGGTATTTTGTTTTTACTTGACTTAGATGAAGGAATAGTGTATTTGATCTCTGGTTTTATGAAAACAAGAGGATTGAAGACAGATGTGTCACTAAGAATGAAAAATGTAAGGAATAAAGAAGGTTTGGTTTGCTTTCTTTAAAAAAAGATGCTTTCATTGGTGAGAGAGAAACATTGATGAGCTGCCTCCTGCACGCCCCCTACTGGGGATGGAGCTCACAACGTGGGCGTGTGCCCTGACTAGGAACTGAACTGGTGACCCCTGGGTGCATGGGACGATGCTCAACCAACTGATGCACACAGGCCAGGCCTGCTTCGCTTGTTTTGTTGTTGTTGTTGTTGTTTTTAATATATTTTATTGATTTTTCACAGAGAGGAAGGGAGAGAGACAGAGAGTTAGAAACATCGATGAGAGAGAAACATCGATCAGCTGCCTCCTGCACATCTCCCACTGGGGATATGCCCGCAACCAAGGTACATGCCCTTGACCGGAATCGAACCCGGGACCCCCCAGTCCGCAGGCCGACGCTCTATCCACTGAGCCAAACCGGTTTTGGCTTGTTGTTGTTTTTTAACTTTTGTGTATATTGTCCCACTTAACACACATTTCAGGAATTATCGTATGAGGGGGACATAGTTCTTATCTGAGCTACATATTTTCAATCCTAGAGATTGGGGTTGATGTTTTCAGGCAACAGAGTCAAATAGTATAGGAGGGGGAAAATCACTGGTCCTCAGAAGAATTGGTATAATATAAATCCCCACAAAAAAACTATTTTATGAATAAGCACTATTAATATGCTTATATTTACAGAGATATAGAGTACCGTATGTATTCAGTCAACCTAAAGGTTTCCATTGCTTGCACCTGAGAATATTATATAAATAATGTATTAGAAGTTTCATTTGAAGTATTTTTATATTCTCATGCAGCTGTAATTCTCATCTTTAAACGAATTTGCCCGGAGGTAGAATATCGAAGTAGTGAAGTTACAGAATACACTAATTAAAATACTGAGGGCTGGATACTACACTCAAAAGAACATAGACACAGACATGAGTTAGGAGTGAGAGATTTGAGTGGGTTTCCTCAATTGGTCCCCAATTCCACATCTTCACATAGAATAAGCATCTTGCTGTACCAAGTGAGAGTCTAGCGTTTGTTTCAAAGACATAGATTTTGTGTGCAGGGGGTATTCTTTTTACCATGTGTGGTAAATTATTGATTTCGTTATATATTTATGTAAACATTAAGGACCAGGATTACACCCAATAGACAAAATCAGGTATACTCTTCTCCGTGGCCAATTTGAGGAGTTTTTCAAGGGTAATTTAGACTGCCTTTCATGCTGACTTGGGAACTAACCCCCTGAGTGAGATGTAGAGTCACGAACAGGAGCTAGAATATCTTTAGAAGCAGATTATGAGACATCAAGTCTGACAGCACCTCCCCCTGCAAACAGGGAGAAGTGAGTAAATGATGGGGCTGGGGGATTCATACAACAGATGTCTTTCTAGGTCAGCGGTTCTCAACCTGTGGGTCGCGACCCCTTTGGCGGTCGAACGATCCTTTCACAGGGGTTGCCTAAGACCATCCTGCATATCAGATCTTTACATTCCGATTCATAACAGTAGCAACATGACAGTTATGAAAGTAGCAACGAAAATAATTTTATGGTTGGGTCCCAACATGAGGAACTGTATTTAAAGGGCCAGAAGGTTGAGAACCACTGTCTAGGTCAGTGATGGCGAACCTTTTGAGCTCGGCGTGTCAGCATTTTGAAAAACCCTAACTTAACTCTGGTGCCGTGTCACATATAGAAATTTTTTGATATTTGCCACCATAGTAAAACAAAGACTTACATTTTTGATATTTATTTTATATATTTAAATGCCATTTAACAAAGAAAAATCAACCCAAAAAATGAGTCTGCGTGTCACCTCTGACACGCGTGCCATAGGTTCGCCATCACTGGTCTAGGTGAACATGTTTAAAGTGGATTGCGGTCTACATGTAAGATCGGATACTATAAAACTTCTAGAAGAAAAGCTTTGTGACATTGAACTTGGCAAGGACTTCTCGGGTGTGACACCAGAAGCACAGGCGATGAAAGCTAAAACAGAGGAAAGGGACCACATCAGACTGAAAAGCTTCTGTGCCGCCGAGGGAAGCGATCAGCAGAGTGAAGTAGCAGCCTAAGAAATAGGAGAAAATATCCGCAAACCATCGTCTCATCGGGGGTTAACATCCACGCTAGAGCTGAGTATGATTTGCTGCGAGATTAAGCCCTCTTGCTTGCTGCAGCTCATGTGTTCGGTCTGTGTGACTGCTGCCGTTAAGTCATGCATCTGTCAGTAAACAGTACCGGTCTGCAGTCTTTAGCTGTTATGTTTCAGGTACAGCCCCGAGGGGCATGTCTTTCCCTTGAGAAACGGTGGGTAAAATCCCAGTGGGTTGCCTACACCTGCTAATCTAGCGGTACAAGTTTTGGACCATTGAAACCAAACTTAAGCTTTTCTAAAAGTTATGAATTGGGTTTTGTAAGATATGCCCATTATTTGTTTTCAACAATAGGCATGCTGCTAGGCCTCAGTGGAGCCCTGACCCTTTTCATTTTACTAAAATTGCTTTAGCCAGTTTTCCTTTGGGGAAATTCTCTCTGACAGAATGGGTAGCAGACTTTCTAGAAGGAACCCCAGGGTCTCCTACTTAGATTGCCTATACTCGGCATACAGGAGGGTCTCTACCACAGTCGAGAGTCAGGCCTGGCACTGTGCAGGGAGCGCTGCCTAGCTACCCCTCTCGGTAGTGCGGGGGTGAGGAAAGGCGTGGGAGGTCTGATTCATTTCCGGAAACCACTGGCTCCATTTCCCAGGAGCGGCCAGTGTCGAGATGAGCGAGTTGATCTCAGGATATAGACACCAAGAAAAGATAACGTGTCACATGCTATTCTCGCACTCTTTGAGAATCGCTGTCATGTATATTTTGTTGCCTTCCTATGTATTTTCCTTTGGTGATTTTTTCTTGCTTTCCTATCCTCATATTGCAGACACTTAAACGGTAGCACCGTCGGCCCAGCAGTGGTTTTAGCATCAGTGCCCACTGCACGGTGGCCTGGCCCACAATAACCAGGGGTGACCAGTGGTGAGCTCAGGCAGACACTGCTCTTTGAAGGCTTCCGCGGCCTACTCCTTAAAGACGGGGGTGGGGTGATCTTTTTGTTCCACCTTTTCTTCCTATTAAATACATTGTCCATACTGATAAAAAAACAGTTTCGTAGAGTTGAGTTTAATTATACCCTTCATTAAAAAAATTTTTTTTATTGATTTCAGAGAGGGAGAGGGGAAGGGAGAGAGAGAGAGACAGAAACATCAATGATGAGAGAGACTTATCACTCGGCTGCCCCTGCACACCCCCCTACTGGGGATCGAGCCCGCAACCTGGGCATGTGTCCTGACCGGGAATCGAACCATGACCTCCTGGTTCATAGGTCGATTCTCAACCACTGAGCCACACCAGCCGGGCTGTACCCATCCTTGTTACTTGCAATGCCGCAGAAACAGACACTATAGAGCTTTCTCTTCATTTCACTCTACCTGTTACTTTAAATAGCCACAGGCTCGGTCTCATCATGCATCTCCATGTTCCCAGCCCCAGCAGTGTCCACACCTCACAGGGACTCAAGAGATACAGCGGTTTATGAAGGGCAGGAGGAAGGAATTCAGGCAGCAAGCGAACCAGGTTCTCACGTGGCCTTTCCTGCTGTTTACTGCACAGCAGGGGCCGTGGTGCGTTCTCACTCAGAGAGGGTCTGTTATTCTGTCCTTGCTGCTTATCCCCTCCTTAGAATCTCCATCCTCAAATCAGTGCCTCTAGCATTGCCTCCCCTTCATGGCAGTTTTGAAGCCACAGACTGAGAACAGTCAAATTATTGAGTCAGAGGCAGGCAAAACAGAGCCTGTAGGAGATGACTCTTCTAACAACATCTACCTTTTAGTCACTTTTAATCTTTGCTTTTGATATAGTTTTCTTCATCTGTATTTTACTGTTTCTAATTGAAATCTTTATTCTGCAGCCACAATACCAAAACGACCACCTGGCTGGATCCTCGCCTTTGTAAGAAAGCCAAAGCCCCCGAGGACTGTGAAGATGGAGGTATATTCCGAAAGACAAACTTCAAAAAAATTCCAAATAAATATTTTAATAAGTTCGGTACATTCTCAGCCCCAGGGTAGCCTCATCATGCCTGTCGAGCCTTCAAAAATATATTTAATTTAGTATCACTAGGATGGATAGTATCTCTGGCTAATCCCTAGCCATTTAGAGCAGCGTTAGGAACCCAATGACAGACAGTCTTTAATAAACCCCACCCCACAAACAGTCTTTACTGCCCAGTAGTAAAATTATTCCTCTAAGAATCATCAGGTAATTATTATTATTGGATAGTAATTCTGCCTTGTATATTATAGACTGTATTTAGTGGCAGAGTCTTACAAGTAAGCAAGTATAGAATTTACCCCAACCAAAATGGTTTGTTATGCCTTCCTGAATATAGACTGCAGAAGAATAAAATTTGTTTTGAAGAAATCGATGAGCTGATTCTAAAATATTTATGTCAAGACAAAGGCTCTATTCCATTGTGTATATGTGCATCTTCTTTAATCATCTATCGAAGGGCACTTTGGTTGTTTCCATGTCTTGGCCACGGTGAATAATGCTGCAGTGAACATAGGGGCACCTATATCTTTTCAAATCAATATTTTCAAAGTTTCCAAGTAGCTACTCAGAAGAGGGGTTGCTGGGTCACATGGTCACTCTAGTCTTAATTTTTTGAGGCAGCTCCATACTGTCTTCCATAGTGGTCTAACCAGTTTTCATGCCCACCAGCAGTGAATAAGGGTTCCTTTTTCTCCACAACCTCATCGACACCTGTTATTACGTTAAGAAATAATTTTTAAAATCATTTTTATAACATACCCCCTTTGTGTATAATGTTCTCAGCAGTAAGTTTTTGATGGTGAAATCAGCCCTCTGTAGGTAAAGTGACCTGTATGACCCTATAGACTTGGACTGTTTAACGATTGTGAATGTGGTACTAGTCTTCTCAGCCATGTCTCTCTCGCTGCTCTCCCCCTGTTTCCTGCCCACTAATTGTTTCAGTTCAATTCTCTGCTGCTTCCTGTTTTCCCTGTAGAGTGTATTTCCGTAGCTTTAACTATCGATTCACTGTAGTTGGGTCCCTTATCTACATCTCCAGTATTGTCCTCGGTTCTAAATGCTATTTCTGTATTTCCTATTGACTTTCTTTTTTATTGTCCGACTAGCACTTCAGATAACTGTATTTCAAACTAAACATTTTTCCCCCGAAGTCACCCACCCCTCCTTCTGTCATCGACACCATCCTCATAGCCACCTGCGCCCACATCCTTGCAGCCATATCTGCTTCCTCTTCTCTTGCTCTGTTCCCTGTATACAGTTCCCAGTCCCTATGGCTCTTTCCTTTTCTACATTTTGCCAGTATATTGGTATGAAAATTTTCCAGCATACAGACACATTGCTAGGACTGTACAGTGAACGCATATGTGTCCACCACTGAGGTGTTACAACGAACACTTTGCTGTATTTGCTTTTCCACATAGCTGTCTGCCATCTATCCTCTTTCTCTCCGTGCCTTTTCTCTTACATCTGTCTCTCCATTCCTCTGATCACCACACACTTGCATTACCCTTAGACTTACCTTCTTCAGTTACTTCTCCAATACATCCCTAATGCCAGTGGCCACCAAGGTGTCGGTGTTCAAACTACCTTTTGGTGGACAGGGAAAAAGCGCTAGAACTTATTTTCCATAATGTTTCTTTTAGGAAAAAAGTAAATTAAAGCTTCTCTACTACTTTAGAGACAGATTGGCAATCCTACACGTGATTCTATGTGATTATCACAGACCCACCCAGCGTGCCTTACTCTCGTCAGGGGCACCGTGGACTTTTGCAGTTGACTGTGTCCGTTCCGTGGATTTAAAGACCATGGTGCACGGTTTTTAATCCAGACCAAATTGAAAGGTGACTTTAAAATTTTTCTGCAAAAGATAGTACCGATTGAAGATCATACAAATACGTAAGCCCAAGCGAACAGTAAGAACACGGCAGAGCTGATGAGTTTTATGTCACCTTTTCACTTTTTTAAACCTGGTCGTATGGATCGGGTCGGGCACTGTCCACGGTTTCAGGCATCGCTGGGGGTCTTGGTGCCACTCAGACTCAAACTGTTTGCTCTTGGAAAGGGAGCCCTCAGCTCTCTGTCTCCCAGAAATGTCAGTTCACTCATTGGCAAGTCCTCTCCTGTCGGTTTTGAATCTGGCATTTCACTCAGTTCTTTTTTCTTTTTTTTTTTTTTCTTACAGAACTTCCTTATGGCTGGGAAAAGATAGAGGACCCTCAGTATGGGACATACTATGTCGAGTAAGTCTGTTCCCTCCGTTCATATCCTCCCAACTGTGCTTCCTCCGAGATTATGCAGCCTTAGGGCATCCGCGGTGCAGACCCCATGCCCCTCGTCAGCTCGCAGGGTTTTCCGGGAGGGGAGGCGGGGAGAGGGCCTGAGCCTCACTCACCGATGCTGGGCTTCCTGGAGTTGGCTCTGGAGGGAATCGAGAGGGAAGGAGTTGGCTCTGAGTCTTACAAGTAAGTATAGAATTCACCCCAACTCAGTAGACCCTTCGAGAAGTCCCGCCTCGACCCTCCAGACCTCCACCCTCCGAAACCTTTGTTTCGGAGCCCATGCTCTCCTATCAGCTTCAGCTCTCGGTCGAATTTACCCCAACTTCTCTTAGTCTATTGGGAATCGAGAGGGAAGCTGCCGGATGATGAGTAGTTATGGGTGCGACTGCAGCCTCCACCGAGAGAGGTGGACAGCAGGCTGTGGGGTGGGGGCGCGGGACGGGTGAACACTGAGGCCTTTCTACTAGCACGGACGCTGTAGGGTCCGAGAACAGTGGGGAACTGTAATGTAAGGGCAGCATGTTCCATGTGACCCAGAGCGCTGAAGTGTCTGATTAAAAGTGTCCTCTTTTACGGAATGAACCACGGAAAATGTAGTAAGGGATTTTTTTTGAGGGGGGGTATGGTGAGGGGGGAGATGAATGAAAGTTGCTCCTTACACAGCTGTTTTGGTTAAATTTAAACACATATGTTGGCGGGCATTCCAAGCCCCTGCCTTTGTTAGCCTGAGAAATTAAGATGGCATCAACATCTAATTTTTCTCTCCGTTCTCCCTTTATCAAATTGTTGTTATGACCATTGGGGCTGCTTTCCTTCCAAATGCTCTCGATAAAATTCTGACCTCGGGCGTCTAGTGCCAGGCAAACAGCTGCATGAGAAATGCTACTGTTTCCCGGGAAACGGAAGCCTGAACCTGCTGCCTGGGCAGTGAAGGCGAAGTGACATTATTACCTGCAAAAGCAGCAAACCTGAGACCCTTCTAGCTCTATGACGGCTTATTAATTTTTTATTACTTGTTGGCAAAAACAAATGCCACTTCCTGGTATTTGTCCTGAAAGTAAGTACCTCTGACTCCAGTTGTACTAGTAACTCTAGTGTTTATTCCTGTGTGTGTGTGTGTGTGTGTGTGTGGATTGTCCTCAAGTCACTGGTCAGGGAAGTTTGGGGAAATCCTTAAAAATGTAACTTGTACCCAAAGGAAGTGACTAGCTTGACGCTTAGGTCTCTAACTTCTCAACGTCAGTATTTTGGCTCCTTTGCAAGGCTGTGCTAATTGTATGTCCCTTGTGCGATTTAATGTCTTGCTGCTACTGTGATGTGAAAAGTATACAGCAGCTCTTTGGTTATGTTTCTCTAAAGCATATGTAGTGAAAATAAAGAAACAATTATTTTTTAAGTCCAGGGCGTATTTGAAGGCCAACCAGAAAGGTCTCGTGAGATTTTCCCCCCCGGTAGCTTAGTCTGTTGGGATTGGTGGGCACAGGCCGGAGGTTTCTGAGATAATGGTCCTCAGGCTCTTATCGTCCATCCCAAACGCATTCGAACCCGTGGTCGGGAGGTGAAAGCCCTTTGCCTGTTAGAAACCCTTGGGCCCGAGGGTGCAGGCGTCACTAAGGCTGTAATGTTGAAGCAACTTCAGGACAGACCCTGGAGCGACCCGCCCCGGTGGCCGCGGAGGTCCGGGTCAGAGCAGCACGGCAGGATTGGCTGTGGCTGTTCCCAGAACCGGCTCGTTTCACAGGAGGGTGATGGATTGGATGAAGGCAGAGCAGGCTGTGCTCGAGAGGCACGTCCCCGTGGAGCCCGCGGAGCTGTGGAATGTGGCTGGGTTCCCAGATGAGTGAGGTTGGAATCTGGACCGCAGGCCTCGCAGTCATCCGCGGCGAGTTTGCTGATGGAGATAAAAAGCTGTTACTTGAATGGCTACTCTCTGGCTCGCTCCGTTTGTCAAACCAGATGGCACGGAGATCGCTCTTGGCAGGAGCCTCGCCGTAGTAGCACCAACTGCGGTGGCAGTGTTTCTGTGTCGGTATTTAGTTCATTGTACGAGATTCGGAAACGGATTAATCTATTTCTGAAAATGAAATTGTTCCAAAAATGTGACGGCAGGCCTTCCCAAAGAATGCCTGTATGTATTAGGAATGATGTTTTCTTATTGTTTCGCATCAAATGCTTCAGTGCACCTCGGCGACAAAGTCCAAATAGACGTCTGCTCTAATATCTCAGGTTCTTCCTAAAAGAATAATGGTTTTGTTGGCTGAGATGAATTTTAAAAATCCACATAGCATACATGGACCTTTAGTGCAGATGAGATTCCGAATTATATGTAATATATCTGATCATGCTTCTTTGCTACCCTTGTTTAATTTTTCTGATAATCTTCCATCTCCTCTCTTACTTCACAGCTAGTTCTGTGGAAAACAAAATCTGTTCCATTTAGCAATAGTGTGGATTACATAGTAACTGAATGAAAAGGAGAGTGTTTTTACTTTTTTGTTTTGTTTTTGGGTGGCATTGATCTAGGTACCTATGGTGACAGGTGCAGTTACTCCCTTCACGACAATCTTAGATTCTTCTGTCAGAGAATTTTCAGGGTTCCTCATTTGCATACTTCCGGTCTCTTCTCCCACTCATTGCAAAGAGGACAAATACAAATGACTACTTTTATGTTCTAATGCCTGGGCTGAAAGTCATTCTAGCCCTAGATGGCATTGGGGGTGAGCCAAGGTCCTTGCTAAACAAGTTTATTCCTTTTTTTTTTAAGGGTCAGTTTCTGGTTGTTTTATTTTTTCAAGAATACGAAAATGTCAGTACTTAATAAATAAGTGTAAAAATAGTACCTCGCCTAACACCAGGAGTCTTCATTTTCTCAGAGGGTTGCAGGTAGCTCAGCTGATAAGGCGCCCCTCGTGGTAAGAGGCAGAAACATGCTTGAGTTTTAGTGACATCAGAACCCAAAGAGTGTCTGTCACGCAGAACTTGCCTCCGTTAGAGCTCCGAGACGAAGTAGCGCATCTTGTCTCGGCGTTAACACTGCACTTGACACAGAGACACAGAGGCCTAGCCGCTCCCCCGCCTCCACCTTTCATGTCCACACGTGGCCAAGTAATCATCCAAGTGCGTGACTCTTTTTGTGCAGATTCTATAAACCTCAGCCCCTCTAAAGGCAATCATAATGTGAAATTCTGTTGACGTGATGTTTAATTGTTGGTGTTCACTAACGCCACTTTTTTAAAAACGGGTTTCACTGGATGATGCGTATCATCTGGCTGAAATAGATCTGTGCTTCGGAAGGGCTCGAATGTCATTCCCGTCTGTCGCTTCTGTATTAGACCCGTTGGTGCTCCTAAGCACCTGGGCAGTGGTTGCATTTTACCACGACCTGGTAACCAGTGCCCTGTCCCTCTGTGCTGCTTCCCGACTCCTGTTGGCTGATCGCTCACCCTGTTCGTCTCCCTCTGCTCTGCTCTTCGCTGTCGACTTGTACGCTTTCCGGGAGTCCACTGTGAATGTCCCCAATTCAGCAAGGCCAGTTACACTTGCGTGGTATTTACATAATCCATTTAATCATTTTATAATGATGTAAGCATTTAAGCGTGGAAGAGTTGTTCTGTGCTATCATTTGGTAAAAGCAAACCTCTTTCTTAGTTGCTGCTACGTCGATGCAGGTGAGGCCGTGGAAAAGTCGGTACATTTCTAGAAGGCTCTGTACTTGGATTTCTTCAGAAGTGTCTTTACAGCTGCTTCAGTTTAGAGAAATGTAAAACCCTCCTGCTATTTAAAAAATTAATCCATTACCAGACAGCTCTGATTGCATCGGTATGAGGGCTTCTCCTGCGGTTTGAAGCTGCCGTTGGCTATTTGGGGTACGTTGATGAAGAAGCTGAGCGCCTGCCTCCACAGCTTGGACTGCTAGGCACCTTCTCCAACTTTTCTTTGTTACGAAAGCCCTCCTGCTGTGGCCTGTCATCTCCTGTGTGTCCCATGCCTGAAGGGACCCATTTGTCCCTTACGCCATGGTGACAGAATGGCCTGATAGTCTGTTTTAAAATAATGTAACTCGCCCTAACCGGTTTGGCTCAGCGGATAGAGCGTCGGCCTGCAGACTGAAGGGTCCCGGGTTCGATTCTGGTCAAGGGCATGTATCTTGGTTGCGGGCACATCCCCAGTAGGGGGTGTGCAGGAGGCATCTGATCAATGTTTCTCTCTCATCGATGTTTCTAACTCTCTATCCCTCTCCCTTCCTCTCTGTAAAAAAAATCAATAAAATATATTAAAAATAAAATAAAATAATGTAACTCTTCCATCTTAAACTGAAATGCCTGTTTTCTTTTCTCCATTAACAGCCACCTTAACCAGAAAACCCAGTTTGAGAACCCAGTGGAGGAAGCCAAGAGGAAAAAGCA
Source organism: Myotis yumanensis (assembly GCF_028538775.1). Lineage (NCBI taxonomy): Eukaryota > Metazoa > Chordata > Mammalia > Chiroptera > Vespertilionidae > Myotis > Myotis yumanensis. Next base: position 7,803,008 of record NW_027223768.1, read on the forward strand.
GTCAGGGCAGGCTGATACGGGGCCTTCCAAACCAGGTAGGGGTCTTTCCTGACCGTGACATTCACATACGGAACGAACGGAAAGCGACTGAGCCTTTCCTTGTTGGGGCTCTCACATTCTACAGAGAACATCTAACTTTTGTTGCTGTAAAAACAGGACTCATCGTAATAAAGCAGCAGAGGTTTTGAGGCCACTGAGAGTTTCTCATGCTGCTTATACAGAAAGTGTGAAATTGTTGGGAGCCGGGACTGAAGCCTTTGCTATGGGTTTGAGGCTCTGATGTGAAGATCGAATTGTTTCGTAGTAAAGTTTAAGGCCAGGGCAGTGTCAGATCTCTCATTCATTGTGTCTCCCAAGCTAATTGCTTAGGTCTGATACCAGAACCTATTCAGGATCCCTCATTAACTGATATGAACAAATACTAAAGAAAGTCACCATATTACCTGCCTCTCAAATGGGAAGGTGTTAATAATACTAGGGTCATGTGGGGAACATTTTGAAACAATAGATCCTGAGAATTTGGGGAGCCTCGCCCATGCGTACTTTGAAAACGCTGCCCAGAAATTTCTCACATTCTATTCACCCCTCCCCATCTCTCCCTTCCTCCCTCTGTCATTAGTAGCCCTATGAACGGCCTTTGTGGTCATGCTGTGAGGTTGAGCAGCTCCCCACCTCGGTTGCCCATGAGAGAAACATTCTTTCTTACAGCTGCTCCTAGTTCCCCGCTTAAGTTTTCATTTGATTTAGCCAAATATTTTTAGTATAACCAATATTTTTGAGCACCTACCATTTGCCCAGTGCTTTGCTAGACGTATGGTATTCAAAACCGATTGGGGGCGGGGAAGGGAGGGGAGCGATTAGGGGTAAGACCGGTCTTGCCCTCAAGAGCTCACAGCGGTGCGTACCAAGTGGAGTGGACGCAGAGTGCGCGTCCCTGACTTTCAGGAGCTTAATACTGAGCTGTCCCTCCCACTTTGACTCCAGATAAGGGAGTCTTTGGTGTGAGAGGAAATAAGTACAAACAAGGAGGAAAAGCAGGTGCGTTTACCTTTCAAATAACATGGAAGAACCTTAGAAAAGAGGAATGACTCTTTTATTTTTCAGTGATTCAGTTTATGAATTTAAATTCTAACTGTTCTATTACATTAGAGTCCCTCTAATTTTTTCTTTCTCTGTGGGTCGTTATATTTAAATTATATAGACGACCTTGAATATTGCCTTCAAGGGCCCTGTTCATTGTAGGGATTTTTGTTCTCAGACCCATTTCTCGCCCTAACCGGTTTGGCTCAGTGGTTAGAGCGTCAGCCTGCGGACTGAAGGGTCCAGGTTCAATCCCGGTCGAGGGCATGTACCTTAGTTGCGGGCACATCCCCAGTAGGAGGTGTGCAGGAAGCAGCTGATCGATGTTTCTCTCTCATCGATGTTTCCAACTCTCTATCCCTCTCCCTTCCTCTCTGTAAAAAAATCAATAAAATATATTTTAAAAAAAAACAAAAACCATTTCTCATTTTCGCACAGACACAGAAAAGTCCCACTTCACGCGGGATCCGTCCCAGCTTAAAGGCATCCTGGTCCGGGCATCATTGAAAAAAAGCACGATGGGCTTCGGTTTTACCATCATCGGAGGAGACAGGCCTGACGAGTTCCTGCAAGTGAAGAATGTGCTGAAAGACGGCCCTGCCGCTCAGGACGGGAAAATTGCACCAGGTGAGCAATTTAATAAACAAGTAAGTGTGTGTGTCCTGGATATTATACACCATCGCCATTCGCCTGTGCGGCAGCGGCCCAGGCTCAAGCATTTTTAAATTTCTGTAGCAAAAATGTACGAGTAAGCCCTGGTTCAGTTGGTTGGGCATCGTCCCACGCACAGAAAGGTTGCTAGTTCTATTCCCCGCCAGGGCACATGCCCAAGTAGTAGGCTCGATCCAAGGTAGGAGGTGTGCAGGAGACACCCCGAATGTTTGCTCTCACATTGATGTTTCTCTCTCTCTCTTTCCCACTGCCTTTCCCTCCCTCTAAAATAATAATAATAATAATAATAATAATAAAACTAAATATTTTTAAATTGTATGAATAAGTAGATAATTCTATAAAAAACATCAATATTATTATATATAATTTTATATAGAGAACTAAATAATACAACTGAAGACTTCTGTGTTAAAATAATTTATCCTTTAAGTGCATACTAGTTTTACTTTTTTTTATTTTATTGATTTGAGAGGGGGAGAGAAAGAGAGAGAGAGAGAGAGAGAGAGACATCAATCTGTTGTTCCAACCATTAATGCATTCAGTGGTTGATTCTTGTATGTGCCCTGACAGGGATCTACCCCCAACCTAAGGACAGCACTCTAACCAACGGAGCGACCTGGCCCAGCCAAAGTGCATACGAGCTTTGAGGGAGGGCCATCTTTGCAAATAACTGGAAACTTAGAGGAAATGCATTAATTTTTTAATAGTTTGTATAATTTTGAAATAACCCTTTGGCTGGACTAAGCTAAAGACTTATGAACCATCTCAGAAATCTTGAGTGTTTGGATTTCTTCGATTATGTGGGGTATTTTTGGAGCTACCTAACATTGACCTATAACCTGTTTTGAAAAATGATCCATGGTGATGTTTATAGTGACGCCGCACAAATGGTTATGTTCCGAGTTTTCTCCCAGGTTGTCTTGTTTGCTTGTTTGCTTGGTCTCACTGGTCGGGAATAAAGCTGAGCAGCTCTGTGAAAAATGAGAGACGTGGATATTGCCATTGCTACAGAGCTGCATGAATTTGTGTTTAATAGCTTTTCTAACTTCTTCATTTCTAGAAAGTTTTCTGTGGCTGACAGTGTCTGTGGCAGAGGGGATTCAGGACTAGTTACAGACTATGAGGGAGGCTCAAACACATTTTTCCAGAAGGGTTTAGTATCCCACTGAGTTCGCTTCCCATACTGTTGACTTGACTTTTCTAATCCTCTGTTAGTTCACACACCATGTAGGCCGCACATGGACAGCTCCCGCCGCCATAGTACTTTTCATGGTGGATGTTAGGATATGGGATCTCTCAAATTATTCCTTCCCATTTAGGTGATAGAGACTCAAAACATGAAACTTAAAATAACCAAAAGTTGTATTTGTAAAGAAAATTATTTTTAGCTCTCCTCTGTTACTTTATAAAATAAACTCTAGAGATTAAAATGAATAATAAGGGGTTTTTTTTAGTTCTCAATTTTGACTTTTTGAACATTTTGTCCATGAAGTGGACATTGTATATGCTGTTGGGATTTCATAATATTCAGATTTGTCTACATTTATCTAACTTGCACAGCAATATAATACTTCCATGAAAATTCTGGGATTTTAACTAGGGGAGGAAAAGTCAAAACTTTGTTTCTAATTAGTCTAATTTCTGTATCTTCTTAGATTATGGGCAAATTTCCACAGACTAATGTTTTTTAATACCATTCATGTCGATTTTTTTAAAAAATATGTTTTCATTGATTTCAGAGAGAGGAAGGGAGAGAGAGAGAGAGAGAGAGAGAGAGAGAGAGAGAGAGAATGAATATCATTGATTGGCTGCCTCCTGCACGCCCCTGACCTGGGATGGAGCCCACAATCCATGCAGGAGCCTGATCAGGAGTCAACCTTTCAGTGCCTGGGCAACACCCAACCAACTGAGCCACACTGGCCAAGGCTGGTCATAACCTTTTAAATAGTCATATTCAAAAAAATAAAAGCAGCAAACGGATAAGACAACAGAACACATGTTTTAAAACTTAAGGTTGCATTAAAAACACACAGCTGATGAATGTCAAGTGGCAGTGGCCGTAATAATGTAAAATCAGGGAAGCAAAACCAACTTCAGGATGAATTTAGCTGACTTTTCAGTGTTTTAATATGTTCTCTGCTTCTGTGGACTGTTTTTGTGGCTTGCTTCTCCTTGTGAAATCAGAATGACAGCAAATTGAAACTCTAGAAAAATAAAAAATGCTAAAATACATTCATAACAACATTAGTCTAATCTTTCGCCCCACATTATGAATTTTAATGACATCTTAATGGCTTCTTAAAAGTCGAGAAACAAGGCAGTGTTTAAAGATGACCCGTTGGTACAAGTAGTCGGTGGAGTCCTTGCTCTCCCCGTCTGTGCACCGAACACCCAGTACAGCGCACGGAGCTTGTGTGGCCACGTGGGTGGGGCTCGGAGGACATGCTAACAATGACAGTATGAATTTGCAGTTATTCTCAGCATGCTTCCCTTGAGTGTGAGGTCATAAGCCTTTGCTGCAAAGATAATGAAGATTTATACATTTGTCTCCCCCAACAATAAAAACAAACTTATTTGGTGGTTGCAGTATTTCTAACACGATTATCTTCTACCAGGCGATGTTATTGTCGACATCAATGGCAGCTGCGTCCTGGGCCACACCCACGCAGATGTGGTCCAGATGTTTCAGCTGGTGCCCGTCAGTCAGTACGTCAACCTCACCTTGTGTCGCGGTTACCCGCTCCCGGACGACAACGAAGACCCTGCCGTGGACATGGTCGCTGCTACTCCCGTCATCAATGGACAGTCACTGACCAAGGGCGAGAACACTCAGGATTTTAAGTCGGGGGCGATGGCTCTGGACCAGAATGGAAAACCGGGACAGGTCCTGGTCGGTGACCGTCTCAACGGGCCGTCGGACGCGAGCGAGCAGCGAGCGTCCGTGGCCTCCTCGGCCAGCTCCCAACCCGAACTCGTGACTGTCCCTCTGATGAAGGGCCCTAAGGGCTTTGGGTTTGCGATTGCTGACAGCCCCACGGGACAGAAGGTGAAGATGATCCTGGACAGTCAGTGGTGCCCGGGCCTCCAGAAGGGGGACGTCATTAAGGAAATCTACCACCAGAACGTGCAGAACTTGACGCACCTCCAGGTGGTGGAGGTGCTGAAGCAGTTCCCAGTGGGCGCGGACGTGCCCCTGCTCATCCTGCGAGGAGGTGAGTGAAGCGCAGCCGCCGACGGTCGCTGCTCGCGCATGCTCATCTGTTGCTTGTCCTTCCTGCAGCGCAGAAGGTCTTCTCCCAGCAGACTCAGCTGGCCCTTCGTGGGCATGTTCCGGAAGGTTCTGTCTGACTGCTTCCGTAAGCAGTACCCTTTGCAGCAGATTCTTTAGTTTTAACGATTTCCCTCCTATCCATGCTGGATTCCCTTCCCTCTCTATTCGTTTAAAACTCTGATTTATGGCCTTAATGATAGAGAGCCACGCCGTGAAGTAGATCCTCTTCCTTTCGTTTTCTCTGTGAATGACAATGGGAGAAATTGACTCTCTCCACCCCTGGTGCTCGGCCCGGACCTCTGTGACGTGCAGGGATGCTGGAGCGGCCGGCTCGCGGGGACCGAGCGGAGGGTCAGACAGTGTGCTCATCTGTTCTGCAGGAACAGTCACGATAGCTTGCTTCCACCTTAAGCTTTAGTCTCTATCCTTAAAGGTTCATTAAACCCCACAGTGCTCACGTGAGAGAAATAAAGTTTTTATTTTCCGAGGTCCTCAGCCGACAGGAACTGCTCCGGGCCATTATACATCCCGTTCCCATGTTAACGGGCTTCCTTAAATCCACACCGGAGCGTGGCTGGTGCTCGGAAGAATAAAATCTGGCCTCCACTCTTCTCTCTCTGGCTTTTAGTTTTCATTTTTGAGGCACATGAGAAGTGTCACTGCATTGGGGCGTTTCCCCCCCCTTATTCTCATTTCTTGAACGAATTTGTTTCTTCCTCGGGGGGTGAGGCAGAAGGTGCTGAGGGTGCGGGAGAGCCTCTCTGCTGGGGCTGGAGGGTCCCCGGTCTCGGCGGACGTGGCGGACCAGCGTCGGGCGCAGTCGGGACGCCCTTTCCTGCCTTGCTCCCCGCTGGCCGTGCGGTGTAGGGAAGTTGTGCTACCCTCTCTGAACTTGGTTACCTCATCTGTAAAACGGTCGTAGCATTTGTGCCTCAGGATTGTCACAGAGATGAAATGAGGTCATCTGTGTGCGAGGCCTGGCACGCAGGAGGTGCCAGACAGAACCGCCCAGCCCACACCGTCGCAGCCAGATCATCCTGCACGTTAACTGCATTTGTGACCTGGAAATGCTTCCTGTTTTTAAAACTCGGCTTGTGTGTTTGTTTGTTTTTAAGGTCCTCCTTCACCCACGAAAACTGCCAAAACGGTGAGTACACAGGGGCCCTCGAACGCTCCTTCCCAGCACACAGCCCACCGCCCCTCTGCAAGGACCGCCCCCTGGGGGTGCCTGCGGGACGGGAGAAGTCGGGGTCACCCTCCCCGGGCTGTGTCAGACACTCGGGGAAGTCGGGGAGTCAGAAGAAGGCCCGCAGAGGAGCGCGGTGCTCTCGGGGTTCAGTGTGTGTGTGGAGGGACACGAGAGGCCCGGACAACAGTGCCTGCCCCCAGCAGTGCAGCGTGGGCACAGTGCCTGCTCAGGGCCCTGCTCTGCCCGGAGAGGAGCTCACGGAGGGCCGTGGACACTCCCCTCCTCTCCCTGTGCCCAGAGGGAAGACGTGGCTGCCTCGCCCAGTCTCATGGGGCTGTAAACGCCACATGCAGGTGACCTCGAGTGGAGGACTGAGCCAGACTCTCTAGAGAATTGTGGTCCCCTGTGCTCAGGCCGCTTGTCAAAGGGACAGGCTGTCAGCCTGAAACAGCGTTTCCTCAGCATCCCCCTGGGTCGCCGAGGAGCCGCCTGAAGGACCGTGTAGGGAACGAGACCTAAACAGGGAGGCACCAAATAATGCCGCAGACACCGTGTCAGGCGCACCGTGTGGCCGCTCACTTCAGCGCGAGTGTGGCCGCCGTGGTGTGGCTGCGATGGTGTGGTGTGGACGCACAGACACTTCACTGTGAATCTGCATCCGTTTTCGTTCGCTTGCGTTGGAGTCTGTCCTCTCACGAGGGAGAGGTGGTCGTGCTGAACTGTAAACCAGGGGCTGTTAAAGGACAGCCCATCGGAGGTGAAAGGGATGGGTCTTCCCTCACCCACCTGTGGGGTCCTCGGCAAAGCTGCTGTTCTGCGGATCAAAAGGAAAGGAACTCTGCCCTTTTATAGAGACTCTACCACTCAGGCCGGTGTGCTCGGAATTCGTTTTTTCCTGTTCAGTTAAAATTGCACTGTCGTTTCCTGCGTTCCTCTGGTTCCTCCAGGAATCATTGGTCACCTCTGTGCTTCTGTCTCTGCTTCATAATGGATGCTGGTGCAGCACGGTGACCCCAACGCTTCAGAACTGAAGGAGGTCTCCGATGACCCCACTGCTCGGACAGAATCCCAGGGCGCCTGGGGTGGGGGATGGGGTGGGGCGGGGGGGTGGGGGGGGGTGGGGCGGGGGGAGGGCTGTCCGCACCTCCCCCCCATCTGCCTGGTCCGGGTCAGCGAAGGGTCCCTCACCTTGCAGGGCAGGCCCCGCACTGCCCCCTGACAGACGGTGCCCCTGCAGCCCGCCAGGGTGGATTATTTCGTCTCCCGCCCCCTCCTCACAGTAATTCAGGACACACTGTTCTCAGAACCATACTTATTTCTTAGGCTGCTCATGGGGCTTCATTTTTAGGATGCTATTAAAGAGCTCATTTCGCTTGGCTATTATTTAGCGCAAGTTCCATCTGAATGGGGGAGCGTGGAACTGTCCTCCTCCAGTTCCCCCGCCTGCCGGCCTGGCAGGGGCGCGTCTCTGCTTCCGACACTTGAATCCGCCTCGGAGGTTCCCACTGAGCCGTCTTCCCCGCGGAGTTAGTTAGCACTTCCTGTCCAGTCGCGTAGAAAGAATATCATCCTCAACATCGTCCCTGGGCACTGGGTCCAGTGAGTGGGGAGGGGAGTTTCTCGAGAATTTTCTGTCTCCCTCCTGCTTCCCTTGGACGTGCTGCTAGCGCTGCCTCCGGCCTCCCTTCCTCTCCAGGCAGCGTGTGTGTGGGTGCAGGACAGGGCAGGAGGGCTCAGCCAGGCTACCGAAGGCCTCGCTGTTGGCATCCCTGCGAGCCTTTTCTAATGGTAGTGAACTGTGTCGACCGGCCCCTCGACAACCACCGTCAGTTGACATACCCGGTTCAGACAACCGTTTTATGAGTTCATCAGCCATCTGGCTGCTTAGAATACTAAGTAAAGCCCTCCTCCATTTCAGAAAACGGATAAAAAGGAACATTCGGGAAGCTCGGAGGCCGTGAATGAGCCCCTGCCGCAGCCTCTGCCTTTCCCACCCAGCATCGTCCGGTCCGGGTCCCCCAAGCTGGACCCCTCGGAGGTCTACCTGAAGTCCAAGACTTTATATGAAGATAAACGTAAGTAGTTGTGGGATGTCTCAGGAGAGCGTGCGACAGAATCAATGTGAATTTTTTTTAAAAAACTGGGACCTACCATCTTTCAAAACCATGTCGAAAAGTCACTTCTTCATTCCATCCTAATAGGGCTCTGGGTTTCTTCCATTCACATTCAACATGCATTCATTCGTTCATTTTCTTTTTCAAAACCACATAGTAAGTGCCTACTCTCTACCCAACATCAAAGTAATGGGAATACAGAGATAAATAAATAGGTTACAAAGGCCCTGCACCCGAAAAGATGGCGCCGCTCTGAGCGCTGGAGTCGGTCAGAGGCATGAGGGGAGCCGGCGATGGTTTGACTGTAGGGATGATGCTTCTGGACTGTGTCTTAGAAAGACGTTGCGGCAGGGGTGTGGGGGGTGATGACGCAGAGGGTGTGCCATCTGAGGAGGAACCCAGGAGCACGCCCTGCGGAGTCCCGCTGAGAGATGAGGGGGAGAGCGTAAGGCAGGAATTCAGGTCCACCCTCGTTTACTTCCTAATGCTAACCTCTTCCAAAGCAAAATTGCAAATTGAAGTAGGTTTGCTTTCTTAATGTATTTGTTTTTAGGAAAAAGGTCTAAATCTACCTTGGAAGAGATGTACGTAGATGGAAATGTTATAATTAATTTCATACTTATTTCACCAATGGTAGATGTTCACGGTGATTGTGCCAGGCCATATTCAAGGAAGAGGAAAACCAGGCATAAGCACCGCGAAGCAGTAATTTAAATGAGTGTGACTATGGAGAATCCCTTTCTTCAGATCCCACTCATGGCCTGACCCAGTCTTACACTTGATAGGAACTAGTCAGCCCCTTTGGGCCTCACCCACACAATAGATGAGTTGGGCTCATGAGGCCTCTTATCTCTAAAGTTCTAGGATTCTGAGAGCAAGTATTTCTCAGAAGAGATCGCTTCTAAGGAACATTGTCAGGAATGACTCTATACGGTAGCTCACTTTTGAAAGCACTACTCCCTGACATGTCTCTCTTTTCCCTTCCTGGCAAATGCTTCCTACGTACAAGTAACAGTCATGCTTTCGCAGAGATAAAGTTTTAGTCATGCAGTCGCTGTTCCTGACTTACTATTCGGATGATTACCCGCTGTGGGGTTAAGAGCCAGACCGTGGAAACCAAGCTGAGTTTAAACCTCAGCTCTGCCATTTCCCTCCATGTGACGCTGGGCCCTCAGTTTTCCCAGCTAGAAAATGGGGCCAATGATGGTGTTAACCGTTCCGTACTTCTAAAATAATATCATTTTGCAAAATTAGGCTAAGTCAGCAGTTCATGTGGAATGCTTTTCTGAAACCAAAGCATTAGGTCAGGAGCAGAACTAAGACAGTTTACGCACTCTCTTTTTCCAGGCTTTGCCCAAGTGTTAATTTAGGTAATTTACACGATCAAATATCAAACTTAAGTTAGGTAATTTTGAATTTAATATCGTAATGCTGACTTGAAGGCATGACGAGTTAATGGCAGTGTTAGCACTGAGCACATGAATGTGAGGGTAAATCTTTTTTTATATATTTTTTAAATTGATTTCAGAGAGGAAGGGAAAGGGAGAGAGAGATAGAAACCTCAACAATGAGAATCATGGATCGGCTGCCTCCTGCACGCCCCACACTGGGGATCGAGCCCGCAACCCGGGCATGTGCCCTGACTGGGAATCAAACCGTGACCTCTTGGTTCATGGGTGACTGCTCAACCCTGAGCCACACCGGCCAGGCATAAGGGTAAATCTTGATACAAAGTTTTGTTTGGAACTCAAAGCAAAGATTTACAATTGAATTATTATTTTTTTGTGGTGTTTCACTCTTGGGTAAATTTTTGCATCTCAGAACATTCTAAGGATGTAGTTTATTGAACTCTGTAATACTCTCCTACTAAATACTGAACTTAATTTCATTTTACTCCTTTTAACATAAACCACAGTATTTATTTATGTATTTAATATCTTCTGGTTTTCCTTAGCGCCAAACACCAAAGACTTGGATGTTTTTCTCCGGAAACAGGAATCGGGGTTCGGCTTCCGGGTGCTGGGAGGAGACGGCCCTGACCAAGCTGTGAGTGTGAATCCTGGGGACACGGCTGCTCCTGGGACAGCTGTTAAGTGGCAGTTTGGTAGAAGAGGGTGTTTTTGTCATTTTCTGTTTTGTTTGTTGTTGTTATTTTTAAAGATTTTGTTTTCTCTGTCAGTTTCGTTAACATGAGAAGAATTGCATTTCTATTAAGTGGCGTAGTCCCTCCTTAATTTGGTGCAGCTAAAGCTGGAGGTGAAAACTGGATATGTCGGCTATCAGTTAGACAGGAATTAATTTCTCTGTGTGCCTAGGGCTTATTTAAAACCCTGTCCTTCCTTTTGCCTTCATTAAAGAGATCTTAAGGCATTTTCCTTTTCTAAGAAACCTGTAATTCAAAATCCTATTTACCACGGTCACTCTGTCTTCCGTATGTTCCGCCAACAGCTGGCACGAGCCATGAATATTATGTCACCTCATCCGTATTACTCGCCTTATTATTAATGGGTTGACATTTTTATGCTCAGAAATTTGCCATTTCATTTGTTACCTATGAAACCAGAAAGATATAAAATAATTAATGTTTCTGTCCAGAAAGCATGAGGGTTATGTTTTGCAAAGCATTTAAAATCTAGAATTTTATTAATACACGATGCTCGTGTAAAATTAAAGAACAAATGTGGTGGATATCATTTTTAAGTTCTGCCCTTAGTTTGAATGACAAAGAAGTAAGGTGCTGCTTTAGAATTTAAAAATGTATTGAAGTGGGTTTTTTGTCTAAAATCTAGAAAGACTGAATTGTGATGATGCTTGGAAGTTAGGTGAGTAACAATAATCTTTTCAAATGACAGGCTTCCTTCTGTTTCTGAATAGAACGTTTGATTGCTGTCGTATAAATGTGTCCTAGTGAGTCCTATCGGTTACAGTTAATACAGTTTCCCCTATGTAGGCCAGGCATAGGAACCTTCATTATTTCTGATGATATAGTTCTGTTTGAGCCCGGCTGGTGTGGCTCAATGGTTGAGCATCGACAAATGAACCAAGAGGTACCGGTTAGATTCCTGGTCAGGGCACATGCCGGGGCTGCTGACTTGATCCCCACTAGGGGGCGTGCAGGAGGCAGCTAATCAATGTTTCTCTCTCATCATTGATGTTTCTCTCTCCCTTCCTCTTGCTCTAAAATCAACAAAAATATATTTTTTTAAAAAGAGAGAGTTTTGTTGGATTGCTTCCTGTTTTGTTGGCACTCATAGTGGTGACATTTTAAAAATTTATCTCAAACAACTTGGAAGAAACCTTTCTCTTCAATGTCAGGTTTTGGCAGCTCTGAAGTTAGCCCCAGCACTGGGGCCTGCCTAATTATAGGACTTTCCCTGCAGCCAGCGGAATGACCTAGACACGCTCACCTGGAAGCCACTGTACCTTAGCCACTCTGTCCCCTAAAAATAGTCACTGCTTTGAGATTTAGGAACCAGAAATGCTTCTGTTTGATGTACTGAACTTGGACTGATAGCGGTATGTGTCGGCAGCGGCGTGAGAATTATCCAGCTGCTGTGAACAGCGTGTGAGAGATTTTCCTGATGGCGACAGACTTTTGTCTACTCTTGTGGCTGCCCCACAGAATTGGGCTTTTGAGTTGAACGGTTTGGTTTTGTTGCAGTGATGGTGGTGATGGTGGCACTTTTTCAAGTTATTGCGCAACTCGGTGTTGTCTGTCTTCTTCGTGCCCCACCCGAGGGCCCAGAAGGGATGGTGTGGGTACTTACAGGGCCGCTGTGGATGGCGAACCTATGACACGCGTGTCAGAGGTGACACGCGAACTCATTTTTTGGGTTGATTTTTCTTTGTTAAATGGCATTTACATATATAAAATAAATATCAAAAATATAAGTCTTTGTTTTACCCTGGTTGCAAATATCAAAAAATTTCTATGTGTGACACGGCACCAGAGTTAAGTTAGGGTTTTTCAAAATGCTGACACACCGAGCTCAAAAGGTTCGCCATCACTGGTCTACGATGTCGCCTTTCTAAATAGGACCGGCCCAGAGCTGAGCTGCCGTAACCTGTCGGTTTGCACAGCGCTGGGTCGGGAAGCCTTAACCAGTAGTTAAGGGTCTTGGCCGGCTGTCTTGTCAGATCTACATCGGGGCCATCATCCCTCTGGGTGCCGCCGAGAAGGACGGCCGGCTGCGCGCGGCCGACGAGCTGATGTGCATCGACGGGATCCCCGTGAAGGGCAAGTCCCACAAGCAGGTCTTGGACCTCATGACCACGGCTGCTCGCAACGGCCACGTGCTCCTAACCGTCAGGAGGAAGATCTTCTACGGAGGTACTCGCACCCGCTGCATCCGATGAGTTAAAAGGAACAGAGACCCGGCCCCTTTCCCGGGAGGGGGAGGAGGGTTTGCAGGCTCTTTTACATAATCTGTGGAATAGTGTGTGAGACAGCCCATTGGGCGGGACCCAGGACCTCACTGGGGAAGGCCATGGAAGGTCAGAAGGATTCAGAAACAATAATCACACTAAAAAAGAAAAAGGTGGGGGTCCATAATAAAATTAGGTTAATATATTGATGATTTTACCAGGTTAAACCTGCTTTCTGAAAACAAATACAAAGTTATCTAGTCGTACTGAGGCGTCCCACTCGCTGAATATCAAAAGATTTTGGATCCTGATGAAATCCTACATATTCAGAGGACAGAACGCCTCCACTTGAGAAGTTTTGGTATAATGTAATTTAATATTTATTGGGTGCTTACTGTGTCCCAGGCCTATGGATTCTGTCATTTAACCTTTACCACGCTGTGATGTAAATACTGTCATGATCTGGTTTTCCAGTTATTCCCAGAAAGGTTGGGAGACACAGAACTGGCGGGGACTGAAGTGGGTGTTTAATTACAGAGCCCGCCGTCTAGTCTGTGCGCTCAGATACGAATCTCTCTCACATTTTTCTCATCAACAGCTTTGTGAATGTTAGATAGGAATTTTGAGAGGTGAATTCTTGCCACTTACAGTCTTAAAAGGACAGCCCTGTAGTGCGGACGGTGAGCCCCCCGGAGGTGGGGGCACGGACCCCTTCAGTGAGGGGCGCCCACGCGGCACAGCAAGGACGTCCAGTGTCTGCTGATGCGATGGTCTTTGCATTCCCTTTTTTTTCTTTATTGATTAAGGTCTTTGCATTACCCTGAAAGAGCGAGGCGCTGTGTTTCTGATGGCAGCATCCTAAGCAAAGCCCGCCGCGCTTCGGGAAGATGGGGTGTTTAGGGGTGCACACAGATGCCAGTGCACGTCGCCTCCGTGTGGTCCTGGGCTCAGAACAGAACCACACGCAGGGGAACGGCCTGGCCACCCGCCGCTGGCTCGCTCCTGGGCGGCATCGGAGGCAGCGTCAGGCCCACTTGGTATCACTGGAGGCATTTAGCTAATTCATCCTGACCGTGAATTATGCCCTGAAATCCTTCATTTTTTTCATTAGTGATTGGACGTTGGTGGCACTTGGTTGAGATTCAAAAGCAGTCCTAGGATCGTGTCGATTTTGAGCCAAAATAGACAATGTCTTTTGTAGTCATCGATGGTGGTGTGTTGTGGTTGTTAACGGTGGCTTGTATCAATGTATGGCACAACATTTGCCAATTTAAAAAAATCAGTTAGGACTAACTTCTCTTCTTTCTCCAAGGATAAGATCCTTGGAGAGAAAGGGGGACGTTAACTGGCCATTTGCTGGGGACGCCGTGGGCCGACTCTGCCCAGAGAGGTTGCTGTTCTGTGGGCAGCTCGCCACGTGCCTGCGAACTGCTCCTGGCTCCCTCGCCCGGTGCCATCACCAGGAAACTGCGGCCTAAATGCCGCTGCTGTGTGGGAGCGCGGTCCCACCTGTGATGGACGGCACCCTGTCCTGGTGCAGCCGCTGCCCAGGAGTCACGAAGCTCAGCCCGGCTCTCAGGGCCATTGAAAGTTGATCTTAAAGGGAAGCTTACTGTGCCATTTCTCATCATTGGCACTTGTTAAAATCACTGGTCAAGGGTAAAACCTTTCTGGAATTCTAACAGTTTCAAGAACTGTTTTCCTATCAAATTTGACAGAAACTTTGAAAACCCCCTTGGCAGTGAGTCCCATTGTGTATTTCTCCAGGTGTTGACGTTAAGGCTGTTTCAGTCCGCAGGCAGCTGCCGCCCACATCTGCTCTCAGATTATGCCCAGAGCTTGGCGGGCAGCTTTTCTATTCTGTTATTAGGAGCTAATTTTTGTGTGACAAGCTTAAGCACAAAAACGCTTTCGTGCTCAAAAAAATTATGATGTTATTGATCATGTTTATTGTAGAGAAACAGCCTGAGGATGACAGCGCCCAAGCCTTCCTCTCGACACAGAATGGGTCTCCACGCCTGAACCGAGCGGACGCCGCAGCCAGGCCCGCGCCCCCGGAGGCCTATGAGGTCGTCTTGCAGCGGAAGGAGAATGAAGGGTTCGGCTTCGTCATCCTCACCTCCAAAACCAAGCCGCCCCCAGGAGGTGAGGGCCGCTGGGCCTGCCGTCGCCACCTCCGGGTCCAGCTTCCTGAGTCTCCCACTGAGGTTCACGAAACTGACCGGGCATGAGGCTCAGGTGGCTTAGAGACGTTACTCTTTAAGAACGATGAATATTTTCTTGGTTTTCCAATGAGGTGACCTGGCTCAACCTCCTAGTTCATGTGTCATCTCAGACTCCAGGAACGAAGGGTTCGTGGCTCGGTTCACATCGGGATTCTATGGCAGTATGTGGGGGACGGGACCTGACTCCTAGTCAGAGGACAGTGCCGAGTGTTTTCATGTGGCTTTTTTAATTAGGAGAAATCGTGTATGCAGCAGTGAATGCCATGCTAGAAGCAACTGAGAGGAAGCAAAACAGATTAACAGAAAACCCTTGACCCAAATATGTCTTCAGTTGTCCCTTTGTGTTATTTAACAGTAATTGCCATATTTTACCTCTAAAGCGACCTTCTTGTGCATGCTTCATTGAAAGGCAAACATTTTGTCAGAACCTTTGGAAATTAATCTAGATATCCAGAACTGGCGTAACGGAATATGCTCATCTGTGAGGGATGAATGTATTCACTCCCTCACCAGAGAGGAATTACTTCCAGTATGTTCAGGGCTGTTATGATTCACCAAATAGAAAATGTGTCTCATCTTAGTGTTTCTAAGAAATAATTATCTCTAAATGTAATTAGAAAATCCAGATGAATAAGAGAACCGGCAAATGATTCTTTATGTATCATGTTTGTCTGGTAACGTTTTTCTAAGTCAGGCGATAAGCATCTCTGACCACATGACAGATGCCTCTTGTCTTTGCCTGTGGGTTGATTTCTTGGGTCGTGAGATCCTTTCAGACGAGATGGTCACTAAAATCTTAGTGACAAAAGCCAACACTTTTGGGAGCCCAACGAATTTGCAGAAATCTCGCCAAAACGAATGCCCGCGTGTGGAGGAGGAAGCCGGTGACATGATGAGTTATGGCTCTAGTGTCAGGCCACTGCTCACTGCTACTACTTTCCCTTTTCCATAAGCAGTTGCTATGGTAACACTTGGAACTGTCTCTGGTGCTGTGAGGATGATTATGTGGCCTGATTCAAAAACTGAAAGAAAGCAGCTTTTAGGTGCCTTTTATGTTATGTCATTGGAAATCAGGATTTCCAAAAACAACCATTTCAGATCATCGTATTCTAAACCTCAGAGCGTACAATAACCCAGCCTTTCAGATTAACCAAGACAATGAAAGATTATTACTCGGTATGATGGATGCTACGCACTTTTTATATCGAAGCTATTCCTTTTCTCGGACTATAAAATCAGGGGGGAGTCTACCTTCACCATAAAACTGAGCAATATGGAAAAATTTGGTAAAATCAGTTGCATTACTTAAAAAGTAATTTCTTGCTGTTCCGGTGGCTGTGTGCGCCATGGGTCTCTATAAGATAGTGTCAGCGGTGTTGGGCTCTGTGACCTGGCGACCTTGGGTTCAGGCCCTGCTGGGGTCTTGTAACAGTTTCTGATCTGGGCACGTGGTTTCCCCTCTAAGAGCTCCAGGTTCCTCTGTGAGGGGAGGACGGTGGTACCGATTCCTGTCTCGCTTGTGTCTGCGGATTAAAGGAGCTACAGCCCAGAGGCCCGTAGCCTGGACCGGCGCTAGCCGGTAGCCGCTGCCGCCACCGCCATTCTCCTCGGCATTATTTGTGAAATTGTTTGTCACTGTCTCTTGATCTTTTTTTAAAAGAAACTTTGAGAAGTTTATTAATACTTGAGTAATGAGATGGGAAAGAAAGCTCAATTAGAATGTAAGAGCGAGGCAGCAGCTAATGTGCGGCAGGAAATGAGTGTTTGCAGCTCATTAATTATCAGCTTGCATAGTAAATTCGGCTGAGGTTGGCACTGCATCTTACATCAAGTACTTGGGATTTCAGTCGGGTGCAAAGCCAGAAGTGATCATCTCACTGACATGCTCGTTAACGGGCTCACAAGACGCCGAGCTGCGAGCAGCCTCCTAGGACCCCGGCAGCTCCTGGAGACGGAGGGAGGCCGGAGGCCGGAGGCTGGGCCGGGTGAGCGGGACGAGGGGCCCACACGCAGACGGAGCCAGGGCCGCGCACTGGGAGGCAGAAGAGGTTTGGTTTAGGGAAGAGTGCACATCGGAGCACAGGCGGGGCCTGCCTGTCGGAAGAGGCCTTCCTTTATGGGCCTGGCTTTGGTCTAGGTCGGTCTCCAGCTCAGTATGGACTGTTTTTTCCTTCTGACACTTGTCACAGGGAAGTCCCCAGTGGCGCCTCTCACAGCAGTTCTAAAGTCTGCGGCTCCACACGGTGACTCTGTCCGAGGTCGGGGCCCAGGCCCAGCGGCCTCAGTGCGAGATGAGGACTCGGAAGAGACTCCTGTTTCGGATGAAGAGGACTGGCTGGCTCTTGCTTTGCCAGGACGTCAGCGTGTCCGTGTCTGTCTCCCTCATCCGAGACTTTTCAGTGCTGGTTGCAAAGGGTTCCTTTGAGGAGGGGCATTTCCAGCTACTGCCCTCGATTTTCCTAAAATGAGAGGTTTGGAGGGCCCGTCTGTGAGACGGGTTGAGGCCGGAGCTGTGTGGAGGCGGATGAACGGACTTGATGGCAGATGTCTGTAGGCTTTTCTACCAGAGAAGCTACCAGGGCGCAGACTGTGCCTCAGCTGTGTGTGCTCCGAGGGGTGACCTTGAAGTCCGTGTCCTTTCCGGGCCTGTTCAGAAGCTGTCTTCCTCCTGGTCTCCCTGTTGTTCCTAACCGGCTTGGCGGTGTTGCTGTCCGCGCCGAGACGAGGACAATCCAACTGCTTTTACTGTCCCTCGTCCCGGAGGCCCCGTCCTCGAGTCTGAGAGGGAGCCAGGACTCAGGAATTCTGGCTGATGCTTTCCCGAGTCCGAGCCACCCTCTCGGGCCGAGGGGCTGGGCCGTTTTCTTCCCGGGGGATCTAGAGTGAGCGCTACGCCCGAGTAACTCTTTCTGGGAAGGAGAATAGCTGAGGTATCGATTTGGAGAGTCACCAGGGGCCCCGTGCCAGCCCCGTGTCTCTGGTCGGCCACTGGTTGTGCCATTAGCGTTGGCTCCCACCTGGCACAGGACGTGGCCCTTCCTCCTGCCACTTGCCTCTCGACCTTGTTTGTAAGGAAAACAGCATTGTAAGGGCTTGAGATGATTCAGAGCTAAAAGGCACTTGCTTCCCACATCGACTTCCGCGGCTTTCAGATAAGATCTCTCTCTGTGAAACCCTGGGAGGGCCGAGGAACGGCAGCGTCCGTGGGAACGTCAGTCACGGCCAACAGCAACTTCCAGTCCCAGGTGAAGGCCTGTTCAAAGGTCTCCAGCCCTCGCTGGTTTGGCTCAGTGGATAGAGCGTCGGCCTGCGGACTGAAGGGTCCCGGGTTTGATTCCAGTCAAGGGCACATGCCCGGGTTCCGGGCTCGATCCCCAGCAGGGGGCATGCAAGAGCCAGCCGATCAATGATTCTCTCTCATCATTGATGTTTCTATCTCTCCCTCCTTCTCTCTTCCTCTCTGAAATCAAAAATAGATATATTTTTAAAAAGTAAAATATCTCTAATAGGCACCAAATAAGACTCAGAAATACTTAAGCAAGGAGCCCATTACTGTGGGAGTTAAACGTCATCAGAGTGCCACTTAAAAATATTAATTGTCCCTTTTCATGGCAGGCAGCAGTCACAGGCCCAGGAGCCTGCGGGGTCCACGGGCCTCGGGAAGGGAGTCTCGGAGACCCGGGAAGGAATATCCATGTCTAGTACAGATGCCCCATCAGTAACAGGAAAGTGTCCTGATAGTTCGTCGGGAAAGCCTTTAGCCTGTGAGCCGGGCGTTCATATAGAACCGCCCAGGTCTGTGCAAAGGGCGTGGGCCCAGCTTTGTCCGATCAGGGTAGGGTTTAATCCATGGGCCAAATAATGTTAACAGAAAGCGTTAATGTTCTAATTCCACTTCTTAAAATTTCTAACTTTAAGATCTAAAGGCCTGAATACAAGGAATTAATTTTGCTCTAGAACTAAGTATGATTCATTTGAGTGGTCAGTCGTTCCGCTACACTTGGATTTCTAACCAGGAACTTCCGAGTCCTCCCTGGAGTTTGAACTGTGTTTATTCACAAGGTCCCTCGTGGGAGTCAGTGCCCTGCGAGAGACCCGAAGGCTGTCTCATTGTAGCCGTTTCTAAAACAGCCCACGATGCGACAGCCGGAACGGCCAGCGACAGACAAGGGCCAGCACATTGGCAAGCTGTTCTCATCAGTATCAGCGAGGTCAGGCATCTCTCAACAGGATTGTAGGATGACGGTATAAAGACTGGGGGAAGGTTTACGGTGAATGGAAAACAGCAAAGGGCTGCAGCTATGTGAAGAGAATGCATGTGGCCTGGCCAGCATTGCTCAGTGGTTGAGCATCGACCTATGAACCAGGAGGTCATGGTTCAATTCCTAGTCAGGACACATGCCCAGATTTTGGGCTAAAGCCCTAGTAGGGGGCATGCAGGAGGCAGCTGATCAATGATGCTCTCTCGTCATTGATGTTTCTATCTCTCTCCCTCTCAGAAAGCAATAAAAAAAAATTTTTTTTTTTAAAAGTGCATGTGGGCAAGAAGGGGGAAGGTTATAGATACGGAAATAGCAGCATTTAGATAGGAGGCTCACATGTGGTGCTTTTTTGCTGTATTTTTCAAAAATTTTCTTTGATGTGTCAAATTTTTAAATGATGCTGATAAATCTAACACTAACAGATATTTTAAATAATTGAAAACCTGGGGATTTTTTTTCTTACAGTTATTCCTCATAAAATTGGCCGAGTCATAGAAGGAAGCCCAGCTGACCGCTGTGGGAAGCTGAAGGTGGGAGACCACATCTCAGCAGTGAATGGGCAGTCCATCGTCGACCTGTCCCACGACAGCATCGTCCAGCTGATCAAGGACGCCGGCGTCACTGTCACGCTGACGGTCATCGCTGAGGAAGGTAAGGGAGCAGTCAACCTAGATGCCCCGAGGGGCCCAGAGCCTGCAGAAGGCATGGCTCCCTCTAATGTGCCCTGGAGTCTCATTGTTTGCCTTTTCCGTTTTATATATATATATATACTAGAGCAGGGGTCCTCAAACTTCGGCCCGCCGGGTGTTTTTGCTGCTTCTGTGTGCATAGGAATTTGTTCATAGTTTTTTTTTAAACTATAGTCCGGCCCTCCAACGGTCTGAGGGACAGTGAACTGGCTCCCTGTTTAAAAAGTTTGAGGACCCCTGTACTAGAGGCCCGGTGCACAAAATTTGTGCACGGTTAGGGTCCCTAGTGTCTACCGGCCTTCCTTCGTTCTGTGCTGCCCCCTAGTGGTCAGGACACATCATAGCGAGTGACCAAACTCCCAGTCAAACTCCTGAGAGGACACTTTGCATATTAGGCTTTTATAAATATAGATATTTCAGAGAGGAAGGGGGAGGGAGAGAGAGATGGAAACATCAGTGATGAGAGAGAATCATTGATCGGCTGCCTCCTGCATTCCCTACACTGGGGATCGAGCCCACAACCCAGGCATGTGCCCTGTCCAGGAATTGAACCATGACCTGGTTCATAGGTCGACGCTCAACCACTGAGCCATGCTGGCTGGGCAGCCTTTTCCATTTAATGGATTAAAAAGTTTATTATAAAGTGTCAGTAGCTTAAGACAACAGTAGCTCCGGCTAGTGAGTGGTGGCCATTTGTGTGCCAGGGAAGTAAGCAGCCAGCAGCGAGAGAGATTGGTAGACTTTTCTGACCGTGTGTCCTTTTAAATAACAAGTCTTAAGTCTGCTGGAGTGAGGGAAAACCCTCTGAGGAGCTCAGAGTCTCGGAGCCTCGGAGCCTTGGCCTCAGGCCCAGGCCGAGCTGCCTTCGGGGAGGCGGTTTCCTCTGGCAGCCGCCCTGTAAGGGGGGGAAGGGAGTGGGTGGGAATGGCCAGTAAATGGGGCGTGAAGCACACTTAGTGTCTCGATTTGCTTTAAAGCTGCCTTTGGTCAGGAATTCCTACTTGGGAACCATCTTGAACAGCCCCGTTCTGTTCTTTATGAATTACATAGTGCTCATCTCATCTTTCCCGATTGTGTAAAGCCGCTGAGAAGCCTGAAACTGCAGAGCTATGAGGGGTCAGTCTTGCATATTAAGATGTTGTGCACTGCAGTGTGTATGTGTGTCCGTTCCCCCCACGACCTCTAACCCAGTCCGTCTGTTCTGTTGTGGCGGCCCCAGCGCCATGTTTTCATCTAAGGAGTTACCCAAACTTCCTGTCTGCCCTGGGTCCTGGGTGGACACCGCTCGCTGGGGCCCTCCAAGGCCCGGGCGATGGGCTCAGGTTTCAGCCCCATCAGCCTTGCTCAGTCATGGTCTTACTCACTACGCTGTGCCCCTCCCCTCGGTACTTCAATCTCCTACGTTTGATGTTTGGACGGGATAAGACATGAGAGTTTCCGCTTTAGAGCTGTGAGTCTGACCGTCTCTAACGGTCCTGGCCCAGGACTGCCGTCCAGCTCTAGATGCTGCGCTCGGTACCAAAGCTGCCTTCAGGGCAGCCGACCTGGAGCTGCTGCCCAAGATGCGGGAACGGATGTGCCTTTTCCTCGCCTCTTTGCTCTTAGAAAGCTCTGCCTGCGTCTGTTTTCTAAACACTCGTCCACTCGAGGGTGAGCGTGTGCTGGAGTTGTGTCAGGCGAGGTACCTGCTCCGGATGAGGGATGCAGCTGGAGGGGCGTGGGGCTGGCGGACGGGCCTCTGTCCCCCCTCCGCAGACCTGTCCCCTCCTGCAGTGGCTCAGAGGTGGGGGTGAGCTCCGGAACCACAGAGGAACAGGCTAGGAGGCGGTTCCTGGAGCCCGTCCTCGCCGGCAGGACCCGCATGGGTTCCTTTCTGACTCTTCTGTGTGCGGACAATCCACATCAGGGTGGCGGCGGGGAGTGTGTGCAGTAGAATGTGACTCCCGTTCTCCTCCGTAAACATAAACATGACTCAGAGGACACGGGGAGGGCGGCCACGTTCCTCCCCCGACAGCTGAGCAGCTGGCTCGTGTCGGCCACTGAGGCGGGAAGCGGCACCGTGTGGTACCGTCTGGTGCCGGTGGACCCACTCGGCCTCCACATTCTTAGGGACAAATGCTTAGTTCTGTTTTTCCTCCTTTGAACAGAGCATCATGGTCCACCGTCGGGAACAAACTCAGCCAGGCAGAGCCCAGCCCTGCAGCACCGGCCGCTGGGACAGTCACAGGCCAGCCACGCGCCTGGGGACAGGTGAGGCCTCTCCCCTCAGCACCCGCTGCCCCCGCCCCGCCCCGCCGTGATGAGGAGCAGCCGGAGGTCAGCATGAGAACCTGCATCTTCCACCTTCAGGTCCTTCCTGGTCCCGCTCCCTCCATCGCGCCCCACACGCGGGGACTGGAAGGAAGCCACGGCCCCACTGGCTCGGCCCCTCGGGGCCCTGGTTTGGGAGGGAAGCCCCAGCCCCACAAAGACTGCTGTCTCCTAGGCGACCTCAGCAGAGCAGTGTTCATACCTATTTATTTCCTCTTCAGTCGAAACATTGGCCATCACCACTCGGTTACTAGAAACTCGGCGCAGCCCCTCCCGGCATTGGCGCTCAGCAGAGCCGCCTGGTGTGGTGAGGTCGGCTCCCGGGCCGCAGGCTGTCGCTTGGTGCAGTTCCTTTGGTGTGAACTGCCCGGGACCCCTGGCCCTGCGGACGGGACGCTGGCGGAAGGGCCGGTTTCTGCCCGGCATCTCCGTCCAGTGTAGCCTGTCCCCACAGCAGTGTGCCGGGCGGGTGGCCAGGCCCAGCTCTGAAAGGAAATGGGGAAGGTGCCTTTACGTGCAGCCGGTTTTGATTGCTCAGTTCAGAGCGGGCCCTGGCTTCTCTCCCGCAGTGAGACTTACAGACACTCGTGGGCGGACCACAAGCAACTCCCCCAGCCCGACGCGGCCGTGATCTCCACTGTGGGCAGCCGGCACCACCAGGTGAGATGCCCACCCACCCCCCCTCCCCCCGGTTCACACTGGGGTTTTTATTGCAAATCAGATAAATTTGTTCAAGTCAGTCACTCTTGAGGACCTACTGTGTGGTTGGCATTCCGTTTGCTTCCGGAGAGAATGGAGAATGAAAGGAAGGTTTGCCCAGCGGGTGGAGAAATTTGAACCCTGGTTGAGTGCTTAGAGCAGGGTTTGAGTTCCTCAGAGGAGTGGTGGGTTTTGCTCTTTTCAGGAAAATTAGTTAAAATCTACTTAAAGGAAGCACGTCCCCAAATTCTGTTCTCTGATTGACCAGCTAGTAGAGGAGACATGTAACCCCCCCCACATTTCGGCTGCATTTATAAAACTGCGCAGCCCTGGGCCCGCAGCGTCCGCTCCTTCCTGGCGCCGTACAAGTGCTGTAGGGGGTAGGTCCTGTGTCCGTCCCCCCCCCCGCCGTGAGCGAGCGGCCCCTGGAGCCCGTTTCCTCCCTTCCTCCCCTCAGGGCCTGGGCTGCTACCCGGTGGAGCTGGAGCGCGGCCCCCGGGGCTTCGGGTTCAGCCTCCGAGGGGGGAAGGAGTACAACATGGGGCTCTTCATCCTGCGCCTGGCCGAGGACGGGCCCGCCCTCAAGGACGGCCGGATTCACGTGAGTCGGCCTCGCTCTTCACCTCTGCTTTTGGCTCCAGGGAAGTAGTTGCTGAAAGGGTGTGCGGACGGCTCTCGAGTCTAAGCAGCGAGATCTTGCGTCACTCAAACCTGAGGGGCACGTGCCTGCCAGTCCCTCTCTGACCCAGCGCCCGCCCTTCTCTCTGTCCCTCCCTTCCCATCGCGCCAGCATCCTCGGCACCTTGAGTCGTGTCCCTAGTGGGCGCTCCGTAGGTATTTGCGGGAAGAACAGAATGGACGGATAATGCTTCTAGCTCATGAGAGGGTTACTGTTACTGTTTAAGGTTGGTTCCTGGGATCCACTGCTGGTAGGCAGGACCTGGGTTACACGAAGCAGCTAGCAAACAGTGTGACTCACTAAAACGAGAACATGTGAACTTGTAATGGATGGAGAGCTGTTGAGAGTGTCTGTGGGTCTCAGGCTGGTCCTTAAATCTGCTTAAAACGTAGAGAGGAGGAAATGAGGTTCCGGGCAAAGCTAACGAGAAACCGGCCGAAGTGGGAAAAGTTCGCGTTAAGGAATAATGTCCATGTTTAACATGGAACAAAGTCAGAAAGTATAGGATTCGCCATCTCCCAGGCAACACGTTCTCTCTGTGTTAGTGCGAGTCTCACGGCTGTGCGGTGGGTGCCGGCCCCGTACAGAGTTCACCTGAGGCTCAGCGAGCCGGTCCCTCGCCGGTGCCGCAGCCTGTGGCGGCTGCAGAGGGACCAGGCCTGTCCTGCCAGTGCCTTTGGGAGGCCTGTGGGCTCTTGACATGTTATGAGATGATCATGTGAACAACTGTTAGAAATACCATTTTTAGTGGATGTTTTAAAAATTGTGAGATTGCCTTAAAGATAGTGTTTAAGAGAGCCAAATTTTTCTTTATCCCTTCTTCCTTCCGTTCTTATTCTCCATCCCCCACAAATTTTTTTTCAGTAATACAAACCTGAACATGAATTTGTTCTGTTTGCCAAACGACGTGTTCTCATCCCATTTTAAAACTGTAAAGTAACCAAGCTGCACAAGGGTGTCTGCATTTCCCTCTCAAAGGGCTGCGGTCTGCCCCGGGCCCTGCACTGGTCCGTACAAAGCTGAGCTGCCAACATCTTCAAGCCCTGGACCTCTTCCACTTCTCCCCCAGTTTAGCTTAAAGTTAAACAAAAACGACACCTGGTGGCAAATCCGTTCAGTTACAAGTTTTATTATAATTTACTTGTGCTAAAACAATAAGAACTGTGCAGGTCTGGATAGTGCATTTAAGCCAAAGACTGTGCTTAAACTTAATTACAACCTCAGTCATGTTTTCTAAGATGTACCCAGAGCACGCTTCACATACTGTCCGCTCTAATTCTCTTTTCTCTAGCGACCGGCAGGATTATACAGCTAGTGCTAATTTGTCATCTACTTCCTCATGAAAATGTTTCTTCTTCGGTCACTTACAGGAAATCTGGGCTTTTTAAAAATCAATTATCTTGCTTTTAAAGATTTCTTTTCCACTTTGTGTAATCTATTGATCTTGTTTCTGATATCCTCCTCCATTTTTTTCAAAAGTACACAGCAAAACACTTATTCCCCTTCATAGTTTACTTGCAATTTTCACATTGTGCTCTCTACAGTGAACTAATTCACACTCATGCCCTACAGCGGTTCTCACCCTTTCACAGGGGTCGCCTAAGACCATCCTGCATATCAGATATTTACATTACGATTCATAACAGTAGCAACATGACAGTTATGAAATAGCAACGGAAATAATTTTATGGTTGGGTCACAACATGAGGAACTGTATTTAAAGGGCCAGAAGGTTGAGAACCACTGCCTTAGGACTTTTTTGGAAAGCCCGACAATAGGTAACTTCACACTAACATACATTTGTGCTTGGTTTGTAATCATGTTCTATCCCTCTAAGTCCTCCCAACGCCCCCATTTCACAGAGAGGGAGGCGAGACCCCTGTGGGAGGAGGTGGGTGACGGTCGCGGCCTCCCTGATGCTGTTCCTGGGAGCCTAGCAAGCTCGGGCAGCTATTGGAATTGCTTTCGCTAATTTTCCCTTGTTTTGTTCTGAAGCCAACACCCTTTACTTACTTTTCACCTTGAAATGTAGTTTCAAATCTGGAATAAAATCCCTACCATCATCATCTTTAATTAGGCCCTTGGCAGAAGTTAAACTTGTCCGTATTTTTCCTCTAAAAAATAGCAGACATTTCTAGGAAGTAGCAGAGGTACCGAGGCATCTTATTCTAATCCCTAGTCTTCTAGGGCAGCAGCCACCAGCCGGTGGTCCAAAAGGTTGGCGGCCGCTGTTTCAGGGAAATCCTTTTACACCACAGTAATGAAATATGAGCCGGTTATTGGATTTAAATCGGCCTTCACATTAATATATTCTCCAAGGTGAGTTTCAGTCTTAACGTATGAATATTTCATTTGGTTCTTGATTTCAAGATGCCCAGCTCCTGCTTCCTAGTCATGTAAAGCTAGACATTCCTCTTCTGCTGCCACCATCTGCCTGCCCCTCCTCAACGCGAGAGAGCGGGCGGCGCTGTGCACAGGTGAAAGGTCTTACCAGTGGCAGGGGCGCTGGGCCAGGCTGAGCGGCTCTCGAGTCCACGGAGGCGAAGCGGATGACGGTGTGTTGCTCCCTGTCCAGGTCGGGGACCAGATTGTGGAGATCAACGGGGAGCCCACGCAAGGCATCACACACACGCGCGCGATCGAGCTCATCCAGGCCGGCGGGAACAAGGTGCTCTTGCTGCTGAGGCCGGGGACAGGCCTGATTCCTGACCACGGTGAGCGGGGCGCCTGCAGCTGCAGAGCTGAGAGGGTAGGAGGGTCAGCAGGAGGAACATGCACTGGGAGGGGATAGTTACCCGCCCAGTCCCAGCAAAAGCCAGAATCCTCGACAGCTAGTGACATTGCATGGTTTTCATTAGCTATAAATAATATTACAAAAGAGGTGGCTCCAGGCAGGACTTTGCTGGAATGGGATACATGTGAAGCTAATTTCAACAGAAAATGCAGAAATGTGCCCGTAAAGAACAAGGGTGTCAGAGGCGTACGGTTTAAATGTCAGGAAAACCGTCTGAAACCTCTGCAGCTGGCATTTATTCTGCGGCGTCAGGTCCGCTCCTCTGCTGAGCAGTGGGAGCTGCTGCAATGTCAGTGCCTGGGCTGCGTGCCCTGGCCGAGAAGGAGGTGGCCTCGTGCAGGACCTCCCGCGGCCCCTCAGCCTGCGATCCTCCGACACTCACCTTCCGCCACCTGCTTGTAGCCGTGCACCTGGTGATGTCTGTGCTAACTGCGCTGTGATGTGTTCACACAGTCCTAGGCTTTTTCTCTTCCTCCTTCAGGTTTGGCTCCTTCCGGTCTGTGCTCCTACGTGAAACCTGAGCAGCATTAAGGCTTTCAGGGCTTTTCTTGGTCTTTCCTTAAAAAGACTTGGTAAATTTGCATGTCTTGTCAATCACTTCCGTCTTTTATTTTTTTTCTTTTTAGTTAAAAAATGATGCTATGAAATACATCTAATTCTTCTGCTGCACTTTTCCGTTTCCTTTTGACGGCTTAATGAAGAGAACTATTTACAAAGGTCCGGGGACCACAGTGCAGTCTCCTGTCTTAGTGACTTAGCATGTCCTTAGGCTGTAGCCATTGGTTAGAGCTAAATTAATACGCCTCTTGGACCAGGTAGTTGGGTCGAATTTTAAGTTTTAATTGGGCTTATACACATAAGTAACTGGGAAAAGTGAATCCTGTTATTTGCTGTATATTGAAACTCCCTACCCTGGATGTACAAATACAGCTGTCTGTACACCTGCCTTTGTAGAGATACTAGTACTCGTGTGTACAGCTACCTAAACATCCGTAAACTGTTCACATGCTCATCCACTTCAAATGGCTGTCATAGTTCCAACCTTACCGCTCCTCACTCCTAACATTTAACCATGTTCCACTCACCTCCTCCCCAGGCGATTGGGATACCTCTCACCCTCCATCTCCCCTCGTGATCTACGACGAACAGTCACCATCGGCCCCACCCTCACGTTCCGCGTCCATGTTTGAAGAGCCGCACGTGCCGGTAACTGGAGACTCCTCGGCGAGAGCTCAGACACGGGACCAGGCAGAACTCCAGGACGCGGCGCCTGGGAGGAAAGGCACTTCCCATCAGTC
Source organism: Myotis yumanensis (assembly GCF_028538775.1). Lineage (NCBI taxonomy): Eukaryota > Metazoa > Chordata > Mammalia > Chiroptera > Vespertilionidae > Myotis > Myotis yumanensis. The sequence goes on from NW_027223768.1 coordinate 7,830,655, forward strand.
TCTCCTCCAGAAAAACGCAAGCAAGAGGGACCCACCCGCCAGCCACGGGCACGGCGACAAGAAGAACCTCTTAAAGGTGGAAAACGGTGTCTCCCGGCGGGGTAGGTCCGCTAGTCCTAAAAAGGCCGCCAGTCGCTATGTGGAGGACCATCTAGAAACGATTCCCGGTCCTCTCAAAAGTGACCCCAAAAGACGGCCCCGGGACCGGTCCTCCAGCCCCAGGAGAGGGGAGAGTAAAAGTGGGCCCAGCAGCGCCAGGGCAGGTCCTGGACAAGACCCCGCCAGGAGCAGCAGAGGGCGCTCTTCAAGCCCCAAGAAGCAGCCGAGGACCGAGGGCAGCAGAGACCCCCCAGGGGCCCCGGCCAGCGAGGGCGCCCAGCCGGCGGATGGGGTCAGGAACGAGGCGAAGCAGGGTCCTCCTGGGAAAACCAGAGCTCGCTCTCCAGAGAAAAGAAGCAAGAGGCTGGACGAGAAGTCTCTCCCGTCCAAAAAGACTCCTCTCGTTGCCAGCCGAGGAGCATCTGAAAGTGAAAAAGGAAAGCGAGCCCCCTTCGGAGAAGCGTCGGAAAAGAAGCTGAAGCCGGACCCAGAGGACGACAGCGGGAAGGAGGCGGCCGACAGCGGCCGGGGCTCTCCGGGCCGGCGGGCGCCCATCACGCCAGGGCCCTGGAAGGTGCCCAGTGCCAGCAAGGCCTCGGGCTCGACTGGGGTGGCCGAGAGACGGCTGTGACCGGCCATGTAAGCGTTTCCCCCCACAAGTCGTTCTTCCAGAAACCCTCACGCCTGAGAACATTGACTTCACCGGTCACCGGGCCGCATGAAGGGCCCTGGTTTGCTGAGACGCGCCGGCCCCGGGCTGCCTGCCCTCCGTGGCGCCTGCCTCGCCCTCGTGCTGTCTCAACAGATGGCCTACGTGACGTTAACAGTGTGGTCACAACTCACTTTAGGTCGGTGCCAAGTTCTCGGCTGCCCCGCGTCCATTTCCTCCTCCTCGCGCAGTATTCCCGCGGCAGTGACGCCGAGGCGTGGCCTGGAGGCCGTGTTCTCAGTCGCATGTTGCATGTTTACAGAGGACCATTCGCGTCCCCGCAGGAGGGGGGGCCTCGCTCGCTCGTGGCTACAGATGGCGGTGCCTCTTCCGACAGCTCCCGATGGCGTCCCAGTTCAGAAATACAACATCGCTGTCCCTGCCGCAAAGAAAAACAGGTAGTCGGATCCTGACCTCCGCGGTTTTCTGTTTCAGTGCCGCTGGGGAAGGTGTTTCAAGTAACTTAAAGGTATTACTTACAACTGCACGTTCCGCAGGAGACCGCACTGAAGCCGAGCAGCGCCCACCTCCTGGCCCCCCAGCCGGGACCGTGGCCGCTCCTGTGGGAACACCCTGTGCTCCTGGCCGAAGAAAAACTAGCAGGTTTCGATTTCTGGCTATTTTGGTGGCACCTGCTAAGTCACTGGTTGTTACTTCATATTTGAAGCGTCACAATCAGAACCCGTCTGTCATGCCAGCAGCTTCCCAGAGGCTGCCGAGCCTCAGCCCCCTCGCAGGTGAGGACACGCAGGGGACAGACAGGCTGGGCCTCCCTGCCTTCCTCGCTCCACTGACTCCGTCTAAAGACGAGAGAGGGAGCCCAAACCTCCGGTCGCCTGTGCGGACCCGCGGTCTAAGGAAAGATGCTGCGGGAGGTGGAGGCAGGGTTTAACCACAGGAGAGCCGTGTTTTTCAGCCCCTGAAGCAGCGTTCAGTAGCACCTAGAAATAAAGCAACTTCTCAGAACAAAACCCTGTGGGAGTGTCTGGACACACTGCCTGTCACTCGGGTTCCTCTTGTTGTGAAACCTCGTGTCCAGGCCCCTCCCTCTCGGCGTCTGGCTGTGAAGCTCCTTCCTGGGACGAGGGACTCGGCCTGTCCCGACCCCCCTCCTGTGACCCCGGAGCAGCGCAGAACTAGGCTTGGTTACGCTCAGAGTTAGCGCCACAGAAATGATTTATTTCCCCCGTAGCCCACAATTAGTGATAACAATCCTATTTTTATTGTTAACTGTGACATGACTTGGATGTCATGTGTTGTCAGTCTGATGTGGCTTTTTCCTAAGTAACCTGTCACTGTATCGATTCTATTCTGACTTAGCAATGTGGCCTTGGAATGCTAAGCAAATATGGATGTACTGGTTGTAAATGTTTATATACTGTACAGTACCTTTATATATATACACCTGAGGTTCTGATTAGAGAAAGATCTGTAAATGGCTCGCTATTTTTTATATAGATATTAAAAAAATCAAAAACCAGCGCGTGGTCTGCGTCCTCAAATAGATTTAGTCCCTCCAGGTAACACACACAGTCCTGCCACCAAGAAAACACTGATGATGACTTTACCCATATATGTTCAACTCTAAACCCGTTTTATACCTTTCATTGTGAAGAAAATAGCTTTGCATAAGTAACTTACTGCCACCCCAAATCCTTTCTTATACGTACTGGAAACGCACGACTAGCCTTTTCTCACGGGGACAGCGTAAGCCCAGTTACCACAAGGTCACAAAAGCTATTTTCATCAGGCTATGAGGTTTCACATTAGAATAACTTAAAAGTATTTACTACAGGTTACACTTACTTTTCAAATGAAGCGTTCTGACTTGATTTTGTTTAATTCTTGGTATGAACAGGCCTCAAACCTATTTCAAGACATGGTTAGTGAAATCTTCTTAAAGGGAAAAATGAGTTCCTACCATCGCATGAACTCAGCACTGAGAGTAAAGCCAGGCCCACAGTGGAGATGGGACCCAGTGGAGGATGCAGGCAGTGGCAGCAAGCCGTTTTCTTGTTATTTGGGGGGATATTATTTTCTTACTGATCACAAAGAAAGTTCTGGGTGCTATTATGTAGTCTCACTAGGAAGAGCAGACCAAGCTCCTAGAACAGTGATGGCGAACCTATGACACGCGTGTCAGAGGTGACACGCGAACTCATTTTTTTGGTTGATTTTTCTTTGTTAAATGGCATTTAAATATATAAAATAAATATCAAAAATATAAGTCTTTGTTTTACGATGGTTGCAAATATCAAAAAATTTCTGTATGCGACACGGCACCAGAGTTAAGTTAGGGTTTTTCAAAATGCTGACACGCCGAGCTCAAAAGATTCGCCATCACTGTCCTATAACGTTATCTGTTCTAACCTAGTGACGTCACTGCACAGTCAACTATCTCAGGAGCCCTGGACGCAGAGAAGCACTTGGCTGTTTATTTCTACCGGAGACTCTTGGTTATTTTCTTTTTTAATAGTAAGGTAGTCGCCTGTAGAAAAGGCCCAGTGCTTCTAAAGTTGGCCCAAACACACGGCTACATGAATTTCATGTGTCACAGGGCCCACATGCAAAGAGACTAGGTTTACAGAAGCCAGAGGAGCCAGAGGATTCAGTTTAGCTAAACTGTGACAGTCTGACTTCCCCAGCGTGTTCCTGACCACGGGACACGGTATAAACAGACTCCAGCCACAAAACATGATGTTCAGTCTGAAGAACACAGCAGAGCAACTTAACCGTGGCGTGCTCCGGGCCCAGGAACGGTCTGTGCTTCTAAGCAGTAACAGGTTTATTTACAGAGCAGCTCTTTCCTGGTCATGCTTTTAAGGGTTATCAGCAACACAATGACTTGCAGAAAGCATGCCACAACGATCACATGAAACCTGTCATCTTTGCTTTCACTAACTCAAAGATACCCACTCCCTTGGGTCTCTTTGATGCTGCTGTGCAAATGGAGCCATAAGAAAGGAATTCTAGCTACTAGGGAACTCTGAATCTTGCTCACATAGATACCAAAAGACAAAAAACGGCCAAGTGCTTTCATTGAGCCTAACGCTTCCCTCCAAGTCAAGCAGAACTCTTAGCAAACACACAAGTCAAGAGGCCTATCTTGCCCTTAACAAACCACCACTGCTACCTTGAGTGACGTCTTGTTGGAGCTGCAGGCCCCGGACACGCGCAGGGAGGGGTGGAAGTTCTGGTGAACTTCAGACGTCGTCATTCCCGGCGGCATCAGTAACTGCGAAAGGCAAAGGGTTCCTTTAAATGACTAAACTAGCCAGTGCGTGTGTAGAGGAGATTACATTTAATAAATGTTCTCGATAATCCCAAGTCATACATTACGTTTCAAAGTGAGACCCATTCGGTCCATTATGAGTATGTAGATCTAAAAAATGTCAAGAACGAATTTCATTCATTTGAAAGGTTAATTTTACAGTCCCCTTACCTCTAAATGCAATGAACCAAAACTAAAAGCATAATCCATCAACTTATACTTTGGGAGAGAACCTGGAACTGAGAATTCTCCCGTGTCTCTGAAAGTCAAGAAAACCAATCCCCCATCAGGCCAGTCTCTGGTTATTCACCTTTTCAAAGTGATTTGTTCAGATTACCACGGGCCACAACGTACATGTTCAGGAGTCAGAGGTTCTACCTCCAGAGCAATCAGGAAATACCTTTTCCCAATACAACAAATTACAAAACTAAGTGAACCTCCTGTGGTTATTCCTATTCCAATGAAAGGTATGAATAGTTCTGTCTTTACATTTTGATTTCTCAGTGACATGAATGTCAGAGTATGTTACATCACTGCTTTTGGGGATCACAGCAAAAGCCCAAGTTCCTAGGAATCGTTATACAGATGCAAACAAAGCACCGAGGGTGAGAGAGTATGAAGTGACACTCTCCCATCCCAACAGGAGAAACAACTGCCTGAGTGGTAAATTACTCAAGGTCTGTTTTTCATTTATTCTACAGATTTCTATCGAGTACCTATGATGGGGTCAGGTACTTACTGTTCTGCGTTCTGGGCACCTACAGGTGAACAAAAATAGTGGCTGCCTGGAGGGGCTCAGCCCGTGGAAGGTCGAACAAGGAGGCAAAACAGAAACAAGGTCAACAGACTGGGAGAAGCACCAGAGGGAAGGCAGGGGAGGGAAGATGGATGGGCCATCAGAGAAGGCCCCACGGAGGGCCCGGCAGCCGACAGGCCATCCCAGGGAAGGCCTAGAAAAACACATACGTGAAGTCACACGGTGCAGTGGGGGACCCGGGAGGTAAGGGGTTGAGAAGGTGACCAGGAGAGGGGAGCAGGCGTGATAGTGAATGGCTTGGCGGCCGCCACAGGAAGCCAGGAAGGGTTTCAGGAGGAGGATGTCATTAGAGTCTCCATATTGTTAAGTTCACTCGTGTGGCTGTGGAGAACAGACTGGGAGGCGGGAATGGAAGGGCCGTGGGCCAGCATCGTGGTCCCGGTGAAGTGCGAGGCCTCACCCGGAGCCGTGGCGTGTGGACCCGACAGGGCGTGGCGGTGGGTTAGACGTGGAGGAAAAAGAGAGGCGCTGAGAATAAACCCGGAGCCTTTGGCTTGAACAACTAGGAAAACTTTGTTCCACTTACTGAGAAAAACATTTATTCTTCCACTTGCCACATGCCCCCATCACAGTGCTAGTGCCCCACAGCCAAGGTGAGTCACGGGACACCCACCACCCCGGGGTACACACAGCACCTTCCTTAACCAGAGTGACGCCATGCCACTGTGATCCCAGAGGCCCAAAGAGTGCAGGTGAGAAAAATAAAATTGTGCTATACCGCCACCTGCTGGACAACAGAAGAAAGCACACCACCTATCAGCCTGCTGAATTGTATGTTCACAGCAGCACAATTTACAACAGCTAAGACTTGGAAACAGCCTAAGTGCCCATCAGCAGATGAGTGGATAAAAACACCATGGTACCTTTACACAATGCAATGCTACACGGTAACAAAAAAGGAAGAACTCTTACCATTTGTAACAGCATGGATGGACCTGGAGAGCATTATACTGAGTGAAATAAGCCAGTCAGAGAAAGATAAGTATCACATGATCTCACTCATATATGGAACCTAATGAACCAAATAAACTGATGATCAAAAATAAAAACAGACCCAGAGCCCTAGCTGGTTTGGCTCAATGGATAGAGCGTCAGCCTGCGGACTGAAGGGTCCTGGGTTCGATTCCGGTCAGGGGCACATGCCTGGGTTGAGGGCTCGATCCCCAGTCGGGGCGTGCAGGAGGCAGCCGATCAATGTTTCTCTCTCATCATTGATGTTTCTCTCTCTCTCCCTCTGCCTTCCTCTCTGAAATCAATAATAAATAAAAATATTTAATAAAAAAAGATAGACCCAGAGTCACAGAAGCACGAACAGACTGTTGAACCTCAGAGGGAAGGCAGGGGAGGGAAGATGGATGGGAAGAGATCAACCAATGAACTTGTATGCTTATATGCAAAACCCATAGACACAGACAATGGGGTGGTGAGGGCCTGGGGAGGGGGGAACGGGAGTGGAAGAGGCTAATGGGGGGAGGGGAAGGAGGACGTATGTAATACTTTCAACAATAAAGATTTTAAAAAATACTAAAATTTAATTTTCCTTCTAAAAAAAACTCCCACAAAACCACTATCTAAAGAAAAGAGCTCACCATCTCCAATGCACTGGCAGAGAAACAATCCGTCAAATACCACTAACAAACAAGGTACCCTGGGAGCACAGGAGAATAAAGTCTCCAGAACCAAACTCAACCAAGTTCAAAGTCACAGAAGACTGTGGCTTCAATGACAGAGTGTAAGACTACAGTCACGAAGCAGCTCAATGAGATACATAAAAGATATAAAGAACAACCCAGCTTCTATAGATGAAAATACACTGAGTAGGATTAACAGCAAATTAATGAAGAAGAGACTAGTGAACTTGAAGATACAGAATAGAAACAACCCAAAATTAACAAGAGAGAAAGAAGATTGCAACCATGTATAGAATGTCAGCAAGCTGCTGGACAACTTCAAGCGGCCTCACATACATGTTACATATACAGAGACGAGAGGTAGGGGGTGGAAGTGGGTATTAAAAACATCCAAACGTTTTCCAAATCTGTGTAACTCACAGATCCAATCCAGTAAGTGCAACAAACTTCAAGCACACAAAAAAGGAAAAGAAAACACCAGTACACATTATAAATTGTACAAATTCAATGATAAAAACCTGAAGAGCAGCCAAAACATGTTAAAGATATATGTAGGAATGACAGCAGCCTTCCTGTCAGAAACCATGCCATTCAGGAAGCAGGACAGCAAAATCGTCTTTAAAACCAGAATTTTATACCCAGCAAAAATATGTGTTTCAATGTAAAGATTCAAAAGTCCTTCTCAACAGGGAGGGCCTGTACACCTTGTTAAAAGTGTCAGCAAGCCATTACTGGATTCTAAATTATTAGACTTGCTTTTCAGAAAAGAGACATTCACTTTTTGAGAGCAGATTGGGCTTGGGGGACAGGGGCGCCCTGCAAACATAAGCACAGAAACTTGTTTTAAAAAAAACAAATGATGCCGAGTTAAACTAGGGTGGCAAAAGTGGGGTTACAAAAGAATGGATGGATTATAAAAATATCTACAAGATAATTATTCAGAGACTTGGTGATTGGATGTGAGGTATGAAGAATAAGGAATTGAGAATGATTCCCAAGTTGCTGACATGAGCAATTATATACTTATGTGCAGGGTGGAGCAAAAGTAGGTTTATAGTTGTGAACACATAAAACATTTTGTTCTTAACATTAATATTTCTTATTGTATGTTTTCAACATGAACAACTGTGAACCAACTTTGGCCCCACCCTATAGAATTTTAACCGCCTGAAAAATAATTTAAACCAACTTATACACCATCAAAATCGTAACAGAAACTGCATAAGAGTAAACTATTCTAATACTGCTTTTAAAATAAGAATTCACAGTCTCAGTAGAAATTACAAATTTTAAAAAATGAAAAGCACTGCATCGTTTGTGGGAGAAAAAAGGCACCGGTCTTTGCTGAAATCTGCATTCAGCTCAACCTTGGATGTGAGACAACTGCTACTGTTCCTCGTGGAACTGGGAAAAGCGGGATTTCTCTAGCCACCCGCGGCGACACTCGTGCCTTTCAGAACAGTTCCTTCTGAAGGTGAATCGCTAATGGGGTTCCCCCTCTAAAAATGTAAGTAACTCATGCAGCATTGGGACGGCTGTACACTTCTGTAACCACGTTCAGTTCAGCAACCTTCTTCCTACGTTTCTGTTTTCACAGGAACCTATCCGTAAACATTTTTTAAAGGGTTTTAAGTATCGATACAGCTGTTTATTGTGGATTTACTAAGTGCTAAGTACTCTAGCCTGTGCTCAGTACCTTACAAGATAACCTCATTGACAACCCTACGAGGGTGGTATCAGCCCACCTAAAGGGCAAGGAAACAGATACAGAGAGGTGAAGGAACTTGCCCAGCTCATGAAGCTAATACGTGGCAGAACCAAGGGTATGAACCCGGAAATGTCTCACCCCAACCCCTGGCCTCTTGAGAAATTCATCTTTAAACCTCAGACATCTTCCTGCACATTAGGGTACGTGGAACCCTGACGGTGGGCGCGTACAGGCTGACCTCGGAGATACTGCAGGCTCGGTTCCAGGTAAAGCCGGTCAGGATCTCTTTGCTGCTGGAGGGCCTTGCCTTCTATTTGTAAAAAAACAAACAAACAAAAAAAACAAAAACAAGGCACCATCTATGAAGCACAATAGAGGGAAGTACAATGGAACGAGGTGTGCCTATACAGACTTCACATATAATAACTGAATTTTCTAACCTTTAAAAATTCACAAAATCTTATTACAGTGTTCAGGTTTTCAATTTGCCTCAATAGATGCTTCAAAACAGGTAACTCAATGACTAAGAAGTACGTGTAGCCTGCCAGAGTTTTCCCTACCTGTGCGTACGGCCGTGTGTGTCACAGGGGATACTGGAGAGAATCTAAGTGGTCAGAGGCATCGTTTGGCTGAGAATAGACACCGAGGACCTTGAACCAAGGGCTGGATCCATTAACTACACAACAGATAAACCATTACTGCTTCACTTCGAACTGCGATGGGAATCAGCCCAGACAATCGATACGGAGGCCATGTGTGCACACACTTAAATCTCTCCATGGCATATCATAGGCATGACTCGTTCACCAACAACTGTACCGCTACCAAATTAACCTCAAATATATAATCGAATTAAAAATGTGTCCACAGTTTAACAGAAACTCAGTTTAAAAAGTTAGTTTTTTCCTTCAATGACAACAAAAAGAAGCCTAGAAACTGACATTCTCCAATAAAGTTCTTTTATTTGAGTTCAACCTAAAATAGTTGGATCTCTCTGCCGGAGAAATGAAATCTCCAATTGTGTTCCCGTACTAGGAAGGACTGAATTTGCTATTTCCAATAAAGCATGTTGGCGTCACGGTCCAGGTCCCCGCCATAGTTACCCAGGAGACCATTTCCGGGAAACGTCCAGAACACGTGTCCTGCCTTGGAGAGCGGCCCTGGTGCTCCCGTACAGTCTCCAGTGTCCTTGCTGTCCAGCTGCCGGAGCCCCTGAGAGCAGGTTCCGAGCGCGCACGCCCGGCTGGACACGCCGTGGACCAGGCCGCGCAGAGGCCCCTCCGTGGAGAGCGGGCGGTGGCATCTCACGGTTTCTCGTCATCTCTTTCCTTAGTGGGTACGTGTCGCCAGCAAGGGGAGCGAGTCCAGGCGCCCGGCTCAGCTTAGGACTTGATTTTCCACAGCTAAGAAAGGAATAAGTTGGTGTTAGGACAAACAGGTGGGGTTAGAAGAACACTTACATGGCTGAGAACCTAGGACCCTTTAACAGGAAGAAAGCTGGCCGTCGCAACCACAGGCCACCGTAGAGAGAAAAGCACGAAAAGTGTCCAGGATGGAGAACGGCACCTGCGGTTCCCGGTTCTGGGTGTCACTCATTCTGACTGGACGTGGCCTTCGACCAGAGAAGACCCCACTCAGCCCAGACTATGAATCTGACATGAGATTCAAGCTCCATATTGTGTGCAATTCAAGAGCACAGGGTGCTGTGCTTCTGTGAAAGGAGGAAACCTAAGCTGAGAAGCCTGTGGGCCACCCGTCAAAATGGCTATTTCTTTACTTCAAGAGTTATTTTGCCCTGGCCAGTTTGCTCAGTGGTTAGAGCATCGGCACGTGGACCAAAGGGTCATGGGTTCAATTCCCCGTTAAGAGCACATACCCGATCCGGCCGGGGTCAGGGCACATGTTGTAGGCAACCAATTGATGTCTCTCTCTCACATCGTTTCTCTCTCTCTCTCCCCTCCCTTTCACTCCCTCTAAAAAAATCAACGGAAAAATATCCTCGGGTGAGGATTAAAAAAAAGAAGTTATTTCCATGCCAGACACACACACACACACACACACACACACAGTGAAGAACAAAGGTAATTATTACATATAGTTTTTAAGACCAAGGCGGATGCTACGGAGTGGCAGTCCTCCTTACTCGAATATTAAATCCTAGAAGATCACTTATAACGCCCGAGACCGCAGACAGGATGACGACGCGTGTGATGTTGAAGATTAGGGGATTCATCGTCAGGCCATAGAGGCGGAAGGGGGTGTCCAGCTCCTACAAAAGCACAAAGAACCGAGATGAGACGCGTGGCTTCTCAGTGTCGGTGACTCCGGGCTGATGTGAGGTCTTAGGTGAGGGCGACTGCTTGCGGCCGTCTCCCCTTGACCTTCAGTAGCTGTAATAGGAGGTGCGGGGGCCGAAGGGGAAGACAGAGGGGACATCTGCAACACCTGCCACATAAAGGGGAAAGGAACAAACAGCTGTAACGGGGCCCACCCTTTCCCATTCGCTAACTGTTAGGGTGGGTCCCAGCAGCAGGTCATTGGTTATTTTCTTAAACGTAATTTAAGAGATGTGACGGGCGTCCGGTCGCCAGCACCCCGTAGCGACGGGAACGTTTTCCTGTACAGCCATTAGCGTCCACTATCGAGTTGGCATTTGAGTCTCCTCGGCCCGGCATCGGCCCGTTCCGGGGTCGTCTCCGAGAAGTAAAGCGACGACTTGATTTAACTGGTAGTGAAAGTGTCACAGGGCCCTACTTACCTTCAACAACTTGGTGGACAGTTTTAACACATTGTTCACTAGAGTAAGCTGTTCCTTCTTGGTTGGCTTTTTTTCCATCTTAAGATATAAATTAATCTAAGGGAAGAAACAGATTACGGTAAATGTCATAGAAAAAAATACAAATACTGCATTACATCTGGCAGATTGTAAGGGTCATATTCCCAAATAAAGTAAGTTTTGAAATTCCAGCAGCTTTATATATATTTTTTTTTAATTGATATTTTACAGAGAGGAAGGTAGAGGGATAGAGAGTCAGAAACATCAATGAGAGAGAAACATCGATCAGCTGCCCTCTGCACACCTCCTACTGGGGATGTGCCCGCAACCCAGGTACATGCCCTTGACCGGAATCGAACCTGGGACCCCTCAGTCCATAGGCCGACGCTCTATCCACTGAGCCAAACCAGCTAGGGCAATGAAATAATTTTTGATGGGCCCAGCAGCTATTTCTATGGAGCACATATGTCATGGACCCTAGTTCCCATCCCTGATCAGACATGTTTGGCAAAGAGAAACTATTTAGTGAAGAAAAAAATGCTAAAGCAATTTAAATACCAAAACAATGAAAACTTTCATTATTTTTCCCTTGTAGGACAAATTCTTCATTATAATTCTAAGGCAAAAAATAAATAAAAACAAAGAACTAATGATTCCAAATACTTTCATTTAAAACTTATGGATAAGCATAAAATTATTTTGCATGTTACATACTACTCTGTATTTATAAGAAACACTTCTCAATCGCAATAGCTACTCACATACTAAAGAGCAAGTATTTTCCAAACACTGAATGTATCCCATGGCTGATACAGAAGAAATTCAAGAAGTTTATTAAACACTAGAGGCCTGATGCACGAAATTCATGCACTCGGCAGGGGGGGAGGTGGAAGAGGGTGTCCCTCAGCCCGGCCTGTGCCCTCTCACAGTCCAGGACCCCTCGGGGGATGTCCAATTGACGGCTCAGGCCCACCTGAGCGGCACTCCCCTGTGGGAGCGTACTGACCATCAGGGGGCATCTCCTGTGTTGAGTGTCTGCCCCCTGGTGGTCAGTGTGTGTCATAGCGACTGGTTGTTCCGCTGTTTGGTCAATTTGCATGTTACCCTTTTATTATATACGATACTTAAATGACAAATACTCCTAAAATCTAATACTTGATGTACAATATGAGGTTAACAGTATGCTCCAGTCCCACCAATAAGAAAACCTTTATAGTATACAAGGTATTTTCAATCCACTAGATCTTAATTCTTATAACAATTCCTGGAGCAGGTGGGGAAGATACTGTCCTCATTTTATAAGGAGACAATCACATAGGGACTAAGGTCATGTGGCTAGAAAGTGACAGACTCTGAATGCCACCCCGAATCTTCTGCACGAATCTTACGGTGCCATCTCTAACCACTGGGCAAGCCGGCAGGGACAGCAGTACCTGTTCAGTAAGCAGTATGGACACGTTGCTGTATTTCTTATTGGTTTCAGACCCCAGTGAGGCCAGGCGCAGTAAGAAAAGCAGTAAAGCTGTTTCCCAGATCAAAAACTCCCAATTATAAGCGTCATTCAGGAAAGTTTTATGTCCTTGGAGAACCTATAGGAAGGACCAAAAAAAGTAAACTTTTTCATTTGTCTTAAAATTTATAATTGCTCCTCTATGCCAGCTACTTAAAAATGTTTACAAGATAGCAATATCTTAACACTCAGAAGAGACTTAACTCATAAAATATTATCTATTTAATTAGTCAATATGTATTTCTCCATCTTTACTAGACTTCTCCCTTTGCATGAAAGACAGCAAGGGTCTGGAAGTAACAAAGGGGGAAACATAAGTAAAATAAAACCAACGCATGCCCAGCCTCTAACCACCGTGTGCCCACTCACAATGATATGGTGACCATTTCCAAAGCCCTAATTTGCCTGTGGCTAGTAGCGCTCCCTGAAACGCGTGGCCCATCCCACCAGGGTGACCAGAAAATCCTAAGGATCCATCCGTTCTTCACTCCCTTTTAGAATCTGAGTAACAGCAGAGGCAGCTCCCAGTTATCAATACCTGTTATATGTCAAGTTTTCTGATAAAAGTTTTGGGTGTGTGTTTCTTCAATTTTTTGTTGTTGTTGATTCCAAAGTAAAGACACTCATGCAAGCCCAAGGTAAAGTGGAATTTATTGAAAAATATACAGAGAGAGAGAATGCTCAGAGACCACATGCAGGCTTTTGAAGAACAGAAAGTCACAGGCAGCAGCCCTCTCCCCAGGGCCACTTGGGCTCCCCTCCCTCCTCTCCTTCCTCTCCCCTCTCTCTTCTCCCCTCTCCCATCTCTCTTCTCTCCTCTCCCCTCACTCTTCTCCCCTCTTTCCCCTCCCGTCTCCCCTTCTCTTAGCGAATTCCACTGCCTTCCAAGACCCTTGTTGACTTTGCCACCATCATGGTGCGATAATTTTATCATCACTCAAAAATTATCAACTAAACAAAACAAAACAAAATTACCAACTAAAATTAAATTAGAGTGATCTTGGAGTCTTAAAGGACCTTTACTCTCATGACAAAAGTTAGGAAAATTAATAAGTATTCAAAAGAGCAAAAGCAATTTATATATATATATATATATATATATACACTTAAATGCAGCGAAGTGTCCAAAACAGAGATGAAACGCTTACCTGGGCGCAACAAATGAAAGCAATGGAAAGTGTCAGTAAGAAGACTGAAGATACAACCACGTCGACGGAACGCTGCGGGCCCCGTCTCTGTGGAGAGACGCGGGTTCATTGCTAGGTTACCAACAGAGACAGCAACAGCGTGAATTTCACTGCGTTCATGTATGTTTGGTTTTGTTTCCTTTTTCTTTGGTCTTTCTGCATCAATGTTAAAATATACACTCATAAGAAGTTCCTGGCCGAAACTGGTTTGGCTCAGTGGATAGAGCGTCGGCCTGCGGACTGAAGGGTCCCGGGTTCGATTCCGGTCAAGGGCATGTACCTGGGTTGCGGGCACATCCCCAGTGGGAGATGTGCAGGAGGCAGCTGATCGATGTTTCTCTCATCATCAATGTTTCTAACTCCCTATCCCTCTCCCTTCCTCTCTGTAAAAAATCAATAAAATATATTAAAAAAAAAAAAAAGAAGTAGTTCCTGACGTGGGATTCTAGCGCCTTCAACTGTAATTAAGCACTGAAACCCCCAGGCTGTTCCACATGAAGGGCCTGAGTGATTCACTGACATCTTTCCAGCTGAGATATTTGCCCCAAAGTCAGAAAAAGATGCGATATCTGATGTTCCGCTCCGCCCTGGGAACTTACACTTTCCTTTTCCTGCCTAAGCTCTTCTTCACATACACGGGCCCGGAGATGAATCACCTCCAGCCACTGACACCATCAGAACGACCGGCCCGAACTGCCCTGCCCGGCGCTGTCCCTGCAGGAGTGTCGCCTCCATGGCCCCTGCTGCCCCTCGAAGGAGACCCACCTTCAGGAAGGAGCGCAGCGAGAGCCATATCTTAATGTTCTCCACCTTCTTCAGTCGGAAGTGAGGTATTTCGTATTTCCTAGCTTTCCTGGCGGAAGTAATGTGGCTGAAGAGTTTTGCAAACAGAAATCTCTAGAGGAGGCGGAAGAAATCACAGAATGAAGTGGACACGTGCGCCTGCGCATCTGTCTGACTGTAAGCGATAGTCCCAGCACATAAAAATGGCTAAAAGGATTGCACTCGAGTCGCCGATCACTAGGCCGGGCAGTGGCGAACCATGACCCGATCCTTCTCCTGCTGCTCCCAGGGAGCACGAGAGGGTCACAGGCTCCTCACGTTTGCATGGACTATTGCTGGAGACCTTTGGGAGACCCAGCTTCAAAAACAAACGTTTACACAGAAGTCTGGCTTCCTCCCAAATTACATTCCCATTCAAAACCCTGTTTTTTGCACATGCCACTGATATATTAAGTCCTCAACCCCTAACTCTTACCAAATTTCAATCATTTTAATTCCCGCTCGGGCATTTTTCACAGAATCCTTTTACTGTGAGAATTACTCCATGTGCTACGGGTGAAAACCAGCAAAGGCACCCTGAGACGCAGGCCCGAAGCAGTCAGCGGGGCTCGCTCCCTGGCTCAGCCACCTACTTCTCCCCCATCTCCCCCCTCAGCTCAGTGAGCTTTCAAACGGCAGGAAGTCACTGTGGAGATTCATAAACTCGAAAGTACCAGAAGCCCGCTGCTCCACCCTTCACTGCCCACATTAACTTTCGGAGAAAGAACAAACTAAGAGAACAGAACTAATCCATGAAGCGTCAGACATAAACGCAGAGGTAAGCAGCTGTATTCCCACCAACCTGTTTGTACGTTCTCTCGGCCACACACATCATGAAAAAAAAGATCCACGTAAGACACAGCCGTTCAACAAAGTTAATTACGGACAAAACGACAACAGGAGTGACAGGCGGGGCCCCACAAAACAGAGTCAGGATCTCCTCGGTCGAGACGGACTTGAGCTGGTCCAGGCCCTTGGCGTGGAACAGGCGATACAGGAAAGGGAAGAAGGCCAGCCCCACGGTGACCGCGTTGCCCAGCATCTGGTAGCCCAAGCCCTGCTGATACGCGTTGACCTGGGAATTAATTCAAAATGCCTGGCATTACTACATACTGAACACAGTTAGGCAGCAGTATTTGTCAAATACTACTTGGGTGATTAAAGACTTAACCTTTACATCTAAAAGAAGTAAAAATAAAAACGATGTCCGGATTTATGTCTTTTAGATCTTACTGCAAATCAGGCTCACACGAGATAAGGAACATGTGTAGGATATACCTGAACGGATCGTGCTCGGAGACCTTTGTAACACAACAAAAGTATTACCACCTAAAGACTCTGACTGCAAAATTAAAAATGCACGTGTCTGTGTTTCGGAAACTGCTCGATCACTGAACACTTCTGTGAAACTGCTGCTGGCCACTAAATAGATTTTTTGAAAAACCAAAAACTCACGACGAAGAGCTCACCCTGCTCATGATGATGCCGCTGATCTCCAGCACAGACATGTCCATCTTCTTGCACTCGTTTCCCTCCCAGATTATGGCACTGACTCGGTCAGAGGCGGGACTTGAGTTCTGAAGCCAGAACAAGTGGTTCTGAGAAGAAAAACAGAGCTGTTTCTATCCACGCTTTCTCTCCTCCATCAGCATGTCCCCCGCGTCCAGCTCCCAGGCTGCCTCGGCCACGGCCAGCCTCCTCCTCCTATTGTCTCCCTCACAAAGCTCATCACCCCAATGGCCACCTCCACGATGCTGAGTTCTGGTCCCTTCCTCTTTGCTAAGCCTTTTTTTTTTTAACCTGGAGAGAAGCTGAAGGTCTTCTACAGCAACCGGACCACGATCTCCAAGGTTGCTTCCCTCTCTAAACGCATGGGCGTGAGGATGAGCTTGGAGTACTCATCGGATAGCAAGGAAAGCTGTCCTAGAGTAACACAGCTCTCCTGGGGTTAGGAGAGGCGCGAGGCCGCGGGTATCACGTGAGTAACTGAGCAGGAAGCCTTTCTCCAGTCTAACCAGGACACAAAAGCACAGGAACCCTAAGAAGAGACGGTCGCAATGACAGCAACCCCTCTCCTCGGCCAGGTCCTGCCTGTGCTTCTGGCAGCGAGCAGCTCGGGTCCCATCTCGCCAGCATGGTCCTCTCTGATCCCCACAAGCCTCCTTGTGGCTGTCCCTGAAACTATAGGCCTTACAGTCTATATCAGACAAGTCAGCATCTAATTACAGGCTGCATTTCCAGTGTCCTTTACTTATTCACCGAATCGTAATCTCATCCCAAACTGGACTATAACTTTCCAATAGAGGACCCTAAGGTGTATGCTCTCTCTACCCCAATGCTTAGCATGCTGATGAACACTTAATGATTTTGCCAAAAAAAAAAAATTCTCAGGCACCTACTATGTGATATGCACTATGGATACAACGTAAACAAGACAGATGTGGTCCCTGACATGTGGTCCTTGCACATGAGCAGGGAAGGAGCGGTCAGAGGTGAGACTGTATCAAAACAAATAAAGGAACAGAATCGAATAATCCAGAAGGGGAGAAGCCACGGACGTTAAAGGGCTGACATCAGATCTGATATCACTCTGGCTGCAGCGTGGAAAACGCAGTGCAGGGGCCGCTGTGGGGAGCCGCTGTGAGGACCAGCTGGGAGCCGATGATGGTGGGCACTGAGCAGTGGGTGGGGGGAGGGGGCCCAGGAGGACAGACAGATGCTCAACAGCAGGATCGAGAGCAAGTGAGGACCCTGAGAAACACGGGGAGGAGGGGAGGGCATGAATGCCCACAGCTTCTGCCTGGGGTGGCTAGTGGTGGCCTTCAGAAACATGGGGACCGAAAGAAGCTGAGGTGTGGGGACTGGGACATGGTGAATCCCATTTGACATGTGAATTTATCTTACCTAGTTATCTATCTACCAGAGGCCTGGTGCACGAAATCCATGCACGGGTAGGGTCCCTAGGCCTGGCCAGCGATCAGGGCCAATCGGGGCCTTCTGGCTGCCGGCCGGGGCCTCCCTTTATTCCATGCTGCCCCCTGGTGGTCAGTGCACGTCATAGCAAGCGATTGAACTCTAGGTCTCCCGGTCGAACACCCAAGGGGACACTTTGCATAGATATATGTAAAAGCCTAATATACAAAGTGTCCCCTCGGGAGTTTGACCAACTGGAAGTTCAATCACTCGCTATGACATGTGCTGACCAGCAGGGGGCAGCGCAGAATGAAGGAAGGCCCCGGCCGGCGGCTGGCAGCCAGCCACTAGGCGCCCTACCTGTGCATGAATTTCGTGCACTCGGCCTCTAGTTCTTACATATGCCTTAAAATTATACTGTAAGTCCAAAGAGTACAAAGGAAGTCAAAATCATCATGCTATGCTCCATTTCCTCATCTCTAAATTAGGGATAATAAAAGCATCTCCTAATAGGATTATAAAGTGAAACGAGACCATACGGTGCTGGCACAGGGGAAGTACACAGTACATCCTGGCTACTGTTGCCATCGCCTGTACAGACCTGCTGAAACACATCCTCTTTGGGGTCACGTTTCGTCCCTGAGTGCAGGGTGGGCGCTGTCCCCTCGCTGTCGCTGGTGACGGAGGACCTGCACTCTGGGCCGTGCAGCAGGTCATCCCACAACATATCCTCGGTCTCCGAGTCGTGGCGGGTGCTCTCGGAGTCTCTTCTCGACATGTTGAGGCTGCGAGAGCCGCCACTCATGCCAGATCGAGAGCACTTTAAAGGAAAACAAAGGGATGTTCTCACTCATTTTTAGAAACGGTCACACATCTGAAGTAACAGGAACACAGTTATGGCGACGGCTGGCTAGCTTTCCCGCGTCAACCACAGGCTTCACCTCACATGACGGAGATGCTCTACCCTGATCACAACATTCCCACGTACCACAGGCCCTCAGCTTTCCTGATGGGACCGTCCGCTCCCACCTCTCAGGGGGCCTTTCCCAACAGCCCGTCCTCGTCAGATGTAACCTCCCCTTTTCAGGTGAATATTCAGCAAGCTTCTCGTTACCTGAGCATCACCCATGACCATAAGACTAGGTCACAATGGGGCGGTTCGTAAAGGGTGACGGGGCCAAGTATACGGCGACGGAAGATGATCTGACTTTGGGTGGTGGGCACTCCATGCAATAAATACACAGGTCATGTCATAGGAATGCACGCCTGAAACCTATATACTCTTACTAACCAATGCAGCCCCAATAAATCTCATTAGAAAACAGTAAAAAAAGATCAGGTCAAATAAAAAGAGTTCGTTCTCTTTCTGAGTGAGAAGCTGTTAGGTGGGCAGAGCTGGAGGCAGGAGAGGGACAGGCAACTACAAACACCGCTTTGGAACAACTATCCGAAAAGGGATGAGAAAGTCACTGCGTTTGAACAGTGCTCTCTCCAGGGGACCCATTACCTGGCTGAAGGCCACCGATTCGAATTCGGACTCGGCCAGACTGTCGGAATCCCGCATAAAATGACACCACTTGGTAGAGGTTTTCGTTACCTGCCAAATATCAAGCCAACGAGCAAGAGGAAACATGTTAAACACTGTGTGACTATTCGATGACTCAGAAGTTAATGCCTAGACTTGCATCAACTACAATAAAGGCCACCTGAGAGCTGATGTGCCTTGGGAGCATCGACTTCCTATGCTTGACTTCGCAGCCGTTGTCGCTCGAGGCCCCTTCCACGCTCCGGCGCAGGATCATCATCTGCGTCCGGGCTTCCCCGTCTTCCTCGCTCGACAGATCATCCGACATGCCGTTCCCCACACGCCGGAAAGCCTCCTGCAGAGAGAGCAGTTCCTCCAGGGGCGCCGACACGCCAGCACCTGCACGTGCACACACCATACAGCACAACCCAGGACGCAGTGCAAGGCAACTCCACCACCGCCCACAGACCCTACAGCGCTCGACCACAAGACAGCAAAATGCTGAACTTGAAACTAAGCGGCCTAAGCCATGAGGCCACGGAGCAGTGAGAAGCGCGGGCAAGAGTCACACCCTAAGTCTCAACCCCAGCCCGGCCATCGCAGGTCAGTTCCTGGGTGTCTGGGGCTCGGTTTCCTCCTGAAAAGCAATGGCAGTCAAGGCGCCCGGGTCGCAGGCCTGCTGAAAAAATGGCCTGAGTTACTCCAGGCAAAGGCCTAGGAGAGCGCCCGGTTGTAGGAACAACTCAAAAATATTCGCTACTTTTGTGATTTCATGATGTCACAGTTTAACAAGTGAGAACACATTTTCAAGATAAGCAGTCCGTCTCAGACACAGAGCAGAACGCCTCTCCCCAAACCTAGGACGCAGGCTCCCACGCCTCACCACAGCTCGTGCCTCTCCCCGAACCCGGCGATGACACCCCCAGCCCTGCCGCAAGGCGGGTCCGCAGCAGGTGCATCACAACCCTAGTCCCAGAAATGGGAAGAATAAGCTACAGCAGCGGTTCTCAACCTGTAGGTCACGATCCCTTTAGGGGTCGAACGACCCTTTCACAGGGGTCGCCCAAGACCATCGGAAAACACATATATAATTACATACTGTTTTTGTGATGAATCACTATGCTTTAATTATGTTCAATTTGTAACAATGAAATTGGGGGTCACCACAACATGAGGAACTGTATTAAAGGGTCGCAGCATTAGGAAGGTTGAGAACCACTGAGCTACAGTCTTACAGCCTCCCTTTCACTTCCTGTGCGTTTATATGGCGCTTATTTGTTAAGAGAAAGTACACAAGCCCATTAGCACGATTTCCCACCTCTCAGGGTGTCAGAAGGGAAACATTCACACGGAGAGAAAAGATCCTGTGAGACTTACACCCACAGCTCTTACCCTGCGGCACTTCTCCCCGTCGGAAAACTTTGCCTTCTCTGCTGTCGGCCACACTTTAACCTCTGGTCGAGCTTGTCGCTTCTTAATGATGGGACGCAGGTGGCCCGTGTCCTTGTTGGTTTCCGTCTCTTTGTTGCATGTTAATTTTACTCTTTTAGTCCTATTTTTTAAAAAAGAAAAAAGATGACTGATGAGCATCCTGAAATTAGCCTCTTCCATGAAATCCAGTAAATTCGGGATTTTACTCTGAAAATCTAGAAGATTCAGAAACCATCCTGGTTAGACTTGTCGCTTGCTGAGGTGGAGGAAGGCGATGATTACCCCTCTACCCGCCCCGTCTCTAAAGCCTCGGTCAGTTCCTTGAGAGGAGGCCTGTGCTGCCAGTTTTGCCGGGAAGCAGGTGCCGTCCTCCCCACTTTCCCTCAAACACAAACGGCCCCTCCCTCCATCGCCTGACGTGCCGCTTTGCAGAATGTCCGTCCCTCTCCTGTGCCTCAAAGCCCGGCCACGCTCAGCTCCGTGGCTCCTGGGGACTCCTCCACTCCAGAATGACCGCTCCGCCTGCGGGCTGCCTGGCCTGCGGTCAGCATGCGGTCATGTAACATCTGTGCCGTGACCGCCCCCTCCCCCCACTAACTCCACAGTAAGCCACCGAGAGGGGAGGCCAGTGCCCAGCACGATGCTCAGTAGAACTCACACACGCCAGCTAAGGAGTGTAAATATCTCTTTGGGAAAATATGTGAACAAACTTCATCTTCAAAACGGTCACTAAAAGAACTTTATTTTCGAGTCACACTCATTAATATGCGGCCAGTCTTGCTTTGAGTCCTACACGTGTGGTCACAGCCTGCAGGGCACTGGGAGGGAGGGTGTCTTGGACCCACTTCCCTCCACCCCACAGCCCCCCACGCCAGCTCCGCCTCCCCTTCCCCAGGCGGCATCAGGGAGGACACTGAAATGACCTCATCTTTTCCAGATCCTTCTTCTCTCGTGATGTAGGTTCGAGTGGCTTACGACAGTTACCCTTTGGGAGTGGCTGTATTTCTGTGATCCTGTGGCTGACCATCACTAAAGGCCCAGCAGAAGGGGACCCTGATGGTAGGTTACCGGGCTTACGGGTGACTGACAGACAGTGGGGACCTGCCGAGTAAGCAGTTCATGCAGCGCCTCCAAACACCAGCCGCGAGGAGAACGTGCTGCACTGGGTGCTCCGGAGCCCAGGCGGAGTCTACGTCACGTCAACACCAACGTGAAGACAAAGTCACAAACATTCCCACGCGAGGCTGCTCACCTGCTGCCAAAGAGAGTCCCCCAAAAGCCACCGGCGAAGTGTCCGGGTTCCACAGCTTCGACTCCTCTGACCTTATCGGAGGAGTTATTTCCATTCTCTCGGCTCCCGTCACCATTCACAGTTTTTCGTAATTTTCTATAAAAAACACAAACATTTCAACACTTCAGATGATTCAAGACCTTTTCTATTTCTGCCCAAAATATCCCCTCCAGAAAGTGATCCTAACTGCTGCCACCTGAAATTAAGGGTAATGAACTTCCTATAACGAAGATCAATTGGCAGGGAAATTTCTGACTGAAGGGCAAAAAGAGGTGCCAAACAAAGACCTGTGCTATCATCCTGTTCAATCATTAGAGAAATAGAGCCGCTATTCAAAAACACTGCAGGACAGCTTTCACCTGCAGACACCGTCCTTCCGGGCACCCCCAGCAGAAGGCACGATGCCTGTAAGTTCGGACGTCGGAAATCCACCCATTTGGCACATTTAATCAGGAGAGCACAAAATAATAGCAACTGTCACCTAGTACTGCTCTCCCATGCAGTTAAAGGATGCGTCCTATAAATACCACCGAGACACAGCACAGCATGCGATTCCCTCAGCAAACATTACAGCAACTGACCTGAATTTTCAAGGAATCTTCTTTTGGGGGGGAAAAAAAATTTATTTTGAAAATAATACTCAAAAAAAGGAAGAAAATAATACGAAAAAATAAGGATAAATATGTTAAAATTCATTACATCAAATGGAAATAATCTTATTTAGCACCTGCTTAGGGAAACAAAAATCTACAGGTACCCTGAGGAAAAATAAAAGCACATAAGCCTAAGAGACCTTTAACAATTGCAAAGCCTGCACATAGCACCCAACCAATCATGACATGAACTCAACGTGGAGAAAAGTCAAATCAATCTTTATTAGAAGTTCAGAGCACTTAGAAATCCATTCTTATCATGCACTATTGAGACAAGGTGAAATTTTTAGTAGCAGTAACCCAACTGTATCAAGATCCTTGTTTATAGTGAGCTTTCACCAAATTTTTATTAAGACTGAATTCTAAAGAATGTTTTTTCAAAATCATTATTTGATATATTTTAATAAATAATATGAAAATAGTATAGGAATTTCCTTTTAAGCAATTGTCCTGAATGACAAAGTCCTACCTGCGATTAAAAATTCATGACAAGTCTCCTTAGCAACAGGGAGAAAAGTGAAAAGCAATTCTTTTCTTTTTTAGCCAAAAAATAATAAAAAATACATGCAAATGGGAAGGTTTTTTATTACTTTAATCCAAGGTTTTTCAGTATCTACAGTGCCTCCCAGAACATACCCGACCACCAGTGCACGTCTCAGCTCACCTTCTTCTCCGACTCCCATTGCTTCCCGACGGCCTTGCGATCTGCGTCGACACGATCTGACAGTGGACAGTCCCCATGAGCAGCATAAGGCACAAGGGCCCAAGCACTTCGCTGACACTCACAATGGGCATCATCAGGTACAGCACAAGTGCCATCACTGAAGAGAAGAGGGTTCAGAATGTAAAGCCTCAGGGGCGTCTTAAACAATTCTAATGAGTCTCAAATTATTTCTACAAAAAACTATCATTTTACCAAGTACCCCAGTAACAGCACATGAGCCCTGCCTCGCAATCCACCTGCACATTAGCTGAGAGCTGAGCCCTTTCCGGCAGAGCGAGCCCAAGAATCACCGCACGAGCCGACGGTGCCAGACGTGTAGCCCAGACAGAGACCACGGGTCTATGAAACCTAACACACAACTTATCTCAACACAAAAAAAACTCTTCAGTAACGAACACGTGGAAAAATATGGAGCTTTCTCTTTACAAGTGACCCAAGAAACGCACATTAAAGGAGCACAATACTATTTTCTAAATAATTATTGTACAATACCATTGTTTGTGTATCAAATTAGGTGACATTTTTTAAAATTTATAATAATGCTGCTAAGACTATGGTAAAACAGGCACCCTCATCTATTATTTTCCAAAAGAACTGTGTCACCAACAATTTCACTATACAAGGTGGGGCAAAAGGAGGTTTATAGTTGTTTATATGGAAAAAACAATAATTAATAAATAATACAAGAGTAAACTGTTCCATGTACTCACAACTATAAACCTACTTGTGCCCACTTGGTATGTACTAAAATCCTTAAAATGCTGACACTCTTTGGTCTGTCAATTCTGTTTCAGAGAATAAGTGCTAAAGAAATAACATAAAATATGGAAAATTTTGTTCGTGGTGGTATAATTAAAAGAAAAAAATCAGAAACAACCTAAATGCTCACAATTTGGAAACAGTTATGTAAATTATGGATCTATAAAATTTTATATAATGGATTACTGAGCAACTGTAAGAAGGCATATATGGTAAATCCATATGACAGACTATTATAAAGACATTAAAATGAGCCCTAGCCAGTTTGGCTCAGTGGATAGAGCATTGGCCTGCAGACCAAAGGGACCCGGGTTTGATTCCGATCAAGGGACGTACCTCAGTTGCAGGCTCCTCCCCGGCCCAGGCCCTGGTCAGGGCTAGAGCAGGAGGCAACCAATCGATGTGTTTCTCTCACATCGATGTTTCTGTCTTTCCCTCTCTCTTCACTCTCCCTAAAAATCAACAGAAAAATATCCTCAGGTGAGGATTAACAACAACAAAAGGCATTAAAATGAGTGTATGCCCATATAGTGGAATATTATACAGCCATTAAAATGATAGTTATGAAGACTTCATCACAGTGAAATGAAATTTAAAACTCAGGTCCGTATTCACACTAACTACATTTCGAGCACCAGTAGCCACATGGCCAACAGCTGCTGTGCTGGGCACTGTGGATGCAGAACATTTCCATCCGCACAGAAATCCCACTGGGCAGCCCTGTCATGCCTTTAGAAAATGCAACTTACAGGTTTGTAAGTTCAGACAGTTTTGTCATTTTTATAACTTAATTCAAAAAAACCAACATAACAAACACAGAAATCCCTCTAAATCCTTTCACCCAACCCGACCGCCACTGCTCTGTGTTCTAACCCGTGTCTTTTTGCACAGGGACAACCAGTGTCCACTGCCCTCCTGCAGAAGGCATCCCTGGTCATCAGTGGCCACAGAGTGCTAAAGAGGACAGCCTGGTCCCTGCACAGAGCGAGGAGAGGGAAACATCGGGTGGTGCTATGCAATAGGCAAATGAGAATGGATTCCTGCGGCCTGGACTCGGGGGGGGGCCTGATCAGGAAGCAGAGAGAGGACAGCCTCTCTGTGGAAGTGACAGCTTCCATCCGAGCTGAGAACTTAACAGAAAAAACACATCCCCTGAGAAGCCTTAGGGTTGTTTCAGAGAGAAAAGCTCTGTGTGAGGGACAGAGAAAAGGCCACTGCGTGGAGAGTGAGCACGGAGGAGAGCGGTCAGCAGGAACAGGTCACGTGGGCACTGCGGGCCACGGTGAGCGGCTTGGATTGATTTTATTTTAGAGGCAGTGAGGAATCACTAGAGGGCTTCAAGCAGGAAAAGGACAGGATATGGTTCCTGTGTTAAAAGCCTCCTCCAAGTGCTGTGAGAGGAACGGCTGGTAGGAAGAAGACTCAGAGCGGAGGGATTCCAGTGGCCCGAGCAGAGGGATGCCGGTGCTGGGACGGCAATGGCTCGAGACAGATAAATAGAGTCAAGACGTGTTTCGGAGGCTGAACTTACAGGCTTGGTGACAGGTTGGATGTGAGAGCTGACGGCAGGAAAGCTAGAAAGACAATATTTCACTTGAAAACTGAAAATTGGCTGGTTGATGACATCATTTAATGAAATGCAAGTCCTAAAAAGGACAAGCTTGTACCAAAAAAAAAAAAAAAGTTTTTGGATAAAAAATCTAGAGTTCCATTTTGGATATGACTAAGCTCAAGAGCCCTGTCACATCCCCACGGGAATGTCAGGCCAGCAATGGCATTTGGAGTCTGAAGCTCAGCAGAGGGATCTGAAGGTACACATTTGAGAACCGTCAGTGTATCCATTCATTATATTTAAAGCAACGGGACTTGAGAATACCCAGAGGTGAGAAGAGAATCGGGATCCCACCGGGAGGTGACCCAGTGCTCAGTGCCAGACCGAGGAAGAGACTGAGAGGCCTGGTGGTGAGGCAGGTGGGGAGAGGAGAGTTAGACTGTTGTGTCTGCGCTCTCCGAGCAAATAATTTTAAGATGCTCTCCACACGCTGTATGTCCCCATGTCCCTCCATTTCTGGGCACTTTCAACCATCAAATGAAAGGATCAATGTAAGAACGGTAAGGTCTGTTCCATCTAACAGCAAAAACAGCAAAAAGAAATGGTCATAGCTTATTCCGATTCCCCCAATTACCTTGCATGAGGTAAAGCAGTAGCAGCCAAACAAAGATTTTTAAAGAGGTAACCTGAATCCACCAGCTGCTGAACAACGGGAAAAGTACCACTCGCACGAGCCCCTTCCGCGTCAGGGATGTCCACGGAATTTCCGGTTTGGCTTTGGCAAATGTTGAGCCTTTAAATGGATAAGAAGACAAAACAGCAAGCATTTGCATACACTGTACACTGATGCCCACTTGTAACACTGTATGATAAACAGGTGAGAGCAAAAATCAGTACATAAAAAAGTCAGCATTTAGCCGAATCAAAAGAATCCTCTTAGACGTAATAACTTCTTGCCTCAATCATGAGGACACACCCTCAAAATGAGTCAGGCTCACCTGAATGTCATACGATGCTGCATATCTGCCTTAATTATAAGTTCATCCCTCCCTCTTGACTCATGTGGAAAACCATGTAATTTGTGTAGCCACCCAGGACTTAAGCAAAGGGAGGGGGAAATGCTGATGCCTAAATGGTGAGGTAAGAAGATTACTTTGAGAAATTTAAGTACACTATCACATAGGGACGATAGCTAAAAGTAACCTTTAGTACCGCATGAAATAATAATACACATGAGAAACCAACCCAATTTCGAACTCACCTCGGATTAAGTCAACGTCAATCAAGTCTGCCTTTATGTGACCCATCTTTTTTGGTTTGTTTTTGAAGCCCTAGGACGGAACAGAAACAGGAGTAAAGAAAAGAAGCTCTTTGAAATGCAAAAGGTAAACTTACGTTTCTTGGTCTCTATCTCTGACTCCCTCTAACTGGAGAGGCTTAATCCTCACGCTCCTTAAAGGAGCTGGTCCTTTCTAGACTTTTCACCTATGTTATAAAATGAAAACGAGCACTGACCAGCGATAAATACCAAACTATGAAAAGCTCCCTTAGCAACAGAAACACATTCGTTCATTCGTTCAATCAACAAATATTCAAGGTGTGTCTGCCACGTGCCAGACACTCTACTGGAGCTGGGAAGACAGCATTGTCATCATGGCTCCATGTTCGAAGGCTGTACGGGATAGAAGGGAAGACATTCAATAAAGCCAAATGGCTGGGGGTTCTCAGGAAAGGCCCGACCCTCCCTCACCATCTTTTCTTTCCTAAGGGAATAGAAGTCATTAATAAATGCATCACCACTGTGCCCGGGAGCGATGAGAAAGTCCCTGTACACTTTTGTATGTGTCTGTGCTGAGCAAAAATAACAAGCACACGCCATGCTTCTGTTTCCGGGGCCCTGTGCTTTCTCCTGCACCTTCTATAGGGGTGTGATCAGAGGAAACATGCGCCAGGAACCGCTAAGCGCCCTACGCGTACTGCTGTAAACGTGCTGCACGCCTCCGGTCCTCGCCACTGTCCTGGGAGGTAGGTACTTGGATGACGCTCCCTTTATACATGAGGAAACCAAGGCGCAGATTCTAACTCCGTCATGCTCCCTTCAGACCACCAGGCACCCTGCCTCCCCCGATGGTACACGATGCCTGCCTGGTCATACACCATGCCTGCCTAATCAACGCAGGGGAAGGTTTGGTTTGAGACCAGACGAGATCGCTGGCCTCTGAAAGGTTCAATGAGAGTGACGCCTGGGAGCTGGGAGTGAATTTCCGAACTGGCCACCAGCGCTGCCCTGCAGCCCAGGAAAAGGCCCCGGGGAAAATCAGCACAGGCTTCTCCAGGCGGCAGAGGAGCGGGCTGCAGACTCTGCAGAGCCCAGCCGCGGGCTGTGTCAGCCCTCTCTCACCTGCCCCTGTTCAAACAAATAATACCGATGGAGTCGCAGCTGCCACCCCAGAGGAACTGCCTTGCCCGTCTTACTCCTCCAACCTCTGGAATGTTGGGACTGGCAGCAACCTTTGGGCTGGGCCTCAACAACATTGTGCCCTAAAGGAACTGTTTGCAAGGATAACAAGCAAACAGGTAATATGACCAGGGGACTGAAAGGAAACGCACAGTTTAGAACTAGCATCACTAATGAGCTGTCCGCGCCTGTAGAAAGGCCTGCCTTCCACTCTGTACTCGGTCCCCTTCCCTTTCTCGGAAGTGCCCCTGCCTTTGCCTCCTGATTGGGACACTAGTCGGGCTTCTGCCTGAATCCGCGCTTCCCAACTAGCTATGCTTTTATAAAATCTGAAATAAATGCTGTTGCCTTTCACCTTGGCCTTTCATGTTTTTTTCAAATATTTTTATTGATTTCAGAGAGGAAGAGAGAAAGAGGGAGAGATTGAAACATCAATGATGAGAGAGAAATCGCTGATCGGCTGCCTCCTGCATGCCCCCTACTGGGGGTCGAGCCCACAACCCAGGCATGTGCCCTTGACCAGAATCAAACCCGGGACCTTTCAGTCTACAGGCCTACGCTCTATCCATTGAACCAAACCGGCTAGGGCTGGCCTTTCATTTTTAAGTTAATACCCCCAACATAACAGCAACAATTGACCAATGTAGTCCTACCTTTAGCAGAGGGATGAAAGCATGGGGGTGTGACTGCCCTAACGGACTCTATTTAACAGGGAATAAAAGATCTGTAAGCCCTGCAATACATCTCTCCCTCTCAGTGTCTGAAATTGCCACTGTATTGCCATTAAAAGAATCAAACTACTCTAGAGCCAGGCCCAGAAAAGGAAGTCACCGCTGACTGAGGGCACACGGTGAACAAGAGAATAGCGGCAAGGCAAGGCCAGCTCTCAGGAACACGTTCCAACTCAGATTTAAAGTCCTAGGAAGATTCCCAAAGGAAAAGGTCTAACCTGAGGCCCGGAGGGTGGATACGAATTTGCCAAGATGGACATGGGTATGTGTGGCAACAGGGGGAATCGAGAAGAGCATAAGAAATAAGACACAGCATGACGCAAGCTGAAGGAATGTCAAGAAGTGAAGATTATAATCAAGCTAAGAATGTGAGTTTGCCGGAAGGATACTAGGAAGTCAGAGAACAGTTTCAAATACGAGAAAAACAGTCGGATTTGTGTGGAAACATTAACAAGATCACAACAAGCCCGCTTCGGTGAGGATGAGGGGCGAGGGGAGACAGAGGCAGAGGAAACTGAAAAAGCTGCTCCAGTCGCCAGATCAGTCGCCAAGTTTTACCTGGAAGGCCAGGCGGGATGTCAGGCCCGTGGGCTCCGCGGTCTCGGGCAGCCACCCCACTTGGCGGCTGCTCATCAAGCTGCTCTGCTCAGACGCAGCCGATTCACAGGGAACACGCAGAGCCCGCTGTGCTCAGCGGAGGCGGCCAGACCAGGTCATCAGAAGCATGAACTGGGTAACGTGTTATCTCAAAAGGTATTAGAAGGCAGAATCTAGAAGTTCTGGTCATTGAAAATGGGGATCGGTGTGAAGACAAAGCCACAACGTGAGCCCTCTAGCTCCTCAGTGAACAGGAAAGACAAGAGACATGCCACTCACCAAGCCTGAAGTCTGTGGGAAGAATTCTCCTCCCACAGGAAGGACTGCAAGTCACATGACCACACAGCCATCTTCTCACGAGACACTGGGATACCCACCTATCAACATGCATATTTACTTCTATAACTATTAATCCACCTCAAACATATTCCATATGTCTATCTTATTATTCAAGTAATTTCATTTAATACATTTTCCATTTTTGGAGTATTAGTAAATGGAATTCTGACTCTTTATTTCTGTAAATGATTTGGCCATATTACCCAAGGCAATATTCAGATACAGTGCAATCCCCACCAAAATCCCAGTGTCATTTTTTAAAGAAACAGAATGAGAAATCATCAGATTTGTATGTAACCAACCACAAAAGACCCTGAAAAGCCAAAGCAATCCTGAGAAAAAAGAATGAAACTGGAGGTATCACACTACCTGACTCCAAATTATACTACAGAGCTACGATAATCCCAACAGCCTGGGATTGGCCGAAAAACAGACGCACAGATCAATGGAACGGAATTCAGAGCCCAGAAATAAAGCAACAGGAGTTGAGAAAGGAGCCAGAAACACCCAATGGAGAAAAGAAAGCCTCTTCAATAAGTGGTGCTGGGAAAACTGGAAAGCAACATGTAAAAGAATGGAACTAGATCACAGTTGTCACCATGCACAAAAAATTAATTCAAAATGGATCAAAACCTAAATATAAGATCGGAAGTGATAAATTAAAGAGAAGAAAACACAGGTACTGCCCTAACCGGTCTGGCTCCGTGGATTGAGCGTCAGCCTGCGGACTCAGTAATTTTTACTCATTAGTATTATCTTATCTCTGTTTCTCTCCCAGTTTATTGTAAGCTCCATGAAAACAACAGTGCTGAGTGTTTTTTTGCTCACTATTATTTGCACAAAGTGCACAGCCTCCTGCCTGACCTATGGTAGGTATGTACTCAACAAATACTGTTAAATGAAGAATTCATAATCACTGTTTCAGTTTTATATTTGGCATTTCTTCCCCTTCTTTACTTTGACTTATTCTTTTCTTTCTCTGGATTCTTCATATATGAACTTAAATCGTTGTACTCTTTCTTCTCGGTCAGTCTAGACATTCTTTTGTTAATATAGACATTTTGATGAATTGACCAACAAAATAAGACCCCAAGCGTGGAAGCATGGAACAGACTAACATACCTCAATATGGGGTGGGGGGGGAGGGGGAGATGAGAGAGAAACAAAATAACTTATATTTATATGCATAGTTCATGGACACATTCAATAAGGTGGTGAAGACCTGGGAAGGTGGGTAGGGGCTAGGTTGTAAGGGAGGAGGGGAGAAATGGGAGACATCTGTAATACTGTTAACAATAGGTGTGTGTGTGTGTGTGTGTGTGTGTGTGCGTATATCTGCTAAAATATATACCCACATACATGCACACACACATACATTTTGAGTGATATAATTTCATCAAGTATTACTTGGGAAATATTCTGTAGATTTTATTATATCTATTTGACTTCTATCCTTCAAAAGTACAGAGAGGATGTAGGATGTAACCTTTCTCTACTCAAAATCCATAAAAAATTTTCCATTTTCTACAGAATAATATCTAAAGTTCTCAGTAAAACAAGCGAGTCAGCTCCAAACTGGTTTATATCCTATCATCTAGTTCATCTACAAACCTTATCTCTAATCAGATTGGACTTCTAGCTCTTCCCTTTACTTCCATTTGTAAATACTTTCTGTTGTGCTCAGCACCTAGCAGAATGCCTTAAACACAGTAGCTCAATAAATGTTTGTGGAGGAGTTCATACCACTTTTCATGATTCAAGTTAAGATTTTTTTTAACATTTATATCTTTTATAATTTTGAATTATATTTTATTATGTAATTTTTAATTTTATTGTACTGTGATCTGAAATTACTCTTTTGTTTTTTATTCCTTTTTATTTGTTTTCAAAATATTTATATTTGTGTAATCTATTTGTTGTTGTTGTTATTAATCCTCACAGGAGGATATTTTGTTCCATTGATTTTTTTAGAGTGGAAGGGAGGAAAACAGAGAGGGGGAGAGACAGGGAGAGGGAGAGGGAGAGAGAGAGAGAGAGAGAGAGAGAGGAAAACATCGATGTGAGAGAGGCACATGGATTCAATGCCTCCTGCACGTGCCCCGACCCCGGGCCGGGACTGAACCTGCAACCCAGGTACGTGCCCTTGACTGGGAATATAATCACTGAGCTACATTTGCCAGGGCTGTGTGTAATCTATTTCTAAATTGCATTAAATACTACTTTGTATCCCATATTTTGGTCAATTTTAAACCTCTAAAACGGCTTTTCTCCCACCACCATTAGACTGCAGACTTCACGAAGGCAAGAACCATGCTTGTCATATTGAGTGTACTAGTATCCTTAGCTCCTAGGACATGTTGGTGCATGTTTAGAGTTGTCTTTAATTTTATTATTTCCATTGCTACTAAATTAAAAGGCATACATTAAGGAGTTCTTAGATTACCTTATGAGAGAACAATGAATAAAAATATACATAACAGATGGGGTTCAATTAAATACAACAGACACCGAGTTCCTATTATGAATCAAGATGTGTTACGAGTGAGCAAATACAATTCCCGCCCTTGAGGCCTATGAAGATGCACAGATCAACAAATAACCTTGATCAGAGAACTAGAAGGAAGGTAGTGCACAATGGCTTGGAAGTAGACGTTGAGGAAGTGTTTAAACTGGGTAGGGGAGGGAGGGAGGGAAGGGCATTCTACGGTAGTAAGTGAAATCCTTTAAAGGACAAAGAATCCGAACCCCCCCGGCAAAGCATAGCGCGTGCGCCAGATGCAGCTGGAGACCACGAAGGAGATAAGCGCCCAGTTCCGGGCCCTTTCCCTTGCACCCCGCACACTAGCCATACTTTTTAGCTGCTCACAAAGGAGTAACAGCAGAGGATTTAAAAGTGGCAAAATGAAATTTGGGAATTTAATCATCCTAACCCCATCTCCCATTAACGTAAAAAAATCAAGGACTGGACAACATAGTGAAGTTAGCCAAGCACCATGTAGTTCAAACAACTTTCTGGTTGACGGGTCTATAACCAGAACGCACCCTAAACGTGTTGGTTAAATGTACTTCACCAGAGAGATGCATGTCCCAGGCCAACCAATGCGACGCAGGTAAATAGAACAAACTATTAAACTGTGTTACACCCACATACACGTATTTTTTAGAAATGTTAGTAGAGGGTCTGTAGCAAATCTTTAAAAAGGTCCAAAACCACGAATCCGCAGCCCTTACTCGGCACTTTCCAAGGAAGTGAGACCCTGACTGCAGATTTAAGTATTAAAGTCAATGAGAGAGACACTCTTTAGGGCAGGGCTGGCGTTTAGGCTGTCCCACATCTCAAGACTATCCAGTTCCAGGTGGCACCAAGCCGCCTTCCCATGACTAGTCTGTACCATCCCCCCAGCCCCCATCCATGCCGACCCCACCACCCTGACTTTGGCACAGTCGAATGTGTAAGCCCCCTCCCCTATCATAAGTTAATAAACTGGCACTCTGAATCCCACATCGGTGTTGGTTGCTTAGTTAGCATGAAATAACCCCAAGCATCTGCTCGGTTCTAACAGCACTGTAGAAAAAAGTTTACTCGAAACCAGTCATTGAAAAGGTGATTCCTGCCACAGATGGATTTTATTTGGCTTGGAGGGGAAGAGGAAGAGAAAGAGGAGGGGGGGGCGGGGAGGAAAAAGAGGGGAGGGGAGAAGAGGGAGGGGGCACAGGACTAGAAAGTCCAGATATTTCAAATAAAAATACACATTCCCAGCTTCTCTTGAAAACGCTGAAGATCTGTCCACAGTGGGCCTATACTGGCACAAAGCAAAGCGGGGCAGAGTGGAAAAGCCACAGCCCCACTGAATGCGGGACCTTGTTTTCTGATTCAGCACAGACCAGCCACTTCTTTCTAGTCCCCAGTACTGAGGCCAAAAGCCAGCCGTCATTTCCCGTGCTGCTTGCAGTGCTGTCTGCCTTACAAACTTCAGACTAAAGAAAGCCATACCTGATGGAGCAGTGCAATCCACTCTTCACATTAACACCGTAAAACAAAGCGAGGATCCAAGAAATCACTTTACCTTAATCTGAGTCTGTTCGATCGACTTTTCCCATATCTGCTGGTCATAGGCTCCAATCTGAAACAGGGAGAGGCTATTTAAATGATACAAACCTCACAAAGTCATAAACTACCAAATATCAAGATGACATGTGGGAGATGCCTGTGCTGCTCAGAGTTTGACTAAATTAAGTGTGTGTGATATCTGGAAAACGTTCCCATGTCTTAAGGGAACCTAGAGAGGAATAAAAGGTAAGGGACAGACAGCTCAATAAGATAGCTGGCAGGACACAGACACCAGGGAGGTGAGGGCATGAGTGGGGGGGGGGGGGGTTGCAATGGGGGAAAAAGGACACATATTTAATACCTTAATCAATAAAGAAAAATAATAATAAAAAAAGTTGGCAGTAACCACCCTTGCTGGTTTGGGTCAGTGATTAGAGTATGGGCTTGCGGACTGAAGGGTCTCGGGTTCATTTCCAATCAAGGGCACCTATCTCAGTTACAGGAGGCACAAGCCGAGGCAACCAGTTTATCTCTGGATCTCTGGATCTCTCTCTCTCTCTCTCTCTCTCTCTCTCTCTCTCTCTCTCTCTCTCTTTCATGGGTGTTTCTTTCTGTCTCCGCCCCCCCCCCCCCCTTCCATTCTCTCTCTCTTAAAAAATTGATGGAGCCTGACTGGTGTGGCTCAGTGGTTGAGTCAACCCTGAACCAGGCGGTCACAGTTGGACCCCAGCTTGGAGCACATGCCTGGGTTGCGCGCTCAATCCCCAGTAGGGGGCGTGCAGGGGGCAGCCGATGGATGATTCTCATCATTGATGCTTCAATCTCAATCTCAATCTCTCTCTCTCTCTCTCTCTCTCTCTCTCTCTCTCTCTCTCTCCTTTCCTCTCCCTGAAATCAATAAACACATTCCTTTTAATCAATAGGGATAAATATCCTCAGGTGAGGATCATTTTTTAAAATATTGTTGATGGCGCGCAGATAGAAGTTTCGGGTCTAACAAGGCGCGGTTTGATCAGAAGATGTTTTTCCAAGAGTTTCTGGGGCGCGATGGTGTAGCGGCAGAAGGAGGCGACCGGGGATCGTACTGGGGACCTGGAGCGGATACCGTGTCCCCCGTCTCCCCAGGTCCGTCGGGGCGCGTGCAGGAAGCCGGGGGACTAACGGGAGCTCCGCGGGGCGCCCCGCAGGAAGGGCGCGTTGCCAGAGGACGCGCCGACGTTACCTTCTTCTGGTACCACGATATGGCATCTCGCTCGCCGGAGGCCATCTGTCTCCCGGCCGGAGGGGGGGGTCTCACTGCAAACGAAGGAAACCCGGGGTGAGCCCGGCGGCGGAGAGGCGCTCATCCCGGCGGGGGCGGAACTCAGACTCGGCGTCCGCCACTCCGCGCGAGCTGCCGTCGGCTTCCCCGACTGTTTGCCAGGAAATGTTTTTAAAAAACAAACCAGAAAGCGTCCGGGCGACGTTTTCCGCGAGTGTGTCCGCGGCTGCGGGGAGGGGAGCGGAGGGGAGGTCCCCGGAGCCGCCCTGCCCCCCGCCCCCGGCGCCCGGCTCTCACCTGGTGCCCGCTGCTGGGCAGGCGGGCGGCCGGGACCGTCCTCTTCAGTGGCCCCGGCCGGGCCGTGAGGCTGGGGGCCAGGCGGCGGGCCCCGCAGGCCGCATCTTCCCCCCGAGGCGGCGACGCCGGCGGGGCCGTTACCATGGAGACCGCGGAGGCCGCCTTCCGCCCGGCGCCCGGGAGGACGGTCTGTGGCTACAGACCCGGCGTCCTCCAAGCCCGACGTACGGGGTCAGCGGAGTGACCCTAAAATAAGCGAAGAATGAATGGGGGACGGAGGGGGGAGAAGGGCTGGGGCTCGCCGCCGCCGGGCCCCACGGCGGTGGCCCAGGCTCGGCGCCCGCTGGAGAGCCAGGCGCCCCGGCCCCGGGCCCGGAGGCAGCCGCCGGGGAGCTCGGGGCGTCCTCGCGGGCGGCGGTGACTCAGCGGCCGGAGCGGGGCGACAGCAGCTCCGCGGACCCCGTGCGGCCGGCGCGGCTTCCGCTTTCCGGGTTTCGCCGCGGAGGTGGCCCCGCCCCCGCCCGGGCGCCCCGCACGCCCCCGCCGCTCCCCCGCCTCCCCCGGCCGCCTCCCCAGCAGTGACTGTCCCGGGTTCGCTCCCGAGCAGATCGCCGTCGACAGTCGAATGAGTCCCCGCTCGTTTCTCGGCGGTTCGTCCTTTATGGTCGGTCTTCCCCGTGGGCGGTGGCCCCACGCCCCGCGCCGGCCTGGCGCACCTGTTCGCGATCTTTGCTGATGAACCGCGTGGGTTTGCGCTGTGCTGGGCGCGGGGCCTGGCAGGCTGCAGCTGTGACTTCCCTGGGGTGCTCGGGAGTGAGGGGTGCGAGGCGAGGCTTGCGGGGGACCGGGCGCTTCCCCAAATAAGGGGGGGGGGGGGCGGGGGCGGCCTGCAGGACCGTCTCCAGGGTAAGAATTCGAGGCTGGCCGAGGCAGGACACGGGCGCAGCTGCTGCTCCCTGACGTGAAGATTTAAGGATTAAGGCTTTCAGCCGCTCCCTCCTCCGTGGAGCTGTGGTTTGTTTTGTTTGGTTGGCGTCATTAGGGAAACAGGGACCCCGCCTCACCTCGGTGGCAGCGGTGTCCTGGCTCGCCCAGCCCGTGGCATCGGGCAGCTAACGCTCAGCACGTTGGTTAGACGAGCTGCCACTTCAGAAAGCCTGAGACGTGCGGTTCTGAATGCTTTACAGGCATTTCCAATCACCCATGGAAGGTGGAGCTATCCCCGTCTTATCCATGAGGAACGGGGGGTGAGAAGGGAGCGGGGCCTCCCACAGAGAGAAGGGGAATGACCTCACCAGGCTTCTTTCTACATCGCCCTGTTGGCAGGGGGTTCCTTTCTGCTTCTGCTTTTCTTGACAGCTTTTCCCTTCTAGGCTCTAGTAAACATTACAATTCTGTTGGGTCTCAAAGACAAATGGCCAAGTTAAAAAAGAAACACTGGATAAGTGACAAATGAGAAAGTCATTTTTTGTGTGTATCTAAGTATTTGAGACAAAAATTACGTTAGTAGCAAACATTTCTACTTCATTGCTCAGCACTGGATAAAGGCTTTTGGGGAGTTTGTAGAACTGAATCAGGCAGATCACGTTGGAGGAGGAGTCCCTGGCAGGTGGATCACATTAGGGAGGAGGAGTCCCTGGCAGGTGGATCACATTTGGGAGGGTTAGTATGTAGCAAATCATCTTTCAGAAGTATCTACACTTCAGTGCTTCCTAAGGCTGCTACTGAGCCAACATGGCTTTGAACCCAGAACTGCCTTCAGAGCCCTGCTCCACCAATGAATCTTCCACAATTTGTCAACCTAGCAAGCCTGCTGTCTCACCTGTATTATGGAGATTGTTTTGTTACTTTCCCACGGAAAAGGCTGTGAGGATTAGAGTGAGATTCCCTCATATTGTCTGGCCCACCACAGTTACTCAAAACACAGGAGTTCCCTTTCTTTTCCTTTACTAATCAGAGCCAAAGGCTGTCAGTGCTTAGGATGGGTCCCTCAACTAAAAAGTTCACACAAATAAAAACAGAGGGAAAAAATCCACTGGGTTGTCACTTAATACATCAATGACATCTGTTTGCAAAACTCTACACACCACCTTACCACTGCATGCATGCACTTTCAAAAATAATGACAGCAGCAGCATGAAGATTTAAGATTGTCCTCATTAAGTAGATATAAACTAGTTGAAGCAGCAGGAGACATAACTGCCTCAATGTCAAGCATGGTTTTTCTTCTTCCACAAAACTAGTTGTATCTCAATATGAATGGGCTTTTCCCCAGACACCTATGACCTTTTCTAAATTATTAGGAAGTAATAGAGGACACGGATGAAGGGGATTAAATACTTTAAAAACAGGTTCCTGGTAGCTAAGAATTCACACATGCTATTCATTTCATCATGAAACATCAGTAAAGGACAAATCAGACTTTGTTTATTAAAAAAATACTTTACAGGAAAAAAAAAACCTCTATGCATTCCATTGTCCTATTTTACAAAGAAATAGCTTAACAAGTTAACACACTTAGACAGCTACAAAAAAGCACTGTGCTAAAAGATTATTCACACAAATTTAGGTTTAAGACTATTCATTAAAAACCTTTTTAAAACACTTGTTAATGTCAATAAACAAACTAAGGCCACACAACGCAAATAGTCCGCCAGGCAAATTATACATTTCATCTATATGCAAAGACCTTAGATAAATTAAAGCCACAGGAAAAAAAAGTCTTAGCTGCCAATCAAAATGGAGTTTAGTCACAAAAAAACACCATTACATGAAAATTTACAACATGTGATAGAAGTAGTACATAAGTATTTCTTTAGCGAGAATTGAAAAGTGCTATATTAAGAGACAGTGGTCTCAACTACATGCACAAGTGGATCCTAAAAAATGTATGAAGAAAATGGAAGGCCATAATATTTATGGAGAGATACTTGCTTTTAAAGCAACAAACTTTAGCATGGGGATAGGTCCCTCCTATGCTAAAGCAAAACACCTCTTGTACATTTCCTCTACTTACTGCATGACCAATAAATACAGCTACAACCTGTTGTTTTAAATAAAACTTAGCAGAAATACTAGTGAAAGGTTCTCTTTTAAAAACCTGTAGCAATGACAAAACAGATTCATTAGAAAGACACCAAGTCAATTATCCTGAAGGCATAAACACCAATTTTTAATGGCAAATACAGATGAAAATGTATTATGGGCTAATATTAATGATCAAGAATATATTCACTAAGGGTTTTCTTGAATTTTGGAGTCTTGTTCCTAAATTAGCTTTCATTCTCGACAATATTTATAGAGGGGAAGGCAATAAGCAAAAGCGTGAACTTTATGCCTCTTAAGACCGATGCAAGATGATGCAAGACATCTTTTCCTAACGTTTAAAGAATTTTATTAAATAAGCTCCTTTTTCCTACTACAAGAGCTTGTAATATTAATCATCTGATATTCCAACTGTCTCTAAGGGGGAAGGGCACCTTTCAAAAGTCTTTAAAAATAATGAAGTACCAATGAAACAAATTGTTAAGTGCTGAATAAGCAAATTAATAAACGCACAAGTAAGCCTAGGAATTCCTTCTTAAAGAGTTAAAATTCTGAAGGGGGAAACTCATGTAGGTTTTTTTTATTATTGCTTTATGAATTTGGAATACCGCTTTGAATCCTAACCCTACTCCTAGCATATCTTGGTGTAATTACAGAATGACTTCTGGGGCAGGGGGAAGACTTTTATCCTTATTCATGAATACCATAAAATCGTTCTAGTTACGACATTAGAAATACTCACATATTGGGTCCTTTCCATAAGCACATTTAAAAATCTGTGCTCCACAACAGCGGTCACCAACCGGTGGTCCGTGGACCACTGATGGTCTGTGAGGTCCGAAAGGTTGGCGACCGCTGCTCCATAAAATACTAAAACTTATAGCCACATTCTGCAAGTAATCTCAAAGAGTTGGCACAACGGATAAGATACCAAAAAGGAAGATCAGCTTAAATTTCAGTTACAACTTCACTGCCATCAATACTTTACAAATCAGAAGACGCCAGTTTGCTCCATGCCTCACTCCACCAAACCAAATAATTGAATGAGTTAGAAAAGTTGCAATCATGTGTATCACTAAACTAGGATACAGCTTGGAAAGCAGTAAGAAACTCAAAACTGGGGCTTTTATATTGCTCAGTCTTTAAAGCATGCTATTAATATCTAATACTCACTCACATAGGACATTCAGTTTCCAGATACATTACTAGCTAAATGTTTCTCTCTCCATCCTATTGCAATTCTAACATACAATGAATTTATTAGTACATGATTTTAAACATTTTTATACTCTTT
The DNA here is from genome assembly GCF_028538775.1 of Myotis yumanensis. Lineage (NCBI taxonomy): Eukaryota > Metazoa > Chordata > Mammalia > Chiroptera > Vespertilionidae > Myotis > Myotis yumanensis. The sequence goes on from NW_027223768.1 coordinate 7,870,106, forward strand.
TAATGTGTTAATATTGGAGGTGAGGGTAGAATGTGTCAAAGGAAAGTGGGGATTTGCTTTTGATTGTAGGTCTTTGCAGATCCGCTGGTTCCTGAGTGATTAAACACAGTGCTGGCTGTCAGGAGACAGACTCCTTGTGTATTAGCAATGACCAGCTCAGATGACAGGTGGCATCTGCTGGATGGCAAGTGGGAGATGGGGAAATCGGATCTTGGAAGACAAGGAAGGAAAATAAAAATGAAAGTTTTTGCTTTAGCAACCTTGTTCTTCATGATTATTTTAAAAAACAAATGTTGCCTGAGAAGAATTTTACTTTGCACAGCCTCGTAAAGCTCTATGAAATTCTTCTGGACAGAAAAACAGAAACAAGAAAGAACCCAAACCCACATACTTTGTGATTAACCCCACCCCCCGATAACAAAAAACACCCTTAAAGGCAGGTCCCTTAAGAACTAGTCTTGATAAACTAGAATTTACCCTAGAATTTATACCCAAGATTTAAAAACACCCCTGCAATAATCACATTACTTTTCATACCATTCTAATTACCTTATTTACAGAGATAACGAAAACCAACATCACTTCCAATTCATAAATGGTTTACATTGAAATGTTTCTCTATTTGTCTTTATCCTTTTTAACAGAGAATACATACATATACATATATATAAGGAATAATACAGATTCTAACTAATCACTGCAGTATTTGCTGATGGTTACTTTTCTATCGGTTTACACAGTGACCTCTATACTTTGCTAATATGCATTTAACTACACAACAATATTGCACAAAGTAATATTTATATAAGATTTAACCTATTTCAGAATATTTTAGAGAAAATTCATATTTGATATTTCAAAAGATGCAGCTAAGTTTTCATGGTGACAGACATAATAAAGCAGCATCTTTTTTGCCTATGTTAATGTAAATATTCCAAATCTCACCCTCCAGGAAAAAAGAATCTCCAAATTGCACTATAACCAGGTAGATATAAGAATCTGGTCTTAGGTGTGGGGAGTACTCTTCCTTTAATAAACAAAAGGCCTATAATATTATTAACTAAGAGAAAGTAAAATGTGTATCACGTTAACGTTCTAAAATAACAGAAAGACTACACTAGCTATATGAACTGTGCCTGTGTAAAAAAAATTTAAATACTCAGGCACCAAGCACGGGGCTACCTGAAACTCTAGGATGAAGTCGGTGCCATATTCTTTATTGGAAAGTGGCTACACAGAGTCATAGCAAATAAGCTCTGGTATTCACTGTTAAAACTGAATTGAAGGATCTGAACAGTAGGTCTTTATCGTGAAGAGGTTGGTGCCAGGAGACAAAAAGATTTTCCTAAATGTCATGCACAGAATATGGCAGCCTCCTCAGAAAGATTGCTCTCATTCCCTCAGTTTGATACTCATGATCAGTTTAGGAAGCAAAAGTATCCACACAAAATGTGAGGATGCCAGGAAGCAGAACAGTAGAGTATCAAGTCAACGTTATCTCTTTTACCCAAAATATTTTCCATAGTTACCTTGTATATGAACCATGGATAATGAATGAGCAAGGACTATACATCTTTAGATATTTTTAATTGAAATATCCACTGGGCTTTAAATAACAGACACAAAGAAGACAGTTTGGATCAGAAAGTGCTTGCTTTCTCTTCTGTTAAACCAGAGAGCCACTGAATTTTCCTTAGAACTACCTGTTCTTTACGGTTGGAACTAAATAACTTACTTGCTTTTGAACAAGATACAGGAACTCTTTCCTGCAACCTATACCGTTTTACTGTAGAAACTGAATCTGTGCCATAAAGACAGAGCACTAAACCATAAATCTGATCTTCTACCATAAAAACAGCAACTATGGCAAGAGACAAGACAAAATTAAGGGAAGTGAATAATTTACCAAAAAAGAATCTGTTATTCCAGAGAGTTATTTTGATTTGAAGAAGAGATTGAATTATTACCTCACACCTGGAAACGGAAAGTAGCAGCAGACCCACTATTACGTACTGTACTAACGGGATAAGATACAACTCTTAACTTTGCATAATCTGTGTAAAAAAGATATGCTTGACATTTGTGGAATGTCATTTCTCTTTTTATAGAATTATAGGCAAGATTTCTCCAATAAAACTTAACTTAAGCCAGTTATAAAACTATAACTTCACATCAAAATTTAAAAAAGTTAAAAAATGTGTTTGGATATGTACATATCACACAGGAGTGCTTGAATGTTCCTGTAGCTTGTGTTGCTGCTCGGAGTCCAGTCTACTTCCCACCTTTAACACTGGGACAGGCTGTGTCATCTGGTCTTGCTGCAGATTCAGTTCTGATGACGGTGGGACGGAAGATGAAGCGGTTGTGAAAAGCTGCATCTCTGCGCATGTTTCTTCAGGTTCCGTTTTTATCCTCACACACTGGGAGTCAACTTCTAATTCTCGCTTTCCAGTTACATCGCGGTCCATGTTAGAGCTGCTTTCTGTGTTCTGAGTGGCGTCCACAGCAGGGTGGTACTGTTTGAGCCTGATATGCCAGGCGAGACTGCACACTGCGGACACCGTTTTGAACTGATGAATGACATTTCTGGGGATGAAGTAGATATCATTGTCGCACAGCTGAATTCTAGCATAACGAATGCCTTCCCGCCTCATTTGGTTTAGTTTGGCTTCATCCACCCACTGCACACACTAAAGAGAGGGAAAAAGTTGCATGAGACTTTAAAGTAAAATGCATAATAATTTAGTCAAATAAAATATTATTATTAGCACAGGAAAACAGAGGGGCCAAATGAAAGCTAAGCAATACTAAATGATAACAGCTTTTACATTTCCTGTAATGTCTGACAAACCTTCTTCCTCATGTTTTACTACCTCTCTAGCAACAAAGGACTGGCTAAAGTCAGCATGGGCCTAGGGAACCATTTAAATTAGTATTTCAAAGTGCAGCTAACAATCAATACTCTTTGCCACACAGGAGGGCAACATTTATCGCTCCTCAGTCTTTCATCCTTTTGCAGGTGAGGCACCCAGTGCAATGGGGTTAGCAGCTGAGGCTGCAAAGGGCCAGAACTGGCATCCCAAGTTAAAGAGATTCTCAAACATTCCGTTTGGGAAGCTCTGTTTCAATGATTTTTGACACCCTCCACACACAGCCTTAAATAGTAATAAAATTCACTACTCCATGTATCTTACTGTAAGATAAAATGCAAAACAAAATGGGTAAAGATACTTCTCTCCAATATCCCACTCAAAGGGTAATAAAAACGCAGGAGTTATTACCTGAGAAACTGGAGGTTCGTGAAGGTCTAACTGAAGTCTCTGTACAACATCAGTGAAATCCTCAGCATGAAAACAAATCACATCTTTGGTTATGCGAGGTTGGTCACTCCTAAGACGGACACAATGAAGTTTTAGGAATAATCATCTCATAATGGAAATAAGGACACATTTCAGTGTTTCTGTTCCTGGAAATGCTGCTACTAGCACAGAAATAGGTATACAGCTCCCAAGGACAAAGTATACATTTGCTCCTTTAATCAACTTGAACAATAAACAAAACACTAAAAAAGCTGTTTTAAAATAAGAAAATTATATTAGTTGTTACAAAACTAAAACAACAGTGACTAGAAGCAGAGTTTTAGTCTAACCTGGTTGCATTTGTAATCCTTTCACCACTTTACCCACCATCTCAGTGCCACCCTGTGATATCATCAACCACACAAAGATCACACCTTTCAGTTTTCAAAGTATTGAAAGGGGAAAAAAACTGAATAATCTTTCATTTGAAATACTCAGATCAAACGCTATAATAATATTGAAGGCCCTGACATAAATATGAAAAACAGAGTAAAAAAAAAAGTTTTTAAATGAGCTGAATTCTATGTTCTGAGCTTTGTTAAAACTGTGCCCCCAAATAAATGCAAAAGGGTGCAACCATTATGAAACACAGGACGGTGGTTTCTACAAAAATTAAAAATAGAATTACCACATGATGCAGCAACTCCACCTCTAGGTGTACGCAAAAGACTGAAAAAGCAGAGACATAGGATATTTGTTCAGAGCAGCCAAACGGTGGAAGCAACCCAAGTATATCCACTGATAGCTGAACGTGTGAACAAAATGTGCATATACATATAATGGAATGTTATTCAGCCTTCAAAAGGAAGGAAATTGACACCTGGTTCAATATGGATGACCCTGGAGGATATTATGCTAAATAAAAGGAACTCACAAAAGACAACCACTGTATGATCCCACTGATAGGAGGCATTTAAAGTAGCCAAATTCACCGAAACAGAAAGGAGAATGATGGTTAGCAGGAGCTGGGGGAGAGGAGAAAAGGGCGCTATTGCCGGTGGGTACAGAGTTTCAGTTCTGCAAGATGGAGAAGTTCTGGAGATCTCTTTCACAACAATGCCCATATACCTAACACTACTGAACTGTACACTTAAAAATGGTTCAGATTTTACTTTTAATTTTGTTATGTGTGTTTTACAATTTAAAAAAAAAAAAAAGGTCCCCAACCTTTTAAATTGAGTCTACATTTTCTCAGACAACATTAACCAACTTTGCAGTTGAGTTCCATTAACTTACCATTCACCAAACTGTACAGCTTTCAAAACCCCAACAGCGGCAGTACTCTGCCAGTCAAACCCCTGACCCACATGATCAGCATGCGCTCTTGTCCTATCTTCAAAGAGTACTTCCCGGGGTTCACTGGTCCGAGGTAGGTACTGGAGATTTTTTATTTCATTCATTGATCTGGAGTTGATTTGGTTGTGAAGTAAAGGGAAGGACAAAAGTATTAATAGTAATTAGGCAAAAAAGTTGACTAAGACACCACATTTCAAATAAGAGGAGGGCTGAGAGGGTTCAATGACTTCTATAATTAGTATTTAACACACACACTCTATTGTAATGTTTAATGTGATTACCTTTCTCTCTTGGTATGTCATGACAATATAGAAACTATGTCTTGGCCTCAAATGTAGTGTTTGAATATATAAAATTTAGTTGTCTAGTAACAGAAAATAAAATTCAAAGTTCAAGGCTACATGTGGGCTTTACTCTGAGTCATTTTTGACTCTCAAAATACCTGTAACTCTCACAACATTCTAGGTGAATATTTTCTAACATTGAATGAGAGTAGGCCTTGAAAGCTTGCCACTATGAGAGAAACCTCAGAGGAAAAGATATAGACTTGACAATATATAAACAAAAATTTCCTAAGGGGGGACCTGAAACATAAAGAAATCTGAAACTAAAAGAAAAACTCACAACATTAAAAAAAAGTGAATAGTCATAATGTATAGGGAAAATTTATAAGTGAATATACCCCAATAGAAATACGGGTAAAGGAAATTAAAAGGGAATCACAAAAGAAGTACAAACCACTCAAAGAAAAGCAAATTAAAATGACACATATCTATCCAATCAGATCAACAAAGTTAAGAACGTTAGTAGAGACTATGGGGAAAAATTTATATTCCCATCCATACAGTAACATGAGGATTCACAAAAGAACAAAAAAACAAACAAACAGAGGCGGCCTCACTCTGATGACTGTGAGATGAGTGGACCAGACGAAGGGACTGACCGCTAGGGACTTACTTAAGATAGCTCTCCGAATCATCTAGACAAATGATGTTCAAACTGTGTTGAAGTCTCAATCATTTTTATAAGCTGTCAACTAAAACAAATGCTTTTGCTTATCTGAGAAAAGTGATTGTTTACCGTCGTCTTTTGAAGGGTGACTTTGGCATATCTGCTGTAGGGATCATCTGCTCTCCTGGCCTTACCCACATGATGGGCCCATCGTCACTCTGGGACCGACACTGGAGTCGGAGGCTGGAAAGTGTACCCCAGGGCAAAGTCATCTAGAAGTCAGATGAATTAGTCACATAAAAAATGTTTAGACTATTTACAAAATAGATAGTCTTTAGGTAGCCACCCCACCTAAAACAAAACTCTGGGAAGCTTACTTTGTGTATGTATATGTAGAAATAAATGTATTAGATAGTAATTTCTATATACAAAAGAATACTGAAGTTAAATATTTTATAGCAACCGTTTTTTAAACATTTCTATTCAAAACATTGGGTAAAATTTCATTTTAACAGACAAGATTAGCTTAATACTTTTAAATGAAAAGTATCCACTTACGTAATGATCCGAACTTTAATAATATGAATTAACACTCACTTTCAGAAACGGTGATTCTTCTAACATATCAAGGAACTCTGGGAAATAATCACCAACTTCTTCATCTACTGCTCCGACAAGACTTATCTGCCGCATAGGACCTGCTCGGTAGGTGCCACAGCAGTACGTCCTGTTGACCTGAGATAAAACCAAAGAGGGGAAGAAAGGCCTGAAGGTACTCTAGGATATGTTTAAAGAATGAGAACAGGGCATTGTTTCCAATGTTGCTAGTTCTTCTTCACACTAAGAACTCAAAGGTCAGTTACCTTGGACAAAGTCAACCGTTACAGAAAAGCACCCACACACACTGACAAATACATTGATATAAGTCCCACACCCGAAACCGCACGGTGCAAGTTAGTCTATGGTCCCAACATCTCAAGGAAATATTGAAGACATTTCGATAGACTTAAACTTCTCTGAGGATAATAATTTTGAGCTCTGTAAACACTTCAAAGTGATCTTTATTTAGGAAAATTAGTAAATAAACAAAAAAATTGGCAGGGCAAACCATGGTCAGATTAATCCTCTGTATTCATTCTGTACTCTCTACCTTGAGAGCCTTCACATCAGGCCAAATGGCAGGCTGACTGATAACCAACCCAATCTTCCATATAAGATCCTCCACCCTAGGCAGGCTCATCTTTTTCTCTATCCAACTTACGCCAATGATTTTTCTCTTGAATCTGTCGTACTTGGAATATCCTCTTTAAACGTCACCTATTTTGCCTTAATAGAAAGCATAAATGACCATCTAGTATTTCTTATACAATTCTTTACTATTCGTTCTTTAGCAGCATTTTCAGAACCAACCATTTTTTTTTCATAGACAATTTAACATCACTGTCATGCATACACATACACACAGAAAAAAAGTCTTAGATCTTGTTCTCAAATAGCAAACATTTATTTTTTAATTCCTTATAAATTTCCCCCCCCAAGATCACCCTAGGACTAGGTGATCTTTAAGCAGCAACAGCCCAGGCCAGAATTACCTTGCGTATATTTGCACAAGTTACCTTCCATTCGTTTGTATGATCATCATGCTACAAAAAGCCAGGGGAGGCGGAATGGGAAAGAGAACGGTCATGGGATGTAGGAATAAAGGGAGGGAGGGGAAGTAAAACAGCTTTTCTAAGCATTGGTCTAACCTTTCTCAGCCAAGCACCCCAAAATGATTAAAGCAGAGTTAATTTTCAACATCAGTTCTAGAAATATCAGTCTCTCCCATTCCCAATTACCAGACGTTTCTCTACCTAAAAAGACTTTCAAACTATACATGATGATGGCATCTTATCAGAGAAAATTCTAAAGACTTATCACAATTTAAAGTTCATGTAACTCAATACCAATCCTGAAGTACACTGCCTATAGTAATTTTCAATTTACTTGGTCTGCTAGCTTTGAGATTATGCAACTCAACACATTTTTAATCTGAATTAATATTTTTAGATCATAGTACTCCAAGTTTTCCTAATTTAAATACCATTTAATTCAACAGCACTGAACTTGAAGACAACTTAAAATGCAAATACCTAAGATAATTAATAGGTGACATGAAGTATCCTTTCCTGTTTAAAAAGAGGAAGTAAACCTGAAATGGGGGAATTGTTACATTTATGTTTGCTGAGGCTAGAAATGAAGTAATCAGCTATGAAACTCTGGTTTAAAAAAAAAAGTAGTGGTAGTAGTAAAGCTGATTAGAGTGTCTATCACATGAGTAAAAATGTTTAAATGCTAATGTTTGTTCTGCATTTAAATAATTAACAGCAAAGCTTAGAAGATGGACGGCATTCATTACCAGAAAGTCAACAGCTACCACCTATGTGGCACTGATAACAAACAAGAATATTACGAATTATCCCCTAGTATCTGATCTACTGTTCTTACCTACCATTCTGGATTTTAGTAACAGAACTTCCTGGGCATACAGCTCAACTAGGCTCCTTGGCAGCTAAGCGTGGCCTGTGACGAGGTTCTGGCCATTGAAATGCTAGCATAAGTTACATATGCAATTTCCAGAACATGTCTTAATAAGTAAGCAGCCTGCTCTCCACTTCCTCTTTCTCTCTTTGGAGGGCCAGGTTCAACCATGCATATGACAACACCAAAGGGAATGGCAGAAGGAAAGCAGAATCCTGGATGGCCTCCTGGAACACCTTTGGACTTACTATTCAAGAAACGTTTATTTTGTTCTGGCCACTATCTGTGATTTATAGTGGGTTAGCCTGCAACTTGTATCTCGTATGCTCTGTACTGACGGAGGCAACAGTCTCCTGCACAGATAATCTGGATTATTATCTCCTGCTCTGGACTAAGAAAAAAAGTCTATAACTACAGCACTCCCAAAACAGAACAACTAAGATAATCAGAATTTCCAAGACAAGAACCTGAGATTCTAGTATGTATCTGAAATGAACAACCTCAGGTGATTCTTAGGATCTGGCAAGTTTGAGAAGCTTTGGCCTGGAAATCGCACTCAAAAGCAAAGAACAAGTTGAGTCCTACCACCTCCCAAAGTGTGTATACTGCCGTGAAGGAAGAAACAAGTGTTAGGATGACTGGAAGAAGGCAAGTAGAGACCAAAGAACAGAAAAACACTACAGCTGCCATGGGAACATGGAACATAATGCCAAGCAGGGGAAAGTTGGCCTTTAGTAAAATCGGAAGGCGAAATGGGGAGGGGAAGACTGTGATATCAAGGAAGAAAATACCTCTAAGAAAATAGTAACTAGCTTTGCATGCATTCAAAAAATTTAATATAATAGCCAAAAAAGTTTAAACAAGTATGTGTGAATACTATACATACTGCTGTCAATATATATGTAGTCCTTTAGATTAGACACTCAACTTTAAAAGTTATCCTGTACCAATTGCTGGGAGAGTTAACATGCTTAATTGTGCTCTCAATACATACATCCCTGTTTGTTTGCTTTTTAACCCTCACCTGAAGATATGTTTCTCTTTACTGATTTGAGAGAGAGAAAGGGAGAGAGAGAAACATCGATCAGTTGCCTCCTGCATGGTCCCTACTGGGGATGGAACCACAACCCAGGCATCGAACCAGCGACCTCTCAGTGCATGGGATGATGCTCAACCAACTGAGCCACACCAGCCAGGGCTACATACACCTTTTAGTAAGTCATTTAAAAACTCAGAAGATATGAGCTTCATTCATAACTGCCAAAAACCTGGAAGCAACTAAGATGTCTTTAGTAAGTAAATGGATACACTGTGATACATCCATATATGGACTACGACTCAGTGCTAAAAAGCAATGAGCTATCACACCATGGCAAGACATGGAGGAACCTTAAAATGCATTTATTAAGTGAAAGAAGCCAATTTGAAAAGACTACATACTTCAGGGCGGAGCAAAAGTTTATAATTATTCATACGGAAAATAATATAATAACGCAATAAACTCTGTTTCAAATACTCACAACTGTAAGCCTACTTTTGCCCCATCCTTATATGACATTCTGGAAAAGGCAAAACTATGGAGGCAGTGAAAAGATCAGTGGTTGGCAGGGGTGGGGGTGGGGGAAAGGATGAATAGGCAGAGCACAGACGATTTTTAGAGCAGTGAGTCTACTCTGTGTTACCTGATAGGTACATGTGAGTCAAAACCCACAGAATGTACACCAAGAGTGAATTCTAGTGTAAACGATGGACTTCAGGTGATTATGATGTGTCAGCACAGGCTTATCAATTGTAAGGCATGTACCACTCTGGTGGGGGATGTAGATAATGGGGAAGGCTATGCATAGGTGGGGGCTGCAAGTATTTGGGAAAGAGGTCTGTATCTTCCCCTCAATTTTGCTATGAACCTAAAATTGCTCTAAAAAATAAATTATTCAAAACAAAACTTAACACTAACCTAGAAATACACTATGTGGAAAGCCCTGTTGTGGAGTTAGGGAGAATAATCATTCAACAGAACTCATGTTTCATGAAGAAACTTATTTAAGCTGATGGTTTAAAAAGCAGAGAGGAAAAAGCTAGCCAGCAATCTTCCTAACCGTGTGGCCTGTGAATAAAAAGGCATTCCCGGTTTAAAACATATAGTAACACAGTAGTATGAGTCAAAAGAGTATAAGCTATACTTAGAATGACAGAAAGAAGAACCAAACATACAATTTTTATGCTGTTTTATTTTATAAAACTTCTTAAAGTATGTTTTCCTTTTCTCTAACACACTGATGTGTAGCCCTTAAGAGTTTCTCCATTACCTTCAAGCTCCAAAGCACTCTTCTATTCTTAATTAGTACCACCAATTCACTACGAAATGTTAACTATTTTAATCAAACATGGACCCTTAAGCCCACTGTCGGCCCTGCCACAACACACAATAAATGAAGAAATAACATTTGTTGATTTTTTCCGGAACAGTAAACATTACCACGTTATAGTAATAAAAGCAACATTTTATAAGAACTTCTAAATAAAATTAAAGAGCTATGACCCTCAATAAAAGACTTCAATATTATGTAAGTTTTACAGAAACCTTTTTTTAGAGCAGAACTTAAAATACACATTTGCCAGGTAAAGAGAAAAAAATCCCATTATGGTAGATACACTTTTTAAATGAATTCCCTCTCCCCCCGTCATATACATATACACACTTTCTTCACCATACATATGCTTCAACTACTTAGCTGCTATAAGGTGAAAATAGTCTCAGATGGTGATATTTAAAACAACTCCCCATTTAACTTCACTATATTTTTAGTGTTTTTGTTACTTGTTTGTAATTCATGTACAGAATTTAAGACCTACAGCCTTATTGGTTTGTGGACCAGCAACATCAGCGTCATCTGGGGGTTTGTTAGAAATGCAGACTATAAAACAATTCCTCTTTGAAGAACTGCCACTCTTTACCCTTGGAAAAGGTCACAAACAAAATGCAATCTTCCTCACCTATGAAACAAAGGCTTGGAAATGACCCCACCCACTCGGAAATCCTGTTAGTCCATAGGGTGACTAGAAGGATATCTGAACTGCTAATCAGTTTATCGAGGCCACAGGATTTTTATAAGGAGGGGAGCCAAGTATTGCATACTTACTGCAGAACACTTCAAGGTTTAAAACCATTAAAAATGTTTTTCTAGTGCTGATAGTTGCACAATATAATTATCTAAGCCAGAGGTTCTCAACCTGTGGGTTGCGACCCCTTTGGGGGTCGAACAACCCTTTCACAGGGGTCGCCTAAGACCATCGGAAAACACATATATATATAACATATATATATATTGTTTTTGTAACTATGAGCCTTCTCTATGAGCATTAATCACTATGCTTTAATTATGTTCAATTTGTAACAATGAAAATACATCCTGCATATCAGATATTTACATTACGATTCATAACAGTAGTCAAATTACAGTTATGAAGTAGTAATGAAAATAATTTTATGGTTGGGGGTCACCACAACATGAGGAACTGTATTAAAGGGTCGCGGCATTAGGAAGCTTTGAGAACCACTGATCTAAGCAAAAATAATAAATTATATTATTCCTAAAAATACACACGCGTGCGTGTGTGTGTGTGTGTGTGTGTGTATTCTTTTTTTTGGGGGGGGCGGGGGGCGGGGAATACGTTTCTAATTTTTCTCCATTAACTGACCAAAAGATTCCACAAACACTTGAATGCTTTGGTCAAAACAGTTATTTAGCTAATGACTATTTAAAACTAATTAGACTTGAATAATTCTACAGAATTGTAGCCCTTTAAATCAAGAACTCAAACTTTACACAGTTATCCTTGCATCAACTGCTCAGAGTTAAGTTATCAAATCTGAGGATCAGCTTGGCGCTTCAATTGATATTTATCATGAACTTACCTCCTTTGGTGTTAGAATATTTAAGTTTTATAGAATATTCAAAGAAAAAAAACCACCTATATGTGCATCCTAGCTTTACGACTATAATAGTTTAAAAATATAAAAATAACAGAAGCTACAGGTTTTCTTGCCCCAAACAAATTATATTTTACTTCCTCTGGCTAGTGGAGGTGAGTTCTACAGTAGTGTTTCTCAAACTCTAGTGTGCATGTGAACTACCTGGGTATCGTGTTAAAATGTAGATTAAGATTCAGAAGACCTGGTTAGGGGTCTGAAAGTCTGCATTTCTAGCAAGCTCTCTGTTGATGCCAAATTCATATATTGAGCACACTTTCAATAGCAAATTTCTTTAAAAAAAAAAAAGCATAACTTACAATATTAAGATGGCTATGGTTTGCAAAGCATTAGTCTTGATAATGTTTCCAATTTAATTCCCAATTGAGCAACCTAACATTTTCCCAACCTTACTTCATTCCTCATATGGATATGACATTTAATCATTCCATCATTCATAAAAGCTAGAAAACTTGTCATCTAACTTCCTTCTACCTCTTTGTCTTTATCTCTTCCCGTTCCACACGTGGGTGCAGCACAGGATTCCATTCCCCACTTTCTCTCTTCCATTCTAATGCTGTCCCTGATCACCTATAGGCTAATGGATTCACCTTCTGCATCTCCAGCCTAGACATGTCTCCCAATCATAGATCCACATATTTAACTACCTAGTAGACATATCTAACCATAGTCTTCACAGGTACCTCCAACACAAAACACCTCAAACGGAACTCATCAATACCTTCCACCCCCAAAACAGCTTTGTCAACCCTGTGTTGACTTTGTGACCAGCACCACCATCAGCCCATTGTCAAAATCACATCTTAAGACTCTACATATACTTCTCCCTCACCAAGTGCAAATAATCCCATTTTCTAATTACTGCTCAAATTTCATTTCTTCCCCTCTGGCATCAATATCAGTTTGGACATGAATTATCTGCCTGGTTACCACAGTAACCTAACCAATCTTCTTGCTTCCAATCTCATTCTCCCACTACTGTGTAATCTTTGCAACCATAACTTGATAGCATGCCCCTCTTAAAATTCACCAATGATTCCCCATTACCTCTAAGAAAAAAACACTAATTTTTTTTTAGCACATATAAAGCTCTTCACAATCTTGATTTTGTCTGTCTCTCTGGTCTCAACTCTCACCACCCCTTAAGTCAGCATGTATTCTTGCTATATTAAGCTATTCCCAGCTTCCTGAAAGTGCTACATTCTTTAGTATCTGTGTGTTTGCATAGGTAGTATTCTTTTAATGCCCTTCTTAAGCTAAGTACTCCACTCAAGCATTATTACGTGCTTTAAAATGCCTTTTCTAATCACCTCGAGCCCAAGTTAGGTAACACCACAAACTGGGCTCCCTCTCTTACAACTGCTTTCCCTATGCATACCTCTATGCTCTTGCTTGTCAAACTGCATTATAACCGCTGGTTTATTCATCTTCTCCACTAAACTGAGCTCATCAATTAGTCCTTTTAAGAACAGAATGTGCAGTTTGTGATAGGTTCTCAATAAACATTTGCTGAGCAAAGTATCTTGAAATATACTCATGAATAATTATTATGGCTACATATTTAAATTATAACCTCTAATAATTGTGTCTCTAAGGTAATAAAAAATTCACTTTATTTTTGGCTCAATAGAACTTGATAAGACTTCACAAAACACAGAAGTCCAAAATACTTAAGGTATTCACTTAATTCCCAACAATCTAAAGGTATTTGTTAAAAATATTAGAATAGCCTCTGAATATGGTATTAAACTGAGATATTTTCATTTCACTGATTACAGTGTTAGACAAATGAAAGCACTAGTCTCTTGTCCAATGGCTGAAGGAAGGACGGAGTGTGATCAAATGATGCACAAGTGGCCTAAGTTTGCAGTTTGCTCCCTGACTTCTACTTACTGGCTACATAACCTTGGATAACAGTAAACATCCCCAACCCTGTTTCTCTGATGGAAAACAGAGATAAAAATTGTTTACCTACCACGAGTTGTGTTTAAAATATTCAGATATGAATGTGAAAGCATTTCTATAAATCATGAAGTGCTAAGTAAATCTGAATTACTGTGTTAGTTCCCATCCCAACATCTGCCAATGATTCCACCGCTGCAAATCTGAAGTTTCTTAGGCTATACCAACTTCCACACCCACCTCATCCTTCTCCTCAATGACTCAATATTCATAAATAAAATGAAGTTCCCTCACCAAGGATCATCAGAGCTTGACAATTACTCAATAGTCCTCAATATTCTCATGTGGTTAAAGTTAATGACATCAAATTTTTAAATAATCTGGTATGTTCTTAGAAAGTGGTTATTTTATAAATATGAAAGTAAATCTCAAGGTAAGTTGTTGGTACAGTCATTGAAATTTCAGCTCCACTGAAAAAAATCAATTGGAAGACAAAAATCAGCAGGGAATATTTAGAGATATCCACTAAAACTAACTAATATTAAAAAGTCATCATCACAAAACCAAAACTCCCCACCGCCCCAAGTTTCTGGCTTACTTCTCAGATATGCTTGCTGGTCTATCAATCAGAAGAGAAAATTTGCTGCAGCTTTCTAAACTAAAAAAGTGAAAGAGCGTATTAATTCTGCTCTCAGCAAGATCTTTGTTAAATAGGGACTTATGGGGACTATGGATTACATTAGGAGAAGTATTTTCAGTCCCTTCTGCAATATTGATAAAAATAGGATTCCTTAACTTTCAAGGGGCTATACTCACTCCTTTAAAAAAAAAAAAAAAAAAAAAGGAAAAAGAAAAAACAAAATCTACTACAAAAGTCAGCACTTCGGTACCTGGTTGTGGTAACAAGGCCAAAATCCAAGACGAAGCCCTTTATTGCACATCGTGTTCCAACATCTTGGGCAGCCCCATCTTGCGACCTCTCCAGATTGGCTGCTCCTGCTCTCTCTACTGCAGAGAGAACTTCAATTAGAGAAACTGTGAAGCTCACAAATCTAAACTGGATACTCCCCTCACTGGAGGCAAGGATGGTAAGCAGCACTAAAAAGATTCAAGTTAGAGGAGATTTCAGATCTAAGTGGCTTGAAACCACTCTAATGCAGACAGCCGAGAGTCTTATGACGCAAGTCTATTTACCTACAAAAAAAAACACCTCTTAAGAACGGCAGCAAATTATCAGATAACCTGAAAAAAACAGGTTATATCATTATAACTCTCTAAGAGTGTCACATTCTCCATGAAACGTGTGTAGAATTTGTATCTATACCACAAACTTACAGCTGACCATCCACGTTCACAATCCTTATGAGAAAAGCAAGAAAAATCTGCAAATCTAGAACATATTATCAATTGCAGTTTATGCCCTAAGATAACTTCAGTGGAAAAAAAAAAATGTTTCGTTTAAAACCACTGGATAGGAAAGAGAGTTTCCCTGCTGACTTAAGCCTGGCTGCCCAAGCAAGGCTTCAGAAAATGTCTTCACCCACAGCAGCGCGTGGGCAGAAGGAGCGGCAGCTATGGCGGTCTTCCTAGTGACACTTCCAAGTCACATAGAGAAGGGATGTTTCTGGAACAGACTGCCAACAAGTTACTGGAAGAAAAGCAAAAACCTGGCAAATAGATAGGTCAATGCCCTCGGATGTTTTATGATGACACAAAAGATGAAGTTTACTAGAATTACCTTGAGGCTACCAGTTCTAAATCACACCGCCCATGCTAACATTGCCTAATCTGCAAAAGAATGCATTAGTTTTCAGCTGATTTTCCATGAAGACGTGTAATCATGTGTAACCGTTTACGTATAAAGCATTTCTTAGACCAAGCAAGTCATATGCCACATCCCAAAGAACTTCAGCAATCAAGATTTTTCAATTAGAGAAATAATTTGAACCACATTTACCACCAGGAGTTTTGAGTGTGCTGGTATGTGCTGAGCAACCAAGTGAGGGTTGGCATGTACTGTAACTGTACTTACTAAATAATGTAACAATGAGTTCGCCTTACCTGAGTGTGGAAATTTGAAATGGTGGTTGTTTCGATATCTTTCTTGCCCAGAATTTCCATTTTCACTGGAGTGTTGGGGAAATTGAAAGCAAAATAGTCCAAGAAGTCCGGGAGATAAGCAGCCGCCCCATGCACTATTGCTAAAGCATAGTAAGCAGCATTTTTCTCATTTTCACTGAATGTCAAAGCAAGAAACTCCTCAGAAAATCTCTCCATCTCCATTGGAGACAAAAATGAGAGTTCATCCATGTACGCATGAAGGATCAGAGCACCGCCATTGGACTGGTGTTCCTCATGAATAAAGTTGCTAAACTTAGTACCTGTTTTTAAGAAATTTCTACGAATAGAATGCTCCTGGTGGGTCATGAAAGGTGTTTGTACTCCCTGGGGTACCCGATATTCGTGCATGCCCAAATTTAATCGGCACAGCTGTTCATCTTTCAGATACCTGAAGGACTCCTTGTTAACTCCCGAAGTGCTATTTGCTTGTCCTTGGGTGAGGACTTCCTTACTGATGCGCGTCAGGCCAGCACAGACAGTCTGTACTTCCTTATTGTACATTTTAAGGCGTCTTCCTCGCATGTCTTCTCGGTGTTTCTTTTTCTTTTTCTTCTTTATTTTCTTCAAAACAAAATCATCAGCTCTCTGGGTTTTACCATTTTCATCTGGTGTTTCTGGCCACAATAATTAAAAAGAAATCAGTTGCTAGGTCTAGTGTCAACATACAAACTTCTTAAGGTACTTTATATCAAACTAAGTAACCTATTCTTAGTTTCTATGAATTTGTCATTATTACAGCTTACATGTTTATAAAATGAGACAAAAATCTTAAAATACAATAATATTCTGGTTTGAGGATTATGCTAAAGAGTAGATAATGCAAAGGTCAGCATATAACTTAATATAACCTGCAATCAAAAAACAAAAGGAAATAGAGAAGTTATTGATTTCACATATGCTATGCAGTATGGTAACCACTGTAAAATCTACATTGGAGCTCGTCGTATTTTGCTATCAGTTACACGTTACTATGATACAGATAGGTGAATCAAACAAAGGCAAATTAAGCTGTAAGACACCATTTTGCCTACAAAATTGGCAAAAACTTTTTTTTTTTTTTTTGCATTCTCATGTACTGTTGCTGAAAGTATAAACTAGTACAACTTTGATGAAGGGCAATTTGGTACTCTCCAAAATTAATATGTGCCAAAAGCCTTGAAAATATTTCTAATTTTCAGACCCAAAAATTCCACTCCCAAGTAAAAATTACCTAAGAAAATAACTGAAGACACATAAAGACACTGTGAGAGTACTAGAAGCCCGATGCACAAAATTTGTGCAAGAGTAGGCCTTCCTCCCCTCAGTGGCCAGCACAGGCTTCCCTCTGGCACCCGGGACCCGGGCTTCCCTTGCAGCCCCGGCTTCGTCCAGAAGGTCATCCGGAAGGATGTCCAGTCTAATTAGCATATTATTTAGGAAATCCCCCAATTGTCTATTAATAAGATACTGATTAAACTCTGGTACTTACATATGATAAAATACTACCCAGCCATTGTAAATTATACTACAGATGAAAAGAACTGACAAATTACAAGGTTACAAAATGCTTACATTGTCACTCTTCCAGAAAGCCTTCTCTTAGTAACTCCTACTGTATGTTTCCTATTACTATGCTTCTCATCACAGTACTTACCACATTCAGTGCTATTATTTAACTTTCCACCTTTCCTCTAAATTGTAAGCAATCTACTCTTTCCAGAGCAGCTACATATGTATAAATCTTATCCCATTTTTATAATATTAAACGTTCATCATTCAAGCATTTATTTATTTAGTACCTATTATGTACCGAGGACACTTCTGGGCACTAGGAATGTGGTATTAACCAAGAAACACATGATCCCTACTCTCTTGGATCATACAATCTAGTTGTACAAGAAAAAGGAAGTTACCAGTAGGTGACTCTAGATCAGTGATGGCGAACTCATTTTTTTGGTTGATTTTTCTTTGTTAAATGGCATTTAAATATATAAAATAAATATCAAAAATATAAGTCTTTGTTTTACTATGATTGCAAATATCAAAAAATTTCTGTATGTGACACGGCACCAGAGTTAAGTTAGGGTTTTTCAAAATGCTGACACGCCGAGCTCAAAAGGTTCGCCATCACTGGGCTAGATGCTGGGGAAGCTCCCTTTGGGAGATGACAGTTAGACTAAGACCTAACTAGAAGAGAAGACAAGCATGTTTTTGAGAGAAAAATATTCCAGGGAGAAGCGAAGTACCTAAAGAGAGGAAAAATTCTGACTTATCTATAGGTATTTTGTATATATACAACACAGAAAAATATCTGGAGAAATATATACCAAAGTGTTAATGGTAGTTATCTAGGCTGGCAGGATCATAAATGTCTAGCTTTCTTCTTTTTTATTTACATGTATTTTCCAACTTTCTACAAAAACATATATTATTTTCATAATTAAAAAATGTATTTTTAATTTTAAGGGACTGTCATGGATTGGCAAATCCAAAATAGAATGGCATCTTTTATTTACTAGTTGGAAAATATATCTAGCAAGAATTCTTTAGGATTAAATATCAGGTATTGTCCTGACCCACCTTCAAGCACGTTGTGGTATGTACTGTATAGATTTGATCTAGCCAACTACAGTATTTCTGACACAATACAACTAATTCAGTGCTGAGGTAACTACGCCCACTAATCCTGTCACTATACGTGGGAAGAACAGGCTCAATAAACTTTACGGTAAAAAATTTTCTTGGTATAAAATATGTAAATATATGATAGTTGCAGTAGTCTATACAAAATCATTCTAATAACCAGATACACAGGTTATAAAATCTTCTAAAAAATTTTTTAAAGTGCAAATCAAAGACTTTAATATGATACCAAATGATTTTCATTCTATTTAATACTTGCATTTAAACAATAAAAAGAAAACCATCTGCAAACATCACTTGTAATTAAACAGATCATTTACCAACATATACATGTATTACTTAAACTGGCAAGAGAAAAAGCACTCTTTTTTGAGAGGGGGTGGGGGGATCATTTATCCTCACCTGAGGATATTTTTTCCACTGATTTTTTAAGAGAGAGTGGAAGGGAGGGAGGGAAGGAGGAAGAGAGAAAAATATATGAAAGAGGCACATTGATTGGTTGCCTTCCCGCATATGCCCTGTCTGGGGCTCTTGACTGGGGAATTGAACCTTCAGTGCCCAGGCAGACACTCTAACCCAGGGGTGGGCAAACTTTTTGACTCGAGGGCCACAATGGGTTCTTAAACTGGACCAGAGGGCCGGAACAAAAGCATGGATGGAGTGTTTGTGTGAACTAATATAAATTCAAAGTAAACATCATTACATAAAAGGGTACGGTCTTTTATTTTTTTTTTTAGTTTTATTCATTTCAAACGGGTCAGATCCGGCCCTCAGGCTGTAGTTTGCCCACGGCTGCTCTAACCATTCAGTACAATGTCCAGGGCAAAAAAGGTCATCTTTTAGCCCTGATCCGTTTGGCTCAGTGGATAGAGCATTGGCCTGGGGACTGAAGGGTCCTGGGTTCGATTCCGGTCAAGGGCATGTACCTTGGTTGCGGGCGCATCCCCAGTGGAGGGTGTGCAAGGGGCAGCTAAACGATGTTTCTGACTCTCTGTCCCTCTCCCTCTCTGTAAAAAAGCAATAAAATATATTTTTTTAAAAGTAATCTTTTATTCTACATACAACTAAATATTTGAGTTAATTAAAACACTTAGTAACAGTCATTTATATTTCTTATCAAATAAATTAATCTAAATACTTTTCCTATATATCAAATCAATAATTTAGGCAACTCTCCCAAGCAATTAAATGTTAATGCCATTAAATATAAAGGTTAAACCAATTTTTTATTTTTTTTTAAACCAATTTTTTAAAAATTATCTAATTACCCGATGCTAAATGTTTAGCAATTTCACAGAAAAAAAAAATCTCTGAATAGATCCTGTTATTTCAAGCTTCAGAGGATGTATTTGGTATGCAGAAGATGAATTGTGACCTAGATCCAACACTGAAATTAACACCAAAGAGTTGCCTTAATAGTAACACATTTTCTATATTACTATCAGATTACCAATGGTACTTCTAACATGGCCAAGTCTCTGTGGGTTTTATTCCAAAACTCATTATACGAGAACCATTCAATTAATTCAGCATGGTCCATCTCAAAACAACCACCACATAAGGAAACGAAAAAGCCCTAAATTGGTTTTAATCTCATATTTCAATATGACAAAAGTTTAAAATGTGAAATTTTATTCACTAATCCTGTTTTTCAAATTTTGATTTTTATCTAAGGCTAAGGCTGAGATAGAGAAAGCTCACCTTAGATTATAGAGAAATCTGAGACAACTTGTCACACTAGCTGATGAATTTCTATGAATAAACTAATATTAATTTTAAGTTATTATGGTGGCAACTAATTGAGAATGGCACACATATACAAAGTTGTTAAAGGTTATTATACTAAGTTAGCCATCACTGCTTCATGAAAATGATATCAAGGCTGCCTTGCCTTGAATTAAAAATGTTATTTAAAAGTCAATGTCTCTGCAATATAAATTATATCAAATCAATATGTTGTACATCTTAAACTTACACAATGTTATATGTCAATTATATCTCAGTTATTTAAAAAAATCAATGTCTAAAGAATGAACAATCTTTCCTTTTCTGGTAGAGTGTGTTAGTGGTCCAACAGAGAATGTATTCAGGCCAACTACACTTAAATAAAAAAACAGCCTGAAACATTATATGTTATTTATATTAGGTTACAAAGTCAGTAGGTGACAACCAAGATTCAGACTCTTGCTTGTCTGACTCCAAAACTCAAACTCTTTCAATACACTCCGTTCTGTTCTTTCTGCTTCTCTATCACCTCCTGTTGGCCACACTCCCACTGGATGATCAACTACAATGACCTCATCACAATCAATGGACTGGAGGTGGCTTGGAGGAACCTCCAATAAAGGGCGCATTACTTCAACAAATATTTTCCGGAGTGCCCACTGCATAATTCTGCATGATCATAACGATAGCATTATGTTACACAAAAATACGAAAACTTTCATTGCCTTAAAGGCTTTTTTGCCTCTCTGAGTAAGGAAAAGTACAGTCCCTGAAGTGGTTGCTCTGATAAATGAGATTATCTGTTTACTTCAGTTCTCTGTATAATCCCGAAGTAATTCCTCACTCTTATCACCAAGACAATCAACTGTTTCTGGATTTAAAATTCCTGCCAGTAGCTCTTTGACATCATAGAAACTTTCAATTAGGAGTTTGCCCTCGAGACACTCCCTGTGATAGCACAGCTGACCAAAGATGAAAAAAATGTGAGAAAGGAAGGCTGACTCACTGGAAATACATAAAAGCAACCCTGTCATTTAATGACACTGGAGAAGAGAGCTACGGGAATCAACTCACCCCTTTCCTTTTTTAAAAAATATTACTACAATAATAAATTTAACCAAGAATAATTAAAAAGAAGCATTCCTTCCTTTGATGGGTTTTGTGGAGGAAGTCTGTTCTAAGCTTTGAATGCAGCTAAAAGGGAGAGGGAAAAAATTAACATTTCAAAAGACTCAGGTAACTCAGTTTAAGCCTGTTCCTTACAAGAAATTAAAAAAAGATTTTATATCTCTTAACATTTAGTATCTCCTAGATTCAGTTCTATCACTTTCTAACTAGAAAATTTTAAGCATGTCACTTTACCTCTTCAAAAATCAATTTCTGTACCATTTTCTAGATAAAGCAAGTTTACCTTGGTATTTAGATTAAACTTTCATTTCAACTATTTATAAGCAACTCCACATGTCTAGCATCTGACATTTATGGGAAGCTACACGTGAGCTTGGACTGAGTACTGCTGGGCTGGTATGCAGGGGCTGGTGTGCAGGAACATGTCTCTCTGCTGAATGAGCTGCCTCAGGGTCTGCAAACTTTTTCTATAAAAAGCTTTGCAGGCCATCTGATCTGTCTCCACAACTCTCCTCTGCTGCTGTGGTGCAAAAACTGCCGCAGACCATACATCTGAACGGGTGGAGTGGTGTTCCAATAAAACTCTATTTCTGGACACTGAATCTGAATTTCATTTGACTTTCACATGTCATGGTTTTTTTTTGCCAAACATTTAAAATATAAAAAACATTTAAGAATATATTACCTGTAATATATAAAGAATTCTCAATTCAATTAGAAAACAATTCAATTAGAAAACGGGCAATAGACATTTTAATAATGAGGATATATGGACGGCAAACAATGACACACAAATATGTTAAATATCACTAGCCATCGGGGAAATGCCATGGTGAGGAATCTCTATACATCTATTAGAAGAGATAATATAAAAATACTAACAATACCAGATACTGGAAGGATGTAGAGGAAGCAGATCTCTCTTACACTGCTGGTGGGACTGTAAAATGGAACAGATTGTCTAGAAAATAGATTGGCAATGTCTTTAAAAAAACTAAACACACACTTACCATATGACCTAGCAATTGCATTCCCCGAGAAATGAAAATTACATCCATACATAAATCTGAACATGAATGTTCATAGAAGTTCTACTCATAATAGCTAAACTGAAAACCAAAATCTCTTTTAAGAAATAAATGGTTAAACGGTGGTATATCCATACCGTAGAATACTACTCAGTAATGAAAAGGAGTGAGTTACTGATAAATGCAGTAACTTGAATGTATCTCAAAAACATCATGCTGAATGAAAAAAAATCTCAGAAAATGACCTACTTTATTATTCCAATTATATAACATTCTCAAAACCATGAAATTATAGCCCTAACTGGTTTGGCTCAGTGGATAGAGCATCAGCCTGAAGACTGAAGGGTCTGGGTTCAATTCCAGTCAAGGCACAGGCCTAGATCGTGGGCTCAATCCCAGTGTGGGGTGTATAGGAGGCGGTCAATCAATGATTCTCTCTCGTCTTTGATGTTTCTATCTCTTCCTCTCCCTTCCTCTCTGAGATCAATACAAATATATATATTTTTTAAAATCATGAAATTATAAAGTTAAATAAGTGGTTGCTGCAGAGTAGATTAGTGGTTTCTAGGGTTTAGGGAAGGTGGGGGCACATAGGAGGTTTCTAAGACTATACATGGGTAGCATTAGGGGGATGTTCATGGTGTTGGAATAGCTGTGAATCTTGACTGCAGTGGTAGTTAAATTAATCTACAGGTGATAAAATGTCACAAAAGTACACACACACCAATGTCAATTTCCTGGTGTTGATAGTATGCAATAGTTATGTAAGATGTAACCATTGAAGGAAAGAACTGGTCTGTACTATTTTTGCAATTTCCTGTAAATATTTAATTACCTCAAAATAAAAAATTAAAATAGTTCCTAAATATCTGAGGATAAGGGAAGTCATAGCTTTTTAAATAACAAGGGTCTAGCCACTCTCCTTATTAATCTTAGAGTTGTTTCAAGGACGGAGCATGATAAAAAAAACAAAGACAGTTTGAACAGTGCCTAATATCGGCCAGGCACTGTTTTAAGTGCTTCCCACGTATTGCCCCATTTAAACCACATAATAACCTTATAAAAGCAATACCACAACCTTATTCTACAAACAGGAAGAGGGAAGCTGATGGAGGTTAAACTAATCTGCCCATGGTCACACAGTAAGTGGTGGAGCCGAGATTTAAACTCAGATGGACTCCAGAGGCATGCCTCCTGCGTGCCTCGGTAACAAGTATAAAGATGCTCAGCAAAAATATAAAAGGTATTCAAAGTGTGTGCAAAAGTCTGGATTATTTATTGATTTATTAGAGAGAGGAAGAGGGAGAAAAGAAGAGAGGAAGGGAGGAAGAGGGGGGAAAGAGAGAGGAGGGAGGGAGGGGGAGGGAGAGAGAGGATTTGGTGTCCCACTTATTTATCCATTCATTGGTTGCTCCTTGTATATGTCCTGACCAGGGACTGAACCTGCAACCTTAGCAAATCCAGAGGAAGCCCTAACCCACTGAGCTACCCAGCCAGGGCAGAGCCTGGATTAAACAAGGTTAAACCAGGTTATTTTATGTAGGGTTCTAAGAATGCCAACGTGTACCCTGGCCAGTGTAGCTCAGTTGATTGTCATCCTGTGCACCGAAAGGTTGCCAGTTCTATTCCTGGTCAGGGCACATGCCCAAGTTGGGGGTTCCATCCTAGGTCGGGGCACGTGTGGGAGGCAACCGATCAATGTCTCTCTCTTTCAAATCAATATGAAAATATACATATATAAAATGCCAGTGTATGTCATGTATCCAGAAAGTAATGGTATTTGGTTTTTCCCCAGTGTATTTGGCCAGGAAGCCTTTTTCCCCCATAACAACGTTCTCATTCAAATGTTAAAATATTTAAACTAGATTTATTCTGATCATTTCACAATATATACAAATATCAAATCCTTATGTTGTTCACCTGAAACTAATATAATGTTATATCTTTATTTTTTTAATCTTCACCAGAGGATTTTTAAAATTGATTTTAGAGAGGAAGGGAGGAGAGGAGAGTGAGAGGGAAGGGGGGTGGAGGGGGAGAGAGAAGAGGGACAGACATCGATTTAAGAAACATCGATAGCCGAAACCGGTTTGGCTCAGTGGATAGAGCGTCAGCCTGCGGACTGAAAGGTCCCGGGTTCGATTCCGGTCAAGGGCATGTACCTGGGTTGCAGGCACATCCCCAGTGGGAGATGTGCAGGAGGCAGCTGGTCAATGTTTCTCTCTCATCGATGTTTCTAACTCTCTGTCTCTCTCTCTTCTTCTCTGTGAAAAATCAATAAAATATATATATATAAAAAAAAAGAAACATCGATAGGTTGCCTCCCATACTCACTCCCAACCGCAACCTCCATATGTGCTCTGACAGGGAATGGAACCTGCAGCCTTTTTGTATACAGCAGGATACTCCAACCGAGCCATCTGATCAGGGCAATTATATCTCAATTTTTTAAAAATAGTTTAAATAACCTGATCTTAACCCACTTGTCTTCTTTACCTATTGCTAAACTACAACTGCTTCAAGCTACGCTGTCCAATGTGGTAGCCACTAGTCAAAAGGAACTATTTAACTATAAATTAATTAAAATTAAATAAAATTTAAAATTCAGTTCCTCAGTCACACTAGCCACATTACAAGTCTTTTAGACTTGCTTCAGCCTGGCCAGTGTGGCTCAGTGGTTGAGCATTGACCTGTGAACCAGGAGGTCACGGTTCTATTGCCACAGGTTGGGCTCCATCCCCAGTAGAAGGCAGCTGATCAATGGCTCCCATCATTGATGTTTTTCTTTCTCTCTCTCCCTTCCTCTCTGAAATCAATAAATAGGTATTAAAAAAAAGACTTGCTTCAAGGGCCCCATATGACTAATGGCTACCATATTAGACAGCACAGATACAGACTATTTCCGTCAACGGGAGAAAGTTGTTGGTTGGACAACACTGGGTTAAAGGTCTGCTTTGTTTTTTAAAAAACATGACGCCTGTACAATTTCCAGAAAAGCACATTGTGAATTATTTACATGTAATTACCACTGTCCCCCCTTCAACGGGGTGCTGTCAGAAATTCTTGATGGGACTGGCTACTGCCATCTCATAAGCAAAGAAGTGGGAAAAATGAATAGGAGAAAGAGAAAGCAACATTGCACAGTAGGGAGATGAAGCTGATATTGGGATTCAGGAGATCTGGGTTCTACCCCCTAGTAGGTCAATGATTTAAGAATTTTAAAATATTTGTACTTGGTACTACTTTGGGCCTTAGTTTTTTCCTCTTTTACTATATAAATTTGAATTGGGTGATCTCTAAAATTACCTCTAGCTCTGTATGGTTAAAACATGCACACACACACACGAAATGAGGTGAGAAATAAGGGTAAAAATAAAAGAGAACAAGATCATTGCATACTGATGGTGGAACTGGCACTCTGGTCAGCCTGGCACAAGTTCTACTCCTGAGATTAAGATTTGGATACCACCACCGGAAGAAAGATTTACCTGAATTCAATAAATGCCACTGAGCAATTATTTGCAATCAACTGTGCTATTTGGAAGTAGCACCCAAAATAAGTAATGATTGGTGGTAGTCTTAGTTTTAGCCTAAGACCAAGTTTGTGAAGGAATCCAAGACGAGCTCATTAACATGTTAATAACCTAACTGGCCCAGTACTAAGAAACACAAAAGTATCTTAAAATCTTCTTGAGGAGATGCCACTAACAAATCACATAAAATCATATACAACGTACAAACTCAGGGCATAATCAAAATTCTACGAGAATATAAACAACAAATGCTACAGGTACTTGGAAATAGGAAGACGCCCATTCTGCCCACCCTAATTGCTCTAGAACCCACACTTAATTAGGTAGCCCTCCATTTTCTGTGTTAAAGATTCTTGGCTTTAATCGGGGTTATTGGAATTAAGTAAATTATCCACTGGTTGTGCCAGACAAAATAAAATGCAACTGGAATTCTCGCCTCTGATACCTACGACTGCACACCCCACGTTTCAGGGGGCCCGGTGGGTCCTACTTCCTAGGATCCAAGGAGAGAGAAAAACCTTCCCCATCCCTTTCCTGAGGATTAAGATCTCATATGAAAATTAAAAATGATTTTTTTTTTTACCTGCAGACTTAAAAACAAACACGAAGATAAACTGCGTTTGACATTTTAGCTTGCAGAACCTAAGGCGATCAGCGTGAGTCGAGTTAACCTCCCTACGAATTCAAACTCGTTACAGCCCCAAAACATACCCGGGAAGACTTGGGAGAGGAGGAGAGCGAGTATGAAAGCCACCACCGAGGAAAACAGGAAGGAAAGGATTTCAGCGACAAGCCTTCCCTTTGGAAAGGCCGTCTTTCGGATACGCCACCTACAAATCCCACGCCGGGGACCGCATCGCGCGGAAACCCTGCCGAATTTGAAAACAAACGTCGGCCAAGGCTCCGGGAGGAGCGGGCGGGGGGGACGGGCCAGGGGGTTAGTGAGTAACTGACAGCTCGGCCTGGAAACCAAGAGCCTCAAGTAGGTCAGGCTGTGTCCACGGGGTGCGATCCAGGGGCCGCCCCGGTGGGCGCGGGGGCGCGGGGCAGCCAGAGGCGGGCAGGGCTTGGGCGTCTTTCCGAGCGAAAGGGGCGGGATATCTACGCCGAGAGAGACCCAGAGCCCCAGCTCGCGGCCGCCCGCTGGCTCTCACCTCTCTTGGGGGCCTTGATCAGGGGCACCCCACCGGCCCTCTCGCCGTTTTCCTGCTTGTCCTTGTGTCGGAGATCGCCCGGGACGCAGGAGCTGGGGCCACCGTCCGAGCCGCGGTGATGGTGGTGCCGGTGCCGCTCCTTGTGGCCCTTATGCTGCTTGGGCCCGGCGGCCGCGCTTACCGTCAGGGGCGAGAAGGTGAAGAGGGCCGAGGTGCCCGGGGCTGGGAGCGGGGCGGCGACGGCGGGCCCGGCGGGGGCCAGCGAAGGCGGCGGCGGCGGCGGCAGGAGCAGAGGTTCCACCGGGCCCGGGAGGGTCGGGGCTGCATTCGTTGGCGGCAGCGGCCCGGGATGTTGGCGGCTGCGACGCCGCCGGTGAGAGGGAGCCAGAGGAGCGTCCTGGCTCGGCCGCCCCCGCTTCTCCTGAGACCCCCCACTGCTCGCTCGGCGCTGCCGCTTCACGCCCCGCGGCGAGACCCCAGCGTGGGGCTTCTCCTTCCCCTCTTTGTCCGGCTCCTCCTGCGCCGCCACCGCCCGTACTACGCGCACCGCTCCGACCTGCGCAGCCATTTCACCCACAAACACACATTTAAATGGCCCGACCGCCCCCCCGTCCGCGTATCGCGCAAGCGCATCCCGCGCACGGCCCGCTGGGCATTGGAGTCCCTCCGCTGCCCTCCACTTGTCGGCGGAGCCCGGTCCGGAGCTGAACATGCCGGAAACGGCCCTTCCCCGCCGCTCTCCGCAGGCCTCTCCACCAGCTCTGGTCCAGCCCCCTGGGCCGCGCGGAGCCTCCTGGGAGCGGTAGTTCTCCCCGCCCCCCGCCGCCTGCCTGGCTGCGGGGGCGGAGGAGCTGAAAGAGAGCGTGCGCCGAGTCACGCTCCGGGCTGCGACGCAACCGCCGCTGGGCGGAGAGTTGCCGCCAACCGCCTTAACGGCCCAAACAGTGTTCGTGGCTCTCCGAGTCGGGCGGCGCGTTCCCATTATCTTCTCCTTGCCCTCCTCCGTCATGGCACGCGGACTAGGTGGTCTCCATAGTTACTTTTAAATGGCATGTTCCTCTTTTGACCTTTGTGAGGTAAAGGAACCTCCGGCCATTTCTCCTTGAACAGGCGATGAGATGAGGAGGAAAGGGGAACTTGGTGTATAAAGCGAGGGCGGGTTTGCTTTTAGAGTCCAATGGCCCCGCCCGTCGGCATTGCCATGGTGACCGCTCCTGGCGTAGAGAGGCAGGTGCCCGCGCCTCCAAGGAGCCTGGGCGCGCCGCCCCGCCCCGCCGTCCGCCCACCTCCCCTAGCGCCTGGGAAGGCGGAGTCCATCGCTATTTTGAACACATTCCTACAGTTAGAGGGAAATTCTAAATGGAAAAGGGTTTTAAATGTTTAAGATGTTTCACATCGTAAGTATAAGGTTGCATAAATCCGAGATGTGTGCCTATCAGAGAACACTCCCCAAATCGCCACTGTTCACCAAGGCTTCCGCTCAGAAATTGATTGACAATTTCATAGTCACTTGAGATTGTACCTAGGATTCTTTTAGCATATTTGGTCCTTGGTGAGGGTATTGGGGATAGTTGGTTACGGTGAAGTACGTAGATAAAAGCCAGGGGTTCGATGCTACACTCCATTTTGCTCACTGAAAAACAAGCTTGCTGAGCACCTACTGTGTTCATTGCGCTGCGATGAAAGGTAACAGCCAGCGCTCGCCTGCACTGGGCTTCCCAGTGAAAATACTACGTATCCCATGCTTCTAGAAGCCACAGACTTTTTAAAAAAATTAAAAGCAGTAAATCATTTCGGAGAACTCTGGAGAATCCTTTGTAATAATTACTAACATTGGTTACATAAAATTAGATTGGAAAGATCAGATACCCTTAAAATATGTCAGATCCATATTCATTTAGAAAAAAAAAAACACTTTAAACTAGTCGTGCTTCTGATTGGCTGTAGGTCGCACATGTTTACACAGAACCTGTGAAATGAAAATGCTACCAAAAGATAGCTATTTTGTTAATCATTCTAGATTTGGTAATTGAGTAACTTTGGTTAAAACTTATCAGGGATGTAATTGAACATCTGGTTAGTTGATATATATAAATAAAAAGATTACAGTCATTTTTTACATATTTTATTCTCTTAAATATAACTTCTTTTCTTACTATTCTAGTTTCCCACAACATTTGGGAAGATGTTCAAGGTAAAAATAACTCCCAGGGGACAGTCATTGTCATAAGCAGTAATTTTGTATTTCAACCACAAGATAAGGTTTTTAAACACATTTTTATAGTAAATTCTGGCAATGTAGACATTTGAGATCCAATTCTTACCAATCCTTCAAGTTTATATTTATGTGAAAAGTAAAGTCAAATATAAATAACTTCCAAAAATGAAAAAAATCCATTCCCAAAATCTTTCTCCTATGGCTGAAGTGGC
Source organism: Myotis yumanensis (assembly GCF_028538775.1). Lineage (NCBI taxonomy): Eukaryota > Metazoa > Chordata > Mammalia > Chiroptera > Vespertilionidae > Myotis > Myotis yumanensis. Next base: position 7,899,869 of record NW_027223768.1, read on the forward strand.
AAACTCTCTGCTGTTTCCAACCCAATGTAAATGAGATTCAATGTAAAATTTTTGGCACTTAATTGCGCATTGCTTTTCTTAAGAGCTGTTACCACATTACCACATCTGCACTGTTGACATTACGAATCTAGAGCACTTTACTGTAGCTAGCTGTGTTCTGGTAATTTTTCTTTGCAGGTGCACTTGCAGCCTATAGTCCACAGTTCTGTTAAATATTCCAATTTGATGGTGGGTTCCTTGGTCCTTTGGGTTTTGAAAAACGATTTGCAAAACCTGGGAACAAAAATAAAGCTGAGAGTGAAAAGGGGGAAAGGATTAATATGTACAAATTGCCAGTAAAAAACAGTCATGGGGATATAGAATAGAGGCAATAATAATTTAATAACTATGTGTGGTGTCAGATGGGACTTACCCAGGTGATTACTTTTCTAATCACTATGTTGTACACCTGAAATTAATATAATATTGTATACCAACTGTTATGGAAAAAGTACAAATTTTTAAAATAAAACTGAAAAAAGTTTTTTATATAAATATGAATACATAGATTTTAGAGTATGTTATGATATATTCAAACACATGGATTTTTTTTAAAGGTTAGGCAGCATCTTTGATCAATTTAGTAATAGATTGTAAAGGCATAACAGTAATTAAGTTAATGCTGAAATGATAACAATAGAATGCTAATAACATTTTATATTTGTAGAACACTTACAAATTTAATAATGGTAATAATTAGATAAAGAAACCTGGTATAATGGTCTTTAGTAGTTCAGCATATTTTTTTTCAGCTTTGTTGAGATATTATTGATATATAACATACAGGGTGGGCCAAAAGTAGGTTTATAGCTGTTTGGATGGAAAACAATACAATAATAAATAATAATACAAGAATAAGCTCTGTGTTTTGCTTACTCACAACTGTAAACCTACTTTTGCCCCGCTCTGTAGCTAAGTTTAAAGTGTACAATATGGTGATTTGATACACATATAGTTAACTAACACCTCTATCCCCTCACATAATTACCATTTTTTGTGGTGATTAAGGTTTACGCTCTTCAACAACTTTCAAGTGTATAATACAGTACTGTTAATTATCGTTATCATGCTGTTCATTAAATCCCCAAAACTTACTCATCTTATACCTGGAAGTTTGCACCCTTTAACCAACATTTCCCCATTTTTCCCCATCCCTGCAGCCCAGGCGACCACCATTCTGCCCTGTATTTCTATAAATTCAGCCATTTTAGATTCCACATATAAGAACACACAGTATGTATGACTTATTCACTTAGCATAATGCCCTCAAGGTCCACTCATGTTGTTGCAAAAGGCAAGATTTCCTTCTTTTTTTATGGATAAATAATATTCACATCTATAACTTACCTTTATCCATTCATCTGTCAATGGACACATGAGTTCTGTGTTTTGGCTACTGTAAATAATGCAGTGAACATGGGGTGCAGTATCTCTTTTGAGATAATGATTTCATTTCCTCTGGGTTTATATTTAAAAGTAGAATTTCTGGGTCATATGGTACTTATAGTTTTAATTTTTTGAGGAACTTTCATACTTTTTTCCATAGTGACTAGACTATTTACATTTCTATCCACAGCCTCACCCACACTTGTCTCTTGCCTTTGATAATGACCATTCTAACAGGTGTGAGGTGACATCTCATTGTGGTTTTGGTTTGCATTTCCCTGATGATTAATGATGTTGAGCATCTTTCCATGTACCTGTTGGCCATTTATCTGTTTCTTAAGGGGGAAAAAGTCTACTCATGAACTTTGCCTATATTTTAATTTGACTTGCAAAATAAAATCCTTTATCTACATCTTTTCACCTACCACTAACTTATCAAAAAAAAAAACACTGGGAAATTTCAATTTCAGAAAAATAAGCATTATCCTATATATTAAAACCCTAATATGCAAATTGGCTGAACCATAGAACAACTGGTCGCTATGATGCACACTGACCACTAGGGGTCAGACACTCAACTCAGGAGTTGCCCCCTGGTGGTCAGTGTACTCCCACAGGGGGAGCACTGCTCAGCCAGAAGCTGGGCTCATGGCTGGCGAGCACAGTGGTGGTGGTGGGAGCCTCTCCTGCCTCTGCAGCAGCGCTAAGGAGCAGCAGGCGGGCAGTAAGGAGCAAGGCATCCCGGACTGCAAGAGCCCTGGACTGTGAGGGGGCGCAGGCTGGGCTGAGGGGCCCCTCCAGTGCATGAATTTCATGCACCGGGCCTCTAGTTGCTTTATAAGATTACTAGAGGCCCGGTGCACAAATTCGTGAATGGCTGGGGTCCCTTGGCCTGGCCAGTAATCAGGGCCAATTGGGGCCACAGGAGGTAGGCCAGCCAACCTGATCAGGGCCATTGGGGTGGGCCGGGGCGTCGGGCCGCGGGAGGTTGGCTATGGGAGCGTGCTGACCACCAGGGGGCAGCTCCTGCATTGAGTGTCTGCCCCCTGGTGGTCAGTGTATGTCATAGTGACCAGTCGACCGGTCGTTTGGTTGTTCAGTCGTCCGGGCATTCGGTCATTTGGTCGCTTAGGCTTTCATACATATAGATTGTATTAAATTCACTTATACTTCTGCTTCAGTCCAGAAAGCCCTCCATTTACTGAGAGCTTATGTTTGAAAAGCTTAGAAAAAATAAAGTAATAAACAATCCTGGAGAACTAAGTATGTAGCTAATCATTTATATCTCTCCCTCAAACACTCCCCCCTCACCTATCCTAAAGAAGGACAATGCAAAAATGTTGCACCACCAATGATGGCTTTTTCTTCGTCCTTTCAAAATATATGAAGAGTAATGACAGTTGGTTCTTTATCACTTCAGCAACATATGACTTCTCTTTTCTTTGATGGAGGATATTTTCAAGGTTCTCTTGCACTTAGCAGCTTTAGGAGTGCAAAGTGAGCAATGAAAGATTTGAAATACAAAAGGAGAACAGAGAATGGTAAGCTTGAAGACATCCCTGAACCTTTCATTGCATCATCATCTTGCAAAATTGTGGGTAGGTCCTGCAGAACTGCTGAAAGCATCAGTGAGATATTTATTAAAGCATCCAGCACAAAGCCTGACACATACTAATTCGTGTGTTGCTTACATCTGAACCATTTGGTTACCTAGCTTTATTTTCTGCATATGCTAGGCAAACCCATGTAATAGAATAAATACATAGTGGTATGTAAGATGTTAAGCGGTAGCTGGGGTCAAAAATAAAAAGATAAATTGCATGAAAAAGAATATAAATATAAGGACCTATACATGCAACCTCAAATCCTATTTAAAGTTGTACCTCTTATACTATAAAAGAATAATTTAGGTAAACATAAACTATGCTGTAAAATAACACACATACCAAAATTTAGCAAGGAGCTGGAGTTACTTGACTGAACAGAGTCTGCAGGCTTGTTTGGTGAGGAAGAAGTACAGAGACCTAGAATGAAAAGAAAAAATGTGAGGGAAAGTATAAAGACAAACTGAGATAACTTTTTACCTTTTTATTGAATCTATTGCGATGACATTGGCTAATAAGGTTGTACAGGATTCAGGGGTAAATTCTATAATACATCATCTGTATATTCTATTGTGTGTTCACCACCCATCACCATGCACACCCTTACTCAAATCATTTGTTCTCCACAGTAGATCATCCATGGCAAAGTCTGTGATTTTTCTTATACTATCCTCTACTCCTGTAATATCTTTCTTCACTTTCCAGTCTGCCTTTTTCTCATTATAGATGATTCTAGTTAGGCCCAGAATCTCATCTCCCCAAAGCACTATGCTTCTTTGTTTTGCCATTTAGCTACTTCTTGGTAGGCTTAAAATATATAGTGTTTCTCTTCCCAGAACCTTAATATTGAGGTATCAGTTTCTGCCCAATTTTGAAAGCAATCCAGTGAAAACATGTCCCACATTTTGCGGGAGCACTGTCTAGCAGTGAAAAAAGATAATTTCAGGTTTGTATAAACTTTCTAAGAAGCAGCATATAACTGGCGAGAAATTATTAAATAGTCATTTTTTGTTTTGTGTTCAACATTTTCAGAATACAGTGTAACGACTGTGTGTGTTCATATACACATATCTAGTACTAGGATTCTAGAAACATCTCCCCATTCATGGAGGTACTTGAGTATGAATCACTAAAGTACATATTGAATTTCAGTCAGATTCAATTAAAAATATATTTATTGAATACTTACTATATGCCAAGCATTGGGCAAGGCACTGACGATGGAGACAGAAACATCAATGATGATAGAGAATCATCTATTAGCTGCCTCCTGCAAGTCCCCCACTGGGATCAAGCCTGCAACCCAGGCATGTGCCTTGACTGGGAATTTGACCAAGACCTCCTGGTTCATAGGTTGATGCTCAACCACTGAGCAACACCAGCCGGGCTGATATGTTCTTTTAGAAAAAGAAATCTGTGTATTTCGTAAGCTAAATTGATCAAATCAATCTTTGGCTATTCAAGTCACTCACTGCTTTTTTTTTTTTTTAGTTGTGTAATTCCCCTGTTTTATACTATAATTTCCTCCTCTTGAAATGCTTAAATTCTCTTTTGACTGGCTTTAGCCATCTTACTTTTCCATTATACTTAGTCATCATAGGTGAGAAATCGGTTCATTTCGGAGATCAAGTATGGTGGCAATGAGAGCAGACTGGCACAAGTTTATGGAAAGATAGAGTGAAAACTCAGGAGAAAAGAGTAAGATTCAGCTATAAACCTTCTCACTTGGATAATACCTTACATCAAGTTTTCTCAGTATTTTGTCCCTCCCTAAAATACCAACCAGCTGTTTGGTCCTTGATGATTAACCAAATTGATCAAATTTGTAAAACTGTATCATCATCGCTCAGCCAGCGTGGCTCAGTGGTTGAGCATCGATCTATGAACCAGGAGGTCACAGTTCAATCGCCTGTGTTGCGGGCTTGATCCATAGTGTGGGGTGTGCAGGAGGCAGCCAATCAATAATTCTCTCTCATTATTGACGTTTTTCTCTCTTTCTCTCTCCCTCTCCCTTCCTCTCTGAAATCAATAAATATATACATATATATAAACAACAATTGTATCACCATGTTTTATATACTTTATAGTTATAAATAAGGATTTCTAAGATAATCAAATTCCCACCATTTCAGGAGTCTTTGAGTTTGTTTTCATTACAATATAGCAAAAGTAGTAAGCAACAGACTATTGCTAATAATACTTGGTAAAAATAGAAATGAGTCAATACTTTGCTTACTTTATTAAATCAACACATTTGTTGATCAACACATATGTGACTGTTTTCAAAGAAAATACATCTGAGGTTAGACTGCTGGGAATTTTAAATAACACACTTGGGTGCCAGCGTCTTAGGATGAGTAGAAAGTGACAAACATCATTCTATTATTCCACACACCCCGGCCCAACCCTTCACTCCGTACTCAGTATTACATTATCACTGTGGAGCCCAGCACAGTACATTGTTCGGGGGTGATCTGACCCATAGGACCCAAGTAAGCTTCTGTTTAGGAATAATATTAACTTTTCACAGAGTGGTTATATAAGGAAGAATTAAATAATCATGGAAGTAGTATACATATTCTAAAAAATAAGTATAAAGAAGCTTACTCTTTTTCATGTTCCGCAAAATTTTCAAACTCTGCAAAAATGAAGAAAAGGAAAGTGTTGATTTTTGGTGTGAAATCCAAACTACTTGAATCAAGTAGAAATACAGATGTCAGTCAAAAGGATTGATTTCCTTTAATAAGAGCCATCAAAGTGCACAAAACCACTTGGCCATTTTAAACTCAGTGCAGTCTCCACTTGATTTTATTTCACTCTTTTCCCCACCCATCTGAGAATGACACTATGTATTTAGAAATAGTGTATCAGAATATCAGGGAAAAACAGTTTCTACGTTTCTTTTTTGGGACCATTCCAGAATCCGCGATGCCTTCCGAAGATAGCTGTGACACACAGCCACTGCCATGCTAGCCAGGAATGTTCATCAACCGTATTCTGTACTCCGTTTCCTCGGGTCCACTCCATACTGTTAGCCATGCCACTTCCTTCACCTTTCTTTCAGCAAACCCATGGATTCTGCCTCGTTCATAAAGAACTTACCCACATTTTTTTCTTTTCTCCACATAAAATAACCTACCCACATGTTTTTCTCCACATATCCTTAGCGCGTACATTTTTAATCTGTTCCATAATATTCAATGCTGCTTGATAATTTTCAGATTGTTTCTTATGTAGGCATTCTATTCCAGTAGAGTAACTGTCCTCTTCTCGAGGGCAGGTAGATGTCCTCTATGACATTTCTATTTTCCTAACACCGAACAGAAATGTATTCTTCTACATAATAGATATATAATAAATTCTCTTTTTTTGAAAAATTTTATTTTGATTTTAAGAAATAAATCATTTATTTATTATTCAAGTTATCTTAGTAAAAATGCTACCATTCTTATTTTCCATCTACCCTGTTTCCTAACCCTCCCCCACATAAAGCCATCGTTATTAGCTTCTTATGTATCCTCCCAGTTACATATGAATACAGAATACAGATATAAATCATATTTTGCTCCTTTTAAGCAATAGTTAACGATTATAATAAATGTAGTGAGAGAGACCTCATTTTTTAACCTTCATAGTATTCCAATTTCTGCACATACCATGATTCATTTAATCAATTTTCTTAATGATTAATATTTATGTTGTTCCTAATTGCCTGCTCTTATAAATAATTTTTCAGTAAATAACCTGGTATACCCTTCGTTTCATATATGTACACACATTTTTGAAGGATAAATTCCTAGAAGTGGGTCAAAGGGTACATGCATTTGATATTGTTAGATTGTCCTCCATAGAAGTTACACCACTTGACTCTCCCACCAATGCAGGCATGTGCTTATTTCACAGTCTGCCTAACAAAGAATGGAGTCAAACTTTGGAATTTGCCATTCTGATGAATGAAAAACAGTATGTCAGAGTGGTCTTAATTTGTATTTCTCTTATTATGAGTGAGGTTGAACATGTCAAATGTTTAAAGGGCAGACCGTGGAGTAGAAGATGGCGGCATAGGTAAACACGGGAGTTTGCTGCCTCGAACAACCACTTCAAAAATACAACTAAAAGACGGAACGGACATCATCCAGAACCACAGGAAAGCTGGCTGAGTGGATGTTCTACAACTAGGAGGAAAGAGAAAAGCATACCGAGGCTCAGAGGAGGCGCAGTGCTGAAGTAAAATACTAAGGTTCGGAGTGCATGTGGAGTGGGCTGGAGGCTGAGGGCGCGGTTGTTTTCAATCGGGAGGGAGTCTCAGGCTCTGAGCTCCAGTTCCGGGCGAGTCTCTAAGGACCCAGACCCATACGGGAGAAGCGGGACTGTCTGGCATCGCTCAGAACCCTAGGGCAGCTTTCTCTCCGTAGGGCTTGCAGCGACTACTGGGACACTGAGAAGCAGAGCCTCTGAGGGCAAGACTGAGAGCAGCCATAATTGCTAACCCCGCCCTGTTGATCCTGTGGGACCCGCCCCGCCCAAGCCCTGCAGGGAGGCTTTTGCTGGATAGCCTCAGGCAAAGGCTAGATTAGCACCTCCCTAGAGATCCAGGAGCCAGGAAGCCCAGAGGTCAGAGTGGGACCATCCAGCTTTAAGCTCCGTGGAACCATAAAAGACACACTCAGGAGGCAGACTCAGTGAGCACCAAAGCCCCATCGAAGCAAGTCTAGCCCCAGAGGGGTGTCTCCAGCACAGAAGTTCTCCCACCGCAGACACAGCTGATTCTCACAGCCAATTGACCTGGAAGTCAATTCCTCACAGTGATAACTACAACAATCAAGGCTTAACCACAACAAGACTGTGCACAAAGCCCACAATGGGGTGCACCAAGAGTGTCTACCTTAGGTAATTGGGACACTTAGCACAGAAAGGCACTCTATCGACACAGCGAAGCATAAAAAAATGCCGAGACAAAGAAACAGGACACAAACGACAGAATTGGAGGGAAGCAAACTGTTGGATATAGAGTTCAAAACCACACTTTTAAGGTCTTTAAAGAACTGTTTAGAAGCCTTCGAAAAGACTGGTAAGACCGCCGATAAATGTAGTGAGATCCTCAAGAAATCTAATGAGACCCTCGATGTTGTGATAAAGGACCAACTAGAAATTAAGCATACACTGACTGAAATAAAGAATATTATACAGACTCCCAACAGCAGACCAGAGGGTCGCAAGGATCAAGTCAAAGATTTGAAATACGAAGAAGCAAAAAACACCCAACTGGAAAAGCAAAATGAAAAAAGAATCCGAAAATATGAAGATAGTGTAAGGAGCCTCTGGGACAGCTTCAAGCGTACCAACATCCGAATTATAGGGGTGCCAGAAGATGAGAGAGAGCAAGATATTGAAAACCTATTTGAAGAAATAATGACAGAAAACTTCCCCTACCTGGTGAAAGGAATAGACTTCCAAGTCCAGGAAGTGCAGAGAACCCCAAACAAAAGGAATCCAAAGAGGACCACACCAAGACACATCATAATTAAAATGCCAAGAGCAAAAGACAAAGAGAGAATCCTAAAAGCAGCAAGAGAAAGAAAATCAGTTACCTACAAGGGAGTACCCATACGACTGTCAGCTGATTTCTCAACAGAAACTTTGCAGGCCAGAAGGGAATGGCAAGAAATATTCAAAGTGATGAATACCAAGAACCTACAACCAAGACTACTTTATCCAGCAAAGCTATCATTCAGAAGTGAAGGCCAGATAAAGAGCTTCACAGATAAGAAAAAGCTAAAGGAGTTCATCACCACCAAACCAGTATTATATGAAATGCTGAAAGGTATCCTGTAAGAAGAGGAAGAAGAAGAAAAAGGTAAAGATACAAATTATGAACAACAAATACACATCTATCAACAAGTGAATCTAAAAATCAAGTGAATAAATAATCTGATGAACTGGTGATTGTAATAGAATCAGGGACATAGAAAGGGAATGGACTGACTATTCTTGGGGGGGGGGGAGGAGAAAGGGGTGTGGGGGTGAGTGAAGAGATTAGACAACAATCGTGCACCTATGGATGAGGACAGTGGGTGGGGAGTGAGGGCAGAGGGTGGGGTTGGAACTGGGTGGAGGGGAGTTATGGTGGGAAAAAAGAGTAACTAATGTAATAATCTGAACAATAAAGATTTAATAAATAAATAAATAAATAAATAAAGGGCAGACCGTGCATATTTATTTTGCTTAAACTATTGGATCATGGGGTGGTTGTTGTTGTTTTGCTCACTTTTCTATTAGAGTTATCATTATCAATGAATTTCTAGGAGCCTTTATACATTAAAGAAAAGCCCTGGCTGGTTTTGCTCAATGGGTAGAGCATCAGCCTGTGGACTGAAGGGTCCCAGGTTCGATTCCAGTCAAGGGCACATGCCAGGGTTGCAGGCTCAATCCCCGGGGCGGGGGTGGGGGGGGGCGGACGCATGCAGGAGGTAGTTGATCAATGGTTCTCTCATCATTGATGTTTCCATCTCTCTCTCCTTCTCCCTTCCTCTCTGAAATCAATAAAAATACATTTTTTAAAAAAGAAATAACTCCTTGGCTATGATGCCAGTTGCAGATATTTTTCTCCAATTTGTTCCTTGTCTTTTGATTTTAAGTTTATTTTTATTATTATTTTTTGCCCTGCAGAAATTTTCTATTTTATTTAAGTGAATTTATAAATCTCTTTTCTTATGGCTCCTGGATTTTGAGTCATTCCCACTCCCAGTTGTAAAGTAAACTTTCCAAGTTTCTTTAGTACTTTTTTTGGGTTGGTTTTTGTTTCTCTTTTTTTTTAACACTTAAATCTTTTATCCATCTAGAATATATCCTGGTATAGCTGTGAGATATGGATCCTATTTTTTTTTCAGGTGCTTATCCAATTCATCCAACAACAATTAAAACATCCATCTTTAATCATATACTATATTCCTATACATATTTAAATCTATTTCTGGACTTCCCATCTACCATGTTGGTATGTGTTTTTTCATACACCAATATCATACCATTTTAATAATTGAGGCTTTACAATGTTTTAATGTCTGGTAAGGCGACCCTCCTTCCACTGCTGTTACTTCTATTTTTAATTTTTTGAGTTTACTGGCCATTCTTGCTCTTTTCATCCCCCCCATATGAACTTTGGAATCAGTTTGTCTCATTCCAGTAGCAAAAAAAAAGTTGATGGTTTTATTAGGCAGGCTTTAAACTGTTGTTTTTTTTGTTGTTTGTTTCCTTCTATTAATTTTTGTTTTTTAAAATATATTTTATTGATTTTTACAGAGAGGAAGGGAGAGAGATAGAGAATTAGAAACATTGATGAGAGAGAAACATCGATCAGCTGCCTCCTGCACATCCTCTACTGGGGATGTGCCCGCAACCAAGGTACATGCCCTTGACTGGAATCGAACCTGGGACCCTTCAGTCTGCAGGCTGACGCTCTATCCACTGAGCCAAACCAGTTAGGGCTCCTTCTATTAATTTTAATTGTCATGAGACCAACAATGTTAGTGACCATATTTAATCTAATTTTCCATCTTAATGCTGGCAGCTGGCAGGAGAGAAGGGAGTAGGGGGTTAGGGGACACTTCCAGTAATGAAAAGCTTCTGGTGTATTTCCATAAACTCCTATCTTTTTTACCTTACTCCTTGTGAAACATTTTCCAGGAGTCTTCAATGTTTGTTTTGAAGATGTTGAATTTTCCATGGTGTTAGGACAGCTAGCAGAATACGTCTCTATAGGTTGAGCCTGCATACCTGAAAAAAAAAAAAAAGTAATTTGTTGCATAGCTTCCTAAGCTTTCAGGTTTTATATAGGTATATATCCAGTAATTCTTGGCTTGGCTTTTTTATGCACTACTTTTACAATACAATATGGACCTTTAAAATGTCTTATTTTTATCTTACTTAATCATTTCTTGTACCTTTTTCATTTAGGTCTCACTTTATTGTTAGCCTTTTAACAGTCTCATTTCTATAACTTTTTGGAGAGAAAGTGCTGCACTTACAGTCCTCGTCAGCGAGGAAGAAGGACTCTCGGGTCCTTTCTGGGAGTGGAGGGGGAGGAGAAGAGCGATCTTCATGCAGATCTGTGATGAGAACAGGGCACAATAAGCAAAAACATCCATCACTTAAAGTCTCCAGGCAAGACCCCTCTTTGATCTTGTATAACTTTTCCAACTTTTCAATATTAACCTACAGCAACCAAATAAAAAATTATCTGAACTATGACTGGAGCCTCAGGAGCTTTGTTCTTCCAGCTCTTTAGCCAATGAGCCTCTCATTCGTCACAAACTTGTAGCTCACTTACAAAAGTGTTTTCCAAAGAAACTGAACCTGAATTGAATTAAGTTTCTAGTTCTTACAGAGCATCCTGAAATCACAAGTAGGCAAACAGCCAAACGCAAACATTTTCTTTTTTTTTAAATATATTTTTATTGTTTTTATTGATTTTTTTACAGAGAGGAAGAGAGAGGAATAGAGAATTAGAAACATCGATGAGAGAAAAACATCAATCAGCTGCCTCCTGCACACCCCCTACTGCGGATGTGCCTGCAACCAAAGTACATGCCCTTGACCAGAATCGAACCTTGGACCCTTCAGTCCGCAGGCTGACGCTCTATCCACTGAGCCAAACCAGTCAGGGCAAATGCAAACATTTTCATGGCCCTGAAAGGAAAGTCCACTCTCATTCAGCAGCCGCTTCCCATTCCCTGCAGATTAGATTGGCAACCACACATCTGCTTTCTCCATAGATTTGCTTGTTCTAGGTATTTCCTCTGCTTCGCTTCTAAGTTCTTCAGAATCTTCCCCCATTTTACCTATACCAATCTATTTTCCATATTTCCCAGAGTAGAACCTCTGTTGCAATTAAATTAACCTATTCACCATTTCTCTACACCAGGGGTCCTCAAACTACGGCCCACGGGCCACATGCAAATACAAATATTGTATTTGTTCCCATTTTGTTTTTTTACTTCAAAATAAGATATGTGCAGTGTGCATAGGAATTTGTTCATAGTTTTTTTTTAAACTATAGTCCGGCCCTCCAACGGTCTAAGGGACAGTGAACTGGCCCCCTGTTTAAAAAGTTTGAGGACCCCTGCTCTACACACATGCTTATTTGTACCTTTGAGTCACTGTGACCCGGATCCCTGCTCCTGGAATTCCCTCCTTTATCACCATCTATCCATAGTCTTAAATTTCTTTCTTCTACTCAGTGAAGTCTTTCCTAACCACTCCACCGATACCTTGCTTTTTCTAGATTCCTGGTGATTATAATCAGGGCCACACAGATTACCATGTAATAGTTCCAAGTGAGTATTAATTTTGTCTACCTAATTTGAATGTAAGCATTAAGCAGTACTCTTTCTTTCTTTTAGGAAAATTTTTGAATATATTTCAAAGTAGAAAAATTAGTACAATTAATCTCCATAAACTCAGTTCAACAATTTTCAAGATTTTGCCAGATTTGCTCAATTGTACCCTTTTTTGCAAATGTGTAAATCTTCTGTTATTCACAATATGTCATTTTTGTTATATTCAATATTATACTAGAGGCCTGGTGCATGAAATTTGTGCGTGGGGCAGGGGGGTCCTCTCAGCCCAGCCTGCACCCTCTCCAATCCGGGACCATTGGCTCCTAACTGCTCACCTGCCTGCCTGCCTGACTGCCCCTAACCACTCTGCCTGCCTGATTGCCCCTAACCTCTCTGCCTGACGGCCTGATCACCCCTAACTGCTCTCCCCTGACAGCCTGATCGCCCCTAACCATCTCTGCCTTGGCCCCTGCTACCGTGGCTTTGTCCAGAAGGATGTCCGGTCTGATTAGCATATTACCCTTTTATTAGTATAGATTAGTTTCAAGTGTACAGCATAGTGGTTAGATAATCATATACTTTACAAAGTGTTCTCCCCAATATTTCCAGTACCCACCTGGGACCATACATACTTATTACAATATTATTGGCTATATGCTTTACATCCCTGTGACTATTTTGTAACTATCTGCACTTCTTAATCCCTTCACTTTCTCACCCAGTTCCCCAATCCCCCTCCCCTCTGGCAGCCACCAGTCTATTCTCTGCATCTATGAGTCTGTTTCAATTTTGTTCATTCATTTTGTTCTTTGGAATCCACATATAAGTGAAATTATATGGTATTTGTCTTTCTAGCAGTACCCTTTCGCATATATCCTCCTAAGATGATATAAGGCACACAGAGCTTGCCTGGGAAATGCTCACTTAATAATTATCAAATAAAAAGTATAGTAGGTAACATTTAATGAGAGCTTATTATTTGACAACCACTGTGCTAAAAGCTTCATGTGCATCATCACACTTAGTCCTTGTGGAAATCCTCTAAGAAAGGAGTTCTATTATTCACATTTTATAAATGAGAAAAATTGATAATTTAACCAAGGTTATGCATTTTGATAACTATGGGAACTATGGGGATTTGAATTGAAATCTGTCTGACTCAAAAGCCCATTTTTAAAATCTCCATGTTATACTATCTATTTATGTATAGTATGAATTCTATAAGTGAATAATATGTTAATATGAAGAAATATGTTAAGGGCAACTGCAATCTGGTATAGGGTATGTAAAGTACCTATTAGTGCTCAATAAATGTTAGCTGGTGATGTTGTTATTCAATGTATAAGACAAGCAAAGCTCAGGAAAGTACTGGAGAAGCAATGGCAGGTTAAAGATCTAAATGGCCACAAATAATTTTTAGAATCACATTATGAACAATGACAAAACCTATAAAATGGGACTACTGCAGTCTTAGAGATTCGACCTGAAGTAGTTTTTTTAAGGGGCTATATATCAGGGAGCAGAATCCTAAAATCCTGTCTTCACCTGGCCCTGACAAAGCAAAACTCCTAGCCTGGGAAACCCAGAAATAGATCAATAAACAGTGGAAGCTATTATGGGAAGCATGCCATCACCTGAGGTGAATTATTCTAAACTTAATGAGCCATTCTTACAATACAGATGCTTAGGGCTAACATCTCATCTAAAGCTATGAGAATTTATTTACCTGATATGGGATTCCGGAGTTTTACAATCTTAAAAAAAGAGAGAGAGAGAGAAAGGATAAGTGAGAGAAGAATATGTACACAAATTTACAAACTCAAAGCAATGCATGGCATTTTTGAAGTTATATTGCATATACAGATAAAGATAGTTATGAAATGTTGACCCTATTTTTTGTAATGTGTAAGTGTGCTGAGTTATGAAAAGACATCAACTCTTAGTGATTTTTATATGTCACGACAGTTGGTCCTAAATTTATTCTGTTTTGACCTATTTCCTTTCTACTCAGAACATTTCCTGAAAATTTAATTGAGGGTAAATTGTTGAAATGGAAATTACTTCATGACATTGGAAAAGGAGTGAATTTTCTTTTCTCTGGGAATTGTTAATTGAAACACCATTACTTGTAGAATATTATTAACAATAATAATAACAATTACTAGTAAATTAAAAGTATAATTAAAAAGGTACAGAGTATTTGCCTACCACATTGTGATTATAGGCATGTTTAAATGTTTTAGTTAGTTACTTTTATGATCTCTTAAATTGTAAGAGAGTTGGTTCATATAATATATACAAATGCATAACAGATTGTTGAAAGTGTAGAGTTTTCTTCTAGGGGCAGGGAACATTATTCCAAAAGGTTTAACTCAAATAATATGGACACGTGTCACTCAAAACTTTACTCTCTATAATACCTTATCACAGCTAACACAATACACTCAACCAAATGACTATTGTAAACAAGCTACCTGCTTATGAAACATTTACTTTTGCTTTAAGTATCCTTCAAGAATCAGCTCAAATGTTTCCACTTTCACTGTGTTTTCATTTACAACTTCCGACCTGAAGGAATCTCCCACACTTTCAAGCCTCTTCTCTTTCCTATGGCACTGGTCAATTTGCCTTGTTATAATAAACTAGAGGCCCAATGCATGAAATTCGTGCAAGGGGCTCAGCCCTCGCAGCCCCAGCTTCATCCGGAAGGTTGTCCGGAATGTCATTCAGCTGTCTGGTCTAATTAGCATATTATGCTTTTATTATTATAAATAGACAACAATACTTGTATACACACCCTATATCTCCACTGCTAGACTATGAGTTTCTTAAGGGCAATAATTGGACCTTATGCATCCTCTAGCACATTGTTTTATAAGTAGTATCTACTTAATATTTATTGGCTGATAGGTGTTAAAAATACAAGCAGTAGGACTATAGTCTGTCGAATCCAAATGAGTAAGAAAAAAAGAAGTTATGGACCTTGATTGGCCTAAGTCTCACCAAGTCATCAGGTTTGCTGGATTGAGATGTTCCACTCCATTCTAGTGATGTTCCAATTTTTGTCATCCCAGCTGAAGGTAAAGATTGGGGAACATGCAGTGGGACTTCTCCTGGAAGGAAGTAAATATGGTCCAATTCTTAGGAGAGTTATAATTCTTTTAGACAGCAAATGTTACTCAGCAATAGCACACACAACACTGAAAGGACTTGAGAAGTGCTAGTAACCTAGCTTTGTGTTACTTACTGAACGATACTCACCAGCTTCCTCTACCACAATGAAAGATTCAGGTGTCCGCTCAGGAAGTGGAGGGGGAGTTTCATCGTCTATTCTTGGAGAAGTTGCTATCCAAAATGTCAGAAGTAGAATTATAATTTTTAATTAGGAAAATCCAAAGAAAATTCTTACATTTTAACTTGATGGAAATCCCACCAAGTGCCAGTACAATGTTTAAGCTGATATCTTTTCACTCAAGGAAAAAGCAAAATAAATTCTCTCATCTTAAGTTGCAAACCCAGGAGCTTTATGCTTCTTCAAAATGTATGATTTCTGTTAAAAGCCCAAAAGTATTTTGATTGAGTCACTGAGTATCAGCTAACATAACAAAATATTATATTAACTTAAATTACATAACTCTTCCTTTTGTTTTACATAGAATATACAATACAGCATCATAAAAGCATTCTGACATGCCAGAGATTCAGTTACAGACTTGGTGAAATCATAAAGATTGTAGTATCTCTTATTCATTCTACAAGGATGAAGAATATGTATGTCTTTTTGTCTTTTAAAAAACAATGTTGTATTCTGTATTTCTGTAGAAATATTCAGAATTTTTATAGAAAAAATGTAATGCTATTATAAGAAACGGCCACCAGATGGCACACATGTAAATGTTCTTACAATCCTTGAAGATAAGGATTTGTCTTTTAACATTGATGTTCAGAGAATTTAACGTATTATAGGTACCTAGAAAAATAAAATTCCTTTAAATTATAAAACAAGGTCAAAATATATAAAATAATCTAATTAAAGAAGGAACTAGATCCAGATAAAGTATTTTTTTGTAACAAACCTATGTGTCGACACATCTATTAAGACACTACTGCCCTAACTGGTTTGGCTCAGTGGATAGAGCATCGGCCTGCAGATTCAAGGGTCCCAGGTTCAATTCCGGTCAAGGGCATGTACCTTGGTTGCGGGCACATCCCCAGTGGGGAGTTTGCAGGAGGCAGCTAATCGATGTTTCTCTCTCATCGATGTTTCTAACTCTCTATCCCTCTCCCTTCCTCTCTGTAAAAAATCAATAAAATATATTTAAAAAAAAAAAAACAAATGGCCCTTGCAGAAAAAAGGTTCCCCACCCCTGGCATGGATGATGGATCATAGATCATATGGATCATGGAATGTTACATGTTTGTTTTTGTTATTTTCAATTTATCACAGCATTAAAACACTCCTGGAATTTATTTCTGAGAAGGAGAAGGAAGCAGAGAAGGACAAGGGGGAGGATGAGAAGAAACCAAATCTTCTGTAGAAACAAAGTGAAATCTAAAATGCCATATAAACAGACTGTGAATCTCAGAGGGAAGGTGGGGTTGGGTTGGTGGATGGGAAGAGATCAACCAAACACCTTGTATGCATATTTGCATAATCCATGGACACAGACAGTTGAATGGTGAAGGCCTAGGGCAGGGGCAGGGGCAGGGGTGGGCTTGAAGGGGTCCATGGGGGATAAAGGGGAACATATATAGTACTTCCAACAATAAAGATTTTTTAAAAAATAAAATGCCATGTAAGCTTTTAAAAATAACTTACCGACATCTGCTATCTCTTGGTTCAGTGTGGAGAGGAAATTAGTGGGAGGATTCAGTGCTAAAGAATCATCTGGATCATAATAAGAAAATAGGGTTGCAGAGGATGTTGGCAACGAAGAACAAGGTAACACAGTTCTAGCTTGTTCCTCAGGTAAATCAAGAGACATCTTAGAGCCAGAACTTCTTGGAGACGATGGAAAATAAGGACTATCCACTAAAGACATGTGAGAATGTGCATTAAAAGCCCTAGCGTCATGCTGCTTTGTACTGGAGGCATTGCACACTTGGTGCTTTGAGTCACGTGACAGCGAATAATTCAGTTCTGCTGAAGAAACGTGCATCGCTTTTTGAGCCTGCTCAAGACAAGAACTGTTCGGTTGAGATGCCAAACAAGAACACTTTTCCTTCACGCCCAGCTCATTGGTGTCTCTCTGTTGTATCAGTTCAAAGGGAGTTGACTTGGTCCGCGTTATTGGCCTCTTTGCGTTGAAATGTCTTCCTGCTGCATTCACAGGTTTAGAATTAGGACCTGCTCCAAGCAGAACAGAGCTCAAGTCCAAACTTTGATACTTCTGAAGAGGCTCCCCAACTATTGGAAAGGTCTTTGTCTCCCATTTCATGGCTGTGCCAGCATTTTTGTTACAACCATAATTTAGTTCCAAAAACTCAAAAGAACTATTCTGTTTAGCAGGGTGCAAAGCCAACCCTCCCTTTTCACTTATTTCAGAAGTCCTCGGCTCAAAGGAAGGAGCTTCTGCATTTTTCACCTGAATCCTTTGTTTGCTCTGTCGGTTCATCACTTTTGCTGCTTTCATGCTGCCAAAACCAAGAGGAAGTAATAATGATATCATAACCCCGGAAGGCTTCTTCCATAGCTTTTCCCAGCATCACAATGACTGATAAGCATGAGATATGCCCCCGAGACACAATTAGACAGCATGTAGATGTGTAAAATTATACTCACCTTTTTGGTAAATCAGGAGAATAAGCGTTTGCTTCCAGACCGGGATTCTGCTCAGGAACTGGATACCTTGCTTGAATCTTTAAGAAAAATAAGGGATTGCTTTTTAAGTGAAGCAATGAAAGTGTGATATTTTATATTCATAAGGCTGAAAAGTTATTTTTCAGAAAATATAAAGACAAAATAATTCATAAAAGAGTTAGATGAATTTCCAAAATATTGAACCCAACAAGAGCATGTTCACAAACTGAGACCAAAAGGATGAGAATAAAGAATTGTCAGTGTTATAGAAATTAGAAAGGATTTACTTACAGTAATCACCTTTTAAAATGGGGGCGTCTTAAAATGTTCTTGGGAGTAGCTTTATTCCTAAGAACACTCGACCTTCAGAAGTCTCAGCATCTTAACTCTGAATGTTAATAGGTGTTTATTAGGTCCCCATACCTCCCTCACATTGTTCTACCTTTTCTTCCTTACAATGCTTCAGACACATTTGGTTTTCGCCATTGCTTAAGCATAGTAAACGTGTTTCCAATTCAAGGCCTTTACACTTTCTGTTCCCTCTGGTTGAAATACACTTGCTCCAGATTTTGCATGGCTGGCTCTTTCTAAGTAATTATTTTCTACTTAAATGTCAGCTGCATAAGGAAACCTTCCCTGACCACGCAACCCACAATCACACTCCCACACACTTGCCCAGCCACTCTCAACCTATATTTTCTTCATAGCAATTATCATATTATGAATTTTGTTACTGAGGCTCATGGAACCCAAGATACCATTGAGTGAAAACTATATCTTGATTTCCGAGATGTTTAAATGTAAAAAAAATAAAAGTCATCAGCAATTGTAAGATTCCACCTGTTATGGGTTTGATTGTGACTTTCAAAAAGATATGTTAAAATTTAACATACCCCTGATATCATTAACTGACCTTATTTGGAAGTAGGGCCTTTGCAGATATATTTAGTTAAGATGAGGTCATGCTGGGTTAGGGTGGGCCCTAACACATGACTTGTGCCCTTATAAGAAGAGAAAACAGACTCTCAGAGACACTTAGGGGGAACGCCATGTAATGATGGAGACAGAAACTGGAGTAATGTATCTGCAAGCCAACGAACACCAAGAATTGCTGGCAAATGCCAGGAACTAGGAAGAGGCAAGGAAGATTTATTTCCCTAAGGCTCTGAGAGAGAGAGAGAGCACGGCTCTTGCTGACACCTTGATTTTGGACTTCCTGCCTCCAGAACTGAGAAAATAGACTCGTTGTTTGAGCCCTCTTCAGTCTGTGGTACATGTTACAGCAGGCCTAGTAAACTGAGTCGGAGACTTTACTACTCCACTTCCAATAATGGGTAGAACAATGAAACAGAAGATCAATAAGGAAATACAGTACAGACATGAGCAACGCCATAAACCAATTAGGCCTAATAGACACACATACAATACTCCACCCAACAACATGCACATTCTTCTCAAACATATGTGGAACTTTCTCCAGGACAGACCATATGTTAGGCCACAAAACAAGTCTTACTAAATTTTAAAAGTATCTTTTTAAATCATAGTGAATTGAAGCTAGAAATCAACAACAGAAAAAAAAACAACTTAAACATGTGCAAATATATTGTAAATTAAACACTCAAACAACAATAATCACACAAAAAGATGCTTAACATCACTAATCATTTGGAAAATGCAAATCAAAACTATGAGATACCACTTCACACTTATTAGGTTGGCTATTATCTAAAAAACAAAACAAAACAAAAAAACCCAGAAAATACTAAGTGTTGGCCAAATTGGAACCCTTGTGCATTTCTAATGGGGATGTAAAATTTTGCAGTCACAGTAAAAAACAATATGACAGGACCTTAAAAAAATTAAACAAAATTACAATATAATCCAATAATTCCACTTAATGGTATACACCCAAAAAATTTAAAGTAGGGTCTTGAACAAATATTTTTTACATCAATTTTATAATAGCTAAACGTTGGAGACAACCAAGTGTCCATTGAAACAAAATCGGTATGCACACACAATGGAATATTATACAGCCATAAAAAATAAACCTCTGATACATGTTGCAAAATGAATGAACCTTGAAAACATGCTGCATGAAATAAGTCAGATAAAAAAGAATAAGTATGTGACTCCACTTATACAATGTATCTAGAATAGGCAAATTCATAGAGACAAAAAGAAGTTACTAGGTATTGGGGCAGGGGGGTATTGATTTGGATGATGAAAATGTTTTAGAAATAAACAGTGGTTGTCATACACATTGTAAGAGTACTTAATACCACTACATTATACACTTTAAAATGGTAAAATATGAATGAGGAAGTGTCTCCTTCTCTTCTGCTTTCTGGTACAGATTGTATAAAATTGGTGTTAATTATTCATCAAACATTTGGTAGAATTCTCAAGTGAAACTATGTGGACCAGAAGATTTCTTTTGGGGGAGTTTTCAAATGACAAATTCAGTTTCCTTAATCATTATGGGGCTATTCAAATATCTATTTCATATTGAGTGAGTTGTGGTAGTCTGTGTTTTTCAAGGAAATAACCCATTTTGTCTAAGGGGTGAAATTTATATGTGTTGAGCTGCTTATACTACATTCCTTTATTAATTACCCTTCTGATATCTGCAGAGCCTGTAGCGATATCCCCTGTTTCATTCCTAATACTGGTAATTATCATCTCTGCCCCTTTTTTCTTTCTCTTTTTTTAGGGGAGAGTGAGAACACAGTTCCCCACTACAACGAATTACGCTGTTGAGTTTCCCACATCTGGGGAAATTGCAAGAGTCCGAACATCCGGAGTGCAATGGATAAGCCCCGCCCTGGGAAAACCACCTTCATGATCATGATATCTCCCCTGCTACATACGTATGCCCTTTCCCCCCTTTATTAGTATTCCTCGAGGTTTGTAAACTTTATTGATCTTTTCAAGGGACCAGCTCTTTGTTTCACTGATTTTTCTCTATTGTCATTGATTTTTTTATTTTTTTGGCTCTTTTTGTTTTCTAGATTCTCAGAGTGGAAGCTCAGATTATTGATTTGAGACTTTTACTGTTTTCTAATGTATGCATTTGGAGTGCTATAAACTTCCCTGTCAGCACTGTTATAACTCTGGCCCACACATTTTGACGTGTATTTTCATTTTTCTTCAGTTCAATTCATTTAAAAAAATGTATCTTGATACTTCCTCTTTGACTCAATGGATTATTGAGAAGAATGTGGCTAATTTCCAATTTTTTGGATCTTTTCCTGTTATCTTCCTGTTATTGGCTTCTAGTTTGATTTCATTGTGGTCAGAGAATACATTTTTTATAGTTTCAATTCTTTTAAATTTTTCAGATTGTTGAATGGCCCATGGTATGGTTCATCTTGCTATACGTTCCATCAGCACTTGAAAAGAATGTGTATTCATGTGTTATTGGGTGGAGTGTTCTAAAAATATCTATTTGATCTGGTTAGTTGATGGTATTGTTGAGTTCTTGCTGATTTTCTGTCAAGTTTTTCTATCAATTGTTGAAAAAGAGATATTCAAGGTCTCCAACTATAACGGTGGATTTGTCTATTTCTCCTTTCACTTCTATCAGTTTTTGTTTCACATATTTTGGTCCATATGCACTTAGGATTGCTATGTCTTATTGGTGAATTAACCCTTTTAGTGTTATAAAATGTCCCTTCCTATCTGTGATAATTTTCTTTGCTCTATTTTATCTGATATTAATACAGGGTGCGGCAAAAGTAGGTTTACAGCTGTGAGTGTGTGAAACACAGAGTTTACTCTTGTACCATTATTTATTAATTATTGTATTAGTTTCCATGCAAACAACTGTAAACTACTTTTGCCCCACTCTGTAGAGCTACTCCTGCTTACCTTTTATTTGTGTTTACATGATATATCTTTTTTCCAATCCTTTAAACCAACCTTATATTGGAAGTGTGTATCTTACAGACAGCAAATAGTTGAGTCATGTTTTCAATACACTTTGTCAGTCTATCTGTTAACTGGTGTATTTACACTACTTACATTTAGTGTAGTTATTACTTTTTTTGTTTAAAATATTTTTATTGATTTCAGAGAGGAAGGGAGAGGCGGAGAGAGAGATAGAAACATCAATGATGAGAGAGAATCATTGATAAGCTGCCTCCTGCATGCCCCACACTGGGATCGAGCACACAACTTGGGCATGTGCCCTGACCAGGAATCGAACTGTGACTTCCTGGTTCATAAATCGACATTCAACCACATTGGCTGGGCTACATTTAGTGTAAATTTTTAATGTTCGGGCTTAAGTCTGCCATTTTATTTTATTTTTTCTGTTTGTTCTCTCCATTTCACATTTCTCTTTCCTGCCTTTTTCAGAATTTGATCTTATGTATAGTTTTTTAAAGAAATGTTTTGGTATAGCTTTTGTAGCTGTAGCTCTTGGTATTACATTATATATACATAACTTATCACGGTCTACTTATCATTTTGCTAGTTAGTACAGAAACCTTACCTCCCTTGGCATTCTTTTTTTTTTTCCCCTTGGCATTCTTAACTCTTCCCTGCTTATAATGTCATTGTCTTACATATGTTCTCTGATACATTTAAAACCATATCAGATAGTGTTATATAATTTTTGCTTTAATCATCAAAAAATTTAGAACACTTAAAAGAAGGAAAACCTATTATGTTTACCCATGTTTTTGCTTACCATGTTCTTCCTTCTTTCATAATTTCCTTTCTGTTTAAGAAACTTCCTTTGCTATTTTTTTAGCGTAAGTCTACTGGTGACAAATTCTCTTAGTTTTTTTTCATCTGAGAATGTCTTGATTACCCCTTCATTCCTGAAGGATATTTTCACTGGGTGTAGGATTCTGAGTTGAGAATTCTTTTCTTTCAGTACCTGAAAAATATTGTGCTACTTCCTTCTGGCCTCCATGGTTTCTGATGACAAATCCATTGTCATTCTAATTATTTTCCTCCTACAGTTAAGATTGTTTTTCTCTGGCTACGTTCTATAATCTTTGTCTTTAGGTTCAGAGGTTTAATTATGATGAATCTTTCAGTACATTTATAGCTGTACAAAAAATTGCCTTTTTTCTCCTCTGCTTCTTAGATTCCAATGACACAAATGCTAAACTTTTTGTTATAGTTCCTTAGTTCCCTAAGGTTCTGTTTTTGTTTGTTTTTTAGTCTATTTTATTTCTGTTGTCCAGGTTGGGCAATTTCTATTGTTCTATCTTCCAATTCACTAATTCTTTCTTCTGTACCCTGCATTCTTTTATTGAGCCTATCTACTAAGCTATTTTGTTTCAGTTACTATATTTTTCAGTTCTAAAATTTCATTTCTTTTTTATATTTTCTGGGGTTTTTTTTTCTGAGTCTTTATATTTCTTTACTAAGCCTTTCTATTTATTCATTTGCTTTTTTTGTTTTTGTTTTTCGTCATTTGTTTTAAGCATGTTTGTAATTGCTCATTGAAGCATTTTTATCAAGGCTGCTTTAAAATCCTTGTCAAAATAAAATAATAAAAAAAGATAATAAAAAATAAAATCTTTGTCAGATAATTCTAACATCTCTGTCAGCTCAGCGTTGCCATCTATTGGTCTTTTATTCATTTGGTTTGAGATATGAGGCTCTGGATCTTAGTTTAACCTTCTCCTTTAGCTGTTCCTTTGTTTTTACTCCATTCTGACAGGAGAAGGAGGTGCTGCTAACTTGTTGCTACCAGGTGGAATCTACCTCCACCAGTCTCCTCATTTAATCTGTTGATACTCAAGGGAAGACATCATGGGAGAGGCTCCCATGTCATCTCTGACATTGTGGTGGGACCGGCCTCATTTCTGTTGGATGATGGTGACGGTCCTGACTGTCCGTGAGGTCTCCTCTGACCGTACTTCAGTAGGGAGGCAAGGCGGTGCCGTGTTTCTGCCAGGTGGAAGCTCAGGTTCCCCGTGTGGTCGCCACTGACACTGCAGGCAAAACACATCGCAGGCCACTGGGAATAAAAGTCCTAGCTCTCTACTTGACCTTTCTGATGCCACCCCAGAACTTTATTACAATCTAGGGGATGGGGTTCTAGGCTCTGCACTCAGCCTTTGCTGGCAGGGTTGGGGGCCATTTTTTAAATTTGGTGTTGACTGGAGTAGAGAGGTTATTATCTAAAAGCCTTATGCCTTGCCCTAGCTGGTTGGGCTCACTGGATAGAGCGTCAGCCTGCGGACTGAAGGGCTGCAGGTTCGATTCTAGCCAAGGGCACATGCCTGAGTTGCGGGCTTGATCCCCAGTAGGGGGCATGCAGGAGGCAGCCTATCAATGATTCTCTCTCATCATTGATGTTTCTATCCCTCTCCCTTCCTCTCTAAAATCAATAAAAATATATTTCAAAAATAAATAAATAAAAGTCTTATGCCTTGCTGGGCCACCCCTTTCCTGGTCCTTTGGCTAGAGAGAATAGGCTCTTGTTAGTCTTCTTTTGTCTGTACTGTTGTCATTTCCAGGTTGTTGGCTTCTTCAATTCCAAGCCTGGAATATATGAGGCAAAGGAAAATCCAAGGAACTCCCCATCATGTCTTTTCTTGGGTCACAAGTCCCTAGCTGGTCTGCCTTCTTATATTTGTTTTACATATAATGTCCAGGGTTTTTTGGTTGCACTTAGCGGGAGGAATAAGGAAAAGTATATCTACTCACTCTTCCCAGAAACAGAAGTTCTCTTGGCGATCTTTAACCAGTTTCTTCGGTGGGAGCTTGAACCATGTACCCATGTTCTAATTTACTGACTAAAGACCCACTCCAAACAACCCAACTGACTGGAGTCACAGCACGGCCACTGGGCTAAATTTGAGTATTGACAATTCCTGAAACCTAAATAAAATATTAGCCCACATGCTCTAGCAACACATTATAAAATATTTTTTGTTCAAGAAGGGTTTTCCTAAGAGTAGAAGGATGGCTTGATTTTAATAGGTTAAAGGAGAAAATCCATGTGATCATTCCACAAATGCAAACATATGCAATTGACTGAATTTAACATTCTTTCTGAAAAAGATTCTTAATAAAATAGAAATCAATGAATACTTTCTTTAAACAATTAAAATATAAATATCTCCAATCAAGTCAGCATCATACTTAGTAGTGAAACATAATATCCTGCCCATTAAATTCAGTCATCCATATCACTTCTATTATTTAACCTTGTTCGGGCAGTACTAGCCAATGATATAGTCACAAATAGGATATAAGTAACATTTTCTGGCAATTATACTCTTATTTCCATCATCTTCCACCATGTTGTGTTCCCTTGGAGTTAACATTAAGTATAGGATTGCTTAATTCATTCCCTATCCTCAACAGTTTTTTTGGCTACCTTTCCCTTTCCATGTTTCATAATCAACTGATAAAATTATGATCAGGGTCATCTCTTATATATTTTGTATTCTTAATGCTGTGAAAACAGTAGGTCTTTGGTGAATATTTTCATGTTAGCAATCCAAAATGTGATATAAAAATTAAATATATAAATATATATATATATATATATATATATATATATATATATATATATATATATATATTACCCTGGAAGGTAAGCCAGCAAGTTTGTCTTCTTAAGGTTTGTTCAGAACCTAATACTTTGTGATTACACAGTAAATATTCGACTTACCAACTTTTGAGATAAGTTCAAAATAGCACATCCTAGAATACTCAATATTTTTAAATTGGAATTTGGTCAAATCATATTTGCTTTTATACCTAAGGCCTTCAGCTAAAAGTCCTTTGGATATTCTAAAACATTATCAAAACTTGATGAGACATACGCAATAAAAAGGAGGCTAGTGTAACCTGAAAAATTACATCAGTACTCAATTATGGTTTCGCTTTGTAACTGTCACTCTCATTTCTTTTTTTTTTAAAATATATTTTATTGATTTTTTTACAGAGAGAAAGGGAGAGGGATAGAGAGTTAGAAGCATCGATGTGAGAGAAACATCGATCAGCTGCCTCCTGCACACCCGCTACTAGGGATGTGCCCGCAACCAAGGTACATGCCCTTGGCCGGAATCGAACCTGGGACCCCACAGTCCACAGGCCGAGGCTCTATCTGCTGAGCCAAACCGGTTAGGGCTGTCACTCTCATTTCTAACTCACCACACAACTGTCTAAAACATGGGAACAGAATATATGCTTGCTCTTTCACACCTATTGTTTCTAAATTTAGCTAAAAGTTGTATGCAAGAGGTTAACCAAAAGACAAATTTTCTAAGTTAAAATACTTCAATTATTTGTGTTCTCTTCAGGAGATTTGCAGTGCAGCTCATGCACATTGGACACTCCAATTTAGTTATGATGATAAGTAATAACCTAAGTCCTGCAACTAACCTAAGATCCTTTCACCAAATCTCATGTTTTTTTCTTTAAAAAAAACTTACAAAACATCAAGTTTAAAGTTTACCTCTGTTCCAGAGTGTCTATCTCTGATGACATCCATATGCCTCTTAAATAGTTCTATGATGGCTTTGTAGACCAGTTCATACTGTGTCTGGGGAGCATCACAAACCGGAACAAAGGAAAACAAACAAAAAAACTTGGTAAACTACAGAACCTGATTTCAGAAATATGAACACCAATCAAATCCTAGGCTAGCAAACCTGAAGAGACCATTCACATTAGTTCAACGACAGTGCCTTGTGCTTGTATAGCCCATTTCAGATTTCAGAGCACTTTTAGGCTGCTAGGAACAGCTAAATATTTGATCTACCTCTAACTAATATACAAGGAAGGAACTTGCAGCATGTTTTCTATGTTCTAACCCCCTTTTCTTACTTATCTTTCCCTCCATCTTCATCCCTCTATTTCTGTTTTCCTTGCTCATGTGTTAAAATTTTTATTTAATCTTGGATGCATCTGTGTGTGTGTGCAAGCCACCTTTACCTTTTCTGGAAAACAGTAGATAGATGGTTTGAATATGTATCATTTAACTTGGCCCTTATGATTGACCTAGAAACAAGCTAGGCTGTCATTCCTGTTTATAGACTATTTGTCCAAGGTTATTCAGAAGTAATTTCCAGGACTTGGGTTAGAACCCGGATCTTCTGACTCAGTTTAGTGCACTGAGATCAAACTGCTGAAATTATGTCTTAGCAAAGAATCAAAGAAGACTGTTGAATAGAGTTTGAAAATGTATGGTTATAAAATGATTTCATTATAGAGAAATGAGTCCTCCACATTTACAATGTTTATGGGTTTTTACTACTCCATTTTTGCCTCCGTACCTGCTCAAACACTTGATTTTGTATGTACCTTTCATCTGAATAGGCCTATTCAGGGTTTTCCCCTGACTCTTTACACAATCTTATACAAATAAAGCACAACTTTTTCCAAAGATAATTTTAGCAGGAGAACAATGAACAGTCGATGTCAACCAACATGACCATTGGTACACTCTTTAAATTTCTAAATAGAGAAAAATCACACAGGAAACACTCGTTTGGTTTCTGTGCTATTTCCTGGTTAGAGCAGTGTCAGAAAAAGCAGGTACAACTAGTAAGATATTTGTTCCACTAGTCGTTGATAAAGCCAAAATATGAAGACTAACTTAAAATTATTTCAGCTGTCTTCCAACTCTTAAAAATAGGATAGATTTGGACTTTTTCTGAAATGGGTATGGTTTTATTTATTGATTCAGTATTACAGTTTAATATTATACAACTTGGTTGTATACATTGACATGGATCAGCTTTCTCTTAACTCTGACAGCCCTAAACTAGTCAATGCTTTCATTTCATATAAACTTTCCCCCTCACAGATTGAATATAGAACACACCTACAGTCAACACATGAAAAAAAAATTATTTTTTTCCACTAGCTATTAGTGGAAAACCTGTGTGGGCCAAACAGAACGTTTATATTATAATAGCTCTTCATTTTTTCCCTTCAATTCACAGCTTCTAGATGAAAATATCTGAACTGCCACTGTCAATTGTTTTACCTCTAAACCTATGTGTCAGTTAATTTGCCTTAAACACGTTAGGGTTTTGCTATTTAAGCAGTAAAAAGTAGTTCTAACAAATTATGCAAGAGTGTCTGATCCCTAATATCAATAAATGTGTGATGAATGAAAGAATGGGTGAATGATAAACTGTATCTTCAACATGGAGACCATTTAGATATGTGGGTAAAATTATTGGTGAGGTAATATGGGTGAAATTAAATATTGTAGAAAGTGAGAGATTTAGGCTGGGATTGTTTCACCTAGGAGGGAGAATTTGAACTTGGAAAGGAGAGGAGAAAAGGGAAAGAGCATTACTAATGGAGTGAATGAGTGTGAGCTATGTGGGCTGGGTTCAAATTTTGTGATACATATATAATCATATATATAGTGTGATTGTAATTATGTTTTTTAAAAAAGTATGCATAGAATAAGGACCAGGAGAGACTATAGAAAAATAGTACCAGTGGCTACGTAGGTGATAGGATAATGGTTAATTTTACCTTCATTTTTCATTATTTCCTAAAATGAGCACAGACTGCATGCTCTAGATTCTGTTACCACCTACTGAAGTAGAAATATCTCTGATTTTCTATGGTTTCAGAAATAAATTACTACTACAAAGTTTCAAATTAATATGACCCAGCTATTTCTTTCTAGGAAGTCAAACAACTTGTTGAGGTGTTGTTGTTTTTTTTTTAACATATTTTGTACGAAATATTATATTGGTTTCTCAATATTTTCTGGGAAGTAAGATATAAGGGATGAAAGGAATTTGACCCATTGGAAGGGATACCAGAAAAAATATTGGGATATTCAGAGTTGGAGAAAATGGGAACAGACTAATGTACTTAATAGTAAATTGGTGTTATGACTAAGGAGTCAGCTGGTTTTGGATCCTTACTATTAAACAGAGAGGTGGAGCAAGACTCAGACACATGTTATGATCCATTCATCACAGTCCATACCTGAGTTTGAACTAATGAAGGCCTCTGTGTTCGCATTTCCTGAATCAAAGTGAAAACACTGAAGTTCTCGGGAATTATCTATCAAATAAAAGGAAAAAATATCTTACTCCTTTGTTTCTATCTTTGTGTTTTTTTTTTAAATATGGAACACTTCACGAATTTGCGTGTCATCCTTGCACAGGGGCCATGCTAATCTTCTCTGTATCGTTCCAATTTTAGTATATGTGCTGCCGAAGCGAGCACTGTTTCTATCTTTGTTAATAAATTATTGCCACTTTCTCATGTCTTGATACTTTCATGATATCTGCTCTCCAAACATGGGATAATATCAGAAAACAGAAGTGTTTTTAAAACGAATGAAGATTCTCATCACTTGCATCACAATTTACAGCCTGCTGTTTGCCCTAGAAAAGACTAAAGAAGCCCAGTAGGATGTGGTTCAGCAGTTGAGCATCGATCCAGGAACCAAGAGGTCACTGGTTGATTCCCAGTCAGGTCATATGCCTGGGTTGTGGGCTCAATCCCCTATAGGGGGCATGCAGGAGGCAGCCAATCAATGATTCCCTCTCATCATTGATGTTTCTATCTCTCTCTCCCTTTCCCTTCCTCTCTGAAATCAAATATATATTAGAGGCCCGATGCACGAAATTCGTGCAAGGGGCTTGGCCCCCACTGCCCAGGCAGCTGCCTCTTCTGCCTCGCCTCACAACCTCGGCTTCGTTGGGAAAGTTGTCTAGAAGAACGTCCGATCTAATTAGCATATTATGCTTTTAATATATAAATATATATGACTGAAGAAAGTCTTCAAAATGATTTCACATGGGGTGATCAAATGTCTAAAGTTAGAGGTTAAATGAAGAAGGCTCAGTAAATGTGCATGTGCAAGTATGAGTTTTATGAAATAAAAGAAGTTGGCAGATAGTTCTAAGGCCCATATCTTAAATTTCCCATTTCGTATTAAACCTTTAAAAAACAATGCGTTGGAACACAGTTTGATTGTAAATTGAGTGCATCTACGAAAGTGGTGTGCATACAGGAAGGGTGACTGTAACGCAGGGCAATGGTCCTCCAACTACACCATTGCATAGGAAGCACCTGCAGAGTCACTGGGCCCAACTCCAGAGTTTTTGCTTCAATCCATCCTGGGTGGGGCCTAACATTTTGCATCTCTAACAAGTTCTCGGGTGATGCTGATATTAACGCTAATCGTCTGGGGACCACACTTTGAGAACCACCAACTTAGGGACTAGTTTAATAATTCATCTTCTCTAGAATCCACGTCAACATTCTAGAGAAGATGAATTATGGAGATAGGTGTTTTGAAGACCCAAACAATTCCTAAGTCTGAAAGTAGAAGGGTAAACCAATGGGAAGTGCCTGCTGAGAGAAACTCACCCCATCTTTTAGCAGCATCCACGTATAATCGATAGCACAGATAACACCAGTTCTTCCACAGCCGGCACTGAAATAAAAGATCACAGTCGTAGCATTTGTAATTGCAGACAGTGGGTCATTGACAGTAGCTGGACAATTTCCCCAGCAGATTTGAGGAAGTCAGAAACCTGGAGGCAATAAAACTTTCAAAACACTACCATTTCCCAATCCTGTTTGCAAATTGCCACATGTCACACTGAACTTCAGGACACATCCTGGGCAACTGCTCACAGCAAGAGTCTCTAGAGCTGTCCTGTTCACAAGCAACTTATCAGAAAACTATTCATTTAATTCCCATGTTGAATTTTTTATAGCTTGTTTCTGCTGTGACCTTTCTCTTTCTACCACTCATTTCTTTTGCTTCATTCCTTTTTGATCAACTGGACAAAGTGAGGCGAGGATCAGGAGCCTACGTCCCGTGTGCTCATACCGCCTTCACTTCCAACAAAGTCAGTCTTCCTTCAGTTAAAGCAAGAGTCCTGGCCAGACTGGGACACATGGGTTGTTCTGGGGAGAAGGTTCACACAACAGCATCATACCTGCAGTGAATGCATATGGGAACCCTGTCATCCGCTTGGTAACAACGCACATCCCAGATCAGCTCAAGGATAGGGTCTATAGATGCAGGCACATCATGGTCAGGCCAGTTCTTGTAATGAAACTGGTAGATAGTTCGAGTTTCCTAAAAGAATAGCCAGAATAAAAGGAGAGTTCAAGGTTGGGGCTCTACCTCATTCCACCACAAGAGTACTCTGAGTTACTAGGTAGCATCTAGATCAGGGGTGGGCAAACTTTTTGACTCGAGGGCCACAATGGGTTCTTAAACTGGACCAGAGGGCCGGAACAAAAGCATGGATGGAGTGTTTGTGTGAACTAATATAAATTCAAAGTAAACATCATTACATAAAAGGGTACGGTCTTTTTTTTTTTTTTAGTTTTATTCATTTCAAACGGGCCGTATCCGGCCCACGGGCCGTAGTTTGCCCACGGCTGATCTAGATCCTTTTTGCAGTTTATGCTGCTTTCTTCTCTATAGACTTCTAGTGACCATATACCTTTGAAGAACAATTAAGTGATTTCACGTTACTTACTATTGGCCTGTCCCTATCTGTCCCAATCAAAAGAAGAGATAACTCAACCAGAGCTTCCCAACTGGGGAAATTCAAATGGGTCACAGATATGCTGATATATTAAATTCCCCTGTCTTAGCAAGACTGTGCAGCCTGAGTTCTCAAATTGGTTTGTAGTCACTGTACAGCCTCCACTCACCCTACAAAAACTGTTTATATGTGGCCACGGTGTGGAATAGATTGGGGAGCCCAGATTACACCAAAGGTCTTTTTTTTTAAATACGAAAATTTTCCCAAAACATCAAGGGCTCCACCACTCCCCATTGTCTTATGCCCAGCCCGAGTTACATATATATTCACCTGCCTGATCTCTGTAGGCTTTTGAATTTCTATACTTACACTGTTGAATTTGACTTTTAGAGTCCTGATTGTGTAATCAGATTTTCTATTTTCAGCTTCCTAAAAAGTAAATTAAAATATTAGTTATTTCAAAGACTAAGATTCAAAAACTACCCTCTGTAAAGCAGAGCTTGGAGCACTGGCTCAGCCATATGGAAACAGGTGTCATACTTACACAGGAGACGGAGAAAGGGCCAAGTTGTAGCTGCATCTCTCCCGGCTCAGCCCAATAGCGCTCACACTTTTTCTGTAGCACAAAACAGAATATAGTGATTTTCCTCTGTATATTCTAGTCTCTTTTGAGTAACAACACCCGCTCCCTCATTCAGAAGTAAGTTCAGCTCTGTCTTTCACCTAAGGAACTTCTAATCCCCTTGGCCTTCAAACCCAACTATATGGTCAGGAATCTCCAAGGATGGGAAATCAAACATTAAAGGCTGTATAAATTACAGACTTCCTAGAAGTCTGAAGAAGTAGAAATGGGAATCTGACATTTCCAGTATTTCAGAAAGATTAACAAAAGTCACGTCTACTAAGAGTTGCGCAAGTTCCCTTGGTTTTAGCTAGAATTGTATCAATTCAGAATGGCAACAATAGGTTAGAATGCTGCTGAATAGAAATATAATGTGAGCTACATATGTAATTTTAAATTTTCTAAAATTTTGAATTGCCACATTCAAAAATGAAAAAAGTGAAATTAATTTTAATAATATATCTTACTTAGCCAATATATCAAAAAATTTTCAACATGGCATCAATATACAACAGTCATTAAATATTTGACATTTTAAACTGTCTTCAAAATCCAGTGCATTTTTAATATTCATAGCACATCTCAGTTAATATGTGAAATTTCATTGGAAATATTTTATTCCCATTTAGATTTCAGAAAATTTATAGTTGAGATTCACATACCTAAGTTGTTTCAAACATACTTAAAATTTTCTAATCACTGAATTCAGTATCAGTTTTTAAAACAAAATTCATTAAAGTATAAATAATTGTGTTCCTCGGTCACACTAGCCATATTTCAAGAGCTCAGTAACAATGTGTGGCCAGTGGATGCCATGTTGGACAGCATGGGGTTAGAAGCTCTGACTGGCAGTTAAAGATGTCTGATTAATAAAATAGGAAGATGAATGGTTACTTTTAAAAGCATACCTCAGTTTTATTAAAATACAGTCTACTGGGGAAATGGACAAAAGGGGTCCTCAGGAGTAAAAACAAAACAAACAAACAAACAAAAAAACAAAGCCTTGTGAGTCATTTCATTTGGCAGCTTAAGGAAAGTTTTGCTACCAATTCCCCCCTTCTTTTTCTTCTTTCCTTTACCTTTAGGTATACTGAAAAGAACTCACCTTCCCCATTTCAAACTCCATGCATGCCATAACAATGATCTGGGGGGATGAAATAGATAGAAACTTAACTATTGATATAGTTAGAAAGAGCAGTTAATACTTGGGTCCCAGGGCCAAGAAGTGTTAATTATTCTTTTCTGTTATTTTTTAAATGTTTTTATTGCTTTTTTAGAGAGAAGAGGGAGAAGGATTAAGAGGTAGGAATACTGATAAGAGAATCATCTATCGGCTGCCTTCTGCAAGCTCCCTACTGGGAATCAAGCCGGCAACCTGGGCATGTGCCCTGACCAGGAATCGAACTGGTGACCTCTTGGTTCATGGATTGGCACTCAACCACTGAGCAACACCAGCTGGGCTTCTGGGGGGTTGGGGGGGTTGTTTTGTTTTGTTTTGTTTTGTTAACCAAAAAAGAAATCTTGATCAATTACAAACTGTTGATCCTACCCATCCTTCTTTCTGTCCTCACTTCCCTTTTCTCTATTCAAATCAGTAAATTCTCATTAACAAATGAGCTGGTCAAGATGAGAACTTTCATTTCCTTGAAGAGTGACACTGTGATTTTGACTAAAAGGTACCACCGGAACACTGAAATTCTAGTGCCTGACCAAAAAAAGCACTATTTTAATACATAAGAAACCTCAATAACATATTCCAATGCCCTCACCCCCTCTGTCCCTAAAAATGAGAAAAGATAATAACAAAAATAACTCTGCTCTTACCAGGACACTGTATTCCCAAATCATCCTCCAGAAATCCAGGAGAGTTGTAGACAAAGGTCCCTGCGTAGCAATATAAGCCTGGGGTCCATAAACTCCCTGAAGGGGAACAGAAATTACATGCGGTGACTACAACTAGTAACCTTTCGCTCTTGTCTAGTGTATTTCCTATCCCCTCCCTTTTTTTAGGAACCTAGAGAATATGCAGTGTACCTTAATGAAATTGGCATTGATGTAACTGGAATCTTCATCAGAGGTTATTAAGGACAGCTCTACTCGGCTATGATCATCTATAATACAAAAGAAAACTATAGAATCATTAAGGGGACTTAATCAGAGGGCTTTGTGTAAGTCAGGGACTAACACTGTGAATGGTGGTTTGAAGAGTGAGTGAGTGAGTGAGTAAGTGAGTGAATGCATATTCTTTTGTAGTCAAAAATAGTACAAACTACCTTGGCAAAGCCATGTTCCAGGACTAAGAACAGCAAGCAATGGGTGAAAAGAGATAGGGATCATTGAATTGGGGAGAAGGTATAAGTCCATAGGGAGAAATGAAACTTACAGGGCAAGATATCCTTATATCTGTTTTTCTTGATATTCTTGGGCCTCTCAGCCACAGTTGAGGGATAGGTTTTGTCTGCCTTATACTTGGTGGCGAGTCTTTTCAGCTTCTGTAATAAAATTCCAACAATGAAATCTTCCCAGAGAAAATAGGTGAGGAGCTGTCTCTAGAGAGCTTTTGAAGGAACCAAAGTTTCACCACCCTGATGCTGCCTTTTAGGACATTAATTCGAAGCTGTTTCTTAAGAAACAAGACTCAGAAAGAAACTTTGACCCTCCTCCCTTTCCCGCCCAAGAGATTCAGACAGAGAAACTTGCTTCAGGAAGGAAATCTTAGGATGTCCCCTGTATGATATATAGAGGGCTTCAAGGGAGGTAGGTCCCGGTGTCCCGGTGTCCCTCGGTTTCTGAGTTGCCTAGTTCCTGCCAAATACCTGTAAATCGCCCATTCTCACTTCTGAAATCTAATACCCAGTTCCCCCTCCCACTTTCTCGTTTGCCCAAAAATGCCTTATACCCAATGCTGCCTCACTGTTTTTGGAATTTTCCTGGAATTACCATGCCTGTGTGAATGCCTCATGCGCATGTATTAAACTTTGATTTTCTCCTGTTAATCTGTCTTTGTTAATTTGGTTATTAGCCCAGCCTATAAGAACTTAGGAGGTGGAAGTATTAATATTTTTTCTAGTCCCCACACTTTCCTTCTCCACTACCCAAACATTCCATTTCGGCCCTTTTAGCATCTGCTAGGACTGAATCCATTCGTGACAGAGCCCCAGGGCATACAGATGGAGAGCTGAGTAACATTTGGAGAAGTGAAATGATCACAGTTACTTCAGTTGAGCCACAAATAGCTAAAACTTAGAGGTGAAACTGGTGAATATTTAACTAGTGAACATCTTCTGAAAACAAACTTTGGGAACCACCCAAAAGGTCAGTTGTGATAAGTTTAATTTACTTTCTTTACAGCTACTACAGGGCTATTTTAAGTAGAAATGGAGCTTAAGCTGAATAAAATCTCTCTAGACCTAGCTAAATTTCAAAGATTCAGTCCCAAAAGCAGTCTTTTTATTTTTTTATATAGGATCCAAACTTCAAGCCCACCCCATCAACCAAACGATGACTTTTAAATAGTACCATATTCTGTTAGTAGATGATGATCTAGGTCAGTCTGGGGTTAGCATAATATGATTGAACAAGAGTCTGTAAGATAGTGAAGTAACTCCCTAAAATTATTCCCATTTGCCAATATTATACTGTAGACCCAGATTTCAAGTCAGAGGAAATGATGGTTCTTCCTTAGAACCTTCTTATAAAACAACCTCGCACCAAATTTTGTTTAACACCCCGTCATTCAAAGAAGCAGGCAGGATAGAAAGAAGTTAGGAAAAACTCCAAACAAGTGGAATGAGGAAGTCCTCTCACCAGAGTCCCCACCCCAACACATGATCAAAGGGAAATAGTTTATTGCAGGAAACTCCTGGCCACAGAAGTCAACACCAACAAGGACTGGCTAAAACCTGATCAATCCAAGATGGAAGAAAAATAGACCAGAGAACAACCCAGAGGTCACAGTACCATCTGATCATGAAAACGGACACAAGTGAAAAGGGAGCTGACGGGGACCAATGTCATGACACTTCTGGAATGAACCATATTAGGAATAAGACACACACACGCCCTCACCCCCCAATCAGAAGACTGAGTCAGAGTTTGGCACCACAAAGTTTAGAAACAACCCACCCTTGGAAATACAGAAAATCCCAAGAACTGACTAATCCGGCACGCAACTTACAAGTCGCCCACGTCCACTTGGAAGTGTGCTTTAGCTGCCTTCACAGTGGCGTCCTGTGAGACTTGCAACCAGAAGGGCAGCAGGCAGCTCAACCTCTGATCCTGTCTCCAGGAGCCTAAGGCCTAGTCTCTTTTTCTTGCCCTGAATAAAACTTGTTTTTACTCTCGCTTGGACTCGTTCTGAATTATTTCCTATGTGAGTCAAGAGCCTAGAGGTCCCAGACTCTGCGGGGGCAGGGACAGCCCCCAACACAGAACTGGTCCAGTGACAAAACCGCCTTTAATAGACCTGACTTTTGGGAACCCTTGCTCAACTGAGAAAGATAAGGGGAAAACATCTGTGATACCTAATAAATATTGGTTGAATTACAGAAAATAGTTATTATTTGCCCACTAATAGTTGGCCACATGAAGATCATGAATTACTTCCTATGGTCAGATCCCTCAGGGTTTGCTCAGTTTCCATTCTCTTAACTTCCCTCTTGAAATTTCCTCCTCCTGCGGACCTTATTAGTCGACATTATTTTGGTTCTCCTCTTTCTTAAATGACTTCCCCTTCCTATTTCTCACTCTTACTGGCTCTCTGTCCATTTCCATATTTTAATTGTGAATTATCCAAAATTCCCAAGTTAAGTCCTCAACTTTCTGCTCTTCTCTCACTATATACATATACTCAGAAATATCATATACTCTTATAGAAGGCATACCAACGTTTTTAAAATTTGTATGTAACTGGTCAAAATTGAATTATACTCCCAACCCCTATTGAATGTCTCAAATTTATATATTGAGATTAGATTGCTAAATTTCAATCCCACCCATGTCCTAGATATTTCCACTTGGGTAAGTTATCATCGTTGTTCCCACTGTTAATGCCAACGGCACTGTCTTTTTTTTTTTAATTTTTTTACAGAGAGGAAGGGAGAGGAATAGAGAGCTAGAAACATCGACGAGAGAGAAACATCCATCAGCTTCCTCCTGCACACTTCCCACTGGGGATGTGCCCGCAACCAAGGTATATGTCCTTGATCGGAATCGAACCTGGGACCCTTCAGTCCGCAGGCTGACGCTCTATCCACTGAGCCAAAGCGGTCAGAGCCAACGGCCCTGTCTTTATCCCAAGTAGCCATACTCTAGAAGCTGAGAGTCACTTTGGTTCCCCTTCCCAAAATTCTCACTTCTAATTCAGTCAGCAGGCTCAACTGATTCTTTTTATGCAATATATTGCATCAACCTTCCTTCCTATGCCCACTGTATATACCTTAATTCAGGCCCATTCCTTTCAAGGTTGAACTGTTAACAGTTGTTTCTTAACTCATCCTCCCACTTTTCTGTCTTTCCCCATGGAAATCCATTAGGCATGATTATGCCAAAATAATACTACTAAAGCATTGCTTTCTTTATCTCTCTCATGCTCAAAACAACTTCAGTAAATCTCCCTTGTTACTAGGAAAAAGCCTATACTCCTTAGCCAGGTACTTAAGATTCTCCCCACTTAGACCCTGAAGGGAGCCAAAGTTTTGTCACCCTAAAGCTGCCTTTTAGGGATAATGATTTTTTAAAATATATATATTTTATTGATTTTTTACAGAGAGGAAGGGAGAGAGTTAGAAACATCGATGAGGGAGAAACATCGATCAGCTGCCTCCTGCACACTCCCTACTGGGGATGTGCCCGCAACCAAGGTACATGCCTTTGACTGGAATCGAACCCGGGACCCTTCAGTCCACAGGCTGACGCTCTATCCACTGAGCCAAACCGGTTAGGGCAGGGATAATGATTTTTAAGCTGTTTCTTAATAAACAAGACTCAGAAACAATCTTTGACCCTCTCCCCTCTCCTGCCCAAAAGGTTCAGAGCAACCTGCTTCAGGAAGGGCGATCTGAGGATGTCCCCCTTAGCTTAATTTGAATTGAGTCTGGTAGATGGAGGGCTTCAGACAGGGGCCTGTTGGCTAGATACCCTCTGTGTCCTATTGTTTCTAAGTTGCCTAGCAAGGATTTTCCTGCCATGTGTGTTATTCTCTGACTACCTGTAAATCGCACATTCTCACTTCTGCAATCTAATACCTTGTCCCCCAACCTCTCCCTTTAACCTTTGTCCAAAAATGTCTTATATACCCAGTGTTGCCTCACTGTCTTTGGAATTTTCATGCCTATGTGAATTCCCCATGCACATGTATTAAACTTTGATTTTCTCCTGTTAATGTGTCTCTGTTAATTTAAAGGTTAAACCAGCCAGAAGAACTTAGAAGGTGGGAGGACAAGTATTGATTTTTTTTCTTTAATGCTCTGATAGGGAATTGAACTATGACCTTCTGGTTCATAGGTGGACGCTCAACCACTGAGCCATGCCAGCCCGGCCAAGTATTAATTTTTTTAGCCCTCACAGAATTCTTGTGGTTTTTCAGAATTGGATTAGGAGAAAAGATACTGAACTAATAACTACCCTGCATATTTTTACACCAAGATGCATGCAAGTTTAGGAATTTAACTAAGGACATGGCCACAGACATGAGTGACTCTGAAACATCTGCACTAGCGTTATATGCTCAGCTCTCTTTGCTCGAGTGCGCCTTCAGAATGATCATTTTCAGGTTACCATTGCCTCCAGTGCTGCTGAAAAGATATCAAGTCTCAGAACTGTTCCTTCTAGAAACCTCCAGAACTGAGCCTAGTGCATCTCCTTGTTACATTGTCTTATCTGTTTGTTTTGCTTTGCTTGCGTGTGGAGTGCTTTCCAGGAAGAATGCCATAAGCAAAGCCCTTTTTAGAAGATATGCCTCAGTTAATTTGGTAAAATCTATAATAATAAAAGGGTAATATGTTAATTAGACTGGACGTCATTCCAGACGTCCTTCCTGATGAAGCCAGGGCCAGAGGGAAGCCAGCCCTGGTCCCGGGTGCCTGTGGGTGGCCTGAGGGAAGCCAGTGTCGGCAGCCAGGGGAAGGAAGGCCTACTCTTGCACGAATTTTCATGCATCAGTCCTCTAGCGTTACAGATAAAGGGTGTGTGTGTGTGTGTGTGTGTGTGTGACCAATGCTTATTTCGCTGCCTTGACTGCCACCTTCAACAGTGGGACAGGATGGCTTTTTCTCTCTACTCCATTCATCCTCCTGGAGTCATCAGGCTGGATGACAAAGTGAGACACTCGGGGAACACCACAGAGGAAAGTCCTATAGAATTTGGAAAGTGGGAAAGATTTTTACACCTAGATATCTTACCTTGAGCTCAGTCCACTGTGAAATCCTCCTTTTTTTTAATTCTCTTTTTCTCCCCACCAGACCCCCAGGCTCTAACGCCCCAAGAGTGAACACAACTGAGAAGAACTGGGACAGAAGAACTGATACACCTCACTAGAAAAGGAGAAACTCTGAGAGTGGGGAGCAAGAGGGGGTAAAAGAGAAAGCAGGGCCATGGAAGCAGCTTGGGGTCAGGGGAGAAGATAGGTCAGAGGGGGGAGGTAAATTTCTCTGCAAATTACAAAGTAGGGGATGTGAGCTGTCTAGGGGCAGCACCAACGAGCGAAATGAAGGGAAGAGATGCTGAGAGAATAAATAAAAGAGGCCCATAGAGAATAGGGAATATAGTCAATAATATTGTAATAGTTTTGTATGGTGCCAGGCGGTACTAGACTTATTGGGGTGATCACTTCCTAAGTTATATAAATGTCTAATCACTATGCTATATACCAGACACTAATATAATATTGAATGTTTACTGTAATTGAGGAAAAAAACCCCAAACACTAAAATTGAAAAGAAAAAATAAAAGAAGCCAGTATCCCTCCTGGGCCTGATAAGCTAAGAGTATGCTCATTTGGTTTGTGGGCTCTACTACCCCTTTCCTTTCAAGACAGAAAAACAGAATTGAGGTCCTTGCCATAAAATTCTAGAAATCAGGCCTGAATCCTTGATATGTTCTTCTCACTGACTAGTCAATTAATTGCTGATAAATGAATTAAGTTCACTCTCAAAGGAGAACAAGAAAGAAAAAAAGTACAAGGCCACAATCTCTTTGCTTCAAAGACGGCACTGTTGTGCAGAAGCCATCACGTAAGTTGTATTTTGGAGTGGGCGAAATGAAACGCGGTCCTCCTGCGCTAGCTGGGAGAAGGGAACCAGAGCTGGGCTGTGTCCAGAGCTCCTCAAGGTAGGTCCTCAGTGCCTTTCGACTGCAGGTCAGCATCATCTCTCCCTCGGCTCCCACAGGACTGAGAACGCATGAGTGTGAGCAAAGGGAATGAGGAGCGTGGGCCTCTAACCCCAGCAAACAGGGCGGCTGCAGGAAAGGAGGGCGAGACTGACCTGGCCCTGAGTGGCCCGGCTATATGCAAAGATGGATTTCATAAATATAATGTAGGAGAGAGAAGAAAGGCATAAAAAGAAACAACATGACTTCATTTACATAAAGTTCAAAACCCGGTAAGATGAACGTCTAATTGTTTCGTGATATAAAAATAGGTCTTGAAGCCATGTGACAACACAGAACAAAGACAATGTCGGCATGGTGTTCACCTCCAGTCTGGTGGGAGCTGGGGGCAGTGAGGGTCTGGAAAGACACCCCTGGGACTTCTGGGGTGTGGACAATGTTCTAATTCCTGATCTTAGTGGCGCTTGTGTGGGTGCCTGTTTTATTACTAGCTGTTAAGTTGTGTATGTGTGTTTGAAGCACGTTTCTGTGTCTATGTTAGATGCCGCAATTTTTAAGTTAAGACCAGTGGATAAACTTGAATCAACGGAGTGTGGATGAAGGTAGGGAGCTAAGACCACAGGCTCATACTTAGAAAACTTTCAAGTTTCAGAATTTTAGACCAAGATTTCAAATCCTGGCTTTGCCGTTGCATGGGTAAAATGAAGCTGATACTTCCCTCTTGGATGGGTAGTGATTGAGACTATCTATGGTAAACCACTTAGATTGCCTCACATATGGTAAGTAGTAAAAAATGTATATTGTTTTTTATAGTTATTAAATTAAGACTAGCAAGGTGGCAGAGAAGATGATAAATTCAGATACTGCAAATTAAAAAATCTCTTTTGGAAATACATTGGCAATACTTAACCAGTGAGATGCTAATATTCTTTGACCTGGTAACAACACTTCGGGGGCTCTCGCCTCAAATCCAAAAGAAAGGAAAACCCACATGGACAAACATAGCTACTGCAGTATTATCAATAATCATGAAAAATTAGAAACAGCCTAGATGTCCAACAGTAGAGATGTAATTTAATTATTTGGGTACCTGCTAGGTGTCAGGCATTTTGTGTATTTATTCTAGTACCTTCTCAGCAGCTCTGCAAAGTGAGTATTATTTGTTCTCACTTTTTATTACTTTGTTCAAGGTCACACAGCTGACAACAGGCAGAACCTAAATTCAAACCAAATTTATCCGACTCCAAAGTTGATACAAGTACAGATGGTAAAGCAAGATGACCTGAACTCAAAACTCAGTTCAACCACATGCTAGCTGTATGACCCTAAGTGAGTCAATTAACCTCACTGTGTCTCCGTTTCCTTGTCTATAAAGTGGAAATAATAACAGTGCCTTCCTCAATGGATTGAATGAGTTGCTTTGTAAGTACTTAGAAAGTTTCCATCACAGGTACAGAAGTATTAGCTATTATTAGGATTATTTTTTCATTATACCCTGCTGTGTGAGAGGTCATGAATGCAGATTTTAATCAACATGGTAATATTGGTGTAATGTTAAGCGAAAATAAGAATAAAAAAAATTGCATTTATACTTATAATTATAATAATATCAAAGGATAAGAACTAGAATTTCTACACAAACAAAAACCCCAAAACTGTATTTGTTGGGATGTTGATACTATGATGAATTTATTTTCTTTTAACTTACAATAATATTATTTTATAAGAATAGCAACAATGGGGCTTTTTTAAAAAAGAAATTTTCAATAGTGTGGCGGCACACTGCAGTTTCTGCTATATAGAAACGATGTTACACTGGTATAGAAACTATACTAACTTACCCTCAAGTCAGGTAGGCCCTGTGAGGGACTCAATGTTATCTATCGGTTGAAGCAAGATACTAATTTCACAGGCTCTGAATGACAGCTCCAGGTTAAATTTCATGTCTACAGCTGAATGCTGAGTGAGCTTAGACCAATTACTTAACCTCTTCAGCCTCATTCTCCATGTCTGTAACTCGGAGATTATAATCAAATCATAGGATTGGGTTTTTTTTTTAATGTATAGTAAGTAAGATAATGAATGTGATGCTTCCTTGACACCCCACTAGGACTAACAAATTATAATTAAGTATTTTATGGCGGAATCCGTTGTTTAATGTCTGCCTCGCTAAGACTTCTTCCAGTGTCTTAGGAAACATTGTCACCAAAGCAGGAGCACCGCACTGCCACGCCAGCTTCCAGCGCAATGCTTTGCACACAGTGAGCACTCAGTAACTGTTTGAATGGCTGCCTGAGGACCTTACAAGGTGGTCAGTGGCAGTTTCAACTACAGAAAAGCTACTGGATTTAGTTTTGGCCCCGGGAACCAGACCTGAGCAGCATGGTACTGGCTTTTCCGGCCACAGCAGGGCTACGTGCTGTGCACAGAGATAGCCAGCCAAGGGGTTGCGGGGACAAAGTCTAAGCCATGGACCCTGTGGGCCTTGTGTCACAGAATCAGTCCTTAATCCCCAGAAACGCCAAATCCTGGAAGAATACATTAAGGGATTAAGGTGGGATGTGGGACATGACCAGGTGAAATGCCCCGCAATTTAATGGCCATATTTACCTTGTTTCAAGCAAGCAATCTGGCCCCATTCACTACTCCCTAACCCCCAACCCCTCAAAGCTCATCTCTCTGGTATCTCAGCTGAACTTTTAGGTGGGGCTGAAAGCAAGACTTTGTTTTTCCACTGGAGGACGTGAGTCAGTGAATAGTGAGGTTCCACTTAATCACCCAAAAACAAGGTCCTTAAATCAGGAGCTAGAAAAGCAAGGAAGTGATTAATGTAAAAGTCAGGGTAGTGGTTATTCCTAGGGCAGGGCAGGTCAGGGGTGGGCGTGGGGGTGGGGATGAGGAACCCTATGGGGAAGGGATACATAGAAGTCTCCTGAGGCTGACAATGTTCTAGTCCTTGACCTGGGTGGTGGTTGCTTTATAATTATACTTACACACATTTTATGTACTTTTCTAAATGGGCATTATAGTTCACAGTTTTAAACAGCTGAAAAAAACACACATCCATCTATAAAAGGTTTCTAAGCAGGGAAAAAATGACCAGATTTGTATTATTAAAAGATCACTTGGTGTTGAACGGAAAATTGATTAAAGGTGGGGCAAGGCTGGAGGCAGAGAAAATAGGAGGTGAAGTGACTGTCTGATTTGGTGAGAGGTTACAATGACTGAGCTAAGAAAAGGTGAAATATTAGGGATATAGTCTATATTATTTTTCAAAAACACAACCAAAGTAAAACAGGCTGGCCCCCCTCGGCTCACTTTTTACCTCTGAGCATTGGGTGAATTTGACTCGGGAATCACAGTCCAGGGCAGGTACCTGCCTAAGCAGACACATAGGCCCCAACTCCCCC
The DNA here is from genome assembly GCF_028538775.1 of Myotis yumanensis. Taxonomy (NCBI): domain Eukaryota; kingdom Metazoa; phylum Chordata; class Mammalia; order Chiroptera; family Vespertilionidae; genus Myotis; species Myotis yumanensis. Next base: position 7,943,871 of record NW_027223768.1, read on the forward strand.
TAACCTCCCTCCCTACTCAGAGGGACTCAGACGGCCTGGCAGGTGGCAATTAGAGCACTTATTTCACGACAATGCAATATTATCCAAGTAGAGCTGACAGAGGGATTTCTATTATAATATGTTATAATTCAATCATAATATCTGATCACTAGAGACTTTACAGAGTACTTTTCCATCTACTATCTGGTACCAGAATGTTTGCTCCATGAGGGCAGAGATTTTTACTTTGTTCACTATTGTATCCTCAGTGTCTAGAACTGAACTTGGGACATAGTAGGTGCTCAATAAATATTACTGAATGAATGGCCACATTTGATTATTATTGATATTTAATCATCACAACAACCCTGTGAGGATAGGTAGGACATGAATTCTTCTCCCCACCTGAGAAGTTGGAAAACAGAGACTTGAGGGAACATGTCAAATCGTTGCTCATCTGGCTGGAGACAGAATCACAATTTCATTTCAGGTTTTGTACTTCAATTCCCTTATTTTTCCCACTTCTCCACAGCCGAAGAGCTAAGGTTTGGAGTTGTGATAGCTCTGAAACACCAGCTGGGAGTCCCCCAAAATACATGCTGAGCACCATCAGACATCCATGTCTCTGCTGTGCTGGGTTACGGACGAGTGAGGCCTGCCGGCACCATGGCATCAATAACCACAGCTCCTCAGAGATGCGGGGCTCCTGGGGGAATCTAGTCCCGCTGGGCCTAGGCTACCTCACGCTCATTCTTCTTCCACAGCCCTCACTTGTCTCTGCTCTCCCTCCTGGCCATCCCACCCTCCGAGCAAAAGGTTAAGGAAACACTGTTATTGCAAACAACATGTTCCAATCTTTTTTTGTCTTAGAAGAAAAATTAGAAAATGTGGCAGCAGTAGTGTGGGTGCTCTAGAAGAGTCTCTGTCATCCAGTGAAATCTCACGGGGAGGCTAAAAAAGTGTCCCATGAAAAGTTCATCTTGGTCTCTCGCCTCTTAATGAAAGTTATCCATTGGAAACACACATTACAACAGAGCCACCTGGGGATGCCAGATGTTCCATTAATATTAGTATTTATACACCTGGAATGATGTATGTCTGCTGTAGATTCCTAGTCAGACTCCAAGAACTAGCAAAGAAAACACTAAAAGCCGTATTTTGGAAGGAATAATTAAAATACACACAACACACAGAGAAGTCAAACTCTTAGGTTGCCTTCCTCCGCTCCTCTCCTGCGAGGTCCGATAGTCACCTATCCCAAGAGCAAGTTGGTCTGGGAGAGTTGGACCACCCGAGTCAGTTATGTAGTCTATGTAACTCCCCTGAGGGTGTCACACGTCGGACTCACCAGAAACTCATTGGCAAACTCCTCGTTGTTGATTTTCTTGCTCTGGGCCTCATCCAGGAACCGCTGCAGAATTTCCCTTTCGTCCATGCTGCAGGGCGAGAGAGATCATGAACAACTGGGTTAAGGGAGGGCATGTCCAACGCGAGTCATGGCCGAGACACCGGCGGGAAGCCACTGGTACAGACCCAGCAGAGCATGCTGAAGGCTGTGGTTTACTGACTTCATCACAAGCCTGAGAGGAAATTAGTACGTAACCCGCCTCTGTGGTCACACAACAAAGCCATCACCTCACTCCAGGGCCCTAGCGCCTTCCTCCTCAAGGAAGGAACCTGGTTGCAACTCAAGTTTTTAACAAACAAGACACTAGCCAGAACCTAACGTGTGGTCTGCTCAGCCCAGCCCCGTGTTGCACCCCATCGCCCTTAAGTGAAATTCACCTTCTCTTTGTTCCTACTGAAGAGGCAGAACTTACACTTTTCACCCAGAGATTTTGCCTCTCCCCTTCTCCCCAGTGAGCACAAAGGCCCTGTTGACACCTGTTTCTTCATGTCCTGAATGAACTCTGCAAAGTTCTGTTAGACCCAGAAAGGGAGGCAGACACTGTTTGGAGTTGAGAAGTTTTTTTAAAAGTTTCCCATCAGTGTGATCCATGGCAAACTCCTGTTTAACCGAGAAGGCATTTCCATTCAGAACTCTCAAGTCTGCCATATGGACCTCAGACTCTCGCGGTCAGCTGCTCCTGACAAAGCCGGTGCCTCACCCAGGGCTGGGCAAGTGCTGGCCTCCGTTAAGGGAAGTGTTGTGGATTTCAGGACTTCCGTGAGCCTCCAGTACTTTTTGAGCCTCAGTTGAACTCTGGATATAAAGACCAAGAGCCCTGGTCTATATAGGACCCAGGAGCACAGGAAGTTGGTCACAATATCCCCCGTATGTAATGAAGGGAACTAGGAAGGAATAGGAAAAGAGCGAGTCAACTACCTTGCTAGCAACAGCTTGACTTCCAGGACAAAAAGCCTGAGAACTATTTCTAGTAAAGACATTTATGTTCTGCAAAAAAAAAAAAAAAAAAAAGTCATTGTTTTAGGAAGTCACACTCTATGTGTGGCACTTGACCCCATCTGACAGGCAGGCTGCTCTAAGAAAAACTTCCCACATCTCAGATTGTCTCCTCCATGGGTACAAACCTACCCAAGAGAGTCTCACTGAGCGAGAGAATAACCCCAAAGCAGCATGTCATCTGTTTGAGGACAGAAGTTCCATAAATGTGTTAACAAAATTAGTCTGGCCCTAGCTGGTTTGGCTCAGTGGAAAGAACGCTGGCCTGCAGACTGAAGGGTCCTGGGTTTGATTCTGGTCAAGGGCATATGCCCGGGTTGCTGGCCTGATCCCCAGTAGGAGGTGTGGAGGCGGCAGTCGATCAATGATTCTCTCTCATCACTGATGTTTCTATCTTTCCCTCTCCCTTCCTCTCTGAAATCAATAAAATACATTTTTAAAAATTAGTCTGAAATAACCCTGAAGAAAATTCACAAAGGTGCTGTCAGGGCTTCCTCTAGTTATTAGCAATGCTTTCTGTTTTGCAGCATTATTCACAGTCTCCGTAGGAAATCATGATTCTGAACGCTATTAGGCTTCATCCACTTTGCTGAGCCTTGCAACAGGAAAGGAACAGTCGCCGAGGAATACTGCTTAGGGATCATGTGACGCCAATAAAGAACTTCAATCCCAATCCACACAATAAATTAAAATGAACCATAATTCTTCAACAGTATTTGCTGAGACTAGGGTAGTATTTGTCAAATTATCCCCTTTAGCATTAAAAGAGAATTTCTTACTGCTCTAAGTAATGCATTGTTTAATTTGGCTATTTTAAAACATATAAAATATGGGGCAATTTTCAATTATATTTTTTTATTGATTTCAGAGAGGAAGGGAGAGGAAGAGACAGAAATATTGGTGATGAGAGTGAATCATCCATTGGCTGCCTCTTGCACACCCCCTACTGGGAATTGAGCCTGAAATCTGGGCATGTGCCCTGACCGTGACCTCCTGGTTCATGGGTTGATGCTCAATCACTGAGCCACACCAGCCTGGAAATAGGGGGCAATTTTTAAAAGGCCAAAATTTAAAGTTCACAATAACTGAAACTATGTAAAACTATGTACATGTTTAAATGAAGACTAAAGATGTAAAAAAAGAATCAATTGTGTAGGTGTTGGGATTAAAAATGCTTTTAAAAAATTATTCTTAAATTACTACATAATTTTTTAAATTAGAAACACACAAAAATCAATTAATTTGTTCAATAAATTTATTGAGTACCACTAAATGCTGAACACTACATGAGGGGCTGGGTATACAAGAGTGAACAAGCCAGAATACAGTGAAAAAACATGCTTAGAGAGTTAAGAAAGCATCTCAGAAAGTAAAGATGTGGACTTAATTACTGATAAAAATAAATATATTCCAAACTAACTTGCTTATTTGCAGAGTAGCAAAGCATAATCCAGAAAGGAAAATGACTTTCAGTATTTGGTCAAAAAAAGAGATACATACAATTTCATAATCTGCCCACTAAGAATGCCTTCACTTCCATCAAAACCGGAACTTTGCTATTAATAAACAAGAAGATACCTAATAAAATGAAATTTAAACCTATTTTCCTCAAGTCCGTATTTCAGAACAATCTCTAACTTTCTTCTCTTCTTAGGGAGGGATAAAATGGAGATAGGTATAAGCAAGAAAAACATGCTTAGATGCCCTTCATAGACTTTTACCCAAAATATAAGGATCTGAAAACAGTGTCTTAGCAGAACTGCAGATCTTTTTCAAGCAAGCAGCAATTCTTAGGAGTCCGTTCAACTCTAAAACCAAAAGGTATAGAAAATCGTGAAATAACCAAACCTCAAAAACCCACTTAGCTAAAAGGTCATTTCCTGAGCAGACCACTCAAGCAAGCAAACACCAAAGTGAAGGAGACAAGAAAGAAGATGTTTTATTTTGAACGAATCTAAGCAACTGCTTACTTTTTCACACTTCCTTTTGCAGGTACTGGAGGGCAACAGGCACATAATACTTTTGGATGAAGATTCTGGTGACTCATTTGTGTCTTGTGGGAAGATCAAGAACAGGGAGGGGAAACAATTCATGCAGCAAAGATTGGCAGGTACTTAAAATTTTTTTTCAGAATTTACAATGAAACATTTAAACCGGTGTGGCACAAGCCCTGAGTGAACACAACAATTCCATGCAGTAAAAGGCGCGTGAACACTTCATCAGAACCATCCAGGGTGAGTGCCAGTGGAAAGTGAAGTCGTAAATGAGCAGCTGAAGGGTGAGAAAGGAACACGCGACTGCTCCCTCCTGTGGCTCTGGGGCTTGCTCAGCAGGAAGATGACAACAGAGAGGAGTGCCCATGACACTGTCACCTGTTCCCACAAGAGGAGAGTGTGCCACTTGAAGGGGAAATAGCAATGTCACCGAGGTCGGGAATTAGATGACAACAAAACTTTCACCAAAGAGAATGTCAGGGGAGATTACGAGGACAAGATGCTAGTAAACTAGTCAATGGGTTTCTGAGAACCTCCTTCTTTCTCTATGAGGAGGCATGGTTTACCCGGGGGAAGCTACTTCCCCTCCCTCCCAGGGTCATGGATTTGATATGGGCTATGTGTATTCTCTGTGAAACACTCCATCCTTTGCAAACATCCTCTTGGTCACTGAGGCCTATTGGTCCTTTCTCCTCAATGTCTTTTAGATTCAAGCTGCCTCTTCCAGTCCCAGGTTAACCACCACTCCCTTTTCACATCTGGACTCCCCCAGCAATAAGCTCCCAGCTACCTTCGTGTCTATACATTTTCCACTCTAGTATCTACTAGTAACGAAGGCTGGGTGAGCGTTCTGAAAACTCCACTTTAAGGCTGAAGAGCCAAAGTACTGACTGATAGTCTATGGGAATAAGTCCGGATTCCTCAGCTCGTCACAAGCCCCTCCCCATCAAGTGTCCCCACTCGCCTATCCAACCACATCACCCATAGACCTTGTTCTGCTGCTGCCTCTCACCTTTCCCCCTAATGTTCACCAAGATGAAAAAGAAAGCCAAAAACCTAGTTACTCTTAAAAAATCCTGTCCCTAACTCCATCTCACTGTGACTTTCTCTTAGCCTGGATCCTTTTGGTATAAATCTTTATATTTATATTCAGAAATTGTCAGTTTCTTCACATGCTCTTTGTCTCCCACCAGTTTATTTAAGAGTTCATTCAAAAGAAAACACACGAAATGTCCCCTGTAGTTTTAAGTTTATCAGAGGCAATGATAGTATCTTCTATGCATTTGCATAACCCATAGGGCTTAACGCGATCTTGAGCCTACCTGAAAGCAGTCTATTGGATGAAGTGTGCTGCATACAGGGATGTGCTTAGGCTTTGGTGAGAGGCCCCCGCTGACTTGGTCACTCGCTGCATCAGCTACTCCAAGCCTCTTGCCTGGCACAGTCTGTGCTGGTCCCTGGCTGGGCACTTTCGCTGTGCTGGGAGCAGAGGGAGGTCCAGGAACGTGACAAAGAGGCCCTACCTGAATGTGGCTGCTCAGGCAGCAGGGCTATTATGACAAAAGGAATGGAGCTACTAACGAGACACACAGTCCAGCCCCAAAGCGCTGCAATGGACAGAAAAAAAAAATGACCTCCTTTATTTCCAGACTAGCCTTCCTTTCTTCTTTTGTAAAGAGAAACAGAAGAGGTTTCTAAAGCACCTCTGCTGAAGCCTTTTGCTCATGTTCTCACATCATCCACAGCAGGGACGTGCCCTGCCCATCTTCCAACCTGCTTCTCACCACTACAGCATTCTGAGACTCTTCAAGCGTGTCCGTTCAGCTGCCGTCAACTTCATAGTTTCCCACACACACCGCTCAGGGACTCATACTCTGCCTTTGCTTTCACAAATACAATGCTCAGGAGGCAAAGGTCAACCAATAAGTTGCCACAGAAATAATTTACCTTTTTAAAAAAATAGAGATTCAAGATACTTGGTGAGGCTTGGTTGGCATCTTATTAAAACTATAATCAAACTTGAAGTCTCATCTTTCGTTTGATGAAGTAATTCATTCATTATGAGACCCACACACATGCAAGAGAATGGGAAGAGGGGTGCTGCAGAAGTGTTCAACAAATTATTTTCATTCGAGGATCCGTTACTCTAATAAGGAAGATAAGCACACAAATAACTATAATTTAAGAGCATTTGTGATAAGACCATAGACGTGGTACAAACAAAATTTTGAGAAGGCAAAGATCACTTCTTATTTGGGCTATCTCGATAACCTCAAGGGGGAAGTGACATTTGAGTTGGGTCTTCAAGTTGTCTACAGAGCCTGAGAGAAAGCAATACAAAACACAGAGGACAGCGGGAGGCAGATAGCGTAGTGAGTGGCCGTTTCACTGGGGTATTGGTTATGTGCAGGAGTCTGGAGTGATAAGTCTAAAAGGGCAGCTGAGGCCAGACCCGGGAGGAAATTTGACCCAGGCTGAAAAGTATGCTTTATTTGATGGGTAGTGGAAAACCACTGGAGGATATTTTTTAACAACTTTATTGATGTATTACTGACATACAATAACCCATACATTTCAAAGTATACAATGTGGTAAGTATTGCTGTGTGTATGCACTCAATGAAACCATCACCACAATCAAGATAATGAACATATCTAATCTAATCAAAGTTCTGATGAAAGGTTTTAAGAGAATGGCAATCAAAGCAATGCTTTGGGGAAAAGTTTCTTGATTTTTGAAAAATCTTTATTGTTGAAAATATTACATATGTCCTGCTTCCCCCATCCCCCACCCCACCTAGCCCGCCCCCACCCCCCGCCTTCACCACACTATTCTCTGTGTCCAGGATTATGCATATATATGCATACAAGTTCTTTGGTTAATCTCTTTCCACCCACCCCACCTTCCCTCTGAGATTCCTCAGTCTGTTCCATGTTTCTATGTCTCTGGATCTAATTTGTTCATCGGTTTCCACATATGAGTGAGATCATGTGATACTTGTCTTTCTTGGACTGGTTTATTTCGCTTAGCATAATATTCTCCAGGTCCCTCCAGGCTGTCTCAAAGGGTAAGAGATCCTTCTTTTTGATTGCTGCATAAAATTCCATGGTGTAGATGTACCACAGCTTTTTTATCCACTCGTCTACTGATGGGTACGTGAGCTGTTTCCAGATCTTAGCTATTGTAAATTGTGATGCTATGAACATAGGTGTGCATATGTTCTTTCTGATTGGTGTTCCAGGCTTCTTAGGATATATTTCTAGAATTGGTATCACTGGGTCAAATGGCAGTTCCATTTTTAATTTCTTGAGGAGACTCCACACTGACTTCCATAGTATCAGGATGCATTCCCACCAGCAGTGTATTAGGGTTCCTTTTTCTCCACATCCTCACCAGCACTTGTTGTTTGTTAAAGTTTCTTGATTTTTTAAAAATAAATGCTCCCTTCTGGTAAAGTTATCTCCTTCAATGGTATATATAATTTCAAAATGAATTATAGCATATCTAAAATGGATAAAACCATGGACAAAGGGACCACAGTTTCGGTCGATCTGGTGGCAGACTGTGTATAGGACAGACTGGAATGGAACAAGCCTGGGACAGGAGGATTGATGAAAGCTTAACTAGCAGGCTTTACCAATAGCCCAGGCGGGTGTTAACTCATATAGGAAGAATCAGAACAAAATGGAAGGAATACATGAGAAAGGCCTGTTGGGTGAGTAGAGCTGGGGAGAGGGAGAAGGGAAAACTGATGGAGGTTTTGAGCCAGCTGGATGGCAATCAGGAAGAGTATGGGAATATGAAGGATATACAGAAATAAAGAATGAGAGTTTGTGGATATGGATGTTGGAAAAATTGAAGTCAGTCAGACTTAAAAATCACCCACATCAAGGTGAAAGGTAAAACCATAGACTGTTGGCTTGCCTTTGTGAAAAACAGAGTTAATGAAGGGAAAAAAGTTGAGCTAGAACTTCAGGAACTACAAGTCACAGGGGCTCCGGACTGTTTAGGCAGTGCTCTCAATAGCCTAAGAACTGGGCTAACCCCTTTACAGAGTGCACTGCTTCATTTACCCCTCACAAGAATCCTATTGAATCAGTTACCAAATCATCTCTATTTTAAATGTGGGAATTAAAGTACAAAGGGGTTGGATTACTTACCCAATATCACATGATCAATCTATGGTGAAATTAAATTGTGAAAATCAGACAACCTGAATGCATTCCTTTCTTTTCTTTTTTAATACATTTTTATTGATTTCAGAGAGGAGGGGAGAGGGAGAGAGAAAGAAATATCATTGATGAGAGAGAATCATTGATCAGCTACCTCCTGCATGCTCTACACTGTGGGGATCGAGCCCGCAACCTGGCTATGTGCCCTGACCAGGAATCAAATCATGACCTTCTGGTTCATAGGTCAATGCTCAACCACTGAGCCATGCCAGCTGGGCTAATTTTTAAAATAAATATTTTTATTGGGAAAAGCCAAGATGGCGGCATAGATAAACACCAGAGATTGCTGCCTCGCACAATCACTTCAAAAATACAACTAAAAGACAGAATGGACATCATCCAGAACCACAGGAAGGCTGGCTGAGTGGAAATTCTACAACTAGAAAGAGAGAGAAAAGCATACCGAGACTCAAAGGAGGTGCGGTGCGGAAGTAAAATACAAAGGTGCGGAGGTGCATGTGGACAGGACTGGTGGCTGAGGACACGATTGTCTTTTTCAATTGGGAGGGAGTCTCAAGCTCTGAGCTCCAGTTCTGAGTGAGTCTCTGGGGACCCAGACTCATACGGGAAAAACGGGACTGTCTGGCATCGGTTGGAACTCGAGGGCAGCTTTCTCTCGGAGGTGCTCACAGCGATTGGGGGGGGGGGGCTCTGAAGGCAGGACTGAGAGCAGCCATACTGCTTGCTCCGCCCTGTTGAACCCCTGGGGCCCCACTCCGCCCAAGCCATGCACGGAGGCTTTTGCATATGAAAGGCCCGGCCCTTTGTAATCTGATTTACTTAACAAACTGCAGCTGGCCCAAGGCCCCAGGGCAACTTGCGTTGCTTTACAGCTGGCTTCTGCTGGGTAGCCTCAGGCAGAGGCTAGATTAGCACCTCCTTAGATCCAAGAGCCAGTGTACCCAGTGATTAGAGTGGGACCATCCAATTACAACTCCTCAGATCCATAAAGGACACACTCAGGGGGCAGACTCAGTGAGCACCAAAGCCCCACTGAAGCAAGTCTTGCCCCATAAGGGTGACTTCAGCACAGAAGTTCTCCCACCGTAGACACAGCTGATTCTCACAGCCAATTGGCCTGGAGGTCAATTCCTCCCAGTGTTACCTACAATAATCAAGGCTTAACTACAATAAGACTGTGAACAAAGCCCACAAGGGGGTGCACCAAGGCTGTCTACCTGAGGTAATTGGGGAGGCTGAGCCTCTGGGCCCTATAAGACACCTAGCACAGAAAGCCACTCTATTGACATAGCGAAGCATAAAAAAATGCCGGGACAAAGAAACAGGACACAAATGACAGAAATGGAGGAAAGCAAACTGCTGGATATAGAGTTCAAAACCACACTTTTAAGGTTTTTCAAGAATTTTCTAGAAATCGCCAATAAACTTAATGAGACCCTCAAGAAATCTAGTGAGACCCTCGATGTTGTGATAAAGGACCAACTAGAAATTAAGCATACACTGACTGAAATAAAGAATATTATACAGACTCCCAACAGCAGATCAGAGGATCACAAGAATCAAGTCAAAGATTTGAAATACGAAGAGGCAAAAAACACCCAACTGGAAAAGCAAAATGAAAGAATCCAAAAATACACAGATAGTGTAAGAAGCCTCTGGGACAGCTTCAAGCGTACCAACATCCGAATTATAGGGGTGCCAGAAGATGAGAGAGAGCAAGATATTGAAAACCTACTTGAAGAAATAATGACAGAAAACTTCCCCTACCTGGTGAAAGAAATAGACTTCCAAGTCCAGGAAGTGCAGAGAACCCCAAACAAAAGGAATCCAAAAAGGACCACACCAAGACACATCATAATTAAAATGCCAAGAGCAAAAGACAAAGAGAGTATCCTAAAAGCAGCAAGAGAAAGACAGTCAGTTACCTACAAGGGAATACCCATATGACTGTCAGCTGATTTCTCAACAGAAACTTTGCAGGCCAGAAGGGAGTGGCAAGAAATATTCAAAGTGATGAATAGCAAGAACCTACAACCAAGATTACTTTATCTAGCAAAGCTATCATTCAGAATTGAAGGTCAGATAAAGAGCTTCACAGATAAGGAAAAGCTAAAGGGCTTCATCACCACTAAACCAGTATTATATGAAATGATTAAAGGTATCCTTTAAGAAGAGGAAAAAGGAGAAAAAGGTAAAGATACAAATTATGAACAACAAACACACATCTATCAACAAGTGAATCTAAAAATCAAGTGAATAAATAATCTGATGAACAGAATAAACTGGTGATTATAATAGAATCAGGGGCATAGAAAGGGAGTGGACTGACTATTCTTGGGGGGGAAAGGGGTGTGGGGGATGCGGGAAGAGACTGGACAATAATCGTGCACCTATGGATGAGGACAGTGGGGGCGGGGAGTGATGGCGGAGGATGGGGTGGGAACCGGGTGGAGGGGAGCTATGGGGGGGGAAAAAGAGGAACAACTGTAATAATCTGAACAATAAAGATTTAATTTAAAAAATATTTTTATTGATTCCAGAGAAAAGAAAATTGTGTAAATTTAAGGTATACAATGTAATGACTTGATATATTTGTATATATAGTGAAATGCTCACCACAAGAAGGTTAGTTAACACATCCATCACCTCACATAGTTACAATTTTTTGTTTGTTTGTAAGAACTTTAAAAATCTATTCTCTTAGCAACTTTCAAATATGTAATATAGTCACCATGCTGTCCATTAGATCCCTGGAACTATTTCATCTCATAACTGGAAGTTTGTACCTTTTGACCCCCTTCACCAATAGTCCCCAAACCCCCATCTGCTGCCCCTGGCAACCACCAATCTGTCCTGGTTCTATATTATTTAATTGAAGTTGCACTTGCTGAGAATTAGTTCAAATGTATAGACAGAAGAATCTTATTTCATGATCAGAAGAACATTAGTCTAAGTGAAAACAGTGACTTCGTTTAAGAGGTCAAAAACCACAAAACTTACAATGTTGAATTTATAGTCATATAAGGGACAAAGGAATACATCAAGTATCTTCAATTGGAAGCAAAAAAAAAAAAAGCTAATTTCTACTAAAGAGAAACATGAAATCTTATTTCTGGCTTACTAATCTATTGTGATTTATCTAAGAATAGAGGAAATAGCCTACTTTGAAAAAGTCAGAATATATTTGTAGGGCTGTGTCTTTATTTCTATATAGATAGCTGGCTGGCTGAAGAGAGGGGATGTGGTTAGCTCTGTAAACTTTAGCCAAAGACATTAACACCTTTTCAAAAATAGATATAGCAATGTTTTCCTTCCTGACATGTAGGTAGCTAACCTGGTTTCACAGCTTTTGGATGAAGAAGTCTATGTACTTGATGACTGCCTGCTAATCTATGAGATTATTAAGGACTGTTCTGATATATAGACTATAGAAACCATATGCTTTGCTTCCAATTCCCTCCACTCTCTTGTGGTGGGTCATGGGAATGTATACCCTCTCTGGACAAGTCAGGAGTCACAAAATGCTCTAATTTGCAAAAGGTCCTGGAACAAGTGTAGACCATGTAAGAACTAACACACTCAAACTAAATTCTGAAAAAAGAGTTAGCCTACTTACACTTGTGTTTGCCAGGAATTATCCTGATGCAACAGGGTTTAAATTTCTCAATGATAAATGTTCATTTAGCTTTATGTCAGGGGTCTGCAAACTTAAATGGCCAAGAGTATATATTTTAAGCTTTAAGGGGCCATAGGGTGTCTGCTATAACTACTCAACTCTGCCATAGCCATGCTAAAACAGTCATAGATAGTACGTAAACAAGTGAGTGTAGCCGCATTCCAATAAAACTTTATTTACAAAAAAAAAAAAGAAGAAGGAGCAGGCTGGATGGGCCTGTGGGCTACAGTTTGCCAACCCTGGCTCTAAAGTGACAGTTCTTAAATTTGATCTGTACATCAAATCACCTGGAGAGCTGGTTAAAAGGTAGGAACGTAGGCTCCGACTGCCACCCCCCGCCCCCCCCCCCCCCCCCCCGCCCTACCCCTCCACCCACGCCTTTTACAGGAGCAGAATCTCTAGGATAGGACCTGGAAATCAGCAATTTGTAAGGTCCACAAGCGGCATGTGCCTCACTTTGAAAGTCAATGTGGCACGCAGCTAGCTTCATCTAAGGTGAGATGGCCCTCCTGTCCTGGATGTGGGCCAGCACTTCTGCATTCTGTGGCAGAAAAAATGCAGCAACTGTTTTATCTTTCTTTGACCTTTCTAATAGAAGGGCAATCTTCTAGTGTCACTTCCAACCTTGAAAATGCATAAAATAATCCTGCTCTGATGAAATTAACATGAAACTGAAACTATGAATTTAAAAGAAAATCCTCAACTTAAACTAACAAGATTTCCCAACCAAAAATCTCTCTTGGCTGCAAAATTAGTGGACAAGATTCTCACCATAGGTAGAGCTAACTCGGAAGGAATAGTTTACTGTGTGCTCCCTCCTCCCCCAAATAACTCCAGCAAAAGCCTGCCCTGGAATTCCACTGCTAACAAGCACCACTTTGTGTCCGGAGGTCTTTGCTTCAACAGAACCTCATTAAAACTCACATCAAAACAGAAGTACAAAATCTCTGTGGACCTCTCGAAGCTCCTCCCAACTTTATTGATAGGAAATAAATTATCCAACTAAGTTCAGTTCTGTCCAAAAGAAAGTGATTTTTGATTTGGTTGTTTCTGTTTTAATTGCCAGAAATCAGTCACCTGATTAGTCAAAGAGGAAGAGATGTTCAGGCTGGGAAAGAGCTCTGCCTCTTCTTCAGCTCTCCAGATTTTCCTAGAAAGGACAAGGAATAGCCAACAGTCACAGGGATGCTCATCAGGGACTTCCTAAGGAAAGCAGGAGTGATCTGAGGTTCCATCAGGGAATGCAGCTCTTGCTGGGACTTCTGCTGACCCTGGCCGTGAAGGGGAGTGCTCTCTGAGAGCAGATGGTCTGATGATGACTAAGGCTAGGCTGAGAACACCTTGTATAGTTATTGCCCCAGCAGACACCACTAATGTACCAGCTAACAGAGGGAAGCCAGGCCAAGACTAGAACTCAACCAATATACTTTACAGATGTGTAGGGAGTGGAGATCTGCATTATATAGTTAGCAGTCAATATTTTAGGCAGCATGACTCTGGAGTCCAACATCCACAGGCTGGGCTTCTGAATGCTCTCCTTTTCCATGGCAAAAGCAATCCTGGCATTTTCAGCAAAGTAGGGAGCCCTTTTCCTGCTTGGTTTCCAACTTACAGAAAGAATCATAAACTGGAGTCCCAGGTATTAGTAGCAAATGGCTAGCTAAGACAGGGGCCCCAACATACTTACCCAACCTCCCTGGCCCTGGATGAACTCCCGGATGGCGCCATTCCCATTGATCATATCTGTCATGGGGGTTGCCACCTGTCTTGCCATTTCTGGAGCTAGGCGGATCACACATTCAAGCAGTTTCACTGAAACTGCCAAAAAGGCTCTCTCATAAGCTAAGCTGGAATCCTGAGCACACCAGGCCTTGCTGAGAGATTTTACTGTGTTCTGAAGGACAGCTCCTACCTGGGGAGAAACATAGGATATATCAGTGGAGTTTCACTAAAAAGTACAGGAGTCTGCAGGTATGGAATCTAGTAAAGCAAGTGTTCCCCAGAGAGCGGCCAATGTCCACTGTTGTATATAAAGTAATGTTAGGGAGTAAATGGATAGGCTTTTCTCATTTTAATATTTTATTTATTGTAATGACTATTAGAAAAACCAGAAGTAGCCCATCAAACCCATGATTTCAGATATTATTGCATAGGATGAACCAAATAATTGAAAGAGAGACAAATGCTTTGAAAGAAAATTATTAAGTAAGTGATAGTACAGCTGGTCATATTGTTTGAATGATTGAAGTCTGGAAAGTTATAAAGAAAAAAAAAGAGTAGTCTTCCCAAAAATATTTGGTCCAAAAGCCATTAGGTAGGCCTAGCTGGTTTGGCTCAGTGGATAGAGTGTCAGCCTGTGGACTGAAGGGTCCCGGGTTTGATTCTGGTCAAGGGCATGTACCTTGGTTGCAGGATCCCTGGCTCTGGTTGGGGTGCATGCAGGAGGCAACCAATCGATGTGTCTCTCTCACATCCATGTTTCTTCCTGTCTTTCCCTTTCCCTTCCACTCTCTAAAAATAAATGGAAAAATATTCTTGGGTGAGGATTAATAAAAAAACAAAACACAAAACCATTAGGTAGGGCCAAGCAAGATCTATTGCAATGTGGTGTAGAGGGAGGAGGCATGGCCATCAGAGCAGGGTGTCAGAGCCCAAACAAGCTGAGAAGGGTATCCACCTAAGGGAAGCTAGATCTTGATATCAAAATATCGTTTTCCATGAAAAGGAATCAGAGCTCCCTGGAGAGTGGCTGACTTCCGGATAAGATGAGAAAATACAGATCTTCTGATAGAAATTAAGGAAGTACTCAGAAAATGACAGGGACATGCCAAAAAGAAATAGTCCAGATTGAAAGGACTCCCACTGGCCAGAGCTGGGTAAGGTGAACATTCAAATAAACAATGACAGCAACAGATTATAACCCATTGAATAAAGTAGAAATTCATAAATCTATGTTGATGTAAAAAATAAATTAATAGATTGAAATTTTGATGAGATATGGGATTTGTACATGGTTTCAAAGTTCTGCCCTATAAAACCATTAATTACAAAGGTGAAAAGAATAACTTTACAGTGGAGAAGCCTTGCAGACACCATTGGGAGTGATTCAATTTACCACCAGTAATGGGACCAATTGAAATCAGTGCCACTTAATAGAATGACAACAACACAGCAACACTTCTGTGATTTTCCAAAGGTACATACCCTAAATCTATTCAAGAGGAAACATCAACCACACCCAAGTTAAGGGACATTCTACAGAATAAATGAACCATAATCTTCAATGTCAAGGTCACAAAAATCAGTGAAAGACTAAGAAGCTATGACAGATTGAAGGAGACTAAAAGGTCATAACAACTTAATGCAATATCTGTGAATCTGGCCTATGTCTTTCTGCTATTAATGACATCACTGGGACAACTGGCACAATTTGAATGGAATCTTAGGATGAGATGAAAATGTATCCATGATAATTTCCTGGTTTTGATGGTTAGATTGTGATTATATAAGAGAATGCCCTTGCTTCAAGGAAAATAAAAGGATTAGGGGGTGATGGAATATCATGTTGGCTATTTACTCTCAAATGATTTAAGAGGGGAATTCTTTGTATAATACAAGCAGCTTTTCTGTGAGTTTGAGGCTGTTTCAAAGCAATCTTAAAATTAAAAAATTAAAAGTAGATTCAGCTCTCAGCTACCGAGGAAAGCATCAGTATGAGCAACTAGGAGTAATAAGGCTAGTCCTGCCTGAATGAATAGTAGGTATACTCCTCACACTATGTTCAGTAGGAAGAATACAGCATAATGGTGTTGGGATCTGTCTGGGTTCAAATCCTAACTTCAATAATTAGTGCTTAAGGATGTAAAGTACAGTATAGGGAATATAGCCAATAATATCGTAATAACTATATATGATGCCAGGTGGTTGGTGGAAATACTGAGGGGAACATTTTGTAAAGTATATAATTGTCTAATCACCATGCTATACACCTGAATATATTACAAATTAATATTGAATGTAAACTGTAATGGAAAAATAAATTTTAAAAAAGAAAAGAAAAAAGAAGTTACTTACTGTGTAACCCAATTAATTTTTTTCCTAGTTCTCAGTTTCCTTTCTGCTTAAATGGGTATCAAGCCAGAAAATACTTTCTGAGGATCTATTATGTATCAGGCACTGTTCTAAATTGTGTAAATACTGCAGTGAACAAAATGGGTTAGGTGTTTGCTCTCACAGTGTTACATGCAGATGGGGAGAGGTTGTGCTTTGAACAACAGTTTCTATAATACCTCATAAAGTGGTGTAAGGCTTATATGAGATAATAAGTGTAAAGCATTTACAAAATTCCCTGACACATGCCAAGTGAAGAATTCATATTAACCATCACTATTGATGTTAATCAGCAACATTATAGAATATTGTCTATGGTCTATCTTTATATCCAATACAGAGCCCAAGTGCTTCTGTCAGTAATCAGTATTCTGTTGAAGAGCCAGATACACCCTAGTGGGCTCCTGTACCATTATCCTTCATTGCATCAAACTTGTCCACTGCCCATCCTTCCTAATGTAATGTCACTGCTGGGGAAAAAAAGGCGCCCACATCCAAAAAAAGAAGCATTAAAGCAGATGCATAAAAGAATAAAGTGCCTTATATATGCTCTATGCCACCAAGCACAGCTTTGACAAAAAACCAGTGTTAACAATGTGAAGGCTGACCAGCCTATGCCCAAAGCTTTTCATCTCAATACCACTTCGCCTTTGCTTAACTCCTAAAGAATTGGCCATTGGAAATTCGTGCTGTATCCTCTTGGATAAATATAAGTCCCCAAATCTCTCACAGAATATTTCTGGTCACACTCCTGGAGCAGTAAGAAAAGGGTGTCTGAAATAGGAAAAAAGCAGTAAATAGAAAACAGTAGGAAGCTGACCTGTCCCTGATCGGTTTCTGCAATGACACTTCTGGCAGAAGCTTCCAGTTCTCCGTTGAACTCGTCCCCCAACATCCGAAGGCGACCAGCAATGATGGCCACGTCAAAAGAGCAAGCCTCTCCTAAAACAGAGCAACACAACCCACAATCACATTTGTCACAGTGTTTGAGGGGAGGGCAAGTCCAAGGAATCCGAGCATTGAAGAAAGTTCTCCACAATTTTAAACAATTTGGGGATCATTTTCTCCTGAGAACATCTTCAATGTTCTGTCCACACCAATAGTCAGAAAGTCGCCCTTCAGTGAGAATCCATTTCCCTTCCATGAAGATGCAGGTATTGCCCAGCCGGCTGGCTCAGTGGTTGAGCGTCAACCTATGAATCAGGAGGTCACGGTTCGATTCCCAGTCAGGGCACATGCCCAGTAGGGGGCATGCAGGAGGCAGCTGATCCATGATTTTCTCTCATCATTGATGTTTCTCTCTCTCTCCCTCCATCTCTGAAATCAATAAAAATATATTAACAAAAATAAAGATGCAGGTATTGCTGAAAGCTTAGAGTTTGCCTATTGAAACTTAAATGGAAATAAGAAAACATACTTCCATTCTCCTATGGCCCTGCAATCACCACTGCAGGCCAGGAGCCTTACCTGAATCTGTTTCAAGTTCACCTTCACCACATAGGTCCCGGTTAGTCACCTTTGAAGGTGCGCCTAATAAGTCTCTGAGTAGAAAGTCCATGATGCATTCTGTTTGCTCCTCAAAGGTTTTGGGTGTCTTCATTTTAGAGATTTGCTGCCAAGTTTTGTTTTTCCACCAAACAAGCAATTTTCAGTTCAGCGGGAAGTCAGAAACACTGGTAAACGAGCAGGTGTGTTTATCTCTTGCAAAGTTCCCTAATGGGACACAGAGTCCTTAGAGCCTTTCCCACCAACTTTCTTCAAAAACAGGTGCTCAGATATGTGGGACTGCTCTGAGAGCTTACTGTCCAGAACTGGGAGATCTGCTGAAGACTTTCAGTTCCTTTTCTCAGAACCACACCCTCAGCAGTATATCTAAAGTTAATGAATAACGTATAGTTAGGTTGCCAATTTTGCACTGAGATAGAGTTGAGGAAGAGCCTCTTGTGTAATTTCATTAAGAAATACTTCCTTTGTTGTCCTCAAAGAAGAAAGGTTCTGAAGCTTAACAGACAGGCACTCAACTCCTAATGATTTGCCAAAATCACAGTGATTATTTACTGAGTAGCTATGTGTAAGGAACTATACTTGGCACTACAAATAACACAGAAAAATGACAGAGACAAAGTCCCTGTCCTCATGGAGCTAAAGTGTACTTTAGCATGAGTGACAAATGTTAAATAAGTAATCACATAATTGCTGTGCTTATTGGGATACAGTGTGTTATCCTATATAATAAAAGGCTAATAGGCAAATTGTCCCCTCCACCAGGAGTTCAACCAGGGGGCAGAGCTGGCTGGCCAACCGCCCTCTGCCCCTCCCCCCAGCTTGCCCAGCCCAATTGGCCCCGATCCGGCCAGGCTGGCCAGACCCCACCTGTGCACAAATTCGTGTACCGGCCTCTAGTTAGTGTATAAATGGGAAACAAACCTAAGGGGTTAGGAAAGCTTCCTTGAAGTAGTAATATCTGAGATGAGCACTGAAGGACAAGTTGTATTCATTTTAAAAACACATACACATACACATACACACACAACTTGGGCATTTGAGGCATTGTAAATGGAGATAATACAAAATATTTTACAGGGATTAAGTAAGATAATGTTATGTGGAATGACCCAGCAGTGTCTGACATGCAGTAAACATTAAATGTCTTCCTTTCAGCCCAAGGCCCAATGACCAGGATAAAGGGATCTGGGATTTACTCTTTAACAGGATTAGGTAGGATTTTCCTAAAAGGGTTAGACTCCCCCACAGTTTTACAAAGTCTCAGGATTGGACACTTGCCCACAGTGGCTTCCTTCTTAATGCAGCTACACCTAGATATTGGGTTTGGGCACCAGAAGCAGCACACAAACCTATCAGCTCTTCTGGGGTATTCTGACCTGGTGAACTAATAAGAAATTCAAGCATGAACAGTAAGGCCGTTGCTCAGAATGGAATTTCTGTCTTGCAAAATAATCAGAGCCAGTCTTTTGTTTTCTATTTCATTCTATAAAAACAAATTATTGTATACTGCTTTGCACTAGGAACGAGAATTAGGTAGCTAAAGAGCCATTTTCATTTGTCATTATCTATCTCCAGGGTTGAAATGTCAGTCACTACTAAGTAGGCTTCAGACCTCTAGGGTCAGAAGGTCCCTCACAGATAATTTGAAATCTTGCTCCCAGCATATGTCATCAGTTTGGCTCAAATAAACTCTTATTGGAAAAAAAGAAGAAGAAGAATGTCCCTTAGAGATAATTCTAGGCCAATCTCCTTTCATAAACAATCTAAGGATTCCAACACATACATTTACAACATACTTTTAAAATAATATACAAAACAAAAAATGTGTAAAATAGCTTGCCTAAGGTAAGTGGTAGAATAGAAACCAAGTCTCAAATAGTAAACCTTTTCCCACCTTCCTCATTTCACTACTGATATGCTTATGGGCAAATGCCATTTGTGGTCTCTAATCCTATATAATAAAAGGCTAATATGCAAATTGTCCTCTCGACCAGGAGCTCAACCAGGGGATGGAGCTGGCCAGCCAACCGGCCAACCGTCTGAGGCCCCTCCCCCCAGCTGACCCCGCCTGATTGGCCCCACCCCCACCCTAATCGGGGCAGGCTGGCCGGACCCCACCCATACACGAATTCGTGTACCTGGCCTCTAGTCTTCTATAATGAATATTGTGAGGCTATAAAAGCAGAGTATACACTCTCCTGGGCAATGTGAAATCAACCTTCTTCTTTTTTTAATTTCTTTTTGGGCCTCTGAAACCATCCCCACACGCCACCCCCAGCCCACATACCTTTTACTCTTGCATTTCTAATACTGGACTCCTAATTAATACTGAAAAATGAAGCCAGGTTTTTTTTCACTATCACTTGCTTTTTTTGCCACTCTGACCACAATTTACATTGTTCTCCCGAAAGCCTCTTTTCATTATATCATTTCACTGGCTCAAAGCCCAGGATCTTGTTATGTGCACATAACAGGTCCACACGTGGATGAGAATCCTCGGATACAATTCCTCTCAAGGTGGAAACCTATAACAAAGAAAATAAGTTCTTTGTCTTCCCCAAACGCCCAATATATGAGCAAGGGATAGAAAAAGTGTAACAGAACTCCCATTCAAAAGGGAGAGTGGAGTGGAGGCATATAACAATCACTGGTCCACAGCAATAAAATTATGGTCAGAAACTATGTAGATTGCCTCTGCCATGTTCCAAAGCAGCATTGTCATTACATGTGTTACATTCTATTTACCAACTAAGACAGACATTTGAAGACCATTTTTTCTAAAAAGTACAGTATCAACTACCCTCTCTAGTTTTTTAAAATAAACATCTAACATCATCAAACCATATGTCTGCAGAGGCTTCTGGGGGAAGAAATATTAAATAACTACATGATATGCATGGTTTAGTGGTTTTGCTTATAAATTAGTAAAACCAGGCTACAGTTCAATCAGCGCTTCATTGAGACATCTTCAAATTACACTTTTCAAAAGCAACAGTTTCATATTCTACTGTGCCCCTTACACGACAAAAAAGCAACCAATAGTTGGGATTCCTTCAGTAACATTTACTCAATTGCTGAGCCATACCTAATTTTCTTTTTAAAAAATCTTTATTGTTCAGAGTATTACAGATGTCCTTCCCCACCCCCATTGCCCTCTCCACCCAGTTCCTGCCCCACCCCAGGGCTTCACCACCCTACTGTGTCCATATATCTTTGGTTAATCTCTTCCCATCCTCTCCTCCCCTCTTCCCTCTGAGATTCGTCAGTCTGTTCCATACTTCCATGCCTCTGATTGTTTTATTCACCAGTTTATTTAGATTTCTTGTTTGCTTATTTTGATTTTTAGATTCCATTGTTGATAGATACGTATTTGTTGCCATTTTATTGTTCATATTTTTAATCTCTCCTCCTCCTCCTTCAATAATATCCTTCAACATTTCATATAATACTAGTTTGGTGGTGGTGAACTCCTTTAGCTTTTTGTTTGTGAAGCTCTTTATCTGACCCTCAATTCTAAATGAGAGCTTGGCTGGATAGAGTAATCTTGGTTGAAGGTCCTTACTATTCATCACTTTGAATATTTCTTGCCACTCCCTTTTGGCCTGTGAAGTTTCTGTTGAGAAATCAGCTGATAGTTGTATGGGCGCTCCCTCGTAGGTAACTAACTGCTTTTTTCTTGCTTTTAAGATTCTCACTTTGTAACCCTTGGCATTTTAATTATGATATGTCTTGATGTGGGCCTCTTTGGGCTCCTTTTGTTTGGGACTCTTCTGTGCTTCCTGGACTTGTAAGTCTATTTCTTTCACCATGTAGGCAAAGTTTTCTGTCATTATTTCAAATAGGTTTTCAATATCTTGCTCTCTCTCTTCTGGCGACCCCATAATGCGAATGTTGGTATGCCTGAAGTTGTCCCAGAGGCTCCTTACACCTTCTTCATATTTTTGGATTCTATTTGCTCTTCTGATTGGGTGTTTTTTGCTTCCTCATATTAAAAAACATTGATTTCTCAGAATCCTCTACTCTACTGCTGAATCCTTGTAAATTGCTATTTAAGTTAGTGTAAGCTTAATTTCTGACTGGAACTTTTTCATGTCTTTGACATTCTCACTAAGATCCTTGAAAGTCTCATCAAGATCCTTGAGTAACCTTATAACCATAGTTTTGAACTCTGTATCCAGTAGTTTACTTGCTTCCTTTTCTTTCATTTGTGACATGTTTGTCTCTGCATTTTGGCTGCTTCCTTGTTTAGGCATGGGCTATGTACACAGTCTTATAGTTGAGCCTTGATTGCTGTTGGTGTCAGTGGGAGGAATTGACCTCCAGGCCAATTGGCTCTGAGGACCAGCTGCGACTACAGTGGGGGAATACTGCTGTGCAAGAGGCGAGGCCCAGCTGTGAAGCAAGGCAAACTGGTGTTAGTGCTGGGCCTTGGGCCTTTTATTGATGGGGTTGAAGCATGTTGTCACCAGCGGTAGTCTGTCTGAGAGATTTTAGCAAAGTTTGAGGCCTGAGCCAAAACAAGCCATTCACATAGAAAAGCTGTTGCAAATGGCTTGGGTGGAGCTGTAGATTGGACAGGGTGGGGTCTCAGGGAATCCCCAGGGTGAAGCAAACAGTGTGGGCAGGCTGAGTCTCAGCTATGGATCCCAGTCAGCCTGTGACAGGGGAGGTCCCAGCACAGGAACAATGACCCTTTTGAGCACCCGTCCGGTGGAAAGCCACTCCTGAGTCCCTGCCCCAATTCCAGACAGTCCAGCTCCTCCCCATATGTGTCCGAGTCCCCCAGAGCCACTCAAGTGCTGGAGCTCAGAGGCATCAAGTCCAAGTATGTTTGTGTGCTGGCCCTTTAAAAGGAACAGCTGCAGCAGCCTCTGTATGTCTGTCACAATCCCTGCTGGTGTTTACAGCCTGTAGTTATGGTGACTTCTCTTCCCAGCTCTGGAACCCTGGGCTGGGGGTCCGGCGTGGGGCTGAGACCCCTTGTTCCTCAGGGGCAGCCTCTGCAGAGACCATCTCCCTCCCAATTAAAAAAGCAGCACATGCCCATCTAGCATGGCTCAGTGTTTGAGCATTGACCTCTGAGCCAGGTCATAGTTCAATTCCCAGTCAGGGCACATGTCTGGGTTGTGGGCTTGATCCCCAATAGGGAGCGTGCAGGAGGCAGGCGATCAATGTTTCGCTCTCATCATTGATATTTCTCTCTCTCTCTCCCCTCTCATTTCCTGAGATCAATAAAAATATATTTTTAAAAAATCAGTTTGTAACATTTCTTCCCCAGAAGTTAATGGCATCGAGGGGAGTTGCTTCACTGGCCCAGGACAGTTCTAGAAGTTTGTACATGCTTTGAGCTCCTTGGCTGTGAGATGAATGGATGTGCCGAATCCCTGAGCCCGAAGGACAACACCATCCCCAAAAGCAGAGCACGGCCTCCAGCATCGACAGGACCTGGAGCCTGAGTTCCTTCAGCTGGTATCCCTCTATGCATGGCTGAAAAGGCAGGGCAAATTCAATGCCTGGACTGCTGAGAGGAACTCTGCCTTTG
This sequence comes from Myotis yumanensis, assembly GCF_028538775.1. Lineage (NCBI taxonomy): Eukaryota > Metazoa > Chordata > Mammalia > Chiroptera > Vespertilionidae > Myotis > Myotis yumanensis. Next base: position 7,967,275 of record NW_027223768.1, read on the forward strand.
AGTGCTGGGCTCCTAGAAGGGAGTGACAGATATCATCATGCAGGGGGCCCGAAACGTTGGCCACATCCCGAGTGTGGCAGCCTACAAGGTGGCCCACAGTGATGAGCGCGTGAACAGGCCTGAGCACAGGAACCAGGGGCTGTAGACGGCAAGGTCTTCCCAGGCAACTAGGACAATAATTCCCACAAGAACATTTGAGATGCCCTTCTTGGCTTGCTTTTTGCGCATCCTGCCCATAGCCGGCACAACCGAATCACTCTGCATGTGGAGCTGCTGGGCTGTTAGTAGGCCCCACTAAAGTGACCAGGGCAGCCATGGGACACTTGCCCCTTCCCTGGTCCTCCTGACCTGCCTCCTCCACCAACCCCCTTCCTGATTATAGTGACAGGGGTGGGAGGGGCATGGGTTGGGTTCAGTTACCTCTGCCTCTGTCCATCCTCCTCATCACTCACCTCCCACATGCCCCACCTCCCACCTCTCCCCAGTGCCCAGCACTCATTCCATCCCATTTTCTTAGGCGTGTGGGAGTTTAATAGGTCTGGATGGTCAGGGAAGAGCGAAGTTAGAGGTGTAGGTTACTGGCACTTTTCCAGACCCCCAATTCCAGCCTGTGTGTCCTCCAGAGGCCGCCCCCCACACCCCATGTTCCCATGGCCCTGGAGGAAGGCCCTGAGGTGCCAGGCTGGAGATAAGTCTCCTGATCCTCAGCCCTGAGGCATGATGCTGCCACTGCCACAGCTGCCACCTAGACCTCTGATACTCCCCCCTTATCTCCCTGGAGACCCCTCTTGACACTTGTGAGACAGCCTAGAAAGAGACAGAGGGAGTGGGATGGGTCTGTGGAGACTGGAGGATGTGGGTGGGCATGGGAGGCCCTGAGTGCTGGCTCTTCACTGGAGAATGCACAGGCAGCTTCCAAAATACATTTATATCACTTTAAAAAAAAAAAAAAAGGTGAGGCAGAATGACAAGACAGCAGTAACAATAGTACTGCTATAGCAATAACAATAGCAAATGTACTCACTGCTTTTACAGTGTGAAGGAGACCCTTCCTGAAGGCAGTGAGGGACACGGGGAAGTTTTCTGTGACGCTCACAGAACTTTCACCCAGTCTATCTTTCAGGGTCTGAACACTGATAGACTAGGTGTCACTTAAATAAAGATCTAAGGTGAGAAAATGTTCTAGGCAAAAAATAAAAGCAGGTGTCAAAGCAGAGGTGAGAGTCTGGTGTATTCAGGGAACTGTAAGTGGCTCGCTTTGCCAACATAGAGGGTGCTTGGGAGTGGTGAGACATGACACAGAAGACTTTGAACTCTGGCCTAAGAAGCACTATTAGAAATATGAGAATAGTCAGAAATTTCCTGCAATAATCCAGAAGAGAAAATGATGCCCACCAATGATGACTGCAGTTTCCACACACATCAGGCCCCTTTAATTAGTAAAACACCCTTAAACTGGGTAGAAAAGAATCCACACCCTATCCTGACTCCCATTCCTATCCCCTCACCACCACTAACCTTTACAACAGCACCTGGAAAAATGGGGTCATTCAACAGCAAGTCTGAGAGGAATAATTTGATGGTCTTTGGACAAAAACATAAAAATCCTGATTCCTAGATTTCCCAACCCCCTTCGCATTTGATATTCTCTGGACTTACAGCATCTGCAATAAGAAAAATCAAGGAACTCTGAGAGCTCTTCCTCTCACTCAGGACAGGTAGCAGAACTCTTACGGTTTTATGTCTCCAATTGTTCCAATCACAGTTTCTAACACAGAAATGAAACTGCTCAGTGTCTCCGTCCTCGCCTCACTCTGTTTCACGGAGATCTGCATCTCTAAGTTCTCAGGCTCCAACAGCAGCTCTGTTAAGAACAGACAACCAGTATCGTCCTGAGCACTGAGGTAGGCTTTCCATGGCTGAGCCCCAGCCCTGCTCACTGCGATGGTCTGGATGTTCACCACTTGCAGGGCCATCTGGAGGGTGTCTGGGTGGACTGCTCCCTGCCAAGGGACCACCTGCTGATGAGCAACTTGGAGGCTAAGCCAAGTTTTCTCAAAATACTCAGCAGTAAGCTGGAGATTGGGGACTAGCATGAGGGCTCCAGAATCAGAGAGTTCTTGCACCCTCTCCTTGTCCTCTTCAGGAATCAGGGGTCCTAAAAGAATCATAGAACTTGTGTTAAGAGATGTTCTTAAATCTACAGAAACTACATTTTTTTTTTTACCCAGATTTCCAAAAGTATACAATGTAACTTTTATCTTTGGATAAATGCCTGACAGAGCCCATGATGAACTTCTTTCTTGCTCACAAGTTCAGGCAACAGTCTGAGATTTAGGGTATTCTACTTTCTACTAGTCATTGCTACAGATAACAATGTTTTGTGACAAGATATAAAGCAAGGACTATTTTACCTGATGCGGCCAAGGATGCAGTGTTGGGAAGCTCTAGGCCACGACGCTCTGCCCCCTGGCATTTAGAGATGGTTGCCCAGCGGGCTTTGCCGTATACTGGCACCAGCGTGTTGAAGTCCAAGGCCCAGCTATTCACAGGTCTTTCTGCCTGATCCTCCAAAAGTCCAAGAGAAGGGTCAGATTTAGGGCTACAGAGGATCCGCTTAACTTCATCAATGCCAGCTAGGAGGAGGCGATAATAGAAGAGACCACGGTCCCGTACTGCCATATCCTTCTCTTCCTCTGAGGAAAAACAACAGATGAGTTCATTAACAACAAAAACACTCCCATGCCATGTCCAGGTGAGGGTGGCCATTGAGTTTTTCAGGGCTGGCGTCACCTTGTCCATAGCCTCTGTCCACACTGCCTGGAATGGGTTGGTAGAGAGCTCCAGGTATGGGGGTCTCCCTCAGTTACCTCTTTCACTCTTGTGGGAACCCCTATTGCTTATGAAGATTAAGGGTATTATTTCTTAAAGAAGTAGAAAGTTTAATTAGAAATCCACAGCCTGGAAAGAAATGTTCCTATCAACATAAGCAAACACAGCACACGTTAAATTCTTAAGTGGTTCCTTCTCTAGAGCTGCTTTCCCATGACTTTCCAAACATCAGGCTATTGAGGGGCTTCAGGTGTAACACTCTGGAAGTTGAGCAAAGCTGGGTGGACAGGAGGAGAGCCCAGGGAGTAGGAGCAGAAATGAATGGTCTGGTGCTTTAGGTTTCCAGAGGAAGGGCAGAGAACAGGTGGTCTCCAGGTCTGCGGTGGTGCTGCCTGTGTGTGCATGTAGGTGAGAGTGTGTAGAAGATGGGTGAGTGCAGCACACAGGAACTCATGCAAGAGCAGATTTCAAAGTCTTGGCAAAGAAACAAGCTCACATTAGAGATCTATTTTTATACTTTTAAGAAAAGGGGTGTGGGGGACAGCTGAGGTCCATCACCTTTTTTTTTCCCTCCTCCTCACTCTCATAGATTGTCAGCTGTAAGTGAAACTTTTAGTGGAAAAGAGGGGAGCCCTGGGCTAGGAGTCCCCATGAACATGTACTATAATTCTTTGTATATAGAAAAAAATTACTGTAAAGTTTAACTTTACTCTTAAAACAAAACAACACAAAAAACACACTCTCCTCCTATCTCTGTGCCAACCAAAACAGGGGGGAAAAATAAAGGACAGAAACTCTAGAAAAGATGAACATTTTCTTCCTGGGTCCCAGACATGATTCACAAACCAGGAAAACTGTGGGAATTTACTATGGATCATGGCAAGTCCTCATTCCATCTGGAGAACCTACCTATGCAGTAGTGCAGCAAGCGGCCCAGCATGTCCTGGCACTCAGCGGGCCGTGAGAGGAAAAGGCGCAGCAGCGCCGTGAGGAGCTCCATCTTAACAGCTGGAAATGTCTCTGACTTCACGTTCTCTACGAAGTCCTCCAACACGTAAGGAGCATTGGGAATTCTTTCCCCATGGACACCGAGTAGCCAAATGAGCGCCTGCTTCCCCTGGGGAACAAAGAAGTAAGAACAGGTGCTCAACCTCTGGTTGTCTGAAACACTGGAGACAGTACACAGTTACAGGTTTTGTTTTCCCACTAGTGTCAGCAGAAAAGGTGTCATCTTTCATTTTTATTTATTTATTGAGTTTAGAGAGAGGGAAAGGGAGAGGGAGAGGGGGGGGGGGAAGGGGGGGGAGAGGGGGAGAGAGGGAGGGAGAGAGAGAGAGAGAAACACCAATTTATATATTCACTGGTTGCTTCTTGTATGAGCCCTGAATCGCGATCAAACCCACAACCCTGGGGTATCAGGACAACAATCTAACCAACTGAGCTACTCAGCCAGGGTGGTGTAAAATCTTTTTATTTCAACTTGCACTGTATCAATCCTCCTCCTACACTTTCTATAACTAATAGGAATTAAATTCTACTGCACAAAAGGAGACTCAAGACTCTTATGGCCTATGGTGATGAAGCAACAAGGCTTCCTCAGCTTTGGGGCCTCTGCCCCAATTAGGGGTTTAATGTTTCAGTGAAAGTTACTGAAAATTTTCTCTAAATTACTTCGTGGTTCTAAGGTAATCATGGGGATTAACCTGTAGCACACATCAGAGTCATATGTGAGACTTCGTAAAAAGATATGTGGCTGGGTCCTCACTCCTGGCACATTTAAGTCAGTAGAAGTGGGTGAAGCCCGAATATTTGTAAAAATTCCACAAATGATTCTGACATTCATTCCAGTTGAAAACTCCATGGTCTAAATTTGACTCAAAACTGTTCAAGAGAACAGTGATATAAAGTATCTGTAATAAAAACCATAGGTAGCCGAAACCGGTTTGGCTCAGTGGATAGAGCGCCGGCCTGTGGACTGAAGGGTCCCGGGTTCAATTCTGGTCAAGGCCATGTACCTGGGTTGCGGGCACATCCCCAGTGGGAGATGTGCAGGAGGCAGCTGATCGATGTTTCTCTCTCATCGAAGTTTCTAACTCTCTATCTCTCTCCCTTCCTCTCTGTAAAAAAAAAAAAAAATCAATAAAATATACTTAAAAACAAAACCATAGGTAAAACGTAATGTTTTTAGCATTTACATCCTATCTGCACCTAAAACAGAATCTAAGGTGGCCATCAATTCTAAGAATATCAGACACTGGGCAGAAGGAACAGATTCCATTTCAGAGGTCAGGGTCCCACCCATCGCCCTGTGCCGAGAAATAAAGGAGAATTACAGTCTACCTCGCTGTCCTGAATGTTCTCCTCACAGCCGGGCAGGGCCTGGCACACAGCTTCCGTACACTGAGGACACAGCCACACCAGGTCTCGGAAAGTCTGCACCACCACTACAACACAGCTCAGGGCACAAAAGCACAGGATTAGAGCCTCCATGCAGGAAGGGACCTTAAGAAAAGTCCTATGTTCAGACTAGATTCTAAGTGAATTTCTTCAATGGATGTTGAAGGGTTGGTCAATGATCATCTGAGAGGAGTCTGATGTGGGCAATGATTTTTAAAAATATTTTATTTATTTGAGAGAGAGGAAGGAGGAGGGAGAGACAGAAAGAAACATCTATGAGAGAGAGCCATCAATCGCCTGCCTCCTACATGCTCCTTACTGGGGATCAAGCCCAAAAGCCAGGTATGTGCCCTAACTGGAACCAACCAGCGACCTCTTGGTGCATGGAATGATGCTCAACCAAACTGGGCGTAGGCAGTTTCTTAAGTGAATGTTGCTCTCATGAGAGTGCTTTGGGGATAAATGAGCTAATGGATGTGAAAGCACTTGGTAAAATGCAAACGTGGGGTAATGTTGTTGAGTGATACTCTGCAGACAATACAAATGGAGCCCCCAGGGCTGGGACTATGGTGAGCCAAGCAAGGTGTATAATTTAGGAAGACACGCAGGGTTAGCCCACGCATGAACCTGAGAATGAGTGACTCTCAAAATTTTTGCATCCTAGGCACTCTGCTTGCCTCAGCTGAGTTCCAGCCCTAGAAGCCACCGCTTACATTATGCTGCCATTGCAAAAAGAGAAGTAAAGGTGGGGACGTAACAAGTGAGGTCCTCCTAAACACCATTCACTGTCCACAGTACAGCTTGCAGACTCATGGCCACCTGAAGACTACTGTGTTACATCTATAGATACTACGTTTGTCTGATGGCAAAAGCAATGATGCAAAATAAAAGGCTAAACATCTGTCATTCAACAATATTTTTTGAGCAACTACTCTAAGCCAGGCAAGTGACAAAAAGTCCTAGAAAGGTAGCCATTACCTGTGGTAATGTGCTCTTGTCGAAGCTCCAGCAACTCTGTTAGAATCTGCACACACTGATCTGTGTAGGTCCTGGCAATACCACCTGCAAAGGAGGGAAAAGCAGAGGAAATTGTTAAGTCAAATACTAGCGTCTCGTTCTAACATAATTTCCCACCAGCCAAAGACAACCAGAGATACCTAGAAACGATGAAATACGAATCTAAGTTTGTTATAAAGGGAAAGCTGGTAAAAATGAATCCATTGTTTGTTTGTTTTTCACAGACCAGTAAAAAACTGAAAGTTCACAGAAAAAGAATTGTCCACTGACCAAGGTTGAAAACTTTGGAAACAAAGGTATTTATCTGGCAACCAGGTAGGAGGCAGCAGCTCTTGCTGAAATATATGCGCACAGGAATGTTCCTGCTGGGAACACGTGGCAGCAGTGTCCTAACTGCAGGATTTCCACTCTCCTAGTTCCCTGTCTCTGCCCCTAAAAACAGCCACACTTCATTCTATGTAGGAGGGTTCCTTCCCCTCCTCCACTTGAAGCCCTCTAATACTTAGTTCCCCAGTCGCTTTCATTTTGTGAGTTCCTCTTTTAAAATTCCAGACAGACAAGTAGTATGAAAAGTTTGTAAATTTTAGGATTTACTCTGTGTTGGTCCATACTCGGCACTATACATAGCCCATAGTAGAAGCTCAATAAACAACTGGTGAACTGACACAGGACGTGGAGTCAGGAAAGCTGGGTTCCAGGTCCAGTTCAGGAACCCTATGACCTTTTGGGAAGTTAACCTGTTGGTGTCCGAGTTTCTTCCTTTTTAAAATGAAGCTAATAACAATGGCCACTTTTCCTGACTGCCTCACAAGACAGTGGTAAGATGATGAACAGGAAAGCATTTTGGATGGCAGACAACAAAAAGCAACATCAATTTTAAGTATTATAGTTTGAGTTACCTATATACTCTATCCTGGAAGAGAGAGCCAATAAAACCCTTCCTCCCTCATTTGTCATCAGTGACCCGATTCTCTGGTGCATGGTACTCTGTCTCTGAGGTGGGATTCCTTCCCTTTTGCTCTCTATGGTTCCACCGCTTTCTAGCTGGGTAACGTGGGCAGACACCTACCTATGGCCAAGATGGCAGCCTGTGCAAAGTCAGCAGACACGTCAGTGCAGTACCCGCGCAGCTCCTCAAGCACCTGCTGCACGTTCTCGTCGTTCACCAGCTCACACAGCACCTCCACCTTCTGCAGCTTGATATAGTGGGGCTCCGAGTAGGAGCAAAAGAACTTTTTGTAGTGGCTGCTAAAGTGACCTGGCAAACTATGCAAGATCTGGCGCACGTGACAGAGGGCAGCAAAACAGAGCTCGCGGCTCTCCGAAGAGCAGGCAGCCAGTAAAGGTCCCTTCACTTGCATGAGCACATCCGTTTGCACGTGGGGGAACTTCTTTGCTAAGATCAGAAAGAGTTTGGCGGCTCCCATCACCACGCTTGGGCTATTGCTCTTGAGAAAGCTGTCCAACAGATTGAGAATGTCAAACAGCTCCTCCTCACTGCGGGGCTGGTAGCGTAGCAGGAAGTTCAATACTTCAGCCTGGCCCCATTGGTCCAGTTTGGACATTCTATCCAAAAAAGGAAACAAAAGTGCTATTTTAGCAACAAAATTAGGACTAGTTGCATACTACTGCATGTCACCAGTCATCTGTTCATCATAACAAAGGGAGAATTCTTAAAAATAGACTGTGCCGTAATCAAATTATTCTTTTTATGTACTACTTAAAGTTTGCACAAAATAGTCTTTAAATTCTAATACGAGTTTACGGTACCAATGCACACTCATCTAAGGCCAAAGACATAATCATGATCACTTTACCCTCGATCCAGATCCTCTACCTTTTAAGACAGCATAAATGGCTTAGTCTGAGGGACATGACTAAAAGGAGGACAGAACCCACAGGATGTTTCTGCCATCTCTCTATATCACTAAAAGGAACTAAGGCAAATGAAAGAAATTCTCTCAATGAAATATGGTGAAGTTAATAGCTATGATAAGCTTTATTTTTTTAAAAATTAACTTTTTTTTACTATTCCTTAACCCAACACATCGATAAGATCCCACTAGGAGCAGATCTCGTCATAATTAAAAGAGCACCGAGGTGAGGCATCCATACCGATTTAAGAGATGGTGGGCGATGGGCTTATTGATGACAACACCTCCTTCCTGTTTCAGAATTTCCTCTAGAGACCTCAAGCAGTTCACCACCACAATTGGATCCTGGTCACGCAGCAAACTGTATAATTCATTTACCAGGGCACCATCTAGAAAAGAGAACAGAGACCTCAGATAAAGAAGAAAAGCTTCAGAGTCACAGGGATAAGGGAATAGAGCCCGAGTAATAGCTGTAAACAAAGCTGAACTTCTCTGCTACAAAAATCACAAAGGCAATACCAAGTCAGGGCCAAAAACTGCCATCTGCTGCATACCTAAGACAAAGGATTGCACCTGAGCCTCAAAGAAAGGATTCCTCTAATCTCAGAAAAAATCAAGCCCTGCATCCTGCTTAAAGGGACATGCATAGTGTCAGGGCCACATTATTACTTTCTACAAAAGCTAGATAATCTTTCCCAAAGTCATATATATAATGCAGGCACAAATAAATATTGATTAGGATGGATCACACTGAAACTTACCCACTTCAGAGTCTCCATGAAGATTATGCATCTTGGCACAGCCAAGGACTGCCACCCTCCTGACGTAGGAAGCCTTATCCCGCAGACCGTTGAGAATAGGCTGTTGGATATACTCCTGTACACCAGGCATCCTAAGCAACACATCCTGGAATCAGCCAGATCCTGAAATCCTAGTTTTGATACAATTCAGCCCCTAGCAACTTAACGGACAGTTTAGTGGGTGTTTCAATGTCCATCTATCAGATCATGAATTGGAGAAAGCTGTTGTCAAACTAAAAAAGCCTATTTGACTTTATATTTGGAATAATGCTACACACAACTGTTTAGAAACCTTTAACCAAAACCAAGTTCACCTAGAGTGAGAATGAAAAACTCCCTCTAATGAACCCATCCGATCCTATACAATAAAAGGCTAATATACAAATCGACCGAACAGCGGAACGACCCGTATGACGCACACTGACCACCAAGGGACAGACAATGCAGGAGCTGCCCCCTGGTGGTCAGTGTGCTCCCACAGGGGGAGCACCACTCAGCCAGAAGTGGGGCTCACAGCTGGCAAAGGCAGTGGCGGTGGCGGGAGCCTCTCTTGCCTCCACAGAAGTGCTAAGGATGTCCAACTGATGGCTTAGGCCCACTCCTCCAGAACGCAGGCTGGGCTGAGGGGACGCGCGTCCCGCCCCCCCCCCCCCCCCCCCCACTGAGTGCATGATTTCCGTGCACCGGGCCTCTAGTGTGATATAGTTTTCTAAGCTAAAGTGATGGCTGAACACTGTGACAACAGTGTTTTTCTCAGGATAAAGGAGCTCAAATAAATTGTCATCATTGAAAACCTACCCCTTGCCCTAGCTGGTTTGGCTCAGTGGATAGACCATCAGTCTGCAGACTGAAGGGTCCTGGGTTCGATTCCAGTCAAGGGCACATGCCCACATTGCAGGCTTGATCCCCAATAGGGGGCATGTAGGAGGCAGCCGATCAATGATTCTCTCATAATTGATGTTTCTATCTCTCTCTCCCTCCCCCTTCCTCTCTGAAACCAATAAAAACAAACAAACAAACAAAAAATCCCTACCCCTTCATGGACATGAACAACAGCGTGGTGATTGCAGGGGGCGGGGGAGCAGACAAGGGAGATAGAAGAAGGCATAGAGGGGATAACTGGTGATGGAAAAAGTTAAATTAAATTTAAAAATGAAAAACCTACCCCTTGACCTCCTAAATCAGGAGTCCTCAAACTATGGCCCGAGGGCCACATGCAAATACAAATATTGTATTTGTTCCTGTTTTGGTTTTTTACTTCAAAATAAGATATGTGCAGTGTGCATAGGAATTTGTTCATAGTTTTTTTTTTAAGCTATAGTCCGGCCCTCCAACGGTCTGAGGGACAGTGAACTGGCCCCCTGTTTAAAAAGTTTGAGGACCCCTGTCCTAAATTCATCAGCCACTGAGAAACGAGCAAGCAAGAGGGTGCTCACCTGAGGCTGCACATGCTCCGCAGTGCCAGCCCTCGCACCATCGGGTTGGGGTCCGAACAGTCTTTGCACAGTGTGTTGATGGCCAGGAGAGCCAGATCTGGCTTCAGGGGAGCGTATGTGCACATGTAGAGATAAACCAACTTCTTCTGAACAATATCTACGGTGGCACTGGCCTTCACCATTTCCATGAAAACACCAGACATGTCCACGCCCTGAGTCATGTGCCTGAAACCAACACACACACAGTAGGAAGAAGCGAAAACACGTTAATTCCCAACCTATAATGGTTTTTGGGGGGGTTTTGTTTTTACACGTGTCCTGGTTATCTAACTAGATTAGGATCTCTGCGAGGGAAGCAACCAGGTCTACCTTGTCTATTATGTCACCCAGGGGCCTGCAATAAACATTCCTCTATTTGTTCAACACTTACTGAATTCCGAATACATTCCAGTGAAATTCAGCCTTTACATCCCAGGGATATGATCTGGGGACATAATCTTGAAAAAGGAATGGTCTCAGATCTCTAGGAACTCAAGGTCTACTAAGGAACCAGACAAGAGCACCACTAATTACAGTACAACAGATAAGTACAATAATAGAAGACAAGGGACAGTGGGAATCCAGATCTGAATGCGCAGGACTCACCAGGCAGGTGTGGTGGATAGGTAACGACACGTGCCATATGGCAGGTAGGCCTGAGCAACAATGGTACATTCTTTTGAGAGTCTGCAGGTAGTTTGAGTTAGCCTGGCATTCCTTGGGTACAATGATAAAACATTTGGACGTGCCCCGACCGGTTTGGCTCAGTGGATAGAGCGTCAGCCTTCAGACTGAAGGGTCCCAGGTTTGATGCTGGTCAAGGGCACATGCCTGGGTTATGGGCTCGATCCCCAGTAGGGGGCATGCAGGAGGCAGCTGATCAATGATTCTCATTATTGATGTTTCTATTTCTCTCTCCCTTCCTTTCTGAAATCAATACATATATCATTTCGACGTGATTCTGTAGATCGCCGTTTCTCAAACTATGGTTTCCTACAGGAATCAGAGGGGATGTTTGTTAAAAATGCAGATTTCTGGGTTCCATCCCATCCTACTGAGATCAGAATGACTGGATTGGATGAAAATTTTATATTAAAATTTAAAAAGCACCCCAAGGGACTTTTGCATATACTAAAGTTTGTGACCCACGGCTTAGGCAAGACTTTTATACGTTCAAATTCGTACGCTGGAAAGATCTCTCTGCCTGCAACGAGGGGGCCAGGTGACCTGCTGGTACCTAGGCTACTGCAATTGCTTTGGCAATGAAACCGGGACAACAGCAGTGCCCTTTTTTCTTTTTTTAAAGGATGGACATTCAGAACTATGAACCCGTCCGACTTGAGACGTGAAGTGTCATCAAGAATGATTCCCACGCTTGGTCAGCGGGGCAGCAATGTTCACCAGCACACTCCTCCGTGGAAGAGCAGGTTTGGGAACTGTTTTGCATGACTTTGAAGAAACATCCAGGCGGAAACGCCAAGCAAGCATTTAGGACCTGTGGGTCTGAAGATAAAAAGGTCCGTCCTGGATGTGTGACAGGTAGGGAGTCAGCAGTTAAAGATCGATGACACCGCCCAGCTGAGTAAACGAGGTCGAAACTGAGCCTTGCGGGGGAGACGCCACGGCCTTAGCCTCCGGGGCGGCGGGAAGCCCCCGGCACAGCAGGAAAAGGCTTTCCCGGCACGCGGGAAAGCGCCTTCGCTCTGGCGGAGGCGGCCGCCCCGACGGGCTGCGAGGGGGCGCGAGCCGGTACCTAATCACGCGCTGGATGACGTTCCGGTAGCGCAGCCGGTCCGCCTGGACGTGAGGGTTACACAGAGCCTTCTTCAGCTCCTTCACCGCGTCCTCGGAGCCGAGGTACGGCATCTCCCCGCACGCTCCCGGGCGGCGCCCACGGCCCGACGGGGAACCTGCGCAGAGGAAGTGCCAGTGAGGGGACCACAGGCGGGACCCGCCGCGGCCAGGCCGCCACCCCCGCCGCCCCCGGCGAGCCGCCCACCCCCGCAGGCCCGGGGGTTCCTTCCCCCGGACTTTCCCACCGGCTCGCACCGCTCGGAGTTCCAGCCCGGCAGGCCACAGGCCGCAGACCCAACCTCAGTGCCAGCCTTTCGGGCGCCTCCTCGCGGCCGCCGTCGCCCAGAGGTCCTAGCTCACGCTCGGCGGAAGTCCCGCCTCCTCCTCCAGAGGCCACGCCCAGCAGCTGCCACTCACCCTCTCCCCGGGAGCGCCGAGCGCCGCCTGGCCCAGACCTTAAAGCGCCCTTCCCCCAACCTCTCCCGGAGACTGAGGCCGCGCTCGGTCCGGCCGGGCGGCGGCGGGCGCTCGGCAGTCGGCTACCTCGGCCTGTCCCGCCGGCAGCGCGCGCTTTGAGTGGGCTCCGCGCCGGCCCGGCCGGCTCCCGCGCGCGCGGGTGGGCCTGGCGCTCCGCCGAGCGCGGTTGCTGCCTTCTCTTTCCTGCCCACTCCGGTGACTTACTCCTCTCCCGGTGCTGGCTTTGCCCCTCGGGGTCCCCGGCCCCGCGCTCGCCCCGGCGGGACTGTTCTCGGGGCGGCTGTAGGAGGCTCACGCCGCGGGGCTGTTCCCATGCGGATCCCACGGCGACTGCCACCCCGCCACCATGAACGGGGTCCTGATCCCGCACACGCCCATCGCGGTGGACTTCTGGAGCCTGCGCCGGGCTGGCTCCGCGCGGCTCTTCTTCCTGTCGCACATGCACTCGGACCACACCGTGGGGCTGTCCAGCACGTGGGCGCGGCCCCTCTACTGCTCCCCAATCACGGCCTTCCTCCTGCACCGTCACCTACAGGTACGGCGAGCTGGAGGCGGCGTCCGGGACTCCCATCTAGCTCAGCCTCGGGATCCTAGAGGGGCCAGAGGGACTGGTTGTTACTAACGGGGAAGTTGTGCGAACCCAGCAATGCATCTTTAGCCGGAGCGAGAGTGTGGATGCCAACGGGCGGGCTTGGGATGTTTCCGCTATGAGCTGGGGAGATCTTTTAGCCCAACCAAGGAAACTCCCGTTCCTGCCTCGTCACATAGCAAGGCTAGTGTTTCCCCAACTTGCCTCATCATAAGGACCCACCCGATGTGCTGGGTAGATAGATTCTCCACCACCGCCCCTCCCCCCCATCTGGTTCAGTAGATATAGCTGGCGCAGGTCCTGGATATTTGGTGGGAAATTTTTTTTTTAAACAGGTGCCCCCAAGGGATTATTATGATCTGGGAAGTTTGAGCATCGCTGACTAGGCTGTTTTCTGGAATCTTCATTTAAAATTGTACAGAGGGTAGGGTGGTGAGTGGGAGGGGGCAGGGGAGGGGGCATTTGGGGATCTGCATTACAGCTTCTGCTCAGCATTTGGTCAGCTTTCCCTCAGTCGGGGAAGGAATAGCTCCTGGCCCAGGGAGGTATCAGGGAGGGGAGTCTGTGTTCACTGGCATGACCTACTGTTTCCTCAGGTGTCTAAGCGCTGGATCCGAGCCCTGGAGGTTGGGGAGAGCCATGTCCTGCCTCTAGATGAAATTGGGAGAGAGACCATGACTGTCACCCTGATGGACGCCAATCACTGCCCTGGCTCGGTCATGTTTCTCTTTGAAGGATACTTTGGAACCATCCTCTACACAGGTGGGCCTCCCAGGGACCCTCCCACTTTCTCAGCCTCCACACAACTTTCTTGACCAGCCTTAACTCGTAAGAGAATGCTCATTTCAGCAGCACATATACTAAAATGGGGACAATACAAAGATCAGCGTGGCCCCTGCAGAAGGATAACACGCAAATTCCTGAAGTTCCATCTTTTTCTTGAAACCTATGGAACCCTATTAACCAGTGACACCCAATAAATTTGTCATAAAAAGAAGTCTGAAGGCCTCCTAGCTTAATCCCATAGGAGCACTGACCCTCTCTGAAGACTTCTCACTCTTTCAGGGTCCAAACCGTGAACAGGAACGGGATAGAAACATTTCCACAAGGAAGCTGTACTAAGCGGAGTAGTTCGGTGCCAGACTCCAGGTTTCCCGAGAGCCAGAAGGCTAATGCCATTTGTTGTGGGAGGTGGGAGGCTTGTCTTCTGTACTTTTGTCTCTGACTCTGCCCCCAGGTGATTTTCGGTTTACCCCGGCCATGCTGAAGGAGCCAGCCCTGAGCGTGGGGAAGCAGATCCACACCTTATACCTAGACAACACCAATTGCAACCCAGCGCTGGATCTCCCTTCCCAACACGAAGCGGCCCAGCAGATTGTGGCGCTCATTCGAAAGCACCCACAGCACGACATAAAGATCGGTGAGTGGTTTCCGTTCCTTCTTCTCTCGCCCGTAGGGAGTGCACCGAGGGTCTTTGTGGGTGTCTCACATCTCTCAAGTGTTTGTGCAGACCCCCCCCCTTCTCCAGGAAACCTACACCTGTCCATCTTTTTCTTTTTTTAAAGTTTTTAAAAAATATATTTTTATTGATTTCAGAGAGGAGGGAAGAGGAAGAGAGAGAGAGAAATCTCAGTGATGAGAGAATCATCCATCGGCTGCCTCCTGCATGTCCCCTAGTGGGGATTGAGCCCCCAACCAGGGCATGTGCCCTGACTGGGAATCGGACCAAACCGTGACCTCCTGGTTCATAGGTCGACGCTCAACCACTGAGCCACACCAGGAGGGCTGCGCTGTCCATCTTAATTTAAAATGGCCATCTGTTTGCCGTCCCTGCCTCCACATTCCCAACTCCTGATTGCATCTGAGTTATCTCCATCTATGAGTTTGTTTGTTGCTTTGTTTTATATCCCACATAAGAGTGAAATCATATGCTTCTTCTCCTTTAACATCAGACTTATTTCGCTTAGCATGTTACTCTCAAGAGCATCCATCCATGTTGTCGCAAATGGTAGTATTTCATGTTTTCTTCTGGCTGAGTAGTATTCCATTGTATGTATGTACCACATCTCTAATTACTCATTGAGGGTCTGATGTTACTAGTATTTCTTACCAGTTCCTTCTTTGTACTTTAGTAGCAGCAAACTGACCCCTCTTAACACGGTCTGCCATTTCCTTCGCTTGCCAGCTTAACCTGGACCCATCCTTGAAGACAGAACAGTTGTCGTTTTTCAGGAAACCTTCCCTAACTTCATCAACTGGAAGATACTTTTCTGTGCCCTAATGTTACTGTGTGCGTGCCTCTAACAGGGCCTTAACCACATGGTTTCTGGGTTCCTGTGTACATTACACTGCGAGAGGACTGAGACTTTTTGTTCCCATAGTGCCTAACACTGGTAGATGCTTTTCTGTGTGGAACTGAATGAATGAGTGAATTCTGTGCTAACTTTTCCCTACCCCATTTTCCATATATCTCAGCTCAAATGCCATCCCATCCCTGATGCACTCCGATTGTCCCGTTATATTGTGTTTTTGTTGAACATTTGGTTGATTTATTAGATTCCCCAATAGCTTCATTCTCTTTCTTCTCTTACTTTCCCCAATGCTGTTACCGTGATTCAGGACTCTATAGCCTGGGGAAAGAGTCCCTGCTGGAGCAGCTGGCCCTGGAGTTTCAGACCTGGGTGGTGTTGAGTCCTCGGCGCCTGGAGTTGGTGCAGATGTTGGGCCTGGCAGATGTGTTCACAGTGGAGGAGAAGGCTGGCCGCATCCACGCCGTGAACCACATGGAGATCTGCCATTCTGCCATGCTGCGCTGGAACCAGGCCCGCCCTACCATTGCTATCCTTCCCACAAGCCGGAAAATCCACAGCTCCCACCCCAATATCCACATCATCCCTTACTCCGACCACTCCTCCTACTCGGAGCTGCGTGCCTTTGTGACAGCACTGAAGCCTTGCCAGGTGCTGCCCATCGTCAGTCGCCAGCCCTGTAGGGACTACTTTCAGGACAGTCTGGGCCCCAGGCTCCCCGTGCCCTTGATTCCAGACTCTGTCCAGCAATACATGAGTGCCTCCTCCAGCAAACCGAGCGTCCTCTGCCTGTTAGAAAGGAAGCTCAGGAGGCCGAGAACCCAGGGTGTCGTGTTTGAATCTCCTGAGGAAAAGGCTGATCGATTTCAAGCTGACAGGGACTCCAAGAAGGCCAAGAACGAGAACCTTTCTGGGAACCTTGAGAAGCAGCCTTCCCTCCATCCTTTGCGGACCAAGAAGCAGTTGTTCCCAGACCGCTGCAGCAACGAGTGGGGGGAGGCAGCCCCTTTCTCCGAGTCCCAGAAGATGGTGACCGTGCTGACTGCCCCCTTGGGTCTTTCGGTTCATTTAAGGTCTCCAGAGGAGGAATTTCTCCCTCCGGAAACTGGGGAGGAAATTGGTGGAGGGCCCCACTGGGTCCCCAAGGGAGACAATGATGGCTCAGCAGTCTCTAGGAACCCTCGTGCGTGGGGGGGCCAGGATTCACCCCAGTCTCCCAGCAGCAAGGCTGTCCCGCTCCTGGCTCCTGAGTTCAGCGGCCTGGCCCTGAAATACCTCCTGACTCCACTGAACTTCTTCCAAGCAAGGTTCTCTTCCAGGGGCTTCGACCAGCAAATGGAAAAATACCATAAATCCTTGCTGAAGTGCAGACGGGAGCACAGCCTCGTTTGAGCCAGCGCCACAGTTTTAAAGACAACGGCTGATGGCTGGTGGGGAGTTTGTTTAGGGCCTTTTCTGTCTTCCCAGGATTCTTTTGGGCTCACCTTGGAGCAACACTCCTCAAAGTGTGATCACTGGAAGCCTAATGCTTATGGAATCCTCAGTATATAGTTGACTGTTTGAAAAATCATCTTCATTGAAACCCCTTTACATTGTGAGCCCCTGTAAGGTTGTAAGGCGGCCTGCAGTAACAATCTGTTTACATTTTTTATAAATATTTTTTTTATTGATTTCAGAGAGGAAGAGAGAAACATCAATGATGAGAGAGAATCATTGATCGGCTGCCTCTTGCACGCCCCCTACTGGGGATTGAGCCCACAACCCGGGCATTTGATGTTGACCGGAATTGAACCCAGGACCCTTCGGTCCACAGGCCGGCGCGCTATCCACTGAGCAAAACCAGCTAGGGCCTGTTTAAATTTGTTAACACAGTGTTTCTCCAACGTTTTTGAATGTGCAATCCTCTTAAGTGGCTGCAGAAATAGTTAAAGAGTCTGAAGCCAAAGGGCCCAGGGTTTTCCTGTTATTTTGTATGTCATGTGCCATTCTCCTGTCCCCTCCTCCCTTTTCCTAGACAGAAGTCCCCAGGCGGTTCTGTTTTCACTTAGGAACTGGAGTGCTGGAGGATAAAGTGGGGGTCCAGGCAGCACGTTCCAATCCTGGAGGTCACTGACTTGCCGTGACCCCATCCCAGCTACTTCCTGGCTCTGCCTTGGGGAGGGAACAGGAAGTGAAGAGCCTTGGAACAGGCAGAAAAATTCCATCTTTGCCTCCACGGGAGTTTGTAGTTGTCACTGGAGACCTACCTGGAATGGTGCCAGCTGGAGCATTGGCACCCTCCCCAGGGCGGTACCTGGAACCAGGCGGAGAGTATGATGGGCCTCCCAGCTGCCTGGAGGCCCTGATTGTGACTGAAATAAAATTACAAAAGATCCCATGTGCTGTCAGATATTCCTGATTGTTCACATAGCTGGGATGTTTACTGCTCCCCCCGCACCCCCCCGTTTCAGGCCCCCGCCCTTGGGTTGAGTAGGGAGCCAGAGCACACAGCCTGTTTGTTTTAGTATCCAGGGCAGAGACCAAGGAGCCAGCTGGTGGAAGGGGTGGGGGTGTGCAGTTCTGCCCTGTTCTGCTCACAGCCTGACGGATGCCAAGCCAATAAGCAGGACAGAGCCACAGGGCGCCGGCATGTAGAGCCATTGCTTCAGACCGGACCCGCCAGCCCTTGCAGTAATGCAGCCTCTGTTTCTTGTCCAGGAAAAACAGTTTCATACTTTGGGAGGAAGATATGAAGAGTTTGGATATCAAAACAGGGCCTTGCTCTTGGGCAAGCTGTCCACAGCTGTGTTTTGTCAGTAGCCTTCACTCTAAGCCTCCCGTGGGCCCGCGGGGAGCCGCAGCTGGGGAGCCTGAGGGCAGCAGGAAACGGGCATTGTCCTGGGCTTGAATCCGTGCTTGAACAGCTGAGCCTCTGTGAACCAGGGGCTGGGCTACCTACCTCTCCCGGTTGTGGTGGAGGTTAGAGAACTGGGGAAATTCCTCTCAGTGCCTACTACTAGTACATGATGGGTATTTCAAATGTTGGTTCTCTTAGCTCCTGGTTCTTTACAAAGTTTATAGCCCCAGCCGGTTTGGCTCAGTGCACAGAGCGACAGCCTGTGGACCTAAGGATCCGGGGTCGGATCAAGGGCACATACCTTGGTTGCAGGCTCCTCCCCGGCCCGAGCCCTGGTCAGGGCACATACAGGAGGCAACTAATCAATGTGTTTCTCTCACATTGATATTTCTCTCTGTTTTTCCCTCTCTCTCCCACTCTCTCTAAAAATCAATGGAAAAATATCCTCAGGTGAGGAGTGAAAAGGAAAAAAGTTTACATATAAAATAAGAAACCTTGGAAATCATATGGAAATATAAAGAAAAACTTTAAGTATAATTGCTCCATGTAGAGCAATTGTTTTAACTTTTTTCTGTGCACGTAAATGTATTAAATATATAATTTTTTCAAAATTTGGGTGATGCTGTATATAGTTTCATATCCTGTGGGTTACTTAATAGCTTAAGCATTTTTTGTATCATTAAATATTCAAAATGTCATTTTTAAAAAAATATATTTTATTGATTTTTTTACAGAGAGGAAGGGAGAGGGACAGAGAGTTAGAAACATCGATGAGAGAGAAACATCGATCAGCTGCCTCTTGCACACCTCCTACTGGGGATGTGCCCACAACCAAGGTACATGCCCTTGACCGGAATCGAACCTGGGACCTTTTAGTCCGCAGGCTGATGCTCTATCCACTGAGCCAAACCGGTCAGGGCCAAAATGTCATTTTTTTTTTTTTTAAATATACTTTATTGATTTTTTACAGAGAGGAAGGGAGAGAGATAGAGAGCCAGAAACATCGATGAGAGGGAAACATCGATCGGCTGCCTCCTGCACACCTCCCACTGAGGATGTGCCCGCAACCCAAATACATGCCCTTGACCGGAATCGAACCTGGGACCCTTCAGTCCGCAGGCCGACGCTCTATCCACTGAGCCAAACCGGTCTCGGCAATGTCATTTTTAATAGCATATTATTTTAGTTGTATAATGCTCTATCACATGGGTATATCTTAAGTCATTTCCATATTATTCATTTTGTGTGCCCTTTTTCACAATTATGCACATCACAATGAGCATCTTTGTGCATATATCATGGTACTTTTGTTTATTAGATTACTGGAAATGGGATTATAGTTTTAAATTCTTAATGCAAATTGTGCCCAATTGCCCTCTAGAAAGATTTTCTTACCCTTCTTTTTGCAGAAGAGGATAGCATTAAAATGCCTTGAAGGCTTTTAAGTTCAATGATGTTACTAGAACGGTACATGTAAACACTTAGAAAGTCATCTCACGTCTTAAGATTTACTAAGCTGTGTGGGCAAGGCTGAGCCTGGTTTCCTCCAGGAGCCTCAAGCTGGCTCACTTCTGTGCTGCCCACAGAAGGTGTTTGGGAGAGATAAGGTACCCAAGCTGGCCTTATCTCCTCGTAACAGAGGGAACCTGTCCACTCTTGGCTGATGCTGTGTCACCCATATTCCTTGAAGAGGGATCTATATGAATTCGAGTGGGGGAGTAGAAGCAAAGGGCTTGGAGTTTAGTTGTTGGTACAAGTCTGTGTTTTAGTAATGGGAAAATTCCTTACAATTCTAAAGTAAATTTGTCTGGTTTCTAGTAGAGATTGGCAATTGCCTTGTTTTTGTTTCTCAATACGAATATAAAAATGCTGCATAGCATAGATCTAAGAAGGCAATTTATTTTTAGAATCTAAGGATGACCCCCATAGAGCTATGAAGATCTTCCATTAGGCTTGAAGGTACTGGGAGAAAGGAAGTTCCCTGGAGGTCAATTAGTTTTTTGTCTCAGGATCTGTGAGAAAACTTGTACTTTTCCACAAGGAGACCGGCAGTGACCTACGTCCCTTTAGAGGAGAAAATCGCCCTCGCTGGCTTTGAAGGACCATCTCTCACTCCTGACTCAGACTCCCCTTTGTGGCAAGAAATAGGAAGTAGGTGGGCCTGCTTGTTCAAGAAAGGGGGTTTGATCCTGGGTTCTCTGTCTCAAGTCTACTCCCAGGGAAAGAGTTCACTCTACATTCTTGAAGTGGTCCTTCAGCAGGAGAAATGCTGGCGGTGCATATTTTGATGCTACCGCTAGTGAGTAGCTGTCAGTCTGTCACCTGCCTCGCACTCATAACCCTCCCGAACCAGCGCAAGCTGTTTTGTCTTAGGTTCATGGCACTTCCCTGGGACATCCCACCGACACTGGTACAGAATGATTCTGCTTGCCCTTATAAAATAGCGAACGAGACAGAAACTGTCCTACCCACATGGAACTCACATTCTAAAGGAGAGAGACAGTAAATAAATACCAGGTAGTGAAAGTGCTAAGAAGAAAATACCAGGTAGTGAAAGTGCTAAGAAGAAAATACCAGGTAGTGAAAGTGCTAAGAAGAAAATACCAGGTAGAAGAAAGTGCTAAGAAGAAAAAAACAACTGGCTAACAGAGTTGGGGAGAAGTCAGATACAGGTTGTGGAAGGCGTCTATGGGTTGACACACATAAGCTGAGACCTGAGTGATGGAAAGGAGCCAGTCAGATGAAAGATCATGTGATGGGCGTTAACTTGGTGCCCCAGGCACATCAAGGAGAGCATATGGCCAAAGGGAAGAAGAGGAGATGAGCTCAGGGAGGGAGACAGACCTTGGATCAGAAGTGACTTAGAGGTTAAAGGAAGAAGTTTGGGTTTTTATCTCAGTGTAGTTAAAGGGAGGCTATTGGAGTGCTTCCCTGGAAGGGAGTGATACGATCTGATACATACTTTTATTTTAATGTTTTTCTTATTGTTTAAAGTGTTACATATGTCCCCTGATGATACATACTTTTAAAAGCAACAGATGGAGCCCTTGCCGGTTTGGCTCAATGGGTAGAGCACCGGCCTGTGGACCAAAGGGTTTGACTCTGGTCAAGGACACGTACCTTGGTTGTAGGCTCCTCCCTGGCCCCGACCCTGGTTAACAAAAAAACAAACAAACAAATAAAATCAAAGATGGAGAATGGGGCAGGGATGAAAGCAGGAATACCAGTTAGGAAGCTCTTGCCAGCAGTGAGAGGTATTGGTGAGCGGGACTGGGGTTTTCGGAAGACGGGCTTTGCCTGGTGTTCAGATCTATTAGACTCTGTTAGCGTTACCTCTTTAGCACAAGCACGTATAGGGACTAAGATAAACCTTTCTCCCATCAAAGCTTTCCCAAAGGAGAAATGTATATGTAACCATATATACACACACAGATAGCATGTAGATGCACATATTTGGAGGGAAGGAAGAAAGGAAGAAAATAACGCGTAAGTTTATTTACAACGTAAGTGAATATCTGGAATACTTTATGAATTAAGACTCTTTCCTATAATAGACATGTTTTGTAACTATGTACTTAGGAAAAAAGATATGGTTTACTTGCTTTGGAGTCAACACAAGCCTTGGGGTTAGAGGTTACATTTCCTGAGAGAATAAGAGTCTTCAGTAAAAAACTGCACTCATCAGAGAATACTTGCCTTTTAAATTATTGAAATTATTGAAATTATTTCTCATAAATGTTTATGAGAAAAACATTGATCCTGATCTGTGAGTATCTGCGTCTGTGAGAAGAGATCTATGAGATGTAATGGAGAACGGGGCCCAGTTGGATTCAGTGTGAATTGAGCCTTTTTAATTCACCAAGTTGTAATATTCTGTCTCCTTACAGGGAGCACAGAATGAACAAGGTAATTTTTAGTTGATGAGAGTGCATCCTCCCGCTGCAAGGCTCCGAGTCAGGATAGATATAATATACACCTGCCGTCCCTTTTAATCAAGACAATGAAAGTCTATACCTGTTATTACTCCATCTTTCACTGCTCATAGACTTTCTGGTTTCACAGACAGGATCAGCAGATAGGAATAGTAATGGATTCAGAGTTATCTTGGAAGTAACATTAGGGAAATGCTCTGATGCATGGAATGAGGGAGGTAAGAAAAAGCATTATCACCTCCATTTCAGGGATAAGGAAATTGAGCAAGTCCACTCACACCCCAGTAACTGGAAGAGTCGGGCTTCCTACTGACAGGCACCGAAGCCCACGCTCTTCTTCTGTACTGGATATCCGGGGAGCACTGAGCTTGGTCAGGCAGAGCCTACTTCACATTCGAGAATTCCGCCTCTAGTTATTTTATATATATATATTTTTATTGATTTTCGAGAGGAAGGGAGAGAGAAAGAGAGACAAAAACATCAATGATGACAGAGAATCATTGATCAGCTGCCTCTTGCATGCCCCACACTGGGGATCAAGCCCGAAACCCAGGCATATGCCCTGACTGGGAATTGAACCTCAACCTCCTGATTCATAGGTCAATGCTCGACCACTGAGCCATGCTGGCCTGTCCGTCTCTAGTTTTGATAAGGTACCTCCTACCCCACCTCAGTGGAGAGAACCACTTGCTAACCACTTGATGACAGCTTACCAATTTTACAAAAATGCTTCCAAAAGTAATAAAAAAAAATAAGTTAAATTCACAGCCAAAGATGAAGATTGTCATTTTGAGATTTCTTAAATTCTATTCTATAGTTAACCAAATTTCGCTGCTTTGAACACTATGAATAAACACTCAGTAATTTACTCAGTAAAATAGTTATTAGCACCAACCACATATCAGGAATTTTGTTAGGCAAGGGATACTGCGTGGGGCCTTTTTCATTTCTGAGTTTGTAGGAAGTACAAAATGACCTAGCACAAATAATACCTAATTATGAAATTTCGAGTTCCTGCCCTGATTCATTGCCCTCTACCTTGTGGGTCTCTGTGTGCCTTCCCAGAGCATTTATTTTGGCTTTGGCTTATAATTAATGAGAGGGAAAGACATATGGAATGCAGGTGCCAAAGGCTTAACAGTTGGTCAAAGATGGTCAAAGAAAAGGTGAGAAGATACAGAATGGCAGAGGCATGATGAGAAATGATGATGATCCAGGGAAAGGGAGAGAAAAGCACTATCCCTTAGTTTTGTTGAATAAAGAGTTGGCATATGAAGAACGTGAGGGAGGGTTAGATGCTTATATGTAGACGAGGGAGGAAATAGACATGATGCGGGGGCGGGGGGTGGGGGGGAGGAATAAACATGGGTTGTATGAGTATTCAAGGTATTTGCTCTTTCCCCAGAACAGTCTCTGGGTTGACCCTTGAAAATTAGTTAAATTAGGGATAAAGTCTCTTGCCCATTTGCTCTAATTCCTATGAACCTCCCATCTTTTTTTTTATTGGGATGAAATTCACATATTACACAATTAACCATTTCTAAAGTATATGCTTCAGTGACATTGGGTGCCTTCACAATGTTGTCGACTACCACCTCTTCCTAGCTTCACCTTCCCTTTGTTTTAATTACTGGTATTTGACTCTTATTCTTTCACCCAAACTTTTATTCCACCAAAGCCATCATTTCTGCTGGGACCCAGTCCCCAGAATGCCCTATTCTGATGCAAAAAGCAGACAGACTAGCAAGACTTAGACTGGAGAGCAGGCAGGTCGCACTACTTAGCCCAGCAACCAACCCAGCCTTAGTGAGTTGAAGCTGGGGAGGAGGGAAGCATGGAGGTGGTGAGGAGACAAAGCCTTCTCCCAACATGGGGGAGGGACTTTTTCGACAAAACCCACTCACTCACCTGATTATTCTGGGCGGGTTCCTAATGCCCGTGCGTACACTTCTCAGCTTTGTATGTACCACACTCTAGAGCAGCAGACTGATAACCCTTTCTTCCCAAGAGAGTACTTGTCACACCTAAGACCTCATGGCCCCTGTACATGATGGTATAATGGCATATTTATTCTTCTGTTCACAAGTTGCTTTAAAATGTACTTAAGATAGTTACTTGCCGGAAGCCGGTCCATCCTTGCTGCTTGACACAGTCGCTGCAGGAAAGAAACATCTGCACAGCATATGTTTCAAGGGACCTGGCATATATAGCATATTGTTCTTAATATGTTTGCTCTCCTTAGTGCCATGTGTTTTAACCAAGGTCACCTCTCTGAGAAAGGTTGTTTCCCCAGGTGGGGATTTTTCCCTGAGGTTAGGGAGGGGATACAACCCCTTAATTAAGTGCCAGGCGGGTAGTTAAGCTATATAATCTTTACTCCCTGGAATGGAGATAAGAAACGCCCTAACCTTTGTAATAGAAATTGACAGGATTAAAATCGGCTGGTATAAATATGGATGTAACAAGACAATAAACATCAGATCCTCATCAGATCCTGATCAGATCCTAACCAGAGCTTGGCTGGAGTTCCTAACCAGAACTTTGGCTGGAGATCCTGGCTAGAGGTCCTGACTAGGCTGCTGATCAACTGAAGGCTGTCTCCGTGTCATTCCTTCTTCGCCGACTCCGTCCACACCTTTGGGGACCCCTGGACCCGCTGGGGTTGGACCCCAGCAGTTACTAAAGCCCTAGCCGGTTTTTCTCAGTGGTTAGAGCATTGGCCTGCGAACTGAAGGGTCCTGGGTTCAATTCAGGTCCAGGCACATACCTCATATCTCGGTTGCTGGCTATTCCCCAGCCCAGGCCCTGGTTGGGACTCCTGCAGGAGGCAACCAATCACTGTGTTTCTCTCACATCCATGTTTCTCTCTGTCTTTCCCTCTCTCTTCCACTCTCTCTAAAATTCAATGGAAAAATATCCTCAGGTGAGGATTAAAAAAAAAAAAGTTACTAAAAGCAAATAACATCTCACTGATGGCCCAGCAGACGTAGTGCCATCTTCTTTAAGTCCCTGCTCAGTCAACAGCAATACTTCTAGAAGCTTCTTCAGTGACCTCCAGACACAGTTAAGTCTTATATTCCTCAGTATTTTTAATACCACTTTGAAGACCAATATCACAGACCAATATCACAACGAATTATTCCTAGTTGGCCACCTTGTGAGATCCTTGAGGGCAAGGAATATGCTTTACTCATCTTTTCATTGTAACTCAGTGCCTGGTACTTGTACAGACAATGAAATCCTAGGGGGAGCGAGAAGGTTCTCCTCTAACCTCCATCACACACGCTGGATTTGCCCTCCCTGGAACCAGTTAGGAGGCCACAACAACTTTGTTTTTTTGTCAGTCCTCACCCGAGGATATGTTTCCACTGATTTTTAGAGAGTGGAAGGGAGGGGGAAAGACAGAGCCCAATGGAGGACTTGATGTTCTCTAAGTTTCTGTGAAAATAAGCAAACAGCCTTCCTGTTTTGCTAACCCTGGTTCTCTAGGGAAATAACTTCCCTGTTCCCAGTAAAACAGAACTGCTCCCAGTGGTGTTAAGACCGGGGGGGGGGGGGGGGAACCCACAAAAACTCGAAGGTAGCATTAACCACATTAGCACATCGTCACAAAAATGATCTTTTTTTGGTGTGGGCAGATGGGGATCCCAGGAGGCCAGGGATGCATAAGTGAGACTGAGGAAGAGAGGCTGCCGGCAGAATCTCTCGGGGAGTCTGCGCAGGTGCCCAGGGTGCTGGGCAGCCCCTTTCCAGGGCTCAGACCATGCAGCCTCTAGCACTGTGGGCTGGAAAAAAAAAACAGAGCTCGATTATACCACTGTCTCCCTAAAAATGCCCGCACCCTAGAAACCAGAGCACTTTCCGCAGCGGGAAGTACAGGTGCAGTCAGTCCCGGGAGATGGCGTCGGTCCTGGCACCGGGGCAGCCAGTTCTCACGCAGCCCGTTTCCTCCGCGCAGTGGGTGCCCCACGCCTTCCGTCTCCCCGATACCCAGCCTGGCGCTCCGGGTGGAGGCAAGAAAATGGGGGCACAGCTTCCGCTCGCCGCCGGTCTGGAGGGGTTGGTCCGAGCACAGCTGTGCCTCCTCACCTCCCAGTGCACGCACAGGTTCCCGGCGGCCACGGGGAGCCCCCTGCGGGCGCTCCGTGCACCGAACCCGACGCCAATTGAACGCCCGTAGGCGGCCACGAAACCGGGAAGCCCCAGCGGAGGGATCTCCTCCCCAGCAGGGGGGCTGCCCGGGGCGCCGCGCCTCCCAGCGCGCGGCCCACTCTCGGGGGGTGTCACACCGGCCCGCGGTGATGTCACACTTGCAGGGCTGAGGTTTTCCAGCCGGACCCCCTCCCGCCACCGGGCACCTTCAGATCCTCGCGGGGTCGATGCGAAGGGGCGGGGAGCCCGGCCCCCGCCCGCGATCCACGCTGGCTCCCCACGGAGGCCCCCGCGGGGACCCGCGGCGAGCCCCCGCGCCGGCGCCCTAAGGCGGTCCGGGTCCGCCGGCTCCCGGCACTTCCGCCTCTCGGCACTTCCGCCTCAGTAGGTGTCATGGCGCCGGCGGGTGCGGAGTTCCCGCGGGGCGGGGCCGGCCGGATGGGGCGGCCGCTCGGCGCTCGGCTCGTCGGGTCTGGCGACAGCAGCAGCAGCGGCGGCGGCGGCGGCGGCGGCGGAGCGAGGGGCCCGGCGGCGGCCCCGGACGGCTGCGGGAGGCCGAGGCGGGATCGCGCGGGGCTGAGGCGGCAGCGACGGCGGCCAGGGCCCGGGCGGCGGGGCGAGCGGGGGGCTGTGGGGGCTCCCCCTGCGGGACGGGTGCGGGGACGGCTCCGGGGGGCGGGGGCCGGGGCCCGGGCTGGCGCGCGCGGGGGGTATGATGACCCGGCGGCGGGGCCCGGGATCCTGTCTCCTCCGCCGCCTCCTCACGGCAGCCCCAGCTCGCGGCTGAGAACCAGACACACCGGCGGTGAGTCGGCGCGGGCGGGAGGGCTCCTGGGCCGGGAGCGCCCTCGGATCGGCTCCCCGCGGGGCACCCGGCCTGCGGGGGACGCCTCTCTCGGGAGGCCCCCCCCCCCGGGACCGGGATCGGGGTCGGGGTCCTGCGGCCCGGCCGCTCTCGGCCGCGGGCGGGATCGCGCCCCCGGGAAAGCGGGGAGGCTCCGGGTTGGTTTTCGGGGCAACTCCCCCTGCGTCCTGCCACTTCTTCCTGGGCGTGTTGTTGTCCTCGGATGACAGGGGCCGCCGGCGTCTCCCGCCGGCTTCTCCGCGGCTGCCGTGGCGGGTGCCGGGCCGGGTGGCGGGTGCGTGTGGGTTTCCCGGCCCCGCCGGTCGCCGCGGCGGCGGGTCGTGCGTGCCGTCTGGGCCCGGCACCGGCGTCGGGAGGGATCGGCGGCGGCGGGTGGGTGTGGGCGCTCCCCGCTCCCCCCCGCCGGTGCCGTTGAGCCCCGCTGGTGTGTAGTCGTTCCGCTGGTCGTTTTGCAACGACGGGGAGGCGGCGTGGGACCAGCCCACCGAGTGGCCGCATCTGTGTGTGCGGAGCAGAGCCGGAGGTCTGGCTCCCGGGGAAACTTTTGCTGTTTGCTGTCTGCTGTCACTTTCCCAAAGCTTTCGTTTAAGGAAAACATGATAATAATGAAAGGGTGAGGAAACAACCCAAACTCGTGGGGCAGGCCCGCGCTCTTCGCCCGGCTCCGTGGAAGGGAGGAGGCCCTTTTTGTTGCTAGCAACCCGGACCGGGAGGTCGGGCGCCGGGAGCGCGGGTCTGCCCGCGGGTTTGCCGTGACCATCCCTAGCCCGGGCCTGCGTTTCTGCTGGGCGCGCTTTTCCCGTTTGTGGGGGAGGGGAGGGAGGGGAGGGGAGGGGAGGGGGAGGGAGGGAGGGGAGGGGAGCGGGGGCCGGGGAAGGGGGAACCACCCCAGGCCCCGCCAGGTCTCCCCGGTTTACTCCGCCGACTCCGAGGTAGGTGCACCCGTTCTGAGGCAGCCCTCGATGCTTGCTTTTGGGAATTTTCAGGAATTGCATCCAAATATGCATTTCCACTGGAGCCTGTTCTGCCCAGTATGTCCTTTATCTTGTTTGTTTCCTAGTAACTCTGTTGAAAACAGCAGTGTGGCTTCCTGCCCCCGGTGAAGTGGGGTTAAATTAAGTGGCTGATGCCCTGAGCAAAACCTGCAATTTTGCTCTTGTTTGTGTAAAGCTATTTTTGATTCTTGGTCTGCAGTTTTGTGTGTGTGCGTGTGGTGTTTTTTTTTTTTTTTTTTTTTTTTTTTTTTTTTTAAGATTACAGAGGGTGCAAATCATTACCAGCTTTTTTTTTTTTTTTTTTCCGCATCGAGGTCTAAAGCTTTCTGTAAAACGTTTTTTAAAATCTACTAGCAAGTCACTTTACCCAGTAGTTATTCAGCGAGGGAGTTTGGATATTTACATGTAACGATCTCGGGGTTCTGTGCTATAATACTGGTATGATGAAAGATATCATGGACTGAAAGATACTATTCCTGGTTTGAAGGAACAAAAAGGGCCACCCTTCAACTTGTGGTTGCAACTGGAGGCAGCCAAGCCAGTAAAGCATCTGATGATTAAAATGGTGAATAAGATCTTGTAAATATGCTGGCTCTGGTTGGTAAAAGGACTTTTGCTGGTGACATGTTCATGACTAGTTTATCCTCACTTTGGACATTGGATAGTCTCAAAATTCACAGTTCTCAGGAAAATGGAATTCTTTCATCCTGGGGTTTTGTTTTCATAAGCACAGCTCAGTGGTTGTGTTGGTAGAAACCAGGGAGCCAACCCTGCCTTGTAAACTTATGACACTTGGAACTTGTGCAACTTGTTGTTAGTTATATATTGTAACCGGTCCTTTTGTAATTTGAAGTAATTTGTAGACATGAACTTCCTGATCTGCCCTCTTATTTTCATTTTCACAACTGTATAAAGTATCCATTACCTTTTTAGTTTTTAAAAAGTTACAGTTATTAATTCCTTCCCAGTTTCTTTTTTATTGTTTTTATTGATTTCAGAGAGGAAGGGAGTGGGGGAGAGAGATAGAAACATCAATGATGAGAGAAAATCATTGATTGGTTGCCTCTTGCATGCCCGACACTGAGGATTGAGCCGGCAACCCCGGGCATCTGCCCTGACTGGGAATTGAACCATGACCTCCTGGTTCATATATAGGTCAACGCTCAACCAGTGAGCCACGCAGGCTGGGCCCTCCACAGTTTCTTCCCTTACATTTCATGTTATTCTGAATACAAGTCATCAAAATCATTTTCCTTCCAGTAGCACTTCAACTGTCACTGATTTGCTTTTGATTCCTTTTCTGTTCCGAATCTGCAGCTCTCTAAATGCCTAGTGTATTTTTGTAGAGCATAATTTGGCACTTAAAGAAATTTACATCCTGTTTTTATATTTTTCTCTTTCTTTTTGGTGTGTCATATCACCAAAGCACATTTCTAAGCTCTTGGGAGGTAGGGAAAGTTATGTGTATTTCTTTTGGATTCTTTAAGGACACCTGGTACAGTGCTTTCCCAGAGAGCTTAAGGAAAAAGAACCAGGAGGCCTGAGTTCTTTGCCAGCCTCACTACTCATTAACTCTGTGAAACTAGGGCTTCCTTGGGTCTCCCTTTTCTCATCTTGGAATTAGGGAGTTTTAGAAAGCATAGAAGGTCTGTTTTAGCTGTAAGAATCCCTGTCTTTTTTTTTTTTTTTTTTTGCCAGTGTCTTCTCCAATGCAATATGTTTTTTATTCAGATTTTCTCCTTACTGTAAACAGTTCTTCATTTTTCCATGGCCCCTGGCACACTGGCAATAGTCATCTCATTCATCTGAAAGAGCTCTTTCCACCTTCCGCCTGCCAAACGGTTGTTACCTTGCCTGGGTCCTGTTTTCCTTAGGCCTTTGCTTGCTGATCTAAACGGGGTTCCCTTTTAGTGTCTGTTTCAGATTGAGCTGTGCTTTAGTTTGACATTCTCCTTATACCGTTTTCTTTAAACTGTACAGGCCTGTAGACTGTCCTGTGCACGTACTGAGATAGCACCTTTTACCAAACACAAAAAGCACCTGCTTTCTTTTTTTTTGTTACTATAGGTCCGTCATTCCAAATCCTAAGAGAGCTACTGGAATTTAGGAAACAGTATCCTACCTACAAGGAAAGCCCCCTGAGCCAGTTTACCGAAAAGTTACAGAATTGGTTTAAATGGCTGGAAATGATATAGACTTGTAGAGTTCCTTTGTCAGCTCACAGCACCTATTTCACACCCTGTTTTTGTGTACTAGTTGGGGAACTGGCTTGTTTCACATGGTTCCATATGAAGGAAGTGCTACAGGAAAGGGGGTGGGGAGCTTTGATTCAAATGATGTCCTTAGGGTTTCAAGCTTATTTTTTCCTTCAGTATCATTATATTTAGAAAACTGATT
Organism: Myotis yumanensis; assembly: GCF_028538775.1. Taxonomy (NCBI): domain Eukaryota; kingdom Metazoa; phylum Chordata; class Mammalia; order Chiroptera; family Vespertilionidae; genus Myotis; species Myotis yumanensis. The sequence goes on from NW_027223768.1 coordinate 7,998,016, forward strand.
ACATATATATGTGTATATATATATATATAATTTTTTTCTTGTAGACACGAGACTCTAATTTCTATTTTTCATCATGTATTTCTCTAATTTAGTCAAAATGACTTCTGAAATCTTAGGTTTATATATATATGGAGAAGTAACATGATCTCTATAGTCATTCATTCTAGCAAACATTTTACACATACAAGGTGCCAACCATTGTGGTAGATGCTGATGATTAAAAAGGGGGGGGGGGCACTTACTCTTCTGTTGAGATTTGCCCATGACACTTGCAGTTTAGAAGTCAACTTTTAAATAAATAATTACAAATAGTCATATTTAGAATAAAATCCAGAGTGGCCCACAAGTCACTAGCCCTTGTCTCCTCTCTGGGTCCTGTTTCTACTGTTTTCTCTCCTGTTCCTTTCCATCCATACTGGTCTCTTCTTCAAGGAGGCCAAGAATATGTCTTGGCACTAACTCTTCTTTTTCACTTTCAGTGGCACCTTCTTGTCTGTTCGGTCTCAGTGTAAGTGCCACCACCTTATAAGGGCTTCCTTGGCCACCAAACCCAGGGTATCTCTCCTTGCACCTTCACTATCATGTCATTGTGTTTTGTTTTCATAACATTTATCACTAGCTGCTATTTTGTGTGTGTGTGTGTATGTGTGTGTATGTATGTATGTGTTTGTCTCCTCAATAGAAAGTAGACTCCAGGAGGTAAGGGATCTTATCCATCTGGAACACCTCATCCATCCCCAGTGGCTAGACCAGTGCCAGGCAGATAGACATGTTAGTTAATAAATGAAATGAGTAAGTACAAGTGTAGTATGAAGTAGTGAAGGATGCTATGGGAGCCTTTACCAGCAAAGCTACCCTCGTATGAAGTGGTCTGGGGAAGGCTTTCCTGAGTATGTTTGTCAGCATAAGGTAGACTAAACAACATTCTAGCTGAAGGGAAATAGTTTTTCTCTCATGTAGCAGCCTGAATGTTCCAGGTTGCAGTGATCATTCCTGGTGGGGAGGTGGCTCCGCGCTCCGTGACCATTCAGGGACCCATGTTCTTTCCATCTCGTGCTCTGCCATCCTTGGGTGTGGTTTCGTGGTGGAAGCTGAGTCTCCATGAGTTCCTGCTGGTGGAGCGGGAAAGGAACACGAAAGCCTCCCCCACACATCACTTCCTATTAGAGAGAGGGACTGGGAGCCATAGTCTAGTCTAGGATGAAGGAGAAAGGAAGTTTCGGTCCCAAGCAACACCCTGTACCACACTGAAAAGGAGCTGTGAGGGGAGATGAAAAGGATAAGTAGAAGTTAGAAAAAAGGAGGCTGAGGGGGAAATGAAGTTCAGAGAGGGGACATGGTGTGTGAAGGAACTAGGGCAGGAGAAGGCAAGGCCTTCTCTAGGAACACAGAGAAACGTGGGTACTTGGAAGAGAGAACCTGGGGAAAAGGTGGATAAAACGAGGCTACGAAACTAATCGGGGTCCAGATCTTACAAGGCCTGGGGATCCCAGCTACAAACCTTTATTTGAAGGTTTTAAGTGGGGGACAGATATGCATTTTTGTAAGGTGAAGAGTGAATTGGGAGAAGGAGCCATAAAAAGGGGGCCTTGAGAGTTCAGATTCGGGGAGACAGGTTAGACTATTGAATTGTGCAGTAGGGGTAGAGAAAAAAGGGTGGAGTAGAGAGAGGGTGTTCTGGTGAAAGAGTTTTCTTGCCAAACTTGTCTTGCTTTATTTTTACAGAACATGTATTCTTGTTTACCTACTTTAATGATGTGAATGTTCTTTATATATCATGTGCTGGAGAATATGTACATCTGTGTACATGTCAGCTGAGGACAAGTGCTAGAGGAAGAAACAATATACTGTTTTTAGGTTATTTAGATCACCAACTGTTAAATTATATCAAAGAGGCAAAGATGACACTAAGTGAAAGCAGTAGGAATATGTTATTGGTATGTCAGGGAAAAGATGGGAGTTACTGAAAACTAAAGGCAAAGTAATTACTTTGGTTGTCATACCCAGTTGTTCTATTCCTAGTTATAATATTTGAATTGTTTTCTTACTATTTATTTATTTATATTGGTTTCAGAGAGGAAGTGAGGAGAGAGAGAAACATCAGTGATGAGAGAGAATCATTGATCAGCTGCCTCCTGCACACCTCCCACTGGGGATCCAGTCTGCAACCTGGGCATGCGCCCCTAACTGGAATTGAACCTGGGACCCTTCAGTCCTCAGGCCGACACTCTATCTGCTGACCCAAACTGTCTAGGGCTAATAATTGAATTTTTAAAAAATATATTTATATTGATTTCAGAGAGGAAGGGAAAGGGAGAGAGAGAGATAGAAACATTAATGATGAGAGGGAATAATTGATTGGCTGCCTCCTGCACACCACCTACTGGGGACTGACCCTGCAATTCTGCATGTGCCCTTGACCAGAATCGAACCTGGGGTCCTTCAGTCTGCAGGCTGGTCTGTCCACTGAGCCAAACCGGCGAGGGCTTAATACTTTATAGTAAGATTCTCCATATGAAGTGACCTGAGTGTGGGGCACCCAACAAATGTTGAGTAGATGTGACCATGGCAGGGAGTGGGGTAACTTTCCTGGTTTTGAAAGCCTTGGATTCTAGCAAGACTCATTTCTCGTTTTAGTAGTAAGTACAAGTACCAGTAGCTTTTTGCCTTTTCGTTCTAGTTGGGGATTAATGCAGTGGGCAAATTTGTCATTACGTTTAGATGTTAAATCCTTGGAAAGTCAGGTTCAAAATGAAAAGACTAGTTTGTTGCTGGAGTCGAAGTGCCACATTTTCAGGAAGTCAGAGAAATAACTTCTAGTTTATTGGGAGCTGTTCTCCTGTGAATTGAAAATATTTGTGCTGTAGTTAAGTTTTGGAGGGTTTTCAACTGTGCAGGGGGTCAGTGCCCTCAGCCCCCCCTGCATTGTTCAAGGGTCAGCTGTAATTTCCTTAACAGAGTCGGCTGATCCATGATAGGTTTCCCACAGTGTGAAGTCTATTCCATGTTTTTGTTGGGGAGGTCTCAGCCTAGGTAGAACATTGCCTGCCCATTTGCAAAGGCAAATTTCGTGGAACATGGTACCTTTAGCCTGTGTCTACAAATGGCTGTTTTCAGCTGAATTTCAGAGTGTTACATCAATAAGAGTGTTGATTTTTGTAGGCATCTTTGGTTCTGTCTTTTCTTCTCTCCTTGTGCTCGTTGAGGTCAGTATGAGTCTCAGCCACACTCTTAGTCTGGTGCCACGATTCTGACGTAAGCGTACCATCCACCCTGGCTGTGGGGAAGGCCCGTGAAATTCTGGTTGTTCTTTTCCTGCGGGGGAACTTAAATTTGTCTCACTGAGTGAGAATTATATTCATTTATATACTTGAACTTTCTGAAACATTTTCTAGAACTGGTGCCTTGTTCAGTGCTGAATTTGAAGATTGAAGCCATCAGCATCTGCTATTTTGTTTATTGGGTGAAGAGTTGTCAGTAACATTACTCTGGTGAATGCAATATTTTTAAAAAGTGGCTAGTTATGAACATGCTTTTAAGAATTTGCTATTACATTTTATGAATTCTTTTCAGTATTATTTTAAGGCCTCCTATTCCTAGACATAGCTACAAATTGCAGTTTGTGTATTCTAATTCTTTTACTAAATTCTTTTAGTAGCTCAACAGATATACAGTGAAAAGCAAATTTCGCAGATTTTCTCCATTTCTTGCTCAATTTTATGATGACAAATATTTTTGCATATATTTTAATAGGTACATTTTGTACAGGCCCCGGTACAGATTTTTCTGTTACTATAATTTGGTATTATGTCAGCGATATAGGTAGAACAAGTTGATTTGTAAATTTATAGCCCTGGAGTTAAATTGCACTGACCCTAGCCTTTAATTTACACTTTTTTCTCTTCAAGATTCATATAAATTATGGAAACTCTTGTTTGAAGTACATCCAGACCACATTTTTAGAAACTGAAGGCTGAGGGGTTGTTCGTTCCAGCTGTCTAGTCCAGTGCAGATGGTTTTCACTTGCATTCAGGCACGAAGAAATGTACACACTGCTTTTTTATGTTCTGTAACATCCTTTGTCACGCTTCCTTCCTTTCTGGTTGTGTGTGTTTATTCTCTTATGACTAGTAAAATTATACTGTGTGTCCTGGAGTGGAGACTTCCCCCATTCTTCTAGTACTGCACAACTAAAACGGAGGGACATTAAAAAATAAAACCAGCGTCGACAATCCTGCAGTTTAATATGAATGGTAGGGAGTAGCTATGCCTTTGGTAGGCAGGGGTTGCATCACCCAACAAATACTGAGTGTCTGTCAATTGCCAGAGTCTGTGGTAGGTTCTGGCAATATAAGCGAAGCACAAGACAGTCATGGTACCTGCCCTCATGGAACTGATACTGTAGTTGGGAATGTAGTAAATAATTTCAAGTTGTAAGGGAGGAACAGGGTGCTATGGGAGTTTATGGAATTTGGCAGGGCAGTGGTGATGGTGATTGTCGCGGGTGTGTGTGTGTGAACAGTTTTCCCAGCAGAGAATCTATTGAATCAGAGAGCCTTCTGAAAGCTGAAAGAAGGGTGGTATGGCTGGAGTGGAGGATTCAAGGCGGGGAGACTTTGGAAGTCACAGCAGCAGAGTTTGGGAGAGCTTTAGGGCAGGTTGAGGATTTTGGACTTTATCCCCAAAGCAGGGGAAACCTGGGAGGCAGGAGGAGAGAGAGGACTTTGCATCACCCTGATGACTTTCTTTCTCAAAAAAGAAAGAGCAGTCTTTCAATTTGCATAGGACTCCCTCCCAACCTCAAACCTCCCATTCAAGATTCAAGATTAGTTTGGAGGCTACTGGAAGTTCCAGTGAACTAGAATAGTTCCAACGGGTAGAGAAAAACAGCCGATTGGAGATACACTTGGGAGGCAGAATGGAAGATTTGGTTATAGATTAGATGTGGGGGGATAAGGGAGAGGAATGAGTCAGGGTAACAACAGTGAGTGAGTCCCAGGCACTATTACATGTATCAAATCTTTAGATTCTCACAATAACCCCACCAGGTTGATATTGCTGCCAGTATTTTAAAGATGAAGAAGCAGACTCATGGTCTCCCTGGTTTTTGCCCTGAGTTGCTGGGTGTATGGTGGTGTCTCATAACTGAGATAGAAAACTGGGGTGGGTGGAGGCTCCTTAGTTTAATTTTGGACATGTTGAATTTGAGGTGTCTGTAAGTTAATCTAAGCTGCAGTGTAGAGTGGTTAGGTTATTTAGAAATAAGAATTTGGGGGCCTTGGATGGGTAGCTCAGTGGGTTAGTAAGTAAACAAAAAAGGTTTATCCTTCTATAACAGGAAACATATTTTGGAAAATGTAGCAAATAAAACCCAGCCAGATATGTTTCCTGGTGGCTTTTCTAAAGGACAAGTTGTGACCTGAGGGCCTGACTCTTCCTCTCTCGGCGCAGGTATGGCATCACAGCTGCAGTTCTCCCCCCCATCAGTGTCGTCGAGTGCCTTCTGCGGTGCGAAGAAACTGAAAATAGAGCCCTCCGGCTGGGATGTTTCTGGACAGAGCAACAACGACAAATACTATCCCCACAGCAAAACCCTCCCCGCCACACAAGGGCAAGCCAACTCCTCTCACCAGGTCGCAAACTTCAACATCCCTGCCTATGACCAGGGCCTTCTCCTCCCCGCCCCTGCCGTGGAGCACATTGTCGTAACAGCGGCTGACAGCTCAGCCAGCGCCGCTACATCCACCTTCCAAAGCAGCCAGACCCTGACGCACAGGAGCAACGTTTCTTTGCTTGAGCCATATCAAAAATGTGGACTGAAAAGAAAAAGTGAGGAGGTCGACAGCAACGGTAGCGTGCAGATCATAGAAGAACATCCCCCTCTCATGCTGCAAAACAGGACTGTGGTGGGTGCTGCTGCCACGACCACCACGGTGACCACGAAGAGTAGCAGTTCCAGCGGAGAAGGGGATTACCAGCTGGTCCAGCATGAGATCCTTTGCTCGATGACCAACAGCTATGAGGTCCTGGAGTTCCTCGGCCGGGGAACGTTTGGGCAGGTGGCGAAGTGCTGGAAGCGGAGCACCAAGGAGATTGTGGCTATTAAGATCTTGAAGAACCACCCCTCCTATGCCAGACAAGGACAGATCGAAGTGAGCATCCTTTCCCGCCTCAGCAGTGAAAATGCTGATGAGTATAATTTCGTCCGTTCTTACGAGTGCTTTCAGCATAAGAATCACACCTGCCTTGTGTTTGAGATGCTGGAGCAGAACTTATATGATTTCCTAAAGCAGAACAAGTTCAGTCCACTGCCACTCAAGTACATCAGACCCATCTTGCAGCAGGTGGCCACCGCCCTGATGAAGCTCAAGAGCCTGGGTCTGATTCACGCCGACCTGAAGCCAGAAAACATAATGCTGGTCGATCCAGTGCGCCAGCCCTACCGGGTGAAGGTCATTGACTTTGGTTCTGCTAGTCACGTGTCCAAGGCCGTGTGCTCAACCTACTTACAGTCACGCTACTACAGGCAAGTGGCCAACGCTAAAAAGCTTGTCTCAGACTCGAGTTCTGTCTTTATAGTTAATATATATTACATAAGGCTACGTAGAACAAGGAATGTATTTACAGATTCCAAGGTAGAAACAGGATCATGTTTTAGGTTAAGTGTGGTATTCCTGTAAGCAACATTATTGTATATCTGAAATCTTTTTTAACACTAGAAAAATTAATTGTCTGATTCTGAAGCTTGTTCCTAGTTGAATTATATAGTTGGCCCTTGAACAACATGGCAGTTAGGGGGAACCTGCATATAACTTTTGACTCCCCCAAAACTTAAGTTGTTCTCCAGTATCTGTAGGAGATTACTTCCAGGACCTTGCAGATATCAAAATTCACAGATGCCCCTGAATAATATCCCAGTGTATGTACATACCATATTTTGTTTATCCACTCATTTGGTGGTGGACACTTGTTTATTTTTACATTTTTGGCTATTTTGAATAATGCTGTGATGAACATTGGTATTCAGTTGCTTAAGTGTCTGTTTTCAGTTCTTTTGGGTATAGAGCTAGAAGTAGAATGCCTGGGTCATATGGTAGTTCTATGTTGAACTCTTTGAGAAGCCACCAAACTGTGTTCCACAGCTGCTGCACTATTTGCATTCCCACCAGAAGTGCATGAGGATTCTAATTTCTCCACATCCTCACCAACAGTTGTTATTTTCTGTGGTTTTTGTTTGTTTGTTTTTGATAACAGTCATCCTTGTATGCATGAAATGATACCTCATTGTGGTTTTGATTTGCATTTCCCAAATGATTAGTGATGTTGAACATCTTTTCATGTACTTGTTGGCCATCTGTATGTCTTCTTTGGAGAAATGTCTGTTCAAGTCCTTTGTTCATTTTTTTTATATATATATATTTTATTGATTTTTTACAGAGAGGAAGGGAGAGAGATAGAGAGTTAGAAACATCGATGAGAGAGAAACATCGATCAGCTGCCTCCTGCACATCTCCTACTGGGGATGTGCCTGCAACCCAGGTACATGCCCTTGACCGGAATCGAACCTGGGACCTTTCAGTCTACAGGCCGACGCTCTATCCACTGAGCCAAACCGGTTTCGGCCCTTTGTTCATTTTTTAATTTGGGTTGCTTTTTGTTGAGTTGTAAGAGTTCTTTATATATTCTGGGTATTAATCCCTTATCAGATAATATGATTTGCAGGTTTTTTTTTATCTCCCATCCAGGGGGTTGATTTTTCACTTTGTTTTTTTTTTTGCACAAAATTTTAAAACTGTGATGAAGTCCAATTTGTCTGTTTTTTCTTTTGTTGCTTGTACTTTTGGTATCACATCCAAGAAATCATTGCCAAACCAATGTTATAAAGCTTTTCTCCTGTGTTTTATTATAAGAGTTTTACAGTTGTAGCTCTTATATTTAGATCTTTGATCCATTTTGAGTTAATTTTTGTATGTGGTGTAAAGTAAGGGTCCGGTTTCATTCTTTTGCATGTGGATATTCAATTTTCCCAGCACCATTTGCTGAAGAGACTATCCTTTCTCCATTGAATGGTCTTGACACTCTTGTCAGAATCCTTCAACTGTATATGTGAGGGTTTATTTCTGGGCTCTCTGTTCTTTTCCATTGGCCTCTATGTCTGTCTTTATGCCAGTACCACACTGTTTTGATTACTTGTAGCTTTGTAATAGGTTTTGAAATCAGGAAGTAGGAGACCTCCAGCTTTATTTTCTTTCAAGATTGTTCGGTTATCTCAAGGAATCTCTCAAGATCTTTATGAATTTTAGGATGCTTTTTCTCTTTCTGCAAAAAAACCTCATTGACTTTTGATAGGAATTGCACTGAATCTGTAAGTCACTTTGGTTAATATTGACACTTTAACAATATTGTCTTCCAGTCCACTCTCATCTATTTTTTTTCTTTTATAGTTCTATAAAACTATGGTATTTCTTACTTGAGTGAGATAAAGAAATTCCTAGAGTCTTTGATTTCTAGTTTCATGTTGCTCTAGGCAACTTGACTAATTTTGAGACTCTCATCTCCATTTATTTACTCATGACTTGGGAGAGTTAGGTTCCAATTATTTTTGCTTCTGATATTCTCCTTTGAGCAATCCTTCCACCACCCACACGTACACATGTGTACGGCACATTCACAGGTGCACTGAAGAGTTCAGTTCTGTGTCTTATTTTGAGCATAGGGGAAGTAAGAAGGAGAGCACAGCTGAGGGGTGAGGGCTTTCTTGATCTTTTATCTTGTCAGTGCCTGCAGGTGTTTAACTGTTTATCTGCCCTGTCAAAGACAAGGACAAAGTCTGAAGGCCTTTTAAGATTGAAAAAGAGCAGTTGAGATAAAAATTATTCATGAAATAATTGTGTGGTTTTCTTTTTTGCTTTTAAATATATTATTATTGATTTCAGAAAGGAAGGGAGAAGGAGAGAGGAGAGATAGAAACATCAATGATGAGACTCATTGATCGGCTGCCTCCTGCACGGCCCCCTACTGGGGATCCAGCCTAACCCGGCCATGTGCCCTTGACCGGAATTGAATCCAGGACTCTTCAGTCCGCACGCCGATGCTCTATCCACTGAGCCAAACCAGCTAGGGCAATGAAATAATTTTTTATGGAATTTTCTCATAAAAGGTAAAGGAGATGTGAGGAATTAAACATTTCTGGCTATTTAGCTTTCTCTAGTATGACATTTAAATAATTTTTAGTCTTATGTTGCTGGTCTTTGCCCCTTTTCTTCTCCTTTTAATTTAAGCTGTCATTTGAGTAATTTGGTGGTTTTGTTTTTATAGAAAATATGATTTGCAGAATTTTAAATCCACTGGTAATTACTCTTCAACAAAGTCCTGTAAATCCGTGGCATTTAGTTATTGACTATGTGAGTAATTTTAAATGGAGCTAAGTTTATCTCTTAAAAACAGGAGTTCAACTCTGTATATGACTAATGCTTGTGCATTCTGAGGTTCAATATCCAGGTCTCGACTGTGTTTAGGATTTAACGTGAACGTTCTGTTGTGTCACAGGAATACTTGATACTGAGCCTGAGCACATGGAATAGCCACTCAGGCATTCCTTCTCCGTCATGTGTTTTACCCCACAGTGACTTCATGTTGCTTTGTTGCCTTATTAGAGTCCATTAGGTCCTCACCCTCTTTTCAGAAAACCTCCGTGAACTTTGGCCAGTGAAGCATCCTGCCTCCCAGGCTGCCTTCCTCAAGCCCTCCTTTTTAGTTTACATTGCTTCATCTTGCTGATAGCATGCCAAACTATTATCAGTTGACATACATTTTTTGCCACCATGTTGTCTGTTGGCCACGGCATGGCTAAATAACTCAGGCAGTGGAAATAATATACTTTATTTCCTGCCCACTGTGAATGTAGGCTAATCGCAAGAACAGTTGCTGTCTTTGGCGGTTGAGTTTTATGCACAAAGGTTTCCATGCTTATAAGCTCAATGCTTTCACATTCTGAACCAACCAGCCGGCCTTCATTGAAAACCGAGATCACTTTATTTGTTCTGTATGGAAGGACAAGGTCTACAGAAGGAAAGCGCATTTTCACTTTGTCCTAGACAAACAAACAATCCGGTTTTATCTGACAGTGAAACTGCGGCTTAATCTAAGCCACAGATGCAGGAAGTTTGCCTTTATGTAACATCCCTGATCTAAGAAGGTTGATGCCTCTGCAGTGGACAGGAAGAAGCAAGTGTGTTCATGAAAATGAGCAGAGAATGACTGCTGTTGATTCTCACCTCAGCTTGCTCTCGGTTCAGGTGAAATAAAGCTTTACGACCTTAGAGGATTCTTCAGTTTAAAGAAGTTTGAAATTGGGAAATCAAAAGGCAAGCATTGTTATTTCTGCCACCTGGTTTTAGTCACTAGAGCCCGCTTAGTATTTGTTCTGTAAGGATGGGATGGATCTTCAAAGAGGAGACCACCATGTCCGAAGTGCAATTAGCGCCATTTTTGTACTAAAGTGAATACTGCCAGTTTTGTTTTTCCCCCTCTTTGCTGTGCTTTAATAGGTAATCTTTTTTACTGCCCAGCTGTTAGAACATCAGAGCTGGAAAGCGATCTAGGAGAGTAATTATCTAACTCAGCCTCCTTATTTCACAGATGAAGTAGAACCGGAATTTCAGAGTCTAGATAAACGTTTATATTAAGGGATTGAGAAATACTGGAGGCCAAGGGGCAAGATGATACAGTAATGAAAATACTAGCAAGAATTATCATCGGAATTCAGAGTTGAAAACATTGAGTCTTTAGAGAGGAACATGCTCTAAATGATTTCCTTTCTGTTCAGTGTCTAGGTAAGTCTAACATTTCTAGGAGTGATGATAGTGAAAAGTGCTTCAGTAGACTGAACAGCCTTCTTTTTATTTTATTTTGACTGCTTTCATTTTTTTTTCTTTTGATACCTTTTGTATGGTAGATGGTAGAGCTTACTGTTTAGAGTGAGCTTTGCTGGAAATCCTTAGCTGCTTTTTTTACTTCAGAGGCAGGGTGAGACCAAACCAAAACCTGATTCCAACCAATTCCAAAGGTTTGGGGTTTTTGTTGCAAGTTTAATAGTGTTTAAGGGCTGGAATTAGTGTTTCTCTGAAAGCTAAAGTTTCATCACATATTACTGCTCCCTTTTTAAAGAAGTAAGTTATTGGGTGCTGGCCTCTCCCTGTGACCTCCCTTTGGGGTTTAGAATGTCCTCCTGTTATAGTGGGAATGGCAGAATCAATCCGTGCTCTCCAGCTGATGCTTAGGAATGCTCTAAGCCCAGTTTTTACTTGGGCACAAAGCCACTTGCATGCTCCCTGCCAGCTATTTTTGGCACTGTCACGAACTTGGAAATTAATGATTCTACTCACTGAAAGTAAAATTTTGTTCCTTTTCAGTTTTAGAAAAGCTTTCATGTTTCTGGGTCCTCATACCCTCAAACTTGTGCTGCCTTAAAACATGCCATAGAGGCTGGGATTTAATTGCACTCACTCTGAAATTCCATCAGCCATGTGGCTCTAGCCACCTGCAACAGGAATGGCACTTCTGATGGTTGTTTCTTTGGCTAACAAAACCACAGTTCATTCACATCAAATAGCACAGAAACGGTCTATTAATGGCTCCACCCATAGCTGTCACATAGGATAAGTCTCGACAGGCCTGCGTCTTTCGTTCTTTCTCTGTAAGATCGGGGAAGCTTCTAGACTCTATAGAGCCCTCTAATTTACCCTGTTTTCTCAGAAAATAACTTGGGGAGGATATTCTTATTTAGGGAAATATCTTGATACCCTCCCCCACTCAATCTCTGCCCCTCGCCCCCTCCACACACACCGAGGAAGCTCACATGACTTGAAAGTACAGTTGGGGAAATGTGGGCGCTCCACAAGGAGACACGGTCTGTTCGATGCTTCCCAATGGAAAGATCTGCTTTTCCATTTTTATCCTCTAAAAGGAGGGGTCTGGATCTGGGGTCCTTACAGATTCAAATGTCATGACTTGTAAGAAGGAAAGGGAGTTGTTTGGAGAAGGTGCTAAAGTGTTTAAGAGCTCAGACCTTGGCTCAAGCCTGCCTGACTCCATCACCCAGTCATTGTGTGGCCCTGGGCAACTCAGCTACCCTCTCAGTGCCCAGTTCCTCCCATCTGTAAAGTGCCAATGATACTTTATTACATAGGAGCCACGATACCTTGGTTATAAGGTGAAACATTATTTAGGTGCCAACGAGAAAGTAAAAGCACTGCCATTAAACTAAAATACACCATGGTTTGCAAGAATTTTCTTAGTTTCAGAGATGTTAAAATGTAAAAGAAATTGCATCTTAGAATTGATGGCTTAAAAGTAGTAATACATTCATAGGATTGTTGTAAGGATTATAATGACCACATTTATAAAGAACTTGGAATAGTGCATGGCACATAGTAAGCACTATGTAAGTGTCACCTATTAGTATTATTGATAATAGTGTTACCTATTATTATCATTCCCGTTCTGAACCCATTTATTGATCTCTTAAGTTTCAACACACTTTGCAAAATGCCATGGTATACCACCATGCCAAAAAGATTTTTATAGATAGGTATGTACTTAACTTTTACTTAGTTAGACACAGTATAATATACTCAACTCCATAGCTAGACTGTCAGAATTCAAATTCTTGCTCTGTCACTTATGTGATTTTGGGCAAATTACTTAATAATTTGCCTCGGTTTCCTCCTCTATAATTGAGGGTACACAATTTTCCTTGAATGTGTTCATATATACAAGCTCTAAGTATATGGGATTGCCTTAGTCTTCTCTTTAAGGCTCCTCGTTTCTCACTTGGAGGATTAATGGAAATGAAAAGAATTCAAACTTTAAAAATAATGATCATATATTAATAGTTATTATTACATCTAACACTTATACAGTACTTTATATGTGCTGAGTACAAGAGCTTACTGTCCAAGACCTTTGATACTTACTATTATTAATTGCTTATTTAAACCCTATGCAGTGGGTACCTCTTCTTTTCATTTTATGAATGAAGAACCTGAGGCACAGAGAGATTAAGTAATTGTCTGCAGCTACGAAATAAAGGAATTGCGGCTCTGAACCCAGGTAGGCTGGCTCTAGTCCAGCCGTGGGCAAACTACGGCCCGCGCCCGCGGGCCGGATCCAGCCCGTTTGAAATGAATAAAACTAAAAAAAAAAAGACCGTACCCTTTTATGTAATGATGTTTACTTTGAATTTACATTAGTTCACACAAACACTCCATCCATGCTTTTGTTCCGCCATTGTGGCCCTCAAGTCAAAAAGTTTGCCCACTCCTGCTCTAGTCTGTGCTGTCAGCCATTGTATCTCTATAGGACGCATTTCTGTCCCACAGAGGGATTTATTGACCAAGCCATTTAATTGGTTTTTCCATAATTAAAAAGGTGCTAAGTAAAAAGAATAATTCCCCGATTCCTTATTTACGATTTCAAAATTCAGAAAGCTCTAAAAACTAAAAATCTTTTCCTGAGTTTGGTATAAACTCATTGATTGGAAAGATTTGACTTGAATCAGTGGAAGGCAATTGGAAGTCTTTGTTTAGCTGACTTAGTATGACTGCTCATATGTTTTGTTGCAGAAATATTAATGTGTTTGATTCTGAGCACTTCCCTAAACTCCTTTGGGATTATTATGCAATATATAGTATAGTCATCGTAGTACCTTTCTGAAATTAAAGAAATTCTGAATTCCAAAACACATGTGGCCCCAAGAAGTTCAAATGATGGATTTTATACCAAAGATCGTTTTCAGTTTCATTAAATCAATGTATCTTTCGTTGATACTAAAACAGAACTTAGTCAACACCGTTCATTTTCCCAAATAACGTGTATCTTTTTATCAACTATTTTTGTTGTTGCTAGAGCCCCTGAAATTATTCTTGGATTGCCATTTTGTGAAGCTATTGATATGTGGTCCTTGGGCTGTGTGATAGCTGAGCTATTCCTGGGATGGCCTCTTTATCCTGGTGCTTCGGAATACGATCAGGTAAGAGTGTGTATTAAATTTTTTAACGAATAGAATTTTCTCCACCTGCTTCTTAGTCTGAAGTTATGTTTGCAATTCTTCAATGAAAAGGGAATTTTATTTTATGTTATGTTAGACTGGTACTTTCCCAGATCTGTAATGATTTATTAGATATTCACTTTGGTTAACAAAGGTATCTTGTGAAATAAGACATGAAAGCAAAGTAAGGATGAGGAATTGAGATTTTAAGAATGAATTTTGGCTCATTCACACCTGTTACTTCCTCTCATACATGACACACACTGAAATGCGTGCTCTCGGCATGCTGAAACACTTTGGGACCCAGAGGCTGGGATGTAGAGGGGGTCTCTATAAGATTGGCTTTAGGAGGGCAATCAGAGGACTTGAAAAGTGTTGCAATAAATGACCTGTCTCAAACAGATAAGGTTTAGAAGATATGCTACATTTCCTAAAGAGCTGGTGCTGAGGGCAACAGTTTTGCCATGGAAATAAATTGTAAATTCTAGTTTTTTGTTTTTTAAAAAAAGTGGTCTAACCATTTATGCTTTAATCTCCTTAAGGGCATTGACTGTTTCATTCCACTAGTGTATCACCAGCTGCTACATGTGTCTTAAACATAGTAAGCACACAAGGTGTAGAAAAGGGGGGTTGTTTTTGTTTTAGTTTTCTATTTTTTTAAATTTTTTTTTTGAGAAGTAAATGGTTATCTGGAATTGAAAGGCAAAAAGAGCAAAACAGTCCTTTTCCTATTCAGCCTAGAATTTTGACTCCTTGATATATTTGAGTATATGTAACATTTACCAACTTCTAAAAATTTGACTCTTTGGACATGCCTTTGAATGAAACATAACAAATGAGTTACTCATGTCATAAATAACCCGTTACATTGTGCTTTGGAATTTTTTTTATCTTCTACCTTGAGAGGAGCAAGTCAGCGTCCTTATTTTTTTTAAACTAATTTAAATTCTTTACTGTTAAAAGCATCTTCCTTATTGTACAACAACAAAGAAGTATTTGGGAGATTAAATGATACAAAACCATAGCTGGTTTAACTAAGCTTTTGATTCTCCTTTTTGGGTTTTAGACCTTTTTGAGACTCTGATGAAGCTGTGGATCTTCTCAGAAAAGTCTGCTCACCATGTCTTGTGTACAAATTTAGGGGACTTAGGGACCTCTGCTTCAGAAACCTTGCTCTGAGCAATTAGAGCCGCCAAAGTGCCATTCCTAGCCCAACTGTTTACTGGCATCCCTTCAGCCTTAGTCAACAGATTGCCATTGTGAAATTTCCTAGGAAGTGGAACCAAATACAATTAAATTTAGAAGCTAAGGTACAGCTGGGGCTTTCCTTGAAAAAAAAAAATGGTCTGGTAGTTTGGAGAATTTTTGTTGGGTTCATAAATGTGAAACTGTGGGTGGAAGGAGGAAAACCACAGTTGGTTGAATCAAGCTGAATAAGTAGGATGCGGCTATTATAGAGCAGGAAGGGGGGTGGGGAACAGTTTATCTTGCATCTCTGGTTGTACGAAAGATTCCTCTGGCAGCATCCTTATTCTTATAGCTGACTTTTTTTAAAAAATAAGTTTATTGAGATATAACCCACATATCACATAATTCAGCCATTTAAAGGGCACAGTTCAATGGTTTCAGTATGTTCACAGGGTTGTGAACCATCACAACAGTTTTAGAACATTTTAATCACTATTAGCAGCCAATCTTCATTTTCCCCCAATCCCTGCCTTAGGCCCTTGTTGGTGAAGAACTCCAAAAACTTAGGCTCATCAGTTTTAGATTTGGCAGTTGATCTGAAGAAATGACATGTAGCCTTGTCCAGATGCCTAAGAACTGTATTAGCAGGAAAAACTTACGGACACAGGCAAAGCAGCTGCTCCCAGTGGTGACGGGCCAGGAAGAAACCATACCACTTCCAGGACAGGGCCCTTTTCAAAGGAGGTTAACTAATAACAAAACAATATGGTGGGTAGTCACATGAACCACCGAGAGAACAATACATCCCTAAGTTAAAAGATCACATCAGGCAGTTATTACACTCTATACATTCATTAACCTCTCTCCTGGGGCTTGGCATTTACCTCGGGGTGGCATTCTGGCTTTCTGGATAGCCAGCCAAGCCTGAGGTTGTAGAGCGTTCAACATTTCCCAGATGCCTTTGCTGTGAGAGACATATCACATCTCTGAAATGAGTTCCCCTATATTAACCACTAATCTACTTCTGTCTCTAGTTATGCTTATTCTAGTATATCATATTCATCACAAAATATGGTCTTTTGTGACAGGCTTCTTTTACTTAGCATAATGGTTTTTATCCATGCTGTAGCATATATCAGAACTTTATTTCTTTTTATGGCTGAATAATATTCCATTCTGTGTGTGTGTGTGTGTGTGTGTGTGTGTGTGTGTGTGTGTTTGTATTTTGGCCTTTGTGAATAATGGTGCTGTGAGCATTGGTATACAAGTGTTTTAGTCAAATGTGTATAGTCTCTAGATATTAGTGGCTTTGAATTTGTTGGAAACATTAGAATTGTTTAAAATAACAAGTGACAAATACTTTCTGTTTACATAGATAGGGAGCTTCTGTTGTTGCTTTATCTTAAGCTATGTGAAAAGTAGTATCTGGATAATATTAAAATTTTTAAATGTTTTAATTCCATAAGTGCATCACTGTAGAAAAATAAAAAAGATACAGTAAGCCAAGAGACAAAAATTTGAACCTCCTATAGTTCTACCCCTCAGAGGTAACCTTTTTAAGTTTTGGTTATATTTTGCCTTTTTTTAATATATGTATAAAATTTGTTAATTTTCATCATGTGTTTATTGAGTACCCACTTTGTGTCAGGTACTCCGAGCACTGGGGATGCCATGCTGAATAAAAACATAGTCCTTGCCTGGAGGCTATAGTTTGGTATGGGAAACAGACATGAAGTAAATAAGCATACCAATAATTATATACTACAATTAAGATAAATTCTGTAAAGAGAAAAAATGTAGTTTGCTATGTGTGTGTGCACGCACGAGTGTATCTTCTGACCATTTATGCCCTCATGCCTCTTGAATATACTTCTTTTTCTCCACTGCTACTCTCTAGTCCAGGCTGTCTTACTCATGTACCTGGGCTACCAGGCCATCTCCTGTTATTTATTCCGGCCTCCCTTCAGTCTACTTTCCAGAGAGATTTCTTTCAAAACACAAATTTGATCATTCCACTCCCCGGCTCTTCTCAGTGGCCTCCCATCACTTTTAGAATAAAAGGCTAAGTCCTTAATATGACCTCTGAGCCCCTGCCTGGGTTGTCCTGGCCCTTCCGGTCTTTCTCTCTCGATTGATCTTATGCTGTTTCTTCTTGATTTTCATACTTTAGTCCTCTTGGCATTATTTCAGCACTGCTTCCTTCCACACAGGCCCTTGCACATACTGTTCTCAGTCTGAAGCTTTCCCACCAGCCATCCATTTCATCCGGTCAAAGTCTAGTCATTTATCAGCTCGAGTGTCACTTCCTCAAGGAGCTTTCCTCAGCAGTCCCCAGTCTAGGTCAGGTTCCTTTTTTAAGTATTTTTATGGAAGCCTACTTATTCTGATTTGAATTATGCATTCAC
This sequence comes from Myotis yumanensis, assembly GCF_028538775.1. Classification (NCBI taxonomy): domain Eukaryota; kingdom Metazoa; phylum Chordata; class Mammalia; order Chiroptera; family Vespertilionidae; genus Myotis; species Myotis yumanensis. Next base: position 8,015,659 of record NW_027223768.1, read on the forward strand.
CGTCTGTCTTCCTCACTAGACTGCAAGGTCTATGAGAGCAGGAACCATATCTATTTTTAAAATCACCACTGCCAGGCGCAATAAATACTTATTGAAAGTATGAATGAATATATGCTATATATAGTTATTTTCCAAGTAAAAATTTATGGACATAGAGGAAGATATATATATAGTATTTCATCAAATCTACAACACCACTGATTAAAAGATGCACCATTTTTCTGTACCTCTGAGAAAAAATGCTGCCAATTAAACCATGACAGTATCAGCGCTAAGACATATCCTGATTTCAAAGATGTGCATGTGAAAAAATATGTCTCTTAGAACCAGTGAAATGGAGTAATTTAAAAGAAAAAGAGATTATATTTAATTTGTAATCTGCTTTTTCTATTTAGTATATTGCAAACTATACCTGTTAACAAATATAGGTCTACCCTATCATTTTAAATGTCTGCATAGTATTTCATTGTACAGATTTTACTCTGTTTTTAAAAAAATACTTTACCTCTTACATGCAAAAGAAGTTTCTATTTAAACTTTTTTATTCACATTTAAAAAGTTTTCTATTTTGCTAATGCTGTGTTTTGGTTTTCACAGTTTGGGGTAATTTTCTGCTAAGATTGTCTCAGGATAGATAAGCGTACCAGATTTTGCCTGTAGGTCATAGTTGGCGTACCTGTGCTTTATACTCTTAAAAATTGGTGAGGACCCTAAAGAGCTCTATTTATATAGCGAATACTGAATTAGTATTTAAAACTGAAGATGGGGGCGGGGGGATAGATAGGAAGTAAGATTTATTTCCTTGCTTACAAGTTTTTCTCTAATTTTATCTTAAGTATAGTCATTCATATATGAAGATGGGGTGGTGAAAAGAATTGCCTCTCGCCCTAGCCAGTTTGGCTCAGTGGATAGAGCGTTGGCCTGCAGACTGAAGGGTCCCAGGCTCGATTCTGGCCAAGGGCACGTGCCCCGGTTGCGGGCTCGATCCCCAGTAGGGGGCATGTAGGAGGCAGCTGATCAATGATTCTCTCTCATCATTGATGTTTCTATTTCTCTCTCCCTCTCCCTTCCTTTCTGAAATCAATAAAGAAATATATTTTTTTTAAAAAAGAAAGAGTTCCTGAATACAGAATTTCTAAAAAAAAAAAAAAAAAGAAAAGAATTGCCTCTTGTATTGCTTTTAGTAGTAGGGAGAGAAGCAAATTGCCTCTTCTATCGCTTTCCTGGATTGGGAGAAACAACCAGAAGTGTGAACAGTTAAGTTGGGAAATTCATAAAACAAACATATACAAGTACACATTTCATTAGCCATCAGAGCAATGACATCATCACCCATCACCTCTGGAAATTTCTACTGTACACCCATGAGAAGAGAATGAAAAGGCAAATAACTTCTTAGTATTATTATGAAAATAATTTTTTACTTCACACCCCCACTCCCCCGAAAGGGTCTTGGGGTCAGACCCTATGGGAGTCCCCAGATCACATTTGAGAATTGCTGGCCTAGTCCGTAGTAGGTGTTCAAAAAATGTTGAATGTATGAACACAGTACTTACAGAGAAGCTAAATTAAGTGCTTGAGTTTATGGTACAAGAAGTAAGCTCTGTGACAAGTTAGAGTCGGGGGCAGTTGACCAGGAGCTAGAGTGGCCAAGGAAGAAAGAGGTTTATAGAAATTTTTCCTAATCAGTTTAATTTGATAGTGTATCAAAAAACAAAACAAAACAATCCTTGGTAATCCATGAAGTATAATTTCTTGAAAACCATTCTGTTCTGACCTAAAAAATATTTCCTAAAGTTTTCTGAACTTTGTATCAGAACTTTACAAAAAAGCAAGAGATTACACACAAAAGTTTTGAAACAGGTTTCCTTGTAAATCACAGATATAGTAACAAGGAAGTTTCTGAATACGTGTTTGGGAATTACTTCTGAGTGCGTGAGCTTATATATTTGTCTTTATAAATAGATTTCATTTTTCTTTATCAACAAGTTAATTTCTTTTCGATAGCTTTCTTTTTTGCCTAGGGCTAATAATGTTTTAGTGTAAAAGTTCTTTAAAATCTTCCTTTTCATCCCAAATCAATGTTTTGATGGTTTTGATGTTTCAGATTCGTTACATTTCACAAACACAAGGTCTGCCAGCTGAATATCTTCTCAGTGCCGGGACCAAAACGACCAGGTTTTTCAACAGAGATCCTAATTTGGGGTACCCACTGTGGAGGCTTAAGGTCAGTCTCCCCGGCTATACTACCCATACCTGTACTTCTCACTCTTAACCTCAAATTCAAAGTTTATTTTTACTTTAATTTTTAAGGTTACATCACTTTTTCTGGTTGGTTATCAAAGTTTATTCTTCAGGTGGAGGAGGAAAAAGGGGTGAATATACGTTGCAGAGGGAATACTTTGAAAAATTATTTTATTGTCCCCTTCCCTTAATTAAAAAACAAAACTTTAAATGCTAGTTCCGTTGGCGAGGTTATTTTGACTATTTGAACCAGCAGCTGAGAAAGGGAGAGTATGTACTCACCATTAAGTCTTATAAAACTAGAGTAATTAATAATGACTTTTTTTAGAGGATTCTCAGTAAATATGACAAAACAACATAATTTCCTAACTGCCTGCAGTAAGTCCTTCTATATTTTCTTTAAACAAATACCTGCTTTTTACATCAGAGCCTGTTCCTTTAACTTGAGAGATTCCTGAATAATTTGATTAACCCTGTGACTCTCTACTTGGGTCTTTGAATAGTTAGCATTTGAAATAGCATCTCGTGTGAAGGTAGCTGTAAGAGAAAAGTGGTAATGCCCCATCTTATCTGACATTCTTCAGGAACTGGGCTACAACGTTGCTTGCACATTTACTTTGTGGAAAAGGTGGCTTCATATCAAGGCCACATCTCTGCACTGGGAGATTTTCTAGTTGCAAATTACTTTCATGGTTGTCATCTCTGGTTGGCAAGGTGACGACACTTGTTTCTTTGTATTCTGGCTTTTAATAGAATAAAATGTGGAAATAATATAAGGATGGAATTTTTTTAAAAATCTGTATTTTATAGACACCTGAAGAACATGAATTGGAAACTGGAATCAAATCAAAAGAAGCTCGAAAGTACATTTTTAATTGTTTAGATGACATGGCTCAGGTGAGTATAGTATCTTTCAGAAAGCCAGACCTTTATGTATCTGTTCAGATATACTTCTGTTGGTTATATAAAGGCTGAATCAGTCTGTTATCTTCCAGTATATGTCTTTATTTTTCACAGAAAAAAAAAATGCATTGATATTTTGCCATGTAATAAATAACATTTGAATCCTAACAAAGGATGCTTTTATATATTTCTTCCTTGGTTTTGTTAAACTGGTTTTACTACATGTCAGCATTTTTTAAAAGATATTTTATTGATTTTTAGAGAGATAAAGAGAAACATCGATGTGAGAGTGAAACATCGATCAGCTGCCTCCTGCACACCTCTCCCACCCCTCGCCAACCCCCCAACCCCCCCACCAGGGATCGAGCCCAAAACCCAGGCATGTGCCCTGACTGGGAATCAAACCGGCAACCTTTCGGTGAATGGACAATGCCCCAACGACTGAGTGACACCAGCCAGGGCATTGTCAGTATTTTGATACATTGTTTGTGAAAGTTTTTTTCTTGTCCATATTCTCTACTAAATAAATACAGGCTGTCCCCCAAGAAATGTATACACACTTTGAATAATTAATAATTCCAATGTGTTAAATCTGAAAAGAAAAAAATATCAAGTGAGCTGTCAGCTGTTAAAGTCTGTATACATTTTTGGGGGGACACCCTATACTTATTAAGAGCTACTTATTATGTCCCAAACTCTAGTTAAACACTTTATACTTATGTCATTTAATCTTTTTAACAATAGAAACTTATATTTAAGTAATACTAGTCATTTTTGCTTAACTTGTTTGATTCAGATTTTGAATGAACAGAAAATTAGTTAGCTTTATTCTACTGGCATACTCTACTGAATTGAAGGTTTTATTTAGAATAAGAAGAGCTTCCACCTGTGAAAGTGATTAGTCTAATAAAAATAATGTCTTCAAAATTTTTTGAGTACTGTACAGTGGGGCCTTGACTTACGAGTTTAATTCGTTCTGTGACGGAGCTCGTAACTCAAATTACTCGTATGTCAAATCAAAAGTGAACGGGTGAGACACGTGATGCTAGGCTGATGTTGTGGCGTTCACGGTGACGTTTGCTGCGCCAACTAGCGGTGGGGTATCTGAAGCTGGCTCGTAACCCGAATTTTAGCTCGCAACTCAAAGCAAAAAATCGGCCGAGAGACGGCTCGTATCTCAAAAAACTGGTTAGTTGGGACACTCATAAGTCAAGGCCCCACTGTATACGGTTTGGAGAGAAAGCAGATAATTGGTGGCGGCATTAAAGATTAAGTAACGAAGTATAATATTTCTTAATTTTCCTGGGAAGGTGAACATGTCCACAGACTTAGAAGGAACAGACATGTTGGCAGAGAAGGCGGATCGCAGAGAATACATTGATCTGTTAAAAAAAATGCTAACAATCGATGCAGATAAGAGAATTACTCCTCTGAAAACTCTTAACCATCAATTTGTAACAATGACTCACCTTCTGGATTTTCCACATAGCAATCAGTGAGTATGGTATGGTTTGGGGGATTTTACCATGATGTGCTCACCTGTTGTGTTACCATTTAATAGGTAAATGGAAATGTCACGTGAGCAGCAGCTTTGGAGCTTACGTATTTGGCTCACTGAAGCTTTTCTTTCTCATTGAAAATGTTTCCCTATGGTTATAAAAACTCTTATTCATTTGTTCTGAAAATACTTGGGGGGAGCGGGAACGTTGATCCATATTCATCTTGAGTTATTTTGATCTGTTTAAATCTCAGCATTCATTTCAATGAACCTTTCATCTCTTTTTTTAGTGTTAAGTCTTGTTTTCAGAACATGGAGATCTGCAAGCGGAGGGTTCACATGTATGATACAGTGAGTCAGATCAAGAGTCCCTTCACGACACACGTTGCCCCAAATACAAGCACAAACCTAACCATGAGCTTCAGCAATCAGCTTAATACAGTGCACAATCAGGTAAATGATTTTGGAAACTCAAACTTAAGTGGGATAGAAACTGGTAAGAATACAGGTCGAAGTAAAGAAATCAGTCTTGGCTTTGGTGGTCTTACTGCTTCTTAAGAATTTTCTATTTGGCAGAAGTGATGCTAGACAGGGTAGACTGATAATACCTACCAGTCATGTGCTGACAGAAGTTAAATATAAAGACCTTATCTGTGCCCTCAGATTTAGCATCGTCAAATAAATGCAGCCTGGCTATTGTACTCCTTACTGCTGTTAGTTGTACTGACCAGCCAAATGACTCTGTTAGAAGGATTTTATATGTCTCGTTACATGTATTGAAGGGTGTTTCCAATAATTTTTTTATTTTTATTTTTTTTTATTTTAAGGAGACTTCCTTTTTTTTTTTTTTTTTAAATATATTTTATTGATTTTTTTACAGAGAGGAAGGGAGAGGGATAGAGAGTTAGAAACATCGATGAGAGAGAAACATCGATCAGCTGCCTCCTGCACATCTCCTACTGGGGATATGCCCACAATCAAGGTACATGCCCTTGACCGGAATCGAACCTGGGACCTTTCAGTCCGCAGGCCGACGCTCTATCCACTGAGCCAAACCGGTTTCGGCCCAATAATTTTTTATATGCTGAACTGGAGTCCCAGAACTTACTCATCTATTCAGTGGAAGATTGTACCCTTTGACTATCACCCACTCTCCCCTTCCTGTCCCTGCTCTACCCTAGCAACCACCAATCTACTGTCTGCTTCTATGAGTTCAATTGGGTCCCTCCAATAATTAACTTTAAGAGTGGTTTTGCATGTAAGCTTCCTGCTTTCTTAGCTATGTCTATTTTTAAATGAGATTTGGTGGAATCCAGCAACTTTTTGCATAGAAAGAAGAGAGAGGGGTTTATATAACCTCAACCAGTACAAGACCATTTTTTTTTTTTAATGTATTTTATTGATTTTTCACAGAGAGGAAGAGAGAGGGATAGAGAGTTAGAAACATTGATCAGCTGCTTCCTGCACACCTCCTACTGGGGATGTGCCCGCAACCAAGGTACATGCCCTTAGCCGGAATCGAACCTGGGACCTTTAAGTCCTTAGGCTGAGGCTCTATCCACTGAGCCAAACCAGTTAGGGCGACAAGACCATTTTTTATGCTTTTTTTTTTTTTTTTTTAAATCCTCACGGGAGTATATGTTTATTGATTTTAGAGAGAGAAGAAGGGGGAGAGAGAGAGAAAGAGACATTGATCAGTTGCCTCCTATACACACCCCTACCAGGGATCAAACCCAGAACCTAGGTATGTGCCCTGATGGCGAGTCAAACCCGAAACCTTTGGTGCATAGGACAATGCTCCAGTCAACTGAACCACCAGGCTAGAGACCATTTTTTATTCTTTGTTCTTATTCAAACTTATAACATGTCTGAAATATAGAGACTGGGAAAATTTCTTAAGCAGAGATTTCTTTAGAAGACAGCATTACATTTTAACACTTGAAGTTTTTCTGGATCGATTCCCTGTGTATAAAAATATTGTTCTCTCTGTACCAGTGTACAACTCTGATCCTTTTGTTTCTAGGCCAGTGTTTTAGCTTCCAGCTCGACCGCAGCAGCTGCTACTCTGTCTCTGGCTAACTCGGATGTCTCACTGCTGAACTACCAGTCAGCTCTGTACCCCTCGTCTGCAGCACCAGTGCCTGGAGTGGCCCAGCAGGGCGTTTCCTTGCAGCCTGGAACCACCCAGATTTGCACGCAGACAGATCCATTCCAACAAACCTTTATAGTCTGTCCACCTGCTTTTCAAAGTAAGTGGGGAACGCCTGTTCATACGGTCTTATGTCAGACTTACCTGCTTTGGCAGATCCCTGTTAGTTTTGGTCTTTGACAAGTTTTAGCGATCTCCGGTTATGAAGATAATGAAAGTTAACAAAGTGGATTTACCCTTTTTTATTTTTATCTAATTGGGTACTATCTGACACATGACAGGCGTCCACTTACTGTTTCCTTATTTGAATTGCCTGATTTCAGTTTTCTTGCCCATTGAGGCCTAACATCAATGTCATATATCTTGTTACAAGCCTGTATCTCAATATGCAGAATATATAATCTTGAAAAAATTTGTTGTAAACACAGTTGCTATATATTGAATTTTATTTCCTCTATCATTCCATATAAAATAGAAGGTAATTTCATTATAAAGTATAAAAATCATGTTTAGGAATATGGAAACCTCTTAAGTTACATTTAGAAATAAAGATGTTTATTTATTGCATTGGAAAATTCTCCAAGCTGAGGTGCTTATATGGGGAAGGCATTAAGATTATCTGCTTCAGCTCGTGAATCCTATTGTTCCTACAAACTCCTTCAACAGAGGAACAGAATAGCTGAAGACTCTAATCCCTAGGTGTTGAAATAAGATTGTAATTTTCACATTCCCATCCTTTCTCATTTTCTCCTTGTTGTTCAGTCTGTTCAGTTCCTTTTTTCTGAAATATGGGAAATGTGTGCTTATTGACCTAGCGAACTATTTAAAAGGTAAAATTAAAAAAAATATTTTTTAGCCTCATCTGAGGATATTTTTTCCATTGTTTTTTTTGTTTGTTTTGTTTTTTGTTTTTTGGTGTTTTTTTTTTAGAGAGAGTGGAGGGGAGGAAGGAGGGGAAGAGAGAGAAACATCAATGTGAGAGTGACACATAGATTGGTTGCCTCCCACACCTGCCCTGACTGGGGCTGGGGATGAGCCTGCAACTGAGGCACGTGCCCTTGACCATATAAATAGAACCTAGGACCCTTCATTCCACGGGCTGACGCTCTAACCACTTAGCCAGACCGGCCAGGACCAAAAGGTTAGGGTTTTTTAAGGATGTTTCCTGAGGACACACAGTGACTTTCCCATTAGAAAGTCAATGTCAGTACCCTGTGGGAATAAGCCAGGATTCAGGCTTCTCATAGCACTTTCCATAGGAGCAGGTAGCACTTCTATCTTTTTACTTCAGTTACTTATTGACCGTGACTTTTTTGTTTGTTTGGTTTCTGACAGAGTCGGAGCAAGCAGAAGGAAAAGAGGGGCTAGGGGAGACTGAGAGATTCCCAGGAGGAGAGGAGAGCGATAGTGATGTAAACTGGGGAGAAACCCCAGGCAAAGCGGAGGAGCAGATTCAAAACCCGTAAATGCACATTTAGCCTCACTTACCCAATTGTTCCCTGCGCGTGCTTCGCAATAGTACATTCTGTCCTTTGGGTTGTTATATGCTGAGTGGTTCCGCTACTGAATTTAGCAAATAGCCACTCCCCGCCCCCTCACCTTTTCCAGGTTGAGTTTCATTGGAACAACTTTCCAATGTGGGACTCCCAGCTTTTTTGCTTCTTCTCATATAATAGTTAAGAGATGAGGTACGCGACCTTTTTAGTTCCTTTAACAAAACGAAATGTCCACCGAAGAGGTACAGGGCTAAAGCAGTATAACCAACTCTTGATATAATTAAGAAAGTATAAGCTCTGGAGAAATTTTCCCCATTTGGGAAGTCTAAATCACCCGAGGAGTAGGTAGAGCACATTTTAAAATTTCCAAATGAAAGGGAGTTTTTAAATTAAGGTAATGGTGATGATGAAAGCTGAAATGTATTACTACATGCCAGTTAGTATTCTGAATGCTTTTCTATGTGCTAATTCATTCTCACCAACAATCCTAGGGGGTGGGTAACATTATGCCCAATTTATAGATGAGAAAGTTGATCATGATTCCCTCAGCTGCCCAATTTTTTCTAACTAGTCAGTGGTAGAACCATAGTTTGAACCCAGGCGGTGGGTTCATAGCTTATGAGTTTTGCGGTATTACTCTATACAACCTCTCAGTATTTCAACTCAAATAGCAGTAGAGAGATGTCAGTTGATTTGCCAGCCACAGCCATGTGCTGGTTTCTGCCGGGCAGTTCTCTTTATTCCAGGCTGTCTACTTTTCCTTCACCATCTGCTCTTTTGCAAGATGCCTATACTCAGAGGAGAAATGGACCTTCAGGATTAGATAGTTCTCTTCTTTCCAGACTTCCATAGTTTTTTATTTAAAGGGCTGTGTTCCACAAAAATAAAACACAAAATAAAGTTTTAATCCTTCTTAGTTCAGGGAAGAACCTTCCAAAAGTATTACCTTTTATTAACTTCTTTGTTTCCACTTGGGTTTCCTGAAACTAGTTTGACTGCTGTGGCTTAGCCTAAGTTACTGTTGCAATACCTAGAGTCACAGTTGTAGGTCAGTACTATAAATACTACTTTCTATACTATTCTGGTGGACCAAAAATAGATGTACATTTTGCTTAGTGGAAACTTTTATTCTGCAGTTTTTGTCCCCTTTTACTTCATCATCCTGGGACACATAGATGAGCTTCTGTAGTGACCATTTCTTCCTGAGTTTTGCCTCCTTACTGTGTACTAATTTGTAGGAGGCTATTACAATAACATTGTTTTGTCATTAGGCGTGTGTCCTTTTAAAAAAGTTATTAGAGTGTTTTAATTACGATTTTTGCTAGTCCCTCTTACGTTGCATGTTGTGTTTATGTTTCTCTCTATGACAGTTTGTTACTAAATTAGTTGGAAATTACTGAAATGAAATCCAACGACAACTTGCTGTAAGCAGCAGTATTAGAGTTATGCTCATTGGCTACCTCCATAGTAATATTGAGAAAAATTAATTGGTGATAGCTTAAAAAATACCACTGATGGAGGATCTAATTAAAGTGTTTGCATTCTTACTTAACAAATCTGAAGGCATGAATGAGCTAGAGGCCTAACAGAAACGTAAATTCCCTCCACTGATGGTTTTTGAGAGGGTAGGTTTAAAAGAAAGCTGTGATGGCTCTCTCTCAACTCGGCAAAGGGAGACCATCTTGAGCCCCTCTTTTCCCCAGAATGAGATACTCCTGTTTGTAGGAAACATTTATTCAGCATTTGTGCCGGAGCATAATGAATAGGAAGATAAGTGAGACATGGTTTTAAAGGCAGCTCAAAGTTCTTGATTTTCCTAGCTGTCCAAGCTACAAAAGGGCCTTGTTAGAAATCTGTCAGATTTCTAAAAGAGTAGAAAAAAGGGTTTCTGTAAACCCACAGGTCTACCTTTTAAGTATTTTTATCTTGGGCATAATTTCATTCACACATTGGTTAAAGAAAAAATATTGGACTAATTTGTGAACTAGGTGGTGGTTTTGAGGAGTGGAGTGAAATGTTCCCCTAAAATACTCTGAACAAAAGGTTAATTTATTTGATAAATTATTGAGCTTTTCATAATATTTTTCTTATCTAATTTAACCTAAAGTTATCATTATATTTTATTTAAGTCTATGCTTTTTAATTGATTACATTTTAAGCACATGTTTTTTTTCCTCCCTAGTGGATGTGATTTACTAAGTGAAAGGTTTTTTTGTTTCTACCTATACTGTTTGTTAATGAGAATGGGATGGGTTTGTGCTTTAAGTTTTGTAGGATAAAAGATATTTCAGAATTCCCTTAAATCAGCCTTCCGTGTATCAGACATCTTTTCATTCATCCCACCTGAAGGGACCATGTCTCCCTTTCCTTAACACCCCAGACTTCCACGAAACTACTTTGTCTTAAGTGTCTAGAACTAAAACTTAAGTGGCAGATTATTCGAACAGAAAAGCTAAAAACAAACACCCTGCACCCCCAGTAAGCAAGCAGTAGCCCCAGACCTAGCAAAGCAGTTGAACTGTGCTGCTGTTTTCCGCAGCTGGACTACAGGCCACGACAAAGCATTCTGGGTTCCCTGTGAGGATGGATAACGCCGTGCCGATCGTCCCCCAGGCGCCAGCGGCTCAGCCACTGCAGATCCCGTCGGGAGTGCTCACGCAGGTAAGAGCCAGAGCCGCGTGCGTCGGTGTCGCTGAAGCACTGTTGAGAATCGGGTACTTTGTCCTAGAAAACGGTGTTTGCTTTGAGTGTAAGATCTTTCTTGGCCATGATTCAGTGGACTTGAAGCGAAACATCAACAATGGAACAGTGTACTCATCCCACCTCTGCCAACATCTGCCTTAGACTTGCAGGGACAAATGGCCAACTTGGAGAAATTATCTTTTGAGTAAATATACTCTCATTCTGTGAGAGGAAGTTAATTTCTTGCGTGGGCGCTTTTAGAGGTCAGTACACGTGTAACAACATTGTGAGTCTAAAAATGAAAGGCTCCCCTTTTGCTCCCTGGCGTCCCCTTTGGTCCCTCTTGCAGGATTTCACCACAGTTGAGAGGCAGGGTATATGAGATGCCTCTTCAAGCATCACATGCCTTTATTCCCTGTGCCTCGCTGGCCTGTAGAGAGCTTTGAGTCTTTATACCTGCCCCGGAACTCACAACTAAGAGGTCAAGAAAATCATAGAGTATTCGTACAAGCGACAATAGTATATATATATTTTCCATTCTGTGCGTAAATGTTTATGGCCCGTGACACATGGGCAGTTCTGAAATCCCAGCCCCCTAATTTGTGAGCAGGACTTCTTAACACCCGCCTTTTGAACTGAGTTTTGTAGAACTGACCCTCTGAATCTGGCCCAAGAAGGATGCCTATACTTTTTTTTGCTTTAGGCCATTGACCTTTGACCCAGTGGGCCCCTGCTGTGCAGAATTTGAAGGGGAAAGTTGTGTTTGGTATGTGTGTTCCAGGTGATAGGAAATGAATTACTGCTTATTGTTGGTAATAACTTGGGGGGAATGAGAGCCCTGCTGAATCCAGATAACCTGCCTCCGTGTTTGTTTCACTCACCTGCCTAATCTACGTTTCAGGGAAGCTGTACACCACTAATGGTAGCAACTCTCCACCCTCAAGTAGCCACCATCACACCGCAGTATGCGGTGCCCTTTACTCTGAGCTGCGCAGCCGGCCGGCCGGCGCTGGTTGAACAGACCGCTGCTGTACTGGTAATTCCCTCACTTGATTGTTACTAACAGAGTTTTTGTTTTCTTTGGTTTCTTTCTTTTTTATTTTGTTCGTTTTTGTTCTGTTTTCTCATTTTTTCAAAAACATTTTCAACTTGGTCTTTGCAGAGGGCATGGAAGCATGTGCCATCTTGTGGCTGTGTTCTTGCTGCATCTTTAATGTCTCATTGTTTTCCTCCCCATTTGCTGAGATGCCGTTTGAGTTTGGGGTGCCGTGTGGCTCTGTCAGGAGCCAGGCCCTGACTCTTTGCCAGCCTAGTGTGAGAAAGGCTCTTGGTGTAGCTCAGGAGAGCCCAGCACCCTCTGTCTTCTGCCCAATCTTTTACCTCTGCTTCTTGAGAGGGAAGAAATGGCCGTTAGTGTGGCTCTGCTGCAGGCACCCAGGTGGCCAAAATCTGAACTGCTTGCAAGTTAGCATCCTTCTTTATTTGCTGTTTTAAGCTTCTAAAACTTCTGTGCTGTAGACATGTTTAAGATGCTCTCAATTTATTGCTTCATCTGTTGCTATTAACTTTCTTCTTTTTGCCACTCACGATCAGTAGCAGTTTATATCTTCCATTGAAAGATATTGCCTTAGAATCACTGTAGATCGTATCTGTTGATTGAAATAAAGGTGAACTCATTTTTAGGGGTTTATGGATAAATTATTTTACAAAGAAGTCTTCGTACAAAGGTGAAAATATGGATCAAAAATGTTATGCAGATACAAGATTTGTTACTAAGAATTCTGAGGAAAACTTATTAAATACAGCTGTGAATGTAGTAGTAGGGGGCTTAGAGAGAGGAAGAACATACAAACAGCACTTTGAGGAGTATTTCAGGATTTGTAACTTTAAGAGTGTTTTTTTTATGTGTTGTTTGGGAGAGTTAGAATTATTTATTGGACGTCCATCATTTTATTACTTTGAAATTTAAAAGCAGGAAAGCACTTAAAACTTAACTGATACCAGGAGTCCCGATACTTCTGCAGTCCTTCAGAGAGGCTTTCAAGTTCTCTTGTTTCTCAAGGACTCGTCTGAGTGAAAGCACTTCCAAAAACATACTTTGGTTGTTGGAATTTGTTTGGTTTTCAGTTTAAAAAGCCCTTTATCGCCTCCAGATTAATTATATCATAAGCATAACACCTAAGTGCAAGGAAGTCAGATACCTTTCCAACTGGACTGATCCAAGCCACTGGTCCGGATTGCTCACCTGTAGGGTCTGCGTTGGGAAGGTAGTTGGCATTTCTCCTCTCCGCTTCTCTTAAGTTCGCACTGGCCGTTTGCTAAGCTTCGCTTATTTTTGTTCTTCTTCTGTCAAAACAGTTTCGTCGCTTGGAACGCCAGATTTCTGCCTCGAGTTGGAATGTTATTTCTTGCTTTGTATTAAACTACATGCTTTGTCTTGTGCAGGTGTTGGCTTATGGAAAGACGCATGGTGTAACTTAACATACTTCTCTTATTTTTTTGTTTTGTTTTAAATTCTGCTTATGGTAGCAGACATGTTTGCAGTTTCTCTGCTTTGAAGGCTTCTTGTTTGGAACCAGTATTGGTTACAAGTGGATCTGTTACTTGCAGAAATATTTTTCAAACAGTGTCTGATGGCCTTGCAGTTTGAAATGCAAGAAATAGAACCATATGTACCTAAGCACTGTAGGTGATTGTAGTACTGTAGACTTCAGGTTTTAAAAAGAAACTTTCAAATCTGTTGGTATTTTTTTAGAAAATGCCAGAATTTCTGTAAGAAGTACAGACAACATATCCGTTGCTGTCTATTTCAAGTGACATGGCTTGTGAAAAACTAGAAACGATATATTTTCTTGTAGTGATTAGTTTTATGTTGAAATATGTTTCCACAAATGATACATAAAACAATATGTTTTAGGTAACTATAAAACAAAATATGGTGCTCTCTGCATCTGTTTCATAAATATTTTACTTACTGCCTTATTTTAAAATTCTACTAAATGGCTATAAATGATGGAGTCAGCTTTCTCTTGCTGGCACCAGCTCGATTGCCAAAGGATTTTGGCCTTCGGTCATCCATATCTGGCTCCATTCTCCAAGTACTACCTTTTCAAAAAAGGAACAATTCTCCCCTTTGTTTTATGGTTTGATGGATCTGATGTCTTATCTGATTGGTGCTCAAAATTTACATTCCTATTTTGAATCTCAAGGGAGCCGTCTTAACACTTTCTGGGATGTTCTTTAAATCTCTGCACAAACGGTACTCCAGCACTGAACCAGAGTTGACCTCTGAACTTCCAGACTCCTTTGCTCTAAAGCAGCGGTTCTCAACCTGTGGGTCTTGACCCCTGAAAATACATCCTGCATATCAGATATTTACATTACGATTCATAACAGTAGCAAAATTACAGTTATGAAGTAGCAACGAAAACAATTTTTTGGTCGGGGGTCACCACAACATGAGGAGCTGTATTAAAGGGTCGCGGCCTTCGGAAGGTTGAGAACCACTGCTCTAGAGTACATACAGTAGAGTCTCTAACCAGGGTCAGGTTGTGGAGGTGGCCGAGAGAAAGCAGCATGTTCTCTTTCCTAAACGTAAGACGTATAACCTTGAGCCCCTCTGATCTTTCTTTTTTAATCTCTGCAAGTTAATAATCTACAAGTGACTTCTTTTAAGATGTGAATTTTTCTTTCATCTAAAAAAACACAAAGAGAAAGCCAAGAATGAGTCCAGTCTGGATCTTTCTGTGTGTTTCCTTGCAGCAGGCGTGGCCCGGAGGAACCCAACAGATCCTCCTGCCTTCAACTTGGCAACAGTTGCCTGGAGTAGCTCTGCACAACTCCGTCCAGCCCACGGCAGTGATCCCAGAGGCCATGGGCGGAGGCCAGCAGCTCGCAGACTGGAGGCAAGTGCCCTGCATTCCTCTCTGGGAGATGTGCAAGGGCAGGTCCCCCAGGGCAGGGGCACCTGGTGATTTGGGGCGACTGGGGAGAAAATGAAGGAATAGAGAGATTTATCTCTGTTTGAAATCCTTCAAGAGGAGAACCCATATCAGGCTAGGAGATGGAGTTTAAGCAGACTTTGAATACAGGAAAATAATGGGTGCTAAGTCAGGAATCTTGGACTTCGGATTTAAAGGAAGTCTGATGCAATTAGGAACCCTCCAGGGAAAGCCTACAGCCTTGTGGTCCACGTGTCACATGACCAATCCGATGCAGCTCCTTTGGGCTCTTTGGCCCTGGTCTGCAGTGTCTGGGCATTCACTCTTCATCTCTTCCTGTGGATGCAGGAGTGCCCACTCCCATGGCAGCCAGTACAGCACCGTCATGCAGCCGCCGTCCTTGCTCACCAGCCACGTGACACTCGCCACTGCGCAGCCCCTGAATGTTGGCGTTGCCCACGTCGTCAGACAGCAGCAGTCCAGTTCCCTGCCTTCGAAGAAGAACAAGCAGTCGGCTCCGGGCTCCTCTAAGTAAGTCTCGCTGGAGCTGGGAGTTCAGCGGGGCCAGTTTGGGAGCGATGTTGCCCCGCTCGTAGCGTGTTGTGTGTGGACACTGGAATGAGGCAGCGAGTGCTGCCAGGCCGAGGAGGAGCTACCCTCTCCTCCGGGCGTGCGCACCAGGTGGTCCTGGCTGTGCTGATCCCTTCTCTCTGCTGCCACCTGGGACCCTGGCCTTGAGGCTGCAGTTCGGTTTTCTTCTGCCCACTTTACAGAGGGAAAGTTAACCTGGGGTAAAGCGCATATAAAAATAAGATTTATGTTGTATTTTGGTGTGCTTGTGCCTGGAAACCCTGGCTAGAGTGGCTGGTTTATTTTTTATTGGAACTTTTATAGTTAAGTGTATTGGCTTAGTGATCAGGTAAAAAGGAATCAAAGATCAAATTGGAGAGAGTTTTGGAAAAGATTGTACACAGTTTTGGTGGCCAAGAACTGAATGGTCTTTCTTCCGATCTTTTCCTACAGGTCTTCTTTGGATGTTCTGCCTTCTCAAGTCTATTCCCTGGTTGGGAGCAGTCCCCTCCGTACCACATCTTCCTATAACTCCCTAGTCCCTGTCCAAGATCAGCATCAGCCAATCATCATTCCGGATACTCCCAGCCCTCCTGTGAGTGTTATCACTATCCGCAGTGACACCGACGAGGAGGAGGACAACAAATACAAGCCCAATAGGTAAGAGGGGTGAATGGTTCACTGTCTTGGTGGCTGCTACCCTTGGCCGGAAACTGTTGGCTTCAGGCAAGTGGGAATGGGAATGGCTGAGGCAACATGAATCGTTGTTAGAGGCGTGTACTCTGGAGTCATTCTGTCCTGGGTCTGAATCCTGTCTGATCACTGTGTGCCCTTGGTCAAGTTTCTTTTTCCTATGCCTCAGTTTCCTCATCTTCAAAATAAGGATAATAGTAGCTACTTGATAGAAGTGTTCCGAGTATTCAGTGAGATGTATCTAGAGGGTAAGAACAGTCCTTCAGAAGTTTGCTGCTGCTATTATTATTACCGTTGTCACTGTCATTATCGTCGTCATCATCATCATCGTTACCATGGGAGGACCAGAGACCATCAAAGAAACATGACTAGAAGGAGGCTGAATTTTCATGTATTTTCTCCTCCTCAGCTCCGGGCTTAAGGCAAGGTCCAATGTCATCAGCTACGTCACTGTCAATGACTCTCCCGACTCGGACTCTTCCCTGAGCAGCCCGTACTCCACCGAGAACCTGAGCGCTCTCCGGGGCAATAGCGGGCCCCTTGTGGAGGGTCCGGGCAGAGGCGTGGGCGACGGCGCTGGCACCCGCACCATCATTGTGCCTCCGCTGAAGACGCAGCTTGGTGACTGCACTGTAGCAACCCAGGCCTCGGGTGAGTGTCTCCAGCTGGAGTTGAGGTCTCCTTTGATGCGTGTATCCTTCACATTTTGCTATCGCTTACTTGTGCCAATGGTGGAGACCGTGCATAGATTTCCTTACAGATTACTTCATTCAGAAACTAGTTCCTTGTGTGATGAAATTGATTTTGGCCGTCAGTTTCTCTTCCTATGTTTATTTTGCTTGGATTAATATAAAAACGAATGTGTAGTCTCACAAATACACTCACTGTTGATGGGAGAAAGTTGACAAGACATATGTTACGTGGCAGGGAGAATTAGCAATGTTTTGTTGTTGTTGTTTTGCCATAGGTGATTTGATTTTGACAATCTAGAAGTGGACAGGAACTGATAATATTGAAAATGACTGCAAAAGTGTTTTTGGAAAACAAGATGAACTTTAGTCCTTTTCTCTGCCAATGTCATAGCAGCAGTCCTTTTGTGGGCTTTATTATCAGCCTGATCCCTCCATCTTTTTTGCTGTTAGATGCTGGGCATAGGCTTCTTGGTTCAGATTTGGGTAATGCTCACTGCAGTACCAAGCCCCAGGGTTCCCCGGCTCAACACACTGAGGTTTCCTTCTCACATGACTTCCCATACAAGTGTTTCTGGTTGGCAGGCCTGCGGTGAGTTAAGGACCAGAGGTTGGCCTCCTCAGCATCCAGTCAGAAAGAGGGAGAGAGTTTGGGGAAGGCACACACATTTGTTCACCTCTTTAGCCCTAGAAATAGTGAAAACTACTCACAGGCCACCCAGAGCAAGGGGGCCCGGGATACGTAGTCCTTGACTAGGCAGCTGTTTTCCAGCGGAAACTTACACCTGAAGAAGGGGAGCGTGCATTTCTGGTGTCAGCATAGCTCTCTGTGCCGTCCTCGTGGGCATTAGTGTTGTACAATGAGTTACGTTACTGCCTCTAATCTGAGGGTATCGCGTTAGGTGTAGACCACTGTCCATTGTCGACAAGGCAGACCTTCCCGACGCCAGGCCCCAAGCGAGAAGATGAGCTCTGGTCACGGTTGGGTCCCAAGCATGTAGGCTGCTCTGCAGTCACTGAGTCACTGCTCCAGCCTCCCGGCGGGGGGCGGGGCAGGAGGACGCAGAGTGCTGGAAGGTGAACTTGCTTACTCAGCTGCCCTGCAGTTTCTTAGAATTTGGAGACAGTGAGTGCCCACAGATATAACGTTGCCTTCCTTTCAACCCTGTGAATATTCAGCTGTCCTACTATCACCAGTATCGTACTCAGCTTCACGTCCTTTCTACACTTGTTTACTCCCTTCCTACATAAAGCCAGGCTCCTCGGGGTAGGAACTGGGCTTTGCTTGTATTTCAGTTCCTGCTTGGCACCTGCAGAAGGTCAGAGAGTATCTGCTGCAGTGAGAGTGGTGAGGACCCTTTCTGAGCTTTGGAGCAAGGCAGGAGGGAAAGGGAAATAGAGCGTGTGTGCCGGTGTCCATGGAACCAGGAAATAAGATACACCTGACACCTTCACTCCATAAGCCTCAGGCAGACGTGGACTGACGACGCTGTGCGATGCCCTCTGAGGCTCAGCCCATGTCTGAGCCATGTCTCTTCGTACCTAACGCAGGCCTGCCCTCTCTTAGGTCTCCTGAGCACTAAGACCAAGCCCGTGGCCTCGGTGAGTGGGCAGTCCTCTGGATGCTGTATCACCCCCACCGGGTACCGAGCGCAGCGCGGGGGGACCAGCGCAGCACAGCCACTCAACCTCAGCCAGGTAAGCGCCAGGGGCTGCTGGCTTCTGTTTGGGGCCCCCCCTGTTGTTACTCTCTGGAGAACCCCACTTCTGGCTGGACTGCTGAATAAAGCCCAATGAAGCTCCTTTTGTGTCAAACGGTGTGGTCTGTGGCCCGTGTCAGATCCGCACATGCTGTCTGTTCATCTGTGTGTAAGTGTGTGCAGGATGCACATCACAGGGTTTCCATCAGACTGTCCTGTCTGTCCTGGGAGATGAGAGAAATGTCTGGAATGCAGAAGGAGCCTAAGGCGCTTTAGTCCGTGTCTGGTTCTGCACCACCACACGTTTTGAGACCAGATTCTCCTGCTTCATCTCCCAGATCATAAATAACATGAGCCTCACACTGCTTGAAGCAAGAGACAGGGAAAAGCTTTCTGCCCACCTTATCACCAGTTCTACTCCTACATGTTGTGTGAGTGCAGGATTTGGGGCCTTTTCCTCCCATCCGATCCTCTGATAGGGTACAAGGGAGGGGTCACTATTCTATCTGCATTCACGCTTCCTCAGCTCAAATTCTGGTGCCTGTGTGATGTCCCCTAGTAGTGAGAAAGTGCACATATGAGGATGTAACTGCGTGTGTGTGTGTGTGCATGCATGTGTGAGAGAGAGCACACGCATGTAAGTGCAAATGTAAATTTGAGTTAGTGCATGTGTTTTAGGCTCCACAATTCACGAGGGAGATGAAGAACTTAGAGGAGAACAAAAGAAAACATTGCCAAGAAAGAAAGGTTAGGAAAAATGCAGACTCACTGACGCCAGACTAGGGTGAGTGGAGCCACCAGTTACTAACTTGCAGGAGTGGGTAGCCCTCCGGACTCCTGACCCGCCTTCCTGTCATGCTTAAGAGCAAGGCGCTGCCATCTGGGCTGGGCTAGGATGTGCTGCCAGGAAGCAGAGGGCTGGACGGCTGCCTCCTGACAGCACGGCCCTCTGGGAGGTCAGCGCTCTGGCAGCCCTGCGGCAGCGGAAGTTAGCACCTCAGCTCTCAGCTTGGCCTTCGGTGCCCTGAACCAGAGTGACTGTGAGATGCCTGACTCCCTTCTTCCTCCTTCCAGAACCAGCAGTCATCGTCAGCTCCAACCTCGCAGGAGAGAAGCAGCAACCCTGCCCCCCGCAGACAGCAGGCGTTCGTGGCCCCGCTCTCCCAAGCCCCCTACGCCTTCCAGCATGGCAGCCCGATACACTCGACGGGGCACCCACACCTGGCCCCAGCCCCTGCTCACTTGCCAAGCCAGCCTCACCTGTATACGTACGCTGCCCCCACCTCTGCTGCTGCACTGGGCTCCACCAGCTCCATTGCTCATCTCTTCTCCCCCCAGGGCTCCTCAAGGCACGCTGCAGCCTATACCACCCACCCCAGCACTCTGGTGCACCAGGTCCCTGTCAGTGTGGGGCCCAGCCTCCTCACCTCTGCCAGTGTGGCCCCTGCTCAGTACCAACACCAGTTTGCCACCCAGTCCTACATTGGCTCGTCCCGAGGCTCAACAATTTACACTGGATACCCACTGAGCCCTACCAAGATCAGCCAGTATTCCTACTTGTAGTTGGTGAGCATGAGGGAGGAGGGGCCGTGGCTGCCCTCTCTGACCCTGAGTTCTGCAGAATGGGCTGTGCTCAGCTCCTCCCCTACTCTCTCCTGAAACTCCTTAGCCAGCCCCTCGCGCTGCAGGGCCCACTGACAGAAGGTTTTTCTCTGGGGAACCTGTCTCAGTGTTGACTGCATTGTTGTAGTCTCCCAAGTCCGCCTGTTTTTAATTCCTTATTTTTGCGACAGCATTCTGGTATTTGGAAGAGTTCAGATGCCCATCTTCTGCAGTGACCACGGGAGAGAGGTCATTCTGAAGTCACCCCTTGAAAAATATTTTCTCTCTGACTTTGTTTCTATAAATGCTTTTAAAAACAGGTGAAGCCCCTCTTTATTTAACTTTGTTTTATTGTAGTTACTGGTCAGAGGGAAAATGCTGATAGAAGGACTTGGAGCCTGTTAGTGAGAAAAAAAAAATTATTGCTTTTTGCTTGTTTAAAAACCAAGACGTAATTGCCTGTTTTAAGAGTAGCTTTCACAAGTCCTCATTTTCCTATCAGGCACTTCTCCTCAGAATTTTACTTTTGTCTGTGAGATATTTAAATTTACAGTGTTTTAGTTTTGTTTTCATGTCACATTATACCTAACGGGCAATTGTTATTTCTGCATAACTGGTTGTGTACTGCTCTGAATTACTGTTGGGATTCTCTCATTGCTCTGTGTTCATTACAAAGTAGCGTTAAAAAGGCAGCTCGCCGTTGGCTGGTAACTCGGCGCGAGAATCCATGCCTGCCATGAAAACACAACACACCAGGTGTTCTTCTTAAACGAAGCACCATGCATAATTTTGAAATTATTTTTAAAAATGTTCTCTGATTCAGCTCAAATTTTATTATGGAAAAGCCATTGAGGTGGTTGCTATTGTATGGTGGTGGTGGTTTTATTATATGCAAAATCTCTTTTTATTATGCGCTACTGGCATTGAGGAGCTTCGCCTAAAGATTAGTAAGTATTTTCAATAATTCACCTCTCTCTCCCCTCGCCTCACCTCTCCCTTCTGTTCTCTGTGATTGATTTGGGGAGAAAACGAAAGAATCTGAGACCAGATGAAAACATTGTGTATAGCTTTTATACTTTAGACTAGCTTCCTTTGTATGCCAGCAGCAGACTGAATGCTCTCTTATTAAGACTTATACAATAAGTGCATGTAGGAATTGCAAAAAATATTTTAAAAATTTATTACTGAATTTAAAAATATTTTAGAAGTTTTGTAATGGTGGTGTTTTAATATTTTGCATAATTAAATATGTACATATTGATTAGAAAAATATAATAAGCAATTTTTCCTGCTCCCCCAAGATGTTATTTGTAATCAAATGTGTAGTGATTACACTTGAATTGTGTATTTCGTGTGTACCTGATCCTCCAGTGTTACCCGGGAGATGGAATTGGTGTCTCCATTGTATTTAAACCAAAATGAACTGATACTTGTTGGAATGTATGTGAACTAATTGCGATTCTATTAGAGCGTATTACTGTAGTGCTGAAAGCGCAGGGCGAAGCCTGCCAGGAGGGGAGACCGTTGGAATTGTTTTTGCACAGGTGTGTCTGGTGAGGAGCTGGTCAGTGTGTGTCCCTCCCTCCCCTCTCTCCTCCTCCCCCATTGTAGTGCCTTATATGATAACGTAGTGGTTCTAGAGTTTACAGTGAGCTTGCCTTAGCATGGACCAGCAAGCCCCCGGGAACCCAAAGCTGGTCACTGGGTTGATAGAAGAGGATTAGTAGCTGTGCTGTGTAAATGCATTGTTCTCAGTTTCCCTGCCGACCCGGAAACATTCAAATAGCAGCTGTCCTCCTTTCCCGCCGCCTCTGCCCCCTCTCCATTCCGGCGGCTCAGCCTCGCTCTCACAGAAGCATTTCCCCACGTGGCTCTCTCACTGCGTGGCTGCCTGCTCCTGTGAGCGTTCAGGAAGCAGGTGAGAGGAGTCAAGCCAGTATTTCATATGCATTGTTTCTTCTTTCCAAAAAGGATGTGCAATCACTTTGAGAATGAGATCCCCCCCCCCTTTTCCCATGTGGTAGTCCTTCCTGCAGATAGCTGACATTCCTAGTAAAATATTTGCTTGTTGAAAAAATATATGACAGATGTGTTTATACCAAAGAGCCTGTTGTATTGCTCACCGTGTCCCCATACTACGAAGAGTCTTGTGATGCCCCTGGTGGCAGCGAAGAATATTAAGAAAGTACCAAAGCCACTGGGCTTTTGAGGTTCCTTTTTACCAACTTGTATATTCTCAGGGCCCTTCCGACTGTGAAACTGCCCTTGTCCTCCCAGCTCCTGCCTGGATCTGGGTCAAGTAGAGGGTACTGCGGATGGGATGTTCCTGCCCATGAAGATTCTGGGGAAGAAAGTTAACCCTAAGGCACAGAAGTGTTCCATCTGAATAGAAAATGCCAGCTGAGGGATACGTCTGGGACGGGTTCTTTGTGGAGATGGTGTAGGGAGGTGCAGGATGGAGAGGGGGGGTTTCATGGCGCCCGGGCAGCCAGCCCTGCTCGGGGTCGAACACCGAGGAGCTGTCAAGGTATTGGGAGTTTCTTCTTTGCGAGGAGTCTGGGCTTCCGGGAGGGGCAGTCAGCACAGCCTGCCGGGAAGGTGTCGGTCGGCGCTTTCTGTGTATTTTAAATTATATTGCGTCGTGTTTTCAGCACTCTACTGGTCAAGATACCCAAGCAGTTAGTATCGTTTCTGTCACTAGTGCGTTCGTGTTCTGGTCGGCGTGTGTGGTCTCTGTGTCTCCTTTGTGCCAAGCCCATTCGGAGTTTCTTGCTTCAAAGGCAGAGCTAGTTTCTCATGGAAACTTTTTTGTGTTCCTTTTCTTTACAAGAGGTAGGAATTGTTGTTTTTGTAAGAAACAAGATGCAGGAAAAACAACCACAAAACACTCCACTCCTGCCCCCAGTCCAGTAGGTAGATACCGTTTAAAGATGCGGGAAAAGACGATGCCAAGATTTGTATTGTTACCTTAATCACCTTACTAGCGTTGTGTGGCTTTAGGGATTTTAGAGCTTTTCAGTCAGTCTGTCAGTTGGCATTTCAGATCCACCCAGGTAAAAACCCACCTGTGTCTGCTGAACGTCTGTGCTCCGTGTGGCTTTCCATCCTGTCCCTGGGGTTTGAGCAGCTGGCCTGCGTTGGGGTGGCCTGGCCTCGGACCACGTTAAGGCTGTAGGCCCTCTCAGGAGTGCACTTCCGGCTTCTCCCCTTCCGGGTGAGAGAGAAGGTGGGGAAGGGTTAATTAAATGCAGCCACTCCAGGCTCTCAGGACCCCTGATCACTCCAGAGTTCTTAATAGCTCCCAGGAGTGATCCTGCTGTCACTGCTCAGCTCCCAGCCCCAGGAGTAAGTACTCCATGTCAGGCGTCTGCCACCCACCATCCTGCAGGAGAGGGGGGAAGCCTGAGGGCCCTCAGCCAGGCAAGTCCAGTCACGGGTGTTTTTTTCAGCATTATTATGCAAAAACCCACTGGTTAGGGTGGTCTGTTTTAAGTTAGGAAATGAAGTTGCCTCCCAGTGACAGGAATGGCCCAAGCCTGCTTCCTATTTTGATTGTGTTTTTAACTGATGGATGGTGCAGCATGTCTTCATGGTTGTTTGTGGCTAAACTTTATATAATGTGTGGTTTTGATTCAGCTTGAAAAAATAATCTCACTACATGTAGCAGTACATCTATGTACATTCTATGTAATGTTAGTATCTCTGCTTTGAACCCTTGATATTGCAATGGAATTCCAACTCTATTCAGTGTATTTGATATGCTAGTTATTGTGTGCGACTTAAACTTTCGTTGCTTCCTCCCTTTTCTGGTCGCGCGCTTCCTTTGACAATGAGCCTCTAGAAGCAGTTTCTGAGAATTACTGAGCTATGTTTGTAATGCAGATGTACTTAGGGAGTATGTAAAATAATCATTTTAACAAAATAAATAGATATTTAAAATTTAATACTAACTACGGGAAAAGGGTCCATTGTGTAAAACATAGTTTATCTTTGGATTCAATGTTTGTCTTTGGTTTTACAAAGTAGCTTGTATTTTCAGTATTTTCTACATAATATGGTAAAATGTAGAGCAATTGCCATGCATCAATAAACTGGGTAAATTTTCTGATTCATGTGGCTTTTTTACTTTTGTTATATTGAGTTGTGTTTTCAGCACTCTACTGGTCAAGATCCCCAAAGGGAGTCACCAAATGGCATCTTTGGATACCTAAATACACCTGAAAATCAGTAGACACATTATGTATTAGAGACCAATTCATCTTTCATACAGACCTCCACAGTGGAAATGAGTGGGCATGGGAGGGGACATTTCCCAAGAATGGAGTTGCAGGGCCCTCACTGGAGATCTGGCCCTTTCAGAGGCAGAAACCTCTGACACAGGCTAATTAAATAAATGTCATTTCCTAGCGAGTTCCACTGACACTTAACATAGCAGAGTGAAAATCAGAATCACAACCAGACTGCTCCTTTCCCCTCCGCGCCAGCTGGTTGGAAGCCAGGTCCTTGTAGAGAAGGAGTACTTGTCATCAGAGTTCTCTTCATCCCAAAGGGAATAAAATTCCTCCGGATCAAGAATTAGAGGTCTGTCTGGGTTAATCACTGCAGGTCTCTGAATAAATGTTACGTTCAGTTGACTCCTTTGGACACGGGTTTCAGGCCCAGTTAACCCTCCAGGGGCCATTCATTCATTTGGGGCTCCTGAAGTCATAGTGGGGATCTAGAAATGAGACACATTCAGAAACACCCTTGTGGACCATAACCAAGAGCAATGATCAGTAGTCCTCTCCCATAAATAGGGAAGTCATAATACATTTATAGTGATTGAGACTGCACATACATATTTTTCAGATTTTCCCCTGAATAAAATGAATGTAAAGTTAGTGTGAACTTGCTGAACACTCCCCAGTTAAGAGAATATACCTCAAAGCATTCAGGCCAAGGAAAGCCGTATACAAAGGCTCTGCTGTCGATCATGCTTCCAGTTAATCAAGAATTTACCGACTTCTCAATGACCTGTTTTGTTTTCAATTTGTTTTTTATTTGTTACATTGTCTTTAGGCTAAATAGGAGAGAGGCTGGCATAGCCCCATAAGTATTTGGGTAGTTTGTGGGGAAATCTTCAATTTAATGCTGAAAACACCTATACATTCAGTCTGCTTGGCTTGCTGTGTGGAAAATTCCACAAGAAGTTGAAGTGGAAGCCTTGGTTTCCGTTAATCCTGAGATGATACCTGGTGTTTAGCACTAGGTGGCGCCAACGAGCTACGGAAGACCATGGTACAGAAGACCCACTGTAGCCCTTTTCCCCACCTCTTCCCCTCAAACCTCCTCTCCTGCTTCCAGCTTCCACTGACCAAGGCAGAAAACAGCCCATGCCGTTCTTGCTGGGAAAGATTAATGAAGGCTATTTCTTATGTCAGCGCCGGAGGCCTTCGGAAACATGGGAACGGAGTTTGCTGAGTTTTCTCTGGGGCCTCCCCAGCGCCCCCTTCTCCTGGGTGACTGCCCAAAGGCTGTGCCCTGGGTTTCCATCGCCTCCTCTCCTGGAGAGCCTACAGCCTAGGCAGGAGGTGGTTAAGGCTTCTGGCTGCTCTGCAGTGGGGCCATCTGTGTTTGATCAGTCCTGGCAGAAAGGAGGGGGCGGGGGCCGTGAAGGCCTGAAAGCATTCCAGAGGAGTGAGAGAGACCCAGAGATCCAGAAGGAGAAGGCCCGCCCCCACCCCGCCTCCCAGGCTCACCCGCAGGCTCCAGGGGCAGAGGCGCCTGCACACGGCCGCCTGTGCACTCCTGCCCTGGCCCCACTCTCCCGCTGCCATGGGACCCTGCGCTCCTGTCCTCCTCCTCCTGCTCCTTCTGTCGTGGTCCGGACCCCTTGGAGGACAGCAGCAGCACCTGGTGGAGTACATGGAACGCCGGCTAGTCGCCCTAGAGGTGAGTGACCCCTCTCCTAGCCCAGCCTGGCAGGGCGGCACATTTTTTTGTTGGTGCACCCCATGTCTCAGGCATCGAGGGATGACAAGACAGGGCTCTGTCAGAACCTACAGAAAACTCCATCTTTTAATAAGATTCTCAAAACTTAAGCCCTCTTCCCCACATACACAGAACGATTCAGACCTTTGCGTCTTACCCCTGGGATTCGATAAAATAGAGGGAAGAGTGCAAACGGGAGCTGGGACTGTGGGGACGCAGCTCAGGACGAGATGGTGCTTCTGCTCAAGTTGGAAGCTCCCAGAGAACTAACTCTCTGCCTGTTTCCCACGTTGAAGTCTGGAGCCTCTTAATCCCAGGAGAATTGTGCTGTGGAGCAGAGAGCCCTCCCCACTGTCCATTTAGACGGCCCAGAGCAGTGGTTCTCAGCCTTCTGGCCCTTTCAATACAGTTCCTCATGTTGTGACCCAACCATAAAATTATTTTCGTTGCTACTTCATAACTGTCATGTTGCTACTGTTATGAATCGTCATGTAAATATCTGATATGCAGGATGGTCTTAGGCGACCCCTGTGAAAGGGTCGTTCGACCACCAAAGGGGTCGAGACCCACAGGTTGAGAACCGCTGGCCTAGAGGCTGGTGGCTCAGGGGCCCTGCTGGCAGAGAAGGCAGGCCAGAGGACGTGCTGCGGTGGCAGGGGCCTAGGTGAGCCTGAGCCAGGCTTTCTGCACATTTAGCGTCTCTGAACATCCGGTTTCCTTTCTGTGGAGGTTGCAGGGGATGTTGCTGCCCGGCTGAGTGTGTGCTCTTCCCCATTCCTGACTCCCTGGTTGGGCCTCTCGCTGCCTGGGAGTCGGAACCCTGCATCCTTTCCTCCTTCCCCCATCCCCTTCCCCCCGCCTCCCCCCATCCCTTCAGGAACGGCTGGCCCAGTGCCAGGACCAGAGCAGCCGGCATGCTGCTGAGCTGCGGGACTTCAAGAACAAGATGCTGCCGCTGCTGGAGGTGGCGGAGAAGGAGCGGGAGGCCCTCCGGACGGAGGCGGACACCATCGCGGGGAGAGTGGACCGTCTGGAGCGGGAGGTGGACTATCTGGAGACCCAGAACCCAGCTCTGCCCTGTGAAGAGGTGAACGAGAAGGTGCCCGGAGGCTCTGGGACCAAAGGCAAGGGCAGGAGAAATGAGAAGTACGACATGGTGACAGGTGAGCGATCTGGAGGCAGACCCCTGGCTCCGAGAACCTGTGTCCTGGTCCTCGGCCCATCTGGAGGAATCCAAGCCTGCTTGGGGGAATCCTGAGCTGTCTGCCACGGTCCCCTCTTCCCTCCTTGCCCTCATCCACTTCGGCTGTATACAGTGGGGCCTTGACTTACGAGTTTAATTCGTACCGTGATGGAGCTCGTAACTCAAATTACTCGTATGTCAAATCAAAAGTGAACAAGTGAGACACGTGATGCTGGGCTGATGTTGTGGCGTTCACTGTGATGTTCGCTGCGCCAACTAGCGGTGGGGTATCTGAAGCTGGCTCGTAACCCGAATTTTAGCTCGCAACTCAAAGCAAAAAGTCGGCCGAGAGACGGCTTGTATCTCGAAAAACTCGTTAGTCGGGACATTCCTAAGTCAAAGCCCCACTATATTCTGGAATCTGTTTTAGGGCAACTCGGTAATGACGGGCCCATCAAGGAGGGTTTCTGGGGACCCTTTTCCCATAGCAGTGGAGGCATCCACTGGGCAATTGCCCACTGTTCTCCAGTGGCCCACCCTGGGAGCAGGCGCTTCCTGCGTTGGGCATCTAACTCTTGCCTGTATTTCCTGTGCTTTCCTCCTTCCCCACAGACTGCGGCTACACCATCTCACAAGTGAGATCCATGAAGATCCTGAAGCGTTTTGGGGGCTCAGCTGGGCTCTGGACCAAGGACCCGCTGGGACCCACAGAGAAGATCTATGTGTTGGACGGGACACAGAATGACACGGCCTTTGTCTTCCCGAGGCTGCGTGACTTCACCCTGGCCATGGCTGCCCGGAAAGCTTCTCGCGTCCGGGTCCCCTTCCCCTGGGTGGGCACAGGTCAGCTGGTATACGGTGGCTTTCTTTATTATGCCCGGAGGCCACCTGGAGGACCTGGAGGGGGTGGGGAGTTGGAGGACACTTTGCAGCTCATCAAATTCCACCTGGCAAACCGCACGGTGGTGGACAGTTCCGTGTTCCCAGCAGAGGGTCTGATCCCTCCCTATGGGCTGACGTCAGACACGTACATCGACCTGGCGGCCGACGAGGAGGGCCTGTGGGCTGTCTACGCCACCCGCGAGGACGACAGGCACTTGTGTTTGGCCAAGTTAGACCCACAGACGCTGGACACGGAGCAGCAGTGGGACACACCGTGCCCCAGAGAGAACGCCGAGGCTGCCTTTGTCATCTGTGGGACCCTGTACGTCGTCTATAACACCCGCCCTGCCAGTCGGGCCCGCATCCAGTGCTCCTTCGATGCCAGCGGCACCCTGACCCCTGATAGGGCAGCGCTCCCTTACTTCCCCCGCCGATACGGTGCCCACGCCAGCCTCCGCTATAATCCCCGAGAGCGCCAGCTCTATGCCTGGGATGATGGCTACCAGCTGGTCTATAAGCTGGAGATGAGGAAGAAGGAGGAGGAAGTTTGAGGAGCTGGCCTCCTGTGAGGAATCGCTCTCACCTCCATACATTTATAGCCCCACTACGTTTCCTGCCCCTCATTCTCTGAACGTGGGCAAGTTGTAGTTCAAGTCTCATCGGAAGCCAAGTTCCGATGGCCGCTCCATTTCCTAGGGGACTCTGGATCTTGTGTACCCCTTTTAGAGCTAAAAGAGAGAAAACCCAAAGGGTTCACTCCTTTCTCCTGGCCCATGTCCACAAGTTTCAGGCCCAAGATGACCCAGAGCTCTGGCCCTCGGATGGAGGCCACCCCAGTGAGAGGCAACAGAGTATGTGTTGCCTCCGTGTGAGTTGGAGAGAGGACTTTCAACGCGGCCCTCTCTCCCATCAATGCCCTCAAGAACGGGACTCTCTCCACCTCATTTTGTACTGACGCGTTTTGCATTAAAGGGAAAATCCACCGCTCCTGGCCTGCGTCTGTTTGGGGAGGCCCTCAGATCATATTTCACCCCATGACCCTCTCTTTTCCCCTCCACCCCAGCCCCGCTCCATAAGCCACACTGGGGACTTGGCTGGGTTCCCTGGCTGAGGGAGAGGCACTTCTCTGGTTACAGATTTCACTGTGAGGCGCCGGGGAGCAGCAGAGCCCGCCACTTCAGGAGGCTGGCAAAAGCCCTCCACACCCACCTCGTCCTCCTCAGCCCTCCCGGAGCCACCCGTGGCTCCCGCCTCTGGCCAGGAGACTGCCCAGGGGCCGAGCTTCCGATTCCAGCTCTCAGAGGTGTTGAACCAGAAAGTGGATTGATTGTAGCTGCATGGCAGGCTCATGTGTGTGGAAGCCAGCGCCCTGAACGCATGTGTTTTCAGTAAGAACTTGAAGTCCTACCTCCGGAGTGGACTCGGCCGCACTCCCGGCTCCAGCGGCGGGCTGGCCCCCAGGGTTGCACAATCGGACTTGGTCTGAGCCTCCCTGATTTTCCTGCTGCCACAGCGTCTGCGGTTTGGGTGGAGGGGCAGTGACCATGTCTCGGATGTGAGGCCTCCAGTTTCCCAACACACTCCCTCTCTCCACCCTCATCCCCCCACCTACCCGCCCTGGGCCTGCCCTGGGCCGGGAACCTGGTGGAAGTCTGCCCAGGAGTCCTGGAAACTTAACCCTTTCTGGATGGCACCCCTGGCCTCTTGTTTGCAATGGCCGGAGACCATCTGGGGAAGAGAGGGGACAGGACCCCGGGTTTGGGACCCCAGTCCCTGGGAATCTGCTGAGCTCTGGACCAGGCCCGCCCCGGCTTCCTCCTGGCGCCCTGGACAGCACTGAGCAAGGCCAGACCCCCTGCTGTTATGGGGACGTGGGAGTCCTCGTGGTGACTTACCCCAAAGGGAGAGGGAAAAGGAGCCTGGTCTCCCCACAGCGACCAGTTCCACCCCCGCCCCCCCCCCCCCCACGGTGGGTCAGCCAGGGCCCCACGAGCCTCCTGTGCCTTCTCCCCGCAGGCTGAGCCGCCCCCCACGCAGGTGGATGAGGAAGGGGAAGAAAGGCAGCAGGGGCCGGAGGGGGCTCACCTGTCCACTTTTCTCCTAATGGGGGGCTGGCAATGGTCCTCACCCCTATCAGCCCTCGGAGGGGTCTGCCCGCAGAGCGTCGGGCCCCAGCGCAGGTGCAGGCGCAGGCCGGAGGGGTGTGAGGCGGGAGAGGGAGGGGGGTTCTCGGTGCAGCCTCCGGGGGCCCGGGGCCCGGGCCAGAGCGGGGTGGGTGGGTGGGTGGGTGTGTGTGTGTGTGTGTGTGTGTGTGTGTGGCCACGCCCACTGCGGCTGAGTGCGCGCGCGTGCTGGCTCTGCGCGTGCACGTGTGCGCATGCGCGTGCGCACCTGGCGGGAGTCCTCTCCCGCCTCCCGCCTGCCGTGCGGGGCTGGAAGCTGCTAGAAGGTGGGTTGTCCTCATGCAGCACCGAACATCGGGAATGGGTTTTCGGTGACGGGACCCGAGGAGAGGACGGTCCGACTCGGCGCCGGTGACGCCATGTGAGTATAAAACCGGGCTGTCCTCCCCCCGCCCCCCTCATGGCGTCGTTCTTTGCCCGATTCCTCCAGGACAAGAGTTGTTGTTATTTTCTGGCCTTAACATTTCTTCGGGGAAGTTCCCTCCGACTTTTCTGAAAGGGCAGACATGTCTGGGGCCTTGTCATTTACTTCTTTCCGCCTTTTCCCCTCCTTTTTGGCTCCCGTACAAAAGCTGGTGCTGTTGCGGGGCTTTGGGGAGGCGGGTGGGACGGTGCGGGCGGATCGGGGGACTGTCCAGGTCCGTTCAATTAGACGGCCCGCCGCTCGGATCCGGGGACTGTCCAGGTCCGTTCGATTAGACGGCCCGCCGCTCGGATCCGGGGACTGTCCAGGTCCGTTCAATTAGACGGCCCGCCGCTCGGATCCGGGGACTGTCCAGGTCCGTTCAATTAGACGGCCCGCTGCTCGGATCCGGGGACTGTCTGGTCCGTTCAATTAGACGGCCCGCCGCTCGGATCCGGGGACTGTCTGGTCCGTTCAATTAGACGGCCCGCCGCTCGGATCCGGGGACTGTCCAGGTCCGTTCAATTAGACAGCCCGCGGCTAGGATCCGGGGACTGTCTGGTCCGTTCAATTAGACGGCCCGCTGCTCGGATCCGGGGACTGTCTGGTCCGTTCAATTAGACGGCCCGCCGCTCGGATCCGGGGACTGTCTGGTCCGTTCAATTAGACGGCCCGCCGCTCGGATCCGGGGACTGTCCAGGTCCGTTCAATTAGACGGCCCGCCGCTCGGATCCAGGGACTGTCCAGGTCCGTTCAATTAGACAGCCCGCGGCTAGGATCCGGGGACTGTCTGGTCCGTTCAATTAGACGGCCCGCCGCTCGGATCCGGGGACTGTCCAGGTCCGTTCAATTAGACAGCCCGCGGCTAG
The DNA here is from genome assembly GCF_028538775.1 of Myotis yumanensis. NCBI lineage: Eukaryota > Metazoa > Chordata > Mammalia > Chiroptera > Vespertilionidae > Myotis > Myotis yumanensis. The sequence continues at coordinate 8,047,316 of NW_027223768.1, forward strand.
GATCCGGGGACTGTCTGGTCCGTTCAATTAGACGGCCCGCCGCTCGGATCGGATCCGGGGACTGTCCAGGTCCGTTCAATTAGACAGCCCGCGGCTCGGATCCGGGGACTGTCTGGTCCGTTCAATTAGATGGCCCGCCGCTCGGATCGGATCCGGGGACTGTCCAGGTCCGTTCAATTAGACAGCCCTCGGCTCGGATCCGGGGACTGTCCAGGTCCATTCAATTAGACGGCCCGCCGCTCGGATCCGGGGACTGTCCAGGTCCATTCAGTTAGACGGCCCGCTGCTCGGATCCGGGGACTGTCCAGGTCCATTCAGTTAGACGGCCCGCCGCTCGGGGCGGCCTGGGTGCTGCATCCGTCACCCGCCTTCTCGGACCCTGCACCGCCCGGCTGAGCAGAAGCGAGTCCTGCGCCAGGAGGAGGAGTGCGGTTGCAGGAAGCCTGGCCTCTGGGTTGGGTTGAACAAAAGGCACCGCGACCCTGATGGGGGAGCAGGGCCAAAACCCAAAGAGAAGACAGCCCCACACCCGCCCCCGAGGCCTGGCCCCAGGACGGTCAGGGCAGGGACGGGCTGTGGGAGCGGCGGGAGGCAGGAGGAACAGCCTCCCCGGATCCGGTCCAGATGCTGCCTCTCCGTCACCAGGCAGGGCTCAGGGGGCTCCCTACCCCGACTCTGGCCCCAGAGTGTCCTGTCCCCACTCAGTGTTCCGTCCCTGCTCGCCTCGTTCTTCTCAGGCCCCCTCCCCTGGCGCTGGCCTTGCTGTCTCCCTGCCAGAGCAGCCACAGTGCCCATCTTGTTGTCATCACGGACCCGAGCCAGTGTGTGTGACCCCTGCACGGTGGGGAGGGAGGGGCAGGGATGTAGGGGATGGAGTTGTTGACTCAGCTGTCAGGGCTTCTCTGGGACGGGCGCTGAGCCAAACGGAGCCCTTTCCCTCTCCCTCCTCCTCCTCCTCCTCCTCCTCCTCCTCCTCCTCCTCCTCCTCCCGGGTTTCTGGATGCTTTCTCAATCCCTCTCCTTACACAGCTGCGCCTTCCCGGGGCTCCTGGGAGCACCCCTCCTCTCCTGCCCTTTTCTCTACCCGGTGTAGGTCAGGGCATGCTCAGTGTGAGAGCTGGTAGACTCTCCTGGTGTCTCCCAGCCTTCAGGACAGTTCCCTTAAAAAAATTATTTTTATTGATTTTAGGGAGAGGAAGGGAGAGGGATAGAGAGAAACATCAACAAGAGACATCGATTGGCTGCCTCCTGCACATGTCACACTGGGGATTGAGCCCACAATCGAGGCCTGTGCCCTGACCAGGAATCAAACCATGACCTCCTGGTTCACAGGGCAGTGCTCAACCACTGAGCCACACTGGCCGGGCAGGGTCGTTCTCTTTAGGGCCTGTGTGCAGGCTCTCCGTGGCCGTCTCTGGCCCGGGAGGGCCTTTCTGGCCCCTCCGCCCTCAGCCCCCAGCAGCAGCCGCAGCCTCTCCTGCCCCTCTGCCACCCGGCACCAGGGCTGAAGCTCGGCTCTGCCTGCTCCTTTTCAGCTCCCGCTCTCACCATGCGGAGCTTAAAAGATTAAATCTTTATTTATGGATTTAATAACTCCGCAGAAGGATTAGACATGTGAAAGCCAGTGTATGAAAGGGCAGAGTGAGAGAGTAGAAACGACGCCCTCTCAGCCGGGCCCCTCCGGAGCCCGGGCTCTGACAGCACTCGCTGGCCCTGCGATCCTGGGCAGATCAATTCCCTGAGCTTCGGAGAGAATGACCTTCCCCAGAGACCTGTGAGGTCCGAGCCGTCCCCAGGCCACGGCTCTCAATGCCTTCCATCGGACACTCTGCCGGTGGCCATGTCTGGTGTTAGAGACCCTCTGCCCGGATCCAGTGGCTCTTCGGCCACCTTTTCTCTCCATTTGCACATTGTCCGTGGGAAAACACGCGCCTGTTCCCCACGTAGGTCTCTCCATGAGCAGTGACAGCCGTCAGATGTGGACGCACCTGCCCCTTCTCAGTGCCTGAACCAACTCCACCAGCAGAGAGTGTGTGTGTGTGTGTGTGTGTGTGTGTGTGTATTGGGGTTTTGGCTTTTTTTTCTTTCTTTCTTTTTTAACATAGTGCTCCCAAGCTGCCTTTTTCCTCAAGCACATTTCCTCTGAAGATATTTTAGTTGTTCAGCGTGTGCCCTCGTAGCCCTCTCTGTTGACTTTTTGGACTTATTCGCTGTTGATTCTGACAGATCCTTCAAGGCCGTTTTGGTTGCATTTGGTCTTAGAGATATTTATTACCGTCCGATTGCACAAGGTTTTCGTTCTGTGGCTGGTGGACGTCGTGTTCCAGACCCGTAAATCCGCCCAGTCAAGCGCCCGAGCTGTTCTCCATCCATTCTGATTGCCCGTTGGAGGGAGGAAGACAATGCGGAAAGGGCCCAGGGGTGGGAGTAAGAAGACCTCCCTGTTTCGGTGGCTGAGAGTCCTGGCCCTGCTTCCCATGAGCTGTGTGACCTTGAGCCAGATGCCAACCCCTCCGAGCCTCAGTTGGCTCCTTTGCAAAACAGAGTTATGTTACCTGGGCTACCACTCACAGGACTGTCGAGGTTCAAGCCCTAATGCCTAAAGCTCTTGGTGTCCTCCGGCAAGGAATCTCGGGAGTCATTTCTTTCACTGAAGAAACGGAAGTCCAGAGAACCTTTGAGGGAAGGACCATGCCTTCTGTCTTCCATCCCCAGACAGGGTCTCGTGCGCACTGGGTGTCCGATAGATACCTTGCCAATGAGTCGAGTGACCAGCTCGTAGTGACATACCTATGACTTAACCTCTCTTGATGCCTCAGAATTATCAACATCGATTATTACACTTGCTGCTCTGCGATGATGCCTGCAGGGCCCGAGATACTGTGTAGAGCGTGGCCATTATGCTTGTCTACTCACTGTTTCTTCTCTCCTCTCTCACTGCCCACTGTCCGTCCTCCCTGGAGCCAGGGGCTCCACTCCGAGACACCTTCCTCGCTGTTCCTAATCAACTGTCCACTCTGGGCTGGGGCAGCACCAGAGTGACAGGCTTGGAAAGATTTCAAGTTGACACACATGCCCGGTGCCTTTATTGAGTGTGGCAGAGTATTCCACAGGCCAGAGGCATGGCCTTAACATCATCTGGTCTGGCCCCTCACATCATGCAGGGGGTTTCTCTCTCACGGTGCCCTGTCCAGCCACTTGTGAAGCAGGTGTTTTTGATGCTGGTAGTGGCCGAGGACACCATAGTTCCTACCCCCTGGACTCTCTCTACCCATGACCTGGATTCTTTAGCATTTCCTCTCCCAGCCCAGGGGACGTCAACACACATAGATGTGATGTTCTCCTCTCATTCCTGATAGTGACCTAGCAAAGTCCCTCCTCTTCCTCTCTCGGTCCTTTCCAGTCCTCCTTAGTCCTGATGGAGGTGAAATACAGGGTGGGGCCAACGTAGGTTTACAGTTGTAATACAAATAAATGATACAATAATTAATAAGCAATAATACAAGAATAAACTCTGTGTTTCGCGTACTCACAGCAGTAAACCTACGTTGGCTCCACCCTGTAAGAGTGTTGAGCTGCCTCACTGGCTCTCATTAAACACCCACAGAACATACATCACAATTTATGGCTGGTCATTTGTCTGCAATGTATAGGCTTTCAAATGAATGCTGAAGTTTGGTTTAAATGAGATTACTCCTATCTCAATTTAAAATCCAGGGATGCAACTAGCATTTCCCTTGTCTCCCCTTACCTACTTAATTAATGAGCGAGTGCTTCTAGTTACAGCTTTAAAGCTTCCCTTCGCTACTTACACAATATATGACAGTCAAACTACGGAGGTGGGCAAAAGTAGGCCTGCAGTTGTTCATATGGAAAGTAATACAATAATTAATAAATAAGAATACAGGAATAAACTCTGTTTTGCATACTCACCACTGTAGGCCTACTTTTGCCCACCCCTGTAAAAAGCCAAAAAGCAGTGTTTGGGCTGCAAAGTCACAACACCATGACAGTGTAGAGCCAGGCCCACTGCCTACCTAGTTCATGGGGCAGTAAGTAAATGAGGGAGTGAGCCAGGGGTCTGAGCCAGGGAAGGCCACTGAAAGACGGCAAAGTCTGAATGAAGCCCATGGGGGAGGCAGCGTCTGTGGGAACACTTTAATGTCCAAGCCAACTGGGACAGGCCAGTTAATTAATTAAAAATCTATTGCATATTGATGAAATATTGACTATGGCCGTTCAGCTACGGCTGAGAGTGGGGAAGCTCACTTTGGGGGCAGGCATGGAGTTTGGGACAAACACTGTGCAGTGTCACGTGGCCGTACATTTTTTCTTCAAAGTGAAAATCCAGCTGGAGATGATAGGGGTGTTGGGCGGAGGGGTAGAACTGGGCCCCTGCCCTACCCTGCTCCTGCCCTGGCCTCAGGGGGAGTCTCCTGCAGACGTGTAAGCAGTGGTTCTCAACCTTCTGGCCCTTTAAATACAGTTCCTCATGTTGTGACCCAACCATAAAATTATTTTCGTTGCTACTTCATAACTGTCATGTTGCTACTGTTATGAATCGTCATGTAACTATCTGATATGCAGGATGGTCTTAGTCGATCCCTGTGAAAAGGTTGTTCGACCGCCAAAGGGGTTGCGATCCACAGGTTGAGAACCGCTGGTTTAGAGCATGGACTTGAGTGCATTTCTCCCTAAGCAGCTCTGCCTCCATTTCTCACAAGCTCGGGCTCAGGCAGGTGTCTGGCTGTGGCTCGACTCTGGTTTGTTTGCATTTCTGTGGCAGGCAGCTGCTGTGACTGGTTGCAGAGGAAGAGATTTGCACATAATTTAATCCCACGGTTAGTTAATGAGTTTGCTTCCCCTCTGTCAAGGGGAGCAACAGGCTCCCTCAGCCTCGCCTTCGCTTGGTCATTAGCAGCGATGTTGCTCTGCGTGCCTTGTTAGATCCACGTGATCACAACTCTGGTGATTTACTGCGGCTCCTCATATTAGAAACGTCCGCGTGAGACATGTGGAATGAATAACGCTCTGGGGTGAATTTGTTAGTGAATTTCCTCTCTGCTCCCCAAAAGATGTGACTGGCAAAAAAAGGGGGGATCTTGGACCAGAGAAAGACCATGGTACTCCATAAGTCAGGGTTCTTGATGATTCTGGAGAGAAAAATAATCAGAACTTGCTTTAAAAATAACTCATGTTCTGTTCCCCGTAGGGCTGTCATTAATTTCAGGGGAGAAGATGGCTTGGCATTTTTCTGATATGCTGAAAATAGAATAAGTAAGCATTCATCTTTTTTTTTTTTTAAATAAAAGGAGGTGATGACCCGGGTTTAAATAATCTTGGCTGGCTTCTGATTTGCATATATATGATAAAGGATGCTGCTGCTCCAGAGGGTGACTGCTGGGAAGCTGGGCTCGCAAAGAATGAGAATTTGTTTAGCAACAGGTGAGGAGGCAGTGGGACCTCCGGTCAACTCCCCCGGGCATGGTGCTGATCTGCGGACCCTCACCTGGTGGGCCAGTGTCTAGGCCAGTGACCAGGCCACCTTCCTGGGCATTCGCTCGGGGGCCCCACACTGAGAAGGCCCTACGCCTGGTTTAATGCTCTGCTCTTGTCTTAATTCTTAATTTTTGCAAAGGCCCCTCCCCCCGTTTGTATTTGGCTCTAGGTCCGGCCGATTATGTAGCCTGCCTGCCAACGGCTCTTTCGTTGGTCAGTGAATGGTGTTCTTTTCCCCTTGTAACTCTGGCTTTTCTCAGGGAGCAGAGTGTAAGAAGTTTGCTCTATGAGTATGTGTATTGGCTAGAATGATGTGCCTGTCTTTTAGAAAGATGGACCACGTATTTCTTTGTATGCCCTGTTTAAAAAGTAATACATGTTAACTGTGGAAAATTTGAAAAGTACAAAGAAGAAGAAAATCATCCATATACTCACCACACAACAACCTATCTTTCCAGTCCTTTTTTGCGTGCATATTTTGTTTTGCTCTGTCTTTACATCATTGGAAATATGCTGAAATCATGTTTTGAAAAATGCTTTTTAAAATTCCCAAGACAGCATGAGTGTTTTTTCCCCGTATGTTTTTTTCAAGAGTTTATACTATTTCACTGGACAAGAACACCGTCATTTACTCAATCTCTTGTTGCTGGGTCATTTATGTTTATTACAAATAACACTCCAAAGAGAACACTTACAGATATAAAACAAAACAAACATTACCTTCTGGGGTTAGCTTTCTGAAAGTCAGACACGGTAAGATCTTTGTCATACATCGCCACATCACTCTCGGAAAACTGGCCCAGTTTACAGCGGGAAGGGAGGAAGGAGGCGGGGAAGGAGAGGTAGAAGAAAGAGACAGGAGAGGAGGGAGCCCTGCCTGGGTCCTGGGGCTCTGTGGGTCATCAGGGGATTGTCTTTTAAGTTCTGGTTGAGGCGCAGTGATTTAGAGCCTTTCCTGGGGGTGGCTGGTCCCGGGTTTCTGCCTCCACCAGCGCTGTCACAGGTGACCTGACAGCTGGGGAAGGGGCGCCCCGAGGAGCTGTTTCACCCCCAGTTGCTGTAGGTCAAGGGCACCTTATGTCCCTGCAGAGTTGCCACTGGGACCATTTTAGGGTGCTAGGCTTGGCATAACGCCTGGACTCTTTTCAGGGTCTGGGGAGGGGGGGAGGGCAGAAAAAGAACCCGCCAGGCTTGGTGGTCTCTAGTAAGGGTCTCTAGTGGGAAAACAGCTTCAGAGGGGCAGCTGCCCTGGGCAGATTCATGCCCATGTTGGTGATGTTGGCATCGCAGAATGAGTTTGCCAGCTGCTGTCGGATCACTTAGACTCGCATTTAGGTTTCTGGGAGGGAGAATGGTGAGTGGCTGGTCTGTTTACTACTGAGGCCTCAGGATGTGGGAGGAGCTGCCTATGCTGATGGGGAGGGAGCCTTGGAAATCTCTTTGAAATGCAAGTTGGGAAATCTAGAGGGTTCCCCTCTGGGTGGGCCCAGAAACAGGCTAATGCAAGGGAGGAGGAGGGGGAGGGGAGGAGTGTGTTTTGGACATTGTGGGGTTGAGAAGTGGCATTTATGGACCAGCTGTGCAGCAGACCCCAAAGGCCCCTCACTCAGCCCCTGCAGGGTCTGGGGCCTGGAAGGAGGGAGAACAGGGAAGGATGGAGAGAGGGAAGGAGGCGGGGAGGAAAAGAGGGGGAGCCAGGGAAGGAAGGGGACTGGGGACCCTCTTACTTTAGTTGGTGAGGTTCTGCTCCGCTTGCCTTGGCGATTTTCCCAGCTGCTGGAGACACAAAATTCCTCAGTTACTTTGTTTTCTCTGTACTTCCTTCCGCCCCTGCCCACAGTCCCTCTCCCCTCTGTCCTGTCCAGGGCTCTGGTGGGAGGTTGCTCACACCCACAGGCTGGACCGGCTCCAGGCTAGCGTGGCCAGGGACACGCTGGTCTCCTGGCTTCTCCTCCCTAATCCCACCCCCATGGGGAGAACAAAAGGCCGGTCTCTGCAGACCACCAGGAAGAACGTCCTCTGGAAGGAAACCTCACCGCCAGCCATGGCCATGGCCTCCCGCCTTCCTCTGCCTTTGTTTCTGCCAGAGCCAACTGAGTAAACAGAGGTCCCCAGATGGGGGTCTGTGGACACAGCCTCTGCAGGTTCTCCAAGAATTGCCTGAATTTTGACTTGTCTCTTTGATGAGAAGCTTTACAAAAGTGTTCGCACCATTTACAAAGCAAAACGCCATTTAAGTCCAAGTCTTTGCATGTGTGTCCTCGGCGATTCTCTGAACATTTTTCTCTTTTCAAAGGGACGGACGGAACTTTACAGAGAAATTCTCTGCAGTGCCTCTAATGATAACAGCCCCCCCCCCCCCCCATTGAGCCCTTCATCAGTGGCAAATCCTGCCCATAGCCCATTCACCTCCTTCCATAGGGCTAGGAAATAGGCATCACCATTGCCACCCCCATTTTTCAGAAAGAGAGAGAGAGAGAGAGAGAGAGAGAGAGAGAGAAGCTTAAAGGTAAATGGCTGGCCAAGGCCACACAGGTCAGGAAGTCGAGATGAAACTGCCAGTCCCATCCCAAAGCCCATCCTCTTAATTTTACTAGACTGTCCCTGTGAGAGGCTCTGGGTGGTGTGGGGATAAGGGTGGAGTGTGGTTATCAAAATTCATTCCACGATTCCTGGCCAGTTATTTTATAGCCAGGAAGGGATATAACCCATGTCCACACATAGCCAATAAAGGAGGCACTGTGAGAACTGCTAAAAATCAATCTCAGGGGAGCAGGGCAGGGTCTGGGAGTCCTGAACACTGGACTGGAGGAGGTGGAAAAGCAGGTGTGGAAGAGAGAGGGAGGCTTGATGGACAGGAAGCTTTTGAGCTGAACTCTGAGGGTCCATAGAAGTTGAAAAGAGGGGATGAATTATTTTTCTGCTCCTGGGCGAGGCGGAGGAGTGTGGCTTTAAAGTGGGAATGTCCTAAATGCCAAGGCCGTCTACATCCAGGGCAGGTATTACACACAGCAGGCTCTCCTTCCCGCCAAGCATGTGTCCTGGCGAGGCCTCAGAACTTTCACAGGTGACAGCCCATCCTGAGCTCAGCCTAATAAAGAATGTGGATCTGCCCTTAATTGGTAGCAGGGAGGAGCTGAACTCCATGTACTTGTCAGGCAGCATAACTTGAGCGCCTACATCTCATCATTTATCAAATGCTCAGTTGCAAAAGAAAATAGCATTAATGGAGGCAAAAGACAAATGTTCCCGCCATTCCTCTAGAATAGATTGCCTGAGTCTTATCCATAGATAAGTCAGACCTTCGGAGATCTTCAGAGAAGATCTCCTGAAGACAGGATTGTGGCCTCTGGTTGGCTAGCATTATTGAACAGGGCTTTCCTGCTACCCGCTGGCCTGACGATGTACTTATAAGAATGGTAAGGATGAGGGTCATGTTATGAGGCAAGTTTCTACTTTTTGAATATTTGTATGGCATCCTCCAAGATGGCCTCACAGATCCTTGTCTCCTGGTAACTCGTGTCCTTGTGTAGTCACCTCCCACACTGTATAGGGCTGACCTGAGTAACCAATTGGATATACCAGAAATGAGGGAGTGTGACTGACCACTCTGGGGAAAGTTAGCCGCCATGTTGTGAGGACACTCAAGCAGCTACCTTGGTGTCCTACAAGAAACCTGGAACATCATCCCTGACCATCTCTCACTCCTTCTGTAGCCCACCAATCAATACTTACAACTGATATTTGTGATTATTTGAAGCACACTGTTTATAAGGTATCTATTACTTCGAATAATACATCTCCAACACATGTTGTTACCACTATTCTCTTTTTAGAGATGAGAACATTGAGGCTCAGAGAGGGTAAATAACCTTCCCAAGACCACACAGTAAACAAGCAGCACAGTTGGAAATCAGATCCAGATCTTCTGATCACAGGTGCTGTGCCTTACCCACTACACCCGATCAAGGACAGAAGTCCAGTTTTTCTCTAGAATTTCAGGTTGATGCCTGGGACTCTGCATGAAGATGATCCTATAAAAGGAAATTGCTCAGGTCTGTCCAATGAGTCTCCTAACTGGAGCAACAGTGTCATCCATCATTTAGCAACTGTGCCCAGAGCCCCTGCTGGGTGTGCAGCCAGCTCTGTGTAAGTGAGAAACTTGCAGGCCTCCTGTCCTCAGGGTGACATAACCATCTCCCTGTGAGTCACACATGACTAATTAAATGCATGCTCTCCTGGGCTCCCCGGTTCATTCTTTCCCAACCAGGCATGGATGCGGGTGAGAGTGGAGTTGTTGCAGGATGGAAAGAAAGCAGGAAAAGCAAAAGAGAGGGCTTTAAGGAATGGAAGGGGAGAAAGGGAGGGAGGGAGGGAAGGAAGGAAAGCTTATCTATTATTTTTCAAAGAAAACTAGTGAACTTTCTAAGTCTCCAACAGATTTACATTTGCTAGCATTTTCCAAAGTGCTCTCAGGTGTCCTCATCAATACTTTGTGTTTTAAGTAAAATATTATTATCCAACTTTACAAATGAGGAAGCTGAGATTCTTGGAGATTAGGGATCATTTAACCTTGGAGACAGAAGAACTGGAAAGACCTTGAGTTTTGATGCCCTGAGACCTGGATTCAAATCCGACCACCTCTGAACTAGCAACATGGTCTTTGTCAACTTCCTCAGCATCTCTGAACTTTGGTTTCCTCTTCTGGAAAACTGAGGATGACAACAGCACCAATCCCATAGGGTTATTCTGAGGATTAAATATAATATTGCTTGGCACAGAGAAAGATCTTAGTAGGTGCTGGCTTTCTTGTTTCTGTATTATGGTCATTACTATCACTGCTATTACGAAAGTATTAGGCAGTACTATTACTTATAATCCTATATAATAAAAGGCCAAGGACCATAACATAAGCATAACGACTGGAACGACCACTCAACCAGTCGCCATGAGGTGCATTGACCACCTCTCGGTCCCTCCCCCTCACCCCACGAGTGGCAGCAGACAGGGCGGCAGGTGGGGCGGTGGGTGGGGTGGCGATCGAGGAGCAGTGGCAAGCAGCGGCGAGCTACTCCTGCACGATTTCGTGCACTGGGCCTCTAGTAGTGTACACTCAGCCCTGGCCTGTGTGGCTCAGTTGGTTGAGTGTCGTCCTGTGTACTGGCACCAGTTTGATTGCCAGTCAGGGCACATGGCATGTTGCGTGTTCAGTCCCTGGTTTGGGTGCATACAGGAGGCAACCAAGCAATGTTTCTCTCTCTATCTCTCTCTCTCTCTCTATCTCTCTTTCTCTTTCTCTCTTTCTCTCTCCCTCTCTCCCTCTCCTCCCTTCTTCCCTCTCTAAAAATCAATTACAAAGTATTAAAAAATTATAGTATACATCCAGCAAGTGTTACTTTCCCCTCGTTGACCCCATGTTCCCACTTCACTCAGGTATCATAACTAGTGATTGTTGGAGGCAAGTTGGCCGTGGCTTGCTTTTTAAATCCTCACCCGAGGATATTTTTCCATTGATTTTTAGAGAGAGTGGAAGAGAGAAGGAAAGACAGAGAGAAATATCGATGTAAGAGAAACACATTGATTGGTTGCCTCCTGCTCATGCCCCGACCAGGGCCCAGGCCGGGGAGAACCCTGCAACGGAGTTATATGCCCTTGACCAGAATTGAACCCGGGACCCTTCAGTCCACAGGCCAACACTCTACTCATTGAGCCAAACCGGTTAGGGCTTGGCTGTGGCTTTTGACGTTAGTACCAGTGCTCATCCATAGTACCTTGCTGCCCACCTCTCTAGTACCTTAAAAATGCAACTAGACCATACAATCCACCTCCACAACCCTAATATTCTTTCCATTTCACAAAGGATATCCAGATACCTTAAGATCAATTCTTCAGAACATCCAATTATCCTCTGCTGTTTGGCGAAGGACCCGCGTGCCATCTGTATGCAGCCCAGTATCCCAGGATGTGGTGTTTCCTGTAATTATCTTTAAGTTTGAGAAGACGATGCATTCTGTACAAGCAATAAACTAAGAAGCTGAAAATAATGGGCAGAGTTTAATGCTGAAATTAATCTTAAAGCAAAGTTAATCAACACAATCATCTTTGTGCTACATGGTGATTAGGTATAAATGGAAGCGATTTGTGTAAATGAGAATTGTCAGTAATATTTTTGCAATCAAACCAAGCACTCGCAGGGGCAGCAAAGGGAGAGCAGCAGTTCTGGGTGTAGGTGGATAATACAGTTACAGATCCCAGTGTCTCTAACTTGCTCAAGGAGAGGACCGGCCACGGAGTCCCTGAGACGCTTACCACAGTGCGTGGCAGTCCTAAGAGTTCAATACACCCGCTCCTCCTCTTCCCAGTCTATCTCTTCTTCGTTACCATCCCTCTTCTTCATCTGATTGTTATTATTATTTCTTAGCCTTAATTAAAATGGTCCCAGGTCCACTCCCTTAGTTCCCAGTGTTTGGGCGTGAACCATTATGAGCTAAGGGTTTGGAGACTCCTATTAAGACATTCAGAAAGAAGTTAAAAAAAAACACACCCACAAAACTACTCCAGGAAAAATAATTCTAGGAGTTTTAATAACAAATGATACTTTCTCAGAGAAGAAAAGCAATAAATAAAGAGCCAGATGACAGTCATTGTTTAACTCTACAATTGCTGGAGTTAAGGGAACAGAACAGCGATTGTGGCAGGTGAAGGAGTGGCTCTCTGTCCGTGAGGGTAATGGTGCGGTAGAGGCATTTCAGGGGATTGCTGTGCAGCCCTCAGTTACTCTGTGAGAACCCTCCCTGCCTCGTGCTCTTCAGGCATTGGGATGGTCCCAATATGTTAGTAAGTGTTCACGTGGCTGGGATAGGAATGAATCAGTCCTGGGGACCTGGAACCCGTGACTCAGCGCCAGTGAGGTCCTGTGTGTGGCTTGAACTGAGGGTTCAATGAAGGCTGCTGGGTAGGGGGGCGGGGGGTGGGGGGAGATAGAAGTACAGAGAGAAGCAGAGACGAGAGTCCATGTGATCCTGTGGGTTTTCCAGCTCCTGGTCTAGGTCTCTCCTGAGCCCCATATCCTCTCCCTGCTCGTGGGTTCTGTGAGATACTCTCACGTCCCTAGAATGCATTCTCCTATTGTGTGTAAGCTAGCTCAGGTGGGGTTTTGTTATCTGCAACCGTGACAGCCTTAACCCAAACACGTTGCTTAGTCAGATGGCTTTCCCACCACCTTTTACCAAAGGAAGAGGAATGTGGATCGTTCTGTTGAGAGATGATGTTGCTCAGAATAGACACTGATGCTTCCTTCTTGGGGGCTATTGCGAAGCTTCAATCTCTTTAAGTCACTTTCCTCCTCTCGGGTAAATGTGGGGACAGTGGGCAGGGACAGGACCCACACAGCTGTGCCGGAGACTCCGCGTCTTTGTCTCTAATAAAGAACTTGATTGTATGTGGTTGGCATTTAACAGAAAGAGGGTTGAGATGACCTGTTTATACTTAGAATCATGGAATTTCTAGAGTTCAAAGTGATAACTTAATCCAGCGCCTTCCTTGTGTGATTGGGAACACCACAGCCCAGAAAATGTGCTGTGATTCGGCAGAGGACACACATTTGGACAGCAGCCAAGCCAAGCCCAGGAAGCTCGTCTTCTCACTTCTTAGGTAATGTTTCCCCCACTCTATGTATTTCATCCTGCAGTGCCCTGCCTCACCTGTACCGTCCTGCAGAAACTGCAATGAAGACTTTTGTCCACATTCCCCCCCCCCCCCTCTCCTGACTGACCCTGCTGCTTCCCCCTGTGGCCCCCATGCTGTGCTCCCTCCTCTTGGGACCTGTGAGTGACAAGCTGTCTTTTCAATGGCAATCATCTCCGGATCTGTTGGCCTCACCATACCTGGAAAATAGTAAAACCTACACTTACAAAAGTGTAATATCCTCTCATGAGGAGTCCAGAACCATGAATGGGCTGGGGAAGGAACACCTTCCTTGAGCACAAGGGAGGAGAAAATCAGAACTAAACCTGAGTTCTGATGACAAAGGTCATGAAGGGACCTTGGCTGTTGGGCAGGCAATTCACCTTGTTGATCACAAGCCCTAAGAGAATACAAGAAAGAGGCAGGGTTAAAGTTGGGTTGATCAAATTACGGAAGGCCTTCTGGAGTGCATGAGCATCCATGAGATCTAGAGTCCTAGCTGGACTGGCTGTGTGTGGTATGTGGGGGTGAGAAGGCAGCTGAGGCAAAGGAAGACAGAAAACAGACGAGCTGTGCCTTGCCGAGAAGGGACGGTTGGTGTGGGTAGAGAGGTAGCCTTGGGCAGGGACATGTGTTTGAAGATCCTGGTCCTTCTTGACTATAAGTCTCTTATCTTTGGGATGGAAGAGGATAGACATCTCACCAAACTGACCAACCTGGCTACAAGGAGCACCGAATTCCTCCCCACTCAGGAGTCCTGGTGAAAGCTGCTACAAGACGTCTGTGACAAGGAACAGGGTCATAGATCTATTTCTGCCTCCTGCCTATGACTCATGGGATGACTCAAGGTGACTCTCTACCCATCTCCAAGTCCCCAGCCCGCATCCTTGAAGAGCAGAAGCCACTTGGATGCCTCCCTCCCGGCAAGGTTGGCTGTCCCAGCAAGGGCCCGGCAAAGACTCCCTGACTGCCCTCTCCGCCGCCCACCGACTGTCTCTTCAGCCGTTCCAGCTCTTTCTCCCCCTCCCTCTTCCCCACTTTCCTTTGGTTTTTCTCCTTTTCCAAATAGCACGGCTCCAAAGCAACCCAGGCACACATCCTGGGGATGGCTCTGCGGAGTGCCCTGAGCTGTGGGAGCAGGCCCGAGGTTGCTTCCTATTAGCCACTCTGTTTGCAGGATAAATAACGTGAGCCTGTATGCTGCCTCCTGTGGGCTGGGGCAGCTTCCATCCCTCTCGGGGCGTGTTGAATGTTAACAGACATTTCTCCCCAGGTGCCCTTCTCCGTTCTTTCCAGAGCACCAGTCCTGTGGGACCTTCCACTGGAAGCCTGCAGAGACACTATTACTCTTCTCGTTGTTTTCCTTACAAATTAGTTTCTGGATGTAATGGCTCTGGTTGCCATGCAGACATAAAATTGGGGTGAAGAGGGGAGTGAAGCGGAGTACCCATTATGGGCCCTTGTTTATCGGTGGCCTCTGGGAGCGTGGGGCTTGGGATTTAGGTGGAATTAACTCTCATTGGTTTCTTGGAGACTTGGGGGGTAGGAGTGAGCCTTCTCTTCCCCTGGAAGGAGTAATGTTTGTTGTTATTGCATGTTTAGGAAGTGCCTAGAGATTGTAGCACTGGGCTACAATAGAGAATGAGGCCCTCCGTGGAGTGTGGGGGAGTATTGCTCAGCTGTGGGAAGATTTGGAGTCAGAGTCAGAACTGGGGCCAGAGCAATACTGTAGCACTGGCTTGCTCCTGCCACAGAGCATGAGCGGAAAAAGCCCAGCGATGCCCCGGTGCTAGGAGTGTGGGTACAAGAGCACACTGGGTGGGTGGACAGGGACCATGTTGAGGACCACAGTTGGAGGACAGGGATGGGATGGGGTGGGCGAGGAGGTTACGGGGTCTGGGAGGAAATTGGCTGGAGCTGGTAACCCTAGTGACTCATCCTTGTGTGTAGGATATGTTAGTCATCTCTGCAGTGAGCTGGGACCAAGAGGTGCCCTTCAGGCTAGAAACCATGGCTGAGTGGGAGTCCCCACAGGGGCTGGAGCTTCGAAATGGGAAGAGGGAAGTGGGCAGAAGGATAAGCAGCAAGAAAAACAACTATTTTATTAAAAGAAATGTGGGGATCAGAGAAATGATACCGAATGGTGCCATTAAGTCTTCTGATTCAGGCGGAAGCCTTCTCAGTTAACGGGAGATGCTTTGTAATAAAAACCAGGTCAGGAAATGGGCGAATGGGCCTGGAGCATAATAAGGCCGGGATAATTACTTCCCAAAGAGCAGGGTCAAAGCTGTGTTAATGGAAAGAATACGTGCTCCTTACATATCCTCGACTGCGGTCTTAGGAAGAAAATGAATTGTTGCCGTAGCAAGGGGTGCTCGCTTGTAGGTCGTTCAGGGAGACGCAGACTCGTGCATTTGCTGGTGGAGAGACGTTGAAATGGAGTCGAGACACCCATTATCTGCTCATCGTCCCATCCCCACTCATCCGGGCTGAGCCTGTCTTCACCCTATTGGTGGGAAAGAATATCCCAACAGAGGGACAGCTTAAAGGGAGAACAGTGTGGGGAGACATGGGACAAGGAAGGAAGGGAGAGAATGAGGAGACTTCCACAGGGCCCTGCCTCCCCTCATGTGCAAAGAATAGCAGCTGTCATTTACTTAGGACCTGGTCTGTGCTAAGCTCTCTTACATCCATGGTCTCACTTACCCCTCACAGCAATCCTAAGAGAAGGCACTGTTCTTATCTAGCTCTGTGGTGTAGATGAGAAATCAAAGGATTAGAAAGCTCGAGTGACCTGCCCCAGGTCTTTCCTAGAATGGTGGAACCAGGATCCATCTTGAGCAGCATGAGTCTAGAACTCAGCTCTGAAACCCTGCACTGCACTGGTAAAAGGAGACGGGAGCAAAATGGCCACAATCCCAGGGTCTGGGGTCTTTCCAGCTTCGGATGCATTTGGTGAAGAACTGCTTCGGCTGCCATCAGAGAGGTGCTGTAGGGTCAGACATAGAGCATCCAGGCTGTGCTAGGAAAGGGGGAGTCCACCTGACTCCCCGGTCGACAGCCTTGGTCACCCAGGCAGAGAGGATGACCAGGTGGCATGTGGTTCCCGTGCCACTTGGAGACTTGTAGGGACCTGTCGCATGAATTGAGTTGGCAGTGGCGGTGCCAGTCCACCACATCACAAGGCAACTAAGGAGACTCAGCTCAGCAAAGTCACAGAAGAGCTGGCCCCACCTTAGCACTCATCTGTCCACGAAGTCAACACTCTTTGCAGCTGCATGTGACGGAGGCCAAGGCCCAGGCCAAGGCGGGTCTTCTAGAGAACAGAGCCACAGACACCTGGCAGAGGGCAGTGAAGGGCCTCTATTCATTCCCTCATTCAATCAGCAAGTGCTCATTGGAGTAAGTACGGCGAGGCGAGCCAGGTCCTGTGTTGGGTGGTAAAGGTACAAACCTGGCTGATGCCTCCCGTCTTCCAGATGGACAGTTCTGGAAGGAACTCGGTGTGCAACGCAGGTCTTTGCAGAACTGAGCCCTGTTGCCTGTTGTACCCACACTTGGCTTGTTCTCCTTGTATTTCTCTTCCTGCTTCCTCATGCCTGCTTTCTGGACAACTTCATGATCCATCTGTACCCAAGGCTTAATTATAGGTCCTGCTCTCAGGGAACCCAACCCAGATTTATTCTGAAGGCAAAAGGGAGCTCTTGAGGCATTGTTTCCTTTCTGATAATAACCCTATAATGAACTCGAGGTGTTCTGCTAGGCAGAGAGGATACAAGTGTAATACAGTGCAGTCCTTGAATTTAAGGAGCTTGTAACTCCTCCTCCTGTAAACTTTTCAGTGTTTCTTCTTATATGATCTCATTTGACCCTCAGTAACCTTTCCAGGACAGTGGGAACATCACTATTTGTAATTTATAGGAAAATCAGAAGGAGACATAGAAAGGGCAGAGCCGTTTACAAGGTCACACAGCTAGCGAGTGGCCTTTTAAGCAATTAAAATCTTGGGCTGGGTATATAAATTATCATCGTTTCTCCGAGAAAAGCAACACATTTACTATAATTTAATTATTCACTTGCCTTCATTATATTTTCTTTGCACTCTCTGCTTTTCAACTTTCCAAATATTGTACTGGCTTTTAATCAGCTGCTATGTAATTTATTCTGTGAAACTAGGTCAATGTACAACGTGTTAACATAACTTGCCTTTTACAGTTTAAACAACATTTTAGTAAAATTGAAACTTAAAAGAAGAAAGAAAACCCTTTGATTGCCACTGCATAATTTTAAGCTGAATGGCAAGATTGCATTTGCATGTGTGAATGTTAACTCCAAATCCAAGGGCAGCGTGGAGGAGGGACGCTGGAAGGGCAAGATTCTGCATCCCTCCCTAGGTGCTTTTATCTCATTCCATGGCTTTAAATAACACCTGTATGCCGATGATTCACACATTCCTATCTCCAGCCCGACTTCTCTTCTGAGCTCCAGATCAGCACATCCAGTCCCCTAACTGACACCTCTCCGTGGATGTCTCACAGGAACTCAAGCTTAACTTGTCCAGAATAAACACCGAATTCCATTCTTCCCCCAAACTACCCCTCTGCCAGTGCTTCCCATCTTGGTTAGCGGCATCACTATCCATTATTCAACCCAGAAAACCTGGAAGTCATTCCAGATCCCTTCTCTCTCACCCTCTGTATCCAGTCAGTTAGCAACCCTGGCAACTTACGTATTTTCCAAATAGGTCTCACATTCGTTTACTTCTCCCCATCCTGGCCACCATCATCTCTTGCCTGGACTATGGTCTTGGTCTCCTACCAGTTCTCTCTCCTTTCATGTTTCTTCCTAATGATACAGAGGTGGGCTCATTGGATTCATGTTTCCATGTGGAGGCACCTGCATTAGATGAACAGTCCTGGCCTCTCAATGCTCTGAGTGGCGAGCTCAGCAGCATGCAAGGCTTAGCTTTCTTTCAGAATGATCTGCCGGCCTTGGGGAAGCTGTATCCATTTTCTAATACCGTGTAACAAGTTACCCCAAACTTAGCAACTAAAGTGACATACATGTATGATCTCAGAGTTTCTGTGGGTTAAGATTCGGGGCGTGGTTTAGCTGGGTCCTCTGTGTAGGTTCTCACAAAGCTGCAATCAAGGTGTCAGCCAGGGCATTTTTGTCTGGAGGCTTAATTAGGGAAGAATGTGCCTCCTAGTTCATTTGGGGTGGTTGGCAGAATTCATTTCCTTGACGTTGTATGACTGAGAGCCTGACTTTTTGCTGGTATCAGCTGGAGGCCACCCTCTGATCATAGAGGCTACCTGTAGTTTCTTGCTATGTGGGCCTCCTCCGCATGGCTGCTCACCTCATCAAGCCAACAGCAAGACTGTCTTCATCCAGCTGCTCTGATAGAGTCATATATAAGGTAATGGAACCATGGAGTGGCATGCTGTCACCTTTGCCATGTAATCTAACCCAATCAAAAGTGACACCCATCACCTTTGCCATAAGGTTAGAAGCAAGCCACAGGTTCCACCTGCGCTCAAAGGGAAAGAAGTACATGAAAGCAGGGATACCAGAAGGCAGGAGATCGCTGGGGTGACCTTACGGTTAGACTGTTAGAGAGGCAGGTGCGATGCTCTGCTTCTCCGCCCAGAGGTTTATGGGAATGGCCCTCCAAAGGAGACTCACTGTCATAGACAGAGCTGTCTGTTCCCGGGGAGTAAAGGGTTGGAAACGGAGTAATTCTGGAATACAGTATTAGAAAGCTCATGTTGCCACACCCGAGCCACATTCTCCAATCCAGCTTTTGTCAGTAACACAGATGCTGTGTTGATTTCCTGCTGTATGGTTGACTCAGAATCTCTCATGTATTCAGAACCCATTTGGAAAATAAATGAATGTTATGTTTCTACCTCCTCAAACCCCAACATCCCCCACCATTCTATTATCCACAGAGGAGACAACAATCTCTTAAAAACATACATTAGCAATATTAGGAAGGCAAGGGAATATTATGAACAACGTTATGTCAATAAATCCAACAACTTAGATGAAATGAAAAATTCCTTGGCAGACACAAACTATTAAAGCTCCTTCAAGGTGAAACAGATAGTCTTAAATCTGTTAAAGAAATTGAATTTGTAGTTAAAAACCTTTTTACAAAGAACTCGAGGCCCAAACATCTAAGAAAGAAATAATACCAATTTTAAACAAATTCTTCCATAAAATTGAAGAGGAGGGAATACTTCCCAATTCATTCTTTGAAACCAGTATTATCCTCGTACCAAAACCAGACAAATACATTATAAGAAAAAAAAAAAACTACAGACCAATATTCCTCATGAACATATACGCAGAATTTCTTAAAATTTTGACAATTCAAATCCAATGATATATAAAATGATAGTAAATCATGACCAAATGTGTTTTAGCCTAGGAATAAAGGGTTGTTTTACCATTTAAAAAAAAATCAGTCAATGTAACTCACTGTATTAACAAACTGAAAAGAAAAACCATATGCTCCTCTCAATAGATGCAGGAAAACTATTAAAAGCCAGGAATAGAATAGAAGTTTCTCAACTTAATAATTGGCATCTATGAAAAACCTGGAACTAACATCATATCTAATAATAAAAGCTAAATGCTTGCTTATCAAGATCAGGATCTAGTAGACTAAACAACACTACTAACTGATCTAATTACATTTATAGAATACTAGAGGCCCGACGCACGAAATTCATGCAAGGGGCTCAGCCACCTTGGCTGCCTTGGCCCTTGAAGCCCCGACTGCATTAGGAAGGATGTCCGGTCTAGTTAGCATATTGTACTTTTATTATATAGGATTATACCCCTATCCTCTCTCACCACTTCTCTTCAACATTGTACTAGAAGTTCTGGCCTGTGCAATCTGATAAGAAAAGAAATTAAAGGTGTAAAGATGGGAAAGGAAGAAGTACAAATGTCTTCATTCTCAGATGACACAATTGCCTATGTAGACAATCTGGTGGAGTTACTAGAAGAGCTACTAGAATTAGTAAGTGAGTTTAGCAAAGTTGTAGGATGCAGATATACAAAAATCAATTGTAGTATTTATATATGCCAGCGATGAGCAATTGGAAAATGAAATGTGTAAAAACAGCACCATTCACAATAGCATCACTGGTCGCAGTGGTGGACTCAGAGTTGGGCATGGGACCTCAGTTTGAGAAAACAATGAATTTCATGATTTCTGAGTGGAATACAAGGACAAAGACGCCCTCATTCTCTGCTGTATCTGATGGATTTGGTGGTAGCACGACTGACACCCCTCCTGTGATGAGGATGCATCCAACACACAGAGAAGAAGGAGGGAGAGACAACTGACTCCTAGTAAGATCATTGGAGCTCATGGACCAAGTTGTGCGTGAACCTAAAACTACCTGTGGCTGTTCCAACTAAT
Source organism: Myotis yumanensis (assembly GCF_028538775.1). Taxonomy (NCBI): domain Eukaryota; kingdom Metazoa; phylum Chordata; class Mammalia; order Chiroptera; family Vespertilionidae; genus Myotis; species Myotis yumanensis. Next base: position 8,067,936 of record NW_027223768.1, read on the forward strand.
TTTCTTTGCATTAAAACATTTTGTATTTTTTTTCACTTGTAACTAAGAGGTTTCACCGATGTCAAGATGTTTGGGAACCATCTTGGTGGAAGTGTTAGGTGGCAAGTTTATATGGTTCAGAAACTCAGACAGTCTGAGCTGGAGACAAACAATGTGTGGGTAGGAGCTGAAGCCAGTGAAGGGGCTGTACACCAAGGAAGAAATACAGACTAACAGGGACAAAAAGTGACAGAGTGAGTCTGAGGAGCACCAGCATTTTTTAGCTGAGTGAGTAAGAAGAAACTGGAGGAGAAGAGGAAGGGCCAATCATATCAGGTAGGAGGCAGACCGGGGGCGGGAGGATTAGGAAACTCAAGTGAGGAGAAAGTGTCAGGAAGGAGGACACGAGCAACAGTCTCAGATGCTGTAGAAATTTCCCGGGGGAATGAACATGTAAGTGTTCATATACCTTAGCACCTAGGAGGTTGCAAGTGACTTTGGCAAAGACAGCTTCAGTGACATGTGGGGGCGGAGAGTGACGGGAAGGAAGGCAGCAGAGGCAGTAAGTGTGGACTTATTTGGCAGAACATTTGGTGGCGAAGTGGGGGAGGGCTGGTCAGAGCAAGGCAGCGTTGTTTCTAGCCACACACCTTTGAGTCTGCCCTTCTGCTACTCCTAGAGATACTGCGAGTTACCTAATTACACCCAATAGCACCTTTTTTGAACTAATTACTAGAGTGGGTTCTGTTGCCTAAAGTGGAGAATTCCCTGATGAAATGGCGAGCTTGAGGAAAGTGATGGTCTGAAGTAATAATTGTGGAGCAAGGGCGAGGGCTTTGAAAAAATATTTAAACAATGGAAAATATGTGAATATGGCTTGTCATCGAAAGGAAAGAGCCAACAGAGAAGGCAGAAGATAAAGGGTTGAGAAGGACTGATTGATGGATGGATGTCCTTGAGGAGAAGAGGTAGGAGAAGTGGACGTGGCCTGGCTGGCCATGGACAGGTGGAGGGATGACACTTTTATTGACATAGGACAGAGTACAGATGGAAGAGAGGGACGTACCTGCACGGGTGTTGTGCAGGAGGTGGAGGAAGGCCATCTGACAGCCTCTATCATTCTCTGTTGAGGACGAGGTAAGGTTGCTTTGCTGAGTCTGAGAGAAAAAGTGATGACAATAGAAGGTGGAACACACACCTATGATGTTATGCTTTCCCAGTTCCTTTTTTTAAAATTTCTTTTTTATTTTGAAACAATCTCACACAGGAAAGTTGCAAGTACAGTTCAAAGACCTTTTTTTCTGAATCATCAGAGTAAGTTGCCAACATGGTGCCCCATCACCCGCAAGTACTTGATTGTGTATTTTCTATAAAAAAGAATATTCTCCTGAACGACCGAGACAGAGAAACTCGGGTAGATACATTCCTACCATCTACATCCCAGACTCGATTTGAGTCTCACTCCTTGTTCCAATAGTGTTTCTGGCAACTGTTGTCAGTTTGGCTCAAACTTGTAAAAATTCTCTACAGGTTGGGATGTTTTTCACATCAATACACCCATTTTAAGAAAACTCTATGTACACTAATGAAGCTTGGTCAGGTTCAAGCCTGAGTACCACTGATCACTTTTGAGGGGTCTTGCATGCAGTAAAACTTCCAGAAAATCCACATAACCCATATTTCTCACCTCTCATTATGGCCATTGTTCTTCACAAAGCTGTCCTCACTCTCCTTCCGGAATCTTCCAACCCATCTGGCTTCTTCACTCCTCTCTATTCCATCCCCTTCCTCTAGCCTTCTGAGAAGGCAAAGGGAGAAAGATTGTGAATACTAGTACAATAATATTTTGCCCCAAACCAAAGCATTGTGACAATATTAGTTAAGGTTCTTTTGATACAAGTAACCGAAACCAACTCAAGCTATTTAAATCAAAATGAGCATTAGTCATGTACACCCATGGAATGAAAAAAGGAATTGACGGATGAGGTGCCTGAACAGTGAGAATAAGGGCAGCTCTGGGGACTTAAAATCAGATATTTGTGAATCCTTCCCCCAGAGTGGGGGTCTCTGATTTTTCACTGTGATTCACTAAAGAATAGCAAAAACTCTGAAACCGTTCAACTAATCCTAATTTCCATGGGATAAAAGCCAGAAGTACATGAATTATCACTGTACTAATGAAATTACAACAGAAGTATTACTCATGCATGCATAGGGGCATGATGATACTCAATGAATTATAATGCATAGTTTTAAAGCCTCATTATTGAAAAAGGATTCATCCAAAAGACCACTACACACAACAACCACAATAAACTAACCTGATAATTACAAAGCTAAATCATCCAAAAGCCAAATTTACAGTAATTTACAACGAATGCAATTTATAATTAGTGATCAGTGCAATTAAGCTATCCAAAACCCACAGTCAATTCAAAACAACACCGATGAAGCACTGACAATAAAGTGTCATTATCCCAAGTTGCAGGGATTCTAGCTCTGTGTGCGCCTGCGCCGTGAAGCGTCATGTCACGTCATTGCCAGTTTGGCCTTGCAGACAGCTTCCCAGCAGAACACCGGGTTAGAGTGCTCAGAACACGGGAGCAGTCACTTTAGTTTGTGAATCCTAAACTTTAGTAACCCATAATAACCCATTCAGTAGATTACTCTTAAACAGTTCCTCACTGTGTATACAAATTTATGGAATTATATAGAACGGAAGCACAGACTTGCGTTTTGGGTCCGTTTGAGGCTCACCAGGGAGCCCCTGTAGTACTTGGAGTCACGCTCTGGAAATTGGCCATGACTTCCAGCAACTAACAGCTCATCTTCCCCAGATCCAAATCTCAAATCCCAAGGCAGACATTTTAATTGGCCCAGCTTGAGTCACGTGTCCACCCTGGACCAATTATCCCTGGGATTGGAGTTGGTGGAGGAGAAGGAGCAGGACCTCTTCATGGGGAAATGCTTTGTTTGTCGGGCCTGCCTTGTGGGTGTGGAGGGCAACTCCCCAATAAGATGGGCTCCACAGTTGAGAACATCCACTAAAATAAATACTGAATCAAGGTCATAAGACTTATACCATATCTTGGATGGCCAGAAATAATTGGAATCTTTATTTTGTCTCTAGCCTCTAAGTGGCTGGAAGAAAAAATCTAGGTTCAGTTCAATCCAAGGCAACAATGTAAACAATACCTTTAGGAAATATTCAGTCTCTCCTCACAATCCCTCAGGACTCAAAGGAGAAGCTGTCATCATTTTATGTCATGGCTTCGTTGGCTCTCTAAGAGCTGGTTCTTAATACACTAAAGAGGAAGGTAAAGGAATTTTGAAAATGACAGCTTACGTTTATTGCTTACTTTATTATGTTCCAGACGCTCTCTAACTACTTCTAAGAGTTACAGCGCTTGGGATCTAGAAGGAATCCAATTTGTTCAAGGCAAGCTTTATGGCTACCAGCTTGTTGAATTCTCGTAACCGTTCTCTGAGGCAGGTACTAGCATTACTCCCATGTTACAGATAAGGACACGAAGTCACAGAGAAATCCAGTAACTTCCTCAAGGTCACACAGTGGGTAATGACATAACCTATGTGTGAGCCCAGGTATTGTGCCTCAGAGCCTGTCATTGTCGCTAACTGGCAATCCTGACTCTCTCAAGACAACAGCCTGGATCTAAAGATTAGTGTCTTGCTGAGAAATCTCATTTTGAGTGTCAATAGAAGAATATTCACTCTTTATTTCTTTTGCATTCTTCTGTAACAATTTAATCTCTCCCCAGGCAGAGGGAGGCCTGGGGCTAACCAAGGGGAAGGTCATTCCCCCTGAAAAGCAAAAGAGAAAAGCACATGAGTAATTGTTCAAAATATCGCCTTCTTTATAATAATGATGATGTAGAAGCATAAAAATAGGGATGTAACAGGGGCATTTGTGAATGGTGCCCATCTAGGCACTGCTTTGGGAAAGGAGTTCTTGGCTAAGCTACTTGGTCAAGGCTAAGTAGCTTGGGAAAGGCTACTTGTCAAGAAGATGCCTCGAGAGACCCTCAAGCGCTCAGCTGAGAGCTACCGCCCAAGATGATGAGACCCAGAACTGCTGGGGGATTTACTGTTACTTGTTCACGTGGCCTCTCAAGTTTCTCACTCACAAGGAGGAGATCCCCTGGTTCGGTGCTCTCAGGTCTCTGGTTCGTCAGTTATATTTTGGATGGTAGCTACCTAAATAGTGGGGTGTCTTATCCTGAGGAGCGTGGGCAACATAAGCTGCCCCCGGGAGAGATCCTCTCTATTTGATTCTGAAAAATGCAAATTCCTGAACCATCAAGGCTGAGGGTCAGACATGAAGAACAAAGAATGAACCCAAACCAATGCCCTCTCACAGGACCCACCTGGGCAGCCAGGTGTTCCGAGGGGTCAACTTCTCTTTCTCTGAGTCTGGAAGCGGCCAATAAGAAGAACCCGAGACAAAGGCTTAAATGTGAGATTTTACAGGAGAGGGGGAACCAGAAGGCATGTGTAAGAGTCGGAGTGAGCCAGGGAAGGAGAGAGCGGACTCACGATGCATTGTCAATTGGGCTTCTTCCCAGTTACCCGATTGCGTGGACTGTCTGAGAAGCCATTTGACCGACATCTCAGAACCACCTACCTGGAGGAAAGAAAGAGAAAGCATGTATCCATCACTTCCCATCCCTCTCTGGTTAGAGGTTTGTCCCTCCACCCACTGGCCAAAGGTTACCTCCTCAGCACTTCTAGGTTCCCCTGCACATGGCAGAGAAGTCCTGGCTCACAGTGGTCCATGGGAATACTCAAGCTCTCTCATCCCAACGGGCTCTGAAGTTCAGGCTGAATCCCGTCCTGCACCCTCTGTCCTGTTTCCCAGGTGAGAGTCAGACACAAGTTCAGTATCCACCCCACCCCCCTTCCCCTCTAGGCAACCTGCAAGAACACAGTAAGCTCTCTAAGTGGTCCTCTAAACCCTCTCTCTCCCTATCTTATCCCTTCCTCTCCTGTGGACGGAGTTGGCTCTCTCGGGACAGCAACAGCACCTTCCAGAGAAATCCTCTATAAATCCCTTCTTCTTTGGTTTCTTACCTTGTTTATATACTGGATCTGGCCGAGGGGCTCAACAATCATGGAAAGGTTCTTGACCATTTCCTTTGTGGGTTTCATGGAGGGATAACTAGCTTTGAAATTTCACATCCATTGTCTCTTGGTGTTTGGGTGGAAACTTCTATTTAACGTTCTGTCGTTCTGTCGTTCCATCCCACTAAAGAAACCAATGAAGGCGAAGGTGCTTTCAGATAGTAATAAGCTGCATGAAGACGTGGAAATGGGGTGATGTGATAAAGAGTGGCCTGGGGGAAGAAGGGCTCATTTAGAACGTCTGATCCAGTAAGGCATCTTTCTGAGGAGATGGCATTTTGAGCTGCGACCTGAAGGTCAGTAGCCAGTTTTGCCGAGATCTGGGTGTGTGTGTGTGTGTGGTGAGGGAGGATGGCACATTTCAGGCAGTGGGAACGGCAAGTGCAGAATCCCAGGTGGGAGCAAGTTTGGTGGATTGAGTTGAGTAGGTGATGAGAGGTCAATGGAGAGGGGGTAGGGCCTGCATCACACAGGGCCTTGGGCGTGGTACGGGTTTAGCATTTTATTCTAACTGCAAGGGGAAGCCATTGGAGGGTTTGGGGCAGGAAATGACCTGATCTGATTTATATTAAGAGCCCGGAAGGACATAACAAAACACAGTGTCTAGAACTAATGTGGATCCTTATTCAAACTGAAAAGAGATATTTGAGGCAACCTAGGAAATTTAAATGCAGACTAGGTATCAGGTGATATTAAATAACAATTGTGTGATAATAGCATGATTCTTAGGTTAAAAGTCTGTATTAGTTTGAGATGCATAATGCACAGGTGTTTGTGGATAATACGCCATAATATCTAAGATGTTCGTTGACATATACAGACACACACACACACACACACACACACACACGCACCAGGGCTTCTTTATACTGTGCTCTCTACTGAGGTATGTTTTAAAAATGCATATTAAAAGTTACAAAGAAAAGAATTTGGCGGTTGTGTGGAGAAGGATTGCTGGGGGTAAGGATGGATGGAGTAGGAGCCAGTTAGGAGGCTTTTGCTGAAATCCAAAGAGATGAAAAGGTGGCTTAGCATTGAGTGGCAGGGGCGGGGTGGAGCTGGAAATAAAGATAGATTTCAGAGATAGAGCTTGCAGATCAGATGAGAGGGTATGGTAGTCGCCTGGGCCAGACTAATATTAAAGTGACTCTGAGGACACAAGAGTTTCCATTCTCAAATTAATCCCCACTAGACTGGGAATGGGAAATGGGAAAGCAAGGCTCTTCAAATTATTTATGTCTCAGGTCAAATTCATGTTATTGGACTTGGGGCTGAGTCCAAGTTAGCAATGCAGCTGTGGGGAGCTAGCAAAGAGGCGGGGAGTGGGGGGTGGTGGCTGGAGGACTGGTGAAATGTTTGACTAGCTGGGAATTCTGTAATTCTACAAAATTCCATAAGGTGGGCAACCAGAAGAGATCTCTTCCCATTGGGAGTTGTAGTTCTCCACCTCCAGGTGAAACCCTTGGTTTATGCATAAGCTCCTGGAATACATCGCTTCTTCCACACGAGGCCATGCTGTATAGTGCATTTCATCAGTGGGGCCCAGGAATACAGACCGCAGATTTGCTCTTGGTTAGATCAATTATGCAAATACCCACTGAACTGCCGGAACCTTTACTTCACATCTAGGGAGCTTTAACTCAGCCACAAGTACCCATCCCAGCGGGGGACTCCTGCCGGCCTGTGATCCGCCAATCCGCCGGAGGCAAAGCTGTTTGTTGGTAGCTATTTGTTTTTGGTGTCGCTCTTTTCTTTTGCTGCCTGTACATCTGGTAAGACAAATGGACATGTGCGCCTGTCATTGCGGATCTGTCGATGGCTTGGGTTTTCCGGACATAATCTTATTTAATGGAGCCGGGTCTTTTTTTTTTTTTCTGCCTGAGTTTTTTCCCTATGAGTAAAGCATTGTTTTTGTTGTTGCTAAAGTGCTCTGATGTCCTGTAGCTAAAAAAAAAAGGGGGGGGGGGCTCTTTTTGAGACAAGAGTGGAGGCTTTGAGGCTCTGAATGATGCTTGAAACACAATTGGGGACAGAGATGGGCCGGCCTCTCCCTCACAGGCAGCAGCTGTTTGGTTTTCTGCTGTCCGCCCTGATCCTTGGTCTGCTCCCTCGGCTTGGCCCACCTTGTCATGTTGTTCCCTAGAAAATCAGGTCACCCTGTACCTCCGGTTTCCCTGGCCAATGGTTTTTAGCTGCCTATTGAGCTGGCTGTGTTGTGTCTAATCCTTGCTCAGCCCCGCCATGAGTGCTGACATTAGAGAACACCATTCATCATCATTTACGGACCATCATATCTAATGCTAATGGTGAGGACACAGAGCCGCCCTCCTCCTCGCATCCAAGTGGCAGTTACAAACTGCTGGAATGGCTCTCCTATTGTCTTCTTAACAACCCAGCGTCTCCTGAGTTAGGGCCTCAAATCTCACGACTCGTAGTATGTTTGTGTTTTTAGAACATACTCATTCATGTGCTTTCTCTGCTGCCAGAGATTGGCACCTGCTCCCTAGGTGTCTAGTGGGTTTCTCCAGTAGGAACCAACCCTGACCACTTGCCATCAGGCAAGTCACTCAATATATTTGAATCCTGTTTCCTTCTTAGGGAAGTAGCATTTCTTCCTTCTTCCTTGTCACGGGGCCAGGGCTGGAGGGTTTGCTGGAATGAGCCCATGTGACAAGACTTGTAACTGTCCTTTACAAAATATAAGATCCTGCACAGAAGCAAGCAATCATGATAGGAAAACAGAACTGAACATAGGAGGTGGGTGGTATATTCAGAGCAACAGGTAGGCGTGTCTGTTTTAGTCAACAAACCTTATCAGGTAAGTGCCCAGCACAATGATCAGTAAGCCACGGCCCCTGCCGTTAAAGAACTTAGAGTCTTGTGGTGTATACAGATTAAAAAACATGTGCTTACAATAGAGAGTTATAAGAACTATGCAATGCTAAGTGCCTTATGAGAGTGCACAGAAAACACATCTAATGTGGATTGAGAGAGGCCAGGAAGACCGCCGGGGAGAGGTGGGCATGTGCAAAGCTGAGCCCGAAGAGAGACTGGGAAATAGTGGCCTCTGGACCGTGGGTGCTTCATTGTGGCTCTAAAAGTGAAGTCAAGTGGTAAGACGGAGGGTTTGGAACACTGGGCACTATTGAAGAGTGACCGGGTCCAATTTATCTGAAAGCCATTGGGGACTATTTTGGAAGGAGGAGAGGCTGAATGAGGAAGGTCAGTTAAAAGGCTCCTGGGATAAGCTAGTTAAGATATTATAATAGCATGGTCTAAGAGTTAATGCTGGAGAGTTGAAGAGAAGTGGCTGGATTAAAGAGATATTTGAGAGGTAAAAAATGAATAACATTTGATGTTTGATTAGATACGGGGATTGGGATAGAAGAGACAGGGAGGGTAACCCCCTCATTTCTAGCTTGGAGAACTTTATGGATGGTGGTGATATTCATTCAGTTCAGGGTAACAGAAGGAGGAGAAAGACTGATGTCTATAGAAACGATCATTTCCGTTTGGGCTGTGACTCGTTCTCAGAGCCTAGAGAGTCCACGTGGAGACATACAGATGTTTGTTTCACGGTGCTGGGCTGCTCATAACGCCAGGAAAGGACAGAATTACAGACTTCTGGTTCTCCCAGGACTGTGACGCTGACTAGACAAGGAATAGACGCCAGGCGCCAAGGCAGCATCCACACGGCTGACAGGTGGCTTTGCCCGTGTGCTCCGGGTCAAGCCATTGAGCTATACCCATCGGATGTTGTCTCGCCAGAGTTCCAGCCACACCACTGAGTGCTGCCAGTCATTCATGGACATCGGGGCTAGAAGGTCGTATAGCGACAGGGCATGTGACAGCAGCCCTTGGGCCAGATGTAAGCTGCTGAGAGGGCAGCGAATTGATCCCCCATTGTCTTCCAGAAAGGCCTGAAAAGCGAGGAGGCTGGAGCAGACACAGATTGACGGAGAACTGGGTAACCACCCCCAAGAGAGAGAAAGAGAGAAGATGCCTGTTTTGTTTTGTTTTTTCCAATATTCAGTCCCAGTTTCCCTGAGCCTGGATGCCTTGTTCCTTCTCTTTCACTAGATATAGACAGATAGACAGATAGGTATTTAAATATTAAACTTACATTTAAATATTTTTTACTTTAGTTGTTTTAAGTGGGAAACCAGAAAAGTTGCCATTAGAACAGCATTGGTACCAGGAGTGAGGTTTTAAGCCAGTGATGGCGAACCTATGACACGCGTGTCAGAGGTGACATGCGAACTCATTTTTTTGGTTGATTTTTCTTTGTTAAATGGCATTTAAATATATAAAATAAATATCAAAAATATAAATCTTTGTTTTACTATGGTTGCAAAGATCAAGAAATTTCTATATGTGACACGACACCAGAGTTAAGTTAGGGTTTTTCAAAATGCTGACACGCCGAGCTCAAAAGGTTCGCCATCACTGTTTTAAGCAATAGAGCCTTCAAACCTGAGACTAGCTGTGGTATCACTGAGATGAGATAGAATTTAAAAATTTTCATTACAGGATGGGAAGTTTGCAGCCTGTGATTTTTGGTTAAAAAACAAACAAGTGATTAAGTTGTCACCTGCTCTCCCTTGAGACCCAGACCATATGCCCACTGAAGGTGGAGGTTTGGGAGGCCTGCTGCCTGAATGGATAATGAAGCAGATTGCGTGTTGCTTATAACCTTAGATAAAGGCCAGTAGCAGACACAGGTTTCTGTCCAGAATGCCTAAGAGCAAACAAGCCAAGCAGGGCGGTCATGTGACTCGGGTGCAGGCAGCCCACGCAGCCTGTAGCGGGAGCTCTCTGACGACTTAGAGCCACGTCCAGGAACCAGTGGGCTTTGCCAAACTGTGGTCTGGTCCTAATTTTCTGTCTCATTAAGTGGCTAGTGACCAAGTTAAACCCTGATTGACAGATGTGCAAGCCGTTGGAAAAGTATTTGGGAAGAAAAGGAGCTGCTGGGGAACAGGCATCTCTCACTCTGCCTTCCCCACCGAATAAGAACCTCCCCACCGAGAGGCAGGTCTTCAGGGCTGCGGTGGGAATGTGGATGAGGACAGGCAGCCCTAGGCCTTTTAGCTCCATCTCCTTTGGACCAGGCATCAACCAGTAGGCGGACAGGCAGGCTGTGCGCCTGGTCTTCACGATTCATTTGGGCTGTTGCGGTCGGCAGCCTTCCAAGGACCTTGGCCTTCTGTGCCCGCCAGGGGCCCCCTCCTGCTTTGGGATTTTTTTGAGATGTGCTTGGACCAGGAGTCACCATGGTCCTGCCGCCCTAGAGATCGCGTTCTTCCCTCTCGTTTTCTCTTTCTTTCCTCTATTTTCTATGTAAATGCCCCCCCCCTCCTGGTTTTGCTGCATTATTCGATATTGGGGATTGGCAGAGGTGAAATGTATCATCTAGTAAGAAAGTGAGCAGTCACATTTGGACAGGATCTCACAGACTAGAGGAGGCTGTGTCTGTGCTCCAAGTTTACTCGTTGGGGTGGGTAGTGGGGACAGATGGTAAATGGTATTGTGTAAAAACAGGGCGGCATGGCCACATTTGGGAAATGCTGAGTTAAATAAACACAAAGAGATTTCTTCCCGCAGTTCTCAGCCTGTTCAGTGTGCTCATGTGCATCTTCCCGAGGGGCCTGTAATGGGAAGAATTTCCCAAACTTACTTGACACAGAACGACTTCTGAATACGGTTGGGTTTAAAGCAGAAATGGGGAAGGGGAGAAAGATATTACGGAGGGGAAGCCAGGGGCTTACAACACCATCTCAGATGCATCTCAGGGGTTCGCAGCCACCTCCTCCATATCGGAGCAACTGGCCTTAGCTTGAAATTTTTGGCGCGCGCACGTGTGTGTGTGTGTGTGTGTGTGTGTATGTGTGTGTGTCCATGCACCCTTGCACGTAGGCACAATTCCTGGCTGTGGGCTCAAAGGCAGAAACCAGGTTGATTCTTCTCCCTCAACCCGGAGGCCTCTCATCCCCTGACATTTGCCCGGGTCTCAGTGGGGCTCCCTGTTAAATAAGGCATAGCCTGCCTCCCAGGCTCTGCTGGGCTGGGGCGGGGTGGGGTGGGGGAGCTCATTATCATTCTGGAAAGTGTAGGAAGGAGACCAGGCAAGTTAGGACGCTTGTGCCCCTCCTACAGGCCCCGACCCCTGGGGGCACTCTCTCTCTCTGGCCCGCCCAGCTCCTGAGAGCTTGTTGGAGGAGCCTTTCCAGGGACTGTCTCTCAAGCTGACACCCTCTGTTTATTTTTGCAGCCCTAATTACCCTTTCAACTTGCCTGGTTTATTTTTAGAGGTTTCCCATTCACCTCATTAACATCTCGTAAGAGCTCCTGTCTCATATTTTTACCATTTATACCCTTAATTAAACACGGTGGCCTTTGTTATCTCCAAGTACAGGGCCTTGTTAGAATTTACACGGGGTGACAGCGCAGCTATCGCCTAACTGATTTTTAAGTATTCCTTCCCCTTCCTCCAGCCCTTCTGGGCCACAGTGCTGTCCTGTCTACCCAGGACTCTGTTCCCCTTTGGTTATTCTTTCCATAATCAAGGGCTGAGGGTGCAGAAGGAGAAGGCGTGGGCTGCTAGCTGCTCTGATGTGTTGATTTTTTTTCTTTGGCTCCCCTTGGCTTCCTTGCTCTACCCCCACCCGGAGTCCTGAGGAGAGATGGTGGGGATTGCGTCAAGCTTTGCCATCCGATGTGTGAACAGAACAGCGATACTTAATTAAATGCACCCCAGGACTCAGCTCCCTGATCCTGCACCCGCTGACCTGCCCATCCCATCAGGAGAGCTCAGCCTAATTACCCTGTCCTGCTGGCCCAGTTTATTTTCAAACCTTCTTAGTGGGACTGGCCACTATTGAGAGCATCCGTCATCACAGGCACTGATCCTAGGTACCACCTTGCAGAGGGAGGGAAGCTAGCATGGGTCAGAAGCAGCACTTTCAGTCTTGAAACAGTGGCATGGACTCAGGGTTCTAGGGCACAAAGGAAGGTGTTTTCTGGGCGGTGTTTGGGGGCCTGGGGAGGAACCTGAGCTTTGGGCAGGAGAGAGCAGTGGTCTGTCTTCCGTGGCCTAAGTCAAATCTGCTGTGTGGAGCTCACAGTGTCCATGTAAGAGATAAGCCTACTGTCTGATGGGTCAGGAAGAGCCAGTGGGGTGCAGGCTGAGGTGCACCAAGCCCTCCAGAGGCCGGATGGAGCAGTGAGGGTCAGACCCACCCACATTTGAATCTCGGTTCATCCCCTTGGCCTTGGGCAAGTGACTTTTACTTCTCTTGTTTCCTCATCTATATCATGAGGCAATACTAATGGTGCCTGCCTCATAGCTTGATGTCAGAATGAATCAGGTAACACATGTAAAGAAGCTGGCATGGTGACTGGCACATCCTAATCCTTTAACAGGTGGGAGCTGCTATATTCAATATCAGCATTATTGGAAGATAGTGGCCAGTGTGGTCATAAGTGGCCACTCTAGAACAGTGATGGCGAACCTTTTGAGCTCGGCGTGTCAGCATTTTGAAAAACCCTAACTTAACTCTGGTGCCGTGTCACATACAGAAATTTTTTGATCTTTGCAACCATAGTGAAACAAAGACTTATATTTTTGATATTTATTTTATATATTTAAATGCCACTTAACAAAGAAAAATCAACCAAAAAAATGAGTTCGCGTGTCACCTCTGACACACGTGTCATAGGTTCGCCATCACTGCTCTAGACCATAGCAGCAGTGGGAGCCCATAAAGAACCTCTGAAATATGTATTCCCTTCAGCCCGTCTCTCTCAGAAATGACCCTGTGGTCTGTGGCTGGTGTAGGATAATTCTGGGTCATTGTGATGATGTGGATGTTGGCCTGTAGGAGAAGTCATCTACTCATTCATTCACATCCCGATGTATCCAACACGCATTTATTAAGCACCTACTATGTGCCAGGCGCTGTGTAAAGTGTAGTGGAAACATCAGCTCTTAAGCACCCTCAGTTCTGATGAGGAAGACCCTAACTGTAATGTACACCAGAATGAAATGGGTTCTAGAAAGGAGATACAAGCATTGAGTTGGAGAGCAGTAGGTGGAGGGGCTCTGGGAGAGGTGCCCAGGCCCGGGCAGCACTTTGCGCCGCCTCCTGCCCCTGCTGGTGCCCAGACTGTGGTCAGTCTGGTTAGAGCAGGTGCTCTCAGTTGTGGGGGAGGAAGAATTTTTCCTCTAGCCTTCTAGGTTATTCCAGTTGGTCTAATAATTAAGTCGACACGAGGCAGATTAGCAAGAGAAAATAGCCAAATTTAATTACATACATACGTATGGGAACCCCACATATGTGAGATGGTCAGAGACTCCACATACATGAGAGGTTCTGAAACAGAAAGTGAAAATGAAGTATATATGACATTCTGAGCCAAGGAGTGAGGGAAGGCACCCTGGGGCTTCAAAGCAGATGTTCAGTAATTAGTTTGTTGCCCGACCACGCGGCACAGTGGTTGAGTGTTGGCCTATGAACCATGAGGTCATGGTTTGATTCCCCATCAGGGCACATGCCTGGGTTGTGGGCTCAATCCCCAGTGTGGGGTGTGCAGGAGGCAGCCAATGAATGATATTCTCATCATTGATGTTTCTGTCTCTTTCTCCCTCTCCATTGTTCCCTGAAATCAATAAAAATATATTTTTTTAAATGTTTTAAAAAATAATTAGATGTTTGCCCTGCCCCATAGATAGGCCATAAAAGATTATCTGGTAATAACTCTTGTTGTGGGCAAAGCTCCCAAATTTAGATTCTTTTAGGGAAAGGTCAAATTTCTCTCGAGCCTGCAGGGCCTCCATTGCCTTCAAGTTGAAATAATCCATATGCCAACGTGGCATGTCTGGGGGAGCCTGTTCTGAACCCCTGCGCAGCCATGATCAACCTCCTGTCTCTGCTTTAGCTCTGTGGTTACAGAAGAAAGGATGTAGGAATGGGAAGCAGATGGCGCGTCCTGCTCTAGTAGGGACTGAACTGCAGTATCATTGATTGGGTGACCTTCAGGGCCCTGGGCAGGGCTTCCAGAACAGGCGCCTTACACCCCATTTGCTGCTTACACCCCCTTCCTGTTCAGGTCGACAGTGTTCTGCCCCTGGGGCTATAAAACAGCAATGCCCACGGGGCAATAATCCCACCCAAGACTGTCCATGAGCACAGCCCTCTGCGACCGCCTGCCTGTGGAGCTCAGAACACAGTCACCCTGAGAGCTGGCTCTGGGTCAGGGTCTTCTTGATGAGAAACAACTGTCTCACTCCAGGTGAAGCCAAATCTCTGATTCAGGGACCAGATGTTCCTCGGTGCGTGGGCCTGAACTTGACTGGCATCACAGTCATCTGCCAGCTTGGCGCAACACAGGCTCCTAGGCTCCACGAGTGCATCCAAATCTCAGTGGCAGCAATTTACCTTTTTAACCAGCTTTCCGGGTGGCTCCGAGGCACAGAAACGTCTGGAGGCCGTCCTCAGTTCCCATCATGCTGGGTTTTCTAGACGCTGTTTCCTGAGCCAGAGGCTTGGTAACCTGAATCTGGGTACTTGCCTGGTTGTGGCTCGTGTGCCCTCCCCCTCTGGCAGTCGGTGCTTCTCTCTGGCAGGCTCACCATGATGGGCACCTGGATAAGCAGGACAGTGGGAGGGAGCCAGACAAGGAAAAGGCTCCGATGCTGGTTGCTGGTGGAGGACAGGAGTGTGTGCATGGAAAAGAGTAATAAGACAAGAAACAGCCGAAGCCGGTTTGGCTCAGTGGATAGAGCGTCGGCCTGCGGACTGAAGGGTCCCGAGTTCGATTCCAGTCAAGGGCATGTACCTGGGTTGCGGCCACATTCCCAGTGGGGGATGTGCAGGAGGCAGCTGGTCGATCTTTCTCTCTCATTGATGTTTCTAACTCTCTATCTCTCTCCCTTCCTCTCTTTGGAAAATCAGTAAAATATATTAAAAAAAAAAAAAAAAGAAAAGAAACACACACTGACATCCAACAAGGAAGTGTGGGCCAGCAATTGCTTTGGGAGGATGGGAAGGAGTCACTCTCCCTGCAGGGGTCTGGGAGGGCCTTTCCAGGAGAGGCTTGGGTTAGGCCTAAAGAATGGATGGGCGCCGGCCGGTGTGGATCACGTGGTTGGAGAGTCATCCCGTGCAGTGAAGGTCGCAGGTTCCATTCCCGTCGGGCCACATACCTAAGTTGTGGGTTTGATCCCCGGTCGGGATGCGTGCAGGAGGCAACCAATCCATGTCTCTCTTTCTCACTCACACATTGATGCTTCTCTCTCTCTCAAATCAATTTTTTGAAAAAGGAGAGAACAGAAGGGTTTCCCAGGGGAGGGTGGGCATAAGTGCAGCATGGTGAGAGGAGGGGTTGCATTTGCCTGTGGGAAGGGTGGAGACCCATGAAATGTCCCGACTTTTAATCCATTGCCAGCTTCCTGTAAGACAAAATTCTTGGTGATTTTAAAGTTTATGCAGACATTAATCATTCCTTTTCCCCTGTGGGCAAAAGGGGAGTCAGGAAAGGTTTTGTGTACCGTAATATGGAAGGCATACTAATCATATTAGAGTGATAAGACTACCAGGGAAGTGGAGGTGCAAAGTCCCTGTCCAGGGAACAACTCCGATTAGTTTGCCTAGAGGGTTTTAAATTTTTAAAAATTTGAATGTCTTTAGATAGAGCTTACGCTGTCTGGTGCCCACAACCTGCCACTCATCCTTTGTCTTACAGCCTCACACATTCATGCCACCCTTTCAGCCCAGAGGTCTCCGAGTTTTCAGTCCATGGAAGGTAATCCAGGAGGGAAATAATAAGGGTCTAGAGAAAGAGTGGGCAGTGAGACCGCACAGAAGAAGAAATAAATATGACTTAAAGGCTGAGGGAGGGAGAGAAGGGAGTCAAAGATTAAACCAACGAGACAGTGCTTCTGAGGTTAAGCACAGCTGAAGGAGCAGCTCTGAGTGACACTCGCCGTGGGAAAGGTGGGCTTTAGGCTGCCTCAGGACATCCGAGGGCCTGGTCTGTGGCAGGTGGCCGTCTGGGCCGGGCGCTCCGGAGAGTCGTGGCAGCTGGGATGTGGATCAGCTTCAGCACAGAGGCAGTAGCTGATGTGGAGGCGATGGTGGGTGAAACTGTCCAGGAAGAATGGAGAGTTGGGGAGAGGCCAGGGCCTGGGTCTGCGGGCCTCCTCATTTCTAGGGGTGCGTGCGTAAGAGTTGGGGTAGATCCCATGGAGGAGACCAGGGTCGGGCAGGGAGGGAACCTCAAGGAAGGCCGCTGGTCATGCGGGAGGCACTGTGGGAGTCACGAAGAGATGGCCTGGGAATGAGTGATAAGCCACTGGCTCTGTGTATGAGCGAGAAGGCGGCGGGGTGAGCGTTCACGTGGTTGGCTCTCCTCTAGATGACGGTGCACTTAGGTGGGGGAGCCCCTGTGTACTTGGCTTTGCCTGAGGGGCTGGCATGGATTCCTGGCTAAGAGCTGCACCGTCGAGGGTGGCCTGTCCTCTGACATGTCACTGTGTACTCCCTGCGCACCGGGGCTTGGCCAAGGCCGAGCTGTTACCATTTGTCCTGAGCTGGCTCGCCCTGCCCTGCTCCCGGCAGCCTGGAACACCGTGGCCCTCCTCGGCTCCTCCTGCCAGGCGCTGCACTGGCCAGAGCTCTGTCGTCGGCCTTGGCCACGTCAGCTCCCAGGCTGCTTGCTCACCAGCCAGTTTTCCACTCGGGCCTTAGCTGCTCCTCCTTCTCCCACCCGGTGCCTGGGAAGGTCATAGAATGGCCGCTCAGCTGTGGCTGACAGGGGGGAAGCTCACTTTGGGGGCAGGGATGGAGTTTGGGACGAAAACCGTGCAGTGCCGCATGGCTGCACATTTTTATCCAGAGTGAAAATCCAGCTGGTCACTCCCCTGTCTGTCTCCGAAGCGTTATCTGGTATTTATAGGGGACGGAACCAAGGGCCAGTGGCTCAGAATGGAAATTTCTGAGCCTGGAGCAACTGGCTCTTGGCTTTCTCTCTCCCTGGAGTTCAGCTAAGGTTTTTCTCCTGAGAACTTTCAAGCGCTGAGAAGTTTGAAGAGGCACCGTGGCGGGGGGGGGGGGGCACCTTCCTCTAAGTGGACATCCCGCGTGTTCTCCAGAGTTGAGGGCATGAAGGAGGGTGAAGGACAAGGAGAATGGACCAGTGGGGGGACCTGAGGAGCAGCTGCTGTGCCCGGCTCTCTGGGGTGACGGTCATTGTTCCCTGTCCCCAAAGCCTCTAGGACTTCCTGCTTCTGAAACCACGTGCCCATGCTAACCTGGGGGGCAGAAACCAGAGTGGGTGCTTGTCGTTGGCACAAACCTTCCAGCTGCGAGGAAAAGGAGCTGTGAGATATTTGACATTTAAAAAGACAGCTGGAATGAGCGAGATACCGACTGACACGTTCATTAAATGTCACCACGTTTGTTTCTCTTCAACGGCTCAGTGCTTACATTATTCCAAATTAATTACACAGACACTCGATTTCTTCCCTACACCCCCTCCCTGCTCCTTCCCACCCTCGCCAGGGTTAAGAGCAGCACAGTGGCCGATCCCCTTTGTTCTCGGTTACCGGTTATGCAGGGTGACAGGGCCTGCAAGGGAAGAGGACGGTGTGCAGGCAGAGACGCTGTGACATGCTCTCAGGGTGCAGATCGGAAGCCGAGCCTCAGAGGGGTTATCTGATCTGCCCAGGGTAGACTGGGGACGTGGGGAACCAGGGCTGAACCCCGGCCTCTGGCTCTAGGCTCTCGAGTTTTCCAGGTGTATTGATGTCGAAGCAATGACTCCATCCTCGTGGCCAGCCTGGCAGGAAACAGCGCGCCCTGTCAGGTGGCCCCTGGGACTAAAACACGGGAGAATGCGGTTCAACCCCCAGCGTCAGGGCCAGGGAGAGATCAAGCTGGGGAATCCGGGCAGCTGAGGTTCCGAACCAGGAGGCAGAGGAAGATCTCGTGCATGGCAGTCGTGCATGTTGGAACCATTTGAGAAAGAAAGCTGCTGGCCATTTAAGGAAGGCAGTGTCTGCGGCTCGTCTGGTTCTTTGATTTCACAAGCCACGGGGTGACATTGCTAGTCATTTCTCCGGGGAGATGAAAGGCCATGGTTCAAAGGGCCACAGCCCTTTCAACCGTGATGAGCTAGCCTGCGTCTCAGGGACTCGCATTCCCCCAAACACTTGGGATTTCTAGCCACGGGGGTTCATTCCTGACTGCCCAGCCTGAAGGGTCCCGCAGGCCTGGCTCCGGCACAGGCTGCAGGTGAAGCTGCAGAGAAGACAAGAAACGCTCCCTGACTCAGGAAGCCGGAGGCACCTGCCACGTGGGCGCTCCGGGTCCCTCTGGATAATCCCTGATGTCTCAACAAACGCCCCCAATCTGTGTGGGAAAAAGAATCACCTCAGGGAAAGGAGTCACAGGGCTGCCCACTCCAGCCCCAGGCTAAGTCCCTGCCAGTCAGCCGTCCGTGCTGTGACCTCCTTGGGAGGGGAGACGCCAGGAGGCAGGAGCACTGAGCCAGCCTGGGTGAGAGTCTGGTTTGCAGACACTGAAGCCTTCTGCCTGCCCTCTCCCATGGCAGCTCATCCATGGGCTTCCCTGTTCAAGTCGAACGGCACCGGCTTTGTTGGGAGCTGAGCGTTGGAGAGTAATGAGCCCTCCTGCCCCGACTGAGCTCAGCGCCGCTCTCCAGCTACAGCCAGCCTTCACTCTTCCTTGCGTTTTCTTTTTAAAAAATATTTTTATTGATTTCAGAGCGGAAGGGAGAGGGGGAGAGAGGGAGAAAGAAGCATTGATTGGCTGCCTCCTGCACGACCCCTACTGGGGATCGAGCCCGAAACCCAGGCATGTGCCCTGACCAAGAATGGAACCTCCTGGCTCAACCACTGAGCCACACGGGCCAGGGTGCATTTTCCAGCATACAGCACGTTTATGGGTGACTGGCCAGGGTTGGTGTGCTGGGCGGACTCCACACTCTTTAGCTGTTCCTGGAGAGTACCTGGTGGAGGGGATCGAATTAGTACGCGTGACCGATGGCTCACAAAGAGGTCGTTACAGGTCCTTGACCTCAAAATGTTGATGGTGCCCAAAGAATCTCTCTTGGTCAGCTTGTGCCCTCGTGACAGAGTGCCCCTCCTGACTTCACACCTCGTTTTGGTGCGCAGGCTTCCTGTGAACTCAGGTCTCACGCTGACCTCTCTGCCAAGCTGCACCTTGAGCTGCAGCTGTCGGCTGGACATCCCTCCAGCATCTCAAACTTAGTTTGGCCCAAACTAGGCTCATCACTCCCCCCCCCCCCCCCGTGTTCTGCTGAGTTTCTGGTTTCTGGAAGGCACTGTTGTTTTTCTCCTGCCTCGGATGTAAAAACATAGGATGCTTTTGCATCCCCTCCCCTCTCCTGTCTTCCAGATCTGCTCAGCTGCCCGCCTGTCTGTGATCCTGCACAGGCGCCCTTGTTTCCCGGGGCCCTGCCCATCCTCGCTCAGCCCTTCGGGAGCAGAAGCCAAGCCAGCGCGGGAGGGGGAGGGGCAGCAGGTCCATGCCCAGTGGAGGCAGCAGCAAGAACGGGGCAGGGGCCGTGTCTGTGGCCTGGCAGGAGGGGTGAGGGGGGGAAAGAAGGGCTCTGGGGCAGAGGTCCAGCGTCCGCCTGGGCTGAGCAGGGCAACCAGGTGGCAGTTGTGCTCATTGTCCCCCCAGGCCCAGGGTGCTGGGCAGCCCTGGAGATTCCTCAGCTCTGGGCTGGCACCTGGTGGGCCCTCTGGAAGGTGTGCCCTCCTCACCAAGGTCTCATCAGAGGCCCCTTCTCTCTCGAAGCTGTCGCTCCCCTGCCCGTGGGGTGTTCTCCCTTTACTAGTTTCTCTGAACCAGCCCTCCCAGCAGTCTAAGTTCACTGTGATCCTCCCAGTGCCCAGAACCAAACAGTTCCAGTTCTTCTCCCCTGGGTGCTTGGGCCCCTTACGTTTTGAGAGGTCACATGAGTAGTTCCGGGCGATAAACTGTCAAAGGAAGGTGACATGTGTTCCTTTCGGGCCAGAGCATCGAGGCCACTAAGAGACCCGTCCGAGCTCTTTTCTGGCGGCAACTAGCAGCGTTTGAGATGTTGGCTGCTGTGCCATTCTGAGTCCCTCTGAATAAATCCGTGAGCAGATCCTCCCCTCCACCCCCAACCCCTTGCTGACCTTCAATAGACACCTGACATGAATAAATAAGCCTTTATTTGTTGTTTTCAGCCACTGAAATCCGGAGGCTGGTATTGCTGCATGACCCAGGCCGCCAGCCGGGCACATTCACCCCGGGGTGGATCAGCTCTAGATACCGCTAGCACATCACCGCATGGGAGCGTGCTGCCTCGTGGGTGACCTGATGAGGAGGCGGAAGCGGGGGAGCAGCAGAGTGCTTCTCTCAGCAGCTTAGCTCCCTGGGTGGCATCTCACTTAGACCCAGAGATGCACAAATGGGCGGAGCCTTCCCTCTCTATGGGCTGCCTTCTAAATTAGGAGCTGTGGTGAGCAGAGATGATATTCTATGAAGTTAGAATGCTCTTTTTTAATGTATGTTTTTGATTTTAGAGGAAGGGAGAGGGAGAGACAGAAACATCAATGATGAGAATCATCGATCAGCTGTCTGCTGCACATCCCCCACTGGGGATTGAGCCCGCAACCCAGGCATGTGCCCTAACTGGGACTCAGACCTTGATGCTCAACCATTGAGCCACACCGGCCGGGCAGAATGCTCTTTTTAAATCTTCCAGTCTTCCATCGGATCTTATCACTCAGCTACGGTGTGTTTTATGAGAATTAGCAGGATCCCTCCCCTGGTAGGCGGAGCATCGCGTTTTCCAGATTGAGGGTGTGACCCACTTCCCTAGAGAAGTGTTGGCATCTGGAGGGGCCACGGCTGGCACCGAACAGCTGAGGGAACAGCCCCGCCCATGCCCCAGGTGCTCTGAGAGCCCCCAGCCTGGCAAACACAGGTGGCTCCAGCTGTATGGGCTGCGCAGGTGTCCCTGGGCAGAATCAAAGCCACCAGCCCTCTTGCTGTACCCTGGAGGGACGTGGTCACCTATGTGGAACGCAGATGAAAAATAAAAGCTTTGCAGCGTCCTGTGTGCGCGCTGACTGATAGACCCCAGGAACGCACAGTGACGAGAGAAATGGGCAAGAGACAGATTTAATTGAATAAAGACTCCAGGCTGTGACAGGGTAGGGAGATGCGAGGCAGTAATTAACAACATAATTTTTTAAATGACGATGCAATTAATTAACATCCCGAGTATGGGGGGGGGGCGGGGGGGAGGAGGCATGTATCAGTGCAGGAACACTGCTGCGTAAAGGAGCAGGGAGCTCTGCAGTTTTAAAGAAACCATCTTTGTGCCGAGGCCGCGATGATCCCAGCGTCAGCAAAGCTCACGAGAGCAGCCCAAGAGGTTTCTCATGGCGGAGGAAACTAACAAACAAATCAACCCTGTGTTTGATTTTATTCAGAAACTTGTAATTCATTTTATTCTTGTCTGTGGGAGAGATATTGGGCCAGATAATGAAGTTGGCAGACATTCAGGTTTCATTCAGGCTTCCGGTCAGAAACAGTTTCCCCTGAGGACCTGGGGGAGGGGGTGGGGTAGGAGGGGGCCTCCCAGCCTGTGGAAATCTACCAACTCACCAAGACTGCAGTTGGTTAGGCTGTGTGGGGGCTGACCATAGTCTGCTCAGGAAAGGATTTTCCAAAACCACGTGTGAGAGAGCTGCTTGGACAGAAGAGGGGTGGCTGAGAGCAGGAATTAATCCAAGTTTCACGCCGATCACACTCCCTTCTCCAAAAGGTTAGCGTGGTTATCTGCAAGTGCCTACAGGTTTTAATTGTTTTCATTTTTATTGATTTCAGAGAGTAAGGGAGAGGGAGAGAGAGAGAGAAACATCGATGATGAGAGAATCATTGATCGGCTGCCTCCTGCACGCCCCCTACTGGAGATCGAGCCCACAACCCAGGCTTGTGCCCTGACCGGGAATTGAACCGTGACCTCCTGGTTCTTGGGTTGATAGTCAACCACTGAGCCACACAGCAGGCATGCCTACGGGTTGTGGATGACAGCTGGATGTGCATGTGCTTGAGCTCACTTGTGGGCTCCTTCTGGCCCAGGAAACTCAAGTGTCCCCTCATGGTTGCAGGACCCACAGCATCTGCTCAGAGACTGACATGGCCCTCTTGATGGGGTCAGTCAAGAAAAATGAAGTTTATGGCTGGACGTGAATCTTGCCATGACCTTGGGTTTTTTCTCGTGCTCTCCAGAGAACACCCGCTGCAGGACCGCCTGCCTAGGAAGGCCTGTCCATCCATCACAAGACATTTGGGAAGAAAATGTATCTTTATACCAATGACTCAGTTGCCCCTAAGTTGAAGGCTCAGTACAATGGGGAGTTGGGGTTTATCTACAGTTACTTTTCTAAGCTTAAAATGTCTTCTGCCACCATATCCTATTACCTCATGCCCAATCTGGTCATTTTTAGGACTAGAACACACTACCCAAAGGTATTATCAGCAGAGAAACCTGGTACCTTGGCTTAAAATGAGGGTGACTTTATTGAGTTGCAGCTCCTAAAGTACGTGACATAGAAAGAATAAGACACAGGGCGTGTGAGGAGCTTGTATATTCTTGACCTCCCGTGGTTGAAAGAAGGGGTCCTTCAGCAGACCTGCCTTTGGGACGTCACACCCGGCTCTGAGCACAAGTTCAAGGGGAAACTCCTCTCCACCATTGACTGAGCCGAGCACATCAACCTAGTTACAGGGGTGGGTGGGAGGCCAACTCAACAGAAATGAGCTCTGACAATACAGAATAGTTCAAATATATTTTTCCTAAACTGAACTTGGCCTAAGCTAGATATCTAAAGAAAGAAAAACAAAACCCTTCATCACCACTGAAACAAACAACAAACACGGAAGTACTCAGTAGTTTATAGAACTAAAGTTCGAGATGAAGGTTGTCCCAGAGTCAAAGGGGCTGAACTAGGTCTAAGCTGCCTTGGTCTCGATCAAGAAGACACTCTTCCTAGAAAGATGGGCTCCCACTATTCCTTGGATTTCACGCCTCCCCATTCAGAAAAGGCATTTTACCTAGGGTTTTCTCGGGCCTGTGTAGGCATTTGAAACAGCCGCTTGGTGCCTCGTGGAATTATAAAGCCACGTATAATACAGAAATCATTCCAGGACACACGTACCTCCTTGACAAGGCAGGTTATTTTCGAGACCAAAGATCCTGTTTCCAAACAAATATGGTCATTAACGGTGGGGCGCGCGAAAACACGGGGCACGTTGAGTTTCAGCAGAATCATTCCTCAAGAAAGTGACTAAGTTCCCAGGAGGGGGTCAAGACCTTTTCAAATCATGAATGAAGCCCATGGGGAAGGGGGGCGAGGAGCCCTGTCCAACCCCCTGAAGGTTCCCAGACACCGCAGGGCGCTCGTGATTTCCACAGGGGACCGGGAGTCCGCATCTCGGCTTGTGTCACAAAGCGAAGAGCTTCAAAGAGTCTCATAAAGGCTCTTGCATGGATTGGCACCTGCAGGCCACCGAGAAAGAGGCCACAGCCCCACCCCACGTCCTCCTTCTCCAGGGTAGTGGCACTTGATGGAGACACACATTGCAGAAATTCACATCACCTTTCCCCCAAAGACGATTATTTTACACTGTCTTTTACTGAACCGACTTCCGGGCTCTCCACTCTGTTTTTGCCCACCTTCTTTTTTCTTCCTTTCTTGACAGCAGATCCAGAAAAAGTGAAAACCACACGCACACAAAGAAACATCACCTTGGGAGACAGAAAAGACTAA
This sequence comes from Myotis yumanensis, assembly GCF_028538775.1. Taxonomy (NCBI): domain Eukaryota; kingdom Metazoa; phylum Chordata; class Mammalia; order Chiroptera; family Vespertilionidae; genus Myotis; species Myotis yumanensis. Next base: position 8,091,910 of record NW_027223768.1, read on the forward strand.
GACAGATCTGAGCGCAGGACAAGTGTCCCGGCCTTGACCTACACAGGAGCAGGTAGGACCCCGCGCGCCGCGCTGCCCCTGGTGCGCCGACGGCACGGCACTGTGTTTAGACGGTTGAACAGGTGCAGAAAGAACGGTGCTGGGTCCCGTTGGTGTGGCTCGGCCGTGCGGCTCATGGGGTCGGAGGTGGCTTCGGAGAGGGGCACGAGCTCTCGCTGTCGAAGCTGGCGGCGCGGCCCTGCCACTGCTGGGAGGAGAGAAGCCGGTTATTGATTGCGGAGGAAACTGACAGCTCAGCTTCCAGAACTGGTCTGGCTCATGCACTGAATTTACTCTTGGAAGCTTTCTTGAGTGTTGCTGTCAGCCATGCAAAAAAACGTAAGGGAACAGCTCTAGGGCTACTGGCTGGGAATACCTGATCTTAGAAATAGACCTACTGCAGAGATCGTGAAGGCGTGCGTGCATGTGTGTGTGTGTGTGTGTGTGTGTGTGTGTGTTGAGGAGGTGCGGTGACTGGGCCGTTTCTGAGCTTCTGCTATTTCTCACACGGAAAAATCAGATTATGTTAGCGAGAGAGGCAGGCTGCAGAGTATGCCCTCCCTGTCAAGAGCCCGATCATGAATTATTAGCGATTTGTCTGCGAGCTGTTAGGACAGTTAAAAGCCCGATGTTGCTCTAGCTCTGGGCGTTCTTCAGTCTTAATGCTTCCTCAGGGCATCCACGCTGATTGGTGAAGAGGTAGGAGGTGGAGGGCCGGCAGCCCCTTCCCCTCCCGGGTGCCCGCCTTTGCTCCCCTTGGCTCTCTCTTCTCGGGGTTGCCTCCTCTCAGCCCAGCCCTAGCCCCTCTGTGAAAGTGGGTGATGTCATGAGGCATGATGGGGTGAAGGAGAGGGTGAGGCTGATGGACCTGCACTTGAGCATCTAGCCCAGTGATGGCGAACCTATGACACACGTGTCAGAGGTGACACTCGAACTCATTTTTTGGTTGATTTTTCTTTGTTAAATGGCACTTAAATATATAAAATAAATATCAAGAATATGTCTTTGTTTTACTATGGTTGCAAATATCAAAAAATTTCTATATGTGACACGGCACCAGAGTTAAGTTAGGGTTTTTCAAAATGCTGACACACCGAGCTCAAAAGGTTCGCCATCACTGATCTAGCCCTTGCTTACATGGAAAGGCCAGCCAGTCACAGCGACAGCAGTGTTTGCTGGGCCAGAAGCTGATCCTGCGGATGGATGTTCCCAGCCTGCCTGGGGGCTGTGCGCTTCAGAGGGAGACAGTCCAGCTTTTCTGTGAGCTGAGGAGACCCAACATTCTCCTAGGTGCCGCAGGACAAGGTCAGGGAGAGTCGGGGAGGGCAGGATGGCCTTTCCGGAACGGAAGTGCAGCCTGTGCTGCTGTGAGCCTCAGGGTCTCCCCATGGAGTGATGGGGCTGAGTGGGGGCTAGATATGCGTTTATGCATGTGTGTGTGTTGTGGGGGGAGGACACCGTTCCCCCCTCAACATGGCCATTTCCAGACAAAGCCGAGCCCCCTAAGGAATAGGCCATGTGCCATCAGCATCTCCTCTGGAGAAAGGCGGAGGCCCCGGTGCTGAGGAGAGACCCAAGCCTACCGACCACCTTCATGCTCCCGTTCTCAGGAAAGCGAGCTCTGCCGTCCTCCCCCAGCTCAGCGCCTCAAGGCCCCTTCGCGCTTCCCGTCTAGGCCGAGCGGCAGCGTTACAGCCAACCACAGCTGGACAAGCAGTACTGACCACCACTGCGTGACCCAGCACACCAGACCCGAGGCAGGCTGGGAGATCGTCCCATCTAACTCTCTCCTCTTGAATATAAGAAAACAGAGACACAGAGACGTGAAGACACAGCTAGCTGCGGGCAGAGCCAAGATCCGAAACCAGGTCTCCTAACTCCCAACTCGGCGCTCCTTCCACGCCACCCGGCTGCCATCCTGGCACCTGACCACGCCAGGGGAAGGAAACAGGGAATGCAGTGAGACGCCTAACCTCTTTGGTACTTACTCCTAACTCCGGGCGGCAGTCTCTGCTCGCAGCATCCACGTGAATGCACTCACAACCGAGGGCTTCCCTGGTGAAATATTTTAGATCAATAAATGCCTGCTTGTCGAGCCCACCGTGACTTCTGACTCAAGTAAATGTTTCTTAATCAAAAGGGGACATGACATGAGACGGTGACTAAGGCTTTCATTGAACAGACCTTCATTTTATTAGTAGAAGTTCTCCTTTATCTGTGATGACCGTTAATGTTGGTACAAGGTCCCTTGTAATTATTGGCTTCTCCTCTGGGTTCCCATGCCACCTAAACCACCTGACTGATGGGCCAGATCAGAGGAAACAATGAAATCTCTACACAGAGCGCCCGTTTTTCCTTCTGTAACAGCCCAAAGAGAAGGCACAGGGAGCACACTTGTTTATCCAGGGCAAAGGAAGCAGGCACACGGGCTCCCCACCAACCCCTCATTTTCCCATGACAATAAACACAGAGGAGACGGGTTCATGGACAGTGGATGACCCAGGAGGCTTGTCCGGGGGTTGTGAACTAGCAGAGACCTGGTCACCACAGGCGGGAAGATGGTCGTTCCTGGGGGCAGGGGGCTGCACTCCAGGAAGACCTTGTACTGTCCTGAAAGGGATCACATTCCAACAGAGACCTCAACTCTCTGGCAGGTGGTCCGAACTTGGCCCTTCAAAATAGAACGCCTTGGAGAAGGTTGCTGGCCATCCCGGGTGCGGTAGGTGGCGACAGCGATGACAGGCAGAGAGGGAAGGATGCTGGCTGTGGCTTAATCACTTAGCACTCATGGGGGAAAATCCCAGCAGGGAAAAAATACCTTTCAGTTCATTTGCTCCCCTCGACCTTATGTGAAAACCCCAAACAAGCGAGCAAGTTTGGAGCCGTCTGTTCTCGTTTAATAAAAAGAGAAATGATCACAGTACTCAAAACTCCTCTGAGAAAAGTGCAATATAAATACAGATGCTTCCCAGGTGCGATACCATCTATCCTCCCGGGAGCTGGAGAGTGAGCTTTCTTCACGGATTATACAAACGGGAGAGAGCGGTCCCGGGGCAAGGCTCTCCCTCAGTGTCCAGAACAGGACGGAAGAGAAGGCGGGATGAGAGCTCCAAGGACGACTGAGATAAGCGTTCAAGTGCAACGCGTCACATGAACCCAAGAACACGGACTTCATATTAGCCCGGTGGGCTTTGGGTGCATGTTTATGAAGATCCTTAAGCTGTGGGTGCTCAAGGTGTAGACAGAAATCTTACACACATTTGTACCGATGGAATCCTAGGTTGCCAAGCCGAATGTCATTGTCAGCTCCTTCGTTCAGAGAACCCATCAGCTGAGCAGAAGGCAGGACAGCGAGTGGGGAGGGGCAGTCTGGGGAGCTCCGTTGGCGAGGTCAAGAAAAAAGTAGAACCCAGAGGATATAAATCAATTTATTCTCTTTTCATTCCCCATATACTGTTACTTTCCCTTTACTGTCTCATCAAATATTCATTTTCAAGGGCTTGATTCTACTTTATCTTTCTTTCTTTTGTAGTCTGAACGAGTGAGTTGGACTCACAAAAGACAGGATTTGGAATCAATTATTTGGCTTAATTAGGTTGCATTCATCTCAAAGAAGAGTGATTCTGGGTCGTACCACCTCTGTGCTGCCCTGCCCCCACCCGAGCCCCCGCCTGGCTGGTTACATCCAGTTTATGTGGGCAGCCCAGTTGGGTAACAGTGATGGGTTATTGCAGATTGCAGGTTAGAAAGGGGGTGCAAGATTCTGGCTCCCCTGTCCAGTCACCATGGAGGGTCAGAGTTGCCTAGGAGGAGCCTAGCCCTCATTCATCAACCAGGAAACTGAAGACCAGGTGGGGACCCTGAGCTGCCTGAGCCCATCAGGGCCTCTTAGCTCCCATCCTATGCCCCGCCCCTAAACCATGCTGAACGGTTTGCTACATTCTTAAATATCGCCAAAGGGTTTTTAAAGGGGCGGGACACGGCATCAGTGAGGAGACCTCAATGAGGGCCCAGGTGCTGTCCCTGAGTCGTCTGGAGTCAGTAGCTGCCTTCTGTGTAGGTGGAGGCTGGTTGTGGAACCTCACCTCCACTCTCCAGAGAGAACCTTCTGGAAACGAGGGGGCAGAGGCTTCCCTGAGAGCTGGGAGCCGCATAGCTGAGGAACCAGCCTCCCTCACTCAAGCTCCACAGCTGTGGTCAAAGCAAGGCCACCACAAGACGGAGAGGCGAGGCCGCGGGTGGACAGGAACTTTGCGTCCATGTCTTATCCCTTTTGCGGGCCCCAGAGGCTGCAGGGCGGGAGCTTCAAAGGCCCTCACCTACCTGGGAGGTAGATCAATAGCCTGGCTCCCCGACGCCTCGCTCCCTCAGGACTGATTCCACTCCTCCAACCCTCAGCTCCCCATCTCTCTGGAGACACCTCCCCGCTGGGAGCAGCTGGAAGGGGCTTGTCCACTGAGAAGGAGGGAGGGGGGCAGGCAGGTCCTCTGGCTCGGCTGTCACACCTTCTCTGTGTCCCAGAGTGTGGGGACGGGATTCCTCTGTTTTAGGTGACTCTGCATTTAAGTGAGGGCCCATGTGGTAAGAGGAACGATGCTTTATTTTTTTATTAGTGGATTTTCCAACTTTACGCAGCTCCCTAGACTTGTAAGGCATGGAATCCATTAAGACGAGTGAATGATCACCGGGCTTTCCAGGATATGGAAGGGGGTGTCATTCGGAATGAGACGCAAAGCCTGCCTGGCCACCCCCACGTGAGAAAAGCAGGCTGGGGCCACCAAGGCGATACATCACAGGGCCTTACTCTGGTGGAGGCCTGTGGGGGTGGGCGGAGGAACGGTCACTAGAGGGGACGCTTTCCTTGCAGTTGAGAGAGAAAGGACTGGCTCAGGGTTACACAGCAAGGCAGGAGGGGTCAAGTTCGAAGCCCAAATCCCGGGAGCCCCGGGCAGTGCCCGGTCCACTGCGTCTCTGTTAGACCCGCCAGAAAGTGAGGCCCTACAGCCGCGCGCGCGAGCACCAGCGTAGATCAGAGCAGCGCCGATCTCCGAGTGAAAACTGCCCTGACTGCCAGGCTGCAGCCTCGGGAACTTGCTGCTCCCAACAGAGGTCGAATTTCTTGCCAAGTTCTGATCTCACCCCCGTGGGGTTCGCTCCTCAAGGGCTGTCTTGGCCCAGGGCCTTGGTGAAAGCATTCGGGGCTTCTGGGAAGGTTCCCTCTGAGTTTTTATTTTCCAACTAAAACTCAGTGTTGCTTTCTGTCTGCCCCACATCAGAGGCTCTTTGCCAGGCAGCTGCCCATGGTCTTCCTCCCTGCCCGTCACACTGGGGGAGAAGCACTGGCCCCACGCCCCCTCCCCCCAGGAACCAAAAAGGCGAGGCCTCGCAGCAGCCCACGGCCATTCTCCAGCGCGCGCTGCCATGCAGCAAGCATGCCAAGGGCCGAGGGCGACCTCACCCACCTCTTTGAAGGATTTCTTTACCTCCACCAACGAGTGCCAGTGCGCGATGGGCTTCCGCGGGTACGCCAGCATCTCGTTCCAGTGGTCCCTGCCCAGGCCTTCCGCGTTGATCCCCACGCGGCAGACTCCGATGATCTCATTGTGGCCCACTCTGAGGGAGAGACAAAAGACCCACCATGGGGGGCCAGGCGCGCACTCAGAGAGGGTGGGCTGGGGCTGGGATGCTGTTGGCAGGTCTAACTCAGGGCACTGAGCTCTGAAAACGGGCTCGGCAGGGCCGCAGGGTGCCAGCAACAGCGATGCTTTGCCCCGCCTCCTTGGGTGGACACTGGACACAGACAGACGAGCAAAAGGTGATACACTCGTTTGGAGTCTCAGGAAACGACGGGCAGATGGCCTGACTTTGGGGAGTTGGAGGGTCCAGGTCTCTTCCCTTACTGGACTCGGCTTGCACATCACACCCAGGCTTCACATGCTATCAGCATGTGGAAATAAATCAACCTGCTCTCAGCACCATTGCTCCATACCCCCAGTAGCTGGGAGGTGAATTACTCACTCAGCAAGAACATCAATCATCGCTCAACTACGCTCACCGAGCACCTACTAAGCCCGAGGTCTTGTGCTAAAAATCCTGGAGTGAGGATTTGCCTCGTGGTTTCCTTCTCCGTCGGCAGAAGTGGCAAGTGGAGAGAGGAGTGCTGGTAGCTAGAGTAGTCAGAAAATACTTTTGAGCCAGTCTGGATGGAGGAGTGGGATTTGGATAAGTGGAAGAGAAGAAATATCTCCAATAAAGGAGAAATCAAGGATGGGCGTGCTGGGTCCAGATTATGGAAATCCTTGAGAGTTCAGGGGAAGAGCCTGGGCACCAGGAGCCGTGGATGGTTCTTGAGAAGAGCGGCCCGGAAAGCAAGCGGTCTCTTATGAAGAAGGCGTGCCTTTCGTATGTTGCTGGGCAGAGACAGGGAGTGATGGAGGCTGCACAGCCATCCTAAGCGGGAGTGGTAGCGGCAGCGGAAATGGAGAGGAGAGAGAGGCCTTTTCAAGGACAGGTGATAGGACTTGGTGCCGGAGGGAGGAACGAGAATAGTCAGGACTGAATGCAGGGGAACTGGTGGGGGAGCTGCCCCGATGGAAATGGAGCAGCTGGGAAGTGAAGCTTGAGCTTCTGCCTAGGGGAACCCAGGCTCTTGCTCAAGCTCCTATACTCTCCGTGACTATAGCCAGGCCTGAGGCTGGTGGACACTGGGCTGTGAACCACAAGGTCCAAGGTCAAGAAGCCCTGCGCTGCCAGGAGACGGAGGGAGTCGTGTCCCTCTGGGGCCCGTACCTACCGGTCATAGTCCATAACCGAGATGAGCAGGCTAACTTGGTCCATGTTCTCGGGCGGGATGTCAAAGATGATGGCCTCGTTGTAGACAGGATTGAGCGTGTTCTTCTTTATGGTGGTTTTCTTCTTCTTCAGCCTCCGCCCGTCACAAAGCAGGGACACTTTGACGTAAGGATCTGTGCCGACGGGGGGCGGCGGGAAGGAAGGGAAGGCAGCTTGTTAAACAGATGTCCTCTAACACCATTTGCACCAGAGGGACAGAAGCCCTATTACATCTACTGTTGGTCAGCAGATGCCCCCAGTGGGTTGTTAAAACAATTAAAGCACCAGTAATCTATGGAGCACACGTGTCTCTGAGGACAGGCCATGCTTCAGAGACCTCAGGATTCTGGGGAGAGCGCTTAACAGACCTGCACTAATGGGAAGGCTGGCCCCAAATCAGATAGGACCCCGCCCGTGGGTATGCAATCAATGCCCTAAATCTCAGCTCCGTGCTGGCCGGCTGCCTCCCAAGGGTGGTGAAGCTGAACAAAGGCACTCAATTCCTTTCACCTCGTTGGAGTCCGTTTCTCTGGGGGGCTTGTCAGCATTATTAACCAAAGAGGAAGGGGGTAAAAATAGAACTCGATGGCACCCAAAGAGAAGCAGCGCTGTCTGAGTCAATGAACAGCGACAGTCACAGTGCCGTCCGTGTGCTCCACACCTGGCAGAGGATTAGGGGTCCCATTGTCTCGAGAAGCTCATTTCCAGCATCCAGAAGGGGAGTGGTAGCCCCTCTCTGCTTCCTCTGAGGCCGGTTCCTGCCCACTTCTGGGCAGTGATGGAGGAGGGGGGCTATGGCCGGGGCAGTGAGGGCAGCCGGCTGGCGTTTCATTTCTCAGTGGGATCTTGGATTCTCGCCATCCCGCGAGAAGACGTCCTTTTACTGGACATTCACGGGCCTCCCATCTTTGTCTCTTTAGTTTTCTGAATGGGTGTTTCACGGTCATCTTTCTACCCTGGAATTTTCTACTCATCCCAGTGAAGTGACGCCTATTGTATCCCGTAGCACAGGTGTCCCGGCGGCATCATAACTGTGATTTATGCGGCACAGCTCGAGAAGCGGGAGGGCGGCTCGCGGGTAAGAGCAGCTTGGGAGACACTGATGTGCGGAGACACCCTCCTGCCCAGATGCCAGGGCTCATGCGAATCTGTCAGGAGGTGGGGGCCGAGCAGCCGCCCCCCGGCTCCTGGATTCACAGGTATTTCATCTCCCAGGCACCTAGGCGCCCAGCAGGCCTCACGCTTCCTGGGCATTGCCCGGTGGCAGTTGAGGCACACAGCTACAGGGGAGCTAGAGGGAGCTGTGACCCTGATCAGAAACCCCAAGCCTTGAAGGCATTTCTGTAGACAGATGAGCCACTGACTAGCCAGCGTGCAGTGGGAGCTGTGCCTTAACCACAGGGACATGGAGACCTGGGTTTATGGAGGAACTGCGAGACTATGAGGTGTTTAATCAACCTGTGTCCCCCGTGGCCCATTTGAAAGGGCCCCCTCTCAGGAGGATTTTCAGTCAAAAAGAGGGGGCCTGAGCACCGCTGCAGGACAGTTTTTGGTCTTGCCGGCTCCCTCCCTGTGGATATGCCCGGGACAGAGTTCAGGTCCAAGCAGAGAAGAGGGAAAGCTAGCGCCCAGACCTGTCTTTACCATGGCAACTCCGAAACTCCTGAAGGGTGCACACTGCTTTGGAAAGTGTCTTCAGGCGGAGGCTGCCACACCACCTGCCATGCCTGTGTCCATACCTTCCCATGGCAGGGCACACGTCCATGTCTCCAGGCTGGGAAAGAGCCACCTGTCCGTGGGCTGTGCACGGAGCAAATGCCTTATGCCTGACGCTCAGCTTCCGTCCCTCTGTCCACCCCTATGAGGCAAATCCAAAAACCCAGTGGTGCACGTCCCTTGCAGGAACCAACCATCTCACCAGCACCCGAGACACTGAGCAGAGAGGTGACTGTTCCCCAGGGTGCTGAAGCCAAACTTTATGGCTTCCGGTGGGACGCTGGCTCCACACGACCTCTGAGGTCCTCTCCTCTCCAACAGCCTGTGCTGTTGAAGCAGCCGAGGGTGGGGCACAAAGACCAGCAGGGTATTCAGCCTCGTTGTCACGAGAGCCATCATGACTCAGCATTTAGTATGTGCCAGCCACTGAGCTAAGAGATTTATATGCATCATGTCATTTACACGTCACCTCAACCTTGTGAAATATTCGTCATCATTATCATCCCCATTTTACAGGTAGGGAAATTGAGGTTTAAAGAGATGAAGAAACTTGCCTAAGATTTGCACCCTAGCTTGTCTGACTCCAAAGCTCACTTTTTAACCATTGGATCCAAAGTAGTACAGACCAGATGTGGCAGAGACGGGGGAGTTCACTGATTCACCACCCCTTCCTGGCAAACCATCCTTACCATTTTGAATTATGTTCACTGTCATGGTTCCAGTAGATAGGCTTAGAGGATTGATTCACGACCAGTTTAGATCAAGGAGAATAGGAAGATCCTTGGTTTTAGATGTCAACGCCATATAAATCAAGAACAGACCACGAATAAGCTCCATTCCCTCCCTCGTTTAGTCCAACATCAAAGCAGTCTGGGCTGAAGGTAACCTCAAAGTCATCCTCAAAAACGGGGTCTAGTTTGAGAGGCCCTTGGCATGTATGCTCCCACTGCATCACCCGGATAGGGCTCCTCAAGCTATAAATCCATTCACTCATTCATTCACTCATTCGATACATATTTATCCAATGCTTACTGTGTTCTCTGCACTGTTCCAGACACTTGATTCTATCGGTGAACAAAACAGGCAGAAATCCCTGACAAGAAGACGGCCCCTGCGTTTTCAGAATCAAGCTGAGACATCAGCAGATTCTAAGCCCAGGTGGGAAAGAGGGGCAACTGTGAGAGGGAGGTTAGACTCAGCCCGTGGCCTCTGCCCCCAACCCTCTGATGGGGAGCAGCCTCGGCAGTGACCTCAGTGGCTCCGCCACCAGCTCTCTCCCTAGCACATCAATTTAATTACACCCGAGAAGATAGTGTGGGGACTTGGGAAGCAAAATCCCATTTGCCTCAGCAGCCTTGAGAGTCCTCTGTGAATTTCTGTCCCTGGCATGCACTTATTTTGATATTAAAATGAAATCTATGGTGGCTGTATTTTTGGAGAAAGCTGACTATGTCTGAAAAGGTTCTTTAAGCTCTTGCCCACCTCCTGATGAGTGGCGGTAGCTTCGGTGGAAGGAGAGGCATTGACGGGGGGCTGGGGGGGGCGCTAACCGGGGGGAGTCTTTGGCCTGGAGGCCAGAGCACTGCAGGGAGCGGGGTGGGGGCGGCTAGAAGCAGAAGCTCCTAGCGATTCAAAGCTGCAACCAAGACACAGTAAGTGTGTGGGTGTTTCCCTGAAACCTCATTTTTCAAGACCTCTACCACCTCTTCTTCAAAGGGCACCACCAGGTGGCACCTGGGCCAGATGTTTTCAGCTGGACAGGCCCCTCTTATGGCAACTGTGATTAGACGAAGGAGATTAGACTAAGGGATAAAAGGGAAAACCTTCCCTACACTCCCATCCACGTTCGGAGGCACCGTGGGAGAGGCTTGACGCTGTAATCCGAGTCATCAGAGCCTCTGAGGTGGGCGCCCGGGAAGCCAGCCGGGCCTCTTCCTGCACGTGCCCTCCGTGTGCGGCCCAGCCTGCTCCATGCCCCTGCTCTTAGGGATGCTTCGCCCCATTTCACTCCTAGGGCTAACTCGTGCCTAGTGGATGGGTGGATGGAGGCTCCTGGGACCCAAGGTACTCCTCGGGGATATCAAAACTCAAACACCCTCTCCTCTGACAGCCTTGCAGAATCGTGGCGAAGGGGCAAACCTCCGACCCCACGTCCAGGTCCAGCTGCATCGCTACAGCTGTCCCCAAGCAGCCATTTCCTCGGTGGCTAGACGAGGACTTATTTTTTCCTGCGGTTCCCAGCAGCTTCCCCGCTGCTGAGGCCGAGGCCGGGAGCCCTGCAGGGAAAACTCAAACACAAATGCACTCGGCTTTTCGGTGGCATTGCTCCTTTGACTGGGACTGCAGAGGGGCTGCAGGCGGCGTGGACCTCAAACATGCACTCATTCCTGTGTACTCGCTTCCTATTCTCGCCCTCCTCTGGAGAAAGAACGGTGGTAATAGCTAATATCTGCTGAGTGCTCATTATGTGCCTGGCACAGTTCTAAGCATTTATGTGAATTAACTCGTTTATCCTGAAAGCAACCTGGGAAGTTATTTTTTCAGATTAGGAAACCAAAACATGGCAGTGCAAGGAAGTGGCAGAACGGGGATGCGCACCCACGGCGTGTCCCTCCAGAGCAGCTGCTTTTCTGTGAAAACTGACAGCTCTTCCCCCTTCTCTCTCCAAATCCTAACGCTCGGGCTGCCGGGTGGCCGCGGGCAGGCCCCTTGGGCGGGAGAGGTACCTGAGTAGCCGGTGATGTCCATGGCCTTGAGGTTCCGACACTTGATCACTGTGAGGGTGAGCCTGCCTGCTGTGGGCAGGTAGCAGAGGGAGAACATGATCTCCCCCAAATCCACGCTTTCCTGCAAAGAAGCAGATGAGAGGTTAGACATGGGGCTGTTTGTTACAGCCTCACCCGGCCTAGTGGGGAGTTGGCTGCTCTTGGCTCAGTGGATCAAGGGGATGTGGCCCCCTGCACACGCAGGAGACAGAGGACTGGGTTATTTGATAAGGAAAATAACAGGTAGATTTTGAGTGAATAGAGAGATGGGGAGTAAGGAAACAGAGTCGGCATCTCGGGTAGCCACATCCCTCTCTGGAAAGCCCGGTGCCACAGGTGGCCTTGCCAGGTCCTCTCTCCACCCTGTGCTCTTTCCCAGGAGGTTCCAGCCCCAGATCTGTGTGCCTTCCTAGCCTTGATCCGCATTAGGGATGCTTGCCACTTTGGCTTTAATAAAACCAGGAGGGACCAGGGGCTGCAGAAGAGCCAGCGTGTTATTGCTTTCATCTCTACCCACTGTCAGGGGAGCCGCCTTAGGGCCCCTGCCTGGTAATGAGCTCCCCGCTGCCGGAGAGGTCACTGCTGTCCAGAAACTCACTTGGTCCCCCCCGACTCCTAACCTAGGGGTGACAGGGCAGATCTGAGCCCAGCAGCGGCTGGCGAAACGTCTTGGCTAGGGCTTGGAGGGGGCGGGCCTGCTGCCGGGGAGGAAGAGCCAGGATGTTGGCTCCTGGAGAGTCTGTGCTTAAAGTGCAACCTGTCCGCCTGACGTCGCTGCCCACAGTTGCAGCGCTTTCCCTGGCTGCAGTGCCCAGGCATCTGGGCAGTCCGATTCTTAAAGGCGCAGCATCGCTCCCGCTGGCTACCCAGCAGCCCGTCTGCAAGCGCTCACGAAAGTGCTTCTCTCTCTTGATGCGCTCACATGGCCCCAGGCACAGAGAACAAATCCCTGCGATGGCTGCCCGGGAAAGAGCCGTGACCCACAGGGGCTTTCCTCCCTAGGCCACTAGCGAGCTTCGAGACCCGGGCACATCATTTCACAGCTCTGGGCTCCCGTCTGTGATATGAGGGACTTGTACTCAATGTTCTATCCTTAAGGTCCCTGCGACGTCATAAAACCAAAGAATCAAAGTGGAAAGCCTATCACCATTGATGGCCAAGGACGCCTGGCTGGTGCCTGTGGCCCACCTCAAAGAATCAAGCAACTTGGTTTTGAAATCCAGAGGCTCTCCTTCGTCCGGTCCCCACCGCCTCCTCCCCAGGACCAGCTTTCTTTCTCCTAAACAGGCAGCGAGTGGCCGCAGTGCCTCCCGGTCCGTCTTGGGAATCGCGGCTGAGCGGAGCCAGCACGATGCTTCCCCTTCTCAGAGAACACTTCCAGTCTCTTAATCATTCAGTGGCTTGTCTGAACCTCTCATCATCAGCGAGAAGCATCCGCTGCACTTTCAGGAAAGCCACAGGAGACGGGAGCTCTGCGGCCCTGGGCAGGGCGTGCCAAGTCACCCCTGGCAGGGCCTGGAAGAGAGACGGGTGGAAGCCAATTTGGCTCCATTGGGCAAAGCAACCTCCACGGCAACGCTCCCTGTCGGCCTGGGGCTTGGAGTTGGGGGTGGAGATGGGTCAGATGTGGAGGCGGGACACGGGCGGGACCGCCCTGCCCTGGTATCTGCCGCACAGCACCGTGACCCCCCATTCATAGCCTGAGCCACGACCACAACGTCTCAGTTGATTGTGGGGATTACATGTGAACACTGTGTTCTCACTAGATAGTGGGCTCTTAGCACAGGGATGGGGGCTGGGTGGACCCATCTTTATAGCGTTCATGTCTAGCCCACTGCCTGCTGCGTAGTAAGTGCTCCGTAAACACTGGTGACGAAGGAGTGGTTGTGAATGGGGGTGGGGGTCAGGCGGCTCTGGGGCAAGCTCCACCTCTGACATTGATGAGTAGTACGACGTATTTAACAGAATAGAGTGGCATGCCGGTTTCTTTGGGATTTCGCCCTTGCCTTTGCTGCTGGCCCTTCTGTTTCAGGTGCCCTACACACCGGCTGTGATACCCACTGACATTTATTGTTTACTCTGTGCCATTCAGTCCTAAGTGCTTATACATATGAAGCCACACAATCTTCACAAGAGCCTAATGAGACGGGTACTATCATTACCCCCCATTTTCCACATGGGGACACTGAAGTACAGAGAGGTTAGGCAACTGGCCCAAGAACACACAGCTGCAACATGGCAGAGCTGGGATGTGAGGCCCTGCAGCCAGTGGTGTGGCCGGAGAGCCCACAGTTTGGGTCACACCCTCCTGCCTCTCTGAGGCTCTGCCCCCCCCAGCCCTCCAGGTTACTTTGCACAGCCACGCCTCCACCCTGTTCTCTCCACCCTGAAATAGCCTCTCCCTGCCTCTCCCTGTCCTGGTCAACACTTGCCTCTCCAGGCCAGCTGTCCTGTCCCCTCCTCCTGGGTCACCTCCCCTCACTCCCCTGGTCTGACTTGGGGTGTGTGCCCATGGTTCCTGGATCCAAAGGCCTAGGGACAGATGTTACAAGTGCCCTGGAGCAAGGCCAAGGCCCATCGGGGACCACATCTGTAGGATGGGGAGACCCACTGATAAGGGGGCTGCAGTGGAGGAGAGAGAGACTCACTCCACCCGCCCCAGCCCCCAAGCTGGTTCAGGGCTCTGCTGGGAGGGGGCCCGGGGTGGGCATTCCTTCCAGTGCTGAGAGGGCTCCTGCTGTGAGCGCTGGTCTGATGACGTGGGTGGGTGGGTGGGTGGGTTCCTCCCTGGATGGGTGGCTGGAAGGGCGGGAAGTGTGCCGAGATGCTCGGGCTCCCTGCTGGGTTCTGTTTGTTCTGAGTTCCACGCCTGCTTTCTCTCTCAAGTGCTTTCCGCCCCAAGGGCTTTGCAGCATTATGAATAAATAATGGGGCAGAATTGAGGCGCCTCAAACGAGCTCCATATACTCCAGCTGCAGCCTGTGGTATGGACACCGGGAGAAGAGGGGACCCTCCAGCTCATGTGGAGCCCAGGGGTGCGGGAGGAAGTGGGGGAGATCCTGGAGGCTGGGTTTGGTCCCCAGGGATCCACAGAGGCTACAGCACAACAGGAGGCCAATGTGACTGTATCTGAGCATCTTCAGGGAAACAGACGGTTTGGTTTAGGAAACTTTTTCTCCCATTCGTGAACTTGCCCTTGAAAAGAGGTTCAGTGTTTCACACGCACCATTACTTTTGGAAAGATATCCGTGACTCAGAATCACACGGGGAGGTGCAGCTCTCTTCCTAAGGACATTTGGAAAGGTGGGCGCAGAGGGAGGGGCTGTGCGGGGGTGGAAGGAGCCAGAGGGGAGCGGAGTTAGGAAAGTTCCAGAAGAGATGGAGGCAGTGCCTGGGCAAGCTGGGGAGTCTGAACCCTGGGCTCTTGGCCACGGGAGTCCAGAGCCCAGGACCTCCCCTCCACCCTAGTCCGCCCACTGGCATCTTCATTAATGACGGAGTAGCAGGAGGCACATTAGCAAAGTTGGCAATGACGGTCTGACTTCATTTCCCGACTCGGGCTGTCCGTCTGCCCGTGGCTGTCAAATAGCCATCAGCTTCCCCAGGAAGCGGGTGAGCATCTCAGGGTGGTGAGCACCCGTCTCTGTGCTGGCGGGGCTGTGGCAGGAGGGGAGAGTCCTGGTCCCAGTGGGTGGTCTCCTGGGGCAGCTGAATGGTTCTGCCAACAGGTGCCTGGAGACACCAAACAGGCAGGGCTTTGGGCTCAGCCGAGGGCACACACTTGAACTGCTGGTGACGGCGGCTTGGGCTTCCTTCTCTTTGCTGACCCAAAGCTTTGGGCTTCCCCCGCTCCCTGCCCCAGCATCTCTCAGTCCTGCTGTGTGAGGCCGCTCTGTGAAGCCTTTCACGGAGATGACCGTCTGCTCTGGAAGCATCCCCTTCCGCGCTCTCCCCCCCTCTGGCTGTCCCTTCCCAGTCTCTGCTGGGTCCTCCTCCCATCCCTGCCTCTGAATAGCACAGTTCATCAGCACTCGGGTCTGGGCCTCTCCCTCCTCCTCATCCAGGTCAATGCCCATCTCCATGGTCACAACTCTGAACGGGGCCTGTCTTCCTGACTCCAGACTCATGGAGCAACACTCCTCATTGTGGACATCTCACAGACATCGAGCACATCTCAGAGGTGAGCCCTCATGTTCCATTTACATTCTCCTCTTTTCCCCAACTCAGGGAGTGGCCCCTCCACCCACCTCGTTGCTCAAGTCAGAAATGAGACATCACCGCCGACTCCTGCCTTCCTCTCCCCTTTGCATTTAGTTCCTCACCTGGGTCAGTTCTATCTCCAAATTCCATCTCCAGTCAACCCACTTCTCTCCATCTTCAGTGCCACCCAGAGGGCCAAGCCACCTCTCAGCTGGCCACAGGTAACCCCCTGGTTCCTTTGGTTCTGCCTCACTCCCCCCCAGCAGCCAGAGTGCTCTTTCAGACTGTAAGATGGACCGCACCACTCCTGTTTCAAACCCTCCAATGGCTTCCCCTGTTGCTAGGCATGAGAACCCAAACGCTTACCACGACCTGCCAGGCCCACACCACAGGCCGGACTCGTGGCCCTCACCCCGCCACGGCCCTGCTTCCCGCCCCAGCTCTCAGGCTCGCTTTCAGCTCCACAGCGTCCAGGTTCTTCCCGCCCCAGGACTTTGCACATCTCGCTCCCTCTGATCACTTTCCCGAGCTCTTCACAAGGCGGGTGCTCGCTCAGCCCCGGCACCACTTCCTCCAAAGCCACAGTCCCTGCTCTAGACTGTGAGCTCTCGAAGGACAGGGAGGGTCTGTTTTCCCAGGACTGGTGTGAAGGAGGCCGCCCTGGGGCTCAGGCCTGCCCCCAAGGGTGGGTGTCTCCTCCCATGGCGCCCCCTAGGCCTTGCTTTCCTACCCTAGTTCCTCCATTCTCCTCAGCACTGTCTTTCTGGGCTTGAACACAGTACCTGGTATGCAACACGTGCTCAATAAATACTTGCTGACTTAATGAGCAACTCAGCCTTGTGGGGTTTAACTGATTGAGAAGGTGGCATAAAAGATGGGTGACAAGAGTGTCCCTGTAGGTAACAGGATGGCTTCAGGGTAGAGCCTCATCAGGTGTGTTCCTCAGGGTGTGGTTTGGGAGGCAGGGACCTAATTCTTGAGCTGCACCCAAGATCTGCTGAGTCAGAGGCTCCGAAGATGGGGCCTGGATGTGGATGATTGACAAGCTTCCCAGGAGATTCTTACGTGTCCTCAGTTTGCAACTTAAGGCAAATGAGGAGACTGCAGGCTGCCCTGGATCAGACCCTACCAGCCTCTCTGTGACATGGAGCATGTTCTCAGGGAGCACGACCAAAGCCACTCAGTCCCGTGCTGCTGAGCAAAAGTTATGATTCTAAAAGGGCCTCTTCTCCTTCGTTAGGTGACAGGATCCCGATGGGATCCTCATGGGGGCCTGGTCGCTATTGCCCTTCACCTTCTCCCCACATACCAGCGATACCCTGGATAGCTAAACTGTAGCCAGAAGCCATCTCAGCCCCAGTCAGAGGGTTTAAGAAGACTGGATAGTGTTTTTAAAGACGTCTGGCCCCATAATGTAAATATTCCTTAAGGCATTGCTCAAAGCGTGGTGCCCAGACCTACAGCACCAGCAGTACAGGGAACTTGCCAGAAATGCACATTATTGGGCCCACCTTCACCAGGGGTGGGGTCCAACAAGCCCTCTCGGGAAGTCTTAGCAAGTGAGAATGTTGCCTTATCGAGTTAAAGAACCAATTCAGCATGTGCACCTGCAGGGATTTAGAAGTTCCTTCCACTCCGTTTAGCCTACTTATTCTGGTGATCAAAGCCAAAGTCAATAGAGAAGGGAACTATCAGATAAAGAGTGTCTGCTGGTTCCTGGAGGCCCTGCTGGGCGCTTCACGTGTATTTCATTCATTTCATTTGTGCAACTTTGCTCTGAGGAGGTCAGAATGACAGCCACATTGAGGTTCGCAGAGGCTAAACCTTGCCTACGTTCTCAGAGCGATCAACCAAGTGTAGATGTGGACTCCTCTGTGCGGACTCTGAAGGCTTTGCTCTCCCCCATCCCTCCCTCCGCCTGCTGCGGCCTGCTTCCTCTGGAAGGCAGACACAGGGGCGGCTTTACAGCCTGCACTACAGATTTCGGGGGGAGCCATCTCCTGCTAACTTACCGCAGCCAGTGTGTGTCCTGGCCGCAGCCCGTCGTTTGTCTCGAAAAACACGTGTATGTATGGATGGCATCACCTCGTGAGGTGCTAAGTTGCTGTGGACACTGCTTTGCGGGAGAGGATGGGGGAGGAGGAAGCCAGGCAGCGGTGGGCAGGACCCCTGGGCGGAAGCTCTTGTCCCATGCGGAGCTCAGTGGAAGGACCCTGGGCTTTCTGCCTGAACCTTCCCACCTGAGCTCCCCCGGGTGCAGCCACCGGCACTAGGAGGAGGAAGCAGGGGTGGCGGGGGGGGGTGGGGGGTGGGTATTGGGAGTGTCTCCCTCTGTCTCCTGCAGAGTTGGGGTTATTTTCTCGCTCCCTGAAGTCCTGAGGTGGGGACAGGGTGGCTTGCAGCCCCTGTGGGCTTCCTAGGAGAGCAGAAGGTGTTGTATCTCAGGATTCATTCCCTGGGTGTGATCTTTGTGGATTAGAGCAAGGAAACTCCCATCTCACGTCACTAGGCATCAAGAGACCGAGTGACTGTTCAACTCACCCAGTCCCAGCTTCCAAGCAGGGCCACCCTACACCCAACACCGAGGCCTCTTTTTAAAACACGTCACTCACATTTCCATGTTCCATCACCTGGACCTCAGGAAATTCTCCTTCATGTCCAGCCCGGTGCCTCCCTCCTCCTCCCCTCCTTCCCATCTGCTACTTCATCATACAACGCAGACACTGTGCCTTCGCACGCTGGGAGGTTGTGTCAGATTTTACTCCGTCTTCCCTTGGCCAAAGCCGAGAACCTGTTTTCTTGGCTGTCTAACGTTTCAAGGCATTTTGGCCTCAACTAGACCCATGTTAGTCATCAGCGAGGAACTTTCAGTTGGGGCTCTGGTGGGAAGCTGGGGTTTTGTTCTTCATCCAACCAGAGGGGAGGGATCACAAGTCTGAGAATCAGTACAAACAGCCCATCAGCTGCCCTCGAGGTAGTCCCTATCCTCCAAGCCCTGGATTGGCAGGCATGAGAGGAAGCCACTAGGAAGACTTGACCGGCTGCCAGGAGAAAAATCAAGATTGGCACGCAGCAAGCATGTGACCTGTTGGTAAACCTCCCATTGTCCGGCACCACGGGCTGTGCTATCAAAAGCCCACCTGGTGGGCTGAGGGGCCAGCGAGAGGAGAAGGAGGGCAGCTGCGTTGGGTATGTCGCGGGGTGGAGGATGGGAGTGAGGACGTCTTCCAGTCCGGGTTTCAGAGGCCACAGCTCCTGGCTTTAGGGCCCACGGGAGGATGCCCTAGCTTGTGGGTTGCCTCTTTCTTCCTTCTCAGCCCTGGGCTTCCCCACCCATCAGCACCTTCAGCAAGTGGACTTGGAGAAGGCATCTTGTGGGTCTTCTGAGGCTCCAGCAGCAGGATAAACTTAGGACTAACAGTGACTTTGCCAACCAGCGGAATGATCTAGGGCAGTGATGGCGAACCTTTTGAGCTAGGCGTGTCAGCATTTTGAAAAACCCTAACTTAACTCTGGTGCCGTGTCACATATAGAAATTTTTTGATATTTGCAACCATAGTAAAACAAAGACTTATATTTTTGATGTTTATTTTATATATTTAAATGCCATTTACCAAAGAAAAATCAACCAAAAAAAATGAGTTTGCGTGTCACCTCTGACACGCGTGTCATAGGTTCGCCATCACTGCTCTAGGGCAAGTCATCATGCCTCCCCGAGCTGTGGCTTCCTCAGCTGTAAAGTGAAAGCATTGCACGGGGTGACCCTCCCTTCTCCGCATAAAACGGGTTGGCCATGAGAATGCATGAACGTGTGCAGCCATGAGAATGCATGAACGTGTGCAGCCGTGAGAATGCATGAACGTGTGCAGCCGTGAGAATGCATGAACGTGTGCAGCCATGAGAATGCATGAACGTGTGCAGCCGTGAGAATGCATGAACGTGTGCAGCCTTGAGAATGCATGAACGTGTACAGCCGTGAGAATGCATGAACGTGTGCAGCCTTGAGAATGCATGAACGTGTGCGCTCACCACCCACCCCCACCACCACCCCCCCCGCCAGGTGCAGGTGCACAGCAGACTCTTAGACACTCCCTGCTCTGTCCTGTGGAGCTGCGTCTGGGGCCCCAGGAATTGGCTTCAGCCATCGCCACGCTGCTGTGTTGTGACAGTGCACCACTGGAGGGGGGGAGGTAAGGGGGCAAGGGTGCGGGGGGCAGCCTCCACCACCCCTGGGAGAGCCGGGCAAGTACAGAGCTCTGTGCCGGGGGTGGTTCTGAGCCATGTCTGGGCCTCTCTTCCCCCTTTGCTCACCCAGGAGCGCGGTGATGAGGCACCAGATTAGCTCCATTATTGTAACCAGTCCAAAATTATAGGGCGCATGTTCTGCCAGAGTCAGTAACGCCTCCCATGGACGAGCAGGTGACACTCATGGCTACTTCCTCTCTTCCAGGCACCAAGTGCAGGGGGCAGACAGGGAGATGGGGCTCGGGCTGGGGCAGCCTTGGGGGTGGGGTGGGGGGTGGGGAGGAAACATGGAGCCCAGGCCACGGCCAGCGGCTGCCTGAGCTCCACAGAAGTTCTTGTTGAATTAATGAGCAGCTCTTTTGGAGCGGCTGCCTTTGGGCACCGAATAAACCTAGAAGAGCCCCCCAGAAGGGCCCAGGCTGGCATCAAGGCCAGGCCATGCCTGGCGGCCCCTCCTACACCTCACATCCCAGGGAACTCAGGGCCCCATGATAACAGAGTCACAGTGGTCTGGTCTACCGTGGGAAGGCAGGCCCGTGGTGCAACAGGTCCACGTGCCCGTCTTCGCTACCCCTCCTCTGAGCCTTGGCCCTGCGCGCCTGACACTCTCCCTCTTCCTGTTCTCCACAAACATCCTTCCTTTCTTCCCAGCATTCGTCCAGAATGGGAAAGCTTAATCCTGGAAATTTCCAGGCCTGACCTAGCCGGTGCATCAGCTCTTTCTGTCTCCGGTGCATTCCCGCATTCATACGGTTTTTCTAAGCAATGGGAGGATTCTGGATTTCATAAAAATGTTAGCGGTGGTTACCTCAGGATAATTAGCTTACAGTGAGCGGTGTTTCATTTCTGTGTGGCTTTCTGTTTTTTTCCAAACGACCTAAAACAGGAATGTAATACTTGCCTTGGGGCAAGGAAGGGTAAAATATATTACAGTCATGTAGCTTTTAAAGAAAATGATCGCGGTGTTGCTTCTCTGTTCCATCGCTTTAAAAGTGTGTGACTCTGGGGAATTGCCTCAGTTTGCCGCGTCTATAAAATAAAAATTCCGATTCCTTACGGTGTGGAGAGGGTTACACGGGATAATGTATTTGGAAAGTGCTTTAGAAACACGCGATGTATTATTGTTCTTAGAATCAGGATCGATAAACTGTGGCAAGAGCCTCAGAAGGCCCTTTCTCATTGATATTTTATTATATCCTCACCGCAACCTTGTGCAATACAGGATATTTCCCACATTTTACTAACGGCTCCCTTCTGCCAACCGAGGAAACAGAGAGGTGATGTGATTTGTCTGAGGCCACACAGCAGAGGCAGGATTCTAGCCTTGGCTTCTGGACTCCAACTCCTGCTCACCTGCAGGTTTTGGGAGCTGGCACCCTGTCTACCGAACACATTTCAGAGGCCTCCTGACGGGCAGACCAGAGCTGACCGTGGCCTGGAACACTCTACTCCCTCATCAGTGCCTCAGTTTCCCCATGAGGGACACGAGATATCTTTCTCCTCCTTTCTCAGCAAAGTGGGAGCAGTTGCGGGCTTATCCTAACCACTCACGTGGCTATCGAGTAAGTTGCATAATCTTCAGGACGCAAGGTCTCCCCGCAATTCTCCTTTTCCCAATGCGGTTTCTTAGGGAAACCAAAAAGTGTCCCACACTGGGGCTGGAGTCCTCGGGAGGAGGGGAAGTGACAGAGAGTTGGACAAGCTTGTGTCCGGGACCCCGAGCGTGTGGGTGCACAGGGCTGCCTGGGTCTGGCCCGGGGGCCCAGGCTGATGCCAGCTGGCCACCCCCGCAGGCAGGGGCCCTGCTGAGGGTCCCCCCTGCTGTCTCCTGGAAGAGGCAGCCATCGCTCAGCCAGAGCTGCTCCGGCAAACATCGCCCAAATAGAGTTGGGAAATAATTTTCCCTGAAGAGAGCTGGGTGCCTGCCCAGTCTCGGGTAGGATTTACTAATACCCAAAAAGTCAACAAAAAGGAGCGCTGTCAGCAAGAATCGGAAGTGGAGTTACAGAGACACTCGCTGCCTGCCTCTCCCTGGCCTCCCCCCCACCCCCCACTCCGGCCACACACCTGCCAGAAGGCCCCAAAGCTAGAAGAGAGTTTGGCCCCCATGTTCCTCCCATCCCTTAAAAGACACCTGAGAGCCTTCAAAATGCCCACCCAGCCAGGGTCTGCCTGCCCAGGACCGCCCGCCAGCTCCAGGGTCTCCCCAGTGGCAGGTCCCTCTCGCCTCAGCCCTCCAGGCTCTCAAACCCGAGCTGCTCTCGGCCCCTCCCTCGTGCTTTTCCGCTTCCCGCTAACTCTCAGTTAATGCCATATACTCGTTTGGGGGGATGGCAAGGAGGGGCCCTCTGAGTGTCACCGCGGCAGGGCCCTGGGGAGGGATCCGCTGGAGACGGTTTCTGACAACGTGGGAGGCCTTTTCGAGTCACAAAGCCAGCCTGTCCCTGACTCCCTCCTGAGAAGGGAGATGCTGCCAACGGCTACATGACACACCAGCGCTGTTTCTCTCCCTGGAGCTGGGCGGCTCCTAGCACAGGGCCCAGGGTGTCACTCCAGGGATGTGAGTCAGCCCCCCGGGGAAGGAGCCCGATGACAGCCTGCTCTGGGAGGGGGACGCCTCCCCCATCGCTCCCCACGGGGACAGGGCTCCCTCCTGCAAGTGGCCGCCTCCCTGGGGGCAGCAGGGAAGGGCCTAGAGAGGGCTGCAGGGTGGGGAGCAGAGCAGTGGCTTCCTTCTCTCCCCGCTGAGTTCCCCGCTTTTCTTCGGGGTTTTCTCTTTGGGCCCAACTGCCCCATTATCTCTGCCCCCCCGTACTCTCTCAGCTCTGACCACCTGGAGACCCAAATCCGGTCCCTCGGGGTTCCCACGGCTTCCCTGAAGCAGCCTGGCAAGGGAAAGGGACTTCTCTAAACACTAAAGTGACAGAGGAACAAGCAGAGACCAGGCAAGTGACACATAGGCAGCAGGCCTTGGGCATCTCAATCACTGCCCCCCCCCCCCCCCCCGCCGCCCCAGGGGCTGGGACAACCCACAGCCCCTCCCTGGCGGTTTCCCGGGCAGCTCCCTGCTCCTTTCTGGGCGTGGCATCCTCTCTCTTCTCCATGTCCACCTGTGGCGTCCTAACAGCCTGTGTCCTTCCTTCCTGAGACCCCACCCAGTCCTCCCACGGGCCTGGGGGCTCCCTCTGAGGCCTTTTCCTCCTCGGCCCACTGGCAGGACCGGAGGTGGAGATAGAACCCCCCTTACCTATCTCAGGTGGCAACTCCACCTGCCCCCTAAGGCTGGGCTTCCTCAGGATACACTCGATGGCCACACAGGCCCCTTCATGGCTCACAGAATGTGAGGAGACAAAACAAGCCCCAGGTAAAGCCACAGTGACCTTCCTTGGAGGGCAGAGCCCGTCACCTGCTATGCAACAGCCTCAGGGTCCGAGGCTCCTGGAGAAGCCGCTCTTAGGGTTCTGACTGTTCAGAGATGGGCTGGAACTGAGCCGGGCACAGGGGCCAGAGAGTAAAGAGCAGTCTTGCTAGTTGGCTGTGACGGAGCTTGGAACCTGGGGGACTGTGGAGAGGAGCCAGTAGGAGAGGGGACCCGGCATTCTGTGGGGGGCACGGGGGGAGGACCCCTTACGCAGGTGCCCACCAGCAGTCCTGGGCCAGGTGGGGCTGTTCACTGGGCAGTGGGAAGGTCAGTGCCCAGTTCCCATGACAACCAACCTCCCACAGGAGCATGCCACTCACTTTGCGTTGCTTGGGGTGCGGGGGGCTGGGCTCGTGTCCCATGACTGGGGCAACGGAGGAACAGCCACCGGAGGCTCCCAGGAGAACATTTCAGAAAAGCCAGGAAAAAGAGCAGGGAGACCTCTGGCCCCACCCCGGGCAGGCAGGCCTTGGGGAGAGCCCCTCGCCAGCCTGGGCGGCAGCAGCGGGCAGAGGGAGGAGCAGATGGAGCGCAGCCAGCTCCCCCGGGTCTGACTCCGGCTCTGCCTCGCTGGCTTCGTGACCTTGAGTGAGTTGCCCCAGTTTCCTCACCTGGACCCTGGGGATAGTAATGGCCTCACCCTGCAGCGTGGTGGTGAGGATTCAGTGTAAACTACGGCACCTACAGCCTGGCACGTGGGCAGCAGGGGAGCCCCAGTTATGCCCCAAGTATATCTGCAGTCGGAATTCTGCAAGTAGACAATGATCCGAGTCCTATTCTCCCATCCGTTCCTCACCCCACCTCGACTTCCTCACCCCCTACTCGCTCAGACCGTGATTTCAGATCACAGTATAGAATAGCCCTCGGAGAAACCCGTTTCGTAGGCGAGGATGCTGGTGCCCTCCCTGCATTCCAGGCTGTGCCCAGGCCAGCCATCAGCAGGGTGGAGCTCTAACATGGCCGTCTTCTGACACAATTATTGGTATTTCTCCGGCCACCGAGGCTGAGGGCTATTGCCAGAGAGATGGGCATATGCAAACATCTCGCCTCAGCACCCCCAGCCCACGATCTGTCTCTCAACTCTAATCCCCTCACCCCGTGGCCAAGTGGAAATGGTCTCCATGGAGAACCCTCCGTCCCAAGTTTGGCTGCAGCCCTGGGGAGACCCTCAAGGTCATTCTTTGTCCAGAAGGGAAGGCTTTGCATATTCATGGAGCATGAGTAGGTGTCAGTTCAGACACAGGAGGGAAATGTGGCTACAGGGGCCGAGTGATGAGGATGGATGAGGGCCAGATGGGCACAGGGCTGGCAGGGGAGTGGTGCGGAGGAGGCTCCCTGCCGGAGCGGCTGCAGCTTTCTACATTGTTGCTGACATCAAAACCCCATAAAAACATGCCAGCAACTGGACACGGGCGACCTAGACTCTAAGGCCAGCCGGGTCTCCTCCTCCTCCAAGGTATAAATATTTATGTGTCATGGGAGGGCTTGGCTGGCTTAGGGTCTCGGCACTTTGACCAAGCCTCTCTTTCCTCCTCGGTTTTCTGGCTGATGCTTCCTGTCAGTTTGCCTGTTGGCAGTCTCAGTAGAGACAGGAAGTCCCTTTCATGGAAGAGACTGACTGTTGGCTGAGAAAATGCCATCTCTGCTCTGTGCCTTTTAGGACACTTCCTGCCTTAGACCCCACGTCTTCCCTTGGCCTCTTCCCTATAAGACAGAGAGGCTCACAGGCCCAGAAAGAAGACAGCGAGTGGGCAGTGAGCTGGGAGTGGAAGTGGGGTGGAGTAAAAAAAAAAAAACAAACAGGGCAAGAGAATTGCCTATAAAAACCTAGAGACAAGAAAGGCAATGGGCAGAGCCTAGGCCTGGGTCTCAGGAGACCTGGGCTCGGGGTCCAGATCTGCACGGACTCACTGAGCCTCCCAGACAGGTGTGACTTCTCTGGTCTTAACTTGCTCATCTGAGGGAAGAGGACGTTGGGCCAAATCATCCCTAAGGTCATTTCTAGCTCTGACCTTACCCAAGTCCAGGGAAACATGGACACAAAACACGGTGGTCCACTGGAAATCAGAAACCCCCCGGGGACTGTCCCAATGCTCCCAAGGCCGTTGGTACTCTGGTCATCGTTACACCCCCCGAGCCCAGTCTCCCCCAAACTGCTGCTGATCCAGGGGACACAATGCACCCCTTCCCCTTCCTCCAGAGTGAACCCTGGGGTTTGAACATCCTCGAGGGGATGGTGGGTGGTTGCTTCCCTGGGGACCAAATCCTCTCCCTCCAGGAGCAATGTCACTGGGTTATCAGGTGACAGAAGCAACAGGGCGGGGAAGCACACAGAGTGCCCAGGGTTGGGGGACACATTCCTGTGGGTGCATGAGCCTGTCCGCTAGTGATTTCCCATTCATTCCAATGGAGGGGAAGATGAGGGATGTATACCATTGAGATGCACCGCACCCTAGCGATGGGCACGTGGGCAGGATGGGCTGGTCCCAGCCCCGAGCTGTAGCAGCCGCAGAGCTGGGTTCTGCAGAGGCCAGTGGAGTGGGAAGTCGGGCTGTCTGGATGCCGGGGATTGAGTAACGGAGAGAAGGGAACCTTCTCCACTGCTCTGAGCCTCCGGCAGCCTCTGATGGCCATGTCCTCTGAGGCCGCAGGGAAGGACCCGTTGTGTTTAGAACCGACTTCAAAGAGAACACCCCAGGCCAGCCGGGAGGTTATTGAGCAGCTCAGCTTACAGCCAGGCCAGGGCCCTGTCTGGACCAATTAGCTTTGTTTTCCGGCTTCACCCAGGAAACCTTTACCCCATGTACCCAACCACGGCCACTGGCCCCAGCCGGCCCAAGAGGAAGGGTAGGAAGGGTCAGCGCCCGTCTGTCACCGCTGCTAAGGGATGCAGGCTTGGCGCGCCCACCTTTGCTGCAGCCACTCTGGGGGTGGCTGCCCATCTCCCGAACCAGTGTGCTGCCCGTGGGACGGGGCCCACAGCCCCCTCCCCCTTCTGGGTTCTTGCTGGATTTCCAGCTATTGCTTTCTAGAGGCGCCTTGGCTCTCTGGGGAGTCCTAGGAAGGTCAAGATCCCCTTGACCCAGAACATGGCACCTAGCAGGCTGAGCTACACTCCCAGGACCTGAGATCTGAGATGGGGGACCCCTTGATGCACCCCGAGCTCTGAGGGTAGGGCTGCAGTTCTTCTTTGGAAGCTGAAAACATTGCTCCCGGCTTCGATGTTTCCATCTCTTCTGGGAGGAGAGGAAAGGAAAGATCCCACGCAGCTGCCCTCCGCATGGCCAAGGGCCGGAGGGGTAAATAGCGGGGGCTTGATGGACATTCCCACCCACTGGAACGGAACTGGAGGAGGAAAGCTGGGTATTCCAGAGAATGAGGCCTGAGGGAGTGAGGTGGTAAAGGAATATTAGCCGAGACAAGCGGGCCAGAGGCAGCTTCCGCTGGGCAGCCCCAGGCGGCTTCTGATCGGGCGGCGGGCCAGGCAGCGGGGAGGGCACAGCCAGGGCTCGCTTGGGGCCAGGCCGCTGACGGCAGGGCTGGCCAACTTCATACATTATTCAGAGCAGCTCTGGCTGACCAGCTTGGGGAGCAGTCTTCATGGGTCCGGGAGGGGAACCCAGGCCCAGCCTTGCTCCCTTCACACATCCCGGGGCTTCTGTGTGACCCTGACCCGCACTGCAGGCCCCTTCTGGAAAGCTCTCCCTGTCTACTTCCATCCCCACTTGGTGCTGCCTGCAAGAGTCCGAACACTCAGGAATTGAAGGCGGGTTTCCAGGGATACTGAGGCTGGATAGAACATCAGCTACAGTGAACCTTTTAAACTTATGATTGTGGCGTCTCATGAACCTCGCCTGCCCCTTTACCTCCCCTTTCATCTTTACTCTCTCCCCAGGAGGGCAGAGCTGATTCTCTGCCCACCCCACCCCCCAACTAGACTGGGAGGCCTGAGGGGCAGGACTGGGGTTGAAGTCCTTGTATTCCTGGTACGTAGCAATTACACCACAAATAGCTGCTGCGTGCAGAAAAGAAAGCCTGTCTTACGTGCGAGAAGTTCTTTCTAGATCCTTCCCCCAATCCAAGGAAAACAGAGAGCAATTACCCCACAAATAGTGCTGCATGCAGACAAGAAAGCCTGTCTTACTCGAGAGTTCTTTCTAGACCCTTCCCCCACCCCAAGGAACTAGAGAAACTCACTCTCCCCTCGGAGCCTCTTTTATACTCTCCACCTCCCCTGCCGCCAAAGGCAGGCCTGGAACTTTCCTTTCCTAGAAATTGTTTTAGACAAATCGCACCCGACCCTGCTTTCTTTTCTCCGTCTCTCCACTTCTGCACGTGGCTTGTCGCGCAGCAGCTGGTGACTTGGCAGTAAGCTTCCTGAGCTGGTCTGTCCCCAACTGTGTGTGAGGGGCTCAGGGGTTTGGGGGCCACTGGGCACGCTCTGCGGTCCCCGTGGCCTGGGCACTCGGTGGAGGGTTCACTCTTGGCCACTGTTTCCACAGCCCAGCTCTACGGGTGCTCAGCGAAGCACCTGAGCAGCACAGAGCCCACACTCAGTGCGGGTTTGTTGAATGAAAGCATGTCAAGGTCAATGCCCACAGGAAGAATACTGGGGAAGTGGCAGAGGAATCCAGTGTCAGCACCAGAGCTGCCCCAGAGAGAAATGAGAGAGCCTAACGGTCTTGGGGTGGATCCCTGGACGGGCTGCCCAGTTTCAGGAGCAGAGTCACCACACCCCTCGGGCGTGCGAGAGCTGTGCTCTGCGGAGGAACTGGGTCAGATCTTGGCTCCTGCCGCTCTCTCTGGGTGACTGGGTGAACCCTGTCGCCTACAGCCTTCGTCTCTCTATTTCTATGCAGGGGATGGTAATAAGGATTGTGTGAGGGTGACATGTGATAAAGCTGGTTGTGCTCTTGGCTCCTACTAGGCCAGTGGTTCTCAACCTTCCTAATGCCACGACCCTTTAATACAGCTCCTCATGTTGTGGTGACCCCCAACCATAAAATTATTTTCGTTGCTACTTCATAACTGTAATGTTGCTACTGTTATGAATTGTAATGTAAATATCTGATATGCAGGATGTATTTTCATTGTTACAAACTGAACATAATTAAAGCATAGTGACTAATCACAAAAACAATATGTAATTATATATGTGTTTTCCGATGGTCTTAGGCGACCCCTGTGAAAGGGTCGTTTGACCCCCAAAGGGGTCGCGACCCACAGGTTGAGAACCGCTGTACTAGGTGCTCAAGTACTAACCGGCATATCCCCAGCAAAGGCAGCAGGTGGGGAGCGGACTCAGCCCAGGTGTAGGCTATGCCACGTGGGGAAGGAGGGAGACAGCCTGTTGGAGCAGCCGTCCCTGGGGCAGGAGAACCTCCTAGAGCACATTTCCCAGGAGCTGAAGGAAAGGCCTGATTCCTCCTGGCATTCAAGGGAGGTGGTGGGTCTGAAATTCTGCTCAGTGGCCTGTTATCTTGGGGGTTAAGTTTCTCCTGTGGAGACCGCACTCCAGGGACGGGGCACCTCCGCTCTGTGACGATGAGGGAGCCGAGCACTTCTCTGTGGGAGAAATCCACAAACTCAGCACATCTCAGCACATCGCAGCTGGTTTCCCACTGAGAAACCACAGCCCAGAGAGGGCAAGTCACTTTCCCAAGGTCACACAGGAGCACGTGGTATAGCTAGGAAATAAAATAAAATAGGAGTAATAATAGCCAACGACCAGTCAGAACAGGTGGTCTGGACCAAAGTGGGGGGTCAGGCGTGGGAGTGGTCAGTGCCCCACAGGCCGAGCTAGAAAGAAAGGCAAGGTGAGAAGGGCTCAGGAGGCTGCTCCGGGACAGCGTTCTCCTAGGCATCTTGCTTGTGTGTTTTATTTAATTTCCTGCTTATAATACCACTATGAGCTCCACACCATTATAATCATCCCCATTTTGTGGATGTGGAAACCGAGGCAGTTTAGATAATGTCCCCAAGGTCTGCAGGCTAAAAAGGGCAGAAGCTGGAATGCAACACGAGTTTGTTTGGCACCAAAGCCTGAGCTCTTTGCACACACATGCACACACATGTTGTGTGTAGACACACACACGTGTATACACAAACACACATGCTCACTCTGACCTGGCGGGGACCTGGTAAGGCAGGAAGATGGCCGAGTCCATTAGCACCAAGCACAACACATATTTATGGCCCCAATTATAGCCTTCACCCTCCCTCCCCTCCCCGCCACCTGGAATAGCTACAGGAATAGTGTGCGCACTGAGGCCTGAGGCCTCGGTAGCAATAAGTACAAGATTACAGAGATGTTAGCAAACCCGGTGACGGTGGCTCTGTTATAATGATAAATCTACAGCTTTATGCAGAAATAATGAGAGTGGGAGCAGAAGGGAGGGGGAGGGAAGAGCAGGGTGACTTCAGCCAATCAAAGTTCTGGGTGGGGAGAAGCGTGGCAAGGCGCTGGGAAAGCCCAGGAGACCATCCGGGACCTTAGCCAAGCCAGGCAGGACCGGGGGCATCGGGGCAGCCCTGCTGGGGACGGGGTGGATTTAACGAACTCCCTCAATTCCTCTTGATGGGATGGGGCAGTAGAGGCCTCCCACTGCCCTGGCGTGATTGGTTCCCTTACTTCTCGCCCTGCAGCCTGGAGGGGGATAGCAGCTAGGCTTCTATTGATGCCTAGGCTTCCCTCCGGAACAACCTGGGGGTGGTGAGGCAATTGGCTTAAGGTTTGCAATGAACAGAGCTGGACTCCTCTGCCGCACACCCCCTTCACTAGCCTTGAAGCTCCACGCTCAGTGGTTGTGGGAAACACCACCAATGCTCCAGGCTTGGCTACTGCAAACCACCCGAGTGCTGGGGGGGTGGGGAGGGGGGGCAAACAGGGCCCCACATGGGCCCGCCGGCCAGGGCTGGAGCTGATTCTCTGATACAAGCAGGGGGAGCAATAAGGGGACGGCATTCATGGATCCGTGTGTCCTCAGAGAACCCTCCAGAGCCCCCTCTCCTTCCACTCAGCCTGTAGGTCACTGACCCCCCACTTCAGTGCAGACAACCTGATCCCACTGGTTCATCTCTTTGCTGCTTTGGACACAAACCATCTGCCTGAACCACACCTGAAGGAACACAGGCTGGGTCTCCCCACCAACCCCAGCTCCACCCATTTTCCAAATGGCTGCCTTCTCCAGGAAGCCCTCCCAGGTTGCCTGAACCCAACGCCACTGCCTCTTTAATAATCCTCCCCTTTGCACCAATACAGACGGTCCCCGACTTTCAACGGTTTGACTTTATGATGGTGTCAAAGCTGCATATTCAGTAGAAACCGAACTTTGAATGTCAAATTCTGGTCTTCCCCTGGGCTGGCAATCTGTGGTCTGATGTTCTCATGATGCTGGCGAGCAGCAGGGAGCCTCAGCTCCTAGCCAGCCACACGATCACGAGGGAAACCCACCGGCACAGTACAGTGTGTTAACTGTGTTGGATGCTCTGTGCCCAGCTGTAGGCTCATGAGTTCTGAGCATGTGTCAGGTGGGCTTGGCTAGGATGTGATGTTTGGTGGGTGAGGTGTATTACATGCATGTTGAGTCACTATATTTTCAACTTACAATGGGTTTCTTGAGACATAATCCCATGGTCAGTCAAGGCGCATCTGTCCATAGTTGTGATTGAGGTAACTAAGCCATTGGTCATTCAACAAGAAGGTGCTGAGTTCCTGATGACATGCTGAGCCCCAAGGGACACTCCAGGAGAAGGCCAAATGTGGGACACAGCCATTCCCGAGCTGTGCCACTGGGAGCACTTGGCAAGACAGAATACGATTCGGGGTGTAACTGAGGGATACAGACAGAGTTAACCCAGAGGAGTGACGGTGGACTCCAGGGATGCTGTAAAGGCGGTTGCATCGGGCCAGATAGAGAGGTGGGGGAAGGGCCTGCCCCACGGCGGGGGGGGGGGGGGGGCGGGCGCGGCGGAAGGACCTTGTGAGGGAAGGCTAGAGGCAGGAATGTCTGTGTTCAGGGACCAGCCTGCGGGCACAGGAGCTGCGGGAGTTCTGAGCTCAGGGCCAAAATGCAGCTCTAGGAAGGGAACTGGCGGGCAGGAGCTGGCTGCGCTCCTCGGCTCCACCCCCACCGCGCGGGGCCGCAGGACTTCACATGCACCGAGCGTCCATCATTCCTGGGAACTGTGGCCTGGGCTTCTCTGGCCTCAAAATAATTACAACTTAGAGTCAGCACCAAAAATCGAACAAAACAAAAAGTCCCCCCAGAGACGGATAAAAGCACCAGCCTTCTTATTTCCCTTCCCTCTCCTCTGCCTGGTGCTTTGCCTGCAGGAGGGGTCCCCAAGGGCCTCACCTAGGCAGGACCTCCAGCTCAGGTAGAAGGATGTGTGAGCCTGGCCACTGGCTCCTCAGCATCGGAGACTCCCGGGTCTGGGCCCCCTCTGCTCCTGGGCCCCCTCTGCTCCTGAATCCCCTCTGCTCCTGGGCGCCCTCTGCTCCTGGGGCCCCTCTGCTCCTGGGCCCCCTCTGCTCCTGGGCCCCCTCAGCTCCTGGACCCCCTCAGCTCCTGGCCCCTCTGCTCCTGGGCGCCCTCTGCTCCTGGATCCCCTCTGCTCCTGGGCCCCCTCTGCTCCTGGGCCCCCTCAGCTCCTGGACCCCCTCAGCTCCTGGCCCCTCTGCTCCTGGGGCCCCTCTGCTCCTGGATCCCCTCTGCTCCTGGGCCCCCTCTGCTCCTGGGGCCCCTCTGCTCCTGGGCCCCCTCTGCTCCTGGGCCCCCTCTGCTCCTGGGGCCCCTCTGCTCCTGGACCCCCTCTGCTCCCGGCCCCTCTGCTCCCGGCCCCTCTGCTCCTGGACCCCCTCTGCTCCTGGACCCCCTCTGCTCCTGGACCCCCTCTGCTCCTGGCCCCCTCTGCTCCTGGACCCCCTCTGCTCCTGGACCCCCTCTGCTCCTGGCCCCCTCTGCTCCTGGACCCCCTCTGCTCCTGGACCCCCTCTGCTCCTGGCTAGAATGCTTCCCCTTCCTCTTTGCCTATCAAGTCCCTCCCCACCAAGCTTAATCCCCATCATCTGGGAAAACTTTCCTGCTGTGCAGATTCTCAGATCCAACCTTGCACAGTGTATAGTATTTGCTACTGCGCATCACTAGCTGCCGCATGGACAGTTCCTGTCTCTGTATTTGGATTCTGCATTTCTGTGGGGTACAGAGGCCGTCGTCTGTCCCAGCCCCCAGCCCCCAGGGCCTGGCACAGTGTTCTGCCGGAGGAGGTGGAGGGGGACTGTCAGGTACTGATGGGCGTGATAGGGATGCCGCTGATTCGTCCAGCACCTTTTGGACGCTCTGCCTTTTTCTGAAGCCGGGCTGCGGAAGGGAATGGGGTGAGAGCAGGGACCGCCACCAGTTCTAGGGCCTAGGACTTATCCAGGTGCGGGTGTGCTGGGGCGGACGGCCTCCTCCAGGACTGGGGCCTGCACTCAGGCCCGGAGCTGAAGTCCCAGGAGAGGGAGCACTCTGGTTAGAAGGGAGCTCCTTGGAGGGCTGGCCTCGCGTCTCCCTCTCTGAGCCCCTGGGTCACAGCCACAGTGTGGGGAGGATGAGCTGCCTGTCTCTACCTGCACAGTCACCATAATGAAGCCGCCGCCTTAGGAGACCACCAGGGAAGAGCCGCACCCCATGTGAACTTCCGAGTGATTGAGGGGGCAGAGCTGCTGTGGCGCCCGCCCCGTCTGCCCGCCCTGCTCTGGGTGCTGTTCTTGGGGGTGACATTTCAGGAAAGTAAGGGAAGGGAGGTCAAAGTCAGCACCAGCTATGAGAATGGGGTGTCCCAGAGACAATGCCCCGGCACAGAAACGGGGCCCAGCAAGCTGCTCCAGCTCTTAGAACACACCCAGGTGCTTGCCCTTTCTCACCAGAGCAGGGCTGGCTTCCCCAGCCCCTCCCCTTACAAGTTCAACACAGAGATGTCGGGTATTGACTGTCCAAAGGGAGGGCCCGCAGACTGAGTGGGGTCCCTCCTGCCCCAGAGGAAGATCTGGGAGACAGTCAAGCAGTTAGCACCCAAGACACCAGACGAGGGGCCATCGCTGCCATGTGGGAGCACCCTGCTGGGCTCTGGGCGGCCTGGGAGGCTTCGGTAGACACACCACCGACCCGCAGGAGCAATCACACCGCTTCCTCAGCACCCAGAGCCTGCAGCATTCCGTCTACACCAGACCGAAGAGCCGGGGTGTGGCCTCTCCAGTTCTGTGCCGGAGCTGCCCTCCCTCCTCTTAAAAGCGAACTGAGCCTCAGCCCCTGGAATCCTCTGGGTTAGTTCCAGTTGAGTGTGAACAGCCCAGCCACTCTCTCCCATGTGGGGCTTAGCCAGGTGCCCTTTGAGGCCACCCCTGCCCCCCCGACACACGCGCCCCCTCCCAGCCTGGCCTGGCAGGCAGTGCCTACGAGAAGGGGCTCTGCTGTGTGGTCACTAAGAACACCCGGTTCCCCTGGGCACACGGTAGGGTGGCTGTGCCCAGCCCCCTTGACATTAGGAGCCGCCTGTGTCTTGCTTTGGCTGATGAAATGTGAGTGGAAGTGACATGTGTCACTTCTGCGTGGAAGCTTTGAGAGACAGTCACAGTTTGCCACCTCCCCCTCCTCCTGACATGGTCCTGGGAGCACGTGTGGAGAGGGAGCTGTGGGCTTGGATCCCTGGGTAACAAGGTAGAGCACAGCCCGGGCCAGGCTGCAGAACACGGGTACCATGAATGAGAACTAACGCTTCAAGCCAGCCATTTTCGATCTTTTTCATCTCATCACACATACACTAGTGACTAAAATTCTGCGGCACGCCCAACAAATATGTTTTTGTCCATCTGACAAAAAAATAGGATAATTTTCGATCATTTATACCAGATGGCTATTGTGTTGGCTCTTGTCATTTTTTTATTTGACAGCTAAGGGAAAAGAGGTCAGTGCCCCTGACTAAATAGACAGGTATTGCATGTTTTAAAAATTCTCGCGGCCCAGCGGTTGAAAATCGCTGCTTTAAGTCACCAGATCCTAAGATTGTTTGTTGCTGGGGCATAACCTGGCTCATCCTAACTAACGTAGCCTGTTCTTGGTTGCCTTTGATTCAGTCTGTGGGCCTGGCCCATTCCTTACCCAGGGTCAGAGAGACATATGCCGTTATCCCACAGGTGGGATACCTGAGGCCCAGCAGGTAGAGAGAATTGCCTAGAACTTGTGATCAGAAGCACTAGATAAACATTCCCTTCCCTTCTCACCAACACGGGGCGAGTGCAAGGACTCCCTCTGGGTAGGCGGGGCCACTGGTCAATTTCCAAGTCCCTCTTCACATCCTGAAGTTCAAGGCCCACCTGTCCCCAGGGCGAGGGGGCTGGGACACGTCCCACTCCACCTAGAACTGGGGATCCTCGAGGAGCCGGGGGCGGGGCTGTACTCACGCTCGTGGCGTACTGGATGTCCTTCCAGATGGAGGTTTCCCGGGACAGGTCGGAGGCCTCAAAGAGGTTGTCCAGGATCACCTCCCCGATCATGTCGTGGCGGGAGAAGCGGTCGAAGTCGAAGACACTGAGGTGCAGCTTGCGGTCGGCCAGCTCCTCGTAGGGCACGGGGAAGTGGAAGTGCTCGTCGAAGGTGGGGTTCAGGGTCTTGCGGTGCACCCGCGTCTGCTGCTTGCACTTGCGGTCGGGCAGGAGGTAGATCTTGACGTAAGGGTCCGAGCTGCCGCAGAAGTCCTTGGCGGGGAGGTCGAAGGCCTTCAGGATGCGCACGATCAGGGTCTCCGCCTCGTAGTCGTAGCGCAGGCTGAAGTTGATCTTCCCGCAGCTCTTGGCGGCCTCGGACTTGGCGTCGTCCCCATCCACCGACTTCTGCTTGTACAGCTCGGGCTTGATGCGGCCGATGCTGGTGGGCTGCTCTGCGGCCGGCGGCAGCTCGTGGCCATAGTCCACGCTGGAGACGTGCATCTGCCGGGGCAGGTGGCGCTTGAAGGACGTGTGCCTGGCGGAGGGCGGGAGCGGGCAGAGGGCACGGTCAGAGCTCAGGGGGAGGGGATGTAGGCAGGCACCCCCTTGCCCCCTGTGGCCCTGGCTCATCCTCCCCGCGGTGGGGGCCCCCTTTCCCTCTGCACACACTGTGTGTGCGGTACATCTTAATATATGTGAAGTAGTTGCAATGGGGCCTGGTATGTAGTAAGCCCAGTAAATATGAGCCACTGCTTGCATTCTCATTCTCCCTGCTTTTCTGCCACCGTCCTGCTTTCTAGGTTTCTTTCCTAGTAGACATGCCTCCAGTTCCCACATTAAACCATGAGATCCCTGACGAGGAGGGCCAGCCTTTCCTGTCCTGGAGGTGGCTGGTGGCTGTCCCTCTACCACGACCCCATCACCATAGTTAACATTACTGGGCTTTACAGCCCGGCTGGAAAAGTTCATCTTGGCTCTGCCACCGTCTCGCTATGCGACCTTGGGCCAGTTATTTCACTTCTCTTTGCTATAAAATGAGGGTAATAAGAGGAGCAATTGCATAGGGTTGCTGTGAGAATGAAATGAATTCATACATACAGAGTACTTGTTAGAACAGGGCCAGGGAATGCTAAGGGACATGTCACTATCAAAGGGATTCTTTCAGGGGCTCCGCACAGCCACCCCGGAGTCATTAGCTCTGTTTTACAGTGGGGAAAAGAGAGGCTTGCTCTAGGCCATACGCTGAACTCTGTCAACATGACCCCAGCCCTTTCATTCCAGCCCTCCAGCCTGGAGACCAGGCCTCCTTCCTTCCGGCTGGTCCCCTGGAAGCTGAGGGAGACACTGCAGGACCAGGAACCCACAGAGCCCTGCGTTGTGAAGAAACACAATGCCTCATGCCTGCACGCATCACTTCTGTTAAAAGTGTTTCTGGATTAGAACAGATTTTTGTGATTATGTGGCGGTTGTTGGTTTTGGTTGTTCCGTTAAAGAATGCCATGTATATAAACGCTGTCGTGTGGGGAACCCTGCCAGGGGCTACCAAGAAATTCTCCTCAAAACGCTCTTGCCCTACCTCCCAGGCACTGCAGACTCCAGCTCCACGGCTCCGTTGACATATCCCTAGACGCCCATGAACATTCATGCCTCTTGGCCTTGGCATATTCTCTTCCCTCTGCCTGATGTCTTTCCTTCCCTCCAAACACCCAGTACCTCCCACCCGCACACCCCCCCTGCACACCACACGCACAGCACCCACCCGGGGTTCCCCTTTCCTGAGGACTTTGCTGGTGCCACCTCCCAGCTGATCACCCACCATGGAGCAATCCTCTGAAATGTTCTCCAATCATAGTTCACTTATTATCTCTGGCCTCTGCCCCTCGCAGAGTCTCTTTATTGAATATGAGAATGTGGGGGTGTGGGGTGAGGGCAGGGAGGGCCCCCCTCACCTGGTGGATGACGCTGGCTCTGTGGTCTGTCGCTGCAGCCGCGTGTGACGCACGATGTGCTCTCTGACCGACATCTGCACCTCGGCAGGGATGTCTGGGGACGTGTGGCTGATCTTCACGGCCGCCTCCAGGAAGCCCAGGGTGCTGGGGTCCTTCAGCTTGTCCGCCATGGCGCCTCTGGAGCCGGGGACCTTAGCAGAAGAGGGACTGGAGGTCTCCTTATTCCTCCGGGGCGTCCAGCACAGCTTCCAAAAGAGAAAGAGAAAAACTGCCACCAGGGCCACGCCACACACGATAACTACAACTGCGAGGAGGCCGACAGAGGTGCCTGCCCTCGGCGTGCGCCAGGCAGGGAGGGACAGGCAGACGGAGGCGGGAGAACGGGCAGGGCGATGGGAGAGGGAGCACACACAAGGGACAAAGACGGAAGAAGAGAAAAGAATGGTCGTGAGAACGCTGCCCGGGCGGAGGGGACATGGCTTCAGGGTTGACGCTCCACAGTCCACTGGCCTTCACCTGCGTCTGATGTTACAGCTCCCCCTCCCCCCACGGCCAGCTTGGGGAGCACCTGATGCTTGTTGGCTTGTGCACGGGGAAGGGAAAGTAATTTCAGTAACAGCCTAAGCAAATGTGCAGATTCGTGAAGCATTCACATTCGGATGCCGTTTGAATTTCGATTAGAGCTGTTACGATGGCCGGGCGTATGGCAGGGTCATTTTCGGGCACAGCTCTCTTCCTCAACAGGCTGAGCGGCCTTGGAGATCGGAGGCTCCAGACCTCCCCCTCTTCCCTCCCCCTTCCCCCACGGAGCCCAGAGCGGGAGCTCAGTAAGTAGTTATTGATTTGACTTGCAATGAATGAAATCCTGCATTATCGCTTTGAGGGCCGAGATTAGGTCTAATACTTCTATACTCAGAACTCTGCGCGTAGTAGGCTCCATAAAGACTTGTATTAAATTGAAATCCGAGGCACACAGTTTATTTCAAAGCTAAACACAAACGATCCCTATAACTGTCTCTTCTTTTTGCCCCATTCCTGTGGCTATTTGAGAGCTCTGCTGTGAAACTGGTACTTTTGAATGTTGTGCTTGGTTCAGGGGTGGGCGCTCACTGCCCCGCCCCCAGCCCACCCCTGCCCCCAGTAGGATGGCCCTTATCCCCAGGGAGCTGTGCAGATGCCTCCCTCTGGGAGAAATGATTGAGCAGACCTCTCATCCCACCTGTAGGAAAGGCCTCTTGAGCCCAAGGCCTCTTCTGACTCTGAGAAGAAAGGTCAGAGGCTCTGAAGCAATGGTTCCCCGGACAGGTGTGCACAAAGGTCACCTGTGGACAGGCCAGCAGGGAAGTCTTGTATGCTGGCATGATGATTGGAAGACTGAGATTCCACCGCCATCACCACCAGACTTTTTGCTACTCTGGCAAAGGACAGATGACTTGGTACCTAGCCTTGCACTCATGCCTGATGGGAACATTTGGAGGGGTGTGTCCGCACCAGTTCTACTCCCTGTTCCCTGCCTGGCCCCTGCAGCAGGCCTGTGAGTTTGCAGCCCCGGGATGATCTTGTTCTGATGCCTTAAGAATCTTATGAAGGTGAGAAACAACCCTACAAGTATCGAGGCCAGGCTGTGCTGCTGCAGGTGGGAGGAGTGGTCTAGAGAAGGGACTAGCCTGGGGTCACAGGTCAGACACAGAGCCTGGACCAGGGTCCAGATGTCCATCGCGCAGCCTAGGGCTCTTTCCACCATCCCAGCCTGTTTGTCCCTGATTAAGCTGTCGGCTACTGGAACCCTGTGTTTTTTTATATTCGTCTGACTCAGGGCCTCGCACAGAAACTGGCCCATGAGAATAAATGAGTGAATGAATGAATGGCACATAAAGGAGCTGTAATTATCTCTTCAACCAACTTCGCTGAGCATCTGCCTTGGGCCAGGTGCTAAGCTCTGCTTGGAGTACAGAGATGCCAGGTCCCTCCTGGGGGGGACCCAGAGTACTCTCACAGCATGCAGGCCCCAGGGAAAGCGGCCCCCCATCCAGAAGGGCCTGACAAGGAGGCGAGGACACCAGCCACCCTCTCCGGGGAACCAGCACTGCCTTCCGACTCCCTGGCTTAGGGTACTGGCCTTGACCAGCTACCATGTTATGAATAGGGAGTCACAGCAGAGAACCCTCAAGTCCTCAGCCACCTGCACCAACCCCCAGGCCCCTGCACAGAGACAATGGAGCCGCTCTGGGCCAGAGGAGCTGGGTCAGTCCTTCCCCAGAGACTGAGGTCTCTAATGGGGTGTTGCATGCATCCAGGGGGCACAAGAGAAGAAGTATCAGCTTGTTCTAATATGTATTTACTATCTTAATAATAAGACATCAAGCTCTGGCCAGCGTGGCTCAATTGGTTGAGTGTTGTCCCGTGCACTGAGAGATTGCCGGTTCAATTCTCAGCCAGGGCACATGCCCAGGTTGTGGGCTCAGTCCCCAGTGCGATCCCTGGTTGGGGTGTGTATGGGAGGCAGCCGATCGATGATCCTCTCTCGCATCAATGTTTCTCTCTCTCCCTCTCCCTTCTTCTCTCTCTAAAATCAATCAGTTAAGAAAAGAAGACATAAAAACCTTAACATGCATACAAGTCGATAGTAATAGAAATGATGGCATTTTATTATTGTATTTAGGTCAAGTTATCGAACATTGCCATGTCCAAAGTACAAAGCACTTTTTATGTGTATTACTCATACTCTCCAGGGAAATGGGCCTGGCTATCATCCACATTTTGCAGATGAGGAAACTGAGGCACAGAGGACTGAATTGACTGCCCAGAGCCACACAGCCTGAGTGGTGGCGCTGAGATACGACCCAGGCTCTCCGGCTCTGCAGTTCTCTCTGTTGATGTGTGGTATATATCATGAGGACAGATAAACACACTGTTTCCTTAGGCCCTCAGCCCCTGGGGTGCTCGAGAGCAACCCCCGACAGATGCGTCCTCCTCCTAAGTATCTGCCAGCTCGGGACCCTTGACCTCTGCTCTCTGTTACAGCTGTGCTGGCTGCCTCTCTGCAGTGAGTCATCTTAAAACAAAAGGTATTTCTAGGACTTGGCTTTCTTTTGATCATATATCTGACTTGCTGTGGTAGTAATTCGAATTTTAATGAGGAAGGGGGAGAGGTAGAGGGGTCCAGAGAGCATAGCATGCATTTAAATGCTCAGCCTGACAAAATACTGAATTCCTAAATGAAGAGAGAGGTGGGGCAGGGGGCGGGCCGAGGGAATCAATTCTTCCTCCGTGTGGTTGCTATTTTGAACGCTTCTCCGCGTGGCCCCCTGCTGTTGTTCCCTCGAAGCTGTGATTAAGGGAGGCAGGGGTATGGATTCCTGGGAATCAGCACCCAGCGCTCAGTGCTGGTTATGTAAGACCAGGAGGCCTTCCTCTGCCCACCGGATCTTCTCCCTGGACGCCTCCCAGGCAGGCACTGTGAGGAGAACCGGGTCCTGCTGCTGAGGGGGTTCACCCTCACAGGGGATGCAAGGAGGTGAGCAAGGCCGGGAACAGCAGAATTAGGCCAGGGCAGGGGATAATTGTACAGGACTTAGCCCCCTTCAAACCACTGCATATGGCCTTGAACTCAGCCAGCCCACTTAGCCTGGTGAAAGGTGCATCGAGGCTGGAAAGGGTAGGCTCTCCGAGGCCTGAGGACCGTGCAGAGGCCCAGATCACCTAACCAGCGGTCGCCAACCTTTCGTACCTCACAGATCACCCGTTGGCGACCGCTGACTTAAGCTATGTGCCTTTCTACCCTGCCTGCTGGGGCCAATGGGCCAGGACGTGTTGCCCTCACAGGTGCACAGGTAGCCTTCAGAGCCTTTTCCCCACCCGTGTCTTGTTGGAACCACAGCCCCGTGAGGCAGATAAGATTTGATGGGCAGCTCAGCCACCATTTGAGTCCTGACCCAGTGCACTTCATATGGATACCAGGCACAGCTTCATGACAAGGCAGAGGCAGCCCTCTCATTAGGGCAAAAGCCCTTGTCACAGCCCTGGAAAGAGAAAATACTTCCTAAATATTGGTATTCTTCCCCCATCTTCCTTCTTTATTTCCCCTTCAGCCTGGAGAGAAAGGAGCTCAGATTGGGCTCATTCAATGTCCATCTCCACTGGCTTTAAACTGTGTGACTTTCACAAGCTACTTAATCTCTCTCAGCCTCAGTTTCCTCATCTGTACAATGGGTATAATGATAGTATCTACCTCATAGGGGCATTGTGAGATTTCAGTGAGACCAAAAGTATATCAGAAATGCTGAGGACAGTGCCTGGAAGGTAGTAAGCAACATAATAAATATTAGCTATTTTAAAAAATATATATTTTTATTGATTTCTGAGAAGAAGGGAGAGGGAGAGAGAGATAGAAACATCAGTGATGAGAGAGAATCACTGATCGGCTGCCTCCTGCAGGCCCCACACTGGAGAGCAAGCCCGCAACCCCAAGCATGTGCCCTGACTGGGAATCAAACTGTGGCCTCCTGGTTTATAGGTCAACGCTCAACCACTAAGCCATGCTGGCCGGGCAGCTTTTTTTATTGGAAGTACCTGCTTCCACCCAGTCAGGCTTTAAATATCCCCTCATTGTGAAATTTATTTTGTTGGCAGAACACTTGTAAGCCATGAACTCCAATAAACAGAGATAGCTTTAACTTTATCATTATCAACCAGGAACAAACTTACTAGCAGAAATACTGTATTTCATACACAGCCAGGTCTCTCTCTGGCTCAAGACATATGGGCACCGCGGGAAATCTCTCACGTCTGCAAGTCTCTCAGTCACTACTCATGTGCCTGCTCCTTGCCCCGTTGTTCTGTTGTTGCCCTCACCAGCCAGCTGGTGGGCAGCGTGAGCTCCAAAGGAAAATCATAAAGAAAAGTCAACAACTGAGATTGTGCGACGCTTTCGCAACACTTTTCTTGGAAACTGGAGGGAAGCAGTCCTTTGCTCAATATCAGGCATGAAACATCTTCATTGGGCATCAGAGGAGCCGGATTCCACAGGCACCTGCTCTGGGAAACCATTCTGGCCAATTACCCAGCAGCAAAGAGCTCTGGAACGAGGCGTGGGGAACACACCAGGGACCTGGCACTGGGCGAGGGCGCCTGGCTTCTAGGCCCGGCTGGGGAAGTGGGTCTCACTGGGGCTCAGACACGGGAGGACATCTCGGGGAGCACCAGTGCCAGAATGACCACAGGGCATGTCCACCCACATGTCCGATGGTGTGACCTTGAACAAGTTACTTAACTTCACCAAACCTTGGTCTCTTCTTTTAGTTCATGGGGATTCTTATTATCCCTACTTCACAGACTCACTGTGAATATTAAAGAAACGAAGACTTTCAGCACAGCGGCCCAAATGTACACTGTTATTGTTCTTCATGCTTTGCTTTTTTTGGTGGAGGATAATCATTTACTGCGTACGGAATGGACCCACAGCTGGGCCCTCGGAGCAGAGGAGGGGGACACCAGCCCAGAGGCGGAGTGTCTGAGGGACCCTCAGGCCCCTCTTCTGTCCCGGGAAGTTGAGATCTTCCTGAAGGACCTGCCTGTCACCTTAAGTGAGGCTGTCTGGCACGGGTGATGGCTCCTGGCCTCCCTCTCTCGCCAGGAAATGCTGGGTTATTAATTAGCAACCAGGGCTTTCTTATCTCCACAACTGACACTTCTTTCTCCAAAGACAGAGCCCCGGTGCCGCCGCCCTCTCTCCACCCAGAGTGTTAGGATCCATCTGTGGCTCTTATCGCTTGCTTTTGTCCCCATTTTTCCAATGGGCTTCCATGTCAGGAAAATCCATTTTGCAACAGTAACAGGCATTTTCGTTAACAGATTGTAATTGAAAAGATAAACTGGGGAGAGGAAGTGAAAAGAAAGGGCCATTTTCCCTGCTCCCCTCAAATCTGGAGAAGGCTGCAGGGCGAGGGGCTGTCATTCAGACGCAGATGACAGAGACAATGTGACCCAGAGACCCAGAGCTGTAAAGCAAAAACCACAGAGGCTCAAGCCTGGGAGGAAGAGGGCCTGGTCTGGGACTGGAAACGCCTCTGGGCATTATTATTCCAATATCAATACCAGTCATGTTATTTGTTACTTACTTCTATGGGGTCAGCACTGTACCCCCTTACATGATCTCACTTTATCTTTAAAG
The DNA here is from genome assembly GCF_028538775.1 of Myotis yumanensis. Classification (NCBI taxonomy): domain Eukaryota; kingdom Metazoa; phylum Chordata; class Mammalia; order Chiroptera; family Vespertilionidae; genus Myotis; species Myotis yumanensis. Next base: position 8,134,718 of record NW_027223768.1, read on the forward strand.
CCTCCTTTAAGAAATTAGTATTCACCTCTCAAAGACAAGTCAATTAAGTTTAGAGACGTTCACTAAGTAATTTGTTCAAGAGAACATCGCATTAAGTGGAAAAACTGGGAATTGAACCTGGGACTTTCTGATGCCCGAGTCCAGGCTCCTGAGCCAGGCCTCCGAGGGAGCTGGAGGCTGAGCTGAAGAGCTGTCCAGCTGAGGGCTGGGCAGAGTAACTGGGGCAGCATCTCTTCGTTATAATCAGGAGAGGGTGGAGGTCATCCTCTACTCTATGACCTGACCCTGCAAACCTGGGCAGAACCTGGAGACCAGGCTTATGGCCAACCTCCTCATCCCCCATCCTTTCTTCCCTGGGACGTGCAGACACTGCGGGTTACCCACCAGCCACCGGGCAAATAACCTACGGCCCCTGGAAAGTCTCACTGCCGAGATGTACCTGAGGAATACCTGGGGGGCGGGGGGGGGGGCTCTTCCGTTCCGAGGCGCACGGATGTGATCCATTCATAATGAGCTCTGCCGAGGCTTGTAAATTTATTAGGAGAACCTGGTGTAATTAAAATTCCGGGTTAGCAGGAGGGGGAGCGGAGAGACTTTGTTTTCTCTCCTGCTTTCAGAGATCCAGGCCAAAGTACCGATGGGGATAATTAGCGGAGTCCAAACAGAAAAGGAATTAATGCTCCCGAAAAGGCCGTGATGGGGAGAGACAGTGCTGGGCTAATTACGGCCGCACCAAGCTTTCTGACTGGCCGCGCGTCCACCTTCATTAAGGGCTGCAGCGGTAAGACGGGGCTGATGAGTGCTACAGCCCGCAGAGTATTGGCATTCATTTAGCAGTTCTTAGTGTTATTTTGGCAGATGGGGACTGGACCTTTCTGCCTGGTTGGTCAGGGCATGTGGTCCCTCTGAATGTGGAGATCAAGGCTGGGGTGATGGGGGGCGGGGGCAGACAGAGAGCCAGAAGATTCTTTACCCTCCACCCCGCTCTTCCTGTTTATACCTGCAACTCATCAGGGGAAAGGTCTGCCTGGGCCCATGTAGAGCAAGAAAAACAGATCCGCAATAGAGAGAAGGGAGGGATGAGGGGCCCCCCTGACTTCAGCTCCTACGTGTGGCCCAGGCCTTCAGTCCTGAGAGTCCGCTTTTTTTAAGCAGGATCAGCAGGGGTGCCACCAAGCTCGGGGGGCCTTTCCTTCCCCCTTTCATCCTCCACTCCAGACAGCCCCACAGACCCTCCAGAAGCCTGGCCTGATCCCGCGCCTCCATCTTCGTCCTCATCATCTGCAGCCACATGTTATCTGCAGCCCAACTCTGTGGGCAGGGAGCACAGAGAGACACTACACCAGTTAGAAGAGAACACGTCTTTTGTACAGAGCTCGGAGGGATGGAGCATTCTGGATCCACCTCCCGCTCTCTTGATGCCCCCAGTCGGGAGAAGAGAACTTCTAGAACGGTACGTCCAAGGCTCTACTACTCCAGCATGCTGGAGCCTGGTTCTAGAATCCTGAAGCTTCAAGGCACACCAGAGGATGAGCAGACCACCAGGCAGGTGCGCATGCCAGGATTCTCAAAGGAAGGCAAAGCCTGCAGAAGGCCTTCCTCCCAGCAAGGAGGGAGGGAGGGGCTGATGAGAACAGAAACAGGACTTCTGTGTGTGGATGACACGCTGTGCATTTAATGTGCCATCACAAGCAGGGACAATATTATCTGTGCTGCAAACAGCCGACTTCAAAGCCGGTGGCTGAATCAAAGTACATCTCCAGGGTCATTAGAGAAGTGAACAACCATCACATACATCTCATGGCCATAGGTGAGCAAGGGAATAACCATTTCTGGCTGCCAGCCGAGACGGGGCAGGCAGCTCGGGGTCTCCCCCACAGGCCCCTGCATTTTCTGGAACACCTCCAAACCTCTGCTTGCTACCTCCAGTCCAGAGCCCATGCCACCCACACCCAACGCTTTAAAACTTGGCCTATGGAAAAAGTTGAAAGATGGAGATTGTCTGCCGTGTCCCCTGGTGGTGGGGGGCGGGGGGTAGGAGGCGTGTATCAAGGAGGAAGCAGACCCTTTGCCTTTAGAGCTTTTAAAGAAAAGGGGAACTTGCTTTTAGCTGGGACAGTTTGCGTCGAGGTGTTTCCAAGTCGGGGTCTGGTTGAGATTTCCTGTGCAGTTCCTAGCACAGACGCTGGCTTAGAATAGGTCCCGGTAAATGATAGTAGAGTCTGAATCGCAATTGTTGCATCTCAGGGTGTTACTAGAAACCCCGCGAGATAGGGACTTAGAGCAGGAGAAACATACAATGATAAAGTGGACTGGGCATGCGCTAGCCACTTGCATTTTTCATGTAACTGCAAATGGAGAAAACAAAACACACAGCCTTCTCTGATGGAGAATCTGGACCCAGGCAGTGGCTCTGGGATGCAGGGAGCAGGCTGGGAGGGGGGCTCCCCGGAGGTCTGGCCCTGAATGCTACAGCATCTCCCCAGACCCTGTGCTCACCTAAAGGGCACGATCCCAAAGCATCTCTCAACCTCTTTCTTTTGCTGTGATCCAGGACCCCCTGCTGCCTCCCCCATCCCTTTCAGCCCCCCAGCTTGGTCCCCAGGGTTCCTGAGGCTTGTGACTCAGCAGGGAAAGTTAAAGTCCCCGAGGGCTGCAACTCAAACTCGCTTTCTGGAGCAGCCTGCGGGGAAGACATACTGGTTCATCTGGGCCCGCTGGCTCGCGCTGTTCAGCCTTCTCTCACCCTCAGCCTGGTGGTCAGGTACCTGTCATTCCAGATGACAGGGTTTTTCCCTCTAGTCAGAACACCAGAGCCTCCCGGTATCAAGATGTACCCCCCACACACACACACAGACACACAGCTACCCCCGCCCCAGCATCTCTGCCCTGGACAGACAGGAGGGGTCGCCTCCATTCCAGATGGAACCCGACAGGTGTGCCCCCACCTTGTATTATCCCCTTTAGGGTTTGAGGGCCCCACGGGGGTGCATCATTGGAGGAAGGATGGAAGCAAGCCAGAGGCAGGCAGGAAGAGCCTCCCTGACTGGGGGAAATTGTGCATCCGGTGGGTATGGATGGGGAGTTGGGTGGTGTAGGAGGTGATGGCACCGGAGAACCAAAGTCTAATAGCACTGGCCAGGTCTAACGTAGTCTGAGATTCTTCAAGAGGGAGAACCAAGCCTCCCACCTCTATCACCCACCACCCTCTAAAGTTCCTCATGTCTAACCCGAGTCCCTCCGGCTGTCGCAGTGAACCCCTCGATTAGACATCGCCAAGGCGCACGCTGATCGGACGTGGGCCCCCCCCACCCCCCCGCGGGCTGGACACAGACCCTCACACACAGGATCCCCGAGGCCCCTACTCCGACCTCTCCCCGACCCCAGGGGCCGCTCCTAACCCAGGACCTACCGATAGGCCTGACCTTTAACCTCAAGTGAAGACAGGACCCTGGGCCCGCGGCCAATCGCCGCTCAGGTCTCGGGTGGTCCCGGGAGAAGTACGAGGAGACGAAATTCCCGCCTCTCGCAGCCCCTTCCTCCCTTTCCTGCGCCGCTGGCACCGAGCAATCTCCGCGCACCCCCGGCCCCGCGCCACTGGGGTCAGGGTGGGGGACAGGGAGGGCTGGAGTCTGCGGAGCGAAGGGGACCTCCCCACCCCCACCCCGCATTCTACGAGGCCTCGCGCGCCCAGCTCCTCCCCTACGGGGGGCCGCGACCCCTGCCTCCCTCCCGACGTCGGTGTCGGGACAAAGAGGCTCGGCTGCGGCGGGCGGCGTGGCCGCGAGGCTCCGGGGCCCGCCAGCCACCACCTGCCCACCTCCCGCGCTCCCGCCGCCAGGGCGCGACTCCGGGGAGACGCTGCCGCCCCGGCCCTGACCCCGCGGGGCCCGAGCGCGGACTCACCGGCTCGGGCGGGCTCGCCTCGGCGTGGGCTCCGGGCCGGGCTCGGCGGCCACCGGGCTGCGCCGGGCGCAGGGTCCGCGCCGTTCGGGCGGGAGGCGCCCGCTTGGCAAAGTCGGCGGGAGGCACCGGCTCCGTCGCGCCCCGGCCCCGAGTCCGAGTGAGTCAGGGCGGCCGCGGGAGCGAGTTATAGGCGGCGGGGGAGGACGCTGCGACACCTCCCACCCCGCCCCCCAGCGGAGGCGCGGGGAGCCGCTCGCCGCCGAGACGCCGGGACACAAAGACCGCGTGCCGGCCTCAGACCCAAGTTTCTCCCCGGGAGACCCAGGGGGCTCGGGCCGCGCTCCCCCAGAGAGCAGACAAACGGACGGACAGACCGACAGGCGGGCCCTGGGACCGCGACCTCCCGAGGAGACGAGTTAGGTCCTCAGCCGGGATGTCCGCGGTCTGCTCCCCGCACAGACCCCTCCCCTGGCGATCGCCCCCAGGGCGAGCGCAGGGACGGAAGGGAAACTGAGGCTCCAAAGGGCGCCGCATCGCGGGGGCCCAGCTTTCCACGGGGTCCCCGCGGGGTCACACGGGAGCGGGGAGGGGGTCGTCTCCTCCCGGGGCCCCTTGGCGCCGCGCCGCCTGCCTTGCGGGCCACGGGCCAGGGCACTGGCGGAGACTGACTGCGAATCCAGGATCTGGAGCCTGAGTTCTCTCTCGGTCCCGTGCTCCCGGGGCCAGAGGGTTGGGAACCGGGAGGGTGGACAGTTAGGGTGACGATCCAGGAAAGGAGGGGCCTCGGGTTTCGCGTTACCTGCGTCGGCCGCGCTCGGACTCCGCTCTGGGGTCTGTAGCTCGAAGCTCCGACAAGTCTGCACGTCCAGCCCGACAGGGGGCGGCCGGGCCCGGCACAGCGAGGCCAGGACCGCGAGCGCCGCCTGGCACCGAGCCCGCTCGACCCCCCACGCCCCGCTCATGCCCGGGACACCCAGGCCCTCGGTGCAGCCGCGGGATCGCGCGCCCGGCCGGGCTGGGGCGGGGCAGGCGGCCCCAAGAAGACCCTCCCGGCAGCGGCCCCTGCAGCTCCCTGGGGCTTTTAATCACTCCCCGCAGGGTCTCCGCCCCTCACGTGGCATCCCGCGCCCATCCCGCGGCAGCTGGCACGTCTGGCGCCTCTCGGCCGCCCCCTCTACACTTGGGGACCCGCCTGAGCCCCGGCGGGCTCCAGGAGATGGCACCCGGTTGTCCCGCACCCTGGAGGTTGCAAGGCCCCGGAGAGGGCCGGGGATCTGGCTCCGTATTCACTGCCTGGGGTGACCTTGGGCCTCTCTGGGCCTCAGTTTCCCTCTCTGTCCGGGAGTATAACGATGAGCAGTGTTTCACGAGCACCTGGGAATATAAAGATCGTGTTTGTGAAACACTGGTGAACGGCCCCATGCCACACCAGTGATGACGAAATAGAAAAATCTGTAACAGAGAGAATGCCGACCGGCGGGTCTGGGGGCCTTGGCCAAGGTTCCTGACGGGAAAAGTTAGACTTGCCCCAAGTCCCAGCTTCGGAGGCAGAAAACCCTCAGACTGCGGGGCAATGCAAACTGCAAAAAGTCTTCTTCCCGAGCCCCGCAATCCTGCGGTCCGCGGTACCCGCATGTTGCTATGGCGACGGGAGGCAGCGGCCGTCTCTCTCCATGGCAACGGGAGGGGAAAGTTTCTGGAGAATAGGGATGGTGGGGGCCTTTCAAGAGGGCGCTGGGTTCCCACTAGACCCTCCTCCCCGCATCCCTACTCCACCACGGAGGTCATGTACGTTGCAATTAAGCATCTTGGGGCCAGAAAGACCAAAATTAAATGGGAGGATGGAGGCTAGACTTCAGGCAGAACTCCACTGGGGGAACTGTGGCGTGAGGTCCAGGAGCAGGTTGGCGGAGGGGCTCCGAGGAGCTTCGCTCAGCCCTGCAGATGTCTGGAGCCGCCCCGGGGCGCACCCGCGGATTGGGGGGGGCGCTGCCACAGAAGTCTAGCGTCCTCGCCTCCTTGGCGGGTGAGCCCCTTCCTATGTGGAGCCCACCCGGAGCTCCAGACTCGGGTCCCTTTGCCTTCCTAGAGCTGGGAGGAAACTTTAGCTGGAGCCTCGGGAAGCCGCGGGACTGATGTGTACCCGAGTGGGGGAGGAAGGTCTTTCCTCCTCATTAACACGCTAATGGGAAGTGGCTCTGGTGGTGACTCACGTTTGGGCGGGAGGAGATTCTCGGAGCCCAGTTCCCGCAGGTCTGCACCATCTGCGGCAGCCGCGTGTGGACTGAGGACTGCAGGCAGCTAGTGCCTGGGACAAAGGGCCTGCGAGGCCCGAGGACCCGGCCTAACCAAACGGGCTTTTCGACTGTACCACCCCCTGGCTCTGTCCACGGTGCTGAAGGACCAGTGGGTGAGGGAACTGGGTGAGGGAAAGGGTACGGCGGGCAATGGCCGCGGGCTCGCAGCTTGCGCCCTGAGCTCTGCAGTAGGAGAGGGCTGGAACCCCTCTGCAGGTAGGAGGAACTCAGCGGGTGTGCCCTGGGCGACACTAGGCAATCCAGGCCGCCTTCCTGCGGGAGGTGTTGTTACTGTTCCAAGAAGAGTGGAGGCTGTGGAGTCCCCATTGGCCTCCCAGTGCTCCAGAACCCACCTGAGGAGCCCAGGGGTTCCACCACCTCCCTTCCACCACCGCCTGCAAAGCTCAGCACCTGGGGGAGGCGGAGCGCAGAGGCCCCTTGTTCCCGGCTCATTAGCAGGTTCCCAGGTGGCAGGTTTGTGTTTATGTAAAATACAAACGGGGACGAACCGCTCTCCGCTGGTGTTTATGGCAACTCTGTCACTCCGCAGTGATCTCTTCCTCCCCATCGCGAGTTCCAGGGGAAATTCGCAGAACAAAGCGCCTTGTTTTGCCTTTGCAGAGAAAAAAAACAAAAAACAAAACAAAACCCACACAGGAGTCCAAGGGCCCAGACCTGTGATGCAGAGAAATCAATATTTTACTTAACAATGAGGGGGGTGCATTTACATCTAAACGGCAGGTAAAGGAGCCTATTAGGAGTAGAGCAGGTAGCAGGAGCCGAGAATTAACAGACAATTCCTCATTGTTCCCGGATTCAGCCTCCACACTCGGCAGGCAGCTCTGCAGCATCTCGGGCGCCGGCAGCAGCTTTGGACCTGGCACTTCTCAACCGAACAGAGAGATGGTCCTGCTCAGACAGGGCTGTGGGGAGGGCCGGGGCTCTCGGTCAGGCAATAACCACTGAATTTGGAGTGTGTGTGTGTGTGTGTGTGTGTGTGTGTGAGAGAGAGAGAGAGAGAGAGAGACACTAGGGAAAGAGACAGAGAGTCCGAGGATGAGACAGAACAGAGAGAGACAGAGGGACTGACACACATGGAGGATGAGAGATAAAAGAGAAGCATGTTTTGTTTTGCTTCTAGTTGTACATTAAGAAAAAGAGTCACCCGAGCTGTCCTCATGCCCTGTCCCCCAGGTCAGCTCCTGTCTCTAGCGTCGCATCACCAGCCACAAAGCAGAACACAAATCCTCGTGTACAGATGGGGACTTCTCCTCTCTAGACCCTTTTCCTCCCACAAGCCTGCTCTCAGAACACAGCTATGCTTCTTCGTATATGAAGAAACCAAATGCACATTCTCTGGGTCCTCCCAGACCTGGGAGGGAGAGGACAGAAGTGGAACATTGCCCCTCAGCGCTGTGTCTCAGACGAAAACCATTCCTGGCTTAGCGTGGGGAGAGAGAGGGAGGAGCTCAGACGGTCAGCATGGATAGCGGCAAACAAGGGCGCTGGGCAGGGCACCAGCAGGCTGGGTTCCAGGGCTGGTGCACCAAACCAGCCATGGGGCGGTCACATCCCGTGCAGGGCATCCGTTTTCTCATCTGCAAGACGACGAGCTTGAATGAGGAGCTTTTTAGGGCCCCTTCCAGCAGCAGCATTCTAGAATTTTCCATGAAGGGAAGGGAGGAGACGGAGGGGGGCAAGGAAGGAGCTGGACCACTGAAGGGCAGCTTTTCCTGGCTCTGAAGAAGAAGGTGGTGGTACAGATGTCCAGGCTCACTTTGGGCTTCCCCTCCCCCATTGCTCTTGCTCTTACCTCTTCTGCAGCCCTGGCTAGAGCATCCTGAGTCTGGGACCTCCCTCCCACCACTGGCCAGACTGCTCAGAAGCAGAGAGGGGACTTGGAGGTGGTGGGCAAGGCCGAATGAGAGGAGGTTTGGAGCAGAAACCAGCAGCCTCCCACTCCTTTGCCCTCCTCTCCTTAGAAATAGCCAAAAGGCACAACCTCTGCCCCCGCCCAAGTCTCTTAGGCAGTGGCCTGGATGCCCTTGGACAGGTTCCCACCCTGCTCTGAGTGGCAGTGTCCTGTTGAGTTATGCTACAAATAAAAGAAATGAAAACAAAATAATAATTTCTTTTAAAAATCTCAGCCTCGGTAGGAAATTGCTAATGCTGTAGGCGGGAAGAATGAGCTCCTTTGACATGAACTGATGTGTCATATTGTCTTTCCATCTCAATGCAATTTCTAAATAAGGAGCCCTCTCCTCGTTCCCTCCTCCTCTGGAGCCCCCAGCGGAGATGTGAAGGGAGCAGTCTGACGTTCGTTCTTCGTAGCTGGGTTGTCTGACGTGCAGGGGCAGGCAGAGAAAGGGACACAAGCGGACCCCTTGCTTTGTCTCATAAGACAGCTCTAACCTAACCTTGAGGGCCTCTGACCTTCCCCCATCTCCTGCTTACTGAGGCACTTTCTGCAAAGGTTTTAAATTTACTCTTAAGAAAACAGACATCCGTTGAACCCATTGTACTGCTGGTGGAGAATTAAGTTGATGTCCTGCATGGGGCAGTGGGAATACTAGTAACTGTACACCATTGTTTGGAACAAACTCTGCTGTGGCATCTCTACGGGGTTTGGGCCAGAACAGCTTTATCAGTATTTCCAGTAGATGTCACTCTCTGCTCCCCCATCCCCCACACCAACATAGCCACTCTAGCCCACGCTGGGTGACTGGAGGCAAACTATGCCCTTCCACGCCATCCTCAGAGCTTCCAGGCATTCCTCCTCGCCGGGAAAGATGCAGAAGGCGTGGCAGAGGCCTGAGTCAGCGGCCAGCCTTGCTTTTATTCTAGGAAAGATGCTGGGCAGTTCACACCTCCCGAGCCAGGACTAGATGTACCGCTTTCTCATTCTTTCCTCAGTTCAGAGGTTTCATCTCTGTTCTGAGCTCTCTGTTCAAGCAGACAGTATTCCAGATCAGACTTGAGAAGACTGGACAGGGTTCAAGTTCCCAGCAGTCTGGGGCCTGGAAGCAAGATACAGGTTCAAGGTCAGAAGGCAACATCATCCCTGAATCAGTTTTAGAGCTGGATCTGACCACGATGGGTCCAAGGATCTAGTTCTGAAGAAGTAAGGATGATCTTGGAGGGGAAGGGCGAGGAAGGAAGCCAGGCATGCTCCTCTTCACACTGACCCTGTGCAGTAGAAAGAGCGCGGGTTTCGGCCTCAGACAGACCTGTGTTCAAATCCTGGCTCTATCACTTACCAACTGTATCACGTTAAGCACCATAACTTTAGTTTTCTAAACCTCAACTTCCTCATCTGTAAAATGGGACCTGTAAGGCCTGGTTTATGAGTTAGGTTTCTGTGAGTTAGGTTGACAACCCAATATACTGTGACTGATCGATGGCAGGTGTTAAATGACATTTCCTATCCTCTTCCATCTCTCAGACCATAGAGGGGCATCCAGAGGGTTAACCCTTACTCTTCCACTGGGCAAGTCCCTGAAGATTGCCAAAAGGGAATTGATCTCATTTAATCCTATAACAAACCCAAGGGGCAGAATGGGTGGCTGCTAAGGTCCATTTGGCAAAAGAGGAAATTAAGTGACTGGTCACACAAGTGAGGAGGTGACAGAGAATTGGAATCTAGGACTTCTGAACCCTGGTTAGTACCATTTCCATATACTAGTACTGGGGAGAACGGTGAGGGTCTGAAGAATTGTACTTCTTTTACCAAAAAGGTTATAATATTTTTAAATGGACTTTTTAATTAAAAATATTTGGAAATAAATGACAAAGCAGTGAAAGATTTACTCCTGGGTCCCTCGGCAAAACCCTTGGCCCTCTGACCCGAACTGCTCCAACGCCTCTTGGACCCAGTTGCTGGTCTAGAGAAAAGGTAGTGTCACTGACGAAACACAGGACTGGAGCAGACAGCTTCATGGCTCAGGGTGCGTGTGGCTGCTTCACTCGAAACAGAGATAGGACTCCTCAGAGGCCAGCCTGGGCGTCTCTGGATTGCATGTCCTGAGGTCAGAGCCCAGCTTCCAGGAAAGGGCCACGGCCAAGCTTCTTGTAAGGCCAGCACCCCAAAGACTGGAACGCTCCCAAGGAGCCCGGGGAGAGTGTGCAATCTCAGGACTCTGGCTGCTCCCCTAATGAAAAGAAACCAGATAAAATGCCAAAACTGATTAAAGTGACAAATCCGAAAAGGCCCTGTCAAAACTAGGAAGTCTTACTGCTTGATTTCAGCAGAACCCAAGCAGGAAGAATCAACAGAGCTTGTTTGGGGTCAGGGGCCTGCAGCCCCTGCGGAACTGAGGGGTCGAACCTCCTGAAGACAAGAAATCTGTTCCCCAAACTTTGGCCTCCATCCATTTGGCGGAATAAAAATCCTTTTCTGCCCCAGCCGCAACCTCGGCTCCATTCCTGCTGTGTGTACAGTAGTGGTTTTAATGAGTCAGTCCCCTGTACATTTGTAGAGCGTGGTGCAGTTTACACAACAGTCTCCCATATGTTATCTCATTTCATACTCACACAACCCTGAGAAGTGGGTATTGTTTTCTTCATGTCACTGGCCAGGTCTGAGGGAGGCTAAACATAACTGACTTGGGATGGCAGCTGGCGGGTGGCAGAGCTAGAACTTGAGCTTGTCTTGTGCTCGTTCATTCATTCATTCATTCATTCAGCACTTACTGAGGTGCTATGAAGGCCCAGCTCTGCACAGGCAGGGGAGGCACGGTCCGTGTTGTGTCCCATACACCCGGCCTTCGGTCACACCCGTGTCAGAGCCCTCAGCAGCACGGCCTTGTCCAGGGGGAATGCACATAATCGGCTGTGGAGAGAGGCCCCATGTGAAATTGGTTTAAAATGAGTTCTTTAACCTCTTTGCGGCAGCGTTGCCCGCGCCCACATCAACTGTGAAATTCTCTTCCGTGACATGGTTCTCTCTGGATTCCCTCCCTTCCCGATTCTCTCCCTCTCTCCTTTGGCTTCTCGCAAACCCCTTTTTTTCTCCAGGATTCAGTGCTCATCCCTTCTCTCTTCTGTCTCTCTGAGTGATCTCCACTCCTCGGCTTCATGTGAAGGGGGAGGGAGCAGAGTTTCGTGGCTGGAGCCCAGATGACAAACAGGGTGAGAGAGAGGGCTGGCAGACCCCAAGTACCCTCACATTCACCGCCCCACTCAGATCCACCCAGATGACTTTCATGGAGAGCCCAGGTCATTCCAGTCAGAAGGCAAGTGGGGGAGACCCAGTCCCTGCCCCCCAGGAGCCTGGGCTGAAGCCATAGGACTCGGGGAGGAACCACCAAGTCTGGGTCTTGAAAAGTTTCCTTAGGACAGCGGTTCTCAACTTGTGGGTCACGACCCCTTTGGCGGTCGAACGACCCTTTCACAGGGGTCGCCTAAGACCATCCTGCATATCAGATATTTACATGACGATTCATAACAGTAGCAACATTACAGTTATGAAGTAGCAACGAAAATAATTTTATGGTTGAGTCACAACATGAGGAACTGTATTTAAAGGGCCAGAAGGTTGAGAACCACTGCCTTAGGAGAAGAAATTGCTCATTTTTCTCAAGTGCCAAGCCAGCGCTGTGAAGAGTGCATGTCTGCTGGGACAGCTGACTGTTTTCCAGGATAAATTTCTGGTAATAACACAGAGTCATTACTGTGCAATTAGCGCTGCTAATGGGGAATGTTCCGTTCCCTTCCCATCACCTCCCCTCCCTCTTTACCTCTCTCTGCTCTTTCTCACGCCTGCCCGCATCCTCGCTGCCCTCTCCCTCCCAGGGCAGAGCTGCTGGGGGAGAAGGGAGGGCCCAGACTGGGTGCCGGAGTTTGGATTTTGACTCTCAGGCTTCACTCATTAACCAAATGCCTGTGGAGCTGGGAGGGGGCAGGGAGCACAAGGAAAGGCTGAGATCTGCCAACTGGAAAGGGAGGCGCCCAGGGGCCTGTGAGAGCAGCTTGCCCTTCAGGGTGTGAAGTGGTGGTCTGCCATGCCAGGGACCCCGTCTAATGCCCTGGAGATGGGGGCTGGCCCCAGCCGTGGGGAGACAACCCAGGTACCGGGCTATGTGAGGGCGGCACTGTGCTTGTTGAGGCTGCTGGGAGGAACAGCAGCTGAGCTTGATGGGAATGTATTCTGCTTCGTTCTGGGTAATTATTACCCTTGCACACACACAGGCACACTCACACACTCAGCCACACCAACGTACATGCAGAGGCCACATTCCGACCCGCGGCCCCAGGGGGTCTGTCGGCCATGCTCCTGAAGGCACCTGACGGCGCTTCTGACATGCTTTCCCGCTGGGAGGCTGTTGCGTTTTCAGAAAACCGCAGCAATCTTTGTAGGTTGGAGACGGGCAAGTTTTGAAACTGCCGAGAAAATCGTGGAGGGGAGGCCCGGGGCCCACGGAGGCCTCTGTTCTGCGGGGGCTTCCCCCCACCCCACCCCCCCGGTGGGCTGGAGAGATACCCACTGACTTGGCCAGCAGAAATCCACTGTGGCTGGTGGAGCCAACCCCACCGCCCAGAGGCTGAGGGTGGGCAGAAGGGGGAGGAGAAAAGGGAGGAAGGGAGAGGGAAGTGGTGAAGCCTGTTCCTTAAAGAGGAGGAATGGGGCAGGAGGTTGCTGAAGTGAGACCCGGATGCGGTGGAAACTTCCAGATAGTGCAGGCGTGGGGGCGGCAGCCTGGGCACAGCTCCACAGCTCGGGGAAACCACAGAGAGCCGGCAGGAGGCTGGCTGGATGGCCTGGCTTGTCTAGTATCCAAGTCTTTATGATTCTTGTGCATGAGAATTGCCCAAAACCTCACAGCTGTGCTCACCTGGGGTAGGGGTGGGTGGGGAGGGTGGCGGGGCTTTTCATTGCTCATTGGATCCAATTGTTAGAGCCAAAGAGCCCAACGCAGGGAGGTCGGTTGCTTTTCTGAAAGTGTCCTGTCAGCTGAGCTGTGAGTGAGGTGTCCAGGAGGCTCCCGGGACTCGGGTTTGTGAGCAGAACTTGGGCAATGGTTGTCTCATCCCTCTGGCTACCCTCGAGCCCTGCTCAGGCACTTCCTTGCCCCCCACAACCCTGACTGCCCTCTCACTGCCCCGCAAAGGCCCAGAGACACAACATCGAGCCTTTCCTTGTTTTGAGCATCTTCTTTGAGAGTCCCGTCTTGCTCATCAGGTAGGACCCCCAGAGCCCCCAGGTCTCCTGTCTTAACTGCCCCCAGACTTTCCGGTAATTACTTATCCAATGATCTGTCTCCTCGGCCGGGCAGGGACTAGACGGTGGGGCAGCAAAGGAGCAAGTTGTGTATCTGTTTTGCTCACTTCGGCATTCCCAGCCCTGGTTCACCGTCTGTTACCTAGCAGGTGCTCAATCAGTTCTAATGGAATGAATTAACTGAGGCGTTTCAAATCGGTGATGGCGGGGAGTTGTTTATAATTTGATCGATTCCTCCTGGCCAGGCAGGGAAGGCATCATCAGAAAGTCTAAGGGCACAGCGGAGGTTTGCAGACCATGGGACAGGAGAGGGCATGTCCTCCATCTGAAATTCCGAAAGCCGCCCGCCTGGGCAGCCCAGCTGCTTTTTTATTGTTGTTGTTAATCCTCACCCGCAGGATATTTTTCCATTGATTTTTAGGGAGAGTAGAAGAGAGAAGGAAAGACAGAGAGAAACATTGACGTGAGAAAAACACATCGATTGGTTGCCTCCTATAGGAGCCCTGACCAGGGCTGGGGCTGGGGAGGAGCCTGCAACCAAGGTACATGCCCTTGACCGGAATCGAACCTGGAACCCTTTGGTCCACAGGCCGACTCCCTATCCACTGAACCACACCAGCTAGGGCAGAGCCCAGCTGCTTTGAAGACCTACCAGGAAAGCTCTGAGGTCTTCCCGGAGGCTCATTGCCTGGACCAGAGCTACGGGGTGACCTTCCAGGGAGGCCTCAGTTTCCCTTCTCTGCTCTCCCTGCCTGATGGGCGCCACACCCTGGAAATTGTCTTCCTTGTACCAGGACCTCATGTCTGCCCCTCAGTTTCACCCAAAGCTGTTGCTGATTCCAGCCGCCATCCCTGCATGCTCCCAGGGAAGACTTGGTCCCCCGCTGCCGTGTGCGGTGACAGGCTGTTCATTTGAAGAGGCTCCTCCAGGACCACGAAGGAAGGAACCACAGATCCTCGGAAGTGGTTTTGGACAGTTAGATTCCCAAAGCACAGCCTCTGACCGGAGAGTCACCACACTCCAGCCAGAAAGAGCAGGCGCCCGCCACAGGCGCCTCCCTGGCTGGAGCTGGGCTCTCAGGGGTCGCCAATTAAGTGGCAGGAACGAGGGGCCCTGGCATTCACCATACGCTCTGCAGCAGCAGCCGAGTGGTCGCCTGTGCAAGACCAGAGGGACCAAAGCGAAAAGCCACCAGGACTGGAAGTGGGCGCCTACGTCCCAGCTGCAGACCCGGGATGCCAGAGGCCAGCAGGGATGGGGTCCCAGGGCAAGTGCCGTGGACACTTGGGAATACGCACAACTTGCCTTGTGGGGCGGCGTGAGCAAGGTTAAATAATTTGGGGCAGAGCAGAAAGCCTCCTTCCCTCCCAGCCACTGCCAGTCTTCAGATGAGCTGGAGAGGTCAGGCCACGCCCACTTCTCTGGTAAAAACAAGAAATAAGGCCCCAGTGGACTGCCACCCAGAGCGATGGATGCCCCTCATTTTCAGCCCCAGACAGTTGTCCGGGGGCAAGACCCAATGGAAGTGAAGAGCATGGGCCTTGGGGCTAGTCAGTGATGGACATGAATCCTGGGATCTGATGAATTCAATGTATATACCACCCCCCAGTCTCCATTTCTTTATCTATAGAAGGTGGATCATAGGACCACTTGTTAGAGGTATCAGGAGGATGAAATAGGGTCATGTCTGAAAAAAAAATTAAAACCTAGCATATAGTAAGTGTTTAATAAATGGTAGCTCTGTGGTTATTATATGGACTTGGTAACTGAGCACTGAATGACCTCGAAGGTTAAGGCCCCCAATGGAGCACCTTAACCACAAGAGAACAGTCATTCCCCCACAACAGGTTGTCCTCAGCTCCAGCAGGAGTGGTCTGCCCCCAGGTGAGGTAGGCAGGTGTCTTTGCTGGCCTGGAAGTGTCCAGAAGGCCCTTTTCCCTCCGTGCCGAGGTGGGCTCCTGTGGAGGAGGGGGCTGCTGGTCAGATGGAGCCATCTAGACATGCATTATGAATCAGTGACCTTTTCCAGGTTAATTATTCCCACTGCTGGGTGGTCTGGGCTCTGGCAAGAGGCCCCAGGGGGGCAAATTCTGCTCACAGCCAGCAGAGCCCAGGGCCCGGAGTGTCTGCTTTCATCCGTCCTGGTTACTGTGGCTATTTCTGGGGCAGGAAGGTTCCCTCACTGTGATGAAGGGCACGCCCTACACCAGGCCTGGCCCCCTTGGAGTTCTCCTAATCCCTGTGACCTTTGCAGAATCACCTTATCCTTCTTTTGAGCTTGATATCATTGCCAGCTCATTTCTATAAAAAAATTTTGATCCTGAGGGTCATTACTAAAGCTGTTAGACTAATAGACCTGTGGGTTCTTGAATTGGTTCATAGACATAAACACATTCAGACAAAACGGCCCAGGGCCCTCCATGCAGGGGACCACCCTCGGGGGTCTGAGGGGGAGTCTTTAGTTTGCAGCCCCCAGAGGGGAGAATCCATGAGGTTGACTTTTTATGAATAAAAATTTTCAAATGTATATAAAAGCAGAGAGAGGACAATGAAACCCCATGTACCTATCACCTCGCTTCAGAAATCATCAGCATCCTCCCGGTCTGATTTCCACGTTCCCCCATCCCTTTGTTTTCCTAAAGTAGTTGAAGCAGATCTCAGATATGATATCATTTCACCTGCCAGGTCTTCTGCATGCACTTCTAACTGGTAAAAACTTTCCAGATACATGCAGTCTTCCATACGTATTTATCACCCCCCACCTCCCCCAATGAAAGTAACAAAATGGTAACTCCCTAGTAGCACCCGGTCCATATTCACAGTAACCCAGTTGTCCGGAAAATGTCTTCCTATAATTGGCCGGTTTCAATTAGGATTCAGATTGGTTGGTTTTGACTAGTAGCTTCTGGCTCTCCACCCGGAGTTGGGGAGTCAATGGAATGGCCTAGAGAGCAGCCAGACTTGGGTGGTCATTAGTGCAGGCGACCTGGGGGAAAGCATTTCTCAAAGACAAGGCTTGAGCCCCAGAAAATCACCGGAAGCTTGGGCTTTGGGGGGATGTGTCTTGGAGCTTTGGGAACAGAGAGACCCCTTTGCGTAGTCTAATGGCCACTCTGGGATGGTCCCGCACGGTCACTGCAAAGCTGGGCTTGGGGCTTTGCCGGGACGGGTGTACTGCCCTGTCTCAGACGCTGTGGCCGTCTCTTTCATTCATGGACCTCAGGACAGTTCCTGGGCATCTGTGCTGAGCTGAGAGCTGGGGAACAGAGAAGGCGCAGACCCAGGAATCTAAACTGAGTAAGGAGGGAGGGAGGGCATGAGAGGGGAGTGGAGTGGAGAGTGAGGGGTGATGGGTCAATGGTTTGGAGGTCCTGATGTGTGCAGAATGGCGTCACGGGGAGAGGCTAGTGATGGGAGCAGGTGGCTGAGGAGGAGGAGGAGGAGGAGGTGGGCAGGATTGGGGCCGGGAGCAAGTCAGGGAACTAAAAAGCCAGGGACGTCTATACGGCTGCGGAAGGCACCGTGAAGGATGACAGGAGGAGAAACAGTAAACCGGGTGATGAGCGAGTCAGTGAGTGGGCGTCTTTAGGGAGCAAGGAGACAACTGCAAAAACAATCCTGGGGGGTATCGTCTGCCAGCCGGTGCTTCAGAGCAGCCGAGGAATTCTAGGCGGGAAGAGCAGGAAATCGTCTGAAGGTGACAGAGGAGTGAGGACCCGACCCTGGTCCCGGCCCAGGCCCAGGAGGGGACGTGGTGTGGGGCTCCTGGTGCTGAGATGAGCCAGACAGACAAGGACACTGAGTTTGTGGAGATGATACTTCATGTGAGGATGGCAAGTAATATACAGGCAAATAAAGAAATATGCAAGGTAACATCAGATCATGAGGCGTGTTATGAGGAACATGAAAGGGTGATGTTATTGACAGTGTCTGGCTGTGAGGGTGAGGGTGGGGGTGCAACTGTTGTTAGTACAGGCGGTCTCGAAGAGTTAGATGGGAATCAGACATCCCAGGCAGAGCAGAAAGCAAGTGCAAAGACAAGTTCAAGTGCATGGTGTGCTTGAAGCAAGATCAGGAAAGATCAGGATTCCTCCGGACTTAGGGGCATGGCCTCCAGTCTGTGAGAAGTGGGCTGAACAAAGCCCCCGAGAAACAAGGACCTGAGCTGAAATGGTTTGGCCATAGCGCCTCGGGCTATATTAGAACTGAAAACAGCATTCTAGATGAACCTGTTTGTGGCTCAGGAAAGTTACAGTACTCCCAATACCTGGTTTTTATGAAGTTCCACAGGTTTTTGGGTTTTTTTGCCCTTGGCCAAATTCCTCCCCTTTGTCTAAAATCGAAGAACATTTTTTATTCTGTTTGCATTGTTGGCTGAACACTGCGTAGTTGGTTTTCCCTCTCACTTGTCCTCATTTTTTATTTTATTGTTATTCAGTGCAAAACAAAAAGCAGTGCTCAGAAAAAGACACTCAGCGAGGGCTGGAGGAGGTTGGTGGGAATAACCTCCTAGTTAGTAGTTTTGCTTCTGCTCATCCCTGAGACTTTCACACGCATTAAAAAGTCCATAAATGTATCACATGTGTCAGAAAACGGCATTCCATTCATTTCAGAGCCTTTGGCACCGACAGCTCCATCTTCAAGAGCAGTTGCACCTAAGGCGCTCAGGAAAACAGAGCACATCGGAATAAAAGCTATTTTGCTTATCAGTTTCCTACTTTAGAAGAATATATTTCAGTACATTATCCAGAGCGGTTTTGCTCAGAATCTCAATGGTTTATTTAGAGCCGTTTCGCCTGCACCAGCCCTTGACTTCAACTTGAAGGCAAAGCTTAGAAACTGTGGACGAGGCTGGTGAAAGAGAAGCTCTTACAAAAACCAAATGAAGAAAAGTGAAATCCCTTTCCAAAGGAATGAACTTACTTCATATGCAGATGGAAAGAAAACTCAAAACCTTAGAATTATCACCCGTTGTATCCCTGATATTTGTTTATTTGGCCTTTGCTTGAATTTCTCCAGTGACCAGGAACTCACCACCTCTGAAGACTGTTCCTTTCTAAGCAGTTTTAACTGGGAAGAAGTCGCCCGGCCAGTGTGGTTCAGTGGTTGAACACTGACCTATAAACCAGGAGGTCATGGTTCTATTTCCGGTCAGGGCATAGGCCTGGGTTGGGGGCTCAATCCTCAGTGTGGGGTGTGCAGGAGGCAGCCAATCAATGATTCTCATCATTGATATTTCTCTCTCTCTGAAATCAATAAAAACATATTTAAAAGGAAAAAAAAGAGCAGAAGTTGACTCTCTGAACCATTCACCTATTGATCCCAGAAGCTCCTGCACACAGTGGGTCTTCACGTGTCACCAGGCAACCTTCCCGTCTCCTTGGAATCCACACCCATCTCTGATTCCTTCTCTTTGGGGTCACCACTTTCCAGCATCTCTTCTGCTGCCCTTGGCCTTCTAAAGTCTACAACAGTAGAACTCCCAGACTGCAGCTCAAGTTCAGACGTGTGTTTATCTTGTAGTCTGGGAAGTTTTGGTCAGAGTGACACACCACGGGCAGATGAGGGCCAGGAAGCGACTGCCCACCACTCAGTATCTCAGCAGAGGGCTGGTGCCGCCCTGTGAAACCAGAACTTTCTTCCATCCCTTCTCTCCTGTGAGGGCTGAGGCCAAACATTACACAAGCACATGGGTTTCTTATACCTTTGGGGAGTCGTGAATCACTTTGAAAAGCTGATAAAGAGCTCTGGCCACCCTCTCCAGGAAAATGAACATGCACATAAAATATTGCATTTAATTTCATCAGACTCACCCCCCTCCTGCCCCCCGACTCCCACACATGAGCTGCGCTCCTCCCACGGGGTGCATAGACTCGAAGCTAAATGCATGAACTCAGCTATGAAGCCTACGCAGCCCAGCGCTGGGTCCTCCACGGATTTCAAAAGGGTTTTCAATTGAGGGCTGGGAATGAATCACCCCATCCACCCATCCTCCCAATCAAATATAGCAAATGTGTGCTGTGTGTCACATCCAGGGGATGGCACTGAGGAGACGCAGGCCCCATTCGCAGGAAGCTCGTCTCCAGTGGGCAGAGAGCAAGGAAGTAATTGCACTTACACAATCACGCCGCTGTAATGACAGCCTATATTAGGGACAAGGACATGGCATGCACAGAAGGAGAGTCACCTAACCCAGGGGGTTTTCCAGGAAGACTTATCAGAAAAGATGGCTGAGTCCTGAAGAAGTTTTATATTTAGATAAGATTTTTAAACATCTCAGCTTTGGCCTGGCCAGCGTGGCTCAGTGGTTGAGCATCAACCTATGAACCAGGAGGTCACGGTTTGATTCCCAGTCAGGGCACATGCCTGGGTTCCTGGCTCAATCCCCGGGGGGGGGGGGGGGGGGGGGGCGCGTGCAGGAAGCGGCTGATCACTGATTCTCTCATCACTGGTGTTTCTATCTCTTTCTCCCTCTCTCTTCTTTCTGGAACCAATAAAAATATATTTTAAAAAATTTCAGCTTGGCTACAAACTCAATAGGCCAAACTATCCCCACTCGGCACAGCAAAATCTCCCTTGTTTGTCTGCTCCAAGGCTGCCACCCGCTCACCTCACAGTCAATACTCCCAGAGCCACTTCTCCTTGCCTGCGGGGGACACAGGGGGTGATTTCCCACAGCTGCCCTTCCTCCCCCACGTCGCTGGCCCCAGGTCAGGGACAGTTGGGGCCGACTCCAGCCGCCAGTGGAGACGTATGGAAGCAGGGCCTGGTGTGGGGAGCTCCTAGGCCAGTGGAGACGTATGGAAGCAGGGCCTGGTGTGGGGAGCTCCTAATTAAGCACTGCCGTTGGTTGCCCACGCGTTTGTTTCAGCGTGAAATGTGAATGGAGCTGCCTTCATGCACGACTCCGCTCTGACACATTCCTATGGAGCCACCAGAAGCGATTTCTCCCCTATGCTTATGACACTGCCGGCGCTCTCTTTAAAAATCATGACGCATACAGAACCTTTTCGGGCGGAAAACTTGCCCGTAACTCAGACAGCTGAGGTGCCCTGGGATTTTTTTCCCGAACGAGACTTGCTCTCCGGTTCTCCTCGGCGTGCCCCTCCATTGACCAGCGGTGATGGTCAGCGGTGTTTACTCTCTGCAGGAGGGAAGGTGAGGGAAGACCTCCTTAGCGCAGTCCTTGGGAAAGAGCCCAGATGAGGGCTGACTTGGGAGAGTTAAGCACATTTTCAAGGCCTGGTAGCTTCTTTCTTCATGGTTTAACTTTATCATCTGTTCAGAAGCTTTGCAATTGCTCCCAATATCAGATATCTTCATCTTCAAATGCATTTCAAAGCGCAGACAGGATTTTTTTTCTGCACTAAACAGGCTTATCTGGGTAGCTTCCCCTGGCACAGAACATCAGAGCATCCTTGTTTTGCAAGGATCGTGACCCCAGATGGGCAGGAGGCAGCGCGGCTGGTGAAGGGAAAGGCATTCAGACTCGTGCAGTAGTTAGTTCTGTTTGTCAGCTGCCACTTCCTGGTGTCCTTGGGCTTGGGCCCACATGATTGTTTTGGGGACGGAGGGGGCGGGCAGCAGGGAGGGGCCAGCACTGGCTGATCTAAGGGCTGCTGCCCTCTGCTCCTGGTCTAAGCACCTGTGAGTTTCCCAGGGCTCCATAACAAAGTCTACAGGCTGGGCGGCTCCCACAGCAGAAGTTCATTGTGACCTGGGAAGCTGGAGCCCAGAATCAAGGTCGGTGCGGGCCGTGAGGGAAGGACCCGGTCCAGCCTCTCCCCTTGGCTTGTAGATGGCTGGCTTCTCCTCGTGTCTCTCTTCACTGTCCTCCCTTTACGAGCATCTTTGTGTCCAAATTTCCCCTCTTTATGGGGACATCAGTCATCTTGGATCAGGGCCCACCCTGATGTCCTCATTTTAACTTAATTGCCTCCATAAAGACCCTGTTTTCAAATAAGGTCACATCCTGAGGATCTCCATATATGAATCTGGGGAGGACACAGTTCAACTCATCCCAGCCCCTTTTCTTGGCTCCAGACGAAAATGACGAGCTGGCGACTGCTCTTCCTTGACTCGGGCCCAGACTGCTCCCGGGGCATGTGATTCCCAGGAGCCCTGGAACATCGGCTGTGTGCCTGGCAGTGAATCCCAGCCCTTGCAGAACTCGCTGGCTGGGGATGAGGACGGGTAAATGGGCTATTTGTTCTACAAGGCACTGGGTGGCTTGGGAGGTGCGATTTAAGAGTGATGAAGAGCCCAGGATCTGCGACCAGACTGCCTACAAATTCTGGCCCCGCCACTTACAAGCTGTGTGATCTTGAGCAAGTAGCCCAGTCTTTCTGTGCGTTTGTTTTCTCATCTATAAAATAGGCATGTTAGTCACTACCTTACTGGTTGTTTTGAGGATTCCATACGTAAATACTCCTAAAAGTGCTGGCAAGCACTATGTAAGTGTTTGTTAAATAAAACCATTAAGAGTGAACTCAGGGTGCTAAGGAGACACAGAGGAGAGATCCCTAACTGGGATTTAGAACAGTGGTCAGCAAACTCATTAGTCAACAGAGCCAAATATCAACAGTACAACGACTGAAATTTCTTTTGAGAGCCAAATTTTTTAAACTTAAACTATATAGGTAGGTACATTGTTATTAACTTAATTAGGGTACTCCTAAGGCTTAGGAAGAGCCACACTCAAGGAGCCAAAGAGCCGCATGTGGCTCACGAGCCGCAGTTTGCCGACCACGGATTTAGAAGCTTAAGGGATAGCCAGGGATGCTTCCTGGAGTCTGTGCTTGTGACGTGATGGAGGCTGTTAACGGGCTGGGGTGGCTCAGCTGCACTGAGAGGTTGCTGGTTCGATTCCCAGTCCAGACACATGCCCAGGTTTCAGGCTCCATCCCCGGTGGGGGGCATAAAAGCAGCCGACTGATGTTTCCCTTTCATGGCAGTGTTTCTCTCTCTTCCTCTCCCTCTAAAAATCAATAAAAATATCTTTGTGTTTTTTAAATGGTGCATGCCCTGTGGGCTGCACCCCCGAGGTCATGGATTATTAAAGGCAGCCTGGTTCCTACAAATTGCAACCAGAGCCTCCTGTGATGTGAGCCTCGCAAGCTTTAATGAGCTCCTTGCTGGCAGGTGGAGAGAGGGCCACAGGCACAGGAGTCGCAGGCACTGTTTGCAAACGGGGGTGGCGGTGGGGGCAGACGTCCTGTAAAAGGCTTCTCTCCGGGGTCTGCCATCAGAAACCCAAGCCAGGGGCTCACAAGCGACCAAGCCCGTCCCAGACCTCATGGACCATGCAGAGCCATTGCTGCCTCGCTTCCCACGTGCCCTGAGGAGTATCGATCTGTTTCTGAGATCCCTCATCATTTCCATTTCTCAGCTTGTTTATAATTTGTAGCTTGGTTGCCTGGCCAGGGAAATCGGGAAGTTGGTTAGGAGGGAGAACCACCCTTACTGAGCATCCACCCATTATTCACCAGGAGGTGACACGTGGACAAAGGTCTCCCAGCCGGGAGGTGGGCTCCGCCTGAGATGTCACGCATGTTACAGGCCTTAATGAGACCCATGTGCAGTGATTAAGAAAATTTGTTCCTTGCCACGTGTCATTATTGGCAAACGCTTGCCTGTTGATACCTGAAACTGCAACAGAGCAGCCCATTACGTGGCTTAGATCAGGAGGTACCCACACTCAGGAGGGGGACACGGGGGGGGGGGGGCGCAGTCGCCAGCCCACTGGACTCCCCAAACGTGTGGCTCCTCGAAATCGCCTTGCCATCTGCCCCGGGGAGGAGTGGCAGCGCTCGAGTGGGGTGGCCTTGCGTTAAAGCGACGATGCAGACACATCTGGGCTTGGCCTCTTTCTCTCCTTGTGCGGGCTTCTTGGGCGCCATGTGTGTGTTGATCCTGAAGCCGGTCTCCCTGGTGCCCTGCCCACCTCCATTCTCACTGAAGTGGATCCAGGGCTGGGGCAGACACTTCCGCGATGGAGAAGGGAGAGAGGGGAGAGGGTCCCGGCTTCAGCCAAGGTCCCCGAGGCCGAGGAGGGAAGCAGTGGTGGCACAGGTGGCAGTGATGGGGATGATACCGTCACTTCTGCTTGTGGAGCCCTGATGGGGTGGGGGTGGGGGTGGGAACACTGTGTTAAGCAAAGCCCCCTGGGGAAGGCAATTCTTCGAGAACCCCGGGGCCCGGCTGGTGTGGCTCAGCGGTTTGGTATTGATCAGGAGGTCACGGTTGGATTCCTGGTCAGGGCACAGGCCCTGGTTTCTGACTCAATCCCCAGTAGGGAACATGCAGGAAGCAGTCGATCAATGATTCTCTCATTATTGATGTTTCTATTTCTCTCTCCTTCCCTCTCTAAAATCAATAATAATTTTTTCAAAAAGGACAGAAAAAAAAAGAATCCTGGCCATGAGGGTCTTTCTTCATCAGAGAGGGGAAGGGAACAAGCCACACAGAGATGCCCGGGGTCCTGCTCAGGGAGCCGCGGGCCCTCCCTCCCGTTCATTTCCTTCTGATATGTGTACACGGCCGTTTTCATTTCATCTCCACAGCAACCCTGAGGGGCAGGAACTCTTATTCCCAATGTACACAGGAGGAAACGGAAACTGCCAGAAGCTGGGGACGTGATGACTAGCCCTTACAGGGCGGAGGTCGGCCTGTCCCCAGAGCTGGTGCCCTGTAGTCTCCTCCCCCCCGCCCCCCCAATCCATTGAGGAGAGGCCACAGCACAAATAAAGAGGCTGGGGGAGAGGGGGGATGCGGACTCTCGAGCCTGGGCCCTCCTGAGGTCAGCCGGGGGTCCAGGACTCCCCACGCTGGGCAGGAAGCGAATCATCATGCAAGGGGGAGAGCCCTCCATTCCAGCGTGTCTGTTCCACTCAAGTACTCAGTTCCCTGCATCGGGCGCTTTGAGCATTATTAGCAACAGATGATGGACAGCACCCTGCGCAGCTGATCCTAACCCACGCCTCCGTGGCTCTCAGAGCCAGCGGAGCCTCAGAGCAGACCCCGAGCGCCACCCCTCGGATTCTGACCTAGTCCATGGGGTGGGCCTCAGGCACCTGCATGGTACACACATTTCCCAGGCGATTCCATATACGCCACTCAGAGGAACCCCCCCTAGAACATGCTGAGTCCAGACACTGGGTTCTGACAGCTGCTCCCCAGCTGTGTGGCCTGCGACTGGTCTCTCTGGCCTCAGTTTCTCCCCAGGCACTGGACAGGGTGATCCCTGAGGCTCGAAGGATGGGGGCCTCTGAGGCAGGACCGCAGCCCAGCCCATCAGGAGGGGAGCAGCGGCTTTCTTAAAGGCAGAGAGGAGGGGGGGGGGCTGAGCAGCCACGAGGAGGGAGGGGTTCGTGGACAGCCCTGGTCCTGCCACCCAGCCAGCACAGCCGTGCACAGACTCACGATGCCCCAGAGCACTGTGTCACCCAGACCCGGGCTCCTGGAAGCTGACTCGCTGGGGCCCCCTGGCTTCTGCAGGCAGAGTTCAGGTAGAAGATTCTAGACCAGCGGTTCTCAACCTGTGGGTCTCGACCCCTTTGGGGGTCGAACGACCCTTTCACAGGGGTTGCCTAAGACCGTCTGAAAACACATATATAATTACATATTGTTTTGTGATTAATCACTATGCTTTAATTATGTTCAATTTGTAACAATGAAAATACATCCTGCATATCAGATATTTACATGACGACTCATAACAGTAGCAAAATTACAGTTATGAAGTAGCAACGAAAATAATTTTATGGTTGGGGGTCACCACAACATGAGGAACTGTATTAAAGGGTCGTGGCATTAGGAAGGTTGAGAACCACTGTCCTAGACCATTGAGGTGCTCAGAAGGGATGCTCTTTTGGGGGAGCAGAGGCCCCAGAGTCTCCTTGCTGGCACTAGCCCTGGGTCCTTTCCTGACTCCCGTATGTTTTTGGGTATCAGGGCCAGCCCCTCCCCGCCCCAAACAAGGGTCTGAGATTAGAGCGATGCCAGGGCCCCTCTGGTCCGGGATTTGATGGCCATGAGGCCTCCTCCCTCCCACCCTGCAGAAGCCTGTGTCTTGCAGCTCCCGTCACAGGCGCCGGCCCAGCTGCCAGTGACAGCCCGCTGCTCCAGGAGCCCAGGGTGGAGGAAGATGAGGAGGGGGAGGCTGCCACAGCCTCAATTCTCTACAAATAAAACGTCCAAGCTCAGAATCGCCGCTTGTACCTCTGCACAGGCTCAAAATTAATGCACCGTTGCTACTCGACAGCCAGCTCCCAGCACCACCGCCCAAATCGCTTTGCTCCTGAAACAACGTTCGGAGGGGGCCGAGCGCAGCCAGCTGTGCTGCGATATGGCTTCCCGTTGGGAGCAAAATCCCCTTCCCAGGGCCATTCATCTGGGCTGCAGAGGAACGCAGGGAACGTGAACATGAGGGGTGGCCAGCGAGGGTGCAAGGGTCCGGAGCAGCCCTCTCACCTTGGTCCCCTGGTCTTGCCCCTTCCCTGGCCCCTCAGCCAGATGTGGAGGGGCAGAGGGCCCAGTGGGAGCTGTCCCGCGTGGAGTGTCCACACACGGTCCTGTCCTGTCTCCTCTGAGCCTTGCCTGTCAGCTCTGGGGACAGGAGCCGGGAGGCAGCGGGGGCTATGGGAGGGCCAAGCCCTGTGCCAAGTGTAGATGCACAAACATGAAACCAGGTCCCGGTGGGAGCTGCCAGGACCTGAGGGGCCTGGGCGAAGCCAGCTCCAGGCACGAAGCCCCTCCCCAGCTCAGCTCCGGGTGCCGCATGGAGCCACTGGCTGTCACGCGGCCCCAAGGGCCTGTCTGTGTCTCAGCTCAGGACATTGTCATAATCCCCGTCAGGGAGCCGGATTGGGAAGACTTGCAGGGACGATAGGGTGCATTTTTGATCAGTCTGGTGGGTTGGAGGCTCAGGTTCACAATCAATGTTGATTTCAAGGAAATAAGGAACCACCAAGTTCTTGCACATCCAAGTTTGAATTGAAATTCTTGTCCACTAAACTCAATAACCCTTGATTTGTCCACAGCGATCTCTTTCAACCCACAAAATCTATATGAACAGCTATTGGAATTGGGGGTCACTGGATCCCATTTAGGGAAATGTTGACTTCAGAATATTAGCCTTCACATCCAGAACTTAACCTCCCCAAAACAGTGGGCCAACTAGACCAGGTAAAAAGGACGAGAAGTGGAGGGGAGAGTGAGAGAGGGAGAAGGAAAAGCGGGGGGAGAAACCAAGTTAATTCAAAGAGCTATGCTGATCACCGGTGCTTTTTCCTACAGAACAAGCATTTCTGGGTCACCTGCGCATTGCTCTGCACCCTCCCTCCATGCCCCCACCTCCTCAGCTCTGCCCACACACAGGAGGAGGAGGAGGAATCTGTGGCTTCTACCGGCTTTAGGGCTTAGGACTGCCCAACCTGAGGCCCAGCCTGCCCAACCTTGTCCTAGGGGAGGAAGATGGGAAATCCTTTGCAGGCATTACTCCCACAACCACCGTGAGGTTGTCAAGACTTCTGGTTGCCAATGTCAGAAACCCAGCTCAGACCGGTTTAAATAAGAAAGGGAACTCACTGGGAACTCCAGGACTGCATCTGCCGTCAGTCATAGCTGGAGGCAGGAATCGAGTGATTGCACGGATGAATGGACAGAGGGCTTCCCTGCTTATTTCTTTGTGGCTGCATCCTTCCTTCGGCCTATCCCACATGGCAGGAGAGATGGCTACCGCACTCCCACACTCCTATCCTCCCAGTTAGCAGGTCCAGCAGGAAAAAAGTCTTTCTCGGTAGCCCCACTAGAAAGATCTGACTGGCCAGTTTTAGTCCTATGCTCCTCCCTGAATGAAACCCTGTGGCCAGGAGGTGAACTTCTCTGAAGGGACAGACCTGGGTGACATGCCTTTCCTCTGGTTGAGAGGATGAAGTGGGGGTCAGCCCCACTTGAACCCCATGGAATGGGTTACCTACAGGAAGAAGGGGGTAAAGAAGGCATTCTAGACAGAGAAAAATCATCAGGTTCCCTCACATAGATTGTTTGTGAGCCCATTTTACAGATGAGAAGATTGAGGATCGGATTGGTTAAATGACTCGCCAGATTCACAAAACTAGGAAGTCACGGAGCTTGGATTTGAAGTGCAAGTTTAAACCACTAAACTCTCCTAACTACACTAATCCCACATCACCAGGCGCTCCATTATCCCAGTTCTAAATACCTGGGGTGGTCATTCAGGGTCCCCAAATAACTGAAGTCGCAGAGAGCCTGACAGTAACTTCAAGATCCCCCAGACCCTCAAGGAACTTGCCGCCCAGCTCTGTTCCTCTTCCTCTGCCTTTCCCAGTTGGAAGGAAGGACCTGAAAATCACAGACACACTTCCCATGACCCCTTCCAAAGCCAAATACACGATGTGGAGAAGAGTTTGAGTGTGTCACCATTTAAGGACAGAGTTCTTAACCCCGGTGTGTTTCACGCTGGCATAGTGAATCACTTGCAAGCGATCTGTTTTATTAATAATTAAAATACTAGAGTTTGCAAATGATTTACCTTAAAAAAAAACGCACAGAGAAAATTTAAGGTTACCCATATAACACCTACTGCATTGCTTGTATTTTATGCGTTCTCGAGTAGGAGGAGGTGGAGTTAAAGCAAGCAGGCATGTAGGCACGACTTTGTCATGGCCCCGGCATTGATCATGGGAGATTTTCGTGCTCCTGTGCCCTATTGGCAAAAGGGTTAGGAATTACTGATTTAAGGAGGACTTCTACCCACAAATACCTACTCTCAATGCCACCAACTAAAGATATGTTCGTTTTAAAAACTAACACTGGGCAGAGAGAGTGTTCAACAGTCACTTGCATATTACCGTGACTTATAGGAGGCCCTTGTTCAAGAATCAAATATTCCAGAGATTCCAGATGAATGGAGACATTTCTGAGTACTTTCAGATAATAAAAACTTCAGAAGGACTAAAAAAAAAAGTCAAACTTTAAATTGGAGCTTTAAATAGAGTTGAAAGCTTTGAGTTAATAGATAATTTTATGCAAAATAACTTGCACATTAGCAAGCAGCTTCCAGAGTGAGTGACAAGGTAGGCAGCAGATTTTTTTTTTTGCTTTCTGGGTACTTTTAATGGACTTGTAGTATAAGAGAGAGCAGATTGCACGCCCACGTTCATTGCAGCATTGTGCACAATGCCAAGAGATGGAAGCAACCCAAGTGTTCACGCGTGGATGAATGGGTAAAGAGAACGTGGTGAATGCAATGGAATATTATTCGGCCTTAAAAAGGCAGGAATCGGTCACGTGCTGTTATACATGTGAACTTCAAGGACATGGTACTAAGTTTGATAAACCAGTCACAGGAAGACAAATACTGTGTGATGCCACTTCTATGAGGTACCTAAAGGAGTCAGACGCTTAGAGACAGGAAATAGAATAGTAGTTGGCAGGGGCCTGAGGGAGAGGGGAGTTGTTTAATGAGCATAGACTCGCAGTGTGGAAAGATGGAAAATTCTAGAGATCTGTTGCACAACAATGTGACTATAGCTGACGCCAACGAACAATACATTTTTAAAGAGTTAAGGTGGTAACTCTTATATTATGCATTTTCTACATGCATTTTTAAATGTTAAAGAAACAGCCAGAAAGCTAGGGCAGAGCTAGTCAGTCGTTTGAAGCATATAAAGGAGGGAGGGGGAGGCAGTAATGGGTCCCTGAACTTGATTCTAGAAACCTATAGAAGTCAGAAGTGACAGTGATGCCCTCTCTGGTAGAATAGATGTCAAAAGAAAAATCTATGTGGCGTAATTCATTTCAGAAAAGGAACACTCAGAAGTAGGAGGAGGAGGGGAGAGGAAAGGAAGAAGCAAGGCCACACGGAGTTGGAGAGGCAGGCAGGGTCTCGAGAGGCAGGCCCCCAAAATGGGTCTCCCTAAGATCTGGAGGACCTGGAAGCAGAGGCATCTAATCCAACTAGTCATTGCCAAGGAGACCCCTGCCAGCCCCTCCCTGATGGATGGGCATGGAGCTGGATGGGAACTGCTGCAGGGAGGGGAGCCTGCTACCCAATGGTGCCCCCATCATGCACCCAGCACACTCTGGCTGTAGACAGCCCTGTTATTAGAAGGATCTTTATTTTATTAAGATAAAAACATTCCAGCAAAAATAACAAATAAAAATTTTTAAAAGACTACATGAAGTGGTAGTCTACAAAGAATTCTTTTTTTTTTTTAAATCTTTATTGTTCAGATTATTACATTTGTTCCTCTTTTTTTCCCCCATAACTCCCCTCCTTCCAGCTCCCACCCCACCCTCCACCCTCACTCCCCACCTGCTGAGTTCATCCATAGGTGCATGATTTTTGTCCAGTCACTTCCCGCATCTCCCACACCCCTTTTCCCCTAAGAATAGTCAGTCCATTCCCTTTCTATGTCCCTGATTCATTATAATCACCAGTTCATTCTGTACATCAGATTATTTATTCACTTGATTCTTAGATTCATTTGTTGATAGATGCATATTTGTTGTTCCTAATTTGTATCTTTACCTTTTTCTTCTGCTTCCTCTTCTTAAAGGATACCTTTCAGCATTTCATATAATACTGGTTTGGCGGTGATGAACTCCTTTAGTTTTTCCTTATCTGTGAAGCTCTTTATCTGACCTTCAATTCTGAATGATAGCTTTGCTGGATAAAGTAATCTTGGTTGTAGGTTCTTGGTATTCAGCACTTTGAAAATTTCTTGCCATTCCCTTCTGGCCTGCAAAGTTTCTGTTGAGAAATCAGCTGACAGTCGTATGGGTATTCCCTTGTAGGTAATTGAGCCTCTTTCTCTTGCTGCTTTTAAGATTTTCTCTTTGTCTTTTGCTCTTGGCATTTTAATGATGATGTGTCTTGGTGTGGTCCTCTTTGGATTCCTTTTGTTTGGGGTTCTCTGCGCTTCTTGGACCTGTAAGTCCATTTCTTTCTCCAGGTGGGGGAAGTTTTCTGCCATTATTTCTTGAAATAGGTTTTCAATATCTTGCTGTCTCTCATCTTCTGGCACTCCAATAATTCTGATGTTAGACCGCTTAAAGCTGTCCCAGAGGCTCCTTACACTATCTTCACACTTTCGGATTCTTTTTTCATTTTGCTTTTCCAATTGGGTGTTTTTTGTCGAATCTTTGGTTTGATTCTTGTGCTCCTCTGGTCTGCTATTGGGTATAATATTCTTTATTTCAGTCCGTGTATGCTTACTTTCTAATTTCTTTATCGTAGCATCGAGGGTCTCATTAGTTTTCGTGAGGCTCTGCACAAATTTATGGCAAGCCCTCAAAATTGCGATTCTTAGCTCCATATCTTCCATTTCTGTCATGTTTTTTTGTCTCCGCATCTTATATGCTTTCTTGGTGCCCCCCCTTGTGGTCTCTGTGCGCAGTCTTGTTCTAGCCAAGCCTTAATTGTTGTAGTTAACACTAGAGGGATTTGACCACCAGGCCGACTGGCTGTAGGAATCAGCTGTGGAAAACGTCTGTCTTCTGGGGAGGCGTTATTCCAGCCTTTGCCTGAGGCGGTCGGCAAATGGTTGTGCGCAGGGCCTGGGCGGGGCGGGCTCAACAGGGCGGGGGGAGGGAGCAGCTATGGCCGCTCTCAGTCCGTCCCCAGGGGCTCTGCCTCTCTGTCCCAACAACCGCTGCAAACCTCGGAGGGGCCGTAGCCAAACAGTCCCGCTTCTCCCGTTTGAGTCTGGGTCCCTAGAGACTCGCCCGGATCTGTACCCCAGAGTCTGAGACTCGCTCCTGATTGAAAACGACAATCGCGCCCTCAGCCGCCAGCCCGCTTTGCGCACGCACCCTCACCACCGCACCACCGTACCTTTAAATTTTCCACACTGCGCCTTCGCTGAGCGTTGGAATGCTGTTGTTTCTGCTTCTAGCTGAAGAGACTCTCCTCAGCCAGCCTTCCCGTGGTTCTGGTTGATGTCCGCTCCGACTTTTAGTTGTATCCTTGAAGTGGTTGTCCACGGCGGCAGTCTCCGGTGCTTACCTATGCCGCCATCTTCCCGGTCTCCTACAAAGAATTCTTTTCAATCGCACACACGCGCACACACACACACACACACACACACACACTAATGCAGTGATGCCATACCCAACATTGTACAAGGTACCACATTGCCACAGCAGTCAGAAAAGCCCTTCAGGCCCTGGCTGGGTAGCTCAGTTGGTTAGAGCATCTTCCTGATACGTCCATGATCCCCAGTCAGGGCACATACAAGAATCAACCAACGATTGCATAAATAAATGGAACAAATCAATGTCTCTCTCTCTCTCTCTCTCTCTCTCTCTCTCTCTCTAATTAAAAAAATAAAAAGCCCTTCATGCCACTGGCAGGGAAGGAGTATTTATGACTCATTAAGATCAAATCTCCCCAGTCACAACAGTGAGGAGTTTAGGGACTGAATCGGATTGCTTTCCCACACTTACCACAAGAAAAGGGAGTGGAGATAAGGAATCCTCCAAAGGCATGGAACCCTGTGGCGTGAACTGGACAAAGCCAGGGGTTCTGGGTAGTGGAGGGTGGTCTGTGGAGATGAGTGTGAAGAGAACATTAAAACCAACCCAAGGAGGTAGGGGCAAGCCATCGAAGGGGAGGCGAGAAGGCGACCACACACAAGGGGTATCGGTAGGGGGAAATTCGCTGAAAGTGGTTCTGCCTTCTCCCCTCCTAAGAACGAAATAGCCTAACTCAGATTTTATGAGTCCCTGCCTTCTCCTCAACCTCACCCCCAGGGACACTAGACGGTTGAGACAAGACAATAACTGACCGGCCCTGGGGCTGGCTCAGTAGCAGCCCTGTGCTCCCAGGTGGCCCGAGGCCAGGCGCAAGGCCAGCAGCAACGTGCTGGGCTCCTCAGGGCACCAGGGGATGTTCCCAAAGGCAGCTTGGTGGAAACTGTCACACAGATGCCACAGAGAGCCCACCTGGCCAGCAGCCGCTCCAGGTCATTTTAACACACAGACCATCCTGGGCTGGGAGAAGGCTGCCAAAGGCTGGTTAGGTTAAGCTCCACATTGGCGTCAACCCCACGAAACTCAGTGCCTACCCTGTGCCAGCCCTCGTAGTTGCCAGTCCCCAGATTTCTTACCTCAAACAAAGAACCTTCTTTATTCACCCAAACTCCGCTCTCTCTAGCCTGGTCCCTGGAAAGGCTGGTTCTACTCTTTTCTCCCTGTTCCGACTCAAGGGCTGGTCAGCCCTCCCTCCCTCAGCAACCCTGGGCCCTGCAGACCCAGGAGCTGAGACACAAGCCCCAGCTCCTGGCCCCACCCGCAGAACATTTCTGCCCCCAGCCTGCCTTAGAAGGTCTAGCAACTCCCATTAGCGGCCAGGGGGCCACTCAAAAGCACCGATTTAGGGCATTTGTCCACTTGCCTTTAAAAAAAAAATCCAGGCTGTGACTGGTTCCTCTACTCACACTCTGAATAAATTCCATGCCCTGCCATAATCTCTTTCTATTCCTGCCGTTGGAATCACAGAAGTTGAGGAAGAAGCAAGAGGTCATCTGGTTGGACCCCACCCCCAGGGCAGGAGCCACCACATCTGTGTCTCTGGCTGGGGTCCAGCCGCCTTGGCTTGAAGGAGCCAGGGACCGGCTGCTCCATCCGTTGCGAAGCAGGCACATTGTCAGACAGCTCAGATTGTTAGAAAGTTCTTCCTGCAACGGAGCTGGAATCTGCTTCCTTGTCATTCCACCGAGTCCTGGGTCTGCCATCTGGAGTCCCTGGCATCAGCCTGATCCCGCCCCCACGTGGCAGCCATTGGGCTATATGAGGACAAGCTCCCACATCCTCAAAGTCTGCTTGATGCCAGGCAGAGCGTCCCATGCCCTCACCCAGCCCTCGGGTGACTTGGTCTCCTGGTGCTGCATCAGCCCATCAGCCTCTGGGTGGGCTCCCATTAGTGGGGTCCCTTCAAAACGCAGTTCTTAAAGAGACCTCGGCAGTCTTGCTGTGGGCTGTCCAGCACCATGTACAATAGAACCATCTGGAACTTCGTTCTGGACTCACCATGTTAATGATGACATGTAAGTCTCCAATGCCGTTTTTACAGACTCATCATACTATTGCCTCCATGTATGTAATCAAGAAAAAGTCCACTGGCTCTTCCATGTTTGAACATTTGATGTGTGGAGCACTACATTGGTTTCCCCTAAATCTTACCTTGTCCGTTTGAGACTGGGCAGATTCACTAAGGCGACCGTATCATTTATCATCCAAATCAGGACACTTGTTAGAGTGAAAGGGGTGCTAGTCTTGCTATTAATAATCACAGGGAGGCGACAGGCCTAGACAGGACTGTCCCAGACACCCGGACAAAGGTTATCTTCAACACAATGCTTAGGCCAGACTCCAAGTTCAAATCTCAGTGCTGTCATTTACCAGCTCTGTACTGAGTTTCTCAAAGATTCTGCTTCCCCATCTTGGAAAGGGAGACAATATTCCTACATCACAGGATTACCACAAGGGCTAAGCAAGATCAAGTATGGAAAGCATTTCCCCAAGAGCCTGGCTTCCATGAAGTGCTCAGGAAATATCACCAGCTATTTTTAGCTTCTTGAGACCTTGTTGAATTTGACCAGCTAGCTCGCTCAGTATTGTGTCATCTTTAAATCTAATAAGTATGGGTCCACAGCTTTGTCTGAATTATTGCTTAAAATAACCGGCGTCAGCATCCAGGGCTGAGCCCTGTGCACGGCCCTGGTGTTCTTCCAAGTCCATGTTGGTGCATCAGTCACTGTTCTCTGGGTGAAGCTGCTAAACCAGCCAACCCAGTGCATCCGAGGCGAGCGAGTTCGGTATCGAGACCCACCAAAGCTCAGAGAAGCACATACAGGGCGGTCAAAGTGGGTTTACAGCTGTGAGTGTGCAAACCACAGAGTCTATTCTTGTATTATTATTTATTAGTTACTGTATTGCTTATTTGTATTACAACAGTCAACCTACTTTTGCCCACCCCTGTGTACATGTTTATTCTCTGTCACGTAACCGTCTGGAGAGGCTCCCCTTCTGTAGGGAGCAGGACATTCTCCCACCGGCCGTCGGGGCCCTGGCTGAGGGCGGCCCCTCTGTCTTCAGCCCGTGGCTTCTGTTGCTCTCCTGGTCACCTTTCCAGCCAGCAGGAAGGACAAGAGCTTGGAAGAGGGAATGGGAGAAGCTTCTGGGCCAGGCCCAGAGGTGGCAGGCATCACTCTGTGCCCCTGAAAAGGAGGAAATTGAAAGACTGAGTATTTGGCTCTTATAAGAAGGAGAGAGCGTAGAGCAGCATTTTTCAAAGCCTGGGGCATAAGACAATCAGCAAGGGGACTTGTTAAAATACAAATAACTATGAGCCACCATTAGACCTCCTGAATTAGCATGGGGGAGGGGCTCCTTGAAATCTGTACAGTGAACACGGTGGTCAAAAGTGGGTTTATAGTTGTGAGTGGAAGGGAACACAAAGAGTGGAAGGAGATACGATGAAGGAGCAGGGTGAGGTGGTGGTGGGAAATGGGGAGGCCAGGGGAGAGAGGAAGATTGTGGAGGAAACCATAACCCACCACAAACACCACTGGGACATGGAGGCTAAAGGATGGAAAATGGGGAGGAAGGGAGGAAATGTTCTCAACTAAACGTCAGACTCGAGTACTCTGCAGAACGCGTGAACCAGAGGGCTTTTAATAACATGTGATGGGGATGATGGGGATGATGGGGATGGGGATGATGGTGATGATAGTGATGATGAGGATGGGGATGATGGGGATGGGGATGATGGGGATGATGGTAATGATGATAGGGATGGGGATGGTGGTGATGATGATGATGGGGATGATGGGGATGATGGCAATGATGGTAATGATGATAGGGATGAGGATAATGGTGATGATGATGATGGGGATGATGGGGATGGTGGTGATGGTGATGATGATGATGGGGATGGTGGTGATGTGATAATGGCGATGGGGATGGGAGGATGATGGTGATGATGTTGATGGGGATGATAAGGATGATGATGATGATGATGGGGATGATGATAGGGATGGGGATGGTGGTGATGATGATGATGGGGATGGTGGTGATGTGATAATGGCGATGGGGATGGGAGGATGATGGTGATGATGTTGATGGGGTGATAAGGATGATGATGATGATGGGGATGATGATAGGGATGGGGATGATGGTGATGATGATGATGGGGATGATGATGATGATGATGATGGGGATGGGGGTGATGTGATAATGGCGATGAGGATGGGAGGATGATGGTGATGAGGATACTGGGGAGGGTGGAGGGCAGCAGACTTTGTTAGCCAGCCTGACATGGCTGGTAAGAAGCAGAGCCATCTGGTGCATATTCGGGACATTACAGAATCTATGTAGCTCTCGCTAGTGCTGCTCAGCCAAATTTCTATCTGTTTCTGGCTGCAAAACTTGCCTGGTATTGGACTAAGCCCTGAGCTCTGAGCAGGAAGAATCCTATGCCAAGTACGTGATCAGTTTCTCCAGAGCCCAGGGCAAGTCTCCATCTCTGAGCCTTCCTAGAATGTGAGCCCTTGTTCCAGAAGGTGGGAACCCAGGGCGTCTCCCATCACCAAACCCTCTGTCTCCTCCCATGGGAGAGGGCAGCGTTGGCCGCAGCCTCACTGCTTTTTCACCTCCTCATCCCTGTTGGCCTATAGCTTCGGGGGGATTTTGTTCAGCTTTTCAGAGCTACTCAGTGAGTGACCATTGGGTGGGTGGGAGGAGGGTGCGGACAGGTGATGGCAGCATGCAGGGCCTGGGAGGTACTGTTAGGGCTGGCCTGGCTGAGACAGATACGGACAGAAGAGGAGTAAGTGACCAGTGGCAGAGGGTGACTCAAGATTGGGATCCAAATACCTGAAAAGTTACCCTTTTTGAGGAGGAAAATGAACCTGCTTAAGCTACACTGTGAATTCATAATAATACATTTTTAATGACTAATGCATCTCCCTGCGATGATCACTCCCCAAAACAAAACAGAAGAAAACAAGACAACTTGCAGGAGAGCAGGGGACAGGGAGGTACAGGCCAGTATAGAAGCCTTGGGACCAACAGAGCATTAGTCTTTCCACTTATCTGTCCCCAGCTGTCCCCAGCACACGGGCAGAATTTCTCTCCCCTGGGCTGGAACACAGGACAGCACTCAACCTCTTCTGGATCCTGGAGTGATGCTTCAGGTTTCACGCACTGGACTTTCCCCTTTAAAATTTCCTCGTCAGAAATCCCTCCTTCCACCTGACACCGCAGACACCGCTCTCAGCTCTGCCGGCTGCTTGCCTCGCGTCCCCACGGCTCAGATCAGACAGATGACACGCTGGATGGTGCACGGGGCAGGGATCTCGTCTTTGTGTCTCAGAAAATGCCGTGTGCACCTGCAGCACTTTGTAAATAATAAATGGCCATAATAAAGAAGCTACCTCTTTGGGGTCAGGGGCACATGTTTGTAGAGAGACAGCCCCCACCCCCAGCAGGTCTGGCTCCACCCGGTGTCCCTGTCACCAGAGTCTGAAGATGGAGATTTCCAAAGGGACGTGAAAATTTATAGTTCCAGATAGAATAAAAACCCAGCATTTCTTGGCCAAGGGAGGTTAGGGAGCAGCATGCTGACATACTGTGTACTTGAAAAATAAATGCACCGTGTAAACATAAGATGTCATTCTATTGCTTCCAGCTTTATTGTTCTGCTCCATCTGGCATTTACAAATTACAACAGCATGGGCCTTTTTAGCCAAGTACATAATAATAATTTACTATGGAGAGACAGATTGACTGGTTATAGCAGGTATTTTTGCTACAATAATGACTTGCCAATTTAGTATAAAGGAGAAGGAAGACCTCTTTCCAAATGGGTGAGCAAGATGAAATAGACAAGGAGGGTCTCATTAGGGGAACTCTGGGAAGGCAGGGACCGATCACCATGTTGACGCTCACTATGATGACCTCATGCCACTGACGCCGGGCACAGGTGGAGTTAAATATAGTACGTCCTGCTGGTCTGTCACCCCAACTGACAAATGACACCTCACCTTTTTAAAACAAATGTTTTTATTGGTGTTTGGTTTTTTTTAGAGAGAAACATCGATTGGCTGCCTCCTGCACGCCCCCTCCTGGGGATCGAGCCCACAACCTGAGCATGTGCCCTGACTGGGAATCAAACCGTGACCTTTTGGTGCACGGGAGGTTGCTCAACCAACTGGACAGACTGACCTCCTTATTTCCTGTTGCAGAGTGTTATCAGCCCAAGAAAGGCTCCATCACAGTGTGCCCACCTGTCAGATATGGTGGCTGCAGACACCTGGCACGTTCCTAGGAGCAGCAGCTACCACCCACTGCCGCCTTGCTGTGTGCCCGGCTGTGTGTGTCCTCACCGAACCCCTCTGCCTGCCCTGGAGGTCAACCCTGTTGTTATCCATTAGGCGCAGGCTCCAGGAGGCAGACCTCATGCTCAGAGTCTAGGGCCCAGTGGAGTTAGGACTCAAACAGTCTTACATTTGAACCCAGGGCCCAAGATCTCAGCCACTATGGTCTATCCAGCACCTCTGCTGTCATTTGGGAAATTCTCGATGGTTGAAGTAATTTGCTCGGCATAAGTGACTCAACCTTGACAGCTCCTGTCAAGAGGGAATAATTTTCCATCATCCAAACCGATGGGCAGGCGGCCGAGGCACAGGTAATCCCGGAGCTCAGAGCGCAGGGGGTCCTCGGCTGCGCTCAGGACGCCTCGCTGGGGGAGCTCGGAGCAGGTCTGTTCTCTGAATGACTTTTCTCCCAGGCAGGTGTCAAAAATAGCCCTTGGTCCCCAAGAGACTCGGGGAAGGGAGTGCCTGCTGGGCGTGAACATTTCCCGCGGAAAACCCATAAGGCTGATCACCAACGCTGATTCAATTTGCTCTTTCTAATTAGCAGAGCTGTGTGGCTGTGGCTCCTTCTACCTCTGAGGCTTGATTTAACTCATTTCCCATGCCATTTGGTAGCATCCAAAAATGTGATTTCTAAAATAGTGCTACAGCATTCCATCATGTGGTTGCTCCACATTTATCTTAAAACGTCCCTATATGTGACATTGACATCGATACCAATTTTTCACATGTATCACTAACAATGCAATGGACATCTTTTGCAGAGAAATCTCCACACTCCGGTGAGTTTTTAGGAGAAGTTCTTAGGGTCGAAGGACAGGAACATTTTTAAGGCTCTTGACACCTATTGCCGACGGTCTTCCGGAAAGGGTGCACTAATTTGCATTCTGCCAGCAGCCTAGGAAACCGCCCTGGCCCGACCATTTTTAAGACCTTTGCTAAGTCTTCAGGATTGATTGTTTTAATCTGCGTTCCCTTGATGACTTGGGACGTTAAACTTCTTTTCATATGTTGACATCAGTTTGGTTTGAGGAAAAACCTGTCAGTGGAAACCCTTCTTTCGGAAGTAAATCTATTGGGGTAACGTTGGTGAATACCATCATGTAACTGTCAGGTGTACAGCTTTCTAATACAACATCTGCGTACTACACTGTGTGCTCGGGAAATTAGTGAAACACAATGTGAAGTGATAAAAGCTGCAGGCAAAAATGTATCTATAATCATAAAAGCGTAATATGCTCATTAGACTGGACATCCTTCTGGACGATCTTCTGGACGAAGCCGGGGCTGCAAGGGAAGCCTGGGTCCCAGGTGCCGGAGGGAAGCCGGTGCCGGCAGCCGGGGGAAGGAAGGCCTACACCTGCACGAATTTCGTGCATCAGGCCTCTAGTATAGACTATATAGTCCTAGAAAAGGTGGCTGGGAAGATGCTCACCCAACTATCATAGCTGTTTTCTTTGAGGAGAGATTACAAGTGATTTTGTTCTTTATACTTTCCTGCATTTTCTGTAATTTTTAATATTGAACATGAAGTGTAATGATAATACGTATAATTTAAAAATCAAATTTATTGATAGCGGTCATGAAGACAGTAGAGGAATTCCTTCCAGTTCCAGGGAAAAGCATTAATATTTGTAACTATCTCCCCCTTGCCAGGCCCGCTGGTCAAGGCATCTCAGTTAATCCTCAGACTGACCTGGGAGGGATGTCTCCTCTCACCCCTCCAGCCCCTCTCCCTCCCCCACTGTAGCCTGTGACCTCGCTTCCTATTTAACCCAGAAGGTGGGAGCAGGAATCACCTCCCAGCGCATCACCTCCTGCCTGCGGCTGAGCCCAGGATCCGCTCTCCTACTGACTCAGCACTCACCTGTGCTCCCATCCGAGGCCCGCCCGCCTCTACACCTGTGCTCTGCACCCAAGCTCCTTTCTCCCGCTCAAGGACTTTCCCCAGCAATTCTTCCCATCCCGAACCATCCATTTTCCCTCCTGTTGGACCATCCTATCAGGATATAAACATGCTGCAGCAGCCCCCTCCACGGCACGCTCTCTCCCCTTCCCACACTCGGTCAGAGTTGTCTGGAGTCACCACACACATTTCCTCCTGTTTCTCTGAAACCTCCAATGTCAGCTGTCGGTCACCCCATCCCCTGCCTTTGGAACTGTTTGCATCCAGCTCACCATTGTCTCCCTGTTAGGTCAATTGTCATTCCTCGTCTTGCTCAGTCTCCCACAGCCTTTGGTGCAGTTGAAATAGCTGAGGCCTCTTGAAACGTCACGTGACTCCCAGTTGTCTGCGCTCTGTGGTCTCCACCCACTCCCCGGGCCACTCATTCCCAGCCGCTCCCTCCACAGTGGTTTCCCGCTGCTTCTAGCACACACCTGCCTGCCTGGCGCGCTTCCTCCTCTCCTCATCCTCAGGCTTTGGCTCCTCCACCACCTCCTCAGTGAGGCGTTCCTTCCTGATCATCCTGTTTAACACGGCAAGTTCCCTCCATGTTCCCTTTCCCTGCCTCGTGGTCTCCGTAGCACGCCCTGCCATCTGGTCGACTACGTGGTTTATTTTTAATGTCTTTGTTGTCTACAAGGCAAGCTGCATGAGGACAGAGTCTTCTGTCCGCTTTGTTCACTGTTATATCCCCAACACCTAGATCAGTGCCTGGCATGTAAGACACAGTGA
This sequence comes from Myotis yumanensis, assembly GCF_028538775.1. Taxonomy (NCBI): domain Eukaryota; kingdom Metazoa; phylum Chordata; class Mammalia; order Chiroptera; family Vespertilionidae; genus Myotis; species Myotis yumanensis. The sequence goes on from NW_027223768.1 coordinate 8,175,219, forward strand.
GCATGTGTTGAATGAACGAATGAACGAATGAATGATCAAACTCCTAGTGATTGAAAAGAACTTAGCACCCGACGGGGTGCTTTAAAAATGTGTTACTAATTACAGAAAGGAAATTGGCCTTATTTCTCTTCTGTTCCTATTAGAACCTCTGATGAGACTGCGTGGTTGTGCTATTCCAAAAACAACAGCTTTGCAGTGTTTACCAACGTGCTAAATGCTCTCGCTGTTGGTTTCCATTTCTTTTTCCCTAATAGGTGAGGGCTATGCTTGCTGATTCCCCACCCTAAACACCATCAGGAGGCTAGTTTTCCCGATAGCAACTGACTGCTCCTCTCCTCCGATTCGGCCAGGCACTTGGTCAGTTGACACAATTTCCTGAGCACCTACTATGCGTAGGGTTCTCTAGATCTCTATCTGGATTACAAATCCGTTATGCACCACAAAACATACACCAAGCATTTGTGCCATAATCCTAGTTGTCTCCACTCCTGGGCATGGTTGTGCCCAGTGTCTCTAGTGTAAGGATGTCACTTCCTGCCAGATGGTGATGATACAGCCTGGGTGACGAGGTGGTTCCCAGACTCTACATCAGTGTCCAAAACTCCAGGCCCTCGTCACAGGATGGTGGTTATAATCTACTGGTTGAGGTGACAGATGGCACATACTGTGCATTAGATTCGTGAACCCCTGACAATAACTGAAATCGCCGGGGTCCACAGCCCGAAACGCTGATGTCGCTGGAAAGAGCATTGTTCTTCGAGCCAAAAGACCAGGTCTCACTCTGGGGTCTGCGCCTACCGGCTGTGCCGTCCTGATCAGGTTACTCTACCTTTCAAAGTCCGTGTCCTCACCTGTACAGTGGAAATAGGAGACCCACTGGCTGGTGTGCTGAGGGGCAGCGAGGATCAGTGACAGGCTGTGTGTGAAGGGGTGCGGGATGAAATGTCAGGAAGCCCACAGGTCTCTCCTCTCAACACTCCCCTACACACGCGGCTGTCACCTAATCTCCCCTGGGACCCGTCTCTTTGGAAATATTAGCTGAGGTTACATAGAGGTGGGTTTGTGTCTGCTCTTTATTTTCCAATTTCATTAAACATAGGCTGAATAACTTTACTATTAAGCTGGGAATTTCTTTAGGGCCGTGACAGGGTCTCCTCAGGCCCCGTCCCCAGACAGGCCCTGCAGTAAGCACAGGTCCCGGAGCACACCTGCTTCAAAGGGGCCCTGGGGTCTGGGGTCAGAGGACCCCCCATCTGACCGAGTACAGGCCCAGGGCCCGGTTCCCTCTCCGATCACAGCCTGAGAGGAACTTTTCCTTGGCTGCTCCCAGCAGGCTCACTTCCTCACTGAACATTTTTGCCAGCTGCTTTCAATCCTAATATTTTGGCAGCCAGGCCGCATGCTGTTCTGCAAAAGAGTTGGGAAACTGCTAACGATCTGATATGAACAGCCTCTCAGCTCTCTCGTGATCCTGCTCAGAACCCAGGGTTGGCAACGGGACGTGCCTCTCCTTGCCCCTGTGCTGGGCCTCATGCTCCAGAGCCCCCCTCCCCCCGAAAACACCCCCCAACCTACCTTTACGAAGGAAAATCCACCGCCTCTGTCACTCGGGATCTACAGCCTGACCCATAACCTTACACACCCGCTTGGAGGTCACCATTCAGGCCCCAAAACAATGCTTCTCTGTCTTGTCTTCCATCCCTGAGACCCAAGGTGGCTGTGTGTGCACGTGCACCGTGGGCGGGGCTGCTTCTGATGTTGGAAGCTGGACGTTATTTCAGAATGTGTGTTCACTGGGGAAGGGGCGATTGATTGGCAGAAGCGCTGAGGTAAAAGAAGAGACAAATGAATTAATATGTCAAACCTTCCTCTCACCGAGCAAGAACGCGGTAGATTCTTGCATAATGCATCATGCGCTGCATGTCCGATTTCTTGCTTCTCTTCATGTTCCAATTAGTGATCCTGGAGTTACCTGTAATTAGGGTAGAATTCACAACAATTGCACATAGCAAGTAAGGAACACTCTGCAGCATGAAACAGCTCCTGTTCCTCCCGAGTGGGTGCGGATGCGTGCAGGTGCGGGCATCACCAGGTTTCTCAGCCATGGCGCTGTTGACATCGTAGGCTGGTTCATTCTTGGTTGTGGTGACTCGCCTCCACATTGTGGGATGGTCAGCTGCATCGCTGGCCTCTCCCCACTGGACACCAGTAGCACGTTGTATCAACCAAGCTCTCTCCAGACACTGTCCGGTGGAGAACCGTCGGTCTGGACATCATGTGTGTGAAGAGGGTTACTGGTTTACTGGTTTTGTTTACACTGGCAACCATGTGGATATTGCAGAGTAGAATTGTGGGAATAGTTTTGCTTCGCTTGATTTAAATAATTTTAATTAAACATGTTTATATTCATTAATGATAATTTATATTTTGCCCTAAATTTAATATATTACAAGAAATACTTCTCTTTTTTTGGAAAAAGACATGTTCAAAAAGCCTACCTTTAGTTTGATCGGTGCTCTGTGCTGGAAAATATGCAGAGATTTTTGGACACTTTGAATACGATCACATCTTGTTTTTTCAATCCAGATCATTATCACCAATGGAACACACACGATGTGAATATCTCGGTTGTATAACAACATAATTAGTGATTTGCTGAAATGAAAACATAAAAGATAAAACGAATGGAATAAATATGTAGTAATTACTTAATTAAGTATGCTTTTATTTCATTGCTTACCCCAATATCACTAGCGCATCAGCGGAGACATGCATAATAACTTGTCAGTCATCTTTGATATTAGGCTAAATTCAGTCATATAAAAACTGTAGCTTTATATATTTTTAGTTTGCTGTTTTGAAGATATATTTGTCAAAGTAGGATGAGAGAATATATTTTATTGAACACTTGGTTAAACTATTTAGACATGTGGCCCTTGGCTTACCTTGCAAGGAAGGAGGGGAGGAAGGAGGAAGAAGGAAGGAGAGAGGGATAAGAGCAGGGGCTTGCGAGGCCAACTTCTTCCCAACTTTTTCATTTTGCTGTGTTTCCTGTGATCTGAAAATTGATTAAATGACCTTAAAAGCCTCCTACCTCCAACCCTGAAAGTCTTTTACGAACCAGTCACCCGGAAAATCAGCCTCCCACTGGTGCTTAATTCACTCAAGGCAAGATCAGAAGAACCTGGTTACCAAGCCTTGAAAAGCTGCTCATAAAATTCAGCAGGAGCCCGAAATCCTCAGAGACTTCTATTTTTACCAAAAACGCACACAGGGAAGTGGAGGATTTTCAAATGAATTAGACATGAGATTGATCTTTTTATACAAAAGAAGAGAGAAAAGCAACGGTGATACTGAGTTTGAACTCCCCCCGCCCCCACTGCCCAATTTCCCTGAGCTGCCTCATCCAATGGCTTACGTTGGGCCTGAGCCCTGGCTCTGGCCTAGGCACAGACCGTGGCAGGGGCTGGTGGCCAGAAACACCCTGTGGTTTCACCAAGGCATTGAGCATAGCACACACCTACCCAGACAGGGCCTGCTTCCTCCGGGGAAGAGCTGGCTAAAATGATTCCCTCCTGCCCACTGGATAAGAACAGCTTACACGGATGTGTTTTGAGAAGACTTAATATAAGGCATGCTCAGGCTAGACCAGTGATGGTGAACCTTTTGAGCTCGGCATGTCAGCATTTTGAAAAACCCTAACTTAACTCTGGTGCCGTGTCACATATAGAAATGTTTTGATATTTGCAACCATAGTAAAACAAAGACTTATATTTTTGATATTTATTTTATATACTTAAATGCCATTTAACAAAGAAAAATCAACCAAAAAATGAGTTTGCGTGCGGTCGCCATCACTGGGCTAGATGGGGGTGGTCTACCCTGGGCACCGAGTTGATGGAGCAGAGCCCTGAAGTCAGTGATGATTTCCAGCCTTGGTTCCATATTCATCAAACCGTGGTCTTCCTCATCTGTGCGTTGTCCGCTCCCTGACACCCTTAGCCGTGGCGGGCTTCACCAAGGACTCCTGCGTTTGCTCTTAGGAGTTTGCAGTCGCTGTGCATAACCTGTGGTTGTCCAGTGGTTCTCCGTGGAACCTCAAGGGAGAGCTCCAGAGCCCCCTGAGCAGGCAATACTCCGCCGGACTTAAGACAATCCTTTAATAAAATTTTATCAGGTGAGCTTATCTCTGTCTTCGTGGCCATAGCTGGTTATTAAAAAACTAATTTGTTTATGGTTGCCAGGTAGGAGAAGATTAAACCGCCAAGCCTTTGTTCTTCAAAAAGCTGCGCAGAGGTGACAAACTCGAATCTTAATGAAGTCAGGCAGATGAGTGGGTGAACAAAGAAGGCTAGGGACTGGTAGGGTCTTGGACAAAATCTTACCTGAGGCTGCCAGACCCTCTGATGCTTCGAGAGAAGACAGATGACACAATTGTCTGTGCATATCTTGATTTTTAAACGTTGACAACTAGTTCGAATTTTAAAGAAACGAAAGCATCTGCAGGCAAACTCTTGCACCATCTCGGGGCCGTGGCCTTCCGGCTTCGGTCCGTTCAGTGCATCAGACTGTTGGGGAAGAGAAGAGTTCTGAAGGCATCAGGGATTGACAGGGGAAGGCGTGACCCGTGGGGATGGTTGGAAACACAGGAACTAGGGAGAAGGGTGAGTTGCAGGTTCAGTGATAGGACCTGAGCCACACAAAACGCAGCACCTTGAGGAGGAGGAAGCTTAGGGCAAGGGTCTCTGAGGACAGGGCACTGGGTACAGCGCGGGAAGACTGGGGAAGAGCCTCCCCTCCTGCACCACCACCACCCCCCGACCCCCCCCCACCTCCCCCCCGACCCCCGCAGCTGGCCTGACTCAGGTGCGGGAGCTCCAGCAGGGCCACCTGCTTCTGCGAGGGCCTGGAGGGCCGGGGGCAGGCGTAGTAATCAGCCAGCGGCGAGCAAGGCCCTGGCCTGTTTTCTGTGCCTGAGTTGTCCAGCCCAAGAGAGAAAGAGGGAATTCCAGAAAATTAAGCAGAGCCAGTTCATTTCCCTTAGAAAATAAAGAAATGTGCCATTTCTATCCACCCCAAAGGACGGGGGTCCCCAAGTGTGGGTTACGGACCCCTGACGGTCCCTGAGACCCTCTCGGGAAGCCTGTGAGGACAGAGCTGTTTTCCTAGTAGTACCGAGTCCTCTGCCCGTGTCACTGTGCTGGAGGCTCCCTGATGGTGCAGAGCAGCAGACGTGAAACTGGCCCCTTAACAGATTTAGGTCCCCCCTGCCGGCAGCCCGCAGCCCCCCGGCCACACACGTGGAGAACAGCAGCCGGTCTCCCTCAAGGATGTTCTCGCTGCAGCAGTAAAAATTCTTAACTTTACTCATCTTGGCGAGCGAGCGTGTGTATTTTAGAATTCCGGGTGACAATCTGGGAAGGATGCAGAAAGTCCTGCCGTGCTAAGGTGTGGCTGGAGAGGCTCCGTGTGACGGGTTTGAGTCGTGAGCTGAACTCAGCTTTAAGAAAAAACCAAAAAACACCACGGACACCATCTTTACTTAAAAGGATCACTGGTACACAAAATGTGGTTATTCAGACATAGGTCCTTGGCAGCCGTTTTCTGAAATGAACAAAGTGAGCCTGTCACGTCAAAGAAATCAGCTGACGGTATTTGTTGCCAACGATAGAAGTTGAGATTTTTTTTTTTAACTTATTTTTGGAAAACTGCACCCACCACTGTGAGCTTGACAGCTTCCCCATATCCCAAGGCTTTTCTGATGAAACTGGTGGTAAAATTAATGAATGGATTTTTTTTTATATTATATAAGGAAACATTTAAAAGATCCGCAGAGCTCATCGAACCGCTATTTTCCAAGTGACCAATGCATGATATTACAAAATCATGCCTGGGTGAAAGACCCACTCGAGTGCAACACAGAACAATGGCTTTTGATATAACAGAGAATGAAAAATTGCATCGCTCTTTTGAGGGCGTGTCCTGGAGCTGAAGGCTCCGGTAGGGGTTGAGGTGGCTACCTTTGGGCCACATGAGAGAGAACTCCTCAGAGGGAACGGAGGGTCACAGGGGAAACGGAGGGTCACAGAGGAACGGAGGAGGGGTGGAAAGAGAGAAAGACAAAAGGAAGAGGCCACTGGGAGGCAGAGGAGGAGGCTTAGGGCCCTGACTTCCCAATTCCCATGGAGCGACCACCTCCTGTGTGTCTTTCAACATCCTGAGGTGGCCTACAGCTAGGCCTCCCCTCCACCCATCCATCTTCTGGTGAATTTTTAAATTGTATTTCATTTTAATTGACTGAAATAGTCACAAGTGGTTCGTGGCTGCTGCATTGGACCGAGCAGTGGGAGACAGTGTGTTCCTAACTGTCAGTGTGGGAGCCATTGTAACGGTAGGCTCCCGGGCTGCCCCCCGGGGATCAGATTCGGGGGCCTGGGTGGGGCTGAGGAAGTCTCCTGTGAACCAGCTCCCCTGGGCTTCTCTTGCAGGTCGGCATCCGGACCACAGGCAGAGACTTGCTGTCACATGGCGTCAGGGTGTCCTGGGTTGTGGAACTTGGGCCCCTTTTGACCGCGTGTATGTTCGTCCCTCGGCTAGCACTCGCCACGGTAACGCTCCCACCGCTGAAATTCCGGAGTAAAAGAAGCACTTCCAGAGGCAGGCTTTCTGGCTTTGCCGAGTTCTCCTTGGGAGCTCAGAGGTCTGCTCGTGTCCATTTGCTCTGCTATTAAGAAACTGAAAATCTGTCGGCGGCAACAGTTCCTCAAAGTAACCACCGGAGACCATGCTTGTTCGTCTTCCTTTCCTTCTGCCCAGACTGACCTCACCCCAGTGCCAACCTCTCTGCTCCTCCCCCTCCCACGTCCTGACCCCCCTCTCCCCCCAGAGGCAGCAGGGCTCTGGCTCCTCTCCCTGGTTAAGAGACCCTCCTTTGAGTGATTTGCGAATATGCCTCCCGCTCTTCCAGAGCAGGTCCTGGACCGGCATCGCCAGGCTCCGCTGGAAAGAGAGGTGGCCGGAAAGAGTGGTGCTCACACTGGGCCTACACTCATCCTCCCAGGACCCAGGGCCTGCTGGTTTGGGAATATAAAACAGGGCCACATGCATGCTTAGCCCCAATGCAATGATCTGAGCAAGCCCTTCACTTGGCCAAGCAGAACCTAGCCCCTTTCATGGGGCCCTTGGTAAATTCTAGAAACAGCCACAGGAGCGCCTCATGGTGGGCCTCAGGCCTGGCTTCCAGCCACAGCAACCACCCAGGGGCTGCCCTGAGCCTGGCTGCCAGTCACCCATTCAGCTGCTGGATGAAGCCTTCCAGGGCTGCGGGTTCTCAGCACGGAGTTCTATGCAAAGGGAGGAGAATGGCCACAGCTTGTCACCTGGGTCCTAAGCATCCCAGCTGGTACCCAGAATCTCACAAATTATTCCAACAGTTCGGTCTAAACCAGTGATGGCGAACCTATGACACACGTGTCAGAGGTGACACGCGAACTCATTTTTTTTGGTTGATTTTTCTTTGTTAGATGGCATTTAAATATATAATATAAATATCAAAAATACAAATCTTTGTTTTACTATGGTTGCAAATATCAAAAAATTTCTATATGTGACACGGCACCAGAGTTAAGTTAGGGTTTTTCAAAATGCTGGCGCTGAGCTCAAAAGGTTCGCCATCACTGGTCTAAACCCAAGCCAAGGGGGCAGGTGGAAGAAGCTCCATAAACCCCCGCCTTCTTCCTCCTCAACTAAAAACATAAGCCCATGCACACGGATGGAGACAAACTGATGGAAGGGGACAGTACCGCTTGCAAAAACCGGGTTCTAGCTCAGCCACAACTGCCTGTGATGCAGGTACTGGCACAGGATCCCGTTAGGTAAACCGAGGATGCCGCCAAGAACAGTCGGCCAAGCTGCAGCCCGATTGGAGGGTGAGGGGAGGGCAGAGTGCTGAGGGGGAGTCAGAGGCCTCCTTATAAATACAAACACTTTGCCCTTCGTGAAGGCACCGCCTGCGTGTTCCTTTCTTCCCTTTTCCTGCCTTGAAAGCACAGTCCATGGTTCCGGCTTTGCTTTCAACAGACTCCGAGGAGGAGGAGGCGGTAGGTCCCGCTGCCAGGCCTCGGCAGCTGGGCAGGGGAGCGTCTCAGGAGGCTGCTCCGGCCCCGGGAACAGTCTATTTTCAGCTCACGGTCCTTTCCAGCCAGGACCTCGGGCTCCGCCATTCCCTGGAGCCGGGGCTTAGCGGCCAGTGCGGCCCCGCAACGTTCCATCAGATGGAAAGTCCCTTTCAGTACGAGCAACCTGGGCCCGACCTGGGCCGGCCAGGGAGTCACCCGCCAGCCGGCTGCCGGCACCAAGCACAGGGCCCGGCGCCCTGCACCCTGGCCCGGGCCCTGTCCAGCCGCGCTGCCCCGCTGCCGTCCACGACTTGGTGAGCGATCCCTGGCTGCGGTTCCGGGGAAGACAGATGGCCCAGCGATGGTTTTCTGGAGTTTCCTGACCAGATTTCTCTCCTGTGTCTCAGGAAGCAAAGTGAGGCTTTCAGATTCATCCCTGGAGGGGCAGGCAGCCACCGTCTCTGACTCAGATTCTGCTTGGGTGGGACACACCTGGACCCTACAGGACGGAGGTCAGGGCTTGCGTCTTAAGCGGCCCATTTTCATTTTCTGGGACACAGGGAGGGTGGGCAGCTGGGTTTTCCCAGCTGGTATGAAATCAGAGAGGCAGCGAAGGGGAGATGGGTAAGTCTGAGCAGGGCACTGGTGGGACGAGGCTGACCCTGGCTCCACAGGGAGGTGAAGAGAAGGGCCCTGCCTCGCCCGCCCCCTGGGCATTTACCCATGGGAGCTGGCTTGTTTCTTGCATCCCTGACCTTGGCCCTTTCATCGATAAGGACATTCCTCTCTTCGCTGACGGAGTCTCTTCCTGGCAATCGCCTCTGCTCATGTGGCTCCGATGACCCTCAGTGTGTTGGAGACTCACAGTCAAGCTTCACCCCCTCTGAGTCCCCAACGCCTGTGCAGTCACCCATGGGAGCTCTTCACCAACTCAGCACAGACTCGCCCTCCTCTCCTGCACCAACCGCGGGGACTCAGCCTGTCCCTGTGGATGGACCACTGTCCACCGTCCACCGGAGGCCCAGGCAGGAGCCACGGAGTCACAGCCCACAATCACCAAATCCGATCGTTTACCTGTGAAAAAGCTCTTGGTGGTACCCACAGCACGCCATCCCCTCCATGGCGCAGTGGTTTGGGCACCTGGCCACCCCCCGCCCCCCACCTCCTCACCATCGCCTCGCCAGCCCACCTACACTGCAGCCACAGCTCATCCTGTCCTCCACCAGCCTGGCCTCCTACCTCGCTTGACACTCTGCAGGTTTCCTGAATTGTCCTGCATCTGCCCCGGATGTCCCTTCAAGGCCTGGCTCCTGCCACCCCCGTCGCTGTCACCCTGCCCCTCCGGCCCTGGCACACCAGCTACCCTCCACGGCATTCATCCCAGAGTGTGCTTCTGAGTTCTTTCTCCAACCCTTTGGACGCTGTCCCCTCTCACTCACAGACTCTACCCTCACCCCAGCTGGCTGGCTCTCACTGGTTCTCCGAGTCCAGCAGAGATGCCACCTTCTCCAGGAAGACCTCTGGCCTCTTTCCCATGCACTCCCTGCATGGCACTCCCTCCCCACCCAACCCCCCACTCCCGACTGCAAACTCCGTCAGAACAGAAACAGTGCCTTGGTCACACCATGGGGTCCTGAGTGCCAGGCACATCGGACACACAGCGGGGGCTCAAAACGTTTTCTGTCGAGTGAGTGCATGAACGACGCAATGAATAACTTGCCCAAAGCTGCTCAGCAATCAGATGGTGGAATTGGGATTCAGACCCAGTGCGGTTTGCTCAGAGCCTGTGGCCTTCCCTGCACTCGGACGGCACAGGTGTCAGCATGCAGAGGGTTCAAAGCAAGGCCACGCGACCTCTGAGCTGATGCGGTATCTTGGGAATACGTGCAGTGAACGCCTGAGGGGGCTTTGCATCTGACATTTGGAAATCAGCTTTGAGTATTCGCCGTCCGTCCACTTCCTATTCTGGTCTAGAAGACGGGTCTCGTCTTGCTCTTTACCTGCAAATTGGCTGACTTGCATCTCCAAGTCCCCTCTCCTCCCCCTCACAGGCCCCAGCAAGAGTGCCGTTTGCTTCCCGGTCCATATGCACTATGCCCAGGAGCTGGGAGGAGAAGGGGCCATGACGGTAATTGCTTGTCTTCCTGCCCCACGATTGTGCCGATACGGAGTTGATTCCAGGTGACTGACTAGTATTACAAAATTCAATCAGCCTGGAAAATTTCAGCAGAGGCCAGAGAGGAGCCTCCTTCTCGGCAGCAATCGCTGTAAACACAAATCACGGTGCTTGCACTTCCCGTGAGCCCATGAATTCCATTATCTGCCTCCGCTTCATTCAAATGAAGAGTGACACTCGAGGCTGGGGGGACGCAGAGACTCAGCCAAACCCGGGAAGCACTCGGGAGTGGGCTGGACAGGGCCTTTCCTGCAGGGTCCCTGGCTCCCCCGGGGATGAAATAGCACAGTGCACGCGGGCTCCCTCGGGCTGTGATCCCAGGAGAGTCCCACCAGGATACCCTCTGAAAAGGGAGGCTTGGACTTGGCTCTGAATCCTCAACTGCTCACGGCAAAGCACACACGGAACACGCCTCCTTTGGATCTGGTTCAAAAACAATCTAAGGAGCTGGAGATGAAACAGATTGGCCACAAATGGATCCGTATTGAATCGGAGTGATCAGTATATGGGCGAAGCCATTGTCATAGTCTCTGTTCTTTTGTATTTGAAATTTTCCGTAATAAAGTATTTCTGTAAAGGCCGCATCAGAGAATAAGCTGGTGAAGTTATTTTTTGTGTGGAATAATTTGGTTTTCTATATCCAAAATCCTTTAAGGTGTGTAAAGCCTATGACTCAGAAATTCTACTTCCAGGAACTTATCTTTAGGAAATAATCATGAATGTGTGGGAAGATTTATCTATTGGAATGTTCACCGCAGTCTTGTTTATAACTGGGAGGAAAAGGGAACGACCTGAGTGTTCAGCGGTAAAGACTGGTGAAATAAAATATGCTAGACTAGTAGGCAGTCATGAAAATCATATCAGGTCTGGTGGTGGTGAGGAGAAACAGTCATTTCATTCACTGTTGGTGGAAACAAATTAACTAACTTTAGAAGGCAAATATTTATCTCCCCCCCCCCCCCATCATTTAAAACAGGCATCTGCCGAAACCGGTTTGGCTCAGTGGATAGAGCGTCGGCCTGCGGACTGAGGGGTCCCAGGTTCGATTCCGGTCAAGGGCATGTACCTGGGTTGCGGGCACATCTCCCAGTGGGAGATGTGCAGGAGGCAGCTGATCGATGTTTCTCTCTCATTGATGTTTCTAACTCTCTATCTCTCTCCCTTCCTCTCTGTAAAAAATCAATAAAATATATTAAAAAAAAAAAAAAATAAAATAAAATAAAACAGGCATCTACTTTGGCTCAGCAATAAACATGTTAAGAATTCTCTCTTATTAATAGCCAAAACTGTGTGTATGAGGATGACTGTAGCATTCTTTATAGTAGAAAACAATGAAAGTGATACAGATGTTTAACAAATGAAAACTTGGAAAAATAATGGGACAGCACACAAGGGAATACTTGACAGGCATTCTCTGTATGTGGTCTTATTTATAGCTTACGTTTTTGAAAAACTCAGTGTGGGCAGGCACTGTTTTAAATACTTAGTATATGTTAATTTATTTAATGCACGGGCATGAAAACTGCTCTGTATCTGTTAGCTATTGCTGTGTAACAAACTGCTCCAAAACTCAGTGGCCTAAAGCAACATTTTTTTTTAATTTAAATTCTTTATTGTTTAAAGTATGACATAAGTCTCCTTTTTCCTCCATTGACCTCTCCCCGGCTGCCCCCACCCTCCAGCACATTTCCTCACCCTCCCCCCACAACTGTTCTGTGTCCATTGGTTATGCTCATATGCATGCACACAAGTCCTTTGGTTGATCTCTTACCCCCTTAACCGCCCACGCGCCCCCCCTCCCCCCCGCCTTCCCTCAGAGGTTGAACAGTCTGTTTGATGCTTCTATGACTCTGGTTCAATTTTTGTTCATCAGTTTATGTTGTTCATTATAAGCAACAACATTTTTTAGTTGGATTGACCTTTGGTTGAGTCCTTTGCCAGGCCTCCCAGGCTACACAGAGCCCTTGATGTCTGCAGTGACCTCATGGCTAAGGACAGGCCGAGTCATGGGAGAAGCTTTTGTTCTGCAGAGTAGACCCCAAACAGACAAAGTTTGAGAATGGTGGCTGCTGAGAGAAATGCACAAACTCTTTCCACAGCGAATTCCTCCTTCGGCCGGCTTTCCTTCCACAGTGGGATGTGGAAGGATCAGAAACATTCTGGCCTGTTTGTCATGGACCTTTGGCCCAGGCTACTGAGCTTCTTAAGACCCATTTACCCCGATTAAGACCCATGTCTGCTTGGGAGCCTTGTCGTCAGAGGACCAGTCTCTCTAGCTGAGGTGCTGAGTCCTGTCATTCTCGATATGTCTGGAATTGATGTCGTCAGAAGATGCCAACCTGTTAAGCTGTTTCTTCCCTCTCACAGGAACCCCCCGGCACAGTGCACCAACATGCTGTGTGGGGCCCCCCTCTAGCTTTTCAGGATGGGCCAGTCTCAACTTTGAGCAATTGCTGGGAGAACATACCATCTGAGCCTCCTCAAATTAGCCAATGAGCCCTAGCTGGTGTGGCTCAGTGAATAGAGCGTCAACCTGCGGACTGAAGGGTCCCAGGTTCAATTCCAGTCAAGGGCACATGCGTGGGTTGCGGGCTGGATCCCCAGTAGGGGGCATGCAGGAGGCAGCTGATCAATGATTCTCTCTCATCATTCATGTTTCTCTCTCTTTCTCCCCCTCTCCCTTCCTCTCTGAAATCAATAAAAATATATTTTTTAAAAAAATAGCAATTAACCAATGACTGCAAACAATGCATTTTTAAAGGGTGCACATCGTCATGTATACCTTCCCGTTTCCAACAGAAAGGAAAAGTGACAACTTCTAGAGGAAGAGATGCCAAATTCCACAAAACATGTTCAATCGTTTGGGCAACATGAGGAGAAAAATCTCATCCTCTAGCTGGGCCTGTGCGGGCCGGTTTCAGGGATTAAACCGTTCTCTGCGAAACAGCTTTCCTCCCCAGAGAAGGAATAAACTCAATTGGGTGTGAGGTTTTTAAAGCTTCACTGGAAATTTTAAAGAAAGTTATTTTTGCTGCACATATCCGATTTACATTGAAACTTAGAATTTTTGAAAATTCAAGCCATCAAACCTTGCCCTCTTTCTTACTCGCCATGGCAGAACTCTCTTTGAAGTGCTCTGTGTTTTTCAAAACAGAGATTTTGAGTAAATGTTCCAAAGGCCACTCCTGAGTTAGTAAGCGGATTAACTAAATCGAACACTTATTCAAACCCTTTTTACCCGTGGAGCTCAGCTTTTCTGGATCCTGGCCATATCTATATTTTCCCATTCTGATGTCATTTGCTGGCAAATGCCCCTTTCCCACCCACCTTGGGCACAAGGAAGTGGGTATAATAAATAAGAATAAGTGGTGGTGAAATAACCTTGTCTCTGAACTCCACCAACCTAATCCTAGGAGCTCCCCCGCCCCAGGCCCCTCACCCCCCCCACACAAGGTCCCATCACGTTCTGCCAGTTTCAGGGCTCACCCCCTGCCTTGGACGCAGTTCGTGTCATCCTGGTGGAGGCAGCCTGGACACCCTGGCGGCCATCAGTGTGCACACCCATCCTCTGTGCCCTGGCCACGCCTCTGGGCTCACGGTCACCACCCTGAGGTGGCAGAGGCCTCCTTTTAAGGGGCGTTTATTTTTTTAAACCCCCACATTGGGAAAGTTCACACTCTACTTTTCTTACAGCACCCTCGTGTGATTTTCACGTCCAGTGTAATAATACTGGGAATGTTGATAGGAATCATCGCCATGCTGTCAGCCCCTTTTAGATGCCCAGACAACAGTTAAGACTCTTTTGTGGTTCATCTCAGTTGAGCATAGACAACGGTGTGGGACATTCTTCATTGATAAGGTTGAGGCTAGGAGCAGGCGCTTGGGATTCAAACTGTCTGGGTTCCAATTCCAGCCCTGAGACCTTAGGTAAGTTACAACCTTAAGCCTTTCTTTCCTTAACCTCCAAATGGGGATTGGGGATGACAACAGCCTCCACCTCGAAGGGCCATTAGTGAATGAAATGGTTTGTGTGAAGCACCCTGCAGAGTGCCTGGCACACAGTAGGTGTTCAGGAATGGTCAGCGACCCAGGTCTTTCCCGGGGGTATCCGCAGACTCGGCAGTTTCCTGGTCCAGGGACCGCGACAGCCGTCAGCCTTTCCCCGCACCCCAGCCCTCTCCCAGTTCCCAGGACTGAGCTGTAACACCCGGAGTCTCTCCCACTTCAGTGTGAATTTCCTTCCTACCCTCTCTTCCACTTTAGTCAAAACGCACTCGCTGCTGGAGCCCCTGGCAAGTTCAAAGCCCAGGCCGACAGGCGAGGCTCTTCTGTGATCGGAAATTACCCACCGTCCTTATGAAATGCTTTTCAAATGAAGGCACTCAATTTCACCTGATACCATCTTCGTTCTCAAGAGAATGGAATTCTTTCTTTGTGTTCTTGGTCTGGACCTGTTCCCACCCTGGGAGCTGCCCGCCCAGCAGGCCTCGGGATTAGGGTCCATTCGAGGCCCAGGCTGCCCCAGACCAAAGCTATAGGTACACCACCCATTTTCCAACATATGCGGATGCTACTGTAATTACTACTATACAAGATAACGTGTAAGCTTCACTGAACCCATGGTACCTTTTATCATTACTGCATATCAACGTTGTAATCAGTAGATCTTAAAGGCACAGCTTTGATCATACGAGATGTTCTGCATGTGTGACGTTAAAAAGGAGATCATTTTACGTGAAAAAGCTGGAAGTCGGGTAGGTTGTCTGGGAGTGGATCCTGCATAAACCGCGTCCCCTCCCTGCACCTCGGGACCCTCATCTATAAATGATGGGGGTGGAGGAGGTGGCCTCGGAGCACACACTAACATTTTATGAGTCTAAAAGCACCCCCTCCCGGCGACGGGAAGATGAGTATGTACAGGCATGGCTGACATTTTTAAAGGAAACGGTAGAGATGTGCTCTGTAACCACGTGAAACAAATAGCAGGTTCGTATCTGTTCGTTTTGCTGGCACACTTGATTTCTGCGGCTCCCTCCCCTGCGCTACCATCTTCATTTTTCCCATCGTCACTGGCCGTCCCCTCCTCCGCCCTCAGCATCCTGTGTCTCTCTGTCAAGATGTCGATAATGTTGGTATTTTCCCAGCAACGACATGACACGGCGGCTGTTACCGCTCTCCATCATTTGCCCACATCACTTGCTTGGTTTTGGTTTTGTTTTCCATGCCCTCCAAGACCAAGACCTCGCCTTGGCCAGACTGCTTTCCATCACCGCCGTCTCAGCACTGTGTTCCGAGCCACTGTCCCCTGTCACCCTCTCACCATCTCAAATTCACCAGTGGGAGTTGTCATTGCAAACACTCCAACTGTTGCTTAAACACCCACCCCTCTTGTGCAGCAGTTTCCTTCCACGGCATGCGGTGCTCCCTCTTGAGTCATGTGTTGATGAGCTCACCATCCGTGTGCCTTTGTGTTCTGCTCTGAGCAGAGGGGGCTTTCTGGGCCTTTCCATCCCTTTTCCATTGCCACCCTCTCACCTCTGCACCAACCAATCAGAATGCCTCTTTATGTCTGAACAGCCAATCAGAAAGTGTCCTCCTTCTAAGCGTTTATTAAGCATCTGTGAGGGGGGAAAGTTTCGCCCATAAAACACAGAAGCTTCCAGGTTTCAGCTGAGGAAAGAGACGGTGGTGCGGAGGACGGTGTATTGTAACACAGTCCTGGTGAAGGCATCGAGGGAAGTCCCAGCCCTCCAGCAAGGCGAGGCTCTTAAAACTGTCCTCTGTTTGGAAAAGATTCTAGCTTCCCTCACCAGGAGGGTCATGGCTACCCTTTTAATACTCTCTCTGTCATGGACCCAAATTGATCCTCCTGGATTACTTTAAAACCGCTGACACAGGCTGGAATTTTCCGTTAGACTCTGTGTAATACTAAGGGATAATAAAAAGGAAATGCACAGAAACATTCTTCAAACCGACAAAGGAGAGCGCTTCTGTTACTGCTGTTTTATAGGGCCCATTCCCTACTCCCTCTGAGGTGGCTACTCTCTCGCCCCAGAAGTCTGCCTCTGAGTGTCCCTGTACGGGTGTCCTGGCCCCCGCTCCCAGCCTGCCTCTCTCCTAGGCAGAGTAGCCTTGGGCCCCAGCAGAGCCCCACCTTCCTTAGGAACATCACGGATTCACCAGACGCTCCCGGCGCCCTGGCTCCTGTGCTAAGCAAGGAGGTGTCAGTACAGTGTGACTTCCTCCAGGTTTGTGTCCCCAGTCGGGGAGGCAGACCAGCTCACAGCCAGTTGTGCCTCAGGACTGCGATGCTATGGTGGGTCAACACACAAAGGGGCTCCCTAAATCCGACCGAGAGGCCCAGGGAGACGTTCCGGAGTCCATGCTGTTTGAGATGAGACGTTAAAGATAAGTATGATCTGCTAAAACCAGAGAGAGGAAGGGAGGGTCATCGCAGGCCGCGGGGGGCAGGGAGGGGGTGTAGGTATGAAAGCTTACTCTTGGAGAACCAAGTGGCTGTTTGGTTGGAACAAAGAGTGTGAGGAAGACTCTCAGGAGGGGAGGCCGGAGAGGGGGTCAGAGGGCCGGATCAGAAGAGGATTTGCACTGAGCGCGTGTCAACTTGACCCTGAGAGGCCAGGGAGCCACTGAAAGATTCTAAGCAGGGGATTGACACGCTCAGATGGGTGATTTCAGAACTCCAGCAGCAACATATAGAAAAAGGAGACTAGAAGGAGGGGGAAGGGGTGGAACTCAGTCTGGAGCCTGGAATAATCCAGGTGGGCCCTGGTGAGGGGGTGACCCCGGAGGAGCTTGCGGGCTCCTTGTGACAAATTAATTTGGAGCCCTTATGAGGCATCCGGGCGGGGAGGTAAAGAGAGCGACTGACTGTATGACTCTGAGTTCGGGAGAGAGGTCTGAACTGAAGCTGTAAATCTGAGTCGTCAGCATAGAGCTGGCACTGAAAGCCACGCACTTGAATGAGCTCATCGGTGACTGCCGAGGGGACAGGGAAGAGGTCTCCGGGAGGGGTGAGTCCTGGGGGGAACTAGCAGTCTCCTGCAAGTCACCCCTGTAGGAGAGATCGCCACGGGTTCCGAGACAAGGACAGACGGAGCTCAGAAAGGGGAGGGAGGGTTGCTTCCGACAAGGGAGACTTGGCAGACGTAAGAGTTGACGTCTTCAGTTCCTTGGACACTGCCCGCCTGTCCCATTCCTCCTCTTCCCACTCAATGCCCTGACTTTCATATAAACCCTACAAGGTTGTGAATTTCTCTTTGGTAATAGCTTTTTAACGATATCATTTACATGCCATACAGTGCACCCACTTGAAGTGTGCAATTCAATGGTGTTTAGTACGTTCACGGATGTGAATTATTTTTGCATTGTAATCCAGCCATCTTCCAGGCTAGACCTCGGGTCTGGATTTCAGAAATCCTGGCCCTCACCTACCGGAGACAAGGGTTTGATCTGCCTTGATCAAGACAAGGGTTTCTTTCAGGACAGTTTCTTCCGGGCTTATCCCTGGGCCCTTGATCTGGGCACGCAGGGCGTCGAGCTCATCACTTTCTTTGCCCGAGCTTTCCAGTGTCGTCAGAAGCAACCAAATTATTCATCTTTTTTTTTTTTTTTTCACTAAAATCTTATGAGGCCACTTGGTAATCAATGCTTTCCCTACGAGCTTGATTGCAGGTGACCACGGGTGGTCATTGAAGTGAAGTTTGCCACTTAAGTGCCATGAACGACCAGTGTCCAATTTACTGTGAGCAACCGAGTCTTTGTTTTCTTGGTGAACAAATTTTTATTCTAAAAATAGATCTTAGTAAAGCAGCAGAATCTTTAGCGCATTCAAATCCATCAGATCATGTTCCCATCCTGGCAGCTCTGCTCCTGCAGACCCACTCTGGGTACCAATAGCGGAATCAGTCAGGGTTCAGTCAGGGAGGCAGAGTTACCGTGGGTGCTGCGGATGAAGGCCTTTCACAGGTGTGGGTGGAGCTGGGAAGCGAAGGTCTGAAAATGGCGTTGGATGACCAGGGGAGGAGACAATCAGTCTTAGAAGCCAGACATGTCCAACCACCTGTGAAGGTGACTCGTGGCTTGGTCTATGGAAAGCTTCGGTCTTGGTGTAGCTAATGCTTCTATGAATCCAGTCAACTGTCCGTTGGTGAGCCTGGGGCTGGGGTCACTGTTGGTCAGTCGGGTCAGCAGTTGGAGAAAAGAGCTGGACATGGGAAGGAGGCGAATGAGGGCGTGCTAGAAACGCCTGAGGACCTGCGCACCTGTCCTGACTATGAACTACAGTGGCCCTAGTGATAGCTGGCCATTCATTTCTGCCTTGATTAATAATTGGTTGTTTCTGTGTTTTGAATAATGCTGCTGTGAGCAATCACATATATATCTTTGTGTGGATATATGTTTTTGTTTCTCTTGGGTAGAATCCTGGGTTCTGTACGTTTATGTTTAACTTTTTAAAAACCTGTCAAACTATTTGCTGAAGTGATTATACCATTTTATATTCCCAACAGTATCCAACTTGGTATTGTCTATTGTTTATATTATAGCTATTGTAGAGGATGTGTAGCAGTTTCTTATTGTGGTTTTAATTTGCATTTCCCGATGATCAGTCATGCTGAGCATATTTTTATGCACTTATTAGCCATTTACATATTTTCCTTAATGAAATGTATATTCAAATTGTTTGCCCATTTTGAAATTGGGTTGTTTATCTTATTGAGGTTTTTTTTTTAAAATATATTTTATTGATTTTTCACAGAGAGGAAGGGAGAGGGATAGAGAGTTAGAAACATCGATGAGAGAGAAACATCGATCAGCCGCCTCCTGCACACCTTTTACTGGGGATGTGCCCGAAACCAAGGTACATGCCCTTAGCCGGAATCGAACCTGGGACCTTTCAGTCCTCAGGCCGACGCTCTATCCACTGAGCCAAACCGGTTAGGGCTATCTTATTGAGTTTTGAGAGTTCTTTATATATTCTGGATACAAGTCCTTTATCAGATACATTATTGGCAAATATTTCCGCCCCCCCCCCCCCCCCCCAGTCTGTGGCTTATCTTTTCATTTCTTTAATTATGTCTTTGAAATGTAAAAGTTTTTAATATCAATCAAGTCCAATTTATCTTTCTTTAAATTTATGGATCATACTCTGTGGTGTGTGTGTGTGTGTGTGTGTGTGTGTGTGTGTATGTGTGTGGTACCTAAGAACCCTTTCCCAACCCAAGTCATACAATTTTCTCCTATAGTCTTAGGTTTCCCCATTTATGCCTGTGACTCATTTTGAGTTAATTTTTGTATGCTTCTCAAACCTTAAAGTACAGATCATCTAGGGGTCTTGCTAAATTCATATCCTGAATAAATACATATTCTGGTTCAGTAAGTCTTCTGTGGTACCTGAGAGTCTACATTTTTAAAACTTCTACACTCACCTCACCCCCTTACCCCCTTCTCCCCCTAAAATACCCATGGAAATCCAGCTCAGGCAAACTCTTACCTCCCTTCTCAGCTCTGAGAAGGTACCGCTCTTGATTCTGCAGATCCACTCAGCCCCTCGGACTTCTGAAACTGACACCATGTCATTTCCCCTTGCGTTTAGCCTGCTCAGTGTTGTTCTTGTTTGGTTCTCGGCTGTTTTGCATTCAAAGGGGGGAAGCTTTCCTTAGCCTTGGGTTTCGAGTCTAATTATTCCATCCCTGTCTCCCTCATTCCGTGGCTGTGGTCCTTCAACTCCCATTTCGGTGCGTGTGCATCCTCGATTCTGAGGTTCTTCCCATCTCTTTGGGGGGAACGTGGAATCTGAAAGTCCAAGTAGATACCATGAGTATTCATGTCACATCCCCAGCTGCGTGGTGAGCACCACGAAGACAGGAGTTGTGTTTCAGACTTCATTAGAAGTACCTGGCAGATGCTCCACAAAGCCTGTTTCACAAGCACTTTTCATTCCTTAAGGGAGGTGGGAGCTGGCATTGACTGGATATTGACTCCCTGTCACATACTCTACAAACCGTCTTACATTTCATCCATGAAAAAAAAAATGAGCTGTTACTACTCCTGTTTTAGTGAGGTGACCATCTCATCCTGGTTTGCCTGGGACATGGGAGTCCTGCCCCCCAGGCAAACCCAGGACGGTTGGTCACCCCACATTTTCGAGATGAGGATGCTGAATCTCAAAGAGATGAGTCACCTCACCTTCTCCAGCTTGTCTTACAAATTCAAATCCAAGTGTGTCTGGAGTATGAAACTTAGAGTATTAACAGGACGGATTCGAGCTTTGGAGAAACAGAAAGTGGGCTTGTCCAGGGCACTCTGGCAATGGCCATGGCACCCCCCCACCCCCCCACCCCCCCCAACAAGTGGCCCCTGGGGCAGCTGCCCCTGTGATGAGAAGTAGCTGTGAAGTCTACGAGGAGGATGGGGCGGTGAGGGGAGGCTTACAGAGCTGCAAGGAGCAGGAGCTGGTGTGAGCGTTAATCACAGGGCCCAGGGGACTCTTCTCTCCCCACACAGGCCGCCTCGGACCTTCCGTTGGGTCACGGAGGGTCTGTCCCCCGCTGACTGGATGAGACTTGCTTTTAGCTGGCTGCGTCAGCTGACACTCCATTTTCCACTTGCGGAGTAACAAATGAGTAATTCTGACCGATCATGATTCCCTGCTTACTACTCATGCGCCAAGTATTTATAGCAGCGAATACTGCGTTTCTTTACAGCCCATAATCGGGAGCCCATTAGCTCCCCCTCGTCATCCTTCTTCCCTCGGGCGGGCGGAGAATCGCTCAGCCTTGAAGAGCAGCTGAAGACTTCCGGCTGGAGGCCAGCACCCCATTTCTCCTCTGCAATGAAGGCTCTCCAGGAACCTTCCCTCTGCCCCACCCTTTTGCCTGCCTTCCATTTCCCTCCTTCCCAACCTCCACCTCATCGCAAGTCACAAACCAGCAGGACCCAGGCTCCTGACGGTCTGAACCCTGCAGATGCCACACTGTCCCCAGCCCCATCGGGGGCTCTCCTCGGGCTCAGGGGCGGCTATGGGTCCCGTCATCCATGTGAACTGGTGTTTAAGGAGCCCAGTGGGCCGCGCACTGAGCCCAGAGCTGGAGACAGAGCAGAATGGCACGGTCCCTCCGCCCGGGGCTTGCCGGCTGTGAAGGTACTCACAATCTTAGGGGCTGGGAAAGGAAAAAAAAATACGTCATTATGGTTTATGTTACTGATGTGATTAAAAAGCAGTTTAGGTCCTTTGGAAGGCCCAGGACGATAATAAAGTGGAGCGACACAGGACATGGTAACAAGCCACCCGTTGGGGAAAATATTTTCAGACCATCAAACTGAAAGAACAGATTTATTGCGGCCTTGTGTGGACGGTGCCGGGGAATTCAGCTCCTCGCTCTTGCTGGAAAACCAGTATTTTTCCACGTTCCTTTTCTTATTCATGTATCACTGTGTCCAAACACAACAAATTTTAAATTATATGGCTCCCACACTCGGGGGCTTATTAGCTCAACGAGCCTGTGATTCTCCGTCTCCAGCTGGATCTGCGGCTGATTTGTGGAGACGGTGATTTCTTTGACAGATGTTCATGGACCAGCTGCCTGCATTCAGAGTGCATCCGACCTCGCGCCGTACGGGAGACTAAGCAAGCCAACGCTTCCCATTCTTAAAGCACCGGGCCCCCCTGACTCAGGAAAAGGGAACTCTCACCTCAGATTGCTCTGATTTGCCATTCTTTCAGCAATCAGAACGCTCCAAATCAATGGATGGATCTGGAAGTGAGCATTCGTTCCTCTTAATTAGGTGTGTAAATCCCCCTACCTCGTTTCCCACTGCAGTTATGTGTGTGCCCGACCTTGATCTATTGACGAGCAGCAGACATCATGGATCTGGCTAGTGCCCTCCCCTGGAGACTATCCGATGGCCATGATCTAGCACGCTGGTCAGAAGATCGATATTTCAAATACTCTTTAATGTGTATCAAAGAAACTTGGCTAATAATTTCTTCATGTTGGGTTAGTTTAACTTTGGGATACATGGTGTTATAATGAGCTTCCAGAAAGATTTTAAAAATTTTTAAATGCCCTGGAGAGAAGGGAAAATATATCTAAGAAAAGATACTACAGGGAGAGTAGGAAGCAAGAAGAGGAAGAAAATATTATTCCTTACCTAGAACCCAGCTGTGGGTTTCGCCCAGGCTCTCTAACGAGATGTGCTTGGTTCACGTCAGTAAGGCCAGAACATTACTTTTCAAAGTTTCAATCTCTGAGGACAATATCGTCAAGAAGTTATGGGTCACCAGGACCACCTAGACTTTTCACAGAATAAGCCATGGAACTGCTCTCTGAGCTTTCGTGGGGGCACCTGGATCTGAAGCAGCCCCTGCAGGGAGATAACGTTCATAAGAGACAAGATTCCTTATGGAAAACGGGTGGCTTTTATGCTCCCCGGAAACAAACAGGAATTTTCACAATAAGAACTTGACTCTCCCAAAGAATCTATTTGTCCCCTGGGGTCCTGTGGGGAGAGGGAGGGGCCTGTCCCAGGAGGACAGCTTGACCTTCACATCTCCCCCCAAGTGGCCAAGTCTCTCTCGAGGTCACGAGCAGGGGCTCCCAGACCAAGAAGCGATCCTTGAGGACTGAGCACCGGCAGCTCCAAGGTTCAGAGGGACCGTTAACAGTGATGCAAAGTGCAAAGGGACCGTTGAATGACCCCCACACGTCCATTAAAGCTTCCAAGAGAACATCTCGTGTAAGCCTGCCACCCAGCTTCACAGGATAGTGTGGAAGCCCCGAGTCTAAACTATCCACCCTTCAAAGCAAGTCCTATTGGTTTTAGCTTAGAGAGAGCCTGGTGTGAATGATGCCAAGACTCTGGGTCCATGGAGAGGAACTCTGGCCAGTGGCTGTCACGTGCAATCTGGCGAGCTGAGCGGCTCAGCACCCCCATCAGCACGGACGAGAACTTCACTTTGAGGAGCCAGGAAGGGGGCGGGCAAGTGCCGTTGTTGGAGACCAACTGTATTCCAGGCGCTGTGCCAGGCCCTGACCACGGGTGACCCCTTTTAATCTCAGCATCGATATGATCTGCTCCAAGCAAGACTGAGAAAGGAAAAACCATCTGTCCCGGCCGCTAGAGGCTTTAGAAGTGTTACGTACAAACCTGAGGATCGATTCTCAGCCCGTCCGTCTTGTTTGTGGCTGGAGCCCCAGGGCCTAGCACAGAGGCTCACGCGTAGTAGTTGCTCAATAAATATGTCTTAATGAATACACCTTTTAAATCTGTTCCCCTTTCAGAAAAACAAAGCCCTTCATTTTGTTATATAATTTCAAAACAATGGGATATCCTAATAAAAGCAATCAATAAAATGGAAAGTTTGAATGGGGCTTTTTGAATTGCAGGTGAGCCGGCTCTTTGACATCCCCTCTGAGGGGTCATGCCCTGCTGGTTAAAAATTACTGCCTTAGAAGTAGCCATGTCTGGAGGTTGGAAATGAGAGGAAGATTATAGGAAATAAGCACAGATGTGCACAGTGGCTGTGTACAGAGCTATCCACTGTGGGTATGACATTCCTGTGGTCAAAAGTAGAAATAATGACTGGAGATGTCCATAATCACTTGCATGACATTCATACAGTAGAATATTCTACACCCACTAAAATCAAGATTTTAAGGGTATTTAATGACATGGGGAAATGCTATATAATTTTAAGTGAAAAGGGCAGGATACAAAACTGTATTTTCACTGTCGTAATACCGCTACCTTATATATGCCTGGGAAAATGCCAGAAGGAAATACACCAAAATGTTAGTTATTTCTGGGTGATGGAATTTTTAGTGATATTTAATTCTTCTTCATATTTTTCCTCGTTTTCTATTATGTTAGAATGCACATAGAGTATTTACATAATTTTAAGTTTTGTGGGTTTTGGTTTTTTTTTAAGAAAGAGGGATCTGGGCCCTGGCTGGTGTTCAGTTGATTAGAGCATCAGCCTGAGCACCGAAAGGCTGCTGGTTCAGTTCCCCAGGGCCCAGGTTGCGTCCTTGATCCTAATCCTGGGACAGGGCGTGCAGGAGGCGGCCAATCAATGTTCCACTCTCACATCAATGTTTCTCTCTCTCTCTCTCTCACTCTCACTCTCTCTCCCCCCTCTCCTTTCCTCTCTAAAATTCAATAAAAATATTTTTTAAAGAAATAGGGATTTGATAATAAAATCATAATGATAAAGAATATAGAGTTCGCTTCCTCCCAGGGGCCACACTCGAGGGAAATGGCGGAAGATTTTATGCTGATCTTTAACTCTTTTTGCTAATTTTATATTTTTTTAGGGATTGTCCCCTTAATTGGGCCTATGGTCAGCATAGTCAGCCGCTTTGCAGATTTGAGTCCATAATCTAGTCTTTAGTTTTCCCCGTTAGCCCAGCCCATAGCCGCTCTGAAGCCATCTCTGCGCCCTGTGGGAAAGGCCCCCACCGTCAGAAAAGCACTTTTGTAAAGAGTGTCAGTTACTCACTCAGAAGCATTGTTCACGGCTGGGCCCCAGGTGCTGTTCCGAGGTCTTTATACCACCCTGCAGACGTGAAAGGCTGGCTATTTGTTTGTTTCTTCCCAGGTACTCTGCCCGCCCCCGCCCCCCCCCCCCCCCCCCCCCCCCGCAGTGCCTGAGGAACTGCAGTCTGAAAGGCAGGCTCAACAAAAAAGGGGGAAATCCTGCCATTTGCACAGCATGGATGGCCCTGGAGAGCATTCTGCTGAGTGAAATGAGTCAGACGCAGAAAGACAAATACTGCGTGATCTCATTTCTGCCAAACGCATACAAACAGAGAGTAAAATGGTAGTTGCCAGGGGCGGGAGGGTAGGAGAAATGCGAGAGGTTATGACTTCCAGTTATAATGTGAATATGTTCTATAATGCAGAGCATAATGACTACAGTCACCAGAACTGTGGTATGTACTTGTAAGTTGCTGCGGAAGTAGATCTTAAATGTTCTTACCACACACACACACAGACGTAATGATGTGAAATGCGGGGGTTTAACTAACTTTATTGTGGTAATCATTTCAAAATATATACATGCATCAGATCATCGCGTTGCATGCCTTAAACTTCCACAGTATCTATTATATCTCAATAAAGCTGGGGGGAAAAGGAAAGAAAGAAAGCTGTGTTCAGATGAGAGTTAATTGAGTCGAAAGCCGGCCTGGTCCTGCGGGCTGCTGGGGTCTGCTGGCGGGAGCTTTACTTGTGCCAGGTGTTGCTCAGCTCCAAGGCCCTGGGCCGGAAAACGCCAGAAAGGGCCCACCGGTCCTCACTGACACCTTCTAAGCCTGATGCTGAGGTTCTGTTGCGAGGAGCCCTGGAGAACAGGAGGGTTTGTGGGAGAACTGAGTGTTACATTGGAAGGGAAGTATTTTCTTTTTTTTTTTTTTTTAATATTTTATTGATTTTTTACAGAGAGGAAGGGAGAAGGATAGAGTCAGAAACATCGATGGGAGAGAAACATCGATCAGCCGCCTCCTGCACACCTCCCACTGGGGATGTGCCTGCAACCAAGGTACATGCCCTTGGCCGGAATCGAACCGGGGACCCTTCAGTCCACAGGCTGACGCTCTATCCACTGAGCCAAACCAGCCAGGGGAAAGGGAAGTATTTTCAAATTGTATTGCTTCTGGTAGAATGACATCAGCCATGACAATACTATGGTAATACAAATACTAAGTGAATAGGCAGGTAAACAGAGGCAGCTGCAGAGAACAGTGTGCAAAATGGGGCTAATACTACCCGCCTTGCAAGGTTGTTTTGAGAATTAGTAACAGTACATGCAGCATGTAGGATACCATCCCTGGTGAATAGGAGTCATGCGATCACGGTAGATGTAAAGCCGCTTCGTTCTTCTAGCGTTACGTTTGTGTGTATAGCTAGGATTTCTTTAATGGGAAAAGAAACAGCAAGCTGATAGCTAAGGTGGGAAGGTGCACAAAACCAGATTCTGTGGAAGGACTGAGGACCTTGAACCACGATGAGTGTTAGAGCTCCCCCTTCCGGTAGAGTTTGGTGTGTGTTAGTAAAACGTGGGGGCAGCTTAGCTAAGCCACACAGAGGCAGATGAAAACTCAGCATGCTTCTCTGCTTGGTCTTTTTTCTCTACAAAGAATAGTATTACTTATTCAGTGAGCTTTGCACAACAATGCTAAAATTATACATGAATGTTAATGCATCTATTTAATTACTAGAGGCCTGGTACACGAAATTCGTGCATGAGTAACGTCTCTAGGCCTGGCTGATCTGGGCTGATCAGGGCCTTCCAGCTGCCAGCCGGGGCCTCCCTTCCCTGGCTGGCTGCCGGCCAGGGCCTTCCTTCATTCTGCACTGCCCCCTGGTGGTCAGCGCACGTCATAGCGAGCAATCAAACTCCAGTCAAACTCCTGAGGGGACAATTTGCATATTAGGCTTTTTTATACATAGATATTTCATTGGATAACACATGATTTAGAGCAAGTTTTTTTTTATTGTTGACAGTATTACAGATGTCCCCATTTCCCCTCCATCCCCCCTACACCCAGCCCCTGCCCCACCCCAGGCCTTCACCACACTACTGTCTGTGTCCATGGGCTGTGCATACATGCATATATGTTCTTTGGTTGATCTCTTCCCCTCCCTCCAACCCCACTCCCCTCAGAGAACTGTCCCTCTGTTCCATGCTTCTGTGCCTCTGGAGCTATTTTGTTCGTCAGTTTATTTTGTTCATTAGATTCCAAACATAAGTGAGATCATGTGCTATCTGTCTTCCTCTGACAGAGCAAATTGTTTTTAAATGCCAACACCATGAGCTAAGTAAGTCACTTTCTCATTGACTTTAGATATTAATCGGTGCTCTTTTTCACCCAAAGCTTAGGCAGAACTAACTCACCAGGAACGTTGGTTGGGTTATCAAAACCCAGCTTGTCATCTTTCCAAATCACCAACGCCATCTCTGTGTCACAAGGTACACAACAAGCATTTACTAACCATTGACTCTGGAAAACAAACAACAACGTTACACTAAAGCGCAGGAGAACACGGAAGTACGAGGCGTGGACTCCTGCCCTCGAAGATTTTCTCATCTAGTTGTGAAGACAAACCACACATTCATGAAATAGTTAAGTCACAAGCCAGAAAGCAAGTGTGAGATTATCTACACTAGAGCCCACACCTCATCCAACCTCACAGCCCCATTCCAATACCCAGTTTATGGCACAACACGGGGGCTCAACAGATGGTTAGTAAGTTACGCTGGTCGCCGTGAGAGAGAGAGTAAATGCTGATTGACTGTAGAAACACCCCCCCCCCCCCCCCCGCCCTGCCTTGTTTTTCTCTTTAGCACTTGCCACCTTCTAACACACTATTATGTATTTTGTTCATCAGTTCCCCTCCCCCCGCACCCTGGCTGGGGTGAGCTTCTCAAGGACAGAGGCTTTGTCTGTTTCATTCCCTGCATATCCACAGAGAATAGGCGTGTGTCTGCACCATCACCCTCACCCAGTAAATATTTGTTGAATGAATAAATGAATGAATGTTTTGGCCGTCATTTCTCCGGGGGGCGCACATAGGTGAGACTGTGTTTCCTGGGTCTTGCGGACTTTCGGGTTCAGGGTTAACGACCGCAGGATGAGAATACTTAACAAAAAGCGCCAGGTGTTTGCTGCAGCTTTGTTGATAATCATGGCAAATTGGAAATCATTTGAAAGAGAGGACTAGCGAAGCAAATGATGGTGCATCTCTGTAGTGGATATCATAAATCCATTGAACGAGCAGCATGGATCTTTATTCTTTTGGAAAGATGTTTATGCTATATTAGAAGTGATCAAATAAAATCACAAAATGCGGTTTTTAAAACAATTCGGGGTGGTGGGGGAGGGGGCACTAGAAGCATATGAACAGAAAAATGCCTGAATGGTACCCAGTGCAGTGTTAATGGTGGGTTTTTCATTTCTTCTTTAAACCTTTTCATATGGTCTGATTTTAAAACCATCATAATAATATGCAGGCATTATATTTAAATTGGAAGAAAAGGGGTATTTTTGTTTTTTAAAGGAAACCTCCTGGGAATTCCATCCCGCAGGATCCCAGGAGAGTAGAAAAGATCTAGCTGGGTCCTGGCGTGGCCCTGAGCCCATCACCTCCCCGACCCCGCTTCCCCGCACCTCCCCGTGGTCCCTGGGTGATGTGAATTATAGTTGACTGTCACTGATCCAGGCAGCCTGGAATTAACTTGCAGGGGTATTGATTTCAGATGGTGGTCAAATTTAATAGCCAGTGGTCCTTACAGAGGCTTCCCTCCCTCCTTTCTCTTGACGAGACTGCCTTGGACTGCCAGCTGACTCTCATCAATGAAATCCTCCAGAACTGCTGCCTCAGGGCCTGAGGGCGAGATCCTGTGCCCGAGTGGGAGAGTGGACCCCAAATTCCACCCCGAGAGGATGAAATTAACCCGACGGGGCTGGTAATAGAGGAGCTGCATAGAAGCTTTGGGTGGGTGAAGATGCCTGGGAAGTCACAGTAATTGGGGGCTGAGGGAACCGACAACATAGTCCTTTTAGCCAAGGCCCCCAGGGCTCTGCCGTGACACCAGGTGTCCCCGGGCTGGTGTAAGAGTTCCACACTCCACTTGGTCATGCAGGTTCTGGTTTAATTACCAGCACCGGTAATCAGAGGAGAACTCCGGTGTTTTCCTGTGGAGATATGGTATCTTCTGGTCGGGAGATCGGGGGTGGTGCCGGGAAGCAGGAGGTAGCAACAGTGTGGACTTAGTAGTCAGACTGACTTGGGACAAGTTCTTAAATTCTCAACTTCAGTTCAATCAGCCATAAAGTTGTGTTATTAAAAGAGAGGAATAGCCAAGCCAGTTATATGCTTCACACTGTTTTCAAGCATCCATGAAATTACAAAATGCCTAGTGAGTGCATGGCACATAGTAGGGGTTCAGCGAGTGTTTATTCTTCTATCACTGACCACAGGTGGTTGAGGATTCCCATGAAAACCTTCTCCACTCACAGCAGCTGGACCCTGAACGTGGGTGTTCCACACCAAGCAGTGCCCCCGTTCTCAGCAGATACCAACTCAGGGAACTTGGCTCAGTTCTGACACTAACTACACGCAGACCCCGCAGGGTGAGGGCTCAGTCCCACCAGACTGTCCCCGCTTCCGATGCCCGTTGCCAGCAGTGGGCGCCCAGGTGCCCCCCCTTCTGCCCAACGTGGCTGCACATCAGGAGCCCCCAAACCCCTTCTTCGGCTGGATCATTCGCTCGCTGTCAGGGCTCACAGAACTCAGGGAAGCACTTTACCGGGGGCGAAAACCAAATATATATTTTTTATTATATCACAATATCGCAATGGGCCTCAGACCGTGCACAAACCTTATCCTAGTTTCTCACAGCCTACGCAGTTGTTGCTGGTTTACGTGGTGGCTCTAGAGAGAGGAGAGAGACACTGTATTGCGACCCGCTGAGTGCCAGGCACTCAGATGCCAGGTTCGCATCCTGTCCTCACCGCGCAGCGTTGCTGGGAAACCCCGCTCACCGATGAGGCCCACCGAGGCCGTGACTCACCACAGTCCGCGTCATTGGTAGAGCTGGTGTTTGAGTCCTCGTCCACGGCTCCCAAAGATCATTACTGTAAACTGTATTCAGGTTGTTTTCAACGGGAGAAAGAGTATGCGATCCTGTTATCCTGTTCTTTTGGGGGGTGGGGATGGTCTCCCCCTAAAGAGGTTTATTTATAGTCAAATTTTATTTCAATCATGAAGCAGGGGACTGAGTCTGGATACATAATACATAACAGGGGCTCACATTTTTTGACAACTTACTGTGTATAGAGCTAGAATATATTATATTTTAGTATATCATCTAGTGCGTTATCTAGAATAAATGGATTCTCGTTTCATTTTTCACAACAAGGGCATGCAGAAGGCACTCTTATGCCCATTTTACAGATGAGAAAACTGACACACAACGAGGCTGAGCACGAGGCAGTACCTCTTCACAAGGCCCAGGGGAGGCTCCGAGGGCGACCTCTTGCCCTGTCCGCAGAGGTCTGTTCTCAGGGTGAGGCCCCTCAGTCCTGAGGAGGAGCCCAGCCCCTTGGCCTTGGCCGTAGAAGGGCAGGGGCCAGGCCCCGGGGAGCCTCAGAGCTTGGGGTGTTGCAGCTGAAAGAATGTGTCTGAAGCAGAGCTTTGGTCACAGGCTCTAAAGGAATCTTTTGTGACCGTGACTCACCGAGCGACAGTCCCACATGTGGCACAGTTATGTAAATTTTCTTCACCAGAAAGAAAAATCATTACCAGACTAAGAAAAGACACAAACAAAAACAATACATAGAGGAGTCGGGAGGCTTAAAAATATAAATTAAATTTTACAGGGTGGAGGAAAGATGATATAAAACTACACTTCAGTGTTTCTTATTACAGTGCAGTCTAAAATGGTTATCGGTTATAAAAGACGGAATTGGTTTTCCGCAGGCTCGCGGCACACAGGCGTATTCCGCAGGGGCCCCCAGCATGCAGATGGAATTGTTTAAGGAATGATCCTTGGAAGTAAATAAGCAACAAACCCTTGGTCCCAGGGCTGCCCAGACCTGCCATTAGGTTCTGCCCAAATGATGGAGAACATGATCTTAAAGGGCCAGGACTTGTGA
This sequence comes from Myotis yumanensis, assembly GCF_028538775.1. Lineage (NCBI taxonomy): Eukaryota > Metazoa > Chordata > Mammalia > Chiroptera > Vespertilionidae > Myotis > Myotis yumanensis. The sequence goes on from NW_027223768.1 coordinate 8,206,190, forward strand.
AAAGCGGATCTAGTTCCCTAATACAATGGCCATCAAGTGTCATCAATCACACAACCTTAGCAGTAAACATTTCTAGACACGTACCCGATATAAATACATTTCTTCATTTATAAATTATAGATAAATGCCCCTCTATCACTAATTAATATCTCAAGGCTTGACATACCGGCGTGAGGTCTGTCCTAAATGCCAGTGGAGATAAAGTTCTTGACAATTTCTAAATTTGTTTTTGCCCACCGCTTGTCTGATCTGATTAGATGGCCGTTGTTTCTAACCTCATAAGACCGCATTTCTGATAATGAGCATATCTCAGGCGGGGACAGCACCATTTTCCTGCTGTTCTCTTGGATTTGTGTTAGTGTTTTCTTCAACGCGCTCTTCTTGGCAGGGTTCTTCGTAAGCCACTCCCCCAGCTTACATGCTTTTAGATAAAATGAGATAATACTGCCCTGGCCTGTGTGGCTCGGTTGGTCGGAGTGTCGTCCAGGAACCAAAGGTTGTGGGTTCAATTCCTGGTCAGCGCACATACCTAGGTTGCAGGCTTAATAGCCAGTCGGGGCATGTGTGGGAGGCAGCTGATCAATGTTTCTCTCTCTCTCTCTCTGTCACTCTCCCTTCCTCTCTCTAAAGTCAATAAAAATACATATCTTCAGGTGAGAATTTTAAAAATTAAAAAAAACACACACACATGAAATAATCCCATCTGTACATCCTCCCAAGTAGCACAACGAGCTATAATACTCTGAAAGCAGATGAGTGAAGAAAGGTACAACCATCAAGCTGTGGGTGTGTGTGTGTGTGTGTGTGTGTCACTCCATGTGCCCCTGCACACCCCTTGAGGTCTGTATGTGATAAGGAACCAGTAGACACACAGACCAAACAAGCATGCACCAGTCAAGCTGTATATTACATGTAAGTGCAGCTTCTTTCTTATTTTTAGATGAGATCTTAGCAGACATTTCAGTGTTCCTTCCTGTAGCCCCAATATATCGTTTTGCACGTCCTGAGCTTCCCACTCTCCATCCTGGGGCACCGGGCGGGGGTGTCCTCATAGACTCGGGTGCTCTTGGGGTTCGCATCTGTGGGCTGATTGGTGGGGTTTGGGTCCCCCTCTGAGTCAGACCACCTACAAAGAGACCTCAAACCTTGCATCGTGGTAACTAAGCCGCCTTTGGAAGGACTCCAGGAGGCCAAGATGATGATGTACAAGGCTCTCTACCAGCCCCAGGACAACCCGTTTCTTGTCATTGTAAATAACAATCATGGCAGCAGACTACAAGGACTTCCCTGGAAAAGTCCATTCATCAAGCACAGGAGGAAATGAACAAAGGGCCATACTTGATGGAGGAGGGGGATGATGGGAGTATCTGAAAGGGCTGTCGATTTCCCCCGGGGTCTTGTGATGTAGTTGTGCCTCGTGCTGCTCCGTGACACGGTCACCGTGGGCCACACCAGGGATGTTTGCGTGTTGGTCTCCTTGGCCAGATTGTCGGTCCCCGAGGCAGGGCCCACACGGCTCTGCGGCCTCGGTGCCTAGCATGGCGCCTGGCAGAGCAGGTGCCAATAAACGCTGAATGAACACACTCTTGGGATCATAGTAATAACCTCTGAGGACCCACCGAGATGTGTAAGTAAAGCACTTGCTCAGGATAATTGCTCAGTAAATATACATTTTACTGCAGAAGATAATTGCTCCATCAGTGAGAGCAATTTCATTATATTTTTCAACAGGACTTTGTAAACTGCAAAACGCTACATTAATTTGTGGTTTTGAACTCCCAGTGTCCATTGCAGAAACGAACCTCCGGAGAAAATCAGAAGTCCCGGCCCCATGGCCACTCTGTGGGGTGAGGAAGGCTTTGGGCCAGGGCTTGGCTCCGTACCCATAAGTCTGTTCCCTCCACCCTTGCACCCCCGTTCCTGAGGTCAGCGTTACAGCACCCTTCCTAGTTCACCTGGAGCTACTACATCCATTCCATTCCACAGAAATAGTCTAACCAGCGGCCCTTGATTCACCAAGCCTCCTCCCAGATTCTCCCCCCGCCTTCAGCTGTCCTTTCTAGAACATCCACTGAGTTTGGCTCCTCTCTCAGAACCCCTGTCCCTCACAGAGCAGAGATGAAAATCCCTTTCCGTCCATCCGTCCAAAAAATAATGTAATAGGGACCTGCCGTTATTGTAGGTGCTGGGTACCCAGCAATAAGGAAACAGGCATCAACCCCTGACCTCACGGAGCTTACATCCAAAATAAAATTAGAAATAGGTGGTGTCAGAGGGTGACAGATGCTAATTAAAAAGGGCAGCAGTCAAGGGGGACAGAGAGTTTGGTGGGATGGGGGTGGGTTGCACATGTTAAAAGGGTGGGCAGGTGAGGTTTCCCCGAGAAGGCGACACGTGCATACACACCTGAAGGAGAGGGTGCGGCCAGGAGGGGAGGACCGGCTGTGGACGAGGGAACAGGTGCAGAGACCAGAGGTGGGAGGAGCTTGTGACCGGAGGAGGGGGCAGGGGGCCATGAGCAGGAGGTCACCTCCGAGCTGGATCGGGCAAGGGCTATAGGCTCTGTACTTCAGTCTGACAGGAAGCCAGTGAAGTGACCTGAACTCATCCATGTTCTAACCCAGCTGTGGGCAAACTACGGCCCGCGGGCCGGATCCGGCCCGTTTGAAATGAATAAAACTAAAAAAAAAAAAAAAGACCGTACCCTTTTATGTAATGATGTTTACTTTGAATTTATATTAGTTCACACAAACACTCCATCCATGCTTTTGTTCCGGCCCTCCGGTCCAGTTTAAGAACCCATTGTGGCCCTCGAGTCAAAAAGTTTGCCCACCCCTGTCCCCATCCTGTTGCTGCCCTGTCCATCACAGCCTCCTGGGGAGGAGGGACCATGGAAAGCAAGGAGGTCAGCAAGGGGGCATTTCAGTGACCCAGGCGAGAGCTAGTGGGGTTTGGACCGTGTGGTGAAGTGGAGACGGTGAGAAGGCACCAGATTCTGAAGATCTTCTGAAGGTAGAAAGTGCGGGACCTGCTGATGGCTTACATGTGAGGCTGAGAGAAAGAAGCACTGAAAACGGAGGCCTGGGATGAGACCTCCCCTTTATCCTCCTGGAGAGAAACTCGTGATATGTGTGTTCTCGTAGCTTTTGCGCTGAAGCAACGCAGGTTTCTAAGCTTAGCCTTTTTTTAAACCATTGCTCAGGGCACGCGCGTCTTGAAAAGTAAGTGTATTCGAAGCTTCCGTCGAGTCTAACCGCACATGAAATATAGGATGTGTGCCGATTCTCTGCAATGAGTATCCATCTCGAAAACGCCTTCTTCCAGAAGTCCTATCTGCAAAGTGAGAATTGCAATTTTATTTTTCCTCGGTTGTCTGATTTAGGTCTCATTCAAGCCTGGGGCTCGTTTCTGAAAGCCCTATAAACATTGTACACACCTCCTCACATATTACCAAAGTCATTCTGAATTCAGCCTACAGTAAAATTAATTACCATGTCATGAGGCTGTCACATTTCAAGAGAAATCATAAATATTTGCTCAGACCTGATTCGCTGTCACTTTGTAATGAAACAAATAGGCAGCCAATTTCTTTGTGTTACAGCACATTCTTTAGTTGGAAGGGTTCCATGTAACTATATCATTAAGTTTTTGGAAGACCATTTCCAACCCCCAGAGAAGGCAATCAATCAACGTATACCTTCAAAAATCCATAGGCCCATGAAACCCGCATTTCCCAGTTCCTCCTGGGACGATGCGATGAGGTGGGCAGCAGGGGAGGCGGGAGGCGGGAGCCAGGCCTGGGAGGGAGGGGACGCGCTAGGCGTCTGGGAGAAGGTGGGAGGAAGGATGCCCGGAGAGCACGAGGGAAGTCCTTGCAGATGAAGGCCGGGCAGGCACCACAGGCTGGGCCCTGAGGGCAAACCCCAAACTCACCCTGTGGCCAGCCTGGAGGCAGGCAGAGTGGCATCAGGAAAAGCACACGAACAGACGGCGTGGGTTCCAGCCCCACCTGGGCGCCACGTGACCTCAGGAAGGGAGTCTCTGGGCCTCACTTTCCCTGTCTGTTAAAAAGCACCAGCTTCCCGGGTTGTGGTGAGGACGTAGGTAAGGGGTTCAAAACAAGGCCTAATGCACAATTGGTACTTCATAGTGAATATATATCTACAGCCGGGTGGTAGATGATGATAGATAGATAGATAGATAGATAGATACAGGGTGGGGCAAAAGTAGGCTTACAGTTGTTCCTATGGAAAATAATGCAATAATTAATAACAATACAAAAAAACTGTGTTTTGTGTACTCACAATTGTAAACCCACTTTTGCCCAACCCAGTATAGATAGATATCCATCTATACATATACATACACACATATACCACATACATGTAAATACACAAACAACATAAATATATATACATATATAGTATATATTCTATATAAATACATAATATACTACGTATATACATATGTATATAGTATATATATCACATCGTATAACAGCTGGCACGTATGCCATGTCTGTAGCGTAATATACACTACGTAGAGGATAGGACAGGATAGGGTACGTAATGAACTTGAGTCAAAAGGACTGACGTTGGGTTCCCCGCTCTGCACTATGACCTCGCCTCTTCCCCTCAGCTTCCCGGGGATTTTACCCGCAATCCCGCCCGGAGCTCGTGAGGGTTAAGTGGGAAAACGTGGAAACTCGCTGCAACGTGTAACCAAGTGCAGACAGGTGTGCGCTCCCTCCTGCGGCTGTTTATGTCCCGCTCCTCCTCCTCCTTCACTTCCGCCCTCCTCCCCCTCCTCCCCCTCCGGGTGGGTCCGACTCGCTCCGCGTGGGGCTTTCATGGACCTGGGCCTGGAACCGCTGGCCGGCCCCTCACGGCAGCGACTGGTCACAGGGCCACTGACTCAGGCCGCCGCCCCTGCGGGGCCTCGTGTCCTCCTCCTGAGCTGCCCCTTCAGGACCGTGGAGCCAGGAGCAAGGTCTTCCGAGGCGGGAGCCGACGTGTAAGTTGAACTGCTCACACTGATGGTTCTCTCTGTGCTCTGCTCCCCGACGACTAAAGTCACGGCTAAAAGGGGAGCTGGCGCGGCTGCTGGTTGTGGGGAGCTGGGGGGTCGCACATGGGGAGGCAGCCGGGAGCTTCTGTGCTGGTGTCACTGTCCTTAGCAGGAGGCTGCAGGGCCGCTACCTCCCCTCCCAGGGCAGGGAGGCGGGTGGTTAAAGGGAAAGGATGTTAAGTCTTATGCTCGCTCTAGAGCCACAGAGAGCGGTGGGGCCCCGACCGTTCCTCCCCAGCCTTTCCCCAGGTTGGAAAAGGAGTTTTTCTGTCAATGTCTTGTCCGCCTCCTCTCCCCGCACACTTAGCAGCTTCGGGAGCGATCGCTGACAGGGCGTACAGTTCCCCAGGGTACGCGTGCAGTGATGAGCCTTAGTGAGTCTCTGTAGTTGCACAACCACCACCACAGTCCAGTTCAGAACAAGCCCACTGCTCCAAATCGAGACGCCGTGCCAGGTGCGGTCAATGCCCACGCCCACCCCTGGCCCCAGGTGTGTCCTTTGTAGAAATTTCATCTGAATGGACTCGTGCCCTGTGGTCTGTTCTGGCTCCTTTGCTCCGCACGAGGCTTCTGAGGTTCACCCGTGCTGTTGCAGGCTTCAGTGATAGTTCTCTCTCATTGCTGACTAGCGATCTGTGACTCAGATACCACACACGGTGTTTATCTGTTTGCCAGCTGAGGGCCCCTGGGAGTGTGTTGTCTTCTTTTTATAATGTCCCGCGTGACCGAGGTGCATCCCACTTCTTTGAGGACGTCCTTTGTTCATCTTTCCCGGGAATATTCCTTTGCAATAGACCCGGGCCGCATGCTGCAGGGCCCCCGTGACACACACGCCGCAGGCCCCATGACACACATGCTGCAGGCCCCCGTGAAAATCCAGCCTCTTCCAACATAGCAGCCGCGAGTTCGTTCTGATCCTGTAACAGGCATCGCTCGCCAGGGGGCACCCCAAAGGCTAACGCAGGGAAACCATCCTTTCTCCAGTGCCTGGTGCCCGCAATAAAGGACTGTGCAGCTGGAGCCATTACAGGGCTGATGAGGCCGCTGACCTCCTTGGGGCATGGGATGCTTTCAGTCACCGTCCATCACTGCTGGTCGCAGGAGGGGCCACACAAGGAAAGCCACAAAGTCCAGAGAGCCGACTGCTGACCATTCACAGTGACCAGCCACCTCAGCTGCTTAATCACGCATTTGATCAGCCAAGCCAGCTGGCCACGGAGTAATGGGCAAGGGATTTAATTGACAGCCAACGTGGCCACGTGACTCCTATTCTGCTAAGGGTGTTCTACCTGGTGCTTAAAACCTAACGTCGAGGACCTTTCCAGGGAGAGAGCCACAAAGAACATTGCTGGAAGAAGAGCAGTTCATGCAGCGCCTCGCATTCCCGGGCACAAAGCGGGGTGGGCTGGCCGGGGATCAGGTGCACAGGCGCAACACCAGGGGGTCTCCCCACCAGCTCCGTCAGCCCAGGAGTCAAGAGTGGCTGCTTGGGGGAACTCCTAGTTAAACAGAACTAGAACCCGTGCTTTCAACGCTGCTTCCTACCCAAGTCCACTAAGCTGGTCGCATTTAAAAGGCTTTTCTACACCTACAAGAACCAGGAGAACAGGGGAGGGAGTTGGCAGATACTGAATGTCTACAACTTTGAGACACTGAGAAGCAGATGGACCAGAGTAACTGGAATGAAGCAGAGAGGAGGAGGTGGGGGAAAGCAGGCCTGTCTGGACTGCAGGCCCGAGAAAGACTCGGGAGGTGGAGGCACCTGGTGTCAGGGCCGGACGAGGACAGGTGGAGGGATGGCTAGAAGCACTGAGACCCACCCCCTTCTCCTCCGTAAAGATCCACACCTTTACCTCTCTCCCCCCAGCAGGTGGGGGGATTCACTCTCTCTGGTGGAGGCACCGGGTCAAACTCCTGGGGTTTGTGTGAGAGCCAGCGAACCGAGAGCCCAGCCCCTCCCCCATCCCCACCCCGCGGCTCCCGGGCCAGGCCAGGCCGTGTCCTAGGGGAGGCTTCCTCTCGGGGGACCCTGACCGGTGCCACCTGTCACTGGCCTGGGATGAAGATGTCTGGGTTTCTGTTATGAGCCTGGTTGACATTTTGATCTTTCAGACTAAGCATGTGTTACCTGGGGGGCGGGGGGAGGATTAAATTTAAAAAGAGTTGAAAAGGAAAGGCTGTGCTTTGTAATCCCGTGGCCATCTCCGCGGCTCACTGGCTGCGTGACCTCGGGCAGACCTCTCTGAGCCTCGGTCTCCAGGGTGAGGTGGCCGTGAGGTCCTCACGAGGGTTAAAGACACGCGGGGACGCGGAAGGCGGCGCGTCTGGTCGGTGCTGACTGGAGGGGCCTCTTCCCTCGCTTCCCCGGCCGGCCGGCGCGGCTCTGATTGAGTCGGGTTATTGCTCCAATAAAACACGCTGGCGGAGAACGTGTTCTCCTGGAAGAGTGTTTGCCCTTTTAATATTTTATCCCTGATGCACTCTATAAGGCACACACGCTTTGGTGTTTTAATTAAAACCTCTTCCCAGTGCCGCGTCTCCGTCCATGGAGGGAGGTCGGTTCCATCGGCTCCTCAGATTCCACCCCGTGACCTCACCTGCGCGCTTGCCGCTCCCAGAGCTGAACGAGGAGGCGCAGCCGCTCTGCGAGGCCCCCTCACCCCGAAAGCCAGCACTCTCCCGGCTGCATTTCTCGGTGATGAGTCCAGGAGAACAGGAGATGAGGGGCAGGGGGACTCGCCTGCATTTCCCGTGGCCATTCTTCGCCTGCTTGGGGAGCTCTCGGGGATGCCTCCAGCGGTGGTCTTATCCTGGGGGCCACAATGGGCTTTGGAGGGGTCCGCACCCCCCCATTGTCCGCGAGCAGCAGTGTGAGGTTAGCTCCTGGCGTGGGGTGCAGCCTCCTTAGCTGACAGGAGAACGGCCTCTGTCACCGGCACTGCCTGGGGGAGCCGGTGGCGTCCTGGTTACCCCGAGTGTCACCAGAGTGATAGGTGATCAGCCCTGTGACCGGGGTGCTTGGAGTGGGTCATGGTCCGCCTGCTGGAAGCCCAGGTGGCAGGTGGCACCGCAGCCTCCCGTCTGCGTCCCTGGACGCCCCTCGCGGGCCCATCCCGGGACCCTTCTTGACCTGGGGAAAGCCTGCCGCCAGCCCAGCCTTCACCAGGGGCAGCCTGGACCCCCCTCCAACCAGGACCGCCCCCCACTCTCCCAGATGGGGTAGGGACAGTGCCAGTCACTGTACAGCATCCATTTACTTCCTGCCGAGCCGCAATGAGACATGAGTGTCCTGTTTTCTAAAGGATGAAACCAAGGCTCAGAGAAATTCACTTGCCCAACGGCTCACGGCGCCTCAGCTGTGGGATCCGGTGTGCTCGTCCTGGGCCTGAGCCCCGGCTTTTCCTGCCCCGTGACACACGGTCTCCTCTGGCTCCCCCATGGCGTGCTGTCTTGGCCCTTCCCACTGTCCGGCGTTCCCTCCCGCCACTGCTGACGTGAGACCCACTGGGCCTCAGCGCCCAGGCCCAGGCTCCCTGTGGTGAGAGCCCCCACCCCACCCCGACCTAACGCGGCCCTTTTCCTGCCCCGCTCCCTCGGCACCGGCACAGGCTTTTATTACAGAACGCAGCAGACCGGCTGCTTTGTTCTCGGTCCTTTTCATTGAAATGGGAACTCCACGGGAAAACGTGTTTGTCTTTTTCATCTTCTGAAACAACGGGAATCGCACGCGGCCTTTGTTCTAGCTTCTCAGTCCTACTTCTCACTCCCCAAACGCACTGAGCTCTCCACCCGCCCGGCGCCTCTGGGTGTGGCCCCCAATACAAAACCTGGTGCCAAAAATGTGCCCCGTGAAAGCATTGGGTGGTCAGAGGACGGGGCGTCCCCGAAATATGCAGGACGCCTCCTGCCCCCTTTCATTGCCGTGCTCCTCAAAAATGTTCTGAGCGAGGCGTGGCTTTTCTTCATTTTTATTTTTATTTTTATTGATCTTAGGGAGAGAGGAAGGGAGAGAAAGAGAAACATGAAGTTGTTGTCCCACTCACTTATGCATCCACTGGTTGAGGCGTATACGTGCCCTGACCAGGGATCGAACCTGTAACCAACTGAGCTACCGGCCAGGGCCAGGGGCCTGACTTTGCAGGAGACCGGAATTAGCTCTGAGGCAGTCATCGCCGCCGCCCGGCGGAGGAGAGAGGAGAGGGGAGGGTATCACAGGCCGCCCGCTCCATCCTCGGGGGCAGCAGAAAGAAGCAAGAATGAAAACAGGAGAAGGAGCCTCTCGGGGAGACGTCAGGGGAGAGAAATGGCAACCAAACGGGCCGAGAGCGATTCCTGGGCGTTTTCACTTCCTGATGCATCGGACCAACAGCAGGCGCCCTTCGCCGCCCCGTCCCGCACCCGGGCCTTGGCGATTGCCTGCCTCACGCCCTGTCCTCTCTTCTCGGAAAGAGAGTTGCTGGAGGCCGCTCCTCTCCCGTGAAGGTCACCAGAGCCGCTGCCCGGGGAAGAGTCTCTTCAGCAGCACATCAGGGGAGGTTTCGTGGAAGTGAACCCTGTGCGGGGCCTGGGGGAGGCGCAGCGCCAGCCGAACCCACACAGGTGGCCAGTTAGAGACCTGGTCAGGGCACGGGGCTGGGTTTCGGGCTGGAGCCCCGGTAGGGGGCATGGAGGAGATGTTTCACTCCCACATCCATGTTTCTCTCTCTCTCTCTGACTCTCTGCCTTCCTCTCTCTTAAAAATATTTTTAAAAAGAATTGGGGTTTCTCAGTTGTGTATTTCATGTTTAGAAAGTCTCAATCGACTCTAGATCCTCTTTTAAATGCCGGTGATATTCAGTCGCAGTTCCATGTTATAAATGGTAAAATGTTTCCCATGGATCTTCGCCGCACCCTCAGACGGCCTTATCTGTTATTTGGTTTTGCCGAGAGGTTGGTAAGTTTTAGCCTCTGTGCCCCCATCCCGTGGACAAAGGGGCCCGTGGGCGCTGTCGGGATTGCTGTTCTAATCGCTCTGCTCCCCGTGGCCCTGCCCTGTGCTGGCTGTTACTTCACGCGCTCGGCGCTGTCCGCTGGTCCCAATTGGCACGTGGAGGTAGAATTGGATGATGTTGAGTCAGATGATGGGAAAGTTCTTTCCTTTCCCTCCCTTTCAATTCCACTTACGGCCAGGAGAAAGCCTCCATTCAGCGCTCGTGTACCTTCAGTTCTCTCCGAATGCATCCAATCTTCCTTCCCAACAAAGAGCTGCCCTTGAGGTCCGCACCCTGAACGGGTGGCACCCGGGAGGGGGTTGACTCCACGCACTCGCTCGGGACGACAGGGCCGCTGGTGGGTGCGCCAGGTCGTCCTCTCGGTGTCTGGCCGCCGCCTGGCCTCGGAGGCTGCACGGTCACCCGGTGAGTTCCGTTGGCCTCAGCGAGTGGTTATTACGGTTCCTGCTGGTTTTCGCATTTCATGTTTGCAGAGGGAGAGCCTTTTATCTTGTTTTAAACTTCTTTCTTTTCTTTTCAAAGATCTGTATGATTAGTTGCGCTACATTTGATCTAACCGAAGTGTTGGCCAAGATTGTAGGACAAATTCAACACAAAACCTCCCTGAGTCTCCCGCAAGGCGCAAGGCGTGGTGCGGCACTGTGGGTGGTGGGAAGGGTGTGGATTTGAGTCCTTGCCCCAGCCCTCCCGCTGTGACGTAGGACAAGGTACTCAACCTCCAGCCTCTGTTTCCTCACCTGTGAAGTGACTGCGGCAAGTAAACACTCAGGCTGTTCTGTCCACGCCCCTCTCCCTCTCCCCCTCCCCTCTTTCCTCTCGGCTCCATTCTATACATGCTTTTAAACACACAAGCACTCGCACACACACACACACACAGACATTCACACGCACTTCCACATGTGCAAATACGCATGTACTCACCCCCACTGCGCGCACACACACACACACACACACACAAACACACTCACTCATGCACACATTTCCCTTAAGCTCCTCTGTTAAGAGGGGAAAAAGCACTCCTGCTCTGAGGCATCCAGAAAGCTGCTCCTCAGTCACAGAAATACTGAAATGTTATCTACCTGTTATCACAGAGGCCTAGGACGTAGCCAGCTCAATTAAAAGGCGGGGACAGCCGGCTCGGGGGCCAGAGAAACCAGCGGGGCGAGAGGCAAGGAACTGATTAATTCCTCTCTCCCTGCCCCATCGCTCTATTGACCGTCCACTGAACATACGTGAACCGTCACAAAGCCAATCCCGCCTTCTCTGCTCTGATCTTTATCCCAGGCAGAAGCTGAGTTCATTAGAGATACTTGTTACCCTAATTAGGCAGCTGCATGAAGAGCCATCCTAACTTGGAGGACAGGTGGGTGAGCGGCCGATGGGGTGGGGGGCCGGTGTCCCTGAGATCTGCGGGTGGCCGTTCATTGTAGAGTGTGCATCCTTAATCGTGGGTTGTGGCTGGCGTATCACGTGTGCCGAATAGGCAGGAACCGAAGCCCTGAGTTCCCCTAAGTCAGCCCCACGTCCCTGGCACCCGGCAGACCCCGCCCCCCACCCCCTGCGACGGCCCCCACTCCCCCCGGGTGCTTTCTGGGCAGCGGTGTCCTTTGCGGGTGTGCTGGGGAACCTCAGGGTGCTGCTGAGTTCAATACATCCCTAAATCTAAAGCGTTCGGAAACCTGACTTATACGCAGCGTCCTGGTGTCGCTGCCTGACTGACGGTGCGGGGTTGGAGGGGCCGGAGGTGCTAGTGTGGCCGAGGAGAGGAAGGGGCAGGGCAGTCCCTGTCCCGGCCACACTCCCTCCCCGGGCGGCTCCTGCAGACTTCGAGGAGAGCTGGTCCCCCATGGAGCTGGGCTTAGGACAGAAGGCCAAGGAGCAGCGAATGCAAGTCCAGGCGAGATGCTGGACACGCCCGGGACCGAGGCAGCCAAGCAGGGCCCAGCTGGGGCCAGGGTCATTGCCCTGTTCAGCCCCTCAGCACAGCAGCAGAGAGCAGCTACATGGCCACTCTGGCGGGGGACCTGTCCCTCGAGGGCCACCAGCGGAGGCAGCAGAGGCCAGGGCTTCTGTGACTGAGGGCCTATGGGTTGTGCCTGGAAGAGACTTTGCCAGGAATTATCTACCCAACAAAGATCAGAGTGGTTTCCTGAAGGACTTAGGTGGCAGGGCATGAAACAGAAAGATCAACCAGTTGGTGGACCATCTCCAAAAAGATTGGGAAACCCTATTTTTAAGGCCATAGTCATTCATATTTTTAAAAAGCTACCAAATTCTTCACCTTCTTCTCTCCTATCAAACTTCCCAAGTTCAATAAACTTCTTTAAATCGCTAAACACATTTGGGAGCCCATGAGAAACAGAGCTGAGGCAGACGGCCTCTCTCCCTACAGACTGGGGATGCCGTGCACATGAGAAAGGCCTTCCGGTAGGACCAGCTCCACAAAACATTAAACAGCAAGAAGCAAGCACCTTGCACTGAGGTGAAACTTGACGTCTTGAATTTATTTTTCCCTATAAAATGCATTTGCCATTTTCTCTCCAAGACAAATGAGGGGCTTGTGGTTACTTTAAAACCCCGTTTTGCTTCTTTTGGTGACTTCTGAGGTCCCTGAGATGCCGAACTCATTCTCTCTGAAATATGTTCTCTTTGGTAGAGCGGAACGAATGGGTCGGTTAAAGATGCCTTTTTTGGGTAAAATATTCATCAAGTGTTGCCTCCCAATCTCCCAACATCTAGTTATGAACACTTGCCATCAAAAGTCTTATGGTGAAAAAAAAAGTTCCCAGGAGATGGCGAAAAAACCGACTTACATGGTGACGTTTATATTCCCGGTCCAGTGTTTCAGCATTCCACAAAGCTTCATGTTTGTCTAGAGCAGTGGTTCTCAACCTTCCTAATGCCGCGACCCTTTAATACAGCTCCTCATGTTGTGGTGACCCCCAACCATAAAATTATTTTCATTGCTACTTCATAACTGTAATTTTGCTACTGTTTTGAATCGTCATGTAAATATCTGATATGATATGCAGGATGTATTTTCATTGTTACAAATTGAACATAATTAAAGCATAGTGATTAATCACAAAAACAATATATAATTATATATGTGTTTTCCGATGGTCTTAGGCGACCCCTGTGAAAGGGTCGTTCGACCCCCAAAGGGTCGCGACCCACAGGTTGAGAACCCCTGGTCTAGAGAATAATATCTGGAGTTTTCTTCCTTCTCGATGACTAGTTATGCCAGGAACATACAATGTTGGAGAACTGTTGAGTCTTGGATTAGAATCCACTGGAGAAACTAGTTTGGGATGCAGCTTAGAAGATAGTTGGTCGAGTTCCAAAGGCTCTCCGTCCGATGCCAGTGCTGACAAACGGAGAAAGGGCCGGCTCTTCGGAAGATGTGGTCTGTAAAGCTGGTTGAGCCAATGTCTTCAAATAAGAGCTCCGGTGGGCACCTCACTACTAATAGACAAGAGTTATACCCTCGAATCCCGTGGTCTCTCTGCTGGGAAGTAATGAAAACCCTTTGGTTTTTCTGTCCAAGTAATAACAAGTCTTGTTCAGAGAAACTAGTTTTACTTAGAGCTTTGAGATGGTTGGGAATTTTTTCCTCGGTTGAGAAAAATGAAGTCAGCATTGAGAGATGCTTACTTGTTTCTTGACTATAGAAGGAGAGCCCTGCTTATCTTCTCAGATTCCTCTGGGGAACTGGGATTCACTGGAGACTAGATAAGGAGTAGTCACCACTTCACCAATGTCTAGCTCGCTTTTAAATTACTTATTTCACGTATTAAGCAAACGTTGATATATTATGTCTACTTTGTGCTAAGCATCGTTCTGTGTATTTTACATACTATATTACCTCCATTCATCTTCATGGCACTCAATAAGATTTTCCTGATAATTTCTTCTTTTCTCCCAAAGTTAAGATCACAATGAACTATTGGTATGGATAGGACTCATATTTCTACTTAAGTCTTTTTCTCCTTAAGGATTGTTCCAAGCAGCTAGAAATGAAGAAAAAATAGTGAGTTAAACTTTAAAATATGATTTGGGGATCAACATCAGTAGAGAAATTACCAAAAAAAAAGTGTTTCAAAAAGTAAATATTTAACTCTGGTAGAGCTTGTAGCTTGGGAAATTGGTATATAAACAGGCTAACCTCCAGCCATATAAGCTAACCAGCATGTATTTATTGTATTAAAAAATTAGAAACTTTTGTCACTAATGTACCATGAAATGCAATTCCCTAGATCATATACTAGAGTTAACAGAGTGTAGTTAATGGCAGTTATCACAGTGCTTATTAAGCATGTAGAGAAAATATCACCACGGAATAGAATGCTATCCTACATTACAGAAGACCGAGGTCTTAGTTTGGTCTTTCATTTCTCATGTGTCTTGAGTTGTGTCATTTATGACACCTCCCTTAATGAAACTTGAGGATTGGCCAGATGAATTTCTGAAGTCCCTCCACTGTAACTCAAGATGGTATCCCTCATTTCATGTATCAGCTTGCCCTCATCTAGCCCAGTAGTCTTCAAACTGTGATTCCCAAAGATACATCGTTTCAGAAATGCCTCATATCATGTGGCCCTCCTGGAGATACACAATGTACAAAAGACTCAGAAAAGTCCCTTACCCAGCCTTTGTGTCCTGAGAACGTAGCTAGAACCACTATTTTATCTAGTGAACTCTGGACAGTTTGGTCCAATGTATGAGGACAAGTGTGTTGCAGAGAGGAAACATGACCTTGGGAGGAAAAATGACCTTGACTCTTCCAACCTACCATACAACAAATGAACTTGAAATGGATCAGAGACCTCAATGTAAAAACTTAAACAGTGAAATGTCTAAAGGTAACCATAGAAGAAAAAATCTTCTCAACCTTGGGTAGGCAAAGCTAAGAGACAAAGAACACCAACCATAAAAGACGACAGCGATAAACTGAACTTGATCCAACGTAGAACTTCTGCTCCTCCAAAGACACCACGAAGAAAGTGAGAAGATGAGCCCTGTTTTGAGTGGGAGTTTCCAGAGCTGCGTTTACTGAGACCACAGGCTCAGAAAGCTTCCCCGTTCCACGGGGAAAGACTCTACCACACGCCAATGCCCTCGTTTGCTTTTCCCTGGCTTGGTTCCATTCCCATTTTACTGAAGATTGGCCAAGGGCTCTCTGCAAAGGGACAGTGGGTTTGGCAGCAGTAACCTGATTCCTGCCCAGTCCCCAGACTGGACCGGACACAGCCAGGTCAGGAAGCCAAGCGGGGCCGACCCCTGCGCTCACTTGGCTTGTCTCAGAAATCAGGGAAATGGAGCCCTTGGTCTAAGTGTGGGTCTGTGGGTAAGTGTGTGTTCACGTCCGTGTTTCTTATTTTATAAAAGCAGAATATGCTCATTCCCTAACAACCAGTAAAAGCAAATTCATTATCCAGAGCTCATTGTTTGCGAGTGACAGAAAGTCAGTTCAAAAACAACTGGATTCAGGGCTCAGAGGACACGTGCAGGTTCCCTCGCTCTCCACTGTCAGTTCTCCATCCCTCACTCAGGGGGCCAGCCTCCTTTTCACCTACTACCTGCTGCTGCTGCTTCCTCCAGGCGGCCGGGCCAGAAGGACAGCCACCCAAGGCTCACCTCTTTCCACTTAGCAGCTCGAGAGTGACAAGGCAAAACCCTTTCTCAAAATTTGCAAACAGGCCTAGAGAGATGAATGATTGATCCTGCCTGAGCCGAGTGCCTTGGTTCTTCCCTGCTGTCAGAGGAAGGAAAAACCCCAATCACAAACCAGGGTGACCTCCTTCCCGAGAATTGAACAGAATTTTCGTGCCTTCGGCCTCTCCCTCCGAGAGAGTGCGGCATCGCACTGTCACCGCCTCCACTAGTCTTCACAGACCTTCACACGGACCCCCACTCGTTCCTTCAACAAGCAGCCTGCCTCGTGTCCTGCCCGGCACTGGGTGCCGACGACACAAGATGAGACACTGCCCCTGGCTGGGCTGCTGACCACGGGGACCCTTCTCCAGCTGATGGGACGTCTGCCGTCATGGGGCCACCAGGAGCAGTGGTGTGGGGCTGAGCCCTAGAGAAAAAACACTTGCACACATTCCTTCCAGAATTTCAAAATACGCTCACTTTTCTTTTGGCTCACAATTATAGGGGTGCTCCTAGAGTTCCCGGAGCCCAGGTTAACTGGCCTCTCTCCCTCCACACAGTTGTATGAACTTGGATGTTTCACTGTTTCCTTCAGCCTATAAAGCAGCGGTTCTCAACCTGTGGGTCGCGACCCCTTTGGGGGTCGAACAACCCTTTCACAGGGGTTGCCTAAGGCCATCCTGCATATCAGATATTTACATTACGATTCATAACAGTAGCAACATTACATTTATGAAGTAGCAACGAAAATAATTTTATGGTTGGGTCACAACATGAGGAACTGTATTTAAAGGGCCAGAAGGTTGAGAACCACTGCAAAGTATTCCTCCTCTGGTTCCCCAAGTTAAACTCAAGATCATCTGAAACACTAGCGACAGCCGAAGTCGCCTATTAACCAATAGAAAGATGTGGGGGATGGTCACCAAACAGAACAGCAGTGGGGCCACCCAGTCCTTCCCAGTTACTTCTATTGTGTGTTCAGAAAGCTGTCTTTTCTTCAATCGATAAAGAGCCACAGTCACTAAGATATCCGAGAGTGGACTGGAGATGCAGGGGAGCTGCAGGGCGGTCCTCCCCGCACGCTGGGCGGTGACGTGTGTCGGGTGGAGGACTTTGTAGGGATAACAACGAGGACGGAATCTTAGTGCCAACCGCTCCGTGCGTGTAACCCAACCTTCCCCCGTCTTTTAAATGAAGCATGAAAACTTTAAAGCTAGTCTGGAGCCAACATTTCCTGCATTTTCCAAAAGAGAGATGAGCCCCAACCCAGGCTCACAGAAGATACAAACGCACAGATATAAATATAGTTTATGTAGCAGAAAGACAAAGGGTCCTTATTTTACTTTGGCAAAAGGAATACTCATTGCAGAATTCCTTCAGATAGCATTAAAGAATGCTATTGATTTTGTACTAAAAGTTAAATGGAAAACAACAAAAATTCAACTTACTCGCCGTGTCCGAGGAATGCATCCATGTGTAACACTTGACAGTGGTGTGTGTACAATATGTGTGTGTGTGTGTGTGTGTGTGTGTGTGTGTTTCTAGGAACAGGCTGCTCAGAGGGCCACCTGAGCCCCGGTTTCCTTTCCAACGCGGTGATGAGTCCATACATTTGCTGATCAGCATCGGGTCTTGGATCCAAATGAACATTTGGTTGGTGGCAGTTGTAGGGGAGAACGGAGCACAGCAGATTGGAAATGCACGAACCTTCTGGAAACGCTGTTTCCTGAGCTCGTGTCAAATTTGCCTGAGTTGGTGGCGGCAGCTGCAAAATCGAGGCTCCCGGGTGCAGATGGTGCCCCGGTCACGTGGCCAAGGGTTGGCTGGATCCCTCACATGGCAGAGCCCTCAGCCAGCGGAGGTAGGCCCTCTGTAGGGCACCTGCACCCACTCCAGCCACCACACCTGCCAGGCAGGGCTGCAGCGCGAGCCAGGCGTGGTAGCAGAGAAGGGGCGCTTGCTGTGCCCCCACATGTGCCACAGCCAGCAGCACCTGGACCACTTTGAAAACTTCCAGTTACTACCCCAAATAGACAGCTGCCTCCAGCGACGCAAATCCTTCCCCATCCTGTTTCTTCTTCACATTCTCTCTCTTAATCTCCAGCCTCAGTGCTAAGCTGAAACAAATTAGAAAAGTGGTAGAGCCCTAGCCGGTTTGGCTCAGTGGATAGAGCATCAGCCTGCGGACTGAAGGGTCCCAGGTTTGATTCCGGTCAAGGGCACATGCCTGGGTTGTGGGCTTGATCCCCAGTGTGGGGTGTGCAGGAGGCAGCCGGTCAATGATTCTCTCTCATCATTGATGTTTCTAGCTCTCTTTCCCTCTTAATTCCTCTCTGAAATCAATGAAAATATGTTTTTTAAAAAAAGTGGTAGAAACCAAAAAGATTTCTGCTCATGCAGAGAGGAGGGGCGGAGCTAAGAGGCGGGACCATCCCTCCCCTGCCTCCCTGATGTACAGTCACTCGCCACAGAGCTGAGCTGTGGGCCTCTCCCTGCTCCCCACACTTTGCCCTGAAGGGTTCTCTCTTAGCTCACAAAAAGCAGCGTTCCCCATTTCTCGTATTTTTATGCCTTTGACTTTATTAGACTTGGAGCATTCAATTATGTATGAAAAAATCATTTCATGTCTAATAAAGCAGGGTTGGCAGACAAACTTTTTTTTTTTTGCTAGAGAACCTGTGAGCACCATCGTTAAAACTTTAACAAGCTATCCTGCGTCGTATCGATTCGGGGGAGTGTTTCACGGCACACCGAGGGAATCGGGTTCAGGGCCAACTGATTTCCCTTCGTCTGAACTTCTCTGAGCATCTCTAGTCCTGTCGTGGGAAAGAGCTGGCAATATAGATCTCTACAGCGCAGCACAATGGGTTCACGGGGGTCCCTCTAAACATCCACGTTAATAAGAACTTGGGGGGATATTTATTTCAGGAAATCGGTGAGTAGTAGACAATAAGTGAGAGCTTTTTTATTAATAGTGTAGCTCAGTACCCATTTCGATCTGGTTGAATGTGGCCATCAGCTGCCTTGTTCTCATTTCTTTTCCTGAACGCCTCAGGGTTCAGCCCACTCCAGCGGCAGGAAGGAATGACCCAGCCCTTCCTTTGTCCGAGAAAAAGAACCATTTTGGAGGCCATGGATTTGAGCTGTTTTCTGGGCCACCACAGTCTATTGTGCAAGGAAAGGGGAACAGAGCTCTCTGTGAGGTTCGGGTGAAGGACCAGGGAGGGAGGGAGGTGAGGAAGGGCCAGCAGGGGATGAGTTACTGTTGAGGCCCTTGTACGGGACTGCATTCCTGCATCTGACCCCCAGAAGGTTTCCTCAGAAAATCACTCCTGTTCTTGCCCGGGGAGCCGAGTGGGCAGAGGAAGAGCTCTGTGAGCGCCAGCATCCTCCTTGGTTCAGAGATGGGCCAGGCCTCCCACATGAGGGGGCTCCCTCTGGCTGCACCCTGTGGGTTCAGCCTGCAGTAAGCACTTCCACTCGGCCTGCCCCTCAGCAATCACCTGTCCTGCAGGAGGAACACGCAGCCAGATCCTCCCACGCACCCACCTCCTCTAGGTGCCCAGAGCCCACCCTGGACACCCAGTGAGCAACATAGGAGGGGGAGGGGCCTGGGAAGGGAGGGTCGGCAGCGGGCATGGGACATCCTGGCCTTCCGTGCCCTTCCTAATTCCCTCAAGGCATTTGGGGGACTTTAAGAACCATGGACACCTGAGTGTGAAGGAATAATCAGTTTAATGTTAGGAAATGCTTTTGCTACTCCCAGAACAAAGAGAAGCTTGTGCCTTGATCATTAGGGATTAATGTTTTAAATTATCAGGACAGAACCAGGATGACTCTCCTGTATTTATAAAACCTCTGGGCCCCCTTCTAAGCACACAGCAGTCAGAAGGAAACCTGTCTGTCTCATGTCTCTCTCCACCAGCCCGGCCGGTCTGCAGCGCCCCTAGCGGCCTCCGGGTCATCGCGCCTCTGCAGCGCCGGTGCCTGCTCGTCCGTGTCCACCAGAGGGCGCCAGTGCTACTCAGGAGGCCGCCGCCGTCTACACGGATGCGGAGTTGCAATGAGGATACAGAAGACCAGGACCCTAGCCACCTGGCTTCTGGATCACACGTACGTTACCCGAACGTGCAGCCCAGGAGGCTATTTTACACCCCCTTGTGGCAGCCCCTCTCCGAAAATAATAGTAATAATAATAGTAATAATAATAATAGTCATGTATTTGTAATCGCCCTTGACGGAGGGTTTTCTGCCCCAGGACAATCTTGTCTCGGCTGCTCCTGATAATCATTACCTCTGGGGAGTCTAACTATTATCTCTCCCTCAAGTATTTGCAAATTTTTAATTAATAATATCTTTTATTTGCATACTCATCTGGCTTTTAAACTTCTCATTTGGACCTCACAAAAAGTGTTCATTTCCCTTAAAGATGAACCAACAGACGGGAGAGGCTATTCTGACTGTTGGAGAGAAAGGCTCGGCGAGGAAGCAGCACCTGGACTCGGGCACCATCGCCATCCCTGGCTCTTCCCTCCCCGAGTCTCTGCTGACCTGTCTGCAGCCAGCACGGCCTTCCTCGGCCTCTGTTGACGGTACACGTGGACCAGAGTGACGCAGCCAGGGGAGGGGCAGGGGTAAAAGCAGGCCGTGCTGGCATCTGGAGGGCCTGACCTGTCACCACTGCCCCTGGCAGTGGGGCCACACTACCTGCTGCCGCTCCGCCTGGGATCTCTGAGGACACCCGCAGCCCTAAGGTTTCTGGATGGTGATTGTCTGAAAAGCAAGTGCTTCTCGCCAAAGCCAGCTCTCAGCTCTGCCCCCGCCCTGTCCCCCGTCACGGCCAACAAGCTCCGGGTGTGGTCCGGCCATTAACTATGAGAACCGGATACTGAGTGGTCAGGCCCTGCCTTAGGGGCCCTGTCACCCCCCTCTCTGCCAGTTGCATGGTATCACCTGGACCTTCGTCTCACAGGTTGGGAGGACTCAGTCCTCAATGACGGGGAGCAGCTCCCAGCCTCCTGTTTATTTCTCCAGCTGCCACACCTCTGACAGCCAATAATGGATCTACTGATTGTAAGGGCGGAGTGGTTTTACTAAAGGAAGAAGACACGGGCAATCGCCTTGCAAGTAAAGGCACACACTTATCCCAAGAACCGCCACTGCATCTCCAAGACGGAGAGTGCTCCTCCACTTTTCTGGCAAGTCCACGCGCTCCGATGCCGTTCCCCACCTCCGGGGCTCCCCTCACAGCCCCAGCGCTGTCACAGCTGCTTCGGTTCTCTTCCTCCTCAAGAGCGGGTTCCCCCGGCGCCTGTCCCCGACAGGTGTCTCCCGAAACCTCGGGAGGAAGGGACTTTCAGGCAGCGCCTGGAGCCTCAGGGCCTGGGGCTGGGCCAGGGGGGAGGACGGGCCGGTCCCCAGGCCAACAGGCCCTGGGCCAGGTGCCTGGGGGCCATGGCCCCCCTCCCCGAGGGGGTGGCCCACCTCGGGGGCACAGTGTGTCCCTGGCAGGCTGAACCAGGACAGGCTGCACAGACCGGGAGCCTGGCCAGACGGTGCTCTGCGTGGCTGCCATCGCTCTCAGCCCTGCTGCCCAGCTCCCCTGCAGCCACCAGCGTCCAGCCTCACCCCGGCCTTGGGGAGGGGTCTTCCTCTCAGGCCTGGCCCTCCTGAGGACTGCCCTCCGGCAGGGGCTGTGGCACCCCTGCCAGCGTCCTGTCTGTGTGCCTGCTCCAGGCGCGTAAACCCCACGCAGCACAAGGAAACGGGGCTCCGGCTCGAGCTGAGGAGCGTCCCCATTGACAGGCACCGAGGAAGCTGAGGGGACCCTCGGAGACGGCACACTCCAGCCCGGCTCAGGTCCGACGCATCAGACAGCCTCTCCCACTGCCCCTGCTTTTCTCCGCCTCTTCATGTGCAGGGCCCGTCTCAGAGTCCAGGATAAACTGCCGGAACCAGGGCTTGGACAAGACAGAAGTTTCTGAGGAAACAGTGCAAACACACAGGCGGTCCAGGTGGGTGATCTGCCCTCCTTAGCACTGGTTCACAAAGCAGGCCTTGCCCCAGGGCTGGGAGCACTGACCTGTCCTGAGGCCTGGCTGCCTCGGGCTCTTCCCAGCTCCTCCCAACAGCCTGTTGGCATCTTCCTCCCATGGCCCCAGATGTGGGCCAGGTGGGGGCACAGGGCCCGAGGTCACGCTGGCCCAGCTTCTCGCAGCGCCCCTCTAGCTCTCTGGGCTCAGTGTCTGGCCTCCCTGGGGCAGCCTCCCTGTGTCCAGAGAAGGCGACAGAGAACAGGGCGCAGTCCCAGCAGCTGCAAGCACAAGCCCTCCTGTCCCATCCCCGTCCCCCAGCCAGCACCCAGCCCAGCAGCCGGGGAGGACCCTCAGGCACTGGTTCCCACGCCCGCCCAGGCAGGTGCCTCCTCCCTGAGGTGGTGGACACTGTCCTGACTCATGTCGGGCCCAGAGGACGTGGGAGTAGTGGGCACCACGGGCCCCTCCCCACCCCAACACACAGTTCATTATAAACGGACCCTCTTCCCCAGCACTCACTCTTAAATCAGCGGAGGAGTGCCCCAGAGAAGCCAGTTCACTCAAAGGTAATAAACAGTGACTTCAGACGCTGAGCGCAGGTGTTGCCGTGGTTACACACACAGACTGGCAGCCAGGCTAACCTTTAAATCTAAGGTCTGCCCCTTCCTAGCGCCAGGGTGTGAGCAAATTATGTAACCCCTCTGAGCCTCAGTTCCTTCATTTAAAAATAGGACTAATAACGGGGAACCTACTTCAGAGTCTTCACAAAGAACTGCTACGTAGAAAGTGCTTAAAACAGTGCCCGCCACAAAGCACTCAACTAATGCTGCTACTGTCGCCCTCGTAGAAGCCTTGGGATCTTACTGAAGGAGAATGACAAGCGACCCTGTGGAAATACACGCTCATGGCGCCTCCCACACACGGAGCAACGTGAGTGACCAACCTTGGCACGTCTTGTTCCCTGCTGTCCATGCAGACGAGCCACCTGCTCTCTCCTCTTCCCTCTCTGCGCCCCCCTCCGAGTTCACAGTGAGATATTGTTCCCTCATTTTCTCCACCTTGAGACGTCACTAGCTCAGTTTAACCTATTATCCGACCACAACCTTCTATTCTCCCGTCTGTCTGTTCAACTATCCAGCCGTCAACGTCATCAAAATACCCCGTCCATCCAAGTAATATTCCCTTACCCACCACCTCTTCCTCTCACGTACCTGAGCTACGGTTCACCGTGGCCTATGGTTCATCACACCATGGCGTTCAGCCAACATTCTAAACGCTTCTGGCTTCGTTTTATGCACAGCCTAGCACAACCCCAGCCCTGATCTTCCTGCCATCTCGCTGCCTGCCCTCAGCCAGCTGAGCAATGTTACAGAAAATAAAGAGCAACAACCAACATCCTTTAACGCCCAACTATACTAGTATATCAGGCACTTTTCCAAGTGCTTCACACTTAATAACTTAAGGTACTTCCTCCAACGATTCTGAGAAAAAGATGATTCCTCTCACTGCCGGTGAGGCCCGGCACCAAGCAACATGTACAAAGTCACAGTCAGTGCGGTTTCTTGGGCAACCCCCTGGCCTCAATTAGTGATCTATTTTACTTCCTAAATCTCTCAAAAATCGGACTATTTTCTCCATTGCCAGGTAGCCAGTTTAGGGCTCACCTGATTCCTCAGGAGCCTACAACTGCCTCTCCACTTCCAATCTTCTCGACAGCCCCTCTTCACAGTTAAAATGACCTTTCGAAAAGGCAATTCTGATGATGTCAACTCCCCAAGCCCCATTGTGCTTAATGTTCCTCAGGGCTCCTTGCTGCCCCCAGTGTAAGCCCCAACCCCTTCCACATGGTTTTCAAGAAACTCTGCTTGAAAAGTACCTCCTCAGCTCTACAGCTTCTGGTTTTCCTGCTTCAACTTCACCTCCATTCCAGGCAACTGGAATACAAGCACATCCTCTCTCATTGTCAGGCTTCTCTTTTCACTCTCTGCCTGGACCAGTTTTATCTTTTATTAGTGGAAGAGATCACCTCCCTGACTAACAAAGTGTGGGGTCCTACGTGTTCCTACTATACGCTGAGCTACTTTCTGTCACAGCATGCACCAGTCTCACCAGGAGTCTAACACACCTGTGAGGGCAGGGACTGTATTTTACCTTGTTCACTACTGTATCTCCAGTGCCTACACGCAGTATAAATATTTTTAATGAATTTAAATAATTCTCAACTCAGTGAGGAAGAAAAAAAGAAATTCATTTGAAAACGTTTTCAATTTTCTAATTTAATAGAAATAACCAAAACAATGTGGCTTTCAAACAAGGCTTTAAACTAATCTAATACAACTTCTACAACACATTCCAGAGCATTATAACAAGAAATATTTACAGGCAGCTAATGTATTAAATAACCATGAAAAGAAAATCTTGCTTTTATTACACACCAGCAAAAAACACAGGAACGGAACAACTAGAAACTGCAACCTTGTTTTAAAAAATTAAATATGATTATTTAGAGAATACAATACCACAGAAACAGCACTTTTTCTTTAAGAATCATATTGAAGGGTAGTTAACTATGTGCAAAAATAATAGTAGTTATGGTAGTCGAGGGGAGGACACCAGTTGAAATCCTGGAAGCCAGGAACCAGGAAGGCTGTGAATTTAACCCTTTCGTGTGTCAGTATTTCTACATAGAAAATTAACAGGCTTTCAGATTGCACAAATCTTTTTTCATAGGTTTATATACATCTTTCACTGTGATTTAAAACATAGTAAATGCCTACATTTTTCAGACCAGGAGCAGACATGCATTTCGTTAAGATTGAAATTTAGGCCACACTTGAAAGGGAATATTGCAGTGGCACTTAGAAAATTATTTCTGTGCCTTCCCACATACAAATTTGGTGAATTTAAAAGAACAGCACTTTTCATTTTAAAGATCACTTGCTAGAAAAGGGCTCAACTTAATTTGTACATTTTGTAGTTTGATTTTAACAAATATATCCAATGGATTTGTTTTTGAGGATAATTTTGTTTCTCCGATACAATAAAAAATATATATAAAAGACCACAAAGGCAAACACAAGGAACTAAGACTGAAGAAATGCTACACATGCATTTTGACCAAGTAAAAGAAACCGTTATATCCCAGAGTAACATGTTGAAATCTGAAATGTCTATGTAAACTGAGGCATATAAATTTTTTTCTTAAAAAAGTACCTTCAATTTTTTTACTCAAACACCTACTTTTAAAAAAATATGCAACTTTCCCCAATTTTTAAAATAAAATGCCACAATATATTGTCATTAGCTCCAGCATACATTTACTTTTCTTAATTTTTAAAAGATAGACTGGGTGATATGCATACAAACTTTCCTATAAAGTCACCATCCAGGGGAGGGTTGTGGCGTGCTGAGGCAGCAGACGGAAGTAAAGCAGTGTTATTGCTTTGTCAGGGAGGAGATGACTGTGAGGAGGAGAACATCTAGGTCCAACGCATGATCAAACTGTGATGCACCTTGAAAACCGTGGCTCGCCTTCAGCAGATTACTGATACAGATGGTGAGTGAAGAACCTCATTGTTTCAATTAGGAGAGATGGGGTAGATTTTATAAAGCTACTCACTGATCTAATGCTGATTATGCAAATAAGCAGTGCTAACAAGAAGTGAGATTTTCATACTTTGTTATGTGTGAGTGGAAGTAGGTAAGGGACTTAAAAGGTAAAGGGTGCCTGGCCAGTGTGGCTCAGTGGATTGAGCATCATCTCATGAGCCAAGAGGTCACCGATTCCTGCCCAGGTTGCAGGCTCAATCCCCAGTAGGGGGCATGCAAGAGGCAGTCAATAGATTATTCTCTCTCATCATTGGTATTTCTCTCTCCTTCCCTCTCCCTTCTTTCCTTTCTTTGTACAAAATCAATAAAAACTTTTTTTTTAAAGGTAAAGGGAGAGGGAGCCACAGCATCTACTCCCATTTTGGATACTGAGAGACTGTTCAGTCACATCTGGTAGGCCATAATCCAAGGGCATAGTCAGAAGACCTAAATCTTTTAACTTATTAACACTAATCACTAATAATTAATTACATGGCAGGATACCTGCTGAGGTAATTGATAAATCTACAAATTGCACACTATAAACCTTTTGCTTCTATTTAAAAACATTGTTTCTTTGGATTAATGAAAAATTTTAAAAACTGTTACAACAAAAAGTGAGAATTAACTGACTTTAAATTTTATTTAAAATTCCCTTATATAAGAAACAGAGTCAGAAAGTACCTTGTTGATTCCAAAATGGATTAATTTCAACAATGGCTCCAGTGCCTAATCACTTCTCTGCGGCCGTGATTTGATATTTCTATACAGAGCATGACCTACAATCACACACATGCTTCTCCTTATAAAGCAATTCCTTCAGTGAATCAGCTCAGCTCAGTGTTAAAATATACAAATGTAGGCCAGCGGAACGGACTAAGGAACACTTTATTCTTGGTGTTCTCATAGCAGATAGGAACTGAAATGTGGCGAAAACTTTGCAAACCTTTAAGGAAACATTAACATCTCCAAATCTAAAATACTGCCTTTCAAGGAAGAATACAAATGTGAGAGTATAAAAACAAACAGGAACTGATATACAATGTTTGTCTTTTTAAAACATAATAGGAAACCATGTAAGATTTCTGAATATCAAGTTAATACTTTTGAACAGTTATATCAGTGCACAGATCAGCTTTGAAACTGATCAGTGTGCAAAAAAAAGCTTTAAATGAAATCTAAAGTGAACAACTTCATTTAATGGTGGTTTATGGACAGCTACTAATGAATGGTACTTCCTCAGCAGTATGAATTTTCTTGTTAACAGAAATGGAGCCTATTAAATGTTGACAATAAAGTGGCTTTTTAAGAACCAAAGAACCAATCTTAAAACAAAGGGGATAAACCCCATCTAACATGGTAATATCTTTAAGAGAACACATTATCTTTTAAGGCCCCAAGTATTGAGAAATAAATATTTACTTAAAATTTTGTTTCTTCTGCCATTGGTAGAAAGTATTTATGACTTACTATCTGGTAATAGTGAAAGACAGCAAACAAAAAACATTAGACAAAATGAAGCTATACGGCTAACTCTCCAGTTTTCAAAAATGTGCCCTTAGGTATGTCTCCTGATAATGAAATCACAAATATTATAGGAAAGAGGGGAATAAGCACAGATAAAAGCATTTTTTAAACAATATTCTCCCTCTTATCAGAAAACTCTTCTTTAAAATTTGAGCAAGATGAGTTTGAAATATGTTTTTTAAGTTTACAACAAAACTGAAAGAGAAGCCAAAAGGAAGTTAGAGAATGAAACAAGTCAACAGCAATGACAAAATCAATACCATTAGAAGGCTTGAATCATATTCATGTTTACCCCCACCACTTAAGAAAAGAACAACAACCCAAAGGAGTTTGCATAATAATTTCTTTAAAGCACTTTATTTTATTCAATATGCACTAAAAAATATTTACCTCTTAGACAATTGTGTCAAATAATTTTTCTGAGTAACCTGTCTGAACTGCTTCAGCTGGATTTTTTAAAAGGCAAACGATTTGCCACAAATCTGATATCTGAAAATATCTAATGGAGAGTCTTCTATTTTGGTCACTTTGTATGCTAATGTGTCCAGACAAAAGTAGGACTAAAATTTTTAATCCAACAAAAGAGAAGCCTGTACACAGTCTAGACACACATCTTGGACATGAGCATCACAAATGAAGAGAAGAAAAATGAGACAGAGCCAAGGTGGTGTACCTGCCTCGGTGCTGAAATCAGGGTTAAAGGTGGGTTACTCCAGGAACCAGTCAAGTGGGGATTGGCTCATTTTCAGGATTTACTTACAAGTCTCTTCTCTGTCCTTCAGGCCCCAGTCCATGCAATGTCCCACTTGGTGGACAGATGAGTAATCTAACCCCACCGGGTTTATTTCAATATTTTGATATTTTAATAATAAGCTGCTTCTGAAGATTTTCTGAGAAGTCTGTTCTCTATTAAAATAAGATAGAACCTCAAAATATGAATGTGAACATTAGAAATAGACAGCATATATTACAAATCCATTCTTGATAGGAACATTAGTAAGAATACACATTAGCTTAAAAAACAGGCTCAGCAAATGTTGCCGATCTGCCAGAAGTTTTAGTTCACTATTTACAAATAAGACAAAGTGAAATACAGAAAATGTTACACATTTGGTAGCTGACAGATTACCGTTTGCCAATAGTGGTCTATCGGAAACTGACAGGAAGGAAGACGGGTCAGAGCCAGCTATCCCCTCCTCAATCCAATCTAAATACACAAAAACGAGGCCAATAGTCAACATTCTGCCTTTCATGGGAATAACTAGGATCCGATGATTTGGTTGAGAGATGCAATTTGTGGACGTGTTTTCTGGGAATGATTACTATAATTACATGATCTCCTACTGAAAAGTTACCATATTTATTTCAGTAGACCATTAAAGTTGATTAAATAATGATCAACGGTCATGTTCCCTAGACTCCAAGTATGAACAAAAAAATAAAACTACTGTCGACTTCTTTATATTTATATTTTAAATATAAAAACTAAGGCCCAACAGCATCAAAATGAGAAAAAATGTAAGTGTATGATTCAATGCACATCTGTATTGACATCAAAAATGTCAACTTTAACTAGAAAACAAGCCAGTGTGTATGTGTGGAGGGAGAGGCATCAGAATTGTTTAATAGCTGTACGCTGTGGTCCACAGAGACAATTTATCAAGTGACATGACCCGCAAGTATTTATTTACTTATACATCCAGCATCCTGCACCAATCAATACCACATAATCAACATCTGCCGATTCTAACAGTCAAAACTCTTCAGTAACAGAAATCTTCAAAGTATTTCACTTTTATTTTTATTTTTACTTTTAATGGTGCAGAGTTGTCTCCCCTTCTTGACAAGAATGTGGTTTCTGTCCATTGTTTCAATCTAATACTGTGTAAAAGCTATCAGTTTCTTCAAGGAGGTGCCCCCACTGTAGGCAGAATTTTCCAGCAACACTTAAAAGTGTTTTCGCTCTCTTTTTAAACAACTGGTTTAAGTTCGTGTCTTTTTACTTTATATGTATTGGTCTGTCGTCTGACTTTAGGCGTTTTCTGCGGGGTTGTATAAAGTCTTCATCAGAGTCCTCAGTTACCTCACCGTCATCCTCTTCCTGCTCAAACTCTGGCAAAGGTGCGAAGGTCCTGTCTGAGTAGATCTCTGTGAGTTTATCTTCAAAGTACAACGCAACTGCTTTCCCTGCCTGAGCTACTTCTGAATCAGCCTGCAAGCAAAAGATAGGATATTCACCTATTGGTAATGCATATTCCTTCACCAAGTGTGCATGGTCTGAAAAGCTTACCTTCAAATTAATCTCTTGTGTTTCTGCATAAACTTGAACAACTCTCATCATCTAAAAAGGATACCAGAGTCAAAAAAAAAAGGGAAATTATAAATCCTTTCTAAAATTATAAAACTGCATAGGAACTGGCGACAAGAGTCAGCCATACTAAGGGTGTCAGATTATAAGTGCTTCCTAAAGTTTTACAGAACATGGAACCACTTTCTTTACAAAGTTCTAAGACTGAAGCTACCGTGAAACCTCAATAATTGTCTCAAATTCTGAATTACTGAGGTCAACCTAAATAGAAATTGGTCAGAATATATCAATCTGTTTAAGAGAAACATATCTGTGAGATGAATAATGTAAGAAATGTTGCTTTTAAAAATCTGCCAAACTTTCAACAAACCACTTAATCAGAATGCCATCTATATGGCAATTTGTTAATCATAAATTATTTAACTATTACTAAAGCAGAAAAAAATGGGCCTTCTTCCTGGCAAATGCTAGCTATAGTTCATGAAAGCACATTTATTTAAAATAACCTAAGTGCATTAGAAAACAAGACAAAAACTTGGGACTGTATTAATTTTACTTTGATAGAAGTTTTACTGTTCTCTGTGGCATACTGCTATTGAGGTGACTAGACTTTTCACCTAGTAAGAACTTTTTAAAATTTTTTACAATCATCTAGATGCTTCCAGAAGCAGCTATGAGTAAATTTTAAATGATTCAACGTGATTTATTTTAGTAATAGTCACATGGCACCCAATTTTTACCAGTAATAAAGATGAGACTTTAGTAATAAAGTAATCCTTTTTAAAGATTTTATGAATTCTCATCCAATTCCATTTTCTCCTTCTGTAATAATGAAAAATTTCCTTAACAATAGGCAACTTGACTTTTCCCAAAGATAACCAAAATTATCTCAAGGGAGGTGTGTGTGTGTGTGTGTGTGTGTGTGTGTGTATCACATTTCTTTACAAGATATGGATAACAAATCCTTATCCTCATAAAAATTCAAAGTCAAAGTTAATGAAAGTCACATTGCTGAGATCCAAAAACTCAACATTATATACTCTGGGCTACTGTTCAAAACGAGCCACCAGAGAGTTGTTGCTGATTTTAAGGTTCTACATTTATATGGTCAATAATAAAATCAAAGGACACTGTTACAAATGTCTTTCTTCAATGTACCCAAAATTTAGGCTTTTATAATAGTTTCCCACAAAACATACTTAACTAGAGACTACTTTCTATACTTATCTTAATCCTCAACTTGTTCAGGAAGGGATATTTAATAACATTCCTGATTTATTATGTTTAAGTATATACTTCAAATCATACACAGTAAACTCTCTTTTTTGGAGCTGTAGATGACAATTTTACTCTTGACAGAATTGAAGCAGAAAAAGAAATTTTAAATCAAATTAGAAAAATCACTTGGCAGGAAAAGCAAAATCCAAACAATAAAACCAACAAACAAATAAAAACTAATAATCCCAGACTACAGTTTGGAAGCTAACATACTTCATTAAACCTTTCACAGTTCTTGAAGATCAAACGGACGTCAGCCACAAAGTCATCTGGGACTTGGTAGTGTTGGGAATGTTTTTTCTGCAGCTTCTTTTTCACGGTAGATAAATCCATTGGTTTCTTTATAATTTTATAGTAGTTTGGTATCTAAAAGAGCAAATAAATACAGCTAGATAAGGATTCTCCCAAATGCCAAACTGTTTTTAATTTGAAAATCCATAGCATATTAATTTTAGGGGGAAAATGTATTGACTAATGAGTCAGCTACTTGAAAATTTGGGGTACAGTGAATGTACTGTTTATCTTTGGCCCCAATTTTATCATGAAAATCAAATCATGTTCAGAATATGTGGCAGTATCCATGTTATGAAAGCCCTAAGTTCTATCTTTAAGAAGTAAATTTAGAAAGAAAGCAAATAGCAAGGATAACCAGTCACTAATGTTAAAGATACAGCTAGCTCATCAGAATTTTATGATTCCTGAAGAGGTTATTTTTAAATAGGAAAGGGAAACAAAATGGTTACAAAAGGCATTGTTATTATTAGAACATGATATCTTTTAGAGGACTTAACTTTTTATCACAAAGTACTGTGGGCATAGCAACAGAGGAAGAAAGATTGGAATACCGCCGCCCCCCCACCCCCGCCAACAAAAAAAATTTTTAACCACTTAGTGATCATGCTGGAAAGTTCTGGCCCCGACTCTTGGCCAAAAAGTTGTATCCTCGGGAAATAACTAAACGCAGAGAAGCTTTTTCAATAGTTCATGAAAAATAATTTGAAAGTCACTTTCTCATGAACTTAAAGACAAGACAGACTTGCTAATATCAGATGATTACTATTTGCACAAAACATATTCCTTGTGTCTAGACCAGTGGTTCTCAACCTTCCTAATGCCGCGACCCTTAATACAGTTCCTCATGTTGTGGTGACCCCCAACCATAAAATTATTTGCTTGCTACTTCATAACTGTAATTTTGCTACTGTTATAAATCGTAATGTAAATATCTGATATGCAGGATGTATTTTCATTGTTACAAATTGAACATAATTAAAGCATAGTGATTAATCACAAAAACAATATGTAATTATATATGTGTTTTCCGATGGTCTTAGGCAACCCCTGTGAAAGGGTCATTCGACCCCCAAAGGGGTCGCGACCCACAGGTTGAGAACTGCTGGTCTAGACCTTCTGTGCTGTAAAATTCATTTCTGAAGCTATTCAGTACACAAGTCTACTATTCAATATTGTATAGCACATCTGGTATTCAGTAACATCTTAATTCAACAAATGCTGGCTAACAAATAAAAGATGTATAGCACAGTCTCAGACCATTTATGACGCACTGAGCACCTCTTACATTCCTTTTGCTATGGGACTTCGGAGGCAATATTTATTCCTTACTAAAGTCCCCTTTAAGTTAAACAAAGAATACTGACTTGCAAAATTTTCCCAATCTTTTCTTAATCTTGACTTTTCATAAAAGAGGGCTTATAAAGGCAGAGCCAGTATAAAAGATTAAATTTTACACATTTATTCAAATACATAGATTGTTTTCTCCCCAACCTACAGAACCTAGAATCGTAGAACTAGAATCTTAGAAATAATTTAGTCCAATACTCCCACTGCACAGTTTAAAGAGTAAAGGCAAAAAAAAAATGGAGAGTCGACCAAGATGGCGGCGTAGGTAAACACCGGAGACCGCTGCCGCAAACAACCATTTCAAAAATACAACTAAAAGACTGAACGGACATCACCCAGAACCACAGGAAGGCTGGCTGAAGAGAGACTCTACAACTAGAAGGAAAGAGAACAGCAAATCGAGGCTCAGAGGCGGCGCAGTGTGGAAAATACAAAGGTACCGAGGTGCGCGCGAAAGCGGGCTGGTGGCTGAGGGCGCGGTTGTCGTTTTCTGTCGGGACTGAGTCTCAGACTCTGGGCTCCAGATCCGGGCGAGTCTCTAGGGACCCAGACTCAAACGGGAGAAGCGGGATTACCCGGCATCAGTTGGAACCTGAGGGCAGCTTTCTCTCCGAGGTTTGCAGCGGCTGCCGGGGTTCTGAGAAGCAGAGCCTCTGGGAACGGGACTGAGCGTGGCCATAACTGCTCCCTCCGCCCGCCCTGTTGATCCCGCCCCGCCCAAAGCCTGCGCACAGCCATTTGCTGATCGCCTCAGGCAAAGGCTGGATTAGCGCCTCCCCAGAAGACAGAGTTTTCCGCACAGCTGATTACTATAGCCAGCCAGCCTGAGGGTCAAATCCCCCTAGTGTTAACTACAACAATTAAGGCTTGGCTAGAACAAGACTGCGCACAGAGACCACAAGGGGGTGCACCAAGAAAGCATAAAAGATGCGGAGACAAAAAAACATGACAGAAATGGAGGATATGGAGCTAAGAATCGCAATTTTGAGGGCTTGCCATAAATTTGTGCAGAACCTCACGAAAACTAATGAGACCCTCGATGCTACGATAAAGAAATTAGAAAGTAAGCATACACGGACTGAAATAAAGAATATTATACCCAATAGCAGACCAGAGGAGTACAATAATCAAACCAAAGATTCGACAAAAAACACCCAATTGGAAAAGCAAAATGAAAAAAGAATCCGAAAGTGTGAAGATAGTGTAAGGAGCCTCTGGGACAGCTTTAAGCGGTCTAATATCAGAGTCATTGGAGTGCCAGAAGATGAGAGACAGCAAGATATTGAAAACCTATTTCAAGAAATAATGGCAGAAAACTTCCCCCACCTGGTGAAAGAAATGGACTTACAGGTCCAAGAAGCGCAGAGAACCCCAAACAAAAGGAATCCAAAGAGGACCACACCAAGACACATCATCATTAAAATGCCAAGAGCAAAAGACAAAGAGAAAATCTTAAAAGCAGCAAGAGAAAGAGGCTCAATTACCTACAAGGGAATACCCATACGACTGTCAGCTGATTTCTCAACAGAAACTTTGCAGGCCAGAAGGGAATGGCAAGAAATTTTCAAAGTGCTGAATACCAAGAACCTACAACCAAGATTACTTTATCCAGCAAAGCTATCATTCAGAATTGAAGGTCAGATAAAGAGCTTCACAGATAAGGAAAAGCTAAAGGAGTTCATCACCGCCAAACCAGTATTATATGAAATGCTGAAAGGTATCCTTTAAGAAGAGGAAGAAGAAGAAAAAGGTAAAGATACAAATTATGAACAACAAACATGCATCTATCAACAAATGAATCTAAGAATCAAGTGAATAAATAACCTGATGTACAGAATGAACTGGTGATTATAATAGAATCAGGGACATAGAAAGGGAATGGACTGACTATTCTTGGGGGAAAAAGGGGTGTGGGAGATGCGGGAAGTGACTGGACAAAAATCATGCACCTATGGATGAACACAGTGGGTGGGGAGTGAGGGTGGAGGGTGGGGTGGGAGCTGGAAGGAGGGGAGTTATGGGGGGAAAAAAGAGGAACAAATGTAATAATCTGAACAATAAAGATTTAATTAAAAAAAAAAAAATAAATAAATAAAAAAAATAAAAAAAAATAAAAAAAATAAAAAAAAATAAAGAGTAAAGGCAAGAATATATGTAATTTTCCCAGTTATAAGAATGGCTAATGGCAGAACTGAGAGAAGTTGCCTTCTGAGTCCTAGGTTCAAGCTTATTTCCATTATACCTATTACCCCTTACCTTACAGGTAATAGAGGACATGGAAATTAAATTCACTACGTTTCCATCAGAGCAACAAAATCTTTAAAAACAAACTCCAATTTTAACTAGTGGACCTCATATCCACTTGGCCCTACTAAAATTTCTGATTAATAAGAAATATTTAAAATGCTACTAGGTATGATGCTAAAACATTTACACAGGTTACCATAGACTATATATCCCTTGAAAGAACCCAATGAGGGAAGAAATAGCATTAGAAAAGAAAACTTGAGCCTTGGAGAGGTTGAGGAGAGTCTTCAAGAAGCTGGAGTTTTAACAGAGGAGTCTTCACCAGGGTGGTACTAAGGAAAACAACTCACCGAAGCAGGAACTGGCTCCTGGAATTCAATACTTAACTCATGACAATAGAGGTAAAGCAGAAGACGTTCACATTTCTGGCCAAAAAAAAAGATAAGAAAACCCTTAAGTTTTTTTTGCCTAATAAGATCTTTTTGAGAATAAGGAGTTTATCATTATAAAGTACTAGAGGTCCAGTGCACAAGATTCGTGCACTCGGGGAGGTCCCTCAGCCCGGCCTGCGCTCTCTCGCCATCGGGAGCCCTGGCAGGGAGCGGGCCTAAACCATAATCCTTAGTGAGAGGCTCCGCCACCACTGAGCTCACCAGCTGTGAGCCAGGCTTCTGGGCTTCTGGCTGAGCAGCACTCCTCCTGTGGAAGTGCACTGACCACCAGGGGGCAGCTCCTGTATTGAGCGTCTGCCCCCTGGTGGTCAGTGTGCATCATGTCATAGTGACTGGTCATTCAGCCGTTCAATCGATTTGCACATTACCCGTTTATTATATAGTATTATTACTACTAGCTCTCCAACTAAACATACACCCAAAGAAAACCGCTTCGTTTCCCGTTTAGTTTTGAAACTATCTTCTGTTCTACTTTAAATGCACTTATCAAAGACAGAGAGTGCTTTTGTTCTTATCTGATAACAAAGGTAATTTATCTACTATTAATGCAACTATTTATACACATGGAAGGAGTCAGAAAAGCAACATATAGCATTTTGTACAATAATTTATAGATTACCTAGTAATCTATAAATTATTGCTGTTGCTACTCCTATTGTAATCCCCTGTGGCAGGCCAGACATGTTTTTAATTCCTTTCTTGAAATTATTCTACTCAGGTTCAAAATTAAATAAAAACTATCTGTATCTTCTCTACCCAAATCTAGAATATTTTTTAAAAATCAGAAATAAATTGAAATGCATTTTACCTTTAGTTTTCATTTGCTTAAATTTCTTTTAAGTTTGTACATTCTAAACACATACCTTCTCTTCATAGATAGTGGAGGGGGGATTTTGTTAAGTATATACATCAAATTAGAGCCAAACATAATTAACCACAGAACTATGTGAAAGGTATTTTTCTATGAAGATCAGACTATGGACTACATGAGCAGAAATCCGACTGAAGTGAGTAAGAAGATTTTGATTCCATTTTTAATAGAATGAGAAGCTGTTCAAGGATGTTAAGCAAGGGAGTGATAGCCCTGTTTACATTTTTAAAAAGAACGTTATGAACAGTACAGAAAATGGACTGTAAGGGGGCAGGAGTAGAATCAGGGAGTCCAGTGAAGAGATTATTACAGTAGTGCAGATGACAGGCTATGATGGCTATCTCATAATTATCATTAGGGGAAGTAAGAACATAATATTATAAAGTCACTCCTGATTCTTTTATTTCTCTCAGATTTCTGGCTTGAGCAACAGAGATAATGGTAATATACTGGGGGAGAAGTACAGTTTTTATGTTGTTATTTGCTTATTTATTGCTTTTGCTTTTTGAAGAAGACAATTAAAAATGAAGATTTTGGTTGAGGCATGTTCAGTATGAGAAAACTGGATATAAGAGTCTAAAGCTGAGGGCTAGAGATGAAGATTTCAGAAGTCATCAATATATCATCAGATGGAAAGATTAAAAAATGAAAGTGTATCAGGTTACATGTATATCACACTTAAAAAATGTAGAGCCAGACAACCACAGGATCCCTAACAGTACATCAACTGGTTTCACACTTACCCTTTGGTCCACAGGGCTTAATCCCTGTGCAGTTTTCCCCTTCTTACTATGTTGCAAATTGTCGCAATCATATTCAACTTCTGGTTTCCCAATATCTCTGCAAAATGTGCATATCCAATCCCCACTAAAGAGGAAAACAGACAATTAGTC
Organism: Myotis yumanensis; assembly: GCF_028538775.1. NCBI lineage: Eukaryota > Metazoa > Chordata > Mammalia > Chiroptera > Vespertilionidae > Myotis > Myotis yumanensis. The sequence goes on from NW_027223768.1 coordinate 8,242,743, forward strand.
CATATAATGACAACAAAACCCACTCCAGGAAAGCTAATTCCTTAGAGGTTAAGACTCTAATTTGTTTGTTTCCTCTCGTTTCTATTTTTTTTTCCATAAAGTGAAATTGTATGATAAAACTTTCCCCAAATTTTCCCAGTCACTCTTCAATTGATTACCTTCTGGAAAGCAATATAAAACCAGTATCTTGGCATTCAATAGGTCTTCTCATAGTACAAAGCTGATGAGCAGTACGCACGTAAGACCAATTCTCAGACACCAGTAATCACAATGATCCCATATTAACAAACAAGAAAAGAGTACAGGACACGGAATTCCTCAGGTGTCCTGTACTGTTTTGGGATGTATTAAACATGCCAAAAATAAAACAACTATTTGTTCATAGCCAGTCAAAAGCCTAGACTCACATGCATACACACACGCATACGAACACACACACACACACACACCCTTACAATTACAAGCACGAGCACATATACACCTTAGCTTTCAAATCTGCTCAGTCTATCAAACCATAAACTCCAATGAGTCATGCGCATTCGCTCTCCTCATCCCGTACACACACACGTAAACTCTACATCTCGAGGCTATACTGTGTGCCAACAGCTTCGATTCCTCCCAAAGCTCTGCCTTTGAGAGAAGGCATTCAGTGGCAAAATTCTAATGTTCCAGCAGATGTTACTATTCAAAGACAAGAAAAATATGAAAAGCCTTAATTTCAAGACCAAAACGCCAATACTTTTCTAAAAAAGTAAAGAAAAAGAAGGCCCTTATGGCATCTCTGGCAAATGACTATGCCTCCTAAGATTTAGGTAAGAATACAATTCTTTAGAAAAATATTCTGACAGTTTTTATATCCACCAGTGTTCTAAGCCAAAAGGTTGAATTTTTCACATTCAACCAAAATCACTGTTTCTCAGAAATCTGAGAGGACATGTAAGCTTGTTATGTATAGACAGGAAAGGTGAGTTTCCCCAAGAACACCAGTTTACTTTCCTTTAAAAGAAACCCAGGGTAAGGGTTGGGGAAGAGGTAAGACAGAAAGCAGTATGACTCAACTTATGATCTCTGAAATCAACTGAAGTTGAAACTGTGTGAACATAAAATGTTCAAGAAGAAAAAGAGCTCTTCTAAAACCAACTACCACTTGTAGATGTAGACAATCCCTAAAAATCTGTGAGCAGCCCAAAGTAATCAAGTTAATTAGTTCCCTACAGAGTTATAGCTAGACTACTTTGTAACCCGCCCAGCACATCTATTCCATTGCATTAACTGGCCTCTCAGCTTGCCTTGGGTGCTCAATGACAGCTGTTTTATTACTTGAAACTAGATTTAGCCGACATGGGGTCCAAGGACAATGCTCTTTATTTGATCCCCAAATTATTTACTTTTAAATAAGTAATTCAGTAATTGTCTATTCAAAGTTAATGACTAAAAGACATTTCACCTAGATCCAAAGAAAAGCCTGAGAAGTCTGCACACAGTGCTTCAGGCAGGCAGAACCAATTAACTACTTCCAGTGGTCAAGAGAAAGCTGTTTCTAAAAAAATTCACAACACTGAAGGTGTTTTTACAAGGAGTTTTTTCTTTAAAATGTCTTCTGAGAGCTTTCAGACATTAAAAAAGTTTGGGTAAAATTTAATATAGTTGTCATAAAACTAAATAGCATTCAGATATAAAATAATAATTGAAGAACCTATTAAAATTTATGGCAATTGCCCAGCTGGTTTGGCTCAGTGAATTGAGCATCATCCCATGCACCAAGAGGTCACTGGTTCGATCCCCAGTCAGGGCACATGCCTGGGATGCAGGCTCGATCCCCAGTAGGGGGCGTCAGGAGGTAGCTGATTGATGTTTCTCTTTCCCTCTCAAATTAATAAAAACATATATATTTTTAAAAACGATGGCAATAGATTTAAAAAATTAACTTGAAAAGGAAATCTGCCCTTGCCCCTTATAATTAAGAGTTTTATCTAATTTGTTTACATTAAATATAAACTGAAGGCCAGGAAATAATCTACACTTTACCATTAATGCGGCAGCACTTACATCTTGGACAGTTTATTGTTCAACTATTAGTTTCTCTAGAAGGTAATACCAAAGGAACAACAGGCCCGTTTTACTATATATGCAATGGTTAAGAAGGCCAGCTGCCCTAACTTTCTGGTGGGTTTGTTTGTTTATAAAAGTAAACATCATCAAAAAATCAATTATTTCACTGGTACCTTGGAAAGCTAAGAAGTGTTGGAACATGACAAGTTAGATGAAAGACCTTTGGACATTTTTCACAGCACAAGAGATCCCCTCCATTTTGGCAGACAGCACACCAATCTTCGTTTGGATCATCATCTTTGCTGTTGCCATCTCCTCCCATCCTTGCCGACCTGTGCATGAGGCTTCGAATTGAAGACTTTCCATTAACAAGGCTGCTGAGCCCTGACTGTTTGCAGCTCTCATTCGTATCTGTAGGCTCAGTTTTCACATGGTTTTCCACTCCTGGTAATGCATCCAGCTCACTCTCTAGATGCAGGTTGGTTGAGAGAGGTGGTGTCAGACTACTCTCAGGGCTGCTCAACTAAAACAAAACAAGGACAACCTCTTGAAGAATCATTTAATCCAGTACTGTGAGCTGTGTGTGTGACCTTATGTTAACATGTACACAGATACACTGACCTAACTTAAAATTACTTCGGAAATCATATTAGTGACATAAAGGAATGAAATTAACCCCCAATTTATTTAGGCATGTTAATTTGTGATTTTAGGGAGCAGTCTCCGAAATATTGGTTCACTCAGATAGTAAGGAAATTAATTGAACAGCTAAGCACACTGACTGGGAAGTGAGCATAGGGTTATACTTTTACTAAAGAGAGTTGACGTTGGTGTGTTATTTTTCACTCAAGAATCTACTGCATAGCTTTTGAGGAGCATTCTTCTGCCCACTTATTCTACAAATGTAGGAAGATTATGACAATATAAAAAAGAATCTTTTAACCTGTTTTGGAGGTACTTTCCAGATTAAGTTCTGGATGAAGAGGTGATACTGCTCCAAACCCATGGCTAAATGTGCTGCTCTCTAAACCTACATACAGTGCATTCAATATATAGCTCGAGCTAAAATTTCTATGTGCCAACCACACAGAAGCCCAGGCAGGAAGAAAAAAACCAAGATAGAAATTTCTAAACAAAGAGACTTGTGCCTCCTTTCATCCTATATTATAAATTCTATAAAGTGTCCCATCTGGGAACTCTAAAATGGGTAATAATTCAGAAGCTAAAGGCAATCTTCCCCCATCACAAAACTCTTTGATTGTTAACTTCTTTCATGTCAGCAGCCTTAATTCTGAATGTACCGGTCCAGGCAAATAGCCAAGGGTCATTTGTGGCCTGAGATCATTAAAAAGTTCAGAATAAGATAGAACCTGACTTAAAATCATAGCAAAAAATATGATCAATTAAAAACGAAAAGATAATTTTAAATGAATCTTTAGTATGATTCTTTTCTGATTAGTTACAGCTAACATTTCGAGACACTGAGTTAGAAAAAGAGATAACTGGCCTAGTACCAGGCATAGGCATAGAAATGCAAGCATAAGTACATGTTCACGGAAGCACTATTCAGTCTAGCACACTCAGAGCGGGAAGAATCCCTGGCAGACCCCAGTGGGCTTTACCATGCAGGCACTCCTCCTGCCATCCTCTGTCTTCTCTTGCTTCACGGCTCCTGAAAAGCTACATATTTCATCTTCAGTCCCAGGTTCTTGCTTGACCTTCACTTGATCAGACTTGAAACTAAGACTTGTCTTCTCAGCAGTTCTTCCTGATGACCCACAGCTAATAAAAAAACAAGAAAGGCCACATATATTTGACTGTGTGGTATGTATAAAAATAATGTTCATTAATGTGAAAGCAACAGACAATTTATTAATTTTAAGATAAGATACTTCATAATGTTGTTAAGAGGCGTGTGGTATAAACTTAGCTTCCAATTCTTAAAAATGTAAATCAAACTTTCAGAAGATCTTAAAAACACATGTTATGTTCTGAGGCACTTAAAATACACCAGGTAAGAAGTCTAGTAAACAATCATTTTCCCTTCTCTCTATAAAAGTAATTTCAATTCTTCTCTACCCCCAAACATCTGAAGAAAATAACATCAACCGTCGTTCATGCAGCCTTCTCAAAGGAATTGCTAGTTTAGTTTTTATGGGCAGGGAATTGGGAAAAGAGGAAAACAAATAGTAAACAACCTAGAATGTCCTTATTTGAAATCAATGTAATGATACAAGATTAATCAGTTCTATCTAGAACACAAAGCAAAACCACTGGCAAGAGGTGTGAATAACTGGTAAGACTGTATTACTTCTAAGAATGAACACCTTTTTTTTCACTCAATTTATTCTTTTCTTCTAAAAGTACTGATTATTAAAGTACAATTAAAAAGTCAGGCAAGTGTTTGAAAGGACCAGTCTTCAAAATGCATGTGCACACATGCATATAAAAGAATCCTCTAACGTAAATCTTTCTTGCATTATATTATACTAAATTATTTAAACTAAAGAGTAAAAGTCAACATTATTGTATTTGTCTTAAAACACACTCTCTCCCACCACCCCCATTTTCTTAGTTCTGTCCACCAAAAAGGCATAAAAAACAATGAATAATTCAGTAGTAATGAGTATCCCTAGTACCTAGAAGACTGTCTCCAAGCACCATTTCTCACTAACATGACCAGATTTCTTAGAGAAATGGCTGATTCCAGTTCTGAAGCAGGTAATGTACAAGATGAACCTAGACAATCATTTTATAACAACAAACAAGGAAGCCTTCAGAGGATGCTGGGGTTATACCTCCCCAAAAAGGGGGGGGACTTTAAAAAGCTCTGACAGGCCAAAGATAAAAAACTTTAAGCATCAATAAAATAACATCTACAATGGTTTGGATCATATAAAATATATTTAAGTATATGAGTTCATAAAGCTAAAAATAATAAAACCACTGGTCACTGTTGAAGGGTGCTGGGAAGTCAACTCAATAGGTAAAGAGAGAGAACGAATCTATTCACTCGGCTTTTCCCATAACCAAATAGTTGATGCAGAAAGTGTCTCTTTACAGAATTGTTTAAAATAATAAACAAAGAAGGAATAATACAATAATTCAAATGCATCATTTTTCAACCAGTAAAAAAAAAGTTAGGCAATGATCAGTAATGATCGCTTTCACAAGACAAACAAAAAAACCCGACCAGACATTATGTGACCCTTATGGGAATGCACAGACCACTACCCTTTCCCCCAAATCAAACCTGAATCCAATCAAACCTCCTCATCTAAATACAATAGAGAAAAAACAGCAGGCAGTGTATTTAAATGACAAAATGGATGGAATGCTATAGGAAAAACAATACCCCTACCTCCTCACATACATTGATTCTGACTTCAACATATATATTGATGGCAATGTAAAGGTATTTATGGGAAATTTTAAAAGGTATTTATGGGGAAATCTGAACATTTAACTGTATCTCTAGTAATATTAAAGAATTATCCATTACATTTTTTCTAGGTGTGACAATAATTCTGTGGTTATAAAATTTTTAAATCCTTATATTTTAAGTGATATATTCTGAAACAGTCACAAGTAAATAGGATATCTGAGATTTGTTTCAAAATAATCCAGACCAAGAGGGAATAAACAGAAGAATTAAGATTGGCCATGACTTGGTGATTATTGAAGCTAGATTGTAAGTATATAAGAGTTCACTGTAATAATCATTTTTTAAAGTATATATTTGAAATATTTCTTAATAAAAAATTGTGCCTATTAATAATGTAATACTCACCTGCCTCTGCTGCCAGTACTAGATGTACTAGGGGGTCTCACAGGGGTGTGAGAATTGGATAAACCTGCAAATAAGTCAAAATGAATATTAATGCAGGTATGAATATTCAGAATTCTACCTACTAGTTACAGATTCCAAGATGATCATAATACAATTTAGCTGCCCTGGCCAGATAGCTCAGTTGGTTAGAGCATTGACTGATAAACCAAGGTTGTGGGTATGATAAGTAGGACAACAAATCAATCTCTCCCTCTGTTCCTCCCTCCCTTCCTCTATCTAAAATCAACACATAATTTTTTTTTAATTTCCTGAAAATCAGACCCGGCGTAGCCCTGAAGTCAGGTATGGCATTTGTAATCACTGGCAGACCGCAACCAGTTTCTCTCAGATGAGCACCGTCCCCAGAGCCTCACAGCAGCACGGTCCGATCTATGAAAACTGCCGAAACCGGTTTGGCTCAGTGGATAGAGCGTCGGCCTGCGGACTCAAGGGTCCCAGGTTCGATTCCGGTCAAGGGCATGTACCTGGGTTGCGGGCACATCCTCAGTGGGAGATGTGCAGGAGGCAGCTGGTCGATGTTTCTCTCTCATCGATATTTCTAACTCTCTATCTCTCTCCCTTCCTCTCTGTAAAAAATCAATAAAATATATTTTTTAAAAAAAATGAAAACTAACCAAGAGAAAGCTATTTGCCATCTTTCCCTACGTTATCTGATAAATATACTACTTATATTCCTATTATTTATTCTTTTTTTCAGAGTTCTAGAAGAATTACTTTAAACCTCAAAAATTATATGACTCAAAAAATCTATTAATGATGCATCTCATGCAAAACCCACATTTAAATTTGAACTATTCTTTCTCTAGAAATAATGAGGTAATCTGTTTTAGTAAGAAAAAAATAACATCTCATTTATACCAGAAAAATATATCCCGTAACCACTCTGCACCATAAATCTGGGGGGAGCTGCTTCAATCATTCACTCTTTTTTTTTTTTTTTTAAATATATTTTATTGATTTTTTTACAGAGAGGAAGGGAGAGAGAGATAGAGAGTTAGAAACATCGATGAGAGAAACATCGATCAGCTGCCTCCTGCACATCTCCCACTGGGGATGTGCCCGCAACCCAGGTACATGCCCTTGACCGGAATCGAACCTGGGACCTTTCAGTCCGCAGGCCGACGCTCCATCCACTGAGCCAAACCGGTTTCGGCCAATCATTCACTCTTGGTAAGGTCAATAAACACCTGGGTTTCGGAAGAGAGCTACATCTCACGGACTTGATTGGTCACTTTTTAACAGTTTCCAATAAATTTAAGTTTTTGTTTTAAAATTACCATTTGAAAATTCACTTGCCTTTCCTCAACTCTTTTTTTAAAACAATTTTTCCACTTTTCATTATTTTACCAAGTGTTTTGAAGTTGGGTTGAAACCAAAGAATTCTTCAAATGATGATCTATATCATAAAATATAAGACATGGAAAGTAAATGGAACTACAGGTCCAGCAATGAACATGAATAAAGCCGGGGAGAGGGGCACACTGGAGTTCTGAACAGTGTGCACTATGATAGAAACTCCTACTACTTCAGTTAGCTGAAGAATGCCTAAAGTATTTGAAGAAAAATAGAGCAGGCAGAAAAAACATATATTTTATGAGGTTGTTACTTTGGTGCATCAACTTGGCTAGAATATAATACCAGTTGTTTGTCCAAACACCAGTCTAAATGTTATTATGAAGGTATTTTAAGATGTGATTAACACTTAAATCAGTAAGGAGATTTACAGTAAAAAAGATCAACTTCCATAATGTGTTTGGGCCTCATCCAATGAGTTGAAAACCTTAAAAGACTGAGATCAACCTGGCTGGAGATCCCGGCTAGAACCTGGCTAGAGAACCTGGCTAGGCTGCTGATCAACTGAAAAAAAAAGGACTGAGATCACCAGAGGAAGAAAGAATTTTGCCTCTACACTCAAGGCTGCAACATCAACTCTTCTCTGGGTCTCCAGCATGGCAACCAACCTGCAGACTTCGGACTTGCCAGCCCCAACAATCACATGAGCTACTCCTTAACATCTCTCTCTCTTTCCCTTCCCACCCGCGCACAAATCTCCTATTGATTCTATTTTCTGAAGAACCCAAATGCATATACTGAGAGACAATTTTTGTTAAGGTGTTAAAGAAATGAGGCAGTACCTCAGTTGGTTTTACCTGATGATCCTGGAGATAGGGCAGAGGGACCTGGAGAGGGATTCATGGTACTTGTAGGCTGTGGGGGTAGGTGGCTGCCTGAGATGTATCTACTTAGTAGATTATCTAAACTACTTGAACCAGCATCTTCCAACTAAAGAGAAAAACAAAAAAGATAAATTTGCTTTGATTAAACAGAGATGTTATTCATTTAATTAATATCAGTTTCCTAATAAATAGATTAGCCTACATCTAAGTCGGCTTAACTATTGCTTCTTTAGGCTCCCTGAGGCTCCACACAGTATAAAGTTGATGTGAATAAAGCCATAATAATATGCAACAAACACCTGGCAGGTCAGGACAGACCCAGCGATCCACTAAGCTCTTTATGTTCTGCTATGAAAACAGGGCTGACACACTGACATGTCTGCCTTTACTCAAAACTGATGCAGGACCGTTTTCCAACATCCTTGTTCTGTCTTCCTCCCTTCATTTCAACAAACATAGCTCCCCCAAAACCATTCACCTAAATAGAAATTTAATGTCAATACCTCACTTTAAAGCTCTCAATTGTCTATACTCAACAGAAAGCCCTTAGCCTGAGATATAAGGTCCCTCATTACACACACAAAGAGGGGCAGTCGACAGGCTGTAGATTAAAGATAGAAGCCTTGGCGCCAACTTTGGCCTGATTTCCAATTGAACATCAATTTCCTATCTTTAAAATATTTATCTCTACTGAGGACTGTGATGATGAAATGAGAAAATACATATGTAAGAAATAGTAAACATATACTATTTAATTATGAAAATTACCATAAGTAAAAGTTTATAGTATTCCATATAGGGGATCATCAAATTATTCTTAAATAATTGCTACCCTTCTTGCTCATCTGTTTGTATCCACACTTGTCCCTTTTAATCTTCTCTCCTGCTAGAGGCAAGATCACTTTTTGAAAACTGAACACATATATTTATTACTTGCTGTCCTTTCCTCTCAAAAACCACACTGATTTTCATGACTATAAAACAGAAAAATATGGCATTGAAGCAGAAACTGTGAAAGAAACTATACATACAAAAACCAAGGTAGAATTGGATTGACAGAAAACTAATCAGAATAAAGCAGCTCAAAACATATCAGAGGCAAGGGAGGACTCTTCTAAAAGTAAATAGATTCAACATCCATTAATGAAAAAAAAACTATCAACAAAGTGGGTACAGAGAAAACATACCTCAACATAATAAAGGACATAAATCATAAGTCCAGAGCTACATCATACTTAACAGTGAAAAGCTGAAAGCTTTTCCTTTAAGATCAGGAAAAAGACAAGGAAGACCACTCTTGCCACTTTTACTCAACATAGTATTGGAAGTCCTAGCAAGAGCAATTAAGAAAAAGAAAGAAAAGGCATCTAATTTGGATAGGAAGAAGTAAAACTGTCACTATTTGCAGATGACATGATATTACATAGAAAACCTAAAGATTCTACCAAATATCCAAAATTGCCCTTGCATTTATTTTCTGCTTTGTTACATAGTTAATGCTACCCCATCTGCTTCCTGTATAGCTTCCCAGGTTTCCTTTTACTATACCATGGAAACTATAGGACAGGAGAGAAGTGGTTCTTCTAAAGATAATACGTTGTTTCCCTTTCTATTTTTGGTTCATATAGTTAACTATGTCTTACTGTGGCTGGGCTTTTGTGTAACACCTCTAATTCCTTTTAAACACAAGTGACAATAACAAGTATTGGCAAGAACGTGGAGAAACTGAAATCCTCACACACTGCTGCTGAGAATGTAAAATGGTGCAGCTACGTGAAAACCAGTTTGGAGAGTGGCTGCTAATGGGTACAGTTTCTTTCGGGGCAGTGGTCGGCAAACTGCGGCTCTTTGGCCCCTTGAGTGTGGCTCTTCCACAAAATACCGATTTCTGCACATGGACCACAAAGTTTCAATTGCACTGTACGTGCACGCCCGCACGTGGTATTTTGTGGAAGAGCCACACTCAAGGGGCCAAAGAGCCACGTGTGGCTCGCGAGCCACAGTTTGCCGACCACTGTTTTGGGGTAACGAAATGTTCTGAAATTAAGTGGTGATAGTAGCACACTCTTGTAAATACACTAACAACCAATGAACTGTACATTTTTAAAAGTGGGGTTTTATGGTATGTGAATTATATCTCAATTTTTAAAAGTAAATGATAACTTTAATAAGAGAAGGTATATCAGAGAAGATATGGATTCTATTCTCTGCCCACTTTAAAAAATTAAACACTGGAGGGCACACATTCCAGAGCTTCTTGTCTTGACCTCATAGCTCTTCTGGGCAAGATGACAAGGAAAGTATATGTGCCTTCTTCCCTTATGATGCCCAACTTTTCAAAGATGTGGGACATATACACTTCCACCACCTGGTCTGTGTAAGAAAGAACTAGACCAGTGGTCGGCAAACTGCGGCTCGCGAGCCACATGCGGCTCTTTGGCCCCTTGAGTGTGGCTCTTCCACAAAATACCACGTGCGGGCGAGCACGAACAGTGCGATTGAAACTTCGTGGCCCATGCGCAGAAGTTGGTATTTTGTGGAAGAGCCACACTCAAGGGGCCAAAGAACTGCATGTGGCTCGCGAGCCGCAGTTTGCCGACCACTAAACTAGACCAAGGTCAGAGTGACCCTAGCAAATTATGATAAGTGTGACATTAGCAACCTTCCTTCTCCCTTGGAAAGTTTCTTTAAGAATTGGAATCAAGTCCTGTCTATCTTTTTACTAGAGGCCCGGTGCAAGAAATTCGTGCATGGGGTAGGGTCCCTAGGCCTGGCAGCGATCAGGGCTGATCAAGTTCCCCGCCTCCCCACCTCCTCCTTCCCTTGCTCCCTCAGCGCCCCACCACTGCCGCTGGTCGCCCGCCATGTTCCACGCCGCCTCCTGGTGGTCAGAGTACGTCATAGCAAGCGATCAAACTCCCACTCTCCCAATCGAACTCCCAACGAGACACTTTGCATATTAGCCTTTTATATAGAGAGACAGAAGATCATCAATGCCCAGGACTTCAGCATTCATAGTGCTTAGTAAAATGTCAATGACTCCTTAAACATGTACACACCTCTCTCCGGTTGCCCAAAGCCTCTGAAAACTAACAGCTTTCCAGGCCTCCAATCCCAAACTATCTCCCTGCAATCTCTACAAATATTAGGGAGAGAACTGGACTTGTAATCAGGAATCTAGATTTTGAATTACAACTTTCCCAACACATTTACTGGGTGACTCTGAGAAAGTCACTATCCTCTTACTTTCATCCATAAAGTAGATATATTACATCTATATATATAAAATCCTAAGCAACCAGTCAACCAGTTGATCGTTGGACCAGTTGCTATGACATGCACTGACCACCAGGGGGCAGATGCTCAATGCAGGAGCTGTCCCCTGGTGGTCAGTGCCTCCCACAGTGGGAGCGTCACTCAGCTGACTGAAGGGCACCAGACATCCCCCAAGGGTCCCAGATTGCGAGAGAGAATGCAGGCCAGGCTGAGGTACCCCGGGCCTCTAGTATCATATAAAATGATTTCAAGCATTAAGCTAGTATCTGTTAAAGTTCTTTGTAAATTATAATAAGCTTATAACTCAGCAATTTTATTTTTTACAGATATAGCCCAAAATTTTCCATATAGCCCAGTACTCTTAGTGCCAACACAACGACAATTTGCTTAGCCAAAAAAGATCTCTCCGAACATCAGAAAAGCAATCAGGTTAAAATAATTTACAATGAATTCATGATTTTTGAACAATATTGGAGTTATATTGAGGATTGCTAGTTTTAACACAATGTAACTTTTAAAATTCAAATATATTCTAAATTTAAAATGCCTCAACTTAAAAACAACAACCAGAAAAATATACTCAAAATCTCTAATTAAGACAAGGTTTTAAATCTTTCATTAAACTTAAATACAAACCTGTATGGGTGGAATATCTGGTAGGGATGGAAGGTTTTCTGGGTTGGTAACTGAGGGGATTAACTCTATTGCTGTAACAGATGGGCTGGTGGGACCTCGATTTGCACTTGCCATAGTAGCGGTAGTAGGGCTGGTTGGATTGATTGTGGTGTTGTGCACTGACACAACAGGAAAGGGTCCAGCATGCCCTGGGTTTGAGTGCTGTTAGGAAAGAAGATGCTATCATTATTTAATCAGTGGTGATACCTTAATATGAATAAACCTTGACAACAATTTTTAATTTAAGTTAGATTGTACAAGGATCTGATAACTATGGTTGAGAAACAAAAACATAAGCCCTCTCAAACTTATACAGGAAATAAATAATAATTTAACTCAGCCTTTTCATTTTTCTATTTTTTTTGTTGTATTTAGGAAAAGCCCGTCAGCCTGATGACATGATCTTATTCAGAACAAAGATGCACGTAAACAGATGATCTGGAAGCCCCCGAGTTTTCAAACAGCATTTCCTGAAAGCCACTGTTTTGTCTACATTCCTCTTTGACTCTTTTTTTTTTAAATAAAAGGAATTAATTGTGTATTGTATAATTTATATGTAAATAATGACTCTACAAACAGAAATATGACATCAATTCCCGACTCTAACACGTGTGACATAATCTCAGTTATTTAGAAATGTGAATAATGATGAACAAAAATGAACATATCTGTCTCATTGTAAGGGCTGTTATGAGGATCGTTTAAGATCATGTAGATGAAAAGCTTTGGAAAATAAATTTCCATACACATATAAATCATTTAAAACATTAAAAAATGTAAAATTCTAAACTTCGGGGATTCTGTAGGGACCCTAAAGCATAAGAGCACTGTTCTTAGGTGGCTGGTGAGTGTGATTCTGTAGCTCCTGCCCTCTTCCAAAGGGTGTACCTGGCCCCCCAGTAATACTTGAAGGCTTTCCATGTATTAAGCGGTGAACACTTCGCCCTGACCAGTTTGTAAAAAAAATCAATAAAATATATTTTTTTAAAAAGGGGGGCGGGGGGTGAACACTTCTAGGGCAATTAATGCCCAGAGCTTCAATCATATGTACTTTTTTCTAAAGAAAACTCAATTTACCTAAGAATGTGCTGTGGTCTGCAAGTTCTTTTTTCATTATTTCGCAACTACCCTTCTCCACAAAAAAACAGCAAACCTCTGACCCATTCCTAATCTTATCTAGCACATTGCCCCAAGGTAAAAAACAAACAAGAGAGACAAGTAAAGGTACAATAAAGCTGTCACACTGTTGATCAAGTGCGTGACCAAAACCTGTGTAACAAATTTTTAAGTGGGTTCTGATATTTGATGAGCAACAAAAATTAAGGAAGACCTGAAAAGCCATCAATTGATAAGATATTTTAAAGTTTTGACAGCTCATTGTGAGATTCATTCAGCTTTGATAACCTAGAAAATGTTCAAAGAATTGAAATTCTTATACTTCCCAGACACAATTTTTTGTGAACATGTCTCCTGAGCATCACATGAAAACAAAAAAACAAGCTAGTAATAAAAACTGATGTTGAATTCTGACTTACTCTAACAATAACAAACACATATAACTGAAAAGACTCTATTTTTCTCAAAAAGAAATGTAGATCTAAAAGAATTTTACTCTTTATGTTTCCTAATATTCTTAAAGCATGTAAATAAATATGCTGCTTAAAAAACTGAATAGGAATAATTGTAATACAAATTTGGTCCAAAGAAAAAGTTTCAGTTTAATAATAGCCTTACTATGGCTGGAAATTTAACAATTTTTGTTTTATAATAAACATTTTTTCCTGCAGAATAACTGCAAAGACTGATTGATTTATAACTTTATCTAACATAAATACACATATTTTTATAAAATGCTACAGAGAAAGTAGAAGAGATATTCAAGTCCCAGCGTAAAATTTTGACTTTCAAAAAGGAGCTTGCTGTGGTATTTGGAACGCCAGTGGATTCATTTACTAGAATAAAATATAAGAGTTTTACTTTATAATGTCAATATTTACAATATGCCAGAAATTATGTCCTTTGGAACTATTTAAACTTAAACTTATAATGTAACTTTTAAATGTCAATCTTTAAATGTGAGAGAGCACTAATTCTTCAAAAGTTGAAGGACAGTATGTCAACTTTGGTATGCAGATTGATGTGAGTCCGTAAGAGTTCACACATTTCTGAGTAACCCCCTCCTAGAAATTCTGATTCAGTGGGTACGGCTCAGAATCTGTTTCTGATGAGGCCTCTAAATCATTCTGATGGTCTTTAAAAAATCTTTAAAAGAGCACTAGCTGGTTTAGCTCAGTGGATAGAGTGTCGGCCTTTGGACTGAAGGGTCCCGTGTTCGATTCCAGTCAAGGATACACGCCTGGTTGCAGGCTCGAACCCCAGTAAGGGGTGTTGATCAATGATTTTCTCTCATCATTGATGTTTCTCTCTCTCTCTCTCCCTCTTACTTCCTCTCTGAAATCAATAAAAAAAAATATTTTTAAATGTTTTTTTAAAAAAACCTTTAAAAGAAACATCACTCCTACTGTTATAAACTGCATTCTTTCATAACTAGAAATCCTGTCTCAAAGTAGCTTCATTTTAAAATCATGCCTCCTATACAAAGGTAACCTACTATTCAGACAAAGAGTAAAAAACATGTCCCTAAATACATTTATTTTTAAGGATGGGTATATCTACATCCCAAAAAGAACAATACTAAGTAGAGAGAAGCAAAAAAGTAAAAATAAGTTTTTAAAAATACATTGTTTTGTTCTCAAAACAAAATGTATTAGGCTCAAAATGTCACATTAAAAGAGCAGAGGAACAATTTCTGGAAACTATGGCTCTAATCTTGGTTTTACCGTTATCTCTTGTGACCTTGGGGAAATAACAAGCTCCTTTATTATTTAGATCTATAGAATGAATTGGCTGGACTAGATCAGGGGTCCTCATCCCATAGTATATAGAGGGATTAATGGCATCAAAGAAGTTGTTAAAATTGAATACAAAATTTTATGTCTTAATTCTTAAAGGTATCAGTGACTCTCCCCCCACCAACTGATCAAGAAAAGTGATGTCTTTTAGTTTTAAAATTGTATGATTCTTACAAATGTAACTCTAGGCATACTTGTCTTTGGAGGTGTGGCTGCATCATGGAATACTGAGGGCCGCTGTGCCTGGGTATCCCTGGTATTCGGGCAGCGTTCTGAGCCAATCTCATCTGATGGGCTTGGAAAGCTCCACAGTTCATGTTGTTTCTTTGCATTGTTTGCACACTGATCAGTCTTGGAGGCTACAAAGGGTAGAAATGGCATTTCTGTAATAATATTTTTTATAGATTTATTTTCAATCATTAAATGTTATATAAAAAGACTTGTCAGGATACAGAAGGACATAAAGTAAAAAGTGTAAGTCATTCTCCTCATCTCTAGCTCCAAGCCCCTTCTCTCAGTATATGTGTGTGTTTAAAGCATTAACTTATCCAAACCTACACTAACAGCTCTGATTTGGATGGGGGAGGAGAGAACAAGAGAGGTACAGGGATGGGAATGATTTGAACAAATGCCTAAAGAATATGTCAGGCCCAGCCAGCGTGGCTCAGTGGTTGAGTGTAGAACTATGAACCAGGAGGTCACAGTTCGATTCCCAGGCAGGGCACATGTCCAGGTTGTGGGCTCAATCCCCAGTGTGGAGCGTGCAGGAGGCAGCCAATCAATGATTCTCTCTCATCACTGATGTTTCCAACTTTCTCTCCCTCTCCCTTCTTCTCTGAAATCAATAAAAATATTTTTTTTTTCAAAAAAGAATATATCAGTATTGGGCAAAAATAATCTGGCTCTTTGGCCCAAAATCACATGTATGTGTAAAACAAAAAAGATCTAGTTTGGAGGAATAAAAACTTGTGTACTAGTGAGTTAATTTGTTTCCCATGGTAAGTATTTACTTACTGCCCTTCCTCACACTTTGCAACATCCCTGCGATCCCCAGAACAAATATTTAAACTCTGACCTTGCAGTTTTCTCCATGCTAGTCACGTGAAATGTGTAACTCATTTATGGAGGACAGAATGTAGCCCTGAGGTCTGCACAATGTGTACCGATAATGTAGTGATACAATACTCACCTGTTGTTGTAACATCTGAGGAGCTGCTTGTCGTGGGTGCTGTTGTGTTGTTGTTGTTGTCGTCGATACAGGGGCAGGTGGTTGCTGTATCCTCATCTGTTGCAACTGCTGATGCTTCTGTGCATACACTTGTTGTTGCATGTGTTGGAGTCGAAGTTGTGCTAAGTTAATCTGTCCAGGAGTTTTACTAATGTGGTTTGTCCCTGGAGGAACTTGCCCAACTACAACATTAGGAGTATACCCAGGAGCTGGTTTACTCTCTATTACTAGATTACCTGGAGAATTTAAAAAATGAGAATAATTTGCATATAATCAAATAAATCATCTACTTTGTAGATTAATCAATATCTTTTCCTTTTCTCTGACAACCCTCAGCACTCAAAGCTTCCAATAGTATAGCAGGGATGGGAGCTAGGTTTAAAGATGATAAAGACCAGAAACCTAGTATAGTCCAAAGACAAATAATCGGCTTTTGATTGCTCAGATATATTACCTGCCCTTATGCTTTATTTAGGTAGATTTACAGAAAATTTAAGAGTTGAAAGAGATGTTATTAGAGGAAGCCCATCTAGTCCGTCTAAATCAGCAGTTGCCAACCGGTGGTGCACGGACCACTGGTGGTCCGTGAGGTCCGAAAGGTTGGCGACCGCTGGTCTAAATCAATTCTCCTTTGACAAGATTCAAGGATACTCAAGATTACTATTGCTGATTCCACCTGCTTTTGAATTGCCAAAATGCGCAGGGCAGAGTATTGCATTGCTACAAAACTGTCTTCTGTGGAAATACTGAATGTTTTAAACCACTTACGTCCTTAGAAATGACACTTTTCCTGATTTCTCATATCAATATCCCTGTACCTCTCTTGCTCTTCCCTCCCCCATCCAAATCAGAGCCCATTGCTTTCTAAAAACAGCAGACAAATTTTAGGAAGGTTTGATCTAAGGTAAAGCTGGCAAACCTTTCCTATAACAAGCCAGATATTTTAGGCTTCATAAGAACTGTCATATGTTCTTTTTTATTTATTTGCTTTTACAACTCTTTAAAATGTAAAAAACAAATTTAGCTACCATGCCACACTAAAACAGTTTGCTGATGCCTGATCTAAGGCTTTAGCCAAATCTGAATATACACAAAGACTACTTTTTCATAGAAGGCTGTCCACTTCTGCTTTGATAGCTTCTGTACACAGTACTAATTGTTGGAAAAGTTTTTGGGGTTTTGCCTTGTTTTAAACTGAGCTATTGGTCTGTCGCTCTGTAACTTTCACCTATGGTCCTTAGATCCACGCTGTGAAGTAACAAAAGCAAAGCCCATTTCTCTTCCATGTGGAAAGAGCTACTTCTATCTTTCAAACATTCCTCAGGACACAACTTTTAGACACATCAGCATCCTGGACATCCTCCTCCAGAGGACAATTCGGTTCAATTAATCTACAAACTACTAAGCATCTAACAAATTCTTCCAGAGAATGAAGACCTGTTTGCTAAGTTTCAAGGAAAGAGTCAATGCCAATTTAATAGATGTCAGGAAATATTAAAAATGATACACATTTTTAAAAACTATACAGGAGACTCTCAACATTCTTAAAGATATAAGGAACATATAGTTTAGGTGAGTTTCCAATGAAAAACATATTTTCTAAAAGTGAAGTTAAAAAACTTTCAATATATAAAATTTGCTTTAGATACTTCCTCCTCCTAATTCAGTGTTCCAAGTTATATTCATAAAACTAATTATTTCTCACCTAAATTGACTACATTCTTTGCCCAGAAGGTGGGATCACAATGAAAACGTATTGCTCCATTAGCAGCAGGGACGGGATCACAACGAGCTTTCAAAATATGGCGCAACTGAAAAGTAATCTTCAAGGGAAAAAATTCACATTAGTCTTAAAATTAAATATCACTTAAAAAACCATAAGATAAAGACATAAAAGCTCATGTAGCCCCACAGTGTCAGTCTCAAATGAAATAATATCAGCGTGTCAAAGACTACTTATATTAGCAATCAAATGCACATGCGTGCATTTCTGCCATTTCTGATGATAAACTGCATACAATACTAGGTATCTTCAAAACAGAATACTGTATGATTCCACTTATATGAAATTCTAGAAAAGACAAAAATCAGACTAATAGTTGCCTAGGGCCTGGGGTAAAGGGGAACAAGGAAACTTGACTGGGTGGTGGAGATTTTCTGTATCTTTATGTGGTGGTGGATATATTTGCCAAAATTCAAAATCTACACTTTAAACAGGTGCAGTTCCCGAATGCATAACAAAGTCAACCTACAGAAAAATAGACAACATGTGCCTCACCAGCCGCTTGCTGTACAGGAGGGCTGTGCTGCTGCCACTCGCAATTGCCCAGTTTGTAAAGTTCATCACATGCTTCACCTGCCGCGAGAGGCCTGTGATGTCATTCTGCTGCTGTATTAACTTCATCTGTCTTTCTTTTGTAACAGTCTGAAACAGAACAAGAGGGTCGCCCAAGAATTCTATATGAAAACAATCAAGTCATTATTTCTATTGAAAATGAACACAATACTGCCTGGCCAGTGTGGCTCAGTGGTTGAGTGTCGACCTATGAACCAGGAGGTCATGGTTAGATTCCTGGTCAGGGCACATGCCCAGTTGCAGGCTTGATCCCCAGTAGGGGGCATGCAGGAGGCAGCTGATCAATGATTCTCTCACACCACTGATGTTTCTATCTCTCTCTCCCTCTTCCTTCTTCTCTGAAATCAATAAAAATTAAAAATTAAAGAAAATGAGCACAATACCTACATATATATTTTTTAACATAAAAGTTAACAAGTTCCATGCCGAGACCAGTTTGGCTCAGTGAATAGAGCGTCGGCCTGCGGACTGAAGGGTCCCGGGTTCGATTCCGGTCAAGGGCATATACCTGGGTTGCGGGCACATCCCCAGTGGGAGATGTGCAGGAGGCAGCTGGTCGATGTTTCTCTCTCATCGATGTTTCTAACTCTCTATCTCTCTCCCTTCCTCTCTGTAAAAAATCAATAAAATATATTTTAAAAAAAAAAAAAAAAAGTTAACAAGTTCCTCATTATTTAATGAGCCTATGATCAAAAGAAAAGTTACTCACAAAAGTGGGACTAAAACTTCGTTCTCTAGAGAAACTGTTACTTATCTCTTTTTTCCTTCAAAAGATGAAATGTTTTTGTTACAGTGTCTTTCCATCAGGCAAATCCAGAGATTTTCAACCAGTGTGCCACAAGAATTTTTAGAACATGTAATACCTGAACTCTTTTCCCTTAGAATGTCAAATAAAACATGACAACAGCCAACACAATAGCCATCCAATGTGAATGAATCAAAAGTATAAATTTTGGTGGGCGGGGGAGGGCGGGGGGGAAGGTAAGGTGAGATCATCAAAAAATATTTTTTTATGTGCCGAAGAATTTTAGTTATTACTTTATCTGTGCTGTAAGATGAAAAAGGTTGAAAATCACTGGGCTAATACATTATACGAAGTATATAGCACAATGAGTTGACTTTTAGAAATAATGTTATATAATCTTAACCCACTACACTTTCAGGCCGAAGAAAACTTTCTGTTACCAGTGCCACCTACTGGTGTGGCATGAAGCTAATGTTCAAATCTCTTCTCTTAAATGCTCAAAGTGAGAGAGATAAATTCCACAAGCTCTTAAGAGCAGAGATTAGGGAAAGTTTTGATCTGACAAAAAAGCATGAAGAACAAATGAGTAAGTGAGAGTTGAAGGAAAGACTAATGTGGAGAAAATGCTGCAAAGGAAAAAAAATAAACTGATTTTTTGGGAAGTAAAACTCCCAGAAAGGATAGGTGATGTCCTATGTCCTTTGACATTCAGCACAGCAAACAACCTATCTACTTCGCTCTTAACCACTTTTTCTTTTTCTTTTGTTCAAAAATGACTCAACTTGATTTATTAGACAATTTTTTTCTCTAAGAAAACAAGTTGCCCATTTTATAATATAAAATCAATGAATAACAGTATTCAACTGACAAAAATCTGACAACTTCCCTGGAAATCATCCCTCTTATAAAACTTAGGAAAAACTCTATTTTACAAATTTAGAAACATATTACACTAGAAAACATCTACTGTTTAAATTATCAGCACATTAGGAGAGTGTATCAGATTTAACATTAGGTATTTATGTATACTTTAGCATTAAAAGGCATCTTTTAATACTAAAGTTCTTGAAATGGTTTAAAAACATTATTTTAGACGTATTGTTAAAATGTATTTACAGTAAGTTAAAAGATATAAAAAATCATTACATGCCCACTGCTCTCTCTGTTCCCATGGTCCTTTTGAAAATAAAAATCTATCAGGGTTAAGTGTAACTGGCTGGATGTGTAACAGGAAAGAGACCATAAACTCTAACAATATGCGTTAGAGAACTTTTAATCTCACAATGTGTCTCAATGGAAAGATGAAATTCAGAAATAAAACTACACTGACATCATTTCTTTCACTTGTATGTAATTATGTGTCTAATATTTCTAAGTGCTCTACGAGAAACAGAACAGAAAAAAATCTACTATGGAAAATTTGAGGTTAATAGCAATGAAGTTAATACTTATGAAGTAATCAAAAAATACTCATGTAAGCCCTGGCTGGTGTGGGTCAGCGGTTAGAGTAGCGGTTCTCAACCTTCCTAATGCCTCGACCCTTTAATACAGTTCCTCATGTTGTGGTGACCCCCAACCATAAAATTATTTGCGTTGCTACTTCATAACTGTAATTTTGCTACTGTTATGAATCGTCATGTAAATATCTGATATGCAGGATGTACTTTCATTGTTACAAATTAAACATAATTAAAGCATAGTGATTAATCACAAAAACGGTATGTAATTATATATGTGTTTTCTGATGGTCTTAGGCGACCCCTGTGAAAGGGTCGTTCGACCCCAAAAGGGTTGTGACCCACAGGTTGAGAACCACTGGGTTAGAGCATTGGCCCACAGACCAAAGGATTGCAGTTTCGATTCCTAATCAAAGGCACATACCTGGGTTGCAGGTTTGACCTCTGCCCCCCTATAGGGGTATGTGCAGGAAGCAACCAATTGATGTGTCTCTCACATCAATGTTCGCGCGCGCTCTCTCTCTCTTTCTCTCTCGCTCTCTCTCCTCTCCCTCCCTTCCACTCTCTTTAGAAGTCATTGGAAAAAAATATATGTTCAACAGTGCAGAAAATATAACCCCATATAATGTAAGCCTACTGAAGAGCACAAAATTTTGAGAACAAATCAACTATAGTCAGTAAAGATGATGAATCTTTGATTAAAACTTAATTTGGGTCTCACAGATTGATTGAATTCGCATCTAGAAATTTATATCTACATATTAATCTCAAATATGTAAAACAAAGACCTAATATAACAAAACTATCAGTAAGTTTAAAGTGTACAAATTTCACCCAGCCGGTGTGGCTCAATGGTTAATTGTCCCCCATAAACCAAGGGGTCACCGGTTGGATTCCCAGTCAGGGAACATGCCAGGTTGTGTGCTCAGTCCCCAGTGGGGGTGTGCAGGAGGCAGCAAATTGATGTTTCTCTTTCACCGATGTTTTTATCTCTCTATCCCTTTCCCTTGCTTTCTCTCTGAAAAATATCAGCAAAAATCTATTTTACAAATAAATAAAGTTTACAAATTTCAAAATGAGCAGCACTTTTTGCAAAATTACGGAATATTTTTTTAAATTAAGTGAAACATGCAAATGACTCAAGCAGACTCCCAATATACATTCATATGTATGTAGAAGTTAAATTGAGAATTTGGGAGGTGGGGGCATTAGCTTTGTCTTCAGTTACATCACATTTTAATAATAATTCTTTAATTCCTAAGAGGACAATACTAATTTATACAGCTAAAATCAATGGTATTAAATTGTGGTGCAAAGTAACTACCTCAAAAAAAGGTCTATTTATCAATAGAACATTTAAAAAAAAAATTTTTTTTAGTTTACTTTCGTATCCCCCCCCAACCAATCTAAAAGACTTTTCAATAAACATTAAAAAACAGCTAAAGATAAATAGAAGCAGTTTTTGTTTGATTTTGGCTTTGAACCGTACCTCTAGCTGCTGTAAGAGAGATTTTCCTTTCTTATTAATTTCATTGATAAGGGTGAAAATGGCCACTTTTATTTCCTGTTCTACTCGTTTGTTAGTCTCATTTACTTCTTTTATCCTGAATAAGAGAAATGCATCATTAGGTTATCAATTTATCTCTAAATCATCAACTTACAGAAATTCAACTGGGCACTTAACCGAGCAATTAAAATTAAACCTTTGCCAAAATGTATTACTTATGTTTCAGCAGACCTGATCACTCATTTTGGTCCAAGCAAGTTATGTATATGGACTAAGAATGGCAAGTATATGGATTAAATATTCAGTCATTTTAAATTAAATTCATAAAGGCCAGTTTATTAATCTAGATGGTAATCTCCATTAGTTCCCATGACATGAATGTGATATACAAATATCTGACATCAATGATTGCTGGTATCAAATCTGGCACACTGGTTCTATTTAATCTTAATGCTTTTGAAGAACAATGTGCAAAAAAACAATGTTGCAACCAATAATTACCTTTTCAAATAATAGGAATTAAGCTTAGAATCATTAATTTTCATTTATAACTTAACCATTTCAAATATAAGTTGTAATATGCCCCTTTCACAAATCTTCTCAAAATGGTTTCTTATTGTATACAGTTAAAGGCATAAAACATTTTCAATCCATTCTTTTAAAATAGCTGTTAGATGTTCTAGAAATAGGTATAAGCTCCCACTGTGGTTAGAAAAGTTTTGGTTGCAGATTTTATTTACAAAATAAATAGAGGAAAATCCCACCAATATGAATAAATAAAATATTAAAGAACCATAAGGCAGCCTACAAACTCATTCTACTTCTGCACAAACTATAACCCACACTTAAAACCCCTGAACTGATCTTTATTTGCCAAATTCAAATCTGAGGACTTTAATACACTTAATCATAATAACATAGTTTTCTCTCTTTTGTCTGTATATCAGTGCTTGTTTGGACACTTATTTAAAAATTTTATTCAATTCTGTCCTTAAAGTCATTTTTTTTAATGGGAGTACTGATTACTAATGATAAGACATATGGGACTCAAACTTACAATGATTTTGGCCAAAAATTGAAATCATTAAGCAAGCTGAAAGCAGAGAGCAGTTAGCCATAGTCAGACTCTCATTGGATTTAAGCATGTCTACTATATGTTCAATCGTGAAGGAAGAAAAATAGAGAAAGATCATCAAAAAATATGTCTCAGAGAAGCATCATTAATACCTTTGTTTAAAAGTTTTCTGCAGATGAAATCATCAATCTCCCCAACCCTTTACAATCTTATAAAACATAAACTTCTTGCTCTATTTCTCTACATAAATTCAGAAACATATATACAAAATATGTATAAAACATATAGACAAAAATATCAGACTGCCATGTGAATCAACTCATGTCCTTTCTCTAAAAAGGACATCTATCTGTAATTTATGAGAAGACAGCTATCATCTCCAATATCACCCACAACATATCAACATACCCAAAACACCCTGACATATCCATAAGAACCAACCATCCATGCTTAGTGTGTCTGTATATTTACATATACACTGAGTGGCCAGATTATTATGTCCACCCTGAGCATCAGTACTTCATTGACACTTCCAAAAATACTGAATATTGAAAACTTCCTAAGCAAATATTCTCAAGGTTTTATTATTATTATTTGCATAACTAATTCACTTCACTGTACTGATGGGGTGGTCATAATAATCTGGCCACTCAGTGTATGTGCAACTTAAGATGAAAATTCTACCACCTTACTGTCCAATATATAATTTTCTATTTTCTAACATATAATGTACCATTCATTCATTCATCTATTTAATATTTTTTAGTGTCTACTAGGTGCCATCTTAAATAATCATAAATGAATTTTAATATTCCAAAAGTACCTAAAAGTTCTAGTATTTGTGAATCTGAATAATGAACATCTATCAACCCTATTCATAAATCCAGGAATATACAAGTTTTAATTATGCCAGCTCCAAGTGTTAGTCTTCCTACATTAAGGGCCCTCATTTTGTTAATCTATTCACTTATGAAACTTACTCCCATTTGTCTTATCAACAAATTTGGTTTACTTAGAAATGAACCAAAATAGGATTTTTAAAATACTAATGGTGTTATTGATAAAAATAATAGCAACAATAAAAATTTGAGAGTTTACTATGTGCTATATATTCATCTTATAATAATACTTTAAGAGAAGTACTGTTTTTAATGCTTGTTTTACAGATGAGAAAATAAATTTGTCCACCCTCTTCATATTCTCTCTCCTGTGTCTTCCATAGTCTCTAGTTAAATTTTATAATTCAGCCTTGGCCAGGTGGCTCAGTTGTTTGAAGCACTGTCCCATACACCAAAAGGTTGCAGGTTTGATTCCCGGTCAGAGCACATACATAGGTGTGGGTTTGTTCCCCAGTCGGGGTGCGTACAGAAGGCAACCAATTAATGATTCTCTCTCACATCGATGTTTCTCTCTTTAAAAATCTATAAAAACATATCCTCAGGTGAGGATTATATTTTTTAATTTATAATTCAATTCCTTATGTATTAATTGCATTTTTCACATTTAATTAAGGTTTACAAAGACTAGAGTCTTATTAATTACAAAACAGTCAAAGATGTATCCTAAAAGACTATTCAAAAATTTGGCCAATTAAATTTTACTTAACAAATATTATACTCCAAACTCAAACTTACACCATTTACCCCTCCAAAAACTAATATTTTTAAATATTCTTAGTATTAATATATATTTTTTAAAATTTAAACTGAACCCACTGTATTTAATAATCCTTTAAGTGAAATTATAGTTTTAAGGCAACACTTACCTATTCTGCACCTGAGTAGCTGCAAAATGAACGTAATTCTTCTTCTCAAGAAGCTTAGCTAGTAGATTCTCAATTGCACCTTTCTGGTTTTGAAAAGCTTCTTCCAAAAACTGGTACCTTAAAGCCAAAACAAAAACTACATTTAAACAGGAAATTATTAAGATTTTGGACATGAAGAACTGCTGCACAGGTAAATCTTGAAAGCTTACTTAAATGATCAGCATTGTATGCTGGCCACACATACATTATGTCAATAGCAACTTTTAATTACCAGTACCTCCCCATCTGACCCAACCCTGAAAAGACATTGTAAGATTAAAAAAATAGCTTAAAAACTGTTCAAGTGCTCTTACATTAGAGTTCTGATTCAGGATGACTTTTTTTTTTTAATCCAAATATTAGCAAAAGTTCAATAAACAAGCTGCTTTCTCTCTGACGATAAATGTACCTTATGAAGACAATATGCGTAGATCGGAAACCTTGATTTGTCATCATAGCTCTAAAGCTAGGTCCCTGAGAGGACTAACAGCAGATATGAATTTATGTCATTTCTACCAGCTATTTGGATCTCATCTAAAAAGCTTTGTTAACTTTAGAAGAATTTACAGAAAAAACAAAAATGAATTTGGCAAAGGTTCTTCTTAAAGTAGTTATCTACTTTCACTGAAAAACTAAAACCACCTACGATGACTTATCACTATTCTTAAAATACTTTTAAAAAGATTTTGATGTCCAAAATGTAATAAAAGGTTCTTTTTTTTTTCTTTAAATATATTTTATTGATTTTTTACAGAGAGGAAGGAAGAGGGATAGAGAGTTAGAAACACCAATGAGAGTAACATCAATCAGTTGCCTCCTGCACACCGCCCCCTGGGGATGTGCCCGCAACCAAGGTACATGCCCTTGACCGGAATCGAACCCAGGACCCTTGAGTCTGCAGGCCGACGCTCTATCCACTAAGCCAAACCGGTTTCGGCAATAAAAGGTTCTTATTAACCAGTCTGGAGTAGCACTAAGGCATCAGTATTCTTTTAAAGCTCTCTAGGTACTTATATATCTAAGATTGCAAATATCTACTTTAAAGCTTATTTACAGATATTCATCAATCCATCCTATTTTTAATTTAAAGAACACATTCCAAGAAGCTATTTCTTTAGGAAAATATTTTTGAGAAATGTTACTTACATTGCTTTATTCAAAGGACCACCATTATAAACCATCTTACTCTTTAAAATGCCTGACATCAGGTTTTAAGCAACCACTCTCAAACCATATTGATGCTCAAAAATAATCCACAAATGCCCTTCTCTAACTACACTAGTGTACACAAACTGCAATAGGGGATAGGAAATATTAAGGAAACTTTCACTTGCAGCCATGACAAAGTTAACGGGTACCTCACCAGTCCTGCCACGAAAAACTATTAAACCAGACAAAAATATATGAGGCAATTGTATTCAGTCAGTGGGAAACCTTTGCCAAACTCATTTTTCAGAGAAATTCGGCAGTCCTTCGGAGAGAATCACAATCAGCCTGCCTCTCTGTCTGTAGACAATTTCATGATAACTGGCACAGAGCTAGAGACCAAGCAGAGTACAAAGTTTCTTTGAGCTGAGGAGGCAGAAATCAGGGTTGGGAACTACTAAGCACCTGGAATAGAAGGAGCTGTGCAGAGAGAGGCTGAGGAGTCAGTGAATCCCTCACAAAACCATGTGCAATGTCTGTGCTACACATGTACAGGGTAGGGTCTTGCGGCTGCTATAAAAGTTGACTATGGAAGAAAAAAACCCCAGAGGCCAAGCAGTTCTGGCCGACAGAATTCCAGCTGAGCCAGTGGGGGAAGGGACTTTGTTCACCTCCCAGGCATCTACCTAAGAAACCAGAAAGGCCACATCTTAAAGGAAAATAACTATAGGTGGAAAAACTTCTACCCTAGGCCTATCCTGTCCTAACAAAGCCTAAAACTAAACCTTCATATGATCTTTCAAGAAAGAGCTTAGAAGTTAAGTTCAACCAAGTTACAGGCTTGGGAAATACCTTGGGCTTTCCACAGACCATCCCTAACTAAGTGTAAAAACAAGCTTACAAAAAAAAAAAAAAAAAGGTAATCAATCAACCAGTAATTCAACTGCCCCCCTAGAACAATAATTAAAGAGTCTGCAGAGAAAGAGAATCCAGTTTCAGTAATATATTACCCACAATATTCCGGTCAAGGGCATGTACCTTGGTTGCGGGCACATCCCCAGTAGGGAGTGTGTAGGAGGCAGCTGATCGATGTTTCTCTCTCATCGATGTTTCTAACTCTCTATCCCTCTCCTTTCCTCTCTGTAAAAAAAATCAATTAAATATATTTAAAAAAAAAGAAATGACTGCTAGATTTAGTAAAGCAATGGTATTGGTGACCTTGAAAAAAAATTTAGGTAGAATGCTGACAAGTGTGTACATATTTAAGAGGAAATGGGACAGTAGAAATGGCTCTCTTCAAATATAAGCATACTTTCTAAAAGTTTTGCTACAGCCCTAGCTGGTTTGGCTCAGTGGGTAGAGCATCGGCTTGAAGGCTGAAGGGTCCCAGGTTTGATTCTGGTCAAGGGCACATGCCCGGGTTGCAGGCTTGATCCCCAGTAGGGGCATGCTGGAGGCAGCCGATCAATGATTCTCCCATTATTGATGCTTCTATCTCTCTCTCCCACTCTGAAATAAATAAAAATATATTTAAAAACAAAAAGTTTTGCTGCAAAGAGGCATAGGAACAGCTGTTGGCAGGAAAAGTAGGTTGAAGAAAAGGTTTTGTATTTTCTTTATTTTTAAAGATAAAAAAGTGGCAGAATATGGAAATACTGATAGGAATAACTACTAAAGACTGAAAAACTGACATCAGCAGAAAAGGACAAACTGCTGAAGCAATGTCCTTGGCTAGATAACACGAGATGGAATCTAAGTGTGTTAGTGGGGAAATTGGCTTTATAGAGAGACAGGCATATAATGGTGTCCCAGTTCCAGGCCTCACAACCAAATTCAAGAAGGGAAAGGCTAAAAAAGGCTGACACCTGCAACATTTGTCCCTTTCATCAGGAAGGCAAAAGCTTTCTGAAAATCACCCACAAAGCAGAATTCCACTTCTGTTTTATGGCCATAAACTGTGGATCAGAGCTACCCTAATGCCAGGAATGCTGAGAAAGATAACTCAACTTTTCCAGTCTCTATATTGGCAGACAAGAAAGAAAGGAGTTGAGAATTCTCAACATATCTCAAAATGTATGGCATATGACAATGGCTCTCTTCAAATGTGAGATGATCCTCCCATCCATTCTTACTTAAATGTATTTAAAAACTGCTTAGAGCCCTGGCCTGTGTGTTCAGTGGTTAGACGCTGGCCTGCGCACCAGGGGGGTCTCGGATTCAATTCCTGGTCAAGGGCATGGACATGAGTTGCAGGTTCAACCCCCACCCCCCGGTTGGATAGTGTGTGGGAGGCAACCAGTAGGTGTCTCTCTCACATCTATGCTTCTCTTTTTCCTCTCCCTCTCCCTCTCTTCTCCCTCCCCCTCCCTTCCACTCTCTCTAAAAATCAATAGGAAAAATATCCTCACTCTTTGGGAGAGGATTTAATTTTTAAAATAATTAAAAACAATAAAAAACTGTTTAGAATCATGTGTGAGAAATAGCAGAACTTATGAACTGGTGAACTTCACTGTAAGGGAATTTTTTTAATTAGAAATGAACCCCAAATGTCAACATTTAGAGGCTTCTTTTGATCATTCACTTTCTCCAGAGAGTTAAAAGGCCTCTATTTCCGGAAAGGGGAATAGAGAGAAATAGTAAAATAGGAAAGTATCACTACTGGTAATCTGGAATCAAGTTGGGGGAAGTGAAAGTCCCAGTTTAGTGTGTAGATTTAATCTTAATCTTTACAATCTGGCCAAATTCCTCATCCCCACCCTCCATTTAGACCTAATATCCTCAAGTTCAGAGCCTTTGATTTTATTTATTCAAAGAATAAGCCCAACTTTTGTGATACCTATTACTTCTAGAGTGACTTCCTTTCTATCTCCTTTACCCTTGGATTGTAGTTCATTCAACTCAACTAAGTCAAATATCAGAATCACTAGATATTCAACTTTCTTGTTTTTTAAAAATTAACTGAAATCTTCATTGGTGACTTCTTGATATTTATAAGTCTATACTTTTCTTTATTCATTTACTGTTAGGAGAATTATTAGAGTAAGGAGGGATAACCCCATGGTTTAACTAGAAACCATGTAACGTTTTAAGGTACAAAATGTCATTAAGTTCTAAAGCTGCTTTCCTTTTTAAGAACTTACAAGACCATAAAGAAATGTCTGGCCCTAAGTGGTTTGGCTCAGTGGATAGAGCGTGGGCCTGCGGACTGAAGGGTCCCAGGTTCGATTCCGGTCAAGGGCATGTACCTTGTTGCGGGCACATCCCCAGTAGGGGGTGTGCAGGAGGCAGCTGATCGATGTTTCTTTCTAACTCTATATCTCTCTCCCTTCCTCTCTGTAAAAAATCAATAAAATATATATTTAAAAAAAGAAATGCCTGAGCCAACAGAAGTTATTAACTTGAGACAATCTAGGATACACCTGGTGGACAAAAAGAGATTACCACTTTAATAACAAATTAGAAGCTAAAGTGCTGGTACCAATGAATTCCCTGTTACAATAACCTTGTGCAGCCTGTGAAGAAGTGGATGGCTCATCAAGGCTAACACACTAGCCGAAACCGGTTTGGCTCGGTGGATAGAGCGTCGGCCTGCGGACTGAGGGGTCCCGGGTTCGATTCCGGTCAAGGGCATGTGCCTGGGTTGCGGGCACATCCCCAGTAGGAGATGTGCAGGAGGCAGCTGATCGATGTTTCTCTCTCGTCGATGTTTCTGACTCTCTGTCTCTCTCCCTTCCTCTCTGTAAAAAATCAATAAAATATATTAAAAAAAAAAAAAAGACTAACACACTATTAAAGCTTTAATAAAGTAGTGCCACCATAGCATCAGCAGTGCCTGATATGGTTTCAACAGTATAAAAATACATACACAGGCTAAAGGGACATGGTACTCAGTGACCGATCCCAAAAATGTTTTCTTCTCTGCCTCAATCTCAAAAATATGCCAACAGCAATTTTCCTTCCTGTGCAAGGATCCCAACTTACATTTACTATACTGCCACAGGGTTATTTCAATTCACCAGTTTACTGGTATAATTTGGTTAGAAGGGATTTAGACTTCATGCAGGTTCTAAGAATAATAATACACTGTATTGATATCATGATAATATCAGAAACTAAGGATGAAGATAGGACTGACTTAAATGCAATGGAGACACACACGACCAACAAAGGCTTTTAATAAATCCAGCAAAGGTCCAAGTACTCGCCCAAACTGGTGATATTCTTAGGAATAACCTAGGCAGAATAGCCTTGACATTCCACAGGTAACAAATACAGTTTTTGCCAACCACCTTTAGAACTAAACAAGAAGCCCAACATTTGGTTGGTATATTTGAATTTTGAATATTACCACATCTGGTAATATTACTAGTACTAATCAATACAACCACCCCAAAGAAGGTCATTCATATTTGAATGGGGGCAGGCCTTGTCTGAATTGCAAAAAGTAGTCTATTTCCAGATGCGTTTTGGGCCCTATGATCCACACTTGGAGCGATTTTGTAAGTATCAGCAACAGAGATTGCGCAGACTGGAGTTTATGGGGGATGGGGGTGGGCTAGAGGGGTCAATGGGGGGAAAAGGGGGACATATGTAATACTTTCAACAAAATAAATAAAAATAAAGGGGGGAGAAGAGGAGGGGGAGGGGAGGGAGAGGAGGAGGGGAGGGGAAGGGAAGGGGGAGGGGGAGGGGAGGGGGGAAGGGGAGGGGAGGGGGAGAGGAGGGGAGGGAAGGGGGAGGGGGAGGGGAGGGGGGAAGGGGAGGGGAGGGGGAGAGGAGGGGAGGGAAGGGGGAGGGGGAGGGGAGGGGGAAGGGGAGGGGGAGGGGAGGGGAAGGGAAGGGAGAGGGGAAGGGGAGGGGGAAAGGGGAAGGGGGAAGGGGAGGGGGAGGGGGAGGGGGAGGGGGAGGAGCAGCAGCAGCAGCTTAAATTTTCCCGTTAAGGAAGCAAAGCCCAACTCTTCAGGCTCTGGAGGATACGGAAAGAGGAAAAGAAAGGTGTGTGGAAGAAGTCATGCCACATTGTTCTTGCTTTCCCTCCTTGGTTTGGAACTGGGGAATCCTGGCATGGTGGATCCATCCAGATGGGTCTGCAGGAGTTTATGGACATAGACTAGGGGATGCTTCAAATCAGAAGCTGCTTAGGGTAGCTGTACCCAACAGGAACTTGGCAAAGAGCATGAAAGAGGTAGATGGAGGAGGGGAAGGAGAAGAGCCTCACAATGTGGTTTGATGCAGGGGCCCAGCACTCCCAGCTTGACACAGTGAGATGGGTACTGATCTGCTGAAAGGTCCCTCAGCCAGATGAGGCCTGAGAAGTTGAAGAGAGGAGACAATGATGGCCATGGGCATGGAGGGTCAGCAGGCAGTAGTGGATGCCATTTAAAAAAAAAAAAGCCTATCAGTGCTACTCAGCAGCAACCACTGGGATTTTGGACCAGAAAATTCCTGGGTGCTGTGGTAAGATATACGCCATGTAAGAGAAAATTACTGGCTTGCCATTAGGCATTACTTGAGACTGACTCTATGACTTAAGAACATAAAATAACCTGAAACCTGAAATGCCCATAATGTCTTGGATGATGGAGCACTCTAATAAGGAAGGCAGTGCCTCAAGGAGTTCTGTATACACAGAAACTGTTTGTGCACAAACATGCAACAAGGAGGATGCAAAGATGTATTTATGGTTTTTATGAGCAGGTGCCCAGCCTCTTTCCCCTTAAGTATGACTTTGGAACCACCCGAGGAGCTGCTGAATCCTATGATCCCACAGGTGGTGCTCTATAAACAGCTATTAACCAACAGAGAGCTGCCTCGTTTATGGATGGCAGTTCCAAGGTGAAGGCACATCCTGTGTGGAAAGCTACCACTCTAACTGAAGAAGGCAACAGCAAATCATATCAATGAGCTGAATTGCATGCTGTTGGCTCCTATATTTGGGTTTTTTGGACTCTGCAGTTGGCATCAGAAGCAAGGGTGGTCTTGTGGGCTGTTTCCTAACTTCATACAGATGATGAAGAGAACAACTTTGGGTAAGGCTCAATGAAGTACGCAATATTGAACACTTTCAACTTTGATTATGGGGGACCACTGAAGGGCTCTTTTAAAAAAGGGTGGGGAGGGGGGCAGCTCCATATCTTACCAAAATAACCCTTGCAGCAATACGGACAGATGAATTTAACAAGATAAACTTCAAAACAAGGAGACCAGTTAGAAATGTGTTGAACGTAGGTTTTTAATTCCAATGACATGGGTTCTGCAATAGTCTATCCAGGAAAGGTGAAAAGTATGAACTAAAGAAAAGGGGAAAAACATTCAACAGATAATTAGGACCTGGTATATTTTCCTTTATCAAGGAAAATGATAAAGAAAGGGGAAGGATCGTGGCTAAACTTTGACAGAGGGGCAGTGGAAGCTATTCTTTCATGAGAAAAAGGATGCCATCTTCTTGTTCTTTTTGAATCTCGCCATTAATTTAAAAAGCCTATGAAATCTAAGATTTCTCAAAGATCTAACTGAAGCTGAGAGAAAGTAATCTAGTATCTTACTGAGATTATTACAAAATAATCAAAGGTAAGATTTGGCCCTGAGGTAAAGGCAGGCACAAGATTAGTAACCTCAAGTAAAATATTAGCCAACCTTCAGGTAAGATGAAACATACTGGAACAAATTAGGATATAAACATTTTAAGTACATTTCTAATCAAATGTTCTGTAGAACATAAGTGCAGCCTTGGGAAAGAACAAAGGGCATTATATATATGATTAGTTTTGAGGGATTCTACATACTGTATTCTAGGTTCTATACACCATATGGGAGAAAATAAGCATATGAACTAAAATAGATCTGGAGTCTGACCACTTTATTCAAATTCTGGTTCTACCACTAACAGTGAGACCGTGTACAGATTACTAAAACTTTTTGGGAATAGACTCCCTCTCCTTTAAAACAGTCATGATACTAGTACCAACACTTCATGGGTAATTGGTGTGAATTCAGAAAAGTGTGGCACAAACTATGAATTAATGTATCACCTCCTTTTTAGGAGAATTCTAAATGAATTCAAATGAATCTAACAAATTAAAACCTCTAGGACATCTTACAGTTAAAAAACAGATTAAAGTGTGGTTGATCCAACTTAGCCTACTCTTTTATGACAGGAGATTCATAAAACCTATTTCCAATTCAGCTGAACTGTTTTAAGAAAATACTTTAGAAAATTCTGTATGGGTAAGCAAGACCATCTTTTTAACTGTAATAAATAGATCTCATATCAACTGGGAAATTTACTAGAGGATTCTGTTATATAACGGACAAGAAATTTCAGTACATTCTAGAACAGTTAGGATGTTACAGACTAGTGATAAGTAAATACTATTGAATTCTGAGGTTATAACGGGTTAAAATACTAAGATATGTATTAAAGAATTAGTAACTATGCTACTTAGATGCTTATAAATTCCTGATTTTTCTGCAAATTGTATATCTAAAATGAAATCAGTTTATTTATGCTTTAACATTAAAATAGGTATCATTTGTCCATACCCCTGAGAATATTACCTTTTTAGATTACAGCTCATAGCCTAAATAACACAGTACTTGAAAAAAAGTGTATCTGAACCAAGGCAGAGCAAACAAAGAAATACAATCCATTCTTACAAACCCAAATCCATATAATGCAGTGGTTCTCAACCGTCTGGCCCTTTAAATACAGTTCCTCATGTTGTGACCCAACCATAAAATTATTTTCGTTGCTACTTCATTACTGTAATGTTGCTACTGTTATGAATTGTAACGTAAGTATCTGATATGCAGGATGGTCTTAGGCGACCCCTGTGAAAGGGTCGTTTGACCGCCAAAGGGGTCGCGGCCCACAGGTTGAGAACCGCTGAATTTTTAACAAATCATAAAACTATTAGGTATGAATGTGAAAACCATTAACAACGTTCTGACTTAAGAAATATATAAAAGTGAGAATTAAAATGCTAACAAAGAAATCTGTGGAATACATACTTGCTTTAGGAAAAGTAAATAAGAATTTTTAAAGAACTTATTATAGTATTTCTTGATAAGCAATTATGACTTCTGTACCTATGTTCTTTGTGTTCCAATAGCTGACAGTCTCTACATGTCAATCTGTCACATGTTTCACAGAAAAGTTTCAACTGTTCTTGTTTGTGTACAGGGCAGAAAACAGGGCGCTGACCAGATGCTCCAACAGACTCTGTAGTAAAATAAAACATGTATTTTTAAACTGAACAAAATTTTTGTCTAACTTTCTAAATTCTTATCGATACTGGTATCCAAAGCTTATAAAGAATATGCAGAAATGATATAAGGGCAAAAGAGGGAGATTAATAGTAATCATTAAAATTGCTTCTCTCTTACCTGAGACATCTTCCTTCTTCCTGATCAAGTGATCTTTAGTGAATTTCACTCTTTGATGTGCTTCAATACATGTCTTACATAGCCACTCCCCACATTCTACACAAAAGCCAACTGCACTTGCATTGTCTTCACAACTAGTGCAGACCTACAAGAGGAAATAAATACTAAGCTACATTAGATTTACAAAATATAGATCCACAAAATAAAAAGGTGAAAACTTCCTAACTTGCTTCCAAGTTACATATATTAATTTACGTACCTAGAATAAAATTATTTTATTATCCATTTATCTTTAATGAGATCCTCTCCTTCCAGATCAAACACTCAGTGGATAAAAATCTAAGTCTCAGAAACAAAATCTATAAAAGATTTCAATTTTTCAGTAATGATCTTGTATCATTGAGCCAGATCTGCGAGGGTATAGAATAAAGATACCCTTTATTTTCAATTTGAAAGATGTAACTATAGCAGAACTAGCCTAATTTATGTAACAACCCAAGCATGCTTTTCTAGTAACTTACATTTTGATATCAAGATAGAAATATAAAGAAAAATTGAGAAGCATACCTGTTCTGATTTCTCATCAGAACTGCTAGGAGCTTCAGATGTATCTTTCACAAAATAATTATCCACAAGGTCTATCTGTCTGCATTCTTGGCGGCATACTGGGCACCGTATCACACCAACTACAATACAAAATAACATTAAGAAATATTTTTCAGAAAAAAATAAGAAAAACTGTGCATGTTGCCCATACGAAAACTAGTCATTCAATATGTCACAGACAAGACCAAAGAAATGAGCATTAAGGGCTGAGTAAAATAAGCCACTGAATTATTCCATTGGGAAAAAATGATATCCTATTTAGGAAGAGAAAAACAATCATTAATATGCAAAAAGTTTAAAGGTGCATCTTTATTACAATATGTGTTTTCCAAAAGATATCCAGGTCCTACTCCTTGGAAAACCTGTCAGTGTCACTTATACCGATGATTAAATTAAGGCTCTTGAGATGGAAATGCTGTCCTGGATTATTGGATGGGCCCTAAATGCCATCACAAGTGATCTTATAAGAGGGAGGCAGAGGAAGATTAGATTATAAAAAAGGAGAAGGGAACTGATAATGGAAGCTTTCGAGATGGAGCCACAAGCTACGAAATACAGGTAACTTCAATGGTGGCTAAAAAACACAAAGAAACAGACTCTTTCCTCAGAGCCACCAGAAAGAGCCAGAGCTGCTGACACAGACTCTGCAAGACACTCTGGCTTAGCCCAGTAAAACTGAATTCAAACTTTTAGCCTCCAGACCAGTAAGAAAATAAAATGTGTTGTATTAAGGACCCAAGTTTATGGCAATTCTGTGACAGCACCAACTGAAATATACAATCTATCATCTTATAAATTCTGACTTAGTTCAGAACTACATGAATTCATGCTAGTGTGGTAAGAAAGATCATCTGTCCCTTAACCTGCTATCGCTCCGGCATCTGTAAAAACAGATAAACTTGCTGAGGTAACATACAGATGTTAAAGTTAACAATTAAAAAATAGCACCACAGTCAATACAACAAACTGATTACAACGTATCAGCCATAAATTTGAGGATATAGCATAAATGACACAATCCTTA
Organism: Myotis yumanensis; assembly: GCF_028538775.1. NCBI lineage: Eukaryota > Metazoa > Chordata > Mammalia > Chiroptera > Vespertilionidae > Myotis > Myotis yumanensis. The sequence continues at coordinate 8,279,018 of NW_027223768.1, forward strand.
CTTTCAAGAGAGGGTTCCAAGACTAGTATATAAATATTACTTTTTACACCATGCAGAGATAAGGAGAGATGAAAACTACAAACAAGAAGAAAGCTAAATAACTGAATGAGAAAGTCCAGCATGTGTCAATCAGAAGTTCTAGAAGTTCATGAAGGAAAGGAGGCAGAGATGCTTTATCAAGAGATAATGACCAAGAATTTCAAAACTGAATAAATGAGTTCTCAAATCGCAATCCAATTCCTGAGCACGATAATTAAAATTAATCCACACCTAAACAAACCACAGATGGAGCAAAAACTCTTCATAACTGCTAATAGTAGAATATAATCAAGACTAACAACAGAACTACCTCATCAGTAAAAAAAACAATGCCAAAAGATAGCAGGCAATCTTTTCAAAGCTTTTAGAGAAAATAACAGCCAACCTAGCAATCTATACCCTGATAAAACTATTACTCAAGTGTAAAAGGAAATTAACTTTTCAGACATATAACAGAACCATTGTTGTAATAACTAATGAAGCATTAAGTTGGACCATATAAATCTGCCAATAGTAGACCACTGCAGACCTGCAAATACAGCCGTTTTATACAGTTCAACCTAATCTCATATATATATATAAAAGGCTAAGTGACCAATGGTACATCCGTCCAACCGGTACATATGACGCGCACAGGCAATTTAAAAATAATAAACACTGACTTGCACATGCACAACACATATAAAGCTCTTGCTGGCGCATGTAAAAGGCTAAGTGACCGACCTGTCACTTCTATTATAAAGGGCGAACAGCAATATTAAAATACTTCTTCTAATTAATTTCCTTTCTATGTGCATGAATCCGTGCACTGGGCCACTAGTATTTAAGAATGTGGAAAAATATTTAGAAGCGAAATTTCAAAAATAATTAACAAAGGCATCAATAATAAATATGCATGAGCTAAAAGTAAATATATATATTAATTTTGGAAGTGGAAAATACATGAAATTAAAATATCAAACTACAATAATTTATTCTAATTCAATTTCAGCTTTAAAAAAACATTCTAACTACAATATGAAGAGGAAATTGAGATAAAAGGTTAATTAAAAATAAGGGAGCCTGGACCAGTTGGTGTTGCTCAGTGGTTGAGCAACAACTATATACTGGAAGTTTGCCAGTTTGATTCCCAGTCAGGGTACAAACCTGGGTTGTAGGTTCGATCCCCAGTTGGGACACATGGAAGACAACCAATCACATTGATGTTTTTCTCTCTCTCCCTCTCTCCCTTCCTCTCTCTAAGCATGTCCTTGGGTGAGGATTAAAAATAATCAATTAATTAATTTAAAAAATAGGTAAAACCCTGCCTTAACAAAATAAGTGAGGCCCCAAAATTCAACTGCATAAAATAGAGAATTATTTTTTATTATTATTATTATTTCCCCTCGTTAATTATAATTAATGAGGGGGAACAGGATCAAGGACAGTATCCTTCAGTACACCAATATTTATGACTTGAGCAGAAAAGGAGTTCTCTGTTGGAAAGTAAAATAATTGCATAAGCTTTCTTAGCCAGCCAAACTAAGACTAACATGAACTAAGACTGTAGTTTGATACCAGGCTGAAGCTGTTGTTCTAAGGAATTCCAGGAATCTCTTATTAGTTGGTGCCATTTTTCCCACTTGATTCATAAAAATTGGCTCAGAAGACCATTGGGACCTCTGCCACCCAGATCTCTTCTCTGATGTTTCCCAACCCAACCTTGCTCTACCCAGCACTTCTGCCCTCACTCCAGTAAGAATTTTAACCTGCCTGTTTGAGAATGAGGAGATAATCGTGATCAAATTATATTTAAATCTGCATTAATACAAAGTTTTACTGTAAGACCCATTAGTACTTATTGAAAAATTTATATGTATTAGTTCAATGAGTCCTCAAACACCTCTTAAAGTAAGTTCAATTACTATCACCATTTCAAAGATGAGGAAATTAAGGTTCAGAGCTCAAGTAACATTCTCAAGATCATATGGCAATGTAAACAGGAGTTGAGAGAAGGGCCAAGATCTGAAACCATGATGTCTGAATATACCCTTCCTCTTAAATCCTAGGCTAAACTAGCTCTCTAGTTAAAAGGCTGGTTCATTAGACACAAAATAAGAGACTAAACTATACAGATATATGGAGGATAACTTAGAGGCAAAACCAAATGACTTCATGATGACTTTCTGATGACGGTGTTAGTAATTCATGGACAATTACACAATTACTCAAAATGAGGGGAAAGTAATCTTAGCCAGAATGTAATAAGTTTTATATAAAATGTGTTTATAGTTCCAGAGGGAACCACCAGCATTGTAAGTAGTTCAATCTGAAGCAGTTATAATTAACTAGAGGCCCAGTGAATGAAATTCGTGCACCTGGTTGAGGAGGGGAGGGGGATCCCTCAGCCTGGCCTGCGCCCTCTCGCAGTCCGGAGCTGTCAGTCAGACATCCCTAGAGTTGCCTCGGAGGCAGGAGAGGTTCCCACCACCACCGCTACGCTCGCCAGATGTGAGCCTGATTTCTGACTGAGCGACGCTCCCCCTGTGGTAGCACACTGACCACCAGGGGGCAGCTCCTGCATTGAGTGTCTGCCCCCTGGTGGTCAGTGCATATCATAGCGACCAGTCGTTCCACTGTTTGGTTGATTTGCATATTAGCCTTTTATTATATAGGATGAGGGGGAATTGCATCAAGGACAGTACCCTTCAGGACACCAATATTTATGACTTGAGCAGAAAAGGAGTTCTCAGATTTAAGAAACAGATTTCAAACATTTTTCAAATGCAAATCACAAGTGCACTTTACATCAAAAGCCAGTACACAAAAACATAGGCAGCAAAATCTCAGACATCTTTCATAGCAATATTTTTGCTAATACATCTGCTTGGGTAAGGGAAACACGGGAAAAAAATAAACAAGTGGGACTACATCAAACTAAAAAGTTTCTTCACATCAAAGAAAACAGCATCAAAATAAAAAGGGAACCCACTGTATGAAAGGACATATTTGCCAATGATACATCCAACAAGGGATTAATATCCAAAATGGGCAGACCTGAATAGACATTTCTCCAAAGAGGACATACAAATAGCCAAGAGACCTATTAAAAAATACTCAGTCACTAATCATCAGAGAAATGCAAATTAAAATCACAATAAGATATTACCTCACACCTGTCAGAATGGCTATCATCAAAAAAATCAGCAAACAACAAGTGCTGGCGAGGATGTGGAAAAAAGGGAATACTAGTTCACTGCTGGTGGGAATGCATATTAATGCAGCCACTATGGAAAACAGTATGGAGTTTCCTCAAAAAATTAAAAATGAAATTTCCGTTTGACCCAGCAATCCCACTTCTGAGAACATATCCTAAAAACCCCTAAACACCAATCAGAAATAATATATGCACCCCTTATTTACAATAGCTAAGATTTGGAAACAGCTTAAGAGCCCATCAGTGGATGAATGAATAAAAAAAGCTGTAAGACATCTACACCACGGAATACTATGCAGCTGTGAAAAAGAGGGATCTCTTACTTTTGGCACATGGATGGACCTGGAGACTATTCTGCTAACTGAAATTAGCCACTCTGAGAAAGACAAATATCACATGATCTCACTTATTTGTGGAATCTAATGAACAAAATGAATTGACCAACAAAATAAGTCCTGAAGCATGGAGGCATGGAGCACCCTGACATACCTCGATGTGGGGGTGGAGGATGAAGAGAGAGAAACAAAGTAACTTATATGCATAGCCCATCAACACAGACAGTAAGGTGGTGAAGACAATGAGGGGACTGTCAACAATAAAAATATTTTTCAAATAATTTTTAAAAATAGATTTCAATGGGAACAGATATCTAGAAACAAAAATAGCTAAATAATTAAAATTTTAAGTATTAAAATGAAAGGAGACATGACAAAAATAAAAGTATAACGGAACTTTTTAGTACACTTTTTAAATGAGCTAAAAAAGAAAAAATGGGTAATACAATTTAAGAGCTATTTATATATTTCAAGAATAAAAAAACATACATTTTTTGGCATGTCTGTAGAATACTAAGAAAATGTAATGTTGTATTATGTTGCCAAAAACAGCATCCATCTGATACTCTCTCCATATGAAAAAGCCACATTTAGGTAAAATTTTACTCTGCCTTAATGGCCTTGATTGTTTAAAAATAATAATATAGATAGCCCTAGCCTGCATTGCTCAGTGGTTAGAGCATTAGCCCGTGGACAGAAAGGTAACGAGTTCAAATCTCCATCAAGGGCATGTACCTGGGTTGCAGGTTCGTTCCCTGGTCCCAGTTGGGGCATGTGCATGAGGCAACCAGTCGATGTATCTCTCTCATATTGATGTTTTTTTTCTCTCCCCCGCCCCCTCCCCCCGCCCCTCTCTCCCCCCTACTCCTGCCTCTACCCATTCCACCCTCTCTAAAAAAACAACAAACAAAATCAATGAAAAAATATCCTCTGGTAAGGATTAACCAAAAAAAAAAAGAGGATAATATTACCTGAGATATTTTTTATAAGCAATACCATGAAAAAGTTTTAACTTGGAGCTGATGTTATTTTACAGATAAGGAACATAAAGTCGTAATAAGATTCAAATAAATTTGTCCATATCTGTTTGTCTTCATCTGTTATTAATTCAGATAGCTGACCTTGAAGCCACAAGACATAAACTGGGTATGGAAAACAGAGAAAGAATAAAACTATATCAATGTTAAAACAGCCTAAATTATAGCCAAAACCTTAAAAGCAAAATCAATCATAATAATATGCATGTGAGAAAGAGGGATCATCACCTTCAAACCAACATTAAGAGCAAAAGCAGATTTCAGCCATGACTAATTTCTCTTCTAAACCATATTTCCTGAACTTTTGATTATTAATTATTTTAAAGATTTTTTTATTGATTTTGAGAGAGAGAGAGAGGAAGAGGAAGGGAGAGAGGGAACTATCTATATGAGAGGGAAACATTGATCAGCTGTTGCCTACACGCCCTCCACCGGGGATCAAGCCTGCAACCCAGCAACCCGGGCACATGCCCAACCAGGAATTAAACCACTGGCAACCCCTTGATGCACAGAACAATGCCCAACCAACTGAGTCACAAGGGCCAGGGCTAATTTATTGTGCAGTCTTATGCTATTCTCTAATAATGTGTCTTATCTCTTCAATGGCGTCAAGGTTCATTTAATATATTCATTTTATATACTCACAACACATAAAGTTGATGCTCAACACAAAGCAGAATTTCAAGTTTGCAGAGGACAGCTGAAATGCAGTGTTCTCTATTAATCATTTCCAATTGTTTAGACTCACTTTAGCCTCATAAACATAATAAAAGTTAAATGACTCTAAATATGCTACCCTCATATCTCCTTTATTCCCAATAAAAAAAAAACACAGAGATCTTCTGAATGATATTAACATTTTGCATAAATATTTATGTAAGGATGAGTTTTTAAGCCATTCCTTATTAACAGAAAAGAAAGCTGTTTAACTTGAATATTAGCATTCTATTAATAAACTACAAATGGGATGACAGGCCAGATTGATCTAAAATTCTGGCAATCATTTGTGATGCTAAAAGAAATGTGGAAATTCTCATCCAAATCCATTGTGGACAACAGGTCAGATTGTACATACCATACTCCTTGAAACCTGTGCCTAGTACTACCCACCAAATTCAAATGTAGGGCATGGCATCAGAAGGCACAGTATTTTTGGCTTTGCAGGAAAAGACAAAATCAAAGATATTATATAGGTACTTACATAAAAAAGAAACTTCCCGTTTTTATTCACGAAATTCAAAATCTCTATATATAAATGCCTAATATGCAAAGTGTCCCTTTGGGAGTTCAACCAGTTCAATCGCTCACTATGACTTGCGCTGACCACCAGGGGGCGGCACGGAACGAAGGAAGGCCCGCCCAGCAGTCAGCAGCCAGGGAAGGGAGGCCCCGCCAGCCCTGATCGCCAGCCAGGCCTAGGGACCCTACCCATGGACGTATTTCATGCACCAGGCCTCTACTATAATAATAATCTAAACATTTTTGTAATACAAATTTATAATAAGAATTGCAAAATTCTTTGTAGGAGACAACATTTTACTTAACTGGGAGAATTTAATTAACTCACCATCAGTGAAGAGCTTTTCCTTGCCTGGCTAACAAATAATCCACTCAGAAACTTACTTTGATTTCATTTTATCTTTAAGAAATTCTGCTGTGATGAGATATTATTCCATTTCAAAATTTCTAACTTCTCTGTCCACTGCTTTCCTTGAGTTGGGAGTATTATGACCAGTACTTAGTCTAGTGCTATCTACATGTTGTACTCTTTTAGCAGAGCTATAGTAAAAGTGTATAAGAAACACTTTGCCAACTAATTCAAAAAGAAAATAACCCCCACTCCACTGTGCCTTAAAAGTGTGACACGTGAAATCCATTTTTCTCAACTTGTTTCAAATGATAGGTATGCATTGATAATTAAAGTATTTTTTTAAATATATATATTTTTTATTGATTATTTACAGAGAGAAAGGGAGAGGGATAGAGAGTTAGAAACATTGATGAGAGAGAAACATCGATCAGCTGCCTCCTGCACACTCCCTACTGGGGATGTGCCCACAACCAAGGTATATGCCCTTGACTGGAATCGAACCCGGGACCCTTCAGTCCGCAGGCCGACGCTCTATCCACTGAGCCAAACCAGTTAGGGCGATAATTAAAGTATTTTTGTAAGTGTCATGCTATAGCCATACATATATGCTTATTAAGTTATTACTACAACACTGCAATTTGTAGTACACCAAAAAGCAGTGCAAAGCAATGAGTACCACACAGTCTTTGTAACAACTACTCATTTTGCCATTGCAGCATGAAAGCAGTCATAGATAAATACATAAAGAAATGGACATAACTGTGTTCCAAAAATGTTATTTATGAACAGAAATTTTAATTTCATATAATTTTCACATCACAAAATATTCTTTTGATTATTTTCAACCATTTAAAAATATAAAAATCATTCTTAGCACATGAGCCATATAAAACGAGACAGCAAGCTAGATTTGGCCCATGGGCTCTGGTTTGCCAACCCCTGATCTAAACTGAAGTCCAAGAGCCCTGGCAAGTGTGACTCTGTTGGTTAAACATCATCCCATGTACTGAAAGGTCATTGGTTTGATTCCAGGTCAGGCACATACCCAGGGTTCAATCCCAGTCGGGTGCATGTGGGAGGCAACCAATCGATGTTTCTCGCTCACTCTCCCTCTCCCTCCCCTTCTCTAAAAGATCAATAAAACCATTAAAAAAAAAGGGGAAGTCCAACAATTAACAAACATAAAACCTCCAATCAGAGTTTTCTTGTCTCACTCAAGTAGGAAAAGTACAAGGGTTATCCACTCCTTGAGGAAGCCTCAAACCAAAAGGGACAAAGAGATCAACATAAAAAGAAAAAAGATTAGAAAATAAAGTCAATGGAGAGCATTATGCTAAGTAAAATAAGCCAGTCAGAGAAAGATAAATATCACATGATCTCACTCATATGTGGGATATAATGATCAACATAAACTGATGAACAGAAATAGATCCAGGGACAAATGGCAGGGGGTGGGGGTAGAGATCAACCAAAGGACTTGTAAGCATGCATATTAGCATAACTAATGGACACAGACACTGGGGCAGTGAGGGCTTGCTCTCAGGGGTGGAAGAGGGGGGGTCAATCGGGAAAAAGGAGACATATGTAAAACTTTAGAAAATAAAATAAATATAAAAAAATAAAATAAAGAAAGAAAATAAAGTCAAGATCTTTCAGAATGTCAGTTGAATAAGAAAGCAAACAGAAGAAAAACATAAGAGAAAAGGAAGGAGAGAGTATAAACCCAAGAGTGCCAACATCCAAAGTGCACCGGTTCCAAAAAGTATGTGTGTGGAGAGGTGATTGGGGAAGGGAGGGTATACTTATGAAAAAAATTTAAGTTTACAGTTTTGTTACTAAAAGCAAAGATCAATAGAAAACAAACAGTGAACTATTAAAAACATTGAAAGGTAAAACAATAAATCGAGGCACATCACCAAATTTCAGAATAAGGATAAAGAGATAATTAAAAGGAAAATTGTACAAAGGATTGTACAAAGGAGCAAAATCAGACTAGCACCGGCAAAACTGATTTCTTAAGAAACTGGAAGATATACCCTCTAAGTTCTGAGGAAAAAATATTTTCAACCTAGAATTTCGTATTCAGTGACGCTTTTTATATTTTTAAGTATCTCTTTAATGCCTGGTCTAATAGAAGATGGCAACATATGCTTTTGCATTGAATCTGTTGTGATGACTTATTTTATTGGAAGAATATGAAGAACACCTGGCCACCCTAGCCGGTCTGGTTCAGTGGACAGAGTGTCAGCCTGCTAACCGAAGGGTCTGGGTTTCAATTCCAGTCAAGGGCACATGTCCAGGTGGCGGGCTCGATCCCCAGTAGGGGGCATGCGGGAGGCAGCCAATCAATGATTCCCTCTCATCATTGATGTTTCTCATTAATGTTTCTCTCTCTCCCTTCCTCTCTGAAGTCAATAAAAATATTTTTTAAAAATGAAATAAACAACACCTGGCCTCTCACAGCTATGTATTTTTTAAAAAGGGAGAGAGGCCTGGTTGGTGTGGCTCAGTGGATGAGAGGGTTGACCAATGAACCAGGAGGTCACAGTTCAATTCCCACTCAGGGCACATGGCCAGTTGCAGGCTCAATCCCCAGTGGGGGGTGTGCAGGAGGCAGCCAATCAATGATTCTCTCTCATCACTGATGTTTCTATCTCTCTCTCCTTCTCCCTTTCTCTCTGAAATCAATAAAAATGTATTTTAAAGAAATAAATTTTAATAAAGGAAGCCCTGGCCTTTTCAAATATGTGGCTACTGAGGAATCGAAGATGGCGGCATAGGTAAACACCGGAGACTGCCGCCGTGGACAACCACTTCAAAAATACAACTAAAAGTCGGAGCGGACATCAACCAGAACCACAGGAAGGCTGGCTGAGGAGAGTCTCTTCAACTAGAAGCAAAAACAACAGCATTCCGACGCTCAGCGGAGGCGCAATGTGGAAAATTTAAAGGTACGGCAGTGCGGTGGTGAGGGTGCGCGCGCAAAGCGGGCTGGCGGCTGAGGGCGCGATTGTCGTTTTCAATCAGGAGCGAGTCTCAGACTCTGGGCTACAGATCCGGGCGAGTCTCTAGGGACCCAGACTCAAACGGGAGAAGCGGGACTGTCTGGCTACGGCCCCTCCAAGGTTTGCAGCGATTGCTGGGACAGAGAGGCAGAGCCCCTGGGGACGGACTGAGAGCGGCCATAGCTGCTCCCTCCCCCCGCCCTGTTGAGCCCGCCCCGCCCAAACCCTGCGCACAGCCATTTGCCGATCGCCTCAGGCAAAGGCTGGACTAGCGCCTCCCCTGAGGACTGAAGTTTTCCCACAGCTGATTTCCACAGCCAGTCGGCCTGGTGGTCAAATCCCTCTAGTGTTAACTACAACAATTAAGGCTTGGCTAGAACAAGACTGCGCACAGAGACCACAAGGGGGTGCACCAAGAAAGCATAAAAGATGCGGAGACAAAAAAACATGACAGAAATGGAGGATATGGAGCTAAGAATCGCAATTTTGAGGGCTTGCCATAAATTTGTGCAGAGCCTCACGAAAACTAATGAGACCCTCGATGCTACGATAAAGAAATTAGAAAGTAAGCATACACGGACTGAAATAAAGAATATTATACCCAATAGCAGACCAGAGGAGCACAAGAATCAAACCAAAGATTCGACAAAAAACACCCAATTGGAAAAGCAAAATGAAAAAAGAATCCGAAAGTGTGAAGATAGTGTAAGGAGCCTCTGGGACAGCTTTAAGCGGACTAATATCAGAGTCATTGGAGTGCCAGAAGATGAGAGACAGCAAGATATTGAAAACCTATTTCAAGAAATAATGGCAGAAAACTTCCCCCACCTGGAGAAAGAAAAGGACTTACAGGTCCAAGAAGCGCAGAGAACCCCAAACAAAAGGAATCCAAAGAGGACCACACCAAGACACATCATCATTAAAATGCCAAGAGCAAAAGACAAAGAGAAAATCTTAAAAGCAGCAAGAAAAAGAGGCTCAATTACCTACAAGGGAATACCCATACGACTGTCAGCTGATTTCTCAACAGAAACTTTGCAGGCCAGAAGGGAATGGCAAGAAATATTCAAGAGTGCTGAATACCAAGAACCTACAACCAAGATTACTTTATCCAGCAAAGCTATCATTCAGAATTGAAGGTCAGATAAAGAGCTTCACAGATAAGGAAAAACTAAAGGAGTTCATCACCGCCAAACCAGTATTATATTAAATGCTGAAAGGTATCCTTTAAGAAGAGGAAGAAGAAGAAAAAGGTAAAGATACAAATTATGAACAACAAATATGCATCTATCAACAAATGAATCTAAGAATCAAGTGAATAAATAACCTGATGTACAGAATGAACTGGTGACTATAATGAATCAGGGACATAGAAAGGGAATGGACTGACTATTCTTGGGGGAAAAGGGGTGTGGGAGATGCGGGAAGTGACTGGACAAAAATCATGCACCTATGGATGAACTCAGTGGGTGGGGAGTGAGGGTGGAGGGTGGGGTGGGAGCTGGAAGGAGGGGAGTTATGGGGGGAAAAAAAGAGGAACAAATGTAATAATCTGAACAATAAAGATTTATAAAAAAAAAAAAATATGTGGCTACTTACTCTTCTTTGATATAATACAAAAAATAAAAAAAGTGAACAGCATTTACTTCTTAAATATCTGCCTCAAGCTGGAACTTCAAACCATACTGATGCACTTTCACTACTCTCTTATATTAAAACCTATTGGTGTATTTTAAACTTTGAATCTTTTTTCTATGTATGATTTTGTAACATCATGCATTGGTCATTTGTGGAAAATATTAATTCACTATGTGGATTTAAAATGTTGACATTTCATTGCACAATATCCTAGAAAAAAAGAGTGCTAATATCACTACCAATTTCATCAAAAATGCCTTTTTTTTAAATATTCACATTCTTTATTATTATTTTTTGTTGTTAATCCTCACCTGAGGATATTTTTCCACTGATTTTTTAAAAATATATTTTATTGATTTTTTACAGAGAGGAAGGGAGAAGGATAGAGAGTTAGAAACATCAATGAGAGAGAAACATTGATCAGCTGCCTCCTGCACGCCCCTCACTGGGGATGTGCCCGAAACCAAGGTTCATGCCCTTGACCGGAATCGAACCCGGGACCTTTCAGTCCACAGGCCAACACTCTATCCACTGAGCCAAACTGGCTACGGCTCCACTGATATTTTTAGAGAGAGTGGAAGGGAGGGGGAGAGACAGAGTGAGAGAAACATCAATGTGAGACAGACACATTGACTGGTCTCCTACAGGGACCTCAACCAGGGCTGGGGATCTAGCCTGCAATAGAGGTACATGCCCTCAACTGGAATCAAACCCAGGACCCTTCAGTACGAGGGCTGACCTCTACCCACTGAGCCAAACCAGCTAGGTCAAAAATGCCTTTAAATATTGAGAATCTGTCAAGCTCATGGTAGCAGATTAAGTTTCCCAAAATTCTAATTTTTATTTAAAAGCTCTGTATCTTCCTCTTAAGTAAAAAAAAAAAAAAGGGGGGGGGGGGGGCTTGTCCAGGTAGCTCAGTTGGTTAGAGCATTGTCACAATGTGCCAAGATTTCCGGATCGAACCCCAGTCAGGGCACATACAAGAAGCAACAATGAATGCATGAATAAGTAGAACAACAAATTGATGTTTATCTCTCTCTCTCTCTCATCAATAAAATAAAAAATTTTAAGAAAAAAAAAAAGGAATAGTCAGAAAAAGCCTTTCTTAGGAAGCAACATTTGAAGGAGCCCTTTACGCAAGAACGCTGGTTCTCAAACTTGGTGTGCATCAAAATCACCTGAAGACTTTTAAAACAGACTGCTGATCAGAAGGTCTATAGTGGGCACAAAATTTGCATTCCCAACAAGTTCACAGAAGATGCTGATGCTGCTGGTCCAAAAGCTATACAGTACTTGGAGGCAGAGATCTACAAGGAACAGCTACAGGGTGTGAATAACTGGTGTGTTAGAGGAACAGAAAAAACGTCAGTTAGGAGGGAGGGTAATGTACCTGTCATCATTTCAGAAACACTTAAAATGGTGAATTAAACTACCAGCTATGGCTTCCCAGGCCAGAGATGGAATAATAGGTTGTTCAACAATACCTTGCATCTGCAAGGCATTTCACAGTTTATAAAAACATTTTCATATTTATTATTTAACTTGACTCAGTGAGATATAAGTGAAGAACTATTAGCTACAGTGTAGAGATAGACTGAAGGACAAAAACATTATGAACCTGAGAGAACCAGAAAACAAGTAGCAAAACTATGTTGCCTGACTCCAAATCCAGTGTTCCTTCCAGAACAGCATGCTGGCTTTTTTAAAAAGCAAATCAAAGATACAGGAGTTAATGCTAACAAATTATTTTCTAAGCTAGAGGCCCGGTGCACAAAAATTTGTGCTCTCGGGGGTAGGGGGTTCCTCAGCCCGGCCTGTGCCCTCTCGCAGTCTGGGACCCCTCGGGGGTGACCACTTGCTGGCTTAGGCCTGCTCCCCGGGGGATTGAGCCTAAGATGGCAATCAGACATCCCTCTGGCAGCCCGGCAGCCCTCGGGGGATGTCCATTTGCCAGCAGGGAGCAGACCTAAGCTGCAGTCAGACATCCTTAGCGCTGCTGAGGAGGCAGGAGAGGCTCCCACCACCACTGCTGTACTGGCAGCCATCAGCCTGGCTTGTGGCTGAGCAGAGCTCCCCGATGTGAGAGCGCACTGACCACAGGAGGGCAGCTCCTGCATTGAGCATCTGCCCCCTGGTGGTCAGTGTGTGTCATAGTGACCAGTCATTCCCAGTCTTTCTGTTGTTAGGGTCAGTTTGCATATTACCCTTTTACTATATAGGATAGAGGCCTGGTGCACGGATGGGGGCCAGCTGGTTTGCCTTGAAGGGTGTCCCGGATCAGGGTGAGGGCCCGCGTGGGTGCCTGGCCAGCCTGGATGATGGGCTGATGGCTGTTTGCAGCTGGTCACACCCCCTTCAGGGTGGGGGTCCCCGCTGGGGTGCCTGGCCAGCCTGGGTGAGGGGCTGAGGGCCATTTTCAGGCTGGCGGGTGACTGAAGCTCCCAGCCTCTTTTTTTTTTTTTTTTTTTATTCTGGGATTTATTTACCTTCTATAACTGTCACTGGAGCTGAGAGCCAGCTCCAGCTCGGAGGCCTGGCTCAAGCTCTGAGGCCGTTGCCGGCTGAAAACAGGTATCTGGGTTTGTTTAGCTTCTATAATTGAAACTCTGTTGCCATCACTGGTGCTCTAAGCTCTGAGGCCCCAGCTGGCTGAAAGCAGGTACCTGGGGTTTGTTTAGCTTCTATAATTGAAACATTGTTGCTTCCGGAGCTCAGAGCTGGGCCGAGGCAGGCGGGGAACCTTGGCTTCCTCCATCACTGGAGCAAGCAAGCCTCATGTTCGCTTCAGCTGCGTGGCTGCCGGCCGCCATCTTTGTTGGCAGTTAATTTGCATATCCTGCTGACTAGCCAATGGGAAGCATAGCGGAGGTGCGGTTAATTACCTTGTTTGTCTATTATTAGATAGGATTCCATACCTAAAAACATGGTGGCTTCCAGACTTCATTTGTTTTAGATACTGGTTAGAAAGCAACATCTCCTTAAGATTAACAGTATTTAGTACCATCTACTTATTTCTACCAGTTCAAAAACAAAGCATGTAGAAATGAAGAGGGAATTTACAGACTATTATTCTCTTGCCTGCATATATATCAGAGAGCCAACTGCATTACTTCAGTCCCTTAGCCACAGCAGTCAAACACAATTTCCATCCTGTGCTCCTTCTAAATCTCCCACGCAATCCAGGTTCCCACAAGAACACTGAATCCCACTTCTTACTACACTCAGGGCGCCATGAGCAGCAGTTACTTACACAACCATTACCCACCTTCTATACATCCATTACCATTTAGTATCTTCTCCATCAATCAAACCCTTATGTTTTGTTTTTGTCTTGTTAAACCTCACCTGAGGATATTATTTTTCCCCACTGATTTTTAGAAGAGTGAAAGGGCCCAGCGGGCACTGCTCAGTGGTTGAGTGTCACGACTGTTCGCTTCCGGGTCAGGGCACTTGCCCAGGTTGCCGGCTCAATCCCCAGCGTGGGGCGTGCAGGAGGCAGCCGATCAAAGATTATCTCTCATCATTGATGTTTCTCTCTCTTCCTTCCTCTCTGAAATCAATAGAAATGTTTTAAAAAAAAAAGTGGGAGGGATGGAGGGAGGGGCATTGATGTGAAAGAGACACATCGATAGGTTGCCTCCTGCACACGCCTGGACCAGGGCTAGGATCAAGCCTGCAACCCATGTGGATGCCTTTGACCGGGAATCAAACCTAGACCCTCAGGTCCCGGGGCCAACGCTCTAACCCTTATTCTTAACATTCTTACCAAAATGTCTCAATACTTCAAACCCAAAACATTCAAAACTAAAATTATATCCTCCCTCCACCACACAAACACACCCTGCTCTGTGCCTGAATTCTTTTCTTTTTATTTTTCGATTGATTTGAGAGAGAGAAACACTGATGTGAGAAACATACATTGGCTGCCAGGGATTGAGCCTGAAACCTGGGCATGTGCCCTCAGGAATCCAATCAGTGACCTCTTGGTGCATGTGACAATACTAAACCAACTGAGCAACACTGGCCAGGCCCTGAATTCTTTTATTTGCTATTAGCACTGTTTCCATCTCCATTTCCATGGCTATTCACAATTATTAGTTACTACAAATAATAAACCAGCTGCCATTTCATTAATAGCTACCGTGTAGTAGTACTAGTCACTGACACACTTCATTCTAACAATAACCCTATGAGGTAGGTAATTCTGTCCTTGTTTCACAAATGAGAAAACCTGGGCTAAGAAAAATTAATCTGTCCATGTCACAAGTAGGAAGTGACAAAGTAAACATCCAAACTCAAATCTATCTCCCAAAGTCCATACCTTTGCCCCATAGCAAACTGCTTATTTCTTTGATCCCTGATATAAGTCCTCTACTACCCATGCCAAATCTGTCACCTAGATTACTTCAAGATTCTCCTAACTGGTCCTGCCCTCCAGCCTTGCCTTCCCTTACCCTTCAACGTGCCAAATGATCTTTCTGGATCACAAATGTGATCCTTTTATCCTCTTGACATAAAAGTCCTTCAGGAACCCCCTTTAGTCTACACTGTACAGGTACACCCTACAGAATGCATCCCAAACCCAGAGCAGGCCCACAATCCCTTACCTGCAGTTCCAAAACTCAAAAGCTTTGTAAAATTTTAAATATTTTTCATAAATTTGCAGCAAAACCCACCCTGAATTGTGGAAGGCTACTTATTGTCTATCCCATTAGTGTGATATTTATGTGTTTCAGTACATAAATATTAACATGTTTGATAATGTGTTAACCCTCGCCCCCCCTGGAGTATTAAAGACCTTACCAGGAAGAAGAAAATTTCCAAACTATTCTGAAGTCTAAAACACACCTGGTCCCAACGGTTTCAGAGAAGACAGGGGTGGGGAACATCCAGCCTGCCGCTGTATGCCCCTGAAATCACTTGGTCTGGGCCTGCCACGGCGTTAGGGGTGCGTTAATTAAATGTTTGATCAGCTATAGCAAGCTCATGTTTAAGTTGATAATTCTGTATGGCCCTCCAATGATATTATAAATATCCCAATGGCCCTCAGCAGAAAAAAGGTTCCCCACCCCTGAGATAAGGGCTTACACACACCCCTCACCTAATCAGCCCACGAATCCAAATTTCCACCAATCACGTTACACATCCGTGCAGCAAAGGGCTGTGTAAGGTGCCCTGTGAGCTACTCACCTTTCAGGAAAGCGCTCAGGGTTCTCTTTTCAGTGAAGTTTCCCCGACATCCTAGTCTAGATGGTGCCACAACCCTGCGGCAGGTACCCACCTCTACCGCTATCGGCTTTCTGTTTCCCGTGAGGCTGTGAATGAGCTCCACTCTGAGTATTCTATTCAATCCTACAGTGTCTGCAGCACTAGGGGCTCATTAATGCACAATGAGCTGAAATGCATGCCCAGCTCCCCCCAATTCCCAATTCCCTCCAAAGCTCTTTTCTCCTTCACCCCCCAAACCTTAGTATTTTTCCCGAGCCACGCAGGCCCCTCGGAGCTGTTCTCCTTCCCAATGTCATCTTAAAATTACTTTCTACCAGGCGCCTTCTCCTCACCCCAAACTCTCCCGTGCCCTTTATCCTCCCCTCCCTTCAACTCCTAGTCCTTTCCCCTAGTCCTGAACAGGTCGAGTCCTCTCCCACGGAGACAATTCATCCTCGGCCCGCCTCGCTTACCTGCTCCCTCCACACCTCTCCCGGCCCCCGGCCCCCGCTCCCAAAGCGCTCCGCACCGGCTCCTTCCCAGACCCGCAGCCCCTTCCCTCTCCCAGTCCGGGTCCACCTGCTCCCGAACCCGCGCCCGGCCCGCATCCGCACAGCGCAAACCTCCCCAGGAGCGGGGTCCCCTCCCCCAGCCCCCCGCGGCGGGCACCCCCTCCCTCCGCCCTCCCGGTATCCCTGGGGTCCAGCTCCCCTGGAAACTGCTCCGAAGGCCGTGCCTTTCACCGTAGCACCCTCGGGACCGCGCCGCCCCGAGCAGCCCCGACCCCGCAATCCCCCGGCGGCCCAGACCCCGGACAAGGAGGGCCCCGCTCACCCTGCTGGATGTCGCCGTTGCTGCCCCCCGGGATGGGCACGTTGAGCTGGCGCTCGGGCTCCGGCAGGCAGCGCAGGCAGAAGGAGTGCAGACAGGGCAGCAGCTTGGGCTCCGCCTCTCGCCGGCTCTGCAGGCTCTGCTGACACACCGCGCAGGTGTCCAGGAGCGAGGCTGGCGGTCCCAGGGGCGGCCCCGCCGAAGGACCCGGAGCGGGGGCCGCGGCAGGAGCGGGGGCCGGCGTCGATGCCGCGCCCCCGGGAACGCCAGGGCCCGCGGAGGCGGCCGGGGCGGAGGCGGCCGGGGTCGATCCGGAGGCCGCGGCCACCCCCCCGTCGTCGGGCCCCGCCGCGCCGCTCTCCGCGTCGGCCCTGCCGCCTTCCTCCTCCTCCTCCTCCACCAGCACCGCGGCGAGAGGCGGCTCCGCCTCCTGCGCCGCGGGCCCGACGGCCCCGGCAGTTACCGGCGCGCTGCCGCTGCCCCCGCCGCCGCTCTCGGCTTCGCCGCCGCCTTTGTTTTCCGCCATGTTTTCCTCTTTGAACCCGCCGGACCGCCCCGCGCCGCCCGCCGCCCGCGCCGCCGCCGCCCCCAGCCCCAGCCGCAGCCGCAGCGAGAACGGCCGCCGAGAGCGAGCAGGCAACGAACGGACGGGAGCGCGCGCGCACGCGGCGCCCCCGCCCTCGCGTCGCGCGGCTGAGCAGGGGCGGGGCGCGCGCGCGCACGCACGACGTCCCCGAGGGGGCGGGGACTCGGGGCGCGGACTCGGGGCGCGGGCGCGGGCGCGGGCCCTGCCTCGCCGCGCTTCCCGACCTGGCGTCCGCGCCGCCGCGGTGCAGCTCGGTTCTGGAGCCCGAGGCCAGGGCGCCGCACCGCCTCCGGCGCGTGGTTGTGCGCTCGGGCGCGGAGGCGGAGGCGGTGGGAGGAGGCGGGGCGGAGCGGGGGAGGGGGGAAGAGTGGGAAAGGCTGGAGGGCGGGAGGCAGGGCTGATTCCTGCCCAGCGAGCGTCTCCCGGGCGGCTCGGTCCCCACCGGTGGGCGCGTCTCCGCGGAGACCTCACCGGCACGGCCGGGCGCCCGGGCCTCGGGGCTCCGGGGTGCGCACCCCCTGGGTCTCTGTCGGGCCGCGTTCCTTTGGGTGTTTGTGCCTCGGGGGCGCAGTAAAAGGGCTTCATTTATGTTTTTCTTTCTAACGGGGGGGCCTGCCCCGAAATAGACGGGAAAGACCCGGCGAGGAAGACACTCCCGAGCGGCTGTGTTTAGCTGCTGAAGGTGTTGGATTCGCAGACGTGGCTTCGTATCAGAAAACCCATCAGCTGGGGGCTCTTGCAAAGCCGAGATAGCGAGACCACACCCAGGCCCGCGTCCGGAAGTGGGGAGGGCGGAGGATGTGGAGGAGGCGCTGGGGCCGGGGCGACGGGTGTCGGTTGGGGAGTCGCCTCTCTGACCAGCGTGAGGCCCCGGAGCCCCACTCGGCGTCCGGCGCGCGTGGGGCGGGGGAGGCCCTGAGGGCGCTGGCCACCGGCGCTTTCCGCAGGGGCTGTCTTTATTTGAGAACACGTGTACTCGGGGGCGGTGAGGGGGGGATATCTGTCCTTAAAGGCAGCCACCTGAAAACATGGTAACATTTGTTCAGAACATAGTGACCTCCTCGATGTATCGGGCCGTGTTTCAGAGCCTCTCAGCATTACAGCAGAGAGCAAAAGAGGCCCTTGCCTTCAAGGAGCTTGCGATCGGATGAAGAAATAAAATGGGGTCACTATTGTCAAGCCGCTAAATTACTAAAAATCAAGTAGGTTGAGGTATGCGGAAACAATTCTATTCTTGTTTGAACTAGCCTAGGAAGTTAAACTTTTAAACTTTCCAGCCCCTAGCCCTCCCCTCCCCATCCCCCCCCATCCCCAAATGAATGAACTTTCCAGTCTTGCAGCAATGCCTGGACATACATCAGACCGCCAGGTAACCCTCTTATTACCCCCGGCAGGACTCACCAGTTTAGACCACCTGACATCTGACTGCTAACTATCTTGGACCAATCTTAGGGCTAAGAATGCAGGACTAATTATGCTCAAGAATGCTTCTTACTATAAGAACTCTTTTCCTTCTTCTTAGGGGTTTTTTACTTAGTTGTGTTTCCAGTTTGCAAACCTTAAGACCCTTGAATAAATCATTTATTTCTAATCAAAGCCTCCAAACTCTTTTTGAGTTCGTTCAACACTAATAGAGGAAGGTTGGAAATAAATTTCTGATGATAACTCTAATTATGGGCAAGTCCTTCCATTTAGATTCTTTAACAGGGAGATCAAGTTTCTCTTGAAGGTTCAAGAGACTTGAAGGTTCAGGGACTTGATTGCTTTTAGCTCAAAATAATCCTCATGCCAAAGTGGCACATCTTGGGGAGACCTGTCCTGAACCCCTTTATTCATGGTATCTAGAAGGTGGAAACAACTCAAGTGTGCATTGGTTGATGAATAGATAAACAAAATGTGGTATGCTTATCCAGCCTTAAGAAAGGATATTCTGACCCATGCAACAAAATGGATGAAACTTCTATACATTATGCTAAATTAAATAAGCCAGGCACAAAAGGACAGGTATATGTTTCTACTCACATAAAGTACTTAAAGGAGTCAAATTCATAGAGACAAAAAATAGAATGGTGTTTGCCAGGAGCTGGGGGAAGGAGAAAATGGAGAGTTATTGTTTAATGGGTACAGAGTTTCATCTAGGAAAGATGAAAGTTTGGGAGATGCATGGTGGTAATGGTGCACAACAATGGGAATGTATATTAATGCTACTGAACTGTACACTTAAAAGTGGTTTAAAAAATAGTTTAAATGGCCCTGCTGGTGTGGCTCCATGGTTGGGAATCAATCTATAAACCAGGAGGTCACAGTTCAATTCCTGGTCAGGGCACATGTCCAGGTTGTGGGCTCGGTTCCCAGTGTGGGGTGTGCAGGAGGCAGCCAATCAATGATTCTCTCTCATCATTGATGTGTCTTACTCTCTCACCCTCTCCCTTCATCTCTCTTTTTAAAAAACCAATGAAGACATATTTAAAAATAAGTAAAAGTTTACCTAGATCCATCCTATATAATAAAAGACTAATATGCAAATCAACTGAATGGTAGAATGACTGGTCACTCTGATGTGCACTGACCACCAGGGGGCAGACACTCAATGCAGGGGCTGTCCCCTCGTGGTCAGTGCACTCCCACAGTGGGAGCACCGCTCAGCCACAAGCCAGGCCCACAGCTGGCACCTCTCCTGCCTCCGTGGCAGTGCTAAGGATGTCCGACTGCGGGCCTAAGATGTCAGACATCCCCTGAGGGCTCCTGGACTGCAAGAGGGTGCAGGCCAGGCTGAGGAAGCCACCCCCCAAGTGCACAAATTTTGTGCATGGGGCCTCTAGTATTTTTATAATGTCTAGGTGTTGAAAGAAATAGCTTGTAAAATCCACAGCATTTATGGATTACATTTAGTTACAGTTTTATGTTCACATTATATATAGGTATTTTCGAATGTATTTATATGTAAGTCTTGGACATTTTTTGGCAAATTTCTAGAGGATTTTATCCTCTTATAAAACAAATACTTTCTAATGGAGACTCCTGGAAGACACCACATCACATGTTCAAGGTTAACATCACCAGTAAGTTATAAAAGCATCATGTTGTACCCCATGCTATGATGCAATCAGAAGGCTGTATCACCCTGTAATATCCTTTCCAATAATGCAGAGCCTCAATCTAATCATGAGACAACATCAGACAGTTGTGAATGACTGTCCCAGCTGCCGGGCAGCCTATAAAATAACTGACCAGTATTCTTCAAAAGTGTCTAGGTCTACTTTGTAGTTACTAAATATCTTGCGTGTTCATTATTTTTTTAATTATTTTTTACTTTTCAATTACAGTTAACATACAACATCATTTTTGAGTAATCTATCTTTCCCCACTAACTTTAAAAAGATTTTTTTAAAAATATTTTTTATACATTATAAATTTTATGTACATCTAAGTCTATTTTTCTACTTTCGATTTTTTCCTTTGATCTGATTTAGGTCCTGCACTAGTGCCAATATGTGTGAAATATTATAGCGTTATAAGATTTATTATCTGGTTATTTGGTATAGCTAACCACCTGTTCTCATCTTTATCAAATGTTACCTGGCTCTCCTCACACCCATATTCTTCTATAAACTACAAAATCAATTCAGTAATTCTAACCAAATAAGCAAACACAAAGCAATTGGTATTGAGTTTGGAGCTGTATTGAAATTACAGATTGAGCCGAAACCGGTTTGGCTCAGTGGATAGAGCGTCGGCCTGCGGACTGAAGGGTCCCAGGTTCGATTCCGGTCAAAGGCATGTGCCTGGGTTGCGGGCACATCTCCGGTGGGGGATGTGGGGAGGTGGCTGATCGATGTTTCTCTCTCATCGATGTTTCTCTCTCATCGATGTTTCTGACTCTCTATCTCTCTCCCTTCCTCTCTGTAAAAAAATCAATAAAATATATTTTTTTAAAAAAAGAAATTACAGATTGATTTTGTTAAAAATTGGTATGTTTATAATAGATTTTAGTCTTCCTAGCCAAAATTTTTTAAATGTTATTCAATTATTTTTAAAAATACATTTCATTTTATTTTTAAATATATTTTTATTGATTTCAGAGAAAAATACATTTCATTTCCATAAACATGTTCTTGAATGCCCAATGTGTATTAGATGCTGTACTAGGCATCAGAGGCACAAAAATTAAGGTATGGCCTTTAGGAACTCATACCTGTCTGACAAGTAAACAGTGGCTCTACTATCATGTGTGATAAGTCAATATAAAGGTGCACCTACTACTTAAAGAACATAGACAAAGAAGAGCATAACCGCCTCCTGCAGGAGGGTGGCAGGGAAGGCTGCAAGGAGGCTCGGACCCTCACCTGTTCTTTGAAGGATGAGCATAAATTCATCAGCAGTAAAATGGGGAAGGTATTCTAAGGAGAGGAAATAAACAGATGAATAGAGACAACATAATAAAAGTGTATGTCAAAGTGGGTTTGGAGAATTATGAAAATTTCACTACTTCTTGAATTGGTAGATAAGACTTAAAAAATAACTGGTGTTAGATTTAGAAGTGAGAGCAGAACTTACTATGTGCAGTTTATGTGTTTTAACTAGCACAGTCCTTACAAAAACCCTAATAGATAGGTACAGTGTTTGTGCACATTTTTCAGATGGGGAACAGACACCAAGGATAAATAAACGGCCTTGAGGTCACAGAGCTAGCTGTACGTGACCATCAAAGTTTCCTCCTGGAAGTCTGACAAGCAGCAGGCTCACTGCCTACTTCTCTGGAAAGCTTTGAATGCCATGGCACAAAGTGTAGTTTTTAACTACAGGTAATAAGGAGCCAATACAAATTTTTTTAAAAAGAAGTGACTTCATAGGTTAATTTTGGGGTGAATATTAGTTTGGTAGGGGCTTTGGGGGAGAGGTAGTAGGGAAAGAATGTTTACAAGGCGAACAGAGAAGAAGCTATTCCTAACATTTAGAGATGAGGAGGACCTAAAGTCCTGACCGGTGGCAATGAATACAGGAAGCTCGGGATTAGTGTAACAATTCCAAAGTAAATAAATAAATAGGACTCATGGCCAGTTGGATATAAGGATTAAGGAGGTGCTAAGGACAAGTTGAGTCTGAGAATCTGGAAAAACATGCAGGGCCCCTGGCTAAAGATAACAGATTAGTGAGTCATCCGGTTTATTGGTGGTAATTGAAGCCTACAGAATGGATGGCTCAGGTAACTAACTCAACAGAGCCTTAGGGAACACCAGCCTGGGAGCAATGGGCAGGAGAGAAGGAGTCTACAAAAATACCGATGAAGACTGGTAAAACTGGTAGGAAGATAGTAAACATAAAAATAGAAAGCAGCAAGTACCATAAAAGAGGTACAAACAAAGGAATGTGGGAGTTCAGACGCAGATTACAACTTAATCTTTCTGAGCCTCTGTTTAGTCATCTGTAAAATTGGGTTGGACTAAGTCAGTGATGGTGAATCCTTTGAGCTCGGCGTGTCAGCATTTTGAAAAACCCTAACTGAACTCTGGTGCCGTGTCACATATAGAAATTTTTTGATATTTGCAACCATAGTAAAACAAAGACTTATATTTTTGATATTTATTTTATATATTTAAATGCCATTTACAAAGAAAAATCAACCAAAAAAATGAGTTGGCGTGTCACCTCTGACACGCGTGTCATAGGTTCGCCATCACTGGACTAAGTGGTCCCTGAAGCCTACACCTACACACACACACACACACACACACAGTGGAGATGGAGATCATTTATAATTAAGGGGTGAATTTTGTGGCATAGCCTATAGCTGCAAATCCAGGGAAGGAAGAGATTACAATCATATATGTATAGAAGCTTATGGAAGAAGAGCGAGCGTGGTGATAGGTAGGATATAAATAGAGAAGAGGAAAAGCCTGAGTAGAAATAAAGATGCCTGGCCACTTACTTCCCTGATGAACTTTGAGGTCTCAGCTAGAAATTCATGGGAAATAGGGTTGGAGGGAGGTAGGGTAAGGCCAGATGATGGTGGTCCTTACAAACCAGAGGGTGGAGTTTAGAAATGGCACGGCGGCAGTAGGCAGTTACTGCAGACTCTTGGACAGGGTTGTGATATATTTAAGGTACAGGATATAGGTGATTTGATCTCCGCTATTTTTACTGCCCAACATGTCTATTGCTATGACACTTCGCCATTGCCATTTTCACACTGTAGAGAACGATGTGTGTGCCACCCAGATCGCTCCCTCTCTAGGTCCCGAGCACTCCAGCTCTGACCCAGTAAACAGCTGGCAACTTTCAGCCAAGTCTCTCTCCGGAACTTGCCCTTGATGGAGAGAGCCACTTTGTCCACAGCCATGCCACTGCACCAGGAGCAGCGCCCATTCAATCACTGGTGGACGGTGTTTACAAAGATCCAGCCAACCCTCCTCAGTTCAGAAAAGCTCAGTAGTGGCATCCCAGCTCCCGAGTTCCCAGCAGGGATCAACCAAGGCCTTTGTTGCAACTGCATCACAGTTCATTCAGCTTCTCCTGCGGCCAAATCCTTCTTTCTTCATTCCCCCACAGGTGCTAATCCCAAGAACACTCCATAATAAACTTCCTGTATGCTAATTTCCGTCTCAGAATTATTTTTTCCTGGAGAATCAAACTGCAACACACATGGGAATTATATTTTCACTCAACTCGTCTTCTGTGCTTACTTAACAACTTAATTGTAGAAAATGTTGTGAGCTCAGATTTTGTTTTGAGCAGTTTTTCTCAACAATTTTCACATTTGTAGCTTCCAACACCAAGATATCCTTTTATAAAACCTCCAGTATCTAAGATCACATACCCCTTTAGGCAATGTACATCAGGTCAAATGTGAAGAGTATAGCCACAAACAGCTAAGTCTAACTAATGAACACCATGGGGAAGGAAATAATAGGTTGGTGGTAACCACGTGTTCGCAGGATATACCCTTGGCTAACAGAGCATGTAGCTCGGTGCCCTGTATATACACTTGGAGGTCCCAGGTGCTCTGCAGAGGGAATCCATAGCTGGAAAGTTTACAGAGTGCTGTTTCAGGTCACAAAGAAATTATGACATCATTTGATTTTCTTTTTGCAGTTGTCCAAAATATCTTACATTTATATATTTAACACACAGCACTGTTTTTTTTAAAAAATATCACCAACCATTTCACTACCAGATGGCTTTAGCTAAGCACATTACTGTCCTTCAGTTTAAAAGCATCATGAACAAAGCTCAAAAATTTAAAACTTGGAATAAAAACAGGCAACAAACCGTTGTCATTCTAAAATTGATGGTTAAGTAGTTAGTACTGGTAGAATGGTTGCCTCAGTGTCCACAGCATCAAAGTATGTTGCCAAGTTGATGATCAGTCTGCCAGCTTTTGAGGGAAGAACGTGGTGTGGAAAAGGGACTGGAGACATTGGCCATCTGTTGCTGATGGCCTATGTCACTCTTGTCCTTAAGAGGTTTTGTTTCTCAAAATGCCTTTTCCTCAACAAGAATAATAGATGTAGTTTAGAATCATGTCCAGTGCTCACTGAAGTGACCAAGTTTTTAACCCTGAGGTAGATGGGCTTACGTTGCACTCTTTATAATATATACAGATTCTGTAAAGGGAAACGTATTGAAAGCTGGCTGTGTAATTGACATATTGCCAAGGAATAAATTATATCCTGTACTGTGATTATGTATTCAGCAATAATGAATACTAGGAGAAAAGAGCAAAGTAGCAATTATACCAATTACAATTGATTAGTTGGTATTAACATAACAAGATGTGCTTATTTTATTATACTTTCTTACTTCACAAGAAAGCTCTAATGTCTTAAGCTATCTGGTTCCTCTTCAAAATCCCTTTATAATTGATTAATTCAGTGAATTTGGAAGAAGACTGGAAATTTGTATTATTACTAATGATAAAATTTTATCTGGTTGTGCTACCATTTTCACTGTTTTATGTTATTATGGTTTCTAATCTGTTTTTTTCTGTGCTATTGGAATGGCAACTGCATTTTTAAAATTTTATTTTTCAATTACAGTTTTCATTCAATATTTTATTTTAGTTTCAGGTATATGCATTTTAAAAATATATTTTATTGATTTTTTACAAAGAGTAAGGGAGAGGGATAGAGAGTTAGAAACATCAATGAGAAACATCGATCAGCTGCCTCCTGCACACCCCCTACTGGGGATATGCCCGCAACCAAGGTACATGCTCTTGACCAGAATCAAACTTGGGACCCTTCAGTCCTCAGGCCGACGCTCTAATCCAGTGAGCCAAACCAGTTAGGGCAGGTATATGCACTTTTAAAATATTAAAAATATATATATTTTATTGATTTCAGAGAGGAAAGGAGAGGAAGAGAGAGATGGAAACATCAATGATGAGAAAGAATCATTGATTGGCTGCCTCCTAGCACGCCCTGGCATGTGCACTGATTGGGAATCAAACCGTGACCTCCTGGTTCATAGGTCAATGCTCAACCACTGAGCCAGCTGTGTATGTTGTATTGTACCCCACGAATCACACAAGGACGCCTCAAGAAATCGAATTAAGGAGCCACATTAATTTCAAAGCCGGGACTACGAGGGGGCAAATGCTCTCCAAATCTTGTAGTCCCCCCTTGGCCGAAACATCAGACCTACATAGGCAAATATCACAAAGGTATTGATTACATCTTGAGGTTTGGAATAAGGAACCTGGTTTGAAAAAGCAGTTTGTTACAGAAGCTTAGATTTGAGCAAGTTAGTTATCTACAAAGATTAATTATAGTTTCGGGTCTTGGGACCACTGAGTCAATGGAAACACATTATCTGGAGCCACTGAGGCAATTTAGAGTAATTGTGCTGTCCTGGTCAGGTCTTGGGACCACTGAGTCAACAGAAACATATTATCTGGAGCCACTGAGGCAATTTAAAGTAATTGTGCTGTCCTGGTCTCCAGGTGCAGAGGAATGTGTTTCCAAATACCAGTAAGATCACAATCAATGGGGGAATTCAAACCACAACCAATGGAGTATTCAATCGAATGGGATAACTTATATGAGTTCAGAAAATTAAAATAACTTTTCTATTATTTTAGCAAGCAAATAATTACAGAAGCCAAATCAGCAGGGTTAAAATATTAAACAGCAATTTTTACCCAAGCATGGTTGCTACCATGCTTCATGTATACATTTTTTAATAGAAAAAAATAATGCAAAAGAACTATAATAATTGGAGCACATGAATATCCACTATTGTTTACTTTTTGTTAGAAATTGAGATGAAAGAATTGAAATTTTTTTAAGAAAATTAGGTGGCAAGGTAATCACAGTTCTCTATAAAGCAGAACTCTGCTTCTTTGCAGATCTCCAAAGTGTGAATTTGACAGTTTAGCAGAACAAGTTGATAATCTTACACACTTCTGGTGAGTTGGGCACCCTTTACATTTTTAAAAAAAATGTATTTTATTGATTTTTCACAGAGAGGAAGGGAGAGGGATAGAGAGTCAGAAATATCGATGAGAGAGAAACATCGATCAGACGCCTCCCGCACACCTCCCACTGGGGATGTGCCCACAACTAAGGCACATGCCCCCGACTGGAATCGAACCCGGGACCTTTCAGTCCGCAGACCGAAGCTCTATCCACCGAGCCAAACTGGTTAGGGCGCCCTTTACATTTTTAACAATGAAAATGAAGTCTGTTAAATTTAAACTCTGAAAAAAAAAACACACACACATAGGAAGATCCTTCAGTGTGTGAAACACCAAAGTAAATTAATTAACTGTTTTCCAAAGTCATGGAAAGGGGAGCAGACAGGTATGAGTAATTTATTCAACTTTTAAGTGACAGCGACCGTCTGCCCCCTATGGTCAAACAAGCATACTACAAGAAGCAAGCAGTTCTCTTCAAAGTAGGCGCGCCCTGGTCCAGTGGCTCAGTTGGTTGCAGTGTTGTCCTGATGTGCCAGGGTTGAGGTTCGTTCCCTAGTCGGGGCACATACAGGAATCAACCAGTGGGTGCATGAGTGGATGGAACAGCAGATTTCTGTCTCTCTCACTCTCTACCTATCTATCTGTCTATCTAAACAATAAAGGAGAAAGAATTATTTAAACAAGTAGGAGAGCATAACAATGTGGATTGAAGGGAAGACCTTCAAACTTAGTATGAAAAGTAGAAGACGTAAGACAAGGCAAAAAATACTTAAGTGTGACTAAGTAGATGTGCTTAGGGTCAACTTATTGAGTGGCTAAGATTTAATTATAATTATAAGCAAAAGCCGAACATAAAAGGTCATTAACAGAATTCAATTTAAGAGTTATTTTCCAAAGTGTAATAAACAGTTGATGTGTTATAGAATTGTATGCTTGAAACCTATATAATTTTAGTTATTAGTGTTACTATCACCCCCCTTTCTCTTATTGTATTTAAGGCACTTCTTTTCACTTGGTGAAATATAATGCGGCATTTGGGGTACCTCCCATTTCATTTCTAGGTTCTGCAGAGTGGGATTATGTATTCACATGAAAAAAATTTGTTTATCACAAAATGTTGATATCCATTTTAGAAGCATTTCTATCTGTAGCAAATTGTATATAAATTAATATTATTTTTTTCCATTCTCTTCTATTGGTTTGACATTCTCTTGTAATTATTTTTATGATGGTGCAAAATCAGTTTTGAGAAACAAGTTTAACTTAAGGTAACACAAAACATTGCAGTTGGTATTAATGGTTTTTACTGTACAGTAAAATCTCATTTAATGAGTATAAATTGCTATGTTTTTAAATAAATTTGCTCTGTTGAATCCAGATATCATTAAAATGTAAATTTTCTGCTACTGTGAATAGACAAGACTGTTTCATCATTTAAGTAAAACAAATGCTAAGCACGTTGTTCACATCATTATCAGCACAGTATCCTTTTTTGTGTGTGCCACCTTATCTTCTGTTAGCTTGACAGTAATTTATGGTGTGCTGCTAGATAAGTCATCAAAATCCAAGGGTAAGAGTCCTGGTTGGTAAAATGTGGAAATTAAGGGCATGACTTGCAACTTGCATACATCACTTCAGTTCCTCTCTCACTGGACACAACCTAGTCACATGGTGTATGATTGGATGGGAAATTGGGACATTCGTTTTTAGCTGAGCTGCCAAGTGCCCAGCTACCACTTCTATAGTTACACAAGGGGATAACACTGGGACACGAAGTAGTCTCTGCTACCGTAAGTCAATGAGACAGTATGCTCTGGGTTTATCCCATTCCCTCTCAAAAAACCTAAGATTCCAACCAAGTGAGATAGTCATTAAAGGGGTAATCTTGAATGTGTATAATATATTTAAAGAGAGAGTTATTAAAAACTTCAAATCTTGACCTACTGTTAATAATAAATTACTTATACCTGATCTCTAAACAAAAGACTACAGCTGTTGAGTTTTATGGCTGTTTCCCAGCCCAAGTATGTAATACACTAGTAAAAACATCCCAATTTTCCACTACTAAAATTACAACAGAATAAACGTAACATGTCTACTACACTTTACAAAGAAATACATCATGGAGAGTAGGTGGGTGAACTGCTTATCATACTGGGCCAGCCACGACCAAAGGGTTCTCTCTTAACCTAGAGAGTATCTGACGTGTAATAGATATGTTACTTTTATCTGCATAATTTCCCTCCTTCTGCTGGAGGCTCACCATCCTCACCTTATTTTGGGGAATTATCACTCAAATCCAGTCAACTGGACAGCAGTCTTCTCATTCTGTTCTCACCTAGAAGAAGGGGGTAAGAAACTTTGGGGTCTTTTTGAAATCTTTTAAATGTTTTTTAAAAATTGATTTTAGAGAGAGAGAGAAACATCGATTGACTGCCTCCTGCACGTGCCCTGACCCGGAACCGAACCCACAACCTTCTGGTGTACGGGTTGATGCTCCAACCAACAAAGCCACACCGGCCAAGGCGAGGATGTATTTCTTAAAAAACAAAAAAGATTTGCTTCTTGCACCATCTGCTTTCTCCGCGGTTTCCCATTTGTTTCGTTCCTTGCTTTTCATGATCAAGATGTCTCAGCTACCTGTCTGGTAATCCTCACTCGATTGCCTGTTCATGTATTTTTTAAAACTATATTTTTATTGATTTCAGAGAGGAAGGGAGAGAGAAACATCAATGATGAGAGTCACTGATTGGCTGCCTCCTGCACACACTATTGGGGATCAAGGGCACAACCCGGGCACGTGCCCTTCACTGGAATAGAACCTAGGACCCTTCAGTCCACAGGCCGACGCTCTATCCACTGAGCCAAACCAGCCAGGGCTTTCCTGTTCATTTTTTTTTTTTTTAAATATATTTTTATTGATTTTTTACAGAGAGGAAGGAAGAGAGATAGAGAGTTAGAAACATCGATGAGAGAGAAACATCGATCAGCTGCCTCCTGCACATCTCCTACTGGGGATGTGCCCGCAACCCAGGTACATGCCCTTGACCAGAATCGAACCTGGGACCTTTCAGTCCGCAGGCCGACGCTCTATCCACTGAGCCAAACCGGTTTCGGCTCCTGTTCATTTTTAAGAGTGAGGAGCTAAAACATAGATTAGAAGCTGTGTGTTATGGTGGAAAGGGGTTGTTGTATAAAAACTGAAAATAAATTTTAAAAAACTACAAGTGGTAATATGATTAAAATATTTAAGACAAATTACAAACATGCCAGTGAACTTGATGTAACTGAAAATTTTTTCATATGGTTAGAAAGCTGTTTCTAAGTTGACAGATTATGATGGACTATTTTACTCTTATCCCTGCCCAATACTTTCCTTGTAGGATGAGGAGACCCCAAACCAAATTGTCTAGTGTGAGGTAAACATTATAAATATTAAGTGTTTGTTGCCTATGTTAAATCTCTTCAGAAAAAAGCAATCTGGGTATTTTGTCTTGAGGGCCTAAAGTAAGGATAGCTTATGTTGCAAGTGAGAAAATTTAACTCAAAGTGACTTGCAAAATGGGCAACTTATTGGCAGTGGTAGGGCTGGTTAACTTGCTATAGTTCATCCAGTATCATACAGATTTTCGTTTTCCCTTAGCTTTGTTGGGGTCATCCTCAAACTCTATGTAGTTATGAACAAGAGAGGATTCTTAGTAGGACCAAATTTTATGAGCAAGATTAATTTTTTAAAAATGCAAAGAATTATCAGTCTTAGTCATTTGTTGTTTACTAGAACTACTGCTTTCTATGGAGTAGTACACCCTAAACCCAGCTCACCAAACTCACCCAGGCCAAGGAAATATGCAAGCTTTCTAAGGTGGTCACTACAGGAGACTGGGACTTACTAGCAAACAGTACAACAAAGGACTCTGAGTATCACGCAGAATCAGGCAGGAGCAAAGATGACCTGAAATCTGGTCTTTCAGTCAAGGAAGGGAAGAATATACAATTTCTTTGGGCTGAGTAGAAGGTGCAGCAAATTGGATTAGGCAATGGTAGAATGAACACTCCATGGGCATTAAAATTTTTTAACAGAATCAAAAGATGCCCTAGCTCCATGGTCAGCAAACTGCGGCTCGTGAGCCACATGCGGCTCTTTGGCCCCTTGAGTGTGGCTCTTCCTAAGCCTTAGGAGTACCCTAATTAAATTAATAACAATGTACCTACCTATATAGTTTAAGTTTAAAAAATTTGGCTCTCAGAAGAAATTTCAATTGTTGTACTGTTGATATTTGTTTGGCTCTGTTGACTAATGAGTTTGCCGACCACTGCCCTAGCTGGTTTGGCTCAGCGGATAGAGCGCCGGCCTGCAGACTGAAGGGTCCCAGGTTTGATTCTGGTGAAGGGCACATACATGGGTTGCAGGCTCAATCCCCAGTACGGGGCGTGCAGAAGGCAGCCGATCAATATCTCTTACCATTGATATTTCTCTCTCTCCCCCTTCTCTGAAATCAATGAAAAAATTTTTTTAAACATCAAAAGATCACATTTGATGCTCAAACTGTCTTAAAAAAAATGTTAAAGAAAAATAAGTAGCACTGACTTGTGAAGGTCTTTATACATGAAGACTACTTATCCTTTGATATGTTGCAAGTATTTTTCTGAATTGGGCAGGACTCTCATATTTTCAAATTCCTCACTAATAGAGTGGGTAAGAATACAACTCTGGTGCTAGACTGGGGTTCAAAACCTGGATGGCACTTTCTGGCTATAAAACTTTGGCAAGTTACATCGGCACCTGTTACAAGTCTGTGTGTGGGAACAATAGTACCTACTGTCTGTTTTTGAGGATCAAATAATTATTTTATTCGTGTAAGTTTAGTTCATCTGCCTAAAGCACTTAGAACAATGCTCAGCACATATTCAGCTTTATGTAACTGTTACCTATGGTAAGGAAAACAGATGACATACATGGAGCCACTGTATTTCTTTCTTTTCTTTAAATGTTTTTATTGATTTGAGAAAAGGAAGGAGAGGGAGACAGACCAAAACATCAATCGGCTGCCTCCCATATGTATCCCGACCTGGGACCGAAGCTGCAACCTAGTCACGTGCCCTGACTGGGAATGGGACCAGCGATCCTTTGGTGCACAGGACAATGCACAGCCACCCGAGCCACACCAGCCAGGGCACCACTGTGTTTCTTGTCTTGTTTGAATCAAGAATTTGTATACAGCTATCTCTTTATTTGAAAAATATATAAACCAAAAGTTTCCAACTTCTTGTACATGTTGAAAACTTTCATTAAAGATCTCTTGGATACAAAATATGGTCCAAGTGGCTCAAAATTAATTCTATGACATATTCTAAAGTCATACTTATTTAGAAAGTCTGAAGATTTTTTTTATGGTAAAAAAATACCAAGCTGAAACTTTTTATTTTGCTAATGTACAAACAGAAGATCACAGTCACTTTCTATGGTTTCTAAGCACAACTGATGATTCCTGTAAGATGCTGCTGACCTTCACAGAGCAGTGCCCGATCTTCTGTGAAAACCCAACCTGCCTTCCTTCCGACCCACAGAATTAATGTCTCTTCAGAAGTCTTGTCGGATGTTTTCTTTGTTGGCCTCTCCAAGTTGCTGCTTCATTTGGAAGACTTCATTTTCTAATTGTACAATAGTCCTTTCAATCTCATAATTCTTACTGACCAAGGATACCCAACTAGAATAGAAAAATAAAGGAAAATTATTCATTGTAAAATTTCTTTTAGAAGATTTTATCAGATATACATTTTCAGTCAGGGCCGTAACATTAATCTTCACTTTTAACTTTTCTTTTTAATGTTTTTATTGATTTCAGAGAGGACGGGAAAGGGGGAGAGATAGAAACATCAATGATGAGAGAGAATCATTATCAGCTGCCTCCTGCACGCCCCCCACTGGGGACTGAGCCCACAGTTCGGGCATGTGCCCTGACCAGAAATTGAACTGTGACCTCCAGGCTCACAGGTTGATGCTCAACCACTGAACAACATTGGTCGGGCTGCATTATTTCTTACAACTGCATCTGAATTTATAATTATTTCAAAAGAACTGGAGAGATAAGAAAGAGTGAGGGGAGATAGTATTTTAAGTGATTAACTGAAAAGGAGAGAGAAATAGGGCAGAGTCATTAGTTTAACACAGTGGAGAAATTTCTAGAGTTGATAAGAAAGAGTTCCAGCGATTCAAGGAGTCTTTCCCTAGGAAAAAAAATCTCTAAAAACAAACAAAAAGAAACACACATGTATGTTTAGGTTATATTAGCTTGGAAAAAATATGAAAAGTTGCCTAATAGATAACATGGAGTACATGAAGGTGGAGGGGAAGGTGAAACAAGGAGAGTAATGTATGTGACAGAGGGAGGGAAGGTAGAAGAACAGCAGAGAAAAAAAGAAAAAATAATACAAAAATTCACAATTATATTTAGGAATTTGTATAAACTTATGTGTATATAAAGAACAACATTCAAAAAAGAAAATATATAAACAAAGGATAAAAAGGACTAAGACACCAATTATCAAGAAAGTACTAAAACTCCCTTCTGAAAGCTAAAAAATAGGTCATTTTTTTCCCCTTAAAAACAGGTAGAACTGCATTCAGAGAAGAAACACTGCACTGAAAACAGGGCACTCTAAGAACAGAATCAATTAGCAGCAGTTCAGGTTTTGGTTTAACTCTTCCATTGTCTTCTAAGCCCATGCTTCAGGAGGCAAGGCAGTATTCAGAAGACAGCATTGCTTTGACACCTGTGACATCCATCCCATTGGAATACTGTTTGAATCAGACTATTGAATCTTGATCTTAAATTTGCTAAGCAATTTAATACATGATGGAATTGGAGGTACTCACTTTGACTCCATTTCTCTTAATTTAGATCCAGCTGTGAGTTGCATGTTCTTTCGCTGCCAGTTTAAATCTTGAATATGTTTCCTGTAAAAAGAATTACTTATAAAACCCACCTACATTTTAACAATCTATAGTCAATGTAATATATCTTTAATTCCTTGAGAGCAGATACATGAAATCATACTCATTCCAGAAATTAACCTTCCTCTAATTATTTTTCAATTCAATTTCATAAAACACACCTATTGTGAAAAAACTAAGCATACACACATATGCAGGCTAGAAACTGAAAGCCCTCCTCCCATGTGCTTCTCCTCCTCCCCAAGAACAGCTGGTTAGTTTTTGATAGATGTCTTTTGGACTCTTTCCTATACGTGTAGAGATTAATTTGTTTGTGGGTTTTTTTACATAAATCAGAATATGCAGGTTATTCTGCAACTTTTCTCCCTTCTAAAAGATCCTTTTCAATGCCTGCAGACTTGTAAATTCAAAGTGACCTGGTAGAGATGTTTTCAGACCTCAGGGCTCTTTCTCCTCCACTCAGGTGGGGCACACCCAACACCGGATGCCGGACAAAGAGCAGATCATCAATAGCTTACTCTGATATGACTATAATCCATTGGTTCCTTTTTCTTCTCACTCTATTAATTAGGGGTTCAGCTAAACTTTATTCTGAAATGAGAAAACATTTTACCTTAACTTCTGGAGCTCTTTCTGTGCATGTTCAATCATATGAACTAGATTTCTAAGGAAGAAAATGAGAAAAATCAGATTAAAATACATTAAAATCTAATAGAACCAATTAAAAGTGATCTAGCTGACACAGGGTCATATTTTTCTGCCTAAAAATAGTTAATATTGCCCTAGCTGGTTTGACTCAGTGCATTGGGCGTTGGCCTGCAGACTGAAGGATCCCAGGTTCTATTCTGATCATGCCCAGGTTGTGGGCACTTTGTTTCTGATGTTCTCTATTCAGTCAATTCTTATTTTTGCAGATTCTGTATTAATGAATTTTCCTACCCAATCAGATTCATTTGTAACCTCAAAATCAATACTTGCAATATTCTGGATCATTCGGCAGACATTCTCAGAGCAGTGAAAAATCTGAGCAGTGGACGCACGTGTTCCCAGCTAAAGTGGAGTAAGACGACGCTCTGCTTGCCCGTGTCAGGTCTCATACAGAGATGACTGAAGGATGGAGCCTAATGTCCAACTCTGACAAGTTACTCAATACTTCTGAACTTTGTTTTCTCTTTTAAAAAGAAAATAGAACCTGCCAGGATGAGTTATTTATATGTACGTGTGTATTTATTTTCCCCAGGAGAAATGTTACACTATTTGCTTATTCAGTATTTAAGACCACTTTTATAGAACATAACATGAAACCAACAAGAATCAACTATGTAAGTAATTCCCGTTAAGAATTACATTCTACTAAGTTGTGATTTGTAAATCAGACCTCAGAACTCATTTTATTATATTATACAATAAACGTGATAGTTAGGTTTATGTTTGGTTGTTTTTTTGATAGTTAGGTTTATGTACACAAACTCTGAGGTGGGTCTTAGATGGATGTGAAAGAGACACATTGATTGGTTGTCTCCTGCATGAGCCCTGACCAGGACTAGGGATCAAGTCTGCAATTGAGGTACTTGCCCTTGATAGAATCAAATCCACAACCGTTCAGTCCCAAGGCTGTCGCTCTAACCACTGAGCAACTGACTAGGGCTCAGCTCTACTATTTTTATCCCAGTTCCTCTATCCTACTTCCTACATTAAAAACAAACACACACACAAAAACCCAAAGCTGTGGGTGGAACGGCTTTTTTAAAAAAACAACAAGCAATTTCTTACTCATTATATACTTTCCAGGCATTGCATCCATGCTGTGACATTAGTTCTAGATTCTCAATTCGAACAGCTTGATGCTCTAACTGGGCCATAGAATTGTTTACACATTCTTGCCATGCAGTTATGTCATTTTTCTGACCCGAGGAAGGGGCTGGAAGTTCATATCTGAAATTAAACAACAATATAACTACATAGTCCCCCAAACCTTTTCTCTTCCCAACAGAATGCCTCATGGGCCTAAGCACACTATAAAAACTACAGAAGATTGAAGATAAGATGCAGACTTTACAATGACAAAAAACCTATTTACCCTAACAAGCAACCACTTTACAAAGAGGAGTTAGCAATATTACACACAGCTACAAAAAACTGTTCCCATCAATGTGAAAAGATTCACTAATCTATGGTACATTCATATAAAGGAATGCTATAATAGATATTAAATGATGTTACTGATGAACACTTAAAACATTAAGATGTTTGTAATGTAGTAAGGGGGAAAAGTAGGATACAAAAAACCATGCTATCATTTTTGTAAAACACACCTATGATCTCTCCACATTCCCACCCACATACCCACACCCTCGAGAGAAAAATATTGGACCTCACTCTGTTCTCTTCACACTGCCCAGTCTTTTAACACTGCCAATAGAGCCAGCAAACACTCTTCATAAATCTGTTCACTACTAATGAGTTACTACAAACGAAGTTTTCATTTCCATTTTAATATTATTACTAGATACTGTGTAAAAACTGCAATTATTCTTTAAAAACTGAGGAAATGCAACTGGGATCAAGAGGTAAACCATTTTGTTTTAAAAAACAAAAACAAACACCTTAGGGGGGAAAAAGGAAAAAATAAACCACACTTTATGAATGTAGCATTTTTCAAACCTCTGACTACAACCTAGAGCAGTGATGGCGAACCTTTTGAGCTCGGCGTGTCAGCATTTTGAAAAACCCGAACTTAACTCTGGTGCCGTGTCACATATAGAAATTTTTTGATACTTGCAACCATAGTATAACAAAGACTTATATTTTTGATATTTATTTTATATATTTAAGTGCCATTTAACAAAGAAAAATCAACCAAAAAAATGAGTTCGCGTGTCACCTCTGACACGCTGTCATAGGTTCGCCATCACTGACCTAGAGTAAGAAATATTTTACACTGTGACCCACTACACAAAGCAATACTTACCTGTAGATACAATGCATTCTGACATTTTCTATCCTACTTCCTTTACCAAGTGCTGTGGTGCCTTACTACATTTACTTCACAACCTACTGCTTATGGGTCATTACAAGTTGGTTAGAGCATCTTCCCATACACCAGAAGGTGGTCAGGGCACATACCTGGATTGTGGGTTCCATCCCTGGTTGGGGTGCATGCGGGAAGCAACTGATCAATGTTTCTTTCTCTCTCTCAAATCAATGAAAACATATCCTCGGGTGAGGATAAAAAAAAGGAACATCTTCAAACATTAACACAGGATTATATGAACTACTACTATATGAAAAAACAAACACATAAGCAGACAAGGATTTTCCCCTTCCAGTATTTGTTTTAACATGGCTGTAGTAGTTTTACAAAAAAATTAAGATTAAAGAATGATTTGAGATAGGACCAAGATGGCGGCGTAGGTAAACACCGGAGACCGCTGCCGCAAACAACCATTTCAAAAATACAACTAAAAGACTGAACGGACATCACCCAGAACCACAGGAAGGCTGGCTGAAGAGAGACTCTACAACTAGAAGGAAAGAGAACAGCAAATCGAGGCTCAGAGGCGGCGCAGTGTGGAAAATACAAAGGTACCGAGGTGCGCGCGAAAGCGGGCTGGTGGCTGAGGGCGCGGTTGTCGTTTTCTGTCGGGAGTGAGTCTCAGACTCTGGGCTCCAGATCCGGGCGAGTCTCTAGGGACCCAGACTCAAACGGGAGAAGCGGGATTACCCGGCATCAGTTGGAACCTGAGGGCAGCTTTCTCTCCGAGGTTTGCAGCGGCTGCCGGGGTTCTGAGAAGCAGAACCTCTGGGAACGGGACTGAGCGTGGCCATAACTGCTCCCTCCGCCCGCCCTGTTGATCCCGCCCCGCCCAAAGCCTGCGCACAGCCATTTGCCGATCGCCTCAGGCAAAGGCTGGATTAGCGCCTCCCCAGAAGACAGACGTTTTCCGCACAGCTGATTCCTATAGCCAGTCGGCCTGAGGGTCAAATCCCCCTAGTGTTAACTACAACAATTAAGGCTTGGCTAGAACAAGACTGCGCACAGAGACCACAAGGGGGTGCACCAAGAAAGCATAAAAGATGCGGAGACAAAAAAACATGACAGAAATGGAGGATATGGAGCTAAGAATCGCAATTTTGAGGGCTTGCCATAAATTTGTGCAGAACCTCACGAAAACTAATGAGACCCTCGATGCTACGATAAAGAAATTAGAAAGTAAGCATACACGGACTGAAATAAAGAATATTATACCCAATAGCAGACCAGAGGAGTACAATAATCAAACCAAAGATTCGACAAAAAACACCCAATTGGAAAAGCAAAATGAAAAAAGAATCCGAAAGTGTGAAGATAGTGTAAGGAGCCTCTGGGACAGCTTTAAGTGGTCTAATATCAGAGTCATTGGAGTGCCAGAAGATGAGAGACAGCAAGATATTGAAAACCTATTTCAAGAAATAATGGCAGAAAACTTCCCCCACCTGGTGAAAGAAATGGACTTACAGGTCCAAGAAGCGCAGAGAACCCCAAACAAAAGGAATCCAAAGAGGACCACACCAAGACACATCATCATTAAAATGCCAAGAGCAAAAGACAAAGAGAAAATCTTAAAAGCAGCAAGAGAAAGAGGCTCAATTACCTACAAGGGAATACCCATACGACTGTCAGCTGATTTCTCAACAGAAACTTTGCAGGCCAGAAGGGAATGGCAAGAAATTTTCAAAGTGCTGAATACCAAGAACCTACAACCAAGATTACTTTATCCAGCAAAGCTATCATTCAGAATTGAAGGTCAGATAAAGAGCTTCACAGATAAGGAAAAGCTAAAGGAGTTCATCACCGCCAAACCAGTATTATATGAAATGCTGAAAGGTATCCTTTAAGAAGAGGAAGAAGAAGAAAAAGGTAAAGATACAAATTATGAACAACAAACATGCATCTATCAACAAATGAATCTAAGAATCAAGTGAATAAATAACCTGATGTACAGAATGAACTGGTGATTATAATAGAATCAGGGACATAGAAAGGGAATAGACTGACTATTCTTGGGGGAAAAAGGGGTGTGGGAGATGCGGGAAGTGACTGGACAAAAATCATGCACCTATGGATGAACACAGTGGGTGGGGAGTGAGGGTGGAGGGTGGGGTGGGAGCTGGAAGGAGGGGAGTTATGGGGGGAAAAAAGAGGAACAAATGTAATAATCTGAACAATAAAGATTTAATTTAAAAAAATAAAAAAATAAAAAAAAATAAAAAAATAAAATAAAAGCAATGCTTGGATCAGGCAGCAATGGAATGGATGGCCCATCCTACATGAGAAAAATACAGGCATAGCAGTTCTATAATGTATCTGCAGCACCCATGGCCTACTTGGTCCAAATACAAGAATTTATAATTAAGATCCCATTTATGATTTGACTAGTAGGGTCTGAATCATATATTTACTATGGTTTTTACTGGTGAAATCTATAGTTGTATTTGGGATATGGATATTCTGTAAACATATGCTACTTTTTGGATTATAGATTTCCACTCTCTGCCCCCTGTTTTTGTTTGCTTTCTTTTGTTAATTTGTTTGTGATGAATTTCAGTAAACAGATATATTTAAACTACTATAAAACCACTATTATTAAAGTAAGTTATTATTACAAAAAAAAAAAAAAAAAAAAAAAAAAAAAGAATGATTTGAGCCTAGCTGACTCCAGAAATAGGACTTACCGTTTCATACTGAGCAATTCAATTGGTTGTCGAGCAGCCAGTCTTTCAAATTCGTTTCTCATTATGTCTGTCTGATGTGGAAATTAGAGAAAGAATTATTTCCAAAATCATACCAGCAAGTTAAAATTAACAACCACCAAACAAATAATGAATCTAACCTACTAAAATGCTTATACTTTATAATGACCCATGATAAGTGATCATCACCCTTCTCACAAGTCTTCTCAGGGTTAAATGCTCTCTAGGGTCCGGAGAACAGGCACACACTTCGTATGTAAAGGGTCTGGGCGGACAGGACTGATTATCCTAGTAAGATTCTCAATCCCAGTAGTAGACTAGAATCAGCTGGGAGCTTTGAAAACAATTCCAATCTCAGCCACACCCCACCCTGTTCCCCCAGTCCAGTGGTCGGCAAACTGCGGCTCGCGAGCCACATGCGGCTCTTTGGCTCCTTGAGCGTGGCTCTTCCACAAAATACCACATGCGGGCGCGCATGAACAGTGCGACTGAAACTTCGTGGGCCATGCGCAGAAGTTGGTATTTTGTGGAAGAGCCACACTCAAGGGGCCAAAGAGCCGCATGTGGCTTGCGAGCCGCAGTTTGCCGGCCACCGCCCCAGTCCATTTAATTGTCCTGAAGTGGAGACTGGACACAATTATAATTTTTGTTTTTAATTCACCAGTCAATTGTAAACTAAAGCCAGTGTTGAGAATCATGGATCTAAGTATTCATTGGGGGTGAGGAATAGAGGGCTTGGACATAAAATGATTTGCTCTAAGGCTATGAACCTAAGGCTATAGTTTCTTTTTTGGTCCTGGCTGCTATTTTACATTTTACTCCTTACCAAGAATGAAGGGGGGAATGGGCAAAACAAACAAACAAACACAAAAAACCCCACAAAAAACAAAACTGGTTTCTACTATCTGGTCTAACAATTTTCCCAAAAATTGTGGTATAACTCTGTTTCTTTGGGCCCAATGTTTTGATCAATATCCTATTCCATTTGTTCTGCATATTTCCAGCCCTGAATATAAAGAACTGCATTAAGTGAAATATTTAGATATCCCATGTAATTTCATTTTTGAAGGTTGCAACTTTCTCAACAATTAGGCCTAAGGGGGGTAAAAAAAAAAAAAAAGGCTTTCAGAAGCCCACATTCCTAGTTTACAAGTTTTGCATTAAGCATTTCTTATTGGAGAAAACCTTTTTTTTTTTTTTTTTTTTTTTTTTTTACTACTGCTGTTACACAAAGCTCTAAGAAAATATAGTTATCTAGTTTCCTGCAGAAAACCAGGGTATTCTAGCTAGAGAATATGCAGTGACAGACAAGGATAACAACCAACAATTAGATAAAAGAGAAGCTATAAAAATGAAGCAAGCCATCTTGAGCCATTAATGTAGGAACTCTTACTAACTCACATGGCCAGTTAAGTGAGAGATCTGGAGTTTGAACTCAACTCGCTGCAAAGACTGAGCCAACTCTCATGGAGCTAATTTATGAAAAAACACTAGGCATGTCTGGCACCAGTAAGCATTCACTGAATAAAACTGCCTTAGAAGCTCTTTAAATATTTAGGTGCCTATTGTGTACCAGGCAGGCTTCTAAGTGATAAAGATATGGCGGTGAAGAAGACATAACTACTTTAATTCTTTGTATAGCTTTATCAATAATCTAATATTTTCTGCCTTATTTGTCCTCACACTCTAGAACGTAACCTCCATGAGTATGGACCTTACCTATCCTGTGCCCTTTACTTGGCATAGAAAAGACCTTCATGAATAGTTGTTAAATTAATTAACAAAGGGCAGTTTCAAAGCCAGTTTGAGGAGTGGTTAAGGTCTTGAGCACATTAGCCTCTCTAAGCTGCAGTTTTCCCATCTACAAAATTTGGGATAGTAAACATAATTATATAGTTCACAGGCTATTTTTAGGACCTCGAGAGTAAGCCCAGTACACAACCAGCTCCTATTATTAAAAAGGATTAAATAATCAGAATACTAATTATAAAGATAGGAAGCATGTTGTATTTTAGAGAGCTAAAAAAACTAGTTCGAGTATTTGTAAGTTTGTAACTGAATGCCAGCTGTGAAACTTTCAAAAATCAATCTACTAAGAGAGCATTACTGTACTTAATTCTCGATGTGGTACTATCTATATTTGGATAACAGTATTTAGAAAAAGCATGGGAAAATAGCGTATCATGGGAAAATCTCTCTCCTACTTAAAACAGTATATTTTTCATGTTACTTCAACATAAATATTGCATTTTAATGACAGAATCTTTCATAAATAAATGGTTACCTATAACGGGGAAAAACCCCAAACATGTATGTATTAAAATGCTTAACAGAATCCATTAACTTAAAAATATTTTACATTTAATTTCGCTCATTAGACCCTAAATATCTTGGGTGTACAGACAAAACATGTAACTGGTATATTAGGCAGATATGGTTGGTCCCCTCATTCACGTTCTGTAAACACCTAGGCTTTATAGAGAGGCTACTACCATCCAGGGGTTCTCAGGCGCTTAGGGCATTCGGCTGATCTATACTTAAAAACCCTACATCACTTAGAGTGGACCTCAGAGCGCAGGGGACCCGCTGAGAAGTAACAAAAGGAATCTAGCTCAGAAACACGTACACACTAATTTTTGGATTGTTAAGTAATTTTCGGAGCTTCAGAAAGTCTGTGGGTCTCAGAATAACAACCCCAGAACAGAAGGCTTATCTAGCTGTTTTTATAAAAATTGTTTTTTTAAATCCTCACCTGAGGATAGTTTTCCATTGATTTTTCAGGAAGAGTGTAAGTGAGGAAAAGACAGAGAGAAACATCGATGTGAGAGAAACACATCGGTTGGTTGCCTCCCGCCCCCCCAGGGCCCGGGCCTGCAACCAAGGTACGTGCCCTTGACCGGAATCCAACCGGGGCCCTTGGTCCGCAGGCCAACGCTCTATCCATTGAGCCAACCCGGCTAGGGCCTATCTAGCTGTTTTCAATGGCCTGGTAATACCTATGCAAGTCAAGCAAGCAATACTTAGAAGCCGGAATTTAGAATTCACTTGAACGTGGTAAGGCTCTCAACCCAAACTAAAGATTCGCGGGAATCCTGATTCCTATGCCGGGCTCAAGACATCACACTTACCTCAAAAGCAGAATAATCCGGGGCTGTCAGGTAGCTCAGGTAGTTCTTAGTAGGTCGATACCTGCGAGTTTCCTCCTCCACCAGTGCCGCAGCCTGAGAACGAGAAAGGGGGCCAGTGTCGGGGCAGCAAATTGTACGCGGCTGCTTCCAGCTCCAAGGGCCAGCGAGCGCGAGTCTCCTGCAGAGACACCCAAACTCACCGCTTCCCGCACTCCGGGCGCTTCATAACCTTGGTCAAAATACGGCAGCGCATCCACCACAGCCTCTCCAGCCACCAAGCCCGTGCCCGCCATCCTGAGGTTCACCTGCGTTTTCTGAAACTGCGCAGGCTCAAGCCTGTTTCACTACGCCTGCGCCCGCTGCCCACAATTTACGTCACGTGCGCATGCTCAGTTGTTAATTCTGAAGGCGCGCTCCGCCCTGTTTTGTTTTGGCCGGATGTGACGTCACGTCGTTGCCCATTCGGTGGACCGTGTCAATTTCCCGTCCCGGCCTGCACCACTTTTATGCTTCCGTCTGGCTGCAGCTTGTGGAGGAGTGAGACCGTTGCTCTCCTCCCGGACGCGCTCTGAGAGGGGATCGTAACACTTCTGTGTGGGACTGGCTGCA
The DNA here is from genome assembly GCF_028538775.1 of Myotis yumanensis. Classification (NCBI taxonomy): domain Eukaryota; kingdom Metazoa; phylum Chordata; class Mammalia; order Chiroptera; family Vespertilionidae; genus Myotis; species Myotis yumanensis. The sequence goes on from NW_027223768.1 coordinate 8,322,324, forward strand.
GGATTTGGCGTGGGGAGAGAAACCGGTTTCCCCCCTCGGCTTACTCCTCTAACCTTCCACCTTCCCTTAGGCTCCTCTCCCCTTGCACTCCATGCTGTCCTCCCACCCTTCGTGCTCGGCGCCCTAAGATGCTGCGCTTTGGGTAAGGGCAGTGTTTTCACAGATTCTAGAAGTGGGCGCAGTCCCCAGCTCTAATGGTCTGCCTACCAAAAGTAATCTGATCTACACCAGGCGAGATTGGTAACTGCCCACCAACCCCAACTTTTAAAAATCCTGTCATTTTGCCTTCAGGGCGTTTGTAAAATCCAGTCATTTTGTTGTTAGGACAGCCGGTAATAGAATATATCCTGCCCTGTGTGCAGTCTAAATCCAAGCTTTTTGTCTGCCAAGTGCCTGAAAATATTGGCCACGGTAATTAAGCCTGGTTAGTCTTGGGTTAATTCAGACGGTCGTTTATGCAGTGGATTTTAGTATATTGATTTTTATATCCAACTTTGTTTGTTTCTAATAGTTTTTTGGTGTAGTCTTTAGGGTTTTCTATATATAGAATCATATCTGAAAAAGTGACACCGGATTACCTTTTAACCTGTTAGATGGATGTGCTAGCTATAGATTTAGTGAAATAAAAGATCTTTACATTTTAAGCAATTTTACTTAAAATTCTCCAAGAGACCCATGGGATTTTTGTATTTATTCATTAGAAGAACTGTAAACAACATTTTATACACATCTTGAACAATTCTTTTACAAACATGTCCAGAATTCATAAAACTTTACAAAAAACAAAATAAAACAGACCTAAGAAAAGGAAGCAGCTCCAGCTTACAGGGATAAAATATGACCCTCATCCCCAAAGCAAAGGTCTCACAGAGGCATGGCCAGGATCCACCACAATAATACCTACTGCCCCCATTTTATAAACAATTCCAAGTTACTGATTGTTCTCTCATCAGCAGCTAGTGTTCCCTCTTCTGACAATCTTTGTCAGAAGAGACCAAATGGAGAGTTATCTGGTAAAAGCCCCATTGGGGTAAGCTGCTTAATAAACATTTTTAAAAAGACATGGGCTCAGTTCTACTTGCTGGACCCACATCTATAGTAATTATGTAGCACCGGTTACCTGGTGTCTGCTTCAATTCATCCATGCACACCTGAATGGGTGAACTGACAATACTGTACAAGTCAATAAACTATGTCCTCATATACCTTGTAAGGTTTTGTTAAGCTTGAATAAATATTTTTATGCCAGGTAAAACCATCATCAGGAGTTGAAGAAAACTGACATTTGCTGTAACACCAAAGAAAACAGCACCATCACTGACAAGTTCCTCTTTCCAATCACTAACTGCAGCTTTAGACCTTAAAGGTTAGGGTGATGATGTGGTGTCGTCCCAGGTAATGTTCATCTTCATGACTCCAATTAGAGCAAAAATTCCAACAATCCTAGGAGAACTGAAAAGAGTCTCATCGAGACACCTCTAGTTTGAAGTCCCTTATCCTCAGAGCTGAGTTGGCTCTGGTACACTTCAGCTTAAAAGAGAACTTTTCAATAGCTACAATCCCATAGAGCTCAAATGTCCAGCTCAGGACCAACCAGCTTTATCTGTGTTCACCAACGAACAGTTTTGGCTTCAGTCCTGGTTCTATTGTATAACTTTGGGCAAGTTACTTAACTCCTTTGAATTCCAGTTTCTTCACTAGTAAGATGGAGATGCAAGTATCTCAGAAAGTCGATTTGAAGACTAAGATGACATACACACATGTATGACAGTGCATGGCACGGGGTAGACACTAAAAAAGTAAAATAAAACGTAGATCTCATGCCCTTGGAAGGACATTTCCTATTAGTTGTAATTCCAAAAAGTTTCATGTTGACACATGAGGGACATGCTACTCCAGTACCACACAGTGTGGGGGAAGAGTTGCAAGATGTCTACTTTTACAGGGTACTCAGTAACAGTACTAATAAATAGGGCTTCCAATAAGTGAGACTCCCCTAGACGGAACATGGACAGAAAACAGCCCATAGGTTTAAAGCTGCCATGTAGTTCAGTGATGAGAATTACATGTTGGAGAGCTAGTGTTAGCCACTTCTGTCATGCCTCCCTAGTACCTTGAACTCAGCACTTCTCTCATTGTGCTCCTCTTTTGAGCTGCTTTTTAAAAAATGCAACACCAAGTCTTTCCCTGATAAAAGACAAGTGCCTTTACAGCCTAAGCACAAAACACAAAGAATAAGCCCAAGAATCAAGTAGAAAAGGCCACTTAAAAACAACCAGAGGCAGAGTGAAGAGAGCATTGGTTCCAGATGACTCCCAACAGTTCTCCAGTGATTACAAAGCAGCACCAGGAGACTCCTCCTCCAAGACTCTGGCCCGCTTTGGAACCTTTTCAGCTTTCAAGGATTTTGTAGAATACTTCAGGGCATCCTGACTCTTGGAAAAATACTTTCTTTGGCACTTTCTGTCCTATTTAGGATGAGAAGTCAGTGGGAGATTTCATTTCTTCTGCAGAAATTTCATTTTACTTCCTACAGGGAGAAAAAAGTAGAGTGAGCTCTCATTAGTTCATTTTTTTTTATTTTACATTATTTGAGGCAAGGGATTAATAACCTAGTTATTCAGAACAGCTCTGGAGTAAGCTGCTATATCAAGCGAACAGTTGATGTGATTAACCGATTCCTCCAAGGTCTACAATTGTAGAGGCAGAAGGGAACTCAGACATCATCTAATCCAGTGGTTTTCAACCCTGCCTGCAGGTTAAAATCACTGGCATGCTCCCCAGAGATTATAATATTGTGGTCAGAGCTGAGAACCACTGATCTAATCTAACCCCATGGTATAAAGATGAAACAACAGCCCAAGGCATAATTTGTCCATGGTCTCTCAGCTAGTTAAGGACAAGGCCTAATTTTAATTAGGGGTATATATTTCAAAGATGAATGTAAATACCATAGATTGTAGGTTCTTCATTGTTTTGGGCTAGCACACCACTGTTCTTCTATATCATACTGAAAACTTAAAAAGGTAACTATAATTGAACAATCATAAACTACCATATTTCTTTTTAAAAAATATTTTTTTCTTGATTTCAGAGAGGAAGAGAGAGGAGAGAGATGGAAACATCAATAATGAGAGAGAATCATTGATTGGCTGCCTCCTGCATGTCCCACACGGGGATTGAGCCCACAACCTGGGCATGTGCCCTGACCGGGAATCGAACCATGACCTCCAGGTTCATAGGTCGACACGCAACCACTGAGGCACACCGGCCGGGCCCAAGTTTCTTTATGATGTGTAAAATTAGAGACTTGCAGGACAACCTCTGTTGTTTCAGATGTCCTCTAAGCCAGATGTTTTTAAACTGGAGTCCATGATGGACTTTAGGGGGGTTCATGAACACCCTAAAGTTATATGCAAAATGTTTGTATGTTCTAACTATATTTTTCTGGGAAAAAGTCCAGTTTTTATAAGATTCCCCCAGGGATGTGACCTAGAAAAGAGTAATAATTGTGACATGCAAATTCTTACATCTTAAGGGAGCATCATCTGAGGAAAACGGTCCCATGGACAACTCTGACGGAGAATCCCAACCTCTGAGAAAGAGACTTCTTTTGCTCCAAAACACTTTGGAATTAGGGGTCATGGTTTCTGGTCAGCCTGCTTGGGTTATATCATTGATCTGATTGTAAAGGTTTTGCAATGAGGCATGCTTATTGCAAAAGCTTTTCTCAGCCTCGTTTTTCTAATAGGAAGATACGGCAACTCACCGAGACTCCGCAAAATTCTGTTCACCCCACTGGGTTCAGACTCAGGAATTGTTTCCAAATACTGGAAGGCCCGGACCTCAAACAAACCTACAAGGAAAACTCACAGTGAAATTGTCCAACGCTCAAGATTGAAAATCCATTAAATAAAACTCTGTGTTCACTACTATGTATCTTCATAGTTAAAACAATATTACAAAAAATATTTCCCATAATAAACAACTCAGATTTTGAGCCCTTGTAGCTTTATGCTATTTTTTGTTTATATTATTTTCGAACCTTCCAAGTGCTCACTAAATAGGGAGGAAGAACTTCATGAGGAAACCGACCTTTCACCCCACTTTTCCGAAGCTCTCGGTCCTGGATGAATCCTGCAAACATCTGAGTTTCCATGAAGAGATCCAGGAAGTGGCGAACGCTGCGGGAGGTGTGAGATTTACGGAATGGCTCCCTTTGGAATACACGCTCCCCACGCTCAGTGACAGTCATGTTCAGAGAGTAATGTCCCACCAGCTCCACAAAAAACCTGACAAATGCTTCGGACACCAGAGAGTTGAGTGTCACATCTGATGCAAAATGAAAGAAAAGAAAAAGTCCTCTAAATTTTGTGTTTATGGGAACACTGGGTCTAGTTACGAAACTGATGCCTAGGAAATCATGATTAAAGGAAGGAGAATGAACATAGGAATACTCATTCTTAGCATTCTTGCACTCTCCATGACTTGCAAAAGCAAAGTCATTCTTACCTTCAATTCCTTCCCACACCAACACTCCCATTACATGTTTGATATGCAAAGCCGGGCTTGCACATCTATAATTTTACTGGGACTGCTCTTTCTAAGGCCACTAGTGAGAACCAGACAAATTTGCTCTGCTCTTCTATTGTTAGACTTCTTTAAATTCTATGTTGCATTTGTGCTAATCCCCTCCTCAGTCCCCGGGTCTCCCACAATTGTATGCTTTCTTGATTTCCTGATTCCTCTCCTGCCTTTAGACCAATTTTTCTCTTGCATTTCGTTCCTCTTCTGGAGCATGGTCCCTTCCTTAAGCAGCTAATTGGCATACAGATAGATAGAGCTGGCTCTCCACGTTGATAATTCCGAACCTTAGATCTCCATCCCTGGTATTTTACGAAAATTCACCTTCTACATTTTCAGACTTCCTATGGGTGACCATCATTTGGCTGTCCCATTAGCACTTAAATCCCATTTGTCCGAATGTCACCATATAAGGTCCTTTCAGGAAATTGGTAGAATATGAATTGAATAAATAAATGATACATGTTCTGAACCATATTCATTGTATTTCACCACCAAAATCAGTTTCTCTTTCAACTTTCCCATTTCATATAGCATCATGATTATCCCATAATAAATAATAATTTATTGAGTGCTTAAGATATGTCAAGCACTGTATTGTGCTTTTACTGATGTAAAAGTACGATGAGGTAGGTATTATTTATTTATCTTTTACAGATGAGGAAACTGAGACTCAAAACAAAGACATTCTCCGGAGACATTTCATCTAGTACAGTGAGAAGCTGCCCGACTGCCGAGTCAGGTGATTTTGAACCAGTACCGCATATAATAATGCATTGCCTTCCAGGGTCCAGGCTCAAGCCTCAAATTCACCTTCAACTCCTCATTTTCCTTCCATATCCAAACAGTACTTTCCCCCTTCACAATGCTTCTAGCTCTTTCCCATGGGCTTTCAAATAGCAACTTCTAAATGTATGTTTCTAAGGTAAATATTTCCTCTGAATCCCAAATACATGTATGTAAAAGCCGATTTGGTATCTCCAGTTGTATGTTTGCTAGGTAGTGGATGTCCAATAGGTATCTCAATATTGAAAACTGAACTTTTAATTACTCGTCCAAACCTGCTCCTTCCCTAATGCTCCCCATCAGCAAATAGCCTTAGTGTTCTCATATGTAAAATGGCAATTAAATAATGATACAAAGATGAAATAAGATGTAAACTAAGTTCTTAGCACAATGCCTGGAATGGAGTAAGCCACCCTATAATTGTTATTTGCCTATTTATTCAACAATACTTACTGAATATCTATCGAATACTGTTTAAAAGCACTGGAGATAGAAAACAATACAGACAGTTGCTGCTTTCATGGAACTTGGATTCTAGGACATCAGCTGATGATAAAAGCCACGATAAAAAACAAGGTCGGGAGGATGCCGTGGAGTGGTAAGGGAACGGGGACAATTTTATTTCTTTTTTTTACAAATGATTTAAAAAATTCTCCTTTATAATAGTCTGAATTTTCCAAGTGTTCTATAATTAGAACTTATGTACTTATTTATTTTTATTCCTATTCCTCTACCTCCTCCTCCATGGTGACCATCAGCTTATTCTCAATACCTATGGGTCTGTTTCTGTTTTGTTGATTTGTTTTGTATTTTTATTTATTATTTTTTTAATCCCCACCCAAGGATGTTTTTCCATTGATTTTTAGAGAGAGAGGAAGACAGAGAGAAATATCAATGTGAGAGAAACACATCGATTGACTGCCTCCTGCTCATGCCCCTATCAGGGCCCAGGCTGGAGAGGAGCCTGCAACCAAGATATGTGCCCTTGACCAGAATCAAACCCAGGACCCATCATCTGCAGGCTGATGCTCTAGCCACTGAGCCAAACTGGCTAGGGCTGTTTTGCATTATTAGATTCCACATATAAATGAGATTATACAGTATTTTTCTCTCTCTGTCGGACTTACTTCACTTAGCATAATACCGTCTAATTCAGTGTTCTCAACCTTCCTAATGCCGCGACCCTTTAATACAGTTCCTCATGTTGTGGTGACTCCCAATTTCATTGTTACAAACTGAACATAAGTAAAGCATAGTGATTAATCACAAAAACAATATGTAATTATACATGTGTTTTCTGATGGTCTTAGGCGACCCCTGTGAAAGGGTCGTTCGACCCCCAAAGGGGTCGCGACCCACAGGTTGAGAACCGCTGGTCTAGGTCCATCTGTGTTGTCACAAATGGCAATGGTATTATTGCTGAGTAATAGTCCATTGTGTATTTATACACATCTTCTTTTCCCATTCATTCTACTGATGGACATCTAGGTTGCTTCCATATCTTGCCTTTTACTAGCAATGCTACAGTGATCACAGGGGTGCATATACCTTTTTGAATTAAGTGTTTTTGTTTTCTTTGGAGAAATACCCAGAAGTGGAATTGCTAGGTTGTATGGCCACTCTAATTTTAATTTTCTGAGGAACCTCCATAGTGTTTTTCCACAGCAGCCGCACTAATTTACCACCCCTAGGACAGGACAGTCAGGAACAGCCTCACTGACAAGGTGACACCTGGGCATGGAAGAAAGAGCAGGAGCCAGGGGGCTATCTGGGGGAAGAGCTTTCCATAAATGCGACCGAGCAAGTGCAAAGGTCCTGAAGTAGAAGGGGAGCTGGCACAGTGAGGGTCAGCGGGAAGCTCATCATAAGCTTTTTCAGGACACAGGCACAATCTCATACTCTCTACCTTGCATGTCCTGGAGCGGGTGCTGACATTCAGTAAATATTTACTGCCTTGACCGCAAGTCCTCAGGCCACCTGTCACATACCTTGTGAGAAATTCTGCTCCTGAGCCAAAATTTCATTTCGTTCTTCCAAAATCTGCATTAGGGCAGCTTGGAGTTTAGGTGGTAAAATCTCATCCTCGTCAGATACCTTAAGAGAAGAAATTGAAAATGTTCATAAACTTTGAGAGAGAGAGAGTGCACTAGTTAGGGCCCCCAAATGCCAGTGACTGTATAAGTGGCTGAAGAGTCAGTGTGAAGCTTCCTTCCCGCACTGAGCAGACTCCAAGATGCTTATGGCGTCTACATCTTCACTATATTAAATAATATAATTACCAAATTTTCTGGCACTCTCTATTAAATATCTCTCATTTACAAGTCTTATGATACATTAGAAAGATCATCCCCAAACAAATGGTGTTTCAAAAGTGATGAGCTAAGGGATTTTGAAAAAAGTCTAGGGAAATATTCTTTCAACCCTGGGTTCAGTGCTCACAAGCCTACATACAGTTTACATATACTAAGGGCTGCTCTAAGCAGGCGTTACCAACTCTCTCTTCCACTTTCATACCCAGAAGAAATGACCACGTCTTTTTTGTCCCTACTGTATACCTTGTACAAATTTCTATTACACCATTTTTAAAACTTTATGTGTATGTCTGCACCCCCTCCCCACTGTTAGACTATAAGGCTTAAGGGCTCAAACTGTGTCTTACTCATATTTAGATTCAGAATATCTGGAAATAATCAGTTTCAAATGCTTGTTATGTTTAATTAAATTAGAGGCTTATACGTCAACCCGTCTGGACTTGAAGGGAGAGTTGCCTCTTTTGAGAAGCACCTGTAATCTGTTTCCTCCTTCCTTCTTTGGGTTACACAGCTAAGCCCAAGCCAAACGGTTCAGGTCAATTGTGTATGATCAGCCACAGTGCCAGGTCAAGTATGTGTAGGAACTCAAAGTTGTGCCTGACTCATCTTCTCTAAGTACTTTCACATATTTCCTGTCTAATTATCCCCAAACATTATGTAATCACCTCCTTTGTCACTCACCTCCTGTAAGAACTTGTCCGCACAGAGATCAACTATCAGCACCTATAAAATAAAGGAGCCAGGCAAGTTAAACCAGAGACAGTCACAGGAAAATCTGTAGGCACTGCTTGGTCAGAAAGTTGCTAAGAACGTAGATCTTAAAGGTGTCCATCACAAAGAAAATAAATGTCTAACTATGTGAAATGATGAATGTTACATTTTTGTGGTAATCATTTCACAATATATACATATGTTAAATCATTATGTTGTACACCTTATACTAATACAAAGTCATAGGTCAATTATACATCAATGAGAAGCCTGGTGCACAGTAATCGTGCACTGGTGGGGTGTGTGGCCTGTGGGGATTGGCCCGCTGTGGGAGTGCCTCTCATCCAGGTCACCAGAGCAGCTATGGACCTGCCCTCTGAGCGGCTGCTCCCACTGCGGTAGCAGCTGCTCATGCCAGTCAGCTGAGTGCCTTGACCACCAGGGGGCAGCTCCTGCGTTGAACGTCTGCCCCCTGGTGGTCAGTGTGCATCATAGCAACTGGTCAACTGGTCGTTCTGGTCATTCCGCCATTCGGTCTCTGAGCTTTTAAAAAAAAAAAAAATATATATATATATATATTTTGATTTTTTACAGAGAGGAAGGGAGAGGGATAGAGAGTTAGAAACATCGATGAGAGAGAAACATCGATCAGCTGCCTCCTACACACTCCCTCCTAGGGATGTGCCTGCAACCAAGGTACATGCCCTTGACTGGAATTGAACCTGGGACTCTTGAGTCCACAGGCTGACGCTCTATCCATTGAGCCAAACTGGTTACGGCTCGATCTCTGAGCTTTTATTATACAGGATAAAACTGGGGGGTTGGGGAGTTAAACCCTAAAAGGGAAGACCAGTCCTTTCAGTAAATGGTATTAGGAGAGTTGGCTATTCATATGACAAAAAATAAAACAACACCCACCTCCTAGCATATTAAAAAACACACCAAGTTCCAGGATTCAGAATAAAAAATTAAAGGCATGCCCGGCCAGTTGGCTCAGTGGCTGAGCGTTGACCTATGAACCAGGAGGTCACAGTTTGATTCCCAAACAGGGCACATGCCCAGGTTGTGGGCTCATTCACAGTGTGGGGCGTGCAGGAGGCAGCCAGTCAATGATTCTCTCTCATCATCGATGTTTCTCTCTCTCTCTCCTTTCCTCTCTGAAATCAATAAACATATATATATTAAAGGCACAAGAATAAAGCTTCCAAAGCTTCCAAGATATAAGTAGAAGGATATCTCCATAAAGTTAATATAAGCAAAAATTTAAGTAGCTCACACATACAAAAAAACTCCTACCATAAAGGAAAAGATTGACAATTCTAACCACATTAAAATTAAGAACTTCTGTGCATTAAAAAATGCTGTTTTGGAGAATGAAAAGGCAAGCCATAAAGGGCTGGTATCTAAAATATAAAATGGCCTCTTAAAAATCAGTGAGGATGAACAATCCAGTAGGGAAGATAGACAATGAATTTTATACAAAATGATTTCAAATGGCCAATAAATAGATGCTCACCCTCAACAGTAATCAAGGAATGCAAATTAAACCACAATGAGAATACCACTACACACCCACCTGAGAGGCTAAATTACACAAACTGATGATGACAAGTATTACTGGTGAGGAAGTGGAGCAATAGGAACTCTTATACACTACTGGAGGGAGTTTAGCTTGCCACAACTATTTTGGAAAAACAGTATGGACTTTATTTACTAAAGTTAAAGATATGCTTACCCTATAACCCAGCAACTCCATTTCCAAGTATATACCCATAGAAATGCATGCACATATATATACCCAGGGTCATACACAAAAATATTTACAGCAGCATTATTCATAATAACCCCAAATTGGAAACAACTCAAATATCCAACAATGGTAGGATGGATAAGAAAACTGGCACATTCACACAAAGGAATACTACAAACAATGAGAATGATCAAATTACTGTTAAATTCATCAACATGGATGAATCTTACAGACATAATGCTATCAAAAGAAGCCATTCAAAATATATATATTCAATGGGCAGGTCCATTTATATCAAACTTAAAACCAGGCAAAACTGAACTATATTACTTAGGGGTACATGCCTAGATGTAAAACTCTGAAGTAAAACAAGTACATAAACACCACAAAAGTCAAGACAGTGGTTACTTTCTGTGGGGGGTGGGGAAGGGAACAGTGACTAGAAGGAGGCATGAGGGGACCTCTGGGAAGAGGGAGGGGAGGCTGGCAGTGTTTCCATTGCTGCAATGTTCCCACTCTATTTAGTGTTAGTTACATAAGCAACATTGTGATAATTCACTGAACTGTACATTTTGTTTTGGGCACTCATCTACATGTGTGCTATATTTGAAATAATTTTTAAGTTAACCCAGAGTAGTTTTTATGTTTGACTTAAAAAAAAAAAAAGACTTGCACCAGCCAGTTTGGCTCAGTGGATAGAGCGTAGGCCTGCAGGCTGAAGGGTCCTGGGTTCGATTCCAGTCAAGGGCACATGCCCGGGTTGTGGGCTCAATCCCCAGTGTGGGGCGTGCAGGAGGCAGCTCATCATTGATGTTTCTCTCTCTCTCTCCCCCTCTTCCTTCCTCTCTGAAATCAATAATTAAAAAAAGATCTAACCTTCGAAATAACACAATGAATTCATAGTTCACTATTGTAAATAAGATATATGTGTACCATAGATTCAGGTATACTGTAGGATTTTTCTCATTGTAGTAAAAAGATAAAAAATATGATAGCATAATGCATTAATAATAATTATGTATTAATATTAATTAACAACTCCATCACTCTTTAAAGATCATTTGTTTTCACTGTCAGTGCGCCAGTCTTTCCATAGGCACTACTCCCCTCTCACCTCTTCAATGGGCAGGTCCTGGAGCTGTGGTAAGGAGCAAGACAGGATTCCAATAAGGAACGGAGTAGGTGAGCACACGATGTCGATCATAGATGCTGGCAGGACTGGGATGTAGGTATGCTGCCAGGTAAATGGATACAGTGTGGCAACCACAGCATGGCCACATTTTGACAGGGTGCTGGCAAGAGGAGAAAGCAAATGGCATCACATACAGAACATCACATGGAGGGCACTGCAGATGTTATGTTAGAATTACTAACTGATGCCAGTGAGCATAAATGAACAATTCTGTGATTACCCATTTTTAACATTTTCTTTAAAATTTTAACTTAATTTACTGAAAGTCTGGAACTTCCAATTTATATTGCTAAAAATTGGTGTGTACATAGAAAAGCAATACCAATTTTTAACTGCTTAAGCAAAAACACATTTAGAAAGGTAAATTAACTGCAACACCCAAAAGTCACCGGTATAGCTTAGTGCAAATAGGTTTTGGATTATTTACCATTTAGAATTATCTATGTCACCAAGGCATTATGTAACTGATTGAAATCATACAATTTTTTTTTAATATGCCCAAATTTTAAAATGGTCAAAATCCATAAAACACCAGTAGAAAGTAACATAATTTACTTATTTCTCACCTTAGGCTGTTGGCCACAAAGATTACCCTTCGCTCCAAAAGGAGAGACGCACAGACCCGAATGAGATGACACACGCTCAGGCACTTAAAGAGACATTCAAAGTCCACATGTTCCAGCCGGGAATCCAGTGGTCGGCAGAGTTCAACTGACTGCAATGCAAGAATCTGAATCAGGGGAGCTGATGCAATGCTAATGACAGGACTAATGGATCCTGTCATTCTTTTACAGGTCAAATTCAAGAAAAGGGCCTGCTACAAAGAGTTTGTAAAGCTGCCTAGTCTAATCCCAAGAATGAACACCTTTGTAATTTTGTAAATTTCTGGTAAAATCCTTTACCTCACTGACAATCTATATAATAAAATAATAGACAAACATGGTAATTGACTGTACCTTCGCTACGCCTCCCATGGGCTAATCAGCACAATATGCAAATTAGCCACCAACAAAGATGGTGGCTAATTTGCATACTGCAGGCAGGGCAGGACAGTACCATCCCACCTGACCTGCTGCCATCTGGGCCTGCTATTTGCGACCCGGGGCGGTGGGGTGGGACAGCACCATCCCGCCTGCCCTGCTATCTGCGACCCGGGGTGGCCAGCATCTGTGTGTGACCCAACCCGGGGCGGCCGGGCGGTGCAGCAGCGATCGGCCAACCCGCCCGGCCTCCACCCGGGCGTCCCATGTGCGACCCGACTCGGGGCAGCCAGGCGGGGCAGCAGCAATTGGCTGGCCCACCCGGGCATCCCGTGTGCAAACTGACCCGGGGCGGCGCCCCAACCCCCGGATCGACCCTGCCGTGTGCGCGACCCGGGGAAGTGGGGCAGGCACCGAGGGATCGGGCCTCCCATCTGCCACCCGGGGAGCCGGCCTAAGCCAGCAGGTGGTTATCTCCCAAGGGGTTCCAGACTGTGAGAGGGCACAAATTTTTGTGCACCGGGCCTCTAGTCTATATAATAAAAGGCCTGTGGTTGTGATGCTGTTATGGTCACCGGGAGGTGCATGGAGCACCTCATGGGCTGAGACTCGCGGCTCGCACAGTGAGGCAGGGCTCGAACGGGGCTGGCAGGGCTCTCGGGGCTCACGCAAGGCTGGCTGGCGGGGCTCGCGTGGGGCGGGGCGGGTCTGGGGTCCCACCGGCACAGTGGGTCTGGGTCTCACGCGATTTCGTTCGCTAGGCCTCTAGTAGTATTATAATCTTCATTTATCACAATTTATTGTAATGCCTGAAATTGTCATTGCGAAGCAGCTCAAGTGGATATTTCTCTGGTGCTTTGTGAGACTAAAACATTCTGTATTGTTTACAGAGAAGGGAAAACTATGCCCCGAGGCTTCTGGAAACTGCCTCCTACTGTCAGGCCTGCTTTTTGGCAGCTATCAAACCTTTTCAAAATGAGCAAACTCACCCCATCTCCAGCCCCAGGGAGGTAGCTCTTCACTGTGATGGTGCGTCCAGGGGCTGGGAAAGGAGCTTCCATGACACTTCGCATGAAGGGGTAAACCAGAGCTGGAGACATTTCTCTTCTCTTCTCTACTTCGTCCAAAATCTACACACACACAATATGCTCTTTTATTAGCAATTCAGTCAAAAGACATAATGAATCCTATTAATGAACTGACAAACTTGGCCCCCAAATTTAAAAATAACACCAACAGATTAAAAAAAATAAGCTTCAGCATTATCTGCCTTCATTAAAGGCATTATACCTCTTGGGGGTATCTTTGTATCCCCAAGAAAAGTTATTAAAATAAATCAACTTATTTTTAGAAGATGAGCCCCTTTCTATTTCCTGCAGTTGGGGGTCCAGGGAAAAAAATGAGACAAGTTAGCTTCAGGCTATGTTCTCCTTTAAGCTGGGAGGTTTAGCAGACCAAGATAAGGGGCAGGGCAAGAGCATCTGGATTAGAGATTAAAGCCTTCAAACCTGTGGCTCTAACTTACTAATGCAGCGGTTCTCAACCTGTGGGTCACGACCCCTTTGGCGGTCGAACGACCCTTTCACAGGGGTCGCCTAAGACCATCCTGCATATCAGATATTTACATTACAATTCATAAGAGTAGTAACATTACAGTTATGAAGTAGCAACAAAAATAATTTTATGGTTGGTTCACAACATGAGGAACTGTATTTAAAGGGCCAGAAGGTTGAGAACCACTGTACTAATGGGAACTCTACGTCATCGGAAACCAAACTTACTCAGAGCTCAGAGAGAACACCGCTTTCCACAGTATTGTCCACTCACCTTTGAAAATAGGTTGAAGCAGCCTAGGCGACTGACCATGCAGTAAACCTCGGGGAGTCGCTTTCCTTTGCCTTCCGGCTAAAAGAAAACACACAACAAAGCAAAAGTTAAGCAGCGTAAGTTTTTTACTAATTTGGACTATTAACACTCTCTTAATACTCTTTCATACAGAGTAGAAATCAAGGTTCTCATCCTCACTGAACACTGAAAGATGGGAAAATGGTAAAATACGATAGCATACTTATTCCAGGTTCAGTGGGGGCACTTAAGCAAGAAGAAAGTAACTCGGAGCCCTGGATTGGCTCATTGTGCTCCATTCCTCAAATGTATCAGACTGATGCAGCCACTGTGTCAGTGGTTTCTTTCTCTATTACAAACCAACAAACAAGATAAATCCACACCCTTTTATTCTAAAGTACTCTGTGGCTAACCCCAATCTTGCTCTTATTGTTGAAAGCTAACATAGCTTCTTTAACACTCATATCATTTAAAAAAATGTTTTTATTGATTTCAGAGAGGAAGAGAGAGGGAGAGAGAGAGATGGAGAGAAAGAGAATCATTGATTGGCTGCCTCCTGCGCACCCCTAACTGGGGATTGAGCCTGCAACCCGGGCATGTGCCTTTGATTGGAATTGAACTCGGGACCCTTCAGTCCGCAGGTCAACAACGCTCTATCCACTGAGCCAAACCAGCAAGGGCAACACACAGATCATTGAGAAACCCTCAAACTCATCGGGAGATAGCGTTTCTGAAGTTCCTAGTGTGACTCTCTATTGCTTCTTGACCAACCCTGCCTGTAGCACATGTCTGCAACTTACCAAAAGCTTCTTACAGTAACCAAACCACCGGCTCCCATCTTCACCAGTTAAGACAAAGGAGAACGTCTCACTAAAAACAAAAAACAAAAACAGGAACTAGTTTGAGATCCAAACAATTGTTTGACATTCCTCATAGAACAAACAATTGACAATTAGTCTAACAGCAGTGACTGTAAGAGGAGGGATTAATATTATATTTACAGCAAGTCACATTGCTCCCGAGGGAGAAAGTCCAGGCCTTGGGAATGTCCTGTCTTGCACTGGAGTGAGAGAATAGGTAGAGGACGAATTGTTGATGCTATTGCCTCCTTTTACTTTCTTTTTTTAAAAAAATATATTTTATTGCCTTTTACAGAGAGGAAGGGAGAGGGATAGAGAGTCAGAAACATCGATGAGAGAGAAACATCGATCAGCTGCCTCCTGCACACCCCCTACTGGGGATGTGACCACAACCAAGGTACATGCCCTTGACCAGAATCGAACCTGGGACCTTTCAGTTCACAGGCCGATGCTCTATCCACTGAGCCAAACCGGTCAGGGCTACTTTCTATTTATCCAGTCTAGTTATTCATCAAGCCTATTTTCCTTTTGTTGAATGTCCAATTTAGTCAAACATATCGAAAAGCCGTAAATGATTGTGATAAGCTATTTTTCCCTTCAAAAGTCTTCTATTTAGTTCTGAGAGGCCATATGAAATAGTGATAGGCAAAGGATAGTATCCTTAATATATAAAAATGAAGGATACTGTTCATAGGAAAATCACCAATTCCTCATTAGAAACAGAGAGAAAATATATGCAGAGATAATTTATGAAAAGAAGACTTAAAGATGTTAAGAAGTGAGTTCATTTATAAAAAGGTCCAAATTTGAGCAGTAAGTACATGTGTCCATATATGGCCAAAATTAAAGATTGGAAGGGAATAAGCCAAAATAGTTAGAGAGTGATTATCTCTGAGTAACCAGAATGCCAGTGACTTCTAATTTCTGTTTTTCATTTACTTTGCTGTATTTTCCGAATATCCTATATAATAAAAGCGTAGTATGCAAATTGTCCCCTCGACAATTGTCTGGGAGTTCAACCAGGGGGCGGGACCAACCAGGGGAAGGGAGGGAGCCCCTGGCCGCTGGCAGCTGCTAGGGACCCTACCAGTGCATGAATTTTGTGCATAGGGCCTCAAGTTCTAGAATAAACACACATAACTTGTTTGGGCGGGGGTGGGATGGGGGCAGGGAACCGACCATGGAGCAGCCAGGGCAATAAGGAAGAAGTGGCCTGTATGGTTGTAAGTGTAACTGCCAGCACAAAAGCCTCAGGATTGATGGCGCAGAGATGAGAGTGGCGATCAGGCTAAACTGGTTACAGCAGCTTAGTCTGGAGGCAATTGGAGGTGGAAGGGCAGGGCTCCTTAGGCAACAGCTGAAGCTGTCTTCCAGCAGGTCAGCGGCATGTGACATGGTTCACATAACCACCCTTCCAGTCAAAACGACATGATCAATAATTACAGTTTTGAACAAAGCAGTTACCAATTTATAAGCAGGATGCACGCACAATGGTTTATTGATTAAATATGGTATTTTTCTCTAGATACTGGGAAGAAGTTCTTTATATCTCCCCTCTCAATATTCTACATGGGAGCCTCCCACAATGGCACATACAATCTGGACTGTGGCTTCTTCTATCAACTCGAAGGAGAAACAGATGCATTGCTCTGTTTGACCTGTTTCTGAGTCCCTAAGGTTGCCTTTTCCTTTTCTATCCACTTGGTGGCACTTCTGGTTGTATGTAAAGTGGAACTTTTTTCTCTGCAGGACTGGCAAAGTGGAGAGGCTCTCACACTTGTTTTCCCTTTGACACTGACATTATTCCATGGGTTTTTTTTTCCTGAGTCCCAGAGAGGAAATGTTCTAATTCTGTTTCTTCCTTTCCCCCCGCTGCCTCCTTGACCTGCCACAGTCCACACTGCTTCCCTGCTGGCTCTCCCACTTCTCAAGCCCTCTGTTTGATTCTATGTTTGTGGTTCCAACAAATAGAAACCAGATAAAGTAGCCTATTTACCTCTTGAGTTCTGAGGTTGGAGCCCAGTCCTTCGAATCAGGAAAACAAAATTTGGGGATAACTTTGAGCCTCTCTTCAGTGTCTTTGGATTGCTTAAAGCCATTATCACCCTGAAAAAGATAACAATGCAGGTGACTAATAATTTATGCAAGTGGAGAACAGAAATAAAATACTGAGCCTGGTCTTGGGAAAAGAGGTCTCTGATAAGCCTAAGTAGTCATCTCAGCATAGTTTTGTGCTGTTTAACAAAACAGGAAGGCCAAGATTGGTAACCACTGAAGATGCATTGAGAGCAAAGTTACTGAGAATTAAAAAATCCTATTTTTACACAGAAATGGTATTGTGGAGATCCTATAACTGAACATGGAATATCAAATAAATAAAAA
This sequence comes from Myotis yumanensis, assembly GCF_028538775.1. Taxonomy (NCBI): domain Eukaryota; kingdom Metazoa; phylum Chordata; class Mammalia; order Chiroptera; family Vespertilionidae; genus Myotis; species Myotis yumanensis. The sequence continues at coordinate 8,339,726 of NW_027223768.1, forward strand.
TCTATTCTATAATATACTGATAGCAAAAATCTAGTCAGATCTAGACACTCTCTGATCAATAATCAAAGATGTTTTGAAAAAGCAGATGAATGTTTTTCAGAAAAGGAATTTTTAGAATCCACTCCATATATAATCATTTCCCTTAGCATGTAATCTTTGCTACCTAATTACTGGTTTGCAACTTCCTGTAAAATTTCAGCATGGAAGATCCTTTTGTGCAAGTCTGGTATTATACTTAAAGGACAGTCTAAGTTTAGTTAAACCAAAAGACATTGAAAATTTAGTATAAAAACAAGCAGATAATAAGTCTAATTACCATATTGCCTTCATGTAACTAATACAAATGCTCTATCCTTTCATTTCTAAAGCAAAACATGCATCCATTCTGGGTCACTTGAATATTAAGTTCTTAAGAAATGGAAAGCATATTGTTAAATGATTCACAATCATCTTCATTCAAGGTTTCCTGCAATAGGACCGAGAGGGGCTTGGTCAGCTCTTTCCATCCCTAACTTATGGTGCCTAGTGCACAAAGATGCTAAACAAATCGCTCAGAGACGCCCCTGAGTCACTGCCAGAGAGTCATCTGGATCCTTATCTGGTTCTGAGCCGATTAATTCAGGCTGTGTTGAAAACAGGTTCCACCTCAAGATTTCTCTCTGCAAATATAAGACATCAAAAATGGTGGTGGGTAACTAATAAAGAATTTAAAGATTAAAAAAAATTAAAATTAAAAAAATGGTGGCGGGGGTGTGTGAAGTTCCTCTTTATGGAAAATTTGATTCCTCAAGACCATCTAGATTACATTATTTTAGACTCTAATGGTCCCATGTTACTAAGCAGGGCCATGACCCCGTGCTCTCAGGCTACACTGAGAAATTTTATTAAAAATTAAACTTATTGATTTATTTATAGTTGGGATGTTGCTGAGAATTTTTAAAAAATGAGAATCCATACAGGAAACATCTCTTAGATTCAGTACAGTCGTTCTTCACTAGCTTTTTTAGTGAAACATGTAACTCAAGGTTAGAAACCAAAAGTCCTAACAGGGCTGAGCAGATGACGTAAATGAGAGAAGTGCTCCAAGGAGGAAGCTGGGAGTGAGCAAACGTCTCTATTTACAGGGATCACTCCTCACCAGGGCCAGCTACTTAATCTGCAGAGCACAGTGCAAGGTGAACTGTGGGCCCCTTGCTCAAAAAGCAGTAAACATGAAACATAAAATAAAATATAAAACATTTTCTCCTGTGGTCTTTCACCCTATGATGGGGTTTTTATTTGCTATTTAATGTCATGCTCCCTCAGGCACAAGGATCCTAGTGTCAAATGCAGACCCTCACAATCCTCACTGGCACCCAGAGGTCCTGGCCCGCAATCTGGTGCATAAGTGACCCACCAGCTGATGGGTTTCCAGATGCAGAACTGAAACTGTGTCCCAACTAGAGGTGAGGAAGCTAAGCCAGGCTTCTCCCCATCTCTTGGGCCACTGCTCCAACCCACAGCAGCGAGGCAACCCCCATGGGTTGTAGCCTCCACAGGAGGATGTGCTTGGTCCTTGGATTGAGGGTGGTGGAAGTTCTTGCCCCACCAAGGCACCACTGAACATGCGTGGCTCTGCCAGCCCAGACAGGGAAGGTCTTGCTATGCGTTGCCTAGAGATTCTGTGGGGCAATGCTTGCCTGGTCCTGACCCTCTCCATGCCTATGCCCAAGTCCCTGCCAGGGACAGAGGGGGCAGTAGTCACTGAGTAGGGGCAGAAGGGAGGAAGTCAGACAGGGCCCAGGAAACCAGGGGGCAGGGGAGAGGACAAGTAGAGAACCATCCTGGGGAGGTGGCAAGAGGTGAGACCATGCATGAACCAAGCATTTAAGACCTAGCCTCTTGCCTCCTTGTTCCATCGGATCTCACTTCCAAAACACAAATTCAAAGACAACGTTATTAAGAATTGCAGTGGGGACTACAGAGCATTCAATCCCCAGCACAGGGCTCTTCTGAGGGAGGGGCCTCATGTGACTGTGCTGGTCACGTGCCCATGAAGTCAGCTATGGCTTACTCAGTTTCAGCCAATTTTTGCCGCTCAGGAATGTAGGCTGAGTGCGGGTAGGCTTTCCAGTTTCTCAGGAAAAAGCAGAAGCACAGGTTTTTATGTGAAATTTGACTTTTAAACATTGGCAACAAATAATTTATTGTTATTATTTTTACAAAAACACCACAAATTAAAAAAACAACCTGTAGGCTCAATTTGCTCAGAGGCCACCGTTTGCAAGCCCTGATGCAATGATTATGTTCCTCTCTTTGTATTTGCTGCCACGAAGCTCAGAACCACATCTGGGGTCTGTGTTCTAAGCCCTGTAAGGGCAGGGACCAAGAAGGTCTTTTTCATTTGTATTCCTAGCATCTAATATCGGCAAACAGTGGGTATTTAAGAAATATTTGATGAAATGAATGAATCATGTTTTGAAAAAGGCAGAGCAAACTAAATAATATTGTTAATAATAGCTACCAATAAAAAAAAATAACAGCTACCATTTACCAAGCGCTTACATGTGCCAGGAATGGCGCTTTGCATACATTATGTCGTTAAATCCCCACTAACGGCTAGCACCATATGGGGCTTACTATGGGCTAGGCACTGTTCAAAGGGCCTTATATAGCTCATCGAGTCCTCACCACAGCTCAGTGGAATGGCCATTATTATGATTCCCTCCATTTTATAAATGAAGAAACCGAGGCACAGGGTAATTATGTAATTGCTCAAAGTCACAGAGCTAATAAGTGGCAAATGCAGATAGCTGGTTTAGAATTCATGCTCTAAACTGCTACCCTGTTCTGCCACATTTATTATTACTCTCAATAAGGACGAGAAAACGGAGGCTTTGCAACTTGTTAGAGGTCACTTAGTAAATAGCAGAGCAAAAAATAAAAAACAAACTTGGATAATGAGCTTTTTTCCCCCTTGAGGTGGCAGCTCATGCTTGACATAAGATGTCATCAGAGCTCGGCCTGCATGGCTCAGTGATTGAGCGTCAACCTATGAACCAGGAAGTCACAGTTCCAATTCCCGGTCTGGGCCATGCCCAGTTGTGGGCTCGATCCTCATTGTGGGGCATGCAGGAGGCAGCTGATGTTTCTCATGAATTCTCTCATCATTGATGTTTCTATCTCTCTCTCCCTCTCCCTTCCTCTGTGATATCAATATCTATCTATCTATCTATCTATACATACATACACACACACATACACACACACACACACACCCCTACATACATACACAAAAAGATGTCATCAGAGTCATCTACCAGACCCTATAGGAAGTACAGCACACTACTAAAAGCTGACCAAGACAACAATAAACAAGAGAGGAAGTAAATACATGCAGAGACACAGGAACATTCCTGAATGCCTCTGCCTGCTTGCACCTACCTTGCCAGGGAACTGCTGAATGACCTGGGGACTGTAGCTTATTTCTGATGGTTTCTTCTGCAGAGACACTACCACAAAGAGCTCAAACAGCTGCTGCTCCTGCAATTCAATGAGGTCGCGCTCTAAGGTCTGGTAGTGGGGGTTCCTCTTGGAAGGCTGCTGCAGTTGTGCTAAGCGCTTGTGGCGATCTGCAATGACAGCACGGAGCCTTGTTTTCCTTGGAAGCCAGCTTCCCTCTCGCACCCAGAGGTCGCAACCCAATCAGGACTAATCTTCACTCAGTTGCTGCTGAACGAATGTTTACTGACCAACGTCTGCCACACAGACATACCTGCTAGGGCTACGACAGGTTTGAGGATCAAGTGCAGATTCTCACAAGCACTTGGGGGCCCTGTGTTGGGACTGATGCTCCGTGTCCCAACTGATACTCTTATGTCCCAACACATACTCTATGTTATCCCATCTTTCATGGCCTAACACCAGGACACACGGAACATGTCAGGCAAAAGCACTGGCCTGACAAAAGATGTCACTATTGGGACCATGAAATCATTGGGGGGGGGGGGGGGGGGAGGAGGATGATATAATAAAAGAACTGAGTCCTACAGAGGGTAAATATATGAAGTTTGATAAAATTAAAACAAACTATTCTCACGTGAAAGAAACTGTCCATTTCCCTTCTCTCCTTGGCACATAGTTCTAATAATGGACATGTGCTTTTATCAATAAATGATGCTAGCCCAGCCAGCATGGCTCAGTTGAGTCAACCTATGAACCAGGAGGTCGAGGTTTAATTTCCGGTCAGGGCACATGCCAGGGTTGTGGGCTCAGTGCCCAGTGTGGGGCACGCAGGAGGCAGCCAATCAATAATTCTCTCTCATCATTGATGTTTCTATCTCTCTCTTTCTCTCACTTCATCTCTGAAATAAATAAATATCAATAAATGATGCTAAATGCAAGAGAAAATAATTGAAGTAGAAGACATTCATTCGCAGACTATTTCTCAAAAGAATAAAAACATACCACTTAAACAGTGCAAGCAATACCACTCAAAACTGGCTAGCATTTATCCTTTATTCTCATTTATCTTTAATTCTGAACAATTTGAGATAGTGCCCCCAGGGAAAAGGTAGTACTTGCAGAGGAAATAGTCCAAGTGGCTCAGAGACTTGCTTATGTGTCATTCTGCGCCAACGATGGAAAGACTCATCCTCTGACTAATCATTTTGATTTTTTAAAAATATATGATGCATTATGCCCCCAAAAGAGTTACACTATGGATCAAAAATACATCTAGGAGTGACTTCCCAGAATTATCTAGTACTTTTAGTGCTCTAGGAAAAATTTTACTTATCCCAAAGGGTTCACTTCAAGTCAAGAAAATTTTAGGTCCTATTTCTCAGTATCAACAGCACTAAATTAGTCATCTGTGCACATCCAGGCTGAACCTGATGCTGACTTAAGTTTCACCTTCAGGCTGCAGAATCAAACACCTGAACCAATTCAGGCCAGTGGAGGGAGCACCTGATTGTTAATCATAAGATCAGTGTATCAGACTTGGAACTGCCCTGCACGCAGCTTTGATTATTCACGTCTCCTACTTTCTCCATGCCTTGTCTGCCAATCAGTTAAACAGGAACTGAAAAACTTCCGGTGAGAATCCATTAAATGAAGGGTATCGAGCACCATGAAGCATAAGAACAAATATAGCAAAACTGCATGGCATATTCTATAGTCTAACAAAAAATAAATGGCACAATAATTTGGAATATAAATGCCTATGAAGAAGAAAGAGATCAATGTTTTATATCTCAGTGTCAGAGATATCAAAGTCACTTAATTAGACTTGAGCGACTATGAAAAATCTGATATTGAGTGACAAGTATTTGTCTCAGCGGATGATTCACACATACCCTATTTTGGCTGCTGGGAAATGTCTACACATTTGTCTGGACACGCAGCTCTGCCACTCCCCTAAGAACATTCCATCTTAGAACCATGAGGGTTTGCCTCACTCCACTCCGGGAGATGTTTAATGCTGTCAGACATCTGACAGTGTGCTGCTTAGTTCGCCAAATCTCAAGAAGCTCTTATAATGAAATCTCCTACAATATGACACTTCTTGTGGGAAAACATGCTTAATCACACAGGCAGGTGCCACCCCACCTATACCGTGATCATCACGAGAAAGGGAGCAGCCCATTGACTCACTCACTCTTTGGCAGATACTCGGCATCACTTTCGTTCCCACTGGTTTCACCTGAAAAGAGAGGTAGTTTCCATTTGTATTTGTGCAACGGTAGGAAGTACACTAGGATGAAAACAATATGAAACCTCCACAGACCTGGGGGCTCGGGGTCAGGAAAGCTAAGCCTGTCTCCAACCACTTAGTTACATCAGGGCAGGCCAGTCACAAGAAAATGCAAGGCCCAGACGAGACTCTATTCTATTCTGTCTTCTTCCCACTCCCTCCCTTCCTGATCCTAGAAATTAACAGTAGTTCAGACTAGTCTTAAGAAGTCTAGTTTGGAGTTTATTTCTACATCCATATCCTTATCTTTAAATTCTCGAATAAAGTATCCAAGGTTGAACACCAACCTGACTAAATAAAAATCTCAACACAGAACAAACTATGAATTTAAAATCACGGAAAATGTTGGGGCAAGGGGGGTTACCAAATAAGTTTATGAAGTAACAATCTCTCTTTTGCGATACCTCTAAGTGAACTCTAGGCCAAACTGAACTCTTCTATTCAGAATTCTGCTTTAAGCTGCTCTTATTTTTCCCAAACAAATTTTAAGTTTCTTGAGAATAAGGGCTATAATTTTACAAGAGAATGTTTTACAAGTGAACAAAAAATTTCTAGATTAAATCTGAAAAGTTAGGGCAAAAATAAAATGTAAAGAAAGGAGAAAACTTTAAATATATCAGGAAAAACAAGGCCCAGAGATCTAAGAGATGTTACAGAAAAATTAGCTATTTAAATATTGGGTACCACATATGTTTGTAACTTCAAATTAACCACCATGACAAAAAATATACTGGGGTATGAAGGAACAACTGCTGTCAGCTCCTGAGTCCTTAGCTGCAGGCACCTTCGGGGAGCCTAGGAAGTTTAAGGAAAAAAAGAAAAGAAAGGGAAAAGGGAGGAGAGATAATATAACTGGAAAAGACCATATAATACATTCACATCTATGGTTTTGTGACTTGCACTCTGGGACACTAAATGAAGGTTAAGGTTAAGGGGTTTATAAGCCACCAAGAAAATCTATGCAGAATCTATAGGGATCAAAAAAGTACTAGGTTGTTCCTTTTTACATGCGACTTTAACACAGAAAACTGTAATGACAGAATTGAAGAATGGCACTAAATCATTCTGTAATGCTGATAACTGAAACTTAAGAAATGTTTAGGTTGGAATAGATTCAGTACAGCTTAGCATGTACTGACACAGTAGGTAAATATAATTATTTGGTTCTACTAGACATTGTTGATAAGCAGACAAATGCGTAAGGAGGAAAACAAAAATCTGAGAACAGTGACCATGGAACCAGGAGATCCTCAGGCCTGAGAGAAAGCCCCCTGGCCTGCTGGAGAAGTTAGTCACGGAGACTGGGTAAATGCATGCTGTCTTTGAGGCACACAAATGAAAAACAATCTTGTAGGAAAGGGTTACAACTTACAACTTCAGGACTGCGTTTTGTGTGTGTGTGCTAGAAGTTGGCAATTCAGGCTGCTGAATTTTTTTCCTTTTCAGTAATGATGCAGTGAAAAAAGAATTTGTCTCTTCAAAAACTTGTTTTACAGCTGAATTTACTAAAATGTTCCTAATCCATAAGGCATAAAGCATTCGAATAAGAGATCGGTATTAACCTACTGAGGGTGCCATATCTGGAGAGTATAGTTATCAATAGATTCTGTTCATCTGGGGAAATGATAATGTTCTTTAGAATTTGTCCTGGCCCCGTGTCCTGATATTGTACATAATTTGCAACTTATAATTTATGTCCTTGTCAACAACAGTGAGAGGGCTGTTTAGAAAACGAATGATAATATATTTGAAAGGATCCAGCATAATATCTGGCATCAGTTTTCATCTTCTGTATCTAGTTCTGGGTTATACAAATTAAAAGCCTTTGGCCATATCCTTAGTGAACATAAGGAAACATGGAGAGGAGACAGTGAAACTGCTAAAAATCAAAGTTTGTGAGAAAAATTGAGAGTAACTGTTGGTGACGGAAAAGGGTAAGACCTTGTGGTTCCATGTTCCTTTACTTAAAACGACATTTCCTCCTCTGTTTCTTAGTCTGTACAATTAGGATAGTCCCTACCTCCTAATGTGGTCATATGTTACACACGAGGTAGAGTACGTAAAGAAATTATTGCTTCATCCAGCGATGTTAGCTATTATTAACAATAATCAGAAGTATTTCTTCTGTAGAAGACTGAAACGTCTTTTACTAATTGCATTTGAGAATATAAAAACCGACATTTAAAATGGTGACCAGTTGATTTTAATCATTGCAGAGTAAGAAGAGTCTTGAATTGTAACACGAAGAATTTCACTTTCAGATAGTAATTGTTAGAAGGTAGAATAGATTTAAAGGAAATTTAAAAATTTTTGTCTTTGGAAGTCTGCAAAAATATAAAATATACTCTTCTGGTATGATTTGGTTGTTGTTTTTGACTTATGAATCTCACAGACAAAAACTACTAAATCCTGCATATTCTTTGCCAGACAACCAAGTTAAAAATGTTTTTTGAAATATATTTTATTGATTTTTTACAGAGAGGAAGGGAGAGGGATAGAGAGTTAGAAAGATTGATGAGAGAGAAACATTGATCAGCTGCCTCCTGCATATCTCCTACTGGGGATGTGCCTGCAACCAAGGTACATGCCCTTGACCGGAATCGAACCTGGGACCTTTCAGTCCATAAGCCGACGCTCTATCCACTGAGCCAAACTGGTTAGGACAAGTTAAAGAATCTTGCATAAGTTTTAAAGAAAATTCTAATAATTTACTCTGGATGTTGAAAGCTTAATTAGAACAATATAAGTTTTATCTAGGCATCTGAAGGATAAAATTATGGAACTTATAAGATGACTGACTACAAGTTGAGTACCACATATTTTCAGTCAATATATACTTAGTAATATTTTCATTTCTCCACTGAAAGAGACTATACCAGGGGTGTGGAAACTTTTTGACTCGAGGGCCACAATGGGTTCTTAAACTGGACCGGAGGGCCGGAACAAAAGCATGGATGGAGTGTTTGTGTGAACTAATGTAAATTCAAAGTAAACATCATTACATAAAAGGGTACGGTCTTTTTTTTTTAGTTTTATTCATTTCAAACGGGCCGGATCCGGCCCGCGGGCCGTAGTTTGCCCATGACTGGTCTATACTGATAAATGACTATAAATGAAAGTAGTACTACAAAAGGATGATGCAATTTACCTATGAAAATCAATCTCATTGGTTTATATGTATATATTTTTGATTTATTTAATTATCTATTTATTTACTTATTACTTGATAAAGAACTAAATAAGAGGAGCTTGAGGAAGAATAAGAAATAGCCCCTTATCCTAAATAAGTTTTATATTTAAGTGGGATAGATAGGAAAGTAAACCAAAAATTATAATTCACACCAACCATTAAGTTATATAATGATTCTCTCCTCATATGCTGATAGCTATGGACAGCTGGAACAATTCTTACCTTTAGAAGGAGGTACGTCTTTTCCAGTGTACGGGTGTAACTTTACTCTCTTTTTCCCTCTCTTTGATTCAAATATGTCCTCTATTCTCAATACAAGCTGAAAAAGACCAGAAAAGTACAAGTTAAAACTAACACCAACAAGTTTGCAGCCTAGTATCAATTTGAGATTCACATTGAGAAAAAGGTCCATTTTCTAAATGAAACTTACATTTCTCAATTTTGAATCTAAAATGATCTTTTAAAAGATTTTTTCTTATTGATTTCAGAGAGGAAGGGAGAGGGAGAGAGATAGAAACATCGATGATGAAAGAGAGTCATTGATTGGCTGCATCCTGCATGCCCCACATTGGGGATGGAGCCCACAACCTGGTCATGTGCCCTTGACCAGAATTGAACCCAGGACCCTTCAGTCTGCAGGACAACGCTCTATCCACTGAGCCAAACCAGCTAGGGCTAAAATGATCTTTACTAAGATAGTACGTTGCTCTAAACAAAGTCCATGTTACGTGGGTAAAAGAAGGGGAATCCTTTCCAGAAGAACCCAGCACAGGCTCTTGGAGAGATTCCTTGTCATTCCGTGTCACAACATGCAGGAAATCTAGATACTGCACCTAATAGGGTGACCAAGCATTTACTATCAGACTCAAGTTTTTGCCTGCCCAGAGTAGGAAGTGGAATACTTACTCACTTGGAAGGCAGGGTGGGGCTCAGTTATTTTTGCTCCCAGGAATTTTTAATAATGAGAGGATAAATCATACATAGAAAGTTTTTGTCAAAGGGAATACTCTATCTCTTTACTACTAGAAGCACTAATATTACAATTTATTTTTGAAACATCATAAAATTAGGAGACTCTCAAATATGCTCGAGTACAATAACTATGCTCCATTTAATAAACATTATTCATCAGAATGATTTCTTTGCTGCTGGGAGGAGTATATGAAAGACAGAGACAGAGAAAGACATATACACAGACTGGGCTTAAAAGAAAAGAGCTTGGCCAGTGTGGCTCAGTGATTGAGTGTCAACCTATGAACCAGGAGGTCTCAGTTTGATTCTGGGTCAGGGCACATGCCCAGGTTGTGGGCTTGATCCCCAGTAGGGGGCATGCAGGAGGCAGCCAATCAATGATTCTTTCTCATCATTGATGTTTCTCTCTCTTTTCCTCTTTGAAATCAATAAAAATATATTTTTTTAAAAAGGAAAGAATTAAAGCTTATCAACAGCCACTTTAAAAAAGGAAGAAGTGATTAGTTTTTTTCACGTATCTTTTACTTAAAATTCCAAGCTTTTTCTTAACTATTAATTCTGATTTAACATATTTAATGTTCAGAATTACAATTGTTAGGAACATTATATAAAATGATAACCAACAAAGTTGGAGAAAAACACTCTTGTTTTCTCTTTTGTCCTTGTTTCTCCAGCGATGTTGGCAGTCCATAGACAGTGAATGAGTCCAGAGTAAAAAATAACATGTGAGAAACATGTGCTTCCAATATGCAGATTATCCCCACATTTTTGGATGAGTTTGTTCTTTTAAAGATTTTTTGTGGCTGCGATGCAAGTGAAAAATTACCAATGTCTTTAAATATTAGCATTATGAAAAACAAATAAAAGAATCCAATGTAAAAAGGTACTGTTAGGGGCTATGGAATGATATATGAGAGCAAACACATATTTTTGGTTGCAAATGAACAAAACTAGCATACATTTTTTAAATTAAACTTACCTGGGTGACATTGGTCAATATGAGCATAACTACTATAAATATTAAAGTGCATTTAAAAAGTATACTCCAAAGTATACTCAATTATTATAAAGGAAAGGGAACAATCTGTCCTAGAAAGATGAGGTAAAGTAATAAAAGTTAAATTTGGTTATGAGCTAGGAAGAAGAGCCTACTTTTATCTTCTAATTGTAGGAAATACTGTAGAACAGCCTTCCTAAGAAATGATGGGAGCCACATTGTTGTACACATGTGACACAAACATTAGGGAATCTACTCTAGCAAACCAGGCTTCCACAGGAGGGTAAGAAAGGCAGGGTGGGGAAGAGCCATATGGACCAGATCAGTGATTTTCAAACTATGAAACCAGTTTCTCTTCCAGGGATAGCTCCAGTCATCAAAGGGGAAATAAATGAAAACAGCTTTTGTGTGGAATATTGTTCCGAAAAATACTCCAAAACCAAAATTTGTATTGCAAATGGAACATCCGAAAAGCATGTAATTCAAGGAGGAACACAGGTAGAAATGCTAACAGTCTGTTCCTGCCTGATAATCAAGAGTTCCTCCTCCTCCTCCTCCCACCCCATAATTTTAAAAAACAAACAAACAAACGAAAACCCCTCCAAAACCTTTGGGAAATATTAGAAAAGGAAAAGTTGGATCCTATCACCTATAATCAGAAAGAGAACATACTTCAAGCAGTCAGGAGATCCACAGTACAGAAAATAGAGGCATGAAGTCTAAAGCACTCAAATCTCCTCGGGCCTCATTAGACTCTACAATCCATAATTCCTAAGTATTTGTTCATGCCGTTCCAAAAACCACATCTTAAATGAAGTCTATTGTGTTTGTGTTCTGGCCCCTGGAAACACACGATGAGTTATTTCTGGGCCATGTGGAAAGCGGCTTCGTTGTGCCAGCGTGGTCTATCGAAGGGGAGAAAGGCTGCTGAAGGCCTGGTTAATTCTTTAAACCTCTGGTTTTTAACTCTTCCTCATCATTCATAGGAGAATAAACAGCTAAGGATTTTTTTTTCACTGAGAGAGATATGTTTAGTGCATTTTAGAAACTGTGTCTTTAACTTTTCACATATTAAAGTGGGAGGGGCAGGAAATAGATCAGAAGAATTAAAGTAATTATGGAACAGAGTATTTCCCAAGGAGCCAATCAGTTACTAAACCAAGAAACAGCTGTGACTTCTGTTTAGTGTTAAAATCAGGTACAAAAACTGTGCTAAACGAATGGGATTAAGGAAAGGAGTACTATTTAAATGACTGGATTTTTTTCATTTCTTAACAGTAATCCTGAAGACATTCTGAATTAGAGAAGAACAAAGTATCATAAAGAGTTTGAAAATATTTTCATGTAATTTATTAAGTGTCTCTCCTAAAATATATATATTTGTCTACAAATAATCCCAATTTCTTCATTTCGGTTCCATTGGCTCTGGTTGAGATGACTACAGACTTACTGACTTTTCTCCTGGAGAAAGAAGTAGTTTATTTAATATAATTGCTGAAAATTTCTATTCCCAAGTAATAGACAAGTTTCTTTTTTTCTTCCTCTGAATGGAAATATTTGTCCCAAATTTAATGGCCTATACTTTGTAATTACTGAAAATCTAAACTTGCACACAAAACTGAATTCACTTTGGCAATAATGTAAGTGAGTGAGAAGACCGAAGACAGCTTAATAAAATGTTCTTATATACGATATTCTAGTGCTTCCCTGACCCAAGCAGTTGACTGCAATGAGAACTAAGGTAGCTGAAGTGAAGCCCTCCATCTAAAGCAGTGGTTCTCAACCTGTGGGTCGAGACCCCTTTGGCAGTTGAACGACTCTTTCACAAGGGTCGCCTAAGACCATCCTGCATATCAGATATTTACATTACAATTCATAACAGTAGCAAAATTACAGTTATGAAGTAGCAATGAAAATAATTTTATGGTTGGGGGTCATCACAACATGAGGAACTGTATTAAAGGGTCGCGGCATTAGGAAGGTTGAGAGCCACTGTAATTCCAGTGGGTCAGTTCTAACCCATTATTTATATCCATCTAAAGTTTATTTATTCTCATTTTCTTACAATAAATGCTGAAATAAGAGTCAAAGAAAGAAAATCCTTACCCTTGGAACATTTTTTCTTTTCCTGCTTGCAACTTCTCCAGCTCGGAAGAGCTTCCATTCAGTTAAAGTGACGGGCAAAGTGGTATCCTTTGTGAATTTTGACCTTAAATAAGCTTGCGAGTTCTTCAGTTCCATGGTCTTCCGGTGAAGGAATGGAGGTTTGGGAGGAAGCTAAAACAGGAGAAGATGTAGTGTGGTAAGGGTAAGATCATCTAGTTAATGTCTGTGTTCTAAAATTCAAAGCTAACCCAGAAAAATATTTCTTTTCTTTAAAATCATCTTACATGAGGATACCGTAATTTCTTTTTCATCAAGCTTCTAATCCAAAGTTGTTCTACTACATTGTAATCCAATTCCCAGAAAACCATGGCTCAGAGTCCTCACTGACTCAAGGCAGCCTTTGCTTCCAGGAGTGGTGAAGGTTTTCAGGGACCAGACTTCCTGTGACTAATAGGGAGCTGTGGTAACTAACTATAGTGAACTGCAAAGTTCATGGCCTGTCTAAAGGTGCTTACATTCCATTTTTTTTAAAGTGCTAAACAACAAACAAACAACCCCTCCAACCAAAGAAAATAAAAAGCTGTATGCTACCCCCAAAACAAAGAATAAAAAAAACCACCATTACAAAACAACCCCATATTTTAATGCCTCTCAGTTTTGGCCCTAGTTAAACCATTTCAACCTTTTTCTAGGGAACAAGATGTAATGTTTTCTTATGCTAATTCTCTGGTTATACCTTGGGTGTTTTGAAGGCACTTTTGGGGGGTGGAAGCTTCCATGCTGAAGGGGATCTCCACATGGGAAAAGACTGCAATGGAATAGCTTCATATGGATTTTCTTTGGTGGGATCTTGAAAAACAACAAAAAAATAAGTTTAGAGGAACGTAACTAAATGAAAACAAAGTGACTACAGCTAGGAAAAGACATATTTTTAAAAAGTATGTTCAGCTTTCTATTTCCCATTGCTGGAGGGAGGGAGGTCTCAAAATTAATGGCACTTTAAGCTTATAAACTACTCAAGTGTCCAACCAAGCTAAAAAATATTCTCAAAATACGGTACTAGAAACATCTACTTCTGCACTGAGCAGTCCACTACACTAGCTGTATACTCCATTAAAGAATAAAAGAATTTATACAACAAAGGTTTCCATATTAAAAAGAAAAATCTAGAGCAAGATATGCTTGATTGTAAAAGGAAACACCATCCTATAGTTAAGGGCTCCAAGAAATACATACTCATTCAATTGAATTGCAAAGTTTGTGGACACCTACATATGATATCCTCATAGATATTGTCCTCAGACTGTGTGTAATAAAGTGCTGAGCCAGAATTTCTTCCAAGTTCTTCATGCATCTTCTGTGTGTTCTGATTTCGGAAGTGCTGAATGTCTTCAAATTCAAAGGATTTCCTTAAGAAAGGAGATATATGTTCAAGTTGTATCTTTTAAATTGGTATGACAGACAAAAATCGGTAAGTAAAAGACTTATGTGCAAAATTGTAAAGGTGTTTTATCAGATATCTAAGAGTAAACTAGGCTAATACCCTATATGCACAATGAGAAAATTGGAGGCTTTTAGCCAATCTCTATTCATGTTCTTCATTGGGTACCTTTTTTAAATTCATTCTCTAATAAAAAGGGAGACTAGGGCAAGCATGCTCTAAATGAAGTAGAAGACTGTACCTGCTTCCCTACACATGCTTGAAGACAGAAAATGGAAGTTTTTCTGATGCTCCTATGTCAATAGATTGTGTTAGTTATTGGGCATGCTTCTACTATTTCCTCGTGTACGTATTTTCCCCTCGGGTTAATCAACATCTGTACAATCAAATTAGGGGAATGGAAACTGTTTGAAAAGAAAAAAGGAACTCCAGGGTCCAGTAAGGAAAATACTTACAAATCATTACCTATTGAATAAAAACATACCTTTTGGATCTCCCTCTGATTTTCCCCCCATATTTCTTTGGTTCAGGTTCCTGAGAAGAGGCCAAATAAGACTCTGCACAAGAATTATTTTCACAGTGTTTTCTGTCACAGTTTCTTTCTTTACATGGCATAACACCAGATTCAGACAAATATCTGAATGTCCTACGAGGTTTTGGCAAAGGATTTATAGAAGGTCCACATTCTTGTCCTTCCGGTTCAGAATAGATATTTTCCAAGCTCTTGGTTACTCCATAGGAACTCTCCAGAACTCTGAAATTCAGTTCCTTTTCTGAAGAGACACAATGTTCTAGAGCCAAATTGAGGACTTTATCTGGGGGAAGTGCCTCGATTTTCTTCCACAGTATCTGTGAGGTATAGAAATTTCCTGGAGGTAATGAAGTCTCTGGATGCAAAGCAACTTCTTTCCAGCTTTCAATTTGTTTGACCCGAGAACATACCCAGTTGGATTCTGATTCACTTTTAAAGAAGTGAGTATCGTTACATTCACGTTTCTCCCTTTCATCCTCACTTTGATCCCGGCTTTTGGCATCTTCACTAACATCTAGACCAATGTTTTGAGAGTTGATTGCATCCAACTTTTTGCTCTTTCCCTCAGCAACACAATTCTTCTTAAGAAGAATCTCCTGATGATAGTTACTATATTTCGTTCCGAAGTCCTTTCGGTGCCACTTATCTGGATTAGATATACCATTAGTCCGTCCTTCCCACTGAGAAATTTTTTGTTTGATGTTTTTGCAGTGGCTTCTTGACAGTGTCTGAACAGCAGAACGAGAAAAACCAACATCCATGTTCCCAGTTGGGTGCATACCAAAGTGATGAATTTTACTGCAGTTCCATTACATGTAACTGGGAAATTCTGTGTTCTTTATCCTGTCAGTTAGAATCCAAATAATTCCAGTATTTTTCTTTCATCTTTAATTTGGAAATTTCTTTATAAAATTTTTTAAATCATTGAACCTTGTTGAAGATGGCTGCAACTTTATTTTGAACAATCCTATTAACATAAGAAAAGAATATGTTAACAGTTTTATAATTTTTAAAAAATATATTTTTGTTGAATTCAGAGAGGAAGGGAGAGGGAGAGAGAGACAGAAACATCAATGATGAGAGAATCATGGATCGACTGCGTCCCGCATGCCCCCACAACTGGAGATCAAGCCTGCAACCCCGGCACCTGCCCTGCCCGAGAATCAACTGTGATCTCCTAGCTCATAGGTTTACACTCAACCACTGAGCAACACCAGCTGGGCTATAATATTTTAAACATCTCTAAAACATTGCCCACCTATCTCTAAGTAATTCATTTATATTGAGTCTATAAAAACATACCTGTTGTCCATTAAGTAATTCAACTCTATAAAGGCATTCTGAAAATATTACTTGTAGTATTTCTCAAATTGTTAGTTTTTATGTTCTGCCATATTTAATTTCCTAAAGTTTGGCAGAATGAGATTTTGTAAGAGATTATACATAGTAGTACACAATATTATTTTATAATAAATTAACTCTTTACAAAACCTCCTCTTAATGAAACAAGGACCTACAGAGTATTATAAAAAGCATACATAACAGAAATACATCTCAAATAACCAAAGGTTTATGTATATGTCCAAAGGAAGAACCAGCTAGTCTAGGAAAACACCAATAGCTAATTTATACCTCCTATCCTATTTTGAGAAATAGTATTAGCCCATCACATACCCTATTTCAACATTTTTATTAGCAGCAGAGGACCCAATACACACAGTGCTAAAGACAATCCAAGGTACCATTAACTATCTCTTGCTTTAAAATGTAATAACCTATTATGTCACTGACTGAAATTTCCACATCTCTGCCCCCACACCCTTGACCCAAATCAGCAAAAATACAGTTACTGTCACATTCCTTCCTTTCACATAAAGGCTTCACTCATAGAGGCCCATAAACTGTTTCCTCAAATACAAAATTTGGCAGAGAATTTTTCCTATCAACTGAGTAAAGACCTGATCTCAAGTTCTACTGCATGTGGGTTATAAATAGAAACTGATTCAAAACTTCCTGAGGCCAGGGTCATCCTTCCTTGAGCTTTGTCTGTGTGGCCTTGATTAACAGGCAGGAAAATATCTTGGCCAGATCTGTCAGTGTAGCTGACCCAAACTGATACACACACAATGCACACTCAAAATGTATTCTAGGCAGAGCAGGACTTGCATCAGCTTTCATTTCAACTGTTCCTGTGGGTTGGTAGGAAAACCAGCTTTGTCAGCAAATAAATTTTGATGAGGGTCTGATGCAAAGAAAATCTTTCTAAAAAACCCTCCTGTAAAAAGTGGAAGACAGGGACACAGCAGACAATTATTGTCCCAAAGCCCCATCCCAAATACCATCACATTGGAGATTAGGGCTTAAGCCTATGATTTTGGGAGGAATACAAAAATTCAGTGTGAAACACCATTTGGTTAGTTATGGGAATAACTCATAGGGTCACAAAGCTGTGGCAAATAGAACCTCCAGGAGTACCCATTGGAATCAGTGAATAGCAAAGAAGAATTACAATCATTTGGAAGTTTCTAAAATAATGTGGATAACCAACCATGTAACATAATCACAAAGTTAGCATTATTCAGAGTCTTTGGTTTATGCCTCAAAATTCTGAAAATAATCTGCATTAAATCAACTATTATTTTTCATTAAAAACAATTCCCATGACAGATCTCAACAGAGTTGTAGAACTGTTAAAAAATTCAATTTTTTTGAAGAATAGTATTTCTTGCTTTGCAATTAGGCACAATAACTGCTTGAGAAGTTTATATTGTCTATTACTGGTAATATTGTGGGTTTTTTTTTTCAGGTTTCTTTGCTATTTGGGGAATCACTTTTAGTTACCTGTAAGGTGGTTTCCTCTGATAGGAGTGAGATAAAAGAATGATATCCTGGATGTGCTTGCTTTGAAGATTTGTTATTCAAGAAACAGGCAAGATAATAAAAGTTTAAAAGATAGAAGCCAATTTGACATTTGCTTTTTTTCCCTCTTTTGCTTTGTTCCTTTATCATTTGCTTTAAAATAATTTTAGCTAAATTCAATGAGGAATTTCATTCAAGATTTATTCCTGTGGGTTTTATTAAAAAGTTTATCCAGAGGCTTTACAAATGACATACTATAGTAATATTTTAATTAAATATTTAATTAAATATACTTCATAAAAAAGCAAATAATGTGAGCAGTTCAAATTTCTACCCATCTTCCTGAGCAGATTTTATTATTTTCAATTTTTCTCTAACACATCTTAGCATCCTCTTCTGTAAAAAGTACATTTTGAGACTTGGGTTTATTTTAGGTCTTTCAAGACAGCATCACAGAGGCATGTACTTCTATGGGCTATTAATGCTACTTCTTTTCATTTTCATCCCTGAGTGTCTTCTTTTTCTAAGTATACTTAGCAGGAATGACTCCAGAATATTAAGATTCTTGAGATCATGGAAAAAGTATACAGAAATATTTAAGGAGAACTCAAACGTGGAAGACAATTATAGGATTATTAACAGGTGTAATGGGAGCACACAGAAGTGAACTCTGGGTAAAGGGCTAAGGAAGGTTTCACAGAAAACTTTGAACTGGTCTTGGAAGTACTCTGTGTGTTTCTGAACTAATTAATAGTAGCTATCACTTATTGATCAGGTTTTATATGCCTGGAACTGTCTTAAACACTTTATTTACATAATTTCATATTTAACCCTCAACAACCACATAGAATAAATAAATACCTCTGTTTCTGTGGCAATGAGTGCTAAGACATGTATCAGTTACTTAACCTCTTTGTACCTTGTTTGTTCATCTGCAAAATGAGAATGACAATAGTGTTCACCTCCTGGGCTGTTACAGGTATTAGATGGGTTAATATTGTAAAGTAAGTGGCTCACGGTAATTGCTCAGTAAGCATGATCACATCCAGAGAACCTCTTGGCGGGGGGTGGGTGGAACTGTAATGATCAAGATTGATTAGGCCCTAACCGGTTTGGCTCAGTGGATAGAGCGTCGGCCTGCGGACTGAAGGGTCCTGGGGGTTCGATTCTGGTCAAGGGCATGTACCTTGGTTACGGGCACATCCCCAGGAGGGGGTGTGCAAGAGGCAGCTGATGGATGTTTCTCTCTCATCGATGTTTCTAACTCTCTATCCCTCTCCCTTCCTCTCTGTAAAAATATCAATAAAATATATTCTAAAAAAAAGATTGATTAGAATCTTGGCATATGGTGGAAAGAGCGCTATCCAATGGGATATTTAAAATGGTGATGGATTTGCATAGGTGATTTCAAGAGCTCTAGTCTGCAGATGACTGCCCTTTTGGGGTGGACTAGGATGAACACCTCACTGCTGTAGAGTATCTGCACCTGACTCAAGTCTCAGAGGGATGGGAGCCAGGGAATATTCCAACAAATGCTCATTATATAGATAAGGATCGTTTTATAGATAAGGAAGCAGGCTAAGAAGGATTAAGTAATTTGACTACAGTTACACAGCCAAGAAACAAGTCTGGTGGTATTTGAACTCTGTGTAACTCTAATCTAGTTTTAAACTACTAGCTGATGCAAATTATTTGGTGTTGGAATGTAGCATGTCAGCAAGGCAAGTTGCAGGAGTAAAAGCTGGAATCAGAGGGTGTTCCAGCTAGTAATCTAGCTTATTTATTTATTATTATTTTTTGCTTTTTTTTAGTAATCTAGTTTAGAGACAATCTAGGTATGGTTACTATAAATGGTACCATATGGGCCGTGTGGGCCACTGGCGAAACACGCCTTAAATAAAGTACAAAAGCAACTAATTTCCCAAACAAACTTCTTATATTATTAAGTGAGCCAAGTTTATATCACAATTTATAGAAAAAAAATCCAAATTTCCTAGGAAAGTGGCAGCAGACTCTTCAGCAGAGACCAATGTAGACTTGGAAATTAGATTCACAGAGTGCTTCGTGTGCTAAAAATTCTCATCTGATTTCTATATTGAATACAGGGACCAAGCTCCCAGCAACTCATGCCTTATCATACATGTCTCCTTTATAAACCTAGACATTTCTTTGGGATGCACATTTGATGCTTTATGTGAAAGGTATAAAAATGTTTCATTAATAAGACAGAGATGTAGCAAAACAGATATAAAATCTTTTTGTTCTGGCCCTAGCTGGTTAGGCTCAGGAGGCAACCAATTTTTCTCTTTCTGTCTCTCCCCCTCCCTTCAACTCTCTCTAAAAATTAATGAAAAAATTAATTTTGGGGTGAGAATTAACAACAACAAAAATCTTATTGTTCTGGCCAAAGAGGAAAAGAATGGTTTAATTTGCACAGTGGGCACTCTTACAGTCAAATTTAGATAATGAATGTCTAGTTGTTCCATCAGATGATAATTATCCACATTGTTCAAATCTCTAAAATTCTGCTGATTGTTCAAGCCTGAAGTCAGTTGGTGTCTAAATCACCTGCTTTCTGCTAAGTATTCCCCCTTAGCTATGGTTTCACTTGCCATGGTTTCAGTTACCTATGGTCAACTGCCATCTGAAAATATGCAATGGAAAATTCCAGAAATAAACAAGTCAAACGTTTAAAATTGCAAACTGTTCTGAGAAGTGTGATGAAATCTCATGCCACCCCTTCTGTCCTGCCTGTGACGTGATTTATCCCCTCAGCCAGCGTATCTATATTATTTACACCACCCGCCTGTTAGTCATGCAGTAGCCTTCTCAGTTACCAGGTCAATTGCTGTGGTATTCCAGTGCTTCTGCTTAAGTAATCCTTATGCTACTTAATCATGGCCCTAAAGCACAAGAGGAGTGATGCTGGCAATTCAGATATGCTGAAGAGAATACGTAAAGTGCATCCTTTTAAGTGAAAAGGTGAAAGTTCCCGACTTCACAAGGAAAGAACAAAAATCATATGCTGCAGTTGCTAAGATCTCCAGCAAGAATGAATCTTCTGTCGTGAAACTGTGAAGAAGGGAAAGAAATTTGTACTACTTTTGTTGTTGTATCTCAAACTGCAAAATATATGGCCACAGTGCACGATTAGTTCCTAAGATGGAAAAGGCATTAGATTTGTGGATGAAAACATGACATCTTCATGGATCGATGACCCCTCCCCCACTTCAGACATATCATCGGGTCAATAGCAGCCTTAACACTACGTCAGAATGCCTATGTCATTCACCTCACTTCATCTCATCAGGTAGATATTGTATCATCTCACCCATTGCAAGATGGGTGAGTATAGTACAATAGGTATTTTGAGAGAGAAAGACCACGTTCACATACTGCTATTACTAGTTTATTACTATAATTGTTCTATTTTATTATTGGTTTTTGTTGTTAGTTTTCTACTGTGCCTCATTTATAAGTTAAACTTTATCATAGGTATGTATGTATAGGAAAAAACATAGTATCCACAGTGTTTGGTACTATCCACAGTTTCAGGCATCCACTGTGGGGCTTGGAACATAACTCCTACAGATTAGGGGGGACTACTGTATTAGACAATGTTTGTGGAGGGAATGCAAACTAATTTTCTTATAATAGAACCCCTGTTATATATAACATGTATGCTCATTAGTATTATTTTCCAAATAATCAAATGATATGGTCCATTATCCACATCACTGCTCCTCTGCCATAAATAAGGCTATAATTTAACAAGAGAGTATTTAATGTTATCTAATGCTATGACTGAGGTCAACTCAGTCCTCTCAAGCTAGTTCAGTTCTTACATATTTCTGATCAGCCACAGACTCTAACTACTATTCAAATATTTTCAGCAAATAAAATGTAAGGAGAAAAAAATCCAGGAGTTGCAGAAGAGGTATGTTTGTACAGTAATGTGACATTTTAAATGACGATAATTATTATTTATTAAATGTTTGCATGTGCCAAGCACTGTGCTTAGTTAGAACCTACTTTCATTATTCACTTAATTCTCAGTTTGTGAATGAGGAAGCAGAGGCTGAACTGGTTAAGTTACTCAAGGTAATACAAACTTAGTTCCGCTTCCCTCCAAAGCTTGTGCTTTTAACCATTAGGTATTATTACTTGCTTGTGGGTAGACATAACAATAATATCAGCTAATATAACAGGATGTCAACTGCAACTTTTCCTGTCCTCTCTGAGTTTCAGCAGGGGCCTCAAAGGCCAAAAATCAAAACAATAGGAGTCAAATACTTTCATATTCTAAAGAGAAGTGCAAGGATTACAAAATGGGGTAGCCCCACACTGGCTCTGCTGGCATTGGTTCATTATCCTTGTCAAGACTACATGAGAATTACAATTTGTTAATTGTAAGAATTACAATAGAGAGGACTTCTTTAAAGAAACTAGGTGGGGTGTGTGTGTGTGTGTGTGTGTGTGTGTGTGTGTCTCTCCCAAGGGAAAATGAGGAGGTACTTCCTGCCCACCTCAAACCAGGAGATTGGAACCTCATCAAGATAACCAGAGTGCTGAGCATGTGTCTTGCAGTAGGAGGGACATGGGGACTGATGATTCCCAGCTGGGGGATAAGAAGAGCTGACTCAGAGCTAAATTTCAAAGACTACTTAGGTATGACAGTCAGATTAAATGTTTCAGCAAAAGAGGAGGTTTTACAAAATGCTACAGTGTGGGAAATTACATGTAAAATTAACTTTAAAAACAAGAAACTTTACAATTTTATTATATTAATGCAATGTTAGTAACTATATAATTAAAATTTACCCTTTATTGAGATATAATTGACATATAACATTTATATTAGTTACAGGTCTACAACATAATGGTTCAATATTTGGATAGCATTGTGAAATGGTCACCACAATAAATCTAGTTAAACATCTGTTAACATACATAGTTACAATTTTTTTTCTTGTCATAAGGATTTATAAGATTTAATCTCATCAGCTTTCAAATATGCAATACAGTATTATTAGCTACTAGAGGCCCAGTGAACAAAAATTTGTGCACTCAGGAGGGTCCCTCAGCCCGGCCTGTGCCCTCTTGCAGTCTGGGACACCTCGGGGGATGACCACCTGCTGGCTTAGGCCCGCTCCCCGGGGGATTGGTAGTCAGACATCCCTCTGGCAGCCCGGGAGTCCTCGGGGGATGTCCACTTGCCAGCGGGGAGCAGGCCTAGCTGCAGTCGGACATCCTTAGCACTGCTGAGGAGGCGGGAGAGGCTCCCACCACCATGGCTGTACTGGTAGCTGTCAGCCTGGCTTGTGGCTGAGCAGAGCTCCCCCTGTGGGAGCACACTGACCACCAGGAGGCAGCTCCTGCATTGAGCGTCTGCCCCCGGTGGTCAGTATGTGTCATAATGACCAGTGATTCCCAGTCGCTCTGCTGTTAGGGTCAATTTGCATATTACCCTTTTATTATATAGGATAGTCACTATGCTTTACATTATATCCCATGACTTATTTATTTTATAGCTAGAAGTTTGTGCCTTTTGACCTCCTTCACCCATTTTGCCACTGCCCTCTTACCCTCCCACCTTACCCCCACCTATCCCAACCACCCCTAGCAACCACCAATCTGTTCTCTATATTTATGACCTTGTTTTTTTCTTTATATTTAAGATTCTACATATAAGTGAGATCATATGGTATCTGTCTTTTTTTGTCTGACTTATTCACTTTGCATAATGCCCTTGAGGTCCATCTATGTTGTCACAAATGGCAAGATAGATATATATTGCATTTCCTATGCATTCATCTATCTATGGATGCTTAGGTTGTTTCTATATTTTGGCCATTATAAATAATGCTGTAATGAACAGTGGGTGGAAATATCTTTTCGAATTAGTGCTTTTGTTTTGGATAAATATCCAAAAGTGGAACTGCCAGACCATATGGTAGTTCTATTTTTAATATTTTGAGGAACCTCCATACTATTTTCCATAGTGACTGCACCAATTTATATTCCCACCAACAGTACACAAAGGTTCTCTTTTCTCTACATCCTTGCTAACACTTATTATTTCTTTTCTTTTTGACAACAATCATTCTAACAAGTATTGTGGTTTTGATTTACATTTTCCTTATTTACATTTACATTTTCCTTATGATTAGGTAGAACATCTTTTCGTGTGCCTGTTAGCCATCTGAATGCCTTCTAGATGAAGTTCATCTTAATTTTCTAATTTAATTATGCTTTTTAAAACCCCCTCTAAAGGAAGAAATAACTGTCCCAACTCAGAATTTTTCAGCTTCCCAAATAGCTTTGAATAACTATAGAATAACCTAGTTTTCAAATCACAAACTCAGACGTGGCTAAGTTCTCCTTAGGAAAACATTAGGGGGGTGAGGGTAGAAAGGCAACAAAATTCTTACTTCCTAGAGTGTTCAAAGGTTAAAAAAAATTTCCAGAAACTAAAAAGAAGCAATTTTTAACAAGCTTTAAAAGTCATAAAGTAATACATTTTATAAATTTTGGAAAGACAACTGGGAAAAATATTTATGTCTACCATGTTCAGCATAATCATGGGTATATTTTGGTATATTTCCTTCCTGTCTTAGTTCATAAGCATATTTTTACACAGCTGCAATTATAGTGTATATGTAATTGTATCCAGCTTTCTTTTTAGTGTTATATAAAAAGATGCACTTTTCAAGGATTTAAAACTAGAGACATAGCAGGCTCTCCTAAGTACATACATTCATATCCAATTCTACAGTGTAACTTCCTATCCCATTCTAAAGCGAAAAAGCCAAAAGACAGATTTCTCAAGTTTTCAAGTCACATTCCCAAATTATACATTCATTGGCTGTTTTATCTCACTTGATAATATAAAAGCAACAGAAAATAAGACTGCATTTACACAGTCATTAAACATCTCCGGACTCTCAAATTACTACTTAAAATAAAACACATGAAGAATTAGGCTTGCAATGTTTTTACCCTCAGGCCCAACAATATCATTAAGCAATAATCCAAGTTATTATTAAGATCAAAATTGTTACACCTTGTCCCCTGAACATCCTAAAGCCATTGGGTGGAAGAGGGTAAGGCAGGCATCCCAGCCTGATGCTAAGGACCACAGGGCCCAGAGCAGGGTATCAGAGCACCAGAGCAGGAGTAAGGAGAGCATTTGTGTAAGAGCGATGCTGGTGTGGGCTGTCAGGACCCAAACAGGGTAAAGAGGGCGGCCCCATAGAGGGGCAGCCTGCAAGGGATGCTAGTGCCTGAGCAGAATGAGGGACAGCCAGGCTGGTGCGGGTTGTCAGAGCCAGAGTGGGGTGAAGAGAGGATCCCTATGGGAAGGGGCAGCCTGGCACACTGTACTGAGGAGCAGATGTTAGGCTGGATTTCAGCCCTTCAGCTGGGTACCGATGTATAATACACAAACTACTCAACCAAACAGAGCACCCTGGTTGAATATTACACGAGTATTAAAAAGAATGAGGTAGAGATCTGTGTGAAGATATGGAAAGATGACCAAAATAAAAGTGGGGGGAAAGCAGAAGGAAAAAAGTATCAGTTAAATGTTGAAGTTTTGTTATTAAAAAATATTGGAAATACCTGCCAAATGAGAATGCCTCTCAACCAGAAAAATTCTAGATTTGCACAATCTCCTTAGGTCCTCATCTCTTAACTATGAGACTCTACTGTGACAATCAATAGGTATAATTAGCTCTGAATAAAATATTTTACAAAGTGGCTACTCAGCAAGTCTCCTTTAATATACTGAATAACTTCTAGTATTTTCATTATATCCATGAGATCCCGAGGATGTTCTATGCATACCAAAGCTTAGAGATCTATAAAAGTCATTCCAAAGAGCACTCTAAACCCTGGAACAAAGGGGACGGAAAGCCCAGCAATGACCTACTGGGCAATGTGCTCACTCATGCCCAGCTTATTGTTTCTGCCAAAGACCAGCAGTCCCATTGCCCTGGACACACAGAAGAAGGCAGGAGGGTGCCTGCACTATCAGTTGTATTGCTTTGACTATTGCCTGCCTGCTTGCCTATCTTCATCCCTCTCCTTGAGTGTGGAAAGGGTGCTTTTAGGAAATACTCAATAAAACACAGCGAAAGCCCTGGGGGGGGGGGGGCAGGGGGCAGAGTACTATTATCAGCAGCTTCAAACAATGTTTAAAATAATTCCTGCTTTAGCCGGTTTTCTCAGTGGTTAGAGCATCAGCCTATGGACTGAAGGGTCGTAGGTTCGATTCTGGTCAAGGGCGTGTACCTCTGTTGCAGGCTCCGTCCTGGCTCTGGTCCCTGCTTGGGGTGCCTGTGGGAGGGAACCAATCAATGTGTCTCTCTCACATCGATGTTTCTCTCTTTCTGTCTCTCCCCTTCCCTTCAATTCTCTCTAAGAAATCAATGGAAAAAATATCCTCAGTTAAGGAAAACAAAAATCAACAACAACAAAATAAAAATAATTTCTCTCTGTTTTGTAATCAAAATTTCTATTCCATTACTTAAAATTATTTTCTAAAAGTTTCAAAAATTCTGTAATTATGCACATACTGTTGTGGTTAAATTTAAACAGCACAGAAAATCCTCCTTATTAATGATCTTGATACCATATTTAACAAACTAGAAGCTTAGTGTAACTTATAATATAAGTGGTCTAATCAAATCAGACTGTGAAACCTGCACCAGACTACAGCCACAGTATAAGCACTATTGAAATGTCCCCAATGGTACAGAACAGAGGCATGGTATCACCAACAGGTGCAATTTTGTATTTTCAGCTGATTTATCGTCAAAAATCATAAACGTAACATCCATTCTAGATAATTACTTTTTTCAAGAGATATGTAGCCATTTTCTGTTATGCCACTGACACACAATTAACAATAATGAATCTTTTTCAATTTCCTATAAAGGGAGATAATTTCATATTCTTTTCTTTCTTTGAAAATATTTGAAAGGGTTTATTGAACAGTCCAGTATGCTATGTTTTTAAGAATCACTTTTAATTTTAAAGATTTTAAACTTTCATTTGCAACATTAATACTAATACATGGAAGTCTGTCATTTTAGTCAGGTTTTACACATTTGATAAAACCATATTTAAAATAATCTTCATTAAAAGTCTTATAATTTTTCTCAAGCCACCATTTCCTCAACATTTTTGTACTTCCAGATGAAGCTATTGGACATGCTTCTGTATTTTATTTTACCTCTGTGCTGTCTTTGAATTAAATAATAAATTTTAAGGGCAAATTGATCTAGTTTGCATTTAAAGTACAATGATCACTGAACTCTTAACAATATTGCACTTGATGAATGCATTTAAAGTTCAAAAATAAGCCTTGTTTAGATAGCATTTCACTGTTTTTACCAACAGCAGATAAAATTCAGCTACATTTTGCTTGACTTTGACTTAGGTTAATATAAATTAACTGCGTAATAATAACCATAGAATTATGATTATGCTCAAATTGCCCATCACTCTAACTCGCAGAATTTTCCTCTTTTGTTCCATGGTACCCCTGACAGTGTAAGTAGGGACCAGGGAAGAGGATTTGCAGCAAATACTGTTGCAGAGCAGACGGTGTCATTTCCTCCCAGCAGGCCCTCTTGTCATCAGCCTTAATAGACTCTTATTTAATCAGAGTATCAGAGAATACAGATAAACATTTAAATACGACATTATGCTTCCTACTGCTAAGTAACCAATTCAAAAATATCCAAGACAGCTGGAGTGTTTTGTTTGTATTTTACTCCAATGGAAATAAGAGAGAGAAAAATGCACATTTCTTTAAGTAGCAGCAAGAATAAAACACATGTACCCCCACACACATATAATTACCCCAATCTGTCCTGAATTTTAACATCCACACAGAAACAATCTACAAATATGCCATTTCTATGAATTTAAACTTCGAAGGAAAACTAATAATTTTCTTCTATGTCCTCGGTTGTAAACATTTATCACTGTTATGAAAACCATGAAAGTCAGATATCTAGCTTTGAAAAGGAGAGCATAAATAATAATCTTTAACCAATATAAATCAATCAGTACTGCCTGAACTGAATGCGAAAACTGCTATTTTCAGGCTGCCAACCAGGAATCTAAGATTTATAAGGAAAACAATATCTTGAATTTCCTCCTAAAAAATAGGAGGTGCAGAGAGAAATATCTGGGATAGTTAGAGGGGAAAAAGTCCTTTAAAATTCCTCTTATCTCACCATCATTTACTTTATCCTTCCATCAGATAACCTGCTACAATGCCCAGGAAGTGAAGAAAAACTTAATGTTTTCTTTTCCTTAGGATGAAAAGTATTCATTCACGTCAGAGAGGAAAAAAACAAAAGATTTCATCCTGCCCAATCCTCTGGGAGCCAGTGCAGGA
The DNA here is from genome assembly GCF_028538775.1 of Myotis yumanensis. Lineage (NCBI taxonomy): Eukaryota > Metazoa > Chordata > Mammalia > Chiroptera > Vespertilionidae > Myotis > Myotis yumanensis. Next base: position 8,367,968 of record NW_027223768.1, read on the forward strand.
CACTCACGTTCTGGTCTTTTATTCCACCCAGCTTTCAATGTTGACACTTCCACCAAGGCAAAAAGATCGCTGATTTACAGGTTCAGAAAGGAGTACTGAATATTGAAAAGCATTTTCAAACCTATTTTTTATTCTGACATTGCAGAAGTCAATTTATTTCTCTGTATCTCAGGTTCCAAACCAGTGAAAGAAACATTTTTCACTCACTCTCCAGAAATGGAGGATGAATGTAACATTTTCAGATGTTTTACAAAATGTACTGGAATTTAGAAATAGGAGATATAACTTTGAATAACCATTTCTGAAAAACTAAACTTAGAAATTCAAGTACTCCGAAGAACGCCCCTTAGGATAGGGACAGCAGAGTGAGGCTACACCTTTAGGCCAAATATGGCCACCTGTTTTTGCACACCCTCTGAGGTTTTCACATCTATATATATAAAAGCCTAATATGCAAAGCGTCCCCTTGGGAATTGGACCGACCAGGAGTTCGATCGATCGCTATGATGTGCACTGACCACCAGGGAGTGGCATGGAATGAAGGAAGGCCCTGCTGGTAAATGGCAGCCCCTAGAGACCCTACCCGTGCATGAATTTCATGCACTGGGCCTCTAGTTTTTAAATAACTGGAAAAACAATCAAAGAAATATAATATTTCATGACATGTGGAAATTATATGAAATGCAAATTTCGGTGTCCATAAATAAACTTTAATTGGAACCCAACACATGCTCAATCACTTAAGTATTGTCTATGGCTCTCTTTTGGCAGAATTGGGTAGTTGCGACAGAGACTGTATAGCCCATAAAGTCTAAAATACTTACCATCTGCCCTTTACAGAAAGTTTGCCAATTCCTGCCTTAAAAGATATTACACTTATTCTAATGAGACCACAAATTGGGAAAATATTTTTGAAATTCCTTTTTTGAAAAAGCCTTCAAAGCCATACATAACACATTCTTTTGAGTCTCATTCATGATGGCAAACCTTCCTTCTTTGAGGATGAGAATGAATTTTAGAAACACCTAAGCTATTTGGAGCCAAGATTGAATAAGACTGGTTATTAAGATGAATCAACTAGCAGACATTTATTGATAATCTAAATTTATGGGACGCAAAGATTTCTTTTTTAAAAGAGCACTATTTCTCACTTCCAAGAGCTATACACCATATGCTTTTGTAGCTTTGATTTAAGATAAATAGGCTATATATGCATGAAAATAGAAACTACAGTAGAGGAAAAAATAATTCTATAACAAAATGGGGCCCTAACCGGTTTGGCTCAGTGGATAGAGGCCTGCGGACTCAAGGGTCCCAGGTTCGATTCCGGTCAAGGGCATGTACCTTGGTTGCGGGCACATACCCAGTGGGGAGTGTGCAGGAGGCGGCTGATTGATGTTTCTCTCTCACTGATGTTTCTGACTCTCTATCCCTCTCCTTTCCTCTCTGTAAAAAAATCAATAAGATATATATTTTTTTAAAATGGGAAGATCTACTTTCTTGAATGGCTGTGAATTTGCTATAAAGTTTTTTTTTTTTTTTTTTTTTTTACAAAGAGAAACTCCAATAATATTTTGGGCAATATACTTTTGAAATAAATGAGTAAAGCCTAAATGAATTTTTAAAAGAACAGGATTCAGCCCATTTGGTATAGCTCAATGGTTGAGTGTCAACCTATGAACCAGGAGATCATGGTTCGATTCTCCAGTCAGAGTACATGCCCAGGTTGTGGGTTCGATTCCCAGTGTGGGGTGTGCAGAAGGCAGCTGATCAATGATTCTCTCTCATCATTGATGTTTCTATCTCTCCCTCTCCCTTCCTCTCTGTAATCAATAAAGGAGGAGGTGGGGTGTGTGTGTGTGTGTGTGAAAGAACAGAATTCATTTGGATGTAAAAGGGGTTAACCTTCCATTAAAACCCATTTTAGATGAAACCGGTTTGGCTCAGTGGATAGAGCGTCAGCCTGCGGACTGAAAGGTCCCAGGTTCGATTCCGGTCAAGGGCATGTACCTTGGTTGCGGGCACATCCCCAGTAGGAGAAGTGCAGGAGGCAGCTGATCGATGTTTCTCTCTCATCGATGTTTCTAACTCTCTATCTCTCTCCCTTCCTCTCTGTAAAAAATCAATAAAATATATTTTTTAAAAAACCATTTTATTGCTTTATAATCACAATGTGTAAGATGAAATTAGCATAAATAAATAAACAACCCCTTCTATTCCTCTCTTCTAATTCCATATGTACTCCCCAAACAATTTTGTCTGTTCTTAGGGCTTCAATGACCTTTTACTTTCCAACTAAACTCTGAATCATCAATCTCAGCCTCCCTTCTGGGCTATGGATCCTCTCTTGACATCTCCAACTGCATGTTGCATACACTTCAAACTCAGCATGTTCAAAACTGAAACGGTTACCTTCCTCTCACATTAAAAAAAAATAATAAAACATGTTCCTCTATTCACAGATTCCCAAGCTTAGAAGCCAAGTTGTTTACTTTTCTGTTCAACTTCAAAGCCAATCAATTTTTAATCCCTGTAAATTCTACATTTCATTACCTGTCCTCTCCTCTTCATCTCTGCTATTTTCCTACTCCAGGCCCTTATCTCCTCTTATCTATCTCAATAGCAATAGCCTTCTAACTTATCTCTCTCCATCCTACCCAGCCTCCACACCATACCACCACGTTATCTTTCCTAATTACTCACAGTCCTTCACTGGCTCTCCATTGTTTTTAGGATCAAGTCCAAAGTCCTTAGCATGATGCAAAGGCTCTTCACCACATTTTCCTAATCAATGTTCCCAGTAAACTCTGTTTATCTCTGTTTTAACTCTTATCACACTGAAATTGTAGGGACTTGTTTACATGTCTGGTTATAAGCTTGAAATCAGGGAAGCATTTTCTTTTCCTCAATCTAACATTTAACTCATGGTCCAAGAACAGACATTTTAAACTTCTTATTGAAAAATAATCACCTCTCACATTATTAAGATGATGCCATAATTGTAGTGACTGAGTGACTGAGAACCTAGAAACAAAAAGAATCCCACGTCATTCACCAGGGGGGCGGGAAATGCTCTTATATACAAAGTGTAATTAAATTGTAGCTTGGACATGTCTTCAATCTACACCTTGCAATACCAGTTTCTATTCTCTCCCTATCTTTTTCTTTCCTTCTTTTTGAAGACTTTCTTTACAGAGCTCTTTTAAATGCCCACTGGATTTCATGTGTAAATCACTCACAGAATTGGAAACCCAGTATACTGTAGAGGGTAAGATCAGGATTTGGGGGAGCCCAGCTGTTTGGTCTGAATCCTAGCTCTGCTACCTAGGCTGCTTGATATAAGCAAGTTACTCAACTTCTCTGTCTTTGAGCAAGGAGTTCATAATAATAATAACCCTCGTGGTGCTGTGTAAGGATTCAATCAGCTAATGCACGTGAAGAATTTAGAACACTGCCTGGCTCAGAGTAGGTCCCGATTAATGCTGGTGGGTGTTGTTACCAGTTTTAAAAACACCTTTCTCAGTACTTATTTTAGCCCAGTTGTTAGATTGATTTTAGCCCATCAATCTCCAAAATAAATAATTATATCCTGCCTATACATGAATACTGTACAATGTAAGTGCTCAAACTGTGCCTTGGAATATAACAGGTGCTCAATAAATAATGTAAATGTAAGGCTTCAAGCTTCCAATATCAACAAGTTAAATATTATACCAAAATTTATATATGGAGTTTATATATAGAGAGAGAATGTATTTAAAATTGGGGTTTTTTAAGTAGTTTCAAAACATTCATCTTCACTGAACCTTTGAAACATGTAAACATTTAAAGCAACACAAAATTCTATACATTAGGACCTTTCCTTTTTATTTCTCCATTTAATTTGATCTTGGTACTCAATGATCTAAAATCCTCATCTGTAATATGATTCTTTTCAGATCATTTAAAATATAATTTCCAACTTTAGATAACTGCCTATTGTCACATCAGAAAAAAAAATTCTTCCTTTAGATCTGCATTTCAACATATCCATGCCAGGTTCAACACAAAAAAATTTAATAAAGGCCAAGAAACACAATTACTGCATTTCCTGGTTTCAGCCTGGGAAACTAATTCAGAACACGCCCAGAAGTACCCCGGGTACAAGTCTGCTGGCTACAAACTGCTCTTCCCTGTTTTATTTCCAGTCTCCCTCTTAAGTCCCTCAAACCCATAGAGAAGGATGCAAATGCCTATAATAACGCCCTTACAAAAAAAACACAGCCAGACATTCATTTTGTTTGGGAGGACTTAACTCTTTAAAAAAGCAAATCAAAGTCATGATGTGAAGCAACACGCCCAGCTTCCTTTTTCCCAGGTAACTTAAGCCACAGCCATAGGCTGCCCCGCGGTAAATGATTGAGGAGCCGTGGATAGGCAACATGTGCTATTCTGGAAACATTCATCCATCAGTTAAACACGGACCACCCTTCACACAACGGTGATGTTGTGGGAAACGGGCTGGAAGCATTTATCTACACGGCAAACAGAGACCCGGGATGTTATCTAAAACACTGTAGGTCCATCACTAGCGTCGGGGTCAAGGTTTACAGAGCTCCTACTATGCGCCTGGCAGTTAGTCAATGTGCACGAGGCTGGCGCACAGTCCGATAAGGATACCTAACATGTGCAGGGTCCTCTCCTCTCCTTCGGCCCTCGGAGCCCCCCAGGCATGAGCATCCGCAGAGCTAAGGAAAGGAGGCCCAGAGTGACCCTGACCGCGGTCCACGCCGCATGCGGTCCGTGGGTCCTGGCCAAGCCTCCAGCCCTTGACTCATCACCTCATCATCCGCGGCTACTCTGGTTACTCAAAAGCTCGTACATGTTCCATTGTCAGGTTTTAAAATAAAAATCGACTCGACTTTTTGCGGTTGTGCGTGTCGGAGTCTGTTAAGAATCAAAACACTAAACTTCAGTTCGAAGCCCCTGGCCGACGTCTGCCGCCGTTGAAACCAGCTCCTCCCGGACGAGGCCCCGCATTTCCTCGCGCGCGCGGGGCGCTCCCTCTCCCCGCAGGGCCCCCGACCGCCGCCGCCTCGACGGTCCCCGCGCCCCCGAGGAGAGCGGCGGGGTGTCCCTGAGTCCGGCTCCGCCACAACCACCGCGGGCGACAGGCGGGACGCCCTAAACCCGCGTCCTCGGGGCCGGACACGCGCGCGTCCCTCGAGGCCCGGGAGGTGCCGAGACAGCCGGGTCGGGGCCGACACCCCCGCGGCCCCGATTCGAAGCCCCCGCTCCTACCTGCCCTGGGCCCCGACGCCGCCCCCGCGGCCGGGCTGCGAGGCTCTCGTCTTCTCCTCAGCGGAGGCGCTAAGTCCCGTCTGTCCCACTCGGGTCGGCTCCGTCCCGCCCCCGCAGGCCCGGCCGAAGGCCCCGCCCCTGCCCGGCCAAACAGGTTTCTGATTGGCTGCTGTTTCCTTCCCTCACGCTCGGCCCGCCCCCGGCGTTGCCAGGCTCCGTCGATAGGGGAACCGCCCCCGCTCGGGTCCGCGTAGGGGCCAGCACCTTGCCCGGGACCTCGGTGCCGGGACGCTGCGCAGCTGGCGACCGTCGCCACTGTCGTGCAGCCGGAGCCTCTAGCAAAGTTGCAGGGCCCTCGCGGGGCCTGCGGACCGGCCCCTCCGCGACGGACCTGAACTTGACCCGACTTCGCGGCCGCAGGTGATGCAAATGGCACCTCGCTCAAGGGAACCATGGGCGTGTCTCCTGCCGCCGGGCGCAGGAGGCCCGGGGTCACCGTTTCCCTGGCGGAGCTCGAGGAGCAAATGTCCCGGGCGATGGCAGTGTGGTGCGAATTTGAAACGTAGTTGCAAGTAACGCTCCCAACACCGGAGGCTTGAAATCCCAGAGCAGGGAAGCCTTTGATACGCCCAGAGCCCGAGGTCGGCCCCACGCCCTGTTGTGACACAAGCAGAAGCACTGCGCCTGCAACACGCTCCTGCTCAGGTATGTGCAGGGCGCTGCGCCTCCCGCGGGCAGCACCCAGTTTCACTGAAGCTGCGAGACGAGGAGGCGTGGAGCCTGTTTCCCAGGCGCTCGCTAACCACCCCACCCCACCCGCCGCGCCCCTCCCCAGCCCGCCCACTCGGCCAGAGCCTCTTGGGTCCGGTGCCCAAGCTCTTCCCACATCTGTTCACATAGAGGTACCAAAATAGAAGCCTGCCAGAAAAGAGAGGTGTTTGGTTACACGTCGCCCATGACGGGGACAAGCCAATTTAGCCACAGCAGTAAAAGCTGAACGTCCCAGACCGTCGTGAAACCATGAGTTGTGGACAGTGATACAGGAGTTACCTTTTATGATGGGGGGAAAAAAAGTCATGACAAGACATTTTTAAAATCTGACTCAATGAGGAAATAAATGTATTGTTTGTAGTAAATGTTGAACAGTGATCTTTATGGGCAATTCCCCCTCCCTCCGACTCTCCCAAGTTCTCACATATTTAGAAAACTTTCCCCAAAGTCGTTTAAGATGAAATGTTGGGCTAGAATAGTGTGGATTTGAATTTTATTTCAAAAGGCAGATTTATTTCAGAGTTCAGAGTTTGCACTCCAGAAGGTTATTTGGCAAAATGAGGCCAATTGATTACACATACCAAGTATGAAACCAAAGCTGAGTGGGTTTCTATGGGTTTAATAAATGCATTACCATGTATGTATTCTACTGCCCTCTCATGGGTAAGATGGAGATATACCTAGTGGTAGTGTCTTTTTAAGTCTGAGATTAGGATGTTAAATTTAGTGGTTTCTATTATTTTGATAAAGTAAAATAAAATCAGGTTCTCTAAGGGACCTACACATACTCGGCTAACAGAACTTCAACTTCAGAAAACAGGGAGGAGACTTAACACTAGGGCTAGTACAAACATGCTGTTGGGATCACACCTCTGCTTACGACAACCTGTATAGAATGTGGAGACAGACAGGAATTTGCTATTTTTATTTTTTTTTCCATTTGAAACGAACGTCATTTCTTTCTGAGATGTTTCACCAAATTCTCTTTTTCACGTTTGTATCCACTGATCTTATAATTTCCCATTGTGAACTACTTGAGAGTAGGGATGAAAGCTTATTCTTTATACCTTTGCTGTCTAGAATAGTACCTGATGCTTTTGATATTTGATCAGTAATTGTTTACTAAGTAATATGAATGAAGTATCAGCCCAGCCACTAGATGGCAACACAGTTGTATGTGCATAAGTATAGTCTGGCTAATTGGAATATGACTTCAGCCTGAGTAATAGGCAATTTCTAGAAAGTTATATCTTGTTTTGGTAAGTGAAATCATTTAAAATGTCTCACTATAAGTGACTACAGTATAACTTTATTGTCAATGAAATCCTTAAAGCTAAGAATCCTTTTGTAAGATAAATTCTCACTAAGTAGAGTAACTCATAAGTATAGATTTTCTATATTTACACCTGTTCTACTGTTGTCTAAGAAAGCCACTCTTCACTTATATCTGGTCAAAAAGACTTTTTAATGATCCAAGTGCCTAAGCAAGTTTTATTCTATAAACCAAAAGTTCTCCCAATAACACGTCATTGCTTGTATCCTCCCCAGCCTCCTGCCTTAATAACTGTTTTGCCTGAGGTCATAGAAATTCTGGGATCAGACAAACCTAGGTCCCCACTGCTACTGCTCACTTAGGTGTATCCTTGTGCAGATTATTAACTTCACTAACTTCAGTTTATTCATCTTCCCTGCTATAGAGATAGTAACACCTTCTTTATAAAGTTGTGAAACGACTTAAATTAAATGATGTCAGTGGAATAATATCTAATACAGTCCTTGGCTTCTAGTAAGGATTCAAGAACTGGTAACTATTATTATTCACATGAAAATCTCACCCATATGTTATTTGGTTTATTTATTTTAGTCTCCTGACTTAAGGCCTTCGGCAATTAAATTAAGTTCATAACACCAGGTTTCATAGCGATAGGCCATGCGGATCTGGGCGACATTTGTCCTCCGGATGTCATTTCCCATAGGGCCTTCCTCTAGGTAATTGTTGCCCAGGAACTTCGCTTTCTCCTATAAGAGAAAAGTAAGCAGAATGGTTGTTATCTCTTTGTACCCTGATATAGACAATCATTACACCCTCCACAAGGATTCCTTCCTTATGTTAGCCAATGGCAAAAGGAAAAAAAAAAAGAAGAGGAAGAAAACGATTAAAAGCACTTACCCAGTGCCTCAGTGTGCATGGTCAGCTGAGACACAAGTGCATTTTGTTTCCCTTGCCCAAAAGGCATGGCCAGAGAAATAGAATAATTCTTTCTAGTCCCTGTCCATAGCAACTGCATGTGATTTGGGGGATAATTTTTTTCCACGTGTATTTCCAACTCAGTTTTCAATATTCAGGTGACCGGATCTAAAATCCGAAGGGCAACCAGGCAAAGACAGGTCTACCTCGTGAGAAATTCCACATTGCAGAACGCTGTTCCTTGCCACCTCACACATGTCACAGGTACTCAGCTTGAAGACTTGAGCGGCAATGGCGTACTCTTCCATTAGGGGCTCCTTCAGTTATGTATTTAAATGAGGCAAAAAGAAAGCGGGAAAGAATGCATTAAAAGAACGGCACCTTGCACAAAAAGAATAGTGAAAGAAATCAATGTAACTTTTAAAATTTCTGGGTGGGAAACAACAGCCCAACAAAACATGCTTGTATCGCTCAAGATTCCATATGAGTACCTTGGTGAAGTGGAATTGCATTGGGTCATCGGTAGACAGTGAGATCATTAGCCCTTTCTGGAGGAAATCTAAGAAAGGATTTTTGGCATATTCTAGAAATAAGCTGTTGTTACTTAATGGCGACATAGCAATGGGAATCTGAGCTAAGAAAAACAGATACTGTAATACAGGAGTCTGAAAAGGAAAAGGAAAAGAAAATTACTTAAGGATGTTGACAAAGGGATACAAATGAGAAATGTTAAAACCCCATGGTCTACCTCAAGTTTTAGCTTTCAAGTAATTATCACCTGTTCTTTAAATCCCCTAGTGAAGCAGAGGAATCGTTTTTAAATATGAATACTATTTAGAATAAAATGATGTGGGATCATCAGCTCTCAGAAGCGTTGCGCTGGATGGCTGTCTCTGGCAAAAGACCTCACCTAGAAACATTTCTTTTTTTCTCTACAAGGAAGTTCTGACTCTCACGAGAGGCATTTTAAGACGTGCTATAACAAGGAATCTGGCAAACACTAGCGTAAGGTGAGCCAAGCTGCCTCTGAATTATCCTTTGTCAGAGTTCTAAAATGGAAGCCAGGCCACCTGCTAACCCATCTCGGCCGTCAATAGCGGGGTAATCTTGGGCACGTTCCTTCACTTCTCTGGGCCTCTGTGAAATGAACGGCGCTAAATAATCTCACAACCAGTTTTGTTCTACTTTAACCTGATGTCAGTCTTGATAATGACTTGTGACTAGCTCCAATAAAAAGTCATTATTCTTTGTAATTTTGTTTTTCAATAACAGTTTACATTCAATCTTATTTTGGACTAGCTTCAGGTATACAGCATAGTGATTTGACATTCATATACCTTACAAAGCATTCTTCCCAATATTTCCCATACCTACCTGGCATCATACATAGTTATTACAGTATTATTGACTATATTCCCTATGTTGTTCTTTACACATAGGTAGTCACAGAATAGTCTTAATCCCTTCACCTTTTCACCCATTCACCCAACCCGTCTCCCCTCTGGCAATCACCAATCTGTTCTCTGTGTCTATGAGTCTTTCAAGTTTGATTGTTTAAAAAATGAACTATTATTAAGAGAGCCTCCGCCTCACCTTTTTTAAATTCAGGCCATGAGAAATGTTGTCTGCTGTCATGAATGCTGTCAGGAGATGGGTGAGCGCTCCAGCTTCCCCACAGTGAGGTCGGAACAGAAACGTATTCATGCCTCGTTCCCTAGGGAAATGGAACTGCTGTAGGAGTCACAAGTGACTGACTAGGACCTGGCAACAATTCTGGGCATAGAGCAATTTATGAGAAAATTTGATAGAAAAATGAATTCTCTGGAAGGGTATTCAAAGGACGTGGCAAAACCAGCAATTCCGAGTCACGATCTTAAGTCTTCCTAAACACAGACTTTTGAAAAATAGGCATCAGAGGACAGGAGGGTACAGAGGAGAGTCAGGATTTGATTACCTGAACAGAAACATCTTTAGTTTCTACAGGAAATCAGCAGCGTCCCCCTATCATCATTTCTCCTACTCACCCTTCAGGGGGAAACTGTTTCCAGAAAGCCCCAGAATAATATTCCTCTATTTATTCTTACTTAGACCTATCAAGAGGGGGGAAATGTATGGGGTTTTATAATAAATTGCATAGTTACTACTGTAAATTACTGTAAACATCCAAAGAAAATGAACTGTGAATGTTACTGGAGGCTCCAAAATGTCCATTCCTGCCCCTAAATAAATATAAGAAACTGGAGAAAAAGTCAAGGGAAAGACATGTCTGATTTGAGCCAGCTGGAAGCATCCCATCGGTGCAGTTCAGGCCCTTGACCGCCACGGGTGCCATTGCACCAGGAGAGAAGTGTGCCAAATAGATTCTCCTCGCTCCAATTCTCGTCTACTTACTTTCTCAGGCTGTTGAGCACCATGATGTTCGCATACATGTAGTAGGCATAGTAAGTGTAAGATGGATTACTTCCCGTTGTCCACTCCTGGGGCTTGGGGCTCTTGGAGGAAAACATGTGGCCACTGTGTTTGGACTCATCATCCACACTGTCAAAGCCAGTAATCTGCCAGGAAAAGCAAACCAGGCCATGGGTTCAGTCTGACTTAAGGGTCCCAGCCCTTAGACAAACTTTCAGCTCCCAAAGGCAAGGACCAAACATCAGAGATAAGCACCAAGAATTAGTCCCGGCCAGGTAGGTGAGCTTGTTTGTGCGCAGCAAGATGAAGGCCGACAGGTCATGCTTACATGCTTGAGGAAGACACTGAGGTCTGGGTGAGCCTGGGGGTTGATGGTGGCCTCAAATATTGGCATGAAAATATTCTCCAGCATCTTCCCAAAGTGCGGAAGGAAATTCTTAGCTCGAAACACATCGCTAGAGGCAAGAATGAAGAGAATTTAGGAGGACAGGAAGATTTTTAGGACTGATAGCCCCAATTCGAGGGAACCAGAGGACCAAATGCCAGGTTCAGGAAAAGACCTAGTATGTCCACCCTGGTACACTCTTCTTGGTTACCCATAAAGAGGGATTCAGTTGTGGTTGGGCATAGAAAGTATCAATTTCTTGCCTGATGGCCCCATCTCTTCTACAAATCCTCAGGTGGTGAGAAAAGCGAACCTTCACAGCTAAATCTAGGTAGAGAATGAGGAGTATAGGGACTATAACATAAAAGGTTCAATTATTTATGTGTGTGGCGTACAAGATGGTGCACATAGGACAGTTATCAAGAACAATCCTGATGTGTTGCAGCCAGGGGCAGTCTAACAAATTCTTATGATAGCACTCCGCATATGCCAGCCACTCTAGTAACTGATGAGAAATATTAGCTAACTTAATCCTTATAACAACTCAATAAGTTAAGTACTGGTATTACCCCATTTTAAAGATGATAAAGCCAAGGCACACAGCTAAGTACGTGGTAGGGTCAGGATTCAAGCACAGCCAGTCTGGGTCCATGCATCTAACCACCACACCTACTGCCTCTCTGCTGTAATGATATTACACGGAAAGTACTAATTCCAGCCCAAAAGTTACTTTTTTGGCTAAAGAGAGAGGATAAAATTCTTGTATTGCCACAGGGCACACAGAACATGAAGTAGGTTGCCAGAAAATATATCAACACTTCTGTTAGATAAATACTCAATGACACCGAACATCTCTGAGAGCGATGAGTAATTAACAGATGGTAACACCATTGATAAAGACTCATTGATTATGGAGAGCTTGAGCTCTTGCTGATGAGACAATCAGCCGACAGTAGACGTGGTTCTGATACAAGGAAGCTATATCCCAGTAGAGATGAGAATGGGAGAGAGCGAACTGGACACAGAGAGGAAGAGCAGGAGAAAGAAAGTGTATAGTAAAATGCATATACTTCTTAGTTAAGTTTTAATGATTCTCAATAAGTTACTTTGTGATCTACGTGAAGTCCTGTGTTTTTTAAAAAACAAAACCAAAAAGCCTTCTGGTTAGAAATTTGAACTGATAGGATCTTCCTAACTTCTGTCTCAGGCCAGGCGTGCTGCACCCAGAGGGAACAGTCAGGCACCCAGGACGCAGGACCCAGGACGGAGAGCGTATGCCTGTCTTGATCTGCTGCCCGTTTCTTGTTTGTGTGGAGGAGGTGAGGCAGGTACGTACTAGATCCTGGGCACCTGGATCATCCACGTCATGTTGGGGCAGTGGACGCGGTTGCGGACGAACCAGGTGGAGAGTTTGCTCCACTCCTCGGGACTTCGGCCGTAGATTGACAGGCGGGGCTCGGCGTGCTGGTACTTGGCCTCCACCAGGTCCGCACCGACCTCCTGCAAAGCCAAGAGAGGAGTCCAAAGGCGGGAATTCCTACAAGTAAATCAGGGGGCTGAGCCCGTGGGGTCCAGGAGCAGGAGATGGGTACGAAGAAGAATGGAGGAAACATGAGAAGTCAGTGGGAAACGGTCAAGGTTAAGCTCTGAGCCTTAGGCTAAGGGAACAGAGTTGAGGGGAATCCCACGGGGAGGAAAAGACGGATAGGACATCATGGAGTCTAGAGAGTGAAAAAGTCAGACTAGGCATGATGAGATATCCCAGGCACCTGCAAAAGAAATCCAGCTTTTCATAGGCCCCCTACCTCCCAAAACACATGTCTCCCAACTCCACATGTCATTCCTGCTCCCTAATGCTCAAGCATGAAAATGAGGGTGGGTTCCAATCCCAACTCTTCCCGAATTTACAACTCCCAAAGCCCGAGAGAGCCAGGTCCCTAATCCCAAATCTAATCCTAGGAATAGAGGTCTTTTAAAATCATCACAGCGGACATTTCAGAAGAAATTCTTATATTCATTTATGTAGTGCTTGATTTCAAGAATAGCCTGCTTTTTACCTCCCTCCCTCCTTCCCTTTCTTCCTTCCTCCCTTTCTTCTTTCCTTCCTCTCTCCTCTCTCCTTTCTTTCCTCTCTCTCCCTTTCCCCCTCCTCAAGAGCTAGGCCAGGCACCATAGATCTGGTGGTTCCTCCTCACCTTGATGATAGTGGCGAAATATTCCCCATCAATGTAATTGTCTGTCTTAAGGTAGAGGTCCCGCAGCTCACTTGCTCCTACAGGATTGTATTTGTCATTGAATTTATCAAAACGCTGGAAAGTCTGGCGTCCCTGAATCAGGAAACAGGAACACACGGGTGTCATTACCAGAGTTGCCTGGACACAGCTAGGGAATGGCCATGAGGAACAGGGGCCTGGTGGCAAGGGAAGGGGATGGGCTCCAAGAATGGAATCTGGGACAGTTGATGAGTGAATAAACCTTAATATTGTCTGTGGTGCTTGCGGTCAGCATGGTAAGCCAGCATGGCTCTGAGAAGGGAGAGTCTGTAGGAGAAAGGCATGTGGGGTTCTTCAGTGTTCGAGTGAAACTGATGTTATCTTTTCAACCTACAGCATGAACATCCAGAGAATCAACAGTCAGGTCGTAGGGATGCATTTTTAATTTAGTGAAAAGCTCCTTTAGGGTCAGCTTTTTCTCCTTGGTGCTATAGACCACTCTGTCAGCGTCAACGTGGTAAGATTTCTTGATAAAGCGCAGAAGGTGTTTCTGGTTCATGCAAGCAGCTGCATGGATATGGGTGTCCACCTGAGTGTACATTCAGAGAAAGAAAACCAGCAGTCAGCTTTCGTTATACTACTCTGTTAGAGGCTATGGTGCCTGCAAATCCCACTGTGGTGGGAGGAAGGAATAAGTAACAAGGCTGTGACTTGACAGCTATTGGAAAAGGCCCAGCAGAAAAACCAACCAACCAACCAAACAAACAAAAAACCCAACCAAACAAAACACTCCTGGCACCTTTCTATGTCCTTGCAAGGATGTGAAGGTTAGGCTGGATGGAATCACAGTGCCTGCTTCTGTTGTAAAACGTTACATCCAATTTACTTCCCCTTTACATCTGATCCACACAAAATTCTTGGGGACCATTCTCTACCCCTGAGACACATCCAGAAGTGAAGTAGATATCATAGTTTTCAGCCCCAAAGAGAGATAGGATTGAAATTATGAAGCCATGGCACAGTGACAGCATGTATGAGCTATTTTTATAATTACAATTTTATAAGCTGAAGTATTGATAGGTTATACAGAATTTGGTCCCAAATCTCTGCCCATATGTTTCCTATTCCCACTTCCTTGCGACCACTTACATGGTCAGAACACATCTTGGAAGTGTTTCTAGTTGATGCATTTTCCACAATCATTGAGTGTCGATCATCCTTTTGTGAGCTAGACTGAGCAGATATACCAGTACTTCTTAATGAGGAATATGAAACTCCGAAATATTTAATCCCTTCTCCAATGTTTTACAGTCAGGAAGTAGAAGAAAAAGGACTAGGATGAAGATCTTTCAGATCCTGAATAGTGGGTTTTGAGGTTTTATTTGCTTTTGTTATTTCTGTGGTTGAGGATTATAACTGTTTATGACAAGAATGTGGTAAACCTTTCTATGTGGAACCCATACAAATGGCTTTTAACCTTTTGGACATAATCTGTCTGCTTTTAGTAAATTCCACATAATCTACAGAAATCTCACGTTCATCAGAAAGACAGTATCTTTCTTGTCCTGCTCAGAAAATACTAATTGGGTTAATGTTTTTGCCCAGGGACGACCACTGAGCAGCGAAACGCTTACCTTCCTGCAGTTGTAGAAATCCCGGTGGGGGTTGTTCTTCAGCTCCTTTAACTCATCCATCTCGTTGAGCATCTCATGGACCTGGAACTTGGAGGAGAGGAACTTCAGGCGCCGGTGGGTGTAGGTCTTTCTGTGAAAAATTAAAGCACATGATTCTAAAAAATTCCAGACATTTAAGGAAGTCGCAATTTCAAAACCATCAGGACCCTCAACAACTACAGGGAACTATTATTAGAACAAACATTTCAGTTTACTCTGGGTCCCAAGGGCTTAATCTTTTCATCAAAATTGGACGTAATAATGAGGGAGGACTTAGGAAGGCATTTCAAGGCGGGGGAGACCGTGTGGCTCAAGGTGAAGGCCCTGGCTTTGGAGTTGGCATCTTTGGGCTCGAATCCTTTCTCAGTCAGTTGTGTGACTTTGGGAAAATTACTTAACGCATCAAAATCTCAGCCTGTAGAAGTGAAATTATAAATGAATACTTCATAGAACAGTTTTGAGGAGTATAAGAAATCATGGACATGGAGGGTTTAGCACAGCTTTTTAAACATCATAAGCACTTAAATACTTATGTTTCCTATCAATAGTTGGAGTAGTAGGTTAGATCTCACTAAACGCTTACACGGGTCCTTGGGCAATCAAAGCAAGTAAAAAATTCATATCATCTACGAAGGAGTCCAGATTGGGGTAGGGAAGCGGTTTGGGCTCATCCTTGCTGGCTGCTGCTTCGCTGGGGTAGACATAGACCACGCCGTCCTTCATTGTGAGGTGATAACCCAGGTTTTCCGGGAGGTTGTCTGTCCGGAAAGGGTCTTCTCCCTTCTTCACAGGAGGGGTGAAGACTTTTTCAATGAAACACAGAGGAATGTATCAGCACACAGGATGAATGACCACATAAAAACAACCAACATATGAAATACTGTAAAATCTCATTCGTTTGGAATGCTGTACATTGTAGATTATCGTTACCCAGAGCTGATAAAGTTTATTTTTACGTTGTTGCTCAAAGGTGACTAAATTAGTAGTATAAAGTAACTATCATAGTTTTTATCTGGTATAAGAATAATTTTTAAGTTCTTTAGAAGTACTGTTTACATAATTGATATGTTATTTACAAATAATTTTAATTATTTACTAAAGTTGGTTATCAGAGGCTTCCTGTTTAGAGTGTTTTCTTAGCTTATGAAATAATTGCATAGAAATAAAAATAAAATGACAGTTAGAAAGTAGAGTTTGGACCTTTTCCTTAGTTAAACTAACCTTCTCTGTCAGTCTTAATGTAGAGACGATATTTTTAAATAGGCTTAATTATCACAGCAGTTTTAGGTCCACAGCAAAACTGAGCACCCAGGACAGAGTTCCCATGTACCCCTGGCCACCCCCCTCACACACACACACAGAGCCTCACTATCAGTCCCCCACCAGAGAGGTACATGTGTTACAATCAATGAGCCTACACTTCGTTATCACCCAGAGTCTATAATTTACATCAGGGTTCACTCTTGGTGTTGTACATTCTATGGGTTTTAACAGTTGTATAATGACATGTATCCAACCTTACAGTATCACAGAATAGTCTTACTGCCCTAAGAATCCTTTGTGCTCCATCTCGAGTAGTTTTAATATACATGGAAATATAAAATAAATTTTTATTGTAAGAATGACAATTCTAATTGTAATTATATTTCCCACATTTTAGAGCACATATGCTTTCTGCTCAAGGAGTTAAGAAGGGATTATATGGATGAATGACCCCTTCTTTCCACTGCTATAGTTTCAACCTAAGAAAGTAAGAACAAAGTCCACACTGTCGTGGCCTTGAAAGTAAGGGGCCCAACAGGGGCTGGGATGGAACCTCCAACCCAGGAATCGAACCCAGGACCCTTTGGTATGTGGGCTGAAACTCCAATCACTGAGCCACACCAGTTAGGGCAGTGGTTCTCAACCTGTGGGTCGCGACCCCTTTGGCGGTCGAACGACCCTTTCACAGGGGTCGCCTAAAACCATCCTGCATATCAGATATTTACATTACGATTCATAACAGTAGCAACATTACAGTTATGAAGTAGCAACAAAAACAATTTTATGGTTGGGTCACAACATGAGGAACTCTGGTATTTTTAGACTGGATTATTTTTAATCTAGGGGCATATTTAATAGTTAGCAGTTGAACCTAAAGATATATTCCATACATTGAAGAAGAGAATTACTTACCTGGATAGAAGTTCTCATTTGCTACCCAAGGCTCCCCATCAATGTTCCGCAAGTACTTGGAGGGGGTTTTAGGGAACCTCTGAAAGGACTTCTGCATGTATTTCTCCCGTATACAAAGTGCCCGATACAGACCCTTACATACTATTTCAAAATCTTCAACTGTAACCTGCCAAAAACATTTCAGGGCATCAGAGTCATTCCTGTGGAAATCCGAGATGTGGGGAAAGCTTGTCGTTGGCACCTCCCAGCTGACCTGAGTATTGCTGAGCCCACCTGCCCACGTGGTTGCCTCCTAGCTGACTCGGGCCCTGGGTCTCCCTCCAGGGGCAGGTCCAGAAGTTTTCCTCCCTCTTCCATTTCTACCAAAACTTACCTGTCGGACGAGTCTTTCCCTACTGTCCTGTGTTTGTTTTTGTTATTTGTTAGATAGCAGTGATTATCCAGAAAAGATGATGAAAAAAACCCATTCTAACATAAAAAATCCTCTCTCTCGCCTTTTCTTCCTCCCTCTCTCCCTCCCTCCCTCCTTTCCTTCCTCCCTCCCTCCCTTCCTTCCTTCCTTCCTTCCTTCCTTCCTTCCTTCCAAGTAACATATAAACATTTTAAATTGGGGCATATGGAGAAAATATCTCAACTGAAAGGCAATGTGACTCTCATTGGAGAATTCCAACCACTTGCTGGTCAGTGAGGGCAATCATTTTGGGATGAGTAGAGTGTCATGCATCCCTCAAATCCTAACATGCCTTCTGTAGCTTTAAATGGATCAGAACATCATCCTGTGAGAGCTCATTCTTTTGGATGATTTTTTTAAAAATATATTTTATTGATTTTTTACAGAGAGGTAGGGAGAGAGATAGAGAGTTAGAAACATTGGTGAGAGAGAAACATCAATCAGCTGCCTCCTGCACATATCCTACTGGGGATGTGCCCGCAACCCAAGTACATGCCCTTGACCGGAATCGAACCTGGGACCTTTCAGTCTGCAGGCCGACGCTCTATCCACTGAGCCAAACCGGTTTTGGCATCTTTTGGATGATTTTAAAGAGAACTTTATCTGTGGCTAAAAGTGGAGAGATTCTGGAGTGAAATGGTCTTGGAATTGCTGGAAATTTCCTAGACCGGCCTATGCAGGCTTGTTCCCAGTGGTTCCTAGATGTTGATCCTAATCAGTTGAACTCTTTTTAAAGAGCTGCTGACCTTGGCCAAGCGAGTCTGGCGTAGGTGCTAGGTCTGAGGGTCTGCTTTCATGGCGTGCTTGTCTCGCCACCTAATGGGTCACCAGTTTATCAGCTCCTCAAGGGTAAGATCTAGATCTTATTCACCTTCGTGTCCTCGGCACGTAGCACACCATACCTACCACAGAGTCGGTGCTCAGTAAGGACCGATTGAACTGAATCAGTTGTTACCAGGGATCAGTCACCTTGAGAACTTAGCCCTGGTTTCCCTTTACCTCTCTGTTCAGTTAACAGGGTGAAGACGGATCTGGGTACAGAAAATGATTAAACAACAACAGTGGTCATTGCACTGCTCTGTGACTTTCCAATACCTCAGGACTAACCCTAAGTGGGTCAGTTGCAGAGAAAGGGGCTGAGGACTGGTCAGGAAAACTATATTTGGAGCATAGACTGATGACTAAACAGCAGTTTCATCGATACGATGCTGATTCTGCATGTCCATGTGGCAGAGATTTATTAACTGACCAACTGTTCTGGGTAGAGCAGGCAGGTCAAGTTGTTTATGCCACGAACTTACTGTTCCTGTGGCATCCTAGAGTCTGTTCCAAGCCACCCTCTATTATGTAAGCATCTGTAATGAAACTGGAGAGGACAGTTGGTCAAAGGGTAATAGCCCCATTAGAATTTTCTCACCTGTCTCTCATTGTCTGCTTTTTTCTGGTCTCTCCACTCTTCTCTCTTTTCCCTTCTTTTTCTTGGATTGAGTCATGCTGCCTGTAGCCTTTCTCTCTATTCTATGTCTGTCCTGGGTCCATCTTTTCCCAGGGGCCCCCCTGTGCCTCCTGGAGGCTCCCTTTCCTGCTTGTTGATGCCCTCAGTGAGAACAGTCCACCAGCTGGTTCCTTTGGTTCTTTTGCTCAAATCTGTCCACTATATTGTGTAACACACACACACTGCATTCTACTGCATATTCCCCAGGTGCAAGAAATGAGATAAAGGAGAAATTAACAAAAATATGAAAGCAAGACAGAAATATAAGTCCTGGCATATTGTTTTTGAAATGCAGTCATGTATAACACAGGGCAGGGGAGCTAACACCTTTCTCAAAAGGAAGGGGATGAAGGTAAGAAGCTGAAACAATCAAGCTGAGTGTCTTCCCAGCAGTTAGGGACCAGGAGCTACTCACCCCCGAGGCATAATCCCCGGTGATCTGCACTCTCTGGAAATCGGGCACCTCCTGGTAGGTTGGAGATGAAGAGATGTATTCGTCGATTTGGGACATTTTGGTGGACGATGTTTCACTTTGTGGAATAGACAGGTTAATAGTCTTCCGTCCGAAGAAACGCTTTTTTCTGGGTTTAAAATGAAAAAAATAAAAGGATTTATCTTTGTCTTCATTGGAAGTTTCATTGTGATAAATTGATGTTCACTATGCAATTTCATTTGGAGAACAAAAAGTGAAAACTAAATTGTGGGTTGGGTGTCAGAAACAGGATCCGACCATATGGGAGGAGATATCACATGACTGTTCCCTTCCTCCTGGAGCAGTGGGCTTGAGGGAACATTCTAGAAGGCTTTCAGCATGACGTTGTTCCCAGGTGCCCACCCCTAGCAGAACAGGCAGTCTGGGGACTGCAGTAAACACAGGCTGTATCAGTTACTACCTGTGCATATTCTTTCAATTCTGTGAGCTTCTGTCTCCCATCTGCAAAAAATTGTGTACTGATGCCTTCCTTATAGAATTTCTGTACGATTTCATGTACATAAAATGCCTAGCACAATACCTGGAACTTACAAGTTGCATAATCAATATTACTTCTTCAAATCAGCAAGTACTTATTGATCCAAACCCGATGTTGAGTCCTATGGGGGATGCCAAAGAAGGTGGGTTGTTGTTCTCTCTTTACAGACATAGAACCAAGAGGAAGGCAGCAGAATGATCTCTCCCCCGTGGAGCCAGGGGTGGAAGGTTGGGGGAGTGCTATGAAGAGGAGGTTCCAGGTAAGTGGTTGATATAGGTCTGAGTTCTAAATCCTGGCAGACACTGAGTAGTGGAGTCGCTCAAATAAGGGAAAATAAACAGATTTGTGGAGAGGGATCTATGGAAGTTGTTGGGAGGCAGTAATTCTGCATTATATGCATAGGGTGGGCAGGGCAGCGAGGCAGAAATGGAAGGCTGTGCTCCTGGGCCTGGAGGAGGTCCAACTGGCTGGAGGGCAGGAGTCATATCAGGTAGCGGAATACTAAGGCCTGCTAAGGTCAGAGTCTCAAGATGAGGCCCCCGCGTTCCAGTTCCTGAACCCATCAGGCGTACGTTGAGTGTGTGCACAGTGGTCAACCGGCCCACTTTGGTTTGGAACAAGCGCATAGTAGCTCATGTCCTCTTGCTCAGGTGGATGTGGCGTCTTCAACTGAAGGGAGTTGTGACTGAGGGTAGGAGGGCCACTATTTTCTCCCGTTTTAGTGATTGTTCCCTTGCCCTAGTCAGTGTATATAAAGGGGGTCGGAGGAGAAATTTTAAATTTCTGGCAGAATTCTTCCTTTGAGTTGAACCATCATTCAGACACACTGAACCACCTGTCCTGACATTTCCCCTTCTTTGCGTCCCAATGTACTAAGTACCCCCCTTACACCACTTACCTCTTGCCTGCTGTGGAGGTGGACAGAGACTCCATGTGGAATATGTGTGCTTGCATCTCGAGATGGGAAATTGGACAGATGTCATCCACATCAAAGGGGGAAAGCTCTTGACGGCCCCCCTCATCTTTGACTTCAGAGGCAAACACTTTTTCAGCAAAGCTACGCATGGCATCATCCATCTCTGAAAGAGGTGTTTGCGTGTTAGTATTCAAGCACTTTCGCAGAAGTCTTCGAGGGTTTCTGCGATGTGTGAGGCACAGTGCTCAGGACTGCCCGGGGTGCAGGGCTCCCCTGCTCTCTGACCAGTGTCCCAGAAATCTGTGGGAGTTGCTGCTGCTCTCTCTTGAGTGGCTTGGTGTGGGTAGCTTGGAAATCCATGATCAGAAACACAGGTCCGATTCTTACAACACATTTCAGGAGGGTCCGGGAGATGGGTTTGGGCTCTTGTAGGACTAGCACTTAACGTAAGATCACCTTACCTGGCAGGGCTAAGTTTGATACCATGGTAACCATGCGGCATAGTCCTTCAGTTTGGTTGGAGGAGTGTTTTATTTATTTATTTGGGGGGGGGGGGGACGGGGTGGTTAAAGATGTACATAGAGTTGTTGGTCCCTTGAGTTTTTCTTCCTAAAGAGAACCAATGATCTGAGTACTTCTGAGAAAAAAGTGTACTTAGGGTCTTTCTTCCTCATAGGATAGATACTGTGTTTTTCTCTTATATCACAACCTCGTTTGTTTTCCCCAAAATCCTGACAACTTAGGAAAATGCTGGCATAGAGGGGAAGGAGACCACTAAAATTTACTACCTAGTGTTGGGAGTCCCATTTCTGAGTGAGCCTTGGGAAGCCACTGTAACGTGCTTTAATTTTTCCATTCTTAAAACGGATGGAAGGGTGACCTTTAGCTCGGCAATGAACAACCCCAAGGCTCTCAGGATGTAAGAAAGGGTGGTGATGGCGATCAGCATTCCACCATATTTTCCAGATACCCAGTTGTTTCCATCTAAAGAGTCATTACCTCTAATACTTGTAAATGTCTCTTGGTTTTTTTCCAGCAAAGCCTAGGTAGCAAATAAGGAAAATGGCAACCAGCTATTTGGAGCGACAGTAGAAGACGAACATTCTTCACACGATGACAAAGCAAAGTGCATGCAAAGAGGAAGATCCCCTACTCCCGCCCCATCAGCGTCTCTACAGGTCTCCAAAATGCCCCATTTCAATTCTATCTTAAGTAAGTGTAACGTGTTCAAGTCTCTGTTCTGCACATACCAACTCCTTCACCTTCCCCTGTTTCCGTTTCCTTCTCTGTACCGTGGGAATACTAATGCCTACCATACCTGGCTCACCAGGCTGTCGTGACACAAGGTGAGATAATGTACGTGGAAATGCTTTAAGGGAAATAAAACACCAGAATAGCTGAATGGTGTCATTTGTAGCCTTGGTCAGACAGATATTTGGCATTCTGGGTTAGCTTTGGGCTATTAAGGGAATGATAAATGACATGACTTAGTACAGGCTGAAGCACACATTAGAAATGACAGTCATTGATTCATAACTTCACCAAGACTAACAGCCACTGTTCAAAACCTGGCCTGTCACAGCTAAGTAACAGAGAAGCCCTCTATGTTGGCTGAACTTCACACATCCATTTGCTCCATTAAACTCAAGCACTTTCTGAAACTGAAAAGCATCTTAAAGTGCTCTGAGTAGTTCTTTGGCAAGCACCACAATCCACGGAGGAACAAATAAAACATTAAATAGGTACATTTGATGGTTTGAGAATGCCTACCCCACCCCACTGCCCACTGATCCCTAGAAGGCGTATCATTTCTCCCTGAGCATCACCAACAAGCACATGCACCTCAAGAATGAATGACAAGCAGATGTTAGAAGCTCCATGCATCACGAAGGGCCAATGGTAGCAGGCCAGTGGGTTATGATGATGAAGAAGAGGATGAGGATGAGGGTGCTGGGTCTGTGGCGATGCTGCTGGAGGCCTCAGCAAGGACAGGATGAAATGGATGCCCAGGAGCCAAGTCCCAGGTGCTTGAGATCTGGCTCTTCCAGATAAGCATTCATTCTCTGGGACTGCACACATCTGTCTGTTCCATATTTTAAAATATGATTGTTTTTACTAAGGTTGTATCTTCCTAAGCCACTAGAGACAGTTGAAAAGCAGAAATTCTACTCTCAAGAAGTAGTTTATGCATAACCCCTGGACACAGACAATATGCGTCAACGGGGGAAAAGAAGGAGGCATCTGTAATACTTTTCAACAATAAAGATGAAATTTTTAAAAACCAACAGCAAAACTTTAGTATCTAAGTGAAATATGCATGGTTAAGTTATTTCATAAAATCAATAAAATGGAATCAACTAAAAAAAGTCTTTTACAAAAATTATATGGTTGATATTTCCTTCCACTGAATCAACCAGTTGTTTTGATTTCATGTAACCACAGCTGAAATTTAACTCATAATTGAAGAGCTCTGCCTTTCAAAAATACTTCAGGGAGTGGTGGCTGCAGAGGGGAAAGCGTGAGGCTGGTGTTTGAGAAGAGGAGCAGATAAGATTTGGTGACAACCTGGATTCATGGCCTGAAGGACAGACATGCCCATGGATTTGTGCAGATCATCGCTGGGCTCTTTTCTGAGCGTGTCGTGTGGGAGGGGATGGAGCGTCTGAGTCGAACTGCCTTGAGGTTAGGACATCTACGTTCAGAGAGAACAGACAAGAGAACAGAAACAAGGAGTAGAGGGCGAAGCGGAAAGAACAGTGGCCTAAGGAGTGAGAAAAAGCGTCCATGACCATGAGTGGCCTGGGGCAAACCACACAATCGATGGTGTCTCAGTGTTCATCATCATAAAAGGCAAGCATTAATAATAATAATGTCAACTTCAGAGAATTGTCATAAAGATTAAACAAGAACAGAATAATATTGAATGTAAACTGTAATTGAAAAAAAAGATTTAAAAAAGGGATAGTTTTAAAACAACACAGTCCTAGCCAGAAGTTGGGGATTATTATTATTAACATAGGAAATGCAAGACTCGAGAAAAGGAATACCATGCTTGCTCTTCACCCAGCAGATCCAGAAAAGCATGCTTATTTCTCAGCAGTGCTTTGTCAATGGGGAGGAAGGACAGCGTGTAGGCCCTTCATCGCCCACATCTCATCTCACAGAGGAACTCAGAGGCAGACCTACCAACAGTCAGCTAAAGGACAAGTCTCATTTGAGCTGGAGGGGAACATACATGTAAAGTTCCAGTTTTATCTAAAACGGCCTTTTATTTTACCGGGTCACAAAAATTCACCATATTATATTTTGCTTTGGAGTTGAAAGTTTACGAAAGCAACACTCAATAGATCCCCTTGGCTAATCTATCTCTAAAGGAGAAAATGATTTTATTTCAAATTTTCAAATGGATGTCCCCTGAGATTCACTTTTTTAAAAAGAGGAATTTTTTTGTGTGTGTGTGGGAGGGTGGTCTGTAAACCCGTGAGCTCATTTGCTATGCTATGGGATATCTCTGGTCATTAGAGCTAGCTTTGCTGGCTCTCAGTGGTGTCATTCAATAAACACTGCTGAAAAACACCCATGTTTCTGGGATAGTATCTTTTAAAAATTGATACTTTGGCAAATGCCAGGGAAAATAGTCCCATATACTCACGTTTTTCTTCAGCTGTATGAAGTAAAATAAAACAAGACAATTTATATGAACAACTTTCAGAAATCATAGTGGCTATTCCTTAGTGCTTTGGAATAGAAATATGTAGATTGGTACAAAAAGGGGTGTGGTGGAGTGTGTTGTTACAGCTCACTCTTCCCATTGACCTGCAATTTGCTGCCATCAAAAAAAAACCTGGAAACATAGTCCTTATACAACTCTTCATTTTATTTTATTTTCTAACGTCTCTTTAAATTTTTGTTTATAATCATAAAGAGGTACTCTTTATAAAAATGTCATTTTAAAGAAAACCTGATCAAAAGGAATGGAAACTCTTACGTGATGCTGGTAGCAGGTAAACTGAAACAGCTAACACCTACCAGCCATTTCTGAGCGTCTATCCTACTAAAATCATTCTTAAACACAAAAAAATATTTAGTGCAAATATCATTCTCAGAGCATATTCATACTTATAAAAAACTGTAAAGAACCTAAGGGATTATACAGCTTGGAATTATACAGCTATTTAAAATTGTATTTAGGTCCTGGCCAGGTAGCTCAGTTGGTTGAAGTGTCGTCCTGATACACCAGGGTTTCAGGTTTGATCCCCAGTCAGGGCACATACAAAGAACCAGTGAACTGTAAATCCTGTGTGTGTGTGTGTGTGTGTGTGTGTGTGTGTGTGTATAAAATCAATTTTTTAAAAATGATGTTTAGAAAGGGTTTGGAGGACTATGGCAAATGATTAAGTTACAATTTAAGCAAAAAAGAAAATAGGCACCATATAAAATGACATGCAGTATAATCACAGTTGTGTGTGTGTTTTTAATCTTTGCATTTACAAAGAAAATAGATTGAAAAGAAAACCACTAATGTGTTAAAAGTGATATCTTTGGATGATGGGACTGTGGTGGTTGTTTTTTTCTGGTTACTACTTTCCCTAACTTCCCAATTTCTCTAAATGAGTGTTTATTACTTTTACTTTTTGGTAGAATTCCTCTCTTTTTATTTCATGTGAAACATGTATTACCTTTTTAATGAAGAAGACATAACTTATTTTAAAAATTACTCTGTGTACAAACCTGGATTGAACCATCAGAATACAGAGATTGGGTTAATGTTTCCATTATGGTCCTGATTTCCAGCTAATCCTGTAGCTGGAGACATTGCACACACCCTTCTCAGAAGCGTGGCAGCACAGGCTTTGCCTAGCAGCAGAGTAGATATTAAATACCTTACCCAGTTTCCTACCGGGATCGTCAAAGTTGCTACCACATGATAGTTTTAGAAAATTACCTCCCTCCCAAAACTAAGGGGGAAAAAAAAAATCCCAAACTTGAAAAACCTTGTCTTGCCCCTTCCTGAAATGTATTATTAAGGCTACTATAAATCCTAAATAAAGGATCACCAGAGCTGATGTGATAGTTAAAGGAATGGCTGCCTATTAAAAGAACTGTGCTCTCCAAACACTGTTGCACACCTACCTGTAAGTTTCAACAGAGGCATTGTTGCTGGGATCCTTGATTCTAGGATAGCACAGTAGGAAGGAGGAGAGAGGAGAACGTGGGGAGGACTGCCCTACAGTAAAAAGGGCCCTGACTCTTTATTTTATTTTATTTTTTTGCTTTGCTCCTGTAATCTGACCCTTCTCGGCTAAAAGGAGCGAGATGAGCTTTAGACCTATTTATAGCTTTAGGCAATGGACAGTGAAAACCATGTGAAGCTTCCGATCTTCACTGTGGGATTTTAGAAGAGGTCTCAGTGGTGGGCCAGGAATTGCATTCCAATCCTCTCCAAATCGTCCTACAGAGTGAGTGCTCTTCAAGTGTCATTTTCTTGTGTGAGTTGACCCTGAGATCATTTCCCACCCTAGTGAAATACAGGGGAGTCTTCCAGGCGTCTGGAAACTCGAGGTCCTCAAAATTTCAGGGATGAAAACAACTTTCTGAGGTTGGTGAATATGCTGGTATATTCATCAAGCCCTCAAGAGACTCACTCACTGTCTCTCTCTCTCTCTCTCAGAAATATCCCTGACTTAGCAGAAATTCACCTGGCAGAATTTATTTAATTAATTAGCTAGTAGTTTACTTCAAATCTTATTGAAACTCAACTGCCATCTACAGTGCTCAATTACCCCTACTCTATATATTGTTATGAAAGAAATATACCTTTCTTTTGTGTAACATTTTATAGTATACTAGAGGCCCAGTGCACGAAATTCGTGCACAGGTAGGGTCCCTAGCGGCTGCCAGCTGCCTGCTGGGACCACCCTTTGTTCTGCACTGCGTCCTGGTGGTCAGCGCACGTCATAGTGAGTGATCAAACTCCTGGTCGGTCCAACTCCTGAGGGGACATTTTGCATATTTGGCATATATATATATATATATATATATATATATATATAGTCACTTTGCAAACATTATTTTGACCCTAAGTACGATCTTGTAAGGGAAATAGTACCTTAGTCTTGCTTCCCAAATAAGAAAACCAGAGCTCTGAGAAGTGAAGTGTCTTGCCCAAAGTCATTCTGTTCGTAAATGGCAAAGCCAATGGTCTCTGGAGCGAAATATCATGCATTTCCCATGATAAAACAGAGCCTTAGTTATGGTTAAATAGGTGATAGTTACTGTTAGGTAAAGAAAGACTCAGCAGAAATGATGAATTATTAACATCTTATGTTCAAGACAGTAGCAACGGGTGGGAACTTCAGATTTGGAAGAGAATTATGGGCATAGGCTGGCTGACCTTTTTTTAAAATAACTATTTTATATTGAA
Organism: Myotis yumanensis; assembly: GCF_028538775.1. Classification (NCBI taxonomy): domain Eukaryota; kingdom Metazoa; phylum Chordata; class Mammalia; order Chiroptera; family Vespertilionidae; genus Myotis; species Myotis yumanensis. The sequence continues at coordinate 8,395,319 of NW_027223768.1, forward strand.
AATTGGGGCAAGCCTTTTTGTTGGCAAAAACTGAATATTTTAATGCTTAGCTTTATGATAATTATATTTCAATCAGCAATATTGGAACACATTATAAAGTGTTACTAAACCAAAATAAATGTATCATTCTTTTCCAAATCCTTTTTGTGACATTTCCACCTGGATTGCCCAATGGTATCTACAAATTGATTTATCCAAACCAAGCATTTTCCTCTCCAAACCTGCTCCTCTCTCATTGTGCCTTATCTTTATATGTTACCCTTAAATTTTCCCATTCCTTCTGTGGCAGATACCCTAGTTATCTACTCAAAACTTGTTTTTCCAACATTATAGAGGTTCCTCAGAAAATTAAGATTAGGACTACCATATGATCCAGCAACACTTCTTCTGGATGTTTACCCCTAAATATGAAAACATTTATTTGTAAAGATAAAAATGAAAATATCTTAGGAGACTGTTGTTTTCCTGGGAATTCCAGCTGATGCAGGTTAGAAAAATGATTGATTATCCTATGAAGAGTTCCTAAGATTGTATATAGTCTACTATTGTGTTTTAAAAAAATAATTCAGTTTATTTTTGTTTTCCCATAAAATTTGAAGTGTATTTGATTCTTAAAAAAAAAAAGAAGCAGTTTCTTGATAATACTCAGTATTTAGTATATGGGGAAATTAGACACTCCTATGTGGTTGGTAGAAGTTTAAAATTTTAGCTTTTCTGGAAGGAAATTTCGCAATACATTTATCAAAAACCTTTAAAATATGCATATCTGTTGATACAACTTCATTTTAAGGAAATTATTATACAGGTACTCAAAGATGTATTTCAAGAATATTAATTGTAGCCTGGCCGGCATGGCTCAGTGGTTGAGCATTGACCTATGAACCAGAAGGTCACGGTTTGATTCCTGGTATTACTTTCTGTGTCTTTAAAAAGTTGTTCATGTGACTAGTTCAGCTGTATGATAGACGGCATTGGTTGGAGCTAACATGGAGGCCTACCCATTATTTAGAACATTATGCCAATGGAAAACATTCAGAGTTCCGAGTAACAAATTTACAAGTGTGTTTTTAAAAAATGTTATTGAATTTATTGGGGAGACATTTGTTAATAAGATTACATAGTTTTCAAGTGACAAACATGGTTTTTAAAGGGGGAGATTTCTTGTATCTCATCCAGTTAGAGATGCCTGTAACCTGAAGTTCTCTGGGAAGACGACACTTCACAGCCATGAGCTGCACACGGGTCAGGGCCACCGCTGCCTGCCTTCTTTTGTTCAGAAAGCCCTTCTGCTTGGCTACTGGCTGGCAGAGGTCTCCCTCCCGCTGTGAAACCTGGCTCCCTCCTCTCCGAGCTGCTCTCCTCCACCCCCTCAGCACCCTGTCCCGCATGGTTTTATGTGGCTCCTGGTTGCCCTTCACATACACTTCCAGGATCCGCTTAATCCTTTGTTACGTTGCTTCAGTGGGTGGTAGTCCAAGTTCATGACAACTTCTGGTTTGGGAATACAACCCTTTGCCAGCAGCAGCTAGGGACTTTTTTCTGTCAGTCTGTTAGAGGTGTGTAACGGTTATCTTATCCCCAAGGAATGAGGTTGAGTTTGGAGTATAACTACACCTGTGGGATTTTATGGCATTTTTTCTGGATTCAGCTTCATTTTCCTGTCAGTAATAATTTCCCATGCATGCCTAAAAATAAAGAAGTCAAATTTATAAGACTCATCCTTTTCCATGAGACAAACTGACTTTATTTCCTGTCTCTTGAATGGAACTGAAATTCAGCAGTTTGCTTTGAAAAAAACAATCTGAACTTCAAGCTGTGTGGGAAGAGAGAGAGGGAGGCATGCTATGGGGTCCATGCAATAATAACTGTGCTGGGCACTGTTCCAAGTTTGAAAAACACACACATATTATTTCATCTAATTTTCACCGTAGTCTTTTGAGGTACTACCATAGAAATTGAGACACGGTTATCTGCATGTTACAGCTGAAGAAATTCAGGTACAAGAAATTGATTTGTGCCCAGCCTGTCTGGCTCAGTGGTTGAGCGTGGACCTAGGAACCAAGAGGTCACGGTTTCCCAGTCAGGGCACATACGGGGTTGCAGGCTTGATCCCCGTGGGGGGCGTGCAGGACGCAGATCATTGATGTTCCTCTCTCATTGATGTTTCTATCTTTCTATTCCTCTCTCTTCCTCTCTCTCTATAAAATCAATTAAAAAAACCCAAACATATTAAAGAAGAAATTGATTTGCCCGCGGTCTCACGGCTCCGAAGTGGCAGTGGTGGGATTCCAGCCCAGGGACTGCGGCCCCGCCGTGTCATGTGCTGCCTCACTTTGGTTAGTTGTGCACTAACCATCATTGTGCCCAGAGGACAGGGGATTCTGGACTAGACATGAGGAGGCGGTATAGTGACTCCCAGCTTGATAGATGGCCGTAGGAGTAGATTGGTGAAGTCAAGGGGTACTTCAACTTATGAAATCTTCAAACTAAATCTTGAATGGAAGCCTCAGTGATGAAAGTGGAACTGCTTCTGTTGAAGGGGTGGGGGCTGGGGAGGAAGAGCAGAGTCCCCCCCTTCCCCCAAAACACACACACAGACTTTATCAAACTTCTCCCTTAAGACAATCCTGGGGCTTTGAGCAGCGTGGTTTGAAAACTACTAAGGAACCAAAAAGAGCACGAGATCTGAAATCATGAGACCTGGGTTCAAATGTGAGTTAAATACATCTATTTATAGTGGATTCAGTTTCTCATCAGTAAAACGGAGACCATTCCTGTTTTATATGGCTGTTGTGGAGGATTAACTGAGGTGAGGTATTGGAGCACTTTGAAATTGCAAAGCAATAGGTAATTTCTGTTTCCACGGAGCCTTGACTTGAAAAGCAGAGGCCCAAATGGCCATGAGGCATGCGTCAGGGTCTGGTGCATTGTGGGTAGCCTCGAGTATTCTCAGAAAAACTGGGAAGGAGGTGACTCTTGGGCAGTGTCAGAAGGGCGGCAGTTGGAACACTAGGGTTAAATAAGTTATGTCTCAGAGAAAAGTGTCCTTTTCCCTTGAAACAATCACCAACCTGCAACTAAGAAATGTTGTTTTAGAGACATCTTCACTGAATATAAAAGATGAACGAGGAACCACTGGCTATCTGGTTCACTGCTGTATGCCCAGAGCAGCACGTGTCTAGGCGTGTAGTAGGTGCTCAGTAAAAACCTGCTAAATGAATTGGGAAGAAAGGTCATAAGGAAAATTCACTCAGCCAGCGAGACAAATGTATTTTGTTAGGGCATGCGGCTATGCCTCACAGCGAGATCTGAATGTCATAGCAGCTCCAGAATGATGAGGCGACAGGGGCACAGGCCTTGGCCATTTCAGTTCATGTGCTGTGTTAGAGTTTCACTTTGGACTTTAATATTGTCAAATCCCTCCAATTTATAAAACAAGGATAAACTGAGATTTCTTTATCTAACTTTCAAAATGTATTTCAACTTCATTCCACTCATTAAAAAACCCCACCATTCACTTCAGGAATGTTGGGTCTCAGTTGTAAATGTGAACTGATTTATTTTAAGGTGTTTTAAAATAACATGGAGTTTCTCTTTCACACCTAAATATCGATGTAATTCATATATGTCAAACTCCTACAGAATGTGTCATTAGTGCCAGTTTTATTGCTTCCACAGCAGCCATTCTAGAAGATTGCTTTTCCTAACCTGGATAATATTTCAGGCTCCCCCATCTGAAAGACCCAACAGGCAACTGCTCAGTTCCAATCACGCCCTCCCCTTGGGCATGTAGCTGCCTCTATCTTTAGAAACATTTGGTATGAACCCCCAGGATAGCAGGTGCTCGCTCTCTTTATACGCCTCCAAAAAATTCATGGTAGTCTGTATTCATACAGGTTTTAAGCCCCCTCCAGTAGGTTAACAGATAAACTATTTTGGTGCAAGCGTGAAGCCATGAGGACAGTCTCCAGATAAGAATGATCAGTTCACTAGGTCTACGTCCAGCTCACAAACCTGACACTTTTGTTCCTGTTGGCACTGCAAAGGGGATCTGAGATCTGCATTCTGCATGTTCCCGGAGTCCCCGTCTGCTTTTGAGGTACAGGACCACATTTCATTGCCCAGCGGTGTCTGTAAAGCACCACGAGCATACCCTTCCCATTTGGGTCCTGGACCTTCTCTCTGTGCTCTCAAGTCATGGATCATTCAGCAGCTCTGCAAAATGATCCCCGCACAGCCTCTTGGCCCCTTTCCGTGTATTTATGGATATCAAATAACGATGCAACTATGTTGGCCTTTTAAGGACCTTCAGTATTGCCTGTGGTGACAACAGAAACCATTATTAATAGCACAGACACACAGGAGGTCCCCTCACATTCCAAATAAACAAGCTTCTTAGCTACTTTTTCATGTCTCTCTGCAGCTTCACTTTTTTGTAATCCTCACCCGAGGATATTTTCCCATTGACTTTTAGAGAAAGTGGAAGAGAGAGGGAAAGACAGAGAAACATCGATGTGAGAGAAAAATGATTGGTTGCCTCCTGCATGAGCCCCAACCAGGGCTCAGGCCAGGGAGCAGACTGCGACCGAGGTACAGGCCCTCGACTGGAATTGAACCCGGGACCCTTCTATCCACTGAGCCAAACCAGCCAGGGCTGCAGCTTCATTTTGCTGAGCAGAATAGCAGCTCTTATCAGAAGAAAACCTTTACTTTCTCAGATATTGGGGGGGTCAAGTATCGGCAGAAGAAAATATCTGCTATGTAGCATCAGTGCTTGATTTAAGGGGGAAATCTGTCCTACACACACGAAGTCCATGATTGCTTCTTTTTCACATGCATTTTATACTCTTCATGGTAGCCTCATGTATAAACAGTATTTGTCACTTACATTTGGTTTCCTTAAGTTCAATTCAGCCAAATATTAACTATCGCCTCCCTATTTCCCTTTTAAGGAAAAAAAATAAAACAATTGAAGCCTTTGGTATAATAAACCAAGGTCCTGATGATCAGTGTTCCAGGGTTAGGTGGAGAAGCCCAAGTTTGATAGCATTCTTTTATAAACATGTCTCCTTAATTAGGGTTGGGAAATCTGAGATATCCTCATTCAACTTCCCTATTTTATAAATGAGGACCCTGTAGGCTGGAATAGAAAATTATGGCTGGAATCCATGTTGTCTGGCTCCTAGCCCAATGCTCTTCCAACCGTACCAAGATTGGTAGACTATGCAGTAATGCAGATGAGACAAAAGACTTCCAGTGGTAGTTTTAAGCACTTCATATTAATGTGAGAGAATGTGACATATAGCTATGAATCATTTGGCTGTGAATCACCCCCAAGTAATCATTTAAAGCACGCTTTGACATTTTAGATTGAGATCAAATGAGGAACTCAGGTCTTCCAACACCGTCACATTCAAAAGTTTGCAATGAATATTAACTTTCAATAAAGGCACTTTAGTGGGGAGAAAAATGATAACTGAGCAAAGAACTTCCAGTTTTTATTTTTTAAACATTTGAAAAGAAAAACATTCAACCAAAAAATTTAAAAATTAGATGGATTAATTTACAATAAAATAGGCAACTTAAAATATCAGCCCTTTCATTTAGGGCCAAGGAGGCCAATAGTTGCCGTTTAAACAGCAGAATTGCACAATCAATCATTTGACCTATATTTGATGGCACAGAAATATAAAAGTCACACACCCATTGAGATCCCTTCCCTCTAGAGTAGAAGTCATACAATTGCTTCTTAGGTCAGTACTCAGGCTTTTAAAAATCACCAGTTATATTTGAAATATATCTATAACTACTTTTATAACAAGAACACTTTTCAAACAATTCTCGTAGGGAACACCTTCAAATAATTGTGGCACACTGGACTGCTTAAAGAAACAACAAAGATGTAAAACAATGTACAAAGTTATAGTCCCTTGTTTATGAAAACAACCCAAATAAAATATTTCCCCTAATTAATAATCCTGTTTCCTGTAACCTGTTAGCAGAGATGAGTTACAAGAAGCAGAGTGCGTGCACCATTTTTTGGTTCTTTGTTGTAGCTGCCAGCTTAAGAGTTCATGACTGTAAATGTAAAACAAACTATGATTATGCTCAGCAATTCCGGAATGGGGAAAAAACAAAATATCTCTTTAAAGTGTTTCTCTATTCTTGATTTCAAGTCAAGACAAAAAAATTCACAGCAGTTTAAAGGACCATGAACAGACTAAACACGGGGCCCACTAAAATACATGAGAACAATTTTACCCATTTCACTCCTGAAGTGGAAACTGTAACAAGTATGATACCGTATTACCAAGTAACATTCTATAGGAAGCTGTGGGAGCAAATACAGCACTTAACAGGGTAGGCGTGGTAGCCTTTACAGAGAACATCATATTTTCACACTCTTGAACGTGCAACCTTTAAAAAACAAAGTAATGTGTAATTTACAACAGCTGGCCAGGCACTTAACTTGGGGAGAGAGACTTTCAGATGTTGAGGTAAATTAGAATTGTTTTCAGCAATTACAAACATACTCTAAACACCACACTTTATACCACACTAACTGAAGCTTTTCAGCATTTAACTGTAACTTTGTCACTCTACTGTGCCAAAATTCACACCTAAATGTAACTTCTTAAGAAGCTATTAAAAGAACATTTTCAAGTCTGAATTCTGGCCCCATTTAGATACTTCTGTGCTTACAACATACTTGAGAGAATGATAAGGGCTATGGGCTAGGGGCTATGGGCACATACAAGGGCTATGGGCACAAGAGCCCCAAATCAGTTATCCTTCCCCCTAATTTGACATTAGAAAAAGAATCATACTGTCAGTAACATACACGAGAGGAGGAAGAGGGAGACAAGGACAAATGAGGGCAACTGAGGTGACAAGCTTCAATCCAGCCTCAAGAAAAATGACAAAGTGCCTGACTGGCCAGCGTGGCTCAGTGGTTGAGCCTTGACCTATGAACCAAGAAGTCACAGTTCAATTCCCAGCCAGGGCACATGCCCGGGGTTGTGGGCTCGGTCCCAAGTAAGGGGCGTGCAAGAGGCAGCCGATTGATGATTCTCTCATCATTGATGTTTCTCTCTCTCTCTCCCCCTCTCCCTTCCTCTCTGAAATCAATAAACATATTAGAAAAAGAAAAATGAAAGAGCAATGCTCCAAAAGCAGCAGAAACAAAGCAGCAGCAAGTTCCTGCTACCAGGTGTCAACAGCACTGTGAAAACTCAGAATGAACACGCAGGAGCACGGCTCTCTGAGTTCATTAAACTCTGGACACAGTATAGAGTGCTTCCTCTCTTCTGAGCTCACTTCAAGGCCATGTGGAGTTTGTGTGATAAGTGAAAATTCATACCAGAAGACAGAGGACCTCAGTAAGTATTTACACATTAAAAGACCAGAGCAGAAAGTGACCATTTTGGAATTAGGCTTTCATCAAAAGTTACCTAAGTCTATTTTTCATTAGAATTACCAGGATATTATTTGCAAATGGAAAAGCCAAGTTTCCCAAATCCTCAAAACTAACAATTCATTATGGTTTCCATTCCTTTCGTAACAGCAATTCCAATTCAACGGCTTCTTGCTCTGAGCACACTCAGCTTCTGTTAGCCTGTATGCAGACTAACCCATCAACACCTCGTCTTAAACTCTTCAAAGAACATAATGAGTAAAGAAAATTTTAAAACATTTCGATCAGAGGTACCCTCATTCTAAAAAACATAATGACAAAAATATTGGCTACATTTAGTTTCCAGGTGGCTGAAAGAGAGTCTAGACCAGGGGTGGGCAAACTTTTTGACTCGAGGGCCACAATGGGTTCTTAAACTGGACCGGAGGGCTGGAACAAAAGCATGGATGGAGTGTTTGTGTGAACTAATATAAATGCAAAGTAAACATCATTACATAAAAGGGTACGGTCTTTTTTTTTTTTTTTTAGTTTTATTCATTTCAAACGGGCTGGATGGTCTAGACACTTGGTTTCTGAAGACTGCTAAGCTGACCCTCCTCAGGGTACCAAGCCTTTTCCGTCATGATAACGGACTTGTGTGAACTGACCTTTTCTTTCCTTGCAGGATAACAGCTGCATTCGGCAAAACTATCAGCCAAGGTTACTGGTGCAAGGAGCAACCGTGGAAGAGTTGCTCCCTCTCCCTCTGTGATGCTAACAGGTTTGCTCACGTTTTGAAGCAGTAACCCTGGTCCATTTAGCACCATGCTTTATCAACTGAAATAATGAATCAAACTGCAGTTGCTGAAGGTGAGGGATGGAGGGTGGGGTGAAAAGGTGACTGAGGGCAATTATATACATCACTGAGATACCAAGATATGTACTGAAAGTGTGTCTATTAATATATTATGTCTGAGGCTTGAAAATCATTGATCTCAGTATTAAATAAAACAGCATCTAATGTTTACAATTTTGCACACCTGTAAATGTAGAGCTTTTTGATAGAACCCAAATTTAAATACAAATGGAAGTTCACTGATTATCAGTAAGCTAGAAGAAACAAATTACATACATTTCATAGGTAGTAACCTACCAAAAAAAGTGGAGCACAGGTAAAAAAACAAATGAAATATAATTGTTTCCAGTTTCAACTTTCTCTTGGGAGAACCTAAAAACAGGTTAAAGCCAACTTCATGTGGGTAAGAAATGGCATCTGCTACTGTATCGGCACATCTTTCCCTCAAAGACAGAGAGGTCAGACATAACTCAGACATTCATTTCCACGTGGAATGGTTTTTTAAACATCCACTCCACTGAAGTATACAGACCACTTCTAGGAAAAAGGCACTTCACTGTGAAAGTTAGATTTAATTGCATGAAAGTCGAGAAGAGTAGGAGAGACTCCAAAGTCTGTATTCACCTTTATGAATACAGAGCAGATGCCAGTTTATAGCCAATAACATTATAAACAAACCAAACACCAACATGAACTATATTCTCAGCAAAACAGTAATTTATGACATTTCCCCCTCCCCCCCCCAAATATAGTTCCAAGTTCAAAGTAAAAAGAAAAAAAAGATAATCACCAGCAGTTGCTACATTAGAGCTCAAGACATTGTTTTCTAGAGAATTCCATGTCTACAGTGTGGTTCTGTTTCAGAGCACGAATTGCTTTTCAGATGAAAAACCTGGGGTGGCAGAGGTGTTTGGGGAGAACCCAGAGTGGAAAAATATTGGGGAGTAACAAGAGGTTCATTTCTCTGGTCAGACAACCAAGTGAGGAGGTAGTTATTCTGAGAACTTCTCAGATAGAGAACATGGTACTGATCTACGGAGAGTCGGGAAGTAGCAGGAGCTTCTGTGAGACTGAAGACAGCAACAGGAATACTTGTTTCTCCTCCAGGGAAGTCAGGACCAGGGCGTCAGTGCAGCTGAAACGAGATGGAACGTGTGTGTAAATGTCACCAGAGAGTATAAGAAACACCAGGTGAAGAAATCAGTATGAATGACCCATTCATTTCCAAACGGGTCCTACCTGGACAGTGGCTCTTTTCTGATGCTAGAACTTTAGAAGTATCTATAAGAAAAAAAGACACACCATGTCATTATCATCTAGTTTTAATGCAGTGATTCCTCAAACTCCTGGTCAATGCCAAGAATGTGGTATTCATACATTTCATAAATAATGTCTTCTAATTTCTAATATTATTGAAAAGTAACCATGTCTGTAAAATAATGTTTAAAAAATAGGTTAAACCTCAATACTCTCAGGAGGGGCATTGTAAGGGAAACATTTTATAGTTGTAAGTGAGAAATTATCAGGTAAATTACAACATAAAAAATAATAGCAACACTCCTCCAAACTGTCCAATTTGTAATTATGCCCAGAGACCACATGCTCACCTTGTTACATCACCACACAAGGCAACCCCATGCAACCTTGAGTCCCATCATCACTGCTGTTGAGTTTTTTCATTCGGTACTGACGTATTTCTCTTACTAGTGTGTAAAAGGCATCTTCAACACCCTTTAAAAGAAAATGAAAAGACAGCCTAAAAGACACAATCCAAGTTGTAAGCTATCTCTCATTTCTTTATGTGGATTTAGAATTCCAATTATTAAATCACTAACTGATAAAATAGGGTGGCATAGAAAGAGGACACCGAATTTAGCATTTCTATTGAATCACATTAAGAGACAGATATACAAATGGCACATTTTGCAAAAATAACATTCCAGCAAAGAAAAACTGGTAATGTGGGACATACAGAACTACCTGATGTAAAGATTCCATTCAGAAGAACTTAAACCCTAAAGAGTGGCTGGTGTTGGAGAAAAGACTAATGCTTATAAGTATCTTGAATCAAAGGTCTTCATTTTAGTACTATTTTTGCATGTTAATGCAGGAGTATAAATGCACACCAGGATATTAACAAGTTCATTTTGGGTTTAAAGCAAAGATGAAAATAGAACACTATTAAAAATCTGTAACAACAAAGAAAGAGGATCAGAGCTCTAGCAAAGAGTCAATCAATCAAACCTTTCTGCCTTCAACAAACCCTTGCCAGGTGCTGGAAGCTGGACTCTACCTGTCTGGTCTTGGCTGAGGTTTCAATGAATGGAATCCCATAACTCTTGGCCAGTTCATGGGCTTGTTTTGTGTCAACTGTCCTTGTTGGCAAATCACACTTGTTTCCTACTAGCACCATAGGTACATCATCTGAGTCCTTCACTCGCTTAATCTGTTCCCTAAAAAAAGGAGTATGTTATAAGAATAAGCCTTTTGGAAGGAATAAACAGCTAGAGCAAAAGAAACCGAGCAAGTTTTATCTAGTCTATTAGCTTCTAGTAGTGAGTTTCACTCCCCTCCACTGTTTATAAAAGACCTTACATAATGAGACGGGTTTAGGCTTGATTCAGCAGCTAGAGGAAAGCCAAGTACCAGCTCAACTTCTAGTGGAAATGGATGGTTGGTCTACTTTGACATGTCCTTATTAGGCTCCTTGATTCTCCAGACCTTGGCTCTGGATTTAATTGGCAACTCCGAATCGTACTCGAGATTAAGGTCCGAAGTGCAAACAGTAAAGTCCACTGCCTCTAAATAACTTAAGGTTCCCTTGAGAGCGATGGCATTTAATGGAAGACAGTCTACCCACTTCTCTACATGGGTGGTGTCCAAACGTTTCCTTCAAACAAAATTATAGCTGGGAGTCAAGATAAAAAATAGAAGACACCAGAACTGCTCTTACGAAAGGTTCTGGAACTCCCAACTGACAGCACTTCCTTCAGTGACATTTAAGACACCGAGCAGTTTGGAAATGAATGCTCCAGATTCTCTTGACCAACACTGTCCAGTAGGACTTCTTACAATGATGGAAATGTTCTACATCTGTCATGTCCAACTATATCCACTAGTCCCGTGTAGCTACTGAACAGAGTCAGTCAGTGGGTACTATGGCCAAGGAACTGATTTTTCAATTTTATTTGATTTTATTAATTTAATTCAGTTAACCGAGATAACCACACACTGAACAGCACTGCTTTAGACTCTACGCTTGGATTACGTACACAGCCATGCACCTGAAATGCATGACAGTGGGGGTAATGGCAGGAGCCTATGCTAAGGGATAAGACAGCCTAAAAAGAAAAATAACTTCTAGAAATTCAGCAAGTATTAGATGCTTGCTAAGTGCTGCGCATTTTATTAAGTACCGCGCATTTTATTAAGTACCGCTATTATTTCCAGAGAGGAAGTGGAAGACAGTAGAGCAGGTTTAGGAGAAAAAAACCCCACTGGATTCAGTTTGGGACTAGTTTGCTTCTGTGAGCACACTTCTTCATACGGACAAGGCAGAAGCCAGGACTCAAGGTTGTAGGCACAACACTTGCACAGGTTTTTACTATGTGCATGACACCGTTCTGAACGATTTCATGTTTATCGATTCATTTAATTTTCACAACTCTTGGTAGATATTATAACCTCCATGTTATAGATAAGGAAACTGAGGCACAGAGTTTCAGTAGTTTGCCCCAAAGTCCCATGGCTAATAGATGATGGAGCCAAGTTTCAACCCAGGCATCTATATTCTTAACCATTACATTATTCTGCTTAAAGAACATGGAGTGCCCAGCTGGTGTGGCTAAGTGGTTGAGCGTCCACCCATGAACCAAGAGGTCCCGGTTTGATTCCAGGTTAGGGCACATCCCAGGGTTGCGGGCTCGATCCCCAGTGGGGGGTGTGTAGGAGGTAGCCAATCAATGTGTGTCTCTCTCTCATCGATGTTTCTCTCTCTCTCTCACTCTCCCTGTCTCTGAAACAATAAAGAACAAAATATAAAAACATATTAAAAAAATAATAATAGCCCTAACTGGTTTGGCTCAGTGGATAGAGTGTCGGTCTTCGGACTGAAGGGTCCCGGGATCGATTCCAGTCAAGGGCATGTACCTTGGTTGTGGGCACATCCCCAGTAGGGGGTGTGCAGGAGGCAGCTGATCGATGTTTCTCTCTCACTGATGTTTCTAACTCTCTATCCCTCTCCCTTCCTCTCTGTAAAAAAATCAATAAAATATATTTTAAAATAATAATAATAATATGGAGCTAAGAAAAGGAGTCTTGGAGTTTTGTTCCTGGCTCTGCTACTAGTAACAGTTAAGACTCCAAAAACCCAATAAACTACCTATTTCTGATTCTGTAAAATCAGAATGTTGTTTTCTTTTTTTATGGTCCAATTGAGCTTTGAAACTTTATGGTTTTACAGAGAAAGACAATCTTTACATTCCTTTGCCCAGCTTTCATCTTTAGCTACTCCCCAGCTGTTTCTTCCTATCACGATCTCTATGACTTACTGAACAATGTTTCTCAGGCCTTTTCCTCTCTGAAATTCCTTTGTGATCTAATAACACCTCTAGTTCGCAATCACTCCCACTAGCAAGCTTCCTTGATACACTATCACGCATTCTAGCCATGGTATATTACATAAAATAAATTCCAGCATTAACTTTCAGATTCTCAATGTCAAACAAACGAAAACCAACTCTTCCTGTAATGAAAAAAGCTGTATCGTTCCTACTGTGGCGTCCTCACTGCCCCCCACCCTCCCACCCCAACAAAGCTTCAGAACAAAGCTTAAAGATCATCCTTTCAGAAAACAATAACGCTCCTTGTACCTGTAGAGGTTAATATCTGCAAATGACTTGCTATTATTGATGGCGAATACACAGAGGAAGCCTTCCCCTGTCCTCATGTATTGGTCCCTCATAGCACTGTACTCCTCTTGTCCAGCTGTATCCAGTATATCCAATAGACAGGTTTCACCATCTATAACCACCTGTTTTCGGTAAGAATCCTGGGGGAAAGGGAGATTCCACTTTTACTAAAAATCACAGGAAATGCAATGCTACTACCAAGGTTAAGCAAGCTACTACCCAAGTCCATTTCTCTCTCTCTGGTTTGTCCCTCAAACTGCTAATATACAATTACAAACAAAATACTTAATGTCTTCCCAGGAAAAAATCCCCAATCCTATATGCCTGCAGAAAGGAAAATGTGAACACTCAGTTCCCGGAAAAGGTGAACAAATGTGGTCATTCAAAAGGCAGCTCTACTGCAGCTGGACTGGGGTTAATCACTGCATGGCACTAAGGTGTGCACTGAACGTTTCGTATTTGAGGTGTTTACTGTACATTTACAATTTTAAACAGACCTTCACCAATTTAGAACTTGGCCCTGGTTACAGTGCCACTTGTGCTTATGACTAAACACAAATACTTTTTATTTCAAATAAGGTCATAATACCAAATTATTTTTTCTCATCATGGCAGATTGTACCTTTGGGAAATAATCCTCAATCAATTTCCTAAAGGTTACAAACAAGACATAATTCATTTCTTAAGTAGATCATATAAAAACATACTTTCAATTGGGCTCGAAGGCAGACATTTTTACTTGTATTTTAATACTTAAATCCTGGGAATTCAAGTCAAATAAAATAACTTCACCATTCTTCCTAAAAGATCTGGCTCCAAAAACAGAATTCAACCTAATTTCCCAGCCCATTAATCAGTTAGTTCCTTTGTAACTCACTTAATTGCAGGACTGTACTTTCAAATTAAATAGAATTTACATCACCAAAACTTCTTAGAGCATGAAACATAGTTAAGTGTCTGTTCTAAGATGAGCAAAATAAGAATTATGAAGATAGGTTTTAGTCAAACTATTTTATGATAATAGAAGTCAGAGAAGTGGTTATCTCCTGGCAGGGTAAGAGAGCTTACTGACTGAAAAGGGCATGAGAACTCTCTGGGGCATAGGAAATAGTATATTTTTTAATCTGAGTGGTGGTTATTATGTAAGTATATATATGTTTAAAAAGTCACTGAGCTGTAGATATAACATTTACGTATTTTACTGTATGTAAATTACCCAGCAATAACTAAAACTCTGAAAAATATCAAAAGGTTCTATTATCACTGAAGCTGTTAAGCCTAAAATAAAGTTTTGCAAAGAACTAATGAATAATTTTTAATAAGGTTATATTAGAGTGCATTAAACGCCCAGTGGCTGAGTGGTAGGAAGACCAGGGTGTGGATTAAAACACAATAATCTCTAGAGTCACACATTTCTAAATTGAATAACATTACAAGGCCCTTTACTGAAAAGGTGTATTTTGCCACTCATTGAAGCCAATCTTTAACATGAAGTCCCACAAAAACAATAGGATCTTTAAATAAGTACTATTTATCCAGTGCTTTACCATTCACACAAAAATTTAAACACATTTGACTTTCCACTTCATCCCTGTGTGGTAGGCAGAACAAGCTTATAGTAATTTAAAAGATGAAGGAAATAAGGCTGAGAGAGAGAAAGTGATTGCTCAATATCACATAACTAAACAAAATGCAAACAGGGACTGAAATCTTACGCACAGTGACCCAAAATGTTCTTTCTACTCCAACCACAGTGTTGGCTGCTTCAACGAGCTAAGAAATTACAATTGCAGAACCTCCAGATCTCTGAATCCTTTATCTCCATCCTGCTATATTATTCAGACAATCGCTCTACCTATGGCCTGTGCTTCTTTTAAAATAGAGTTGTCATATACGAAGAAACTAAATGAGTCCAACACTGAGTTTGCAAGTTTACAGAACTGTTACGACTGTAACTCTTTAGAAAATCTTCAGCAGCTCATAAAAAGGCACTCTTGTCCACACACATGGAAAGCTTTGCTTATTGTATTACCGAACACAGTACCCAAAATAACTTTCCACTTTCTTTCCTGACGATTCCCTTAGCTAAAGGGTAAGGGCGAGGGTAAACGGAAGGAAAAGAGGCAGGGGCGGCGGACTGCCGCTGGGCCTCACCTCTATGGTGGGATCATATTCATCTACAAAGTGGTTCTGGATTAGCTGGATTGTCAGCGCGCTTTTCCCAACACCACCTGCTCCAACCACCACCAGTTTGTACTCAGTCATTTCACACCAGCAAGAACCTGCGGGAAAGCAGCAATGAGGGTTAACCGGGGAGCCGCCTCTCCAGCACTTCAGAGCTTTCTACAATCGATAGTGGCTAAAACCGGCGTTTGAAATGTATCGGTCCCATGCACGTGACCCTCCACTCGGTTCCCAGTGGTTCAGGAATGCAAAACCACGAGTGACCGTGGGTCTCGGGATGCTGAATCCGTCTTCGAGCTACCCCCACCTCATCTATTTTTCAACAGCCCGTGGGCCCCGCCCTCGGCCTAAGGTACAGGAACCCCCTTCCTGCTCCTCCCGCAGGGCTTCTCGGCGGCGGCAGGCTGCCGTCAGGCCGCCCTGCCCTTCCAGTCCCCCACCTGTCTCCCAGGATCTCCCCATGGGGCTCAAAACCAAGGACCCCCGCCCCAGGCCTTTGTCTCTGCTCGCGGATTCCGCCACTAACCAGACGCCTGCAAGCTCCACGCCCAACGCTACACGCGCCGGAGCCTCACCTCAAGCTCCGGTGCCTCCGCTGCGGACGGGTTTAGAACCACCACCAGGAAAAATGTTGGAGACCCCGGAACCGCCATGAACAGCCCCCACCAGGGAGCGGCACTTCCGGCCCCGCCCGCTACGTAATCAGTCGGCGCCCCGGGCGCCCGAGTCCCCGCCCCGGCCACGTGGGCCTCCGACCCGAGAGTCAAGCTGCTGGCCGCACCCAAACCCGCCCCTCCCACTCAGGACATTTCAATAATGAAAGCGCTAGGTGCTGGTGTCTCAAAAATCAGTAAAACTTTATTCGCTTCCATTCTTTCGCCATTAACAGAAAACTGGAGAAAGCAAAAATGTTGTGTTTACAAAGATAAATGGCCTCTTTACCCAGAGAAGATCAAAACCTCAAATGACAACGGGGAAGATAAAAGCGCCCTCCCCCACATCCCCTGAGCTGACCCTTGTCATCTTAGACAAAGCTTCCAGTCCACTGGCCAGGGATCCTGCGTGTGGCCAATTCAAGATGAGGGCCAAGAAATCAGACCAATCCGTTCCCGTGATATAAAGTTGAACAGAAGCTACACCAAGGGTCAAGTGCCTGCATGTTACAGGACACAGGAACCAGGCGGCTACTTATAAAAAAAACAAGATTCATTTCAGGCACAATTTTTTTATTTTTTTGTTTGTTTTGTTTTAAATCATTAAAAGAAACTGGGTCCTAGAAGCTGCAGTGATCTAAGCAGCAGCAAGTTTGTGCATTCGTCGTTTAAATACGTTTAAATTATCACACTGCTGGCACACCTCATTTGCATGAAATTCTGCACCACACATACTAATTGTGGAAAATTTACCCCCCACCCCATCCCAGGGGAAAAAAAAACTACTTTGGAAGATAATTCTCATTGAAATCTACCCAAAATTCGTTTAAGTGGACTGTGACAAGATTATAAATGATATGAAAAATAACATTTTAACATTTGGCCATCAACTTAAGAAAATGGTTTGCCTATACAAATTTTTAAATTTTTTAATATAGTCTACCCTCATATGGTCCTCAGAATTAAAGCATAATGAACAGGAAAGAAAAGGAAAAGAATGCAACTGAGTGCTAAGGCAGGACATCTTGCCAGAAGTAATGAAGGTAGAATATATGCTAAATATCAAGTGCAGAATTTCATACAGCCAACAAGGTAACAGTCTATATTTTTCACTTACACGGGCGAAGTGGATTTTGCAATTACCAGTTGCGTTAAATGCACCAAATAAAGCTCCTAAAATTGATACTACAAGGCGCCACCTTAAGTTTTCCAGGCTGCAACTGTGCATAATTTTAAAATGGTTTTCTTAAATTTATTTATTTTTTTAAACATAACATGAGGAAGGTGTTAAAACTGGTGTAATAGCTCAATAGAATAAGTATTCCAGATTTTGGGGAGGGATGAAGAGGGAGATATTCAGAACCCTTCACCAGAATCCCCCCAACTTGATCATCGTGGATTAATGATGTGCTTTGTGGATGTGGTTAGTCAATGACACCAGCCTGACGGATCTTTCTTTCTACACCAAATCCCTGTGAAAAAATAAAAGTGCAGTTAATGACCTCAGGGTATGACAATCACAGCACATTCACAATTCCAAAGTGAACTTCAAAAGCATTACTTTAATCATCTTGACCACTACCAGTTTTTCTCAGAGGAAATCTTACATAGTAAGCCCTCCTGATCTATTATCTACAACTAAGTTCAAATTATCAGGAAAACAAAGAAATGTGCTTCTTACTGGTAAGCAACCATTATGTTGGGGACTGAACCAATATGTAGGGAAGGAGTCCTAACTAGTTATAAGCAATACTAATGCTCCATAAGCACTCTGAGATATGCTAAAATAGGATCTCAAGTATCATGCTGGTCTGTCACATCACAACCTTCCCTCCCCCAAAACCTAGTATACCCTCATACCATTGAGTTATCTGGTCCCCTTGGCTGACGAAGAACCATTAGGCGAGGAGCACTGGCATCATCCAGAGTGATGTTCTTCAAGCGATTGACCAACCTATCAGGTCGTGGAGCTGCAACAGCCTTGGGGCCCTCGCTGTAACCAAGTCAAGAAGTGAGAAGCAGCAACACGTGGTGGGAAGAAGCAAGTACTTACAGAGGAGTGTATTTTCCACCTAACTACCCAAGTGACTCAGTTTTAATGAGGGGGACTCTTGCCTCATTTAGCTAGCTAGCTAGCAGGACAGGACAGACAAGTTTGTTTATGTTTTTATTCCCAACTCAAGGTTTATTCCTGCATAGGAGCTGGAAGAATCATTTGGGTGACGGTCATCCCCAGACTGGTCTGCATCCAGAAAGACCAGTTTCACAGACACATAAAACAAGGTAGTGGATGTGAAAAACCTTAGAAGAGTTATAAATAAAGAAATATTTCCAGAGACTCCCAGCTTCTAGCATGGTAACAATGTTATTTAAAAAAACTCATACACAAAAACAAAAAAACACAGTCAGAACTACTAATCTATAAAATTAGACTTTTAAGCACCATATAACTCAGAAATGGCTTAATGGAAAAACAAACAAACAAAAAAAACCCACACAAAAAAAGCTAAGCAGAATCCTTTAAGAACAAGGACTACATCATCATTTTATATTTAAGATCTATTATATAGCAAGTGCCTAATTAATATTCCACTGGGTCAGATTTATGAAACTAAAAGTTTACACAATGAAGAATAGAGGTAAAAGATACGAAGTACCAAGAAATAACCAAGTGGCAGTAGAAAATTAAGAAAAGCAGAGATGGAAAAGTGAAGAAATGTGATAATGAAGAGATTGCAAGTTGTCCAGGGAGATTGTTTTAATCCAACAACAAAAACTCACCAGACTCGCCAAACGTTACAAGCGCTGCACTTGCCAGTGCGCTGATTAAGAATCACTGAGAATTCCACCTCATCTCCAGCCTGTAGCTCAATGCCATCCTGAACTTCTTTCACATGGAAAAAGAGCTTCTTGCTATCTCCTACTTCATAGTTAATGAAGCCAAACTGAAATTTAAAAACAAAAATACGTATCACAGTGGTAGAGCGCCTCACTTTGAATGAAGCACAATGTGTGACCCTAAAAGAAGGGGTTTACAAAACATGGTATTAATACTGATGCTCCAGTTCAGCTGCCTGTGCCAGAACGTAACAGCATTGTAAGTCAGCATAACTTGCCAGGGCAGAAATATAAATGTGAAATCACTGCCTTGACTATTATAGCCTGGCTGAAACAAGTAGAAAGGCTGCCCTGTGCCTCATATATTATATGAGCTAAATTTTTGAAAAATGTAAAATCTTTAGTGAGCTGTTACATAAACATATGCATTGTTTTCATCTATTCCAGAATTATTAAGCTAGGTTATAGTATTATAAAAAACAGCCATACAAAATATTTTATTTACAATACTGATATTTAAAAATGTCCTGCACTCAGAGGGATTTTCTTGAGATCTCAGTATCAGGAATAGATTTGTTTGCCCGAAAGCTTATTTTATGAACACTTCTACACATGGTTTCTTTCTTTGTGTGGCTTACAAAAGAATCTCTGATCTTTAAATCTTTCTATTCTGAAAATCTCACTCTAAGTTTATTTTCCCCATCATGTAATGTTAGTTATCAATACTTTTTTTTCTAATATCACCATCTCCCTGCCCCTTAATGTAGTTTTCTTCATGTTTATATAAGCTAGCTCAAATTATTAAAAAAAGGGTACAGTAGAATTAAAAACCAGATGAATGTTGATGAATCTCCCTTGGCTGAAAAAATTTCAAGGTTTGGTTACTATTTGGTTACCAATTCATAAAAGGATCAATTTCAGATCCAGAAATACTGCCACTTACCTGATCTTTCACACATTCCACAGTGGCCCTACGCAGAGGTGTGATGTTGTAAGCCATAGTCTGTGCATTTTGGCCCAGGACACACAATTGGAATTTGACACTCTCCCCTTTCTGCAGGCAATCCCCTTTGTTGGCCATTCCAACTATGCCAAATGGATAGACCTCACCTTTCATATCCCCTGTAGGGAGAAAAAGGTACAAAGACTAAAGGTAATATTTCACAACAGCCCTCTGCTGATGATCCTAATAAATTTATAAAAGGTTCTAAAAAGTATTTTTTTTTTTTGCCCCTGAGATATTCTACTTTGAAAGCTTCAATGAAATCTTAAATACAATGAAAGCAAACAAGAACCTGTAGCTCATTACCTTGCTAGTGAACAGTTTTAAATGACATTTATGAAATTAAAAATAATACTATCACTTACAATATCATCACCTAAATATTTGAGCTTTTTAAGCACTAAGGGTTGCTAATATGATCCCCTGGATTATCTTCTTCTCAATGTCACCTATGAGCCAACCAAAGTATTCCTGACCCATACTCAACTAGGTATTAAACAGTAAGCCAGGTATATGCAAAGACAATGTAAATAAATTTCTTTGCCATTCTACTTCCTTTCTTTGTTCTGATTTTGACACCCTCAAATCAACAGGCACCTTTTTCTTAAATCAGGGCTCAGCACACTCTCTCTAGAGCACCGTTCTGTACACCAAGAGGTTGCGGGCTCAATTCCGGTCAGGGCAGCACATACATAGGTTGCAGGTTCAACCCCAGTTTGGACACAATAGATGTTTCTCTCTGACATTGATGTTTCTCTCTCTCTCTCACTCCTCTCTGCCTTCCTCTCTCTAAAATCAATAAAGAGTATTCCTCGGGTAACGATTAAAGGATAAAAGAGCTAGATGGTAAATATTTTAGGCTTATTGGTCATTCTATAAGTCACAACTACTCAACTTTGCTGTTGTAGTCAGAAAGCTACCAAAAACAATACAGGGATGGGCAGAGGTAGTTTTACAGTTGTTTGAAAATACAATAAACTGTTTCACATATTCATGACTACAAACCCACTTTTGCTCACCTTGTATGTAAACGAGGGGTCAGTTGTGTTTCAAAAAAAACAAAAAACCACAGCCCAAGATGGTTTGGCTCAATGGATAGAGCTTCGGCCTGCAGACTAAAAGGTCCCGGGTCCGATTCCAGTCAAGGGCAAACGCCTGGGTTGTGGGCTCGATCCCCAGTAGGGGGTGTGCAGGAGGCAGCTGAACAATAATTCTCTCTCATTGATGTTTCTATCTCTCTCTCACTCTCCCTTCCTCTCTGAAATCAGTAAAAATATATTTAAACAAAAAAACAAACCACTATATTTGCTGAGGTCTGCCCTAGAGTAAAATGTTGGCTGAAGGTCATGGATAAAAACCGGGCCAAAGAGTTCAGCTGCTTATCAATTCACCTGAATGGTGAATCTACTGAACCAAGAAAGGTGGAGAAAAGGAGAAAAAAAATGCAGGTGGAAGTAGAAGCTTCAGAACTGCAATTTCATTTAACCATTCTCTTGATTTTAGAGTCGAAAACCTTGAGGAGATACTTCTAATGTCAAGTCATGCAAAGGTTTAGAGGCAGTTGGTCGGATATAGTGATATTAACAGTAACTACCAAATATTAAAAACTTATATGGATTGATATTTAATTTTATTCTGAGGTTGAAGATATTATCCTCATCTAAAGATGAAGAAACTGAGCTAGGGAAGATTTAAGTAATTTGTCCGAAGTTATACAGCTAGAAGTGGAAGAGATGGTGTGCAGATCTAGGTCTCTATGGTCTTATCTTACACCAAGTTACAGATGTATTCCTAAATAAGAAAAGAACTATTCTCACCATCAAGTGGGAAAATGTGACCTGTCTAGTTCCAGAAATCTCTAGGCTTAGAGATTCAGAAAAGTTTTATATATCCTATAGCCAGTGTTGAAAAATAAGTAGATCGAGGGGTTGGGAATGCAAAAGGAAGTAAAAGGGGCACTTAGAGAGGAAGAAGGGTGATTTGATATTATCTCACGAGTTAGCTGCCCATGTCCCTAAGGCCCTTTTCGGGGTATGGTATCATCATGGCATTAGTTTAAAAGACTGGTTTGCTATAAAATGAACTCATATTTGGAGGTGTGTGCAGTGCGGCACTGGTTCTATGTAAAACACAAATTCCTAAGAACCTCATGAGGTAAAGGAACATGTTATGAAGGTTCACTTCTTTCTATGACCTACTCTTCCCCAGTCTATGTTCTCTCTGACTCAGACAACACAAGATTTCCTGTTTGTAAGCCAGGTTATCATCTTTGGTTGGAATTTCAAACCCTCTCATCAACCCAATTATTTTGGTAATTTTGCTACACTAATTATTCACTGTTCCCTACTATCATTTCTATTGCAAACTTATTTTACACACAAAGTGGACCTTCTTGGGTGGTAACTGTGGTGAGGTGTGGCATCAGAATCCAGGGAGTTACTAAAGATGGGGAGAAAAAAGCAGAAAGTGGAAAATATAGGGAGTCTTGGCTTAGAGACAAGCAGTTCGTAAAATTCCCATGGAACACTAAGTATTAAGGAATAGATATAGTGAACTTTTACAGGAAGCAAAAATGTTTATATAATTGAACGGTTAATTAGAGGAATGTGTTAATACTGATGTAAATAACCAGTGAATAATAGAGAAAAACTATAAAGTTGTACTAAATCAATTCTATTGCGAATATTTGGTTATCACAGACAATAAATGCATTTTTTTAAGTGTGAGATTCTGTTCTCAGTCTATTTCAATATAACTCAGTTAGTTGCACATGAATCAGTGATATGTTCGCACAGTAGTCATTTGTTTACTACATAAACCCAGGCTGATCTCATTTCCAGAGATATGAAAACAAAAGCCAGGCATGGGGAGGAAAGTCACTTTCCTTAGTTCAGTTTTTAAGGAATTGGAAACAACTGTAACCTAAACCATCATGTTTTTAAATCTTCAAAGTGCTCATCCAAAGTAAGGGAAACTGCAATCTGACAGAGATGCTCTTACCTTCCTCCATGATCTCAATCATTCCTTGGTACTCAGTCTGTGTTGGATCAACACTTCTCAAGGGACGAATGACTTTACCGGAATAGATGGTAGGATCTGCTTCTTCAGTAATGCCATTCACTACAAAACAGAAGTGTGTATTTCTCACCCTACAATTTTATTTATACTCTAGCTCACAGGAAAGAGAGAGAAATCATCAGAACAAATGTTAACAGATGACTGGTTGCCCTAGCCAGGTGGCTCAGTTGGTTGGAGCATCTCACCGAAAGGTGACGAGCTTGATCCCAGTCAGGGCACATAACCAGGTTTCTCGTTTGATCCCTGTTTGGGGTGCGGGCGGGAGGCAACCAATTGATTTTTCTTTTTTACACTGATTTTTTTTCTCTCTCCCCCTCCCCTTTTTCTAAGATTAAAAAAAAAAAAAAAAAAAGACTGGTTGGTTGCCAGCTATTTCTAAACTACTATTAAAATAAAGTTAATATGCTTAAGGAACTAACAAATATACATATTTAAAACATGTCTTGTTCTCTCACCTTTTCCAGGTGACCAAACGTCACTTTTTTTGTGAGGCCGTCCCTGGTCTTTAAAATGGCAACCCCAATACTCACATACAGTCCTGATTTATTTCATATTAACAATATATATTACTATCTTTCTAAACATACTACATACAATATTTTACTCATCTCCATTTGCTTGTAATAGGGGTTATAAGTATAAATCCCAAAGACCAGGAGTTGCTGATTTATTCACTGCACGCCCCCCCTCCCCATTCCCAAAACATAGCATGCACTTAATATTTATTGAACAGAAATGAACATCCTTGGCTGTCATTTCTCTAGGTCTAAACAAGAGAAAGTATTATTTGGGGAGTTTAGATAAAAGTCAAAAGTGCAGGCCTTTAAAAAATTGGAGATGCTAAAATAGCAAGGATTTTCTTAGGTTTCCATTATTTTTCACATAGACTCATCCTTTTCCAAAATGGTCTTCTAGAGGAATGCCCCTCTCCTCAACTCTGGGAAGATTTATATCTTGGAGTTATTTTTAAAAGAGATATTGATGCCCTGATCGGTTTGGCTCAGTGGATAAAGCATCGGCCTGTGGACTGAAAGGTCCCAGGTTCGATTCCGGCCAAGGGCATGTACCTTGCTTGTGGGCACATCCCCAGTAGGAGGTGTGCAAGAGGCAGCTGATCGATGTTTCTCTCTCATCCATGTTTCTAACTCTCTATCCCTCTCTCTTCCTTTCTGTAAAAAATCAATAAAATATATTTTTAAAAAAAGATATTGAATTGAAAATAAAGCAAATCATCTAAAATATCTAAAACGGTGGTTCTCAAACTTCAGTGTACGTCAGAATCACCCTGAAGGGTTTATTAAAACAGACTGCCCATCTCCAGGGTTTCAGAAGGTTGGGTGGGGTCAGAGAGCCTGTATTTCTAAAAGTGGCCGGGGGATACTGCTGGATCGGGGGATCACAGCTGGAAAACCACTGATCCAGAACAACTGGATTTTTTTGCTCCCTCTCCCAGCCTATTATCCCTCATTTCTCACCCAAAACATAGACTGAATAAATTACCTGAGTGTGTTTTGTTGACTTTTTCTGCACTGACTTTGTTGCCTTTGCCTTTGGACAAGCTGTACTCGACCATGTCCCCCAGTTCCAGGCTATCGACATCACCAGAGAACTCACTAGGGGGGAAAGGAAATGACATTTGAATAAGCAATAATCACAAGCAACAGTAACAAGCAGCCTTTCTTTCTTGTGTAACAACATTCACAGTGTGCCTAGCTATACTGCTTTAAGCATATTCTATGAACTGGCTCATTTAATCCTCATAAACAACCTGTGAGGAGGTACCATTACCCTCAGCTTCAAGATAATGAAACTAAGATACCAGGAGGTCAATTTCATTTGATAAGTTACACAGATAATAATCGGCAGAGCCTGGATTCAAACTTAACACTGCCTGGTGCCGAAACCGGTTTGGCTCAGTGGATAGAGCGTCGACCTGCGGACTAAAAGGTCCCAGGTTCGATTCCGGTCAAGGGCATGTGCCTGGGTTGTGGGCACATCCCCAGTGGGAGATGTGCAGGAGGCAGCTGATCGATGTTTCTCTCTCATCGATGTTTCTAACTCTCTCTCTCTCCCCCTTCCTCTCTGTAAAAAATCAATAAAATATATTTAAAAAAAAAAAAAAAAAAAAAAAAAAAAAAAACACTGCCTGGTTCCAAGAGCCCATGCTCTTTACCACTATTCAATCTTATAACATCAAACGCATACGTAGCAACATATAAAAGAGTAGTCTTTCACTGAACCAGAAAGGCTCCTATCTAATGTTCAAAACATATACAGGCCTTTCTACATCTTTCTACAAAAGGAGATGATTAACGTTTCACTAATATAAAATTTGGGATTAAAAAATATGTAACTGCCCAATACTAAATGTTTTTGACTCTAAAATCAAAGGATGAATAGTAAGCTGTAAATTCCTAAAAAGGCATTTCTTACCTGTAATGGAAAAAGATTTCCTTATCATGATTGGCTGTTTCAATAAATCCAAAATTATCCTTCAGAGTTGCCACATAACCCAAGAGCCTCTTGGAGTTAGAATTTCGACCTAAAAGTCGCACACAGGTTGCAATCTGCTGTCCAGGCCTCTGTTTGTCACTAATACTAAATTCAACCTGTGGAAAAATAAGGATGCTCATTAATACCATGTCATTTCCACACCAAGCTCTTAACTTAGACTATGCTTTCCACTCCAAATATCCTTTGTAAATAAATTCTTAATTTCTCTGAAAGAGGGCTATCAGAAAACCAGACATACTAAGTAAGAGAAAAATGAACAGCAATATAAAATCATTGGTGTGAATTCACTTTGATAATGTTTCAGTGGCTGTTTTAACTTTCTTACTAATATTAATTTTATCTAAGCTAACTGATTTAGGCATATCTTATCTAAAATGTTTAAGTATTGGCTCCGTAAAGAGCTTAAGAGCTTGCTAGACCCTGTTCTAACTGAGTAAACTGCTCTTAAATAGGAGGAGGTTCATATAAACTTGTAAGCACATAAAATTTTATTAACAGCACCATCTACTTGTGAAATTCCTACAATACTGGTAATAACTATTTTGCAGAATTAATAATTAAGATGACAGCCCTCAATGGTCCCTCTCTAAAATAAGGAGGATTATCTTACCTTATCCCCTATTTGAGGAGAAGTAGATCCGTCCACATCCTTAGCTTGAAAAGCAATAGTCAATTTCACCCCACAATCATCATAAGCAATAATACCATCCTCAGCCTCCTAAAGAAAAAGAATATAATGAAAAGAAGAACAAAAAAGCAATATAAAAAGTTATAGTTCTTATAGACCCTTGAGCCAACGAATTGGCACAGTTGTAAAAATTTCCCAATCCAGGATTCTAACAATAGATTTTTCAGATGAATGAAAGGCAGTCTTGCCTTAAGCCACAACTGATTCAATTTGCTGTAATTGGTTTCTTTAGTCTTAAGAAGCTAATTTTTGCTGTTGAGGGAAACCTAATTGAAAATTTGTTACATGCCCATTCCATACTATTCATAGCTAATGAGAAATCAAACTGGGCATGTATTTTCAACCAGGTGGAAATTCTGTAGGACAGGAAGACTTTGTGTCACCTATTTTGAATATCCCAAAGTACTCACAGTGTTTTGTATATAATGTTAATCAATATATTTGCCAATGCATGAGAATTTGCAGTTCAGAGTATTTGATATTCAAACAGGTGACTAAGCTATGACATGCCAACGTTTTCAAAGTAACACTTAAATCACTGTCAATTACCAGAAGTGATGCTAAGGATCTGACTCCGGTTAAGTGAAGAGTGATATTGTTCAGGAAATTCATGTCTGACTCCAATGGCATTGACTCTTTTGCCAGTTATCCAATGCCACAATCTCAGCATTCATTTTTGCTCTCTCTCTACCCATTAATCTCAATATCCAGTAAACATCTGACAAGACAGTATATACCAAATCTATTAAATAGAGATAAGATGATCCCTCTCTAATGTACCTTCTTTTGTCTATAACCATGCTCTTTGTGTCTAGTTCAAGAACTACTTAAACTATTAAATACCAGTAATTTCCTATCTAGCCTCTTCCATCTTTTGTCTTTCTCCACCCCCATCTAGGGTTCAGACTAATGCCAGTATCTTCCTGAACTGCACACCCGATGTCACTTTCCAACAGAAAACTTTTTCTGAGTATAGAACAAGGTCTGGATTGTTTAGAGTAGCCATCACCACCTTCTTAATCTATCTGTATCCTGATCTTTTCATCCTTATTTCTCCCACTCACCCAACCAAAGAAAAAGTACCTATGTTCCTGTCAAACTACTTGGTGCTTTCTAAAGAAACCCTGAATTTTCCTCCTCTGTACTTCTATTGTAATGCATGTCCTTTCCTCATTATTTCCACCTATTAAATGTCAATGCTATAGTGAAAACATCCCAGATTCTACTAGTTTAGAACTTCCCCAAAGTGAAATTGACCTTTTACATAAACATTTTATATTCTGTATGAATTACTTGTTTCTATAAAAGCCTCAATTTTATTTACTTGACAGCAGATTCAGTGGACTTTTCAATAAATGAAGCTCAAATGTGTGGCGTGCATTTACCGAAATTTGAAAGTTCTAAACTGCTTGGAAGAATGTACTGTCATTCTAGCGGGGGTCATTTTAGGACATTTGGCAGTACCTAGAGCCACTTTTGACTGTCACACAGGGGGAGAAGAGAGATACTGGCCTCTAGTGGGTAGAGGTTAGGGATGCTACTAAACATCCCACAATGCACAGAACAGCCCCACATCCACAAAGTATTATCCAGCCCCAAATGTCCATAATGCTGACATTAAAAAACCTTGCTCTAGTTTAGTTTAGTTAATATAACAGGGAATTCTGAAAGATAATATTCCATTAGTGTGTGGATAGTGTTTGCCTTTAAGCAGAAAAGGAATAAAGAGCTACAGAAATTATTGATGATGTAAGACTTACCTTTTCCTTGCCTTTATTTGGGCTAGTGGTTTTAGGATTGGAAAAAGTGGCTTCTTTTTCTACAGTGCCCAGAAAACGATGATCTGAATGGGAATGGAATGAAACCGTGCCCTTGGGAAGTTTTTTAATCCTAATAGCATGATTTCTTTGGGCAGAGAGCATATCCTACAAGTAATAAACAAAAATAACTTAAACTGGAAAAGAAAGCATAAAAAAAAACCCCACTATTACTTTTCTCAAAAACTACTCACAGGAACCACAGTAAACTCTACTTCATCTGCAATATGGAGCTGGTTCCCATCCAGAATTTCACTATAGTGGAAGAACATACGAGCATCGCGATCCACACACTTGATGAAACCAAAACCATCTCTCATCGCAGCAATTACACCCTGAAACACAAATAATAGTTTCACTGGCTGTGAAGCTTTTCAAAACAACATTCAAGCATGCAAATATAATCAAGTTAAATTAGGAATTCTTTGACCCAAATTCTGTAACCACAATGTAATTTTTCCTTCTATCTTTTTTCATTTTGAGAGTATGTTTATTAAAGCTGGGGACAGTGAAATAAGGAAGGGCTTAGGCTAGAAGGAGCAACAGGAGAGAGTCTAGACTGGGCTGTTTTGGCTGAGAAGTCAGAGAAAAGGGGGCCTTGGAGACAGCTTCAGCGGGTGAGTTTGGGACCAGCTGCCGCTGTCCATTGTTCCCCTGACTGCAAGTCTCGTGGGGTCCTTAGAGTTTAGAAACATACACCTGTGAGGAAAGATGAGGGGAAAGAAAAAGGTGTGGGTGTCCTCCTGGGAAGAAGAGTGTGCAGTAATTTTTTCATTTAATACAAACTCACTGCTTTAGTGAAGTAAACCAATTTCTAAGCAATTGAGACCCACCAGATGCTACACTCTTTGGCCAACATGCACTAGAAAAAGCTATATTTAAATGTAAATATATGCACACAATGTACTCCATTTAATTCTCAATTCTGTGAACTTAGTAGTATTATGTTTTTGCAAGATAAGATAGTCAAGGCTGACAGAGGTTAAACGATTTGTCCAAAGCACACAGCTAATAAGTGGCAGACAAGATTACACACAAGGTCCAAACTTAATGACAATATGACTTCCAGAAATGTAAAAAAATCTATAGGCCGATACTTCAAATACTTCAACAGTCAACTAAAGGTAACTCTCTGATCTATACCTCAAAAATTTATGTGAGTTTAGACACAGGAAGGACTTAAGGTTTAGGTCTGAAGACTAAAATAAAGAAACTCCTTTCCTCACTAAATTATCAGCTCTATGAGGGCATTACATCCAGAGTAGACGGCACATGGCAGGTCCTCAAATGTTCACTGAAGCACAATTATTGACATTTAATCCTTGCTAAATCCTGATGGTAGCCAAGCTACTCAACAATGAATCTCATGCCATAAAGCAAAAACAGATCCTGCCTAGAAATGGTTTTTTAAAATCATGCATTTAGATCTCCAGATTTTTAGATAGAGATATACTGTAGATGTTATGACCCAAAGCAGAACTAAATGTAAATTGCATTAGGGAAAGTTAATTCATGAAAATTGAGCTTGTAAAAAATAATTCTGGTATATGTCACTCCTGAACATATACCCACTAAAAGAATTCACAAAGTCCTGATGTAAAAACAAAAGAAACAAACTTCTCTAACTATTTTTAATCTAATGTTTACTAAACATCTTACAAAAACAGTTTGGAAAAATCTGCTTTCTAACTGATGGACTCAAATCTTCTCAGTCTTCATATTTAAGGGCCAGATAATCACTGACTCTCAAAAGACCCTGAAAATCATCCTGCCCAAATTTCCATTCTAAAACTTTCCCACATCTCTACAAGGTAAGTAGCAGAGCTAGATGTCAAACCTAGACGGACTAGCACTGTTATTAATTACCTTAACAAGGTAACAGCCCAATATCATCATTAACTTAAATAATTTTTAATATAGTATTATAAACTTGAATACTCCATCACTCCACCTTCATACTGGATACTTATAACAGTCAACACTTACCATTTCTCTGGCTTCATTAGTGAACTGAAATGTATTTGATAGAACTTCTATGTTGGTTGCTCGTTCTAATTTGTCACGTCGATCTGTTGAAATATTAAACCTAACATGGTCGCCTTCCAACAGGGTCACCTTGGATTTTGTATCTTTGTCTCCAAAGGGAAGTTCTTTAGGAATCACAAAGTTAACTTTAATGCGTCCTGGCAATGGGTCATTCTGATGAGAAGGAAAAACTATTTTTAGCTGGAGATTTCCCATCCTTCCTAGTTCTAAGTCAAACAAGAACACAGCAAACCCATGTTATTTATAATAGTTCCCTAAAGGGAAAAAAGGGGTCGACAACTTGGGTCCACTTTGAAAGCTTTGTGTTCTATGGTAACATAATAAAACCATGAAATCACAACACTACAATAAAGGTCCTGCACACTGACACAGAAGTTTTAAGGAAAACTGTTTTAGTTTTTTATGTTATACATTTCCTTAGCACTATCGCCGACCCCCTGTCCACTCTCAGGTCTCATCTCCTTTCCCCCACGAAAGAAACAAACAAACTGGCAGTGGGTGGCATAGTGGTGGGAACAAATGTGCACCAAAATTGTTGTTTTCCATTTTAACAAGCATTTATTTTGTTCCCTTTTCCTTATGGCTCAGTATAACAACAAAACAAAATTAAAAAACTACACTCATGGATAAATCAATCAATGGCTTCTCATTTCGTTTAATTATACATATCAAGAAATATTTCATTGCTCAACCACCACATAATTACATTAATCAAATGTGATAAAAATTCTGTTACTGATGAGGCAAAGAAGACTCTCCAGAAAAAAAGACCATTTACCTGGTTTTTACTGGTAACTTTTGGGATAACTTTGGTTACAGTTCCTTCAAAATGTTCAAAGCTGATATCTTCAAAAATGACTGTTCCTTGAGGCAATAGTCTGACATCTGTTGCAACTTCTTTACCCTAAATCAAAAGGGGGTGGGAGGGAAATGTCATTTTAAATGTTTCCTAAAAATGTAATTCTTTACTGATCTTACAAAGCCAAATAAAGTTAGTTAACTATCTTACATTTCTGTCCTTGATTGTGAATTCCACGTCATCTCCAGGCTGTAAGGCTTCTAAGTCACCCTTAAATTCACTATAGTGAAAGAATATCTCTTTTACAACATCACCTCTTTCAATAAAGCCAAACGCCTCCTGAAGCCAAACAAAAAATAACATTATATACTGTTAAGCGTGTGTATTTATGATTACAATTTACAATCAATAAGCTTTTTCATAAAATTATACTGCCATGAAACAATATATTTGGTCAAGCCCAATACTATCAATTAAATGGCCCATTTTAAAGAACATAATGAATTAGTAACCAAAGAATTTTAAGAAATTATTAAGGTTAACAGTAAAATATTTTCCAAGAGGAAAAACAAAAGCCTTATTAAGTTTGAAGTATAAGACTTAACATAGTCAAAGAAAAAACTCAAGTTTCTCAAATTGATGATATTTACCTTCATGGCACAAACTACTCCCTGACAGCGGGCTTGTTTCTTTTTCAACAGCATAATGTTTCGAGCACTTACAGCACCAGTACTGGAAGGGAATAATTGGGTGGGGAGGGGGGTATCAAAGAGGGGTGAAAAAATGCATTGGCTTGGTTAGATCTGATGAGTCTAGAGGAACAAACAATAAACTAGTTTTCTGAGGCCTCAAGAATTCTATCACTAAGAGCAAATGTAAGGCTGATGACACCCGATTCTTTTCACATGGCTTCATATGCAAAAAACTTTTGCTCAAAATCCCTAGCCTTCTAAATGAGGAACATATATGTAAGCATTTTTCTCTTGGACTGTTAAAACAACACCATGGGTACATGATGTTCTGCTTTTCCAGTCAAACAAAAGAAATAAAGCCACAAACTACAGGCAACCAAAGATGGGGAATGCTCATTTTAGGAAAGTCATTCATTAAATGCACATTTGAATAGGCATTGTGTGCTGCAAGCAAAGGTATTGGAGATAGAGATGAATACGAGATGGCCCGTTTGCAATGACTGAATTTAGTAACTATTTCATCAATTTTTTTTCCTGATTAAACAGCCTTAGAAAGATGAGTAAATGCAGTTATTATAGGAGAAATTTGCTATGCTTTAAAAAGTGATTCACTTTCACTGAAACCAGTTAGAAACATCACTTGCTGCTACATTGTCCCCATCTTTGAGCAGTAGCAATGTACATTTGATTTCGTTTTAAAGAAGGCACAGACTATAAGATGCAATAGTATTTGTTGATGTACTTGCTTTTTAAGAGCTGTAGACCACGCAATTACTTCTTTTAATTCTTCATGAAGAAATTGTAACTCAATTGTGCCTTTTACTTCAAAAATCAAACAGACTAACAAAGATACAGAAAAAAATTCCTACTTGCCTTTGCAACTTATTGAAGTGAAAAGATTTTAGACTCAGATTGGGATTTAAATATCTGCTATTGAAAACTTTAGGAAAGTTACTTTATGAGAACAAACCTCAGTTTACAGGTGAATAAACTTATCAGGTGAAGCTATCCTGAGGATTAGCAGCTATTTCATACAATGCTTGGCACATGTAAGAACTTGATAAAGGTTAAGTAAAGCCTTCACTGGCTCCCCCCTCAAACTCAAGCTCTATTCTCTGGTTTTCTTCTTGAGATTAAATTGAGGTATTCAGACTAAACTTTGTAATATCCAAACCTACAAACTCAATCTAATTCCTTCTAGTCTTACAAAAGATAAGGCTCCAGGCTAATGATTCTGCACAGGCTCTTGGGACTTTTGCTGTTGGAAAGTGCATTCCTAGCATTTTTCCAACTTCCTCACTTTTAACTTCCTTCTGTACTTGTACTTCCCATCTCCCCCACCCCCAAATAAAAATAATCATCCCTGGGCATTCCTAACTACACGTTCCTTAACTGCTTATGCCTTGGAAATCAACAGCTCTATTTCCTGCCCGTTACTAGCTCCTCTCACTTATAGGTGTAACTGCATATTCAATCTTCACCCAGAAATACAACAGATACCTCAAATTCCAAATGCCAAACCAAGTATAATTCCTTTCCCACCCTTATTTCACCACTTGACCACCCCTGGCCTTTTGTATTGGGCCCTCATCTTTCCTATTAACTCTTGTATTACTGCCTCTAGTTTAGAGCATCCCCACTCTCCAAAAGTCTACCTTCTCCACCACTTCCAATAATCTAATGCTATCATACTTAAACTCCTTCAAAGATTCCTATGCTTATGGGAGAGAGCTCAAGCTTCATCTTCCTATGATCCAGTCAATTCAATCAACTCAAAGTATCCCCAAAATACTTCCTCTACCCAGGACACTCTTTCTTCCCTCATCTCCCTAGTGACTCTACAACCTTCCCTCAAAACTTACAACACTGATGCTTTTGCAAAATCTTCACCAACCTCTGGAACAGCTAGCTCCTTGAAAACTGTTTTCTAATTATCTTCCTATTTCTGACACTCTGTACAATGCCCATCATAGAATGCACCTCCTCAAATACTTAGTGATTAATGAAAAATTCACAAGATCATAAAAATTATCTAGAGTTACAAGCTAGATTTATAACTCCCTTCAAATTTCTTATTTCGAAAAAAAAAATCATCTAGGTAGGGGGGGGAAAAAAGAACTTACTGTTTATTGTTATCAATTACAAAATTTATTTTATCTCCGGTTTCCAGCTGAACGTTCCCTTCCACGTCTTCAGGGGTGTAAGTCAGATAAAACACTTCCTGTGAATTAATAAGTTATTATTACTATATTGGCAGGATGCATGATTACGGTATACTGTGACTTACTTTGTTAAATACCTCTTAAACTGGCATTTTAAGCCAAATTCCTTAAAGTTAAATGCTTTATGACAAGCACATTGTTGTAATCATATAAACACACACTTCCCCTCCATGATGCTGATGACTTCTGCGAGTCCACAGCTGAGCAGCAATCCAACTTCAAAAAGCTTACACACGGGAAGCGTTTGCCCAGAGACTGTAGTTACATTTCAAAAGACCAATTTTTATATAAGGCATTCCAAACAAAAAAGCTGGAGTTAGTGCTTAAAAGGAACCAGAAAAAAGATCCCCTCCCTCAACCCCCCAAAAAGTGAGTAAAAGGAGCATTTTACCTTAATGTTCTAACTAAGGTCACACGTGGGCAAGCTAAAACACTTGGAAGTCCTATAGATTTTTTTTTGTTTTCAATTTTTTTATTATGCTGCACTCAAAGCCTTAGAAACCAAATTTAAAATTGATTTTATCTACTGCAGCTTACGTTTTCTATTTTGAATTAAAGGACGCTTATAGATCACATGGTGGATCAGGCAAAGGTTTAAGAAAAATACACAAGTTTACCCCATTACGTTCGTAGCATACACTCCCTGTTGGACTCTGACCCGGGGCAGCTGGAGATTTACTCTCTAAGTTGTGAGGAACAGCGCACACAACCTACCAGTCAAAAAAAAAAAAATTTCCATTGCTAATCATTTCAGGAGCAGCACTGAGCAATATAAACTGAATTTTAATATCCTCTATACTATACATAGGGATGCATTTTAATATGATCCACAAGAGGATGCCATGCTGCCAAGTTTCGAACTTACAGACATAAATTGACTGTAAGTATAAACTCTGGGTTATTTGTAAAAACCCAAATTGAGTCTTGACCATTTTTAAATTTCAGGTCAAGAAATGCCAGTGCTTCTGATATAATTTTAAAATAATCATCTTTATATACTACTATAGCTCTCTTGCGTGCAAACTGAGGAGACGGGGAATCTTCCTTTTCTAATGGGAAAGATATGCAAATGCAGGGCCCGAAGAAAACACAAAGCATCAAAGTCACTAACTTGTCCATTCATTCGGTCTTCAGGGAGGATTTCTTGTTTTATCTTCACCAGTTTAACAGCAATGGGTTTCCCAGTCCGCCGGTCAGATGATACTTCGAATTCAACATCATCTAAAATAAAGAAAGTGCTGTGTTTGTTGTACTAATTTTGGTAAAATGGTATCTCACGTTCAAGCTAAACTTAACGTAGCATTTGAGCTGCCTCATACTAGTGATTCCCCAAGCGCGGTCCCTGCACCAACAGCAGCCATTACCTGGAAGCTTGGCAGAAACACAAATTCCCGGGTCCCACTCCAGTCCTATTAAAAAGTAATCTTTGGGCAAGCAGTACAGCAATCTACGTTTTTAACAAGCCTTCCAGGTAATTCTAATAAAGATTGTTTCAAAACCATTGCTTTAGACTAAGCCATATCTTAGTTTTCATGCCATGTACACATGCTGCAAATAAGGCAATATAACAATCATGACCTTTGGCAAGTTTTTTTAACCTCTGTACCTCATTCGTATAACGAGAATTAACCGAAATAATACTCTCATAGGGCTTAGAGTACTTGGCACACAAAATATTCATGTTAACTATTCATACTTTTTTTTCTCAAAGATATTTTTAAAAACACACACTGAGACCTGGTAACTTCAGTCCTTATAGGAGTTATTTTTTCAGGTACTACCAAACTAGTACCTGGTAAAATAATCAAAACTAACATTAGAAAAGTTGAATCTTTCTATGGGCCTAAAATCAAATATAGTATAGAGAAAGAGTCATTATTAGGGGAGTAACTTAAATCTTCTAAGTATCTATTTAAAAAATATTCAAAGATATCCTTTAATCAGTCAAAAAGACAACACTACAATAGAAATCATAATTCTGCTAGTTTATATGGACATACTTCAGTAATTGGTAGAATTAAAAGACCCAAACTAACACTCTCATGAGCAAGTTGATATGGAAAAGAAATCTGTGATTGGCTTTTTAAAAAAGGAGAATCAACAGATTACCTCCTACTTTTAAGTCCTGCAGGTTGCCATTATACTGTGAACAGTGGAAGAAAAGTCTAGCTTGACGTTCTGAACACTGAATAAATCCGTAAGAGGTTAGCAGTTTTTCAATAACCCCAGTTTCACGCAGTGCTGCTGAAGTACCATTGGGGTACCCATTGTGTCCATTGTTGTGGAGAAGGTTTGGATCAAAGCTCATCTGTTTTGAAAAGAAAAAGAACTCAATATATACAGATCTGTACATTATCTCTACAGCACAGGTCTAATTAACAAATCACTATATTTTTAATATAAAAAGGCAAAAAAAATGAAGATAAAATAGATAAAAAAGGAAGAGTATGGGCTTTAATTGTTAAAATGCAAATTTAGCTATTAAAACATTTCAGAGTAAATATTTGAATTATTTGGGAAATTGCCCCAATTTATGGCCGAATTCTTGCTTACTAGAAAAACAGAATTTCCAGAGGCTAGTATTAAGGTAAATCAATGACATAAGTAAAAGCTGCCTTTATGTTAACTTTAGCAACAATCGTAAAACAATTTGGTAATTAATATTTGAGATGGCAACCTAAACTATGAGCACACTTCCTTAAGAAATTTATTAACACTTACTTTGAAACTTAAATAGAAACCTTAATACTATTTCGTAAGCCATGCACCTTGAAGACAATGACTAAGTTAGTAGAGATTAAAACAATATACTTTATATGCAATACTTATTTCAAACCAGAAAATATCAGAATGCATGCATGCTTAGGTCCTTTAATGGAAAACAACCCAAAATAGTGAGTTAGAAAGCAAGTGTTTTCTAACATAAAACTCCAAGAAAAAATAACACCTGAAAATGTTCAATCATTTCACAGGTGCTTTTAAGAAGTCTTCTCCAGTTTTAGACACTGATAAAATCTCTAAATGCTATTGTTTTTATGATCAGATAAAGCAAAGGAAAATGTTCCTTAGAGAAAAAGGGAGCTATTTAGATGTAATGCAATGCAACCTGTTTAGATCATCAAATAATGTCCTCACATTGGATATTTCATTTAACCATAAAAACAAATTATTTTTGGTTTATAAGCATTTCATTTAAGTGCAAAGTTGAACATTAATAAAAATGTTTTTCATTAGAAAAAAGTACTAAAGTTCTAGAAAGATAAAGCCAGGTACAAATACTTAATGTGTGGGATGGCCAAATCATGCAAACCAAAGCTATCACATCTGTAGGTGGTTAAGTTCTAGTTCTTTCATGCTTAATATTATTCTGTATCTGACATGTATTAACTCATTTAATTTTTACAAAAACCCATGAGAAATATTATCCCCATTTTAACAATGAGGAAACAGAGAGAGGCTAAAGACTTGCCAAAGTCAAATGGTAGTGATGTCAAACCAAGAAGTCCTACTGTCTACAATCAGGGCTCTAAACTAGGGCTTCTCAAGCTTGTTACCTGGCAATCTAGTGATCTGGTTAAAAATACAAAATCTGATTTCAGCGAGACAGGGGTTTGAGATTCTCCACTTCTAACAAGCTCCCAAAGTGATACTTCTGATTCTTGGACACACTTTGAGCAGCAAAGCCCCACACTACTAAACTTATCTTTCAAGATTCAAGGTGAAGGAAATGCTTAGGGAAGTTAGAAAGTGAGTTTGCAAGGTATTTTAACCAAACTGAGTAGCCCTCCAAAGTCATGCTCTAAACACAAAGCAAACAAGCTGGGGTGACTGCTTCCCTGACTTACAGATCTCTGATACATGGGGGTCCTCTTTTGTTTTTTTGTCCCAGATGAGGTAGAAGATGAAGATAAAGGTAAAGAAAGTGAAGGAGGGGATGCAGGAGGGGGATGAGAATCTGATGACACAGTAAAAACGTTCTCCATCTTAAACAGCTGTGATAACATAGCACAATGTTTATAACTGACTTACATAGCAAAGTAATATTCAGAATACAAAGATTAGGTTAAAGAAAAAGCACTTCTATTTGAAATCATTTCAATAGAATGAAATGGAAACCTTGATATTTAGTCTTTTACCCTTTTGAATAAAGACAAAGCAGTATTCAATTTTTACTATCTTACCTAACCCAGCACAATCAATCAATAACCATCTAAAATTATTTATTTTTAAAAACCAGATGAAGAGGTATGAAGAAACAAATAGGAAAAGCAAAAGATACAAATAGGCATTCTCTTCTTTGGCACACTATCCTTTATCACTATAAAGTGAGGAATCCTTTCTGAATTTCAAGCCTTTACAGTAGGTCCTCAGGTTACGTCGGATACGTTCCTACAGCCCAACATAACGCGATTTTTGCTCTAAGTCGGACCCACCTACATAAGCACCTACGTCACTCACATGGAGCACATACACAGCAGTAATGAAGTGAAATAGTAAAGAAAATTTAAAGATAACAATTCCTGACCTTTATTTGTGGTAAATAATAAAAACCACAAAGCACATATGTACATATGTTGAAATGATGAAACTTTTTTTAAATAAATAAATAAATGGGAAATGGCGACAAACATGGAGTCCAATGTAACCCAAGGACTGTATTTCTATACACTTTAGAAAATTTAGGAAGATTAAAAAGGAAAATTGACCTTCATAAACCTAACTTCCCCAAATTACCATTGTTTAACATTCCCTATTTGCATACTTCAACTCTGGATTACAGCAGATAATACAGTAAATTTCCACAATTTATGTTGTAATTCCAGCAAGTCCCCACTTAAACTGATGGGGACCTAATGCCATTCCTGAAGTCACTGCCCCTTCCTTAATTTTCTGGTCCTGCAAGAGCTATTTACCTCAGTACTCCCAGTTTACAAGGGCCATAGACCAAAGAACAGCTTAACTAGAGGGAGGTCACTGGCGCCATCCAGGATGGACATTAAATACAATCAAAGTTAACCATCTAACCAATTCTTGAGGGGGAGAGGGTGGTGAGAGTCCATTACAGAAGCTTGGTAGTTAGGAAACAAAGAAACTCAGAAATATATAAAGAGAAAATCACACTGTCTGAGTTCTTAGTTCAGGATCTGGATCTTAGAGTCCCCTGAACCAGCAGCACTGCTTTGAATTAAAGACTTTTCCTGAAACCTCTGAGTGTCCAGCTGTCTTCTTCCACGCCAATTCTGTAACAAAATGTCCCCATTTTTACAAACAGTTTCTAGCTTGGACAACTGGATAGATTATAAGTTATTTCCCTCCAAGCTCATCTTCACATTCAATTGGTCACCAAGTCCTATCACTTCTCCAGTAAAACACCTAGCTAGCATCTACCTTTCTTTGACTATACCTTAGTGCAGTGATGGCGAACCTATGACATGCGTGTCAGAGGTGACACACAAACTCATTTTTTTGGTTGATTTTTCTTTGTTAAATGGCATTTAAATATATAAAATAAATATCAAAAATATAAATCTTTGTTTTACTATGGTTGCAAATATCAACAAATTTCTATATGTGACACGGCACCTGAGTTAAGTTCGGGTTTTTCAAAATGCTGACACGCCGAGCTCAAAAGGTTCGCCATCACTGCTAGTGTTTACCTTCCTTATGCTCTAGCCACTGCTCTTAACAGGTCTTTCCATCCTCATGTATCTCTTAAAAGTGGACCTTTTTATCTTTAAAGATATACTTCTAAATATATAACTTTAAAATCTGAAGCTATCTCAGTTTTGAAATACAAAATCCACTAAACTCTTGCTTACAAACATCTGGCAACTTTCCTACAGAATAAAGTCAAATATAGTGGGCCCTTCAGAACCTGCCTCTAGCAAGCCTCCCTTTCCACTTACTCTCTCCAACCCCACAAAACTGTACTCTCTCCACTCTGTTCATGATGGACTACTCAGTATATACCATGTGTTTTCACTTCTGCCAGAAGACTCTTCTCTCTTAACAAAGTACTACTCGCCTTCAAATGTCCTTTCTCTGTAGGCTTTCCCCCTAGGTTACAAAGACCTCCACACAAATACCATTGTAATACAACGGGCATTCCTACCTGAAACCCTAGCTCCTAATTAGTACAGATGGAGTTTTTCTAAGAGACCAATAAACCAAGAGATCTGCATATAGATGAATAAATATAATCTTACCGGGGAAAAAAATCTCAATTTTGGCCATAAAAGTGGCCCCATCTAACAAGACAATAATTTAGTCTAGTGATATTTCAACTCAATAGTTGAAAATATGGTTTTCAGAATACTTTTAGAAGAGAACCGACTAAAAAGATTTTATATGTGATCAAATAATTAGGAAATCGGAATTATAAACTGATTACTGTCCATCAGGAAACTATAAACCTACCTCGCAGTGATAATCAAATATTGCACTTTCAGTAGTATTTGCTGATTCTTCTTTTTCAGCACACGTTTCAAAGGATGAAAGTTGCTAGTATTTAAAAAAAAAAAAAAAAAAAAAAAAGGAGAGCGAGAGAAAATGATCTAGCAAGCTAATAAAGAATACAACTGCTGCTGCACCGGGCAATCTCACAGTACAGCACTGAAGAAAACAAAGACTACTAGCAGCGTTGGGAAGTGCTCTTTCAAAGCTGTTGAGTAGGCACAAACTTCTTGTTTCAGATCAAGTGTTGTGTCTTCAACTTAAGTGTACTCTTCTTTGGTCTTGTTGGTTGTTTCAAGTTTGTTCTTTGCCTGATCTGAACTTGAAGCAGCAGTTTCAGGTGGTAAAGTCTGTTCTGTTACACTTCATACTAAGAGATAAAAAAAATAAAGACATTAAATATACCATAACTTCCTTAAAAGAACCCAGGACAGAGGATAGGTACAGGTACAAGCTCATTTCATTAACTTAGAATCAGTGGTCAAGCAAATAATACAGGCAACTTAGAAGCACATTCATTTGATGCTATTTGAGCAATCTCTCATGTGCTAATGGCTATACCTCCTTTAGCATCATATACTCAAAACCAGAAATTATTTCGGTCATTGTTGACACCCCCTCAAGCTCTAAGTTACATAACATTTAGTACAAGTGTTTTATAAACATTTAGCACTATATTAGGTACTGTAGAAAACATAAAAGAAGTTCCTGCCATTAGAGGGGGTTTACACTCTGCTGAGAAGAGTTATACATGGAGAAAAAGCAGACTCTAGGACAAAAATATCAAAAATTAATTTGCTAAACTAATATTTGGGTGCCCACTATGTCACATACCAGAAATACTAGGTATATAAACAATACTAGGTATTGTTTAATCACACATGTGTATCAAAGCAACATGGTGAGCAAAGTTAAAGAGGGCTTTTAATAAAAGGTGGAATTTGAGTTTAATTTGGAGAAATGGGCAGATTTTAAAGAGAAAGAATACAGCTCAGGCATGAAATATCACATAAGCCAAGTCAGAGTATGCCACTAAATTCTAAATCCCCTGAGAGCAGGGACCATGTATATGTTCTACACCCAGCATCAAGGGAGGCTTACTGCATGAATGACTGTGGTAACAAGTGTGGCTTGTTGTTTTCAGAGGAATCAATGGGCTAGTCTGGCTAGGACAAAGGTCTGGATTAAAGTGAAATGGGATATGTGGTGTGACAGGTGTAGTAGAGCCAGGCTATGAAGCATTTCAACTTGAGATAACAGGAAACAGTCTTAGTTCTTTTTAAAAAAAATTGATTTCAGAGAGGAAGGGAGGAGAGAAACATCAATGATGAGAAAGAATCATTGATTGGCCGCTTCCTGCAGGCGATCTTGATCCACTGAGCCAAACCTGCTAGGGCAGTCTCAGTTCTTGATAAGAGAGTATTAAGTCTTGAAATGCTTTGGGAGATGACTTAGTGAAGGAAAAAGAGAAACATTAATGAGCTGTTGCCAAAAATAGATGAGAAATGTCTACAGAAGAGAAACAATTAAGATGAGATGAAATGGAAAGAGAAATGAAATATACGTATAAATAAAAAAATTTGTGCTTTATATTAGCTATAAAAATTATTTTGCACTGATTCAGATGTTAACTAAAATGATTTATCTGGGAAGAAAAGGATAGATTTGGTCTTAGATAAGCTGAAAAATGAATATATATTTGAAAAATATCACAAATAAGAACCATAAGGAAAAAAAACCCAACATAATTCGGCCAAAGGCCAGAGTTGGTGAAATAGCTTAGACTAGCAGAGCTCAATTCTAATAACTGATCCTAGTAAAATACCAGTATCAAGTTATTTAATCTCACTAAATTTCAGTTTCTCATATGCAAAATGTAAATTTAGTAATAACTGATTTGTGGCCATTTCTTTTGTGGTTATATCTAACATCCCATGACATTACATTACTACTTCGAATATCAACTGTTACATTTGTCCAAACAATTTTATTTGGATCATTCTCCTATTACCCAGACTAGATACTTATTCTTAGAGCTATGGCTCTCAAATCACTTGGGAAGACTTAAAATATACCCATGCACAGTACCCATTCAAACAGTAATTTAAATGGCCTAAAGTAGGGTCACTTCTGTAATGACTGATTCCTACCTCTCCACCTCCACACCCAACGTTGCAAGTCTTAACAATATTTCCTTAAAGGTATCTTTTGTATTCATCTTATTTACTAAATGACATCATGTTAATCCAGGTGTCTAACACATCTGCCAGCTTCAGTGTCAATCCTCTCCATTTTCTGTCAAATAATACTGCCCAGACTGATCTAAAACTCCAATTTTATCCCATCTCCTTGTCCAAAATCCTCTGATTTTTCCAGCACTTTTTATGGGAAGGTCTCAATCCTGGCTGCATATCCAACCAAACCACCACCTGGGCAACTCTGAAAAAAAAAAAAATATCAAAGCCTGAACCCCACCATGACATTCTAATTTTTCACTAGCTTTAGCTCCCAGAAGTTTGTATATTTTGTTTATTCCCTTTCCCCAAGATGTTTCTGACTTGTAACCAGGGTTTAAGAACCACCACTCAAGATACCTCTGTTCTACCTTGCCATCTTCACCTTCTATTGCTCTCCAGTTCTTCTCCTAGACAAGTGCACCCGCTCTTCCCTAATCTCTAAACACCACTCTTGGGAGATTCTAGAATCCTCCACTTCTTTGTGCATATGGCTCTTTCCACATAGAATATAACTTCGCCATCTTCAAGGTGACAAAAAAAGCCACACCCACAAACAAAACAAACACCCTTTCTTGACCCTTTCATACAGGCATGGACTTATTACCTTAATTCCCACTATGTAACTCCTACTGCCGGTATCATTCTTTGGTATCAAATCAATTCTGTACTTTGCTTACTTCA
This sequence comes from Myotis yumanensis, assembly GCF_028538775.1. Taxonomy (NCBI): domain Eukaryota; kingdom Metazoa; phylum Chordata; class Mammalia; order Chiroptera; family Vespertilionidae; genus Myotis; species Myotis yumanensis. The sequence continues at coordinate 8,438,383 of NW_027223768.1, forward strand.
CGTTTACACATCTTGTTCCTCCAATTTAGTTCAAAATTCCGAGGCAAAAATCAAGTTTATTCATTTCTCTATTACAGCCACCTTTAGTGCCTAACCCAGTACTTCTAAACTTAACCATGGCAGAAAATAATATAGCAAAAAAGTAGTTGATTCATAAATTTTTGTTTTGGCTAACTATATAGTCTTAATTATCCAATCAAGAAATAATCTTTTGCCAGGCCGGTGTGGCTCAATGGTTGAGTGCTCACTACCTCAGGCACAAGCCTGGGTTGCAGGCTTGGTCCCCCGTGGGGGTTGTGGGGGGGGGGGGGGCCTGCAGGAGGCAGCCAATGGATATTTCTTTCTCACTGATGTTTCTTACTCTCTATCCCTCTCCCTTCCTCTCTAAAAATCAAAAACATTTTTAAAAATAAAGAATTAATCTCTTAAAAATAGACTTGGTACAATGGTTTAACCTTAATAACTTGGGTCTATTTATGAACCCAAAGACCTCAGAACTGCTATCTGATGATATCGATGAGAATTTCATCAAACTACTAACAAGGTTGTGCGTATTATGGGACGAAGTATCAAAAAAATGTATCTTAAAAAATTTGAACTGATTTAACCTAGTCTAGGGTGTTGTATTATGTTAAGAACTGCCAGTTTTGCCATTTAGTAACACAGAAATAAGACACTTCCAGAATCTAAAATCTGAAGCATTACAGGGCCAGTCTTAGGCATTAATAAAGTAAAGCTCAAGCAAACCCACCCAAAATCATGAATAATTCAGAGTGGCTAAGTTTCATTTCATTAGTTACCTTCACAGTTATGACATTTCCATGGTTAACTAAATACTTTTAAACCAAATTAACATTTAATAAAAAACAAGATATCCATTAGGTATTTTAATAAACTTGGCTATCCACTCATCATTAACATTATTAAACCAAACATTTAAGTCACATGAATTACAGAACACCAATCAAAAAATTAAGGACCAATTTAAATGTGGATTCCAGTCTCCCTGATCGCTAAGTAATCAACTCCTTTTTCCTTAGCTCTGTATGGAAACATCGCCAACTACTATGTCACATTGTTTTGGGAGTTAAAGCCAATTCCTTTACTTGAATTGATAAATCAAATAGTTAATCCCTATTTCACCTGTCTTAAATTTATCAACACCTATTTTGTTATTTACTAGCTCCCCCAGTTCCCTGCTCAAAAGCCTAGCAGAAGCCAAGCACATAGTAGGAACCAAGTTAATAAATTGTTTTGATATCGGTAATCCATCTAAAATATGTCACATAACCCAGTTTACCATTTGACAAATTCTTCTCAAAGTCTGTACAGCACTCACTTGGGGAAAATGTTAATGAAAGGCTACACCATTTTACAAAAGTCTCCCCACTGTGCTGGCCAGTGTGGCTCAGTTGATTGGAGGATCATCCTGTATACCGAAGGGTTGCAGGTTCAATTCCCAGTCAGGGCATATACCCAGGTTATGGGGTTTGAACCATGGAAGGGTGCTTACACGAGGCAACTGTTTGATGTTTCTTCCTCTCTAAAATCAATTAAAAAGTAAAACCATATCCTCGGATGAAGATTAAGGAGAGAGAGAAAAACAAAAGCCTCCCCACCATCTAACCTACTTTTTTTCGGAGTACCTTCTTCCTTTGAGAAGAGGGAAGACCCACAGAGGCAGCATGGGAATGAAAAGACTATTGTTGATTTACATGAATAATATTCTTGCCTTTAACTTTCCAGTTCATATTTCTTGGTGCATTAACCCAAGTTAAAATATAACGCATAAAATATAAATAAATAAATAAATAAATATATAACGCATTTTGCTATAATCTGTACAAACTGAAGTGCTTAACAGGTTTTAATTCACTTTTACTTTAGTATCTACGGAAAGTAATTAACCAAGCTCAAACAATTTATGTCATCAACGTATTGAATGGATATGAAATAAAAGTCAAATTGTTCCAACTATCTTTCTGTGCATGCTTAGTAATAATTATGCTGGGTTGTTAGTTACCTTATCAGCTACTAAGTTTTTTGAAATAAAATATACATCTATCACTTAACTGCTTCTACATACGCTAATACTTGAAATGGGACAAATGCCAGTGTGGGAAGAAGCTGAAGAAATGCTTCAGACACACAATCAGGTAACAGTGTAGACCAGCACTGTCAAACAGAAATATAGTGCAAGCCATATATGTAATTTAAAATTTTCTAGCAATCATATCAAAGTTGAAATAGGCAAACAGTATTCAGGTGAAATTACGTCTTAAGCAAATATATCCAAAACGTTATTTTCCACTTGTAATCAAACTATATGAGTTTTACATTCCTTGAAATCTAATGTTTTGCTTTGTTTTTTACAATTACAGCACATTTCAATTCAGAACTGTGCACAGTTCAAGGCACAATAGCTAGACATGGCAAGTGGCCACCACATTGGTCAGAGCAGGTGTAGACTGACGAGGGGAAAAGGCGTTAGCATGCCCAATAAAGCAACAGTAAAAAGTAAGGCCCTTGGGCAAAGACTGTCATTTTTTTAAAAATATGTTTTTATTGATTTTAGAGAGGGAAGGGAAAGGGAGACAGAAACATCAATGATGAGAATCATTGATGGGCTGCCTCGTGCACGCCCCCTACTGGGGATCGAGCCTGCAACCCAGGCATGTGCCCTGACCGGAATCGAAACCGGGACCCTACAGTCCGAAGGCCGACGCGAAGCCGGTTAGGGCTGGAAAACATTTTAAAATCAAGACAAAGGGATTATTTAAAATCCTGATTTGGCAAAAGGATTTAAAAACAAGAAATGATGGGATTAAAAAAAACCAAGTCATTCCTATCACAGCATCTTCACCATTTAAGACATTCTAGGGATTAAGTCTTTAAAAATAGTTATAGGCCTGGTGGGTGTTGTTCAGTGGTTGAGCGTTTACCCATAAACCAGCTGGTCGCAAGTTTGATTGGGTCAGGGCACACGCCCGAGTTGCAGGCTTGATCCCCAATAGGGCGTGCAGGAGGCAGGGGATCAATGATTCTCTCTCATCACTGATGTTTTTAATTCTCTCTCCCTCTCTGAAATCAATAAAAACATATTTTAAAAAACTTTGTTAAAAATAATTATAAATCTCCTAGCTGTAATCCTTCATTATGAAAGAAATCCTACAATTTTTACAGCACTGCATAAGACAATTTGGGTCCAAGGTCTCAAAGTAATTTCTCTGATCTTGAAAAGGCAAAGCTAAGAAGGCACATCAATTCTTCATGTTTCTTTAAGAAGAAGTCAAGATTTTAATTTTGGGGGGTAATACAGTTCTAAAATTCAACTCCTTAAAAATGGATACAAACAGCATTTCTATGTTTCAACTACCTGGTCAAAAGTATCTTTCTCACAATAAACTTAATGCCACTGAACTGTACACTTAAAAACAAAAAAGATTAAAATGGTTACTGTATGTACATTTTGTCATAATTTAAAAGAAACTGTTTTTTTTAAGGTTGCCCTGCAGAGTGTCTTTAGGTAGAGTGAGAAAAAAAACAGGAATAGGATAAGGCATGTCAGTTTTCATTCTCATTTTCTATTTGCTAGGAATTTATCAGAATTTTCAACTTCTCTAAAGGTCATAGTTAAGTCAGAACTTATTTACAAAAAAAGGAAACCTATCTTCTGTGCTTCAAATACTTTACTTTTCAACTCAGCTGCTATAAATACTCATCTCGATGGTAAACATCCAGAGCAGCTGCAAAATCATTCAAACCACTACCATCTTTTATTTCGGGCATAGGGCTAAAAGGAAACAAAAAGAAACAAGATCGAGTATTTATCTAGGTTTTATGACTGAGGCGTATGCCTTTTTGAGTATATAAATCCCCTCTTTACCTACACCAAGAATACCCATTACTGGTTAGTATCAAAAGGACACCAAGCTATACTGCCCCTCAATGTAGCATTGAGAATGCCTGCGTTCTAGAAACCCCCAATGAAAATTCCTCAGCCTGTGATCTAGAATAACTTCTATTAGGTGAACTATAATTTGGTACCCACATTTTATAGACCAGTAGCTCCGGAACAGTTGCCAGTTCACAGCGTCTTGATAAAAAGCTAAATCTCTCAAAGGAAATAGATTTAACTACCGGTGTCTTTGAGCGTCCTCCCTCCCTCTTCACCCTGTCCCCCAGCAGTCTAACGAGGACCACTCTTACCCGCATGTTAGGTGCAAAAAAGGAAACTGTCTAGCACACTTCAGATTTTTGTATTTGCAGATTGGGAGGCTGCTTTAGAGAGCGTTCCCTGCCTCACTTCCGAGCCAAACAAGAGAGGAACCATCTGGATGTTTGCAAAGGAAACCCTTAAAGCAAACGAACCGTGTCACTAAAAAATCGTACCGATAAAACATCGGAATGTGAAAACCGAGGAAGTCTCTCCAACCAGGGCTCTAAAAAACCAACTCTACATAGAATGACGAAGCCGAGCCGTCCATTGCACAATGTGGGGCTGGCTCTTGCACCGTAAGTATTAGAGAAGGTGGTTAAGGAGGATGGTTCCACGGAGCTCTCAGAGCACGCCCTAACTTCAGGGTATAGGGATGAGCCACATGCCTAAGATTAGGCTCTGCCTTTCTCCAACAGTGGAAGGGGAGGCGAAGAAAGGAAGGTTGGGTATAGAGACCGGAGAGGCAGATGGAGATGATCGGAGGCAAGGGTGATAATTAGGCCGTGCTACAATGCCAGATGTGGCCGGGGAAAGGTGTCTCTAGGCATTTCGATGCAGCAAGGCATCAGCCCGTACACAAAGGAGGCGCCAGTGCCGCACTGCGCTCTGGTACTCGTAGTCAGATCCCCAAGCCGATGACAGCCGGCGAAACTATCGGGTCGGGGGCCAAAGCAGGCCCTTCTCAGCCTCCGGCTCTTCCAGCCTCACACAAAGGACCGCGCCACCACCCCTCCGCCCCGCCCGCCGGGACTTGTAGTTCCCGTTCTCTCGCCAAGCCGCAGAGGAGAAAGCGGCCAGACTACAACTCCCAGCAGCCTCCGCGGCCGAGCCCCGCACCCCTGCCTCCATCTTGGCTGCGGTCGGAGCCTCCATTTTCGCTCCCTCCCCCCCTTAAGTCACCGCCACCGCCACACGCGCGGACGCCTGGTCTCGACTCTTCGTTTCGGCTCTGCGGCCTGACGTGAGGCCTCTACAGTCGAACAGGGGCCGGGTGGGAAAGCCCGAGGCGGAGACTCAGGGTGAGATTTTCCCTACCCGGAGCTCTAGGAGTGCCCACCTTGACTCAGAAGTCTCTCCCGTTAGTCTTGGTCTTTTCATCCGCCCTTAGTCTGGCTCCTTGCTACCCACAATTGGACCCTAGGGTCGTACTCACCCCAACAGCTCAGCGCCCCCTCTCCAGCGCCGCCATAAGCAGCACGGCCCGGTACGTAGGAATAAATCTCGCTTCTCTCGCGAGAGTTGCGGGCTTTCAGCGCGTGCACAGGAAGGGGAGGGAGCGCCTGCCTCATAGGCTTGCGCACGAGGGCCGAGTGACGCCCACGGGCGCGCTGCGCTTAACCACAACCAACATGGTGGTTACGTTCCACTACATTCCCTCCCCCACAGCCTGCGGGAAGCAATCTCTGCGTTTACTGACTCCGCGGGGACTCTGGGGGTGGGGGGGCGGGCGACTTGGGCGCTCTGATCTTTGCTGACCCGAATGTGCTTTCAGCAGCTAGACCTGCGTAAATGGCGAAGGCGAACAACTTGGAGGGCAGATCCGGGACTGTCATATGAAGGATTTCTCTTTTCCCAGCAATGATCCAAAAGCTCCCCAAGCCCCAGTTTCTTCTCGCAGTGTAAGCCTTCTCTCTCGTCTGTTACTTTAGACTGGAATTTTCATTAGTAGAGAGTCAGGTAATTTGGAAGTCTTAAGTGAGACCTTGGTCTCCCAGAAACTACCTTGCTAGCAACAGACGGACAAGAGTGGGCAAGGAAGCCTAATCATTAAAAGAAAAAAAGATCCTTTAGCTGACCTTTTTGTTACCAGGGGATATTGGTAGTGTATCAGGTAATCAGAGAGGCTGAATCAGTAACCAAAAGGTTGAAATCAGAGCAAACCATCTTGAGTTCTAAGAGGAGGCAGTACCCTACTTGTGATGTTCAAAGATTTCTCTCTCCAACTCGGTTGCTATTCCAATCCGATACCACCTCCAAGGTGCCTTTGTTCTCTTTTATGTCTTCCCACGCTTTCCTGGGCACAGATATTTGCCTCACTTTCAGTGCTTTCATAGCTCACTCTATTGTGATTATTAGTCTATTATAGCTAATGATACTTTAGGACAGGGCTTGTGACCTTCATCTTTGCAGTCCTGGTTCCTGACAGTGCCTGGCGTAGACAACTCTCAAAAGCTTGTTGAATGGATATCACTGAACAACAGTGTAAGGAGTTGTTAGAAATGGAAATGATTGTTGAATGAGTATCACTGAACAACAATGTCAGGAGTGGTTAGAAATGGAAATGTTCTGTTGGGGAAGTACAGAATGTAAACATGCCAAACCAGCTGTTTCAGTTTCCTTTGACCATTTCTTAAAATGACATCTCTCTCTCCCAGCAATAGATCTAGTCTGGATATTGTAATCTAATGTTACAGAGAAACTGCCCTGGGCTCTTGCTTTAGAAACAAGGTCATGTGGAGCTGGGCTAAAAGTAGAATTAGGTCTAAGAGCACACATTCTCAAATATCACAGCAATGGTAAATGTAAAAAGTAATAATCTTACTAAATTCTATAAATGCCATTCCTATTAATAAGAAAGAATAAAGTCTGGATTTCTACCATTACACAAGCTCCTAAAGACCTTCTTAAATCATATAACCATTACATCTCCTCATTTTGAATGTCTCAATTTCCTTTAAATTCCTCTTTGACCCATAATTTGTATCAATGTACATTTAACAAAATGCAAATATATATAAACCCAGAAGCATACATTTTAGCTTCCAGAGCATTAAAGAAAGTAAAATATGGAGTGATTTGACCTAAATCACTAGTTTAAATGATTTGTTCTTTCTACAGGTACTACACATAATTAGTGGTAGGTTTCATTTTTATTTTATTACATTATTTTTAGTAACTTGTGAAGTTTTTATTAAATCCACACAAGTGAAAACCATATTGTGAGGAGCTGGGGAATGGGGCTACCAAGGACTGGGAGCCAGGCCACCAGAGGGGAAGGGAGTGTGAGGGTGGAACAGGACAGACCCAGCTGAGCTTCAGGGTCCATCACCAGGGCCACTGCACAGCTCTTGGGCACTCAGGTCACCAGGCAAGTTTACTGGTGGGGGCTCACCAGCATAGCAGAGAACGTGGTGTCACCAAAAGCCCAAACTCTTTTGCCATGTCTTACAAGGCCCTAAATGACCTAGAACTCATTAAGTCTCTAACCCCTGCCTCACTGTGATTCAATTCCACTGCCATTTTGGTTCCTTGAACATTGCAAGTTTGTTCCTACTTCAGAAATCTTGCATTTACTGTTGCCTCTGCCTGGAATGCTCTTTCCCCAAATCATCACATATTTGGCCCTTTCTCAGAATTTGGGTTTCAGTTCACCTGTTAAGGCCTCACAAAGGTCTTTTCTAAAATAAAAGTACCTATTATTATTACCACCATTTCTTAAAAATACTAGTTTGTTTTATTGTCTTCATAACATATCACCATCCAAAATTATACATTTATGAGTTTAATTATTACCCTTCTGAACATTAGTATAAGCCTCAGTTATGTTTGGTTCATTATATCCCGTACACCTAGGTCAGTTCCTTACATAATAATAGTACTTAAATGAATGAATTGCATTTACTTAAAGCTAAGAAAGTATTGATTGTACAATATATTATTTATACATTATTTATGCACCGCAAGAATAAAATATGTTGCCATTTTACTGACATTTTTATTACTTAGAATTTTTATATTTATTAAGAACTCTTTTAAACTTATTTAGACCTAGATTTGTTTTTAAGTGTCACTCTCATGTGTATATAAAGAAAAAAATAAGTACTATTAATGATGTTTATTGTCGAAGTAAGTACATCCAAACCTGCGGAGAATTTTTAGAAAAATTCGAGTCAAACAGGATTCATTTGGAAGCAAGATCTCAACAGACTGAGAATAAGTGCAGTTTCTTTCATGTACTTGAAATGAGGGAGGGAAAAATTACCTGAAGGTGGAGAAAGAAAGGCGGAGATTGGATTACTAGATTGTTAAGATTATATACTCTCAGCCCTAGCCAGTGTGGCTTAGTTGGTTAAGCATTGCCCTGTGCCCTGAAAGGGCACAGGTTTGATTCCTGGCCAGGGCACATACTCAGGTTGTGGGGTTTTTTTTCCTCTCTCTCTCCATTCATGCCGGAAGCCGGTCCACCCATGCTGCTTGACATAGTCGCTGCAGGGAAGAAACATCTGCACAGCTTATGTTTCAAGGGACCTGGCGTATATGGCATATGTTGGCTCCCCCTTCTTAGCGCTATGTGTTTTAACCAAGGTCACCTCTCTGAGAAAGGTTGTTTAGGACTAAGGAAGGGAATCAGTAAAACCCCTTAACTAAGTGCCAGGCGGGTAGTTAATCACGCTTAAGCTACATAATCTTTACTTAGGATAATCTCCTTCAGTTACTTCCTTGTAGCTTGATAGAACAATAGAGTAACCTTGGAATGGAGATAAGAAACGCCCTAACCTTTGGAATAGAATGGATAGGATTAAAATCAACTGGTATAAATACAGATGTGACAGGACAATAAACACAGAACCTGGCTAGAGAACCTCCCTATGCTGATCAACTGAACGCTGCCTCCATGTCATTCCTTCTTCTCGGACTCCGTCCACACCTCTGGGAACCCCTGGACCTGCTGAGGATGGACCCCAACACAATCATCTAACATCAATAAAAATACTTTTTAAAAAAGATTACATGGCCCTAGCCGATCTTGCTCAGTAGATAGAGCATCAACCTGCCAACTGAAGGGTCCGGGTTCGATTCCGGTCAGGGGCACATGCCCAGGTTGCAGGCTCGATCCCCAGTAGGGGGCGTGAAGAGGCAGCCAATCAATGATTCTCATCATTGATGTTTTTTTTCCTCTCTCTCTCTCTGAAATCAATATATATATATAAAAGATTATGTGCTTTCTTGGGGATGGCTATGCTTTAGAAGAAGGAATCTGAAAGGGGGTATTCGAATAGTGTGTTAACCTAGATGCACAGAAATAATGGACAAGGCTTACTTACGGCAAAAATAAGCCTTTTACTAAAAGAAGTTCTGTGTCTAGGGCATGACTACCTACCATGAGTATGAAATTAGAAATTTATGATCAGATTACCCTGAGGTTACTTTCCATAGAAACCATTTTACCTTAATCATTTGGGTAGTGGTGTCTGCCAGGATTTCTCATAGTAAAGTTACTATTTTCTCCTTTATAATTACTAAGTTTTTGGGGGATGGATACGTTGGGACCATACTTGATTGAATAGTGTCTTCTCAAAATTTCCATCTACCCAGACCTTAGAATGTGACCTTATTAGGAAAAAGGGTCTTTTGCAGACATAATCAAGTTAAAATGAAGTCATGTTTGATTAAGGAAAACCCTAATCCAATGACTAGTGTCCTTAGAAAAGGGAGATTTAGACAGAGACCTACTGGGGGAACACCATGTGAAGACTGAGGCAGAGACTGTAGTGATGCATCTACAAGTCAAGGAACGCCAAGAATTGCCAGAAGCTAAGAGGGGCCTGGAATACATTCTCCCTTAAAGGAAGGAACCATCCTTGCCAACACACCTTGATTTCAGATTTCTAGCCTCCAGAACTGTGGAGAATACATTTCTGTTGTTTTAAGCCATCCAGTTTGTGGTAATTTTAAAAAATACATATTTTTTATTTCAGAGAGGAAGAGATAGAAACATCAATGAAAGAGAATCATTGATTAGCTGCCTCCTGCATGGGGTCTACTGGGGATTGAGCCCACAACCTTGGTATGTGACCTTGAGCGGAATCAAACCCAGGACCCTTCAGTCTGCAGGCTGAAGCTCTATCCACTGAGCCAAACTGGCTAGGGACAATTTGTGGTAATTTGTTATTGCAAATCTAGGAAACTAATACAGAGACTAAGCAAATATCCTTTTCTGCTTAAACTTTAGTCCACTAATTTTAGCATATATTGGTGGGCATCATTTGGCTCACAGATGGGCACATTATTTTCCACACAGAATTATTTTTGGCCCACAAATACTTGTAATGCAGCATTTCCTAAGAGTGCTTCATTGTTGTTTTTAGGATTTTATTCCAAACTGCTAAGAGCCACTGTGGTAGGTAGAATTCTAAGATGGCCACCAAGATTCCCACCACCTGGTGTACAGGCTTCTTTTAAGAAAATAGATATTTTTATTGGTTTCAGAGAGGGAATGATAGAAACATCAAAGATGACAGAGAATCATTGATTAGCTGCCTCCTGCACGCCCTCACAACCCGGGCCTGTGCCCTGACGGGGAATCAACCCTGACCTCCTGGTTCATAAATTCCTGTTCAACCCCTGAGTCACACCTGACTAATACATACTTCTTGAGCCTGGGCTGGACCTGTGGGTATTAGAGGATATCACTCCTTTATGGCAAAAGGAGTTACTGCAAATGTATTTAAGATCTATAATCTCAGGGAAGGTGGGTGGGAAGACATCAACCAAAGAACTTGTATGCAAATATGCATAACCCAAGGACACAGACAAAAGTATGGTGAAGGCCTGGGGGCAGGAGGCGGGGCCAGGCTAGAAGGGGCCAATGGGGAATGAAAGGGGACAAATGTAATACTTTCAACAGGAAGTATTTTTTTTAAAGATATCTAATCAGATTAATCAGAGGGAGATTATTGTGGTTGGGCCTCACCTAGTCTGGTGAACTCTTAAAGGGAATCTAGAAGTGGGAGATAAGGGAAGTCAGAGAGATGACCTCCTATTGGCCTTGAAGGCCTATATAAGTTCTATCCTATAAGGAAATGAATTTTGTCAACCACCTGAGATTCCAGAGGGTCCAGAGCCTTGTAGAGCCTTGTAGACTACATTGTGCTAATTACAAAATATTTATGAAAACCTTGTCTACTTAACAGGTTGAATGTGAAAAATAAACCTTTGCATTTCCTATTAGACACATTACTTAGTAAAATTAGCTGACGTTATCTAAATTAGTTTTTTGGTTTTCTTTAGAAAAGATAAGTTTGTACTTAGGCTTTGCAAACCAGTCAAATCCCTCCATCCACTGCAAAAGAAACATTAATAGTCACTCAAATCAAAGTGAAAAAACATTCTTTCACTTTGTTAAGTACAGATTATCTTCAAAGCATTAACACCAGCCAGAATTTTATCATGTGAAGTAATGAGAGCCCTTTAGACTCATACTTCAAGCTTTTGATTTGCTAGGGAGAAAGGTTAACATGTGGATGTATCCTGATATCTGAGATGTAAAGAACTGTAAAATAACTTAAAAGCACATAAGACAAATAAAGGGACACCATGTTATACCTTAATGGGCCATTTGATTACCGTGATCACTGAAAACTGACCATAGCAGCTGACAAACAGTATAGGGTACCTACCTCTTGAATTGGAATTGTAGGACATATGGTGGCACTTAGGGCATATACTTCAAGGCAAATGGCTGGGTTAAAAGATTACTTACTCTTGGGAAGTGGGATAAAAATGCCTACACTTGGGGCAGAGCACTTTTCAAATTCTATGCAGGACTTTGAATAGAAACTTGATGAATTCTAAAAGAATATATACCTATTCATCAAAGCCTACTGTTGCAGGCAAAGTCCATTAGCATTACTGGGATCAGATGCTTTTAGGATATCTTAGATTTTAACAGGATTTCATTTTTTATGGCAGTACAAAAGAAATTTTACATCACACAAAACATTAACATAAAACATTTTTTAATACTGTGCCTTTCCGATGCACTATGATGCTTAATGTTATTAGAAAATATTGACAGGTTTAGCATTTATTTCAGTTATTTGGGGATAAACCTAAATTGATAGTATAACATGAAGTAATGTGAGTAAACTGAGATGGGGGAATGAATTGATGAATGAGCCTAGTTGACTACTCAGCATTTGAATCTCAACATTGCTTGGTTGTCTAAAAGACATGTGAATGTAATAACTCTTGTTAGGTGATGAAACTGTTTCCTTGTGGAAATGGATCTAAAAAGAAGTCAACTATTGGTACTAATAATGAAAGATATCCAAGTAAGTGATAGTTCTTAAAAGATAAGTTATATATAAACAGTAGAATGTAGTACCTAAGAACTATGATGTGAATAAACCTATTATATGCTCTTCACACTAGGTCAGTGGTCGGCAAGCTGCGGCTCGGCAAACCGTGGCTCTCGAGCCACATGCGGCTCTTTGGCCCCTTGAGTGTGGCTCTGCCACAAAATACCACGTGTGGGCACGCACGTACAGTGCGATTGAAACTTCGTGGCCCATGTGCAGAAGTCGGTATTTTGTGGATGAGCCAGTATCTTGTGGAAGAGCCACACTCAAGGGGCCAAAGAGCCGCATGTGGCTCGCGAGCCGCGGTTTGCCGACCATGGCACTAGGTAAACTACCGTAGGAGGGAAAAAATGAAAAATTGATTACTAATATCTAATGGAATAACTGAAAGCAACTTTTAGCATTTGAGATAAGTGTGCATGTGTGTGTCCACATACACAGGACAAATTTCTCAGCATTCTTTGAACACACAATGACTATATTACTACTGGAAAAAAAGTTGACTTATTTTTAAGTATGTTTCCTGGAGACTAGCAGTAGGTTCTCTCAAATTAAGAGTGAAGACACAAGGCCATGAAGTGCCAACTCTTAGCACCAGAGAGACTTAAAACTTCATAGAATGTGAATGACATTACAAATCAGAGAATTTGCCAATCTAGTTCTGTGAAATTATTGTATTTTTCTCAAATGGGAAATAATCCAGATTTATACCAAACAGATTTAAAAAGCTCATCTCTTTTTAACTTTTTTCATAATTGCCATTTATAATCCTATATAAAATAAAATTGCTGCCTTTTGATACAATGCTCAAAGTTTCAGAGATGTGAAAAAAACAAAAATGAACCAAAAACATAGTTTATATAAATCAAGGTCCCAGATATGAAAATTAAAAGTAGTCTCTTAGAGAAAGGAATGGTGAAATTCAGTGTGTATTTTCACGAACACACCCCAAAACTGTTTTGTGGACAGCCAATTTTGACTGCCAATTCTAAACTGCCATCCGATTCCTTTAATCAACATTATTAAATCAAGTCCGAGGCAAGACACTGAAAGGACAATATTCAAATAGAAAGACAGTAACTTCCTTCCTTGATAAACCATCTCCAGCTGTCGTTCGGAGGCTGAAGTTATTTGATGGCTTCGGAAGTAGTGTCCATTGAGTTTTCCTTTCTGACCTGAAGCGACTCACTGCTGATGGACAATAATTCCCGAAGTTCCTTATTTTCAAGCTGAAAAAAAAAAGGTGTGTTTATTTCAGGTATTTTGACTGTTTAATTGCATCAGAACACATTGTTTCGGGTCAGGAACAGAAAGCATATTATTTTAATTTTTAAAGTTTTAAGGAAAGAACGGAGAGTTCCCTAAAATACTACTTATTTATTCACTGAACAAACATTTACTGAGCAATTTTTTTAAAAATATATTTTATTGATTTTTTACAGAGAGGAAGGGAGTGGGACAGAGAGCCAGAAACATCGATGAGAGAGAAACATCGATCAGCTACCTCCTGCACACTCCCCACCGGGGATGCGCCCGCAACCAAGGTACTTGCTCTTGACCGGAATCGAACCTAGGACCCTTGCGTCTGCAGGCCGACGCTCTATCCATTGAGCCAAACTGGCTAGGGCCTGAGCAATTTTTTAAAAAAATATATTTTTATTGATTTTTTACAGAGAAGAAGGGAGAGGGATAGAGAGTTAGAAACATCGATGAGAGAGATCGACCAGCTGCCTCCTGCACGCCCCCCAGAGGGGATGTGCCCGCAACCAAGGTACATGCCCTTGACCGGAATCGAACCTGGGACCCTTGAGTCCACAGGCCAATGCTCTATCTACTGAGCCAAACCGGTTCGGCTCTGAGCAATTTTTATATGCTTTGTTAGGACTACCAAAAAAAAAAAAAAAAACTCTCCACTAGAGGAATTGACTGCTTGTAATACTCTTTTTGGTTCCCCAAGTTTTGCTACTGTATTTTCTATCTTTCAAATTCCTAATAATACTTTCACTTCACTCAATCTTCTCTCCTGTATGTCCTAAAGGAAAGGAGAAGAAACTAATTAGCCACATAACCAGGTACCACGTGGGTGTCTTACATGTATTATCTCACAACCATCTGTAGGGTAGGTACCATTGCCTATACCCATACTCTCTTTAAAATGAGGACAATGTGGCTCACAAAAGTCCATAAACTTGTCCAAACTCAGATAACTTGGATGTGGTACTGCTGAGATCTCCATCTAATGCCCATGTTTTTTCCACTTAAAGTATTAAGTAAAATTTGTCTCATGTTTCCTGAGGGCTCTTTCCATAACTAAGGAGAATGCAGACAAGGCTGATTTTTCATTTGAACTAACTCCTAATTCCTCCTTGGAACCTTGTCACTCCCAGATAGGGCCGTTAGCACTCTTCATCCTTATTCTCTCTGCAGGAAATTCTGGTAAGCCATAGTGTTTTCAGGCAAGAATCAGAACCTATGGTCATTAAATCTTCTACCATATCAAATGCTTCCCCTTGTACTTTGTCTCTCTCTCCTGGCATTTATTTACCATGTCATATCTTACTAGAGGACAGGTGCACAGATTTGTGCACCGGTGGGGTCCCTCGGCCTGGCCTGTGCCCTCTCACAATCCAGCCCAGAAGGGACAGTAGGAGGTTGGCTGGCCAGGGAGGGACCGCAGGAGGGCTTCAGGGCATGTCCGGCCCATCTCACCCAATCCCGATAGGCTGGACCCCAGCAGCAAGCTAACCTACCAGTTGGAGCATCTGCCCCCTGATGGTCAGTGCACATCATAGCAACTGGTCGAGCAGTTGACCGAACATTCGACCCAATGGTCGGACACTCAGCATATTATATATGCCTAATTATAAGATATATATATATATATATATATATACACATACACACACATATATATACATACCTATATATATGTATATATAAGTATATATAATGAATTTACTGCTTGTAATACTCTTTTTAGTTCCCAAGTCTTGTTACTGTATCTTCTATCTTTCAAATTCCTAATAATACTTTCACATAAGTACAATAAGTCTTCATTTAAAGTTATCAATAGGTACTGCGACTTTAAGCAAAACAATGTATAAAGAAACCAATTTTACCGTAGGCTAAATGATATAAACAAGAGTTAAGTTCCTATAATATCTCATCAATGTTGTAATAAAATGACATTGAACAAAATGAAATTATTCAAGGACCTGCTGTACCAGTTTTGTTCCTTTTACTAGACTCTGAGTAGGGATCCTAGCTTTCTTTTTCTCTGTTATTTCTCAAAGGGCTCATGATAGCACCTAGTAATCAGCAGCATTCAAACAATCTATGTTTTTCCTTAACCATTTTTTTTTTTTTCCATGTGGGAGCCAATCTCTGATGTGGGAAAGGCTAGAGAGAGATCTCTCTGTCATCAAGCCTTTCCCAGCTCCTATACAATATATGTGGCAGAGTCAGGCCCATTTGAATTTCCTTAACCATTTTATGGGCATACTAACACCCCAGGCCTTTCTTTAATCAAAATATTTTATGAAAATAGCTTTAAAAAAAAAATCAAGATTACAAGGCTTATAAACAGTTATCCTTGGCTTTGTTCCCCAAAGGCAACCACTTTTAATACTTTTATCTGTTTCTTTAGTATTTACTTCTATAATCACCCTATATAATAAAAAGCTAATATGCAAATTGACCAAACAGCGGAATGACCAGTTGCCATGACACACACTGTCCACCAGGGGGCAGATGGTTAACACAGGAGCTGCCCCCTGATGATCAGTGCGGTCCCATAGGGGGAGCACCACTTGGCCAGAAGCCCTGAGCCAGGCTCACTGCTGGCAAGCACAGCGGCGGTGGTGAGAGCCTCTCCTGCCTCCATAGCAGTGCTAAGGATGTCCAAGCGGGCCTAAGCCATCAGTCAGACATGCCCCAAGGGCTCCCGGACTGTGAGAGGGGGCAGGCTGGGCTGAGGGACCCCACTCCCTTGGGTACACAAATTTTTGCACCGGACCTCTAGTTTTAAATAATATGCCTGTACTGCTATTTCCTTATCATCAACTTTAGACACTATTTGACTTCCTTTAATGGCAGATGAGGGATTTTAATTCACAGGTAATCTGTCCTGTCCACACTCTCTGCCCTCTGGATATGATAACATCTCAGTTTCTAGCCAGTACATAATTGGCATTTTCATTGCTTGCTGCTGACTACATTTCCTTTTATGAAAAGGGTATGGAGGAGTTTTAATTTTAAATCAGGAGAAGCACACAGAAAAC
The DNA here is from genome assembly GCF_028538775.1 of Myotis yumanensis. Classification (NCBI taxonomy): domain Eukaryota; kingdom Metazoa; phylum Chordata; class Mammalia; order Chiroptera; family Vespertilionidae; genus Myotis; species Myotis yumanensis. Next base: position 8,454,963 of record NW_027223768.1, read on the forward strand.
TTCAATACATTGCAGTGACAGGATGGCGATGGCATTCTTCCAGACTCTATGAAAACTTGCTGAAATACTGTGAACCTAAAATAGCAACAATCTTACCTCTAATTGGGCTAGTTTTTCCTGAATCTTACAAAATTGGTCATCATCCACCTGAACTGCTTTCCTCATCACTTCTCCCATTTCACAGATTCTATCAATCTGACTCTCAATTTCCTGTGAAGATAACATAAAAAAGGTGAAAAAGTCATCTTTTCTACAGATATGAAGTTCATGAGAATATGTCCATTATGATGTTAAAAATTTAATCTATGCTACAGAGATTACACAGCCAATTCACCATAATCTGAGTCCTCAGGGGTAAACCCATAATAAAGTTATCCTGTGGTAGTCACAAATAATTTGTTTTCAAAAGATTGATTCTAGGCTAACCACCCGCTGGATGTTGGACAGCATCTATAAGGGGCTTCTTAACTTAAACTTGAATACTTTTATTGGCAAGAAGGTCAACACATTCAAAGGTACCTTATTCCATCTTTGGACTTACCTTTTTTTATTTTTACTTATTTTTAGAAAGAGAGGAAGGGAGAGAGAGAAACATCAATGTAAGAGCAAAACATCGGTCGGCTGCCTCCTGCATACTCCCTCGCTGGGGATGGAGCCTGAAACCCTGGCACGTACTCTGACTGGGAATCAAACCAGCAACCTTTTGGTGCATGTGACCTCACCCAACCGTGCCACACCAGCCAGTGCTGTTCGTATCTTTTAACAAGTTTTTCATATGAACTAAAATCTGTTTCCTTCAAGGTTCAAATTTTCTCCTGTAGTCTAAAGAAAATAAAATTTATCTTTCTCTTCCATATGAAAGCCATTCATATATTTAAAGCATCGCTGTTCCCGAAGACTTTTAAGTCAGTAAAATGCTTTCAGTGGAATCTAGGATGAAACTTTTCCTAAATTTCACTGCAGCAAATAGTAAGGCACTAATCTATTAATCCATGATTAAATGATACAGTACATGTGAATGTACAAGGACAACCATAAAGCACTCTACAGACATAAGACCAATTACTGGGTCTCTCAAGTTCAATCATAATCAACCAAAGTGTAGAAACGATGCCTTGTATATCTATTTTTAAACCATACTTTTCTCTCCTAATGAGCATGATGTTATGTGGTTCAGTTTAATAAAAGTTTCCTGACAGTCTGCTATGTGCCAGGTACTATGTTAGGGATAAAAGATGAATTTATGCTTCTTATAACCAAGAAGCTTACAAGTTAGTAAAATGTACAATCATAACCAATCAGGTATTTACTGGGCCTCTTTGACACTAACTAGCATTATGTTTTTTGGAAGAGATAAGCATTCATTAGCATCTTGGAAAGATATTGGTGAGGGAGAAAGGATCCTTAGTCCTATTCAAATGAAAGGACCTGAGGGCTCCTTATCCCCTTCTTTTTATTCAAATCTTTACAAAGCTACAGCAGAACCAACAGTGAATGAGATAAACACTAAAGGAAAAAAAAGCTTACTCTTCTTCAAAAACAGGCACACAAGGTAACACAATTTCAAGATTTCAATTCAGTTCATTTAGAATTTATCAAACTTTCTTACTGCAGAGTGAGTTTGGTGAGCTTTCAGGACTGGTTCAGCATCCATTGCTTTTTTAGCAACCATTAATTGTAGCATCTGTTTCCGGTATTTGCTCATGATGAGTTCCAAAGCATCCTGGTGTTCCTCCAAGGAAACCCACAGTTCTGTCAAAAAATAAAATAACTTGGCAGTGTTGTCTGAGAGAGAGCTTTCAAAGGCAAACTCTTAACAGTTGGGATTTTATGACATTCCATGAGATATTGTGATTCCAAATTTGTAAATCATTGTTTAAGTCCACAAAATACAACAGTTAAGGTCAATGTGAAACATAACTTTCTAGGCAGAGGTGGCATAGTTTGGTAGAAACATGGGATTTGGAATCAGAAGGCATGGGTTTGAGTTCAGTTCTCTGAGTTATTAGCTTAATACTCTTAAGCAAATCATTTAACCTCTCTGAGCCTATTTCTTATCTGGCTCATATACCTCAATATGAAAATATAAGAATACAATGGGATGATATATGTGAAAGCCCTCTGTCAACTGACATACAAATAACTATTCATACTTCTATCACTAATAATGTACTTACCAAGCCCAAGAATATACATCCTGAGTATAAGACTCAGCTCTTCCACTTCGTACAAGAACATAAAAAAAACTCTTCAATCTTTTTTAAAACTTTTCAATCTTAACTGTAGTACATTTGAATATTTAAACTTTACATTTTAATCCCTTGAGGATATAAACTCGAATTCACCTCTACTAAGCACTCTTTGATAAGCTGCCTATAAATACAGGCAACCTTGAAAAGGGCAATGTAACCAACTTTATTTTACTGGACCGGATACTTAGCACAGGATTCTTCTGTTAATAAAAGTACTGATTTGGAAATACAATGCATTTTAGTAAACGGTTGGGCAGTTTTGCGAGAACTTTCGCATTTTTATTACTGGGAATGAGAAAGTCACAATAACTACACAAAAAGGCCTGACTAACCTCTGTTTTCCTGCTGCAAGTCTCTAATCTGCGTGTTCTCTTGGGACAGCAGAATGTGAGGTTTGTATTTGGACATGTCCTTTATATCGGATGCATCCTCTTGATACTGGACAAACAGAGAGAGACTAAGCACAGGTGCGACCGAAGAGGCAGGAGGCAGGGCTCCAGGGCAGCGATCTCAGCCCCGATCCCGCAGAAAGGTCTCACCGCCGCACCCCCCACCCCCCACCCCGGACCAGGAAGACATTCCAGGCCGAGGTCCCACTTGACTTCACCCTCCACCGGTCAAGAGCCCAGAACCTGAGGGCACGGAGCCCTCCTCTGCCTGACCTGGTCCGGAAGCGCCGTCCCCGCCTCCCGCATAGCGGCCACCCGCCGGTGCAGCGCCGCCGACTGATCCACCAGCGACTCCGCGGCCGCATCGTGCTCCCGCAGCCTCTCCAGCAGCGTCTTGGCGTCGGTCAAGATCTTCTCGATGGTGCAGCTCATAGCGACTGCAGGACCACAGACCCAGCGCTGCTCGCCTAAGCCAGTCGCTCAGGTCCTGAACCTGTCCCAGCGTCAGAGACGTCACTTCCGGTATGCTTAAAAGGCATCGGCTTGCCGCCGCATGCGCCTGCGCAGTAGCTGCCAAGTCCGTGGATGACCTGCCTGCTTTCACCAGAGGCTTCTCCGCAGCCCCGCCCTGCACCGAGCCCGAGGCCTGCCCTTGCCACGCCCTTGGTTTCCTGTTCCCACGGCCTGGTGGGCAAGTTTGGATTTGCGGGGCAGGTGGAGTTTCTTTACTGTTTTGTTTTGTTTTGTTTTGTTTTGTTTTTTAGGGCATGTTTATTACAGCTGGGGACAGCGAAACAAGGAAGGGCTTAGGGTAGAAGAAGCAACAGGGAAGAACCTAGCTAGCTGGCGGTTTGGGCTCTAGAAATGTGGTAGGAAAGAAATGGGCCTAGGTGGGGCTGCTTTGGCTCCCTGAGAAGTCAGAGAAAGGGAGGCCTGGAGCCAGGTTCAGGGGGTTAGCCCCAGCCGAGCTGCCGCTGCCGCTGCCCACTGCTCCCCTGGTTGTAAGACTCTGGGGACCCTTAGATTTAGATGCCCTTCTTTGTTTCAGGAACTGTTCAGTGTCTGGGAATTCAGCATTATCTTTGCTTCCAAACCTGCTCCTCCTGTTTTAGTAAAGAGCACATTCATACACCCACTTGCCCAAAACAGAATCCTGAAAGTCATCCTTTATTCTTCCGACTAAGTCTTTACACTTAATCAGTTACCAAAGCAACCCATCTCTTTTGTATCTTTAGAACGTATTTCCTTTTTTGTATTTTACTGCTAGGGCCATCATTCTTTCTCACCAGTTTCCAACTGGTCTTCTCCCTACTCAAGTCATCTCCTCCTCTAGTAGCTCTCCCTCAAGGTTACCACAACCCCTTGCCCTTTTAATGGAAAGTAATTATTTCTGTGCCCCACCGCATTAGGACTGAGAATTAGACTGGTCATGCTAATTACACAATGAACTGACAAACAATTACTCTTACTTGCTTGTGTAAAACCTCCATTTTATTTGAAGTTTGTTTCATCTAGCTGAAGATTCTTCTCTCCCTCCTAATTACTTACCTCCTATCTTGGGTATTCTCCTTTATTCACAGAAGACTTGAGTTGGCTTACAGTCCTTTTGATTAATCCATATGTAGCTCTCATCTTGAGTGATATTCATATCCATGTGAACTATTCATGTAATGTTCTATTCTTCTTTGGCCTCCTCAGTTCTAGAAACATTTCATTTATTTTGCCTATCCATGGCCAAGCCCTTTATCATTCACCAAAAATTGTTCCTCATCAGAAATTTTAAGCTTTAATATCTATTTGATTGTAATCTTTGCTTCAATCTATCTAGTTCTCGTAACCCTTTCTCCCACTACTGTCTCTTTGACCTCATCCAGCTCTAAGATTTCTGAAAATACTCATATTCTATCAGACTCTTTCCTTATAGTTTAATTTTCTTTCCCTTACCAGACTGAGCTCTTATGATTGGCAATCTGAACCATTGTCTTTCTAACATCCCTAATTTATTTTTATCTGTCTTTTAAAGACAAATTCAAGCAGTGAACTCCAACCTCTGACCCATCCCATGATTTTAATAGTGGTTAAAAAGGGATACAGAAACAATGGAAGGCTTTTGTTTCTGTTTTGCTTTTGTTTTAATGAACAAATCTTGAGCATATTTAAAAGGCTTTATAGAGGAAGGATCCAACTGAGAAAGAGACACGAGAAAGTAGGGAGATTTTTAAAAATTATATTTTTATTTATTTCAGAAAGGGAGAGGGAGAGAGATATAGAAACATCAATGATGAGAATCATTGATTGGCTGCCTCCAGCATGCTCCCTACTGGGGGCCGAGCCCACAACCGGGGCATGTACCCTGACAGAAAAATGAATGACCTTCTGGTTCATAGGTTGACGCTCAATCACAAAGCCATGCTGCCCAGGCAGTAGGGGGATTTTTGAAGGAGGGAGAACCAGGAGGAGAAGGGGCATAATAGCTACTTAATCTTTGCTGGATATTGATTGGGATAATGGGCATAGAGTTCAGTACATAGGTGAATATGCTGGACTTGAATAAAAGACATTCCATTCTCCTTAATTACAAGGAAAATAAAAAGGATAGGAACAAATATAGATTTTAAGTGGGGAACCATGAAGTTGAAGGGATTGTAACCTTGAAGCCATCCCAGTGCTTCTGCATCCCTTCAGTAAACCAATAAGATAAGCTCAGGCAACTTTAGTGTTACGGGTATTACAGAATTACCCAACATCTCTTTTGCTTGTTCTATTTCTATTCTGACCTAATTTCTTTCTGGCTCCTGTTTCTTGGCTCCATTTCCTCATACTCTTTGGGCCAGGAAGCAATTTTGAGTCTCCCTACCTTCATTTTCAGATGGCCCTATCAGAAATTCTACTCCTGCCTCTCTCAGAGTATATACCTTATCCCAGTGATCCTCTAATGATCCAAATGCCAAATCTGACCGACAGGGCAGTGTTCCTGCCCCACTTACATGAGCTCTAGTGAGGGAGGGACTTGGATATTTTATTGAAAATCTCTCTCTGGTACCACGCCCATTGCTGTAGCAATACCACAGAACCTGAGATACCCTGCTCAGAGGTGTTGGAGGACGGGGGCAGATGGTGGTCCCAATGGTCCACAACAGAGACAAGGGTGGAGAGACTCAACTTTACCTGCCCCTAGCATCCCCACAGCTTCTGTCATTGTCCACACACCTACACCGCACCTTGCTGATGTCAAGCTTTTGATACCACTGGAAAAAATTTGCAGTAATTCAAAATGCAAATCTTTAGAGACACTTAGAATCTATGTTTAGGAAGCATAGATGTACAGCATTACATGCTCCATATTACATTTATTAACTAGCTAATTTTGCTCCTTTTTCCTTCTCCAAATTGTAAATTTTGAGCTTTCAGACCTATTTTTTCCTGTTGTTGCTAACTAATGGCTTTCTAGCACTTGGCCTTGAAAAACCCTCATAATTATGGTGAAAGAATTCTCAGCAAGATAAGGAAAAATGTTTAGTCTTCTTGAAAGTAAGAAAAGCAGATATTAGTTTTTATTATGAAACTCTCCTCGTAACTGTTAATTCTAATTAAGGGACACCTTGACTTTAGAAACCGTTGCTGCAACCTATGATTAGAAGGCTGTATTCTGATATGAAAATTCTTCAAATCTAGAGTTCTCATGTAATGTTTAATAAAGCAAGTATATATATATGTATATATAAAAATTTAATATATCAATTCCATATTGAAATTCCAAAAATTAAATAATAGTAGTGAATGTTTCTAAAGCACTTCCCTCTTTGACACTTTAGTTTCACCAGCCACAAGTGATTAGATTTATGCTAATTAACACAAAAACGACTATTTACACTGCATCTTCCTCCTAATGCCTTTACTTTCTATCACATTTATTTTTTTTAGGCTGAAGAGAATAGATCACTCTAATTTCCAGTGTTTAACTACAGTTATCAAATGTTATAAATCGAGTTTATTTTTTCCATTGAGTTGGTTCATTAACTTACCACTGCTTCCTATCTTGCCTTTCTAATGTTTTTAATATATTTTTATTGATTTCAGAGAGGAAGGGAGAGATAGAAACATCAATGATGAATCATTGATTGGCTGCCTCCTGCACGCCCCCTACTGGGGATCGAGCAGCAACCCGGGCATGTGCCCTTGACTGAAATTGAACCTAGGACCCTTCAGTCTGCAGGTTGACACTCTATCCACTGAGCCAAACCGGCTAGGGCTGCCTTACTAATTTTTAAAGAGTCAGTTTAAGTGAAATCTTATTCCAGAAATCTTCACTTACCTCCCCAGTTAAGTGTACCTCCTCTCTGCTTTCATAGAAGCTGGTGTGTAACTTTATTGCCTTTCAAGGACTTTTTCAGGATCAACTTCTATATCAGTTAGGATTCAGAAAAGCAGAAGTAGGAATTTTAAGAAATTTATTATGAGGAATTCGTTGATGTACTTGTGGAGCCTGGCTAAGCAAGACCAAGGTCCATCAGCAGGTGGTTAGGAAGAGAAGTTCCCCAGCAGGCTAAACCCATGAGCATGAGTTGTTTGGAGTCTTCTTTCACACTCCCTTTCCTCTTTGCATCATTAGTCTCTCCCCTCTTCTCTGAGATCATTCCCATCATCTGACATAGTCTACAACTTCATGTTAAGACCACAACAAAATAAAACAGGAAAATCTACAACCTAACAACCCAATCTAGATACCAACCCACTTCTCTGCTCCCCTTCACAGCAAAGTCAGAAACTGGATGTGTCAAGAAAGGTAGAGATGCATATTGAAGCTGTGCTATGTTATGTGAAAGTAGGACTCTGACCAGAACCTAGAGTCAGGTAAAATAGGAGTCATAAGGGCAGAGGAAGTGGGACTAGGACAGTGATTCCCAAAGTGGGCGCTACCTCCCCCCAGTGGGCGCTGCAGCGATCCAGGAGGGGCGGTGATGGCCACAGGTGCATTTGGGGGCGATGAGTAACTGCTATTAAAATTTAAAAAAAATTAATTTCCAGCGGCTGAGTAATATTTTTTCTGGAAAGGGGGTGGTAAGCCAAATAAGTTTGGGAATCACTGGACTAGGAGAATAGGAGTTTAGTGGTGGGGTGTGTTTTTTCACCTTACCTCCTTAGAAATGCCTTACAGGGATGAAACTATAAACCTAGTATTCAACAGATTGTGTTTATGTGACATTTAAAAAAATCAAAATGAAGTTATATATTAGAGGCCCGGTACATGAATTCGTGCACAGGTGGAGTCCGGCCGGTCAGGGGTGGGATTGGCTGGGGGCAGGGGCCATGGGAGGTTGGGTTGGGGGGCTGATCGGGCCCCGATCGGGCTGGTGGGCCACCACAGTGCATGTCATAGCGACTGGTCTTTCCGGTCATTCCATTGTTCCGGTCGCTTGCCTTATATATATATATATATATATATTTGTTAACTCATTGAATTTTCATTGGGTTTATCTCTGCTACTAGCTAGCCATGAGAACTTGAACAAGCAGTAGTCTCTATTTGTTTTGCAGTTTTTCTTGGCCAAAAAATGAGAGGATTGGAGTAGATGAGTTAAACACATCTCACATTGTACCAATTTATGATTTGTGTGTTATTCGCACTTCTATTTGGTTTTAACAATTTTTTTTGTGGCTAATGAAAAGTTGGATTTTTATAGCACCTGTATTAGTGGAATTTGAATTAATGAGGTATTTTTCTTTCTGTGTATATTAGTAGTTTGTAGAGGCCCAACGTTTTGTAACCAAAATGGGAAAATGTCAAATTCAATCAAGAAAACAAAATATTTATTAAGTAAACAATAAGGAACTCTGGGAGAATGTGACCTAAAGGTCTCAAAGGCTTCTATCCCTGATGATCTGGTTATTATTTGATTTATGTAAGCTTGTAACTGCCCTTTTTTGACCCAAGAGAGGGCTGTGTGGGAAGTTGTCTAAGAGATAGAGCTGAGTAATTGCTCTGCAGAGTGTCTGGAGCCTAAGGTTATGCAAAGTGCCAGTCTACTCACTGATAAACAGGGGAAAGGCCCAGTTTGCTCCATCTGGAAAGCTGAAGCCATTGCTGAATCTATCTATATACATTCTGTGAGGAAAAGGACTATCCCCAGTCATATCATGCAACTGTGAGTATGATGTCTTTTCAAAATAAGAACATTTTATAATTTTATGCCATCTAAATTAAATATGAATTATTTTGTTGGCAATTTAAACTATTTTAAACTGTAAGATGTTAATAAGAGAGTATATTTTGAGGTTTTTAGTTTGTATTAACATTAATTAAATTTTTGCAAAGTGAATAAGACAATTTTATTATGATAGTGAGACTATAAAAAGCATCTTATCCTTGAAAATAAGATATTAAGTAAATTGAACAGTAATTTGGTTCTTTCCTAAATAATGACAAGACAGTTTTGGACTGTAGTTGGACTTGACACTTGATGTACTAATGATATTGTTACATTTTAAAAATGAAACTTGTTTTTAAATTAACTTATTGACATTGCATAGATGTAATTTACTTAGCATAATATTTGGTATATATTAGTATTAAGGATTCTGTAAATATTTTCAATTTGTTCTAAATTCATTATCTTCTACAATTTTCTAGTATTCATTAAGATAAATATGACAATGTTTTACAGATCGTCCATGCCTTAAAAATAAGCAACATGTGGAAAATTTATAAGAACCAATTTTTAAAATTTTGTACAAATATTCAAAAATTTATCATCCAGAAGACCTACAGCATTTTGCTGGGCTTATAGGGAGGCTGATGGAACTGAGGACACTCAATGACAGCCATTCAGAAATATTTAGCATTTGGAAAACAAAGGACCCCAAATTGGCTAGTTTACTCTCTGAGAAATGGAATCTGAATACAAATTGCTGAAACTTTAAAATGTGGTGTGCCTTAAAATTCCTAAATCTAGGTTACTGTATCATTATAGGATGACTGATTTGAAAAACACGGGTGGCATTACTATAGTTCCAATATAGCACCATAAAATGGACATCACCAGGACTCATCAATTTTGTGGAATATATGGCCACCACTAGAGGGACATCTGGGATTTTTTTCAATATTGGATTCAAAAGAAGCAACCGTTATTGTTACTGTATGTTTCCTTCAAGAGGGAATAATGCTCAGTAGAGTTATTAACTGAAGAAACTACTTTTTCATTTAGTTTAAAACTGAATGAAAAATACGTAGATTTCTTATAGACATGAAAAAGGCTATCTAGGGGAAACAATGTAATCAGAATAAAGGCAGTTTGTGAACCTCATTAAGTAATATGTGATTGATGGATAAGGAACTAACATTTTAAACCTATTCCTGTTACAGTATTTTATAAAGAGGAAAAGAGCTTTGTTCAACTTTTTCCTCTTAATGTCTTCAAAAGAGATCTTTTATAAGCCCAAATTTAAAAACTTATGATGGCAAGATACTGAAAAAAAAAAAAATAGTGACAAATCATTAAAACATTGTAACATATATTGGGAAGTTTAGCACAATTTACTGCTCATTCTGGTAGACAATATTTTTTTTTTTCTCTTTATATTTTATTGATTTTTTACAGAGAGAAAGGGAGAGAGATAGAGAGTCAGAAACATCGATGAGAGAGAAACATCGAGCAGCTGCCTCCTGCACATCTCCCACTGGGGATGTGCCCGCAACCCAGGTACATGCCCCTGACCGGAATCGAACCCGGGACCCTTCAGTCCGCAGGCCGACGCTCTATCCACTGAGCCAAACCGGTTTCGGCAAGGTAGACAATATTTTTATATTTGTTTTGTCAATACCTTTGGTAGAAAAAATGAAGTTCTTAAAATCTTTCCACAAATATTTTCATTCTTGTGAGGATGAAAAGAATAGGATGGTTATACATTAAAAATAAATTTCACGTGAAATTCTATGGTGGCACTATTCTTTTGAAAGACTGGATGCAAATAAATACCGTGAATCAAGTTAATTTAATAGTGGGGGTAGCATTTTGGTTTTCAATAAAGAAAAAAAAAGACCATAGTTGAATTTTTCATTGTTGTAAAACTTGGAATATTTAATTTATACCCTCAACTTAAAAATATCTTACTCAGTGTATCAATTACTAGGGGATACCTTGGGCATATTCTTGGTATCATTTCTTGGAGGGAATATTTCATCCTTTTTAGGGTACCTAGACCCAGTTCTCTTTAAAATGTAAAATGAGTAACACTTGAACATCCTTTCCAGCTCCAACATTTTGTAATTTTAGCAGAAAATAGTATGGCTGATAAATTTATAAATTTAAACAAAATGGGTTATTTATTTTTTTAAATATATTTTATTGATTTTTTACAGAGAGGAAGGAGAGGGATAGAGAGTTAGAAACATGGATGAGAGAGAAACATCGATCAGCTGCCTCCTGCACATCTCCTACTGGGGATGTGCCCGCAACCAAGGTACATGCCCTTGGCCGGAATCGAACCCGGGACCCTTCAGTCCGCAGGCCGACGCTCTATCCACTGAGCCAAACCAGCTAGGGCCAAAATGGGTTATTTAAAAATATTACTGAAATCCTTTGGAAAGGCATCGCTTATATCCATGGAGAAAGTAAAACTCATTGCTCACACCTGGGACTTAACACACCGTATTTATTGTATCTGGTCTCCCAAGCCTGAAGCCAGGGGTCACCCTCAGACGTTTCTCTCTTTCGTTGCTCACTGTTAAAAAATCATATCACATCCTATCAGTTCCTGTTATTTTTGACACCTTTTCACCTCCCCTACCACTGTCGTAGCTCACACCTTACTCAGCTACTGAAACTAGATCTACAGCTCCAGCCTCATAAGCCTAAGCCATTTTCATTCCACAAATTTCCCTCTGAACTTGGTCGTGCCTCCCTTTCTGCTCAGTCTCCCCGGTCCCATTCAGGAGGCTCAGGTCCAGGCCCCGCGAGGCCTTCCCATCCGCCAAGTCTCCAGTCTCATTTCCTGCCGTTTTCCCACTTCGTCCTCACAACCGACACGCTTCTTGGACTCACTCACTCTCGTACGCATCTCTCAATGCCAGCGCCTTCACCAACCTTCCTTCTGCCACGAATACTCTTATTTATTTGATTTGAGTCCGTACACATGGTTTATTTATTTATTTTTTGAGGAAAATAGTTTTTTACAGAGGAGAGTTTCAGGCGCAACCATACCACGTGTTCATTTAACTGGCTCAATTAGGCTATGAAATTACATCCACAGGGAAAATGTTGGTTTATATGTACACAATATTTACAAATATTCTTTCATGACTCCATCAGGAATACTCTTTATCCCGTCCCCTACCTAGCCAACTCTGTAAGACAGTGGTTCTCAACCTTCTGGCCCTTTAAATACAGTTCCTCATGTTGTGACCCAACCATAAAATTATTTTCGTTGCTACTTCATAACTGTAATGTTGCTACTGTTATGAATCGTAATGTAAATATCTTCTATGTAGGATGGTCTTAGGCGACCACAGGGGTCGTTTGACCGCCAAAGGGGTCGCCGACCCACAGGTTGAGAACCGCTGCAGTAAGAGAAGCGTAGCACGTGACCAGGCCTCTCCGGACCCCCCAAGCCACAGTGAGCACCGCCTTCCCTGAGTCCTAACCTCTCTCAAAACATGACCACCTTTCCATGACGACACGAGGTTGTAACTGTTTGTTCGTACTTCCGTTTCCTTCCTAAGGCCAAGCCCTCGAGGACAGAAGTGGGTTTTCCACGCTCAGCTCCCACCCATCGCAGTGCCTGGGAGCTGAAAGCACGTGACCTGCACAGAGCGCCAGAATACCGGAAAGAACCGGTTACCGACCCAAGGGGAAATCTCGCGAGATGTCAGCCGTGCGTGCTCACGTGCTCACGCGGTTGACCGTTATTGACGGTTATTTAGCCGTTGAACCGCCGCCTGGCCTCGTCACATCACTCCGTCCTGCTGTCCGAACAGGTGGAGCGGTGTCCCCGCCTTTTCTGAAGTTCGGAGGCCGAGGCCTACGTTCTGGTAGGTTCTTTCAGCCGCCTTCCCAGGTGGCGGGCGGGGCCTCGCGGACTTTAATACCGGGCAGGTGTGCCGACTTCCTTCATGGAGGCCAGGACTGGAGCTCGGACCTGTTTTGATACTGCGCCTCCCAACGCAGGCGGCCGGTCTCCCGAGCCTCCTGGGTGGCGGGCGGAGAACCCAAGGCTGTTCGTCCCCCCCCCCCCCCCCCCCCCCGCGACGCGGAACCCGCCTTCCTTTCAGGTCACAGTGTGATGCCGCGTTCGAGTTTCTCGCAAATTCTTGTCGTCGGTGGGGGAGACGGAGGGAAAGAGGGGGTGGGAACAAACAGGGGTGCATATGCTCGGACCCCCGCAGGGACAAGCGAAAATCCCATCCGTTCCTTTAGATGGTCCCTGAGTATACCAACGTCACCTTTAATTTGTTACTTTTTAATTTATCTGTATTGTTGAAAGTATTACAGGTGTCTCCCCCTCCCCCTGCACCCACTCCTCCCAGGCCTTCCCACACTGTTGTCTGTGCCCATGGGCTGCCTATGTGCATACGAGTCCCCCGGTTAGTCTCTCCTTTTAAAATATTAATGAGACAGTGAAACAGTTACCCCTCCCGCTCCCCTCCCCGCTTTGGGGCAACAGGTCTTCCCGACCGACCGCACGAGAGAAGATGGAGAAACAGAAGCCGTTCACCCTGTTCGTGCCGCCGAGGGTGAGCAGCAGCCAGGTGTCCGCAGTGAAGCCGCAGACCCTGGGAGGAGAGTCCAATTTCTTCAAGGTAAACTTGCACCTGAATCTTGGATTGGACTGTTCTCGAGGCAAATGAGGCCGGTGTACTCTCTTAGTGGTGGTATTTTTTTATAAGGCTTTTCAGTTAATGTAGTCTGATTTACCCAAGAATTTTGTTTTTTAATATATTTTTATTGATTTCAGAGAGGAAGGGAGAGAGAGAGAGAAACATCAGCGATGAGAGGGAGTCAGTGATCGGCTGCCTCCTGCGCGCCCTACGGTGGGGATCGATCCAGCAACCCAGGCGCGTGCCCTTGACCTAGTGGAACCCGGGACCCTTCGGCCTACAGGCCGCGCTCTATCCGCGGAGCGAAGCGGCGGGGCCGCCCAAGCATTTGAAAGCATCGCTCCGGATGAGTGAGCATAATGTGTGCAGGAGACAGTCATGGCAGGAAGTGAGCACCGTGGCTCTAGAGCTCTGCAGACTTAATGGAACCTGGTTATTTCAACTCTTCCTCTTTCTTTAAATGATTAGAGGCAACCTTTAGGACATAGACAATGATATGGTAAAGTATAAATTAAGAACACGGGGATAAGTATGTCGACATACTAGTAAAAATTAGTGTGACTGACCTTAAAATTTGCCTCTGAGCTTCCTGGTTGGCAGGATAAAAAGGGAAATTCATTTATATAGTAGAGTTCTTGTCTAAACGAAGAATTATATCAAGTTTCTCAGGTGAACAAAGCTTTTTCTACTAAATTATTTAAACATTTTTTCATGTTGAACTTCATATTAGAGATGGAATGAAATAATGAATATTTACATTTTTTAAAATATATTTTATTGGTTTCCTACAGAGAGGAAGGGAGAGGGACAGAGTTAGAAACATCGATGAGAGAGAACATCAATCAGCTGCCTCCTGCACACCCCCTACTGGGGATGTGCCCGCAACGAAGGTACATGCCCCGGACTGGAATCGAACCTGGAACCCCTCAGTCCGCAGGCCGACACTCTATCCACTGAGCCAAACCGGTTCTGGCTGAGTATTTACATTTTTATATGCCATAGAAAACTTCTTATGTCTCTTTAGCCAAGAATGTAACATTAAAATATTATGTAATAAAAATAATCCTTAATTATGATGAAATTGAAAGATCATAATGAAATTGAGGAAAACTAATATCCTAGCCCTAGCTGGCTTGGCTCAGTGGATGGAGTGTCGGCCTGCGGACTGAGGGGTCCCGGGTTCGATTCCGGCCAAGGGCACATGCCTGGGTTGCGGGCTCGTTCCCCAGTGGGGGGTGTGTGGGAGGCGGCCAATCAATGATTCTCTCTCATCATTGATGTTTCTATCTCTCTCTCCTTCTCCCTTCCTCTCTGAAATCAATAAAAAAAATATTAAAAAAAAAAGAAAACTAATATCCTATGCTATTAATTAAAATTCCTAATGTTATTCTTGAATACTTACAAAGCATGTATTGCATAATAGATAATTTAGGTTCATCTAATAAGTGCGAATACCTAATTAAATTTTTTGCTTCATTTACATGGCAAAAGCATTTGATATTTTAAACTATATATATATATAGTAAAGGATTTATAATTACAGTTACTTCCTTAAGCAGATGTATATTATTTGTGTAACTACATATTTATACTGTTTTATATTGCTTGTTATCAGAGTTGTATGGGACAGTTTAAGAACTTCTTTGTGTTTTTAGAGTTTCAACAAAGATATTGAAGATGACACTTGTTTTCCATTTGCAATGACTAATCTCTCCAAACATGGGAAGAACATTGATTCAGGTAGGAGACTGGAAAAGCAATGTATCACCTCACATAGAAGCATTTTTAAAATCCACATTGCTAGATACTGAAAATATAACAGTATTATATTGATAGCCTTGACATTGAAGTTAGATATAATACTTAATGTAAAAAATCAGATGTTCACATACTTAATATCTGTTGTCTTTTATCTTGCAGATGCTACTTTACAGAAAGTTAACTTTTTGCCCATGCTTGAACAGGTCAGTTGAGTATAGTGCCTATAGATAGATATAATCGGTTTTGGCATTGAACTGCTTGCTTGAAAAAGAAAAAAATTCTTTAGTTGTTGGATTACTACTCTTCAGTATTTAATTGCTACTGTGTAGAAACTCTCATAAGAAATATTTTCTTATAGGAAACATTTATTCATTTTTTTAGGTTGATAATTCTGACAGTTGTCTTTACCAGGAAGGATTAAAGGACTCTGATTTTGAGGTCAGAAGATTTCCCATTCATATGAAATTTCTTGCAATCATTTGTTACTCTTTATATATTTTTCTTTTGAGCCTTCAAAAGAAATATTGGTAAATGTTTTAAAGTATACTCTTTGATTTTCCCCCTTCTTTTTTTTATCTTCATTTAAAATTGCCGAAACTCTAGGCTTCTGTATTTTCCTGGGTTATAATGGCATCTGCTTTTTAGGGGCAATTTAAATTTAAATCATAGAAATCAAAAATAGAAGAGGGAAGATGGATGCAATATGTGAAAAGACTGAGAATCAAACCCAGTATTTTATAATCTTTTTATTAATAGGTATGATTGTTTGGCTGGTTTACTGTCTAAGGAGTTTGTAGGACTTGCTATCCTTTTGATTTTAGTTGTAAAAATGTTCTTACTAATGGCACATACATGTCTTTAAAATGAGAACTTTCATGACCTAATAAAATAATTAAGTACTGTATGTTTGTTGCTGGATTATAGTATCACAGAATTTTAAAATATGGAACTTATTTTATATATTGTGATAATAAAGAGCATCAGTGAGCAGAAATCAGTGTGATTTAAAACAAAACAAAACTCTAGCTTTTACCTTGTAATGTAGAAATGAATAATGCAGGAAATCCAAGTAAAATCTGAGGCTAAATGAAAGTTAGATCTTGTGTTCACTCTTATTTTTCATCATTGTATTTTAAGCTTCATGTTCTTTATTAAACCTTCAAATGTTTATATTTCCAAAATGTTTCAAGACCATTGTTAAAGTTTATAGATTTTTTGTAGAGTGATTTATTTTAGCTTTTAACCAGCTAGATTCTCTCCTTGACTAAAATATTTCTAACTTCTGGCTTAGGTTCATTTTGAAGTTATTTGATTTTATTCAGCAAGGTATAACTTAGTCAAATGACCGGTAACTTTGTGAAGTAAAGTAACTAGGGATTGCCTTAGAATACAAAAAAGTTAATATAGCTTTCACTATGCTATTAGGAGGAGAGATTTGGTCTCAAATACTCAGAAACAATTACTCATAGATATTTTGAATAGGTTTGGTTATACTAACATTTTGAACAATTAACAATCTTTGTAAACCTATTTTAACAGAATTCAGAGCCAATGAGCAGACTATATTCAAAATTGTATAAAGAGACTGAAAGGATTAAGAAGTGGAAAGTGAATATAGAATCTGAACTGAAGCAGAAAGAAAATAGGTTGCAAGAAAATAGAAAGATAATTGAAGCACAGCGGAAAGCCATTCAAGAACTACAGGTATCCCCTAGCCGGTTTGGCTCAGTGGATAGAGCGTTGGCCTGCGGACTGAAGGGTCCCAGGTTTAATTCCGGTCAAGGGCATATTCCTGAGTTGCAGGCTCAATCCCCAGTAGGGGGCGTGCAGGAGGCAGCCGATCAATGAGATTCTCATTCATCAATGATGTTTCTATCTCTCCCTCTCCCTTCTTTGAAATCAATAAAAATATATATTAAAAAAAAGAACTTCAGGTGTATAAGATTTGGAATTGAAAATGTAGTATAATAAATCTTATAATACAGTTTAAAATAGAATGTTGAAAGACAAATATCACATGATCTCACTTATTCATGGAATCGAATGAACAAAATAAATTGACCAACAAAATAAGACCCGAAGCAGGGAGGCATGGAACAGACTACCTCAATGTGGGGTTGGGGGAACAAGAAGAGATAAACCAAAGAACTTACATATTACATGCATAGCTCATGGACACAGGCCATAGAGTGGTGAAGACCTGGGGGTTGGGAGTGGGAAGGGGCTGGGGGGAGGAGAGAATGGTGGGAAAGGGAGATACCTGTAATACTATCAATAATAAAAAATATATTAAATAAAAGTATTATTTCAGGGTAAGTTGCATTTATCTTGTTTCTGTGATGTTGATTTTAAGGACTGGTTTTTTGAAGTTTCATTGATATTAATTGCATTTCAACTTTAGAATGGGCACAGGATGAGTTGCACAAGATAATGCAAATGATTAGGGAAATATTGATTTAATGATTCTGATTTATTGAGTTTTATTCCTATTACTCAGGATGTTTTATTTAATACAAATGTCTTATATTGTAATATGACATTTATAGATAAAACTTTAAATTTGAAACTGTTTAGCTTTCATTTTTATGGCATAGTGATAGAAAAATGTTGAGAAACTGCAACATTGGGCTAGGTTGAAGATAAAACAGCCGCTCAGATGAAGATAAAACATCATTTCAAAATGTTTAGGAAAGATAACTTGATTTTAGATTGAGAAAGTGAGACCCATTGTCTTAGGGGAAATCCATAAGCTGTGACAAAAAAGTACTTTTTGGTGTTCAAAGAAAATAATTTTTATGGCCCATCATAGCGTGTTAGCAAAAAAAATACTGTTTGCATTGTTTACATAGCAAAAGTATTTGATATTTTAAACACTATATATATGTTAAAAGATGTACAATTATAGTCACTTCTTTAAGCAGATGTATACTACATATGTAATTGTATATTACACTGTTACACTCATTTATTTTGCTAAGCAATATTTGATGAACTATTCTGTTTTGTAAATTAGTTTGAAAATGAAAAAGTAAGTTTGAAATTAGAAGAAGGAATTCAAGAAAATAAAGATTTAATAAAAGAGTAAGTAATTTAATGAATTTGTTCTTTCCATTTTTTTATTAAAATAATTTACAATAATTTATTGAGCACTTTCTGTTATAAGCACTAACTTATATGTAAAATTCTACCTGGTTGTGTATGTTCCCCCACGTCCCGCGTGGTTTAGGGTTCAGGATCTGGAAGAGGGGCCGCACACAAATGAAAGAGATGAGACAAGAGATAATTTGGAAATTGGGGGGCCAGGCTAGAGCCCATCCCAAGAGGATGGACTCTGCTTGTGCTCAGGCCTTGCCATTATTTTATTGAGTTTGGGATAAAACCCTTAGGCAAGTTACTGTAACAGACGATCTTATCAGTAAGGATTTACATGATTTACATGACTATCTGGTGGGGAATTTGCTTCAGCTACCATTGTCTGGACTAAACAGTGGGTACATAGCCCTGACCTTTTTTTTTTTTTTTAAATATATTTTATTGATTTTTTACAGAGAGGAAGGGAGAGGGATAGAGAGTTAGGAACATCGATGAGAGAGAACCATCGATAGCTGCCTCCTGCACACTTCCCACTGGGAATGTGTCCGCAACCAAGGTACATGCCCTTCACTGGAATTGAACCTGAGACCTTTCAGTCCGCCGGCCGATGCTCTATCCACTGAGCCAAACTGGTTAGGGCGTATAGTCCTGACCTTTGCCAGGGCTTCAAGGGTCACCAGCATTCCAGGCTCCTTGTCCACACCTCTCTGCTAGAGAAGACAGTCCAGTGATGGTGAACCTTTTGAGCTCGGCATGTCAGCATTTTGAAAAACCCTAACTTAACTCTGGTGCCGTGTCACATATAGAAATTTGTTGATATTTGCAACCAGAGTAAAACAAAGATTTATATTTTTGGTATTTATTTTGTATATTTAAATGCCATTTAACAAAGAAAAATCACCAAAAAAAGTGAGTTTGCGTGTCACCTCTGACCCGTGTGTCATAGGTTCGCCATCACTGCAATAGGCGGCTTCCCACACCGGGTGCTGTGGAGAAATGAAGACATACTGTTTTTACATTCTAGCATTTGACAAACAATTTTAAACATGTCAGGCAAGAAAAACCATTACCTGGTTTCAAAAAGTTACCTGATAATTCTACAACTACCTATGTACATTGTCTACCTTTCTGTTTGACTATTGTTTTTGGTGCAGCACTTGCAAAGTAGGGCTCAACTTAGTTCCAAGCTAATTCTCACATTCAAATTTCCTGTTTTTGCCAGTGGCCCAATGATTCTTCCATTTATGTTGGCTTAAAACTTGAATATCATCTTTGACTTTTCCTTTCTTTTGTTCTAGACAATAGCTAAGCCTTATTTTCTGCTTTTATCATCTCATTTAGACTATTGTGCAGAACTTAATAGAAATATGAAATTGTTAAATTCATGTCAAGTAAATATTGGTTAGGATATAATGTATAGGTTTACATAGAGTACTGAATTTGTTCATCCCTTACTTGATTTAAGTTAAACTTACTAAATATGGTTCTAAAAACCTTTAACCTGTTAGTGAAGTTGCTAAGTGAATAATGCTGCCACAATGGACTGTTTTAGCCAAGTTGAAAGATTACCTGTGACTTCCTAGATAAATTTAAATGTTACACCTTAATTTTTTCCCTGCCTAAATGAAATTTGGTTATAGGGGGAAGGGAGAGAGAAGAGGAAGTTTCTAACGTGTGTGTACTGTATATTTGGTATTTACTGGTCATTTTTATATGGGTATGTGATTGAGTTCATATAGTGTCTTATAAGATAGATCCTGAATCATTGGAATTTTCGAAGTGTTGAGAGTGACAGTGGTATCTCTTGTTCTGTTAATGAGGTGACTTTCGGACCTTAAAGATGGGGGCTGGTTGCCAGGAGAATCTTCAAGGTGATTAGAGGGTTGGAACTTTCTGTCCTCCTGCTCCCACTTCCGCCTCCAGTGGGGGAAATACCTGGAGGTTGAATCAATTACCAAATGACCAATGATTTATTCAATCCTAACAATGTAATGAAGCCTCTGTAAAGACCCCAAAGGATAGTGTTCAGAGAGCTTCTGGGTTGGTGAACACCTAAAGATTTGGGGAGAAAGCATTGGAGCTCCACATTGTTTCCAAATACCTGGCCCTATGTATCTTTTCCGTTTGGCTGTTCCTGAGTTACATAGTTGTATAATAAACTGGTAGTCTGGTAAGTAAATTGTTTCTCTGAATTCTGGGAGCCTTTCTAAGAAATTAATTGAACTTAAGGAAAAGGACTTGGGAACCTCTGATGTATATAGCCAGTGAGTCAGAGATACAGGTAACAACCTGGGCTTGTGACTGGTGTCTGAAGTCATGTTTATTGAAGAGGCTGTCCTTTTTCCATTGTGTATTCTTGACTCTTTTCTCATAAATGAATTGACTGTATATTCTTGGGTTTATTACTGGTTTTTCTATTTTGTTATATTAATCTATGTATCTGTTTTTGTGCCAATACCATACTGCTTTGACTACTATAGCTTTGTAATATAGTTTGAAATCAGGAAGTGTGATGCCTCCAACTTTGTTCCTTTTTATCAAGATTACTTTGGCTATTCAGGGTCTTTGTGGTTCCATACAAACTTTATGATTGATTGTTCTATTTCTGTGAAAAATGCCATTGGAATTTTCATAAGGATTGCACTGAATCTCTAGATTGCTTTGGCTAGTAGGGACATTTATAAATATTATTTCTCCTAATCCATGAGTGCAGAATATCTTTACATTTATTTGTGTCTTCTTCAGTTTCTTTAATCACTGTCTTAGAGTTTCCAGTGTATAGTTCTTTCGCCTCCTTGGTTAAGTTTATTCCTAGGTATCTTATTCTTTTTGATGCATTTGTAAGTGGGATTATTTTCTTAATTAATGTATAGAAATGCAACTGATTTTTGTATATTGGTTTTGTATTTTGCAACTTTACTGAGTTTATTTATTCTATTTGTTATTTTGGTGGAATCTTTAAGGTTTTCTATCTATATAATAAAAGCCTAAGCCATTATTATGGTGGAACAACCAGAACGACCAGTTGCTAATATATGCGCTGACCACCAGGGGGCAGACGCTCAACACAGGAGCTGCCCCCTGGTGGTCAGTGCACTCCCACAGGGACAGCGCTGCTCAGCCAGAAACCGGGCTCACAGCTGCCAAGCGCAGTGGTGGTGGCGGGAGCCTCTCCCGCCTCCGCAGTAGCGCTAAGGAGCAGTGAGCCGAGCAGTAAGGAGCGAGCAGGCAGGTAGTAAGGAGCAAGGGGTCCCGGACTGTGAGAGGGCGCAGGCAGGACTGAGGGGAACCCCTCTCCCCCACTGCATGCATTTCGTGCACTGGGCCTCTAATATATACATACGTACATACATACATATATATACATATTGTATATGTATCTGTCTATGTATATATGTATCTATATATATAAAAGCCTAAGCGACCAAACTACCGGTCAGCTGGTCACCATGATGCGCATTGAACACCAGGGGGCAGACTCTCAATGAAGGAGTTGCCCCCTGGTGGTCAGTGTGCTCCCACAGTGGTATTGCCGCTCAGCTGACCAACAGATGCCAGAGACAGCTCATGGCTGCAAGTGCCACTGCAGTGGCGTGAGCTTCTCCCATTCGGGACTGACTGGGCACGAGCCTGCGGAAGGCACAGCGAGGCTGGAGTGAGGGGAGCGGCAGGTGGTGTTGGACTGCCAGTTTCTGCCCGATCCCCGCAGGCCATGATGAGGGACCCCACTGGTGCACGAATCTGTGCACCAGGCCTCTAGTATATAATAACATGCCATCTGTAAATAGTGGCAGTTTTACCTGCTCTTTTCCTATTTGGATCCTTTTGTTTCCTTTTCTTGCCTAATTGCTCTGTCTAGGATTTCTAATACTACTAGAGGCCTGGTGCATGACATTTGTGCACTGGGGGGTGTGTCCCTTAGCCCAACCTGCGCCTTCTCGCAGTCCGGGACCCCTTGGGGGATGTCCGACTGCTGGGTTAGGCCCACTCCCGGGCAGTCGGACATCCCTTGAGGGGTCCTTAGCTCTGCTACAGAGGCCGCTGCGCTCCCCAGCTGTGAGCCTGGCTTCTGGCTGAGCACTGCTCCCCCTGTGGGAGCGCACTGACCACAGGGGGCAGCTCCTGCATTGAGCATCTGCCCCCTGATGGTCAGTGCGCATCATAGTGAGCAGTCATTCTGCCGTCCGGTCGATTTGCATATTAGCTTTTTATTATATAGGATGCTGAATAAAAGTGGCAAGAGTGGGCATCCCTGTCTTGTTTCTGATCTAAAGGAAGGAAAAGCTTCAGCTTTTCACCTTGAGTATGATGTCAGATGTTATAATATATGGTCTTTATTATGTTGACGTACCATTCTCTCTGTACCCACTTTCATTGAGAATTTTTTATCATAAATGAATATTGAATGCTTTCTCAACATCTGTTGAGGTGATCAGAGGTATTGTTATTCACATTATGAATGGCTAGTCAGAATATTACCTATTTTATGTTTTTGAAGGTAAGGTAGCTGAAATATTTATGGGGTAATTAGTATATGAAAAGTCCAACCCTCTCTTCTGACCTTTAGTCCCTTAGGCAAATTTAGAAGTGTTTACTGAAAGGTTAGTGGTAGCTACTTGGGTAGAAACTTGTTAAGGAGTTATTCCTTTTATTTTTAAATGGAGGCAGCTTCAATAACAGTACAGTCAGCTCATTTTTTCCTTCATATAGTCATTTATGAACAATATGATATATACAAAATATGTGTAAGAATTCCTTTAAAAATTGTAAAAATAATGTTTTATAACTTTTATATATGATTTTGCTTGCAATCAGATTAAACTTAGGCTGTTTCATATGTTCCAGGAATAATGCTACAAGGCATTTATGCAATTTGCTGAAAGAAACCTGTACCAGATCTGCAGAAAAGACAAAAAAATGTAAATATATTTCTTGTTCTATGTGATTTTATCAATTTATTATTATTTTAACGTGGGGGTTCACAGTGGAAGAAATAGTCTTTTCACCATTTAGTTTTAGGCTCTCTTAAGTCAGTGATCAAATCAGATGGTGGTTTGAAAAATCTTTTAAACATTTTTTAGGTGATCTTTTAAATCAGCGGTTCTCAACCTGTGGCTCGTGACCCGTTTGGGGTTCGAACAACCCTTTCACAGGGGTCGCCTAAGACAATCGGAAAACACATATATAATTACATATTGTTTTTGTGATTAATCACTATGCTTTAATTATGTTCAATTTGTAACAATGAAATTGGGGGTCACCACAACATAAAAAGCTGTATTAAAGGGTCGCGGCATTCGGAAGGTTGAGAACCACTGTAAAATGAACTAAAGGTTATATCTTGATGTGACAGGAGGGATTTTTTTTCTTAAAAAATTCTTAATACTTCCCTTATTATATGTGTGGCCTGTTCTTTCTTTATGACTGTATCTTCCTCTCCCATTGAGGCCATACTATCTTGGTTCTGTTGAGAACATTGAGTAATTTTCTGAAATTTTCATCTGGATTCTGTAGAGTTCATTTTCAGTGATAGGCATGTTGTTTCCTTTCCTTTGTTTGATAGTATTTTTTCATAGGTATCATATAGATTTTCTTCCCTTATACATCATAGATAAAGGCAAGAACTATCTATACTAAATAAACTACGTGACAAACTGAGTTTGATCCTAATTTACCTCCCTTGGTTAAATAGTTGTATCCTCTTTTCATATTTATAATTGTATAGCAGGTCACTTAGCAGTTTCTAAAGTTTTCACCTTGCACAGTTGTGTCTTCTTGCTGTCCCTTCTGTTGGTTTTTTTGGTATTCTGATAAATTTTGTAGAGTATATGATTCTGAGTAATTTTAGTCAACAAACTCAAGCATGCACAAAATTTTTATATCTTAAAATGTTTAAAAAATCTTAATTTATAAAAATCATAATGCTTTGGTTCTGCTGGCATAAAAAAACTTAATCTTAGTGAATTTGGGAGAATTTCCCCTTTCCCTGGGGTTATATCTAAATTTGGGACTGCATATGTAATACCATGTGTGTAGAGGGACATTTGTTTTTCAGTCATCTAGCTATTGAGTCTTTTATCAGTTTGATTAGTATTCAGTTAATGGTCCACATGGGTTGCTGCTGAGTTGTTCCTTGTACCTGTCGTCATGACCCAACCAGGTCCCCTGGTTTTCTGTGCTTTATCCCACCATGCTCCTTTGCACAGGGTGTTGAAACAAGGGAAACTCCGAGTCTAAGGCCCAGTCTGTGGTAGTCGGAAGATTGAAGGTGTTGGTGATAGAATGCAATTCTTTAGTACAAATAGTTTCTGAGGAATAAAGGTTTGTTGCTGTATGTTAGGTAGTGAAAATGAGACAGTGAATAGGTGGAGTAAGAAGTTTGAACTATCTTTCTGTTGAAACACTGATGTGTTCTGCCTCTATTTCCTTAAGGTTTCCAGGTTTTTAATATTCAAATAAAAATAGTTCAGCTCTTGTTCACGTGCTATGATTAATTTAGAGGTTTCTCCAGTATTTTTGTTTAAATATATTTTTTATTGATTTCAGAGAGGAAGGAAGAGGGAGAGACAGAAATACCAATGATGAGAGAAAAATCACTGATCAGCTGCCTTCTGCACACCCCATATTGGGAGCCTGCAACGTGGCCATGTGCTCTAACTGGGAATTGAACCATGGCCTCCTGGTTCACAGGACCATGCCGCCTGGGCTCTCCAGTATTTTGGAAGGATTTAGGGTACTTATATTCTTCTAAAGAACCGCCTACTTTTTGGTTGTTTGACTCCTCATTTGAGTCTGCAATAGCTGCTGTTCTCTTGTTTTGCAGCTGTTATTGAGAATCTGGAACTAATACTGGCCAATTCAATGTGGTTTCTGTGCTGCTGGCCTCATTTGGGGGAAAAACCACATTTTCTTATACTGCCTTCTACCTTAATCCCCCGCATCACTACCTACCAACTCCAAGTTTTACTGAATGCTTGAGTAGAATTAGAGGGAATCATTACTCACCTAAAACCATACACAAAAAGGTCATAAGGGATTCATAGGGGGCTTCTCTTTGGGGCCATTCTTAAACTTACTCTTCCTATTTTAAGGTTTTCTTCCTTTCTGCCTCCTCAGAGATAGAACAAGAGACAAGAGCAAGTTTTACCTTTCATGTACCTCATGAATCTTAAATATACAAAGGGAAAAAATACTTTATAGAATAATTGTTAAACTCCTATTCATAGTAAAGGCTAAAATTATACTTTACAAAACTTAAATAAATTCATAAATAGTAATTTTATGAAAGGAAATTAGAGATAATTGAACAGCACCAAGCTTTTGAGGTTGATATAAAGTATAACCATGACTCACTATGAAACTGCTTTTGGTGCTACTTTAAAGGGCTCATAAGATATAACTGACACAAAATTTTAATGTTTTCCTGAGGCATTTTACTATTATCTTGTTGGCATCATAAGTGTTTTAAAAT
This sequence comes from Myotis yumanensis, assembly GCF_028538775.1. Taxonomy (NCBI): domain Eukaryota; kingdom Metazoa; phylum Chordata; class Mammalia; order Chiroptera; family Vespertilionidae; genus Myotis; species Myotis yumanensis. The sequence continues at coordinate 8,480,744 of NW_027223768.1, forward strand.
TTAATTTTAAAATATTTTATATTAATAATAGATGAATATGAACGGGAAGAAACTAGGCAAGTTTATGTGGACCTAAATAATAACATTGAGGTAAGTGGTAGTGAAAATTTAATACTTTAAACAAAGTTGTTTCTAAGCAAAGTAGAGTGATAGCTACAAAGATGTAGAAAACTGTGCTTGCCAAAGGGATTATTATTTATTTGTTGACATATGATAATATCACCAATAAAGTTCCCCAGGTTCTATATGATGAGTGTTAATGTTTTGTTACTGGGTAACTTTTGAATTTACATGTTAGTGACATTATTTAACTTAATACATCAAATAGTTATTACTTCCGTGTCAGACACTAGCACATTGTGACACAAAATCATTAATTTGAAAAACATAGTAGTTTAATGTATCTGGTTCCTGCTTATCCTGCCTTATCCCATCTCCTGTCATTCTCCACTTTGCTTCTCTGCTGTTGTCATTCTTATGTTTCTCAAACTTGTTAAGCTCTTTCTTATCTTGGTTCTTTCAATTTATTCCCTTTGTCTAGAACTTTTGTGTCCAGGATCTTATGCAAACTCATAAGCTTCATTCTTCTTTTTAATTACCTCCTTACTACTTTATCTAAAATATCTTTCTATTAAATTATTAATCTCTTCACCTCGTTTAACTTTTTTGAAGAGCATTTAAAAATACATGACAGTTATCTGGTGTACTTTTTCTTATATCTTAAGTGTCTAACACAGTACCTGGTATATAATAGATACTCAGTAACTTTATTAATTGAATAAATGAATTCATCCAGTTTTACAAATCAAGATTTATTGAATGTTGAATGAACTGAACTCATGCTGCCAGATGATGAACATGTAATTTGGACTCCTATGGGAAGGAACCTCACAGAGATTATGCTTTAGTGGGGAAGACAGATATTAAATAACTAAGTAAAAGTAAAGATAAAATTATAGATTTTGCTACTAAGGCTATTAAGTAAGTGGTAATCATTTTTATTGCTGTTTGATATTATGTAACTTGTCTGTAGTACCTAGCATCTGAGAAGCTAACACAATAGACAATACGTTTTTACAAATTATTGAATTATTAAAAGTTATAGGGTTTTTAAACAAATATATATTTTATTGATTTTTTTATAGAGAGGAAGACAGAGGGATAGAGAGTTAGAAACACCGATGAGAGAGAAACATCGATCAGCTGCCTCTTGCACACCTCCCACTGGGATGTGCCCGCAACCAAGGTACATGCCCTTGGCTGGAATCGAACCTGAAACCTTTCAGTCCGCAGGCCGACGCCCTATCCACTGAGCCAAACCGGTCAGGGCAAAAGTTATAGGGTTTTCATTGTTCAAAGTTGTATGGTTTTAAATGTAATGACCATGTAATAAAAATTTGTTAATATTTTTATAGTTTGAAGAAAGCTACTTAAAAAAGTCTTAAGTATGATTCTTAAAAGTTAAAACTTTGTATTTCAGAAAATGATAATAGCTTTTGAGGAACTTCGTGTGCAAGCTGAGAATTCCAGACTAGAAATGCATTTTAAATGTAGGGATCCTATTTAATTTTTATATTTTTATAAGTATAAAAATATTTTCATTAGATTCTGTTTATATTTTTATTACATTCTGTTAATGTTTAAATTCCTTCAACTTGATGCCTAACTCTTTTGATTTTTGTATTGTATGTGATTTTTTTTTTTTTTTTTAAATATTTTATTGATTTTTTTACAGAGAGGAAGGGAGAGAGATAGAGAGTTAGAAACATCGATGAGAGAGAAACACCGATCAGCTGCCTCCTGCACATCTCTCACTGGGGATGTGCCCGCAACCCAGGTACATGCCCTTGACCGGAACCGAACCTGGGACCTTTCAGTCTGCAGGCCGACGCTCTATCCACTGAGCCAAACCGGTTTCGGCTTGTATGTGATTTTTTAAGCCTATCAGAATCTTGTGGAATGTGACAGGGAATTGACGTATGTTAAAAAATATGTTTTTGGCTTCAAAGCTACACTTTCCCTGAAATAAAACTTATGGTTTGTATTTAATTTTTAGAAGTATGATTTGGTCTTATTTTTACATTTCTTGGTGAAGTTGCATGAAAAAATAACAATATGTATTTAAAATCTGTTATAAGGAACTTTTATATATGTTTTATGTAAAAGTAGAATTTTCTTTAAGTTATTGTTACTTTGCTATTAAATTCACTATTTTACTAAAATTACCAAGAAAATAGTTTTTGCTTGTTAGAAACATTTGGGGTTTGATATCTCGCTAAGTAGATTTCAAAAATTTAAGTTTTATTTGTTATACAATTATGTTAATATGTTAAAGTATATTTGTTTTACTTTTAAAGTAAAGGAAGATTATGAAAAAACCCAACACCTTGAAGAAGAATACAAGAAGGAAGTAAATGACAAGGAAAAGCAGGTGTGTTTTTAAAATTAACTTTCTGTATATTTGCATTTGCTAATTTACAAAATACTTAAAATTTCAAAAGAAACATATTTTCTGACTGCATGATAAATTTCTATTAGATTATTATAATATTATATATATTTAAATATCCAGCCTTTTCCCTAGCAGAATTAGTTTTCATTGACTTAAATATGCACATGTGATGAATGCTAGTCCTTTTAAAAAATTAATCTTCTACATTATTTGTATTAGGACATTGCTGCAGAAATAGTTTATTTTGAGAGAACTTCTGTTCAAACAACAACCTCATAAAATGTAAAGATCACTCTCCCACATTGACCACTCAGCCCACATTTCGTAATTTTTTTTTTTTTTAATATATTTTATTGATTTTTTACAGAGAGGAAGGGAGAGAGAGAGAGAGAGTTAGAAACATCGATGAGAGAGAAACATCGACCAGCCGCCTCCCGCACATCTCCCACTGGGGATGTGCCCACAACCCAGGTACATGCCCTTGACCGGAATCGAACCCGGGACCCTTCAGTCCGCAGGCCGACGCTCCATCCACTGAGCCAAACCGGTTTCGGCCACATTTCGTAATTTATTGTGAACTATACTATTATGACACCAATGAAGGTGAACTAAAAAAGTTTTTCTTTTTTCTATTAATGTCGCATAATGTTAGACTTAAAAGTGGCAAGTCTTTGTTCTTTGACATCACAAGAATGTTGGTCTCAATAATTAGGCCAACTTTATCAGTTTTAAGCCTTCTGCTTTTCAGTGGAAAGCAATATATAGAAAGGAATCCTCTTTGTTTCCTATGTTTTTCTTCTCTGATTTGCCACATGATACCTTGTAATGAAAGATAATAACGATATCTACTTAAATAATAGTAGAAAAAGTTAATTGAAAGTACAAAGAAGATATTAGAGTTTTATTTTAGTTCTGGTTTAATGGTAGAATAATTTGTGTCATGCTTAGGTACTTTGAAAGAGTTAGCAATTTTCTATATTTTAACTGAATTTTTAAACCAGATTTCTGAAAGGAGGTCTTTTTAAAAGTTAAAAGTGTGCTTATTATAAAGAACATAAAAATAGAATGCATTTTTAAAAAGCTTGTTGGAGTTTTGGGTGTATGGGCAGAGCTTATAGATTGTTGGGGTTCCCTGTAAAATGATGGTATGGCCAGCTAGTGTTTTTGCTGGGAACTCCTAAATGTCATCATTATTATTATTATTGTTATTATTATTGCTAGAGGCCTGGTGCATGAAATTCGTGCATGGGTGCAGTCCCTAAGCCTGGCCGGCGATCGAAGTGTGAGCGTATGGCATGGAAGGGCAGGTCCCAGTTGACCTCTGGGCCCTGGGCAACACCTGGGCCCCTAGGCTCCCATGTGCCACCTTTCACCTGAGTCACAGCGCCCAAGGCCCCACGCAGAGATGTGGTGAGCGTGGCTGGATACTGAGGGCCAGGGCGAGTGTGTGGGCCTCTGGGCTGCCCAGTGGCGCTGCACGGAAGCTGGGCGGGCAGTGCGCTCTCTGCTGGCTGGCCTCACAGACAGGCTTCTGCGTGAACCCATGGGGAGCCTGATCTGCGCCTGCAGCCCCAGTGGCTGCGGCCCAGCTCACCTGAAAGAGGCTGCACAGGTGTGGGGTGGGCTCCTCATGGGCACCTGGCACCTGCGTGCGGTGGCTTCCCTGGCTCGCAAGCCCTAGTGTCCCGGGGGGCGGTTAGCAGTGAGAGTGACAGCAAGCTCAGCCATTACCCTGCATTCTCACTGCACCTCCTCCCATCACCCCTGCACCCAGCTAGCTGGAGAGAGGTTGCAGTGCGTTGCCAACACCCGCCATGTTCCATGCCACCCCCTGGTGGTCAGCAGTCGAACTCTTGATCTCCCAGTCAAACTCCTGGTTGAACGACCACCCAAGGGAACAATTTGCATATTAGGCTTTTATCATATAGGATTTTTTTTCCTTGTCAGGGCCAGAAGGCCTGTTTCGTTGCCTACCAATATCCATAACCCCCTTGGCAACTCCACCTTCCACCCATCCCTCTCAGAATTTTAGCCATCTGAATATTTTCAGTTCTCTGTATGAAGCATGATCTTTTGATCCTTTGTGTCCTTGTATGAGTCTAGAACAGCAGTTGCCAATCTTTTGGACCTCATGGATCTCCAGTGGTCTGCAGACCACCAGTTGGTGACCGCTGCTCCAAAGATTTCCTTAAACCAGCAGTGCCAACCTTTCGGACCTCACAGACCACCAGTGGTCCCCGGATCACCAGTTGGTGACCACTGGTCTAGAATGCTTATTTCCCCATGTTTGCCTAGTTAATTTCTATTTGTCTGTAATACTTGATTCAGTCCTCTCTGAGAAGGATTACTTTTTTTATTACATCCCCCAAGATTGATAAAGGTGTTTCTTTCCCAATTCCTGTAATCTTTTTACCCTATTACTAATATATTCAAGTAGAGTTGTTTGTGTCCTAGTCTAGGCTGTGAGTTTTTTTGAAGGTTAGTTCCTTCATGTCTCTGTACTCAATGCTTATTATGGTTTCTGGAATGGTGTGGGTTCTCAAGAATATCTTCTATATATGTACAAGGCTAAGTGACTGGCTGACTGGTAGGTATGATGTGCACTGATCACCAGGGGGCAGACGCTCAACGTAGGAGTTGCCAAGTGACAGCAACTTTGCAGAGTGCCCTTTTGCACTCTGGGACCCCTCAGGCGATGTTGGACCTGCCAGTTTCTGCCTGATTCCCGCAGGCCAGACCAAGGGACCCTACCTGACAGAGAGACCACGCTTACTCCACAGATGCCCTTTGAGCCCCAGCACTGCCTCAGGTGCAGCCGGCTGGGAGGGACCAGGGGAGGTTGGCTCTAGGGTGTGTCCGGCCCTTCTTGCCCAGTCCTACTGGGAGGCCACCTTCTAATTAATTTCCTTTTGATGTGCACAAATCCATGCACCAGGCCTCTAGTTTATGGAATAAATGAACCAAGTAGATTTTATTATATAATGTCAGTAATAAGTTAAAATGCATACTATAATATTGGGAGTGTCATATTATAGTAAGCCTCACCTAATGTCATCAATAGGTTCTTGGAACGAAGTATAATGAAACCAATTTACCATAGGCTAATTGATAAAAACAAAAGTTAAGTTCCTACATCATCGCATCAAAATTATAACAAAACAACATTGAATGAAACATCATTTTTGAGGACCTGCTGTAGTTTCTCCATTCATTTAATAAAGGTTTTTTTGAGTAAGCATGTACTAAATGCTTGGCACAGCCAGATGAAAAACATATAAACAAGTACATAAAGTAATCATAGGTGATGATAAATGCTAAGGTATCATATTTTATTTTTCATATCTATAATATGGTATTTAATATTCAATTTTAGGTATCACTGCTACTGATCCAAAACAATGAGAAAGAAAATAAAATAAAAGAGTTAACATTGCTGCTAGAGGAATCCAGAGATAGAGTGAATCAATTAGAAGAAAAAATAAGTAAGAATTTATATAATAAAATATAACAATGTGTCTTATGTATTCTTTGTTATGCTTTAATTTTTGGCTTTCATCACAGTTTTTTAAAAAATATATTTAATTGATATTTTACAGAGAGGAAGGGAGAGGGATAGAGAGTTAGAAACATCGATGAGAGAGAAACATCGATCAGCTGCCCCCTGCACACTCTCCACTGGGGATGTGCCCACAACCAAGGCACATGCCCTTGACTGGAATCGAACCCGGGACCCTTGAGTCCGTAGGCCGACGCTCTATCCACTGAGCCAAACTGGTCAGGGCTCATCACAGTTTTGTTATAATGCTTTCTAGTACTGTAATTTCAAGCCTGGGGTGAACCTGTACAAGGAGAGCATAATAGAGTCACTTAGGGAGCTTTTTCAAAGTACATACACTCCTCTTTTCCTTTCATACTCTTATTTAGTTTCAGAAAAATGCTCTATGAAAACAGGGATCTGTGTCTTTTTATTCACTGATGCATTCCAATAACAACTGATTATTTTAATGTTCTTTATATTTCATCCTGAATTTTTATCTCTTTTTAGGGGAATGGTTTGTTGGATGATATACCTCCCGCGTTACACCAGTTTTAATTTTATATATGTCATTTATAGAAGTTTTATTTAGTTGATGGACATCTTCTTTACCTCTTTTCATTTTTAAAGATTGATTGATATAATACTTATTTTTAATAAACCCATAGTTAGTAATTAAAACATCGGAAATCTTTGCAGGTCCAAGTCTGCTTTTTGTTTATTCTGCTGAATTTGTTCATGGTATTTTATTTTCTCTTTTGATTTTTGATTGTAGGTCCGATAACTTCATCTGTGGAAATTCTTTAAGACCTGGGTTGGAAGTATATTTTTACAGAGAAAATTTGCATTTGTAGCTCTGGGATCCTGGGAGAACTTAAGAGCACTTCAAATTAAGTTTTGATTTGCAGCTTTTTGGGACATTCAGACAGCATACATTCAGTTACCACACACACCTAAGGACTAGTTTGTGGTTATAATTTCTCAGAAAAAACATTTGGTTATCAGACTATAATAAATAGTATTACAATGGACACCACAGCTTGGCTAGCATGGTTTAGTGTTTTTTTTTGTGGGGTGGGTAGGGGGAGGGGGCGTTAATCCTCACCCGAGGATATTTTTCCATTGATTTTTAGAGTGGAAGGGAGAGGGAGAGACAGACACAGAGAGAGAAACATCAATGTGAGAGAGACACATCAATTGGTTGCCTCCTGCATGCCCTTGAGCAGTACTAGAGATTGAGCCTGCAACCAAGGTATGTGCCCTTGACCAGAATCAAACCCAGGCCCCTTTAGTCCTCAGGCTGATGCTCTATCTGCTGAGCCAAACTGGCTAGGGCAATTCTATAATTTTTAATAAATATCTGTCCAAATTAATAATAAATAGCATCTGTATGGTCATTTATAGTGGCTACATGTTATACAATTGTATGTATGTACCACTATAATTTAATCTGTCTCCTTTTGGATATTTAGATTGTTTCCAGTGTTCAGCTATTATTAAAAATGTAGCATTGAAAATCTTTATATATTCACCATTGAGTGCTTGGGAAATAACAATCTTGAAAAGTCAATAAAAGTTGATGATGACCAATACCAGCATATCTATATTTGCATATTTCTTTCTCATTTTGGAGTATTTAATGGAGAAAAAAATGTAATTGTTACAAGTTATTTGTTTTCTTTTCTATTAAGTACTACTTATCTACAATTTTCTTTTTTAGAATTACAGGATGAAAACTTAAAAGAATCAAATGAGAAGCACGATCATTTAACATCAGAACTAGAAGATTGTAAAATGTCTTTGCAAAGAAGTGTGGTATGCTTTAAAAACTGATTAGTGTGTGATAAGTCTCACACTATTCATCAGTCAACAAATATTTACGGAATCGTATTACTATGTACAAGGACCCGTAGCTTCAAATAGAGAGGATACAATCCCTGTCACAAAATGCTTATGGTTTAATTAGAGACATTAGTTGAAAAGCACATTAAAATATAACTAAAATACAAGATCACTCATGCTAGGTACCAACAGTGTGATTCAGGCAAAAATTGCTGCAATAGCAGTAAGAATATAAGGACGCTGTAGGCTGGATTGGCTAGGAAGTCTCCATGGAGAGGGTGAGACTTTAGGTGGGCTTTGGAGGAATGGTGAATTGAAATAGATTAGTGGGTGGGGTAGAAGAGGGGAGTGACAGGATAAGGAGGGACAGCAAATTACAGAAGCCCAGGAGTTCAGCTTTCTTTCTTAAGGGCCTTGGATCATTGCTTTGTTTTCTACTTTATTTTATTCAGAGTACTCAAAAGGCTTTAGAGGAAGATTTACAGATAGCAACAAAAAAAATACATCAGCTCACTGAAGCAAAAGAAACTCAAATGGAAGAATTTAATAAAGCTAAAGCTGCTAATTCATTTGTGGTTACTGAACTTAAAACTACCATCTGCAACTTGAAAGAGTTAATGACAACAGAACATCAGAGGTAAAAATATTTCTTATTTAGATGAATAAAAAAGGCTTAATGTTCAGTGCATTTTCTATTCATTGTCAACTGACTTGTAATTCCTTTAACAATTGTAACCAGTCTTTTTTTTAAAGTATAAACTGGGAATACATTTTAAAAGTTTGTATTGGGTAGGCAGGTATACTAGGAAAAGATAGCAGGTATTTTCTAGGATCGTTCCCATGCATACTTTGCCATAAAATTAAGCTAAACAGATAAGCTGATAAGTGCTGATGCAGTTATATGACATATTTAAACTGAGTTATTATTGGTTTCATAGAAATAACTTCTTATGGGGAAGTGAGGTTTATTTTACTGAGGTCTGTAACATTCTTTCTGATTTGTAAAATTAGAAATTAACCTGGTACAAAGAATGTACTAAAATATTTTTATTAAACTAATTGATTAATGAATTAATAAATTCATTAATGGATTAATATGATTAATTATAAAATAAACTATTCATTCGCATTTCATCTGAAATAGTTTGTCTAAAATGTGAGTTAAAAACTTGATGTTTTTCATTACTTTATATTAAGGAAAAATTCATATAAAGCAGTGTTAATGAGGCCTCGGTAGTTATTTTTGTCTCATTAGAATTAGGGTAATTAGGATGAAAGAAACAGATTTTTCTCTGAAGTCATAAACTGGGCCTAGCAGTATTTCTTCTCTACTGCTTGTGTCTTGTAAAGGAAGAAAAGCTAGCTTTTCTAGTTCAGCTAATCTTATATTCTTGATTGACCTATCTAGTTGATTTTCAAACTTTAGAATTGTAAGCGATCTTAGATGTCATCTATTCTAATTACCTCAGTTTTATAGAAAAGGAAATGGAAAGGCAGAGGAGTTAAGCAAATTGCACGTGTTTTCATAATTATATTGTTCCTGAGGCAGAATTCAGTATAGTAGTAGTTACATACTCAATATCAAAGTTCTAGGATATATTAATTTGATTACCATAAATAAGAAAGAGATAAATTGTGACCACAAGCTTTAAGATTTTATGTAGATTAATTAATATACAACTATATATTTCTACTAGCAATATTTTATTTTATTTTATTTTATTTTTAATATATTTTTTATTGATTTTTTACAGAGAGAAAGGGAGAGAGATAGAGAGTTAGAAACATCGATGAGAGAGAAACATCGATGAGAGAGAAACATCGATCAGCTGCCTCCTGCACATCTCCTACTGCGGATGTGCCCACAACCCAGGTACATGCCCTTGACCGGAATCGAACCTGGGACCTTTCAGTCCGCAGGCCGATGCTCTATCCACTGAGCCAAACCGGTTTCGGCAGCAATATTTTATTTTAAAGTGTTACACTATCTGGCACAAAGTAGGTACTCAAAAAATGCTTTATAATTGAATGAATGAATCTGTGCTAAGATAAATTGCACCAATTTTAGTTATTAGATGAATTCTCACTAAAATAATATTTTACATTGCAAATTAATAATATGTTTTACAAGATTGGAAAAAAGTGAAGACCAATTGAAAATACTTACCATGGAGCTTCAGAAGAAATCAAGTGAACTGGGTAAGATTTAGAGAATTATATGTGTACATGATAATATTAACCAATTCTAAAAACATAAACACTATTTGAGAATAAAATATAGTTTCTCCTCTTTCATTTACCAATATTCATTATTTGATATTTTTTTTGCTTTTTCAGAGATAGAAAAAAATGTAAACCTTAGAAAGACTATTCAGTTCATTATGCAATTCAAATCTGACTATTTTGTGTTACAGAGTTAAGAGCCATCTCATTGCCTAACTTCAAACTCTTTAAATATAAGCTATCTTTTCATTGCCCATTTAAACTGGTGCGTACCAACTTAGTTAAAGTTAACTATAAATACAAAAACTTTGTCAAGTAATTTTATTCTCAGTTTCTTTTTTTTTAAAATTAAATCTTTATTGTTCAGATTATTACAATGGTTCCTCTTCCCCCCCCCATAACTCCCCTCCACCCAGTTCCCACCCCACCCTCCGCCTTCACTCCCCACCCACTGTCTTCATCCATGGGTGCACGATTATTGTCCAATCTCTTCCTGCAACCCCCACACTTCTCCCCTGCCCCCAAGAATAGTCAGTCTATTTCCTTTCTATGTCCCTGATTCTATTATAATCACTAGTTCATACTGTTCATCAGATTATTTATTCACTTGATTTTTAGAGTCACTTGTTGATAGATGTGTATTTGTTGTTCATAATTTGTATCTTTACTTTTTTCTTCTTCCTCTTCTTAAAAGATACCTTTCAGCATTTCATATAATACTGGTTTGGTGGTGATGAACTCCTTTAGCTTTTTCTTATCTATGAAGCTCTTTATCTGACCTTCACTTCTGAATGATAGCTTTGCTGGATAAAGTAATCTTGGTTGTAGGTTCTTGGTATTCATCACTTTGAATATTTCTTGCCATTCCCTTCTGGCCTGCAAAGTTTCTTTTGAGAAATCAGCTGACAGTCGTATGGGTACTCCCTTGTAGTAACTGACTTTCTTTCTCTTGCTGCTTTTAGGATTCTCTCTTTGTCTTTTACTCTTGGCATTTTAATTATGATGTGTCTTGGTGTGGTCCTCTTTGGATTCCTTTTGTTTGGGGTTCTATGTGCTTCCTGGACTTGTAAGTCTATTTCTTTCACCAGGTAGGGGAAGTTTTCTGTCATTATTTCTTCAAATAGGTTTTCAATATCTTTCTCTCTCTCTTCTGGCACCCCTATAATTCACATGTTGGTACGCTTGAAGCTGTCCCAGAGGCTCCTTACACTATCTTGGATTCTTTTTTGTATTTTTGGATTCTTTTTTCATTTTGCTTTTCCGGTTGGGTGTTTTTTGCTTCTTCGTATTTCAAATCTTCTACTTGATTCTTGCGATCCTCTGGTCTGCTGTTGGGGGTCTGTATAATATTCTTTATTTCAGTCAGTGTATGCTTAATTTCTAGTTGGTCCTTTATCACAACATTGAGGGTCTGACTAGATTTCTTGAGGATCTCACTACATTTATTGGTGGTTTCTAGAAAATTCTTGAAAAACCTAAAATGTGTGGTTTTGAACTCTATATCCAGTAGTTTGCTTTCCTCCATTTCTGTCATTTGTGTCCTGTTTCTTTGTCTCGGCATTTTTTATGCTTCGCTGTGTCGATAGAGTGGCTTTCTGTGCTAAGTGTCCCAGTTACCTGAGGTAGACACTCTTGGTGCACCCCCTTGTGGGCTTTGTGCACAGTCTTGTTGTAGTTAAGCCTTTATTGTTGTAGTTAACACTGGGAGGATTTGACCTCCAGGCCAATTAGCTGTGAGAATCAGCTGTGTCTACAGTGGGAGAACTTCTGTGCTAAAGACACCCTTCTGGGGCAAGACTTGCTTCAGTGGGGCTTTGGTGCTCACTGAGTCTGCCCCCTGAGTGTGTCCCTTACAGATTTGAGGAGTTGTAATTGGATAGTCCCACTCTGACCACTGGGTACACTGGCTCTTGGATCTAAGGAGGTGCTAATCTAGCTTCTGCCTGCAGCTACCCAGCAGAAGCCAGCTGTAAAGCAATGCAAGTTGCCCTGGGGCCTTGGGGCAGCTGCAGTTTGTTAAGTAATTTTCAGATTACAAAGGGCCGGGCCTTTCATATGCAAAAGCCTCCGTGCACAGCTTGGGCGGGGCAGGTCCCAGGGGATCAACAGGGCAGGCGGAGAGAGCAGTATGGCTGCTCTCAGTCCTGCCCTCAGAGGTCCCAGCAATCGCTGCGAGCGCCTCCGAGAGAAAGCTGCCCTCAAGTTCCAACCGATGCCAGACAGTCCCGTCTTGCCTGCAAGAGTCTGGGTCCCCAGAAACTTGCCCAGAACTGGAGCTCAGAGCCTGAGACTCCCTCCCGATTGAAAAAGACAATCAAGTCCTCAGCCACCAGCCCTCTCCGCATGCACCTCCGCACCTTTGTATTTTACTTCCGCACCGCACCTCCTCTGAGTCTGGGTATGCTTTTCTCTCTCCTTCTAGTTGTAGAAATTCCACTCAGCCAGCCTTCCGGTGGTTCTGGATGATGTCCGTTATGTCTTTCAGTTGTATTTTTGAAGTGGTTGTGCGAGGCAGCAATCTCCGGTGTTTACCTATGCCGCCTTCTTGTTTTTTTTCTCAGTTTCTTTACTTGGTATAGTTTTCATTCTGATGTTGCTGTAAATAGTTTTTGTTCCTGTGACCAGTTTTGTGTATATATACCCATGTTTGCTTTTACTCTAGGTATATAAAAGATTCTCCCTCTTGTGTTTTCTATTGCGTCTACTGCTTATTATTATATACTAGAGGCCAGGTGCATGAAGGCTGATGGGGGTTGGAGCGTCTGCCCCAGGTGGTCAGTGCACATCATAGCAACTAGTGTAATGGTCGAACGAATGGTCGAATGAACGATTGGACACTTAGCATATTACATATAGGATTATTTTGATGTGAGATAATATAACCGTGGAATTTAGACTTAGATGTTTATTCTTCAGTTAGCTTTGGATATATAATTAGGAACATAACAGACATGGTATTTGTTCTAATGAGATTTACTTAGGGAGACATACAAAACATTTAATTACAAGTTGGGATAAGTGCTATGAAAGAAATAAAAATGATGCAATAGAAGAAAATAATAGGGCCTAATGTAGATTTGGCAATCAGGGATGGTCTTTAGCTGAAACCTAAAAAATAAGTGAGAGTTAGGTAAGACATGTGAGTTGAAGAGAGCTTTTCTCTCTTTTTTTGTTAATCCTCAATGGAGGATATTTTTTTTCATTGATTTTTAGAGAGAGTGGAAGGGAGAGGAGAGACAGAGAGAAACATCGAGGTGAGAGAGACACATCAATTGTTTGCCTCCTGTAGGCACCCTGACCAGGGTAACCTGCAACCAAGGTATGTGCCCTTGACCGGAATCAAACCCTTCAGTCCATAGGCCAATGCTCTATCCACTGAGCCAAACTGGTTAGGGCTGGAGAGAGTGTTTCAGTCAGAAGTAAAAGCATGTAGAAATGCTCTTAAGTATAAAGGAGCTTTTTTAATTAAAGTGACGGAGTGAAAGCCTGTGTAATTGAGCATAACAAGTGACATGGAACAGGGAACGAAATGAGTTTGGGGTGATAAGGACCAAATCAGGGCCAGGGAAAGGAAATTTGATTTTATGCTAACAGTGAAGGAAAATCATTGTAAAATTTAAGTAGAGGAATGACATGATATGGTTCAAAATCACTAACTTCTGTATGGCACCCAAATTTGGTGGTGGGTGGGGAGTGCTGGTAGTGAAGAAAGAGTAGAATTGAAGAAATAGGATTGGAGACTATTTGAGTGGTACAGGTATGAGAGGATATCTTTTAAAAATGGAATCAGCCCTAACCGGTTTGGCTCAGTGGATAGAGCGTCAGCCTGCGGACTGAAGGGTCCCAGGTTTGATTCCGGTCAGGGGCATGTACCTTGGTTGCAGGCACATCCCCAGTAGGGGGTGTGCAGGAGGCTGCTGATTGATGTTTCTCTCTCATTGATGTTTCTAACTCTCTATCCTTCTCCCTTCCTCTCTGTAAAAAATCAATAAAATATATTTAAAAAAATAAAAATGGAATCCTATCACAATTATGTTAGCAGTTGGAGATGCCATTAATCTAAGGACTTTTTGTCTGGTCTCAGCTCTGAAAAATTTTCTTTCATATCTTCTCTACTAGTGTCATTGTTCTCTTACTCCCTGTAAGTGGATTTTGGGAGTTCTGGAACTATCCTTCATGTTTAAAATTTTTTTCTTATACTTTCTATCTTTTAGTTCTTTGTGGAATTTTGGGGGAAAAGGTTTTGGGTTTCCCCTGCTAATTCAATCTTTATGTTTATTTTGCTAGATTTGAAACCTTAGTTGTCAAATTTTAAATTCCCAAGAACTCTAAATAATTTACTTCATGGATATAATATGCTATTGGAACATACTAATGTTAACATACTTAGCAAAATATCTGCTTCTGTTTGTTCTATTAATGCTTTCTCCTTGGATTTTATTTAATTCTCTTAATTGAATTTGGTTCTTCTTTTTAATGGTTTTGCTTTTATTCATTAATTGTTGATTCTTAATTGTTTGCTCATCCAAGTATTTGAGAATTCATCTTCACCCACTTGTATGTTATAATCTGCTTCATCTGATTATGGGAATGAGATGGGAGATGCTATAAGGAAGGGTGGGCTTGGTAGCTTGTCTGTTTGGCATAGGCCCTATGCCATAGGGGAAGTTTTTCTTGCTTAAAGATCAAGAGCTATGGCACCGCCATGTCTCTTGGGCCCCAATTCCTAGAATCCTTGATTTAACCTGAGGCTGTGTGGTGGAAGATGTGGTCAGCTGGTGTAGTTGTTTAACATAGACTTCATTGAATGAGTATGGGTTTTATCCCCGACAAAGAATCCTTAACTTTTTGGGTTAATGGTAATGAGTCTGGTCTTATATATAGTCTTTCTAAAACAATTATGTGATTGGGAGTGAGAGTGTGGAGACATGCTAGTTTTTTTTAATATATATTTTTAAAATTGATTTCAGAGAGGAAGGGAGAGAGATAGGAACATCAATGATGAGAATCATTGATTGGTTGCCTCCTGCACGCCCCCTACAAGGGGGGATTGAGCCCACAACCCAGGCATATGCCCTTGGCCCGGAATTGAACCTGGGACCTTTTAGTCCACAGGCCAAGGCTCTATCCACTGACCCAAACCGGCTAGGGCAAAACATGTTAGTTTTAAAAAATTAATGGCTTTTACTTAAAATTAAACTTCATGGTTGAATAAGCTTTGCATGTGACAGGTTTTTCTTTTAGACTCTACATTGGCATTTCATATTTTGTTGATTTTTTTCCTTAAAGACTGTGGTCAATGATTACAAGTATTTTGTTTGTTTTGAATAATATATAGTTACATCTACAACAATTAATAACCCTCAACAGTGAGGAAAGACAAGTTTCAGATATAATAAAATTTAGGTGACATTTAGACATTGTTAGAGAACTGTGTAGGTAGTTAAAAAATGTTAGGAGGAAAAAAACCCAGGTGGTGTGAGCTGGAAAGATTTTATAATTCATTATCCTGATACTGAATTCATGGAGGCATATAAAGAAAAACATTGTAAAGTATTATTTAATGTGACAAGAAGGAAGGGTGTCAGAAAGAAAATAGGAGCAGGAGTTAGGAAACAAATCTGAATAATGCAAGGTCTGGAAAATCAAAGCGAGAAAAGTAGAGTGGTTAATAGTATCAAATGCCAGAAAGCTCTATAATAATGACAAAGAATTACACCACAAAATGGTTATTGGTGATCTTTGAGATATTAGTTCTGCATGGGGTTAAAAAAGAAGTTTGTAGGAAACCAAAAAGGAATTTGTCTGCCAACCCCCTCCCTCCCTGACCCCAGAGATTGACTATAGTATGAAGAGGCAGAAAAGTCAACCAGTTGCTTTTGTTCTTATTCAAATAAATATTTAGCTGTGATAAGGGAAAGTAAAGATTCCTCTACAGAGAGTCATTTTATATTGTTAGTAAAGAAACTAAAGTCTCAGAGGAGGTTGGAATGTTGAGATACAGAGTATAATGGTTAGAGTTAGCTGGAATTAAGTGGGTCACTTCTTTTAAGTTTGGAGTGAAGATTAAGAGGCCAGATATTTAGAGAGGGATGATGAGTTGAAAGTAAAAGCTCACATGCTGAATGACCACATTCCAAATACAGATAGATTGCTTATTTTGTTTAATCAACTCTGGGCTCATTTGGTTGTGGAATTAACTTTATAGCAGTGGTTCTCAACCTTGGCTGCACATTAGAATCACCTGGGAATCTTTTTAAAATCCTGATTTCTGGGCCTCATCCTCTGGAAATTCTGTTTCTTTGTTACTAATGTTGTGGCCCCACCCCAAAACAAAGAAACAGAATTTCCGGAGGATGAGGCCCAGAAATCAGGATTTTAAAAAGATTCCCAGGTGATTCTAATGTGCAGCCAAGGTTGAGAACCACTGCTTTATAGAAACATCCTATGTAATAAAAGGCTAATATGCAAATCTTCCCCTTGACCGGGAGTTGGACTGGAGTTCGACCAGGGGGTTGGACAGCCTGCCAACTGCCCGCAGCCCCTCCCATCAGCCGGCCCCACCCCTATCAGCCCCCCCACCCCAATTAGGGGCGGGGCTGCTGGCCAACCGCCCCCGGCTCCTTGCCCCTGGCCAGCCCGGCCCAATCGCCCCAATTGGAATGGTCCAGCTTGGACCCCACACGTGTATGAATTCATGCCCCGGGCCTCTAGTTGTTAATATTTATCTGTGATTTTGTATAGTTCCATTTGGACTTCTGGGCAGTGATTTTCAATTTTTTTCATCTCATGGCACACATAAACTAATTACTAAAATTCTGCAGCACACCCAACAATATTTGCCAATATGACGAAAAATAGGTATAATTTTGATTCATCACAGTGGATGACCATTGTTGTATTGGTTGTTGTCATTTTTTATTTGACAATAAGAGGGAAAAGAGGTCAGTGCCCCTGACTAAATAGTCAGGTATTGCATGTTTAAAAACTTTTTGCAGCACACTGCTTGAAAATTGGTGATTTAGGGTACTCCAGTTACATTAATCCATTTCTTAGTCTTCCCCTTTCAAATGGTATTATTCTTGTTTCTCCTTTCCTAGTCTTTTAATCCAGCTTTTAACACATTTATATTCTTTTGCTTACTTTAGAAGAGATGACTAAGCTTAACAATAACAAAGAAGTAGAACTTGAAGAATTGAAAAAAGTCTTAGTAAGTATTTAGTTTCTCTTAATATAGAGTAATTATTTTTCAAATCCACTGACTTAGACTCTCACACTATAGATGTTTTATGCTACTTTTTTTCAGATAAAATATTAAAAATTATATTTGATTTTTAGTAAAGCCACGTTCTTACCTATTCTAATATTTATACATCTTGATAGCTGTCTTCATGTCTTTAAAGGGTTTTAAACAATTTTTTAATTTATTGATTGACGAGAGAGAGAGAGAGAGAAAGAGAGAGAGAGAGAAAGAAAGAAAGAGAGACTTGTTGTTCCACTTATTTATATATTCCTTGGTTGATTTTTATGTGTGCCCTAGCCTGGAATGGAACTATGATCTCCTGGTCAATGAGTTGATGCTTAACCTCTGAGCCACATTGGACAGACTGTTGAACATTTTTGTTTTTGTGTTAACAAAAGCTATTTGCCTGTAGTGTTCTTTTCTTTGATTGTCTTTGTCTGCTTTTGGAATCAGGCTAATGCTGGTCTCATAAAATGAGTTGGGAAGCTTTTCTTTCATTTCTATTTTCTAAAGAGATTGTGTAGAATTAGTGTTATTTTTTCTTTATACATTTGGTAGAATTCTCCAGTGAAATCATCTGGACATAGAAATTTGTTCATTGTTATAGAACTACTCTGGTTACTTGCTTTATCTTGGGTGGTTTTTGAGGAATTAATACATTTCACTGAAGTTGTCAGACCTCTGTGCATAGAGTTATTTATAATATTCCCTGTTATCCTTTTAGTAAATTTTTATGCTTTGTGAGCCATGTGGTCTCTGTTGAAGTGATTCAACTTTGATGTTAATAGGGCAAAACAGGCATGGATAATACGTAAACAAATAAATTGGCTATATTACAGTAATGCCTTATTAAAAATAGGCAGTGGTGGATTTGGTCTGTGGGCTGTGTTTGCTGACCCTTGGTTGTCTAGAATGATGAATTCAATTCTTGGCACATTACTTAACACATTGCGCACCAGTAGTTTTATTGCTCGCTTTACCCAGTGGCCAGATAAGTTTCTAGAAAGAGTACAGAAAACATTTTACAAAGTATCATACTTTAAAAAGATATTAGTTTGTAAGAACATGTAATAAATAACTTCAAAATGCAATGGGCGTGCCTTTTACATTTATGTAAAACACTGATTAATATGAAAACATGAGAATGCTCGTGATCCGCCTGCAATGTGTTAAGATGGTATATTAAAGTGAGCCCATCCTGATGGAATGATGTAAATTAAAACTGTTTCATAGGAAGAATGAAAATATTCTTAAAGATTTTAGAATAGTTAAGAGAAAAGTTAGGGAGTAAATATTTAAAAATTTACTAGTTATCATGTGAAAGAGGAATTGGACTTTTACGTGATTAAGGAAGGCAGAATAATGACTATTGCATGAAAGTTATAGTAAAGCACATTTTTGTGCAATAATAAGGATAAATAGGATTGATAGAATAGTGAATGGCTAATAAATGCTAATAAAATGGAGTGATTTATACATAAATTAAGATTTGACTTCAGATGGCCTGTATGATTTTTTTTTAAATAAGAAAATTCCAGGGCTCTGTCCATTAAATCCTGTCATCATACTTAGTTTTGGAATTTACTTAATAATGCCAAACGTTTCTTTTAAAAAAATTTTTAGCCAAAGAGAAACTCATTATGTCTTCCCAACTTTATTTAGGAAGTTTGATTATTTTGAATATGTGTGTGCTTTAATTGTCATGATTTGTTAATATTTTTAAATAGGCAGAAAACCAAAAGCTTTTAGATGAAAAGAAACAGTTTGAGAAGATTGTTGAAGAATTAAAAGGAACAGAACAAGAACTAACCGGTGTTCTTCAAACCAGAGAGGTTTGTTTTAAAGGATACATTTTTCTTTCACATATTTTGTTAGTAGAGTACAGATTACAGAATAGATTATAGTGTAGCCATTATCTTTGTGAAAGGTTTCTTCACAAGATTTCTTTTTAAAGTATGTGTTCCTGCTACATTAAATATGCTAATGACTGATTTAAAACACATCTAGAAAACCTCCAAGGTATATATAATGTGGGAGAGAAAGGTCAATATTTAAGGTACCAATAGTATGTACACAATGCCATGGTTGTAACAATTACATTTCTTGATACCTTGAGTATTTATTAATCAATACATTTAAAAGTTAGCCTTTATTAAGTTCTTAGTTTACAGTAGTTTTTATAGTGCTCATGTTATAATTTTAGAATGTCATTTATTTGAAAAAGTTTGTTTTCAGTCCATAACAGCATTATAACTATCTTTTTATAATTATAACAGCTTAGTATTTAAGACGCTGATTTTATTAATTAATGTTTCTTCTTAATATTATAGCATTTTATTTAATATTATTTATTTATTTTTTAAAATATTTTTTATTGATATCTGAGAGGAAGGGAGAGGGAGAGAGAGATAGAAACATCAGTGATGAGAGGGAATCATTTATTGGCTGCCTCCTGCATGCCCCTCACTGGTGACTGAGCCAACAACCCTGGCATGTGCCCTTGACCGGAATCAAACCCTGACCTCCTGGTTCTTAGATTGACGCTCAACCACTGAGCCATGCCGGCTGGGCTATAGCATTTTAATTGAAATTATTTGGTAGAGTAAAAGTGACAAAAATTTTTTAAAATGTGTAAATATAATTTTACTGATTGAGCTTCAGAATATCAAGATGAAATTACTTATATTACATTTGTCATTGCTCATTGTTTTAAATTATAATAGTTATGGCACTGAATCTACTTAAATTTAAAAAATTTGATATATTCTTAACAATTTTGCCAAATAAATGACTTACTTGCATAGAGTGACCAAGTTTTTTAAATGAGAAAATTGTAAAAACATTTGTTATGGTTATACACATTTACTTTTCAGAAAAAAGTACATGATTTGGAAATTCAATTAACTACCATTGCCACAAGTGAACAACAGTATTCAAAACAGGTTAAAGAACTGAAAACTGAGCTTGAAAATGAGAAGTATGTTTTCTATCTATCTATGAAATAGCTTATGTATTCAATTACTAAGTTTTCTAGTATTTAATAAGTGAATTAGTTCAATATTTATTTGAATAAGCTTAAAGTTGTATTTTATTCCTAAAGATAAAAATAATTTATTAACTTTATTGCTAAGGGAAGTACATATCATTTATATAAAGAGTTCATCACGAAGTTAAGAACTGCTTAAGATCAATATATTCCTTTTCTTAGAGATAGTTGGTTTCTTAGGAAAAAACCATTAATTGCAGTTCTAACTAGTTATTTTGATTGATTTGCTAAATTATTTCATAGGTTTGAATTGATGAAATGCCAGTGACAAAATACAAATTCATTTCTTACATTATCCAATGATTTACCTACTCAGTAAGTTTAATTTTGAGAAAAAGTGAGAGGAAAAAATTATTGTGTTATTATTTATAGAGAAGTAAACTCAAGTAGCCAATCTAGTGGTGAGCATGATTTTTTTCTTTTTGGTTGCTTCTCAGCTCTATATAAAAATGAGAAGTAAACAGTTTATTCAGGATCTTGTTTCTTTCAGCTCTCATTCCCTCCTTCTGATATAATTTCAACAGTACTTTTTTAGGGGTTCTGGATGAAGTTTTTTAGCCAAATCCCTTTTAATAAATAGGCTGATTACTTATTTATGCTTTGGTATAAATTTGTTATCTTCAGTTTATTTGCTTTTTCAACCTTTCACTTTTTAATGAAAACTTTTATCTATTTTTTGATGAATTTCCATTAAAGTAGTAGGAGATAATAGGTGCTCCTGAAATCATTCCTAGAGCCACACATTCCCCTTCATTTAAAACTGATCCTTGCTGCAACCAATAACAGCAGTAATCTCTCTTCCAGTGTAGAGCATATGAGGCCTAGTATAGGAGCAGTTTAAATATCTGCACAAAGATTAAACCTAGTTTCTTTATTTTAATTTAAAATAGGTCATGCCTCATATATTACTTTAATCAAATCATCAGGAGCTTGAAACAGTTTCTAAGAGACAGTCTGTTAGAAAGAAAAATTATATGAAAAATATATACCCTGTAAAATTTGTGGAAAAGTAATGGGGGGTAATGTTGTGGGGAGTATGCAAAGAAATATATGACATGAAAAACTTATAGAAAAATTTCAAACATGTACAAAGTAGAGATGTAATAAACCAGCATGTACCTATCACCCAGCTTAAGAAATTAAGTAGTGGCCAACCTTACTTAATTTATAACCCTAGGTTATAATCCCTGCTTTCCTCTAAGGTTATTATGAAGTAAATTTCACATCATATAATTTCATACTTAAATATGTTGATATGACAAATTTTTTAAAAATAGGCTTAAGAATACTGAACTAACTGCAAGCTGCAACAAGCTTTCATTGGAGAACAAAGAACTAGCACAAGAAACAAGTAAAATGGCCTTAGAACTTAATAAACAGCAAGAAGATATTAATGTGAGTTGAAAAAGAAAGAACCAATGACTTAATTTTCTTACCTGTAAAATTAGGGAGTTAGAATAATGACATCTAAAGATTCTTTCAGCTTTAAAAGTCTAATTATCTTAGAGCTGATACTTTGTTTTAGAAGAAAAGTATACATACTGATCTTACATGGTGATGATGAGCAACAGAATATAGAGGTTACCCAATGATAAAGTTAATTTTAAGCATCAAGATTTGTATAAAGTATTCAACAAGTATTTATTAAGTAAATCATATGAGACACTGTGGAGGATATGGTGATGAATTAAAGGTCATCCTCTTTAGGAGCTTATAACTCAATAGAAAAAAAACTGCTCAAATAGCTTAAATAAAATAGTATATGTCTTGTTTTGGGGACAAAGTGTTATCCGCATCCACAGGATCACTTCTGCTTTGGTGGAAGAGAAGGCTTCAGAGAGAATGTAGCATTGATTTTAGCCTAAAAGATGAGTAATTATGAGTTCAGTAGGTAATAGTGAGTGGGAACACGTTCCTAAAAGCCACAGCAGTATAAATAAAGGATATGTCTCAAATTATCATTGGGAAACAGTAAATAAGACTTGTTTTGTTAGCTGCTGAGTAGAGATTGTTAAAGAAATGAAGTCTGGAAAAATAGTGTGGAACTATGCAAATTAGGCCATTCTCTTTGTGTGTGTGTGTGTGTGTGTGTGTATATATATATATATATATATATATATATATATATCACTAAATGAATTTTATGCTGACAGATAAAGGTCTTAAATATTAGTTTCAATTTTATTTTTGTTGCAACAGGATAATTAATATAAACAATATTGAATATTTCTTTAGAATATCAAAAAGCAAGAAGAAAGAACATTGAAACAAATACAAAATCTGGAAGAAACAGAAACACAATTAAGGCAAGACTAATGAGTTGGCGGCCTCTTTTGTCTAGCAAAGATTTTAGTATTCTTTTCTATTTATTATAGTTAATTTAGATTAAACTTATATTGAATATAATATAAAGTAAAAATTAGACTTAAATTACTGCTTTGGAATTCTGCTTAAAAATAAAGTTGTAATAATGTTTATTTTATACTCAGTGTTGAAATAGTGAGATTAGACACATTAATTTTAAAGCATCATAGCTTTCTAATATTTATTATTATTATTTTTTTAAAATATATTTTATTGATTATTTACAGAGAGGAAGGGAGAGATCTGTTAGAAACATCGATGAGAGAGAAACATCGATCAGCTGCCTCCTGCACATCTCCTACTGGGGATGTGCCCGCAACCCAGGTACATGCCCCTGACCGGAATTGAACCTGGGACCCTCCAGTCCGCAGGCCGACGCTCTATCCACTGAGCCAAACCGGTTTCGGCTAGTATTTATTATTAACTAAGAAGATACACTAATCATATGTCAAAATTTAGAAGAGAAATAAAAAATATTATTTTAAGCATTAGCCATGTTTTCAGACATTTTCACAATCATCTATTGTAATGCCTATATACCATTTAATCAAATGGGTATGACATTTTTTACTTTTAGTCCTTTATATTTTTGGATATTTATATTTTGCAGTTTTTAACTATCATAAATAATACTGTAGTAAACATCTTAGCACATAAAGATCTTTTTCTTATTTTGAATTTGATAGGATAAATTTCAAGTAAGTAGAATCATATTGAGTCAGAGGAATAATTATTTCAATGAAGAAATTGAGCAAAAAGGACATATCTTTTGTAAACCAGAAAATTTAGAAGAGAAATACAAAGTATTTAATATTATTTTGTCAAAAGGACAAAGGAACACATGGGGGAAGAAAACTATCTTTCTTGCCTTTGTCTCTGCTATACAGTTTCTCTCTCCAGAGGTATCACTCTTACCTGTGTATGTTTCTAGAGATACTCTGTTACATATATAAGGGTATATGTGTATGCAGATTTCTCAGTCATGTAGTTTTTCATTAAAATCACTTGTATTTATGTATCTAATTTATTTTAATAAAATTATGACTATGTCTCAGGATAATGACTGATTTATGACTAAGAAAATAGTAAAGTGATATCTTGACTTAAATTAGGAACAAGCATTTCTTTCCAGGAGTTTTTTAAATAGAAAAATAAGATAATTAATTTCAAAATAAATGTGTAATTTAAATATGAGAGTGAATTGTGCCTATTTTGTATTAAGGCATGAAAAACTACCCAGCAAAATGAAAATATAAACCAATAAAGTTTAATAGTTAATCATTTTAGAAATTCAGAAAGGGAATAAAATGAAAATATAAGTTTTATCTCAATATCACTCTTCTATTTCCTTTAAGGAATGAATTGGAATCTGTGAGAGAAGAACTAAAGCAGAAAGGAGATGAAGTTAAATGTAAATTGGACAAGAGTGAGGAAAACGTATGTTATATTTTATAATAAATCATATCACAAAATTTCTAATCATAAAAGCAATACCACATATCTAAAAAAATGGTGTCATATACTGTTGAATAAGTAACTAGTTAACTAGGGACTTTTATAGGCTGTTGAATTTTAAAATATAGGGCAGAGTTTGGTTATTTTGCATAGTTTATATCTAGAAGAAAGTAGTATAATTCTAAATTTCTTTTATAAATGCTCAATATTTAATGTTGATTTACATTTTTAGGCTAAATAAATGGCTTATGCTTTAGTAATATAGAATACTAGAGGCCCGGTGCATGAAATTTGTGCAAGGGGCTCGGTCCTTGCAGCCCCCAGCCCCGACTGCCTAGCAGCCCCAGCCCCACCCCCCCAGTGGTCGTTCTGGAAGGTCATTCTGCCATCTGGTCTAATTAGCATATTAGTTCTTTATTATATAGGATATATAAGATACTGATAAATTGAGTAATAAGTTCATTTTGTGCTTTGGTGGAAATGATTTAGTAAGTTGAGATAGGATCAAGGTCTTTAGAAAAGACCCCGACCAGGGCCAGGGATCCAGCCTGCAACCAAGGTATGTGCCTTTGACTGGAATCCAGCCCAGGACCCTTCAGTCTGCCAGTCTGAGGGCTGATGCTCTATGAACTGAGCAAAACCAGCCAGGGCCTGATAAATATTTTTGTAGAAACAAAAGGTTGAGTTTTATAATTCCATTTCTAAAAGGTACTTGTAGAAGAAAATAGTAATTCTGTTAACATTTTAAATCTGATGTCAAATATTATTTTTTAGGTTCGAAGTCTTGAATGTGAAGTTTTAAAAAAAGATAAACAAATGAAGATATTAGAAAACAAGGTAGTATCAAATTGCAAACATGTTTGGAAGTAGAGACTTTGTAACAACATATGTATGATTAGATTCTTTAGGGCCAACCTTGACACTTTTTTTTGTTTTGTTTTGTTAATCCTCACCTGAGAATATATTTTTAGGGGGAGAGGAAGAGAGAGAAACATGGATGTGAGAGAAATACATTGGTTGGTTGCCTCCTGCGTGCACCCCAACCGGGAGGAGGGTCCAGGCTGGGAGATACATGTCCTTGACTGGAATCAAACCCAGTTCTCTTTGGTTCACAGGCTGATGCTCTCTATCCACTGAGCCAAACCGGCTAGGACCAGCCTTTACACTTTTAACAGCCTTTATATAAATCTCAATTCTCCTTTGAAGGCTTTGAGGAATAATGTAGAATTTTTATTGTAGGTTTCTTTGAAGAGGCTCTGGGTTCAGGATTTTTTTGCACAATGCTTTGAAAAGCAAAGTTTCATTAAATTCCTTTTTAGATGTCTCTTCTCTTTCGCAAAATTTCATACTCTGTGCAGCTGCATTTGTTGTGGATATCTTTAGAGTGGCAGGATTTTTTTTAAAAAAATCATTCTTAGACATCTTTCCCATCTCTCAAGAGAACTGCAGAAAAATTTCTGCTCCATTTATGTGAAGTGTTCTTACTGGTTGGCTGCCCATCCCAATTCACTTTTTCTTTCTCTGTACCTCACTACACATGGGTCCTAAACCTGACTTTCTATAGAGAGAGTAGTCCTCTGGAAAGTATAGTTCACTTTCTGTAGTTCTGGCCTCTAATAACACCAATTTTTTTTCCTACCTAGAATTCGGATGATTAAAATCCTTTATTACTCTGCATTAGAGTTATTTTACTTAAAAATGAACCGTGATAGTTTAATACCTTTTCAAGATTTCTGGGCATTCTACCAAAAGTATTTATTTTAATTAGTCCTACATTTTGAGATTATTTATATTTAAAAGGATTGAAAATTTAAGTTACTTTAATTTTCATTAGCTTATTCAGAAAGAAGGGAGAGTGAGATGGGGCAGTGCGTGTTGTAAGAAAAATATGTAATGGAGAATTTTGTGCTAATGTGGGAGATGAAAATTTTTTTCATTGGAATTTCTTTCTACTTCAGTGGAAATTAGAACGATTTACGTATATGTAATGTAGTAACCTTTAGAAATCTATGCTGCTTTTATGGTACTCCAAATATTTTGGGGGCTAATACCTCTTATTCCGATTCTGCATGTGTACCCAGGTGAAGTAGTCCCTCAAAGTGAGATATAAAAAAAGTGGTTCAGCTGATATTTTTTTAAAACAGGAATTAAAATGTAGTTAGGAGGAGACAGACTATTATATTATTTCCCTCCCCTATAGATAATAAGTATAAGAGGTCTCAGAAATGAAAATGGAATTGTTTTTAAAGTAGTTAAATTCAAATGTTCTTTAAGTATATTAAGAATTCTTAAAAATTTCAAATTTGTATTGAGATAATTGTTAGTAAAATTTGTACCCATTTACATGATTTTAGACATTAATGGGATTATTTAACAATATGATTTTTGAAGTGACTTCTATATTAATTTATGTAATATTTTTATTAGTTTAAAATTACTTATGTTGACTAGAATATTGAATAAAATAATTATAATTTCTCATTTTTTTTAGTGTAACAATTTAAGGAAACAACTTGAAATTAAAAGCAAGAATATTGAAGAATTCCAACAGGAGGTATGTATTGATTCTCATTATCAAATTATTTTAAAAGATTTTTTTTCACTTCAGTTTTAGAGAATAATGCTTTTCTTTCCCGAAGTAATTTCAGTCTAGGTAAGGTGGTAGTGCAAGTTTGAATCATTTTGGTACTAAATGTAATTGTTTATTTTTAACTTTTAACAGAATAAGGCCTTAAAAAAAAAGGGTACAGCAGAGACGAAGCAACTGAATGTTTATGAGATAAAGGTATTTGGAATAATTTTTGTTTTTAAAATAGTAGTAAATAGATGAGAATATAAGAATTTTATTCCTTGTGATACTTATCTTTCTCTGACTGGCTTATTTTGCTTAGCATAATATT
This sequence comes from Myotis yumanensis, assembly GCF_028538775.1. Classification (NCBI taxonomy): domain Eukaryota; kingdom Metazoa; phylum Chordata; class Mammalia; order Chiroptera; family Vespertilionidae; genus Myotis; species Myotis yumanensis. The sequence goes on from NW_027223768.1 coordinate 8,507,804, forward strand.
CTCCAGTACCACATGATCTCACTCATGTGGAATCTAATGACCAAAATAACCTGATGAATAAAATAGAATCAGAGACATAGAACAGTGGTTCTCAACCTGTGGGTCGCGACCCTTTAGAGGTCGAACGACCCTTCCACAGGGGTCGCCTAAGACCATCGGAAAACACATATATAATTACATATTGTTTTTGTGATTAATCACTATGCTTTAATTAATTATATTCAATTTGTAACAATGAAAATACATCCTGCATATCAGATATTTACATTACGATTCATAACTAGCAAAATTACAGTTATGAAGTAGCAACGAAAATAATTTTATGGTTGGGGGTCAACACAACATGAGGAACTATAGTAGAAGGGTCGCGGCATTAGGAAGGTTGAGAACCACTGACATAGAAGCATTGAACAGACTGACAAATTTTAGAGGGAAGGTGAGGGTGGGAGAGTGGGAGGGGAGTGATTAACCGGGGAGCTTATATGCATATATGCATAACCCATGGACACAGACAATAGAATGGTGAAGGCTTGGGAGGGATGGGTATGGTGTGGAGGGGGTCAATGGGAAAAAAAACCACACAAAAATAAACAAAGGGACATCTGTAATACTTTCAACCATAAAGATAAATTTAAAAAAATTTATTCCCTTGTAGCAGTTTTCAAACATCATCTGAGATTGTGGGAATCGTTCCTTTTAATTATAAGAGTGCTCATCTGTGATTTATATGTGTTAAAATCATCTAAGCAACTTAAAAATGTATGTGTGGGTATGTATATGTATGTATTCATACTCCTTACCCATACATTAAAAATTAAGGTTGAGCAGGTTTGGGGTGGAGTCTTGGAATCTACATTTTTTAAAAGCTTCATGTAATACTCTTTGTAATACTTTAAGCAATAAAAAAAATAAATAAAAGCTCCATATATGGTTATCTTGCTGCATAAGGGTTTTGATAACTACTGACTTTGTAGGAAACAAATTAAAATCCTGGAATGTAAACTCATGATGTCAGGGTCTTATTTTGTTTATTTTCTTAGTCCCTATTCCTTGAGATATAATTTACATGTAATAAAATGCATGATTTTGAGTATACAGTTTGATGAGCTTTAACAAATGTTTTTACAAACATGTAACAACAATCAAGATACAGGATTATTTCTATTATCCCAGAAAGTTCCTTCATATCCTTTTATAGTTTAAACCCTACTCCCCAGAGGCAACCAATATTCTGCTTTTTCTCTCTATAAAGTAGCTTGTCTATTCTAAAACTTCATTTAAATGAAAACATGCCAAATACTCTCTTGTTATAAGGGTTTATTTTGCTCAGCCTGTTCTGAGATTCACCCATGCTTCTGTAGGTATCAATAGGTCTTTTATTATTTCCAAGTCACATTTCACTGTTTGAACATAACAGATTTGTTTTTCTAGTTTCCTGTTAGTGGACATTTGAATTGTTTTCAATTTTTAATCATTATGAGTAAAGTTTCTATGAACATTCTTGTACAAGACTTTCACTGGACATTATTTTTTTAATTCTCACCTGAGGATATATTTTCCATTGATTTTTAGAGAGAGTGGAAGGGAGGGAGGTGAGAAGTGGGGGAGAGAGAAACATCGCCGTGGGAGAGTTTGGTTGACACCCCAACTCCCCCACCCTATTCTCCCTCCACCGGGATCAAATCTACAACCTAGGTACGTGCTCTTGACCAGGAATTGAACTCAAGACCCTTTGGTCAGTGGGCTGACACTCCAACCACTAAGCTACACTGGCCAGGGCTGGACATTTTAAAGTAAATATCTTAGAAAAGAGTTGCTGGGTCATAGAGTAGATGTATATTTTTATTTTTATTTTTATTTTTATTTTTATTTTTATTTTTATTTTTATTTTTACAGAGTGTAAGGAGAGGGATAGAGAGTTAGAAACATCAATGAGAGAGAAACATTGATCAGCTGCCTCCTGCACACTTCCCTACTGAGTATGTGCCCGCAAGCAAGGTACATGCCCTTGACCAGAATCGAACCTGGGACCCTTCAGTCCGCAGGCCAACGCTCTATCCACAGAGCCAAACCAGTTAGGGCAGTAGATGTATATTTAGTTTTTAAAGAAACAACCAAATCATTTTCCAAAGCGATTTTACACTCCCAACAGCAATGTATGAGAGGTCTAGTTAGTCCATATCCTACTCACATTTGGTGTTGACAGTCTTTTCAGTTTCAGCCACTCTTGTGGGCAGAACCTAGCTTCATGTTTAGTCATACAATGTCCTACACTTAGTTTCCTGCTCTATTATTGTCATTTTGAAATTTAAAATAATTTATGAACTAGATGTTCCCCCTTTTCATTTTGCATCAAGCTCTGCAAATTATATAGCTGGTCCTGCTCATGGGTATAGTAGTATCCCATTGTGGTTTTATTTTTCATTTGTTATAATAGTGTTGAACATTTTTTCATAAACTAGTTATTTGTACATTTCCTTTATAAAGTACTCAAGTATTTTGTCCTCTTTATTTTTTTTATTTTTATTTTTTAAAATATATTTTATTGATTTTTTACAGAGAGGAAGGGAGAGGGATAGAGAGGTAGAAACATTGATGAGAGAGAAACATCGATCAGCTGCCTCCTGCACACCCCCTACTGGGGATGTGCCCGCAGCCAAGGTACATGCCCTTGACCAGAATCAAACCTGGGACCCTTCAGTCTGCAGGCTGACGCTCTATCCACTGAGCCAAACCAGTTAGGGCTGTCCTCTTTATTTTTTATTGGGGTAAAATACCCATTAACATAAAATTTACCATTTTAACCTTTTAAAAAAAACTATACAGTTCATTTACATTATTGTGCAACCAATCCCCAAGACTCTCTTTATCTCGTAAAAATGGAAATTCTATACCCACTAAACAGCTCCCCATTTCCTCCTCCTCATAGTTCCTGGCAACCGCCATTCTCTGACTTATAACTACTCTATTTACTTCATATAAGTAGAAAAATATAGTATTTGTCTTTTTGTGACAGCTTGTTCATTTCTGATAAAAAGGCAGAATTTTGATAGAGATTGCATTGAAATCAGGACACTATTGAGTGAAAAGACAACCCACAGAATGGAAGAAATATTTGCAAATCATCCTATCTAATAAAAGAGAAACATGGTAATTAGCTGTACCTCCGCTACCCTTCCCATTGGTTAATCAGGGTGATATGCAAATTAACTGCCAGCCAAGATGGCGGCCGGCAGCCAGGCAGCTTGAAGCGAACAGGAAGCTTACTTGCTTCAGTGACGGAGGAAGCCAACGTTCCCCGCCTGCCAGCCAGCCTCTGAGCTTGCAGTTTGAAACATTGTTACAAATATAGAAGCTAAACAAAACCCCAGAAACCTGCTTTCAGCCAGCCGGGATCTCAGAGCTGGAGTTGAAACAGTGTTTCGATTATAGAACCCAAACAAACCAGATACCTGCTTTCAGCAGCCGAGGCCTAAGAGCTGGAGCCAAGCCTCAGAGCTAAAGCTGGCCCAGAATAAAAAAAAAAAAGAAAAGAAAGAAAGGAGCGGTTGGGAGCTTCAGTCACCCGCCAGCCTGAAAACAGCCCTCAGCCCCTCACTGAGATTGGCCAGGCACCCCAGTGGGGACCCCCACCCTGAAGGGTGTGTGACCAGCTGCAAACAGCCATCATCCCCTCATCCAGGCTGGCCAGACACCCCAGTGGGGACCCCCACCCTGATCCAGGATACCCTTCAGGGCAAACCAGCCGGCCCCCACCCATGCACCAGGCCTCTATCCTATATAGTAAAAGGGTAATATGCCTCCCAGCACTGGGATCAGCGGAGCAGCGAGGCCTCCCGGCACCGGGATCAGCATGACAGGGGGGCAGCGCCCAAACCCCCTGATCGCCCTGCGGCTCTGTGTGTGACAGGGGGCGGGGCCACAACCTCCCTATCCACCCTGCTCTGTTTGTGACAGGGGAAGGCACCCCAACCCCCTGATCAGCCCTGCTCTGTGCCTGATAGGGGGGAGCTCTCCGACCCCCTGATCGGCCCTGCTCTGTGTGTGACAGGGTGTGGCGCCAACCCTCCCCCCACCCACGGGCCCTGCTCTGTGTGTGACGGGGTAGAGCCATAACCTCCCCATCGGCCCTTCCCTGAGTGTGACAGGGTGCAGCACCCCAACCCCCCCCCCCCCCCACAGGCCCTGCTCTGTGTGTGACAGAAGGCGGTGCCCTAACTCCCCTATCGGCCCTACTCTGTGAGTGACGGGGGAGCTCCTCAACCCCCTGATCGGCCCTGCTCTGTGCGTGACGGGGGGGAGCTCCCAGCCCCCTGATCAACCCTGCTCTGTGCGTGACAGGGTACGGAGCCCCAACCCTCCTGATGGGCCCTGCTCTGTGAGTGACGGGGCAGTGCCCCAACCCCGATTGGCCCTGCTCTGTGCGTGACGGGGTGGCGCCGCAACCTCCCCATCGACCCTGCCTTGAGTGTGATGGGGTGGTGATCCAACCCCCCAATCGGCTCTACCCTGAGCATGACTAGGGGTGGCATCGCAACCTCCCGATCCACCCCGCTCTGTGCATGACAGGGAGCGGCGCCCCAACTCCCCAATCAGCCCTGCTCTGAGCCCGACCAGGGGCTGCACCTAGGGATTGGGCCTGCCCTCTGCCACCCGGGAGCAGGCCTAAGCCAGCAGGTCGTTATCTCCCAAGGGGTCCCAGGTTGCGAGAAGGCACAGGCCGGGCTGAGGGACCCTCCCTCCCCCCCGAGTGCACAAATTTTTGTGCACCGGGCCTCCAGTCCTATATAATAAAAAGCTAATATGCAAATCGACCAAATGGTTGAATGACCAGTCACTATGATGTGCACTGACCACCAGGGAGCAGACACTTAATGCAGGAGCTGTCCCCTTGTGGTCAGTGCGGTCCCATGGGGAGCACTGCTCAGCCAGAAGCCAGTCTCACGGCTGGTGAGCTCAGCGGGGGTGGCAGGAGCCTCTCCCGCCTCCATGGCAGTGCTAAGGACCCCTTCAGGGGATGTCCGCTTGCCTAAGGTGGCAGGCGGACATCCCCCAAGGGGTCCCAGACTGCGAGAGGGTTGGAGGCCGGGCTGAGACTGCCCCCCCCGCCCCCCCCGCCTCCAGAGCACAAATGTCGTGCACCGGGCCTCTAGTATATTTGATGATGATGCAACATTTAGCACATAAAAAGAACACTTCCAATTCAATAGCAAAAGCCAGTCACAGAAGGACAAATACTGCATGTTTCCTCTTACATGAGGTACATAAAACAGTCAGACTCACAGAAGCAAAGGTTAAAAATGGTGATTACCAGAAGTTGGGGGGAGGGAAAAGGGAAGTTATTCCTCAATTTGTATAAGGTTGCAGTTATGCAAGATAAATTAGTTCTAGAGTTCTACTGTACAGTATAGTGCCTATAGTCAACAATAATGCATTGTGCACTTAAAAATTTATTAAGCCCTGACCAGGTTGCTCAGTTGGTTGGAACATGTCCTGTATATTTTCGGTTTGATTCCCAGTCAGGGCACATATCTGAGTTATGGATTTGATCCCCATTTAGGGCATGCATGGGAAGCAACTTAATGATGTTTCTCTCTCACATTGATGTTCCTCTTTCGCTCTTGTTACTTCCTTTCTCTCTAAAAAATCAATGAAAATATCTTCGAGTGAGGATTAAAAAAAAAAAAAATTTACCAAATGAAAAAAGGAAAATGATCCACTATAATTTCCATGAATAAGTAATCTTTAAAAGATTCACAGAACCACAAAATGAACACAATATTGTCAAGAAATCCACAGCATTTACTAATGTTCATGTTATTTTTTTTTTTTACACAAAGGTCAAGAAATTAGAGTCAGAACTAGAAGGTGCCAAACAAAAATTTAAAGAAATGTCTGACAGCTATAAAAAAGAAATTGAGGACAAAAAGATATCAGAAGAAAATCTTTTGGGAGAGGTAGGAAAATTAAATATGTGTGAGAATTTGTTATACTAAAACTCTGTATTTGTTTATTAAGTAGCATTTTAAGAGAAAAGTAATACTTAATTTTTAAATTATGACTTTTAAAAGGTATAATAAATTTACACTAGGGACAGTTTCTTATAGAAGCTAAAAGTATCCTTGTTATTCTGTTTGAGTATTGAGTAGTTTATAATTATTTTGAAAAGATTAAATGATCATTAAAATGTTACACTGTCATTTCACTTGATAGAAATAAACCAAAACAGTAATGCATTTTTTTTACTTGGCTTTCCTAAATTTCTGGTGTTTGATTTCTGCATTTTATATACTAACATATGGTCTCTGCATTTGTATAGTAGCATATGGTCTCTAAATTTAAGTTAAATTTGTTTTTTGTATTTAATTTTAATAAACACTTAATTGATTTGATAGGCTGAAAAAGCCAAAGTAACAGCTGATGAAGCAGTACGATTACAGAAAGAAATTGATATACGATGTCAACATAAAATAGCTGAAATGGTTGCGCTTATGGAAAAACATAAGGTAATTTTTTTCTTTTTGTGTGATGAAAATTATATATTAGAGCCATATTTATGCATAAAATTAATATAGCATTCTGATTTATCAGAAGAATTATTGGTAGTTTTCTCTGATAATTAATAGATATTTATAGTTATAGATGTAATTATAGATAATTATAACTGGAATGCCCTTGATCTCCCATTTCTCTGGGTTTAAATCTTAACCGCACAAAGCTTAGCTTGAGTGTCACTTTGAGAAAATCTTTTATGATGGATGGAAGTGGTCATTCTTTATCTGAATTTTCCTAGTATTCTCTTACCGGTATAACACTTCCCATCCAGGATATGTGTTTTGTTAATATTTGTATCCTCTATGTGTGTCTAACATACATGAGGCTAAATGAACTTTTATCAGTGGAATAAATAGATGAAAAGCTTAATGTTTGTTGTGTTTGTGAGTGTGTTCTATTTTTTACTGTTGTTTAAAGTAATCATTCTGTTAGCGAATTAAGCCTTATTCTCTTCAGGATTTGGAGAGGAGGTGAGCTATATCTACCTATTCATCTTTAAAAATTGTTGCTGGGATATAACATTACTATGAGGTAACAAGTGAGGATTAAAAAAAACTTTTTAAGTATGTTTGTGAACTCATAGGTTTAAACATATTTGGTATATCTCAGTCCAATGCAGTTTTTATATTTGTCTCATCTTTTGCTAGTGGGGGCCTCTTCACACTGGTGGCAAGTCCTTTTGACTTGACTTTATTTTATTATTATTATTATTATTATAAAATATGTTTTATTGATTTTTTACAGAGAGGAAGGGAGAGGGATAGAGAGTTAGAAACATCGATGAGAGAGAAACATCAATCAGCTGCCTCCTGCACACTCCCCACTGGGGATGTGCTTGCAACCAAGGTACATGCCCTTGACTGGAATTGAACCTGGGACTCTTGAGTCCGCAGCCCGATGCTCTATCCACTGAGCCAAACCGGTTAGGGCTTGACTTGACTTTAATAGTCCTTGATAGCTTTCCTGCTTTTTCTTATGACAGCATTCCAGATTCATCATGTATTTCCTGCCTCAAATCTGGAATCAGCCATTTTTCTAAGAGGTCCTGTTTTTAAAATTAAGAAATTCAGTGTTTCCAATTAAAAAGAATAATTTCTTGCTCACGTGTTATTTCCAAGACAGTTATCTAGGTTTCATTGTTTATGTAATTGAAAAATTTCAAAAATATGCTTAAATATATACATCACTTAACTCATAGTCATTATTTTCTTTAAATTTTAAATGCACAAGGATACCAGTCATATTAAAGCATAATCTATTTGGGTTCTAATATACTGGTATTTAAAATGTTTTTTTTCTGTTTCATGTAGCACCAATATGATAAAATTGTTGAAGAAAGAGATTCAGAATTAGGACTTTATAAGAGCAGAGAACAAGAACAATCATCAGTGAAAGCATCTTTGGTGAGATACAGAATAAATAGCCATAAAAGCCAATTTTCATGTCAGCAGGGCTGCTGGTAAAGAATAATATTAAATAAAGCCATAATTTTTTGTTGTTGTTGCCTCCTGCAAGCTCCCCGACCGGGGCCAGAGCCTGCAACCGAGGTACCTGCCCTTGAACAGAATTGAACCTGGGATCCTTCAGTGAGAGGGCCAACGCTCTATCCACTGAGCCAAATTGGCTAGGACTTGACATAATTTTCGAGTTGTAGATTAAAAATGTCTTAGATCGGAAAGGAATCTTATAGTTAAATAGGCTTCCAATTTATTTTTTGAAATGGTGGAATGAACTCTTTTTCCCCCCAAATGAATGCTTATAAACTACAGTTACAAATAAGTTTGGAGCTCTGATTGAGATTGGGAGAACCCGGAAGGGGTAGATTGGGAGAGAATGAGGAGGAGAGATATATAGTGTTAATATTTCTTTAGAATCCTATATAATAAAAGCCTAATATGCAAATTGACCAAACAGCGGAGTGACTGGTCGGTGGGGGGTGGGGCCAGTGAGCGGGTGGAACCTGGCCAGCCAAGGCAGATGCCAGCAGGCAGAGGGAGGGGACGGCGGCGGCCCTCTGGTTGCCTCCCACAGAGGGAGGCCACAGGGGGTGGAGGGCCAGCTGCTTGCCAGCCAGTGCTGGCCCCCGATGGGCCCACCAGTCGCCTCCCACAGAGGGAGGCCAGACTGTGACTTAACCATCAGTTGGACATCCCCCAAGGGGCTCCTGGATTATGAGAGGGCACAAGCCGGGCTGAGGGATCCCCCAATTGCACGAATTTTTGTGTACCGGTCCTCTAGTAAACTATAAAATATTTGTATAAATGAAATCTTTAGGTATGTTCAAGTAGCAGCCTTCATATTAGTAGGCTTTTAAAGTGTATATATATAAGTAATTTATTTCTCTATAAAATTAAATTTATTTGAAACACTAGTTTGCATTTATATGTACTTAAAAACTTTGTGTTTTTTTCTTTAGGAGGTTGAACTATCCAATCTCAAAAATGAACTTTCGTCTATTAGGAAACAACTTGAAATAGAAAGAGAAGAAAAAGTAGGTTTTGTGGCATTATGAAGTAACTAATTGTAAGGTTTAGGTGCAGCCTTATATTTTTACAAATATGTAATATTGGAAAATAATATGATACATTTGAATAACTGGATTAAAAAAAGAGCTTTCCCTCCATTAGCTATTTCCCCCCCAAAAAAGTATTTATAATATAGCTTAAAACCAGAAAGTGATGCCTCCTACTTTGTTCTTTCTCAGGATTGCTTTGGCTATTTAGGATCTTTCGTAGCTTCATATAAATTTTAGGATTGTTTTTTCTACTTCTGTCAGAAGTGCCATTGGTATCTTTTTTTTTAAGGGGAGGCTCTTTTTTAAAAAAAATATTTTTATTGATTTTAGAGAGGAAGAGGCAGAAAGAGAGAGAAACATCAGTAATGAGAGAGAATCATTGATCGGCTGCCTCCTTCATACCCTCTACTGGGGACCGAGCCCAGAACCCGGGCATGTGTCCTTGACTGGAACCGAACACCCGGGACCTCTCAGCTGGCAGACTGATGCTCTATCCACTGAGCTAAACCGACTAGAGCAGCCATTGGTATCTTAATAGGGATTGCATTGAATCTGTAGAAGGCTTTGGGTAATATGGACATCTAAACATTATTAATTCTTCAAGCCATGAACACTATAACTTTCTTTTGTGTGTGTGTGTGTGTGTGTGTGTGTGTGTGTGCGCGCGCGCACACTTTGATTAATTCCATCAATGTCTTGTAGTTTTCAGTGTAGATATCTTTCGCTTCCTTGGTTAAGTTTATTCCCAAATATTTTGTCTTTTGATGCTATTGTATATGGGAGTATTTTATTTTCAGACAATACTGTTAATGTATAGAAGTACTACAGATTTTTGTATGTTAATTTTGTATTCTGCAAGTTCACTGAATTTTTTTATTAGTTTTAACAGATTTTTGGTAGCATCTATAGGTTTTCTCTATATAAAATTATGTCATCTGCAGATAGAGACAATTTTATATCTTCATTTCCAATCTGATGCCTTTTGTATCTTTTTCTTACCTGAGTTCTTTGACTGGGACTTTCAATATTGTGTTGAGTAGGAGTGGTGAGAGTGGATATTCTTATCACTGATCTTAGAGGAAAAGCTTTCAGCTTCTACCCTTGAGTATGATGTTAGCTGTGGACTTTTCAATATGGCCTTTGTTATGTTGAGGTACATTTCATCTATACCTAATTTTTTTGAGTTTTTATCATGAAAGAAAGTTCAATTTTGTCAAATGCTTTTAGACATAATAGTATTTTTGTCAAATACTATTGAGATCAGTATATGATTTTTATCTATTCTGCTAATGTGGTGTATCACATGAGTTGATTTGTATACATTGGATCATCCTTTCATTCCAGGTATAAATCCCACTTGATTATGGTGTGTGATCTTTTTAATGCGCTGTTGAATTCTGTTTGCTAATACTTTGTTGAGGATTTTTGCATCTGTTTTTATCAAGAATATTGGCTTGTAATTTTCTTTTTTTGCAGTTCCCTTCTCTGGCGTTGTAAAATGAATTTGAAAGTGTTCCTTCCTCCTCAAATTTTTGACTTCTGATTCTATCTCCTTACTTGTTATTGATCTATTCTTTTTTTAAAAATATATTTTACTGATTTTTTACAGAGAGGAAGGGAGAGGGATAGAGAGTTAGAAACATCAATGAGAGAGAGAAAAACATCGATCAGCTGCCTCCTTCACACCTCCTACTAGGGATGTGCCCGCAACCAAGGTACATGCCTTTGACCGGAATCGAACCTGGGGTCTTTCAGTCTGCAGGCCGACGCTCTATCCACTGAGCCAAACCAGTTAGGGCTGATCTATTCTTATTTTATATTTCTTCATGATTCAGTCTTAGTAGGTATATATTTCTAGGAATTTATCCATTTCTCCTCGGTTATCTAACTTGTTGGCATATAATAATTTTAGTAGTCTTTTATGATCCTTTGTGTTTCTGTGGTATTTGTTGTAATGTCTCTTTCTATGTTTCTGATTTTATTTGATTCTTCTTTCTCTTTTTAAATAGTCTATCTAAAGGTGTTAGTTATGTTTATATTTTCAAATAATCAGTTCTTAGTTTCATTGATCTTTTCTGTTGTTTTTCTGGTCTCTATTTCATTAATTTCTGTTCTGATCTTTGTTATTTCCTTCTGCTAACTTTGGGGGCTTAGTTTGTTTTCCCTTTTCTGTTTCCTTGAGATGTTAAAGTAGGTTGTTTGAGGTCGTTCTTTTTTCTTAATGTAGGTGTTTATTGCTATAAACGTTCCTCTTAGAACTGCTTGTATCTTTTAAGTTCTGGGATGCTGTGTTTCCATTTTCATTTGTTTCAAGATACTTTTGGCTTTCCCTTTTGATTGCTTCTTTGACCAATTGATTGATTATTTGTTGATTGTGTTTGATTTTCACATATTTGTGAATTTTCTTTCTATTATTGACTTCAAATATCATATCATTGTGATTGGAAAACGTACTGTCATTTAAAAAAAATTTGTTTTGTGATATAACATATGATTTATCCTGGAGATGTTCTGTATGTGATTTATTTTTTTAAATATATTTTATTGATTTTTTTTACAGAGAGGAAGGGAGAGGGATAGAGAGTTAGAAACATTGATGAGAAAGAAACATCAATTAGTTGCCTTCTGCATACCCCCCACTGGGGATGTGCCCACAACCAAGGTACATGCCCTTGACTGGAATCAAACCCGGGACCCTTGAGTCCGTAGGCCGACACTCTATCCACTGAGCCAAACCGGTCAGGGCTGTGGTTTTTGTTTTTATTGTTTGTTTTTTTTCCATATGTGTTTAAGAATGAATATTCTGGGCCCTGGGCAGATAGCTCAGTTGGTTAGAGTTTGATACAATACGCCAGGTTATGGGTTTGATCTCTGATCAGGATAGATACAAGAAGCAACCAGTGAATGCATAGATAAGTGGAACAACTTATCGATGTTTCTTTCTCTCTTTCTCCTTCCCTCCCTTCTTCACTCCTTCCCTCCTTCCCCCTTCCTCTCTCTATGAAATCAATCAATAAATAAAATTAAAAAATATTGTCTTGTTGGGTGGAAAGTTGTGTGTGTATATATATAGTATATATATATATCTGTTAGGATTGTTTGCTCTGCAGTGGTTCTCAACCTGTGGGTTGCGACCCCTGAAAATACATCCTGCATATCAGATATTTACATTACGATTCATAACAGTAGCAAAATTACTGTTATGAAGTAGCAACAAAAATAATTTTATGGTTGGGGGTCACCACATGAGGAACTGTATTAAAGGGTCACAGCATTAGGAAGGTTGAGAACCACTGCCTAAAGCATAGTTCATATCCTTTATCTACACCAATAAAAGACAAACATTCAAATTGACCGTACCTTCGCTATGCCTTAAGCCACGCCCACCATCCAATCAGTGCGACTATATGCAACTTAACCCAACCAAGACGGCAGCCGGCAGCCACGGAGCTGGAGCAAGCTGGAGACTTGGTTGCCCCAGTGATGGAGGATGCCAAGCTTCCCGCCTGCCACAGCTGCTCTGAGCTCTACTTAAAGCAACAAAGTTTCAATTATAGAAGGTAAATAAACCCCAGATACCTGCTTTCAGCCAGCCGTGGCCACGCTGGAGTGAGCAGGAGGCTTGGTTGCCCGTGGTGATGGAGGAAGCCAAGCTTCCCTCCCTCCCGCCCTGGCCGGCTCTGAACTCCTCTCAAGGCTACAAAGTTTCAAATATAGAAGGTAAATAAATCCCAGCATAAAAAAGAAAAAAAGGAGAGGCTGGGAGCTTCTGGCCAGCCTGAAAACGGCCCTCAGCCCCTCACCCAGACTGGCCAGGTAACCCAGTGGACCCCCCACCCTAAAGGGGGTGTGGTCAGCCTGAAAACAGCCATCAGCCCCTCACCCAGGCTGGCCAGGCACCCCAGTGGGGACCCCCACCCTGAAGGGGGTGTGACCAGCCTGCAAATACCCATAAACCCCTCACCCAGCCAGGCCAGGCACCCCAGCGGGACCCCCACCCTGATCCGGGACACCTTTCAGGGAAAACCAGCTGGCCCCCACCCATGCACCAGGCCTCTATCCTATATAATAAAAGGGTAATATGCAAACTGACCCTAACAGCAGAACGACTGGGAACGACTGGTCACTATGACACACACTGACCACCAGGGGGCAGACGCTCAATGCAGGAGCTGCCCCTTGGTGGTCAGTGTGCTCCCACAGGGGGAGCTCTGCTCAGCCACAAGCTAGGCTGACGGCTGACAGTACAGCAGTGGGGATGGGAGCCTCTCCCACCTCCTCAGCAGCGCTAATGATGTCCAACTGCAGCTTAGGCCTACTTCCCGCTGGCAAGTTGACATCCTCCGAGGGCTGCCGGGCTGCCAGAGCGATGTCTGACTGCCAGCTTGGGCCCGATCCCCCATCCTCCGAGGGGTCCCAGACTGCAAGAGGGCATAGGCCGGGCTGAGGGATCCCCCAAGTGCACAAATTTTTGTGCACTGGGCCTCTAGTCATTATATAATGTCCTTTTTTGTCTCTTGTTACAGCTTTTGACTTAAAGCTTATTTTGTCTGATATATGTATAGCTATTCCTGCTCTTTTTTGGTTTCCATTTGTATGGCATATCTTTTTCCATCCCTTTACTTTCTGGCTATGAATGTCCTTAATGCTTAAGTGAGTCTCTTATAAGCAACATACCTTTTATATATATATATATATATATATTCATTTAGGTATTCTATGTATTTTACTTGGAGAATTTAGTCCATTTACATTTAAAGTAATTATTGTTAGGTAAGGACTTACTAATGCCATCTATTGTTTTCTGGCTGTTTTTTAGTTCTAAAAGTCAACCAACTAGTGGTGGTTGATAGGATATATAATAACGGCAACTACTATTATATCAGTTTATAGCCATCTTCTTTCATGGTGAAGTGGGTTCTCTGGTTAGGAGTAACACCATGGGAGAAATACCATATTGTACACAAGACATTCAATGAAGATACATATTGACATAGGGATTATGGGTAGGTAAGGCAAGTTTTCCTAAAGTTCTATGCATTGGAACTTTCCCTTCTCTGATACCTTTAAGGCCCCAGAGGCTATAACAATTCTCTTTTCTAGATGATTGTCATATTAAAGACATACTATATATTCTTTTCTGTAGGACAGGTTTATTTTTTCTTTTCTTTTACTACTGAATAGACACACCCTAATCTCCAGTAAAAGTGATGTATTATTTCCCAAGCATTTTGTGCTTTTCTGTACTTTATCCTTCATCTCTTTTTAAAAATGTATATATTTTATTGATTTTTTTACAGAGAGGAAGGGAGAGGGATAGAGAGTTAGAAACATCAATGAGAGAGAAACATCGATCAGCTGCCTCCTGCACACCCCCTACTGGGGATGTGCCCACAACCAAGGTACATGCCCTTTTCCGGAATCAAACCTGGGACCCTTCAGTACGCAGGCCGACACTCCATCCACTGAGCCAAACCAGTTAGGGCTCCTTCATCTCTTAATCTTATGTTGAAAGTTCATTATTCAAGAACAACACACAGAGAAAAAGTGAATTCTGCCTCTAAAGGCCCATAATATTTTGGATCTCTTAGCAGCTCTTTATAGTTAGTTACCTATATGTATTTCCTCATTTTATAATCTGGTCCATCCACTTGATTTTATGAATGAGAAAGTTGTGATTCAAGTTTTTAAGAGACCTGCTCTTAAGATATTTGAAACTAAGTAACATTTCTATAGAGAAGAAATAATTCATTTTTCTATTTACTTTTTATTTTTATAAAATTTGTAGGTCAGTATTATTTTCTTGTTAATACTTCTTTGATAATAAGAACATTCATTGTGGTAATAGTAATGACTACATTATATGTACTTGATATTCATTTTTAATAGGAAAAACTCAAAAGACAGGCAAAAGAAAACACAGTTACTCTCAAAGAAAAAACTGACAAGGTAAGAGTTTTATATAATTTTTAGTTTTCTTTATAACCAATTCATTTTCTAACATTTACTTAGAAAATTTTTTTGTTCATAAGTAGGAAAAAAAAATTTAAAATATATCACACAATTTCATTTTCTGAATTGTTTCTTGCTATTATTAAAAAGCATTTGCTAAAAACTTTAAAGCAGTTGTCACTTGGAGATTTAGAGAAGTTTTCAACCTTCTATAATTTTTATTACAGTATTATCTTAAATTAGGTACATTTGGGTTTCTTGAGAATTTTCTGTTAGAGGCAAAATATTTTCATTAAAAATTCTAAAGCTTATATTTAGATTATGTCTAGTTTGGGGTTTGAGAGGGCTAAATAAATGACATCCTGCTTTTCTTAAGTCTGAACCAATTGAGAAAGACAATGAAAACCAAAATAATATCTTTATTATTGATAAGTAATATTGGAGAATGTAGCTTATATTTGAAGGTAAGGGGATTTCTTAATCTTGAAATCCCAAATTAGAAATATTTGTCTACTTTGTCACGGTAGATCTGAACTGGAACAAGTTATCCACTTAAAAATGGCTGCTCTTGTAAAACATGGCATAAAGGGGAGGAGAGCAGAATGTGTGCTTCCTCTGGTACCCAAGAGTAAGGAAGGGTTTGAACTTTATTTGCCTAGTTTCTCCTTTCATATTCACTAGTCCCATTAAGTCATTGTTCTTTCCCTAAGGAGAAAGAGGTTAGGAATGTTACCCTAGTGTTGCTTTCTATACATGGAAGGAAGCACCAGGTATGTGGAAGAGCGATACCCCTCAGTTTCTCACACATTACAGAAGAATTCTAAATGCAAGTTTTAATGATTAAACATTCTTTCTACACAGTGATATAATCAGTCCTAAGTCCCCACAGAGCTTGCTTTTGACTATAAACTGAAAGTGACAGTAGTTGACAACAGTTGAGTTTTAGGTATCTAGCAGTCGCCAACCAGTGGTCCATGTATTTGTAAAGCACTTAAAATAGTACTCAGCACACAGGAAATGCCATATAAGTGCTTAAAAAGTACAACAGAGAAAATCATGAATGTTCTGAATATATGCATCACTGGAAGTATAACATTTAGAAAAGAAGGTAACTTGTAGGAACGTGCATATATTTCCATGATGTATTACGAAGAGGGTTATTTCAGTATTCTAGAATGAGGAGGGGCAGTTGCATTTTCTTTTAGGCTACCAGGCTATCCAGGAAATGTTAATTCTCAGACATGGCCACATGGTGGTGTAGTTGCCATTATCAGTCCTTTTTGGGGAGAAACATTTGTCCATGAAAGCAGTTACATTTTGGAGACTACTGATGAAGAAGAATAACTTTGTTTTCATTAAAATTGTGCTATCAACTATGATGTATAAATGTTTAGGAAAAAGAATGCAGAAGTGCAACTGTGAAAAAATATTACTAAGATTCATACCTACTGGAAAAATGACTATAAAAGTGAGATCACTAGGACTAGTCAGGAAACCTACAAGTCACCTTACTTAGCTCCTTGATTATATAAATGGATAAATTTAAGTCTGGAGATACTTAGTGACTTAGTTAAAATCACCTAGCAAAGTAGTAAAAGCTCCTGGAGAAAAGAGCATACTTGACTCCTAGTTCAGTGTTTTTTATAGTAATTGTGGTCATGTCATAGTCCTGCACTCTGTACCCTGTACCCTCCTAATTTGAGTAATGATCTATCTCACTGCAGATTCAACCACCAACCTTTTGAAAGTGTAGCCTCCCCCACCTTTTGGTTGTTGTGTGTGCGCTTCATTCTTTCTTATAAGTGGTTGTTGCCTTGATTGTATTCATGGATATGATGGTGACCAACAAAAGTGGTAAAATAGAAAGTAATAGGCATGAGGTTCATGTAGGGTTCCACTAAAGCAGCTATTGTTACTAGCTTTTACTGGAAAGCTATGTCAGGTGCTGAGGGAAAGATATATAAAGGTAGAGAGAAAGGGAACCAAATAAATTGAGTTGAAATAATATCTAAGTATTTAGAGTAAATTTGCATTTTGTTTATTTTCAGAGTTGAAACAAATAGCTACTTTACATTTTTTCTGACAATTTCTCTAGTTCTTTATTATCGTAATTTTTGTTCCCCCCCTTTTTTTGAGGGGAGTGAGGTTGGTGGATAGGAAAAAACTGACATTTATTAATAGATAAGATATGAAAGCATAAAAGAGAATAAATGGAAATGAGAATACATTGCCCTCTAGTTTTTAGACTATTAGAATGAACCACGGATTAAGGCATTTTGCCACCAGGAATAGAGATTTTTCTTTATAGAATCCTCAGTTTTCGATCAGATAGAGTTGAGATATTGTCTTTGTTTTCATAGCAGCTCTCTGAAGACAGGAAGGGGCAGATACCATTTTCATCTTAAATAGGAAAATGAAGTGACCAAAAATGAATTATTTAATTTAATCACTATGTCATTTATTCAAAGTTATCTAGTCAATAATAAATTTGGGGGTAAATTTTACTTTATTCCTGTGTTATTTCTACTAGTTGCTACATTGTAATTAAAATGACATTTAACTATTTTATTCATTTCTGTTGTCTAATACAGAAAATACAGACATCTTTATCGGAAACACTTGCAACCAGTTATCGGAAATTTGATCCTAAAGTAGCTCCTTCACAAAATATATCTCGAAACTTCACATCAGCTGATTATGGCAAACCCAAAGAAAAAAAAGACAATCTGAGGACACCTGCCAAAAGTACTTTATCTGAACCATTACCAAAGGTTGGTTGGTAAAATTTCAAAAGAAGTAGTAACTTTTTAATTAAAAAAGACAGTTTGGTGTTATATACCACATATCTAGTATCAGACATGTTAGTAGATATAAAGCCAATTTCGTAAAAGTTTCAATTTTTTGTGATACCAACATGAAATGTGTTTGATTTTTTTTCTGTCACTGCCCACAACTTAATGGCATCTTGGCAGCTTTCATAAATTCTAGCATTCACCAATGCATAGGTCCCTGATGTGGGAAAAGTTTCTCCACCTGTCTCTACCCCTCTAAGCTAAAATACCATGTCTTTCTCTCCCAATTTCCTTAATATAACTGGGAATAAGGAAGTTTGGTGATTGTGGGGCTTGCTTTTACATAAAACACTTTTTAGTAAGCCCCAGAGAAGGACCTGGCCTTAATTATAGGTCACTTTGTTTAGAATATCTGTTACTAGCACTTTCCCCCCCAGCTGTGTGCCCCTGTAAACAATTCCAGAGCAAAAGGAAGAGTTCCACTCATATGCTGTTATATATACACTAGAGGCCCGATGCACGAAATTTGTGCAAGGGGCTTGGCTCTTGCAGCCGCAGCAGCTTGCCTCAGCTCTCACAGCCCTGGCTTTGTCCGGAAGGTCGTCTGGCTGTCTGGTCTAATTAGCGTATTATGCTTTTATTACTGTAGATTATCCAACTCAGAAGCTATGAAAATTAATTTACATAGCTTAGAGAAGCTTTCATATAAAGCTATTTTTTATTTACTACTATATTATTCAGAATATATGAAAAGATTTCTATTAAAGAATGACCTTATTTTAAAAAAACTTTTAATTGGCAGCTGCTTTTTGATAGGAATGCAGAAGCCTGAGGTGAGCTGCATCTGTTTAGATATATAACCATAAAATATTTTTAAATCTGAAAAAAAATAAAAGTAAAAAACTTTTAATTGAAATATATGCAAGAAGAACACATAGATCTTAATTATACAACTTGATGAATTTTTACAAAACCAAACATAACCTTATAACCATCACTCAGATTAAGACATGAAATGTTATCACCTCAGAAGAGCTTCTTATTCCCTCTTCCAGTTACTAGCCCTCCCCCAAGGCCAACTGTTTTTCCAGTAATACTTTTAATTACATGATTATACAATTTCTACTATTCAGTATTTTGTATAAAACCAGTTACAATATACATGATTTTCAAGTGTGACAGTACTTACCAGACTACATAGATGTGCAAAGTTTACTTGCCATTATGAAACTTTCTTAAAAATAACTTCAGGAAAATAAACATGCAACCAATTCTCTCAGCTTTATAAAATATGATTAGAAATATACATTTTAATTTAAAAAGACAATGATTGATCAAATACTGAATAATCAGTTACATTTTAAAACTTTTAATAATCTATACATGAGTACAGGTTAGATAAAAGTATTAATATAAAACTTCAGTACTATAATGAGATGGAAATATCTTCTGAAATTTAATTCTAGGCAATTGAGGTAATTTCCTACACAGTTCCAACTTCCAATATTAGATGTATTACCTCTTTTTGCATTTTCTATAAATAGAACTATAAATTTTTTGCTTTTTTTCCACTTAATATTATATTTGTGGGTTCATCCATATTGTTGCTTGAAGTTGTAGATTATTTTTATTTCTATATAGTATTTCATTGTGTGTCTGCACCACAGTTTATCTATTGTATTGTTAATAGACATTTGGGTAGTGCCCAGATTGGGTTTTATGTATAGTGTTGCTATAAAAATTCTAGTACTTAACATGTATGCATTCTAGTACTTAACATGTAGGTTGGCTATGTCTCCAGGAGTGAAATTGCCCATGTAAGGGCTATAGGCTTATGCATAATGCATTCCATCTTAATAGATACTGCCTGAGTTGTTTTTACTCTGATACAAAATGTATGTGTGTGTTTCTTATACTTCAGTTCTCTAACTCTCCAGACACTAACTGGGTGTCCTATAATTTGATTCAATTCTGACACTAACTATCTGGACTTAATGTAGACCCCCCAGATTAAGGACTCAATCCCACAAGGCTCCCACTTCAGATGGCAGTCACAGTCTTGGCTTGCCATCATTTGTACTACTGACCAGCTGGCTATAAATTGGGGCTTCATATAACCCCCTCCTCAATTTGCTAGCATGACTCTCAGAACTAAGGAAATTACTCACTATTTCCAGTTCATTATAAAGGACACAACTCAGGAACAGCCAAATGGAAAAGATGCATAGTAAAAAATGAGACCAAGGAAGAAATCAGAAATTATCTTGAGACAAATGAAAATGAATACACAACAGTCCAAAACCTATGGAACACAATGAAAGCAGTCCTAAGAGGGAACTGGATGAAAGGAAGGTGAAGGGATTAGCCAAAGGACATATATGCAAAACCCATATATGCAAAACCCACCAACAACAGTATGGTGATGGCCAGAGGGAAGGGGAGGCGGTAGCTAGATGGAGGTGGCCAAATAGGGAAAATAGGAAGATATTTGTGATAGTGTCAACATTAAAAATAAAGAAAAAATTTTAAAAAATAACATTTATATTGACAAAGTCCAATGACTAGGCTTCCTTAGAGACAGATTCTGTTGATTGTTCCCTCATTCTCCCATGTAAGGGCCATAATTTCATGGTTTTTGTTTTTTTTCATGTCTAATTTTTTTCTTGAAACCTGAAAATTAAAAATAATATAATGTGAGCTCTGGGAATCAGATTCTACCTTCTCCACTGGGTTTGTTGTTGCTTCTGCTTGTCATAGTTGTTACTGTTTGTTTAATGACATTTCTAAACTAATCCTGTAAAGTTTGTATTATTTTAGTGCCATTGAAGTCTCTACTTGGTTAGCTTTATGTTCAACTAATGTTTGAACAGATAGCTCCTTAAAAACTTGTACCAACAAATCTCCCAAACTTTGCCATGGACTATTTGTTAGGGCATGCCTTTAACACTCCGCTAGATAGTTGACAACTCAGTCTGAGCCTTCAATTCCTGCTTGTGCAGACCCTCAAGATCTGACAGAGGTAAAAGCTTAGGGCCGTTTCAGGTCTTTACTGTGCTTACTCACAGCCCTATGCATGTGCATAGCTTTCTATATTTTCAGGAGTATGCCAGAGCTTTTCAAAAACCCTTTGGACATCTCATTTATAAGCTGTACTCCTAAATTTTTGTGTAATCTATCATTTACCCCAACTGATAGTCCTTGTCTTAGTGAGCTGCAAAGTTAAAACACTTGCCTGTAATTGTTTTTGAGAAATGCTACTCCCTAATCTACACACACCAAGTTGAAAGGTTTTTTTTGTACTGAGTGAGCTCTGAGTCAGGTCAAAAACAAACTGCCTTGTAAGTGAGGACTTCCAGAGAACCACCATACAAGTCAAATAAGGACAGCCCTTTGGGGATACAGCTTTGAAAGAACCCCTAGTTCTGTTCTGCTCTTCTAAGGCTGCCAGGCTGAACCACGAATGTGGGCTGTTATTTTTTCAAGGGTAACATAGAGCTGGAGGACAGAGGATGGGACAAGGAAAAGTTAATGGAAAATATCTCTAGGTTATGGCAAGCTTTGATTAATTCTAAGAGTTCTGAAAAAGCTGACACCATTTTTCATCAGTATTTTCTTTGCTTTGTGAGAGAGCGAATTTTCGGAGCTTCTTTGCCATTTTTGCTGATTTCGCTGACCTTACTTTTTAAAGATACTTTTAAAAATTATAAAACTTACAGGGCAATATGGAATAACAAACATTGACTAATGTGAATTACTTTACCAACAAAAAACTGGCATACTTATTTTCTTATAAATAAGGATTTTTGTTGAGAGAGCAATGCTCACTCAATTGTTTGGTTTTAATAATTGCTAGAAAAATTAAAGCCCTTCTTAAGATTGGTGATTGTTAAAACTAGTGTTTCTTTCTCTTCCTTTTATTCTCTCCCTCTTCACCCTCTAATATCTTCTTCAGTAAGTTCAAGGGAAAGAGAAAGTACACTATTGTATATTTTTTTGAAGAAAGTTATAAAAGTTTTATTACCAAGAACATCTAAATTAAATTCTTATTCAAAATTTATACTTCATAAACATGCCAACAATAATGGAGAGTTATTGATTACTAAAGACTCAACTTGCCTTTGTTAATAACATATGTTTTATTTGATGGGATAATGTGTTGTTTTTCTTTTTGGGTAGGCATATACTGTGAAGACACCAACGAAACTAAAAATTCAGCCAAGAGAAAACAAGAATGCACCCATTGAAGAGAATACTAAAAAGAGAAAAATGGTCTTTGAGTTTGATATTAATTCAGATAGTTCAGAATCTGCTGATCTTCTGGTAAACACATTGCAAATAATCAGTATTTATTATTTGTTTACATTATTGTGTACTTTATTTCTTGATAAAGAAATATCCTATTATTTATCAATACTAAATACAGTAGACCTTTACTATAACAGAATCCTATGCTTTTACAGAATTTAAAGAAATTAGGGTTCAAATAATTTTTCTAAATTTTAGAAAACATTGCATTTTGAAATACTTGATATAACATAGTTGCATTTGAAATAATTAACCATATTGTTTTCCAACAGTGTTATAAAGGAGCTTTTACTACATTTTCTTTTCTTTTCAAAAAAGAAAGGTTAGCCCTAGCCAGTTTGGCTCAGTGAATGGAGCTAGCCACCTGGATTTGAATCCTGGTTCCACCTCTAACTAGTTATATAATCTTGAGCAAGTTACTTAATATTTGTGTCTCAGTTCCTCCCCTATTTAAAATGAGGATAATAATATACCTACTTCACAATAATTGTATTAAAACTAATTAAAATATGCAAAGTGCTTAAAACAGTGCCTGACATAAAGGGAAGTACTAAATAAGTGTTAGCTATTATTATTTGGGAGGATTACAATACTCATAAATTAATAACTGATATTTTAATTTTTATGTGATTATAAATGCGTCCTGTATAGGTCTTAAGTGTTGGTTGAGTAAGTAGGCTGTGGGAGTAAGGGGAGGAGAAAGTGGTAATAAAAAGCCTCTGAAACTGAAATAGAAGTTAGAAAAATACTATTCACACGCATCTTGTATTTTACATAGCCTTTCAGGAATATAGTTAATAGGATCAAAATTTAGGTCTTTGGCAGAATGAGGCTATTTTGTCATAGTCTTCTTTCTTTAGTATTCTTTTTTGTCTCTTTTTTTCTTTTTCCTCTCTCTTCCCTCTTCTTTCTTCCTCCCTCCTCCTTCACCTTTCCCTCCTCCTCCCCTTCATATGTGGTATGTAGACAAAATTTTAATAATGTAATATTTATGATGGCAATACCCAAGTTATATTTTTGTATTTTTCTTTAAGACCCTGGTTTCAGAGGAAGAGACATTGAAAAAGCTAGGCAAGAATTATTCTTCAACAACTTCTCATTTTTGTGTCAGAACACCAAAAAAGGTAACTTACAAATTTATTTCAGAAAGCACATTTCAAAAGCTGGACTTTAATTTTTTAATTAAACATATTATGATTTTATTTTGAATTCAGACCCCTTCATCTCTAACAGCGCTTGGATCTGCGCCGAAATTCGGAGCTATGAGGAAAATGCAGGATGACCGTTGGGCTGTGATTGCTAAAGTGGATAGGAGAAAAAAACTAAAGGAAGCAGAAAGGCTATTTGTTTAATTTCAGAAAATCAGTGTGATTAAGGAGGCTAATAACAAAATTCATAGTTAACTTTTTCTCACTTTATAAAGAGCCAATTTTTTTCTGTAATTGAGGCTTTTTAATGTTTGCATACATTATTTATTTCTTTATATTTTTGTGTAAATGTGAAATAACTACATGTTATCTGAAAAATTGTCATTGTATTTAGATGATTAGATGATTATATTTTGTTTTTACCTTTTTTTGGTATTCATGAAAACTGTTTTGGCTAAGTTTTCAAATTATAAAGTTAGCCATTGAATGCTAGGAATAGACTATTGAGATTTACTTTTAATTCTTGACTATTAAAATATTTTGAATGCAAATAAATGCTTCTCCTTGATTCTGCAGTTAGCAGCTCTACTTACTATCAATTATCTGTATTGTTTAAGAAAAAATGGAAAGGAGTTTAATAAACAGATTTTGTTTCAAATGGCAGATTATTCTAATGTGACTCCTACAGATAATTCAGACTTCAGATGGATAAATTGATTTTTAAAAAAGTATCTGTTGCACAAAATTTCACGGAAGTAGAGCATTTTGCAAGCTACCACACTCACTCTTTGAGGAGGGTAAAATATTAATAAGTCTCATTCTAGACAGCTAATCATTAAAATTTTGATAATACTATTAATTTTTAAAATCTTGAGCTCATTTTATCCAAAGTTTACAGTTCTGAAGCAACTTTACCTAGTTTATAAAATTGACAATTTTTTTAGTTGCTGGAAAAGGCTATACCAGTATAACTTTCTAAATTACTTCACTTATCCAAAATTCATTGTTGAATATTTATAGATTGTCTACCTAAGGATGAAGCATAGTTCTAGATCAGTGGTTCTCAACCTTCTGGCCCTTTAAATACAGTTCCTCACGTTGTGATCCAACCATAAAATTATTTTCATTGCTACTTTATAACTGTAATGTTGCTACTGTTATGAATTGTAAATATCTGATATGCAGGATGGTCTTAGGCGACCCCTGTGAAAGGGTCGTTCGACCGCCAAAGGGGTCTCGACCCACCGGTTGAGAACCGCTGTTCTAGATACTGGGGTACAACCATGAGCAAAACAAAATAAACCCTCTGTTCTTCTAGAGCTTACATTTTAGTGAGGGAAATAGACAATAAACAGAATAAATAAATGAAACATATAGTATATTAGTTAATGGTAATTGCTAAGGAGGAATGAGACAGGGCAGAGTATTAGGGAGCATGAAAGGGGTTGAAATTTTATGTAGGGTGGCGCTCACTAAAATGACAGATATATGCCTGATATATCTGGGAAGCAGCAAGGAGGCCACTATGGCTGGAGGATAATATGCAAAAGGAAGAGTAGAAGGAGAAAAGGCTTGATAATGAACAGGATGGGCGTGCAGATTATGTAGTGCTTGTAAGCCGCTTTAAGAGCTTTGGCTTTACTCTGAATAAGATGTGAAATCAGTAGATTTTTTGAGCAAAGAAGAGCCATGATCTGACTAACGTTTTAGCATATGGATCTTTCTTTTTGACCACTGTGTTGAAAACATTATGAAAAGGGGACAAAGACAAACAGAAAACGGGTTTAATAATGCATATGAGAGATGGTAAGTGACTTGAACAAGGGTGACAGCAGCAGGGGAATAAAGTGGTCAACTTCTGGATTCATTTTGAAAATTAGATGTGAGATGTGATAAGAAAGAGAAAGGACCAAGGATACCTTCAATATTTTTGCTTGAGCTGTAGTTTTGGACATGTTAGGTTTGAAATGTCTATTGGACATCCAAATAGAGATGGTAAGTTGGTTTAGAGACAATTCCAGGGTAATGGTATAAATTTGGGAGCCAACAGCATGTTTAAAGTTATTGAAGTAGTCCAGGTGAGAGAAGGGAAAGTTTCTTAGATTGGAAGTTTAAGTTCCAAACTTTTAGATTAGATCTAACACCTGTCCTAAGAAAAATATCCATAACTTTATCATTCTACTCCTAAAATGTCTCCTTCATGTAAATGTAAAAATTAATGATGTCAAAGAGCAAGTTGCTTTGGTTGATATAAAGGTTAGAAATAAATTATTCATAATTCAGGCAACCTGAATTGAGTATAATTAATAGTCCACAGGCTTTAGTAGTACATCAAGAACTTTAATCAGGGCAGGTCAACTGTGGGTTAGAAATAGGAAATGGCAAACAGGAGACAGATAAGACTTAACATTATTTAAGTTATGAAATCAGAGTTTAGAGTTGGAGGTAACTGAAAAGATTACTTAAACATCAGTAATTTGAGGCCTATAAAAGCAATAAAAAAGAAAGGGAAAAGATAGTTTTAAAAATGACTTAAATTCTGTATGCATATACATAATTTACATCAATACATAAATGTAATCATTTAAAATCTTAATGCCCTCTTTTTTCCCCT
Source organism: Myotis yumanensis (assembly GCF_028538775.1). Taxonomy (NCBI): domain Eukaryota; kingdom Metazoa; phylum Chordata; class Mammalia; order Chiroptera; family Vespertilionidae; genus Myotis; species Myotis yumanensis. The sequence goes on from NW_027223768.1 coordinate 8,533,685, forward strand.
TTTGCTTTCTCCCTTACCCACTCTCTTTTCTCCATACACATCAGAGTCCCCCTCCATCAAATTCCCCTCTCCTAGTAACCTTTGAGAAGAACATAGAGGGTATCCTTTTTCCGCCCTCCATGATAAATTGATAATAGATGTAATGTATTTAGTTGTATTTTTACATATGCAGGCATGAGTTTATTATAGTAGGCATATAGTGGGATCTTACCGTTTTAATTTTCATTTTTCTGCTGACATATGATGTGGAATATCTTTTCATAAGCTTATTTGCCATCTGTATGTCTTCTTTGGTGAGATCTCTTCAGCCTTTTGTCCGTTCTTAAATCAGGTTGTTAAGTTTTAAAAGTTCTTTGTATATTTTGGATAACAATCCTTATCTGATACGTCTTTTACAAACATTTTCTCCAGTCTGTGTCTTCTCATTCTTTTGACACTATGGGCTTTTTAGCTAAACTTTCATTTTTAGTGGTTGTTCTAGGATTTGCCATATACATAGTTTACCTCAAATACTATTATGGCACTTCACATATAGTGTAAGAACCATACAGAAATATATTTCTACTTCCCATTTCTGTCTTTTCTTGACATACAGTTTACTTCTTGACATACAGTTTACTTCTACGTATGTTATAAATTCCACAATACATTGTTATTTTTGCTTTAAGTTGTCAATTGTCATTGTTTTAAAGTTAGGTGAAATTCATATAATAAAATGAAGCACTTTAAAGCGAACATTTTTCTGGTATTTAATATGTCCACAATGTTGTGCAAACACTACCTTTATCTAGTTTCAAATAATTTTCCTCATCCCCAAGGGAAACCCTGTACTCATTAAGTTATTTTCCCTTATTTCCTACTTCCCCCAGTCCCTGATAAACTACTAGTTTGCTTTCTGACTCCATGGCCTTACCTATTCTGTATATTTCAAATTAGTGGAATCAGACTATACGTGATCTTTTTGTTTTTTAATCCTCACCCAAGGATATTTTTCCATTGATTTTTGAGAGAAAGTAGAAGAGAGAGGGAAAGACAGAAATATCCATGGGAGAGAAACACATCCATTGCTTGCATCCTGCATGAGCTCCAACCAGGGCTTGGGCCAGGGAGGCTTCTGCAACCGAAGTACATATCCTTGACTGGGAATTGAACCCGGACCCTTCAGTCCCCGGGCCAATGCTCTATCCACTGAGCCAACCAGCTAGGGCTATACGTGATCTTTTGAGTTTAGCTTATTTCACTTCATTTGTTTTTTTAATACACATAGCGAAGGAAGTTCACTGCATTACTAGTATTAGTTTATTATTTCTTGGCTTCCAAGAAATAATAAATTAATTAGTAAATTAATATTTACTAACAGAATTCTTTGTTGATTTTTACATATAACAATACTGTGATTCTTTTAAAGTAAAAGGTGTACTAAACAAAGATGAGAAAAAATAATTTTTGGTGAGATTAATAACGTTGATTAGTTGCTGAGAAGTGGTTACACGTGTTATTGTGAGTACAGTTAATACTGCTCATATTATTCAGCTAGAGAAATAATATCTAATTACCAAGAGGTTATATAAAGAAAGAAAAATAGAGTGAATGATATACTAAGGGATAGAGAAGTAAGTTTTATATACAGGAAAGAATACTTGATACTGATCTTTTGTAACACTGAGTTTTATTACAGAATATGTTAGCAATTCCTATTAACATTTATATATGATCCCAACTTAAAAATGTTTTGAAATGGAGAAAGCTTTTGTAAATTCATATGAATGTGGCGTATTGGGGGCTTTAACTTATCAAAGGGAGAAGTAAGTTGACATAATTTTATACATATTAAATTAGTTTTGTCTCTCCACTTGAGAGCTTCAAGATAATACAATGATTAATATGCACATTAGGTCTAACTCTACTTACTATCAATTATCTGTATTGTTTAAGAAAAAAATTGAAAGGAGTTTAAATAAATAGATTTTGTTTCAAATGGCAGATTATTCTAATGTGACTCCTACAGATAATTTAGACTTCAGATGGGTAAACTGATTTTTTTTTTTTTTTTGCTAAAAGTATTACAAAGGGTATTACATAAGTGTCCTTTCCCCCCCCCCCCCCCGCCCTTGACAAACCCCTGCCCTCCCTTACCCCCCAGTGTCTTATGTCCATTAGTTATGCTTATATGGATGCATACAAGTCCTTCGGTTGATCTCTTACTCCCCTCCCTCCTGTCCCCCAACCCTCCCTGGCCTTCCCACTGCAGTTTGACAATCAGTTTGAGGCAGCTCTGCCTCTGTATCTATTATTGTTCAAAAGTTTGTAATGGTCTTTATTATCCATGAATGAGTGAGATCATGTGGTATTTTTCCTTCATTGACTGGCTTGTTTCACTTAGCATAATGCTCTCCAGTTCCATCCATGCTGTTGCAAATGGTAAGAGTTCCTTCTTTTTCACAGCAGCATAGTATTCCGTCGTGTAGATGTACCACAGTTTTCTAATCCATTCATCTACTGATGGGCACTTAGGCTGTTTCCAGATCTTAGCTATGGTGAATTGTGCTGCTATGAACATAGGGGTGCATATATCCTTTCTGATTGGTGTTTCTGGTTTCTTGGGATATATTCCTAGAAGTGGGATCACAGGGTCAAATGGGAGTTCCATTTCCAATTTTTTGAGGAAACTCCATACTGTCTTCCATAGTGGCTGCACCAGTCTGCATTCCCACCAGCAGTGCACAAGTGTTCCTTTTTCTCCACATCCTCTCCAGCACTTGTCGTTTGTTGATTTGTTGATGATGGCCATTCTGACAGGTGTGAGATGGTACCTCATTGTTGTTTTGATTTGCATCTCTCGGATGATTAGTGACTTTGAGCATGTTTTCATATGTCTCTTGGCTTTCTGAATGTCCTCTTTTGAAAGGTGTCTATTTAGATCCTTTGCCCATTTTTTGATTGGATTGTTTATCTTCTTTTTGTTAAGTTGTTAATTTTGGAGATTAGGTCCTTATCAGATAAGAATTTCACAGAAGTAGAGCATCTTGCAAGCTACCACACTCACTCTTTGAAGGAGGGTAAATATTAATAAATCTCATTCGTAGCCAATGCCATTCCTCTGTTTAGCTAATTGAATATTGAGGCTTCATTTTCCTTTTAAAAATGAGTCACCGACCCTGACCGGTTTGGCTCAGTGGATAGAGCCTCGGCTTGCAGACTGAAGGGTCCCAGGTTCGATTCTGGTCAAGGGCATGTACCTTGGTTGCGGGCACATCCCCAGTAGGGGGTGTGCAGGAGGCAGCTGATCGATGTTTCTCTCTCATTGATGTTTCTAACTCTCTATCCCTCTCCCTTCCTCTCTGTAAAAAATCAATAAAATATATTTTAAAAAAAGAAAAAAGTGAGTTACAGTTTTAATGCAATAAGAAGGCCATCGGGAAACTTTGATTTTAGTATGGCTTCATTGTAACTATAGAATATTAGAGCAGTTAATGTCTCTTTGTATCTAATTATAAACTCTGGAAATAGCACCTTCATTTCCACTTATTTACGCATTTAGTAAGTACTGATTGAACATCTAGTATGTGAAATAGTCTGATTTTACTATTTATGGGGCCTACATTCTAGTTGGAAGGGAAAAAAGCAGAATAAACATGTAAACAAATAATACAATATTAGAAAGTTATAAGTGCTATGAAAAAGGAATGAATGAGATAGTGGGATAAAAAGTGTCAGGGGCAGATTTAATGGTCAAGGGAAGCTGTTCTGAGGAAGTCATTTTTAAGCTGAGATGATGAAACTATTTGAAGATCTGGTGAAAGAGGTCTTCATCATGAACAAATAGCACATGCGAAAACCCTGTTGCAAGAACAGGTTTAAAATATTCAAAGGAACATAGTAAATAAAAGGTGGAATGAGACTGTGGTATGACATGAAGTCAGAGTAATAGGTACAGATCATTTCTAGCTGCTGGATTTTTAAGAACAGCTTTGTTGAGGTTTGACATACAATAAACTGCATATATTATTTTCCTAGGGCTGCTATAATAAAGGAGATTGTTTCTTAATTTCTGTTTCTGATAGTTCAGGGTTGGTGTATAGAAATACCATAGATTTTTGTATATTAATTTTATATCCTGCAACTTTAACTGAATTCATTTATTCTAATAGTATTTTGGTTGAAAAAAAGTAGGCTTACAGTTGTGAGTACATAAAACACAGTTTATTCTTGTATTATTACTACATATTATTACCATTTGAACAAATGTAAAACTACTTCTGCCAACCCCTGTATATATAGTATGTAATCTGCAAACTGATAATTTTACTTCTTCCTTTCTGATTTGGATCCCTTTTAATTCTATTCCTGCCTAATTTCTTTGGCTAGGTCTTGTAATACTATGTTGAATAAAAGTAGCCATATTGTGGATCCTTATCTTGTTCCTGATCTTAGAGGAAAAGCTTCCATCTTTTCACCATTGAGTATGATGTTAACTGTGGGTTGTCATATATGGCCATTATTGTGTTGTGGTACATTTCCTCTACATAGACTTTGTTGAGAGTTTTAGGAAAACAATGCATAAATGATATTGTTGTATCCCTATAAATATTCTTCAACTTTGTTCTCTGAGTTAGTTCTGTTGTTTGCAAATAGTTAATCCTTTTGGGTCTTGCTTTAAAGATTTGTTAGACAGGGTCAGAGCAGCATTTAGTCTAGGCCTAATTTCCCCCCACAATTGAGGCAAAACCCTTCTAAGTATACTACCTAATTTCCCATGAATTAGGAAATTTTCCACTGTTGTTAGCTGGACCAAGTACTATGCCTATTTCTGTGTGAGTCCCAAGACTGCTCTTATTAATCCTTTCAGGTATTTCTTTCCCCAGCCTCATCTAGTTTCTTCACATGCATGAGTTTACCAGTTTTCAGCTGGATATTCAAAGAGATTATCTGCAGATCTCCAGAATTCTCTCTCTCTGCATTTCTCTCCTCTGTAATATGTTTCCCTGTGAACCCCGAGTGCCTTGAACTCCATGGACTCCCAAGCCCATCTCCTCAGTTTAAGGGACACTTCTTGCCTCTGCCTTTGATACCCATCCCTGCATGAGAAACTTTCTTCCAGCAGTAAGCTGTAGTTCCTTTGCCTGTTTTCTGTCTCTTTGGGATCACTTTCCTATCTTGCTTAACCTTTCATGTGTGTAGAACCATTGTTTCGTGTATTTTGTCCTGTTTATAGTTATTTGAGATGGGAGAGTAAATCCAGTCTGGAAATGAAAGTTCAATCTGCCTGGATTCTCTTAACAGTATGAGATCATATATATTAGAGCCCCTTTGAAAAGAAAATTATTACCCAAATGCATGATATTTTTTACAGTTCTTTTAGTAGTAGGCCAAGAGTATGTCAGTTACCTATTATGTATATATATATTTCCCAGGGATATGTACATAAATCTGCAAGAAACTGAGTACACGAATCAAACTTTATCCAACAGAGGCACTACTTCCATTAGAAACAAGCATCTAACATTCCCACAGTTTCTGTACTTTTATCATCTTGCGTGAAATCACATGAAACAGGTTAAGTTTGCCATCCTCATTTTCACTTTACTCATTTTAGATTTCTTCTCTTACTACATATTAGCTCACATTCCCAAGATTTGGGGGCCCCTGAAATGGCTATTCCTGGTATGTCTTCCAGATTCTGCCCTAACCTCTTCATTCCCCCTCCAGGTAGACTTGCCTATACCAGGCCTCATTTTTTTCATTAACTTTCATTAATTATAAAGATGAGGACAAGTGAAGACTTACAGGGTTGTCAATAATCTATAATAACATCTATGATTTATTGATCATCTGCCATGTGCTAGATGTTCTATATATTTTCCCTAATTCTATTAAACAACTAACCACAAGTGAGGCCTGGGGGACTCAGAGAAGGTTTTGCAGAAAGGGTGCTTTCTCAGTTAAGTCATGAAGGATGAGTAGGAGTTAGGGGAGATGAAGCATGGAGTGGGGGGGGGGGGGGTCAGGCAGATGTTACACAGGGAATGGCATATGAAAAGACTTAGAGGGAAGAGAGTGTCTGACTAATTTGAGCAACTCAGTTCAGTTAGGCTGAAGAACATAGAAAGTGGAGAAAGGATGGAGAAGTTAAGGGGAGGGGTGGGAGCTGGGGAAAGATGAAATTAGAGATATGAAGGACTTTATAAATGATATTAAGAAGTTTTGACTTTTTTTCTGAGTATAATTGGAAATTCTCGTTGAACTTTAGGCTTATTTTTATTACAGTGAGGCAAATGGATTGAGAAGGTAAACTTGAGTTATAGCAAAGGAGATGGAAAAATGGTTTTAAAAATTTAATAATTATTCATGCACTTCCTTAGCCATTTATACATTCAACAAATATAGTGACTGTCCACTATGTATGAGGCACTGTGACTAAATATTTGCTAAGTAAATAAATGTTGAATTATTATAAATTAGCTATCAGTTATTGAAGACTTACTATATGCCAGACATGGTGTTAAGTGCTCTACATAAACAATAAATAAATGAAGAAACTGAAGTAAAGAGAGCTCAAGCATGCCAATGTCATATAGCTATTAAATGCAAGAGCCAGGATTTGATCTCAGACCAGTTTAATATCCTATCATATTTGGTCTTTACTTAAGTGATTGTTATTTCACATGTAAATTTTATGAATTTCCTTTTTAGGACTGCTTTTGCCATGTCCCAAAGATTTTGGGTTGTTGTGTTTTCATTTTTATTTGTCTCAAAGTATCTTTTCATTTATTCCTTGATAACACTGTTAACCCATTCTTGTTTAGTATCATGTTATTTAACCTCCGTGTGTGTATTTTTTAGTTTTTCTTGTAATTGATCATTTCTACTGTGGTCAGAGAATATGCTTGATGTGATTTCTTTTAAAAAATATTATAATTGATTTCAGGGAGGAAGGGAGAGGGAGAGAAAGATAGAAACATAGATAAGAGAAAATCATTGATGGGCTGCCTTCTGTATGCCCCACACCGGGGATCGAGCCTGAAGCCTGGACCAGGAATCAAATCATGACCTCCTGGTTCGTAGGTGGATGCTCCACCACTGAGCCACACCAGCCAGGCATGCTTGATCTGATTTTAATCTTCTTAAATTTGTTGAGACTTGTTTTGTGTCCTAACATGTGGTCCATCCTGGAAAATGTTCCATGTGTATGTGGGAAGAATGTATATTTGCTCTGAAGACATCAATGAAATTAATCAGATCTAGTGTGTCATTTAAGGCTGCTGTTTCCTTGTTGATTTTCTGTTTGGAAGATCTATCCATTGATGTCAATGGGATGTTAAAATTCCCTACTCTGACTGTGTTACTCTCAATCTCTCCCTTTATGTCCATCAAGATTTGCTTTATATATTTAGGTGCTTTTATGCTGAGTGCAGAAATATTTACAAGGGCTATATCCTCTTGGATTGATCGCTTTATCATTATACTAGAAGCCCGGTGCATGAAATTTTGTGCACTGGGTTTCGGGGGAGGAGGGGAATGGTCCCTCAGCCTGGCGTGCGCCCTCTTGCCGACTGGGACCCTTGGCTTCTTACTATCCGCCTGCAGCAGAGGTAGGAGAGCCTCCCGCCACTGTGGCTGCACTTCCCAGCCATCAGCCTGGCTTCTGGCTGAGTGATGCTCCCCCTGTGGGAGTGCACTGACCACTAGGGGGCAGCTCCTGCGTTGATCATCTGCCCCCTGGTGGTCAGTGCACATCATAGCGACTGGTTATTCCACCAGTCAGTCTATTTGCATATTAGGGTTTTATTATATAGGATAATGTCCTTCTTTGTTTCTTGTAAGTCTTTGTCTTAAAGTCTATTTTGTCTGATATAAGTATTGCCACCCCAACTCTTTTTTGTTAACATTTGCATGAAATATCTTTTTCCATCTTTTTACTTTCAGTTTGTGTCACACGTAAACTTATTATTTTTGTTTTACTCAGAAACATGTGCCAATTGTCCTGGATTTCTATAAAAAGTTGTCTTTGTAGATAAGCAGTAATTTTATTTACATCTAAATGAGCACTTACGTGAAATTTGGGGCACTCAAGCCCTAAATAAATTTTCATTTCCATATCTTACTTAGATGATAAGGTTTTTTTCTCCTTCTGTGTATATCCTTTGTTATATTAGTAAATATTAATAAAGGATGTATTTTAAAGGGTAATTTTATTTTGAAATAGGAGAAAGGGAAATTTATGCTGCAATAATGTTAGTTTCCAGAGGAAGCCCTGTTTATCTAAACACATTTTATTTGCGGTTCAGTATGAATTTTCAATAGATGTTTTTCAGATAAGAAAGCAGTAATTCAAACGCAATTATATAAACAAGAAGATCAGAGAGGACTTATCCCAAAGGGTATAAAATGAACCAAGAGGTTTTGGTCTGAGTCACTACAGCATCAGCTCACCAATGCAAAACAAAGTAAGGTAGGTGTCTACACTGAGAAGGCTTTGCAAAATGAAATGTTCTTTTTCCACTTTCACCATTTTAGCACTTATTAAAAAATGGCAAATGTTGAGTGATAATTTGGATTGGCTCTAAGAATTTTAATTATTGCTCCAAAATAGTTCTATGTTGAGTGAACTACATATATAAAAATGAGGAAAAAATTCTATTAACTCGAAGAGGTTAATTCCCTGATTGATGTTCATGGCTTTCCTTCCTATTTACATTTCAATTGAAATAATTTTATCAATTGTATAGCATGTTATTAAATTATGTCAATTACTAATGGTTATCTTTGATGATATACTTCTGGGAAAACTTAAGAGTGAATTCAATTTTGAATATCTGTAGGTGTGATTTACTCTGTCTTATTTCAGTTATTTAATAGCTACACCACCTTGGATAGTGTCCCGTGTGCACACCTGCCTTATAGTACATTTTACTCTCTAGAATAATATGTTGCTTTAGTAAAGTTCCTGGATTGTTTATAGGTGGGCAGTTGATTCTTTTCATAATGTAGTAAGGGATTTAGAGAGAAAAAAATTGGTGGAGGAAATTGGCAGAGCAGAGAGAAATGTGCTTATTGAGAATGAAGGTAGTGAGGGAAAGAAAAAGTGGAATAAGGGGCAAAAGAAAGAAGATATATTAGAATAAGGAAAACATTGGAAGTATAGACATATATGGGTATGCCACTGAAAAAAACATATCTTATTAGGGCTTAAATCATGCCTTATGTTTAGCTGCCCAATAAATAATTTGTGATAATGTTAAGAGAGGCAATTAAGTTGCCAAGATAAGAATCTGGTGATAAAAGAGAAATTGTGGCATATATGTGCGTGTGTGTGTATATATATATTTATGTATATATTTATGTAGTCTTCTGTAGCATTCCAAATTCATCATATGTATTGTTATGTTTTTTTATGAGATTAGGATAGAGCATATGGAAAAATGAGGGACACAAAGTTATTAAATTGACACACATTACAATGAAATTTGGAAGCAGAATTCTAGGTCACTAACTCTTAGACCAGGAGTCTGACACTAATTTATCACATAGAATCACACACTCTTTGTACTGAAAAGAACTTCCTGATCATCTTCTGGTTCTAAGCTTTGCTTTTCTAGATAAAGAAACTGAGGCTTAGAAAGGTTTTTTTTTTAGGTAGAATTTTATTTTCAGTTAAGGAAAAAGGATAATTTTTACTTTCTTTGCATCCACAAAGTTATACAGATACTTTGCTGATAATTCAGTGCTTTTAACATTTCCTTTTGTTAGTTTAGAGTTTTATATTTATAAGAGTAACTTTGAAAAAATGTCTATTGTCCAGAATGAATGACAATGGGTAAAGTTCCAAAATAGTTTTTGTTTATTCTACAATTTTAAAAAAGGTCAGGTGTACTTTTTTTTTTTTTTCCTTTCTGTTTTGCAGTTGGGGAAATAGGCCCAGACCAATTAAATATTTAAGTCAATTTCTCATAGATTCATGGGAATTCTTAAAATACAACTGTGTTCCTTAATCCAGGACCAATATTCTCACCACTAGGTTGCCACACATCTATTTTACATAGCATCATAGAGCTAAAAGTTAAAACGTGAAGTTAATGATTTCCTATGGCAAAAATCCAGTAGCTGGCTGGCTGGCTGGCTAGTCAGGCAAGAACCATATGATCAGGACAGGTGAGTATTTTATATAATGTTCTCAGTTGATATTTTTAAGATTCTGCAGAGGATCCTCCAAGTCTGTGGCTCTAAAATAAGGCAACCAATTCTACCATCGAGGGAGCTCACATTTGTGAAGCATTTGAGAAAACCAGATTCCATGAGCAACGAGTTCTTATATTTTATGTCCCTAATCGAAATACCAACAAACCTCCAAGGAAAGCTTGAATATGCAGCATTTTATTTAAAAGAGTTCACTAGACACATATGTAATACCTTAGTCAATAAAGAAATTAAAACTGAAACCGGTTTGGCTCAGTGGATGGAGCGTCGGCCCGCGGACTGGGGGGTCCCAGGTTCAATTCCGGTCAGGGGCGTGTGCCTTGGTTGTGGGCACATCCTTAGTGGGGGATGTGCAGGAGGCGGCTGATCGATGTTCCTCTCTCGTTGATGTTTCTAGCTCTCTATCTCTCTGCAAAAAATCAATAAAAAATATATATAAAAAAATAAAAAAGAAAAAAATAAAGAAATTAAAGATTGAAAAAAATAAATAAAAGGGTTCACTAGAAAACTCTTCTTAATGGGTTAGCTTACTTCCTTGTCTATATCATTTGGGGGTTTCAGAGTCATAATTTGGACTCTTTCAGAACACTTAGAACAATATGTATTTTTATTTTTAGTGTTTGTTCGTACTTATCTCCTCCATTATTAGACTGTCAGCCCTGAGGTCAAGGACCATAGATAGCTTACGCATTTTGTACCTCTCAGTGCCTGGTTCACATGCTCAATATATGCTTATCTAATTTTCTGCAATTCTCATTCTGGGAATAGGAGTGCAGAAATGTTTATCCCTGGTAGTTTGTTGAATGGGGCTTTAGTTTTCTCTTAAAAAGTTAATTAAAGATGAATTCTGGTTAACTGTGGCTGAGTCTCTAAGATTTCAGTCGGTGGAAATTTTAGTACATACCGCTTACAGATAGTATTGGGATATAATGGACAGATATGAGAAAATCCTGACACATTTTTGATAGAATAAAATGTTTACTGAATTATACCATATTTAATAGAAAAAGCAAACAAGTTTGTGTTCAAAGATAACTGCTTCACTAAGATGAATATTTCCTTTTCTCACAGTAATACTTAAGAAGGAAAAATACAATATACCTAGCTAACTGTACTATATTTGTAAGGTAAAACAATCTTCTTAATCTCTGAAGTGACCAATTACATTCAAAAGTCTGGATTACCTGCTCTCAGTAGCAGAACTAAAATAATTATGCCAACATTATCCGCTCATTATGATGCCAATTGATATTGAACAAATTCTTTCAGCAGACAGGCTCTCTTGAGATACTTGTTGTTCTTCTGACTGAGGCACATGGACCCTCTGGTATCTTCTATGCAGCCAAACATATCTGACTCTCCTGGCTAGCCCACAATGTATCTGCCATCTTGCTTGTTATTCTCACTGTGTCATCCTATAATTTTTGCATCTGAATTTTTCCCCCCCAAATGTATTTTTCTTGATTTTTAGAGAAAGAGGAAGGGAGAGGGAGAGAGAGAAACACCAATGTGAGAATGAAACATTGATTGGCTGTCTCCTGCATGTCTCCTACTGAGGACTGAGACGACAACCTGCGCATGAGGCCTGACCAGCAATCAAACCAGCAACCTTTTGGTGAATGGAATGATGCTCCAACCAACTGAGCCATCCGGCCAGGGCTGCATCTGAAGTCTTTTTAAGATAATGAATTTCATACATCGTCTGAGTAACATAATTTTTTATATGTCCAAGTCTACTTTTTTCAACATTAGAGGAATATCCTAAGGATAGAGAAAGAGAGTATCTAGATTTCTGGGTTAGCTCCTAATTTTATGTTAATGTTTTCTGGATTTTCTGTAGCTTCATCTTGTCTTCCGCTTCATCTTGTCTTCCTTGACAGGCAATGGGTAAAATTATATGCAATATTATTTGTATTGAGAAAGTACTAATATTTTGATTATGCATTTTCTTAGTTTCTTTGCTCTTTCTAATTTTGACCCATTTGTTGGCCTTTTAACCAAAGTTTTTTTGAAAACTAGAGTTCTGGGAAAGCCCTTACTGAAGCCTAACTGTTCATTCACTTCTTCCAGTCATAGAGGCAGGTATTTGGATTGTTTTCATTGAATGAATTGTTGTACACTTAGTTGGCACATGTGTCTCTGCCACTTTCCTGCTGTGGTGCTTCAGGCTTGCCATTCACTGTGGGGTATGTGAATCAGAGCCACATTTCAGTGTATAAAGAAAAATTACTGCGGGTATAAATTATGTAAAAACACCTAATATAGATCCTAGGACAATATAGGCATGGTATTAAAATATACATATTTTTGGCTCTTTCCAAATGTCTCTTCTTAATATCCTAAAGGATACACCTAATAGATTCTTTAATTTTACCTTCGATTTAGCATGACTGCTATCTTCCTGATATCCATGCTTTTTGGCCTTCTGTGTGGGCAAGCAACGTCTTTTTGTATTCCAACTGAGTATATGATGCATGTTGAAAGGAAAGAGTGTGATTATTGCCTAACCATCAACACCACTGTCTGTGCTGGATATTGTATGACACGGGTATGTAGTTCATCTTAATTCTTTTAGCTGTACATTAGGTAAACCTAGACTTTGTCCATATCTTAGCAGAAAGGAAATGAGATAAATCACAACCTCATTTTCCAAATCTAATGGTAATTGGCTCCTTAGAGGTAGAGGGCACAGGTTTCTATATGTTTATACTCAACACAGTGGGTATAGATAATTTTATAACAGTTTACTTCCAAACTTTGTTTAAGCCTTATCACGTTTCCATGATTAAGGATAAAAGGGAGTGTGTGCCACATTTGTCTCTTTGGGATTCAGTGAGGATGTGTTGAGTGGGTATTGGGGAATGGGACTGAGGAATCCTCCCCCAGTTCTATTAGTGACAAAGAAACATAAGTGAGTTGATTTTTATTTGTTGCCATTGACTATGTGCATCTTAAAGTGCTATTATACTATGCTCCTTTTTCTGTTCTCTCCTCAGGATATCAATGGCAAGCAGTTTCTTCCCAAATATGCCCTGTCCCAGGATGTTTGTACATATGGAGACTTCATATATAAGACTGTAGAGATACCAGGATGCCCACGCCATGTTAGTCCTTATTTCTCCTTCCCTATAGCTGTAAGCTGTAAGTGTGGCAAGTGCAATACTGACTATAGTGACTGTGTACATGAGATCACCAAGACAAACTACTGTACCAAACCTCAGCAGTCCTATTTGGTTGGAGTTTCTATCTAACTTCAATAGACTGTAACGTGCAATGCAGTTAAATGTGTTTTCCTGGAATAAAGCTAAAAATATATCAATATATTTCACAATACATCGTGTATATGTTGAGTGCTGGTTCGTCCATCCCTGTACTTATGCATGCATGAGAGACCTGAGGGGTGTTAGAAGAAAAGGTGACTGAAGGATGATTTCCACATGGAAGGGTGGAGTGCAGGGTAAATGGAGAACAGGGACATGAAATACTAATGAAAGCCAACCTCGAGCAAGCTCTTTTAACAGAGGGCCATGAATTTTGTCTTGACACAGAAAATGAATGTGGGAATGCTACAGTTATAAGGAATGGGTAATGTGGGAAGCTGAAGGAACACATGGCATTAGGTGCTAGTTAGGTTTGAACATTAGATTCTTTACTCATTAATCAAGTATCTGTATTTGATATACAGTTATCAGAGGGGATGTTATAATCCTGCAGCTTTAAGTGTCCACGTTATCAAGTGACATGAGAACCCAAAGCCCCAGATTAATATTTGGAGACCATGCTAATATCAACTTCCAAAGGACTGGAATGGAGGTGGAGCGTGGGGAATATGTGAAATCTGCAATATGGTACTTTATCCTACTCATTCAAATGCACAGGATAAAACATCACCAAAACGCATTAACAGTGCATTCTATTTACAGAACTATTCTCTTTAATTTAATTTAATTTCTCTGTGGGCTAACTGGCTTATGAAAGTTATACCCCGAAAGCCTGGAAAAGAGGCCACGATCATTTTACATGTGAACATCTAAATCCTTTGTAGTCTTTCAAGTAATAAGAGACAGTTTCTAACATTTATACCAAAAGCAACTTGTACTGTTTTGGCTTTTGATGTCATGAAAACCTAATATGATTATGAAAGATTTTAGGGACTGGGGGAAATTGCTAAGGGATTTTAATAGAGTAGAATCATCCTAAATTCTAACCTAAATATTGATCACGATTGAAACACTGTTTTCTGGCAAATGTACTTGGTAAGGGGCTGCTTATTTTTCTTTTCCTTCTGTAGGTACTATTTTGTGAGGGTTTGGTTTTAATTAGATGCATGAAGTGAGGCAGATCTAGTGCCCTGCAGACTTGACCTCAAGAAGATGATTTATCCCGTACCTGCCCATTTCTCTCCATCCAAACTGCTACTACCATCAGGGTGAAAATCAGTTGTTAGGAGGGCCAGTTGGCTTTGCTATATTCCACAGTCACTGGTTGCATTCAGCTGGGTATCTTGCAAATACCTACATGCTGACAGTGCCCGTGGAGGTGGTGTGGTGGTGTAGGTGGATTAGTACCAAGCCCATGCTCTTCCAATGGAGGAGGGAATGCTTGTACACTTATATACAAAGTCAGGAATTGATGAATTATTTTTACCTTAATATCTGAAATTGATATTAGCATGGTCTCCAAATACGATTTCAGAGCTTTGGGTTCTTGTGTCACTTGATAGCATAGACACTTAAAGCTGCAGAAATATAACATTCCCTCTGGAAACTGTCTATCAAACACAGATATTTGATTAATGAGTAAAAAACCTAATGTTCAAACCTAATTGGCATTAATCACATATGATTTTCATGGAATCTGAAAAATATTTTCCAAGAACTTAACTGTGGAAAAACTGGGAGGTTTAGGGAGGCCACTTGTAAATAGTCCAGCTCAGAAGACTCTACTTAAATGGGCTTCCTCAACCCAAAGGGAGGAGGCTAGACATCATGGGGTGTGCTGGGCCTGTGCCATTATGGGCCACAGAACTCGAGGCACATCAGAGACACCTTATTCCCTTCCATGAAAGGCACAATCCATTTGTGATAGATGCACATACAAATTATGTTAAACTGTACTTGAAAGCGGAGTTGTCCAAGATAAAGAATCCTTAGGAGAGAGCTTAGGGATTGGAATGACCAACAATTTGCTTCAACTGGATCCAGAAACTTGGACATATGGAAATGCTGTTTTGGAGGGTATTGGTATTCTTTGGGTTTAAGAGACAGAATGAAGAGAGAGCTTAGAAATGGGAAAGTGAAGGATCATTGCTTGTGTAATGAGAGAAAGATGGAAACTTTGGAATATCCTCTGAAGTGGTCTTTAAATTCAACCTAAAGTTTAAAGGAGTCAATTCTTGGCAGAGGAAGTTTGAGATCAGTGCTTTAAAAAAATCTCTCTTATTCCTCATTGGACTATGAAATATAAAGAGTTCTTTCACAACTAAATGGATTTGGGATGAGTGCAGCAGCAATCTGCTTTTCTAATGGCCAAGCTCTTCAGGAGTAAGAGAATGTACCGGGATGGATATATTGACAGGTAACAGCATATGCTTCTTGATAACGGGAAATTCAAGTAATAAAAGTTCTCTTTTACATAGAAATTGCCTCTCTCTCTTTTTTTGAGCAGCAAGTCTAAGTGCAATAACATTTCTTTTATTGAGGTAGCTTCTTCTCCAGCCCTATTGTTCAATGTTGGTTCTTACCTACTCTTTTATCCAGTTAATTAGTATTTATCTTTGAAAATGACCCTGTGTCACTTCTTCTGTTGCTTTCCTCCCTCCTGACATGTTTGCCTTTCTTAGCATCCATGTCTCTTCTTTGAGTTCTTCAGGGCTCAGTTTAGAGACCTCAAAATTTAGGAAACCTCTCTCCCATGACCATCCTCCCCAAGGTTGAGTGGGTCGACTTTGGGTTAATGATCATCAAAGCACTTACCTTATGAGAAGGAAACTTGCCAGCTCTTTCCCACTCTAAGCTTCTTGAGGGTAGAGATTGTCTTGTTCATCTCAGCATATCAGTGTTGTTATAGTTTTTTTCCAAATGTACAAAATAGTAGCCCAAAAACAAAGTAAAGGAAAAGAATTCTAACATTAGAGTGAGTTGCATCTTAGAAGGCAGAGCAGGCCCAGGAACTTGGGCTGGGGCTATTAATACCAAGCCTTTGAATTAAAATAGAATTGAGAAATATATCGAAAGCTATTCATTAATTAAGCAAATGAATGTGTTCAAATAGGTATTTGTAGAAGTATCTTCAGTTACACATGATTATGTATGTTTGATTTATATTTAACAAAACTCTCCCTGACAACATAATTAAAACAATAAGTAATATTCATTAATTGCCAGGTATACGAAGCACTTTGTTGGCTACTTCTTTCAATTTAAATCTTTTATTTAATATAAGTAAAGCCAACAGAAATTATATAGGAAAAAATTACCAAAGCTTTGGAAGGGTTTCTGGCGCATTAGCTAAAAACATTATGAAATCAGCACTTATTTTGCTTTGCCACATTTTGTTTGATTTTAAAAAATGTTTTATTGATTTCAGAGCAAGGAAGGAAGAGGGAGAGAAACATCAATGATAAGAGAGAATCATTGATCAGCTGCCTCCTGCACACCCCCTACTGGGGATCAAGCCCATAACTTGGGCATATGCCCTGACCAGGAATCAAACCATGACCTCCTTGTTCATAGGTCAATGCTCAACCACTGAGCCACACTGACCGGGCATGCTTTGCAACATTCTGGGTATATTACTTGTAATCTTCATGCTTCCATGTACCAAGGACATAGTCATCTGAATAGTGGATTCTTGGAATGCATTTAGCTTTCATTGTTAGAATGAGGACATCAATAAAATGATGCATTTTGCATTGGTGTAGTCTTTTTACCTCTGAAAGGATATCTACATATGATACCTTATAGCTATATTTTATAGGAAAAGATAATGAGTCATGTTGAAAGAAAATAGAAAACCTTTGTCTTTCTTAAAATATACATTAACACAAATTCGCTTTTGATGAGTCTAAACTAAGATGATGTCATTAATTAGCTAGCTTCCAGGGCCCATGAGTGCTTCCTCCTAGGGTTGGGGAAAATGGGGTTGCTGAAAATGAGGGGCTGGTGATCAAAGCAGATGTCAAAGGAGCCGTGAATCAGGAAAGTTGGGGTGTACCTCCTGAATTTCCAATTGCTGTCCTTGGAGCCATGGAAACCACGTTTTACCCACGATACAGAGGGTGCCTCTTTTAATCTTTGATAAACCTACTTCAGAAGGGAAAATATGTTGTCTCCTTCACTGCCATCTTCCCACAAGCCTCATTCTCACCAAGCAAACCTATTAGTGTTCTTCGCAGGGAAAGGAGAGCAACTACCATTGATGACTGCATGGGGGACCACGTTGGACCCTGTAACAAGTGTGCAATTTTACAGATTAAACCATGGACAGCAAAGGAGCTATTCTGGGGAAAAGGTATAAATTGGGTGAAACAATATTAATTGAAATATAACTACATGCAACGAAAGTCCTTGGGGTGTTGCTTTTAAGTCCAGCTCCCAACAGTTACCACTCTTGAGGGTTACCACTATTTCCTTTGTTCATCATATTTTTTGGGTGGATTGGTAGTTGGACCTTTGGATAAGTTGTGTGAAGGTGTGTATAGAGATATAATAGGATTTTAAGATAAACCAAACAAGCAATTCTAGTACATAGAAAATTTAATTTGAAACAACTTAAAATATTTCAAGAAGTTTTAATTCAGTGCTTTGGCACCAGGCGCTTAAGAATATGTTTGGGCCTGACCTCAGAATAGTTCAGGTAAACAGACATAACCAAACTTTTATATATGTATGTGTGTGTGCCCATATATGTACACATGTGTATATGCATGCACATATATACACATGTATACATATATTCAAGTTATATACGTATATATATTCAAGAGATACATATTAATCATTTATGGCACATTAATCATATATGGCACATTACTCTTAACCGGTGTGGTCTTTTTGAAGGTTGGTTATTCAGATATACAATGAAACTTCCTTTTGTTGAATCCAAGCTGAGTCTGAGCTGGAAGAAACCTGAGTGTGCACTTGGGCCTGTTTTTTGTCTTCAAGCAGACGGATGAACTGAAGCCACCAAGAGAGATGGACTGTTTGTTCTCCACCAAGAAGGTTGTATTTCTCAATGACTGGGATTCAAACCGTTACTTCATGAATTGATTTTCTTAAATAATATTTTTGTTAGTGGGAAACAGAAAAGTAGCTATGCGCAATTCAATTTTTAGCTCGTTTCCAATCTGACTTTTTTCTAGAAAAGCCTAGTAGCAGTAGTAAGTATGGCAGAGAGGAAATGTGGTTCTCTTTGGGAGTGAGATGATTTCAGACGGTTAAGCCTTCTCATTAAAATGCTTTGTAAAAGTTTCCTGGAAGAGCACACCCACAGACTTGCTTTCTCACACGAGCACAACCTTACTCAGGCATTTCCAAAGTCCCCAGTACTTTCACTTTTGGGTGGCTTTAAAAAATGCAATAATTAAAAAAAAACAAAACTCTAGGATTTATTTACTAAATGTACCGAGTTGTTAAAAATGGACAAATATATCAATTTAGATCCTAAATTTGGGTTTATGTTCTTAAAATGAAGCATCAAGACCATAGAAGAACATGAAAATTTTATTTTTATGGGGGATGTGCATTGGACTAACCAGATTTCTGCTGTGTGTGGACATGTTTTTGTTTCCTTAGGTTGTCTCTGTTGTGTGCACACAACCGGGAGAAGATGCTTTTCTTTGTTTATGTTGGATTGGCCAAGGACACTCATGATATAATATGTAACTTAGGATTTTGTTTTATTCATTTTAAATGGTGAAAACTGTAGTTCTTAATCGATGAAGAATTCTCTAGATGAATAAATAAGAAAAATAGGAAAATATGTAAACTCAAGTTATGAGGTATTTTAAAGATACAGTGCCAGTAAAAGTTCTCTTTCCCACAATGTCCAACTGCCAAGTGTCTTACTTTAGTCTTCCTAGCCTTGCATATGGAGAAATACAATCTGGAGATAAAAGCTTTTTTGTGGATGTGAGGGTTGCAGTAGTTCAAAGCAGCATCAGAAAAAAAGTAATAAAGCGATATTTAAACATCTTTATAGGAGGACAAAAATATTTTCTTAAAAAGTAGTTAAAAGTTTTTTGTTTTGTTTTTTTTAGTCCTTAAAACACTTGCTTTTATAGGACACATGATTGTCTGTGTGACCACTCTTTCCAGAGGGAGGTTTTTAAATACTAGGAAAGTATGACTTATTCAAATTAGATTTTCCATGCTATATTTAGTTTTACAGATGTATTTAGTTCTAAAACTGTGGTTTACTGTATTCAGGGGAGAGTATGTATATAAAAAAATCCCAGGAACCCTTACACTCTCCTCAGACATAGTCAATTTTAGCACTACACTGTGATATCTCCATTCCCATAGCTTATTGCTTCTGTTAACTAGAAATCCCTGGATTCTCTGTACCTAACTTTCTGTGGCTAGAGTCTGGGAAACCGATCCATTATTACTTTTTTATGCATAGCCAAGTGTTTAAGTTTCTCAAAGCTTTTGACCTTTTTCTGAGAGATAAACAGGTTGTTCCTTTCACTATGTAACAAGAATCAGGAATTCCCAGCAAACTGATTTCATTCTGTATAATGCATATACCGGAAGCACATAGGTCACACACGAACATGCTCTCAGTCAACATACATAGGCATTCACTCAAGGGGTAAATCACTACGAGCCAAGCATACATACATGTGCAAATGTACAATCGACAGCAAATTATTTTAGATCCTAATGTCCTTTGAATATTAAAAACGAGCCAGGAGACAGCTCCTGTGACATTTATATGAAAGCTCTAGATTGAAATTTTCACGTAGAAGTAGCTTCATATCACATCTCGTGAGTTTCGTATCGCGCAACAAAGGACCATGCTGAATATCATGCCGAAGATCTGAAACAGAAGAAAGCACTTATTAATGACTTTCAAATGATAAAAATTGATGCAAAGGTCAGCAAACTGTGCGTCTAACTCAAGTTAACATAATATAACCAATAATTACTGGTTATAAATGGTATTTACTTAATTATGACTACTGGTTAAAGACGTCCATATTAACTATGCTTAAAATGCATTCCTATTTTATTATTGTTAAAAATATAGCAAGACTCTGCTTTAAGAAAAGGGCTCTATTTCTAGCCTCTAGGACAGTTTTTAATTGTAAAAGACTAATAATACACTACTGGTTTGGGAATTTTATATTTCAGGTTAATCTCTTATATATTTACTTTGAAAAGTGTTTATAATCACTAGTTGTTTAAATATGCTTGTGGTCTAAATAGTTTTCTATTGTTGAAAATGCTTCAAATTTTTGTACCAGTGACAGCATATTAAAAAGTGGACCGTCTCTTCATTTCCAATTCATTTTTAAGTATAAATGATGCTTCACTATTTAACCCAATTGTTTTCCCAAGTCATAAACTAAGGTGTTTGAGCTATGGTTTGAGGTGTTTCAGTATGGTATTACTGATGTCTTCTACATCTTGGATACTTCTTGGAGAAGCCAATTACTTGGCAAGACCAGTAGCCACATATACAGTTTGAATAGAAGGATGCCAAAAGATCCCCTTGTTCTCAATCATTTCACCTACAATTCTGCAGAGCCTGAGGAATGTGCTCCGTGTGTACAATGTTTATAAACTATTGTCAGTGTTTGTTTAAAAAAACCAGTACCACAACTCTCTGATTCTCTCCTCAATCCTGACCTACATCATACTAGGATCTGTAAATGTTAAGTTAAAGAAGACGTGTTTATCAGTTATTTCAGAAGGGTGGGAGTAGACTTAAGTAAGGGAATGGCCTCCAAGCTCAGGCAGGGCTCCAAGCTTCTGGCTGACAGAACTCGGTTCCAGTGTGTGGCAGGGGAGACACCTAATGGACATTTGGTTAACTGACTACACTGTGCAACTCTTACCTTAGGAAGAAAATATTAAAGGAGACTCAGTCTATTGATTCAAGAAGGCCAACAGAGGGCATTCCCCCTGGACTATGGTTGTAAGGTTGGACGCAACCCCTACCTCACGTGGGCTGTACTCTAAAGAGATACCCCCAGAAAGAAACTTTACCAGCCTCATCCTGCCACTGTCATGAGTCAGGGGTGACTCATAGATGCTGATTCATCGAGATTGTAGAATTGTGAGGAGGGTCTACCTGATACTTCTATTATACAGAATGTTTTCAAATATTCTGCCTCAGAATGGTAATCAGGCTAGCCCCAGAGCAGGTGGGGCAGGCCTAAGAGGTGTTCCTGGACTGATAGTCCTCAGCATAGTATATTCACCCACTGCCCCACTCTAAATGCAGAAAAGAGGAAAGATGCTTGTGTGTCCCCTGAGAACTGTCAATTCATTGATTTCTTTGCAATAGAGGGTTAGAGGGTGAGTACTACCTTAGCATTAGCTATTAGCACGTGATCCCTGGACAATAAAAATCACCTCTATACTGGCCCCACCTGACTCCAGTCTTGCTTCCCTTCAACTTTATCATCACAGGTCCTTCTAACCCTGGTGGCTCCCCTCTTTCTACCCAATCTCTGAAAAGGACACACAAAGACTTCAATTATGTAGACCCTCAGACCCTCTCCTTATCATCTCTTGCTTGCTACTCCTACGATACCCTTCTGTCCCTATCAATCCTTGCACACTCTTCTTCTTCTTTTTTTTTTTTTTTTTTTTTAAATATATTTTATTGATTTTTCACAGAGAGGAAGGGAGAGAGATAGAGAGTTAGAAACATCGATGAAAGAGAAACATCGATCAGCCGCCTCCTGCACATCTCCCATTGGGGATGTGCCTGCAACCCAGGTACATGCCCTTGACCGGAATCGAACCTGGGACCTTTCAGTCCGCAGGCCGACGCTCTATCCACCGAGCCAAACCGGCCTTGGCCACACTCTTCTTTTGTGCACTCTTCTTTTGTGCTTTAGAAGTACCGGGCCACCTGCAGGTGCCTGGAGGCACTATGCCCCACACTTGCACATAACGCTGTTCCCTTTGCCTGGATTCTGGGTTTGGGAACACACAGGCTGTATAAAGAGCCAACATTTATTGAGTGCTATGTTCCAGACACTATATGAATTCATTTCTAATAACACTCTATATGTATTATCCCACTTAAACCTCACATTTCTTATGAGATCAGAAATTTAAAATCCTTCTTTTCAGGTGAGGGAATTGAGGCCTAGAGAAATTAAGCAACTTTGCTGTGATTCCCAAGGGCTTATAGGTAGTGAATCTAGGAGCTGAAGCCAGACAGGGTGATGCCAAAGCTCACACTGTTAATCATCACACTGTGTTGACTCTGTGAATCACAGATGAGAGGGGTTGACCTGATGTTATTGTAAATTTCTAATAGTAGGAAAATACCCAGAATTAAAAATCACTTGTCTAATTTAGGCATGGTGGCTTTAAAATTAGAAGTTATTACAATGATAAACTCAAGGTCAACATTAGGTTATGGTATTTGTATCATATTTTAGAGAACTTAGTTTTAATGAATTTAATTAGCTTTGTTCATACATGTCCTGTCAACAAATGTCTTTGTCTTTTAGAAGACATCTCTCCTAAGATACTGCCATCACACTTGAAGAGAAATAAGATGCAAAGGTACAAGGCTTCTTAGAGGGCAAGAAGGTATGTTCTGGCACTTTCTCACCGTGAGACCTGCAATTCCAATACCGACAATTCCGATGAGCTGGAGCTTAACACTGATTATGGTCTCAATTTCATCAATGCAGTTCTGTTGTGGAAAAAAAGAGGAATAACAACTGATGGTACAGTAGTCCTCCCTTACCCATGGGGGATACATCCCAAGACCCCCAGTGGAAGCCCGAAACCAGATAGTACCAAACCCTGTATATACTATGTTTTCCCTACACATACATTCCTTTGCACTTAGAGGAAGCACTTTACAGTTTCTCTTTGGCATATCTGAATTGCCAGCATCACTACTCTTGCCATTTGGGGCCATTATTGAGTAAAATAAGGGTGACTTGAACTGTGACACTGTGACGGTCGATCTGATAACTGAGAGGGCTACTAAGTGACTGAAGGGCAGGTAGCGTGTACAGCGTGAAAGGGACCACGTGTTTTTCAAAGAGTTTTCAGAACCTGGCATAGTTTTGACACAGCACTTAACAGTGAAGCATATATCAGCGCTGGGCCTCCCATGGAGAGGCGAGGGTAGCACCTTGGGTGTGCACCTCTGGCCCTGGTGAGCTGAAATTTTTGTTGTTAATCCTCACCCGAGGATATTTTTCCATTGATTTTTAGAGAGAGTGGGAAGGAGGGAGAGAGACACACAGAGAGAAACATCGATGTGAGAGACACATCAATTTGGTTGCCTCCTGCACATGCTCAGGGCTGGGGATTGAGCCTGCAACTGAGGTACATGCCCTTGACAGGAATCAAACCTGGGACCCTTCAGTCCACGGGCCAACACTCCATCCACTGAGCCAAACTGGCTAGGGCCCTGGTGAGCTTAATTAATGCCAGAGCATCTGCATCATTCCCCGGGGTCCCGGGAGACTGGGACTCCGCACTGCTCCCCTTACGTCACAAAGAATAAAGCCAAGGCCCGGAAGGCACAGGGAGAGGGCCTCCGAGAGTGTCCTCCCAGAGGCAGAGGCCATCTTACACTGCAGGCAGGAGAGGACCCTGCTGACACGCTTACCTTGTGTCCCGGGAGCTCCTTTGGGCATGTGGGTTGGACCTGTTCAGAACTTTCTTTTCCGCAGCACTGAAACTAGAGTCAGAAAAGAGCTTTAGGACCGGGACGGGGAGCAGCAGCTGCACTCTGGGCGCCATTGCTAAGGACCGGGTGCGGCAGCAGCACAGCAGCGACGAGGCCCCGTCACCGCACCCTGGAAAGAGCGGAGCCCCATAATTGTGCAGGCAGAACAAGAAAGTGACTTCTCTAAAGTTGGCTGAGTTTTATGATGGGAAGTGACTCAAGACAACCCAAACAGGGCACGAAGTTAATTTCAGTGTCTGTGTGAACTGCTGTTTTTTAGACAGGAGGTGGGCCTTCAGATTTTTTTCTCTCAGCCTGGGGTTAATGTAACCTGCTGAGTAGCTGAAGTTTTATGAGCTTCGGGAAGGGCTCATTCACTGGGGACAGTCTGGGACGGAGCAGAAGAGTGGCCACAGTAAACTCCAGGGGCTAAAAGATCAGGGCTTGAGACTGGCCAGCACACAGGTGTCCTGCCCTGGGGCTGGCTCTTCAAAGACAAAGGAACCTGTGTGCAGGCAGGTCCTGGGGGAGGGGAGGCTGAACAGGATAAATCTGGGCACCTTCCAGGTCATTCCCGTGACAGACAAGAACTGGGCTACCTGAAAACACCTGGCCCAGAGGCATCGCTCCGTCTCTGTGTCACAGTGGTTAGGTCCACAGGACTCTGTAAGCCTCCCTTCATGACGGCATGTAGCCCCGAGCTGGGCACGGAGACAGGTCTTCCCAGAAGAAAAGGAACCTGCTGTGTCAGGTGCCCCTTTAGTTTACAAACGAGGGAGCCGAGTGTCAGGGAGGCAAGGAACTTGCTCCAGGTCACAGAGCTGTCCAGAGGCCGAGCTGCAGCTAAGAATGACCTTTTCTGACCTGAAGGTCATGGTTATCTCTGTTACACCACAATGCCACCCGTGGAGAGAAGCTGATGTGTATTTGGGCTGCTTTCTGGGCATTCTTATTTGTGCTCTTTTGTCTCTTTGGGGCACATGTCCTGACGTCCTCTCATGAACTCTGTGTTGGGTCTCTTCCTCTACCGCAGTGGTTCTCAACCATCTGGCCCTTTAAATACAGTTCCTCATGTTGTGACCCAACCATAAAATTATTTTCATTGCTACTTCATAACTGTAATGTTGCTACTGTTATGAATCGTAATGTAAATATCTGATATGCAGGATGGTCTTAGGCAACCCCTGTGAAAGGGTCGTTCGACCGCCAAAGGGGTCGCAACCCACAGGTTGAGAACTGCTGCTTTACCGGATTCTATGCATGTGAACTTGGCTCCCATGAGGGCAGAAATACAGTGTTGCTACTGCACTTGGCCTCATTGGATTTACTCTTGTTTATTTATTGATTGAAGTTTACCAAAAAGAAAGTTTTATTTCTTTCTAAGTGTTTTAAAAATTAGGCCTATACAACCTAATTATATAGTAGAACCCACTATATAAAAGCCAAATAAAATTTACAACAGCTCTGGAAAACAAAAAATATAGTTTTTTGCTATTATATTTGCCAGTCTTTGTGAATTAAAGCTGCTTGCTTAAGTATCATGGCAAATAATGAATAAATATGCAAATAATGTATATACTATGATATGAATTCCTGAACATCTTTTTAGGTTGGGAAAATAGCATGAAGAAATATTTAGTAAGAAACTCTAGATATAGGAAAATTCTTTATGGATGTTTTCCAACAGTAAACTTACACTATTAGTATATGTATATATATGTATATATATATATATGCACATAGGAATACATGTACACATATATATACATATATATTATAACATGTAATTTATAAAACATATGCAATATCACATGCATCTTATTTTTAATCCAGATGATCAGAGAGAACCTGGCTCACGCGTCATCTTTAGAAGACGCGATTTTAAGGAAGAAGTAAAGTTACTTACTGCTGAGTGGAAGATAATGAGAGTCCCGTTTCCCCTTCCCCTGTCTTTAAGGTAATCGTTATAAGCCTCTTCATACATGGTCTGAACATGTCGGATAGCCTGAAAAATGCCAGGAAAACCGAGGGGATGGTGAGTGGGAGGTTTCAAACGTTCTCCTTTCATCAAGGAATACCCCCTCTTCCTTGCCCTTCAAAAATACGACCGTTCCATATGTTTTCCTGTATTTTTAAGATAATGCTGCATATATGGAACAGATGATAGATTCTGGAGTTTGTAAGCAACTTTTGAAGATGGAAGGATAGACTAATCAAGAATAATTTTCATAGACTAGAAAGATTTCTTACAGTGGAGGGTCTCGAACCTGAATGGACATCAGCATCAACGGGATGCCAGCCTTCCAGGCCGCCCAGGTGATGGTGATGCATGGCCAGGTCAGGACCTATGCTGCTTGGTACCCCACTGGTAAAAGTACTCAAATCTTTTCATGACACGGTTTCAAAGGTTTATGACCGGGCAAACCTGTCAGCATTCAAATATCACACAAAATTCAGAGAACAATTTTTTCTAGTATGAAGGCCTGGGATCCCAAATCCACAGAAATCTCAAAAAATCATGAGACCAATTCCTTTACTTACTAACATAACCAGCTACCTTAGGAAAATGCCAAACAAGGTGATATTTATTTATTATACATGTTTACCATTTTTTAAAATCTAAAATAATTTCATAAACACCATAGTGACAGCCCGTGAGTTTATGTGAAATATAGTAAACTTAAGATTCCATTCTTGTTCCTTTCCCTTTTCACTCCTCTCTCTACCACAGTGTGTTTTAATCTCCTAAAAGGCCACTTCCTCTGTGGGTTCTCCCGATGGCCTGTTCTGGACACCTACAGTCTGAGCACAAATCTAAATAAACTGGCTTCACTGGCTCACAGAGGTCAGCGTTAGTTTTTGAGGGTGACCTGGCCCCTGTCCAGGCCAAGCCCTAAGGACAAATGATGGTCACAAGGGATGAGAATGCACATTCTCCCCGAACCCTCTTCCTCATGTCTGCAATCTGACCCCTATTCCATTTCAAACAGGATAATCTTATACTATTGATCCTTTAAAAAATCATAGACCCCTTTATAAATCTAATGAAAGCTATGACCTATTTCCCCCCAGAAATGCGTGCACATATGTGCCGCACACTCATATGCTCAGTTCCAAACAATACTTGCAGGTTAAAGAGTTCTGCGTAAACAATATTTGTGGGGATTATTTGGTTTTGTAATATCACTGTGGGTATCACTGTCCTCATTTCCTTTGCCATAACAAGAACACTTTAGCCATTATGAAAAGAAACTGTAAGTCGGTTTTACTTACTATATCCTTGCCTATGAAAGCAAACACTCCAGTGGTTACTTCAGCAGCAAATATCACTAGCAGGCAGGTGAAAAACTGCAAAGAGAAGATACTAACTTCACTAATTTAGTAACTTTTCAATGTATCTAGCCTCTTTGACTCTAGTTCCACTTGAAAACTATTAGGCAAGGTTATTACTTTGAATTGATATAGCAAGAAGCATTTGCTCCGTAGTGCCCTTGTAGTTCATTCATTCGTTCATTCATTCATTCATTACTTCATTCATGTAGCAATTGTTTATTGAGCATTTATTCTGTGCCAGGCACTGTCCTTGGTGCTGGGTGTGCAGTGGTGCATAACTAAGATCCTCATGCCTCTGCTATCATGGACCTCATATTAGAAAGGAGAAGAGATGATAAATGAGTAACGCAATAAAAGTTGAGTAAGATAATTTCAGATAGCAATATAGAAATCCCACCACCTGTGTTCAGTGAGCACTCGGTGGACAAAAGAGGTTCCGTAAAAACATAAGAGAGGCAGTAGAGAGGGACTGGTGGGGCCTGGCTTTGGGGAAGGTGTGACCTGAGACTGCAGTCTGGAAGCTTTTTTGAGGAGGTGGCGATGCTTGGCGGGGGAAAGAGAGAGAATGGAGGGTGAGGAAATGAGTTAGACATTTTACATCGCAAAAATCAACAACTGCAATGAGCAAGGACAAGCGGCCTAATACACCTGCTGTGTCTGATGCCTTGTGGAGAAATAGAAACACTTCTCTTCCTGCCCAGCTTCTCCCTTCTCCCTGCTTCTCTTAGGTCACGCTGGCATTGGCTGCGTAGCAGTTAACAGCAATTATTCCATGTTTTAAAAGACACAGGCTGCTTGTTAAAATGAGCCACAAGAGGGGTGTCTGGTGAAGGTATTGCTCTCAAATGGCAATGCTTTTCCTGTAGATAACAGCCCTTCCCTGGCTATTGGAACCTGTTAGCTGCCTCACTTGCTATGAAACAGTATTTTTTTAAAGAACAATCATAATTGCCCCTTTTAATTACTACACACTTTTCCTCCCCAAACATCTTTACACTAATGACCTCCACCCCCCCAGCCCCGCCGCCCAGACTTTCCACTTGAGGCCAGGACAAAGATAATATTGTTCTTATGCAAGCGATGGAGGAACGAGACTCAGGGAGAGGGGTGATTGCCAAGGTCTCAGTGGGTCAGGGAAAGAGCTGGCTTGGAGGCCAGATGTGGGGCTCCCTGCAGATCAATTCCCTCCCCTCTCCCCCCTGGCGCCCACTTACAGATCCGAGCACACACTGTGACTCCCGCATGGCTCCGCAGCACCCGAAGAAGCCCACGGCCATCATCAGGGCCCCTGCTCCCACCAGCACGTACAGCCCTGTGGGAAGAGGGTGGACGGGACGCTGATCCCAGCACGTGCTCCCTGCACAGTCCTGCCACCACTGCTCCAAGTGGCTGCAGGGCAGGACACTGGCTGTTAATAATACAGTGGGTGACACTTGTGGAAAGCTTGCAGAGTCTTCACTCACCTGATTTAAGCGGCACAAGGATCTTGAGAGGTAGGGCTCCTATTGTCCCCCATGAGCAAAGAAAGCCAAGCTTACCAAGGTGAGGGGACCCGCTCGGCAAGGAGTGGAAGCTGGCTGGTCTGTCCCAGCTCCACTACCCCTGCCCTGCTCTCAATCCTCCCACAGGCCTCCTGTATGCCAGGCACCTCATCTTCCAGGTTCTCATCAGCCCTGGGGAGTGGGTGTTGCTACCATTGGTGTGAAATTGATGACACTGAGTCAGAGCAGTCAGGAGTCAGTACCAGAGCGGGGACCCCCCCCCCCACACCACCCTAGGAGCCCCTTGCTGCTCATGGGACTCTGGAATTAATGGCTGTCCCCATCTCCTGAGAGGCCATGAGGACACGGTGTCTGGGAGGGAAAGGGGCTGACATCTGCCCAGGCACAGATGGGGAAGCAGGCAGAGGATGGGACACAGAGGGGGCTTTGGTTAAGGAGAGGAGGGAGGACACGGCGATCAGGCAATAGGTTTTGTGTGAATTTTAAACTTTGGAGGGCAACACCATATACACTAGACCTATGGGAGGTTGTGTTACAAGAACAACCACTGAGGAGGTGAGAAGGTAACATACTAGTACAGCAAATAATGCTGCTATTAATATAACATCAGCTACCTTTATTAGGGGCTCATTTCTCCAGGCACTGATTTATTCATTTAATCTTCACGAAGCGATACCATTATTATCTCCATTTTTTTTTAGACAGAGGAACTGGGCTCCAAAAGGTTAAGCAATTTGCCTGAGATCATCGAGCTGGGATAAAAATATCCATCTCATGGCCATTTTCCTACCCTGCCTCTGCAGCATAATAGCAGCCTTAATTCAGCGGGAATTCCACTTACTACCGAAGTCGGGCCACAGGAACAGTTGTTCTCACAGGGGAAGAAAAGGGCAGAGATGTTCTTGTTCTGAGAGAAACGAAGCCAAGTCTTTTCTTATTTCCTCCTCTGATCCTGAGATAAGTTAGAACACAATACCAGGCCTGGCACTTGACTCGCTTAGAAAAATGCCGATCACCACTATGTTATTTTTTGCATTTTATTCATATGAGTCACCTGGAAACCACTCCCATTCACAGCAAGGGTGGGGAGCTGGGTGCCACACCCATGGGGAAACCCTGAGCCTGGCCTGCAGGGTCCCTCCGGGGGCCCCTCTGGGTGCTGACAGTGTTTGTGGGCACTGACCGATCTGTTCCCCGACGCGATGGCTGCTCTGCTTCCTGCCAGGCACGCACTGTTCTCGGGCCCTTTTCTGGGCCAGGGAAGCCCTTTGCTCTGCAGTCCTAGGAGCTTTGCCACTTCCTCCTCTCTCCTTCCCTCTAAAGGAGTGATTGAATGAGGAATGGATGTCATAACGAGAGAAATGATTCCATATTTAAATACTAGTAATACTATTGTTGGTCCCACTTCCTAAACACCTTATTGTTTTTAAAAATTTAAGTTTCAAAGCGTTTTTGTTTCTATCATCTCATTGACTCCTCAAAACACCCCCATAGGTAAGGCAAGTGTTACATTTCTCTTTTACTCATGGGGGTCAGGGGAGCAAGAGGGCTCCAGGCAGGACACACAGGCTGGAGGAGGTTCCTACCCCACCCACACAGGCTCAGGGCAGCCACCACACCGCCTAGTCAGTTTCCTCACAGAATGTCTCATGGGCGGACCATCTCATTGTATCCGTTTCCTGCTTACAACCGTTCATTGCCTCCCCACTGCAAGACACAGTCCACAGGTTCTGCTTGGGGCCACAGCCTAGGCCCCCCACCCCCTGATCTTTATCCATCTTGCACTCCAGCCACATGGGAATTCACTGGGCTCTAACCCCACCTGCTCTTTTCCATTTTGTGCATTTGCAGGTTCTCATATGTGTCTTTCTCTGTAGATGTTAAATCTTACTCATCTGACCTAGAATATGCCTAGTACATGGCAGAAATCTCAGTCAGTGCTGTTGGGTGTGAAGAGTAAGAGAGAGCAAACCAGATCTGAAGTCCTGTACTGGCTGCCTGCCATTGCTCATCGTGACTTAAGAGACACACGCTGGAAAAACATCCCAGCAGATGTCCAAGAAGCCACACAGGGCTGGGCTCTCCCAAGGTCAAGTAGCTGAGGACATGGCTGCATTCCCTGAGAAAAGGCCCCAGTGCAGCAGACAGAGGCCCCAGGGCCTGAGAAGGAAAGAGCTGCCCCCACTGGCAACAAGCTCGCTGGTCCCTCGGGCAGAGTCCTTGCCCTTCTGAAATCATGAGCTCCCTGAGAAAATGTGCTTATTTGTACAATATTACTTGTACTCATATGTTAGGCTGTCAGAGTCCCAGAACTCACAGCAAAACACCCTGATGCTGCCCCAGCAGCCCCAGTCCCGGAGGCCTCTCCTTAGCAAACCTCTGTGTGTATTGGGCCCCTGACTCAGCCCAGCGCCAATGAGCCCTGGTTGTTGGAGCTGAAGGGAAGATCAGGAGAAACCCAACAAGTGGCAAGGTCCCTTGGGCCTGCTGATCTAGTTGTTAATACTCAGCACACCACTGTGGCTTCCCAGGCTACCTTATTCTCTTCTGATCTGGCTCCAAAAATAGCTGTTGAATGAATACATTAATTGTCACATTTTAATTCCAAGATGGTTTCTGCAGAGCCCTCTCCCTCCCGCAGCAGCCTGTGTGACAAGTGTCTGACCTATTTCCCAATTCCCCAGGCTTCCCGAGGCCTATTCCCCTGGACTTGGAAAGAAGAGAAACCACTTTGAAATTGCATTTTTATCACAGCTGGGCCTCCAGATGCGTGATCCCCAGGTGACATGCTGCTAGAAATGCCCTGACCACACCCTCACTTGTTTCTTAGGTCTCAGCTTCTTCTTTTCAGTTAACACAGAGAGGAGACACAGCGCCCTCTTCAAAGCCCTGTCTGCGTCCGTCCAGGTGGCTTTACAATGGCCCCCCCTTCAGGGACTGGATGGTGCGTGGCACGGTCATTAATTACAGTGGCTTTGTGGCAGCAGATGGTTTTCATAGCCGGCTAATGACTATTTTTCATCTAAAAATATTTTTCTATGCCTCTGCAACTCTCCCTCCCTCTCTGCCAGCTTGCCCTGGACGCACATAATTATAGGTGTGTCTGGAATATTGGATGGGACTTAGTTCATGGGGAAGGTGAAATCTTGGGTTCTCTCTAAGGAACAGCAGCCATCAGTTACTGAGCACTGTTCTAACGTGTCAGTCACAGAGTCATTCAACCCACTTCCCAGAGCCTGGGCCTGGACAGTGCAGTCAACAGGAACCTGCTGCTTGAGAAGACAAGCAGTGACATCAGCCACTCTCCTGTTCTGACTACCTGGTGTCTAACCCCTCCTTTTGTCTCGTGTTCTCTTATGCGTCCACAGGCTGGCTCTCTCTGCAGCCTGCCCTCATTCCAGTAATAACCACAGCAAATATTTATTCAGGGCTATGACAGATCAGGTATTAAATCTGTTAAATCATCTACTCACACTGCCCTATGAAGTATTTATATTGCACAGCTGAGGAATCTGAGACTCAGAGAAGGTAAGTGATTTTCCTCAGAGTGCACAGCTAGTGAGGGGCAAACCTGGCCTGAGCCAGGGCTCAGCTCCAAAGTGCACACCCGAACTCCTTCCAATAGGAACTCAGAACGGGGACTCTCTTAGCTCGAAATCCATTAATTTTGCAATTTGTAAGTGCAGGAGGGTTCTTCTTCTTCTTGCTTGGGAAAAGCACTGGGAATGGGGGAGTGGGGGAGGGGAGAGCTGCTCTAGATTACTTGTGGGTTTTCCTGGAAAAGTACAGAGCTGGGAGCCAGAGATCCAGGGCTGCCAACTGGCTTTCGGTAAAGCCTCTTGTTCCTCAGTTTTGTTATCTGCGATATGGCCATAACGATCCACTCTCTTCTTAAGATGCTTTGGAGAAATTGTCTCAGCCACGTCAGCTACAGCCCATCTCTGTTATGCAGCTACCACGACTCTCGGGTACAACTGAGAACCCAGAAGTGAAAAAAAAAAAAACAACCAGAGTGAGTCAGTGTTTAAAAGGCAAGCCAGCCCCTCAGCAGGCAGTCTGGAACACAGTCTGTACACATCCAGCCGCAATCCAAGCCAGGCTCCACGACGGAATTCGACAGGGAGCGGCAGCCCCAGTCGGCCAGGATCCTGGAGAGCCCAGCGGCTGTTTTCTGTGGGCAACCCCTCCGTGCAGCCAACCTGCGAGCGTCCTCGGCTCAGACATGACTGCATGTGCTCGAGCCCACAGTCTCTGCAGCCTTCAGGCCGCCGGGACTGCTCCCAGGAGAATCCTGGGCCCTGAGGGGTCTGTCCCTCCAAGAGGCAGCCCCAGACACAAATGAACAGCAAGCCAGAGGGCAGCTGGTGGGATTTGGAAGGCGAGTTCACTGAAAGACGAAAAAGAAGAAATGGAGAGGGTCTAGGAAACACCAGGTCATTCCAACCGTTCCTGCTGCCAACTCCACTTTTGCTAGATTCCTTCTCCACGTTGGCACCGGTGGATACAGGCACCGGGGATTGGCTGCCAGGCCTGGGCCTGGACTCACAGGTCCTTGAGAAGAGGCAGCAGGCGGCGGTCAGTCTATCTCACTCCCTCATGACCCTGGTGCACTCCCCTTAGGCTGGATCCTGGCAGCGAGATCTTGTCCGGATCTTTATCCCAAGAAAGGACCTTCTCTCCATCACTAGGGAGGAAGGACCGAGGATCCCAGGAAGAAAAGCATCCCCCCAAAGATGGGAGGGTTTCTCCTACAATGTGTGGCAGTCACCCGCCCAGAAGCAGGGAGCCAGACCACGTGTCTTCTTGAGGTTTCTCTAGAGGGACTCGAGGCTGTGAGGCCCTATTTCTTTAAGAGCCACTTGACTGTGCCAAGCCTGTCCCAAACACTCTTCAACAGAGGGGTGATAAGAGCTCAATGGGTTGGTTGTTCTGGAACCTCTTCTGAAAAGAAAATACACAGACCAGTACCCTGTGACATGAAGTGGTTTTCCAAAAACCGAGCCTGCTTCTTTTAAAAGTCTGATAACCTCACACTCTTGGCTCTGCAAGTCCTTAAATGGTATCCTGGCATATTTTTCTTCTCGTTTTATTGCTAGAGAGCAGGGATCTTTCCTGTTTGGAAATTATTTATTGAGGAAAAACATGATTTCTATGAACATGTATATTGCTCAGTGGCTTTACATTATAAGGAGTATTTGAAGCGGAGAAAAGGTCCCTGATTTCACAGGAATGAGTGCAGACCTGGGTGTCAGTAGACCTGGCTGTGGGCTGAGCCCCCCAGGAAGAGCTGGAGAACCATGGCTACTGCCAGCCCCTGCTGCTTCCCCGTCTGGTCCTTCGTTTCCTGGTTCAGCTGGTGCTAGGATTCTACGATAACCCAGCTCCCTGAGCCCCGAGCACTGACCACAGGTGTCTTTACCACCACCAGCCACTCAGGGGCTGACGTGCGGAGGGGAGGTGTGGCTGACGAGGGAGAACCGGGGGTGGGCAAACCCACCGCCTGCCCCCGGCCACCAAGAATAAGCAAGAGGGATTCTGGCCCTGCAGTGTGGACTGCTGTTTCCCCCAGAATTCACTTCCTCATCTTCTCCATCAGAGAACCCAACCTCCTTGACTCTGAGGTCGGAGAGGGCGGATGCCTCAGCTCCCAGGCAGGTGAGAAGCCCAGGCTTCCACCAACGGCCCATCCTGACCACTGGCCACAACATCTGGCTTGGGAAGGGGCTCAGGGCCCAAGACTGCCAAGGAGAGGGGGGCTCAGGACTTTGGTTGCCTTTCCATTGCCAGAGTTGCTTGGGAGATGTACCTGGAGCTGCGGGCAGCCCCTTTGTTGCCTGTGGGAGGAAACCTGCCCAGATGGCGCCAAAGGAAAGCATGGCTAAGAGCTGGCTACAGACTGGATTCAGTTACATCACCCGTGGCCCCGAGACCATGCTAATCCTGGACTTCTGTTATGTGAGCCAAGACATTTCTGCTTTGCTCAAGATGATTTGCGTTGTTTCTGGGATTTGCAATGAAAAGAGTCCTTAAAGATATGTCCCTAAAGATATGCCGTGTCTTGCATCTCGAACAGCCGCATTGCTTTAGGTTAGAAAAAACGAGAATGTTTGCATAGAGCTCGTTGACCTTCTTACGCAGCACAGGGCTCTCCTGAATGGATACACGCCCCATTCCGATTTAGCCACGGGAGTGGTGTATTACATACCGCTGTGGAGGTGAGTTCACTTTCATCTGTGGAAGTCTGCTCAGCTTCATGAGAAAGGTTTTCTTGTGTTGGCCCCACATCTACACCTGGGAGCTACTAGCTCTTTGTTTCTGGAGCAGAGAGACCGAGGCTGCTCCCTGGACTGAGGTAGATTCTCCCCTCCCCCACTTCACACCCCCCCCCCCCCCCCCGACTAAGCAGGACCCCTTAGTTCTGTAATCCAGGTTCCCATCTAAAAATCATGACTATTACTCCTGGCCTTGTTTCCATTACTGGTATCATTTGTTCTTTTGATTCCTTCTGTCCTTGAATTTAATGATGTTTGATAATAGCCTATGTAATAAAAGGCTAATATGTAAATAAACCGAATGACTGGTCACTATGATGCGCACTGACACCAGGGGGCAGACACTCAATGCAGGAGCTGCCCCCTGGTGGTCAGTGTGCTCCCTCAGGGGGAGCGCCACTCAGCCAGAAGCCAGGCTCATGGCTGGCGAGCGTAGCAGCAGTGGCGGTAGCCTCTCCCGCCTCCGCAGCAACGCTAAGGACCCCTCAGGGGATGTCCTACTGCCGCAGGGAGTGGGCCTAAGCCAGCAGGCAGACATCCTCCAAGGGGTCCCCGACTGTGAGAGGGCTTACGCTGGGCTGAGGAACCCTCCCCTGCCCACCCCCCCCGCAGTGCACAAATGTCGTGCATTGGGCCTCTAGTTGTTTAATAATGCTTAGTAATGTTTGATAATGTTTATTGTTTTCTGTTCCTTTCTTCACAATTCCTACTGCAACCATCATGGGTTATGCCCTTATGTCTGACTGTATCAATAATCTAGCATGTTCTTTATTGAGTTTATTGGGGTGACACTGGTTCATAAACTTTATAGATTTCAAGTATACAATTCTATAACACATCATCTGTATATTGTATTGTGTGTTCACCACCTCAAGTCAAGTCTCCTTCCATCACCGTTTATGCCCCCCTATACCCTCTCTACTCAATCTAGCTTGTTCTTTTTAGTCCTGTGACTCTCCTCATTCCATTGCTGCCCAAAGAATCTCTTTAAAATTGCAGTTTGGTCAGACCTCCCCCGAGCCCTAAATTAGTCTTCTACTCCCTACCAGATTAACTAACCCAAACACTCACAGCCCTCTATACTTGCCCTCTGTCCCTCCCCAACATCTGTAATCTTACCTCCCACCATGCCCCAGCCCTCTACACTCCACTGAGACTCCCCTGCCCAGCAAGGCTGGCTAATCACTTCCTGCAGACATGCCTTGTCCTCTTGCCCCAATGCCTCTGCAGTCCTCATTCTTCATCCTCTCCCGTGATGACAGTCTGGTTTTTTAAACATAACTCCGTTCCCTCCTGCCTCGCCAGCCTGGAGTGACCTGGTGCACCCTCTGCAAACACCACTTCGCTGGCATCAGTCACACAGTAGTTCCTATTATAGTTAAATTGTCACATCTGAGAGTCTTTTCAAATAGATGCAAGTTACATGGGGCAAGTCCAGTGTCCTCACACTTTTGTGTGACCACAGAGCCCAGGATAGATGCTGGTTGATGTCCCCATGATAGATTCCATTTTTTCCAAACAGAGGAGCCTACAGAAAACAGAAAGAATAGAGGCACCCCTGCTTGAATGCATAACCACGTATGCCTAAAACCAAATACTTTATGAAATCCCAAATTTAAACTAACCACGGAGACATTTTAACAGCCAGATTTTATCATCGTTGAAAGGGAGATGAATTCTTTTACATTTTTCACATCACCTAGGTCTTTGTGGCATTTTAAAAAGGCTTTTCTTGCCCTAGCCAGTGACTCAGTGGTTAGAGCATCGGCCCTCACACTGAGGGGTCGAGGGTTCTATTCCCAGTCAAGGGCATGTACCTGGGTTGTGGGCTCAATCCCCAGCCCTGGCCTGGGCAGGTGTGGAAGGCAACCAATTGATGTGTCTCTCTCCACATTGATGTGGTTTTTTTTTTTCTCTCTCTCTCCCCTCTCTCTCCCACTCTAAAAATCAATGGATATTTTTTCATTGGGTGAGGATTAACAAAAAATAATAATAACAAAAATAGAGTTTTCTTTACTGTGGCTGAAATTTCCAGGTCAAGTTCAGAAATCACATAACAGTGATGACGTCTTTCAACCTCCAACATGGTGGTGTGGTGGCTGGTGTTAGGTGGTTAGTTATTCAAACAACCCGAAGGAGAATGTATGACTGCAACTGAACTGGTAGATGCTACCCAGGTGTGGGTTCTGACTGAGGGGACTCCTCCCCACCTACCTGAGGGCTTTGGATGGAAAGTCCTGGCAGTCACACCTGAGGACTCTGAGATAAACAGGGCTGCGGCGCAAACCCAACAGCACGTGAAGAGCAGACAGGCTGAATGCTAATACCCTGAACGCCAACATGCCTGGATTTTAGGAGCAAAGGACTCCCACTGTCTTATTGGGACTGACCTCATGTTAGAACATCAAGTAACTGAATTCAGAGCAGGGAGGGAAAATGATGTCCCCCTAAGCAACTATTGTGAATGGTTGGGAGGGGCTAGGTTAAGAAGACTCCCCTATAAGTGTATCCTGAACGATCAGCCAGAACCGCCAACCAGGAGGGAAAGGGTGGCGGCTGCCTGCCATTTATTTGTCATGCTGACTCAGCGTCCTGAATCGGGGCCCTCCCGAACTCAGGCTCCCTGGAGCCTATCCGTCCTCCAGGGCCCCGGTTAAGCGCCCCTCTACCCCGAGGCTCATCCCGCCAGCTGCAGCATTCTCTCTCAGGCTTAATTCAGTGGTAGCCTCTGTATCGCCCACTGGCACTTCACACCTGCTAGAGAGTCTTGTCTGGTCATTGTATATGTCACATACGTCTGGAGAGGCAGGAATCCCCTGAAAAGTGGACTGCACCTCGCTGTGGTCAATCCAGCGGGCACTGAGTTATGTTTATGCTAAAATGGAGTTAGAAATCGCAGGACAAGTTATGAAATAAATGGGCCTGGAATATCAGAAAATGAGGGAACTGCATCCCTTCTCCCCTCCCCTGCCTGCCCGTGAGTCCCTGGAGGTGGTGCAGGCGGAGCTTCATCTGGGGGTTGGGGTCTGCTCTGGGCGAGGGGAACGCTTCTGAGGGCTTCAGAGCCAGGGCTTCCTCCGGGAAGAGAGAATATGCTAAAGGTGCAGGCTAGCTTTCGCATGGAAGCGTGGGTACCACCTGGACACCGTGTGGGTGGAAAAGAGGAGTGTTTCCGTGTTAAGCCAGATGGCAGATTCCTCCGCTTCTTCCTTGTAACAGAACTCGGATTTAGTGTAAGTGTCAGAGGCCCTCTGGGGAGCCAGGGCCCCTTTCCAGGCCCAGGGGACTCCCACTCGTCATTCATTCTCTTCTTGGCCGTGACGGTTTAGGCATGAACACACCGTGCCGTTCTGGCCAAAGCTGCAGGGAGAAGCCTGCTGGAGACTCCTGACAAAGGTTTGATTCATTCCTGAGAAGGGCCGCATGAGGTGAAACTTCCTTTCCTCTCCTTTGGATGCTGCTGTATGAGGATCCGATGCTTGGAGCCACAGCAGCTGTCTTACAATCGAGGGGACCTGTGAGGTCCCGAGGGTGGTGAGTAGAGAGATGAGAAATACCTGTGTCCTTGATGACTGTGTCGAACCCTGAGCTAAATCTGGAATGTCCCACCCCCATGTTTCTTTCCCCACATTCCATCCATTTTACATTTTAACCTTTCTGAAATTAGGATGCATGTTTCATGGCCTGTTAGTCACAATGGCAGCGTTTCTTCTTTTCTTAGTGGAACTGAAAATAATTGGGTGTTTACAAAAAGGCTGCATCTAAGACTTGATGAGGCGTGGGATTCCTTATCGCTGTCCATCTTTTAGTAGGTTTGCTGTTACTTTCCCTTAAGAGTGCCCTCATGAGCCTGGTTGCCCTCCTCAGAGGAGGGGTGGGGTGGGAAGGGCAATGGAAGAGGGGGGATACAGTTGGGAGCGGCCCTTCGTGAGGACGTCCCTGGCTCTTTGAGGGGCCTGGACGTGGTCCCTCCCTGGAAGCAGCCCTGCTCTTCTTGGGGTTTGAGGCACACAAACCGGCCTCACCCAAGCACAGAGGCACCACATGCCACTGAAGTGCACTCTGCGCTGGAGTGGAGCTTACAGGGGCGGCGGCAGAGGGCCATCACCTGCACCGACAATGGTCTCAGGTGTGTGAAACCTAGAGTCCAGGAAGGAGAGAGAGAGAGAGAGAGAGAGAGAGAGAACTCTAAACCCAGGGGGAGGCTCAGCTCAGCCCACTTAGCACGTTGTCTCTGAATGGGAGGTACACCCTACCCCATGCCCCTCACCCTGTTCCTACAGCTGCAGGGAGCTGAGCGGTTGCTCCTCTCCCACTGAGGCCTCCTTCCCAGGACAGCCCTGCCCTCTCTCCCCCTCTCCCTCTCCTATCCTCTCTCCTGCCTCCCCCCACCCCGTTCTCTGCGGTCCCTAGTCACAGAGGGACTGACATTAGCACCTCCAAACCCTGTCCAAAGCTGTCTCTTCATGTTGAGCTCTGTTTTTGTCATAGACAATTTAGGATACAAGACCACGAAGTAGAACCCTGACCCTGCAGGACCCATCCCTCCAGATGGCCGAGTGAGTAATGGAGCGTGGATACCCACTTCACTGGGGCAGAAGGGAGGTCCAAATTCTTTGGAAATGAATTGTAGTTACATTCTGGGCTGCTTTTCCTGAAGTGGCTGAGAAGTACCCTGGGCCAGTCCTCCCACTGGTCTTCCTGGATTTTGGAGAGCAGAGGGGTGAACCATGTGACCGCACTGCCCACCGCAGGCCCAGGTGCAGTCTTCAGGGCGTGGCTTCTTTCTCTTTCCCTCTGTCCCTTCCCCTCCCCAAGAGTCCAGGACGGTCTCCCCAGGCCTCTGGGGCAGCCCTGGCTAAAGCTTAGGGAAGCACGTCACTCACCCACATAGAAGTACTCTGGGGACTTGTTCCCTGACGAGAAATCCTTCATGGTGCCTCCGAACCGAAACCATAGTCCAAAGGCGATGACGGCCGACCCCGCCAACTGAAAAGCAAGCAGGAGAGCTTTATAAAGAAGGTGAGGGACGCGCGGTGGCCAGGGTGCTGGGGGCTGGAAGGCCACATCCTTCCCGTTTCACAGAGGAGGTGACATGAAGTGCTTAGAGCCCCCGGGTCCCTGGTGTGGCGCTGGAACTGGAGTTTCTTCCATTCTGCAGGCTGCCCTGGGGTCATGGGCATACCCAGCCCTGGGCAGCCTGGAGGTGGCTCAGCAAGAACTTTCCATTGCCGGCCCCCTGGAAGGCACCGGTGCCTGCCCCCCTGTCCCTTAAGGGCACTCTGGACCTCCTGACCAACGCCACACAGACAGGGGGCAGTGTTTCAGACCTGGGTCACCAAGAGCAGGATGAACTCCAAGACCCGGGGGAAACACGCTTCTCTAATTTGGAAGCAAACACACCACCTCCGACCTGCCCACTCCCCATGGGCTCGCAGTGCCTAGTGAGAGCTGATTCAGAGGCATCTGAACCCCCCTCCCCTCCCCTGGGGCCTCCTCGGTCACGGTCACTGCCCTGCAGGCGGGGAGGGAGCTTGACCGTTTTTTTTTTTTTTTTTTTTGGTTGCTATTTTGAGTTTCCATGGAAAGTGAGAAAGGAAAAATAATTTTCTGAAAAAGCATGGTCTGTGTGCCGTGCGGTGCGGCTCATGGAGAGGCTGAGTGGCTGGCGCGGGCAGCGGTGGCCAGGCTGGCAGCTGGCAGGGTCATCGCCTGCTCCCTGTGGCTACTCTGAGGGCCTCGTGAGGCTCCCCACCGAAGCTGGGACGGTCCCCAATGCCCCGGCAGGCTCCAGCCCCGCGCCCCCTTGTCCACACACACCCATCTGGAATTTCATCGGATCAATCCATCCACAGACGTTCGCTGGGCACCTTTGGGACTCAAGGCACCGGGGACAAGGGTGCTGAGATGTAAAAGTAGCCCCTGGTTCTGCCAACCCCTCCAGTTAGCGTTGGGCTGCCCTGGCCTCTCACCCGGGAACAGGGTAGAGGCTGTTAGAGGCTGTCCCACCCCCACAGGGAGACAGAAGGACGTGGTCAGCGAGGTCGAGGTTTAATAAGGAAAAATAATATCAAAGTCAGGGGCCGGCAGGGCCCTTTGTCCACGGGATCCTTCTATCCGGGGGGCTATTTGTAAGACCGGCACCGCCCCTTGGGGCCAGCTGGCTGGGTTTAACCTGAGGATCTTTCCTTCGCACTCTGTCCCCTCTGGGCCAGCTCCCGCGGTGGCCGGGTCCTCAGAAGCGTGGCGTGACTTCAGCGAGGAGGAGCTAGAGGGCGGCTCAACCAGCTGGAGGCTCTAAGAGTTTCCACCGCTGAGTTAAGCACTAATTGGATAATGTGAGGGCAGACCCAGGCACTGGGCTCCACCAGCTTGAAAGGATTTTATTTTTATTTAAAAAAAAGGGTAACATCGCATGGAAAAATATTGGAAGAAATCAAGCTAAAACATTAATAATCTCTATCTTTGAAGGGTGGGATTGCAGGTGACTTTTTCTTTTCGCTCTATTTTCCAAGTCTTCTGCAGTTAAGCACCTAGTCCGCTTCTACGTTTTAAAATGTTGTGGTTTTTAAACGTATAATGTGGTAGTTTGCTCAATCAAGACAAAGGGGGGAGAGTTTTCCTTAGGTCGTGCTTTAGTTTGGGAGGAAACCAGCTTCAAGGTCATTGCTGTTTCAGGTGCGGGAGACAGTGATGCCCTTGGGAAAGCCTCGTCCTAGGAGCACCCGAGGCCGAGGGGCGGATGTGCCCAGCAGAGCCTCGGAGGCACCCATGCCCGCCTCGCCTCCGTGGCGACTTGATGGAAAGAGTTTCCAAACACAAAGTGAAATCTATTGACAGAGGCGTCAGGCCAAGGCCTGCAGCCACCCAGCAGACTGTGGGGGAGGGGACTGGTCCCAGGGACACCCTACCCCGCGGCCACATTTTTGGCAACTCCGTACACAGACTCTAATTTATGGCTGTCTGGATCATCCCCCCAGATGGAATACATTTGTCCGCGACTGGCACAGATGTGTTTGATGCATAATGGAAAATGAAAAGAGAGGTTGCAATTTAAAGCCACGGGACAATGAGAAAATATCTGCACTTTGCTCATCCACGCCCCCCCAAACCCCAAACCACACGGGTTTCCTCCTGAGTCAAGGAAACTGTGGCTTAGCTGAATGTCATCACTGTGTGGAGGGAATCCTCCCTCCCGCCGCTGCTGGGACACTGGGGACGACCGGCCAGCCCCCAGGCTGCTCGGGACAGCGGTCACTGCTCTGGAAAGTGGCATCGACAGAGACCATGTCGCCAAAAGGGTCCGTTTAAACTCCCCGTTCCTGTAAGGCTCTTGAATGACTGTGTTCGCTGGGCTTGGGTAGCTCTTCTAGAAATTGCTTGAAAAAAAAAAATCACACCAAGTCTAGCCCGGCCAGGAACACAGTGAGCGAGTCCACTGTCATGGAGTCCCATCGCTCTGTGGGTCCCCCATCCTGGAAGAGAAGGTTCATTGAGTGACGTGCCAGAAGCCTGCAGCCCCCTGGAATCCTACGTTTTAACCTTCCTAGCACTTGGAGTGCGGGAAACGAGTTAAGTCGGCTCGCGTAAATTGCGCGTACTCCGCGGGAGCCGTCTTTAACTCGGTTCATATAGATTTGCGGTGGAGTGCGGGAAACGTGTAAACTCGGGCCGATTGTAACTGCGTATTACCAAATATTTGTTTGTAATCCACCCTTTTGGTGGATGGAACAAAACCAAAAGACAGAGCCATCTTATATTTTGGCGGGAAATTCACCCGCACTCCAAGTGCTAGAACAAAGCCCCAGCCCCCACCCATACTTCCTTTCCTTTCAGTCTCCGCCACAACACTGCACCCCAGCCAATGTCAGAATAAGGAACACGGGGCGACCTCCTCTGGTCCCTTTCCTTCTCTTGTCCCCAGCCCCATCTCCTCTCACTTCCTCCCGTCTTTTAGGGGATCAGCTGTGGTCCTGGCCAGGGACGGAGCTAGGCATTAGGGAAGCGATGAAAAGGACAGGACTCACCCTAACAGGGAAGGTAACCGCATAACTAACCAATG
This sequence comes from Myotis yumanensis, assembly GCF_028538775.1. Lineage (NCBI taxonomy): Eukaryota > Metazoa > Chordata > Mammalia > Chiroptera > Vespertilionidae > Myotis > Myotis yumanensis. The sequence continues at coordinate 8,576,929 of NW_027223768.1, forward strand.
CAGTGAGCTCACACTGTCCAGGGACAACCAGTGCTCTGCACAAGCCATTCCATTTTGATTTACATCTGGAAGAGTGACTTAGAAGTCCCTGAGCAGGGAAGAGCTGGAGGGAGGAGTGGACAGTGTGAGTAAGGACTTCGCTTCCTTACCTGGAACACTGTGTTGGGGAGGGAGGAGTCTGAGGGAGGTTAGAGCCTGGGACTTCAGGGGCGAGTTGGGGCCACCGTGGCTCATGGCTTATACTTAGCTTGCTACCAGCTTGGAGAGCCCATGGCTGAGCCTGGAGGGGAGATGGGAGCCACTCCCTTTGTGGGAACCATTAGGAGGGTCACCTGATGCCAGACACAGTGAGGAGCCGAAGGGAAAGCTCTGGCAGGCTGACAGGACCTCCCTCACAGCCCTTCCAGGGAATACCTGGCCAAGTACTGTTTTCAAATTCATTTGCACCAACACTGTGCAGACACCTCGGAAGGCAGTGTGAACACACTGGAATATACACAGCAAACACTTTCCCACAGAAAAACAAGACAAAACTAGAGCACGTGGTGTCAGTTCTATGTTTCCTAAACCTGCGGGGATGTGTGCTTCGCATCATACATGGACACAAAGAGTAACTCTATACATGCCTTTTACAGGCAGGAGCATATGAGCATTTAACACCATTATAGCAACACACACACTCCACTCAGATGAAAGAATGGGCAAAGGCCATACTGGATTCTGGCTTCTGCAGGGTGAACGCCATGTATAGACAGGACCCAACTCATTTGCATTTCTCTTCTTTGGGATGAAGTCACACAGAGTTGGAAATGACACTTGAACCCTACAGCTGCCATTAAAGGCTTTTAACCTGATATGTGCTCTTGGCAATTCTCACCCCGGATGGAGTCACGTGACTGCACACCAGCCTGACACACAGGACAGTGGTCTCGCCCTTCAGCAGGTGGACGGCAGAGGCGCATGTGCTCTGGAAGACGATGCTAATTTCTTCCAAGAGGAAAGCCAGCTCCCAACGCTTTCATCCCAGTGAAAGCCAAGGCAAGGATTCAGACGGCACGTTCTCAGAATTGAGGATTTTGTCAAGAAACACAGGAGCCCAATGCCACAGGACATCCGTGCACAAGCACCCCGAGGACCCTGGCTGCCCTTGTCTCAACGTCAGGACCAGGTGAGGTGGAACTGGGGGCAGGACCCTGGCAGGGGTGAGGAGATAGCTAATCGTAAGATACCCGTGGTTCTGATTTCCCCTAGGACTTTCCTCCTCATAATTTCCTAGGAACGGCGCATGCTAAGGAATTCCTGAAAGACCTCCTTCAGGTAAGGATCTATTTTTAAATCAATCCGTGCTTAATTCTGTGCACTGTTGGAAGGGTTCCGCACTCCAAACCACGACCACATCGGGAGTCTTATGCATCTTGGAGAGAACTTCGGGTTATGTATTTGTGCTAAACATACCTTCTTCTGTTTAGGTTGTTATGAAGTAACCTGCGTGGATCAAGTGGCATTGCCAGGAGACAGTAGAGAGGTGCTGGGGGGATACCACGCTCAGGGGAGGAAACTAACCTGATGAAAAGCTTGCTGTGAGTGATGAGGCTGATAAATATAAATAGTGGAAAGTGTGTTGTATTTATTCCATGGTTACACATACTAGTAATGCGCTTTCTCTAGAGAAATATAGGGAGAGGAGGAGAGGAGGAGGGGCCAGCAAGAATTGGGAGAAAGATGATAGCTGCATAGTTTCCTTTAAACAGCAAAATAAATGTCACAGACCACGGGCTAGTGGTTCCAGGGAGCAGATGGCTTTATCAAGTGAACATCAAATACACAGAGAACTAAAACCTAACCCGCCAGGTCACCCAAGTGGCTTACACGTGACGTCTGCCTTCCCTCACCCAGGAGATGAGCTCTCGGAGGACAACAATGGTCTTCTGTGTTCTCTGGACTTCTTCCTTGCAGCATCCAGCTGGCTCTTGTCCCAGGCTCAGCCACTGAGTAAACAGTTACCTGAGGGCTACACTGACTACTGCGACATCTCATCTCTATCGAGCTTTATGTCAACAAAGACAGGACATTAAACAATATTTACTTAATAGGCTAATATCTTTCAAGATAGCTTGAGAGCCCTGGCCAGGTGGCTCAGTTGTTTGGAGTGTCATCTTGTACACCAAGAGGTTGCTGGTTTGATTCCCAGTAAGGGCACATACCTAGGCTGTGGGTTCGATCCCCAGTTGGGGAGGGTAAGGGAGGCAGCTGATTGATGTTTCTCTTTGACACAGATGTCTCTCTCTCTCTCTCTCTCTCTCTCTCAAAGCAGTAAAACATATCCTTGGGTAAGGATTAAAGAAAAAGTCTGCAAGAACTACTCTTGAGCAGATAAACAGGATTCTTAAATATTAGTCAATGACAAAGTTCATCACCCAATTTTAGTTGTTACAGAGAGACAATGGGAGAATCAAATGTTTCAGCAGAACTCAGGTTAGACTCGGACAAGCCACAGCACTTTATTTATTAAAATGTTAGCTTGGATGGAATCCAGTAGAAATCATGAAAGGCTAGTTTGGTGTTCCAAAGAGATTTTTCTTAACAGCAATTTTACCAGAAACCACTGCGGGCATGAAGACGGGGGGGCCGGGCATTTACAGGGGGCTGGACAGATTGGAGGGTGCACAGGGAGAGCAAGGGGCTTCCTGGGTGAGTGGCAGCAGCTTCCAAGGCCCCTGCCCCTGCCCACAGCGGGACTTTGCCAGCCCTGCCTGACTCTCCAGCTAATCACCTGACTCCTTCCCAATCACCACTATGATGGGGAGGGGAGGGCTTGGCACACTCTTTGGAACATTTGCCAACTGCTCTTCTAGAAACTTTACCACTTCTGAGTGTTCACACTGAATAGTGACGCCCTTACACAGGATCTTAGCAAAAACACACGCATGCACCGAGCTGTGGTGTTGAGCAGCTGGAGGGATGAACACAGGGGCTCCGCGGCCTCCTGCTCTATGGTTCCAATCGGGCTCTGCCATGTACTAGTCTGTGATCTTGGGCAAGTCACTTAACCTCTCTCACCCTCAGCTTCCTCGACTGCAAAGTGAAGGTAGTAATAGTGCCTCTCCACGAGATTAAATGAGTTCACGTTACAGACGTAGAGCGGCGAGCGCCCAGCGCTTAGTGTTATTATGCTGGGAGGCTTGCTAATGTTACATTCAAACCGAAACGGAACCTGACTCAAGAGACGAAACACCACTCCCAAGGCACCAACAGCCTGGCCCTCCGCTGCTTCCTCTACTAATTCTGAGGTTCGCTCCACACTCTTTCCATGACACACGGAAATCCCTGAGTTTTCTAAACCTCCTCGCTGTGCCAGTGCCCCCTCCAGGGACGGTTTCCTCTCTCTCTTTGGTTTTAGTGTTTACAAGACCTAATAAAAGAAAAACAGGGAAAATAATTTATGAGAGAAAGAATAACTATATGTAGGCAAGAGCTATCCGATAGAACTTTCTCCAGTGATATAGATGCATGTGTTCTCTCTCTGTGCTGCCCAGTACTGCAGCCACTAGCCATCTATGGTTACTGAGCATTGAAATGTGGCTAGTGCAGCTTAGGAGCTGAATATTAGATTTCTTTGAATACTAGTTGAATTTGCTAGCCTCGTGTGAGTAGGAGCGTAGTCACCATATTGGACAGTGCAGGTCTAGATGCACGTGCTCATCATGGCTTCGAGCTTCTCTCCCCTTAGTCTGCAGCCTTGGAGTGGTTACCACCACTGAGTCCGGGCCACACACAGAAGTCCAGCTCCGTGCTGCCTGGTTCCGAGTCCCTGAGCAAGCCTCCCTGTTTTGTCACATGTAAACCGGGGGTGACAGCTGAGGGTCACTGTGAGGATTAAATATCCAACATGTAAAGCCACCAGCCCACTCTCTTCCCACATTGACAAAAACCAGAAATAAAGACTACCCCGCAACAAGGCCCAGGGAATTCCTATCTGCCTCTTGGGATGGCCTAGCTTTTAGGTGGACCCCAAAGAATACTTTCTTCAGGTATTTTTTTTTTTAAAGCAGTCTTTCTCAACAGGCCGGGGCTCTGAAGTTATAGTTTGAAAGAAGTTTGGGGAAGAGGAGGAGGCAACCCCTGTAAGCTGCCGTCTCTTCAAACATTTCCCACTCCCGAGGCCACGTGACACCGTCTCTCCTAACAGCACCTGTCAGGCATCACCCAGCGAAACCCCAAAGCTGCATCAATCATGGTAAGAAGGAAAGAAAGCGACCTCACCCAAGCCTTATATGGCATCTGCCTTTCAACAATGAACAGTCCCGCTTCCTGTTGGTGGGTTACCCCGAGCAGCTCGAAAGCACAATGATAGGAAGACGCTAAGCGTACAACAACAAACGAAGGAATAAACATGCCCAGGTTTCTCTCTAAACCACCGTGTGTGGCTGGCTGGGCTGCGGTGTGTTACTTACATTGCTATGCAACGGGGGAAAAAATAAAGGCGATTTCAGGGAAGGGCATGGAACTATGCTATGCAATTTGATTACAGCGTCCAAATTTAGACCCGACAGGTATTGCGAAGGGTTTCTTTAATGTTAGACACCAACCATGATAACAGAAATTAATTTAGTGGGGTTCATGGCTAGGCTTTACTTTTTTTTTTTTTTTTTTTAAATCCAGTGGTGATTACAGCCAGTGGCCCTGGGCCAGCCCTGGCCAGGTCTAGTTGAATGCTTATAAAATCAGGAGCACTGTCTAAGGCAACTTCAACCAACCTGCCTGAGGGGGGTGCAAATGATTGGTTAAATTTCAGATCCGCAAAGCAGACCCTGCCCACGCCTCGGTGCCGCCTCCCGGTGAGTTCCTGGCAGGAAAGGAGTGCTGTCACCGGGGACCTTATGCCTCAGAAGGGCAGGCGCACAGCATCCAAGGGTGTGTGCACACATGACCCTGAGTCTCAGCTGAAGCCTCTCCTTCCAGGAAAGCTGCCCCCCTGCCCCCGCGCCCCTTCCCCAAACCTCCCACAAACCCCTCTAACCAGGAAAAAACAACTTCAGAAACTGGGGTGGGGCTTCTCTGGAATCAGGTTCCCTCAGTGACCGTGGAGGGAGAGATCTAGATAGTTTATCCCTTTCCCTAAATCATTAGGTACCTGTTCCAGTTCGCCCCTTTGCCTCTGGTTGTGCAAGTACAGATGTGGGAGGCTGCCTGTGGCAGCTGCTGTTCCAGGACCCTCAGTCCCCTACCCGCCCCCCCCCCACCCCCACCATGGAATTAGGAGACAGGAAGGCCCCATTTCCCCCTCTTGGGCTCAATCTGTGCAAGCATAGAACAAACCAATAGGTAATAAGCAGGAAGACAGGGCCTCAGTCCTCTGGATTAAGTTGAGAATCCATTACCAGCGCAAATTGGGAAGTCCACTTGTACCGAGCTCTCTAACCTGCAACTCATTTATGCATGCTGCAGACACCTACTGAGTGCCTCCTGTGTGCGGGGGACTTTTCTAGACATGGAGATACAGCCGTGAACAGAACAGAAAAAAAAAAAATCTCCGCTCTCAGCGCGCTCTCAGTTCCAGTGGGGAAAGTCCACGAGTACAGACTGAAGATAATGTGCGGTTATCCTAAAGCGAAGACGAGCTGCAAGTCACTGGGCAAGCACACACTCTTCCCCCACACGGAGGGGGGAGGGAAAGAGCCAACTTCTACTGCCGCTTCTGTGTGCCAGGCACTCGGTAATCACAGTTTTGAGCACTTACTTTGTGCCAGGCTCTGAGGAAGGTGAGCTCAGATACGGTCCCCATTCCCTTTCAGTCCTCTCAGCAGCCCCGTTCCCCTAACGGTGCAGATGAGGAGACAGGGCTGGAAGTCAGAAGGCACTGCTCAAGCGCACCCTGGCTGGGGTCTCGGCACTGGAGCCTGATCCCTTCGCCAGATGGTGGTCAACCCTCCCTCACTCCGTTCCTCAGCTGGAGGCGGTGTCACCCCCTCATCCTTGCCCACCTCCATGCCTCCATTTGGTTCAGCTTAGACATCCCCCTTCTTCGGGAGAACTGTGCTGACTCCTCACTATTGCTGTGGACCTGTGCTGATCTCCTTCATTGGATCACAGGCATGAAAGGTGGTATCTGACCCCACCAGGCACTCAGACATCGCTGTCTTCCTACTTCCCCTCCTTATGGCCTTTCTGGTCAGAAATGTGACATTATTCACTTGACTTTATCCTGTCCGTTTTGTTTGTCGTTGTTCTATAGGCATCGGTCTCACGTCCTCAACTAGATTGGCAGCTTAGAGAACAGTGTTTCATATTTATAAATTATATATATTTACTAGAGGCCTGATGCACGAAATTCGTGCAAGAGTAGGCCTTCCTTTCCCCGGCTGCCAGCACCCGGGACCCGGGCTTCCCTCGCAGCCTCGGCTTCATCTGGAAGGTTGTCTGGAAGGACGTCCAGAAGGACATCCGGTCTAATTAGCATATTACGCTTTTATTATTACAGATAAGTTACATATCTATGTATACGTGTAGAAATTATCTTTATAATGCTTGTTTAAGGATTATTTAACAGAGTGGCTCTCAAACTTGAGCACAAATCCGAATGATCTGGAGGGCTTGTTAAAAGAGCTCACAGAGTCCCTCCCCGCAAGTTTCTGCTTCAGCAGCCGGGACTGGGTTGAGAATGTGTATTTCCGACAAGTTCCCAGGAGATGCTGCTGCTGCTGGTGCAGGAACCACTGGGAGAACCGCAGGTTAGGAGTGTAATGTACCACAGGGCTGAGCAGCAAGTAGGCTGAGTTTGAGTCACCACTCACTGGCTGTGTGACCTCAGGTAAGCCAACCTATCTGAACCTCTGTTTCCTCATCTGTAAAACTGGGGACAACAACAGTAAGCACATGAGGACTGTTGTGAGGATTAAAGGTAATAATGATGCCACGTGCATAGTACTGCCCCTGACACACTAAAAAAAGTTCAAGAACGCTTCCTCTCATCCCTGGGAAGGCTGGCACAACGACGAGCACTGAACAGGCACCGAACCCAGCCGAAGCATTCTTTCTCAGGCTCACATACAGCTCCTTTCCAAGTTGTAAGCAGTGAGAGCGAAGGAGGTCACTGAAGCACGACATTGATCATGAACAGCTTTGGAAATTAAGCCAGACTATTCAAAAGCACAGCAAAAGGGCCTGTAGAAATACTACCCCTCCCCTGTAGTGCGCTGGGTGCAGACGCCCAGGTGTACAAAAGCCATGTGTCTTTTGAAAGCTCAGGGGCTGTCTTCGGGCTACCTCCTTCACACCTTCCCTGGTGAAGGGTGCTCAGGATGGCTACGGCCTCCGAGAGCTTGAGTAGCTGGAGTCACCCAGGCTTCTGGGCTAATGGGTTGGCAGACACGAGCAGAGCCCATCATTCAATAATTGATTAGCTGCAGGCACGGGAAGACAACCTCCCCAGAGCAGTTAGAACCTCCTCCACCTCCCCCACCTCCCCCACCACCCCCACCTCCCCCATCCCGTTGTTTCAAAGCACCCAGGCCCTGCTGCTCCCTCCTGCCTCTCAGAACTTCTTCACCCAAAGCACGATCTGTGTTTTCCGTCTGGGTCTATCCAAGCAGTTATCCTGGCTGACCTTCTCTTCAGGAAGCCCAAGAGGGAATGTGCGGAGCAGACAATGTTCAGACCTTGTCCCACAGTCCCTTAGGGCCTGAGATAGGGTAGCCAGGGATCTAGGGATGGCCTAGACCTAGTCTTGCTCCAATATATAGGCGACAGGGGTCATGGCCCTTCTCTCTGTGGACCACGAATCCCGGGCATGTAGCTCATTCAATGCAAAGTTGAATGAGATCATCCCTGGGAGCATTAGTATGTAGCAGAGGCTGCGGGTTGGGGGTTGGGGGAGATGCTGCGGCCCCTCCCTTCCGCTGCTCCCCTGCACAGAAGAGCATCACCACCTCCTCTCATCCAGCCGGACCCCTCCCTAATGCTCAGGGAAAGGACCACCCTCTCCCCCTTCCCCAAACCCTTTTCTCTCCTACCCCCAATTTCCTGCCAAAACCATCACGCCAGGTGGTGAGACCACACACTCAGATGGGGTACCACCTCCGGCAGCCCCCCATGTAAGCCCCCCACCTCCTAACGCCCTGGCCGGGCCCAGGCTCCAGGGGGAAGGAGCGCGACCAGGGGGGCGTGCGCACAGCGGGAGGGAGCCCCCAGGCGTGAGGATAGCGAGCGTCCCCGCACCTGGAGTCCTCAGCTGCGAGAGGGACACCCCGGCGGAGAGGTTCCTCAAAGGGAAGAGCCGACGGTGTCTCCCCTTCTCACCATTTCTCGTTGCCCAATCCCTCTCTTTCCGTTCTGTCCTTCTCCATCCCGCCCCTCCCTCGCCGCCTGCCTTTTTTCTCATCTCTGCCGTGCGGAACACCCCGCTTTCCCCCGGAGCCCGGCTCGGACGCCCGCAGCGATCCATCCTCCAGGGACCCCGGCCCCGCGCCCCTGCCCGGCCCGCCCCTGCCCGGCCCCTCGGCTCAGGGCCTCACCCAGAAGAGCAGGTTGAAGCCGAGCAGCAGGTACTTGATGCAGCGCAGGCCCCCGCGGAAGCGCCCCATGCTGCGGCCGGGCGGCGGGATCCCAAGTCCCCAGGCCGGCGATGGAGCGCCCCGAGCAGCGGGAGCCGGCGGGAGGAGGCGGGGCCACAGGGGCTGGAGGCGGGGCCCGCGGGGCGGGGGCGGGGCCTGGGGCGGAGGGGCGGACCTGCAGGGGGCGGACCTGCAGGGGGCGGGGCGGGAGCCCGGGAGCCCGGCAGGGGGCGCGAGAGGGCCCGGGAGGACCCCAGCTGTGAGGCTGGCGAGGGGTGGGGGCACCGTGCGGCCAGTAAGGGCACCTCCCCGCTCTCCCCGGAACGAGGGACCGCCTCCTACCCTCCCGGTGCCGAGCGACGTGCCCCGCGGGCGCCCCGCCATGTGGTTATCTGAGCATCTGCCTGGAAGGAGCGTCCACTGGGGACCCGAGACCCACTTCCTCAGCGCCCTGCGCAGAGACGCATTTGAGGCTGCGGTGATGGTTGAGGATCAGGACGCGTCCCGGTGGCTATGGAAACCTAGGGGGGTGGGGTGGCCTAGGGTAGAGAGATCAGTGGGACCCGAGGCCGCCCAGACGCTGGCAGGACCTGTCCCGGGCACCCCGGCTGCGGGCTGCGGTTCTCCGGCGCCGGACGCGCACACTGGCCGCGGAGGCCGTTTCCTGGGGACCCTCCCACGGCCCCTCCCGCGCCCCCGAGGACTCTTACCTTAATAGGCAAGAAGCCGGGGTAGGCGCGGGATGCGGCTGTCCCGCCCGGGTGGCTGCTCCCCTCCCTGCTCAGCCTGGCCTGCGGAGGGGGCGTCAGACTCCCCGGTTCGGCCGGATTCAACCAATGGGAGGGCTTGGAAACGGGCCCAAACCCTCGGGGATTAACTGTGAAGTGGAGATGGAGTTAAGGGGGGAGGGTTTGTTTTGCTTTGTTTTATTAAGTTAGGCTGCTGGTGGGGAAATGAGGCTCCCACCCTGCCTGGTTGACTAAGTGTCTACGATATGCGGTGCCAGACAGTGTGGGGGCGAGGCGAACGCGTAAACTCCAGGGAGCCTATGCATTAATCCAGCAAAACTTTAAGTGCCTGTTCTAGGCCAGGCAGCCTAGCCGCAAGCCCGGGGACTCGACGCTGCGGAGACAGCGGGGCCTGGTAGCACCAGCACCGTGTCCGGTGGTGGAGACAGATCTGTAAGCAAATCGTTACTGCAGGGCGAGGAGGGCGAGCCAGGTGCTGGTCTCAGTGCACCGGGCAGGGAAGGTTTGGCTGCGGAGAGCGGGCCTGCTCTGGTCCGAAGAGTGAGTCTGAGCAGAGGGGAGGAGCAGTCCAGACAGATAGGGTAGAACGTGCAAATGGCACCGGGCCGAGATAACACGGCCGCCTGGGGAACCAAGAGCTGTAGACAGCCCAAGTGGAGCAGAGAAGGAGGTGAGCCAGGAAGATGCTAGGGCACAACTCTCAGCCAATTGGCAAAAGCACAAAACTATCTTCAGGCCCCAGTTTCCTCATCTGCAACATGGAGAGAATAGTACAAACCTGGTAGAGTTGTGGAGATTAATGAGTTAATATTGGCCTGGCTCAGAGTAAGTGCCATATCAGGGTTGGCCATTGCTATATTGTATCTGTCGACAAATCACTTTCTACCATGTCGCCATCTTTGCCTACATCTGTGTCTTTGGACATTCTGTTTGAGCATCCAAAGTGAATTTTATTTATGAAAAATGAGTAGAAGACAGAACAATGAAAGTGCCGATTCTGGTAATAAGCATAGGTTTCAAGTAGTGAAATAGAGACAGAGATGAAAGGCATTGGGTATGCAGAAAGAGGCTAAATCTTTAGCTTTAATCAAATACGTATTGTTCTACATCTGTCACCTGTTCTATTATAAAGGGAAAAACGAAATGTAAGAGTAGTGTCTAGTACATAGTAGGCATTCAATAAATCCCTAAGCTGAATGAACAACAATGATACTATATTTCAAATATATTGTTGAATTTTAGGTCTCTAGGACAAAATCCATTTACAGATTCTACACTCTCCGGGAACAGAACACCTATTATAACATATAAATCTGTTGTTCTTTCATACTACAGTTTTAGCACACATGCATTAGAGATAGATGGTTGCCTGCCCAGCATAACAGATTTGGAGTATAGCTTCCCCAGCTTCTCCCCCACCCCACCCCCATGCACAAAGTTGTGTCTTGGGGGAGCTGACCCTTGACAGGACTAGTTATCCTAACTGATAACACATTTCCAAGAGCACATTATTATGAAAGCAGGGAATTATATTAAATGACCTAATAAGGAAGTTAGCCTTTGAACTAGATGTTATACAAAGCCACTGACAAGCTCTCAGCAGGGGAGAAGATGGTTAGATTTCTGTTTTTAGAATGGTCAAACTGGGGCCCCAGAGTGGTTCAAAGTTAAGTCTTGAGACTAATTCCAGCAGTTTAGGTAGAAATGAGATCCTGAACCAAGACAGTGGCAGTGGGTGTAGGAAGGAGGCTGAGATTTGAAAGCTAAAAGACTGATGAAAGATCAAGATAGAGTGGAGATGAGGAATAGACGGGGAAAGAGAGGAAGGGATGACTCCCGGGTTTCTTACTTGGATAATGAGGCAGATCATGGAACCATTAACAGAGATATGGAATACAGAAGATGGAGCAGGTTTGGGGAGACTGTTCCAAATACTGTAGATGGGCTCGCCTGTCCCCCAATCCTACCTCCAATGTAGAGGATAGGAAAGCTAAGTGCTTTCTGATCTCCTTTGCACCTAGGGGTCACCATATGACACGACATTGATTAATGCAGCGGTTTGCTCAGCCTGTGGGTCGAGACCCCTTTGGGGGTCGAATGACCCTTTCACAGGGGTCACCTAAGACCATCGGAAAACACATATTGAATATATAATTACATATTGTTTTTGTGATTAATCACTATGCTTTCATTATGTTCAATTTGTAACAATGAAAGTACATCCTGCATATCAGATATTTACATGACGATTCATAACAGTAGCAAAATTACAGTTATGAGGTAGCAACGAAAATAATTTTATGGTTGGGGGTCACCACAACATGAGGAACTGTATTAAAGGGTCGCAGCATTAGGAAGGTTGAGAACCACTGGATTAATGGGATTGCGTGGAGCTCTGCTGGGAGGCTTCTGGAAAACCTGGAAGTGTCTGAATAAAAGGTTCAATTGTTACTGGCTTTGCTCGCTTCCCCATTTCCCCCCATCTTGAAGTCAGACATGATGCCTGGAGCTATAGAACATTTTGTGACTATGGGCAAAGGCCAAGGGAATTGCAGACCTGCTAGCCAGGAGATTGTTGAACGAACTGCTGAACTAATAACAAGATCCACCTACCTCCAGGTTTCTTATTCTGTAGGAAAAGAACCCTTGTTTTGTTCGACTCTGGTATTCTTACTTGTAGCTGATGATATTTCTAACTGACACAGGAAGACCCTTAATTTATATTTAGATCTGTTGAGTTTTAGATCTGATGGGAAATCCAGGTGGAAGGATCCAGGAGACAGATGGGAATATGATTGGGATTCTGGAGAGAGGTTTGGACTGTAAGTTTAGGTTAAAGATTCATTAGCAAATGGAGATAATAGAAACCAATGGTCTTTAAACTTTTGCCCACACATTCCTTACAAGAGTTTTGAAAAAGTATATTATCCTTATGAAAAAATAGGCCCCTCTTGCTCCCGCCCCAATATTTTATTGTGAATATTTTTAAATTTACAGAAAAGTTGAAATAATTAAGCAGTGAACACCATATACTCATCACCCAAATTCTACTGTAAGCATTTTGCTTTAGTTACATTACTTATCTCTACATTTGTCCATTTGTCAATCTATTTTTAATGCATTTCCAAATACATTTTAGACATTAATATGTTTTACCCCTAAACTCTTCAGCATGCATTAACATTAAGTAGAGTTCAAATATTTGTTTACAGGTTTTCTTTTTTAAAATAATATATTTTATTGATTTTTTACAGAGAGGAAGGGAGAGAGATAGATAGAGAGTTAGAAACATCGATGAGCTGCCTCCTGCACACCCCCTACTGGGGATGTGCCCACAGCCAAGGTACATGCCCTGGACCGGAATCGAACCTGGGACCCTTCAGTCCGCAGGCCAACGCTCTATCCACTGAGCCTAACCGGTTAGGGCGGTTTTCTTATTTTTCCCGAGATAAAATTTACTTCAATAAAATGTACATATTTTAAGTGTGCTGTTTGAGGATTTTTTATAAATGCTTTGATTTTCTAATCCCAAACCCTATTAAGGTTTAAAACATTATTATCACCCAAAAAGTTTCATTGTACCCTTTACCAGTCAATCTAGACCCCTACTCCTCCTAAAGGCAACCACTGTTCTAATTTTTTTCACTATAGATCAATTTTGCCTGTTCTAAAATGTCATATAAATGGAATGTACAGTGTTTATCTTCACATATTTTAACTTGACATATCAATTTCTTTATTATAAGTTTGAGTATTTGCAAAAGATGCCATTACTGATGTCTTTTAAATATTGACATTTTAAAAGAAGATGGTCACATCACTCATTTTAATGTATCAAATAGTAACGAAGTGCCAGCGTGATCTGCTATCTACCATCACCCATTTAAAAAAATACCTGGACAAGATTCGTTTTAACAGGGTGAAATTTTCGCATCTTTCCTTTTCTTCTTGAAATTGTATTTCCACTAACCTTTTTCCATGAAATGTAATCCTAAAGTAATGCATCTTTACACTTGAAAGATTTTTCTTGAATGTCCTTTTATACTTGTCTGAACAAATATTACTATGTTTATTAAAATAAATTAAAATTCTCCTCCTGAGACCATAAGGCTCTGTGTTAATTAATTTCTTCTAGACTGTTATAATCAAAATTATTCTTAGTACACACTTGATTAAAATAACAAATATAATTTAAATACTCATTAAACATAAAAGTAAAATATTACTGGAAATGCATCTCTTAATGAGGTTGGTGAGGTTGGGGTTTTTTTCCTTCTAGTTTGTGTATCCCCGAATGAATATATAAATTCCCTTAATATTAATTATGAGAAAAACCACACACACGCACGCACGCACACGCACACATTGTATTTCCACCAATGGACTGAGACCTGCCCCAACCAATTGGAACTGTGCAGGAATATCCTAATTTGCATATTTACTGACCAATCAGAGCACTCCATAATGACCAGTCCGATTACACAAAGGCAACCAATCAGGACACTGCGTTTTGGACCAATCAGAATGTGTAAATTTGGATTTCTTATTTGCATAAAAATGGACCAATCAGGAACCAGGGCGGGAACTTTATAAAAAACGCGGCAGGTGCTTTGTTTCCCGTGAGCGCACGCTGGGTTTCCGCCCATGTTTCTCAGGTTTGCAAATTGTTTACCTGAATAAAGTTTCTCCTTTCCCGCACCTTGGAGCGGGACACCTGTCAACCTGCGATTGGTGGCAGCAAACTTCTGTTGCCGCCAGAGAGAAGGTGAGAAGTGTTGGGCGCAGAAACTTTAGAACCGCAACAGTTTAAGAAGCGGCCTGACGAGGTATAACCCTCTCGGGGGCCAGGGAAATTCAAAGCAACTGGTGTCACGGCGGCCGAAGGAGGGATCAGTTCCTAAACGGAGGGAATGGATGGCCACAGTGCGAATCCCGCGGTGACAGCAGGTGAGGTGGTGGCTGAGTGAGTGTGAGCCTACGGTGATTTACGACAGCGACCACCTGGGCAGGGCAGTGTCGGGAGGTGGAGGGGGTGTGAGAAGCCGAGGGCAGAGTACAGTGGGGCCTTGACTTACGAGTGTCCCAACTAAAGAGGTTTTTGAGATAGGAGCCGTCTCTCCGCCGATTTTTTGCTTTGAGTTGCGAGCTAAAATTCGGGTTAGGAGCCAGCTTCAGATACCCCACCGCTAGCGAACGTCACAGTGAACGCCACAACATCAGCCCAGCATCACGTGTCCCACTCGTTCACTTTAAGCGGTTAGCTCTTAGTTGAAGCATCAGTGTTGTGCTCTCATTTGTGCTTGCAGTTATTTTGCAAAACTTCGTTTTTTGGGTGTCCGGAACGGATTAATGGCATTTCAGTTCATTGTAATGGTGGAAATTGATTTGACATACGAGTAATTTGAGTTACGAGCTCCGTCACGAACGAATTAAACTCGTAAGTCAAGGCCCCACTGTAGGGGTAATGGGCGGGGCTAAGCGGGGGTGGGGGGTGGGGAGGGGAACAGAGGCTTTAAAGAAGCTCACGGAAGCCCAGCGGCCTGGCTCAGGGGCTGAGCATCAACCGGTGAACCAGGAGGTCGCGGTTCGTATGCCCGCCATCGGTGGTTCTCTCTCACCATTGATGCTTCTATCTCTCTCTCTTCCTCTCCCTGTCTAAACTCCGTAACAAAAATAAATTTTTTTAAAAAGAAGCTTAGCTAAAATAAATCTACACGTTTGTTGGGAAAAAAGTTAAAGAAGCTTAGCTGTACAAGTGGTGAAGCAAGACGAGGGG
Organism: Myotis yumanensis; assembly: GCF_028538775.1. Lineage (NCBI taxonomy): Eukaryota > Metazoa > Chordata > Mammalia > Chiroptera > Vespertilionidae > Myotis > Myotis yumanensis. The sequence continues at coordinate 8,592,006 of NW_027223768.1, forward strand.
GAAGCAAGTTTTCCCTTTTTTCTGTCTTTTCTTCCTCTCATGGGAAAGGTTTGGACGTGTTCCTAGTTCTGGGGAAGGAGCCCACGGAGAAAAAGAGGTTGAAAAAGAAGAAAAGCAAGAGCAGAGCTTCTGAGGAAATAGAAAGGGGCCCAGAGTCAGAACATGGTTGGGGGTTTGTGTTTGGAGGCAGGAGAAAATAGGCAGAAGTTGTAAAAATATTTTCCCCCTGTATCTCCTGATGCCAGTATTTGAACTCGCTGTGACCTGTTTGGTTGCCTGTGGACTTTTCTGCCTGTGGATTTGAGCGTCTTGTTTACTTGTGTATTGTGTGATACCTCTCTCTCTCTCTCTCTTTCTCTCTCTCAAAACTGAGCTCCTTTTTCCCCTTGGAAAATTGTGGCCCTTCTTTGAGTCCTCAGTTGAGGTTTTATTCCTTCAGAGAGAATTTTCTTGGCTTTTTGTAAATCATCTCGGAGCCACTACCGCGGACTATTAATTCAGACCCATTCACAGGCTGGCTTGTAGCCACAAGTTTCCAGGGAAGATTTCCTGCTACCCCAACACCAAGGTCAAAACATGCCCACTTCCTTGTCGTCCTCTTTCGCCTGAGGGTTTATGTCCTGTCGACTCTTGCCTGGAGGGTGTGGCCCTTGCAAGGGGCGCCAGGCTGGGCTGCAGTCTCCCAAGACTCTGCCTTCGTGCTTGACCTAATGGGCCCAAGTCCTTGCAGCTGTTGAAACCATACCTCCAGGCAAAGAGGCTCTTTGGCACCTGCTTACGCCCCACAGTTGCTGCGTTCACTTCATGTTTGCCTCTCTGTAGTCTCTCCCTTTGTGTTAGCTGAGCAGTGTGTGTTTTTAAGAAGATGCTTATAAATTTTATCCAGTGTTTCAGTTTCAGTGGAGAAAGTAGTTCAGGATATCGAGACTGCCCCGTGGTGGAAAAAGCAGCCTCGTGTCCTGCTATCATAACTCCGGCTTCGATAAGCAGGACATGGGCAGCTGTTGACTGCTAAGTTTACAGCACGTTAATCCTGTTGCTATGCAGTTGTTGCTGGAAAATAGTCTGTGGGCTCAGGGTTTCTAAACCAACCATGTCTTGGATGCCCAGAGAAGGAAGGAAGGCGAGGGCCTCGGTTTGCTGATGACAAACCATCTCCATGGTCACAGGTCGTGGGGCTCGCTCTCTTCAGTCACTGTTTTCCCAGCAGCATTTGGGCAGCAATAGCTTCCTTTCAACACTTTTCAACTGCTGGTGTTTGCTGGCGAGAGGAAGGAGTGTATACCTGCCTGTGCAGACACGTACGGGGCAAGGGGAGGCACTCTGAAGCGGGAGAGGGGAGCACATTCAAAGGCTGATCTGTTTCCTTAGGACCCTATGGGAATAACCTACTCATTTCCGGTTTCACTTTTATAGGGGTTGGGGGGAAGGAGAGGAACATAACCCATTCAGGTGGAAGTTCTAAGTCTGAAAATTTATTGTGTCTCATAGATTATTTCCGTTTGAGTCTTCGAAATTAGGAAAGACTTTTAAAAATTACAGAATAGCCCGGCTGGCCGGCATGGCCCAGTGGTCTACTTCGACCTATGAACCAGGAGGTCACGGTTCGATTGCTGGTCAGGACACATGCCTGGGTTGTGAGCTCAATCCCCAGGGTGGGGGCCTGCAGGAGGCGGCAGCAGCTCAATGATTTTCTCTCATCATGGATGTTTTTGTCTGTCTCTCCCATCCTCTCTGAAATCAATAAAAATATATATTAAAAAAAAGAAGAAGACCCTTGGAGGGCTTGACATGTTACCTGGAGTTTGGGCAATAGAGGAACTAGTATGGCCTCAAGCCCGGCACTGTCCCTGTCTACAGCAGGCACAGATAGGGCTACCATGGTAACGGCAGGACAACGATTCACAGGTTTCCTGTGGACCGGACATGGGTCCTTTGGAGGGACCTGGACTTGGGGGACCCTAAAAGGTACCCTGTCCAAAAGGTGTCCCTAACAGAGGGGTGGACTGTTGTCAGCCAGGAGCTTGAGGGATTGCCTGGCTGGAAGGGCCCAAATCAAGAGAACAAAGATGGGGAGGTGGCTCCAGAAACCTCACAAAGTGATACCTGAGAGAAAACAATTAGCACGGACATGTGCTCCATTGAGAGGTCAAGGATGAGCATAGAATAAAGAAATGGAAGGAGCTTACCGTGATCCCTCCCCCCTCAGGCTTTTACGCCTCAGATAGGCCCAGGTAAGGTGCTGGGAGTTGTCTCACCTGGAATGAGAATCAGGAGCTTTGAATGAACCTGGGCTGGTGTTCTTATTCATTGAAAGGGACCAGAAAAGCTGAGGGAACCGCCTGATACAGTGGGGCCTTGACTTATGAGTGTCCCGACTAACGAGTTTTTTGAGATACCAGCTGACTCTCAGCCGATTTTTTGCATTGAGTTGATAGAGTAATTTGAGTTAATGAGCTCCTTAACGAGCTCGGTCTCGGAACGAATTAAACTCGTATTTCATCCAGGAATGGTGGTAACGAGGGCTGCAAAGCATATTCCCTGGTAAGTGGTGAGAAAGAACAGCCCAATGCCTTGAGCTCTCTTCCAATGAAACAGACTAGCACGGAGGCAAGCAGGGGCTTCCCGTTTCACTCCAGTGTTCAACTCTTGTGCAATTTTTATCTTCAGTCCTTTTGCAATGTCTACTGACTTTGACGCATTGTGGGTTTCTTAAGATACGGTGACCCACATTTGAAATGTTCTTCCTGTGAGAAATTATGCATTGAATTAGCATATTCTGAGCAAAGCTTGCCTGTCCAGGAAGGAAACCAAGATGTTATTCCAATGCTAGATCTTCGAGAGCAGAGGTGCCCTGGCCCATCTCAGGTGCTTCCTGCCCTCAGCTCTGTCAGCAGATCCCAGGACTTATTTCCCGGGCTTTAAAAAAATATACACATTTTTATTATTTCAGAGAGGAAGGGAGAGGGAGAGCGAGATTGAAACATCAGTGATGAGAGAGAATCATCAATTGGCTGCCTCCTGCATGCCCCCTACTGGGGATTGAGCCCGCAACCCAAGCATGTGAACTGTGACCTCCTGGCTCATAGATTGACGCTCAACCACTGAGCAACACCTGCTGGGCTTCCCTGGTTTTTTGTTCTGCAAACAAAGCTCATCTATAGGTAACACTGATCCCTTCCGTCCCGCTCCCAAAGCAGAGGAACACTTCAGAGATCACCTTCATCCTCGGATGAATGCTGCTACATAATTAATTATTGGAGGGATGAACCAATTCCTTCTCAGTTTCCTCTGCCATTTCTCACTGAGCTTGGTGGCTTATTTATTTAGCGGTTACCTTATCTCTCGGAATACTACAAATGAGTCAGAGAACGAGGCCTGCAGGAGGGTTAGGTGATGTGTGACCTGATAGGAGGTGCCATCTGGCCGCCCTTTTCTCTAACTTCCCATCTCCCAAACCTCCTGTATAGCCCCCCCCCCAACATGATGCTGCCTGAGTTTGTTTCCTAGGCAAGACCACAGGTACATCCAGTTTGTCCTTACGATCCTCCAGCCTTTCTTCAGAATCTGTAGTAGACATCTGATTTTTGGGGTTCATTATCTCTTTCCACTTCTTTGGAAACATCACCCCAATTTCTTTGTGGTTTTCCTTGGGGAACACCCCTTCCCCTGGGAAGCTGTCTTGTTGAGAGACCGTTGGGCGAGGTGTGTTGTCTTCTGGTCAGGAAGTGAGCATGTGACCCAAGCTGAGCCCATCAGAGTCTGTGTCTGGGGAACTGGAGTCTCGAGAGGAGTAATGCCAGGTCTGGAAGGGGCTGGGGCAGAAGACGAGTTCTGATTCTGGTTCTGCAGCCAAGTAGCTAGGTGGACAGTAGCTAATTCATTTAATCTCATTAGGTCAGTCTCCTCATCTTTAAAATGGGGATAATATCTGTTCCACTATATACCACCTATGTTGCTGAGACTGTGAAGAGATCATGAATGTCCAAGCATTTGGGGAAATCACTGAGTGGATATAAAGTGTAAGAAATATTTATCATTACTTTATACCTTTCTCAGATCCATTATAATATTTGTTTTTTTTATAGGCACTCTCCAAATGCCAGAATGCCTTAATTTACCTGCTCTAGTACATGAAATAAGATGTACTAGTACTACTAGTTGCCACTGAGTACCTGCCAAGAGCCAGGCACAGAGAAGGGCTTCAGGTATGGTATTTCATTTGATATCTGTAAGACAGATATTCATTTTCCTCATTTGACTGGAAACTGTGGTTAGCAGAGGTCAGTTTATTCAAGGTCACACAGTTACACATCCAGGAGCTGAGATTCAAATGTGAGCCCACTGACTCATGGCCAGTGCTTTCACCAGGATCCACAGACCCCCCACTACAGATCCCTTAGGTGGCTGAGCAAACGTCATGCTGTGTGCAGTGCCTGCCACGCTCTGGGCACCTGTTGGCTGAGGGACAGACTCCCTTTCATTTTACTGTTTACAATGTCATCAGCATTTCCCAGATGAGGAAGCAGGAGATGAGAGAGGTGACCTGGAGAAAGCTGCCACAGGCCACCACTACTATTGTAATAACACAGTAATTAGGAGAAAGCTAGGTTCATTGTGAAAATCAAATCTTGAAAGAATTGAGAGCAGGGGAGACAATGAGTAGGAGGGGAACTAAACTAGAGAAGGAAGATCCTTTCTAGGCCAGCCTCTCCCTGTTGGTTTTCTCCCCTGGGGGCATTTGCCTTTCTGAGCACGGAGGTGGGCTTGACCTGGGGAAATACAGACCACAGAGGTTGTGGCTGAGAAACTGGAAGAGCCCCCACAGGCCAGGCTGATTTTCCCTATAGGACATTCTGGAGAAGCTGAGAAGAAGGCTCACCCGGGACCTAACACTCACTAAATCTGGGCCTGCGCTGTTGGCATCACCGGCCAGTTTTGTTCTGAGTTTCTTTTCTGGGACACGTGGGGCCCTAGGGATGGATTCCAGTTCTTCCCCTGGGCCTCTGTAGGCCCTCTGCTCGGATGGTGTCTGGATTCTGCAAGTAGCTTTTCGCAGACATTGGCGCCCCCTGCTGTTGAAGAGCAGCTTTGCACACACTGGGCCTGCCTTTACTTTTATCTGTCTTGACACTGTTCTCTGAAGATTCAGGGATTTAACCCCGATAATCAATTCCAAAGTCTGAGAGTTTTTCTTCCTGGTCCTTTCTACCCCTGAGTGTTAACTGCCCGATTGGTAGATGCCTGTCGCTGTCAGGTCTTCATCTGTGAAACGGAGTCAAGCGTATTGTTTGAGCATCAAGCGAGGCAGTGTATAAAGATCTAAATACTGCCTGGTGTGCAGTTAGTGCTCTGTAAACAGTAATAATAGTGTGGGGATCATTGTGGAGGCCGCTCCAGGTCCTCTCCAAAGCCCCCCAAAGCGGGCAGCACGGGGTGTCTCTCCGCAGTGGTGAGAGCTACTCTGACTCAGCTGCTCTGGGACGTTCAGAAGGTCTTGGCCCTCCTCCCAGCAGGACGCCAGGGCCCAGGAGCCTGGTGCCCGAACCTGAGGACGAGGAGAGGAAGAGGCAGGCCTGGGCTGACTGGTTCATGTTGGCAGTTCTCGAGCGTCAGGCCTGTGGCAGCTGAGGTTGCTCAAACTGTCCCTGAAAGCCTGCCTTTCTGAAGGTTGCCGCTTGGCCCCCTCTTAGGAGATGGAACCTCTGGCCTCCCCGAGAGGGAGGCGCTCTGTGTTAACTGATCCTCAGATCTCATGGAGGCCGGTGGTTGGATATTTCAAAATAGTTCCTGACGTGGTGAACTGCTTCCTGCCTCACCATGTGGGCCTGGTGTGGTGGGAGTTGGGGAGCCCTGGGTGTGGGGGTCACCTGCCTGGGAGCTTCCTGGTGCCAGGCTCCAGGGGAGAGGCAGCCACGCTCCGGGCCTCGGTGGCCCAGCGTCGCAGGAGCTGAGACCTTGGGTCTGTGGCTGCAGCTCTGGATCGCCGTTTCCTGTTTTCAGTTTCCCCAGCTCTCAGGTTCCGCTGTTACTGCATCCCTAGCAGCAGCGGCCTCACGGAGGTTTCTTTCCCGACCACAGAGAAGCCGTCACATCAGCCTGCATTCTGAAAGCACACCCTGTCCCTTGGGCACCCATCTGCGTTCCCCCAGGCCCTGTGGGCCCGCCCAGGGCCCTCTCTCCCGGTGGGCTTTGCCTCAGCTCTGGCTTGAGTGGACACAACTGGCTGCCAACCCCTGGACTTCTTTCTCTGGGTCCCAAACTGCCTACCACACAGGACGCCCAGGCAAAGGCCCGCGATGACGGGTCAGAGGCTGAGGCTTTGCAGGTGACCCGGCCACTCCCGGGCAGCCCCCGGGGTCCTGTTCCCACTGGGCCACCCTTTATTCTCTGTCTGCTCAGCATTATGGCTTGGTGACGTTGACATTTCTACCCACTTGCATTTGCCACATACATGGACTGAGGTTGGGCCTTGTGATTTTGTTCTGTTCTAGGGCTGCCAGATAAAATGCAAGATGTCCGGTTAAATAAATGTCAGAGACAAGGAATCACTTTTGTAGTTTTGAGTATCTCCCAGATATTCCATGGGACTAAAGAAAGAGTCCTTGTCTGTGTGATATGGACATTGAACTGGGTGTTCTATGTTTTTATTCGTTCATCCGGGCAACCCTATTCTGGCCTGGCCACCGGACCCCCACTGACCTGCAGAACTTTCTGGAGGGGGCTTCTTACCTGACAACAGAGACTGCACCACCCTTTAGAGGAGGAGAATTGTCACCAGTGGTTTCTTCTTTAGACTGGGAGCTCCTGGAAGGCAGGCCTCGCACCCGCTCCTCCCACTCCCTTGCTTCAGATGCCCTGGGGAAGCCCAGCTAGGGCCTGGCCCGGGGGCTCAGCACATTGTGGACTGTTGGGGGCGGGAGGTCCCTTTCCTGAAGAGTTACCCCATAGGGCCCAAACCACAGGTGTGCTGGTGCTGTCTGCCCCCTCATTTCCTGAAATGGTGGCGGGCTGGGGAGCGGCAGGGGGACTCTAAGGGAAATGCCCGTGATCACAGGCCTGGATGCCTGCAGCTGGGCTTCCTCTGGGTGCCTCACACCGTTTGCAGGACGGGAGGTTCCTTTCGTGCTTTCCTTGGGTGTGGGATAGAGGATCAAGGGCAGGCTGGGGCTGCGCTTATGCTCCTGGCTCACGCTCCACCTCAGAACAAGGGGCAGCTACTTTGTTATGTGGATGAGGGGAAGCAATTTGGCCAGAATCCACTCTTGCTCAGCAGGAGGCTGTCTCTTGGGGTGCTGGGGAGGGGGACACAGGGGAGGTTTAGCCACGTCCCGAGCTCTGACAGCAATTCTGGTTATTGCCTCTCTTCTTAGCAGAGATGACAGAAAGTGTCAAAGCTAAATATTTACTGGAGGCAAAGTCTGAACACTTCAAAGAAGATTCAGTGGCTCATCCGGTGGAGGGAAACTCAGGACCTGAGAATCCCGGAGGTTATACTCCGATAGCCCAGCTAATCTCAGGGGGACGGGCAGGGGCAGCTTCTGGTGTTTACATTTTGAAACTTCCCCTTTCCTCCTCTTACAGGAAAAGTAAGTTTTATCCTTGGGGCTGTGGAGTCCAGGAGGCCTCTGGAAGCCTGTGATGGGTGAGTGACAGCGTCCAAGTCTGCACAGGAACGATAGAAAGCCTGGTGACATTGAATCATCTCCAGCCACTGTGCATATCACAGCCACCTGGTTCTCTTAGAGCAGCGGTTCTCAACCTGTGGGTCGCGACCCCTCTGGCGGTCGAACGACCCTTTCACAGGGGTCGCCTAAGACCATTCTGCATATCAGATATTTACATTACAATTCATAACAGTAGCAACATTACAGTTATGAAGTAGCAACGAAAATAATTTTATGGTTGGGTCACAACGTGAGGAACTGTATTTAAAGGGCCAGAAGGTTGAGAACCACTGTCTTAGAGGGACAGAGGCCACCCCAGCTGTCCATCTGAAAGGGGGCCTCTTTCTTTAAAAGAGCAGACACCCCTGCTTTAGCCCGAGCTCTCCTGAGTACCTTCCCCACCCCCAATATGATCACCCTTTTGCTGCATTTCAAACCCCTAAGTGCCCCCCGGAACCTTCTGTTGGGACTTGCCCAGTTCTGCTGGCAGGGGGAGGGCTACTGCTGCCGGTTGGTATTTCCACTGGAGCCCCTTCCCTTGGGCTCTTTCCCACCTCCCATCCCTTGCCCACCTGGCAGCTCTTAGGGAATGATTGATGGCGTCTCTCATTACACTGCTGGAGGGGAGAAGGGGGAGAGGCTGAATGAAAGAGAGGGCCCTGGGGTGGGTGGGCTTGTCTCTCTGGAGGGGCCCGGAGGTCCTTTGTAATATCTTGAATTTCATGCACAGGTCCCTCTGTGGTCAATAAAGTAAGTTTTTAGTTAAAAGGAATGTTTTAGAAAGAACTGACCCCCAGCATTGATGCTCTGGTGTGAGAAGAATAGTTTATTCTTAAACAAGGCAGAAAAAAAACTCTGTTTATTAGACATCTTAAAGACAAGTTGCACACTGGGGGAAGATATTTGGGATGCATATAACTTGCAAAGGGTCAGATCATACATACAAAACTCCTACTTATAATTCAATAAAAAGAGAGCAACTCAATAGAAACATGCATTAATGACACAAACAGGTGTTTCACAGAAAAGGATATATATTCACTAAGTCCTCTTTAGGTGCTCAGGATTATAGGAGTGATTTAACTTTGAAAATTATAGTGTCACTTCTGTCTTACTGTATTGGAGGGAGCAGACACAAATTCAAGGGGAAGGGACATAGACGCCACCTCTCCATGGGAAGAATATAAAGATAACATTGTAAGAAAACATATGGGATGTGAGATATTGTTGTGACCATCTTTGAAAAATACAGTCTGCTGCAGCCCACCGTCTAGCTGTAACAACTTATATCCCTCTTATATGCAAACCTCTGGTTCTTTTCCCAAAGGTTGCCAGTGTTATTCCATGATGGCCTCAGCTTAAAGTTCAGGATCTCCGTTTAAATCAGGTTCGAATGTGAATGAGACCACTCAGGTGTGGTCCTCAGGGACCCACTGGAGTCTATTCCTCTTGATCTGAAGAACTGTGAACCACAGGGATACGTTTTATGCTCCCCACGTGGCTAACATACAATGGTAGGTGCATAAAGAGGAAGAAAGGAGGCATATAGCGGTCACTGGCCTAGAGCAATTCTAAAATCCATCTGGATTCATATTGCAAGCGTGTTCCGGAATTGGGGCTCAGTTCTACTCTCTGGGAGTTGTTCTGTGTGTGTCTTGGTTCTCTCCTCTGGGCTCTTGGAATTTTGGTTGTACCTTCTGGAGGAAAGGGGTGCGATATTAGGAGTCTGAGAGAATCGCAAATTGGGCAGAGTTGAGAGTAGATGATCAGTAAGGCCTCACTGAGGAAGGGACACGCAAACAAGACCAAGAGAAGGAAGAAGGCAGCCCAGCGAAGAATGAATGCAGTGCACTCTAGGTGGAGGGAACAGCATGCACAAAGCTGCGATGGAGAAAGTGATTATAATGAAAGTACACGATGTGCCAGGTATGATTAAAGGCAGTCCTCGCAGCAGTCCTGTGAGGCAGGCAGTTAGTGCAGGGCTGCAGTTCTCACCCCAGGGGAGGCCATGGAGGCTGCTGCTGTGCGTAAAGGCAAGAATGGCAGGAGGTGGGGCTGGAGCCAGGTGGGGGCCAGGGTCACATTCGCCTTGGAGACCACGGAAAAGGAGTTGGAATCTTATTCTGTGCACCGTGAGGAACTCCTAAAGATATTTTAGCAGGAGAGTGCATGACATAATAATGTACGTGTAAAAACAACAACAACACAGTAATAAACTTTGTTTTTCTAAAAAAAATTATGATTAGGTTTTATTTTATTTTACTTATAACTTGGTTTTATTTTATAAAACCCGCATATTGTTCATTTGGAAAACACAGAAGTAGACAATAAAAATAACCTCTTATCCCGCCCCCTGCAGACAATAGATAATCATTGAGAACCTTGGAATATGGTAACCTTGACATACATGGATAAATCATTGATAAATATTTGTATGAAGGAAACCAAGATGGCAGCATAGGTAAACACCGGAGTTTGCTGCCTCGAACAACCACTTCAAAAATACAACTAAAAGACGGAACGGACATCATCCAGAACCACAGGAAGACTGGCTGAGTGGAAGTTCTACAACTAGGAGGAAAGAGAAAAGCATACCGAGGCTCAGAGGAGGCGCAGTGCTGAAGTAAAATACTAAGGTTCGGAGTGCATGCGGAGCCGGCTGGCTGCTGAGGGCGCGGTTGTCGTTTTCAATCGGGAGGGAGTCTCAGGCTCTGAGCTCCAGTTCCGGGCGAGTCTCTAGGGACCCAGACTCATACCGGAGAAGCGGGACTGTCTGGCATCGCTCAGAACCCTAGGGCAGCTTTCTCTCCGTGGGGCTCCCAAGCCCTGCAGGGAGACTTTTGCTGGATAGCCTCAGGCAAAGGCTAGATTAGCACCTCCCTAGAGATCCAGGAGCCAGGAAGCCCAGAGGTCAGAGTGGGAACATCCAGTTTGCAGCTCCGTGGAACCATAAAAGACACACTCAGGGGGCAGACTCAGTGAGCACCAAAGCCCCATCGAAGCAAGTCTAGCCCCAGAGGGGTGTCTCCAGCACAGAAGTTCTCCCACTGCAGACACAACTCATTCTCACAGCCAATTGGCCTGGAGGTCAATTCCTCACAGTGATAACTACAACAATCAAGGCTTAACTACAACAAGACTGTGCACAAAGCCCACAAGGGGGTGCACCAAGAGTGTCTACCTCAGGTAATTGGGACACTTAGTACAGAAAGGCACTCTATCGACACAGCGAAGCATAAAAAATGCCGAGACAAAGAAACAGGACACAAACGACAGAATTGGAGGAAAGCAAACTATTGGATATAGAGTTCAAAATCATACTTTTAAGGTCTTTAAAGAACTGTCTAGAAGCCGCCGATAAATTTAATAAGGCCCTCGGAAAGACTGGTGAGACTGCCAATAAATGTAGTGAGATCTTCAAGAAGACTGGTGAGACCGCCGATAAATGTAGTGAGATCCTCAAGAAATCTAATGAGACCCTCGATGTTGTGATAAAGGACCAACTAGAAATTAAGCATACACTGACTGAAATAAAGAACATTATACAGACTCCCAACAGCAGACCAGAGGAGCGCAAGAATCAAGTCAAAGATTTGAAATGCGAGGAAGCAAAAAACACCCAACCGGAAAAGCAAAATGAAAAAAGAATCCAAAAATACGAAGATAGTGTAAGGAGCCTCTGGGACAGCTTCAGGCGTACCAACATCTGAATTATAGGGGTGCCAGAAGAGAGAGAGAGCAAGATATTGAAAACCTATTTGAAGAAATAATGACAGAAAACTTCCCCTACCTGGTGAAAGGAATAGACTTCCAAGTCTAGGAAGTGCAGAGAACCCCAAACAAAAGGAACCCAAAGAGGACCACACCAAGACACATCATAATTAAAATGCCAAGAGCAAAAGACAAAGAGAATCCTAAAAGCAGCAAGAGAAAGAAAATCAGTTACCTACAAGGGAGTACCCATACGACTGTCAGCTGATTTCTCAACAGAAACTTTGCAGGCCAGAAGGGAATGGCAAGAAATATTCAAAGTGCTGAATACCAAGAACCTACAACCAAGACTACTTTATCCAGCAAAGCTATCATTCAGAAGTGAAGGCCAGATAAAGAGCTTCACAGATAAGAAAAAGCTAAAGGAGTTCATCACCACCGAACCAGTATTATATGAAATATTGAAAGGTATCCTTTAAGAAGAGGAAGAAGAAGAAAAAGGTAAAGATACAAATTATGAACAACAAATACACATCTATCAACAAGTGAATCTAAAAATCAAGTGAATAAATAATCTGATGAACAGTATGAACTGGTGATTGTAATAGAATCAGGGACATAGAAAGGGAATGGACTGACTATTCTTGGGGCGGGGGAAAGGGGTGTGGGGGTGAGTGAAGAGATTAGACAATAATCGTGCACCTATAGATGAGGACAGTGGGTGGGGAGTGAGGGCGGAGGGTGGGGTGGGAACTGGGTGGAGGGGAGTTATGGTGGGAAAAAAGAGTAACCAATAATCTGAACAATAAAGATTTAATTAAAAAAAATATTTGTATGATAGTGTAATTGAGAAACATTTGTGTTGTAGTGTGACTGGAATGATCACACTGGGCGCATGATTTTGTCCACCAGCACCTGAGAAAAATATAGGGTTAGGTGGTAGTTCTGTGCCAAGGTTTTGCCGGAAGAAATGGACATCGGTGGGAGAAAAGGACCAGCAGTGTGGGGTGGGGGCTGGGAAGAAGTCCGCTGTGCTCCCGGGCAGGTAGCCAGGAGAAGGGTCGAGTGGGGCATGGTTTAGGGCAGTGATGGCGAACCTTTTGAGCTCGGCGTGTCAGCATTTCGAAAAACCCTAACTTAACTCTGGTGCCGTGTCACATAGAAATTTTTTGATATTTGCAACCAGAGTAAAACAAAGACTTATATTTTTGATATTTATTTTATATATTTAAATGCCATTTAACAAAGAAAAATCAACCAAAAAAATGAGTTGGCGTGTCACCTCTGAGTGCAAATGCCTGGCTGCCCTCAGGATTATAGGTTCGCCATCACTGGTTTAGGGTGTCCCTCTGGAAGGCTGCCTTTGAGCCACATGTGGGCCAGTTTCTCCGAGTGCTTCGAGGATCCAGCACCTCTTCTTCCCCTGCAGGCCTCAGCCCGAGAAACCAGCTCTCCCGTGCCGCTCACAACGTGGAGCGCTTGTCCTGTGCAGCTCTGAGGGCCTCGGGTCCTCTTCTCTCCACCTTCACTGGACCAGAATCCAGGCCTGCGAGGAAGGGCAAGTCGTGTGCCACAGCCTACCCCCCCGTTCAAGGCACCAGCACACCCGCCGGCATCACAGTGAGTACCCTTTCTCCACATCGCCTTCATTCATCCTGCCTGCAGTCCTCTGAGGTAAGTCACATTATCCTTCTCACTGGCGAGGGAACGGAAGCTCAGAGAAGAAGCAATGGCTAGCAAGCAGCAGAGCCGGTTGAATGTCAATGTCAGGCCTCCAATTCCATGTGCTTAACCACTTCTTCGTACAGCCCGTGTCCCCTCAAAGCCCTCTGTGTTCATCCTGGTTTGTTGACAGCAGAAGTTTACATGCTCTTCCTTGGACTCAGGGACTGGGCAGGGCTGGATGTGAGCGCCGGTCAGTGGGGAGGCCAACCAGCCGTGGAGCTGGGGGTGTTGAGGACGTGTAAACAAGGGGTGAGTGCGTGGAGGGCAGAGCCATCAGGGAGAGAAGGCTGGTCTGGGGGAAGCAGGGCCACCTTCTGCTTTAAGATCAGGGCTGAACGTCTGAATCCTCACACCCAGTGGCCCCCCCCCCCCCCCCCCCCGCCGCCACAGCGGGATCAGGATGGAGCGACTCCTCCAATGCCTGCTGGGAAAACCCCCAGGCTGCCAGGCCACCAGCTGCTGCCCCCTCCCTTCCATTGTGGAAAAGTACAGGCAGCGCTGGTGCCCCGAAAGCCTCCAGGCAAATGCCTGGCTGCCCTCAGGATCACACTGGCCAGCGCCGACTCACTGTCCTGGGTCCAGGGATGGAGGAAAATAGTTTCCCAAAAAAGCAGTTTAAAAAAACGTGGAAAATATCCACCACCCAAGTGTCTGCACAGACAGAATGGGGGCGGAAAGTCTTCTACGGGCGCCCAGCTGAGGATTCGAGTTCCTCTGCGAAGAGGCAGGGAAGGAAGGAGACCCTGTCACCCCAGGGCAGTGCATGCACGCCTGACACTTTCTGCTCCGATGGGAAGTCCCAGCTTCCTCACAGGCAGTGGTTTCGCACGTGGGCAAGTCCTGGTGCTGCACCTGGAACACGCGTGTTCCTCATGGATGCGGGGGCTGCCCCAGCCTCCCAGGGTTCACCTGCCCTCTGTCAGCTGCCCCTCACTTCCTACCTTATGTCCCGACGCACCATTTTACATCGCTCTCATTTGATCCCCTTGCAGCAAAGGAGGACCTGAGGTGTAGGAATAGATATCACTGGGCCTTTTGTACAGAGACGGAGACTCAGGTTCAGGGAGGGAAGTTGTCTGCCCAGAGCCACTTGGACCTCAGTCTTCTGTGAAACCAGTGTCCTCACAGCCTCCCCACGACCGTGGACCCTGCTGTGGTTATCTGAGAAGCAGGGGGTGCGGGGGGTGAGTGCTCTGGAGCCTGCCTTTCTGTGGCCCGGTGCCTTGGCCATAGCTGGCCTACTGATTGTGTACAAGAATGAACACATGACCTTGGGCAAGTCACTTCCCCTCTTCGGTGCCTCAGTTTCCCCACCTGCACAATGCAAGTGTGGAGTTGGATGACCTCTGAAGTCTAAGCCCTCCCCCATTCCAAAGTTTTGAGGGGCTAGACTTTCTGAGCAAACCCAAACTTCCTCACCCCTGCCCAGTCACCTTCCTCCCAGCCCATTCGGCCCGTTTCCCTGCACAGACTCTCTGCACCCACCGTGCCCGGGGGAAGTGGGCTGAGCACAGGGCTGGAAGGCGAAGGCCTGCACTTCTCTCTGCGTCTCTGCAGAGCCTCGGCCAGTTGCCCACCCTGTGCAAGCTTCGATCCCCTGCCTGGCCCAGCCCGGGGAGGGCAGAACGAGGCTGGGCTTTGGATCAGAGAGTGAAAGGTGTGGGAGAGTCATGGTCTCAGTGCTGGGGTGGGGGTGTGAGACTTTCGGCCGAGGATCAGGGTAAGGGGGCGAGGTTTCTGACCAGGACCAGGGAAATGCCATGGCTCAACCACCCTGGGCCAAGTCCTTTGGATCTAGATTGAATGTTTGGGGGAAGGGTGTGGTAGTGCGTGTCTTTGTTATGGTCTTAGATGGCTGTGTGTCCCTCGATTGCAGTAACGGTGTGGGGTGTAAGAGAGGCTCATTGATTGTGTGAAAGAGCAAGGGGCTCTGACAGATGTCAAGGAGCCGATCCCTGCAGCACCTAGGTGTGCTCAAGGGGCTCCGAGGGCTTGTCACACCCTGTGAGGGCCGAGCATCTTCTGGAGGTTCTGTCGACACCTGGTCTGGCTTTGCTGCTGCTGGTGGGGAGGCGGGGAGGAGCATGTGGAGCTGCCTTGGCAACGGGAGGACTGGCACTGGGTACAGGTGGGGCTGCGTTTGTGCTGAACGGCCTGCTTCAGGGTGTGCAGAGAGGGGAGACGGAGAGGGGAGGGGCGGGGGCGGTGGTGTGTCTCCAGGCTTCCCCAGCCCAGCCACCATGTTTGAAATGTGGTTTATTGCCTTTACAGTAAAGGTTTATGGGGCTTTCCTGGAAGCTTCTCATTGTGGAAATTCTTGTGCTGGCAGTTCGGTGGCTGGCGTCTGGTTTGCTCGGGAGAGTTTGAGTCAGATGGAAAGTTCCTCTGCCTGGGTCACTCGAGGGGAGCAGGCGGGGGGCCCGCTGGGCCTGCCAGGTTCTTGGAGGGGATGGCTTGTCCTGTAACCTGGTCCCCAGTGAACCCCCACTTGTTTCCTACCTGTCCACCCTCTGTGGGTTCCACGTGTCTTCTCAGGGGAAGCTGTGGTAAGGACTCACCCTGGTTATTCAGGCCCTTTCCATTATTTCTCATATATTTGAAAAGCATGAGGGTCCGGCCTACCGAGCCCAAACAAGCCAACTCCGCAATGTGCTGATGACAGACAGTGGAACGCACAGCACACGGGCCACGTCTGGCTCGAGTCCTTCCCCTGGCGTGAGGCGCCCCTCAGCAGCTCCTCTGTCCGGTTTTCCCATCGCTTCCTGGACTCCCGCTTTGCAGCTTCCTCCCCACCAGGCTCACACACCGACCTCAGGACACCTGGCTTCGTGGGGAGGAGGGCGGGGCGTTGGCTCTGGGATCTTTGAAAAGGCCCAGAAACCCAGTTTGTGAATGAGGGTGGCTCTGTCCCGCCGAGGCTCTGAAATGGAGCTGACTCCTGTCACCAACCTCCCGTGGCTGTTCGTGAGGCATTAGGGCCGGTAGTGCGGGGCCACGTCTCTCCCATGGGCCTTTGGTTTAAGCATGTATGTCGCTTCTGTTTTCGCTCTTTAAAGGGCAGGGATATTTGTAAAGCAGAACACACTACTTGGTATGTGAAGGGAAATCGTGACAATCCGTTGGGTTGTTAAGGCTTCTGCGGGCACTGGGGTGTGTCCCTTTCTATGAGAGTGTCCTTCCCTAGGAGGGAATGCGGTCCCTCCGCGGTGCTGGTGGACAGCCACCTTTCCAGTGGCCCTAGGTGTCCAGGCGTGGTCTGTGCTGCCCGTCACCGGAGAAGCCAGCTGTGCTTTCATGGACGCTCTGAAGGGAGGTTGCCGGGATGACCACTGAGCTTCCTGACCTGAGGAGCCAGGGGAAGCCAGAGGGAGTGGTCAGGTATCAGCTTTTGAGTCCAAGTCCCGATTCTCCCACGCACTTGGTTTTCTTCTGTGCTAAAAAGAAGCCAGGGCCATCAAGGCCGCTCTGAGGAATGAATGAGGCGATGCCCAGAGAGCACCTGGGATGTGGATGGCGCTCGCTGTTGTTCTGCCTCTTCGTGTCAGGTCACCTGTGTGCTCCGGGTACGGGCTCCACACTGCAAACAACCTTGTATTTTAAAATAAACAGCCACGTTGCTCCATTTGATACATGATATATACACACATGACTGCTCGAATCCTGTTTCGATTTCTCCCCACCGTCTGTTTCCGGCAAGTGTGCCGGGATGAGTGTTTCTGTCCTGGGTGGCAGAGCCCGGGGGGCACCGAGTCACACCAGGCACGGTGATCTGCCTCGCAGTGATGAGGCCGACGCTGAGCACCCATCTTAGTCATGATGATATTGGACATTTGCAGTAACCCTGGGCGGTGGATGGCCACCATTGGGAGACTGCCTGAGGACAGACAGCTGGAGCAGCACCAGGACCAGGCCCAGAACATGGGCCGGCTTATGGACTGAGCTCGGGACTTGCCAGGATGGCCGCTCTTTGCCTCCCTCCAGCTCTCCCAGACATCCTTCTCTTAACGCGCTCCTGAGCCCTTTTCTGAACTTGGCCTGAGTTCCAGTAACCAAATCAGATGGCTTGTTTTCCATGTGGGCTCTAAGGAACATAATCTAAAAGACAAGGAAACTTTGTCCCAGACCCTCCTGGGCTGAGGTTCCTGGGGTAGCTGAGGGTTCAGGAACCTGCAGCCCAGGGCCTGGGGGAAGCAGAGCCGTGGGCCCGAGGCCAGAGCAGGGCAGAGGCGCACGGCCATTTGTCCAGGGCCTGCAGGCTAACGGGCTTTAGACAGTGATGGTCAGCTGGTCAGTCTTTTTCCTCCTGAAGTTAATGAAATTGTTCGTTTATGCCTCTGGCCCACATGGCACATTATCCTCAGTGCTTTGTCATCCGTAGACAGGAAAGGGGAGATCCTCCCTGGCCGTGAGGGTTTGGCAGTCTGGTTGATGAGTCAACTAGTAGTGGAAATAGGCAAATGGCAGCCCCGGAGAAGAATCTAAAGGCTGAGAGAAAGAAAAATACCTGGCAAAACCAGGTTTAAATTCTGACTCAGTGCAGGAAGCCGAGAGCCTGCTGCGGAGTCCCGGGTGTGAGTAAGAGCAGCCTGGCCTCGGGTCACCCGTGGAGGGGAAGGTGAGACGAGTCTGAGCACACGCAAGGCTTCCACTTGTGCACAGGCTGGCCCTGACAGGACAGGGCACCTGCCCCAAGTGCATCTAACCCTCAGCCCCTCCAGCGACTTGGCCTTTGTTTTGTTTTGTTTGTTTTTGCTAATCCTCACCCAAGGATATACTTTCATTGACTTTTAGAGGGAGTGGAAGGGAGGGGGAGAGACTGAGAGAGAAACATCGATGTGAGAGAGACACATTGATTGGTTGCCTCCTGCACCCACCCCTACCAGGGCTGGGGATCCATGCCCTTGGCCGGAATCAAACCCAGGACCCTTCAGTCTGCATGCCAAGCTGATGCTCTATCCACTAAGCCAAATCGACTAGGGCGTGACTTGGCCTTTTTGAAACGATGAGCCAGGCCAGGTGAGATTTCCCTCTAACTGCTCTGAACCAGAAAACCCTAAGAGAATGAGGCAGCTGGACATAGGCCAGCCAGCATTTGAGAGCAGCCGGCGCCCTGACAGGCAGGAGCTGTGAGGTGGGGACAAGCTGCAAAGAGTATCGGGAGTCAGAGCTGCTCAGCGGTGAGGACGGGGAGGAAGGCATGGAAGGAAGTTAAGTTGTGTGGATGGTGGAAATCTACATGGAAGATGCACAAACTCTGCTGTTGAGGGCCAAGGGCTGCTGTGAAACAACCTCTGGGTGCTGCTCCTGCCCCCAGTGCCAGGCTGCCTGGCTTCCCTGGGGTTCCTGTGTCCATGGACCAGATCTGTCAAGAAACCCCCATGGCCTAGCTGGTGTGGCTCAGTGGTTGAGCATTGACCTATGAACCAGGAGGTCACGGTTCAATTCCTGTTAGGGCACATGCCCAGTTTTCAGGCTCGATCCTCGGTGTAGGGTGTGCAGGAGGCAGCTGATTAATGATTCTCTCTCATCATTGATGTTTCTATCTCTCTTCATCTCTGAAATCAATAAAATAAATATATATATATATATATATATTCTAGAGGCCTGGTGCATGAAAATTTGTGTACCTGGGAGGGGGGTGTCCCTCAGTGCAGCCTGTGCCCTCTTGCAGTCTGAGAACTCTTGGGGGATGTCTGACTGACGGGTTAGGCCCGCTCCCCGGGGGATTGGGCCTAAGCTGGCAGTCAGGCAGCCCGGGAGCCCTTGGGGGAGTGGGCCTAAGTCATTAGTCGGACATCCTTAGCGCTACTGTGGTGGTCAGAGAGGCTCCCACCACCGCCACTGTGCTACCCAGCCATGAGCCGGCTTCTGGGTGAGCAGCGGTCCTTCTGTGGAAGTGCACTGACCACCAGGGGGCAGCTCCTGCATTGAGCGTCTGCCCCCCTGGTGGTCAGTGCGTGTCATAGGAACCAGTTCCTGGTAGTTCCGCCATTAGGGTCGATTTGCATATTACCCTTTTATTACATAGGATAAAAAGAAACCCCCATGGTGAGAGGAAACATGGGCCAGTCTCAGTCTCATGCAAACAAATGACATATTAACCGAATGAACTCTTAGAGACCTGGAGAAGGAAGATCAGTGGAATTTTCACATGTACATGCACACACATACGTGCACACATGTGTATCTTAATTTAAACATATTTGCAGACCCAGTTGCAATGTGCAAGTTCTGTGAGTGTGGAGCAGCTGGGCTGTGGAGTGCTGAGCAATGAACCACGGATGGAGCAGCAAGGAAAGCAAACCCTCCCTCCTGGTCAGGGCAGCAGAAAGGGCTCATTTTAGTTTCTCTCAGGATGGAGATGTCATTTAAAGTGAAACTATTAACGTAGTTCTTTGAATACAGTTAACATGTGTCATCTGTACATATCTTTTTGGCACTTTATCACCTACAGTTTTGTTAATTGCCCTTAGAGGTTTGTGTTTATGTTGGGGTGTATTCCTTTCTTTGCCTCCCTGAGCCTGGGACCTGGGGTCAGGAGTCCCTGCTCTGGCATTCAATGCTGTGCGACCTTTGCAAGCCACCAACCTCTCTGAACCTCTATTTCTTCATCTGTACTGTGGGAACAATGACATCTGACCAGCCTTCCTGAAAGGGCCAGGGGTCAAATGGCAATGTTTGAGTGAGCTTTCTAAACTCTGAATTCTGTAGCTAAGTGAGGAATTGATATTATTTTCTTGTTAGGACTCTGCTTTATATTTTTTATTGGCGCTCTCAGAACCCAGCCCCAATCAAATCAGCACACGGAAGAGCAAATAGGAGGAGCTCACTAAATAACTGTTGAATGTGATCATCGTTTTCATCGCCACAAATTCCTTCTTAATGCCTGTCAGGTGCTGCGCAGAGAATGCACTCTCCCTGCAATGCTGGGAGATAAGCTTGGACACATGGCCTCGGGAAGGCATCAGGAAGTTATGTAACCTGCCGGTAGAGACTAAACATCAGGAACACAGAAAGGTTAAGTGCATTTTGGAGGGTAGAAAAAGCGACGAGTGAATAATCGTGTTAAGAAAAAATAGCTTGTGGAAACAGCAGTAAGATGTAAGATTCAGATTGAGGCAGGGCGAGGCAGGGGAAATTGCTTTTGTGTGATTAATCTTAAGAAGACCTTCCAGAGGAAGTGGGTTTTCAGGAGCAGGTAGACTGAGGAAGGGATGGGCGCCGGGAAGAGGTAGTCAGAAAGCATTCCAGACCCATGAGTTAGCTTCTGCAGCAGGACATGCTGAGATGCCTTCAAGGTGGGTCACTCCTTTTGACACCTTTGGATGGCTAGAGGGTGTGCACATGTGTGCACGTGTGTTGTGTGTAGGTGGCAGAGTTGGGGGAGGGCAAGGGGCAGACAGTACGGGAGGGAGAAAGGAAAGAAGGGAGTTGGTGGGAGTGATGAAGAAAATATGAGATTAATACACTTGATGTCTGAGATGTTTCAGAGGAACCCCTAGAGAGAGTTTTTACATTGTGTCTCATAAAGATGTTTCTAGTTTCTTTGTTTGGATTCAGAACTTGGACTTGGGGATATGTTCAGAATCCAATGGAAGAGACCATTAAACTGAGTGTCTGTAAAATCAGAGGTTAGGGGTGAGGACAGAGTAAAGAACCCATGTTCCAACGTCCACATGAAATTTACAGACCTCCCTGGAATTTAATTGAAATTTGGCCAATTGGCCCACCACCTTTCCTTTTAAAGGTTTCTCATGGAAACTGAGTTTTTATTTACTTGTTGCTCATTGAGGAGAACCATCATCGAAACCCCAAAATTCACATTTTTTTCTGAAAGGGCAAGGACTACGCCCTCCATCTTACCCTGGGTCCTCCATTTTTGGGCAGCTATGTGCTCGGCAAGGCTTGTTCCCGGAAGCCCAAGCCTCTGCTAGCCACACCCAGGATTTCTTTAAACTAACCAATGACAATCAAGGGAAGTCGCGCCATAGATATGACCACATCCTGTGTAACGAGATACCGACTTGCGCCTGGCCAATCGGCAGGGCCCACAGTCCCCTCTCCTCCCCTTACTCCACCCCCCTATAAAACTCCTCTTCCCACTGGGCTAGCCCTCTCTCTGCCACTTACTGCTGTGCCAGTAAGGAGGGTAGGGGAGCCAAGCCCAGGTTTGAATAAAAGACTCTCTGCTTTTGCATCGGACTCGGCTGGCTCCCTGGTGTGGTCTCTTGGGGATCCTGAAATCTGGGCATAACATTTTCTAGGCCTCAGAGTGAATAATATGACCAGTAAGTGCCCCGTTGGTCTGGACGTCTGAATGTGCACATCCCTTGAAGCGAGGAAGAGGATCAGGTCTTTCTTCCGTCGAAGCCAATAATCCAGACGTGATCTTATCAGGGCCACTCCCTAGAGGGAGGTGAGAGACACAGGACTATTTCATTCCATTTCCAGAGGGAGAAACTGAGGCCCTGAGCAGTGAGTTTTAAGGACAAGATAATGGCTGGCAGCAGTCTGAGAACACACTGGCTGAGAGTGGCTGACATCCAGTACAGTTAGTGTGTGTGTGTGTGTGTGTGTGTGTGTTCCTCTGTGGTCCACCTAAATCTTCAAAAGGGACTTTGTAGGTCCAACGTCCTTATCTGTGAGGCGGGAATAATAGTAATACCGACCTCAGACCACTGTTGTGATGGGTCATTGATGTCAGTCATGGAGCTAAATCTCAGGATCCAATTTCTGACCCCTAGCAGGACCCATGAGCCACCTGACCACAATGCCCACTGGCCTTGTCATCCAACATAATGTCGTCCAACCTGAGCCCACTCCCGGTTCCCCAGCCCAGCGATGGCGCCATGACCCCGGCAGCCTGGACACCAGCTATTCCAATGTGGGTCTGTGTCCTCTTAGGTTTGCTGTCCTCAGTCTGTTACCACAGCGGGGAGGAGCCAGCTTTGAGTGCCTTCAGTGTGTTGAGCAATTTTCTAGGCGCTAGGCAGAAGTGATTTTCTTGATTCTTTATCAGTCTCATGAGGGGTGTTGTCAAACTAAGGGATTGCATCCCTAAGAAATGTTGTACCTGGGATATTCCTGGATGCTGAGTGATAGAAGGAAACAAGAGGGATATTTACAGAATCCAACTGAAAGGACCATAAAGCTGAGTGTCTGTGAGGCCACACTCCTCTCAGCTCCATATACCCTTCAGTTCATTCCTAGACTTAGAGCCTTGGTCACCCTTGGGCAAGATTGATCACACTCCTTGAAGCTCTGTCTTCTGACTTCAGCGTTTCCTTTTAGTTTCTCTGGAGGGCAGCTCTTTTTCTTGCCCTTTGAAATTAGCTTTCCCTAAGGGTCTGCCGTCAGTTCTTTTCTCTTTTTGTCTTGACTGTTCACCTTAAGAGACATCATCCCTTCCAATGTCATAGATTATTCCCAAACCTCAAGTCAGTTTCCAGAGCTGCAGACTAAATAGTCAGTTACCAATTACCTCCCAGAATTTCCCCTTGGTTGTCCCTCAGGCACATCCAATTCTGCATGTTCAGAATTGAACTCACCCTCTTTCCTCCTAATCTGTTCCTTCCCTTTATTTCTCCTTTGATGAATGATATCACTATCAAGCTTGCCTCCCAAGCCTGGAGCTGGGAATTAGTCTAGACGCCTCTGTTTTCTTTACCTTCCACGCCCAACCTGTCACGAGGCCTGCAGAGCCTCCCTCCCTCTCTTCCTCCTTGCCATCTCTACATCTCAATCCTCAGTTCAGACCCTTGTGTTTTGCTCACAGTTCAGCTTCTGCTCCCATAACCAGAGCAGTCCTTTTAAATCTGTAAAATTGATTTATGGCTCTCTGGCTTCTATCACCTTTAGGACAAGGGCTAACCCCTCCAGGATCAGACCTCATTTACCCCTTTTCAGCTTCCTCTCTGCCAATGACCCCCACCTTCTCTGTCTCCCCCTCCCCCCAGATGGGACTAGAACATCTCCAGTTTGTGCTAGTCTGTCTGAAGACCTGGACCCCCCTGATCTGTTTGGTGAACATCTCAGCTTGAGGGTCACCTCTCTTGGGAAGACCTTCGTGGCCCACCACTTCTGCCTCTGCATGGCCACCATCCTTGATGCATGCACATCTACCGTGGCTTGTCTGACTTCCTCCACCAGCCTGAGACCCTCCTGAGAGGTGACCATGTCTTATTTACCTGTCTCCCCAGTGCCTGTCATTGTGGTTAGCGTGTAGTGCGAACTGAACCAGTATTTGTTGAATGAATGATGGAGGCAGGCAATGGAACATTTAAATCCACGCTGATATACACAGACCCCACAGGAGGGAGCGCGTGTTCCTCCCGCTAGAGGGCACTCTCGCCGTGTGCTTCACTGGTGGCCGAGTGAGGAAGGGCTTCACCTCAGACAGTTCTCATTGTCGGCTACACACACCCTTGTCCCGCAGAGCCTGAGTGTGCCTTTGTGAGCTGTGGCCAGTCCTCTTACCAGGCTCCTGTCGTGCCCTTCACTTGTATCCTGTATTTCTCCCTTTACCCTCCCTTCCTCTCCTCAGGCTCCCCTTGCCACAACCTTCACCTGTAGCAAACTTGATCATTCCCTACTTCCTCTGGTGGTAGCCAATAAAATAACTTTTTAAAGCCAACCAGCATTTTTTTCTTTTTCCTGTAATTGATTTTTTTTTCGGTGACATTGGTTAATAAAATTATGTAGGTTTCAGGTATACAATTCTTAAATAACTTGAGCTCAGACTAATTAATAACAAGTTCTGAGGGTCTCATTGTCCTATTGATGTAATGGCATGTCAACAATTGCTTTGAATGCCTTTTGAGTAACCTGCAGTTGTGTCCTGGTAAAATATGGTACCTATTTGCTTTGTTTAACAATGGACAGGTTACTTTGCTTTTCTAAATTGTATAAGTAATCCCATTCGATTGAATGTCTTATTGATTGTAACGTGACTATCCCATTGATTGTGATCTTACTGGTTATCGAAGCACATTCTTCTGTACCTGGGAAACAGGACAGCACAATTATCCTAAATTGTTTTAGTGGCCACAGATAATGGCGTTCCAGTTGACTCAGTGGTCCCAAGACCAGGACAGCACAATTACTCTAAATTGCCTCGATGGCTCTAGATCAGGGGTGGGCAAACTTTTTGACTTGAGGGCCACAATGGGTTCTTAAACTGGACCGGAGGGCCGGAACAAAAGCATGGATGGAGTGTTTGTGTGAACTAATATAAATTCAAAGTAAACATCATTACATAAAAGGGTACAGTCTTTTTTTTTTTTTAGTTTTATTCATTTCAAACGGCCGTAGTTTGCCCATGGCTGCTCTAGATAATGAGTTCCTGGCAATTCAGTGGTCTCGAGACCCGAGGGCTCTAGATAACATGCCTAAGTTTAACCCAGGTTCCTCATTCCAGACGCGAGGGCTCTAGATAATGTGTTTGACCCGGAGACCCAAAACTATAATTAACATGCTTAATTTTGCTTCTGTAACCTGCTTTTTTCGAGCCAGGTTCCTCATTCCAAACCCTGGGATGTAATCAATACCTTTGTAATTTTTGCCTATATAAACCTGAAGTTACGACCATCTGATCACTATGAGAATTGGGGAATGGCTCCTCATAGTCCCGGATTGCAATAAATGTGACTCTTTAATTCGACTTCTTGAGGCGCCCTTCTGTGATTCGCGGGGTACATTACAACACTGGTGGTGGGCACATGTTGGTGGCATGGACGGGGCTGCCCTCAGAGCCCCCAGATCACACACACGGTGGCCTGTGGGTGCCCAGCTCAGACTGATGTGCTGAGGGAGTGCCTCTCACAGACTCCGTGGACACACAGCGGGAGTGCCCATGTCTGGAAGCTAGTGTCCAGTTCTGAACTGGGCTGTACCTTCTTTTTAAGGAAAATGTTGTAAAAGTAATGCATTCTTCAGCTCCATTAGTGCAGTTTCTTCTTTATGGCAAGTTCCTCAGTGCTCTGTGTTGTGAAAACACACCTGAATGATTGCGTGCAGTTATGAGCACCTCCTTCTAAAGACAATGAGCATTATCCCAGGGTAACATCAAAAGAGGGTGACCAGAATGGGGGGGCGGGGCTCTGGGAACTGGGCCATTTGAGGGTCAGATAAAGAAACGGGGGCTGTGAAGACTGGGGCAGAAAAGATGTAGGGAAAGTGTGATGGCTGCTTGTCATGTGGTGTTTCTGTTTCCGCCAACATAGACCAGAAGAGTAAAAACCATAAGTGTTTTCAGTACCACAGAAGCTCCTGGGCCGCCTTGTGTAGTGCAGAATCTGGGGAGTGGGGTCCGAGAGAAAACAACAAAAGCAAAGCCCCCTGCCTCTCTTTAAAGCTCCCAATGATCTTTTCCCTAAATTTAAGGTCCAGGGAAAATGGTCACCTCCTGCCTGAAGCAGTCTGTTACCTGCACGGCCCCGGGGGGCAGAACCAATGGCGTTTTTCTCTGTTTGCAGGGCACCTAATTAATTAGCAGGTTTACAATCCCCCCCGCCCGCCAGTCTTCAAGCTCCTGGAAGGAGGGCGGCGATTCTGCCTGGATGTTGGTTGTAGCTCCAGTGCCTAGCATGGTACCTGGCACAGGGTGGAAGTCCACAGAATGTTTGTTGAGTGGCTACATGAGTGCAGTCAGGAGTCTGACCCCGCGTCCCTCTGTGGGGCTCCTCTGGGCGGTCCCCGGGGCTCTGACAGAAGCACAGGGTTTTCTTCCTTACGGCAGCTGATGCTGGGGTCCCAAGCAGAAATGCGTTGGGGCTGGGAAGCTTTCTGTGTGTTTCTCTTTTTCTAAGGCACAGTGAAGTCGGTGACGCTGGGTGCATTGCTTCTTCGAAGTCCTCTGTATTACGCCGGCCCCAGGAAATTAATTTCCCTTGGACACCTTCAGCCTGGCAGATCTTATTTTTTTGAATTACTAAGAGGTAACACTGTTCTGAAAGTTTAGATTTGTTTTGGGTTTTTTGGGAAGAAAAATTCCCTTGCTTTAGAAAAAAATGTTTTCCTCTCCCTCTTAAATTCCACGCTTGTTTAATCTTGTTGAAACAATTAAATTCACCTCAAGGAAGCTAAAAATGGAATCACTTTGGGGAGGGGGCCGGGGCCAGCACTCCTGCCCAGCCAGCTTTTCTTCTCTCTTCAAGAAAAGCCTTTCCCATCCCCGCTCTTCTGCCAACTGATTAACACCTTGTGATGAAGCCAGGCACCCAGCCGCGCTTCTCAGAAGGCCTCTTCCCAGCGGAGAGCACTTGTTCTTTGTGTAAGGGAGAACTTTTTACCTTTTTTTATTTTTGCATTTGATTAAAACTCTTGGATCCGATCCAGGCAAAGCTGTAAGAGGGTGAACCGCATGTGAGGGAGCTCTGGGCTCTCTGAGGAAAGAGCAGGGTTTGCTCTGGGCGGGGAAAGACCCTCTTTGGTTGTAGGTGTGCAGACACCTCCTCTTCGCTCTGGCCTCACTGTCGCTGAGCCTTAGCTCCCGGGGCTGTTTGCACTGTTTTCAGTTGGCAGCTCTGGTCGGGAGCTTGCAGGCTGCCCTGCAGCCCAGCGGCTTCAGCAGGGACAGAGCATCTTCCTGCAGCTCAGCCAGGTCTGAGGCAGAGAAGCCGTGCGGTGCAGCCCTCCGGGCAGCTGGAACGGAGAGAGTGATTGCAGGGGAGGGGAGGGGATGGCATTCCCAGATCATCTCGCAACTGTAGCGACCTGGCTGGCATATTTAAAACGGATGTTCCATTTTCCAACAAAATAAGACCCGAAGCAGGGAGGCATGGAGCAGACTGACATACCTCGATGTGGGTGTGTGTGTGTGTGTCTGGAGCGGGGGGAGGACAAGAAGAGATAAACCAAAGAACTTATGCACTATAAGCACAGCCCATGGACGCAGGCCATAGGGTAGCAAAGACCTGGGAATGGGGTGGGTAGGGGCTGGGAGGAGGGGGAAATGGGAGATATCTGTAATACTATCAGCAATAAAAAATATATTAAAAAAATAAAATGGATGTTTAGTTAGTCCTGGTAATAACAGCCACTGACATGCCAGGCATATTATATACATGATCATGTGTAGTCCTCAGAATGTTCCCTTGGGGGGAGCTTCCTATTATTCCCATTTTTGTGATGTGGAACCGGAAGCTTGGAGAGGGTGAGAACCAAGCTTGGCTCACAAACCCTTGTCATGGAGTCTACCCAGGTGCGGGGGCTGGGCCTTGAGGGTTGTGAGGGTTTTTCCCGAATGCCATCAAGTATGATCTATTGGATTCTCTCAAATGAGCAAGGAACAACTCCCCCAGCAAACAAATGATCAGATTAAACCACACACACAAGCACCCGGGCCAGGAGAAAGGAAGCTGCTGAAGGAAGCATGAGTGCTTGTTTCTGACTTCTCTCATTCACAGTTCCTGCTCATTCATTTAGTTTGTCTCGTGCTGGCTCTGGCTAACAGACAAGTGGTAACAGGCACCCGGGACAGAACAAAAATTTATGGGTGACATGCCTACAGTTGAGAAAAGTCTATATGTTCACAGTTTTTAGTGCATCGGGAAGCCAGCTAATTTTTTATTTACGCTGTACAACACCCCCAGGCATGCTGCCAGCGCGGCAGCCTTCACAGAGGCATCCGTTCTGAGCCAGGCTGAGCATAGATGACGGGCACAGGTGTTCGTGGGGTAAGGCTCATCCCAAAGTATGATCTGTTCCCTTGAGCTTGAAAGATGCTTCCGACCATTTTACAGGCAGACAATTCCCCTTCCACGTCCTCCTGGCCTACGTTACTGCAAAATGACCTGAAATGCTCAAGTAGACGGATGGGCCTGTGAAGTTGGCCTGAGTGTGCTAGAGTGAGGGTGGGGTGGGGAAGGTGCTGTGTGCTTGGAATTTTAGAAACAGCTCGAGATAATGCTGTTAAGTGGACCACTGTCCTCCAGAAATCCCCTTGTTAATTATCCTCTTTTCGGAAAGTCCTCCGACAGGCACAGACTCACAGACCCTCATTTTCCCCAACCTGCACAGTTTCTTCCTGAGAGAGCACTCTGGTGCATCTTCCCGTTAGCCTTCCTCGCGGAGCCTGAAGGTGTGAACACTACAATTCCCAGAGTTCAGAGGGTCCGGCTCTCTCTGCCTCCGCTGCAGCTGCACCGAGTAACTGTTATTGTTATGCACAAGGTGAGCTCTGTTAAAATCTCACAAGGACCTCTGGATGGGAAGGGTGGGAGAATGGGTGGGGCAGAGGAATGATGCCAAGGCCACAGCAATGCCAATATATTTTTCCAACTCACCTCTATTTCTAGTCTCTGCAGTGAACAGGGACTGGGCCCCAGACGATAAGATGCTAATGTAATACTTGTGCTGCACTTTGCATGTGTAAAAGAGAACCAGTATTAAACAACAACAACAACGGTAGAATATGCTTATGGTTTGGGGTGGAGGCCTCAGGAACTCGGGATGGAGAGCACGTGGAATACATCCATAGCTCTGTATAATGCCCTCTGAACTGATTGGGTTCAGATGAGAAACATTTTGCCAGAATTCCCATTACTGGGCGTGGTGGGGTCTGGTAGGGGCTCTTACCGGAGGGGCTGCCTTCGGAGCTGCCGTGGTGGAAAATCTCCGTGCAGCGCTAAGCCAAGGAATGGCTGAAGAGGTTCACGTTGTTTGTTTTAGTCTGTTACACAGAAGGTGTGAGAGATCAAATAGGAAACGCTCAGCAGTACGCAGAGGAGACCGGCTCACGTCATAGGCCATAAGAATGTCAGATTCAAGTTCACAGCCACACAGCCCTCACTGTTCTGGTATCCGTAATGGATGCTTTTGGTGAACTTACGGCAGGTTCGGATAATTCGGGAGACTGTGCACGATGAACTCCAGGGTACTGATGGCTGTTTGTGGTAAACTGTGTTGCTGTCGGGGAGCAGCGTGCAGAGCCCCCGCCCTTCCAGGGCTGGGGCTGGGCACCCCGTTCATGATCGGATAAACCACCCTGTGACTGCATTTGTGTTCTGGAAAAGAGGGAGCCAGAGGTTTTTCCAGAGGGCTCTGTCTCGGGTTTTCCTGCTCCTCTGTGGTTTGGCCTCCCCACGTGGGTGGCCTTAGTGGTCTGCTGTTTCTATCCAGTTTCCTTGTTTCTATTTCGATCATCATTGCCAGCAGTCATTGTTGCATGTTCTGGTGGAAATGTTACAAATATTTAAAATGAGATTGAGTTAGAGGTTTATCAAAGAGAGAGCCTTGCTGCATTTCGGGAGCAGTTCTAACATATGCAGCGCATTTACAAAGCCAGAGACTATTTTAAGGAGGCCTCTCCTTTGTGACATGAATCTTTTTTTTTTTTTTTAAAGTTTTGTTTTATAAAACGCAGTTTCCCAGGAGACTGGAGGGCAAGGGCATTGGGACTTGGGGCTGAGGAAGGAGGCAACAACGAGAAAATGGGCAACTAATGGGGGAAGGTGTTCAGATGGATGAGGTAGCAACTGTCAACATGATCAGAAAATAAACATCAGGTGCACAGGTATGCCACTAAGAGAAACATGGGGATGACTGATATGCCCAGTGTTTCTCATCTTATAAAAAATGGGGCATTTGGAATGAAGGGTGGGAAGAATGCTGGCTGAGTAAAAGGGCAAAGGCTGGGGTCGTCTGTGTGGGCTGCTGGTCTTGTCATATTAATTTTTCTCTTTTTCTTTGGTCTAGTTCAAATAATCCAGAGCCACAAGAGAATTGTAGCAGAGACATGTGCTCATTCTGGAAAGACAGGCTCTACCAGAGCTTAAACCAGCCCCTCTCTGCAGACTCTGACCTTGACTCCCACCCGAGTCCCACCTATGCATGTCACCCTGTTTGTTCTACTCCCAATGTGCGTCTAATTGGTACCTCACATTTGATATGTGTAAAATATAATTTTCTATCATTCCTTCCCCCCCCCCCCCCCCCCCCCCCCGCCGCCCCCGCATCTCCTGACATCCAGTTTTACTCTCTAATGCATTCCACACTTCTTCCTCTGCTTTTCATTCGCATCACCACCGCCATAATCCTCTCTCAGGACTCAATTACGTCATGACTAGTGTAATAGCACAGCCGTTTTCCCCGTCACCCTGACCCACATTCTCTCTTCTCTCAAGTCCTGATGCTAGAATGGCCTCCCATTTGTAGCCAAACTTAATAAATACTGCCTGAGTGCTTAATATGTGCACAAGGCCTGTCACTTATCGGCCCCAATAAATGTGTCTTGAATTACACCAAATTGAAATACTTTTAAGATGCATGCAGTCCCTTTCAGGAAGATAAATGCAAAGTCATAAAACAGAACAAGAGGTTGGAGAGGAACGTTCCAGGCAGCATGAGTAGTGGACTGTGGATTGATGGAAGATCCAGGAGCCATTGCTAGTTTGTGAAAGGCGAGTCAAGGGCAATCCTGTTCTTACTAGTTAAGGACTCTGGGAAGGTCAGTAATGCTCTCTGGGCCAGTGTTGTCTCACTTTCAGGGTGATAGTTAAAAAAGTAGGTTATCACCAAGGTCCCTCCTAGGGGATAATTCTTCGATCATTTCTTCGACTTTTCATAATTTTTCCGGTCTGTCCAAGGGCTTAGACTTAAGGTGATGATTGATGACTTAGTTCTAAAATAAGCAACTCAGTCACTTATTTGTAAATATGGGTCCTTGAGACGATAAACACCACACTGGCCTGCTGGTTTATGCTGAGTCACAGGCCGTTAGTGGGCATTGCCGCTGTTCCTGGTTCGCAATGATGGTGCTGTCCACCCAGGTGGTGTGTCTGCAAGTTCCCCAACCTGGCCTGACACCTAGCCACCACCCTCCTGTCCCAGTAAGAGTCCATCTTACGCTACGTCCTTGCTTACAGTGGTCTGAGCAGCGCTTCCAAAGCCCAGGCACGACACCGTTCTGGGCCATTAGCTAGAGGCCGGGACCTTGGATAGTCAAGGTCACCACACTGTGTGGGATGCAAGGGAGGCTCCTCTCACCGTGAACACGGCTTCAGGAAATCTGGTTCCAGAGTATAATTAACTCAATTAACTCAAATGCCAGGAGAGGAATTATGAGATCAAAACAACTCCAACTTTAAATATTGCTTAGCGTTTTTGTTTTGTTTTAAATTGGCTAATGTCAAGTACATGGTCTAATTTTCCTGAGCTATTAAATGCCAAAATATTAGTTTGAGGAGCAACACAATGGGCCTGGGAATGATCTCAGGAAAAGTATATCATATGCCTTTTCATTCTTCCCAAACCTGAAAAGACTTACTGTCTTGGTTAACCTAAGAAGTCTAGGAAAGGATTAATCTGGGTCCAAGGTAAGATTAATAGAAGGAAATAATTTGTCATATGCGTTCTTTGCTCTTCCAGGCGAGCTAATTTGCTGTCAGCATCCTCTCTCTCTGTGCATCTTTTGATTCCTTCGCTTCTATCAGGGTTTGACTCTTGCTTGTAATGACCTTTACCCTCTCTCCACAGAACTGTGTCATTGGGGTCCTTCCAGACGCATTCCTTATGGAACGTCACTACGATCAAGACATCCACTGGGAGGGTCACATGGGTGATAGTGGGCAGGACTCTTCACCCCTGTGCCTCATTATGTTTTTAATCTTTGAAACAAGAGAATGGAATATGAAGGACCTGTCTAGCCCTAAGATTTACGGCCCAAGATGTGAAATCCTGTGTGCATTTACCTTCTCTGTATGGACTAGCTCGCAGATTCAGCTAGAAGGAGAACAGAAAGAGACCCGTGGTTCTGTTTAAATGGAAATAAAACATAGACAACACATTTCATCACCCTTGGCAAAGCTGCTTTTCCTCCTCTTCAGACTAATGTTATCTCCACTCTTCCTGACATCCGCCCTGTACTGACAGGGCCATTTTTTATTCTTTCTGCTCCCGTGGACCCCCCTCCCCCATTTAAGGTCATCCTAGTCTGAATCCTGTTAAGTTGAAACATACGAAATGGGCTTTTTTTTTTCTTGACATGACAAAAATGGTCTAATATTGGCACTTTCATACAGTCAACCTAATACAAAAGCTTTGTTGAAGCCCTAGCCAGTCTGGCTCAGTGGATAGAGCAGCGGCCTGCAGGCCAAAGGGTCCTGGATTTGATTCTGGTCAAGGGCACATACCTGGGTTGCAGGCTCCTCCTCAGCCTGGGCCCTGGTGGGGCACATGCAGGAGGCAACCAATCGATGTGTTTCTCTCTCATCGATGTTTCTCTCTGTCTTTCCCTCTCTCTTCTGCTCTCTCTAAAAAAATCAGTGAAAAAATATCCTCTGGTGAGGATTAAAAAAAAAAAAAAAAAAGCTTTGTCGAAGCTGTTTCCTCAGTCTTGCCTCTCCTGTCACCCCCAGCCTTTATCATATCCCTTTGCCTAGCTGACCAACTTCTGTTCCTCTTCCGAGGCTTTGCTGCCATCTGAGCTCTACCTCCGCAGCTTCTGATCGCCTGGACTCACAGGATTCATGTGCTCCACACACTTCCCTCTGCGCCATGAGGTCAGGGTACCGGGAGGAAATGGATGGCACATCCACGTGGGGACATTAAGGAGAGGTTAACGAGCAGTAGGAGCGTTTTACAAAGATGTGGGTAGGATGAAGGGAAAGCAGAAGGGATGTTGAAGCACCTGGGGCTGGCGACAGCAGGGAGCCATTACCCACCCTAGGCCCCAAGAGCAAAGGCAAGGAAGGATTGCAACCCCGAGAGCCATGGGGGACCCCAGGGGTGGCCTGCATTTAGGGACTGTGGCTTTCGGGGGAGAAATGCAGCCGCTTCCAACCTTCAGGCCAGCAGGGAGGAAGCCAGGGGATAAGTACTCTGCTCTTTCTCTCTTCCTGTCCAGCCATCTCTTCTTCTGCCTCCTAGTTGCCAACCCAGCCAGAGGCCAGAAGGCTTGTCCTCACGGGTCAGCTTCCTGGGTGTAGAGCAGGGTGGAAGGGCATCTTCCCAGCTCAGCGACGCTTCTGGGTCAGGAACGGCCCAGAGAAGTGTGGGTGTACCCTGCTGCCGACTGCTGTTTACCATAAATCCATTTGCATCTTGAAGGAGGAGGAAAATCTGGTAGAATTAGATAGTTTATTCTTTGTGAGGGAGGTAAGGGTCTAGAGACTATCTCAAGGGAGATAATTCACATCCATTATTTCTTTTTGTTAGACAATATTCCTAAAACAAAGCGCACAACAGTAATGTAATAGATGCCTGATATACCTACCACTAGATTTAAACGATTGTTAATATTTTACCATGTTTGTTTCAGATACTTATTTAAAGAAAAAAAAATACTAGGGATTCAGCGATGGCCATCTCCCCCCAACCCCATTGTCCTCCCTGCCTGTGAGTAACCACTTTCCTGCCGTGATTTCGTTACATTCCTGCGCCACATGCATTGTATGCTTAAATATATGTCAGTGGCTCCTACTGCACATATTATTTGCAACTTGTCTCTACTCGGCTGTCTGTTTATGAGATTTATCCATGTTAAGAAGTTAGGTCTAGTTCACTCATTGTAGCAACTGCTCATTGTGTGGCGACTCCATCATTTACTTGCCCATGCCTATGGTGATGGGTGTTTAGTTTTTTTTTCTTTTTCCTTTCTGGCGATTACAAACAATGCTACTAGTACATTAAACACCCGTGGACTTGTGCACTGTGCAGGAGCACCTCTGAGCTAGGTACCTGGACGTGGAGTTGCTCATCCCAGGGCATTTGCATCTTTGACTTTACCAGCAGTGCTGAGTTATCCTCCAAATCGGGCCCATCACGTTACCAAGTTGGAGCAGCAGGTGGCACGTGCAGATGATCACGAGTCCTCCCTCAGTCTGGGCCTGGGTAGCAATGCGAGACTCTCCTTCTGGGCCCCCTCCTGCATCTATAACCGTGGTCCCAAAGGGAGGGAGAGAAAGGTCCTTGTTTGCCTGTGACAGCTTGTGATTTCCCTTGGAGAGCCCTTTGGGAGGAGAAAGTCTGCTTTAAGTGCGCAGGGGTGAGAGGGGTGCTGAGAGAGTAACAGCGGGAACTAGTTTTTGAGTCCTTACTACATGACAGGCGCTTTTATTTAATTACTTAATTTTCACTTTTTATTAAGAAATATGCACATGCAGAAATCTTATCATATAAAAATTATATACATAAGCAATATATATAAATTATATATAAATATATATATATGCTCAGTAAGTTATAACAAAGCAAATACCTCTGTAACCCCCACCCCAGGCCAAGAAAGAGAATACTGCTACCACCTCTTTCATGCCCACTCCTCAAAGTTACCATTATTTGATTTCTAATGCTATAGTTTAGTTTTGCCTGTTTTTGAAGGTTATCTAACTAGGACTATTTGGTAATTTTTCTTTTGCGTCTGGTTTCTGTGGTTCATTTATGTTGTTAAATGTACCTAGAGTTTATCAAGTTCATTGCTGTATAGTGTTACATTGTATACATAACCATAATTTATTTATACATGGTGGCCATTTGGGTTGTTTTTGGTTTTGGCTACCACCAAGAAGGTTCTATGAAACTATGAACATTCTTGACCAAGTCTCTTGGTGCCCATATGCATGCATTTTTGTTGGGTATGTGCCTGGATTTACAAGATATG
This sequence comes from Myotis yumanensis, assembly GCF_028538775.1. NCBI lineage: Eukaryota > Metazoa > Chordata > Mammalia > Chiroptera > Vespertilionidae > Myotis > Myotis yumanensis. Next base: position 8,626,707 of record NW_027223768.1, read on the forward strand.
ATTTCACTTACATGTGGAATCTAAAAAACAAACGAACAAGCAAAAAAACTAACTCACAGATAGAGTACAAAACGATGTTCGCCAGAAGGGGAGGGGAGAAGGTGGGGGGTGGGTGAAAAAGATGAAAGAGATTAAGCTGTACATTTTGCCAGTTATAAAAAACAGTCATGGGGAAGTCCAGCATAAGGGACAGAGTCAATAATCTATATATATAAAAGCCTAAGCAACCATTACGACCGGATGACCTGCCGGTAGCTGTGACATGCACTGACCACCAGGGGCAGATGCTCAATGCAGGAGCTTCCCCCTAGTGGTCCGTGCGATCCTATAGCCAACCCCCCGTGGCCAGCCAACCTCCTGCAGTCTCTCCCCCTGACCAGCCGGCCCCGATTGGCCCGAATGGCCCCAATCGTCAGCCAGGCCGAGGGACCCCATCCATGCACTGGGCCTCTAGTATTGTAATAACTACATATGGAGCCAGGTGGGTATTAGGTTACTGGAGGGATCACTGCATAAGTTATATAAATGTCTATCACTATGTTGCACACTTGAAACTAGTATAATATTGTATGTCAATGGTAATTGAAAAATAAATTTTAAAAAATACTTAATGTCAAACTGTTTTACAGACTTTCTATACCAATTTATGCAACCACCAGCAGTGTATGAGAAATTCTGTTGTTCCAGATCCTTATCAACATTCATTATTTCTAGTTTTAAAAATTTCAGCCATGCGGATGGAAGCGTAGCGCTAGCTATCACTGTGGTTTTATTTGGCCTACTTCTCTGCAGTGCTACCTGGGTCTCTAACCAAGGATGCCTCTATGTGTGGATTTCTGAAATTGCTCTTTTATTCCATTGGTCTGTTTGTTTATCTTTGCACAAAACCCACTCTCTTACTTTTTGTGGTTTTAGAATAGGTTTGGTATCTGGACAAAAACTTCTCCCCAGTCGTCAGAAGGTCTTGGCGGTCCTTGGCTTTGAGCTTCCATACATATTTTAGAATTAGCATTCTAATTTCCACCAAAAAAAAAAAGCCTATTGGAATTTTTATTGTAACTGTGTGGAATTTATAGGTCAGTTCCAGAGAACTGAAAACTTTACAATGTTGGTTCTTCCAAACTATGGACACGACTGTCCTTCCATGTAGTCTCATGTTTTTGTGTCTTTTCTCTCCCCGTTCCTTTGCCTTGAATGCCCTACAAATCCCATTCATCACCTGGCTCACTCTTAGTCTCTGCAAACTCTTACTCATCCTTTAAGGCTCACCTTGCTCAACTTTCTTACCCTGGGGCAGAATTAATTACATCCTCCTTTTATACCACTATTACATAGTTTATTTCATTGGCTTCTAGTTAATTCAGAGCTTAGATACTGACTGCCCTCACAGCACCGAGCACAGTGCTAAATACATATTTATTAAACAACGAATAGAAATATAAAATATTTAAAATATACAGTGTAGCATTATATGACTTTTCATAAAATACCCGTAAAGGGTATTTTTATTTTTCCTGGTAATATATTGTGAAAAAGTAAACAGAGTCCTGGCCAGGGTAATCAAATTTCCTGCATTTGGAAATCAGAAGAAGTTTCCATGTCTGTTTTTCATCCCCTTTCTTTCACGTACAGTTTGGGGATGTGAGTTAGGACATCTATTAGGTTATCCTGATTTTCCAAAATGTGAGATGGAACTAAATGACCTCAGGGGTTTCCACCAGAGAAGAAAGTGGTGGTGGAGAGAGAGAGTAATCCCCAGGGAGGCCGGAGGGCAGGAGAAAGTCCCGCTTTCACTTCATTCATGTGACTGAAGTTCTTTCACAATCCGTGGATGTGTGTGTGGCAACACTTGGAGTAGTTTAAAACCGTAGCCATGGAATGACCTAGACATGATTCACTGGTGGTTGTCAGCGCATCTTCCCTAACAACTCTATGAGTAAGCTATCTGGGCCTGAGTGCTTTGTCCTGCCTTGAGAATGCAAACAGGATGCTCCAGAAAAGAATCTACTTTACGTCCAATTGGATAAAGATTTCTCAGACATTTTGGGAAAGAGACATGGAGAAAACTTTCAGCCCGTATTGCACATTAATCCCCAGAATTTCATTTCATGGAATGTCCACTATTTCAAAACATTTCCCCGCAGGGAATCCTATCAATGGCTGGGAGGTCTCCAGAGGTTAACTGATAAGAGCTGGAGTTCTTTCCTTCTTTTTTAAAAGCTGAATTCCAGGAACTAAACGACTTGATTCCTAGACCTGGTTTATGGTTTCATGTGTTCAGGCTCTTAGAATGTTGGAGCTGGAAGGACTCGAAGGAACATCTGGTTCAGCCCCCTCCCTTTGCAAATGGTGTCAGGGAGGTCAATGGCTTTTTAAGGTCACATAACTTGTGGGACCCAGGTCTCCTAACTCTTGGCCTAGGGGTATTCTCTCTGCACAAAAACTAGCAATAGGCGAATTCCTATAGGAGAGGAGTGGAGAAGTTTTAAAGGATATATACGGGACTTGAAGCACTCTATGCGTATGGACATGTCCCACTGCTCTCCTGGGACCTGAGCCTCACTCCAGGCCAGCTCTCAGAGGCAGCCCTGCAGGAAGCTACATGTCAGCCCTCATCCCGGACTTGCTTGTAGAGGAGCTGCAGATGTTGGCGTTGATGACTGATCAGTATTCCACTGAGCTGAACTGGTATCTGCTCTGTCCTCCCATTATTATCAGGAATCTCTAGCCCATCTTCAACCTCCAGCCTCCTCGGGCACTGCCTCCTGCCCTCCTGTGATCCAGTCCTGCCCTCCTCTCTTTCTCTCCAGTTCAGCCCCACTCCACCCAGGACACTTTGCTTCCTTGTATGGGACTCCTACTGGGCCCAGCAGAGCGCGGGTTCTACTGAGAAGACTCCTCTCCGCCTTTCCCTAAACACTTCTTTCTGGCTCCTTCTCACAACAGAAACATGTCTTCGCCCTGGATACTGTCCCTGGAACTTTCTCCACCAGAGACTTTCCTTCTCCCACTCCCAGTGGCTCATGGGGTGAGGAGTGTGAAGAGAGTGGGCTCCTTCATTTCCCTCCAAATTATGCTTATTAGTCATCTTCTGGCCCTCTCCACCCTTTTACTGTTACTTAAAAAAATTCTTACTGACTCACCAAAGCTTCCTTATGGAGTCTATTTCTTCTTAAAATCCTTTCTTCTCTCTTTAAACTTTGACCAATAGTTCCACTTCCACAGGCCTTGTAGATGGCTCCATCTCCTTCTTTCAGAGATGATTGAGGGTTTTCCTTCTTTCTATCTCAAACTTTCTATATATCTTTCTCCATACTTTTGTTCTTCCTTGATATTTCAGAGAAAGTTAAATCTTCAAGGCCAGTATCCCCATGGTTTTTGGATTCTTGCCCATCTACCTGCTCTAGGACATCATCTGAGTTGCATCTCTTGGTAGTTCCTTCTACTGGAACCTTTCCTCCCCCACCTGCACCAGAATCATCTAAGGTATTTAAAAATGCAATTTCTTGGGCCTTTCCCCAAAGAGTGCTGTCCAGTTAGTTCTGTATTCCCAGTGTCTAAATAAAATTCTTAGGGTCTGTGCCCACAACCTGCATTTTGACAGACTCTAAGGTAATTCTTAAGAACAATTCATTTAAAACTAGAATCACGTGCAGGCCTCCCTTACCAAAACTAACCAGCCTGTGTTAGGTACTCATTGCTGTGTAACAAATTATCCCCAAATTTAGTGGCTAAAACAGCATTTCTTTCTCTCAGATGTCTCTAGGTCTAGAATCAGGACATGGCTTAGCTGAGCCCTCTGCTTTGGGGTCTCTTACAGACTCAAGGTGTTGGCTAGGCTGCTGTCCACCTCAAGGCTCAGCCAGGGAAGGCTCTGCTCCTCATGGGCTGTTGGTCTGAGGGCCTTAGTTCCTTGTTGGCTGTTGATTGGAGGGCACCCCCAGTTCCTTGCCATGTGGGCCTCTCCATGAGGCAGCTCAACATGGCAACTTACTTCATCAGGGCGAGCAAATGGAGAAAAGCCAGAGAAAGAGTGTGAGGCAAAAACCAGTCTTTGGTAACCTAATCTCAGACAGGACATCCCCTAACTTTTGCTTTATTCTGTCAGATAGAAGTGAACCAGCCCATGAGCAAGGGAAGGGGGTTAAACAAGGCTGTGGATATAAGAAGGGGACTTATTGGGAACCTATTAGAAGCTGACTGCTATCTACCCCAACCTCAAAGCCTTTCCCTTAACCTGCTGCTACCCATTTAAGGTGCCAACCTATTTTTCTCCTTATATTTACCACTCGGCTTCTTAACGGAGGAGTCCACCTTGGCGGCCTTCATTTCCTGGCCACATATTCACCTCTTAACTTATTCCTTTGTGGCTCCCTTTCTTGACACTCTATGCAACTGTTTTCTCGAAGGTTATACATGAACTGCTGATGGCCCAGTCCTTTTCTCCTCCTCTGCCAGGACCTCTTTCTGTATCTGATGCCCCTTCTTTCTTAACTCTCTCCTTGGCCTCCATAACACCTTTCCTGGGTCCTCACTTCTCTGCTCACTTCGTTTATTCCTCTACTGATTCCTGCCCCCAAATTTTGAGCAATTATTACACTATCCTGAACATAATAATTTTGTATTTGAATAGGACATATATTATCTGAGAGAAATGGAAAATGTTTTTGGGACCAGCTCAACATTATACCTATGGACACAGAAATAACTAGTCCACTAAGCCTGTTTGGAGAGACAGTAGAAGAAAAAAGTTGCTTTAAAAATGCGTGCTATTGCCGAAACCGGTTTGGCTCAGTGGCTAGAGCGTCGGCCTGCGGACTGAAAGGTCCCAGGTTCGATTCCGGTCAAGGGCATGTACCTGGGTTGCGGGCACATCCCCAGCGGGAGATGTGCAGGAGGCAGCTGATCGATGTTTCTCTCTCATCGATGTTTCTAACTCTCTATCTCTCTCCCTTCCTCTCTGTAAAAAATCAATAAAATATATTTAAAAAAAAAAATGCGTGCTATCACCTGTCACAGTCAAGAGGAGCTTAAGAAGATGTAATGATTCAATGCAATGTGGTATCCAAGATGGGATCCTGGGACGGAAGAAAGACATTAGGTAAAAACAAGGAAATCTGGATAAAGTATGGACTTCAATTAATAGTACTTAATCAATATTGGTTTATTCATTGTGACATCTGTACCATACTAATGTGAGATGTTAAAAGTGGGGAACTTGGGCCCTAACCGGTTTGGCTCAGTGGATGGAGCGTCGGCCTGCGGACTGAAAGGTCCCAGGTTCGATTCCGGCTAAGGGCATGTACCTTGGTTGTGGGCACATCCCCAGTAGGGGGTGTGCAGGAGGCAGCTGATCGATGTTTCTCTCTCATCAATGTTTCCAACTCTCTATCCCTCTCCCTTCCTCTCTGTGAAAAATCAATAAAATATATTTTTAAAAAATGGGGAACTTGGGTGTGAGGTGTATGGGAACTCTGTGCTCTATTCACAATTTTTCTGTAAATCTAAATATATTATAAAGGAAAAGTTTACTTTTTACAATGCACACCCTATCAAGCTCTACTCTTCCCACACCAATAACTCTCACATTGACATTTGCGTCTCAGGTCTCCACAAGCCTCTACCCTCGGGCTTGTGCTCACCTTTCTACCTCCTTGGATCCAAGCCCAGGGCCCCGAATATTCCACAAGTAATTGTTGAATGAATGAGTGAGCGAATGAGCAAATGAGTGATTGTGAAATACCAGTGTGAACTCTTGGGCAGGCTGGTCTGTAAGGACATAATGAACCCAGTTGCAGGGGAATGGGAACGTTTTACTGACCTTTGCCTTCAGTTCATTCAGTTCAACCAAACCTCTAAAGTGGCCTGTTCCCACTTTCTTCTTCAAATTACATGTTCCTGTGCTGTTTTTATCTCTGTCACTTCCTTTCTTTCTTTTCTCTTTGTCTCTCTATTATTGTTTCTTCTTCTGTGGTGCACTTTCCACGCATTTGGACCCAAACAATAGTTGTTCTTCCTAATGTGTTGTGGTCTAGTGGGAAGTTTTCTGAGCGTCCGTTTTGAGCTGGGACTGAAGGAACAACAAAACAAAGATATTTGGTTCTGGAAGTGTGCCTCCCAGGTAACCACAGATCCTGGACAGGAAGGCTTTATGCCATTTCCCATGGAATTAGTCAAAACTGACTTGTTTTTACTAGCATTAAACAATTAGATTTACTCCCCAAATTTCATCATTTTGGAACAATTGTTTTGGTTTCCATTAGTTTTAGTAGTGTTTGCTCATGGATACGGTTATCAAATAAAGAGCAAAGTCTCCTTTCATGGTCACTCAGAGCTCCCATCTTACATCATAACTGACGTTTGCATATTTAGAAATATTTGGCATTATCTCCTCCTTTTCCCCTCTCCTTCTCCCCTCTCTTACCCCTTCCTCTTCTTTCTCCTTTTTTCGTTCCTCCCTCTTCCTTTTCCTCTTCTTCCTTATCCATCACTCACAGATAGATGGCTTGCTTACTCATGGATTTGGATTTTCCTGGAACTTGTGAACTGTCCTCTTTCTGTATGTTTCAAAAATAACATGCCATCCTCTGTAAAGGAAGCTAGGGCTATTGGCTGATTCTCAAAAAGGATAGATGGGAGTCAGCTGATTTCTATTCATCTTAATCAGCTGTTTGGGGTTTAAGTCCAGATGTGACATGAGAATAAATGCAATTAATGAGACTAGTGAGGTTTGACCTCAGCAGCACAATTTTCTGATCCTCTGACCTAACTGGCTATAGATTACAATTATAAATGCCTTGTATTTTCCCCAGTGTTTCATGTTCTTCAAATTCTATTTTATCTGCCCTGGGCAGGTGGTTCAGGTGGTTATTTTATTTGATTCTTATATTCTTAAGACATGGTTCTTTCAAGAATTGAGTTCTCAGGTTTTTATTTTTAATTTTTAAAAACATATATTTTATTGATTTTTTACAGAGAGGAAGGGAGAGGGATAGAGAGTTAGAAACATCGATGAGAGAGAAACATCGATCAGCTGCCTCCTGCACACCTCCTACTGGGGATGTGCCCGCAACCAAGGTACATGCCCTTGACTGGAATCGAACCTGGGACCCTTGAGTCCGCAGGCTGATGTTCTAATCCAGTGAGCCAAACCGGTTAGGGCGAGTTCTCAGGTTTTTAGACCAGCATGGCACTGGGTGAGAAGTGTGACTTTAGAGTCCTGGGTGTTGGGAGGAACTAAGCTTGGGGTGGACTTCCTTGGACTGTGTTTCAGCGTGGTGAAGGCTTAGTAGGGCCCAGGAAGGAATTTGTGGTCCTTCATGGAGGCAGGGACTCTGTTTGTCCTGTTAATGTTCTATCCCCAGTGCCTAGAAGAGTACATGGCATAAGGTAGGCACCCAGGGAGAGTTGGTTCAGTGTCTCTTTTTCTTGGTGGAAATGAGAGAAGGAAGCTTAAAGGGGCAGAAGGTACGTTTCACTCTCTTTATTCATGTCCCCAAATAGAGGTTTTAATCAACACTCTTGGGGAGGTTGTGGTTCCCAAATTATTTCTATTTATAGGAGAGGGGTAGCCTAGCTCTTTTCCCACTCCCCTTCTTGTGTCCAGTGAGGACGGTGAGTTGTTAATTAGATTAGTCACAGTCCAGGACACAGAGCCACATTTACTAGTGAGTAAGATGTGAAGGACAATGGGCTGGTGTGTGGGAGCTCATCTCTTTGGTTTTCTACAACTTCAGTAGAGTCTCAGGCCCAAACCCAGTTAGAAGGTTAGCTAGTTGGACATTGGTTTTACATTTGATGTTTTCCTTGTGCTCCCATCTCTCTTACTAGTAGAAACTCACAGGGAGGAGGGCTGGCTGAGTCAAAGCAGGTCTTGAGTGCTCCTGGACCGATTGGCAGGACCCCAACGAAGAACTAACCTCACCCAGACTCCTGATGCTGTTAGAAGCATTGTTCTCCCTCTGCTCTGCAGTGGTTCTTGAATCTGAAGGGGCCCCGGACAGACGTAGACATCGGTCACCAGTGAGCCCTCCCATGTGTGGAAGATCTTAGTCCTGCTTGTTCCTTCTCTGACCCCCACCTCCAGGCTTGTCTTCAGTGGCTCTTAGAAATAAGCATTGAGTTTGTTTCCTGAGATTGCTGTAACAAACCACCACAGACTTGGATTAAAGCAACGGAAATGTATTCTCTCTCAGTTCTGGAAGCCAGAAGTTCAAAATCAAGCTGCCAGCAGGGCCACAAATCTCTCCAGAGGCTCCCTCCTTGCTTCTTCCAACTTCCGGTGGCTTCCAACATTTCCTAGTTTGTGTCTGCATCATTCCAGTATCTTCCTTCCTCTCCCCATGGCTCTGGCTTCTTTTGTGTGTATCAAATCTCCCTCTGCATCCCTCTGGAAGAATACCTGCAGCCCACCAGGATTACATCTCCATCTCAAGACCCTTAACTTAATCACATCTGCAGAGACACTTCCCAAATGAGGTAACATGATAGATTCCAGAGATTAGGACCTGGTACCTCTGGGGCCACCATTCAGCTCCCTAGAAGCAGACTGGAGAAACCTTTTACCTCTTTTTCGGTCAAAGTGCCTTTTTGAAAAAGAGAGGGGCATGCCCATAGTGCATTTCCTTGAGCAGGTTGAGGTCTCATTCTTGGACACAGTGCTGGAAAGGGCCTTGCTCATTAAAGACAAGCAGCATCTCACTTTTTCTAGTTGTTGTGACTTATTCTGAATCATAATAGAAAACACAACTTCCAGTCAGGGCCTCCATGACACCAACATCTGGATACATAGCAAAAAACAAACAAACTCCCAAACCACCAGCCAATTAACCAGCTGCTTATTTCCAAGCGCCTAGAAGATGTTTGGCCCTTGTATTTGGGGTCCAGGGAACGCTGCAGAGGCAGTCTTGAGAAAAGGAGCAAGTTTGCCTTCACCCCCGCATGACCGAGGAAGGTCATAGGTGGTGAGGCAGCATATTAAGGGTCTGGAGTCCAGGAGAAGGGAGCGGGGAGGAGGAGGAACTTCTAAACGGAGTTACAGAATTGTGTCCAAGAACTTGGGGAGAGGCAGTATTGGTGGAGAATGAGGACAGAACTAGCTGCAAATACTGGAACTCTGGCCCCTCCGAGCAGCCATAGGAAAGATCAAAGGGACACAGTCCATGCATTCCAGACGGAATCAGGCAGCAAAACGCAGCTATGAAAGCATTCTTGGCTGTCATACTCTCGAGTGAAGAGAGTGGGTTCTGCCCACAGAGTGGAGAACGCACCTTCTGGGCTGTGGCGGGGGATGTTTTCAGTGCAGTCAAAACAAGATGCTTTAGTGCAGTGGCTCCTTGTTGCAACTTACCAGCTTTGCTAGGGAGCTTCAGTCTTCCTCATGCGAGGTAGATGTACTCAGGGCTAACCAAAATGTTCGTTAGTACCTGATTGCTCGGCATGAGTTAGAGGTGTGAAAGAATGTTCCCCCAAACTAAGATACAGAACCCGCCCTTCACCTGCCAGGTAGAGTAGAAACTGTCAGAACACTCTGACTTCCAAAACTAGCCCTATTGTGTCCTGTGTGGTCTTACTTATACTTATCCCCGGGACCTTGACCAGCCTGTCTATAGAGTAAAGATGATAATAGTATCCCTCCAATGGAGCTTGGAAAGTTGAAGGGAGATAAAGTAATGCGTATGCCTGAATATAAGTGAGGATTTATCCAAATTATTCCATGGGAGCAGCCTTGTATTGGAGGCCACACAACGGCTCTCATATTACAGGGAACTCTCTTGATGACTTTGTTTTGAACATCAGGTTGGTGGTTAGTTAAGTCCGAGCCTGAAACAAGCTTAATCAACGCCCTTTTGAAATGTTTTAGAGTTCTTTAGATAGAAACCATGAGGGGGGGGGGGGGGGGGGGGAAGCAGATAAATTTAGTATGGGGTAAACGATTCTTCCTGGAAGTAGGGCTTCCCACTTGTAAGTGATGGATGTAATTGCAAACAAGCCCTTTGAAGATGATTTTTAGATCATGAATAATCACCTATGAGAAGAATGGAAAACATAACATTTCTGATGCTATAATTTTCTTTTCCCTATTCTTCCCTTCTTGCTTTCCCAATCCCTCCCCCTCTTCCTCTTTTTCTATGAATGTGGAAACCATTTTCTAAAATACTATTTTATATATGATACCATTTAAAATATATTTTTAATTACATTTTCTATTGTAAGTGGATATTTAGCTGTTTTACCTACCACCCTGTTTATATATTAAAGCTGCAGGAAGAAATTTTCGGGTAGCACTGGATCCTGGGAACTGGGCACTATTTTTTTCTGCCATCTCAGCTTCTCTGCGCATGTCAACTTCATTGTGGAACTACTTTTTGAGCTTTCCTGATCACATTGTGGGAAAATGCCCCCCCCTCTACTGCCTCCACCTCCTGATTATTATTTTTTTTAAATCCTCACTTGAGGATATATTTAGTGAGAGGGAGGGAGGGAGGGAGGGAGAGAGAAAGAAAGAGAGAGAAATGTCGATGTGAGAGAGAAACATGCATCATCTGCCTCTCGTATGAGCCCTGACCAGGGATCGAACCCTCAACCTTTTTGGTGCATGGAATGATGCTCCAACCAACTGAGCCATCTGGCCAGGGCTGATTCTGTACATCTTGTTGAAGTCTTTAGCCCAGATTGAGACTGGAATTTCTGAGCCTCTATGCCAAGTTTCCCAGGGAGGGATTCAGACTGGCCCAGGTTAGGTCAGGGGCTCACCCCTGGACCCTCAGCTGTGCTGGGGCCACATGATACGGGCGTGACTGGCAGAGCTCCTCCCTCTCACCCTACATGTGGCTGGCAGTGAACTCTACAGGCAGGGAAGACATGTTTTTACTGAATTTGGTATGGGATGGGAGTTTTTGAGCAATGAGCTAGCTACATCTGAGGATGGTTCATCTGGTAATAATGTCAGGAATGATTTCAATGGCAAGAATGATTTACTAGACATTCTTTTGGCAGGGTGAGGGAGGGGAATCGGGAAGGCTTTGGGGCCTTCAAACGTTTTCTAATAATAGATTGCAATAGTCAGGGAGTGAGCTGCCTTTTCTGTAGTAACCCCTTAAGACTCTCTACAGAAGAAGGTGGCAGTGAGGAGAAAAGAGGGGGAGTTGAGCGAGGACTCTTGGAGGAGGGGAGCGAGTGCCTGGTAGGGGTTAAGTCACCATGCTGAGCCTCGGGCCTGGGCCTCATCTCACCGGGCACTCAGACACAGCCTCAAAACACGTGGCTCCTGAAGACAGACAGAACCCGGCAGAATAAGTGAGTCACGTGGCCCCTGGCACACGGAGGCCTGCCGAGCCTCACCTGGGTTGGAAGGCACTTCCCTTGGGGGAGGGCAGGTAAGCAGTGAGTCACTAACTGGACAGCCCAGTGACATAGCTTCAATAAAACGTGAGCCTCTTGACTCATCTTGGCTGGTGGTGTCTGCCGAGTGTGCGGGTGTAGATATAAACACATGGCCACACACACCTCCCCACGCCCCCTCACAGAGGGCGGGCCCACAGCTCAGGCGATGACTCAGAAGGTAGCAGCAGAGATAACCCGCTGACTCACGGTTTTACATTCCTTGGTTCCCTCCTCAGACAGGTCCTGGGTTTGAAGGACAGGTGACTCACAGACTGACCCTCTCTCTGGTCTGGTTTTTCCAAGTGCTGCCCTTAGTTCTCCAGGTTACCTCAATGTCTGGGCCATCCCTGGTCTGGAGGCCAATCCTTAGCTTTCTACTTAGTGTGTTCACTGGGGTTTCTGTTTCATCAGCCTCTCCATTTCTATATATATTTCAGAGAGGAAGGAAGAGGGAGAGAAAGCTAGAAACATCAATGATGAGAAAATCATTGATGGGATGCCTCCTGCATGCCTCCTATTGGGAATTGAGTCCGCAACCTGAGCATGTGCCCTGACCAGGAATTGAACCATGACCTCCTGGTTCGTAGGTTGACACTCAACCACTGAGCCATGCCAGCCAGGATCAGTCAACAAATACTTAATGTATCCACAGTGTTCCGACTCCATGCTGGGTGCTGGCATTGAACTGTGCACAGGAAGGGACCCCTGTCCCAAGGGCGCTATAGCCTGCTCTTGAGGACTCCTGATTCACTTTCTGTGAAGTTGGTTCTGTAGGAAAGAGACAACTGTCCAAACTTCCCTCCCCCCATGGCTCCAGCGGGCTCACGCTTCTGGGTGATGACTGGTGGGTTCCTAGTCTGGCCCAAATGGTTGGATCCTCTTCCCTTTACCTACTTCACACTCCTGCCACTTGAAGAGAGTGAATCCCCTTCCTTCCAACAAGTGTGTTGCAATTTGGGACTATTTTGATAGGTAAAGGGTTGGCTGAGTATGTTTTGAGCTTCACACATTCAGTAGCCCTTAGCCCTGCTCCTAGACCTCTGGCCGTTACACATGGACTTGCCCTGGGGGCAGCAATTGCTTTATTTGTGAATGTGTAATTTGATAATCACAACAACTCTATGAGATAGGCCTTTTGTCAACAGGTATATTATCATCACCATTATTTACATGTCAGAACACTTAGGCTCAAAGAGGTGAAATCCCTTAGATCACACAACTTGTCAGAGATAATCCTGTTTTACCCAGAACCCCCTGCTCTGGATAACTATATATATTATCTCAACCCCAGGGCCAGTTCTCTACCTTCTTGAGGGCATTTTTATCTTGAGTTTGGGGGCTGTTCATCTTCTGGCTTCTGCAAGTGCCTGACTCTCACTGGCCCAGCAGGCACGGCCTGGCAGCTGTAGGAAGGGACAGGGTGTAGGTGACAGCACGTGAGTCTGCTCAAGGAGAGTGAAGAGTTCAGTGTTGTCTGAGTCTGGTGACTGGATTGCAGGGGTTCCTGGGCAAGGCTATGGTGTGGACAGAATTTATCTTTAGGCTCCAACCCCTTTAGTCATACCTTCTCATAGTCCTGGTTATGTGGGCTACTCTCTGTGGCCCCATCAAGAATGTGAAAAGAGAGGCACTAGAGTTATAATCACCTGCTTTAGGGCTGAAAGAGGCCTCAAGAAATCATCGAGTCCAATTTCTTTATGTTAAAGACAAAGAAAATAAGAGACGGAGGAATGGTGACTCCCAGAATGGTGGCGAGGCCGGGACTTGAACCCTGGTCTCCTTTCTGTCTAGTGCTCTTTCTCTGACATCACCTTTCAGCGCTCTGAACAAGATTACAGGCAGCTTGAGAGGCTATCCATTTGAGCATGAAATACAATGGAGCTTTCATCTGTACAAGTCTACACAGATGGGCTCTTCCTTCTGTGGGCCTCCCCTCCCCAAGCAACCTGTCTTGCTCTTCTATCCCAGGTCCCTTGGGTCCGTCCTCCCCCGTACTTTATTGATGTTGTCTTATATCATTCCGAATCCGCTGTGTCAGAGTTACTTTCAACAAAGGCATCTGAGAGTGGAAAGTTTAACCGTAAGCTTGGCCGGGAGAGCTCGCATTGTGTTCCTCTGCAGATGTTCCCTTTCTCTTTCATTTGGCCCTGGTAACTCTCTTTGTTTTTCCTTTTGTGGGAGAACCTGTGTTTGGCGGAAGAGACATGTCAGCATCCTCGTAAAGTACAGTTTCTCATGGTGAAAGGCCTTGCCTAGCAGGTCCTTAGCTCCCTTCACTGGCGGCGAGGCGTCTCCTCCTGGGAACATCCACTGTGCCATGGTCCCCTCCACTGTGCCATGGCGTGGTGGGTGTGACGGAAAGACGTGGTTCCTGAGATCAAATAGAACCTGGTTTGAGTCCTGGCTCAAGCACTTTAGTAGCAGCCAGACTTTGGAAGAGATACGTAACAGCTCTGAATCTTGATTTCCCCACCTGTAAAATGGGCATGTTGGGGATCACACAAGAAAAGGCGCATGAAGGGGCCTTGCGTGCAGATGCCTCATGGAAGAGGCAGCATTATCTTTAGTAAGTGGAGGAGGGTTGGCAGCTGCCCTTGCCTTTAGAAAAACCCCACAGCCATCTCCCTGGTTCACACACGTGTGTGAAACCATCTTCCTCTTGCTGGTCTCCATGTCACCTTCCCCGGGGTGCTGTGGGGAGATGCTTCGGCGATGCTCTCACCTGTCTGTGGGTGCAGCAGGCCAGTGTGGTGGGAAGTGTGGCCTGGAGGGTCTTAATCCTTCCTCCAGCCGCCGTTTGCCAACCGCCCAGGTCATAGGGCGGGATTTCTCACTTCATTTTCTCATCTTTAAAGTAATAGGAACATTTACCTTCCATTGGGCTGATTAGAGAATTAAATGAGATGACGCTGTGGAGCTTTCAGCACAGTACCTGGCACACATTGGTGGTAAGTGTTGCTTATTAAATTGGCATAATTTCCGAGGGTCCCCGTTTTGAGGGTATTTTTATACTGTTAATAAGGCAATAACTTCTTCGTGGAACCTCCACAAGGAGGTGATCATGTCCCTGGTCCCCCCTGAAGTTTTCTCAGCTGGCTGGGCTGGGTTGCTGATTTGGGAAATGCAGGTTGCCCTCAGCAGAAAGGTGTCTGTACAAAAGGATCGAGGCCTACAGAGCAAGTAGACTATTGCCAGTCCCCTCCACTTTCTTTTGACCTTGATATGACCCTGCCAAACAGAATTTGGTGCACGGGACCCACCTGGCATTGGAGGAGAGAAGAGGGTTAATTTTCAAAGTGCCAGAGCGCTCTTGTACACACCTTTCCCCTGCCTGGAACGTGTTTCTCATTTCTTCTGGTAAATGCCTAGTCATCCTTTAAAAGGCTTTCTTTCTTTCTTTCTTTTTTTTTCTCTGGCAAGTTTTCTCCAGCCCTCAGCAAATTCCATGGCTCCCTTCTCTGTGCACCCAAAGCACCAGAACGTGTGCCATTATTAAGCTCTTGTTGTGTGCTATACACAGAGGTCCTGTCTGCTGCCCAGCTTCACTTTTCACCCCCCCACCCCCATTTTATACTCAAGTCTAACTGTGTTCCTCTTAGCTTTACAAATGCTCCATGCCTCCTCTCACCTCTCAGTGACAGCACTGGGTTCCCCTCCTCTGTGCCCCTGTCCTTGGCCCCACCCCCATGCGGTGAGCTGCTGCTCCTCCCTAGGTCTAGCTGAACGCCTTCTCTTCTGGGAAGGTATCCCTGAGTGTCATGTCTGGGTGGCCCTGCCATAGGCTTCATGGCACTTTCTCAAAGCCCCTGTCACACTGTCTTCCCTGCTCGACTGGGAGCATCTTGCTCCATCTCTGAACCTAGCACAGGCCCATTGTAGTAGTTCACGTTCAACCATCAGGTCTGTTTCCATGTTTGCCTCCCACTACCGCAGGCTGGCTGCTTCGGGAGGGAGTTCTCTCCATTGTCTGCTCGTCTGCAGTGGTTGGCCCAGTGCCCCACTCACAGGAGCTCGAGGCCGCCTTCTAGCATCCTCCCCTAGCCCTGTCCCAGTGGGCTCCACAGCTACCTTTCCCTGAGCAACCAAAGTTCTCTCTTTAGCATCAGAGAACCAAGAAGCTGGAAGGAGTCCAGAGGACCAGCCCCTTACAGAAACCCTTGGCTCGCTCTCCTCTCCCGGGCAGGTGGTCCTGCACGCCCTCCCTCTGTCCTCTCTCCACGGCCATGTCCCCCACCCCACTCCTACCCAGACGAGCTGTTATTGGCAATTAATGTAATGTTTCTGGGCTTCTCTTCAGGCTGAGACTCACTCTGGTGGGGGGTGGCTGACTTCCAGGTACCTCGGTGTTTAATGACAGTCTTGGTTCTCTTTGTCTTTTTTTTTTTTTTTGCAATGGAACAAATATGCAATGGAACATTCTGCCAGCATCCAGAACCCCGATCAGGTGGAGGCCCAAGTGTGGCAGCGTAGGGAGGGGCCCTGGGACGGAGACTCCCTCTTTCAATAGGTTTTGCTCTTCCCGTCATCCCAGCCCGAATAACAATGACTCAGCAGCAGAGAAAGTGGAGTCATTTCTGAATCCCAGACATGCAGTCTCGGGGGCTCCTGGTTAGCGCTCGGTCCAGGAGGTGGCTGGCGGGAGCAGAGAGGGAGCCGTCTGTGTGGGCAAGTGGGAGGGCGCCACTTAGAGTAAGGGGCCCTGGAACGCGGTGGCGACAAAGGAAGAAAAGCTCATGGTGACAGGGGTTTGCAGCCACGTAATGCTGGATAATGAGTACGTTCAGATCCTGGGTTTCAGGGTTGGGCTCTGCTCCCTGTTCAGACCAAGGCAGACGTGCAATAGAAGCTTGCTCCCGGGCTGGGCAGCCCTCACTCTGGGTGTTTGCAGACCAAATGTCTGCTAGGATCTGGAGCCCTGAGCCAGAGATGCCAACCTCTCTTGGCTGGACAAGCGTTTTTCTCAACTTTGGAATTGCAGCCCATAAAAGGAGAATTTACGAACAAAGAATCAGGTCCCTGCTTTGAAACATTGAAAAGTATGTTTTCTACATGAAGTCTTCATTGCTATTGTTTTCTGATAAACCAGTCAAATTCAGTAACCGTACTGTAGTTCCATATTCCTGTCACCTACCACCCCACCTGCTGAACTCCTCCGGCGTGCTGTGCGTACTTCTCATCTTGCAACCATCATAGGATGCCCAGAGACTGGGATATGGCCTGATGGGAAGAGTTAGAATTTTGGGGCCAGACAGACCCAAATTTAAGTCAAAATCCACCTTTTCAGTGGCTATGTGAATTAAAAAAAAATTGACTTAATGTTTCCTAGCCTGGGTTTCCTTCTCTGTGAGGTTCGACAATTCCTATTGCAGGGTGTAGTGAGGATTACCGGGGGTGGGGGTGGGGGTGGGGGTGGGAGGGAGCAATGCATTATAACCCCAATGTAGTAGGAGGCCTGGCGGAGGGCGGGCCTTATACTATGTTAGTGTCCATTTCTCTACCCAACAGATTGTAATTTCCTTGAACATTGTATCATACTTATTTCTGTCTCTCTCTCAACACTCATCCCATTGCTTTGTGTGTAGTAGGTACTCCATTACAAGAGAATGTACTCATTTTATTTTAAAGTCCAATTGGAGAGAAAAATGGACCAAAGGGCAGATGAAAGGAGTGTCTGATTGGGCCAGAGCCTTCTGACTCAATATGTGGACCAAGGACCACCACATCAGCATCTCTGGAGAAAGAACAAAATGCAGAGTGTTAGGCCGCACAGATCTACTGAACCAGAATCTGCATTTTAATCAGACGCCCAGGTGACTAAAGTTTGAGAAGCTCTGGGCTACAGTGCCGTGCCAATGACCATGCGCTACTAATAAGTGAAGGAGTAAGATTAGGAAGCTAGCAGAATAATTTCCTAGGACACCACTGGTTTCATCTAAAAGGAAAAGTCTATTAAAAATGAATCATAGCACTTAGACTTCTAAGTCCAAGGGGAGTTGGACCCCACTCCTAGCAGACCCCGGTCTGGCCCCCAGTCCCCAGCCACTGACCCCGAGATGCCTCTGGACTCCTGACTCAGGTTCCCTCCCCCCGAGCCATCTCAGGGGGGATTCTTTCCTTCTTGGAGCCCTCTCTCTGCCTGTCCTACAGCCGGCTGCCGTCTTGCTGTCCATCCCTGGCCTTATTTTGGAATCAAGTCTTCTTTTGGAATGTGTGTTAGTTTATATATCTCACCTTTCTCAGTCTCTCTCACCAGGTTTTCTATTTTCCCTTCCACTCTCACAGCTCACAGAATTCTCCATAGCTGGACCCTCCCAACCTGTGGAGCTGACTCATGCCTCCCACGGCTCCCAGCCTATGGTAAGGGTCACTGGGGCACAGGGCTTAGTTTACCTGGCTTTTCCTCCTGGAAATCCTGATGCGGCATTAAAGTCTAGGAATCCGTATTTTTAACCAGGGACTAACACGGGCTAACAAGATGTACAGAGTTAACTATGCTCCTGGGGACTCTTTCTTCAGGAAAGTTGGGGAGTCCCTGCCCAGGGCTTGCTCACGTTCCTCCTTCGCCACAAAACCCCCATGGTCCTCCCCAGCCCAGGATGCACCCACACCTTGACAATGGTGACAGCTCTTGTTGTGTTCCCTGGGTTGACATCTAACCCTCCATGAGCTATAGCTTTTCTACTCAAACAACCTAAATGTGAGAGTAAGCAGCAAGTTTTTTTCCCCCACATAGCAGACCCTCAGTATACATTTGGTTGAAATTTTACCTATTTTCCTCTCAATGCACGCTTTTGGATGAACATTGGAATTGTTTTACCTAAGCACCATCCAAAGGCAATGAGGGACAGAGCTGGGCTGGGTTCCTTGTCTGAAGAGCTGTCCAATCCCTAGCTCTGCCGTGGGTCCCTCGTGTGACCGTATGTGGGATGTCAGCAAACCCAGCCCCAGTTTCCTCATTATAAGCAGAAAGCTAAAGCTCTGTCTCACTGGGTGACTGTGAGGTTAAACGAGATACTGCGTGTGGAATCATTCTGTAAACTGTAGAGGACTTACCCTTAGTCATCCTTACGGTTAGTTTTCCGGCGCACCTGTTTTCCCCATTGCCTCCCAGCTCTCCTAGCTGAGGCATGTGACTAGAATGTGAATGCCATGCTAGGGAGCCTGGGAAATCTGCCTTCAACATCCCTTCCTACTGGAGACAATGGGCACCGGTGACTCAGAGCAGCTCCAGGGCAGCGGCCGGCTCAGACAAGAGGCGTCACAGAGACTCCGGGGCCTGGGAATGCCTTCTTGCCCGGGTGTGCCAGCGAATGGAGACAGGCCTGCTCTGAGCGCTTGTCCAAAAAGAAATGTGGAAACCAAACTAGCATTGGGTGGATATCTGACGTCACTGAAAACGGACATGATTTTCAGATGGTAACGCTTAACATCTGAACAACAACAAGAAGAAACAATGAAGGCATTACAGCAAAGGGGGGTGGTTCTCCTGTAAACGAACGCTTAGAAAACCAGATTTTCTGAATCTGACAAGAATGTGTCACAGGTGGCAGTTTTCAGAGTTCTCTAAGCATTGGCAGGGATGGGCTAGTCCAATGTGAGAAGAAAGCAACAGATTTAAAAAAATCTGTATAAACACCAGTAGAAATAAACTTGTAGCTTGTTGCGATGTACCCACATCGTTAGAGATTGCGCCCTTAACGTCTCTCTTTTAAACTTGACTCCAGGAAATAGATTTGGAACCTGATCAATCCCATCCTCGGCTCTGCCACCTCCTCCCAGAATCATAAACATTAGACCATTGCAGCGCGTTTCCTGCATGTGCCTTCCATGTGGCTCCAGTCTCAGCCTCACAGATGCAGCGAGCAAACACGCCCCAAGTGTGGCTCTGAAGTGTCGCCCATATGGTCCGCTCCTGATGGGGGAGGGGCTGGGAGGATGGGCCCAGGGAAGGTCTGCACTGGGAGGTACCCTGTCAGGGAGGGAAGCAGTTCTTCTGGTGGCGGATGGTTGAAGAGTCAGCCACCCTTTCTTCATCGCTTCGCATGTTTGGGGTGTGTGTGTGTGTGTGTGTGTGTGTGTGTGTGTGTTGGAGGGGTGGGCTACAAAGAAGGGTTAGAAATATTTTCTTTTCTTTCTTGCTTTAAAAATCCATTTCAATCTGTGCCATTCCTAGAAAAAATCACAACCCCCCTAGCAATCTCCAAGTCCTTCAGTTTTGAAAAACACCCATCTTCTCTGCTACTTCTTGCTTCTGTGGGTCTGTTCCGTGCAGCAATTAATTTCAGTGTGAATGAGTGCGGGCCTGGGCTGTCACTAATGTGTTAGGACTCCAGGCTCCTGTGGTTTGACACCACTTGCATACATAAATTATTAACGTTAGGAATATTCCCTTCTCCCTTCCGGAATCTCATATGAAACCCATTTTCCAAGGAACTGACCAAGGAAGCCTGACTTCTGGCCTCAATTGCTTAAAGGCCTCCAGTACTTTTTCCCTGGCCTGCTAGTCTCGATATTAGAAGGTGAGCTGAACTTCAAAGGGTAGCTCGCCAGATGTCTTCTTCCCCCACGGGGCTGACTTCCTCTCACTTCTCTGCACTCCGTGTGTGAGTTCAGGTTGCTGTCCGTTTCCCCGGGGCCTCTGCTGTTGCCAGGCTGCCCCCTGAGTGCAGGGCTGTCCCTTGTGCTATGCGCTGGTCCTGATGCAGCAGGAATTTGACAGTTCCTGTTGCCTGAGCTGCTCTGAGATGAGTGTGGGCACGAACGTGTGTGTCCTCCCATCAGCACTGGCCTGCACTGGCCTGCACTGGCCTGCACTGTTCCCTTCAGCAGCCACGGTTCACATGTGAACACTGGATTCCTGGGGATTCATATCAAGTGCTCGAAAGGTGGCTTTGGAATTGAGATGTGCTCCAAGTAAAATACACACCAGATTTCAAAGACTTGCTAGGAAAAATAGAATGTACACTATCTCGCTGGAATTTCATCTTTACTACATGTTGAAATGATACTGGGTTAAACAGAGTTGACTATGAATATTCATTTCACCTCTTCCTTTTGCTGTTTGAAGTGTGGCCGCTAGAAAGTGTAAAATGACATATGTGGTGACATAGATCAGGGATGGAGGCCTGAAGTGGCATTGGCTGAGTGACAGGCTTTCACTGCACTTGCCCTGGTGCCCCCCGACCTTCAGGCTGTGTAGGGAGTGACTGATTGGGCTTCCATATGTCGCATGTCATTGAAAATGCAGAGGACACTTTGTGTGTGTCTTCCCAATCCCACAGGAAGTTTCCTCAGGTGGCACCTCTGCCGTGGGCAGGCTGATCTCCTGTGCACGTCCCCACGTACCGAACAGAGCGGCTGGTGCCCACTGGTCTGAGGGTGACTCAGGCCTGGTCGGTGGCCCATGGCGCACTGTAGGTGTATTTGCCCTGGACAATATCCAGTCATTTCCCACCAAGTCTGCGCTGGATCACTTTTCTTTGAACTTGACATGTTTAGGATGCAGCGTAATGGGAAAGGGCTTTAAAGATTATGTCTCTAATCTTTTCATTTCACAAAAGAGGGCACTAAGACCCAGCTGCGCAGAGCTGGCGGGAGGCGATTATGAGCTTACGCTTTGGCAGAGGCGGTTTCAGGTTCAAAGCCTCTCTCTGCCACTTCTTTGCCAGGAGAGTCTGGGTAGGCTCATGGAACTTTTCTGGGCCCAGTTTAGCTCTCCATTAAATGAGGATCACCATCTCGCTCTCATTGAATCGTTGTAGGAATGCTATATGAAAGTGTATGCCCATGTTATGGACTAAATGTTACCATCCCTCCCCCAGATTCATATGTTAAATCCTAAGCCCCAGGGTGATGGTGTCAGGAGGTGGGGCATTTGGGAGATGACTAGGCCCCTGCCCTCACGAATGGGCTGATGCTCTTATTAGTGAAAGACAGCCATTATGAGCCAGATACCAAATCTGCCAGCACCTTCAGCTTGGGCTTCCCAGCCACCGAAACTATGAGAAATAAATGTCTCTTGTTTATAAATCAGCCAGTCTAAGGTACTCTGCTTCTGAACAGATTAAGACAGTACAGTACTCAGCCTGTGCTCTGGTAGAAAAGGAGGACTTGATAAATAGTAATTACTGGTTTTTAGATAATTCTCAAAAGGTCCTATGGCCGGTTAGCAGCTGAGGTTGGGTTGAGAGCCCAGATCTTGACTTCCTACTCCAGTGTCCTTGTTTGATCAGCGACACCAGGCTGGGCACAACCTGTTACACCTAAAGTCAAAGCACCAGGACTCAAGATCAGTTGCCCACGGCTCTGCCAGGTGCTGCTGCTGCCGCCTGGCCTGCCTCCAGCCAGCACTGCCCTCTTGCTCTGTACCACCCGTACCACCTGTTCGCTTGCCTGTGTCCCCCTCGGCACTGTGAGCTCATTGAGGGCAGGGTCTGCATTGCCTTCATTAGCATAGTCCTTTCATTCTTTCAGCAGGGCACCAAGGACTCTTGGGATGCCTCAGGGACAGGGAGAAAGATCTTGCCTTTATGGAGCTTGCGTTCTAGCTGGGAGAGATGGATACCATGTTGGAGGGTCATACAGGATTCAGTTCATGCACAGTCCAGACCCACACATGGTTGCCTGGCTGGAGCAGCTATGATAATGGCTAGGTCTATGCCTGCAGTCCTGGAGCCACTGCTGCCTCCCTGCCACTCCTACAGGCTAAGGACCGTCCCTCATGCTACCCACAGGCGACTTCATAGCCCCTCACCTGAGATGAGAGAGAGTGTGTGTGTATGGGGGGGGGAGGGGGTGGAATGACAGGGCACCTCTCAGCTCCCACCTTCCATGCTGATACTCCCTGTTGCTGCCAAGGTGATGGGCCTTCATGGCTTTAACCTGCTTTCTCATCACCTGAAGTATGCGGGCATTAACATCCATGGGGCAGACATTGACCAATGGGAGAGAGATACTGAACAATACACCTTTCTCCTTCCTGGGCACACTGCTTGGAGATGCATTAGCTTCATGCAGCCTCTCTGAAGATGTCCTGTGGGACTGAGCCATCACTTGTTACAGCACTAATGCCATTTGGAAACAAACTCCCTTAGGCTTGCTCTCCCCCTTCCATGCTTTATCCACCCTCTCCACTCATTCCTTCTTCCCTGGAATTGCATTCCTTCGAGCTGTGTTTTCTAGGGAACTGGGCCAAGGCAGTAGGTGATAAGTGCTACAGAAGAGGAAAATTTAGGGAAGGGGAAGAAAGGGGATCAGGTCTGCTGTTGAAGGGTTGCCATTTTCAACAGGATTGTCAGTGTAAGCCTTGTTGAAAAGGTGATACTTGAGTGAAGACTCGAAGAAGGCGAGGATGTTAGCCACTCTGAGGAAAGGGCAGTCTGGGTGGAGCGGAGGGAACAGCTGGTGCAAAGGCGCTAAGGCAGAAGGTGGCAGGCATGGTGGCCACAAAGAGCGATGAGGTCTGGGTGGCTTTGGGGAGGAAGAGCAAGAGTTGCAAGGAGATGAGGTCAGGAAGTGAGGGATGGGTATGGAGGGGGTCATTTTAGGTCTGGTAGGTCATTGTGATGACTGGAGCTTTTGCTCCAAGTGAAATGGAAGCCTGTGTTGAATTTTGGGTCGGGGAATGACAAGGCACCCAGCTAGTGTCTGATGGATAGAGCAGTGCCTGGCACATGGGAGGTGCTCACTCAGTGTCTGTTGATTGGCAATAAGACATGCAGTTGATCTTCCCTGGACCCTTCTCAGAGCAGCACCCTGCCAAGGACCCCCGGCTCTGTAGAGGGCTAGAGCCGGGCTCGTATGTTTCTAACCAAGAGTTGAAAACAGATGGAAACAAAATGCCAGCAGTAATCCAAAAGGCATGTGGAGGAAAGATCAAATGGGAGACGAGGATGAGTGTGTTTTCAGCGGAGCTGTGTGCTTGCTGCAGGACCAGATTTTTGGGAAGCCAGCCGAACCAACCTGGTGCCTCCTGGTGGAGACTGGAGCCCTGGAGTTGGGAAGAGTGCATCTATCGTCCCTCCTCCCTCAACCCCAGTGATGAGGGGCGGGCCCTCCACTAAGCGCCGGGCAAGTCCTGTGAGCTTTGACCTGTTGGAAACGGACCTAACAAAGCTTGCCATAGTTGGTTCTGTGAAATTTGTTTGGCAGGGTCCCCTCAGTTTTGAGTTCTGTGGCTCCCACACTTTTTAGGTCCTGGGGGGATCTAGTGGCTGGTTCCTTTCTTGGTCATCAGGGACAGCTGAGGACAGGAGGAGCATCAGAAACAAGGGCCCTGAACATGCATCCTTAGTTTCTCTAGGGCTTCTCCTTTACCCGTGGAGCCCTTTCTTTTATCCCACCTCTAAAAGGTTATGCGTGTTTGGGAAGGAGGAAGAGTCTGGGGTGGTAGCTGGGAAGTTAGGATATAGTTAAGGTGACGGGTCAAGGGGAATATCACAAATGTTCTCTCTAATAAGGGGGAATAACTGCCTCCAGAGCAGAAAAGAAGAGAAATATAACCACTTGAATCCTTTTATTCTGGGGCAGTGGGTCAGGGGCTGAGGGCTTTAGAGCCTGAATTTGATGTCAATGATTTATTTTAAGGAAATCTGGAGACTTGTGCCCAGGCCGAGGAACATGGTTGGCTTTTTGTCAAGAATCTTGCAAGGCAATCTTCCTAATCATCTTATTCTGATGCACAGCTACACCTCAGCTATGCTGCTCGGAGGAAAGTCAAAGCCTGCGGCTTCTCAGGTATTTTCCTAGCAAGACCACATAAAGCTTTGGAAACTAGAAAAGATAATTTAGTACCCAACGAGGGAAGAGGCTGAGACTCAGGCAGACAGATAAAACACTATGTGTCTGCAGACAGTCTGAGACCCTTACAAGTTGGAGCTTCCGATTGGGCAAGAGCAAGACTTAGAGCTGCTTAGGAAGTTCTGCCCATTTCCCAGAGGGGCAGCTGAGGTCATAGGGAAGTCCAGCTGCTCACAGGCCCAGCTCCAGGTGTTACCTGGCTTTTTAGAAACCAGAGGAACATGTAATAGCCAAAATGTGTATGACTTGTTTTATTATTGGTTTTTTTTGAATACCGTGATATGGTTTATAGAAATATAGAAAGCAGTATTTCAAGATTTAATGAATGGAAAAACAATGTAAGACCCCCATCACTGCATCCTTAATTATGGAAAACGGGCCGGTATAGTCCACCACTAAACAACTTATTGTCAGCCAGGGAAGCACCCGTGGAATCCAGGAAAGTATAGAGAACAGTTCTGTCCTTTGGTTTTGGCCCTGTATCCCATCCCATCCGGAACCCACAGGAGTGTGTGGGTTTGGGAGCAGCTTCTCATGCCAGTTGACCCAGCCCAGCCCTTCATCTACCACGAGACCCTTATTCTAAACCCGGGAGGACAAACCACACTCCACAGACCAAACCTGGCCCACTGCCTGCTTTGTATGTGAGCTAAGGATGATTTTTACATTTTTAACTGGTTGAAAAAAAATCAAAGAAAACTATTTTGTGACGTGTGAACATTTTATGAAGTTCAAGTCTCAGCGTCCATACACCAAGTTGGACCGAAACATAGCTGTGCTCATTTATTTACCTGTTGTCTACGACTGCTTTTGTGCTAAATGGCAGAGGCGAATAGTTGAGACAGCGAATGTCCCCCAAAGCTGAAATGTTTTCTACCCTTTACAGAGCAAGTTTGCGGGGCTCCTTTTCTAACCCTGAGCACCCCTGCGACATTCAGGTTGGCAAGGGAACCAGTGGCCTTGAACACTGTCTTTCTCCCCTCCCCCCTTGACCCTTTGGTCACTTCACCACTTTTCTCCCCGCTCTCCCCCATCTTATTCGTTGCCAATCACTCTGGCTGCCTCTGGAGGGCGGGAGTGTGGCTGGAGGTGGGAAGGAGAAGCAGGACAGAGGCAAGAGTCTCCCCCCTTGTCTGGCCACGGCTTGGAGTCGCCACACGACCACCAGACCTTTTACGCCATCAGGAGCAACTCAGTCTTTTCTTTCCTGCAGTATAGTCTAGAAGAATTTCTGAATTCTTCTCTACCTTGAGCTCATGTAGCTTCTCTTTATGCCTAGGCTCAGAAAAGCAGGGGTTTTGGGGAGAAAACAAGCTTTCCTTGCACAAAGGCTTTCCCTATGATGGGGACGAGAATGTACAATATAGAGGATGTCAAAGGTCATACTCTTACTGCCGACCCAGCTACTTACCTGTGAACACAACCTGCATATTACTGCTTCTTTGGCTTTGTTAATTCCATCCCTCCCCCTCCCCACACCCTCCTGCCGGGATCATCCTCTCTTCTTCCACCTGTATTTTCTTCTTCTTTTTTACAAGGCTGCTCATGTCCTACCTCCTTCATGAAGCTTTCCTAGACTGTATCTGCAAGGAAATGTTCTCAAAGCTTGAGTAGGTTCCTCTCTGTACTTGTCACTGGGCTCTTGGGATCATTAGGGACTGTCTTGTCATATGGTTTGCGTTGCCCTCATCTCCATGTCCTGAACTCACCTTTCTCCTGAGCCCCTAGAGGTGCCTAAGCCCTGGCGGTAACAGGTTGTCCCATTCACATTCTCCCTCTACACGGCTCTGAGGTGTAAAGCTGACCACCCTCACTCCTACCTCCCTGGCTTCAAATCCTCCACTGCCCTCTGGATAAACTTCATATGAGCTGGTTCCTCCCTCCCTCTCCAATCTATCCCCTCCTTCCAGTTCTGATCAAAACTGAACAGCTGGTGGCTCTTTGATGCACTCTTTCTTATATTTCCCACCCCGCCTGGGATGCTTCTCTACCCTCCCACACAGGCCCTTTCCTAACTAACTCCTGCTTAAAGGCTCAGATCCAGGGCCAGCGCTTTCAGAAACCCGCCCTGCACTTTCCTCATCTTCCCTCACCAGGTTGGATTAGGTGTTTATCTACTGCCTAACTTTGCAGTCAGCTTTTCACATTACATTGAAGTTATCTGTTTCCATGATTCTTTTCCCCCAGTGAGCTATGGTAAGGACTAAGCCCTCTTTATCTTTATACCGCTCGTTCTCTCCTCAGTCTCTGACTTATAAGAGGTGCATGAGTTTAATGAGTGGGCAGAGAGATGGATGGTAAATCCCTTTAGGACAAATGATGTTTTACAGGTTTGTACCCTGAGGACCTGGCTCAATATGTGTTTTTGCTGCTGATAAGGATAATTCCACTTTGCGGTTCTTTGGGTTGAAGATAGCATTGCAGACTCTTGGCCAAACCTGTGCCTCACAGCAGGGCTTGCAATGCCTGTCTGTCCTCCAACACACTTTTTGGTTCACATTCTATAATAATAAACAATTAATTATAGCCCGAGTGGCTGCTCTGTGTGTATGAGGTGTTCTAACACATAATCTCTAATTCTCAGCACAGCCCTGGAAGATTAACATTATTCTCTGCCAAAGAAACTGAGGCACAGAGAAGTTAAATAACTTTCCCAAGATCATACAGCTCGTCATTGGCAAAACTGAGATTTGGTTCAGGTCTGCATGGCTACAAAAGCTTTAATCATTCTACGTTATTTCTTTCTTCCTGCCTATAATTTATGTTTTAGCAACATCAACAAAACTATAAAGTAATAGAAAAAAGAAAGAAACAAAGAAAAACGGGAAATTTCAGCTATAACCCGGCCACATGAAAAATATCCAGCTGTTTAAATTTGCCCATGTTCTTGTCCTGTCCCTGTCCACATGTGTATCAAGTGAATGTGGGCAGACATGCTGTTTGTGTTCTGCTTTTATTTGAACCCGGCATTGCGTAAAGCATTTGCTAATGTCTGGTCACAGTCTTCGTAATTGTAATTTTAATGACTTGTACTTCAGTTCTGAACTCAGAGCTAATAATGAGACTCAAAACTCTAGTGGCACCTCCGTCCCCGCCCCTTTCTACCCACTGCTCTGTACGTGCATCTGGCCTTTATTGGAGGCAGCTGTGAAGAGAGTGCTGCACTTGGAGCCAACAAAGTTGACGGTGTCCCAGATCTGACATTCAATAGTTGTGTGACCTTGGGCAAGTCAAGTCCATTCACTTTCAAGCTCCTCCCTTGGTCTGTGAGCACCTTTAGGACAGGGACTGTTTTATTTCTCCTTTGTAGACCTTGAGAATACTGGCACAGAGGACAAGATCAAAACACGCTTGGTAAGGAGTCTCAATTTCCTCATGTGTAAACTTGGCTAATGAAGCTCATTCCATGAGGATATGGTAACTAGATGAAGTTTTACACACACACGTATGTAAATTATTATGGAAATAGAAGTTGGTGTAACTGCTAGGTTTATATAATTCACATAAAAGTCTACTCTATTATCTGGAGGAACAGTGAGCTTCCTGACTGAATGCTGCATCTTTCATCCAGATGTTTGGCATTCTGTAGGCGCAGTAGACCACAGATGAAAGGAATCCTCAGTCAGGGTTGATGTCCAATGGTCCCTGTTCCCTCTTCATGGTGTTCTCTGCTTTGACAACAGAGGTGGCATGTGCTTCACTTGCTGGGTGCACCTTGCTCAGCCAGGACCTTGGCAAGTGCACTTGGGTGTGATTAAAATGAAGGGGGGAATGTTAAGTGTTCAGGTCTAAGCGACATAGTTGTTTGTAAGAACTCCTTCCAGTTGGTGCAGTCCTTTGCCTGGGGCCGAAGCTGCTAGGATGGGTTGGTTTAATCTGGAAGGAAACAGTCCAACAATGTGGGAACCATTTTTCTTTCTTTCTTTTTCTTTATTGAATAATAAATACCTTCATTTAAGATTTCAGGAAAATAAGGTATTTGTTGACATTGAGCTGGGCAACAGGAAGAACTTCTAACACATACTGGGCTGTGTTCGTCTTGCTAGAGTCACATTTCTTCCCATATAAAAACGTTGGGAACAGTTTTTCATTCTTCCCCAGTTATGAGGACAGAAAGAAAGAGAAATAGTGCAGAGACTTGTAAAATAATTCCCATTTCATCTATCTCTATAATAATCTTTTCACCACAGAATCCCCAGAGTCACATTTTTTTCATCATCAACATAATATCAGCATTGTAATTCTCAGTCTTAATAAAGATTAAGTTGCTTTTAAGGTTGGTTGTTTTAAAAAACCCAGAAACATGTCGGCTACACATAATACTGGGAAATAAATCAAATGAGAATTCAAAATGACCCTTTATCTAGGGACCGGCCTTACCAGGATGGAGCTCACAGGAGTCTTGGCTTTGGTTTGGTTCCAGAATTCCTGCCTCTTCCTCATCACTCCACTTACTGCCACCAGGAGACACCCACCCGCCTTCTGCCCCAGCCTGACCTGCTCCTAGGGCCCGGGAGAGGGCTCTCTCCATGCGGAAGGAAGCTCCAGGGAGGCCCTTCTGTTCCCAGCAAATGCGCGGTGGGGGCCGGGATGGGTGATTTTCCAGGAGGAGCCATGTCTGTGACGTGTGAAGACTTCACTTATTCACCCAGAATTCAGGACCCACTTGAGCTGGCTAGTTCACAGTCTCTGTTTACAGGTTGTCCAGCCCTGCTGGGCCCTGGCCTGCGTGGGGCAGCCTTGCCTCCACCTCCCGCGTGGAGAGCTGGTGTGGTTCACAGCAGGCCGGTGCCCCGTGCCCTCTAAATGACACCCCACGCTTGGATGGTGTTCTCCTTGGAAACCGCTGGAGCGCACATCACCCCTTTATGACAGAAACACCACAAGAACATTCCCCAAGGGTGCTGTTTGCTGTGGTGGTTCGTCTACAGATTTTCCCACCAGGATCCTGGCGCAGGTCCAGTGTTGCATTGCCACTGTCACGAGAAGGGAACAGAGGACCATGGAATTAAGTAATAGCCCATCTCCCTGCCCTCCTCAACCCTTTGATTTGGGAAGATCTACACTCATTGTTTGTGGTCAGGACTCCTGGACCTCCGTTTTGAACTAGGAAGACATGGGAATGAGAGGTCTTTAGGGCTCTTAAAAGCAGCAACAAATAGTCCATAAAACCACTATCTGCAGCTTAAGCACCCTTGCTATGAACCTCCCTGGAGGACAGCCAGGAAAACAGCTCAAGTCAGCCCCCAAAATAGGCTCCTCGCAGGCACTTAGAGAGAGAGAGAGAGAGAGAAAGAGAGAGAGGGAAAACTAAAAAATATTCCACTCAGAAGCAGTAATAATATTTGTAGAATGCATTTTTACTGTTGCTTACTTGGCTCAAGTCTACATAATCTTGAAAAAATATGTTATTGGGCTGACAAATAGCATGGCTGTTGAGAGATTCATCTCTGTTTTTTCCCAGAAGCAGCTAATTTCAGATGCAAGTGAGGGCTCTGCACAGTGTTGATTTTGCTCTATCAAAGCTGTCAACATACGGGTCTGTGAGAAGCATGGCGAAGACTCCTTCTGAGGGTGGTCCCCATATTTTTCTTGCATTTTTTCCCCGAAAGGTCTTTCAGATTAAACAGAGCAGACAGCCATTTACTGAAAGGGGCCTGCATTGTGCTAGACACCCTACGAGTCACATCTGCAAATGTCGGCTCCTTTGGGCCTCAGAGCGACCCTTCTTGGTAGGTGTCATCACTGCCTCCATTTTACAGACACGCAAAATGAAGTCAGAGTTGGGGAAGCGACTTGCTCAGTAAGGGGCAATAAATTCTCATTTTCTGGGGCTGAGTTAATGCTCCTTACTCTCCTTTCAACGACTCACTTATTTTTATCATTTGACAACTTAATGAGAGGAGTTAGTCCAAGACAACGCTGAACCCCACCCACGTCCTGTCAACTTTGGCTTGTGCCTTGCCAACCCGATCTCTACCCAAATTTCTGGACTAATTTCCAACACCTCCACTTGGCTCTCTCATAGCTTCTCCCACTTGACAAGGCCAGAACAGACCTTTTTTAGTTTTACCCCCAAATCCGCTACTTCCATAGTCTTTTCCATTTCTATTGATTGTCTGAGCATCCATCCACTAGCCGAAGCCAAGATTTCATCCATCAGAAATCGTATTGAAGAGAAGCCCAGACAGGCCAGCCTTTCCATTCATCCCAACTGAGAAGGTAGATCTGAGTGTAGCTGTTGAGCACTTTAGTTGTATTTTTGAAGTGGTTGTTTGCGGCAGCAGTCTCCGGTGTTTACCTATGCCGCCATCTTGGTGGAGTCTCGCTGTTGAGCACTTTAAATGTGGCTAGTACAGACTGAGATATATTGTAAGTGTGAAATGCACACTGGATTTTGAAGACTTGTGTGATAAAAAGAATGGAGAATATTTCATTTATAATTTTTATATTACATATTAAAGTAATATTTTGCATAGATTGGGTTACATTGAAATATTTTATTAAAATTAACCTCACCTATTTCTTTTGTTTTTTAAGTGTGGCTACTAGAAAATTTTAAATTACAGATGTGGTTTATATTATATTTCTATTGGACGGCTCTATTTTAGACCATTTAGCCACAAACCATCCCAGACCAGAAGAAACACCCATCTGACCCACAGAATTGGAGCGAATAAAATGGTTGTTGCTTAAAAATCATTAAATTTTGCCATGTTTTGTATGTAGAGAAAACGGTTACCAGCATAGAAGTATATTATGCTTTGTAGATTCTACCAACTCAGCTCTTTGGCCTCTGCAAGAATGAGCCTGAGTCCCAGAGAGGCGTGGAAAAAAAGCAGGATATGGCAGAGAACCATGAGCAGTGGCACGGGGAACACTGATGAAAGGTTGTAGAATTTGGAGTGAGTGGGGGATCTTGAGAGATTTTCACCTTCTCAGATTTCCAGTCTGGAAGGCATGCCTCCCTGGTCTGTGGTCCTGGAGAGCGAGGGCTTGGGGAACCCTAGAGGAGCCCTTCTTCCTCTTTCCCACTCTCTTCTCCTATCTGCTCTGTGCATGCTCTGCTGTCCTGTCCCACAGAGCTCTGTGGGAAAACAACACTACTTCAACAACAACAACAAGATAATAAAGGGCATGTCAGTGAGAGAACAGGACAAAGGAGGGGAAAGGGTGATTTTGGCAGCAATACCCTATCATCTAGGGCCTCTGTGCTTCCCTCATCTCCCTCCTCCCTGAACCAGATGGGAGGAAGCCATAGAGATCATCCAGCCCCAAGAGGCACCACTTCTCTCCCTATAGGTGTCCAAATGATGAGCTTGGATGGCATATTCGTTGCATCTCCTTTGCTTCCAGACCGTCATTTCACCTTCTCCTGAGCACAGCACCTCTTCCTCTGGCCAACCCTCTCACACGGCCCCATTTACTGCCTGGTCACTTTTGACTTCTTTTTTTTTTTTAAATATATTTTATTGATTTTCCACAGAGAGGAAGAGAGAGAGATAGAGAGCTAGAAACATCGATGAGAGAGAAACCGATCAGCTGCCTCCTGCACATCTCCCACTGGGGATGTGCCCGCAACCCAGGCACATGCCCCTGACCGGAACCGAACCCGGGACCCCCCAGTCCGCAGGCCGACGCTCCATCCACCGAGCCAAACCGGTTTCGGCACTTTTGACTTCTTATGGACCATCTATGGCAATGATTTGAGCACATGTTGAGATGCTGTGATCATCCCAGGACTTGAGCATCCATATGGAGGCACCTCTGCCCTCCTACCTCAGTCCCTTGATGGAGTCTGCTCCAATGGCCTTTCTCTCTGTACTCTTTAGTTATGTGTCAGCTATATCTTTGGACTGGTTAGGATACCACACTGAACTCTAATTGCTTATCTTCAAGATTAGAAAATCTCTGACCTCAGCCTTCTGTATGCTGAGTTGTCTTACCCTGCTGTCTATGTGAAGTGTTCTCCCCTGAGGTCTCTGTCCTTACTTGGTCCCCTGCTGGGGTGAAGGTGCTCGGTGCTTCCCTTTGAGGAGCTTGCCTCTCTTCCTTGGAACTGAATGCTCATCTGGAAGGCTGCTCACTGCTGACAAAGCGGCATACACAGAAACATTGAACCAATAACCTTAAAGGATCTAGAAAAAAAAATCTGTCAGGTATCTGTAACTTGGTTACAATGATCCTAAGCATCTACCTGATTTTCTGAAAAGATATTCTACTTTTCATCCTGATGTTTAAAGTCAGGAAGATGCATCCAATATTGTGTAACTACAAAGCTTCTCACTACCTCAGTATCAGCAGGCAAATCATGAGAACATGGCCAGCTGATGGCAGATAATGGCCATCATACATTGAAGTAGTGGGCTTTTCGGTTATTTCTGGTCCACATGACAAGTGCTGAAAGTGAGTGTCTTATTCATTCTGGCTGCTATAGCAAAATCCACAGAATGGTAATCTTATAAACAACAGAAATTTACTTCTCACAGTTCTGCAGATGGAAGTCTAAGGTCAGGTTGCCAGCGTGGTCAGGTTCTGATGAAGACCCTTTTCCAGATTGTAGACTGTCAGCTTCTTCCTGTGTCCTCACGGTGGAAGATGCAAGGGGTCTCTCTGGGCATGAATCCCATTCACTTCTGGAGGCTGAGAAGTGCAAGGTCAAAGCATTGATGTCGGGTGTGGGCTCACTTCCTGGTTCATAGTTGGTTGTATTCTTGTTGTATGGTAGAAGGGCTGAGGGAGCTCTTTAGGGCTTCTTTTATATGGGCATGAATTCCATTCATGAGGACTCTTCTCTCACGACTAGTCACCTCCCAAAGTCCCCTCGCTCCTAATGTCATCACCTTGGGGGATAAGATTTCAACATAGGTATTTTGTGGGGACACAAGCAGACGGAGCAGAAAAACTACAGGAAGTGACATGAACATTGAAGAGAGAAAAAAGTATGTGATGCTATCCAGGAACCATCTAAGGAAACATCTCTTGTGAGACAGATTGAGAATTTTAAAACAACACTCTCTCACCCAACTGCCCCCTGACATCTGTTAACACAAGAGGCAGAGCGATTTCCTGGAAAGGCTCCTTGTGTTTACAAGGGTGAGACCCTCTTGATGTTTTTGCAGCTTTAATTAAAGAGCTGAAAGTTGGATTTACATCCCTGGTGGTTTCCATGGGGGAACACACGGGCTGGTTGCACACCATGCTGCACATTTGAATGAAGAGAGAAAAAGTCAATCAATTATCCAGATGTTTTTAGATTTTACATGAATATAGCCAGTGTGGGGATTTAATCCTTGATAATAATGTATTATTCTTGCAAAATGGCGGAGGAAAACATTTTTGAAAGGGAGAGGAGAGTGTCTTCGTGATACACAGACTTTCTTTTCCTTTGTGAGTTTATATTTAACAATATCAAGCAAAACAGAGGCAGAAAGTAGAAAGAAGCATAGGGCATAGACCCCACTCCAAATTGCAGTGGGTGTTCCTGGTTGGGAAAGAAGAATCATGGGGGTGGAGTCAGGGACAATACTCAGGCAGCAGCATCTGGCTGTCCCAGGGTGTGGAGGCAATGTCGAGGTAGCGTGTGCTCAGAAAGTATGAATGGCATTCAATTCTCAAACAGTTCTTTAATCTTCTTTTCCTCTGAAGTCTGACATTTCACCATTAGAAAGCTAGTTCTTCGACTTAAGTAAATGGTTCTCAGACATTAGTGTGCATAGGAATCATCCTAGAAATTAGGATATTAAATAGCAAATTTCTGGTCTGCCCCTCCCCTCCTCAGAGATTCAGATTCAATAGGTTTAGGGTGGTGCTCAGGAATCTATGCTATGAATAAGTACCCCAAAGTTTCAAGCATGTCTCTGTCTTGTGAAGTAATGAAGGCATGGCCTACTCTAGCTGTTGTCTTTCAGAAGGAGACCCACAGGTTGAAAGAGCAACTGTCCAGCTGTAGTATGAGAAGCAGGCTCCAGGACACGAGGATCTAGGCCCGTGGTCGGCAAACTGCGGCTCCCGAGCCACATTCGGCTCTTTGGCCCCTTGAGTGTGGCTCTTCCACAAAATACCACGTGCGGGCTTGCACGTACAGTGAGATTGAAACATCGTGGCCCATGCGCAGAAGTTGGTATTTTGTGGAAGAGCCACACTCAAGGGGCCAAAGAGCTGCATGTGGCTCGGGAGCCGCAGTTTGCCGACCACTGATCTAGGCCCATAACCCCATCCTTCTAGCCCTGTGGCTTTGGGCCAGACAATCAAACTCTAAGAACTTCAAATTTCTTACCCGTAACATAGAGAAGACAATTTCAGCATTAATTAATGAGCCGTTGTAAAAAAACATGATCAAGTGAAATAATGAATATAAAAGCTTTGAAAAGTGTCCAGTGCTTTGAAAAGCATTTCATTCTATACATATGTAAGTGTTTGTTACTGTTTCTTCCCATTTTCATCTATTAACACGTCCATTTGAATGAGTTTAGAGATTAAGTGGTGGGGTAAGAGGTGAACTTGGAGCTCAGAGGACTGCTCAGCAAGGGGCTGTGTAGAGAGTGCCACTGTGGCCTCCCTCAGGCTGCCCGGGAGCTCAGGGCGGTACCAAGGTGGGAGAGAGGCAGGCAAAACATGTGTGCATGTTGTGTGTGGGGGGTTGAGTGTTGGAGGAAAAAAATCAACTCGCTTTGCAGTTTTGTTTCAGGTTTCAGATTATTGGGCACCAATAACATGCTGTGTGTTTTATCCTCAAGATTTTTTAAGCCTTAAGCGTCATAAACAGAGTATAGGAGGGTAGTCTTTCATGGAAAAATAAGGAAAGAAAAGGAACGTTATGGAAATCGTATGGGGAAAGAATCAACTTCAACGTAAAACTTAAAGAATGTGTTCAAACCAGCCACAGACGGCCTCTCACCTTCTGGATATTCTCACCCTCCATTTGGAGAACAAGAGTGGCCAGAGGCTGGTCTCAAAATAGCCACTTCCCTTGGGAATTCACAACCAAAAAAGAAGCCTGCCTTCCAGGGACCGAGAAGGGAGCGAGCTGCGTGTGAGCACGCATCTCCCCCGCGAGTGGAGGGCAAGGCCTCCGTCTCCCGGCTGCTTGTCATTAGCAAACCTGGGAACAGGGATGATACCTGTCCCTCCGGCAGCACAGAGCACCAGGGGCTCACAGATGTGATTCCTAAAGGAAGGGGAGAGAGCACAGGGGGGAGAGGGGAACTGAGCCAGTTGTACGAGGACCCCCAGCCCCTGTATGAATTGGTCCCGGGACCCTCCACAACGCCCCCCCCCCCCCCCGCCCCCCATTAGACTTCACTCTGAAGGGAGACAACACCTGAAGCTCCCGGCCCTGTCAGCTCCGCACACCGGTTGGAGTTTGTGCAGCCGCTTGGCCTGGCACCATGGGTCACTGAAGGGCATCCATCCCCAGAGGGTGGGAAGTGGCAAACTACAAGTCAGTGGAGACAGGGAGACAGGAAATGAAGAGCAACACGTCTCCCCTCTCAATTCTGTGGGAGGGGAGACAAATGGAGCTTGGCTTATCAGCTCGGCACTGGGCCTGCTGGAACAGCGGGGGCCCGGAATGCAGAAGGGATGTGGTCCAACCTGCCTGTGGCAGGCCAGGGAGGCCTCTTGTGGTCAAGGGGAGCCGGGCCCGGAGGCCTGGGCTCAGGCGCTGGACGGGATGCTGCTTTGCTAATGAGGCAAGGTCTCCGTGCCTCCCAAACTTGGAGCAAGGGAGGTGCATGCAGATGTGGAGCTGTTTTCACATCCCTAATACGTCCCAGATTTGTGCTGCTGAGAGCGGGTCCAGTTGTGTGAAATCCCGCTGTTCACCCTTGCCTAGCAGAGCCCCGGGGTGCAGTGTCAGCCCTGTTTCGTTAAGCGGTTGATAGAATGTGCCACAGCGCTGTCAACCCTAGAGGAGCAGTCAAGTGGATGGTCCTGAGAGCAGGAGAAACCGCCGCCCCCCCCCCCCCCCCCCCATCACATATAATTAGTTTAGGAATGCAGGGCGTGGGGGAGGGGAGCAGGGGACAGCAGGTTTGACTGCACTGAGCTTGCTTTAGCTGACACTGAAATGCATAGGTATCACCTGAATCTTCACAAACTAGTGAGCAGACGCCCTGGTGTTTGTGGGCCCAGGGGGTGTCACCCTGCAATGGCAAATGGGGTGGAAAACTGTTGAAACAACAAAGTCACACATGTGTAATGACGTGTTTACTGCACTTGAGGATTCTTCTTAAATTGAACATGATGTAAACTCTTGGTTAGGCTTCTATTCCCTGTCTTAGTTCTCTCTCCTCTTCGTGATCTGGGAGTGGGAGGCTGTCTTCCATATACAAAGGAGGCTCTGAAGCCCCTGAGGATGGGCCTGCCCTGGGGGTGGCTGGTGATCAGAGTGATTAATTTATGGAACCTTCCAGGAGGAAAAGTGCAGATGGCTTCTGCACTGAAACCTGAAACAAAACTGCAAGGACTTCTGAGAACTTTGGCAGAAGTCCTTCACAGGAGCTCATGTTTTATGCCCCGTCTTGAGAGCTGGGACTGTACGTGTGCATCTTGGCTACCTAGAACAAGATGTGTTTTGTAGTGTAACAATTTTGCTAGACTCCTGAAGGGAAGAAGTCCCCTTGTTTTTACATTATTTCTGGTGTTAACTTCATCCCTTCTGGGTTGAGTGTGAGATTGAATTATCTGGCGTGTTAGGATGGTCAACACCTTGCTCACTTGGGCTCTTTTCAAATGTAGATTCATGGCCCCCCTTACTTTACAGAGTTCTTTGGGAATTTCTAGAGGGGTAGGTTGGTGTCTCGCCAAAACTTTCCTGCAGTCCAATCATCCCACCCCTCACCCATCCCACAGATATATTTATGGAAAATCTGCTTTACATTCTGCATGAACAGGAGGACGCATAGTGTAACCTATAGGCTCTGTTTCTGAACAAGGGTCTGCTGCCCGATGCACATAGGAGCCAAAACTGGCTCTAAAAGAAAACTTTCATTATTCTTGAGTCAACCCGGGAGGAGACAGAAAAATGCTGCTCCATTCTGTCTCCCTGATCTGGGGTCCGGACAAGTTCTAAGGGTCAGGGAGAAGACGGTGGCATGAGGTTATGAGGAAAGTTTTGATGGGCGGGTGTCAGAACATGGCCACTTATGGTGTAGGGTGACGGGCCAAGAGAAAGCACAAAGGAATTCCAATCTCTGTCCATGTTTGGCCTGGGCTTCCTTATTGAAGGACCTCTCGCTTGTAAAGGGCTCTGGCTGGCCACATTTCTGTTGCTCGAGTTCCGTAGACGAAAGATTCTTGGTTCTGGGGTCACCTTGAGGACAGGGCTGGCACATGCGCAATGCTCTCTGTAAAGTAACTCAAAGGTGGCATGAATCACCAGTCTGCTTATAGGGAGCAGGCCCAGTCTTAAGCCGATCAGTGTGATAGGTGTGCTGTTTTAATTCTGCTCCCCATTCTGCTCTTTCATGAAGAGGCTGATATATTTGGTACACATACTAATAATTGCTTTAAAAAAATGGCCACAATGTGCTGTAGTCCGAGGTGGACAGTTAGTAAGCTCTGGATTCTCCTAGAAGATGAGCGAGTTTTCCCGCTCATATAGGAAGTCTTCATAGAAACCAGTGTCATTATCACACCTTCTGGATGTTCCACAGCCAACAGCATATAGACTTGGGTGAGTTTTAGAAATCTGGCTCTGATAATAGCACCCTGACTTGAAGTCCCCAAGACCCTAGCAATATTGGGAAAGTCATTAGACTTTCCAAAGGGTCCCCGATGGAATTCGTTTTCTCCTAATCACAGCATAGATCTAAATCTTTACTCCATCGTGGATATTTAAGGGATCCCAGCCTTCCTGATCTATCAAATGAGGACAATACCGCCTACTCATAGGGTTGCTGTAAGGACTCAAGTTAACGAGCTGCCCCAACCCATGGCTCATAGTAGAATCTTAATTGGTTACAACTATTATAATCATTATTCAATTCTCAACTCTTGAGACAGTAACTTCTCTGTGATTGGTCACAGGATTCAGCTAGAAATGGTGTTGGGAAATGACACAGTAGAAACAAACCAATCTCACCATTTTATCACTTAAGACAGCGGTTCTCAACCTGTGGGTCGCGACCCCTTTGGCAGTTGAACGACCCTTTCACAGGGGTCGCCTAAGACGATCCTGCATATCAGATATTTACATTACGATTCATAACAGTAGCAACATTACAGTTATGAAGTAGCAACGACAATAATTTTATGGTTGGGTCACAACATGAGGAACTGTATTTAAAAGGCCAGAAGGTTGAGAACCACTGACTTAAGAGCTGTGGGACTGAGAGCATACGTAGTCTAAGTCCCAGCATCCTCCTTCGTGTTACTGCCTTCGCAGACGCGTTGGGAGGTCTGCAATGGCAATCATGGAAATGTTTTCCACTTTAAACGTGCCTCCAGTGTGATCGACTCAAATTTCCGCTG
The DNA here is from genome assembly GCF_028538775.1 of Myotis yumanensis. Lineage (NCBI taxonomy): Eukaryota > Metazoa > Chordata > Mammalia > Chiroptera > Vespertilionidae > Myotis > Myotis yumanensis. The sequence goes on from NW_027223768.1 coordinate 8,665,365, forward strand.
ATAGTTCCTTTAGCGAAGCTGCAGGAGTCTCGGGTGTGTCTTCATAGTTCGGAAAGCAATTCCTGGGTCAGGAAGGAAACAGTGTGTGCCATTCTTCTTTATATAAATAGGGAAATGGAGACTTAGAAAAGTTGTGACATGCCCAAGATCGCGGTGAAGCCCAATAGGAACTTGGTTCTCCCTTCTGGCAGTTTCTGTCAGATGCTATAGAGCAGGAGATGGCCCTGTCGGGTGGAAGCGCTTCCCACCCTCCCCACCCCGGTTTTCCCCAGTGAGGTTTGTCTCCTGCTGGTTAAGCACCCAGCCCTGCTCTGGAGGGAGTTTGTCCAAACAGCTCTCCTGTCTCGGAAAGTTCATGGGAAATGGAGCTTCAAGGAATCCTAGGGATTGATTTCAGTCTCAGGTCCTGCAAAGACGATACTTTTAAGGCTCTTCTAAAAATAAAATTCCTCCGAGGAGATGTTTGGCCTGTGGCTAATGTGTTTGGAAACATGCTTTCTGTAAAACTCAACCCCATTAATCTACCTGCAAATCCAGAAAGACAGCTTTCGTTGCGCACATCAGGGCTTGTCCCAAGCTTCCCCTGCTCACAGAGGAGATGCAGAGGAGTGAACCACAGGCTCGCAATGTCTGTCTTGTTTTTCCCCAGACGGTTCAGAAATTGAGGATCTGGTCTGGTGTTTCGTCCACACTGAGCTCTGGAAGCAAGGGCACCTCTAGGGAGCCATCTTCTTCCCCTGGTCTTCCCATTCCCCATCCCCTGTGCCGCAGGGGGGACGTGGAGGGGGCTGGAAGCTGCCCCCCCCTTACACATCACAGCGCCCTTCCTCTCCAAGAAAGGCTCTGCCTCCCTCCGGGTCCTACCTACGTCCATGGCTCCTGGAGAACCAGCCTCTGACAGGTCCATTATTCATTCATCAGAACTGTCAGACCTTGTGAACCTCTGCTCCTTGCCTCTGGCTGGTTCGCTCTAAAACTCGCATCTGCAACAGGTTTCGCAATCCCCGAAGAAAGGGAAAACGATGAAGGACTGGATTCCAGCTAGCACGGTGATTGACTGCTGTGTAATTGGGGGAGTTGCCTTTAACAACTGGAGGAGACTGTCTCAAAAAGGGACGGCGTAGTGATGTGAGGTCAAGGACCAGGACTTGAGTGCCCACAGCGTGCCACCCTTCTTCCCTAGTTATGATGAGGGGGCGCAGTTTCTGTGTGGCATTTGCAGGATAGAGATGGTGGTGTGGGTCTCTAGCAAAGCCCCATGTGTCCTTGAGGTCCCCAGGGTGGAGTCCCACACTGGACAGACTCTGCCAGCTTCCATCAACTTTGCCTGGGACACTCTCCTTCCATATCATCAGGAACTGATGCAACTCACGGAGGATTAAAATCCTTCTTTCTTGACCTACATATTCCACATGCATATTAAGTGGGTTGTCTTAGGAGCAGCAGTTTTATGTTGGGAAATCTGAGCCTGGATTGTGTGTTGGGGGAGCTTTATAGGGCATTGCACAATGTCCATGTTTTAATGTTGCTTTTATTTCAACGAGACAAGATGTGTTGGCCTGAGATGCCTTTGGGCTCTGGCCCTGGAATTTATGAGGAGAGAATGCCGCAGGGTTATGGCATGGGTGAGACTGCAGGATGTCACCCACTCACAAGGGCTCAGCACAATAACATATGTTAGAAGAATAACACTGGAACAGTAAACACACACACAAACACACACACGCGCTCACTCACCCATGACATACAGCAAAGCCAGCGTCAAATCCTGGACACCCCTCTGTTTGGTCCTCATGCCTGCCTTTTTCTCTTAGCCGCTGGGGCTTGGGAGCTACTTCACTGGTCTCCCCTTTCTCTCTCTCTCACCGCTAAGGGAGGACCGGTGCCAGAAGCCAAGTGTCTGGGCCTCTTTTAGCCGTGCCTTCATTTCCACTTATCTCTGGAAATAATTCACCACTATTCTGTCCTCTCTCTTAATCCCTCCCTTGAGCACCCCCCCCCCCCCCCGCCCCCATCCTGAGCTGCCTCCAAGGTGGCAGGTGACAGACTGGCCTGGCCAGGAACAAAGACAGTTATCCTCGGCTGCCACCTGTCTCCCCGTGGGTGCCTGCCCCGTCTTGTTGCACTCCCTCTATGTGTCTAATTTACACAGCAAGCCCTCTGGGCAGGGGCTCTTTGTGCTTTTTTTTTTTTTTTTTTTTAATTCTCTCCTCTGTGGTTAGATGGCTTATGTCTGATGTTTAACTTCTCCACCCCCATTCCTCTTCATTCTTAAAAAGATACCAACAGAAAAATCTTTAAAGCGAACACGTTTGATTGCTGTTAGATATACAGAGAAGAGGGTAAAATGAGGTGTGGGAGGTGCTGTGGTTTGAATGTTTACGTCCCTCTGGAGTTTAGGAGTAGAAATCCTGATCCCCAAGGTGATGGCATTAGGAGGCGGGGCCTTTGGAGAGTGATTGGGTAATAGAGGGCAGAGCCCTCATGAATGGGACAGTGCCCTGATAGAAGAGGCCGAGACAGCTCCCTCACCCCTTCCACCATGTGAGGACAGTGAACATACGGCCACCTATGAACTAGGAAGGGGGCTCTCACAGGACATTGACTCTGCCAACGCCTTGATCTTGGAGTTCTCAGCCTCCAGAACTGTGAGAAATAAATTTCTGTTCTTTATAAGCCACCCAGTTTATGGTATTTTGTTATTGCAGCCTGAGCTGATTAAGACAGGAGGTTGTTGTGGGTGCCTGGGAGCAGCTGGTGATTGCCAGGGAGCAGAGCTGAATTAGCCAAAGAGGAGTCTCCTTGGTCTTACTGGGAGGTGATCAGAATGCAGACCAGGACCTTTGGTCTTGAGGTCAGGCAGAGGTGCGTGTGTGTGTGTGTGTGTGTGTGTGTGTGTGTGTGTGTGTTTTGTAGTAGAAAACCAGACTGGCCTCATGGCCAGAGAAAGGTATCTTTCTTGAGTACGTTTTTGAGTACTGTGCTTAAGATTCTTGTACCAAAAATAGGAATTTAGGTTTAGACAAAGTCTGGGGCCTAGTGGAAGTCACTGTTTATATCTTTAATTCATCCATCCACCCATCCATCCATCCATCCATTCATCCACTCACCCACACTGATTAACTACAGTGAAACAGAAGAAATATTTAAAAGCTAAGTGTTGTATGCCCAAAAACTCTATCCATCTGCACATAAGTCTCTGTGATGGGGCTAGAAGACTAGAGGGCTAAACATGAAAGGGGAAAGGCAGTGATCTGGGCTAGGAGAGGTCAACTTAGAAAGGTTTCCTAGAGCTGTGCTCGAGGTAGAAGAGAAGGGAGACGGAGGAGGTGAAGCAGTACAGGATGGAAGAAAGACCTACAGGATGCTCGAGGGTAGGAAGGAAGGGGCTAGTGGATGTGGTCCAGGGAATGGGACAGGCCATCCATGGGTAGGGCACTTTCGAGAGCAGTAATGACAGCTGGGGAAGAACTAGAAGAATAGATAAGAACTGTGGGACCTGCCAGGGTGCAGTTGAGACTCCGATGCAAAAGTCATGCATCGTCAGCCTAGGGGCTCACTGAGGGAAGTGCAACAAGAGGAGAAGTGGTCCTCGGTCCAAGTAAAGGTGAGCATTCCGTCTGAGGCTGTCTGCCCTACAGCTGAGGCTCACACTTTTAGCTCTGAGTCTGTGGTGGAGGCAGCGGGCTGGTTGAGATAGTGACAATATGGAATGTGTTGATGCCCAAAGGGCCAGGGCTGCTCCGGTGGCACAATGAAGGCATTGAGAGTCCACAGTCCCTGAGACCAGGGGCTCTGAGGACATGCCAAAGCCCAGGGGAATAAGAGTTGAGCACTTGCCACGAAGGTGCAGAGAGCCGTGGCCTCAGCCCTTGGAAGCATCATCAAAAGAAGCTGTTCAGAGCAAAATGCATTCCATGTGTTGTCTCTGCCCATGTGTTTCTTGTCAGCGAGGCTGATCTTCCTGGGTTCGGACGGGTTTCTGTTTGAAATTTTATGAGCCTTGGCTGGGAAGCAGCATTTACCCCGAGTTGTGGGAGTTAATGGCCTTTTCTGGCGGCACCACTCTGGGGGCCTGGGGGAGTTCCCAAACGCCAGGCAGGGAAAGACCTATAGCCCATATTTCAAATAAATATTGCGCTTTGCTTATAGGCAGCTGGGGGCCCAAGACTCCCCAGGGCCCTTAGCATCACCTTAGAATCTGATGTGGTGGATGTGGGCTCACAGGGCCTCCCTTGGGTCAGCACTTGGAGCTCATGCCAGTACCTTACAGGGAAAAGGTCCAGGGTAGGGGCCCTTTTATACCGCCCACCCCCCACATGCCCAATTGGGACAGGCAAGAAGCTGCATTCGTCCCTTCGTCTTCCATTTTGGCTATTTAAATAGAGACGTCAACACTAGTGCTTGCCACACTGAGGCTCGCTTCATTTGTACTTCAACCAACGCTTATGGGGCAGAGACTGGCAACTGATCACTGTGCTGAGCACCATGGTAGACACAAAGGGACAAGAAGGAGAAGGGCAATCGAGAAGGTCTTGGTTCAAGCCCTGCCCTGTTCTAATCTGTCAAGTTTTGTCATTGTCCCTCTCTGGGCCTCTTGAATCAATTAGTACAAGTGCCAATGAAATTCAGAGTACTGAAAAGATTCTTAAAGTCTTAGTCTTGGGAGGGTAATTGAAGGAGACTCTTGGATTTATGCAAACATTGGTGTTTTGTACGAGTGTCACTTAACTGCTTATTATCTGTGGCAGATTATCACCTGGGATGGCTTCAGAACGCTTCTTCCTGCTGCTGAGCTAGGCCACCTGGGACCCCTCGCCACCCTGTATCTTTATGCTAATGCCTGACATCTCCTGTGCTGATTCCCTCCAGAGGAGTGGCTGTTCACAGCACCGATCCCAGACTAGGTTCTTGACCTTCACTCATTTCAGTGTTCTTTGTGCCTGGGCCTGACTTTTGGCTCTCCCTCCTGTTTACTGTCTCCTGCCCTTTGGATTGAGGTTGTTCCTGTTCTTCCTGGCTTGCTTCTTAGCTTCCCCTCAGGGTCTTGGCTGGGACCTATCCATGGACTCGTGTCTTTCCAAACAGCCTCAGATAGGATTTGAGTGCCCTGTTTTGATCCCTTATGACAGCGGTCGCCAACCTTTCGGACCTCATGGACCACCAGTGGTCGGTGGACCACTGGTTGGCGACCGTTGCCTTATGATTCAACTCCTGACTCTGGGCAAAAAAAGAATGAAAAGCAAGGGAATCAGAAACTCTTGGATATAATACTTCCAGCTGGTTTTAGCCACCAGAATTTTAGCCAAAAGGAGGATGCATGAAGGAAACAGTATATGATAAGCTGAAATGTGACTCACTGAGGACTCAACCCTTGGTCCTAGTTTTATCGCTTGAGGTCACACATGAACAAGTCTAATTCCTTTCTCATAAAACAGCTCTTCCAAGATTGAATTGCAATTATCTAGCAATTATCTGTTAACTTCCTGTGATCATCTCACTCTCCTGCCAAGTCAACTCCTTTTTAGGCAAAATGTCATTTTCCTCTAACATTCCTTAGATATTATGATTTTGAATATTTTGTCAACCTGACTGCTCTTCCCAATCCTGTCCAACTGATGTCGATTGTTCTTTCTTTGAAGTGCCCGGAGCTGCATGCCACTCGAGAGAGGCTCTGATCAGCCAGGTTTTAGGTCCTGCATCCCAAAGTGAGTTCTGTTACCCTCGGCCCTGAGGCATGCTCTGGGGACAGAGGTGGGTGGTCAGTTATTTCTCAGATGGCCCAATATCTGAGAAATCCTACAGACTAGCATCTCTCTTGAAGATTTCAGAATGTACATTGAAGGATAAAAGGATCTACGTCATCCTGTTTACCTTTATGTGTAGCCTTGTACTTCCCAAATGTCACAGTCATTATCCTTTAGCAAGGAAGGTGCCTTTGGGCGACTGCTCTCAGTTCAGGGAACTGGTCTCTGTATACCCTGCCCTTCCCAGAACTTGAGCCCTTCTCTTCCTAGGATCCCTCTCCCCAGAACTGCTCCCCGGCAGAGAAGCAGTGTTAAAGTCTTGGGGGGAGCTGGGGAGACTCTAGGTATAGATTATAGGTTAGTACAGTTTTTCTGCCTGTCACACCTATTTTACAGAGAGCAAGTTTTCATCTGGTGGGAAATTTGGGGTCTCGAGGTTTATTTAAGAAAACTTGATGTAAAAGTATCTGAATTTAATAAAGAGAAGCGTGTAGGCTTTGCTGCAGAACTCACCACAAGTTTCCGAAACGATGTTATAAGTTACTACTGATGAAGCAAACAGGTCTCTGCACTCTTTTATTTCATTCTTACAAAAGTCCTCTGTAAGGACTTAACCCCATTTTACACATCAGAAATGATGGAGGAGACAGGAAGAGGTTGAATAACTTCCTAGAGGTCACACAGCTAGTAAGTGAAGGAGCCGGGATGCCCCAAAGCAGAACTGAGCCGCTCAGGGTCGTGCTTTTAGCTTGCAGACCACGGGACAACCCCCTGTAAACCTGAAACACTCACCTCCGTCTTCCTGGGAGCACACTGTGGGGGTGAATCCCTCCTTTCCCCTCCTTCCTCCAATGGTTACTTGTAGTATTAGAACAGCTGACGCCTCCTAGCTCTATTTCCTCGCCCAGGTGGAGGATGCTGGTGGAACGTTCTTAGATGACAAACTGTCAACAGGAAGTTGTGTGTGAGTCTCCCCAGACACCTGACCCTTCCCTCCTCTGAGTGAAGCCGGGGCGCCAGGTTTTGAATTAGTTCAGAGCTTCATGGAGGGAGCTAGAGGCTGTGGTTGCCCACCTATGATGTTGTCGGGGTGACCGTGGCCCTGAAGGAACCGCCCTCCTGTGGGTACCCTAGGATCTGTAGCTGAGCAGATGGGGGCGGGCATGTGGGGTGGAGGGTGGGGGGAGCTGACAGGAAGGGCCAGACACCAGATTCTGCCTTTCTTAGCCCTGGAACATTTAAGGATTTGGGGATTCCTCAGGCTTTCAGGATATGAATGGCTAATAACTAAATCTTCAAGGAAATAAATAGCAATTAATCTGACTTAATGTTACCCTGGGGACACTATTAAATTCTGCATTGTACATCTCAGTGTTATTGAATGTATGGCTTAGAGCAGGGGGACGTGGGCATTTGCTCCAGCTCAGGGAACTGTATGTGTAGGGATGACAGAGGAGGGGAAGATGAAGAAAAAAGCCCAGGAAACAAGTTGGGCGGAGAGAGTTGGAGGGGCTGACATAGGCCAACTGTGGGTCCCAGCCCTGCGGGCCGGTGCTCCATGCGCGAGGACAGCTCTCGCCCAGTGCACCAGGCCTGTGATGGCCACACTGGACCAGCCACTCCCTACTGCAGACAGTCACGTAGGTCCCTCCGAGGCATTGAGACCTCTGACTCATTGAACCCAGGAGGAATCTCTGGCCTCCAGAAGCAAGTTGTCTTACCTAAGGTCACCCGGCTAGTCAGGGGCAGAATGGCACTAGAACCTGACTTTCCAGACCACCCTAATTTGTGAGCTCTTTCTGGACCTGGGCTAGGACTCTTAGAGCTGGGTCTCAGTCACACACCTGGGGTTGATCGGTACTTGCTGGCACTGTGACCTTGGTCTTGGCCCGAATTCCACTTTTATCATCTGTAAAATGAAGGTCGCAGTGCTGTGGTGGTGAAGAGGGCATACGTAGAGTAAGTAAATGTCCTGCCTACTGGAGGGCTGCACACACCTTCCTCCCCACCCAGATCGGCCTCCCCGTCCTGTGTGTGGGCTCTGCGGGAAGGCCCGGGAGCCCCCGAAGGAAGGTTTCCTTTTGCGCTGACCCTGGGCAGAGAGATCCAGGCTGAGAACTCCTCTAGCTTCACCCCGAGGAAGCAGAGGCACCCCTCCGCCCTGGGTGGGGCCAGGCATGTGGGCACCTCTTCCCCAACGTCATTGCCTTCTACTCCTACCCCTTCTCCTAGAACAGTGATGGCGAACCTCTTGAGCTCGGCGTGTCAGCATTTTGAAAAACCCTAACTTAACTCTGGTGCTGTGTCACATATAGAAATTTGTTGATATTTGCAACCATAGTAAAACAAAGATTTATATTTTTGATATTTATTTTATATATTTAAATGCCATTTAACAAAGAAAAATCAACCAAAAAAATGAGTTCGCGTGTCACCTCTGACACGCGTGTCATAGGTTCACCATCACTGTCCTAGGGGATGGCCCTGGCTTCACCCCCTCCAAGCCCAGTGGACATTGGAGGGACACTGGAAGGTAGGAGGCTTTTTTTCTCCTTTTCCCTCAACAATAACAACAGCAACAACACATGTAGAAGAAAATGAACACACTTTACCTGCCATTCCCCAACTTGCCTTCCTCTGCACTCCACCCCTGGTATAAAATCTCCCCTAACCATTCCAAAGAAGGAAGGAAAATCAGTGTTCTGATTGGTTGATCCGAAGATCCTGGACCCAAACTCCCTGAGGTGTTTCCCTTCATTCCACTCTGACCAGTTCATGGGCATAATAAACCCTAAATAGTAATCCATAATAGTTGCTGTAACAATAATAACAATAGTTAGCAATTATTGTTTGGGGCAAGGTTTTATGCCAAGTGCCCACCTTATCTCATTAAATGCTTACAGAAATGGTACGAGGTAGGGATTATTACCGTTCTCATGTTACAGAAGAGAGAACTGAGGTTTAGAGACATTCAGTAATTAGCTCACAGTTGCACAGTGAGCCAGTGGCAGAGCTTGGATCTGAATTAGATTTGGCTGACCCTGGAGCCCCTCTCCATCTCGGAGTTTGTATAGGGTGTCCCAAAATTCACGCAAGAAGTAATTTTGATAGAAAACACAGGTTTATAATTAAAAATTGTAAAGTTTTTTATTGATTCATAAAATATACAGTATAGGGTTATGTATGGAATAGCACATCCGGTAAATGGCCTCCACGGCTTTGCTGGCACATATGCAAAGCGGTGGTCTTCATTGGTCTTCATTGTCCCTGCTCCTGGGCCATAATTGGTTCTTGGTAATGCTTATAAAATTGAAGGGATTGAAATCAAAGGGCAACAGATATTAGAATCTGATTCAATAAACCAAGTAAAATTAGGCTTTTATTTTTTTGTTGTTGTTGTTAATGCTCACGCAAAATTCAAATCTTGCATGAATTTTGGGACACCCTATATGACATACTTAATATCTAAGGCTCTGAGGAAGCTCTCCTGTGATCCTGCCACCCCAGATTGGGCCCACCCTGCCCTGTGTCAGCCACCAACCTCAGGTCTGCAGAAGGTTGGCAGCCGTGGGTGGCAGAGGCAGTGCTGGGAAGGACTCGTCTTCATCACTTTCACAGACGGTGACAGAAGCAAATAAAACACGAAGAGAAGGCATCCCCAACCGCCCAGCCTCCCAGTCAGTGGGGCTGGCGGTTTTAAACCCTTCAGCCACACCATGAAGGTCATAAAATGGGAAGACTGTAATTTCCTCCCTTCAGCACTGGGTCTGGCGGCATAAGGAATTGATGGAGGAAGGGACACGCCAGCCGGTCCTGACTCCCTGCTCAGCTGGGCCTGGGATGTCTCACTGGCTGTGCTGTGGTTGGAACTGAATGGCATTTCCATCTCTCACTCAGAAACTTGGGAAACGTTGCCTACAAGGAAATGTCAACCACCACTCACATTTGCAGTTTTATAATTTACAGAGCATCTGTGCTTGGTACCTTGTACCTGTATCTCCTGATATTTCCCACGTTTCCTGAGCCAAAGGTCATGAGTCTTTTTGACCAGAAGTATTGAAGTTTTCAATAAAGGCTAGCGAGTTAATTGAGAAAGTTGTTGTCAAATATTTCATCCCTTTTGCCCTTGAAGGGGCACCGGGTTATGAGTCAGAAGAGTTAGATCCTGAGCCCCGTTTTCTCATCTGTCAAGGGGGGATAACACCTATACAGCAGGGCCTCAAAAAACAGAATTGATTAAGCAGTTAATTTAAGAACATGGTGAGTGTGTACATCCCAAAATACATACACGCCAAATTAAAATAACCAGAGTAATATAATTCTGGTTCTGGTGTTTGCTCTAAGAAACCACGCTCTGTAGAGTACTAGTGAGATCCTGAGCCAGGGTAATTAAGGAGCATTTTTCTGGTGGATTCTAGTTTTGGGCCTTTGCCTCTGTTGTTCTTTTCTGGGTGTCAAATTGATTCAGAAGAGAATGTCTAGACTGGTCACGTTTTTAGACCAATCCCACGGGTTTACACTAACTTGGAGAAAGCTCTCTACGATTCTCTGGGTATGATTGGTTTAAGGTACAGAATTGCCACCCCCTTTTTAATGCAGTCTTAATTCTTCTCCTGCTGACCATTGGATGCATTTGTGCAATGTTGGACCTAAAGAGAGAAGGACTTTGTTTCATTGTCTTTTCTGCGAGTTTTCTTGCTTTGATGGCATATCACAGAACACCTGCTCTCCATAGCCTGTGGCAGTTGAAGAAGATTTATAAAGTTCCATAAGAGAACAACTTCAGGACGGAATGCTGCTACCTTCATCTTCCCTCATCGCTATGGTTACTTTTTGTGCCTTATCAAACCCTCCCTCCTCATTGGCCGACCATTTGTTGTTGAATAACCTCATATCTGCCTTAGTCTTGCACAGACAACTTCCTTCATACATTTGGTTAATGTAGTTCCTCTGCTGGTTTAGCAACTTCTCTTTTATTGTGCGCCCTACGCAGAATTGACATGGAGAAATTATAAAGGCAGTTAGGTTGGGTTTTGTGCCCCCTGACCTTTCCTTTTCTCTGTCCTTTATTTCCCTGGAGTGGTGGGGACAGAGGCCCAGGTGTTCAGGTATCATACGCCACCTCATCCAGATAATAGCCTGTGGTTTAGTGCAGCTTTTCTGGAAAATCTGTTCTCAGCTAGCTGTCACAGAGAAAAGGTGGTCACCGCTGATGTGGGTGCCAAGTAAAAGCTGGGCCATTCAGGAGGCAAGGGCCAAGGACCCGAGTAATGCACAAACACGCCCCAACTTATTGGGAAGAATAAATGACTTCTGGATTCCGAGACGAGATGGGAGAAATCAAGTAAGACAGAAGTCAGGGAGAAATGTGATCTGAGAAGAAAGCAGGGGATCACAATGAGTGCCAAGGGCCATGTGAGCGAGAGTGGGACGGCAATACGGGGAGGAAGCATGGAGAGAGGAGGTGCCTTTGAAGTGATGTATATGCAGCAGGTGTGAGGGGTATGCCCTGCCGTGTGAAGCTGAAATGTCTGAAGAAGCAGAATAGCTGATAAATTGTGATACTGCTTTACCAATTTCTCTCTCAGAAAGTGGAGGAAGCAGCGAGGTGAACTGCCATTCTGGATTTAATTTTTAAAAAAAAAGTATTGTATTTTGACAAATTATACCCAGAATAATTAACAAATATGTATGTATAACTAACTCCTGGAATTGACACACATTACTGCTTTGAGATACTTGCCCTAGACTTTTACTGGATAAGTAAAACATTCTGAGATCAAGTGAAATTCCCTCTGTTTCCCCACCTCAGTGTCCTTCCCTCTCTCCCCAGAGGCTGCCGCTGTGAATGTGGGAGAGTCCTTCTCTGGACTCAACGCTGATCAGTAAGAAACAACTCATTTTAAAGATAAGGAAACAACAGAACATTTGGGGGAAATAGTCTTAGATAGAAGTAGCCAAGGATAGGAACCCTGGCATCTTCCCTAGATTTAGGGACACAAATGTCAGAAAATCAGGTATAAATCCAGGGCTCTTGAAAAGTGGAAGCAGATTTAAAAGCCCGGGAGAGTCTAAGAATGATAATTGTGACTATTCAGATAAAATGAGCCTGATAAGGGGAAAGAAGGGAAACAACTTTACAAATAAGGAGTTTCTTTGGGAGCTCTCTTAGAGTTTAGCTTCCCATGGGCGAATCCATGGGGCCTGGCAGGTAGTGACTCAGCCAAGGTGAGCAGAGACCTATAAGGGGAGCCAGAGTTCTGAATTCGCTAAAGGAGATGAAGTTTTCAAATAGTGCTGAGAACAAAAACAAAATATCTTCTTTTAAAAACTATAATCAGAACAAAGGAAAGATCAGAGGAGTCACAGACCCACTTTTTGGAGCGGCTGGTGAAATGTTAACGGACGACAGGAAGAACCCAGAATGCCCAGATCCTGTTTTTAAATTAATTTGTCCACTAAGAAGGGTATCTTCTACATAGAGAACAATGTGGACCCAACACAGTTCGGCAGGTTCTGAGAGAGGTGAAGACTTGGTAAGAGGATGCGCAGTACCTCCCAATGAGGCAGACGAATTGCATCCCAGAGGACTGATATGATTGCAGACATGATTATAGAATCTTCAGTGCTTCAAAACCACTGGATGGGCAGATGTCCTAATTTTCAAACTCTGGTACAAGGATATTCAGGAATGTGGAGAGCAGAAAACTTGCTAAAGTTCTTTCTTAAGCAAGCAGCGCAAAGTGTGGTGTGGAGAGAAGCCCACGGGGGCAGATATTGCTAAGAGGTTTCCTCCACCCCAGGCCCTTCAGTTCCCAGTGGCAAAGGAACCAGGAGCCATAATCCTGAGGGGACATCCCTACCTCCGAAGGGAGAAGTTCAGGGTGGGACTCCCAGAAGGCAGTGCGTTTACACAGAACTTGGCTGCCATCGCTTATGGAGCCCACTCATCTCTGAACCTCTTTCTGGAAGAGTCTCCAGAAATCTTGTCCCAGCCCCTTAATTTGACAGACGTGGAAGCCTGGGCGCCTGGATTGGCAAGGCGTGGGAGAGGAAACAACCTGTCCAAGTTTACACAGCTATTAATGGCTGGGCTGGGATCAGAGCCAGTGAGCTGACTCACCACCTGGGGTTCTTCCCCTTTATGCTTCCCTTGCGTTGCCTAGCATGCTCTTCTCATTTGTGCCCATATATCTTTCATCTCCCCAAAAAGACTGCCTTCATTTCACTTTTATTGTGGGGCAGGCACTACCCTAGCTGCTTTGCAGGTATACAGATGATTAAAATTGGGTTCTGGGTTTAATGAGCTTCTAGTGTAGTGACCACTTACAGTGTGACACTCGATGGGAAGGGAACAAGTAGATTGCTAAGGAACCATGGTGGAAGGTGCCATTGTTTCCTGGAGGATTCAAGAAAGAAGGTTTTGCCCTAACCGGTTTGGCAGTGGATAGAGTGTCAGCCTGCGGACTGAAGGGTCCCAGGTTCGATTCTGGTCAAGGGCATGTACCTTGGTTGCGGGCACATCCCCAGTAGGGGGCGTGCAGGAGGCAGCTGATAATGTTTCTAACTCTATCCCTCTCACTTCCTCTCTGTAAAAAAAATGAATAAAATGTATTTTTAAAAAAATTAAAAAAAAGAAAGAAGGTTTTACCAGAAGGCTTTCTATGGACAAGGAGACACCTTATACAGCTTGGTATTCTTCACAGAGCCTTGCACAGCGTGATAAAAGCCAGGAAAACTGAACTGCCACAGTCACTCGAGGCCTCACAGAGCTTGTTTTCGAATTTAGAGGACTAGTCCATCCTATTCTTTTTTAAAAAAAATACACTTTTATTGATTTTAGAGAGGCAGGGAGAGGGAGAAAAAGATAGAAACAATGATAAGAGAGAATCATTGATCGGCTGCCTCCTGCACACCCCACACTGGGGATTGAGCTTGCAACCTGGGCATGTGCCCCAACTGGGAATTGAGCCATGATCTCGTGGTTCATAGGTTGATGCTCAACCACTGAGCCACGCCGGTCGGGCTAGTCCACCCTATTATTGATCCCTGCTCTGTAGGATGCTAGAGACCAAGATATTTTCCTTTCTCCTTCCCCTCTTTATTTTTTTCTTTCTTATGCTACTTAATTCTAGTTGGCTCCTCTTCAAAGATTTGATGGAGATTAAAACGTTGTTTTTGAGCCAGGATGTGTCACTAGCTGGGAAGCCAGAGACCGTGAATCACACCAGGAGGGTGAGAGTTTCTGCCCCTTACATTCGCTCAGCAACTGGACTACACCCAGGACTGCCTTCGGGAATGAGAGGAGGTTATGGGGCAGAAAGCTTTGCAGGTTGGAGCCTCCTCTCTGAGGCAGTATGGAAGCATCGACAGCCCGATCAGGAAATTCAGAGAAAGAAATGGAATTGACCACATGAATGTTGAGAATACTGCATTCTTTCCCATAGAGGCTTGCTCCCCGGGATGCAGGTGTACAGGGTGATTTAGAAGATCCAGCTCCCTGGGTATATGGCCTTTATTATGTTGAGATATGATCCCTCTATGCCCACTTTGCTGAGAGTTTTTATCGTAAATGGGTGCTGGATTTTATTAAATGATTTTCTACCTCTATTGATATGATCATGTGATTTTTATCTGTCATTTTGTTTATATAATGTATCACATTTATTGATTTATGAATGTTGTACTACCCTAGAATCTCTGGAATAAATCCCATTTGATCATGGTGTATGATTTTTTTAAATATTGCTGGATCAAATTTGCTAATATTTTGTTGAGGATTTTAGCATCTATGTTCCTCAGGGATATTGGTCTATAATTTTCTTTCTTTATATGTCTTTATCTAGTTTTGGTATTAAGATAATCTTGAATTTTTTGAAATAGTTTGAAGAGGATAGGTATTAGTTCTTTGAATGTTTGGTAAAATTTGCCTGTGAAGCTGTCTGATTCAGGACTTTGTTTGCTGGAAGTTTTTTTATTTTATTTTATTACTGCTTTGATTTCATTAGTTGTTATTGGTCTGTTCAGATGTTCTGCTTCTTCCTGATGCAGTCTTGGAAGATTGTGTGTTTTTAGGAATTTATCCATTTCACCCAGTTTGTCTATTTTATTGGCATATAGTTGTTCATAATATTTTCTTACAATCATTTATATTTTTGTGATGTCTGTTCTTACCTCTCTTCTTTCATCTCTTACTTTATTTATTTGGGTCTGCTCTCTTTGTTACTTGATGAGTCTGGTTAAAGGTTCATCAATCTTGTTTATCCTTTCAAAGAACCAGCTTTTGGTTTCATTGATTTTTTTAAAAATTTCTGCTCTGATCTTTATTATTTCCTTCTACTTACTCTGGGCTTTTCCCAATTCTTTTAGGTGAAGGTTAGACTGTTTACTAGAAATTTTTCTTGCTTCTTGTGGTAGGCCTGAAATGCTATGAGCTTCCCTCTCAGGACTGTTTTCGGTGTGTCCCATAGATGAACCATTAGGGTTTAAAAGCCAGTTTTATTCTTTTCTTATGAGGTTGACCTTTAGTCCTAGTGCACATACCTAATTCTCCAAGGCTAGTAAGGACTTTGTATTGCTGATGGGGGGTTAGAATAGAAAATCTCTAAAGCTTTTTCCATTTCAGGGATCTGGAATCCCATAAAGAAGATGTTGGGGAAAAAAAAAGAAAAAAAAAAGAGAAGACTTTGAGAAAGCCCATTTGTCTTCTTTTCTATCTCTATCACTATGTTGTAATTCTTTTTTTCCCTAATGACTAATGATGCTGAACACTTTTTTTTACTTATTGGCCATTTGTGCATATTCCTTTGAGATTTGCCTGTTCAGTTCTCCTCCTCCCCCACATTCTTTGCTGGAGGAGGAAATCTTTCTTCTTCTTTTTCTAAAAATTTATTTCAGAGAGGGGAAGGAAAAGGGGGAGAGAGATAGAAACATCAATAATGATGAGAGAGAATTATTGATCAGCTCCCTCCTCCACTCCCCCTACCGGGGATCGGAGCCCACAACCCAGGCATGTGCCCTGTATGGGAATCCAACAGTGACCTCCTGGTTCATGGATCCACGCTCAACCACTGAGCCACACTAGCTGGGCTATGTTGTAATTCTTACTAGCTGTGTTACCTTCCACTCTTCTCTAAATGTCAGTGTCTTCATTTATAAAACGGATATGATAGTTTCCACTATCCTGGGTTGTTGCAATGACTCAATGAAATAACATATGTGAATGTGTGTGATTAAGCTTTATAGGATAAAACTCCCTTCCTTCTTTGCTCCTACAAAGATACCGATGCAGTCACGTATCTAAACTGAAGCCAGTGTTCTCATATGAAGTTGCCTCAGTGAATAAGCATTTAGAAGACCCTCCTTGCCCTACCTCAGACAAAAATTTTATCTCCTGTAAAAGCTGTGATAATGACTGAGATAATGCCTGCTCTGGTGCCATTAGTCATTGTTTTTGTCATATGGTATCGTGCTACATATTAGTCATTAAAACTCTAGTGGAAAATAATTTTAAAATCATAGCTTCTTAAATTTAGGGGTCACTGTCCAATTCCTGCTGCTCCCCTCCCCCCAATTTTATTTTTGATAACTTTCTGACAGATGGTCATTGAAACTGTTCTTGAATAATTCCAATGGCAAAGAGGTCACTACTTTATAGGGTAGCCCATGCCATGTGGTGCAGTGGAAGTTGATTAGACATCCTTTTATAAGTTGAAGCCCACCTCCCCAAAACCTTGTTTCATTGGCTTAAATTCTATGAAATAGAGCAAACAGAGGTAAATTTGCTTCCTCTTTCATTTGACAGCACTTTAAATTAATTTAAAGATAGATACCTCTTTTCCACCCTCTATAACCTGGTTTATCTTATCGTTTCTCATGTGACAGTTTCTAGATCCTGGGACAGTTTCTAGATCTGTTACAATCCAGGTAGCTCTTTACTAAGAATGCCCACATTTTCCAGTGTCCTCCAAAAGTATCACCTGATCACTACCCCAGGATGGTTCTAATGTGGAGGATGGAAGGTGGAAATTGTCTGGATTTAGGCTGATAGCATTACAGGTTTTTTTTTTTAAATCAGATTACATGATTATTTAATATTTAGTGTCTGATAAATTAAAACCTCAAGGTAGTTCTACAGAAACTGTTATTAAATTAGAGCTTTCCTGGATTAGATTGTTATAGTAATCAATTAAATATTTTAATCTAAAGGCAGGTGACTTTATTTATCATCAGTTAAAGACCTCTCCTCACTTTAGTTTATTTTGGGCCATTGTTCTTATCTGTTCACTGAATTTTATTTTACTTTCATTTGTTTTTTTAATCTTTGACCGAAGATATATTTTTTAAATATATTTTTGAGAGCGAGAAGGAGAGAAAAAGAGACAAAAGAGACAAACAGCGATTGGTTGCCTTTCATACTCACCCCGACTGGGGATCAAACCTGCAACTTAGGTATGTGTCCTGACGGGGATTTGAACCTGCAAACTTTTGTTGTATGGGACGATGCTCCAACCAACTGAACCACCTGGCCAGGGCTGTTTGCTGAATTTTAATTTGTCAGTACACCCATTAGTGATCTTCTTGGCTTTGTGTCATCTGAAATTTTGAGTAAACTGTTCCAGTGGTAGAGGCCTTTAGTCCAACACTGAAGACTTTCCTAAACGAGCACTTATTCATCATTCTTGAGTAAGGTTGCTGAACTGCAAAATTATTTAATAGTTCTTCATTGAGGCTACGATCTTGAGGCTCCCAAGCCTGATCACTTCATTAGTCACTCAATTAGCAAGGGAAAGTTCTTTTGTTAAAAATCTGAGTGAGGTTATTAAAATGCATATGCTTAGAAGATGATATTAATCAGCATGAGGTTTCTGGAAGCCATCTAGCCAGGTGGACTGATGCAGGAATCATTGCTCTGGCCCAGAGGCAATATACTCATTCACTGAATAGTAGGAACATTGGGAAATGCATTGAGAAGTTCTTGATTTGTCTTGATGTCTCAGGAGGTTGAGGAAGAGCTGACTGGACTTAATTCTGGCAGCAAAAGGAATCCTGGCCTACTCAAGGGTCAGGATGCCCAATCTTCAAGGGCTTCTCTGTTTTTAACCTGTGCCGTAAACCAGCAGTTGTAGGTGAGCTTTCTACAATTATAAAAGGAATTCAAGGGCGTAGACAATTGGGAATTGGGGGCATTATCACTGGGAGGAAACCCAAGACAACGAAAGCTTTGTACACTGTTGAGAGAAGCGGACCAGAGGTTGAGCTCAAGGGAGGAGGAGATTGTGCTGTATAACCGAGACCTTAGACTTAGCTTGAACAGCTGAATTGATCTCTCTCCCCACCCATCAACAGTATGCATTGTTGTAGGAGACCAGTGCAAAGAGTCACCACTCTCTAGTCTGATCCTAATATTTGGAATCCAGTTATGAGGGTCCTAGTCTCCTTTGAAAACATTTACCAATTTATCAGGAATGTGGAAAACAGGAACTTTGGGTGAAAGTATCCTATTTTTATATAATTTGTGCAGGCCAAGGAAGGGGACTATAGCTTCTCAAAATATCCCAAATGCCGTAAATATCCCTAAAGGATCAGAAAAAAATCAACTAAACTAAAATAAACATTATGGACCACCTAATGCTAGAATCTAAGAAGAATCTCTCAAGTATATAGAGATGGAACAAATTGGGGAATAAAGTCTATGTAGGTTTCACTTAAAACTTCACAAAACAGAACGTCTGGGGGGAAGGGTCACTTTATAATCTCTTGATAACTGCTTCATTGATCAGAGGCTGAGGGTTTTCACAAACCAGAAAACAGAGCAATACTCCTGTAGGACATGAGGTAGAGCACTTTGAGGTTTCCTGTAAATTGTTCTCTTACTATCCAGCCATCTTTCTCTGTCCATAGAAAGACAGATGCAGTCTCATCAGTGATGAGAATGATATCAATGTGTGTATTGGGAAAAGCTACAGAACCAATGGCAAAAATGGGTAGGAACTGGGGAAGAGAAAGGAGGGGAGAGTTGGAGAAACTGGTGGTGGAGTGTTGCATTTTAATAGGTGTTCTCATGTGTGAAGTAGGTGCAGTAAGAGAGAAAAATAATGTTGCTAACAGTACATGATGGAAACTAGATTTTCTGGAACCATGTTTGTTCAAAGCATTAGGACCTGGAAGAATAAGTACAGGAGAAAATGCCACTGAAGCTGACTTAGATGAAAGTCTGTTATAAATTGTAGCAACTTGAGCCTGAGTGGGGGAAATGGGGTTGGAAAAAGGAAGGACATCTGTAATACTTTCAACAGTAAAGATAGATTTTTAAAAATCGTGGCCACTTGAACTGTGAGTATCATCTTACCTTTAGCTGCAGAACCGAGGAGAGGAATCATCCATCAGCCTAGGAGTTAGAGTGGATCCAAGGACCATTCATGCACCCTGCAGGTTGCAAAGATTCCGAGTATGTAGATCCTATTTTATATGAGGGTGTGTAAAGAGGAAATCTGTCCATGGAGATGATCTAAAAAGTACTATAGAGCAAAGAAACGTTAACATGGTTGTGAAAACTCAAAGGAAGAGAACTTCTAGTTTTCATGACATAGCAGAGACTGGAGAAACTCCAAGTTTAGAACACCTAAAAAATGCTGAATCATTCATTTTAATGCCTTGCTGAGTTGGTGGGAAAGTAAAAGAAATCTTCAAAGCCTTGAAATGACAAGAAAGGTATAGCCAGCATTTGCCACTGGGCATATGTGGATCCGTAGTTTCCTAGTTTACACTTCAACTGGGCTGACGACAGAGCTTTTGTAAGGCAGGAAGGCAGTGGACCTGAGCGTCCTGCATGAAGCCAACATCACTGAAGGGCAACATCCTCTGTGGTAAATCAGGGTTAAAAAAACAACAACCCCACACCACAGAGGCAGTGGTGATCTTTTCCTGTCTTGGCTTTGGTTCTGACTGGAGGAACATAAAGGCAGAACTGTCTTCTACAAGAATTCCTAACCCCAAGCTCACCTTCGCATGTATCTGGGACCAAAATTCATAGCAGCTCTAAGATCTGAGTCTCAGGATGTATTGTCCATCCAGGTCTCTGGAAAAATCAAATGAAAATCCTCTCTGTGGGAATATTTTTAAAATTTCAGGCCTCAAAAATTTCTTTAAATAAATGTCCAAGGACAATGAATTTACACACACACACACACACACACACACACACACACACGCACCACATGTACTAGAATCAAAAGACACAATACACTGCAGAGACACAAGGACAGAACTTGAATATATTGGAATTGTCAAAAGTAGAATGCAAATTGTGTTTAATCAACTTAAAAAAAGAAGGCATTTAAAAAGGAGATTATAAATAGGGACTAAAAATAATTGAAAAGGAGCCAAATAGAATTTCAAATTGATTAGAGACATGAACGGCAGTGATGCCACCTAGCCTCTATTATATCAGGGTCCTGTTGTGTCATTGCTATCAGCCTGCTACATTCTATGACAGCCCCCTATACTCTCAGCCCTGGCCTGCCGAGAGCCTCCACTGAGCTTTATGGTTATGTTGGTATTACTGTGTTCCCTATGAATTTTGTAAATAACGTGCAAACTATGTCCAGGGGAACAAGTCGCCTAGCAGATCTTTGGTGGCATGTAGCATATCCATTCTATCATGCCTGATTCCTTGAGAATTTTAACCTCTTCCTTTGCCATCTGTCACGACAAGTCTGGCCTTTCAACTCTGCTTAGTGTGAGCCACTGCTTTTTCAGTGCTTCTAGAAGTCTTCCTTGTAGGGAGTTTGAACCATCTCCTGAAGGGGCTTGCCAATGTTTTAAATCCTATTTTATTTTATAATAAAATGACTAACATTTTGAAAGAAATAGCAACAACAACAACAAAAAACAATAACTTTTGAGGTACAAAGCTTCACCAAGAGGGAAATTTATAGTCTTAAATATTTATATTAGAAAAGAAGTTAGGTGATAATTAGGTAGGAAAAAAATTAGAGTAGAAAGACACACATACACCTAAGCCAAGGAAAGTAGGATGAGGGAAATTATGAAGATATGAACTAAAATTAATGCAATTAAAAATTAAAGTAGAAAAGCAATAAAGCCTAAAGCTGAGTTCTTGAAAAATATATAAAAACTTAAAATCTCTGGCAAGATGACTTATATAAATGGTAACATAGAAGATAAGATAATATAATGAAAAAAACTTATGCTGATCAAATTTGAAAACTTATGTGAGTTGGAAAAATTCTTGCACTCAACATTGTAAAAACTCACCAAAATTGTTCCAAGAAAAAATACAAAATCTGAATGTTTTTATAACCATTTAAGGAATTAAGTATTTAAAGATTTTTCTTAAAAAGAAAACCACATTCAAACTGTTTTATAGGCAAGTCTTCTAAAGATGCACTCTGTCATCACTTCTATTCAGTATTTTTCCAGAGAACCTAGCCAGCAAATAAGACAAGAATTATAAATGAAACTTATAAGGTTTGGAAAGAAAGACATGAAATTCTTTTCAGATGATATACTTATGAATGTTGAAAATTAAAATCTATGGGCAAATTATTAAATTTAATAAAATATTTATGAAGTTTGTCAAAATATAAGGTCAATACATGAAAGTCTATTATGTGTCTATCCAATGGTAACATCCAGTTAGAAAATGCATTCATATCGAAGTTCAAGGGACCCCAATTCACAGCACCTTTCTTCCCAGCCTGAGTTCTGAACCAGACAAAAGAAGAGGCAGAGAGAAGCTGAAACACTGCTATCAATAATGTTGATTTTGAAAAATGTGGCTTATATTTGTGCATAAGAGAGATTCATAATGCTGGATTCCAGAATTAAACAGCCTTACTCAATGAGTCATTAGCAGTATATGAACTCCAAAGGCCTCTTCTACAGGGGAAGGGTCTTTTCTGTTAAGCTCTCTGTATGGCTTAGGGTAATCAAGACCACATGCTCTCACAGACAGAGCAGCTCCCAAGAGGAAGGGAAGAAGGGGCCTGGGCAAGAAAGCCAAGTTTATCCTTCCAAACCATTAATCAGATTATGTTGCTTCTTCTCCCTCAGGGCCAGCCTGAGTGAGGGGTGGAGACAGGCCAGGATTGTTTCACAGGTGAAGTTCCCTCCACGTGGAAGGAAACACTCAGAGTGGGGAAAGAGTTCCGCCCTCCTCCTCCCGAAAAAGAATTTATAATATCCCTCTTTGTTCCCCCCAAAGAATGTTCAGCCCCTAGGAGGATATTTAATAAAAGATATGCAAGATCTTTATGGAGAGAAGTATAAAAATTTATTGAAGGATATTGAAGAAGACCTAAATAAATGGATTAGCTATTTTGGAAATTAATATGAATGAACAAAAGGTTCATAAGTAGCCAAATACACTCCTGAAGATACAGGTCCAGGTAGGAAGACCTGCCCTACCAGATCCAGTCTTTTTTCAAGCTGTAGTAATTAAGACAGTGTGGTTTGTGTGTAGGAATAGGGAAATGGCCCAATGGAACAGAATACAGAAACCAGACACAAACTCATACATAGCTGATAAAAAGCCACCATAGGCACTAAAGATCAATTAGGAAAAGATGAACCATTTAACAAGTGACACTGAAGTACTGGTTATCCATGTGGGGAAAAAACAACTGTATTCTACCACACCTGCACAAATTCCAAATGAGTGTAGGACTTCAGTTGAAAAGGCAAAACTTAAAATTTTTTTTTTTAGTAAAATACAAAAAAAATGTCTTTTGACTTTAGGAGTTGAAAAGAATTTCTTAAGGTTCAAAGGAGGCAAACTTTGTAAAAATTCACTTGGCAAATTAGACTGCTTTACATTTGAAAACCTTTTTCTTCAAAAGAAAGTAAAAAAGAAGCCCCAAATTGTTAGAAAATAGTTACAGTGTACTAACCAATAAAGAATTAGTATCTAGTTTATATAACAAATCCTGTGGATTAATAAGAAAAAGACAGCCCATTAGGGAAAAATGGGCAAAAGATTTGAACAAACATTTCACAGAGAAGAAACAGGATTGGTCTATAAATGTGAAAAGATGTTCAATTAGGTAGCACTTTGTATCACCCAGGTTTACAAAAATAACAAATCTTACAATACTAAGTACCGTCAAGGATGTGGAACAATGGAAACGTTCAGACACTGGTCCGTGGAGTATCAATTGATACAGCCACATTGGAAACCCATTTGGCATTCGTTGGTATATTGAGGATGTGAATATCCTGTGATGTAAGAATTTCTAGAGAACTCACATAAATGCTTCAGGAACCATGGACGAGATTATGACTGTAGCATTATTTGTAACAGCAAGATCTGGAACCAATGCAAAATCCATCAACACCTGAATGGATAAATGAATTGTTGTTCATTCATGTAATGAAATACTATACCGAAGTAAAAATGAATGCTCTACAACCATATGCGCCAACATGGATGAATCCCATGTGGAGTCAAAAAGACTATAAAAGAATGAAAGTCATGACAGAATACATACAGTATGATTCAGTCTGCATAAAGATAAGATGCAAAACTGAACAACTTATTTTTAGGGATACATTGATAAATGTAAAAACATAAAGGAAAATGGGGATAATTAACAGCAAACTCAGGCCAATGGTCACCTCAGGATTGGGGTGGGGAAAGGCTCACATAGAATTTCAAAAACACTGATAATGTCCTATTTTTATTTATTTATTTATTTTTATTTTTAAAAAAATATATTTTATTGATTTTTTACAGAGAGGAAAGGAGAGGGATAGAGAGTTAGAAACATCGATGAGAGAGAAACATCGATCAGCTGCCTCCTGCACACTCCCCACTGGGGATGTGCCCGCAACCCAGGTACATGCCCTTGACCGGAACCAAACCTGGGACCCTTGAGTCCACAGGCCCATGCTCTATCCACTGAGCCAAACCGGTTAGGGCAATGTCCTATTTTTAAAATGAAGTGGTGGGTGCCTGTGTGCTTATTTAATAAATATTCCTTGTATGATATGCACAAAGTACACATGCTCACTTATAGCATGATATATTTTCTTTAAAGAATGGAAGAACATGCTCTGGAAATGAAATACTAAAGGATTCAGAATAAAATTTCAGCAAATTACTTGGCATTTTCAATGAAATTCAAGAAGACACGGCTTCTGTTGCAAAGGAGCAGAAAATTCACACAGGAGACAACAGGCTGAAAAGACAGAATGTTGACATACAAAGACAAGGGTGTAGGATACATTTGGAGGGCGTATAGGACAACTTTAAAACTGATGAAATATTAATATGCAATAGCTTAGTTAAAATCCTTGTGGGAAGCAATAAGGAGATGATTTTATAATTTGGAAAACAGAATTAATAGTGTGAAGAACAAACTTAAGGACATTTTCCAGAAGGTGGATATGAGAGACAAAGGAATGAAACTGGTGTGAGAAGATGATACATAGGTGAGGCTTCCTCCCCTGAGCTGGCTTTGCTGCAGGTGTTATTATAGGTGCTGGAGATGCAGCAGTAGCTCCTTGGGGAGACACAGGCAAAAAACAAGGCAAGTGTGTAAATTATAGACTACATTTGAAGGCCTTGAGGTCTATTGAGAAAAGTAATGCAGGAAAGGGGTGGGGGGCCTAGAGAGTATTGGGGAGGTGTTAGACTTTAAAATAAGGTGATCAGCAAAGGTTTTATTTCCTTGAGAATGTGGCATTTGAACAAAGTTTGAAGGTGATATAGAAGCAAGAAAAAATGATCCATCTACAAAGGTAAGCACAGAGACAGTTAAGGGGACATAGAGGCCCAATTGAGGTAAGAGGAAGTAATTCCTTTCATTTCAAATTTCTGAGCCCAGAGAACATTTATCCTAGGAGATTTAAAAGAATGCATATAATATCACTCCCACTAAATGGAGACACAAATATTCTGTGTGCATTTTTTTTTTCCTAGAAAAAGATAGATTCTGGCACTGACCAACTGGTTAGATTTCCCTCTGTCCTTAATAGAATTCTAGAATGAATTGACAAACAGGTGATTGTGAGCATTTAGACAAGGAGATAGTTCTGGTGTTCTCCCAGTATCCTCACATGATTGTGTGTGTGTGTGTGTGTGTGTGTGTGTGTAGCATAGATTCCATGGTGAACCAATTTGAAATTCTATGTGGTATGTCATTCCAACTAGAGCCTCACAATGCACATTAGCATATTAAGAACTCCACAGCAAATGAACTAGTTTTATTTTTTGACTCAAGAACCACTCCTTAAAAAAACAAAACCTATTGCTGGCAGAGGAGTGTTCTAATAAAGCACACTTGTAGATACTTGATGTGAGAAGAAAGGATCAAAGATGGAATTAGAATGTGAAGGAATTAGAGTAGGCAGTGGAGGGTTTGGGAGCAAGACTGGACTGGACTAGACTCGAATAAGCAAGAATAGCCCTCTGTGATACGCATGAGCAGCTAGGGGTAAGTGGTAGGGAGAGCCAGGCTGGCTTAAAGGGCCAGAAGGAGAGCAACCAAGCGCTCCAGCCAGCATAGATCCTCTAAGAACAAGTCTCTCCAAACTAAATCATCTCCTTTGATGGGCTTATTGAACCTGCAAATCCAGGGGATGCTATAAACACAGTACTGTCTGACTTCAAAAAGGCATTTGACAGAGTTCCTTATAAATAATATTCCTATGGAAAGGATGGATGGAAATAGCTTAATTGATGGTACAGATGTTGGACTTGTAGCTGATTAACCCAGATATTCCTCAAGAGCATTGATTGTTGGACTAATGTTGTCAAAGTGGAGGGAAGTCTCTCAAAGTGTCTGGCCGGAGAAATACAGAGCAATGGGTAAGACTCTGGAGCCAGGACGCCCGGCCTCAAATCCTGCCTCTGCCATTTACTAGCTGAGTGACCTTGGGAGGTGACTCAGTTTCCCTATCAGTACAGTGGGGATATTCATTATACCTACATCTGAGCATTGACATGAGAACTAAATGTGCTAACTCATGAAGTTTAGAATAGTGCCTGGCATGTGTTCTTAAACACTCAGTAAATGTTGTAAACTATTGAATATTCTGTCCTGGGCCCTGTCGTATACATACTTTTTTTTTGGTTTTTAAATCTTGGGCTCAGATTAAGACATAGAAGTCACTTTTCTCCTAAAGCTAGGAGGGATGGATGATATGTTAGGTGACAGTGCCAAGATTCAAAACCATTTCAATAGACTAAACGAAGCCTTGAAGCCTGGAGATAAACATTTCAGAGACAAAGGTGAAGATGGGCTCTACGCTTCAAAAAATCAACAATGTCCAACATGAGGTGAAGGTGACTTCGGAGCCAGTTAATGCAGAAAAAAACCCAGATAAACCATAGAATGCTAGGATTGTGTCTTTTTTTTTTTTTTTTTTTTTTTTTTTTTAAGAACAAAGCATAAGGGAGGTAAGGTTCCAGCATCTTCTGTGCTCAGCAGATCACCTCCAGAGGATTTTATTACTATCTGGGAGTTCCCTGCCTGCAAGACATCTTCAAGCAGGAGCCTGTTCAATGGGGCTGTCTGAATGGGGAGGAGCCTGACAACCCCAGGAACCTGGGAACCATTCAGCCCAAAGAAGAGAAGACTCAGAGGAGGCCCTACCACCTACTTTAGCATATTTGAAATTTGATTTATCCTTTGAGGTTTCACAGGGTAGAAGGGTCTGATGATTTGAGTCACAGGGAAACCATTTGGGACATGGAGAGGAGCTTATAAATAAAAGGCCTGGACTGTACCTTGAGGTGGCAGGCTCCCATCATTGGAGGCCCCATGAACAGGGGAGATGACCCCCAACAGGGAGGGCCTGGTGACAGAGGAAATTCCTACATGGGGACAAATGTCTTGCTAGATGACCTCTAAGGCCACTCTCAACTCTAAGATTCAGGAATAGGATGTAGTAGGTTTGGAGAATTTTCTTTTCTTTTTTAAAAAAATATATATTTTTATTGATTTTAGAGAGGAAAGGAGAGGGAGAGAGAGATAGAAACATCAACGATGAGAGAGAATCATTGATTGGCTGCCTCCTGCACACCCCCTACTGGGGATCGAGCCCTCAACCTGGGCATAAGCCTTTGGCCGGAATCGAACCTGGGCTCCTTCAGTCCGCAGGCCAACGCTCTATCCACTGAGCCAAACTGGCTAAGGCTGGAGAATTTTCTTTGGAAAAAAAAAAGATTTCATGAGTTTTTGTCTGCAGGGAAATGCATGGGGGCATTTGGGAGCTGGTCTCTGGGTTCCTGGGAAGATGGCAGTGCCCACCTTCACCCCCAGACCACTGCGCAGTAGCCCATCCCTTTTTGCATCACGGAGAAAGCCTTGGAGACAAAGCCTTTTTTGGGATAATAAAATAAAAGAGGAATGAAGCAAGTGTTGCTGTAGAAAGGGAGCACTTGCTTGGAGAGTTCGTTTGATTCTTTTGTTATTTTCTAAGCAGCTTGGCAGCAGACCTATTGGAGACGGCGTCTGTGCTCCGGAGTGTCTTTCCAAGTGTTATAGGCACAGATGTTTTGCAAATCTAAACAGGCTGCCTGAAGCTGATTTTTAAAGTGAAGAACTGTTTTCAAGTAATGTGGCAATCCATTTCAACTGCCTATCTTAAAATATTCTGTGCTCGCATGAAGAACAGTTTTAACTGCATGATCTGATCATAACTCCGTGGAGACAACCAGAACCTCTGCTCGATGAAAATTTGGGGCCACAGAGAACTGATTCTGCAACAAAGAAGGAATGCCCCCCCCCCCCCCCCCCAGCATAAGCCTGTGATTCCACCATGGAGGACTTCTCTTCTGCCTTCTCTCATCTCAGGGTGGAGTTAATCAGGCTTCTGTGTCCCTGGCCCTGAGTGATGATAAAGTGAAAAAGAAAAACAGAGCCCAGGTCTTCAGGAAGCCTAAACTCAATTGGGACTTCGTTTGATCTACACGAAGTGACTTGAGGATAATTGTAAAGCAATTAATTAACTGATAAGCAGGTCTGGCCCTGGCAAGGATGGAGACAAGCTATGCTCACTGCCTCCCATGCCAACGCGGTATTTTTTTTTTTGAACGACTCATATTATGGCAGCTTCTTAGGAAACACGGTTACAGAGAGGGTGAGCTCCCAAGTCTGTTACATAAATCTCAGCGTGCACGGCTAATGCGACTGCTCTACTTGGCTTTTTTTCCTCAGGAGGCCAATTAGAAGGAAGTATCAAGGAGGAACTTGGTATGAACTTGCTGGCAGCAGAACATATGTATCTTTCACTTGGCTTTGAGCAGGAATGGAAGCAAGAATAGTTCAGACAACTGCATTCGGCAACCCAGCTTAAGTCATGCTTGTCTGATGAGTTGATATATATGATCAGTCAACATGCATTTTTTGAGTCTCCATCTTTTATGGGCTAACGTTTGCTAAGCGTGTAGCAGACCTGACTGCAAGAAAGATCTATTCCTTTGCAGGAGTCAGATTTGTGAACAAAAATGCCAACTTGTTAGATATGAAGAGACACCTTGTTTCCCAGCCATAGGAACCTCGTATGTGTCTTTTTTTTTTTTTTTTTTTAACTTCTAGTACATTATGGTAAAAGAAGAAAAAGAAAAGGAGCAAAAAGAAGGGAAAAACATTGACAGGAAATGATAAATATTGTTTTATTAAAAGTTAGAAGAATGAGGAATAACTCTTCTTTTTGCTAGTAATAATTACCCATCTGAAGGGATTATGTCATTAGTTGTCCAATCCTCACGAACCTCATCATGACAGTGCTTTCCAGGTAGTGCAAATTATGTAAAGAGAGGGAACTTGGACGTAGGACTCCCCTTTTAACTCGGAAGGCTTCCTGCTGTGTCCCTTGCTTGAGGCAGGGAGTACAGAAAGGAGGTTGGGCTAGGTTGGCCGATAACCTACAACCATGACATTCTGTTAAAGATGGCAGCCTTAGGCAGCCATTGCCCCTCTTCTGTCAGGACTTTTCCTCCCATGATTTTCATTTGTGGGACTCTAGTTCCTGGTTTGAGGCTGGACACACGCCCTTCTCTTAGACCAGCGGTTCTCAACCTGTGGGTCGCGACCCCTTTGGGGGTCGAACGACCCTTTCACAGGGGTCGCCTAAGACCATCAGAAAACACATATATAATTACATATTGTTTTTTGTGATTAATCACTATGCTTTAATTATGTTCAATTTGTAACAATGAAAATACATCCTGCATATCAGATATTTATATGACGATTCATAACAGTAGCAAAATTACAGTTATGAAGTAGCAACGAAAATAATTTTATGGTTGGGGGTCACCACAACATGAGGAACTGTATTAAAGGGTCACGGCATTAGGAAGGTTGAGAACCACTGTCCTAGACTCTGTGGTCTGTGTTTATTCCACAGGAAACGGAGCGTGCATTAGCATCTTGTACATAGTCTTCAACAGGGAACCAGAATTTCCTGATTCCTTACCCCAGAACTCATTTTCCTTTAAGTTAACCAACTATATCTATGACCTCAATGTCTTCGCTCCAAGCTGTCTGTCTGTACACACAATGAGAATCAATTGTCAAAGTAAAGGGAGGGCTTTGGGATGGACAATGCTTATTGATACCCTTTGAGTCTTACTAGTAGTTGTCTCACTTGTTAAATGGAAGGAATTTAATGGATACAGAGGTTCTTTAGCAATGGTAAAGGGCTATAAAAATAGAAGGGAAAAAGTTTCTTATCTGGGAAACTGGGAGTCATCCTTGACTCCTCCGTCTTTATCACCTACATCTGATGTTCCCTCCTGATTCACCTCTGCAGCACCTGGTCTTTTTCTTCCCACTGCTGCCACCCTCATCTAGGTTCTCATTCCCCCATTGTGACTCCAACCACCTTCCCCTCTTGCCTTCTTACAGGCAGCTGGAGGGAGGTCCCGTCCTGCTGCTCAGAGAACTATTGTGCTGCTTACTACTGATCCCAACAATCCTATTGCTTTCTTCTTTCCGGCCTCCAGTGCCTGCCATCAACATTTCTCAGACCCCCTTCTTGCCACCTCAATCCTTCTGACTCATCAGCATGCATTTCTCACTCTTAAAATCTACATATAAAATGTAGACTATATATGTGCAGCTACAGGAATGTGACTTCAACTGTCTGATTTTTTGTGTTCCTTTAACCCTTTCAGTAAACATTGGTATTTTTTATTTCTGCATGTCTTATGGTGCCTCGAGGAGTCCAGTGCACACACAGGCTCTTAGCGTCTGTTAAATGAGAATGTGTTAATCCAATCATAGCACCTGGATTGAGAGGATAACTGAGGTCATCAAATGTCAATATTCATTTGTTTGAATCTCTTCTATAACGTTTCTGCCTGGTGTTTAGTTTGTTTAAACAATTCCAGTGACAGGAGACTCACGCCAAGGAAAAATGCCCACTTTTTAAAGAAAATTATGATAGAAAGTTTAGCCTTCTTTCAATTCAAAATTGATCTAAGTGTAGCATCCCGCCCTTGGTCTGAACTACCTCTCATCCATAAGGAAAACATTGCCCATGAGCCCTGCATCTCACTGAGTTGGGTGGCTTCCTATCTGAGAAAATTTCACACCAGTGAATTCCATGAACCAGGATGAGTTTTCCTCCCTGTTTAAAAATGGCCTCAAAAGGCCCCAGCTCTTAAACATATTGCTGCGGCATAGCCATCACGTGAAGGAAGACCTTCCCTTTGGCCACCCCCATGTTGCACAACACATTGGTGGGGCGTTTGAGGAAAAGTGGGAGTCTTCTATGATCGTGAATAGTGAGGACAAATAGTCACAATGTGGGGGTTCACAGATTTTTCTCTCAGATGTCATAAAGCAACCCCAGCCGTTGGCCACAAGACCACACAGAGATACTCACCTCACCAACCCTGACCTTAGCTGTGTTGTGTCTGGCCACTGATCCTACGCCTTCTGCAGGGGAAGGTCCATGAATGACTAATCCTGGAGTATAAAAAGAAAGGCTTTTGCACGGAGACATGGAGGGTCCACTTGCAAGGATGCTGCCGACAGGAGTCTGAACGGAACTCCCAGCCCTGGAGCTGTCCCAGCCTCACCGGAGTGTACGAAGTTGAAAGCTCAGCAGAGGAAATAATATCACAAATGAAATGGTTTTGAACGATAACAAAATGAGTTTTCCTTGGAAACTGTTTTGTTTCTTTAAATCAAAAACAAAACCTCTCAGACTGCAGAAAAATACGACCCAGAGACTGAGGCAATTTGGGGAGCTTGCACGCTCCCTCCTGCCCTTTCTCTTCCCCATCCCCACCCACTTCTCTCCACTTGTTGGGCCCAGGAGGGTCTGACGGAAAATGCGGGGCAAAGGACCTCTTTGACACCAAGACAGTCCCCAGAAGAGCTTATGACTTTCTAAGGCCAAGAGATTGAGTTTTCTGCAGGAGGAGAGAAAGAAGAGAATTGAAGATATGATGAATTTATAACAATTATTTAACCTGTCTACTCTCCAGGCATTGGAGATGCGGAGAGGATTAAGACTCAGTCCCTACCTTCAAGGCGGGAGAAATACCCACTCAATAATTATGTTTTGTTGTATATACATAAAACAGCCCAGTGTGTGTAAAACAGCTACCTTAGGGGCCATTAACGTGTGTGGAGTGTCACTGTGTTTCATAGTTCAACATTTCTCACTACAACCCAGTGGAAGGAGTGGTACCACAGCTATTCTCTCATTATAGATGGAGACACGGAGGCATAAAGTGTCTAAGTAACATGCTCAAGGTCAGACACCAAATAAGAGGTGCCAGCAGACTGGAACCAGATCTGTCTGCTTCAATCACCAGTGAACTTAACCAGGGAGTTCTATCCACACACTATTTTGTTTTTTAAAAAAATATATATATATATTTTTATTGATTTCAGAGAGGAAGGAAGGGGGAGAGAGAGATCGAAACATCAATGATGAGAGAGAATCATTGATTGGCTGCCTCCTGCATGCCCCACACTGGGGGTCAAGACCGCAACCTGGGCATGTGCTCTGACTGGGAATCGAACCATGACATCCTGGTTCATAGGTAGATGCTCAACCACTGAGCCATACCGGCTGGGCTACACACACTGTTTTATTTAACCCTCCCAACAGACCTAGTGGGTGGGATAAATATCCTTGTTTTACTAGTTGAGGAAATGGAGAGAGACAGATTAAGCAATAACTTGCCCAAAGTGTCACATGCAGTGAGTGCTGCCACTTGACCCAAGTTTGTCCCTAGCAGTAAGCTCTGCAGGACAGTCCCAGGCAGCTGGTCAGGATGGGCCCATTCTACCAGATATAGAAAGGACTCTCCGTACCAACTCGCACCAACATCGTGCCTGGCACTTCCACACTCTCTGAAGGTGTTTGTTGAATAAAATTCAGCTTAAACTCTCCTGCAGCTCCCTCATAAATGAAAACACACACACACACACACACACACACACACACACACACACACAGAATCAGAGAGGTTTTTCTTGTTTGAGTTTGCACAGCTAGCAAATGCAATTAACTAAGACTTGAACATAAGAAGGCTTTTGCAAGAAGAAGACAAGAGCTTGATCATTGTCGCTGAGATGGGGCGGTATATCTGTACTCAGCAAGATAGGCTAAGTTATGCTGTGTATTTCTGTAGTAAAATCAAATCTCACTGGCTGGAAGGTTTATAGAACAAAGGTTTGTTTTTTTGTTCGCGCTTCAACCCTATAGGGTGATGGGAGACTAAGCCCAACCTGGTCACTCCGGACCCAGGCCGACAAGGGTTTCATCACTTTACGATTTCACCATCTCAACACCCAGCTTTGGGGTTCACTGCAGCCGGGGAGGAGAGCATGAGAAGTGGACACTGGTGCCTAAATGTTTCCATCAGGATACGACCCCCATCACTTTCACCTGCTCTGCACAGACCAGAGCAAGCAAAGCGCCACTCCTAACTTTACGGAGGCCGGGCGGTGCATTCCTCCCTTGTGCCTGGAGGGAGCAGGGACTGGAAATACTGATGCTCCCACCCCACCCCCTTACTCTATTTGCTCATGAGAAATGTTTACTTATGGTAAAATATATGTAACATAAAATTCACCATTTAAGCCAGTGTACAGTTCCATGGCATTACGTACATTCACATTGCTGTGCAACAGGATCAACTTGCTTTTAACTCGAAGACCCTGGTTTCTATCTTTTTTTTCATTCCTGCACGTACAAAGCCCCCTCCGTCCTTCCGGTGAATGCAGGCCACAGGAAGGATGGCACCACGGAAATCGCTCTGAAACGCCATCCCCTGCTCCATAGGAGGCGGACACTCTTACATTTGCTGTCCTCTGGAGCCTCTGGCATTTTGCCTGTCGATTCCATACCTGCTCTCCTTGGCACTTGGAATGGGGATGGATCCCTCACCACGTGGACCCAGGCACCATGTAAGATGTGAAATGCCCTCCCTCCTCTTCCTTGTGGGAGAGGATAGTCATGCCAAAACTCTTTCATGGTTATAGAAGCTGGGAGGAAAAAAAAACTTAAAATAACACAATATAACATTTCTGTGGTTTAAGTTTCTTTACTAAAATTGCAGATTGACAAGCCTAAATTAATATTACCGTTAAAAGTTTCCTAAGGCCTGTTGTTGGGAAGCTATCCTATGGGCCTGGGTTTCCTGCTCACTCAGCTCACTAGTAGTTCAGCCTAATGCTGGAATGAAGTAGAAGAAGGGAGAGGAGAGGTTAACACATGTCAGTCTTGGTGTTTCACTGTGGTTGCTTTGCCAACGGTATCGTTTCACTATTGAGATTGGGAGTTGACATCTCAATAAGCATAAGGTCTTCACATCTTTCCATTGGGATTAACAGGGAGGGTCGCTCTGTAAAATTCTGAATTTAAACAGAACTTCCTTTGGAATCTAGAGGTCAAGAAAGGTTGGTAAGATGGAGGGAAGCTTAATTCAGCAATTTGTTCAGAAAAATCTTAACTAAGTACCTTCTGTTGTGCCAGGCTCTGTGTGGGGATGCTGGAGTAACTAAGACGTATCAAATGATTCCTGCCCCGTAAGTTATAGTCTGGGGGGAGGACTCCATCTATCTGTGTATGGATGACCTCGCCTAGCCAGATGCTGTGGCTTAATGTAGCGAGACCCCCACCCCCTGCCACCACATGGCTGTGTCTCATGAGAAGATGCTCTGAGCTACCCATCTCTACCCAGGTCAGAAAGGCCTGACCTTTCTGTTTCATTTGCATCTCGATCCCAGATTGCTACTCTGTCTCTGCACTTACTTGGGACCCGATCTCCTACTGGATCTTCTTTCTAGGCCCAGGCCTGGTGTCAGATCCAGTTTCTTTATCTTGATAAAGCACGCGGTCATTGTTTTACATTGCTATCCTGCTTCTCCCTGCTCTTCCCTGGCCCTGGTCACTTCTCTTTCTGACTTAACCTTCTCCTTATCTCGATCATCCTGGCTGATACCACCAACCCAGTCTGGCTCTTTCTCCAGGGAAGGCTTAGATAGCTGCACAACCAATTTTTGAATTATAGTAGTAAACTGATTTCTCTCTGTTGCCCAGCTGAAGTTGAAACTGCTTTCTTTCTATCAGTATCTGAATGCTCAAAAGTACCCACATCAGCCCGTTTTACTACTAGTCCAAGGAAAACAATCACAGAAAGAGAAGCAGGTACCCATTTGTCTGTAGCTACCAGTGTGTCTTTTTTGATGCTTTTTGAAGAGACATGGAAGCCCTTTTATTGCTTTATCTCCTTTGGTTTACCTATAAGACTACTCTACTTCCTATGGGTAATAACCTAAAGTATCATTTCTGAGACTATAATGGGCAGATATTTCTCCCTTACTTAACACCTACCGATATCCCATAGAATTAGTGTTCTATAGAACACACTCTGGAAAAAACTGAGCCAACTCTAGCTGTCTTCCCGGAGTTTCTGTGATTGCTATTGCTTTAGATCCTCTGTCAAACAAATCAAAGTAACACCATATATAAAATGCCAACTGTATATGGTCCAACCAGTCATTGATGTCAGATGAGTTAAAATTCTCTTTGATTCTTAGCGATTACAAATTATCCTTCATATGGCTGCCTGGGTGATCTTTCTAAAGTACAAATTGGAGCTTCAGAGGCTTGCCATCCCCTATGGGATAAGATCTAAATTCTAAAGAACAGTGTTCAAAGCTCATCATGAGTGACTCTTACTTGCTTTTCCATCATCATCTTTTCCTGATGCTTGAGGACATCTTAGACTCTGCCCAAGCCACCTTCCTTCAGTTACCCACTGCCCCATGCTTTCCTTTGCATCCATGCCTTTGCAAATGCTGTTTCTCTGCCTGGAACTTCCTTTTGCGCCCCCCCCCCCCCCCCTTATAGTGTATTCCTACTTATCCTTCAAGCCTCAGCTCAAATGCCCCTCCTATAAAGGGCCTTCCTGGCCTCTGTAGGCAGAGTTAAGAACTTTCTCTCACAGTACCTTTTGCAGAAGGCCATTATCTCTGCCTTCCTCCTCCCCAGTAGGTCCCTCTCATCCCTCACCTCACATATGCCTTTCTCCTTCCCAACCAGGTCAGATCCCTCTATTGTGGTGCTCATGGCCCTACATACTTTTATTTGTAGCTCTCATCATAGTTGCCATTTCACTTATTTGTGGGTTATCTTTCTCCCTCACTAGACTGTAAGTCCCATGTCTGATTTTTCTTACAAGTGTATTCCCAGCTTAGATGAACAAATGAATGGATAGGAATGATAAGCTCCAAGTTAAGCAAAGGAAAAATATGGAAATCTGTGGGAGGCAGCCTGGGGTCTAAAGCTGAAAAGAACAAGCAAACCAACATGGTGAGGGAGTTAGTATTTAGACAAAATGAGTTTGTAGTAATTTCCTTGAGCCAAGGTCACCTACACTGGTCATTCTCTCCAGAGGTCCCAGTTGGCCTGACCCTTTCTCAAGTCACCATTCTCTGACAGTTGAGAAGATCGATCAGTACGTTGGATTACCAGATCAACATTCAGATGGGAAAGAAGATCAGTGGTCATTCAAGTTATTGAGCATTTCTTATTAGTCCCATGCTCTAACCTCTAGGGGGAGCTCAAAGCTTCCCCCTCCTCTCACAAGGTGACCAAATAGAAGAGATGGGGCTCTTAGTCTGAGGAATAGAATGCAGTTATAAATGGAGCTGGACTGAGCAAACACTCTTTTATTCACCCCATGTTTCACACAGTTTGCTATGCTTTTTCTTCTCTGCTTTGTTTGCCATTAGATGTGTTGTTTGAATGAATTCACAAAAGTCCTACAAAGGTCAGAGGTGCTCCAGCCCAGGTTGTCAGGGTGGGAGACATTATAAGGGCTTGGGGCCAATGGTATAATCCTATATAAACAAAGTGTAGTATGCAAATTGTCTCCTCCATCGGGAGATCGTCCAGGAGTTTGACCAGGGGGTGGGGCCAGCTGGGGGAAGGGAAGGAGGGTCCAGCCGGCAGCCAGAGACCCTACTAGTGCATGAATTTCATGTACTGGGCCTCTAATTAGGAATAAAGATCTAGTTTTTTCCTGGTGCATTTTTGGTGCTTTTATTTTTTAATCTCTCATCACGGTGGGAGACAGCTGTAGAAGATGTAACTAACAAGACGGTGAACCGGGCACTGAACTAGGTTCTGGGAAACCATGATGACTTAGACTTAGTTCCTGCCCACATAGACTGCAAGTCTAACCATTTAGTCAACCACACGCCTATGTTTAGCCTGAGTAATCACTGGTAAAAATGAAAGATGAAGGAGTCCTGGCTTAATAACAATAAGAAAACAAAGCACAATAAGACAAAACAAAAAAACAAGTTATAATTTTCCATGTACTCAAAGTAAAAATCTAGAGTGATGTGGCAGCTGAAAAAGTTTTTGTAATTTTAGGCTCCATTAATAGAAATATACTATGCGGATCAAAGGAGTTAATATTCCCATTGTAATTAGTGCTGGTCAGTCCACTTCTAGAGTATTGTGTTTCCTTCTGGATACCACATTTGAAGAGGAACATGAACAAATTAGAGTGTATCAGAGAGGGCTGACCAGGACAGCAAGTGACTGGAAACTCTATTATATGGGGATGACTGAAGGACCTGAACTGTGTAGCTTGGGAAATAAACAACGTAGGTGGGGGACATAATAGCTATTTTTGGAGATTTGTCATGTGGATAAGGGCACGGGCCAACACCTCATGTTGTATCAGAGAACACTTCCTAGGGACAGTACTTGGGTGAGTAGGTGGAAATGTTGGAGAAAGATTCTTAGTTCAACATGAGGAGAAATTTTCCAGCATCCAGGCCACCAAACATGGACTGGGTGTTCTCTTTTCTTAGCGTTTCACTTTTTTGTCTCTCTCTCTTTTTAAAATATTTTCATTGATTTCGGAGAGGAAGGGAGAGGGAAAGAGAGAGAGAAACATCAATTGATTGGCTCCCTCCTGCATGCCCTACCCTGGGGATGGAGCCCGAAACCCTGGCGTATGCCCTGACTGGGAATCAAACCATGACATCATGGTTCATAGGTCAGTGCTCAACCACTGAGCCACGCCAGCTGGGCCACTTTCTTGTCTCTTTTCTGCCTCTCCTTGTCCGGGTAAAGAGCTGGTTTGCAGGTTCCCTTTTCTTCCCTCATAATCTCAAGTCTCAGATCCTTCTTGGTCACCCTAATGGATTGAAGCCCTAGAATTTACTTCTATGTGAGTGAAAGATAATATTGACAACTACTATGCTGAGCACTTACAGAGGTCATAGTGAACGCAATGTATAGGATAGATATAATTATCATTCCCTTTTACTGAGGCAAAGTTTACTTAACTTGTTCAAAGTCACATACCTTAGTTTTATAGAGTGAACGGTGGGTCCCTAATATTCATGTGTAGAAACCCTAACTCTCAATGTGACTGTATTTGTAAATGGGGCCTCCAAGGAAGCAACTAAAGTTAAATAAGGTCATATGGATGGGGCTCTGATCCAATAGAGTTAGTGTCTTTATAAGAGCTCTTCCTCCCTACTTCTCCCCTCAGGAAGAGAGCCCTTACCAAAGACCAAATTGGCCAGAAGACGTTCCAGCCTTAAAATCTGTGAGAAAATAAATTTATGCTGTTTAAGCCACCCATTCAATGACTGATACAGGCTGTAAATGAGAGAGCCAGAATTTGAACCCAGGAATTCTACTTCCATAGCTTACTCCCTTAGCCACCTGCTAAAGTATAAATTCATAAACAAAACAAACCAGGTGGATTAGAAGTTTGGCTGAATGTGGACTGATGGAATAAGGTTTCTCCCTCACCCCAGTGAATAAGGGGCAGAGATACATGTGTAGCTCGTGTGGCGTGTTGAGGACAGTGGGGACCAATGTGTTCTTTGGACTTGTCCCTCCTTGCCATCTGAACTGTGCACAGTTAATCAGTACTCAGATCCACCCATAGTCCAGATGGTCTGCACGTGTCACCAGGCTGAGCTTTCTCCGTTCAGTGGCTCAATCAGGATTCTGATTTAAATATTGCTTTCTTGTCTGACACTCCCCTTATTCCACTGGGATCTGGTTATCCCATTCTAATTGTGTCTTTATTGCTTTACATAAGACAAAGCCTTTCATAATGAGTAAGAAAATTGAAAAGCTTTTTAAAACTTCTATGACTCACCAAATATGCACAAACCACAACCCAATAAAGCCATAATTAAAGTCTATATAGACTAAATCCCTCACTGAGTAGAGTTTTGCATCCTCTTACCACAGGGTATCCAAACCCTTTGATGTATGTTGGGCCCTCTTGCTCATAGACCTCTGTCCTATCATCACTTTCCGCACCGTGAATCTTATGCCCCTGTGATTTCTCAGCGGAGACGAAGTCGTGTCTGACAGGAGGTACAGAGGGAGGCTTCCTGGAACATGTAGGGAGGATCCAGGAAAATGACCACGTGAAAGTTAAGTCCAGAAGAACAGCGGTAGCAAACAGACAGCTTTCTCAGAGAGAATTCTTGCTTGTGCTGAATCCAGAGGCTTGCTGGCATAAGAGAGCAAGACTTGATTTAGAGGGAATTTTGCCCACATTTTGGTCTTTTGGCTCTCATTCTGTGTAGGATCATGTTGTAAAAAACAATCAAACAGTCTCTGAAACAAAATATTTTTCAGAGATAAGTTTATATTTACCACCTGAGGCTGAAAGTCTGTGGCTTTGAATACCTAGATGTAAACCAAAGAGATTCTGAATAGATGATTTCTGGTATGCACATACAACATTTACTCTGGTTTTATTGCTTCTAGCACCTATTAATTCAGAGAGAACTAGCCGTCTGTTCTGATAAACCTTAGGTGGCTTGAATTCTCTGTTATGTTTTTCCAGCAAAGATTCTTTTAGGGCATTTGAAAGCCTCCTCTCTTTTTTGGTATGTCCACGATATTTTACTTAAAATAGTGATATTTTTACTTAAGGGATAAAAGAGAGATTGTAACTACATCAGCATCCATTATAGATCCAGAAGGGAGCCAACTAAAGAGAAAAGGAATAGAACTGGTTGTTATTTTTAAATGACATTCTTCAAATATGACAAACTGTAAATAAACTGTATATTGCCCTTTAAGGGTGAGAGCCAGAGGTGGAAACTCCACATATGGCCATCAAGGGAACAGTTTGGGGTTTTCAAATGCTTCAATGACTCCTGACATGATTTGGCTTTGGAATTC
This sequence comes from Myotis yumanensis, assembly GCF_028538775.1. NCBI lineage: Eukaryota > Metazoa > Chordata > Mammalia > Chiroptera > Vespertilionidae > Myotis > Myotis yumanensis. The sequence goes on from NW_027223768.1 coordinate 8,704,793, forward strand.
ATCTACTTAAAGCTGGAGGAAGACAAACTCCGAGACTGATGGTTGCTACTTGTTTTACATACTTAACTGTGACATTTTTACAGCCGTTGCCAATAGTTATATCAAGTGTCATATAAACTGTCCCGGGTGCAGTAAAAACAGCCCCTCTGAGAAATTTTAGGACAGTCCTGAATGTCTGACGCTGATGGAGATGACTTTTCATCCCTCTGTTATCGAGATGAACACACTGAGCGTCAGAGAAGAAAGCAAACCTGCTCGGAAATATTTTGACACGAAAGATGGCATCAGGCCTCCGTCGTGGTGCTGTGCTTGTCACCGACCCTTCTTCTACGACTAGGACCAAGCCTGGTGCCAAGTGGCAGATGCCTTTCCCTCATCCTGCTTTGCTGCCGGAGGCCTGACTCTGACCTCGCCTCTGCCTCTGGCTTCCCTTTGGGATGAGTTTCTACATCCTCAAGACTTGGTTGTAGCCCCCATCACATTCTTCCCATATTTATGTAAGTCAGGGCTTCCCCTTCCTGACTTCTCCCCATCAAGGGAGGACAACAGAGCTTACCATGTGGGCCACTGGCCCGGGAGCGTGAGGCAGAGGTTGAATTCCCAGTGGCTGGACGTAGAGCCAGGACTGTTGTACCCAAAGCTAATTTGAACTTTGAGAACAAGACGGATGAGTCTGGTTCAAGTTCCCAAGTGAGAACAGGTCTAGACTTGGGATGACCATGTGTGGTCTGTGACCCTGCTTCTCAAGGGTGTGGTCCCCAGAACAGCATTGTGGGCCTTGCCAGGGCGCTTGCTAGGAGTGCAGGATCTCAGCTTCCCCCCCCTCTACTGAATCAGGTCTCCAAATGACTTAGGTGAACATTAAAGATGGAGAAGCACTTCTCTGGAAAACCTAGGGCAGGATCAGGGTCAGGGTCAGGGTCAGGGGGACAAGAGTTTGGAACTCAGTAGGGACGAAATGGAAGTGAAAGCAGGTCAGGAACAAGCAGGTAGAGGCCAAGGTGAAGGGACAGCATAGTTGCTGCCAACACCAGCGTGTGTGAGAGCCCTCCTCCCTGTGCTGTGGCTGTGTGGTATGTAGATATATCCAGACTGAAAGCTGAAAGACCGAAATCCTCTCTTCAGCCTACAATTCGGATGTTGGAGGACAGGAGGCCCATCTTGTCCCCTGTCCACTCAGGACCTTGGGTGGCATTTGCACATCATAGATGTGTATCTGGTCTCTGCTGAACTGAATAGGTCCCTTCACCCACCCTTAGGGTGATTGTAGTGGAGAGTCACCGCTGATTCTGGTTTCCCCCAGGAGACTCCTGGTAAGATAAAGACACTTTGCTATTTTCTTTCCCAGAAGCCACTTTGCTGGATCAGAGAAGATCCAGCCCTCTATTCAGTGAAAGTCCAGGCAGTGCCCCAGAAGGCCAGCCCCCCACCTGGGTGTTGAGCTATCAACATGCCATTTCTGCATAAAAGAAAAATGAACTTGCTGATTCTTGCTATTATTGCAGAAAAGTCGGTGCCTAGATGCCAAGTTCAGAGCCTTGCTGTGCACTTGGGGGATTGTTACTGCCAGCCCCTGCAGAAGGCCGGGAGCGAGCTCGGCTTGCAGCAGCCTCCTCCTGGCAAGAGTTAACGCTAAGGTACAGCTGAAAAAATGTGAAGGCAGGAGAGCCAGCTCGTGGGATTGCTTTTGCAATCAGAAGACGGCCCAAGTCGGAGCTGCAGAGCCTTTTGAAGGGGTGCCAGCTCGGACACATGTTTCCAATTATCATATGCAATCTCGAGACAGTGTGCAAGTTGCACTCTCATTATGTCAAAGTGAAAGGAATGGTGAGGGCGAGATAAAGGGGGAGAGGCCCGCTGAGCTGGAGACTGCACTTAGCTGTGGCACCAAATGTTAGCCGAGGCGTCTAGCTGGCTTCACACTCAAGTCCATCCCCGGGTCCAGGGCACATGAGGGCCTTCCTTTTTCCTACTTATTTTTTTGGGGGATCAAGGAGATCCATCCCAGCTGATCAGAACGGTTGGAGGAAGCCCCATCTTCAGGAAGCTATTTGACAGGCTCTTCGGCATTTGGTCTGAATACAAAGATATCCTGTGTCCACCTGCAGGATTTCACATGGTTGGTCTTTGAGTTTTCCCGAGGTCTGTATTTGCAAGAGCAGCTAGTCCCGCTGCCAGTTTGTGGTTCACAATGAGGTGAGAGGATAGAGGCTGCTCTCTCTCTCTCTCTCTCTCGCATCCAGACCTGGGAAACCTCTGGTTTGGGTTTTACCTTGTTTGCAAATCTGGAAGAAGGCCCAGCACAAACAGTAATTTCACTCAACCTTTTCCCCCAAACACGGTTCAGAAGTTGTTTCCTTTGAGACGTCTTCCTGGTTTTACTCTTCCCATCTGATTGCTTCTCATTGCTGTAGCCATCGCTCAGAATATTCATCTGCATAATTCGTGCATTGCTCTGTGCTTTGAAGTCAGTGTGCGGGTGCATGTGAGTGTGGAATGTACACTTCCCGGCTGCTTCTTAATGCTCAGTGGCTCTGTGAGTGTATATGTATATATATTGTGTGTGTGTGTGGGGGGGGAGGGGCTATATTTACTAGTATGTGCATATAGCTGTGTGTATATTTGCATGTTTTATATACAATAATTTACTATATGCCAAGCACTGGACTAAGTGCTTTACAAGTCGACAGCGTAGGACCTATTATTATCATCCATGTTTTCCATGTAAGAAAACTGGAGTACAGAGAGAGCGGTCATTTGTCCAATATCACTCAGACAAGCTGGTGGTAAGGCTAGGGTCAGACCGTGGCCATCTGATCGTGTTCTTCGCCATGACACCAGCCTCCGAAAAGTGCTGGGATGAGTCCCACGCAGTGGCTTCAGGAAGGACCTTACCTTCAACTCAGACCGTTAACCCTGTGACACAGGGTAGGCACAGACAGGCTGGGATGGGAACTAATTCTATCTGACCCGCCCTAAGATACTGGTTGAGTGCCTGTGACCTGCAAGATTGGGTCCAGGGGCTGCAGCCCTGGGTTTAAGGGGTTCTCAGGCTGCTGCTGTGGGAGGGCCCGCCCGCCCCACCTAATGTTGGCCCTGGGCCCCCGAGCCATCTCCACACACCCAGGTGAACTTTAAGCAGGTCAGCGCTCTTCCTTTGCCGACCCAAAGTAATTGGAGCAAAACAGCGCCCACGTGCTGGACACATGGAAACTCTCAGCGCCAATGGTTTATAAACTTGCCAAGGGCCGAGAGAGTAAACACATCCCAGAGAACCGTGGAGAGGCTCGCTGGCAGTGATGCGTGAACACAGAAAGCGCAGCCTCTGGCATCTCCGCAAGGTGCTCCTAGAACTAGAACGTGGAGGCTTGCTCCGGCCAATCCACGTTAACTGCTTCCTGCGGGGCCGGCACACAGCACGCGCTCAGTAAATGCTAACAGTCATATTAGCTTGCTCGTCACAGAGTGAGCCCGCGATGCATTTACAAAACTCTCTGTTCACGAACCCCCTTGCCTTGTTGAAAGGTGTTCCACCCTGTTCCAACATCCTTTCAGGGTTTCTCAGCCAACTCTACTTAGTTCTCAAAACTAAAATGTATTCCATCTTCTTCAGTGCCAGGCACTTGTGTATGTTTATATTATATGATTTATATCATTTAATTGTCTCCCAGCCCTCTGTCCTCATTACACAGATGAAGAAATTGGAACTCAGAGAAGTGAAGCAACTTGCCTAAGGTCACACAGCCTAAGTAGAAGTATCCTGCTTGTCTGGCTCCAGAGCCCATGCTCTTAATCAGGTCTCTAGAATCTAGGTCAGTGGTTCTCAACTTTCTGGCCCTTTAAATATAGTTCCTCACGTTGTGACCCAACCATAAAATTATTTTCGTTGCTAGTTCCTAACTGTAATGTTGCTACTGTTATGAATCGTAATGTAAATATCTGATATGCAGGATGGTCTTAGGCGACCCCTGTGAAAGGGCCGTTCGACCGCCGAAGGGGTCGCGACCCACAGGTTGAGAACCACCGATCTAGGCGGTCTTCCTGAGCCCAGAGCAGAATAGCTGCTGGTCTCACTCTTACCCTTCTGAGCCCGGCTGTGCCAGGTCCATATTTTTAATGCCCATGACCAGAGGGTTTCCCTTTCCCAATCTCTACATCTGCCAGCAAACAAATACCTAGTGACCACCTCATAGTTGTTACTCTCCTACAATCACTGCAGGGATTGTAAGTTTAGAACAAATCACTTTGCCCTCCACTCGCATGGGACCCGACTGTTTACTTTAAAATACATGGTTTTGCTTTAACTCTGGGCTATAGAAATGCTTATTTTCATTCCACAAGGGCACGATCTGAGGTCCGAGAGGAACAGTGGCTTGCTGAGCGTTCGCAGGTAGGCATGGGAGCTGGGCCTACATCCTGGTACCAAGTTTGTACCTCCACATCGGACTGCTTCCTCAGCACCAGGGCCCCAGCTCCCCACTGTCCCACTCAGGCCGTGGAGCAGAGACTCTGAGGTCACTGCTGAGTTGGGCCCTGTGTTCCCGTGAGCCCACACTCCCATAGTTCTGGGGCCCCTGCCCAACGGTCGGTCCCTTTCCTCCAAGGAACAGGGACCATGTGGCCCAGGAGGGGCAGCCCCTCTGTCCTCTGCACCCCAGGTTGGGGGCAGCCCCTGCTCCCATCACACAGTTGATGCCGAGACGGTGGTGAGATGGACAGCAGTCCTGGGGTTCATGGGAATGAAAAGAGCCGTTTGGTTGAGTTGCAGACCTGTCTCCCGCTGCAGGATGTCTGTGAGGGGAAAGCAGGTCTCGGGGAGGCTGGGGCCTGCGGTGGGAGGGGGTCAGAGGACTGACTTGGAACATGAACTAGGGTCAGGCTCTGTCTCCCAGATCCAGCATCTTGCCTCAGCATAGTCACTAGGAGAGCTGGGCTGTGTCAGGCCGAGGCGGCAGGGACTTTGGTTGCTGGAGGGACGCTTTGGAGAGGGAGCTGCTGAGGGGAAGGCATCTGCTCTGACCTCAGGGCTTTCCGTGACCCGGGCACGAAAACCTCAGTGAGGCGAGCAAAGGGAACGTTTACAAGACCGACCTGCCACTGCTGCTCCTGCGCAGAACACAGCGGCGGTTTTGAGCCGTTTTTCAATGTGTCCAAGCGTCTGGGGCCTGGCGACCCAGGATGGCCTCTTGGGGGCAGCCCAGTGGGTCTGGAAGCCAGAGCTCCCCGCTGTGTGGGGGGCAGAGTCCAAGTTGCAGAAACCACCAGGCTCAGGGTTGTTTTTGGACCCCTCAGTTCAGGCAAACTGATAATCCCATGCGGTGTGTGAACACATTGGCTCCAGGCTCGGCCTACAGCCAATGCTGCCTTTGGGGAGGGCCGTGGTTAGTGGGGTCAGGGGACCTCTGTTACCCACCCCTCGGCCTCCATCCTTCCTCGGAGGCTGTCTTCCCTCCAGGTCTTGGGGACCCATGTCCTGAAGTGTGGAGTGGCTCCCAGATCCAGACTCCACGCTGGTGGAGACAAAGCCAGCTTCCCAAAGCCCCCGCCCCCCGCCCCCCTCACCACCTCCGGGGCCCAGCAGGCCTGCGCAGCCCTAGGAGAAAGCGCCCAGGAACTGTTTGTTAAGAGGGGCCAGGATGGCTGAGGCCCTGGCACTGGTGCCCAGTGAAAAGCCGCAGACACAGGTCAGTGGGAGGCCTCTCCCCCTGCAGTCTTTATCTGACCAGAATGTTCTGGTTGGTGTTTCTTTAACATAAATCTTTATTCTAGTTGCAGTAGCGTTGATAGGAAAAGCAGGCTACATTTCATCATGCTTTCGCCCTAATCAAATTCCTCTCGTGCCAAAGCTCTCAACGTTTCTAATTCGCCCTATTTGGGTTGGGTTGGGGGTGGGGTGGGCCACGGAGAGTTACAGAGGAATAAGCATGATTATTTGCTTTTTATATCAGAGGGACAATTTGGGCCAGTTCTCATAAAAACTAGGGTCAGGGAAGGGGCGGGGAGCAAAATTCCCATTTCAGTGTAAGTTTCTCTCTTGCGGGGGAGGTAGTTGTGCCTTCAGAGAAAATACAAAACAAACAAACAAAAAAGTTACAGGGCAGCTTGAGGCTGGTTATAGTCCTGTTCTGGACTGTAACCTGGAGTCTGTCACCTCCATCTCTGTCACCTCCATCTCTCTCTAAGACAAGATGCTCTTGACGTTGTCAGTGTTGATTAGCACCCATCCCTCCAAAAAAGAAGACCCCCCAGGGTGCAGGGAGGCTGGTAAAGGTGAGATGACACCTTCCCCCTCCTCCTGCTCTGGGTCCCCCTTTGCACACCCTCCCGCCCTCCTCTCTCCCCTGGTGGCTCCCCTGTTGGGGACCAGCGGAAAGGCACTGTTCCCCTGGCATGGCCCACCTTGCCTGGTGTATTTGTGTCAGTTTTCCTACCCCCACCCTCTCTCTGAGATCCCATGACCCTGCCCACCTTCAGACACTTATGAAAATCACCCAATTAGAACAGAAACATTTTCAAGTTTTTTTTCAGAGCAGGTCTCTGACTCCCCTGAGCAGAGGCTGACATCGGAAGGGCTGCGAGGCCCTTCGTGGGTAGCAAGAGTGTGGAGGCCCTACTATTTCCTCGGGTAAGAAGTCTCTCTGTGGGAAGCGGCTGGAGGAGAAGCTGAAGACAAGCCATTTAAGGACTAAGACAATCCGAACCGTGAAATCAGATCCGCCGTGACAGGCCTCATGTGGTTATTTCGGTGCAGCTCTGCCAAATAGCGCCTCAGCTTTTTGCAGATCTTCCCCTAGAAGCCAGCCAGCCTCTCGGGTCCTTGGTGCGAGTCTCCTCCTGCCTACAGAGTGAGTGGGCCCCCCCAGGACGGAGCCTTCTGATGAGGCCCCACAGACGCCCCGAGTGGAGCAATCAAGGCGCATGCATCCAGGCCGAGGGGCAGGTAATCCAAGGATTAGGAAGCTTTGGCTCTGGAATGCAGAACAAAGTTGCCATCCAGCAGACTTCCTTCCTAATCACGTCCACTGTGGGCCAATATCTGAAACCAGTTAGCCTTCCCGGAAGCAGTAGTGCCGGCTGGGGTGGGCTGAGGGCTCCAGGCAGGCCTTTCAGGGGAGCCAGGGGCTGCTGTGGACAACCTCTCCCTTCTCCCCGCACCCCGGCCGGCCCCAGACTTGCGGATGGTCACCCTGGGGAAAATGACCGGAGTGGCAACACACAGGATGCTTCCAAAAATTTAATAAATAATGATATTTCTTTAAAACTGTATAAACTATAAATTACCATGCAGTCCTTATAATTTAAAATAATTTACAGGTTGAGGTAGGGAGGGGCCCAGGAGAGTGGAGGGAGCTGGGGCGGGGCTGGTGTGCGGTCAGGCTCTCCTCCCAGCCTTCCTGCTGAGCACACACACGCAGGCCGTGTCTATCCGGATGAACCGCCAGGCAGCCTGCTTGTCGTCCATGGTCAGTGCCTTGACGAAGGTGTGCGTCGTGGTGCAGTACGAGTTCCAGTGCTTGGCGTCAATGCCCCGGCACCCGCTGTCCACGGGAGTGGGGTCCCGGCACTTGGTCTCGAAAAAGTACTGTTTGAACACACTGTTGTTGATGTTCACCTCTCCCAACACCATCACCTCCTTGCCCTTGATGTCCGTGGCCGTGGTCTTGTCCCCCACCCACACGCTGATGCTGTCGCACACCGAGAACTCCCCCCTGTGGAAGATGGGGTGGGACGCGGAGCGCTTGCTCCTGTGAGTCCTGTTGAAGGAGGCCGCACCACCGGCCTCCAAGTCCAGCGGCTGGCTGTCCGCGGCCACAGGCGGGGGCTGCGTGCTGAACAGCACGCGGGGTGAGCGCAGTCGCCGCTTCTTAAAAAGCTTGGGGTCCACAGTGATGTTGCAGGTCTGCCCTGCCACCCTGGCGGCTATCGCCCGGGCTGGGGCGCTGCGGGCTCTGCGGAGGGCTGTGTCGAGGGAATGCTGCAGGTTCGTCCAGTGGGCTTGGGGGACGGGGTGCCCTGCTGGGACATCGCTCTCTGCCTGTGGTTCTGCCTGGATGCCGATCAGAAGAGCTGTGATCAGAGTGTAGAACAACATGGACATCACGCTATGCACCTGAAACGAGGCAGAAACGAGGGTCACGCACGGAGGCTCTGTCGCACCAAGGCAGAGTCTGGGTCGCGCAGAATCGGCCTCCCAAGAGGATCACAAGGAGGCTTCACTCAGGAGGCCGTGGGCAAGGGGACCCTGGAAATTACTTTCAGCCTGGACACTTTCGAGAGGGAAAGGGGGTGCTAGGAGCAATGACACTGGGACCACAGGCATAAATAGGCCTGGCTCAGACACCCGGATATGCGGTCATCCTCTCAGGGGTGCGCTTTTCCAGGAAGGGGCAGAGGCCCTGAAAGTCTGCCCTGTGGCCTGGTATGAACGTGGAAGCATCGCTCACAGAATCCCTGGAGCTCTCTGCCTGCCAGCTGGAGGCAGCCGTGAGCGGGTGCGTGTGCACAGGCATGTGCACCAGGAGGCAGCGGGTGAGTGGGCCTCCTCTTCCCTGTCCTGCCCAACAGCTTGACTCCCCGGACGGCAGTGAGCAGGGCTGCCTGGGACATGTCCGGAAGCCTTAGCAAGAACACACACCCTCCTCAGAGCTGCACTGTGTTAGCTCTGAGATCCCGTGACTCTGAACACTTATTATGAAGCCATGAAGCATCGTGTTTGGCAAAAGCTGTGTGGCTCTGAGACCATCTTAGTCAGCCAGCCCGTCTGGTCAGCCGCAGGCCTCGCCTATGACGTGACGCTGATAACGTTCCCTCTCTGTGCGTTGTTGTGAAACTTTTCAAATATGTTCACTTCTAATTTCTCATTAGTTTGTGAGTTAGGTTAGGATTTGTCCTCTTTCTCCCATATATGAGGAAAGTGATCCACAGAAAATCAACCAAGAGGCTTAAAGCCACTCACACACACTGGAACAGAAATAGAATCCAAACCTGGTCCTTTACGGAGCGAGTCCACCCTTCCATGCTTTCCTTCCTCCCTCACTTTCTCCTTCATTCTTCAACATGTCCTTTCTTTCTATTATTTGTTCTTAATGAGAAGAGATCAAGTGGCATATCTGTCTCTCCCCAAGAGGCAGTGCAAGCCCTGAGCATGAGCCAGACGGGCTCCGAGCTGCATGTGGTTGCCCACCAGTAACCAGCCACCCCCCCACCCGGTTCAATTAGCTGTGGCACTAGCTCTCTTCTTGAGCTGGTGAGCCTCTGTTCATATGCGTAGATTCATATCAATTGTCACCTCCTCTGTGAAGCTTCCCCAGGTCTTCTTAGCAGGGTAAGAGCATCCCCTGTAGAGGGTGTTCAGATTCTAAGTCTATCCCTTCCCCCACCTCTCCTCCCCATGCCCATGGGTCCTTCTGCTCCCTGCCTGCTTGTCCAGCCGGGCACAGATACCACCTGCGTCTTGGGACCTTCTCAGATCACTCCAATCAAAAGTGATCTCTTTCCATACTCAACTTCAGAAGTGTGTGTGTGTGTGTGTGTGTGTGTGTGTGTGTGTGTTCTCTCCTACTAAATCAATGTAGTGGAAAGAACTCTGCATTGGACCTGGGGTTAGAAAACCTTGTTTGGATTCCCAGCTTGGCTACTTGTTAACAAAAGGAAGTCACTAATCTTTCAGAGCCTTGGTTTCCTTATTGATACAAGTGGGCAATAAACACCATTTCGCAGGGTTGTTGATAGGATTAATTAGGCGCTCATAAAATCCGCGTTAACGCTGACTCACTGTCATATCCTGTGGCCAAAGACTTCATCTTTCTGAATTATATAGCTGCTTCTTCCGCACCCCGAGCTCACTCCGTCTACATCTTGTCATAGCACCTTGTCTTACCTCCATCAGGCTTCTTTCAAAGTGTAATGATTGGAGCCTGGCCCCCCACTGGCTGTGCCTGGGGGACAGAGCTGTGTCACAGCAGCTAGTCACTCCATCCCTGGGTGGGCGCCTCCCTCGTCGCCTGCCTGCGCATAACCCTACCACCCTCCTAGTGCTGCGGATAACCACTTACACGCCTGTCTCCCCAAGAGCGAGTTAGAAGCTGTGCCTTTTGCATTTAAATATCCCAGGGCCATGGGCAGTGCCTGGCATGTAATAGGTCCTCAACAACTATCGGGAGAAGGGACGGAAGAGTGAACGGGGATGGCCAGGGCAGCTCCCCATCTGCCTTCTGTCCACCATAGCTCATGTCTGGATTTTGTGCCTGTGGCCACACCCAGCGTTCCTACAGCTTTAAAGCGATGCATTCCGCTCAGTACCGTGCTTTTCTGCATCTGGAAAACAGCTCTTTGATCAGATACCAAGAGCAAGACCATCACATTCTTTTCTCTTTGGTCACTTTGAAAACACTCGTGTTTGCTCCAGTTCTCCAGCCGGCCGTGCAGGGGGTTGGGGCGAGTCTGGGCTGCTGACCACGCCTGGTTCTGTTGGCCAGTGGACGGGCCGATCCATGCCCAGCGGCTGTCAGAGAGCTCATCACTCAGGTGGCAGCGAAGTCAAGCCCTTTACTTTGGCTCCCTTTCATGCTTCATTTCTCTCTGCTTCTTAGTACACGGTATCTCTCATTGGGTAGATGGAGGGAGAAGAACTGAAACTGATATTCATCCCTCTCTACCCTAATTAGAACTTGGATAAGGAAATGAAAGAAAGGACTACACTGTAGGGTTTTGATGGCAGTAAGGGCCATATTGCTCCCTGTTTCCCCTTTCCAGGGGTTCCCCCCTCACTCGAGTCTCCCCATTGGTGCTCTCATCCTCTTCTAAGGATTCACCTGAAATTGCTATGTTGTCGATGCCTGGAGACGGACATCTTAAACGCGAGGCATCTGAAACAGTCCCTCTTAGGGCCATCACCTCTTCCTCTTTCCTCAGCAGCAGCAGCCCACTGGGGGCCCCTTGCTGATTACGCAGCCATTCCACGGCTACTGTCTCCGGACCCCTCTCCCCATCCTTCTCCGAGTGTTTCTGCGCATGCCCCTTTCTCCATGCCTGGGCCACTGTCCTTCACTCTCCAGCTCCGGACCTGGGCTCAGCACCGGACTCCGCTCTTGTCTCGTGCCCTCCCTCCAGCCCTGTGGGTTCTGGTTCAGGAGCATCTCTTGAAACTGTAATCTCTCCCCTCTATACCTGGGCCCTCATCTCTCTTCTCCCAGTGCCTGCTACCCCTGGCCGCCCCACTTACCTTCTTAGGGTGCTGTTCTGAGCACATCAGCCCGCTCTGAGCACCCAGTGGTGAGCCGGTTGTCTCACGAGCCAGTGGGACTGCTCAGCCGCACGTCAGGCCCTGCCCGCCTTCACTGCCTCACACGTTTAGCATTCCGGGTAAACAGAACTCCTCCCCGGAGCGTCTGCTCTGCGCTTCCCCACCACTGGCCCCTTCAGACTCTTCTGTCCCAGGCATACTCCCCGCCGCCCCTCCCTGTGTCTTTCTGCTCCCATCTCTGCTGGCTGGACTCCTTCCTGTTGTCTTTTAACACCCAACGAAGATGCCACCTCCACTGGGGAGCTCTTCCTGTTTCCAAAGAGACAAACTCTCCCCCTCTCCATTCTAAAAGCATTTCCTCCAGTCTCTTGTCACCGTTGTGTTCTCTTATCCTTCCTTCCAGAGCAGTGGTAGCCAACCTTTCGGACCTCATGGGCTGCCAGTGGTCCGAGGACCACCGGGCGACCGATATTCTGGAGGGCAACCTCCCCAAGGGCAGAACATCCTGTTCATCTTTGTTGTGTCAGGTGACCTCGCTCCCGCAGCTAGCTCCGCCTCTAAGAATCTGAGTGTGTGGCAGGATAAAAGGCACCGGTGGGTCCCCCCACTCTTAGTCCCTTCAGTGCTCCTTAACTTCTCCATCTGAGTGGTAACATTTAAGGTAGCTTCCAAGTCTGACCTTCTTTGAGTTTAAGCAATTACAGTCACACTTTGGAGATATTGTGGGTTTAGTCTCAAACGACCACAATAAAGCGAATATTGCGGTACAGCAAATAACACAATTTTTTTGGTTTCCCAGTGCACATAAAAGTTATGTTTACACTTTCCTATAGTCCATGAAGTGTGCAATAGCATTGTGTCTAAAAATACAATGTATAACATCTTCATTAAAAACGACTTCATTGCTATAAAATGCTAACCGCCATCTGAGCCTTCACTCAGCGAGTGGTAATATTTTGCTGGTGGAGGGTCTTGCCTCGATGCTGATGAAAACGAAATATCTGGGAAGCACAGCAAAGCGAAGCGTGATACAATGAGGTCTGCCTGCACGAAGCTTCCAGCTCTGCTGAGCGGCCTTGGCAGAGCTCTCACAGGCTGATGCTCCCTCTCAGCCCACCGTTCGCACATAGCAGTGGGGCCTGGTGGCGTGTACTCTCGGCGGGGATTTGCATCATGGACAGACAGTTTCATTAAGATTTGAAGATATTCTCATTTGAGTTTCAGAGGAAAAGGTGTTATTTTTTAAAAAATATTTATTTTATTTACCATAGTGTGCCCTTATAATCTTTTTAAACTAAAAAAGTCTTCCTTTAAAAAAAATCATCAGTAGGAAAAAAAAAAAAAAGAAACGAGTGTGTTTTCTATTTCAGTGATATAATGCACAATGCAGTTTACAAAAGAACATTCTCTCCTTAGTTGGAGTGAACCCGGCAGGACTTTCATCTTATTATTTTTAATAACAACCTTTGAAATGATGACAATCCTGACCAGGGCTCCACTAAGCGGAGCTCCAGAGCTCCATGAGCTGAATGAGGGGCCGTGAAGATAGGCTGAATGTGTGAATGCTCCCTGATTGCCCTGCTCCTCCCAGAATGGAAGATAAATGACTAAGAGTGCGGGGACCCACCGGTGCCTTTTATCCAGGTACGAACAGGCTGCCCAACCCTTTTGTCTCTTCCTGGGCCAGGGGTACCTCACACCCGGCAATAAGAAGAGACATTCCGGCATCAGGTGAATGAGCTTTGCTTAGGTTTTGGCCTCATCTGAATAGGGGATGAAGCTGCTGGACAGAGCTAAGCCACTGGCCCAAATTGGAGGGCTGAGGCACGGGGAGGCTCGGCCACCTGCCTTCGGAGGTGTGTTGCGGAGGGGAGTAGATCCTTCCCGCCTCCCGGGGCTAGCGCCAAGAGCTCTTAGTGATGCTCGGGCCAGAGATTGCATCAGTGAGCCAAGGTCACTGCGTGTTAGTGAGAGGAAATTCCTGCGGCTGAGGAAATCCAGCCTCCTCCTCCTCCTCCATCTCACTCGCCACATTATGACAGTGGGTCAAGGGTCATGTCTTGTTTTACACTCGGCCTCCGCTGTAAATGTAAGCGGCTGCCGCCTTCAGTTGTAGACTCAGACACTCTCAGTGGTCGGGGCCTGTGTGGGGTGTGAGGGATTCTGCGGCTCCTCAGCTCCCCGGGGAGGTAGCCCCGACCAGGGCTGCGGTGGAGAAGGGCACCCAGCCCTTTGCTAGCTTTTCCCAGGGGGACTGGAGGGGACGTCAGAGGGTCTCAAGTCCAGAGGTGCAGTGCATGGGAGTCACCCGGAGAAGGTGTTAAACCACAGGCTGCTGGGCCCCTCCCCCGGATTCTGATTCGGTAGGCCTGGGGTGGGGCCCGGAAATCCGCATTTCTCACAAGTTCCCAGGGGATACTGGTGCTGCTGGTCTGGGGACCACATTTTGAGAACCACTCATCCAGCTCCATCGTTGAACTTGACAGAGCAGAGCAATGGGCCTTGAAGGCTAAGCGACCTGGGGTTATGCAGCGAGTGAGTGGCGGGCTCCACAGGTGGGCCCTTGACGTTGCTCAGCAATTTCCGGGGGACAGAGGCCTGAAGTCCCACACACGTCGTAATTGCTGGGGTCCTGGGCTAGGTTTACTCAACCCCCGACATCAAAGTGAAAATTCCTTTCAACAGACCGTACGTCTTACCCTCCTTAGGCCACAAATCCAGATACCAGGAAACATTTGGATACTTAGTTATTTTAAAATCTAGTTTATCAGGTTTCTGGGCCTCGCGTAAACTTGATCCGAAAGCACTTAAAATGCCCCTGGTGGAAATAAGCAGCCTGAACACGCTGGCACGTGCGGGCACCTGTGGGTTTATTGGTCACTGCAGGGCAGAATGGAAACAGAATCTACCGATCCTTGTTCTTAGAGACACATCTTAAAATGAATGAGGTGAGATCCTATTATCATCTCTTGGGCTTAACTGTCTCATTAACCATCACAACAAGCCGGGGATGTAGGCCTTGTTATTTTCATTTTGTAGAGGAGGAAGCAGACATGGTGAGAGTAACTGGACCATGGGCACATATCTGGAGGGAAAGGAACTCAGAGCCGGGCCTCTGCCTCCACATCTGGGCTCTCCCCTCACTCCATTCCATGGCCAAGGGCACGGGAGTGATCAAGGACCTCGCATTTCATAAGGCTGCCTGCACAGAGAGAGCAGGAGCTGCGTGGAAGGTCTGACTGGTGCTCTCTGTCTATGTGAGGCCCTGTGTCCTGTCACTTTAGTGGTGGGCGCTCAGACTCCCAGCATGTCCCTGGAAGCCCTGAGAGCACAGGGACTTCCTCTCCCACACGGGCCAGGAGAGTCACATGTGTTGGAGGTAGGCCTTATGATCAGCAGTGGGATCCACTGCCCCTTCCCCAGCCTGGGGCTCATTTCTAGCCCTCCCGGCCGTTCCAGAGCCAGGAACCACGGTGAGATGGACACCCCCGGCGCTTACCTCAGTGTGGCCAGGACGGAAAGCTGCTTCCTTGGAAAAGCCGTTATTGGGCCCGGACGCTGAGCTGAGCTTGGGTCCAGCATGCCATCCAGCCACCTGGACTGCACGACCACGGGCCAGGACTCTGTGGGAGGAAAGAGCTGGCATGAGATGGGTACTTTGCCACATTCTCAGGCAGATGGAGAGCTGTGCCCCAGGCAGGAAGGGAGGGATGTGCCAACAGGACAAACCCCATTTCCCTGCGTTCTGGGATTTTATCAGCATCAGAGCTCAGAAAGGAGCTAGAGCCCAGCTTCCCAAACTGCTTGGGGCTGACCTTGCACAGACCTATGGTGGCATCTTGTGCCGGCGCTTTTGGTTTCTGCTGGGACACAGTCTGGCTGATCTTATGCCCAGCATAGGTGCTTCCAATCCCACACCAGACTCCTGCTCCAACAGACCCCGAATCCAGCATCAACACGGATATTATTCTGTGCATCACACACATGTAGATGTAGTAGACCCAACCCTGGACCAGCCTAAGATAACACACAGAAGGAAAAGTCTTGGCACTTGTGAGTAAATTGGTGCTTTGGTGAAAATCCAGGCAACCTGACCACTTGACAGATAATGGAGAGCTCTACAGGACTGGGATGGGAATCTCAAGAACCATTGCACAAGCCAAATTCCAGGAATCAGAAGCTATGGAGATCATTCAAGGAGAAAAAAATGCTACCCAGTTTTAGGTTGTAGTTCCTGGAAGCAATGGAAGTTTTCTATTTTCTCACTTGTGTAAACTTCATGTATAGGTGCTTTACTCATTTATTCAGCAGTATTTCCTGAGCACCTACTGTGTACCAAGCAGTAGGTGCTGGGGACACAGCAGTGAATAAGACGACAAGGTCTCTGCTCTCATGGAGCTTATAGTCTTGTGTAAATAAATAAGATTATCTTCAGATACTTCTTATGCCATGAAGGAAATACGTGGGGTGTGATGACAGCGGGCATGTGGCGAGGGGCTACTGTAGACAGGATGCTTAGTGAAGGGTTCTCTGAGGAAGTGGCCTTCACATTGAGATCTGAAGGATGACAAGAAAGAGAGAGAGGGCATTTTAAGCAGAAGGAACAGCAAGTGCCAAGGCCCTGCGGCAGAAACAAGTTGAAGTTGCTGAGTGAGTAGGGAATCGTCCTAGGAAATGAGTTGGGATGCGGTAGAAGGAGCCAGGTCTGCAGGGACATAGCTGGGAACCATGGTTTTATCCTAAGGGTAATAGAAAGGGAGTGAAGGGATTTAAGCAGGAGAGTTACATGACACTTTTTAAATGAATGAATGAATGAATGAATGAATGACTAAACTATTGTGTCTGCTGCAGAAGTTGTAGGGTGTGGCAGCTCTAATAAAAGAAAAAAATGATAGGATGACATTGTTACCCTTCCTGTCTATATTCTCTTTCCAACGCCCCAAACTCCTTTCCCCTGGGCCTTTTTCAAGTCTTTTTCTACTGTGGATCCCCACCAGTTACCTTCCTTCAACCCCCCTCTCATTTTGTGCTACAGAAGCAAATATCAATGAAGACACTGCGGCCCCAAGTCCCTCACATAGAGAAGCCGAGGACAGAGAGGTACAAGGGCTTCCTGCTGCTAGAACCATGAACCAGGGTGCATCCATTCCTCTTCCTTACCCACTTTGCTCAAAATAGCCTCTTTGCTTTGGAAGAACCAGGAAAACCTTCCTACTCAATTGGGGTTCAGGCCTAGAGAAGAACACTTGCTCAGAGACTCTCAAAGAAGGTTATGTTCTGCAGCAAAGAACATTTCCACTCTCTCTGGGTTGGATTTAGCACAGGAGAGTGCGGATGTCATGCGCCCCAGGGTAAGAGGTTGGCACCATGGCGTCTGGTTCCATCACCTGTAGGAAAGGGGATCTGATCTAGTCCACACTCTTTTTTTTCTTTTTAAGAAAATCTTTATTGTTGAAAATATTACATATGTCAGGGTACCAGAAACGCTTTGTTTTGGTCCAGTTTGCTCTCCTTCTAGCGTAGGTCACTCAGTATCTTTAAGGAGCTTCCTCCGACGTAGGACGAGGAACTGCCACAGGTGATAGCAAAGGTCCCCTCCAGCTCTGATCGTCTGTGACTCGATGAGCGTTAATGTTTTCCAGCCCACATCCCTACTGCGTACTCGACGAATGCTTTCCCCCATTCAAACCCTGGAATTCCTTCATTCCATTAATTAAACATTAAACTTGCAGGTGCCATGCCAGCTACTGTGTGAGGTGCTAGGGACACAAATAATACAAAATAACATTTAACCTCCAAGAGCAAATAATCTCGAGGCGAGGAAAGGCCAGCACAGGAACTTGTCACATACTGAGCACAATGCGATAAGTATGACGGGTAGTGGGCGCGATATGGGAGGAGGACTTAGTCTTACCTGGCCAGACTCACCAGAGACATACGTTCCTAGAGGAAGTAACATCTGAGCAGGGTTCTTAAGGATGAATAGGAGCTCATTAGGGAAGATGGGGAAGAAAGGCATCACAGAGCCCCAGAATTCAAGAACTGGCAAGAGGTCCAACGTGACTTCACAGGGGGTTTGGGGAGAGGTGAGAGGAGTATGTTCTGGGCCTTATACAGAAGTAGGTGCCTATGAGCTTGTAGAGTTCACTGCTGTGGCCCGCCCACTGGCTGCAATTTCACAAAAAGCCCCCACTTTTTATCTAGGGAACAACCAGGGAAGGAAGGGTGACTAGAAATATTCTGGACATTCCACTATATGCCAGGATGGCCTCCAATCTAGAAGATTAGAAGAAGAGTGAAGTTCAAAGTAAATAAAAAAACGCTACAACCTCGAAGCACACCTGCCTTTCTGGGGGTCAGCTATAGACCAACCACAAAAGGTTCCC
Organism: Myotis yumanensis; assembly: GCF_028538775.1. Taxonomy (NCBI): domain Eukaryota; kingdom Metazoa; phylum Chordata; class Mammalia; order Chiroptera; family Vespertilionidae; genus Myotis; species Myotis yumanensis. The sequence continues at coordinate 8,722,424 of NW_027223768.1, forward strand.
TGCCCCTATTTCTGCATTCTCTGGCCCACGCTGCCTTGGTGCATGCCTGAGTGTTGTGTCTGAGACCCTGGCCAGCATCTCCCATGCCTTCGGCCTTCTCTTGTTCAGTGCAGGCACAGGTGGCTCGCTACTGGGGAGAGAAGTCCACTGTCCAGGACACTGCAACACGAGATGATTCTCACAGACGTGACTGCCATTGTTTTTAGTCTCATGCTAGTAGCGGTTGGGGCTCTAAAATTAAATCTGATTTAAATATTACCAGTTTCTAATGCAAAAATATTAGGAACAAACAACCCAAAGGCATCTCTATTTTTAAAACCCTGTCTGTTCTCATGAGGTAATCCTTCATCAGATGGCTCTCACACTTTTATACATGCACGAGAATAAATCCCAGCTCCTCTCGGGACCACGCTCTGTTCCTTCCTGTAGGGCACGAAGGGATACTGGTGAAGTCTGGGGTGCCTCTCCTAGACCCGGACAGCCCTCTCCTATCCTGGGTCTCATGCTTTACAGCAGTGATTCTCAAAGTAGGAGTATTGGCAATATCTAGGAACTTGTTGGAAATGCAAATTCTAATGCACCCCCTCCCATCCCCAAGTTTAAGCCTGTTGGTATGGTCCTCTCTGTTGATGCTTATCTCAGTGTTCCCTTCACTTTCTTAAGGCCTCAGTGATATTTTGGTCAACTGCAGCCAAGAAGCTTAGATTATTAATGGCAAGTTGTTCAAAATCTAATCAATACATAGTTGAAGGACGCTGACCCTCTGCTGGTAGTTTATCAGGAGGGAAGGGCATTGGCTCAGCTACAGCAGCCTAACTTCAGTCAGCACCCTGCAGAGTCCTCCATGCTCGCACTCTGTGGAAGGTTCTACCTCCCTCTTGGCTCCCACTTTCTGCTGCCCTCCCTCACCCCAAACGCTCTATGGCAGTGCCTCTCAACCCTGCCACACGCTGGAATCATCTGGGGGAGTTTTAGGAGCTCCTGACACCTGTCCCACCTCCAGAGATTCTGATTTAACTGGTCTGGAGGGCCACCTGGGTCTCAGTTATTTATAAAGCTCCCAAGGTGATCCCAAGGAAAAGCCAGGGCTGAGAACCACTGCTGTTCAGTGAATGGGACGCTTGACATTGACTTTGATAAGCTAGTAATTAAGAGAAATTATCAAGAAATTAACATGGCTCAGCAAATGTAAAGTGCAGGTGTGGTCACATTATTGGCAACAAGGTGTGAGAATATAGCTCGCAGACTCTCTGGGGGATGCTGTCTCTATCTCCCCTGCTGCCCCCCCACCTCCACCCCCCACCCCTGGTTGTCTAGATGTAATTGACATTTGTGAATTGGAAGGTTTTCTTTTTACTCCTTGCATGCCATTTAAAATGTTGTTTGATGTCGGAGCTATGGTTAGCTTATTATTAAGCCCAAGGATTATTGGCTGACATTTTTAATACCAAAGATTTGGGGACGCTTGACCCAAAAGCTCTCTTGGATGACTCTTTAGAAGTAATGGCCGGTTCCAAGAGCAGCTCACACCACATGGAAGATGCTAGAGCGCTGGTGTGAAGAGCAGGCTCCGTTCTCCGGCTTCCACCTGCTGGTGGTCTGCGAGCTGGGAAAACTCACTAAAAATGTAGAGCTTAAGAACACATTGTGGAGGGCGTAATAATTGTTTGTGCTGTGGCTGTGGTTTTCACTGCTGTAACCATCCCCTTTAATTCTCTCCTCTGTCTGTTGGTTCTTATTCTGAGCCTCTACACAAAGAGAACATTTGGAGTCTTTTGCGTTGCATGTCTGTTTTCCTAATTTTTAGCCTAATCAGAAGTTTTCTATTATGGATTATGACTGTGAGGTTTGCTGAGTAGGAGCTCTTTTTTTTTTTTTTGGAAAAAAATTCAATTTTGGCCATTTTGAGATGATTTGATGTGTTTTAACTATTTAGTGGTTTTGGCACATCCAGTAGGAAAATAGTGCATCTGGCACCGAGGACTTAGGAAGACATTAAGGTTCAGCAAAACCACTATTCTTTTTCACTGGAAATTTCAATAATCACAGTTCTAAAGGGCCTTGCCACCCACTTCCCTAAAAGAGGAATGGTCCTATGGCTCTCTCGGAGATTCTGGGATAAATTACAAAACCCTTCCTGGCATTTCCCAAGAGAGTCAGGCAGCTCAAGGAAGAAGCTATTGTGGTTGATTGACCTTGAGCTGCAGAATCAAAGAGCATTTGCTAGGAATGCGCATGACACTCTGGGGCGTGCGGTGGGCCAGTCTGTGTGGCATTTCCCTGACTGGATTCCTGAGCTGTGCAATGCCAACACCACAGAAAGGCTTTGGGTACTTCCAGCATTAACGTGGTGAAGATAAGACATGAAACACACAGCGACCTTCTATTATAGAGCTGAGGGCAGTAAATACATTTTTTTTTTTTTTGCAGGAATATGCTGCTAAATAACAGTCATTGTAGTGCAGCCCATCAAGTTAGCAAATTCCAGTAATAAATCTGTAATCTCCATGGGAGTGTCAAAAGCAATCGAATAGTTTTTCAAACTTTTCTGTGACCCTAAGAAAACATCTCCTTGGTTCCAACCGGCTGATCCTTAAACCACAAGAAAAAGATCCATTTCAGCTCTGCTTTTGGCCTCTCCCTGCCTGTTGTTTCCATATTTGGGACTAAGCACAGGCAGAAGTACTGGGGGAAAAAACGGACTCTCAGGTTGGCTGGAGTCAAAGTGTATATCCAATAATACCAGCACCTATCGGGGTCCCCAGCCCACTGCAGACCTCGGGGGACCCCTTGGGATGGAATATGTACATGAATGAAAACAAAACGTTGCCAGTGAACATGAACTCAGATCCAAGCCCTTTATTCTATTTGTTTTATAGGATTAAATGTCCTCAGCTCTTCTTGAGCTAACCTCTTCCTCTCAGTGTGTGGTATGTTTTCCAAGCAATGGGTCAAGCAATGTTACAACATATAAGTCTATAATGCAATTCAGATGTAATTTAAGAAAGTCAGACAAGCTAAAGATTCATAGTCCTGAGAAAGACCAGGAAAAATCCTGGTTTAACAGACGCAGTGTTCTGGGGCTTTAAAAAAAGGCAGGCAATCCACCCTTCATTAAAAGAGGGATGCAGGACAAGCTATGGGACTCGAATGTAAGGATTCCAGTAGAATGCCGCCTTTACCTTTAAAAATGTCCGTGAGGCGAGGGCATTTCTGTGTCACGGCAAAAAACTGGTGCATCTCAACCAGCCTGCATCCGAGAGAACAAGGACCACAAGTAGCCAGCCCCAAACACCCCGGGGGGAAACTGAGTCCTAAGGCCACGTCAGATGCCGTCTGACTCCCCACCACTCTGGAGTGACAGCTGCCACCGTGTCTCCTGCTCCCTGTGCATGGCTTTGAAACCATCCCCATCCCAATGGGCTCCTACCACACAGGGACATACACAACGGATGAGGGAATGTCGGGGATGTCATGGGTGTGGTTAACTGCCCTGAAGGGCTGTTGGGTGGGTATCCTTAAGCTTCCCTCAGGGAGTCTCACCAGCTCTTTTACTGTCTCGGGAGGAAAGGTCAGGGGAGGTGGAATCCTGCCGTCCCTCCTAAAGTCACTGGAGTCTCACATAATCATATTTCAGAACATTCCCAGTCTTCTAGTGTTTCTCTCTTTAGGTTTTACTTGACCGTGACATAAACAGAATAAACACTCCGCACTAGGAAATTCACTCCGGAGCTCACCAGAGGCCCACAGAGTGCATCTGTCTCCAGGGACCCGGCACAGTGGGCAATTAGACAGTCAAAGATGGGGCAGAAGTTTTCCCTACTCAATCATGATAGTGGTGGTGGGGGGAGGTGGAGAGAGAGAGAGAGAGGGAGAGAGAGAGATATCAGCCACTCACCCCGTTGCTTCTAAAGAGGTAAGTTTGGATGTTTAAGACTCAGAGAAATAGAAACTAACTTCAGAATCTCAGCTGTTATTTTACATAATTCGACGTTGGAGCCGTGAAGAAAGGGCACTGATGACTCTGCGGTCCAGTGGCTTTCCCTGACAGCCGGGCCAATGGAGGCTCGAGGCCTGGGGCTGGTTGGATCCCAGCCCCACCGGTTTTCAGCTCAGTGACCTTTAGCAAGTGACTTAGCCTCTCTGTGCCTCGATGTCTCCACTCAAAAATCAGAATAATTATACCTTCCACCCTGGGCTATTGAGAAGATTAAATAGAATAAGCATTTAGCTCAGTGCCTGGCACCTTGTTGGTGCTACATAAAGACAGGGTGTCCCCAAAATGTATACACACTTTAACAGCTGATACCTCACTTAGTTTTCACTCCTTTTCAGGTTTAACGGATTTGAAATAATGGGTGAAGCCAGACTAAGCTTTGAAGAAAGAACATTTATCCTAAAGTGCCGCTAGACTTTTTTTTATGGGGATACATAAAAGATAAAATTTACGGTAAAAAACTGGCAGCAGTTGACAAATTGAGGACACACACATGCTGAACAAAATGATTCTTGATGCTTATGACTCCACTGCTTCACGTTATCAGCAGTGCCTGGACCAGAGCGGCCATCAGTTTGAAAACATCGGGAAAAAATTATGCCTGTCTGTAGAGTCTTTTAAATGTTTCAAGTGAACTGTATGTTAATCAACACTGACTTTATAACCATTCAAAGTGGGTAAACATTTCGGGGGACACCCTGTATTAGCTATTCTTAATATCATTAGAGACAGCCAGCTCCACTAGTCACCAGGCAGCGAGTTACTGGCAGGCTGGGCGCAGAACAGAAGGGAAGTCTGTGTCCACCCCGTGTCCCCATCTGGCTGTCTCTGTGCTTCGCGTCCCAATCGTGGCCGCAGTGGCTGGCCGTGCACATGCTCAGTGGCCCCGTCTGCAGCTGCAGGACGATTATCTGCAATCATTTGCCAGCCAAGATGCTGAGTAAGAAACTGAAACGTTTGCCTTTGAAATGATCCATTTTCTTCAGCCCTGTTGCAGTCAAACAGAGGAAGCTGCTCGCTATAACTAGTTGGGGGCGACAGGGAGGGGCCGGCGGTGCAGCGCCGTGTTCTTTGGGTTAACAGCATAGAGTTAACAGCATCTTAGCACAGGTAATTGCCGCCTTCCAAGGGAATACATCAGGAAAGTGTCCTCATTGTCAAATTTATGCTCAACGATCCAGGGATTTGGGACACATTTAGGCGCCAGCTGGATGGTTGACTTCTTGAGGCCTTTGGTGTTTTTCCATCTGTGGGCCGGTCCTGGACTGGGCACTTAATGATTGTTTACCGAACAAAACTGAAAACTCTTCACGCAGCTGCACCCAGCTTATTCAAAGGGAATCAGTATTTCATATTATGTTGGGAAATAACAAGTGGCCCTCCTTTCTATTCCTGGGTAACTGGGTGCGCCCCCACCACTTTGGCAATGTGGCGTTTCCCTGAAGGAGCGCGCCCCCTGGGTGGGTGACAGGTGCACTGCTGAAGAGCTAAGAGACCTCGCTCAGTAGACCTTCATTCCGCCGTCATCACGGGCACTAAAGAGCACTCACAGGTGTTGGACAAAACCTACTCCTTCCTGTTTCCAGCTTGCTTATTTTTCTTGTCCAGAATTTCCTTGGAGCAAGCTCCGCTCCAGCAGCCGCTGGTAATGTGCAATCCACTGGGATGGCAATCACCTCATTGTTTAGTTACCACCCCTGAAAGGAGGAAAAAAAGCAAGAAAGAAAGCAGAGCTCACACATACAGAAGAGGGTGGAGGCTGCGTGATGATAATGAAAACCATTTGCTAGCGTTTCACTCCTTCCTTTGTGAACCAGCCGAGTGGCTGGCACCAGGCCTCTGTCGGTGAGGGAGCTGCACCTCCAAGGCCTTCCAGGGACCCGCTCCATCCTGCCCATCAGGACTGTCACCCTCTGTCCCCAGGAAGGAGGGGGCTTGACTGACCGCCCCAGCTCCCTCGTCCACAGCCACCAGGCCATCTCCGGCTCTCACCATCGGTCTCCCCCAGGGCACCACCCCTCCTGTGTGATGGTGCATTGACCTCGGTTCTTTCCAAGCTCTGCCTGAGCCAGCCTTCGGTTCACTGTGTGGGACGGTCTCTCCTCTCTAGTCTGCATCCTGTCCGCCTATCTGTGTCCAGGACTTGCAGCCCAGCTTTCTTTTTAACTGTTTCTACTTTTCTTTTTATTCCACAGACCTGGTTTCCATATTCCTAAAATATAGATTCATACTTTTTTTTAGGATAAGAAACAAAAATAAATAAAAACTTACAAGTAAAACAAACAAAAAAATTCCAACAAACAAAAACCCCAAAACCCCGCAACAGGTAGAACAGTGTAGATTTGCCAAAGCACGTCTGTTTGGCTTGCACTGTCCCTGAGAGAGGAATCGCCTCCAAAGGCGCATGTTATAGGTATGGACAAGATCCCTCCCACCAAATGCTCTGTGCTCAGTAAGTCTGAGTGCCCTCCTCTCTGCCCACTTCTCAAATCTACCACAGCATTTATACACGGCCTATTCAGGTCCATAGAGCATGGCAGCGTTATCTCCATCAGCACCTCCATCACCATGACTATGACCTCCACCCCCATCATTGCCTCACCATCACCATCACCACCACCATCATCTGCTCCCACACTTCCTCCCAACACCATCCTATCACTACCTGTTACCACCATCAACATGACCACTTGCACCATTTTACCATCACTGTTACCACTCCCACCTTCAATACCAACACCACCACCACCACCACCACCACCACCACCACCACCAAAGGATTAAAGAACTTTCTGAAGTCAGAGAACTGACCACTGTTCCCCAAGACCTCCTCTTAGGCTGTCAATAGAATCAGCAAGACTGGGGGTCACTTAGTCGCTTCCCGAGTAGGTAGATGAACGGTTTAGGTCCATATAACACCCAACTGAACTGGGTCTGTTCACTAAAGCATTGCTCTCCTGTATATTCTATTATAGTATATAATTCTTTTTATTTTATTTTCTTTCTCCTGACATATTTTTGAGTCAACTTTGTTTTCCCAGTAATGTAGATGTCAACATTATTCAGTTTAGACCTTGATACATTTATCTCCAAAGAGGAATGACTGTCACAAGGACATTATGTACACACACACACACACACACACACTCCAGAAGGTAAATGAGGAATTATGGGCCTTGGTCCTCCAAAACGAGGCAGGTTCTTTTGTTTGCCTGATGGAATGAGTTAAGGAAAAGTGCACAATGTTTGCCGATCACTTTTGAGTCTTTCTGCGTCTTCACCCCTGGAGACAAGTGGATTTGTGCTTAGGTCTGCAGGAGGGAATGCTCTCTCTCACCCCTCCCCTCAGCCTCTGCCTAGACTGACTCCCTGGCAGTGATTGGCTCCCGCTTGAAAGAGGGGCGTTCCCTGAGAGTTAAAGGCCAGGCTCTCTCCTGGCCCTTCTGTCCCAGCAGGAAAAGGGACCCTCCAGCTAGCTGGCCCAGGAGGCAGGCTTCTTTCTCAGCCACTTGTTCAGACTAAGTGGGGAGCTTCTTCCTGTAGGGCCATGAGGGTGAGTATGCCAACACTGGAAGTTTGAGCTTGAGCTTGGGGGAGAAAGGGCAGGGGTGGGATAGAAATCCCCAAGGAGCCCCCTTAGGCTGTCTGAGAGGTAGTGATTAGGATAAGAGTACCTATATTTTAGGTGTAAAGTTCAATGTAATGTAATATGATGTGTTAAAACATGTTAAGTAGTTCCCTAGAATAAACTGTGGGTTAGAAGTGAATGCAATTACTACCACTGATCACAACATTTATTGTGTTGTATGTGCCAGGCGCTATACCTGGGGCTTTCTATATGTCCTCCTTTAAAATACTTACTAAAATCTTCTGAGGTCAGTATCATCCCCATTTGATAGGAAAGGAACTTCAGCTTAGCATGCAGAGGGGAAGTGCAAAGCCACCCTGCCTAGGGGATGGGAGGATGGAAAAGCCCAGGTCTCCCACTCTCTGATCTCTCCTCTTCACCCCGCTCTGATCTGCTCAAAATCTGACCATGCAAAGGAGCAACGGCTGGGTTCTCTGGGTTTTGCATTTGAGGGCCCATTTCTGCTCCTGTGATATGGATAATGTATGGGCAGGATTCTGCACATTTTCTATTCTTGAATTTACTCATTTCTTTTTAGAACCTAGTACCAATTTTCTAATTGTAATTGGCCTTGACTCCTCCACTTGTCTGTCACCAGACCCTCCTCGCTTACAATCTTGAGGGTGACCACAGACCATGCTCCCTCCTCACCGAGATACTCTATCCACCCAGAAACAGTTTCTTGGAAGACCCACAGTTCTGGCAGAAATGTAGGCACAGAAGATAGATGCTTAGAATGTGGGGTTGTTTCTTACTGGGCAGTTTATAAACATAGGAATGTGGTGATTCCAGTTACTCTCCTATATTTTCTGGATAAGATTTATTGTTAATTGTGAGACCATGGAGGGGGCTGGCGGCGGGTGGGGGGGGGGAGGGCACAGGCAAGACATGATCTACTCACTCTGGACTGGGGTGGGATTCTCTGTTGGTTGGCATTTTGGGCGTGAAGACCAAATCTGAGGCTGATGGAGCCAAGTGGGGTCTGTTAATATTGCCATTCATGGACATGCACTAGAAAACCACCTTATGCATTTACAGGAAAACATCGAATGTAATATCTTTGTTGAGTTTAATCAGAACCAGAGTAAAATTCCAGTTGCCAAGAATAGAAACTTACCCTAATGATTTCATTTTTAGCCCAAAATATACAGTGTTTTCTCTGCCTGCTCTGTTTGTCACTTTCTAAAACAAGAAATTACCCAGCGACGGCTTTGGTTTGAGGGATGGGAGGGAAGTGATAAACACTGAGCAGCAAAGCAAAGCGATCGAGTGTCGAAGGGCCTCGGTGGACGGGCATTCGGAAGCGAGTTCAGCTGGTGAATCGTTGCCTTTATTTCCCAGGACCCTGTGAACCACTCGGTCAGGGTTCCCTCGTCCAGGCTGTGTGCTCTCGGCAGCGAGCGCTTCATAGGGCAGAAGTGAGTCAAAGGCAAGAAGAGGAGGTTGAGTTACCATCTGTGTATTTTTCAGGCAGACATAGTTGTTTTCAGAGTTTCATCTTCTAGAAAATGGCCCTTTTCTAGAAGAAGGAGAGTCTCAGGCTGTGAGAAAGAGACAGGGCACCTAGGCAGAAGAGAAGCTGTTCGTTCTGATTTGTCATATGGAGTCGAGGAAATGGCTTAGATTAGGAATCATGCTGCTCTGAGTGCAGCAGAATGGTGGTTTCCACTTTCAGATCTGGGGTGAAAACCTGGCCCTCCAGCCTACTGCCACCAGACGCTCTTTAAAAGAGACAGGGCCGCTGCCTTCTTTGAACTTCTCAGGAATAGCGTGAGCAGGAAGGAACAAGTCATCAGAAGGCTCTCCACCAGGGAGCACTGACTGTCACCTATAGGACAACAGTGACATTTTGGCAGACGCATCAGAAGGGCACACACTGGCCATGAATCATGTGGCTTGGCCCCTTCCCACTGGGCACCATGGGAATCTGAGTAATGCTGGCACTGAGGATGGCCCTGGCTCTGGGGCTGGATCTGTTGCTTCCAATTAGGGGCCAGCCTGGGGCTGAGCCCAGGTCAGGGACAGAGGGAGAAACCGATCTCATTTCTGATCAGCTTGGAGCGTGATGAGTGCTTGTGGCATGAATGGATGAGTCTCGAACAGATGGACTCAGACCAGCCCAACACCTGCAGGCACTGGGAGAGCTGAGTGAGCTGGGATTCGCCCTACCGTTAGGAAGCCTGATGTCAGGGTGGAGGGAAAACGAAGATGTGGAGGGAGGAAGATGGACCTAGAGTACAAAGCAATTGAGAGAGGAGGGGAGTGGGAGAAAGAATAAGAACAGTAAACGAGGCGCGAGAGAGGGCAACAAAATGACAAAGGAGAATGAGCAAGGAAAGGAGGGTGAAGAGAGAGACCCAAAGGGCAAAGGAGCAATAGAAAGAGAGGGGAGCAGCTGAGAGAGGAACCGGCGAAAGGAGGAAATGGAAGATAAAGGCAGAGGTTGGGAGCAGACCTTGAAGATGGCCTTGGCCTCAGCTTTTGGAAAGTGGAAGAAATCCTTGCACAGATCATAGTCTGTGCTGGTGAGATGTGACTCTGGGTTTCCCTAGAGAAACAGCCCGAGCAACAGCTAAACAGCCACTAGCAACTCCCCCAAAGAACCCAGATTTCATCAAACTGGCTTCTGGTAACCTTACCAGATAATCCTGCTGATATTTTCCAATTAGCAGCCTATTAGAATATGATTTTTACTGGAAACATTCCATTTGAGCCCAAACCCAGTGATAACATTGCTTGGCAGAGTGACACAGTGATTTCATTCCATAGGTTAGGACAAGGCCACATTCCAGGATACTCCACAGCATGTTCAACACAAAAGTCCTTCATCCCAGACCCGCTGTGCTGGGTGTGCCAGACTGGCTTGCTTAAGATAAATGAGATTAAATGACCTCACTATTATCAGATTCAGAGAAAATGCCTTGGAAAGAAATGGCAAGTGAAAAGGATCAAAAGACAATGTGGGGGGAATTGGGGCTTCCCATTGATGCTCCGATCCAGCTGCAGTTCGTTAGAATGTAAACTGTGTTCAATCAAATCCTCTGTCATGAATAAAACCCCAAACCAAATCCAAACACAGATAAATGGTGATGTACTTGGATTTCACTTAGGGCTTGCATCATTGCTCCACCAGGTGCCATGCATAAGTCTCGGGTGCAGGCCACGGCTCCATTCTGCCCGCGCCACCGCCATTTCCCTGTTACTGCTGCCCAGCCAGTGAGTGAGTCCTTCTCTTCCTGGCACTCAAGCATTAACGGCAAACCAGGAAGGTGGGGCTCCTGGAAGCCACCCCCTAACAAAAACGACCAGATGGATTAGGAATGTTACAGATGCAGGAAAGCTTTCACGGCACGAGGGAGAAGAGACACAACTGGGATGAATGAGGAGACCTGGGGTCTTCATCAACATGAGGTTGCTGAGAATATCCGGCAAAAGGGCTGCCTGCTGAGGTGAGCCCTGTTCAATGCGGGAGAATGGCCTCTCATAAAAGAGTACTAAACTAAAAGTCTATTCAATTTTAAGCAACCAGGACAACTCAAAGGAGGAAGGGAGGCAGGGAAGGAAGAAGGAAAGGAGGGAAAGAGAGAAAATGCGTCATAGTGTCAACATGAGGGTGATTCTTCATGTTCCACAAAGTGAGCCTGGGAGGTGGAGACCTGCAGACTCAAGTTACTCAGCTGACTGCCTTCACTGAGGCTGGTACCACATATAACTGCTCATTCAGGAAGCCTCATCTTGGTAATATTAGAATAAAGCTAATTTTAAGTAGATGCATATGTTAAAGGCAGACACAGGGGGCGAAAGACTAGAAGGAAATACAGCAAATGTTAGCGGTACTTGAGTTAGAGGATTATGGGTAATTTTTGTTTATTCTTTATACTTTTCCATATTTTCTAAATTATTGCAATGATCCATGAATAGCTTTTATAATCAGAATAATGTATTTTAAAATACTTTGACAATATTATATCTAAAACTATTGAAATGTCCATAGATTTTACCTATTAATTCCACTTTTGAGACTTTATCCTAATAAAATAATCTGAAAAGGGAAAAAGATACACTCATGATTTTTGTGTGTGTGGGCAAATGATTTATAATTGCAAAAGCAGACGCCAAGTGTTCTTCAATAGTGGGATAGTTGTTAGTTACTTTGTGGAAATTCTTTTTCAGAAACTTCTCTGTAGTCATTCAATATGAAAAACTGTGAAGACAACAGGAACAAGGAGACATGCTTGTGCTGTAGTGTGGAAGGAGGGAGAAGCAGGTTCGAGAAGACTGGAATCATTGCAGCCTAGGGAAATCACATGTGCATAGGAGCCAGGTCTGGAAGTGAATACTTAAAATGAAACCAGTTGTATTGAGTGTTAGAACTTCGGGTGATCGCCTCCTCTCCTTCATTTTCCAAGTGGTTCATAATGTTGTTATAATGTCTTTATAATGAAAGTAAAGTCCATAAACCTTTCCATATGTTCTTTCTGTAGACCCTTCAGGTTTCGGGCGATACCAGATACATTCCCGCGTCAGTGTTCGCCCCACGGTGCCTAGCCTAAGCTGTTTCGTTCTGCAGTGGCTCAGTCAGTGCTGCTGACTAAGTCCCCAGGTTTACTCTGTGGCTTTGGCGGGTGCAGGTAGCGGACATGCTCAACCTGTGAGCAGCCTCTTTGTTTTCTCAAGTTACAGATTTATCATGTTGAACAGAGAATTAGAAACTGCTGAACAGCTCGGATGTCTGTGGACACATTCCCTGTATTCGGCAGTTCTTGGCCATGAATGTGAAGGGTTGAGGACTCAGATTCTCCTTTATCTATTGTTGGCTTGGGCGGCTGCATACTCTAAAGCTCACATAAGGTTTGGATATAATGTCAGCTTCTGATTATCTGTTACATGGGAGGAAAAAATTGGAAACAAACCGCCAAGCTATTTGTAGTGCGTATAGTTTGGTTTTGTACACCCCAGTTTGGGGGCAAGAGCAGTGGGAGGAGGCGGAGGGGAACCACCAACATCCAGTACGTGCCTGCCACTTGCCCAGCGTTATACTAGGGCCTTTCACCGTGTTGCTCACTTACACTTATCAGATAGACAAGGGAACTGAGATGCCGAGATATGGTAACTTGTTGCAGGCCACACAGGTTAGGAAAAGGAATGATCTAGTCCCAAAGCACATACTGACATAGTCCACAAAGTGAAACAAATCACTTGCCATTAGTCTAGAACTGACTTTAATCACCAGGGGTTCTTTTACCACCCGTGGTTCTCAACTAGGAGTGATTTTGACCCCCGACACCACCCCAGGAGACACTTGGCAACATCTGGAGACATTTTTGCTGGGGGGTGCTACTGGCATCTTGTAGGTAGAGGCCATGGATGCTGCTAAACATCATATTGTGCACAGGACCACCTACCACAGTGAAGAATCATCTGGGCCAAACTGTTAATAGAGTTGAGGTGGAGAAAGCTTGCCATATCATAATAGAACCCAATGTAACTCACCCCACTAACTTCACTTCCTGTTCACTTATGATATTAAGTTTCCGTGGCCCTGAACAGTTCTCAAAGATATGAAGCATCTGAGGTGCTGTTTATTGGTCATATAATTAGGAACCACTGAGCATATGTAAAGCAAATAAATGTGCATAAAATCTGGATGACAGTGCCAAGTTTAACTCTGAAATTTATGAGGGGAGTTCGTAGTGAAATTGCCAGCAAGAAATTAACAACTCCCCAAGTGTTACCAATTGTGGCTAACCCTAATCTGTATTAAATTCTACGATGAATAGCTAAACATTCACGGAGTCTCACTCGGGATTCCCATATGTAAAATCGGAAACTTGGCTGCTCTCCGATGACAAGGTCAAATCACTAAGTTTTAACACTTCAGCTGTGTCTATAAGCAGAGTGTAAATTGCTTTAGTTTGCTGTGGCTGGCCTATTTGGAGGGGGTGCACACATTAATTTTGTTCCTTCTATGTCATCAAGACAGCCCCTGGAAAACCGGAGTTAATGAATTAGTCAATATTTTTGTGGTTCACCATAATTTGGAGGCATAGAATTGTAACAGTATTTGAGAAAGACTCTTAGAAACTCTGCAAAACTGAAAAGGACTCAGGGATCATCTAATTTAGTCTTTAATCGATCAAGTGGTATTCATTGGATGACCTATGATGTGCCCAACACCATGCTCAGTACTGTAGAAAATACTAGGTAAGTATAAAGCATGAATTTTGCCTTCAAGTAATAAACAATATGGGAAGGAGATAAGACAAATGCACAGGAAATATTTAGTGAATAACTTGGGTTCTAAATTGTTTTGTACAGACTGTCAGCAATGACGGGTATTCAGGGAAGGTGTATCACATAAAATTGTTGATATTTGTTCACTTGTGTATCTGTCCATTATAATGACAGCTACCTGCGTGCAGGGACCTAGAAGGCACTTTCTACTCTGTATCTGTCTTGGTGTCTAGGCAGAGCCTGGCCCGTGAAAGCCAACTAGTAAATGTCCATTTAATAAGGGAATGAATGATCTCAATGGGTAATGGGACTGATCTTGGCCTTGAAGCCACAGGAATGTCTTGACCAACGTTTCCCACTCCTGGGATGTCCAAAGAAGTTTGGTAAAACAAGGGTTCCATGGCCAAATGGTTTTGGGAATTGCTGGGTTAGAAATAGCTCTCTCTAATCAGAGCTTCCCATATTCTAATACGCATTGGGTCTAGGACTCACTGACTTGGGGTCAAATTTATTTGCTCATGGAAACGTATCTTACTAAATATTTGGTAACATAAATTTGACTTAAGATACCAAGAAATCCACGTTGAGAATAATTAGTCTAACTATCCAAAGGAAATAGCTTCTTGAGTTGACTAATGCTTTGAAAACCAGTATGCTGGAGCTCATACAGTTATGATTTGGGGATCTTCTAGAAAGAGTTCAAAGGAAGTCCTGTCCTTTGGGGCCAGGCCTGTATGAAGGAAAGACCAGGACACTTTTTATGCCGCCCTAAGTAGCTGTTCTCAACGGCCTCTTTGGAGCTCTGGCTTAGAGAGTCCTACTTTGGCGTGTGGCCATGGCTTGAGCCTGGGACGCACATTTTTTAAAAATTTGGATGAGTCTTTTCTTAATATTCCCACTGGGCTTGTACTTTTATTTTTTAAATGTCTTTTGCCCTGAACTGCTCAACTGGGCTTGATAACTTCCCAGCAGGCTGCTGGCTGCAGAGCATGACCTGGGATAGCGCCTGTTTGTTTCTCTGTAAGTCTGCGCTTGCTTTGATTTGGGTGGGTTTCCTTCCATAGTTTCCCATTATGAGGATCACTTATGGGACCAAACCACTAAAAAGGCAAAAGCAAATTTGTGTTTCTTTGTTAAAAACATTTTCCTTTTGAAATATATCTTTCAAATGTACAGTTATTTTTCCTTTTTTGATCAAACTTTGAAACAAGTCTTCCAGACCCCAAAGGGTTTTTATTAAAAGACAAAGCAGTTTAAAAAGAATTGATGGTGAACTGGGGAGTTGAGTAACGTTCTATTACCATCAGGAGCAAATACAAGCAGACGGTGAGACGTTTTGTGAATGATTTCTATTTCAACATTTGAGCCTGAGGATACAGTTGAGAAGGCAGAACTAAATCCATTTTTGCAAGTAGCTTTGATTTTAAGATAAATTTGTAAAATGATTCCTAGCACATTGTGTCATATTCTATCTATCTCAACTCGTGGCCATGAATTTTGTACCTGGACCCCTCGCAAAGGAGCCGGTCATAGCACAGCCTTGCCTGTACTGGGACTGGGGCGGGGGGGGGGGGGGTGGGGTGGGGGTAGGGGGGCGCGGAGCACGGGTCCTGAGGATGGCATTACAGAAAGACCCCACCCAGTCCGTTACTGCAAATCATTGGACGTGATTCCAACATTGAGGAATGAAGTTGTCAAACTCTATGGCAATGTGGCAGAATGAGGCAGGAGCAAAAGTCTAACTCACCAAGATTTGTCTACCTGCTGCTATTGTGGGCGTATGGCACACCCTCCCCTTCAAGACAGGCCCTGTGACCCTAGTGGCTCAGGTCTCATCAGCTCTTTGGTCACATTTACTCTGCTGCTGTCCCCAGCGCTGGGCTCTGCCTGCGCAGGCCTGACGGGAGGTCACTGTGCACTGCTCTGCTGTGGCTGCTCCTGTGTCCAGGGTTCGAATGAAACACGGAGACCATCTCTCAGAAAATGTACAAGCCCTTTGGGCACAATGCCTCTTGTAGATGATATGAACTGGGCTTAAGTCACATAATTTATGGCTAGTGCTTGGCAACTGTTCAACTGAATTCAACAAACATGTAATGAGCACCTGGGCCCCGCAGGTGCAGCATGCTGGGAAGTTAGGAGGGGAATAGGCTGGTCTGGGCGGGGTAATAAGAGAAGCACACAAACAACTAACCCGAAACAGAATGAAAGTATACTATTGACTCACTTGCTTAGCAAATATATAGTGAGCACCTACTGTGTGTTAAGAGCACTGTTCTAGATGTGGGGATTCAGTAGTGAACAGAGTGGGGACGGGCTCTGCTCCCAGGGAGCTTAAATTCTAGTGGGGTGGACAGAAAACACAGAACAAATGAGCAACAAAAAGTCAGTTGGTGGTAAGGGCTGGAAAAAACAAAGCCTGGTGAGGTTTGGGAATCGCAAGTTGAAGGAAGTGCTGGTTCGGTCAGGGAAGGTCTTTCCGATGAGGTGATTTTATAAAGAGACCTGGATGAGTATGGGAGACAGCTCCGCAGAAACGGGGCCGAGGGTGGCCAGTGTAAAGGTCCTGAGGCAGGAGCACGCTTGGCAGAAACATCGACTGTGCCCCTGCGGCGGGGTCAGATGATCACCGCCGGAGAGAGGAGCAGAAGGTGAGATCTGAGACGCAAACAGAGCCAGCTGTTGTAGAACGTTATGGATCCTGGCGAGGGCTTTATTCTAAAGGAGAAAGGAAGCCATGAGAAGGCGTTGAGCAGGAAAATGACATGTCTTGATATGTTTTTAAAGGAGACCCTGGCTGGGAAGAGCATGAAGCAGGAAGATTGGTTAGATCAGCGGTTCTCAACCTGTGGGTCGCGACCCCTTTGGCGGTCGCCTAACACCATCCTGCATATCAGATATTTACATTACGATTCATAACAGTAGCAACATTACAGTTATGAAGTAGCAACGAAAATAATTTTATGGTTGGGTCACAACATGAGGAACTGTATTTAAAGGGCCAGAAGGTTGAGAACCGCTGGGTTAGATGGTTCTTGTAATAACCTGGGTGAGAGGAGGGGGCGGTCTGGGCTAGGATGGCAGGGTGGAGGAGGTGAGAGGACATTGTAAGTGGGGGAGGTGGAAGGAACAGGGAGATTAGGATCCCTGAAGTGATGTAGAAAAGTGGGGAAGGGGAGAATCAAGGATCCCCAAGATTTCAGCATCCAGCTGGATGGAGGGGTGATTTGCTGAGATGGAGAGCTCTGGGGAGGAAGCAGGTGTTAAGAGCAGAATGACACATTTAGGTTTATACATCTTAAATTTGAGCTCTTTAGACATACAAGTGGAGTGTTTGAGTAGGCAGTTAATACAGAAATTTGGAATCAGGCGGAGAGGTCAAGGGCTACATTTTGGAAATATCTCGCTTTGGAACTCATCTGGATAAGGAGCCTGCAGAACTAGGTCACCGAGGTTTATTACGGGATTCAATTTCTGACCTTCATTCTTCTGCAGATGAAATTAAACAAGTCTCCCCTCTCTGAGACCCCCCTAACCGCCAATGCGCCTTCCCTGGTAAGTCTCTGGAAGGTTCCTGAAAGCAGAGACTCTGCCTTATTTAGCTCCCAGCCCCTCACACGGCCGTGCATGCACCTGTCACATCAGCACCCACAAACCACAGCTGAGTTGGAATGCCACCTACTATGCCCCCAGGGCTGTGCTGCGTGCTGTGATGTTGGGAGTGGGATCAGGAACCAGTGGGGAGTCAGTCTCATCATACATCAACCAGCAGAGAAACTGAGGGACCATCTGTCAGGAAAGAGACTCACAGCGGCAAGGGCCCCAGGGTCCAGTCTTGTCTCTGTTACTCGGGGACGCTGGGTATGTCACCCCAACTCTGGCTTCAGTCTCCTCATCTGTCCAATGGTCTGGACTGATTATCTCTAAGATTCCTTCCAGATCCCTGCCTCACCAAAGGAAGCATTACTTGTAGGGTAGCTGGGAAGAGATCTAAGACCTGCTGAGGGCGGGGGGACTTGAGTTCGCCCTGATATTCCTTTCACACTCACATCTACCTCAGGGAAATTCAGAAAAGAAGACAATTGATATCTGCTCATTTGCCAGCTTTTTTCATATCTTTAAAAGAAAATTAAATATACATATTTATCTCAATGAATATATATATTTCATTTTCATATGACTAGTGATAGCTAAGATTTCTCAAATATTTTGTATATGCCAGTGGGTATGAAGTGGATGATCTCACTAGCTCATGCTAGCTCTGAGTACAGTTGTTTTCCTGCACAGAGGAGGAAACTGAGGCCATATATATGTTTGCCTTGCTGAATTTCAAAAACCAACCAACCAACAACCAGATACACTCTAACAGTGTTTTACTCAAATTACATCATTTTAACCTAGAAAATCTCAAAGAGTGTCATACAACTGAGATTAAACTTTTATATCTTAGAGCAATTAAAATTGTTTATTACCTAACTAGCATTTTAAGGCAAATTTTTCTCAACAGATAGTGTGTATATATATATATATATATATATATATTTTCCTCATAACCTCAAGATTCATTTATAACTAATGGAATATTTTTGGGGGATTGAGTGTAATTTTCTCAAACAAGTATGCAAAATTCCAGATATTCTATCGTGGTTTTTCCAATCCAGGGATAGCTAATGCTAACTCAGGGATAACTAATGTTAACATTTAGGGCACAGCCTTCTAGAATTTACTTTAGTTTTCTAAAGGATCTTATTTTGACATAGGCCTGGCCCCTCGGAGCGTGTGATGGAGAAGGGGAGGTCTTTCTCGTGCCCAGTAGGTAAAAATGGAGTTTGGCCTGGCAGTGAGGAGGTGGAGTCACTGCTCTTGTAATTTTCCAATGGGATGGCACTTGCCTGGAGCCACCATCTGTTTGCAGGGCAGCTCTGAGTGCTGGGCATCTGATTTCAATAAGCCCGGAGAGCGGTCCTGGCCTACAGCACATTAGCAGCAGGCACAGCTGCTCTGTCTCCACACCCCACAAGCCCACGGAGAGTTGGTCTCGTGGCGCCGTGGTCCCGCGTGACAACAGAAGACAGTGGTTGCTGTTGGACCCTGTCCAATCCTGCAGAGGTCAGCTCTTGACCCAGAGCCTTCTGGAGCGTAGAGAGGCCAGGCTGGTATTGTTCTTTATGATTCGTTGTGTTGTCTCAATTAGAAAAAAGAAATCTATGGAAGTCTGGGTGCAGAATTCTCAAGTCTGGAATTCCGCCCACATATGGAAAACAAGACTCACTCACGGAAACAATGCCACTGTGTTTGTCACCCACGGACTCGGGGATGCGACCACAGAGAATGATTGGCGCGTCCTCCCAGCGCTCTCCGCCTGGGACTGATAAAGGGCCATCCCCGAGCCCAGCCGCAGTCAGACCCCAGTCCAGCGACGGGGGCAGCAAGTGGCGCTCACTGTCTAACGGCAAACACAGCCCCGCCGCTGGCAGCCGGCCCGTGCTCACTGCCATTTTGGCTACTTATCAGCAATAAGATATTTTATTTCACAATATTTAGACAATGAACACAAGAACATAAACAAGTTAATTATTTCAATGTTAATAAGGAAAACATCCCTTCATCTCCAGACCACATGCGTTTATTTCAGTGGAGTGAGCGGGTCACCCTGGGCTGCTGGCTCTCGCGGGCCTTGTTAAGTGGGCAGCACTAGACTTCACCTTGCCCTCCTCCAACCTCTGTCCCTCCTCTGGCCCCCACAGTGCTGCCTTCCCCCTCCTCCGGGCTTACCATCCTCTCCCGGGGCTCCCTCCCAGGACCCTTGGGGGCTCCCCGGGGGTCGGGCTGCAGCTGGGCCGCATGGGGCCCTTGTGTGAATTAGCAGAATGAACCCTTTTCTCAGGCAGACTCAGCTCTGTGCCAGGGGGATGGTGTGGTGAGCAGAGAGAGCCCTGACTCACCCCCTTGGCTAGAAGCTCTGTGCCAATACAACCGGTACCACCGCCACGGAGACTGACTGCCCACAGCACCCTCCCGAGGACTGGACGGGGCTGGCTGCGGCCGGGGCTGACTCGCAGTGCCTGGCCCGGCCCCTGAATTGTTGCACAGGCCCGGAGGGTCCGCAGGTACCCCTGGGCTCCCAGGCGGTGTCAGCAACGGAACGGGGAGGGGATGTGACATCTCTGCAGGGCAGCTGGGCGCCCGTCTTCACGTCCACCCAGCTGTTGTCTGCGGAGCTGTGGGTGGCTCACCCTGTGCCAGCCTCTTTCCCACACCTGTCAATCCGGCCGCCCCCTCTCCTTTGTCTCCTCCGCTCTCTAACCACACCACACCTGCACACAGCAAGCACTCCAGCTCCCCGCCTCCCCGCCCGCAGCCCACCTGCTGGCCTCTGCCCACCTGCTGGCCTCTGCCCGCCCGCACACAGCCCTTTGGGGAGCCCTTCTCCCCAACCCTGCGCTCATCCCCAGCACCCTGAGAAGTGGATTCCAGTCCATGTGTGAGAAGCTGGTGATGCCACCCTGATCGCTCCTGAGTTCGCGTTTAAGGGAAGCCTCCTGGAGACTCACTGTCACCAGGTGGCGGTGCCTAGAGTGGTGCCCTGGGCAGACAATGTCGGGGAGCTTCACGGGACCCCCTAAATCAGTCCCCGCGTGTTCATGCCTGGCTGTCACCAAGAAGCCTGGTGGGAAGACTGACTGGTGCCACCCAGCTTTCAAATCCAGTAAGTGGTTGAGCTTCTGTTGCCCAGGGGGTGCCTTCCCCAGCCAGGACAGCTAGTCCTGATCAATAATAGTCCCAGCGCCTGTCCAGGAGCCAAGAGATGGTCAGAGGGAAAGGAATACATTTGTTGATCTAGAGCAGTGATGGCGAACCTATGACACGCGTGTCAGAGGTGACACACGAACTCATTTTTTTGGTTGATTTTTCTTTGTTAAATGGCATTTAAATATATAAAATAAATATCAAAAATATAAGTCTTTGTTTTACTATGGTTGCATATATCAAAAAATTTCTATATGTGACACGGCACCAGAGTTAAGTTATGCTGACACGCCGAGCTCAAAAGCTTCGCCATCACTGCTCTAGTCCTCAGCTTCTCTTCCCAGCCAGACCCCATGGCTGCTCTGTGCCTTTAAGATTCCCCATCTCACCGCCCTGCATGACTGCCTCATGGTGCCCTGTCCCCTGTCTAGTCACTGTTTGTTCCCCCACATTCTGTGTGCACAGCAGACACCACACACACACACACACACACACACACACACAGGTGCACACGCTCCCTGGAAATAAAGATGCTTCCATTGCAAACCACCCCCCCCCCCCCCCCCGGGATGCCCACCCCTCCTTGCTTCTTGCCCGTCTTGGTAAAAACTCAAAACTCACTTTTTTGTTTGGCCAATCTCTTCCGAGAACCGGGGTTCAGTGGGAGCGCAAGGTCAGTGGATTCCATTGTTTTTAAACTTGATCAAATCGTATATATTGTGAGCTCTGCCTTCCACTCACCTGCTGCTTCCTGAGCCTAGACACAGACTGGGGAAACCGGCGGTGGGGCCAGCTCCTAATCTGGTGCCCTCGGCTGGGCTCGCAGCCCTGGTTCCTGTGCCCGGGCAGCCGAGTTATATTAAGGAAGAACAGTGTCGGCCTGGCAGCCTCTGCCAGGCCCCGAATTCCTGAGGGGTCACAGCCTGACTTGAGATCGGCCTGGCCGAGTGTCTCCCGCAGCGCTGGGCAGGCGTGGGCGGTTGATAAATATCGTTCGATGGCAAGGGGTGACGAAGACCCCAAGAAAGGGCTCTTTCTTAGTTGCTCGCTACTAACTTGCCGGCATGTTCCGGATCCTGGGAGGAGCCAGGGGGCCCAGGGTCTGAAATAAACAGCCCCAAGGCCCAAGGCCCTTGCTGACAGTGCCTTTCTGGGAATAGGTTCTTGATCGAGTTTCTGCAGGAAAGTAGGCCTGGGCTCAAAGCAGGGTCTGTGCTGTCCACAGCTAGGAAGCAGGTGGAGTCCATGCAGCCTGGTAGTGTTGGTAATTGCCTCTCCCAAGGCAGGGGCTGAAGGGGAGAGTAGGCCTGCTTTGTGGCATCTGCTGCTTTCTGAGGTGTAAGTACTCCCACTGTGGCCAACTGCAAGCTACCAGTGTGACCTCGTGAGTGTGGAGAGAAGAGACGTTCCCAGTGGAGCAGGAGTGAGCCCGCATGAGCTGCTCCAGCCCACCCTGGCTGCAACATTGCCCGGGATGAGAAAGGAGAACTTCCTTTATCTTTGGAGCATCTCACCTTCTCCTCCTGTTGACCTTTCAGATCTCAGATGTACCATGCCTTCCTCCAGGAAGCCTTCCCTGCCTGCCCGATATGCCCTCTCAGACAGCATACAGCGCGTGGCTCTCTCAGGGCCCTGATCGGAGCGGGACCTCCCCTTCCTTTGTGTGGTTCTTGGTCACTGTCCTCCTGACCAATCTGCAAGCCCGCGCGGGAGGGAACTGTATATGGTTTTTGTCCACCTGTCTCACCAGTGCCTAGCACAGCTCCTGCCACAAAGCTGGTGCTTGAGAAATAGCTCATGAGTAAAGTAGAAGGAAAGAAAGGAAGAATGGGAGAAAGAAAAAGGAGAAAGAGAGAAAGAAAGAAAAGAAAGGAAGGGAGGAAGGAAGGAAGGAAGGAAGGAAGGAAGGAAGGAAGGAAGGAAGGAAGGAAAGAAAGAAGGAAGGAAGAGAAAGAAAGAAAGAAAGAAAGAAAGAAAGAAAGAAAGAAAGAAAGAAAGAAAGAAAGAAAGAAAGAAAGAGAAAGACCTGAGCTGGGCTTTGCTGCTAACTCTGATTTTAGATAAGGCACTTTATCCACTGTCTTCTTTCTTTATTTCCCCCTCTCCCCATCATATATTTAAAATCTTCCCCATGCAGGATTTCTCATGATTCTCTCGATGCTAGGATTCTATGGATCTTTGAGTCAGAATGGTTATGCAGGTCTTGAATATTTGCAGCTGCCTCAGCAAAGTCTCTATTTTTGTGTGTGTGGTGTGTTTGTGGTTACGTGTGTGTGCGCGCGCGCGCATACGTGCATATGTGTGTGTGGTGGAGGGTAGACGGGGCAGTCAGAAGAAGCCCGCAGAAGGGGGAGAAGTACATTTTATAATGAAAGGCCTTTATTCCCTTTTCATGTCCGAGGCTCCCAGGTCATTAAAGAATCCTCCTGACCCTGCGGTATTAGATCCATCCCAGTGATTCTTTGCCCGAAAGGCTAAAGGCTTCCTTGGAATTAAAATGCAAGTAAAAAGGGCCAATCAGCTTGTAGGTCCCTTGCAGGCAGGCCTGAGTGGTAAATGTCCTAAATGCAGCTAATGCCCAGGGCAGGGCAGTGCAGTGAGAACTCAGTAAAAACGACGGGATAGTTCGCCTGAAGACAGACCTCACTTTGGCAGTAAGTACTGGTTCTAATTAAGAACTTTGGTGGGACCCAAAGTTCCTCCATTTTTATGTGTTTACTTAGGGACATATGGGCAGACACAGCTTCAGAACACTTTATAAGTTTGGTAGCTTTGATCACAAATGAGACAACCCTGCAATTACTTCTCCCTGAGTCCAGCCAAGCTAGAGGGCTCTTGTCTCTGGCGTTTCTTTCCTATCCCGGTCCAGCTCTTTTTGGCCAGGCCAATGGCAAAAGCAAAGCTGTGGGCCCCTTTCCCTTGTGCGGCATAAGTTCATGCCAGAGACCATGGCTTTGTCGCCTTTGTGACCACTGTGAGAGGGGAAGCCACCTCCAGGCCCTGGTAAGAAAGGAAAGGAGCCTGGTCTGTGCAAAGCATGACACTGACTTTGCATGTGACGAAGCCACGTGGAGGCAGCGTGGAGAGAATCCCAGACTTCTGTGCGAGTGAGTTTTAGCTGCCTGAGAACGCCCTGTGACGGGAACAGACCCTGGAGGCGGGGGAGAGCTGTCCCGGCCTCAGTCCTGGGTCAGTGCTCAGGAACCCCTGTCTGTGCAGAAGCTGTTGACCTGTGTGAGGCGCTGTAGAGGAACCAGCAGGGGAAGATGGGTTGTGGCAATGCCAGCAATAATGACAAGAACACTAAACGTTGTGAGGCTATGTGCCTGGTGCAATGTTACCCATTTTATAAACATTATTCTATTTAATCATCACAGCAGCCTTATTATTACCCCCAACATATAGGTGGCTTAACTGAGTTATCCCACAAATGAGTGGTAAATCACAGTGATACTGTGGCATTGAACCTGTGTCTTCCTTGTCTAGAGGTTTCCTCCCAATGTCTTAAAACCCATTTCCCTTTCCTCTCACTTTCCAAGGACCTCATACTTTAAAATACCCCCTTGAGTCATTGACTGATGTTTGAAAGTTGACTCCAAGGTTTTATTAATATAATGAGGACAGCTGCCATTTGTTGAATGACTTTTATGTGCCAGGTACTATGCTGCTACATATATTCTCTCATTTAACCACTACTTTGTAAGGATGTATTACTATTACTCCAATTTTATAGTTCAGGAAACTGAGCATCAGGGGGAGTTTATATAATGTATTTACAGTCCCACAGTCAGTAGGAAGGAAGGCCCAAGGCCAGCCTTTTGCTTGCTCTGTTGCCTGTGCGTGGTCCACAGCCTTCTGACCGAATTCGATGGCTACTAAAAGCAGTCGCCTCTGGCATCAGCAGCAGCCGAGCATTATCGGCCATGCATTGCTTATGAATGAAGGGTCAGAGGTCACTTTTTGATGGCGTAGAAGTTTGACGGCATCAAACTTCTGTGTACCAAGCAGAGGACCTAATGATCAAAGTGGGCCCGGTGGCAAGCTGGCAGGCAGGCTTTGTGAACAGAAAGTCACAGGGGCATGTCAGCAGCTCTCTGGGGAAGCAGGGAAGGGATGGTCAGCTCGAGGTGTGACTTCCGAGGCTGTGTGATGGACAGCCTCATCACCTCAGCCCTACGAGGCACACAGGGCCCAGGCAGCTCTGAGAAGGCGTCTGCGGGAAAATCTGTATTTTCATGGACTGAGTCAGGGCTAAATTAAACACTAGGGTAATCCACCACATCTGAATTTCATCGCCATTATATCATTCTTCAGACCTTGTAAACGTTTATAATGATATTTTTGGTAGGTTGGAGTAAGCCGTCTACATCTGAGGTGTATTACTTTAAATCTACATTTATAGACTAATAAAATGAGGTATTGGCCAGCTCGTCTCCTATAGTCATATCCTCATGAGTATCCAGGCAGCAAAATGAACCAGGGTTATGAGTAAGTGTCCTGAGGTAGCCCTGAGGGCACAGGCCCTAAAATATCCATACGTGTCATTAGTAGGAGGTGTGGGGATGACCAGACCTGTGTGTCTGGGACCAGGCATTCCCCTCTCAAGAGAGGCTCAACGATCTGCATCTCCTGGAAATCTGAGGCCTGGGAAAAAGGAGCCATGGCCTACACCCCCTCCCCCATCAGTCTCGCTCAAGAACTGGACATCAACATCCTTACTGTGAGGTGGCACTGGGGGCTGACCTGGGATGGGCTGAACATGAACTATGCATTATCACAGGTGGCATTACAAGAATTACTTTTTAAACGGAAGCAAAGGGCCAGTGTTTGACACTGGATCAGAATGTTTGGAATCAAGACTGTCTTGGAGCCATGATTTTCCTACTTATCTCACATAGACTCAACTCAACAGGTCTGGTCAGGACAGTCTCTGCCTGGCCTTCCTAGTGGCCCTGATCCCTCGCTCACTCCTGGGAAATGATGGTAAAAGACCTTCCCAGTTCCTTCCCCAGGAACTACCGTGAGCCCCTCGGGATGAGCTGACTCAGAGATTCTCCCCTGGAGATGGCTGCTCTTCCCTCCCAGGCCCCGCCCTCTATACGGAACCAATGGCAATTCACCTCTCTTTCCTGACTCCTCTGTTCAATTACACATCTTGGGCCTCTGAGTCCTCCAGCTTTGCTCTTTATACTGAATATTAAAGTCCACAGCTGGCTCTAATCTACAAGGCGGCCAGCCCTGCAGGTACGTTCATGCTTGAGAGGAAGCTGCACATCCAAAGTCCTGCTCCACTTTGGGGCCAGCTTAGCTGTAAGGGCGGGGACTCCAGAACTTGCAATGCAACCCATGGCACGCCCCCTCCAGGAAGCCTTCCCCGAAATGCTGCATCCCACTAATCTCCTTTCCTAACCTCTGTAGTTTCTTTGCACCATCATCAACAATCCATTCGTTCAGCACACTCACTGAGCTCCCACCATGTGATGAAGTACTTGGTGAGCACAGAAGTTCCCGCCCTCATTCTTAACACAAGAAAACAAATAATAGAATGAAGTACTAAGCAATAAATAAAGTTGGGTAAGGGAACAGAGTCTACTGGTGGCAGGGTTTGGTGGGGGTGGGAACAGACATTTTAAACTAGGGGGTCATCTGAGCAGACCTAGTGGTGAAGCAGATCTGTGGGTAGGAGTGTCCTAAACAGAGGAAACAGCATATGCAAAGTCCCCGAGATAGTCACAAGATCAGTGTGTTGAAGACCTAGCAAGAAGGTCAGCGTGGCTGCCACAGAGCAGGCAGGCAGGATGCAGACTGTTGGAGAGGGTGTCAGCGCCAAATCATATAAAGGCAGGGCTTCTCTACCTCAGCCCTGCTGATATTTTGAGCCAATTCCTTGTTGAGCGAGGGTGGGTGGGTGGTTATAGCCCTGTGCATTGTAGAATGTTAAGCTGCATCCCTGGACTCCACTGATTAGATGCCAGTATCACCACCACTACTACCCCCCCACCCCATCCCCCCGCACACACACACTGTGACAATCAAAAATGTCTCCAGCTGTTGCAAATGTCCCCTGGGGGGGGGGGGGGGGGCGGAATTCACTCCTAGTTAAGAACCACTGAACTAAGTCCATGATAAAAATTTGGGTTTTACTCTGTGTGTAATGGAAAGCTGGTGGAGGGTTGAGAGCTGGGAAGTAACATGACATGACTTGCAGCCCTAGAAGGGCACTCTGACAGCTGTTGGGTTAAAAGGTTGTGAGGGAACAAGGATGGAGGCGAGGTGACCCAGAAGGAGGTTCCCGTAGTCGTCGGGTGAGAGGGGATACTCGTTTGGACTAAGCAGCAGTGGTGGGGTGGGGAGAAGTGACTGGATTCAGAATTTCGTATGAAGCCACCAAAACTTGCCGGTGGTTTGGCTATGAAAGGTGACGAGGAAGGCAGAATCAGGGATGCTTTCTAGATCTGGGGTCGGAACAACTGAGGGAATAATGACATCATTGAGACTGAACCGAGACGTGAAGAATAGTTTGGGGGTCAAAAATCCTACATCTGAGATGTCCATTAAACATCCACGTGGCCATGGACATTGGGATGGAGATCTAGAAGTTGTAGATCGTGTTTAATGCCTGGGGAGCATGAAATCATCTACGAAAAGAGTGATACAGAAAAGAAAGGATCCTGGAGCGGCTCCAGGGCACCCCACTATTTCGAGGTCCGGGGAAGAAGAAGCTAGCAAAGCGGGTGGCAGAGGAGGCCAGTGAGAAAGAGGGACATAAAGAGAGCTCCATGTCCCCAAGGCATCCTGGCCCCATCACTCAATCTGCCTGAGACTGTCCTCAGCCAGGTCACCATGCAATCGGGAGCTCCTTGGGCATTCATTTGTGTTCAGCATCACCGACCACTCAAACACCAGGATCTAAGCAACCGGAAGACTTCACAGACGTCTCCTTGTTTAACCCTGACACTCACAAGTGCTATTAGTCCCATTTTATAGCTGAGGAAACTGGCAACCGGAGAGGTGTGGTACCTCACCCCCCATCCCTCCCGGGCCTGGCACCCTGGGGAGTCTGATTCCATGTTCAGCCTCTTTCCACGGTGTCCTTGGCCAGGGGCCCACTCAATGCCTAGCACAGGCCTCCTGCCTGGGAGGGGCAGGCAGGAGCGTGGAGCGTTCGTGTAGGGCAAGTGACTCTTAAGGTCCCTCAGCCACCACCGTCCAGCATTGGCACCTGGAGTCTGACGCTCCTCACCTGGGGCTCTCACATCTTACCCCTTGTCTACGGCCACGGTGTTTCCCCAGCCCTCAGACCATGGTCAATGCAGCAGCCCATTCAGCAGGCAGGGGTGCTATTATTAGTCTTACTTTACAGATTCAGAAACAGGCCCAGAGGGGTTCTGTGACTTGCCCACATTACACAGCGAGGAGAAGGCTGAGCCAGAAATAAATCCCGGCTTTCCTGAATTGCAGCATTACTGTGTCGAAATAAAGAACCCATCCCTGACTTAACCGTTATTCTGTCTTACACACAACTTTCCCAATCCATAAAAGAAATAAGCTTGACAGGTTTGTGGACTTTTCCCAAGCCCAAGCATGGCCAGTCCAACTTCTGTCCATAATCATTTAAGAAGCTGAAATGACTAGAGTTGAACGTTTAAAATTTTAAGATTACTTTTTTCTTTTTTTTGCTTAATCATAACGGTGCTTTTCAAAAGAACCTTTGAAACATATTTGTTGCTTTACTAAGTCCTCCACTTTCTGACATGCCCAGTTCTTTTTCAGAAAAAATTAAAAACAACAATGCTTAAAAGCCCCACCCCTCAAATGTTTTCTTCCATCTCTAAGATACAGACAGAGAGATGCTGACACCCGGCCATGAAATCTGGAGTCAGGTTTTGGTGTGTGACCTCCTCACAGAGGAAAAGGAAAACATTGTTAAAGGTTCACACTTTCCCATCAAAGGGCAGACACGACACCCTTGAGCCCGGGCGAAAAGAAGGTAATTCGTTTCGTGCCTAGGAGACATTCTTGGCGGTGTGTCGTGTCCGGGGACAATTGATTCCGTTTGTCATTATGAGTTTCAGAAAGGGTGGATATACACTTTCCATACCTCCCCCTCCCTTTTGGGCACAGAAAAACTAAGTTGACATTTGCTTTTCCCTTCAAAACAAAACAAACAACAAAACCCCAAAAACCACCAAGGTGCAACAGCGATGAATTCAAATAGCCTCTTGGCTACTTTGCTTGCGGTGCACTCAGGTTCAATACAGTCCCCTGCGCTGAGGGGAGGGGACTGGGTGTGATGTGACACACGTCTCTCTTCTGCTGTAAATGTTACTGGAAAGGTGCATCTGGCCTGATGACAGTGTTACCGGGAACAGTGGCCTGAGCAGTGGCAAGGAGAGAGGGATACTCAGACGAAAATGACACTAGAAACAAATGTTTTCTCCCCTTCCCTCCCCCGACCCCCCACTGGCCGGTAACCTCAAATAGAGCTGCCATAGCTGCCTAGGCAGGAGCGTTGGGACTGGAATTCAGCATTTGAGGAGATGTCACTAATAATCTCTCTGAGTCCCGGTGGTGAGCATGGGGCCCGGTGGGAGGGCGTTTCACAAGGGGAGAGTTGGAATGAGCCCCAGGGGAGCATGGGAAATGCAGAAGAGGGAAGAAGGGGAAGCTTTCTTGTTAAAAAAAAGAAGGGGGGGGGATTGTCACTGCTGATCTGCCTGCAGGGGCTGCGTTAGCCAGGCTCTCAGGAAAAGGGGACAGGTCACCTTTGTGGCCCCCTCTGGGTGTGCGTCACTCTTTCGCACACCCTCCCCTGGGAAGGGAAGGTCAGGCCTGGGGTCAGTGACAGGCTGCCCCTAAGTTAGGGCTGGGGTTAGGATTAGGGTTTGGTTTCCCTGAAGGTGTCAGCTCCAGTGTCCACACCAGGAGCCTAAAGCTGTTTATAGGAGGGGAGAAGCTTAAACGGCCCCCTTCCCCGCCCCCCACACTGCAGCAGCCTGGAGCCTCCCTCATGAGAAAATGGTAGGCTCTCTGCTCTGGGCAGGGACTGCTTAAGAATTTGACAATGTCAACACTTTAATGGCATCTTAGCCCTGCTGTCCTTACAAAAATATACTGAGGGGAAGGGATGCGATTTGTGGGGACAGAAGCTCCTCCCAGAGCGACTGCACCCACAGGAGGACCAACACAGTTATCCCCATCCCAGGGCCGTGGTGCCCCTCTGCCGCCCCAGCGGTGGGAGGAGGATGTCTTGTGCCCCTTGGACAATTGCGGTCACGGTCGTGTCCGGGGGCCAGAATCAGAGGAAGGTGGCTCTGCAAGAACGAAGTGGGAGGAAGATGACATGGAAGGTGGGGACAAAGGCCAGATATGATTATTGTTTTCTTGCTGGGTTTGCCAGAGAACATCAAACCGCAGGGATGAAAGCGGGTAGGGAAGTCATGGTGGTGATGAAGTTGCGTTGTCCTAAAGAAGATAGAGAGAGAGGAGAAGGAGGAGGACAAGGCAGAGGGGAGGACAGACGAGGACAGCAGCTCTCACTGACTCGGGGCCTCCTTGGTGGCAGGCACAGTACCAGCCACGCTGCACACTTTGGTCAGTGACTCTACACGCCAGCCCTGCGAGGGTCATCATTCTGACCTTATCCACTGAGGCTTAGAGAGCCTGTTGCCCAAGGTCAGACAACTGGGAGCCACAGAGCTGGCCCTTAACCCCGGCCTCTGAGCCCTGCCTTTTCCTAAGCCATGCTGTCATCCATACCAGTAGCTTGTAAGCTTTTTTTTTTTTTTACCCACGACTCACAGTGAAAAAATACATTTCCATCATGATCCAGTTTGCACATGTATATGTGTAACATATATACAACTGAAACAAGTTTCATGAGTACTTTCCCTGGCTGCATGCAATACCCACTAATTGCTGAAAATCGTACTCTGCTCTCTTTCATTTAGAGGGAGAGGGAGAGACCAGTAAATTGATTCCACATCTCCATATGGGTCTTTGAACAACATTTTCCTTTCCTCTGGCCTCTGACAGTCGATTTGAAATGTTTTCAACTCCCTGCTTGATCTTGTTGGATGCCGGGCCGCACCTTTGCTTCTGAGGCATGTTGCTAATTGTGCACTCCGGACCGTCCCTCTGGTCAGGGGCCATCATCAATCAAATATTTCAGAAATTACAAATATCTGACAGAGACGCTCGCTTGGAAAAGAGTCCGTCCAGGAAACCATCCAGAACACATAACCGCTGATCTCAGGCCCCGACTAGTAATATTTTAGGCGGTTGATGCATGCTTTCGCCAAAGCAGCTATTCTCTCTGTTTCCAGAACCTAAAGGTCTCCTCTGTTCTGATGGGGCAACGCACAGTCACCATCTAACACTAAATGCCAAAGGACAAGAAGAACGCGAGGGGCGGTGCGAGATCTACCAGCCCACCACCAACAGCAGGGCTGTCTTTCTCAGTTTTTGGTGATCACGCTTGCTTTTCGGGGGTGTGCGTGTGCCTCCACCCTGCTCGCAGATTTGGGGGGTGATGTGGTTTCGACAGCCAGGGGCAGTGCCAGGCTTGGCTGAATCAGATGTAGGTCATGGAAAGTGAAGCCCAGATCAGGTGGCTCGGCGTGCGCCGGCCCTGATGAGCCGCGGCCACGGTGACTTCACTGAGAGCAATGTGCACACTAATTGAGAAAACATGTTCCTGTGATGGCCTCATGCAAAAATCCAGTTACGAATTTTTTTTTTAATTCCTAAGAATTCCTTGAATATTTGCCGTGCGTGTCTATACAGCCTCCCGGAGTACTTTTCCTTCTTACTGAGAGGAGCTGTGTTTTTCTGCTGAGGCCCAGGTCAGATTTTTAAAGGGGTAGGATTCTGACAAGTGGGCACAAGGACACAGACCTCGGGAGGAGCAGGGAGAGGGCCGGAGAGGAGAAAGGTCACCTACACCTTCTGTCCGTTTCCTGGGGCAGGAAAAAGCAGTCGAGCTCAGGCACTTGCTCCATCAGCCTCTGGTCTTAGTAAGGGCTTTCCAGCGCCCTCTCACTCACCCTCACCGCTGACCTCTGACACTGACCTTATGGTTCCCTTTTATAGATGAGGAAACGGAGGCTCAGAGGGGTTACGGAATAAACTGATAAAATCTGTCTGAGTTTGGGCCGGGCTCCTTCTATTAAATCTACTCGCCTGCAGGACAGCCCCTCCCCCAGGAAGCCTTCCTGGAGGGCACCTCATCATTTCTGAGGTCTTATGGCCACACAGTCAGCACCTCTTCGGCTGGCTCCCCTGATACAGCTCTCAATTGCTCCAGAGTCTAGACGAGACGGTAAAAAAGCCTGCTGACAGGTTCTGTTGGTGCTACACGGATGTTTTGAAAGTGAAGAAATTATACATTCAACCTCAGAGTCTTGACTTTTCTCAAAAGGTTGGAAGATCTGGCCACACTGGACTTATCATGGTGGAAAGCAAAGGGGACACACGGCCTGTCCCCTTTCCATGGGCCATGCCATTTGTAGTTCACTGCACCCCACCAACCTGTGGCCTTACCTCACTCACATGCCCTGACCAGCCCCTAATGCTATTTTAATTTCGGCTCCATAGCAAGCTCCTTGGGCAGGATCATGATTTACATTTGTCATGACTCCCCTGGTTAGCACGGTGATAGAGATGCTAATTGGGAGGAGGGGAGTCAATCCAGCGGCCTGATAGCTGGTGGACCTCCCTCCCCAGTGGGGTGGGACTGTCCCCCCTTTGGCCACAGGGATATGCAATTCCGCAACAGCTGCCCGGCCCCTCACCTTGGCACGGAGAGTGCAGGCGCCCTGCTCTCGTGGAAAAGTTCACAGCCTCCTTCTTCCTTCTCCTGGAAATTCCATAAGACACAGAAAGTCCTACAGACACCAGTTGTTGGAGGAGGAGGAGCTGCTATGCGGGTAAGGAACCAAACACTCTGAAAGCTGCCAGGACAAATGGCCCTCCTCGAGAAGTGCCTTATTTAGAGAGCGTTGCATAACGTTTTCTGAAGTACGAGTCTGAGGGGAAGCTGCCTCGGAAAGAAAACCGCCGGAGAGTAGCCACAGGTCGCCTTTTACCAAGATATTATGAGGCAAGAGAGAGATGCATGTTTCCTTTCTTCACCCTAAACATCTCTAGTTCTTCCAACCATTCCTAATAAAACATAGTTTCAAGTTTCCAAAAAAAAAAAAAAAAAAGATATTATGAGGCAAAGAAAATGCAGATGAAGAGACTGGCTAAAATTCTATGTAAATGAGAATGTTCATCACAGAAGGTCAAAATATAGACTTAGAGAATGAAAGGTGGTATTGACTGACCTGAAGTGAAGAGGCATCAAGAAAGGTACCGCCCCCCCCGCACCCCCCCAGATCAGTCCTGCCGAGGGAGAACAGGAGGGGAAGGGTCGCGTGTTGTGGAGTGCCCACTGTGTGCCAGGCCCGGGCTGGAGTCCCACCGGCAGCATCCCCACTGTGCACTGCAGCCCGGCAGAGAAGGTACTACTGCTATCTCTTTTCCAGAAGAGCAACTGGGATCAAGAGATGCTGTCCTGCATCTCTGTCCCCTGGTGCTCATCTCCGTCCTCTCTGCTCACCTGGTCCAACATCCTTCCTGCAGTCAGAGGCCAGCATGACCGCCGCTCCCTTCAGAAGCACAGCCCTAAGGGGGCCTGACTCTCTTGGCATCTCCCATCTCCGTGGGGATTCGACACAAGGTTGTGGCACCCCAGTGTGCTCACCTCCGAGCCTGGTCTGCTCAGGTCCTAACAGGGGATGGAATGTCACCGGAGTGGGCAAATGAGATACTCAAGTCACTGTAACCACACCCCAGAGCCACAGCGATGAGGGCCTGAGACAGCACCTCCCTGTACCCCGACCTGGGCTGAGCACACCTGGCTTCCACCAGGCAGTCCTCCTGGGCGCACCCTGGAGCAGCATGCAGCAAGCAGACAGTGATACGCACCACCGACCCTGGCTACTGACCCAAGAGCCAAAGGAAGACGGCATGGCAGCCCCTCTGTACCAAACAGCAAATACTATGTGGTTCCTGGGAAGGTCCCGTCGCTGGGGGCTGTGACTGCCCTCCACGTGGCAGGGTTTCTGTGCGGAGCTCGGGGCGTCCAGAACCAGACCCTCCGCACCTGCAGAAGCCACCTCAGGCGCTGCCCGAACATCGCCCTCTGCTGAGCCTGGTGGCGGGCTTACAGGGAAACCCTGACTGACCCTGACTAATTCTACTAGTACTGCTCATAACAATAAAAGGATGCTCCACAAGTGGAAGGGGTTGGCCAAACTCTTGGGCAATTCAAAAAGCATCTGCTAGTCCCACCTGACAGACCACAGTCTCCGCCAGTCTCCTCCTTACTGGGATCTCACTGGGGCTCCCAGCCTTTTTTATTTTTATTTTTATTACTTCGTTACAAGTCAACTCTCCAAACTCTATCAGCCCTACCCCTTCGGTAGTTTTCTCTCTCCTACTACTTGGGGGTAAGTAGCAAGTAGGCCTCCCTGTAACATCCTCCCAGACACTCCTTTTGGCCCTTGACACTATGAATAACCAAATGGTTCACACTGCCCTCCAGGGAGAGGTTGGGTCAGAGGTAAGGATCCTGCGAGCTGTTCTCCTCGAGAACAAGCCCAGCGCTAGAAGCACCTAGAAGCACCGTCCCTCCAGGGCAGCATTGCCAGCCTCCTTTTTTCACTCCAATGTCACATTATTGGTTCCCATTTATCCTCACAGCTGGGGCCCAGGTGTATTAATTTGATAGCAACATGTACCCACGTGGCATTAAGTGCTGCCAGTGCCGGGGAGGGTCTGCTTCCTCATCCTGTCATTTGGGAAGGAACCTCCTGGTGCCACAGTGTGACCCACTTAAGGAAGGAGGAGAGGGTCTCTGCCCAGAGCTGCGGGCACCCCGGGCAAACCTATGTTTTTAGTAGCAAATAGCACAGATAAAGGCCACCACGATCTAAAGCAGCCGTGGGCAAACTACAGCCCGTGGGCCAGATCCGGCCCGTTTGAAATGAATAAAACTAAAAACAAAGAAGACCGTACCCTTTTATGTAATGATGTTTACTTTGAATTTATATTAGTTCACACAAACACTCCATCCATGCTTTTGTTCCGGCCCTCCGGTCCAGTTTAAGAACCCATTGTGGCCCTTGAGTCAATAAGTTTGCCCACCCCTGAAACCCTGCTGGCCCTTCTCCCCATTCCCTCTGGTTTTGTTTTCGTGTGGCTCATTTGCAGTCACACTCCACTGACAAAAGGCAAAGGATGAGGCCTGGTGGGGCGACAGCACTGACTTTCCTGCCAGTGGCTTCCCAGACCCTGAAATGCTGATTCTTGGAGAATGGAGCCCAGGCTCCATTCTCAGTGATAAACAGATGCCCAACATTAAGGCCTGGAAGAAAGGGCCTCGCGGGTAATTTCCAAGGGTGTTCTGAACTGGGAGCAAATTATCCTTTTAATAAGCATTTAACCATATATGGCATGGCAGAGAGGGGGTAATCTTCCGTTGTCACCCTGACTTCCGTCATTCAGTAGCGAAGGTAGGGATACTAAGCTTCCTGCATTAGGTAAATAGGTCATCCTTACCCAAGAAGCGCCCCCAACTGCCACTGGCCCCATTGAGAAACACGAGTAATTCAATGCACTGGTCCTGCCGATTGGGAAATGGAAGCTGAGAAGTTCAGTGACTTGCTCAAGGGCACAAAGCTACTTTCCCTCCTGTTTCAAAACTCAGGAAACGACCACAGGAAGTTACCTAAAATACAGGAGGAAAATATCAAGGGATCATCCTGCGATGTTTCAATCTGATTCCTGCTGTGTTGGAGGCCAGTAGTCTACGGCGACTTCTCAAGAGCATGTACCGTAGCCCCTAGGAGGATACGGGAAGCATCACGGAGCACGGAACTCTTCTTCGTTGTACGCTGTCATCATTCTGGTCTTGGCCAAACTTTGTGGCTGAAGGGCTCTCCGCCTCGGCTCACATGGTGACAGTCCTTGTGCACATCCACCCAAAGGCCGGGGACCCCGGGCCTCCGTGTCTCCAGCCCCGCTTCTGCCTCAGGACCATCTTGGCTTTACTGCTCTTTGGAATGAGGATGTTAACGGTTTCTCCACGGCCAGAAGGCAAGTTTCCTGGGAACGGGTTGGGGAAGGGTCCTCCATCTCCGTGCGTTTGCTTCCTGCCTGCCCCCACCGTATGCTGTTCTGTAAAACTGGTCCATCACGGAGCTGGTTTCTCAGACCAGCCAGGCCTGCGAGCTGACGGTTCCGCCGAAGGTTTGTAAGATCAGAGGCGCCAGTTACAGAAAGACAAACCCTCTGGGCACACGGGTTGTTTGCTCAGAGATGTCCAGGCATTTTAAGAAAATCCCCTGCAAGCCTGCCACTGCCTCCCGAGAGCAGAAAGTGTTTGCTGCCAGCAGAGGTCTCCAAGACTTACCTGCTCTGGGCCCTGACATCCCTACAAGGTCTTTTTGGGAGAAGACAAATGGCCGGGCCTCTGGTGCCGGGTGTGGCACCGATGTCTGCGTGGGCGACTGCTCCATGCCCGGTCCGGAGGGGCAGGAGCGCGTCTCCTTTGCAGCTTCTCTGGGGCTCCATGCAGCTGCGCAGCGAAGGGCACTCCTGGAATGTGCAGCAGGAGCGCTGCTCGCATTTGAAAGTGAAGTGCGGTGGTTCTCATCAGTTTCATCTCAGCGGTGATGAGAAACTTCCCTGAGGCTGCAGCCCTGCCCTGCCCTCCCTGCTGCTGTCGCAGCTGGGCCCCCTTCCTGGCCAAGGCACAGATTTCTCCATGCAAGAGAGAGCGAGAGAGCCGAGTGTGAAGCTTCATCCCCTCCGCCCTCTGGCACTCTGGGTAGGAGATGTGGGAGGGCAAATGGGACAAGGTGAGACCCTCACTCTGAGAACGGCTGAGGGTGCAGTGCTGGGATGCCTGCCCTGAGTGGACCCATTTCCCAATTCGGTAGTGGGGCTGGGCTGCTGCAGGGGTAAGGCGGCTGCCCAGGGAAGGCGTGGCACCAGAGCTGGTTATAAAATCCTCTGTTACTCCTCCAGTTCTTTCAAACACGTGTCCCCATGCCCCAGAGACCCTCCTAACATGTTCCCCTTCCAGGCTGCCCTTTTTTTCACCTGCATACAAATATAGGGAAAGCCTGGGGGAGAGGTTTGGTAGCCTGTGCTGGTAGCCCCGCCCCTCTCCAAGGACCCAAGTGCAGGAACGCTCATTTCTTCCCGGTGTCCATGCCAGCAAGGCCAGTCTCAGCCCCCCCGACCACTCTCACTGCCCCCCGTGACCCCAAACCTCTGGGAACGCTGCCCGTCATGGAGTGACAGTGGGGTTGCCCAGGTTGCCATGTGACTTAGTCCACAGAAGAGACCCATCCGGATCTCAAGTGGACTCTCTAGACCAGTGGTTCTCAACCTCCCTAATGCCGCGACCCTTTAATACAGTTCCTCATGTTGTGGTGACCTCCAACCATAAAATTATTTTCGTTGCTACTTCATAACTAATTTGGCTACTGTTATGACTCGTCATGTAAATATCTGATATGCAGGATGTATTTTCATTGTTACAAATTGAACATAACTAAAGCATAGTGATTAATCACAAAAACAATATGTAATTATATATGTGTTTTCCGATGGTCTTAGGCGACCCCTGTGAAAGGGTCATTCGACCCCCAAAGGGGTCGCGACCCACAGGTTGAGAACCGCTGCTCTAGACTCTCTCCTGGGGCTCTGCAGAGGCGGAGTTTCAGGCGCAGAGCATGAAGCCCCTGGAGATAAGTTACCGTAGGCCCTCCAGCAGGATCCTGACTTTGCAGAAGGCAGCTGGCGGCACATGTGGGGGAGGAGGGGCTGGCACGGGCAGTGGGTGCGCCCAGAGGACGGAGCCAGGACATTAATCAAGGGCCTTTTCTCCAGGATGACAGACAGGGCAGAGGCACCCCGGCGAGCACTGTTTTTGCTTTCCAGCTGGGAACGTGCACTAAGTTGTTCTTGAATACCCACGGCACCCAAAAGGCTTTGCTGTAATGCTCTTCAATGCACGGAACACCCATAAATTATCCTTCCCACTCTCACAACTTCCAACCTGGAACAACTTGGAAAAACCAGCCTAGCAAGCAGGCTCCTCTCAAATCTCAGTTCGCAAGAGAAGAGAAAGTTCAAGCAGAAAGCACCTTCCAGGAGAATCGCAGAGATTATTGTTGTTGAAAGAATGAGGAAAGTCGTAATGGAACAGCGCAAAGCCTCTTGTTTGCCTTGGCTGAGCGATGCCGCTCTCTGGCCCCTGGGTCCTCAGTCTTTGCTGCCTGGACCAAGGCGCTGCCCGCCCCACCCCTCCAGGCCAGCTTCTCACACACCTGGCAGCAGACAGCCGGTGCCCAAGAAGCCCGGGCCGAGCCTGAGCGACCTCGGTCGGTCGGGGCAGCTTGATGGAGGCCCCTCGGCCCGCAGGCTTCCTCCATCAAGTTCCGGGGGCCCTCCCTCGTGAATCCCAGCCCTGCAGCCACGCGCAGAAGAGCCCACAGACACTTGCTCCGTTCCTGGCAAGGTCCAGCGCGCCCTGCCCTCTGGTCCCCTCACCTGGGGAATTTCCAAACTCGGTGCACAGCCCAGCCGGTGCACACGCCCTCCGGTGCAGACCACGCTCCTCTGGTCCAGGCGCGCTCCCCTCCCGCGCGCATCCCTCTCGCCTCCCGCCACCCCGCTCACTCGCTCTCCCTCACTTGCGCGCTGTCCCCTTCTAGCCCCGGAGCGGACAGTCCCTGGCACCGCCACGCGGCTACCGCAGGCGCCAGGGTGGCCTCCGGACTTCGGGCCATTGGGAGACTGTGAACTCCGCCACCGGAAAGACCGCAGCTCCCCACGACTTGCCCGCCCGCCTGCCGAGACTCCCGCACCCCAGCACCCACTGGAGACGCTCTTCTAAGAAGCCTCGGGGTGCACGGAGGTCTGGTTCGTGGGGCCGGGATGTCCCGGGAGCCCGGCCCCGCCGGCCCCGGCCCGCCCCGCCCCCGCCCCGCGCCCTCGCGGGGGCTCGCTCCAGCCTCCGAACTCACCCTGCGCGCTCGCTCCGTCCCCGGCGCTCTCTGCCGAGCGGGAGCGCCGAGCAGCTTTTACACTCACTGTCTGAAATCCTTAGCCCCTCCTCCCAGACTCCTCCTCACTCCAAACCCGTCCCGACTCCATCGCTCCCGCTGGAGCCCCACACCTGTCTGGGCTGGGCCGAGAGGTCCCACGGTGGTAGATGGTCTTGGGGACTCGCAATCGATCCTTCCCCGAAGGGCTGCTCCGCTCCGCCACGGAGGGTTCAAACCCCAGAGGTCAAATGGAAACGCACGGGGGTGAAGGGGCCGCGCACTCCGAGCGCAGGCGGGGGTTTTCTGGGGCACCAGGCAGTGGTGCTGGCCAAGGTGGCCCATGGGCCCACGGGCTGTGGGTGGGCGGAGTTGCCCCCGGCTCCCCCCGCCCCCACCGACTTTGCCTGCAGCCAGTGCCTGGGGGTCTGCCTGGTGTTTACCATCCTGCCTTAGGCTTGGGTTATTCCTCACAGTCTAGAGAGAGAGAAGCCAGGGTGCTTGTCACCCCCGGGAGAAGCGAGCACCCAGAGGAGCCCCGTAAGATGCAGGTGCGGGCGCTCCTCCGGCTGGAGGGCGGTGGCCCCTAGCACCAGAACCGGCTGGAAGGATTCAGAGCCTGCCCTCTCCTACCCCAGCCCCACAGGAGCAAGTCAGAAATATCCCCGAAGTCAGATTTTTCACCAAATGTAATCATGTTCTGGGCCCGGGATTCATAGGTCTTTCAAAGTCATAGCCCACTTTTTTTGGTGTTGAACTCAGTCAGATGTCTTCACTTCCTCCCTGCACACTGTGTGCTGAAGCCCTACCCTGTGCCTGGTGCAGGGAGAATGGGATGTGGGGAGGAAGAGGCTCCTCATGGTGAAGGTCACCCTCGGGGACGTGGATGTAGTGCTATAGGGGTTCCTGTTGTAAGTCCCGGTGGAAGGCACTTGAGCAAGGTGAGGCTCTCCGTAGGCACACAGATTGGTCTGAGGCCGCCACTGCTTCCTAGTTTCACCTTTGCCCTAAGTTCACCCCATTTGTGCATGGTCTGCGAAGGACGAGGTAGGAGGAAAGCCCCAGAATTGGAAGTCAGTTTTGGCTTTGGTCTGGCCGCATTGCTTCCCAGCAAAGGCTTGGCCACTTCTGCATTGTTCGGTACAGACTGCCGGGTGAGCGGGCACACCTTGGAGGTGAGTGCTGGCGACCGGGCCACCGTAAAGGACCCTTTTGCAGAAGCAGTCCCCGAGTCGGGGTGACTGGTGAGGAAATTTATCATCGTCAATTAAACAAAGAAATGTCTGGACAATAGGACAAATTCACTCATCAGTCATGTCATGTATAAACTTGTCTGAAAGCACTAGCCGTAAGCCTGACATAACAGCTGCCTGAGAATTTAGGGGTGAAGTTGAAAATTTTAGAATAACAGAGAATTTAGTTGTTGAATGCAGAGCTTTGATATATGTCCCTGTGGCATCACCCAGAAGGACAAAAGGATTTGGGGCACTTGTGGCTTTTCTTTTATGTGGTGTATAAGAGGGAAATGTAGAAATGATGTAAGCAGAATATAGGCCTAGATGCCCTCCTCAAATTCTTGATCAAATTCTGACGGCACAGGCTGGCTTAATGAGAGCTCCTTTCCATCCGTGACTAGCTCTGTTTCTGTCCCTGAATTTTAAGGATCTTAAATAAGAACATGAAAATAAGAATATGTAGGTAACAAACAAATACTCCAAAGATTAATTATGAGCGCCTACTATGTGCCAGGCACTGTGAGATGGCTGAGGTGCCTGTTCTCAGAGAGCTCGTGTTCTAGCGGAGGCTGGATATTAGGCCCTGGCCATGTTTATCAGGGTTTCCCCAGATCCTAGCACAGGACCTGGCACACAGTAGGTGTTCAGTAAATGCTTAGTGAATCCAATAATGGTCAGAGCCATCTGTGACTGTCAAACAGCCCATCCACACGGGGCTGGTTTCCGGCGGGTTCCAGATGAGGTCGGTGTGGTACAGAGCCCACAGCCAGGGGTCTCTTCTCTTGCCTCTTCCACGTTCATGATGGGTTCAAACGGGAATGTTGTTCTCCTGGGGCACCGAGAGAAGGACCTGAAGGCTTGGACCAGCTGCATGTGCAGGAATGAGAAGCAGCTGGGAGGGCAGCGGGCAGAGGGAATGGTGCAGACAAGCAGAGGAGAAGAATGTTTTTCTGAAGGAGATTTTTCTCGAAAGAGCTTTCTATCCAGGGTATCAAAATAACTGGCAGCGGATGCATTTGCTTCCTTGGCGGACAGAGTGTGGTGCGCACAGGAATTATTTCCGAAGATCCAGAGCCTGCAGCCACAGCAGCACTCAGCCCAGCACAAAGCTCTTGCTTCGTTCCAGAAGCCACGGCCAAGGGCTCATGCTGTGTTACACGCCGGGAGGCTCAGCCTCGATCTGCCCGTGTGGACGCTGTGGCCGGCTCTGCTGGCAGTAGGTCTGCAACAGAAATATTGTCCCAGTTGTTGGAAGGAGAAATAGCTTCAGCGCAAAGATTGTTTTTCCTTCCTTCTAATCAGAGTGGAGAAAAACTTGAGAAGAGGAAATATTTTATAAAGCTCAGTGTGATGACATGGCTACAGAATCACCAAGATAATCCCTCCGGCCACCAGGCGGAGGACACAAGAGCCCAGGAAGGATTGGGGCTCAGCCAAGTAGGAATGGCCACAGTCAGACCAGAACTGGAGCCTCCTGACTTGTAGGCAAGCCCGCTTGCTACCTCACTCTCTGGAAGAGGCCGAGGAAAAGTCCTCCAACCCCGGTCTTTGGTGCGGCTGGTAAAGGAGCAAAGGCAGGCGGGGTGCAGAACACTGGGCCCCCCCTCTCCTCTCGGGACCATCTCTGCCTGCTCCTGGCTCTACCTCTCTCTGACAGCTGCCATTTCTCACCTCTATAGATTCCCTCCCTTTGCCTGTGCCCATCCACTTGACTTTTCTCAAAGAAACTACTAGTCCTCCCGCTGCCCAGCCCCTGGCCCTCTCACCTGCTTGCACTACGGAACTCCTCAGCACCCACTCTTTCTTCGGTTCCCCTTGGCTTCCTGCCATCTGATTCCCATCTCCTTCATCTCCCCTCCCCACTGAATGGACATTTTCTTCTTAAAGGTCACCAGTTGCAATAACATCACGACCACCAACGTAATAATCAACATAATAATCACAGCATTTTTTGAGTGCTTCCTCTGTTTGGGGTTGGGGCCAAGCATTTTACTTGCCCTATGAGTAGGTAACGCCCATTTATTTGTAAATAAGGTAACTGAAGCCCTAAGGGGCAAGTCTCTTATGCAGCAAAAGCCACTCAGGTGGCTGGCAGCCATCAATGGCAGGGTAGAGACTTGGGTGGTGCCTGCGGAGCTCTTGCTGTTAAACACCGAGCCCTCTCTCAGCCAAGCTCAGCGAAACTTTGCCAGCCCTCAGCTTCCTCCCCGAGGACGGCCTGCAGGGAGCAGTTTTCCGTCAAGTTTCTGTGGCTCAGTCTGCGTTCTTCTCCACCCTCAGCCTTCCCGCAATGCCTCCTAAGGTTATGATTCCACCCCCAGCTTCAACTCTGACCTTGGTGGTAACTTATAACTCAGGCTGCAGGAGCCTGTGGATCTCATCTCTGGAACCAGTCCTGTCTCCATAGGCCCAGGGCAGTTCAGCTCTTCTCCAGTGGGGGCACCGCAGCCCAGGAAAGCTACCAGCTTGGAAGGGGGAAGATTGAGCTCACCTACCCTATCTGTCCTCTCTGGTGGGGTGGCCGTGTCCTTGTTGAGCCATAATAACTATGATTGCTTATAATCATGTTACTCATTGTATTAAATAAATAGGTTTGCGCACCTGCTATGTGTCTGTCCTACTCTAGGTTCTGGGGATTCAGCATGAACCAAATGAGTGAGACAGCCTGTAGCCACATGCAACTTAAGTTCTAATAAGGTGCACGCCTTAGTTCAAGCTGTTCCCTCCATCTGACATTATTTATGGAAATATTTAGTAAGTATTTATGTAGTGTACATTATACAGGGTGGGGCAACAGTAAGTTTAGAGTTGTTCATATGGGAAATAATACAATAATTCATAACTAATAAGACAAGAATAATCTGTGTTTCGCATACTCACAACTGTAAACCTACTTTTGCCCCACCCCGTAGCCAGGCCCATAAATAAAAAAGAAAATAGTGATTTCAGTGAGCTCGGTGTGGAAAGGAGGGTGAGAGGCCCAGGCACAGAGGAGACAGGTGATGAGATCCCAGGTGCTGGTTGATTAGAATCTGTCCTCCGCTCTCCTGACCCGAGCACGGGTGAGCCTCCATGTTCTCAGACTCATCTCTGTCCCCAAAGGCCTCCAATGACCCGATGGCCACCAGGTGGACAGCGCAGGTCAGGTCTTCACGGGTGGCGTCTTCGGACACCTCTGTGGTTCTCACTGCTCTCCCATTAGGGCCGGTGCTCAGCTTGTCCTGAGCCTGCAGCCTGTTGCTGCTCCAGGGCTGAGCTGGAGGGGTTGTAGCAGTGCGTGGGTGATGCCACAGGTTAAAGAGGGAGGGACTGACAGATGCTTGGGGGCGACAGGAGACAAGGCTGCAGACTGTCCTCAGCCCCTGTCCTCCTCACTCTGCGCCTGCAGAGCTGTTCCGGATGGAGGCCCGTTCCTGGCGTGCTAATTGTCACAGTAGCCCGTGTGCAGAAATGACTTTGTTCTTCAGCAGGAGTTTATTTCCTCCTCTTAGCACAGTGGTTCTCAACCTTCCTAATGCCGAGACCCTTTAATCCAGTTCCTCATGTTGTGGTGACCCCCAGCCATAAAATTATTTTCGTTGCTACTTCATAACTGTAATTTTGCTACTGTTATGAATCCTAATGTACATATCTGATATGCAGGATGTATTTTCATTGTTACAAATTGAACATAATTAAAGCATAGTGATTAATCACAGAAACAATATGTAATTATATATGTGTTTTCCGATGGTCTTAGGCGACCCCTGTGAAAGGGTCGTTTGACCCCCAAAGGGGTTGCGACCCACAGGTTGAGAACTGCTGTCTTAGCATCACATTT
This sequence comes from Myotis yumanensis, assembly GCF_028538775.1. Classification (NCBI taxonomy): domain Eukaryota; kingdom Metazoa; phylum Chordata; class Mammalia; order Chiroptera; family Vespertilionidae; genus Myotis; species Myotis yumanensis. The sequence continues at coordinate 8,766,189 of NW_027223768.1, forward strand.
ACAGTCTCTGGCAGATTAATCCCAGCCATTGTTGTGCTGCTTATTCTGCACAGGGTACAACTTTACTTTCAAAATGTTACCTCCATTAAGAAGGAAGTGCAGCTCCTCATCAGCTCCTCATCAGATCCTAACCAGAACCTAGCCAGAGAACATGGCAAAAGATCCTGGACAGAACCTGGCTACAGAACTTCACTGGAGAACCTAGACAGAACATGGCAAAAGAACCTGGATAGAACCTGGCTAAAGAACCTGGTGACTGAACCTGGCTGGAGAACCTGGAGAACCTAGCTGGAGAACCTAGCGAGAGAACATGGCACCAGAACTTGGTTGGAGATCCTGACCAGAACTTGGTTGGAGTTCCTAACCAGAACTTCGCTGGAGATCCTGACCAGAACTTCGCTGGAGATCCTGGAGGGAGAACCTCGCTATGCTGATGAACTGAAACCAGTTTCCATGTCATTCATTCTTCGCTGACTCCGTCCACACCTTTGGGGATCCCTGGACTCGCTGGGGTTGGACTCCAGCACACACTGTCTTGTCCACTGTGGGGCGCAGTTACAGTGTTTTGGCCAGGTTCAAGCCTCGAACTAATGAAAGGACAGGGTCCTCTCACTGCCACGTGCAAGTCCCAACTGGAGGGCAGGGCCCTCCCAGCACAATCATAGCCAACGGCTGTGGTTGTAAGCTTGAACCTATGGTCTGAACACGTAGCCCCATATGCAGTTTTACGCAGTACCATACGTTAAAAAAGTACTAGGAACTTTAATTGTTTAATTGTTTTTGTAAATAAAAGTTATAATTATTGAAAAACAACACCTAAAGTGCACTATGATCTGTAGTTATGATGATTTAAATAACGTGCACTTTGCCCAAAAACATGCGGTCCCTGGTGTATGGCTTAGAGATTTCTATGCAGTACGCAATGTGTTAATACAATGGAATACTATTCAGCAATAAAAAGAACAAATTACTAATACATACAATGGCACAAAGAAATTTCAAAAACATTATGCTGAGTGACTAAAGCCATGAATGCATAATTGCAATGATGTGAAAAAAAAAAAAAAAAAGAAGGAAGTGCATCAGGGGAAGGCATGTTTCTGACAGGCTGCCCTGGCCACCAAGCAGGTATACGCCCTGCAGCCCCCCACCCTCATGGCAACCCCTCCAGCAAGGAAGGAAGTGAGTCCTGGGCTTATATGATGTGGTGGGAGGACTGCAGATACCTTGGCTGAAGCCAAGTTATATATTTTTCCAAGAAATTTTCTTCTTTGCCTTTGTTAGAAAGCAGCATGCCTTTGCGTTATGTAGCATAAAGAATGTGACTGTAGAGGCTTAGAGATTGGGCCTGTGGCTTTCAAGTGTCTTTTATCCTATGTTCCTTTATCCTGTCACAATCTGTGTGACCTTGGGCAAGTTACTTAACCTCTCTGAGCATCAGATGCCTGAGGAGGCAGATCCCCACCAGGGATGCACCTGGAAACGTGGAAAGATTAAGCCAAGACCACGCCGGCGAAGCATGTTGGGATGTGTCTGGGCACACAGTGAGGGCTCTGCACAGGGACCGGTATGGACGCATCTCCTCCTGCTCCGCTCAAGCTGGGGGGGAGGCCGACCTCGCCAGCTTGACAGTTTGTGCAGGGCCCACCCTGGTTTGGAAAGCGCCTCTGCTTTGAAACCACAGAATCCAGAAACACATTTCAACTTCACCGTTACCCTCATTCTGGACCCAGAGCCAGAGACCAAGCCGGTTGGAGCAACAAGTTCATTTTTAAAAAAAAGAAAAACGTTTTGTGGCGAGGGAAAAATGCCTGCACAAGAGGCCCCAGAGGAAAAGCTCCTGTCTTTGATGTCGCCCCACTGGGCCGAGATGAAATAAAGAGCCACTTTGCCACCATGGACCTCAGGTGGGCAAAGAGCTGGCTGAAACGCTGCCCCTGATGTGGCTTTGGGGCAGGTAAGCCCTGATCCAGCCGGTGATGTCACGGTCAGTCTCGTTGTCAGACCCGACTGGTGTGATGAAAGTGATGAGGAGGCCTTGGACGTGAGTCTGTGCTGCCACAGAGAAGGAGATTGTTGAAGGACTTATCCCTGTGGTGGGACCTGGGAGCCATCAGGCCCCTAGCCAAAGAGCTGCAGAAATGAAAACCACAAAACGAAACTAAAATTCCCATTGGGTGAGACCACCATCCCCACTTGGAATTCTCGATTAGGTCCCAACTACAGTTCTTTGGTTGTGTTGGGATTTTGTCATTTCAAACATCGAGCCCTCTGAGCCCAGCTCTGTGGCCTTTTCCATCTCTGCATCGGCAGATCTGAGCCCCTACGGTACCTGGCAGAATTTGTTTCCCATCATGGTCGTGACATTGAATCGGGTACAATTATTCTAAGCAGTGGGCCATCATTTAGGATATTGGTTCCAGAGAAATCTTTGTTATAATGAAGCGTAAGCACTGTGCTTTCATAATAGCTGGGATCTGTTAGGGTGGAATAAAGGCGTATAGGGGGGTAAAGACTGAAGGCAGCCCATCTGGCATTGTCATTAATGGACTTTAGAAGTTAATACACGAAACAGGCCGCGCGTCAGAAGCAGCGCACAATGTCGCCTTGTTCCAGGTGTGGCTTTAGCAGGCGTTCCAAACTCCTTGCACGCGCGCAAGGAGAGACACGATCCGTCTGCATCGGCAGAAAGGGAGGTTTTCCCAGGACATCGAGGACAGTACTTACAGATCGCGCAGCGGGGGAACGAGGCACAGATTATGCCTTTTTATGGGGACATTTCTTTTCCAATGAAAGCAAAATCATCTGTCTTAGTTCACGTTTTTATAGGCTTTGATATGCTTTTCGGCACTTTTATATAATGCAAATACTCATTTAAACTTCAGAAGGAAAAGCTAACACCCTTTCAGTTTATCCTGCACATTTTTCCAATCCTGGGGCCTGGTGAACATTACACACTGTCCCTCGGCTGCCTGGCTCTGGGCGGCTATTTGGGCTCTGAGACTGCGAATCTCGTCTGCAATGCTTTTCTCCTCAGGTTATTCGTTACCTTCTCCTTCGAAGAGGAGGCTCAGGTCTGCACCTCCTGTTGCCTCTTGCCTCTGCCACTCACGGGAAACGTCTGGTCCCCAATGACCTAAAAAGGCAGCTTGGCTTTCCCAGACCCCAGCGCAAAAGTCTAAGACAAAAGCCACTAAAAATGGGCATTGTCGGGGATTTGCAGAAACCACAGAGGGGTTCAGGGTGAAATGTTTCAAACAGCTGTTTTAAAAGGTACAACTAATAATAAAAACCTAATAAAATGATAGTCAGGCGCTTGTAGATTCGAAGCATGACAGAAAAATGCTTAATACAAACGGTTCTAGTTGGCATGCCAGGGGCCGTGTGCTAGGCTGAGAGAGCCGTGCTGGCTCTGGCTGCTTTTAGCTGTGCCCGACCCACGGGGAGCAGCTCGAAGAACGCTGTGCCGGAGCGTGGCGCAAAGCTGGCAGGCAGGAAGACGCCAGAGAAGATGGAGGGAGCACATTCTCTCTGTCCCTCTCCCTTCCTCTCTCTCTCTAAAAATCAATACGAATATTTAAAAAACAAACACACCCTTGGAATCACCTAGTCCAAGCCTCGTGTTTCATTCAAAGAAACAAAGGTCCAGAGAGGTAATGTGGTCCATGCTTGGTAGGATGTGCGCGTGCGTACACACACACACACACACACACACACACAGAGTTGAACTGTATTTTATTCACTTTTACAAATAATTTTTCTTCTCGGGTTTGGTTTTTGGTTCAGGACAAGCAAAGCCAAGGTTAATGTGGTGGAAGGATTTGCAACCTTGAAGGAAGTTGGACTGGAGTCCTGCTCAGGACTGGTCCATACAAAATACTGAAGGAGACAACGCTCCTTTTGCATGCTGCCCCTCTCCTCCCTGCACCCCCTCCAAGGCCTGAGCACAGCCAGGAGCCCCCTGCCCAGGCCGGACCAGAGGCAGGGGAGAAAGCGATGCACTGGGAGGCAGGAGTCCTCTTTGGATACCAGCTCAACTCTCATGTTCTACATGACCTTGGACAAGATCGCTTACCTCTCTGGACCTTCGTTTCTTCAAATGCAACACGAGGCTTGGACTAAGTGATTTCAAGGATGTGTTTGTTTTTTAAACATTTGTATTGATTTTTAGAGAGGGAGGGAGAGGGATAGAGCGATAGAAACCGTGAAAGAGAAACATCATTGATTGGCTGCCTCCTTCATGCCTCCTACTAGGGATCAAGCCCACAACCTGCCTAGGAATCAAACCGGTGACCTCTTGGTTCCTGGGTCAACACTCAACCACTGACCCATACCATCCAGGGCTCAAGGGTGTCTTTGAGTTGTAAATCCAATCCACAGTAAGCAACCTCTCTAGTGGATATTTCCATTTTGAAATAAGCTTCCTGAGAAGGGGCATTGATTCTCGAAGAGGAATGACTTCCATGGTGAAAGGTCAGGCATTCTGCCTGCCATATAAGAAACTTAGTTCTTTTTTTGAAGTGTGTGTATCTTGCATGGTGGGGGTTGGAAGGCTGACAGCTCTTTCAAAACTTCTGGTTGCCCACATCAGAAACATTGGTCTCATCTTCAACTCCTTTCTTTTCTATCCAGTATTCAATTCATTAGCAAATACTAGTGGTTCAACTTAATGTATCCAGAATCTGATCACTTTTCATTACCTGTGATGAGAGCAGTATTACTGATGATCAATAGACCATCATCTTAGTCTCTCACCTAGATCAGAGCAATTCTTTCTTAATTGCTTTCTCTGCTTTCTGCTTTGGGTCTATTCTCAACACCAGTGGCTGCCAGAACGGTCTTACCAGAACTCCTCTTTCCAAAAAAACCCGTCTTGGAATCTGTATCAGTCAGTTTGGGCAAGGTTGTGCTGAGATAACAAACAGCACCAACATTTCAGCAGCTTAACCCAACAAAGCTTGTTTCTTGTTTAAAGCTTCTGCTTGAAAGCGACCTCTGCTCCCATTTTGTTGACTGAGCAAGTCACATGGCCACACGTAACCTCAAAGGGACAAGGAAGGGAAATCCTATGGAGTAGCCAGAGGGGAGATACTTGTCAGAAAACATAATGGCTACCATAGCTCCTCATGTCACTCAGAAAATATCCCAGGTCCTCACCATGCCTGGAATAACTTCCCAGCCCCCTTACCTCTTTGGACTCATCTCATTCTACTGTGCCCCCTCCCTCCATTCCAGCTGCCTCCTACTGTAGGCAGGTTCCCTGAGGAATTGTGACTTATCGTAAGAAATAGACACAGGGGTGGTTTATAGTTGTGAGTACTAGTATATGAAATGCACTTTATTCTGGTATTATTACTTATTAATCAAGTACTGTCTTTTTCCACAGGAATAACAGTAGACCTACTTTTGCCCACCCCTCTATTTGGTCTTCACCCCCTTTCTGGCACAGAGTTCCTAAAACCCTTGGAATTTCCTGCAATGAGAGCAGTAAATGTGTCTTTTGTTATATTAATGAGGCGACTTTTGGACCACACCTAAGGATGAGGTCTGGTTGACTGAGGAGCCAACCCTGTGATGAAAGGGTTGGAACTCTCTGTCCCAACCCCCTGACCCCTCTGGAGGGAGAGGGGCTGGAGTCTGAATCAGTCCCAGGCGGCTGATGAGTTAATCAATCACGCTTCCCTGAAAACCTGAAAGGACAGGCCTCAGAGAGCCGCGGGGTTGGCGGACACACAGAGATCAGGGCAGAGCGGCGTGCTCCGAGAGGGAGTGGAAGCCCCGTGCCCTCTCCTCATACCTGGCCCTGTGCATCTCTTCCATGAGTTACATGCTTTGGTAAGAATCCAGCAGGTAAAATGTCTCTCTCAGTTCTGTGAGCCATCCAGCAATTTCATCAAACCCTAGGAAGGTGGGGTAGGGTGGCGGGGGGAGGGGGCATTAGAGTCTCCAATCTATAGTTGATCAGTTAGAAGCACAGGTGACAAACTGGATTTGCTATTGGTGTGATGTGGTGATGGGGAGGGGTAGTCTTGTACGATTGAACCCGTAGCTTTTGGACTCTGTCACTATCTCTGGGTGGAGAGTGTCAGAACTGAGTGGAATTGTAGGACATCCAGCTGGTGTCGGAGAATTGCTTGTGGTATGGAAACTGCTGCCCCCACGTTGAAATTAGAGGCAGGACCTTTACTTGATCTCAAGGCCTTTGCACTTCCTCTTCACTCCTTGTAATGCATTTGCCTCAGATGCTTGCATCCCTCACTTCCTTCAGGTCTTCGCTCCAGTGGCCCCTTCATATAATATAATATAATATAATATAATATAATATAATATAATATAATATAATATAAACCACCCCCTCCCACACATACACCCCAACACTTTCTGTCCTGCTTCCTGTTTTAATCCTTTTTTCCTTCTGAGCGTATCACCTTCTAATGTAACATATGACTGACATTTATTTTGTGGTAGAACGTTATTACTGAAAGCACGGCTCTGTATTACTTAGGTTCAAATCCATGACTCCTCCACTTCCTCCACTTCCTTGACCTTGAGGAGGTTACTTGACCTCTCTGCCTCAGGTTCCTTGTCTGTAAATTGGGGTTAATAATAGGACCTTCCTTTGAGGGTGGTGGAAAAGACGAAGTATGGACAGCACCTAGGAAGGGGGTGGCACACAGTAACAGCATTTGCTGTTCTTATTGGCTGACCGGTTGGCACAGGCCATCGGCTCCATAGGCAGTGAGTTTTGTCCTTTTGTGGCCTGGGCCCTAGAGCAGCATCTGGTGACAGTAGGCACAGCAGAAATAGTTGTTACCTGAACGAGTGACTGACTGCTAGACCGACTGGCACACAGATCCAGCTGGCGGGCACTCACTCTGCTCTGGCTCCTGCATTACCACTGACGTCCCCAGGCCTCCGCATAAGGAGGAGGGCTGAGGGGCCAGCTCTCCGCACCCCCACCCCCCAGGCCAGACTGCACATGCTCTGGTCCCTGAAACACTTGCCACTTCCTTGGATGTAATGATGTGTGATGGGTGGCGTGGATTCATTCCACTGGGAAGCGCCCTGCTGCACTTTGAATTGAGTGTAGGAATGGATCCCAGACTGCAGACGAAACCCGAGTCCGCTGCGTAATGGCAAACACTTCATCAGCCAGGCAGCCCCGGCTGTGGCCTTGACCCCGCACTCCGCTCCTACGATGGTGGGCATGCCTGTTCCTCTTGCAGGTCAGTCACTTGCCACGGTCATCATTTGTCTCCAGTGGGGACCTCTGACCGCCCAGCAGCCGTCGCTGGGCCAGGCACACAGTAGGTGCTCAATAGAGATTGGTTAAATGACTGAGTCGACAGATTTAGCAACCTGCTAAGTGGAAGTCACACTGTTCAGATCCTCCCCAGTATGTTGTAGAGGAATCTGATCACTGACGTGCGGGAAACTGCCAAGAGAGCTATCGGTGCCGAACTTCTTCTTGTAATTGGACAAATTAATTCAACAGCACAAACGCAGAATGTCTTAATAAGGAGCATCTGGATCCCTGGACGTTGTAGCGCTTTCCCGGCCAGCCTCTCAGACCTTCCCAGGTGGGTGGCTGCCTGAGGGGACTCGGGGCGAAATGAGCTGTTTCCTGGTCTGTCCCTTCCAGGGTGCACCGGAACTTTCTGCGGGCGAGCGGGCTTAGGATTACAAAGCAAAGCACAGATACCGAGGCCGGTGCGTCGTTTGTAATCTATTCCATCTGGCAGCCTTTGCGGAGTGGAGTGGTGAGGGAGACGCAGGGAGAGTATCAGGTACCCTGATTCTTAGTTCTGGGCTCGATGCCTTTTGTCCACGTCTGATTCTGTGCCAGGGCTGTGGGAATCTCTTCCCTGCTCGCTGCGGCTCTCAACCTGTGAGAATTCGGTGGATGGGCACAAGGTCATGACTGACAGGAGGTAAGAAGGGAGAATCACCGGGATCCTTTCGTTTCCACCCTGGAACCCCGTACGGGAAAATGATGATGGATGTGTTTGCTCAGATGGGTGCATGGCTCGTACCGTGCTTTCTGGGTATCTCCTGTGCCCTCTCTGGAAGGAAGCAGAGGGCACCTCCTTGGGGGTGAGGCACAAGTGCCCCTTGACATCACACCAGGTAGAGAAGTGCCCTGCCCTCACCCCACCTCATACCTGGTCTCTTGCTGGGAATACAGAGAGAGCTGAGCTGTGACTTGTCCGGGGCTTGACCCTGGAAAGTTGACCCACACTTCATGTTTTTCTATCCCCTTCCCAACCCCTGCGATTCTCAAAACCCTACGAGGCCCAGGCAAGTTCCTTCATTTCTTTAAATGTCAGTTTGCTCACCTGTGCAATGGTATTAATACTAGTCTGCCTGTTCTTAAAGTCACTTGGAGGAGAAAATGAGGATAGTTTCCAAAATGAAAGTTTGATGCCCTCAGTACCGCGTCTCAGGAAAGGCTCAGACATCTCCCAGGGACATGCGTGGTTTAAACCAGCCTTTCCCAGAGCAGCTGCCTTTGAACTTGAGGAACCGAGCAGTGTGACTGCTGTGGAAAGAGCTTTGAAAGGCCAGCCTAGATGGAGAGCACGTGAGGATGCTCCTTGGGGGTGAGGCACAAGTGCCCCTTGAAATCACACCAGGTAGAGAGGTACCCGCTCCTCCCAGGAAAGGTGCCCTCTGCTTCCTTCCCGAGAGGGCGCTGGGGGTGGAGAAACAGGAGGGACAACACTTGTAAGTCCTTTGCTGTCTGCCCCTCCCCGCTTTTGTGCTTGAAAAGAGACTCATGCAAAGGCTGAACATGCGTCCCCTTTGCCTTATTGCCCTACTTTCCAGGGCTTATGTCATGATCGTATTCGTAAATCCTAGAGCTTTTTAGGTGGAAGAAATCGTTCTTAAAAGATTGCCACGAATGCCCCTGGCTGAAGGAAACTTCTGAGTTTCCAGCCCGGGGAAGGGAAAATTCCTAATAAGCACAAGTTTAGTCCTCGCACTGATTAAATATCCGCCTTTACCAACAGTTCCAATAAAATTTACAAATCAATGAATCAGAACAATTCACACACATCTAACGTTGGCATCTGTCCTTATGGCCGCGGGTGCGGGGTGGCTGCTGCCAGTGAGACCTGGTTAACGCTGCCCGCCTGGGCCTCATTGGTACCATCAAGATACACGGGGGCCTGACCTTAGATTCCATGAAAACACCACTGAAACAGAGTTTTGTTTGTTGGCTCAGGGAGCATTGGCTTCTGGACTCTTTCTGCTGTCAAGTCACTGAAGGGTCATTTGTTTATGGAATTTGTTGTTGTCCAGGGAGGGACACAGCTTGGGGAAGTGGATTTTGAGATTTGGTCCCACACGAATGGACTCATGGGAAAAAGTTGTGGGGAAAATTGTTAAGCTCTTTCTGCAGGTACTGCTGTGTGGTCTGTGGATTTTGGAGTAGCGTGTGTGTGTGTGTGTGTGTGTGTGTGTGTGTGTGTGTGTGTGTTTTGAGGATACTACCTAGGCCTCACTCTACAAAAAGCCAATAGGCCACAACCCAAACTTATAGAGAAAATAAGGGAGATTTTTCACACCGTAGATGCATTTTGCAATGCCCTTAGTGCCTGCATTTGGAAACACAATCCATTGGTCTCACATTCAGTTTATGCACTTTATTTCAGGAATCAATGAACCATGGAAAGTAAGGCACCACTGTACTTATTTAAATAGAAAACATTTCTATAGGATAAAGCAACCCTTTTGCAGAATCCCATGAACTGACTTTTGCAGCTTAAATTACATAAGGTATGAGCTTCCACCTTAGCAAACGCCACCTTTCAACTTATGATTTGTGATAAAACATTTTACGGCTTATTCCAGATCTTACCTATTGTAAATAATGCTGCTATGGACATAGGGGTGCATATATTCTTGATGTTTCAGGGCATTGGTGGGGGGAGCAAGGGGGGATATTTGTAATACTCTCAATAATAAAGATAAAACACACACACTCAGAAAACATGTTAGGGCTTAATCATAAACTCAGTGTACAAGGTTGTTGAGACAAGCCAGCCTTTCGTTTGTGGTACGCATCCATCCCTTGCCATGTCGCGCTTTTCTTGTCCTGTGCTTATTTCTGAGACCTAGCCCCTAGCCTGGCTCCCTCCCGGGCTCCACTAACTTGTGGGAGGATGTGCTCTTTGTGTCTTCAGCATCCACAGCCCCCACCTCCTTCCATGTTCTCTGCGAGGCGGGTCTTCCCACTTGAACCCAGGAGCCATTTTTGTTTCACTGGGGCATGAACTTTTATGAGAATGGAGCTGTATAAGATAAGGAGAGAGAAAAAAGATAATAATGACAGCTCTGTACCCCTGTAGGCAGCCATGCCCAAAGCTAGACCTATGCCTTCACCAGCTTGGACTGGTGTAACAAAATACCATAGGCTGGTGGCTTAAACAAACTATGTCTTACAGCATGGTTGGGTTGTGGTGAGAGCTCTCTTCCTGGCAGATAGAGAGAGAGAAAGAGGGAGGGAGGGAGAGAGAGAGAGAGAGAGAGAGAGAGAGAGAGAGAATGCTCTGGTCTCCCTTTTTAAAAAAATATATTTTATTGATTTTAAAAAAATATATTTTATTGATTTTTTGCAGAGAGGAAGGGAGAGGGGTAGAGAGTTAGAAACACCGATGAGAGAGAGACATCGATCAGCTGCCTCCTGCACACTCCCCACTGGGTATGTGCCCGTAACCAAGGTTCATGCCCTTGACTGGAATCGAACCTGGGACCCTTGAATCCACAGGCCCACGCTCTGTCTGCTGAGCCAAACCGGTTAGGGCTGGTCTCCTTTTTAAAGTATTATGTTTTTATTGATTTCAGAGAGGAAAGGGTAAGGAGAGAGAGATAGAAACATCCATGATGAGAGAAAATCATTGATCAGCTGCCCCCAGAATGCCCCTCAGGCATCTCCTCCTGGCCGGAATAGAGCTCGCAGTCCGAAGGCCAACGCACTATCCACTGAGCCAAACCAGCTAGGGCCGATCTCCTTTTATAAGGTCACTGATCCTCTCATGAGAAGCCACCCTCATGACCTCATCTAAACCTAATTAGCCCCACGGTCCCCACCTCTAAATACCGTCACAATGTGCACTAGGGTTTCAACCTATGAATTTGGGGAGGAGACAAACCTTTATGTATCACAACCTGCCTCTAGGCTTGTGAGTAATGTGGACCTATAAATTAATATATTGCTGTAGACTAAGCTAAGCTGAGTTCTTTGTCATTTGTACGTAAGCCTTAACTGATAGCACAATACATCTTGGAGACAGACATAGTAAGAGTTTCCATTTGTTCCAGGATTAAAACTATTTCTTTCTCCTCCACCCCAGTCTTCTCCCCCGCCGCCTCCTGAGCACAGGTGTGCCCCACATTGGAACATTCCGAACCAGAGTTTTGGATCCTAACTCGCTTCGTGTGCCTACTTCCTGGCTGGGAGTGAATTCAACCAATTACTCCAATAGAAAGTATATGAAAAGATTTAAACGAAGCTCTGTTTTCATTTTCCTCCAGATTTCCCTACGCTGTGACTTCCACAATAAATCTTCATGTACTTTGAGTTTATGTTGGGCCATAAATGGTTCCATGGAACCAGTCTCAAAAGGTTACCATTGCCCTGCTGTTTTCCAGACTGTCTGGAATAAAATATCTGGGCAACCGAGAGCGGTTTGAAGATCTAGGCTGTGGCCGTGGGCAGCCATGTTTGTGGCCAAAAGATTGCAGCGCTGCTGGGTTGTTTGTACTAGTATATACTGGTCAATAATTAAAACGGCTGCTTCCTCCGTGGTACTGGCATCTCTGGAAGCCTCTGCCGGTCTTGTTTCCAGGGTAGATGGGGAACCTGGGAGGCCTCCAACCATGGACTTGGGGTGAGCAAGAAAGAAAATATGGCACGTGGTGAGAAACTTGGACAGCCAAGTCAGATTGACCTGGGTTTCAATCTCAACTCCACTGTGGAACCTTTGACAAGTCACTTACCTTCTCTGTAAACTGGGGATCATGATACTTACCCTGAAGAGCTTTTATGAGGATTTCAAAGTTTCTAAAACAGCGCCTGATAGATAAACTCACAACAATTTCCTTTCTCCCTCCACCACAGTACAATGGGACAAACACTGGACTAGAATTCAGGAGGCCCTGATTCAAGCCCGGCTCTATTCTCAGTCACTATGACACTGAGTTAGCCCGCGTCTCTTTATTTGCTACTGCAGTAGCAAGAATAATATCATTACTGCTATTTTATAGGTGAGGAGAAGAAGGCTTAGCGACTTAGACAAAACCATGCATTCATAAGTGGAATTGGGAATGGAATCCCTCTTGAAAATTGAGGCAAACCCATCCATCCATCCACCTTCTCATGCATCCACCCACCCATCCAACCATCCCTTTATTAAAAAAAAATATTTAATTGAGTATCTACTCTGTACCAGGCAGCATATTCAATGCTTGGGTCGCAGTGGTGAACAGAATACTCCCTGTGTTTCAAACGGTCTGTGGAGTCCAGTCCTTTCCTTTCTGCCTCCGAGGATAATAATGAGGCCCACACGAGGGAAGAAATAGGAAAATGCTTTGTGAAGTCTAAAGCGTAGTAAAACATTACCAGTTTCTGTTTGACCATATTTGCCATACAAGAAGGTTTTCCTTAGTGCTACTTGAAGTTGAGAAAATACCCAACATAGAAGCGAATGGGGTTAGGGAAGTTAAAAGATCTTAGTTCAAGCCCTACAGCTCTGAAAGACGTCAGAGCGGAACTCAGAGGTGGTCCTGGGAACACTAGACCGAGGTCCCGTGTCTGAATCCGGGTTCCCAAGGAGGTGATGGGCTCTCTCAGGTGTCTGCCTGGGGCCTGGGCTCTGACCCCACCTGCCGCCTGACCCTCAGGTGGGTGTCTTCATTGGACCATCTGCCTGTTCTTCGCTCTGGCATCTGCCTGGTCCTTGTGTCTGAGATCCCTTTGGATCCCCTTGCCCAGCCCTGGCACCCAGAACCAAGGACGGACTCGCTGGCACTCCCCTTGTCTTCCAAGGCAGTGAAAACGTTTGGAAGGAAACCCGATTGTGAGAAAGGTGCATTTTTAAAAAAGTACCTTCCTTCTGGCCACTACTCATTTCATTGGCATCTGACTGACCACTCCTGGGCTGCTTGTCAGCGGAGGAGGTCCTGGACTTGAGGACACCTGCCCTGCGTGGCGGCTATGGACACCGGGGGTGTCCCCACTGACCATCAGAGCAGTGGTGGGGAGTAACCGGGGATGAGAGACTACAGGGCGTGGCCTCTAGCTGGGCTGGGTGGGGCCTGGGGTTGCGTTGGTTTTGTAGTCAAGCTCATGCCTGTGGTATCTGAGGGGAACCATTCAATCTGGGAGGTTTTGTGTTTCTGACAGGTGTACACCCTCAGGGCTCCCCACAGTGTCTTTTAAGAGGACTGTGTGCCCCCCACCCCTCGCTTTCTAGCTGGCTTTCCAGAGGCACCAGGCCCCTGTGAGTCATCCCCTGAAAGTGAGAGAGAATGCGCATGTCTGAAACCTGCTCCCTGCAGGTGTGGACCGGGCCCAGGACTGTGCCTGGTCTCTGCGCTGCCATTTGGGCCAGGAAGGCTGGTGGCCCCTCATGGCCACGCCCACTGCTGCCACACGTCCCCTAATGACACACGTTATAGGGCACACCAGTCTGTCCTGCCTGCAGCCAGGCCGCCTCCCCTCCCAAGGGTCTCTGCAAGTCGGTTGTCATCTCATTGTCCCAGGCCCCTGTGCAGGGGCCTCCTACTGTCCCCCACCAGTCCTCGCTGGAACCTGTGCAGGCCTTTTAATATGCGGCTGGGAAAGGGAAAAATGAACGTTCCCAGTGTTTTTCCCATTCCCATTCCCTCTTCTACCAAGAAGACCTTAAATGAAGGGAGGGGAGCGTCATACCAGAGGCGAGTTTGCAGTGAGAATCTCTGAGTCTATTTTCGTCCAGTACCATCTGGACACAAATCAAGAATCTAATTTTTCCCACTACTTTCTCTTTTTTTCCCCTTTGTACTTTAGCTGACTCTGAGAGCACAGAGACTGAAACCAAGTCTGGACCACAGAATTCCATTAAAATATAAAGAATAAACAGAAAGAAAATGTCACAGAGTTCCATGGATGATTTCCCCCACCTACAGGGCCTGTGGCAGCCCTGCGCCCACCGCCCCCGCCCCTCACCCCGGACCCCTCCCTCAAGGACCTTCTGATGCACCAGGAGGTACAGTGGGGAGCCGGGGGAGCATCCAGTGGCTGGCCCCCTCCTGGTGCTGCTTTGCACCTCAGGCTGTGGTGGAAGTGTGCTGTGAGCCCCAGGGTGGGGGATCTCATCCAGCCATGTGATAGTCATTAGCCAGCTTCCCGCGAGCACCCGCAGCCTGCCAGTGGGATGAGCTCAGCCCTGCAGGGAGCCTGGAAACCCTCTGAGCTGAGTAACCTCACCAAAGTGACAGAGACCCTTGGTGAGGCCCGAAATAGCATCCATCTCCTTCTCTGCCCTGGACAGCGTCCCTGGTGGCCAGAGCCCTGGGCAGCCACACACCCTGAGGTATCAGTGTGTTGGGTTTCCTTAATACTCTAGCAGGGGAGGGGTTCATGCCCGTGAGGCTTGCGGGGAGGGGCAGGCTCTCTAACATCCTTGGTGCCAGGCCACTTTGGAGTACCTGAAGTTCTAGGTTGATCTCCTGTATCATCATAAACATATTGACTCAGGAGGCTGGACACGTGGCACTGAGCTTTAGGCCCTATGGGCTCATCTAGCAGAACCAAACAGATGAAAGTGGCGGCTTTGTTGATGGTTTCTAGGAGAATGTTGTTCTGAAAGCAGTGAGGGTTGGCACAGCCTGGTCCTCCCGTCTTACTTTCACTGCTGGGTGTCTAGATCTCCCAGTGCACCTGCTGGGGCGGGAGACTGCTCGTGGCGATCCGGGCCCCATGTATGCCTAGCCCACTGGGCTGTCTTGAGCGGGACGCTTGCTTCTGCCAGAGGGAAGGATGTTAGGGAGGTCCTCCTTGGAGTGAGCCTCTTGGAGGAGGCGAAGAGCCAGCTGGATGCCTGGTGGGCCTCCGGCTGCCAGCAGGACAGATGTATCAAGTCAGGTTTATGGGAGAAGTTTTCCCAGGCTGCAGGGTCCAAACTTCTGTCCATCCTGCTGTAACCTCTGCAGCTAGATGGATGAAAAGCAGACCAGCCCAGCCTTGGACCAGAGCTGCACAGATAAGAACCCAAAGGAGAACCTCAAGCAGGGTACTTTTCCGCTTGAGCAGAAAAACCAGGGACCGAAGGGGACTGGAAGGGAGTGACCACTGAATGAAATCTGACTTGACAAGACAGCCAGGGGAGCACAGGGGCGCTTGCTCAGGGAGCTTTACCAGCATGTCTTCTGGTGTACTGGACCTGGGACCTTCTGGATATAGAAATGACCATAAAAAGAAAGCAGACAGATTCCCATGCAGAAGAAGTGACCTCTCCTCTGAATTCCATGCTTGGAAAAGTACTTATTTAAAGGAAGAAAAAAAAAGTCCACACATAACAAAACCTGGATGGTAGATGACTCAACCTAAGAAGATGGCGGAAGCCAAGCCTGGAGAACACGCCTGCGCAGTGCACTATGCTGGGTGGGAGCTGGTTGTCTCTTTTGAGTTCCCTGCCCTTGAAAGTGTGACACTGTCATCATGGTGAGAAATCTATCTTATTTCAACCAATCGTGTTGCACACGTGTTGAGTTATGCCAGGCCATTCCTCTAGACTAGGGACAGCCTGGATGGGATCTTTGGAACCAGTCAAAGTGGCCCCAAGACCAGGTTTGGTCTCCACCATAGATAGCGGGTGAAGGGAGCTAGAGATGGCTTATTCACATGACAGCCATCTGTGGACAGAGATCTCTAAGAAACAAGTATCAGATCAGGCAAATGTAATAGAGTGAGTCATAGAGCCTCCTTGAGTAGAAAAGTAGTATCAATGTGATATTTAAACTCTGGGTGTTTATATTATAGCTGCTAGACATGGTCCTAAACTTGAAGAAAGCTATAGGTAAGAATATTAAGATATTACATATGCCCCTTTGTTTTTTATGTTGCTTACTCTAATTTGCTAGCTTTCCAATTTAAGTTTAAAAGGTAGATTATCAAATTTCTGATAGGGTAAAAGAAACTTTTCCTTATAGAACTTCTAAAGTTAACTTATTTGAAATTTTAAAATTATTTAAAAATTTAGAAATTACTTTAAATGTGTAGAAAAAGTAAAAATAGTACAAAGAGTTCCTTTCACCTAGCTCCCCTAATGTTGCTATCTTATATAGTAATACCACATTGATCAAAACTAAGACATGAACTTATGTATGAACCCAACTACAAACTTTATTCCACTAAAGTCCTTTTTTCTGGCTCAGTATCCAATCCAAGTTTCCTTATTACATCTAGTTGTATGACTTCTTAGTCTCCTCCAACCTGGCGTTGTTTCTAAATCTTTCCTTGACCTTTGCAACCTTAACATATTTTTAAGAAACTTCTTATTTTTAGATAATTGTAGATTGACATGCAATTATAAGAAATAATGCATAGAAGTCCCTATACACTTCACCCAATTTCCTTCCATGGCAACATCTTACATAACTATAGCACAGAATCATGATTGGGAACCTGATGTTGATAAAAATCCATGGACTTCACTCAGATTTCACCAGTGTGTGTTTTTTGTTTAAATATATTTTATTGATTTTACAGAGAGGAAGGGAAAGGGATAGAGAGTTAGAAACATTGATGACAGAGAAAGATCTATCAGCTGCACACCCCCTACTGGGGATCAAGCCCGCAACCAAGATACATGCCCTTGACCAGAATCGAATCCAGGACCCTTCAGTCCATGGGCCGACACGCTATCCACTGAGCCAAACCGGTTAGGGCAGATTTCACCCGTTTTATATGGACTCCTGTATCTATCTCTGTGTGTGTGTGTGTGTGTGTATTTCTGTGCAATTTTATCACATGTAGATTTGTGTGACTACCACCAAAGAACAGTTCCACCACAAATACCCCTCATGGTACACAAAGAAAAAGCCATTGTTACCTCCCTTCCTCTCCTGCTTCCTACCCCCTGGCAACCACGAATCTGTTCTCCATCTCTATAGTTTTGTCTTTTCAAGAGTGGCATATAAATAGCATCTTACAGTGTAGAACCTCTGGAGATTTCTTTTTCTTTTTCCACTGAGCATAATTCCCTTGAGATCCATCCAAGTTGTTGCCATCTATCAATCGTTCATTCATTCTTCTTGGTGGGTATTCCATGGTTTGATGGACCCCACTTTAAGCGTTCACCTGTTGAAGAGCATTTGAACAACCTCAAATCTTTTGAAGACGACTGGTCAGTTTTTGTTGCATATTTCTTTATTTGAGTTGGTTTTCTCGTGATTAGATTGTGGTAAGCATTTTTGGCATGGATACCTCAGAAGTAATGTGCGCTTCTGATTTTGTCATATTAGGAAGCACATGAAGTCAATATGTCTTATAACTGGTGATATTAACTTTGATTCATTAGTTCAGTGGTATTTGCCACGTTTTTCTGCTGCAGAGTTACTGTTTTTCCCTTTGTGATGAATAAATGTCTTGGGAGAGATAGTGATCCCTCACAGAACTGCGCTAAGTATGGAGGGTGCACTCCTAGCTTTCATAGTTTATCTTACCCCACGAGCCTGTGCCTAAACTCTGGGACACTTGGTGCAAAGCAGAGCCAGAGCTTGTCATGAGGTGGCAGTGACTGGTGAAGAAGGCATGATCCGAAGATGAAACTAAGTATGCTTCTTAGCACATGATTTACAATGTCAAACCTTGATAGGAAAAGCCCAGCTAGAAATGCTGGCACTCTTCAAGGCTGCACTTTTCAACAGTGTCTCTGGCAGGACTTGGCAGCAGCTTGGAAAGCAAAAAAAAAACAACAACCACAAAACAACCCAGCCTGTCCTTGTAAATGTGGTTGAAAGTGTGCAGTGGGTAGGTCCACGCAGTCGACCAAAGGGAACAATGGTGGCCAGTCCCCTCCCTAAACTGGGACCCATCTGCTTCTCCTCCTCTCCTGTTATCATGGAGGAGGGGTCACGCCCCTACCTGAGGCCAGTCCTCCCCCATCTATGCTTTGACTCCTGTTCCTTCCTGTTGTCTTGGGAAACTTTATACTATCGATTTTATTGTATTTCTCTGTTATAATCGATTATTTATCACAGCTTGAACCATCGATAGTTAAACATGTTTAAGTCTCTCCAGTTTTAAAAATATAAAGTAAGAGTGTAAGTAATGAAGAAAGGAAATGCCCTGAAAATCCCAAGGGCCCCCAAACACCAAGGACATTTCCATCCCCCCTGGCTCAGTGGCCATGTGACCCAGTTCTGGCCAAAATGATGCCAGGAGAAGTTTTCTGGGAAAGCTTTTTGCTATTCAATGAAAGACACCTAAGGTCAATTTTCCACCACCCCTACCTCCCCCCCCCAAAAAATGGATGGGAGCCAAAAAGCATGCAGCCCTCACTTTTTAAAAAAATATATTTTATTGATTTTTTACAGAGAGAAAGAGAGAGGGATAGAGAGTTAGAAACATCAATGAGAGAGAAACATCCGTCAGCTGCCTCTTGCACACCTCCTACTGGGGATGTGCCTGCAAGCAAGGTACATGCCCTTGGCCAGAATCCAACCTGGGACCTTCCAGTCTGCAGGCCGATGCTCTATCCACTGAGCCAAACTGGTCAGTGCACAGCCTCACTTTTATAACAGCCATCCTGCAGCCGTGATGTGAACCACATTTAAGATGAAACAGCCACTGTGGATGGTGAAGTAGAGAGAAGAAAAACATTTAGATCTTCTAAGATGCCAGTGCCTCTCAGGAAAAAGCAAGATACAGCAGAGTTTCAGGTAGACCTAGTTAAGTGCTAACTGCAGACCAGTTCTGAGTTCTAGCTGGGGGCATTGAACATCACCAAGCCAAGTTAGCAACATGCTCTGCCTCTAATGGCCAAAGCTATGCTTTTGGCCACCAAGGTGGGGAATTGTACAGAGGCCTCTGGTACATAGGGCTCTCTTTATACCTACATGAAGGGATGATGAGGGAGAAGAATATTTTTACCTACAGTGTCAACAGAAGGAGATTCCACCAAGATGGCAAACACATCGTTGTGAGGAATTTCTTGTGCAGTATTACGATAATCTCCCACTGAGAAAAGGTAGTGTGAACATCCCTTTGAGCATGTGTGGGGTTAGCATTTGAGTTCATGTTAGTTTAGGATGCCAGGAATTGCAGGCAGTCTTGTAATGCTCTGCACAACGTGACCACACAAATCGCTTCATTCTGGAATATAAACATCTTATATCAGAGAAAGCAATCAAGGCAGAGCTGATAAAGCCTCTAATTCCTAGGTAATAGCCCTGGTGGAGATGACCTCATGAGGGGGAGGCCTGTTTCTGATGGATAGAGTTGATGAAGGGACTAGGAGATGCTGGAACCTGGTCATGGCCTGGGTTACTGCCGTTGGTGCTACATCCATTCTGTTTAGATAACACACCAAGACCCAATTCTGTGCCTTCTGTTCTCCCTGGAAAAGAGCCTTGGCAAAGACCCACATGCATCTAAACTTTAGTCCAATGGAGCCATTAGCACCTCATTTGTCACCCATCACATCCATTCCTCAGGGGAAAGTGCCTGGACCATGATAATATCCTGTCCTGGGATCAGGACAGGGCGAGTAGGGAAATAGGCAGTTGGAGTTATTTCCTTCTTTGTCTACTTTTTCTTTTAGTTCTGATTTGAAAAAGTACCCAATGTGCTTGATGCTTGATGGATTAGAGACATTAAGAAGATGTTATCTTTCAGTTCTTTTTCTTTTTGTCTTTAGTTTCTTTAAATAATTTAGGAGCCATACTCAAATTTAATATATCCTTCACCCTGGTGGTGTAGGACTCTTTGACAAGTTATGGAGTTCCTGTCATAGTTCATATAGGGCTTTATGCTGTTTTAACAGTCAGAGTCTGGAAACTATGGCTGTTTTTGTATTCTGTCTGCTTGATCCTCCTTTAACCATTCAACCCGACTGGGTATTCAGCAATTTCTATCTTTAAAGCCTTTGATCTACCTGCTGGATTTACCAATTTTATTACCTAAACTTCCCAAGAAATCTTGGATTAGCTTCCCAGAAGTTCCTCTGAAGGATTTGTGATTGAAATTTCTTTCTGGGTAAAAGTGTGTTTTTTTTTAAATACTATTTGATTTAGATGTCTCCCCCCCCCCCCCCCCCCCCGCCCCCTTCAAGCTGTGCTACCAACTCTCTTTGCTTCACAAGTTGAACATGACTTTTTATTATTCTCACAGTAGTAATGTCAAAAACACATACCCCACCATAAATGGTCAGGCTATATACTGTTTGGCTTATTTTCCCCCCAACATGTGCAGATCTGGAGAAATGCACACAACTTCAAAGATGATGCCTTCAGTACCATATTCAAGGTGAAATAAGGAAGCTGATGACAGTAGCTGTTATAATAGGCCTCATGAAAATCTATATCTTCTCCTTCTTACACAAGCTATTGAACATGGGCTTTGGGTCATACCAATCTGGGTCCAAATTCCTGGTTGCCCTACTTACAAGCTCTGTGACCTTGGAGAGTCTTTTAAGCACTCTGCCTTAGTCAGGAAAGGCCAAACTATGGTGTGGTAACAAACAGTCTTAACATTTCAGTGGCCGGAAACAAAAATGGTTTATTTCTTGCTCAAGCAAAGTCTGATACAGGTCTGGCAACTCTCCAGCACAGCTGTTTCCCTTGTGATGGCTCAGCATTAACGCTCCACATCTCCTCTGGTTTCCATGACTACCATGGCGGAGGAAAGATTGGTGGAGAGTAACATACATCACTTCTGCTCATATTTCATTGGCCAGAATTTGTATGGCCACGACTACTATTAATATGGCAGAGAATAGCTATGTACACGTGCTCACAAAGATAGTAGAACTGGGTATTGGTGAACAGTAGTAATACCACATCCTTTGGCCCTCATTTTCCTCATCAATAAAATGGGGCTTGCCGAAACCGGTTTGGCTCAGTGGATAGAGTGTTGGCCTGTGGACTGAAAGGTCCCAGGTTTGATTCCGGTCAAGGGCATGTACCTGGGTTGTGGGCACATCCCCAGTAGGAGGTGAGCAGGAGGCAGCTGATCGATGTTTCTCTCTCATCGATGTTTCTAACTTACTCTCTCCCTTCCTCTCTGTAAAAATCAGTAAAATATATTTTTTAAAAATGGGGCTAATACCTACCACAACGTGTTGGGAGAAGTCAATGAGATCATGTAGATAAAGTTCTTAGGAGTTAAGCTGCAAAGACTTAAATACTGATAGCTTTTAATATACACATTTTATTAAAACACTAGAGGCCCGATGCACGAAAATTTGTGCAGGAGTAGGCCTTCCTTCCCCTGGCTGTCTGCACCGGCTTCCCTTCGGCACCCTGGACCCAGGCTTCTCTCTGGCTGCCTGCAGGCACCTGGGACCCGGGCGGCTTCACTTCGGCCCCAGCTTCATCCAGAAGGACGTTCGGTCTAATATTACCCTTTTATTATTATAGATAATAGCATAAATATATGAGAGTTGGTGGCATCCCACTGGTGCATTCTGCATCACCAGGCCTGAAATGTCTCTCATTGATAAATTGTTGTAGGTTGACAGGAAGTTATCAAGATAACAAGGAACTCCTGAAGGAAAGGAGAAACTTTCATTTTGAGAAGCCAGAAGAGAAGATGTCAGAATGGCTCCTGAAGACTTCCCTGAGTGTATTCTGTGCAGGTCTAACAGGCACCACAACTGGGTGGGAGCTAGATGGAGGAAAACTTGGTTTCAGTAAAGGGAGGGACTTTCTAATACTAAGAGAGGAGTGACAACGAAGGGGCTGCCTTTTCGAGGACGTCACTGTGTTATTACTGAGATTTGCAAGCAGAGGCCGGAGAATGTTGGCGCCTGCTTCACAGTTGAGCTAATAATTATTTAAATGTCCTTCTAACTCCACATACCTTTGACTTTGGGGAGGTTCTGAGACGCAGAAGGGAGTAAGTGATACAGTCTGCAAACAGCAAAGAACGGACTTTGTGTACGAGTTCCCTGGACGATGAGCGTTCTTTGCCCAACCATCTGTGCACACATGTTAGCAGGCATTATCAGCTGTGTTATCTTTAACTACAAAGCATGTGACGTGGATAAAATGTGCACAAATACATTTCTGTCCAAGCCATCACCAATAAAATAAATGACAGCAGATTAAAATGCCTAAATATATATTTATATGTTTAAATAAGAGACTAGCTCAATGGCAGCTCAAGAACACTTTTATAACCCGCTGTGAAAGATGGGGTGATTTTAAAAAATTGTTTGGTCTTTGTGAAGAGAAAAAGGAAATTAAATATACAGAGCACTAGTTAAACAACATCAAGGCTATGATTCAAGAAAACAAAAGGCAGGAAATTCAGAGTTGAGGTGAGATGTGTTATCCTTCATCCCAGCTGCTCTGTCCATTCACTGTGATAGCTGAAAAGAAAACTGGAACCGTTTTCAAACATATTTACTTAAGGGGAAACATGGCAAAGATCTTTCATCCTATTTATGGGAGAAAAGATTAAACACTGACTCATCAGAGTGTCTTAAAACATTTTACAAGTTCAGAAAATATTTGCTAATTCCTGTTTTCCTTGCCATATGCAAATCAGCTGTGCGATGCAGAGGCAGATTTTCTTGCAGTTGATTGAGTTAAGTGAATCTGTTAGATTTTTCTTTGATTTCTAAGGGATCATGTCACAATTACTAGTGAGTATTTGCAGCCTGTCCTGTTGAAAGTAGACACGTAGACAGAGCAAAAACTGCAAGAGAAAACTAAGGCTACAGGGAGCATAAAGCAATAAAGCCATCTTTTCCTTTCAGCACTAGTCAAGGGGCAGGAAGTGTCCACTGTGTGGGTTCACTCACCTGCTATCCACTGGATACTGGTGTTTCCACTGTAGGACTGACATCAGCCACTCATGTAGCTCAAGGTGTTTCCATTGTAGGACTGACATCAGCCACTCATGCAGCTCACGGTGTTTCCATTGTAGGACTGACATCAACCACTCATGCAGCTCAAGGTGTTTCCATTGTGGGACTGACATCAGCCACTTGCAGCTCAAGGTCTTGCCGATGCTGTGGCCTGAGCACCTCATCTTGCTTAACACAGGGATAGGAGAGCGTGTTTTTAGAAGCTGTAGTCAGAAATGACCTGGAAGTAACAACTCGTGAGTCCCGAAACATATGTGGAGACATGGTCCAAAGCAAAGACCAGAAGGGGCCCTGTCAGCCTAGAAGGACACATGCACTGACTTGTCCAGTCGCAGGAATGGATTTGCCTTGGCCTGTCCTGAGCCGTCAGGGGATTCCTCCTGCCTCCTCCGCATGGCGTAAAGGCCACTCACAATCCCTCTCGATCAGCCCTGAGGCCTCTTTCCCCTCTTTCTGTCAACCCTGCACAGTCCTCACACTCGAGCACTTACACTTCTGACTTTGCTTGTGTGTCCAGTTCTGCCGGGGACGTCCTTTTACCCTTTCCCATCCAACTCCAACATTCGTCCTCAGGGCCCAGCTCGGAGGTCGCAAAGCCTTCTCCTCCTCCTGCTCTGCGTCGAGCAGGCAGCACGGTGTCACTGTCACTTGATTGCCGTGTCCTCACATGGTAACATTTCGGCTCCTGGAGGACTAGAAGTATGTCTTTTCTGTGATATATTTCTTTTTACCATGTTGTATTCATTTTCATATCTTCAATGGTCGGTAGAGAACCTGATGCACTTCAGATGAATAAATGAATGATTAAAAAAACAGTGAATGGACAGAGCAGTTGTAAAAAAACAGGTTTATTATCTTTTAGTAGCATTTAGTTACACGTAAAACATTGACATTATGTTAAATGGTTTTTGTTTGTTTATAATTTAGATTTTTTTATTGATTAACTGGAGAGAGAGAGAGAGAGAGAGAGAGAGAGAGGGAGGGAGAGAGAGAGAGAGAAATGGTTTGTTGTTGCACTTATTTAGGTTGATTCTTGTATGTGCCCTGACTGGAGATCAAACCCACAACCTTGTCATACTAGGATGATGCTCTAACCAACTGAGCTACCTGGCCAGGACTTAAATGGTTTTTGTTTTAAATCATGAAGTCAAATTCTTTAAGACAACACTTTCTAGACTTTTTTTACTTTTTACAAGTATCAATATGTCCATTGAAATAATGATGTATGCTTTTAAAAAGAGAAACCTTTGCGAGGACTTGGGATAACTTAGTCACATGCAGTGCCGTGGGGTGCATGTGCACATGCCCACTTCCGGGAGGACTTGCTATCCGACTACAGAATGCGGTCAGCGGGGAGCCCCAAGGTGCTGACCGCTGGAGGCTGCCTCTGCTGCAGAGCCCCACCCTTCCTGGGGAAATCCTCAGCCAGTGGCTGAGTGAGGGGGAACCTGAAGGCACGGCCATTTCTGTCCAACGTGGGCCACTCTGCGGGGCAGTACTGCCCCAGAGCTCCCACCTGATTGGCCAAGACTTTGTTGGGTCTACACTGTGGTTTGACTGGTCCCTCTGCCCCATCTTGCTTTCTCTCCCTTCCTTTCACAGCTGTCACAGAGTTTGCATCCCAAATTCTGTCTCCGCAGCTGCTTCCAGGGGACACAGCCTGCAGCACACAGGAAGACCTCAAGTGTCTTCTCCTAGTTGGCCAGGGGAAGGTTAATTCGGGGAACCTCAATTTAGGCTAAAATGTTCTAACCATTTGTTTCTCTGGTGTCATTCCCTCACAAGCTTATATTGCAAAGGGTCAGGTTGTAATAAAAAAAAATACTGATATTGGCCATGGCTGGCTTGCTCAGTGATTGGAGCATCAGCCTGTGGATCAAGGGGGTATGGGTTCGATTCCTGGTCAAGGACATGTAATTCAGTTGCAGGTTCAATCCCTGGCTCTGGTTGGGGGTCATGCAGGCGGCAACCAATCGATGTGTTTCTCTCCCCCACTCCCTCTCTCTCCCTCCTACCCCTCCTCCTTCCCTTCCTCTCTCTCTAAAAATCAATGGAAAAATATCCTCAGGTGTATTGGATCATTGTGCAACACAGACAGGAGCAAGTGTGAAAACAGCAGTCCATGCAGATTGTGAGATGAGTCCATCATTTGGCTTGGGGATCAGTCAGACCTGCTGACCAGTGAAGTGACTGGACATGTTACCTAAACTCTCTGGGGTTCAGTTCCCTTGTGTGTATAAAGGGGGAGCAATAGTATTCACCCAAAGTGGGTATTTTGAAGTTTGAATGGGACAACGCATCTAAAGGTCTTATCGCAGTACCTGGCCCCATGTAAGAGCTCAATGAAGGGTCACTAAGATCCTGCCGCCACTGCCCCCTCTTCTGCCCCTCCAGTCACCGGGTCCTTGATTGCTGTAGTCACCTTGTGGAATGATCTACTTGCACATAGTCACACATGTAGAACGGTCCCATCATCCCCAGAAGTTAAAAGTTGACTTTGTTATCAAAGTGAGGACGGAATAGAAGAATCAGCATTGGTCTCTTAACCTTTTCTCTATCATTCGTCTATCAATTTTATTGGCTTCACACTTTATTATTTCTTTCCTTCAGCCTACTTCAAGTTTAATTTGCTTTTATTTATCTTGCTTCCTAAGGTGGAAGTCTAGGGAAGTGACTTAAGAACTCTTTACTCATAATCATTGAACGCTATACATTTCCATCTAAGTGTGGTCTCATCAGCATCACACAACATTTGAGATGTTGTGTTTTCATTTCCGTTCAAAATATTTTCATTTTCCCTTGTGATTTCTTTTGTGACCCCTGGTGTATTTTTAACTGTGTGCTTTAATTTCCCAATATTTGGGGATTTCCCAGCTAACGTTCTGTTGTTAATTTTTGCGTTGATTCTGCTGCAGTGGGAAAATATGCTTTGTATGATTTCAATCCTCTTGAATTGATTGAGACTTATGTTTGGGCCCAGAATATGATGTAAGTCAGTGGTCGCCAACCTTTTGGACCTCACGGACCACCAGTGGTCTGCAGACCACCAGTTGGCAACCCCTGATGTAGGTGATGTTCTCTGTGCTCTTGAAAATATGTTTATTCTGCTCTAGTTGGGTGATGTGTTCTATATACATCAATTAAGGTGGTCTGGGTCTACACTGTGGTTTGACCCAGACCCACTTCCTGAATTGGAACTGGAGGTTTCTCTATAAAGTCATGGTTTTTCTGGCTCATCAAAAAGACCTAGATGTAATAAGCAATTCAGTAGCATTGAGCACCTCTAGGACCCTCATTATTATAAGTACAATTTCCCACTATAAGGAACCAGGGCTCTTTGGAGAAATGGCTGATTCCGAGTCTGGGGCAGGAAATATACAACATGATCCTAAAATGCCTTGTCATAGCAAAATCAGAATTATGTCTGACACTGTTCTGATGTCTGTCATATATCATGTTCTTTCAATTACTGACAAAGGAATATTAACGTCTCAACTATAATCGTGGGTATCTATTTCCACTTTCAGTTTTACCAGGTTTTGTTTCATGTTTTGTATATCTCTGTTATGAGATATGCACAAATGTAATTGTATGTCTTTTTTCTGGATTAGCATTTTAAAATAAAAATTATAAGTGCACTACATGATGATTTGATATACATATAGAACAAAATGATTACTACTGTCAGTATGTCTTCTTGATAAATTGATTCCTTTATCATTATGAACTCTCCATCTTTATACCTGCTATCATTTCTTTTTCTAAATCAAATTATTAAATAGATTCCAGCTTTCTTTTGTTTGATGTTTGCATGGTATACTTTTTCCTATTATTTTACTTTTAATCTATCAGTCTTTATATGTAGGGTGAGTAATTTGTAGATCACATATAGCTAGATTTGGGGGGGTTTTTTTAGTCAAATGCGAGGATTTCTACATTTTAATTGAAGTGCTTAGGCCGTAACATTTAACTTAATTGATGATATGGTTGTGTTTACATCTATCATCTTGCTATTTGTTTTCTGTTTTTTTTTCTACCAGTCCTTTATTCTTTTTTTCCTGTTTTTCTTTTAAATTAAGCAAGCATTTTTAATGATTTGGTTTATTTCCACTATTGGCTTATTAGCTATACTTCTTTGTTTTGTTATTTTAGAGGTCGTCCTAGGGTTTACAATGCACATCTTTAACTTGTCATGGTCTACTTTGAAATAGTATTAGACCTCTTCATGTATATTATAAAAATATTACCATTATATACTGCCCTTCCAAACCTTTCCTTTATACTATTGTCATATATTTTATTTCTTCATATGTTATAAACACAATAATACATTATTAACTTATCTTTAATCTTCTATTACCTTTTAAATCGATTTTTAAACCCAGAAAATTATCTGTATATTCTGGTGATCATTATTCCTTGGCCACATTTCAATTTCTATCACTATTATTTTCCTTTTACCTGACGAACTTTTAAAAATGTTACTGTAATAATGCACATCTACTGGCAACAAAATTCTGAGGGAGTTTTTTAAGCTTTATTTCATCTTCATTTTTATAAGATATTTTTGCTGGATATAGAATTCTAGATACCTGGGAGTGGATATGCTAAGTGTAGACCTGAACAAATGGGAGCCATACCATGTTTTTGGATAGACAGACTCAGTTTTATAAAGATGTCAGTTCTCTCTAGGTTGATTTATACATGTAATGTAATCCCAATAAAATATCATCAGGTTATTTTCTAGACCTAGCCATCTGGTTAAAATTATAAAATTCAGTTGGCAGAACAAATAAGCATGAATAGACAAG
The DNA here is from genome assembly GCF_028538775.1 of Myotis yumanensis. Lineage (NCBI taxonomy): Eukaryota > Metazoa > Chordata > Mammalia > Chiroptera > Vespertilionidae > Myotis > Myotis yumanensis. The sequence continues at coordinate 8,794,081 of NW_027223768.1, forward strand.
AGAACTTTGAGAAAGAAGAGTATTGAGTTGGGCTTGCCAGGCTGGACACTAAAGCATAGAAAGCTTTTATATTTAAAATAGATTAATGTCAGTGCATGAGGAGACAGACAGATAGAACAAAAGAAAGAATTAAAAAATAGTTCCAACTGCATGTGGAGGTTTAGTGTATAATAAAGGCAACATCTCAAATCATCAGAGAGAAAGATCAGATTTTTTAAAAAGTGGTGTGAGGATAATTGAAGAGTCACATGGAAAGTATTAAAATCAGATGCATCCCTTCCACTAGGAAAAATTCCAAATGGGTCATACAAATATAAGTACAAAAAAATGGTTGAGCTCCTCTATAATGTGAAAACTATATCTAAATATGATTAAGGGAAAAGATTAATGAATATGATTGCATATTTTTAAATTTCATGTGGAAAAATACAGCCTAAGTAAAGTAAAAGAGAAGAGATAAACTAGGGGAAATATTTGCAACCTACAACAGGCTAATGACTAACATTTACAATATATATGTTAAAATTATGGAATAGAGAAGAAAAAAGCCAACAACCCTAAAGAAAAATGGGCCAGAGATATAGACTATTGAACAAAAAAGGTGGAAATAGCTCTTAATGGAAAATGCTCAACCCCACTATGATAAGGGAAATGAAAATTAAACCATATTGGGATATCATGCCTCATCTATCAGACTGGCAAAAATTCAAGTTTGACAACCAAGTCTGTTGGTAAGTCTCTGGGGAATTGAGCATTCTCAAAAATTGTTGGTGAAAATATAAAAGGCTGAACCCTACAGAGGGGAATTTGGCAAGATCTAGTAAAATTATTGATGCATTTACCCCTTATCCTGGCAATCTACTTCTAGAACATTTTCCCTGAGATACATCTGTGAAACTATGAAAAGCTATATGCACAAAGCAATTCGCTGTAGAACCATTAGTAAAAGCAAAAGACCGGACAACCCAGACATCCATTGCGAGGGGACTGGTTGAATAAAGTATGCTGTGTCCATTCATGGAGCACTCTGCAGCTGTAGAAGGGAACGGAATCCCTCTCCATACACTGCTGTACTACAGTGGCGTGAGCTCCAAAGTAACAAAAGGCATGGTGGAGAAAAGTGTGTATAGCATTCCACTTTTATCTAGGAATGGAGGATTCACAAACACACACATACATGTGTACACGTACATAGACATATATGTTTATATTTAAAATTTGGAAAGCTGTCATCAAATTTTTCAATTTTATTTATTGGAAGGGAGGAAATAGGGACAAGGGAAAGAAACCAGATTTTTAAAAATTTTATTTTCTTGTGTAAATTTTTCCTTGTAACTTTGTGAGTATTTTACATAATTGTAAACCAAAATGAAAGATTTAAAAACAACCTCCAAAAACAAAAGCAAAATGAAACGAACGAATCTCATGTTTGATCACATGGGTCGTTCATAGAATTGGCTAGAAGTGTTGGGGATCTAGTTGGTCGGAACTATTCCAAATGCCTTAAAAACACAGTAATTTGACTATACATCCTTAGTAGTATATACCCCAAAGCAAACAAGCAAACAAAAAATTAAAAAAAGATCTGAAGCTATTTTCAGTCATCTATTATGGTACTATTATTGTTTTTTAAAGACCGTTTAATATGGGATAAAGCAAGTTAATAATAATATTGTTTCATTGGAGAACAGGATTTGGGGTGTAAGAGGAAAGAAATACAGAAGCAAAACAATAAGGATAAGTAAAAACCTTGTAGCCCTGAACTGGAACTGGAGGTTTCTCTATCAAGTCATGGTTTTTCTGGCTCATTAAAAAGACCTAGATGTCATAAGCAATTCAGTAGCATTGAGCACCTCTAGGACCCACATTATTATAAGTACAATTTCCCACTATAAGGAACCAGGGCTTTTTGGAGAAATGGCTGATTCCAGGTCTGGGGCAGGAAATATACAACATGATCTTAAAATGCCTTGTCATAGCAAAATCAGAATTATGTCCGACACTGTTCTCATATCTGTCCTGGGGCAAGTCCGGTATGCTGCACAGAGAGTATGCAGTTCATACTTTTGAATGAATGTGTACAGGCTCAAACACTCGGCCAGGTAGGAAAGGAAGGTTCCTCTGGTGACTGTACCGGGGCTTTGAAACACTGACTCATCTCCCTGGCAAGTCCGCACTGGCCCGTGGGTGGGGAGTGAGACCTGAGGTGCTTTGCACAACAATGAGATCTGAGAACAAGAAATATAGAGCTACAATAAAACTGGAAACAAGCGAAGAGTAAAATATGACTCTGAGTGTTCTTGTGGAGGAACTGCGATGAATGCAGTTTTCTCAGAGTGTCACGGGGACAGGTGACATCCCGCCATGTCACCAGGCTCCTACTGCAATCTGATTGGTTCTGGACCAGAAACTCTCCTGTAACTGCAAGCTGAGACAGGGGACTAAGGGTGGGGTGTAATAGTCCTGACTATCAAAACTATCAAAAGCGCCTGTCTTCCAGCTCTTTAGAATCTCAGCTATTGGGCACCGTTTCTCTGAAAAAATTTTTTTTTCCTACACTGTGACCTGGGCTGGTCTTCAGTAAGTTACAAGTAAAAAATTGGAGGTAGCCCCAGCCTTTATCTCATTCTCTCTTCCTCCCCTCTTTCCACCTCTGCAGCATTCCTTCCTCACTCAGGGTGCTACCAGTCTCATGAAAGAATTGGATAAATTTATTCATATGAGATGTAGACATCCACGGGGATCGTTAGGATTTAAATAGGATCAAAGCTCATGATGAAGCAAAGGGAGTCTACCAGTGGAAGTTCAGATATCATCACTTGGAGGTGGAGGCGTGAGAAATAGTGGAGATCATGCTCACTGCCAACGGGCTGATCCTCACTCAGGTTTTTCCATTTCCTCCTCGCCTTGGTTATCAGGCAGCTCATGTGAAGCTCCAACCTTTTAAAAAGTCAACTTAAAATATATATATATATATATATATATATATATATATATATATATATATATATATATTTGTTGATTTCAGAGAGGATGAGAGAGGCAGAGAGAGAAACATCAATGATGAGAGAGAATCATTGATCGGCTGCCTCTTGCACACCTCCTACTGGGGATTAAGCCCACAACCCAGGCCCCTGACCTCCTGGTTCATAGGTCTACGCTTAACCCCTGAGTCACACCAGCTGGGCTAAAATGTCAACTTTTAAACTTTCAGTATTTTAAAGAGATAAGCTATAAACAAAGGGTATGATTTCCAAAATTGCTTTTTTCCTAAATGCCTCTGTTTATAGAGCTTGATCACATGGGCCATTCATAGAATTGGCTAGAACTGTTGAGGTTGTCAAATTTCTTTTTCTGTTTAATCCTCACCAGAAGATGTGTTTATTGATTGGAGGGGGAGGGGGGAGAGAAAGAGAGAGAGAGAGAGAGAGAGAGAGAGAGAGAGAGAGAGAGAGAGAGAGAAACATAGGTGTGAGAGAGAAACATCAATTTGTTGCCTCCTATACATGTCCTGGCTGGGGATTGAACCTGCAACCTAGGTATGTGCCCTGACCAGGAATTGAACACACAGCCTTTTGGTGTACAGGATGATGCTCCAACCAAGTGAGCCACCTGGCCAAGGCAAGGTTGTCAAATTTCAAAGCAGAGTTTCTTTTGCTGACTCCATGATTTCATAAAATCATTGACTAGTCAACCTAGCAAATTTAGGGTCATTCTAATTATCTATGTGGATAATTCAAGCTAGAAAGGTTGTCAAAATGTGACTGGTTATCATTGACAGCCAGGATTATCCTCAGATCATGAGAGGAGTGGTCAGTTCTATGGGGATTGGAAATCAGTAAAGACTACTTGATTCGAAATCTTGATCCTGAAAAAAGGCCCCGTAGTCCATGAAGTCTTTCCTGATTTCTAATCCTCACAGAATTGACGACTTCTCTCATTTGGATCCTTGACATGTCCCGAACACCATCTCTTCTACTGAGCAGTGAGTCCTTCAGGGAGGTAGGACCATTCATGTTTGTAATCCCAGTGCTTACAAAGTGTCTGGAACAAATGGGGTGCAAAAAATATTTGTGAATAAATAAATTAATAAATTTAGGCTTATTTCATTTGGGGCGGCGGTGAACATATGCTTTGTGGACTGAATGTAAATCGCAGAAACGCGGAATGAGATTTCCCCATTGAAGGTGCAGAATTACAGACACATGCAAAGCCAGGTTAAGGGGATGGGCAAAGGATGCTCTCTCAATATCAGCTTCCCAGATTATCGCTCAGATAAGTCACCAAGTATGTTTTGGCACACATGGTCTGTCCAAGAGTTGGTCAGAGCTCTGAGAACCTGTGGGAAATACTCCAGATGTGGTTATTTTAGTGAGTATTTCCTAAGGGAGAAAACTCCGATTTAAAGTTAAACCATTCTGGTATGATTATGCAAAAACCTGGGGCAATACTTATATTATTCAAAATAACTGAACTCATCGGCATAGAGATAGCTCCAGTGAAGAATGGATATTAAAACACCTCCTCTTGCCAAACACAACACGCGGCATGAACCCAGATCCAATCTGCTAAGACACTGAAAACAAACACGGGCGGGCAGACACACAGACAGACAGACACCCGGGGTGCAGCAAAGATAATATTGGACAGCTCAGGTATTCTGCAGCCCAGCCAAGGGGTGGAAAGTTACAGGATGTTTTTGCCTCTTGTTGGCTGCCTCTCCTCTCAGAACAGGGGACCTAGACCTTTGTGATGTCGCTGAGCACATGTCCCTGAAAACAGTTCCTGCCTCACCATGCAACCTGTGACCTCAGAGTAGCCAGCTCCTGCAGAGCGATCTCCACGTTGCTCCGGCTCCAACTCGTAGGGTGCTCCTCTCCACCGGCCTGACCCAAATCAGTCTGTAGTTGGACTGTCTGTGGTGAGGCCAGGAGAGGCAATGCCAGCCATTTCTCTCGTCTTTGGGTGGAGGGTTAGAAGTTGTGGGGAGGGGAGGAAAAGAACTCCATTTTCAATCGTTTTGAGGTCTGATGAGAGCCGCTATTGGCTGGGGTCTACTCTGGCCAGACACTTTCTACCCCTATTTAATGTAAGGCTTCAAAGGAGTTTGTAAGACAAGTCTGATCAGCTCCATTTTCCAGATAAGGAAACAGGTCAGAGAGGTTAAACAGCCCACCAGCTCACTCGGCTGGTAAGGGGCTGCTCTCTGACGATGCCATGTGTCCTGCTGCACCATGTGGTCACCTCTCTCTGAGTGTTGTGTCCCTAAGACTTGGATCTGCTATTCCCCCGGGTCAGGTGAGATGGGGAGAGATGAGCCCTAAGGCACCACGGGGTTGGGGTCAGGCTCAGCCCCAGGGCTCAAAGCTCTAGAGAGTGACTTCGGTCCCATCTTCATTCTCCTGCTTGTGGGATGAGGTTTGGCTTAAAGTGGTTGAAACTAGATGACCAGGATGCTCTCATCAAAGGAGCAGTCTTCAGAGCCTGAGGTTTTAGTAGGGGCTGCCTTCCATTCATTCAGAGACTCCTTTTGAACCCATTTTGTGGCATTTAAACTTTTATTTACCTATTTTTAATTGTAATCATATATTTTATTTATAATAATATACCCTTCGCTGTGCTAGGGCAGCGGTGTCTCCTAATGGGCATACTTGGCTATCAGAGAGTTTCTGAGTAGATAGTCAACTACTTAGTGAATAAAGGGGAAACTGTATTTTAAAGCTTGTCTGTTGAAAGCAACAGCAGGAATGATATAAGCCTTAATCTCATGTTTATCCTGGTGTAACATTATTTAAACAACATGGGCCAGGCAGCAAAATGATGACAGGTAATAAAGGACTTTCCAATTCTTATTTCTGCCTCTTATTAGGACTTTGCTGTCTTAATTATTATGCATATAATCTTAGCTGATATTTGGTATTACCAGTGGGGTCTTATTTCAATTCTTGATGTATTCCCACTAGGAAACTATTTTTACTATTCACTGTAATTGGATTGTTAAAGTTTCCTGAGCAAGAAAATTAGCATTTTTTCCCATAGTTAAAAAAAAAAAAAAGCAAACTCGTGTGTGTGTATGTGTGTGTTTTTTTTAAGAGAATTTAAGTAGAAACTCAATTTGTGCTCTTGATTTGTGGTGACTTTTTCAGGTTCATTTTTAAAGTACCCATTACCCAAAGGCCTTTAGACCATGTCCATATTATAAAATATAGTTAAATCAGTTGTAATTATATTTATAGTATTTTGTATCTGGTTATGTTAAATTATATGTTTAAATATAGTTAAATCATACAAACAACAGTTAAGTGAATGACAGAAGCTAGAAGATGAAATCCTCATAAAAGAGAAAGAAGCCAGAGAAGTGGAGTGTCTGGGAATCTCTAGACCCTGGAGCCTGCCCTGTAGGTCAAGAAGCGGGAGGGGAATGAGCTGATGAGAAATCTCTAGAGATGACATCCTTTTCCTTCCTTCCTGAAGAAGCCAGCGAGAGCAGGTGAGAGAGGGCATTCAGAGCCCTGGGGTGCTCTGCCAGGAATATGAGGACAGCCTGGTATCATGGGCTGAGATGGCACTTAATCAGTACTCGTTGATTTCACCGAGAGAGATGAGACCTACCAGTGCTCAGGTTCAGAATAAAAAAGCTTCTTGCCTTGAAGCAAGACTTTGAATTGCCCTTCGAGGCAACAACGGAAATGCAGCCTTTGGAGGGCAAGCTGATGTGATGGGGACAGTTGGTAATTAGGCTGCTCTGAATAGTCCTTGTTACACAGAGCTCTTATTTTGATGCACATCCATGCATCACTCTTCGCCTTTAAACTTTCTCCACTTCCTCTGCAGTCCAAATCCCAGCATGACCTTTAACAGCCTCCCAGCCTGACACCCCCTTTTTCCTTGGCGCGGCTGCGTGCTGTTGTGTGACCGTTCTCTGAAATAATAATAATGTATTGATGTTGGCTCCTAGAGTCATGACTCTTTCACTGTGACACTGGCTATTGTAACCAAAGGATTATTTGAAACAACTCTATTTTGCAAGGAGTCCAGTTGGAGAGGAGCTTCTTCCCAGTTTGGAGCCAATAGTCCTGAGAGGACCACAGATGCTACATTTAATCCAGGGCATCAGGGAGATGATGAAGGCTCATTGCTGGAGCCACAGATGGCCCATGTGAGAGCACCCTTCCCCCAGCGCATCCCTGCACACCACACACACACCAGTGCACGCCCCCACTGTCACATATGCACTCAGACAGTGACCCAAGTTGTTCACACTTGCCTTCTTCCCCATGACTGTATCCATTCAGAAAATATCCGCTCATCTTTCTAGATTCAAGTGCAAGAACTGCTTGCTCTATAAATCTTTCCCGGCCTTCTCCATCCCCCTCTGCAGGTGTGCATTTCTTCCCAAGTCCTTGTTCAGTGACTTTGGTATCTCAAAATCAACCGTGCTGGGAGTCTTTATACCAAGGAAACCAGCAAACGGTACAAAGAAGCACATTAAAAAAAAATCCCTGAAGAGCTAGGTTTTATACATTTACCAGATACAGTCCAGTTGGTTATTCACAAAGAAAGAGAAAATACTCAATGGTAGTAGAGCGAGGATTCTAACATGAAGTGAAATTGACGGCTAGGACCAGAGTCTGATCCTTGCAGGTTGCAAATATCTCACATGAGGACACACACACACACTCACACACACACACACACACACACACACACACACACACACACACAGGTCTTTCCCACTAATTCCATCTGCTATTTCTATATGGAACTATGGAGTTTTTAAGGAAGAAGGCAACGGTTCCTGTTTCGGCAACCTTGGGAGACAGACGGGATCCCTAGGACACGCTGACATTGAGGAAAGCTAAAACGTTGGGTGCGGGGAGTCGCCAGGAGGTGGGATGAGAGAGGCAGTCGTAAACCCTACCTAATGAGGACAGAAAACCCCAAATATCTGATCTTTTGACCTCTGTGGCTCACAGCCCCAAGCCACACAAGTCTGAGATAGTCTTTAGAGACAGAGTGTCCCTAATCTGTGTTTTGTTATTAGCTTTGCCTCCTTGCTAAAGGGAACATTGGGACCAGGAATGAGCGTGTGCACTGGTGGGGGAGGCCAGGCAGCCATCAGAGAGGTGCCAGGAAAGCTTTCTGGGAGCTCAGCCATAATTGAGTGATAGGACCAATGTCAAATTTCAACAAGTGAAGCTCAAGAGAATTATCCGGATATGTTTATATCCCACATGAAAAAACACGCGTAATCCCCAAGCAGGGAGTCGATAACAGAGACCAGGAACTTCGCCTTTACCACTGAGATTCTCCGAATCAGGAGTTTAAAGCCAAGCTAATGCAATTTGAAAGGTGATGAAAGTTAGGACTTTTATGAAATGAACTTGATTTAAGATACATAAAAATATTGCCAAGCCAACTCTGCCGAGACTTCTCCAAAGCCTCCAGGTACAACAGTGAAACAGGGACCCAAAAAGAAGGAGCATTTCAACTGGAGTTGAAGAGGATCAGAAATAGTGCATCCCTCACCAGCTCAACATTAGGGTGGGACAGGGATAGTCACTAAGGTTGGTATTCCTAATAAAAACGAAACCCTCTGAGTAATACGTGGTCCTAGTCGTATTTATTTTGAAAGCTCAGAGAGCTGTTTGTATATTTTCTTTTATGCTGTGTTAGTCATGAAACGGTGTCTCCCCACTGTCCTGTTTTGTTGTTTGCCTTCAGTCTGATCGTCGGAGCTCGACTCTGGGGAGGAGGTCAGGGGGCGATCTGCTTCCCAGAAGCAGCTCTAAGATTCTTTTCTTTCCCCTCGGTCTGTGGCTGTCATTAGCAGGGTCACAGGCAGGGTTATGTTTCTGAGAAATGCGTTCTTTTCTACCCAAGCTGATGCCACTATGAACCACCCCTCTTGGCCTTGCAGGAAAGGCCCAAGACATGGAGTGCTCTTGAGCGGGGCTCTCGGGAGAGGATAAGGCACAGGGGTGGGCCTTGAGAAAGCAGAACAAGAGCATTTGAGTGAGGCCTTTGGGTGCCCCCGAGGCTCCCCTCCTTGTCCCCCCCGTGAGCCAGGCCTTCTGGAAACTGCTCTCAGGGTAGACGGCCAGCTCCCTCCGCTCGGAACCGGATGATCCCAGAGCTACAGGCTCCCAGTGTGTCTGTGGCATTTCTCCCCGCTAGCTTTCTAACACATTCTCTCTGCGCTCCGCCTGCAGCCACAAAGGGGTATTATTAAAAACACAAAAGACAAGTAGATAAGAAACTTTAATGTGCCCATTAAAATACCAAGCAGAAACCAGAAGAAACCATTCTCAGACCCAGAAGTCCCTGCACATACAGAGCCCCGGAGGAACTCCAGAGAGCACTGCCCAGCCTGAAAGGAACATCTTGTAGTCACCCCAGGGCACGGCGCTCGCGGGGAGCTGGGATAGTGACCTCCTGGCTTGAGAGCGGTTTTGCACGGGGTTATCTGGCATTCCCAGCCCCCATGTATCGGGACCTGGACAGTTGCTGGTGAATATTCATAATAATAGTAGCTGCCCCTTATTCGACACAGCAGCCGGATGAGCTAAACCTTAATAGTCATGTTTATCCTGGCACAGCAAACCATTGGGTGCTTTATTTTATTGTGTTTTATTATCTCAAGAGCTCTATAAGACAATGAAAGGTTGAAAAATTGAGACTGATGTATTTCCTTCCTTTATGCCAGATGCTATGCTAAGGGCTTTACACAATGTGTCACTTAGGCCATCTTAGACCAGATCATTAATTGGTTTAACATTGTGCTCTGTTTAGTAAGACAAAATAGCCCCCAATGACACTGATAAAAAGCTAAGACGTGAGTGAGGGGTTTTTCAGCTAAAACCTGGAAAACACGAGGCTTAAAATTGGCTGGAGCACCACATTACAAACATATATGGTGTTTGAGGTGCTGTTATTTGAAATGAGTTTACTTTCATGTCTTTAAAAATCTAGGGAAATTTGGCGATTGACTAGAAGATTAAGGCTAGAAGGCTTTTGGCTTGTGTGTTTTCTATAATGACTTGTTAAATAACGTTAAAGTAATAACATAAAGGAACTGATGTGCTCTGGATGGCTTGATAAAGGTAGAACATAAAACGAAATCTGTTTTTTTGTCTTCCTTTCTAACCACAGAGGTTTGTTTTTCTAGAAGAAATGATCATCCCTGGCTTTACTAAAATTATGCAGCAGACATGGCCTGTAATACAAGTTTTTCTGATGAAGCCAACAATAAAAAGATTTACCATAAAAAAAGAGCTTTACACAAATGGCCTCATGTATCCCTATTCATTGAACACTTGCCAAATGCCAAGTACTGTTCTAAGTGTTTTGTACATATTAACTCACTTGATCCTCCCACCAGCCCTAGGCGGTAGGTGCCATCATTCTGTCCACTTGTCAGATGGGAAAACTGAGGCAGAGAAGTTAAGAGCTTTCCCACAGTAAGAGGTAGAGCCAAGAATTGAACCCAAGCAGCCTGGCTTTGCAGTCCATGTGCCTAAACCACGTGGCTAAGCTGCCTTTCCTCATAGTTGTCCGGTCGGGTGGGTTGGCATTGTTATACCTATTTCCAGACAAGAGCACTTGCCCAAGAACTTGCCCCGGGAGAGCGGACCTTTGAAGCCAGGTCTCTGGGACCCAGGGCCCTGTTCAAATGGCTTTCAAGAGGCAGGTGTACCCATACTGCCTCTCCCCCTTAGACCCTATGAGGTTCAGCTATTTCAGCCTCGTCAATTGGACTCTAAAGATTTGGGCGGCACCAAAAACTTTACTTACTGTGTGTGCAGAAGAATGGAGGACTCTGTTCCTAGTACAGAGTCAGTAAGTGTTCTTGGCTAATTGGGAACATTAACGAGATGTCACTTAGGAGGGGACAGGTATGCACATGGGGCAGGTGGCTACTAAGGTATTTCTAATCCATTACATCATTATAGACAATGTTTGCCAAGTAGTGCTTGTATAAATGTAATAAAGTTGTTCATTCCTGTCATTTGGTTTTATTTTATTATTATATTTTATGCATTCTAGCCAGTATGAAGATAGCATTTTAGCATTGAGATATGTGTGTGTGTGTGTGTGTGTGTGTGTGTGTATGTATGTACGTACGTGTGTGTGTGTATATATATACATATATATATATATTGTGTATATATATATATATATATATATATATATATATATATATATATCTTTGAAATCCTTTCCTGAAAATGTACAGTGAAAAGAAAGTTCATGAAAGTTGCTAAACACAGGTAGGGTGCTAGTTTTACCTGAGGGGTGGTTGAAATATAAATAGTTTTGTAAAGCAAAGAATATTCTGGGACATAAAAATGAGCTCAGAAAGACGATTTCTACAAAGTCCCCCACCTCCTGGTGTTCACAGCCTGTGTCATCCCTGACTCACTTCTAAGAAGCAGAGTGCAGAAGGGATGGGTCAGAAAGCCTGTGGCTTCCATCCTGGGTGCCCTCACTCCCTCCCTCACTCTGGGGAAGCCAGCTGCGATGCCGTGAGCTGCCCTGTGGAGAGGCCCCTTGGGAGAAATGTTTGTCTCCAGCCCATAGTCAGCGAGAAGCCGAGCCTGCCAGCAGCCCCCGCCCCCGAGTGACCCTGGAGCTGCTGGTGGCCCCCAGCTGGCCCTTTCTGAGAGACCCCGAGTCCGAAGCACCCAGCTAAGCTGCCCCTGGATTCTAGGTTCATAGAACTTGTGAGATAAAATGGATGTGTTGTTTTAATCAATTGAGTGTTGGTGTCAATTTGTTTAGGAGCCACAGAGAATCACTAGAGCAAGGGTGGGGGGGGCAGGGGAGGTGAGAGCATAGGCTTTGGATCCAGCAGAATTTGACTACAGCCTAATTGGACTAAACAGCGGTTCTCAACCTGTGGGTCGTGACCCCTTTGGGGGGTCGAACGGCCCTTTCACAGGGGTCACCTAAGACCATCAGAAAACACATATACAGTTACATATTGTTTTTGTGATTAATCACTATGCTTTAATTATGTTCAATTTGTAACAATGAAATTGGGGGTCACCACAACATGAGGAACTGTATTAAAGGGTCGTGGCATTAGGAAGGTTGAGAACCACTGGACTAATACGACAGTGGACAATAACAATGGACAATTTAACCCCCTTGAGCTTCCCTTTTCTCTACCGTGAGCAGTGATAACAGCAATGACCGTGCGGGATTGTTGCCATTATTAACTGGACAGCACATATTCAGTGACTCGTGAAAGGCCTAACGTATATTGGATGCTAAGCTAATATTTCATTTCTCTTTGCTCTTCCTTCATGCTTTCTTTAATCCCTTCTTTCTTTGCCATTTATTGGGCAAGGGGGTATTTGAAGTAATAACGAGAGTGGAAAATTTTGTCTAAGGAGACAGGATGTAGCAGAATTTCCGATCTTGAGAAGCTCTCCCTTGATCTCGAGGTGCGGCAAGAAGGGAGAGGCAGGAGAAAGGAAGAGAAGTCACCCCTAAAGGCCCACGTCTTGCCAACAGTTTGGTTTTGCTGATTTCGTTACAGGGAGTGGATGTAGAGATACGAAGGTATTTAGTTACTTCTCCCCCCCCACAAATGGCTACTCCCAGAGTGATGGATACAGGACGGTCTTTATTTGCTGTGATCTTCCCCAGGATGCAATAGACAGAGTGTCTTCTCCCAACAGTTTCTGGAGCTACTCATGTTATTTTCTTTCCAAGGAAGGAAAACAAAACCAAAGAAAGGGAGCAGTCAGGGGGCTCAGCAGCCTGTGGCCGCTGCTGTGGGAGGTGCAGCAACCCAGGTTCCCAGCTGAGCAGGATCCAATATCTGAAATGAAACAAAAGCAGTTATTAAGCCCAAGCATTGCCGGGCGAGGTTGGCCCATGCCCTTACTTTCGAGACGAGGACGCTGTCACTGCCGAGAAGGCAGGCGAAGAGTGGGCGCACCTCGGGACAGGGTGCTTGGAATCTCTTCTCTCTGTGAGTGTGGAGAGTGTTTGCTGGCCCAGGGGGCACTCCTTGGGAGGGACTGGCATGGGTTGGGAACGGAATGGTTGGTGTGGAGAGGCACGGACGGATGAGGAGGAACACCCCGGGCCAGCGGAACCCCAAGGGCCACTTGTAGCCAATTACAAATGGGAGGCAGGTGTAAAAAAAAAATGAAGAAAACTAGACGAGAGGATAAATGTTTGAACTCTGAATGGACAAAGGCAAGAAGGAGATCGAGTGGAAATCTTTCATGAGGCCGATCACAGAAAAGGGTATTTGTCAGGCCCAAGAACCAAGGTTTGTCAGCAACGAGGAAGGGAAGGGAATTAGGGGAGGGGAAGAGGAGGGGCGTTATGATGGCAGCTAACATTTACAGGTGCTTACCACCTGTCAGGCATTCTTTCAGGGTACAGTGCCTACCTCTGTATTTACTTACTTAACTCTTACAACGGGTCTGTGAGGCTGAGGGCAGGCCAGATAGTTTCAGGCTCCAAGAATTAGCGATGGCCTTGGTCTGACAGATAGAGATGCAATGTGATGTCAATTTAAAAGGGAAAGTGCCGGAGCTGGGTTCAAGATCCAGCGCAATTACTTCTGCCAGGATTGCCCAGAAGGGTACCTTCAGACAAACAGTTTAAACTTCCTGACTCTCGGGGATCAGCCCTAAATTCATCTTCATTGAATGTTTGCTCACAGTCCTGGAAATGACTGAGGACTGCCTGCTAGTCCCCTGCCTGTCATCCAGTTGACCTTGAACCTAGGTATCAATATGTCTGAGTTAAAAGAGCGGGAGAAATGATCCCTAAGATTCCTTCTAGTGAAAAAATCCAGTTAATGCCTTTTATCTGTTTCCCCCCTGAGCTGAGCCTTCTATTCAGATGTTTCGGAACCAGGAACAAATAAATATAACTGTATGCTATAATTTGTAGCACAGAAAATCTGCTTTTGATTATAAAATTTGGATTCAGAATGAGAAGTCATGGCAGTCTGTAGTGGTGGAAACAGAAGGGGGTGGCGTATAAATAAAACTGAAGCCTCCTACTCCTCTGTGTGAAGTCAATAGACAGCGCTCAACACTGGAAAATAGAGATGTGGCGATCCAAGAATGTTATCGAGAGATAAGGAGGTAAATGCCACAAGATTCGACTGGCGACTTAAAAGTGGTTGAGTCTGGAGAAAAGGGGCTGTTGGCCTTTGTAACAAGATTATTAAAAATATCAACTGTTTGAACTATATGCCTTTAAAACTTTGATAAAAATAAAAACTGAAATAAAATACTCTTAAAAAACCAAAAACATAAAAACCTCTTGGGTGAGAGAATTGAAGCTTTGGTGGGAGCATGAACGGAAATTAGATGAGGTTGCTGGTTGTTGATATAAAGTAAGACCATGTGACATTGTAAGCCACGATCAGAATTTTAGTCTTTATTCTGAAATTTGCTAACCCCCCCCCCCAAAAAGAACCACGCACACACACACACGAAAAACACAAAAACCAGAAATAATTTAAGCAGAGATGTGACATGATTGGATTTGCATTTGAAAAACAACCATTTGACTCCCCCATAAGACTAGGAACTCCAAGAGAAGAGGGATTCAGACAGTTACTGTAACCCTAGAGGCAGGGACTTTCAATAAATAATCAATGAATGAATGGAAGTCCATTTCCTTCCCCATATCTCAGTTTCCTCATCTGTAAAATGGGGAGAATAAACCTGCTTCTTACCTTGTTAGCCTTTTAAAAAAACTACCCCCAGGAATATTGGGGAAACAAATGATATAATAAATATAAAACATCGTGAGCATCTTACAAAGCACCACTCTTTAAAGGAAGGGTAACAAAAACATTCTGGTAAATTAAGGAGTAGCACATCTACAAATTAAATAAAATATAAATGCCTGCTCTAGCTTATGATAGTAGAAGAATTATCCAGAATGAAATAGGGAGGGACTGTGAGTCCACCTCAGAATGGGAAGGTCTTTGAAAACTTGATTCCTAAAATTGTTTTTCCATTTGCATTTAATGATGTTTAGAGAGAAATCAATGTTTTCTTCTGGGGAGCACACTATAAATGCAGCCTAGTCAATATGTCAGTGTGTGTGTGTGTGTGTTTACATTGCATATTTATAATGTTAGTCTAGTTTATAAAGAAATTTATATGAGCAGTAGGAGTTTGTCATATGCAATAAAATCTTTTATGTGGATTCTTTCCCATTCTTTCCAAAGGGATTTCCCAGGACTTTTTTCCACAACTCAGTTTAAAACTCAAGAGAGTCCCCATTGCAGATTTTTCCCAGCTGCCCCGCCTGTGAGTGGAAGGTGGCCATTGCTGGTGCTCTTTGCTGATTGAATGAGGACTTTTGGCACCCGTGGTCTTTTGTAGGCTGGCAGGTCTGGGAGATTGGGGGAAACATTCTCAATACATTACTAATGACTGAATTCAGGTGTTCATGAAACAAAAAAGTTCATAGAAATATTGAATTTTGCATGGCTGGCGTGGCTCCGTGGTTGAACCAGGAGGTCACGGTTAGATTCCCGGTCAGGGTACACGCCTGAGTTGCGAGCTCAATCCCCAGTGTGGGGCGTGTAGGAGGCAACCGATCAATGATTCTCTCTCATCATTGATGTTTCTATCTCTACCTCTATCTCTATCTCTATCTCTATCTCTATCTATCTATATCTCTATCTATCTCTCCCTTCCTCTCTGAAATCAATAAAAATATTTTTTTTAAAAAAGAAAAGAAATATTGAATTTCTCCTGGTAGGTTACTGTGGAAAGGGCCAGCCTCATACCTTGGAGGTCAGGATCTACCATGAGGCATAATTTGAAGTGTGTCAAAGGCCTCCCTTGTCTCACTCCATCTCCCACTGGTCGAGCTGGGTACTTCTAGCCTAAAGTTTACACTCTGTCTTTGTGGCACCCAAATATTCTCACTCTTCTTCAACAAAGGATGCATAACAATAACAGCGAACAATTATTCCGTCCTTACTTTGCCGGAGGCTAAAACTCTGTAGAGTAAAAGTTGTTATTGGGGGGAAAACAATAAGCAAATCAAGTCTTTATTAAATAGAAAACATTAATCCTAATGAAAATATTTTCAATAAAATAAAAAGAATGATGGAAATTTTTGGAATGTCTTATCAGTACTTATAAGAAATTTTAAGTGAATTTTCAATAGCAAATTCTTTCCTTATAAAAATGTGTTAGTGTCTTCATTTTATTCAGTCTCATCTTTAAGTTTGTTCTCAGATGTTCTGCGCAAAAGAAGCCAGTACAAAAGTCTGCCACTGAATGCTGTTACATAGGCATTCAATGACTTGCCCACGCAACAAACGTTTCTTGAGTACCTACCCTGTGCCAGACATCATGGCAACAAACAAACGGCTGCATGCTAAGTAGAAGATGATTGAGACGTTGTCCATGCACTTAAAAGAGACAGTGGAGAAGACAGGTATGAAAATAGCTAATTGTAGAGGAATAAGATCAAGGCAGTGATAGAGATAAGCACAAGGCATCATGGGTATACCGAGAAGAGGCACCCGACAGGCCTGGTACAGAAAATCTACCTAAGAAGCCTGTGTTGTCTTTCAGGTACTTCTCAGATAGAGAGCTGTTTAAGTTCTACGCTGCTAAAAAGAATTTAATAAACTTTGGTTTTGAGATACTTTTAGATGAACGTGCAGGTGTAAGAAATAACAGAGAACCTGCGTACCCTTTACCCAGTGTCTTAGTCTGCTAGGGTTGCCATAACAAAATATCACATTATTTATAACCGTTGGGGTTGGCTTTTAGTCAGCATAGTTCTCTGAAGATTCATCCAGGTTGTGCATGAATCACCAATTCATTCCTTGTTGGTGTTGAGTAAGGAACCCACAGCACGGGGTAGCACGTTTTCTTTAACTGTTCTCCTGTTGAAAGGTCTGGGTGGTTTCCAGTTTGGGGCATTCCGAACAAAGCGACTATGACGATTCGTATATGGGTTTTGTGTGAAAATAACGTCTCAGCTCTCTGGAGTAAATGCCCAGAGTGCCATTGCTGGGTTGCATGGTATCCACGTGCTTGGTCTTTACAGAAACTGCCAAACTGTTTTCTTTAATGACTGTACCATTTTGCATATTCGCCCGCGGTGTATGAGTGATCCAACTTCTTCATATCCAAGTCATCATCTGATGTTGCCACTATTTTTTGTTTTAGTCATTCTGATAGGTGTGTAGTGATATCTCCTTGTGGTTTTAATTCGCATTTCCCTAATGACTGGTGGTGGTGAACAAGTTGTCATGTGCTTATTTGTCATCTGTGTAGCCTCTTCAGTGAAAGGTCTGTTCATTCATGTCTTTCGCGCATTTTTCTAATTGGATTGTTGTTGTTTTTTAAGGTTCTGTTTTCAGAGATTTTAAAAATATATTCTAGATACTAGTCTTTTGTTAGATTATGTGCTTAGCAAATGTTTCCTTTCAGCCTTTGGCTTGTCTTTTTATTCTCATAACGAGGTGTTTTACTGAGCCAACATTTAAATTTTTATTAAATCCATGTCATCATTTTTTTTTTCTTTTATGGATCGTGCTTTTGGTGTCAAGTCTAAGAACTTGGCCTTGCCCGAATCCCAGAGATTTTTCTTTTCTTTTTTTTTTTTCTAAATTTTTCATAGTTTAACATGTTACATTTAAGCTCATGATTCATTCTGAGTTTATTTTTGTAGAAGGTATGAGAGTTAGATCAAGGTTCATTATTTTGCCCTTTGATGAGCAATTGTTCCAACATTGTTTGTTTAAAGGCTATTTTCCCTTTATTGGATTGCTTTTAAACATCGTCAAAATCAGATCGGAGTATTTGTTTGAGTCTATTTCTGGGTTCTTGATGCTTTTCTCTTGACCTACCTCTCCACAAGCACCCATAGCCTTGCTTACCCTCGCTCTATAACAAGTCATAAAATGGGAAGATGGATCCTCATGTTTGACTCTTCTTTCTAAAAATTGCTTTGGCTATCCCAGCTCCTTTGCATCTCCATATGACTTTTAGAATAACCTTGTATAGGTCTACAAAAGGTCTTGCAGGGAACTTAATATAAATTGTATTAAACTTGTGTATCGGTATGGGGAGAATGGGCCTCTTTACTAAGCTGGCTCTTCCAATTTATGAATATGCTGTGTCTCTCCATCTGTTTTTATTTTCTTTGATCAATATTTTGTAGTTTTCAGTATACAAGTCCTATACATGTTTGTTATATTTACACCTATTTCGGTTTGTTTGTTTTTTGAATGGTTGTAAATGGTGTGGTGTTTTTAATTCCAGTATCAATGTGTTCATTGTTAGTGTGCAGAAATACAGTTAATTTTGTATATT
Organism: Myotis yumanensis; assembly: GCF_028538775.1. Classification (NCBI taxonomy): domain Eukaryota; kingdom Metazoa; phylum Chordata; class Mammalia; order Chiroptera; family Vespertilionidae; genus Myotis; species Myotis yumanensis. Next base: position 8,812,416 of record NW_027223768.1, read on the forward strand.
TACCTTGTAGCCTGTGACTTTGTGAAGCACACGTATTGGTTCTCTAAGGGACTTCTTTGGTTGATTCCTTAAGATTTTCTTCATAGACAATTGTGTAATCTGCAAAGAGGAACAATACGTTTTCCTCCCTTCCTTCCATCTTTTCTTCCTTCCTTTCTTTGATCTGTATGCCATTTACTTCCCTTCTTGCCTATTGCGCTAGCTAAAACTTCCAGAAATATATTGTATAAAAGTGATGACAGAAGATAACCTTGCCTTGTTTCTGATCTTAGCGGGAAAGCATTTGGTCTTTCATCATTAAGAATTATGTTAACTGTAGATATTTTTGTAAGTGCTCATTGTCAAGATGAGGAAGTTCCTTTCTATTCCTAGTCTCATAGTTTTGATCATGAATGGGTGTTGAATATTGTAAAAAAACTTTTTTACTATCAATTAAGATGACCGAGTGATCTTTCTTAAGCCTATTAATAAGGTGGATTATGTTGATTGATTTTCAGATAATGAACCAGCCTTTCATCTCTGGAACAAATCCCACTCTCATGGAATATAATTCTTTCTATATATTATTAACCTCTATTTGCTAATCTGTTGCTTCTAAATTCATGAGGTATATTGGTTTATAGTGTGTGTGTGTCTGTGTGTGTTTTGTACTGTCAATGTCTGATTTTAGTGTCATGGTAATACTTTTTTATAAAATAAGGGGGAAGTCTTCCCTCCACTTCTGTTTTCTATAATATATTTTGTAGAGTTTATTCTTTTTTAAACATTTGATAGAAATCTGGATCCAGAGATTTCTTTGGGGGGGAGATTTTAAATAATGAATTTGATTTCCTTAATAGTTAGCTATCTCATATTGGGTGAGTTTTGTTAGTTTGTGCTCTTTGAGGAATAGGTTCATTTCACCTAAATTATTACATTTACATACACAGAATTACTTGTAATATTCCTTTATTATCCTTTTGATGTGTGCAGGGTCTGTAGTGATGTCACATGCAGGGAATGCCAGTTAATACACCGTCCAGTTAAGAGAATCAACTTTCCAGGGAGCTCAGGGCTCAGAGAGGGAAGGGTCTTTGCCGACTGTCAAGCAGGGGGTGTGGCAAACCTGCAGGTGTTTGGGCTCCCATTCCTTTGCTCATCCCTGTAGCTGGGGTGGTGGGGCGGGGGGGGGAGGGGGGGGGGCGGGAAGAGCCTCAGAGGGTGAGCTCATCGTTGGTGTGGACATATAGTGAGGAAAGGCAAAGACACATCAACAGGACAGCGCAGCAGTGTAATCCATCTCTACAAAGAAGAAGGTTCCACCCGGAGAGAAGATGAATGCAGCCTCCCCTTCCTCTGCGTGGCCTCCAGAAGCCACTCAAGCCAAAGGAAAAACAGGTCCAAGGCTTCAGAGTAGTATGTGTTCCCACTGGGAAATCGATTTCCTCTGCTCAGTCGCTGTTTCGTACATGGCATCTAAACGGAGGGATCTCACGGTGCCTGCTGGAGGGCGAGCCATTTGGAGGTCCCTCAGGGCAGGCACGGAGCAGAGCTGATTTATGGCACCGGCGCAGGCATTACCGCAAGCATGAGGACCAGGCGGAGGAAATGCCACAGCAGCCGAGGCCGGCATTCCCGCCTGTCAGCAAACACTGCGGGTTGGGAAGGCTGCTGCAAGCCCAGTGTGCACGGCCCTCCTGCCCGGGCAGGGCCTCCGACAACACTTTCCTGTGAGAGACCTGGGCTCTGGGGAGGCCGCTTCCTGCTGCGTCACCATGATGTGACCACAAGGGTGGGAACCGGGCCCAGGAAAACTTCCTCCTGCACTGGGTCGACCCTTGTGCAGAATATTGGCTCCGAGCTGAGTGCTTTTCCCTGAGATATCAGGGCCTCTGTCACCCCGCCCTGAGGGGCCCCGCTGACCACTGCCCTGCCAGGATCTGTCTAACTGCACCCTGGGGACTCAAGGTCTCAGAACCGGCCAGTGGCAGGACCTCTCTGTGTCCCCAGGCCAAGGGGACCAGATTTTTAAAATTTGATGACTCCAGTGCATGGGAATTCAAGGGTCTCTCATGTTATCAACAAAGCAAACAAATAAAAATATGAATAAAATGTCAATTAGAACAAAAAATGTTAGTGAGAGTAGTCCAATTACATTGATTTTTTTTCTCCTCTTCTTCATTGCATTTTCCAAGTTTTATAATGCTTTTGTTTTGGAAAAATAAGCTTTATTAAGGAAAAATGATCAGAATGACAATGAATTGAATCAATCTTATACTCTTCAGCGGACTGAAAGATACTACTAGTAACTGAAGTCTTTTTATTTTTTTTAATATATTTATTAATTTTTTTACAGAGAAGAAGGGAGAGGGGCAGAGAGTTTAGAAACATCGATGAGAGAGAAACATCGATCAGCTGCCTCCTGCACACCCCCCACTGGGGATGTTCCCGAAACCAAGGTACATGCCCTTGACCAGAATCGAACCTTGGACCCTTCAGTCTGCAGGCTGACGCTCTATCCACTGAGCCAAACCAGTCAGAGCAACTGAAGTCTTTTTAAAAAATATATATTTTTATTGATTTTTTACAGAGAGAAAGGGAGAGGGGTAGAGAGTTAGAAACATTGATGAGAGAGAAACATCAATTCAGCTGCCTCCTGCACACTCCCTATTGGGGATGTGCCCACAACCAAGATACATGCCCTTGACCGGAATCGAACCTGGGACCCTTCGGTCCGCAGGCCGACACTCTATCCACTGAGCCAAACCAGTTAGGGAGTAACTGAAGTCTTATAAATGAGAACACCAAGAGGACTGCAGGACCTTTTCTTTCTCTGAGCCAGGTCACCAAGACCTCGGCTGTCATGTCACGAAATCCCCACATTTCTTAACAAAGGAGTCATCTTGGATAGCTTCCTCACAGTCACACAAGACACAAAGACCACCAGTCTAAGCCTGCCTTACAGTCTGGTAAGAAAATTGTACAGTGTTCACCTGTTAAGAAGGACGATGGCCCAGTGATAGCAGTCATTTATTGAGCACTTGCTGGCTGCCAGCAGGGTGCTCAGGTACCCAACCTAGGTCTTTAATCCTTACGATAAGGATTAATGGGGTATGGTGTAGGGTTACTCAGACCTCTGGGCTTGGATCCTGCCTCCTCCATTTGTGAACTCTGTGACTTGATTGCCTACTTACCCTGTTTTAGCTTCCTCATCTATAAAAACAAAAAAGTGACAATACTACCTACCTGATAAAGTTCTGGTGAAAATTAAATGGGATACCTCTGGACAAACACAAAGTACGAAGCTCAGCGTCAAGTGAGAATGCCCTGCATGCTGCTTATTATCATCCTCATCTCAGAGTATGGCAGGGGTAGGGGTGCAATGAGATGTTCCTGCCCTTGTAGAGTTTATTTGACTATGAAATAGATAGGACTCGAGCTAATGAGTGCCTACATCTCCAGGTTTCCAGACCAAGCCCCAATTGAGTGTTCTTTTTGCTCAGCCACTGCGAGTGGGAGCTTTGAGGAGAGCAAGTTGAAGGACACTGATAGCCCTTTGGGTGGAGGACACCTCACAGTCTACCATGACCTTCAACTCAGGTTCCAGAGATCAGCAGTACCATCTCTATAGCGTGGTAAAGCTGTCAGGAAAGACCACTGCCTGATGGGAACATCCTTCCTGGCAGAGGAAGGTTCCAGTGGGTGCACCTATTGCCTTTCGAATGGCTTTGTATCATTAAAACCAGAAAAGTCGCAGTCTCCCCATCGGAAGCCTCTGAAGTGGGGACAAGGAAGAGGGGAAGAAACGTAATCTCTCTGGGAGCTTTTCCCACATTCAGGATCTGGGTTGCTAGGTGTCCACATAAAATATCCTCATCAGAGAAAAGGGGAAGCTGGACCCATCTTACCGAAAGCTTTATCCAGCTGTTTGTGGAAGTTAGTGCCTTGGAGAAACAAAACAGAGGCAAAGACAGCCCTGCTTGGATTTTATATCCAGAAGCCCCACAACACAAAACTACTTGGCAACCTTGATCCATAGACTTGCTCTTACTTCTCAGTCATGAGTCTGCTCAACCCAAGGCAAGTCCCTCCAGGGAAGTTTCAGTCATTCGTTGGGTCCAAGTGAACAATTTAAAGGGCTCCATCTCTGTGCCTTCTTACTCTCTACCCTCTTCCTAGGTGAGGTCATCCATGCCATTGGGTTTTACCTATCACAAATGATCTGTCTTAAAAAATATAGATACTACAGTTAAGGAAAAACACTGTATAACTCACCAAACGTTTTTCCCTAAGCTCCAGACACATTTGATTAGTTAGGAATTCCTTTAGTTGCAAGTAACAACAATAATATTCAACTTACAGCCTTCCTGGGTACCCCACATTTCTGTTTCCCTGGCTTTTAGGAGTAGCCAGATGACTCAGTTCTAGCCAAAGGAACGTGAGTGGACTCAACCTGTGCCTTTTGCAGGCCTGGCCCACAAAACCTCCCAAAAGGGTGTCTCTGTTCTCTCCCCTCTGTGCTAAGTGTGATTCTGTGTCCCAAGCAGCCTTAGCAGCTACATATTGAAAACAGCAGAGATGCCATTAGCTCGTGTCCCTGAGCTTTCCACCCCCCACCCCCCAGTCTGGACCACTCAGAGACAAGAAGCAATCATTTTTGGAAACAATTCATTACCCTAATATATCTTATCCTAAAGAAAACAAATGCCTTAAGCTAACAGAACTTTTTCTCTTACTAAACAAGAAGTTCAGAGGTAGTAGATGCTAGCACTTACTCAGATGGTCAAGGATGCCACCCAGGGAGCAGGCTGTCACTCTCTGCTCCACCATCCTCATCAGCTTTGCTCTCATGCTCTTGTCTCATGGTCATGAGAAGGCTGCTACAAGGGGATGTTGAATATGGGAATTATGCTCACCTCTGGGCAGGAAGAGGAAGAAATGAGGAAAGGCTTATTTCCCCAGTTAACTTGTGTTTTGATTTATCAAGGAAAGACCCTCATTGTGTTTTTTCCTCTCTCCTCCTCCTCCTCCTCCTCCTCCTCCTCCTCCTCCTCCTCCTCTTTCTTCTTCTTCTTCTTCTTCTTCTTCTTCTTCTTCTTCCTCTTCCTCTTCCTCTTCTTCTTCTTCTTCTATTTCATTATGTTCCATTAGTCAAAATGAATGAGTCGCTTGCCCATGATTTGACTAAGTGGCCAAGGTTAACACAACTTATTTAGATCAATCATCATTCATTCATAGAAGTTGGGTCTATACCCTTCTAATATCAAAGAACCACTTCCTATCTATAAGTATAAAAGCCTAAGCGACCATCCAACCATTTGACCATTCGACTGGTAGTTATGATACACACTGACCACCAGGGCAAAGATGCTCAATGCACAGGCATTGAAATATGGAACAGACTGATGAATCTCAGAGGAAAGGGGGGAGTGGGGAGGGAGGAAAGCGATTAACCAGAGATCTTATATGTATACTAGAGGCCCAGTGCACAGATTCATGCACCGGTGGGATCCCTCAGGGATTGGGCCAAAACCAGCAGTTCGACATCCCCCAAGGGGTCCCAGATAGTGAGAGGGCACAGGCCAGGCCGAGGGACCCCACTGGTGCACAAATCTGTGCACCGGGCCTCTAGTAACTAAATAATTTGCGGTTTTAGAAGAAGGAAGGTGGGCTGTAGGGATGGTTGTTATATAAGCAAAGATCAATCTCCGCCACACGCACACACCCAACTGTCTGCTAAACATTTCCACATGTTGGCACACAACATCTTTAGCACTCTTCTTTCTCTTGTTCCATATCCAACAATCACCAAAGCCTATTGATTTTCTCTTCTAAATATCCCTCAGCTCTGCCCTTTTCCCCTTCTCATTCTCATTCTCATTCTCTGCTACAGCCATCTCCAGCCTCCCCTCCCCCTCCATTGCCAACAGTCATTGAGGGGCCCTACAGAAACTCACATCTGACCTCAACACTTCACTGCTTATGTTCTCCACTAGCTGTCCACTGGCTACAGAATAAGCTCCAGGGTGTGTAATCTAGAGCCCTTCATGATGGGACTTCTGCCTTTCACCCACTAACCACCCCCCCCCCCACACACACACACACACTAAGCCTGTATTCTCTCTGCCCAGAACACACTTTCCCTTCCTTCTCATCTGTAAAACCTGAAAACTCCATCCAGTCTTCGAAGTCACCCTTGCCTGTCTCCTCCCCAGAGCTGCCAAGGCCCTCTGTGCCTCAGTGGACCCTGGGAGCCGCTTCATGGGGAGGCGTAGTTTTATCCAAATCTCCCTCCCTTTAGAGAACAAAAATCTATATTAAAATCAGTTAAATACCCACCTAACCATTTGCCACAGACATTCGGTGCAATGAGGAAGCCCTCAGAATCGATTAGCCTATGGACCTCTCATGTTGCATTTGACCTCACATTGAGGGCTGAGAGGTGTTTCAGAAGCTGAAAGGCAGCTGAGTGTGGGAGGTGTGGGGCAGAGGGGGCGGTGCTGGCAGGACCCTCACCCCTGCCCCACGTGTGCCTCAGCTCAGGGTCACCTGTCAGGTGAGGCTGGCCCGCTGCCCCTCATGTGGACTCTAACGCGTCCATCTGCTCACAGGCCTGGAAGAGGGCAAGATGCCCGCAGGCTCTCGGTGCTGTCAGCTGCAGAATGTGACTCTCTCCCAGGTGCGCCTCCTCCAATGGAGCGGCGGAAACGCCACGGCCTCAGTGACTGACCCCCTTTTTCCTCAGCCCGGCTCTCCTGGTCTGCTGGGGTCCAACCCCAGCGGGTCCAGGGGTCCCCAAAGGTGTGGACGGAGTCGGCAATAAAGGAATGACACGGAGACAGCGTTCAGTTGATCAGCAGCCTAGCCAGGATCTCTAGCCAGGATCTCCAGCCAAGTTCTGTGTTGAATCTCCAGCCAAGTTCTGGCTCTAGGATCTCTTGCCAAGTTCTGTAGTCAGGTTCTGTTCAGGTTCTCCAGCCAGGTTCTGTGTCCATGTTCTCTCGCTAGGTTCTGTCTGTAGGTTCTGTGTCTAGGTTCTCTCTCTAGGTTCTGTCTAGGATCTCCAGCCAAGTCCTGTCTCTAGGTTCTGTGTCCTGTTGTCTTGTTACATCTGTATTTATACCAGTTGATTCCAATCCTATCAATCTCTATTTCAAAGGTTAGGGCGTTTCTTATCTCCATTCCAGGGAGTAAAGATTATGTAGCTTAAGTGTGATTGTTTGTAGTTAAAGTGATTAACTACCCCCCTGGCACTTAGTTAAGGGGTTTTATCCCCTCCCTAACTTCAGGGAAAAATCCCTACCTGGGGAAACAACCTTTCTCGGAGAGGTGACCTTGGTTAAAACACATAGCGCCAAGAAGGTGAGCAAACATATTAAGAACAGTATGCCATATATGCCAGGTCCCTTGAAACAGCAAGGATGGACCGGCTCCCAGCACTGGTCTGCGGTCCCTGCAGTGTGCTCTCCTCCCACGCATTCCCCCCATCAAAAAGTTTCTATTTTCTTCCTTGAAATCTTTGTCCTGCTCTTTTGTTTTCCCCTCTTACTTTCCATGCATCCTTCCTCTAATGAAGTCAATGACAGCCATCTAGCCACAGGTGACTTACAGTGTTGGCTTAATTTGAGGACATGGAATTCAAACATCCAGAAATCACAGGGTCTTTGCTGGGGGGGACAAATACTGAATGAGTTTAGCAAAGGAATGGAGGAGGAAAAGACATTCTTGAGTGCTGACTATGCAGTAGTCACAGTGCCGGTTGCTTTCACATACAAGTACACTATCTCACCTAGTCCCCACACATCTCTGCAGAGCAGGCAGCTCGGAGCTATGATCCCATTTCACAGGTGTGGAAACTGAGGTGTAAAGAGATCAAGAGACTACCCAGGGTTACATAACTTGTCAGGGCCAAAGTCAGAATTTAAACCCCAGTCTTCTAAAGCCAGTGTCCGGGTTCTGTCCGCCATAACATGCTATAATTCTTCAATTTCTTAATTATGAAACTTCAAATTTCCCTCTTGAACCAAGAAGGAAATGGAGGCCCCAGGAGGCTTGAGGACTCGCCATGGTGTATGCCAATGGGCTGCACCCTTTGCTTCACTAACAACAACTTGATGTTTTTCGTTGTGGGTGTGTGTGTCCCTGAAGGTTTCTCGGCCTGTGAAGGCACAGGCATCACACACGCTCCCTAAGTCTCAGTGTGCTCTTCTGTAAAATGGAGACAATAATAGTATTTACCGCATAGGGATCGATAAGAAGCATTTATAGTTCAGTATATGACTCATAATAAACACTAAGTCATTATTACCTATTAGAATTACTGATGTTGCTGAAGCTGTTATAACTGATGCTGTTGTCATTATAATTGGTGCTCAAGTCAAAATCCAGTATCGCTATGCTTCACTCACGTATTCAACACCTAGTACTGAGTGCCTGACTCTGTGCCAGGAAATGTTCTGTGTGTAAGAGGTACAGGAGTGACTCACAGGAGGCTCCCAAAAATCCAAACCAGAGCATGAGATGGAGTGACTTTGGTTTGGGCTGGGGAGGGCTGCCTGGGCTGGGTGCTCAGGGAAAGCATGTCCAAGAAGTACATTTGAGCTGAGCCCTGAAGGATGAGACGGAGTCAGTCAACCAAAGGTGTAGGGAAGGGCAGGCCAGGCAGAGGGAACAGCCAATGCAAAACCCTGAGGCGGGAATGAGCTCAGCATGTGAAATATGCTTCCCTGGTTCCAGAAACTTCCGTACACGGAGTCACAAGAAGGAATATTTATAGCCCTCACAAGTACAGACACGCTGGAGCCAAGACCGCCTGGTTTCAAGTCCAGACTGTGACCTTGGGAAAGTCACCCAACCTCGCCAGGCCGCCGTGTTTTTATTCGCAAAGCGGGGAAAACAAAAGTGAACATCAATTCAGTTGGACGTGAAGACTCTTAGCACAGACCTTGGCCCATAGTAAGCATTCAATGAGACAAAGTTGTTGATGGTATTACGAGTCCTTCATTAACACATGCACCACATGTTAACAGTTCCCGAAGATACCAAGCCGTCCGTGGGTGCTGCCTGTTGCTGCTGGTGCCTCACACCTACTGGGTTTTCAGTGCTGTTTACCCTGAATGAAGGGTCGCTTTGGGGTTCCTCGCGGTACCCTTCTCTCCAGATCAAGTGTAGAGGAAGGATTCGGCAGATCGTTCTAGCATTTCATTCATAAGTGCATCCGTATCATCTCCATGGTCACGCTGACTGTTGTTTATCAACATGCCTGCCTTACTGAATGAAAGCGATGCTTTAAAAAGGAAAGCCAGAATTATAAAATTCAGGGCCTTCTTTTCGCAACTGGTCACTTTTTTTTTTTTTTTTTTGGCCACATGGTTTAACTACTGTTTCCTCAGTGCTGACATGCAAAGCGTGGTGCATAATTTCTCTATTTCCTTCGCCGCCTCCTGGAGACGCTCATTCCCGCTAGGAGGTGAGATGCCGGAGGGAGAAGGTCAGTTCCGACTCGGCCGCCGTGGAGCTTGGGCTGGTTTCAACGGCTTCCCATCAGTGCTTTTCCGGCTTCTGTTATTACTACCTATGGGCCGCTGACCCCGGAGAGACCATAATTCATGGCTGACATGATTTTGTTCCCATGTCATCAGAAAGGCCAAGTTCCCCCCAAAACGGTCAAGAACTGGGTTTTATGAGTCCAAACCAAGAGAGCTCCTGGCAGGGCCCACGGCGGTGCCGGCTCCTGGAGCAGAAGTCCCTGGTGGTGATCCTCAGCCGGGGGCACCTTCCCCAGGGGGGAGCCACCAGGCCCAGGCACCGGCCTCCGGGTCCGATGGCTCGGCCCTTCGTAGGGGCAACTGATTTTACAGATTTTCTATTTAGGACATCCAGACAGGTTGCCATGGAAAAATGACATCTTCTAATTAAAACCAGAGAGGTCACAAGTTTCCCAGAACAACTAGGGCACGGATCCTAAAAGGAACGAAATCAAACAGTTGAAAAAAAAAAAAAAAGGCAAACAAACCTCCAGAGCCACGTCAGCCTGGAACTTTCCGAACCTGAACGCAAAGCCGTGTGTGGGCAGGGCATGCCCAGAGGAGAGGGTACGCTCGCCCCAGCGGGTGTCGCTCGCGGCTGGCAGCCGCTCAGATGGGCAGTCGGGTAGCAGTTGGGGGATGCTGAGAGAACCCTGACCTGGGACACTGTCTAGGGCTGAACTTTACACGATGGGCATGTCCACCGGCCCCCTCAGGGTGGGGAGGCACGGGGCGGGAAGGGCAGAGGAGTCAGGAGGCTGCTCGTTCAGAGGACCCTCCTCCCCCCTGTCAGTTTCCCTTCTCGTCGGGGCCTTTGTACATGTGCTGCCAACAGCGCCTGTCCCAAGTGTTGCGTTCGCGTTGTCGCCACCCTGGCCTGTAGGCTTCTCCAGGACAGGCGTGATGCCATGTTCATCCCTGCATTGCCAGGGCCTAACATGCTTGGCAGATAGGACATGCACCATCAATCCCTGTTGAGTGATTATTAATATTAATGACCATCATAGCTGCCAGTTACCGAGTGCACTGAGCAGTGGGATCCTGTTCATCTTCTTATTTTTTTTATTTTTATTTATTTATTTATTTTTTAAATATATTTTATTGATCCTTCACAGAGAGGAAGGGAGAGAGATAGAGAGTTAGAAACATCGATGAGAGAGAAACATCGATCAGCTGCCTCCTGCACATCTCCTACTGGGGATTGTGCCCGCAACCCAGGTACATGCCCTTGACCGGAATCGAACCTGGGACCCTTCAGTCCGCAGGCCGACGCTCTATCCACTGAGCCAAACCGGTTTCGGCTGTTCATCTTCTTTCACAGTAAAGCGCCTGCAACTCAGGGAGGCCAAGTAACAAACCAGTCCACGCTTCCAACCCGTCACAGAGCCGGGTTTAACCCCGGCACTGACTCCACCGCGCAGGGCTCAGTGACCCCGCAGGGGGCTGACTTCCTCGCTCAGAGGTGAGTGGCCCAGCTTGTGGTTTGAAGGGCCCTTTGCCCCGGCTCCTTCCCCTTCTCTGACCGCTGCTGGCGCGCTCCCATCTCCAAGGCTCCTGCGCCAGAGCAAGGGAAGGAATACCCGTCCTGCAGTCCGGCTGGACACGTTGCCCCATGATTACACTGTGAGGAAGGTAATACTGTTAAGCCCCGTTAGAGATGATGGAACGAAGGTCTGAGGGGTGAGTCACTGTCTCAGCCCTACTCAACGTATTGTCCACAGACAGGAAGCAGCAACATGGATCCACGCCTGAGTTGTTCTTTGTTAGACACGGAAATGCTTGGGCCCCGTCTCAGACCTAGTGAATCAGGTGTTTGGGCCCAGGAATCTGAGTGCTCACAGCTCTGCAGGTGGTCCCTGTGCAGGGTCAAGTTCCAGAAGCACCACCCAAGGACACAGAATAGGCAGTGCTCTCTCCCGCTCCTAGGATGCCACGCCCATGGTACTGGACAAGGTGCAAAACAAATGAAACACCTGAGTGCCAATCACAGGGCAGTTTTTATTTGTTTTATGTGGATACCACGGCCATAGAATATTATGTAAATAGCGTCCTTATTTACATAAGATTGAGCTATCTGGACTAGGCGTTTCACCTCTGTGAGCTTCAGTCACTTATTCTATAAAATAGGATTCTGTGTACTTAACTTTCCTGGGCTGTTGTGAAAATCAAATGAATTAACCTATGGTAAAGTACCTTATAAACGGTTAAATCCCAAATACTATACTAGTAAACTTGTGTTCACTATTATTGTAATTCCAGTTATTATTATATAATTACTACATTTTAAACAGAGAAGAGCTAGAAACGAATGGGCAAACAGAGGTTTGAAATATCTGCTAATTCCCAGCAGGTTCCCATTACGTAATCCTAGTCTGCAAATACAAAATTATTTCATGGGAAAGAAAACGAAGGCACATTGAGCGAACAATGCCAGCAATCATCGCGATAATTACTTGTGTGTGAGGAGGTGCCGCTCTGTCTCCCCACAGGGATCCGGCTGGACAGAGTGGACAGGGGATGGAGGTCAGACTCCGTGCCTGCGTCTGCATCCAGGCCTGGACGGGTCATTTAATCTCAGACAGGTCGTTCACCTCTAAGAGGGTTGCTCCTGCCGTGCGAACTTCAAATCATAGCCATAACTCCATGGGGATAAGAATGATGGAAGGCTCAGATGAGAGGATGCCTCTGAAAATCCTCTGCAAACTGCAGTTCACTGGGCAGATGTGAATTGTTCGGGTTGCGCCATTGTTTATAGGAGGAGAGACTAAATGGCTCCGCGAGGAACCTGTGAGGCCTGGACAGAGGAAGGCTGGGAAGGGAGAAAGGCGAGGAAGGAAAGGGGCGTTTCCAGCTCCCTAGATTCTGGGCAGCAAAGGAGGACTGCTCCTTTGATTATTGGAGAAGCTGAGGAAGCAGGTGCTGTTCCAGAGACACACACAAGTTCTGGGGGCCACACAGCCACCAGGGCCAGAGGACCAGGCCAGCGGAAGTGGGTGTGCCAGGCCCGAGTGTACAGCTCAGGGCCCACCACAGGCCTGGCCCAATGGTTCAGAACGCTCATTCACTGCGACTTCCAGTTTAGACTTGCGATGCTATTTCCACATGAGTAGGTACAGACACAGAGAGGCCGTCATCATTGCTACATAAATGTGCATCATCCTTAGGCGGGGCCATCTGTGGTGCCCTAGGAATGCCTTTCTCATCAATCCTTTGGTCAGAGTGTGGATATCCCAACTATATTTTTAATAAAACTATCGACTCCTTCATTATAAAATGCTTCAAGTACAGCATACTGTTTATGCATCTGTTTGGGCCTGACTTCATTTTTCACTATATCAGGAGCCTCTGAGAAGTCCCAGCCAAGGTCAGATCTAGAAATCCAGCTCCTATGGGGCCGTAGATGGAAACTCTGCTATACAGAGATAGATATGCGTGTGTGTTACCCGGATCTTCCTGTAATAACTCTTCGTGTTTGTGTATTACTTTAAAATTTAAAGAGTGTTTTCACATACATCTTCTCGTTGCTCCACACAATCTTATAAGCAAAGGAGGTATTTTTATGGTCATTGTTCTTATTATCTACTAAAGGCCCGGTGCACAAAAATTCATGCACTTGGCAGGGGCGGGGGAGGGGTCCCTCCAGCCTGGCCTGTGCCTTCTCACAGTCTGGGACCCCTTGGGGGATGTCCATCTGCTGGCTTAGGCCCGCTCCCTGGGGCATCGGGCCTAAGCTAGCAGTCAGACATCCCTCTGGCATCCTGGAAGCCCTTGGGGGATGTCCAACTGATGTCTTAGGGGGGAGTGGGCCTAAGCCGTTTGTCAGACATCCTTAGCACTGCCGCTACACTGGCCAGCCATGAGCCGGCTTCTGGCTGAGCGGTGTTCCCCCTGTGGAAGCGTACTGACTACCAGGGGGCAGCAGACACTCCTGCGTTGAGTGTCTGCCCTCGGTGGTCAGTGTGCATCATAGCCACCAGTTGTTCCTGGTCGTTCTGCTGTTAGGGTCAATTTGCATATTACCCTTTTTTTTATATATTATGGCTATGCAACAAACTACTCCAAATCACGTAGATTAAAACAAGAATAAAATTCATTTTTTTCATGAACATTCCATCGGCCTTCACAAGGGACAGCGCCACTCTGCTCTGCCCTACTCAGCATGGCTATTGTGGCTCAAAGGCTGGGAACTGGAATCACCTGGGGCTCGGTGACTCAGCCATATGGCTGGGGCCCAGGCTGGGACCAGGTCCTCCATTTCTCGATCTCATGCGGTCAGTGACTGATGGTAGGTCAAGAAATGGAGCATCTAAGATAGGCTGCTCACACAGTAGGTGTGCAGAAAACGAGAAATACTTGTTTTTGATGGACCTTCCTAGAAAAGAAACTTTGCAACATTGTCATTATATCGTCATGAAAAGTCAAGGAGAAGACTTGTGGTGCGGTCAGATATTTGAAGGTCTGAGTGGTATTTGGTTGTAGGGGATGTTACCAAAATAGCTCATTCGTTTTCTATTTTTGAATATGGACACTTCTCATGGGTTTAATGCAAAAAATGGAAGGGGTCACTGAGCTGCTCACGTCAAATGCCCTATTAAGAACTTCTAGCCCTGCTGGCGTGGCTCAGTGGTTGAGCGTCGATCTGTGAACCAGGAGGTCTTGGTTCGATTCCCAGTCAAGCCCAGGTTACAGGCTCGATCCCAGTATGGAGTGTGCAGGAGGCAGCCGATGGATGATTCTCTGTCATCATTGATGTTTATCTCTCTCTCTCTCTCTCTTCCTCTCTGAAATCAATAAAAATATATCTAAAAAGAAAAAGAACTTCTAACTCCCCAAACACATCTTTGCAGAAATGGATCCTGCGTAGATGCACATGCCTATGTCTGTGTGGGTTTTGTTTTCAAATTAGCTTGCTTTCCAACTCGAGCTGGGGCGTTCAGCCTCACGGTGGGTCACCCACCCACATGACCCCAAGATTTAGCCGCTAGGAATGAAGTGGCATAAAGTCAAGTGGCCTGGTAAAGAGCATAAAATGAGAAAGCTGCTCTCAGGACCCTAATCTCCCCCTCTGCTTTCTGAAAAGCCAGACGCGCTTTAATTGGGTTTATGTATCTCAAAGCCGATACAGTTGTACCAAACTCTGACAGGAAGCGCTGTAACGTAAAAGTCCACAAAGGACGCTTGTCTGGCTCAGCTTCTTAAGTGCCGTGACTAATCGGGAGGAGGGCTAGATGCATGCGAGGCCGTTGAGAATGCTGAGCTATACTTTTGCGAATGTGGAAAATGCCATTTATCTTCCCTTCATGAGAAGGGATCCTCTTTGAGGATCCGACACCCCAACTTTCTGACCGGAACACAGTGTTTCTAGGGATCCTTGAGGCGCTCCTGGCAAAAGTGGCTCTGAGAAAGACACATTCAGAGGCTTGTTGAATGGTGTGAACTATGCTGCTTTTTTTCCGTGTGAGTCTTTCAGATACACGGAGTTTAGGTTCTCAGTCAAGTTTGGCTGGTTCTAGAGGTGCGGTAATAATAGTAAGAGTTCACACGTAACACTTACTGTGTGCCAGACCCGGTTTTATATATATAACCTCAGTTAATCTGCGGAATGACATTATGCAGTCGGTGCTATTATTATCCCAGTTTTGCAGATGAGCAAATGGAGGCCCAAGGCCACCCAGCTCATACAGTGTGGGGCTAAAATGTAAGGCAAGGCAGTTTGGCTACAGAAGCCATGTTCCCCAACGACAGCGTCCCGGCACACTGGTGCATTTAGGGTGTGGACAGAGGGAAAAATGTGTGCAAAGGACAGGCTTCCTGTCCCACCAGGTGGAGACACATTTGGAGGAGGGGCCGAGCCAGTGTGATAGACAGATCGTTGGTCCCAGACATGGTGAACTAGCATCCTAGGCCCAGCGGCCCAGGCTTGAACCTTCTGTGAGGAAGAAAGAAATCTCTGCCTTGACTCAGTCCTTGCCATCTTGGTCTTTGTTATAAGAATCAACCAGTCTTTTCCCGTTCCTCCCCAACCAAAGTAATTCCTCCCCCCAGTGGTGCTGCCCGCAGCTAAAGATGTCTTCCTTTGCATTAAGCATGGTTCTTCACTCTGAGGAAGAAACACCTGGCCAAACACAAAACAAAAAAGAAAAGAGACACGTAATAGATTATCATTTCACATTAAAAGGCATCCTTTCTTCAATGAAGTTGGATTCAGCCAGGGAACCTAAAGACATCAAGTAAGGGATCGACCCTTTCTTTGGAGAATGAAAGCTAAGCATGTAGTAATCTACACTGTCTGAACTTTTATGGGCCCTGGGAAGAGAGTCTGGAAGTGCCTGGACAGCCTACTCCTGCCCAGGGTCTCTCCTGGTGGGGACAGAGGGACAGTGGCACTCCCAGGCACCAGAGCTACCCATTGCTGAGCTCAGTGTGTGAAGGCTGTGGAGGGGTCGGGGGAGGGGCTGCAAAGAGAGAGGAAAAGGCTGCTCCGAACTGACATTTTTGGATACTGGAAGCAATAGATGTCACGGTATAATTTTTAAACCGGTAAGGAAGCCAAAAAATTCTCTCTTTTTCTCTTCTTTTTTCTTGCTTCAGCTATATTTAGGTGCCAATTATACCGAGAAAAGCCAAACTCGGTTTGTTCATGTCAAGCTATAGATACATGCGATCTGGCAAAGGGCACCCCCTTTGCAGTTTGGGAACTTGTCATCAGGATTAATGGGCCTGGCGCGAAGTGTAGAGCAATGTGCGGTGCTTCGAAGACCCCGGAGCTCACGTCCAGCAGGGCTGGGAAGCCTCCCAGAGCTGGGCAGGCCCTTTCCCATGATTCCAGGTCCCCTGGCAGGCTTCCCGGCCCGCTGCTCCCTCCTCCCTCCCCAACACGACAGGAAGTTCAGGAAGTGCAGCTTCCTCCCACCGGTCACCTTGCAGGTGCCCTGTCCCCCTGTGCAAGAGGCCGGCCCTAGGACCAGGGAGCAGGGTGTTTCTGGGAATGGACTCATAGGTCTTCTCTTTGTGCTCTGAGTCTCGGGCAGGGTGACAACCCCCAGGGCAGAGACTGCCATCTCTTCTGGGTCAGTGCTTGTACCTTCTTTTCTTGGTCCACTTGCTTGCTGGGGGCCTCGGACTGCCCTTGGTGCAGCTGGTGTCTTGGAGACCAAAATAGTTGCCTGGAAGAAAGTGCAGGCTCCCTCGCGATGTGGTGCATACCCTTGTAGCTGTAAGAAGGTTGTCTCCTCCACTGGAAGGCAGAGGGCTGGGCCGCACTTAACATAACCCTGCTATGCCAGTTACACCGTGGACTGCAAGCTTCTGAAGAGATGTGTTCTGAAGAGAGTTGTTCAGCGTGGTACCTACCTCCCCTCCGTGCCTAAAGAGCTAATGATGCTCCTCCCTTTTTAGTGACTTTCCCATGACTCTCAAGCTTTGGTGCGTCTCTGAATTATTTGTGGGGTGTTTTGAAGGTAGACGTGCCCATGTGTTACACATAGATGCCCACCATGTAGGCACGGGGTGGGTACTGTGCTGTGAATAACTGTTATTTCTAACCTGCCCAACACTCATGACCAGGCCAGGTGAAATCGCCTCATTTTCCCATCCCCCCACACTGCTTGAAGGGGTGTAAGTGAAGGTGCACCCCATGCCTCTAACCAAGGCATGGGCATGGGACCAAGCAAAGCTTCCCAGACCATCACAGGGTCAGAATCCTGGGCCCAGCAAGGCCCCTTCAGTTACTGCCCGTGACGCCCACACGGTGACCCCGGACCCACTCTGTCTTGTCCTTTCCTAGGCCGGGCTCTTCTGCTTTCCTTCAATTCTGTGAGCTTTCCATGTCTTCCCAGAGAATCTCTGGCTTGCGTCATGTTGGCCACAGTAAGTTTCATGTTTACAGCCCAGGAACCCTGACGACCACACCTGGACATCCGCGGTGTTTGAAGCCTCGCAGGTGCACTGTCCAGCTGCGTGCCAGGCTCCCGGCTAAGGTGGCACACCTTCTCATTTAACCCTCATAAAAATACAACAAGTGAAGCAACCGAGGCCTAGAGAGGTTTAGTATCTCACCGCAGGTCACACAGTTACTAAACGGTCATTCTGGGTTGTTTTTTATATGTCAACCCCATTGGTATACTGCCTCCCAGTGGCAATGAATCCCCACTCTCTTGGCCTCTCATGGCCCTTTGACTTTTTTTAACTTTTTATTTTCTACCTGTTATCATCCTGTTATCATGCCTACTCTGTCTGTATTTAGTAATCTGCATTATTAGACCATAAGCTCCCGCGGACAGGTTCAAAGTCAGATATACCTTCATGTGCCCTAATATGGTACCTTTCCCCTTCTCTACTGTTGTTCCCCCATATTTGTTGAATGAATGAATGAATGAGTGAGTGAGTGAGTGAGTGAGTGATGGTTACTGGTTACTGCACAGGGTGAATCAGGGAGTGCGCAACCACTGATGAGTTCATAGTGAGGTGAGGGAAACAGGAAATGTTGACACGGGCTTACACACACATGTGGTCAGGAAGGCATTTCTTCTCTGGACACTCATCCATTAAGGACTGTCCCTGACCCTGGAAGTTCTTCCCTCTGCTCCCTGGTTCAGCACCCAACCTGAGCTGACCTTCCTCAGACATCTTCCTCTCCCTGGTCCAGGTCTAACTACCTCCCTGGTCCAGGTCTCATGAGTTGAAGAGAGGAAGATAGGATGAGTTATTCTTCACAAACTTCGTCACCCAAATACAGAATCTAGAGGATCCGGGACCATAGGCTGGATGGAATGAGGTTAGCCCTCAACCTAACCTCTGCTTTTGCAAGTTGACCCACGTAGAAAAACGTTTCTGGAGCTTCTAGAAAAGTAAATATTCCATACAGAGTACATATTCTCAGTTTGCCTCCTGTCTGTCACTTAAATGAACGGAAAGAAAATCCAGATATTAGTGCCTGCCCAGAACACGGGTTCAAATTTGAACCCCATCTATCCATCCGTCCGTCACAAAGCATTGAGCATCAGCTTTGTCCCAGGCACTGGGCTTGTTTTGGGATTAATAAGGCAGAGCCCCAGGCCCTAAGGAGCTCACGGTCGAATAGTGGAGATTGAACCTGCGATCGGGTTATTTCCACACGGTGTTGAAATGGCCCGATCAATTGAGATGAGCCCTGGCTGCTTGGAGTGGAGAGGAGGGACCAGGACCTGGCCCCACCACAAGCGAGGCTGCATTGGATAAGCTAGGCCAGGACTTCCCTCGTGCAAAGTAACGCCCTCTACACCTGTGCTTAAAACAACTCCATGAAAAGCCTTTGCCCCAGCTATCCCCTTCGCAAAAACACTCTGCTCACCACAGTGGGTATCAGACTGTAAGTGACCGCAGGACAAGGTAGGCCAGATAAAATGCCAGGGGGCCTGTTGTATTAATCAAACACTTACTACATGGCGGTGTACTAAGAAATTCACCAAAGTGTCTCATTAAATCCCACCACAGACAGATTTCATAGAATTGGCATATGGGCCACCATGTTCTCGATGAGTAAACAGAGGCTCAGAGAGGTGAAGAAACTTGCCCGGGATCTCACCGGCGTGGAGCCAGGATTCGAGACCAGGTCTCTCAGTCCGCAGCACATCCCATCGCGCCACACCTGCTTCCCAAGCTCAGACCCCCGGCACATGCCTCCCTGAGGGAGCTTTCACCCCAAGACAGACGTCCCAAATCTGTTACACCGACGAATGACATCTTAGAGTTTTGTTGTAAAGCTCCACCTGCCCCAACTCAATTCTTAAAGCTAAAAAAAAAAAAAAGTAAAGTTCAATAAAAAAAATGTTTTATAATGATTGTTGACAGATTAGGGACAATTTCCAACACACAGGATGGAGCCCACGGGCCTGAACAAGCTAGTGGAGCTGGGGGAAATCTTGTACCTGGTGTGATGAGCCAGCTGACAGCTGTCCATGCCAGGCCCAGCCCCAAGGCTCCCTCCTCCTAGAAGCCTCCCCAGATCTCCTCCACCTGCATTACCTGACCCGTGCCTTCTCTCCTGGGACTCTGCCAGCTGTGGGGACCAAGCCACGTTTTTCTTTCCTCCCTTTGTGTTTCCCCTGAAGCCAGATGGGTGCTACGTTCACAGAAAGTCCCCAAGAAATGCTCTTAGGGGTATTGAGGCATTTGGTAACAATGGGCCCGTTCTCAGCACAAATAATTGTGTTCTTCACCACTCCCTCCTTCAAACAGTTGCCTGAAGTAAGAAGCCCCCCCTGGAAAGGACCCCTGTGGTTTCACAAAAACACTTGGTAATGTGCCTCTTTATACATTTTCCTGAGAACAAATGAGTGGCACTCAAAAGTTGTGATTTGAGACACAAATATGATCAAGCACAAACAATGCCATTTAAGAATTAGAAAACTAAGTTGTGGCCACACACACACACACACACACACTTGATTTCAAAGGGCTTGTTTATTTCCTGAGTCTCACAAAATGTCAGTAAAACAACCTGAAAAACCACCTGTGGCGAACCCTTGCCAGACTGGGCTGGCAGAAGCACTGCTCCCTCACAAGTCAGGTAGGGGGTCTGTGGGGCAGAATCAAATCTAAGTCGTTCGTTATCACTGCCCAGCAGCCTCCCTTCCAGGCCTTGAGCCTCGGTGCATTCGTGCCACAGCCAGACCATCTCACCAGCCTCGGCCCTTGCTCACCCTTGCTGCCCCCAGGAGCTCCCTCTGGGGAGGGGGGCCCCCCAAACTGCCCCCAGGAGTCCACTCTCACTTCCATCGTCCTAACTGTGTCCCGATGGCTCGGCTGGATTGCAGAGTCCCATAGAGAGACCTAGGACACTTCGGGGGAAGGCTGTGCAGGGCTCACTGTGACACACAATTCGGGGCCTTGAGAATTGTGCTGCATTTTCACTGTAAGTCACAGGCAGTTGGTGGGAGGACACCTGGGAGGGGAATGGGAAGCCGTTCTGTCGTGCTCGCTGTGTCATCTGTGATGCTCAAGGACCCTAAGGGCCATGAGGACAAGGGCCACATCTGTCCTGTCTCTGCCGTGTGCCCGATGTCTAGACGCGGTGCTGATACATCACATGGGCCCACAAGTGTCTGGAAAATGACTGAGTGGCCGGAAAGGGAGTATTTTAATAGCCAGCAACGCCACCACCGGGACAGGTGATGTTTGCTCACCAGGCCAGCCAGGTATGTGACACAAACGTTAGGCTTTGTCATTCAGGGATGACATGGGTCCCGGCACACTCAGGGGACCCCACGCCGAGTTTCTGAGCCACACGTGCAAAAAATAGAATTGGTTTGTTTTCTCTCCAGGAACATTCATTCACAAGGACCTCCTGGGCTGGTGACCATGTTCTAGTTCAATGGGCCCGGGACGCTGGTGGCACCTCGCTGGGCAGCAGAGAGCCGGGCGTTCTAGACGGACGTGTCACGCTTCCCAGCAGTAGCCGGGCAGGGCCGGTCGGGCCTGTGAGTCACAGGCTCTCAGGTCATCGAGCTGCTCGGGTGGCCTTCCGGTCACGAGGATTCTGGTTCCTCACTGAGCCAAGCCCAGAGCCAGGCCCTGCTCACTTGTCCGGCCGTCTGTGCTGCTTGAGTTGTGTCAGTGCAGCCTCAGGAGGGGGCAGCCATGGGCACGTCCCCCGGTCAGCCCCTGTCTGTCACCCAGGGGTGAGGCTGAGGAACCGGGGGAAGTGTGTGGAATGGTCTGGAATCTGCTTTTCTCAGGCCCTCCCAGGCGACTCTGGTATCACAGTCCTCAGACCACCCGTGGGCAGGGGACTAACTACTCAGTGTCTCTGAAGGGTCACCCCCTCGAAGGCACCGTTCCCTGGGGAGCTGCATCGCCCTCACCACCCCCATGAGCTGTACCTGCCCTGCCTACAGGGTCCTCCTGCCCCCCTGCAGAGCCCTCCTCACCCTCCAGGGTTCTGCCACCCGCCACCTCCCCAGAAGCTGTCCCCCAGGTCACCCACGTGCCCCGTGGTTCCAGGCATGAGCTGGAGGGTGACCCCGCAGGCAGGACGCGGGCTTACTCCTCTTGGCTGCGCAGCGCCAAGCCATTTACTGTCCCCTCCCTCCCGTGCGGTTTCTCCAAGTCCACTCCTTAGCGGGGAGAGGGTGCCTGCAACGACGCGTCCCTCAGACACTGATGCGATTTCCGGCCACAAAGCAAATGAGATCAGATGAGAGAAGCGGGAGCGGCTTAGACGCGGGTGAAGGGCTTTAGCTTCCTCACGCGGGGCTCCGTTCCTGCCGAAATCCGCCTTCAATCACAATCAAAGGCCCGCGGCCCGGCAGGGGCTGGGCGGCCTCCCGGGAGGATTTTCATGAGCTCTGGGCCAGGCCACAGTCCTCTGCCCCACAGTGTGCCCGGGCACCGGGGTCACGGCCACGCCTGCCACCCCAGCACCTACCCTCACACCAGGCGTCATTCCCACAGTCTCTTGCCACAGTTGGCTGGGGTCATTGTCAACTCAGACTCCCTGACACTGTGTTACTGCTCAGAATGATAGCTGCCTCCTCGGCCTCGTGTGTGGGTGCCCTCCAGGTTGGCCTGCGGAGGGGGGGGGCAGTTCCAGGAGTGGCCAGGTGAGGGTTGGCAACCGAGATCATTTCTGCTCTTAGGGAGCCTGTACCTGGCCTCTTGGAAGCTCTGAATCACTGTTCTCAGACCAGAATGGAATCCCAGGAGGTGAGGGCAATGGTCTTGGCTCCACAGTCGTGATCTCTGGTATCACGTGCTCTTCGTTAGCTTCCATGTACGTCACAGCGTGGACTGAGGCCCTGCCCTCTGCAGGCCACCGTGCCCACCCACCCCAGGAGCTCGCAGTCCCATGGGGAGCCTGACGCTGACACCGAAGGACCCGCCGGGCAGAGCCAAGAAGCACGCAGAGCTGGGTGTTCAGCTTTGGTCCCTTCATTTCTAAGCTGTGCTCAGTCTGCCTCCTAAAAGGAAGTGGCTTTGATTTAAACATTTTCAATCAAAGCCAAGCTGAAGGAGGGCCGCAACGGGCTGACCACCCAAGTGAAGATGGTCCTGTGGGCTCTGCATGACCTTCAGCCCTGAGCATCCTACAGGTCAAGGTCATGCAGCAAAAGGGAGGCATAGGGTGGAGTAGACGGTTCATAGCTGCCCTCCATCCCCCCGCATCCCTGAGCTCACTACTGCTCTGGCCTCACCTCAGCCTCTCCCCGAGGTCTGTCCAGGGCCAGCAACCGGGAGGAGGCCCGACCATCCTGGCACTCTGAGAGCAGAGCCCACAGTGTGTGGAGAGAAAGCCCCTGCCTGGCCCCTTAAGGGGCTTTGCTGTGCCTGTCTTTCCCCAGAACTCCTGGGGCCCCAGCAGCCAGGCCTGTGCAGCCCCCGCCTTAGCCATCTGGCCTCCGGTACTGGGGCCGGTGGAGATTCCAGGCAATGAACTTAAAACCAGAGACGGGATCAGAGCATGTGGACTGGGGGCTGGGCATGTGGGAAGGTGATTGGAGTTCATGCCCCGAGGCAATAAAGGAAGGCTGCCAACTCATTCATCTGGGATTTGTGGCTAATTTTTACATCCAGCGCTGTTGACGGTCCCCTTCTCTCCTTAATTGGATCTGTAGTTGATTTCAAGATGGCTTTCGTGTTATCAACATCAGTGATTCTCAAACTATATGTGGTAGAGACACAGTGGCTCCCCTCACATCCATTCCAGATCAAGACTTTTTGAAAAATACAATAAAAATGAAGCTGTAGCAAACTGGAATTGACAAAATAATAACTACCCTTGGCTGCTTTTTCTCAGTGGTTAGAGCATCAGCCTGCAGACCAAAAGGTCTCGGGTTTGATTCCCAGTCCTGGTTGCATACCTGGGTTGCAGGTTCAATCCCACTGCCCCTCCCAGGCCCCTGGTTCGTGCATGTGCTAACCACGGCTCCCTACTTCGTGCTGGGCCAGAGGCAGCCGCACACGTGCAGGGCTAACTGAGGTCAGAGGGCCCATTTCCACGCCGTGGGCGCCGCCAGCAGAAAGCGGCCGATGCCAGGCTGAGTCAGGGCCGGCTTCAGGGGGTGGGTGGTGATATGTAAAGCGGGCCCTGAGGACTGAGCAGGGTGAAACCAGGTGAGGGATATGAGGCTGAATAAGCAGCTCCACCCTGAGGCTTAGGGGGCTGGTGTGTGCTTGGGGAGTGGCCCCAGGCTGGTTGAAAAGTGACCGGGAAACGGAAGGAGGCCGAGAGAGAGGGCCCAGCAAGGAGTTAGTCCCGCAGGAGGAAGAGGATGGGCTGGAAGACCCACTGTCCTGCCTCCTGTCTGCAGAAGCCTCCCTAACCCTCAGGGCTGTCCCTCCCTCCCTCCATTACTAGGTCAACTGAGGATGGGCACAGTCCCCTACCCCAGCCCCTTGCTTCCAGAAGGTTCCACCAGGTGCTTCTTCTCCCACCCGGCTATGGCTCACTCTTCCATACACATCTGTGCTAACAGCCTTGGAGGGAGGAGCACCGAGGCCCCTGGGCCTGGCTCCGTCAGGGAAGCAGCCAGGAGGATTCACCCATATTCCAGATGGGAAAACTGAGATGCAGCGGGGGAAATCCAAGATTCATGCAGAGACTGGAGCCTCAGGGACATAGGAGGTGGGTGTGGGCTGGGGCGTTGGCAGCCCTGGCCTGGTCCCTGAGAAATGCAATTCCTCTCCAGGGGCCAGGGCCAGCAGGGGCAGGGGCTGCTGGGATAGTGGGAACCCCATTCCCCTCCCACAGCCTCCTTCCCCTGCTGGTTGCCCTTCAACCCCCTCACCAGGTACCAGGAGCAGGACTCCACCCCGGTAGTAAAGGAGCACCCAGGAGAAATGCCACCTCCCCATCTGGCGTGTCCTCGGGAGAAGGGCTCTGGGGATCCAGACAGAGCCCCAGGGACCTGGGGGAGCAGGGTGCCTCACTGGGGCCTCCTGCTGGTGCTCTGGAGCTCCTGCACCTCAGACTCCACAGAGACCCAGATCCTTAGGACAGCGATTCAGGCAGAGGGGGATGGAGAGGGCACAGGGGTTCCCCCATGTCTAACACCCCCAACTTTCAAATATGTGATGTCAGCCAGTCTTCGCGACCAGCTGAGCAGGGAAGGTCCCATTCAGAGAGGTCCGAGAGCTGCCCCTAGTCACACAGAGCAGCAGCAGCCCCGTATGCTGCGAGTGGCCCAGTCTCTGATTCCACCTCTCACAGGTGATGGGAAGGCAGCTGGACAAGAAGCTGAGGAGCTGGGACTGAGGCCCAAACACATCCTTTTAAGGACTCTGGAGATGCCAGCCTCCCTCCAGGTCAACCCAGCTCAATCCAGTCACTTCACCCCCTCGCCCCAGACTGGATTCCTGCCCCCAGGTGTCCAGGAGCCCGGGCAGGCTGTAGTGGGCGCCTGCTGCCACCTATAGGCCCCAATTGGCATTGCCTCCCCATGTCCATTGGGTCACTCCAGCCTTGGTCTCACAGACCTCATTGCCTGTTTCCTTGTCTGTCTCTATGCCTGCAGGTGCCCCGAAAGGCAGCGATGATGACAGGGCGGGAAACTAGGTGCTTTTTGGTTCTAGGCTGAGCTTATGTGCAGTTCAGCAAGACTGGGGAGCTGTTGTCAGCTTTTGAGCAGAGCTGTGATCAGCTCCAAGTTGCTGGGCTTAGGAAGACCCTACGAGCTGGAGAAGAGAGCTCATCTGGGTAGCAACTCCGGTGGCAGCAGGGATAGAGAGAAAGGTCAAAGTCCGGAGAAAGCGCAGAAGTGCAAAGAAGAGGGGTCTCTGGTTTGGTGAGAGAAAGGGTTGCATTGAGAAAAGACCAGTTGAGGCCATCCTGAGGAACTCCACAGGGAAGGAAGGGGTTACAGGGGGGAGGGGGGAGGAGGTGGGGAGAGACCCAGAAAAGCAGGGTAAGGAAGGGCGGTGCTTTCCAATGTCAGGGGATGCCTGAGGATGGTGGTAGGTAGAGGACGAAGCCAATGGAAAGAGATGGAAAACATGACAAAAAGAGAAGACCATCGAGGGCGCAGGAGCCTGGAGGCCCTGGGAGGGTTGAGGACCAGCAAACAGGGAGAAGGCGGCCTTGCTGAGGAGGGGGTGTGCCTGGTCCTCTAGCCTGGGGAAGGGGAGAGGACCTGAGACTCAGAGTAGGGGCAGGAGGGCGGGACTTGCGGGAACTCATGCACTTACCTGCTGAATTTGCAAACGTGCAATTACAGTTGCACAAAGTAACGTGCACACATGTGTGCATGTACACAGGTGTGCATCCTCTAGAAATGCTGGAAAGCCACATCGCACGCTGGAAACCAGGCCCAGGGTGGCCCCTGGGCCGTGGGTGGCATCTTGCAGTGAGGAGGAGAGGAAGGCAAGAGGCATCAGCTTCGAACTCAGCACCGGGAGCCCTGGCTGCAGTCCCCCCCTCAGCCCACACCGCTTGCGCCATTTCAGGAAGTGACTTCACCCCCAGTTTCACTCGGTTGCCTGAAGGGCAAATGAGAGTGAATCATACCCACCTGCCAACCAGCGGGCTGGCGAGGCTCATGAACAAAAGCCTCCTTTCTGGGGCCCTTTCTCTGCAGGATTCCAAGTAAGGAGATGAGCCCACATGGCCCTGACCTGCCAGGGCTCCCTGACCACTGACTCAGAGACACACTCGCCACCCACCCAGCACTCACCTTAGCAGACCCAGCCCCACCCTTCTTCTGCTGGCCTCATGCCCCTGCTCACCCTCACCCACACCTCCCAGGCTCTCCCCTTCTCCCCTGCACCTGCTCAGCCTGAGGCAACCCATCCCAGGTGAGGTGGGTGGAGCCAGTGGTCATTGCCTACATTACAGTCCTCACTGTCCTGGTGCCTCTTCTGTTCTCTGTCCTCGCTGGGAATGCTTTCTGGGCATAGATGGACTGTCCTGGAGACATCCCAGGGCTGGGCAGGGGCACGAAAGGTAGAGAAGCTGGTGATCTGCAGCTTCCTCTGCCCCACCCTGCACCCCAGGGTCCAAGTAGACCCTGGCAACCTCCTACTTCTAGAACTGCAGACTCTTGGGACCTGGTTGCTTCAGAAGGGACATGGGTGTGGGCGGTGCGTCACCCTCTCCCCGCGCTCCAGGTAGCGGCTGGCGCCTCTGGCAGCCCGCTGGTGAGGGTGGGCAGGAGCAGTCCAGCGGCCGTGGTCTGGGGCTTTGGTAATCTGTGAGCCAGGACCACGCCATCCAGGAGCCTTGGTGGCTGGGCGGGCGCTGGGCAGGGCTGGACCCGTGATGCGATGTGGGGTCCTGCATCCTCCCCGGTGTGCGTCCAGGTTCCCGGTGTACTGCTCCTGCGCTGAGAGGTCTCACATGTGTGTTTATTTCTCCATCTCCCTAAGCAAAGTCAGGCTCACACCTCTCGCCCGTGCACCTGCCCGCTGCCAGCATGCTGGCCAGGCGCCCCTCGCTGTCCAGAAGCAAGTGCCCAGCCCATTCTGAATCCGAGGCAAGAGGACTCTTTCTCCCAATGTGTGCGAATGTGGAGCCCCCACTTCTACACACACATTGCTGCCTTCCCCACCCCCTGGGCTCAGAGCTGGCCCAGCCAGGCCCATGAAGTCCCTGTGAATTCCTGCTCCCGTGGGTGGGATCCTGGTGGGAGCCCTCAGCATAGGGGCAGCCCCTCCCAAGGGCGCCCTGCACTCCCCAGCGACCTGCCTTCTAAGAACAGGACCTTCACCTGCCCGAAGCCCCTCGGAGGGCAGTCTGGGAGGAGGTGCAAATTCACCGAGTTTCAAACAGCCAGTGCCTGTGCTGTCTTTCCCAGTGACTGTTACTCAGGCCACGGGTGAGGAGGAGTAAGCTTGGCTGTTGAAGGCCTTGTGGTGGTGGTGGTGGCGGGGTGCTCTAGAAGGGGGCTGGCAGAGAACTGGGAGGGCCCAGCTGGGCCAGTGGGCTTTGATCATAGGGTCCTCATCCAGGCCCTCCCTCTGACTGGTCAATCCTCCAATCACCCACCCTCCGGGCAACCTTGCCAGCTTTCTCCTCTCCGCCCGGCCCCTTCCTTCTGGCGCAGACTGTGGACAATGATCATAGGAGAACTGGAGAAGAGGATGCTGGGAGCTCCTTCTGGGGAGGTGCTGGCCGCTTGGCGGGGGTGGAGGAGCAGGCAGGGGAGGTGTCCCCTGGCTTCCCTGGTGGGGGAGTGTCCAGCCCCCAGGTGCGTGCCGGTTGGGTTGGACCCCTGGCCCTCACGCAGATGGGCCTCTTTGGGGTGGGGGTCACGTGCTCCCTCTGCACTGAGACCTGGGGGGTAACTGCTGGAAGGGCCCGGAACTGGGTTTTCTCCAGATTGTGCCACCCCGAGCAGGAGGGCCTGGGGGGCTCGGGACTGGGCCGTGTGACCTGTTTTAGCCAACGGGGCAGGGGAATGTGGTATAAACAGTGGCGTAGAAAGCGCTTGTGCATTGCAGCTCACTCACTTCCTGTCTGGCTCCCTGCGTTGTCATGTGAAAAAGCCCAGGCTAGCCTGCTGGATGCTGGAGCGAGATGAGTCATCCCGGCTGAGACCTCCTAGCCCGCCAGGCTTCCAGCACGGGAGGGAGGCCATCCCAAAGCATCCAGCCCAGTCAACGATGTCCAGACCAGAGCGTGTCCCCGCCAAACCGCAACTGTGAGAAAGAAAGAAATGGTGCTTGCATCGTTCAAGGGAAAAGGGAGGAAGGAAGGAAGGAAGGAGGGAAGGAAGGAAGGAAGGAAGGAAGGAAGGAAGGAAGGAAGGAAGGAAAGACAAGGAGCTTGGAAGTCATCATTCCTGTTCACACAACAAGAAGAAAGAGGATCAAGTGGTAAATCAACAACTTTTCTCAGGTCCAAAGGAGAACTGAGGCCACAGGCAAACCCTCTCCCCAGTGACCAGAAATACAGTTTATTGGGACGCAGCCACGCCGGTGTGTTTACAAGTTGTCCATGGCTGTTTCTCACAAGAGCAGAGCTGAGCAGTGGCCACAGGGCCCATAAAGCCAGAACCATGTGCTCTCTGGCCTTTTCCAGAAAAGGTTTGCGGATCCCCGCTCTAGACGCTCAGCATCTGGAAGGCAGAGGAGACGCGCTTGTTGGCTTCTTTTTGTTATTTTTGTGCCCAGGATGCGTCCCCGTCCTGATTCCGTGCAGAGGGGCCCTGCCTCCCGCTCAGTCCGGTTCTTTGGGAAGGGCCACCTGTGAGCTCCATCCCGACCCCAGGCCCCAGGGCTCAGCGGTGGAGCTGGGCCACTGGACTCAGGTGGCCCAGAGCAAACCCGGGGAGTCTCAAGGTGTCTCTTGCTTCCCCAGGACATGAGCTGAGGATATGTAGGACTGGATTCGCTGCTATCTTGCCCCCCCGAGAGAGGCTCATCTAGGAATTGAGCTGACACAGGGCAAAGGAAGCCAAGGACAGACAGACAGCAGGTGCTGCCTACGCTGCTTGCACCTGGAACCCCCTCTCAGGCCCTCCTTGCTCCTTGGCCTTATCTCACCTGAGCATTCATAAGAGGTGAAGGTCCCTGATGCCTGGGGTGTCCATAGGCTCCCCAGTCTCCAGGATGGTGCCTTTGAGGCCCCCCAAATCCAGTGTTTAGGGCAGTGATGGCGAACCTATGACACGCGTGTCAGAGGTGACACGCGAACTCATTTTTTTGGTTGATTTTTCTTTGTTAAATGGCATTTAAATATATAAAATAAATATCAAAAATATAAGTCTTTGTTTTACTATGGTTACAAATATCAAAAAATTTCTATATGTGACACGGCACCAGAGTTAAGTTAGGGTTTTTCAAAATGCTGACACGCTGAGCTCAAAAGGTTCGCCATCACTGGTCTAGGGCAAGGCATGGAGAGGCATCTGCCCTCCAGTGGCTCAGAGCTCGGTTCTTACCAAAGACGTTACTCCTCCCCTTAACCAATCCTCTCCCTGCCCCTCTGCCCCCCACCCACCCCCAGGAGGACCCACACTGAGCCCCTTTCACCCAGAACAAATCCCCAGCCACTCCTTCTAATCGTCCACAATCCTGCTGGTTTGGAATCAAAGGAGCTTTCACTCTCAGCTCTTCTCCCCCAACAATATCTAGATGCAGATGGAGATAAGCTAAATCCCAGTCCTGACAAATGACTCAGACCCCGGGGTACGGGAACACACACCCATCACTGGGATATCCCCTGGCTTTAGGGTTTCCCTCCCAGGAGCACAGGGGCAAGAGTCATTCTCCACTAGCAGGCCATCCCCGCCCCGCCTTTGAGCACGCTTCCTTTTCCATGCCGGAGATCTGGAGGGGCCGGCGTGGGGTGGGAAAAGGAGGCTTAGCTCAACTTCCCATCCGTGTGCACATCGATATTGGCATTTCTATCATAGCCTCGAGGCCAGGCCACACCGTTTCTCAGGGTGGTCGATGCACCTGAAACACCTGCTGGCACATTCCTCGAGGCCCCAGTGTATCATCCTGTCACATGGCCACAGTGCCTCCCAGCAAAGCCCACTCAGGTGTGCAGGCCTCCGTTTGCTTGTGGCAGGTCCTGAAAGCAGGATGGTCTCATCAGCAGACAGCTCTACCCCTGCAGGCCTCTGGTAGAGTTGAGACGAAGTCATTTCTTGCTCTGAGTCTCTTTCGAAGCATCCATGGAACATGGGACCGGCCTCATTGCAGGCTTCTTTATTCATTGGATGATTCTTCTCTCAGCTACTACTCCTCTGTCTCTCCATCAATACCAAACCTTCCCACCTTCTTAAGGGACACCCAGCTCGGCTTGTCTAGACGGCTGGCAGTGATGCTAGTCTAGCAGCTGCCTCCTCCTCAGTCCGCTAGCAAAAGGTCAAGGTTCCCCAAGACCACCCTCACTCCTGACCAGCTAGCTCCAGCCCCTTCCAGGCAGAGTCCCCTCTCCCCTCCCCCACTCCTCACAGGCTGTCTGAACCCCAAAGGGTGCGGTGGGGCCCTTCCTTCCTCCAGGGTCCGTCATCCTGGCCGGTGGACGGGGGCTTTGCCTCCTGCAAGCGCAGGCTCCTTGTAGGAATTCACTGAGATGCCTGATGAGTGCTCCCTTAACCCTTGAGGTTATATTTTCCATAGGATGCCCCAAAATATCCTTGCTCCATACAAACGGAAAAATGTGAAGCCAACATCTTATTATTCTTGGTTATTTTCAGTTGTACGCTGATGGAAAAATAAGTTATTCCTTACATTGGGCCTTAACCTACAGCATCTGATTACATTTCTCAGAAACGTAGATTTGGATTTTTTTTATGAGCTCATCTCGTGTTTCCTGTATCCTTAGATTAATATGATTGCCATATGCATTTTATGTCTGCACATTGCTTAGAAGAACTGAAACTTTTTCCAGAAAAAAAAACACACAAAGGTCTTTATGATTTGGCCCCTGCCTACTTCACGCCGCCCACCCACTCCTCTACTGCCTCCCCCGAGCTGCGCAGGCTCTCACCAGCAGCCCACCGGGCGATCGGGATCCTGGTTACGAACACGGGCCAAGTCGACGGACTGGGTCTCGGCTTGGGCTCTGCCACGTGTTGGCCAGATGACCTTGGGCAAGTTTCCAAGTTTGTGTCCTCACCTGAAAACACGCAGGTAATGACAGTACCGGCTCACCGCAGTGCGATGCCACTTCACACCCACTGGGAGTGAGAGTAGCGAAAATAATAGAAAATTACAAGTGTTTGCAAACATGTGGAGACATTGGAGCCCGTGGGCGCTGCTAAGACTGGATTCGCTGCTGTCTTGCCACCCCAAGAGAGGCTCATCTAGGAATTGAGCTGAAATGCGGGGCCTCCGTGAGACCGTGATGGCAAGTCTTCAAAAGTAATGAAAACTCCGGGGCCAGGCTCTCCAGGGACCCCAGGCTGGGCAGGCGACCCAGCAGGCACGCCTCTGGGCATGAGCAGAAAGACGCAGGGACTCGCACAGGGACCTGTGCACCGTGCGCATCGCAGCAGCAGTCGGGTAACCAGAAGGTGGAGGACACCCAAGCGCCGTCGCTGGGTGAATGGATAAACAAAACGTGACCTATTCACACGGCGGAACACCGTTCACCTCCCAAAGGAATTAAATCCTGATACACGTACCACATGGATGAACCTGGAAGACATTCTGTAAAGTGAAATGCGCCAGTTGGGAGGAGACAAATAGTGGGTGATTACACTTAGCTGAGGTCATCAAATTCATAGAGGCCCAAAGTGGTTCCCAGGCAGGGGCGGGGGGGCGGGGGGGGAGGAGCCGAGAGAAGTTGTTTTGTGGGTGCAGAGTTTCAGTTTGGGAAGATGAAAACGTTCTGGCAATGGATGGTGGGGATGATTATGCAGCCCTGTGAATGTACCTAATGCCCCTGGACTGTACACTCAAAAAGGGTTAAAACTGCTGCCCTGGCCAGTGTGGCTCAGTTGGTTGAGTGGTGCCCTGTGCACCATAAGGGTGCTGGTTCGATTCCTAGTCAGGGCACGTGCCTGGGTTATGAGCTTGATCCCAGGCAGGGTGCGTGTGATGATGTTTCTCTCTCTCTCTCTCTCTCTCTCTCTCTCTCTCTCTCTCTCTCACACACACACACACACACACACATCCTTCCTTTCTCTCTAAAATCAATAAAAAACATCTTGTTTAAAATGATTTTAAAATAGTAAATTTAATGTTATGTATATTTTACTACAATAAAAACTTTGAAAAATTACAGGACATGTCTCAGAAGGTCACAGGGAAGACCCGATGTCAGCATGGAGCAGGTGCTCACAGAGGGTGAAGCCTCCTCCTGCCAAGCCCTTGCTTGCACGGCTGTGAGAACAACTTCCACTCACACTCAGCCATCCATGCCCCAGAGCCTGATCAGCTCCTTGTCCCAACACCCACTGCGCCACGTCACGCTGAGTCGGGTGCCCAGCTCCAGTTCTCCCACGCATGCTTCTAACGGCCTCGTTTCTCTGTGGTTCAACCCTGATTTCCTCGTCTGCTTCCCCACTAGACTCTGAGATCCTTGAGGACTCTGTGCCTTTTTTGTCCTAGTGCCAGGCAGAGTACCTGCTACATGTGTTTATCACATTCAAATAAAGGAATGGTTGAGGAATCATAATTTTAAAATAGAATCTTTACTTTTTAAAGTCCAATAATTTCATGGGCCCACATGGGAACTACTAGTTGAGTCTTTAATATTTGAGGATAAACATTTTATTGTGCTCCTATAAATACAATAGTTTTGAAACTGAACTGAGCCAACACACCAAGTCTGATTTATGGACGGATTTGTCAGTCAGTGGCTGTAACTCCGGCCTCCTGGGGGTCTGGGACACTCCTGTTGGCCACCATACTTCTAAAGGGTGTGGCATTTTCAGAGCAGATTGATGGCTTTTACTACTTATGATTAAACCCTGAAGATGAGTTGAATTAGAAAGATGATAAAGCTTGTCTTGTCTGTCCCAAGTGCGTGCATAAAAAAGGAAGCTTGTGACTGACTATTCTGGAGTCTTGTCAAGGAAGAAGAATTGTTGAAAACAGGCAATCCCAGAGCTGAATGTCAGGTTCTGGAAGGCTTGTCAGTCTGGGAGTGGCGGGAAAGCAATGAGCCTTAGACTCTTATGAGCTCTGCACTGAAGTGTCCCCTGGGAATGAAGGTAGCCCCTTGGTTGTGGTTGTTACCAGCAAAGAAAGTCTCCTCGGGAACTTTGTGCTTATGTGTATGAGTTTGCTAGAGCTGCTATAACAAAGTATCACCGATAACTGGCTCTGCAACAGGAATTTAAAGTCACAGTTCTGGAGGCTGGAAGTACAAGATCAAGGTGTCAGCGGGGTTGGGTTCTGCTGAGGGCAGTGAGGAAGAATCTGCTCTGTCCTGTCCCCTGGCTTCTGGTGGTTTCCTGCCACCGTAGGTGTTCCTTCGCTTCTGCTGACTCACCCCACCTCTGCATTCACCTTCACATGCTGTGTGTCTTTGTCCAATTTCTCATATTTATAAGGACCCCAGTCATATTGGATTAGGGGTCCACCCTAATGACAGCTTAACTAATTACATCTTCAAAGACTCTATTTTCAAATAAGGCCACATTCTGAGGTACTGGGGGTTAAGACTTCAACATATAAATTTGGGGGACACATTTCAACACATAATAATGTGCCACTTTGGTGAAAGAGTCTTCAGGGGACATTGTGCTAGAGGCCCCTTGGGCATGCATTCCTGTCTCTTAGCATCACCTGCTATTTATTTTTTTTTAATGAGATATCACATACCTTTACTTTCCCAAGTCTGCTCTGGCAGCGCTTTAAGCATGTACAAAATTAAAATAAATAGATGCCACGTGGAGTAGAATCAGGCTTTACCATCGATAGGAAAAGGTCGGTGGCATTTGAGTGGCTGAGATGGGTGTGGACTCTATGGTCAAGGCACGGGTTTGGCAAATGTTTTCTGAAAAGGGCTGGATAGTAAATATCGTAAGCTTTGCAGGTCCTATGCTCTCTGCTACAGCTATTCAACTCTGCAGTTAGAGCATGAAAACAACCAGAAACAAATGAATATTGTTGTGTTCCAATAAAACTTTATTTGCAAAACCAGGCAGCAGGGCCAGATTTGGCCCATGTGCCTTCTGTTCCCCCTCCTGATGCTATTCCTTTCTTCTGTTCCCCACATCCTAGCCACCCCCTCTCGGATCTTCTCCACCAGCCGAGCCCTCAGGGTTGTTCTCCTGCAGGCAGCTGATCAGGGAGCATACTGCCCTCCCCGCCACCTCCCATCACAATCTTCTGCTTCTTCCACCCTCCCCTCTGCACTTCAGAACTCCCTTTCTTCTCCACCCCAACTCTGACACTGACTCAAGCCCCCCATCCCCCACCCCCAATGCCCACACGTAAGGTGGCTTCAGCACTCGTACAGGGCGACTCAATACGGAGCGGAGCCGTGCGATGTGCGTGTAACCAGATGTATGCAGTGTGTGTGGAAAATACTCTCAGACCATCCATCTTAATTTATGACCCTCCCTGGCAGCCTTTGTCCTGCTCTCCCAAGAGGCTCTGCCAAGTTTATAAATACTTCCTCTGAATGACAATAAATTCGGTCTCCCCTAATCTTTCACTCCTCAGATAAAATCTCATTGACGCTGCAATCGCACCAGCACTTACAGGGAACTGTTGGCTTGATGGATCTTAACACTCTGGCCAAAGGTATCCTGAGGGCCTCCTATGCATGGGTCACAGCTGCTTGATTCGGAGAGGTTTGCCTCTCCATGTCCCGGAAGTGGGAAACTAACTCACTTGGATGCTCGCCCCTCATGCTGCTCGATTCTGTGAAGTCAGGGCCATCGATAAAATCCAGGCAGTTTACGGAGGGGCCTAGAGCAGATCATCCTTCTGGACACTTGGCTGTACCTTCAACAACAGATGAATTTACCAGATGTAACAGAAGCGATTCTTTTTTTTTTTTTTTTTTTGGGCATGAAAGACAAGATTGCCCTTTGTTTTGGTGAACTCTAAAGAACTTTTAGGCAAGGAGACGGGTTAACAATACATCATCCCATATTTGCTTTTTCTCTTAATCTTTTTCTCTTATTCTCTTCTGTGACTGGCCGGTTGCTGGGTATGGTCCCAGGTACATAGGAGGCATCTTTAAAAGGCAACATCTGGCCCTGCTACCGCCAAGGCCGTAACACCCTCTCCGTTCTTCTGTGACTGCTCAGCTACACAGAACTCATTCAACTGCTATGTACATTTTTAAAATATATATATTTTTTATAGATTTCAGAGAGGATGGGAGATGGAGAAAGAGAGATAGAAACATCAATGCCGAGAAAGAATCACTGATCAGCTGCCTTCTGCACGCCCCACACTGGGGGCTGAGCCTGCAACCTGGGCATGTGCCCTGAATGGGAATCAAACCGTGACCTCCTGGTTCATAGGTCAACACTCAGCCACTGAGCCACGCCAGCCAGGATGCTTTGTATGTGTGTTGTTTTTTTTTTAAGTGGCTAATCCAGGCTATAATTTTCTTAATTTTATTTTGTTGCCTGAATTGATAATGGACTGATCAATCATTTTTGAAAATGATCATGTAGTTAATATGCAGACAATAGATGTAGGGGGGAATTTCCTTTGAATGCTGTTTCCTTTTCCTGCTCATTTTCAAACGTGTGTGGGGAGGAGGGGCCTGCAGACACAGAGGAGAGGTGGGCAGGAGGGGAGGCCAAGGGCCCCGAGCAAAGGAGGGTCAGGCGCCCGCCGGGACCTGTGCAGACTTCCTGCTTTGGGCCTTTCCCCCCCTTTCTCTCTTGTCACTGCTCTGCTTGTTTCCTCTTTAACTCTCCCTCTTTCTCTTCTCCCCACTCTCTCCCCATTTAAAATAAATTGAAGAATGGAATCAAATGGCTACGCCTTCTTTTTCAAGGAATATCATTACCACATGAATCACACTGACTAATCATTTTTATCTTAAGCCTGGTGTGGTTTAGTTACTAATTATTTGAGAATGGGATCTATTTCTTGGCCCCTTAGCCTGTTGCTTCCATGTGTAGGTGTCACTCTAGGTGGAAAAGAACTTGTTTTTGTGGCCAGAACAGAGAAAGCAATGATGATTTAGGTTATTTTTTTCTCCCCTTTTTTTTGCCTCCCGCCGTCCCTTCTCTGCTCACTCACACTCACCTGCGTCCCCTGGTGACCAGTGAGCCAGACACCCACCTGGAGTCCCTCCAGTGGGAAGTGATGACTCACAGCTTCCAGCTCCCTCCCAGGGAAGCCAGTACACAGTACAGAGGTACACAGCCTGGTGGTACCGAATAAAGGGTATCGAATGACTGAGGGGCAGGTGGCCGGCAGGCTGGCCTCGCTAATGCACAGTGAAGGTGGCACCTACCGTGTTTGGAGTCAGAGCTGGCCTGGGGAGTCAAGCATGAGATTGTCCATGGCCAGGGGCAGGGACTTTGCAGTCCCACACATCTGGATTCGAGCCCTGCCTCCAATATCGAACCTACTGAGTAGGGACCTTGGGCTTCTTACTTCATATATCTGAGTCTCAGAGTTTTCATCTGTAAAACAGAAAACTGCCTCTCATGGGAGCATCCGTGTGCTCATATACAGAAAGCGCCCAGCAGAGCCCGTAGTAGATGAGAAGGAGCAAAGAGAATGGAGGGAGGGGAGAAGGGGACAGAGGGCAGCATCCAGGAGTTGATTTGGGGGGCGTGCTGGGGGCTCATCTAAACACGCCCCAGATATGCAAAGGCACCAGAGGGAAAGCTGGGTCCTGGGCTCTGAGCAAGGCTGGCTTTCTACACTGGCTGGCCCCACAGCGCCATCTAGGGGCAGAACATGCTCAGAGCAAATGGTGGTCTCGGCGAGGTCCTCCCACTGGACCAATCCAATTCCTGGGTCCCTTTTGCCCTTTCCCCCCAGCCCACCTCTCCTGCTTCTCTCCTGCCCCGTGTCCTCCCCCTCCCCACCCTTATTCCCTCTTCTTCCTCCATCTCCTCTTCCTGGTGCAGTGTTTTCCACAGTGGAGTCCTCAGGTCTTTGGACGGAATGATTACTCTGTGGATGTCAGCTAATGACTGTCCCCAAGCGCTCTCCTCTCTCCTCCCAGCTCCATGGGGCGGACTCCTTGGGATGGCACCAGCAGCTCCTGATTGTCACAGCCGCGCTGTCCCCGAGCTCTGACCAGGGCCCATCGTGGTACCAAGAAGCAGGGGCAGCGGAGCCCTGGCTACCAGGCCTGCAGCCCTAAGGCTAGTGAATAGAGGGACACTCACATGACATGTCCACCCCCTTAGGCCCACTTTCTCCACCGTGACCTCAGCCTCACCCTCCTGAGTTACTTCCCACTCTCAGTGGGAACTCTACCCAAAGAGCTCAGAGCAGCAGCCGAGTTTTCACTTAAGATGAAAAAAAAACCTAACAACAACAATAACAGAAACCCAGGAAACAAAGCAATAACCCTCAAAGAGTGAAGGACACTTGGGGCCAACTATGCGTTTTGGAACACTTGTCAATGTCCACTCCTTAATCCATAAATCATGATTTCAAAACAGTGCTGGAGCCCATACCAGACAGGTTATGGCCAACATGCCGAAAATAGGGAGACACCAAATTGATGAAAAGGGCTTTGAAAACAGTTCCATGTCCCCTGAAATGAGGAGCTCTGGATCCTCATGCTGCCTCGGAACTTCCTATTTTAACATTTTTTTCTTCCCTTCAAATTTAACTCCGCTGCCTTCTGCGCTTGGGATTACCTGAAGGCCAAGTTTGACACCTTTAATCCAACCATTTCTGAGTTATCTGAGAGCAGAAAAGGTACCTGCCATGAGCCCCATGAAGCATTGGACCAGGAAGAAGACCAGAAGAAATATCCTAGGGCAATATCCTAAGCCTCTGGGAATTTATATCAATTCAGTCACCCTAAGCACCTGCCGTGCAGCAGACCTGCGCTCATACTGACCGTAAGTCAGTGACGAGCAAAACAGACCTCGTCTCCTGCCCTCATGGAATTTACATTTTAGACCCTCTATATAACACGGAGCCACATGTTCTCCAATTCTATTCTGAATAGCAGCAGAAAATAACAGGTGGCACAATGGAAATATATTCTTTGCCTGAATTAAAAAGTAACATGAGATTCTGACACATTAATCATTGCACGGAGGGACAATGGCAGTGAGTTGTCACACACGTGAAGGACATATACTTTTTTAGAATGAGCTGACAGAAAAGTTGGCAGGTTCTAGTGTTTTAATAAAGAGAGAAAATATAACGCAAACTCCTCCCTATTAAATGTCTTCCAGTTGGTTTAAAAAGACTCAGATGTGAGGAAACTGGAGAATAATTCAAACAATATAGCCAAGTTCTCTTCTTACCCAGGCAAGAAAGAAAAAGTAAAACAATGCTGAATTATTTCTTTCCAAATACATTTATGAGACGACTTTGGACTGGGGTCAGCATTCTCTCCACACCTCCTTCAATTACTCTCATTCTTCTCAAGAGCTAAGATTTGCTTTCAAATCCCAACAAGTTGCACTTGAAACAGCCCCAAGTTTGTTCAATGCAAAGTGGTTTTGAAGGCTCGACAGCAAGGCTGTAACCCGATAGTGAATTTCCTGAGACATCCTTGGAGGGCGTCACTTCCAGAACATACATGTTCCCGTGTTTCCCGGCAAATACCGGAAGGCCGCTTTAAGTGTGGAGCCGGGAAGAACTCTACGGATAAACGAATCGCGTTCCTCTTTCTTTGTCTTTTCCCCAAGCCCAGTGTTAGGAAGTAGACACCTCTGCTCTGGTTGTGGTCATTAGTAAACTGCCATTTGCGTGGGTTTTACAAATGGTCTAAGTTCAGTCAGAGAGTTAGACTTCGCAAATACTTTTAAGTTACAGCAGTTCTGACCAGGGCAAAAGTGTTTGTGGAAATGATGGCCTCTGTCCATTGGAGGCTAAATAGAAATGCAATGCCTACATTTCCTTCTTAGTTTTCCCTTCCTGGTGATCATCTATTACATGTGCAAGGAAAGTACTCCCCCATAGCACTTCTCTGTGGAGAGCACCTTCTCCTTCTAACATGACTAGAAAACACCACATGGTTCTTCAGATTTCATTCAAGTGCCGTCTACTGGGTAAAACCATTTCTTAACTCTAAACTTAGGCCCTGCTTCTCAGGGTGGCCACAGAACTTTACATATGACTCGATTAAGGCAATGGCTTTATTATATTATAATTTGGGGTATTAATGCCAGTCTTTTTCCCAGTTGCAAGTTCAAGGGTCATAGGCATTTCTTTGTTCCAATGTAGTAACAACTGCTGTGCAGCAGTCAGTCATCTGAGACCTTTGCATGTATTACCTCATTTAACCTTCATAGTAACCCAAGGAGCAGGGTTTCCCAAACGGGGTTCCATGGAACCCTAGCTCTGTTGCTACAGGTTTCATAATACGGTTGACCCTTGCACAACGTGCAGGTTAGGAAGTTCACAGAGGGGAGGGTGGCAGGCTGTGACCTCAGCCTCTCCCTCCTGAGTTACTTCCTACTCTCACCCTTCTGGCCACTGGCTTGTCAGAGCAAGGCCCCCTCTGGGTGTGAAAGCAAATCTGAGGGCAATGTCCATTTAAGAAGGAACTTTTATGTGCTCAGTTACCTCCCGCTGCTTCACCACTGCTGTAAACGTGGAAAACCATGGATTGTGTGGGACTCCAGAGAACCGTATGGTGAAATTTTTGTACTGCTCACAACTTTCTCATTTTAAGTATTTATTGTTAGGATTTGTTTTACAAATATGGCTGACTGTGCAATTTGACAATATTTGAAGATGAGCTGTGAGGTGGAAGAGAAAGAAATATAAGCCACATCCAGCCAGTGTGGCTCAGTGGTTGAGCATCAACCTATGAGCCAAGAGGTTACGGTTTGATTCCCGGTCAGGACAGAAGCCCGGGTTGTGGGCTCGATCCCCAGTGTGGGGTGTGCAGGAGGCAGCCGATCAATGATTCTCTCTCATCATTGATGTTTCTATCTCTCTCTCTCCCTCTTCCTTCCTCTCTGAAATCAATAAAAAAATAAAGAAATATAAGCCAAGAATGCAGTGTCTATGTATAATAACGTTATAAATACACGGTCTATTTTGAGTCTGATCATGTCTCAGGAAGAACATGTTTTTTCGGAATCCAGCATAAAATTGTGTCTTGGGCTATATTTTTATTCACAGCTTCGGTTTATGACTTGAGTAGCTTCACTACTCAACACAGTCAGTAAAATTCCCTGTTGCCAATCGCAGACTTGCTTCTTTGGGCCCTGACAGGCAGGGAAGGCCCCATCACGGTCACCCAAAGACGGTGAAGAAGCTCTGAGATGTAGATAAAAGAACGTATCTCCTGAGCATGAGTGGACAAGGCCAAGGAAGTCAGAACTCCTTGGAAGGGTTAGAGGAAAGTTGGCCTTGAAGCAGGAGGACACAGACCCAGAGAAGCCCCAGTTGTCAGTGTGAATTTCGCACTGTGACTAACGGGGCTGAAAAATGGGTGATGTGGGAAGGTTTGTAGCACTTCAGACAACCCGGTGTCTCGCCCAAGTCATGGGTGTTTTGTTTTGTTCGCAGTGCAGAATGCTGAATCACATCCTGGGACGTGACATGTACGTGTAGACGGCTTTTATGTTGCTCCTACATCATCTGCACTGATCGATTTTTATGTAATTAATCTATTGTGTCTGTAGCACACATTTGAGGACTTGACGTCTCCCCCACCAGCCCCCTCCTCTGCAGGCGGCTCCGGGACCTGGGGACCCTTTTACTGGTTACTGAGCTGCGACACCAGCTCCCTCGCCCGAGCCTTGCTTCTCAGGCTGTGCTCCCTCAGTCCTTGGGTCTGGGCTGGTCTGTCTCCCCTTCTTCTGTCTTATCTCATTTTCATGTCCTTGCCTCTGCTCTTTTGTTGGAGGAAGCGCATAAGCCCAGAAAGCAATGTTTAAGAGACAAAATTCTAAAAACAACCAAACAAAAATCCAGCTGCTGCAGTTTAAAGCTCATTAATGCTCGAGGGGAAAACTGCTGAGTGTAAAATATATTTCAGTAACATCTCTGGAAGGGAACGGGGCGATGTCTACCAACATTTAAACTGTGTACACCTTTCGATGGAGTAGTTCCACTTTGGGGAGTTTAGTCCATACGTGAACTTGTACAAATGTGTAAATGTGTGTGTGTGCATAGACTCATCATTGTACCAACTCACCATTGTACAAAGGATGTTAACACAGCATTGGAAGAATAGGAAGTTAGTAACAACAAAAACGCCCATCAAAATGAAGGGCCATTCACATAACCATTCAAAATAGTGAGGTAGAGCTATATGCACTAATTTAGAAAGATGTCTAAGCTATATTGTCAAGTAAAAAAAAATAAAGTAATGGTGGATATAGTATGTTTCTTAAGAGTTTAAACAAAGTAGGTGTGTGTGTGTGTATGTGTGCATACACAAAACATTTTCTGAATGAACCCAAGAAAAATTGTTAACAATTGTTACATGAAATCCATTAGGGGTAAAGGGGGTGGAAGGACCTCTGGGATTGGATAAGAAGTGAAATGATAGACACATACTTTTTTACATAGGTGGGTATATGATAGTTAACAGTCAACAATGAACTCAATAACAATGAGGGGATTTGAGGTCTCCGCAGAGCAGAGCGGGGCCTGTGCTTTGAGGGGTCCAGAAAAAGGAAATTACTTTAACATTCCAAAGCTATGTTGTCGTAGATGCCAAAAGACCACAGAAAGACTCAGTTAAGGTAAAGATTAACTTCTGTCAGGGAACATACCGGCCCAGGACATGACTACCCACCATAAAACTGCTTTTAGTTTAAAAAGTTTTCATCTCAGACCATCCTTTGTGGTTATTTTAGGTTTGCACGCTGCCACGCAGGCCTCCGCTGAGCTTGTCAGGGGTAGTGTGTGGCCCCTTTAGTCCACACAAGTCTGTGATGTGTGTACCTCCTCTGCCTGCAGTGGAGTCCTGTTTTTAACTTTCGAAAAGAAAAGAACGAAGGACCCGGAAGGCTGAGTGACTTGGGGGCCTCCGGGTCCTACTTACCTTATCCTATTTAATTCTCACAAAAGAATGGCTGTTGAGTAGTGTTGTTGCTCTTTTACTAGATGAAGAAATAGAGACTCCCCAAGGTTGAAGACTTGCCCAGAACGTAATTCACGGTAGAGCTGGGTCCAAACCCTGGGGTGCACTTGCTGCTCACTCTGCGATCCGCGCTCTCCACAGCGGAAGAGCAGCAGAAGGACCCTCGACGGCTAAATCCTCGCGCTCTGCCCAGTCGCCTCTAGAGGAGCCTTGACAGTACTCACTGTCCTCTACCAGCAGGCCTGCAGTTCTCACTTCTCCACGGTTTTTCTTTGCCGGCTTATCCTCAGCATCCCCAGCCCTTCCTCACAATGTCCTAGACTTCAGGTCTCAGCTCCCTGGCCACAGGCCCTTCATCAGCTTGTGAATATCAGTTTTTGGGCATGGCGTTCGGAATCACACATCACAATAATCTACATCGGGCAGATGAACGAAAAGTAGAGAACCATCAACCACCGTCCGTGTTATACAAAATAGTCTTTCATTGCGCAGCCCAAGATTGAGTTCGCTTTCTTGGTCCTCTCAGTC
The DNA here is from genome assembly GCF_028538775.1 of Myotis yumanensis. Classification (NCBI taxonomy): domain Eukaryota; kingdom Metazoa; phylum Chordata; class Mammalia; order Chiroptera; family Vespertilionidae; genus Myotis; species Myotis yumanensis. The sequence goes on from NW_027223768.1 coordinate 8,854,989, forward strand.
ACAGATACTGGACATCAGTCTTGTATGCCGACCAAAATGCGTGCCCTTTACATGGGCGTTATTTCGCTACTTCCTTTTTGTCTCCCGTCGTTTTGGCTGTAATAAAACAGAAATGTAGGTCCAGATCTAAGAAATCCATGAGAGGAGGGCAGCGGCTCAGAGCAGTTTTGGTATTTATTTTAATTTAAAGAAAAAAGAACATCTTCCTTCATCAAGTAGCCAAGCTGAGGCAGCCAGCGCAGAAGTTCCTGGAGGAAAAAAAAGATGTAAAACACAGAGATGGAGATTTGACTGCCATCATGCAGGAAATATATTCATGCAGACAAGAGTTATTTGAAAGACTTAAAGTGAATTTCCAAACCATCAAAATAAAATATTGCAATGACACAAGAAACAAAGCTGCCGTTTTTCCAAACAAACAACACTGAGTTTTGAAAATAAGTTATTTGTGTTTGGTTTCGCGAGGCGCTGAATTACATGGAGCACTGCTTGTGTGAGCAGCTGGCTGCTAATGCGCGCAGCAGGACAATGAGAAACGCAACCCAATCATCTTTTCAGACCGAGAACAGCACTGACCTCACCTGAAATTGCTGAGTCTGGGCATTGAGCTGAGTGAACTAGGCCTCTTCTGACTGTAGACGACAGAGACGTATCCGAACTTTCTGGTAGACAGAGGTTTCGGGTGCGGCAGGAAGGGCTCGGAGATGCCCATCAAGCTGTCCTGACTGCTCCTCCGCACAGTGGCGGCCATCCCTCCCACTCCTTCCTCACTGTGGCTGTGTGTCAACCACAGGTCACATCTCAACCCCCAGAGATCGGAGACTCTTGCAACCCCAGGGAAGGGCTCTCGTTGGCCCATCTTAGACTTGGTTGGTGTCCATCTCTGAACAATCCGTTGTGGCCCTGGAAAGGGGTGATACGATTGGCCTGGCTCGGGTGCGGTACTGACCTTTGAAACAACCACTGTGGCCAGTGGGGTGGGAATGAAAAGAAAATGACAAAACCTATTCAAACCACACGGTTGTTCTGGGGAGAAGGAATCACCCGGAAGGTAGGAATGTCCTCTTTAGGGCATTCTGAACCGATTGTCACTATTATACAGGGACAATGAATGGTTTGCCATTTCAGTTTTTTACTCGTTAAGAAATGTTTTTGCACTAGTTAAAGCACTATCTGTTTCAAAGGGTTATTTCATCTGTTCTCTGTGCAAAGTGAAGAGGGGTTCGCCTATCGCCCTTAAGGACCTGCAGGAATAGGAAGGACTCGTTGCTGTTGATGAACCCCTCTCTCCCTTTCACACCTCCGAGAGCTGTTGCTTCTTGACAACTCTCTTTTAAATCATTAAGTTCAAGGTGATGGACTATTATAAACATTAGTCAGACTCTGATAGACTCATTCCCTCCCCACCCCCATCTATTCCTTTGATCGTTGCTTTATTCTTTCACTCAACAACTATTTAATGAGTACCTGGTATGTGCCAGTTGTCTAGATATAAAAAGATACATGGACAGAAATAAAGCCTGGTCCTGCCTCAAGGGCTACATCAAAGAGGTGACATCGGGCAAGTAAACAGATTATTATAGTAGGGTATAAGTATTGCATTAGCTTATGCTTTTTTTCCACTAGCTTCTAGGTCCAATGAACAGCCTGTCCCTTTGTACCTCAGAATACTTATTCATCCTACCTACTGACTTCTGTTTACAAATAGAGGTAAGGAATAAAGTGCAAATGCCCATCAATTCACAGGGAGGAAACATGTCTACTCTTCGTGTCCTTCCTGGTCAGGAGGATAACCACGTAACATCATTCATACTGGGCCATTTCTGAGGGTGGAAGGGGTGCTGCCCGAACGAGACACCAGGATAACGGGCAAAAGCGAGGACTATTCTGGGCAGAGTGGGACAAATGTTCAACATCAACTTGACAGGAGATTGCATACGAATTGGGAGGAAGGAATAGAGAGAGAAGACCATGGCAGAGAGGGTCCAAAGATGCAGTCCCCCTGCTTACATTGTCACCAGTGACCAGCAGTGGAAGTAGGAGGATAATCAGGATGGGAAGGCTGGGGTAACTTGGGTGCATTTCGAAGCCCACCCGTTTGCCATGAATCCCTGAGTAGCTGAGGTGCAGATGGATGGCCAACACTGTGGTGAGCTTGAGGGTTACCATGTCAAGAGGTGGTTTAAGCCAGCGGTCGCCAACCTTTCGGACCTCACAGACCACCAGTGGTCCACGGACCGCCGATGGGCGACTGCTGGTTTCAGCATCTTCCGTCACTATGTAGCTCCTGGTCCTCATGGAATCTGGGGGAGAGCAGCAGGTAACAGGCGGTGAGCCACTCAGGAAAGGTTGAGAACTCAGGCTCTGGCCAGGCCCCTCACGCAGGACTAGCTCACGTTTGGTGAATGGAGGCAGGAAACAGAAGGTGACCATGGGGAGAGGCAGGAAAGGGAGACCAAGAGGGGGAGGGAGGGAGGGGCTCTGCAGACCAACTTGATGTGGTTCCCAATTTCATCTGAAGTGAGAAATCCACAGAAGAAAGAGTGGGGTGTAGGGGCGGGAGGCGTGAGGAAGAATTAATTGACAATGAAAGAGCAGGTGAAAGGGGCTTAGGTAGAAGCTTCATGCCCTGAAGATACATCATGATACTCTGCTCCCTGGAGATTAAGGAACTGATGCTCCTTCCCGTCTAGCAAGTAAGAACTTGAAGTGTCCCTACAGATTCCGAAAAAGGCAAGGACGTTCCTCGGAGGCCATGATTCTGCCAGCTCCTTACGGACGGGCCCTGAGCAGCGCTGAGCTTTTATTCCTGAAGAGAAGTGACCAGAAACAAGCTCTACTGAATGTCGTGTAACTGCAATAGCATGGGCCTGATTAGCCAAGAGGAAACGCTCCCTCCGGGGCTTCCAGCCAGTGCAGTATTCTGTTGAGTCTGGACGTGAGCTCTGTGGTTGGCACTTGGCATTTCCGGGAGGATAACTGTTCTGGAAAATCCCGCTGTCCTCTGACATCTGTGCTCTGGGGCCACGTGTCCTTGCCTTTTCTTCCACGCTGCCTGCTGTCTTCTGGAAGCTTGGAGTCCCTGAGAAATGGCTAGTAACCGGGCAGCATTTTCAGGCTGTGAAATACCGTCTGCTTGTCTCTGGGTAATCGTAGTCACTGAGCTCTCTTTCGTTGTGGAAACGTGAAGTAGCATATTTCACGCACTTTGCTTTTTATGAGTCCTCTGGCTCTTCTGGGCTTTTCCTCGCTTTAGCTCATCCCGCAAACCAGAGTGAGTATCTGTTAATATTTCCCCAGACCGCTTTTCAAGAAAAGGAACCGCTTGCTATTAATCGTGATGGCAGAGCTCCTTGACTCACAGGCTTTGGTTCAGAATTCTTGAGGCTACAGCGCCTGTGGCATATGCTCGTCCAGCTTTGTTATCCCAAGAAACTCCCAGAGGAGTTCCTCAGCAATGCCAAATCCAAGTCAGATTTCTCCAGAGATTCAGATTGAGTGGGTCTGGGGCGGGACCCAGAAATTTGTAGTATTAAGCAACCCACTAGCTCATTCTGGAGAAGGTGTGCTGAGAAACTAACTTTAAAAAAAAACCCTGTAATACAGTTTGTTTGCTTTTCTTCATTAGTGAAGTGGTTGGCTCATGGGGTTCGTTCGTTCATTCATTCATTCATTCCTATCAAGCATTTACTCTGTGCTTCCTAGCTTGATTTTTCATTTCTGAAGACTTTTAATTTAAAGTCCACTATCACATTCACTTTTTGTAGGCGAATTGCCAAGGGCGAGACTCATAGAGACAAAGTGAAATTGGCCAAAAGAGCGGTCACTCCAGCTGCAGGCCAGGAGGTGGGAGGGATGACATCCAGGCCGTTGGAAGCCATCTGGGAGGGAAGCAATCCGACGATGACCCTCACCTAAGGAACTTGGCCGCTTGTCTAAGTCTCCAAAGGGAGCGATCCCTGCCCCACAGCGGGCTGAAGCAATCTCGATGTTATGAGGGAATGGAGATTTCAACATGTGTGAGCGGGAAGCTGAATAACATCTTTGTTTGGAGAGCTAGCGGGCCTTCTGTTATCTTTGTTATTGTGCTGCTTGATTTGGGGTCAAACTTGAAAATTGTGGTCCATGTGAAATGATGTAGATATTTCACACAGACACAGCCCCACATCCTCAGCTCTCTCCGCGTGTTTCTGGGGGGTTACAATTCATCAGGGCCGACCCCTGACCAAGGAGTAAGATGTTGATTCCAAAGAGGCCTTGGCCACCCTCTGGGCTGAGGCATGCGAGGGAGGCAGTCTTGAGCTTTGGGTTGGTTTTGTTTTCAACGTGTGTGTGGTTATTTTTAGGAGGGTTGGTAGAATTCCACAAAGATTTAGTGGGGAGCGTAAGGAGGGAGTTGTCCCCGAGAGAAGGAACACCGCGCATCCACATGTCTTAGTCCATGTGGGCTGCTGTAACAAAACACCACAGATTGGGGGGCTTATAAGAAATAGGCATTGATGTCTCACTGTTCTGAAAGCTGGAAGTTCAAGATCAGGGTGCTGGCATATTCCGGTGAGGGCCCTGTTCTGGGTCACAGACTTCCTGTTGTATCTTCACGTGGCAGATGGGGCAAGAGAGTTCTCTTGGCCAACTTTTATAGGCATTCCTTTCAAATGAGGATGTGCTCGGGGTCTTTGCTGATAACCGGATCCGGCTGCTATTTATTCAGCATCTGTTACGTATCAGACACTAGGACTTCTTGCACTTAATCCCCAACACTGTAAGTTATATTATTCTCCCCGTTTCATGGAGGAGGAAACTGATGTTCTGGGTATTTTTCCAAGGTTGACAAAGCTCATATTTGCATCCAGGATTTTCCCCATTACATTTTATCGTGACCTTTCTCAACGGGCGTTTGTATCTATTTATTATGCCTCCCACATCAGTTACGGGTTCATACATGTATGTGCTGGTGCAGTGGCACACACAGGTAGATGATAGAAGATTTGGGTTATTCCGATGAAATAACACTAATTCTGGTTTTTTAGTTACGTCCTCCAAATCATAGTTAGCTATAGAAAGCCAAACATTCATGGGTTTGAGGGCCTGGGTTTTAAAGTTTTTCCAAGGTTGCTCACTGTCACAGAGCACTGGCTGTAGCTGAGTGTTAGTTCTCTAGTGCTGTGTGACAAATGACACCAAAATTCAGCCGTTTCAAACGGCAAGCATTTACCATCTCACAGCTCCTGTGAGCCAGGTATCTGGGACCATGTTAGCTGGTGGTTCTGGCTCAGGGTCTCTCACAGGGTTTCGGTCAAGCCGTCTGCCAGGCTGCGGTCCCTGAACACAGGACTGGGCTGCAGGATCTGGGATCTGCTACATAGCACCCTCCTGTGGCTGTGCACAGTGGATTTAGTTTCTCACCATGAGCCTCTTCCTGGTGTTTCTATTGGAGAGAAAGAGAGACAGAGAGGGAGAGGTGGGGAGAGAGACAGAGACAGAGAGTGGGGGAGAGAGACAGAGAGAAGTGGAAGCTGGTGTGTCTTTTTAACCTAATATCAGACATGGCATCCATCACTTCTGCCATATTCTATTGGCCACACAGACCATCCTGGCCCAGCGTGGGAGGGTCACAGGGGTGACCACCAGGAGGCAGGGTCCTGCGGGTTGTATGGGGGCCGATTGCTCTAGGGGGCAGCAGTCCTCAGGCTGGATGAACCCAGAAGGCAGGAACTCGGAGCGATGCTTCCCAAAGTGCCGTCACACAGCTGGATGCAGGCCCATCGAATGCCGGAAAGTGAAAGTGACACGCCAGAGGCCCAGCTGTTCTTGCTGCTCTGGGAGCTGTCCCTGAGGATAGCATGTCGAAGGCCAAAGGGCAAAGGGCTCTAGGCCTGGAATGCGGCCTCTCTGAGTCCACTGCCCCTTACGCCCTCCGTGAACTCGGATGAGCCACCGTCCCTCACCTCTGCTTCCTTGTTTGTAAAAGGCAGTGCAATCAGACCAGTGTTTGCAATCTGGTTCCCCGGGGACCCAAGGGTGAGCTCTGGTTGCATCAGGCCCCGAGTAAGGGTTCAACTGGGACAAAAATAAAAGTGTGTCATAGATTAAAGGACAAAGTGAGCCTGAAAGCCGCTGTGCTCTGACGCTCGGGCCGCCCCATGTCTCCACCTTGCCCTGAGCCCGGAGTCAGCAAAGCCTTCGCACAGGCTCCCTGCCCTCACGCCGAAGGTGCGGAGAAGGTGCAGCCGGGTTCCATCCTGTGGTTGGCTAACCAGAGGGAACGTGCCCTTGTATCAGATGCCACAGTCACTGCCATTCAATCATTGCATTTGCTATTGCTGGAGAGGGACTCATCTTAAAGGAAGGGCGGTGGCAGCGGTGCGACACAGGTCCAGCCAGCATATCTGGATGGAAAAGGAAAGATGCGTCATCCGGGCCCGCAGCCCAAACGGAGAGGCACTGGCGGGGTCTCTGGGGGGAGCACGCGGGTTTGAGAGGCCTCTGAGCTCTCCTCTCCTCCCCTGTGACCTCACGGGTGACCAAGAGCATCAGATGAAATCGCAGCCCCTTTGGAAAATGTGTGGGAAAGAGTGTGTTCTGGCTCTGGGAGGCTGCACTCTTACCACACACAGATGCAGGTCCACGATCGCCAGGCCTTCCTGTTTTTCAGGAAAAGCCCGAAATCCAAGTTTTTATATGAATTCTTAAACTACTGGGCAGGCCAAACAAAACTTGTCCCTGGGCCAGACCTGATCCATTACAAATGAGTGAATTACAAATGAGTGGCCCCATTTTAATCAAAACACTAAACAAATTGGTCAAACATTTCCACTCTCCTTCTGAGAATTTGCCCCTCTGGAGGCACATTATGTATTCAATGACCAAGTGCCCGCTGTGTGCCAGGCAGAGAGAGGGTTCTAGAATGTTCTTCTCATCTCCTCTCTGACTACAGAGCCTCTTGTCTCCCTTCTCCCATCCATTAGGTTTTCTGTATATGGGCTCATTCTTGTTCACTGAAAGACTCAATAGTGACAAATAGCACATATCAATGGGCCACCCATTATATGCCAGCCCCATGGTGGCACTGTCATATTACTGGGCTTTGCATTTTATTCCTCAGAACATTTCCAAAATGCAGAGGCACCTTTGTATAAGATGAGGAAACCGAAGCCTAGAGAGACTAAGTAACGTGCCGGAGTCCACAGAGCTCTCACGTGGTGGCGCTGGGATTTGAATCCAGATGTACCTGACTTCAGAGCACACATTTCTAACATTGTACTGAATGGATGAATGAATAAGTGAATTAATGAGTGATTAAGTGAGTGAATGGATGAGTGACTAAGTGACTGTATGAGTAAATGGATGAGTGAATGAATGAATAAGTGAATGAGTGGATTCATGAGTGAGTGAACGAGTGACTGAGTGAGTGAATGAAGGAGTGAGTGAGCTGAGGCCTACTCATGTTCTTCCTCATTCCTCACTCTCCAGCCCCATCCTGCCATCCCAACTCGCCCAATGGTTCTGAGGTTTAAATACTTGAGTTTCATTTTTGTAGATGTCCGAGAGGAATCTTGGGGCCGTCACCCCCCTTAGCGGCCCAGGGCCTCCCAGGAACTGTCGATGTTTAGACACTGAGCTCCCTTCCTGTCAAACTGTACACTCCCCACCATTCACCTTTTAAACATGTTAGTGAAGGGAAAATATTGGAGAAAGCAGCAGGTTTTCCGCTTCAAGGAGGGTTATTATTTACCAGCCTGCTCATTTCTGTTATTTTTTCTGGGCCCTAGTGTACAATCAGAGCTCATAAAAAGTGCTACTGTGTGGGAGGTCTACATTTCCTCTCCATTAAGCGTCCCCAGATGTCCGTGGCTCCTGACCCTTCCTGCCTCCCTCCTGCTTTTGCTCCAGCGAGGAGCTTGGGAGCTGGGCACGGCCTGCCCTGCAGTTGGCTAATCAGTCGGCATTTCCCAAAGCTGCAAGTCGACGTCTGCCTGACGTGTCTCCTCCTTGATGTGGTCTAGCGTCTACTGTCCGCTGATTCAGAAATCCCCCCTTAGGAGAACCTGACTCCCAAATGCACATGGATTGATTTCCTTGCTGCTTTCAGAGACGTCCCCGGTGCAATCAGAGAAGGCCCTGTGGTGCGTGTGTGGTGCATGCTGACCGAAGGCTGGATAGGGGCCCAGCTGGCATTTCTGTCACTGCAGTCAGCAAGCTCGCCATTTCAGGATGAAACAGGAAACACTGCAGTCTTCCATCGAGGTCCCATGGTCGATTCCTGCAAAGGACCTTTCCCAAAGATACTAGGGAGAAGCCAGAGAGGAGCCTCTACTTCCCACCCAGATCCCCCAGGACCAGCTCTGCGGGCTCCGTGGCTCTGTCCTGAGGGCTTTGGCCTTTGTTTCCAAGGAAAGGGCACTGAGGGTCTTGCAATGACCTCAGACTTGGAATCTGCAGAGTCGAGACCACCTTCTCACTCTGCCATGTGCTAGTTCCGGGATCTAGAGAAAACCCCTGAATGGGGGTTGCGGCGGGGGGGGGGGGGGGGGGGGGGGGGCGGGAGGGCTGCTACACTTTCCCTGCCTATAAAATGGGAATAAGAGCAAAAATGGCCCCACAAAATGATTGTGAGAATTAAATAAATGAGCACGTGTGCATGTACTTGGGACAGTACTCCTCACCACTTCCTCCCCCAGGACTAGGCCTGTGCAATTAGCAAGTTTCAAAGGTGCTGACTTAATTGTTGTCTCCTAACTAGGTTGCTGGCCACAGTGGCTGTTCTGCCTGCTAGGCTTCTCTCTCTGGAGGTCAGGCCCACCGTGTGTAAGGCTTTCATCACAAGCTAAATGAATTTCTCCAAGAGAGAGTGATGGTGTCTGCTTCCATTTTCCCTTCTCACCAAGAAGGTGAAAGGTAGCATTACCTCTGTGAGGGGCCTGCACCTGCAGCCGGGACCTCTCTCCCGGCGTCATGATGGGTCCTTAATGGGGATCCAGTCCCTCCCAGTCCTAGTTCTTCTCTCCACCTGGTCAAGGAGCCTGCTATCACTTCTAACTCTATTCTTATACTTAAATATGTTTATTATGGAAATGTTAAGCATACAGAAGAGTAAAGAGAAAAGCATAATGAACAACTTACCAGCTAGTTAGCATTCTGCCATATTATATATTATACATATTATATGGGTATATATTTATACATACCATACACACACACACTCACACACACTCACACTCACACACACACACACACACACACACACAGTCCCCACTTAATGTCAGTGATAGGTTCTGCAACTTAAAAAACCTATTGGTTAATTATATGTGACCAATTTCACCACAGGCTAATGGCTATAAATGAGAGTGAAGTTTCTATGGCATCTCATCAATGTTGTAACGAAATGACCCTGAAAATATATACATTGTTCGAGGACCTGCTGTATATATTTGCTCAACGACTGCAGGCATGATGATCCTTCATTCCAAAATATTTCAACAGGTAGTTCCAAAAGAAGCCATTCTTTTACATAACTATATTAACCTTATACTCTCACCAAATTAACAATTCCCTAATATCACCTGATACTTCATTCATGTCAAAATCTCTCTCATTATTTCCAAAATATGTCTTATAATTTTTTATTGAATAGAGATCCAATCAGAGATACATCTGGTTATGTCTCTGAAGTTTTTAAAAATCTAGTACAGACCACTTCCCCACCTCTACCCCACTGCTACCCTGCCTGACCCCCACACACACTTTTTGTCTCCTCTGACGCTCAACTCAACCCGGGGCTAAGACGTAACCAGCCAGACCTCCCTGTTGTTAAGGTCCAGTCCCCCGTGTGATTAGCGAGTTATCTGGGGTGGGAGGCAGTTGGCTTTCTCCTCTCATTCTCCTGTTCTCTTTGCTCCTCGGCGCTGAGGATAAAGAGCCTTCCTGGTTCTTCAGGAACAACCCTTGGTTCTTGGGCCTCCCAGGGACTCATCAAATGAGAAGTTCAGGGAAAGGTGGAGTTGCTACCACCTGGGAGACGGCAGGGGTAAGCCCGGACCAGCTGATGCCTGAGCTGGCTCCTGAGGGCCGGCGTGGGTTGGCAGATGTGGGGAAGGGTGTGAGGGATGCCCGCAAGGGAGCGGAGAAGCTGGAAAGCCTGGGATGAATACAAGGAACAGTGAGCTGCAAGGGTCTTCACTTGAGGATTCGATATTGAACTGTGACTCTCCTGTCCTCAGAAAGCTTCTGTTGGATGAATGTGTGAAGGGATGAATGAATGAATTAATGAGCAATAATTGAGTGGTATTATAATGAAATAATGGAAAGTTTAAGGATGTGGGGATCTAAGGTCAGTCTAGTTCCATTCAAAACCCAGCCCAACTATCATTTACAAGACCTGGGACCCGGGGGAAACTTTGTAATGCCCTTCAGCTCAGTTTCCTCGTGTACACAGTTGAGATAAATAAGAGAACAAGTTTCAACATAATGATTAAATGAGAGAATCTATATAAGGCAATTAGCAAAATGCCTAGCCTAATAAATGTTTGATACATGTTTGCTGTGCTTGCCATCTTCCATTGAGGAAATTGTTTATGAGGCGCTTGGAAATACTTTTTAAAAAATATTGATGGAATACTCTCCCTGAACATGTTTATGTCTTAATTTTAATACGTTTTACTGATTTTCATCATTGCTGTTCATTTGCAGAGTTAAAAACTGAGTTAATAGCCAGGGAGAGTTCAGCCCAGCCCCTGACATAATTACCAAAACTTCCCCACAAAAAGGAGCCAAATTACTGAGATGCTCCTACCCTGTTGGAGGTCCCAGAGCCAGGAGGTGGGGGGGGGGGGGGGGGGGGATATTACCTTTCATTCCAGGAACCTGGGGAGGAGGTGGGAATGTTGCCACTCGCTTATGCTTTATGCATTTTCCTGAATCAGAAGCTGAATGGTCAAAACATTCATTCCCGGCACCCCAGAGCCCTGACTTTTCTACCCGCCGCCCCCCCCCCCCCCCCCCCCAGCTCCCGTTTCAGGGACAGGCCTTTGTTTCGTGGCTTAGAAAGGGGATGGCGATGCAAAGACACTTTCGTATTCATGGAAACAACACATGGGCGCTTCAGAGCACTTCAATAAAGCTACGTCAACTCAGAGACTAAATGCAAAACGCTTCTGACCAGGATACCCAGGTGAGGAACCCCACCTCGAGCCAAAGGAAAGCGGGCTCCCACATTCTGAAAGCCTGCCTCGGTGGCGGAGAGCTCCTTCCAACAGCTGATCAAACAGTCTCACGAATTCAGTTGACAAACCACCCATCGGCTCCATTTCTTCTGTTGATGCCCTTTCACCTGAGCGAACATTTACATTTGGACCCGCTCCAGCTGCTGCTGCCGCCAGGTGGCTGAGGGGTGCGTGCTGAGGCACATCTGCACAGCAACATCTGGAAACCTGAATGCATTCTTCTTCAACATCCCTGGGGGGACGGGGCCTCAGCAAGAGAAAAACCCTAACTCTTTTTTTTTTTTTTTTTAATATACTTTATTGATTTTTTACAGAGAGGAAGGGAGAGAGATAGAGAGTTAGAAACATCGATGAGAGAGAAACATCGATCAGCTGCCTCCTGCACATCTCCTACTGGGGATGTGCCCACAACCCAGGTACATGCCCTTGACCGGAATCGAACCCGGGACCTTTCAGTCCACAGGCCGACGCTCTATCCACTGAGCCAAACCGGTTTCGGCAAAACCCTAACTCTTCATGGCTATTGGGAAGGATGTGAGGCGTCCGCGTTTTTTCTGGGTTAATTAAATCTTCCAGAGAACCAAACAGAAAGGCACCTAAAATTCTCATGGAAAGGCATTAACACCGTGGATAAAGGAGTGTCACCTTTTGAATTGTATCATGAAGGCGTCACGTGTGAGAGTGTCGTCTTTCATACAAGTGTATGAAAATGCCCAACCCCTCGAAAAGGTCTGTGCTCAAAACCCTTTGTCCAGCAGCGGCGACGAATTCCTCACCTGCATGTCCCGGGTTCGCACTGATCCTCTTCCTGCTAGTTCGCTCTAAGGGTCTGGAGCAAATGACTCCCTAAATCATTTGAGGTTTAATAATGTGCTCTGTCCAATGAAGAACACTTTGTTCGTTGCGCAGGGCTACATTAACACAGGGTCAGCCCCTGTTAAAGACAAACCTTTGGACCAGAACTCATGTTCCAGCCAATAATCGGGGAGGAGAGCAAAGAAAAACGATTGGCCAAGGCAGATACAAAACCACAGCTCAGTCTTGATTTTCAGACCAGCGATCAAACCACCGGAATGAAAAGGTCGGCTTGCATTACAGACCTGGGGTGGGGAGAGGGAGTTCGGGGTTTCTTTAGAAATCAGAAAATACTCTATACAGAACGATACTCTAATTGGGGACTTCCTAGTCTACTGTAAGTTTCAGACTTTCTGGGGCCGCAGGGTTATTACAAAGGGTTCATGGATCCTTATGCAAAACCAACTCTGAGGGTCGTCTGGACAATATGCATGTACTAGGCCCTGGTAAATATTTATTAAATGAACAAATGGATAGATATTCCATCTCCTTCATTTGTACACTAGTATATTTCATATCCTGACAATAGCACTGTGTTTTGATTATTTATTGCTGCATAACAAATGAATCCAAAACTTTATGGCTTAAAGTAGGAATGAGCCATCATTTCTCATGATTCTGTTTATCGGCTGGTGGTCCTGTTGGTTTTGCCAGTGGTCACTCATGTGGCTGCATTTCGGTGGCAGACAGCTGGGCCCCTCCCCTACTGTCTTTCGTCCTCGAGGAGGCTGGGCCACAAGTGTGACCACCTACAGCAATGACCTTCCACCTCTTCCATCTCATGGCACACACAAACTCATTACCAAAATTCTGTGGCACACCCGAAATTATATTTTTTTGCCGGTCTGATCAAAAGTAGGTATAATTTTCATTCATTCACACCAGATGGCTACTGTTGTGTTGGCCATTGTCAGTTTTTTACTGGACAATCTAAGGGAAAAGAAGTCAGTGCCCCTGAATTCTTGCGGCACTTCGGTTGAAAATCACTGATCCACGGCACTGTGATTCATGAATTGTCCCTTATTCATTCAAAAGAGTTACTGAATCCACAAGCGCTTTGGGTCATAGTGTTTCCTCAATCAGCAGAATGCCCACTAAAGGTCCGGATACTCTCGAGAGGCTCCACTAACTTGGTTGACATTTTAAAAGGATCTTCGTCGTCAGAAGAGACGGGAAACGCTGAAATGGGCAGTGGGACCTCACGTGCTTTGGTGAGCTGGATGTTTCCATGGGTGATCACCTGTGAGTCAGTGCTTCCTGTGGGCATTCATTCAGCTATGTGGGGGGGACCCAGAAGGAGGAGACCCCGTTCCGTTCCAAGGGCACCCCCTCCAGGGATGTGACTGAACTAATGAGGGAGATTTTTGTGCTTATTTTGAACACTGTTGCTGTCATTTTAATGGCCTATCTTCCATAGAGAGAGAAAAAGCACTTTTTCTTTCTAAGTGTTCTACAATCCAGATCGACTTAGGAAACTCTACTTTTGTAAAATAAAACACTTAAACATGATTTATGGTTATTCCTGAACCCCAAATCGGACATTCTGAATCCTGCATGTCCTTCCTTTCTGTCATGATGGAGTTATTTGCGTCAGTTCTCACCAGGATAGAACTGGGCAGCTTATTGGGCAACCAAGACTTTCACCGGAGCGTCGCTCGTGAGAATGGTCCTCACTGAATTAGGAAGGACCAGCCATTTGAGGGGCAAAGGCTGACACTGCTTACGGAGCCACAGCCTATAAGACGCTACTGGGAACACCGGTGGGTTCCTGGCTCTTAGGGTCCCATTGTTGCATGTGGTAAAGATGGTCGCTTCTTGGAAAGCCAGGGACCTTGGCCAATTGGGGGGACCTTGAGGAGAGAGGGATTCACTTGGGTTTGTCGATACTGCAGGTGAAGTCCGGCGTATGGCTTTCTCGCGGGCTGTCCCTCCCCCTGAAATCCCTCTCTCTGCTTCCCCACCTGAATCACCCCACACTGTGCAGCATCCTGCCAGCCCAGCCCAATACCCCCTCCTTGGGGAGCCTTCCTGAACCTTCTCTAGACAGAACTTTCCCTCCAAGCTTCCCAAAACACGTGCACATGTTAATGACTGTGGCAGACGCGGGGCAGGCGCAGCATGGGGACCAAACAGGATGGATGAGTGAATGAAGAGATGACTGACAGCTCAGAGACAGTGTCTGGATTGAGATTCAAGAGAGATTAGGGCCGAAACCTGTTTGGCTCAGTGGATAGAGTGTCAGCCTGCGGACGGAGAGGTCCCGGGTTCGATTCCGGTCAAGGGCATGTACCTGGGTTGCGGGCACATCCCCGGTGGGAGATGTGCAAGAGGCAGCTGATCTATGTTTCTAACTATCTATCTCTCTCCCTTCCTTTCTGTGAAAAATCAATAAAATATAAAAAAAAAGAGAGAGAGAGATTAGGTTTTACAATCAGGACAGGAAGGTCAGGTGTAGGTACTTGAGAATGCTCCCTATAAGCCACACTGGCCCCATGTTGGGAGGTCTGCTGCTAGGCCTTGCCTTCCCTCCTCCCTTCCTCGCTCCCTCCCTCCTTCCTCCCTTCCTTCCTCCCTCCCTCCTTCCATTCTCTCCCCACCCTTTCAGGAAGGGGCATCCTGAAACCTGGTGTTAACACCTCTGGAGACAGAGCTGGTCTGGAGTCCTCCATCCCTCAGTGGGTGAGCCGGCAGGTTCCTCACCCTCCAAGCCCTCGGCATCCTCATCTATGGAGTAAGGGTGGCTGGTGTCTGTAAGACATTTAGCGCAGTTCCTGGCAAGAAGTAAATGGCTGTTGTTATATTGTTCTCCTCACCACTTCCTCCCCCAGGACCAGGCCTGTGCGATTAGCAAGTCAAAAAGCTGCTGACCTAATTGTTGTCTCCTTACACGTAGCTGGCCTGCTCGCTGGGCTTCTCTCCCTGGATGTCAGGGCCCACCGTGTGAAATCTGTGCCCAGCTGGGTGTGTGTTTCTGAGACTCGGGCACTGGTGCCCAGGTGAGGGCACCCAGAGAAGTGTCCGCAGTGTGCCCTCCCCTGCGTGCTCCTCGTGTGGGGGTTCTGGCAGCTGCTCCTGAGGCTGGATAAGCTGGGCTGAGAGAGCCGCCCCTCTGGGGGGGGGGGGGGGGGGGGACACGCTGTGCATTGGAGAAGCGCTGGCCCACCCACCATGAGGAGGCAGGGAAGGCTTCCCAGCCCAGGCCCAGGCCCTACAGGCTCTGCTGCTCAGCGGACCAGCACCCACTTTGTGGGTTTCTCCCAATTCCCTCGGGAAGGCGGGGAGGCCGGCAGGTGGCCCTCTCCTCTGTCAAGTACCTGCTTCATTTTAGATTCTCCGAGTCCCTCTGTGCAGGGCCTTCCCACGTCTGCGACAGGCCCCATCTACTTGCGTGCCTGGAAGCTTCTGCTGTATTTTTAAGAAATGGATAGATGCCAAAGTGGGCTCGTAAAAAGGACAATTTATACATTTCACAGGAATACTTCTAACAAAGAAGCACTCACTGAATGGCCACACTTGGAGACAATGTCGAGTCCACTTCAGGCCTGGCCTGCCCCCTCGCTCTCCGCAATCCGGGGTGGTCCTCGGCAGGTCAGCGATGGAAGTGGGGGGATGTGTGGTGTGTGTTGGAAGAAGTGGGGGGTGGACTGGGCCTCGTGGGGGACACAGCTTCCTCCCGACCTGGGTGTGAGGACCAGCGTCCCCAGTCCTCCTTCCAACAGCCCACCAGCCTGGAGCCAGCCCAGTCCCGTCTGCCGTCACTGCCAATGGTCAAGGGAACCTGGGATCTTTGTGTGGCCTGGCATCCCAGCCAGTTCCCTAATTGTGGGAGCAGGGCCCCCAGCCTCCCTCCATTTAATAACAAAAAGCCCCAATAGTCATCCGTACCCAGGGGTCCGGCAGACTAGGGACCTGGGTGCCAGGCTGCGTCTTGAGACTCTGGACGGTGGTGTTTTATGATCCGACAGGTGGGTACAGACACACGGGAAGGGGTCAAGGAGCGCAGGGCTGGGAGTGCAGACAAACACCATGGGCGTGGCTGGAGGGACAGGCACGAGGGCCTAGCTGCCTGCAAGACCCTGTGAGCAGGAGACGGGCAGGGAGAGGACTGAGTGCTTGGAGCCAGGACGTTGGAGGCGGTGGGGGCGTCGGCTCTCCTAGGAAAGGCAGAGGAGGTGTTGCTTCTGAAGAAGAGGGTGCAGGGTGCGGGGCAGCCAGGACCCGTGTCTGACCCTGAAACCTCAAGTTTGCTGGGGGCACACAGACAGCCTGACTGGGGGGTTCGTAGGAAGGGAGCCGAGCCCTACTCCCCCCGGGGCCGCCCCTGGGTCCTAGGAGATTCCCACGGATACTTCCCAGAACTGCCGGGTGGAACAGTGTGTCCAGATAGTCAATCCTCCCTACTGCTCCCTACCCATCACGTTAGCCTCGTCCGGCCAGCCTTCCTTGGGTGACGGATGGCGCCAATGCAGGTCATTTAGACCCTGTCTTCCTTCACTGTGAGGAAGGGCAGGCAGACGTCCTCTTACGGGATTTCTTTAAAGAACCCAGAGGAGTTTTCTCCGTGTCCTTTTCTATCCTGGCTGAGGAATGGGCCAAGTGGGAGATGGCGTGTGCGTTGGCGCCACCTAGTGACCCGGGAGCCACCTGTCACCCTGTTGGAAGAAGGGTTTGGCGGGCAGGAAAATCCTTGGGATAATTGTTTAAAGTGAGGATTTCTGGGCTCCAGACCCTGAGGTGTCCATTTGGTTCGTCTGGAGGCGGGGAATCCAAGAGTGTTTTCTTCTAACCAGCATCTCAGTGTTTGTGAGGAAGGGCGCTAGACCAGCTGAGAACAAGCCTCGCAGAGGACTGTCTGCTTCTTTCCTGTGCTCACGGGTAGTTGTGTGCAGGTCAAGGACCGGCTGACCACTCCTAAATCTGTGTCTCCAGTGAAATCTCCCGAGCTTCTGCTGGTAACCTTTACCTGCACATTTAACATGGTCACCCCTGAACCCTAATCTCTGTACCTCCTCCCCAGCCTCTGTAGTTTGGGGAAGCGTCGCCTTTTTTGTTCTATTCGGGTCTTCCACTGATTGGATGAGGCCCACCCACAGTAGGGAGGGTGATCTGCCCAACTCAGTCAACCGATTTAACTGTTAAGTTCATCCAAAGACACCTTCACAGAAACACCTAGAATAACATTGGATGCACTATATGACACCACAAGGTCCAACCAAGTTGACACATAAAATTAACCATCACAAGGCTACTTTTTGTCAACTCGGCATCCGTCACATCACCTTAGACCACACAATCTCCAAATGAAGACAGTAGGAAGGTTGTAACTCCACCTAACGCCATACAACTGTCCTGTGTACAACTAGATATGCACTAACCCCTCCCCCAGAAGAGGAGGCAAAGTCCTTGAGTGATACCTACTCTTCTTCTTTATATCCTGCAACTCAAATAGCTGATGTAAAATTAATAATACTTAAGCCTAGCCAGTGTTGCTCAGTGGTTGAGCATCGGCCTATGAACCAGGAGGTCATGGTTTGATTCCCGGTTAGGGCACATGCCCGGGTCGTGGGCTTGATCCCCAGTGTGGGGCATGCAGGAGGCAGCTGATCAATGATTCTCTCATTATTGATATTTCTATCTCTCCCTCTCCCTTCCTCTCTGAAATCAATCAATATATGGTATAAAGTCAATACATCTTGTGTTTCATGATAAGAGGATAAAAAGGGAAGGAAAAACATTATAAATATCCATATATGTGTGTATGTATATATGTATATGTTCTTCCATTACCCATTCCATATTTCCTTTGCCCTCAGCAAGCCCTCAGCTGTGATTCTTTACCTGCGGAGGTGACCCTGAGGGTCATTCCCGAGGCCCTGGCCATCAGGAGGGCTGCCTGGATTGGGTTGTTATAGGTTTCCATGAACACCTCACTAGGGGTGTGGGATCTGAGTTCCTGCACGGCGATGAAGGGCCCGGTGATACACTCTGGAATGCAGGGTAATGAGTTTCCGTGGTATGAATCTTGACCAATGGGAAGTGAGATGAAAGGCAGCTGGGAAGACACCTCCTTCTCTCTCCTGCAGACACTAAGGTGGGGTCCCTCCTTGCAGGCTTTCTGGGGAAATCCCATACACGGAGTGCACACAGCTACCAAGCAGCCGGCCGCCTCTGGAAGGAGTAAGGGGTGCTGTTAGGCACTGGATCACGTCTCTGTGCCTGCGCCCTGCCTCACTGCTTTTCACTCACCTTCCCTGCCCTGGGCTGTGCCTTCCAAACATGTTAATATCCTAACTTTGCTTCAGGCTCTGCTTTGCAAAGGGCCTGGGCTAAGACAACTTAAAAGTGAGTAATGATGAAAATGGTACAGATAAAAGCGTTTGGAATGCAGCTAAAACTACCTAAGATACTGTGCATTAACTATCTATATTGGAAAATGAAAAGATTGAAAATTGTGTTAACTATCCAGTTGAGAAGTTAGAGTAGGAATAATAGACTAAAGCCAAAAAAAATATAAGGAATGAAATAATGAAGTTAAGAGAAGGAGTTAACGGAATGAAAAAGAAAGTTATAGATAGATGCACCCAAAAGTTGTTTTATTGAAAATACAAATACTTAAAAAAATACCTATGATAAAAATTATCACAGGAAAAAAATATAGGAAGCCACAAATAACCAAATTAGTATTGGACAGAAGAGGGGGGGAAAAACTATAGCAAAGATTTAAAAAATAATAAGCAAATATTTTAATTAAATGACCTCCAGCAGAGTGCAGCCGGTGTCATGAGGCATCTCCCAGGGGCTTGATAAGCAAAGGAAAGGAGGTGGAAACACCTGAATTTAAGTGGCTCCAGAAACAGTATCACAAAATCAAAGCCAGAAACATATTCATACCCCCATGACACACACACACACACACACCCCATTCATGAAAGAAACGCAGCTTCCTTGTACCAGCAGAAGAGGGCGCTGTTGAATTAGGAAACGCGGTAAGTCGGTGGTTTTATGCAGGTTCCCACCAAGCAATTTGAGATCAGGTTTGCAGACAGATAATCTGAGAAGTGATCTCAAGGAACAGGAGTGGGGGGGGGGGGGGGGGGGGGGGGGGCGGCGAGGGAAAGGGTAAAAGGAAGGAGGGAAAATCAAGCTACGCATGATGGAGCTGATTACTGCTGTCGGCAACCAGGGCTGAGTCTTGCGGAGACCCTCTGTGGAGCCTGCGGCATTCAGAGCCGGCTGCCCTAGGGGGGAGAACAGGGGAGTGTCACGTCCACTGGCTGGAATGTAGCTTAGCCCCCCTGGTTCATGTGGCAGCCTTGAGGGGTGCTGTTCTGATCTCTCTAGAAAGAATTTGCCTTTTGGCTGCAAGACATGCACTTGGCCGAAAGCCTCCATCTGCAGTGCCCTCGGGATCTGCCCTGACCTGTTATCCCCAAATAAACAGCTGCATTCCCAACGGCACCTGGGCCTCTGCTTCCCAGAGGACGGAACTGGATCGCCCCGTGGAGCATTAACTTCCTGCGCATTCCCAGGTTCATACACGCCTGAAAATGGTCGTGTGGGCTTATGGGGCCACAGCACATGGCAGCGCCCGGAAACCAGGGGGAAGAAGGTCTGAGCTGGGCAACGCAGCGGAGGCAGCTGTCAGTTCACCCCTGTGCCCATGGGTGGCCTCGGCAATGGCCAGCGAGAGACAGGAAACCTGAAGAGACCAGGCGTAAGCGAGGTCTGTTTCAGCCACGAACCTTTGCACAGTCAGACGCACGCCCGAATGCAGAGCCCAGCTGCCACGGAGCCTTCAGTGTGCGGTCAGACAGTCTGCAGGGCCGGCAGCATAAGCCAGCATGGATGGGCATGGCTGCGACAGGTGCCGAAGCCATCACTCCTCTCATCATGTCCTCCTCCACCACACCATCCAGAGCTTCCCTTCCCTCAGCCAGCACGTCGGCGGGGCGAGCTGCCTGCCTGGTGCCATGTTTCAGCCTCATCTCCTTTCTTCACTTGGGGCTCCACTGCCGGAAGGTGGTAGTGATAGCCTCACTTTCAGTGGAATCCTACGGTGTCCCCTGGTGGAAAACCTATAACTTTCTCTCTTCCCCTCCAACCCCCGCCGCCCCCCCCTAGTAAAGAGCTGGCCAGGTGGGAAAATGCCAGTCAATCCTATTTGCAAGTCAAGGACTTCCCCACTTCTAAGAGGCAGCATTCTTCAGGCTCCTCACATTTGGCTTGAGGGTAAGAGGACCCCCTCCCCAGTGTGGGGGAGAGGAGGAGAAACTAGCTTTCTCCCTCCACCATCCCTCTCAGGGTCTCCTTCCTTCCTTGCTGGCTCGCTGCTCTCTCTCATAGGCCCGAGGTGGGTGGGTGAGAAGCCCCTGGGAGTGTGGCTGCCCCAGCACGCCCCTCGGGGATGGGCCCCGTGCTGCTCTTCGACCTCCGGTCGTGTTCATCAACCTCCTGTTTCAGCAGAAATTGCGAGAGCACCATAAATGTCCGATCCAACATGAAAAGATGCTCGGCCTGGCGGTAGTCATAGAAACAGAAATCAAAGCCATAACAAAGCATCATTTTTTGCTCATTAGTTTGGCAGAAAGTAATACAAGCAATAAAAAAGCAAGTCGGACAGGACCTGAAGCGACCAAGCAGAGGTGGATGAGGTGTGGGTTTTTTGTGGGTTTTTTTTTTCTCTCTTCTTTTTTTTCATATGGTGAAAGGAGGCTTTTGTACCTGGAAAACACTGATTATAGTTCATTGTGTGCTTTTCAAATGTAATATGCAATGTATTAAAGCCTTACTTTTTAAAGCCTAGTTTATTTTAAATTTGGCTTCAAGTTCAACTTACAAACCAGCTTGTTCGACTGGTTTAACAGCTCAAAATTTACAACTCAAAAGATCTTTAAAATGTGGTTCTCCCCGGCTCTGTGATCAACGTTAAACTAATTAATTTTTACAGGTTAAATCCTTAAACATTTACTCCCCTGATTTTTTGTAATTAATCCTATTTCCTGAGACATTTGAAAGCACAATTACAAATTTAATATATCGGATCCTTCCAAGCAACTCCTGTCGTGGCAGGCTTAACAGGCGACATTATTCTCCGCAATGATACTCCTTTCGTCAATTACTAAATCAATCTTGTAAATGCGGCGTTTCAGGTTCTCTTACCCTGTTCACACAGCGTAAGTACAGGAAAGCAGCTACAACGCAGCAGGGTGAGTCTGAGGCTGGTTACAAATCCTGCGCATACAACCCCACTGGAAGGAATTCCACAGCTACTGTTTCATTATTTCAGTACTTACTTGTGCACCTGCCCTCAACCAAGGGGGGAAGATTACCACCTCAGCCGAGCGATCCCATTAAAGACGCAGGTTGCAAAATTGACTCGTTTTACTACCTTTACTACCTGATTTGGATACCTCTGCGCCCTCTCTCTCCTGGACCCCTTGCTTCCCTGCCTCATCGCCCACTTCTTCTAGAATGCTGTGTTGACACGGGGGGGGGGGGGGGGGGGGGGCGGTGGGGGGGGGAGGTGATGGGCCTACTGGGGTGGACCCACAAGCATAGCATGTAGTTCAGCAGGTTGTCCCCTTCCCAGTCCACACGCCGCCTCCCCTCCTTTACCCATGAAGTCCTCACGCCGTTTGGTGGCAGGGGAGTCCCGGCGCTGCTGGCCAATGGGCGAACAGGACCTCGCCGAGAGCATCGTTTCCTGGGTGTAGGTGGGAAGCTCACCCCTCCTGGCCACAGAGGAAAATCCGGGGCCAAGAGGATGAGGCTTTGTCTTGGGGTGAAGACTGCCGTTCCCACCTGACAATGAGGAAGAGCTGGATAAGCCACCGAGTTCTAACTTGTGGGGGGCCTGGGAGAGAGCTGAGCTCACCAGGCAGCCAAGTCACCCAACTCCAAGGAGAGACCGGCCCACAGAGGCAAGGCAGTCCTCCCTCCCGGGCAGAGCATGGGAGAGCGGGGTGGTGGCCAGAGGCCAAGCAAGGAGACGTATACAGAAATGTTAGCTACGTCTCTGAGGCTGAGGGGTCAGCCTGTCACTGGAGTAGCGGGTCCCTGGGCACAAGGAGGGTGTCGAGCTTCTTCACCAGCCTGTGCTGCGTGCTCGCAGGAAAGACTGGGACGGGGCAGCAGGGTGATGGGCGTCTTCCCTGTGACTTGAGAAGAAGGGAGGGAGGTGATGGATGGCTGAGGGGACAGGCACAAAGCCCTTTTCTCCTGAGAAGCAAGAGCGCTAAGCCATCGAGGGGGAGAGAGTGAACCCTCTAGATCCGTGGCCCTGGGAGAGGAGGGGAAGTGGAGCCCATCTTCCTTGAGAGAAGATGGGGAAGCCTCTCCCAGGACACAGGCAGAGCCAGGGCTGCTGTAGAAAGGGAGAAGTACCACCCTCTGCCCCTAGGGGGCGCGGGAGAGCTCGTGGGTCCAGATTCCCATGCTGATATCCTGAAGACTGCTGGGCTGGGAGGGGGTGCATCCTTGAACACGGGGCAGACACTTTGGAAGGCAGGCTGAGGTTTCTTACAAAACTAAACATACTGTTACTCTGTGACCCGGCAACCGTGTTCCTTGGTGTTTACCCAAAGGAATTGAAATGCAGAAAATCAAAAGGCATGATTAATACAACCCTGAGCACCGGGGTGGATGAATGGTGTTATCCTATGCCCAGTCCTGCCCCTCCCCACCTCCCCACCTTCTGCAGAACCCAGGGAACCTGTGACTGGGGGAGGGGGTGGGGGGTGTATCTTCCTTTTATGCCTGTGTCTGCTCCACATCACAGCCAGGAGGAGTCAGAGCCAGGCCTCCAGTGCCGGAGGCCGGTTCACCCTCAGGACCTAACGCCACCTGGTGTCAGTCCAGGGAATCAGCTTAACGCGAGATGTGGGGTGTTATTCAAGTGTTTCTCATAAATAGGTAATGCATTGCGGATGACGTCTCCATAGATTAAAAACAACATTAAAGAAACTTCCGGGCCCCAGAAGGTGTGATTAACTAGCCCAGCCCTGCCCGAGATCGGCGTGAGTGTGATCCTTGGCACCGCCCAGGCAAGTGGGGCCGCCTTGGGAACACCCAGAGGCCCAAGGCCATGTGCACGGGCTGGCATCTCCAGCAGGCCGTCTGCCCTGGCTCGTATCCTTTTCCCTGATAACCAGGCTGCACAAGTGCAGGGTTGACTGGGCCTGGGAGGATCCTGCTTCTGAGACCTGAGCTCCGCCTGCGTCCCCTCCCAGCCCCCAAGGTAAAGATAGCCTGGGCGTGAGCCGGCCTGCCCAGACCTGCCAGCAGCATGCTCACCGGGCCCGGCCCACCGTGGGGTTAGTGCACGGGGTTATGGCCACGGCTGCTCGCTAAGGGCCTCGGGGGCCTGTGGCTTTACACAGAGCACATCTGCTCTGGTCCACAGACTAGACTCCTGAGCCCATCAAAGTCAGTCAATAGAAAATTACACCACTTCAGCTGCTTTTTCAAGTTTCCACTTGGACATCCCACCCTCACCTCAAACTCAACGCATTGAAGATAATTCTTAGACACAGAAGAGACTTTAAAATATATATATATATATATATATATATTTTTTTTATTGATTTCAGAGAAGGGAGAGGGAGAGTAAGAAACATCAATGATGAGAGAGAATCACGGATCAAGCCTGCAACCCAGACATGTGTCCTGACTGGGAATTGAACCGTGAGCTCCTGGTTCATGGGTCGAAGCTCAACCACTGAGCCATGCTGGCCAGGTAGAAGAGACTTTAGAGAACACTGGTGTCTCACAAAGGCCCCCAGGAACTGTGAGACCATCCAAATCGTTTGGGGGGAAAAAAATGGGAATGTGTGTATTTTTTCTGTGGTTTCCATCCCAGTGACAATCAGCTTGTCAAAGGGCCCCAGAAGGCCACCAGACACACCTCTTCCCTCCTACTTCATGGAGAATACTAACATGCCCTTGACCTGTTTGCTCTCCTGTCTCCACCTATGCAAGGTTAGTCCTTCCCCCTGTCCCCTTCTTTCTTAAATTCTGAGATTTAAAATTTCTTTTCCCTGGTCTATAAACAGGCTTAAGCCTACGTCGAAACAAAACAACAGTGACACTTGTTTCACCCCTGCACGTCCCTATCCTATCTCCTTGCTGCACAGTCTGCATTCTCTACCCACCTCTTGCTCTCCTCCCTGCGGTATCATCAATGACCTGTCACCTCCTGAAACAATGTTCATTGTCCGTAGCCTATCTCCTCCCCAGTTCTAAACCCACACTGCACAGAGCTGAAAGTCTGGCTGAAAGATTAGAGATGGGAATCTATGCGCGGCCAGCCTGGCTCAAAGCCTGGCCTCCCCACCCACTAGCAGCTGTGTGATAGCCTGTCCGTGCCCAAGCTTCCTTCTCTGTAAACTGTAGGTGGTCTAATGCCTACAACAGGGGCTATAGTGAGGAATGAATAAGACCTGGAAGATACTCAGCACAGTGCCTGGTGTACAATAAATGTGATCTGTTATGTTTGCCCCTGCACGTCCCAAAGGTACGGACACTCGACAAGCTAGAACTGAACTCACCTTTTCCCCTTGAACTTCCTCTTCTTCCTGGTTCCCCACATGTCACTGAGACTGGCCTGTGGCTACATAGGCTGCAGTAGCTCAAGGCCATTCGTCAGTTCAGGTTCCTCTGTCTCACTCGTCTTCTATTTGGTCTTCCTGACTCCATCCTTGGCTCACAAAGCCACTCCCCAGTCCCCATGAGCTCCTCACCTTCATAAAGGTTCTTCAGTGGCTCCCCATTGCCTACCAGAAAAAGCCAGACATCTAAGCCCACCATAGAAGGCTCCCTGAGCTCTGGCGTCGGCCCCTCGCTTCCAGGTGGTGCCCACCCTCCCCACCCATCCTCGCCCTGCTTCCTCCCTTACGCTGTCCCCACGCCAAACTGCCAGCAGGTGGCCTGAGAAATCCTGCTGCTCCAACTGCCTGCCTTCCTGTCCTTCTCCAGTGGCATCTCATGCCTCATGCCTCAGACCTGCGCACTAGGCAGCCTCCGGTCACCCCACCCCCTCTCCGCAGCTCATCAGCACCGCACACCATCCGATACGGCTTCCCGCACATGCTCCGTCACATGCCTGTGCCTCTGCCCAGGATGTTCCTCCCTCTTTATCTGCCAGATACTCATCCTTCACGTTCTGCTCACAGGTCAGGGCCGGGGAAGCCAGGCTGCTTCTGCAGGCTGAGGGCCCGCCTCCCTTTGCTCCACCTTCCCAGCAGCCTCTGGTCTGTCACACTCCGGTATCCAATGTCAAGGCTTTGTTTAAGTAACAGTCTCACATCAGCCTGAGCTCCTCTAGGAGGGGGAGGGCACCCCCACCTCCTCCCCTGCCCCCAGCCCCCGGCCTCCTATCCTGCCCTGTTTTCTCTTAGCACGTTACCCCTATGCATGTTGTCTGTTTGTCCATCTCTCCCCACTAGAATATAAACTCCATGAGGGCAGAAACATTGTCTGTTTCGATGGATCCCTAGAGCCTTGAATAGTGACCGGCATATAGTAAGTGCTCAGTGAATATTTGTTGAATCAATTGTTGAATCACTGATCACTCTTCCATTGTCTAGCTTTGTATCCCTGGTAGCTAATACATCACCCAACTTGTAATAGGGACTACACATAAGCTTCTGAGTGAATGGATAGATGAATGAATACTTTATCGTGTTACCAGCCTGTTTTAAACAGTTCTAACCTGAGTGTTGAATTCTAAGGTCTCTACTAATCAGCCACTGGATTTGGAATCCACTATGTCTCAGCATGAGCCCTTACCTGGAGTTCACTGCTCTGCCCACTGCCCTTGACTGGATCCCAGACACTGTGCTCTCCACACCCCTGCCCAGACTTCAAACAAATGCCATTTACCCATGTATTCAACTCCTACTTATTAAGCACTTGAGATAAGCCACTCCCTGCTCCAGCCACAGTCCTTCCCTGATGCCTAGTCCGCCTCTTTCTTTCCTCAAGGTGAGGACAAGTTGGCTCTGACTTGTGACTCGCCCCTTGGGCACTAATAACCCATATTTTAATACCTCATCACTGGAAGTATTCACCTGTAAGAAGATATTACACATGTGTAGACTTGGCAGGAAATGGCCCTTTAAAGAACCGGCACTTTCTAACATTGCAACGATTGGGGATGACAATTTTTCTAGTATATTTTCCCAACTTCCCCGTCTTCTTAAATAGAGTGCCGTATACAGACTCTCTGTCCGACCATTATAACTCAGGGTGGCCACTAGGGACACTGTTACTCTGTGATGTCCCAGGGTGCCCAGAGGAATCACAGGGAAAAGGAATTCGTCCTCACGATGCCCCCTTGGCAGGTCCTGGGTCTCCGGAACTCACCCCCTGCTCTTTTTTAATGTGTTTCTAGTCTAGCCTGGGTTTGGGAATCAGATGATGCTTATTAGAAATGTTTGTAAATGAGATGGAAACGGTACCTAAGTGAGGGCACCAGGTGTTCTTTTATGGGTACAGTCTATCCGCCTCGAAGCATGGATTCCAGAACAATCTGTGTTGTTGGTCAGAGCCCTTTCTCCCTTAACTCTTGTTTTTTTGTGTGTGTGTTTTTTTTTCAGGTGTATTTATTCTGAATTCTTGAGGCTGGGTAGATGGTTTCTTTACGGTGTGCCTTCAGAGCCCTTGCCATTGTATATGTTCTCTTTTGTTGTTAACTATTTCTAATGTGCCTATGTCATGACTTTTTGATTAGGTTGTTCCCTGGTTAGATTATTAATTTCCCCAGAGCAAGTGGTATTTTAGTCATTCATTCATTTGCTAAGTACATTTTAAAGCAACTACGCTGTAGAAACAGTGCTATGGGGTTGGGAGAACCGGAGACGGCCTTGGGCGAGAGATGGCATTTGAGCTGGATCTGGGTGGCCCCGGAGAATTTTAGTGGGTAGCATTCTGGGTTTGGGAAAGCCGTGAGAACAGGCGGGATGAGAGAAATACACCCATGAATGTGTGGAAAGGACAGCCATGCTGCCATCTTGAGAACAGCCAATGGGGAGTACCCCACTTCCCTGATGGAGTTTGGAAAAAAACAAAACAAAAAACAGATGTGAGACAAATAAATGTTACCTTTCTTCTTGGGTATGATTAAGCTGGAAAACTTGACTTTGGGCTAGAGCTGAATGAGGCTGACCCACTTTGTCCCGGATAATGGGGTCCAGGCAGGACTCCCGGTTGGTTACACAGCCCACCGCTCAGTTCCTGGGAAGTTTTCCAACTTCTACTTTCTCAATTTGAATACCTGAGATTGTCAGATATAAACGAACAGTAGGTGGCATTGAAAGGGGAATTTATATCTTAAAATTGAGTTTACTTTACACTACCCCTCTTTCCCACGAAAGCACCTCATGGGGAGGCAGCGAAACTTATGGGAAGTGGGTTAGAATCGCTTTCCGTGACAATCCAGCGAGGCCCTTAGATCATGTGGGGCAATTCAGAAGCATAACTGGAATTGGAAATCCCTGCCTCCTGTAACTTTGAAGGGTCTACATTTTAAAGACGAAAGAGACACATTTTTATTTTTTTTAATTTTATTTTTATAGAAGAAGGAAGAAGGACAGAGAGAGACACAGCTAACAATGATGAGAGAATCATTGATGGGCTGCCTCCTGCTCGCCCCACCTTGGGGATCAAGCCCGCAACCTGGGCATGTGCCCTGACCAGGAATCGAACCGTGACCTCCTGGCTCATAGATTGTTGCTCAGCCACTGAGCCATGCCAACTGGGCAAAAGAGACACATTTTTAAAAATATATATATATTTTTGATTTCAGAGAGGAAGGGAGAGGGAGAGAGAGAAACATCAGTGATGAGGAAGAATCATTGATTGGCTGCCCACACTGGGGATCAAGCCTGCAACTTGGGCATATGCCATGACCAGGAATCAAACCTGAACCTCCTAGGTTCATAGGTCAATGCACAACCACTGAGCCAGGAGAGCCAGGAAGGACACATGTTTTTAAAGCTCAGTAGTAAAGCCTGGTGGCAGGCTAGTGTGTGTGTGTTTGGGGGGTTAATCCCTGAGGGGGGAGGGGGTGACTATGTGTGTTTGAGATCCAGTGAGGGCAAATGGGCTTGGATTTTGTGCACGGTTGTGAATATGTGCGTGTGTGAACTTGAGGGTGCAAGTATGTTGGGATGCTGGGTGGGGTCAGTTCCTGGCCATGTGTGTATGTATGAGTGAGTGTGTGCGTGAGTTTAAGGGTGCAAGCATGTTGGGGTGTTGGATGGGGTCAGTTCCTGGCCAATGTGTGTATGTGAGTGTGTGAGTGTGAGTGTTTAAGGGTGCAAGCATGTTGGGGTGCTGGGTGGGGTCAGTGTCTGGCCATGTATATGTGTGTGTGTGTGTGTGTGTGTGTGTGAGTTTAAGGGTGCAAGCATGTTGGGGTGCTGGGTGGGGTCAGTGCCTGGCCATGTGTGAGTATGTGCAGTTGGGGGAATCAGTCTCCGGGTCTGTGTGCCTATGAGTGCGCGTGTGTGAGTGTGTCCGATGCGGGGAGTGAGCGGAGGGAGGGGAGCCCCGCGGGCCCCGCCCTCGGCGGCAGGTGGGCCGGGCGGGAGGCCGCGCTCGCTGCTCTTGGCTAGCGGCCGCGCCGGGCTCGCGGGGCTGGGCTCGGCTGCGGGGCGGCGCCGGGACAGGAAGCGGAAAGCGGCGGCAGCGGCGGCTCTGCCTCCACAGGAGCCCAGCGCAGGCCGCAGAGCCGGGGCCGCTGCGAGCCGAGACCGCGGCCGCGGAGCCCGCACGCCGGCGCCGAGGTGAGTGTGGCCGGAGGCCGGCGCGGGGCGGGGCGGCGGGCGCGGGCGCAGAGCTGCGGCGGGGAGCGCCCCCAGCGCGATCCCGCACCCCGGCCGCGGGGCGCAGCCCGGCTCGCCGCTCTCCCCCGCCGCCCTCCTGCGGACCGCACCCCGAGCGTGCTTCCCGGGACCACACTCCTCCCGCCTCCCCGCGGGGTGCTCCCCTCCTGCCGCTGCCTCGCGCTCCCGCCGCACCCCACTTCCTTGGGTCCCGGCATTCCCTCCTCGCGCCTCGGACGCCCCTTCTCCCCTGGCTGCACTTTGGGGTGCCCCTCGGGGTGCGCGTTCCGGCGGCCAGCAGGGAATGGCCGGGCGATCCTGGAGGCACCGGGCGGCCGCATCCGCCGTGCGGGCCGGGAGCCGGGGGCCGGGCGCGCACCCTGGTCCCCACCCCGCCGCGGGCTCGACCCGGTAACCGCCCGGCCCGGGGCCAGAAGCCGGCACAGAGCTGGCTTGTGTTCACACCCCGCTTCCAAATCTGAGCCGCCCCGGAGGCCGAGGCGGGGAGGGGGGGCGAGTCCGAGGCCGGGGGACGAGTCCGGTGGCGCATCGCCGAGCGCAACAGGCAGGTAGGAGTTTACTTTCAAAAACGCCGGGGTGGAGCTGAAGGCGCCGGCAAACCGCTGCCGGGGGACCCGCTTGGAGGACATCTCCCTGCGCCCGGGCCGCTTCGCCGGGGCCGGACCTCCTTCCCAACTGCAGCCTTTGAACTGCCCCCAGCCGCGCGCCCAGGGGAGTGTGAAGTTTATGAAAATTTAAACGCGTCGGTGGCGGAGGCAGGAGTGGGGCGGAGCCGCGGCCTGGCGGCCGGAGATGAGCTGGGAGGGAGACTCGGAGCCCAGAAATCTGTGGCTCCGTTTTCACATCTTCCAACCAGGTATCTGCTCGCGCCGCGAAGGTGTCGTGAGCTCTTTCTTCTGCTCGTTAAGAGACGCCAGGGCGCTTTGTGATGGCGATGGTGTGGCTGGCACTTGGCGTTTTGTTAACCCTTCTTTTTTTCCCCAGGGGCTGTGGTTGGAAATGAGTGCATTTTTTAGACACGTATTCCAAAAGCTAGCCTAGCCGGCTGTAAAGGAGCTGGCGTGTTCAGCTGTATGTGTGTAAGTTTTACAGGGCTGCTGGAAATATTATAACTTGGGTCGCCCATCCACAACGCTAATGAGCATTCGCCTTCAGTGGGTCGTTTGATTACACAGCTCCCAGGCCCTCGGAGCGAGAGGGCAGCCACTGTCTGCGTGCAGGGAGGTGTAATTAGTCATTTTATGGAACCACTAATTAGAGTTCTTAGAGTCAAATTAAATCAATGTGATATCGTTGGGGCTTTGATTTGTGGGAGGAAACTGGTTGAGTCTGGAGTTCAAAGAACTAACACTTTTCACCTATCCGTGAGCAGGTAGCATTTCCCAAACGCTGGTGTCTAAGTATAATTAGTGTGACATTTTCATTCACAGTGTTGGCTGTGCGACTTGGTTGCAACTCACCTTGTGAATAACATGGGATGAGAACTTTGCCAACCGCCCGTTGGTAAGGACTGCTTGCCGGGCAGCCGCTTTTTACTGTGATGTGTTTGAGTGACCAGCCGAAACCGTAAAGGGGGGGTTTTCTTACCTGGCAACAGTTCCTGGTGGCCCTGCTCTGCTGAGGAGTAAGCAGGCCCCGAGTGCGGAGGGCATTCTCCCTCACACAGACACATACACTGCTGGTTAGCCCAGGCCTCAGCCGCATTTGGGTTGCATGGCCCTTATCACATTGTATTTTCGTACGCAGTTTCCACCTTTGGGCTGTGAGCTCCTTTCTTTTCTCCTGGAC
Source organism: Myotis yumanensis (assembly GCF_028538775.1). Taxonomy (NCBI): domain Eukaryota; kingdom Metazoa; phylum Chordata; class Mammalia; order Chiroptera; family Vespertilionidae; genus Myotis; species Myotis yumanensis. The sequence continues at coordinate 8,885,698 of NW_027223768.1, forward strand.
TCCCCCCCCCCCCCCCCCCCCCCCCCCGCCAGTGCCTGGGACGCTGAACCTGTGAGTAGGAGTTGAAATTGCAGCATTCTTTATGGCTTACGTGTTGAGTGGGGACCGTTTACGATCGTTGCCCACCCTCCTCTGTGTAAGTAAATAGTTCTGGTAATTGCTGCACAGCTATACATTCTTCCATAGCTCAGAGCACAGGTTCTGGAATTCGACTCCACTTGTGTGACCTTGGTATCCTTAACTGTAATGTGAAATGAACATTTTACCTCCCTTAGAAGGTTTGGTCTGAGAATTAAGTGAGATATTACGTGCAAATGACTTGAAACAGTCCCTCACACGTCCTCGATCTGTAAAGGGAACTAGCTGTGGTTATGGGACCTGCTGGGTATGGGCAAGTGATCTGGGCGTCGTGCCAGGCTATTTTCCAGAAGGGGGACAAGACAGGATTAGGTGGACTTGGGGCTGGTCCGTGCTTCTCCAAGGGCCTTCGGTCTGGCTGAAGCCTGATGAAAGGGTGCATGTGTGTTCTGCTGTCGGTCTCCATCGCTGTCCTGCATCCCCCTTATTGGAGAGCAGGCATTGGACCCGGCGCCATGGGGTTTTCAGAGGAGGTAGTCCTGTGAGATCTATTTTGCTGAATGTCAAGTCTCTGTCTTGAAAACAAATATATACCATCGAACCCCAGACACGTGAACTATTCGCAACTCCTCAGAAATCTGTCCTGAGCTGCTGGGGTGTTTTAGAGCTCAGTAGTGACTCAAGCCAAGCAGTTATTCTGGGAAGGTGAGCTGAAGTCATTGGCAAGACAGGTAAAATGGGGTTGACGTTTCTTTCCTTGTGAATGGTGGCCCAGAATCATATATCTATATCTATATCTATATCTATATCTATATCTATATCTATATCTATATCTCTGTCTATCTATCTATCTATCTATCTATCATCTATCTATCTATTTATCTATAGCAAAGGCTAATATGCAAAGTGTCCACTCGGGAGTTTGGGAGACTGGGAGTTCGATTGCTCGCTCTGATGTGTGCTGACCACCAGGGGCCGGCGCAGAACATGGCAGGCAACCAGCAGCGGGAGTAGGGCGGGGGGGGGGGGGGGGGAGGAGGGGGGACAGGGCGGGGTGCTGGTGAGCTGGCGGGGTGCTAAGGGAGCGAGGGAAGGAGGAGGCAGGGGGGCAGGGAACCTGATTGGCCCTGATCACCGGCCAGGCGTAGGGACCCTACCTGTGCACAAATTTTGTGCACCGGGCCTCTCGTTCACTTATAAGAAGTTCTGTTGTAACAAAAGAATCATGAGATTTGTTCATAAGTGCCACACACCCTCTGACCCCTCCATCAGTGACCTGGATGTCTTACGGTCTACAGACCACACGTTCAGCAAAATGTTTTTCGGACCTTGCCATAGTTCTCCACACCCTCCCTTACAGCCCCGGGGTCCTCCGAGTAAACCCTGTAAAACACGTCCAGTCTTCTCTGATCTCCGCGATAATTCACTTCCAACCTGGGAACAGTGAAAGGAGGCCCGCAAGGAACAGAATGGAAATCGTTACGTTACTTAGCTACAGTTAATGGTATTCATTAAGGATAGACTATTATAGACCCCCAAAGGTACGTAAGTTCAACGACAATGATACTCAAGTCCTATGCCATGCAAAGGGATTGTAACGGAGAGAATTTCACTTTCCTGAGGAAGAAGGAGAAGAATGCCCTAACAGCTGTGGGTGCTTTCCGCATGCCAGGCACCGTTTTAAATTATACGAATCATCTCACTTAATAGCCACCATGAGCCTTT